>NC_058369.1:104775180-110380180 GCF_018350175.1 Felis catus
AAGGAATATTGCTTTGGCTGAGCCGGATCTTGAGAACTGTGACTGACCAAATGTCATTAAAAGCCTATCAAAGGGGCGCCTGGGTGGCGCAGTCGGTTAAGCGTCCGACTTCAGCCAGGTCACGATCTCGCGGTCCGTGAGTTCGAGCCCCGCGTCAGGCTCTGGGCTGATGGCTCAGAGCCTGGAGCCTGTTTCCGATTCTGTGTCTCCCTCTCTCTCTGCCCCTCCCCCGTTCATGCTCTGTCTCTCTCTGTCCCAAAAATAAAAATAAACGTTGAAAAAAAAGCCTATCAAAATACTTCAAGTAGCAGAATCACTCATGATTTAGAATATACTGTTAGTGAGTAAGCAATGGATGGAAACTGCTTAAACTATATAAATATAAGAAATTTTGATTGTGGTCATTTTTACAAAAAGTTATTTGTCAATTCTCCTTCCTAAATTAAAGATTTCTAAGAGCTACTATATCTTCGCATTTTTATTTTAAGCTGTAATCTAGCTACAGTAAAGTCTAATATCTAATTAGTTATTTAGTAAACTTACTGAAAATAAATTCAAACCCAAGAGTTATGGTAATTTCACTCCTAAAATACATACATACATACATACATAAAATATACTCATAAAATAAATTTTAAACTAATGCATAGACTCATTTCTTGAAATTGAAAGGTAGAATCAAGATAAGTAAAGTAGTTGATTAAGCCTCAATATTGTTCCTGTACCCTAGAAATGACTCTGTGAGAATTGATTCATGACTCCAGATGACCTATTGGGGATTTGTTAGCTCTGCCGGAAGAAAAATTACTCAATTGTACTTTGCTGATGTAATATAGCTGCCTATCCCCACCTTCCTGTAAAAAGAAGCTTCCACAAGCCAGGTGACCTTGCTGGTGTGCAGAAATGACTTTGTCTAGGTGCTAAGGCCAATGTCTGGCTTCAGGGTAAAAATGCTAAAAATAGTATTTTGGTTTTAAATTCTTAATTATCTGCAAAAATTTTTTTTTCTCTTTTTCTCAAGAAAAAGGATATTTACTGACAATATAAATCTCAACATAATAACCACTATTTACAGGAGAGATAAGCAAGCAGAATTTAAGTAGCATATTTGAAAGATTACACATGAATTTTTAGTTGAAAATCAGGATACATTTAAGTAATTCATTAGGAGACACCATGCATGTTTATAATGAAATTGAATTTTTGGATATGGTACCAAATGTTCTGTAATCTCAGCACTCTGGTAAGAGGAGGGCATAAGCATCTTTATTTATATTACTGTTATCCATCAGAATTATAGTCATGGTCTCATGAAGACTTTACGTGATGCCAAGGGATAAAAGAGAGAAAGCAATATTATTTTTTCCCCATCCGAATGATTATTTTTAAATGTAAAATGTGACATCATCTGTCACATTCATAGAGTCAATAGTTTGAGCAGGACAAGGTAGACATATTTCCATATAATTAAAATAGGCAGAAAACCACATATCAACATCTACTTATACTGAGATAGTAAAAAGAATGTTTTCCTTCCTGAAACAGCTATGTCATTAAAAATAGATGCATGGAATATAACAAGTACAGGCTATAAAGTAAAAAAAAAAAAAAGCACAGGGAATCAGATAAGAGAAAAAGAAGAAAGTCTCAACATATTAAAATATTTTGGAGTGAACTTTTGATTGCCATTTTATCTCAAGTCCATTTTAAGGGAATTCTATTGATCTGAGCTGTCAACGACAACACTATTTGAAACATAACTTCATAAATGCTTTCTATAAAGCACATTTTAAAGATGCATAGAATGAAATACATAGAAGAAAATCTTGTAGTTGGTTTATTTTTCTGATGCTTTATGAAAACTGACAGATATATTATTTCTATATGCTAATCTGCATACTTCCCACCCAGATGGATAGGACAGAGTGCTGTGGAGGCAGCACAGAGAAGTGAAAAGAGAAATGACTTCGGAACACAAGGACCTGTGTATAAATAAAAGCCTGACTGCTAGATGTGTCACCTTGGCCACGACATCTAACTTCTCGGAGCCAAAGTGTCACTCTGCTCAGAATCTAGAACACAGCTATTTAAAAATGCTAGGTCCTGTTTGCCTTTTGTTTTTAATCTACCTTCTTACAGTTTAAGCTGGAGAGGCAGACAAATACCCACCTAAGTGTCACGCAAGTCACGATAGAGGTACAAAGAAATCACTACTGGAAGACAGGGGGAAAGCATTTGGCTCTGACTGGGAAGAGTAAAGGAAACTCTGGAGATTGTCTTGGCTTGTGAGAAGGAGTAGAATTCCAAAGGAAAGAGATTGCTAAGAGAGTGTATTCTAAGTTGATGGGGAAGCACAACAGTGTATTTATGACTAAATGATTTGGTTGGGACCAAGCTGCACTCCTGAGCGTGCTGGCACCACTCTAGGTACAATGGTCACATTAGTGAAGAGGATAAGATATTCTTTTCCTGACAAAGTGAAATCAGTTAATTATCCTTGTAGAAGCAAGGAAGAGAAAGTAGAAAACAACCACACAAGCATGTATCAGGTATTTTTTTCCGAAACTGTATTACACAAGAAATATTTGCCATATCTGTGCTATGCACTGAGAACTACATGTTGTGGAAAATTAAAAGCCAAATACAGGGGCACCAGGGTGGCCCGGTCGGTTGAGCATCCGACTCATGATTTTTGTTCAGGTCATGACCCCAGGGTCATTGGATTGAGCCCCACAAGCCCCTCATTAAGCCGTAAGTGCTCAGGTTCTGGGCTGAGCGTGGAGACTGCTTAGAATTCACTCTCCCTCCGTTCCTCCCGTCTCACACACACTTCACGTGCTCTCTCAAAAAAAAAAAAAGCCAAGTATATATGACTTGTGGTTTCTAGAAATATAGTCTAGTCCATGTAATAAAGTGAACTCATTTGCAATCATAAGCAACTTTGTAGCACTATAAATGAAATCAGAGTTAAGAATAGGAGAGGACGGAGGAAAATGTTTCAGTCACAGTATTTTATGATGTTTCCATTTTCACTGTTCATTAAAATAGGCTTCCTGACAACTCTGTATACCAAATCTGAATATATACCAGGGTTAATACTTTTATCTGTTCTCCTGAATGAGGATAAATCATTCAAAGGCTTTGAAGTTAGGTAGACCTGAATTTGAATCTTTTAATTTTCCAGCTAGAATATTTTTTTTTGTTTTTCATATTATGGTTTTACTTATATTTCTATTGAAACATACATATAACATTCTCAAAAATGTATGGCTCAATAGTTATCACAAAGCAAACACCTGGATAGTCATCCCTCATCACAAAATAGAATTTTGCCAGCAGCCCTGAAGAACCTGTACCATGTCATGACCTTTCCAACTATTTCCCCTCCCTTCCTCCTTAAAAGTGCCCACTAGTGTTATTTTTAACTCAGTCTTTTAGTTTTGCCTGGTTTTGAAAGTCATAAGTTTTTAACATTCTTTACATATTATTGTGAATTTATGCATACATTTCTTTTTGGTATATACTTACCTGTGGGTTTCCTAAGTCACCAGTGAGGAATGTATTCTTTTTGCCTAGGTAATGGGAAAACTGTCACTTTTCTCTAACTGTATTTCAGAACTCTTTTGCTCTGTATCTTCACTAACTCTTGGTATTGTCTAACTTTTAAAGAAATATTTACTTATTTTGAGAGAGAGCACGAGTGGGGGAGGGAAGAGAGAGAATCCTAACCAGGCTCCACAATTAGCATGGAGCCCAAATTGGGGCTCTATGACACTACCATGAGCTCACGACCTGAGCCAATATCAAGAGTTGGATGCTTAAGTGACTGAGCCACCCAGGTGCCCTGGTATTGTCTAACTTTAATTTTAGCTCTTCTGGTGACTGTTTGGTAGTATAGGATGTTAGTTTTAACCGGCATTTCCCAGTTACTAATAAGAGTAAGTTTTAATATATTTATTGGCTTAGGGTGTCTCTTTTAAAAGAGACTCTTATAAGGCTTGAGAACAAGGCTTGAGGGTTGATGGGAGGTGGAGGAGAGGGGAAAGTGGGTGATGGGCATGGAGGAGGGCACTTGTTGGGATGAGCACTGTGCGTTGTATGGAAACCAATTTGACAATAAATTATATTTTTAAAAAATCTGTTCAAGTCTCCTGACTTTTTTCTACTGGTATGATTCTGTTTTTCTTACTGAATTGTAGCAGTTCTTTATATATTCTGAATACAAAAGCTTTGTCAGCAAATATGTTCTCTCATTCTTTTCCTTGTGTTTCTATGATCATGTTTTGATTAATAGCATCTATTGGCTCTAGCTTATGAATCTTTACATGCTGTTAAGGACAAGTTTTTCCATATCAGTTTATAAAGATAATTTCCTACATTATCTTCCAGATTAGAAACTTTATTGTTTTATGTTTTATATTTTGATTTGGAATTGATTTACGTCTATTGCATGTGAGAAGGATCAAGTTTCTTTTTTTTTTTTTCTTACTGTTATCCCTTTGACCTGTTATCATTAATTGAAAAAATTGGGGGGACACCTGGGTGGCTCAGTCAGGTAAGCGTGTGACTCTTAATTTCGGCTCAGGTCATGATCTCACAGTTCATGGGTTCGAGCACTGCATCAGGCTCTTTGCTGATGGTGCACAGCCTGCTTGTGATTCTCTCTCTCACCCTCTCTCTCTGCCCTTCCCCCACTTGTACTGTCTCTCTTTCTCAAATAAACATTAAAAAAAGTATATATAAAACTGAATAGATAGGCTTTAAAAAATGTTTTTCCCTATGTTTTGCTAACTTTATCATACATTGTACCCATAAATACGTTTTTCTCTTTCTGGACTGTGTATTCTGTTCAAGTGGCCTAATTGCATATGTTGTCCCAAGACAACTATGTCTTGCTCTCTGATATAGCATGTTTTTCCATCTTTGTTTCCAGAGTGCATTGCTTATTCCTGGCCTTTGAATGCCCATATGAATTTTAGACAAGCTCTAGGTTTCCTACTGAAGAGTGACTAAATAAATACATTATAATTTTTATTACATTCTTATAGTTGCTAGATATGTTAAATGCGCAAATCAATTTAAGTTGATAATGGGAATGGTGATAGTGTACATCCTTCTCCATTGTTTATATGAGGGAAAGCTTTAATATTTCACCATTATATATGATGTATGTTTTGTATTTTTGTCATATACTTATCAAGCTAAAGATGTTTCCTTTCATGACTAGATTGTTACAGGGTTTTTTTAAAACATGAATGAAAGTTAAATTTGATCAAATATCTTTCCTGAGTCTATTGAGACAATTTTTTTTTCTTCTGCTGTGTTAATTAGTTGAATCAACTGTTTAATTTTTGAATGATAAATGGATTTCACAATCCTGGAAAAGACATATAGTTACTATGTATTATCCTTTTTATGTGTAATTGGATATTATTTGCTAATCTTATTTAGGGTTTTTGTGTATAATTTTGGAATCTATTTATGGCTTTAACTTTGGTATTAATACTATGTTTGGTACCATTAAATAAGTTTGGAAATGTTCATCATTCTCTCAAAAATTTTTATAAGATTAGCAATGTTTTTTCCTTAATATCTTGGCAGTATTTACCAGTAAAGCCATCTGGGTATTTTGGATAGAGTCTGAGTGAGTTATATTTTTTGGGGAATCTGTTCATCTAAATTTTAAAATCTATCAGCATGAAATTGTTTATCATATCCTTTTTTTTACTATTGTGTGATGCCTAGGATCTGTAATGATGCCCCCTCTTTCATTCTGAAACTAGTATTATGTGCTATCATTTCTTTTTCTTCATTTGTCTCTGCATAGATTTAGAAAAACAAAGTTTCGTTCATTTATCCTATCCAGTTTATTCTTTTCTTCATGAAAATTTTTGCTCTTTAAATTTTTTTCCTTCCTATTATTTTGAGTTTATATTTCTATTTTATTTAAGTGCATGGGGAGGATACTTAACTCACTGATTTTTTTCAGTATTATTTTTACTTTTAACATATATGCCTTTATGACTATAAAGTTCTCTCTACACATGGCTTTAGCTGAATCTCATAAAATTTGACAGGTAGCGTTTACATTATAAACCCATTCAAAATATAATATACTTTTCATTTTGACTTTTTCTGTGTGTTACTTGGAAAATGATTTCTTAGTTTCCGCACACATGAAGAATTAATCTTTTTTTATACTCATCTCTAGCTTCATAGTACTATGATTAGAAAACATAATCCGGAAGATTTGAAATCTTTTAAATATACTGAGACTTGTTTTATGTCTCCTAATCCTTAAAGATATCACATCTATTGAGAAGAGTACTCTGTAATTGTTGGATGTAGTATGCTTTTAGTTCAAATTTGTTAATCGTGTTTTTCAAATCTTTGTTATCTTTACTGATTTTTGAGTGATTGTTCTATCGGTTATTGACAATGGTCTATTAAAATCTTATATGATGTTTATGTACTTACATCTTGCAGTCCTGGACAACTTAATTCAATTTCCATAACTGATGTGGCCTTCAGACTCTTTGCGTATTGGTCTATTTTTTAATTTATTCTTTTTATTTATCATAGGGTAGAGCTATGATAAATGGCGTGGTGAGGGTCCCAACCAAAGACAGATGAATTTACTAAGACCCTCCTTGTTTAGTGGCCCTGAATTCTAATTTTTGTCTCCACAGCATGATGAAACTATTAAACGTTCTGCAAATCTTCTCAGCCACTGCCTTCTGGAGGTGCCTTCTGGAGATACCCACACAGCTAAAACTATCCAACTATCAAACTTCTATTTTGGCCATTCTTCTCTCAGATCTTTGTAATTCTCTAATGCCTTGTTGGCTCCCCCAGTGCTTTCATATATTCTATAAACATACTTTTCCTGCCTAATTGTCTTTTTAAAAGTATCACTAGTCCTAATTATTACTCTTCCATCACCAGAAGTAGAAGTGCTGGTAAGGATGACTTTAGTAAGATGCTTAACCTAAGTCTCAGTTCACTTTTCTATAAAACAGAAATATATTACTACCTTTAAAATTTTCTAGGGTACACTTGGCATATAATAGTAACTCAGACTAGAATTATATTTGGCTTTACCCATACTTTATTTATTGAGAGATCTGATCTAGTCTGGTGGCTTTATATATCTACATACATTTGACAAGCCATATTTTGTTTCCTGACATCTCTTTTGATATTCTATCCTGTATTCATCATTTGCTGGTTGTTTTCAACTTGTTTGTACTGCCAATATCTCACACATAAAACAAATTCATCTAAATCAGCCTTTTTCTCAGTCATTTGCTCCCATAAATTTAGATAAATCTCTTCATGGTAACATAGTTTTTCGAGTTACTCAGGCCTCAAATCTTGAAGACAATATTTGCATCAACTTCATTGAATTATTCAGTCTCAAAAACCTGATCAGTTCTTAAAAATGTCTCTCACCATACTCTTATTTCCAATGCATGAATGTTGCGAAACTTAGCCCCATATCTTTGGACTAGTTTAAACATTTCCTAATTCTTCCCTTTACTTCCAGATGCTCATGCATTGCTTCTATCCTGTAGTCTGGTCAGTTAATACAGAGGTCTCTTTTTTAATTTTTAATTTTTTTTTTTTTATTTTAGAGAGAGAGTGCAAGTCGGGGAGAGGGGCAGAGGGAGAGAGAGAGAATCTTAAGCAGGCTCTATGCTCAGCACAGAGCCTGACAAAGGATTCAACCCCACAACCCTGGGATTATGACCTGAGATGAAATCAAGTTGCTCAACCAAGTGAGCCACCCAGATGCCCCAATATAGTAGTCTTAATATACCATTTGATAGTATTATACTTTTCCCCCAAAGCCTTCCAGGAAGTCTGGTACACTCAAGAATTAATTCTAAGCCATTAGGTGGCATACAAGCCCTTCTGTGATTTTATGTTAATTGACTTTCCCTTCAAATTTATTTCCAAACTACTTTCAGATGAAGTTTTCGCTTGGTACCTATCAATATATTCAATTCTTCAGGATGCAGGAGCTCCTCCTCTTTTTGCCTGTAATCACCAACTTAAAACCCTTTCTTCCTTCTCTCAACTGTTTTGAATGCTTCATACCACAAAATGCTAAATCACTTTGTACCATCTCTGTCAAATCTTCATGACTGTAGGCAATCGCTAACTTCCTCGGAAAATCTGTAACATCTATGGGAATGCAATGTGGTGCTTTGAGAGAGTGCACACATTAGAGTCAAATGAAGCTGAATTTTAAACTGTTTTCCAACTGCACAATCTTAACTTATGACTTATCTGCAAAATGGAGTTAATACTAACTCTTTTGGAGAGCTTTTATAAAAATTACATAGGAATGTTATAAGCTGAACACAGTGTAAAGAATCTGGTAAGTAACAGTTGTTAACATAAGTGGTAGATGTTACTTCCATCATTATTGATAGTATGACAGAAAATTAATTATGTCCTTTTTATTGTCAATTACCTTTTAAGTAGATATTCCATATATGCCACTGGTATGTAAAGTTCTTTGGAGTAAGAACCACATATATGCCTTTGCATATCTGGCATATAAGAAGTACTTGAAAATGTTTGTTGACTGATATGTTTACATATGAGTTACATAATGTTTTTAGGAATAGACTTGATGAATATTATTTTGGTTGATAAAACATGTTACAGTTGTAAAAGATCTTCAGGGTCTGGTATAGTCTGACTAGAACCTGAACCAGTCCAGGTTTCATTTCTGAAGGTAGTCCCTGAAAAGTCTATAATTTCAGTGAACATATTGATTTTGCTCAACATATTGATTTTCCTCAACAACGTAAGCTGTCTTCTGTTGAATAATCCAATCAAATGTGATTTGGCACAAGAAAAAAGCAAGTGTGATGACAGGCAAAGATCTCAAATGGGGAGGGGAAAATCAATTTTAGTCATGGATGCAGGGGAATCAATATGTAGACCACCAGTCTTCAAATACACTTAAGTTTTTAAAGGAAATTGTAGTGATGATGACTACTATTTCTTTCTAAAAAGCCCGCAAGTACTGCTCTCTAATATGTAACCATTTAGAATTTCTGTACTTTTATTAGGGAATTTTCAGAACATCACCAATCATGATTGGTGATCACTTAAGGAACACACACTACACACTCAACCATTTCATAAATCATAACACACCCCTACACACATATACACAAAGGCAAATAAAGAAAAAGTACCCAACCTGAGCTGTGCCATTATAATACTTTCCAATCACAAAATGTCATCTAGGTCACCTTTTATTCTCTTTGACATTTAAGGAGCTAAACATGCCAACTACATATGCATAGCCTCATATTTTCATAAAACTGTGTAGATGTATTCGCTACTCTGAAAAATTCATTTGCTAACTAACTGGCAACTGTGATTTCTGAGATAGAACTCTCTAGAGACACTGAAGTTATAAGCTCAGGACAGTGAGATAGAGCCACGTTCTTAAAAGTTTGCATAGCTCAATGCTTTTGTTGTATGACTTTGCTTTCAGATGACTGGGATGTGGGAGGAAAAGAGGATTGCCACATAGTAGGTATAGGCAGTCACTACCCTCTGAGCGGTTTACTTTAAGACTTTTAAGGCAGATGTCTAGAAATGGGAATTCAATACATTATTTTTGTTGGGGCGCCTGGGTGGCGCAGTCGGTTAAGCCTCCGACTTCAGCCAGGTCACGATCTCGCGATCTGTGAGTTCGAGCTCCGCATCAGGCTCTGGGCTGATGGCTTGGAGCCTGGAGCCTGTTTCCGATTCTGTGTCTCCCTCTCTCTCTGCCCCTCCCCCGTTCATGCTCTGTCTCTCTCTGTCCCAAAAATAAATAAACGTTGAAAAAAAAAAATACATTATTTTTGTGTTCTTGTCCTCCCCCCAAGTTTTAATGTGGTTTACATCACCTAAGAGTTAGCTAATGGTAATTTTTTAAAAAATGGGAAATGTATTTAGAAAGTAGAGAGAGACACACTAGAGAAATGAGGTTAATAGAAATGTTTGTGTATATGAAACCCCATACATTGGTTATAGGTTCTTCATAATCTTTTTTAGCAGTCCACACAAAGGGGGATTAATTACAGAATTCATCCAGAGTTTTCAGGAGATGTAAAATTGTTCTTGATTTTAAAACAAGTAAATTTCTTCCTACAATTTTTATAAAGGAGATATTACCTAATTTAATGCATATTACAATAACTTGAACATGGGTTTTGCGATAGTGCCTTCAATATACACAGTGATATGTAAAAGAAAAAAAATAATGAAAGGCAACTGTATAGAGAAGTTACAATATATATTCCAGGGAAAAAACTTTACATCTAATCATTATTTTCCAAAAGAATTCTATAAATCCTTTCTGATGTAGGATTGTGTTAGATTTCTGAGGTTAGTCCTGAAACTTTAGAATTTCTAAGCTCTTTAGCTCCTGAATCCAGGTAAGGTGTGACTGAAATTAGGGAAACAAGAATTAGGACTTCATAAAGATTTTGATAATAGAGTCTTCCATGATATTGCCAGGGAAAAATTCAGTTGAAAGAGAATGGTAAGGAAATGGCAATATTTGCCAGAGTGAGGACATTCAAAATCCCCTGTTATTCCTAGGACAATATTGTTACGATTTAGAAGCTCAAGACTCAAAACCTGCTTTCCCATTTCCTTTCAAAAGTGCATGTTTCCCCACAGGCCACTAGGCAAATGCCCAGTTGAAGTAGGTCACTTTCCCTATTAGGAACTAGTAGAAATCAATACTTTTTCTTTCTTAAATGTTCAGAGTATAGTAAAAATAATACACTTCATTTCATCACATTGATTTACCCCAGTTTTCTTCCACATACTCACATTTATAGATAACACTTAACACTTATATACTGTTTTCTAGTATTTTTCTCATTTATCTATGGACTTTTTCTTCTTTTTTCTTGGATTGTTTAATTTTTGGTTACTACCATATCAGACAATCTGAGATAAAACTTCTTGTTGACAGTTAAAGAATAATTTTATTCCTATTATGGCATCTTGCATCATTATAAATTATTATAAAGATAAAATAGTGATCAGTTCAATGCTACAATACTGATATAAGAACCACATCAAGGCTGTGAAAACAATAAGATAAGGGTTCTTTAAAATTTTATCAGCCTATTGCTTTCACTTTTCTTATGGGAAGATACTTATTGTGATAATGTTTGTCTGGTTTTCACCATAAAATGTAAGTACTTGGAAAACAAAAATAACAATGTATAGCACACATTTAGTCAAAACTATCAAGATGTACACACAATACTGCTGAGCCTTGAACAACACAGGCTTTAGGGGTACTGACCTCCTGCAAAGTTGAAAATCTACACATAATTTTTGACTCCCCCAAAACTTAACCACTAATATCCTACTGTTGACCAGAAAGGAGCCTTACCAATAAAAAACATTGTTCAACACATATTTTGTATATGTATTACACATTGTATTCTTACAAAATACCTAACTTTTGTTTACCATTTTTGGTACTTCTAGGCTAATTTATCTGCAAATCTCTAACAAATTTTCCAGTACATTTATTAAAAAATCCTCATATATGAACCTGCTCAGTTCAAACCCATGTTGTTCAAGGGTCAACTGTGTTATTCAAAGGTCAAAAGTGTCATTCAAGGGTTAACTGTATTTATCTTTTTTTAAACATTCACTGTCTCTTTTAGGATAATCTGCACTAGGTCTATTAAGACACTTTATATATTTCTGTAGAATGTGAAAGCCAAGGAAATAAAAGGTTTATTATGGTGGACAAACCCAGATCACAAAGAAAATTACAAAGAAATTGCCCAAATTACAAAGAAAAGTTACAGAAAAATGGCACTCTTATAGTAATGCAAATTTTAATATAAAGATACTTTCTTAAGATTTGAAAATACGTAACACATCATTTTTAGCTGTGTGTTGATTTTGCACTTTGGTGATTGGAAAGTTCCTAAAGATCCTTGGTCTCTAAAAATATGACTTAAGTCTTTACTATATTGACTTTTGCTTTTAGAAAGTGAGAGACATAAGCAGTATGAAATGAAAGTAATAGCAATAATCATACAACTCCATCTCTTCCTTTGAGAGTATGTTTGTTCTATGTAACAAAACTCAAATCTCTACCAGGAAAAATAAAGAAAAACTTGAAAATTAATGGAGGAATACACCAAGTTTCTGGATGGAGTGGAAACACATGATAAAGAAATCAGTTTTTCCTAAATTCATTCAAGATTTCCAGAATCCCAGTCAAAATATTATAAAAAAGATGAATTTCCATTTTGGAAAATGACTAATCAGTGAATTTTTAAAAGTTTAGGAAAGGGAAGGAAGAATGGCTTTCCTGAATGTTTAAATGATCAAAGTAGGGGCGCCTGGGTGGCGCAGTCGGTTAAGCGTCTGACTTCAGCCAGGTCACGATCTCGCGGTCCGTGGGTTCGAGCCCCGCGTCAGGCTCTGGGCTGATGGCTCAGAGCCTGGAGCCTGTTTCCGATTCTGTGTCTCCCTCTCTCTCTGCCCCTCCCTTGTTCATGCTCTGTCTCTCTCTGTCTCAAAAATAAATAAACGTTAAAAAAAAAAAATTAAATGATCAAAGTATAGAAAAAAAAAACTAGTCTAGTCCTGGTAAAAGAATGGAATAGATAAAAATAATACACAGGAAGATCAACAGACCAGAACATACTGCATAGTCCTACTACATAGGGATCAGTAAAACTAATACATTTTATTTACACAAAGAGATCTGTATCATTCTCTACTCTTTCTTGCAGTCCTTTTAGGTGTTCTGGATTGCTTACTTCTTTAGTAAATGTTGTAGACAATTTTTCTTTAAGAATCCACACTGTGGGTATCAGTCCTTAGAACAGATTACTAGAAGTGACATAGACAAACCTATTTGAGGTTTATGGGATGCATTGTTAAACAACATTCCAATATCATAATAGTTCTGCATATGAGTTTTTATTTCATGGGACTGGGTGCTGTTTTACTGACTTGACACATAGGGGGAGATAGATATTGTCTCACCCATTTGCATCTTTTCGTTGCAGTGTTTACATAGATTGGTTCCTGGTTTTGTGGTGGTGATCATAACCTACCCCTAATGAAGCTGAAAGCCTGTGTGGTGGAGGACTCCAGAGAGGCATCTTGCAACTCATATTGTAGATAAATGACAGTCTGGCTCCACAAGTTCCCAGAAGGAGATGGGGCTCCTACTCTTGTGCCATGTTGTCCATTCCTACTACAAGAGGGCTTCTGGTCTTGACTGCTCAGCTGCAGCAGATACGACATGTACTGTTTTACAAAAGGCAGGAACCCCACTCATTTAGAATAACCCTTTTGAGTGTTTCATTGAAACTTAAGCTGAACCTAATTCAGTTAAGATGAATACTCTTTGACCGGATGTAGGAACTTTACAAGATAAATGCGTATTTAAGGTAAGTAGAAAGGTGATTTGTTGTGAAAGCATTTTAAATCTTAATGTTACACGCACCTACCCAGCCAGAAACACAGTTCCATACAGTCTGAGCTCTCTAGGGTTCTCTGAATGGCCCCAGAACTCTATTTTCCTCCTTTTACGTATCATAATAACAGGAACCACTTTACGTCAAAACAATTACTGCCATTCTCTTCTATGAGAAAGGGTGAATGTGTAAAGAAATCAAAATATATTTGATTCGGAATGTATGGTTAATGCATACTCTAAATCACCATGAAATAATTTTGTAGAAGAAGAGTTCAAAAAAAAGAAATGTTCTTTTTCCTGAATTTAACTAAAAGACTATGGAATTATTTTTATAAAACAGCAGGGAATCAGTCTTGCCTTTCTTAATTTTAGTGGGAGATATACACTTCCATTTTCTGGGGATACAAGACACGTTCCTCAGACACATTATTGTGTTTTTCACATTTAGTCTTTCTATTGACAAAAGCTACACTTTAAACCATCAGTAAACCCATTTTAAAATGCTTTTACCAAATTAGAACAAGAGGATATTACTCTGTGAACAATGGTAAAGGATTCTTTTATGACTCACATGCAACTTTATTTTTTATTTTCCCTTAACTGCAGTCAGTAGATCATGCCAGAATACAGCCATCTAAATAGCCATGTAAACAGAATGCATGGCATCTAAACAACAGTAAAGTTACTTAATTTAAATTGATCTGATAAGAAATGACATTGTGTTCATGTCAAATGAAAATATACAAAAATAGCTTTTTAAATAAAAAAGATAAGAACTATCAAATTTTAACCATTTTTAATAATGTCATAGATCAATTTTAGCAATAGGAAGCTTAAGAAACTTACTATGTGTAAGTAACAGAATTAATATAATTATACTATTATTGTTTCAAGTATTCCTGACACATAAAATATATTATAAAATTACAGCTTTCACCGATATTATTATATCAATCTTTCATACTCTTATGTAGATGTCAGAAGAGTGTATGTGTTAAGCTCAAATAGGGATTTCCCCAATAATTATGAAAGATATTCTTATAGGTACATTATCAGGGGTCTTTAAAATAAAAATATTCAAAATAACTTCTTTATTCATTCACTTGCTAGATTATACTCATTTGGAACATTCCTTCTTTCATTAGCATTATGACAGCCCGTAAAAAGTCCTTCACACAAAACATAAATTCTACAACATATGGATATATTTCCCCACTTTCTAAATTTAATGTGTGACAGGGGAACAAGAGAACATCAACATCACTGATTAAAAACAAATTTCATGGCAGTAAAATTTGCAGGGTTATGCTTAGATCAAATTTTATTTTATAGAGAAACAAAATTTTGGATTAGTTTAAAAAAGAACAAGAGTGTCCGTCTCACCCTTCCTCCCTTCTGTAGTGAGAGTTCTATTTCTAAATGATCTGATTATACCACTTCCCTAGCAGAACACTTTTAATTCCAATGGATGAAACAGAGTCTCTTTAAGCTTCTTTCATGGTTTGTACCATCCACAGAGACTCATCTCCTCCAACTTTCCAAATACAAATTCTGCAGTGAAAAGTACAAATGTTTACAGCTCCCAGATATCTTAAGTTTCTTCACACTTCTGTGTTCCTGCAAGGCTGCTCTGAACTGAAAATATACTGACCTTCTTCAGGATCTTTATTTATCCTTTGAGTTAACACATAAGTCATCTTTTTTCTAAAGCCTTCAGTGACCCTCCAAGGTAGAAGTAAACTCTACCTGCTCTGCCCCTTAGCACCCTCAATATATTTCAATTTTAGCATATGTGCTGCCAAAGTGAGCACCTGAATATATTTCTAGTTTAAAAATTATTGCAGGGGCGCCTGGGTGGCGCAGTTGGTTAAGCGTCTGACTTCAGCCAGGTCACGATCTCGCGGTCTGTGAGTTCGAGCCCTGCGTCGGGCTATGGGCTGATGGCTCAGAGCCTGGAGCCTGTTTCGGATTCTGTGTCTCCCTCTCTCTCTGCCCCTCCCCCGTTCATGCTCTGTCTCTCTCTGTCCCAAAAATAAATAAACGTTGAAAAAAATTAAAAAAAATAAATAAAAATTATTGCATTGTTTAAACAATTTGATTACACATTTTCCCATCTCCAGCTAGCTGCCATTATTAATATGACTATCACCAGCATATACTACAATGCCTGAAAGGGAGCAGATACAGTAAATGTTGTGAAAGGAATGAATGGATCAATCCAGGTGGCAGGCATGAAAATCTATGTTCAAACCAAGTCAAACTGTTGTTTATGAGATCAGAACTTCTCTAGAGGGTTCCAGCTCTCTCATCAAATACAGCCATCTCCTCGGTTATAGCTCCTAGAAAAGCCCAGACTAAATATTCATAAGGCATAAATTTCTCACTTAAAAATCCTGATGTAGCTCTGAATCAAAGTTGGCACTTTGGAATCTTAAGTTAAAAAATCACGAAGACATTTTGTGACATCATGTCATTTCTATCACGATCTCAGCAACAATTTCCTGCAATGTCAAAAGTTAGATGAGAAAATAATCCCATTTATAAACGCAACAAAAAGAGTAAAATACTAAGGAATAAACTTAACCATGGAGATGAACACCTGTACTCTGCAAACTAAAAAACACTAATAAAAGAAACTGAAGATGACACAAACAACTGGAAAGATACATCATACTCAAGGATTCAAAAAATTAAAACTGTTTAAATGTCCATATTGTCCAAAGCAATCTACAGATTCAATGCAATACTTACCAAAACCAATGTCAATAGCATTTTTCACAGAACTAGAAAGTAATCCTAAAATTTGTATGGTGTCACAAAAGACCCTATAGCCAAAACAATCTTGAAAAAGAACAAAACTGAAGTATCACAATCCCAAATTTCAAGATATATTACAAAGCTACAGCAGTCAAAACAATATGGTACTAGAACAAAAACAGACATACAAATCAGTGGAGAAGAACAGAAAGTCCGGAAATAAACCCATGATTATATGCCCAATTAATCTTCAACAAAGAAGTCAAAAATATACACTGGGAAAAAGTTCCTTCAACAAATGGTGTTGGGAAAACTGGACAGCGACATGCAAAAGAATGAAACTGGGCCACTTTATTACACCATACACAAAATAAACTAAAAATGGATTAAACACTTAAATGTGAGACTTAAAGCCATAAAACTCCTTAAAGAAAACATAGGCAGTAATCTCTTAGATGTTGACCTTAGCAGTATTTTTCTAGACAGTCTCCTCAGGCAAGAGAAATGAAAGCAAAAATAAACTACTGGGATGACACAAAAATAAAAAGCTTTCACACAGTGAAGGAAACCATCAACAAACTAACAAAGCAACCTACTGAATAGGAAGAGATATTTGCAAATAATATAACTGATTAGGGGTTAATATCCAAAATATATAAAGAATTTATGAAACTTAGCATCCCCAATACAAAGATTCCAATTAAAAGTGGACAGAGGATCTAAAAATACATGTTTCTAAAGAAGACATATAGATGACCAAGAGATACCTGAAAAAATGCTCATCACTAATTATCAGAGAAATTCAAATCAAAACCACAATGATCTATCACCTTACACTTGTTAGCATGGCTAGTATCAAAAAGAGAAGAAATAACATGTGTTGCTTAGGATGTGGAGAAAAGGCAAACTTTGTGCACTGTTGGTGGAAACGCAAATTGGTGCTGTCACTGTGGAAAACAGAAAGGAGAATTCTCAAAAACTTTAAAAGAGGACTACCATATGATGCAGTAATTCCACTACTGGGTATTTACCACCACCCCCCCCCCCGCCCAAAACTGAAAACACTAATTTCAAAATACATATGTACCCATATACATATTGCAGTATTATTCACAATAGCCAAGATATGGAAGCACTAGAGTATCCATCAATAGATGAAGGGATCAAGAAAGTATTATTGATACACACACACACACACACACACACACACACACACACACACACGAATATTACTCAGCTATTAAAAAGAATGAAATCTTGCCATTTGCAATAACATGGATGGACCGAGAGGGTATTAAGCTAAGTGATATGAGCCAAAGAAAGAAAAATAAATATGACTTCATGGATATAAAGAATCTAAAAAAAAAACCCCACAGAAAACAAACAAGCAAGCAAACACACAAACAGAAATGTATCCATAAATAGAACAAACTGATGTTGCCAGAGGAAGCATAGTGGGGGATGGATAAGACAGGTGAAGGGGAGTAGGAGATACAGGACTCTAGTTATGGAAGGAATTAAGTTATGGGGATAAATGGTGCAGCATGAGAAATACAGCGAATGGTATTGTTAACAGTGTTGTTTGTTGACAGATGGTGGTAGTGAGTATAGAAGCACAGAGTTACAGAAGCGCTATGTTGTATACCTGAAACTAACGTAACATTGTATCAGCTGTAAGTCAATTAAAAATGTTTTACTATCAACTAAAGAAAAAAAAAGGTAGAAGAGAATAGGAATGAAAAAAAGATTTTGTAACAGTAGTGTCCAAACAAAGAAACAAACAAACGGTGGTGGAGGCACTTTAGACACTCCAACATTCCTGTTGGCCTACTTGTGCTTTGTTAAGGACAAATGTTTTCTTAATCTAACATCAAGTGCTCTGCAGAGACAAAACAATTTTCTCTTCCTCCACCCAGAATGTCACCCTGCATTCTTTCAACTGAGAAGCCCGTAGAAATCAACTCATGTGGAAAAGCTTCATTACACCCTTTTTAAATATAATCTAGGGATTTTGCAAATATTTTCATAGACATGTTCATAAGGAAAATGGAGAGTGAAAACTTGTTTAGTGGTGAATTCTGGATGCATCTGGGAGTACAACCCAGGGAGCCACTCAGCCAAAGCAGGGGCTTTCTAGTCTCCTTCTGTATCAGTTAGATCTCTTTGGGGATAAAAATAACAAAGAGACTTTACTGCCTTAAAAAGATGTCTTTGGTAAATATTAAAAATGGCTCAGGTAGGACAGATTCAATAGCTCAAAAGACACCAATAAACACCTCCATCTCTGCTTTCTTCTACCTTTTAGGTGATCAACATTAGGTAGTGATGCTGGACTGCTCCAGTGTTTCAGTTATTTCTGCACAAGTTCTTGGGTGTTTTCTTTCTTGCTAGCCCGATTGGGTCATACGTTCAGCCTTAAAACTATCATTACAGCCGGGTAGATGGGATACAGCTTTGGGAGATGGGAATAATCCTAGCAAGCCTTATGAATAGGTTTAGGGGATGGATGAATTCCTCAAAGAAAAATCAGAGGCACAGCTGATGATCGAAGAGAATGAATGAATGTTGAGGAGGCAAGTAACACGTGATTAACATAGGTCTTAAGATTTTATACCAATTTAGCAATTTCTTTCGATCAAAGTTGTAAAATTTTAAGATATAAGATCAAAGATTTAAATATTTTACTGATTTGCTTAAACTTCTTTATCCCCTCCAGCCTATTGACGAAATTGAAAGTTAAGAAAAAGCACTGTATGTTATGGCTTTTCATACCTCATTCTGTTTCAACAACAGGTACCCCTGAAATAATAAATCTCAGATTGAGGATCACAGCTAAGCGGCATCTCCTCTTTTACTTCCTAGTGTGGAGTTTTGGTGATTTGGGGGTGGGGGGAAGATATATTTTCTCCATCTCCCATGTAATGCAGTGATAAGTATCAGTGGTTTTGAAGTTCAAAGATTACTACAAATTTCTTTTCTCATTATATTTAATTGCCATTCCATGAAACTATTGTCCGATTTTATGTAAGTCCAATTTCTGACTCTAGTCAGTAACTTGTTATCTTGCTAAGGAAAGAAAGACTATAATTTTCTTTGCATGACATATTTAGTGCAATTCTTACACCATACTAATAAAAAATGCACACTTATAATCTACTTTAAAATTAATAGTAAACTGTCGCAAGAATTAATTTTCAAACTTTCGTCAAACTGAAATAATCTTAGCTCTCGTCACAAGACATTACTAGCTCAATACAAGTTTGAATCAATAATATGTGTCAAGTGGAAAAAAGAAACATCAATTCAGAGATATATTTCCTTGATCTAAGAAACAGGTAAAAGATTTGCAATTATGGAATTTAACAAGTGAAACCGGTGATACGTTTTTCTATTATGGAATTTACTATTATATACTTATTATTTTCTGATATCTAGAAGAATAAATAGGCACATATTTCTTTAAGGCAATATAGATACATACAAACATGTGCTGTGAAAATAAGTATACTTATTTAGTGAGGATATTATGAAAATAGACTGTGAATCATTTAATCGGTATAGGTAAGTAATAAAATTCCTATCCTTAGCCAAACAAAGAAAAAAGAACAATCTTTGTGCTTCGTTAACTTTTTCACTATTGAAGTCATCTGAGATGAATGATCATAAAAGCAAATACTTAAAACAGTTTTTATCATGTGTCAGGCACAGTTCTTACTGCTTAACATCTATTAACTCATGTTTACTCTACAACAATATTATGAGTAGGTAATTGTACTATTTGTATTTCACAGATGAGGAAACTTAGTCACAGGGGATTTAAGTAACTTGCCAAAAAGAGTGGCAAAGTTAGCATCTGAACCTATACTCACTGTTTCAATGACTGGGCTCCAGAAAATTGAATCTCAACAAATAAGTCTAATGATAAAATACTGTGAGGAGAATCCTCCAGATTATAGGATTTTATGAGCATTCTATTTATTTTTTTCTTTTTATGCAAATGCAGTAGCTGTTTTGCTCTGGTGTTCTGGGACTTCAGCGTAATAGAATTTGAAGCCATATTGAGATGGTAATAGAGTGTGCAATTTGGTGTCATACTTTGTCTGACATCTGGTAGGCAAAGTTTGAATTTGCAGTGAGAGCAATAACAAAAATTTACTTAAGGAGAAACTGAGAGTCATTTTCTGAAAAGATGTGACATTTAGGGATAAAAGAAAGCAAGAAATCTGCCATGAATCAGAGACTTACTGACAATCTGTTATGTGAAACACAGCACTAAGAAATAGGTATACAAAGCTAAATTAGGCATGATCCTTGCCCCATAGTAAAGTATACAGAGGATAGTAGGCAACAGTAAAGTGTAAATAATCAAATTCTGTAAAATGTATAATGGTATAATAAACAGAAGGAAAGAAAAGGCAATTGCTAAAAGGGCTGGATGAAACTGGGGAGACATTCCGTGACTCCCAAATGACTTTGAACTTTATGTAGAAAAGCAGCAAACAGAAAGTCAACAAAAGATTTTAGGCAGCCAAATGACAAAATAAAGACAGGATTTATGGTGGTAGACCTACAACTCCAGAATAAGGAAAATCTTATGCAAAACAACATGAGTTATCTCTTTAAAAACAAGTAACTTATGGTCACTTGTCAGCTCAAACCCTTCAATGGATTCTCATCTTAGAGTAAAAGACAAAGTCCCTAGATGGTCTCACTTCTTCATAAACTCTCTGACCTCATCCAGATTATTCTTCCCGTGATTCACTCTTCTCCAACCACACTGGCTGCCCTGTTGTTCCCCCCAGATTCAAAGGCAGTTCCTACCTCAGGATCTTGCATTTGGTGCTCCTTCTGGAAAGAATATTATATTCCCAGATTCTCAAAGGACTTACTTTTCCACTTCTTTTATGTCTCTTCACAAATGTCACTCTAACAGGACTGAACAAACTGTGGGGCTATGAATGAGGTGAGAAACACTGGAAAAACTAACTTTGGAGGAAAGATGATGAGTCTGGCTTTGTTACATGGTGATTTTGAAATGTCAGCAGGATGCAGTTGAGGTTTCCAGGTGTAGTTCTACAGCAGAAGGTTGAAAGGGAATGTTAACACTTAAGAAGCAAAGAAAAAAATCTATATAGCATATAGGAAACAGAACAAGTAGCCTGTGTAGATTAAATACATCTACAAATTCTGATGAGTACCTCCCATCAAAAGGTATAACTGATTCTACTATCCCTTGAATCTGGCTGGCCTTGCAATTTGCTGTGACCAAAGAATGTGGTCTAAGTGACCTTTTGATTGTTCCAGAACCCAGACATGAAGAGATCATTCATTTGTTTTGCCTTTTTGGAACAATGTCCTAAGATGACCTTGAAAATAAGCCAGTGTAGTCTACTGGACTATGAACGGATACATGGAGGAAAAACATGGTAACTTCATTGAAATTAATGAGGCCAACATGGACATCCCAGTCACGCCTGCTCTCTGGCTGAATGCAGCTGCACCAGTGATCTCAAAACTGCCCAGCCAACCAACAGAATTGAGAAAAAAAAAAAAAAAACCTTTTAATCATTAAGGTTAGAGTGGTTTGTTACGCAGCATACATATCTGGCATAGAACTTAGTACCTAGAAATGAGGTGTCACTTGAACAAAAACCTAAA
Source organism: Felis catus (assembly GCF_018350175.1). Lineage (NCBI taxonomy): Eukaryota > Metazoa > Chordata > Mammalia > Carnivora > Felidae > Felis > Felis catus. The sequence goes on from NC_058369.1 coordinate 104,797,085, forward strand.
ACATGGAGGGATGACTGTGAGACTTGTGGTGGGTAAAAGATGAAAGGAGGTGAGATGACATTTAATGGAAGCTGGAGAAAGAATCTCATATTGCATATTGATGGAAAAGTTGGGAAAACAGGTACTTATGAAAACTTACAAAATAGAAAATGTATCTAAAGAACCTGTGGATACAGATAAGGATATTTTCAGGAAAAATGTTAAAAATGTCAATTCAATTTTCCTCTTGAGGATGAGATGCTATAGGGACAGAAATAAACGAAAGAGGGAGTAAGAGTGTGCAAGTAGAATTTAGATAATGCCTTGATGTGTTGAAATAGAAAATAGAATGGTTTCTCACCCTTCGTTCTCTGGCAGAAGATTTTCAGAGTAATAAATGGCCTAAGGTAAAAATCAATTTAAGGATGTAGCTAAAAATTCTTTGATAATACCTCAGAAATAGTTAAGTGATTCCTAGAAGATTCTCTCAGTCAGATAAAAGGGCTTCTAATAATCTTAAAGGCATTTTCCACAGCAGCCTCATACATGGTCCAAAGTAAAGACAGGCTTTTCTCAAAAACAAATTATATAAATTATGGATATTGCTTTTGGGGTACAGAGTGATCTCTAATGAGATCCATAAGAAACCCAAACATTAAGTGTTGTATTGCTAAAAAACACTGCCAACTTGGTCTTAGAGAAACTGAAACAGTTCAAAATGAAAGAAAGGCCCCTGGGCTCTGTGATGTGTATGGGCGGGAGGCAGATTCAGACAGCTCCCTAGCTACAAATACAAGCCATTTCTTGTAAAAAGGGAAAGACATCTATGGAAATTTGTTGTAAAGAAGAACCCAGAGTGAAGAACAAAAAGCCAAGAAGAATAATGGACTAAGGAACTACTTTCAGAGAACAGAAGTAGGCTGAGATCAAGGAATTTTCTCTGTCCCTGGTAAAGGGAGGATACTCTGGATTTCAGAACTGATAAAGACGAGACACTGCTGAACACTTCCTATTTTTCTCATTTTTGAGTGGGAGAAATCTATTCTGATTTTTGGTCTTTGTTACATCATTATATGTTGTATGTGTGGAGAGAATTAGTGGGAGATATCTTGTCTTTCTCGTTAACAGGCCTTGATTCAAGACTAGCCACACCCTAGAAGCAACAGAATTCCAGTTTCAATATGAAATCAGGTTCTTTGTGATAAGTAACATGAGCCCACTATCTTAAAGGGAACCATTTTTTCAGAAATCACTTTGTACAAAGCAACATATTAGTATAGAATGAAATCTTAAAAAAAACATGTATACTTTTGGTTAAGGGAAAAAGGGCCCTATTTTTTGAAAATAAATTACCCGAATGATTCAAATTTGCATTGTGTCCAGAAATTAAAATATCTTTCAACATGAAGGTCCTATTTTCTATGTTTTGACACCTTAAAAATTTCTGCAGACGTTCAGCTAAACTGAAAGATTCTGTAGGATAATATTATTTTCAAAAATAAAAAAAAGAAAGAAAGAAAAAGAAATGAAAGAAACAAGGGGCGCCTTGGTGGCTCAGTTGGTTGGGCGACCAACTTCAGCTCAGGTCATGATCTCAAGTTTGTGAGTTCAAGCCCTGCGTCGGGCTCTGTGCTGACAGCTGAGAGCTTGGAGCCTAATTCAGATTCTGTGTCTCCCCCTCTCTCTACCCCTCCCCTGCTCACTCTCTGTGTCTCTCTGTCTCTCAATAATAAATAAACATTTAAAAAATTAAAAAAAAAGAAATGAAAGAAACAAACAAAAAAAAAAACCCACAATAATCAAAAGAAGTTTGTAAACTCAAAACAAGGTTCCAGGATACAGGATTTAACTAGTCAGAAGAAAACTTAAGCATCACGATAAAATACTTTTTTAGAAAACAGAAAGGATTGGAAATATACAAGTTAGGGACAAAAGCACTTAAACCTTTACCAAAAACATTTTAAAAATACTCTAATCCTATTATCCAAAATAATAATGTATTTTAGTGTATGTGTAGTATGGTACTATGTGGAAAATACAAACTACAATTCTGTTTAAGATGGCAAGTTCTAGAATTCTGAGTTCATCAAACAATACTATACATGACTTATATATATATAAGACTGTTATATATACATATATATTATATTGTATAATTTATTTTCTTTTTTCCTTCTTAAAAAATCTATGATTAAAGGGCAATAATGAATTATTTTGAGGTGTACAGAAGAGAATTTATGACAAGTTTCCTGGTGAGAGAGAAAAGCCCCAGGTCCTCTGAAAATAAGAGCTCAAAGTAAATATATACAATCAATCAATCAATCAATCAATCAAAATAAAGAATAGCCACACCCAACTGCTGTATCTGACAAAACTCATCTATTTGTGAGTCAGATGCAGATCATGAGAGAGTGAATGATATAACTGCAGGAAAATTTTGGTGTTCCTGGGTTAGGAGGGGGTGTACTTTGCACGTGGAGGGATTGAAAACAATTGTGACCCACAGGGTAGACTACTGTAAATTAATTTTTTGGCCATAATTCTGTGTAATGTCTCTTACTGGGAGAAGAGTCTATTTCCCTACCCATTAAATCTGAGTTGTCATTGCAACTAGCTTTGACCAAGAGAATGTGGCAGAGGTGACAATGTGCAGTTCAAGAGGCTGCCAGCTTGTTTTTGTCTTCTCAGAGCAGTGCCATAAAACCACCACGTAAGAAAGCTGGTCTAGCTTATTGGAGGATGAGAGCCCATGTGGAGAAGCACAAGTGTACCTTAGTACACAGCACCAACTGTAAAATATGTGAGGGAGGCCATCTTGGACCTTCCAGTCATAGCTACACCTCCATAAATGAGCCCAGGTGAAACCTGAACTGGAACTTCCCAGAATCACGAGAAATCCTAATTGGTTTTATTTTCAGCCAGTAAGTTTTGAGGTGATTGTTAGCCAGTAATAGTTAAATGATCCACGGCCTGAGAAGTAGGAAGGGAACCAGAGGAAAGTGAAATCAATGAAGTCACATGACGATAAAGTCTGACAGAGGAGATAAAAGCAGAGTTGAAGAAGCAAACAAAGGATAATGTAAGGGAAGAGAGGTATCTGTTGGGTTTAATAATTCAACTCCTGTCTAATCTGACTGAAAGGTGTCCTTTCCATCCATAGTGGCTTTTATTGACCCACCTTTGAATAAGGTGACTGCCGTGAGGTTTTTAAGGCACCTGGCTACCTATGGTAAAGTGAAAGGGCTGTTGTGTTTTTTTTTTTCTTATATTTGCCATTAGAGGTAATAGCTAACACTCAGTGGGAAATTTATATCACATCTCATCAAGTGGTAAGTAAACTAGGCTTATTTAAATTTCATCAGAGTCTTGTGCTAATTCTCCCTTTGAAAAAGAAAATTCTTTATAAAACCCTACTCTTCGCCAAGAAATTTCTATGCAAAAGAACACTGGCTCAATCCACATGGTTTCCTTACAAACAAAAAATAATTTTTACTAATAATATATCAAAATACACACACACACACACACACACACACACACAAAACACCACAGATCAGGTTATCTTATGCTAGATATTTTAAGGCCAAAATAAAACTGTGATTACTACAAACCAACAGTAAAGAATAGCCTCTTGCCTTAAATTTTCTAAAAAGCTATAGCAACTTTCTCCTTTACAACAAATTAGAGAACCTCAATGCAATTATAGGAAAAAAAACCTCCTATCAACAGTATTAGATTATCCTAATTGTAAAGTGACAGACCTTAGATTTAAGCATAACATCCAACCTAATTATATTTCAAACACATTAAATGGCATAGCATTCTCCAGGAAAGCAACTTCTTAGTTGACTTATTGCTTAAATTATAGAAAAACAATTCAGTTACAGGACATATTCTTGCATTTAAAAGATCAGCTTTTCCATGTAATGGCTGTATAATTTGTGTTAAAAAGTAGATGCCAGTTCTACAGAGTGATCATGCTTTTGCAACTGTGTTCTTATCTAGCACTACAGACGTTTGAAGTGACCTGAACTCAGAGTTTTGGCCAAAATTGTAGAAGTCAATCTTATTTAGGTTAGCTTCCATTCTAAATTTATACAAATTTTAACTTAAGTTTTCATAACTCCTCCCATTTGTTTATTATGATGTTCTTGTCCATCATTGATAAATAATTATGACAAAATATAGCACAAAAGTTATTCTCCTGGTAGAAAGAACCAAAAATATTTATGAACACCCTCTTCAAGTTCTTAAAAAGGTATTCTAACATTTTCAAATATGAAACAATCTCAATGTCTGCTGCTTGATTGTTTTCAGATTTTTCAGCCTTCTGAAGTTCCATTAAAACTCAAGTAGAATTACTTGAATTTCACTGGGAAATTCAACAACCTCTTAAGAGACTGTGAATCCTCCCTCTCATTATTTTTCTGTTAGAATTTTCATGGGGCTAATACTTCTCTTAAAACTTTTGGTTCCAAATTCTGCCTCCTCTGTTTCAAAATTTATCAGTCATTCCTAGGGTGATCATACCACTTGCTCTACAAAGCAGGATACTTATTAGAACAAAGGGGGTGGCATTAATAATGGCCTCAAGAGCGGCGCCTGGGTGGCTGAGTCAGTTAAGAATCCTACTCTTGATTTCAGCTCACATCATGATCTCACGGTTCCTGGGATTGAGCCCTGTGTCAGAGTCTGTGCTGACAGCGTGGGGCCTGGTCGGGATTCTCTCTCTCTCTCTCTCTCTCTCTGCCCCTCCCTGGTTGTTCTCACTCATGTGTGCACTCTCTCTCTCTCTCAAAATAAACCTAAAAAAATTAATGACCTTAAGAAAATGGTACTGTCCTGAACAAACCAATAAGATGGAATTACCTATTTCATACCAAAGGGTATTTCTAGTTAGCTGTGGCCATCCTCAAGCTTTTTATTCCTTGAGATCCTTACTCTCATTTCTTCCAGACCCTTCTCACATCCTTTTTTTTATAACCCCCAAACTCTGTGCCTCTCTCTCCATTCTGCCACAGGTAGCTTAAAAATTCTATTTTATTTTGCAGAACTCAACTCTTATCATTAAGGCAATGTAAAGAGTACTGCCCATTTGTCAACCAAAAAGGTTCATTCAAATCATTTCCCTAAACTGGAAAACCTGTATCCTTTTGGGCCTTCCTTCTCTAGTGTAAAAGACACAATTACCAGGTGTTAGGTTTTAGTACATACAACATGTACAACCCTTCACACTTTAATTCAATCTCTTCCTCGACAATATTGCTGCACAGCTTGGAACTCCTGCGATCCATTTTACTGGACCTTTGCTCCCATCTCTCACAATTCTGCTGCTAATATCTCATTCCTGACTTTCAGTTGAATTATCTTGGGCACTAGAGCTGTCTGGCTCATACAGAGAGCTAGAAGGTTCTGGGACCCACCTTCCTCCGTCCTCTAGCAGTTGTGAGCCAACAGTTGACTGGTGTGAGTATTAAAAGCCCCACTTTTTTCCCCCTAAAGCCACAACCTTTGGGGTTTAAACTCCAGAGTATCTCCCCTAATCAAACTGAGTCTCTAGCTTTGCTGTTTTCCTGTGCAGAAGAGTTAACGTAGCAGGCCCAACAGTGTTATCCTAAGATGGCCTTATTCACTAGGTTGACCCAGAACTTCAATTTCTGGAGGTCTCCATTATTTTCTAAATGAGAAGTGTTGATCACTGTACTTAAAGTATTTGCACAATGTGGTTTAGGTTGAACATGTGCTTTCCTTTTGGAGTATGGATGACTCCAGAGGATGACTATATGGCTGACTCCTGACGTAAACTCTGAATATCTATGTAGGCTCAGAAGAGGTTACCTGAACACAGTGCTTCACAAGTGTTGACACAACTCATTGGTGAAAAAATTACGCACATCCTGTCTGACTCCATGGGGAGAGGAATCTTGGAAGCCTATGCCTGGTTTCTTCCAGACTTTTGCCCCATATGCCTATTCTCTTCACAGTTTTTGCTTTGTATTCTGTCACTGTAATAGATCAAAGCTGTGGGTATGTCTCTGTGTTGAGTTCTGTGAGTCCCTTTAGTGAGAGCACTCTTGGGAACCCAAGCCACATTACCTCTTCTCTATTTTGCTTCTTTATTCCCTCTCCTCTCACTGGTTTCTCCTGGGAGCACATCCTTAATAAACTGTGTGCATCAAATTCCTTGACCTGGCTTATGCTCCAAGGAGGATTTATGAATACTTTTAATTAGTCAAAATATTAGTCTCAACTATAACCTTTATAACTTTTCTCTCTATTCTTGGACTGCTCTGCTCCCCATCCTTTAACTCCTCATCCTACATACCTCTGTCGCTCTTCAGATTGTTATTCTTTAACAAAAAAAGTTTTTTTTCATTTTGAGAAAGAGACAGTGTGTGCACATGCGCATGTGACAGTGTGCGAGCAGGGGAGGGGCAGAGAGAGAGTCCCAGACAGGCTCCATGCTATCAGCACAAAGCCCGATGGGGGCTCAATCCCACAAACTGTAAGATCATCACCTGAACTGGAATCAAGAGTTGGACACCTAACCAAATGAGCCCACACAGGTGCCCCCCTTTTCTTACTTTAGAGAGAGAATGCATGTGCAAGTAGGGAAAAGGGACAGAGAGAGACAGAGAGAATCTTAAGCAGACTCCACACTCAACATGGAGTATGGAGTATGGAGCCCGATGTGGGGATGGATCCTATGTCTCTGGGATCATGACCTGAGCCAAAATCCGGAGTCAGCACTCAACCGACTGAGCCACCCAGGTATCCCCAGACTTTTATTCATAATAAACATATATTTGGACAAATTAATTCAATGTTTATACAGTTTATAAACTGGACACAGATTGTACTTCACGGTTTAAAATAAAATAGAGCAGTACCTCACACCATCTCTCCCAACACCGAGTCTTGCCTTCCAGAGGTCAGAATTTTCAATATTTTCTAGATATTTATTCCTGCATTTATCTCAAGATATTGAAATGATAACCCTTACATTAGTCTTACTACTGAATACATTGGAAAAAAGAAGTATGACATAAAGTACTTGGAAAATAAATAGTATGCAAGTATCCCTTTCCTCTACTCATATTTGGATGCATATCTCGTTCCAGAAGAAAGAAAAATTTTGGAAAGAGTAAGCAGTCACATGACAAGCCAGCCCTCTGGACATTAATATCATCATTTCCCATCTTTTACAGTAGGTTCCTTTGGCATTTCTGATGATATGCAAAAGTGTTCCAAAAGACGTAGAAAAACTTACTATAAAGGCTTTCTTTGAAACTAATCTCAACATATTCTTGATCACAGGTCTTTTTTTAGCATTATCCAAATCCATTCAGTTTGCTTTGGTGCTGTGCTGGGTAACAGATTTGGGTGTTACGCTCCACCAAAACAATCCCTTTCTCATTTTACTACATTGGTTCATAAACTTCATTGCACATCAGAATGATCTAGGGAGCTTCATAAAAAAGTAGCTTTCTCTCTAAAAATAAGGGGCAGGGACGCACCTAGGTGGCTCAGTCACTTGAGCATCTGATTCTTGATTTTGGCTCAGGTTATGATCCCAGGGTCATGAGATGAAGCCCCATTTCAGGCTCACTTGAGCGTGGAGCTTTCTTAAAATTCTTTCTCTTTCTCTCCCTTTCTGTCTCTCCCTCTCCCCCCGCCCCCCCCCCCACCTTGACCTCACCTCTCTACCCCATTTGTGTGGTCTCTCTCTATAAAATAAAAAAAATGCAGCTTTCTGGCATTTGCCTCCACAGACTGAAATTCATTGGGTCTGTAGAGAAGACGACTTACGAATCTGATTTTATAGTATACTTAAGGGGATTCTGGTACTGGGGGATCTAGAACACTCCGAAAAAAATCGATCTAGAATTTCAAAGAGTAAACTAAAAAAATATTTGAATAAAATGAATACATCATATGTCCATATATCTTATATCCACTTATAAAGACTGGTAAATATCTAATATAATTGATGTAGTACTACCATTTGTATATGAGGCATTTGTTGGCAGATGTTTTTAATAACCCAATAGGTTTTAACCATAATGGCATGATATAATGGTGTGTTCTAGTCAAGTTTTGGATAGATGGAAAACATTTGTTGTTAATGACATTTAAACTCAGTTGGTTTTAATAAATAGAGTGATTAAAGGTTATTTATATAATAATTACATTTTCATTTATTTACCTTTTGACAGGCTTTACCCAATGGAAGAGGAAGAAGTTGAGCCAGAGGCATACTGCTTCAAGAATAGCATAATATACTTTTAGGGCCTTGGCTGGTCACTGCTTTTTCAACTGTACCCTTAGGAGCTATGTAATGATGAATTCTATTGATTTACTTCCATAAAAATATTGGTTTTTGGTTTCATGAAAATCTGAGTCAAGTATGAATGTGAGTCATAAATGTCAATGTCACTAGTTACATATTAACTGTTAATGATGCGGAGAAGAATAAGAAATGTAGCATAGGAGTTGTAGGCATTTTGAAACTGTTGAGATTCACTGCTTTACAAAGCAATACCAATAACAAAATACAAACTGTGGCTTTGAAATTCTGATATCTGAAATAGAGCACATAGTAAAGAAATATGGATGGCACTACTTTTTTTTTTTTCTCTAGAGGGGAGGGATATGTCGAAACAATATTGGCTTTACAGTCTCCTTAAGTAATTAATATGACAATGGATCTTCTTATACAAAAATAATGGAAAAATATTCCATGCTCATGGGTTGGAAGAACAAAATTGTTAAAATGTCTGTATTACCCAAACCAATCTATACATTCACTGCAATCCGTATCAAAATAGCACCAGCATTCTTCACAGAACTAGAGCAAACAATCCTAAAATTTGTATGGCACCACAAAAGACCCCAAAAAGCCAAAGTAATCCTGAAAAAGAAGACCAAGGCTGGAGGAATCACAGTTCCAGACTTCAGGCTGTACTACAGGCTGTAATCATCAAGACAGTATGGTACTGGCACAAAAACAGACACAATGATCAATGGAACAGAACAGAGAAACCAGACATGGACCCAAAAATGTATGGCCAACTAATCTTTGACAAAGCAGGAAAGAATATCCAATGGAAAAAAGTCTCTTTGGCAAATGGTGTTGGGAAAACTGGACAGAGACATGCAGAAGAATGAACCTGGACGACTTTCTTACACCCTATGCAAAAATAAACTCAAAATGAATGAAAGACCTAAACGTAACACAGAAGTCATCAAAATCCTAGAGAGGAAAACAGACAACAACCTCTTTGACCTTTGCCAGAGCAACTTCTTACTTGACAAGTTTCCGGAGGCAAGGGAAATAAAAGCAAAAATGAACTAGTGGGAGCTCACCAAGATAAAAAGCTTTAGAAGGAAACAATCACCAAAACTAAAAGGCAACCAACAGAATGGGAGGAGATATTTGTAAATGACATAGCAGATAAAGGGTTAGTATCCAACATTTATACAGAAATTATTGAACTCAACACCCAAAAACAAATAATCCAGTGAAGAAATGGGCAAAAGACATGAATAGCTAATTTTCTGAAGAAGACATCCAGATGGCTAACAGACACATTAAAAAATTGCTCATCACTCATCATCAGGGAAATAGAAAACAAAACCACAATGAAATACTACCTCACGCCTGTGAGAATGGCTAAAATTAACTCAGGGAATGAAAGATGTTGGTGAGGATGTGGGGAAAGAGGCAAACTTTTGTACTGGTGGTGGGAATGTGAACCCGTGCAGCCACTCTGGAAAACGGTATGGAGATTCCTCAAAAAATTAAAAATAGAACTACCCTAAGACTCAGCAATTGCACTACTGTCTATCCTAAGAATATGGGAGTGCTGTTTCATAGGCACACTTGTACCCCAATGTTTCTAGCAGTGCTATCAACAATAGCCAAAGTATGGAAAGAGCCCAAGTGTCCATCGATGGATGAATGGATAAAGAAGATATGGTATATATACATAATGGAGTATTACTCAGTGATCCAAAAAATGAACTCCTGCCATTTGCAACAATGTGGATGGAACTACAGTGTATTTAGGCTAAGCAAAATAAATTGGTCAAAGACAAATATCATATGACTTCACTCATATGTGGAATTTAAGAAACAACAGATGAACATAAGGGAAGGGAAGTAAAATAATATGAAAACAGGGAGAGAGACAAAACATAAGAGACTCTTACATACAGAAAACAAAGTGAGGGTTGCTGGAAGGGTTTTGGGTAGGGGGATGGGCTAAGTGGGCAAGGGGCATTAAGGAGGATGCTTGTTGGGATGAGCACTGGGTGTTATACATAAGTGATGAACCACTAAATTCTATTCCTGAAATCATTATTACACTATATGTTAACTTGGAGGTAAATTAAAAAAAAAAATTTAAAAAGTAAAGACAAAAAAAAAAAAAGACAACAGATCTTCTTCTTTTCCACTTTCAGCCTAACAGTCTTGTTCTTTTCTGTCTCTAACCAACCAATCTGTTGTTGTACCAACCAAGAGTACCAAAAGTACTCTTGCCACACCAAATTTATACCTTTAAATAAAACATGCAAATTTCACAAAACCTGAAATAGGGCAGATTTTGCTTTTTCTTAAAGGCCCAACAAACTCTAGGATTTCTCTCCCTTCCAACCCCAAATCTCACCATCAGACCTTTTGAATAGTTCCTGTATTTGTGCTGAGAGATTGGGAATTGCTTTTCTGATGATCTTTAAATTATGAGTGGTAATTTTTTTCTATTACACATCAAGTGTTTATCTTTTTCTGTAAAATCTGTCTTCTGAGTTCTCTTTCATCTCCCATTTCTGCCTACGCCCTCTGTCTGTTAGAGAATCTATGTAAAATTCCTCCTGAGTGCTCTGAAAAACCCTCCCCAATTCTGCTCCTTGGAAGACAACTGGAAAGATGAACAATAATCACCAGCAAACCCTAATGACTTTTGGAAGCCTGGACAAAGAATATTCCAGGGCAAAAAAAATGGAGCCTTTCAATGCTTTGAGGCCATTAACAAAGTTGTGAAATTTGCGAGGAACGTGGGAGAAAAAAGGTCTTTTTATTATTTGCTAACATTCACAGGCTCTAATTCTTCATTTCCCTAGTTGAGCTTTAACTTAATTATAAAACAAAATCTATAGCCGCAGCCAGGCCTAGAGGTAGAGTCTGTACAACTAATCAACTTTAATTCCCTGGGTTCGATTTAATTACAAAACAACATTTGGTGCAGCTGCTAAACACTTACCAGGTGACCACATGATAATACTGGAGGAGTATTTACAAGTCTCCAGCTTTTGCTCTATTCTATCAGCACAATTAGGTTTCAGCAATATATAACTTTGAGCAGCCTGTAGGGCTTATAATAATAAAGAATTTTCTTGTACTAGTTGAGCCAGTTAAAATACTAAGTTCACCATGACCAATTCATGTCAGCAAGTAAACTTGAATGATGAAACAGATATCCTGATAAAGGACAGTAATAACAGATTGAATGTCAATAGTATGTTTTTTTTCTTAATTGATTTTTTTGGGGAGACCGGAAAAGTGAAATCAGCGTATGTATACTGTGAGCTACCAATGTGCTTTTTGGGTTATAATGTACATTACTTTTATTCAATATAACTAGACATACATAACTCATTCTTCTGCTTGTTTTTTAGCGTTCCATAAGACAATTTAGGGGGTTATTACTTGTGCTACAAAATATTTTTTAACTGACAAAATTAAAATTAATCACTGATATGTTTAAAATAGCCAGTTCCTCCAGTATATTTAAAATACACTGCATTCATACAAACATCCAGGAAGACCAATGCATTAATTAAGATCTGATTTTTCATTTGATAATATTTAGACAGAAATGCCATGCACAATTAACTTTTTATTTTAATGTTTTTGTCATCTTTGTTCACTCAAATACACCTTTTACAATGTGTGGGATCACAGTTCCTCCCAAGGTGTATAGGGGGATAAGAAAAATTATTTGAATTTAGGCAAAAAAATAAGCAGTATCAGTAAGGGAGTTACCAGTGATACTGAAATAAATATGACCCGTACTGTTTTTACAGCAACTCAGAAAGAAGATAATACAGATTGCCATCTAATCCAAATAAACATCTGAAGTTGTGGGTAGGTGCAACAGAACGCATTTCTTTTGCTTCTTCTCCCCATTAGATGTCAATCTTTTCTTTGCCTTTAGAGTGGAACTGGGTAAAAGCTAAAGAGAGGATGTACCATAGGTAATTATATCTACGAAAGGCAGAAAATCTAGAAAAAAGCAGAATGCATAAGATGCATCATAAAATTTCTGCAGCAATAATCCCCTTCCTCTGCCTTCAACCTCAAGTGCTGGTGTGAATTTTACCTAAGGCTGTCCCACATGACCATGCTGGACCCTGGACAAAGACAACACTATGCGTTTCAAAGTCGAAAGGCTAATTTCTCAGTACTAGCAGTGTCTGTCAGTGTCTTACCCCAGAGAGTATCTTTCTCTACTGAACAGTGACTGAGTCACAGGAGGAAACAATTCTGCTTGCTGGAAGAAAATAGGATGGAAGGAATTATGATGCTTACCAGATGTTCCACTGCCCCTGAGGGGGTACCAGAATGTTTCCGCATGTGCTGTAAACAGCATAAACTGTCAGATCATGGGGCCCTGGGGCTTGGTGCTCATGCTGCTCTGATGTGCAGAGTCACAGCACTCAAGAGTTGGAGGGACCCTTAGAGACGATTTTAGTCAAAGGTTTTAAACTATGGCGCAAGGAGTTCTAGGTTTCCTCAGTGTGGCTCAGAGATTATTGAAGATTAAGGGGGTCTCCCCAGAACAGTAGCAGTGTTCATGGAGAGAATGTAAAAATCTTGTATTAGGATAACAACAAGACAGGATATTTTATCAAACAAAAAATCAGGTATGAAAGTCTACGGTAATTCCTGTACTTTGAGAAAGGAAACTTGTGGAAAATCACCATCTCAGTCACTCTATGACATTCCTAGAGGTGAAGTCCCCAGAAACCAGGGGTTGTTTCCAGAAATCTAGGTTGCAAAAGGCCATGTGGTTCGGGAGTCTGGAAATTAAATTATTCCCCTAAGATTCAACATCAAGGCAGGAAATAAAGCCTTCTCGATTCAAGTCAACCAATTCTTATAATCCTTTATGTACATATCTATGGCGAATAAAAAAATACCACTTAGAAAAAGTTATCTTTCCATGCTTTAAAAATTTTTTTTAATGTTTATTTATTTTTTTGAGAGAGAGACAGAGAGAGAGAAAGCGCATGAGCGAGCAAGCAGGAGCACACAAGCAAGCTAGCACGAGCAGGGGAGGGACAGAGAGGAAGAGGGAGCCACAGATCCTAAGCAGGCTCCAGGCTCTGAGCTATCAGCACACAGCCTGGCCTGGGCTGGAATTCACAAACCCTGAGATCATGACCTGAGCCAAAGTCAGACGCTTAACCAACGGAGCCACCCAGGTGCCCCTGTTTTTAAATGGCAATTTAATACTTTATTGCCTTGATGATGATATAATTCTTATTCTGTTACTGGCTTCCAAATTTAAAAAATACCGTGATTGTCCAAAGAACCTCCTCATTGCCACCATTAGAGAGACAGAGAGAGAGAGGGAGAGACAGACAGAGAGAGAGGGAGAGAGAGAGAGAGAGAGATTAACTGAGAGACTGAGAAAAAGGGGAGAAAGAAAAGACAAGGAAAGGAAAGGAAAGGAAAGGAAAGGAAAGGAAAGGAAAGGAAAGGAAAGGAAAGGAAAGGAAAGGAAAGGAAAAGAAGGAAGGAAGGAAGGAAGGAAGGAAGGAAGGAAGGAAGGAAGGAAGGAAGGAAGGAAGGAGGCTGGAAGGAAACAAAGAGGAGAAGGGAGAGAGAAGGGAAGATGGGAGGGAGGGGAAGAAACAAGGAAGAAACAGCTATTTCTGTGTTTGTAAATAGAGCCCAATATAATAAAGGGGTGTGAGATTTTAACATAAAGTAAGGCATAATCTCCAGGGTTAAAGAGACATTTGTAAAAGCAGGGTAGATACACCTGCCTGACTCACCGTCACTGTTGATGCACACAACCTCCTGAACCTGAGTGCCTGGGCCACACTCCTTTCCATTGTCTGGTTCACAGTCTCCGAGCCTCACTGCTTTCCATTCATAGCAGGATGGCTCTTCACAGGGAATGGCTTCCAGTAAGTGAGGGCAGTTCCCAGTGCCCCCAGAGCCTCCAGTGGGCTCATTGGTAATCCGCCGCTTCCTCAGTTTGAAACCTGAATTGTTGGGGAAGGAAGATATTTATTGTTTCTGTCATGGTTGAATATTTCAGAAGGCTGAACGAAAACTTGAGTGAAAGCTTGATGAGGGTAGAAGGTAGAAGTCAGATCTGCTTTAATCACTAGTGCTTCCTCAAACTCTAGCTTAATGTGAGCTCTTTAATCATTTATTAAATGAATAAATAAATTAACAGAAGGGCCAAAGACGGAAAGCAGGTAAAGCCATATAACTGTCATCTCCTTCATAGGACGGGAGAGAGGTAGAGAGGCAGAAGCAGAGAGAGACAGACAGACACAAAGATAGAGAAAACACACATACACATACACAGAATGAATTTGGTTTTTTGGGAAAGTCTATAGTTATAAAATATTCAAAGAAACAATGAAATCTCAAGCTGTTTGGAAGTATTCATGACTAACGTGCTATTACTTTGAATTCTTCAACACTATTGCATAATTAAATCTAAAAAGATACCTCTGAGAAGTTGGATGGTTCCAGATAAATTGTCTCTTTGAGCCTTAGTTGATTTTAGATGCTCTGGAAATATGAACTAGTGATATAAAGCAACTGGGCTCTAAGGAGAAGTCTTCAGAATTGTGCCCTGTGCTTTAACAGTACCTAACTGTAGTCCTTCTGGACAGTGCATAACAAAATTAATGTCTGTTTATTGCCATGTAAACATATTAAAATCACTAGCAAAATTAATAAGTCTGTTTATTACTATGTGAACATATTAGAATCACTGGAAGACTGTCTTTGAAAGGAAATAAGAAAATGTTTTCTATTACTAGATCATGTGAAAATTACCCCATCGTGTCCGCCATATAAGAAACCACTGCATTTATTCTAATCCTCATAAATACGTGATTTGCCTCATAAAAGCAATAGAGTTTTTTTTCTTTACCTTCAAAGTAATACGGAGTTCTGCCTATTGAGAACTAGCTATGGATCAGGCATTGAAGTAAGTGCTTTATGTTTATTATCCCATCGATTCTTTAAAGAAAACATGGGTAGCAGATATTACATCCTTTTACAGATAAGTGGACAAAGATTTAGATAATTAACTTCAGTTTTAATGTTCTGGTACCAACATCAGAGTAGGTTTATTCATCTTTTTGCAATCAATACGCTTTAGACATTCTGGAAAATATCACAAATGAATAATCACAAGTAACACAGAGGAGCATTTTAAAATAATTCACATTTGACTCAACTGATAGGAGTTTTAAGCATGTCATGTTAATAGGACATACCTTTTTTGCCTTGCTGGTCATTACAGTTTTCGTAAGTACAAGGTCCCCAAGCTGACCAAGGTGACACCTCACATTCAATAGGACAGGGAATGTGACACAGCTGTGTAGTATTAGGAACAGGGCCAGTGCATGATTTCAAGTCCACTGGTTTTGAGGCTGTTTGGAGAAAAATACAGAGATCACTTAAGAATTAAACAAATTATTACGGTCAACAAAATGATTTTTCTATGTGTGTGTATGGAGAAGGACAAGTGCCACCAAGACATTATTCCACTGCTTCTTAGCTACATCCTAGAAAAAAAGGAGAAGGAATGGGGGGAAAAGGCAGTATAGTGTGATCCAAGGAAACTGGACTAGACGTCTTGGAGACTGGTTGATCTCCAGCTTTACCACTTATTAGCCATGTGATTAATAATGTCAAGACTAACTTTCCTCATCAGTAAAATAATCCTTAAGGTTAACTGTATCTCTTAAATTGTATATTTAGATTCTAATTAAGTGGCATCTGCTTTAGAGGACTCAGGAAAGTGGGAGAGGGCCAATGACAATAATATATACGGAAAAAGTCTCCACCGCATGGCTTCTACTGGATCAGTCTTCTTTCCATTTTGGTCCACAGAGAGCTAACCGGTAGATATAATAAAGAGCTCATGAAACCAATGTGGTGTCTCCCTCCCCCTCCAGCTAGAGGACTCACCAGATACTTCTCAGAACTTTTACAGTTTATATTATCTACCTATGTGATCCAAAACACAGAACTCTTAAGACAACTAACTTATAACTGACCATGTCTGTTCATAAGTTGACCAATGAACCCTATATATTTTTTGCTTACCCTTGCTTCTCTTCTGTTTTGATGCCTGGAGTTTGGCTATTTTGTATAGGACACATTTGACAGTTAATGTCAAGATGTGTCCATACTTCTGGTTAAAAATGACTAAGAAAGAAACATATTTGAAGCTATATGGACAGCAGAAGAAAATCAAGTTTAGCAGTATATAATATATAGCTGTAGTTGCTTTTGTGTTATAAATTTTAAGAAGTAAATGTCTTAGACATTCCCTTTAATAAAAGCTAGTTGCTGCTTATGTCTGATAATTTGGAATGCCAACCCTTTCACAAAGGACTGAAATAAGGGAGGTCTTAGACAATTCTTATTCTCTTTATGTGAAGAACTATCAAATTCCAATCACATGGGTTACATTTAGAAGCTCATAGAGAAATTAAGATATTGTAAGCTATATTATCCTAACTTTTAAATAAACGTAAATATATTTGCTTGTAGTTTAAACTCTAAGGCTAACTGTAGGCATTGTACATTCCTCAACTTTCTGCAAGCACAAACACACATATCATAAATGCTACCTGAAGGCCATTATAGTAACTCTTCTTTCTAAAATAGTTTTTCAGTTCTGAAAATTACTCATAGATTTTAATTTTTCTTTTTCCTCCTAAGAGTGCTCACCTCTCTCTCCTCCCTCCTCTCACTCCTCCCGGACGCCACCCACTTGAGTGAAAATAAATGATTGGGGTACTCCTAATTTGCTTAGTATGGAGCACAATGAACATTCTCACTGAAGTTTATCAGAACCATTGCTACTATGTATCGTAACATCAGCCAAAGCCAAAAATGATTACTTTTATTGCTTTCCAACAGTGAAAGTACCAGGCATGTTAATGACAGAAAATACAGAAATAAATGCTTCACTTCTTTGAACATAAAAAAAAAAAAACTTGACATCAATGATACATATTTCACATAAAATGAAAAAAAAATTAATATCCTCACAGGCATAAGACTTAATTTTATGTGTCAACTTGTCTGGAGAAAGGGATGCCCACAGAGCTGAAAAAACATTGTTTCTAGGTGTATCTGTGAGGATGTTTGTGGAAGAGATTAGCATTTGAATCAGTAGACCCAGTGAAGAAGACAGCCCTAACTGATGTGGGTGGAGCATTATTCAAACCATTGAAAGCCCAATAGAACAAAAAGGTGGACAACGGTGAAATCACTTTCTTTCTTTCTCAGCTGTGGAATGCATCTTCCCCTGCTCTTGGACATCAGAGTTACTGGTTCTGGAAAATGAGGAATTATACCAGTGACCTCATTCCCATAATTGTGGGAGCCATTTCCTATAATAAATCTCCTCATATATCTATACATATATCTCATTGGTCTGTTTCTCTAGAGAACCTTGACTAATACAAGGCTACAGTATGTACAAAAACTCCTATAACTGAACATTAACATAAGCAATTTCTTCAGGTGTGGAATCTTTCAGACTATCATTTAAATTAGCAATTGTGTATATAATTAACTGAAAAGACTCCATTTTTTTTCCTTCAATTGACGAAAAGTAACTTTAGAATTTAGTGTTATGATATTGTTTTGAAAATTATGGTTACTACTATGGAAACCAATTTGACAATAAACTTCATATATTAAAAAAAAAGAAAATTATGGTTATTACAAAGGGAAGTCTACTTTTTTTGCAAATTCTTCCTTAACTATGCAATTGTGAGGACTATTAGGGCCTAAAGAAGTATATTTTATATACAAGGTTGAACACTTTAGAAGGGAAACAGGTTTTATCAAGAAAAAAGTATGAAGCATTGTGTTTCTAATACCTGTTGTTTTTTTTTTTTATTTTAGCTTTTGGTGTATTTTGAATGAATCAAACAGAATAATCAGGAATAATAATGTTCTTGGGCTGTTAAAAGAGAAATGTGATGAATACAGGCTTGAGAAAGTATTGCTTAAAGCAACATAGTCTTCAGATTTATTAAGCTAACCAAATCTATACTGAGATAGAGTTATTGAAAAATAACCTCAATTTTATAGATGCTTTTGTGAATATAAATATTTATACATATATCACACGGTTCACATATAGACGCTCACAGAGAAATTAAGATATTTTAAGCCTATATATATTTGTTGTGTATATGATTCTATTCCTTTGGTGATTTTCATCACAGGTTTTTTTTTTTTTTTGTGGTAAGTAGAGTATATATTAATGTTAATCAGAGATAAGAATTAAGCTCCCAAAACTGTAAGTCAATCCTATTTTTGCCCATGAATTATTTGGAATTAATGTGATTCAATAAATGAAGTAAAGGACAGACAGACCCAGGAGAATGTACTGAATTCTAGTTTAATCTGTGAGATATAATTCATATAGCTCTGTATTACATTAATTCAGTGTTTACTGCTCATCCCATATTCTCAAATATTGAAATTTACATTTCTTAGAATGGTTCAGTCATTACTCTTGTATAATTTTATCACTTAAAATATTGTTTATGCAGTGTAAGTTTCAAAGAACCTTTATTAATTAAAAAAAAAAAGTCTTATTGCTGAGGCACCTGGGTGGCTCAGTCGGTTAAGTATCCGACTTCAGCTCAGGTCATGATCTCGCACAGTTTGTGAGTTTAAATCCTGCGTCGGGCTCTGTGGTGACAGCTAAGAGCCTGGAGCTTGCTTTGGATTCTGTATCCCCCTCTCTCTCTGCCCCTCCCCTGCTCACACTCTGTCTGTCTGTCTGTCTCTCTTTCAAAAATAAACAAACATTAAAAAAAATTCTTTTTTAAGTCTTATTGTTGATCTCTTGAAAATAAAGGAGACACTTTATTGTTTTCATATGATTTAAAGGCTATTCAATTATATGTACCTTGTATTCTTCAAGAGGTCATAAAAGAATGTCCAAACTTTTCAGGACTTAATAAAACAAAACAAAAAAAATGAGACCAGTACATTTTTATAGGTCTGAAACATTTTTGTATTTTTATGTTTAGAGCATTACAATGGAAAAAATATTATAGGAAGTCAATTTAAGATATTTGTTTTCAGCAATGGGCCCAATGAAGCATTCTGAAGATACATCCACTGTATAACCCTTAAGAATAGCAAATATGACTTAAAATATTTTTTAAGTTTTATTTATTTATTTTGAGACAGAGAGCATGAGCAGGGGAGGGGCAGAGAGAATCCCAAGCAGGCTCCAGGCTAAGAGTGCGGAGCCAGACATGGGGCTTGAGCTCACGAACCATGAAATCATGACCTGAGCCAAAATCAAGAGTCAGATGCTTACCCTACTGAGCTACCAGGTATTTGCCTCAGCAAATATGATTTTTAAAACTAAATATTTCAGGGGCACCTGGGTGGCCCATTCAGTTGTGTCCAACTTTGGCTCAGGTCATGATTTCACAGTTTGTGGGTTCGAGCCCTGCATTGGGCTCTGTGCTGAATGCTTGCTCAGAGCCTGTAACCTGCTTCAGATTCTGTGTCTCCTCTCTCCGCCCTTCCTCCACTCATGCTCTGTCTCTCAAAAACTATAAATGTCAAAAAAAATTTTTTTTCAGCTAAATATTTCATTCTGAGATAATTACAGATTCACATGACATTGTAACATCACAGAAATCCTATGTATCCTTTGCTAGTTACCACAATCGTCAGATATTACAAACCTACAGTATAATATCACAACCAGGATATTGACATCGATACAACCAGGAAAACCATGGAGAGATTCCAGTAACGCAGGTATAAGCAAGCCAAGGACTGCCTACAGTCCCTTTGTTTCTACTCTTAGGGAAAAAGTGTATTCAGTCTTTTACTACTAAGTACAATGTTGTCTATATGTTTTCTTTAAAACAATTTTTTTAATGTAGATTTACTTTTGAAAGAGAGAAAGAGAGATAGAGTATGAGCAGGGGAGGAGCAGAGAAAGGGAGACAGAGAATCCGAAGCAGGCTCCAGGCTCTGAACGGTCAGCACAGAGCCCTAAGCGAAGGTTGAACTCATGAGCTGCGAGATCATGACCTGAAGTCGGATACTTAAATGACTGAGCCAACCAGGAACTCCTTGGTTACAGGTTTTGTTGGGTTTTTAAAAATTTTTTTTACATTTATTTATTTTTGATAGAGAGAGAGCACAAGTGGGGTAGGGGCAGAGAGAGGAGACAGAATCTGAAGCAGGCTCCAGGCTCTGAGCTGCCAGCACAGAGCGCGACGTGGGGCTCGAACTCACAAACCACAAGATTATGCCCTCAGCCGAAGTTGGACGCTCAACTGACTAGGCACCCAGGAGCACCGTTACATGTTTTTATAGATCCTTTTTATCAAAATGTGGGTGTTCCATTCTATTTGTACTTTCCTGAGGGTTTTTATTAACAATGTCTGCTAAATTCTGTCAAATGTTTTTTCTCCATTGAGTAATATTTGTGATTTTTTTTAGCCTGTTAATATGATGAATTACACCAATTCAGTTTTCAATAGTGAACCCGCCTTACCTCTCTGAATAAACTGCCCTTGGTACTAGTCTTTATTTATTATAATTTATTACTGGATTCTCTCTGCTAATAGTTTGTTAAGGATTTTTCTATCTATATTCATCAGGGATTTTGATCTGTAGTTATCTTCTTATTGTACTTTGACCCCTCTTTTTCTATTTTCTAGATAAATATAATCCATTTTATAATGAGCAAATTATGGTGGGTTGTGTTTTTCTCATTTTGAATTTTTGATCCCTTCCATTTAGTCTACACTGTCAAATTTATGTGTATAAAGTTGTGGTGATTCCCTTGTTATTCTTTTGCTGGCTGTAAGGTCTATGGTGATATCCCCTGTTAAATTCCTAATATTGATGCTTTTTGTCTTTTCATGTTATCAACCTTGCTGGAAGCTTCCATTTTAATGGTCTGTTCAAAGAATCAGCTATTTGTTTCATTGATTTTTCTTTATTACTTTTGTTTGCAATTTCATTGATCTCTGTTCTTATTTTTATTCTTTCTTTCCCTCTGCTGGCTTTCAACTTTTTTTTCTTTTTCCTTGGTTTTTGAAGTGGGAGCTCAGATAATATTGATTTATGTCTTATCCTCTTTTCTAATGTAAGCATTTACTGTTATGAATTTCTAGCTCAGCACTGCTTTAGCTGTATCACACAGATTTTGATATACTTTCATTTTCATTCAGTTCAAAGTATTTTGATTTTTCCTGAGAATTCCTTTTCCACATATGGGTTAAGTGGGTCATTTATTTTCCAACTGTTTGAAGATTTTATTATCTTCCTGTGACAGAATTTTAATTTGATTCTAGTTGTGCGCAGAGAATACATTCTTGTATGATTTACATGCTTTTAAATTTGTTGAGGTTTTATGACTCAGAATATGGTCTATCTTGGTATGTATTCTGCAGACACCTGAAGATGTATTCTGTTCCTATAGGATGGAGTGTTCTATAGATGTCAATGGATTCTGTTGGAAGATGGTGTTATTCAGTTCTCCCAAATGCTTAATGATTTTCTGCCCAGTTTTCTAATAAGTATTGGGATTAGGATATTGTCATCCCTGATTTTAATTTTGAATATGTGTATGTTTTATAGTTCTATCAGTTTTTGGTCACATATTTTATAGTATATTGTTTAGTGAATACACATTTAGTGTTTGTCTTCTTGGTGGATTGATCTTTTTATCGTTATATAATGTCCTTCTCTATTATTTTTCTTTTTATGCCTAATTTATCTAATACTAATATAGCACTCCTGCTTTTCTTTGGATAATATTTTCATGATATATTAATTTCTATCTTTTAATTTTTTTTCAGTATTTATTTTTCAATATATGAAAATTATTGTCAAATTGGTTTCCAGACAACACCCAGGGCTCATCCCAAAAGGTGCCCTCCTCTATACCCATCACCCACCCTTCCCTCCCTCCCTCCCCCCATCAACCCTCAGTTTGTTCTCAGTTTTTAAGAGTCTCTTATGCTTTGGCTCTCTAACCTCTTTTTTTTTTCCTTCCCCTCCCCCATGGGTTTCTATTAAGTTTCTCAGGATCCACATAAGAGTGAAACCATATGGTATCTATCTTTCTCTGTATGGCTTATTTCACTTAACATCACACTCTCCAGTTCTATCCACATTGTTACAAAGGGCCATATTTCATTGTTTCTCATTGCTATGTAGTACTCCATTGTGTATATAAACCACAATTTCTTTATCCGTTCATCAGTTGATGGACATTTAGGCTCTTTCCATAATTTGGCTATTGTTGAGAGTGCTGCTATGAACATTGGGGTACAAGTGCCCCTATTCATCAGTACTCTTGTGTCCCTTAGGTAAATTCCTAGCAGTGCTATTGCTGAGTCATAGGGTAGGTCTATTTTTAATTTTTTGAGGAACCACCACACTGTTTTCCAGAGTGGCTGCACCAGTCTGCATTCCCACCAACAGTGCAAGAGGGTTCCCATTTCTCCACATCCTCTCCAGCATCTATAGTCTCCTGATTTGTTCATTTTGGCCACTCTGACTGGTGTGAGGTGATATCTGAGTGTGGTTTTGATTTGTATTTCCCTGATGAGGAGCGACGTTGAGCATCTTTTCATGTGCCTGTTGGCCATCCAGATATCTTCTTTAGAGAAGTGTCTATTAATGTTTTCTGCCCATTTCTTCACTGGGTTATTTGTTTTTCAGGTGTGGAGTTTGGTGAGCTCTTTATCGATTTTGGATACTAGCCCTTTGTCCGATATGTCATTTGCGAATATCTTTTCCCATTCCGTTGGTTGCCTTTTAGTTTTGCTGGTTGTTTCCTTTGCTGTGCAGAAGCTTTTTATCTTCATAAAGCCCCAGCAGGTAATTTTTGCTTTTAATTCCCTTGCCTTTGGGGATGTGTCAAGTAAGAAATTGCTACGGCTGAGTTCAGAGAGGTCTTTTCCTGCTTTCTCCTCTAGGGTTTTGATGGTTTCCTGTCTCACATTCAGGTCCTTTATCCATTTTGAGTTTATTTTTGTGAATGGTGTGAGACAGTGGTCTAGTTTCAATCTTCTGCATGTCGCTGTCCAGTTCTCCCAGCACCATTTGTTAAAGAGACTGTCTTTTTTCCACTGGATGTTTTCTGCTTTGTCAAAGATTAGTTGGCCATACTTTTGTGGGTCTAGTTCTGGGGTTGCTATTCTATTCCATTGGTCTATGTGTCTGTTTTTGTGCCAATACCATGCTGTCTTGATGATGACAGCTTTGTAGTAGAGGCTAAAGTCTGGGATTGTGATGCCTCCTGCTTTGGGCTTCTTCTTCAAAATTACTTTGGCTATTCGGGGCCTTTTGTGGTTCCATACAAATTTTAGGATTGCTTGTTCTAGCTTCGAGAAGAATGCTGGTGCAATTTTGATGGGATTGCATTGAATGTGTAGATAGCTTTGGATAGTATTGACATTTTGACAATATTTATTCTTCCAATCCATGAGCACGGAATGTTTTTCCATTTCTTTATATCTTCTTCAATTTCCTTCATAAGCTTTCTATAGTTTTCAGCATACAGATCTTTTACATCTTTGGTTAGATTTATTCCTAGGTATTTTATGCTTCTTGGTGCAATTGTGAATGGGATCAGTTTCTTTATTTGTCTTTCTGTTGCTTCATTATTAGTGTATAAGAATGCAACTGATTTCTATACATTGATTTTGTATCCTGCAACTTTGCTAAATTCATGTATCAGTTCTTGCCGACTTTTGGTGGAGTCTATCGGATTTTCCATGTATAATATCATGTCATCTGCAAAAAGCGAAAGCTTGACTTCATCTTTGCCAATTTTGATGCCTTTGATTTCCTTTTGTTGTCTGATTGCTGATGCTAGAACTTCCAGCACTATGTTAAACAGCAGTGGTGAGAGTGGGCATCCTTGTCGTGTTCCTGATCTCCTGGAAAAAGCTCTCAGTTTTTCCCCATTGAGGATGATGTGAGCTGTGGGCTTTTCATAAATGGCTTTTATGGTCTTTAAGTATGTTCCTTCTATCCCGACTTTCTGAAGGGTTTTCATTTAGAAAGGGTGCTGAATTTTGTCAAAGCCTTTTCTGCATCGATTGACAGGATCATATGGTTCTTATCTTTTCTTTTATTAATGTGATGTATCACGTTGATTGATTTGTGAATGTTAAACTAGCCCTGCATCCCAGGAATGAATCCCACTTGATCATGGTGAATAATTCTTTTTATATGCTGTTGAATTCAATTTGCTAGTATCTTATTGAGAATTTTTGCATCCATATTCATCAGGGATATTGGCCTGTAGTTCTCTTTTTTTACTGGGTCTCTGTCTGGTTTAGGAATCAAAGTAATACTGGCTTCATAGAATGAGTCTGGAAGTTTTCCTTCCCTTTCAATTTCTTGGAATAGCTTGAGAAGGATAGGTATTATCTCTGCTTTAAACGTCTGGTAGAACTCCCCTGGGAAGCCATCTGGTCCTGGACTCTTATTTGTTGGGAGATTTTTGATGACTGATTCAATTTCTTCGCTGGTTATGGGTCTGTTCAAGCTTTCTGTTTCCTCCTGATTGAGTTTTGGAAGTGTGTGGGTGTTTAGGAATTTGTCCATTTCTTCCAGGTTGTCCAATTTGTTGGCATATAATTTTTCATAGTATTCCCTGATAATTGTATCTCTGAGGGATTGGTTGTAATAATTCCATTTTCATTCATGATTTTATCTATTTGGGTCATCTCCCTTTTCTTTTTGAGAAGCCTGGTTAGAGGTTTGTCAATTTTGTTTATTTTTTCAAAAAACCAACTCTTGGTTTTGTTGATCTCCTCTACAGTTTTTTTTTAGATTCTATATTGTTTATTTCTGCCCCGATCTTTATTATTTCTCTTCTTCTGCTGGGTTTAGGCTGCCTTTGCTGTTCTGCTTCTATTTCCTTTAGGTGTGCTGTTAGATTTTGGATTTGGGATTTTTCTTGTTTCTTGAGATAGGCCTGGATTGCAATGTATTTTCCTCTCAGGACTGCCTTCGCTGCATCCCAAAGCGTTTGGATTGTTGTATTTTCATTTTCATTTGTTTCCATATATTTTTTAAATTTCTTCTCTAATTGCCTGGTTGACCCACTCATTCTTTGGTAGGGTGTTCTTTAACCTCCATGCTTTTAGAGGTTTTCCAGACATTTTCCTGTAGTTCATTTCAAGCTTCATAGCACTGTGGTCTGAAAGTATGCATGGTATAATTTCAATTCTTGTATACTTATGAAGGGCTGTTTTGTGACCCAGTAAGTGATCTATCTTGGAGAATGTTCCATGTGCACTCGAGAAGAAAGTATATTCTGTTGCTTTGGGATGCAGAGTTCTAAATATATCAGTCAAGTCCATCTGATCCAATGTCTCATTCAGGGCCCTTGTTTCTTTATTGACCGTGTGTCTAGATGATGTATCCATTTCTGTAAATGGAGTGTTAAAGTCCCCTGCAATGACCACATTCTCATCAATAAGGTTGCTTATGTTTGTGAGTAATTGTTTTATATATTTGGGGGCTCTGGTATTCAGCACATAGACATTTATAATTGTTAGCTCTTCCTGATGGATAGACCCTGTGATTATTATAGAATTCCCTTCTTCATCTATTGTTACAGCCTTTAATTTAAAGTCTAGTTTGTCTGATATAAGTATGGCTACTCCTTTTGACTTCCAGTGGCATGATAAATAGTTCTCCATCCCCTCACTCTCAATCTGAAGGTGTCCTCAGGTCTAAAATGAGTCTCTTGTAGACAGCAAATAGATGGGTCTTGTTTTTTTATCCATTCTGATACCCTATGTCTTTTGGTTGGCACATTTAGTCCATTTACATTCAATGTTATTATAGAAAGATATGGGTTTAGAGTCATTGTGATGTCCGTAGGTTTCATGCTTGTAGTGATGTCTCTGGTACTTTGTCTCACAGGATCCCCCTTAGGATCTCTTGTAGGGCTGGTTTAGTGGTGACGAATTCCTTTAGTTTTTGTTTGTTTGGGAAGACCTTTATTTCTCCTTCTATTCTAAAGGACAGACTTGCTGGATAAAGGATTCTCGGCTGCATATATTTTCTGTTCATCACATTGAAAATCCCCTGCCATTCCTTTCTGTCCTGCCAAGTTTCAGTAGAGAGATTCGTCACGAGTCTTATAGGTCTCCCTTTATATGTTAGAGCACATTTATCTCTAGCTGCTTTCAGAATTTTCTATTTATCCTTGTATTTTGCCAGTTTCACTATAATATGTCTTGCAAAGATCGATTCAAGTTACGTCTGAAGGGAGTTCTCTGTGCCTCTTGGATTTCAATTCCTTTTTCCTTCCCCAGATCAGGGAAGTTCTCAGCTATTATTTCTTCAAGTACACCTTCAGCACCTTTCTCTCTCGCTTCCTCTTCTGGAATACCAATTATGCATAGATTATTTCTCTTTAGTGCATCACTTAGTTCTCTAACTTTCCCCTCATACTCCTGGAGTTTTTTATCTCTTTTTCTCAACTTCTTCTTTTTCCATAATTTTATCTTCTAGTTCACCTATTCTCTCCTCTGCCTCTTCAATCCGAGCCGTGGTTGTCTCCATTTTATTTTGCAGCTCATTGATAGCATTTTTTAGCTCCTCCTGGCTGTTCCTTAGTCCCTTGATCTCTGTAGCAACAGATTCTCTGCTGTCCTTTATACTGTTTTCAAGCCCAGCGATTAATTTTATGCCTATTATTCTAAATTCACTTTCTGTTATATTGTTTAAATCGTTTTTGATCAGTTCATTAGCTGTCGTTATTTCCTGGACTTTTTTTGAGGGGAATTCTTCCGTTTCGTCATTTTGGATAGTCCCTGGAGTGGTGCGGAACTGTGGGGCACTTCCTCTGTGCTGTCTTGAATAACTTGCGTTGGTGGGCAGGGTGCAGTCAGACCTGATGTCTGCCCCCAGCCCACCATTGGGGCTACAGTCAGACTGGTGTGTGCCTTCTCTTCCCCTCTCCCAGGGGCGGGATTCACTGTGGGGTTGCATGGCCCGTCTGGGCTACTTCCACACTGCCAGGCTTGTGGTGCTGGGGATGTGGTGTATTAGCTGGGGTGGATCGGCAAGGTGCACAAGGTTGGGAGGGGCAGGCTCAGCTCGCTTTTCCTTCGGATATCCACTTCAGGAGGGGCCCTGCAGCACCAGGAGGGAGTCAGACCCGCCGGAGCGATGGATCCGCAGAAGCACAGCATTGGGTGTTTGTGTGGTGCAAGCAAGTTCCCTGGCAGGAACTGGTTCCCTTTGGGATTTTGGCTGGGGGATGGGCGAGGGAGATGGCACTGGCGAGCGCCTTTGTTCCCCGCCAAGCTGAGCTCTGTCCTCAGGGGCTCAACAGCTCTCCCTCCCGTTGTCTTCCAGCCCTCCTGTTCTCCGAGAAGAGCTGTTAGCTTGTTACCTTCCAGATGTTAAGTCCTGCTTGCTGTCAGAACACACTCTGTCTGGCCCCTCTGCTTTTGCAAGCCAGACCCGGGGGCTCTGTTTGGCCAGCAGGCCGCCCCTCCACCCCAGCTCCCTCCTGCCAGTCCCTCCCACCAGTCCGTGCAGCAGCACCACCTCTCCGCCCTTCCTACCCTCTTCCGTGGGCCTCTCGTCTGCGCTTGGCTCCGGAGACTCCATTCTGCTAGTCTTCTGGTGGTTTTCTGGGTTATTTAGGCAGGTGTAGGTGGAATCTAAGTGATCCGCAGGATGCACGGTGAGCCCAGCGTCCTCCTACGCTGCCATCTTCCCCAGGTCTCTCTATCTTTTAATTTTAATCTGGGTATACTCTTAGAGTTGAGGTGCGTTTCTTGCAGAACATGTATAGTTGGGTCATATTTTTTAATCCACTCTACCAACTGGTATCTTTTTTCCCATTACACATTATTTTTTTCTAGACACAGAATAATTTCATCCTTTATATTGCATTAGAAGCAATTTATAATATAGCAAATTGTAACAATTATATTGCATTAGAGGAGGGATTTGTTAAAGAATTTTAAAAATTTGTACCCACTGGTATTTCTAGATTGCTGGCTTCCTTCACTCCAAGTCTGAGATATGAGAGGCAGAAAGTATCACCTTGCTGATTCTTGGCTCTTAAGATTTCTAGCTTGTCTGCCCTTTCCCCTCCAACTTTCAGAGTTGTCTTATGGTTTGTTTACTATGTATTATTAGGAAAAAATGACATTTCCTCTACTTTCCCGGAAGCAGAAGCCTATATGTTATTTAAAAATAAAACCTTTCAATTTTACAACTGGGATCACAAGAAAGGAAAATTCTCAAAAGATTCTCCAAATCCATAGCATGAACTCAATATGGTACTAGAGTCCTAAAGCTGGGTCTCCTGTGGGGCATTATTGATCCCAGGTCACAAAACTTTTGGTTTAATGGCCTTGTAGGAGGCCTAGAATTGCATATCTACAGTTCTTTAATTATCAGGACAAAAGGAGACATTTTCAGACAGAAATGAAAATTTAACTATTATAGACCATCATTAAAGAAATTTCCAAAGGACTTATTTCTCATAAAAAGGAACATGAATACAGAAATAGGGTCTTAGATGCCAGATGGAATGGCAATCAAAGAAAATATTACATGTGAGTAAAAGTAAATGTTGAATGTAAAAACATAATTATAATGATTAAATAGAGGAATGTAGTAGAATAATGGTCCCCCAAAGATTCAATGCCTTAGTCTTTGGAATTCGTGAATATAATTATCCTGATGGAAAAAAAGGACTTCATAGATATGATTCAGGTTTCAAACCCTGGGATGAGGAAATCATCCTGGATTATCCAGGCAGGCCCAATCTAGCCACAGGAGTCCTTAAAAGCAGAGACCCTTTCCCAAATGGGTCAGAAAGAGGAGATGGAAGAAAGAGAAGAAATTCAAATGAAGGGAGGTACCTGAGTTGCCACTGATGACTCTGAAGGGAGTGGGGAAGAGCCAAGGGATATGAGTGGCTTCTAGAAGAACAGTTCCCAGATGGACAACCAGCAAGGAAATGGAGAATTTGGTATTCCAACAGCATGGAACTAAATTCTACCAACAACCCAAGATGAAGAAGGAAAAAGATCCTCCCCTAGAGCACCTAGAAAGAAATGTATCTCCTGTAAGCCCTTGAACTTTGGCTTGGATCGACCCATGCAAGACTTGTGACCTACAGAACTTTAAGATAAGGTGTTAGGTTTGTGGTAATCTATTATGGTAGCAATACAAAACTAACAAAGAGAATTATAAGGCACAAGACAGAACTAAAATACAAGGCTACATAACATGTAGGTTGGTGTAGCCTTTAGAAAGGTAAATACATTATATAGACTGTATTCATTTGAGTCTGTACCTTGATATTTTAAAGTAATCTCTTTATATAAATAGGATAAGGATGTATAACTTCCAAACCTAGGGAAACAATGTAATAACAAGAAAAGTATTGCAATAAATTCAAAAGAAGCCAAGAAAGGAAAAACAAAACCAGTCACAGAAAAAGTGGAACAGAGTAAGATGGAGGAAATGAATGCAAAAGACTAAAATTTTAACCAGTAAAAGCCAAAGACTATCAGACTGAACCGAAAAGTTAAATCTGAAATGACATTTATATCCACTAGTTTGTCAAAAATTTCAAAGTCTGACAATATCAAGTGCTGGAGGAGATGTAAAGCAGCCAGAATAGTTAAACACTGCTGGAAGAAATCTAAGTTATTTAACCATTTTAGAAAATAACTTGGACATTTTAACTATGGCTGAAGATGAGCATACTATTAGTTATATACCCTGAAAATATCATGCATTTATCTGAATAAATATTGATAAGAATTATCATTGAAACACTGTTTATAATTGCAAATATTTATTATTGCAGAAATAACTTAAGTGTCCACCAAGGGAATGAACAGTAAATTAGGCTTGCCCACACTACATAACACTATACAGAAGTGGAAACAAATGAACTAGAACACAATCATCAATATGATTTAACAAATATATCAAAAAAGTGAAGAAAGAAAGTTCAAGAATATATACTAAATGATACCATCCGTATAAAATTAAAAAAAAAACAAGCAATATCATCATGTGTTGAGATAAATACATAAGTCTGGGAAATAGGAGAAAAACCACTATGGTCCATCTGGTACTTTCAGGAGGGTCTTTATTTTTTTTGGAGCTAGCCTGGCACTCAGAGCTATGCCATGGTGTTCTCTTGGACATAAAGAATTTCACACAGCATCAACTTATGTGGTCATTCCAGACTATGATGGAGTAAGACAAAAAATAAGACTACTTAATTTGTCTAAGTAAAAACAAGGTCACTACGATAATCATAAAAAATATCAAACATTCCCTTCTCTGAGCTAGTATGATGAGTTCTGCCTTTTTTTTAAAGTCAGTTATAGCTTTAGCCTCCCTCCCGATTTTCCTCTTTCCAAATAACATTTATCAAGATAACCTGTCACAGAATTATCCTTGCTTCCTTGTAGCATTTAATCCAGAGCAAAGTTCGCTGATTTAATTCTCTTAAAAATCACTTAACTATGGAGAACAAACAGAGGGTTAGTTACTTTAAGGGTTGTGGGAGGGGGGGATGGGCTAAATGCGTAAGGGGCATTAAGGAATCTACCCTGAAATCATTGTTGCACTATATGCTAACTAATTTGGATGTAAATTAAAAAAAAGAAAAAAGAAAAAGAAAAAAAATCACTTAAGTGACCTAAATCCTATAATAACTGCTTTCTGACACTCTTACTGAGATGCCTGTGGTATGGGTTCTTTATCGCTCAGGGAGTAATAAATCCAACTTGTTCAAATACAGGTGTGTCCCTGGTAGTCTACGGCTAAAGAGTGTAGACAAGGCAATACATAAAGAAAAACAAAAGAATATTAAACATAAAATTAGAATAGGAGTTCTAGTTGTGGATAGAATGGGATGTATTTATTTAATAACAAATGCTTACTGGTTTTTACAAGTGCTAAGCCATGAACTTAAAAAGTCTTAAAACGTACTTAACAAAGACTAACTTCTTTAATTCTTACAAAACTCTATGGGAGTATTTCAATTATCCCCATGTGGGGGAAGGAATAATTATCCCCTAAATGGGGAAACTAAGTATGGAGAGGAGAGGTTAAGGAACTTTCCCCAAAGTCACTAAGTTAGGAAATTGTAGATTTTGTATTTATATCCAGGAAGTTGGGCCCCTTCGGTGTGTATCTCAAACTACTACTCCCTGTCATCTTGGAAGGATGCAGGAGGGAGTTTCGATTATATATTTCTACATAAATACAGACACACACTTGCTAATATATTTGAAACAGACTGGAATGAATTAGAAATATAGTTAATGGAGATTATGAAATAGTGTGTGTCATTTTAACATAATAATATAATAAAGCTACCAAAGTAATACAGCATCAACTCTGGTAGCCTAGCAGTGAAAATTATTCTGACTTTTGTGTGTCAGCTGGGAATAAAAACTAAATTTCTATCAAGAACATGCTGTCCAATTAAATTACTATTAAAATGAAATGTTCTGCATTTATACTGATAACAAGAACAGATACTTCTACTGAATGTACCAAATTAATTTTTTAATCCTCACAGCAATATCATGACATAGGTAAAATTGTAATCTCAAAATTCTAAGATGAGGAAACTGAGGAACAGATTAAGTACTTTGCCTAAGATCACACAGCTAGTTAATGGCATTTGACATTTGATTTCAGAGGCTGTGCTCTTATCCTCTCTGCTATACTATGACATGGCAATTACTAGAAGCCATGTTCTTCCCCCATTTCTTACCTCAACTTCCAGAAGTCTAATATGAAGGGTACCTTGACTAGAAAATGCAGTGAGTTCTTAAACAGCCTATTTTGTTATTGTTGTGAGGGGTAACTGAAGGAATTGGGAATATTGGTAATACTCATCTGGAAAATGAATCCTCAGTATTTTAATAAGAAACAGTTTAGATTGTCATCCATTTCTAACAGTGAATTTTTTTTAAACTAAATAATTTTTGTTCTAATGCCAAAATATATGCCACATGTGTGTTTTTAACTGTGTTTCACCGTGGAAATACACAATTAGATTCTCAAAATATTTTAATTTTTTTTTTCAACGTTTATTTATTTTTGGGACAGAGAGAGACAGAGCATGAACGGGGGAGGGGCAGAGAGAGAGGGAGACACAGAATCGGAAACAGGCTCCAGGCTCTGAGCCATCAGCCCAGAGCCCGACGCGGGGCTCGAACTCACGGACCGCGAGATCGTGACCTGGCTGAAGTCGGACGCTTAACCGACTGCGCCACCCAGGCGCCCCGATTCTCAAAATATTTTAAATCAGAGATCGCATACTTAGTCTACTTAAGACCTATTTGTAAAATAATATGCCTTTTATGTAGTCATTCAAAAGATACATTAGAGTTCAAAGGTTGAAAAAACACGCAGTAGTTTGATCATTCATTCATTCATGTAGGAAAACAGAGGAGCATTTTAGGCATTCAAAATCTCCTGATGTTGCATTTATTGCCCATTGTCTTCTCTGAAAACCCACCTTTTTCTTGAAATTGCATTGCTTCTTTGAACAACCTTATTTGAGTGCTAGTTCACAATTACAAAGAAATTCTCTTGGATTTAAGTCTTAATTTCTGTATAGGAACTGACAAGAGATTCCAAAGACTTAAAAATAAAATCAGTTACAAGAAGCTTTCCTTTTCGTTGTTATTCTGTTGTTCAGTCAGTTAAAAGAAGTATTAAATGCCTTCTCTGTGTATCGCCCTACCACTGTGTTAGGAACCACATACCAAAGGGTGCTGTAGGGCCAACAACAGTGTCAACAGTGATTTTTTAAATTTTTCTTAAGTATTATAAATGTGTTGTAGTAATTTAAGGTATATTTAACCAAAGCAGTTTTAGTTCCAAGAAGGTTGATTGAACCCACCTCCCTGTCACCTACAAGCACTATACTCTCAAGAACTGATGTCAAACAAATAAAGCTTCTATTTTGAAAATTAATCAAGTTCTACATGTAACAGTGATTATGCTTAAAGTTTTTTGAAGATATTCTTGTATATTATTCACAGACATTTCTTTTATCTTTTTCAGACTGATATATTTATGGGGACATAAAATCCATCAATTTCTTTTTAATAATATAGGGCACTGTTTTTAAGATAATACACTTATTCTTTGATCAATTTTGAAACTATATTTAAAACAATGGTTGACAATTATCTCTCAGCATTTAATGTGCTTCAAAGCTCACTGCCAGTCCTTTCTGGCTATGGTTAACTCAGATTGAGCTATTGTTTTTGATAAATCTTTTCTTATATTAAACCAAGACATTACACAGATCTTCCTTGATGTACCCTGTTATGTTCTCAATAAATCCAATGTAAGTTGAAAATACCAATAAACCAAGAAAGCATTTAATACATCTAACCTATCAAACATCATAGCTTACTCAGCCTAGCCTACCTGAAACATGCTTAGAACATTTACATTAGCCTACAGTTTATTTTATAATAAAGTGTTGAATATCTCATTTTACTGAAGACTAAAAGTGATGGGGTGCCTGGGTGGCTCAGTCGGTTAAGCGTCCGACTTCAGCTCAGGTCACCATCTCGCGGTCGGTGAGTTCGAGCCCCGCGTCAGGCTCTGGGCTGATGGCTCAGAGCCTGGAGCCTACTTCCGATTCTGTGACTCCCTCTCTCTCTGCCCCTCCCCCGTTCATGCTCTGTCTCTCTCTGTCTCAAAAATAAACGTTAAAAAAAATTTAAAAAAAAGTGAAAAACAGAATGGCTGTAGGTGTATTGGCTGTTGACCTTCATGATCATGTAGCTGACTGGGAGCTGCAGCTTGCTGCTACTGCCTAGCATCATGAGAGAGTATCATAGCACATACTGCTATCCGTGAAAAAAAAAATTCTAAATTCCAAGTCCATTTTCTACTGAGTCTGTATCACTTCACAGCACCATAGAGTTGAAAAATCCTAGGTTGAACCATACTGTCAAGGACCATCTGTACAGTTTTATAAAGCTAACGTGATAGTTCTTGAGATCATTTTCTGCATCATAATTAATTCTACAGTAACCGACTCATCACCTCTACTGTGCAATTCATAAATGGATAGCTTGCTTCTTCTTTGTGCTCGTGTCTGCTGCTTGGATAATCTCTTGAATTATGTTTAGATCACAAATCACAATATTTGACTGAGGTCATAAAGCATTAAATTTTTTTTCTTACATTAGACTATTTCAGAGGCCCCTGTATTTGGAATTGTAGTACTTTTACAGAGGCCTCTTGACTTTTTCTGTTTGGTTATTATTGGGGAGGTAAAGAAGGTCTAGGCTTGCTCCATTTTGGTTTCTAGTCAAGTGGAAGTTACAGGGGGTTCATTTCATAAATTTAGATGAGGTTCTTCCAAACTATTCCAATGAAAGGTATTTAGGTCCTGATTAAAAATAAGAGGAGAGTATCTCTCTTTCTTGTTTCTCAGTTGAATATTCTGATTTTATCTTGTCAATTATGGGTGTTGAGGAGACTGATGGTGGGGAAGGAGCTAGCACATGAACACGCTGTGCTGTAAAAGGTATGGACAGACTTCTCAGAAACCACTTTCTCTGTAAAGAGCTCAACACACACTGCAGCTGGTTTGCTCTCCAATGCTACCTGTTAGCAGAGTCAGGAGGGCACTGAGTGATGGACCTATTACTGCTCTTGTCTCCAGCCTTTGCTCTGCTGGGTTGGGGTCAGCGTCTCCGCCTACCTTTTTCAGAGACTCCACTCATTGACATAGGGGTTGTTCCTTTGCCTTGAGGACCCTGTTCCTCCAATCTTCTGTTGATATCATCTTAGCAAATACAAACTCCTTTAAGGATTTAGCTTCTAGATGGGCTCTCTCCTTGTTTCCAGAGCTGATGCCATTTTTCTCTATTTGTATGTTCCATTGGTCATTTTAGGGACTTAGAAAAAGAGGTCCACGTGCCTATGCTCACAATGCCATATTTCCTGGAAAAAAACTACTGTCATGTCTTGACTCCAATAAAACAGAACAGTGCTATCTTTTTAAGTATTTATAGGAACAAACATATGTCACCTAATTTCTCTGAGTGACCCTGATTCATATAAGATAAGAATATTTAAAAATACATGAGATTGTTCAAAATATACATCTTCATAGCAGTGCCAATCATGTTAAGATTTAAATTTCACAAACTGTATCAACAGCTTGACAAAGACCTCACTCTCCTACTACAAAGATGTACCATCTGCTCCAACATTGCAAATATGCAGTCAGGTTCCCCTCCCCTTTTTAAAACAGGACACGTTGTAGCACTGTCTATGTAAAACTCACCCTGAAATCTCCCAACAAAACGTTATTGTTGACTTAAATCCCCACTTACAATGTCCTTAACTTGGAAAGTAACATTAATGGATAGTATAAATTAAAAGAAGCAGTTTGGTACTTGTATGTTATCAAAATACAATGACAGAGAATATCAGCAGTTAGAATTTCAAAGAATTGCAACATTTGTTTCAAAGCGAGTAATGAAAAAGAATTGAAATATCCAATCATATAAGGTCTGTAACCAGCTCCACATATTTGCTATAAATATTATTCTGATGACCAAATGTATTGGTCAGCTAGGGAGGCCGTAACAAAATACCACAGCCTAAGTGGCTTAAGTAGCAGAAGTTTATATTCTGACAATTCTAGAGGCTTGAAGTCTAAGATCAAGGTAGTGAAGAGTAGAGGTGTGGCAAGAATTGCAAACAACTGCCTTCTTGTTGTGTCCTCACCTGGCCCTTTCTCTGTGTGCACACATCCCTGGTGTGTCTTCCTCTTCTTGCAAGGACACACTCCTAGTGGATTCAGGTTCCACTCATTTGACTTCATTTAACCTTAATTACCTCTTTACCGGCCCTGTCTCCAAAAAATGTCACAATGGGGGTTAGGACCTCAGCATGTGATTTGGGGGGGGGGGGCACAGTTCAGTCCATAACATCAAGCTTGATGGAATATTAAAGAGAGGAATAATTTGCAAATAATGACTTAAATGAAGTCCAGTGTGAGACCATATTCACTGCCACATCTTATCCACTCTTCCCTGTTCTTCTGGGGGAAAAATCTACACTGAACTTGCACTCATTCAAGTTTTTCCACAGCAGATTGCTGCTGCTATTACTATCTGACCACACCTTACTTAGAAGCAGACCAAGGTAAATATCTCCAGTCTGAGACTTTCTGTTTTTCCTGGAAATTCCATTATATTCTCAAAATCTCCATGTATAGAATTCTAAGTATAGAATCCGATTTCCCAATCATTGTGTAGACAGATGAACTTTCCAAAAGTTTTTAGAGAAGTTTTAAGACTTCTCCTTCTAATGTCTTGGAGTTAAAAAATAAAATAAACCTGGAACAAGCAGGTAATGACTAAAAGCACAATTTGTGGGGAGCCCTGAGCTGTAACATCAACACTGCTAACTCCAACAAATGAACCCTTGTTGTAATGAGCTACTTGGTTCCAGGCCCAACCAGGTTTTCTGGTCCATCTAGTTATTTTTACCTATGTCAGTTCTGATTCCAAATCTAGTTAATGTTCTCTATTTAATCCTTTGCAATTATTCTTCAATTTCTTCTTATACTTTGTCAGGATCTGGTCTGTCTCATGAATATTTACTTAATTAACTCACCAACAAATGTTTACTGAGCATCTACTAGGCACAAGGAGCATACTGTACACAGGGGGTGCTTAGGATTTAGTAGACAACAGAGAAAAGTGCCCGCTGTCTTGTAGCTGGCATTCTCATAAGGGGAGTGGGGAAAGAGTAGATGAACCAGAAGCTTTATAACTCACAACTGACATAGAATGGTATAAGACAAAAAGTCCTATGAAAAAAGAAAAAAAAAAGAGCAGAAGAAGGGGGTGTGGGAGTATGTGTGTGGGAGGTCGGATACAATTTTAAACGGGAGGGTCACATCTAGTTTCTTTGAGAGAGAAATATTTGAGACCAGGCTGGAAGGAGAGGACAGAGTTAGCCAAGCAAATGTCTGTGGAAAAAGCATTCTGGGACAGCAAAGGAAGCTGCAGTGGAAGGAGGAAGAGGCAGAGGAGTTGGAGATGGGAGAGAGGACAGGGAGACTGACTTTTATCAGGAGTGAAGCCCAGCATTGATGCAGGGCTTGCAGAAGAATGACACAGCCTGCCTTCAGATGTAAAAGACTGCTCTGCTGCCATATGCAGAATCAAGTGTGGGGGTGACATGGGACACAGGAATACCTATTAGGAAGCTATTGCGATAAATAAATCAGGCAAGAGATCACGGTCCAGGCCAGGGGGTGGAAGTGGAGATGAAGCTGTCAGATAAATATTAAAGGATGAACATGAAAAGATGCTCAAGATCCTCAGGGAAATACAAATCAAACCACGCCTGCCAGAATGGTAAAATGAACAACTCAGGAAACAAAAGATGGTGGACAGGATGTGGAGAAAGAGGAACAGTTTTGCACTGCTGGCAGGACTGCAAACTGGTGCAGTCATTCTGGAAAACAGTATGGAGGTTCCTCAAAAAATAAAAAAATAGAACTACCCTAAGACCCAGCAATTACACTATTAGGTATTTATCCAAAAGATACAAAAATTCTGATTCAAAGGGGCACATGTACCCCAATGTTTATAGCAGCACTATCAACATTAGCCAAAGTATGGAGAGAGCCTAAATGTCCATCGACTGATGTGTGTACACACACACACACACACACACACACACACACACACACACAGGAGTATTACTTGGCAATCAAAAAGAATGAAATCTTGCCATTTGCAACTACATGGATGGAACTAAAGTGCGTTATGCTAATGAAGTGAAATAAGTCAGTCAGAGAAAGATAAGTATCATATGACTTCACTCATTTGTGGAATTTAAGGAATAAAACAGATGAGCATAAGGAAAGGGAAAAAAGTAAGGCAAAAAGAGACAGGGAGGGAAACCATAAGAGACTCGTAAATATAGAGAGCAAACTGGGGGGTGGCTGGGGGGGGTGTTGGGTAGGGGGGATAGGCTAAATGGGTGATGGTCATTAAGGAGGTCACTTCTTAGGATGAGCACTCGCAAGTGATGAATCACTAAATTCTACTCCTGAAATCATTATTGCACTACATGTTAACTTGGATCTAAATAACATTTAAAAATTAAAAAAAAAAAAAGAGGTAATAAAGTTAAAAAAAAGTTGAAGGGACAGCCAGAAGAACGTCCTGAGGAATCAGTTGTGGGAGTCAAAGAGACAAGAACCAAAAATGACCCCAAAGATTTTGGTCAAAGCAACAATGCCTAGCCCTTTGCTGTCACTGTGTTGTTTCTCCTTGTCTTTGAGCACTTAGACCGTGATCACTCTATTCTCTCATAAGGCTCACTCAGAAGATCAGGGTCCTGTGCTCTATACATTTCAATTGCCAGAAATTCTCTCCATTCCTTCTCCCTGCACCTCCATTGTTGCCCTGCACTGCTCCACCTCCAATTAATCTACCCATTCCTGAAGATGCCAGCTGAATCAGCAGATGTGGACTAAATGTCTGCATTTAACATTCAAACAATAGAGTTTGTGACGCTTCTAGGGTCTGCTATAGCATGAGGGCTGTTAACACTGACCTACCTTACTCATGGTAAGATGTGTGAAAGTGATGGTAAGATTCTTTGAAAAAGAATTCTTAAAAAAATAGCAGTAACATTTCTGAGATTGAATTCTAGCATGTATTTCTTTTTTTTTTTAATTTTTAAAAATGTTTATTTATTTTTGACAGAGAGAGACAGAGCATGAGCGGGGCAGGGGCAGAGAGAGAGGGCGACACAGAATCCAAAGCAGGCTCCAGGCTCTAAGCTGTCAGCACAGAGCCCGACGCGGGCTGACACTCACAGACCACGAGATCATGACCTGAGCCAAAGTCAGACGCTCAACCGACTGAGCCACCCAGGTGCCCCATAGCATGTAGTTCTTAAAAACAAACATAAAAGGTCAAACGTGAATGAGTCACAACATTACCTGTTGGAGACCATCATCAATGTAGCCTTAGAACTTTCTGGAATGTAACAAATTTACTTGTTTCTGAGTCAGCGGAGCAGAAATCATGATTTTCGTGATCCATGCTTAACCTTGCAACAGTGACTTTCTGATTTTCAGGGCATGTAACAATTACTGGTGGTGATGGGGGACAAGGACAAGGGTTGTTTTAAGGAAGTGGACTCCTGGGTACTATCCTTGTAAATTCCAATTCACCATACTTGGATTGAAACCTAGGAATAACCTAGGAATATACATTTTCCATAAACACTTGAGCTGATTCTGATGCAAGTAATGCTCAAACCATCCTTCAAGAGACACAGCTAAGCAGGATTGGAGCCAAAGTCAATCACAAAATGCCATAGAACTGTGGCACTAAATGCTTACCTTTTAGAAAATGTTATGCACGTATCAGAACAGAGCTGCACACGCTTTGGTAAAGAATTGCTTGCTATTGCTTTTGGGCCATAAGAATATTAAGAATTATTTCTCTAGTGGTATTTTATTTTTCCTATTGGTGACATATTTCTTCTTGAACATTTTTCTAAGCCTAAATCCACATTTTTATTTATGGCAGCCTATAAACTGAGTTTGGATACTTTCCCCAAGCATACATTATATTCTTTTAAAATAAAACTGCTTAGAACAAAGATACCGGAGATTCAAAAACACCTGCCGTTGCAGATCTCAAACCCCACTAGGAAATCCATCTGGAGGTTTGATATTGGTGATCTTCCTGTCTCACTTTTGTGGTCTGAAAAAACTGCATCTTTGGGAGAAGGATTAAACTGTAGGAAAAAGAAAGGGGATTGACTGAGAAAGATCCTTAAAACAGGTTAGCTTGTATATTTTACGTATTAACCCCTTATCAAGTATGTGGTTTGCAAAGACTTGCTCCCGTTCAGTAGATTGCCTTTTCATTTTGCTGATGATTTATTTTGCTGTGCAGATGTTTTTTAGTTTGATGTAGTTCCCCCTGCTTTTAGTGTCAAATCCAAAAAATCATCACCAAAACTAATATCAAGGAGTTTATCCTGTTTTGTTGTAAGAGTTTTATGGTTTCAGGTCTTATCATTAAAGTCTTTAATTCATTTTGAGCTGAGTTTTTATTAGTTGTTAATGAACCCTTCTTACATTTTATCTTATGGGTTTTAACTTTTTAATCTCAGCTTCATGTCCTTTACATTTACGTTTTTTCCAATTTCTAGCCTACTACAGTCACCCCAAATCTTACTCATTTTACTTTTTCATTTTCATTTTTTATCTTAATGGAATTTTAAGTATCGTATTTATTACCTCATTACTTTTTCTCTAAATCTTTTTTTGCAATTTAAAAACTCTAATCTCTCCTACTATTATTTTTAAGTTCCTTGTTCTCATATATTTCAGATTTTTCCCCTCTGGAGAGCAAAAAATGAGAGAACCTAGAGCTATTTATGTGGGATAAGGTCTTCATCTTTTACTTTGCTGACTTTCTGTTTATTCCCAAAGCATCTCTGTTTTCTTTTTTTTTTTTAATTTTTTTTTTCAACGTTTATTTATTTTTGGGACAGAGAGAGCCAGAGCATGAACGGGGGAGGGGCAGAGGGAGAGGGAGACACAGAATCGGAAACAGGCTCCAGGCTCCGAGCCATCAGCCCAGAGCCCGACATGGGGCTCGAACCCACGGACCGCGAGATCGTGACCTGGCTGAAGTCGGACGCTTAACCGACTGCGCCACCCAGGCGCCCCAAGCATCTCTGTTTTCAAAAAACGGAATGGACTTGGTTTTTCATATTACATGTCATCCAAA
Source organism: Felis catus (assembly GCF_018350175.1). Taxonomy (NCBI): domain Eukaryota; kingdom Metazoa; phylum Chordata; class Mammalia; order Carnivora; family Felidae; genus Felis; species Felis catus. Next base: position 104,838,203 of record NC_058369.1, read on the forward strand.
GTTTACATGAAGAGCTATATGTTTTAAAATCCATTGAGTCTGACAGCGAGAATCACTGAATGTGGAGGAAAAACCATACCAGCATTACAACCCACGCAAGGAGGGATTGTAGGCAAAGGGGTGGGGGAGGGCTTTAAGCTTCTGGCTTCACCTTCATGTGAGGCAGGTGACATACAATCTCAAAAGAACTTTGGAGACGATATTTGGGACCAAATCCAAAACTAGGTATCTGGTCTCACGTGTATTTAGCTTGGTCCTTGTGTTCTCATGTCAAGATAATTTCTGTCTCTGTTCTTGATGGATTCATCAAAGGACCCTCTTGGCTGCAGCTTTTCTCAGCTCCAGTCTCTGGTCAGAGAAGAATTTTCTTATGGGCTCAGCTGCATTCCAGTTAGGAGGCCACATTAATTTGTGAAGACTGGTATGAGATCAGCTGGTACATAATACATCTGAAAAGTCACAAATATAAGAAAGGAAGAAGCTGGTCTCTCCTCAAGGCCATGGGTTTGGTTCTAGTGGCTAAAGCTCTTTGGAACTGAGGAAATGGTGGAGGCTCCACAGATCCTTAATTTATCACCCAAATGGAAACGGGGATGTTATTATGAAGGATGTTACTCTGGAGCATTCTTAAAACAAAATCAAAAGGCTTGATAAGGACATAAACTTGAATAAAACATTATACCCCTTCAAACAGAGACATGAATTGGCACTTAACTAGGTGCAGGCAAAGAAAAAGTTTAGGCACAGATAAAGGAAAATCAAAAGTCATAAATCTATTCCCTAGTTTGTAAGCCATAGCAAAAATCTGAAACACATGCAAGAGAGATCTACTTTCAACTGAAGGCACTTACTCAGTTCTCAACGTCTAAACTATAATTGTGGGAATGTTTTTCCCCTCCAGAACTATTGTTTAATTACACAGTTCTTGTTGAAGGAAAATTTATTCTAAATGATAGGCCTTATTTTATAGATCATATTCGTTGAGACCTTAGTATATGCCTGGCACAATTCTAAGTGCAGTACATGGATTTTTTTCATTTAAAATTTTGACAAATCTTATTATATCCAGTTTACAGAGAAACAGGTTCACAGAGAGGTGAGACAACCTGTTCAATATCACATGGCTCAGGCATTCTATCTTCACAATCTATACTCTAAAATGCTGGGTAATAAATTCTTTCAGCTTTTATTTTTCTGAAGATTTCAGTTTTTCACGCCTAGTGTTGAAGAATATTTTCACCAGCTATACAAAACTGACAATTTTTTTCCAGTGAAGACACTCTTTTATTGTTTTAGGGTCTAATCATTATCTCCAATAAGATTGCAACCCTCGCTTGTTATCTTTATTCCCATGTACATATCATGTGTTTTTTCCTTTTGCTGACTTAAAAAAACTCTATCTTTAGTTGATAACAATTTTAGCGTAATGTATTTTTCTTGTTGTTGTCTTTGTATTTATCCTGCTTGGGGTGTGCTGAGCTTCTTAAATCTGTAACTTTTACATCTTCATTTATAAATTTTGTTCTTTCAAACAGTTAAATTGCTAGAAAATCCTCTTGACCCTCTCAAGTTTGGCTTCATTTGGATTCAAGCTTGTTTGGTTCAGATTGGAACTTGGCTGTAACAGCATGATTCTTACTCCTAAGCCATGGTCTTTCAGGGCCTGAGGTACTTAGGCATATTCTTCATCCTCATGGAGCTGGAACTCTGAGATCTCCCAGCACAGCACTACCTATGTCATCACCTTTCAGCCCCCAGCCTCGCAGCACACGTCCTCAGCCAGACTTCACAGAGTCCAATCTGGCACATGAGCAGCCCAGCCCTGGACCAAGGACCTATGATACGTTCCCCACACAGACTCCCAGACTCCACCCCCCAGCACAGAACACTCTTCTATCTACCTTACCCTGAAATTTCCAGTCGCTGGAGCAGAACTCAGATGCTGGACTCCGGTTCAGCAAGACTTGACACCACGCTTGCTTTCACTTTTCCTACTCTGTGTCAGGAAAGACACTCCAGTAGAAGACAGAGATGACTGATGACCTCACAACTGTGATCACAGTCTACTGCTGCTTGCTGGTTCATGTCTAAAAACAGTTGCTTTGTATATTTTGCCCAATTTGACAGTTATTCTTATTGAGAGAGTTTCAGTTACTGGACTATGGCTGCAAGCAGAGGCCTAACAATATGTTTGCTTTTCTGAAGATTTAAAGTATTTACTTACTGGGAGATGTAATATATTTCTAAATACACGTGTCTTAGAAATTTCATCTCTCCGACTATTAGAAGAAGGAGTTTTGCTAGAGTAACACTAGTTGGTAATCACATGTATCAACTCTTGAGGGTCATTACTAAGTCTATTTATTCATTTATTCAGTGAACACTTGTTGTATGTTATCCATTCTGTGAGTGATATTTTTCCCGTAAGTAGTTTTAAGGGATTTATATTAACACATGTATTCAACAGATCATGCAGCTTGAACTATTCAGATATATGCACTTTGACATTGTTTTGAAACTTTTATTTATTTTTCCATTTCTAAGAGTGTGTGCAGGGGAGACAAGCATGCCTGACTGTTATGATTCAAGATGTCAAATAGAAAGATCAGTATATGAGTTTATTCCTCAGAGGAGAATTTTGGGCTAGATATATAAATTTGGGAAGGTAAATAATACCTTGGTGATCTAAATATCACTCCTCAGTCATTGTTTCTCACATCATCCTATTTTAATACTCTGAACAGCACTTATTGCTATCTGATAATTTCTTATTTATTTCTTGCTTATAGTCTCTTTCCAGAAAATGTGACCTCTGCGACAGAAAGAATCTTCTTTGTGCAATTCATTTCTCTATTTTTAGCATTTAAACAGTGTCTACATATAGAAGACTCTCAGTAAATACTGTTTTAATAAATGAATGATTTCCTGCCATACAAAATAGAAACATGTGCATTTTCATACATGTATAGCTTTATTATCATTAAATAGGAATAACCTTAATAGATCACTGGCTCTGAGAACTAACTGGTATTTAAAAGAAGGCATACATTCTAAAACCAGTATCGTTTAGAGAGGAGGTAACTTTGTGCCCAACATTAAACTAGCTTATAATTAACAAACCTAACTCAATGGCACAATGGTTAAGGTCACAAGTTCAGAAGCCAGACATTTTGATTCACAATCGTGGTTATCATATTTACCAGCCAAAAGCCTTGGTAAAATCATTTAACTTCTCTGTTCCTCAACATTATATAAATATAGTACTTGCAGTGAGGGTCTAATAAGCAAATAAGTGTAAAACAGAACAATGTCTCATATAAATTCTCATATGACATTATTGTTATTACTTCAGGTGAACTCATCTAATTCATTTAATTTTATTTTTGGGAGTCATTTTATCTTGAAGAAGATACTGGAAAGGTAAAGAGTGTCTGCCAAGAGATGGCATTACTGTTGAAGGTCGACAACCTGGCATGTGTTTCAGATTTTTACTATGGCTTACATACTAGGGAAAAGATTTATGACCTTTGATTTTCCTTTATCTGTGCCTAAAGTTTTTCTTTGCCCTGCATCTAGTTAAGCGTTGACTAATCTCTCTGTTCGAAGTGGTATAATATTTTATTCAAGTTTATGCCCTTGTCAAGCCTTTCGATTTTCTTTTAAGGATGCTAATCCTATCCTTACCTAGATGATGGCTGGAAAATGTGTCCCTGCATTTAACTGCACCTAAATAGAAACTAGAATATCAGAACTCCAGATCCTTGTGTCAGGGGATATAAGGGAACTCTGCCTCTCAATATCTATCACAGCTCTGAAGATGGTTGCCTGAGGAAAAAGCTGTATATCCATTCATTTAGATATTCTCAACTCTATCCCTGGGTTATCTCACTTATATATAGCAGAGACCTATAAATCTGTACCATATCACATCAACCCCCACTGATTTGCCTTTCCCGAGTTACACTCTCATACTTAAGTTAATGGCCTACGTTGAGGAAAACTGCTTTAAGAAAAAGCTTCCATATAAAATTCATTGTGGTATTTATTATAAAAATGTTAATGAGGGTATAATTTAATACAGTTACAATGTCCTCTTTATGAAGGTCTACTGGTGAATTTTCTTTCTGACTCTAAAACCAGAGATTGTTGAGTTTTTCCTTTACAAATGCTTTCTATTGTCTAATGGACACTGAGAAGCTCAGAATTAATGTAGCATTGCTCTTTGCATGGACTCTTACGAGCTTAGAGCCAAAACGTGTGGTCCTACATTAAGAGAATCACTGCATCTTATGGCATGTATTTTGTACATTATCTTTATTATATTCATGATTGGCTTGATATTCTCTTTCTACTAGCATTATTCTTTTGCCCCACATTACTTATCCATTTATCCCGTAAAGTCACTTTATCTCCTTTTATTGTACGTACTTAGATAAAACAACGTGGGGCATAGGTAAGTATTAAAAACCACATATTGAATGCAGGAGATTTCTTTTCTAAATGTGCACAAAATAAAAGCTACTTGATGAATTCAAGTCACTCCCAAGCCATCAATATGAGTTATTTTCCCATAAAGAATATCTACTATGGGGAAATCTACATATTTTTATAGAAGACAATCATTACCTCTCTAAAGCATACCACACACAGCACAAATGCATATTGTTCATGTGAAAATATTGACTATAATTCATAGCCAGGAGCTGCAGGCTTGCTTCTGACAGTGGAGAAAGTCTGGGATGAAGAATAGATCATACCAGGTGACTGGACACAAAACAGTAAAGGTACCTATTCTGTTGGACCATATGAAATTGTCACTAGTCTACGGATCTTGACCTACAAAGACAGCAATTTCGTATGATTCAATATAATACTGGTTCAAATAACCATTGACAAGAATCCCACTGACCTTACAGAACAATCTCAAGAATAAACTTCTTGAGTTGAATCCTCAAAAGGGCTTAAACTATGCTTAGTTTTCCTTTCAGTTTTCTGTTATTAGAGGCGGATGTCTATGGCATTTTTATTTATTTTATTTTTATGAAAGAGAAATCATCGGATAATACAATGCACTTACTTCTGTGATTTTGGTAAAGTTGTAGACAGTGACTATACCCAGTCATTTACTCTGAAGCAAATTCACAGGGCAGGGGAGTATTACTAGATAGAGTTTAGACTCTGGAGTAAAAACAAAACAAAACAAAACAAAACATTGGCTTTGAGTTCATCCTCTGTCACTTACTATCTCAGTATGCCTAAGAAAATTAATCTCCAATTATCCAATTAGTCATATATTAATGGGAAGACATTATCTATCACAACATGTTAGTTTCTTTTCTTACTCCTGTGCTATGGATATTTGGAAGACAGAAATGGGTCAACAGCTTTCTTAGAGAAAAACATGATTTTATTTTCAAAGTACTTTTAGAAATTCCTTATGAAGAAAGAACTTAATTGATCCAAGCCTTTTTAACCAGACCTACCTGAGAACATGTGAAACTATGGCTTTTCTAAAAAAAATTCTTTTTTTCTCCATCTCATCATTAATATTATTTGGAAGGGAAGAGTTAAGTTCTCCAGGGCATCATTCTGCCTAATCAAATGTGGTTTTAGATGCCTTGGAATCCTGGGTAACATTTGGGGCCATTGGACCAGTGTGGCATACTCGGGGTGAGCAATGGTGAAAGTGTTCTTTTTAGAGCAACCAAAAAATTCCTGGGTTCTTGTAAGCATTTCCTCCAGAATCCTGGAGCAGTAGAGTACTGTTTAAATTTCTCCAGGATTCAGTGTCACAAATCAAGAGCAGCTGTAATTATTCCGGCTCTCATAACTCCAGAAATAAAATTTGTTATATTTCTTTTTAGTTTGGATTAGTGCAAATAAAGCCCTCTCTTTCCAAGAAAGGAGCAATTTCATCTATAATGTAAGTACCACAGGATCTTGGGATGTATTATAAAGAGAATGCACGAATTACACATCCTGTGCTACATTTCTCAACTAGCAAGGCAAGTATCCAATTGGGCTTTTACTACATGTAAAAGGTTCAGAGTAAAACTATTTTAAAAATTCCTCCCTTTTCCTCAATTGAACCAGGAAAGTAAACACATAAACAAAAGCTATTAATATTCATTTTGGCAAAGTCTCATGCTAGGATGTGTTTTACATATATTCTCCTTAGGCCTTGCAGAGGAAAGGAAAACAAAGGAGGAACAGAATGAAGTTGGTGAGACATAGAGATGAATCTGAAATGAAACTCTATGAATTAGATGTCCAGGAAGTAAACATCCTCTGAGGGTTTTCCCCTTCTTAAAAATATTTCTAAATGACACAATCAGCCAATGTATCCAGACCTCTGGTAGAATTATTTATTTAATACTAAAATTTAGGAGGGGAAAAACACTACACCCTCCTCAGAAGCTTAAAATCTCGGGAAGTTGGCATATTCATGAAGTGATTGTAAAATAATAGAGTTATATGTAATCAAGTGGTAAATTATAAATACAGAACAAGAAGGCTATAGGCTTTGGGTGGAGAAAAATCACTGAGGTCTTACAGTGTGAAAAAGATGATCTGAAATAGGAGGAGATATTTGGAGAGTTTGGGGACAATGGCTGAAGGGATTTTAATGGAGAAAATAGAGGAGCACCAAGAAACAAGGAGCAACAATGCCAACTGGTCTCTGCTGCAACAGACAGGAAAACCCTGGCCTTGAGAAAGTCCTTGTGTATAAGCAGATACTGCACAGACTGATACTTAGAACATGTAGCTTTGTTTGATCAATAGCAAAAATGTGAAACTGTAAAGTAAATCAAATGCATGTAAGAATATGGATGGCTACTTTGAGTTCTTGAATTGTGCTCAATATACAATTTTTTTTCACAGATTTCTGGACCCAATAAGAGGCCTTTTTAGTGGATTCCAGGTTAATAATATAACAATATGGATCCTGTATTTCGAGTGGATTTTTGTGTGCAATAAACGGTGAAACCTTTCCAAGATGAATCTGTTGTCATGGCTTCCTTTTCCCACTGCTATTCTCCCTGGTTTATTTCCCTTTTTATTGCCCATTGCTTTTAGAAGGAATAAATATTAATGAGTTCCACAATGTAGTTTGTACTCCTCTGTTAACATTGGTGAGAGTAGCTACTCCCTACTGAGCAATCATCAGCAAGGCAGGCAATAGCCAGCCACAAACCATTTCTTTTACATTCTTAGAGAGCAGGAGTGTGCCTTGGAAAACATGCTATTCATTCACCAGTGCGCATCCCTGAGTGCTTGTTTCAAAATTCCTTCTGGTGCTATCATTCATCTACAACAGACTCTCAGGGAAGTAAGTGCTTAAGGGTTACAAAAAGCACATGTACTACAGTCACTTGACACTATCAGGTTATGTGACATTTTATCCACCATCTTTCTTTCATTAACGGAAGGACCTTTACTAATAGCTATGGTTTCATTCCATCTGGGGGTTATAGGGATGAAGATAAAACAGTATCTTAGATGCTCTTCCTCTCCAATTTCCTAGCTTAACTGCTGGCAAGGTATAGTGGTTTTCTAAAGATCTGTAGCTTGGGAACCCCAAGCTAGGGCTTGATGAGTGAAAATAAGACCAGTATTAGAACTAAAAGTTCTACTTCACTTCTGAGGGCATAGTGACTTTTCCCACTCTTTCCTTGCCAGTCTGACCTCAGAAATGTGGAAAACCCGTTTTCTAGACATATATGCCTTTGTTTCTGTGTCTCATCTTAAAGTACTGATTCTCTTTGGCTCCACTAGAGGTCAAAAACTTATGCTAGAATTTGAGACAGATTTAATGAGAAGTCTTAAAGCTTCAGGTTCAGGTCCTTCTCATGCACAGTCCCTTTCTGGGGCCTTGGCAGAGATCTTAGTGATTTTGTATTTAGAATTTTGCATTTTTTTTAAAAAATAATAAGCGACCCTTAAATTACATAAACTTTGGGGCTTAGAAAACCAGGAGCTTTCCTGACCCTATCCTAGCCTCTTATATAGCTTTAGAAAGCCTTTTAAAAGGGCTCTCATCGGCTTTATAGTAAAATAAACTCCTGATTATAATCATAATGGTGCTTATAAAATAGAGGGAGATTTCTAAACTCATTCCAGACTTACAGAATCACTATCTCAGGGGATAATATCCAGGTGATAATATGCATTTTCTTAAAACATCCAGGTGATACTTAAACTGTATTCTGAGGATATATATGTCTTGGAAAAATAATTCACCCAAGGAATAAGGGTAAAGGTTCTTTATTAAGGATGGACCACGGTTGTAATGTAGTTTCAGAGCTTAATTGTAGTCTCAAACTGGTATATTTGTAGAAGTTTCTCCATGTTAGCCTTACGAAGCATCAGTTCTGAAAATCCAGTAAACAAAACTATAGTGACAAGGCTACTTACTATCAAGCTATAAGCTCCCTGAGGACAGGCATCAAGTCCACTTTTGTTTTTTTTTTTTTTAATTTTTTTTTCAACGTTTATTTATTTTTGGGACAGAGAGAGACAGAGCATGAATGGGGGAGGGGCAGAGAGAGAGGGAGACACAGAATCGGAAACAGGCTCCAGGCTCTGAGCCATCAGCCCAGAGCCTGATGCGGGGCTCGAACTCACGGACCGCGAGATAGTGACCTGGCTGAAGTCGGACGCTTAACCGACTGCGCCACCCAGGCGCCCCCCACTTTTGTTTTAAAACATTCTATCTTCAACGTCTATCTTCAGTGATGCAATTTAATAATTGTTCAATAAGTATTTATGGAGTGAATGAAGGAATATCAAATAAGATATCCAAATTTGTAGCACTTCATCAATCAGACTGTGATTGATGTTCAGAAGAGTAACATTTGGGAGAACAGACACAGGATGAGTTTAACATTAAGTCACTGATTCCAACTGTTTGTTCCCCACACTAAGCACTTAATCATTGCAGGAACCACATAATTAACAGTGTCTTAATAAATTCAATCAATATCGTCACTGTCATCATCTCATCATTATGACTATTGTTTTCTTTTAGACTGAGCATTTGGGACTTAAGTTTTGGTATGTGTAAGTATTCCATTAGACTTCACACTCTTATAGAAATTCCAGTGTTTCTAGTCTATTAACATCTTTTTGTGTCAAAATTTATTTTCCAATGTTTTATCCTTGTTAGCTTAATATTACTCACATATTTTATCACCATACCATCTATGACTCTGTTCAAGACACCAAGATAGGTAATAATACATTTTATCTTCTCTAGGTAATAATTCCCTTGTCATTATTACCTTTGCCTAGGTAATAATGCCCATGTCATTCATCTTTCCCATTACAAACTGGGAGAAACGAATGACAAAAAGGGAGATAGGTTTGACATATAGGTACTCATGAATTTTCAATGTTTCTCTCCTTCAATTTTAAAAGTTTGCAATCACATTCATACTTCATTGAACAATACCACTTTAGCAATGTAATTTTTATGGAGTTTTATGTTACTGGAGATTATTCTTCACTCTAAAAATACTAGAGAAAGTTCTGGACATTTTTTAATTATCCAAGAAAATTTCCCATCAAATGCCATTTAATGGATTAAACCAATCTTCTGAATAGTTTTGACACCGCAAACATATATAATTTAAGTAAATCTCATGTTATTTCCTTGATAAAATAAAAATTTCAGCTGCACTTTATAGATACAGAAGGCATTACCGCCTGAGAAATACATCATGTGTCATTTGTGTGTTTACATATTTGCCAGAAATGGTGAATGTGTGGACTGATTAATCTATACTCTTAGTTTGAGAACTATAAACACTCATAATACTGATCAATGCTCTCAAAGAAACAGCAATAATTAAAACAAAATAATTTCCTGTAAAAGCTTTTGACTCTGACATATAGAAGTTATATTTGTATATTCTTTATCTGGTATTAATTAGATCTCTAGGAAGCAAATGAGTTTTATCTTATTTAGCAGTTGTGTTGAATTGATTTTTATTTAGTACCTTTTATTTCCTGTTGGATTGGAAAAAATACATCTTATATGATTATACAAATATAGTATTAATAATTATAGTTTATTTTGATAATTATTCTTACATTTTTAACATGCATAATGACTTAATATATAAGGGTGATCAAATCTGTCCCCTTTCCCAAACAATATACTCCTTATCATTTCCTCCTGTCATATACAACTGTTGCTCATTAAGAATATAGTGTTTTAGTCATGTATAATATTGCTTCATCGTATCTATACTTAAGTTACCCAGATGTTTACCAAATTCTTTGCACGTCTTGACTTCTTCTCTTGCTGATTTCAATTTCCTTCATCTTAAACATTATCACTTAGGAACTTTTTCAGTGACGGTTTCACAGAGGTCAACTTTTTCACTTCTGTCTTAATTTTGCCCACAGTTTTTGATGGTAGGTAGTTTTTAATGGTAGGATAAATGATTCTAAATTGACATTTATTTCCCTCTCAGTACTTTTAAAATATCATTTTTGTTATTTTGCCATTTTTTCAGCTGTTGAGAATTTCACTGTTGATATATTAATTCCTTTTTAGTTAATTTTTGTCCTTTTCTTTATTCCTTTTACTTTGTCCTTACAGAACTACCTTATAGTTGATGAACTGAAATCTCACTATATTTAAGTGTATCACTATCCTGTTTGAAAACTGTCTCTATTCATTCTGTACATTTTGTCTTTCAACAAATCTAGAAAATTCTCTCATGTCTTCTATTAATTTTTTCATTATGAACCTTCTTGTTTAATTCTGCATGACTTAGCTCACTTTTAGTCTTAATTTCTATTTTCAGTGTTCCTTTTTGACTAACTTCCTTACATTTGTCTTGAGTTTATTAATAACTGTTTAGCTCAATCTGTCTAATCTACCTATTTATTCCCAGTAAAAGCACTTTTAAATTCTAGAATTTCTTTTTTGTTCTTTTAAAAAAACATCTGGTCTTTTTTTGGGTGTGATTCATTATATTTAGTGTTTTAATTTTCCCTTTACATCTTTAGTAAGTTCTAGCATATATCTTTTATAGTGTCTATCTGCTATCTCCATTATTTCCAACGTTGTGAATCTAATCTTAATGTTTGTTAGGTATTTTAAATCCTGTTTAAAATGGATTATTTTTTCTTTGTGTAGTTTGCAGCTTTGAATGGCACATTTTATCTGGGGAAACTCTGTGACTTAGGTTAAGGTATTCATTCCTTCAAAGATTTTGCTTTTGCTTATGTTAGGCAACTCAGTAGTACCATTTGTCATGCTATTTCTTTCTTTCTTTTTTTTAGTGTATATTTATTTTTGAGAGAGAGAGAGAGAGAGAGAGAGAGAGAGAGAGAGAGAGAGAGAGAGAGAGAATGAGTGGGGGGAGGGGCAGAGAGAGAGGGAGACACAGAATCTGAAGAAGGCTCCAGGCTCCAAGCTATAAGCACAGAGCCTGACGCGGGGCTTAGACCCATGATCAGTGAGATCATGACCTGAGCTGAAGTCGGACTCTTGACCACTGAGCTACCCAGGCACCCCTGCCTGATGCTATTTCTTATATTAGTTTCTCAGTTTGGTGGTCTTTGGATTCATGGGAGTTCCATAAATTTGAAACTTAATTAATTAATATGAGTACAGACCCTTACGTGGAGTTCATAGGAAAGGTTTGTTCTTGCCCTAACTTCAAACTAAGGCTGAGGCTGACCTGCTTCCTTGTCCTCTCCCTCTCTAGGTAAGTTGAGTTCACTCATTCGTTGCCACTATCACTCTTTGAGGTTGAAAAAGTAAAGCAGTATTTCCATTTTCACTCTCTTTCTCTGGCTAAAAGTTTTATGTCATACCCATTACAGACTTCACTCCTTCTCGATTCCCACAGTGTGTAACCCTCCTCCTGCAGGTACAATTACCACCCAAGGCAACACGGAGAGCATCAGTTCAGTCTTCCTGGTTCGTTTTGAAAAATCATTTAGTTAATTAAGACCTCAGTTCTGCTCTTAAAAGCATTTAAAGCAATATCGTACCCTGCCTGTCTAGGTGTTTTGTAAGGGATGATTTTCAGCTTTTCTAATCTTCTATAATAGGTATTTTTAGGCAAATAAAACTAAATAATATACATAAGGGTATAAGGCCAAGCAGAAGAGAAATGAGGCTTCCTGGTTATTTGCATAGGGTTCTTTTGAAAGTTGCCTTAAGATGAAATTGAGAGTTTGTAAAGCTTTGTATGTAACTAGAAAAGCGAATAAGACATATAAAACATGTGCTCTTGAATGAGTGCCCACAAAGAAGCACAGTGCCAGAATTTTGACTCTTTTCATTTGATCTAACAACTAGATCATGTTTCCTCTATTCAAAGTCAGAGGCATGAATAATTATTTATTCAGGGATGAAGGGTGTCTATGAATAGAGCCCCTTGCTAAAATCAAGAGTTTTTAAAAGTATTTTTGAAATGTTCAAGAAATAATTTTCTGACAAATTGTAAGAGCCATTCACAAAGGGGAGAATAAACATATCAAACAACAAATGTTTATTAAATAACAACTAAGTTAAAGGCATTATAAGCCCTGTTTTCATGTTTACATGGCTTACAATCTGTTACATATATGTGTATATATATGTATATATGTGTGTGTGTATACAAATATGTGTGTGTGTGTGTGTGTATATATATGCGTGTGTATATATATATGTGTGTGTATATATATATGTGTATAAATATATATATATGTGTATGTGTGTATATATGTATATATATATATATATATATATATATATATATATATATATATATATATATATATATGTTTTTGTTTGGATACTTCCTGCTATCTCATTAGTAAGCTCTTCCTCTACTAAAAATTCTAAATTACCTTGGGGGTAGACCATTGACCAACTTAATCTAGTTCCCAGCATGTAAGTTTTTATTAGCTTCTATTCCAGTGGCTGACATCTCTTGGCATCTCACTTCTATTTTGTAATCTACTCATCACAAATTTCATAGGTTTAACAGCCCTTCTCTCCCACAAAATATCCTAGAAGTAATTTCCAAGAAATATCTGACTTTTTTCAAGGATTTCCTATGTTTTAATTATTCTATAATTATACCACAGTGCTTTTTACATCCCCCTGCAACTGTGAAGGCTGTCTTCAAAAGGGAGTCATGGTGTTATTTTGTTCCTGTTTCATTTACCTTATTGAGGTTAGGAGAGGAGCACCTGGGTGGCTCAGTCAGTTAAGCGTTGGACTTCAGCTCAGGTCATCACCTCACGGTTTGTGGGTTTGACCCCTGCATCAGGCTTTATGTTGTCAGCACAGAGCCAGCTTTGTAACCTCTGCCCCTGCCTCTCTCTGCCCCTACCCACCCTTCTTTCTCTCTCAAAAATAAATAAACATTAAAATTTTTTTAAAAGATTAGTAGAGCTCAAAGTGGTGTGCTTAGAAATAGGATAAATTTTGAAAAGTGCTCATACTGTCAATTTATCTCAACAGAAGCATTCATAACCAAATTTTATATATCTGTGTATATAATTATGGTATCCTAGTGACCATTTAAAGTTGGTAAATTTTAACATCTTTTTATGTTCTTCTATAATTTTAACATCTACACAAAGATGTTATAGAAAGTCAAGAAACATGAAAGCACTTCTATCTGAGGGGTCCGCCTGGACACATTTCTAGATACAGAGAAAGCAAAAGTAAACCACTGTGTTTCCTAGATCATTTAAGGATTATATAAGGAAATGTACAGAGAACGTCTGATACATATTTCTGATCAAAATGGCATGTAAAATGTTCTCACCTACCTGTTATTTCAAAAGTGATGGATAGGAAAGGTGCAGCACTAGACTTCGACGTACTCTGATATTTACTTTCTGAAATAACAGGGAAATGGCACCATAAGCATTGTATTTCTCTTTTTTTCAAATCAGCTTTGACCCAAGTGGGCTACTTTGTGGAAACTGTGGATAAACAACTACAATTATAAATAGTGTGCATTCCATTTAGAGATGGTGACTATTTTATTCTCCTTATTTCTTTGCAGAACATGGGAAATTATGAACTCCTTCTTCATCTTTCTGTCTACCCATTCACAGTTCAACCACCTTCCTGCCATCCATCTTTCCATCGATCATCCGAACTTTCTGCTGGTTTATCTTATTATATGTCATCATACAGGCTCATTATCCATGCTGTTTTTCTTAATAGCCTCCAAGCCCACACACCTTATCCAGAGTTCATTATGGACTTTTTAATCTATTTTCTACAAAATAATGTTCTAACGTTTCCTATAATATATATCATGACAGCTTCATGGTGCTTTAGAACCAATACTCTCGGGTTCCTTCATTTAAAAACATGTTCAATCTGTATTAAAAGAATGTCTTGAATTATAGAGTTAAAATCTACTCTCATTTCACTTTGAGCTCTTTAAAAAATCAATTCATGTTTATGTATCCAATGATAAGCAACATTTTCATCAGTTTTCTAGCTACTGCTGACCTCCCCATGGGCAAAGCCTCTTCCTGTCATATTCTCATAAGGGTCAGTTTCATGCCAGCACAAGCTGGACACTGTTCACAGCCTGGCGGAAGTCCGATCAGCCAGCTGAACAGAACCTGCCCAGGGTTTTACTACTAACTCTTCTCAGTAGAAAACTTGTCAAACCTTTCTTCTAAAGAAGTGGAAATTTTGCTCACCTGAAATACTGTAGGACAAATGTTGTCAAGATTGGGAGGGTTACCTATGGCCTGTGGCAATACATGAATAAGATATGGATGGTCTCCAATACCAAGTAGATATATGTTCCCAATTATCTATAGGTACTATCAGCAACTTCATAAATATTCCGATGGTATAATTCAATGGGCACAAATAGGGTGCGAAGTTGCAAATAGAATACATTATACTTTGTGTGTACTTTAATAAGATACATTTTGATTTTCTGGAAATTAAATATATTAGCTGAAGGGAGGAGAATTTTTTATAGCCTGGTGTGTGTGAGTCTATTAATAGTGAATACACCAATGAATAAAGTTATTTAATGTGGCCCTGTCCTTGTGGTAAGGTGGATATTACCATTCCTCTGTGTAATGTGATGTGCCAAGGTAATAAAGGAATTTTATGTGAACTTCACATCACTTGTTTTCAGTATTTTTACATCAGGAAACTTCATTTTGAGTTAAAGTATTTTACTTCAGGTTAAGGTATCTTTTAACAACTTGGTTACATGTGGAAAGAAGACATTTGTTCAGAGAACACACGGTGCAAATCTGCAAACAGTGTAGACTGCGTTCTTCATATTAAGCGTAATACAAATTGCTCTTGGGGCAGGTTGTTCATGGTTATACAATCAGGATTACTTGAGATCAGTACTTTCTTTTTAGCACTCATTGAAGGAGTGATTTGGAGGACTTTCCCTCTCTTTTACAAAGTAAGCTTTCATTCTTTGGTATTTATTGGAAGAAAACAGGATGTGAACAATCCTCACAACCCACAGCCTAATTATTCTCCATTCACACACATGTACATATTGAATAAATTTCCCAGTGGGAAATGGTAAGTGCTTCTGGGGAGAAATTCATATAGTCTAAGTTCTGAGAAAAAAAAAAGCTTCAACTTTTAGGGAGGATTAACTGTCTTTAAAAAGACTACATAAGGTTTATTAGTATTCTTGGTATTTGAAATGAAATGACACAAATTACCAAATTATTCATGTTACATACATATATGATTAATATTAATTTTAGGCAAATTGATTATTTCCATATCCATGGATCATTGCTTTGGCATTTGCTTTACTCGAACACATACATCTTAATGACAATGTTCTTTTTGTTTCCCTTTTTCTCTGTGACTTTTTGGTGCTCTGCCATGCTTTTGGCAGTGATAGGGAGACTCCATGGCAAAATGGTTAAAAAAAAAAAAATCCCACCCAGTTGCAATTCAGAATTCTGAAGGATCTTTTGAAAGTAATAACCCACAGGACATAATTGACATTCAGAAACTAAAATCTGATCTACCTCTAGCAATGAAATTATACTACTCTGAAAGGACTGCTATAATAAATCCACCTAACAGTGTTAAAAATGTGGCCATTAAAATGGCCAAGAAAATATTAATGTACTAACATTACATGTTTTATGCTACTTTCTTACAACCTCAAGAAACATTAGTAGTAAAATGTATCCCTAGGCTAGATTCCTAAATGAGTTGGGTGACATACTATGTAAAGTTAGTGGATACAAAACAATTAAATTGTGCAAGTTGCAAATGCACAACTTCAGTGCTTATTTTCCATGAATTGCTGGTCATTGGTGCTACTAATTTTGGGGGGAGGCAGAGGAGTCCTCTCTTCTGTTTTTTTTTTTTTTAACACTCATTTCTCTTCGTTCTTTCCCTTCTCTTCTGGGCATCCTTCACCAGATTTCTTCTCTGAAAATTCTCCTATTTTGGGTCTTTATCCTTATTCTTTTCCCTTTCCAACCAACATATTTGCTGGGGAATACTACCCTATCCTATTTACAACTTGCCAAATACAACATACTCATCTTTTTTGGCAAGATTTCTCATTGGCTTTTGCTTGTCTTCACCCGTAGGTTTCAATACATGCTGTCCTCTCTGCCTGGAATAAACTTCTTGCATTCCTGATCCACTTCCTGTGTGGGAGGTGTGTGTCATCACTCAGCTGTAGTGCCACTTCCACTATGTTTCTGTTTCTGTTCTACCGCCCCCCCCCCAGATATTCTAAACTCAAGTTGTAATGCATTTCATACTGTATTATACCTATTGGTTTGTGTGCCCTCATGATAACCATGAGCGCTTTCCTGACACAAATTTTGTATTGATATTTCCATCCATATCACCTCATACAATTTTTGAAACTCTGTTGGCAACTAATAGATATTTATTTAATGGACTAATGATAGAAATCCTGCTCTTCTCAGGTAGAGGGAAGGCAAGAAGGTCTGCCTATAACACTGCTTAAAAACATTCATATTTGTAGGGAGTAAAGAGCAATTAATTGAATACAAACTTAATCTAATAATTACTAGAAATGTAGAGTAATATTAATATATAATAATATATACTTTTAGCCTTGACCATCTTGAACTCACTTATCCTTTCGCACACTTAGCACATCTCGTCCCCAAATTGAGATTTAAACAACAAAAAAGGTTCTAAGACAGGTTTTCCAAATCAAAGGGTTTAATCAAGAGTTTTTTAAAAAGTCATGTCATTACTATTTTTTAATATTTATTTATTGAGAAAGAAAGAAGGAGAGAGAGAGATGTGAGGGGGGAGGTGCAGAGAGAGACAGAGAGAGTGAGAATCCCAATCAGGTTCCATGCTGTCAGTGCAGAGCCAGACAGGGGGCTCGAACTCATGAACCCTGAGATCATGACCTGAGTCAAAATCAAGAGTTGGATGCTAAATTGACTGAGCTACCTATTTTTTTTTTACTGTAGTCGTACTTTGTACTTATTCTGTATTTATTTCATTTAAATTCAAACTGAAAATTTCACTCAATACCATAATTAACCTACTATTTTTCAACCACATTACAAACAGCAAAAGGGGTTGCCATTTTACAAGCAGATTTTACATCTTATATAAGGGAACTCTAGCCTTTAAATGACCATTCTACATGTATACTTACAAGATGTTTTCTTCTGTATTTATAATTAGTTACACCTGCTAAATTTTGACTCAGAGTCTGCAGTCAGAATATTTAAAAGACTTGTCAGTAAATCAGAACTGACCAGGGATAGAATTGGATTATTACTATTTTTTTTACAACCAAAATTTAAATTACTGTTCATCAAAGTGGATATCAGCCATGATGTGAACAGAGTTATGACTGTTCATGTTCCGGATACGTATATGTATATCTGTCTCCCTGCAGGGTGACTCCAGGCTCAGTCTGAATGTGTAAGTTGAAAAGAAGAAGATAGTTTACCTTCTCTGTCCTTGTGGGTGTTTAAGTGCGAGAGGAGGTTTTCATTGGTCTGCACGCAGTATACCTCTCGCATCTGCACCCCTCCTCCGCAGAGGGCAGTCTGGTTGCCCCGCCTCTTGTCCTGCTGACTGAGCAAAGGGTCCACCCGGCACTCAGTCCACTCTGTAGTCCTCCAGCCATACCTAAAGAAAGAAAATGCTGGCCGTGGCAACCATGTTTATTCAATAAAAGTTTGCTCTGTTCTTCTTACATATGTTTTTCTTTAAAAAAATTAGTCTAAAAAACACTTTCCTCTTGAATCAACCATAGACTACTACATCTGTGGTACAGATTCAGGTTCAATTTCTTCTCCTCTATCCTCAGCAGTGCTCCATTTAAAGAGGGGTTAAATTTAGGATGATCCTGTTTTATTTGCAATTACTGGAAGTTGCTTATAAATATTTTATGAAAAGAGAGCATAATGCTGAAAACATAAAATTTTATGTTCAATTAAGCTGAACTCAGGCTGGCCCTTTCTTGATGCTTATAAACAAAGGAGGATTGAATCGGAGAATGGAAAACATTCTAAGTGATGATCAACCCAAACATTTGTTTTGCCTTTAATAAAATGCATGAAAATTGCTACTTCATACTGGATCAAAATTATAAGTGTGTGTGAGGATTAAAAAATATATAACAGTTCAGAGTTTTCTCTTTATTGTGAAGAATGAGTGTTTTTCTGTAGCACTGAGAATCCCTGATGAGTGCCTGATGAATGTTGAAAGAGCTGACGTTTCTAATCAGTGAAACACAGGAAAGATGATCTGTGGTTCTAAATTAAAGCTCCAATCAACGTTAGGATGTGAAAGAAATGTTGGGGGCTTGTCAGCCCAATACGTGCTTTAAGGCAATAGCCAGGAACCATTTCCCGATGCCACTACAGATAGAAGTGATGGCATTTCCCCACCTCAAGGAAAATGGATATTCTGAAAGCACAAAGAGAATGGCTCATGTAGCACTTCGTGTCACTTTAACCAAGATGCTTCTTCGGTAATCAGATTAACAGCCAACATGGGTACAAATGGATGTACTAATGTTCATCGCAAATGGACAAAAAAAGTTAAATGGGCCTTCTGATGTCTGATCTAGGTGCTTCGCTTTGTCAATAGTAAAGTTTCATGACAGCAAACTAGACCTTCACATTCATTTTTCATTTTTAAAAGGGGGTGAACACAGCTGCAGGACTGGGGCATCACAGAACAATGCTCCTGACATATATATTTATAAAGGAAGAATGGCATTCAGATAAATTAAAAAAAAAAGAAAGAAAGAAAGAAAGAAAGAAAGAAAGAAAGAAAGAAAGAAAGAAAGAAAACACGTATAAATGATGCCTTGAGTCAGAGGGTCGGGAGGGGGATGTCAAGGAAAGTGAAACCAAACAAATCATTCTTTTGGGGAGTTAAAATGAAAATTTCACTTTTTATAGAATAAAGTCCAAAAGTCGGAACATTTTTTAGGACAGTGTTTGCAAAATGGTATTTTATTTTTTCCCACTTAGAATTTGTAAAAATCACTCGTTCTCAATTCACTAATCATTTAAAATCAAATGGGTATGTGAACACGCAAGGTAGGGAGACATCACAGCATAAGCTGTCATCCTTTATTTACTCACGTGGCACAGGGGACAACTGTGTCTCCTTGAGATGCACAGGGTTCTCTTTCTTCAAGTTCTGGACACTCCTTCTCACTGCCAATAGGAAACTGCCTAATGATCCGTGTCCTGACACGAGTGCCTTTTGGGGATGCCACATCACGGCACGTGTTTGAGCAGGGACTCCATTCTGACCACTCTGACACCTGGCACTCTTTGGTGATCACACAGGACTGGAAGGTCATTGGCAGCTTCTCTTGTCGGCAGAAGCTGCAAAAGAACATTAGGATTCTCATCACAGACTAATGAGCAGTTACAAACTTTGTCTTCTACACTCCAGAGTAAAATAAGCTCGGACATTTTTATTTCTACTTGGAGGTACAATGCCAATTTCATTGAAAATATATCAACATTTATGATGTGTAAAAGCAGTCAGACTCAAAGCTAACATTTGCATTTCCTATTTTGTAAGAGTTGTTAAGCTGTTCAGAGGAAATAGAAAATAAAGGGACTAAACAAAATTAACTGAAACTAAGCTTACCATATTGTTCATTTCACTCATTCCAGATTTGTTTTAATTCAGAAAATGAGGAACCAAGAACAGTTAACATATAATTTTCATTGTTTAGTGATTTAAATAAACATGCCTGGCTAACTTAATACAATATTGTTTTAACAAAAAAACCCTTAAATGTAAGTTTAATATTATTAAAAAAGTTTTTTTAAACATTTATTTATTTTTGAAGGACAGCACAGAACCTGATGTGGGGCTCGAACCCACGAATCGTGAGATCATGACCTGAGCTGAAATTGGGTGCTCAACTGATTGAGCCACCCAGGCACCCCATAAGCTTAACACTATTTTTAATATCATTTGAAACTTTAGCTGTCACAATTTTATGATTATTCAAGTACATCAACTCTTGTAGTTCACACTTTAATATACAATATACATATGGGTATCTTAATTAGATACATCACAAGCATTAGAAATATAAATCTATTTATATATTACAGAATACACTCTAAGTAGATGTCTCATATTTACTTGTCAGTAAAGTATTTGTATTCAAACTGTTATCTCTCTACTCCTACTTGAATTAGAGGGATGCTGGGTTCTAAATTGTAATGTATACATATGAAGATGATGTTATGTATGCCAATGACTATGGGCATATGCACTTTGAGTGGTTTTCCTGGAAGTGGGTGGCCTTGTGTTGATTCTTAGTTGAACTCTTGCCCATTCTCAATAACCAATAATGCATGTTTACAAGACATGGGCAGCCTGTCGCCATGATACAGCCATCTGTTCCACTGGGAGAATGCACTGATAATTCTGTCTTGTCATTCAGGTGCTATATTTAACTATGGTAATTAACCATACCAAGAGGCAGGTCCGTTTTAATGTAACAACTCACATTCAATCTTCTTAATTCTACTGGCATGTGCATGAAAATTGCATTCCTAGGAGACAATTAGAGCTCAAAGCATCAAAGTCAATTTGTCTGAGCTGAGAGGTCTGGGAAGAAGAATCATCCGAGAATAGTAGTAAAAGAGCCCTGTGAGTCAGCTCTGTTTTTCTTCTAACAACACAGAAGACCAAAACCCAATTTTTACTCAAATGGCAGGTATGGGGCATTTATGATACATTAGGTACAACACTAACAACAGAGCAAAACTTCCTCTGTAATGAGTAAGTTTTCATTCTTGCATTTATGAGTTCATTCACAAAAGTCAGGCAAACTAATGACCAAATCATGACTTCTAATGCCTCCCTTTACAAACTTCTCTGTAATTTACTCTTAGATACAATTCTCATCTTTCTTGAGATTGTTTACATATTAACATGTATATGTTATCCTCTATGTAATACTGAGTTCATGTTTCATGTACAGACAGAGGGATTAAAAATTCCTTTTAACCTTTTGTAGAGAATTCGACCATCAGTTAACGGCCTTTTTCAGTTGTCCTGGTAATCTGAATAAAGCTGGCAAGTCAGCTATGTTACTAGATTGTATTATTTATGATAAAATAACCCCTTTGGATAAATCCCATCTGCACTGGAGAAACTACAAATACCTGATAGACAGCCACCATTTTGAGCTTCCCTGAATGTGGCAACTCTAGGGAGAGGGCTTGTGTTTTTATAGCGACCTTGCAAGCTATGACAATGGGCTTGCTTCATGAGATCTCAGCTTCTGCAGGTCATGAGACTTTTAAGCCAGAACAGCTGCTGGGCTTGTCTGATGTAGAACTTTTCCTCCATGTGAGCTGTGCTTTACAGATTTCTAGGAAAATTTCCTCATTTGGAATGTCTGATCTACAATCATGTCAAGTTCCTATTCTATATCCTTCACAAAAACAGACCTGATGCCAAATGTGGCCTATGGTATAGTCTTGTGAGTCTTATATACACGCAGCCTAAGTTTAACACTTCATTTGATACTCCCAACAATCCTTTTATGTGGGTACCGTTCTTATTTTCATTTTATAAGGAAAAAGTCTCCAAAAGGTTAGGAAACACGTTCAAGATCATATATCTAGCAATTAGTAGATTAAATTTTGAGCTTGGATTTTTAAAAATCAGAGCCCATTTTATTAACCATTTTTTCCTACTTCTCACATTTTAAACTGTAAATCTCAGTTTGTTAGGACAAATTCTTTAGCTGGGGCCAATGCCAAAGTTACTGGCTAACTGTGAATCAACTAGTATCACTGTTTCACTGCCCCAAGATTTGTACCATTCGTTCACTTTGTAAATGTGCTACTTGTCCTAAGGAGGAATTAGTGATTATGAAAAAGCCACAACAAATACATTTCCCTGATAAGTGTTAATTTTCAGAACAGGTCCAACATGTAAGAAATTAGTAGCATAAACAAAAAAAAACAGTTTTAAGTTCTTTTATGTTACTATATGACAATACATTACCTATCTATCAATCTATTAT
This sequence comes from Felis catus, assembly GCF_018350175.1. NCBI lineage: Eukaryota > Metazoa > Chordata > Mammalia > Carnivora > Felidae > Felis > Felis catus. The sequence goes on from NC_058369.1 coordinate 104,860,726, forward strand.
CTTACCTGTAATTTTCCAATACCCCAAACAATTATTTCAACAAACATGTATTCAGTAACTCTACTTAATACTGGGCTTTGGATATACAATCTCAAGATTAGAATAATTAAGTTGCAAGCATATAATTCTGCTTGGAGAGGCACAGAAGGTTATCTGAAGTAGCAGGTCACTATGGTGAATTTTAAACAATGTATTAGAATTTGTCAGATTGAAATAAAGACAATTTATGGAGATGTGAAATAAAAGAGCCATTTGTTGGTTGGTTGGTGGGGAAAATACAGATTTTTTCCTTGGCCTCAATGTAACGAGTCTGTGTTACACAGAGGTTATAAGAGTGGAACGGAAGCCTAGACCAGATCAAGGGCAGTTATGTAGACCAGAAAAGTAATTATGTGGGCGAGAGCATCACTGAAAGATTTGCAGGAAAAAGGACATGGTATTTGCATTTTATATAAATTTCGATGGTGATGTAGAGGGTGAAATATTAGGACACAAGATAAGAGGCAGGAAGACCATGATAATGATGATGATGTCATTGATATAATATAATGCATATATCAATAAATAGAAACATATATTGAGTGCTTACTATGTGCCAGACATTGCCCAGTCTAATAGGTGTGATCATGAACATGAGATTAATCTTCACTGAATGTCCACTATGAGCTATGTCCTGTGTTTACCTTTGCCTAAAATATCTAATGTAATCCTCAAAACCACTCTATAAGGTAAAGCATTTTTTTTGTTTATTTGTTTAAGATAAGGAAATGAAATCTAAATGTCTCCTCTAGGTCTAGAAAATAACCAAATTGGGATTCCATCTAAATCTTTCTGCTAATGAGGTTTAGGAAGGGCACAATAAAGATAATGGCAAAAGAAATTGAAAGGAGCTACCAAGTGTAAGAAAAGAGGAGTTAGGGGCGCCTGGGTGGCGCAGTCGGTTAAGCCTCCGGCTTCAGCCAGGTCACGATCTCGCGGTCCGTGAGTTCGAGCCCCGCGTCGGGCTCTGGGCTGATGGCTCAGAGCCTGGAACCTGTTTCCGATTCTGTGTCTCCCTCTCTCTCTGTCCCTCCCCCGTTCATGCTCTGTCTCTCTCTGTCCCAAAAATAAAATAAACGTTGAAGGAAAAAAAAAAAAAAGAAAAGAGGAGTTAGAAATCATGCAACTTGATGGATAATTGAAAGGGTTAAAAGAGAAGGAGTCATTAAATAACTTGGAAGTTTCTTCCTTTGATGATCTGGTGAGCAGCATTGTGTTTCTTTGAAATGGAGAACATGGAATGAGAAGTAAGTTTCTGGCAGTTTATAAATGAGTTTAACATTAATGTCTTGATTTGATCTGGAGATTTCCAGGACATATCCAAGAGGCAGAAATGTTCAGTAGGCAGATTCAGAATTAAAGTTCAGGGTTTGGTTGAAAGTTCTGGATGGTCTGTATACTTTTAATAATCATGAGGGTATAAGAGATGAAAGCCAAGGCAATAGAAGTATATGAGGGGTCTCACATGGGGGCTCATTTTAGACCTTTGTAAGCACATTTTGTAATTGTTAGTGAGACCAAATAGGGTAGGTAACAAATGATCCATGGTTACTAATCATGCAGCTACTATCTTATACCATGCTCTCCTTTATTCTGGCCATGTAAAGAGTTGACTCTAAGTGCTCAGGAGAACTATACACCTTGGTTCATTATAGTTTTCATGAGAACATGCTCCTCTGGGAAAGTCAAAGGCATGGGCTATGCTTCTGCAAGGATGGCCTGGTAAAGTAATGATGGTCACTGTGACAGTTTCCTTTTCATTTACATTCAGGATAGCCCAGATGGCCAGGACTTAATGGAACAAAAGCTTGGCTTTGAGATAGAAGCAGATGTTATTTAGTATACCCTGTACCAGATAGAAAGTAATCAGATAAATATTGAAAAAAATGAAAAAGTGGAGAGAATTCAATACTTGTCTTTAAAGAGACTTCATTAAGAGGACAGAGCACAGATAATTTCTGATAGTTACTTCAAACTCTGATTATCCACATCTTTAACATCTTTAATTTCATGTCAAGGTTAAAACTGATAAGTTATAAATTTCTTTTTAATTTTATAAAGGCAGTGCATGAGCAAGGGAGGAAAAGAGAGGGAGAGAGAGAGTCTTTAGCAGACTTCATGCTTAGCATGGAGTCTGACGCGGGGTTTGACCCCATGACCTTGGAATCATGACCTGAGCCAAAACCAAGAGTCAAATTCTCAACCAAATGAGCCACCCAGGCACCACTATAAATTTCATTTTTGATAATTCAAGCTATTCAAGTTACACAAAAATAGAATTCAAAAGAATTTCAAATCTTTTTTTTTCCTAAAATTATTTCTGAAGGCTATTTAATAATCATAACACCTGTGAAAATATACCTTCTTTCTGAAGGTAGCTTCATTCATCTCCTAAAATACCACTATCATTTTTCAGCTTTGTTTAGAAACTTCCCAAGACCCTCATTTTCTCAGAATCAAATCCCAACCTTCCTCTCTGGTAACCAAAGCTCTCCATAATCTGTCACCACTTCCACTGCCCTCCCGTGGGTTGTGAGTTAGCCAGAATGAACTTTTGGTCCTGCTCCCTGATAGCCTACAGCTCTGTCCACTGTCCTCAATGAATCCAGATAGAAGTAGCCCAGTTCTTCTACTACTTTCATCTACACTATTTGCCATTCAGAATCCCATCTCCCATCTTCTTTGCTTCTCTGATGTAAACTCACTCAAAGTCTAGACAGTCTTCAAATGCGGCTTGAAGCACCTCTGCCCCAAACAATGCCATGTGAAAATTGTTCCTTCTCATGGGAAGCAGATGAAATTATAGACTGAAAATATGACACAAACTGTGAGCAAGAGATATATATTTCCCTTAAAAATAGGTAGGCTGAATATCTACATTGAGGTGGCAAAAAAAGTGGCATCTTGTAAAACCCATTTGTAGCCTCTTTGCTGAAATTCCTCTTTTAATCCCTTTCTCTCTTGATAGATAGATAAAAACGAAGAAACAGCATTTTTCCCTTTTCATTTCTACTAGAGCCAAAAAGAAAATTTAAAAACCAGAAAAAAAAAGGAAAAAAAAAGTTATGGTTGGGTATTACTGTGGCTCATTGTTTCCAATCCAGGGAAAGTAATAAAGTGATCAGAATAGCTTTTCATCGTCTTGTGGCAGCCTAACATCTGTAGTCTGGAGCCCTGGAGATGGAAATTGTTCCTGAAAGCTTGGCATACTCTAGTGTATTGCTACTCAAAGTTAGGTCTGTGGACAAACCACTGTAATTAACTGGAAGCTCGTTAGACATGCAGAATCTCAGATCTCCACGCTGCTCTACAGAATCAGAACCAGTATATTAATGACATTCCCAGCTGATCTATAACTACACTAAAGTTTGAGAACACTGGTCTTGAGCTTACTCTCCCAGCTATTCCAAAAATTTAAGTCATTTCATATTTATAGTTGACAAGTAAATCTTTATCAGTATAGCCTTACTTCTTACGTAACAGAAACTGAATAGATCACACAATGAGACGCATTACCAGATATTAGATGGTTTATAAAAATAATTGGATAGGCTGGAGGAGAAGGCATCTAAGCCAACTTCCCAGTACACCTTCCAGCCCTCAGAATCACACTGCCATTTCTCTAATTCATAAAGCTGCTTTTGTGGCTATGAGAAGCCACTTTTCTGGCAAAAAAATTCCCTGTGAAATGAGTACTTCTGTCTCTTCCCAAGGATCTCAGATTCCAAGCCCAGCTCTAGCACATTATTAGAGTCTAAATCACATCCAGGCTGCAAGCAACTTTGAAAAATATGATTTAGTTTTCTGCCTTTGTAGGACAGAAAAGTCCTACAAGAGCAGTGCTATTCAAAACAAGGTCCACAGATGAGGGTGAGTGTTTGTTAGGGTATGCGATAATCTAAGCACAAGAGATAAAAAGTAAGCACCCAGGCAATTCTGCAGCAATTTGAAGTTTGCAACACCCAAGCACATGATCTGTGGATGTAATTTGATGAAAAGGGTATAGGCCAGTTTTGTTAATGTAGAATTCTGTGGTGAGCTATATGCTAAACATGCACAAGAGAACTGTGTTATTTAATCAGTAGGAAAATCAAACACAAACAAAAATGAAAACCAGAAGCCAACATCTGATCCTTTTCTGTAGACAGCTTGAGGAGCACCACATTGGAGGAGTGGGATGATTGATGAGCCAGCCCAAACAGCTCATCTGATTGATGAGTTGAGCTCATCCTGAACTCAGTTCAATTCCTACTCCCTCACCAGGCATATAGTATGTGATGAACTCATAGGACTTTTCAGAAACATAAATCATTTTGGCACTTAAGAACATATTATTTGTAAATATGATTCATAGCAATATACCTTTTTTAGTTTTAGAATTAGTCTATAAGCAATTATAATATTCTCCTTGAATTAACACATTTTCTTCCTGTAAAGATACAAACACATTAAATAGCAACTATTCATGTCATAGGAGAATTTTCTATATAAAGGATATTACCCTAAATCTTCTTGTAATAGTAACAAGCATCCCCAAATTTGGTAATATGAACAAATTACAATTTGGTGTTCAGAGTAGTTTAAGGTATCACTTTATTTGTATAAAGGAAAATATATGTGTAAGCTTTATACTCTGTTCTAACAGCATAGGCATGAATTTAATTTGATTAGGTATTTTTTTTTCCAAGAATGAAAGTGGTTGTCCCAATGCTGGCCAGCAAAATGTGAGGATAATGGGACTTAAACCACATATAAAATATTACTGTAACTCTACTGACTATCTGAGAAAAAGAAAAAAAGGACATGTTTTTCGAAGTTATGTTTCTCACATATACTAAGATAGCCATCAGCCCATTGACAGTCATGCCTTTAGCCCCATCTCTTATGCTTACATATAAACAGATTTAATTTTAAAATTATATTCAAGTATTAGTATAAGAACATAATTCTCAGATATATTTTTTTCCTATTAATTTACTGTTTGCTTTTTCAGTGATAAAAATGAACAGACCAGGAGACTGCCCAGTTTTTCTGCCCAGTTTGCAGCAAGAGGGAAAATGATGTGCTGCTCATTATCAAGAGACCCAAGACATTCCTAAACTGCTACTTTCGAGTGACATGACCCATCAGGTAGAGATTACTCTGCTTCACAACTTCCCGCAAAGTGAAACTACATTTTCCTAAAAGACCTCTCAGGTCTCTTTCTTCAATAAAATTGAAGAATCAAGTTTTCATAGCCTGACCAATCTAAATTTATATTGGTTCGTGTTTTCAGAATGAACCTTTAAAAAAGAGACTTCTATCGTTAACTAAATTCAAGCTGCATTCTTTTTTTTAACACAAAATTAAATTTCCTTTAATTTACCACTTATTTATCAAGCTGAATGAACAGTTTACAAATTTTCCGAGCTAATTTCATTCTCTAAGTGTGCCCTTTCCTTTACAAAATTCAGCAAGTTAGAGGCAATAATTCTTATGGAAACAAAATGCATGCACAGTCAAACCACTTTCCTTATAAAGGCAGAGGTCTTTCCCCTTGCTTTGATGTTTGAAAATCTTTTGTTGAGCTGCTGGGGAATGTTGCCAAATGGTGTCACCTGCCAGCTGGAGTGATCATATGCTCCCTATTAAAGCTGAGGGCAACGCTGCTGGTCAGCAGCTGAATGTGAGGATATCAGCACAGCACGTATTTAGTAATGGGATAAACTGCTACAGCAATGAGGCCTCCCTGGAAGGGCCAGTACATACATTTTCTATCCTCTCACACAGCAAATGCTTTCATGCAGCTGCTTCCTTATCACCCATGCTGTTCCAGGTGGCAAACCACAGTGAAGCTTTGTGGCACAGTCCCAAAACCACCCCAAGTGAAAACTCTATATAGCTTTCTGAGCCAGGGTAAAAACCATCTACCAGACTTCTAAAATGGCATTACGTGGCACGATTAATTTTGGCAATTCTTCTCATCAAAGTCATTCTTTAACATTAAGGAATTTTTGCCTCTGTTTTTTAAAACTCAAACTAAACAAAAAGAGAAGGAAAACATAAACACAAGGCTATTTTAGGTATTATTTTGGGTTCTGCACCCAATTTTGATGTGTGGAGTCAAGGGTCTCCCAGCACCAGTGAGCAATTCTTGGACGCTAGCAGGGGTTTTAGAATTCAACTCACTGTGGACATTAACCACCTGGAGATAGCGTCAGATTCCAAAGGTTAAGGATTCAATCCTGCTTGATTGCCCCCTGTCCCCTGCAGATGGCAGTTCCAAGTTCAGGTTATCACCTGTGCCTCTAACCAACCAGCTATAGACAAGAGGTTCCTAAGATTCCCTTCTTGGGTTTGACAGACTGTAGAGAAACATTTGATTTCCGAGATTACCAGTTTATTATAAAAGGATACAACTCAGGAATAGATAGAAGAGTTGCAGAAGACAAGGCATGGAACAAAAGTGCAGAACTTCCATGCCCTCTCCAGGCCCAACACTCTTGTTCCACCCAGCACATCCAGAAGCTTTCCAAACAGCATTCTTTTCGGTTTTTATGGATGTCTCATTACGTAGGCACTCCTGATTAAATCACTGGCCATTGGTGACTGATTTAATGCCAAGTTCCTCTTCCCTCCTAGGAGGGTTGGGGTGGGACTGAAATTTCCAACCCTCTAATCACTGGGTTGCCTTCAATAAAGACTAGCCTGCATCTTTAGGTGATTTCCAAAACTCACCTCATTAACATAATAAAGGCATCTTTCTCACTGTCAACATTGATGAAATTCCAAGTGTTTTGGGATCTGTAGGCCAATAACTGTTGATGAAGACTAAATATATATTTTTCCTATATAAGAATTACCAAGTATCAACTCAAACATTGATTAACTGTTATAAGTTTTATGACAAATGGAAGAGAGAGAGAAATCAAGTCAAATATATCCAAGTTAAGGGACAGAAGTTAAAGGCAAGAAAGCTTTGGAGGCAGTGATTAATGACTGGAAAATTTTTCTATGTTGACTAAAACAGTGAATTCCATTAAGTTTCACCTAACCTGGCCAACTTTCCACTGCTTAATCTGGTGGTCCCAGTGATTACTGAAACTAGGATAGCACCTAATCATAAAATGTAATGACTAATTCATAAAAATGTAAGAAAATCAATGCAATTATTCTAAAACAATGTCAACTTTTCCTGCTTTTGATCACTGAGTCTAGAATATTCCCCTGCTCTTTTCCTCTTTTCTCTGAACTTTTACCCTCTGAGATGAAAACCAATAACCTTAACTTCAAATAAAATAACTGTGGACAAGTTTCTATTTACTTCAAATACAAAAGCTCCCGAACTGAATTCAAAATTTCCCCCTCAAACTGGCTTGCTGCATCTCTCTCCCATTCCCCCCGAGTCTTCATTGTCAACTCCACCCATGCCAATTTAGCGACAAGTTATCAAAGATCCTTACAAAGAGCATCCTTCCCAATCATCTCTGGTCTCCATTTCCACTTCCATAGTCCTGAGCCATGTATTCTTTGTCTTGTGACAGAAGTAGGAGGAGCTGTCTGTGTAAACACTATCTTGCATTACCCTGTCAAAGTGACCTTCCTGACAAATTTTTATTTATCCAATTTGTCACCTGCTCAAGAACTCACAATGGCTGGCTTAGAGTTCATTTCATTCCATTGGAACCCTTCCTTCTGACTTTCAAGGTCCTTCACACCATCCCTATCATCCTCTTGTTGATAGGGAAATGTGCCAAGCCAATTACATCTGTCCATTTCTTTATAGCTCCTGGTTCTCTCTCATTTCTTTTGGCTATCTTAACCTTTCAAAGACCTAAACAAGCCCAGGATATTTTTAGTGAATACTGAATTTAACAGGGGTGAATTTAAAATATTGAATTTATATTAGCAAATGAGAGGTCCAGAAGTGGGGAGACTTATGTTAATAATAATCTGTTTGATAAAGAGACAGAGCTAGTTTCCAAGAAGAGTGGACCATCACGATTGAGAAAGAGGGTCAAGTGGTTCAGATCAAGTAACATTTAAATAAGGGCAGGAATTCTGCTTCACATAGAGAAGGGTTCTAAAATAGTATTGTTGTCCAACATGTAAAGAACTGCCTAAAAAGAGATGAGGTCTGGAAGAATGAAAGCGGGGTCTAGGCAAACATCCATTAGGATAGAGCAGTGTGGCCTCAGGGAGGGAGGCTTAAGGGACGTTAGTGAGAGGTACTACTGAACCTCACCCCCGGTTCATCCAGATATGCCTATTTAGTCTATGTTTTTTAATATTAGGGCCAATGTTAAGTTTTGCCTAATTAAATGTTCTAGTGCCATTTTTAGCGGGGAGGGGTGCCATTTTTTTCCTCCTTTTATCTAGTGGCAGAAAAAAAGAGAACTGGTGTAGACAGAGTGGAAAGACCTGCCTACTTGTCCTTCTTTGTAACAAGATCTTGAACAAATGAGTGATTCTCTCCAAATCTCCAAATTAGAGTCAACAGCATCTGGCTTTTCTATTTTACAGCATAGCTCTAAGAATCATGTGAGTAACTGACATGAAAACTACTTGAAAATGGTTAATTCCTACAACTGTTAGGTATGAAGATGATGGCAAAGATTAGACAAGTAAACTTAAATATGTGAATCTAACCTCCATATTAACTTTCTTCTCTGGAAGCTCCCTCAAGTCTCAACCTAAAACAGTTACTCCTGCTGACACACAAGGAGACATTTGATTATTTACTGTATCTTGTTCATCTCTAACTTCCGCATGTATGATACTATCTTCTCCTTTACTGAACCTTAGTCTTCCTCAAATATTGCAGCTTATTTATTCATTTTTTTTTAATTTTGGGAAGAAACAGCGACATACACTCATTGATAAACTACATGATGTAGGTAACCAAACAGGAAGAAATCATTGTCAATGCAGTAGGTGAAGTGATGAGTATTTTAAATGTAATAAATCTGGAGAAAATGCTTTAAATTGGAATATATAAAGAGTTCTTAAGAAACAGTACTTTAAAATATCCAATCCACTACTCAAAAACTCTTTAATACTTCTTTAAAAATACAAAGTCTGTGGGATGAAGAACACAGTTTTCTTAGTTCTTTCTACACTGAGAGAAATGGAAACACTAAATCATTTAAAAGAAGATAATTCTATTTGCCATTCCATAATGCATTCTCAAAGTCTTCAAAAGGCTCAGGGAAAAAAAACCAAGACATTCAGAAATAGGATTTAAAAATCAACATCTTTGGATAAATTGCAATAAACAGGAAAAATGAAAAGTCATTACAAGTATATGGGAATTTCTGCTAGAGTATTTGTTCAAATTAATGGAAAAGTACCTATTCTTGGCTTCATTTTTACCTCATTTTTTTTCACTATCTCAAAGTTATTTCTCTTTAATGGTAGAAATCTCTTTTGTTGAATTAAAGTTCAAGGAAGAGGATGCTTATGAGAGAGAAGTTAAAAGGAAAAGGCAGATTCCTGGTTTAAAGACCTATCTGACATGTTGTAAGACACAGAAGGGTTCAAGTTATAAATTAAAGTCTGATCTGGCTTCTAATAACCACAGTGAAAGAATCTCATGTTTCAACCTCAGTTGTATATATTTGTCATAACTATGAGAATTTGGAAAGATATTTTTCAGTTAAAATGCACGGGTTTTTTACTGCAAGTCTATTTTAAGTATTAGGGAAGATCTAACTAAATCAACATTTAATGTGTAATAAAAGAAATGAATCCAATTTTTATTTTAGAGGAGGAAGGCAATGCATTAACTATATGCAGATGGCACTTTTAAATATATAGATTTTCATTTTGGAAGGGAGGATTGACTACAATGTTATTTCATTTGCTACATATTCTATGATAACTGATTAATAAGGCTATTCTTCAGAGTATATTAATTCTAATATTAATAGATAACTGTGTACTCAGGCAGACCTATTATATTACTTACAAAAATAATTGCTTTACATTAAATGTTTACAAGGTGGTAAATATTCATGATCAATTTCATTAATATTAATAACCATCATCATTGATTTAATGGTTTGCTAGGCATTATATCTCATTATTTGTTCAGAAAAGTTACTATGCATACTATATTCATAATCAAATACAATAAATTTATAGATTTAATAATATTATAATTTACTGGGCTTTAAACTTCCTGAATCAAAGCAATATGTAAAAACACAGGAGGGTGTTGAAGGTGGCAGGTTAATCCAGGATGTACTGCTGTGACTGGTGACAAGTTTCATAAAAGTATCATAAGGCATATATATGTGTGTTTGTGTGTGTGTGTGTGTGTATATATATATATATATATATATATATATATATATATATTTCCAACTGATAATATTGGATATTATTTCCAACTGATAATATTTCCAAGATATTAGAAGATAATATTTCCAACTGATTGTTCAGTATTTACAGATAAGTTAACTGTGACCCCAAAATGGTAAGCCATTTGCTAAATTTATAGAACTGCTGTCGCTGACCACTCTAGTTTTATACGTGCTGTCCTCTTAGAGCCTGCTGAGAAACTTTGAGTCCTTCAGAATAGCACCCCAGCCCCAAGCTATCATATCCTCAACTGCCTAAGGGAAATATACCAGATTCTTGTTGCTAGGGTTCCATGCTCCCCCAGGTGGCTTTACTAAACAACATCCAAGAGGATCTCATGTTGTTCTCCCTCGCCTTAGCATGGTCTTCATGGAGTCTGCAGGAAGCTGTCTTGGCCATAATTATCTCTGAGAGTTTAGGACCTGTCCCATAGGCAGCCGAGGGCACTGCAAGCAGTATTCTGTCGGCATTACCACCCCGAAGCAGTCAATCAGCCCAATCTAACTAGATTCCCAGACTCCAGGAAATGCAGAGGTCTCTAGGAAAAGCCTCACATTAGGTATAAGGTAAAAAGAATAGCTGCTGGGCACCTTGGGTGGTTCAGTCTGTTGACCATCTGACTTTGGCTCAGGTCATGATTTCACAGTTTGTAGGTTCCAGTCCTATGTCAGGCTCTGTGCTGACAGCTCACAGCCTGGAGCCTGCTTTGGATTCTGTGTGTCCCTCTCTCTCTTCCCCTTCCCCACTCACTGTAGGTCTCTGTCTCTCAAAAATGAATAAATGTTAATTTTTTTAAAAAAAGGAGTAGCTGCTCTTTTCAAATAAGTAACTTTACAAATAAATCATTCTTTCTCAGCATTTTAATTCTTTTTTATATTCTTGAAGTGAGGATCAAAATCTTTGCACTTCTCTGAATGAGAACAAACAACTTTGTACAAACCAACTGGCTTATTGTATTTTTTCTTTGCTTTCACATGGTAAGGAGAACAGGAAAGTTTCACTGTCTTACCTTAGGGTTGCCACAGATTTTTATGCAGGGATTTTGCTCATATAATCGTGCCATAACATCTAGATGGATGACAACATGCCCATGAATGCTTACAATCAGAGAGTATCAAGTACTGCAGAGTCACTAGTAAAACATGTGAGTGTTAGAAGTGGGAAACAGAAGGCAGATAAATTCAGAAGAATGCACCCCACTGAGTTTTCAGAGTGTACAAAATCCTGGGCAGATGACAACCAGAGGCAAAGGTAAATTGCTGTACCTTGCTTCTCCTTACACTAAGGAAAAGGCACACATCTGGTGGAACTTGCTGGATTATAGAGGAAACATATACAACAGTTAGCTCTTTTGATCTGATGCATTTACTAGGAAAACTAAGTAACTTAGCAGTCTTGAGAGGCCCAAAGCAAAACAAAAACAAACACAAAAACAATAACAAAACAAAACAAAAAAAAAACAAAAAAAAAAAAAAAAACAAGAAAAAAGCACTTCCAGCTCATTCAGGCTTTAGCACCAGTAGCTTTGAACTTGGCTGTTTTGGCTCAATGGAACCAACAATCATGGAACAATTGCAAAAGAAGTTCTCAGGTTTTGTGTAGTCACGTTTTTTCTTTATATCTGAACACTGCCCTGATAAATGTCATTTTCTTTGTCCAGTAACCTCAGCGCTTGTTCATGGAAAAGGTAGACAGACTGGCAAAGATGAGGGTTTTGCATGAGCTCAAAACATGCACTTCCCTTCACCAAAGCTGAATGGACTCTACTGTCCTGAGTCCAGCCGGCAACAGTGAACAACCCTGAGCTCTGGTCTAAGCACCACACCAGGATAATCTGTGACTGGTTGTGGATTAAGCCTTTAATCTTGGAAGGGGGTGACATTTGATCTCACTGGTACAGACAATTCTTTGGCTGTGGGTGTGTCTATGCTTGTTCACTATGCTTCTGCCAGCACCACCTTCGAGACATTTACTCAATGCCTTATCCTGAGTCCTGGCATCCTGCTACTTCTGAACAGAGAACGTGTTTTACAGTAAATGAATGAAGGAAATGGAATGACCGTAATGAAGTCTACTAGTCTTAACATGTACCTCACCATCCAGAAGTAATTGGCCCTGTGAAAGATAGAATAGTCCAAAGAAGTTTCGGATGAGGTGTCATCTGGGAAATAATAGTTGGTGAAGTTGGGATGTTATACCTGAACCAGCAGCAAATATATTGGGCTTTTCCCAGAATATATTCCCCAAATATATTTGGGCTTTTCCCAGAGTCCAAATATGTATTTCTGGGAGCCAAAAGGTAGGTTAGGGAGTGACATCTAATGACCACTTGAAAAACTCTGGTTTGCACCACTTTGGACATCCTGCGTTAGAGGTTTTAGTCCTTAAATGATAAATTCTCCCATGAGGAGACACTATTTCTAGTGACTCAGAAGCTGATACAACCACAAGCTGTGTTTGGTTCCACATGCCACTAAATCAACTAACAACAACAAAAATGGGCAGGCATTACTTAGATGGTTGTGGGGATTGGTTCTCATCATCTCGGGCAAAAGGAGCTGCTGTTAGAGTGGGGGTGCATCCTGGTACCGCCATCTTTAGTGTTATGAAGGCATATTCACCAAACTTAAGTGAACAGGGCATTAGAGTTCTGGAGTGAACTTTATCACTCTACTAGATAAAGGTTTCTGAATAGGTGCAATTCTAGCTGAAAATGAAAGGACAAGTGAATTTGCACTGAAAGAATTATGGCCTTGTATGTAATTACAGGAACCAAGGCTGCGCTCACTTTTTTTTTTTGTTCTACTAAAACAAAATTCATTTATACTAATAATATTAATGGATATTAATGGATATTAGTGGATATCATAATACAGATTTATATAGATGTTGGATTGTAGCTGAAATATCACCAAAGTGTAGAATTTAGTGACTCATAAAACTATGAGAAGGTTACCATATTTTCCTTTGTAAAAGGATAGTGCAATTTCAATGACATGTTGTTACTATGATATTTGAAATATTAGGACGGGAGCAACATATTATAAATACTGACTATCCAAAGTAGAGGAGTGACCACAGCAAATATCACAGACTGTTTTATTTCACTCTACTGCAATCTCCCTGGAACATGTCTTCCTGCACATCAGAGGCCTGAGAGAGGAAGATCACCTATCTCTTCCTCTCTTGAAGGTTGGGTTGCCATTGTGGCCTCGATTTTATAGAGACAAATGCAGTATATGCAATTTGGAAGAGATATGACACAACAGCAGGTGATTTAAGGGATGTGATCATCCTGAAACAGAGACAGACAGTCACAAGGGTGTTTGGTTATTCTTCACCGGCTAGAATGTAGCTTCTGGCTTCAGAGATGCTGAGCAGTGAGCAGTGAGCAGAGGCAGGGGACCACAGCTGGAGCTGTCCCCTGGTGGGACCGTATAATCCTCCCAGCTGTACTTCTTCCAGCTGTGTGGCACTCAACTTGTTTCCCTGGCTCTCCCAGGAATTATGCACTCTGTCCGTTGCCAATAATAAACTCCTTTCTGCTTTTAAACTCCTTTCTACTTTCTGTTTGGACTCTGTTATTTGCAGATAAGAAAACTGACCAGTACACTTGTTTCCTAATCAATTCACTCAAGTCTGCAATTAGCTACTTTAAGCCAAATACCACACTGTGTATTTTCATATATAGTGTACTCATTTTGTGTTATTTATAAGTAGCTCTCGATTCTTTAGTTTTATCTCCTCTTTAGTCCAAAATTACATATTTTTCTTTTGGCTATCTTTTAGTTGCCAGTTCTAATTGTAATGTGCAATTATAGTAAATGTAGTCTGTCTGAAATAAATGGAAGAACATTGATTTAATCCAGATTTGTCTGGTCTCAAACAGTGTATTTTATCTACCACATTATATAATTGTGAAGTCTGTGATTCCCTCCATTATTTTAATTACTTTAATGGAGGAAATCATCTACAAATTAGATAATGTTTATGTTCCCTCTATTTTCTTCTATTATTTAACATTAAAAAATAATCTCACTAGTATTTATTTTTTTGTACTGGGTACAGTAGGGCTCTAAATTTATTTTTAAAAGCAATTTTGCCACTAAAAGCTTATATATTACTTATGCCCAAGTACGATCTATTGAATAAAGTTTCCTTTATCCACTGATGGGTGATACCGCCTTTGTAATACACTAAAATTTTAAAAAAGAAAAAAAAATTAATCCCTTAATTCTTATGTTTCTCTGCATCAGCATAGGCACACTGCCAGTCTCAGTAACTTTTCGCACATTTGCTATACTCTCCTTCATGAAGTTGTCACAGTTCTCAATTTCTCAGCTTTCAAGAGGAAAATGCAACATCACAAGACGCACCTAGAATTCCATTCAGCCTGGTGTTCTGATTTCATCTCTCTCTTCCCACTAAGTTAGACATATAAGAAAGTCAACTCATGAGGACACATGTGGGAACAGAAGTAACGCACATGTTCTATAATAACAATATGGTCTGACTGCTGTGATCCAAGGCTATCTAGAAAGGCAGAAGTAAACTTTGGAGAGCATTGCTTTATCTCATCCAAGAATGTGGTGATATTTAACAAGCATCGCCAAAATTGAAATTTCAGTTTTTTCTCACTTTTTCTCACACATTAAAGGGAGTCTAGAAAATGTGGTTCCTATCAGTGCTGATGAAGTTGCTCTTTCTCTTATTCACTTAAAGCCCAAGAAGGGGCTCCCTCTTAATTTTTTTTTAACTTTTCCCCCTTGGTTCCTCATGCATTCTTGTTCTTGCTTTGGCTAGCCCCTTGTAGCTCTCCCCAATGTTTTGTTTCACCACAATCCACAGACCCCACCATGGCCTGGTTCTTTTGTTCCACTAACTTGCTTTTCTTGAGACAATACACCCCTGGAGCTTTTTTTCCTCAATTTCCCTCAGAGAAAATAAAGACAAAGGGGAAAACATTAAATAGTAAAAAAGAACAGAAGGCAGCTGTGAATCCTTACAAATCATTGATTTTTGTTCTCTAATTCAACCATCAATTTTTTTAAAAAGCAATTATCATTATTCATCAAGAAGACTCAGGGAAAAGTTGCTGAATAAATAACATAAGCAATATATTCAGAATCTCATAGTGATGGTATATTACTGCTTTGCAAAATAACTGTAAGAGGTTTGTGCAGCTCTCTGTAAGCAAGACATTCTATGAGCCCAAGATTTCCTCTAGCCAAAACAAATTTTCTATCTGGTCCATAGTATTTTGATGGCTCTTAAACTGCTTTCTAGAACTATTTATTGTATAGACTTGTGCTCTCAACATTTATGAGCAACTGACAGAAGAAACCAGTGTATGCACCACACACACACACACACACACACACACACACACACACACACACGCACATGTGCACACAGACACATTTTAAGATACAAATCATGTTTTGTTTTTTTTTTATCAGCTGCTCAGGTATCTCAATCTAACTTTTGCTTTCAATCACCATCACCAACTTCCAAATGTGATTTTAAAACTTCATCTAACATCTTCCTTCCCATCTTTCAATAATTGCATTTATGTATGTATATATATATACAGATCATTCATCCACTCATTTGTTCATTCATTTAGCTTTTTTATTGTAAGTCACCCCCAAATACTTTTTGGAAGGAGACAGATTATAATTATGATACATGAAAGCTAACAGAGACCTGAAATAGATAAATTTCTAGCATTTTTATCGTTGGCAAATGACACCAATACTTCCCACTATTTGGCATTTTATTTATTACAGATTATCAACAGTCACCAATTTCTTTGTTGTTACATTAAATACCTTTTGTTAGATGTTAATGTCTGCTCTAATTAGGAAGTGAACTAGGATAAAAGAAAATTAACCACTGTGTTCTGTTTCAATGCTTAAATGACTCTACTTTAAGTAATAGGCTATTTAAGAGATCTAGAGTTAATTGAAAATTGCCATTATCAAGAGTGTCTCTTCAATTAGCAATCAGAGAAAAAGAACACATATTACTGAATTTGAAGACTATAGGTCTTATTGCCAGCTCTGAGCCTCAGTGGGATTTAACACATACAAACTCTTAACTACTAACACTTTGTACTTCCTTAAGCAGGATTCAATTTGCGTAGATTCCGTAACACTCAATGTTCTAAAGTCTCTCATCTTTAATTATTTTTACAATAGATCAATCTCAGTCTAAAGCATAGAATAAACTTGTTTTCTAACTGTTCACAGAACTTCTACAGATAAAAGAGAACTCAAGTACTATATTACTGTTAAATGACTTGATTTTGATTATATATTTTCTCCTTGTGTACTAATAAATAAGGATAATTATTTCAGGGAGGCCCTGGGTGACTCAGTCAGTTAAGCATCTGACTCTTGGTTTTGGCTCAGTTCGTGATCTTGTGGTTCATTGATTTGAGTCCCACAGTGGGCTCTGCACTCATGGACCTAAGCCTACTTGAGATTCTCTTTCTTTTCTCTCTGCCCTTCCCCTGGTTGTGCTCTCTCTCTCTCTCTCTCAAAACAAAGAAATAAACTTGAAAATAATTATTTCAGTGAAATTAAACACATGCCCTAGGAACAAAATTTGTTAGGAACAAAATTGTATTGATTACTGTCATAATTGCAACTGCTTAGTACATCCAAGTAAAAATATAATGCAAGTGAAAAATTGGCATGAACATCAGAAAAGATGAGAGTGAAATTTCTCTTGTTAATGCTATCGTTATATGTTCTGAAAACTCAAGAGATTCTAATAAATCAATTTTGGAATTAGAAAGAGAAACTGGCTGGGGCACTTGGGTGGCTCAGTGGGTGAAGTGTCCGACTTTGGCTCAGGTCATGATCTTGCCACTCACAGGTTCGAGCACCATGTCAGTCTCTGTGCTGACAGCTCAAAGTCTAGAGCCTGCTTCAGATTCTGTGTCTCCCTCTCTCACTCTCTCTCTGCCCCTCCTCCACTGACGCTAGTTCTCTCACTCAAAAATAAATAAAACATTAAAAAAAGAGAGAAATTGGCAATGTGGATGAATATAAATACATAAAAATCAACAGTTTTGCCCTTATAAATGCACCTAGACACAGAAATGTTAAAAAAAAAATTCGATTTTAGCAAGAAAAAAATGACCTGTAAAACATTTAGAGATAAATACAATGAGAAATATCAAAAAATCTCTATAAAAACTGTAATATATTATTTAAAACCATGGCACACTATACAAGAGCAGAAGAAACAGTAAACTGTAAGTCTTGATAGTAATTCATAGTTATGTTCACATATAAATTATTCCAGTTAAAATCACGTTTCATCCTAGAATTAGATATAAGTGCTCAGTGTTAGAATAGCTAAAAAACCATGAAAAAGAAAAGCAGAAATGGGAGTACTTGCTATTTCAAATATGGCAAAATATATTAAACATTCACTGTAGAAAAGTCCACATGGTATCCTACAGAAGGACATAAATAAATCAGTCATATAGTATACAGAATTCAGAATCAGACTCTAAACCAAAGTGAGATATTGATAGTTCAATATATGAGGAAGATATGACCTATTTAAAACAGTACCGGATATCCAAAGTAAATTTAAAAACAAACAAAACTGAATCTCCCACACACACACAAACTAAAGTCCAGAGAGAAAATATGTATATTTATATTAAAACAAGACAATGTAAATATTTCAAAAATATCCAGGAGACCAAATTTGCAATCTACAACTAGGAAGGCCACCTTAAACCCAAGGGAAAAATCAGACAGTGTAATGGAAGAAAAGATATGTTTGAGGTTTTAAAAATTCAAAATTTGTGCTAGTCACTACCTTTATAAATGTGTAAAATCTAAAATGAATATTACAAAGACTGAATTACTAAAAAATACACTTGCTATTATAAATTGATATGCAAAACACAAACAGAAGAAAAAAATCTTACTCTGTTCATTATACACATAGATGCATGGCAGCAGACACTCAAAAATCCATATACAAATAATGAAACGCTCAAGTTTGCTACCAGGGGAAAAGAAAAATCAAGTAACAGTGTCATATCACTTCAGCTTGAATAAGACTAGTAACAATTAAGAGTTTTTGTTGATTGGAAAGGAGAAAAAGGGTACTCTTAAACACTGGTAATGGTAATGTTAGGTGTTAGCACCTTTTTGGAAAGCATCTAGAAAAATCTGTTAAAATTAAATTTGATCCAGCGATCCGATACCTGGGAATATGTGCTATAAAATTAACAATGCCGATTGACATGATATATATGAGGATATTTATATGGTTCCTCATATATGGCTGTTTCCTGGTAGTCATAAGCCAGAAATAAGGTTAATTTCCATCAGTGGGGAGTTTAAGAAATTAAGAAGAATGGATTAGAGTTATTCCTTATAAACTGGAAGAGTTTCCACAGGGTTTTCTTTAGCTAAATGAAATGTGTTCAGTATGATCCATTAAAAAAATGAGCAAAATAAGTTAATTGCATGCCTGCATGTATATGTACAATCAATATGTTATAGGCTTATATGAATATAGCTTAATATAACATACCCCTTGGGGAAATGGAGATGTGCTTGATGTGTTAATATGATATAAAGGAGAGGGTAGCAAATTTAGTTATGTATGATACAACTTATGTAAAATTATATGATACACTACAGAAACATAACATGATGCACAGCCACCAAAATATTAACAGAGGTTATTTCTGGGTGGTTGGATTCTAGGTGGATTTTCCTTTTGTTTTATGATGTAACACAGTGCTTTCAGTTTAAAGATATTATTTATATAAGCAGTAAAATAAGTCTATTCCCACTGTGCATGAAGAGTAATATTTTAAAATAATTATATGATGTAATATTTACATGTAAACTTGACACAAGACACAGAAATATGATCGGAAATTTAAAAAAATACACTGGTTTCATTTATTTTTCCTGAAATATACTGGATTTTCAAAGCTTTCAGATCTCAGTTGCAGTATAATTTTATAATATTCATGACAACAAAATTTGTAAGTGATTCAACTGTGATCTTTGCTGCCATATCTAGTCACAAATGACAATTTCAGAGATAAATTTTGATATGATTTATGAGTTTTAGCTAAACTTTTAATTTAAAACAGGCAGCTAAATAACCATTTCTTTCATTTTTGTACTTTTTAAGAAGATAGGCAATATGGAGAAAGACACAGAGAAATACAAGTATCACGTGATCCTAATATGTGAGTCAGTTTACATATTCATGATTTTCTGATTGTATAGCTGATATTTAACTCTGTTATCTTCCTAGAATAATGTGCCTATTTTATAATCATTCTATTTGTGCCTATCTTATGTAATTTCCACCTGTGTGTAAGTGGATCATATTGAAAGAACTTGTCCGTATCAAGTGTTGCTCATCTCTGACCTAGAAAAGGCTCTAGTCTGGAGCAACCCTTCCTGACCATCCATTATACTCCTGTCTCAGTTCCGGAAAGTAAGTTGGTAATGGCAAACCAAAAGGTTGACAAACACCTGATCACTCTTGTAATAGTTTTACTCAATAAAAACTAGTCATCTAAGTAATTGACAATTCTTACTTTATACCTTTTTTCTCCCTAAAGTGCTCTTAAATTGTAATTCCAGTGAATGTTCAACAAATCATTTTCTTTGAAGTACAGTGCATTATTAGTTTTTTGTTTTGTTTTAGCTTTTTTTTAAGAACTCTAAAATATTTTCATCCATCTTTCCATTTAAAAAATTTCTGGTCGGGGTGCCTGGATGGCTTGGTCGGTTAAGCGTCCGACTTCAGCTCAGGTCATGATCTCATGGTCCATGAGTTCGAGCCCCACATCGGGCTCTGTGCTGACTGCTCAGAGCCTGGAGCCTGTTTCAGATTCTGTGCCTCCCTCTCTCTCTGCCCCTCCCCTGTTCATGCTCTGTCTCTCTCTGTCTCAAAAATAAATAAACGCTAAAAAAATAAAATAGAATAGAATAAAATAATAAAAAAATAAAAAATTTCTGGTCAAAATACACCAGAACCTTTTTTTTTTAAAATCAATGGTAGACCTATGGCATTGACATTACTGTCGCAGATTAATTTACTTAATATACATATACAAGTACTATCCCATATTTGCATATTAATGAAATAATAAATACAATATTTGTAAAGAGATTATCCATGTAAAGACACAACTGAAATTGTAACTTTAAAAACTGACATTGTCAATGCGGTCATTTCTAATAGAGGCGATAATTGCGGAACAATGGATGCAGTTTCAGGGGCCATATTTACTACGTGTCAATGACAAAACCACCTCATCCTTTGGCAGCCGTCAAGTGCTGAGCAACCCCTCAAAGTCCTCTCACGGTAGAGGGGCAGGGGGATTTCAGAGATATTCCCAAGTAGTTCATAGTCCAGTTGACAAAACACTGCACATGAATGAGAAAACCTGTGCTTATTATCAGAGGCAAATAAATCTAGCAAAACTAAAGCACTTCATTTAGGCGCAGGAAGGTAGAACTAGACCTTTGCCATCGTTACTGTTTGTTCAACCTACACTTTTCCATCAGCAGTTCTCAGAAAATGTCCCTGGCAGGCAATAAATGCTCACCACAGACTGTTCAGTGACATGGTTGGCAACCAAACAGGACAACCACCCCAGTTCCTATACATTCTCAGCTTCACTTCATCCTCTGACTCCCCTGGGCTCCAGTCAGCTTCATAATGAAAACAGGTGGTAAAATGAAACTACGCAAAGTTATGTCACCTGTGCACTCTTACCAAGGAACTCCACAAATCACATTAGGGAAGGTTTTCTTTTCAAATTGATTTATTTCACAACACCCTGCTGTTTGGTTGTTCGAAGGCAAACAGCCTCAGAAATCAAATTTGCAAGTCTAAAATTAAGAGTATATGCATCATTCATGATTATTTCATAGTGTTCCCGAGCGTGATTTACAGTTGTCAAAATTAATTACATGACACGATCCATTATGTGTTTTGCTCAATACTGTATTATCCCAATCGTGACAAATTCAATTAAAACTAATATCAGTTACCAGTTCATTTCAACTCTTCCATTTTTTAAGCTCTTTTCTACTCTTTCCTTTCTTTCTGCCAAAATATCTTATAAACCGTATGTTAATCTATATATGACATCCCTTTAACAATAATTTCTTCATAATTTCCAACATAATCCTCATTTTCATATTTTTGTTATTGAATTGCAGATTTGGTTTATCTTACTTTCCTTTCTTTGGTTTATCTTCTTTATTACAGAGAAAACCCCATAAGATTCTGTCAGGGATGGGTGGTTGTAGACATAAGCCTCTGACAATTAGAGATACAAAAATATTAACAAATACTCTCTACATCCACCTTTATTTCAAATACAGTATCTTACAAGGATGAAATAATTAAGGAATGCTGGTAATAAATAATTTTGCAGTAAAAATCTATGATGCACCAATTATTCAGGGAATCTCTATGATGTATTTGAAGATCAAAATATTCAATGACATTGTCACATATTTGTATTGGCTTTATGGAATATCATAAATTATGCAAAAATTGTTTTTAAATATCTTTATCATAATAGCAAACTTTTACACAAAGAGAATTTTATTTTGTGCTTACTAGGAAGTATCTAAAAATAATATCCTATTCATGATATTTTGGATTGTTCTAGATTTTAAAATACTTTTCCTGGCTAGTGTGAGTAGAACCCAATGAACTCAGTAGAAAGACATATTCACAGTGAAATGTATATACTTACAAAGTAAACACTTATCTTCTTAACACTGGTGTCATCCCACTATACTAAAGGTACATAGATATAACAAAGGTGCATATTTTCATTTATAAAATCAAATATACATTGATTTCTTCCCACCTATGGAATATAACTGCCCTTTTGAAAGAGATTTAAAGAACCTTAAAAGGTTCTTTAATATAGAATTGTATAGAATTCTATAATAATTTATAGAATTATTGAACTGCTATATTGTATACCTCAAACTTACGTAACATTCTATATTAACTATACTGGAATTAAAATTAAAAACAAAAAATGTAAAAAACACTAAAAATATTTCATATTTTGTTCTGTCATTCTTAATTTACACTGCAATTTTACATCCCAGAGAGCTGCATTTTTAATAAAAAATGTTTTAAAACCTGTATGATATCCAAAACATATCAGTATACCGCATCTGGTATGACTTTTAAAAGTATTCAAATTTCATACTACTGAAAATAATTTCTGAGAAATTCATAGTTATTATTCTTGAGTTAAGATCTCTTTTACTATCTCTATTTTTATCCACCCATCAATAGGAGCTCATGTGTATTCATACATATGGCGGTTAGTGGTCTGGTTTACGTCTATGAGTAGCATTTTGAAAACTTTCTTTTTATTTAAACCAAAGAAGAAAACTAATGTAAACTCAACTATCAGTGGTCATAATTGATTTTTCTTCTGCAAAATTCTGCTTTGTCTGTCCCAGCACTTTATACTGTACGTGACTGTACCAACATTCCAAGATCTTTTCAGTACAATGGTTTCTTGTATTAAGCACAGCACAGTTATTTTTCTCATTCACAATTCAACTGCTGTCCTTGTAAATACTATTAAACAAAATTTCCCTGGTCACAACCTTTAAAATCTTGTATCACTGACCACATATTCATACTAAATAGAGAAGAAGATAACTGTCAAATAAACTTTTGGGAAAAAATTAATCACTCTATAATAAGACGACTCAAGATCAGAAAAATAAAGAACAGAGCAAGGCCAAAGTGCAAGTAGAGGCTTAAAATTATGCTTAATATAGAAGGAAGAATTTTAAGAAGGTAATGAAACTCACAAAATAACTAATACAACGTATTAGTCAACTCTAAAAGAGTGAGCATATTCTTAATTAGGTTATACAAATAGTACATTAATAATTTAGTAAATTCCTTATGCTATGTGAACTTTTTTTCCCCCTTTTGAAAGCATTTCCTCCTATTTAAATCCCTTCTTGTTATATTCCAGTTAGAGGGAGACTCAGTACAACCCACATAAAAGTAGTAGAATTCCAGCAAATAGATGAAAACAATGGGTGAGGTCACAGTTGTTCAGGAGATGCAAGGTCATTGCCCCAAACTGCAGCCAGGCTGCTCAAGATAGTGCCAGCTCAAGGAAATTTGTTCTCACACAAGCTCAAGGAAGAAAGTTAAACTTAGAACAGTCAAATGGAAGATATTATTAAGGACGGCTCCAAGGAAAAGTGAGGAAATTGGAATGGACTTTACTAAAAGTTTATGTGAAGGACGATTAAACAGTGACATCTATAATTCAGTTTATGGTTAGTCCCTGGTCCCAAATACTTTAACTTAAATAGTTTTAAATGCTACTCATGAGCTTCCTTTTATTCAACTGTTCCACAATAGGCCATCATTTAAACCAAAAATGCTCCTGTGAGATGACAGAGGGAGGTACAGGAAAGGTGAACCTATCTTGGGCATGATGAAACCATCACGTGTGAGGCTGTGGGAAGTGACTCTGGTAGTCACACTGGTATGATATTCAAAAGAATTTGCTAGTTTATAGGTGAATGTTGACAATACTAGCCTTTAGTTTGCCATTATCAGTGCTAACTACTTGATAGTTGTGACTGAATAGTTGAGTGGCTTCAAGGAGTACAAACAGGAGTAAACAGACAACATAAGTGAGGATGTTTATAAATGTACCAAAGGTTAAACTAAATAGACTAATGCTCAGAAACTATTGGAGTAACTTCACAATATTTAAGGAAGAGATATGTCCCCTAAAACAAAAGGCATCAAGGAGCCTATTTCAAAAAAGGATACACTTCAAGCCTTGAAATATGTTCTCATCTGTTGACACTGAGACCAAGCTTCCTCCTAGAAATGCTTTCACGTGAGCGGTGCCTGGGGGGCTCAGTCATTTAAGCAACTGACTGTTGATTTCAGCTCACATCATGATCTCACAGTTGTGAGATTTTGCCCCGCATGGGGCTCTACAGTGACAGTGCAGAGCCTGCTTGAGATCTCTCCCTCTCTCTCTGCCCCTCCCTCTCTGGTTCATGTGTGCACATGCTCTCTCTTTCTCTCAAAAAATAAAGAAACATTAAAAAAAAAAAAGAAATGCTTTCAAGTGAAGCACCTTTCACCTAGATACCCAGGGTGGCACTCAGACCTTGCACTCAGACCTTGGCCCTGCTCAAGGCTTTTTTGCTGCCCCTCTGCTTTTGTGCTCTTTTGGGTGACCTAGGCGAGTTACTTAAAACTTCTCGTACTCAACTTTTGCTATCTATAATGTAGGGATAGTAATACCTACTTTAATTTATACACAGTGATCTTCTAAAAACATTTAAATATAAAAAATCATGTTTTACATAATTGCAAAGTTAATTCTGTACCTAGTCAATGTTGGACACACAGTACTTGCTTAATTAATAATTGTTTATTAGGTTAATTATAATATCCATATAACTCGGTAATCATATTCATGAATTTCCACTGTCAAATTTAAAAAGTTTTTATTTATATATATAAAACTAAATATGTGTATATATTGAAATATTTTTAATTTATGTATTATATAGATTTATAAAATACATACTTATAAAAAATTTACGTTAGACTAAAAATCTCTACCACTAACAATAAACCTCTGTGGTTTGCCTTAAGATTTTAGGTAAAGATAACATAGGGGCACCTGGTGGCTTAGTGGATTAAGCGTCAGACTCTTGATTTCCGCTCAGGTCATGACCTCACAGTAGTGAGATTGGGATCTGTTTGGAGCTCTGCTCTAGGCATGAAGCCTGCTTAGGATTCTAGGATTCTAGGATTCTAGGATTCTCTCTCTCTCTCTCTCTCTCTCTCTCTCTCTCTCTCCTTCTGCCCCTCCCCCACTCGCATGCATGCGTGTGTGTGCTCTCTCTCTCTCTCAAAAAAAAGACAATGATTAGCAAAACATTAGTACTGTTTTCTTATTTCTTTTAGTTTTAATTCTTACAATTTTTAGTAGTGTATGTATTTTTTAATAGTGAATGGATTTAGTTTATAAATAAATACTACCTATATTGGAGTGTGCTCCAAACACTGTTTCTAATAAATATGGAAATGACTGACACACAGGACAGAAAACCTAAACATTTAAGCTTGACCTCCAAGACTTGCCTGACTTTTCCTATAGTCTAGATTCTCATTCCTTTACAAGGAAATCTCTACATGTGTGATTGATCTGTGTACATCATATCCTCACTCAATGAATCATTACCGATGCAAATCTCAGGGCCTTTGCTCTTACTGTTCCCATATTTTTTTTTCATCATCCTCCCCTACTTTAGGTATATCTACTAATCCTTAGCCTTAGTAGCATTTCCTCTATGAAGCTATTTCTGATCCTGTCAACCTCCCACCAGGAAGAACTTGCTGTCTTGGTTGTCACTGCATATACTCCCTCTAGTTAGACATAAGATAGCACTGGTACTATCTTAGTATCTTAAAGTACTATGATACTGGTAGTATCTTAAAGTACTAATACTTTATTGCCTTTTTGTGTCAGTCTTTCCATAGCAAAGAATAGGTCCTTGAGATTAGGGTCTTTGTTTTGTTTGTTTGTTTGTTTGTTTTTTTATATATTTCAGCACCCACAATGTCGATGCCTTATACTCTGATGAAGATAATGAAACAAATGCATAGTTAATTAATTAATACATAAACTAACAGCAATATAGAAGTAGCTTTCTGATTCTTAACATTGTACTCTAGCTGCTATATCCATCAGGGTTAGCAGAAAACAGATAGCAAAGTCACATGGGTTAATGACAAGAGTTTAATAAAAGGATTATTAACCTAAGTGTGGGTAGTGTTCAGAGAAATAACCAAAAGATGGTGAAGCACCCTGAGACTGATAAGTATGGGAAGATTGTCATGCCAAGGTGATAAAGGGACCAAGGAAAAAAAAATTACCAAAACCTGAAATGGACCTAGAGCTGTAGGGCAAAGCTGTTGGCAAGGGGCTATAGCTTTTTTTTAGAACTCAGCCACTGTTGGCCCAAAAAGACAGGAATATATACTCAATTCCTCTCTTACCACCTTCTTATGTACTGCTGCTATCTCCTATGGATAGGATCTGACCAGAAAGAAGAGAACTAGGAAGCCTTATTAAGATACTGCTCGGGGGTGCCTCGGTGGCTCAGTCGGTTAACCGTCTGACTTTGGCTCAGGTTATGATCTCATGGTTCATGGGTTCGAGCCCCGCATCAGGCTCTGTGCTGACAGCTCAGAGCCTGGAGCCTGTTTCAGATTCTGTGTCTCCCTCTCTCTCTGCCCCTCCCCCACTCACACGCTGTCTCCCTCTGTCTCAAAAATAAATAAACATTGAAAAAAAATTTAAAAAAAAGATACTGCTCAGAGATCAGCTTCCAGCTATTTAAGCAGCATCCAGAAGGGCGGATAGTAAATACATACTGCCCAGTCAGCACTACATTTTGAGACAAGTAAGCCATGTACTTCTGTTATCTATATACCATCTACAAGAGAATGTGGGCATATTGACTCTATTTCTTCAGCCAGCTGTGGGCAGCAGGCAGCTGAGGCAAGCTCGTGAAAAATGATGGTGAGCATATGGCAGGCAAATCAATACATGGAATGTTACAGAAAGTTTTTAAATCTGAAACCCTGCTATTTATGCATGAGAAGTAGTAATTTTATAAATGGATTCTAAATAACCTAAAAGTAGTCAGTATTACTTTAAACAGTGGGCAATTTTACTCCCTTCTTTTTGGTAAGGTTAGAATTAGATTTTCAAGTTCACTGATTCACAAAGTCATCCTACAGGAATGGGCCCTCAGGAACTCAGCAGCACATCCGCTAAGTAAAAACCGTGCAGTTACTTTCAAGACTGAGCGTTGTCTTGGTCCACACACACTATGTATAAATTCATTCTGACGTTTCACTACGAATTGATTTCTACAACATGTCCAAATCAATTAGCTTTCTGCCAAGGAAGATACATGGGATTTTAGATCTATAATTTCAGGTACAGTTTTTGTTCAGAGTTCACAGGAATCACAAGACTTGGGGGCTTTCAGATTTTTTTTTTTCAGCTCTCTCCCACCCGCCCTCATTGTTGACTCCTTTAACACATATTTATACATGAAAAAGCTGAATCCCAGAGAGTTTAAATTATTTGCTCAACATTGTGTGGCCATGGATATGCAGGTTTCTCTATTTTTATTATTTCTCCCTACCTATTACTTAAAATTCTCTTATCGATTCAACCAGTTGTTTTGTTTTGTTGGTATTGAGAAGCCAGTAACTTCATATTCAACTTTTCCGTCACTATTTTCAACAGCAATCCTTAAAGAGAAGGATGGAGTAGTTAACAACTAGTATTGGAAGGTAAAACTGGAGTTAGGCACAAAATGACTGTGTTGCAAAGAAATACGGTTTTATCTTAACAAATATAATTTTGAAGATGAAAGGGTATGTCAGAAAAGTATGAGTTTAGAACAAAATTTCACAAAGCCACATATTATTCATTGCTGTCTGAAATACTAAGACTGACTTCGTCTAAAGACTAAAAGGAAAAATATAATTGATAACAAAATGATAGAAAAATACTCTAATGTGTCAATTTTTCCATGGATACTAGATTATTCTTGTCATGCTTTAGTCAGTTTTTTAGACTTTATTTTTTTTGAGTGTTAGATTTACAACAAAATTAAGAAAAAGGCATAGAGATTTCCCGTATTCTATCTCCACACATGCACAGCTTCCCTCATTTCACAACACTCATGAGAATGGTGTATTTTTTTACAAAGGACGAAGCTACACTGACATACCATAATCATTCAAAATCCATGCTTTACATCATAGTTAACTCTTGTGTTGTACATTCCACTGGTTTGCACAAATATACAATGGCATATACCTGTCATTATAACGTCATCGAGACTATTTTTATTCCCCTAAAAGTTATGTACTTCCCCTATTCATTTCTCTTTCCTATCTAATACCTGGCAACACTATGTAGATATTGTATGGATGTAAGTTTTCAGTTCCTTTGGGTAAATTTCAAGGAGTGTGATTGCTGGATCATATGGAAGGGTGTTTAGTTTTGTAAAAAACCTCCAAACCGTCTTCCACAGTGGATGTACCATGTTGCATTCCCACCAGCAGCGACTGGAATTCTTGTTGCTTGATAGATCCTCACCAGCATTTGGTATTTCCAGTGTTCTGCATTTTGGCTATTCTAACAGGTGTGTTGCAGTATCTCATTGCTTTAATTTGCATTTCTCTGATGACTTAGACTGTACAGCATCATTTCATACACTCATTTGCCAAGTGAATTTCTTTTTTGGTGACGTTATGGTCTTTGGTCCATTTTTTAATCAGGATGTTTTCTTATTCCGTTTTAAGAGTTTTTTGTATATTTTGGATAAATCCTTTTATCAGATGAGTCATTTGCAAATATTTTCTCTTTGTGTCTTGTCCTTCTCGACAATGACTTTTGCAGAGCAGAAGCATTTAATTTTAATGAAGGTCTATTTACCAATTATTTCTTTCATAGATCATCTCTCGTGTTGTATCTAAAAAAGTATCACCGCGCCCAAGGTCATCTAGGTTTGTTCTTATGTTACCTTCTAGACGTTTTATAATAATTTTGCCTTTTGCACTTAGATCTATGATCCATTTTGAATTATTTTTTTTTTGTGGAGGGTATAGGGGCTGTGTCTAGGTTTTTTTTTTTTTTGCATATATTCATATGTTCCAGCACCATATGATGAAGAGACTGACCTTGCTCCAGTGTACTGCCTCTGCTCCTTTGACAAAGATTAGCTGACTTATATTTATGAGACCTACTTATTTTTTGCCCTTATATATTTGTGCCTAAAATAAATGTCTGCTTTACTGGGTTATCTAGAAACTGCATAGCTCTCATTTTGTTTTTTGGTTTTTTTGGGTTCTTTTGCTTTTTGTTTTTGTTTTTTTGGCTTAGCCACGAGAAATCTGTTTTAGATCCCAAATCTGTCTTATTCCCTCAGGAATTTACCAAACGGAATTTCCCATACTTCCTGGCAACACTTCCAGTGGATTTATAATTATAATTAACTGCCTTTGCCAGACAATACAACAAAATAAGGCATGTTCAAAGATATTTGCTACTTCCACTAGATGGTTCTTGTATTACTTAGAGCAGATTTTATACTCCTTCCTGAAACATGTTATATCTTTGATATACATATTCAGGTCTTTATTTCAGGAAGAGGCTATGTGCGCCAGCTAAACTCTCCAAAGGTGAGGGTGGCTCATAGCAAAGCCTAAATCTCAGGGTATACTTGCTATAATCTGGAGATGTGCGCCTTCACTACTCACTTTCTCCACTTCACCATTGACAGCTTCTCTTAGCCAGGAGACCAGGCAAGTAACATTCGGGCTGAAATGTTCCTCCAGCTACATGTCTGTGATTCTGTGGTAAAGAATCAGCTCTTAAGGGAACTTCCTTCATATTCTCAGTTGCCTGTCTGTGCTGTCCTCCCACCCATCCCCAACTGAGAGAATCAATGAAAGGATTCTTGAATGAGCCTTTTGGGATTGTATCCTAATCACTTTACAGGAATCTCTTTCAGGGCTCAGGTCTTAAATTCCTTTCCATTTTCTTTCTTTTTTCCTTTCTTTCCTTCCTTCCTCTCCCTCCCCCTCTTTCTTTTCCTCCCTCCCTTTCTACTTTCCTCTCTCCCTCTCTCCCCTTCCTTCCTTCTTTTCTTTCTTTCTTCCTTTTTCTTTCTTCCTCTTTCTTTCTCTTTCTTTCTCTCTTTCTCTCTTTCTTTCTTTCTTTCCCCTATATATAGAAGTGCTTATTTCTTTTAATGGTGTTTCTGGTTGATTTAAAGGCAGAGGAGTGGAATAAATCTGCCTTTACTCCCTCATTTTTATTTACAAATCAATTACTGCAATGGACTGAATGTGTGTGTCCACCAAAATTCATATTTTAAAATCTTAACCCCTAATGTGATAGTATTAGGAGCTAATCAGGTCACAAGGTGGAGACCTCACGAATGAGATTAGTACTCTTAAAAAGGGACCCCAGAGTGCTCTCTCCTTTTCTGTGCCCATGTGAGGATGCAACGAAAAAGCCAGAGATCTACAACCCGGAATAGAGCTTTTACTAGATAGTGAATCTATCTGTTGGTGCCTTGATCTTGGATTTCTTAGCCTTCAGGATAATGAAAAATAAATTTCTGTTGTTTATAAGTCACCTAGCCAATGCTACTTTGTTATAACAACCCTGACTGAGATAATCTACCTCACTTAGTAGTAACTACATATTCCATACATGGAAGCACCTTGATTTAACTAGTCCTTTTCCTGGTGGAATTTAGATTGTTTTGCTATGATAAATCATGCTACAGTGAGAGTTGTACATCTATTTAGAAGAATATCATACAGAATCACTGACAAAGGTAGTGTCCTTTTTAAATTTTGATACATACCGCAAAAGTATTTTTCAAAAAGGTTGCACCAATTTTTGTCCCCACCAAGAATGTCTAATTTCCCCAGTTCCTTAATGTTAAATACGATTATTGATAAAATATAAAGTCTCAGACTTCTATCCTTAAAAAGTCTTGCTTGCAGGGTTGGCCCTTGGTAGGTATATGGAAACTTAACCGGTAAACAGTTCTTTACACTGCTAAAAAAATTTTTCTGTAAATGAGAAAATTGTGATAAATGACAAAGTTGTTCACTATGCTTACTTTGTTCATATAAACAATGTGCTTTATGGAGAACATTTGGCTTTCCTATATGCTAGGCAGAGGGTGCCTACATGATCCAATAACAATTTGGGACACTGAGTCTCTAATAAACTTCCCTAGCAGATAATGCCTTACACAATTTTGCTGCAACTCTTTGCTGGAGGAATTAGTGTAGGCTGTTTATTTCCATAGGGAGAAGACTCTGGAAGCTCAATATTTCCAATAGAACTTTACAGAGAGTTTCCTCCAGACTTCTCCCCATGCCCGTTTTTATGATTTTGGTTTGTATCCTTTCACTGTGATGAATCTCAGACATAAATTTAACTATATGCTGAATCTGTGAGTCCTTCTAGTGAATTACCAAAACAAGAGGCTGTCTTAGTGATCCCTGACATACTATGGAACATTTTATTTACTAATCTGAGAGGTGAAAATGGGATTTAACTTTTTTAATTTCTTAATGATGACTGAGGATTAGCATATTTTCTGTGCCCTGATCCTGTCCTTTGCTGATTTTAAGTTTTAGAACAGTTACAGGTTCACAGCAAAATTGAGTGCAAAGTACTCTTAAGTGCAAAGTAAAAATAAACCCCCTTCCCTCATACATGGATAGCCTCCCCCATTATCAACGTCACTCACTAGAATGGAACTTACATTAATACATCATAATCACTCAAAGTCCACAGTTTACACTGCAGTTAACCTTTGGTGTTCTACATTTTATGGGTTTGGGCAAAAGTATAATGGCATATATCTATCATACAGAATAGTTTCATTGCCCTAAAAATCCTTTGTGCTCCCTCTGTTCGTCTCTCCCTCTCACCTAACCCTGAAAACACGGCTGCTCTTTTCATGGTCTCCACAGTTTTGCCTTTTCCATAATGTCACATAGTTGGATTCACACAGAATATAGCCTTTTCTTTCATTTGGTAATTATGCATTTAGTTTCTTCCATGTCTCTTCATGGATGCATAGTTCCTTTCTTTTTAACACTGAATAATATTCCATTGTCTGAATGTGTTACAGCTTTTTTATCCATTCATCTTCTCAAGGACATCTTGGTTGCCTTCATGTTTTGGCAACTGTGAATAAAGTTGTTAGATAAACGTCTCTCTGTAGATTTCTGTGTGGATATAAGTTTTCCGTTCCTTTGGGTAAATACCAATGAGCACAATTGCTAGATCATATGGTAAAGAGTATGTTTAGTGTTATAAGAAACTGGCAGGCTGTCTCGAAAAATGACTGTAACCATTTTGCATTCCTACCAGCAATGGTCACATTTTCACCAGCACCTGGTGTTGCCAGTGTTCTGGATTTTGGGCATTTTAATAAGTGTCGAGTAGTATTTCTGTGTTGTTTTAATGTGTATTTCCTTTATCTACTATGATATATCTTTTTATATGCTTCTTTTCCATTTGTATATCTTCTTTGGTGAGGTGGGAAGGTCTATGGCCTATTTTTGAATAAGGTTATTTGTTTTCTTATTGTTGAGTTTTAAGAGTTCTTTGTATGTTCTTGATAACAGTCCTTTATCAGCAAAGCCTTCCAAAAATATTTTCTACCAGTCTGTAACTTGTCTTTTCAGTCTCTTAATTTTCAGCTCATTTTCAATTGGGTTTTGACCCTTTTCTTAATGAGTTCTTTAAGTATTAAGAAAATTAGTTCTTTGCCAAGTAAATGTTCAAATATATTTTCTCAGTTTGCTACCTGGGTTTTAACTTCATTAATACTTTCCTTGAGCAAAATTTTCTCTTTTTTAAAAATCTAATTGAATATTTCCTTGCATGATCTCTGCATTCTGTGACCTAAAATAACCTCCTTTTACTTTAAAATTTTTACCCTTTCTTCTAGCATTATAAAGAAAAATTTTTAAGTACTGAAAATACCTGGGCTTTGTTTTGGTATAATAAGTATCAAAGGCATATAATTATTCTTCTTTTTCTTTTTAATTCTTCTTATTCATTTACATGGTTAAGCACCAGCCCCCCAAACAAAACAAACTAATTAATTTCCCACCAAAGGCAATGTTTTATAGGGTTTTGGAGATCTTCTTTCTAGACTCTTTTCTGTTTGATCTATTCATGCACTTACATAAATGTGTTGTTATTATTTTCATAGAATAAAATACATGTAACTATTTGGGGACATTAGTTTTTTCTCTCTACTTTTATTTTTTAAAAATTTTCTTGGCCTGTCTTGTAATGCTTATTTTTCCCTTATAAGTTTTAAAGTAAAAATGTGGGGACCATTGGTATATTTAGTAAGTGTTCTGGATAGGCACACATCTTTTTTATGTTTCCAAGTCTGGTGTTCTGTGTAGAACTTTTATAGTTAGGTTTATCCACAGATTTATTTCTGTCTTTTTAATTTTTGTAAGTGCAATATTTTAATCTTTTGTTTCCATCATCATGTTTAATAGTTATGTGTATTTAGGAAATCTGTTGATTGTTTTTATATTTTTTTGTGTCAATCAACCCCCCCAAAGAGTTACTTTATTTTTATATTTTTAATTGATTCTCTTGAGTTTTTCAGGGCACATTCATAATCTCTGGGGGAAAAATCTTAATTTTTCCATCTGCTTTCCAATTTTTACTTCTTTCTCTTTTCAACTACATTAACTAGTACTTACAGATCAACGTTAACTAAGACTGGAGTTAATGTGCTATCCTTTCTTGTTTTTTACTACAACAGAAATACTTCTAGTGTTTCAGAATTTGAGTATTATGCTGGCTGAGAGTCTGATATCTCTTTTTCTTTATTCTATACAGTTCTCCCAGGAGGATGTTATTTCAACCTCTTCTAGAAGAATTATTACCCATGTGCAATTTCAATCTATGGATTAAATTCAGGAATGTCTTCTCTGATATCTTTGTGGTTTTTTTTCCTGTTATATTTGGTGTTTGGTTTTTCTTTTTTCCTATTCTAATTCTTCTCGTGGTCCTACCTTCAGGAACACCAGAGTTTCATATAGGGATCTCCCTTGCTTGTTTCCATAACCATCATATTTTAAAATTACAATTCAGTTATATGGTCTTAAACTGTTCTATCACTGCCTCTTCTTCACAAGATATTTTTCCATTTTTAGTTCTTCTAATGTTAATTCTACTTCTTCCTGTTTTCCAATTCCCTTCCATTTGAGCTCTGCCAAATCATTCATTCAATTCATGAGTTAAGCTTATTCGATAT
This sequence comes from Felis catus, assembly GCF_018350175.1. Taxonomy (NCBI): domain Eukaryota; kingdom Metazoa; phylum Chordata; class Mammalia; order Carnivora; family Felidae; genus Felis; species Felis catus. Next base: position 104,895,069 of record NC_058369.1, read on the forward strand.
TCTTAACTCTTCTTTCTGTTTTTGGTTTGGAAACATCATATTTCCTTTCCTATTTTTAGTTTCTTGGAGAAATGTTTGCCCTTACTTTCGTATCATCTCTAGGCTTGGGGCAGTACTATACTTAAGCTTGGCTGAAACTCACTAACTAGTTCATAGGGAAGCTCCTTGTGTCCTGGTATGTGTGTAGTGATTTAGAATTCTTGTCCACTGGCCACCAACCTTTAGTCCATCAGTCCATCAAACTGGTAGTCCTTTCTTGGCAGTAATGGCATAGTGAGCTTCTTATTCAGCCTTGCCTATTATGCCATTCTGTTTTCAAACAAACTCAAAGATGTTCCAGCAGCCCTTTCTCTTAACTCAGACCATGCCATAGTGATGAGGTGTCATTAGCTTAGCCCTCACAAAGTTCAGACTCTCAGAAATTTTGAGTGTTCACAGAAGTGGCAAAGACAGAACACCCTTCTAAGTGTCTTCCTTCAGTTAGTTAATTTTATCACATTCTCTAAATCTCTAAATCATTTGTGACTTGAGACTGTGACTGTTTCCTATTGTCATGAAAGAATAGACTTCCATTTGTATTTTTCATTCTTATTGATATCAGTCTGTTTGAAAGCAAAAAGTAGGGCAGATCTATCATCTTCAACTTGCAAGTTCTAGCAGTAATTCTGCTACAATTAAGCAGAATTGTTGGCATTGACCATTTACTCTTTATTTCATTAGCTTCACTGATGTGGTGGAAAATTTGAGCAAAACATAGTCAAAATACCTGATTTTTGTCCCTTCTTCCCTGAGACTTTAACTTTCTTAATCATATATATTTATTCATATATATTCTTATATATAATTCTTAAATGCAAGAGACATTAATAACCAATTTAATGTAAAGCTTAATCTATGGCCTAATAAGTTATAACATATAGGTAATTGCCATTTTGTTGTTAGATAGGCTATTTCTAATAGAATCTAAGCATCTGACAAATGATCTACAGATTTTTAAATGCGTTTGCTTATTTCAAACAACTAAATGGGAATATTAGGCTCTATGCAATGGTAGGTACTTTCCTAATTATACTTTTAATTGACTGGTCAACATTAAATTAAATGTCTACAGCACGTTAACTCAGTGACAGCAGGAGACACCTCAAGTTGCCTTGGAGGCTCATTTAATTACTTAGTGCGGGCCAAGTAACTAACATAACTATAATACTTCAGGAAAAGAGATCAGGAAATCACTAGGATAAGAATAGTCAGAAAAGAATAAAACAGGGATTGAACTGAAACCATGATATAGAATCAGAAGTCAACACATATACAGACACATACATGTAAGGAGTTGTAGGAACCTGGAGGATCAAGGCAAGATGTCAAGCAAACATTAACGAGACCAAGACCGACCAAGACAGGACCAATATCATGAGATGAAGAAAAAAAAGATTACTGATGTGGCTGAGAGAAAATACAACTGTCTAAGTACAAACAGGGGAAGGACTGGACATATCCTAAAAATGGTGACCAAAGGAACGCTATAGAGAAACTACTGTCTAGATAAGTCAAGTGTTCATTTGTTTACTCATTTATTTAAACTATATCCTGCACTAAAAAGGCTTTAAAACCAGCTTTCAAAATCCACAGATAGCCAAATCACTAGGTAGCAATGAAGGAAGGAAAATAATGGGGGTGAGAAAAAGATGAAGCCAGCGGGTTATGGTAGTAAGCAACGTGCCTGCCGCAGAGTCCTATTCATGTTCCCAGGAGCCAAAGCAAACAGGCACATGTGATCTGGTATAAGATTCCCAGGGCCACGAGGAAAGCCACTGAGCTGCTCGCCAGCAGCACATGGGTTGAGACTTCTGTGAAATTTATCTTATGTGTTTTTAATCAAGAGAACAGACTGTGTGATGGAGGAGATGACACTTTCAATGTCATTTCTACAATAAATATGATATAAAATTCTGAGTGATGCTACCATAATTTCACTCCGTTTAGTCCAAGTCATAACTGCATAAATAGTTCAGAAAAAGCAATTATGCAAATGATCCAGATAAGACACTCCCAGATGGTCTAGCTTATCCAAGAGCAAAATTTAGAATATCCAGAGAACATCATATCCTTTAGATAATCCTCAATGAATAATCCTCAATGAATATTTTCACAACAAGTAAATCACACATGAGAAAGTCCTTCATAATACAGTCATTATTTACCTAGAGATAATTTGACAAATAATTTCTGTCTAGAACATGCAGCCAATTAATTACATGTTTTCTAAACTACTCATGATTAAATACCATCTACTTAATTTTTTCTGGTCCTTCCTTTTTTTTCCCCCCTCTGGGGAGATTTATTCCTTTTTATAAAATGTGAAAGAGAATTATTCTTAGGTATAGCTCCCTGGGTTGCTATTTAGATTTTGTTTATAGGGTAATTCTAAAAAAGCTATGAACTTGGAGAGATTACAAGTATGCTTTTCTCTCACTAAAGTAAGTATCTGAATTCAAAATCCCCAAACTCCAGCTACTGGGTAAGTTTCTTGTTCCCCCACTGGAGGCGGAAACAGTTCTACTGACTTAGAGAAGTAGTGTCATCTTACGGAGACTAACTGATGCTATGGCTTTTGGACAGCAAAGTTTCAATTCACTCTAGTAGTACAGGGCCTAACCATGAGTAAAACAGAAATAATGTCAGGAAACCCACAAAAGCTCAAATGCCTTAAGTAGAAAATCTTATGCTTGAGCGTAGCTCATTCTAGGTTGTATACATATGAATCTCAGGACTTAGTACAGCAGAGTCTTAAGTACTTTCTAGCCCATGGCTTGGACAGTGAGACACACACAGTTAACGGTTATAAAATGTTACCTCAAATCGGCAGCCTTCCCCGTCTTGTTAGTACACGTAACCTCTCTGGTCTGATATCCAATCTGGATGTCCCAATATTTGTTCTCTTGTCGGTTCTGTCTGTTCCTGTTTCTTTTCTTCTTAATAAGTTCACGGGCTTCTGGATCCTTCACTCCTTTTCCTCGGTCCTTTTCCCGTTCTTTATTCTTCCCACGTCTCCTTGCCTGTCTTACTTGTCTGGAGTGAGGCATTGAGCACGAGCTCCAGGGCCCCACGTGCAAGCTGTACATGGTCTCTTCATCCTCACACGGGCTGGACTGGCACACCTGAAACTCTGTCAAGTTCGGGCAGCCGGAGCCTCCAAACTGGGGTGGCGCTACCACATGCCGTGTCCGGTGCTGGAGCCCACTGCCACACGTCTTGGAGCATTCTGACCAAGCAGAAAACTCAGACACGATGCAGTCTTGCTGGCAGGGGATGAGACAGGCCTGTTCCAAGAGAGGTTTGGGCTCAAAGTACTCACAAATGATATCCTCTGCCGGAATGTCTTTCTCTTTCTGGATGCATGTTATCTCTCTCACCTGAATGCCTTCCTCCCCCTTAACGCACTCAAGGGGTTTCTCCAGGCTTTTGGAAATCACAGGCTGACAGTGATTCCAGGGTCCCAGCCTCCAGTCATACAACTCCTTGTGCCAGTCACACACTTTGAAACAGTTTTGCTGATTACTGGGTCTCTCGGCCTGTTTACAGTTTGTGTGTAACGTTGTCCAGCCTTCCACATGAGCACACCACACAGCCCGGGTTTGAATGCCTCCTGGGCCACATTCATCTCCCATGCATCGGCCCCACGGACCTAAAAATGATACAAGAGTTAACAGTGCCACTGGAAGAAAACTGTAAATTATTTCACTTTCCGGAAAGACATGTCAAGATCTAGTACGTTAAGTCTCCCTGAAGTGTTATAAAGTAGGTCTCTGCACATGACTGCTGGAAAGTAATGATCTGCACTCAGTAGTTTTGCAAAGGGAGAAGTATGTCACAGAGTCTATATACGGTAACTTCTGGGACACGTTCATTTCGGGTCCTTTTGGGATTATTAGGATTGCTTTTCTTCATTTCCTTAATTTTAGGTGGAGGACCCTTGCTCATAAAGGACATCAGGAATTAGTCACAGTGCAAACATTACTCCTCGCCTTGTAACTATCAAATCCACGTCAGTAACAGGCAAGGAAGCTGGCCCCTTGTGAACAACTTCAGCTCCTACAGGCTTCTCTTTTCCAGAGCAGTTAAGGATTTTGTAGAACGTATTCTCCTCTTTCTCATTTTCTAATTCTGCACATACTGTGACTACAAGAGTCTAGCGGGTATATATGTGTGTACTGACAGAAGTGTTAACTTTCTGGTAACGAAAGCTGGGAAGTGACAAATTTTCATTTAAGCACATGCTGCCTTTAAATTTACTCCCCTCCAAATTAATTTTTTCTCACCTCCCCAGTGAAGGATAAAGATGAGCAGGAGAATTAAAATTTAACTAAAGAACTCTTATGACTTTCTGTATGCTAAAGGGTTTTTGGGAGTTTTAATCAATTTATTTGTTTCCTAAATAGAAACTATTGGGGATTATATAGCTGTTTCATGGAACACTTAAGTCAGTGGCTTTAGAATGAAGTGTGAGCTTTTTAGCTTAGAATCCTTCTTAGCATAAACTGAAACCTTATTTGCACATTTTTTTAATTACAAAAGGAATTCCAGTGTTTTGAGAGACGTCTCAATTTGTGAAATTGAGAATTATTTTGGAATCTTAAAGAAACAAAATGATCATATATAATTGCATGATTTTCAAAATATGGTCCATGGAATTTAAGGGATTATTTGGCATAGCCTAGAGTCATCTTCAACAGGTGGTATCAGAAGGTGAGGACCAGCATAAAGGATTGGGCTCTAGGGTCCCCAGCCAAACTCCACTGCCCTTCTGCATCATTGTTGTTCAGTAAGAAAAGCTCCGTTATTATTATTTATTTATACATATGCTGATATTATGCATAAGATTTTGTCAGACATGAGACTTCTGCTGGAAAGTGAAAACCATGAAACGAAGCCAACAGATTCACTCCACTGATGAGAAAAACAGGTGACAAGAAGGGGAAGTGATTTTCCAAGTTCACATCTTGAATGAATAAAAAAAAATATGCTGGATTTCAGATTCTTGTCCTGACTTATAATTTTATGATTTAGCCTAGATCTCAGAGCTTGAGACTTAAATATTCCTATGCAAAATGATTAATCTAGAAAGAATGTAATAAGAAGAATATGTTCATTATGTGTAAACATTTAATTTTGTTTAACTAGGAACATGTTTACAATTTGATGATGCCAACTTCATTACAAATGGAATAACGGAGTTGTAAACAGGACAGAATTTTCAGTCAATATCCTTTCTAATCATTATTGCATGAAACTGTGAATTGGATATTTGGCATATCCACTTCACTACTTTATGAAGTTCACATGTAGAGTTATAAGGGACTTAAAATACATTTAGGGAAATAGTCTTCCCAGAGTGATGTCAAAACTTTATGAGCTAAGAAAGTCAGTGAGTTTGCTACAACTGTCACCATGCAATATCTGATGATATCTTAATTTTATTTTTAATTTGTCAAAGGGAATTATACATTCATGTGTCTTGATGCTCTGAGAAATTTTCTAAATATACAGTTTGGGAATCTAAACCTAGATGCTTTTCAAAGGAACACAGGGATATGTATAAAATTTTAGATTTAATTCCATACATCTTTGGTATTTTTTCCTCTTTCCTACTGTGCTTAAACAAAACAATAATCTCTATTTCCCACTCTAAACAAAGAATATAAAGGTATATTTATGTTGGATCATCAAGTTAGGAGCAAACCATATATACACATATAAATTTCAAAGTGTAAGTGTCTTGAAATAACCCAGAGTCTAAACCCCAGAGGCAATTAAGCAAAATTCCTTGATATTTTATTGTTTTCCAATCTTTGATGTTAATTATGAGATTAGACTAATGAATCAGATTAGGACTATTAAGAAGCTAGTCTCTTTTCAAAGTTTAAATTTAAATTCCACTTAGGTATACAGTGTAGTATTAGTTTTAGGTGTGCAATTTAGTGATTCAATACTTACAACACTCAGCCATCATCACAAGTGGCACTCCTTAATCCTAATCACCTGTGTAATCCATCACCACACCCTCCCCCCAACATTCCTTCTGGTAACTATTAGTTTATTCTCTACAGTTAAGAGTGTGTTTCTTGGTTTGCCTTTATCTCTCTTTTCCCTGTGCTTGTTTGTTTCTTAAATTTCACATATGAGTGAAATCACATAGTATTTCCCTTTTTCCTACTGAGTTGCTTCACTTAGTATAATACTCTTTAGCTCCATCCACGTCATTGCAAATGGCAAGATTTTATTCTTTTATATGGCTAATATTCTATTATGTGTGTGTGTGTGTGTGTCACATCTTCCTCATTCACTCATCTTCCTCATTCATCCATTCATTCATTCATCATTCATTCATTCATAAGACATTTGGGCTCTTTCCATAATTTGGCTATTATAGATAATGCTGCTATAAACAGGGAAGTATGTATCCCTCTGAATTAGTATTTTTGTATTCTTTGGGTAAATACTTAGTAGTACAACTGCTGGATCATAGAGTAGTTCTATTTTTAACTTCCTGAGAAACTTTCATACTCTTTTCCAAAGTAGTTACACAGTTTGCATTCCCAACAGCAGTGCAAAAGGGTTCTCCCTTTCCCCACATCCTTGAAGTATGATTAGAGAGAACATACCTCAACATAATAAAGGCCATATATTAAATACCCAGAGTTAATGTCATCCTCAATGGGGAAAAACTGAGAGGTATTGCTCTATGGTCAGGAAAAAGACAGTGATGCCCAATCTTACTACTGTTATTTAACATAGTACTAGAAGTCTTAACCACAGCAATCAGACATCAAAAAGAAGCAAAAGGGGAGCACCTGGGTGGCTCAGCTGGTTAAGCGCCTGACTTTGGCTCAGGTCATGATCTTACAGCTTGTGAGTTCGAGCCCCATGTCGGACTCTGCTGACAGCTCAGAGCCTGGAGTCTGCTTCAGATTCTATGTCTCCCTCTTCCCTGTGCCCCTCCCCTGCTTGCACTCTGTCTCTCTCTCTCTCACTCAAAAATAAATAAACTTAAAAAATTTTTTTAATTAAAAAAAATAAAAGGCATCCAAATCAGCAAGGACAAAGTGAAATTTTCCCTGTTTGCAAATCACATGATATTCTATATAAAAAATGCAAAATACTCCACCAAAAAACTGCTAGAAGTGATACACAAATTCAACAGTTGTAGGATACAAAATCAACATACAAAAATCTATTGCATTTCTATATACCAATAATGAAGCAGCAGAAAGAGAAATTAAGGAACCAATCCCATTTACAATTGCACCAAAAACAGTAAGATACCCAGGAATCAACCTAGCCCAAGAGGTGAAAGACCTGTGCTCTGAAAAATATAAAACATTGATGAAAGAAACTGAAGATGACACAAATAATGGAAAGACATTTGATGCTCATGGATTGGGAGAACAAACTGTTAAAATGTCTCTACTACCCAAAGGAATCTACACATTTAACGCAAGCCCTGTCAAAATACCACCAGCATTTTTCACACAGCTAGAACCAACCTCAAGTTTATATGGAATTACAAAAGGATACCAAATAGCCAGAGCAATCTAGAAAAAGCAAAGCAAAGCTAGAGGTGTCAAAATTCCAGGCTTCAAGCTGTATTACAAAGCTGTAGCAATCAAAACAGTATGGTGCCAGCACACACACACACACACACACACACACACACACACACACAAACATAGATCAATGAAACAAAAAAGAAAATACAGTTATGAAACCCCAGCTATATGGTCAGTTGACCTTAAACAAAGCAGGAAAGAATATCCAATGGGAAAAAGACTATCTTCAACAAACAGCATAAGGAAAACTGGACAGCAACATCGAAAGAATGAAACTGGACCACATTCTTAGACCATACACAAAAATAAATTCAAAATGGATGAAAGACCTGAATGTGAAACCTGAAACCATACAAATACTAGAGGAGAACACAGGCAGTTACTTCTTTGTCATTGGCCATAGCAACTTCTTTCTAGATGTGCCTTCTGAGGCAAGGGAAACAAAACCAAAATAAACTATTGGGTCTACATCAAGACAAAAAGCTTATGCAGAGTGAAGGAAACAATCAACAAAACTAACATGCAACCTATGGAATGGAAGAAGATATTTGCAAATGGTATATCTAATAAACAGTATGCAAAATCTATAAAAAAGTTATCAAATTCAACACCCCCAAAAATAATCCAACGAAAAACTGGCAGAAGACATGAACGGACATTTTCCTAAAGAAGACATCCAGAGGGCCAACAGACATTAGAAGATGCTCAACATCACTGATCATCAGGGAAATACAAATCACAACTACAGTGCAGTATCACCTCATATTTGTCAGATTAGCTAAAGTCAACAATACAAGAAGTGAGGCCTTTATCCTCAAAGTACAAACAAAAACAAAAAATTCATAGCAAAGTTATAAATTTAGAACTTATTTGGACTTTTCACATACATTTAGGTACTATTAATGGGTGCATTTTAATTGATAAAAACTAATATTTTATTACAGAAATCTTAGTATACAAAGTGTGAAATGATTTCAAGTCTGCTAGTTATTGCTGAGTAAGGAAATACACCTACCAAAACCAAAACCTCCAAAGTTATGAAGCAGAACTATGTAACAGTAGATAATTATTAAGTTTTAAAAATACCCTAGAAAAGAAATGACAAAGATATTAAACTTACAAGCCAAGTTATAGCTACAACTCCAGGCTTACATCTAACTTTATTCAAAAATAAAAGTGTATGATGGTTATTTTGAAAATGACTCATGGTTTACTAATACTGTATTAGAGAGAGTTCCCTTTTGACATATTCTCAGAATATGTGTTTCTCACATTACGTTTAACACAATTTCAATCAATTGATTGAATAACTGTTTGCCTATTGCATTAGACTGACTCTATGACCCCTACAGTAGAGAATTTGCCGGTCTTCTGCAACATTTGGTTTGATTATGTTTTAATTTTCAGGTCTGGCTTTTGTATGAATTTTAACTGTTTTGCTCAGAAAAGAGAGAATTAAGTTTTCAGACCATAATATTCAAAGCATTTACATGACTGATGTCAATGCCAGGAGAAGGAAAGAAATCAAGTTCAAGAAAATTTCTATACTATTTCATATACAGTAAAAATGAGCAAGCAATTCTAAAGTTTAGATAACTAAAGGCATACATTCTAAATACAATACAACTGAATTTCTTTCCAAAATCTATTACCATAGATTCTATTAACCAGCTATTCACAGACAACACTCTTGGGTGTATTTTATTCCAAGTATATTTACATTGAGAACCAGGAGATAGGGTATCCCCAGAAAATTCCATGGAGATCTACAAAAATATTCACTAGGTAAGGTAAAATAAAATGCATGAAGGCACCCGTGAAAGTAGAGGTGGTAATTTTACCACAGTTGAACCTGAAAAAGCTCATTTGCTTTGCAGACTTTGACTGCTGTCTTATCTTTTCACTGCACCTTGGGTATTGCATGTGTGTCCAATTAATAGACCTCTTCAAAAAAACCCCACATCTTTACCATTGTACACCCGACGAAGGACTGTCTACTTCTGTCCTCCAGTCTTAAAATAATCACACACTGAACAGAAAGGAGACCACATCTAAAACTGTTCTTGACAGCTAAGAATTGTGAACCCAATTAGCTACCATGTTGCAAGAAAAACAAATGTTTGAAAGTGCAATTGGGAAGCACAATATGCAAACTCTATCAAGCAAAATATGAAGTCCTCTCCCAAGTACAATATGAGAATGTGATATTTACCTCCTATGTGTCTGCACAAATGTTAAACTGGACCCTTATAGCTCATATTACCAGGAATGGGAAGTAGCAGTGTTGGAAAGGTGGTGTGTGTGTGTGTGTGTGTGTGTGTGTGTGTGTGTAGGGATGTTCACTTTTTAACAAGAACAGAAATATTTCCTTATTTCATTTATTGTTCTTGTTCATGATTACACAGGGGGAACTTGGAATCTAACGGAAAAAAAACAAAGGATAACCAGCTTTCTGCTTAAGGACTTGGATAATATCTCTTTATGAATAGAAATGTATTCCTACATACAGATTTGTAGGATTGTGCTCATTCAGTATCATGCAATACTTTTCTAGGATTTAGGTCGATGAATATACATAGAATACTTAGCTTGACAGATTTTATGTAAATTGAGAAATGTCACTAAAAAGAAGTTAAAGCAACTATTTACACACCCCAAATATTTATGTAATCGACAGACTCACAATACAAATATATTTACTTGTAACTGTTGCAGAATTACATTTCCCAAAAACAAATTTCAAGGAGTGCTACTTGGCTTAGTTTCCCATACAGTGGTACTTCAAATATAATTGTTAATTAACTTCCCAAAATTGTTCATAAAATAATTAATTTATTTTTATTCCTGCTAAACAGGATTTTATAACGTTTATTCTCTTTGTGTCATTCAACAGTCTCTATTTTAGTCCACAAAAGATGGCCTTCTAAATTTAAAATTAGTATTTGGCCCACCATATTCAATATTGACTACTTCCAAGACTATTTATTGTATGTCAAGGGCATGAGAACAATAAAAGTTTGGTCTATAAAAGGATACATTATTGACAGGTGGCCAGCAACTGTTCCAAAGAGCCTTATAAAAGATAAACACTATAAAAGAAGCATGAGAAAATTATGCAAACTACTTTCTGCCCTTGTTTGCCATAAAACTCTCAACTGAGCTAGTTTCTTGTTTGACTAAATGTGTTTGCATCCTTCAAATGAGAGAGTGCGTTTTCCCTCCTGGATTTGGTTATGGAACAGCATGTCCTAGTTTGCCAAGATCAAGAAGTGTACAAGCAGCTTAGTAACATACTGAATTCTATGTCGTAAATGCTGTGCCGTATCCTATTTTCAAATCCACAATTCACAGAATTTTTAAAAATTCTATTTGTTTTTACTCAAGCAAATCAGCATATGAAAAGAAATCAAGGCTAACAGGAAGAAAAATTCCTCACAAATCCCACGAACTAAAGGCAACTAGTCATATATTTGCTGCCATCCTATTAGGCAATTAAAATATATTTAAATAAATTTGGGATCTTGCTATAAGTTGTTTTATATTCTGCATTTTTATTTAACAGTATGTTATAAAAAGAATTCCATTTTAATAGATGTGAGGGAGGCCTCAGATACACACACACACACACACACACACACACACACACACACACACACACACACAGACTGGACCACTGGAGAGTTAATCCTGTTTGCTCTTCATAGTTGTACAATTAGATCTATACATGGTTGCATACTATGTTGTATCAATTTGCCGTGATTTATCTAACATAGTCTATTTGTAGATATTTAGATCTTTTCCCCAAGTGTTTTCCCCAACATTATAGAGAATGCTACAACGAACATCTATTGTACACAGGTCAGGTAATTCAGTCAAAGTTTTGCAAATTTTCAAACCTTTGGTACATCTAGTATGGCAGAAGAGCTCACCAAAATGTCCCAGGTTTCCCTTCCACCAGCAATTACTGAGTATATTTTCTCCCTGATATCTACAGACTGTGATTTCTCCAGATTTGGACTTCCATTGGGGGAATCTTATGTACCCCTTTCCTTGCAGGTTCCATCCTTTGACTATTTTAACTATAAAGACAGTGTTTATTCCTTTAAATCCAATTCTTTGAGTCCTGTGGCCTCCAGAAAGCCCTCAACCTTTTGGAGAATTGATGTTATCCTTTCCCCTTCTCAGCACTGAAACATAATTTTGCTTATTTTGAACTCATTTGATCATTTCAAAGGATTTCGCTGTGGGTAGAAGCAAACACCTTGACTTAAATGGTCTTGAAATTGTTTCACAGATTGGTAATCCAAATGCCCGGCATACTGTGCCATTGGTTATCGTACCACTTGATTTAATTATGAACATGTTGTCTGTCTAGGAGACCCCTCCGTACATATTTATGAGCACAAAACAGATAAAATTTTGATTAACTTACTGACCTAAAGTAGATGAAAATTCTTTAAAAAGTAAAACAAAAGAACTCATAGCTTCTTTGACTTGAGTTTTAATTTCGTTTCATTTTAATTTAAAATATAACTCTCAAATGACAAATCAGTTTGGTGAATGAGGAGAGATCACTGTAAGTCAAGATGAGCTTTCATCTTCAATAAGTAATTAAAATTTAATAAAAAATATATAAGAATATAAAATTAAATGTCCAAAATTAGAACAAGCTCTTTAAATCTGATGAGACAATGAATGAAGAATCGGTGATAGGAGAGATGATTTTATAGTTGTCAAATATATTATGCCCCTATCATGTTTTTTGTCTCATAAGAAAGTTACTTAGCCTCTCTGGATCTTGGTTTCCCCCATTTGTAAAATACAGTATAAATTGTATCATTAAGTTCCATCGTCTTGTAATGCTATGAGAAACAAAGACTGAGTTATCAACATTATGAGAAATATTGGAGCACCTGGCTTAGTGGGTTAAGCAACCAACTTGGGCTCAGATCATAATCTTACAGTTGTTGAGTTCAAGCCTTGCATCAGGTGTGTGCTGACAGTGTGAAGCCTGGAGCTTGCTTCAGATTCTCTCTCTCTCTCTCTCTCTCTCTCTCTCTCTCTCTCTCTCGGCCCCTCCCCCATTCACACTCTGTCTCTCTCTCTCTCAAAAATGAGTATGTTAAAATTAAAAAAAAATTATTATGAGAAATATTTATAATAAAGTTGTTTTTTTTCCTCATGCAAAAAAGACTTTTATTTTTACGTGACTTAGTATTTTAAAGTCTGTATGCATCAGTGATGACTTCTTTAGGCTAGATTCCAATAAAGTGAATAACTGGGTGAAAGGGTATTGAGAATTTTAAAGTTCTTAAATACACGTTGCTTAACTGAGTTTTCTGAGAAACTTGTGGAAATATAATCATGACACCCTTATCAGCATTGTTACTATAAATATTTTTGTTACTTTAATAAATACAAATCCATTAAAAAATTTTTTTAATGTTTATTTTTGAGAGAAGGGGAGAGAGACAGAACTCAAGGAGGGGAGAGACAGAGACAGCAACACAGAGTCTGAAGGAGGCTTCAGGGTCTGAGCTGTCAGCACAGAACCGATACAGGGCTCAAACCCACAAACCGTGAGATCATGACCTGAGCTGAAGACGGAAGCTTAACTGACTGAACCACCTAGGTGCCCCCCAGTTCACTATTGTTTTAATTGAATTCTTATTAGATATGACCTTGAACATAATTATTTCCTCTTCTGTGATTTGTTCAATTAGTTTATTTTCCAGTGATATCATGGCTCTTTATCTTAATACAGTTTGTTGGTGCTATTAACATTCTCTATGCCCTTTAAAAATGTAGTATGTTCTCTTTCCTACTTTTTTGGTTACGATGATTTTTATGTTTTCAATATGCAAGCTTTTCACTAACACAATCTTATGCTTCTTCCATTGCTTTTAGTCTGAAAAATATCTTCAAGTACAAAGATATAAATAGACATTACTCGTTAAATTATACAAAACTTCCATTCTCTTTATAGATTCATTTAAAACATCTATATTAAACCCATCAGGATTTTATTTTGAGTATGTTTAAAGGCAAACTTTGAACATTTTATTTTCTCCATAGTTAGGTAAATTTACCAAGAATACACAAAACTATTATTTTAAGGTACTCACTAGCATCAAAACATGGAAATGAGAACGGCTTAAATACTTCATCCCTAGATTTTATTTCCGTATTTCATTTTATTGCCATACTTTGTTATTATTATATTTTATTTATTTGTACAGTATACAGTATACTTCCACATCTATAATCTCATTTGATTTTTATATCATGTTAGACATGAACAGATTATTATATTACAGAGTAGGCTTAATCTTTTAAGACTAGAGAAAAATATAAAGCCATAAATGGCCCAAATATTTCTATTGTTTCATAGGATGCAGTTAAACATCCAAAAAAAAGAAAAGTTATATTAGCTCTATGGGACGAATCCAGATGGAGAATTCACGTTGCCATAAGGAAGAGTCCTTAACTTTTGAATAATGTCCCATTCAAGTACTGGGATGCCCAAACTAATTTCTTAAGGAAAAGTATTCTTCAAGATAATAAACTACAAAGTCAGGGTTTCCCTTCCAAGCTTATAAAATTTGTTAGACCTTCAACTACAACACAACAAAATGGCGCACTAACAGCATTAATGTATATCAACATTAAAAACACCTACTTGAGCAGTTGCACTGCCATTCTACAAAACAATATTTAACTACACTCCCCTATTTCCCCCAAATAACAAAAAACAAACTTGATGTTTGTATGAGATTCCATTACACATGTAATTGGCAACAAAATATATATATAAAATACAAATAGAAATTGTTGATCATAAAAATATGTAAACTCCATAGACTTGAAGATATGCCAATTCATTAATTTAATCTTTCCTACCTTGCTCTAGAGAATGGCTTTAAGGTAGCAACATCAAATTTACTCTGAGTATATGCTGTCATTGGTTCTGTCTTATCATTGACACTAAAGCATGGCAATGAACGTTATGGAATGATTCCTTCAAAAATGTGAAACACGTAAAAATTTCTAAGCATACCTTAGATCTTTGGTTACAATGGTCTCAAAGTCAGATACCTTTGAAGAATGTACATATTCAACAGTCTGAGCTCAATGGCTCTAAAGGAACTAAGTCAATAGGGTTTTTGGAGATATGGGATCCTATCATTTATAATTCTTACTTCATCCCAGAGAACTCTGAAATAAATAGTAAGTGAGGTCTTCATATAGCCAATCAAATTAAAAGCTTGCTGTCTTGTCTTGGATTATCCCAAAAGTAGAACTTGAGAGCAAAGCTTATATGAAAGTAGTTTATTTCAGAAGTGATTCCACAGAGATCCCATATAAAAGAGTTAGATGCAAAGGAAGCCTAGGCAAAGTGTTTACATAATTTATTTGATATTCTGGACCCATATGGGCCTGATCCTTATCTCCCAAATATTCCATTTCCATTGCACACTGGATTTTTATTATGTGTAGTCAACCATTTTATTTGATGAGTTTCATAACAGCCAGCCCAGGATATAAAACTTCAGTCAGGGTCAGCTGGTGTCCAACGTGCAATATCTATTAGGACACAACAGCAAGCCAGGATCTGGATGTGGGTGTTATATACTATTTTTTTCTCCTAAAGGTAAATCTCTGTAGAAAGCATGGTTTTGCTCCCAAAACATAGTTGTTTGTGCTGCAATTCTCCAATTAAAGGTAGCCAGAGATTCCAAATAGTCATTTTATCTCTCAGAAATGTCTAATAACATCAGATCTTCTGGGCCATTATGACCTGGCTAGCTTAGCAGCTTGCACCATAGCCTGGATCTGTTATCCAGAGGTCTCTACTGCAAGATCCATTCAAATCTGGCAGTCTTCCTACCAATAAATAGACAGTGGCAATATCCCCAAGTATGATACATGCTCCTTTCAGAATACAAAAAGGCTGTGGTGTAGCCAGCCTCCAAAATAGCCCCCAATGATCCCTGCTTTTGGTATTCATGCCTTTCTATACAGTTCGCTCAAAACCTGAATAGAGTTGACTTGTGGAACCACTAAGATGTAACAGGAACACTGGTATGTGGTATAAAAGCCTAGGTCAAAAAAGCTACTAGGGCTCCTGACTTGGCTTCTTTTGGTTAATTCTGGGAGAGGCAGCTATAATAGCGTGAGGATACTTGAAGAGCCTTTCATAAAAGAAAGTGAGATCTCCTGCCAACACCCATGGGCCTGACCCACAAACTCTCTGGAAGCAGATCCATCAGCACCAGGAAAGCCCTCAGATGACTGCAGGCCTGGCCAATGTCTCGACCACAGCCTCCTAAGATACCTTGAGAAAGACCTACCCAGCTAAGCCACTTCCAAATTTCTAACACACAACAAATATGAGATAATAAATATTGATTGGTTACAATCTGAATTTTCAGGCAATGTGTTATGTACAGTGGTTACCTAACTCAGACTATGGAACCTGGAATAGGTATACTGCCACACCAAAAATCTAAAATATGGGAGTGGCATGCTGGAACTGTGCAGGGCAGAAGCTGGAAGGATGAGGAGGAAAGTGTTAGTAAAAGCCAAAGGTACATTGAAAAGGCTGTAAGAAGGCAGCTTATGGTGAATGCCAGCAAGGACTTCAAAAGAAGTGAGGAGAGTATTACTGGAAACTTCTCATGGCAGAAAGACCAGCAAAATTGTCACCTACAGTAATGTATAAAGCAGCAAGTATTTCTAATGGACTGGGTGATCTAAGATTTCCAGTCAGTGTATTGAGGGTACCATCTGTTTTTTCTGATTAGGGAAGCTCTAATACTTGGGGCATGTCATGAATGCAGTGGACCAGCGTGCTATTCTGAGGAATGTCAAGACATTCATGGTCCCTGCCAACTATATTTTGACAAAAGGCAGAAGTGTTAATTTGGCTCAGGAGTGAGGGAGTGAATGCATCTGCTGTACATTCTCAAGTAAAAACAAACAGCTTTTAGTTCTTTTCACTAATGGAATTTGAGAAAAAAAAAAACGCCCTTGCTAGATCAGTATCTCCATACTAAATGCCAAAAACTGTGTTGATTTGTTCTAGTTTAGATACCACATCCCTCATAGCAGCTGCAATCGGGCCTAACACTTGGCTAAGTGTACAGGAGCTTGCTGTCATCTTTCATGATTTATCCAGTTTAGTTTTACTTTTTTTCATGGGCCATACAGGTCACTTGGACAGGTATATAATTTGAAACCACCTCTCCCACATCTTTAAAAAATTTTTTTTAATGTTTTATTTATTTCTGAGAGAGAGACAGAGTATGAGCAACGGAGGGGCAGAAAGAGAGAGGTGGAGGCACAGAATCAGAAGCAGGCTCCAGGCTCTGAGCTGTCAGCACAGAGCCCGACGCAGGGCTTGAACTCGTGAACTGCGAGATCATGACCTGAACCGAAGTCAGACACTTAACCGACTGAACCACCCAGGCACCCTTATCCTGCATCTTTTAAATGTTGGACATGGCACTAATTTCTGGAATTCCTCCCAGGACATTATGTGAGAGCTTAATAGAAAAAGCTTCAGTAGCTATCTACATTTCACCTCAAGCCATCAAAAAGAGTCTTAGCAGTCAGTAGTAAGCTACTCCATGCCAACCTAGTAGATGAGAAAGCAAAAGATTTATCCACTTGTCCCTATTCCCCATCAGTCATGAATGCCCCCAGGATCATTAACATTAACTTCCTCACAACTTCAAGGTGTGCACGAATGAAAGCTGGGTGGGTTTCTGCAGGCATCTTGCACTACAATGTCAGAGAGGCTCTGGGAAAGTAGGCTGATCAGCCAGTAGTAAGTTTGCACCTGTGTCAATCTGGTTAAACCTGTGTAAAACTGGAAGTCACAAAAGTGACTTGGAGATGGAGCCCAGAGGATTTGAAATGGCACACAATGGCATCCGATGCATAGCAAATGGTGAAGGGTTTCCTTTTGTTTTCCTTCTAAAAAGGCCAGACCAAAGGCATCTATCTTTCTATGAACAATATGCCTTCAGGACAAAACTGCTAAAGGCTGACAATGTCTGAATTTTTATCGTATTTATTCATTCAACAGGTAGCTAGTACGGGTGTATAATGGGATATATGATGACGGAGGCAAGCGAGATAGGTATGTATTACAGTAAGAAAGCACTACAAAAGGTGGAAACAACTCAAATATCCATCAATGGATAGATGAGTAAACAAAATGCTGTAAATTCATATTATGACTCAGCCTTAAAAGGAAATGAAATTCTGACACACAGAGCAACATGGATGAGCTCTGAAAACTTATGCTAAGTAAAATATGCCAGACACAAAAGGACAAATACCGTATGATCCACTATACGAGGTACCTAGAATGGCCAGTTTAACAGAAACAAAAGGTAGAAAGTTACTAGGGGCTGAGGGGGGTTGGGAAGGAGGAATTACTGTTTAAAGGTAGAAACTTTCAGTTTGGGATGACAAAAAAGTTCTGGAGATGGATAATGGAATGGTTGTTCAATAATGTGAATGTACTTCATGCCACAGAATTGTTCATCTGAAAGTGGTAACATGACAAATTTTATGTGATGTGTATTTCACAATAAAAAAGACATATGGGACATCTGGGTGGCTCAGTCAGTTAAGTGTCCCACTTTGGCTCAGGTCATGATTTCACAGTCCGTGAGTTCCAGCCCCACGTTGGGCTCTGTGCTGACAGCTCAGAGCCTGGAGTCTTTTTCAGATTCTGTGTCTCCCACTCTCTTTCTGCTCCTCCTCATTCATTCATTCTCATTCTCATTCTCTCTCTCTCTCTCTCTCTCTCTCTCTCTCAGAAATAAAACATCTAAAAAAAAAGACACATAACATGCCAACAAACTCTAGCCAACATTTTTTTTATATTCACATCTACAACCCTCTGAAACTTAGAAAATCTTTCTGGATAGAACAACATGGTGCTAAGGTTCTAAGAAGTTACTGCCAAGTTCAAAGCCTTGGGGAATTCTTAAATTCCTTAGACTTAGAAGCAATCTGAGATCTTCAGGCAAAAATGGAAGGGTCAGTTATAGATGTGATAGACTTTTCCTTGTTTTATTAACAATTTTATTAAACACTGAAAAAAGAAAAAGTGGCTCAGAGATGCCTATCACTATCATCTTCGGTCTAGTACCTCCCATATTAAATAGGTAGTTATCATTAGAAATAACATATTCTAAGTTTTTTTTCTTCTGATGATGTTATATTGTTAACTGCATATCTCAACTGGAATATAGTTTTAGCCAATAATGTGAAATTGTGGATATAGTCTACCAAAAATGGAAAATAAAAATGAAATGGAAGTAATAAACTTTTGGTGTCTGTGTGGTTTTCTTTACATGTCTAGAGACATTTTATTCTTTGATTCTTTAGGACGTTTTTACCCATATTCTAGTTAACAAATTATATCTACTTATATATATAGATCTATATATATGTATATATGGTTAACAAATATATATGTACCTGTCACTTTTTATTTTTTATAAAGCTTGTTTTACATGTTATTTATTACATTTTAGTATCTCCTTGCATATAGCAAGCCATTCTTGATACTGGAGTGGAGTGGTTTCATTACAATTTCTAAGGACAACAAATTCCTTTTATCTTTATACTGTTTTTTAATCTTCAGACTTAAAAAGACTACTGTTACAGACTTAGGAAACTGAGAAGTAGGACTTCTTTATAAGACACTGTAAGCCTTCCTTCATGGTTACCTTAAATCAATAGCCATATGCATTGCTGTGTATTTTTACAGTCTCCATATAACTTCTATCCCACTAAATGATGTAATTACAAAGAGTCAGAAAATTAAGCTATTCAAATACTTCAAATGTTAAATTTCCAACACACTAATTGGTATGCATATGAATGTAAATGTGAAGTATATATAAATATTCTTTTTAAATACAAATGGTTTTTGCTACCAAATTACTTCATCTGAAAATGAACCCTTCATCTGAAGCCAAGTAAATCTTTCCAAAACAGTGTGTCCAAGGATCTTGCGTGTATGGCTTAGGGTAGTCATTAGCAATATTAGTGAATTAGAAATGTGTATTAAACCTTAGATTGTTATTTCCGTAAGGGGTAAACATTAGCTGAATTTTGTAAAGTTAAACATAAACTCGAAATTATAAGATGCTAGGAAAAATAATCAGTAGGTAATCAATCAGTTGAAAATACAAATGTAAACTGCTTCAATTTCCCAAAAGGTGAATTGAGGAATATAATTTTTCACTAGGATCTTCCTCATATTGATAATAAAACAGAATCCATAAACATGCCTAACTTTCCTAAGACACAGATTTGATCAGCATTTTTCACATAGTAATTTATTGTGGGAAATACGGCATATGTAAGAAAGCCTTAAGTTGTTATAAAATGCAAAGCCCTAAGTGTATTTGGTCAATGTGGAGCATTTCTAACTGCTGAAAAGACGTGTCCTCTAGTGATAAAATCAGGTCATCAGTTTTATCTTCAAAGAAATGTCACCAATACAGCAGTGTTGAAGATGCATATGATTTTGTTAAATGTTTTTGTAATAACTGTGGATACTATATCTTTAGGAAAAATTTCTAGTTTGAAACACTAAGGTCTTATTCAAAATTAGAGAGTCAGAAATGAACATCTATTTTCCAATTTGTGTGCCTTTGCACATTTGTTCTGTGTTTGGGTATAAATTTCTCCTTGGATACTAATTTACCCTGGCTGACAAATTTCACAAGTATTAAATAGCCATAATTTAAAAATCATATTATATTAATACCAGTTTATGAGGCCAATCCATACTACAAGACACATCATTAGTCTTTTTGAAGACACATGTTGATGTAATATTTCTTTTGCCTGATTAAAAATCACAGTGAGGATGCATTTTAAAAACATAATATACATCAGTTGAAATAAACTCAGGGCATTAATGCACATGGCTTCACTGAGTAACTGGTTCCAAGAGTATGAAAGAGAATCAACTAAGGCAGATGGTTAGATGAGGAATAGGGAAGCTGATAATTGCATATTCATGGAAACTGTAAAATTTAAAACCAAAGGACAACCCTAGCGATAAAGAGTGTAACATTTTATAGCCAAGATCCTAAGTCCATTAAAAGTTAAACGCAGGCTGTACAGTGATTAACCAAGCCAGCATTAGGAACCCAGGTGTCCTAACTTGCAGCTCAGTCCTCTGACGTTCTACCTCAGGACACTGATTCACATGAACAGCTCATAGGGTGGAACTGTGTATCTCAAAGTCTAGTTAGTAAGTTATCAAGGCGATCTTAGGCTTTGTAAGTAATTATGAAATCATAAGCAAAAATTGTTACTATCTTGGCATCTGTGATGTGTAAGGATCCACAGAGATTGTGTAATGCAGTCTTTCTTCACCTTATGCTCTTTCAGCCTCAGAGGAAAACACTTCTAGTCAGAAGAGCTCACCGTTTAGCAAAGTTGCCCATTCTGGTGATGGACAGCGTTAGTTGAATTTTCTTCCCTCTATTCCTAGAAAATTTTCCTCCTTAAGAATTCTAGTCTAACTTCTTCCTGACAGCTTTTCAAATGTTTTAAAATTCCATACTAAGTAATAACATTTTTCTTTCGTATTCCTAGTAAGACTTCTGTCGGATCACTACACTTGTTGCTTCTCTGTGCTACTTGTCAGATGATACAATATCATAGAACAATCTGGGAACTCATCAAGAAAACAAAAGAGCAGACAAATAATAAATGAAATACCTGACCACATATCTGTTATTCTTACTGAGATTTAAAACAAGAGCAAATAACCTCATATCCATTTCAACATGATGCGTCTCGCACTAAGGCTTTTTTTTTTTTCAACGTTTTTGTTTTTGTTTTTGTTTTTTGTTTTTGTTTTTGTTTCTTTGTTTTTTTGGTTTTTTTTTTTGGGACAGAGAGAGACAGAGCATGAACGGGGGAGGGGCAGAGAGAGAGGGAGACACAGAATCGGAAACAGGCTCCAGGCTCTGAGCCATCAGCCCAGAGCCCGACGCGGGGCTCGAACTCACGGACCGCGAGATGATGACCTGGCTGAAGTCGGACGCTTAACCGACTGCACCACCCAGGCGCCCCGCACTAAGGCTTTTTAAATACTTTCAACTCCTCTCACACACATTCTGTCAAGGTTCAGACTTTCCTGATTTACGCTGTGCTACGTAGTACATTTACTCACTAGGGCCACTCTTTTGGTAATGGCTTGACCAACTCAGTCCCATATGGACAAGAGCACAGACTGAAAATCCTACGCCCAAATACCTATTTCTTTAATGAATCCTATCCAGAGGCAGACTGGAGGAACTATATGTAACTCTCACCTCTGAGCTCTTCCAGATTCCTTACTCAGGAACCTTCACTGACTCAGGTTTTTGAGGGGCCATGCATTCAGACATCAAGCCCAAACCTTTTTCTCTCAGAAGGCTGTAGTTCCACTGCATGGTCCAGAATTGATAGTTTTTAGTTTACATTTGAAGATAAATGTTCTTAGTACATATTTGTATGCTTTGACATAACGTGTATACAACGCTATGAAGGGATAACAGTGAATGCACAGCAAACGCTTTTTACATCTATATGCATCAATTTAGTATTCTTTTGGTAGACAGAAATGAGAATTATTTAAATCAAAATTACTCTCATAAATTTTGAAGCAATTCCAGTGCTAAAAATGTTCTGAGCATTTTATACTGAATGCTCATTATGTGCCAGAGTACAAAGGTCATAGGGGCTCACAGTTCACAGATGGTCTCCATGCTAAATAGGACATACCAGAGGGACAGAGAAAACTTGCATTTGGATTACCTAGACTGTGTTCCCTACTAGAATTTAATTTTTATTTTTAAAATTGTGTTTTATTGTGATAAAAAACACCAAAAGTGAGATAAATTTCTTAACAAATTTTAAGTGTATAATACATTATTTTTTTTTACCATAGGTACAAAGTTGTACAATAATCTCTAGAACTTATTCATGTTGCCTAACCAAACTTTATGCCCAGTGACTCATAGCTCCCTATTTTCCCCTTCCTCCAACCCTTGGCAACCACCATTCAACTCTCTGCCTCCATGACTTTGACTATTTTAGATATCTGCATTCTATACCACATTTCTTTATCCATTCTTCTGTTGATGCACATTAGGTTTTTCCCACATCTTGGCTGTTGTGCTGCCACTTCTCCAAAGAAGACATACAGATGGCCAACAGGTATATGCAAAAATGTCCAATGTCACTATTCATCAGGCAAATGCAAATGAAAACCACAATGAGATATCACCTCACACTCGAGAGGAAGGCTAATGTCAAAAAAAAAGACAATACATGTGGTGAGGATGTGGAAAAAACAGAACCCATACACAATGTTGGTGGGAATCCAAAATGTCAGGTACTATGGAAAACAGTAAAGAGGTTCCTCAAAAAACTTAAAAGAAAATTACCACATGATCCAGCACTCCCACTTCTGGGTATTTATTCAAAAAATGTGATATCAGGATCTCAAAGGCATATCAGCAGAGAACATTTTTAATGATAATATTTCTGATTTATTGACTTTGGCTCCAGGCATTAGTGTAGATCACCTGTTTTCTTAAAATGAGTGTGTCAATCTGTGTAATTATCTAATACCCATGACCCCATTCATATCAGTATCTGGTTAATTAAAGAATTCCATAAACTTATTTTAATAAATATTATGAGTGCCTACAATTTTAAGTACATAGATGTCTGTGACAACCTAGAGAATCAGTTAGAATTATAATCTCTTCATTCACCCATGAACTTCTCAAGTTGAAAAATACCTGAAATTAGAGGTAAGTAGAATTTTCTTCTGTATTATTGAAAAACTGTAATTGCAACATCCAAGAAGTTTTTAATGTAGACAAAGGATGAGCACTATTATCTTCATTTTAAACTGACAGAAAAAATATAATTAACTACCGATTATTCACAATAAATTCTGAGGTAAATTCTGTGTAACCCAATTGTGGAAACTGCCATGTGGTAAATTTCATACTGCATTCTGTCAGCATGATTTCGAAGAGTAGGGATGAGAAGACTTACACTTGAGCAATGCAGCCTTAATAATATGCTTTAAATCACAGCTCCTTGCCGTATATCACAAGCTGACATGTAATAATTACAAGCAGCAGAGTTAGCCTTGTGAATTCCAGTCAGAGGAGGAACAATAGGTCCAATGAGAGCCCAGAGAAGGAAGACATTACAGTCTTAGTGGGGGACTCACAGCTTGATGGAAACAATGGAATTTGAGTTGGATGGCTACAAATGGAAATGCAAAGAGATTTATGGTTGGACAAATACAAGTGTGGGTGTAGAGAATCTGAGGAACAGGGAACAGCATGAACAAAAACAGGAAATGCAGAATGAGTGTATGAATAGGCACAAGGAGCATATATATGAAAAAGAAAAAGGGCTTGGAGATAGGTTAGGAAAGGCCATGGAAACTGTAGGGGAATCCTAGCTTAATATATGTTATAATACCTTACTATACACAAAGCCTTTCAATAACGGGCTTTAATCGTGCTCAGTAATTTTCTTCTCATGTTATGCAGGTTTAAGAGGATATCTTGCATCTATCCTGCATATTTTGACGTACTGTTCACCTGCATTCTACACTGTTCACCAAATATTTTGTGTATGCAAACCTATTTCTTGAATAAGATTTTCAACCATTCAGAGACAGGAGTTTTGTCATGTTTCTTTTGTAGTTCTCACTGCAGAGCCAGACTGCCAATAAAAGTAATTAGGAAAGTCCTTTCCAGAGTACATTTGAGATATAATTGGTGTTGCTCCTTAATAAATACTTGGTGAGCTGCAAGAGATAGCAAAAGATGGCTGTTTCCAGAAACCTTCAAAGGAAAAGGTTGTGAATTTAAAATAAAACAGTTCGACATACTGCATGAATTATCAAGAGACTAGAAAATAGAGTACCTAGCAATGGAGGTCAAGGTTATATTATACTCAAAAAGCGACAGTAATGAAAGTCAAGCACTAGATATCATGGCCACCCTGTCAGTATCAACATGGGACCCTCAGTCAGGGAGTCCAACATCAAAAATGCATCAATTGCAGGGCTAATTGGTGAGAAAAATGAGCTTGTAGTTTACAGAAATTTGTAAATAAAAACTATTCCAAGATTCAACCAGCTGCTAAAGGACATTAGACATTAAAGTGTAAAGTGACTCTTTCTTTATAAGATCAAACTACTTAGGATTATTAGAGATAAGATTTAACTCCACAAACTATAGTATTATAATCCTTCTGATTTACCTTCTTTTTTCCTGAGGTTGTCACTGGAAGGAAGCACGTTTATCACATATATTTTATTTTAGACCTTTTTTGTCACCTGCTAATATGTTTAAGATGACTGCAAGAAGTGATGGAATTCAAATTAGTTTCCCCACACAGGCCTCCTTTCACTCTGATGGTGCTAATGGTTGACTCATTATTTCAGTGGCATTTTCTTCCATGTCACCATGTCTCTCTGAGGGTGTGTTTCATTTTTATAATTGCTATCATCCTGAAGCATCCTGGATTCTCCAGTGACAAGCACTGCCCCTAAGATTTGAGATTCACAGCTCTCCCAGGAAACCTCAATCTCTTAGAGGGTTATTTTTTTTTAATCCATTTTGCCAAAGGCTGAATTTTTATCTGTAGATAAGCAGTTTTCAGAATTTTGTGCCACAAAAAAAATTCTTCTGATAAGTTCTTTGATATCTTACAGTTTTCCTGACATAGGGAATTATAAAGCAGTGCCTACTGGTGGTGGAATTCCTTTATCTCTGAATTTTCTGTAGCTCCTAGAAAACATGAAGCTGCTCTTGAAAAGAAAATAAGCACACATAAGATGAACCACAAGGTATTTTAAGATCCTTAGCACAATTCGGAGTGCTTGGCTGGCTCTGTTAGTTTAGCATCAGATTTCAGCTGAAGTCATAATCTCAAGGTTTGTGAATTCAAGCCCCATGTCGGGCTCTGTGCAGACAGTTCACATTCTGGAGCCTGCTTCGGCTTCTGTGTATCCCTCTCTCTGCCCCTCCCTGGCTCACATTCTATCTCTCTCTCTCAAAAATAAATAAACATTAAAAAAAAAAGGTTCTTAGCACAACTGGATAGAATGCTGTATGCCTAAAATGATGAGTGAAAAAAAAAGGAAAGTTATCAAGTATGAATATATTTCTTAGCACTTAAACTGCACATTTTGGAGGTATTTCAAAAAAAAAAAATATATATATATACACACACACACCCACACACACCCACACACACATATGTGTGTGTGGGTGTGTGTGGGTGTGTGTGGGTGTGTGTGGGTGTGTGTGTCATATTTTAGGTTTTGAACTCATTCAAATTAAAAACAAAACTTGTCTTTTATTAATCTCCAGCTCTTCTAGTGACTACCCACTTCTCACTGAGTTCCTAATTATGCAAATGCTTAATCATGACTATTGTGGGTTCCGTGTGACTATGGTAGGTATTCGTTTGATTACAGTAGGCTACTAATGTACTAAAAGGCACTACAGCAATCGATATTCACACCTAGAATTCTAAAACTGCAGGCCATTCATCTATTTTTGCCCACCTCAAATCTGTTCCTTTCACTGAGCAGCCAGAAGGGGCTTTTCAACCAACAAATCTGTTCATGTCGCCACCTTGCTTAGAACTATTTGATAATTTCCTATGTTCTTAGGCTAAAGCAAAACTTCTTAGCATGATCTATAAATTCCACTAGGATTTGACCTCCCTCTCCAAGAGGGAGCTTCCTCTTAATACCGTGCTCTTCTAGCCACAAACTTACGTCCACTCCATCTTCCCTCAAGTAGATCCCTACTACAGCACTTAGTGAGTTGTAATTATCTTTCTTTCTTACAGACTATTACTACCTTGTAGGCAGATACTGCCTTGTTATTTTTCTATCCCCAATGATTAGGATAATGTGTATCACATATTAATTGCTACTACACAATACTTATTTAATGAATACCTTTAAATGAGTAAAAATACCAGCTACCTAATTAGAAAAACTTATCAATGCTAACATGTTAGTGATGAGAAGCACAATACCTTAATTAAGTGAAAACATAAATTTTCACAGAAGTCCTATGTCAGGATATATACCCCTTCTATCCAGAGTGCTACACAGGGACAGCAACATTAACAATGCTTGGGAGCATATTAGAGATGGAGAATCTCAGGCCTGATCCCAAAACTAATGATTCAGAATCTACCTTTTTATAAAACTCTTAGACTATTTGTGTATTAAAATCTGAGAAGCATAGAGAATTAAATGACACTAATTTAAAATACAGCTATATATCAGAGTAGATTACAGAGGCCTATGCTAATACATGTAAGGAATTAATATGGAGAAAAAGCCAATTTCTCCTAGAATAATTTATAAATTAACTTAGGCTTTCAACAAACAGATAATGCATAGCAACTGTCTGCCAAGGACTGTGTGAGGCATTGGACAGACCATGATATTTAAAAATAATGCAGTGGTTGCACTCATGCAAAGTTCTACCTGTTCAGAAGATTAACATTAAAAAAGCAAATAAAAACTATTATATGCATAATCAAAGCAAATTCTAACAGAAAATACAGGTTAATATAAATAAAATCAAAATTCAAATAAAATAATTTGAGAAAAGAAATGATTCTAAATTTCATCTGTTAAAATCAACTATATTTATAATAAACATTATGAATAAAAAGTGATATTGGGCCTTGTTCTACCTTTATTTTAAGCCATATTTTGATAACATAAGAAATAAAAATATCATGGCCAAAGAATAGAATACTTCAAAAGAACATAGTAACATATTTGAAAACATATATGTAAGTAAAATATGATAAAAATAGCATTTTACATTAATAATAAAATGAATCCAAATTTAAAGTAAATAGTAAATAGCACTGAATTATTAACTGTTTGACAAAAGAAGTTAAATCCCTACCTGGTAAGATACCCCAAAATATATAACATGTGTATCAAAGAGGTAGATATAAAAAAACAAAACTGTTATAACCAAATTAAGAAAAAATGTGTTATTTTCGAAACAAAGAAAGAAGTCTTCTGTATCTGACCTTGACAGAATAGCTTGCATCAGACCAATCCTTTCAATGAGAACAAGTTGAAAAGCTGGCTAAACTTTTAAAGAATCTGTCTGGAGACATCAAAGACACTAACACACACTAAGAACTTGAAGAACCAAGATCTGAGACAACAATGAAGGGTGGCTTAAGTAGTCTGATATTTGTCTGAGCTTCTACCCTTAGGCTATTTTCCATTTCTTAAACTATGGCCAAGAGATGAAGAAGATGAGCAGAACTTTATGCAGTTTTATGGATCTAGGAAGAAAAGAAGATGTCCAGGGTTGACCAAAAAGATAACAACCATGGGTTAGTTATGATTTCAAAAAGGGTCTACCTATGGCTAAAGGAAAAAGTAAAATAAATAAATAAATATATATATATATATATATATACATATATATATATATACATATATATATATATATATGTATATATATATATATATAATTTTTTAAGAAGGCTCCAATGCAGCTTCTAACCAGCTAAATTCCAGATTAGGTGAAGGTGATCTTTTTGTAGCCTAACTAAGCACAGTTACATACACAAGAATCCTATCTGAAAGAATATGTCAATTACATAGAGCACCCCGCCCCCTTCCTCAAATCACAATGGCTGGTATTCACCCCAAAATTGTTTAGAATACCAAAATACAGGAGATCCAAGTATCAGAGTCACTAGATCTGCACATTAAAGTAACTGTGATCACTATTTTTTGGAAAATGAAAAACGACAGAGAATTTCAGCAGAGATCAGAAATCTATTTTTAAATAGCCAAAGGTAAAATTTAGAACTGAAAAATACAGCAACTGAATTAAGAACTTAATAAATAAATTTAGCAGCAAGAGGAGTAGTGAGTAGAAGAGAACTCAATTAACAATACATAGAATGATGCAAAGATTGAAAAAAGGACATACAGAACATGAAAGGAATCTTTAAAATTTATTTAATAGGAGTTAATAGGAGAACAGAGAAAAAAATCCAAAAAGAAAACATTCAGAAATTGAAAAAGACTGAAAATGTAAATCCAAGTGAATACTGAATGTATAAAGCAATAAGTATGAACCACTAAGAGATCAGCCAAAGAATGTATAATTAATAAGCTAGTAGGGAAACAAGAGTGATAATAGAAATACCTAATAAAAGAAAGGAAAGTATATATCAAAACACAGGAAAATAGAAAACAGCAAGATTATATAAAATTATATAAAGTAAATTTATTCAAAATGCATAAATTTCAATTAAATATAAATTAACAAACTATAAAAATGATTTCTAAAAGTACAGTGTTCATCCAATGTAAATTCAATAAATAACTCAGGTAGAAGACAAAAGTGGTCATATGGGATAAAAACCAAAATCCAACTCTTGCTGTTTACAAGAGTAACACTGTAGATGAAAGGAAATTGAGTTATATCCAAAAGAAGAACACACAATTATATGGTCAATTAATCTTTGATAGAGGAGGCAAGAATATGCAATGAGAAAAGTCTCTTCAACAAATGGTGTGGAAACCCAGATAACTACAAGCAAAAGAATGAACTGCACTACTTTCTTACACCACACACAAAAACAGACTCAAAATGGATTAGGAACCTATATGTGAGACCTGAAACCATACAAATCCCAGAAGACAGCACACGCTGTCATTTCTCTGACACCAGCCAGAGCAACCTTTTTCTAGGTATGTCTCCTGAGGCAAGAGAAACAAAAGCAAAAATAAACTATTGGGACTGTATCAAAATAAAAAGCTCTGCACAGCAAAAGAAACAACCAACAAAGCTAAAAGACAACCTACTGAATGGTAGAGAATACTTGCAAATCACATCTCTGATAAAGGGTTAGTATGCAAAATATATAAAGAACATGTATACAGCTACACACCAAAAAACCCTAAATAATCCAATAGAAAGATGAGAAGACATGAACAGACATTTCTCCAAAGAAGACATCCATATGGCCAACAGACACATAAAAAGATGTTCAACATCACACATCATCAGGGACATGCAAATCAAACTACAATGAGACATCACTTAAACCTGTGAGAGGGGCTAAAAATCAAAAACACAAGAAACAACAAAGGAAGTAGAGAAAAAAGAACCCTTATACACTGTTGGTGGGAATGCATACTGGTGCAGCTACTATGGTAAAGAATTTGGAGGTTCCTCAAAAAATTAAAAATAGAATTACCATATGATCCAGTTATTCTACTATTGGGTATTTGTCCGAAGAAATGAAAGCACAATTTGGAAAATATATATGTACTTCCATGTTTATTGCAGTATTCTTTACAATAACCAAATTATGGAAGCAACCCATGTCCATCAATAAATGAATAAAGAAGATGAAAGAACACACACGTGTATGCCCATGCGTACAGGTGCACGCGCGCACATACACACACACACACACACACACACACAGTGGAAAATTACTCAGCCATAAAAAAGAACGAAATCTTGCCATTTGCAACAACACGAATGACGGATCTAGAGTATATAATGCTAAGCAAAATAAGGCAGTCAGAGAAAGACAAATACAATATGATTGCACTCATCTGTGGAATTTAATAAACAAAACAAAGAAAAAAGAGACAAAAAAACAGACTGAACTACCACTTATTGTAATGAGCACTGAGTAATGTATAGAATTGCTGAATATCTGTATTGTATGTCTGAAACTAATATAGCATATGTTAGCCATATTGGAATTAAAAAATATTTTTGAAGATGAAGGAAGTTATGGCATGCAAACATTAATCAAAAGAATGCTGGTACAGGTATATTAACATCAGACAGTGTATTTTGAGGAAAGAAGCATTAAAGACACTTAATAATAATAAAAATATGAATCTACCAAAATGATAAAACATTTTAAAATTTGTATGTACATAATAACATCTGGTCTCAAAATGTATAAAGTGAAAATTGATGAAACCAGGAGAAATCCACAAATATAATCATAATAAAAGACTTTAAGACACATCCCTTAATAAGTGATAGAAGAATTTAACTATTGGTAGCATTTCAGAAGATTTAAATATGATTAACAAAATCAACATAACTGACATCACATACCATTACACCCAGAGCTGCACAATAAATACTTTCTTATGAATGCACATAAAATTCAGACCAATACTGATCCTCTGCTCATTTGAAAGCAAGTCTCAACAAATCTCAAAGAAATGAGGTCAGAGACAATATATTCTCTGACCATAATGGAATTAAGCTACAAATCAGTTAAAACAAAGACAAACAGATATCCCTGGAATACTTGAAAATTAATGATACACACTAAATAACATGAGTGAATGAAGGAATCACAATGGATATTTTAAAAAGTATTTTGTGGAAAATGAAAACAAAAATGCTATATATCAAAATTTGTGAGATAAAACTAAAATAATTCTCAGAGAAAAAAATTATACCTTTAAGTGCTTAGGTTGTAAGTATTTAAGGAGAAAACGTTTTAAAAACTAAAATTTAAGTATGCATTTGAAGAAGTTAGAAAAAAGCAATAAAATAAACTCAAAGACAGTGGAAAGAAGGAGATAATAAGGATAAGGGCAGACATTAATGAAATGAAAATCAAATGTCCCACAGAGAAAAGCCATTTTTTTAAAAAAGGCTGATCATATTGATAAATCTCAACCAAGACATATGTATTCAAAGAGGGCATTTACAAAAGACTATTAGAAATAAAAAACGATATGGGGTGCCTGGGTGGCTCTGTCAGTTAAACATTCAGCTCTTGGTTTCCGCTCAGATCATGATCTCATGGGTCGGGGTTTCAAGCCCCACGTCGAGCTCTGCTCTGACAGCACAAAGTCTACTTGGGATTCTCTCTCTTCCTTTCTGTCTACCCCTTCCCCATGCTTTTTGTCTGTCTGTCAAAATAAATAAAAGCTTTTTAAAAAAGAAATAAAAAAGAAGATATCCTTAGAAATTCTTCAGACATTAAAAAGAAATAGAATACTATGAATATTAAATGAAATAAATTCCTAGACAAACACAAAACTTATCAAAAATTGACATTAAAAGATACAGGTAAATATTGTTCTATTCAATCCACAGTGGAAAAGTTTCCACAAAAAAAAATTTGTGGCCCTAATGGCTTCACTGTTGAACTCATCTGCACATCCAAGAAAAAAACCAAAACAAACAAAAAAACATTGTCATAATTTGACTCCTAAAATATTCCAGAATATAGAGAAAAGGGAAATCATTATCAGCTCATTTTGTAGAATTGGAATAACCTTGATCCTAACACCTGATAAGGACATTAGAGGAAAGGAAAATTACAGGCCAGTATCTCTGATGAACATACATATAAAAATTAAAAAAAAAAATTCACAAAGGCATTTCAATATTATATCAAAAGGATAATATATCATTACCAACTGGAGATGTTTCCAAAAATACAGATTATTTTTAATGTTTGTAAATCAATGAGTGTAATGAAATGGGAATTTCTCATATATTATTAGGGGAAAGTACAGGATGTTTACTAAATACATAAGAACATCAATTTTGTTAAACAAAAGCATTAACTGGAATGACATTTGCAAAACGCTAATGGTGATTTTTTTTTTGCCTTATAAGATACTAGATTTCAATTTTATTTTCCATTTTGATATTTTTGCTTGATTTTAAACAATTTTGATAAATTTCCTTTAAGAATAAATATAACCTGTTACAGTAAAGACAGAAGTCATCCTACTTTCTGCACTCATATTGCTAGATGTCATTAGGACTAAAAACTGCCTTTTTATCCATACCTTTTATTATATTGGTGCTCCCTGCCTTCATCTCTAGTGTAAAATCTCATTATTCATCTTTTATTGCTTTCGATCTCCAACATTCACAGTCTTTTATGAGAGACTCAATAAAAGTTTGTAACATTAGTTATTTCAAGAAGGTCAAGAAGTTAGATGTCAGAGCAATACAGAGGAGTTTTGAAGTACCTCAAAGCATATGTATTTTGTACTTATTCTAACAAAACACAATCTATGGGAGCTCAAAGAACAGCACTCTCAGCGTGTACTTGGTATCAGATGAAGTTGAGTTTGTGGAGATGCTGGTATTTTATTTATCATATACTTCTTTGGATCATTTAACATTTGTAAACATTTTTATATCTACTTCCTCATTTTTATAGAGGATAATAATAGAACACCTCTTACAGGCATGTTGTATCACGTAGATCACATACTTAGTAATACTATTATTGAAAGTGAAATACCTTGAGCTCAGAAGTCACATTTGCCTAAGGTTCAGGAATGTGTTCTGACATTTTAGTTACTCAGTAATGAGTGGCAAATAGCCACTGAAGCAGATACAAGGCAGTATACGGCTATCACTTCGAACACTGTCAACTGCTGTGCGCGTAGAAACATAAAAGATAAGAGACACATGCTTTACAAAACACTTAAATTACTACCAAGGACAGAGTTGCAGAACAGGTTTTGAAGCACATGATGCTAACCTTAAAGTGTTTTGTCTAACCTCTGAATGCTGTCCCCTTAATAGCATTTATTGAGACTCCAGTTTTCCTTGGAAACAATCTTTCTCTTTAGACTCTATCCATGGATCACCTTGAGAGCCTCTTATCTCTGTCACATTTTCGTTTTCCTTATCTTCTCTTTCAAGCACTGAATGGAATCAATAAGGGAGTGTCACTTTCAAATAAGATGGATGCAAATCAAAGAAAAGGGGAAGGGTGACTTAAGTATTAAATTGACTGGTCTGTTAACTTGTAGCAGAATTTCACAACTCAGGAGCCATCAATACCAAATACCAATTCACAGGTAAAGCAGCATCTAAGGCTTTGTCTGGGATGTCAAGCAGAGTTTACATGGCTACTTCTTAATGGCTTAAGTATGTTCAGAACGCAAATAAAGGAAGGAAAACTCCCCAGCTCTCTCTGCATTTATAAGGTCCTGCGGCAAAGCTTATTTCTTAGGAAGAAACGTGAGTGTTTGAAGAGCCAACCCTCTGAACTAGTTACTATGCCACGACACCAAAGGTTTTTCTAATTTCCAATGAAACTGCCCCTGCCCATTAATGTTAATTACCAATAATTTTAGGGGCGCCTGGGTGGCTCGGTCAGTTAAGCGTCGGACTTGGGCTCAGGTCATGATCTCACGGTCCGTGAGCTGGAGCCCCGTGTCGGGCTCTGTGCTGACAGCTCAGAACCTGGAGCCTGTTTCAGATTCTGTGTCTCCCTCTCTCTCTGCCCCTCCCCTGTTCATGCTGTGTCTCTCTCTGTCTCAAAAATAAATAAACGTAAATAAATAAATAAATAAATAAATAAATAAATAAATAAATAAATAAATAAATAAATAAAACAAATTACCAATAATTTTCAAACCCTGCCAGCTACAACAGTTTTGCAGGCATATAGATTCAGTAAATATGGTATGAGTAGAACTAGTAAGTGGTTAAGGTGGAGACCTAAAGCCAGAGAGATAAATAAAACAAATGTGAAATGGGTTTGTGTTGTATCCTTAATTGAACCTTTTGATCTGTTGGCCACATACATCCCACATTCAAAAGCTGTTCTTAGCCATTCTCAAGAAAGTTCTCTCTACTGTGACAATAACAAACCTTTCACAATATTGGGATATAAAGGATGTGGATAACTCACCTCCTTTTGTAATCTCTAGGTGTTCACACATAACATTCTCTTTACTAGAGTAAAAGCTCTCTAACATTGTGACGCACAGTGAAAAACAGCAGTCTTGAGAGTCTTAAAGGATGGAACCACCCAGGTCAGACACTGTTTAGTTTCAGGGCAGATTCAAGTTCTGTGGGATCAGAAGCCTGCACAATTTTTGGGCCCTCTCTAAGGAAAAAGAATACAAAGTTACAGACTAAAAATTAGGTCTAAGACTGAATCTTTAAATAGAATGAGAAAAATAAATAATCACAAACTGAAAATTTTTAAAAACCAACAAATATAAAAATATGTGACCGTATGAAAATATCACCAGAGTCTATTCCTGCCTTGGGACTTTAGAAGGTATCTGTGCAAATGAGGGGCTTTAGTCCCTTCAAGAGAAACTCTCCTCTAGTTAGATAAAGATGACCAGGATATTTACTTAATTACTTCTCAATTATTTAGACTCAAAAGGTTTTAAGAAAACATTTTTAAAAAACACATTTATAAATTCTCTGGGGCAGTTCCTGTAGCTGTTTAATAAATGGCAAATAGTAAATTAGAATTTACATTCTATTACATATTGCCTACTACAGCGACTGATATATTATTGGAGACTACCCAACACCTTACATAATTTTCTTCTATAACTTTATTATCAAGGTCCACAGAGTACATCTGACTGTCCAGTGGTGATGAAATAGGTTTTTTGTATTCCTTTAAAATGTTATGCTAATCTACAGTGCAACATTTTATTAGAAAATATGGATATGATTTCTAAAACATACCATAGTTAATATAAAATATTTATTTTTATAAACATGAAGGCTGACATTCCATTTTATTATTATTTTTTTTAAATATGAAATTTATTATCAAATTGGTTTCCATACAACAC
The DNA here is from genome assembly GCF_018350175.1 of Felis catus. Classification (NCBI taxonomy): domain Eukaryota; kingdom Metazoa; phylum Chordata; class Mammalia; order Carnivora; family Felidae; genus Felis; species Felis catus. The sequence continues at coordinate 104,930,391 of NC_058369.1, forward strand.
TCAGGGCTCATGCCAACAGGTACCCTCCTCAATGCCCATCACCCACTTTTCCCTCCTTATCAACCCTCAGTTTATTAGCAGCAATCAGCTAACAATTTAGGAAAAGCAGGGATTAAAACATGTGCAAGTTCATTCCTGATCACTGCATTAATTTTTTTCTAATTTAATGCAAATATATTAAAACAAGTCAGAAAAACTAAAATGTCTACTCACGTCCTGTAAAAGGTAGATAGTACCATCATGTGTGTGTGTTTTTTTTTTTAAACAGGTTTTGTACTGTTAACTGTATGATAGGGTTTAGGTCTAGTCAGTGAACATTACTAGGAAGGATTCTTAGTGTTTTCAACAATTCTTTTTCAATACTACTTCAACCTACATTACAAACATTTGTATTCTTTCTCATCCTCCCAATTTCTTCTAAATAGTCATTATTAACTATGTAGTTTTACCTATCAAAAGCTTAGCCTCCAAACAGGAACAACTATACTAAATATTAAATTCATACTAAAAAGTAAATATTTTTGCTTTGCAGAACAACTGCAGGGGTTGTACATTATAGACAGCCGCATTGCAACGAACATACTCCTGAAAAAAAGATGCTCCTTTAGGGCCGATAGTTTATTTTTTTTTAAGTTTTTTATTTTGAGAGAGAGAAAGAGAGAGAGAGAGAGAGAGAGAAACAGAGAGAGCAAGCAAGGGAAAGGCAGAGAGATTCCCAAGCAATCTTCGCACTATCAGCACAGAGCCTGATGCAGGGCTCGAACTCAGGAACTGAGAGATCATGATCTGAGCCAAAATCAAGAGTCAGACGTTTAACCAACTGAGCCACCAGGTGCCCACTGGGCCCAGTTTTAATGCCAGTAAGTGTTAATGGCTAAAGTATATTTTGTTATACTCTATATAGGTATATAGATATGTTGTTATGTTACCATCAATATATCAATTTATGAAATGCAGAGAAATCTATAATTGCCATTTTGATAATTCTCTGTGACTTAATAACATTAACAGCAGTAAGACCTCTTCAGAGCATGTGCTCTTGATATGAAGGGTGGTAAACTACATTGCCATGCATAATTTTCCTCCTGGTAACACATGAGCCCAGGCTAATCACAAGAGCAACATCAGGTAAAACACAGTTAGAGAAGATTCTACAAAATGCCTGACAAGTACTCTCGAAAAACGTCAAGGCCATCAACAAGCAATGTTTCAGAAACTGTAACAACTAAGAGCATCCTACGAAGATATGATTGCTAAATGTAATTAGGTATTCTGAATAGGATCTTATAGCAGAAGACAATGTGGAAAAAGAATGGGCTGTAATTAATAACAATGGAACATTGGTGAATCATTAAATGTAATAATGTACTATAATGACACGAGATCATGAGATAAGAACCAGATCTGATCCATTTGTGAAGTCCACTATCTTTGCAAATTTTCCACAAATATGACAGTATTTTTAAGTAAAAATTACTGAACAATAGTGACAAAAATTTGTATAAAGCAACTTTGAAAAAATCTGTAAAGAACTGCTTATCTGTTTTATTCAAAGCACGTAGAAAAAATTCCCAAGCCATACATTAAAAGTATGAGTTAGCAAAAAACAACATGCACAATTTCAATAATAATTAAACCAAAGCATACTCCTTCAGAGTTAGAAGAGAATTCAGAAACCACTGAGCTCAAATGGTTCATTCTGTGTATGTTGAAAACAGAATGTTGAAGCACTATTTCCAAGGTCAAGCTGGAAGCCATGATAACAATCTGGGCCAAGATATATAGGTCTCTGAAGTTGGTGTAGTGTTCTAACTTTCCTCATAAGAAATGGAAGTATTATAATTTTCAACTTCACAATACATCAGCATAATTAAACGATAATAAATAAATCAAACAAATAGCCAATGCTTGTAAGTCACAACTAGGGTTCAAAGTGCCTGCCCTAAGAAGACTCAGAATTTTAAGAGGCAGTAAATTGAAGTCCTAAAATAGAGGTAAGGCTGGAGGAAAGTGGGAATGTAGAGCAGGACGTATGTAATCTAGCCTTCTACCTTGAAAGGTCTGGAATTATTTCATCAAGGTAAGTTAATTTGAGGTCAAATAATGAGTCTGGGCATTGCTGATTATTACATACATAGTGTAAGTATGTAGATTTTCCCCAATGTACTGAATTCTCTACCTAATCAAACTCAAGTTTCAAAAAAGAGGCTAGGATAATATTTTTACATGAGCGGCTGATAGCCATGTCAAAGGCATAGCTCTCGGAACTTTGCCTAGCATCAGGGTTTGACATTTCCCCCAGGTCAAGTCATTTAGCATTTAATATTTCTATTTTCCTAACCCACATACCATTATGTATATAAACAATGTCTGCTATAGTAATGTATCACACAGAATGTAAAAGGGCAGAATAAAATATGAATTCATTTGTAACTTAATTAATTATGCAGTTAACATGCACAGAAAACCTCCTTTACCAAAGGAGAGAAGAAAATCCACTGGTCACCTCCAAATGGGAAATATTTATTATAATAGAAACATTACACTTAAAAAGACAGTTTTCAAAAAATCACTATTTTAAGTCGTTTACTATACCACGCGCACAGATACAAAGAGTAAGATACTTGGCCTGCACTTGAGTAACTCAGCAAGCCAGTGTGGAGCTCTTTGAACCCCTCAGCAAACTGAAGAAATGCCTAATTTAAGAACTGCACAAAATGTCAAGTGACCCCAAATAAGTAAATGACCAACAGCGTTCAGAAAATTAGAGAAAGATCAGGAACCACCTGCTTTTATGGTTGTAGTTTCCCTAATTATAGATACATTTTTGGTTCTTAAAAAAGTAAAACTTAAGATTTTAAAAAGTCTTATACCTGGCGTTTTATGAATATAGATTAATATTCATTAATTATTAACAGGTTAATTAATAATTAATATAAATAACTGGGTCATAACCAGAATCTAATGATCAGGCTTCCAAGAGACAATACCTTTAAATTTATTTATTCTCATTACAGCACCACAGAAATTAGGAAATACACATGGTCTCACGCCATGAATATAACCTTCCATCTACTGGTCTATTGCCCATAAAGACTCCTTAGACTTTCAAACCTTTGTTACCTTATTGGAAACATATGAGCCATTTTCATTCCTAGCAACAACACCTCCAAACTTTTTATGTCTAGGTACTGGTGTGTGTGTATTACAAATCTCAACAACATGAACTAGGATGTGTGACAGTCAATGAGCATGCCAAAAAAAGGGGAGGGGGAGGAGGAAGTGAAGAAAGTGCCCTAAGCAGAACAAACAGACTAACAAAGAGTCAAACAGCAGAAAATCTTTGGCTTAACATGTTGCTGAAGAATCTAGTTTAGCTACTATGTAGTATAGGGAGTGGGCCAGAGATTGGAAACCCAGTTTTCATCAGATCCAAAGAGCCTTAGTAAGGAAATTATACTTGAATCTTTACGCTCCGTGAGACAGACAACAGAGAGAGCCCTTGCTACACAGAAATCTCCAATGAGTAGATAGAGGCCAAAAGCTTAAGGCTTTGTGGTTACAGAACTGGAAGAAAACAGATGATCTAGGCATTCAGCAAGGCCCAATATCGGTTCTAAATTCTTAATTTTCATATATCTAAAGATGGCAAATATTTGTATTCGAGAGTTTTCCTTAGGGTCCCGCCAGGCAGCTAAATACACTGATCAACAAATGCAACCCAGTGTCACTAAGTGACAATAAATTGATCTTTTACTCTGATGCTGTACTAACATGTATCTGGAAACAAATGGACTTTTACCAAAGAGATGATGGCTAAAAGACACATTTTCAGAATTCTGAGAGTTTAATAAAGTGATCCTAGGGTGGAGGAGCCTCATATTGAAGTGCCGGAGGCAGTTTTACCTTATTCGGCAAAAAAATGTAGACTTTATATATTTCAAAGTCCTTGGTATGAATCTGTTACTCGCAGTGATTTGATCCCATCATTTGAAGATGCTTTCAGAGCATCCTAAGGTAACTGGGTCCTGATATTCAAACTACCCCTAAATATTTCCACGTCTCTAGTGCTATGATGGTTAACAAACAGCTTTTGCTGAATGCTTACATTTTCTTAATAGACTGGAAGCCAGCACAGCATCTGGTTTTAGATGGTGAGACTCCTTGACTTCTGTAAAAATAATGCTATTCTCTGTAAGATTTAACAGGATTGCTGATGTTTCAAGTGTGATGAGAAGTTTTCGTGTGTGCCTTCCTAGAGACTAATAAGAGATAATGCAGAGCCCTCCTGTCATGTCTGTGGAATATGTGAAGGCTACAAAGGAACATTAACAGACCTTCGATGGTGAATAGTGGGCATGGAAAGTAGCAAATGCTTTTAGTTGCTTTTCTGATGCTCCTAGCATTAGTGAAATCAATCTTCAAAACGAGAGAGAAACTTAATGGCCCGCCCCTCTGATAGCCTCTGGTTGTGCCCCTGGCTCCACATGGTTTTATTTATAAGACATTACAAAAAATCCTAGAATAAAACAACTTACTTTTCAGTTCCAACCATGATTCAGAGCAATAAACTGTTTACTAGTAATAATCAAAAACCTCATTATTTAAATTGTAGGAACAACAGTAAAATGATTTTATAGGCTTGAAGCTTATAAGACATTCCTGTTAGTGAGAAACATCCTATGGAACTGGCTTTGTGTTCATTTATTATTCATTATAATTTGCAGTTTGCTGAATTGCTGTGAAGGCCATTTACAGTTTTACACACCCCTTTAAAAGATGGTCACATAAAATCCTTGTTGTTGTTTTTATTTCCTCAATTGTGATGCTTAGCTTTATTTGTAGGTAGATGACTAAAAAGATACAATGGACATAATGTATTGCACGAAGCACATCTACAGGAGGTTCAATTAAGAACACACATTGGGTTATCATGAAATCTCACTAGGGCAATGAGACAGCCTGCACGTTACATCTGTAATACATTTAGTCCAAAGAAGGATGATTAAAATTTTCACAGTAACTTCAATTTTCTCATTCTGTGGCTGTCTACTGAATAGATTCCTAAAGGAGGAAGAGAGTTGATAATCAGTAGTAGACTGAGAGTCTGAGGATTTTAAGAAAACAGTATTTACTGTTCTTTCTCTTTGCTCCCTTAGCTTCATTATTTTTTTGCCGCTCACTTTTTAAAATAAAATAATTATCACTATGAAGAATGGAATTCAGTACAATTTGAGACATTTTAATTCCTAACTTTTACCAACTTACTGTGTTTATAAAATGTTCCAGAACTTCTGGCATACTTGATATAACCACTGTGAAGTTTTGCTCATTTCCTGGCTGTACTTCTAATTAGGGAATCATTAGACTTCCTCCTTCCCCTGCCCCCCGCAACCCCCCAGATATTCCCAGGGGGGAAACATTAAAATCCTTCAAAGGATTTTTTTTGCAAACTCAGGATGTAATTTCTGATTTTTCTTTTTGCTTAAAATATTACTTTTGTTCTTACTGTTTGTCATCGGAGGATAGCTAGTACAACTGCTTCCTTATAAAAGTCTACTGCATTAAAAATTTTTTTGGTCAATCTGCTATCTAGCCATTAAATTCACTTTTCACTTTATTATTAAGTTCTCTCATTGGATTATGTTCTATCTTAGATTAATACTAAGGTTTTAATCTTAAAGTTATGGATCATTCTATTATTCTTCCATCTGAACACATTTTGCATATTTACATTTGTACTCTTTGACATGTCCAAACACAAATGTTAAATATTATCAATATACAACAACCATCTCTGTCTCAATTTTACCTTTGCGAACAGTTTTAATTTGATATAATAGTGCCACACATTAACTTCCGGGCGGAACAGGTTGGGGGTTAGGCCTGAGGCATAAGAAAATAACACAAACTGGCTTTAATGGAAGCAAGCTCATCATTTTTCTCAAAATCTACTTTGCTTATCACATTTTGAATTGAGAAAACTGCCATATTCGACAATGTCTCTTGACCAAGAGACCATCTAAAATAATTTTAATTAGCTTCATCAGATTAAAAATATAATTGGGGCACGTCAGTAGCTCAGTCAGTTGTGTCTGACTTCGGCTCAGGTCATAATCTCGCGGTTCGTGGGTTCAAGCCCCACATCAGGCTCTGTGGGGACAGCTCAGAGCCTGAAGCCTGCTTCAGATTCCAAGTCTCCCTCTCTTTCTACTCCTCCCCTGCATCTCCCTCTCTCTCTCTGTCCCTCCCCTGCTGTGTGTGTGTGTCTCTCTCTCTCTCTCTCGAAAATAAACATCAAAACAAAAATTTTTAAATATATAATTGTTTTGTGCCAAATATTTAGCATAAAATATCACTTAAACCTTCTCAATTATAATATTCCGAAAATAATTACCCATTAAAAATACACAAAAACCTGTATCTAGGGCTGTACATTTTTCTTCTTGCCTCAGGTTGTGATACGGCTCAGCATGGCAGTATTCTTTATTTACAAATTTTGATATTTTGTTCATGATTAACCTTTTGCATTAATTTTGATTACTTAAAATGTTATTATTTTGATTACTGAGGTTTTCCGGCACCCATACTTCAATTCTCCACGGAGACAAATGCCTTGTTTGCCTCAACCTAGCTCCAGCCTCATATATAATAAAATCACCAGGTGTGAAAAAGTGTGCACTGAAATACAGATAAAATATTTAAAAATGTATTTTGCTAATAAGCAGAGAAGAAGGATTTTGTATATTTAATTTCAAAATTATTTTGGTTGCCATAAGTAGAAATGACTGTCCTATGGTGGGAATACTGGTTTAGGGCTTCAGTGATCTGTGGATATATTCTCTTGGTGAAAAATACGAAAGATACAAAAACACAGCTTATAATCACAAATTTGTGGCAGATATTCTTAAAACATTCTTGCCAAGAAAAAAAATAAAACAACGAAGGAGCATATCTTCTTTTCATTCACTGAAAGAGGAAAACAGAATTGTTTTTATATTGAAATTCCAAAGAGTTACTTACATTTGCAAGTATCTTTTTCATTTCAACTTTTAGATTATTGATGCTTGAGAATACTTATATCATCTCCAAGGAGTATTTTGGCAAACAAAGAAAACAGTGAATGCCAGTGATAAGCCAGATAGTAATTCAAACACTCATATCCCATAAGTGGTTATAATGGGTGTCAATCCTGCCAAGCCCTGTTCTAGTGGCCAATGAAGCCCCCCAGTGACTTTCTGTGGCTCAAAGCAGACCTTCCCAACTCCGCTGTGAGTTGGAATCCCCTGGGGAACTTGTACACGGTACTGCTATCTGGGCCTTACTCAAAGACATTAACTAGAAATCTCTGGAGCCCAAGCATCAGTATTGTGTACAAGCTCCCCAGGTATTTTAAAGCCTAGCCTGGACTGAAACTCACTGACTTGCAGTCCAACGGAGAGAAGACCAGCAATGCATACAATTGTTCACTCCTTTCTTCAAAGCAAGATGATGCCACGAGAGAACACAAGGACACTGTTTTAGAAAAGAAGAGAAACTGCCTATACAGGATGTACAGACAGACCTTTCTGGAGGTGAAAATTAAATGGAGACTGAAATTGTGAGGCAGCAACCACAGAAGGAACAAGAGTAGGACATTTCAGGCAGAGAAGAAAAACATGAACAAATGTTTGAATAGGAAAGAAGGAGGTGAGTGTGCAGTATTGCAGAGCAACAAAGGGGTGAGCAGAGGAGGAAACTGATCAGGAAATACAGTCCGGGGTACCTGTCCTTCATCAAGCCCACTACTCTGCACTTGCTTTGCATTATCCCAGTTAATTCACACAGCAACCCTTTGAGGCTTGTAAAAAGGGAAATAAAATGTAACAGTTCAAACCATAATAAGGATAATAAAGACAGACCTCACTGAAATTCATACAGACAGAATATAAAGGTAATTTTTATTTAAGTAAGTTCCCTTCCCTTTCTCCTCCATTTGTTTTCTCAAGTGAGAATAAACTTCTGTAGGGTTTCCTTCTTTCTTTTTAGGGTTAAAATGTACATCAGAATTATTGAACTTTATACAACATAGAGAAAACATTTAAGATATGACAGTATAAAGTTGGGGCCATGATAGGACTATGTCAGAGAAGATTAAGCTACAGAGTCTGAGCTAAGGAATTCTTTATTTGACAAACTATCTGCCCAGCAATTATGATCAAATTGGTTAAAGCTGCTAAAATGATAACTATTACATAAGGTCAAAGCACTTGCTGGTTCAATGAGTGCCTTGATATCGTAGTGAGCAATAAAATGCTTTTCTTATAACTGTCATTTCCCCTAATTTGATTGAAATAAAGAAGTAAGTTTTATTGGAACAGGGTTCTGACTGAACAATTGACAGTGCGGAGAGCAGACATGACTTCTGTGACCTTGGCCTCGTCATACTCTACTGAGAAAGGGTTTTGAAAAGTTTTTTGAAAGAGTCTGTACTCCATTTTGGTTAATTGAAAATAAAATCATTTTGCTTTTGTTGTTGTTGTTTTTTCTTTTATCAAACCAAGTAAATGAGGTTATCCTCTTAAGAGCCATAGGTTAATGTCATAGGCCATTTTTAGTCCTGCTTCTATGGTCACATTACTTTAGAAAATGGAAATGTCATTCCCAGGTGCCATTCTCCTTCAGGCAAAAAGGTTAACCCACAATTTTGAAAAATGTAAGAGGTCAAACCTTTAGAAATCAATAGTAAATGGAGTGAAGATAGCTTTTTATATATGGAACCTACTCCAATTAAGAGAGCTCTCACCCATTTGTAACAAATAAAGGAAACAAAAACAAGGTTAGCTTTGGACAAAGACCACCAAGCTTCCCACCACGCTAGGATCCAGAGATTTGTATCAGCCTGCATTAAATGCAAAGCTTTGGCTATTACTAAGATGCTGCCAAATTATAAATTTCATTTTATTTCAAGGAGAATATTAGAAGGCTGTTTAGCTTATATGAAATAAAGAACTCACATTAAATATCAAATATGAACCTAAATAGTCAGCATTACTATATATCCTTCTTAGAATGGGGAAAACAAACAACACTCCACATTCCTGTGAAATTCTTAGAGACCTAAGTATTTCCTGAGCTGTTGTTTCAAAGGATGAATTGCTTTTCTGTTATAACTGACTACTATACATTTTCTACCTGACTTTTCAGGGTCCAAAAAGTAACCAAACTTGGTGAATATACAAGAAGCAGCACATGTATTCGCTTCCGTTCAGAGTGTCGGAAGTGGCTATATATTTTGAAAGTGTTTGCTTTTTCGCAAAATAAAATTTATATGACAGATACTATATACAAAGTAAAAATATACTGCAATGAAGGCACGAGGTAAGTCCTCAATATGACAAAGACAGCTCAGTTATCTCTCTTTCTCTCAAACTCTATTTCCGGAAACTTAGGTCTGACTGGTGGCCACAATTTATTACCCTGGCTCTCTGTTATTTTATTTCCTATCATGAAATCTGTACTAAGCCCGGTGTTTGGGCCTTCTCTTCAGCTCTATTATTTAAGCAAGTTGCCCCAGCATTTCAGAAGGTGGAAATTTTTAAGTCAAATTTGTTCCCATGAGGACTCTTGCTTCATGGTAGGTATGTCGACCCACACTAAGAGTCCTTTTGGAGATTAGTACCCTGAAGGCTGATTTATGCCGCTTGTAAAAAATAATTTATGCTTTTTCAAATCTTCTCCTTGGGGAAAACAAGTCAACAATTTCCTTACAAGAACCTTTTTTTAAAAAAATACCTATGAACTAAAACTGAAGGCAGTTTTGTGTGGATACTACTAAACTCCCTACATTGGGGAAATACACCCTTTAAAAATATTAGCTGAATTGTGTATGATGTGTTCATATACTGGGATACATAAATGATGCCTTTTTTTTTTTTTTTTTTTTTTTACCAATCTTTCGTTTTCTTTGAAATTCTTAGTGGTATTTTCTAAATAACAAAGTGTTACCTAAGTAAACAGGCATCAGTGATAAATTTAAGTGGAATATTAAAGTCATAAAGTAATAAGCTTTGTACACAATTTGTCATTTAAAAAAATAGTAACAATTTCATCAAATTTTTGGAAGAACTACAGGAAGGGATATGATTTACATATGAATAAAAATGTCCATAATGTGTTAGGCTTTCATATCCTTTAAATTGTTTTTAATGTTTATTTATTTTTGAGAGAGAGAGAGAAAGAGAGAGAGAGAAAGCGCACGCACTCGTGCAAGTGGGGGAAATGCAGAGGGAGACAGAGGATCCAAAGCGGGCTTCATGCTGACAGCAGAGAACCCAGGGCAGGTCTCAAACTTACAGAACCGTGAGATGACCTGAGCTGAATTGGGACGCCCAACCAACTGAGCCACCCAGGCGCCCAAAGATTTTCATATCCTTTAAGGTTTAGGGCAAATGTAACTCCAAACAAAGGAAGCAATTCATATGCATGCATTTATTTCAACTTACTTAACACTATTTCTTGAACCTGGTAGGTTCAGCACTAAGGCAGGAACTGAGGATACAATGATCAAAAAAACAATGATTGTTTTGGCCCTCAAGGAACTCACAAAGAGGGAGAGAGACATTAATCAAATGCTCCTAGTAAAACGTATGGAAAATTGCAATTGCAACAAATACTATCAAAGAGAGGTACATGGTACTACAGAAGAGTGCAACAGAGGTGTTTCACCCAGTCCAGGGGCGGGTGGGGGGGTGGTCAGTGGAAGGTTCCTCATGGAAAGATAACCTGAGTTTCTATAAAGGCTAAAGGGAGACAAACTTGGCAAAAACCTTCCCATCAATTACAGTTGCCTTTGAAATCCTTCTAAAGTTGCTTTTCTACAAAGCCTTTTGCAAGAATGATTTACAAATGTTTTAATACCCTACGTATAACATTACACATGAAAACCAGCAATAGCAAAATATTTGGATAAGCAAATATGTTTAATTTCTCATTATTTACACGGAATGATTCAGATAATTTTGGTGCCTTTTAAATTCTGGATATGAGTAAAGATTTTGGCATAAAAATTATATTAAGAGAAAAAACATAAACGTTTCTAATTTTAGTGGTATACTATACAACAGGAAATACTACCCTCATGAAATGATATATATCATTCAGATATGAAATAATTCAAAAATAAATAACTGCACATTTGAAAATCACACATGGCTACAGTAATATTCTATCAATGAGCAGGCAGAAAAATTCAAAATTTTCTGTTAACAAAACCCAATCACAAAAAAGCCTCGGGAATGATTAAGTCACAAGTGTCAGGCAGAGAAACATGTGAGGCTATGAGAGGCTGATTGGGTAGGGCAAAATGAATCCGAAGGTTCTAGCTCAATAGACTGGGATGGGATCAAGAAGGACAACTAAAATCTGTGGGAGCAAGAAGGTGGCAGTGGAAATGATGGTTACAAAATCTGAAATCTGAAAGCAATGGAATGCTTGGATTGGGCATAATTACAGACCTAGCATAATGGCTTCATACCTTTCTAACTGAAGCACGCGCTTACAGTGGTTTTGACAATACCTAAATAAGAAGCTAATCATTTCTGTAAAAGGAATGGATAAGGTGATGAGTCTCCATGGTTAAATGAAGACTGTACTATTTCAAAAGCAAGTCTGTGTTATCTCCCAGGGGAAAACAGGATAACTTTATTCTAAGCCATTGGTTTTAAAACTCTGCTATTTGGTTTTAGCAGCTGAATATTTCTTTTAAAGGCTAAAATATTAAGTGGGTGGTCAATGCACATAACAAACCAAAAATAAAGCGGGACGGGTTTCAAGAGGATTAGGGTATGGACATCAGCTAGCCGCATCCACTCATCTCCGTCCAATCCTCCCTGCACCCAAGTACCTCAAGTATTCTTACAAAAACAGTTTAAAAGTTACTGCTTTAAGGGGTGCCTGGGTGGCTCAGTCGGTTGAGCATCTGACTTCAGCTCAGGTCATGATCTCACAGCTCATGAGTTCGAGCCCTGCGTCAGGCTCTGTGCTACAGCATGAAGTCTGGAGCCTGCTTTGGATTCTGTGTCTCCCTCCCTCTCTGTCCCTCCCCTGCTAATGTGCTAGCGCTCTCTCTCTCTCTCTCTCTCTCTCTCTCTCTCTCTCTCTCTCTCTCAAAACTAAATAAATATTTAATCTTTTTTAAAAATCACTGCTTTAAATCAAATTAAGGGCAACAACTTTCCTTAAAATAACAAGAGTATTTTAGAAATGTTTTTGATGCGAACATTTAAACTTATGAAATGTGAAATCTGGAATTATTTTTTCAGTATGAATTCCCAGACATGAATACTGAACTCTGAAAAGAAGGATCCTATGAGATGTCTATCACCTTACTCAAGACAGTATTATGCTTTCAACAACATAAGCCCAATTTTTGAAACCCTTCCGGAGAAGATTCTATGATCAAATGTATGGCCTCCCAGATAGCCCTTACACCTCTGTTTTTGTCACTTCTTCAGATATTAACTTGTATCTTGCAAGTGTAAGAAATATTAAACTATTACAATTTTTCTAAGAGAATATGCTATTGAAATATTAAATGTATTCGTCATAATTCTTGGCCTCGGTGCTTAAGCCTAAACCAGGGAATTTTTAAGACTGTAAAATTGTCAAAATCTATAGGAAACATTTTAAAGAGAATTTAAAGGAGGGAAAATAGAATTGTACTTTATGTAGATATACATTTAAAGTTTCCATGTAGGAAATATTTCTAGGGATGCATGGGTGGCTCAGTAGGCTGGTGTCTGACTTCAGCTCAGGCCATGATCTCACGGTTTCTGAGTTCGAGGCCCACATTGCGCTCTGGGTGGATGGCTCAGAGCCTGGAGCCTGCTTCGGATTCTTTGTCTCCCCCTCTCTCTGTTCCTCCCCTGATCGCACTCTGTCTCTCTCTCTCCCAAAAATAAATAAATGTTAAAAAATTTTAAAAAAAGAAATATTTCTAATAAAGGACATAAACAGTCCTGTAAAATGCTGTTATCTTTAAGATATGTGACTATCAAGGGGCGCCTGGGTGGCGCAGTCGGTTGGGCGTCCGGCTTCAGCCAGGTCACGATCTCGCGGTCTGTGAGTTCGAGCCCCGGGTCAGGCTCTGGGCTGATGGCTCAGAGCCTGGAGCCTGTTTCCGATTCTGTGTCTCCCTCTCTCTCTGCCCCTCCCCCGTTCATGCTCTGTCTCTCTCTGTCCCAAAAATAAATAAACGTTGAAAAAAACAATTTTTAAATAAAAAAAAAAGATATGTGACTATCAAAATTTAGTATATTTATTAATCTACAGTGCTATCAAACACAAGCATATTATTTGATGGTTTATAGGATATATTTACATACTAACTGGATGGATCACCATAATTCAGTAAAGCGAGTAATAACATATATTCTTCACATATTATAATTTTAAAATAAACTCCTAAAGTTTAAAGTGACATGCTCAGAGTTAGCTAAAAATGGTCAAGGTGAGACTAACATTTAGTCATGAGGTCAAAATTAGTGCTGTTGAATTACCCAGCCAAATACTAAAGTTAAGGTCAACAGTAATTAGATGCCATCTTGTTTCCATAATAAAAGAGTAGTAGCTTTGCTACTGACTACCTTTATTCATCTTGGGTTTCTATTCATCTTGAAAAGAGGAAAGAATTACTTAACAGGATGATTGTTGGAGAAAATTACAAAATACATATGCACAGATACTGGCATGTGTCAGGTTCATGTACCATGATATACAGTAGTTGTATGGTTTAAATTAGTGTTAATGCATTTTTTTAAAAATCTGCAATACACAAGACTTGTAAGTAATTAAGACATCTTTATTGTACTTCTCATGAAAGTTTAATAAAATTTTCTGGAGTAAACTCAGGTAATACTTTCACTTCTTATTTTTTCCAACATCAAGTAATTCAGGTTATAAGGGTACTCAAGTTTTTCATTTGAGATTTTAAAATATTCAGGCATATAAAATTATAAATGAATATACCCAGGGAGTTTTACCACTCTTAACTACGAGCTTCATCATTTACTCTTGCCATGGTCTCATTTCACTGCATCTCTTGACTATCTTTCTAAGCCTAACTCCAGTTGATAAGTGACTTCATTTTGGACTTTTACAGTGTCACTCTTGGTACATCATTTCCAGCCACATATTTCAAGCAAGGGCAGCTAGTAGACCAGCTGTATCCTCTTCCCAGGTGATGAAACACCACAGCCAGACCAATATCCAATGAAGAACAACAGTTTTCAAAACAGTAATCTGTATTTTTATGCCTATTCCCTGACACCCACTAAAATTCAAGCTCTATTCTATCTCCATTGTTATTTTTCCAGTTAAACTGAGTATTTAGACATAGGGTAAAATACCAATGAAAGAACTTAAATGATAGATATTGCCTTGCAGAGAGAGTAGCTGACGTGATCACACCAATTGAAAAGGAGCTAGTGAAGCTTTCATAATTTTGAGGGACTGTTCACCACACTGCTCTTGAAGTTTGTTAAGTAGAGTTCATAGCAATAAAAGAAACAAATGGCTTCCTACTTGAGAAATGTTTCTCTGAACATAGACAAAATAATTGTGTTGAAATATGTTATTCCCATTTCAATTTTTTCACCTAAATGTATTAACTTGTTATACTCAATTTATTTTTTTAAGTTTATTTTATTTATTTTGAGAGAGAGAGAGAGAGCGCGTGCACATGAGAGGGGCAGAGGGAGGGAGAGAGAGAATCCCAAGCAGGCTCTGCAATGTAAGGATGGAGCCTGACATGGGGGTTGAACCCACAAACAGTAAGATCATGACCTGAGTCTAAATCAAGAGTCAGATGCTTAACCTACTGAGCCACCCAGGTGTCCCCATACTCAATTTCTCAGAAATAAAACTGATTTACATATCTATCAAAAGAGTGGGAATTCAGTCTAATTCTGGAGGACTATTCAAAAAAATTAGCATAACAGTTACATATTGCAATAATGTGATAAGTTCTAAAATACAAACCTAATGTAATGAATTGGGTATTAACTTGCTACATGCCAGAATCCTTACCTAGACTGTATCATTTAGTTGTAGTAATAACCCTATGGTCAGATATTATAATTCATATTTTATGTGATGAGGAAACCAAGACTCAGTGAGGTGAATAAATTTTCATGATCACATAGGTAGCATCTGGATGAAACTAGATATTCAACTGGGTACATGTGACTTTAAAGTTCCCACATCTTTCATCACAGCATTATGTCTTCCTGTTCATTTCTCACTGATCATAATATACCTCAATTAAAAGAAAGTATTGGCAAAAGAAAGAATATACCAAGAATAGTAAAGATAATGAAGAGTCTTAGCATGAAATCTTAGGATATTTAACCTAGAATTAACAACTTAGTTATTAATTCACTTATGCAATTAACACTTAACGAGTGCCAAATGTGAGTCAGTCTCTGCACAATTTGCCAGGGGTCCAGAAAACTATTAAGATATAATCTGTATCTTTAATTGCCTACTTAGTATTAAAGGGAGAGAAAGAGGAGAGGTCACAACCAACACCACAGAAATACAATTATCAGAGAATACTATGAAAACTTACATGTGAACAAACTTGGCAATCTGGAAGAAATGGAAAAATTCCTAGATACCAACACACTACCAAAACTCAAACAGGAAGAAATAGAAAATTTGAACACACCTATAACCAGCAAAGAAATTGAATCAGTTATCAAAAATCTCCCAACAAATAAGAGTCCTGGGCCAGATGGCTTCCCTGGGGAATTCTAACAGATATTTAAAGCAGAGTTAAGACCTATCCTTCTCAAGCTTTTCCAAAAAAATAGAAATGGAAGGAAAGCTTCCAGACTCATTCTATGAAGACAGCATTACCTTGATTCCCAAACCAGACAGAGACACCAGTAAAAAAGGAAAATTATAGGCCAATATCACTGATGAACATGGATGCAAAAATTCTCAACAAGATACTAGCAAATCGAATTCAACAGCATATAAAAAGAATTATTCAGCATGATCAAGTGGGATTCATTCCTGGACTGCAGAGCTGGTTCAATACTCACAAATCAATCACTGTGATACATCAAATTAATAGAAGAAAGGGTAAGAACCATATGATCCTGTCAATAGACGCAGAAAAAGCATTTGATAAAATACAGCATCCTCCTTTCTTAATAAAAACCCTCAAGAAAGTTGTGATAGAAGGAACACACGTTAACATCATGTTAACATCACAGTATGTTTAGGATATAGTAGTAAATGATACTGGAAAGTACATGGAAACAGATTCTGAAAACAAACTAAATAGTTTGGGCTTCATCTTGAATATGGTGGTAAATCAACAGCATTTTAAAAATTAGGGGAGTACCAAGAAAAATCCACATATTAGAGAAACCTTATGGTAGTTGTGTGACAAACAGATTGAAGGTGAGCATGACTTAGGACAAGGGAATTAGGGGGCTATGGCAGTGGTCCACAGTAAATGATAATGGAAAATGAATAAACAATTACTGCAGTTATGGTACTTGTCCAACAGATAAAGGGTATGAAGTAATGCAAGGAGTTTAGGAAGACTTGTTTTCAAGACTGAGTCATTTGATGAATATTTAGACCAGTTACTAACGTCGGGAATGTACAAGTAGAACCTGGTTTGGTGGGGAAGATGATGAGTTCAGCCTCAATTACACATGTTATGTTTTAATTTCTATATAAGACTAAGATCTAGGTGGACATGTTCAGTAGGCAGTTTGAAACAACGAGTTGGTAACAGAATGGTAATTAAATCCATAAATAAGGGTAGAATTGTCAAGAAATAATATTTTAATTTTACCAAAGGCAAAAAGATTAGGCTTCTTACGTTACTCCTTTAAGCATATTTAAGACAAATCATTGGGATATTTTAAAAAAGTAATTTTTTAAACTATTTTTAAAACTTTTTTTTAATTTTTATTTTGTGTGAGAAAGAAAGCATGAGCAGGGGAGAGAAAGAATCCCAAGCAAGCCCCACACTAAGCATGGAGCCTGATGGGGCTCGATCTCATGACTGTGAGATCATGATGGGAGCCGAAATCAAGAGTCGGGCACTTAGCTGGCTGAGCAACCCAGGTGCCCCAAGAAAGTAAATTTTAATTCATTACAAGGAAGAACTTGAAAAACACGTTCTGAAACATGAAAAAACTATCACAGAAAGGAAAATCGGAGTGTTCAAAGAGAGGGAAGGAACAACTATTAAGAATGTCAAACAGGGAGTTCTTGGATCTTGCAGCGAAGGGTGTGCAAACTCATATACCTACAGGCACCAGGCAAGTGGCACAAACAACTCAAGACAGTCAACAGCAGTATAATATGGAAAGCATGTGTCCCATATATAGTGGAACATGAATTCTGTTCTGATTATAGCCACAAGAGAAAATGGACTCACCACTACAGTTTGGATCAGAAGTTCAAGAAAACTAGAAATGAGATTTTTGTGTGAAATACCAAACTTTTAAATACTGGTAATGAATTTAATATCGTTGAATGTGGTGAGGCCAAACTGTCATCTCTGTGAAAAAAAAAAAAAAAAAAGATTCTGGAAGACATTTCCTGCTGTGAAACGTAGAGTTCTTTCAGTACTTTCCAGTGTTTTAATATATTATAGTTTAATGTTTTCCTATATTTTTTATATAATTGTATTATTTGCCATTGACTGACCTAACTTTTGTATTGAACCTTCCAAAACCTTACGGCACTGCGTTCCCTATCCCCGGAACAACCTCTCCACTCTGCCTGGACTGCTGGCTGTCCATTAACTCTTTGAGGCCCACTCATGCCCCAAAATTTTCATAAACTAAGAACAGAATTTTCATCTTCCTTAAGTCACTGACAATTTTTTTCATGCTTACTAATGCAGCCATATTTTTGTTGGACTACAAACTCCTTGAGGATACTGGTGACATGTGTAACTTTATATCTTATATCTTCTGCATAAATTCAGTGGGTAGTATATTTATTTCATGAACATCAAGGCAAATCTTGAGAGATTATTTAACAAGATAAACACTTTATGTCAGGGGCCAACCAAGGAGCATGTACAATTCCCATTCTTCAGTTGTTTAATGAACGCCCAAAGATAACAGTAATCATTGTTATTGATCCTTTATGGTTTATAAATTTCTTTCAAATGTTTTTCAATGTCTTCTCATTAACCTTCACAAGAACTCTTCAAGATGAAAGCAGAAGCTATTGTGATTAACCTCCCACCTAGTTAAAGATCTCTGTATAGGGAAAAAAAAAAAAGAAAGAAGATCTCTGTATAGAAAATACAGACACCTGTACAGTAAGACCAAACTGAAGGTTACCTAGTTTCTATACTTAGGTGCCTTCCTAGGCACCTAGGCACCACTTAAAATAACACCAATTAAATGTATAAAGGCACTGCACACTGACAGCTTTTAGTAAACTACTGAGTCTGCGATCCTTGGTATTTCATCCACACATTAATTGTAGAACTGCCCCCAGTTGATCTACAAGCTGTTGACTGTTTTTACTGTATAATCATAATCATTAGCCTTTGAGGAACTGTGACGCTTAATATTTAGGCACACTGGCGTGTCTGGCATGTCCACCTTTTTTTCAAAAATGAAAACTTGTTAAACATATGTATCTAAATATGATATATTGATTACTTCTCTGTAAAACATTTTCATAAAAACTTATAAATCAGAAAAAACAATTGGCATAGATAACATTAGTCTCATTCTTGGATCAGAAAATATCATGAAAGATAGGAGCCTCCGGCTGTCAAGAATTTAAACAGCAAATCTAAGAAGTGATTTTTTTTTCATTCTTTCAAATTGCATGAGTTGGCAAATCAACAATACTATATTTCATTTCAGTTTTCACATAATTTATTCACTTCTGCAAGGAGACGACCCTCTAGGGAATGTCCCAAATCTATGTCATGTTACCTCTTACTGTATTTTCCATTTAGCTACAGCTGACAGATGTGACAAAATTACAAGGAGCTGGGCAACGTCCCTAACCGGGCCCACAGAAGCAATTCCCACAGCTGCACAGAAGAAAAAATGCAAATGATTCCACACTCAGGTTAAATTCTTTCAAGTTAATTTGCACTTGAAGTTCTCTCTCCAAAGACACCTTTATTTCTCAATGTATCAGAGTTGTTCCGAGCTGATTCTATTTACGTTCAAAACAACACTTCACACTGGAAATCATCCAACGTTGAAAGGAAGTACAAAGATTAAGGAATTTGCTGATTTCAGAAACGGTAATGTGGAAAGACAGCAATGTTAATTATAGAAACTAACAGTTCTCATCATTTGAAATAGGCACCTAAAATTGGAGAATCAGATAAGGTTTGGAGTTAGCTATACCCCCCCAAGTTTATTTTTTATTTTATATGAAAAAAGGTGACTTTAAAAAGCATTATCAGTATGTAGGTCCTTGAAATGCTCTGATCGTTTTGCTTTTGCATTTACAATGCCAAGATACCTTAACATTGCTAAGAGGCAGATAGCTAATTAAGAGCCAGAAAAGCCCAATACAGCAAATTTGCAGCAAGAAAATAAATGAACCTCTGTCATACTAATAAGATAGCATGACTTCTGCATTCAGGTTAGTTAGATGCTGACCTTGAGGCGTGGAATCCCAACTTCTAAGTACTATTACAGCCTCACTCTTGAAAAGGCATTAGCTTTTTTTTTTAAATCATTTCCCATAGCCACAAAGAAGATGAAGTACATGAATATAAACTACAATTAAACCCATATTGTGATAATATTGCTCTATTTATATAATAGCTGTTATTCTTTCCTGAGAAAAACCAGGAGAAAACCCACTAGAAAAAAATCCAGTAAAAGTACTAATTGAAGCTTTGTATGTTTCAGAATGTCCAGGTATTAGTACTGATTATTAATTTTATCAGTTTGTTTTCAAAAGTTTTCTGAATGGATGACTATAAACCCTTAGTTTGATACACTTAAAGTAAATGTAAAATATAAAGTAAAAGTGAATCTTACAGACAGCAAGCATTCTTTAAAATTGAGCACAAGTTACTTATGTTGATAAAAGGTGTCCTAAACAAGTAAATGTTTCATGTAGCATATTTTTAAATTCCCATTCAAATTCACACGTAATTGTAGAGTGCACTAGTTTTGCTTTTTGCTTTTTATCCCCTGGATAAAAGCTTCAGCTTTCCACCTATGTGACTAAGGTGCGACAATCATCACGTAACCGACTTCCTGGATCTCATATAAATAGAATGTGTTATAAAATGATTATAATTTGTACCAATGAGAATGTCAGGAAAGGCACTGAAGTGTACATATAGATGGTTATTTTGTACCAAATACATCTTGTATTTCCCTGGACAAAATCTACAACAAATTCTTACTTAGAAGCAGAGCCAGAACACTGAAGAGGAAGAATATTCTTAACATTATATGGAGTTAGTATTTATTAGTTGAAAATCTTACAAAAAGTTCTATTTATTGTAATTATTTGTAATTATCAAAGATTTACTCTTTATAATTACTTTCTGAAAATCACAAGGTATACAATATACTAAAAATAGGGACTCTATCATACAGGAGGTCTTTTGGTTGGAGATCAGTTTAAATAGATACCATTTGTTAGATCAATTTCTGGCAGGATTCCAATTCATGGGATAACAGAAGGGAAACTGATAAAATAATGTACTCTCTTTTTCTATAATAATAGTACAAGAACATAGTTAAGAGCACGCATCTCAAATACAAACCCACCATATGATACTGGAAATGTCACAGCTGTTGGGAAGTAGTTGAGTTTTGTGTAATTCTATTTTTTCTCTATTAAAAATCCTCTTAAACAGGCACCTGGGTGGCTCAGTAAGGTAAGCATCCAGCTTCGGCTCAGGTCATGATCTGACAGCTCGTGAGTTCAAGCCCCATGTCGGGCTCTGTGCTGACAGCTCAGAGCCTGGAACCTGCTTCTCTGTGTGTGCGTGTCTCCCTCTCTCTCTGCCCCTCCCCCGCTCAGGCTCCACACACTCTCTCTCTCTCAAAAATAAACATTAAAAAAAATTTAAAAATCCACTTAAAGATATTCAAGTCTAACACAAATATTATTATTTCAAATCAGCAAATAATACATATATTGGCTTCCGTGGAAAAAATTAAGAGCTCAATTTATAACCTAAATGGCAGGAACTTCACATGTAAAATCCCTAAAAATTTTCTTACAGCTAAAACTGTAGTTGGAGTGTTTTCATGTTGTTCCTGTTTACACAGCCTTCCTGAAAGTAGATGAAAGACTAAGTTCTCTCTCACAACCATTTCTGAAAACTAATAATGTATTTTGATCTTAATGGCAATCTCATGTTGAGATTGTTGTGGCCTGGATTTCACGGCTGTTTGCTTTCGCTGCCTTATCTATCTAATAAAATATTACCGTATTCATGATTGCTTCACAGCCCAGGGAAAAATAACAAACTTCATCTACAAGTAATTCTAGTTTCTCATTGGAAAAAATTGGCAATTTTAACGAACTGCTTGTATTTAAATTTATATGCCTAGGTTGTTGCATTGTCCTCTTTAAAATGGAATCTTTAATTTTATCATCAATATTATTTTACAAGAACATGAAAAATATCCTCCCTTTTCATATGCTGATTTAAAAAATTGTTTTCATACTTATTACTGTTGAAAATGGGTACATGTAATTTAAAATAGTGATGTTCGCTTTAAAATTTGAACACGTACTAAAATTTCTCAGGATTCCAGCTCCATGTGTCAAGATGTGTCCACCACGTGAATTGTAAAAACAAAACAAAACAAAACAACAACAAAAAACATGTGTTAAAGGTAGGATGCTTCATATCCAGGTAAGTCAGATCATGCATGCAGCATACCGTAAGTATATTAGTGGGGCTTTTATATACAATTCATACAGATTTTCAATATGCATCTCTTTCTTTAAAGACATGTACAAATCATTGAAGATTCATGGACAGGAATTATTTATTTACCCTTTTAGTTCTGTAATCCATTTGCTTCCATTCTCTGAATTTTCTGAACAGTTTTTCTAAGTCATATACATCACTACAATTTACTAAAAGGATATTAAAAATAGAAAATAAAGGAAAATAATTCAAATTCCATTAAGATCTTTTTCTTCACTACACTCTACTTGGAAACTGACAAAACTGTTATACAGAAACTGCTGGGAATTTCTGTTGGTTGCTTGGTTAGTTGTTGGTTGTTTTCCAGTGTAGTGCTTTAAGACTTTACTGTGCAAATAAATCATCTGGGATCTTGTCAAAATGTGGATTGTGACCTACTAGGGCTAGGGCTAAAACAGACTTTTAGCATTTCCGATAAACTCTCTGATGCTGTAGGTGCTGTTGGCTCTCAAGTCACACTTTGAATTGCAAGGCTCCAGGTGACATGCACATGCTCTTTCTGCCTATTTCCCAAACACCTACACACCAGAAGAGCTGTCTCAGACTGCATTTCCTAACGTTGACTCATGTGATAAGTGAGCTACAGAGGAATCCAATCTCTGAACCAATCTCTCCCTTTCTCTATCTCTCTCTCTCTCTTTGTCTCTCTCAATCTCTCCCCTCCCCTCTCAGGACATGGCACACCAGAGATCACTTTCCCCCCAGAGGATGACTTCTCATGCCACGCTCTTGGTTACCCCGTCACCTCCAGGACTTAATTCTGTCTGCAGAGTAGACATATTTCCCACATCTGAGCTCTGTTTCATGCCTCTACGTTCTAGCTCTATAGAGCTTAGCAGTTAAGATCACTGTAGCCAGTAAATATATGACTATATAAGGCTTCCACTACTGCATAACAAATCACCACAAACTCAGCACCTTCAAATAACACCCATGTATCTGTTCACACTTCTTCAAGTATGGTATCTTCAAGAATGGTATGGCTGGGTTCTCTGCTCAAGATCTCCTGAGATTGAAATCAAGGGTCTGGGGAAATCCATTACCAGGTTCTTTCCAGTTATTAGAGAATCAAGGTCCTTGCTGCCACATGACAGTGGTTCTTCTCTTCTTGCTGGCTCTCAGTAGGGGGTTACTCTCAGGTCTTTTCCAGTCTTTTTATCATCAAGACAGTAATGGCACCTTAAACCTTTCTGGCGGTTTCAATCTCTGACTTCTGCCACCAGCCTGAGAAAACTCTCTGCCTTTAAAAGCCTCATGTGATTTGTCAGGCAGGCCCATCAAGATAATCTCCTTATTTCAAAGTCAGTTGAATTTGAATTATATCTGTAAAATCTCTTCAAAGCAATACCTGTTTGATTGAATAACTCAGAGCGGGGATTCTGGGGGAGCTCTCTTAAAATTCTGCCTGAGCAAATAATTTTTTGTCTTTCAGTTCCTTGTTCTGCAAATGAGGATAATATGAATACCTGCCTTACAAGATCTTTGTGACAATTAAATATTAGAACATTAGTTGGCTCATGCTAGGTATTAGCTATTAGCTAATATCTATTAGCTGCAATTATGACTATCAATATTATGGTCATTGACATCTTTTGCCTATCCAAACTTACCCCTATCTCCAGTATTAGGCTAGGTCAGTGTAATTTTTCTTAGCTTTTTTAGATGGAAACTTACTATTGTGTCTGCTCAGCCCTCTGGAAACTCTGAAGAAGAAACAGTCTAAATGGCCCAGGTATCAGTTTCACCCAAGTGAGCAAGCATGGATGTTGCTGCACACAATCATTCACACTTTCAGGCATTGTTCAAACTCTGGCACTCAAGAGGCTAGCCCCTTTCCCAAATTGTCTTAAAATGCCTAATGACAGACACAGGAGCACATCGGAAAACTATGAGAAATGGCTTCAAGTGAACACACACACACACACACATACACCCCTGTGACTATTATTATTCCTGCTTTGCAGGTTAGAAATCCTAGGATCAAAGAGATTTATTTCAGAATGCAACTAATTTTACTAAATAAAGTTTACTTCACTACACACAGTAAGTGGCAGCACCAGGATTAAAACCCGGTCAATGTAGACCCAACGTCCACAGGTTTTCCAGTCATGTCACTGCCTCTCTCATTAATCACAACTGAGCACTGTTCTTCTTCTGGAATTAATATTTGCCATTATCTGAAGAATTACAGGTTTCTTATAATATCACAAAATGTATTACTATGTACTAGGATAGCGTGTGGCCCAATGTCTTATATACAGTTGGCATTTAATCAATTTTTGTTCAGAGAATATTAAAATTCAATATACATCGCAGTGTCTGACTGTACTTTGACCTTCTCTTTCCCTTTGGTTTCACATATACCTATTACATTTTCCTAATGCTCTGATCAAATAGACTCTGATGGACAATAAGCCCTATTGAAATGCAATGAACAAATTAACATGCTTCATATAAGCATATCATTTTTGAAAGAAGAGCAAAGCTGTCAGATCGGAGAAGCTTCAGTTAAAGATATCCACTCTACTTAGTTCAGTGAAGGAAGAATTTCTCACACTGAAACTGGAATTAATTGGAGTATAATTGGCAACCGATACTGACTTGAGCTGAAAACAAAACAGGCTGCAGAATACATTAGATTATCACTTAATTAGTGGTATCTTTGAACTCTAAACCAATCTTTACACTAATTCTATACACAGAACAAAAATTCAATTGAGAAGAACAAAGCAATGGAAACCCTCATGAGGGTCCCTAATGCAAGTGGCAAAAAGATAGTTTCTACCTACACTAAGTTGTGAACTTTTTAAATCAAACTTTAAAGCACAACTGTAAGCAACGAATCATGGTACGCCATTACCCTTCATAACACAAGCCTTCCCGAAATCCAAAATCCTCAGCATTTTCAAGTTAAACATGGCGATGAAGACATAACAACGTTTTTGAGACATAGGAAGTAATTTTAGCTAACAGTATAACTTAATATACCTAAGTAGAGCTTACTGTTAATGGAATTACAATGTTCTCTTCCCAAATAATGCACAAGATGTCATTTAAAGTGACTTAACCTTGAAAGGAATAGGGATATAGGTGGAGTATCCATTTTAAAGCAGAATGCCTGCCATCTGCTCGAAATACTATCTTTGCAGAATGCCTTCGATACACGAGAAGAGGACAGGAGACAGAGATCTTTAGGCATCTCGGTGGTATCTAAATCCTCATGTCACTACCAGGCTGGTTCTACCTCTA
Source organism: Felis catus (assembly GCF_018350175.1). Taxonomy (NCBI): domain Eukaryota; kingdom Metazoa; phylum Chordata; class Mammalia; order Carnivora; family Felidae; genus Felis; species Felis catus. Next base: position 104,955,604 of record NC_058369.1, read on the forward strand.
ACTTTCTTTAGTTTTCTCATCCTTCACTGCATTTTCAATTTTGCTTGGATGACTTGACTTGTATGTACTTCCATCACGTGCACCTGAAAGAATTCCACTTCTATCATCCAACCACCCCAAAGTCACACTCTGGAGTAAAACTCCATTTTCACACAATATCACCAGTTCTAGGATTCTGCTTTCTGAATATGATTTCTTTATCCTCCGGGTGGATTGTTCAAATTTTCTTAGTACAAAGTTTGTTTCAATTTCATGACAATACTGAGTGTTACTTCTTTGGTTTTCTCACATTTTCCCACATCTATCTTTGACAAAGTGCCCTAAAATTTCATTAGTGGTCCTGCTAATAATTAGTGGTCCCTAATATCTTTTTGTTGGATGCTTTCTCCATACCTACACTGGAGCTTCCCCAAAACTGTTGGGGCAAAATAAATCTACTCACCAGCCAGATTGCCATTATAAATTCACAACCATCACCCTCATAGAAATTGTGCAAATAAGATTTTCTCCAGTCAACTACGTGACCAATACTTCAACAAAAGAGGGAAAGCATTTTAAATACTCTCCAAACTCCCATCAAACTTACCCTTTAGTTCCAGGATATAAACTTGCCTCTTATTTCACAGCAGAATAGACCACCACTGCATGAATTCCACTTTTCTGCTACCAACCTACAAAACTGCCATTGTTTCAACTTTTGCGTAGGGATTAAGAACCCGGGATTTGAAGCTGGGCTTTTCCACTTATTAATGGGTACATTAGGCCTGTTATTTTCTCTAAGACTCCCTTCCTTATTCTGCAAAATTAGAATTTAATGGTTTCAATTTTCCTGAATTGTTGCAAGGATTGCATTAATCATGTAAAGTGCTTAATGTGTGGCCTGGCGCATGATAATCTTCAATAAATAATTGTTATATTATTATTATGTTGTTGCGAAGCTGTTCTCTTTCCCTTACCTTCTATTTCAGTAGACAGAGTTTCTTACTCACCAAAGTTTCCACACACATATTTTGACTCTTTACCCACTTCTATCCCTTTTGTGAATAGTGTTAAATTTTATTTTAATGTTTTGTTTATTTTTGAGAGAGAGAGAGAGAGGGACAGAGACAGAGCATGAGTGGGGGAGGGGCAGAGAGGGAGAAATAGAATCTGAAAGGGGTTCTGGGCTCCGAGCTGTCAGCCCAGAGCCTGATGCGGGGCTCGAACTCACAAACCATGAGATCATGGCCTGAGCCAAAATGGGACGCGTAACCCACTGAGCCACCCAGGTGCCCCGAGTAGCGTTCAGTGTTAAGGAATCACTGTGGAAGGTCTTCTTAAAGGACCTTTCTTATCACTCGTTGGAAACATTTTGGCCAATCCTACTCCCCAGAGTGGGATTGTCACCTGAAGCTAATCTGGGTCCATGAATTATATGTGAAAGGATGGATGTGCTGTTTCTCCTTCCACTCTCTTCCTAGGGAAAAGGTTGATAGCTTACAGTCTATTCATGGCTCAGAACCAAGAACAGGGTAAGAAACTATTGCTTTATAGCTTCTGAGACCTGTGGAGGCATAATCTGCCAAGATTTGTGGTGGTTTGGCAATGGTATTATGTGACACCATAAAGAAAGTCAAATAATTTAACATGCTTCATTTAAAATAGCTCTCCACAGAAAAAACACACTGTCAGTGGGTACTTTACCTAAGCTAAGTTTAATGGCTGCACCATATTTTAAATGCTAATCATTAATTGACACTTCAGAATGAAGTGACTTTAGAAAAATATACTCAAGTACTATGACTGATTTAAGGAAGTGATTAATTCCCCATGCAGGGAGTGGAAGAATAAAGGCACTGTTGAGTTACTCCACATAAGTATTTGTCATTGTCACGCTGACAGTTTGAGATATCATTAAATATTAGGAAATTAACTGCTTAAATCTACAGATATAGTGCAGTAAGTAAAATAAAAAGCCTCATCATGATTATGTTGGCTTAATAAGAGTCACCGAAAGAGTTAACCTAAAAGCATGTTTAAGCTACTGAGGTAAATATCATATACAAAGCTCAAAAAGTAACTATTACAAATTTCAAAAATCTAATGTAAAAGTGCTTCCAAATTTAAATAAATCAGGCCTAGGTACATCTTCTATTTCTAAAAGGCAAGCCAGTGACAGCCACTTTAATTAGGCGTTATGGTGACTCCAACAATCCTATTTCCTTTTCAGAGGCACATGAGACTTTGATTTCCTCTTCACTTCCCTTTTAATCAGCCTGGGCTTACTGTGCCCCCACTTTCATATATCCTTTCCGCATTAAAAAGAAATAAGAGCAGATATGCCCTCAAGTTGGGAACTGAGAGATGTAGGAGGATTTTTACCTTTTACATTTTCATTTATTAGGTTTTATAGTAAAATTTGTACTGCATCGGACTACATGTCATCTCACCTGGTTTAGTGGGTAAATAATTCCTTTTTCCTATGGGGAAAGTATTTTTGGAATACAACCACCCATGACAAATTAATTCCTGTGTTAGTACATGAGTGCAGTGAGACTTACCAAAATATCCAATTATCTTTCATGGTTCAAAAACCTCGTCTTCTCTATTCCAGTATTATTGTTATGTAGTGTTTCAAAAACCCATCACATAGTAAGGCTTCAAGCTGGCCCTTATTCTAGACTGCTTGAATAAAAGGAGGGAGCACATCATATGGTACAACATATACATGCATACAGTTATCAGGAATAGCATTTCTATTATTACGGTCTCCATACTAAACAAACAATTCAGGTTATACTTTTTAGTAACATACTCTGAAACCACACTGATCTGGTTCTTAGAAAATGTTCCACAATCACCACGTTTTGCACTTGAAAACTAATCTAAGAAGTTTTGTTATTCCATGTAGATAATATCTAGAGGTAGTACTGTCAGACATCATATTTACATTAAAATATGCTATGAAAAAGGCACCATTTTGCAGTTTATACACATATTTCTTTTTATTATTGCCAGAGTCAGTATGTATTGTCCCAGTGTCAACCCAAATGCCATGGCCTTGAATATGAATGCAAACTAAATGCTTATAAAATTAAATGCTACTTCCAATGGAGTGCAAATGGCCATTTAAAAGCAGGGACTGCACAATGAACTTGCAAGTGGGAAAGCACACAATGAGATTTTAGAGGCTACAGTTCCTCAGAAAGTAAAACAAAACAAAACAAAATGGCCTTAGTCTGCAAAAATATTTATATTCTGGCAGCCACACAATCTACTGTTATTTACAAAGCTGGTCTACTAAGACAGAACATGAGTATTGTGTGTTCAGTAGTATGTTAACATCTTCACTTAAAGCCTCTTGAGGTTACTCTTTATAAAAATTTCTATCACTTGGGTTTTGACAATAGCCTTAACATATTAAAGGACACAATTTAAAAACAAAAAATATTAAGCAGTTAGCAGGAACATATTTGCTTCTTAAAACAAGGCTCATCAAAAACCAGGCGAAACAAGACAAAACAGAAGAAATGTATTCTAATCACTCCCAAAGATTAAACCCAAGCTTAACAGAAAATCATTAAAATACATTTATCAGAGCCTAAAGAACCAATGACTTATTGGTAAATGAGTGATCAGTCATCTTCTTGTCACTATCTGCACACAGCAGATACCAAGCCATCCACTCAGCTCTGATCAGGGTTTTTCAGCTTGCTCTTTGTGTGCAAGAAGACTGTCTCATGGGTGTCATTTCCTTTTATTTTTAAAAACATGAACCAAAGAGGGAGACTGAAGTGCAGTCTAGAGAAAACGTAGTCCACAAAACATGTACCTGGTTCAAGTATAAAATGGAATGAGTTTCCAAATTAATTCAACCATTGAACTAAGGGGGTCACACTGAGTTTAGAAATGAGGTCATTCCTTCCCGTCCCTGAAAGAGAGCAACCACTTTGAAAGAGACCTCTGAAGTCTCGTCTTTAGCCATGACATTATTAATATTTCTGATTCCTTCCACTGCTTGTCTTTGAATTGATGCCCAAGAAGATGCAAGTCACTGTGGAGCCACAGTTGGAAGGTAATAACAGTGTTTGTCTTTACAATAGTTTTTTGCCCTCCTGGTTTGAATGTTGCCTCTCAGTTATGGAGCTATTAATTTTTTACAGACCTTCTGTTTACCACCACACCCTGCCTCACATGCCAAGTGTGTTGGTTGCTTGCTGAACCAGGACACCTAAGTCTGTTGGGCTTGGGATTCACGGAGAATCTTGGGCATTTATTTAAGGGGAGCCCCAAATGATTTTTGTTTTGCCATTTGTTAGCTAAAATCAATACATTCTATCATTATAATCTCTGCAAAACCTCAGACTGTGTGTGCCTGGCAGGCAAACCCATCAGAGACACTAAGATCTTCCCCAGCAGTACAGATATCTTACTTTTATTTTTAATTAATATAAAATTCACAATGAAACCAGAAGCTTCGAGACCCAAAGGAATCTGTTCTAAAGCCTTCAGCAGAGTCTGGTGCGCTCTCGTTTCTATGTCTGCGTTCTTCAATGCTTATTTGAGTTTTCTTTGAAATTCATTTGGCTTGGGCCAAAATAATTCTTGAAAGTTAAAGAAGCTGATACAAATAAAACAGTTTACTTGAGGAACTCTTTATGTTTTCTACTTATTTTTTTCTCATAACAGACTGGCAAAAGTTTGAATATGCATACTTTATTTATTCCCCTCACCCATGATTTCTTATACCTAAAAAAAAGTGCCAATAAACTGCTTATGAAAACAGCATGTAGCTGAATCAAGTTGAAGAATGTCAAGGGGTCACCGAAATAGTCCTTGCAACTTTCCCCATTTTATATTCTTTTTCACCCCATTTCTGTAACCTGGCAGAGAAGAATTTCAACTTCTTTCCTAATTACAATGTATTCATCTTCAAAATGCCTGGCTTTAGGAGTGCCTGCGTGGCTCAATCGACTGAGCATCTGACTCTTGATTTCGGCTCAGGTCATGATCTCACAGTTCATGGGATTGAACCCCGCACTGGGCTGTGTGGTGACAGTGTGGAGCCTGCTTGGGATTCTCTGTCTCCCCTCTCTCTGACTATCCCCATGCTGGTGCACTATCTATCGAAAAAAAGCCCACTTTCAAAAAAAAAAAAGAAACTGGCTTTAAAGCCTGGAATTAACCTAGCAAAAGAAGATATTTGATATATTACAGAAATAATGTAGGGACAGCGCTATAATTTAGTATTCAGAAGTAATCATGTATAATCATTTCTTTAACTCATGTAGAAATATTTGCTATAGATCAGTGATACTTTAAAATCATAGGTACCATTAAATCATACTTACTTTTTTATTTAAAAAAAAATTTTAGTGTTTGTTTATTTTTGAGACAGACAGAGACAGAGCATGAATGGGGGGAGGGTCAGAGAGAGAGGGAGACACAGAATCTGAAGCAAGCTCCAGGCTCCGAGATGTCAGCACAGAGCCAGACGGGGGGCTCGAACTCATGGACCATGAGATCATGACCTGAGCCGAAGTCCGACAGTCAACGAACTGAGCCATCCAGGCGCCCCTGCATACTTACTTTAAAAAAATAAATAAATAAATGGTTTTGCTCATGTTTTCCACAGATTTGAGAATGTTTTCACAGGTGTGAAAAAACAAAATAACCACCAACAGCCAGAAACTATAAATATGTACTGTTTGCCTTCCTATATACTAAACTCTGTATTAAGTCTTGTAAAATAAAACTGAATAAAATATGACCCCTGCACTAATGGAAATCACCAGTGTAACCTTAACTCGTCTATGACAAAGAAAAGGCTGTACAGTCTTTGAACCATTTTTTCAAAATATTAAAAAAATTTTTTTTAATGTTTATTTATTTTTGTGAGAGAGAGCGGCAAAGCAAGAGCTGGGGAGGGCCAGAGAGGGAGACACAAAACCCAAAACAGGCTCCATGCTCTAAGCTGTCAGAACAGAGACTGACATGGGGCTTGAACTCACAAGTTGTGAGATCATGACCTGAACCCAAGTCGGACGCCCAACTGACTGAGCGCCCCCGTTCCAATGTTTTTTTTTTTTTAGGTTCATTTATTTATTTTGAGAGAGAACACAAACAGGGAAGGGTCAGAGAGAGAGGGAGAAAGAGAATTTCAAGCACGCTACACACTGTCAATGCAGAACCCGACATGGGGCTCAAACACATGAACTATGAGATCATAACCAGAGCCAAAACCAAGAGTTAGACACTTAACTGACTGAACCACCCAGGCGCCCCTTAATCAGAATATTTAAGTTCCTCCTTTGTGGTAGGCTCTCTGTTTAAGCTGCATAGGTTCAGTGTGAAATGTATCTTTATATTCCCCATAGTGTCTTGAACACAGTAGGCACTCAATGGATAAATGACTGATTCTCTTAACCACATGAATTTATACCCTAAAATGTCCCACTAAAGTCAGGTGAGCCACAGATAATAAAAATCTGCTGGCATGACTTACATACCAACATGACTGTCAGGGCTGGCGTGCTTTCTGACTTATTAATCTCATGGTTTGGCCTGGTAAGTGAGTTACGGTGAGTTGAATCACTTATGATTCATGTTTAATTTTATGGCTATAACTCATAGGTAGGATGGAAGGAACAAGAAGAACTCTCTTCTCTACCCATCTTCAACTGCTGTCTCTTTGGTCTATAATTCACTCTGAACTGACGTATTATACATATAAAAAAAAAAAAAAACCCAGAACAAGACCGTCACACATATGAAGTAATTTAACTTTACTTTGATGATGGTATATTAAATACCTGGAAGGAACCAGTACTTGGAGATTGCAGAAAATTGTCCTTCCTTATCAACAGGGAAATAAACACTTAGAATGAGAAGGTAACCATGACTGGAAAGCCAGAGACAGGACAGCAAGTTCTTTTGTCAAGAAACGTACTATATTCTGCTAATTATATCCTGCTACCTTTTCATGTGAGATAAAAGCTGAAAGTATTCTGGCTTCTCAACAGGATCAAAGCAAATGTGGTTTCTTATTTGGATGAAACTTTATACACCTAGGCTTGCTGGCCACTAATTATTAAAATGGCAAATAAAATATAAGTGCAATCTATAAACTTATTTAATATTACTGTACCTAAGAGTCATGACTTTTCACTACAAGTTTGGTTTTATAATCTGACTACCACAAACACACAAAAATGTGTAAGCACAATTTAGAAAATTGAAGGGTCTGGGGGCGCCTGGGTGGCGCAGTCGGTTAAGCGTCCGACTTCAGCCAGGTCACGATCTCGCGGTCCGTGAGTTCGAGCCCCGCATCAGGCTCTGGGCTGATGGCTCAGAGCCTGGAGCCTGTTTCCGATTCTGTGTCTCCCTCTCTCTCTGCCCCTCCCCCGTTCATGCTCTGTCTCTCTCTGTCCCAAAAATAAATAAATGTTGAGAAAATTGAAGGGTCTGTTGTATACATTAGAGCAGTGGTTTAAAAAGTTTAGTCAAGTATCAGAATCCAATAGAAACTTGTTAAAATATTTATTGGTTGGCTCCACCCCAAGATATTTTGATTCAATAGGTCTGGGATGAGGCCTGAGAATTTGTATTTCTAATCCGTTCCCAGGTGATGCTGATGCTGGTAGGTCATAGAACACAAGTTGAGGACCAGTGCATCAGGGATAACCTAAATACATTTTACAAGAAAAAAGAAAGAAAATTTTGATGGAGCTATTGCTCAATGGCTTTTTAATTTCAAATACATGTACTTCCCGCAACTCCTCTTTCTCTGAGACTATTAGGGGAACATGAATCAGACTCCCAAGTAATTCTGATTTTGTTCCATCCAGTCATCAAGGCTGTCTCACAGATGAAATTCAGGAATGGGTAGTGTAAGTCTTCATCTACAAAAACATGCAGCAAAAATTTTAACCTGCAAGTCCCAAGGGGGTGGAGGCCAGAATTATTCGAGGGTAACCATAAAATCCAGGATAGATATCCCCTGCTGAATTCCTGCGTGCAGAATTAAAAGCACTTCTTCAGTTCTATTGCAGACAAAATCTGCATGCTGACCTACTTCTCAAGAAACCATGATTGATCAGCTTCACAAAATGCTCTAAGGAGGATAAGTGCTTTATTATTTCACCCAGGAAGCCAAAAATATATATTTGCATTATTAAATTTCTATTTGTTACATGCCCCTATTTGCAGACTATCATCTACTTTAGATCATCAGGGTATTATGCAGGTTATGTAAAAAATGGGAAGAGAGGACAATACATAGCTGAACACAAGTTTCAGGATATAACTGCCTCAAATTGGCTATTTAAATGTTAATTGTGCTTGTTATTTAAATTGATAAAATAAAGTATTTATTAAATGGTCTTAAATATACTTATTAATATATAAGTTATATATATTAATACATTAATACATACAAACAAAATGCATGTATTAAATGGTCTTAAATATATTTATTAAACAATATGTGTGTTAAATAGTTTTAATTTGACAAAGTATCTTCAGTTTAACTTCCTATGTAGAAAAGTTTTAGGGATATTCTCAATAATGTCTTCTTTTATTCTCCAAAGACTGCTGAAGAGTCTTGGAAAGATGAAGGGATATCAATCCATCAGATAAGCACATGGGCTCTAAGTAATTAGCTAAACACATAGGCAAAGAACTTTTGGTGATTTTATGTTTCAGTCATTTCAAACCATGAGTTTGTTTTCTACTCTATGTACTGTAAATGAAGGGGCTTGTAGAAGAGCATAAAGCGCCTACACTTGGATCACACACCCCAGAGTTCAAATGAATGCTACTATTAGTTGTTGTGTCAATGCCACAGGTGAACATGACATTCCAGTGACACAAGTGAAGGTTTTGAAATGCTGCATTAATCTTGTATCTGACATTTACTTGCTTATTAAATTCTATTTTTAGGTTTATTTATTTTTGAGAGAGAGAGAGAGAGAGAAAGAGAAAGAGAAAGAGAAAGAGAAAGAGAAAGAGAAAGAGAAAGAGAAAGAGAAAGAGAAAGAGAAAGAGAAAGAGAGAGGCAGACAGAAATGGAGAGAAAGAATCCCAAGCAGGCTCTACACCGTCATTGTGGAGCCAAACCTGAGGCTCAAACTCATGCACCCTTAGATCACCACCTGAGCCAAAATCAAGAGGTGTACTATTAACTGACTGAGCCCCCCAGGTGCCCCTTTATAAAATTCCATTAATCTCTCTATTCTTCTTTTTCGTTTACATTAAATTCACACTTATACTTCCATGTTTTAACACTCTCAATTTCCTCATCAGTAAAGTGGCACTCTGATTAGCTACCAGGTAAGACTATTATTAGGATTATGTGAAATAATGAATGTGAAGCTATAGCATGCAGCACAGTGTAGGTACTGAGCATGGTAATTTTTGTCAAGGAAAAAAAAATACTAGCTGGTTCTATCATAGTAAAAATGTGCAGAAGCCTGTGACCCCAATGACAAAAGACAACTCTGCTGTGTTCCAAGTTCATCCTAAGGGTAACAACTGCAAACAAGAGAAATATGGTCAAAGGCCAATTAATATGTGAATACCCTAGTTGAGATAAGAATTAGTTACCTGCCACGTTTGTATTCATACCAGTAAAAGCCTTAAGATTATCTTTGAGGTGCTCAAAGAAATTTGGATTTCTTTTTTGTCACTAGAAACTGCCTATTTTTAAGTCCTCCACCTACCAAAGAACAAAAAGAAATTAAAATGCTCACCTGGAACCTTCTTTTCAGCTAAGGAGTCAACATATGAAGAGAAATGTTCAAAAGAAAACCTTACGCAGGAAACCATGTAACTATGGATGGGAAAAACTACAAAACATGTGTCTGTGGTGTATGTTTCCACATTACCTTGCAGCTGATTACCTGGACTATTATAAATGGTACATTTAACCAAAGAGAATGATGACAGCTTCATACAAAACGACAGGTCCATTTACATCCCTGGGTGATGGGCTGATCTTATGTATTAAACACTAATATTACAGTCCACAGTCTACCACTGTACCTAGAGATCATACATTATTGGTTTGTGCTTGGGCTTGTAAACCATAAATATGTAATCATGAACAAAGGAAAGGATGAGGTTTTTTTCCTCTCATCACATAAAATGCCATTTGCTTTATAGTTTATAGATTACAAAGAAGTCCTAACATTTACTGAAACATTTACTTCTTGAAAATGTCAATATTTTGATATGGCACAAACACGATCATTAATCTAGATACTTTAGGTATGTCCCATGCTCCGAAATATCAGTAGTTATTTTCATTTCCAATAAGCAGAGCTATTTGGCCAGATCTTAGGTATCCATGGCTAGGTGAACTTGATGCCTCAATGGCCCAAGCTGAGGGTCAGATCTATTCCATGAGCTTTATTTAGACTCTACATTCACTATATACAAGTGTCTTCTATTTAATCCTAACATCAAATCTCCTGCCCAAGAGGTAATAAGTGATATAAGTGTATGATTAATAAGTTATTATAAAAATAAAACATTTTTTTTGTTTCCCATGTAAAAATCATCAAATTCCTAACAAGGTCTCTTAAAGGAGAAGTCAAAGCAAAGGTCATGATTCATACACAAAGCAGACAGTAATCCTAAAACCTATATGAATTTAAGTCCCTTTCAAACTTGAATATCCTAGCCCAGGAATAAGTTTCAGATTTCTCCTTTCTTTAAACTTCCACAACATTACATCTTTACTTGCCTCTGACCAATCATTCATCTTTGTGTGCCCATACATATGGAGAGTGACTGAGTGGAGAGATAATCTTCATATCTCTTCCCAACACAGAATGCCTTCATCTTTAAGTCCAAAGCTACAGCTCATCTTAACACAGTGTACATAGCACATTGCTCCTGAACCAGTTAGCCTCCAGGTAAAGTCATGCAAAACTCAATTTCTGAAACTGTGGCATTTTGTGTCCCCCCCCCCCCATTCCTTCAAGAGTGGGGGAAGGAAGGGAGAAAAAAACAACTTATCTCACTTTTCAGGACTCAAGTTTATGCTTACATTCCTTTCCTCTCTAAATGACTCTTTCAGCTTGGCTACGAGATGCCATATTACAGTGCCAACTACCAGGTTTTTTTCAAATTAAATAATTTGATTACTAATCTCTTTGTCATAAGTAAGACTCCCTTCACCCAAGTTCTGAGAATGAGGTCTGAATTTACTGTCATTCTGCTTCTTCAGTACATTACTCATGAGGGCCTAAATAGGTATGTGCAGAATATAGGGAAACTTCCTGGACAAAGTAATTGACAAAATCTTATTACAAGTATCCGGAAGCAATTTTAAATACGTCTTAGGCATGGGAAATTCTAACTTTCTCCTTAAGGATTAAGAAAAAAATTGGACCTCAACATGTATTACAGAGGTCACATGATCATATTTCCCAGTCTAGTTGGCAAACTTCTGAAAATTCAACTGAAGCCAGATATTCCCATGTCACTTAAACACTTTAATTCTTGTCAGTGGGTCCTGAACTCTTAACATGGCTCACATTATATTAAATGGAAAGCTGGTAATACAGTCTTTTCAAATGGTGACAACCACTAGCTGGATCAAGGTCAGCCCTCCGCACCGCCCCCCCCCCCCAAAAAATGAATAGAACAGAAAACCACCCAGAAAAATAAAGGAAAAAAAAATGGACTTCTAGGGAAGATGGCAGAGTAGGAGTATACTAAGCTTACATCGTCCCACAAATACAACTAGATAACACCTATATCAATGTAAATAACCCAGAAAACAACTCAGAGACTGGCAGACCAGACTCTCCACAACTAAAACTATGTGTATCTGTAAAAAGTCAAAGGATTCACAAAATGAAAGGTTGTAAAGTATGACACTATATAGCAAAACTGTGGGAGAAGAAATAAAGAATGAGTTTAAACTTAAGCAACCATCAATTAATAAAGACTGTTCTATGCATAAGATGTTTTACACAAACCTAATAGTAACTATAAATCAAACCCCAGTAATATATATGCAAAAAATAAGGAGAAAGGAATCCAAGTATATCACTAAAAAAAAGGAAGCAAATCATACGAGAAGAGAGAGAAAAACATCAGAGAAGAACTACAAAACCAAACATAAAACAAATAACAAAATGGAAATAACTACAAACCTATCAGTAATTACTTTGATATAAATGGCCTAAACTCTCCAAAGACATAAGGTGACAGAATAGATAAAAAAATCAAGACCCATCTATATGCTGCCTACAAGAGACTCATTTCAGACCTAAAGACACATGTTGATTCAAAGAGAAGGGATAGAAAAGCATTTATCAGCAAACAGAAGTAAAAAGAAAGCCAAGTTAGCAATACTTATATCAAACAAAATAGACTTTTTAAAAAAAGACTCTACAAAGAGACAAAGAAGAACACTATATAACCATAAAGGGGACAAGTCAACAAGAAGACATAACAATTATAATTATGTATGCATTCAATATGGGAGCATTCAAATACTTAAAGAAGCTAAAGCAAACGTAACAGAAGTAATTGATAATAATACAGTAACAGTAGGGGACGTTAACCCCCCACTTAAATGAATGGACAAATCATCCAAACAGAAAATCAAGGGCACCTGGTGCCTCAGTTGGTTAAGCATGTGACTCTTGATTTGAGTCAGGTTATCATCTTATGATTTGTGGGTTCGACCCCACTAACAGCACAGATCCTGCTTAGGATCCTTTCTTTCTCTTTCTCTCTCTCTCTCTCTCTCTCTCTCTCTCTCTCTCTTTCTCTCTCTCTGCCCCTCCCCTCCTTGTACTCTCTGTCAAAATAAATACACTTTAAAAAAAAAAAAGGAAAATCAACATGAAAACAGTGGCTTTGAATGACACATTGGACAGATGGATTGAATAGATAAATTCAGAACACTCCATGCTAAAAGAGCAGAAAACACATTTTTTCTTTTTTTTAAATTTTTTTTATTAAAAAAAAATTTTAACGTTTATTTATTTTTGAGACAGAGAGAGACAGAGCATGAACGGGGCAGGGTCAGAGAGAGGGAGACACAGAATCTGAAACAGGCTCCAGGCTCTGAGCTGTCAGCACAGAGCCCAACGCTCTTACTATGTTGGGCACAGAGCCCAACACTTACTATGATGAACACTAATTGGTGAATCACTATGTTGTACACCTGAAGCTAATATAACACTGTATGCTAACCATACTGGAGTTAAAATTTTTAAAAAAGGAAGAAAATAAAAATGAATCATATAAAATGAATATTTTATTTCTTGAAACTTTGCTTAAGTTATACATATGTATGTATACTGAGTAAATTTTTTTAATTAAAAAAGTATCTTTTAATGAGAGTCACAACCAAAAGTTTGCAAAGTACCGAAGTAATTAGTTATGCAGTATTATAATCTCCAAATGTGTTAACAATAGCATAATATTTTAAAGTGTGTTCTGATAAAGTATTTTAAAGTGTGTATAATATTTTAAAGTGTTCAGCATATATACACACAACATACAAAATGTGTGTGAACTAATTGTTATTGGTAAGATTTCCAGTCAAGATCAGGCTATTAGTTTTTGGGGAGTCGAAAGTTATACGCGGATATTTGATGGTGCAGGGGGTCAGTGCCCTAACCTTTCCATTGTTCAAGGGTCAACAATATTTTCTCAGTTAATCTTTACACTAACCCTGTGAGGTGAGCATTTTTATATTTGACTTTGTATAGTTTGAGTTACTGAGACATCAGAGACTCTTGTAATAACATTTGATTGCATTAATTTCAAATACATGCATGTTTTTATAAGTGAATAATAGATTCTGACTCTTCCTCTAATAGAGAATACTGATGGTAGAATTAAAGATATCTCTCCCCATCCTTTTTTAAGCAAATACATGAAAGGATTTTCTTAATTTTAAAATGCATGGGTGGTGCATGGATGGCTCAGTGGGTTAAGCATCCAACTCTCGATTTCGGCTCAGGTTTCATGGTTTGAAATTGAGCCCTGTGTCGGGCTGGGCACTGACAGCGTGGAGCCTGCTTGGGATTTTCTCTCCCACTCTCTGTATCCCTCCCCCATTTGTGTGCATGCTCCCTTTCTGTCTCTCAAAATAAATAAATAAACTTTAAAAATAAAATAAAATAGGGCACCTGGGTGTCTCAGTCGTTTAAGCCTCTGACTGGCTCAGGTCATGATCTCATGGTTTGTGGGCTCCAGCCCCGCATGGGGTTCTGTACTGACAGCTCAGAGCCTGAATCCTGCTTCAGATTCTGTGTCTCCCTCCCACTCTGCCCCTCCCTTGCTCAGTCTCTCTCAAAAAATAAATAAACATTAAAAATTTTTTAAGGAACACCTGGGTGGCTTAGTCGATTAAGTGTCCAACTTCGACTCAGATGATGAATTTACACTTGGGGAGTTTGGGTCCCGTATCTGCTCTGCACTGATAGCTCAGAGCCTGGAGCCTGCTTTGAATTCTGTGTCTCCCTCTCTCTCTGACCCTCCCCTGCTCGTACTCTCTATCTCTCAAAAGTAAATAACATTAAAAAAATGTTAATAAAAATAAAAATTAAAAAAAAATGTCACAGGAAAAAAAGCTTGTCCAGAATTACAGTCTAACTATGGGAATATCTGGAGCTAACAAAAACCATTTGGCACTTGCCAGAAAATGGTGTACATAGAGTCCTCTGTATCATTACTCTGTTTAATGCCCCTGTTCCTACTGGATCTTCTCAAATTGAAGAATTCCAAACTTGCAACCCACAAAAGATTGTTTAGCAAGTTCACTGGGAGAGGCACATCCAGCTTAGCTGAGAGAATCCAGGAATTATCACATGTAGACGGGGGCCAAGCAAGCACACTATTCTCTTTCTTCATATTAGGGTATACAAGTCTGGCCAAGTGCTTCTAACACTCTCTCATTCTTTATAGCAAAGGAGGATTCGGTGGAATAACTTGGCTCTCCCCAATCAATAAAAATTGGGTCAGAAATTGGATATATTCATTATTCAAAAAAAAAACTGCTGTGTATAAAAGAAGTGTATAACCACACTGAAGTTATGCAAATTAAATTATGTGTGGAAAATCAGATTATTTTCTTTTGAAAGCAAAGAAACCCCTTGTTACACTGCAGTGAAGTTTCATTTTTGAAGAAGTAGAGACTTTCAGTTTATACAACAAAGGTTAATTCTAGAAGGACACACCAAAGCAAAACATCATCAGTTTAGGATTTGCTGATTTAGTATAATACCAATTGTAGGAGGAAGAGAAAAGAAAAAAAAAAACTAGTTAGAAATACATGTGTATAAAGCATAACTCATGTGCATACAACCTGCTGTTCAGATTTCTCTCTTCCCCTCTCAAAGCAATAACATTTTAATATGAGAATCATTATGTTATATTATAGTCTCTTGCTTAAAACACAGAGTGCAACTAAAAATAAAAAGTCTTACTTTGTTTCTAAACCAAGCCGTGGTGTTATATGAATGCAGGATGTTTGGATTTAAATTTCTGCCAAAGTCTAGAACACCCATCCTTATTTCACTGGCTGTAAAATAGCACAAGGTGCTCTACAGGATCTAATTCACCTCCTGTTTCCTCATCCTTGAAATCTCCAGACAGATGAAAGATAGTAACTGATGGACATTTTATAACATGGAAGCCACACTGTAAATATTTATACGTAAATCAAATTTGTTTGTTTTGCAACCATATGAAAATAACATTTTCATTAAAGTAGGAAATATATGGGGAAATCCATGCACCCCAGAATGGCTGAAGTGGAGTTACTAAGAATCTAGAAAGAGAAGAACCCATCAGGATGTGGTAACAATACCAGTGAGGCACATCTGTCTGCCTATTGCCCTCAAGAAGCATGCCCAGCTTACACTGATTTTACCTTACCGCCCTTTCTAGCCATACCTGCTACCTTTCTAATTTCTTCCCTAAAATCCTCGCCATCCTACAACATACCATGCCCTTCCACATGCAGGGATTTACACGTGTAGTTCATGCTTCCTATAATACCCTTCCCTCAAGTCTCTCTTCTCAAATACTCGGTGACTCTTCCAGTTCTGAAGGGCCATATCAAATTCATCTCCCCAGTCAGCTCATAGAAGATGATAATAATGAAGTAGGGATTAAGAAGTAAATAAAAAATTATAGTATTGGGTTTCAAGGAAGGTGATGTGGGTATGCAGAATGCTATGGGGGAAAAAAACAGAGGCAGCTAGCTGCTGTGAGACCTCTACATTCATGCTCTCCTAAGCCACTGATTCAGGCTCTCCTGACTTCCTCCCCCGTATCTGGTTTCTGGGCTTTCAGATCTTGGAACTCACCTATGGCTCTGTAAAACTTCAATCTCTAAGTTCTTCAACAAAATAATCACAGAATCCAACAGACTATGTAGTAGGTGTCCTCTAACTCATTATATGCTTCAGGCTATTCTTCTTGTACTTACTGCTCATAATCATATTAAAGCTTACACTGCTGCTTGCCTGTAAGATTCTTCAAACTGGTTTTTCTATCTCTGATGGTTAATTTTATGTGTCAACTTGATTGGGCCAAAGGCGGGGTGGGGGGTTGCCATGCGAAACAGTATTTCTAGGTGTGTCTGTACTTTGGATAAGATTAGCATTTGAACTGTGGACTTAGTAAAACGGAGTGCTGTCCCCAGTGAGCGTGGGCATCATTCAATCTGTTAAGGAATACAACAAAGAGCAGAGGAAAGGAGAACTTGTTGCCTTCTTGCCTGCAGGCTTGAGATGGAACATCAGTCTTCCCTGGTCCTCAGACTGGAGTTTACATCATCTGTAACCCTGGCTCTCAAGCTTCCAGACTTGACTAGAATTTACACTACCAGATTTCCTGGATCTCTAGCCTGCAGATGGCAAATCATGGGACTTCTCAGCCTCCATAATCGCATGATCACATGAGCCAATTCTTCATTTTTATATACATGTCTACATTTTTTCTCTCAATCCAATCTATTCTATGTGTATTCTTTCTGAAAAAAAGAAAAAACCTCATATATCATTCCTATAATAGTAATGACAACAAAAATAAAAATTATAATACAAACCAAAACACATAAACAAGGAACTCAAAAAGCAAAAGACTGAAAAAAACCTTAGTAACAATGAAGATCATTCATGAAATGGAAACACTTTTCTTATTTTATATTCTACTACTCTTATCAAGAACTCTTCAATTCTCTTCCTTGCAGAAACAGTGTACTTTCCATGGCCACCATTTGCTCACAGTTTTTCTTCAAAGTGAAAAAGACAGGGTAGAATCTAACAGGTTTTTAAATTTTTTTTTATATTTATTTTTGAGAGAGAGAGAGAGAGAGAGAGAGAGAGAGAGAGAGAGAGAGAGAGAGAGAGACAGAGCATTAGTGGGGGAGGGGCAGAAAGAGAGGAAGACACAGAATCTGAGGCAGGCTCCAGGCTCTGAGCTCTCAGCACAGAACCTGACAAAGGGTTCGACCCCATGAACCGTGAGATCATGACCTGAGCTGAAGTTTGGACGTTTAACCTACTGAGCCACCCAGGCGCCCTTAGAATCTAAGACTTATTAAACACTGATCTCTTGCTAGTGTTAACTGTCCTAACCTGAGACACAACCTTGACTTGAATCAAAAGTCTGATTGTAGGAACAGTATGAAAGCACTAAAGGTGATACCTTTCAGGCAGAGGTAAAGAAGTTAAAGATGGCTTCCTAGCAGAGGCGATATTCTAGACTGTCCTTTCAATACCCACGTTCACCTGATTCTCTTAAGCCATCCTTGTTTCTCCTCTTCTTAAGGAACCTCCTCTACTTTTATCACAGAAAGTCTTTATTTCCTATTCTCCTGCTTCCATGTGGAAAAACTTCTGTAATGACATTCCTGTCTCTCCCCACCACTGCTACCAGTACCTCGTCACCCCTCATTTCGTCTTCTCCATGGAGGGAAGGGCAAATTTAAGGATTTGCACAATACCAGCACAGACCCTTTCAATTATTCTTTCTTGGAACCAGCCTTTCAGTAGGATAGCAAATTCTGATTTGCTTTCTGACATTCGGTCTGCCTCTATGGAGAAATCTATTCACTGTCCAGCTGTGAGTGTTAACTAGGAGGATATGTTAGTTTAATTCCACAGCAAAGTATCAGGGAGCCTACTGTGGCCATATTTCCTTTGATCTACAGAGCTGTAATTTCTATCTCCATCTGTCCGACTCTTGTCCCTTATTGGGTTCCAATCTAAGAAGTGAATATGAATTATATGTTTTGGTCTCCTAGCTGTCCCAAACTTCCATGTCTTTAACTAGCACTTATGTGCCTATGACCCTCAATACATATATTCATATGGTTACTTACTTTGTGATTGTAATGCAATCAGTACCTTCTGGATAATCTCTTCTAGGATCTTTGCCCACTGTGCACCTTCCAAAATCCACAATTTCTCTCTATGAAATTCAAGACAACTATCTTTCTCATGATTTTAGTCTCTATGTATTGTCAAAGATTATCAACAATATATCTGTGATCATTATGGAAGTCGTTTACATGGAGGAAATTTAATTGTTTTGGATCAGAGCCTAAGCGCAAGTTTGCAAACAGCACTCTGAATCCTCACTTGAGAGTACTTTAATTTTCTTTGATATACAGCTTAGCTAATACAAAATTATGCACAGATTAGCAAACGCATGTTTGTGCAACACAATCTGTACGCCTCTTTGTATGAGAGCTTTTTTGATTATAGGGATGCTTTAAACAACTTTATGTATTTAAACTTTGTTCTCTCCAACAAAACTAACTTACCATACGTATATTACTATGTATATATTATAAAATATATAAAAATATATATTACATATACAATTTGAACTATAGTTGTTTCGCTATGTCTACTCTGATACAATACTCAAAACATTCTCATATTTTACATGAACCTATTAAAATATTTGCAGTTTAAATACTGATACATTCTACAGTTTTTATGAAAAATTTAAGATTGTGTTGCATGGAACTAGCTAGCATTCCAGCCAGGATCTACAAGTAAACAACGTGCATAATTGTGACAATTATCCACATTCTTTCCTTTTAAATGAGTCATCAATTTGTGCCTGAATTGTTTTAATCAATAGCTCCTGATACAGTATTAGTCTATTGAGCACATTTGTTGAGGATAGAAATTGATTAAAGAATTAGCTGATAAGAAATCTTCTCATGATCCACAGTCCTTTTAAAGAGTAATTTATATAGCTCTAATGCAAATTCAAACAAAACAAACATATCCTGAAGGCGTGTTTTCATCCTCATTTTGTTCAGATAATTTAAGATGAAGTTTGTGCATGTACAACTTTGAATTTCATTGCAAATTTCCTTTTCTGTCTGAACAGGTTCTAAACATAGGGACTGATACTGAAATAGGGGAATTATGAAAAGCAAAAAGAGTGTCAGAGTAGCATCATATTACCACCTCATACTCATTAAGGAATTTTGTAGCTGTCACTGAAAAAAAAAAGTTGGATTTTATCTTTCCTGTACAAACATACTATCTTTGTGTTTGTGTATGTCTGTTCTTCCTAATGTCACATAGGGAAAAACATCACATCTTTCATCCTCCAGGAAAAGTAAGGCTTTTGGTCACCTATATAAAACCTGGATTAACAAACTTCCTTACTCCTTCAACCTCTTTTCTAGATTCCTTCCATCCTCCTGCCATAGTTTAAACCAGGTTTGTCATTGTCAATCTCATTTTCTGCAATATGCTTTCTATATAAGAATAATTTGTCTTATTTTCTGGATTCCAACCCTGTTTTTTTTTTTTTTTTTTGAAGATTTAGTTCTAGTGATGATCACCATTCCACTATTCTAATTTCATTGCCTTTAAATATACTCAAGATTCTCTCATTTTAAGGAGGCTAAACTAAAGAAAAACAGTAAAACTCTCTTAATCCCATGTTGCATTTCAATATCTGCCCTTTGCCTAACATACTTCTTGCAGCTTAACTCACCCCAAATTGCTATTTATTCATTTCCTCACTCTTCTATCTACAAGTGACCTGCTACCAACCATTTCCCATGTCCCGGAAACTGCTTGTAGCCTCATGGTCATGGTCATCTTGGACATCTACCTTGAAAAATCCAATGCATACTTCTCAGTCCTGATTTGTTGTATGCTCAGCAGCATTTGTTTGACATTCTTAACAACTTTCTCTTCTGTAAACAATATTTTCTTATGTATTTCAGATTCTTTCACTAAGAATTGCTGGTAAGATTGCTGGTTTACCAATCTGCTCCTTCCTCCTCCCCTTTGCTAGCTCCTTCTACTACATCTGTCTCCTAACTGATGGCATTATTTAGGGCGCTCCTCCATTCCTGTTCTGTACACTCTCCCTTTGAGTGATTACATCTAATTTCATGCCTTCAATTATCATACATATGGTTATGAACTGCGAGTATTTTTCTTAAGACATTTATCTTAAGCTTCTGACAAATATATGAAACTGTTAGAAAACCCCACTTTCAACTTACAATAAACATACACAAAACAAAACTCATCTTATCCCAGGAATCTGATTCCTTGAATGGTCCTAAAGAATCCTGAATTAGGTCAGATGTCTCCATTCCCACTACCCTACCCTAAAGCAGCTACAGGTATCTCACCTGTATTACTATCCCTCCTCTTTAATTTATTCTTCAAGTTGCAGCCCTACTAATCTTTCTACACTGGAAAACTGACTTTTGCATTTTTATATTAAAGCCTTCAATGACTCTCCAATGGTCTTAGGTAAAAATGTAAAATCCACAAGCTATTCCAAGCCTTCTGATATCTTGCTCTGCTACAGCTCTTCAACTTTATTTGGAGTCTCGCTTTTGCTCTCTATGCTCCAGACATACTAAATTCTTACTATCTTTGGCTGCTAGGATCCTTTAACATGCTCTCTCCTCTGCTTCAAAACTTTCTCATCCTCTTTGCCTGCTCTTCTAATGGCTTAAATTCATTTTGTTCCAGAAGAACTTACGTGACCCTCGCAATCCACTTAGGTCTTCCCACAAAGAGAGCCACGGCACTGTATACTCTCATCATACCATTAACAGGTTTATTTACATATTTTTCATTTTCATACTAATTTGTCTTCTCTGTCAAACTGCAAACTCACCAAAGACAGAAAACCTTTTTTCTTCACAGATTTTCTTTGTAACTGTCATTTCACACACAACAGAAATTCAATAAATACATTTTTTGATAAAATAGTATGTGAATTGTTATTACCTTCTGTGTGTATGTTAAATCTTAAACAAGAACAAGTTTATACTCTATATACATTAATGAAAGATCTTTGAGCTATAACGGTTTAAGAAGAAATTGATTTCAACATCCCCAGTTTGAAAGTATGTAAGATTTGAACCAGAAAAGGTCAATAATTTGCCCACGGTCATAGAATTAATTTATTTGTTTTCTTGCTAATTTACATTTCCAAGTAGTATATCTTTGTCTCTTTGCTTCCTGTATTTCTTATGTCAGCCATTTAGATGTGTTTTTTCCATAAAACTCTGAAGACCTGAAGCTGCTATTCATCTGGTATTTAGATACACAAATAATGTGAATTTAAAACACTGGCCCCCAAAACCCAAATATATACCTTTAAAATGTTTTCCATATGCCAAATCTCCCTTCATTATAATTTCCATATAATTATTATTTTTATCACCTTTCTGAAACATCTTAGTAACATTTCTGATTATGTACAAAACAAATGCAGCAATGAAACCTGTAAACTTTCCGTCCCTGTGAACTATGTTCTGGAAATAACTTAATGCATTCCTTCAACAAACACTGATTGCCTACTAGATTTTATGTGCTATTCAAAATACTTGGCATATGACAATGAAGAAAAGTTCATGCCCTTACAGAGCTTGCACTCTAGTTGAGATTAACAAAACAAAACAAAAAGTAAGTAAATTAGAGGGCATGTTAAACAGTAATAAGTACTAAGAAGATAAACAAAGCAGATAAGGCAAACTGGAAATGTCGCACTTTTATCTGTTGGCTGACTGATTGGCTTTGCAGAGTTTTATTTCAAGCTATGAGCAAAGGCTCTTCATTCCACTGAAGATGAAGGCAGTGAGAGAGCTGGCCATGTATCTATAGGGGAGAAGAGTATTTCCCATAGAGGGAATAGCAACTTCAAAGGATCTGAGACATAATCATGACTACTAGTATATTTCAATCCTAACAAGGAGGTTAGTAGGTCTGGAGCAGAATGAGCAAGCTAAGTAGAAAATAAGGTCAGATAGTAGTTAACTAGGCCAAACCATATAAGATATTAAAAGACATGCCAACTTTGGATTTTACTCTGAGTGAAGTTCCTGGAGAGGTGTGGGAAGTGGGAAGTTCCTGGAGAGGTATGTGCAACTCTAAATGTTCAATTGAGAATAGATCCAAAAGCAGCAAGGGTACAATCAAGGAGATCAGTTAAGGAAGCTACTGCAATATCTAGATAAAAGATGACAGTGGTTTGAATTGAAATAATAGAGGGGAACATGGTATAAATTTTGGGACTGGGATATACTCTGATAATTGAATCCCTATGTCTTGCTAATGGATCAAATGTGGGTATCGGAGTAAGAGAGGGGTCATTAATGACACCAGGGTGTTTTGCCTAAGTACATAGAATGAAGTGTCCATTTAATAAGATGTGATATTATTCAGAATATTAAACACTGTTCTGGAGCTAAACTAGAATACTTTCTAGCATAGAATTCAATATAATGCAAAGCCTTCCTGTAGTCGAGTCAGGATAGCTTGGTATACGTATAGGCAGCAGAAGCAGCTCTTTATTAAACCCTTTCAAGTGACTCTCCTCTGATCCTACTCTGAGATATTGAGAGCAGCACTCTATACTGATTTCATTGTTTACAACTGGTCCTATGGAATATTACTGTGGATCAAAACCTGGGCAAACATTTAATAAAGAAAAAATAAAATTGCTGTGTGTGTGTGTGTGTGTGTGTGTGTATCTGTGTGTATTTATATATATTTTTCCTCCATAACAATATATTACTTAAGACTAAACAGTAATACTTTGATACCTGGTAGATTAAAAACTGGTTTCAACTTATTTCCAAATTATTGGGGATATTTAAGAAAGACAAGTTTTTCAATGGGAAAGTAATTCTTTTTAGGCTAAAGAAAAATAATTCTTTTATTTAAGACCTTCATCACATATGTATCTGAATACCCAAATCAGTGCACGAACACAAAGACACTGAAGTACATGTAACATGTGAAAAACACTGATCAAGCCTCCTGTGTAAGCTACGAGTGTAGTCATCAAAAAGCAAATGCTGAGATGTTTTCCCCAGATGAAACCAAGGAAACACTTCTTTTTAATCCCTAAAGACAACTTTTTAGTGCAAGGCCTATTACAAGAATGATGCATCAATGAAAGAAATACTTCAAAATAAAACAGCAGAAAACCTCTGTAAAATTTAAAACCCTATTCCAATTAGATTTATGGAAAAATATTTTAAAGTTGGAGTCTTAACATCATCACTTTGGTCTTTCAAAACAAAATGCTGAAGTTTTAATATACAAAAGCATTAATTAAAAAGAAATCCTACTTCTACTTCCCAGGGATGCCTCATACCACTTGCTAACTTGATTACACATGTAATGAAATAGAACTAAAAGGCTTGAGTTTATATTCTTGAACCTGGTATGTTCTCATCAGAAACTGTAGGCAGGAACTGAGCTTACACTGAACACAGTTTCTATGATAAAGTCTTGTAGCAAGCAGTATTAGATATATTGTTTTCTAGAATGTTTTGTTGTTAAAGTTCTGAGAGGCAACCTTAGCTTGCTTGGGTTTGAATGGCAGTGGATTTATTAAAATTTACTACTTTCTCATTCTGTAATTTTATATTAGTTTAGAATCCAGGTTGGAAAATAAAATGTCAATAGGGCCATATAAAACTGGAAAAGGATTTGTAATTTTTATGATTGAATTTTATGTGGTTAGTTTTTAAAATAAGCTACATCATATATTTGAAACAGACTTGTATATGTTGAGAAGTTTATGGTATTTTTCCACGTTTATATATATGCATGGAATAGATATGCATATACACATTATATTTATGTAAATATCTAAAAGCATTTGCATTACTTTTGGCCCAAATTTCTTCTTTTCTCTGACCCCACAGCTTTTAGATTTACAATGTTTCAAATTGTAGGGTCAGTACTTACTTGCTACAAGTACTTAAGTGAGTTACTTATCCTCTGTGAGTCTGTCTTTTCATCTACAGAAGATAATAATGATTTAATAGTGTTACAATATTTAATTTTACAATACATATATAAATACATTGAAAGCGACTTAGAAAAATCTGATTATTTCATAGAAACAAGACTCACTAATTTAAATTGTTCTCTCAAAGGTTATCCCACTTTGGTTTGATCACACTTTAACCTCATTTAGAAAAAAAAAAATTACTTGTGCTTTATGGAGAAATGAGATGATGTAAGGCAGTTTTCATGAGAACTTAAGTAAAATAGGATTTATTATATGTACTGCCAAATGCCCTATATCTCTTGGCAAAGTTGTGCAGTCTTGAATGATATAGTCCATTTTGGCAGCTGGAACCGGAGCTCAAAAAGGAGGTATGGATAAAATATATTTTATATTTCTAATATAAAACGAACCTTCCTATTAATAATTTGACAATGACAATCCATCACGCCTCATCTCATCTAAAGCTTCTGCCACACATCATAGTTTTAGGTCTCAGAAATAATGATTAGGTGCAGCTGTAAAACACACTGATTCAAAATGAAAGGTTCATTAGTCACATAATAGGAGCAGCACCAAAGAATTGCACAATGAAATCTGGGATTTCCCTTTTGTCTACTTTTTGGTACTCAATCTGTTTTGGCCTGAGGTCTGCATGCAGACAGATGCCCAGAATTGATTTTTCTGCACCCTAATGATTCCCTTTCCCCTCTTTGCATTAAATTGATTGAGGTGGACAATGACTGTTCTGATATTCTAAATGGATTGTGACTCCCTCATGGCATACCTGAATCAAAGAGAAATGCAATTTGGACCATTATTTTTTTCTACATTGGCTCTTTTGTCTGTGAGTGCCATATGAATCCTGACCGCTGTATGAGTAGTGCTGAAATTAACTTATTTTTCCCTCATATCCTCTACCAGAGTCTGAAGAAAACAGCACTGACTTGGGAATCATAAAACAAAATACCCCATGCCTAGTGAGTCTCATGTTTTCTAGATTACCTTTTCAGTCATCTAAGAATAATTCCTCACGTCCGTCTCAGCCTTCCTCTCTTGTAATAAACACCAGAGGTTTGGAACAAAGCTCTTGACAAGGCTGCTGGAGTTGTGACCACAGCTCCAGGATACATCAACCACTGGCTGGATGACAAGGGCTCCGAGGCTTACTTCAGAGGCATCGGCATCATTTTTGGATTAAATCTTGAGACCCCAGCACTATTAACACATCAAATTATAGGCATTGTCTAATAAAAATGCAGGTGACAACTGACCAGAGGAGGACTGTACCTTGTCATTATGCTAGGTATGCGGCAGACAATGGATCCGTATCAGTGAAGTTGAGTCATTGAGATTACTATCAACATCACTTGATATTTTCAATTCTCTCAAACCCTCATTCATTCCTTTCCCAAAATTTCCTTGCCTTTCCTCCTCTTTGACCTTCTTTTCTACACCATCATATTGTCACTCTAATGGCAACTACCCCTCTCCTGCTCTCTTTAACCGTGAGAGAACATAAAATTTCAAAATGATAACATCCATAATATGAGAAAGGAGCAATTCACAACAATGATCCAATGGTAGAAATGCCTATTAAAATGCCTATTAGAATGGTATCTTCATTTACTATGCTTCTTCTGAATTCGTTTGGAGAACAAAATGTTAAAATAATTGATATGTTAATTTTGGAAGGCTGCTCATAGTGGGATATAAATATGAAAGTTTCTATCCTGTGTTAGCTTGTGAAAAGCATAGTGTGAGATAGTTAATAAATAGGTGTATAAAGGAAGTTATGCTCTGAGTGGTACATGACATTTAATAAAAGTGGCGCTTTGTGGTGAAGGACTACTATTTGTAAATGGGACTAGTGATGAAATATATTGCAGAATAAGGTTATCAAGAGATAATACTGCACTAAATTTCTTACTATATCCTTCTTGGACAATGTTATGGAAGAGAAAAATTGAAGCACCAAAGGCCCAAAGTGCCACAGGATGTTTCAGAAGCAAGCAAACAGCAAGACCTATAGTAAATCCTTAATAATACTCTGTAATGCTGCATGGACAGTGACAATGAATGTCATTCACACTATAAAATGCCTGTTTTCTCATGTAAAATAATTAAAAGAATCAGATTCAAATGTACCCTGAACAGTCTTATCTTGTAAAAGAAAGAAATCTAAATTTACTGCCTTCCAGGGGAGCCTGGCTGGCTGAGTGGGTAAGTATGCAACTCTTGGTCTCAAGGTGATGAGTTCAAGCCCCACATTAGGTGAGAAGCCTACATACTCACTTACATACATATATAAACAAGGGCTTTCCAAAAGAATGTTACCTAGTAGATGGGTTGTAAAATTTATAAACATTTTTAACGTCTTTCTAAGATAATATTTTAAACAAATTAAATTCCAAAGGACATTATGCAAAATTCTATTTGGAAAAAAAATTACTCACTTGTTTAAAAATGTTTGAAATAAAGAATTTTAGTAGGTTTTAGCCTTATTTTCTGAAAGTACAAAAAAAGTCTTCCAGTTTGCCACACAACTAATTGACATCAGTGAAGACAGAGATACAATCAGCTAATGAATTTTGAAATTTTCAACATCAACATCAGCATACTTTCTATAATTGCTGAGTAAATTTGAAATGACCATCATTATTAGTAAAAGCAAACAATGATACACTCTTTTCCTTTGAGATTCACTTGTTTTGTTGCAGAATCAATTCACAAGGACAAATTGCACTTATTAAATATTAATTTAACTGAACTCAGAACCAGCACTTTGAAACTTTATATTACCAAATGTTTAACTGGAATTAAAATAAGTAATGAAGGGTTTTTTTTAATTAAAGAAAAATATTGAAATTAGGGACTAAATTGAGTAATATCCTTTTAATTCCCATTTTTTTTGTTTATCATATATAAAGTAAACAAAATACAAATTAAGGGAACTTCTGGAAAATATGAGATGTACTCTAAATTCCTTAATCTCATTGTTTTCTTTTTAACTTACATTTTTATATTATAAAGGTTAATTTTTTTTATTTCGTGTAATACATTGCAATATATTTAATTGTCATACAAATACTCTACAGTTACTGATTGACTATTATATTTTTATTTTCCCAATTCTTCACCTTTGGTTCAAAATACAAACAAAGTACAGGATGTTTCTGCCCTCAACTTATCCTCCTCACCCAAACATTTTAGCTAAGTAAATGTTTAACCTGTACACTGGTTGGTAGTTGTAACTCATATTCAGTTACTTTATCTTTGGATCCAGGCTCATTTCCTGCAGCCTGTTGGCCACCCATTTTTGAGCCGTATCTTTCTCTATCTCTTTTATATTTTCTCTTCTGTCGCCTGAGATTGTCTCAATCCAGTGATAGCTCCTCAGCCATTTATACTCTAGTTCACCTAGTTGCACCCCCACCAAGGCAATCTCAACTGAGTTGTTCATTCATCTTTCCTTCTCCTACGAACTCGCTAGTCCAAACAGTCTCTCCACCTACCCTAAGATATACTGTACATAGATGGTCTCATTTTGCAAATTGCTTTGACCATTACACATCCTTAAAAGTGCTTTCTTTGGCCTCCGGGCATATCCAATACATTTCCTTCAAGACAGTCATATTTAGCTTTGTCCTTTTCCACTATGCTGAACTTACTTATTCTCCTGAAATCCTACTATATTCATTCCCTATGCGGATAATTTGACATTGTACTTATTACCTTATGCTGAGCACATTGCCATATTGTATTGTGGCTCCATAATACACAATAATGCATTTTACTATTATTTTGTTGTCTTTTATAAAAATAAGCATTTATGAGGTTTGAACTTCCTTCAGGAGCGATAACTCCTGAGAGTACTTACCATGGTGATGACAGAGCACACGCTTCTTAACAAGAACTTATTAACTTGGGAAAGATTCATCAAGTATGTAGAGTGCATATGTTTTGTATAACTCATCAAATTAAGAGTTCTAACTAACTTCCATAATGCCTCAGAGTTACTCATAGAAACAACTTGTTCGTGGTGAATTTTTAAAGTCAAATGCTTGAGTTCAGAAATTGGTCTTATTTCCAATACCTCAAGTTCATTTTTTTTTCTATTACTATTTCATCTAGTTGTCTACTTTATTTCATTAGTGGAGTGAGAGTAAGTTCAATTGCCTGATCTAAACAAATAACAGAAGCAATGAGCCAGACAACAATCAAAGCACCTATAAAACAGAAAAGTAGTGTGGTTGAAATGACAGAAGAAATCAAGCTGTAAACTAAATCTCAGACAGCCTTTGCAAGGGAATCGAATTTATGTTCATGGAAACAGAGAAATCTTGTTGATAAAAGAATTATGACACATGGCATCCATCTTTTGTCAAAACTGCTATTAAAATGTATATATTTGATCACCCTAATTACTATTACAAGTAATAGTACCCTTGGTCCAGCTTACTTTAGCATTAGAATCCACAATACGCTAATGTTTTATGTTAAGATGAATTCCAAGAACTTTTGTAAAATTAATAAATGTGTATTCACACAATTAGGCATATATTAAGAACAATGGCACTATTACTTAAGGATTTCAAAAAGTGTTCCTCTAGGAAAAAAATCCTCACTGCAGAGATATAATTTTAGCCACAAAAAAAGGGATAGTGTTGTTTATTGAGCAACACATTGGCACTATTTTTTAAAAATATAAACACATAAAGGGGCTCCTGGGTGGCTCAGTGGGTTAGGCAGCCTGCTGACAGCTCAGAGCCTGGAGCCTGCTTCTGATTCTGTGTCTCCCTCTCTCTCTCTGTCCCTCACCCTCCCTGTCTCTCTCTCTCTCTCTCAAAAATAAACATTAAAAAATTTTTAAATATAAACACATATTTTCATTTTAATAGAAGATCCACACATTTTTTGACAATCTCTTTAAAATGAGATTGTGAAAAATTTATCATGCATCACTTCAACTATAATAATGTGCAATCTTAAAATGTAAGTAGATGAACAACAATCCAGAAATATAAAGTTGAAAACCAAGTGCAGTGAGCCATGTGGCATACTACAGGACACACAATGCAAAGTGAGTGAAACCATTTTAAAAACGAAATTAATTCTTATTCATGAGTTTAACCCTAAAGGGATTACTTCTCCAAGCTTGTGTATCAGTATGCTTTCTTCTATCAAAATATTTCCAGCACATCTTAAAGTCAAAGATATTATACACTATGCCTATATTATACAGTTCATGTGTAAAACACAAAGCACACACATAATGAAGACCTTTCAGTTACTACAAAGCAGCAGCAACAACAACAACAGTAGTAAATGTAGTTTCGACTTCTTCTGCAGAACACTGCCCAGGCTTAGATCCAGAGTTAATTATCTTCATGGCTTTGAAAGTACATGTAAGAGGCCTATGGCAGTGACCTTATTGTAAGATTATCAAATGGAGGTGAGGGCATATGAACCACAGCTGAAACCCTATTTCTTCAGATGAAACATTTTCAAAGTTTGTAACCTCTACTCCTCACACAGAGTTTTAAAAAAATGCCTTCAAAGAATGTAATTTCAAAGACATGTGTACAATGGGATGACCCTGCACATATTTAACAACATCAAACTATCCTATATAGCTATATTTTTTTAGTAAACACTGCCCCTCAAACATAAATATCCACATAGTATTAGCTAATGTTACCCAGAACTGTAATTAAACTTGTATGAGGATATATTGACAATTTCTGACATTTCTATGGTCCTCAACAAACAAACCAATCCCATCTCATGTTCTCAACAAAGCATTTCTTTCCTTTGGTGGGCCTTGTCCTCTAATTAAAATAACCCTCAGGGAATTGGTGTTTCCTATGGGACTGATGCCTATAGGAGCAAATTAAAAACAGGACTGACATATCCATGTACTCTAGGGGTGAATTACTCCCCTTCATGTTCTGTCAATAGCAGCCCCATTTTTACCCCCAATGTTGAATTTACACTTGATGGCTCTAAAAGTCATAAACGACACCTTAACCCGTACGATTACCTTATTTTTACCAAAGGCCAAATTTATTGGACCTTCCCATCTTTATGGGTAACAACACTTTGCTATAAGAATCCCTCTGTTTCTTTAAATAGGTCTTCTTACATGTTCAGATTCTCCATCTTGTATGCCTTCCATTCTTCAGTTGATCAGGTCATGTGTATTTTCAGCCCAAATTCTTAGTACCCCATTGGAGTGTCCCTAAATCATTTTGGACAGCTTTTTTGTCTCTTTTATAGTCAAGGTAATTCACTACTTATATCACATTTAAGAGTATATTAGTTGGTGAGAGGTTTTGAGGTGTCTATAATGTTATAGTAACAGAGCCGTGTCTCTCTATTAAAGAGGGGAGGGAACAATGTATTATAATTAATTGACTCTCAAGCACAAGTTTTATGGATTAGCCTCAAAATTACTTTTTTGTTTCACCTGAATAGGTAAGAAGTAAACACTGAAGCACTGTAATACAATGTTGAAATTGTTACAATTCATTTTTGGATGGAGTCAATGACACTTCTGACTCATGAGTAGGCAGGAAGAGCCAAGTACCTTATTTATACTGTAAACAACTTGTTTTGACAGGCTTAACCATAGGTGGAAAATGCATATATACATAAAAATATTCTGTATTAAAATAGAAAATATATGACCAGAAAAACAGAATCCATACCACCTGGTTTGTCATACTAAAGTGGCCGTGTATTTATTACATCAAGCGTGATACTGAGCCTATTTAAATATATTACATTTCAAACACATGATAAATGCATAGCTCTTGTTTGATGATGCATTTTTTATTATTCCTAATTTACAACTAAATTTTTATATTAAAATCAAGGGAAAGAAGTGCCAAATACAGTGTTTACAGACACTGAGAAAATTCTTTTCTAATGATAAACAATTGGAGAAAATAAGTAAAACTATCATTTAGCTAAAATCATAGATGCATCTATAATTTTTTTAAAAATAATCATAAACTAGGTCCATATGATAGGAGTCAGAGCAAAGTTCTTCATCTTTCATAATATTTAATACACATAATAATAAGCATGTAATAAGCACGTAATAAGCACGTAATTCAATTAGGCTTTCATTTCTAAGGTTGTTCAAAGCTATGGTAGGACTGGAATAAAACAGCTCTAAATGCTGTTTTTATTCTTGTAGCACCAAAATCATGAAGTACAGTCACTATTTTTCTTGATATGCAAAAGAAAAGGGCTAACTATACTTACAATGTGATAAACAAGCAGAAAACAAAGGAACACTAAATGGTGAAATAAAAAGGCATTCTTGGCCCTCAAAGAAGGTTAAAAAAAAAACAAAACAAAACTTTTGAAGATATTTTGGTGTTTGTTTCATTTGGCTGACATAGTGAGGAGAACATGTTGTAAGAATCTGAGAACACTGGGAAAGTAGTATCAGATGGAGAGCAGCGGCTGCTTCTGACTGCAGCTGTTTTACAGGTAGTGGCGTTAGGAGATAGAACTGGTTACACTTCTTTGGGGCTCTGCATAAGTGGGGATGAGTAACTCACACCTATAGCACAACTGGGATATGTCATTCCTGTTTTTCAGTGGTTATTAAAGGCATCAGTCCTACAGGAAACATCCATTACCTTAGCAGTTTTTTGTTGTTGTTGTTGTTACAGGACAAGACCCAGAAGAGGAAGGAAAGTGCTTTGCTAGAAACATAATCGGGGGTTTGGCCAGATGGTGGCATGTGGAAGGTCCCCAAGCATGAGGGGTAGAGTAAGGGATAATGCTATGGTCCGTGCAAGGTGAGTATGAGTGCTGGCCTGTGATCTTTCCCAAGATTTCACAAAGCTAAATTTACCACACTCACTCAGTACTTGCCATCAAAAGATACTTACCAGAAAATCTGTGAAAAGATACCATTTTATGCATAGGTAAGCCCAGAGCAGAAGGAAATGTGAGGCAGGAGTCACAAACTCACAGATCCAGGACAGGGCTTCCAAAGTTTCACAGGCCCTGAAATGAGAGCTTTGGGCCAAATGTACCATATTTTCCAAGGAACGAGGTTCTAGAGGAGTATTTGCGCTGGGTAAGTATAGTAATTTCTTCATTTTCTATGTATAAATTAAAATCTAGGTTTAAAAATAAGATATTTCAAAAGGTCTCCACAGATGAAAGCACAGAAGTTATTTCAAACATTTCAAATCCTATAAAATAGGAAATAATCATGACTTTCAATGATATAGTACCAATCAAGGCAGCCAGTATGATCATGGAGCGTGACTCTGTATTTAGCAGTAGACAGACAACTGAAAAAATACAAGCCATGACTCAACACGAGCATAGCAATGGAGCTGAAGAAATGGACTAAACTGCATGACTACCTCATTTTTCTCAGTTCCTATAGCACTTTAAATATGTCTCACTTATTGTGTTTATACACATGTATATAACAAATGGTATAGTTTGATGTCTTATCTCCTCCATTAGATTTCCAGTTTTGTGCATGCTGGATCTGTGTTCATTCAACACAATATCCATAAGAACACTCATATTTTTACACATATGTGTGTGTGTGTATCTATATATGTGTATATATATGTGTATATATATATCATCTATATCTATATCTATATATATAACAAAATAGTATCTCAACAAACACTTGTTAATACAATATAATCAAAAGGATATAAACATCAGCAATGCCTTTTTCTTCTTTAGAGATGGCAGTATGACTTAATCATTAAGCATCTAGGTTTTGGAACTGATGGTCTTCTCCACTTACTAGCTTTGCAATCCTTGCCCGATTGCTTCACTTCTCTGTGCCTCATCCTCGCTCTAAAATGTGGATGATATTCGTGGTAGGCAGAATTATTCCTCCCCTCCCCAAGACATCCCAATTCCCGGAACCTGTGACTATCTTATGTTACAGAGCAAGGGGGAATTAAGGTCCCCAGTAGGGAGATTATCTTGGAATATTCAGAAGGATCTGATGTAATGATAAGGATCTTTAAAGCAGAAGAGGGAAACAGAAATAGAGGTAAGTCAGAGAGATCTGAAGATGCTAGACCTTTGAAAAGGGCCTTTGAAAAAGAAAAGAGGTGTCATGAGCTAAGAAATGCGAGTGGTCTCTAGAAGCTGGAAAAGGCAAAGAAATGTATTATTTGCCAGAGCCTCAACAGTGAACAAAGTCCTGCACTCACCTTGATTATAGCATTGTGAGACCCTTTTTAGACTTGTGATCTCCAAAATTTTAAGATCATAAATTTGTGTTAAATGATTTTCTGATAATTTGTTACTGTAGCAATAGGAAAATGATGCAGTAGTAATGGGTTCATCATTAGGATTCTGAGAGAAACAATAGATGCAAAGCATATATAACAGGGCTGGACCCATTGTTATTATTGAACGGCCCAAGTTAAAAATAGTTAATGTTTCATGAAGAAAGTGAACCTTGATAGATGGACATAATTTGGCAGTAGATAATGTAACAATATAAGAAAAATCCTAGGACTAAAAACATACTTTGAACAGTAAGGAGATTATAGTGTTTCAAGAGATATGATATAAATTTGGACCACTTTAATGGGGCCAATAAATGGAGGGCCTTGAAATACAAAAGAACTGAAACTTAACATGGTGATAAAATGAAAGATAAAAGCTCTTGAGCACTGGAATGACATATTGAAAAAATGAAAAACTCGGTAGAGGAAGGGAAAGAGAGGAAAATAATGAAAATCATTTTGGAGAGCATTTCAGCCTTTCAGACAAGAAAAAAATCAAGAAGATAGTACGGTGATGAAGAAAGAATGAAGATATTTTAATTAAATCACATTCTTGATTACAAAATACCATTATCAGTCACTACATTCCAAGCCGCCATTATCTCTTACATGGACTACTTTAATACCTCCCTAACAGGTCTTTTAACCTCTCCTCTTCTTCCTATCTTAGCCTTGTTTTCCCCAAAAGTAGAGGCAGAACAAAAGTTTCCGTTTTTCTCTTGTATTATGAGCCAACAGCAGGGTGCATTACAAATGCTGGCCGTAGACTGGCATCAACCACAATGGGTTACTATTCTTTCAAGAAAACCATTTAAAAGACCCCATGAGCAACTCTGTCTCAAGACAATCTATCCTGAGGAAGGGAGGGAGAAAAAAACATCCACATGCTCTCTTCTCCTAATGTAACAGTCCTGGACTGTTAACCCCACTACAACCCCAGATCATGCTTCCAGCAGTAAGATCTTACACCTCAATAGCTTCACTAAAGCCCTAGAAAGGAAGGTGAGAGGCACAAAGCATTGGGAGAGGCAATGTCACATCATTCCTACATTAATGTGGAAGCCACGGTGACAAAGTGAAACTCATGGTCAACGGCCTCTGAGATAGGTGCAGCGGAGAGTACCTGATGAGGTACATCAGAGGAATGTGATACGTTTCTCTGCTGTGTTCACACAGCACATGGATCGCTTCAGAAGCTAAATTAAGACTGTGTCCGTCTCCAATAG
The DNA here is from genome assembly GCF_018350175.1 of Felis catus. Classification (NCBI taxonomy): domain Eukaryota; kingdom Metazoa; phylum Chordata; class Mammalia; order Carnivora; family Felidae; genus Felis; species Felis catus. Next base: position 104,990,396 of record NC_058369.1, read on the forward strand.
TTCCCCATTGCATTTATAAGACAATTCAAACTCTACCATGACACCCGGTATCTCTCTAACCTCATCCCTTCTCTACCCACTTTGCTCCAGCTGTGCTGGTCTTCTTGCTGTTAATCAAACAAGCCCTTTCTTTTCCTTTTCAGCAGTTGGACACTTAGGAAGGGTGTTTCCTTTCCCAGAAATATCCTTCTCCAAGGACTTGAATGGTACTCCCGCTCAGCTCATTTGGTGTTTTCCCAAAAGTTATCTAAGAGACGCCTTCCCTATTTCAAGTACCACCTCTTTCCACATTTTATTTTCAATTACCTATCTTTAGCTTATGTTATAGCACTCTTCAATACCTGAAAGTGTAGAATGCATTCGATTATTTACTACTCTAGACTCTGCTTTTCTCCACTCAAATGCAAAGTCCATAAAGTCAGAATTTGTCTTGTTTCCTACAATTTTACCATCATCCGGAACACAGTAAGCACTCACCAAATACTTGCTGAGTGAATACTGTTTTTATAAAAAAATAATAATAAAATAAAAAACAGTAGAAGAAAAGGAATTGCCATTTATTAAATGGTCACTATATAAATTATCATTCAAACCAGGACACTGACGAGAACGTTAACAATTCTTAAATACCTATTATATAATTAATCATATAATTCATTGTCCAAACTGGAAGAGTGTAAGAAGGTACTATCAATAATTACACTAGAATAGCAGTCATATCGTTGTCCTTGTGTCCCGAGTACTCTGCCAGGTGTTAAATACAGCTTTGCTCGTGATGTATATTTGTTTTTTTCTCTTACGATTACCTTGCCTGTGGTCTTCACTAAGGAAAGATCATTTTCATTCATCTTTGGCAGGAATTAAAGTTAATCCCTGCTTAAGATATCTAAGAGGAAAACAGATTCCTCTTTACCTAAAAACATTCATGCCATGCCAACTTCAGAGTGTATCTTTACTCATTACCTTGCGCCCCACCTCTCCCCTACCAGTAAAATATTTAAACACAGTTTACGACTAATTTTATAGGGGTATATATGCTATATACGACCTGAAAAAATAAATATTGGCAATAAGCTCATGCGTTATTTTTCAGTCAAGTTCTCTATGTTATATTATCTTTATAATAAAATATTGGATAGGTAGAAATCCAATATTGATTTCATTAAATTTTTAAGCTGTAAATATTCATTAACTGTAGTAAATCTGAAAGAATAATGATTTTTAATTACTTTTTAAAGTTTATCTATATTCAGAGAGACAGAGATAGCACGAATAGAGGAGGGGCAGAGAGAGACAGGGAAAGAGAAAGAATCCCAGGCAGGCTCTGCACTGCCAGGGCAGAATCTGACACCCAGTGCAAGGGCTAGAACCCACGAAGCTGTGAAATCATGACCAGAGCTAAAACCAAGAGTTGGACACTTAACTTACTGAGCCAACCAAGGACACCAATAATTATTTGTTTAATTAAAAGGCTAAGACCTCTGGGGTGGGAAAAGGAAGGTAAAATGTAAAGTAATATATATAGCATCTCTATAAAACAATTTTTGGAAAACTATGTTGATGACAAAAACAAAAGTTCTCATATTATTTCCAAAATATTTGTGCTTCAAATAATTTTAATTTTCTTTGGCAATAATATTTATAAAATTACCTTAAATTTAGACATATTTACTGCATTCAAAGATCCACGTGAATACATTATTTTGTATGATTCTGATACACAGAAATATTCTTATGTTACATAATGCTGGTGTAGTTATTTTTATTTTACAGATATTACAGATATTACAGAGTATTTTTATTTTACAGATTTAGGTACTAATTCTCAGTGACTTGCCCAAGGTCAAAAAGGCTTAAAGTAGGCTTCCTAAATTCATATTCCTTCTCTTTCTTCAAAGCAAACCTTAGCTCTTAAACTTACGAGTACCAAAAGCTGTAAAATAAAAAATTGAATCTCACTGCTTCTGTTTGTGATTTCAGAGGAAGCTGTGAAATTCAGAAGCAGTTTAAGAACAAGTGACATAAAGATAGCTAAAAATATATATAATTAAAAAGAAATATGATCATATTCAACAGTCTTTGATTGTAACAGTAGGATGGGGAGAGAGAAATAAATTCCTTTGTTATTTAGTTATTTAAAAATTTGACTCCTCTTCCAAGTCATTAGTAAAAATCAGATTCTTTGCCTATTGCCTCAATACTATTTCCATTAAAGAAAAGTAAATTAAATAGTGTTTTTTTCAAGAAATATACATACCTATTATGATAACATAACAATTTCAATACAAATTGTTTATAATAGCTTGATGTGTTGACAGCATATGTTCTAAGAACTCCTACACTGTCCAATAGATAAAAGTCTCAGATGCATGACCTGGAAATTCTATATTCATTTAACTTATTTTTTTTTTTACAGTTTTACTGAGAAACAATTGATACACCTCACAGTATCAGTTAAGATGTACAGCATGAGGGCTTGATTGACATATACTGAAAAATTATTACCACAATAGGCTCAGTTAACATCCATCTTCTCATATAGATACATTAAAAAGAAGAAAGGAAAAACATTTTTCTCCATGTGATGAGAACTCTTATGATTTACTCCCTTAACATCTTTCCTATGTATCACACAGCAGTGTTAGCTACAGTCATCATGTCATACATTACATCTCTAGCCTTTGTTTATCTTAGAACTGTAAGTTTGCATCTCCTGGCCACCTTGCTCCCATTCCCCTCCCACCCCTGTCCTTTTTTTTCCCCCTGAATTGTTTATTCTTTTTTTTTTTTGAATTCCACTTATCAGTGAGATCATATAGTATTTGTCTTTCTGTCTTTTTTCACTTAGCGAAATGACTTCAAGTTCTATACATACTTTTGGAAATGTTAGGACTTCTTTTTTTTTATGACTGAGTAATACTCCACTGTGTGTGTGCTTTATCCCTTCAATCTGCTGGAGGACACTTAGGTTGTTTTCCATGTCTTGGTTACTGTAAATGCTGCTGCTATGAACATTTGGAGGTGCAGGTATCTTTCCAAGTTAGTTTTATTTTTGTTACCTTTGGGTATATACTGAGAGGTGGAATTGCTGGATGAAATAGTACTTCTATTTTTAACTTTTTGAGGATCCTTCATACTCTTTTGCATCGTGGCTCCACCCATTTACTCTCTCCCCAACAGTATAGAAGTGTTCCCTTTTCTCCACATCCATGCCAGCATTTGTTACCTCTGGTGTCTTTTTCTTCTTGTAGAAAATTCACATTTCCTTTCAGCTGAAAAGGAAGACCTTTGTGCACGTCACTTGTATTGCAATGATTGCCAGAAGACTTGGAGGCTGCTATTAGTAAGGATCCCTGCTGTCACTGTACTTCATGATTTATCACCTTCACATCTAAGTGGGAGGAGGTCAGATCAGACAGAGGAAACCATTCATTCAAAGGTGGCATTTCTCCTTCCACAGCCAGGGCTTTAAAACAGTAATTCATACTTAATTAATGGCTGTCTTTTGTGTCATGATTTTGTTCATTTAGGTTTTCAATACAAACTGCTACTTCCTAATATATTTCTTGAATAATATTACCATTAAGGCTAGGAGTGTACTTCTGCCAGTAGAAATCCTAATTCCTCTCTTCGATGGAAGAAATCGGCTACTATGTCAAGATTCGTTCAAAGGATGAAGGTCAAGAAATTTTATGATTTAAAACACTGTGCCACATATTATTTCCTTTCCAAATTCTAATTTATAGTCAGTGACATTTGTTTACCTATTCTCTTTCATTAACATTTATGAAAGCATACAAATATTTTATAGCCCTAATAGATGAGATACTTAGCAATGCTTTATTGACTTTCATTATCTTTACAAGGCAGCTCAATAATAAATAGTTGAGGTGTTCACAATATAACCCCAGACCTACTTTTACTGGTACTGTGTTTCTCTATCTCTTAAACCTGAAATTTATAGCAAGTGGAAATAAATTTATCATCCACTGGGAATATTCATCTAGGTCTGAGAGATCAAATTTATATTCAGCATGTTCTCTAAGTATCTCATCAATTTGGGGATGGGTTCAAAGGAGAGCAGTGCTGCTCTGAGACTACCAATAATTAAAAATAAACATGGCCCTCCCTTTTGTAATCTTGTATTACCGTGCTGGTTTCAGATTTTATTTTCAGTTACTGCATTTTAATATATTCCTCTTAGTATATAATGTGGCTTTTTTAAAAAAAAATATAGTTTGTCCTGGAAATTGTTATTTCACTCAAGACAAACTACAACAAGACCACCAGAAGACTAAGTACAAAATGATATGAAAACTCATTTATCTCCTGTAAAACACTCAGTTTTATTAATAGAGAGATCTGTCTCTGCCCAATTCTATACTATGTTCACCAACACTGTATGTCAACTAACTGGAATTGAAATAAAAACTTAGAAAAAAGTTAAGTTTTAGATAAAAGTAACGAATGATAGAATATTTATTAAGTAAATAAACTTTGACCATATTGCTAACTTTTGATAGCACCTACCACATTCATCCCCATGCAATCACTTAAAATGTAAGCCAACTGTCAGATATTTAATATAGATGAGATAAATATGGCTTGATGCTAATATAGCACTTTGGAGGTTCTTAGGCTATTTCATTTGAGAGATGCCTTGATTTTTAAGGAACCCAAAAATAATTCACACAGCTTTCCCAGAAATTTAACATCTCCTAAGTTTTCACATTCTATGTTGGGAGCTGCAGATTCATGTTTTTAATATAACAAATGTCCTGTTAATAATAGTCTAGAAGGAGAGTTCTTTTTTATCCTTAATATAACTTACCTCTTGCATTAAAATTAAGCCCTACATTCATATTGACTCAGTACTAAAACATGTGGCAACAAACTTATAAACTCTTTTCCTAACATCGTGATTGTCTCATGGATGGTTATGTATTTGTTTTCATTTAAAATAAGTAGCTGATATGTGTTTGTATCAAGTTTTATGATACCGTATTGACTTTTTTTTTACTTGACCTTTTAATTAACTGAAAATGTATTCATCTGGTATATTCAATTGTTGCTTTTGTCCTTTATTTTGAATATGAATGTATATTTTGGATTAATTACAGAATTATAGAAAAGCTGCAAAGATTACATTGAGAGTTTTCATATAAGCTTTACACAAATTTCCTTGATGTTAACATCTTATAATGTCACATATATTACAACTAAGAAACCAACATTTGTATATTCTTATGAACTGAACTGCAGATTGCACTTGGATTTCACCAGTTTTTCCACTAATATCCTTTTACTGTTTCAAGATCCAATCTAGGATTTCATCACTGCATTTAGTTGTCAAATCTCCTTAGGATACTCCAGACTGTGATAATTCCTTGGGATGGAATGTCTTCTCATCCCAGTATGTAAGGATTAGATTATTTCAATATGACATCACTAAGGATGTTAAACTTGATCATTTGGTTAGGGTGATGTTCATTTGCCTGTAAAGGGACTATTTTTCCTTATCCTCACCCTATTATTTGGAAATGAGTCATTAAATTCACCCCATAGTCTCAAGGTTAGCAAAAAACTACATTCTGGAAGTGGGGAGTGGTAATCTAACAAGTCACAAAGAAGATTTGTCCTTTCTCCCCTGCCCTTATATTTAAAATAGGATAATATTATCACCAGTGCCTCATGTCAATGGTGTCTGCTTTCCAGAGATGAGTATCATTCACTAATATATAAGTGTATGTAATTAGACAGTAATTTGGAGAGGAAGTTTTTTTCATGGTCTCACCAATTATTGGTCTCTTTAGCTTTCCATAGGAGAGAGGAAATACGTTTTCCCCTTTTGAAATGCCTAGTTTTCATATTTTAATGTAAAGAGATTGCACCCAGAAGTGAGAATCTAAAATACTTTTAGCAGACTTGATTACTTGCAATGTGAAAATCCTATTATACTAGCAAACATTTTACAGTGTTTTATAACTTTAGCAATTCTTACAATCATTTTCATTAAGTGTTCTTTCTAAAGATATCCTATTAGGTAGGCCTAGTGTGCACTTGGTCAACTCTCTAAGTCTAGGTAAGTTTACTTATGATTCCAAACCTCTCCCTCTCCCTCAAGCAGGATTAAATTAAAAATAAACAGAATTTAGGAATACTGAAATACAGAATAAATTAAGAATTTATTCAAATTCTTAAAGGTCGTAAGTATACTGATTATTAGAAACCAAATTATATAGAAAATACATAGAAAACACAATCTCTACCTGTAAGAAAGTGATTACCTAGTATACATAGATAGACGCAGTAAACAAACAATAATCTTACAGTGAATACAAGCTGCTGTAAAAACAGAAAAGGGGAGTTTGTGTGGCACCAAAGCAGGGGAGTTTAATTCATCTTTCAGGCCAATGAATATATCTTGGAGAAAATGACATATACTCTGAGCCTTGAAGGGGGCATTAACCAGCAGAACAATGGGCAAGTAGAGATTCTTGGCAGAGAAAAGTATAGAAAAGTACACATGAAGGCAAATGATATATGCAGAACAGGCCACTTTCAGGGAAATACAAATAGTTTTCATATGACAGAATGTGAGGGGTGATTGCAGATAAGAGGGCTGAGGAAATGACCAGGGGCTAAATCATGAATGGACTTATGCTACGTGAAGGAATTTGTACATTAACCTAAAGGCTAAGAAAATCTAACTGGGTAGTTGTATATAATTTTTATTTTTATTTTTTGAGAGAGAGTGTGCATGCACAAATGGGGGAGGGGCAGAGGGAGAGGAAGAGAAAGAGAATTTTAAGCAGGCTCCATGCCCAGTGCAGAATCCAGTGCAGGGTTCTCATGACCATGAGATCATGACCTGAACCAAAATCAGGAGTCACCCAGTTGCCCTATGATTTGTATTTTTAAGAACAGTTTGTCATACTGTCAAGACAGAGAGGCCGCATACAATGTAACTACAGTAAAGAAAGTAGAAGGGCTTGACTGTAGCAGTGAGAATGGAGGAAGATGAGTTATTTGCCAAGGTGTTTAAAAGACAAAATTGATAGGACTTGGTGAATTGATTAAATTTCCACTGTGAAGATCAAGTTTCCTTCAGTTAAAGCTTGGGTAGGAGGAAAATAAGATGAAGGTTGTTTCAGATAATGAAGGTGATCAAACACAAGAAAAAATACGGAAACATCACGAATGAAGGTTAAACAACATTCTACTAAACAATGAATGGGTCAACCAGGAAACCAAAGAATAAATGAAAAAAAAATACATGGAAACAAATGAAAATGAAAACACACCTGTCCAAAACTTTTGGGATGTAGCAAAAGTGGTCCTAATAGGGCAGTAGATAGCAATACAGGCCTACACTAAGAAGCAAGAAAAATCTCAAAGAAACAATCCAACATTATACTTAAAGGAGCTAAAAGAGAACAACACACAAAATCTAAAGCCAGCAGAGGGAAGGAAATATGAAACATTAAAGCAGAAATAAATGATATAGAAACTAAAAAACCAACAGAACAGAACAATGAAATCAGGAGCTGGTTCTTTGAAAAAATTACTAAAATTGATACACCAGTGGCCAGACTTACCAAAAATAAATGATAAAGTACCCAAATAAATAAAGTTCCAAATGAGAGAGGAGAACAAACACCACCACAGAAATACAGTCATAAGAGAATATTATGAAAAACTATATGCCAACAAGATTGGACAACTTGGAAGGAATAGATAAATTCCTAGAAACATATACAGTACCAAAACTGAAACAGGAATAAGTAGAAAACTTGAACAGACCAATACCAACAACAACAACAAAAATTAATCAGCATTCAAAAAACTCCCAACAAACAGAAATCTAGGAAAAAATGGCTTCACAGGCAAATACTATCAAACATTTAAAGATTTAATACTGATTCTTGTCAAACTATTCCAAAAATAAAAAATGAGAACTTCTAAACGCCTTCTATGAGGCCAGCATTACCCTAATACCAAAACCAGATAGACTCCACTTAAAAAAAAAAAAGAATTATAGGCCAATATCCCTGATGATTAAGTATGCAAAAACTCTCAATAAAATACTAGCAACCGGAATCCAACATTCCATTAAAAAATCATTCACCATGATCAAGTGGGATTTATTCCTGAGATGCAAGCATAGTTCAATATTTGCCAATCAACATGATACACTACATTAATAAAAGAAAGGATGAGAGCCCTATGATCCTCTCGGTAGATGCAGACAAAGCATTTGACAAAGTACAACAACCATTCATGATAACAGCCCTCAATGAAGTAGGAACAGATGGAACATACCTCAACATAACAAAGGCCATATATGAAAAACACACAGCTAATATCCTCAATGGGAAAAAAAAACCTGAGAGCTTTTCCTCTACAGTCAGGAACAAGACAGGGATGTCCACTCTCACTCTGTTATTTAACATAGTACTACAAGTCTTAGCTACCACAATCAGACAACAAAAAGCAATAAAAGGCATCCAAAGTGGCAAAAAAGATGTCAAACTTTCACTATTTGCAGATGACATGATACTCTATAGACAAAACCCCAAAGACTCCACCCAAAACCTACTAGAATGGATACACCAATTCAGTAAAGTCACAGGATACAAAATCAATGTACAGACATCTGCTGCATTTCTATACACCAATAAGGAAGCAACAAAAGAGAAATTAAGGAATCAGCACATTTACAACTGCACCAAAAGCAATAAGATAGCTAGGAATCAACCTAGCCCAACAGGTAAAAGACCTGTACTCTGAAAACTGTAAAACACTGATGAAAGAAACTGAAGAGGACACAAAGGAACAGAAAAGCATGCCATGCTCATGGATTAGAAAGACAAATATTGTTAAAATGTCTATACTACTCAAAGCAATGCACACATTTAAAGCAATCCCTATCAAAATACCACCAATATTTTTCACAGAGCTAAAACAAACGATCTTAAAATTTATGTGGAATCACAAAAGACCCCAAATAGCTAAAGCAACCTTGAAAAAGAAAGGCAAAGCTGGAGGCATCACAATTCTGGAATTCAAGCTATATTACAAAGCTGTCCTGGCACAACAAATAGATACATAAATCAATATAACGTACTTGAAAACCCAGAAATGAACCCACAACTATATGGTCAATTAATCTTCAACACAGCAGGCAAGAATTTCCAATGGTGAAAGGATAGTCTCTTCAACAAATGGTGTTGGAAAACTGGACAGTGACATGCAAAAGAATGAAACTGGACTACTTTTTTATGCTATACACAAAAATATACCAAAATGCATTTAAGACCTAAATGTGATACTTGAAACCATAAAATTCCTAGAACAAGATTAACGGGAAGTAACTTCTTTGACACCAGCCATAGCAACTTCTTTCTAGATAGGTGTCTTGGGACAAGGGAAACAAAAGCAAAAGTAAACTATTGGAACTACACCGAAATAAAAAGCTTATGCACAGTGAAAGAAATAACCAAAACATCTAACAGGAAATTTGCAAAAGACATATCTCTTAAAGAGTTAGTATCCAAAATATATAAAAAAACAACCTCTAAAACTCAACACCCCAAAGAATCCAATTAAAAAAGGGGCAGAAGACATGAAAAGATATTTCTCCAAAGAAGACATACAGATGGCCAACAGACACATGAAAAGATGCTCAATATCGCTCATCATCAGGGAAATACACAAAAATCTACAATATGAAATCACCTCACACCTGTCAGAATGGCTAAAATCAACAACACAAGAAATAACAGGCATTAATGAGGATGTGGAAAAAAAGTGAACACTCATACTGTTGCTATGAATGCAAACTGGTGCAGCCACTCTGGAAAACAGTAGGAAGGTTCCTCAAAAAGTTAAAAAGAGAACTACTGTGTGATTCAGCAGTTGAACTACTAGGTATTTACCCAAAGAATACAAAATCCTAATTCAAGGGGAAACATGTACCCTGATGTTTATAGCAGCATTATCTACAACAGCCGAACTAGGAAAACAGCCCAAGTAGCCATCAACTGATGAATAAAGATGTGGTACACACACACACACACACACACACACACACACACACACACACACACACACAAAGGAACATTCCTCAATCATAAAAAAGAATGAAATATTGCTATTTGCAACAATATGGTTGGAAATAGAGTGTTAAGCTAAGTGAAATGTCAGAGAAAGACAAATGCCATACGATATCACTCATATGTAGATTTTAAGAAACAAAACAAATGAGCAAAGGGGAAAAAAAGAGAAAAAGGCAAACCAAGAAATAGACCCTTAATTACAGAGAACAAACTGATGGTTACAACAGGGAAGGTGGGTGGAGGGATGGGTTAAATAGGTGATGGGGATTAAGGATCACACTTGTGGTTATGAGCCCCAGACGATGTATGGAAGTGTTGAATCACTATATTGTACACCTGAAACTAATATTACACTGATTGTTTAAATAAAAACTTAAATAAAACTTTAAATAAAAACTTAAAAAACAGCATATGGGAACAAAGATACTGTGGTTTCTTATTTCTTTCCAGAAGATGCACTATTATTCAACACGGAAAAAAAGATGAGCCATCAAGCCATGAAAAGACATGGAAGAAGCTACTTGCATATCAGTAAGTAAAAGAAGCCAATACAAAAGAGTTACATAGTATGTGATTTCAACTATATGACATTCTGTAAAAGGCAAAAACATGGAGACAGTGCCAGAGGTTGAGTTGGGGGAAGGATAAACAGGTAGAGCACAGATCATTTTTAGGGCAGTGAAAACACTCTGTAACAAAATTATAGTGATAGATACATATCATTCTATTTCTGTCCAAACCCACTCTATGTACATTAAGAGTGAACCCTAAAGTTAACTATGGACTTTGGAGGATAATGATGTGCAAATACGTTCATCCTTGGTAACAAATGTACCATTGTACCATTGTGGTGAGTAATGTTGATAATGGGAAAGGCTATGTCTGTGTGGGGGCATGGATATATGGGAAATCTCTAAATCTTCATCTCAGTGAAGGTTCAGGTTCATGCTACAAACCTGAAACTGCTCTGAAAAATAGTCTTTTTTTTAAAGTGATGTTAAAGTATTACAATAGAAACCCTTTCCTCTAAAAACATTTTATTACTTGTAAAATACAACTAGGGCAATCACGACACTTGAATTACTCATAAGTTAAAAAAAATTTTACAACAATTTATATAATATTTAATAATATCACAATTTTATATAATATTTTATTAATATTTTTATTTATCATGACATTTTTTGGCTCATATTTCTGAAAATTCATTTATTAGATCATCACAATTTGTACTTTTATACTTTGTTATTCATTAAGAAAGCTGATAACAATGTAAGTCCCTCTTGGACAATATAAAATTACAAGTAAGTTTTGATAATTTTTAATTCTGAGAAAGATCTTCCTTCTGATGCAACTGTTACTGGAGTTAAGAGTATTTTATAAGATGCAACATTAGGATAAATTCTGATTTATTGTTTTGAAATATAAATTTTAGAACATCTAGAGTTGGTGATTTAACATGTAAAAGAATTCTAAAAAGATTTAACTCCATAGAAATCAGTGTAGTGTAAGTTTTAATTTAAGGGTAAATTTATACAATAGTATTTGATTGTTTCCTCTGAAACTTATAACTTGTGGGGTCTGTGCAAGAAACTAGGTGTGGGTTTATAATTTGTACATAACTCAAAGTGCCTATTTATATAATCTTTCACTGTATCTTCAATTATGAGAAAAAATATTTTAAAAGCTGTCTTTTCTTTAACTGGTTCATCCAAAGCCCATATGAAAACGGTGTTCTTTTCCACTAAATGTGATGGTCTTTAAGTTTAATTTATGTTTCTAAACCTGTGTATATTAGTTTTGCAATGATATGGTGTTATCAAAATTAGAGATTCTAAACTTTTGAACAATCCCGTTAACTCCTTGATATACTTTATTGCAATGTCCACTTACATACTATTATTTTTTATTAACTTACTGACAAAGTTTACGGCTGAACCACCTATTCCAGCCCTCAAGACACAGAGTTAATATTTACAGATGCTGTAGGTATGAAATTGAATCACGGACAGACAAGCCAGCCTCCCACTGCAAGTCTCAGCACCACCAGCATACGGAGTCCTTGCTCTGTTAAGGCTTTAGCCAGAGCTGCCATCACTGTTTAGGCTGTAGCTGCCCCTGTCACCACTGTTAATCTGGGTCTGGTTTCCAGATTAAAGAGGGGCTCATCTTGGAGCTCTGCTGCATTCCGGACGGCTCTGAGGCGTGAGACTACAAAGGAAATCGCTCTTTGAAACGATTAATATGATTATAAACTCCTAGTAAGAGTGACGAGACAGACAGAACGCAAATTACCAATATCAAGAATAAAGAAGGGGCATCACTACAGATTTTAAAAGAATTAGATCCAGAATTAGTTCATGAAGGTCACTAAACAAACATACAACAGGAATAACAGCAACAATAGCAACAAGCAGCAACTCTATGGAGAGGAAAGAATACACTTTCCAGAGTTGTCACATTAAATTTCCAGTTTTGAACAAAAATAATTAGAAATCATACAAAGAAACTGGAAAGTGTGGCCCATACACAGAAAAGAGAAATCAGTCAAAAGTATCATCAAAGATGCCCTGATGTTGAACTTACTAGACAAAGACTTTAAATCAACTATTATAAATATGTTTAAAGAAAAAAAGGAAACCAGGTCTAAAGGATTACAGGAATTTATCAGAATATTGTCTCACAAAATAGTTTCAGTAAGGAGAATGGATTTACTAAATGTAGGAAGTAACTGGGAGTAGAAAGTCTAGGTAAGGGAATGTTATGGTGGTATAAAGATTATGGATTTAGTAGCCTGTACCACAAGGGAGAAAACAAACACTAAGTGACATGACAGGATCACATAGAGGGTTCAGTTAGCAACTGACACAATAAATGAAGTAGAACAAATACACAGCTTTAAGATCCAGAGAATATTACTACTGGAGAAGTTACATATTTGCTACTGTATCTCTACTAGTGTGGATTTTTCTTCTGATTTGGTCAAGATGGTCTTCTTAGAAAGGGCTTTTTCAAATGTATTTTTATTTCTGCTTCTATATTTTATGTCATGCAATTAATCTTGCTCAAAAAGTTGGTAAATTCTGGTAATTTTTCAAAATTTGTCTAAATGGCATCTCCTAAAACCTTCCTTGCTATTTCAGCCGTAATAATCATTTCTTCTCAAAATTTCCTAGGATGTGACTGATTCTACCAGATATTGTGTTTCTACAATTTGGACTGATTTTGCCTATAAAAGGCCATTTGGCAATATGTGGAGACATCTGACAATGTCTGCCAACTGAAGAACTGTGCTTCTGGCATGAATGAGTAGAGGGACCAGAGATGCTGCTGAACTTCATATAGTGCAAAAGACAGCCTGCCCAAACAAAGAATTATCCAGCCAAAAATATTGTCAGTGCCAACATCGAGAAACCCTGGTTTAGGCACATAATATATGATAGGTAGACAGTTCAAACAAATCCATAATAAAATATTTCTGAAAAGAGCAAGCATCCACAGTGAATTATTATAGTTCCAACTAAAAGCATAAACATCAAATCTAGGACAGGCAAAAATCCTAAAGTCAAGAACTCCATAGTATGGGCATGTCAACTTGGGTCCTCCATAAAGCAGATACCAACACAGAATCGACATGCATGATATTTATGGAGAAAAATGCTTACTAATGCTAACAGGGAAGGAGCAAAAGTCATGGAGAGACTTTCAGACCCTGATGGAATTCTCCCACCTAAGACAGACATAGGGAAGAAAGTTAGCCAGAAAAAGCCTTAGACCCCCACACAATTCTGAGGGGGTCTCAGTTAAGCCAATGGGAAGTGCTTGGACCAAAAATACCAATTAGAAGAATGTCACATGGAGCATTCTTGGCTCTAGCATTACACTGTGCACAGGCAGTGGCTGGGAATAGCCCAAGAGAAGTATGGTCTTGGCATTGACCCCACAGTTGATGCAAAAGTAAGGCTGACAGTGAAGCATGCTTCCTACAGCAAGTTCTCTCAGAGAGAGAGATCTGAGCAATATACCTTTACAGTCACCAAAATAGTTATTTGAAAATCATTCAACAGAAAATCCTTTTGCCTGTCTAGAAGCTTCAATAGCACAGTTGAAAGAATATTATCTAATAGAAAAATAAAAAGAGAATATCCTATTTAGAAAACTAGCTGTGTTATTTACTTTGAGGTTGGATCAGTAAATTTAGTATTTCTGAGTTAACAAGTGCATGTATGAAAGGCATATGAGTTGTGTAGCACACTTGTAATAACAAGGTAGACAAACATTTTAATCTAAGTTTCAAAGAAATACTCCTTGGAAACATACGCAGGAATTTTTACTTAAATAACTTGAAATAAAAAAGGAAAAGGTCACTATGCAATTATGTATTTATAACAACTTTTACAGAACTAAAAACATGCCACATATGTTTTTGGAAGCAGTCTTGGAAAGATGCCACATTCAAAATAAAATTTTAAACATACGAATATATATTCACATTTCAGCCAAAAATGTACTTACTTATGATTAAAAGATACTTTACTCAACCTACTCAAAGCAATTTTATCATTCCTTACACCGTATGCTAGTTTCTTTATTTACATAGTCAGTATACCAGGTTACTCATTTAGGCTTTGCTTCCCTCCCTTCTCTCCCCTCTATATCTAGTATGCTACTAAAACTAAACACTCCCACATCCTTAATTGTTCATAAAGTCATTTCTGCCTTTCTTTTCCGCTTGTCCCTATTCTTGTTCAGGATCGCTTTACCTTTACATTTGTTTTGCATAAAATATTAATTTCTGTTTCAAATAGTTTGTTCTACATTTCTCTTACATTCTTTGCATGAATGCCAAAATGATCATCTGAAAGCACATTTTATCCCTTACAAGTGCCCTTCAGAGAATCCCTTATTGTATGGCACAGCCATTAGCCAGCTATACATGGATGTCTTCCAAATTGATATCTCCATCCCCAATATTTTTCCTTAATTCCTGAATCATGTATCTACCCGGCAACTCCACTTTGATCTTTCATACACAACCCTAATTTAACATGACCCTTTACCCACAAACTGTGCCTCTCCCGGCCTACATTCTCTCATAAATAAAAACTCCATCCTTTCATTCACTGACTTCTATTCTTCTCACTTTATCACAACCTAACCACACACACACATGCCGTCAGATTAACCTTCCAAATATATCAATTTATACTTTTGAGATAAGTATCCAGCTCCTACTATGTAGTAGGTAATGTTTTAAGTATATGGGATAGAGAGTCAAAAATTCCCATGTTCCTGGAGCATATATTAGACTCTGAGTAAAAGTCTGTAGAAAAGGCAGTGTAAACACAACTTTTTATGTACCTACCCCTCAAACTAATGGCACAGGTTCTTTAGTTTATTATGTGTCAACCCCATTCCTGTCTTGGGCACCCAGCCCTCAGATTCTATCACTTTGATACGACAACCTAGAGACTAGTGATTGCCACTTCTGAAGTTGAGATTTCATATACATTGGATATCTGGATCGTGCTCATGAGTCCAGGAAAGAAAAACATGATGGAGGGTACTAGAGAGGGTGATATTAGGCTAAGCCATTGGGAGGGAGTCAATGGTGAGATTTAAAATCATGTTTGTGGAACAAAAACACAGGTGAAACCATGTAACTACTAACACATTGAAAGGTTAGGAAAGGCTTTAAACATAAAGACAACACAGAATCGGGATGAAAGTTGTGGTGCAAGAGAAAGGGAAAATTCTTGTGTTTTTGTCTGTGTTAGTATGGATTTGAGTTAATCCTTTATTCAAACAATATTAATTGGGCCCCTTTTATATGCCGAAAATTTGCCCAGGTACTTGGTCTCTTATAATGAACAAGAAAAATGTCACAATGACGTTTTGTCAAATAAGATAACAAAAACAAGAAAACAAGAGCGGCAAATATTTTTTTAAATATTTTTTTAAGTTTATTTATTTCTGAGAGCAACACAGACAGTGTGAGTGGGGGGAGGGGGTAGAGAGGAGGATAGAGAGAATCCTAAGCAGGCTCCCGGCTCTGAGCTATTAGCAGAGAGCCCAATGTGAGACTTGAACTCATGAAACTAAGATCATGACCTGAGTGGAAGTCGGATGCTTAAATGACTTAGCCACTGAGGCGCCCCCCCCCCCTTTTTTGTTTTTGAAGATAGCTTTCTGTCACATCATTGTCTCTGTTTGGAAAGGAATAAGGAAAACAGTATCCTATGAGAAGTTATAACCACAAATATGCCATTAAAAGGTTGGACTGGAATTCCTATACCTGTATGTTCTAAAACAACAGTTGGCAAAGTTGTTCTGTAAAAAGCTAGAAAGTAAATATTTTAGACTTTTAGACCATATGATCTCGGTTGGAGTCACTCAATTTTGCCATTGTAGTAGGAAAATCAGTCAAGGACAAAAAGTAACTATGGCTATGTTCTAATAAAACTTTATTCTTAAAGCAGGCAGCAAGCTATAATTTACTGACCCCTAACCAAAAGGACACCTTAAATGAAAAATTAGCTTTAAGTGATTCCATGCTGGTAACAATCCAGAGACCTGGCAGAAGAAAACACAAATTGCTTCTGGAGAAAATGCTTCAAACCCAGGCTTCAAAGAATTCCCATAAATAATGCTCCAAGGAACGAGTTCAAAAGGAAAGGAATAACTATAAGCAAAATGTCAATAAAACTAGCACATTACAGTTAAGCTGTGCAAAGATACAGACAGTGAAAGGACAATGTAAGAATGTTTATTTAAGGGTAACAGCATATAGTAAAAGTATGCTGAAAGAAAAAGAGGTTATAAAAGTGACCGCACAGAATGAAAAGAAACCAATAAAATAATCACAATAAAAGATATGCTTAAAAAGGGAAATTCAGTGAGAATGTTAAGCAGATGATTAGATATAGCAGAAGAGAGGATTAATGAACTGAGATACTGATCTTTGGAAAACATTCACATTCATATTGTGACAGGAAACATGGAACACATGACAAGGAGAGAATAAGTTCTAAAATATCTAATCAGGGGTCTGAGAATGAGGGAAGGAAGTATCAGAAGAAATAACGACAAAGAATTTTTCAGGTTTCATAAAAGATGCCAGTTCTTAGGTTGAGGAAATCTAGCAAATCCTTAAAAATACAATTAAAAAAAATCACATTGAGAAGCACACCACCAAAAACAAAGGAATCTACTGGGGCACCTGGGTGGCTCAGTCGGTTAAGCATCCGACTTCAGCTCAGGTCATAATCTCACAGTTTTTGAGTGTGAGCCCTGCATCAGGCTCTGTGCCGACAGCTTGGAGCCTGGAGCCTCCTTCGGATTCTGTGTCTCCTGCTCTCTCTGCTCCTTTCTCTCTCTCTCTCTCTCTCTCTCTCTCTCTCTCTCTCTCTCTCTCTCTCACAAAAATAAACATTTAAAAAAAAGAAACTCTTTAAGAACAAATGAACCTATTAAATTTTCTCAAAGTTCTAAGATAAAATATTTGTCAACCTATAATTGTATACTATGAAAAGCATTATTTCATGATGATGGCGAACCAAACAAATTTTCAGGTACCCAGAAATTGAAACAATTCATCAACTACATATTCTCACTAATAGAACTTATAAAGAATGCTCCTTACCAAGAAGTTATTAAATCCAAACATCTGAGAAACACTACACATATATTGGTGGGCTTAAGCCACTATTGACTAAAGAATTACTAAAAACATCTAATATACAGAAATTTAAAAATGCAAAGACTAAATGTGATAGATAGCATCATAAAAATTAGGAAGGATTGATTAGATTTAAAGGATTCTAAGGTATTTGTACTTTGGAGAAGGAAGAAAAGGATAATTATTAATTTTACAATTTGTTAACTTAGTATTTCCGATAAAGTATTATAACCACTAAATAGTTGTAAAGTATAAAACTTTCACATTAGAAGGTCCAAAGTATGAGGCTAGGGAAATTAGAGGATTATAGGCAAAGGTAAGTACATGTGA
The DNA here is from genome assembly GCF_018350175.1 of Felis catus. NCBI lineage: Eukaryota > Metazoa > Chordata > Mammalia > Carnivora > Felidae > Felis > Felis catus. Next base: position 105,008,522 of record NC_058369.1, read on the forward strand.
ACAGAGGCAGGGATAAAAATAAGGTTTGGAAAATAAAAACATTCAGTGATGTTTACTGAATGATCACTTAAAAAATATTAACATAGCCTAATATGAAGTGCAAACAAAGAAAGAAAAGAGATGATAAACTCTGCATTTCATATCCAAAGAACAGTGAGACAAACTTGAATTGCTATTCATCATTCTGTGGATCGCTAACTCAAAGTATCAGTCAACTAAATGTAAACGTTGTGAAATACAATCTTCTTGTTCACTGAGCTTCCAGGAACAATTGCAGAACACCAGCCTCACAGGAGGCCAATTACAACAATGTAGCCTCTAGGCTCACATAATCATGACATCTGTAAAAGTCCCCTTCATGGCTGGTTTACAGTAGATTTTATTACAGCCTTCATGTTGTACCAGAGGCTTTAGCACATACTGTGCTAATAATAACAGCAAACAACCAATTAAAAACCAGATGATAAAAAATTATTACTTTTAACTGGTAATAATTTATGAGGCTTAAATTTGTTCTAACAATACGAATCATTTTTTAGATGTACTTAACAGCTAATTATCTACTAACTTTACATATTTTGGAACACAAAAAGTACACTAGTGTTCTCGTTTATGTTTCTAATGCGACCTTGTCATACTTGTAAGATGATCGTAAGCTATCAACATGTCTAACACAAACTTATAAATATGTCAAATGAAAATTCTTTGGGCAGAACCGGAAGGCTTAATTGCTGTTCCTAAATTCTGAGGAAAATTTAATTGCATCACACAGGGTTTAAAACCTTTATATTCAATTCTTAAAAAAGTAAACACATTTCTAAATACAAAAGTTGCCCTGAGTTTTCATTAATGAAGCATATTTCATTAGTGGTTAAACAAGATATAAAAATCAATACTTTTTCATGGGTATGAGAAATGTAAAATCTGTGCGTTTAAAGTTGAATAAGATAAAACGCATTTGAGCATGACAATTCTGGTCAATACATAATATCTTTGCAGATCTTTGAATCACTTCTATAGAAACACATTTTCTTAGAACTTTCTTCACAAAGATGTTTATAGCATGGATTTTTTTTTATAAGGGTCATTTATTTTATGGATTTTTATACCATGTTTAAAAAAACACAAAATAAAAAAAAGGATTAATCTCCTTACATATACAAAGCACGTTTTTGAAAAGCCTGTATTCACGTTAAGGGAAGTAACACCTTGCGGAAGAGTCTCAAACTGACAACTTCTCAGAGCTTATCTTGCCACAAACACCCTTCAAATCACTCTCCATATTAATATCACAATCGTCTAAGTAATATCATCCCCTTGTTCTTTATGGTGTCCTATTACCCACCAAAAAACAACAGCAACAACAAAACCTGGTGAATAAAAAAAAAATCACTATAGACATCTAAGACCATTCTATATTATTTTAATATCTTCGTTTTAACTGTTACCTCAAAAGTAACTACAGTTGACCCTTGAATGACACAGGTTTGAACTGCACATGTCCACTTAACATGCAGATTGCTTTCAGTTATGCCAGTACTATTCTGTAAATGCATTTTCTCTTCCTTATGATTTTCTTAATAACATTTTCTTTTCTCTCACTTATTTTTTTAAAGTTTACTTATGTACTTAGAGAGAGCGAGAGAGAGAGAGAGAGAGAGAAAGAGAGAAAGAGAGAAAGAGAGAAAGAGAGAAAGAGAGAAAGAGGGAGAGGGCGAGGGCGAGGGCGAGGGCGAGGGCGAGGGCGAGGGCGAGGGAGAGGGAGAGGGAGAGAGAATCCTAAGAACGGTCCACACTATCAGTGTAGATCCTGATGCAGGGCCCCACCTCATGAACCATGAGATCATGACTTAAGCCAAAATCAACATTTGGACCCTTAACCAATTGAGCTACCCAGGCATCCCTCTTGCTTATTTTATATATAGTACATACTATATACTACAGTATATAGATATAATATGAAGTATATATATATACACTACATAATACATGTAACACTAAAATCTGTGCTCATTGACTACATTATCACTAAGGTTTCTGGTCAACAGTAAGTTAAGTACTGGGAGAGTCAAAGGTTGTATGCTGACTTTTTGATGGGGTGGTCAACATCCTTCACCCTGATGTTGTTCAAAGGTCAACTGTATATTCCTACCCTGCTGACAACCAAGTCATTCCACAGCCAGATAAATGCACATGCGGCTTTCTCTACCTCAGATGCTTTTTCCCACCTCCATCCTCTTCTATCTGACCAACTATATTCAACTTTCAGGTCTCAGCTAAAATGTCACTCCTTGGGGTAATTAGTGGATGCCCTTATGTACAACTATACACTGAGCAAGATGCTTCCTCCTTATGCTCATAGGAATTAAAAATATGTTACAATGCATCGTTATTTGTGTATGTGTACATATGTATATACATATACACACAGATACATATGTATTTTTACATATAGATACACATATGTACATGACTAATACAAATAAAACGTAACATATAGTGGGTGAAAACAGTCTACTCAAAAAATTAAGTAGATGGATAAATAAGTCTTGTTAGCTCTTCTAATTCAGCTTAACAATAAAAATCAGTTTTTATCACCTTGACTCATCCTTAGAACATAATTTATCTTAATGATTATGGCAATATTTATGGCTGGTCGTTAAAAATTATTCCTGCCTTTCCAGGAAAAAGATATTTCAATAATTGCTTTAGCTTCTATCAAAGCTTATTTCTCAAAGCTACTGCTTATTTTAGCAGGATTTAAGGATAATATGTTTAAAAAACATGAGTTGAAGTATAACATAAAATTTACTTTGTGGAATTTTTACAATAAGACTAAAATTAGGATGAAGTAGGGATAAATAAGATTTTATAAAACTCTCAAAACTTAATTGTATGATCAGTTATTCATTACATTAAGTTTTTCCTCCATTCTCTCTTTTTTCTTTCTTCCTTGCAACTGAAAATCAGAAAACTGCAGATCTTTGTGTCAAACACATAATTACTAATTTATTGTTATAAGAGATTTAACTTAGTACAATATGATTTTTCAATCCTACCTTAAATAAAAGAAATCGAATGATTTACACTAAGCAAAAAAGTTATGGACTGACAGGGTCAATATTTGACACCATGGTTATTTTGTTATTAAGTATCATTTGAAGTCAAATGATATTTACAAATAATTCATGCTCAAAAATGGATAAACAAGAAAATAAGGGAAAATGAATTAAATTATAATGATCTTAAGTAGTTTCTCATGAAAACACCAAAGAGAATCACATCAATATCTTGAAATAGTAGTAAAATCTAAATCTTGATTTCATCATAATGTTGAACTATTATGGGTGAACCAATAGAGTAAACTAACAGATCATAGTACTTAGAGGAGAATTCAAGAACTCAATTTATTCAACTCGAGCCATCTGGCAAATACATTAAAAATCTTAGGTGATTCAGAAGCAGCTAAATTTCAGAAAACTTGTTTTTCTAGATACATAATTCACAAAATATAAAGTTAAAAATATGTAAAGTGGAAAAAGGATTTCAAGAGGCTAGGATGTCACACTCTAATGTAGGAAGAAATGGCTTGAATGTATTTAGTTGTATAGACACTCTTAACGTTAACAGTGAGAGATGGTAGACATTGTATAAACACACTGTACAGAAATATGTGGGATAATATGTAAGGCATTTAATCCAAAGCAGACAATAGGAAAAATCCACCAAAAACAAAAACTCAGTTTTGTGAGAAACATGTTTGAAAATGGGTAAATAAGGCGTAGAAGAAAATAGATCCATTAACAGAAAATAGTTCACGGACTTAATCCCTGGAAGTTCAATATAAAGGACAAAAATAAACCTTATTTCATCATTTCGTAGCCCACAGAGACAGGAACTTTTGATGTCCGTATCTAAATCTGGTTTCTTACCTTAGGATACTTCGTTTTTGAATTATGAATGTCCTTTAAAAGTATAAAGACCGAGAAAAAACTTGCCCCGCTTTGGCATGTGTCAGTGAGACAAACCAGTCAATAGCAGTAAGAACAGAACTTCTTGTCAGTCCTAGAAGTCATCATCTGCCTATTAAGAACGGTAAATCATGCAAAGGTTAATGATAGTTAAAATACACATGGTCTGCACCGTCATTTCGAGGGAAAGAATTTCAGCTATTGCCACCCTAAATTTTGCTTTTAAACTACATCTTCTTCATTTATTTTAGTCACACGTTTTGTCACTGAGGATACTACACGTTTCATTTACTTTGACTTTCCTAAAGAAAGACGGGTACCCTTGAGCAGATTCATACAAGGATATAGCAACAGTCTACCATCTTATCTCCTAGCTATATGACTATATGGTGCTGTCGCTTCTGGTCTGCATGTATACTGAACATGTGTGGCACTATAAGGAAATAAATCCAATTTTGCTTAGAAAAAGGCCAGAACCTGAGCGACTTAAGTGAAAAATAATTATCATTTGAGCCTGAGTTCCCATCTCAAAGAATAAACAAAGACTATTTTTATCCCAGATGGAAACTGAAACAGTTTGGCTTTGTAATAGCCGAGCAAAACATATTCTAACCACTGGGTGTGCACAGTGTCTATGCAGTGATACCGCACTCTGAGTTAAAAGTGAAAAAATGAGAAAAAAGTGAAAAAAACTTGAGAGAATTTGACCAAGTGGAACTGTGCATGCATGTGTGCGTGTATGTGTAGACCAAGCAATTGTGGGAAGAAATAGAGTTCATGAGTGAGGGGAAAGGTGTACATATTATTTCAACTTCTCTGGGTGGGGCCAGGGGTTACATGATTTAATTTTAAGAAATCAAAAGCATTCTTATGATCAAAAACGTATAATGGTACACCATTTTATTTGGAACTAGGCCATTCTTTACAGTGGGCTGCAAGACCCAAAATGATGTGGTCCCTAATTTCTCTGATCATTTTACCCACATCTGCCCCCGCTTCGTTAATTCACTCCAGCAACATCGCATTTCTATTGTCTCTCAAACATAGCAGGCAAGACTTTGCACAGCCAGTAACCTCAGCTTGTCCTAATTCCTTAAAGACACCTCAGTGGAACATAATCTACCTATCTTATTTAAAATTGTAACTCAGATGCACACACAGTAACCTCTTGTACATTTTTTATGTCATTTCTCAAATTTTTATAAATTTGATTACACAATATTTTCACTTTTATTGTATGTATTACCCCAAAGTAAACTCCAAAAGGGATGGTTCTTTGGGATTTTATTCATTGAAAAACCTCAAAGAGTCCATGGCACATAATAGATTCTTAAATAATTCTTGTTGAAAGCTTAATGAATGAAGAATGACTTTTGATGGTTTTCCTTGAAGTCAGAAAATGAAAGATCTGAGCTCAATTATGTGGTGGAACTCAATGAGTTGGGGAAGATAAAAGCCCAAAGAGAAAACTGCTCAGCATAGGGAGAATCTGGGAAGAGATCCAAGTAATAAGGAGTTGGAATGAGAGATGACCTCAAGATATCCTAGGTATCTGGTCACTTTTACAATAGGAATGAGGAGTTGAAAAGGGAGTGAAGTAAATATATTAAATATCCTCTAAATATTCTGTAATGTGAGAAAGCTCATTTATAATCAGAAAGTTTAGCATAACCATAAGCCAGTGAGATGAACATGAAATAGTTCATATGTAATGAGCAAGAGATATTCAATCAGAATTTAAATAAAAAGACTACTCTTGTCTAACTAGTTAGCATCCTAATCCAATGATAACACTTATGTTAATGTCAATATTATGTGTCACCTGTCTTCAAAGCTTATTTGCAAAAGAGCCTGGGCCCCTATCAGTGTTACGTGTCCTACAATATATCAAGGGATTTGGCAAATGAAACCATATTCTCGCCATGAGGCAAAGCTGTCTAATAAGTTCTCTATATTATTAAAAAGTGCTAGCATCACCTGTGCAATTACAAGCCACCTTGACACAACGGGAAATATAAAATCAATGACATGCAATGTACACTTTTGGCAATGTGAAATCACTCAAACTGAGATGGGAGAGAGATGGTTAGGAATCCTGAGGTTGAAGGCATGACACTCAAAGCCTCTTTTCAGAATATGCATTACACTATCACTTTTCTCTTCCTAGGTCCTAGTGGTACTTACCTAGATTAGTGATGGTTATGACCAAAAGTGATTTACTATATATATATATATATATATATATATATATATATATATATATGTCTTATACATCTTTAAAATTAAGGTTATGACCAAAAGTGATTTTATATATATATAAATATATATATTTATTACATATATATATGTATATATATATATGACATATATATATGACTTACACATCTTTAAAATTAAGGACAACTTATTGTGCATTAATTCATAATATAGAAAACTTTGCTTTTGAAGCTTTATCTAAGAACATAATATTTAAATGAAAATATATATTTCCAATTATAATCACTTGGCTTACAAATTTTCTAGAACACAATCATTTATGTTTTCAAACACATGGCCTATCATAATACATTTAAGTGGTTTTAAAATAATCACTTATACAGCAGCCTATTCTGGAGAACTCATTTCAAATATATTTGTAACCAAACAATAGTTAATTATTAAATAATCAATTATGGTGGTCCCTTGGTTGGAACTTAAGAAAGCAAGTCCATAAGGTTATCACTGGGCTGCCATTTAACATTAGCTTGTGATAATAAATGAGTGTAACTAGACATTTATCTTTTTTGTTCAGGATCCTATCTCCTAAGAAATGGTCCTTAGGGAAACTCACTTGTCCAAGCAAAATCCTATTGAATATAATTAGCCAGAAACCCTTCTGGTATTTACATCTAGGCATTTACTACTCCTATGTAATCTTATCTCAACGGATTTCTCAATTTTGGGAAATAGACCTTGAGTCCCTACTATTTACAAAGTACTACCTGCAGCTTTCCTATTTATATCAAATATTTCTATTTAACTATTTGTTTATACCCAATAATTATTTGTACATTTAGTTTTACTTGTTAGCAGCTTCATTCTAAATGAGAAATTTCAGTGATTCTTCATCTTTAAAACTATCTTCATGACTACTTACAATATATGGCAATTATTAATGTTAAACATCTTAAAAATAATGTAAATAAGCAACCTTTTAAAAACTGAATATCTCATTTGTATTATTCTAATCTTAAATTATACTTTCTTGCCACTATTGCACTTCATGCTAATATGAAATATTACACAAGATGTCAAAAGATCTGTTGGAAGTTGACTAAATAGTGGTGAGCTAAACATTCATACCACTAATCCACATGTGCTCTTTCTTTTACATTCTGAATTAACTATTCCGTGCTATTTGTGTATATTTTAAAAATTAAGAATTTAAAAATACTTGAAGAAAGAATAGCATCAAATTGTTATCATAAATATGTTTATAAAATTATTTTATTTTCAATCACTTATTTGAATCCTACTTTATCATGCTCAAAGACTTATTTAATCAATAAAAGGATCAAGGTTAGATCAAAGTTAATTTTAGTAATTAGTGTTTAAATAATTAATGTTGTACTCAGAAGCAGAACTAAATGTTTGTTTTGCTAGTGGAAATAGTAACATTCCAAAAACTATATTTTAACTGCAAATGCAAAAATCTGGTTTAATCTTAGGTTTGCTTAATATCTGATCTTAATGAAATCATTCTATACGTAAAATTATGGAATACATATTCTGCTTTTCTAAAGTCAAGAGTGTGCTTTAAAGAGACAGGTTAATCTTGATGCTTAGCCACATCTTACCACTGTTCTCCAGGAAAGGGACTAACATTATCAGTTAGAAATTGACAAATGATAGTTTCAGTCTGACATTTGAACATCATCATTACTCTGATCTTTCTTCTATATTCTACTCTGAGGACTACATACAACATTAAAAATGAATTTTAGGGGCGCCTGGGTGGCTCAGTCAGTTAAGCGTCTGACTTCGGCTCAAGTCACGATCTCATGGTTCATGAGTTCGAGCCCCACGTCGGACTCTGTGCTGACAGTTCAGAGCCCGGAGTCTGCTTCAGATTCTGTGTCTCGCTCTCTCTCTGCCCCTCTCCTGCTCACACTCTGTCTCTGTCACAAATAAACATTAATTTTAAAAAAAATGAATTTTAAATAGTATTATCACAGATAATTCTAGATTGTTTGATTTAAATGATGTGTTTCAAGCTTCTGATATTTTGAGAAAAATGTGCATGACAGCACTTCCTTTTTAAAAAATAGTGAATATGTACACTTGGCAAAAAAATAACGCTAGAGCAAGGTCAATATTTATAGGTTAATACTCTATCACCAAATCTAGTGAATATAATGAAATATGTCAAGAGCTCTTGGCTAGATAAAATTATTTATGGTATAGTAAAAGATGTCAACTTTGTAGTATTTTTTTTAATTAATGAAAATAATTTTATGTGGAAGAAATCCATTTATATCTATAAGTATGCCTAACAAGTACAGGACCATTTAAAATTTTTGCATTTTTCTTTTTGGGATATAAAAGCTAAAAAAGAGGAAACAATTTCTTCAAATACATATTCCATAATACCTTTCAAATTTTTCTCCTACAGGTTAATTTGTCAAGCCTGGAAAATTACCTACATTAACACTGACCATTAAAAGATTATTCGTCACAGTTAATACTATGAAACATCTTTATGATTTATTAAAACCTCATAAATATATTTATAATTATTTCTCTTTAATCATAAAAATCAACAGTGGCATTTTTAACTTGGTAAAACTTGGATATTAATTGCATTCTAGGCATTTCTAATAATAAAGATGAATAACAATCAAAGAACTTTAACTTAAAGCTCTTTAGAAAAAAAAATTAAAAAGACAATATGAAGCCATTGAAGATGTTATAACACGGAAAAATCTGATGTGAAAAAAATAGTGCACACATATAATCCAATACATAAATAGAAAATAAACAAAACCAATGCAAAATAGTTTAAGACATTGATAAATGATGTGGTAGTCATAAAATTTCAATCTATATTGAACTGATACTATAAAGACAGCAGCTATTCTCAGATCATTCTATGCAATCCAATCAAAATTCCAGGGATATTTTTTCCTGAAGCTTGAAAGAAACCAAAATTCACCTTGAACAATAAAAGTCTGACAACACCCAAGACAATTTGGAAGAAGTATAGCAATGAGGCTACATCCTTTTCAATACATTTTTTTAAATTTAAATTCAAGTTAGTTAACATACAGTGTAGTCTTGGTTTCAGAAGTAGAACCCAGTGATTCATTTCTTCCATGTGACACCCAGTGCTCATCCCAAGAAGTGCCCTCCATAACGCCCATCACCTATTTAATCCATCTGCCAACCTACCTCCCCTCCAGCAACCCTGAGTTTGCTCTCTGTATGTAAGAGTCGCTTATGGTCTGCCTCCCTCTGTGTTTTTATCTTATTTTTCCTTTCCTTCTCCTGTGTTCATCTGTTACATTTCTTAAATTCGAAATATGAGTGAAATCATAGGATATTTGTCTTTCTCTGATCAACTTATTTCACTTGGCATAATACACTCTAGTCCCATCCATGTTGTTTTTAAATCACAATTAATACTGATACTCATGGAGAAATCAACAATATTAGCAAAATAAATAAAGCATCTAAAAGAATGAAAGGATAAATATTTTTGAGATATCCAAAGACATTCCCGTAGAGTCCGTGTTAACACAAAATAAATTTCACATAAATTTAACAGTTAAATGTAAATCAATATTAAACAATAAAAGCATTAGGAGAAATATTTAACAATCATTACAGACAATGGGAAATGTCCTTCTAACCATAAAAACAATGAACCACTACACAAGGAGGAAAAGTCAAACATAGTTGAATGCAGAAGACTGAATTTCTACATGATAAAATTATTGAAAAAATGAAAATACACTTTAAGAAGAAAAACTGTATATAAGATGGCTCTCAAAAAGGCTATTATTAATAGAAAAAAATAAACAACACGGAAAAATGAACAAATGGCATGAAGAGACCATTCATAAGACAGAAGGAAATTGCCAGAAATTATAAATAATCCATTTTTACCTAATAATAATCTGAAAATTAAAAGAATACAGTTTCAACAATAAAATTTCCCGGATGTAAGTAATCATCATCATCATCATCATCATCATCAGTATTGGCAACTGTTTGGTGAAAAAGGCACTTACATACTGCCAGCGAGAGTATATACTAGAATATAATTAGTACAACTATTTGCTAAGAATCACACAATTAGCCTTGTTTTTATGCCAGCAAATATCTATCTAGAAATGCAACCTGAGAAAAAATAAGTACAATATTGTTTACTGTACTATTACTTGTAATAAAAAATGAAATCAACACATCTATTAGGCTAGGTATTTAAAAAAAAAACAGAAAATAACAAGTGTTGGCAAGGATGTGGAAAAACTGGAACCCTTGGGTACTGCTGATAAGAAAGTCAAATGATAGGGAAAAAAAGAAAGTAAAATGATACAGTCATTGTGGAAAACAGTATAGTCTGTCCTCAAAAATATTAAAAACAGAATTACCAGATGACCAGCAATTTCACCTCTGCATATATACTCTAAAGAATTGAAAGCAGAGTCTTGAGGGGACACCTGCATGCTCATATTCATGGAACCATTATTCACAGTAGCCAAGAGGCAGAAGCAACCTAAGGGTCTGTTAATGGATGAGCAGATAAATAAAATGTGGTATATACACAAAATGGAGTGTTTTTTAACCTTCAAGAAAAGGCAATTTTGACACATGCTACAACATGGATGATTCTTGAAGACATTATACTAAGTAGGAAAAGGCAGCCATGAAAGGACAATTACTGTATGATTCCACTTCTAGTAGGTATCCAAAGTAGTCAAATGGAGAAAGTAGAATGATGGCTGTCAGGGCCTGGGGAGAGGAGGGTTCCTATTAAATGGGGAAAGAGTTTCATTTATGCACAATGAAGAAAGTTCTGGAGATGGAGGATGATGTGTGCTGCACAAACATGTGAACATACTGCCCCAGAAATGTGCACTTAGAAATAGTGAAAATGGTAAATTTTACATTACGTATTTTACCATAGTTTGAAAAAACAAGAATCAAACTCAATGTCCCACAGATTAAAAATACCTATGAACATTCAGATAGTTAACATATTTTCTAAATTTTCCCCCAGAATGCCCTCATTAGTGTGATTATAAAGGTACATCTGGTAATAAAATAAATGATATCAGATCACTTTTAAGCGGTACGGTGTTCATGGAAGAGGCTTCCTGGGTAGACCTCTCCTGAAAGTGAAGCAGATGTTTTCTAAGAGATGGCCGGCCCAGGGGGGTTGTCACTTCAATGAAGTAAACTGAAAATAAATCTCTAGATAGCTTCTACTGGGAGGAAAAATGCCTCTTTCCAGACCACTAAAGATCTGAAACATGAAAGTTAGGGCATATGTTTCATTTTCTCCTCCAGGGCAGCTAACAAATTTGTAGAAGAAACTGCTATAACCTCACATATGAAATTTTGCCCCAGAGACTGAATCTGCATATGAAAAAATCAGTCTCAATAATGGAACACATGCTGTAATACAATGCCTGCGAGGAAAATGTTGAAGGCTTTATAATTTTTTGGATTCCCTAGAGACAAAAAGAAAATTAAGAAAAACCCTTTCTTTATTATCTGGTCACTATTCACAACCTCATTTGGTAATAGAGGGGGTGGGTCCATTATAATCAGATCTCGTCTGTTTTATGACTTTACATAGAAAATACTTTAAATTTATATTATGGTGGATGAAGCACTGTATCATGTTTGTCTCTTTTGGATTCTTCTGTATTAATATTTGCTATGAGATTTTATCAATCCACTCTTCATACCGCATTTATAATTTCTTTTTAATCATCAGCTTCTGAAAATATAGACATTGTATTTGCTGGATAAACTGCAGAAACATTATAGAAGTGTTCTAAAAGAGCCAGACACAACTGAAAATTAATAAAATGTTTTCATGTAGAAGGCCTCATATCAAACAGTATTCCACAGCTACTTAAAATTGTGAAGTGCCAATCATCACTGGCTCTCTCTCATCAGGCCCAGTTTAAATTTAAGGCATTGTAACCATCATGGCAACCACTATTAGCTTTTGAAACATTGCTATAGATTTTTCAGTAGATTTAACATCAAAAACTTTAACCATTGTACATTTGTTCATTTAAGCATTCATTCTGTGTATATTCTCGGCAGTTATAAGAGCATTAAAATTTTTTATCATTTTCAAGAAAAGAATGGAAAGTGATGCTTATTTTGAATGACAGCAAATCACCAGAGATAATAATGTACAAAGGAGAAATGTAAAAAGTAATATAAATTATGCAGCTCAATTTTTGAAAAGCCCATTTCCTTTATAAGATGCAACTTTACAGTTGTCTCTACCAAGAGAAGGGGACATTCAGTGTCATTTAATGACATTTTCAAGAGGTTCACTGCACTCTTTTTCACAAGAAGACCAAAATTTAATAAAGATAATGCTCACATGTCCAACAACACAGAAATGATTTAGAGCCAAAAGACCCAACAAACAGACAGGAAAGACCACCACCATTCTGCCATAATGCTGTAACAAAAGCTATGTTTCAAATATAAATTCTCTTTCTCTTCCTCTCTCTGTTCTCTCTCTCTCTCTCTCCTTCTTTCAACACACACACACACACTTTAACTTGCAGTTTGAGCCAACTGTGACCAGCACGTATGGAATATTTTATTATGATTTCAAGTCTACCCATTTTTGGCAAAACATCCCCCATCATAATGGCTCAAAGGAGGTAACAGAGAAGATGATTCCTCCATTTTACCTATTTGTGTGTCTTCTACATTTCCAATGTTCATCTATGGTAAGCAGTCGAATTATAGAATTCCCTACCACTTAAATCCCATGGAAGTAAGGAACACATTGGTGAAGTCAATGCGTTGAAGTCAAACACATTTTAACAACTGACGCAAACGTAAAGCCACTCCTCGCTCCTCACCAGATGATGCTCTAGTTTTGACCAAGATGCAACACTTATTTAATGGGTAACTATGGCTTCACATCCACTTTGAATGAATCAGACTCAGCTGAATAGTATCAACAAAAATAAAGCTCAACATACTGGATGTCTACTTTCTGAGGGGATGAAACCAAATGGAAACTGAGAAAGTCAGATGGAAAATCAGTGAAAGAAGGTCCCTAGAAGATTCGCCAGCTTAGATTACAGTTATCTTTAAAAACTAATACAATACTTCTCAAATTGTGAAGAATGACATTTATATCCAGAGATCACAATCCTATACCTTGCATATATGTTTTTAGAAACTATTTTCCACCGAATAGAAATTTTCACATTGAAATCATAGGCTCCCTGAGAAATATGCCAATGATTCTATAAACTCTATAGACAAAATATATGATATTCTTATTAATTTTTAAACATCATGCAGACTCTGCATTAATAATTTATAATGCACTTACACATACTTTATCTCCTTTTGTTCTTACACCAATCCTATGAGCAGAATATTAATATTCACATATAACAAATATAAACCTAATTGGTATAATTAACTTTTTGACCTTGATGTACTGTAGAGATTTTCCAGGTTAAGTGTCTAATGGGTGTTAAAAGTAAGGATAAGTGAAGTTAAATGATTTGCCAAAGATCAATATGCTATTTAGTACCAGAGACAGTTTGACACCTGATGTGATGTCTTTTCACTATACCACGTTACAATTGCAAAAGAGCATTCACACACCCAGTTCTATAATGTATTACCAACCAATAGTGCATCCATCTTTCAGAAATGTCCTTGTCTACTCAGTGTTAATATCCAACACCTCAACTTTATCCACCTTAACAATTCCTATTAGCGCTTAATTCCCAAATGAGATCTCTAATTAGGTACCTTCTCCCATACAACAAATTCAAGTTTCCAGCTCCTTTATGGATATCTTTATCTAAAGTTCTTTCTCTGACATATGAAAATCATGAGGATCAAAACTAGATTCATTATCTAAAAGTAGTCTTAACCTGTGTGTTTTGATATCTTACTTAAGGTCATGTTCTTTTTTCTACAAACAGAGGCAAAAATTCTCAGAATCACCTGCTACTGATACCTCTAATTTACATCCAAAGTTTATTTATTCAACCTTACATCTCCTCAATATTTTCCCACCACTCAATGTTTATTTCTGATTCCATAGGCCTGGTCCTCACCTTCCTCTGAATGAATCATTTTATTAACTTGCTTATTGATTCCCCTACTCCTAGTCTCTTTCCTCTCAAGTCATCAATCAATGGGTTGCAGAATAAATATGAAACACAAGTAAATAATTTATGAACATACTCTATAACATACAGAAGGAAATAAAAACTTTGGCTAATTAATAAAATATTCTGTTGAATATATAAACAGTACGGGCACTAGGGTCACAGATGCCCCAATCGTCGACAACCCCCAGATAGCCATGTATTGCATAGTTACTCACCACACTGAATAAGGATGACCTATGGAACCAATCAAGTATTGTGTCCGTGATAGAGTATGACTTTTGCGGCTAGGTCTTAAAAAACATTCTGGTTTCTGCGCCTTGCTCTCTTTTGTATCACTAGTATAGCTAAAAGCCAGCTGCCATGTTTTGATGATACTGAAGCATCCCTATGCAGAAACCCATGTGGTGAGACACTGAGGTCTCTAGCCAACAGTCAGCTCTAATGTGCTGGCTATATGAGTGAACCACTTGGGAAGTAGATTCTCTCCCCAGTCATGTCTTCAGATGCCTATATTTTTACCAAAATCTTGATTTCAACATCATGAGATCTTGTGCCAAAATCATCCAGTTAAGTTACTCCTGGAACTCCTGACCCCACAGAAACTGGGTGAAATAATAAATGTTTATTGCTTTAATCCACTAAATTTTAGACAATTTTTTAATACAGCAATGTATATTTAATATAATGAGAGCTTTAATTTTAAGTGAAGCGTTATTTAACAATAAAAAAATCTTGGACAGAGAATCAAAATACAGATATAATGTACGAGATAGGAAAAGCACATGTTGTATAAAACCCCCTACAAGGTCAGGGGATAAAGAAAGGAAAGGTAATTCTGCAACCTGTACTCCCATATTAAAATTCATTTTAACAACCTTTCCCGAGAGTCCTTTTTATTCCATACATGGTTCATGTGTTTGCTACAAATTTCATTTGTACCAAGACCTAGGTTGGTCCTAAATTAGAAATATATGCCATGTCACACGTTTCTCTTGCTTGTATATTTATTCAATATCTGTTTACATACCAACAAATAAACAACAAAAGGTGAGGTAGGATTTGCTTTTACAGGGATAACAGAATTTGTCTTTTCTAGTTTGAAATCTAGTTGTTAAAGGTGTCTATCTCCAAAAATGTAATGCAAAAATTGTATCTGAGTACTTTAAGTAGCTGTAAATTAAAACTAAATGTGCAAGTTCTTTTAACACTGACAGAATTTGCCAAACTCTGCCCTACACATTTGTTGCATAAGGTTTTTCTTTGTACTGTAGTACGCTTAGCAGCATCCCTGGCTCCAACTCACCAGATGCCAATAGCACCATTTTTTCCCCTGCTCCAAGTCATGGTGATAAAAAATGTTTGCAGACAGAAACATATGTTCCCTGGAGAGGGAGCCAAATCAGCCTTGGCTAAGGACTGCTATTACAGACACATGGATGTAATGTAATTTATAAGTATTTACTGGAAAATATATATTTGTCAACAGCAGCCATGTTCTTCCCTGTTCTGTAGTACTTAATATCTAAGGATGACCTCTTTCATAATTTCCAACTTGTTTTACTGCATTAAATTTAATTTCTTCATTTTCTTCCAGTCAACTCCAGTTTCTCTACTCCTGCGTATCTCATCTGCTGTTAATATATCCACTGAACTCTTAATTTCAATTATTACTATTTTTTGTATCTAGGTTTATTTTCTTTTCAAATATGTTTGTTCTTCTTGCATAGTATCTTTTTTTATTCTCAGAAGTTTTCATTCCATATTTAATTTTTTAGTCATTCCTAACATATTTTACAGACTGGGGTCAATAACTTCATATACTGAAATTCTTGGAGTTCTAGTAACACTGTCTGCAGATTCACATGTTAGTCATAGGGAGTTTTTGTTTGTGTGCACTACAGTTTAAGGTTGTGAGCAAATATTCATAGTGCAGCAATAGTGTCAATTCTGGGTTTGTGGTCATACCTCTCTTTCTGCAAGGCTACAGCTCTTTGCATGTCTCGGCTTCATGTGGAAGGTCTCCATTCCAACTGCTTCTTCCTCTCACCTTCCACAGGTTTTTCTCCCATCCTTAGTATCTTACAAAAATTCAAATCCCTGGATTACTACTATTTTTTAATCACTTCAGATCATCCTGACTTCAACTGTAGAGCAACAACTCTGAATTTCAATGTCATTTTTTACCCTTCAAATTTCCTTCTCATTCTTTTGAGCTTACCCCTACTTTTAAAGTTAGACTACATTTTATTCAGCGTTTACATTTTGTCAAGAGAAGCTTCTCACAGCACAGTGTTTCACAGTGTGTGAAATACTCTCTTATTTCATCTGGTCATTCCTTTTTTTTTTTTAATGTTTGTGTATTTTTGAGAGGTGGGGAGAGAGGGGCAGAGACAGAGGGACACCTCAGAGGACCCGAAGTGGGCTTTGTGCAGACAAACTCACGAACTGTGAGATCATGACCTGAGTGGAAGTCAGACGCTTAACAGACTGAGCCAGCCAGGTGCCCCTGGTCATTCCCATTTTTACCTATTCTTCTTAATCTTCACTGTTAATCTTGTTCCTCAAATAGCTCCAATCCCTTCACACGTTACACGTCCAATTGTGCCTTTATTTCTTCCGTATCATGGAATCCATGACTTATTACGAAAATCATCTTCTAATAAGCACCTTGAATAATTACTCACATATTTTATGCCATATGTTTTTTCAATCACAAACACTGAAGATATCCTACCCTCAAATGAACTTCACATGCAGTTGCTACCGGTTTGCCAAGCCTTAATGAAGAAAGTTATTTTGTACTACAAAATAACTCTCTCAAAATTTAAATGGGCTCTTAGGGCTAATTTGTAATCTCTAATTTATCTTTCACTAAATCACTGAAACATTTCTCTGCTTTCCCTCAATCTCATTTCCCTTTCCAATCTGAAGTGATTTCCTTTAAACTGGTTTATCCATTATGGAGTATCTCTGCATATTAATTAATTTCCTTCCCCCTTCTCTTCTCAAAGAATATTTGGCTTTACTTTTTATTTCATTTTCTTCCAAATCTTTAAGTGGTCCTTCTCCAATAGATCTTTCATTCTGTTCTAGACCATTTTAATTTTTACACTCATTCATTCATCTCCTGTGATAGACACTGGACCAACTATACAGAAGCCATAATTAACCCTGTTCTCTCTTACATTCCTCTACAACACAGACAAGCAAACCAAATTACTCAACTGTGCATGTTCCCATGCCTTCACAGACAGCCATGCTGTATGGGTCTGGACAAATAAATGTAGCTAGGAAACTGTGACAAAGAGATCCCCCTATTCAAAAGAAAGGCCAAGACTTGCCCGGAGAAATAAACTTCTTCTCTGTGCCTCCCCTATTCTTTCTGCCTAGAATGTAGTAGTTGAAGTCTATAAGAGCAGCAGGAGCTGGCTTATAACCCTAAGCCAGGACCTTACAAAAAAGCTAAGAAAGGTGACACGGAAAAGCAGAAAGCACCTGTGACCGTGATATATTTTTCAGGTACAGAATTCTCCAGAGTTCTTGCTAATGAAACAGTAAGCTGTCATTTAAATACAAAAAATAAATAAATAAAAACTACTGCAGTTTGACTTTTGTTACTTGCAAGCCAATAGGATATGAATGTATATCTTTCTTTGCTGTCTTCCTTCTCCAAACCAAGTGACAAAAACTAAACCCTTAAAGAAACTATAGGTGCTTGCTATCCCTATTTTGTCACCGAATCACTCATGCAAAGCAGTGGTCACAAACTGGTTGCCCTCAGTGAATATCAGCACTATCAAATAGTCCACTGAGTTCTAAAGAGTTTATATAATAAATTTCAAGTTAATTACCAATACTAAAAAAATTGGAAATGTAACTTGTTTGGATTTCTAGGTTCATCGTAACATAAAAACATTTTAGTTCTGAGGAATTCAATATTTCCTGTGCACACCTCCCCCCACTCCTTCATTTTCTTTCCTGAGAGCACCTTGGCATTATCCATCAATGGGGAAATGTTTTCCCTTCAGCATCTACACAAGCTGCGTATGCTCATGAATACTATTCAGGGCCTCGAAAGCTTAAAATTTTTAATTATTTAAGTGCAGGCAATGAGGCATGTTTTTTCCCAGACATTGGCAGAGAGGGCATGCAGTGTAGAGAATTCCTGGACGGTAACATGGAGCTGTGGATCAATGCACAGGCTGCGGAGTCAACTTGCCTTTATTCCAGTCACAACTCTATCACTTTGGTGAGTCTCTAAATCTTTCTGTGACTTGATTTAATTATCTGTAAAACGGGGATACTAATATAACCAACTGCTAGTGTAGTTCTGAAAACTAAAGGTGTGAATACTAAGCACTGAAAAAGGACAAACTGAGTACCAGAAAATAATAAGTTGTCAATGAGTGTCAGCTGTTATTACTATAGCCTGATGAGGAAAACCAGACAAGCCCCAAGAAGTTACATAAACAAAATGATTTTCATACAGCAAGAGTGCTATGAGGCATATTAAACTGAGCTGTGTAACAGACAGTAATTCGGGGTGAGGAGACACATCGGAAGTCAGGAAAACCTCCCGGAACAGGTGACATTTGAACACTGACAGGAATTACCAAGCGTTGCCAGTTCCCCACAGATCCAAAGGCACATTTTTCTAAGCAGAGGGAATAACAAAGTGCAAAGGCCCAAAGTGATGTGTTTGAACATAAAGGCCAGTGTGCCTGGAACTTTGGTGAGCAAAGGAGAATGAGACAAGACATCAGATCAGAAAGATGAATGATTAACCAATTATGTAAGCCACTGCAGGCCACTGT
Source organism: Felis catus (assembly GCF_018350175.1). NCBI lineage: Eukaryota > Metazoa > Chordata > Mammalia > Carnivora > Felidae > Felis > Felis catus. The sequence continues at coordinate 105,027,692 of NC_058369.1, forward strand.
AAGGGCTTCTGCTTTTATTATGAGGGGAAAAGGACGCCTTTACAGGATTTCAAGCAAGGGCAAGTACAATCACTCTGCTAAATGGAGGGCAGAAATGGAAGAGGACAGGCCAGTTAGGAGGCCACTGCAGTCCAGCAGGAAAGAGAATATACCCCCCTGTCTCCTTTTCCAAATAAATAAATCTTTATCTTTTAAGAACCATCTCAAAAAATGCCTTTGTTTTAGAGACTCTCCTAATCCTCCTTTAAACAGCCATTTATCTGTACTTCCCTCATGGCACGCGGTGTATAATTATTCATTTGTGTGCACTTCTTCCTAAGTATTCTCCAAGCTCTTTACAGGCAGGATTTATGTGATATGGACTTCTGGGTGATCAATTTTGCATCAAAAATATTTGCTGGCCTCAGTAATTTTGTATATCTAATTTTGCGTATCTAGAATCAAATACTAAAATGCTTTAAAATATGAATACAATCTTTGTACTGCATTGATATTTTTCCTTCAATATTTATTTGAAATTAAGTCTTACTGAGACACAATGAGAGGAGGCAAGGAGACACAAATTGTGAACTGAGAAATTATAAGCAAAGATAGTTTCTGAAGTCTAAAAGGGGCAAATTAAATATTCATTGACTCCTTGGAGTCAAAACGATTGAGTTAAAACTGCTGAGTGGTTTATAATACAAGCTACCAAATTGGGGTTGAAAATCAAATTGAGCAGCTCAAATACTGTTATACTGTACAGAAAATAAAAACAAAACAGAAAAGGATGGGGCTGTCTTATATGGTAACCAATATTGTTGAGAAAATCAAATAACATATAATAAAATATATACACATATATAACATATAATAACATATAATAAAATAATAACACGCTCTATTTAAGGGAACTGAGTTGTAAATGATATCCTCTGACTGGCAACATTTACAAAGAAGGAAGTAAAGGCAGTTGGTTTGGAGAAGGAAGTAAAGGCAATTGTACAGATTTGGGAAAGTTTCAAAAAAGAACTACTAATTCCTTCCTTTGCTTCATACTCAAGCCCTTCAAATTCTTATATGTTGGTTCATTAACTGCTTTAACACAGCAAGTAGGATTAAAATTTATAAAATAAGATCTCCCTAATCAGAGAACAAAGGAACATTGCTGTATGAGAAAAGTTAAAATTAAATTCAAAAACATGGGATTTTTTTCTCCTTAAATTTTTCCTAAAACTTTAAAACTTTTTGCTGAAGAATATTAGGCTGACAAATACTGATAAAAATAGGACATATTTAATAGTCTAGAAAAAGCTTTTACCGAAAGACCTTTATTTTAAAATTTTAAGATTCAATTGTACATACATATGACTCAAATATATATTATAAACTTATGAAAAATATAATACATATGCTAAGTGGTAGACAATGGTCACTGACACGTCAGTGAAACGACAGTTGATTTGTTAATTTCGGCAATTTTTATAGAAAAAAACATTTAAATGAACTTTTTTTTCACTTGGTCGACTACTCACAAACCTTTTCCCACTTTAAGGTTTTGTTATTTTATTTTATTTTATTTTATTTTATTTTATTTTATTTTATTTTGAGAGAAAGAGAGAGAAAGTGGGGGAAGAGCAGAGAGAGAGGGACAGAGAGAATTCCAAGCAGGCTCCACACTGCAGGGTGCAGTGCAGAGCCCCATACAGGGTGTGAATTCACTGTGAGATCATGATCTAGGCCGAAATCAAGAGTTGGACGCTTAACCAACTGAGCCACTCAGGCGCCCCCTGCTTTGACTGTTTTTAAAGTTTTTTTTTTTTTAACGTTTTATTTATTTTTGGGACAGAGAGAGACAGAGCATGAACAGGGGAGGGGCAGAGAGAGAGGGAGACACAGAATCGGAAACAGGCTCCAGGCTCTGAGCCTGACGCGGGGCTAGAACTCACGGACCGCGAGATCGTGACCTGGCTGAAGTCGGACGCTTAACTGACTGCGCCACCCAGGCACCCCATGCTTTGACTGTTTTTAAAGAATACAACTTAGGGGTGCCTGGGTAGCTCATTGGCTAAACTTCAGGCCTTGATCTCAAGTTGGTGAGATCACCCCATGTCGGGCTCTATGCCAGCAGCATGGGGCTTGCTTGAAATTCTCTCTCCCTCTCTCTCTGCCCCTCCCCTGCTCGCTCATTCTCTCAAAACAAATGAAAAAACTTGAAAAAGAATTTATAATGAATATAACCTATTACAGACATCACTCAATATTCCACTGTAATCTGAAGTAATACTCATTACAAAGAATGAAACATACACTGAAACATACATTGAAAACAACTCAAGACTTGTATAATTTTCTTACTACTATAAATGTATAAGCTCAAAATAAAATAAAACTACATTTGAACCTTTTACTTCTTGGGACTTTAAGAATATGTACTTAATTAACCTGATGGGGCACAGATCAGTCAATACATAAATATAGTTTTAGATTGCAACCTAAATGTTGAGGTTTGCCTGTCTCAGCAGCTTATTCTGATTATCCATGACAGCACTCCATCCAATTTACTTGGAAACTGGTATTTGTTATCTCTTATTATAGACAACTATGGAAATTGTTTGACTGCTTCTCTCTTATACCAATAAACACGTTATCCACCCCACCCCACCCCCATATACACTACATCATTGTCTGTTCCTAGAAAATTCTGGAGTATTAGCAAGAAGATCAGATATGTTTATCCTCTGTTAAGAACTGAGGAAACATAGTTCCCAAAGATGAGTTGATTGCAACACTTGTAATGTACTTCACAGAAAACCTTCAAGGTGAGGCTTTTATCTGCTAATAGGGGCACAAGTTTCACAGAGAAAAATCTTTAGTAAATTTAGCAGCCTAGGTATTTCCTGTTGTTTTTAAGAATATATTTAGGGGGCGCCTGGGTGGCACAGTCGGTTAGGCGTCCGACTTCGGCCAGGTCACAATCTCGCGGTCCGTGAGTTCGAGCCCTGCGTCGGGCTCTGGGCTGATGGCTCAGAGCCTGGAGCCTGTTTCCGATTCTGTGTCTCCCTCTCTCTCTGCTCCTCCCCCATTCATGCTCTGTCTCTCTCTGTCCCAAAAATAAATAAATGTTGAAAAAAAATTAAAAAAAAAAAGAATATATTTAGAAAAAAGAGGGCATAACCTATTTGGTCTAGTACTTTAGATCTCAAATGTTGGTGTTAATAGTTATTTTGTTCTTTCATATAAGCAAATGAAAAATGGTTTCTACACTCTAAGCTTACAGAAGGAGACCACATGAAATGAATGGAGTTTATAAAGTAACAAGCATTACACCCTTTCTTTTCTCTGGGTGTCTCATCATCTTCCTGTTTGCTGCCTTCCCTTTTTTGCCTAATCCTTGCTTTGGGTGCCTAATCCTTGCTTTGGGTGGGAGGGCATTTCCCCAGAGGCTTTTTCTTCATTTTATTGCTTATTGGTGGTCTATCCATCTCATAACCTCATCTAAGTGTCTCAGACCCTTCAGCTCCGTATATCTAACCATTGATGTGAACCATTAACTCCTGGTCACAAAAGCACTCTTCTCTGTGTGTTTCCCATTGTAAACACAGTTGCCCAGACTAGAACCCTTTCAACTGTCTTTCCCCCTCCCTTCATCTCACCCTTTCCATTTATCTGTCATTGCTTTTACTCTCTCAACATCACTCTGCTATCGCTCCATCATCATCACTTGACTGAAGTTTCTTATCCTTTCTGGTTTGGATTATTCTGAGTCATGGCTGATCATTCTGTTGTTAATGGAAGAGTTTTTCAACTTTACAGCAAAGCTCTTCCACAGTCAGCAAAGTAATCTGCCTGCCCTAAACCATAAGTCTGCGTGTCATTTTCCAGCTGAAAAGTCTTTGATGGCTGCCCATTGCAAACTACTCTTCATGGTATATGAGTCTTCAAAAATCTGACTCCTAACTCCAAGCTCTATCTCCCTGTGTTTATGACCACTTCTGCTCTCCCTTAATGTATCCGTAGCAAGCCTTATGGTGGAGACAATCTAACCAGAGCCTCACCACACGATGCAACCTATCCAAATACAAATTCCAAGAATGGTACATCTGAATGAACTAGCCAAGGTTATTTGCTCAGTGTGGAGTACTTGCTTTATCTCCCAACTGTATCTAATGAGGAAGCTATAATTCCAGTAAAAAATACTGAAAGTTCTTAGGGAGGGGAAATGGGGAGGCAGTCAAAAGCAAACATAACAAAATTTTTCAAAAATTTTCACTATACCATAGGTGAGTGAACATTTACTGTAAAGGGCCAAATAGTAAACGGTTTATGGTTCTCAGCTTATACAATCTTTGTTACAAATATTCACCTCTCCATTACAGGGCAGAGGCAGCCACAGACAATAAGAAATGGACATGGACGCGTGCCAGTAAAATTTTATTTACAAAAGCAGATTGTGGGCAAGGTCTGGCCTGTGGGCTACAGTTTTTGAATCTCTGCAATTTATCAGAGCATCCTGACTTCAAAGTAAGACAGCTATGGGTCAATTAAAATTTTGTTGTGTTTAAGAAATTATCACTGGAAAACAGAAAAACGCGACATAAAACTGGTGTCTCTGAATGAACAAAAGAATTACAGTCTTTATGCAATAGAAAAGGACCACCATGGGAGAAATGACGCTAAATGGACAAGATGGAAAGACAACAAGAAGAAAAAAGAAGAAACTGAAGAGGAATAAGTATTTCGGGTCATCCAAATTAGTGGCAAAGTATGTACTCCTTAAGCAAAACAAACACTAAAACAGAATGATTAATGATCCTGAAACCATCAGCCGTGAGAAAAACTGCAAAGGATCCTTCTAGCATGTAACGTAAAAACATAAGGCGGTGACAAAGAGATCTATAACACACAAAATGAAAAGTGAACTTGAAAAAAAATGGTCTTTGAGGAATCAATCAGAAAAAGTTTCAGAGAAATGAAATTTAGATTTAAAAAAATAAGTAAAAACTGAAGAATATGGAAATCATAACACAAGGTGCTCTATTTTTTTCTTTCTAAAAATTTAAACTAATGAAATAGTCTAAAACCAAAGATACAATGTTTCAAGATCAAAAATAAAGAAAAATAATTGTCAAAAATTACAACAATAATCAAAAGGGAATATTATGTACCCATTAAATAATATGAGGCTATTTATTTATTTATTTATTTATTTTGAGAGAGACAGAGAACAGCACGAGGTATGGAGGGTCAGAGAGAGGAGACAGAGAATCCCAAGCAGCCTTCTTGCTGCCAACCCAGGGCCCGATGGGGCTCAAACCCCAGGAACCAGGAGATCATGACCTGAGCAGAAACCAACAGTCAGACACTTAACTGGCTGAGCCACCCAGGAACCCCTGAGGCTTTTTAAAAGTCATGTGGAAAAGCTAGACTTCATGTTTCAAGTACAAAAACTCAGACATAAAAATTTATAAACAGCAGGGATGCCGGGGTGGCTCAGTTAAGTGTCCAGCCTCAGCTGAGGTCATGATATCGTGGTTCATGAGTTCCAGCCAAGTTGAGTTTTGTGCTGACCACTCAGACCATAGAGCCTGCTTCAGATTCGGTGTCTTCCTCTCTCCCTGCTCCTTCCCCATTCATGCTCTCTCTCTCTCTTCAAAAATAAACATTAAAAAAATTCATCAAAAGCAAATTCCAACTACTTTTATTTATTTATTCATTCTAAGTGAAGCAAAATGAAAAGACTCACACTTAATGTTCATTAACCACCTTGCCTTGGATATCTAATACACATTTGTTGTTATTTCCTTATGTATTCCTTTCTTTTTCAAAAATTTGAAAGGACAAGAACAGAAATAAATGAAAGCTAATTAAATGTGCAGATAAGTTTTCAATCCAGTAATGATATTATCCAATGCACAATGATTTCAATTTTTGGAAAGTTCAGGAAGAAAAACACAATGAACTTTAGATTCCATTTTCCAAAACTGATTTAAGTATGTGGAAAAAGAAGAAGGGAATTGGAAGAAACAGGAATTTTCTTTTTTCTTTTTTAATTTTTAAATTATTTTTTAATATAATTTATTGTCAAGTTGGATAACATACAGTGTGTAAAGCATGCTCTTGGTTTTTTGGGTAGATTCCCATGGTTCATAGCTTACACATAACACTCAGTGCTCATCCCAACAGGTGCCCTCCTCCAGGCCCATCACCCATTTTCCCATTCCCCCACCCCACCGTCAGTTCCCCCGCACACCCTGTTGTTCTCTGTATTTAAGAGTCTTTTATGGTTTGCCTCCCTCCCTCTCTCTTTGTAACTATTTGTTTCCCCTTCTCTTCCCCCTGGTTTTCTGTTAAGTTCCTCAAGTTCCACATATGAGAGAAACAGGAATTTTCAAGTGCATGAAGATCTAAGTTAGGTTTTCATTTATTTAATTATATTTTAACATATTTGACTTCCATAAAAATCAGTAAAGCACAAAGGGTAAAAGATAAAGAAGTTTGTGAGACCAAGATACATGGGTGTAACCCTATCATTTTCTTATTTAATATAAAAGTAAAGGATATACTATGCAGATGCATACAGACGAATTTTATTCAAAACCTAAAAAGTTATAGTCATTAATTCAGAGCTTATCTAACCACTTGTCATTATTGCCCTGCCTAATTCAGTTGAGAATTTCTTATGAAGTCAAACTGAATAGCGTCCTCTTGGCCTAGAATCATATCCACATCAAGCTTTTGCTCAGGAATTAATGATCATTAGTGACGCCTTTCAGACCAGATATAAAGGAAAGTGAAAATCTCTTCTCTTGTAAATATCCACTTCCTTCTCTCCTGCCTGCTTCTTTGTATCAGGCAATACTATTTAAGGATTTAATTCAGGTCAATCTCTTAACTAATCCTCAGCGTGAATAGAAAAGCAGTATTGCTGAGGGGTCTGTACCAGTATTTAAGCTCGCTTAATTTTCCAGTAAGCTTTAATATCACTGCCTAAGACCTAAGAATCAATAATGAGGGGCTCATCTTCGTAAAATCACTTGAAACCTAAGTCTCTGCTAGTGAGACATTTTTAACATCCATCCCACCCACTCTACCTACTATCATATAAAAGCACACAGGCCATCTTTGGCTTCTTCAAAATAGAAGCAAATTCTTTATGTCAGAGCATCCTGCACTAGAAGTTTACTTTAAAAAAAAAATGATATATTAAGGGGCAATAAGGCACAAATGGAATAGAAACAGGATTTATTTTTCTAAATGTCAGGAACAATGAAATAAATTATACACTTCATAAATACTATCATTGTCTTTGGCGTTTTTTGTCCTCTAGAACAGTTTCAAATATGTATACCATAAATTAAACATTTTTATATCTAGAAGTTAGAGGATTTAGCAGTGTGCTGTTTTTTAAATAGATTAAACTTCAAAAAAATGTCGCAAGGGTTTTTTGCTCTTGTTTGTTTTATGGCTGCAATGCCCAACTTTGGGTTTTGCAAAACATTAAAAACATACTTATTTTAAGGAATTAAAATATTTTCAAGAAAATTACACTTTAAATTTTAGAAATATATTTGAATGTATACATATACACACGTGCATACCCACAAACAAAAGCATACATACACACAACTCTTGCCTCTAGAAGGGCAAGAAAAATATTAAATGTTCAAGAGTCACAGTAATATTCTAAAAATCCTAAACCCAATCCCCAATACCATTAACAAGTCATTTGCAACTTGTAAGAAAATGAGGCTACCCTATATAGAAGAAATCACAATTAAATTCATGCTTTACAAATCACAGATGGCCTTCATTATTCTTCTGGGAATGTCTTGATAAAAAATAAATAAATGTAACACAATTTGTAGGCCTTGGGCGGTACATTTTATTAGTCCGTAAGTTTACATTTTTGAAGCTTTCATTGAAAATGTGGTTGTATTTATCACTCAAATATATAAAAGAAGAACTGTTATATAATTTACAAATAAATACACATTTGGCGGAGTGTTCTCTACTCCCCTTCCTGATTTTTCCTGACTTGGATGGAAAGCAAAAATTTTAGAAACAATGGACTAGAGTATGCACTGAACTGATGGAATAAGCAGCTCTAAGAAATATGAGAGTCATTTGAGAAAAAAAGAGCAGCAAAAAATATGAGCTCAAGGAAGCCTGAGAGGAAGAACCAGCAAATAGCTAAGCAAAACTTCATCAACTGCAAAATTTTATATAAGGTCAACCCATCAGTTATTTTCAAATAAAATTTATATCATTGTAATTGTAATACTCCCAATTGTTTCAACTGCTTTCCAAGAACTGTGCTAAAACATGTATTTTTGGTGCTTCTTTGAAATTAAGTAAAATTTTTTAAAACAGTTATAATACCTGAAAAGGTGTAATGATGCAAACACTTAGCAAGCACTGACCAGCCCTTATGATCATCTTCAAAGAAATTCTGTATAGGTGTCTATAAAAATCTATTGGTGTTGTCATTACAAATACATCACTACTTGTCTATTAATTTGGAAACTACTTTCATTTTTGTTATTAAGTTTTCCATCCAAAATATGGCATGTTTTCCTACTTATTCAAGTCATGTTTTATGGCTTCTGATGGAATGCAATCACACAATCCTATTTTTTCATAAGGTCTTGCTTCCTCCTTGTTAAATTTACCCCAATATATTTGATGTGTTTGCTATTGTGATTTTCATAGATAATGAGAAAGGCACTTTTTCCCCTTTTCTAGGTTTGCCTTGTCACTTTAAAAATAACTATTAATTTGTGTATGTTTATCTTGCATCTAGCCACGTAAACTTCCCCATTAATGTTAATATTCTGCTACACTATGTTAGGTTATATAGGTATATAGTCACAGCATTTGTAATATGGTTTAAAATGCATACTAAAACAACACTGCCGAGTTTCCACACAAGATGTTATTTCAATGTAAATAAGCTGAATGAGTGGAAGAGAATTTTCTTTTAACTTCAAGATCTGAAACATTCTCTCTCAAAGGAACCAACTAATAGGTAACATTATTTGATGCCAACTTTAAACTTCAAAGACAATCTGGAAACCTCAGTTAGAAACTTTGTGCCAATCACAACTCTTTGACTAGTTAAATATTTACCTCATGTGTGTTTTTATTTTTATTTTCTTACTTTTTTTTTTTCTCCAGGAGAACCACAAAATTTTGCTCTGAAATTTAAGTGGTTCATATTTCACAATGCATACTGATACTATTTATGCAAACAGATGTAAATCACATGTTATATGTGTCAACCTAATTTCCACATCATTGTGTTGTATCAACTTTATTAATAGCAGATACTTGTGGAATTTCACTTTAATTAAAATATTAAATTACAAATAAAAATAGTACATCATCTCAACAGATAATCCAAGCATGTATCATTCTCTGAATGACTCTGAGAAATAACTGTTAACAGGATTTAAATTTTAACTCAATATATCATCGACTCGTATTTAATTTATAATGTTGCTTAAAAGACGAATATTTTTAAAACTTATCAGAAAATTTACTTCAGCCATCCTGAAATACAGTGTCAGCAACGTGCAGGCAGAAGGGGACCGAGGCAATAACAGAAGCATTTATCAGAACTAATACACAGTTATGATTAAAAGTTTGTTGGGGCGCCTGGGTGGCGCAGTCGGTTAAGCGTCCGACTTCAGCCAGGTCACGATCTCGCGGTCCATGAGTTCGAGCCCCGGGTGGGGCTCTGGGCTGATGGCTCAGAGCCTGGAGCCTGTTTCCGATTCTGTGTCTCCCTCTCTCTCTGCCCCTCCCCCGTTCATGCTCTGTCTCTCTCTGTCCCAAAAATAAATAAACGTTGAAAAAAAATTTTTTTTAAATAAAAATAAATAAATAAATAAAAAAGTTTGTACAATATTGGGGCACCTGGGTGGCTCAGTCAGTTAAGCATCCAACTTCAGCTCAGGTCATGATCTCACAGCTGTGGGTTCAAGCCCCGCCTCGGGCTCTGAGCTATCAGCCTGCTTCGGATTCTGGGTCTCCCTCTCTGCCCCTCACCCCGCTTGCACCTTGTCTCTCAAAAATAAATAAACTTTAAAACAAAGTTTGTACAATATTAATAATGTTAATATAACCATTTTTGTCCTATTAAGATAAACGGAAAAAGACATAAGTATTAGCACTATCTTCTTACTACTAAAACAGAAATACCTATTATTTTTACTTACTTTTTGTAGAAATAAAGCACATACAAAAATATATACAAACCATGTGTTCTTGAATATTCACTGAGCACACCTGTGTCACCATTATTTAGGTGATTTGAGTAATATTTTCATGTTTTTTAAATGTACACAAGGATAGAATTGACAAATATGAACATATATTTATGTTATCCATATGGGAAGTCAGTATAAAAAGTGACAAATCAGGTGGTCCTCTTTAAATCATTCATTTTAGCAAATCAAGAGTAACACCATGCACACATATTAACAATGACATTCATAATTTTGGGAAAATAGTGCTATATGAAAGGAATAATGTTAAACATACCAGCAAATGATGTAAAAAACACCCTCTCTGTTTCTCCATTTAACATATATCTATATTCTGGTTTAAATTTGAAAGCCTAATTGAACAACTTTTATAAACATAGTTAAAAAAGAAGCACTTTTCTTAGCAGTAACAATGGTTAGAATAGGCATATGGGTATGATCAGGTAAGTTCTCTAGTTTTCCTTGGAGAAAATTCTACAATACAGATGCTGTTTTCATTTGTAATGACTTAGTATGGTACATGACTAAGTTGTTTTTATTTATGTTGGTTTTAGACTACATCATGCTCTAAATTTTATTACTCCATAGTGCATTAGGAAAATATTAGTGCTCAGTCAACAAAGTTGTTCCATTTGTATAACAAGAAAAACTAATAATGTATTTAATTACAAAAATAAAGATTTTTTTAATTCTAATAGGCTTCACCAATCTTCTTAAATAAGTATGCCTACAGTATAAATGCACTCGTACATTAGATCATATTCCTAATTGTCATTCTAAAACATTCAACTGTATTGTTTATTGGTTGTAGAAGAAACAAGGCTACTTACGTGTTTTATCTCTCATGTTATAAGTTCCTATGCATATTTAAAACATACTTTTCATTTACTAATTATTTATCATATACAAAATGAGATCTAAATTGGTACAATATAGGAAGAGTGTTACTTGAGGAAACATTACAGAATTAGAGATTTTAATTTTTTTAACGTTCATTTATGATTAAGAGACAGAGAGAGATAGAGCATGAGCATGGGAAAGACAGAAAGAGGGGGAGACACAGAATCTGAAGCAGGTTCCAGGCTCTGAGCTACCAGCACAGAGCCCGACGTGTGGCTTAAACTCACACAGCCCACGAGATCATGACCTGAGTCGAAGCTGGACGCTTAACCGACTAAACCACCCAGGCACCCCCAGAATTAGAGATTTTAAAAGCTGGGTATGAGTGTAGAGAAAAATTCAATTCACTTGTTACAACTGTTTGCAACTGAAGATTATACAGTTCAGAGTTCATTGGAATTAGCAGAATTAAAGATTTTGATACTACACTACACATATATAAAAATAACATTTCGGGGGCGCCTGGGTGGCGCAGTCGGTTAAGCGTCCGACTTCAGCCAGGTCATGATCTCGCGGTCTGTGAGTTCGAGCCCCGCGTCAGGCTCTGGGCTGATGGCTCGGAGCCTGGAGCCTGCTTCCGATTCTGTGTCTCCCTCTCTCTCTGCCCCTCCCCCATTCATGCTCTGTCTCTCTCTGTCTCAAAAATAAATAAATGTTAAAAAAAAAAATTAAAAAAAATAACATTGAATGAAGCTGTCATGTGTTTATTTTGAAATACGAAAACCTTTTGAAGAGGGCTAATTATCCATAAGAGTCTAAGACAACTGGTTCCACTAAGTGATTATATCACACATAGGATATCTGGGAACCCCAAGCACGAAGAGTGATGAGTGCATATGCTGGCATGTAAGTAAAGACTAGAGAAGTCTCAAGAGGAGCCCAAGGTCCCACAGAAGTTCAAAAAATTATGCTGCTGAAAGTGATAGTAAGTGAATATAGTGAGACATCAAGTTACCCCACCCCTTTCCTTTTTACAGAGATCTATTCTTTTTAAGGACCATCATAAGCTTTTCACATACGTATTTTACCTAATGCTGACAGGAAATCCGTGATATAGAGATGAGTGAATTGAGGCACACTGAGGTTGAGAAAATTGTCTAAGGTAGCAACAGTAGAAAGTGCCAGAAACAGGATTTTAAACCAGATGCATTTCAGTTTAGAACTTTCATCACCCCTCACATTATCACGGATTCCAAATTAATTCAGTCTACATTACTGAACGAATTATAATTTTAAATAGTCATGTCTATTCATATGAAATTAACCCGCATAATTTCAAATTTTCCTAAAAAACGGGGAGGCGGGGGGAGTGTAAATTCTGTTAAGATTTGGACAAGAGTAGCTCTAAGGTTTTCCTTTTGTACCAGACCAAAAAAAAAAAAAAAAAAAATCAAATGACAACAAAAGCAGTGACGAAAATCACAAAAATCTATAAGTTATAATCACGCTTTTCTAAGTGGTTCAAGAGCAAGCACTTCAAAAGTCTGTGATATTATGCACATAGTATATTACTTTAATTAGGCAAAACTTACAAAATTATAATGACACATTTAAGAATATACATGCATATTTTTATACTGCATAGTTAATAGGAATACATTTAAGACAGTTCACATAAATGATTCCAGCATTATTTTTGCAAAATGAAGATTTCTTATTTCACAGACAGTATTTCAGTATGATTTTTAAAGTCATTTAAATATTGCCTTTGCTGTCTCCTGTGTATGATGTCGTTCTCTCTAACCACAGAGACATATTTATGCTCTTTACAAAACTTTTTAGTCTCCAACATGACAATTCATTTTCCCAAGGCTGAAATGTCTTATTTTTAGAGTACAGGAATCTTCTCAATTGTATCACTTCCTTGCTCTATCCCTAAGAAGCACCCCCTGCAAACCTGTTTCCTTCTCCAAATTGGAGTTTCTTGTGTTTAAGCTCCTCCAACATTGATATAAACATGTCACCTGCAGTATCATCACTCAGGGATTTCAAATACATGTACATACTGTGACTTCACCACGATATTATTGAACTAAAATCTTGGAGTAGGAAAAAGGGATATGCATTTTCAACATTTTCTCATGCTCTCCTGATACAAACAGAAGTTTGAGAAACACCATCAGCATGTTGGAGGTCTCGACACTAGTGAATCTGCTATCTTGAATATGTGATCACTATACTGCAGGAGAGGCTAAGTAGGGATGCAGTAAAAAGGTTCTGTGTACCCTGTGCATGTGCTAACACTGGGACAGCTTATTTGGATTGAGGACTGAGAATATAAAATATAAGGATAGAGGGAAACAGGCTGAGTTACGAGTAGAGTGGGAGATAACTTATTTTTGTAGTTCTGCGCTTTCCAATCAACCTAATCTTAGGTAAGTTAGTCAACCTTTCTATGATTATGTTTACTAAATATTTCCAGTGGTAGGTATTCATTCATTCATTCATGCATTCATTCATTCATTCATTCATTCATTCCTCCAAATATTCAACTAGTATCTGCCTCTTAAAATGTGCCACCTTCTGTGCTATGCCATCAAAAAGTAATCAGACAATCTAGACATGGCATCTCTCTCCTTTTAGAAACTTCAGAGTATTGTGAAAAACACATATCTTAATGAAATAAGTGCTCAGATATTAAGTAACTATTATAATTCTAGAAAGGGACAATTAGATGAAGCTAAAAGAATATATAATAATCTATACAGAGAGTAAATGTTTTCCTCAAAATCTGAGCTATAGGCAGGCACAGGTGATACATTGTAGGAGTCAAGTGGACCTTGGGACTACTATAAATGTATATTTGTTTTGGTGAAACTGTTGGCTAGAGACTGTGTCTTAACTCATTACACTTCTTCACATTTTTTTTAGTTGCAAAAAGTGAAGCTTAGAAAGATGAATTACTTAACCAAAGTCACATGAAATGTAGCAAGTAACAGACCTAAAAGTGGAAACTCTAATCAGTTTGGTTTCAAAGTCTATGATTTCTTTCTCCATTTTGGCTTAAATGTATTTCAAAGCGTAAATGATGCTAAAAGGCCTCTCCAGAATTAATGGAAGGGAAATTAGACATCAGGAAGGAACTAATTCCATATCACTGGGGGTGGGGAGACAAGGAGAAAGGAACGAAGTGGATATGGCCTCTTAAATATCAATAATGGCAAGATGACAAGTTCAGTTAGAGACATTGTATGTAGAGTAATTGGGGGATAATTATCTAGTCCAGAGGCAATTAAAGATACTGAATGTTATTAAAATTATTTTGCTTTACGTTTTCTATTTCAAAAATATAAATGAATATTTAATGATGTTTTACAACATATCTCTTTGCCACTAAAGACTGTTTGTTCTATTATTAAATACAATTATTTGAAATTCATTACCACTCAGGGCGCCTGGGTGGCTCAGTCGGTTAAGCGTCCGACTTCGGCTCAGGTCACGATCTCACTGTCCGTGAGTTCGAGCCCCACGTCGGGCTCTGTGCTGATTGCTCAGAGCCTGGAGCCTGTTTCAGATTCTGTGTCTCCCTCTCTCTCTGACCCTCCCCCGTTCATGCTCTGTCTGTCTCAAAATAAAATAAACGTTAAAAAAAATTTTTTTAAAAAGTTTGAAATTCACTACCACTCATTTTTAGTTTAAATTAGTAAAATTAAGTTTTAAAAATATATGTTTAGGTATTCTTTCCTTTTAAGGAAGATCTTTAGGCACCATATTATATGGTTCTTGGGTTTAAATACTAAGTATTAAGAAAAAGATTTCTTTCCCCTTTTTCAGAAAACATATTTACTAGATTTACATTATTTGAAAATTAGTAGTTTTCTGTAAAGAACCACATGAAGAACAAACTAGCTCACATTCATGGATGCTAATGCAAACAAACAAACCCAGACCTAAGTATAAACTACAAAACCCAACCCAACTGAAATATACGTAACTTAAAATGTTTCTGGAGACTTGCTAAATGTGCTACACAAAATGCTATATATTGTGTTTCAATAACCATGGATTAAATTGACCAAAAGAATGCTTATAAACTGATAAATTATGCTTCTATGATACCATGTGACTTCCAATTCCTAGTCAATGATTAAGGCTATTATCTCTCATTCTCATAGGAAATAGAAACAAGGATTAGAAACAGGAGATAGAAACAAGCATCTTTAATGCTTGAAGTATTCTGGCTGCATTTTAAAGACTTCCACTGTTTGTTTAATGAACTGATAGGTACCGGTTAGTCCCTACACTAGGGCCTCTCAGTCCATCTGCAGGCTGAGCCCACCCTAGTTCTAGAACTATTTGCCTTGGATGGTGGAAAAGTAAATCAGAGAATCTACACACATTTGGTGACTCCATAAAGAGTCAGCATTAATTCTGGTAATGGCATTGTCACGGTTCACTATCTCCAAACCTTCATCCATTCCTCAGTTCTGGGAACTGGGTAAAGAGTTTAAACGCTATAGCCCTGTGAAGGGCTGTGACTGCCAGGGCCTATCTCTTGGTCATTACATAGTGTGCACTTTCACTCATATCCTCAAGTCTCCTAAACTTTGGTCCATACATCTTCTCATTTACCACTGAAACTTTCTCCATTCATGTTCCTAACTCAACAGTATGTTTATATTTCTTCTCATTGCTAAAGGGATTTGAAGGAAATGGAGATGATCTTTTTGCTGTATCCCTTTAAGTGAACTCACAGTCATCAAAATATTAATTGAAACATTAAGCTGTATTTATCATTTCTAGAACCAACAGAAACACCATAATGTGATGATATAATATCACCTTCATTTACTCAATTCTTGGTCATTGCTACAATTCTCTTATCTTATTAATTCAATGTTTTCTGACAAAAATATTTATAAAACAAATATCTCCATAGACTTTTAAAGGTCTCTATATGGTGACTAATAGAGAAATCTTTGAACACCTCTCTAATACTTCTTTAGAAAATATAATTTCCTTGTATCATGTACAGAGTAAATGATTTGTTGTTAATGTTTAGGATTCACATCTGATTATGTGGTTTGAAAAAGTCAACTAGTAACTTATAATACAAAAGAAATCATAGTGATTCAACTTTAAGACACATTTAATTTTAAATGATTTAAAATATCAAAAGCCACAACAATTTTATTCAGAAATAGTTATAATCTGCTTACATTTAACATCATCTATGTATTACTATTTTAAAAATGTGGTATAGTTATAACATATGTAAGTCTTAAAATTTCACTTGTTGTGACTATAGCTAATAGACCATTTATTCTGCAAAAGGATAATAGGAATTTTATTTGCCTCACGGGAGATTTCAGATGGTTGCAAGGGCAAAATGGCCAACTATTCAGTCATTATTTTTACCTTGACCTTCACTCAAAAATCAAAAGCAGTTCTAACCGTCACACTTTTCTGATCCTCAACACTGATCATTTCAGGATTTCTTTGTGATAGTTTATGTAATTTTTTTAAAGCAAAACAGAGTCTAATTATGCTCTATGATCACCTGAATATTCACATATGTCTTTCTTAGAGTGCAATAGACCGAGCTATTGCAGGTCATGAGCTGGAGCAGTACTGTGCATTTTTAAAATATTTTTAATTATGTTCAAACTTCAATTTATACAATAAATTCCACAAACACATTTTAATTTCACGAAAAGTATTTTAAAGTATCTAAATAGAAATAAAGCCCTAAATTAATTTCAAAGACCTCTGACATAATTCTTCACCAGTACCGAATCGACAAGGCAGGGTTATTTTTAGAGACTGAAATCAATTAGTCTCCCTCCCTCCCTTGCTCCCTCTCCCCCCCCCCCCACTTCCTCTTCTTCCTCTCAACCTCTCTTGCTCTCATTCACACTTTCTCAGGTATAAGCTCATGCTTGTTCTCTCTCCTTCTCACACTCTCTCTCATTCTAGCACACATAAAAACACATCTTTTTTTAGAGTTTCTAATTTATTTTCCTCAAGATTTTATGCTAACATGATATAAACCCAAGTGACCACTACTAAATGACTTTTTACTCTG
Organism: Felis catus; assembly: GCF_018350175.1. Classification (NCBI taxonomy): domain Eukaryota; kingdom Metazoa; phylum Chordata; class Mammalia; order Carnivora; family Felidae; genus Felis; species Felis catus. The sequence continues at coordinate 105,044,864 of NC_058369.1, forward strand.
AAATGTTTTAATACAAGCAATGTTTCCTAGGTGTATCTGTCACATTTTTTCTAACTTGAATGTGTGGGAATCTGTCTGCTACACCTTCAGACCTTCTAAATTGCACATGGTAGTTGGCTGTGGCCAAGTGGGTAGATGCCACAAGGATCACATGACTTAAGCTTGGTCTAAGTCCTGTGAGGGAGTGAGCTGAGGAAATATCAAAGCAGGGATTTACCTGCATAAGTATTTCAACTTAGCAGTCAGCTTCTGGTCAAGAAAAGAGCCTGAAGGAAGTGTTTGAGAGATACTCCCACATAAGACTTATTCTGGGTATCAAGAGGACCATAACTATTTGCTATATTTTTTATTAAGTAAAACTAGCTTTGTTAATATATATATGATATGGAAAGAAATAATAAAAGAAGGTAAAAGTATAAAGCAAGTTATTGATTTTATCGTCTTTAACATTTGAAGATTTATAATACCATAAACCAAATTAGAGTAACATTAAATATGCAATTTTTAGCCACATCCAAACCCAAATTTATTTTTGAATAACCATTTTAAATGTGACTTGAATCATTCCCAGCATTGATTTATAACAGGAATTAATACAGTTTGCATTATATTTTTCAAGAAAAGATGTCTAACACCTACGGGTTGGTCCTGGCAGTTCACTCTCCATCAAAGTTCACCTGTCATGAGTTTTAAATCAAAGAGTATATTGCTACAACTACAATATAGAAGAATTAATATTTTCTTTTTGCCGAAAAAAAAAAGGAGTCTCCTGTAGAATTAACTTTTGAAGCCTGTTTTCCCAGTACTCAACTAGGATCAGTAACTTTAAAGTAATACCAAAATAAATGATAATCAACAAAGAAAACACCGTCAGAACCTTACTGATGATTCCCACCTCCATAACTGTCTTCCAGATGCCCCCCCCATCCTCCTGTGCCAGGTGCCACAGATGACTTCTCACTACCTCCCACCTGTCTACTGATCTATCCCTACACAGCTCCCCAGAAGCCTCTTTCTCTTTCCTGAACTGTTCTGATCATGCCAGGCTGGAGTACCTCATGTCTTGCTTCCATTCTCTTCATGGTGGTTTAGAGTGAGAGAAAAAAGAAACCATGAAAAGCACACAGAACCCAGAAACAACAATAAAGACAAAAAAGAAACAAAAAAAATATTTACCAAAGTAGAAAAATATATATTTAATCATTTTTACAAATTTTTATAGCTTTAAAAAATTAATAATATTGAAATAATTATCTTGAGATTTGCCGTATGGGCACAAGTTTTTAAATCTTTATGCCCAGTTTTGGTCACCTCAAATATGCAACCCCAATTGCCTACTAGGTGTAGGTGTAATAATTTGAAAATCTGCATCAAAAATCTTAAAACTGTTCATCCCTTTAACAGAAAAATGACCTTTCTAGAAAACCAAAATAAAAACAAAATATATCCAGAGAAATACGTGATACACCTACAAGAATAAAATGCACACATTTTCCATGATAAAAAAGGAAATGACCTAAACAGCCAGCATTATCTAATGGGAAATGCTCTCCATTAAAATATTTCCTAAAAATATTTAAACACAAAAATCCTGATCCCAAGTGATACAGAATTATGTAATCTAAAATAAGTTTCGGTAATTTATTTACTAATCAACCATGTATTGACACCTAGTATATTACAGATGCTGAGGAACAAGACTAAGACAGCCCTTGCCTAAATGAGTACACATTTTCAGAGAAACAAAAGATGTAAACAATAAAGTACAAAAAAAGTCCCAGGTACTTCGGCGGAGGCACATATTACGTACACAGAGACATAAGCAAAGGAAATCCGGTAGCATTGTTAAAGTGCTACCACAAATCAGAGACGGAGATTACAAAAGCTTCATAGAGGAAGTGGTATTTGGGCTAAGTCTTGACAAAGGCCATTTCTGAATTCCCTAAGTCCACTCTTAGAGTCATGGCTATCTACTGCTTATACACCAGGAATTTCAAAGAAAATAATGTATGTTACCATGCACAACTATTCTTCCTTTTCTGTGCCATTGCCTATGAGTGTACCAAAATTGCAGTCCATCTGAAGGAACGTTTTCACAGTCATGATCATAGCCTTATGGAAATGTATCAAATTGTATCTCATGTGAAGAGGAGCAAAAGGAATTCACAGTATTATATTAAGCACTATTATATCACTAAGAAGACAGAACTAAGGCATTGTTCAAACGCTAATGAACTATTTGAAGTAAATTTGGAACCTGCTTAATTTCTGGGGCTAATGGAGGCACTAACAACATATTACTCAGATGTAAATTCTAGCTGGTTTTCTGGCTGAAGTCCAAAAATGGGTCTCATATGTAACAAAAGCATAAATGGTGTAAAATATGATTTAAGGTAAATGGAGCAGAAAGTGGTATCTAACATCCAATGTCAGTTACTTCCTATTTTGGGGTTCATGTTGAAGGTGGGGATTCCAGCATAGAGTGCTTGACAAAGAAGTCAAAATGAACTGACCATGTAGTTAAACAGCATGAAACTGAGGAACACAGGAAGGTAACGGGGCAGGGATAAAGTCAGAATTTGGAATTCAAGCGGACAATGCCATGGAAACATTAAAAGAGAATGAAAAAGGCACGAGAAACGAGGGAGAAACTGTACTTGTTGCACAAAACTAGCAGGTTTAGGACAGCAGATGGGAGGTAAAACTGAGAGTAATCATTGATATGGGGGAGAATATCAGTAGGAAAGTTGTAGCATTCATAGGTAGGGAGAGAGCTCATCAGAATATAAAAGCCATTCAGATTGTTAATTCACACCTCTGTGCCTTAACCATGTGTACCCCATCATCTCTCATCTCTTAGGTTTTGACTCACCCTTTCACACTTACCTCAACTGCCCATACTCTGGCAAGCCTTTCCTGGTCCTTGCCCTTCCCCAGCCCAGAAGAACTGATCCCTCCACCATCAGTGTCCTTAGAGCACTTCAAACATGCCCTGCTCAGTAGCCCCAATCACGTTGATTTAGTTATGTGTGCATTTCTTTCAAAGATACAACCTTGTCAGTGACTGAGGGACTCAGTCATATGTGTCTGTGTTTCCTCATAGCTAGCAGAGGATCTAGGGCTGAGATCAGTAGAGTACTTGTGCAGTATAAAAAGAGGCTCAGAGGCCATGACACCTTATGCGGATGTCACTAATTCATCTTTTCAAGTGGGAAAGGGGGGCGGAGAATAGTTTTGCTCAAAAAATAAGATCGTACTTTGTCTCGACCTCGAATTTATCTTTCCATTCTAGACCCATTAATATGACATAAAAATAAGATGGGGCGCCTAGGTGGCTCAGTCAGTTAAACGTCTGACTTCAGCTCAGGTCATGATCTCGCCATCCGTGAGTTCAAGCCCCGGGTCGGGCTCTGTGCTGACAGCTCAGAGCCTGGAGCCTGCTTCCGACCCTGTGTCTCCCTCTCTCTCTGCCCATCCCCCACTCGCTCTTTGTCTCTCAAAAAAGAATGTTAAAAAAAATTAAAAAAATAAGATAAAATCAAATACATGTACATGCAAGCAAAATTCTGAAGATATTAACACAGCCGTAGAATGGTTTAATTTCAACTCTCAAAAGTGTGGATGTAAGTAGGATATATGGGTCTCTAAATTTTTAAATGTAGAAAATCACTCAGAAAATACTAACACTTTTAAATATGCCTTAAAAGTAATTAAAAATTAAACGAAAAAGACTCAAAGACTCCTCAAATGTGGTTTCATTCAGCATGCTACCAAATAAAAATTTCTTGCAGAACTTCCTCATACTTCTATTACAGCAATAAATTTTTGTCTCTAATCAAGACTCTGGTGCATTTCAACCTTCTGAAGACGTTTATGTATCATGATAAACTACAGATTAAATTATCTGCAACGTGCTAGGATAGTACATTTTATTCGTTTATAATATTTTAAAACTTTGTATTTAATGTCTCTTCTGTCCATTAAGCAGACTTTGATTAAGACGCCAAATTTCCTGTGCACATTAATCAAGAGAAACATTAAGTGTGTGCATCTGAGCGCGCGCACACACATGCGCGCGCGCGCACACACACACAGGGTAACTTAAAATAAGGGCATGTATTTTACAAAAGTTATAGAAAAATCTCCAAAATGGAAAAAATACTCCAAGTTTTCCTCAGGGGTAAAACTGCTTTCTGATAATATACTTTATACTTAAGGCACAAGATGCTTCTACAATGTGTTCATGATGCATCTAGGAGTAAGTCATCATCCCTTCTGTCAAGAGGGACTTTTTTTATTGGTCCAATATTTAGGAAGAAATGAACATAGATTAGAGCTCAAATTATAAATGTTACCACATTGGTGGTAGGAGAAACCTATCCACATAAATCTCTAAATACTGACAGTTTTAATGTTCCTTTCTTTTATCACATGCCCTTACATTGTATCTTCAGAAAAGTCATTTTTAAAGAACAAGAGACAGAATGAAAATGTTTCCAAAGCCTATTTCCTTTAATGTTTGCAAAGAATCTCATTAGAATAAATTCACACTAGTTCTTTTCCTTTCAATAATAAATTTTAGCTCATTTCACAGCTGTATCCCATAGAGCAGTCCACACTGAATATATCACAGTTTAGCTGCCTGTAGACAAATATAATGATGCCAGCAGGTTTTTACTGGGTCTCTTTCGGGAAAGAAAACTACAGCTGGAATGCAAGTCTCCCTGTACGGGACATTGCAAAAGTCAGCACTTCTATTGTTGATAACACTCCTATTCAAGAAATGTTGTCAGTTTATACACTTGGAAAATGATTCCCTGAAATAAAGGTAAACTGCAGTACTGTACCAAAACACAGCACAGATGGTCAGACATGGAAGGTGGAAGAGAAGGGAAAGAAAGGGCTTAGTAAAGAGAACTTTGGGAGTGAAAAAAATTAAGATAACGTAGGAGAGAGAAATGAGATTGTGTCTAAGGGCACATTCGTGCGTGTACGACCGAGAGATAGGAGGAGACTGTATGAGCAGGAGAAAAGAGAAAGAAGCTCTGTGGGATATTTCGGGAAAAGTAAAGAAGGGTTTAGTGTGTTAGGATGTTTGTTATATGGTGTTCAGTATAAACTCCTGTATTACACTGTCAAGAAAATCCACAGTTAAAGTCTATAGATCACTTTCTTTTTTATTTTTTTTTAATTTTTTTTTAACATTTATTTATTTTTGAGACAGAGAGAGAGCATGAACAGGGGAGGGTCAGAGAAAGAGGGAGACACAGAATCTGAAACAGGCTCCAGGCTCTGAGCTGTCAGCACAGAGCCCGACACGGGGCTTGAACCCACGGACCGCGAGATCATGACCTGAGCCGAAGTCGGACGCTTAACCGACTGAGCCACCCAGGTGCCCCTCACTTTCTTTTTTAAAGGGATACAACAGGAGAACATCAATATACTGAAACTAAATACTGAGTTATCACTTGAAGCAGCTCTTTTAATTTTTCAGTGGTAAGATTGATTGCAACGTAGAATATGAACAAATATTTATATTTGATTATAGGGCAATTAATTGTTTACATAAAATATATATTATTCCATGTCACAAAACTGAAAAAAAGGTATAAAAATCAACATTAAAATCTCAAAAGCACTGTCAAATGCTCAGTTGGGACACCAAATAGTCAAAATATTTACAAATATTACAAACCTGTAATTATTTCTTTACCTATGCTTGTCTGAAAGTATTAAGATAAAATTTATGTTATTGCCTATTAATTATACTATAATGCTAATTTAAATATTTGACTCTTACTCTACACAACTGAAGATTTTCCCTAAAGTGTCCCTATTTTTCATCTTCAGTTAAAATACTAGTGTATGTAGGCCACCCAGATGCTGTCTTGGCTGTTCGTCTTATAATAAGAGGGTGGTTTGGGTCAAATCCCTTAGTTTTAGGTACCTGAGTTTACTCTTTCATTAAAGAAGAAGGGTGTTACTGCCTATCCTATAATAATGAAGAAATTGTGAGAAATTAGTAAAAGAACATGCGATATAAATGCTTGGAGAACTGTAAAACACCAGGAGAGCACAAGCAGGTTGTGTTATTACATCCACTAAGCTGTAAAAACCAAATGGGCAACTTCTAAAATGCATTAACACCTGAATTTTTCATTAGTATCACTTAGACTTCTCTGTGCATTTTAAATACCTGTGACTAAGTCAGCCTGAGTCATCACAGCTCCTTTATCCGCACTACTTTTTTTCCCTTTACTGAAGGCTTCACTGTATGATCATATCAAAAACCCCAAAGGAGCTCTTTGCAGGCATCCTATCAAATGTGCTCATGACGACTTCAGCATATTTTCCTCCTAAATGTGCTTCTGTCCTTATAAACTGGGTCCCCTAAATCAAGTGGAACTTCAAAGTGTGCGTTTGAATGACAACTATATCATAATTGAAGTTACTGGAAAACATATTGTGTAGTGTTGTGGTGAATTAAAAAAAAAAAAAGTCCAGTCTAGCAGTTCCTCAAATCATAAAATATAAAGTTACCATAAGACCCAGCAATCCCACTGCTAAGTATATATTCAGGAGAAATGAAAATATATGTCCACACAAAAACTTGTACATGACTGTTCACAGCAGCATTCTACATTACAGCCCCAAAGTAGAAACAGCCCAAATATCTGTCAACCGATGAACGAATAAAACGTGGCGTATCCACACAATGGAATATTATTTAGCAGTAAAAGGAAATAAAATACTGACACACAATACCACACAGATGAACTCTGAAAACATGCTAAGTAAAATGAACCAGTAACAAAAAAACCAAACAAGGTTTAATTCCATTTGTAAGACATGTTCGGAACAGGCAAATCTATAGACACAGTAAGTAGATTAGTACCTGCCTAGGATTGGGCCTGATAGGACAGAATGGAGAATTTAAGGGTTCACGCTTTTTGGGGGGCAATGAAAATATTCTAAAATTGACTGTGATGACAGATTCACAACTCTTATATCTGATAAAGTTGTTTAAAATCCAGCTTTATGATAGCAATTCCAATATTCAGCATACTGCCAACAAAGAAGATTCATCTTACATATAATAGTATAGTACAAGAAATCACTCTAATTTCCACATATTTTATTACATCAAATTAATTTAGCTTCTGGATCATACCATCAAGATAGAAAATTACTTAGAGAAGAATGTTCTTGAAAGCTCAGAAAACCTTCATCATCATTTGAGACCTCATGATGTCCATGGTGCTGTAGTGCTTGATCAACCAAGTCTGAAAGAACACCTTGACCGCTAATATTTATTCTCTTCTTGTGGAATATTCACAGCCGAAGCAGTTCAAAGCCAGTTCTCTTATAAAACAAGCCAAGGGAACTGAAGAAATTACATTAAATCTTACAGTGAGAGACACAGAGAGAAATGTATCTTAGCAGCAAAGCTTTCCCTATGAATTATTTGATTCCATAAATCCAAATCCATTTTGATGACTCTCCCGTTAGAGATGTGTAGTCACCACTGCAAACTGTCAGAAGACGCTGTTTTATAGAGCTACTGAACCTATGATCTTTGCCGCATTTCTGTGATTACATGCACCAGCCCGGGACAGCAGAGGCCTTCTTCCTGTTAGCTTCTCTCCTTCCACAGGGCTCGCTAACTAATGAAAACTAACGAAGCAGAGCGTGTAGGGAGCTGGAGGGAAATCGTGATGTTGGCCGGAAACAGGACTCCAGACACTTCAATTACATTTTGGCATTCCGTATATTCTCACATGGTCATTCTCTACAACTCGAAAAAGTCCCTTTTTAATATCTTTTCCACCCCTGCATTGAAACTTCAGACTTTTGAAGACCTCATGCGATTGCCAGAGGCAAAAGGTGTAAACTAGGGTCCCGTAATCCAACTGTGACTTATTAGGTATAGTATGTGGTCAACAGAGTTGTCCCTTATGGTATTTTTTAAACAAATGAACCCCATCTCTAAATGATGGTAAATGGTAGACCCACCATAGGGTAAGGGGGTGGTGCTGCTTGTTCCATTAGCCAAGTCCACACAGAGAAGAGTGAGCACACTCACCTCCTCACCACGCCTGGCCCAGTTCACTCATTTATGTTCTCGGTCACTGGCCCAGCCAGAGAAATAATACATACATTTAAGGTTTATTTTCACATTGGTCTAATCAAAACCACAAAGGAAACTAAAATACCCAATCACCCTTACGCATAAACCGGAAAAGATATTCTACCTTTGAAATGACTATGTTTAATTATCTTGATCTAAAGACAGTTTCTCATAGAAAGTTTGCAAGAATTATAGTTCATTTACACAATTAACAATCTTGTAGAATTTATAAATTCACATATCACTTAACATTTGCAAATACACTATTTCATTCTTGGAATGTTTTATCAAACTAAAGAGATTTGGGGTCCTAGATTCTGTAAGTCAAACAAAAGCCTGGCTCCTTACTGTGTTCCACTCAGCATGGTCCTACCAGGTCTCCACACACATACTCACCCTTCTTCCTTTCCCAACTCATTCCCCATTTTTTATGCCTCAGAACCTCTTACTGTCCCTGAACACACATTCCATTTAATTTCTTCACAAGAGCTCCACTCTACCTAGCCATTTGTCCTTCTGGCAAGCTGTGTATTTTTCAAACTTGTGTTTTATGACATCTTCCCTTCCCTGTCTCCTTCAAGATAATATTCCCTTTCTCTGTTCCACATATATTTATGTTTCCATTTTTGTAGTAAATTTCCTAGACAAGAATCACTTATTTACATGTGACAGGAAGCTTCAGGAGTGGCGGTTCCATGTGTCATTCACATTTGCTCTCCGAACCAAGTTTGGTGTTTAAAAAAAAAAAAAAAGTCACTGTGTGCTTTCTAGTTTCACTTAAATGAACTGACTGACACAAACATGAAGAAAAAGGTCACCTAATTCTGTGACTAGAGTCCCTGAAGTTGTGTAACGTAGCGGCTCTGAATGAATTATATTTCCCACAGGAAAAAAATATACATTATACATAAAACACATAGTTTATATAAGTGTGCATAAAGTACGCACAAACACATATATACAGATCTTTCTATATTTATGATGGGGTTATGGCCCAAAAAACCCATCTTACACATCTTAAGTTGAAAATATCACAACTTGAAATCACATTTAATACACAGAACCCACATATATAAAAAAATAAATAAAAAGTTAATATATAATATTCTACCTGGGTCTGTTATTAGTACTGACTTAATGATACCATAATCAATGTAAACAACTTACAACTAATATTTTATATAAATGATGCTCATGGATAAGGTGACAGGCAGCTGCTATTAGAAGAAACGTACTTCCGGGGTGCATGGGTGGCTCAGTCAAACGTCCGACTTCGGCTTAGGTCACGATCTCAGGGTTCGTGGGTTCGAGCCCCACATCAGGCTCTGTGCACAGCTCAGAGCCTGGAGCCTCCTTCGGATTGTTTCCCTCTCTCTCTTCCCCTCCCCCACTTGCGCTCTTTCTCTCAAACATTAAAAAAAAGAAAAGAAAAGAAAGGAAAAGTACTTCTTGGAAATCTTTGCAGGCACTGCAGATTGAAAACCTTTTTTAGGCACCAAAGTGGCAAACACAGGAAGATGGTGAGACATAAAAGGATCTTAAAAGATCTTAATATACCTTCCACTCACTTAAACCTTTTATTAGAGCAAGCTCTTAATGAGCATAAAGTTCGAAATAAAATTTTTTAAAATAAAATGTTAATATAACTTTTTGAATAATTAATATTTTAGTGAAAATATTCATGATTGTGCACAATTTCAAACGTCAGTGCTTTAAAATCACTATAACATTCGAGGTGGTATAATAACTTCCATAAAGCCAAATAAATCATGAAGTCCTGTGTAGTAAAAGCCATAAATGACTGTACTATTTGCACTTGCATGTATTTATGCATCTAGGTATGTGTGCATATATTTGCATGAGTATGCCTGTAATGATGTATTCGTTTAGTATTGTAATTCTATCAAAAGCTCACAAATTACACATTAACTTTAGAGAATATACAGATAAAACAGGTTGTAATGGGCATGTAACAGGTCAACACCTGATAGAAACAGTTTCTATCAGAGGACTTTGAAATCTTGAGGTAAATAAGTAGGATATTGATATATATGACATGCATATACATATACAGAGCATACACATGACATGCGTGCATTCATACATAAATACGGGGGTATGTACTTTAGGAGAGAAAAGAGGACTTAGAGTATACATCAGCATTCACTGTACATTTCCTACACCCTTTCACTCACAGCATCACAGAGCAGAAAGGTCTTGCCAGAAATAATCTTTCACACAAAGGAATTTTGGAATGCACAGTCCCGCCGAAAGAGTCCCACCTCCAGCATTTCCTCCACGGCAAAAATGTGCACAATCACAGGGAAAAGTAATAGACTGAGGCGTAATGTCTCTGTGTTCTAAAGCCATACTTTGAACAGCTCTGCTACTAGCAAAGCTGAGGGCTTTGCAACTATCGTGGCCCTGACAGCAGGTAAAAGCAAAATAATGCCAGATGGAGGGAAACTTGAAATGCACATGCAGATCGAAGGAGGATCAAAATGAAGAATAAAAGAGACTCAGATCCAGAAACAAACTCTAGCTCTGTGAGAAGGCATTTTAGTTCACGCCAGCATCACAACAAGTGAAGGATTTACTGAGTACAGACATGAGCCAGGCACCATCTAAGTGCTCTACGGTTTTGTCTCAAGATATCACAAAAACAATCTGTAGAGGGAGATACTAGTATCATACCTAGGGCGTGGCTGAGGAATGAGACACAGAGATTAAGTTCATATTCTTAATAAAGTACAAAATCAAGCCAACGTTCCTATGTCTCAAAAGCTGATTCTTGAACATTTCATTTATTACACACAAAAATGCACATAAATATGTATTTTACTACTCAGCAATCAGTACTTCTTTCATTTCAAGCTATGGCTTCAATTCTTTGCAACTAACCTCTTTCACTGTCAAGGGGAAGTAACTGAATACAGGGGATAGACTCCCCTGACACTTACAGTTATGCTCATTTTGAGAGAGAAAACAAAAATAATCTTTTAATAGTGCAACCCAAATAGGCAATATTTGTGTTCTGATGCCATCTACAATACTCAGTATGTGCTGTATCACTACTGCTATTACAACCCAAGGGATAACTTTTTTTCCAGACAGCATGGCACAATTTGTTAAGTCCTGCCTTCGCCATATAGCATGAGTTTAATTATTCCTACTGCCTAATCAATGCCTATGCATGATGCGTTTGGGAAAATTAACTGTCCAGCAAGCTCTCTATATAGTTCTAAGTTAACTACCTGTGTAGTGTACTGTATTTGGGCACACATGATCACTTCTGAGCCTCATTCTGGATGTGCTCCCATTCTGTGTCTGTGGAAAGGCTTGTGGGAGCAAGCTAAGCAGCTGGCTGCCTTGACATCTCAACTTACCAGGGACCAGAACAAGGGATTTCACGGTTTCCCAGAAGCTCAGGGGGATACTGCACATCAACTTTTTGCCAGCCTCCATCCAGAACAAGGAAAAATAGATAGGCAACTATGTAATTAACCAGAACAGTCAGCTAGAGACCCAGCATGTGCATAGTGCACTTGAAAATCTCACAAGCTTGGGGTGCCTGGATGGTTTAGTGGGTTAAGTGTCTGACTCTGGATTTCGGCTTAGGTCATGATCTCACAGTTCATGGGATTGAGCCCCACGTCGGGCTCTGCACTGACAGCTCAGAACCAGTGTGGGATTCTCTCTCTTTCCCTCTCTGCTCCTCTCCTGCTCTCTCTCACGCACTCTCTCTCTCTCCCAAAATAAGTAACATTAAAAAAAACAGTGAAAACCCCATTTTAAAAAAAAGGAAATCTCACAAGCTTACAGGTTCCATTTAACCTTTCATATATCACACCCTTTTCTTCCACTTCAAGATACTGTTTATCACTTCCAAATTCTCTCCCAAGGTGTTCCCCTCAAGGTGGAACAAAAGACAAAGTGTAGGCCCATCTCCATTTGGTGTTTATTTACTTAACTTCCATGTTTATTTTCTCTTTATAAAATACTTGTTAGTATGAGTCATCAGAGCAACAAGAAAGGAAGCATGCGCAGCTCAGGCTAGGCGAAGACTTTGAACTCAGTCACCTGAGGGTTCCACCTGTTCCTGCTACTCTTCATATGCTGGAAAGACTGCAGATCCCTCATCAGAGAAGCCATGCAGATGACAAGCAGATGAAAAGAGTACGCTCAACATTATGTAACATCAAAGAATAGAAAATTAAAACAACGACATACAACTACCCACATTAAAACAGCTAAATTCAAAATACTGACAACACTGGCCAGGATGTGGAGCACCAGGAACCTTCATTCACTGCTGATGGGAATGCAAATGGTACAGCCACTTTGAAAGACAGCTGCTTACAAAATTAAAGGTGCTCCTTACCATATGACCCACCAATTGTGCTCCTTGGTCTCCACATAACGGAGATAAATACATATCCACACAAAAATCTACACACAGATGTTTACAGCAGCTTTATTCATAATGCCAAAACTTGGAAGTGACCAAGAGGTCCTTCAATATGTAAATAGATAAACAAACTGTGCTATGTCCATAGAGCAGAATATTACTCAGTGATGAAAAGAAATGAGATATCAAGCCATGAAAAGACCTAGAAGAAACTTAATGCATTATTGCAAAGTGAAAGAAAAGGTCACATACTTTATGGTTCCAACTATATGATATTCCAAGAAAAGCACATGTATGGAGACATAAGAAGATCAAAGGATCATTGGTTACCAGAGATTTGGAAAGATAGAGGGATGGATTGAGACATGAGTAGGTGAAGCACAGAGGATTTTTATGGCAACGAAACTACTCTGTATAATGCTCTAACAGTGGATACATGTATTACTAGATACATGTCATTATCTATTTGTCTAAAAGCACAGAATGTATCCGAGTGACTGACCCCACTATAAACTATGGATTTTAAGTAATAACCTAACAATACTGGTTCATCAATGGTACACATGTACCACACTGATGCAAAATGTCGATAATAGGGAGAAATGGGAGAAGAATGAGGGGGTATGTGAGAACTCTGTACTTTCTGCTTAGTTTTTTGTAAACCTACAACTGCTCAGAGAATAAAGCCTATTAAAAATAGTTTGTAAAAGAAGGCAGATTTGCCTGCTTCCACCTTTCTCTCCTTGGTGTGTTGCTCTCTTGTAACGTCTCATTTTCTCCCCAAGTCTTTAGAGCCATGCAAAGCTTCTCCCGGATTTGTGGAGACGGCTCACTAAATTCTATGTGGATGATCTCTGATGGCTCCTCAGACGTAGAGTCCCCCCTTCAACATTACCCAAATACATGGTCCTGAAGCACATTTGTGCCTTTTCCCTACATCTCCTTATTTATTTTCTCATGGCATAACTCTGAAAGTAATACCCTAGAGATTACAACTTCACATGGCAAACTATGCAAAATATCAATTAGCTCAACAGTATTTCTGGAAGATGAAAGGACATCCTTTTGGTTAGGCCAGGTTATCCGAAGCAGTAGATGGATTGCTTGTTAGTATCCCTGTTTTCAGCACTACCTTGTTTTCCTCCACTCTTTCCTAAACATGTGTTTAATTGTTATATCACTTCCTCTAAACACTGTTTTTCTTATTGCTCAGATACCTGAGAATTCAATGCAAATTCCTTTATTTTTCATCATTTTAATGCACTATAAAGTGTCAAGTATGAAGTGCGGATGACAAAGAAATAGAAAAAAAATCTCTACCTTATGACTCATCAGCACCTCTAACTCACACTCTGTGATGTTCTTGTGATAGAAAAAATAGATTTTCCTGATGCCACTTCCCTAAGGTTTCTTTCATTAAGGACCACTTAATTCCGAGAGAGCCTATTCTATATATTCACCAGACAGAGGCTTTCACTCTCCCCTTGAATGTCAGCATCTCATCCCACCACCATCAGACCAGTTTTTCTAGGTTGCAGTAACAGGCAGGAAAGAATGTGGGTTTGTGTTGCTCTATAGCACTCAATCTCAGTCCTGATCGGGGGCTTCTATTATTTTGCAAACCAGGTAGCCATCTATAATTTGCATAATGAGGGACCTGAGTTACCGCAGTCCATTAAGATATTAAAGTTTCACAAAACCACCTGAGCATTTCACTTTTTGATGCAATCAATAAGCTCTTAATGAATTTTGAACAGGGTTACATACGCTAAGAAAGAAGGGTAGGGAAACAAGATAGAAACTTTCGTTTTTAAAAATGTAGTTAGGGGCACCTTGCTGTCGTGGTGGGTTAAACGTCTCTTAATCTCCGCTCAGGCCATGATCTTACACTTCTTGGGTTCAAGCCCCAGATCAGGTCTGCACTGATGGTGTGGAGGCTGACCTGGATTCTGTCTCTCCTTCTCTCTGCCCATCCCCTGCTGTGTTCACTCTCTTTCTCTCACAAAAGAAAGAAACTTAATTTTTCAAAAGAATTTAAATGATCATCTGGTAAGCATAATTAACGAATACATAAAAACAATTCTGTGAAAACAATTAAGTTGGAAAGCAGAGGTCACAAGACACTTTCAAGAATCTAACATTTCAGATTCTTGAGAAAGCCCTTGAAACACAGCACAAAATGAGGTATAAAAATTTCTATTTATATAATTCACCCTGAATTTGCTGTTCAAAATATTTTTATGGTCTGTGCTCCACACTGTCTACATCAAAGTGTCTAAGCAATAAAAAAAGATGAGCCTATAATAAAACCACCTCTCTTCCTTGATTTGTTTGGTTTTTCACGGTGCCACTTGTCTGGAGAAGACTGATGAATGTGTTGAATCTGTAAAATTCCTGCTTGTGATGTCATTTTTGGGGGAACAAAAATCAAGAATGGAAGAAACCATTTTTTGAACATCTATCACATTTAGGGCACTGTGCTAGGCACTTTCCATTTACTACCAGTCAAAACTTTGCAAATGGCCTCTCACTTCAGAATTTCTGTCACTATGCTAAGGTGACAAAACAAAATCAGTTTAACTAACTTGACCAGTAAGGTAGAGGCAGATTTAAATAGTGGTTTGTCTGATCCCAAAGCCCATGTTCTTTCCATCCCCACAATGCTGCCTTTCTTATAATCTGATGGAGTATCTCGCACTGTATCAATCTGTAACTTCTAGTGCATTTACCAAACAAGTGATTTCAAGAAAGCTAATGCACATTACTGGACTTGTTCCAGGTCATAAAATTAAGTAGCCACTGTATTATATATTAGAATAATAAAAATAATAAAAAATGCCATTCACTGAAGTTCTAACATATATCAAACACTCCACTAATATATTACATATGCTACCGTATTTAATTAAAATTCAGAAAACCTCTGTGTAATACATATTATTTAGCCATATTGGAGATGAAATAATTTAACAACATAGATAAAATATAGCATTGTGATCCATGTTACTCTGTATTAATTGACTGTTACGCCCACACTGTCCACTCTATCTCCGTCTTGCATTTAATGAGCAAACTATGCCACATTCCAAATTAAGCACAGCTGAAGTGCAAAACACTTTTATTAGGATAATGCCACCCTCATGTTACTACTACCTGGAAGGACATCCCTCCCTCCTTTGTTATTTAATGAATGGCAGAATTAGGATTAATATTTTTCCATATGCATTACAGAATAGTTTATATTAGGACAAGTACATGAAAGAAAAGAATAATCCTTATTTTTATTTCATATTGAAAAAGTAAGGAATTATTTTACACACAATTAACAGCGTAAAGGACACAGTGATTGTTGTTAATAGTATTGCCTTGCACTGGATCAACGTAGTTCAAAAGTGTTTAACCTGAGAAGTGATTTCCTTGAGAGAAAACTCACACTGATAAATACCTTAATCCCCTGAATTCTCAACAATGGTTAGTGTGTACCTTTTTCTTGGATTTCAGTGTAATTTCATTAATATAAAAATTAACTCAATTTGGGACTATATCAAAATTAAAATCTTTTGCAGAGTGAAGGAAATCATCGATAAAATGAAAAGCCAACCTACTGAATGGGAAAAGATATCTGCAAATGATAGATCTGATAAGAAGTTAATATCCAAAATATATAACGAACTTACATAACTCAACACCAGAAAAAAAAATCTTGATTAAAACGGGCAGAGCACCTGAATAAATATTTTTCCAAAGAAGACATGCCAAGATGGTAAACAGACACAAGAAAAGATGCTCAAAATTACTAATCATCAAGGAAATGTAAGCAAAACTACAATAAGATATGATTTTATACCTGTCAGAATAGTTAAAATCAAAAAGGCAAGAAATAATTAATGAGCACTGGTGAGAATGTGGGGGAAAAAAGGAGCCCTCACGCACTGTTGGTGGAAATGTAAATTGGTATAGCCACTGTGGAAAACAGTATGAAGATTCTTCAAAAAATTAAAAATAGAACTCCCATATGATCCAGCAATTCCACTACTGGGTAAATGCCCAGAAGAAAGGAAATGAAAACATCAATTCAAAAGATATATGGACTCTATATTAATGAAGCATTATCTACAATATCCCAAGTATGGAAGCCACCAAGTTCTATGAATAAAGAAGGCATACACACACACACCCACACACCCACACACAGCACAGCACAGCACACACAATAGACTATTACTCAGTCACAAAAAAGGATGAGATCCTGCCATTTGTCAAAACACAGATGGACCTAGACAGTAACATACTAAATAAAATAAGTCAGACAGAAAATGACAGATACCATATGATTTTACTTCTATTCGAAATCTAAATAACAAAACAAATGAATAGACAAAACTTAGAAAGCAGAAACAGATCCATAAGTACAGAGAACAAACCAAAGGTTGCCAGAGGACAGGGGGCTGAGTGAAAGGATAAAATGGGGGAAGGAGAGTGGGAGATACAGGCTTCCACTTGTGGAATGAATAAATCACAGGAATACAAGGTACAGCATAGGAAATACAGTCGGTGGTATCTTAATGGGGTTGTATGGTACAGATGGTTGCTACACTTAGGGTGTGCATAGCCTAATGTACAAACCTGTTCCAATCACTATACTGTGCACCTGAAACCAATGTAACATGGTATATCAACTATACATCAGTTAAAAACAAGAAATACAATTACTTCATTAAGACCTTTCTGAAAATATATCTGTGACAGAAGTTGATAAAAGTTGCAGGTGTTCACTGTTTTCTGTCCTATTCATGTTAAGTCAATGATATTTTATGCAACGTATTCATGTTCTTAATTTAGAAATGCCAGGTAAATATTATTGGTTATAATTACTACTTAAAAATTCCATATTCTAGAATATTGAAGAGTGAAAAACTAATATCAGTAATTATTTATCTTCCAATAATAAAGCGCTTTATCTGTGTTTATGAAATGTTTTTTTAATTATTCACACAAATACGTTACCTCTCAAATAAATCTGACACAAAACTGTTAAAATGTTTCATTTTGTATTTTAATAAATATTTTTAGTATCATATTCTGAGGTTTTCACTATTAAAAAACAAGTGTAGTGATGTCAACACCCTTTGGTTATTTGACTTCATCAATATCATACCGTTTTCATTATCTTGTTTATTATTCAAATAAGGTTCTAACTCTACTACTCCAGTTAAAACATCCGTTCCCAAAACACTGAGAATTATCTTACAAATTCCCCCTTTTATTCAATCATTTCTGAAATATTTCATAATTCTTTTCCAGCCTTCCAGAAATGTCTTATACTTTTTGCCATCATCCCCTTCATAAAACATCTTCTTCCATTTAGCACCTATTGCCATTTTCCTTGGACCTCTTGTGACCACACTGTCTTTCACCCTTCCACGCGTCTCTCCTCAACAATGGCCCTTTCAATATCAATATTCCCTGTAAAGTGCCCTGGCCCCTCTTTTAAGTATTTCTTTTCTTTTAATCATCCCTCCAACTACCATGCTTTGAAATATTATACATTTATTGAGTTCCAAGTCTATGCTCTCAGCCTTTCTCCTAAACTGCCCATCCAGTCACTAGTTTTCCCATCAGATACATTCATTTGAATGGATTACTCCTCAAGTTTGCTACATTGAAAGTAAACTGATATTCTTCTTCTCTAACCCCAGGAAATTGGCTCTTTCTTCTTTCATATCCTCTACCTCAAGGAACTAGGTGCAGATATGATGGCAATCTTGATGGAATGAATTCCTCCTCTCCTTGGCACAGCATTCCCTGCAATCTAAAGCTGAGGTAACACTTCTGCAGTGTGATCTCTAGCCCTCCTCTCCTCTTCACTTCCATGGTCCTAGTTTGGGGCCCCTTTGCCTCTCAGGCCCTCTCCTTATTGACCTCCCAGCCTCTTCACTTATCTCTCTCCATTCTGGGAAAAGAATATGTCAATCCTCTGCATAAAGCTTCCAATAGCTTCCCCTTGCTTTTAGGTTAAAACTCCAACATCTTTTACCAAAGTTTGAAGGTTTTCTTACAACCTGCCCGAATTCATCAAATTGGCATTCCCCCATTCATTCCCACCAAACATCCTACACTTGAGTTGCAGTGCTTTCAAGACCTAAGAATGTTGGCATGCTTTTACTTTTATTTTCTTTCTTTGCTCTGCTTGAAATAGACTTCCACTCCTCCCAGAGTAAACAATCCAGTTCTCATCTTCCAAAACCCCAATCAATATTAACTCCTCCTTAAAACTTTCTACAGCCCCCTTTATCAGCTACACAACTTCCCTGTTTTCACAGCTTTGTTCATGACTATGGTACGCCATGTGCTGTTGTGTATTTACAGTATTGTTCAATTATGAATTTCTTGAGGGAAGGGATGTCAATATTCTAGTCAGCCTCTACCTCAGTGACTTCACATAACTGAGTCCTCGATAACTCTTTGTTGTGAGTTGACTTAATAAAACTTTCATATAATATATACCTTAGACTTTCCTATATTATACATTATATATCATACATCATGTATTATAAACCTATTTATTATATATATGTATTATATATATACACACCTTAAAAACTATGGGTATGTGTACATAGATGCGTTTATGGTGTATGTATGTGCATATACATACATACATATGAAGCATGTTAAGGCACAAAAAGGCCCTTACATATCATTTTTTCTAATCAATGAATATTACAAACTCAGAAACCAAGAACCAAAGTCATTAAATGACTGTTCCAATGCTCTACAGCTTGTTAGTGATAAACACAGTGTTAAGAGTTCCTGTCCCAGCTGCTCAACCAGTGGACCTTTTACTACATCCCTGTAATTCAGTGATGTGACCAATAATTTAACTCCCTATTAGTTGCTGTACCAAGACCAAGAAACTGGAACAGACATCCTGGACAGTCTCACCTCACCTCACCTCATTTTCTCTCCCAATTCTCTTCCTATTTTCATCGACAAACACAATTCTTTCATCTCTACATTTTCATTTACAGTGTATCCCACTCCTTTAAATATTTCCTAATTCATCTGATAACAACTCTCAATTTCTTTAGAGATAATAGCAAAGCCTCCTTTCCCTCTTGAAAAAAAAAAAGAGGAAAAATTTTCCTCTCCAGTTTACTTCACTTTTTTTCCCCCACCAAGCCAAGGACCACCATAAAAGAGATGACATTATCACCCTCATCGTACTAGCTTATATTTTCACATGCATATCACGTTGAAATTTATAGATTACTTTCTCATAACTCACTCATTTGCTCTTCGTAACACTATGAATAGTCAGAAGAAGGTATCACTGCATTTATATGCAGCTGAGAAAACGAGGGGTCAAAAGTTAAATGAACCTGCCAACATTCTTCTAGCTAGCAAGAGCTGGCACTGGCAGTGGAACCAAGGTCTCCATATCCTTGCTTCTGAGAGGTTTCCACTATTTTAAATGGTTTATTGGTTTGTGTTCCCACCATGACATTTATGTTGACATATATTGGCACCTCAGATGCTGCACAGTGAATGTTGCCTAGATTCTAATTCTATCTGAATTACTGCTTGGGTTTTCTTACTTTAACAGCACAAATTTCAAGCAGGCAAGTACAATTTTGTCTAGTACTTACCTACTGGAGAAGTTCTTCCCAAACCTCCAAATAATACCATTTAATGGTAAATTATAGTTTGATTATTGTTTTTTGTTATGACCAAGCTTCAGAAAAGTAAAACCATGGCATTAGCTAAAGTAGAGGAGATCTTCAACTCTTTGTTTGAATGTGAAATAAATTAATATGATTTCATCTGCATCCACTAGTCAACAACTAATATTTAAACTCCAAATGGCAACAAGAGTGGCTAACACTGACATCCAAATGGCTTTCCTAAAAGTGTGTGTGCTATTTCTTGCAACATTCTGAAGCAAATTAGGTACTCTGGCTTGAAATAAATTTCTGTTCAATCTTCTCCCCAAGTTGCCGGAGAGATGCAACTTCTTTAAAATTTCAGAATATTGGTGTAATTGTAGAGTAGACTAGCCTCTCTTTGCAGCTGGGGGCTACAGATAGTTGCCGCCAGGAAAGAGTCCCAGTCTGTGTAACTTGTTTGCAATCCCATGACAAATACATCTTTTCCCTCCCTTCTACTGCATGCTTCTCTTAACGTTTAGGCATTGCCAAGGAACTCTTAATTTACCCCTACCCCTAAGCAACAGGAATAATGTTTCCTACTTCATTTCTATACACATGCCAAGTTTCAGGTCTGCTAAAGAATTCTCAGCGTCCTTTAGAGGAGAAAAAAAGACACTGGAGAAAAGGGAGTTAATTCCTCATTTGGTATTGTTTTCCTGCTTGTCACTGTCCCACCAGGACCTCAAGTCAGCACTTTGCCTGGAGCTTCTGAGGCACAATTAGTTGCTGCTTTTGTTAGTTGGTTGAAAACAAAGCAGAAGAATTCTCAAGGCAGGAAAAGTTTAAACCTAAACATCCTTACGACTGCACACTTGAAAAATCACGGCATTCACTCATTAAGAATTGATCTTTGCACCCTCTCCCTGAGCTCACTGGAGCCCCATCTGCCTTTGGCTGTTAGGACTGCCCTCATCTGGCTTGTTTCCACGTGTCCCACATTTCACAAAGCTATACTTAACAAATTCAACTCTATACCCACACGTTTCATGGCACTGAGCAAAGTGCCTGAAGACAGAATGAAGACCGGGTGTGAGCTGCTTGCCTCTTCTTTGCCAGAAATATAGTTGAGGAACTCTCGGTAGAATGAAAGCCCAGAGGTTAAGAACGCACTTCATTATGAAAGCACCGTGTTGGGTGTCCTCATTAACTACAGAGCTGCGAGAGAAACACGATTCCCGTGGCTCTCTCATGCCTCTTAGTTGCTAGGTTGTTCTTCCCTAATAGCACCGGGCATGACCCAATTTGCTTCCTAGTACTCGTACTTTTCACCTTAGGATCCCGCTACACCGGGGCTCTCAAGATGCACAGGGGTCCCTCCTGAAGCCCAGCAGCTTTGTAATACGGACCCAGAGGTGGAGAGGAGAAGAAGGGAGAACTCTGTGCCACTTACCAGTCTTCCACAGATACGGAGTGGACGCCTCAGCCTGGCTGGGAGCCGCAGCCCCGCAGGCGCCCGGGCACAGCAGCAGCAGCAGCAGCAGCGGCGGCGGCAGCAGCGGCAGGACACCGGGGCGCGGGCCCGCGGCGCCTGGGCTCCGGGACGCGGAGCGCCTCGCTTGCAGCCCCATGCCGCCCGCAGCCGCTCCAGGGTCCGGATCCGGAACGCGGTCGGCAGGGAATTTTTCTGCGCCCTCACTCTGTCTTCCCAAGGACTGCAGAAAGCAAAGCTCTTCCCTGCTATTGTTCGTTTCAGATGAAAAGGAGCGAAAGCGCGTTTAACACCGGGGAACAATAGCGTCCGCGGTGGCCGTGGCTGCAGCCTCCGCTGCCGCTGGCGGGGATGCTGCTGCGGCTGCCATTCCGCGCAGAGTGGCAGGTCCTAGCGGCGAGGGAGGCAGCCGGCCGCAGGGGGCCCCAGCTGACTGAGCAGGTCCTCGAGGTCTGGGAGGCAGCGCAACCCCCTCCGCCAGCTGGAGAGAGGGGAGGGGGGCGTGAGCCGAAAAGGAGCGAGGGGGGGCGGGGGTGGGGGCTGGAGGCAGGAGGCGGCGAGAGCGCCAGGGCGAGAAAGGAAGGAGCGAAGGGGAGAGGGGGCACCCAGATCGAACACGCCCGCCCAGAGAACTCCTGTGCACATGGTGCGATGAAATATGTTTGGAAGGATACACCAATGAAAAGAATCATCACCCGACAGGCTTCAGCATGACAAATAACAGGCATTGAAATTCATCGGCATCCAAGGAGTCAAATGCTACATCTCGTGGCATGCTATTCTTAGTGTGTATTTACACAAAGCATCAGTGTGTATAATTTATTTTTAATCGGTGGCTTCTGAATTACTTTATGTCGGAAGCCGTATTTATGATCAGATGTAAAAAACACAAACAGCAGAGTTGTTTACTTGCCACTGAAAAGCATTTGAACACTCTCTCAAATGTGTTTCCTTTTAACTTAATCTGTTCTCAACAGAAATACCAACAATACTGACCTGTGACAGATCAAAGTACATTGTGTTTTCAGTCTTTAAAACTGAATTAGTACTTAATAAGCATTCACAATGCTATCTAGTTACATTGATAAGGTTTTACAAACACCCATCTTAAAACCGTATTTCAAACACGCAGTGACTAAAAGTGCTATCCCCTTTATCTACTTCTGTCAAAAGTATGCCCCCTTTAAGTACCCACACAGCTGTAAGTAAAATGAAAGGGAAAACTGGGTTTCCACTATTTGGGTATCTCCAAATTAGGACACTCTTTACTTAAAAATCCCAGGCATTAATTTCTCTGAATCTTATTGTAGAAAAATGCTTCATAGTCTAAAAAACCTAATGCTTTGCGGTCTTTTGTTCTGTGTTTATTTTCTTAAACCATACACAATGAAACAAAGTGTATGAAGTCAGATAATGCTTTGCCCTTTCTTTCTTTCTTTCTTTCTTTCTTTCTTTCTTTCTTTCTTTCTTTCCCTCAATAATACCCTTTTATTAATTCATTTTCTAGTAAAGCTAAAATAATAAGGCATGTAGCCAATTAAAAAGTCAGCAAACAGAAAGCCAAAGAAAACTATCCACATCCGGTCAGCAATACTTGGCCAAATAAAATTTAAAAGGCAGGAAAACTACTCTTTATGACTTTACTCCAAAAACACAGCCAACTCCAGAGTTTAAAATGAGGAAACTACGGTTTCTGACAGAGGAAACCTTCCATAAAGCTCTCTTGGGACGCCTGCCGTTTTGCAGATCATTCCAGACACAGCCCTTGTGCATGCATTAGATTAAAAGCAGGTTTGATCAAATAATTCCGAGGTCCTGCCTGTTTAAGTATTCTGACATCAGAGGAAATTAGCAATGTTTAAGGTTGCAAATTTGCTCTTTGTTTACTTTCCACTCTGTTAGGCCTCTAAGAGGGAATTAAAAGCTCAGAGCAACCTAGCTCTGTGAGTCTGTGATTAGGAGAGATAAACTAGTGTGGATTACTATTCCTTCACTGGTTAAAAATAAATAAATAAACACACACACACAGGCAACAATCAAAAGATTATAGGCTGATAAGGCATACAAAGGAAGCCTGATCCTAACAAATGTATGGTTCCCTAAAGGACACTTGTTTCAACAGTTACACCAAAGAAGAAAATAGCTCCTGCTATTGCTTCCTTCATTCTGTCTTCTGAGAGCAAACTCTACAAAGTACCTCTCTACAATGGCACTGCTTTCCTATCCTGGCTGTGTTTATTTCTCAGCTACTGTTAGCACCTTGCAGGTTTATCCTGAATTCCTCCAACTCTGACACAGGGAAGATGTCGAACTGGAAGCACTGTTTTAATAACGGTCCATTCTAAGCATTCTTAGGGAGTCCCAAACCAATTCACCAAGTAGAAACTCATTATATAACAGAAGACAGAGACTCTAAACAGTCAAGTTAGTACAATTTAATGTACAGGGTAATTAGTCCGACAAGAAGCCATTGGATGCTATACATAATAGCTTACGGTCAAAAGAAAAGTTAAGAATCTGATGTTTATATTTATCCATAATTATGTAATAATTACTCAACTGGTCAAGAGTTCAAACATTATAGCTACAACTTCAAACATTATACATATCACAGGAGTCAGGAACCACTTCTAAGTCAAAAATTTGCTGCCATTTAAAATACACGACTAGGATGAATATTCTGCAGACTGTTTGAAAAGAGTTAAAAATTGTGTTTCCTCCTTTAAGTTCAGTTTATACAAGTCATACGGGTCACATGCAAACACACATACAAGCCCAAACAGTTAGTAGCAAAAACATCTCTGGACAAGGTTAAAGAAACTGAGTCATGTAAGCATTTGTCTCACCACTAACATGTCTGTTCAATAACAATGCCATTATTGCACTTGAGGACAAAAATATATGGGTCTCTGAGGAGACAGATATGATATATATATTCAGATACATGTTCCTTTGTGAAAGCTATCGTGTCCAGGAGGATAAATCCTATCAATAAAACTGATGGACGGCAAGACATAGCAATCTTTGTTTTCTAGAATATGATATAAATAATACACAAATGTTTAATGACATGATGTCAAAATTTAGTCGTGAGAAGTCTCAAGGATGCAGATTAAATTGACCATCTGTACAGCCTGCCACAAAGTAAATCGTTCATCATTTTTCATAAAGAACTGTTCGAGTATTAATGAGCCAGGGCTACCAAAATTCTCCAAACCAACGGATGAAAATGCAAAGCATATTTTTTTTCATATTTAGAAATGAGACAATTCTGAACCTATCACCCTTCAAGTGGTGTCCTTTCATCCATCTTTATTATTTTTGTTGTCATTTCCAAACTCTTGATAGTGAGGACGTATACATATCTACACACATAAGTGAAGGAATATACACAAAGTTATTCACTGATAGAGTGTTACAGGGAAGTACTGAAGAATGTCCATTTTGAAATAAAAACTTTAAATATTTTTTCCTACATAAAATGTTTCCGGCCAGATTAAAAAAAAAAAAATCACCCAAAGGAATTCTGTTTGTGTGGCCTCTAGGTGTCATACTTGACCAAGATTTGGGGTGGATAACATTTATTTTGGGCTTCTTTCAATTCCCTTCTTGCCACACCCACCAAAGCGATAGAAGATAAAACATTTCCCTTTTTACCTTTGTAATAAGAGATCACAGATTTTGCTTTCTTTCCCAATTCTGACTGTAACAATGATCTTCTATTTTCTTTCCAATTCCTTTTCTTTATAACATCTTTTGTCTTGTTTGGTGGTTCATTGGTGATTACTTTGTTGGTGTTTGAGTGTGTGTGGTGAGGGGGGCGGCTAATTCTAGATTTCAAATAGTTTTACAGAAAGCAAATGCCATCATTTCTCCATTTTACTCAAAACTCAACCTGTTTGGAAGCAATACGGATCTGCTGCAAATAATGAGACCCCATGTTTTGAGTATCAAGTGCAAATGTACAATATTTTGGTTCACATACTTCTAGTGACCCCATCCTAGGCCATGTATGAGCAATAGTCCTGGACACAAGGTAGTACCCAAATTGTTAACAACTTTCACCAGTGACTTAGGAGGATGTTTCTGGAGAGAATACCCTGGCCAATACAGTGATCCAGGCATTTGAAAATTAATTATCACCAGTTGTGTCAGTGTCCTACAGATGGATACTCAAAATGTATGAGCCTTTAACAAACAATTGAAAACTAAATATGAAGGTCAATAATCCTTAAAGAGAGACCATTGTCTCGTGGTAGAGGTAGAAAAAAGCCAAAGATCAAAGTGAACACAGTTAAGAGTGGACAACTGCAAAGATGGAATGATAAATGCAGGCAAGCTTATTACGTTAAGATCAGTGTTCTGTTTGGGAAAATCTGTAACTGGATATGTGGGACAAATCTGTCTGGGTGGGTATCTTCAAGTCTTTGTTTCCAGAACCCCCTAAATTCCCAAAGCCTTCAGAGGCAGCTGACCCCTCCCTATTAAGAGCTGGCACACCCTTCTCCCAGCAAGGCTTTGTGTTCCTTGCTCCATAGACTGATAACTAACTAGGGTTAAGCTGCTGCATTACGTTAGCATAGGATATGCTGCTGGGCTTGTTAAGATTGTAAAAGGGCTACACGCAAAGGAACTGCAAGAATTAACTAGAATGTAATGGTAGGAGCCAGAAGAATATTCACAGAGCTAGATTTGGAGAGTGTTTGATTAGAGGCCAGAACATGAGAACAAGATAAGAGAGAGAGTTTATTAAACTTCCGGAAAACTCCACAGAGATGGAATTCAATACTCTGCCAGGAAGTGCAAAGTGGTAGTTCCTAGAACCCTGAAAGAGCAGTGATGGAAATTGAAATACCTAAATTACCAAGGCAGACAGGGAAGAAAGGGTCATTCTGGAACAAAGACACTCGGCAAAAAAAAATGAAGACCCAAGAATGGATTCTTCTTCTCCAAGGGGACATGCAGATGGCACACTAATCACCAAAAACATCAAGAATGTGTTGGTGAAAGAGACAACAGTATCTTAAAGTTCCATGGTGGCTCTTATGCCACCAGGCGGAGAGGTAGCCCAAAAGTTGAAGTCCCTGATTTGCTGGAGGTAATTTTGCACATGGTTATGAAGTAAGGTTCTGAATGAAATATTTTGCACAATGAGGGGCGCCTGGGTGGCTCAGTCAGTTAAGCATTGGACTACTGCTCAGGTCATGATCTCCTAGTTTGTGAGTTCAAGCCCTGCATCAGGCTCTGTGCTGACAGCTTTGTGTCCTTGCCCTACTCACCTTCTCTCTCAAAAATAAACGTTTAAGAGGCGCCTGGGTGGCGCAGTCAGTTAAGCGTCCGACTTCAGCCAGGTCACGATCTCACGGTCTGTGAGTTGGAGCCCCGCGTCAGGCTCTGGGCTGATGGCTCGGAGCCTGGAGCCTGTTCCCGATTCTGTGTCTCCCTCTCTCTCTGCCCCTCCCCTGTTCATGCTCTGTCTCTCTCTGTCCCAAAAATAAATAAAAACGTTGAAAAAAAATTTAAAAAATAAATAAATAAATAAATAAATAAATAAATAAACGTTTAAAAAAATATTTTGCACACTGATAACCAATTGTCCCAGAATCACTTAAAGGATTGTTTTTCTTATTGAATTGTGTCAACGCTTTTTACCAAAAATCATTTCACCATAAAGGAAAAGGTTTTTTTTATTCCACTGATAGATGTGCCTATCTTTATGCTCATATGATATTATCCTGATTACTGTAGCTTATACTAAGTTTTGACATTTAATAATGTTAAGACCTTCAACTTTTTTCTTTCTCAAAAACGTTTTCTGTGTCTCTAGTCCTTTGCATGTCCATCCTTTTTTCACCATCAGCCTCTCAGTTTCTACAAATCGCATATTGAGATTTAGATGACATTGCAGTGAACCTATAGACCAATTTGAGATGAACTGTCCTATTAATTCATGAACATGGACTACTTAGATCTTCAGAAATTATTTTCTTGAGTATTTTATACTTTTCAGTGCACAGATGATACTTATTCTGTTAAACCTAAGTTTTATAGTTTTTGATCTACTTGTGAACAGAATTGTTTTCTGAACTTCATTTCAGATTGTTCACAGCCAAGATTTAGAAATCAAGTTGATTTTTACATGCTGATTTTATACCCTACAATCTTGCTTAATTCATCTTACTTCCAATATTTTCTAAATTTCAAAGTTTTCAATATATAAAACTACCATCTACAGATATTTTTATTCCTTCCTCTTTGCTCTGAAAACCTTAATTATATTACAATGTTACTATAATTATTATTTTGTCTATTACCCAAGCTAAGACTTCCATCACAATGTTAAATACAAGTGAAGAGAGCTGGTACCCTGGCTTTATGACTGATCTTAGAAAGAAAATATGCACTCTTTCACTATGAACTATGATGGGAGCTGTAGATTTTTCATAGATGCCATTTCCAAACCTAGATTGGGAAATTTCCATTAATTCTTATATTGTTGAAAGTGTTTATCACAAATGGGTTTTGGATTTCCCAAATGATTTTTCAGCATGCTTTAGCTGTTTTATACCCTTTAATTGATCAATATAGTGTATTAACTGATTTCTCCAATGTTGAGCCAACCTTGCATTCTTGGAATCAATCACACCTGGTCATGATGTAAATCCTTTATGTAGGTTACTGAAAGTGATAGTCACCTTAAGTTGAGGTTTTTCCAGCTACTCATTAGGAACATTGGTTTTGAGTTTATTTTTTGTTGCTGTTGTGATGCTAGCTGGCTTTCATCATAAGGGTAATACAGACGTCACAGATGAGTTGGGATGGGTTTCCCCCTCTTATTTTCAAAGTTTGTGAAGGACTGTGTGACTTCTCTTTGAAATGCTTAGTATTCATTATTGACACGAGCTGGGCCTGGACATTTCCTCTATGAAAAATGTTTCATTACTATTTCAATTTCTTTACTTGTTATACATCTCCCCAGGTTTTCAATTTCTTCCCTAAGTTTTGTTAATTGGTTGTAGGAATCTGTATCAACTAAATTATTAAAATCGTTGGTAAAAATTCATTCATAATATTCAATTAAAATCCTTTAAATAGGATTCCATAGTGATTTAAATAGTGATTTCTCTTCTTTTGTCCCTGACTTTGGGGATTCATATCTGTTTTTTCTTGGTCTAGCTAAGCGTTTAAAGTTCTTTTTTTTTTTTAACTTTTCACAGAACTTTTAAAAAAAATTTTCTGTATTCATTTTAATTCATTGATTTACACTCTAATTTTATAATTTCCTTTCTTCTGCCTGCTTTAGTTTTAGTTGCTCTTTTTTTCTAATTTTGTAAGTATTTAGGTTACTGAGGCCTTAGGATACTTAGGGACTGACAGAGGATATTTCCTTAAGCTACTGAGGCCTTTCATATTTTTTGATATGACTTAAAAGCCCAAAATTTCCTAAGTATTGTTTATGTACATTACATACATTTTGATATGTTGTGTTTTATTTGCATTCAGTTCAAAATGTATTTTTACTTTTCCTGATGATTTACTCCTTGATCAAAGAGTTATTTTCAAACACACCATGCAATAATTTCAAAATATTTGGAGGTTTTCCAGATCTCTGGTGTGTAAGACTAATTTATTTGTAGTAAGGGGATCTACTATGCACGGTTTCTAGTTTTTGTTTTTACCTTTGTTCAGCTTCGTCTTATGATCCAGCATATGGTCTATATTGAAAAATGTTTCACAGGCACTTAAGAAGAAAATGTATCCTTCAGATAGTAGAGTTTTCCATAAAGTTCAAGTTGACTTGATAGCACTGTTCAAATTTATCTGTCTTGACTGCTTTTGTGTATGGTTGCTTTGTCAATTATTGAGAGTGGATTATTGTTATTTCCAGGCGCTATTGTTGAATTGTCTGTTGTTCCTTTTGGTTTGGTCAGATTTTACGTCATATATTTGGGAGCTCTGTTGTTAGGAGTACACACATACACTGAGTGTTATATTTTCCTCATGAATCGATCCGTCTTTCATTAGAACACATACTTTATTGTTTTCACGAATTTTTTGTCATGAAGCTTATTTTTTTGACAAAATAGCTACTTTTGCTCCCTTACTGTTACTGTTTACAGAATATCTATTTTTTCTATTCTTTAACTTTTAATCAATTTTTTTACTTAAATTGACAGTGTATCCCTAATAGATAGCACATAAGTTGACTTTGTTTTTTTATCTAATCCAATAAATGTTTGCCTTTCAACTGAGGTTTTAGGCTTATTCACATTTAATGTAATTATTCAAAGAGTTTTATTTACACTGTCATTTGCTATTCTCTGTTGTATCTTTTTTAATGTATCAGCTTTGAGATATAATCTACATACCATAAAATGCACCCATTTAAAGTACACAATGCACACTTATATTCACATAGTTATACAGCTACCACCACCAGGATATTTTCATTAAGCCAACAAGAAATTCCAAGCCTACTGTCAGTTATTCCCATCCTATCCTTTCCCTAGACTCTGGCAACCACTAACTTAATCTATGGATTGATCTCTTGTGGACATTTTATATAAATAGAATCATAAAATATACGGTCTTTTGTGAATAGCTTCTTCACTGAGCACAAGTTTTCAAGGTTTTTTCATGGTACTCATAAATCAACATTTCACTGTTTTTCATGATTGAATAATATTTTGTGTGGCTATACTGTATTTTGTCTTTTAATCAGTCAATGGATATTTGTTTCCACCTTTTGCCTATCATAAACAGTGCTGCTACAGACATTTACATACATCTCTTTCTTTTCCTCTGTTCCTCCTTTACGCCTTGTGTCTTTTTAGAATACTATTTTGGGGCACCTGGGTGGCTGAGTTGGTTGAGCATCTGACTTCGGCTCAGGTCATAATCTTGAGGTCCACGGGTTCGAGCCTCACATCGGGCTCTGTGCTGACAGCTCAGCACCTGGAGCCTGCTTCGGATTCTGCATCTCCCTCACTCTGTCTCTCTCACTCTCTCTCTCAAAAATAAACATTTCAAAAATTAAAAAAGAAAAGAATATTATTTTAATCCCTCTGGATTTTTAAAAGCAATTTTTTGAGTTAATTTTTTAATGGTTACTCTAAGACTACAATATGTCAGATTTTTACCTGAATATTATTCCCATAAAACACAGAAATTTTTTTTCCCAATTTATCTTTTCTCCCCCTTCTATGTGATCTATATATGTTATAAACCCAACAGTGTTATAAATCCTGCTGTATAAAACTTTATATATTTTAGAAGTCAGAAAATATATGAATAAATATATTTATAGACTCATATTTAATCATATGCTTACCATTTCTGACACTTCATTTCTTTATGTGGTTAGAGTTATTGGTTCATTTCATTTTCTTTCAGACTGATGAACTTCCATTAGCATTTCCTATAAAACATGTCTGTTAAGCAATCCTCTCAGACTTTCTTCGTTAACACATTTATTTCATCTTCATTTTTGAAGGATGGTTTTGTTAGATAAAGACTTCTTGGTTTACACTTTGGTTTTCTTTCAACTCTTGGAAGATGGAATTCCAATATCTTCTGGAAGCCATTGTTCCTGATGAAAAGTTAGCTAATGACTCTGCAGTTTCCTTGTATTTGCGGAATCTCTTTTCTCTGATGTTTTATAATATCTAATTATATTTGATATGGATCTTCTACTCAGGGTTTGTTGAATTTCTTAAGTGTTTAATATTTCTCATCAAATTCAGGAAGTTTCTGAGCACTATTTCTTCAATGTTTCTCTGCTCCCTTCTCTTTTTCCTTCTGGAACTTCCATGACCTATTTGTTGGCATGCTTGATACGGTTCACAGGTCTTTGAGATTTTGCTCATTTTATTTTTTTTCCCTCTCTATTCATCAGATTAGATAATTTCTACTAATCTATGTTCAAGTTTAGTGATTCAAGAATTCTATTTTCCTGGGTCTTAGGCTACTTCCATCTTTTGACTGTCTCAACATGTGACCTACATGACTGCCTCTGAAGGGGAAGGCAAGAGTTCTAAGGTACTAGGAGATGTTTACATAATTGCTTTCTACATACCGTTAGGCAATATTATACCATACAGACACAATCTAATTGCAAGGAAATCTGGAAAATACCAAAATGAAGAAAATGGAATGGATTTAATAAGTACATAACAATCGATCTGCCATATTCCTACCTTCAGGCAACTGCGCCACCCAAAAAGTCTGTGTTTTTTTGTTATCTGTTCACCTTGATATCCTAACCATCTACTTATTTTCAGGTCAAATAGTTGGGCAGACAGGTGGGCAATAGAGGATCAATAATCACTGTTTAAGGTAAAACTTGGAGTCTATTCTCTAGAAATCTCATAGTGATTAAGTTGGCAGTGCAGACCTCTCTCTGGGTTCAACTCTGATCAAATAAGAAAAACAAAAATTCACACTGGAGGCAGACTGGTAGTGATTACTTCATAACGGGTTGAATACAAGAGCTCTCTCTGCTTCATTTCCAAACCCTACAAAAACATTAATAGCAGAATTTCACATGTATAAGTGCATAAGATCAAACAGGAGAGAAAAAAACCTTTTGTCTTTGATAAAAGAGGTGAATGGATAGCAGTTTCTTATGTCGCATTGGCCCTTTAGCTCTGTATTTGCAAAGATTTTTATAGCAGGTTATCAAACTTAATCATCTCTAAGATAGGATTCACATAAACTCCAATGTGAATGGCTTTCTCTAGTCTTCATAACATGACAACCTTTCTTTATCTCACCTTCCAAATTTGAGATACTTCTGAGTTCTGACCCTTCCTGATAAACATTTTTTGCTTTATTCTTGGATACATATAAGGTATAGCTTCCTCCATTTAGCAGAGCTATTTTAAAAGTTTTCATCTGACTGAATTTTTAATATATTTTTTTTTTAATTTTAAAGTAATCTCTACTCTCATCTCTACACCCAAGATCAAGAGTCGCATACCCTATGGACTGAGCCAGCCAGGCACACCTCTCAATTTTTTTAACATCACTCATTTTGTATTATCCCCTCTCCTATTCAATTTGGCCCTACTTACATGTTTCAAGTTCTGCTATTGATGTTTTCGGAGAGTTTGAGGCTGAAGCAGAGCAAACTCTTAAATTTAATCCCCATTTTTTAATCCCCATTTTTAAATGGGAGTCAATATTTTTATTTTTCTTTTATATTTCCTAGTCAATTATTAAAGCAAAACCTTAATATTTAATTGACCGACATTCATTACCTTTACAAGTTAAAGGTCAGTTGAAATTTTCACGTCAGTTGAAATAGACAGTGAAGATACTATCATGCGGTGAAAGAAAAAAACACACAGAGGTTTAACAACTCTCCCATGTAGTTAATGCTAAGAGTGAAAACAGGATTCCATGATTTCCCTATGCACTGCGCGGTTGAAATTAGAGACAGCTTTCTAAAAATCAGTGATTTGGTAAAGAATATCTGTACTGAAAAATGTAACAATCACTAAAATCTGTCTAATTTGAATTTATTTAGAGTGGTATTAGGTTCATAATAGATGCACAATAAGTATTTGTGATAAGAGGGAAATAATTTAAATAATCATTCACATGTCTAAAACTTAAAAAGAACTGTTTTGTTTGTCTTGTTTTAGCAGTCTGGAAGGAAGAGTAACAACTGTGCCTAAGTATTCCAGGACTGGAAATGCAGAATGAATTCAAGAACAATACTTTTGCTAAGAATGAATGAATCGTGGCATACCTGAGCACCATTAACAAACTAAAAAAAATGAAGATGGTTTTTGAGATAAAAATTAATTTACTATGCAACAGTTATGTTTCTTTTAGAAAACCTGACAATTTTTTAGTTGTGACATTGGTATTTTAAGTGATACATCCTCCCTTGCTAAGAAAGTGGCCTTTCTTTATACTTCTACTGAGTAGGTGGTGAAAAGAGACCAGCTGTTCAACATGCTTGGCATTCATAAGTATAGATGCATTCATTTCTACAGACGAAGATATGCTTACATCTTACACCATGCACCGTAATACAATTAAAAAATCTATATTTATGCTGAATTCATTTGGCAATGAAATCAAGCTCATTGTAAGATGAAGATATGACACTTTGAGGGAAAAAAAGCCAATGTCATTAAATTAACTCCATCCATTGTACTACCCTGTGGTGACAGCAGACGTCACTACCAATTTTCTCAAGTTGCCGGTACACGCCTGTAACTGAAAACAGTATAAAAAGCTTTCTAATTAATTGCTACTGGCAGATCTGCTACTTCCAAAAGTTTTTCCCTGGAGATACAGATGCTAACCTGTCTCAGCATATGACAATTGCGTCCTTTTATAATTTACAAGGAAAATATTTTTATTTGCTAATCAATGGCACACAGAACATTGCAATAGGTCCGGGATATTGTATAATATATGTGTATGTATATATATATACATATATATATGTATATATATATATTAGTTTTATAATATATATAGTAATATATAATATACTAAATATATAATATATAAAGATTATAATCTGTAGAATATATATTATATATAAGATATATATCAGATTTATTAGGATATTATATATATATAATATTAGTTTTTTCTTTTCTAACTTGAACAATGGGGTTGAGAGCAGCCAAGTTTAGGCTGAACAACAGCTCAGTATCCAATTTTACTCTACTCAACTAAAAAGAGATAAACATAAGCAGCTAAGCTGGGCTCTGAGTGAAGCAGTTCTTCAAAACTCTATCAGCTAGCAAGACTTTAATCCACAACATATTTCATTTACCAAATTGCTGTGAGCACTCAACATAAGAGTTGGGATTATGGCAAAATGCCTTTATAAACACACGTGTACCTAAATGAAAAGTGATACCACATTATGCAGCTTTTTGAATGTACTGCAAGTTTTACATTTTGAGTCTAGATCTAGGCTCCTCCCAGCACCTGTTGAGTCATTACCCAGATGTGGTGGTAGAAGTCTGGAGTACTTGTTTCTTTTATTACAATTCTTCTGTGATTTCCACTGTGTTCCCCAAATCAAATTAAGGAAAATTCACCTATTCATTCAACCAAAAAATGGGACAAAACTTGCGGACTGCCTACCATGTGGCAAGCACTGTGGCAAGCTCTGGAAATACAGGGTCTTATATACCATGCATAACTCACTGAGCCTTCATGTATGCTTGACGCTGAACTTGGACATGCCCATGCCGGCCTAAGTGCACGCTGCTTGATTCTAGGGTAACGTAATATATATGACTGGCATCATGTAAAGAAAATGAAATGTAATATGGAGAAAAAGCACAAAAGGGAGAAAAACCCCATAATATATATATAAACACCCAGGGTACTAGGTTGGCATGTAATTAACTAACAGTGGGCATTATCCTCAATCGATACTTTGCAGACTAAACTGCCCCAGACAAGCAGCCCCCGCAGTGTGTAATGAGCGAAACTTCATGCTCTCTCTGTTGCCAGTGCTGATGTTTGAGTCCTGCTGTTCTCACATTCTGGGCTGCTGAGATGACTGCGATTTCTTGGCAGCTGAAAGGAAAGCTTGCTCTGGTTTCTCCCATAACAAGCAAGGGACAAAACCCATAATGCATCTTAATTTCACCCCATATGGAGTGAAAGGTAGTGTTGGTGGGGGCAGGAGACATCATGGACAATGGCTAGTGTGAAAGAAAACATACACCAAAAAAAAATTTAAAAATTTTAAAAAATTAAAAAAATATTAACTCAATAGGTTTAAACCACAAGAGATTTCTCTGTAGTGAAATGCAACACAGACTCAAACTCAATCATATTTCACTGGCTCATTATATACTTATAGGGGCTTCTAATGGTTTATGTGTCCTCTGAAAAAAAATAGGTTTCACAGATAAAGAAGATAAATACAGAATAAGTAGAGATTTTTAAATGGTTAATGTGTTGCTGATATAAACACATTTTTTTTTAATAAATAGCACTAATCTATTTTAGGATTTCAAATCATCTAAGTACAGAGGAGCACCAATGCTAGTCTGTTTTTAATAAATATTTTCTTAATATAATCTTGAAGAATTCCAACAAGTATATGTCTAGCTCTGACATAATACGGATTACTTCGTTTTCCATGAAATTAAAAAAGCGCCTGCATCATGTTGCTTTGTATTGGACCGTTAGCCACCATATTCTTTAGTCATTAAAAAGAAAAGTCTGAGTCACACGATAAATAAACCTAATGCTTACCTCTAAGCGGTAAGTAATTAAAATTAATAGTAAACATTTGCTTTACAGCATGTTTTTCCACTCTAAATTATGATTTTTTGCAACATTTCTTTAAATGGCTTTCACTTTTATTGCATTACAAAAGTGGAATCATATTCTTTGTATGCACTTCATTATCTCATTTGATTGGGTTTTAATTCCTGCAACATACAGCAAAGGCTGATGTGCCTTTTGCAATTTGAAACAGTGGTTGCATGCTGAGAATAATTAGCTTCACTAAGGCAGAACAAATGATTTCTTTGCAAAACACCAAGTCTGTGTTTCAACAAAGATAATTGCAGAATACCCAACTTATCTGGGGTCTTCCAGTATAGTGGTTACTTTGAGTTTAATTAACATTTTTGTAATCTTAATTCCCTAATAACTATAGTGACCTGGAAATTATCATAAGGAATATGGCTTTTGAAATCTGGAGGTGGACAAACTTTTTTGAATTGGTACATTTGATTTGTTTCCATTAAAATACTTATTGTATGTAGATTTTTTAAATCAAATATTAGTTGTTCCTAATAATAATTTAAGAAAAATAATTTTCTTGTTGACCATCGCTACAAGAATAGCAGTGGGCTATCCTTTCTGCCCAGTTTCACTTTGAGATTTTGAAGATATTTTCTTAATCTGATACAGGAAAATTGTAGGAAGCCAGGTTAAGTTTTCCCACATTTATTTTATTGAGACATTATGAATATAGTTATTAAATTCCACCAATCAATATATACTAAAGTCACTTATTGATAGCAACAGAAAGATGATTTTCATTTGTTTTATTATTAAGGAGCTAATCTTTAAACCAGTAAAATCTGTACTAAAATGTTCATTCAATGTTTATATTTTATTTAAAATTCTTGTTGAGGTAATGATTATTACAGCACCTTGAGTGGAAGCATTAATCAGAGTTTATTATCAGGAAAAAAGTCATGAGTGCATACTGCTCTGAAATTAAACCGTCCTTTCATATCCTTACTGGCTATAGGAAACTTAGTTTGTTGCTGCCTTACAGAGAACTGTCCAGCATCTTATAGTTCCGGGTATCAATGGTTTGACAAGTCTAATTTAAGCAAGAATCCTTCAACTGCTCTGACTGTGCTACAAACTAGTCTTCTGAAACATCTCTAGAATAATCAAGTAAAGACTATCACACAAGTTTTAAACTTTATAATGTATATTTATATCTAGTGCATGATTTACAGAAAGACAATAAAACTGTTATCAAATCAAGTTTCATTCCATACCTATAATTTCAATCCCGAATGTTAACAAGTTTGCCATTTGTGAGACTGAGGTAAGAGGAGTATGTTTAAAATATAAGACATATTCTTTCTTCACTCTGATACTACTGAGTCACCAAAAAGTTTGGTACTTTTTGGAAAATCGGTTTTGTCTTCAGAATTGTTACTCTAAGCATAATTTCTGAAGTGCTAACTGACCCTGCTGGATAGACACTCTTCATGTATCCATACACTGTTAAATTATATGTATCAGCCCAGTTAGCAAATGCAATAAAAGTAATGAAAATTACTTGCAAACTATTGAAACCCCAGTAAAAAAAAAAAAGAATTTTACATCAACAAACCTGAACTCAAATAGTAAGAAATTCAAATAGTATTAGTTTGCCAAAGAATATGGCTTTATTCTTATTTGACTTTTTAGAGATTTGAACCCCCAAGCATCTATAAAGGCTTCCAAATTATTTTTCTCAGTAAATGACTTGGATTAGGGTCAATGTATTATATCTTGGGATATTTTAAATACTCATATTCTATTTAGATATGGAGAGAAAGTACTGTAAACTCACTTTCTTCTACTAACAGCTATCAAAGCAAAGTCCCTTTTGTCTGGTAAGCATGTAACTTTAACATTTTTCCCTACTTTTACTAAATTCTATCTCTGCCTTGTATTGGTTAGATCACGTTCAAAGGTACATTTATATCATTTAATAAAGCTGAATCCAAAAGAAGTTTAAAAGACAGGATGTATTTACTGAAATGCTGTCCCATTACAATAAGAGTAAATTTTTGTTGCAAATTAAGTTTAGTTGCTTTAGCAATCCTTTTATTTCAAAAGGTAAAAGACAAATGAAGTTTATTAACAGAATATAATTGGTTAAGGGCTTTTTAATTACTGATTCAATTTTATTACTAGTAATCGGTCTGTTCAGATTTTTTATTTCTTTCTGATTTAGTCTTGGAAGACTGTATGTTTCTAGTAATTTATCTGTTCCTTCTAGATTATCAAATTTGTTGGCGTAATTGTTCATTGTAGTCCCTTCAAAGCTGTTTTATTTCAGAGGTTCTGATTTTATTTGAGTCCTCTTTTTTTCTTGATGAGTCTGGTTAAGATTTATCAATTTTGTTTATCTTTACAAAGTACCATTAGTTCCAAACAACTCTTAGTTCCATTAATATTTTCTGTTGTTTAAACAAATAAAACAAAAATATACCGTTATGGATTGGAAGAACTGATGTTGTTAAAATGTCCATGCTGCCCAAAGCAACATGCCAGTACCAATAACATTTTTCACAGAACTAAAATAATTCAAAAATTTTTATGGGACTAAAAAGGACCCCAAATAGCCAAAGCAATCTTAAAAAAGAAGAACAAAGCTGGAGGTATTATGATCACAGATTTCAAACTATACTACAAAGCTACAGTGGTCCAAAGAGTATCGTACGAGCACAAAAAAGAGACACAAAGATGAACAGTACAGGATATGGCCCAGAAATAAACCCACACATATACGATCAATTAATCCAAAACAAAGGAGGCAAGAATACACAATGGAGAAAAGATAGTTTCTTCAATAAATGGTGTTGGGAAAAGCAGAGAGCTACATGGAAAACAATGAAATTGGACCACTTTCTTACTCCATACACAAAAACAAACTCAAAATAAGTTAAAGACCAAAATCTAAAACCTGAAACCATAAAACTCAGCAAACCAACCAACATAGGTAGTAATCTCTCGGACATCGGTCTTAGCAGTATTTTTTTTGGATCTGCCTTCTCAGGCAAAGGCAGCAAAAGCAAAAATAAACATCTGGCACTATACCAAAGCAAAAAGCTTTATGCAGTATGGGTAACAATGAACAAAATGAAAAAAATCTACTGAATAGAACAGGGTATTTGCAAATGATGTATCTGATCAGGGGTTAATAACCAAAATAAATAAATAAATATGTATATAAAACCTCACGTACCACCACCAAAAAAAAAAAAAAAATCTGATGGGAAGTAAACCTTAATAGACATTTTTTTGAAGAGAACATAAAGTAGCCAACAGACATATGAAAAGATGTTCAGCATCACTAATTAGTAGGGAAATGTAAATCCAAACCACAGTTAGCTGTCATCTAGGATCAGTTAGAATGGCTAATATCAAAGAGACAATGAAATAACAAGTGTTGGCAAAGATGTGAAGAGGGAACCCTTACTCACTGTTGGCAAGAGTGTAAATTGTTGCAACCACTATGGAAAACAGTATGGAGGTTCCTCAAAAACGTAAAATGAGAAATACCATACAATCCAGCAATTTCACTTCTAGATACATACCCAGAAAAAAACAAGTACACTAATTCAAGAAGATATATGCACCCTTATTGTTCATTGCAGCATATTTCCTTTATCCAAGATATGGAAGCAACTTAACTATCGGTAGAGAAATAAAGAAGATATGGTGTGTATATACAATGAAATAGTATTCAGCTATAAAAAGAATAGCACCTTGCTATTTGCAACAACATGGATGGAGCTGGAGGGGATTCTGCTAAATGAATTAAGAAATAGACAAATGCCGGGCGCCTGGGTGGCTCAGTCGGTTAAGCGTCCGACTTCAGCCCAGGTCATGATCTCACAGTCCGTGAGTTCAAGCCCCGCGTCGGGCTCTGTGCTGACAGCTCAGAGCCTGGAGCCTGTTTCAGATTCTGTGTCTCCCTCTCTCTCTGCCCCTCCCCTGTTCATGCTCTGTCTCTCTCTGTCTCAAAAAATAAACGTTAAAAAAAAAATTAAAAAAAAAAAAAGAAATAGACAAATGCCATATAATTTCACTTACATGTGGAATCTAAAAAAACAAACAATTGAACAAATAAAACTGAAACGCTCATAAACACAGAGAACCACCTGATGGTTGTCAGAGGGGATGAGAGTGGAGAGATGGGTAAAAATAGGTGAAGAGGACTGAGAGGTACTAATTTTTAGTTATAAAATAGTCATGAGGATATAAAGTACAGTACTGGGAACAAAGTCAACAATAATGACCATATATGATGACGAATAGTAAGTAGACTTATCATGGTGATTATATTTTAATGTATATAAATGTGAAATCACTATGTTGTACACCTAAGACTAATATTGTATGCCAATTTAAACAAGTAAGCAACAAAAAAGAGAATATAATTGAAAAACCTTGAAAATTTACTATCATGATGTTGTAACAGCTTAATCACTAGGTTAGAATCAGTGATACCAGTGACAAATTAGTAAGT
This sequence comes from Felis catus, assembly GCF_018350175.1. Classification (NCBI taxonomy): domain Eukaryota; kingdom Metazoa; phylum Chordata; class Mammalia; order Carnivora; family Felidae; genus Felis; species Felis catus. Next base: position 105,085,304 of record NC_058369.1, read on the forward strand.
TTCGTATAAAAGGTTGATGACTACTCTCTGGAAGTAGTGAAGTGACAGTAAGAGGATTGTGCTTTTCCACATGTGGTAAAAGAAGGTAGATCTGATTGTGCACCAGTGAAAAGTATCAAGTACATGAGTTTGAACTGTGCAAGTCTAACACACAGACTTTTTCGATAAATACGTGACAGTGCAGTAAAGGTATTTTCTCTCCCTTATGATTTTATTCACATTTTCTGTTCTTTAATTTACTTCATTGTAACAGTACAGTATGTAACACAGAAAACACACCAAATATGTATCAACTATTCATATTATTGGTAAGGCATCCAGCCAACAGTAGGCTATTAGGAATTATGTTCTGGAAGAGTCAAAAATTACTCAGGATTTTAAAGCTATGTGGGGCATTGATACACTTAACCCCTGTGTTGTTCAAGGTTCAACTGTATTCTAAGAATTATTATTTTATCCTCTGTAAAGTAATAAATATCGTCAAGCTCATTTACTTTTTATGTACTAGTTAAGGTATTCTTTCTAGCATTTGGAATTAGATAAACCAATATACAAGTATATGAATCACACTTTTCCTACCCCTTTCATTTGACTCATAGAAATAAATTTTGTTCTATATAAAATACAACCAAGTCATACTAACCGAGAAAAACAGCCTGATACAAGGCTGCACAGAAGAAAGGGATTGGATAGCAAAGAGCTATCTATCTATGCCTTCAGACAATGCACATTCAGTTGCCATCTTTCCCAAATTTATTTAAAATTTAATATAATTAACATATAGGTATTGTAGGTTATATATTATATTTAGTTATTAATACAGTTATATTAATATGTTAATACATTCATATAGTTGTATTCTTTTTGTTTCACTGAACCTGCCGTAATACAAAGACATAACAATAATAATTAAGATACAACTAACAAAAACTGCAGGGTAATGTCACTAAGAAATATTAATGCAAACTTTTACATTAAAAATTGGCAAATTGAGTTTCCTGGTACAGGAACACAACACCATAATATTATTTACTGTCATGCCTGGAATGCAAGAATGTTGAAGATTAGGATCCATACTCTATAATACTGGATATTCACAGGGAGAAAGAGACCTATTTTGTTACCATCATAATATACCGACAAGAAATCTGATAACATTTCTCGTGAAAAGAAAGTTAGGATGGATCAATATTTTCATGATAAAATATGCATGCCTCTTTCTACAAAGCAATTATATTCATCATAAAATGTTTAATATATTCTCACTAAATGAGTGAACAAAATACAGATGCCATTATTATCAGTAAAGTTTTATATTAATCAAATAGTACAAGAAAATATAATTAGACAAAAGAAAAAAATAGACAACTATTAGAAAAAGTGAAAATTGTTAGTAACTAAAAGTTACAATATCATATATCTGAGAAACCCAAGGACATCAAATGAAAAATTATTAAAAATAAGAGAAATAAAAAAATTAAATGTTTAATTTATTAAATGATCATTAACTTTCTGAAAATCAAGAATGTTTAATTAGAAAATCCAGGGGCACCTGGGTGGCTCAGTCGGTTGAGCGTCCAACTTCAGCTCAGGTCATGATCTCACACTCCGTGAGTTCTAGTCCTGCATTGGGCTCTGTGCTGACAGCTCAGAGCCTCGAGCCTGCTTCAGATTCTGTGTCTCCCCTTCTCTCTGCCCCTCCCCTGCTCATGCTCTGTCTCTGTCTCAAAAATAAATAAAAACATTAAAAAAAAAAAAAAGAAAATCCAATTAAAAGAGTTCTCATTTATAAATGATAAAATGAGATAAGTCAAAAGAGTTAAGAAATTAATAAGAGATGTACAAGATCATATATAAAAAGAAAATGTGAATTTTCTTAAGGGAGTTTCCTAAAAAAAAAAAAAAAGACAAAAAGAAAACAAAAGCACTTACCTACTTAAATGCAAACAGGTAAACTTCCTTAAATTTTATATGTTCATTAATCCATTTTATACACATATCATTTTCTTTACTTTAATCCACTGAATTATGTGATAGTCAAATACGCAGTAGGACAAACAAATTCTAGCATTTATATGGAAATATACAGCCATGAAATAGTCATTGTATTAAAAAAAAAAAAAAGAATCTCGTTCTACCAGATAAATGTACCATTTTAAAAACAACAGGATAGTGGCACAATTGGAGATGTGCAAAACTATAGACCTGAAGACAAATCCCTTGATAGAAGTTTGGAAACAGAAGTTTATGTGATAGTTTAAAGTATAATAAAAGGGGCATTTCAAATCAAAGAAGAAAAAGTAAAGAAAGCAGGAAATGTTGCTTGGACAAACTGCTAGCCATTTGGAAGTCAGGAATCATGAATTTCTCTTCACACTTTAAAGTAAATTACAGATGAATCAAAGACATAATTGTGAATGATAAAATTGTATACATATGAAAATAAAATGTGGGAGATTATCTGTACACATTTGGGTTGGAGAGGTTTTTCTTAAAAAGTCAAAAACTCAGAAACTATAAATAAGTCACATGGCTTCATCATAATTAATTGTCCCATATGGCAAACGAAATAAAAACCCACCAAAAATAAGATCACATGGCAAAGAAAAACTGGAAAGAGTTTTTCCAGGACTGGTTTTTTCATTTCTAACATGTAAGATCTCTAACTTAGAGAAAATACTTAATAATACTGTAAGGATGTAGATATCATCCTAAAATATCAATAGGTGGTTTACTGAAAGGGATACATGGTTGGCTAAGAGTCATAATACAAGTTCAACCTTATGATGAAACAAATAAAATTTAAAAGAGCAAGGAAAAGTCTTTTTTTTTTTACTCATCATATTCACCCAAATTAAAGTATTTAATAATTTTTAATAGAGTACCTACATTTTGTCACTCTGACAATCCTTCAGTGAAGAAGCACCATTCTCCCAGACTATAGTAATAACCTTGCCTGCTCCATACTTTCCGTGACATAGTTAACTGTTCCAAGAGTAGCTAAATGCTACTATATGTGATACTGTGGACAAGACTACCCTCTCACACTCTGTATGTAAGATCCTGGTTAGGTACAACCTCTTCACAGTTTGGTAATATTTATCACAATTAAAAGGATGATATGTCCTTCAATCTACTACAGTTTTCAGAGATGCATCCAAATGTGTCAAACACTTAAGATGTAAGATAAAGAAGAAACTTCCTTTTTATTGTTTGTCCTCTAGTGATATTTGAATTGTGTATCAAAATAAGTAATATTTGTCTGATAAAAAGTGCTATTAAAGAGAAAAACATGTAAGATTAAATCACCAATGGAATGCAAAATTCATATTGGACCAACAGGCGGCACTTAAAAATGCAAACATAAGATTATGGTCAAGATAGAAATGAAACAAACATACAGCTAATACCCCAAGAAAGTCCCTGAGATACAATGACCAAAATGGTAAGTATCGTAGCTCTACAAAGCCAGTATAAGCTTTGAGAGAACATATAATTGGAACAAGCAACATTTTTTTAAAAAAGAAAATTTCCCATAATTGAAAAAAGGAATCTTCATTTTAAAAGTCTTATTATAATTTCTCTATGATTACTGAAATGAGGTCCACCTGGAAATTATAAACACACTTTAAGAAGGAAAAAAAAAACCTTTTAGCATTTTACCACTGAAATGAAGGAAAAAGTACAACACATATATGAATATCAAGTATAGATTCATTAACCATGTAAACTTTCACTTTATATATAAAAAAATGTCTTTTCAGAAATATATTCCAAGTTTTGATGCCCAGAACCATATTACTCTTATTATTCTCCCCTTCTCCAGGAAATGAGAAGTTACTCTCTGGAGAAGTTACTGAGAGAGACGTGGATGTCAGGCAAAGGGGAGCGTGGAGGTGACGTAATCTACTGAAATGAGGAGGCTAAACAGACAGATGTGCACTGATCTGGTGAACATTCAACTCCACCCTTTTGGAGCAGTTCTCAGAATGCTACGAAAAGGACTCATAGTCACTCATGAAGGAGACCTGGGAATACCATCTTTGTGAGGAATCCTGCCAGTTCCAAAGAAAAGATCAAGAGATTTTAATGAATACCACCTATAGAGTTCCTAGAGTATCCAGTTTGACTTTCAGTACCTCATTCTTAATTGTCAACAGGTTCATGGGAAAGCCTCTTCAATGAAATATATATACACACAATACAAAAGGGGGGACAGATAAAATGAAGGAAGCAAAAAATAAAATCAATAATGGAGAAGAACATAAAATCAGGGAAGATGTTATGAAACAGCAAGAATCGATGCACAAGGAATAAAACTTCAAACTTAACAATATAGTAAAAATTTTTTTCAAAAGTAGAAGTTTTACTAGGTAAGACTATGGAATCTCCCAAAAAGTAGAAGCGAAATGAAGATAAAAAAATGTTAGTTTGTAATTGGCACTTTACTAAGTAGAATAGGCCTTAAAGCCTAAGAAATTGTGAATAGTTTTACCAAGTGCAAAAGCCCGCAACAACTCTCACAATGAGGAATGAAAAACAATTTTTGAATGTTTATATTAAATTTTTCCCCGTCTCATTGAGATATAATTGACATGTGACATTATACAAGTTTTAGATATACAAAATAATTGGTATACGCATAGAGAAAACAATTTCTGAACAGAAAACGTATGAAAATTATGCAGAAAAGTGCAGGCATCAAATTTTATTTCTCCTACAGAGAAATACTAAGTGTTGTGAAAATGAAGTCCATTTTTGGGTGGAAAATTTTACCAAGAGATCATAAAATCTCTCCTCAAACTTTTAAAGAAAATTTAGCTTTCATGTAACAAGATTGTGTGACCCCTTGTCTAGGTCTTTTATAGCAGCCAACGTCATGTTCTCTAAACTTTTTCCTTCAAGGCATTATAAGCTTCAAAACTCTGCACAAGATCAACTCCACAGTTTGTAACAGGTACTGCCATTTACAATTCATGTAAATACATACAAAGTATGTAGCCCGAGCTTCTATTTTTTAGACATGTTCTATTCATATCTTCTATTCTAATGGTTTGGCAGCTTTAAATCATGTGCTACAAGCTTACCAAAAAGTGGGAGAAATTAAGCACTATCATTTGACAAACACAAATCATCCTCTCTGATCATGGTTTCCCTATCAAAAGACGATGAGGTAAAGTTCTGACTGATGGAGCAGTTTGTCTCAGAATTCCTCACAGTCACTAACTATGAAGAAGTCACAAAATATGCAGTTGATAAGGGTTTACACTGAAACATCATCTTTCAGAATCAAAATATGAACATACTGGCATCACATACTACCTAAGGCAAAGTGAATCCATAGTAAGTCTGAGAGTAGTATTCAGTCATTTACTTTTGCAGACTATCTTGGTGTCTACGACCAATGAGTAAACTTCTAGACTTGCAAACAGCAATGAATGCTACATGCCATGTAGACTGTGAGATTTTATCTTGCCATACTTTGTTTTTAGAGAGTAGCTTCAAATGCACTACGTCTTTACAACTCTTAAAAAAATACTCCTAATATTGGGGTGCCTGAATGTCTCAGTCAGTTAAATGTCTGACTCTTGGTTTCAGCTCAGGTCAGGATCTTATAGTTAGTGAGTTTGAGCACAGAGTCTGCTTCCGATTCTCTCTCCCCCCCTCTTTCTGCCCCTCCAGCACTCACTCCCTCTCTCTCCCTCGCTCAAAATAAATAAACTTTAAAATATACTTCTGTTACTAAGATCACAGAAGGATTTTCTTTCTAAAAAAAGAAAAGCTTCATTTTCCCACATAATTACATGAGAAAAGACAGGGTTTTTTTTTTCAATCATTACTTCTTTATTTCAGTTCAAACAATATTTTCTGTGAAGTCACAACATGATGTTAAGCACTTCTGTCCTCTACCTTTTAGTTTTGGTTTTATCAGCTCCTATTCCCTTGAAAAGTACAAATAAAACATGCATTTTAGTATTTGCCAAATACTGTTAGAGACTTTGGTAAATGAGAGAACAGCTAGTCAAAAAGCTGGAAAAATTCAATTCATGCTGGTTAGACAACATAAGATAAACTGTTTCATCCAAAGTAGGTTTTGCCTTAGGGCAGTTTTAAAGATGTTTCATGGACAGTTGGAATATTTCCTGGTTATATTTTGGAACGGGGTTAGCCCACAGTTCACTCATCTACCAGCATGCTTCTTAATGTTGTGAGACAAAGTTTGGCAGCGATATTACCTTTGTAAGAGTAGCAATGAAGGAGGAGGCGACATATATTTTTCTTTGGCAATTTTGTACAATGACTGAGATTATAGGTCTTCGCAACTGGATTTAAGATGATTCTCTCCAAGGAATTAAAATATGGAAAATTCCTCTTCCCAGACTTAAGTCTCATCTATGTGGAGCTCTATCAGAATTCTCAAGTAATTGGCTAAGTTTTCTGAAATCCTGTAATTATCCAGAACCGGACCTTTTTAGATGCCATTATTTCTATGCTAAGAGGGGACGATGTTACATTTCTCACCCAGTCAATGCCAAAATACATCAGAAAAATTAGAGACAATTACAGTGATGGTGGCTAAAGCAAAAAAAAGGCTGACTCACAGCTGGCCTAAAAAGCCTATAGAGACATGGCTTTGTCAACTAGAATCATCATTAATGAATTCTGTCATTTATTTTATAAACTTCATCCATGATTCTGTGTAAGCTCCTGGTAAACAAAATGGTATGATACCAGATCTCAAGGAGTTCATAATTCATATCTGTACTCTCAGCCTTTCAGTGTGTCTGGAATAATAAAAGACTAGATGCCTTTTGCATTCTACTGTATTTTGAGATATATATTTTTTCAATTTACGAAAACTTTTAAAAATGCCATTACAAACAGCTGTGCACACATACCAAAATGAGAATTATTAAAATGTTGTCATATTTACATCAAATATTTTTATTAAGTAAAGACAAAAAGAAAACTGTATAAATGAAATTTGTTTTTTGCGGACCCAATTCTATTCCTTTTACACCAACTGACCCGCCACCAGCAAGCACTGTCATCACCTTAACGGGGACCAGGTTCTCGCCTTATCCCCCATACACTCATCATGGCCCAGACTGAGAACTGCCAGCACCTGCACCTCTTTGCCCATGGCTATCTTCGACCACTAGAGTCTACCATCCTTGTGCAGTAGGCCACAAGTCTCAAAAAACACAGCACTCCCTCTCTCCCTTAACAAGTGATGGACGGAAGGTGGTATCTCTGGTCCTTCAAGTGAGAGATCAAAAACCGCCTGTCCCACATGGTCGTCTAGAGTTCTCCAGTGGGGCTCTACTTAGCTTAGTTACTCGTGGTTGTAATTCACTTGCTAACACACGCTTTCTTGTTTCATTTCTCCACTCCCTCTTGGTATTCTTTGGGATCACCTCCCAAATAAACTACCTGCACTTAAAGCTTTGTCTCAGGGTATGCTTTTGTGAAACGCCAACTACTATACCTTCCGATGTGTGTCAGCAGAGATGAAAAATAAACATGTACTGATTTAAAAATCTATTGACTAAACGTACACTTATTTATACATTTTCCTTTTGATGGCCATTCAGACTGAGTCAACAATTTGGCTATTAGAAACAAGGCTGCCTTGAACAACTATATGCCTCTCCCTGTGCACACAGGCAAGTTTCTTTCCATTGAACACTCCTATTTGGTATCATTGCTTAGTCACAAGCATGCACTACTTCATTTTATCAGATACCCCCAAATTATGCTCCAAAATATTTAACAAAATTTTACGTCACCAACAGTGGATTTTGTAAGATTTTAAAATGTTGTCAATTGCATTTTGTTTGATTTTATTTCTTCAAGTAATGAGCAAATGATATTGACCACTGGCTCAGAACTCAGAACTGAGTTGGACCAAGTGGAGAAAATGGAGAGCTCTATGTGCCCAAAATACTACAACTCAATTAAAAGTAGTTAGAAACCAGTCAATAGGTAAAAGCATAGAAATGTAGGTGAAAACTATAAATACATATATACATGTATATATATGGTTATAAACACATATACTTACATATAATTAAGCAGTGTATGTTCTTTAACTGAATATACATGTATGAATACATGTGTGTGTAACTGTCAACAGTCAATGTACCTGTAAAAATGACACGCCTTTGTCATGATTGGTATATACCAAATATGTCCCATAGTTGGAATTAAAGTACATAATATGATTTAAAATTTCCATTTTCCTAAAGTATTACCCTTTTAAAGGCCTAAATATCTTTACATAGTAACTCATTTCGTTATATAAAGACTCCCATTAAGTCCTCTCATTACCTGGAAAAGAAATATAAAAAGGACTAAAACTGAGGAACTTGAGGATAGATAGGTAGCAGTCATAGGCACTATAAAACCGTTAATTATAAAAGATAGGGTACAAAAACACTGGTGAATATGCTCAAAAAATAAAATATGCAGCTTTGTTCAGGGTCAACTCCATCTTCAGTAACTGTGTCGATAGGACTGGTGGTATAAGCCTGCGTTTCCTGCTTTTATTTCCTGGAGAACTTCTTCAAATTATGAAATTCTTGCTTTCCAAAACACTTGTTTAGGGAATATGTTGTATTAACTTCTTTTTTCACATCAATACACAACTGATTAAAATAAAACAGACACTCCATCTATTCTGAACCTTCAGATATTTCAGTGATAAGCCAAATAAAAGTAAATTTGCCAAAGAACAAACTGGAATGAAATTTGGAAAACTCAGGGTATGGAATGTCTACAAACTGGATGTTTTATCCATAAATAATCAAGAATAGACATGATAAGAATACTTATAGGACATATGTAAAACATACAATTTCCATACACAACTATATGTGCACCTTACATACTACAATAATAGTTGAAACATATCCACTTTTTTAGAAACACTAAATGGGCAAAAGACTACCATTGGTTTATGAAGACTGGGTTCATTTTAACCCTCAAAAATATCTAGAGCCGATTTTTATCAATACCTGGAGTCAAGAGGTTTGATTTGAAATGTTTGCTCAAGTCCTAACAATGAGCTGATGGTCCAATACAACTAAAATATTCTATATTATATTCATTTTATCCAATAATTTTAATTCCATTCAAAAAATTGAAATAAGAAAATATATCTGTAAATCTAAAATTTAAGCATATTCTATTGTTAAGTCAACTTTGTATCTGTTGAAGGGGATATTTTACCCAATTTAGTTGCATTCATATACTTATAAATAAAGGAACCAAAAAATGAATAATTTGAATAAGAATTTCAACTTAAAAATATTATGTAGATACTTTTGGATAAGAAATGGCACAGTAAAATACAATCCATCCTTCTTAGATATTTCAGGTATTTCCTTAAAGTTGAATGAAAAGAGAGCACAGACTCTTAGTGTATAAATACTTAAAGTTTCAAATATTACTGCATCTTGAAGTCAGCCAACAGAGAAATACTCATCAAAGAATTACAATGTAAACATTATGTAGAAAGAAGATTTAGATAAATAGCCAAACAATGAAATACAGAAGGAAATAGTTATCAAAAGGAGGTTGAAGAATTTTGTCAGCTACCAAGAAATTAAAGTGAAAATAAATAGCTTATATTTAGACATATACTTAGATACATACATGTATATATGCACAGATATACATATACATACATGAAGACTCTTGACTTTAACTCACTATTGGGATCACCTGCAGGCTTTTTCAGGCTGACTGCTGCTCAAGGGAGAGAGACTAGGGAAACCTATTCGTCCTGATCCAATTTAGATATGCAAATTTTAGCTTGCGTGCTTGAAAAGGGACATTATGGCACAGGATAATTTGCATTTTCAGTTATAAGATATAATATTTCTAATCTAATAAAAACACTCATCCATTGTCCACTTTAACACTCACCACATTTTATGCTATTGTTCCCTTTCACTTTTAAACTGTACTTTTGTATCTTAAAATATCAAATTGCTTTATTAGGAAAAGACAGATATATTATGAAAGACACTCTCCCCCCAAAAGGGGAAAATCTTAAGTGGAAATTAACTGGTTAATGTATGACATATTTTGTAGGAAACAGACAAAAAAGGTCATTGGGAGAAAAGAACTGCATTATTCTAGTAAAATGTGTGTTTATTGATGAGTCTGATGAAAAGTTATACTTTGGAATGAGAACTAGATTTTTCAATTAACAAGATACCTTTACAGAAAGATATTGCGTTCAACTCAGGTTTCATCAATTTAGCTAATGAGCTTTGAAAAATCATTTTAAAAAAGAGGCTATTGGGTTAAATCTATCTGTAAATCATAGTTTTAGAGAAACCTTTTTTCCTCACTATTAAGACAAGTGCATGTCTACATTAATGATTATTTGAAGTATTCACTGATGCCAACCTTTATGTATGAGAAATAAACTGTATATCTGCCCTCATATTGTTTTCCATTTCTACTAAAATTTCTCTCAATACAATTTCCACATAATTTAAATAAGACCCAGTCTCAGTTAGTAGACAAGATACTATGAAATTTCCACCGTACAAGTGGTGGTATTACTTTGCTTGTTGACTCTCAATCACCCTCCTTTCCCTCTGTGTTAATCCAAGACAGAGAATGTAGGAGGAAACAGTCTGGAACGAATGGGTGGGGATGAGGGCGGTGCATTCTGACCACGTAGAAACGTAGAAATGTGGGAGAAAGACATTAAGTGCACAACTGGATAGATAGGTCTCTAATTCTAAACACACATGAAAACTAAAGATGTGAAATCATAAAAAAGTTGAATTTTCAAGTTCATGCTCATCCCCCCCCCCCCCCCATGCAGTATAAACTTCAATTAGGAAAGGAGCTGCCAATTTTAGATTTCTTAATTTGCCCTCCCTTCTCCAAGAGAATTTTCTTTAACCTAGCTTTGGACCTTAGAACACCTCTCTGCAATATACTGTCAATGCTTCTTTCGAAACCATGGAGGGGCACGTGGGTGGCTCAGTCAGTTAAGCATCTGACTCTTGATTTCAGCCCGGGTCATGATCTGACAATCTTGAGATTGAGGCCCGATTCAGGCTCTGCAGTGAGCTTGGAGGTTGCTTGGGATTCTCGCTCTCCCACTCCCTCTGACCTACCCTCAGCTCACACACACTCACGCTCTCTCTCAAAATAAATAAACACTTTTTAAAAACCCATGCATTTGAAACTAATACAATACTGTGTGTTAATTATACTTAAATACAAAAATAGTCATAAAAAAGCATTTTTAACACAAAAATCTGATCTCCACCCCCCCAACTAAAACACCTCACAGTTTCTTTTTGTCTTCCGGGAAGTATCTTAACATTTTAGTATGTTTATCATGTTATTCTCATCCACTTACAGAGAACTATTTCCCTCATGTTCCCTGCAATACTTAATGACTCTGCACTCCAGACACTGTGGTCCCTCAACCTCAGTATTCAAAGTGAGACCTTTATCTTTGCCCCAGGTACCTCTGCTTCTGAAAACAACCTTACCACCTTCCTTGTCTGGCTTACCTCTACTTATATTGTAAACTTCTATCAGTTTTTTCTCCTCAGGAGGTCCTTTCCTAATCTTTAGACTGAGTTACATGACCCATAGTTAAGTGGGTCCTACATACAATTCCTGTAAGTGACATGCTCTGTCCAGGTTTGAACTCTTTTGATTTTTGGTGTCTATCATTAGGTGTGAATTCTGGGAGCTGTTACTGTTTTTCACTTTCCGATTCACATCTGCCAGGAGACGTCTACACCTAATAAGCACTTGGGGGTATTTGTTGAACTGAGGTGAATTTGGATTTTTACTTCCAATGTTTAGCTGATAAATCAATGGTCAGGAAATAAACATTTTGGATATGGAAAAGAATCTGATTTGTTACTGCACTTATAACTTATTTTTAATCACATTCTAACTTTGTTCTACTCATACAATTGTTATATTTCTCAATTCTCTCTTTTCACTCCTCTAAAACCCGTAAAATAGCAACACTCATTACTGTAATATCCCCAAACCTTACTTAACTAAACCATCAGGAGGGCATTGGAACGACTCATTTAAGAGTTTGTCATCTAGTGTAACTTCATGGTTCACACCTCAGCTTCAGCACTCACTAGCTAGAATATTACTTAAATAGTTTATGCCTCAGTTTTATCTCTAGCATCTACAAAGTACTACATTAGAAAACAACAGAATTTAATATAATTTTTCAGATTAAATGAGGTCATGCATTTTATGTTATCCTATAAGGGATAAAAAATATTATAGTATATTTATATACTTAATATGCTTCAATTAATTTGAGTTATATTAAAAAACATGAATAAATCTCGAATACACCATGGGTGAGGTCACAAAAGGATATTAACAGAAGTACTAACTTTATATAAATTAAAACAAATTTTTTTTCATGTTTGTTTATTTTTGAGAGAGACAGAGACAGAATGCAAGTGGGGCAGAGAGAGGGAGACACAGAATCTGAAGCGGACTCCAGGCTCTGAGCTGTCAGCACAGAGCCTGACGCAGGGCTCGAACTCATGGACTGTGAGATCATGACCTGAGCCAAAGTTGGACGCTCAACCAACTGAGCCACCCAAGAACCCCAACTTTATGTAAATTTTAAAAACTTACAAAAATATATACTATATTAAAACTATGCATAAGGTAAAATGTAATTACTTTAAACAATATAACCTGAAATGTAAATCATGACAAAACACAAATAAAATGCATATTCATTTTTTTTAATTTTGCAAATACTGAAGTCTTTTACATTCTATGCAGCCATCCACATCAAATAAATAATATGTAATGCCAACAGCACAAAAAATTGATGTTTCAGGATGAGCTTTATACAACAGTGTGAAGCAGAAGAAAACATAATGTTATCACTTCTCAAGCTATCATTTTAAAAACGATGTCTTTTATGAGATTGGGATTCATACTGCACAAGTTTAGGTAATCCATTTTCTCAATTACAGTAGCCCATGGACTTCTATTTTAATGCTCTCCTATGACATACTTTTTGATGGCTACACAGCATAAATGCATTGTACTTGACTTATTATTTTTTTCCTAATACTTCACTTTTAAAAACAACCTTTTTTAAAATATGTATTTTTGAGAGAGAGACAGAGCATGAGTGGGGGAGGGGCTGATAGAGAGATGGAGACACAGAATCTGAAGCAGGCTCCAGGCTCTGAGATGTCCACACAGAGCCTGATGCAGGGCTCAAATTCAAGAACTCGTGAGATCATGACCTGAGCAGAAGTCAGTTGCTTAACTGAATGAGCCACTCAGACGCCCCAATTAAAAACATTTCTATATACATTTATGTAATTTTCAGGTAAATTCATACAAACGAATTGCTTATTTAAAATTGCTGATTTTTAATAAGACTATTCTTTATAAGTTTTAATTTTTTTTTAATGTTTATTTGAGAGAGTGTGTGCACATGCAACCAAGTGGGGCAGGGGCACAGAAAGGGGGAGAGAGAGAATCCCAAGCAGACTCTGCACTGTCAGCACAGAGTCCTATGCAGGGCTCTATCTCATAAACTGTGAGATCATGACCTGAGCGAAATCAAGACTCACACTCAACCCAGACACCCAGGCACCCCATAAGTTGTTAGATTTGCAGAAAAAAATTGAGCAGATAGTAGAGAGCATTCTCCTATTTCCTACATCCAGTTTCCCCCATTAACATTTTATATTAGTTTTATGTTATAATTAGTGAACCAATATTAATAAACTATTAAATAAAGTCCATAATTTCATCAAATTTCCTTAGTTTTTCCCTACTTACCTTTTCATGTTCTAATGAAGTTTTTCTGTATCCATCACATACTTTGTCGGCTGTGTGCCACTACCAGAATTTGATGTTTTTCTCATGGTAACAGTGGGTTCTGAATTACCGGCATGAAGATCACAGAGGTAAAGCACCATTTTTATTACATCATACCAAGGGTATCTATCATCCATATGATTTATGAACGCTGATGTTGACCATGACCACCTGGTTGAGCTAGTGTTCTCAGGTTCTAGTACAGTTTTTATTTCCTTCCCTTTGCATCCTATACTTTTTGTAAGAACATCACTCTGTGCAGCCCCTTCCTAAAGAGTGGGGAGTTCTGCCTCATCTCTTTGAGCGTGGAATATCTATACAAATTATCCGGCAGTCTTCAGGAAGGGACATTTGTCTCTTTTCCCCTTTTTATTAACTTCTCCAAACATTTATTTGTGTTAATCTGGATGCAAATTAAGACATTTTATACTTTGGATTACACTACTTTTATTCTCAGATTTTTCTAGCATTGGCCTTTACAATCTTTCACTTGGCTCCTATGCTTCTTTATAAAGCCTATAAAGTTTATTTAGTATGTTGTTATAATAACCTTAATGTATATATATCCTAAACATTCTATCATTATAATATACATATTTACACATATAATATTTTTTCTTGTTGAACTACTGTATGGTAACTTGTAGGCACTTCACCCTAAACATTAAGCATTCAACTCCTAAAAATAAGAAAGACATTCTCCTACGTAACTGCACAAGATCTCACATTTTTAAAAATTATTAATTCTCTGATATCATCTAATTACCAACTCATACTCAGATAGATCAAATGTACAACAACAACAAAAAAGACATTTCATCGTTTTGATTTTTAACATGGACCCAAGGAAGGCTCATGCCTCTTTAGCTGCTACAACAACCTACCACCCTTCACCCCGTAGGGTGGTCTCCTTCAGATCTGACACATCTTTTTATTGGTCAGGTTTTTGGTTTTTTTCTGTTTCTCCTATTAATTCACTAAGAAAGAATCCTAGCTGCCAACTGTCACAGTCCTGGAAGAAAGCCAACTGTCTTTTACTGTCTCCTATTTGATGTTTGTTTTCAAATGCCTCATCAGTGTGACTTCCTCTTAATCCTCAGAAAAGCTCGCAGGAACTGCAAGTCAATGATAGCCTCATCTGCATTCTACCTAAACAAGACTCCTTATGATTTCTGAGAGCTGGACGATAACCTTTGTATTATCCAATGTTCCTTAAAACGTCCTCCCCCCCACCCCCCCAAGAATACAGATGCACTATAGTTGTAAATCTGTGCTTGAGCTCCTGACTTTATTTTGCCAAGATTATTTCAGTTCCATCCTTAAGTTTCCACAGCATTATAAGCAAGGTTAAAACTAAGACAGGATTTAATTCAAGGACAATCAATAGACTTTATGAAAAATAGAAATTTCTCGTGGGCTTAAAGAGTGGAATAAAAGAGTTAATGTGATCCTTAATCCTTTTAGTGTTACAATGTAGCCTGCTGCACTCACTGCCATCAGAAAGAGCTATTTCACAACATGGTGGCAGAAGCACTGCCAAGTGCAGATTAACCACAATGTTAAAAAAGTGTCATGCCATCCTTCCAAATACTCCCATCTTAAATACTCTTTAATCTACTTAAATGCGCAAGAGTAAGTTAGATCGGCATTAATAGCTTAGAACGAAAGCAATGCGAAGGATCGTAAAAACAAAAATTAAGTCACCTTACCACTACCTAGAATAATATATATTCCCAGCCAAATAACTGGACCCACGAATTAACAGCTCTAACGAAAACACAGACAAATGCAATGGAATATGTGGAATAAATGCAATGGAACATTATGTTATAATAAAGACTGCTTCTCAAAATCTCAAAGACAATCCAAATACTGTATCAGTCGCATGATATGACATTTAACAATAATCCACTTTTCTCTAGGTTTTTGTTTTCGTTTCAAAGCTCTCATTTTTTTACAGGCCCATCTTTAAAGTAAATTGATTTTAAACACCCTCTGGTTTTTCTTTTCCAAATCCATGCCTTTTTAAGCAGGAATGTGTGTATCTACCAAAGGTAGATTTAAATTTACAGGTGATAAAATAAAGCTGGGCTTATAAAAATGTGCTGGAATATTAGGCAAGCATCCACCAGTCCCCATACAGTTTCCTATCCCTCCCCAAAATATCTGGGGCGGTGGGGGGGTTCATTTTCTACTCACCACCAGTAATCTCAGGGGTTTACTACACCACATGCTGGTTCCTTTGGAAATGGCATAAAAGCCTCCCTGCTCCTATGATTATCTCATCCCTCAAGGCCCTAACAGAGTGTTCCTGGACCTTAATTACACAGTCTCTTTTTTCTTTCCATGTGAGGAACCTTTGTAAAATAGCTATTATACCTCTATTCTCCTGAATAGAGGTATATAAATGGCTGGAGTGTAAGAAGAGAGTATGAGCTCAAATTAACCTGACTTTTTCTTATTGATTTAGTACATTTATTGCTGTTTATGCCACAAAGTTGTGTAATTGGTCCTTACATGGACCTTCAACTTCGCATTTAGATCCTACTAGAGATACATAAACAGGATCATTAAATATTTAAGCCATGTCTCACAAATATGCTATAATAGTTTCTATGCTTTTATTTTCCCTTATACTCACACTATTTTAGTCCCCAAACATTGTAGTTTTCATCATAAAAGTTACAGGACTTTTAAATGATTTGGAGTACAAAGTTTCTTTCCCTCTGTGAGGATTTTAGAGTTTAACAACTGTTTGCTAACACTGATTTTATCTTAATGAGGTTTTAGGAAAATAAGCCTCTCCTTACAAACTTCATTTTAATCATCATCACTGATAAATGTTTTTACATGTGACTTATTGTTACAGCCTTTTGCTTCCTCATATGGATTCTCCTAACGGATTTACTTACACAGCCGCTTTGGGTTTGAGGCTGTGCATTTTCAAAACAGAGACTGACTGACTGACTGAAGAAGAAAGCAAATTCAATAAAATGACAAATCAGGACATTATCAGCTGCTTAAATATTCCCCTCAAAAGATTCTCACCAGGTAATTTAAAAATATTAAATAAAGCAAAGTACACTGCTATTCTGCGAGATAGGTTTTTGTTAACTAGATATAATATATGGTATGTGCATTCGAAATGAATATTCTGTTCATCAGCCACGTAAAACATCATCAATGAAACTGTGACATTCCTCTCCCTAAGATTTGCATTCATTTTATTCTGTTTTTCTGCCCTTTGAACGGAATTGTCAACTTCCTGCTCTCCCATGGGAAAAATTTCAATGACCTTTTTTGTAGACACACATTAAAAAATAAAGCATGCAAGTGTATGCGGTTAATGGATAATATTAAATCTGTTTTTACATATTATGTCAACAATCAAAACCTTTTTATTTCAGTGGCCAGTAATCAAAAACACTCTAACATATAATACTTTTCCAGGTATTTTCTTTTACCTCACTTAAATTCAGAATTACAGAATTCTTTGGGAGAAATTGCCTTGCAAACCTTGATTAAACTATCTAGCTGCAGCTGTATACAGAAGTGCAAATCTAGTAAATATTTGCAATCCATTATATTCTCTGCTTTGGTGATTAACAGTCCATAAAGAGATTTCAAGCAAAGCTACGGGTTTAATCTATGCAGGCTTTACATCTATGACACACTAAACCAGGCTGTTATAGTAGGAAGTCAATGGTGCAGCCACAATTTCTAAACTATGACAGTGAATTTTTTAAAACCCTAAGGAATTGCAGGCCCATTTACTCCATCTGTGGTACAAGATGGGATAAACAGGAGCAAGGGTGTATGAGACTTCAGTTACTGAATATAATGATTCTTCTGGGCACAGGGAGCGAACAAAACACACACGTTAGCATGCGCTGTGGGGTTTAGCCTCTTCCACAAAGTGAAGGACATGAGCTTTTTATCACCAAAACCAAACTGCCTAGAGAACCGATCTATTCTATTTCCAAATCACCCCATAAATATCTTTTAAAGAGTTTTTATAATTCAAATAAACTAATATCTTAGAATCCTGATCATTTTTTTCTAACTATGAGTCTCAGGTCCATAATTTTCAAATACGCCTTTCAAAAATGAATACATATGTCAGAGTGGGATCTATCAGGCTTTGTCTTTGTAACAAACAATTACACTAGGAAACAACAAAAAAGAGCAAAGGAAACAGTTTAAACAAACAGTGTCGTTATTCCAGGTTAGTCAAAGAACCCTTTTTAGATGCTGATTTGTTCAAACAGAGGGGTAATTACGTAGCAGTCATTTGACTGAGGATCCCTTGCAGGATCGAAATGGTATCCAAACTTAACTATTAAGCCAGTCCATCCTGAGCAGGGCATTTGAAATGTCAACAAACAAATCAAGACCTATCATCATCAAAGGAGAAATAGAAAAGTGTTAAAATATTTTCAGATTCCAGGCATACTGGGGATCCCATTTTCTATTAATTCTATTCATCCATCTCACTGAGAGTGGCTTGCCTATAAAAAGAAAAAGAACAAGAGAATGAATGGATAAATCAACCCAAGTTCACCGTTCTTGGAAACTCTATTACCAAATACTTTCTTTGTCCTTTCTCATTTTATTGCTCTTTTCTAAGCTATGGTCATGGGTGTACTTGTTGCTATCTTTATTTGGCTTTTACGGTATGTGGAATCTTAGCAAATGGTCTTAGAACCTAACACAATTAATTCACTCATATTATCTATGTACGTACCTGCCTAGTCATTTCCTTGAATTGAATTCCATGAATAATTTGAGATACACTGAAGTTGTATACATAGTATGGGTAACAGGATTTTTTGAAAAGGATGATTGAAGAAATGGAGTCAAAATGAAAAGGACAGTAAGATACATGAACTAAGGTATCACTTCATGAACAAAGTTTATGGTATAGAGATATGGGCTGTTTACAAGTGTTCTCAGCATCCTAACTGCTCAAAGTATACAAAGAAATAAACTATGTTAGCTAACTTAACACTGTATTAAAAAAATAAAAATAGGATATGAAGAAAAAAAGAAACAAAAATAGATGACCAGGAATAAGATTCTGTAGTCTCTATATACTGGTAGGATATGAATCTATTTCTACAATAGTGAATATGTGCTGAAAATACAAAAACAGGATTTCAGCTTTAGTGTCCCTAAATCAGACTTTCAAGGAATATCTGAAGCATTTAAGGCTGAATTTACATTTTATGGACAATTTGTGTCCCTATTTTTTTTTTCATTTGCAATTTAATATAAACAAACGTATGGATTTTCATAAAGGGAGATAATTTGATTCTGAACACTGCAGAAGGGTGAACCTAATGTCAATTTTGGTCAAGAAGCTTTAATGAATTATTAAGAGCATGGATTGTGGGCACCTAAAGGAGGAAGAAATGATCACTAGAAATAGTATGAATTCATTAGGTATATCCTAGACTACCCCCACTTCCTATGTAAAACTTTTAGTCTTACAAATTAAGGAAAAGTGATATATGCATTAAGACCTTAGCAAAATAGTTATATTGTCTCTCCACTGCTCTTAAGAATGATATTGTAAACTGAGCGGAAAACAGGGATAAGTAGGAAAATTCATAACAGGAGAGCTGACAATCTCAGCAAGAAGTCTAAAGATAACCTGCATATCTATTCTTTTTAAAATATTTTTGTTACAAATGTAAATGAATACATTGGATAGATGTTCGTCACACTGATAGACAAAACTGAACTAGGAGGGATATCAAATACAATGTATTACAGGCAGAAACATTTCCATAATATTTAACAACTTAAATAAGATGAATGCAATGAGATATAATTAAAGGAGAAATAAATTTTTTGCAAGATTAAAAAAAGACCTGGTCCACTTCTGAGTGATAATTTCATCAATCAAACACACCCAACTCTCTCTTTTCATAAATTTCAACTCAATGTATGAATGAAATTATCAGTCAGGTAATACTTGTATGAGACCTGGTAACAAGAGAGGGATAATAGGAACCTACTTAAAACTTTGAAGAATTCCTTCTCCATATTTCAGGATGGAAAGTGAAGAAAGGGCTACCTGACGGATTCTTCAGGGATAGAAGAAACTACTGAGGAAAGCAGTTTCATGTTAAAGCCCAGTGGCAAGGTTCTTGGAGGAGCACACCTATATCTCATCAAAGCCTCTGCACAGATGAATTTTCAGACATAATCCTGAATGGAAGGAATACTGAAGTGTACTTATTACCTTCCACTCACATTCTATAGAGTGCACAGAACAGAGACTCTGCTCTGATAGCCACTGAGACAACAGGGGAGAAATGGTGCTGTTTCCTGTCACAATTGTTCAAATGATCTGTCCCAATGACCAGGCAGCTGGATCAGACAAAATAAAGCTACCATAGAAAAAGCTTACCCATGTTCTGTCGTGTAAGTCTGAACTTTCAACAGGAATGCAAATAAGGTTTTAAAAGGACTCATGTCAGTTATCAGTATGATTAAGGCTTTACCCACAAGTATCAACAAACTGAGAAAAATTAACAGGTGAAAACATACTAAAATTCTTAAAGAAAGAGGGGATATGCTAGAGTTTATGTTTTCTAACATATTCCTAATTCTAAGGAAACAGAATTACCCCCCCCCTACAAAAAATAAATGATTCTTAAAAACATACTTGATTTATGATCTTGGATTCAAGAAGACATTACCTCTTTAAAAACAGAGTGAACATTCACAGAAAAGAATAAACCTGGGATTAAGAAATGGAGACTTAGCACTTGTTCGGTAAGGTTTGGCATTGGGAAATGTCTGCTTTAGAGTCCACAGTTGGGTCCATGGACATGGGACCTATTACTAGGTACACAGATGATTGTGTCTACCACCATAGCCCTGCAAGAGCTCCTTCTGGATCGTTTGGTGAGTTGTTGGACAATCAGAATTGGTCCCTGACTATGGCTGAGGTTGGAACCAAGTTCCATTGCTGTTTGGGGGTCCACAGCCAGGACTTGAAGTTTTTAGATCTATTTCCTTAGGCATATACAGGTGTGACCCCTCCTGGGTCACTTGGCATGTGATTTGTTGGTGGTAGGACCAAGACCAAACAAAGTTATAGCGCAGGAGTACTGATTGTTTCTGGGTTTATAGCCATGACCGCAAGTCCATATCAGCCAGTTGGACATGGGCCTGTCTTCTCAAAGCAGCCATACTCAGTCTTGGACTCCACTGAGGAGTCCACTGTTACAGTTTCCTACCTGGATCCCCAAGCTCCCACAGAACACTTTCCCTGGATGGCTGCTCAGGTGTTGTTGAGGGGAGATACACATGGGGATCGTCTATTATGCCATCTTGCTGACCACTTTTTGCTTTTAAGTCTCTAGTGTTTTGTGAACTTTGCAAAAAAAAAAAAGGGGGGGGGATTCTGTTTGTGTGTTTTGCTGCATTTTCCCCCTTTCCCCTTCCCCCTAGAATTTCAGTTGTAGATAGAAGGAATTTCTTAGAAAAAATTGATCTATTATGGTTTTATGTCTTCATTAGTTTCCTTCTTAAACTAGACAGAATTTCTTGAACAAAGATTTGAGGGTAAGAGAAATAAAAATGTATAATTTTTTGATACAATTAAAGGTAAATTGTTATAAGCTTAAAAGAGACCTGAAGTATAGTTCATATAAACCTCAGAATAACCATAAAGAAAAATGTTTAACAGATACACAGAATATAAAGGAATAAAATCATACAACAAAACATAAATCACAAAGGAAGGCAGCAAGAGGGGAAGAAAGGAACTACAAAATAGAAAATAATTAAAATGGCAACAGTAGCCTTTACATATCAATAATGGATTTAAATGTAAATGAATTAAATACTTTAATCAAGAGACACAGAATGGCTGAGGGGATAGAAAAACAAGACCCAAAATATGCTGCCTACACAGGACTCACAATAGCTTTAAGGACTTGCATAGGCTGAAAGCAAAAGAATAGAAAAAAATATTCCATACAAATGGAAACCAAAAGAGAGGAGTGAATATACTTACACCAGATAAAATAGATGTCCCACCAAAATATATTTATACGTCAAAAAAGCTGCAGAAAAAATAACATAAAACCAAAGAGTCCTTATATCGATACCAGAAAATGGAAATAGCAAGGAAGCAAAGAACAAACAGAGACAGAAATCCAATGTAAAGTGAGTTATATCATTATGACCAAAAAACAACGAGTAGGACCCAGCCCTAGACTGATTAAAAATGTCAAAAAAGAGGCGTTTTCTTTTCAATGACAATTGCTCATTATAAAGATAAGTTTGGAGCTGACCAGTAACTACTTAAAAAGATAGCCAAACCCAAAAAGGAGTGCCTGCATGACTCTGTTGATTGAGGATCTGACTCTTGATTTAGGCTCAGGACATAATCTCATGGGTTTGAGCCTGACATCAAGCTCTATGCTGACAGCATGGAGCCTGCTTGGGATTCTCTGTCTCCGTTTCTCTCTGCTGCTTTCCCTGTCAGGCTCTCTTTTTATAAAAAATAAATAAATGAATAAATGAATGAATGAATGAATGAATGAATGTATTTTTTAAAAAGATAACCCAAAAGAACCAGTATGTTAAGTGATGTATATAAAGACAACATTTCTTCAGAACCTATTATCGACAAATGCTGGAAATCTGTGCCAAGTCTGTATGAGAAAGAAGTAAATTTCTCCCTTTATGTACATAAGCTACAGTATTTGGGGTGTCTTTGATAGTGCTCATTTATTCAAGCTTAAATATCATTCATTCAAGCATTAATCATATTTCTTTATACAACCTCACGTGTGTTTCATTTTGAGACTAAAATTCAATTTCAGTAGGTCAAAAGATTTGTTATTGGTTACATTCACCTATATAAACAAACACTTCATTATTATAAGTTTGAGAATGATAAACATGTAAGAAGTGTTGAGAACAGTTAGAGAAGAAAATTTTAAACAGAATGTTTTATAAGTATATAAGTTTTTCAAGAGTATTCTTTAGTCATACACTTTCATCTACTTTCAAGAACAATTTAAAGGACGTTAAAGTTCAACAGCAAAAAGAAAAAAAAAAAACACGTTGATGTATGGATGAATCAGATCACAGACCATATAAGTGAGTAAAAGGGCAAGAAATACAAGAACAAGTTAAAACTAGGTTCTGTATTTGCCTCCAAATTTTCTTGTAGATTTTCGTGAATTTTCAAGGGAATATTTAAATAACAGATTCTCTCATCAATGAAATAAAAAGTTCCAAGGCATTCTCCTAAAAATATGGAATTGAATCAGTTAAATAGAAAATTTAAAGACTTACTATTGTATAACCACTTACATATGGATGTATATGTATAACCACTTACATACGCATGGTTTAGAGATTATAAATAAAAAGAATAGGGCTTAGGAGGACGCTGGGCTCACCGCGCGTCCTGCTGATCACTTAGATTCCACCTACACCTGCCTAAATAACCCAGAAAATCGTCAGAGGATTAGCAGAACGGAGTCGCTGGAGCCAAACGCAGACGAGAGGCCCACGGAAGAGGGTAGGAAGGGCGGCGAGGCGGTGCGCGCTCCACGGACTGGCGGGAGGGAGCCGGGGCGGAGGGGCGGCTCGCCGGCCAAGCAGAGCCCCCGAGTCTGGCTGGCAAAAGCGGAGGGGCCTGAAGGACTGTGTTCCCACAACAAGCGCGACTTAGCGTCTGGGAGGTCATAAGTTAACAGCTCTGCTCGGAAAGCGGGAAGGCTGGAGGACAAAGGGAGGGAGAGCTGCTGAGCCCCCTGACGACAGAGCTCAGCTTGGTGGGGAACAAAGGCGCTCGCCAGCGCCATCTCCCCCGCCCATCCCCCAGCCAAAATCCCAAAGAGAACCAGTTCCTGCCAGGGAACTTGCTCGCTCCGCGCAAACACCCAACTCTGTGCTTCTGTGGAGCCAAACCTCCGGCAGCGGATCTGACTCCCTCCCGCTGCCACAGGGCCCCTCCTGAAGAGGATCACCTAAGGAGAAGCGATCTAAGCCTGCCCCTCCTGCCCCCGTGCACCTTGCCTACCCACCCCAGCTAATACACCAGATCCCCAGCATCACAAGCCCGGCAGTGTGCAAGTAGCCCAGACGGGCCACACCACCCCACAGTGAATCCCGCCCCTAGGAGAGGGGAAGAGAAGGCACACACCAGTCTGACTGTGGCCCCAGCGGTGGGCTGGGGGCAGACATCAGGTCTGACTGCGGCCCCGCCCACCAACTCCAGTTATACACCACAACACAGGGGAAGGGCCCTGCAGGTCCTCACCACGCCAGGGACTATCCAAAATGACCAAGCGGAAGAATTCCCCTCAGAAGAATCTCCAGGAAATAACAACAGCTAATGAGCTGATCAAAAAGGATTTAAATAATATCACAGAAAGTGAATTTAGAATAATAGTCATAAAATTAATCGCTGGGCTTGAAAACAGTATACAGGACAGCAGAGAATCTCTTGCTACAGAGATCAAGGGACTAAGGAACAGTCACGAGGAGCTGAAAAACGCTTTAAACGAAATGCATAACAAAATGGAAACCACCACAGCTCGGCTTGAAGAGGCAGAGGAGAGAATAGGTGAACTAGAGGATAAAGTTATGGAAAAAGAGGAAGCTGAGAAAAAGAGAGATAAAAAAATCCAGGAGTATGAGGGGAAAATTAGAGAACTAAGTGATACACTAAAAAGAAATAATATACGCATAATTGGTATCCCAGAGGAGGAAGAGAGAGGGAAAGGTGCTGAAGGGGTACTTGAAGAAATCATAGCTGAGAACTTCCCTGAACTGGGGAAGGAAAAAGGCATTGAAATCCAAGAGGCACAGAGAACTCCCTTCAGACGTAACTTGAATCGATCTTCTGCACGACATATCATAGTGAAACTGGCAAAATACAAGGATAAAGAGAAAATTCTGAAAGCAGCAAGGGGTAAACATGCCCTCACATATAAAGGGAGACCTATAAGACTCGTGACTGATCTCTCTTTTGAAACTTGGCAGGCCAGAAAGAATTGGCACGAGATTTTCAGGGTGCTAGACAGAAAAAATATGCAGCCGAGAATCCTTTACCCAGCAAGTCTGTCATTTAGAATAGAAGGAGAGATAAAGGTTTTCCCAAACAAACAAAAACTGAAGGAATTTGTCACCACTAAACCAGCCCTACAAGAGATCCTAAGGGGGACCCTGTGAGGAGACAAAGTCCCAGAGACATCACTACAAGCATAAAACATACAGACATCACAATGACTCTCAACCTGTATCTTTCTATAATAACACTGAATGTAAATGGATTAAATGCACCAACCAAAAGACATAGGGTATCAGAATGGATAAAAAAACAAGACCCATCTATTTGCTGTCTACAAGAGACTCATTTTAGACCTGAGGACACCTTTAGATTGAGAGTGAGGGGATGGAGAACTATTTATCATGCGACTGGAAGCCAAAAGAAAGCTGGAGTAGCCATACTTATATCAGACAAACTAGACTTTAAATTAAAGGCCATAACAAGAGATGAAGAAGGACATTATATAATAGTTACAGGGTCTATCCATCAGGAAGAGCTAACAATTATAAATGTCTATGCGCCGAATACCGGAGCCCCCAAATATATAAAACAATTACTCATAAACATAAGCAACCTTATTGATAAGAATGTGGTAATTGCAGGGGACTTTAACACCCCACTCACAGAAATGGACAGATCATCTAGACACACGGTCAATAAAGAAACAAGGGCCCTGAATGAGACATTGGATCAGATGGACTTGACAGATATATTTAGAACGCTGCATCCCAAAGCAACAGAATATACTTTCTTCTCGAGTGCACATGGAACATTCTCCAAGATAGATCATATACTGGGTCACAAAACAGCCCTTCATAAGTTTACAAGAATTGAAATTATACCATGCATACTTTCAGACCACAATGCTATGAAGCTTGAAATCAACCACAGGAAAAAGTCTGGAAAACCTACAAAGGCATGGAGGTTAAAGAACACCCTACTAACGAATGAGTGGATCAACCAGGCAATTAGAGAAGAAATTAAAAAATATATGGAAACAAACGAAAATGAAAATACAACAATCCAAACACTTTGGGACGCAGCGAAGGCAGTCCTGAGAGGAAAATACATTGCAATCCAGGCCTATCTCAAGAAACAAGAAAAATCCCAAATACAAAATCTAACAGCACACCTAAAGGAACTAGAAGCAAAACAGCAAAGGCAGCCTAAACCCAGCAGAAGAAGAGAAATAATAAAGATCAGAGCAGAAATAAACAATACAGAATCTAAAAAAACTGTAGAGCAGATCAACGAAACCAAGAGTTGGTTTTTTGAAAAAATAAACAAAATTGACAAACCTCTAGCCAGGCTTCTCAAAAAGAAAAGGGAAATGACCCAAATAGATAAAATCATGAATGAAAATGGAATTATTACAACCAATCCCTCAGAGATACAAACAATTATCAGGGAATACTATGAAAAATTATATGCCAACAAATTGGACAACCTGGAAGAAATGGACAAATTCCTGAACACCCACACTCTTCCAAAACTCAATCAGGAGGAAATAGAAAGCTTGAACAGACCCATAACCAGCGAAGAAATTGAATCGGTTATCAAAAATCTCCCAACAAATAAGAGTCCAGGACCAGATGGCTTCCCAGGGGAGTTCTACCAGACGTTTAAAGCAGAGATAATACCTATCCTTCTCAAGCTATTCCAAGAAATAGAAAGGGAAGGAAAACTTCCAGACTCATTCTATGAAGCCAGTATTACTTTGATTCCTAAACCAGACAGAGACCCAGTCAAAAAAGAGAACTACAGGCCAATATCCCTGATGAATACGGATGCAAAAATTCTCAATAAGATACTAGCAAATCGAATTCAACGGCATATAAAAAGAATTATTCACCATGATCAAGTGGGATTCATTCCTGGGATGCAGGGCTGGTTCAACATCCGCAAATCAATCAATGTGATACATCACATCAACAAAAAAAAAAGAGAAGAACCATATGATCCTGTCAATCGATGCAGAAAAGGCCTTTGACAAAATCCAGCACCCTTTCTTAATAAAAACCCTTGAGAAAGTCGGGATAGAAGGAACATACTTAAAGATCATAAAAGCCATTTATGAAAAGCCCACAGCTAACATCATCCTCAACGGGGAAAAACTGAGAGCTTTTTCCCTAAGATCAGGAACACGACAAGGATGCCCACTCTCACCGCTGCTGTTTAACATAGTGCTGGAAGTTCTAGCATCAGCAATCAGACAACAAAAGGAAATCAAAGGCATCAAAATTGGCAAAGACGAAGTCAAGCTTTCGCTTTTTGCAGATGACATGATATTATACATGGAAAATCCGATAGACTCCACCAAAAGTCTACTAGAACTGATACATGAATTCAGCAAAGTTGCAGGATACAAAATCAATGTACAGAAATCAGTTGCATTCTTATACACTAACAATGAAGCAACAGAAAGACAAATAAAGAAACTGATCCCATTCACAATTGCACCAAGAAGCATAAAATACCTAGGAATAAATCTAACCAAAGATGTAAAGGATCTGTATGCTGAAAACTATAGAAAGCTTATGAAGGAAATTGAAGAAGATTTAAAGAAATGGAAAGACATTCCCTGCTCATGGATTGGAAAAATAAATATTGTCAAAATGTCAATACTACCCAAAGCTATCTACACATTCAATGCAATCCCAATCAAAATTGCACCAGCATTCTTCTCGAAACTAGAACAAGCAATCCTAAAATTCATATGGAACCACAAAAGGCCCCGAATAGCCAAAGGAATTTTGAAGAAGAAGACCAAAGCAGGAGGCATCACAATCCCAGACTTTGGCCTCTACTACAAAGCTGTCATCATCAAGACAGCATGGTATTGGCACAGAAACAGACACATAGACCAATGGAATAGAATAGAAACCCCAGAACTAGACCCACAAACGTATGGCCAACTCATCTTCGACAAAGCAGGAAAGAACATCCAATGGAAAAAAGACAGCCTCTTTAACAAATGGTGCTGGGAGAACTGGACAGCAACATGCAGAAGGTTGAAACTAGACCACTTTCTCACACCATTCACAAAAATAAACTCCAAATGGATAAAGGACCTAAATGTGAGACAGGAAACCATCAAAACCTTAGAGGAGAAAGCAGGAAAAGACCTCTCTGACCTCAGCCGTAGCAATCTCTTACTCGACACATCCCCAAAGGCAAGGGAATTAAAAGCAAAAGTGAATTACTGGGACCTTATGAAGATAAAAAGCTTCTGCACAGCAAAGGAAACAACCAACAAAACTAAAAGGCAACCAACGGAATGGGAAAAGATATTCGCAAATGACATATCGGACAAAGGGCTAGTATCCAAAATCTATAAAGAGCTCACCAAACTCCACACCCGAAAAACAAATAACCCAGTGAAGAAATGGGCAGAAAACATGAATAGACACTTCTCTAAAGAAGACATCCGGATGGCCAACAGGCACATGAAAAGATGTTCAACGTCGCTCCTTATCAGGGAAATACAAATCAAAACCACACTCAGATATCACCTCACGCCAGTCAGAGTGGCCAAAATGAACAAATCAGGAGACTCTAGATGCTGGCGAGGATGTGGAGAAACGGGAACCCTCTTGCACTGTTGGTGGGAATGCAAATTGGTGCAGCCGCTCTGGAAAGCAGTGTGGAGGTTCCTCAGAAAATTAAAAATAGACCTACCCTATGACCCAGCAATAGCACTGCTAGGAATTTATCCAAGGGATACAGGAGTACTGATGCATAGGGCCACTTGTACCCCAATGTTCATAGCAGCACTCTCAACAATAGCCAAATTATGGAAAGAGCCTAAATGTCCATCAGTTGATGAATGGATAAAGAAATTGTGGTTTATATACACAATGGAATATTACGTGGCAATGAGAAAAAATGAAATATGGCCTTTTGTAGCAACGTGGATGGAACTGGAGAGTGTGATGCTAAGTGAAATAAGCCATACAGAGAAAGACAGATACCATATGGTTTCACTCTTATGTGGACCCTGAGAAATTAACAGGAACCCATGGGGGAGGGGAAGGAAAAAAAAAAAAGACAGGTTAGAGTGGGAGAGAGCCAAAGCATAAGAGACTCTTAAAAACTGAGAACAAACTGAGGGTTGATGGGGGGTGGGAGGGAGGAGAGGGTGGGTGATGGGTAATGAGGAGGGCACCTTTTGGGATGAGCACTGGGTGTTGTATGGAAACTAATTTGTCAATAAATTTCATATAAAAAAAAAAAAAAAAAAAAAAAAAAGAATAAAATAACTAGTTTTCTCCTAAAGTTACCAATGATTTATGAGCCGTCTGTTAAAATGTTAGGGGTGCTCATATTCCTTTTTCTAAAAATTTATTTATTTAAATTCAAGTTAATTAAGATACAGTGTAGTACTGGTTTCAGGAATAGAGCGAAGTGATTCATCACTGACACCCTTCACTCATCCCAACAAGTGCCTTCCTTAATGCCCTTCACGCATTTAGCCCATCACCGCACCCACCTCCCCTCTAGCAACCCTCAGTTTATTCTCTGTATTTAAGAGTCTCTCATGATTTGCATCCTGTTTTTATCTTATTTTTCCTTCCCTTCCCCTATCTTCATCTGTTGCATTTCTTAAATTCCACATGAGTGAAATCATAGGATATTTGTCTGTTTCTGACTGACTTATTTACCTTAGCATAATAAACTCTAGTTCCATCCACGTTTTTGCAAATGGCAAGATTTCATTATTTGTGATTACCGAGTACTTTTCCATTATATATTTGCCATATCTTCTTTATCCATTCATCAGTTAATGGACATTTGGACATTTGAGCTCTTTCCATACTTTGGTTATTGTTGATAGCACTGCTATAGACATTGGGACACATGTGCCCCTTCAAATTACCAC
The DNA here is from genome assembly GCF_018350175.1 of Felis catus. Classification (NCBI taxonomy): domain Eukaryota; kingdom Metazoa; phylum Chordata; class Mammalia; order Carnivora; family Felidae; genus Felis; species Felis catus. Next base: position 105,115,144 of record NC_058369.1, read on the forward strand.
TTTTGTATACTCTGTACAAATACCTAGTAGTGCAATTGCTGAGTTGTCGAGTAATCTATTTTCAATTTTTTAAGAAACCTCCATCCATTTTCCAGAGTACTCACATTTCTACAATATTAGCCTCAATGAATATTATTGCTCTATCATCATAACACTGATTCTTCACTCATGTTAGGATAGTTTGAAATCATCAAAATTAAACTAGTCTTCATCAAGTCAAATGTACATGCCTTAGGTGAATGGAGTCAAAACTGATATTATCTCTTCATTTATTAGAAAGAAAAATGACTGCCCAAGAAGCAGAAGAGTTCTTGGTCCAGAACACAGTTCTTGTTTCTAGGATTCTGATAGGATGATATGCCCTGATTTCATACTCTCTGTGAAGTGAGTCATGGTGACTAACAGATAAAAGTTCTTAGTATTATTTAGTTTTCCTTTTATGCTAGGAACGCTAATTTCAACAGAGCATTTCGCTTTTCCTTCTAAGGCATTCAGTGGTAGTCTGTTTGCTTGTCTGTTTGTTTTCATCCAGTACCAAGAAGATTTGGGCTTAACATCAAAACTGCATGCTAAAAGATACCTAAAGAATCAGAATAAACGAGCTCTGATAGTGAGATGAGCCAGCTTTACCCAGACAACACTAGATTTTAAAATGTCATGTAAAGTACCCAAACAAAAGCATGCTTCAGTTTTAGAAGAAATCAAGTTACACTGGTGACTATTCCAGCACATTTCCAAAATTGAAAATGTTTTCCAAGATTTTTTTCAATTAATTACATATTGTTAGAATGGCTGGGTGACTCTGAAAAGTATCTGGCAATTGTGCTTAGATGCATGGGCGTGTGAGATACAATAGCTCCTGACTCAACACTCTAAAATATATCCTCTGCAAGTGCAGGGATAATGGAGTAGTTACTATTTTAGCCTTTCACAATGTTTTATTATACTATAGGAAGTTATAAAACACTTTGACTATTTGACTTACCAAATTTTATTTCTCCCTTTTCTCCAATTTCAGGGCATCTCTTTAATGGAAAGACTAAAATAATTGTAAGGATCCAAAGAGCGTTCTGAATGAACAAAAGATTGACATACAAGTAATAGTAATATATTAAAAGTGGTACACTTTACTGTGTAAAGACAGACAAATTTTAACCATTTTTCATACAAACACTTGGGTAGTTTCCACAGAAAAGTTCTTTTGCCTATTCTAGGCAAACTTATATGTGAACATTAACAACCAAGTATTACAGGAAATTTTGCTAACAAACACTAAAAATTTTAAAGATGTGATATTGTAAACAAAATGAAAAATCTGGTTAAAAATTAAAATTATGCTAGGTGGTAAGCTAAATGATATACATATTCATTTACTTATGACTAAAATTTTAGTGAAAAACTCATCGTCTGAATATGACTCTAACACCACATCTTTTAATAATGAAGAAACTTTCAACATGATAATTAGAAGAATTAGAAAGACTTGTTGCATGAAACTTAGAGATAAACTCAAACAATTTTAAAGTAACATCCACAGACAAATGTTAGTTTTTTATTTTTGCAAATGGATCCAATTTGACACTAAGGGCCTTTCATTAATGATGATAAATAAAAAATAAATTCAGTGGACTGACTTCTCCTTATGTCACCTAGAATATAGCAATCGTTTTTTTATTTTAAACAAAAGTGAAATTTCAAAGGAGTGTATGCAAGTCTATAGGTTTGAATGAATACCTTTTTAGAATGCTACAATGTAAGTGTTTATGTGTTCTGGGAAATAATAATGGTGGTTATCACCTACCATATGCTAGGCTCTGATCTTGAATACTTTACAGAGATAACTCACTTCGTCCTCTTGACAGCTTTAAGGGACAAGTATTTATTACTCTAATTTTATAGATGAGCAAACAGAGGCAGGGACAAGTTGTGTAACTTTTGAAAAATTCAAAAAGTAATAGAGCTGGGATTCACATCTGGGCAACAAGATTCTGGAATCCATATGCTCAACTCACTATATAAACTGTTTCCCAACTAGGATAATTTGAAACCAATTCAACTTGGACTATCATCAGAGGAACTTCCCTCTACATAATTAAAGAACTTCCTATGTGAAAATGGTGGTACAATATTGGCATCACCTTTTATCTTTCTAAAACTCCCCTCATAGACCATGAAAAAAATAATACACAAAAATGTAACTACTAGCTTTGATAACTGTAAAGCACAGAATAGGTAAAAAGACACAAATCAAAACATGGTGCAAATCCCTAAGTCTGCACTGGCACTAACAGGATTCATAGGCTGAGAATGGAAATACATATGTAAATCATATCTGAAAGCATTACTGTTGCCCCAAGGCATCAGGAAAGAAGGCAATCTTTCACTGGAGGCAAAACAACAGTTGCACAGTTTCAATGGCTTAAGGTACAGATAAACATATAAATATAACCGTAGGTGATTAGCAAAACTTTGGCTTGAAAATTCCCCTGATCTTCCATAATTTACAAAAAGACAAACAGAAAAGCTGCTTCTTTAAAGGACAGAACCAGTGCAGAGCCTATATAGCAAGTATACAAAGATACTGCAAGGAGAAAAAGAAAACAGCACCAGATGAAGAAAACTTGCTACAAAAAAGTCACCAAACACATTAGCTTCCAGTCATTTTTCTTTCTAATAAATGAAGAGATAATATCAGTTTTGACTCCATTCACCTAAGGCATGTACATTGGACTTGATGAAGACTAGTTTAATTTTGATGATTTCAAACTATCCTAACATGACCGAAGAATCAGTGTTATGATGATAGAGCAAACACAATAGCTTCCAAGCCAGAAAGTGCTTGGCTTAACAGAACATAAGTTTATTCTCTCATAGATTCGGAGTCTAGAAGTCCAAAATCAAGTCATCAGCAGTGCCACGCTCTCTCGGAAGGTTTAGAAAAGAATCCTTCCTTGCTTCTAACTTCCAGGGGTTTCCAGTATAGGTGAGCATAATGTGCCACTCCAAAATGTATTTCTTTGCCATGTGGATTATATTAGGTTGAATATTTTTAAGAAACAGAAGCCTCAGGAAGAACCTTTCACCTCCCCACAATTGCCTAAAAGGATTTAGATAGAGGACCTGCTCCAGGAAAGAGCTATGACCATAGAGAGCTTAGTATGAACTAGGTATAATAGGGAGAAATCTAGTAAAATCTCTGTTAAAATGTCTATGTCTCACTGTTTCTGTATGGCCCAACAAACATTTGTTTACCATTTACTCTTTTTCATCCTCCTATAAATTGTTTTCATTCTCTTTCAAGCCCCAGACTCCTAACCCCTTCTCTTAGTCCAGAAGAACCTCAGATGTACCTTATTTTGCCGACTGAGTTTGGAATCTCTCACATTTATTTGAATTCACAATTATTTGGCTAATACATATGTGTTAAATTTTATTTTTCTTCTGTTAATCTTTATCACATCAACTTAATTCTTAGACTAGTCAAAATCATCTTGAAGGGCAGAGGGAAAATTTTCCTCCCAATGGTAACAATCTTTTACATTCCTTGGCTTATAGCTTCATCACCCCAACTTCCTCCACTGTCACATGCATTTTCCCAGTGTGTCCGTGTCTTTAAATGGCCTTCCTGTAAGGACATCAGTCATTGGATTTCAATGGACATCGTCATTAGATTTAGGGCCCACCCTAATTCCAATTATTATTTCATCCTAACTAATTACATATGCAAAGCCCCAATTTCCAAAAATAAAAATAAAAATAAACAAAACAAAAAAAACCTCACATGTGGAATACAAAGAATACATGGAAATTTTGTCCAGAAACTTCCCTATGAATTTACAAAATTGAATAAAGATAGTATTTTCATGAATCAAAAATACTGAGCAAAAGTACAGGAAGAGATGGTGAGAAGACAGACAAAATGTAAAGTGAGGGAAGATGTGACGTTGAAATTAACACATCATAGAAATTAAGGCAAAGTTATAATGAGCCTGGCAGTTAAAAATTAAAAGAACATGCAAACAAGAAATTCCTAAATGAGAAAATAAGTAATAGAACATAATTAATGTTTACAATTCTACAAGTAAATAAAGTCTTACAACACAAGTATATTTAAACATAAACTTTGGTAGAAAAATTTAACGCTGGGAACAAGTGGCCAAAATGGGCAACATGAAAATATATCCTAAAATTATCAGTAATTAAAATTAAAACACACACACACACACACACACACACACACACACACACACACATATATATATATATATATATATATATATATATATATATACAGCTACATAAAAGATCAAACAACAAATAAGGGAAAATTTTTGAAAACAATCTCAGACATGTTCGTATCAAATGTCAACATCTAAAAACAGTAGAACAATTTCCACACAAGTATGACCCAATAATTTGCACCCACGCAACATGCAACAGTTTTAAATATGTAAAAGCTTTGGGAATAATATTCCTATAAACTTTCCCCAAACAATTTGAGCCAACTAAAAGATGACCAGGAAAACGAAAACAATAGGACTACTGGTAAATATCAAATATATTTAACAGTATTATATTCCCATAATACAACCGAAACAAATGTGTATTATGATGACAAGAAATGTTATAGAACTTCTGAAATTAGAACAAGTTAAAAAGGTGTAAAGGATGAAGATAATCTAAATGTATTCGTTGTGTCTCTTGTACTTAATCAAAAGATATCAAAAGATACATATTTTAAAGGCTACAAATCAAAATCTGTAATATACAGTATACGAAAGGGCATACAGGTAAATTCTAAGAAACAATACAATTGACTAAACGTGGATGTATACAAAAGGAGGTGGGTGTGGAAGAAGAGTTATTTTATCATTAGTCTTAGGAGAGCATGCGAATATACGATAAATAACAGAGTATCAATTTATTGTTTTGGTTTTCTGTAGACTAATATGGCAACATTTACAAAGCAAAAACAAACACAAGATAAAATATATTAAAACAAATCAGTAATATAACACAGATTCATACTTTTCATTTATTTTTAGACTTATTGAAAAAAATAACTGAATATAAAGGCCTAAAAATCACTTAATAAAGGAAAAAGAACACATCTTTGATAGTGTGAAAACAGTAGCCACAAAAATAATTAGTATGATTCTACAAAGAATGACTATATGTTGCATAAGAATGCAGCATCTTTTCAAAAGTAAGCATTTTAAAACAAAGACATCACATTATAAATACCTTATAATTTAAATATTAGTGATTACCAACATTATTTTTTGTCTGAGTCTCATGCGGTATTATCTATTATGTTGCATTTCTAAAACAGTTACTTTTAATATGTTGGTTATAGGACAATAGTATTAAAAAATATGGAAGACAGCATTCCAATTTGACCTTCAAAAAATAATTAGGAGTCTGCTCATATTTATTTGTTTTCCAATCATTTTCCAAGGCATTTTTACTTATGAAAAATACTGACGGCATATTAGCAATGACTAACAATTTACCTATCCCTCAGAGACAATGAGTGGATATGGAATTACATATTTATTGAAATCTTTCCATTTATTACTTGATTTGCCTAGGAAAACATGATTTTGTCCATTTTGAAAACAACTATAATGTAACATATGTCTATAATAATTATTTGTTCGCATCCCTAAATTTCCTACGTTATTAGAGCCTTCTGAGAGCAGGGATCATATTAGTTATTTCCCATTCCCTTGCACAGCACATTATACATAATAGATCTTTATCATTATTTCTTGAGTTGAATTATCTTTACCAATAGGCAAAGATGTTTGCTTGAAGAAGGAACATTGGATGTTTCACTCAAAACACAGACTAAAAATGATTTGACATAGGAAAATAAAATAGCAGAAGTACTTAATTTTTGCTTAGGCTAAGTGCCCAATTCTAATTAGGCCATGGGCACATGGGCTTCCACTTATTTTCATGCCTCCTTTAAAGCCCTGGAGATAACTGAACAGTGATCATGGCAGCCAAGCAAACCATATGGGAACCAACAGACCACAACTTAATTAGCACTGAAAATTTACACCAGTCGTGTCAGATTCTATTTTTATAATATTCCATCTTCAGAACCTCGACGTTTTAATAAAATTTACCATTTTGTCTTTGCATTTATGGTTCCTTAAAATATAAATGATACACAAAATCACAATTATATTTATCAAAGAAAATTACTTAAAAGCTCACTACAATAGATGAGAAATAAAAAAATTTAAATCCTGCCTTATAAAAGAAACTTGATTGTTGAAAGTAAATTTTATATTTAAAGAAACCATGCTAGTTTTATTTAAACAAGGCATCTCTACCATACTTTAATAATAAATATTTAAAACTAAGATATTAAATAAATCCTTGACTTTCTAATCTTTGCATCACAGTATATCTTTACAAAATTTTAGGGAGATTTAGTATCTCTCTGCGTAATAATTTGAAACATACTTGATAAAGGAGTGATTAATTCAGCAGCTAAGTTGGGAGCAAAACTGTGGTGATCTGATTCTTCAGTACTCTTTTTCTAGACTCGAAATCAAGCGGTCAAAAAAGCTAGATTCAATTCACTTAGCTATCATTTATATTTAAATTTCATTAATTGAAAAACACCATGTAGAGTATTAAGATGAAATTCCTCAAACTCATTTAAACATTATCATCTTATTTTGTATGCTATAAACAATTAAAAAAGAACAGATTATCACAAATAACTTTAATTTTTCTTACATATCCTAACCTAACCACCCTATTGAGATTAAAAAAGAAAATGGCAATCTGTGGAGACCAAGTGAATTTAAACAGGATTTAATAGTTGGGAATTTGTATTCTTCCAATGAAATTAACAAATAAGAATCAAACAAAAAGCTTGTGCCTGCTTCTGTGGTTATATTTTCCCCTGCTAAAATTCTTTGCTGTGCCTTCTGGCCTAGAAAGCTTGCAAACATTGCTGTCTGGACAGAGATACGACCAAGTACCCAGAGATGAAATCCCAAAACATTAACAATCTTCAATAATTCAGGGCCCAAACCACCAGTGTGTCCCTGTTGTATCTTTTACTTTTAATGCATCAACTATTATATTAGTTATGTTGACTGTTTTAAACCTAGCTTAAGTATTTCACCTAACTTTTATTTAAGTGTGATGTTTAAAAAGGCATGATAAAGTCAAAAGAAAAAAAAATACCACAAAACTAGCTGAAACAGTAAAAAGAAAGTGGATATTGGCAGCTGAACTAATATTTTCAGATTTATATACTAAATTTTATTACCAAATTGCTTTAAACAAATTGATAAAGCTTGGGTTATTTTCCTCTTGTCCCTAAGTTTCTTTAAAAATTATAGTACTGGTTGCAAATCTAATGAGTGAACAATTAGCCGTATTACAAAGGAGTATTATAATGGAATTTATTGACTCTGGTGCTTTGAAATGGAATAGTAAGTGTAATATAACTGAAAATAATAGTCACAGAAAAAAATTGATTTTAAATTTAGGATTTCTGGAACCAATTTTGGACTTCTCCATTTTGAATAAACGAAAAGAAAAAAAATACCTAAAAGCATGCTGTGATTTTTATTGATCTGCTACTACTGCAGTTCACCACACTTTATCCTGTCACTTCACTTCACTTCTGACATGGGTCTGTCGAGGCACAAATCCCTGGGGTGAATAACACCTTCAATGGCTTCCTTGCTCAAGGAAGAAATCTTTGGGAATGACCCCAAATGGCAATTTGGACAGCTGCTTCCATTCTACAGTATTTTCTCACGGAAAATGAAAAAAGTTAAAGGAAGCCAGAGAGACAAATACAGTTCCCAACAGATCCCTAAGTACTTAAACAGAAGTTTTAATGACCAAATAGCAAACATAAAGCACACAATTGCTTCTACAAGCAGGCCCTAGTGGGTAATGTACCTTTAGATGTAAAGTGATAGTACGATGTAAGAATGAGGCTTTGAATTATATTTACCACTTTTCTCTCATTTCTTTGACTTAACTGTTTTGGCATCACTGGCTTTTTGATTATATACAGCCCATCATGGGAGGAAGGTTTAATAGAAGTTAGTTGGAATGATGAAATTAATAGATTTCCCCCACAAGTAATGAAAGAGGTATCACCAATATAGCAACTTTATTATGGTTTCTCAAGTTTACAATAAGCTACTTGAAATCTGGAAAATAAGAAAACAGCACTCATATTCAGTCAAGCACTATGAAAGTTCAAAAGAATAGATGTGATCCTCAGCAGGGAATTACTCTGAAAATTAAAAACTTACCGTTAGGAAATGGACGTATTTTTTGGCCTCTTGACATCAGATAAAATTGGGGTGGACTGTTCAACACAAATGATAAGTTGAACTAGCAAACTGGCTTTGATGGATATTCTGAAAAAAGACTGTTTAGATTTCCCCTATTCTCAATCTAAATAATACTTTTGTGACTCAGGAAGCATCACTCTTTGGGAGAGAGACCATCTCAGTCTTTTTCTATTTCATTTTTTTTCTGTGGAAAATGTGCTCCTCAAGTTTTCTTTTACCACTTGTATGCTGCTAACATTCAGCTCTGAATCTCCCCCAGGCCTGTCTTTTGAGAGCTCATCCCAAGGGTAATATTGTAAATAAAATTAATATTGTTTTAATTGAATTTTCAATAAATATAATAAAAACAATACATTATATGTATATGAATAGAATAGGATAGTGAATAAAATTAATAATTGATAGTATTAGTGAATAAAATTAGTAATTGTTTTTAATTGAATACTTCAATAAATATAATAAAAATAATAAATGGGACCGAACTTTCCCATTACAACTATGACCTAAACGCCTAAAAAATTCACCCAAAAAAAGGCCAAAATATTTGCAATGTGGATGACAATACCTTTCTCTTCAGAGGACATTTCATTTCTTCTAGGGGACCAGAAATTAAGGAAACTAGGTAAGCTTTACTTTTAATGCCAATCGATTTCTTGCTCATTTTTATTCCTCATGAGTTATTCTTTGGATTCCTGGCTCAAAGCTCAACTTTACCAAGGCTCCTCTTTTCTGGAAGAATATCTGCATTCAATATTTGTTTTCATTCATTATATCAATTCTGCCTTTTATCCATATAGTATCTTTCTTTTCTTTGTCTCCCATACCAATCGTTTCTCCTGTCCTGTGTTACTCCTTTCAAGTTTGGGTTAGCTTCTTTTGCTTGTTGTTTTGTTTTTTATTCCTTCTACAAATTGAGTTCTGTCACATTCAATTCTACTTTAACTCGTTCCGGTGTGTATTTTACTTCTCACATTGGATTTTTGTTTCTTTTCTCTTGATTCTGTCTTTTTCTTATTGTCATTTTTTGTCATTCTATATACACACTTTATGCATTATCATCTTAAGAGGGTAAGTTTTATTGTACTCTATTGAGGGTATCAAATCACTCTTTTTTTTTCTTATTTAGATATTTATGATAAAAGCATATACTTCTTTTGAGTTTTTCAGACATCATTCTCCCTTTTTTTCTGTTTCAACACAAATTTGCTAAGCATGCTATATTATTCTCTCTCCTTATGCAAATCCCAGAAATAATGTTGGCCCACTCTTGTTATGTGTTAATAGTAGAGTGAGTGGTTTGTCCTTGATCTATTTCTATCTTTGTGTTGTGATGCCTGTCAAAACCTATGGCTCAAAATTTCCATAATGCTGCTTCTACTAGAAATCCCCAAGGTAATTCCTTGATTCTGAGGCATACACTTTCCTCTTACCTAAGATCTAATAACCTTATCCCTCCTTGACAACACATATTGGAAAAGATCTATACCACTGGTGGGCCTGGCACCTTCTCTAGCTTTAGCTTAAAAAAAAAAGCCTTTTATTTCTTTTTAAGTTGTTCCCTGAGTGTGGTAGTCTCTGCTCAGATACAGAAAGATGATAACTGAAGAAACGAGAAGAAAAACTTCATGAATTCTATTTGCGTCACAAAGTAGTCCAATAAATACAGAGGGGTAAGTGACAAGTTCTTGGTTTTATTTGTTGCTCTGCATCTGTGAAATGAGGTACAAATTTTTGGAGGAAAGAATATCCTTTGTTTTCTTCAGGTATTTTGTTTCAGACGCACATTCTGAGTCCAAGGAGATTTTACTTCATTACTTCCATTTATTCATAATAATAATCAACTTTTACCAGAATTTGACATTAAGTTTTCTGCTTAATTTTTGCTATCAAAGTTATTAGTTCTTTTGCTTTGTATCTTCAAAAGTAATTCAGTGAGTAGTTAAGCAAAACTGCATTAATTCTGCTGGTTAGATTCTGCTCCCACTTGGGTAATTCAGGCAACATTATTTTTCATTAGTTTTTACTGTAAGATTCCAGCAAATTCTACATAGTTAAGAGCAAGTTAATGTTTATCACTTGAGTTGTGATAAATTCCTATCACAAGCTCTTAATAATTACACAAACACACACACACACACACACAACTAAGTCATTTGTACTAAAATACAAGTATTGAAGTACAGTGTCATTTTCCCATCAGTGATCTACTTCATTACTTTTGAGGTTAACAGCAAAGCAAATAGGGGAGAAAGAAGGATCAAAGGCATGGGGGCAGCTGGAAATGCAAACAAAACTCACTCATGACATATTTCAGCACTTTTTTTAGAAGAAGGTACAAATGCCAAAGAACATCTCTAAGTCCTCCATCATTGTTCTACATATTGGAAATAGACCTTAAACAAAGGAGCCAGATGCGGTAGATATTATGGTGTATTGTCCCTAACTCCCTCTTGGATTGACGAACTCATACTTCCACCTGCTGGTCTGTTGATGGTTCAGAACTCAGGGTCTCCCCAGAAGGAGGTTTCTGTTGAAGGGAGGTGCCTCACAAAAGGTTAGGTCTCCTTCCTAAGAACAGCACATATCCTGTGACCCCTGCCACCTCAATCTACTGTACTTCTGAGCCACCATCCAAGATCCAGGGTCATCCTAAAATCAACTACAAATGCACTGCAGTCCAACTTCTCTGCCCAGTCTCTCTTTCCTCAGTTCCTAATAGATGTTGTTACTGTGAACACTCCTTACAAATTCCCTGCATAGAGATATTGTCTCAGTGTCTGTTTCTGCTAGAAATATGACTGAGGAAAATAGAATTCCCATACTAAGTGGTTTAGACTGTGAAAATGTTTCCTATGTTACCATACAGCATGAGGAGAAAATAGACACTTTTTCAAAGAAAGCAAAGTTTTTCTGTAATGTAAGCAAAACTAGGGACTCTTTTAAGTTTGTCTCTTTTTCTTTAATATTATACCTTCATTTCACAGCTGAAAGTTAATCAAATACCATGACCAATATGGGCATGCCATAGTCATCTAAAGAGCAAACAAAATAAAAATCATTCTTTCTCCCAATATTTCTCAAACAACATTAACCATCATTGGTGCTTGGAAGGTAGACCCCCAAGTAAACCAGCTGTGGTCCTCCTCCTGCCTCAATACTTGTCCTGTACTTGGGAGTCCACTGCCAAGTACCTGTTTCGCATCTAGAATACAAGTATATATAATGAGAGGACAAAGACACTAACATGTACATCTTAAATCCTCAATGTACAAAAGAAGTGAATGGGATACAAAGATAAGCAATAAAAGGTTTTTTTTGAATACATAATTTTTTTTAAAAAAATCAGAAAAATACATTTGGGAATACATCATCATAAAGTTCTAAGAATAGCGTAGAATTGATGTTCAATTCTAGAAAGAATTGTAGCACAGAACTTTAAACTTCAAAATGTAGAGTCAATCCTGAAAGGTTCAAAGAATTAAAAGCATTCATGGAATTTCAAGTATTAATATGAAAGGTACTGAATTGTAAAAGTAGACTAATATATTAATAATTGAGGAACAAATGGAATCCATGTTAGCTGAAAATTCAATCAAAGTAGGATAAGAGAAGATCTAAAGAAAAAAAAAAGACTGATAAATATGTCTTAGTTCAGTGAACTAAACGAGAAAATGTCGCTAAAATTAGAATTTACTCAAGAGAAAAAGAAATCATACTAGCATAAACTGAATCACACTAAATAAGATTTTAAAAGGGAGTAAGAACATGCAGACCAACTTGCCCCGCTTTCTTCCTGCTGAGATTTGAATCAAAATTTTTGACAGAATTTTTTTCCCCTATTTTAGTGAGAAACCTAGAAATTTGAAACTTTAATGACACTATCATCTAAAACCACTTCATGATTTAAAGTACACTGCTCCTAATAAAATTGGTTCATAAATAAAGGGTAGTTTCCATATAGTAGTTTGCTAAATTTTATATAGAGTGACAGTAAGAAAGGCCCAATGCAGTATACCCTTTGTCCCTACTTATTTGAATAGCAAACAATACCAACGTTCAACTCAGAGCGAAAAACTCATCAAATGTTTAATCCCATGCTATCATGCATAGTGATTAAGTGAATAATGCAATTCCTCAGTGGTATTTAAATATATTTAATTTTTATGTTATTAACAACATAGAGATAATGTATAAGGTATGAAACTAGTAATCACTAATTATCAGACAGGCCAAAGCATTTGAAAGTTGTTCATAAACTTCTTTATCACATAATTCACTTGTCAGAAAAATTACTGAGAGGTAACATGTTTTTTTAACTAGGCAAATATGAACTATAAACTAAACTGTGGCCATTAAAGAGCTCTATCGCAGTTTTGTTTTTAATTTTTAAATAATGTAATAATGACTTTAAACCTAGAATCCAGCAATCCCTTAAAAACTTGTGTGTGACCATTAATGCTACAAGCCTTTGCTTTAGGGCTGTTTTCTTTGAACAATGCATTTAAAATCTATCGTCAAGATTTAAACTAATTGAGGCATCCATGCATCAAACAGCAAAGCAAATCCAAAGTAGTCATTAGACTTGAAACAATGTGGGTATCAATAGGGTAAGGGGAAAAGCAAGTCCCTAACAATGATTTCCATATAACATCAAAAATTTAACACAAAATAATTGGAGATAACTAAGGATCATGTTTCAAGGATTTCATATTCAAATTATAGCCCTTTTCCAAATGTGGGATGTCATTTAAGTTAATCAAAGCTCTTTGGCCCAGGGCTTTACAAACCATCTGTGATGAAAGACTGATCTTTTTATTTTCCTATCTATTATAGACTGTGTGTGTGTGTGTGTGTGTGTGTGTGTGTGTGTGTGTGTGTGTAAAAGCAGTTTGGTTTTAAAAGGAAATGTTATGATTAAAACATGTTCACATGAAATCAAAATCAATGACTACAACACTGTTATATATTCTAAGAATATTATTCATGTTAAACCTAGAAAGGCACAATAATATTACAACTGCTTTTTGAACAATGTTTATAATGAGAAGCCACAAGCAAAGGAATAGGCCATTTGGGGCAAGTAATATAAGGCAGGTTTGACACATTAACAACTCCTAGCCAAGCCCCTGATAGATATCCCTATCAGATTATGCCACTTTTTAAGCAGAAAGTAGAGAAGTAGCTTCCCAGCACCACAAACAGCCACTTCTAAGTGACCAGTGTTGACATAACACAGGTCTATCACAGGGAGAAATGGAAAACTATGACAATAATACAAAGACCTATCTGACTCTTGTTTCCGTCATTACAATTAAATAAATCTATGTGACAACATACAACAAACTTATGTGAAAAGATAAAATGGAATAACCAAATTAATAAGAATGAGCACATATCTCCAAGCCATATAAATCATATTCCCTAAAATGTGGTAATGCAGATTGTGATTATGGAAATATAAAGATCAGCTTTACCCTGGAGCAGCTGAAGGTAAAACACAGTATGGATCTGGAAGCTCTATTTAAATAGATTGAAAAGGGCTAGGTATTTCACATATGTCACAAAGCAACAAAAAAAAAAAAATGTGGAAAGAGACAAATAAAAATCCTTCAGGAAGATTTTGAGTAAATCAGTATGTGACAAAAGAAAAAGGGATGTCTTTGGGATGAAAAGCCAAAATGTAGTTTAGGGATAGGTTCTAAACATTCCTGCCTTCCTTGTTCCCTAGTTCTTTTCAAGCCTAACCTCCATTAATAAACCAAATTTACCCAATTATTTATTCTTTTTTTTTTGAATAGATTTTTCACTGGCATAATAAATCTTAAAAGCAACATTTAAAAAATTATGCAATGCCAAAGACATGAGGACATAGCTTGACAATTTGCTTTATATTGAGTTTCTACTCACTTTACTCAACTGTTTCCTCAAATACATGTTTTAAGAACTTAAGTTCTAAATAAAGGTCATATAAACAGTATGCTGTCATACACATACTATACTAAACAATACTATATGCTATATGTGTAATATATTCAGAATATATTATATACATACACGATGCATATACACAGGTATAACGTGTATACACACAAACACCCCATGTTCACTAACAGGAAGATGGGAAATTATGAACATGTACTTATTTAAATTCTCCCCAAATGGATATGTATATTCAACACACTCCCATCCAAAAACATAGGTTTTTTTGTTTTTATTTTTTTTTTTTTAGCAATTGACAGGCTAATTCTAAAATATATATGGAAATACAAAGGACCTAGGAAAGTTAAATTCTTAAAAAAAAAAAACAAAGAACTCTTACATTACTTGCTTGAAAAAATTACTCTAAGTCTATACTGTCTAGGATTTGCTAAAAGCTAGACAAAGGGTTAAGTGCTCTCAAATAACAGAGTCCAGAAATGAACTCACATATGCATGTCTATCTGATTTTCAGATGAACTAAGAGCCATTCAGGGATAGAAATGATGGCTTTTTCAACAAAAATGCTGTAACAACTGGTTTTCCAACAAGAGAAAACAACTGAACCTTAAATTCGACCACATATGAAAATTAACTCAAAGTGACTTATACAGCTAAATGCAAAAGCTAAAATTATACAAGTTACAAATTCCCAAGGAAAACTAGTATCTCACCACCCTGTTGTGGGCAAAGATTTCTAAGATAGGTGACAAAAAGTACAAACTACAAACACAAAGGCAGTAAGTTGGATATCAAAATTTAAAACTTCGCTCTCTGAGAGACACTACTGAGGAAAAAAAAAAAAAAAGAAAACTTACACGTAACAGAAAATACTCATAATAATCTTCTGAGAAAGAACATATAGCAAAAACAATGAACTCATGGACCTCAATAAGAAAATAAAAAATAAACTCATTAAAAACAGGCCAACTATTGGTTAAGAACTTTCACAAATGATGAGACACAAATGACAAGCACATGAAATTTTGCTCAACATCACTGGTCATCAGAGAAATGCAAATTAAACCCCAAATGACATTCCACTACATACTCATTAGAATGGCTAAAATTAGACTCCCAATGCCATAAATTTTTACCTCAGCTGGGCAGCAACATAATAAAACAAACTCCCTAGCTAACTCAATATACTCAAAATCCAATAGAGGTTTTTGTGACTTACTATAATTGCACCGCTTGTTTTCCACTAGCAGGTGGAGTTTTCCACTGGAACGTGACAAAAATGCAAAATGACAGACAAAACGCCGAGGAAAAAGAGAGTAAATCAACAAATATGTGTAAGCTATAAAAAGGAAGGTTTCCCCTCAACTTTCCTATCGCTCCTTCATTTTACTTAGCTCCTCGAACATGACTCACTTTACTCCTTTATTATTACTTAGAGGCCAGAAGATTCTTTTCCCAACAAACAGGCAGCACCTCCTCCATCTCTTCACACCAATTTAATAATTGTCATTTTTTTAAATTCCTTTTTATTTGGGTAAATGATACCAGTCTTGGTACTCTATTTCTAGATTTCAGAAATTTCCCATGTTTTCACACTTTGAAGCTACTCAGAGAGGAGCTACGAAAACTAAGTGAGACGCATATGAAAATATCAGGGGCACCAGTAACTGTCACTGCAATGTTATGACTTACAATTACCATTGGTTGCACCAACTACATCTTCAGGCTGAGCGGTAGTTGAGTTGGCCAGAGGAGTTCTGACCGTTTCCAATCCTGCTTAAAATAAAAAAAAATCAATCTCTCAGATGTTACAATCACAACTTTTTATACCACACAGAAAATGGTAACTTATTTTTTATGTTAACGTAACAGATACCAGCCCTTAATGCTTGTTGAATATTTCTCGGAAATGTCCATCGAACGTTCTTTCACTTAAAGGAACCAGCCCCCAAAAAGATGTTAATATTTCTTAGAAGTAAAAAAAGAAAAAAAAATTATGCTCAAGATACCATCTCTGAAGCAGGTACAGTTTTGTATCTTTGTCATTTTCCAGGAAACTCAATGCTTCTGAGTAGCATTAAAATTACATAGCATACTTTTTGTACTGATTGAATGCTTTTTCAAAAACAAGATGGCCTTTGGGAATAATGTTAATCAAATACTTCTCTGCAAACTTCAGGGGTCCAGTGTACATTTAAAACAGTTTAACAGTGTGACGCAAAGCTATTTCTAGGAAATATCAGATAAACAGACTAGGAAAACACAGTTGGAAAAAAAGGACCATACAGTGAAATGGTCATGAGTAAAGAAAAAATTGGGGGCATCTGGGTGACCCAGCGTTAAGCATCGGACTTTTTGATTTTGCTTCAGGTCGTAATCTCACAGTCATAGGATCTAGCCCACATCAGGCCTCCACATGGGGGCATGGTATTGGCTTAGGATTCTCTCTCTTTCTCTCTGCCCCTCCCCCCACTCTCTCTTGCACATGTGTGCTCTCTCTCAAAATAAACATTTTTAAAAAATGAAAACAATTTATTGATTGTTATCAATATATACTGCTTTACCAGCTTTAGGTGTACATGTCTAGGTTTAACTTTTAATTTTGTAATAATTTTAGGGTCATATCAGAGTTTCAAAAATACTACAGATTATAAACCAACAAAATCTATCACTCAGCTTCTTCTTATGTTAACTTGTTACTTAACCACAGAGTATTTATGAAAACTAAGAAATTAACTTCAGTAGGATACTTTTAACTAATACACTCAACTTTTTCAAATTTTGTAATTTTTCCTCTACTGTTTCTTTTATGTTCCATGATCCAGTTCAAGATCCCACATGGCATTTAGTTCTCAGGTTTCTTTCATCTCCTATCTGTGATTTCCTCAGTCTTCCCTGTCTTCCATGACACTTTTGAAGAGTACTATTATTTTTTACAATAGCCTTCAGTTTAGAATATCTGATGTTTACTTTTGATTTGGCTTAGATTTTGTATTACTGGAAAGAATCATACACTTCTTCTCAGCGAATGTATCATATTGGAAAGTACATGAAGCCAGTAAGTATTATTGGCGTGGGAATGTTGATAGCTCAGTTAAAGTGGTATTTGCCAGGACTCCGCATTCCACAGTTACTATTTTCCCTTTTTAATTACTAAATACATCTTTAGGGGTTAACACTTGGAGACTCCATAAATAATCTACCTACCAACTTAGATAAGCTTTATTTTAACCCCATCACGTATTAATCTGGAAAATTTAATGAAATTCTGGAATAGAAGGGATGCTAACATTTATTCAACATCTTCCCAGGGCTGCATATATTAAATTTATTATTCAATCTAGTCATCATAATAATTGTATAAAAAATAGGCCTGCCTGAGTGGGTGGCTCAGTCGGTTAGCATCCGACTTCAGCTTGGGTCATGATCTCAAGGTTCCCGAGTTCAATCCCTGTGTCCGGGTCTGTGCTGACAGCTCAGACCCTGGAGCCTGCTTTGGATTCTGGGTCTCCCTCTCTCTCTGCTCCTCCCCCACTTGTGGTCTCGTTCTCTCTCTCTTTCTCTCAAAAATAAATGCATTAAAAAATTTAAAAAAAATAGAAAAGGTAGTATTATTCTCATTTTTATAAGGTAGAACAAGACTTTAAGTATGGAATAATATCACAAAGGAATGGTGCTCAGTTTAAAACCCAGATATGTCCATTTCCCACACCTGAGCTTCTCAACTGCACATGTCTTCTGAACAAGAAGAAATCTAAACATGAACAAAAATAGTAAAAAAAAAAAAAAAAAAAGGCAACAAATATAAACTGGATAAAACGCAACCCCACAGGAGAACAAAATCTGTTGGGATGCAGTGCATACCTGCAAGTACACTGTGCTCTATAAATAAAAGTGTGAAAATAAATCATGCTTATTTGAGGCACCATAACAATAGGCGCTAAATGAATGAAAAATAGAATACAAAGCACAAAAACACACTCCAGTTCATGAATTCATCATCTTCAAGATAAGAGGTCTCCCAAATGCCAGCTATTCTCAGTGTGTAAATGCAACATTTATGCCAAAACAGCAGGAGTCCATCATCCCAAAACAGTAGCAGCAGGGGCATCAGCAGCAACTGTATCCTTCCAGGATGCGAATGGAACTGAGCTTCCAGGAAAGGCAACTGCGCTTCAGTGATTATAAGGAAGCTGGCCTAAGAACAGAAACCGAGAAACAAACTACCAAAGGAGTAAGAATCCTGTATGATCTGGACCAGCAGGAACTGGCACCTTTTATACAAACGGCCCAGGATGGGCGATAAATCATTCACATTAACTTCTAAGAAGAGAGATGAGGAATTATGAGAAAATTATATATTGGTATTTCTTTTTCAAATGAGAATTTAAAAGCCAGTAGGGAGTTTTAATACACCAAACAGATGGTACAAAATCAGGTACAAAATCACAAGTACACAGGGATATACTAATTGAAATAACATTAATTTCATGTTTTTGTTGTTTAATAGCCCATTTAAACATTTAGGTTGTTTGTACACGTCACATAAAAAAGCGCTTTCCATTTTACTTGAGTAATGCAAACCTTAATACAAATCGAGCCTAAGAAACAAAAAATACAGCTGCTATTAAAACTGATGCTATTCTATGCATTAGTAAATCATATACAATGTGTTGGTATTTTAGCTTTTCTTTGTATGATTTCAACCCCATCAATAGCTGAATAATTAAATACATGTTATCTTTTACAGTTGCTTTATTTTAATGCCTTTCAATTATTCTCTACATGTTACTGACTTAAGGATTAAAGACAAGAGCACTAAAAGAGATACTCTGAAATGTGGTAACCTACTGTAGTATTCCTAGGAAAATCTTAGTCCGGAACAATGAAGGATGACATTCTCAGAACCATATAAATTACATAAAGCAAAAGGCTTTGGGGAGGCAGTGAAAAGGAGACAGGAAATCCATACTTTCTGTTCCTAATACCCATCCCTTTTAAATTCTTATTTTTACATCAATGCTCAATAACAAATTATTTCATTCAATTAGCAAATAATACATTGGAGTGAAAACAAAAGAGAAAATGTGGAAGACAGCTAATGGATATTTAAGAGTGGTTCAACTTTAGTTTCTTAGCCCCACCTGTTTAAGTCCAACTGTCCTTGAGATAAGACCTTATCAATTTGTATTTAAAATTTATCAGTAATAAGGGAAGTTGGAATGGATAGTTAGGGAATTCCCAGAGATCATGTAAGAATGAGTATCTGCCAGTCTTTTCAAGCTTTTCTGCCAAATAAGGGATTTTTCTACAAAATACACTAAGACTTTATGAAGCTTGAGGTATAATTTCTACTCCTTACTTTGTAAAAGATTACAGGATAAAATGTTTTATAAAATGGTATTCACACTAATTAACTTTTACAAAACCAGTTAATACCGTGACCAGAGTATTTAGTGTTAAAGGACATTATATTTAATTCCAAAATATGTTCCTAATTTTTCTTAACAAATATCATGCTTAGGAGGAAATAAAATTTTACAAAAGGGTAGATGTCCAAAGATCCTTGATATTCATTACAATTTAAAATATATGACAGAAGCCTATGCTTCATAACTAGAATGGTCTGAAATTATGATACAAATGCAAATATCAATTAAATCAGAATAAATCACCTTTGGAATGAGTAGTAAACACCAAATACTAAAACCCAATGTCTAAAACTGAGACTTTTATTCCCTTACTAAATTTCATCAAAACATTTTTGTGATATATACCATTTCCTTGTTTTAAATTTTTTTTTAATATTTATTTTTGAGAGAGACAGAGACAGAATGCGAGTGGGTTAGGGGCAGAGAGAGAGGAAGACGCAGAATCCGAAGCAGGCTCCAGGCTCCGAGCTGCCAGCACAGAGCCCGATGTGGGGCTTGAACTCAGGAGCTGTGAGATCATGACCCAAGCCGTAGTCAGACACTCAACCGACTGAGCCACCCAGGCACCCCACCATTTCCTTGTTTTAAAATGAAGCATCTTGGGGCACCTGGGTGGCTCAGTCGGTTAAGCATCTGACTTCAGCTCAAGTCATGATCTCACAGTCCGTGGGTTCGAGCCCCACATGGAGCTCTGTGCTGACAGCTCAGGGTCTGGAGCCTGCTTCAGATTCTGTGTCTCCCTCTCTCTCTGCCCCTCCCCCACTCATGCTCTGTCTCTGTCAAAAATAAACATTAAAATAAATTTTTAAATGAAGCATCTATGAAATTTTTCAGGGTATTATTTTCAAAGATTATTAAATTTCAAAAGGCTAAGAAAAGTCAGGAAGCCTCATTCCCAACCCCATCAATACTGAAGCTATGGTTCACACCCAGAAATTCCCAGTATCCATTTCTACTTTATTCTGAACAATTGATTTTCTCTTAAATTGTGTTCATTATAAAACTTTAACCTACAGCTGACAGACCTTTCATTATTAAATGTACAAAATAAAACATTATCCTTGTTAAAATCTTCTTTTTACCTTTAAATGAAAAAAAAAAAACTGTATTAGTTGGTAGAATTTTTCCATTTTCCAGGAATAAAGGACACAAAAAACTTCCATTGTTCAAGCTGACCAGCCTGCCAGATAGAAGCCTCATCAGTCACTGAATTGCCCTTGAGCAGCACAGTTTTATGATATTTCTAAAGAGTCTGTTTGTACCTGAAAATGTTCTTCCACTTAAGAAATGCACTCTGGAAGTAGACAGATTTTCTATTCTATTCTCAGGCAAAAAAAAAAAAAAAAGGTATTTTTCTTTACTGCCTTTGTTTTCCACACACACATTCAATAAGCTGTTCTGTCAAGAGAAAGAGCAAAGGGCTCAATTCAGTAAAAAATTGCAGTGATTATGCTATGCGATTTTGCTCCTGCTACTTTATCACAATTTGCCATTCAAGTGGACACTGCTGTGCTCCTGGCTTTACAAGAGGGAAAAAGTCTATCAACTGTGCTGCAAGGTCATTCACACCAGAAAGACACAGGCCCAATTTCAGAGTGTGTCTATGTCAGATTGTCAGCATTCCTGGTATCACAAACCAAAGCCATGACTTCATGCAGCACAATGCAACCAACACAGATCATTATCAAATAACGCTTGTTTATCTAGATAATCTTGGACCTCAGTTCATTCCCGACTGTCACGTAAAGAGCTGCATGGCTTTTTCAGGACTCAAAAACATGATTTAACTAGTTACTGATCTTAAATACAGCTTCACCTCAAGGCCATCCTAAAGGGTATGAAAAACTAGGGAGGATGCCGAGCTTAGAAGAACACTTCAGTTCGCTTGTTGTGCACCTAATACTGGAAGGAAAAGCAGTAAAAAAGAGTCTCTAACTTCCAGGACGATCTCGGCATCCTCTTAAAGACGCTATTTTGCTAGAAACTATGTGACTTCACAATTGATTCAATATTAAGAAAGTCAAGATTTCTACAAATCTTTTTGTGAATGTGCTATAAGCTGCAGCATACGTGAGGCTGTTACGGGTCACTATAAAAGGTTATTAGGAATTTACATTATTTTTTTCCATACTAACTCATCACTTACAGCACATCTCAAATCAGACCTCAAATCAGGTCACATTTCAAGCGCTCAAAAGCCAAATGAGGCAAACTGGTACCATATGGGGCAGCAGCACTCTCAAATCTTACAGGTTAAGCTCAATGTATAACAAACAAGAGCTCTAAAATGTTCTTGGAATTCAAAAAAAGGAGAAAGCAATCCACCTGGAGGATCACAAATAGTTCATAACTACATTTGCTGGGCTATGATTAGTATCTACCCGGCCATGTTTTTAAAAGCAAAGAATGCAAGAAATTGGATTTACTAGGGCTAAAATACATAAATAAAAATTTGAGGTGGAAAAGTGTACAGGAGAAACAGAATGTATTTTGGTATGCCTGGAGGTGACTTTAAGGTGACAGGCATATGGAAGCTAGCTTAAAGGCTTTTTATTCCTTAACAGGTTAAACATAATGATGAACTGAACAGCAGTGATGGTGTCTAGAAAGAAAAGTGAGGGCAGGAAACAAAAAAGACACTGAACATAGAGAACGAGGAGGTCTGTGGAATCCAAACAAAAGTTTACTACCAAAGTGATTCTGGTATTTTGACCCTATGAATGCAGAAGAGCAGGAAAACCACCAAATTGGAAATGGCAAGAAGGAAAGACAATGAAACAGGCCAAAACAATAAGAAAATTAGAATTTGAATACATTAAAGTTGAGAAACCATTAAATAAAACAAGTGGATGTATTCTGGCCAAAAGACATATCATGGCCCGATGGCAAAATTTGGAGTTTTTCAGGAAGAGATAGATACTGGAATTTAAAACATTACTGTAGGGGTGCCTGGGTAGCGCAGTCGGTTGGGCGTCCAGCTTCAGCCAGGTCACGATCTCGCAGTCCGTGAGTTCAAGCCCCGCGTCAGGCTCTGGGCTGATGGCTCAGAGCCTGGAGGCTGTTTCCGATTCTGTGTCTCCCTCTCTCTCTGCCCCTCCCCCGTTCATGCTCTGTCTCTCTCTGTCCCAAAAATAAATAAATGTTGAAAAAAAAATTAAAAAAAAATAAAACAAAAAAATAAAACATTACTGTAATGTATAAGTGGGAGATGTTAATGATTAGTAAGAGAACAATGAAGAATGCCATATTCAAAAGTCTGCACTATTAGAAGACAGGAAGACAAAACAGATAGATAAAAACCAAAATGCCATTTATTTCAGCGGCTCCACTAGTATGTTCCAGAGTTTGCCCACAGAATTTTAGTTTGAAAACTTCCAAATAACATCGTATACCACTGCCCCCTGTATTGCTGCATACCACCACCACATCATGCAAATATTCAATGAAAAATAAAAAGAATAATGGGAAATTATACAAAAGTCTTTCATACAGTTGCATTCTGAACCAGGTTTTAGGATTTGGAAAAAGCAAACACCGAAAAATGCCATTTATTGCCTGAAATAACTTGAGCTATATACATTAAAAACGCCGTTAGAATTAAACTCTAGAAACTTTCATTTTGCATGTAATCCTTTGTAACTTAGAAAAAAAATGATTAAAGCTGGGAAGGGAAAAAAAATATGTGATTTCAATTAAAAAAGTATAGACCAAAAAAATCTTAAAGCCAGAATGTGACTGAGAGCTGTGTAAATGAAGCTTATTCCCTCCGGAGAGCCGGAAAGATACGACCTTGACAAAAGTAGGCTGAAATCAGGGGACAGTGACAATTAATTAACCATACTTTCTGAGAGACACTGGGTCTACAGTGCTTCTCACCTCAAAGATGATAAAACCACTGAAAAAAAATGTATGCAAAAGGAAATCCTGAAATACTTGCAGAATATAGGCATCAGCAGTAGTACTTTAAAAGATACAGAATACACATGTATTTGAAATGGAAATGTCAAGAATGAATAAAAGAAATGAGGAAAAGATGCAAGAAAAATGTTGTTGAAAAATGGTAAATATATATGCAAACCTAAATCAATTTTTGCCATATAGAACAGTGATAATAAACTATGCGAGAAAAACATTTGTGTCAGGAGAGGGGCAATCAGTGTTACTGCACTGTATAATACCTGCATTCTTCAGGAAACCAATAAAGTTGTTAATCGAATAAAGACCCAGGTTAGTAATACATGTTTTGATAGCAAACATTAAAGGAACAAAAAGTATGCAACATCAAAGTTAGTTGAGGAAAAAAAGATGGAAGAAATGGGAAAGAATATTCAATTAATAAAAAACATAGACTAGATTAAAAAAAAATTCAAGGCATCAGCCAGCTTGGGACCAAAAATACCATCTTACGCATCTGGTAGGACCATTACTTGCTTACAACTTTCTTGTTTATATACTCAATTAGTGAGATTGACAGAGTTTTAAATTTTATATTATGTTTATGTGATTTCTACCCTTGAGATACCTTAAAATTTTTATACTGTTAACATATACATGTATTTGCTTACTTTAGGAATTACAAAAGTATGTAATAATTTGCAGCTATCATTAAGGGCAAAAATACGCACACAATTTCCGGTAAGCACATCAACATTAAGTATCAATAGTGCTTAAGATGGATGTTCCTTTTGTCCTTTACACAATGTGTAAGGATTTTATCATGGAATTATTTTTAAAAACGTTTCTACTAACGAGGCATCTGGGTGGCTCAGTCGGTTGAGCATCGACTTTGTCTCAGGGTCATGATCTCGTGGTCTGTGAGTTTGAGCCCCATGTGGGGCTCTGTGCTGACAGCTCAGAGCCTGGAGCCTGCTTCAGATTCTGTCTCCCTCTCTCTCTGCCCCTCCCCCACTCGCACTCTGTCTCTCTCCCTCTCTTAAAAAACATTAAAAAAATTTTTTTTGGATGTTTCTACTGACTTATTTATAATAGCATATGTCTATAAAAAACTTAAATGTTCAAATATATGGATCTGGCTAAGTAAAATTAAGAATTATATATTGTATAAAGTTATCAGTGGTATGGGAAAGTTTTTAATACATGTCAATGAAAGTTTTCTTAAGACCATACACCACATGATGCTTTATTAAAGATACATCGCAAGACAAAAAGTGACTGTGTTTTAAGAATTCTCTATTTTCCAATCTATAATAATATGTTGCTCTTGTAATGAGATAATTAGAAAATACAGTAGTCCATAATCTGACTACACATTATATGCCACTGACCAAACAGTATCAATGTTAATAAATGTTTTTCATTTTTTGCATATAATCAGACATCCATGGTTTAAAAAAACTTTAAAACTCAAATAGGATACTTATTCCAATAAAATAACCCATAATGTGAGTGTGTAATCCGTACACATCAACCATCAAAGCCACTGTTTCAGGATCTAAGTTTCAGCTAATGAACAATATAAACTTATGTGTCACCAAATTAAGTAAACGTTTATATCAATACACTGTAGTGAAAGGCTTCATTAGAGCTTTCTGTGTGGTTTTAATCATGTGTGTGTAAATTTCAGAGGAAATTCTTAGAAGGCCTTTCTCATCCTGTTTCTTGGAGAATATCTTGAGAAATTATTCAAGATAAAGTTGTACCTAATTCCCTTTAAGAGCATTTTGTTTTTAACATTATCCTTACCTAGTAACAAAAGGGAAAAAATGACCATTTCAGAAGGAAAAAACATTCAGTTTCAAAAATATTGTTGGCTCTAATCTTACTTCTTATAATTTTAGGATTTAAAATATGTAAGATTTAAAGATAATTCACTTTTTTGGTAAAATGTGTAGGAATCAATTAAAATATAATAAATTTTTAAAGCTTACCTATTAAAATTTTGGTTGCTACATGGCTGTGCATATTTTTAATCTATCAGTTTCAGTACTTGTGTAAATAAAAATATTCTGAGGGTTTCTTATCTTCAAATTGGATATTTTAGGAAGTGCCTTCCAGAACATAAACCAATGCCATGCCTTTCCTCTGTCCAATGTATGTTTAGTGTGTGTATCACTGTTACTCACATTTTTTACTGTTATTGTTTTAATCAACCAGGTCTTCTTCATTTTAACTTGTATACATAGGAAACCAATTATAAAAAAAGGGGAAATATAAAATAAAAAAATTCATACAGTTATGCCTTTAGAGGGAGAATTTTTAAACAGTTACAAATCAACCAGCTGTTCGAATAAATAATGTATGTTGCAGCTGGCTCCTGCATGGGTTGGAATGTCCAACAGTAGCAGATGTCCCAGTTTTATAAATATACTAGAGGAAGGTCCTAAATTGAGATTGAAACAAATTATGATGCGAGGCTACAAGTGAACATTAGATTATAGAAATAATGGGTTGAATATATTTTTTCTAAAAATTTCCGTAGACATCAAAGTAAAATGATGATAAAACATATGAAAATATCCTATAGCCTACAAGGGAGTGAAGTGATCCTTACATTGAATTTTGTTTTTCTTTTTTTTTTTTTTTTTTTTGGTTAAAAGATATAAAAATATCCTACAGTCTCCCAAAGACTGAACCGATCTCTACGCTGATTTTGTGTTTGTTTTATATAAGCTCTTTTCAACTCTATGCCTTCAGGAGAATGTGTTTTGTTGTTGTTGTTTTTCCAATTTAGAAATGTGTTTAAAATCTGGAGTAAAAACAATTCTGACAATTAACACGGATCTGTCTACAGTAACGCTTGTTACATGATTTAAATGAGGACCTTCTTGAGCCTGGAACTGCTAGCACATGCCAAGATAAAAAATCTCAAAGCAAGTAATTAATGAAAACTTTAAAATCTGATACAAGCCCTGTCCTCAAGAATGTCCACCTAATAAGGAAAAAAAAAAATTGACCAAACAACAATGTTTTAACCCCTTCAAGGGTTAAAGGGAAGGGTACCCAAGAAAGCATAGATGAGTAATACGGTACTGAGCGAGAAAAAAGGTCAGAGAAATTCTCCATAAGGAAGATGATGATCAAACTGTTCCCAAGTCTCAATAGATACTCACTAAGCAACACAGGGGTAATGGGAAGTGTTCTAGACAGAAGGATTAATTTGTGCAAGGTCATATATATTTGAAGTAGCATAATAAATAGATTTGCAATGAGTGAAATACAAGGTTGCAAGTGGAAGCAATAGATTGTGGGGAAAGACAAGTGTGTCACAGGTACCATTCACTATGCTGTGGAGTTTGTATTATATCCTGTAGGCAATGGATATCCACTTCAATTTTCTGGAGGAACACGCATTGAATTTTTTTACACTAGGAACGTAAAATTCCTTCATTTCACTGTACTGAGAATGAAATAGAGGGTGAATATGCTGGAAGTATGCATGTTAAGACACTGATGTCATCCACATGAGAAAAGATAAATATTTGAGCGAATGCAATGAGGATGCAGACCATATCCTTATTAAGCCAGTCTATGTCTCTTCAATGACTCTAAATGAAAGCCAAACTCTTAGTTTGAGCATGAAGTTTTTCATGTGTTTCAACCTATCTTCTTCCTTTTTAACTTATCGATTTCCACCTATGCTCCCATACCAACTCCATTTCAGTACACTGGACTA
The DNA here is from genome assembly GCF_018350175.1 of Felis catus. Taxonomy (NCBI): domain Eukaryota; kingdom Metazoa; phylum Chordata; class Mammalia; order Carnivora; family Felidae; genus Felis; species Felis catus. The sequence goes on from NC_058369.1 coordinate 105,142,491, forward strand.
GATCAATATTCCCAAATAAGATCTGATCGTCCCCATACCTGTGTTATTCCCTAAACTTTTCAGTCACTCATCCCTATCTAGCAAAATTAATTGTAGCTCTTCTTTAATACCTTTCAGAACACTTATGCTTCATCCCCTTTAATTCCTAGAACAATATCTTCCAAATATTTATCTTCAATAAATGTTTGGTAAATTTCATCAACACTCTTGCTTTAGTATGTGAGGAAACTCAAATTCAAAACAGTTGTCTTGTTTATGCAGGATAAAAGAGCTAGCTCATGGCAAAGTCAGAATTCAGTCTAAGACTTTAAAATCCCAGGCTACCGCCTTCTCAACCATACTATGAGACTCTTAACTTTAATAGTCAAAGTGCCTCCACCTCGAAGGCATTATCAACTCCATAGAGTCAGTTCCAAGTTAATGTACTTCTCAACTATTTCCCACTCACATGCTCTTGCCAGTATCTGTTCATTAAATTGCCAATGACACAGTCATCTAGATTTAAAGCCTCAGAATCAGGTAGAATTTATCTGCTCCCACCCATTTCCATCTAGGACTTCACAATTACTCCCCCAGTTTTATCAATTTCATCTCTGTGGTGCCTCTTTGTTTCATTTTACTTTATGACAGACTTTTGAAGTAAGATCCTGTTGTCCCTACTGCCATTAAATTCACTCTTTATACGATTTAGTCTATGTATGTCAAGACAAACTAATCTCATGAAGTACAATGTTAGCCAGGCCAATGCAATGGTAAAATAAAGTTTCAAGGCCAATGAACACTATTTTGACGTGTTGAGCTAATTCAATTAGCCAAGAAAATTAAATATTTCAAAGTTAACCTTGATAAAGATGCAATATATTTTCTTTTGGCATATTTTTGAAACAAAATTACCCCATTCTCAATAGTGTAATTATCAAATCTATTCAATACCTGAAAATTATACATACAATTATACTGAAAATAAACTTAAAATCAACTACATGCAATTACATAACATAGGAAAATCATAGTCAGTAGAATAAAAAGCTCTAAGTGGAGACAAATTCCATTTTCTGGAGATATTGTAATAATGGCATATAATTGAAAATTAATATATAATGAAATTGTAATGCTCACCGTTTTTTATTGCTTTTGCTCAGGAAATGAGAAAATTTTAAAGTGAATACAGAGGAATATATGTCCCAAAAGCCGAAGAATGTTTGGAAAACACAAAAAATCAGTAGTGTCCTACCAGTGAAGTAGTGTACCACTGCTGTGTTACAAATTACCGCAAAATTAGGTGCTTAAAACAATGCTCATTTATTGCCTCACAGGTAGTAAGGTAATAACTTCAGGTTAGAAGTTCAGCACAGCTTATCACAGCACAGGCGGGTTCTCTGCTCAGAGTATCACAAGACTAAAATCAAAGAGTCAGCTGGCTGGATTCTATCTGTAGATTGGGGCTTTCCAAGCTTATTCCTGTTAACTGGCAGAAAGCAGTTCTCTGTAGTTAGACATAGAACTGAAGTCCCCCTTTGCTGACTGTCACCCAGGGAACACTCTCAGTTCCTACAGACCACTCTTGGGTTCTCAGCTCATATGAATAATGGAGTTCAAACATTTTCATGACTCTGTGTGTGTGTGCCATGACTGTGTGTGTGTGTGTGTGTGTGTGTTTTGCTTGCAGTCAGAGAAAACTTTGCTTTTAACAGGCACATATGACAAGGTTATGGCCATCTGAATAAGGTCCCTTTCTGAAAGTCAGCTGTGCCACATAAGGTGACAAAATTATGGGTAGTATGATAGCATATTCACAGATTTCATCCATACTCAATGGGAGGGCAAGAGTCACCAGAGAACCACGTTAGCATGTTGATATCACAACCAGAAACTGTACTGTGAGAACAAAATAGAATGATACAGCCAAAGGTGGGGGAGGAAGATCTAAATATCTCAAGTCAATTAATGTACAAAAACGGTACATTTCCACTGAGTGGGAAAAGAGTGGCTTATTTAATAAATGTGGGTGGGATGACCAGCAATGTAATGGGGAAAATATGGGCTAATCAAGAATATGGGCTTCTTAGACATTTAAGTGGACATATATCAAGTGGTCAACTGAATATAAGAGTTCAGGGGAGAGATTTAGAGTAGAAATAAAAACTTGAGAGCAGTATGAGCTTAGATAGTATTTAAAAGCACCGAATTGAAGGATAACATATAGAAAAGATCATGGCTAGAGAAGTAAAACCTCCCTGGTATTTGAAAGAAGGTTGAATTAAATGGTGCTTGTGAAAAGACATTATTCAGTATTCTTTTAAAAATCAAGAAATTCTGGGTGGCTCAGTCCGTTAAAGTGTCTGACTTTGGCTCAGGTCATGATCTCATGGTCCGTGGGTTCGAACCCTGCCTCGGGCTCTGTGCTGACAGCTCAGAGCTTGAGTCTGCTTGGGATTCTGTGTCTCCCTCTCTCGCTGTCCCTCCCCTGCTCACACATTGTTTCTGTTTCTCAAAAATAAACATTTAACGTTTATTTATTTTTGAGACAGAGAGAGATAGAGCATGAATGAGGGAGGGTCAGAGAGAGGGAGATACAGAATCTCAAACAGGCTCCAGGCTCTGAGCTGTCAGCACAGAGCCCGACACGGGGCTCGAGCTCACAGACCGCGAAATCATGACCTGAGCTGAAGTCGGCCGCTCAACTGACTGAGCCACCAGGCGCCCCAAAAGTAAACATTTAAAAAAATAATAAAATCAAGAAATTCTATTATTAATCATCATATTCATATTAGAAAATGGTGGATGTATTAAAGTAATGTGGCTTTATCAGAGTGCATGATATTTGAGATTAATCAACATTAATTTCCTTTCAAAGAAGAAAATCAAACTACAATGTTTTCAATAAATTCACACTGTCTAAAGAAAAAAGTGCCAGAAACTTAACATGGCATTAAACACTTCTAATATCTGATCCTTCTCATCTTGTTGGTCAACTTCCACTGTAACGTTTCTGTAACAATCATTAGTTTATAATTTTCTTGTGAGTATAACGTGATATAATAGCCAGAGATGAGCTTGACACATTTCATTGCACATAATACCCACTAACCATTAGATATTATCTATTACTTATTACATGTATAGTCCTGGTCAACCTGCCAGAACTCCAGCCAAATTATTTTATTGTCTGATCATGCCTTGTTATTTTAATTCTAGACTACTATTAATGTGCTTCACTCCATTAGGAAGATGCTCCTTACATTTTGTGACATCTCTATATGTACTATCCATCCGTCACAGTCCTGTTGAAAGAGTTACATTTCCTTTTTTAATCATGTGTAAGATTTCAGTAAAAACCCTTGGTTTATAATAATACTTTGGCCCCGAAGCAATTAGGGTATTGCCTTCGGTTTGTAAGTATACTTTCTCCATAGAAGGAGAGGCAGGCAACATGTCTTTTATACCTTTGTACTTCTGTTATGTTTGGGGAGTGGATGATTACATTTTTACTTTGGACTTTACTATGATTACTTACGACTTTTCTTATAGCCCTATTTTCAGCTAAAAAAGCTTTGAAAATAAGAATTTTAGCCTTGGGTCCAATGTAAAATTTGATAAACTAGCATTTGATAAATGCTAGCTAAATTAAAGCTGAAACACAGTGACAACTTCTGTGCCTGAAATTTAGAACTAGTATTTTACAACTTATATAAGACATGCAAAGAGAAAAAGATTACTGCTTCCTCTGTCTGGGCAACTGCTATCCAGAGTTGGTTTTCCAAAAGTGCATGACTAAAATCCTTACACTGAAAACTAACGACAATATACCCACAGAAAGAAAGAGAAGTTTCTGTCTTCATAAAAATTTCTACAAAATGATGAGACATGGAAAGATTGTTAAAAGTGTAGCGGATATTCAGTATCTTTCTTTTGCATCCTTTATTATTTGCTCAAAAACCCTACGAATCTACTCCTATTGGTCCTCAAACCATAAGATTCCTTTTCTTCGTTTGTTTGTCAAGAAAACCAATACTCTTGCCCAAGATGCACGGTCACTGTGTATACTCCAGTTAGGAAAACATTAGTGCCAGGCCAACAACCTGGATCTGATCACCAAATTTGCACTGATGGGTGATGGTGCAGGAAATTAGAATTGTATGTTACTTCTCACCAACACACACATTACCCTCTTTTACCAAGGTGAGATATGTGAATGTATAGCGCAGGCAGAGGTAAAATGTAGCATGAGGAAGCATATGTGGTGCCAGGGTCAAAGCCAATGAGTGATGGAAAATCAAGTACGTAAGAAGTAGCCATATCATCTCTTTCTTTGTATGTTTCACATCCTTGCTTTAACTCTTAAAATATATATATATACTTTTTTTAAGCTTATTTATTTTTGAGTGAGAGAGAGAGAGAGAGTGGGAAGAGAGAGACAGAGAGTGGGAAGGGAGAGACAGAGAGAGAGGGAGAGACAGAATGTCAAGCAGGCTCCAGACTGTCAGCACAGAGCCCGATGTAGGGCTCTAACTCAAACCATGAAATCATGACCTGAGCCAAAACCAAGAGTTGGACGCTCAACCTGCTGAACCACCCAGATGCTCCCAAATTTGTTTACTTTTAATAATCTTTAGGTCACCTTTTTTAGTTTGAAAATATTACAACATCTCCCCTTTGGGACTATTCATAGAAAAGGAGACTGCCATGTCTGCAGTCCCACCAATTACGACAGTAGTACTGGGTTTAGGATCCATTATTCTAAACACATAATTTTCCTCATTACACTGTTATCTTTATTCATGTAGTCCAAGGCCTTTTCTGAAACAGGTGCTATTTGTTGAACCCTATTTGAGGTAGTACTTACATTTGCCTCTAAAAGAGGAACGTAATAGGCATTAGATTTCAAATGTATTTTAAAATAAATAGCTTGGGATTACACAGTAGTAACGACTGTGAGATGGGGTGCTGGTAGATGGCCACATTTTGTAAAGCAACTCTCATACTATGGTTTTAAATTGGAAGAGCAACTACTATTTTTAAGACCTAAGGAAAACTTACAAAGGCTGTTAATATAGGTATGGGTTATTATTACAGCTACCTATCTAAAAGACAAATAATTGATTGACAAGTTAGCACCTGTAAATAATGCCTTGAGAAAATTCTGTTTATTAAGGAATCGCTAGCTGATGTTATTGCTACTCACATTCAACCAGCGATAGGTGCTATCATCCCCAAATAGACAAATCATCTTAGGATCAACAAGAGTATATGGGGATTCCTTTGCAAATCAGATTCTACTTAAAAAGAATTTACCCAACCCACGAACACATTTATGCTTCAGGGTGTTTCCATCTAATCCTTTCCTTCTAATCCATGTCCGTGGAATTAAAATGAGAAGCTTTTGCACTTTAATGAATGCACAAATATAATATCAATATTTACTCAACAATATTGTTTAATCTTCCCAGTGCAAAAAGAAAATGGCCAAACTCATTTCCATTGATAATTACTCAGCATGTACTCAATTAGCTCCCACCTGTGTTTTTACACCTTTGATAAATATAATCGGTTGGATAATTAAGCGTAACTGCATATATACATATTATGTCCTAGTGCTCTGACAAGAAGTCATGTATTAAATTTGCTATTTGAAAAAAAAAATCAGCTGGCCTGAAACCAGAAAATTCATAATATGTTAACAACAAAAAATTTAACAGAAATGGTCTTGTGATAGGTCGAATAGTTTCCTGAATGTCACAGGTAAGAAGAAAACTATGGTCGCTTAACATGATAGTTAGATGAGTTATGCCTACATTTTTTGTGACTGAACTTAAAAGAATTTGATTTAACATAAGATTAATAGAATTTATGTAGCATAGCTAGAAAAGGTACAAAATTTAGGCTTTTGTTTTCATGTATTTTTGTTTACTTTCTTGCCTGAAAAAATACCCAAGCCTTTCTCTTCTGTTTTTCAGAATATTATGCTACTTCTATAAAGAAAATTAATTCTTCCAGGCTATCCATGAGGATCATAGCCCTAACCCCTTGCAACTTAAAAAAAAAATGATATAGGGTGCCTCGGTGGCTCCGTTGGCTAAGTGACTTTTGATTTTGACTCAGGCCATGATGTCACAATCGTGAGACTGTGCCTCGTGTTGGGCTTGGCAATGAGCATGGCATCTGCTCAGGATTCTCTCTCTGCTCCTCCCCTTCTTCTGCTTTCTCTCTCAAAGTAAACAATTTTTAAAATTAGATATAAAATTTTACAGTTTTTAAAAAACGTTTAACACTGAAGAAGAGTTACTTATAACAGGCAAATCCTGTGTTTGGTTCTCTCATCCCTAAATAGTCAAATCATCTTAGGAGCAACAAGAGCATACAGGGATAAACACCTGTTATCCTAAGTTAAGGAGGCTTTCCTGTAATAAAAAGAGAACTGTATCTCAAGCCAAACCTCAACAACGTACAGAATCTAACATTTGCTTGATTTAATATTCTGAGTCTTAATAGACATCTATGGATTCAAGAGAAAAATGTTGTACTTTATAATCAATAAAGTTTGAGTAAAAGCAGACATTTATAAACTAAATTGGCATTTTGGGGTTGGGGGATAACCAGTGTTATTTTAGGTAACTCCACTTCTCCTTATTCTTTAATCAAAGAATGAGGAACTCATTCCCCTTGAACTGTTCCAACATAAATATTAAATAAACTTATAATAAGCTACTGCCCACAAGCATTTAATAAATATCTACTAAGTTAATGGTTAGAAGAATAAATTAATCATTGAATGATTTGATTAGATCATGTATTACTGCTTCTAGCATTTTCCACAGTTTTCCCCTCGGTATCATTTTAATCAGAATGACTCTGAGAAAAGAGATGTTACTGGTCAGCTTCTTGGGTTTACTTCAGCTAGATTCATTAAAGCAGAGTATCTACAGATGGTGGTTCCCAAGCTGTCTTTTTAAAAGGTTCTGAGGAAACTCTTATATAGAACTCTTGTGTAAAAATTCAGAGGTTTTTTTTTTCCTTTAAGGTATAAATCCCAGAAAACCACCTTTCACTCCATCTTCCACTGTCTGAATCAGAGAAGCCAAATGTTTCATAAATAAAACTTTGACAGTCCAAAAAAATGCACAGTAACAAATTACTTTTCCTGGAGTTTTATGTGATTTTTTTATTAAATGTTTCTCTGTGTATGTGAAAGCAAAGTCAGTAAAGTTGACATCAACTTTTCAGTAAATAACACACTTTAAAGAAATTAAATATGTTTACAAATATCAATATAAAATAGTTCACAGTATCAATACCTATTTTAAGTTGCAATGAAACTCACCCATCACTTATCCATTTATCTGGCAAAATGTTAAGCAGTTTATGTTACGTTTGGAAAAATGAATTCCCTATGGGTAGAGCTCAATAATCTTGATTGTTGTAAGGGCTGATTAGCGCTATCATCACTCAGGATGTGAATGAGCTTTCACCTGCCATACTGTGAGAATGTCTTCGATTTCCTATATTCCAGTTGTTAAGGCTACATTGTAAATGGAAGGAAGCAATTAATAAAACAAAATTCATAGTCATCTTCAACTATTTTATCACTTGAAGACAAATAGTACCACGTCAATGGGCATCAAAGTAGCCCAGAAACATTGGGCGGAACACCTTAATATGTCATCCACAAGTTTACAACATATATTCAGAAGTCATCTGTTGTATTCTCTAATTATGACTTCCCTTCCTATAATGGAGTGACTGTATTTAATGACAATCATGGCTCTTTGGTTAACAGATCTGTAAAGTTTAAATTGTGTTTTATATTAAAAAGACAGCTGCTGCACATATATTAATCACAATTGAGTTGCACAAGTCAAAAATAAATCATGCTGTCTCAACCCTGTTCCTTCTCCTTGCTCTGATATATGTTCATCTTATAAATTTAATGGCAAATACACAGGTTAGAAGTTGAAGTTATATATTATTTAATGTCCAGAGCAGGTGGCAATGGGGGATAAACCATGAGTCTGTCACCAGGGGTTGCACCCAGCTGAGCACAAACTCTCCATGGGATGCCATGAATGTGGCAGCCATTTGCCGAAACTCTCTAGAAAATTTGAGGGGCATCCTTTTTCAAAAGTCAGAGTTTTTCCAGTCTAGATAATTGTAGAATGTTTATGTTTGTATCTCCAGAGTCATATTTTTTTTCAGTTTCCTGAGCTACATTTTCAATACAGATTAAATTCTGTATTACTCCTTCGTATACTCATAGGACTTTCTAATGCCTAACCATGAGTTGTTTATGTGTATTTCAGGATTTCTCTTTCTTATTAACAGGCAAAAAAAGAAGTTAAAGTTAGAAGATTTGGTTTTACAAGTGACATGTTGTTGCCCTGTCACCAGGGTCTTCTGAGGTACATACTGAAGTCTCCCAACATTTTTTTCTATAAAAAAATTCCTCAAGAAACGGTCATTAAAATAGAAGGAAAAACAGGCTGTAACTTCTTTGAATGTATGCCTTAGATTATCAGCAAAAAGGCCATAAAAAGGAAAGAAAAACTATACCAAAGAACAGTGGTATTCATATTAATATTGTTCTCTTATTTTGATAACATTCTTTTTTTTTCCTATCAAATAAAACATTTTATACAACTGGGGGAAGGAAACTGTACCCCTTTCCACTTTTCTTTCTTTTTTAGAATGAACCTTATAATTCACATAATTTATCTTTCTGGTTTCACAGATTAAGAAAATGATGTGAAGTAATCTTTTATCTAATTAATTTAGTCACTTCTCTACAACATAATTCTTGTAATAAGAAATATCCTTCACATATGAAATACACCCATTCTTAATTTCCTTAGTTTTGTTATTGTAGCATATACTGATTTAAGAGTTGGTTTAGTCTAAGACAGCGAGAAAAAACAGCTTTTTAACCAAGAGGTTCATTTGTGAATACGAAATATTTAAAACAGCTAGCAGCATGGATCAGTTGGTTTCAATTTGCATTTAAGTAGTAGAAACAACAAGTCTGTGTCATTAAATGATTTGGAATTCAAATCAAAATAAAATACACAGAGTGCTATTATGTTTAAGCGAGGTCATATTTTTGAAGCATTCTGTTCTGTATCTACAACTCTCCTGATTACTTACTATTCTAGATTTGGATCAATTTTTAATGAATATAGCTGTCTTAAGACTTGAACAATCAAAGATTTTTGAGTTTCACTTATCTCTCTTCAAGAACTCAATGAGTGAAGATTATACATTTGTGGACAAGCCTTATTTGGGCCCAATCTTATTTTTATTTTTCACTTATTTGAAGTATGAAAGCCTGATAATCCACTACACCAATAACCACTGGTAAGTTAATTACAAACAGTGATTGGTCATGACCTGCCCCCGTCACTCTAAAGGCTGGACTAGATATTGGCAATAGATGCTTGAGATGATGTACTTTTTTTTTTGTCTTATATGTTTTTTAAAAGAGGAGGATTCAATTTTACTAAAAACATTTGATCCAGTATGATGATTTTTCAACCCACCGAATGGATTTTCTTGGTTTGAGTTTGTGACATACACGAAGAATTAGCAACCATTACCAAAGTTTCTTGTCCAGCAATAGTGGTTCAAACAAACCTTCCAAAACATACACATATAGCCGAACATTCAATGATCACTTTATATACCTAGAACGGCAGGGCACTAGGCCCTTTGTTTTTAATGGTAAAATCATTTTAAAGAAACAGACTGTAATTCTTAAAAGAAAAAAGGAAGGAGGTAAGTTTTGGTTTCAATTTTTTAAATTCAATAGATTGCCAATATTTCTAATTAGGAAGATTTTGTGTTAGCTTGATAGGACACTAGTCATGTTGGATCTCTGGCTTAAAGCTTGTCATCTGTAAATTTATGAACAGCAACATTTACTTTAGGCCCTTCTGGTCTTTGAATGATATTATAACTTAATTTCCACTGGTATCAATTGTACTGGATGGCAGCAGTTAAAACCAGTCTTTGCTGCATTCAGCAATCTTCCTTTCATGCGTGATGACTGGATCCACCATGGAATATGCCTCGACTGACCTACCAGGCAACCAAAAGCCATTTTCTATGGCTACTCAAAATAGTAAAATCGATCTAAAGAAACTGGTTGCATTCTTTCAATTATAAACCTAATTTCTCTGTTTCTTCTTTGGCAGAATGGCAGATGTGCAACAACACTGGTAAAAAACAAAACAAAACAAAACAAAACAAAACAAAAACATTTTAGGGGAAACCATGACTGTCTATCAAGCCCACAAATCAGACTTAATTTTCCCTTGATGGGGACAATATTCAAATCACAATGTATTTTGTTAAAGTACCACCTATCCTCTTGTTCACATGACAGGGTTGCAGATTGAAAACTCTAAATGTGACTTTCTCTAAAAAGGAAAGCCAGTTTAATATCCCTAGCTTGGAAGAGAGGAAATAGGTCGAACTCTCAAACCAGACCCCAATTCCTTAGCATCTGGAATGTATGTTTACCTTTTTGATTAAAGTTCGTTTAGAACTACTGTCAAGGTTAGCAAGTGAAAAACAAAAGCAAAAACACCACGCGTACACATACATTAAGAAGCAAGCAAAATCTCTTTGGAGTGGAAATCACAGCACTGATCACAGAATACAGTCAAATGACAGAGTGCAAGAGCTACAGATTTACCCTCTATAAGGACAAACCAAGTTCCAACTACAGATTTACCCTCTACAAGGATAAACCAAGTTCCAGCTCTGCCTGACTCTAAAGACCTATTAAGTAAAAACGTTGGAAAATTAAGCATGACTTAGAACTAACAATAACAACACAGGTGATTTACAAACAACTCTTCTGAATGGCATTCATACCAAAATTAAGGTGATCTTGTAATAAATCCAACAGTGGCCATGATTTCTACCATCAGCCAGATGAGTACTACCTTCTGTCTAAATGACAAGAGATAAATTCATTGCATTTCCATCTGCTGATCAGCTGCTCACATGCCAGTGCAGTGAAAATGCAGTTAAGTGATTTACTTAGTTCCTTACCAATTACATCTACCAAGAAACTACAACACTGAGAGAAATAAAAATTAAGGTACAGATACTCAAGGTACTAGTTCCAAATGAAAAATTCTGAACACAGCCAAAACAAACAAACTTGCGCACGAGCACACACACCATAAATGCAAGTTATTCGGCATAATTTGGAAATTCGTTTTTTAAAAGTTTTAGTCAGGCTCATGGCGCCATGAATGTGATTCTCTAGAATGTTGTAAGAGCATAGGTTTGCAAACTATGGCTTATAGGATAAATCTGGCTCCTACCTGTTTTTATTACCGGTGGGATTAAAATACTTTTTTACATTTTTATACATAAATTATAATATAAGGACCAAAATAATATTCTCAGTTTTGCCTCTTGGTACATAGAGCCTAAAACATGTACTTTGTGACTCTTGACAGAATGTTTGTCCTAGGGGTGCCTGGGTGTCTCAGACGGTTAAGCATCTGACTTCAGTTCGGGTCATGATCTCATGGTTTGTGGGGTTTTTCCCTAGAAAACAGGCCTGTCATCAGTGAGAACATGCTTTCTTACAGTTTCATACTGAAGAGTTTCAAATTAAAATTTTGTTAATACCACTGTCTTGTTGACAACTTACATTTCACTACCTTATTTTCAGACATTCAAGAAAAAGAGGCAGAACTGATGACCTCAGAAATCATATGAACTTTCTTATTGCCCAATAGTGACCCTGCTATTTTTGGAGGAATGACAAGCTATTAATAATCAATAGCTGTGGAGAGCAAAAGTGGGACTCTCAACTGAAGGTTAAATGCAATCTTCTTTCCAGTCTGCAAGAAAAATGATGTTATAATCTTGAGTTTTTATATGGATGACAGAATACTGGAAAGCTTCATGTGACAAAATGAAAATATACCTAAAAATAAATGGGATCTAGTAAATAAGTAGACCCCTCAATCATACACAAAATTCTCTAATACCATCTGGAATAGTGGTTTTTACATTTTGTGGAGTCATGATACTCTGAGAGGGTGAGGAAATCTATGGACACATAAATTTTCTCTAGTATAGATGGACTTCATTGCCTTTGCTCTCTCAGTTGAAAATGTTATCCTGGGATAAAACAGATAAAATAGAAAGTACACATCCTAATATTTGAGAAAGAAGAGGAAACATATTATAACAGCATATTCTCATAAATCAGAGAGTTTCGGGTAAAAAATATTACTTCTGTTATATTTCAATATTATATAACTCTATGCATTATACTTTGGTAATATTTCTGCAGAAAAGAGAATACTACATTTAAGTTCTCAGCTCTGAAGAAAACTTTTAAAATATCTTCATATGTAAATCAAATTGTTCTATGGTGACACAAAATGAACCCCAATGGAAAATATTTGGTACTTCAAATGTTCTCTGTAAATTAAAAAGTTTACCAAAAAATAAATAAATAAATAAATATATATATATATATATATATTTATATATATATATATATATATATCATTACTAGTGTTAAGAGATATATAAAGAAACACTTTCTTGCAAAAATCACTGGAGAATCATGCACATTATAGCATTCAATCAAAGGAGACCCTTTAAGAAACAAGAAATTGATGCTTAAACTTTTGCATCTAATGTGAAAACTGAGATTGCAAAATTCCAAGTATTGCTTTGATCTTTAAATCAACATAATTAAGAAAACCTTCGTCATTTGACTTGCCCAAAGTGGTTTGACTCTAGATCTTACAGATAAGTGAGGAAACAAAAAGTACATAAAATTTAGAAGTTTTAAAATAAAATAAAACGGAAACCAGGCTTGATAATCCTCCAAACACAAAGAACCATTTAAGCCATGTAAACCAATTGTACCCAGCTTATTATAGGAACATAAGCAAAACTCAGGGGTTTTCTTTTGTAAATTCCTCTGATAATCATAAAAGAAGCAAGTCATCTTCCCAAGATGGTCTCTTTTAATCAATTACCTGCTGTCTGAAAACCCCCATTTTAATAACAAATCATTGTAAAGGTTCAACAATTTCCTCATTTTCACTTTATAAGTCGTGTAGTATTGTCCTGCCTCTAAGCTTCATAGCAGTTTTGAGTTTGAAGTATCCTTGCTCTCAAATAGCTTCTCACTGAACCCAATCAAATATCCCTATCAAGTAAAGCTTTCTGAATTTTCTTTTGACAGTAGCAAGCTAACAAAAATTCCAGACTGATTTCATTTGTTTTAAAGTTTTCAAGTTGATTAAATTTTTAAATATGGTATTGGGAAGAGGTCGAGAAAGATTTTCTTTTTAACTTTAGTTATTTTGAGCAAGAGAGGGCACAAGTGGGGGAGTGAAAGAGAGAGAGAGAGAGAGAGAGAGAGAGAGAGAGAGAGAGAGAGAGAGAGAGAGAGAAAACCCCAAGGAGACTCTGCACTTCAGTGCATAGTCTGATGTGGGGCTCAAACACACCAACTGTGAGATCATCACCTGAGCCGAGACCAAGAACCAGAGGCTTGACTAACTCACCCCTAAGACATTCTCACTTATTAAGTTTATTTATTTTGAGACAGAGGGAGAGTGCGCATGCACACACAAGCATGAGTCGGGGATGGGCAGAGAGAGAGAGAGAGAGAATCCCAAGCAGGTTCTATGTTGTCAGGACAGAGCCTGATGAGGGGCTCAGTGTCATGAACAATGGAATCATGACCTGAGCCAAAACCAATAGTTGGATGCTTAACCAACTGAGCCACCCAGGCACGCCAAGATTTTCTTTTTTTAATGAAATGATTCAAGGAATATTAAGTGGGGGTGGGTAGCACACAAACAAGATGACAGATTAATGCATGCCAAAGAAAAATGCTTAGAAGTGGTTCCTTTACGTAGGGATAACAAGATTTCAAATCTATCTAAAATTGAGACCAATGTTTATTACAAATTAGGAACTACTTTCATCTCCAAACCAGCTCTCAACCTCACCAACTGATGAAGTATAATTATTTAATACCTATTGCATTAGACCACAGTAGGTAAGTCTAGTGATTGATCCTCTCAAATGAAATCTTTATTGCTAGAGAAAAACAAAACTATGGGAATACAGAATGGCCATAATTGCCACTGAGGTCCCCAGGCTAATTATTTCAAACCTGAATAGCAATGTTCATAATCTACCTATTAGTTGCCAACTTATTAATTCACTATGAAAATGTATTTGCAATGGAACATATCCAGAAAATTTAATAGAAATGGATCTCCATTAATGGTCTCACTAAGGTGTATATTACCATCAATATCACAATCAGCTTTTGTGGATAACTATGATAATGCTGCCTGCTAGTCTAACCAAAAGATAAGTAGACAAGCAGTGATGCCAACAATAATAATCACCCATTGTTAATATACTGAAGGGGAAATGTCCTTCACAGTACAACTTTTTGTTGCACTGTTGACAAGTTTGTTCTTATTGACGTGCCATGAAAATATACAATAGCTGTACGCCCCACCAGCTTTAATATAGTGAAATAAAAGATAGCAATCACACACGAAGGCATGTATAACAGAAAAAGATTGTATCTATAAACCTATATTCACTTAGATATATGGATAAAGAAGTATATACAGGGCAATCTCAAAAGTCATAGTATATTTATAAGCTTTAGATGCTCTGTAAAGAAGATCTAAATACTGAAGCAATATTTTAGGCTCCTAGAAAACAACAGCAACTGATGACCAAGTTGTATAGCTGGAGTCTATCCATCCCTTTCTCCCCTCTTCCTTTTTTTCTTTTTTTCTTTATTGCTTTCTTTTAATACTTATGATGGACCTTCTTTATGCTATGCCTTGTTCAGGATGCTGGGATATATTTTTAAGAACCTAGAGGGTGGCTATTAAATTCTCAACCTTTTAATGACTCCCTTCCAATGAGGAAAGAGACCCGTAAAAAGTCCAAAACAAACAAAAACAATGCATAAAGTTTAGGAAAATATGTATGATGCCAGATAAAGTAAACACTATCGGTAAGACAAAGGAAAGTAAGACAATAGAGTAAAATGTATGGGTTGTGAGAGGAAAATGCCAAAGGAACATTTTGCCAAAGAGGTGACATTTTAGTAGAGATGTAAATGAAGATCAAGTCAGGTGATAACCTGGCAGCAAAGCATTTCAAGATCAAGAAATCCCAACTAAACCCCTTTCTGCAATGGGAATGATCTTGCTGTGAACAACTAGACAAAGGCCGTGTGGCTTACCTGACGTGAATGATAGCTGCAGGACAGAAAGTGGACATGGACAGATGTGCACAGGGCTTTGTGCCATGACACGAACTTTTGATTTTATCCACTTACTATGGCTATTAGGCAGAGAATCACATGATAGACAACTGTTTGCTGTTGTTTTTTGTTTTTTCAATCAAACTACAAGTTCAGAGGCAAGATTCAAATGGACATAGGCTCATCATTTCATACATCACATTTTGATAGAGACTATAAGAAGTATGGTATGCTTAAGTCCTTTGGGCTACATAGGAACACTATTACCTAACATATGCACAATGCCTTTCAGCCTATAAAATAGTTCTAGTGCATCATCCAATTTCACACTCACAGCATTTTAGAGTACACAGATATTTTAGTCCTCATTTTACATAGGAAACAATGAAGGCTTGAATTTAAAACAAATTGACCACAGTCAAAATCCTAATATAAGCAGTCTATTTTTTTTAAGTTCTTTATTTATTTTTGATACAGAGAGAGAGAGAGAGTGCATAAGCAGGGGAAGAGTAGAGAGAGAATCCCAAGTAGGCTCCACACCATCAGCTCAGATCTCAAAGCAGGGCTTGAACTCCCCAAATGTGAGACTATGACTTGAGCAGAAACCAAGAGTTGGACACTTAACTGAATGAGCCACCCACATGCCCCCAAAGCAGTCCTTTTTGAATTATAAAAAAAAAAAATACAAGTATCTATAAATGAATCACTAGTAGGAAATTCCACCCAAATATGAATGGGGCATGGTAAATATAAAATGAGCAAAACAACTTTTAAGTTCATCTCTGTGAATACTCACCATTGTCTCTTCTGCTCTATTTACCACAGGCAAAGCCCTTCTCAGGCAGACCTTTTATCTTTCACCTAAAATCCGGTTTCTTTGGATGGGGAATATACATCAAACTTCCTTGGAGTTTTCTTCATAGCTGTGTCTAATTCTCTTGGTTAGGTACTAATGTGAGGCATTACTGCACTCACTGCTATCTTTTAAAAGAAAACAACAATCCCAAGGACTAACTTAGACATAGGAGGATTGCCACACTTTGAAAGAACATGAAGATGTTTAAATCCTTCTTGTTCATTATTTTACTATGCCTGGGAGCCAGCGTAATGATCATTAATATTAGGAATATACGGTTTTGTGACAGTATTCTGCAAGCCATTTTTACCTCTATCCATTTCCACAATTACAGCTCACACAAAGGTTAAAAACATATCATAGACATGTTATGTTTATTAACTATGAAAGTGCAGACATTAAAGAGTATCCAGGCCTAGAAGTTAGAATGACCTTGAAGTATCATATGTGAGTACTACACAGATACCTCTGGAACATGTTCAATTCTTGATCTCATCAATAAGTACATTCTGGCTTATGGGATCAAGCAAGGTTGGTTTTAGTTTTTTTGTTTTGTTTTGGTTTGGTTTATTTTTTTTGGCTCAATCTCTTACCTTCTATCTCCTTTTAGCATGAGGACACCAGAACTCTCCTTATAAGAGGTCTATTTCATTGAAAAGGTTATGATATCCTTTCTCTGAAATATTATAAAAGAATAGACTTTATCATAAACTGATAGGTGTACAAGTCTAAAATACTTACAAAATTTTATGTTAATGTCTAAAAGATTTTTTTTAAAGTTCAAACAAACATCCCATGTTCAACAACTCTAGCTACTTTAGATATTGTATCATTTTACTAGGTGTCTCCTTAAGTAAAGATGAGCTGTCAAAAAGGTTCTTTTAACTATCTTTACAGGTTAGCCAAGAAAAAGCAAGCAAGGCATAAAAACTACACCACCATCTGCAAATCTCAAGACAAAATCCACTGATACTGTGTAGATATGTCGCTGTTCCTGTGGATCACTTTTATCACATTAAGAGAAAGCTGTGGTTCACTGCTTTTGATTTTATTCCTTTACAACTCTTAAATTATGTGCTGTGGGTTTTTTCTTCTGTCTTATTAGATATAATTGGCAAATAAAAATAAAACATGTTTCATATGTACAACATGATGATTTAATATTTGTATACATTTTAAATGATGACCACAATCAAGGTAATTAACACATCCCTCATCTCACAGAGTTATTGAATGTGTGCTAATAACAGTATCTATTCACTTACCAAATTTCAATTATACAATGCAGTATTAATTATAGTCACCACGCTATACATGAGATACTCAAAACTAGCTCATTTCATAAATGCAAGTTTGTATACTTTGACCAGTAACTCCCCATTGAGCACCACCCCTGTCCGTGCCAATCACAACTCTACTTTCTGTTTTTGTGAGTTGGATTTTTTTTTTACATTCCACATGAGATCATAGAGTATTTATCTCTCTGTGTCGTGTTTACTTCACCTAGCACAATGCACTACAGGTTCATTTCTGTTTCTGAAAATGTCATGATTTCCCTTTTTTAGGGAAAGGCTGAGTAATATTTACATATACATCACACACATTTGATCCATTCATCACTCAATAAACATTTACAGTGTTTTCATATCTTGGCTATTATGAATAATGCTGCAATGAACATGAGAGTGCAGATATATCTTCAGGATGATTTCATTTCTTTTGGTTATATATCCAGAAATGAGACCATTGAGTCATATGGTAAGTATGATTTATTTTTTTTAGGAACCTCCATTACTATTTTCCATAATGTATATGTCAAAAAATCAAGCAACCTAGAAGAAATGGACCAGAAACATACCATCTTATAAGACTGAATCAGGAAGACACAGAAAATCTGAACAGACTGATTACGAGTAACAAAATTGAATACGTCGTCAAAAAAACTCCCAAACTTAAGTCCAAGACCAGATGGTTTCCTAATTCCATTCAACATTTAAAGAATAGTTAATACCTATTCTTCTCAAACAATTCCAAAAAAATAGAAAAGGGAGTGATGCTACCAAATTCATTCTACAAGCCAGCATTACTCTGATACTGAAAGTAGACAAAGACACTATAGAAAGAAAGAAAAGAAAAGAGAAGAAATTTAGTTAGTTATAGGCCATCAACCCTAATGAACATAGATACAAAAATCCTCAACAAAATATTAGCAAACTCAATTCAAGAATACATTAAAATCACCTTTCACCACAATCAAGTGTGATTTATTCAGGGATGCAAAGATGGTTCAATACCCACAAATCAATCAATATGGTACAGCATAATTAACATAATGTATAAAAATCATACAATCATCTTAATTGATGCAGAAAGAGCATTTGATAAAATTCGGTATCAATTCCTGATAAAAACCCTTGAGTGGTTAGAGCTTTTTATATAGTACATATTTTATTAGTTTGTACTAACACATTCTCTTATTACAAAGGCAATTTACTGGAAGGATCTTTTGATACTTAAATCATTTGAAATAACACAAACAGAACTACACATTTTAAAAAATCCTCATTTGTGTAACAAAAAAGACAAGTTAAACAACAAAAAACGTTCCTTTCTTACAGGTGGATACTGAAGCGGACCTAATTCAGTTTTCTTTTTAAAAGCCTCTGAAGACAAAAGCAGCTTAAAACCTAATTAAGATGTCATATATGACAAACCCACAGCTAACATCAAACTCCATGGTAACACAGTTAAAACCTTTTTCTCTAAGATCAGGAACAGAACAAAGATGTCTCTAAGATCAGGAACAGAACAGAAGTGTCTGAACACTTCTATTCAGTATAGCAGAAGTCCTATCCACAAGAAATCATTCTTGAAATAAAAGACATCATTCAAGAAATAAAAGACATTCAGATTGGTAAAAAAGAAGTAGAACTGTCACTATTTGTAGAGGGAATGCTATATATACAAAACTCATCATTCAAGAAATAAAAGACATTCAGATTGGTAAAAAAAAGAAGTAGAACTGTCACTATTTGTAGAGGGAATGCTATATATACAAAACTCATCATTCAAGAAATAAAAGACATTCAGATTGGTAAAAAAAAGAAGTAGAACTGTCACTATTTGTAGAGGGAATGCTATATATACAAAACTCTAAAGACTTTACTAAAAAAAGGTATTAGAGGGGTGCCTGGGTGGCGCAGTCGGTTAAGCGTCCGACTTCAGCCAGGTCATGATCTCGCGGTCCGGGAGTTCGAGCCCCGCGTCAGGCTCTGGGCTGATGGCTCAGAGCCTGGAGCCTGTTTCCGATTCTGTGTCTCCCTCTCTCTCTGCCCCTCCCCCGTTCATGCTCTGTCTCTCTCTGTCCCAAAAATAAATAAACGTTGAAAAAAAAAAAAAAGGTATTAGAGGTAATAAATGAATTCAGTAAAGCTGCAGGGTACAAGATTAACATACAGAAATCAGTTTTACTTTTTAAGTCTATTTATTTATTTTGAGAGAGAGACAGAGAGACAGAGAGAGAACAGGGGAGGAGAAGAGAGAAGGAGAGAATCCCAAGCAGGCTCCACACTGCCAGTGCACAGCCCAATGCAGGGCTCGAACTGACAAACCGTGAGGTCATGATGTGACCCGAAACCAAGAGTCAGACACTTAACCAACTTAGCCACACAGATGCCCCTGAGTTGTACTTTTATACACTAACAACAAAGTAGGAAAGAGAGAAATAAAGACAATAATTTAATCTACAATGACTTCAAAAAAATAACCAGGAATAAAGTTAACCAAGAATATGAAGGATCTGGCTCTAAAAAAAGTAAGACATTGATGAAAGAAACTGAAGACACAAATAAATCAAGAGATATACCACGCTCACAGAGTAGAAGAATTAATATTGTTATATTATCAATAGCATTGAAAGCGATCTACAGATACAATGCAATCCCTGTCAAAACACCAGAGACATTTTTATAGAAGTAAAACAGTCCTAAAATTTGTTTGGAATCAACCATCCTGAATAGCCTAAACACTCTTGAAGGGAAAAAGCACAAAACTGGAGGTATCGCAATCCCAGATTTCAAACTACACTACAAAACTATATCAATCAGAAGAGTATGACATTTGCACAAAAATAAACACATAGTTCAGTGGAAGAGAATAGAGAGCCCAGAAGTAAATCCATGCTTACAGCATCAATTAATCTAAGACAAAGGAAGCAAGAATATGCAAGAGGGAGAAGACAGTCTCTTCAATAAATAGTGCTGGGAAAACTGGACAGGTACATACAAAAGAATGAAAGCTGACCACTTTCTTAAACCATACACAAAAATAAATGTTAGACCTGAAACCATAAAGTTCCTAAAAGAAAACATCTGCAATCGTCTCTTGGACATTGCAATTGGCATTATTCTGGAACTGTCTCATCAGGCAAGAGAAACAAGAGCAAAGTAACTACTAAGACTCATCAAAATAAAAAGCTTTTCACAAGAAAGGAAAAGATGCTCAATATCACTAATCATCAGGGAAATAGAGATTAAACCCACAATGAGGTATCACCTCATACCAGTGAGAATGACTAGTATCAAAAAGACAAGAAATAAGAAGTGTTGGCAATGATGTGGAGAGAAACCCTTGTCTATCATTGGTGGGAATGCAAGTGGTACAGTCACTATGGAAAACAATATGGAGGTTCTTCAAAAAATTAAAAACAGAAATACCACACAACCCAGTAATCCCACTTTGGTCATTTACCTGAAGAAAACAAAAACACTAATTTGAAAAGATACAGGCAGCCCTTTGTTTATTCCATCATTATAGAATAGCTAACAATATAGAAGTGACACAAGTGTCCATTGATAGATGAGCAGATAAAGATGGTGTGTATATACATACTGATGCAATATTATTCAGCCACTAAAGAGAATGAGATCTTGCCATTTATGACCACATGATGAGCCTAGAGTGTATTATGGATAGTGAAATAAGTTAGACAAAAAAGACCAATACTGTATGGTTTTACTTATATGTATTATTATTTTTTTAAAAAACACAGAAATAGACTCATACAAACAGAGAACTAGTGGGTATCAGAGGAGAGGGGTGTGGGAGATGGGTGAAACAGGTGAAGAGAAGAGGTACACATTTCCAATTATAAAATAAATAAAGCCTAGAGATCAAAAGTACAGCATAAGAATATATCCATTAAATTTTATAATTACTTAGCATGATGACTATGGTAACTGCATTTTATGCTGAGCATTTTGAAGTAAATACGGTGGTTGGATCACTATGTTGTACACCTGAAACTAACAGGGTACTGTATGTCAACGATACTTCAAAACAGTGGAGGAAATAAAAATAAATATGTTTATCACACAGACAACACATTTTTCTAAGGACTGTAAGGGAAGAATCGTTATGTTATATACTGTCATGGTCATACTTCACAGAAAACAGAACCTGTACAAAGTCTATACTGCACTATTTTTGTTAAAACAAATGTTCAGAAGGAGAGATGACTTCAGGCATAGCAGAGAAACGAGGTAGAAGGTATTATGAAAATTTCCTTTGGGAACTATTGGTCCCTTCATATTTTTCCCAGTTGACTCATATACAAAGATTTGAGCTAGCTATGGGGCTAAAGCAAAGATTAGTGTCAGATCATGGAAGGAGAAATGCACTCTGAATACACATGAAATCAGTGGGATGACCTGAAATAATCCTAGAAAAAAATTATGTGAACATATCAAAAGAGGAAAACGAAACAAAAGTTATGGAAGAATGAGCTCCAGAGGAATTTCCAGACTAGCTTTTGAGCTCCCTACATAGAGTCAGCTCTGTCCTCACACTTGTTTTAAGTGGTCAATTTGTTCCAACACCATTCAAGTACCTATGAAAAAAATTTTAGCAGACCAATAATTTTATGTTTGCTTAAATGTCATTTCGTCTGCAAGAAACACTTGGCAACAGTAGCACCCAGCCAGGCAACTGCACCTAGCTTATAGAAGTGTGTAGGTATACAGGATACACAGACACCACCACCATCTCACTGTGTCTTATGAGCCATGCCCAATCACAGATGGTGTTACAGCTCTCTAGTTCACTTCATCCTCCTTCCACCATTGCAACATAACTCATAGCTGACATGCTTCCAACTCCCACACCATAAGCAAACTCCAGGTCTTTTTTAAAAATGTAAAATGCTACATTTATTGTAGTATTTCTCTCTCTCTCTCTGTCTCTCCCTCCCTCCCTCCCTTTCTCTCTCTCTCTATATATATATTTAAACATTTTTAACATGTGTAACAGTATGCAATTTTTATTAGGTTCCATTTTTGGTGCGTATGCCACTGACCAAGTTTTTGAGGTTTGTGCTCATATCCCCAATTTCCCTATAACCCCTATAGGGTTTCATTATATCATTTTGCCTAGCAGGTAAACATATGACCAGAGCATATGGTCATGTTATATTAGAACTGGCTATACTGAAAATTGGCAATTCCAATGCTACATAAACTATTTAAGAAAAATTCGTTCACCCACACTTACGCAGTACTTATTATGAAAAAACACTAAGTTAAGCATTGTATCTAGCCAATATAATCAATATGAGTGACCAATGGGATGTTGATACAAAATTTATCTATGGGGAAGCTTTGGGTTCTTTATTATTTTTACCTAAAGAGGTTTCTTTTTAGTAAGGACAAATGTGATATTTTTAAACTCTGCTTTTTTCAGTATACCTTTAAAACTTTTTAAATTGGGGCACTTGGGCCGGTCGAGCATCCAACACTTGATTTTGGCTTGGGTCATGATCCCAGGGTCCTGAGATCGAGGCCCACAATAGTTTTTGTATTCAGCATGGAGCCTGCTTGACAGTCTCTCTCTCCCTCTGATCTTCTCCCCTTCTCCTATGCACACACACTCTCTAAAAGAATCGTAAGTAGTAAATAAATTGTTTTAAAATTGTTTTATACATTGTCAAGTTGAGATTAAGAACCTCATATTTAGGGGTGCCTGTGTGGCTAAGTTGGTTAAGTGTCTGACTCTTGGTTTCTGCTCGGGTCATGATCTCATGGTTTGGGAGACTGAGTCCCACATCAAGCTCTGTGCTGACAGCACAGAACCTCTTTGGGATTCTCCCTCTGCCCCACCCCTGCTCTCTCTCTCCCTCCTTTTTTTTTTTTTAATATGAAAAAGAACCTGATTTTTAACTTGCAATAAAAGTGTGTGACTTAATTTTTTTCAAAAAGGTCAAACTGCAACCATCTGCCAATAAAGTAATAAAACCTCAGATCAAACCACTGACCTCTAAATCTGAACTTAATGCCAAAAATAAATACCAGCAAATAAGATTTAAATAGAAATATACTTTCTTTTTCATTTAGAATTTAAAAAGTAACACAGCTATTCAATATAGTCAAGTCAGATTATTCTAGCAATATACTAAAATTTTACCATGAGATATCAGTATCATTGCCATAAGTACAATTATGTGAACCAGAAAATGAAAACTATGACTTCTATTCAACTCAAATGTTTTTGATAAGTTCAATACCATTCCTCATTAAAAAAAAAACTATTAAAGAGAATCATTGTTCAAATCAGTCTTACACTTAGTTTAAAAATAATAGAAATTCCCTGCTAAAGGTGGAAATCTATTTCAGAATAATTCTTCCATTCTGCAAGTCCTAAAATAATAAGTGATGATGCAAACACAATAGTTATTAATAGTAGAAATTACGTACATTGCAAAAATGTTCACTTAAAAAGTAAAAGTAGAAGAGAACCAACAGAAAAATATTGATATAATTTGCTAAAGTCCTGCCTGCTTTCAGGTACCAAAGAAATAGGTAATTTAGTGGGTAAGAAAATCACTAACCATACTATTAATAATAATAATCAATGAAAAGCAAATCATAGCTAGCTTGGAATACACTTTTAAATAGACAAGCTATGGATCTTTATGGAAATGTAAGCAGAACACCTAATTACACAGAGATAAAAAAATACCTTGTTATTTGATGGGAATAAATTATTTGTAAATGTATTTATTTTTTCCCAAAGTAACACTCCAGGAGGACTGGAGATTTAAAATAAATCCAGTAAAATTACAGAGCAGTTCCACCAGAAGAATTAACAAACATAAATAGCCAAGAATATTCTGTAACAATGACAAATAATTTGTATTACCTAATTTTAATGAAAAAGTTTCACAATTACAACAGTGCAGTAGAAAACAAGCATATCAATATAAATAGAAGGCATGATATAGCTTCAACAGGGAAGCTTTTGAAACTATAACATTTAGAGGCACCTGGGGGGTTCAGTTGTTAAGCACCCAACTCTCGGTTTCAGCTCAGGTCATGATTTTGTGTTTTTTGAGTTCAAGCCCACATCAGACTCTGTGCTGAAAGTGTGGAGCCAGCTTGAGATTCTCTCTCTCCCTCTCTCTCCTTCTGTTCCTCCCTCCCTCCCTGCCTCTCTCTCAAAAATAAACAAATCATAAATAAATATGTAACATTTAATATGTGATAAATAAACCACCAAGTCAGTAAAAAATACATTGTTTAGTAAACACTAATAGGGAAATAAATACTGGTTACAAAAAGAATCAGTATAGGTGTTCATCTCTCACAGTACCCTAGAATAAGGTCCAGATGGATTAAAGTACTGAACAATTTTTGTTTTTTCTTTTTAACTTTTTAATGTTTATTTATTTTTCAGAGAGAGAGAGAGAGCACAGGAGGGGCAGAGAGAGAGGGAGACACAGAATTCTAAGCAGACTCCAGGCTCTGAGCTGTCAGCACAGAGCCCGATGTGGGACTCAAACCCACAAACCGCGAGATCATGACCCGAGCTGAAGTCAGACACATAACCTACTGAGCCACCCAGGTGCCCTGGAACAATTTTTGTAAATCAGCGATGTTACAACAATAAAATACTGAAAGATAAAAAAAACTAGAATGAAGTATTTGAGGAACAGTCATGTGTCTGTTCCCTATATAAAATGTATGTTTTTAAGCAATAAGAGTATATAAATCACAAAAAATTCCTAAATGTTTGAGATTAGCACTAGGTGTCATATGTAAGAGATGAATTTCTGGGTTCTACTCTTGAAGCCAATACTATACTGTATGTTAACTAACCTGAATTAAAAAAAATTTTTTTTTCGTTTCCTATATTCAAAAACTTTGCAAAATAGATTACTGAGAAATCATTGAGTACCTAAAGATGAAAGGCCATTTAAACAGAGTCTTATAATCAAGATCACAAAAGAAACATGGGTAAAGCATTGACCAGTTTATAAAACATTAAAAATAATGGACAAACACAGACTATATAAAAGTTTACTGCTAATCAATGTAAACACAAAGCAAAACAATCAAAACAAGATTTTACTTAATAAATCAGCAAGTACTTGCAAATGTTTAATAATAAATACTGGTGACACTGCAGTAAGACACACTCCCTCTCGTATTCTGCTAATGATGTGCTACATTACCTTACCGTAGGGACCAAAACCAAGTACCACAGCCTACGTGGCTTACACTCTAGAAATTTGTTTTCTCACAGTTCTAGAGAGTACAAGTAGTCTGAAATCACGATTTAGCAGGGCTGGTTTCTTCTAAAGCCTCTCTTTTAGGCATATAATGACCTTTTGCCCACATATTCATATGGTCTTCCCTGTGTGTGTGTGTGTGTGTGTGTGTGTGTGTGTTTGTGTGTGCCCTAATTTCTTCTTATGAAGGCATCACATTAGATTAGGACTTCATTTTACTTTACTTACCTCTCTAAAGACCCTGTCTCCAAATACAGTCACACGGTGAAGTACTTGGGGTTAAGATTTCAACACATGATTTGGGGGGGGTGGAGGCACAATTCAGCCAATAATGGGTATCGAGGTAAAAATTATGCTGGCCAAGGAAGACTATTTAAAACTATCACAATAGGAGACAGACACCAGAGTTCAATGTGAACTCTACGCTGACACCAAGGACTGAGTGCGGAAAGACTGAGATCTTAGGCTACCTGTGTTTGCTAACTGGTTTCACCAAAAAAAAAAAAAAAAAAAAAAAAAAAAAAAAAAAAAAAAAAAAAAAAAAATAGGTTTCTGTCCTTATGTTCAGGACAGGACATAAAGGCCCCATTTTCCTTGATGATTACATGTAAAATGTATGGTTCTCAAGTTTTTGAAAAAACCATCTGCAGGTAGTAACGGCGGCAAGAGGACTTTTTATAAGGCTTATATTTCAAAAGGCACAGAAAGAATGTACAGTTACAAGCTTTCTAAAGTAAAAGCACTAAGAAAAGGGAATTTAAGGGCCTGGAGTTGTAAAGAAGGTTGTCTGAAGTTTAATCAACCTGAGGGAAACATTAGCCATCTTAGTAGGGGTGTGGGAAAGGGTTGCTTTTCTCTAACATTTCTTGTAAGCATTTTGAAGTATCTATCAAAGCTCTCATCAACTCTTATCTTTTGAACAATTCATTTTGTTTTGGGATGCTACTCCAAGAGGAATGCTTTGTGTGTTTTCAAACCATTATTCGTAATAGTCAACTGTAAACTGCAATTTCCAAAATACATAAATAAATGATTCTGATACATATTTATCAGAACATAGAATCTAACTATTACCAATAGGGTTTACTAGAATTTTATCATATATAAAATGTACGACTTACCTTTAATTTTTTAAATGTTTATATTTTAGACAGAAAGAGAGAGACAGAGCATGAGAGGGGGAGGGGCAGAGTGAGAGGGAGACAGTGAGCTGTCAGCATAGAGCCTGATATGGGGTTTGAACTCACCGACCATGAGATCATGACCTGAGCCAGATCACGATCTAAGTCAGATGCTCATCAACTGAGCCACCCAGGTGCCCCGCATGACTTATTTTTATTGTTTTAAAATAAACAATACAAAGTTGTATGGCATAATCCCATCTGCAAAATGTTTTACATATATACATATGTGCACGCAAACACGCATGCGCGCGCGCGCGCACACACACACACACACACACACACACACACACACACACACACAGAATCAGTGATCAGGGCACTTTGGTGGCTCAATTGGTTAAGCGTCCCAGCGTCCCACTTCAGCTCAGGTCATGATCTGCAGTCCCTGAGTTCAAGCCCCACATCGGGTTCTGTGCTGACAGCTCAGAGCCTAGAGCCTGCTTCATAGTCTGTGTCTCCCTCTCTCTCTTCTCTTCCCTCACTCACACTCTCTCAAAAATAAACATTAAAAAAAAAAAGATAATCAGTGATCAGAAAGATCTGAAGAACATGTGAAAACATTTACACTAGGCATCTGTTATAGAAATATGACATTTTTACACTTATTTTTACACATTTCTATTTTTAAAATATAAGCAGGTTCAGAACAAGTAGAAATAACATGATAGAGATATATCAGCTTAATATAAAGAGCTTGCAGAAGAGCAGAACACTGACATTAGTGAAGGGGACAATTTGTAACTACAAAAGAAGCCTCTTTGGCATAAAGATTACTTTAGACTGATTTTTTTTTTTTAATCTAAAGGAGGGGTGGGCACCTTTAGGAGGGGTGGGTGGGAACCACTGGGTGGTTCAGTCAGATAAGTGTCGAAATCTTGCTTTCAGCTCAGGTCATGATCTCAGGGTTCATGAGTTTGGACCCCACATCGGAATCCATGCTGCCAGTGGAGAGCTTGCTTGGGATTTTCTCTCTCTTCCTCTCTGCCCCTCCCCTGCTCATGCTGTCCCTTTCCCAAAAATAAATAAATAAAAATAAATTTTAATATAAATTAAAAAATTAAAAACCCCACAGGAAAAGCACAGAAAACCCAGTAAAAGTTACCCTTTTAAAAGAGAAATTTATAATAAGAACCTCCATTTGTAAAGTTATGTCCCTTCTGTACCAGAAAAGAAAGATGACTTAATCTCTAGAATCTCAACAGTGGAGCAGGCACTTACTTACATCTCTAGGACAATACCTTTGTTTGCTGTGCTTTGCCTGCACTGGTCCCCAACCCCAACATTATCATCTGTCTTTAGCTCGAGATGGTATTTGGCGTGGTGGTTTGAGCCATTTCAAGGGAGTTATTCTGTTTTCCAGGGTCTCTCTGATGTATACATGAGGTATGTATTTTATTAAATTGCTGTTTTTCTCCTGTTAATCCACCTTTTTATTACAAGAGGGTCTCTGGCTCTGCATATGTTCCGAGAACATACTAAAAGCCCCCATCCCACAACCCAAGCCAAGACTGTGTTCGTTCCGTCCAACATGTGCTCCATGCACTGTACATAGAAGTGCCGGAATATTTTAAATGGGTGTTTAAAGTATTTAAGGGTTATTTATAGTCTCTAGGGAAAGAAAATGTAGTGGCTCATTACAAAGCATAATTTCTATAACATTTATTCTTTACAGGTTGCGAACCTATGTGTCACTAGAAAAATGAGCAAAGAATCTCAGATAGTTAGTGGAGTTTAAACATAGTTCTTTGTTTTTATTGTAAGTACTCTGCCAATTCAAATAAAAATTGCTTTATGTTTTGGTCAGAACACGTTGTTGCCATCTTACAGTAACCTTCTAACGATTCTCCTTTTTTATTCAAAGGAAATCTGGGCAAAGGATTGGTTTAGCGAAAATTTTACTAAGTTAGACCCAATATATATTACTGCTTAACTCTTTGATGACATGTCTGTATACAGGTATAAACATGTGGAGAGATACAGATTCACAATCCAAACTGATGACAACATAAAGCCAGTAAGAAAAAGAATTCAGAAAAAGATAAAGACTTGTGTCAATTTTTCTTTTTTAGATTGACCCAATCAATTCCCTTCACCACGTACCGCTTCCCCCAAACCACAGTGTTCTGCCTCGCTTGACCAAGTGATGTCTTCTGCGGATTAAAAATGAAACTTGTGGCTGCATCTACGCCCTTCAGTCAAGGCTCATTTTTCTTGAGAATGACTAACATTTAGTTTTGCATAAATTTGCCTAGCAGGCAGTTCCATAATATAGTTTTTAATAGTGTTAATGTCTATCGCCAGACATCTGTTTTAAACCTATCTTCTTTATTGTACTTACTCCGTCTAATTGCATTATTTTGGTAAACAGAAGAAAGTAATTTAAAATGACATCTATCTGAATCAGCCCCAAACTCATTAGCTTTTTCCCTCCCCAAAAGACGTAAAAACAGATGTTTTTGTTACTCTGCCCTGATACTGCATATCTTTTTATTGTGTAATCAATTTGCTTAATCTTTTCCATGGTCTGCTTTTAACTGATGTTACTACTTCCAATCTTAAACGATAGTTTTAAAACACTTACTCTTGAAATTTTTATGTTTTAACCACTATTAACTTTCAAATCTGACATCCTTTGACATGACAAGATGCAGAAATGCCTCCCAGTGAATATGCCCGGCATTTGGGTCAAAGGACTTCAAACTAGGCAGTGGAATCCATGAACAAATAACAAAATGAACGTGTGCCACCAAGTAACTACCCAAACTTCATTTTGCCTTCTATAAGATGAAGTCAGACTAGATGACATCTCAATTCAAGGAGAGCATCCTGGCTTTTACTGTGTGTGTGCGTGTGTGTGTGTGTGTGTGTGTGTTGGGTAGGAAGGAGAGTATTAAAAGAAAACAGTGGCAGCAAAAGAGAAAGAACAGTAAAGAAAAAACAAAAACAAAAAGTTACCAAAAGCTAAAATGGATCACTTTTCACAAAGCCAGAAAGAAATAAATGGGTAAAAGATGAAGGTGTCAATAGGGCAAAGAGGCAATAATAATAATTCTTCACACTTCTATAGTATTTGGTAGTTTCCAGTATTTTTCATACATTAAAACTTGATACCAATGACAATTCTGTGATGGAACCAGGATAGATATTACTCTTCCTTTTTTTAATAGTTTTAAAAAATCAAGGTTAAATGATTAAGTCAGATAAACATGAATACAGGAAAATCTTTATCATCAAATATTACTGACCCTTTGACCTTCCTGGGCCTCAAGACACTCATCTGTGAAATACAGATCCTGAAAAAACTTATCGTCAAAACTGTGTTAAGGATTTAAAAAAAAAAAATATATATATATATATATATATATATATATATATATATATATATATGGATATATGTGAAGTACTAAGACAATTGCTTGCCAGTCAATAAATGTTAGCTGCTATTATTATAGTCCATGCTACGACCAACAAAAGGAAAATACAGCCACAGCATCACTAACTCAGTTTACCTCCTCTTTATGGACTCCTGGAAGAATTAAGGAGACAAAAGGAATGTGTCCAAGTGACTTTAATGAGTAGTGGCCAACCAGTCAATTAAAGAAGCAGGATGACAAGTTCGAAGACCCTACACCCTCCCACCAACGCTGAGAGTGGTTAACTCCAGCCTGGGCAGTCTCTTCCAAGAAGCAGTAGATAGCCAGGATTTTCCCATTTACAAGGAATTTACATCACCCTAATACGGGTTACGGGTTTTTGTTTCAAGACAGTGTTATGGAAAGTCATAACATGTGAATTTAATTCCAGTCTAAGAAATTGTACAAGTGTAAGCATGTAAGTTAATTACTTTCAATGTTGAAGACAGAATTAACTCACGTAGTAACATCTGGTGGGCCTATTTGCTTTTTCAAATTAGGATAATTAGAACTGACAAACTACCTTCATTCCAATTTCTCTTTCTCATCATCCTTTAGATTATTTGCCAGTTGCTTTTTGTTGTCACGGGGTTTTTTCTTTCATTTTACTAGCATCACTCAACTTGTTTTACACGATGCTATAGCAACTGTAATCATTACCATGCCACTGCCCATAACACAATTTTATATTATGTTCAAAGAGTCCTAATATGAAAGAAAGTACATAGAATTTAAATGGTCAGCATCATTATATAGTATTCATGAAAGACACAAGTTGCAAGACAAGTTTCTAAAAGACTTTCTAAAAGGTATTTATTCTAATCTTCCTAACTCTTAGAACGGGGCCTGGCATACATTAGGTATTCAATAAATGCCTGTAGCATGAAGGACTCAATGAAGCGGTCAATTAACATGTGTTATTTTATGCAGCTACATATTTGTTAGAACACAATTATTTTCCCTTCATTTTACAAGTCTCTGTAACTGGTATTTTAATTTACAAAGTCTTTTTTACATGCATTCCAATGTACATTCATCTCCCGTAGATGGTGTCCCTTTCATCTTATGCATCCTAAAATTCTTTCATTGCTAGGAAAAATGCTTGCATATATACAACCCTATGACCTATTCTTTATTACAAGTACAAGGATTACTCATTCTTATAATTTTATAATGATTTTCTGGCCATTCTTTATAACCAACATAATAAAAAGGGCACTAGTATTCACAACAGTTGAGTATTCATTTCAACCCTTTAAAAAAATCACTTAAGTTTTCTGTGCCTAATCTTATCTATACAGTGTCAATGATTATCAACTTGTTTTCTTTAGCTGAGATAATTGTTCTTTAGATTAAATGATTTGTTAATAAAAAGCTAAATAAAATTATTAAATTAGAAAATATCTTTATGGGGCGCCTGGGTGGCGCAGTCGGTTAAGCGTCCGACTTCAGCCAGGTCACGATCTCGCGGTCCGTGAGTTCGAGCCCCGCGTCAGGCTCTGGGCTGATGGCTCAGAGCCTGGAGCCTGTTTCCGATTCTGTGTCTCCCTCTCTCTCTGCCCCACCCCCGTTCATGCTCTCTCTCTCTCTGTCCCAAAAATAAATAAACGTTGAAAAAAAAAATTAAAAAAAAAAAAAGAAAATATCTTTATGTGTTTCAGAATTTTATTCTGTTTAGGGAAGAAAATATTTTAAATATATTGCTTTAAAAATATATATTAAGGCAATTTTTTCCTTCAAAGTATTGAAATTTTTATGTAGTAAAAATACAGTACTATACTTGAGTAAAATAAAATTTAAAATGAAACCATCTACCTTAAAATACTGTTTTTACTTTAAGGTCATCTGAATTTATAAAATACAAACTCAGAAGGTCAGCAAGGCAATTAGCATTTTAATACACAGACCAAATCAATCAATTCAGGTAATATATATTCCCTAACATTTTTCATTTTTTCCATCTTTGTCCCAAAGTGAGGTTATATTTTCACTAGAATACTTGGGAATATGTCTGAAATCACTAACTAGAGATTTTAATACTGTTAAATACAAATCTGAGCCCTGTGGCAAATATTAAAAAAGAGAACTTCAACAAGTTATATTATACCTAAAACATATTTATCAGATGATGGTAATAAAACTTCACAAGCTCACTATCACACTTTGTGGCACTAAATTTGAATACAAATACGAAGCTCTGTCTTACTAATTCCTCTTTAATATTTGTTCATTATATTTATACTTAGATAAGCTACTGTTGAAGATTTCCTAAGCATTTTTTAATCAGCAAAGCATATTGATTTCAAAAGGTTTAGCATCGAGTATAATATTTTTAAAAAATCATTAAAATGAATAGAACTAAAAAAGCTAAATTGAGACAATAGTTTCCACAGTATCCTAAGAATGAATAAGTGTATCACAGTCTTGTTCAAACAGTACAGAATCTACCAAGTTTAATTGCACAAAAAGGAACTATAAATGGTGGTATTTCAGTGATAATGTTATTGAGATGATTCAACGTTAGAATTTACTCAGCCTTAGGTGACCTAACAACTGGAGAGTATAACAAACATCCTCATTTCCAAGACATTAATGAAATGATTGGCAAAGAGATGAATGCAAATTGCAAGCAGTTGTGGAAAAATGTGAACTTAAAAGGAAGAAAATTAAAGCTAATGAATATATGACTGTTTTCCCTATTCAGTACCTTTGAGGGTAACCTGGCTTGCCCATTAAAAATGAGTGCCTGTCAAAGCTGTTGCATATAAGCTGCTTTCCTGTTTTAAACAGGTGTACCAGATGGTAGAATTCACCATAGTCCTTTACCTCCAGAGAATAGTCAATTTTCATGCAAAATCCTCCAGCATTTGCAAGCTATTTTTTTATTCTAGAACCTAAAGGGTGTTTCAGGAAAAAAAAGAGAGAGAAAGAGAGAGAGAGAGAGAGGAGAAGGGGATTTATTCCTCACGAGTGTCTTTCAGTCCCATGGAGTAAGGCAAGAGTCACCTTAACTATACGAAAGATTAAAAAATAGAGAATACACTCAAAGACATTCTCAAATCACAATTAGTGCACTTGACTTCCCTTGGCACCTTACCTATCTTCAAAGAGAAGTTTTACAGAATTTTTTTGTTGTTGTGGTAAGACAGCAGGCCCTAAATGCAGTCAGTTGTGTTCAATCCCAAATTGATAAACCAAGACTTACTACCTAATCTAATTGCAGTCTCAGCCATGAATCGCTGAATAAAGCAAATTTGATCTTTCAATTTTCTCAGTTGAATTTCTATCACTTAACAGTTGGGTTTATTCTCACCGGCCTGTAATGTTAGCTAAGAAAAAATTCCTTTCATTCTTCAATGAAATTAAGTCCTCCTGTACGAATGTATAATAATTTAAAGTAACTACCCTAAACAAGCTGATTCTATTACAAAAATATACATAATCTTTTTTAAGTGGCCAAAATAAAAATCAAGCAAATAAGCCATTTAGAATCCTAGTTGTGTCAGGCGCTGTGCCACTTTGGGAAAGTGTCTTAACGTTTTGTGCTTAAATTTTCCCGCCTACCGCATGGAGCAGAGAACATGCCTTATATACTTGTGAGGTTTAAATTCATTAAAACAAAGAACTTAGAAAACGATCTCATTCCTGTAAGCACTTCAAACATACTGGCTACGATTATCACAAGTAATCTAAAAATGGAGAAGAAAAAACAGCTCCTGTTCGCTGTCACAATGAAAACCTTGCCTCTTTGAGGAAATCATTTCTCATGTACCATTCTACACCACTATTTATACTCATACAAATAAACATGTATCTAATTTTCCTTTATTACAATAAGGTGGTCATATTGGACACATCTGATATAATTTGTTTTTTCACTTACTAGCATCGCAGGTAATAAAGCAGGTAATTTTTTGGAAAAGTTAATGATCCTTATTAAATTTTTCTTTAACAGAGAAAACAAGGACAAAGGAGTGAAACATGCCCTTGGTTAGGTTAACAAAAACAGCAAGATCCT
Organism: Felis catus; assembly: GCF_018350175.1. Lineage (NCBI taxonomy): Eukaryota > Metazoa > Chordata > Mammalia > Carnivora > Felidae > Felis > Felis catus. The sequence continues at coordinate 105,176,804 of NC_058369.1, forward strand.
TAAAAACAAATTCCAAAGCACAGTGTGAGGTACACAGATGTAAATACAACATTTGATGAGAACATTGTATGGAATGATGGTCTCAGGATGTTGGAGGCAAACAGAATTATCCTTATACAATTTGTCTTAATTTTTAAGAAAAACAAACTGCTACATATGAGCCAGCAGATGTGACCTTAAATCCTCTAACAGGTTGAAGACGTTTAATTCAAACCTGTTATTCATCAAATAATAATAAAAAAGATCTGAGAAGGCTAACTTTCTAGCACACTATTCCCATTATTATGACTGAACTAAATTTTACAACACTACATTTCAATAAAAATTAACTATTTGCAATAAATAAATAAACAAACAAACAAACAAACTTTTTGCTTCCGTATCGGGTAATGATAGACTAAGCAATTCAGACAATCTTTCTCTCCTGGACAATTAATAATCTGGGAAATACATAAAAATCATCTTCTCAAAGTCAGAGAGATAACAAAATAGTGAAAAATTATCAGGCGAGGATCTGGGTAAGAGGTGAACCCATTTTCTCTGTGGATTCAGATGGAGAAGCTGAGAGACTAAAATGTGATTTTGATAGACCTGTTGAGCCTAGGAACAAAAATTGGGAGTCCTGTGCTCACCTAAAAGTTCCTGTTGAAACTCCTTGCTTTGACTGGAACAACAACAACGACAACAAACAGAATACGATCCACCTTTGAATCATTTAAATCACAGAAAGTGGAATAATTGATTTTGGGATTAAAAAATAACGCTTTGCAGAATGCAGTATTACTCCTCTTTGAAGAAAGAGCATTTGATCGAGGGACTAAACACATTTGTACAAAAAAGTCTGCAAACACAACAATAGAAAACAAACAAAAAAAAAGTCACATAAGGGAAATAACAAACTACACATACTCCAAATAATAATGTTATCAAATCTAAGTTTTAAAATAGCTGTACCTACCAATTCTATACAGTTAAAAAACAATGTTGGGAATTTAGGCAGAGGACTCTGCAAACAATAACTTAAAATCTGAGTAAGAAAAAGGCACTTCTGTAGCAGGATTCTCACACGGAGAGATGGGACACCAAGGCTTTTCTGTACAGGAAGCAACTTTATTCATCTGTAGGCACAGGCTCAGTATGTTCATATGGAAAAACTGAGCCCCAAATGCAACAGGGTGCAGCCTTTTATGCAATTTCTATTTCTTTGTCTCCCCACTATGGTGACACACAGTCTGAATGGATACAGTTCAAGTTGTGAAGTCATGTCAGAGCTATGCATATGTGCATAGGAGTTGATTGGGCCACGTTGCCTTTTGTTCTGAGGAGTACTCCACCAAAGTACGTAGGAAGGGGCTCTGCCACACTTCTGAAATGGCACAGTGATCACCTCAAAAAAAAATCACTTATCCAAAGGATCTGCAAGTACACTGAAAAAAAGGTCAAATTTAAATTTTTCTAAACTCTGGAAATTAACCAAAGTTTTGCAACAATCTGAAGAATGTATATTCAAGCAAAGTGGATGAATGTCATTAAATTTTTCAAGTCTTACAGTGCTTGAACTTGCCTATCTCTCTCTTCCTTGTTCTTTGGTAACTGAAAAGCAACAGCCATGCACTCTAGTAGCTGTGAAAATAAGCAAACAAGCAAACCACTGGAGGGGCAGAATAGCTCTAGAGCTTTGTAAATGCTCCATCTGCAAAGTAGCATTCTTTGACCTGCCTGATAGCTCCCGTTTTCAGAACTTGTCTTTATTTGACCTGATGTAGACGTCACTCAGTGTGAACAGTTTACTCCCTAACAAGATTTGTTGAAAAAAATTGAGGGCAATTGTTTAACATTGCAGCTGACTCACTTTGGGTGCTGGGGGTAGAGTATGATACCAACTGGGACTCAACAAGAATCTGATCAAAAAATTTTAAAGAAGAAACTGGGAAACACCTTGTATACATGTCTTTGAAAATCTCGGATATAGCCTTGGAAATCCCAAAGACCATGCACATATAGAATTCTGGGCATGTCCAGAACAGACATGAGAAGGCCCTGACCTTTTATCTCTGGACGACCTTCAGGGTCTATGCTAGCAAGAAGTGAATGCTATGACAGAATGTAAATTCTCTCATGAAAAGTTGAAGAAATGCTCCAATAAAAGCAAAGAATCTCTTGGCATAGCCTAAAAGACTTTGACTCACAGTATTTAAAAAATATATTTTGTTTGATCACTGGCTGGCCAGTAAGCTAATGTAGCAGACTCTTCAATAGCAGAGCATAATGAAGGATATAAACTTGCAGACTTAGTCCTGGAACATCAGTAAATAAACCAACAGCAACAGCAGCAACAGCAGCAACAGCAGCAGGAACAAAGACCAAAATCAAAAGACCCTGGGGAGGGAGACACATGTAAAAAAAAAACAAAACAAACAAAAAACACAACAATGTGTGGCACATTCACAGGATAAAAAGAAAAAGAGGGAAACTGTTCCTGAGGAAGTCTTTGTGTTGGACTCAGTAGAAAGCTATTAAAAGCATGTAAAAGAACTAAAAGAAACCATGTCCAAAGAAATAAAGGAAATATGAGAATAATGTCTCACAAAATAGAGAATATTAATAATAGAAATTATTTAAAAGAGGCAAATACATGGGCACCTGGGTGGCTCACTTGATTAAGCATCCGACTTCAGCCCAGGTCATGATCTCACAGCTTGTGGGTTCAAGCCCCTCGTTGGGCTCTGTGTTGACAGCTCGGAGCCTGGAGCAGGCTTCAGATTCTGTGTCTCCCTTCTCTCTCTGCACCTCCCCTGCCCTCATCCTCATATTCATTCTCTCTCTCTCTCTCTCTCTCTCTCAAAAAATAAGTAAACATTAAAAAAAAAGTTTTTAGAGGAAAATACAACTTCGGAGTACATTACCTGAAATAAATCATTCCTTACAGGAGCTCAAAAGATTTGAACAGGGGTGCCTGGGTGGCTCAGTCAGTTAAGCGGCGGACTTCGGCTCAGGTCATGATCTCGCGGTCCATGAGTTCGAGCCCCGCGCTGGGCTCTGTGCTGACAGCTCAGAGCCTGGAGCCTGTTTCAGATTCTGTGTCTCCCTCTCTCTGACCCTCCCCTGTTCATGCTCTGTCTCTCCCTGTCTCAAAAATAAATAAAACGTTAAAAAAATTAAAAAAAAAAAGATTTGAACAGCAGAATCAACGAACTTGAAAATACATCAATTTGTATTATCCTGTCTGATAAACAGGGAGAAAGAAAGAAAAGAAAGAAAAGAAAGAAAAGAAAGAAAAGAAAGACCCACAGAGTCATAACAGGAATCTAAGACATACAGAGTACATATACTTTTAAAAGTAAAAATCACCAAAATGTGATGAAAGCCACTGATCTACACATACAAGAAAGTCAGTAAATCAAGTAGGATAATCTCAAAGAAATCCATACCTTAAGATATTATAGTCAAATTGCTGAAAGACAAAGAATCCTGAATATAGTGGGAAACAACTTATCACATACAAAGGATCCTCACTAAAATTAATAGCTGAGTTCTAAAGTAAAACAATGGAGTCCAGAAGACACAGTGGTGACATACTCAAGATACAGAAAGAAAAAGACTGTCATCTAAGAATGCTATACCCTTCACAATTATCCTTTAAATGCAAAGAAGACATTAAGACATCTCTAGAGAAACAAAAAAATGAAAGAATTCACCATTAAGTGATTTGACCCATTAGAAATGCTAAATGGAATCATTCAAACTAAAATGAAAGGACACTAAAGAGTAACTCAGCATTAAACAGCATTATTAAGAATAACTACAAAGATAAACATAAAAAAAATGTAAGTGTTGTTTTTAGAATTCTTTTATTCTAATTTAAAAACAACTGTATAAACTAATAGTTACAAAGCTCTTTACAGCGTATAATGAAAAAAATAAATTTAATGGCAATACTAGCATAAAAGAGGAGGAAGAAATGAAGCTATACTGGAGAAGAGTGTTATGTATTTTAGAAATTATTTTTGTTAATATGAACTAAATTTTCTAAATTAAATTGTTAACTGTAGTTCCTGGGGCAGCTGTTAAGGAAGTAAGGAAAATAACAAGAAAGAAGAAATAAGAAAGGAGGTGGAGGAAGGGGAGGAGGAGAGGGAGGACAAAGAGGGAGGAGAAAGAAGAAGAAAGAAAGAAGAGGACGAGGAGGAGAGGGAGGAGGAGGAGGAGAAAGAGGGGGGAGGAGGAGAAAGAGGGGGGAGGAGGAGGAAGAGGGGGGAGGAGGAGGAAGAGGGGGGAGGAGGAGGAAGAGGGGGGAGGAGGAGGAAGAGGGGGGAGGAGGAGGAAGAGGGGGAAGGAGGAGGAAGAGGGGGGAGGAGGAGGAAGAGGGGGGAGGAGGAGGAAGAGGGGGGAGCAGGAGGAAGAGGGGGGAGGAGGAGGAAGAGGGGGGAGGAGGAGGAAGAGGGGGGAGCAGGAGGAAGAGGGGGGAGGAGAAGGAGGAGGAGAGAAACAGGGAGGAGGAGGAGAGAAACAGGGAGGAGGAGGAGAGAAACAGGGAGGAGGAGGAGAGAAACAGGGAGGAGGAGGAGGAGACGGGGGAGGAGGAGGGGAGCAGGAGAAAGAGGAATGGGAGGAGGAGGAGACAGAGGAGCAGGAGGAGGAGGAAGAACACACAACAAGAGAAATAAAATATAATGAAATACTAAACCAAAAAATGCAATAATGGAGCAATATAGGAATAAGAAAAACATACATATAGATAATTGTAAAATACCAGACATAAATCCTATTAATTATTTTAAATATGAATGAACTCAACACTCCAATCAAAATCAGAGATTAGCTGAATGGATAACAAAAGGATCCAACTATATGCTGTCTACAAGAGACTTCAGATTCAGAAACACAAATGGGTTGAACATAAAAGGAAACAACAAGATATATCCTGGAAATACTCAGCAAGAAGAGCTAGAATAGCTACAGCAATATCAGAAAAAAAAGATTTTAAGACAGAAACTGTTACTAGAAGCAAAGGAGGTCATTCTATAGTGATAAAAGAATCAATCAGGAGACTTAATTATAAACATACGTACTTAATGACAGTCTCAAAATACATGATACAAAAACTGACAGCATTCAAAAAGAAAATAAACAATTCAACAACAGTAGTTGGAAATTTCAGTATCCTGTTTTCAACACTGGATACAACTAGGCAGGAGATCAACAAGGTAATAGAACATTTAAACGACACTATAAAGCCAACAGTGCTAATAAACATCTATACAACACTCCATTTAAAGTTAACATAATGCTTATAGTCTATCTCACACCATTAAAAATAAAGCCTCAATAAATTTTAAAGGCTTTAAGTCATAAAAAAATGTATGGAATGAATTATGTATACCTAAATTAATGTTGAAACCCTAACACCAAATACCTTAGTATGTGACTGTATTTGCAGATAGAGCCTTTAAAGAGGCGCTTCAGTTAAAATGGGGCCACCTGAGTGAGCTCCAATCCGATTGTTATCCTGAAACAACAGATGAGGATATACAGAGGGGCACCAGTGGCCTGCATGTACATACAGAAGGATGGCCATGTAAAGAGGCAGCAAGGGGAAACCATCTGTAAGCCAAGGACAGGCCTCAGAAAAAACAAACCCTGCCAACAATTCACAAATGTGTGCAACTTAAATAGCACACTCCTAAATGACCAATGAGTCAAGAAGAAAACATATGTGAAATAATGTTTTTAAATGAAAGAAAATGAAAACGCAACGTACCAAAACTTACAGGATGCAGTTAAAGCCATAAGTGAAGGGAAATTTATAGCTATAAATGTCTGCATTAAAAAAAAGGAAACATCTTAAATTGCTAACATAACTTATCCCCTTAGTAAACTAGGCAACAAGAGACTATTAAATAGAAAACAAGCAGAAGAATGGAGATAATAATGATCAAAGTAGAAGTAACTAAAATAGCAAAAACAAATGAAAAGCCAATAAAAACAGAAGTTGGTTCTTTAAAAAGATTAACAAATTGTGCTCGCTTCGGCAGCACATATACTAAAAAGATTAACAAAATTCCACATACCATAGCATCAAAAAGAATAAAAAGTATAAGAATAAACTTAACCCCCCTTCAGAGGTAATTTAACCTCCTTTATCAGAACTGTGTAATTCCACTCAAAGAATTTCTCCAAGTCAAAGCACACAAATTGACTTCTGTTACAATAAATGGTACTTATCTACCCAATAATATATGCTCCACTAGAACACTACTTCTCAAATGGGAATCAGGACTACACCTGTTCACCATAACTTCACTTATCTTGGGTATTTACAGTAATCATTACAGATTTCCAGATATTGCATACTACCATCCCATCAGTAGTTATATTTCCTTCAAAATAATATCTATAACTCTCTAAAATAAAATAAACACAGTATTTAAAAATTTATGAGATAATGGAATGTCTTTTCATCCTTAGTCTTCAAACAAAATTTTTATAGGAAGGATGAAACTGGAGAAGATGGCTCAAAACCTATCCCAAACCTTAGAAAAAAATAAAAAAATAAACACTTCTGCTCTGGAAGCCCCTCCCCCACCAAAATTAGTCTAAATAAATTTACTCTAGTTGTCATTGACAATTATATATTACTTAATTTCCACCTTCTCAGCGAAATGGGGGTTTATATAGCTATAGCTAATACTCTTTGTTACTCCTTTATAAATAATACAAGACATATAAAACAGTGTGTGGCTAAACAAAATAAAGGTACCTTACAATCCAAAGCAGAAACAAATGGACTCTGGGACATATTATCAGTACCTGGGTTTCATAATCCAGCTACTTAACTTCAAAACCTATTTTAAAAACAACTTTATTTATTTATTTAGCATCTTGAGGTAGACCTGTATTGCTTTAATCTTTCCTGTTAGAACAGCTTTTGCTGCATCTCAAAGATTTTGGACTATTGTGTTTTCATTTTCATTTGTCTCCATATATTTTTTCAATTTCCTTTTTGGTTTCTTGGTTGACCCATTCACTGTTTAGAAGCATGTTATTCAGCTTCCATGTATTTGTTTTCTTTCAGATATTGTCTTGTGATTGATTTCACAGAACTTAAGTAATTCAAAATTTGTATGGAACCACACAAGATTCTGCATAGGCAAAGCAATCTTGAAAAAGAGGAACAAAGATGGAGGTATCACAATCCCAAATTGCAAGGTATACTACAAAGCTATAGTCATCACAGCAATACGGTACCAGTGCAAACACAGACATGGAGATCACTGTAGTAGAATAGAGAGCCCAGAAATACACCCACACTCTTATGGTCAATTTTTCTATAACTAAGGAGTCAAGAATATACAAATGAAAAAAAAAGACACTCTTCAACTAATGGTCTTGGAAAACTGGACAGCTGCAAGCAAAATAATGAAATCGGGCCCTTTCTTAAATCATACACAAAAATGAACTCAAAATGGATTAAAGACCTAAGTGTGAGATATGAAGCCATAAAAAACCTTTAAGAAAACATAGGCAGTAATTTCTTTGACATCAGCCATAGAAACATCTTCCTAGATATGTCTTCTCAGGCAAGGGAAGCCAAAACAAAAATATATTATTATGAGTACACCAAAATAAAAAGCTTTTGCACAGCAAAGGAAACCATAAACAAAAAGACAACCTCTTGAATGGGAGAACATATCTGCAAGTGATATATCTGATAAAAAGTTAATATGCAAATTGATGCAGCCATGTGGAAACAAGTATGGAGGTTCCCCCCAAAATTAAAAACAGTATTACCATATGATTCAGTAATTCCACTACTGGGTATTTACCCAAAGAAAATAAAAACTATATTCTAAAAAGATATATGTAACTCTATGTTTATTGCAACATTATTGCAATTGCCTGATATGGAAATAACCTAAGTGTCCATCACTAGATGAAGAAGTGATACGTGTACATATATGTATATATATGCATACATAAACATACAAACAATGGAATATTACTCACAGAAAAGTAATGAAATAATAATTACCATTTGCAGTAATACGGATGGGCCTAGAGGGTGTAATGCTTAGTCAAATAAGAAAGACAAATACCCTATGATTTTACCCACATATGGATTTTAATAAACAAAGGAAAAAAGACAAAAAAAAAAACCTCTTTAATATTGAAAAAAAAGTGGTGGTTGCCAGGGCAGGGGGTGGGTAAAACAGAAAGGATTAGTGATCATTATATTCTATACCTGAAACTAACATAGCACTCTGTATTAATTATATTTGAATTTTTAAAAGTCAACAAGAAAAACACAACACAGTAAACCATTGGACAGAATGCTTTACTCACAAACAGAAGAGACAAGCAAGATCACCTTCAGTAGTGGGTGCTATTACCCACCCATGCCAGCCGGTCCCTCTCAGCAGATGACACAAGGTCGCTAGCCTATATACCTCTATCTTGTGCCACAGAATGAAGGACTTGTCTCCTTCTCCAGGAGAAAGATACAGTAACAGAGTTGGCCCGGTGCCATGTGACATACATCCTTAGGCAGAACAAAGTACACACCAAAAGAGGAAAATATATTCCCAAACAAACCTAGCACCAGCTGGGAGAGTTCTTTATTTCCTGGGAAAAAAGCGTTTCCAGCCCAAAGCTCATTCTTATGTGGCCAATTAGAGGTTGAAAGACTGACCACAGGAGATAAGAGTGTCAGCTTGAACAAATCTTGAAAAATTTCTTCTAGCATTATAAAGTTACAATTATTCATACAAAATAATATTGGTGCAGAGATAAATAAACAGCGCAAAAACAGATTTCAGAAAGAGATCCATCCATACAGATATCTGACTTATGGAAATGCAGAGTAGTAAAGGGCAGTTTTCAATAATTGGTGATGGGTCAATTTAACACACATGGGGAAAAAAGGCACCTTTATACCGTTTACAGAAAAATCTTTTCCATTTGGATTGTAGATATTAATGTGTAAAGCAAAGCAATTAAGCTTTAAGAACATTTTCATGATTTCAAAAGTGGGGAAACTTAAGTAGAGGAAAAAGAAACAAGGACCAAAAAGAAATTAATAATCTGAACTACAATGACATTAAAGAAGTCTTTCATCAAAATACATCACTAACAAGTAAAAAGTTAAGACTGGGCAGAGAAAGACAAATATCATATGACTTCACTCATATGAGGACTTTAAGATACAGAGCAGATGAACGTAAGGGAAGGGAAGCAAGAATAATATAGAAACAGGGAGGGGGACAAAACATAAGAGACTCTTAAACACAGAGAACAAACTGAGGGTTGCTAGAGGGGCTATGGGAGAGGGGGATGGGCTACATGGGTAAGGGGCATTAGACGGACACTTGTTGGGATGAACACTGGGTGTTATACACAGGGGATGAATCACTGGCATCTCCTCCTGAAATCATTATTGCACTATATGCTTACTAACTCAGAAATAAATCGAAAATTAATTAATTTTTAAAAAGTTAAGACTGGTAAAGACATTTGTTAATGTATAACACATACAGTTGACCTTTGAACCACCCACGGATTACAGGCAACAACCACCACACACTCAAAAGTTCTTATGACTTTTGACCCACCAAAAAACGTGGTCTACTGTTGGCTGTACTGATAACATAAACAGGTGTTTTGTTTTGCACCTATTTCATATGCTGTATATATTCTGTACTCTATTCTTCCAATAATGTCCTCAGTGAAAAGAAAATGTTAAGAAAATTTTAAGAGAAAATAAAGAATTTAAGAGAAATTTAAACGTAAGAGAAAATTTGCAGTCCCATACTTAACATATTTGTTAAGAAGCAACAGTACATGTACCTGTGTAATTCAAATCCAAGTTGTTCAGGGTCAACAGTAGCACCAACCAAGTGCTTACAGAGGAAAAGACCCCAAAAGCAGACAAGCAGGAGAAATATTTCAAAGGAATTTAGCAGCAGAGGACATCCAAATGGCAATAAACATATAACTAAGTTTTCCATGCATTAGTAAACAGGAAAAGGCAAGTTAAAACCAAAATTAAATACAACCACAAGCCCACAAAGTGGCTCAGCTGGAATGATTGAAACACCCAAATTTTAAAATGTACCTTACACCTTTTGATAATATAGATCCTAAAAATAGGGTTTATTTGTTTAACATGTAGAATCACTCACTTACTTGCTGTCCATGAAAGAACACATAGCAGGGAGGGTAGCAGTGGTATGCTGGATGTATACATTTTTCCCCCGCTGTTATGGACTGAATGTCCTCCCTCCCCCCAAATTGTTTAGTTGAAGCCTCAACCCTCCTCAGTGTGATGGTATTAAGAGGCGAGGCCCTCGGGAAGTAATAAGGTTTTGATTAGTTCATGAAGGTAGGACCCTCATAATGGAGTTAGTGCCCTTATAAAAAGAGGTCAAGAGACCAGAGTGCTCTGTGAGGACACAGCAGGAAGTAGCCATCTGCAAACCAGGAAGCAAGTCCTCACCAGTCAGAGAATCTGTTAGCAAGTTGATCTCGGACTTCCCGTCTCCAGAATCATGACAAATAAGTATCAGTTCTTTAAGCCACCCAGTCTATGGTATGTTGTTATAGCGGGCCAAGCTGAGGCACTTCCAGTGAAAACCACTGGTAAATTGAAATAGGTCCCAGTAACAGTGTGTACAACATGGAAAATGACAAACACCATAAACCCAGGCTGGTTTTCCCTTCTGGAGATGCTGTTATTAAATACTTATTAGCATACCATTGTAAGGTCACAAGCCTAACTTCTATACCTTTAGAGAAATGGGAAAGCTGATGAAAGAGAGGGTAAAAGCTCTCCTACCTCATCTGTGAGCCACACTTCTCCACTACAAGTCGTAAGGTGGGCTTCCAAGTACTACCGATATGTAACAAGCATAAAGAATCGCCCTCCCCTTGTATCATAGGGCATTCTGGGCACAAATTTGAATTTTAATGTCACATCTTTGACAAACCAAAATAATTGTATTTCAAAATTCCTAGTTCTATTATAATTTAAATAACTTACTGTTCACTTTCAAAATTGCCATCTTCTAAATTGAACAAATATGAACTGCCATGATAGGGACATAAAGTTCCTGTTGGGCATTCATGATGTTAATCTGTGTTAAGTGTTTTTATCTTGTTCAAAGTTGTTATAGGTATAAACCAGGTAAACTGAGTTATGATTCTGAATAAACAGATGGCTGATCAACAGGTTATTTCATTTCCTTCGTCTCTAACTATACAGCATAAAAAGCACACACCTCTTAATTTAACAGCATGACAAATACACACATTTATTTTGTTGAAGAAACAAGGGGATTGTTGGATTGTAGATTTTCCATTTATCCCACTGGGATGATCCCAGTTTGTTTCACTCTTTATTAACTCCACCTTCCCTTGAACTGAATTTTCTCCCCTTGCAAGTAATAAATAATATTTATGAGTACTGTTAATGTAAAATTATCAACATTTTTATGTTTTTTTTAATTAAAACAGGACTATATTTTTAATATATGTATTTCTTCTGCATTTTAACATATATTTCTGTGTGTTTTGTATAACTAAAAGCCAACTGATAGGAACAGTAATTCCATATCCTACCCTAAATGACTTGACTATTTAATAAAATTTATGGGGGAAAAAAATCAAAGGTAAATATGTGGTTTGTCCTGACACTTTGAATATTCTCTTTTACTCCCAGCTTTCTAACAGGCTAAGAGTCATATAATATTTTGAGTAACAGAGACCATCAAAAGTGTCCATTCATACACCACCTCAGACCTATACAACAAGCTTATAATGTAACAGTTCTCTCATTTACATAGTGAATCCGAGCTTCAGAAAGTGAGTAGGCAGGGCAATCAGGAGAATCAAGACTTTCCAACATTGAGTCAACTGTATTTCCCATTCTCTACAATCAAACATAAATGACCCTAATGTCAATAAAATCTCTCATTAGTCACTTGTGTGACCCCAGGCCTATACTAACACAATGACCAGTAGCCACACATGGCTAGCAGGCATGTGAAATTCAGCCTACTCTGAAATACTGAATACTACTCGCAAATAGTATTTTGAAGCGCAAAATACACACTGGGGTGCAAAGACTGAGAATGGGAAGTCAAAGTGAAATATCTCATTTGTAATTTTAGTATTAACTACATCTTGAAATAACATTTGGGATATATTAGTGAAACAAAATGGTTTACTGAAATTAATTTCACCTGCCTCTTTAATTTTTGCATTAGCCCCTGGAACATTAAAAATTATGTATGTTGCTTACATTTGAGGCTGGCATTACATTTCAAACTGACAGTACTGCTCTCAACTATTCTCATTCACTGTTCCGTCCTTGGCTCACCGTTTGTAAGAGCTAGAACACTCCTATGACACTCCTGTCTGCAACACTGGCTTCTAAGCACAATTACCCTTCTCCACGCCGTTCCCCTTTCAATATTTCCATCCTGTATTTTCCCCATTATCCTCTGATCATGGCAGTGTACCCATAAGCTAAGTCTGAAACTCCATTAAAACTGGGAATGGGGTTGTGTTGATTCCCTTATTATATTCCCAACAAAATGCAGCACACTCACAGCCTATGATGGCATTTAAGATTCCGGCTTGTTGATCACTGCCATCGTTAACGAAAAAGACAAATCCTCCCCAACGCCAACAATTTTACAGTTAAAATAACTGCTCAGTTTTGTGCTAGAATAAAGCATCCTTACGAGATGGTTTTAAAAAGTCGCAGGAGTATTGTGTTTTTTCTACCTATCTCAAGTTAAAATTTAATCTAGAAGTTTACACACTTAGAAGGACACAAGCAGCAAATGAAAACTAGTTTCCTGGGCCATTTTAGGAACTGAACATTTTCCTAACTGATTAAAACCTAGTAAAAATATACTTTCAGCTCAGGGTTTGAAAGCTATCTAAAATGTTTTATTTAGAAACACTAGGTATAAATGTTTATTCATAATTTGTATATTGGTAGCAGAGATTTTTTTTTAAGCTTGCTTTCTCTTTTGATTTACAATTAGCTTTTAGGGTAACAAGAACCAGATATACACAATCCCAGGGGAAAACACTATCACCAAGAAGATTTTTAAAAGACCTGGAAGATCCTAATATAAGGATTGTCTTCTGTGGCAAAATAAAATAGTCGTTGTGGTTGTTCTTTTAATCCCAAACACAATTGACCCAGGGTTTTTTATGACACCCACTTACAATGGAAGATCCACAAGTACTGTGCTATTTCTGATGACAGTGCTAGAACACCTACTCTATGTGGCTATAAGGAGTGAGAGCACACAAAAAAAATGTTTAGTCATCATCTTTCAAGCACTGGTAAAAATAATGATCATATATAAATATATATGCGTCCAATTTTCTCCTTTGCTGTCACATTTCAAATTTTTTCACTGACGTTGTTTTGTTCAGAATATTATCTACTTAGTAAATGGTTTTAAGGGGAAAAAAAGGCTATTTTTTTATTTTACTTTATCCAAGGAAATACCTAAAAAAGAATTTTGTGCAAGTTAATCTATCAGATTTTAAGGAGCACTGCCTAACAATTGGGCCATAACTTGCAATTCATTCAAGATTCGGTCACAATTTGGTACAAATGGATACTAATATATTAACGAGACTGAATTATTTCTCCTCTGTTTTGATATCTTCAAGCTCTCAGAAATATGTAAACCATAATGTCAGTAACTGTTCTGAAGAAAAATTGTAATGTGCATGTGACAGTAAAAGTGTCTTAATGAGAAATGGGCCACTTATTCTTCAGTGAAAAAAAGATAAAGTAAACTCCAGCAGAACTGATAGACCACAGAGCGAATAAAGCCTAAGTGTCAGGGTCCCTCATTTCTGGGTCTCTTTCAAAAGCCTCAATCTAATATATTGGTAGTTTTGCATATTTCTTTCTTAAAGATGGTCTTGAAATTACTTTAGCCTCAGGCCCTATGAAATACAGAACCTCTCCAGATTCTATGTTAAATCACTTTTTTTTTTTCCAGAAGACATAAAACAATCAAATTTCTACATTTAACTACACACTAATTTACCAAATTCCTTTCATATCATTGAGAAAGAAAACCTTAAAATCAGTGGTTTACAACATTTTCATCACCAAAAGCCCCTTGAGTTACATTTTTATGAGTTTGATGTTTAATGTATTTTATATAACAGGATTTTACAGAAATAGATGAGATTGGGGTTAAAATAACTGATGCAAATCATTATTCTGTTTTACACAGCCTGCCTAATTTGTAGCAATTGTTACTTGCCCACTTTGTGTCTATTTTTACATAAATCTACAAGATCATTCTAACATGTTAACACATAAAGGAAATTCTTGCATTATAGAAACGAGATTATGCTATACATACTATTGTAAACATATTTTTTCACTTCAAAAAATGTGATGTAAACCCCTCCAGGCTGAAAATCACATTCACTTTCTGCATAAAGGCTATAGCAAAAATTGACCAGGAATTTGGTGATTATTCTATGACACAAAAAATGAACAATGTTGCTAGAAACATCTCTACCTACAGACAGAGAAAGAGTTGTTTTATTGTTACTTGTGTCAAGTGTTTAGTATTTTCTATCCATCTATTTTAACATCTCACACATTTGAGGTCTTGGACTGTTTTATTTGTGCTCCTGTAATGCCTTCTTAAAACTGTTCTACTGTGTTTCTAGAGTCTGGGTTTTTGGTTATTCATAGTTATTCACACTGTAGGTTTATTGCCTTATGTTGCTTGATTTTTGCTGTCTTGGCTTTGCATAATTGTCATGCCAATTCTACTGACCTTAGCAGCCCTGAATGGACAGTACTTCCAATACTTTGCACTTTCCCTGACAGACTATGGATGACTTATGGATTTCTTTTCTACTCCCTGTGAAGAATCCTTCCCCAATGATATGTGGTTTCAGTTTGGAGAACTTGCTATCTATTTTTTCAGCCCATTTTTCCATGGTTTGGGAGAATGAGTAGTGAGGCCGAGGACAAGGAGAATCACAAATGCCATGTCCCATCTTGGTAAGATATTTGAAATCAGTTCTCCGTTCAAGAGTTTGTATAAATGTTCTGTAACAGGACACACTTGAGTGGTTACCCACTCTCAGGGGAGAGACCTCCAAGATTCAGATGGTTTTTCTCAAGTTCAGGGTGTGGCCTTGGAGCCTTCTCTGTTGATTTCCTTGAGTTCCTTTATGTCAAGTTCTCCCCCGTGAGGGGGGAGAGAAGGGATTTTATGTTTGAGAATGTTTCATTATTGCAAATTTCCAAAGCTGTTTCTCAACTTTCCTTCATCCTATGACATATGTATTTTAGTTACTTTTTTTTAGCTGCAAGAACCAAATCCTGTTCCAGCTACTTACTGAAAAAAAAAAAAAGGAGTTCAGTAGAAGGATAATAATGTCTTACATAAAATCTCAGGTTTAGTGCAACAATTAAAGAAAAGAAGAACAGGATGAGGTCTGCAGAAGTTTGTGAATCTTCAGTGCCGGTAGCATTACTGACACTGGTCTAAGGCTTGTCCTAAGTTTCTTGTTTCCAAATTTCAAATTCCCAGGTGAAGCCTTAAGACTCATGAAAGGTCAGTTTGGCACACAGTCTCAGACTAATGAATGCAGCTAGGGAATGGGGTCATATCCCACTAACAAAGCTACTACCCAAGACTGATACATAATTTCATGGGGCCCAGTACAATATGAGAATGTGGGTTCCTCCATTCAAAGATAAGGAAGTTTAAGAGAGCCACAGCACAGTATGAAAAGAGAGGTGGGGTTTTGTATACAAGTCACATGTCCATAAAGCCAGTTCTGGAAATCATGAATCCTGTATAGGTATGTTAGAGGTGGGGAAGCAGTTGCCAGAAGCTACTGAACAAAAGACAAAGGGGGAAAAAATCCAGTACACTGTACCTTTCAAATTGTTATTTGAAAAGAAAGCCAGAGGTACTTCTGATTCTTAACTTTTTTTGTAGCCTATACCATCTCTGACATCCAGAGGCTATCATATCCTCAAAAATGTCTGACCTCTTCTTCCACATCCTTTTTTCAAGTGGAGGCAGACTAATATAGGTATATATGATAAGAGAAAAAGTATCTGGAAAAGTAATGAAAACTTCAAGCTCCAAATTTCATTAGATTCAAAATACACTTTCAATAATACAATAAACATAACTGGGTAAGATTTTATAAAAAATAATATTTATTGAAAATATACATATGGGTAATTAATACAGACAACTGCCGTGACTCCTGCAGCTTTTTTTTGTTGTTGTTGTTCAGACATTGTAACTTAAAAAGTTATAATCAGGGGCATTGGGTGGCTCAGTCGGTTAAGCCTCCGGCTTCGGCTCAGGTCATGATCTCACGGTTTGTGAGTTGGAGCCCCGCGTCGGGCTCTGTGCTGACTGTGCTGCAGCTCGGAGCAGGTTCAGATTCTGTCTGTCTCCCTCTCTGTCCCTCCCCCACTCACACTCTGTCTCTCTCTCAAAAATAAACATTAAATTTTTTTTAATTAAAAAAAGTTATAAGCAAACGTAGTCCCCCAAAGTACCTATACACACAATTTGAACACACCTCATGTATAAAAATACATAAATTTTCTTTCATGACAAATACCCTTGTGTTATGTCATTTTTCTAGCCTGTATTGTATTAATGACAATACTACAAGTAAGCAATATTGTCTACCTACAGTATTATTATATTTGTTAAATAGAACTCATAAAAGCATTCTCACACAGGTATGCTAACAAGAAAGGCTGAACAAACATCTTTTCCACCCCATCCCCACCCCTAGGCTTTGAGCTGTCAGTACAGAGCCTGATGCAGGGCTCGAATCCAAGACTACAAGAGTAAAGCCTGACCTGGGGTTCGATCCCACAAGGCTGGAATCGTAACCTGAGCTGAAATCAAGAGTCAGATGCTCAACTGACTGAGCCACCCAGACGCCCCACCTCAATTTGTATTTCTTCCTTCTTTTTTTTTTTTTTTAAACATAGTTTATTGTTAAGTTGGCTAACACACAGTGTATACAGTGTGCTTTTGCTTTGGGGCTAGATTCCTACGATTCATTGTTTACATACCACACCCAGTGCTCATCCCAACGAGTGCCCTTAATGCCCATTTTCCCCTCTCCCATGCCCACCCCCACCAACACCCCTTAGTTTGTTGTCTATATTTAAGAGTCTCTTACGGTTTGCTTCCCTCTCTGTTTGAAACTACCTTTTCCCCTTCCCTACCCCCCCCGCCCCGGTCTTCTGTTAAGTTTCTTAAGTTCCACACATGAGTGAAAACATAGGATATCTGTCTTTCTCTGACTTATTTCACTTGGCATAATACCCTCCAGTTCCATCCATGTTGCTGCAAATGGCAGGATTTCATTCTGTCTCATTGCCAAGTAGTATTCCATTGTATATATAAACCACATCTTCTTTACCCATTCATCAGCTGATGGACATTTACGATCTTTCCATAATTTGGCTACTGTTGAAAGTACTGCTATAAACATTGAGCATGTGCCCCTATGCATCAGCACTCCTGTATCCTTCAGATAAATTCCTGTAATGCTATTTCTGTGTCGTAGGGTAGTTCTATTTTTAATTTTTTGAGGAACCTCCACAGTTTTCCAGAGCAGCTGCACCAGTTTGCATTCCCACCAACAGTGCAGAAGGGTTCCCGTTTCTCCACATCCTTGCCAGCATCTGTTGTTTCCTGAGTTGCTGATTTTAGCCACTCTGACCAGTGTGAGGTGATATTTCAATGTGATTTTGGTTGTAGTTCCCTGATGAGTGATGTTGAACATCTTTCCATGTTTGCTGGCCATCTGGATGTCTTTTTTGCAAAAGTGTCTATTCCTGTATTCTGCCCATTTCTTCACTGGATTATTTGTTTTTTGGGTGCAGAGTTTGGGAAGTTCTTTATAGACTGTGGATACTAACCCTTTATCCGATATGTCATTTGTAAATGTCTTCTCCCATTCCATCGGTTGTGTTTTAGTGTTGTTTACTGTTTCCTTTGTAGTGCAGAAGACTTTTACCTTAATGATGCCCCAGTAGTTCATTTTTGCTTTTATTTTCCTTGCCTTTGGAGATGTGTGGAGCAAGAAACTGCTGCGGCTCAGATCAAAGAGGCCATTGCCTGCTTTCTCCCCTAGGGTTTTGGTGGTTTCCTGTCTCACACTTAGGTCTTCCATCCATTGGAGTTTATCTTTGAGTGTGCTGTAAAAAAGTGATCCAGGTTCATTCTTCTGCATGTTGTTGTCCAATTCTCCCAGCATCATTTGCTAAAGAGACTGTCTTTTTTCCACTGGATACTCTTTCCTGCTTTGTCAAAGATTAGCTGGCCATACATTTGTATGGTCCAATTACGAGTTGTCTATTCTATTCCCTTGGTCTACATGTCTGTTCTCATGCCAGTAACACACTGTCTTGACTATAGGAAAGGCTGAACATCTCTTAAAACAATTTCATCAAGCTTAGGATATTAATTTTACCTTTTATACAAAAAAGAGCAAGAAATAACTATTTTCAACTAATCTTCTAAATTTTATTAGCCAGTTTCAACAATTTATCCTGTATTTGTACTAAATTTACATCACTAGTGAGGGGATTCTAAATTTTATATGAGTTTCAATTAGGACTAATGTTGAAATATGACATGTTATGGGGCGCCTGGGTGGCTCAGTCGGTTAAGCGGCCGACTTCGGCTCAGGTCATGAGCTCGCTGTCCGTGAGTTTGAGCCCCGCGTCGGGCTCTGTGCTGACAGCTCAGAGCCTGGAGCCTGTTTCAGATTCTGTGTCTCCCTCTCTCTGACCCTCCCCTGTTCATGCTCTCTCTCTCCCTGTCTCAAAAATAAATAAAACGTTAAAAAAAATTAAAAAAAAAAAGAAATATGACATGCTATAATGTGACCACAGCAATTTATTTGTGCCTTCTGCAACTCAGGACTCAAGTTCAACAACACTCTGAATGCTTTATACCCTGTTCAACCAGACCAGTCACTAACAACATGATTAGATATCATGACAATGTCAAACTGCCATAGAAGTTTCTAAACACTCACTACCAATGCCTGTTTAACTCACTATACACAATAGTAGTTTACTGTCAACCACCGTTTTATGGATATTTCCCAATGCACTTCCTAGTATCCAGCATCCATGCAACAAAGATCTTACACTACATAGATGTTCAGTCACTAGCTAGTGACAGACTCAGCCAAAAGCAAAGTAGCCAAATAAATGCAGAACGTGGAGCCAAGTATTTGAAAGCAGTATCTGGAGACAGAGAAAAACCCTGGTGAAAACTATAGCAGTCAAGCTTTTCAAAAAATGTCAGGTAGGAGAGGCAACTTTCACAGTGTTCAGCTTGCTTTTATACTTCGCTCCAATTCTGTTAAATAGTAGACATGTGTATGGTTAATATTAATGTCTGCAATTTTAACACATGATAATCCTTATAAACCTAGTAGACCACCTCACCGTTTTCCACTCCATCCTTTTTTGCTTCTTTGCTCTTTGGAGCCAAAGCCCATGTTTCTCCTCAATACCCATCAATGTTATCATTTTCTTCCAATACTTCTGATTGTCTTAAAGTCATAAAGGTCAAGTAGAATAGAGCATGGGAGACAGATTGAGAAGAAACAGAAGAATTTCTACACAAAGATATGAAATGGTTTGTCCACACAGATGTATTCATCTACTCCAAGTCCCTCACAGCCACCTGAGTCCAATACATAGCCCTGAGGCACCTCCCAGAAAGAAAGAAAAATCCCCAGCTTCAGGGGGCTGCTGATAATGCCAGCTGCCCTAGCTACCATAATGACACAAATGAATATCCTCATTTAATTAGACTTCAGATTCAAAACGTACAGTAGATATTAATGTAGAGGAAATACAAGATTAGAGGCAGTGATGCATTCATTGGGGACTAAATTATTAATTTCATATTAATTGATAGGGTGTTCTATTATCTCCAAAACAGCAACTAATAAAATAAAAACTTTCAATAACTGAAAGCATATTGCCACACCAAGAAAATCCTTTAAGAGAGCTGATACTGAGAATTAATGTGTAATTTGATGTTCCATTACTGCATAGTATTGAAATACAAGCTTTAGTATATTGAAAATAATCTGTTCATCAGAACTACTAATGCTCTAATTCTCAAATGTGCCAGAAGAGGAAAAATAATCCTTTGTAAAGCTAGCTGTCTAAGAGAGGGCACTGTCCTAAATTTTTCTCACTTGGGCTGTTGATACCTATGAGTGCTTGGGCATATGATTAATTAGTAGGTCTTGCTCCCAGTGTCAGATACATCCCTGGGTTCATTTACATGTTTTTTTTTTTTCTTTCTCTTCTACCCATGCTAGCATAACCTACTGAGTGATGGATCTTTTAACCTGCTATTAAGTTATGATTAGTATTTTCTATCATGAATTCGAGATGCATTTTTCTGGTTTTAGCAGAAATACGTGCACATTGTATGTAACCTGTTAGACATAGTGACTCTGCATTTTAGTATACTTTTTTACATAATTTAAATCAATATCAAATTTTCTTTTATATCCATTCCAATTTCCACTTCTCGTTTCCAACCAAAGCAGACTACAAAATACTTTCTTCGGCACTGCACATAATACTAAATATTTTGCTAGGTCATTATATATTCTTTATAAACAAATTTCCCTCAAACTACAAATCTACCTCCTCCCATAGTATTGAAATTTTAAAAATAATGTGACAGAGGGGCACCTGCGTGGCTCTGTCAGTTAAGCAGCCAACTCTTGGTTATGGCTCAGGTCATGATCTCACAGTTCGTGCGTTAGAGCCCCACAACTGGCTCTGTGCTGACAGCAAAGGGTCTGCTTGGGATTTTGTCTCCCTCTCCCTCGGCCTCTCCCTTGCTTGCTCACTCTATCTCTGTCTCTGTCAAAACTAAATATTTTTTCAAAAGTGACTATGTAGGTATACATCTATTTTTATTGATATGACTTTATTATTTTTACAGAATGTCATAGTCTCTTTTGAGCTAAATAATGATCACTCAAAAAATTTCCCCCACTAATGTCATTTGCTATACTGCTTCTGTCCTGGTTTCTTTAAGAATTCTATGACCTATGAAAGTATTTTTAGACATCTCATTTTTTTCCTTATGTTATTTTACTTTTTCTATTAGACAGACTCTGCCATTCATTAACATTACTGATCATCAACATTAATGACCCAACTGTAGTAAAACCAATTTAAATTATAACTATATTTTAGCCTTTTCCTACTTATTTGCCAACATGCCTCAGATTATCTATTTCTTTTAGTTTTTTTAAATTTCTGTTTCAAATTTCAGAAGTAGACAGTTCAATGAATCCTACTCTTCACTTTATGCCATGCCATTATTAGTTGATATGAAACCCCTTACATTTATTCGCCTAAATTTCCAATTCTAGATCTCAACCTCTTGTCACCATTATAAGCATTGTAATGTTTATTATGTTTATTTTGATAAGCACATGTCTTTGAAAATACATAATGTTACTTGATGCATATGAGAATTTTGTATTTGTTAAAAAAATTGTGTTACCTACGTGGCTCAGTCCATTAGGCATCAACTCTTCATTTCGGCTCAAGTCATGGTCTCTAGATTCGGTTCATCAGTGAGAGCCCCGCATCTGGCTCTGCGCTGACAGGCCAGAGCCTGCTTGGGATTCTCTCTCTCTCTCTCTCTCTCTCTCTCTCTCTCTCTCTCTCTGTCTGTCTTTCTCTCTCTCTCTCCTCCCCCACTCATTCTAAATGATTAATTATTTAAACGATTTTAAAAACGTGCCACCATTTCTTCTATATTCTCTTCCTTCCACTCAGGACTGAATTTGCTGTGTTTTTGTTTTTTAATGTTTATTTAGTTTTAAGAGACGTAGAGAGCACAGGAGCAGGTAAAGGGCAAAGAGAGAGGGGCTCAAACTCATGAACCACAAGATCATGACCTGGCCCAAAGTCAGACACCCAAGCACCCCGAGTTTTTAAAAATCAGTTCATAAAGCCAGGGTACAACTAGTTCTTTATAACCGCCTCTGCATAGTTATTTCCATCACTTCTTACATATCCATTCTTTGGGTGATACTTATTTTATCTGTGTTCCTGATATCACAAGCAGTGCTATATATGAATACATTTATACAAGCTCCCTTGTGGGTCTATTAAGTTCTCTGCCCTCTAAACAGTAAGAATAAAATTGCTGGGTTATAGGATTCTGGCATGCTAAATTTCATGAAGTAATGTCAGACTACTTTCCAGGGAGTCTGTATTAGTTTACATATAATCAAAAGTACATAAAGACTTCCTACTTCCTAAATAATCTAATAACTCAATTTTCTAATGTTGAAAAATCTATTCAGTATAAAGTAGTATAACTGTTATTTTAAAGTGCAATTCCTTCATTACCAATGACCTTGCATTATCCTGTGTTTATATAATTGTTAGCCATTTTCTATCTGTGTATTACCTACTTATATACTTTGCTCATTTTTCTTTTGGGTTTTGCTTTTATTCTTTTTTTTTTAAACTTTTTTTTTAATGTTTGTTTATTTTTGACAGAGAGAGAGACAGAGCATGAGCAGGGGATGGGCAGAGAGAGAGGGAGACACAGAATCGAAAGCAGGTGGGGCACCTGGGTGGTTTGGTCGGTTAAGCATCTGACTTCAGCTCAGGTCATGATCTCACTGTCTGTGAGTTCGAGCCCCGCGTCGGGCTCTGTGCTGACAGCTCAGAGCCTGGAGCCTGTTTCAGATTCTGTGTCTCCCTCTCTCTGCCCCTCCCCTGTTCATGCTCTGTCTCTCTCTGTCTCAAAAATAAATAAACGTTAAAAAAATTAAAAAAAAAAGAAAGAAAGAAAGAAAGAAAGAAAGAAAGAAAGAAAGAAAGAAAGAAAGAAAGAAAGAAAGAAAGAAAGAAAGAAAGAAAGAAAGAAAGAAAGAAAGAAAGAAAGCAGGCTTCAGGCTCCGAACTGTCAGCACAGAGCCCGATGCAGGGCTTGAACTCATATACCACGAAATCATGACCTGAGCCGAAGTCAGATGCTCAACCGACTGAGCCACCCAGGTGCCCCAATTCTTTCTAATGTCAATTAGAATTGCCCACAGTACTTCTGGATACTGAAGTATCCTCTTCAAGTATACTCTTGTCTTTCTCAGCTTGGCCTGCTACAAAGAAATACCAGAGACTAGGTGGCTTAAACAATAGAGATTTCTTTCCCACAGTAGGTCTACTTGAATGTTAAGATAAAAACATCTCTAAAATTTCTCCTAATTCCTATAGAAAATAATTTTCAAAAGTATGCTCTTCTTCTAAATTTTCAAGCTGACCCTGTCAAAGTTTGTCTACGGTTGAAGTTTTCTATTCAGTCTTCATCAAACAAGGAAAGCTCTACTGATGCCCTATCATTACCAATAATAGGGTGTGTGGTCCGCCCTTGGTCTTCCTTTTTTTTTTTTTTTTTTTTTTTTTTTTTTGATGGCCAAATAACTGGATCCACTTTCCAGGGCCAAATCTCAAAAGAGACTTTGAAGAAGTGTCTGTTAGGCTCCAATGGGACTGCCAACTCCCACTCTGCCTTTTAACAACATATGAGATATATGAAAACCTGTAATTCTTAACATGAACTGCTACTATTTTTTCCTCTCTGTACTCATACTTTATCTACAAATATGGTAGAGTAATTTAAGGTTCATGCCATTCTCTGCCTACTGACAACGATTTTCTGAAACATTAATTACAAATGAGTATAAAACACGGTACAGAGGCAGGGGAAGAATGGGGACAGAAGCACCACTGCTGTATAAAAAAGCAGCACCAAAAAGCATCCAAATTGGTAAAGAAGTAAAACTGTCATTATTTGTGGACACGTAAAAAAACACTAAACACTTTATTAAAAACTATTAGAAATAATAAATTTAGTTAAGTTGCAGCATAAAAAACTAATATGCAAAAATCTGTTGCATTTCTATATGGTAACAATAAAATAGCAAATACAGAAATTAATAAAACAATTCCAGGAAGGCCTGGGTAGCTCACTTGCTTAAGCATCCTGCTCTTGATTTCAGCTGAGGTCAGGACCTCTTGGTTAACACCATAAAACCCTGCATCGGGCTCTGCACTGACAGCAGGGAGCCTACTTAGATTCTTTCTCTCCCCTCTCTTGCTACCCTTCCCCAACACATGTGCATACTCTCTCTGTCTCTCTGTCTAACTAAAAAAACAAAAAATCCATTTACAATTGCACCAAAAAAGTAAAACACCTAAGAATTAACCAAGAAAATGAAAGACCTATACACTGAAAACTAGAAGGCACTGATGAAAGAAATTGGAAATGACACAAGCAAATGGAATTTGGGAGAATATTGTTAAAATGTACATACTATCCAAAACAATCTACAAATTCAATGCAATCCCTATCAAAATACCAGTGGCATGTTTCACAGAACTACAACAAATAAACCTGAAGTTTGTATGGAGCCACTAAAGACTGTGAATAGCTGAAGCAACCTTGGGCAAAAATAACAAAGTTGCAGGTATCACAATCCCAAATGTCAAGATATACTACAAAGCTATAATCATCAAAATAGTAAGATACTTACACAAAAACAGACATACAGATGAACCGAACAAAACAACCCAGAAATAAACCCATGCCCATACAGTTAATTAATGTACAAAAAAGGAGGCAAGCTGACACAATGGGGAAAAGTCAGTCTCTTCAATAAGCGGTACTAGGAAAATTAGCTTCACGCAAAAAAATGAAAGTGGACTGTATTCACTATATACACAAAAGTAAACTTAAAATGGATTAAGGATCAAAATGTGAGACCTGAAACCATAAAACTCTAGAAAATAAAGGCAGTAGTCTCTCTGACATCAGCCTTAGAAACATTTTTGTAGATATGTCTCCTCAGTCAACAGAAACAAAAGCAAAAATAAACAACTGAAAATACACCAAAATAAAAAGCTTTTGAGCAGCAAAAGAAACCATGAACAAAACCAAAAGACAACCTACTGAGTAGGAGAAGGTATTTGCAAATGATGTATCTGATGAGAGGTTAAAAAGACAAAACAAACCAACAACAAAAAAAAACCTCATACAACACCAAGAAACCCGTAATTAAAAAATTATGTCCAGTTGAAAAAATGGGCAGGGGACCTGAATAGACATGTTTCCAAAGAAGATGCACAGGTGGTCAACAAACACACGAAAACATGCTCAACACCACTAATCATAGGGAAATGCAAATCAAAACCACAATGATCTATTACCTTAGCCCTGTATGAATGATTAGTATCACAAAGACAACACAAGGGTTAGCAAGGATGTAGAAAATAAAGGAATGCTCATGCACTGTTGGTGGAAGTATAAATTGGTGCAGCCACTGTGAAGAACATTATCTAGATTCCTCAAAAAATTAACAAGTGAAAATTCCATGTGATCCGATAATTCCACTATTGGGTACTTTCCCCACCCCAAGTGAAAACACTAATTTGAAAAGCTATATGCACCCCTATGTTTATTACAGCATTATTTACAATAGCCAGGATATGGAAACCAACTAAGATTTCATCCACAGATGAATGCATTAAGAAGATGTGGTAGATATATACATATATACACTGCAATAGCTCTCACCATAAAAGAGAATGAGATCTTGCCATTTGCAAAAACATGGATGGATCTAGAGAGCATTACGTGACATGAAATAAGCCAGAGAAAGACAAATACCATAGTATTTCACTCACACGTGGATCTAACAAGCAAACAATAAGGACAGAAACAGACCCATCAAGAGAGTGAACAAACTGATGGTTGCCGTAGGGGACGAGCATAAAGGAGTGGGAAAAATGGATGTACAAGACTGAGAGATTCAAGCTCAGTTAGGCAGTGACTAAAACAGGAGGAGGAAAAGCACAGCATAGGGAAAATAGTTGTAATGGCATTGTATGACAGACGGTAGCTACACTTGTGAACAGCACATAATGTATAGACTAAACAAATCACTCTGTTATACACCTAAAACTAATGTAACATTGTGGGCCAAGTACACTTCAATTAAAAACAAAATCACTAAGGAAGTAGACAGATGGTTGTCTATCATCCCCTCTTGTCAAAACTTTCATTTCTGAACTGTGAGCAGAAGATGGAGAGAAGTACATATGATCTTTCTTCACACCAAGAGGTCTGTTCTATTTCACGTGGTATGTTTTAAGGAGATTTGGCTTATGTTCCAATTTTAGTTAGAACAGTCATTCAATTAGGGGACATTTTTCTAGACCCTATTAATAGCTCTTTATTTCTCATCCTTTTTCTTTTTATCCTAAGTTTTTAGTGTGAAGCTGGAGAAAGCTATGAAATTCTTCTCAGGCACAGCCCCATTTTAATTAATACTGAACAGTTTACGCTTTATTCATTCTTCAACTGGAATGTAAATTCCTTAGACCTCACCCTAGCATAAAATAGTGTCTATAGGTTACCTCACTTTATTGCACTTATCTTTATTGCACTTCACAGATAATTTTTTTTAATTGAAGTTTTACAGCAACCCTGCATCAAACAAGTATACGGTGCCTTTTTCCCAACGGCATTAGCTTACTTCATGCCTCACAGTTTGGTCACAGTTTGTAATACTTACAATATTATAAACTGTTTCATTATTATTTCATTACAGTGCTCTGTGATCAGTGATCTTTAACTTTATTACTATAATAGTGGGGGCACCACTAACTGCACCCATATAACAGATAAAACTTAACTGATAACTATTGTGTGTGATCTGATGATGCCTCCAACTGACAATTCCCCATTTCTCTCCCTTTTCTTGGGCTTCCTTACTCCCTAAGACAACAATATTGAAATTAGGCCAATTAATAACACTGCAATAACTCTAATTCTTCAAGTTAAAGAGTCACATGCCTCTCACATTAAATAAAAAGCTAAGAAGGACTAAGCTCAGTGAGGAAGGCATGCCGAAAGCCAAGAAATGGCAAAAACTAGACCTCCTACACCAAACAGTTAGCCAACTTGTGAATGCCAAAGAAAACTTCCTAAAGGATAAGCGCTACTCCAGTGAACACAGTAAGAAAACAAAACAGCCTTGTCCAGGCACAACACTCCCTTGAGCCAAAGCCTAACC
The DNA here is from genome assembly GCF_018350175.1 of Felis catus. Lineage (NCBI taxonomy): Eukaryota > Metazoa > Chordata > Mammalia > Carnivora > Felidae > Felis > Felis catus. The sequence continues at coordinate 105,204,005 of NC_058369.1, forward strand.
CACAGCAAGACTCAAACTCTCTTCAATAGTATGAAGGCTGAGAGACCTGAGGAAGGTGCAGAAGAGAAGTCTGACAACAGCAGAAGTCGGTTCGTTAGGTTTAAGCAAAGACGCCGTCTCTGTAACCCGAAGTGTACGGCAAAGCAGAAGTGCGGATAGAGAAGCTGCAGCAAGTTGTCCAGAAGATCTACCTAAGCTGATAAATTAAGGTGACTATGCTAACCAACAGATTTTCTATGTAAACAAAACAGCCTTATTTTGAAGAAGATGCCATGCAGGACTTTCATAGCTAGAGAGGAAAAGTCAATGCCGGGTTTTAAACCTTCAGAGGACATTCTAGCTTTCTTGTTAGGAGCAAATGCAGCTGGTGACTTTAAGCTAAAGCAATTGTTCACCATTCCAAAACTCTTAGGGCTCTTAAGAATTATGCCCAATCTACTCTGCCTATGCTTTAGAAATGCAAAAACAAAGCCTGGATGACAGCGCATCTGTTTACAACATAGCTTACTGAATATTTTAAGCCCAATGTTGAAAACTACTGCTCCAACAAAAAGATGTCCTTCAAAATATGACAACTCACGGACAATGCACCTAGTCACCCCAGAGCTCTGATGGAAATATACAGTGACAGTAATGTGGTTTTCATGCCTGATAACATAGTATCTATTCTATAGTCTACAGGTTGAAGAATAATTTCAACTTTCAAGTCTTATTATTTAATAAATACTTTTTGTAAAGCTATAGCTGCCATAGACCGTCATTCCTCTGATGGATCTCGGCAAAGTAAATTGAAAACTTTCTGGCAAGGACTCACCATTCTAGATGTCTTTAAGAGCATGTGTGATATATGGGAGGAAGTCAACATATCAACATCACCAGGAGTTCAAGAAGTTGGTTCCAAGCCTCATGGATGACTTTGAAAGGTTTAAGACTTCAGTGGAGGAAGTAACTGCAGGTGTGGTAGAAATAGCAAGAGAACTAGAATTGGAAATGGAGCCTGAAGATGTCACTGAATTGTTGCCATCTCATGATAAAACTTGAATGGATGAGAAATTGCCTCTTACGAACAAGCAAAGAAAGTGGGTTCTTGACATGGAATCTATTCCTGGTGAAGATGTTATGATGATGGTTGAAATGACAACAAAGGATCTGGGATATTCCATAAACTTAGTTAAGAAAGCAGCAACAGGTTTCAAGAAGATTGACTCCAATTTTGAAAGAAGTTCTATCCTGAGTAAAATGCTATCAAACGGCACTACATGCTACAGAAAAATCATTTGCGAAAGTGAGCCAATTAATAGGGCAAACTTCACTGCAGCCTTTTTTTTTTTTTAAACGTTTATTTTTGAGAGAGCACAAGTGTGGGAGGGACACAGAGAGAAGGAGACACAGAATGTAAAGCAGGCTCCAGGTTCTGAGCTGTCAGCACAGAGCCTGACGTGAAGCTCGAACCCACAAACCTTGAGATGGTGACCTAAGCTGAAGTTGGATGCTTAACCGACTGAGCCACCCACATGCCCCCACTGTAGTCTCTTCCTAAGAACTGCCTCAGCCACTCCAACCTTCAGCTACCACCAGCCTGAGTAGTCAGCAAGTCAGTATCAACCCTCCACCAGCCAAAGAATACAACTTGCTGAAATCTCAGACGATCGTTAGCAGTTTTTAGCAGTATTTTTAAATTATGGTATGCACACTTTTTAGACATGATGATACTGCACTTGTAATGGACAATGGTATATTTTAAACCTAACTTTGATAGGCACTGGGAAACAAAAAATTCATTTGACTCATTTTATTGCATTTTTGTTTTATTGCAATGGTCTGAAGCTGAACCCACAATATCTCGAGGTATGCCTATATTCCTGAAAGCAATTAGTCTAGAGTTACACATGTTATAGGCATTTCCAAGTTAGGTGAAAACATAAAGATTTATATCTAAGGTGTAAGAAAAAGAATTAAAATGAATTCAGAGTGTACTTTAAGTTATAGAGCTTGCTTTTAACTTCTCAGGTTCTCAAAGATACTGCTGCTTTATTAGACAGTCTGTGGTTTAGAAATGGGGCTATGATTTTTATACCTGTTCTCTTGAGAGCCAGAAAGCCTCTATTTTTAATAAAATATTTATATAATACCTCTTTGAGCAGCTTGGGGTCTAAATGAATGGTTGTCTATGATGATGAAATGAAATTGACTTTGCTCTACCAGAAAATGTATAACCAAAGAAAACACTAAAGTACAAAAAACTGCAAAATGATGGGGAAAAAATAAAAACAGTGTCAGTGGTAAACAAAATAGCAACACTAAAAGCTCCCATGCTGTGGTCTCAGGAAAGTTTTATTTCCTAGGAATTCTTAGCTCTGGAATAAAGATATAATTTTATATTCTTTGGATTGTTTGAAATGTCCACAAAGTCCTTTTGTTGCTAGAAAATACTTCTAGGGCATAGATCACTTGGTCATGGCTCTTGTTTTTGTGAAAACTCTTTAAGCCAGCTCACCTTAAAAGCAGACACCTTGAGAAAAAGGGCCCATGAGCAGGGTAAGAACACCAAGTGCAATCAAAAAATCATCAAGAGTTCTTGGGGTACCTGTGTAGCTCAGTCAGTTGAACAATTGACTTTGGCTCAGGTCATGATTGACCACAGTTGGTGGGTTCAAGCTCTTGGTCAAGCTCTGTCCTGACACCTCAGAGCCTGGACCCTGCTTCACATTCTGTGTCTCTCTCTTTGCCCCTCCCCTGTTCACACTCTGTCTCTCTCTCTCTGAAAAATAGACAAACATTGGGGCAGCTAGATGGTTCAGTCAGTTAAACATTCAACTGCGGCTCAGGTCATGATCTCATGGTTCGTGGGTTTGAGTCCCACATGGGGTTCTGTCAACTCAGAGCCTGGAGCCTGCTTTGGAATCTGTGTCTCCCTCTCTCTCTGCTCCTATCCAGCTCTCACTCCGTCTCTCAAAAATGAGGAAAAAACATTAAATTTTTTAATTTAATGTTTATTAAAGTAATTTTAATGTTTATAAAAATGTTCTTTAGCAAGAGGGTTGTTTATTAAACCTGAGAAAATTTCTACAGATGCAAATGAATTGTGATAACTCCTTTGTCAGTGTCAAAGAGTCACTGTTCCAACTATTACTGCCTATCATAACCATGCTTAGTTACATAAAATGTAAGGACCAATGACTTCTTCAACCACTATGTAAAATTTCTCCTTTTGCAGTTAATCGTTTACAAGAGAATAAAGGAATTCAGTTTTTCTGACCTTCCCCCAAATTCAGCACATGGTAATTTTTTTTCAACTTGCAACATATATAATAAATAGCACTGGTATCAGCCTCACTGATTTGCTTTACTATTAAAATGTATTTAAAAAGGTAATAAAATATGTTTAGAATTTATATCAGGCACAAAATAAAGGATATGTCCAATTAAAATAACTTTGGGTACAATAAATAAAAGGGAACAAGGTGATGAAAGAGAACTGACATTGGTAACGAGCTATCTGCAAAGCAAAGTACAGTGTTTTACTCTACCACTAATATTTCTCTAAATTGGTATTTATTATTCTCATTTTAGAGGTAACCATACCAAGACTCACAGAGGTTAAGGGAATGGCTTAAGGTTGTACACGATGCCTGGGGCTATCTGCCCTGGATCTATACACCCGACTGTGGAAGAGACATCAAATCCTGATAAGGCAAGGGAATGGGCTTGTTTATTCAATAAGAGACTAATTTTAGAGGGGCTTAAAAATTGAATAAAAACTTGAAATTTAGCATAAAAAAAACAGAAGCCCAGCTATTTAGAGATAAGAATATAATGAATCAGTATTCTTTTAAAAAAAGAGAAATATAGTCAAGCAGTGAATTACCATGGTTAAAGAACAGAGGGTAACAAATGAGGAAGCTGTTTTAGTCATTAAATGATATGCAACCAGGATAGAATGACAGTGAAGGGGAAGATGCCGTATCTGTGATAAAAACAAAGCATATAAAGATTGCCAATTGCTTGCCTAATCATCTGCATGGCCCCAACCATCTTGGTAAGGAAGGGGATATTCTGCCTGGTGTGGGACCCTAGAAGAACTGAAGCCAAGTCTTCATTCCCCTTCCCATCACGATGGCTGGTATGAGAAGTAGCTGAAAAGGAGCTGGATGGCCGTCAGTGGAGATGCACAAGCTTCTATCAGAGTAGCTGAAATATTGCACTCATGATTACTTTACTTCTAGAAACAAGCCTTAGAGGTGGGAGCGCCTTTACAACAACCAGTATAGAAATTATTTCTGGTACAGCCTCATTCAGCCTCTTTTTGAGTACTTCCAGCTGTCCTTCTCACTTCCACGGTTTGGAGAGTCTCTTATAGTTCATGCTCAAATAAATGGCAAGAAAAAAAAAAAAGGAAGCAATTGTCAAACAAATATACTGTTTGGACCTTGTTTGGATACAGATTGGAACAAACCAATTGTAAACATTTTTTATATGACCGGGGGAAATTATAGATCCAATATGTAAACATTATTTTTTTGTTAAATAGTGTTATGATACAGGATTATATTTTAAAAAGCCATCTGGGGTGGATATTCTGAGGAATCAATATTTATGGGTACAAAAATATAATGTCTGAGATTTTCTTTAAAATACATACATATAACAAGGTGTGAGAAAGGACTATTACTTTTTCCGCATTTTGTTGATGTTGGAAATTTTCCAGATGTTAAGAAAAAGTGACTTCATAAGACAGAGGGAGAGAAACAGAATGTGTGTATGTGTGTGTCTGAATACATATTAATGAAGACCATTTGTACACAGATGAATCTCACTTATGCAGATGGATCCAAAGTGTTTCTAATGTGTGCTGTTTGGGGTGCCTGTCAAACTTTTAAAGGTAGCTCTTGAAAATACATACGACGACTGTTTATATGTCCTGGAATTCAAAATCATTTTTTAACTTCACTTCTGTCTGTATTTTATCACATTTCAACAAAGTATGTGATTTTATTTTATAATCAGGATACATAAAAACAAACGTATAAAAGAAGGCATGAATAGTTCTTTTGTTCAACCTAATACTGAAACTTCTGGCCACAGCAATCCGACAAGAAATAAAAGGCATCCAAGCTGGCGGGGAAGTAAACTGTCACTATTTGTAGATGATATGACAATATATTACAGAAAGTCCTAGAGATTCCACCAAAAAACTATTGAATTTAATACATTTCAGTAAAGCTCCAGAATGCAAAATTAATATAGAGATGTATTTCATTTCTATATAGTAATAAAGTATGAGAAAGAGAAATTAAGAAAACTATGTCATTTACAACAGTACCAAGAATAAAATACCTAGAAATAAATTTAACCAAGGAGATAAAAGGTCTGTATACTGAAAACTTTAAGACACTGATAAAAATAAACTGCAGACACAAGCAAATGGAAAGATATTCCACACTTACCGATTCAAAGATTAAGTCTCCATACTACCCAAAGCAATCTATAGAGTCAACACAAATCCAATCAAAATATCAATAGTATTTTTCACAAGACTGCAATAAATAATCCTAAAAGTTGTATGAAACCACAGAAGCTGAATCAAAACACCTAAATAGGCAAATCAACCTTGAGGAAGAAAAACAAAGCTGCAGGTATCACAATTCCTGATTTCAAGGTACACTACAAAGCTGTAGTAATCAAAACAGTATTGTCCCAACACAAAAACTGGCCTATAGATCAATGGAACACAATAGACAGCCTAGAAATAAACTTATGCTTATATGATTAATCTATGACAAAGGAGGCAAGAATGTATAATGGAAAATGTCTCTTCGATAAATGGTGCTGGAAAAACTGGACAGCTACATGCAGAATAATGAAGATGAACTAATTTCTTACACCACCCACAAAAAATAAATTCAAAAGGATTTAAAGACCTAAATATGAGACCTGAAGCCATCAAATTCTTTAAGGAAAACACAAGCATTCATCTCTTTGACATTACCCATGGCAACTTCTTACTAGACAGGTCTCCTCAGAAAAAGGAAACATAAACAAAAATAAATTAATAGGACTACGTCAAACTAAAAAGTTTTTGCACAGTGAAATAAACCATCAACAAAACAAAGGCAACCTACTGAATCAGAGAAGATACTTGCAAATGTTATATCCAATAAAAGATTAATATCCAAAATATATAAGAAACACCTACAACAGAACATAAGAAATAACAATAATCTGATTTAAAAATGAGCATAGGACCTGAAGAGATGTTTCCAAAGAAGAGAAACAAATGGCCAACATACATAAAAAGATGTTCAACATCACTAATTAAAAGGGAAATGCAAATCAAAACTCCAATGAGATCACCTTAGTCATGACAAAATGGCTAGTATCAGAAAGACAACGAATAACAATATGTTGGTGAGGATGTGGAGATAAGGATACCCTCAGACCTTTTGGTGGGAATGCAAATTGGTGCAGCCACCTTGGAAACAGTATGGAGGATTCTCGAAAACTTAACATTTGAAAAAAACATATGATCCAGGGGCACCTGGGTGGCTCAGCTGGTTAAGCATCCAACTTCAGCTCAGCTCATGATCCCACGGTCTGTGGGTTTGAGCCCTGTGTTGGGCTCTGTGCTGGCAGCTCGGGGCCTGGAGCCCGCTTTGGATTCTGTGTCTCCCTCTCTCTCTGCTCCTCCCCCTCTTGCACTCTGTCTCTCTCTCAAAAATAAACAGTAAAAAAAAATAAATAAATAAAATAAAAATTAAAAAGTCAAAAATTAAAAAGAAAAATCATATGATCCAGTAATTCCACTGCTGCATATTTATCCCCCCAAAATGAAAACTCTATTTTGAAGATATATACAGCCCTGTGTTTCCTGCAACATGATTTACAATAGCCAGGATATGAAAGCAACTTGTGTCCAGTGGTAGAGGAATGGAGATGTGGTGTGTATATATATATATAATGGAATATTATTCAGCGATAAAAACAAATGAGATGTTGCCATTTGCAACAACATGGACAGACCTAAAGAGTATTATGCTAAGTGAAATAAATCAGACAGAGAAAGAGAAATACCATGTGATTTCACTTGCATGTGGAATGCAGAAAACAAATACAATACTAGAAACAGGACCACAATGCAGAGAACAACACATTAAAATATTTAAATAATGTAACTTCTAATTTTCCCATCTTTGCCTTTTGGCTACAGAACATTCATTTTAAAATAAACTTCAAGGGGCACCTGGGTGGCTTGGTCGGTTAAGCGTCCAACTTCGGCTCAGGTCATGATCTCACAGTCTGTGAGTTCGAGCCCCACGTCGGGCTCTGTGCTGACAGCTCAGAGCCTGGGGCCTGTTTCGGATTCTGTGTCTCCCTCTCTCTTTGACCCTCCCCTGTTCATGCTCTGTCTCTGTCTCAAAAATAAATAAACATTAAAAAAAATAAATAAATAAAAATAAAAAAATAAAATAAACTTCAATAGTTCACTGCCAATTATTTTTCAATGAGAAAAATTGTACTGGAAGCCTCACTTACAATGGAGTCGTCAACAGGCCAACAGAGAGAGCTCTCATGCCCTACCACTATTAGTCAATCACACACCCAAAAGGAAAATATGAACCTTGCATGTGGATACTACTTCACTATTCCAGCAGGAAGAAGGATGCTATTCTTCCTTCCTCCCTTGGCAACAGCCCAGCCCAATGAAAGACGGTCACAACTCAGCCAATGAAAAGCCACTATATTGCAAACCCGTAGTTGCCTTCACTGGACTTTTAGTGTATCACAGCCTTCCCTACTTCCTCCTTGCCTCTATAAAGGAACATTCCTCTTCTTTGCTCTACAGAATTGGGTATGGCCTTACCTTAGATTGATTGTCGCAAATTCCAATTCTCTGCTATTCCTGAATAAGACCCATTTTTGCTAGCAAAATAACCAGTAGTCTTATTTTTTTCAGGTTAATGGTAGAGGCACAGATCAGCAAAGAACTCCCAACTATACCTTCCACACAGTCTTATATCCTACCTAATTACTGACATTTTCTAGTGATACTGTATTAATGCCTACTGGCATTCAGTTTAGATGCAGGGACAATGTATGCCACGGCAGCAACACTACTTATTTTATCTCTCATAGAAAAATGTAAAAAAATACTGCCTGTATATAAATCAAAAAAGAACTAAATTTCCCAAACTAACATTCAGAAGGAACTTCCTTGGAAACATTACTTATAGGCATGTAAAGAAGAAGCATGAGTCTTTGGCCTCCAGTATTCTTCTAGAGTCCTGCTTTAACTTCACTTATACAATTCTCATTCAGTTTCCCTTTCTCTTCAGTGTCCGGCCAGAGTGAAGACCTTAACAATTGCAGAGAATTGGTTTTTCTAAAGTGGAAGGCTAAATACATGTCCTTCTCCCTCATAACCACGTTCTTACAGCCACTCTTCTTGACTATTTTGTTACTCTTAACTTTTTTGTCAGTAAATGAGGAGTGAATATTTTCATTTGTTCTTAGTTTTCAGTATATTTTACTTTTCTTCTTTTTCCTCTTAAAGAAATTGACTTTATCTTGCCAAAGAGCTATATCCCTGACACCTAGCACAACATTGCGTACATATTAGGGGTTTTATAAAGTCTGCATGACTAAAGAAATGCAGTCTTACTCTTATCCACTCACTACATTAAAACAGCAAATGGAGTACTCCAAGTTCAAAATACTCAGGAATCACTTTGCTAACATCTTACTCCAGGAGGCATTATTATATTCTTAAGGCATGGAGATCCTTACTTACTAATTTGCTGGGCAATTTAAGCTACTGATGATCTGAGCCTAAGACATAAAACACTCAAGTCAACCAGGAGTGTTAGACAATAGAACAGGTAATGATTTTTTTTAATAAATGAAGACTGCTATCCTGTTTATGGACAAATAAGCTACCAGTTCATACTAAGAGGACTACAAGATGTTTCTCCCGTGAGCTGTTGCATTTTTTAATCTCTAGCTTCTCTATACTATTGAGGAGGCTGATGGAAGGGCAATGAGATAAGGGTGTAATCTTTAATTATTGAAAATTCTACATGACTACAATGAACCAAGTTGATAATGCAGAGCTCAATGGTAACATGTACCAACTATGAAACCAAACTTACCCAATGTTTTCATCATTCAAAAACTGCTTTTGAGTGTAGAGTACTATTTTTTTTTTAATTTATTTTAGAGAGCACAAGTGGGGGAGGGTCAGAGGGAGAGGCAGAGAGAGGGAGAAGGTGGGGAGGGAGGGGAAGGGAGGGGGACAGAGAGGGAGAGAGAGGGAGAGAAACTCCCAAGCAGAATCTACGCTCAGCACAGAGCCCTCCATAGGGTTTGATCCCACAATCTTGGGATCATGACCTCAGCCAAAATCCCGAGTCAGACGCTCAACCAACTGAGCCACCTAGGTGCCATCCAGGTCACCCTGGTGACCTTTATTTTTCTACTTCTTTAAAAGTAGGCCACCATAATTACTATTTTGGAGACAATATCATTTCATATTTATTTCAGTTATCGTGTTGGCATTTTTTACATGGTAAAGAAAAAGTCATTCTGGGGCAAAAGAGAATTGCAAAACTTAGTATGATTTTATTTCAGTAGTGACTCAGGAAAAAGTCATGATACTTATTTCCTTTTTACTTTATTTCTTTCCTCTTAGAATACTCAGAACCACAGAGCTGTGAGTGCTTCTATATTAAAGTAAAATAAAACATCTGATAATGAATGAAATGTGTAAAACGGTAACAAGTCTTCCCCATGTTCTTAACACATTCTATTGTCCCTCAGGGATGAGGCATGACTTAAAAAGTGGACCTTCTGAGGAGATAAGTGAAAAACCTAAAGACCTCTCAGGAACAAAACTCCAAGAAATATGATAAATGTTTCCACATATTTTCCATTTTCAAATGACACTATTTTTAATTTACATATTCCTGTCACTAACATGTCACAGACCAGAACCCTATGAGACAATTAACATATCACAGAGTATGAATTTAAGTTGTAGTAGAAGTAAAACAAATTCTAACACCAAGATCCTTTGATACCATAGAGGGGAGGTCCAAATTCCTACAGTTATTAAGGAAAGTTGGTCTTATAAGTGATCATTTAGTTAACTGTGTTATGGCTTCTGCCCTGATGTTTTCTTTTGGGAGATTCACAAGAGTACAGTATCCTTTCTTGCATATAATTTCATAAACATAGTACTCTCACAAGTGAAGATGGCTGACCTTTTGAATTCTCTAAATTCTCCAACATTCTGCGAACTGGTACTTCTAGATATATGATGAATGTCAGGTGAAAAATTTTCCTTGAGAGGGAAAACCATACAAATAATAATTGATTGCTTACATCACAACACAATTCTAATTCCTTACCCAGATTTATAGTTAGATACAGCTTAGAATCTGTACTCTTTGTAAATTTTTCCCAAATAAATTTAGCAATTGAATTTTATTCTTAAAATTGTGATTGAGTTTTTAGTTAAGTGAAAAACATTTCTAAGCAATGTATCTTTTTTTCCTTCCTGCTTTGACTTGGGACAGACTTTTCAAGGGTAATGTACATAGCCAATTCTAACCACGGTTTTAAATGTCAGATGTAAATTTCCAGTCAATAAATAAATAAATATATATATACGCACATATATATATGTGTGTGTGTGTGTGTGTATATATATATATGTGTGTGTGTGTGTATATATATATATATATATATATATATATATAAATGGAATTCACAATGGTAACTCCACCACTGACTTTTTATCCAAGTTTTCCATCACTTTGATATTTTTCTTGCTGGATCATTCACATACTTTGCATTAACATGTGCTAAAATAAAACCGTAAACTATCTTTCAAATACTATATAAGAATAAAATAACTCAAAAGTGCTCTAATGGAGTATGTTACATAATCATTTTAAAAGACTTCCCCTAATTTATGTATGTGTCATGATTAGCAAGAAAGAGAACATTTTATTGTCTTTAACGTGAGCCAAGTGTTCAACTTACATTCGCAAAACAAATATCCTTCTTACTTCCAACTTTTGATTTTATTTTCTTGATGACAGTGAGATTTAAGAGTTAGAAAATGAGTTTGGATAAAAGTAACTCATAATTAAGGGATGTCTGAGCAACTCTAAAGGCAGTACATGTTGATAACTTGCTCTTTTTAAGAAGATGAAACCTACAGAGTGTCCTGAAAGGAAAAGGGCCAACCAGGCAAAGTTTTTCACTAGACACACAACTTGTTTCTTGCCCCACTAGAGTTCTCAAAAACTACATACAACAGTATTAAAGTCATGTCTTTATAACCAGCCCATAAAACATTTATTTCCTTTTGTGTTATTTCACCTCTGGTTTCTTTTCCTTTTTGTGTTACAGAAGGATGCCCTCAGGTACTTATTCCATTAACTAATTGTCAACTGCCATAAGTTCAAATGTGAAAACAGCAACGTGTTTGAAAAACAGGCTTCACTATATACACTCTATTTAAAAGCAAATTCCCTATTCCTAAGATATTAGAAATTTTCTATCTGTGCAAAACTGGAGGACACACACTTAGAAATAAGAGAAGCATTTGGGCAAATCAGGCTTATGAAAAATATCAAATATCAACCAACTGTGCCAATATGAACTGCGTTGAAGTCAGGCTTGGTTTTACAAGAAAACTTCCAATTGTCAAAGTTTTAATTCTCAAAATTTTGCTGACAATTCAAAAGGGAACTCATATTATAAATGTTGTGTTAAAAAACAAAGGATTCAAAGGTTGCAATAGTGCTAATGAACAGTTTAATTTAGAAGAATACTGTGGGAGGGCAGGCACGAAGGGAGGGAAGTATGGGAGGAGGAAGAGGGCTGAGGGCAACCTAGGTCACAGCCTATTTTCAACATGCACCTTCTCCTACTCAAGGGCAATAAAGGAAAAAAATGTGTTCTCAGAATAATAGTTTCTCCCCTAGACTTTAATACTTTATATGTAAGGTTAAAGAGTCAAAAAATACAGAGAAATACATGAGAATATTAAAATATGTGGGGAATTTATTTCAATTCAGTTGGTATTCAGAATTTTTAAAAGAGGTCACTGACAAGGTCATAATTAAGGTTATCAAATTAAACTCCTTATTTAGGTAAGGCAGAGTTAGACAAGCACACAAAAATGAAACCCACACTAAAGTGACTAGATGTTTTCAAGCAAGAGTATTTGTGGTTCCCATGATGATTGACATTGCCTCTAAAATCATTTACTTTAAAAAAACATTTGAACTGTATTTTACTATAGTTGAGTAAGTTGTCAAAAGTTCAAACTACACTTTGATTTTCATCACATAATTATTAACTTCAACTACAATTGCACATATTAAGGTCCCATAATGTATACATCAAAGCTTGTGCCATATATAATTACCATGTTCTACAACTTGTGGAATCAGGTTGACACAAGTACCAAAAAAACAAAAAAGCTATGTGCAATCAAATTTCTCTTATAATTTTTTGTTTATTTTGCGGGAGTGTAGCAGGATTCTTGCTCAGTCGTGACACCAAGGCTTCTCTTTCCAGGAAGCAACTTTATTCCTCCCAGCACCACTCAGTTGGGTTCATACCAGAAGAGCTGAGCCCCGAATGCCACATGGTGCAGTTTTTGGTGTTTTTTTTTTCCACTTCGTCTCCCATATATGGTAACATACCAACATGTAGTCTGATTAGTGGTCTCACGTTACAAGGTCATGAGGGATGCTGTCATCTACACGTATAAACAGGTTGCCTTGAGGGGTTTTTTTTTCCCCTTCCTTAGGGAAGGGTCTCTACCACAAGAGACAGCACAAGTGAAGAAGGGGCAGAGAGAGACAAAAACACAGTGAGAGAATTCCAAGCAGGCTCTGCACCACCAGTGCAGACCCCGATGCAGGGCTCAAACTCACAAACCCACAAGATCATGACCTGATCCAAAGTCAGACACCCCACTGAATGAGCTACCCAGGCACCCCAAATTTCTCTTACAATTTAAATACAAACATTATCCTCAGTCTAAAATTATGCACCAGAAAAAAAAAAAAATTCATGCAAGTGGTAACTCTAACATTTATCTAAACAGAATTCACATTTTAGTTTTTTAATAACTGTGTTTCTTAAAATAAAAAGCATTTGGAATGCTTGAAAAATAGGAATGTATATAAGTCGTCATCTTCATAAGCCTTCAAAACTCTAGTCACATTTATTCAGTGATTTTATGATAAATTTATACAAATGTAACTATATTCTTTAAGACCCTACTGATTATAAATCTTAGTTAATTTGGTGAAAATTCTGTATTGAAAATGTTAGGACTTCAATGTTTTTAAATATGACAAACTTCCATCTGTATACAATATCAAAAAATAGAATCAAGAATTTATTAATCCTTAAATTTATACATAAAGTAATACTTCTGCTTTATCAAAAATGCAGAAGAAGTGACTCAATAGGAGGGATATTTTTAAGGATTTAAATTTAAGGAGAATAAATTTGAAAAAAAAAATTGAAGTCATAGCTCCCCAACTTCTTTCCTTCTACAGTAATTTATAGGAAACTTTATTACATACAACACTGGATTTGATTAGATTTAGGCATCAACTTCTGTTCCAGCTTTGTCCATAAACTGCTGTGAGCTCTTGGAAAAATCACTTCACTTTTCTGTGTAATTAAGTGATTGAATTTGATGATTAGTATAAATTTATTTTTATCTTCTCAATGACTTAACAATAGATACTTTAGGGAAAGTGGCTTAGAGAAACAAAAGACAATTCATTTGTTAAGCATATTTTTAACAGTAAGTCAGCAATCAAATAGATAACTGGTTAAAATTGGGTTAGCTTACATCATGATTAAGAGTTATGACCGCCTGAGTGTTTGGGATCAGCTAATTGATTCATCGGTAACCTAGAAATGCTATTTCAAATGATCACAGGACCTGCATGTAATTTCACCTTGATTACAGAATCCTCTCCCAACCTACATTCAACAACATTCAACAGGACTATTTAATTCCAAATTTACTAAAAATCAAGCCAGCAACTTTATTTTTACTTTTAACCTTTTTTTTTTTTGTTTTTTTGTTTTTTGTTTTTTTTTATTTTATTTTTGGGACAGAGAGAGACAGAGCATGAGCGGGGGAGGGGCAGAGAGAGAGGGAGACACAGAATCGGAAACAGGCTCCAGGCTCCGAGCCATCAGCCCAGAGCCCGACGCGGGGCTCGAACCCACGGACCGTGAGATCGGACGCTTAACCGACTGCGCCACCCAGGCGCCCCTATTTTTACTTTTAAATAACATGGGTTTAGTGTTGGGTGTCTGGGTGTCTCAGTCGGTTAAGTGTGTGACACAGGATTTTAGCTCAGGTCATTGTCTCAAAATTTCATAGGTTCAAACCCCTATGTCTGGCTCTGTGCTGGTGGCATGGAACCTGCTTGGAATCCCTCTCCCTCTCTTTGTGTCCCTCCCCCAACTCTTTTTTCTTTCTTTTTTTTTTTTCTTTAATTTTTTTTTTCAACGTTTATTTATTTTTGGGACAGAGAGAGACAGAGCATGAACGGGGGAGGGGCAGAGGGAGAGGGAGACACAGAATCGGAAACAGGCTCCAGGCTCTGAGCCATCAGCCCAGAGCCCGACGCAAGGCTCGAACCCACCGACCGCGAGATCGTGACCTGGCTGAAGTCGGACGCTTAACCAACTGCGCCACCCAGGCGCCCCTCTTTTTTCTTTTTTTAAATATGGGTTTAATATTTACTGAGAAGAAGGTTTCTTTTAATTGCTTGGTTACATATGTATTTGTACTATTTTTACAGCAATACGGAAACAAATGCTAAATGACAGTTATTTACATTTAGCTGTTAGTTTAAACTAGATTTTTTATTAACTTTAAAATCTATCCCCCAATTTTTTTGGTAACAGTTAATTAGCAGAAACATGGTATTATATTCACTAGAAAATTTTTACCCTGATTTAGGAATGTCAAGGTTTTAGCATGGTTCTGAGTGGAGAATAAAACATTTGAGAAGTTTTCTTCCCCTGGAAGAAATGTGAATTATTCTGGGTCATAATGACAGTATAGAGAATTTTCTTTTGTACTGTTTAGGAAAGAACACGTAACTGGAATGAACATATTTAATTAGTGACTTGGCACTCTCAAAGAGGGAGGCTTATGAAAAACAACGTTGTAAACATCAGCAGTAATGGAACTATATTAAAATTTAATGAACTTCAATTCATGGCAGAAGAAAAATGTTATCTAATATATGTTTCTGAAAATTCTTTATCTCCCATTATTTACTGTGTATGAATCTATATGACAAATTAAGGCATCCTTCACAAGTACTTGAAGAGGGAAAAGAGGAGGAAACTTTACAGTTCTCTGGTATGCACAGGAGACATGAATTACAGGATTTTAAAATTTACTGGTGAAAAGATCAGCAGAGAGGGGCTGTCCATAGATATTTCTTCGAGAAAGGCAAATTGACTTTGGCAAGCCTATGCTCTCTGTCAAGCACTCTATTAGATTCATTCACACTTAGTAACTCATTTTCCCTTCACTATAACCCTGCCAGAAATATTTTTGCGGACAAATTGAAACCTCCAGAAACAGTTTACACCAGTCTTATTTTATCTGTATGGCTGCTAAGCTTTCATATCATGATAACCTAAGAAACAGAAATGAGTTTGAGAGATTAAGGTGACAAGTTTTCAGTAAGAAAGGGGGGGAAAAAAAGAAAAGATTTCCAGTTTTTCACTCTCTGTAATTTGCTTGCTTGAAACCTTCCCTTTTGGTCTCTTCCAGGCATAGAGCTCTCCCTTTCTCTAGGGTTCCTTCTTTCTTCCTATTGTAAGGCAACCATTTTCGAGCTGTATTCTGTATCAAGTTCCAAACATCAAGTAAGTTGGGCTCAGGGAAAACGATGCATAAAGATGACTGCTAGATCTATCTCTAGCATGGCTGAAACACTCCTCAGTTTTTTTACACTAAGCTATATACTGTTAGTATGACATAGGTGGTCTGTTCAAGATCTCAGATTTCCTCAAAACTCCAATATCCACATGCTGAAAAGTTCCCCAAATCTAAAATATAAATAGAGAGGTTTGTTACTCATATACAGTAAATTAAGTTACATCTATAAATGAAATCAACTGGAGAGACAGTTTCAAGTACTGACTTGGCTAAACATTAGAATAACTTCATGTATTTTAAAAAAGCAATACACTAAAATCCAGCTGTGCTAATTAAATCACAGTCTCTGAGGGAGATGTGTGGCTATCAGCAAGTTTTCTTAAATTCCTGGGGAGATGCTAATGCTCAACCAAGTTTGAGAGCTACTGATATTCAATCAGAAGAGATTATCTATCCTTTAGGAATTCCAACACTTAAAAACTGTACTGAAGATGATTAACAGATAAAGTATGGAAATCAAGGGGTAAGATGGTTTAAATAAGTAGGAATTAGGAAACAGAGACTCAAAGTATAACCAATTTTCTTGAGCTTACAGTGTTGGTTGTTTAAAAATATATGCAGAGTTTTTAAAGAGAAGACAGATTTTTAACATATATAAATGCTGATGGGAAAGATCCAGGAGAAAGGGAGAGACGGGTTATGGAAGAAATGGGAAAATCCATCCCTAAAGTCTGAGACTAAATGAAGAGTCAAGATCCCTAGAAGAAAAAAAATGTACACTGTAAAAAAGAATGTCTCCCTTCCTGTAACGTAAGAAAAATAGAAAATATGAGTCTAAAAGTGCATGCACAAAATTTAGAGAAGGTGAGAGCAATCCAAGAAGATAACTTCTCTGTTTCCTCTACATTTGGATCTAATACTACCTGGGGGGGACAAAAGTGAACCTGCCTTACATGTAATAAATATCCTCTAGGTTACTAACAGACTTAATTCCTGAAACAATTCAGTGAGATAGGTACTCTCATCCTTAGTTACAAATCAAGACAACAGAGGCAGAGAGAGGTTAGGTAACTTGCCCCAGATCACAGGGGCAAAATGGTCTGTAAATGGGACTCTGGGGCATGAGCCTCCACATTACCACATTGTCTGTCACCTAAGGTTCCCCGCCACTGAAGAGACTAGCGTGAGGCCCTCTCTTGTGTTATCAGACAAGCCTCCCTCTGATTCTGCTCTTTAATTTATTCACCTTAAGAAAGTTACTTGACCTTTTTCACACTCGATTCTATTACTAGCAAAATGGAAATAATAGAACCTTCCTCAGAGAACTGTTGGCAAGAGAAATTGAATTCCATTTCATCATATAGATATTTCTGTAATTCCAACTTGGCAAGGTACAGTTCTAAGTACTGAGGGCTACAGCGTCAGTGGAAAAGACCAATTTTCTTCACAGAGTTTCTGTCTTAATAAAAGAGAAGCAGCAGCAACAAATGCACAAATTCCAGGGACTGGAAAAGATCTGTCTGAATCCCCAAAACTTACAACTTTAGAGAAACATTAACCTCCGATCTCCTTCATTCTCAAGTTGTGTTTCTACTTTGCCAAGTTAGCCCTTTGGGGAAACATACTCCTTTATGTTCAAAACCACAGAGAGGAAGCATTTGTGGTATTGAAAAAGAGGCATCCTCTCAGGAAGCAAAATCGACAGCTCATATTTCAAGGTTTTTGGGAAAAGGTGATTAACAATAGCTAAAAGAAACTTGAGTTAGCTATATTAATTTCCCAACAAGTAGACTTTAAAAATCATTAGTGGACATAAGAAATAGTATTCATAAAGATAAAGGAGGCTATCAAAATCTTAAATTTGTGTGGGGTACCTAGGTGGCTCAGTCTGTTGAGTGCCTGACTTCAGCTCAGGTCATGATCTCCTGGCTCATGAGTTCGACCCTCAGGTCGGGCTCTGGGCTGATAGCTCAGAGCCTGGAGCCTGCTTTCAATTCTGTGTCTCCCTCTCTCTCTCCCTCTGCCCCTCCACTGCTCACGCTTTGTCTCTGTCTCAAAAATAAATGAAACATTAAAAATTTTTTTTTTAATCTCAAATTTGTGTGAATCTTTTAACATGACCTCAAATACATAAAGCAAAAATTCATATAACTTAAAAGAAGAAACACACGTATCATCACTACAAAAGACTTCAACATAGTGTTAGCAATTCATCAAGAAGCTGTTAAGGACATGGAAAATGAGTAAAAATATTGATTACATAAACAGAATTGTATTTCACATATTTAGCATACCACACTTAACAATGAAGATTTATATTTAAGTACAAATTAAATATTTAGTAACATTGGCAATATGTCATAATGTAGGAATCAACAAACTTCAAAGAATTTAAATTATTTAAAGTATGCTGACTAACCATAGTGAAAGTTAGGAATTACTTAAAACCAAAACAAGAACATGCAAGTGCACAAAAGAAACTTCCTAATTTCCTGGAAATTAAATATTTCTCTAAAAGATGCAAGAAACAAAGAAAAATTGAAACAAATTATAAAACTTTGAATTAAAACATTTCAACATTTGTGAGGAAAGAACATTTGTGAGATATAGCTAAAAAGCAAGATTTAGAGACCTGTTTGTAGCTTTATTTTTGAGACTTAGAGTAATAATTTGTTGTGCTATTTTGTAATACTTTAATCCTAAAGTCAATTCACTTATTTTATTTAAACAATTTACTGGGGCAGCTGGGTGGCTCAGCTGATTAAGTGTGCAACTTCAGCTCAGGTCATGATCTCATGGTTCATGGGTTTGAGCCCCACATCAGGCTCTGTGCAGACTGCTCAGAGCCTGGAACCTGCTTCTGATTTTGCATCTCCCTCTCTCTCTCTGGCTCCCCATCCCTGGCCTGTGTGTGTGCGTGCACACGCTCTCTCTCTCAAAAAATTAACAAACATTAAAAACAAATTTGAACAATTTAAATTAAAAATAAAGATTTCACCCATTTCTCCCACCCTAAAACCCCTGGCTCCGGCAACCACTAATCTGTTCCACCTATTAGGTTTTTTTGTTTACTTGTTTGTTTTAAGACTCTACATTAAGAGACATCATACATGGGTGCCTGGGTGGCTCAGCTGGATGAGCATCTGGCCCTTGATTTTGGCTCAAGTCAAAATCTCATGGTTCGTGGAATCGAACCCTGCATCAGGCTCTAGGGTGACAGTGTGAAGCCTGCTTCAGGTTCTCTATCTTCCTCTCTCTCAGCCCCTCTTTCACTTTCTCTCTCTCTCTCTCTCCCAAAATAAACAAACATTAAAAAAAAAAAAACCATCATACAGCATTTGTCTTTCTCTAATTTACTTCATTTAGCATAATGCCCTTGAAGTTCATCCATTTTCACTCACGAAGAAAATAAGAGAGGATCCAAAAAATAAAAACAGAAATTAAAGAGGTTTACATGTAATACCACAGAAATACTAAGGATCATAAAAGCCTACTACAAATAATTACACACTAAATTAGACAACTCAGAAGAAATGGATACATTCCTAGACACATACAACCTACCAAGACTGAATCATGATGAAGTAGAAAAATTTAACAGATAGATTACTAGTAAAGAGATTGAATCAGCATTCAAAAATTTCCCAACAAATTAAATTCCAGGACCAGAAGCCTTCACTGGTGAATTCTACCAAACATTTAAAAAAGAATAAATGCAAATTCTCAAACTCTTCCGAAAACACAGAGAGGAGAGAACTCATCCAAACTCATTTGAACAGACTGATTACTAGTAAGGAGATTAAACAGTATTCAAAAACCTCCCAACAAATTACAGTCCAAGACCAGAAAGCCTCACTTGTGATTCTACATAACATTTAAAGAAGAATAAATACCAATCCTTCTCAAACTCTTCCAAAAATACAGAAGAGGAGGGAACTCATCCAAATTCATTTTACAAGGCCAGTGATTATGATACCAAAACCAGACAAGGATATGACAAGAAATGAAAATTATAGGCTGGCATTCCTTAAAAACAGATACGCAAAAATCCTTAACAAAATATTAGCAAAATGAATTCAACTATTTAAATAATCATATACCCTGACCAAGTAAGATTTATTCCAGAGATGCAGGGATGATTCACCATCTGCAAATCAGTTAATGTGATACACCACATTAACAAAATGTAGGATAAAAACTGCATGGTCATCTCTTTTTTTTCCAGATAGAACCATGGAGGATGGTAGAGAGAAGAAAAAGAAGGCTCCTGCTATGCCAGAAACCCTTAAGAAAAAGGGAAGGGGTTTCACAGAGCTGAAGATCAAGTGTCTGAGAAGGAAGTATGCCCAAAAGATGCTTCAAAAGGAAATGAAGAAGCTCATCTGTGAAAAAGCTAAGCGTCACCACAAGGAACATAGGCAAATGTACACAACTGAGATTCAACTGGCTAGGATGGCAAGAAAAGCTGGCAACCTCTGTGTACTTGGGGAACCCAAATTGGCATTTGTCATCAGGACCTTACAGCTATCGATAGTGTTGAGTCCAAAGGTTCAAAAGGTGTTGCAGCTTCTTCACCTTCACCAGATTTTCAATGGCACCTGTGTTAAGTTCAAAGAGGCTTCAGTTAACATCCTAAGGATTATGGAACCATATAGAGCACTGGGGTACCCAAACATGTAGTGAGTGAATGAACTGATTTACAAGTGTGGTTATGGCAAAATCAACAAGAAGCCAATTTCCCTGACAAATAACACATTGACTGCATGATCTCTTGGTAAAAACGGCATCATCTGCACAGAGGACCTGATTCATAAGATCTATACTGTTAAAAATACATATCAAAAAAGCAAACAACTTCTTATGTTCCTTCAAGTTATCTTCTCCTTGTGGGGGAATAAAGAAAAAGACCACTCATTTTGTAGAAGGTAAAGATGCTGGCACGGGGAAGATCAGACCAGTAAGATTATTAGGATGAACGGAGGTATCTGCTATGATTATTTTTATAATCTGGTCAGCTAATCAACAACTACTTTCAAATCGGAAAAAAAAAAAAGACCTATAGATCATCTCAATAAAAAAAGAACATGACAAAATTCAACATCTATTTATGATAAAAATTCTCAACCAAATGGGTATAAAGAGAGAACTTATATCAACATAATAAACACCATATATGACAAGTCCACAGCTTACATCATATTCAGAAGTGAAAAGCTGAGAAAGCTTTTCCTCTAAGATCAGGAACATATTTGCAACTTTAAATGCCCATATAGGAAAACAGAAAGCTTAAGAATAAATTATGTATGCTTTTCTTTCAAGAGGTTGGAAAGAGAAGAGTGAATCAAATCTAAAAATATAAAAGAAAAATAATAAATCAATAAAATATAACTCAAACATTCAAAAATAGAAACCCTAAACTTTTTTTTTTAATTGTTTGTTATTTTTGTGAGAGAGACAGACAGAGAGCAAGCAGGGAATGGGCAAGCAGAGAGAGGTAGACACAGAATCCGAAGCAGGCTCCAGGCTCTGAGCACCCAGGACACAGCGCGACATGGGGCTCAAACTCACTGACCGCAAAATCATGATCTGAGTTGTATTAGGCCACCCAACCGACTGAGCCACCCAGGAGCCACTAAACCCTAAACCTTTGAAAATACTAATAAAATTAACCCCTAGCAAGACAAAGTAAGGAGAAAAGTATTAGAATGAATAAAACAACAAAATCAGAGATGACAAAAGGTAATATACTAATATTTACATTGTTTCTAGCTGCATCAAAAAAGATGAGTGATTATAAACAACTTTTTAGTTGTAAATTAGAGTATTTGAATGAATTGCAAAAATTCATCAAACAAAACTACAGGAAGATGAAAACACACAGAGAGCCTGAATTACTTGGTATCAAGTAAAGAAATTAAATCCGCTACTAAAAACATTCTTACAAAAATGACCCCAGGTCTAGATGACTTCATCAGTGAATTCTTTGAAATATTAAAGCTATAGATAATACTAGTGTTACACAAGACTCTGTGTAATAACAGAAAAAGAAAATTCCCCAATATATTTTAAGAAATTAGAATAATATTGATACCAAAACATGACAAATGCATTGTAAGAAAGGAAAAGTACTACAGAATCTTTCTCAAGAATATAGAGGGGCGCCTGGTTGGCGCAGTCGGTTAAGCATCCGACTTCAGCCAGGTCACGATCTCGCGGTCCGTGAGTTCGAGCCCCGCGTCGGGCTCTGGGCTGATGGCTCAGAGCCTGGAGCCTGCTTCTGATTCTGTGTCTCCCTCTCTCTCTGCCCCTCCCCCGTTCATGCTCTGTCTCTCTCTCTCCCCAAAAAATAAATAAATGTTGAAAAAAAAAACAAACTAAAAACGTCATGCTCTTAGTTTTTGTGTTTTTTATCAAAGGTTTTTAAGTTGTTTGATTACTATTATTTATTTCAAAGGACTTTGCTGACTGAAAATATTGCTTTTTTTCTCCGGCTCTAAATATTGTCCCAACACCAGAAACATACATTTACTTCTCCAAAAGGGGAAAAAATGACAGTAACGAAACAGAGATAGACTTAAATAATAACATATTGCTTTAATCTTATTGTCTCATTATTCACCGTCATATAACAACAGACAAAAAAGCTTCAAGTTAAATCTAAGAAATACAACAAACCAGTAACTTATAATTCTCTTAAGGGATAGCAATAGCTGAGAAGCTTTTTATATTTTAAACAAAAATATAAATCTAACAAGAGAATGATTTACAAAATGTTTCTACAAAGTGTTATTCGGTAAATTATTCTACACAATCTCACATTTGTCATAAGACATGGCTATTTCCTTAACCATGTTTAAATGCTGTCTTGACAAACAATCTTCCTTTCCAAACTGCCTTTTTTTATCAGGCTTCATTTTGGCGGTGAGGTATTTCTCATTTGCTCTTTCATAAAAAAGCTGTATTCTAGCTCTTT
Source organism: Felis catus (assembly GCF_018350175.1). NCBI lineage: Eukaryota > Metazoa > Chordata > Mammalia > Carnivora > Felidae > Felis > Felis catus. Next base: position 105,226,927 of record NC_058369.1, read on the forward strand.
TCATTGATCTATAGGCATCTTAGGTCAAATAAATTATTTCACCTGCTGTGCTTTTAGTTTTTAAATTGTCACTTGGCATAGTTTTCCAGTTAAATTATTAAAAATTACATGCCCCCGAAGTCCCTCAATGTGAGTCCACATAATCAATGCATATTTACAGAAAACACTCATTAACTCCAGATTTATGTTTTCGTATAGATTTTTTTAAGTCCTTCAACTGCCTGACAAGAAGACCAACCATAATTTTTCTAATATTTATTTCCATTTTGCTTTGCAGAAGGAAGGTACCCAGGTAGATGTTAGAGTGAATTGACTTTGTTACATCTTATTTCCCAAATATTTTCTCAGCAACACTGAGACTATTCATTCAGTGGTTTTCTGTATAGGGATTCTGCAGTTAAATTATTTTTAGATGAAATCATAAGCACAAGTTGTTAATGGAAATTATTCAGAAATGCAAAAAATACTATCATTTGATTAGAAAATTTCCTGAAAAGTATTTCAGCATTGAAGTTAGTGGTTGGCAATGTTAAAGATATATACTCTAAAGTGCTCAAAAATGATTATGAACCTACCTAGAGAAAGGTTTGCTATCGGGACACATCAGTAATCTCATCCCCACAATAGTAGGTAGGGACATAGGAAAGTCACATTTAAGAGGGTAAAAGAAGTCTCTTTATTACTTATGTTTAATAAAGCCATCATCTATAACCCAGTTGTAGATTACTGCCTTTTTATAAGCTGTCCTCAGTTATATAAAATGGTGCTTATGGAGTAAAAAGTTTAAAATGAACTCCTTAATAGGAGACAAAAATGATAATAGAATTCATTTACTTGGACAGGATTTTTTCAGACTCAGTATGACTCCAAAACAGGTTATTTTGTAATCTAAACTGAATTCCTTTGTCATATCTTAAAGAAGAACCCTAAAGGGGATTTTCAAATTGTTGTCAACTATAAAATTATCTATAGTACCACATATTTAGACATCACAGGACAAGGCTTAGTCTACATAACCTGAAGAATACTGTTGCATTATGCCTTAGGTTTCATTCTCTTTCACATAAATGTGAAATAGAAAATATACCATTAGTCATTGACCTCAGAAATGGAACACTGTCCCAACAAGAAAGGCAAGGTCCATTGAAAAATGACCCTTTTAGAACGGACAAGCACAACTGGTAATTTTGGAGATAATTCATACCCAGTTAGAGTAAGCTCGGTAAGTCAGAAGACACTTGAGAATACTGGATAGAAGAGATATATATTAGTAAACTGAGTATCAAGTGAATTTCACAGATAACTTCAATTCCCACAATAAACACAATTCCTTGTGAAGCCCAATTTATTCCCCGTGGGGCTCAAAGTTCACAGGAGGCTTATTTTCTCTTGCTAGTCAATGATGTAGCTGGCAACAACACTGCCTACCACATTAACTACATCACGACCTATTCTTACTCTCATTCAGAATGTTCCTTTTTTCCTCGAAAGTGCCAAGCTCCTTACCACATCCTTGTCTTGGCACATATCAATCCCTCTGCCTCGTATAGCGGGTTAAACTGCACAGAGGTACCTACGAACTTCAATGGAGTTCACCCTGGGTTCAGGTTGTGCCCAAATCCAGTGGCAGTTTCCTTACAGGACAAAGGGAAAGGGAGACTGGTAACACAGACACACTCAAGGGCAGAAGATCCATGAAGACAAAGGCAGAAAGTGCAGTAATGCAATTATGATCCAAGGAATGTCACTGATTACTGGCTGCCAGCAGAATCTAGGAGAGTCATAGATCCTTCCTCCCTCAGAGCCTCCCAAAGAAACAGCCCTGCTGACATCTTGATTTTTGACTTCTGGCCTCCACAAGAGAGGGAATACGTGTCTGTTGTTTTATGCCACTAAGTTTGTGGTTGTTACGGCAGCTGGTAGAAACCAAAGCACAGGACGCCATCTCCCTCTTCTTGGATGGCCTTTGCTTCAGGCCTCCTCCTAAAGGGGTTTTCCTTGATGGTACCACTAAAGTACATCTCTAAACCTACTAATCTCTATCACTGAATCCTGTTCATTTTTATAGCACTCATCAAAAGTTTTAAGTACATATTTAAGTATTTATCTATTTATTGCCTGACGTCTCCACTAAGCTCTAAGCTCTATAAAGGCTCGTTTTGTGTGGTTGATTAAACACCATGTGTCCAGCAAATTATACATGCTTAGCACACAGGTTCAAAAGTTGTTAATCCAGAAATGTATTATAAATGAATAATCTACCAACATCACTGGCAACCAGTTTCTAAACATAAAATTAAGGGGTGCCTGGGCGGCTCAGTCAGTTGAGCGTCCGACTTCGGCTCAGGTCATGATGTCATGGTTCATGGGTTGGAGCCCTGCATCGGGCTCTGTGCGGACAGCTCAGAGCCTGGAGCCTGCTTCAGATTTTGTGTCTCCCCCTCTTCTCTCTCTGCCCCTCCCCACTCACACACACACTCTCAAAAATAAATAAATATTAAGAATAAACATTAAATTAAAAGGCACATGAAACATTCCTGAGCACAGAATTTACTAAAGAATGAAAGGCAAGAGAAATGGATTACACTGTCTACCACACAGTACAAAAATTCAAGTCTTAGACATTTCCGTTTTCAAAATTCCTTTTGGTAATGCCACAATTATTGGTTTCTCTTGACCTTCCCCCAGGCAGTGCTCAAAGTCATGTTTTCTCCTGGATTGTGCTGCTTCTGGTCCCTTCTCCATTATCTCATCTCCCCTCCCTCTTGGAAATAAAAAAGAAATTGTATTTTATGCAGATGGGTTTTATTTTCTGATCATAACCCTCAACATAAGCTCCCAGTGTGTCACCTCCTAAACTATTTTCCCGTGTTGTTAAACATTTACAGAATGCTTACACATCAATGACTGTTCTGTTAAGGAAAAAATAAATGTTCACAATTTCGAAAGACAAAGGGAAGGCAGAAAATCTTTTGAATTTTACATTGGAGCATTGCTTAACCAGCCCATCTAAGGACTGTTTAATTACCTCAGAGACTGTATCCTTGATTGACTTAGAATATATTTTTAATTAAAAGGCCAAAGAAGGCAAATTTACATGTTAACTTGTAGATTTTTGTCTGATACAGATGTAAATGATACCTGCCTGGTAGAAAAGGAAATCCAGCAAGTTTATAGGTCATTGCCCTGGAGAACATTAACCCATTAGGTATCTAACCTAGCCTTCTGGCTCAACAATCCTTCTTTAGCAACATAGCTCTCTTCCTATAACCACGTGCATAGATATGTGGCATGTGCTTATCATACAGTGTATTCTGAGCACAGAATATTCTATATATGAGAGCTCTACGATGGACTTCTGAAAATTATAGTTTAGCAATTTTAACTGTTTCAAAAGCATTAACTCAACAATTACCAAGTTTTTTTGTTTTTTGTTTTTTTAAGGAATAGATTTTTTTCCCTTCTAAATAGAGTTGTACTGCCAGTTCTCAGGAAGTTAACTTAATATCATTCCCCCCCCCCCCCCACACACACACACCACTTAATACATAGCATGAAAGATTTTATAACATTAACACAAAAGATAAAATGCTATGTACAGGAGACGCCTTTGCTTTCCCTCTGGTAACAGACCACATTTTCCCAACACTGCCACTCTCATTTTTTTTTTTCCTGATTAAACTCAAAGTTATTCAAAAAGCAGCCATGCGGAAGTTAGAAAACTATTTCTCATTGAAACTAATAATATATTTCACAGAGAGATAATTAGTATGTCCTGTATTCATCATGATGCTGCTTATCACTTTCACGGCACGCACAAATAAAGCGATCTCTGGGCAACGGTCTCTGTGGAAATGGCACTAGGTCAGGTTCAAACTGTATGGCAGACCATCTTTAAATATTCCGCTCCATTCTAGGGAACATCCCTGAAGCATTCAGTCAAAACAATATCAAGTAAAGCCATTCATAGTTTTATGATAATCTGTTCTTAACCATTTTGAGTATTTACTTTAGAAGAGTCATTACCAAAATCTGAACTCTCCAGATTATACTGATAAGCATACATACACCCTTAAACATATGCATATATATATATATACGTGTACACATGCCTGTTTAAATTATCACAATCATATTAAAGAGATAATTTGTAGTTATATTAACTTACACTAGACTATCAATTTAACTTTTTGTTAAACTTGAAGATTTGACTGCAGAAAAGGCACTTGAAATGATGTTATCATTGATTCCTTAAAATTTTTTCCGTGTGCCTCAAGGTGACACACTGAACATCAAAATATCTACTACCTTTCACTTAGCATTTAAGCTAAGGGGAACACCAAAAAATGTACTATTATAGTCATATTAAGATAACAAATACAAAGCTGACATTATTAACAAATGAGAACATATATGTTCATGTAGGGACACAAATAGACTACATATTTGTTCATAGCATATTTTATAGTACTTTTTTTTTCTGTTTCTTGAAATCGTGTTTATTTACCTCTCTCTCTCTCCATCTCTCTCTGGTAATATATTTGGTCAAATGCCAGGACTTGTGTGATTATCTCATGTGTTTTATATGACTATGGTTAATCATTGTAATTACTAATCCTTTTGCAGCCCTTTGCAGTCCTGCTCATTGAATGGCAAATTACCTATTAGGAACTCTATATATCGTATCACAAATCTTCATAGCACATATAAGGAACCTATTATTATACCAATAATAATATAAATACCAAACATTGTGACAAGAGCGTTACCCACATATTTTCACTGGCCTCTCACAACCACCACAAGAAGTTAGTATTACCAGTACCGTTGACCTTTGAACAACGTAAGGGTTCCTGGCACTTGACCTCCAGGGCGGTGGAAAATCCACATATACCTTTGACTCCCCCAACACTTAACTACTAATAGCCTACTGTTGACTGGAAACCTTACCAATAACATAAACCATCAATTAACACATATTTTGTATGTTGTATATATTATACACTATATTCTTATAATAAAGCTAGAGAAAAGAAAATATTAAGAGAATCGTAAGGAAGACAAAAGATATTTATAGTACTATATTGATACTGTAAGTTTACATTGTTCACAAGGGGAGTCATCTGTACCTACATGAATATTACCTTATAGGATACAAAACACTACCTTTTAAGGGTGCCTGGGTGGCTCAGTTGGTTAAGCATCTGAATTTGGCTCATGTCATGATCTCACAGTTTCTGGGTTTGAGCCCCATAGGGCTCTGTGCTGACAGCTCAGAGCCTGGAGGCTGCTTCGGATTCTGTGCCTCCCTCACTCTATGCCCCTCCCCAGCATGCATGCTCTCTCACAAAAACAAATATTTAAAAATATTTTTTTAAAAAAACAGTACAATTTATATGTATTACTAACACTGATCATAAATGAAAAGATAATGTGAAAAAGGAGATGGTTATGAAACTATTACAGTAGTATTTTATACTGTGTTTCTGAGTAAGTGATTAGATTAAGGGCTATGAAAAATACATTAATTTGTTTTACCTTCTAGAGTTTCACATATAACTATAGGCCATTCACACAACAGAAATGTACAATATAATGCTAATACACCATATTTCACTCTTCAGTACCTGCTCTGTAGGTGGAAAGAAAAGCACAGTTTGTTTTTGTTTTCTTTTATTTTTATTTGCTTAAGTGACATTTAGTTTGAGTAGTATCATAGGATATTTCATGTCTCATCTCAGACTCATCTAAAGTATGTTTTTTGAAAAAAGGTCTTCAAATTCACATACGTGGTTTTCTCCAAGTTAGAGAATTGCAGCTGCCTAAGTGTTCAAACAAGTAACTAATACATTTGGCACAATACGTCATTAATCAGAAATATGAAAATGAAAAATAACTCCAAATAGCAATTAGGCACACAAGATATGTGCCAGTAGTTCCAACCTGGGTTTGATCAACCATATGATTCTCTACAGCTCATCAGCCCCAAGGGCCACCAGGGCTGAACCAGACCCACAAAGTGCTGCTCATCAGTCTAAAAGGCTTTGTAGAGAGTAAGAAAAAAAAAAACAATAGGTAGAAGAAACAGGGGCAAAAAAAAAAAAAAAAAAAAAGTTAAAGAATAATAAACTAGAGAAGGATGAGAGATCCATCTAATGAAGTGTGCCAACAGACTGACCTTTCAAATCCAGACTGAGGTTGTTTTGTAAGGCTGTTCATAGCTTTCTGGTTATATAAACTACAACTACAGGATCTTTCTCTCCATTCTTTTTTAAAGGGAAGTAAAAATACTATAGATTTTGGGTTTAGACTATTTGTTACACATGAAGAAAATACTGTTTTGTATTTTGCTGAATAATGTCAGAAAAGTCACAGGATAACACAGACATTTAACTAAATCTTGATGTTAGAAAACATGGGCACAATAACTGGCGATCATCAACTCTCCTGTTCTTCTCTGTATCCCTTGAATCAACCAGAAAATTCTCTATGTATCAGCAAACTGGTGTCTGCAAATAATACCAACTGGTTTTATTTTATCTAGCCAGTTTGTTACTTAATGATGTTAGTCCATCTAATAAGTGTCAGGCATTCTGTTAGATGCTATATGATGAATAAAACCTTGGACTAATGGAGCAATAGACATATGTCAATAGACATTAAACTAAAAAGAAAAAAAATACATAAATATAGACTTAAAATCTTGATGACTGCTCTCCAGTTAAACTGTGGTTAGTGTTAGGATAGTGGTTAGTGGGGTGAGGGGCAATTTTCTACATGTATATTTTACTTACATTAAGTTAATTTATTTGATGTATCCAAGTGGAGATGTCAATTAGGCAACTGGATGCCTAAATTCCAGTTTTTAAAAAAAATGTTTTAAGTTAGAAGATAACTTCTCATATTTACGCATGTAAGTGGTATTTATAACCACAAAAGTGGAGAAGAAAGAGAAAGCTCTTTGTCCTCCAATGCTACAATCTTAAGCAATATTTAAATGTTTTTTAGCAAATGCCCTATTCAAATAACAAATCTATCTAGTGATTCTCACCCATGCCCCCAAGGGGTATCAATGGAGCAAAAGAAAAAAACAAACAAACAAAAAAACCCAATGTCATTCCTCTGTTTTCTGAAAAGAGGAAAGAAGGAAGGGGTACTTTTTAATAGTAAAGATGAATCTTTCTGAACATAGGCATTGGGTGGGTATAGGACTGGGTTTGAATCCTGGCACCCTCAGGACTTTGTAGCTCATACAATTTATGTAATCTTTCAAAGCGTTATTTTCTTGTGAAATGCTAATAATTCTTATTTCATGGGATTAATATAAGGATTAAGGAGTTGGGATAATGTCCATAAAATACAGACATTCATTAGAGGGCACAGAATGATTATAACTTTAAGTTTTGCTCACAAAAGTATCAACATTAGGAAATAATTCAAGGGGCACCTGAGTGGCTCAGTCAGTTATGCATGAACTTCAGCACAGGTTATCATCTCACAGTTCATGATTCAGGAGTTTAAGCCCAGCATCCGGCTCTGCACTGACAGGGTGGAGCCTGCTTGGGATTCTCTCTTTCCCTCTCTCCCTGTCCCTCCCCCATTCATGTGCACGCGCGCGCGCGCTCTCTCTCTCTCTCTCTCTCTCTCTCTCTCTCTCTCTCTCTCTCACACACACACACACACACACACACACACACACACACAATTAAAAAAAAAAAAAAAAAAAAGGATGGGGCGCCTGGGTAGCTTAATCGGTTAAGTGTCTGACTTCAGCTCAGGTCATGATCTCATGGTTTGCAAGTTCGAGCCCCTCGTCGGGCTCTGTGCTGACAGCTCAGAGCCTGGAGCCTGCTTCGGATTCTGTCTCCCTCTCTCTCTGCGCCTCCCCCACTCATGCTGTCTCTGTCTCAAAAATAAATAAACGTTAAAAAAAAATTAAAAAAAACAGATAATGCAAGTTTATGTCCAATATCAAGACCACACCTAAGTCCTAATTCTCAATGATTCTACTAAAATTTCATACAATTTTGCTATTTAGAACTAGACTTTATCTTCATTATCTCTACTATGAAGAAAAACAAGAATTTACTAAATTACTATACACTTTTGACTACAGAAAATGTTTCTTTTACTTCACGACAACTACTGTTTCTTCACTTCTTATACATAACATCTGAGCTTACATGATACCCTGAAATATCCAAAATTAAGAATGGGGTTTTGGAGTGGTGGTGGGAGTTCAGAGCCCATAGCCAAGGAACAATTCTTGAAGATGTCTTTGGTGCAAAAAAGGTTATTTTATGTTAAAGCATGGGGGACAGGACTCATGGGCAGGAAGAATTATATTGGAGTTGTGAAGAGGGCCTGCTTATACATTGGGGAGTTGGGGGAGATAAAGTCAAGTTTCTTAAAGGGATTTCCATATGCTAAGGAAGACTCACAGATTACTGAAGGCCTAGCTATTGTCAAGCTAAAGTTGTTTTCCCTCTAGCAAAGCATTATCATTAAGACAGTAGGGAGTTCCTGGATTAGACTATTGATAAGACTGCCTTTTTCTTGTAGTATTACTAAGATATTTGTAAACGGATGGAGACTATCAATTTAACCATTTGTTTTCTGTCCTTTTCTTTGTTCTTGGGCAGCCAGAAGTGCCTGAGGAATGTCCCACATATCCTACTTGGGGGGTGGAGGAGTGTTGTTAGCTTATGCTTTGTCCTCTGCTGGCCTTATCAAGAAGAAACAGAACAAAACCTGAATTTGAAATTGTGAAATATTTACATTACTCTGTGTTTCTCCATCCATGAATCTCTTTAAATTGTTTCTGCAATCTTTGGTGACAATCACTATCCTCATACTTTGCTCATCTCTAGATTTCCTGACCCCTGAAGTACAAAAGAACTGATACTTCCAAGATACATTTTGATTATTTACATTCCTTTATAGATAAAGCAGGTCAGGACCAGCATAACCAATCAGATACAAAATCAAAAATATACCATCATCCCTAAAAAATACATTCAAACAAAAATTTCTCAAGGATTCTGAAAAGTCCCTTATCACACATACCTCTCCAGATAAGGTTTCTAGTTATACCACATATATCGTACCTTGAAAATCATTGAAATGACATTTTTATACGTTTCATTTTCCAACACGTATTTAAATGATGAAGACATCTAAGATTATGGAATATGCTGACAGATTCAACATGATGAACTCTTTTGCATATTTTTTGGGCAAAATACTCTCTCATTATGACAGTATAGCAGGATTCTTACACAGAGAGACAGGACATGGAGGCTTTCTGTTGAATAAAGGAAGCGACTTAATTCATTGTGCCAGCATGGGCTTAATGGGTTCATGCCTGAAAACCTGAGCCCCCAAGAGTAGTGGGGTATAGTCTTTCACGCAATTTCTACTTTGTCTCCTAAATATGGTGGCACATATAGTCAGATTGGATACAGTCCAAGTTACAGAGTCATGGCAGATCTATGCAGACACGTATAGGAGTTAATTGGGCCATGTTGACTTCCTTTGTTCTGAGGAGGCCTCCACCCATTCCTTAGGGAGGGGCTCTACCTCCACAACAAGTGCTCTTAGCAATGGAACTATTGTGTACTTATCAAAGAAAAAATAGATGAAAAACCATCTGGAGAACACTTGAATGTTTTCAAAATCTGCATACTGGTCATCCTAATCCAACAAATTTCTAGAATTGGTATTTCTGAAATGTGATCTTGACTAGTTTAAATAATTATTTGCCAACTCTGATAAAGCCCTTATGCCAATTGATGGTATTACCATCTGGCCTGGTTTCAACTAACTTGTATGTTATGGGTTTTGCTGACAGGATTTCAGAATGACCAAGTTCACTCTACTTCAACAGAATAGAGTGGTATGATAAAGAAACATGCAGCTGGGTCCCATGCTCAGTTACTCTATCAATTGATAAAGCTCTACTTAAATAGATGTAATAGGAGAAATTGGACCTTAAAAGAGAAAATATTAAAACTTTTGTCTTTCCTGTAAGGTTCAGAATCACCAATGAATTTGAAAGTTGCTTCTTGTCACTATTTTTATAGCAGCTCTTTGAAAAGTATCATTGCAAAGCTTCCATAGACTGTAACAATTGCAAATGTTCACTGGTAGTACATGACCCAAACTGAACCAGAACTTCTAATGAAGTAAATTAAGTTGGATCATAAAAATTGATTTGTATAACAGATTAATTTTAACACAAGTCAACCAAAACTATCCAATTTTAAATTCTGATATTAGTTTTCTCTAGATGCCAATACCCTTCAATGACTCTCATGGGGTGAATATAGCTTAAAACAATGAAGAAAAGGGATCCTGGAAAATTTATTTCTATGATTCTCCTGGAAGAATAGTGGAAGAATGTAGAAGGGGATACCAATAATTTCAAGTTTACAACACAAGCCAACCAAGTGCTAGCCTACACAATGGATTATAAGCCTTCTCACAGATCAGAAAAATTTCTCTGCTTTATTCATAATCAAAGAATGGCAAGTACTAAAGATTTAAAAGATCAAAAAACTTAGCATTGTTTTTAACTATTGTTTTGAACAATGGAAATGAGAAAAAGCCTTAATGTCCATCTACCAAAGTATGATTAATCCAGGCAGTGGAATGGTATTTAGCTAGTAGAAATGAAAACATAGCAAGTGAAAGGAACAAAGACTAAAATTGTTAAAATATCCTGCATCATTTTGAGTGAAAAAACATAGAACAGGAAATATAGGAGCAGCCAGTAGGTTCCCATTTAAGTAAAACATTTTTTCACAAGAAATCTGGATGGGTATAAAATAAGTTTGTAATAGTGTTCCTCTGGGGAATAATACTGAGGTAGAACAATTGTGACTTTCAAATGTATACACCCTTTATATGGTTTGAGTTGGTACTAGTATGTCATTTTTGTATAATAAATATAGAAGAATTAAGATGATTTATTGAGGTGTAACTGATATACATCGTATCAGTTTCAGATGTACAGCAGTTGACTCAGTATTTGTATATATATTTGACATATTTTGGCTCCACTGCACACATACATGGATTTTTTAAAAATAAATTCAGTACTATAAATGTATTTTCTCTTCGTTCTGACTCTCTTAATGTTTTCTTTTCTCCAGCTTGCTTTATTGTAAAAATGCAGTAACACATGTAACACAAAAAAACAGGGGTTAATGGACTGTTTATGGTATTGGTAAGCTTCTGGTCAGCAGTAGTCTATTAGTAGTTAAATTTTGGGGGAGTCAACAGTTATAGGTGGATTTTCACTGCACAGGGTCAGGGGAGGAGGGGTGGCTCATCTAACCTCCATAATGTTCGAGGGTCAACTGTGTTGTGAAATGATCAATAAATCTGGTTAACATCCATCAACACATATAGAGTCTTTATTCTTATGATGGTATCTTTACCATCTACACCTAGCAATTTTCACATATGGAATACGGTATTATTAACTATGGTTGCCATGCTATACATCACATCTCTGTAACTTATCATTGGAAGATTTTACCTTTTGACTACCTTCACCTATTTTGCCTACCTTTGGCACACACCAATCTATTCTATTCTATTTATCTATGAGGGTTTTTTTTGTTCTTTAAGATTCCACACTTAAGTGAGCTCATATGGTATTTGCCTTTTTCTGATTTATTTTATTTAGCCTAATTTTCTCAAGTCCCATCCATGTTGTCACAAACAGCAAGAGCTCGTTATTTTCTACACCTGTATAATATTCTATTAGATACAGCTGTCATGTTTTCTTCATCCATTCATGCATTTTTTTCCCCGTCAGAGTTATTAGCACCCTAATCTGTATTGTGAGTCGCTGAGATTAATATACAATTTCCCACAGCAGATTAGGAGAATAGGCTGTGCCTTGAAGGGTAGGTAGAATTTTTTACTGAAATATTTTTTTTTATTCCAATATAGTTAACACAGAATATTGGTTTCAAGCGCTTAATACAGTGATTCAACAATTCTATACACTATTCAGTGTTCATCATTATAAGTGTATTTTAATCCTCTTCATTTATTTTACCCATTTTTCTACCCATCACCCTTCTGATAACCATCTGTCCTCTAGAGTTACAAGTCTGTTTATTATCTTCTTTTTTCCTTTGTTCATTTGTTTTCTTAAATTCCACGTGAGTGAAATTATATGGTATTTGTCTTTTTCTGACTTATTTCACTAGGCATTATACTCTCTAGCTCCCTCCATATTACTGCAAATGGCAAGAGTTCATTATTTCTTATGGCTGAATAATATTCCATTGTAAATATACACTTCTTTTTTTTAATTTTTTAAAAATGTTTATACTTATTTTTGAGACCGAGAGAGACACAGCAATAGCAGGAGAGGGCACAGAGACACAGAATCCGAAGCAGGCTTCAGGCTCTAAGCTGTCAGTAAAGAGCCCGAAGCAGGGCCTGAACCCACAAACAGTGAGATCATGACCTGAGCCCAAGTGACGCTCATCCAAGTGAGTCACCCAGATGCCTTAATTATATACCACTTCTTCTTTATGCATTTATCTATTGATGGACATTTGGGCTGCTTCTATAATTTGGCCATTGTAATAATGCAACAGATGACAGACACATATATGTCTTCGAATTAGAATGTTTGTATTCTTTGGGTAAATACCCAGTAACACAATTACTGGGTCACAAGGTAGTTCTTTTTAGTTTTCTGAGGAACCTCCATACTGTTTTCCACAGTGACTGCACAGTTTGCATTCCCATTAACCATACAAGAGGGTTCCTTTTCTCCACATCCTCACCAACACTTGTCATTTCTTGTGTTTTGATTTTAGCCATTGTAACAGGTGTGAGGAGATATCTCATTATAATTTTGATTTGCATTTCCCTGATGAGTGATGTCAACCTTTTCTCATGCATCTGTTCTCCATCTGCAGGTCTTCTTTGGAAAACTGTCTGTTCATGTTTTCTTCCCATTTTTTAATTGGATTTTTGGGGGTATTGAGTTTTAGAAGTTCTTTATGTATTTCAGATACTATCCCTTTATCAAATTTATCATTTGTAAATGTCCTTCCCATTCAGTATGTTGTCTTTTAGTTTTGTTGGTGTTTCCTTCACTGTGCACAAGTTTTTACTTTGATGTAGTACCAATAGTTCATTTTTGCTTTGGTTTCTCTTGCTTCCAGAAACATTATCTAGAAAAATGTTGCTTTTGGCCTATGTTAGGGAAATTACTGCCTGTACACTCTTGTAGGATTTTCATGATTTCAGGTCTCACATTAAGGTCCTTAACATATCTTGAATTTATTTTTGTGTGTGATGTAACAATGTGGCTCAGTTTCATTCTTTTGCATCTAACTGTCCAGTTTTCCCAACACAATTTGTGGAAGAGACTTTTTCCCATTGCATATTCTTGCCTCACTTGTTGAAGATTAACTGACCATACAGTCATGAGTTTCTGGGCTTCTGATCCTGTTCCATTAATCTGTATGTCTATTTTTAGTGCAAGTACCATACCGTTTTGATTCCTACAGCTTTGAAACAGAACTTGAAATATGGAATTGTGACACCTCCAGGTTTACTTTTCTCTTTCAATATTGCTATGGCTATTCAGGGTCTTTTGTGGTTCCATATAAATTTTAGGACTGTTTGTTCTAGTTCTGTGAAAAATGCTATTGGTCTTTTAATATGGATTGCATTAAATCTGTTGATTGCTTTGGGTATTATTGACATTTGAACAATATCTGTTCTTTCAACCCATGAGCATGGAATTTCTTTCCATTTCTTTGTGTTGTCTTCAATTTCTTTCATCATTGTTTCATCATATATTTCAGAGTATAGTTCTTTTACCTTCTCGGTTCACTCAATTCCTAGGTATTTTATTCTTTTTGGTACAATTATAAATAAGATTGTTTTCTTAATTTCTTTCTGCTTTTTTTTGTAGAGTGTTTAGAGTCTTTTAAGTATCATATAATCCACAAGTAGTGCAAGTTTTACTTCTTTACCAATTTGGATGCCTTTTATTCCTTTTTTCTATCTAATTCCTATGGCTAGGACATCCCAGTGGGTGGAAGATGGGCTAGATGGGTGATGGGAATTAAGGGAGGCTCTTATGATGAGCACTGGGAATTGCACATAATTGATGCATCACTGAATTCCACTCCCGAAACCAGTACTGCACTGTGTACTGTTTAGAATTTAAATAAAAATTTGGAAGAAAAAAAAATGAGTGAGAAAAAAAAAACAAAAGCAGAAAAGCTTTCAGTTTTTTCACCATAGATTAGCTATGGGTTTGTCATATATGGCCTTTATTATGTTAAGGTATGCTTCATTTAAAATATAGGTATTTTTTATATAAGTCCGTACAACAATTTTATCTAGCCAATGAGAGATGTTATCAGGATAAGGATGTTGTTATTAGCAGATAGCCAAAAAAAAATTTCTAACTTCGTGTGTATGTGGAAGGCAGGGCTGCATATGTATTGTTTAGTGCTATACTCTTAACTCGTTACCTAGAATAAAGTGTTCACCGTGTTAAAACTTGTTGAATAATGAAAAATTCTATCATGATAGAGGATAGAAAGAAAAACAAACAATAGATAGGCTATACTAAGAACCTGATTAATTTATCAAGAAAAATATTAGCAGTTAAATTTTTCTGAGGAAATTACTTCAATCATGCCTAAGTATTATTTTTAAAATATTTCGTGGGGTGCTTGGGTGACACAGTCGGTTGAGTGTCCAACTCTTGATTCAGACTCAGGTCATGATCCCAGAGTCAAGGGATTGAACCCTATATCAGGCTCCATGCTGAAAGTGGAGCCTGCTTGAGATCCTCTCTGCCACTGCCCCTCTCTCCTTCTTGTGCTCTAAAAAAATTAACAAAATCTTAAATAAATACCACTAAAGTAAAATATTTCTTAACATTGAAGTATTTTAAAATAGATATCGATGTTGGTAATCAGGACATAGCTTGTATTTATATACTTATACATTATATAAAAAGTAAAATGAATGCTTTTATTAGAATTAGTAAAGCTATTAGAGCTGGGGATAGCATGACTTCTCTAGTTTTTTGTCTTATGATATTCCTTCGTAATCTGTTCTTAGATATAATCACTCATGTTCTAATAACCTCAAAGAAATGTGCCTTTTAATACTATTTCTTTGAAATGCAGAAAGCCTCTAAGCAATAATTTTCTAATGGTGAAAACAAAGGTATGGTGTTAAATAATGAGATATATGCTTTGGAAGAAGAATCTGGCAATGAATTTCAGAAACCGTGACAAAGCCAGTTAGCTTCTAGGGCACTTCTAAAGCTAAAAAATAACGTACTTATTCATTGGGCCTCCTGAAAAGTGAACCATGGCTATTTTTGTGTTGGTGAATTCCAACACTTGGGGCAAGAGATCCAGTAAGACAGCTGAAGGAAGTGGACTGAGTGAAGGGTAAGGAGTACATTTTTAAGAGTTTAGAGGAAAATGTTAATTTTTTACTAAGCCATATACAACATGTCTTAGTTTACTGGTTCATATCACCCTCTTCTGCCTGTCTTAGCAAATGATTTACCTACTTTATTTCCTCTGGAAATAGGAAACAGTCCAACAGGATTTGGACCATTTTTTTTTCCCCAAAGTTTCTTTCTTGATTTACTTTAAAAGTAAATATACTTTTATAGATTTTTCCCCCTATAATCCTTTCCCTAAATGAAAACTTTCTTGATGCTTTCTAAGATTGGTTACTGCCAACAACAAAGTCACTCATTTCACTTACCACCTCATTTGCATCTAACAGGGAAAATACATACATACAAGGGATAATGAATGAGGCAAGTACATTTGAACTTTATTGTAGCACCTTTCATCTCAGCAGGCTCTCCAGCAAACACAGGAGATCAAGGACTTTGAGGTATACAGGAATAAGGCACAAGAGTGGGATTTCAGGAAAACCCATCAGAACAGTAGACTGGTAAGTGACAGTATTCTCCTCTTTGTGAATTCTTATAATTTCTAGTCCTAATACAGTCTTCTGTACCAGACATTAGAAAAACGTCAAAGTGGGAACCAGTTTTGCACTAACACAAAAGAAATAAGAAAGGGCATTATAAATTTCAGCTTTGGTGGAGGGGAATTTCAGTAGACACTTGGCTGAACCAATTATTTCTAAATGAACTTTTACTTTTAAGACACACACATGAAGTAAATGAAGAAAAGATTGCCCATGCACAAAAGTACTCAGATAAAAACCACAAATTTTAACTGGTGTTATTTCCAACACCGAAGTTATTAATATCATATGGCATACAGAATAAACTGGCTAGGTGTTTGACATCAAACTAATAGCTCAACTAGGAGGTTAAATAAGATAACACATGAAAGCCAGATCGACTGTCACACAGGAGGCAATTAATAAAGGTCAACTAAGTTTTGTCCAATAATGTAATCAATACCACTATTTGTGTTTCTCAAATAAACGAAATTTGAAAAACAAGCATACTTTCTATTCTGTAATGAATTTACCTAAAAATGAATCTCAACTTAGGTCACCATTTTGTATTGTTACCTTCTATTTGCTATATCATGATAATCACACTCTCTATCATTTACAATCTCCTAGACCAAATCGTTCATAAAAGCCTATGAAGAGAAATCTTCTATTTGATTTTCACCGAAAAAAAATCTAAAAAAAGTAACTGTTAAGAACCCAGAAGTTCCCCAGTTACATAAAAAAACACTTCCTTCAGACTATCTTCACACTCCAGCAATGCAAAGTGATGTGGAAAACAAAGGGAAAAGGAAATGTAACAAAATTAAATGTTCTTATAACTTGCAGCCCATTGACAAATACTTGAGACAGGCAGAGTGTGACATTCCTCCAGGAATTCCCAACTGCCTTAATGTTAATGCCTTGCTAGAGGAAAAAAACACCTTAGCCTGACAACAATCAGGCCTCCAGAATTCTGTAGGTCTTCTTTAACATGTGAAAATCCTTTTGAAAATTTTCTTTGTCCTTACCTTCCCCAACTCCAAAGTATATCATCAATTGTTCTTCATGATTCCAGGGCGGCTCTTTTTGTGCATGCATCCTGTCCTTGTGCTTTAGAAGGACCACCTTTTTAAGCACTGAAAATGTCTCAAGAATTCCTTCTTGACCATTCTCTCTCAAGAACCCCACATCATATCACATCACAAAATACTGGTTAGCATATATGATTAAAATATGGATATGGACAATTAAAATCATTTGCCATCATAACCGATTCAAGAACTTGTACAACCTATTATCATAAGTGACCAATTACATGAATCGGACACTTCTCTAGAGCTTACTTAAAAGGTTCTTGATTTCACAAACAATGACATGTTTATCTTTGCATCCCCAGAGCCGCTGGCATAGTGGTTGGCATGTAACATTGCAGGTGTTCAATCAACCACTCACAAAATGGGACAATGGAAATTCATTTGGAACAGCTGATGCAATTCCTATTATCTCTACATAACATCATTAGATCACTCCTCTTCCCACTCTAACACCTTTGGAAAGGAGATAACAATCAAGCAACAAAATGAAAATACAATTTTATCAGATAATTTTAGAAGAAGAGCAGGAATTAATGAGAAGGATATTTGATAATGACAGGGTCCAGGAAATAGGCAAAGAAGAAAAAAGCCATCAAGAATTACAGAGAAAGATGAAAACAAAGGGGGATATAGGAATGGTGGGTACCAGGGGTAGGAAACGTTCTTAGGTGTTACAACTGTCAGTAACAGAGATTAGTGAAGGATTAGGACTAGAACAGCAAGCTTTAGCTAACCAGAGAAAGCAGAAGCCTGATAAATATTATTTATCAAAATTTGCCAATAGCTTAAGGTCCTAAAGGTCTTTTGTTAGTAATAGCTTAATATGTAAAGTTCATTTTTATTTTAAAAAATGTAGCATTTTTGGTATAACTTCTAAAGTATGAATGGGCACCTGGGTGGCTCAGTCGGTTAAAGGGCCGACTTCAGCTTAGGTCATGATCTTGAGGTCTGTGAGTTCAAGCCCTGCGTCGGGCTCTGTGCTGACAGCTCAGAGCCTGGAGCCTGTTTCAGATTCTGTGTCTCCCTCTCTCTCTGACCCTCCCCTGTTCATGCTCTCTGTCTCAAAAATAAATAAATGTTTTAAAAAATTTTTAAAAAATAAAATATGACTAATCATTTCATTATTTGTGAAAATATTCTTTCTTTGCGGATGGCAGCTGTGAATGATTTTATTTGTTCAACATTTACCAAATATAACGTCCAAAACTCAGTTGACTGAGAAGGCAATATTCATTATTCTCAACCAAACAAACAGCATAGATGTTCTAAGCTGTTTTACAGATTACCCTGCTGTAGGTCTTTTCTCTAAAAATAAAAGAGTCTCTAATTTTAGTTCTACATTATTTGAAAGTTTGAAAAAGTTTCCCATTAAGTTACCTGGAAATATTTCTACTTGACCCAGAATGTACTGATTATTTACACTGATTTGAGTGGAAATAAAGAAAGCAATGCCATCCTAGAGGCTGTGTTTCGTGGCTCAGTAGTGTCAGGACAACACTGGACAAATTATTTTATGAGAAGTGATTTGATGAATTCAATTTTTCCTCTCCCTATTATTCATCAAGAAGTCTAGAAATTGAAGACAAGCAAATAGGCATAGCACTTTTCATTGTCTGTTAACCGAAAACTATTTTTACCATAGCCTTGGGCAGAGAAAGGCAGATGCTCTTATGTTATAATAAGGCCAAAGTTATTAGTTATTTGTTTGTTACAAATAAGGTCAACGTTATGTTAATAGAAAGAATATGAATTTCTTACAGAGACCAGATGGGGACCTTTAGAAATAAATGAGTCATCACAGTGGGAGGCATGTTTGATTTCAGATATCTGGGTAAAAATCAGCTACAAACTGGAGTGAAAACCCCTGCTCCACAATATTTTCTATTTCCTCTGTCTAAATAAATAAAGAAAAAAGTCTTCATTACACATTTAACACAGACCAAAGACACAAACCCCAGTACAAAGTGTCACCCTCTGCAGGACCAGGAGAAAACCCTCAACACAGAGGGGAAAGCTTTTAGCAACTGATGTAGGCAGCAAAATTTTAAAGGCACAAAAGGTAATTGGGAACAGAGGAGTTGGGAAATCCCATATATCTGTGTATGTGTGTGAATGGGTGGGGAAGGGGCCCTCCAGACCCAAGGGAAAGTAGTTAAAGGGAGAAGACTGAAGCCAAGGGGCAGAGAATGGAGAAATTAAAGTTTATGATGTTCAGTTGTGACACTGACCTATCTCACACCTCAAAACCTAGTCCAAGTCAGTAACCCTGCTGTGACAAGTCAGGTAGCTAAGCCACCTCATCTTCCATCTACGCAAGTAATTACAAGCAACTTTGGGTCAACTACCTGAAGCCAAAAGTAAATTCCTTAAATTTCTGTTAATATTCTATTTATTCATTTTGAGAACAGGAGCTTACAGTACAATGTAGAGTAGAGAGGTTATAGGCCCTATGCCATGGTCATCAGTGGACTTTGGCAGCATCCTTGACGTGCTTTACTAGCAAAATATCTACCCACAAGGCCAAGTTAGGTCAATCAGTCTTCCCTACTTTCCCCCCTTCTTTCTAAAAAGTGGCTTGAGGCAACAGAGGCATGTAGATGGGAGAGTAAAGCAAAGACCAACACATGCATTACATAGAAAGTTCTTTCTCTTGAAATATGTCTACCATCAGTATGATTCCTAAAATGAAAAAAAATCCATCACCAGATGGCCATCCCTAGCTATAGCCTTCCAAATGCCACAATTGTAATTTTGCAAAGAAAACATGATGATCTATACTGGGAAATCAGTATTACAAAGCCTTAATTTAAGGAGGAAAGATAATTCAGGATTAAGAGCAAAAAAAAAAATGTAAATATACATAGTAAGAGTAAAAAAAGACAAATTGAAAGCTGGTAATGGTCTTATTTTCTAGGTTTTCAGGAGGCCACAGTTTTCAATACTACCTCCAAGTTGTTTCTACGTGTTATTAATTTTCCATGAGAGATTATACCTCCTCAGGGGTTCCAAAGCAAAGACCTTACATGACCTATTTTAACCTAGTGCACACTTTTTAACAACCGATTACTAAAATAACCTAGAATGAACAGATTATGAAATAGACAAGAAAGAGACTAGCAAATGAAAGAATTTGAGCGATTTTATAAAGCTCCACTCAAGTTGACAGAGATGCAACTGCCTATCAGAGAAACAATATTTGCAATTTTTTGCAAAATGAAACATAAATACAACCTATGGAAGTGCCATTTTTTTTCCTTATATGGAAGATATAAGCAAAGCACTGACAAAGAATATATAGAGACATGCTACATGGATGTGACATATATATCTGCATATATATATATGCTACATAGATGTGACATATATATGCAAATTCAATTGTATTTTAATGTCTAAAACAAAAGTCATTTTTTAATTTTTTTTTCAATGTTTATTTTTTTGGGGGGGGGGACAGAGAGAGACAGAGCATGAACGGGGGAGGGGCAGAGAGAGAGGGAGACACAGAATCGGAAACAGGCTCCAGGCTCTGAGCCATCAGCCCAGGGCCTGACGCAGGGCTCGAACTCACGGACCACGAGATCGTGACCTGGCTGAAGTCGGAGGCTTAACCGACTGCGCCACCCAGGCGCCCCTAAAACAAAAGTCATTTTAAGTAAAAGCTCATTGCTAAGGTTTCTCTGACTTAATCACGAGATCAAGCAGTTACAATGAATGAATGGCGCGTCTAGGGCTGTGACGGGATGGAATCTATTTTTACTGAAGAAAATAAACAAGGGAGAGGGAAAAAAGTTCAAAGGTTTTTTTGTTGTTGTTTTGTTTTCTTTTTAAGGCTTAGTAGTTAAAAAAAATCTCAAATTAAATGTTGTATCACTTGTAATGTCACAGAAGCACAATTTCAAAATCAACACATTTGACCAAAAATATTTTTAAATCCAGATACTGCACGATGCAAAGAAGCAGTACAGTATGATCCATTTCACACGCACTGCACTATTCTAAAATAAAGTTTTACTATCTCAGAAAATGTGATTATTTTCAAGGCTGTCATACATATTAACTTCTGAACTGTGCAACTACTCTTGACCTGCTAAGGCCAAGTCAGAATACCAATGAAAGAACTGAGCAACAGCCTCATCACCCAATTCCTCCCTCATTTTTCCTGTATCTAAGCCATACTTTTCTGGACAATCAAATGGCTGATACCATGTAATTACAGCAGTGACAGACTTGAAAACCTGGGTTTACTCCTTTGAAAGAATTCTTATTATTTCCTTATTTTTCCTGCCTTTCTTCTCCCCTAAAACATTCATCCTGACAACTTTAACTTCCCTTATCTTCACATTTATATCGGTTCTGATTTATTTTCTTCTTTCCTTAAAAAAGTGACCTCCAACCCTTCTCCATAGTCCTTTTTTAGGTGCTTTCTTAATCATTTTACAAAAAGAAAGCCAGAAGAGGATGATTAGTATTTCTACCATCTAAGACATCCTATATGGAAACAGGGGATCAGGAAAAAAAAAAAAACCTTTTATAAATATCATGTTTCACACATAATCAATGAAAAAACTAACCATAAAATATAAATCTATCAGAGTGAGTTAATTCACTCTTCTAGTTTTTTGGGTTTTTTTGGTGGGGGGGGGGGGGTGGTTAACATTTTTCAAAGGTTTACTTCAGTTGCTCCACAGCCCTAGTGAAATTTAAATATTTTAATAGACTCTTCTTGTAAATATTATTGCAGTTGAATATTCTACAATTTTCAACATTATAAGAAATTATAATTTCTTATTTTTCTTTCAATACTAATGGAAAGCTTCTGCAATTTGCCTGGAATTTTGTCATTTTCATTCCCTTCTCTAAATGCTTCGTAAATTCATTGTTGACAAGAAACTAAATATGGAAAGCAGAGTCCCCCAAGAGTGCACATTAATATTTAACATTTCTGTTGAGATTCACAATTTGTCGCTAGCAACCTTACACATTTACATTCCTATACTAGAGGATAATGTATTCCATATGAAAAATGAATATATATATTTTTAATTTAGAAACAAAAACAAAAATAAAAAGTTGCTTTTGTAAGCAATTACCTTTTTTCTCTTTTAATTTTTTTTTATTTGTTGTCTTTATTTTTGAAAGGCAGAGAGACAGAGTGCATGGGGGGAAGGGGCAGAGAGAGAGGGAGACACAGAATCCCAAACAGGCTCCAGGCTCTGAGCTGTCAGCACAGAGCCCGATGCAGGGCCTGAACTCAGGAACCGTGAGATCATGACCTGAGCTAAAGTCGGACACTCAACCGACTGAGCCACCCAGGTGTCCCAGCAATTACCTCTTTCTAACATGGGAGTATCTTATCAATAAATTTTTGTTGGTCTTTTACTCAACAATGTGATGGATGTGAAGATTCACATGCTCCATTGCTATAGATGTTGTTGAGGGACGAGCTGCTATTAAGGACTGGGGAGGCATAACAGGCTGGAGGGGGGAGATGGCAGACTTTCATAAAATAATGTAATAAATAATGGATATAATTATTTTCTGAAAAGACAGCACATTGGATAAACAAGCTCCAAAACTGTATGGATATTACAGTTTTAAGTAATGAATTCACACAGGCATGCATATTACACAGGATGGACACTATCTTTTTTTTAGTTTAAGAGCCATTCAGCTTTTCTTTTTTGTTCTTTTTTCTTTTTTTCTTTTCAGGTCAACTTTCTACTGAGATATCTTTAAGCTCACTGATTCTTTCCAGTCTACTAATGAGCCACTTAAGATACTCTTCATTCCTTGGGGCACCTGAGTAGCTCAGTCAGTTGAGCATGTGACTCCTGATTTCCCCTCAGGTCATGATCTCACAGTTTGTGGGATGGATCCCCGAGTCAGGGTCTGTGCTGACAACATGGAGCATGCTTGGGATGCTCTCTCTCTCCTCCTCTCTCGGCTCCTTCCCCACTCTTGCTGTCTCTCTTAAAATAAACATTAATATTACATACATATTTGTCATTCTTGTGTGTGTGTGTGTGTGTGTGTGTTTTATTTCTAGCATTTCTTTTTGGATCTCTTAGAGTTGTCACCGCTCTGTTTCAGTTATCCATCTGTTCTTGTATGTTGCCGACTTTTTCCATTAGGGTACTTAGCATATTTGTCACAGTTATTTTAAATTCCCAGTCTGATAATTCCAAAATCTCAACCATATCTAAGTCTGGTTCTGATACTTGCTTTGTCTCTTCAAACTGTATTTTTTGCTTTTTAGCCCGTTTTGTAATTTTCTGTTGAAAGCCACATATGATTAGGTGAAAGGAATTAAACTAAATAATACTTTAGGGTTAGGTTTTATGTTTATCTGGCTAAAAGGTTGTGCTGTCTTTGCGTCATGTGTAGTGTCACAGGCAAAAGTTTCCTCTAGCTTCCTCGGTTTTGTCTCCTTTGTGGTCTTTATGTTTCACCTAGAGATTCCTTCTTAAATTAGGACTGAGGCTTGCAGTTTTTTTGAACTGTAATTCCGTATCATTTTCCAGGAGCCTATTGATGTGATGAGAGGTATATGTGTGTTGAGGGAGCAGTCAATAGTCCTATAATTAAGTTACAGTCTTTTACTAAGACTATGTCCCTAGACTATTTTCCTTCCTCCAACAAAATTAGATTTTGGTAAACCCCTAATCAGATTCTGGTAAAAACGAGTTTCTTTGAGGAAAGTCATTTTGTTAGAGAACAGAGGGCTCTAAGCTTAGATAGTTACTTCTCCCTTCTCCCTAAGCATCAAGGAAATTTTATTCCAATTTATCTCCCTAAGAACACGGTGGGACTCCTGGAGGTACAAGTCAAGAAAGTGTGGGAGCCTTCCTGTGGTTGGACTAACAAATGTTTTTCTCTCTCAAGCTTAGTTCATGCTCAGGGTTCAACAATTAGTCAATTATCCTTTAAATGTTCTTACCAAGTTACTCCAATGGCTTCTGCTCCAGGTGATTATGATTCCTTGTGTTTCCTGTCTCTGCAATTTTAGGGTCAGCAGTTTGTCTGGTGACTTCACTGCTCTCATGAATCTATGGGGTTTGTAATTTTCAGTTTGTTCAGTGTTTTTTTTCTCATTGCAAGGATGGGGATGAATACTTCCAAACTATTTACCTGCTCGACTTAGCTTTATAAATGGTACTTTAAGGAATTACCCTCATTTGTTTAAAAGTACTTAAAATATTCTTTAATCATTAAAAATTTGATTATTCAGAGATTATAACCCAGTTGCCCATTTTTCCTATTTGAGTTATTGTGAAAACCCAGACTTTACCTGACCTGCTGAGAAACAGGGGTTCTGCTCATCTTACAATATATATCCTGACACCTAGCTCAAGCTTTGACCCAAAACGACTTATCTGTGGCATGAGACATGCCTAGTATTCACTAGCATGTAAACATTTTGATTGGCAAGAACTTCTGGGATTATCACTGAACGTGATTAGCAAGTCTGTCTTTATTGTTAATTTTGCCAAAAGCAGAATACTAATTGTCAGTTGAAAGGTTGCCTTCTCCTCTGGAAATCTACGAAATAAACAGTACATTATTAGAAGCTAGAAAGCAGGCTTACTGTTTTGTTTGAATGTCATTCCCTATGAGGACTTTCACCTAATTTAGCAGAGACTCTGATATGAAATACAAAAACACTGCATACCCAAAGTTAAATAAATGACCTTGAAACAATTAATGAATGGATACACCACAATTAACAAATAAATGTTTCAGGGTGCCTGGGTGGCTCAGTTGGTTGAGTGTCTGACTCTTGGTTTCTGCTCAGGTCATGATCCCAGGGGTCCTGAGATTGAGCCCCACTTTTGGCTCTGTGCTGACAGCATGGAGCCTGCATGGCATATTCTCTCTCACACTCTCTCTCTCTCTCTCTCTCTCTCCCCCTTCCTTGATTGCTCACACATGCGCTCTCTCTCAAAATACACATTTAAGAAGCAAATGTTAAAAAAAAAATAATGTCTTAACAGTAACATCACCCTTGAAAACCGATCCTCTTAAACAGTGTTTGTTGTAATCATGATTCATGACAGTCTAACTAAAAGGTTTTTTCCTTTGGCTGCTGTTTTTACTTATTGTATGGTACGTTTGGCACCATTCACGCAGCCAAAACAGATTATTTTTATAACATTGTTATCAAACAGACTGAGTCACCATATTTTCACATACACACTTGGAGCCAATGCTTGAAATATTTTTTTTAAGTGACAAAGAGAATTACAATAAACTGCATGAAATCTCACTCAGTATTTGTCCATAGTAAAAAGAAAATGCATTCATGGAGAAAATCACATAGAGGAAAAAAAATTTTTAAACTCTAAGGGAGGTGGGAACTAATGACGTGTGAAAATTTAATAGGCTTCAGTACGCCTACTATGCTATACTCCATTTGTTAAGGAACGGTAAAGCAGCAGTTATCCGCGTAAAGTGAATAAGGGTTATTAGCAATAATAACGGTTTGCTAGCTGATAAATTTGTAGATTAAACAACCTCTGCCATGGAAGTTAGTAATATTTCAAAGACACTGCTCAAAAGAGAATGGAATGGGTATTTTATTTTCTTATCAAGAAAACTGGACTCTTTACCAAAGCATGTGGCAGCGGAAGTCTTGCTTCTCTCATTTTTCAGTTTAATGGGTGGTGAGACTCCTACCCAGCACTGAAATTTTTATGACATTTCACTCAGTCCCTCATATGGTGTTCTATAGTTACATTCCAATCATCTGCTATTCTACTCTTAAGATCACATCAGAAAAGCCAACAACCTATTTTATATCCAGATCAGTTTTATAACTAAACTAATGAATAATGTATGTAAGTTTCTTTGCTAGGGTTGCATTTTTATCATTTTTGTAATGAAAATAAATAGCTAGTGCTATATTTTCAGAATGACCACGGTTTCCTACATTTCCTACATTTGTCAAAATTTTGGAAATTTCATAAAGTAACCCCAGGGTGCCAACTGTTCTAATTAGCTAGCCTGATGGTTAGAAATCCAGGTGTGAACCAGCCACATGATTGCTCTGTTAGTAACACCGGGAATACAAGAAGGTCCTCAAAAACATGGCTTCAAAGCTCAGGGCATTGTGCATGCGGTTTAGTCTTATCTATGCAGTTTTGTAAGTTATCCATCAAAACGCCTTGTTTCATGATCATTTAACGGAATCCAGAATCACTTATATAATTATGCTCTTTTTCAATCATAAGTACTACTTACCCTATCCGAGTGACCATCAGTAGTTCCATGAAAACCTCGTGTTAGCAGATTCTAAGCACTAGCCAGTTTGGCTAAAATATCAAAATTTGCAATATAACATTCAAATAGATCCTACGTGAAGGACATGGGGGCATTATTTTCCAGATCGTATTGAAAGGCAAAGGCACAAGCAAAACTATTCTGGGGAGAAGGAGGACTGACTACACTTTCACAATAGCTTGACTGAGGCTGTCCAGGGAGCCAGGAGGCATCGAGCCCAGGGTTTCTGAGTGCCTGAGCCAGAGGCAATTTAGGAAGAGGACAACACCAGAGACTAGTGGACAGAGAATTCCAGTTAGTCTGGAGGCTTTCTCATGAAGGTAATTATCATCATTTATGATATAACCCTGGCAAGATAAAGATAAGAATCATACCCAGGCTTTGAAGTTGAAGATGATAATGGCGAAAATGGCAACTCCTGTACCACAGAAAATTCCTACACCAATGGCTCTTCAACCCTGCCGCACACTTGAACCACATAAGCATTCTTCATATATAACTGTTGGGGAATTATTTGAAGAGCAGATATTAAGCAGTCTCCCTCAAGACAGGGAGCAATGTTTCCTCAAATATATTTTCTAGTAATTTATATCTAAGCCCCATTTCCTTTCCCTTTCTCTACCTAAAAAGAAAGGTCTGGCAGTCACAAATGTTTTTCTTTTTTCCTTTTTTTTTTTTAATGTTTATTTTTGAGAGAGACAGAGAAAGAGAGAGAGAGAGAGAGAGAGTGAGAGAGAGAACACACAAGCAAGGGATGGACAGAGAGAGAGGGAGACGCCGAATCTGAAGCAGGCTCCAGGCTCTGAGCTGTCAGCACAGAGCCCAATGAGGGGCTCAAACTCGTGAACCATGAGATCATGACTGGAGCCAAAGTCAGACCCTTAACCAACTGAGCCACCCAGGTGCCCCACAAATGTTTTCCTTCCCTTCCCATTTCAGGTCTAAGATCACCACCTGACATCACCAACAGTGTTTCTACTTTGAAAGGTAAGGGAGACTAGCAGATTGCAGCAGAGGCAATCAGGAACATCTTGTTTCCATCAATGAAATATGGAATGTGCCCATGTAAATTAAAGGTCTTTCCTAGTGGTTCTCAAAGTGTGGTCCCCGAACAGGAATTTAAAAGTTCACTGGAGAATATGTTAGAAATGGAAATTTACCGGGACCTACTCAATCAGTAACTTTGGGGGTGAAACCTAGCAATTTATATTCTAACAAACCCTCTAGATGATTTTCATGCATTTCAAAGTTTGAGAAACCCTCATCTTTACAGAAATTTACATGAACTCTTTACTACTTTTCTTCTAAATTTATTATAGCACTCTAATATGTAGATTAAAAAAACCAGATTCAATTATCTGTGTTTTACATTTTTATTCAAATATGAGTCTGCCCTGTTTTGTCTGCATATTTTACTCACAGTTTTGTAAGTCAGAGGAAACATTTGTTATGATTTTCACTAAAAGTAATCTTTCAAGGACCTGACCAAATAGCCCATATTCCCAGAAGTTTTCTGAACCGGGGACTAGATGTAATTTTGTAGAACATCCCTTTTCTGTCTGCTACCATATAAGCAATCTACAATAGCCATAGGAGAAAAGACTCTTGAATCAGAGAGTCCAATTCAGCCTTTGGCTCTCCCTGTAACTAGAAGCATGACTCATGACAATTTTATGAGCTTCAATTTCACATGAAGTGGGAATAATAAAAAATAAAGTAAAATAAAAATACGAGTAACCTGTGATGGGAATTGAAAATGACTTACATAGGGAAAAGGCCTACCCAAAATGTGCACATTTTATCTAATAATTCTGTTGTCTTAACCTATTCTGCAGTGTGTAATGTCTGCCTTCCCCCAACAGCTGTCCACATCCTAATCCCCAGACCTGTGATGTATTGCCTAGCATGGCAAGAGGGACTTGGCAGGTGATTAAGATGAGAGTCTCCTGGAATTACACAGGTGGGCCTAAACTAATTAAATGAATTCTTTTAAGTAGAGAATTGTTCCCAGCTGTGGTCAGAGATGTACGAACAGAAGAATGGTCAGAGAGCTGGATCTTGCTGGCTTTCATGATCAAAGAAGGGGGCCATGTGCCAAGGAATGCAGGCAGCTTCCAGAAGCTGGAAAAGGCAATGAAATAAGTTCTCCTCTGAAGCCTCCCAAAGGGAACATAGCCTGCTGACACCTTGATTTTGGACCAGTGACTTGGATTTCTGCCTTCCAAAACTTTAAGAGAATAAATTTGTGTTATGTCAGGGCACTCAAGTTTGGGTAATTTGCTGTGGCAGCAACAGGAAACTAATATATCCTTATGCTTACTCTTTAAAAAAAAAAACCTCTTAATGTTTATTTTTGGGAAAAAGAGAGAGAGAGAGAGAGAGAGAGAGAGAGAGAGAGAGAGAGAGCGAGCGAGCTCAAGTGGTGGAGGGGCCAAGAGAGAGGGAGACAGAGAATCCGAAGCAGGCTCCAGGCTCTGAGCTGTCAGCACAGAACCCAACGGGGGTCAAACTCACAACCCCCAAGATCATCACCTGAGCCAAAATTGGAGGCTTAACTGACTGAGCCACCCAGGTGCCCCTCTAATGCTTACTCTAAGTTACTTTGAGATGTAAAACTAGGTTAAGTCCCACCCATACACATTACAAAGCCACTGACATACAAATGGATGGAGAAACATATTAGTAGTCCAGAGTATCATGATTATAACACATAGGCAAGGGAGTTACTAGGGGTAAGCAGAATATATCCTGCTTTCACTGAATCAGATAGTCAACTCACCTTAAGAAACTAGGGGTGAGTCACAATTTGACAATGAAGTTGGGCCTTTAAACTTTTCAACTTTTTTTTTTTTAAGTTTATTTACTTATCCTGTGAGAGAGAAAGTACAGGAGCAGGAGTCTGAGCTGAGGGAGGGAGAGGGAAAATCCTAAGCAGGCTCCATGGTATCAGCACAGAGCCCAATGCGGGGCTCGCACCCACCAAGTGTGACCTGAGCCAAAACCAACAGTCAGACGCTCAACTGACTGAGCCACACAGGCATCCCTCAACTTGCTTTTTTGAAGAAGAGGTTTCTTTTTACCCCCCTCTCTCTTGCAACACTTGAAAAATATATAGCCTTATTTTATAGGGCTAGCTGTCCTAGCCACCACAAAACAGAGCTATACTTTGTTAAGCCCCACCTGGAGAAAACAGAAATCGCTGGATATAGCAATGGAATTTGAGTTTTTTCAAAGTGCTTAAATGTTTGTTTGCCTAACATTGTAAGCTAAGAGTATAGGAAACCGACAATGTGCTTACTGATCATTAAGTTAAATATGCATTCAACTGCCTCATCAGCAGAAATATTCCAATAGTCCTGAAAAGAAATTGAAATATACTCTATTGACACTTTTTCCAGGACTGCCAACAACCAGGGTCTCACTTTAAGAATTAAGATTTACAATTTTAATATACCAAATATGAACTGGACCACAACTCGGCAAACAGGGGCTTACAAGAAGCTTTAACTAGCTTCTCTACACACCAGAAGATTTTTGAGGTGCTTGTAGATGGCAGTCTTCTCACTGTGTCCTCACATAACAGAACAAGCTCTCAGGTCTCTTTGCTAAGGGCACTACTCCTACTCCTTCGGGCTCCACCCCATGATTTAATAACCCCCAAAGGCCCTACCTGCTACTATCAACACATTGATCACTAGACTTACAACTCATAAATGGGAGATGTTTGCCTATAATGTTATCAGTATGAAATGGAAGCATCTAAGGACATGCCTGGTCCTACACAGTGAGCATTCAGTAATAACAACTATTATCAAAATTACTGAAGATGATGATTATGCTAGGTCTGCTGCTACTGTGACAGAGGTTGTGAAGTTGAGACAAAGAGGAAAAAGCAACAACCTACATTTTTCTTCTCCATTCAGTCAATTTGTTGTGGTTGTTTTAACTAAGGTAGTTGATATGCTGATCCAGTCCTGGGCTTACAGAAGACATCAAAGCAGGGTCTCATGGGACAAAACAGCAAGCAGCAGACTGGTGTCAGCTATGCAAATACAGGAAAAGGAGAAAGCCAGAGGTGTCCCTGGGTACAGCAGGGGAGCTCAATGATGATATCTGGGGGCCTAAAACCTCATTGCCCATCATACCCACGCTGAGGAAAATTTGGTTGCACGTAATAGTGCTACACCTCACACATAAACAAAATCAGAACTTTTTGTGCAGTCCCAGAGTGGACACTACTTGTCTGTCTATCCAGTCTATTTCCCTTCCTTGTGCATAGGCCCAAGCCCCTAGAGGTCAATACTCAGGGGTACTAACACCAGGCCATCACTAGTGATACGTGAGTCCCTGAGCAAAGCTGAGACAGTCAGATTCTCTTTTCCAGAGCCACTTGAACTTTGAGTGTGGCTCGACCTGCCACGTGCAATATGGGGAGATAGCCATATCCTACTAAGTACACAGAAGAGAAAACGTATAAGAGAAAACAGCAAAACAGACATCCAGGGTAAAATAAAGATGGAGGGTGCCAAGGCCCAACGATTTTTCCTATTTATGTTAGCTGAGGCCTGAATGAATGCCTGTCCCTGAATGAATTGTCCCCTAGGCTGTGCCCCAGTACCCTGATTATTAATTTGTCTTTTGACTGAAGTATCTCAAGTTGGTTTCTGTTACTTCGCATCGAAGAACTCAAACAATGTAATTGCATAACCTCTGCTGCTAAGCCAGAGATTTTTGCTTCAGTGATTATCTTCTAGTTCAATTTGAAAATATCCCTTGAATAGTCAAACTCATGGGCAGCAAGTATTTTAACTGCAAAAGCCTAATCCTGCAAAGTCATTAAAGGTTTTCATGTGTGTCAATGCCACTTTATAGAGATGACAGTATGACACTCTAGCTGACTCCAAATAATACACCTGAGCCAAATACAAGCCACTAAAATATCCTGAGGAATCTTAATATCATTACCAACACCAGGTAGTGTGAAAGTCCACATTATTAGAACTTTATACATTTATACCTAATTTTTTTTAATATTCTAACAGTTTGCCAAGCAGGCAAAGCTCTCTTCATGTATATTTAAGATCTCATATTTTTGTGGCTACTTTGTTTTCATAATAGCTAAAAAGGGTCCAAAAGTAAGCTTAATGCTAAGACATACATTTTTACTCTATTTTTAGTGACTGTATTTTTTTAAAAGCCTCTTTCGGGGCACCTGGGTGGCTCAGTAGGTTAAGCAGCCGACTTCGGCTCAGGTCATGATCTTACAGTCTGTGAGTTCGAGCCCCACGTCGGGCTCTGGCCTGACAGCTCAGAGCCTGGAGCCTGTTTCAGATTCTGTGTCTCCCTCTCTCTCTGACCCTCCCCCGTTCATGCTCTGTCTCTGTCTCAAAAATAAATAAACATTAAAAAAAATTTTTTTAAATAAAAGGCTCTTTCAATAGGGGGGGAAAACATAAGCACCATATGAAACAATCAAAATATAAATAAGAGAGCATAAAGATTCTCACTTTCAAACAAAATTTTAACCTGTTCATGTATTTTAATTGACAAATTGCCTTTGTTTCCAACCCTTGCTGCTATCACATGGAACTACTGTCACCAAGTTATATTCCTAATGTGTATTACCACATTTGTCAATAGCTTGTGAAAACTGGAGTTTTTCTTACTATCGTCATACATCTTGAAAGACAAGTAATTATACTTTTTGTATAAAGAGTATTTGTAGTCAACCTAATTAAAATTGCTAATGCAGGGAAGAGAAAAACTTATTATTTAAGCTTTGAGTGACATAATTTGGGGTTTTTTTGCCCAAATATTTACTTGCCTTTTTAAAAATTTTTTAAATGTTTGTTTAGTTTTGGGAGAAATAGAGAGAGAGAGAGTGCAAACTGGGGAGGGGCAGAGAGAGGGGCAATAGAGGTTCTAAAGCAGGCTCTATGCTATCAATAGCAGAGAGCCCAATGTGGGGCTCAAACTCACAAACTGTGAGATCATGACCTGAGCCGAAATCAGATGCTCGAATGCCTGAGCCACCGAGGTGCCCCAAAGATTTACTTGTTTTAGTAACACAGAATTACATACTAAAATGCTGGGGTGTATTCTTTGGTTCACTGAAGAGGGTGCTAGGTGGAGGCGTTTCCAACATTTTGAACTGGAAGGTGCACACTCTGAAGAGGAAAATGTAAATAATGTTTCATGAGCCTGTATGTCTAGTACAGTAGGAATTATAATCCAGCCTCCACTTGGCCGAAATAGCGGCTGGCCTAGGGTTGCAGCTGAAGAAAAGGTGAATTAGTGTCTGAGTGTTACACAGCCACAAGCTAGGAAACCAGAGGAAATTTGGACTTTTAAGTACAAGGCAGTGGGAAGAACAAAAGCCAAGTTGCAGTCCCCACACTGAACCAACACTTAGTCAGAAGGTGGGGTTTAGCACTCCCTCTGGATTTAAGTAGTAAGTGGAAGAGCCAAGTTCATGGAGAAGGTATAAAGGACACTGAGAGCAACCATGTTTCCCTCTCGTGCCCAGACCAAACGGCCTCTGCGTTTCCCTCAATCCTCTAATGCAGTGTTCTCCATCCAGGATGTGCAGTGAATCACCTGATGAGCTTTAAAAAATTTATCACTACCTGCTTTCTCCTAAGACCAAGTTAGACAAAATCTCTGGGGGTTCAAATGCACGGCCAGCATTATGAACCACCCATAAAATGGAAGAAATTACTCAGCTCGAGAAAAAGGTGATGGTGAAATGTGGATTCTTACAAGGAATCCCCTGAATCCAAACCTTCCCAAGGGACTGTGCACAGAGCTGCCAAGGCCACAGGGCTTGTAAGGTCATCAGTGACCTTGCGAGGAGAAAGGTACGGAGGCTACTAAGCCATTTCAGAGGACGTGCTCAGATTCCTACGGCAGAAAAAACTACATCAAATCAGATGGCACTTGATGTCTATAATAAAGTTTATTCCAAGATGGATTACCACAAAATACCTACGACCTAATACTCTATATAAGGGCCTATTAAAAGCAAACAATGGGAAGTGCACTAAATTTTTTTCCAGTTGCAGTCTAAGACATAATAGGAAGAAATATATTCATGTTTCCTTTTGTTTAAATTCACTGAAAGGGTCTTCATTTCTACAATTTCCTTTTGTTCCAGGGGTTCAGAATTTCCTATGTGCAAAAACCAATTAAACAAACAAACAAAAAAACCTCTTAAGAAGTTGATCCTCAGAGCTGCATTATTTTTCCTCCCTGAAAAGCACCATTCTTTTGTGTATTTCTAAATGTTTTTCTCCTAAAATGCACACCTGACAACCAAAATGAGATGCCAGCCTCCTCAGAATGACGAAAAGGGCTTCCAGCCTTTGCCCTGAGGAGGTAAGAACCTTCTTGGAATATGTCCATCATTATAATAGTGCTTGAGGGAGTTTACCTACTCCTATTTTAATTATTGTTTTAAGTCACATTATTTATATTAACCCTTTCAATGTCAACCCCAAACCCACTTTCTAGACATTCTCTTGTTTATTATGCAAGTTGGTTTTACATCAAAACAATACCCTGTTTGTTAAAATTCATCATATTCACTAGTGTGATGGTGAAATCAATTCTTGTACATCACTGGTGCTGGAAGACAAGATAAACACTGCCCAGGAATGAAATTTTAGCCTGAGTCAGCATAATTATCATGCTATTAGAGAAATTTGCTGTGCTGATTAGCATACAAATTAGCTTCAGTCTAAGAGTATAAGAACCCAAAATCTATCTCTCAATTTGAGTGCATTTATGCAGTTCCCCACCTATTCCCACTTCCTTTCCGCCAAAGGAAGTTGGGAAACTCAGACCCAAAGAAGGATTCTAAATAATGTTGCAAAACTAATCAATCTGGATAAGACAAGGTGTACTATGTAAATTAACTATTTTCCTGCTTTAAGGCAAATTGTGGAAAACCAGGATGGGGAAAGGACGAGATAACTCATTGCATAATGTGAGGAGGATTCAACATTAAAGACTGGCTCTTGTGTGTGTCCTGCCTAGGGTTAAAGAAGTTAAGAAATACCTTTGGATGGTTTGTTGAAATATGAAATAAGACAGGAGTTCGTTCTCTTAAAGGGCTCCTTAAGGATGCAGATTGAAATTCGGTTGTTGTTTTTTTTTCTCTAAGAGCATAGGCTAAGAGACAAATTTTCCTTCCCTAAGCCTCCACCCTTTCTATTCTCAACCTGTAATTTAGCTAATTTCATTTTTATCTCCCTGTGATTAATATTGACTTCTTTTACATTTTTAAGTTATATAAGACAGAAATCACATCTTACCAATTTTTGCATTCCTCATAATGCCTAATACTCCATGTTTCTATCTATTCATTATGTGCTTCATTCTAGAAAGGTAGTAAAGGGTTTGAAAAACTACTTGCTTAGGGGTTTTCCTACTGAAGGACATCAATGCAGGCTGCTATGCCCACAGGCACTTCCTCCCACATTTGGCAGGTGCAAGGAGAACCACGCTTACCATAAAAAAATGAACACATTCCCAAATATCGAAGCTCAAATTGCATATCCAAATGGGTAATGAATCTTATCAATGAAATCATTCCTCAGAATTATCAATAGTAATTGCTTAAACGGTAAAGAACCATGACATAGAGTCCCACATTCTGTAACACACTTGGAGTGAAACTCTGTACTTTTTTTTCAGCCTTGCTCTTTGTCATGTCCCTGAAGATACCTTATTTGCTATCATTTCTGCTTTATGACCTTTGTTGCGTAAAGCTAACAGGTTAGGAACTCAAAGCACTTTGAACAGAGACTAGTGCTTCCTAAGCTGTTAATATAGCTTAGTTAATGTAACTATAATAGTAATCATTATAATGATCTTGTCTAAATCATTTTTCCTTTTCTGCACGTAGAGACTCTTGGTGGCTACCATGTATTTCTTTAATTCTTAGTTCCACAAACCATACAGTGTTGTATCTATTAAGTAGGAACATGTGTGGAAGATTGGAATGTAAAGCATGGTTAAAGCAATCAATCCTCAAATACACCAAGGTTTCTTTTTACCTATAAAACACCCTATATATTATAACTAATAGATAGTTATACTGTCTATCTGTTAGTTACACTAACTATACTATCTGCCAGTTATAATGTATAGTAAAAGATAAAAAACAAAAATTATTTTTAGCACAAATACACTAAATTCCTTAGAATCTACTCAGCATATGAATAAATTCAAAAGCAAATAACACAAAACTATACAATAGTATGTTTTCATTCAAAGGCTCAGAAGGACAACGACCACTATGGTGAAATAAAGAATGGTGATATTAATCCATTCATCCAAAAATATGTCAAAGCAGTTTAACAAACTGAATTATTTTTTATAGCGTATTAGTTATTGTACAAGTCACAAGTGAAAATCATGCTACTACTGACCTCTCAGTCATCAAAAAAGCCCCAACACCAGAGGTCAAACATTTCTAGTACGTATAAATGTTAACAGTTCAGAGTCAGCCACCTTTCCAACTCATCCTTCTGTAGAAAGCTTCTAAACATTAACTGACGGCTGTAGTTTTGAGGGGGTCATGAGGAGGAATATTTTTCTTATTAAACTGATCTACACAAACCATCTCTGAAAGGCACCAATACTTAAATGAATGCCCGCAGATTATTCTAGTAACTCACATCTGAGATTTTTGGAAGTGAATATTTCAGAGAGTATACTTTATTTTTTCTCAAATCAATCACTTCGTTGTTTTGTTAAGTGTTATGTCAAAGCTGTAAGTTACAAGTGCTACTAAATGATGAAATACCCAAGTCCTTGCGTCTATCTCATTTGTTTGCAAAGCTATGTGAAATAGCCTTCTAGGGAAACAGTATAGTAATGTGCATTTGTAGTAATTCATAGTGTTACATGAAATAAGAAAATGCCATTTCCTCTAATTTATTAATGAAAAAGATTCTCACCACAAACTGAAAGAAATGACATTTTTATAAGAAATGTCAACTTACATTGAGACTAACAGTCAAGATCAAGAAATAACTTACACATTTTCATACTTCTATATTTGTCATGATTTCTTTTACTATCATTCAACCTCAAGTACTTTACCTATTACCATTTATTATCAGACAGAAAAATTAACCGCAATATTAAAAAATGAAAAATGTTAAGTTCAGACATGAGCCACAGCCTAGAATCCTGTTGACACTCTTCTGCCTACAGCATGGAGTTTCAGGTACAGGTTACATAGTCACTCAACTTTTGAATGGTGTAATGTTGTTGTCTAAAACACAGACTATTGTCTCGATTGGGAAATATAAATATAACCAATTTTTGAATCAAATTATCCATTACATATTAAGTGTCTTGGGGCACCTGGGTGGCTCAGTCGGTTAAGCGTCCGACTTCAGCTCAGGTCATGATCTCACGGTTCGTGAGTTCAAGCCCCGCATTGGGCTCTGTGCTGACAGCTCAGAGCCTGGAGCCTGCTTCTGATTCTGTTTCCTTTTTTCTCTGCTCCTCCCCTGCTCACGCTGTATCTCTTTGTCTCTCAAAAATAAATAAATGTGAAACACAAATTTATATTAAGTGTCTTGTAAGTACATTAGTTTATTCACTCCCATGTTTATATCTATTTACTGCACAATAGGAATGTTTTTGAATATAGTAGCCCTATGTCTTGAAATGAATACACATTCTATAAAGAATAACCTACTTAAGTGTGCTTTACATTTTGCACCTTCAATGATGCACTATGCTTTCAGCAGTAACAATCTGTTGGAAACTAATGTTCCTGGCAAGCACTGGTTTGGGGAAAACCATCTACAATCCTAATTACACTTTTTTTTTAAGGTTTATTTATTTTGAGAGTGAGAGAGAGAGAGAGAGCTTGTGTGTGTGCACAGGGGAGCAGTGGAGGGTGGGGGGGGGAGTGAGACAGAGACAGAGACAGAGAGAGAGAGAGAGAGAGAATATGAATGAATGAATCCCAAGCAGGTTCTACACTGTCAACACAGAGCTTATGCAGGGCTAGATCTCACAAACCATCATATCATGACCTGAACCAAAATCAAGAGTCAAGATGCCTACTGGACTGAGCCACCCAGGTACCCCCTCCCCAAAATGACACAATTTTCAAGTCCAAAGCTGTGGACTTGAGAGGTCATGATCACAGAAGAGAAATACAAAGGATAGAGCCATTCATTACTGCCTTCCCCTTTCAATCATTTGCTAATTTGCAAGCAAAGGGTAGGGGCTGAAAAATCAAACAACTTCTTATGAAGCTGAGGAGACTAAAAACGGGGTTAGAGGTCATCAAGGAGAAGTGAATACCCCAGTTAGGACCCATGAATGTTGATATCAATTATACATGGCCAAACAAGATTCTATGTTAAATTCTCATGTTTCTATTTGTGTGTACACATGTGCACACACACTTATTTCAGATTTGAAAGGAAAGCAAAGGAACCTTAAAATTGAACTGCAATTCTAAACAAGCTTCACTCCTGATTGAATTAATACAAGCTGCCTCTTCTTTCTGCTTGAAGGTAGCAAAAGCGGATTTTCTCTTAATAACCTGAGACCCAAATTACCTTCAAATTTTCATGTACAATGGGAAGGGAACATTCCATTACAAAATTTTCAGGTATAACCAAGAAAAAAAAAAGATCAAAAAAAGATCAAAGATCAAAAAGATCAACAAAAGATCAAAGTCAGAAAACAAGTAATCAAGAGAAATAAATCCATGGCACATATTAGAGTTTTCAGACATGTATATTAAACATGGTGAGTACAGTTCTGTAGTTCATAACTAGGTGGAGAACTTTGGGCAGGAGCTGGAACTATAAAAATCAAACGGTCAGTCTAGAAATGAAACATTTATAATGACTAAATAAGTAACATACTGTGTGACTCTGGTAATAGAATGAGCATCATACTAAAGTGTATTTAAATGAGATCAATACCATGCTTCTAAAAAGTTTAATCTAGAAAATATCTTTGACTAAATTTTCTAAAAATTACTCTATTAATACATGAAATTCATTGTGCTCAAATATGGGAGCTGCTTTTTATTCTCCATCTATGAAAGTGTATATGTGTGTGTGTGTGTGTGTGTGTGTGTGTGTGTGTGTATCAGACAACTGGAAAATTTCACTTTTCCAAGTGTATGAAACATGATTTGATGATCATTCTGCACTCAAAGAGAATGCCAAAACACTAAGTGACCCTAACGATATTATTCAGTATTTCACCATGTTTGTTTTGTCTTTTTCATTTATATCTCTAAGCCTTATTACACTGCTGAATAAGTTAAAGGTAACCACTGTAATTCTTAATTGTTCCTAAAACTTCAACAAATTGTAGAAGAGTAGAAAAAATGTCTTAAAAATACATTATATTCACCACTTTTTACACAAGTCTGAAAGTATATAAATATGTATACCCCAAGGTATAAAAACTCCTTCACTATTGAAAACATTAAGCTATAAATTGAAGATTATCCAAGGGAAGGCAACATATTATTCAATGAATAAGGCCATCATTAATACGTTATTATGATTTTATCACTAATCTAGGCAATGTGAGGTGATCTTTGAGTTTATACATGCACCAATGATGCTTAGTATCTATACTGCCTCTTTTAGATTGTATTTACATATTTGAACATGCTGTTCTATATTGTTTTCTATTTTCTATTTCAAAGTCTTATTTCCTCATTTATATACTAGAAGTGCGTCTGATCTTAAGAAACCCTGAACCCAAGTACGTGTAGTAATAAAAAAAAAAGTAAGCCTTCTCTATGTAAGAAATTTGGAATTAAAAATTGAGTGACAAATATATCCTTTGATTCCCTTCTTTGGAAAAATAGTACAGGATAAGAAGGAGAATTCTGTGGTTCAAGTTCCATGGCTTTGTACACCGGCTATATGAGTCTCTGTTATTTCTCTGTGCAGTTTCCTCATTGATTAAAAAAAAAATCACCTACTTCACGGGGTTACTCTAAGGATAGAATGAAATAACATATATAACGGGCTTAGAACAATTGTTGCTAAGCTTTGTGTGTTTGCTGCTGTTGTTGTTCTTGTGGCCACTGCTATCATTACTATTACTAGAATTCTATTTACATAGTCAAGTCCCTTTGCTCAATATGTATTTCCCATCTTCCTTCCTTTGGCAAAACATTTCTCATTTTTCAAAACCTGACTCAAAAGGCTACCTTGAACCCCTAAAACAATGTCCCTTTTTCAGTGTTCCCCACAGCACTCTCTCTATGCTGTCATTATCAACCAAGTTATACTGAAATTATCTATTTTAATATCCAGTGTCCCTTTACACTTGCATCCCCTCCCCTCCACCCGCTCCATACTATAGGGCTATAAGCTCCTCAAGGGCAAGTCAACTGTCTTTGTTCCCTAGCAGTGATGCTGTGTCAGGGGTCCCAAGCCAAGGCAAGCCTCAGGTTCAGTGGTTCACAGGCGGGCTCATAGCATTTAGCATATAGTTGCCTTCATGGCCATCATCATCAGAAGGATACAAAGCAAAAATCAGCCAAGGGAAAAAGGAGCATGAAGCAAAGGAAAGGAAGCAAAGACCAAAGGAAATCAGGCATAAAATTCCAGGAGTCCTCTCTCGCTGGAGTCACACAGGACTTATTTTTTTGTTTTGTTTCATTATTCCTCTATCATAGAATTGTGGTAACACATGCAAAGTGCTACCTACTAGAGAAGCTCATTAAGCATTCAGTGCCCAAGGTTTATACTGGGGGTTAATCACATAGGTACTCTCTGCTTCACCAATAGCAAAATTCCAGACTCACAGAAGAAAACCAGGTATTCAGCATAAACCATGTTTGAACAAACAGTCTAGGCAGAGTAAGCCACTTTGTTTAGCCAAAGTTTTGTAACATTGTAGGGAAATGTTTACTGTTCAAGTTCCCAGACACCAGTCAAGGTCCAGTCTTGCAAGAAGGACTTTCTTTTCCACACAAGAACCTAGCACAGAAAATGTATTCAACAACTATTTGAGTTAACTGGACTAAATGAGGCAAGCTCTCCAGTGGAACAATGTTAACAACAGTAAAATCAATTCAACTCTCAGAATCTCATATAACTTAGAGCACAACTATAAGATGAGGTAATTATGTACACATTCATCTAATAAACATGTTTTCTGGACACTTACATTGCACTTTGCACTGCATTAGTCATTGAAATACAATGAGCACTCTTGTCAAATGGACTCATTTAGGTAGGGAAGTCAGATGGATAAAGCAATATTTAGAACTGGCTCTACCCAATGTAAAATATGTAATTATAGCAGTATCGGTGTTGATTAATGAACTATCATACTTTATTTTCCAGAAAATATTTCAATATTCTTAGGATTCTGATTATTAAGTGCTTTAATTAGCAATGTATCATTGTTTCAAAAGGTGTCAACACATTTTAACAGCTTCATTTGTGGTTCTGCTTTTGCTAGTACATATTGGCTAAGATATCCCGAAGAGTCCCATCCCTGCTGCCACAAAACAACTGAACCCAATATAAAACATGCTTTTAATATTTGGTTGGTTTTTATTTATTTTTATTTATATTTTAATGTTTATTTACTTTTCCAAGAGAGTGCAAGCGGGAGAGGTGCAGAGAGGGAGACATAGAATCTGAAGCAGGCTCCAGGCTCTGAGCTGTCAGCCCAGAACCCAGTCAGGGCTCAAACCCATGAGCCGTGAGAGCATTACCTGAGCAGAAGTCGGATGCTCAACCTACTGAGCCATCCAGGTGCCATAATATTTGGTTGGTTTTCAGAAATTAAGGGGAAAAAATTAGGCCTTCTCTACAAAAGCAAACAGATATACAAATAAAATCCTGAAACCAGGGCAGAACACTATGAGTTGGGAGCAAATATGAAAGCCAGGTTTGAACTGAGGTTAACGTGTGGGGACACTGGGACTGGAGCTATGCCTTGGGGCCACCACACAGTAGGAGGAGAGCAAGTGGGAACTGGTGGAGAGTTACCTGAGGAAAGACTAAGAGGAAGAAGGGGATGGAGGGAGGGAAAAGAGCCATGGCTTTCACCAGATTCTCACTGGAGTTTATTTCCAAAACAAATTAAGATCCTTTCAACTAGAAGTTTGTCCTCTATTTCAAGAGACTATTGTAGGAGTTCAGGCTTTTAGATACTGATCTTTAAGCAACAGAAAACTCAAAGAATTACGGCAAGTTCCAAAAGAAAAATTCATTACCTTTGGAAGGGAGATGAGAAGATTCAGTACTAGGAAGTGTGGAGGAATCACGGAAAGAAATAAGCTTCTCTCTGTCCATGTAGTAAAATATACCTTCTCATCCTGCTTCAATTAACTTACTGAAAAAGTTGAGTAATATTGAGTAACCATATGTGATTTAATAACCACCCACTCCCACTCTTACTAGGCTTTATATAAACTCTTTGAAGTCTGTCTTCTTGGAAAATATTAAATATTGAGATTAAGAAAATTAAAATATGGAAAATTATTCTTGATTAGTTGAAGATCGTTTGAAAAAAATACAGCTAAATTTTGAATAGCAAGTTTCTTACAAAAATCTTGACAGAAACTCTCAGTATCCATATGAAAGAGAAATGTAATTTACATAATAAATACAAAGAGAATGTGGTACTGTGAGAAGCCATGATTATTTAATCACAAACTAGTGTATCTGCATTTAATATCATCTGTGAAGATGCCCTTTGTACTCACACATTATTAAAATCACCTAATTAAAAAGACATAGCATAATGATCTAAATAAAATTCAATCTCCAAAAATATTAACAATTAGCTTAAATCCATTTATCCTAAATGATTCATTCCAATTTCTCCGTGCACAGCCAATTTGATTTGTCAATCAGCCAATACAAACCTGCAATTAAATGGATTACAAAACTAGCAGAGTACTCAGTACATCATCAATACTTTAGAGAGTCTCATAGGTTGTTTCACTGCTGCTTACTTTTACCGATTAAAGATTGTGATTCTACAAATATAACTTTTGTAATTATCATTTTTAAATGTTTCCAATCATGTTTAGAGCAGGGGGAGAAACAACGATATTCAAAGTACATCTTAGATGCTATATTAAGAAATGTGGAAGTGTATAGGACCTCACACGATTTAGTGATTCATTCAGGTAAGACTACCTAAATGCAACCCCAAGGCCTGAGTACTCTGCATATCTGACAAATCAAACACTGACCATTTTTAACTAGTATTCTGCTTTTTATCATATTCACGTACCTGTATTTCTCTGTATCTATCTCCCCAATCTATATAAAAGCTATCTATATTATTTCAATAGGCTAGGTTATGCTGAAGTTACAAACAATCCCCAAAGTTCATGGTCTTTAAACAACAATTTCTCACTCATACTACAATCTATTCACTTTAGTTGCGGGTTTGCTCTATTTCATGGTCTTTCTGGGACTCAGACGAAGGGAAGCTCCAGCTCCATGTTACAGCAAATTTCCAAAGGCCGAAGAGTTAGAGGGGGGGAGACGAGAAAGAGTAAAACAAGTAGAAACAGGATTCTTTATGATTCACAAACCGAAATTTTTACGTTTGCTCAACATTTCATTGGTTAAAGCAGGTAATATGTCGTATCTAATTTTTTCAGCTTAGGAGGAATGTCCTATCATGTGCCCAAAACATATTGAGCCAGTAACATTTATATTTGACGAACAGGACTAAGAATCACTATAGTAGTCAATATATGCCAAGCACTGTGGTTGTTCCTGTGAACACTGAGGCTACAAATATAGAAACAGAGTTTCCTTTCTAACATCTATTTTAAGAATATATATCATCAATTTATTTTTTGGTTTTGTTCTCTCAAGAGACTAGAAAATAAATTGAAAATGTCAGGGGGAAAGGAAATCTCATACCAAAGACATGTATTACTTTTTAAAATATTTCTTGTAACTAGAGTTGTTCCTAAATTAACCAGTAAATTTGAAATCAAATTATTCTTGCTGGTAGAAAAAAAAAGTAGTGTTTTTTTTGTTTTGTTTTTTTACAGTCAACTCTGCAGTACTATATCAGGTCATCTAGACACACTTTTAAAATCTCAGTGTAGCAGAACAATAATTTTAAAGAATCAAATGTCAAAAGAGTATTTTTAAGTGGTGTTAGAACGGAAGCGCTATCTACTGAGAAATCGCAGGACTCTGTTCTGTTCACTATGTTTTACTGAAGACTAAATTCTCTCTATAAAAGCAGCACTCAACAAATTCATAAGGACAAAGAAAGCATGAGAAGCCAGCATCACATGTTTAATTATTCAGCAATTAAAGATCTAACACCTGTAACTTATTCCCTTTTTTAAAGAAATCTCACCATATCACTATTCCTAGCATGCTTCCTAGAAGAGTTCTAAGTTAGCTTTCGCTCTTCAGAATTTTCAAATGTTTGTTGCCCAGGAAGTAATTTGGTCATCTCAGGCTTCAATTCACACAAACTATGAAACACTATTTATGGAAAATATTATCAGAGAGAAATGTGCCACGTGGCTAATGAAGTATATGCTTCAAA
This sequence comes from Felis catus, assembly GCF_018350175.1. Classification (NCBI taxonomy): domain Eukaryota; kingdom Metazoa; phylum Chordata; class Mammalia; order Carnivora; family Felidae; genus Felis; species Felis catus. The sequence continues at coordinate 105,270,852 of NC_058369.1, forward strand.
GTCCTCCAAAGGCACTAAACTCTTCCAAAGTCCTGCGAGATCATAAAAATATGCTCATATGATCATACAGTTTTGTTTTGTTTTGTTTTGTTTTTTACAAATTAGCTATTTTAGCTACTTTCAGTTAAAACCACTGATTTTTTCACTTTGCTTTTACTCATTCTTAGCCAAACTTTGGATACCACTGAACTGACTACAAAGCATCTTTTGATATTCAGCCAAGGAATGATTGATTTTGGAAGCAATTTTAGCAAAATAAATTTATGGGAGTTACAGTCATATAGGACACATATGTAATTATTAGCTATCTGGAAACAGAAAGGACTTTCAAACATACTCCTAATGACCACTCTGCCATAGAAGTAAAAGACCAAAGATCCTAGTTGTATTATGAAGGCTTCTTGTAAGGCCCAACACCAGAAGTTTGTAGGTATTAGAAGACAAATATGTTTCAGTGTAGCCAAGAGCTGGTCATTCAAAAATTATTCCAACTTTTATAACTCCTTACTAAATAAAGAAACTTAAAAGAGGTCATCTCAACTTCCACAATCCTAAAATTTACATAGGATTACCAATAAAATGTGAAGCTGAAACAAACTTTTCTATTAATTTAAAATAAAAATCCCAAAACCATACTAGAGCAAAGACTTCTTGCTATGTTTTTTTCTTTTTACAGTAAATATGGAATTGTTGTCATATTATGAGGTGATCAGAGTATGTGGCCAAGGCATAGGAAAACATTTGTAGAAATATTTTAGCCAATTAATTAACAGTGTTATTTTTCAGAATAGGACAACAATCGCAGTATTTGCTAGATTTAAAAAAAAAAATTTTTTTTTTACGTTTATTTTTGAGACAGAGACAGAGCATGAACGGGGGAGGGTCAGAGAGAGAGGGAGACACAGAATCTGAAACAGGCTCCAGGCTCTGAGCGGTCAGCACAGAGCCCGATGCGGGGCTCGAAATCACGGACTGCGAGATCATGACCTGAGCCGAAGTCGGTCGCTCAACCGACTGAGCCACCCACGCGCCCCTGCTAGCTTTTAAAGATAGGTAACTTCTGATTTCTTCTCTTAGTCTAAGTAATCATTTTATATGGAAATCTGTATTTGTGATGTTATTTTTTTCGTAAAGACAGCTCCTGAAATTGCTTTCGAGTTTTAGCCTTAGGCCACACAAGATCTAGATCCACCCCCAGAATCATGACTTGCACCCCAACTGTTATCATCTTCATCATCACCACCAGCATCATCATCTCCACTACAGTCCCAAGGCAGAACTACGCAAGGATGACATTTTTCAAACTCCAGTCCCAAATTTTCTTCTCTTCCTTTTGAAATGTATCACACTATTTGGGTGTCAGAATTTTTGTAGGTGTATATGCATATCTCACAAGAAGGTCTATTTATCTCCCTTTGTCCTCTTCTTCCGAGAGTAGTGGAGGAGGGTATGGCAACTGGTTTATCATCTCCCTCACTTGCCTACCATCAGTTAGGAAAAACACAGATACTGGACACTCTGGAGGACTGTTTCTTCATGGGTAAAATTAAAGAGTTGGGCTGGATAAACGCTAAGTATCTCGGGCTTTCACTTTGTATGACTGTGCTAAGCCAGATAATGAAGTCAGTTTAGGATGTTCAACAGGTAGACAAGAATTCTATTTTTAAGTTATAAGAACGCTAGAAATAATAAATAACTATCCAATATTTTCTCTGTATAAACTATGCATGCATACATCGTAGTTTTTTTCTAGACAGCTCTCAGATGGAAGAAATTTTAAGGTCAAGAGAACAGAATATACAAAGGTTTAAGGGAACAGAGGATGTAACTATTTGGGGAACTAGAAGCTGTGTACAATTGTAACGTGACTTCAGGGTTACTAGTATGTAATCAAAATAAGGCTGGTGTGATCAAGGGGAGCCATTTTCTGATGGTACAGGTCGTTTACATTAAGAACCTGCACATTTATCTTGAGGACAACACATGTCTAACCTATTAGGCACAAGAGTAATGTAATCAAATTAATGAATACATTAGTTTCCTATTGCCACTGTCACAAGTTAGCACAAATTTAGTGTTTTAAAACAAGAATTATTATCCTCTAACTCTGGAGCTAGAGGTCTGAAATGGGTGTCACAAGGATAAAAACAAGATGCTGGCGGCACTGCATTCCTTCTGAAGGCTGAAAGCGTGAACCATTCCTTTGGTTTTCCACTTTCTAGAGAACAACTGCATTACCTGTCTCATAGATAGGTCACTCCACCCTCTTTTGTTGTCACATCTCCCGAATCTCCTGCCTTGTTCTTTCCCTCTTAAGGACTCTTTTTTATTACACTGTACCCACCCAGATGGTCCAGGATAATCTCTCCTTCAATTCCTCAAAAATCCTTAATTTAATTACATCTGTTATGTTCTTTCTGCCATGTAAAATGTCATATTCACAGGTTCTGGAGATTAGGACATGAACATCCCTGGAGGCCATTATTCTGTCTACTATGTTGAGCTAGAGAATAGTGGCACAGGCATTTAAAACATTTATTTAATAAATTCTATGCAGCAAGAAGTGTAGGAGTAACGAGGAATTAAAGGCTGAGTAATATGCATTATCTCATCTCCCATGGAGCACAGAAGCTGGTAGAAGAGGAAGACATTAATCAAACCATCATGTAAATCTGTAATTACTCTATGTAATCAAGAACCTAAAGCTAAAGCACAGGAAGCTAAAAGCAGTTTATGAGAGGGAGACTGGAAGTAGTCTAACATACCAGAGAAGGCTTCCCTAAAGAATGGAGAATAAAAATAAAAGTGAAATGAGAAGTGCCTATTTCACTTGTGAGGTCAATAGATAGTGGATAAACACTATTAGTTTTTCCTAACAAGAGCAATGACAGTTGAGAAAATAGTCCTAACCCAGGTTTCACTGAACTAATAAATAAAATGGCAGGTGAAAAAATTCAGATGAGTTGGTATCTCTTTCCAAGAAGCTTGACTCTAAGGAAGGGGAGGGACAAAACCTAGAAGTGAATGTGAATTTGAAGAAACAAGAGGAATATGAATGCTAATGAGAAATTAAAGTAGGAAAGTGGATGTTAAAGATACAATATTAGGAAGTGAAAACTGACAAGAGACCTCAGACCAACTAGGAGGAAATGGAATCCACAGCCCAAATGGAGAAATCAATCTTAGATTACTCTTTTCATTGTATCAGGAGGGAAAGAAAAAAGTATGGTTTGAGCTAAACTTTAGGAATGCAGTCAAGAATTAGGTTCTTTCTGGGGCGCCTGGGTGGCTCAGTTGGTTGAGCATCCGACTTCAGCTCAGGTCATGATCTCACCATTTGTGAGTTTGAGCCTCACGCTGGGCTCTGTGCTGTCAGCTCAAAGCCTGGAGCCTGCTTCAGACTCTGTGTCTCCTTCTCTCTCTGCCCCTCCTCCATTTGTGCTCTGTCTCTGTCTCTCAAAAATAAATAAATGTTAAAAAAAAATTAGGTTCTTTCTGATAAAATTCAGGTCCTACAAAAGTAGAAGGCTTAGTCCTATGTGCTTAGCAGCCAAAGTAGTGTTCTAAAGAAGACAGGACAGTTAGAGTGATGAAAAACTAGTATTTCACCAAGTAGATGAAAGATGAGACAATGGAGCAGGGGTATTGTTAACAAAATGGTTTTATCATACATAAAATCAGATTAAAGAACCAAAAAGAGGATGGGGTGAAATACAAAACTCCTGTCACTAACTCCTTCAATTTGTTCATTGACCGAGATCTATAAAGACATACGACATGCCAAGATCCATTCCAAGTATTAAAAAGTAAAGAAATGAGCAATTTCAGTAAGGTGAAGAATAAATGAAATGGGACAAATGTAACAGCTTTGGAAAGATTAGCTGAAATTATGATCTAAAACAGATTTTAAATTAAAGTTACAGATGTTCTCATTTGGGAATGGCTAATTTAAGCATCAGAAACAAAAGTGGTTGAAGGAAAAAGACAGTATGTTGACTCACGTAAATTAAAAATCCAAGAGACAAGATAGTTAAATTCCAGAGGCCCCAAAGCTCAAATATCAGGACTTGGCATAACTCCTTTCTTGCATTTAAATTATCACTCTTTGGTTTCCTTTCCAGCTATAACAGACAGCTCAAACCCTTTTCTTCAAAGAAAAATGAACACAGGAAGCTCAACCTCCTATCCTTTTAATCATATGCAATAAGAAATATCAAGGGTCTTTCCCAGTCTTCCATGAATATTGTGATTGAAAGTGATTGGACCAGCTTAGGTGAGGCTAAACCAATCATGTCCTGAGGAGACAGCAATACTTTAATTTCCATGGGTGTTCTCTAGGCAGAGAACCACCAAGAAAAATGGACTTGGATCGCTGAGAGGAAAATGAATGAAATAAAACAGACTATTGTAACTAGAAGAATTAGAGGGTGGGGAAGTAAACAATGGATAGCCACTATAGAGACTGTTTTACCAATATTTCTAATATTAACATTTCTTCTTCTATGACCAGAGTATATGGCTAAGATGGATGAGAAGTGAAAATAATTGGAACTGAGAAAACCAGAGAAGTGTTGGTTCACCAGTTGAAATACTCAGGTAACCCAGGACAATAACATATCTTGAAAAGGAATAATAGACTTCTATGTGCCAAAGGGTTCTAAAATAAAAGTGAATGAGAAGGCTAATGGGTAAAATAAAAATTGGTAGAAGAGGCAAAGCTAGATAGCATAAGCCTACCATTATTTTTCTGAATGTTATATCCCACACATTGCCAAACACCATTTTAATTGGTCTTAAATATTATCCTAGGAATAATGCTTGCTTTAAATTTCATAGCTAGTTTAATGTTCTTAAATGTTTTAAGAAATTAAACTACACTAAAAATACTCAAAGTAGTTTAAGATTTATAACAATTTATCTAATATAGGACATATTTAATCTTTGTGTTATTTTAATTGAAGTATAGCTTACATATATTAGTTTCGGGTATACAGCATAGTAATTCAGTAATTGCATATGTAATGCAGTGCTCACCAATACATGGTACGTGCTTACAAACTTTCACTATAGTTACTACAGTATTAGTTACTATATTGGCTATGTTGTACTTTTTATCCTTGTGACTTACCTTGTAACTCCAAGTTTGTACTTCCTAATACCCTTCACCTATTTTGCTTAATCCTCCACTCTCTTTCCCTTTGACAACTACCACGTTTTTTTTCTCTTGTATTCAGGAGTCTGATTTTAGCGTTTCCACATTTAAGTGAAACCATGTGATAGTCATCCTTCTCTGACTTATTTCACTTAGCATGATACCCTCTATGCCCATCCATGTTGTCACAAATGACAAAATGTCAACTTTTTATGGCTGAGTAATATTCCATTGTGTATGTGAACCATATCTTCTTTATCCATTCATCTATCGATGGATATTTAGTTTGTTTCCCTAAATACCATTATAAATAATGGTATATATTATACATTATGCTACAATAAACATAGGAGTCGATATATAATTTCAAATTAGTTTCTTCATATTCTTCAGGTAAATACCCTACCCAGAGGCCAAATTGCTGTCACAGGATATTTCTACTCAATTTTTTTGAGGACCCTTCATACTGTTTTCCATAGTGGTTGCAACAACTTAAATTCTCACCAACAATGCACAAGAATTTCCCCTTCTCCACATCTTCATCAACACTTGTCATTTCTTGGCTTTTGGATACTACACATTCTGATTGGTGTGAGGTAACACCTCATTGTGGTTTTAATTTGCATTTCCCCAGTGATTAGTGATGGGTGAACATCTTTTCATGTGTCTGTTGGCCATCTTTGTATAGCTTTTTTTTTTTTTTTTTAATATCCATTTAGGTCCTCTGCCCATTTGAAAAGGATTATTTGGGGAGTTTTGTGGGGAGTTGTAGGACTTCTTCATATATTTTGGATTATCAACACATCAGATATATGGTTTGTTAGTATTTTCTCCCTTTCAGTAAATTGCCTTTTTGTTCTGTTGATAGGTTCCTTTTGCTGTACAAAAACTTTAATTTCAATGTAATCCCAATAGATTATTTTTGCTTTTGTTTCCCTTGCCTGAGGAGACCTATTCTAAAAAATGTTGCTAAGGTTGATATCCAAGAGTTTACTATGTTTTCTTCTAGGAGCTCTAGTGTCAGGTTTCACATTTAGGCCTTTAATCCACTGAATTTATTTTTATGTATGGTGTAAGGAAGTGGTCCAGATTCGTTCTTTTGCAGGTAACTGTCCAACATTCTTAGCACCATTTGTTGAAGAGGCCCTCTTTTCCTTATTGTAAATTATTGCCTTTTTTGTGGATGATTTGCTATACAACCATGGGTTTATGTCTGGGCTCTATATCCTACTCCCATGATCTATGTGTCTATTTTTATCCCTATAAATGCTGTTTTGATTACTATACCATTGAAACATAGTTTGAAATCTGGGATTGTGATACTCCAGCTAGATTAGATTGTATGTATCTAATCTTCTTTCTCAAGATTACTTTGGATATTTGGAGTCTTTTGTGGTTCCATACAATTTAAGGGTTATTTTTTCTGATTTTGTGAAAAATATTGGTATTTTGATGAGAATTACATTAAATCTGTACATTCCTTCAGGAGTGTTAAAAAATTTTTAAAAAATATTCCTTCAATCCACGAGCATATGTCTTTCTATTTATTGTGTCATTTCAATTTCTTTCATCAGTGTCTTAAAGTTTTCAATATAAGCATTTCAATGCCTTAAATTTATTCCTATTAGTTTTGATGCAACTGTATATTTGATTGTTTCAATTTCTTTCTGCTAGTTCATCAGCAGTGTGTAGACACAATAGATACCTGTATATTGATTTTATCTTGTAATTATACCAAATTTGTTTATTAGTTCTAATAGTTTTTTTTGTGGAATCTTTAGGATTTTCTATGTATAGTAACCTTTGGATGCCTTTTGTTTTTCTGGTCTGTTTGCTGTGGCTATGACTTCTAGTACTATGCTGGATAAAGTGGTCAGAATAGACCTCTTTGTTTTGTTCCTGATCTTAGAGGAAAAAGTTTCAGCTTTTCACCATTATGATATTAGCTGATATTATGATATTAGCTGTAGAACTGTCATATACAGCTTTTATTATGTTGAGCTACTTCCCTTCATACCCACTTTGAGTTTTGCCAAATGCCTTTTCTGTTTCTATTATGTGATTTTTATCATTCATTCTGTTAATGTGGTATATCACAATGATTTGTGGATATTGAACCCTCCTTTCATCCTGCATTAAAACCCATTTGATCATGATACATGATCCTTACAGTGCATTTTGATTTTGGTTTTCCAATATGTTGTTGAGGATTTCTGTACCTACACTCATTACATTTATTGGCCTATAGTTTTCTTTTACATATTATCTTTGCCTGGATTTGGTATCAGGGTAATAATGTCCTCTTAGAAAGCATTTAGAATCATTCCTTTGCTCTTTTTTTTTTTTTTTTTTTTTTTTTTTTTTTTTTTTTTGAGGAGTTTGAGAAGACAAGGGTTTAATCTTCTCTACAGGTTGGGGAGAATTCACGTGGAAGCCATCCAGTCCTGGAATTCTGTTGTTGGGATTTTTTTAAATTACAGATTCAATTTCATTACTAGTAATCAATCTGTTAAGGTTTTCTAGGTCTTCTTGATTTAGTCTTGAAAGGTATGTTTATAGGAATTTATCTCCTTGTAGGTTGTTCAATTTGTTGACATATAATTTTTCACTGTGTTCCAATAATTCTTTGTATTTCTGTGGTGTTGGTTGTGACCTCTTTTTAATTTCTGATTTTGAGTCCTGTTTTTCTTGATTAGTTTGCCTAAAGGTTTTTCAATATTTCTTATCTTTTCAAACAACCAGCTCTTGATTTCATTTTTTTGTTTTTATGTCTCTTTACTTAGTCTCTGATCTGTATTATTTCTTTGATTCTTCTAACTTTGGGCTTTGTTTCTAATTCCTTTAGGTATAAACTTAGATTATTTGAGTTTATTCTTATTGCTTGAGGTAGGCCTATATTGCTACAAAACTCCCTCCTGGAATAGCTTTTGCTGCATCCTAAGGTTTTAAATCTTCCATTTCCATTTTCATTTCTCTCTTGGTATTTTTTATTTCTTCTTTGCTTTCTCCATTGACCCATTGGTTGGTTGGTAGAACGTTATTTAGTCTCCATGTGTTCGAGGGTTTTTTTTGTTTTTTTTTCTTGTAACTGACTTCTAGTTTCATAACATTCTGGTTGGGAATCATGAGTGGTATGATTTAATCTTAAATTTACTGAGATTTGTTGTCTAACATATGACCTATCCTACAAAATGTGTTTTAAAGTCCCCTACTATTACTGTATGACTATTTCTCCTTTTCTATCTGTTAATAGTTACAAGCTTTCATGTTGGGTTCATAAGTATTTACAACTGTTACTTCCTCTTACTGGATTGACCCTTTTAATATATAACACCCTTCTCTTTCTTTCATCACAATCTTTGTTTTAAAGTCTATTTTGTCCAATATAAGTAATGCTACCATTTCCCTTGCATTTATATGAAATTTTTTTTTCTCTTTACTTTTAGTCTATATATGTCTTTAGGCTTGAAGACTTTTGTAGGGCAGCATATAGATGGGACTTTTTCTTTTCAATCCACTAATGATTTTTGATTTGAGCACTTAGTCCGTTTACATGTATAGGACATACTTATTGCCATTTTGTTAGTTTTCTGTTGGCCTTTGTAGCTCTTCTCTGTTCCCATCTTCTCTTGCTCACTTATCTTTATATTTGATGACCTTCTTTAATGTTATTCCTGGGTTCTTTTCTATTTTTTTCTGTGTTATATGCTTTTGGTTTGTAATTACCATGCCTTCCGTACACAATACTCTGTATGGATAGTAGTCTATATTAAGTTGATGGTCATGTAAGTTTGTATGTATATCAAACGCTCGTTTTTTATTCCCCTTTTCACCATTGACGTATTTTATGTTGTATTTTATATCTTTTTTTTTTTGTATCAACTAATTTTTTTTTTTAGGCATAATTTCACTATTTTTGTCTTAACCTTCACACTGGCTTTTAAGTCTTTTAAGTGATTCATCTGCTACCTTTACTGGATGTTTGTTTTTACAAGTGGAATCTTTTCTTTCGTAACTTTTTTCTTTGTTTTCCACTTGAAGTCCCTTTAACATTTCTTGTGAAGCCGACTTAGTCGTGAACTCCTTTAAGTTTCATTCATCTGGAAAACTCTCCATCTCCTTTAATTATGAATGATAGCCCATGCTGGGTAGAGTTATGTTGCATGGTTGTTGTTATTTTCCTTTCACCACTTAATTTATCATGCCATTCCCTGATGGCCTATGAAGTTTCTACTGAAAAATCCCTCCATCTCATTGGTTTCCCTTGTATATAACTGTTAGCTTTCCTCTTGATGTTTTTAAGATTCTGTCATTACAATTTTTGTCATTTTAAATTATGTGTCTTGGTGTGGACTTGAATTCATGTTGTTTGGGATTCAAGGTACTTCCTGGACCTGGATGTCCATTTCCTTCCCCAGGTTAGGAAACTTTTCAGCTATTTTTTCAAGTAAATGTTCTGCCCCTCTCTCTTATTCTAAAACTCTCTATAATGCAAATGTTGTTATCCTTGACCTTGTCCCAGAGGTCCTTTAACTTCTCATTTTTTTTCTTTTTGTTACTCAACTGATTGCTTTCCACTACGATGTTTTCCAGATTGCTGATGCATTCTTTGGCATCATCTAATTTCCTACTGATTCCCTCTAGCCTATTTATTTCAGTACTGTATTCTTCAGCTCTGACTGGTTCCTTTTTGCATTTTCTATCTTTTTGTTAACATCTCAGTGAATTCATCCACTATTTTCTGAAGTCCAGTGAGCATCTTTACGGTCATTACTTTGAACTGCTGATCAGGCATCCTGCCTATTTCCATTTCATTGGGGTTTTCTGAGATTTTGTCTTATTCTTTCATTTAGAACATAGTTCTATGTCTCATTTTGGCTATGTGTTTATTACTATCTATAGGTAAAGTCAACTAGATCTTCTGGTTTTGAAAGTAATAGCCTTATGTAGAAGCCATCCTGTGGTGCCCAGCAGCACAACCTTCCCAAGTCACCAGAACCAGGTGCTCCAGTATTATCCCCTGTGTAGGTCATGTGTGCACTCTTGTTGTGGCTGAGCTACAACTGCTGTGAGCGCACTGGTGGGTAGGGCTCGCCTCTGGCACTGCTAGCTGTGAGGCCCATCTGTACCTACTGCAAGTAAGGAGGATAGGGGCTAGTTCTCTGCTTCCCTCCTGCAGGAGTCATTCTGGAGAGGCAACCTCCAGGCCAGGACTATGGGGGGAATGCTAGGGTGGGGCAAGGAGTATTAGCAAGGCAGACTGACAATGTCAGAACTGGCTCCTATAAGCATGCAGCCAGCTAAGCTGAAGGAGGCCAAAAAAATGGCACCCACCAGCATCTCCATTCCTGGAAACAACTCCTGTAGTTCCCAGACAGCACACATGCTAAAATTGTCAGATCTTTTTCATATGTAACCCAACCTTTTTCAAACTGCTGTTTCACTGCTGGGTCCCAGAGCAAGTGATATAGCATGTTAGCCTTTGAAGAGGACACACTTGGTTTATTACAGCCCTCTAGTTCTTCCAGAGGTAAGCCCCGGTGATTTAAAAAGGCAGGCATTAAGGAGGTTTGTCCTCCTGATGCAGATCCCCAGCATAGGGCTTCATCCCTTGCCCCTCCATGCCATCTGCTTGTGGGACACCACATGGGCGGTGTGGTTCCTAGCCACATCTCTGCACCTCCTACACTTCTTGATTTACCTTTCTCCCTGTCTTTAGCTGTGGACACTCTGATTTGCTGGTTGCCAGGTCATTTTCAGGATGACACGTAGTTGTTGTGCCGGCATGTCCATGGTTGAACCCAGGATCCTTCTACTCTGACATCTTGCTTTGTGCTTTTAATATTTATTTCTGTCTCTCTCCACATTAAAAATACTACTTTCTAATTCTTATATGTAGTCATCTTTTCTAACCTTTTCAACATTTTCAAAATTATGAAATCTCATTTTACACGGTCTTATATACATGCATACATATACGAGTCCAAAAGATTTGTATTTGTAGAAAAAAATATTTTTTCAAGGAATCTCGATGATTATACATTTTACAGTAAAAGAATAAAATAGGTCTAGAGTTGACTTTTTGAGAAATGGAAATTATGGGAAATCTCACTCAATTTCAGTCTTCACTAACACTAATTTGTGTCTAATCTGGAACAATGTATTTTAGATTTGGTGCTTTTAGAAGATCTTATTCATATTAATTTTATACAAGATTATACTATTACTGAAAAAAATAAGTACCCACTTCAGAAGAACATGAAATGAATCAGTGAAAGAAAAAGGGCTCCCTGCTTGACCAACCAACTTAGATCATTCAAGGACCTTACTAATAACAGTTGGTTTTCTTTTTTTTTTTTTTTTTTTAATCATAAATAGCTTTTAGTTAGAAGTAAAGCGTTAAATCTTTTTTTCTAATTTTTGGAAATAGGAAGAAAAACCAACTGTAGAAATTTAGGTAGAAACAACAACAGGAAACATCCTGAAGCTATTGAAACCAAGTCCCAGGCATTATGCTATTGCAGTGATTTAGTGAAATCATCATTACCATATCAAAATTGCCGTCAGATTATTATTAGATGTACGAGATGTATGTTTACCTTAGCTTGTGAGTCGTTATGACTGAATGGGTACTTGGCTGCCTGTCCCCTACCCCCTTCTCCTCACTTCCTCCCCCTGCTGTTCTAGGTCAACAGTTTATTGTTCTATAATAATGTTTTCATATTTCAAAATCATTATGTTTGCCAAGAATCAAATTTGCAGTAATGAATCTGCACTTGTGGTATGAGCATTTTTTTGATTTACAAACAAAATGTTCCCTAGTGAAATAGACAAAAATAGACCTTTTTGGGGGTGGGGGCAGGACAATAAGGGCTTTCTTTCTAAGGAAGAGTTTAGTCATGAGAACTGAGTGAACTGATTTTCAAAAACTGATCACATTTCTCTACTTCTTGACATAAACTTCTAATGTAGCAATGCATACCAGTTAAGAGCCCCCTTGCAAAGCAATATTTTACCATTTTGCTTTTAAGACTATGATGGCCATCACAAACAGCAACAAAAGCACTTACGTACTTTCAGTAATTCTTAATGTCAAACCTCAGAGACACAGTGATATTAACTTCATTTATTTTTTTTATTTTTTTTAACATTTATTTATTTTTGAGACAGAGAGACAGAGCATGAACGGGGGAGGGTCAGAGAGAGAGGGAGACACAGAATCTGAAACAGGCTCCAGGCTCTGAGCAGTCAGCACAGAGCCCGACGCGGGGCTCGAACCCACGGACAGTGAGATCATGACCTGAGCCGAAGTCAGACGCTTAACCGACTGAGCCACCCAGGTGCCCCAATGTTAACTTCATTTAAAGAAAATGTATTTTAGATATTCTTGGGAACCAGGAAATCTGTGCAAATTATATACTCTAGCATAGTTCACATGAAGAAACGACAGAGAGAAGGTATTTAAAACACCAAAAAAAATAGGGATTACAGTGAATTTTTTTTTTTTTTTTTAACAGAGCATGTATGAGTACATTCTTATTTATTTGTCCTAACCTCCAGTTTTGGACTGTTTTAGGGCAACTGAGAAAGAAAGATTTTGGTGGAAATGGAGGAAGAGGAAAGGAAGGTATATAAGTCTACCCCATGACTTGCCGGAGTTTGAAGCATAGAGATTTTGTTCTTATTTAGATACTTCACCTTTGAGGCTACAAATTTATTCATTAAACCATACTTACTATAAGCAGCTCCAAATAAGGACAGAAAACACAGTACCTGCTCTCAAGTAGCTCAATGTCTGAAAGGGGGTCCAGAACACTGAAGAAAGGAAAAATTATTCAACATAGAATACAAAGAAAAAAATGTTAAAACAGCACACTGATGTGCAAAAACCTTAACACAGTTTGGAACACAGAACTGTGAGTAATTTTAAGAAAATATTAGTGAAAAGTAGGGGAGCACTTTTAATGCTCTGTTTCTATTTTTTTTAATATTTTATTGAATTAAAAAAAATTTAATGTTTTTATTTTTGAGAGAGAAAGAGAGCTCACGCATGCAGGGGAGGGGAAGAAAGATAGGGAGACAGAATCCAAAGCAGGTTCCAGGCTCTAAGCTGTCAGCACAGAGCCCTATATGGAGCTCGAACCCATGAACTGGGAGATCACGATCCAAGCTGAAGTTGAACAAGCCATCCAGGCGCCCCTATTTTATCTAATTCTAAAAAAAAAAAAAAAAAAAAAAAAAAAAAAACAAAAAACAAAAACAAAAAAAAACTTTAAAGGCCAAAAAAACCACAAAAATCAAAAAAAATTCTCTTTTAAAAAATGACATTTTTATTTCCTTTCTCTCATAAACAGAGAATAAGAATTCATTTTTTGTAACATGACCACAATACCAATAGCACAGTGAAAAACAAAATACCAAAAATTCCTTCAAAACCATCTAGCTGTGCTACAGAAGAATTTTGAAACAGGATAATATGAGTCTGTTTTCTGCGGTAGTGGTAGGAAAGGGAAAGTTACAGTGGGGTGGGGGCAAGACTAGAAGACAGTAATCTAATAAAAGCCTAATGAGATAATCCTTGACAAACATGTATGCCCAGAAGATGCTTGGCTTCTAGTTCAAAAGCTCCCATGTGGGAGTCTACATTTAATTTACTGTACTCATTCATACAAATATAGTAGCTAACTCTCCTTTTATTAAAGAGGATTGATTTTAACAAAATTCTCGTCAGAAAGAAATGATTAGGATTTTCAGAGGAGGACCCTCTGTAACTCAAATTTTAGCAAACAAGAATTCTTGCCTCTTATGTTCCCTATATTAAAATATGCAAACTTCTAATAGTTAACCCTTAGTTATAATTGAGTCCTTTTACATAAAAGTACAATAGCTTTAAGGTCTTGAAACAATGACAAATGGTTAATAGTTAATTTCTGAAAAAAATCTGCTCCAAAGGGAATTTCTAAGAGTTGTGGTACAGGGATACAAACAAGGAAAAGGAAGTAAGGGAGGTCAGTTCAAGAACCACAGGTGTCTCATTATTCTCAGTAATACCCTACCCAAAACTGACCTGATACAGACCAATAAACTAGAACTGAGCAGTTCTTTACACCCATTACCATGTTAGGGACTTAAGGACACCCTAAGGACCCTAAGAAGCCTCGAATACATTGCCGGGTATCACCCAATAACTTCTATAAACAAAAGCTTTCTAAAGTGGGCAATAGGGACAATCCTGGAAATGAAAAGATATGGATAATATGTGGCAAGGATGGTTAATGGCAGAGGAAATATTGTTCCATTCACTCTGCATTAGTGAAGATGCTTCTGGTAACTAAAGCAAGGGTTTTTACCACATCTAGTTAAATCAGTCCTTCCAAAACTAAAGTCCATAGATCAGTGTTGATCTGTGCACTACTTACCAACCTTCCAGGAGTACAAAAATTGTTAATGACCAGTTGATGTTGCCTCAACAATGAAATGTGTAATTAGCATTGACAAATGTTTGGGGTTTATGTTTGTGTGGGAATATTTTCTGGCTTGTGTGGGAGTATAATCCAAAAAGAAAATGCAAGGACAGAAAACTATTCTGAAGTAGTTACACAAATTAAGGAGTTTACACCAGAAGGTAAATGACACACTGCTTCTGTCACTGAAAAACAGTACCTTACTAAGAAAAAATTAAAAGGGACAACATCATACTTAGTAATTGAGCAAAAGATGGGAATCCTGTAAATCACATAGTATGTATCAAACGAAAGATCCTCTTCATCATACGATTATCTGGAAGATGACTGTCAACACCAATATTGCCTACTCACCTCAGGTTTATCACAGGGCATGTTCTGCTGTAAATGTTTCAAGTATGAAATACATGCCTAGTTTTTCTCAACGGTTATAACTTGTTGGGTGCCCAACTTGTAAAGATGAGAATTCAACACCTACACTTGTTGGTCATACATTTTCGGTACTTTTAATTGCCTTAGTATGTCTATACAATTACAGAATAGATTAATTTCCATGGTAGATAAGGACTAAAGAGGAAACAATAACAAGTAAGAAGTATGAGAGGACAGAGTTTCTACTGATTAGTGTAACAAGATCTATAGCAACAATGTAAAAATCATCAATCAAGTAGGTGATTATTCTGACACTTTATATCTGCAAAAGGTTTTAAAACAAAGTGTTTTTTTAAGTTTATTTATTTTTGACAGAGACAGAGGGTGAGCATGAGCTGGGGAGGTGCAAAGAGAGAGCGCCAAAGCAGGCTCCAGGCTCCAAGCTGTCAGCACAGAGCCTGACACAGGGCTTGAACTCATGAACTGCGAGATCATGACCTGGGCTGAAGTCGGACGCTTAATGGACTGAGCCACCCAGGTGCCCCTCCAGAAGGTTTTAATACACTTTACATTTTTGACAAAGAATTATCAGTTTTATTTTCCATCCCAAAAAACCTACACATAGGAATTTCACAGATCTGGAATCAACTTCTTAAATCAAAAGTCAATTTAAACTGAACTATATTCTTATAGGGTAGGTTGTTGGGATGGCTATTGATGAAGTATTCAAAGTGATTTTTGAAAATTATAGATCACTTGTTTCATTTTGGATAAAAGTTAAAAAGGATATTCTGAACTTGCTCAAATTGCTTTACATTTCTTCTTCTATTCCTATCAACATAGTGTAGGACACTGCTCTTCCACTGACCATCATTAAAATTTGGATACAACACAGGGCATTATCCCTTGTAAGGAACAAGTTTGTCAAGGCCGTCTAGATTCTTTCACAAGAAGTGCATCCATCACAATAACTAAGAAACCCAATTGTGCACAAAGGTGTTGACAAGGAGAAATCCTTATTTCCTTCATAACTGTTTTAGCTATGATTGCACAGTTAGGTAATAGTGATTTTCTGTATTAATCCCCAAAGCATCATTTTTAGTATACAACACAAATATCTGCATTATCTTTTCTCCTGTTATGTTTGTCCTGAGCATGTTTATTGGAAATTTTAGATCTACTGAATCAAGTAATAGACTGAATAGGAGATCTTTAGTTTTTTTATTTCATACTTCTGGTAATCAATTTTAGTGTGTCCACAAAAGTACTGTTCCAGGAGTGGAGGGAAAAAAGTTGTTCATCACTTCCAAGAGTTACAAAGCACTTGTTTATTTAGACCATCCATTTCCCCACCCACATACTTCTCTGCTTCATGTACCTAAGAACATGTAATGTTGTCAGAAGCAAAAAGAAAAAAGAGCTGGATTATCATTTCCTTGTATGATGTACTTAAGATTAAGGTATCACATATTTGGCTGTGTTCTTTTTTGAGATACTGACTCTTATTTTGTCTTTTGCGTTTCACCTTCTTTTTCCATTCCAAGCAGAGACTGGAGTCCTTAGCACTTACTTATTTCTGATACTTTTGCTGGGCATAAAACAAAATTTATTTTCAGTCAAGTTTCGTTTTGGTAAAAAAATTAAACTCAAAATTACTAGGCCAGGCGTCTCCCATCACAGAAAAGAGAGAGAGGGTACCTTTAAGTGGAGTAAAAAGCAAACCCCATTAAGCAATGAAGGTTAGAGGAACAGAATTGAAGATATAGCCAAAAAAGCAAAAAAAAAAAAAAAAACATACAAACAACAAGAAAAAGAACCCTAAAATGTAACACCCTAAGTAGGCAAAAATTACATTATCAGCCCACATCATTATATTGTCTATTCACAGGTACAGGACTGTTGGCTGGCAGATAAATAACTAGATATGTTGGAAGAGGCCAAGATACTAGTTTGACTTTTCCTCAAGATCTAAAAGGGCTAAGTATCTGCCATTTTAGATGACTCAACATATTAATTTTAAGCATCGATGAATACAGAACAGTAATCTTTTCTTTCAACACGCATAGCTGGTATCCCAGGATTTATTTACACTGTAGTAAAGAGGATTCTGGTGCTGTGTGGACCTGTGGTACTCTATTTGACATTGTGTGTGTGCGCGCGCGTGTGCGCGCACATGCATGCGCCAGCGACGAAGGGTAGGAACACAGAAATTAAGACACACACACACGCACGCGTGCGCGCGCGTGCACACACCCACACACACACACACAGTTCAACCACAGAATAGTTTGAACTTCTAGTTTTGTATAGAAACACACACACCTCGGTTGAATGGGCAGTTCCCCAGAGGGGCTACAAGAGGAGTGACCATTTTTCATGAAATGTTCTTCCCCAAGTTATCACTTCCCCAATCTGTAATGTTCTTCCAACTCCACAATGAATACACCAGCCACATCGCAGGGCAGCTTTTGATCCTTGATTCCAATGCCCAATTCTCTGGTAGTATACCTATATAATGGAGTGGATTCAATTCTGAATATATTCATTTTGAAAGAGAAAAATTGGAGCTAAGGATATAATACTTAATGAGCCCCTTTATGTGCCAGACAATGAACAGGACATTTTATATATTTGATTTCACTTAATGAGCAGATGGCAGATGGCTTAGCCATTGGAATCGTTTGATAATAAAAGCGTAGTAGAGAATTAAGGTTGGAAGTCTCAAAAAATCAAATCATATCAAAAGCTGTAAGTTTTTCCTTCACCTCTTAAATTAATTCAATTTATGTTGTGGCACCTAACTAATATGCATATAATGACTTTGTTTTGGTCAATGTAAAGACTAATTTGCCTGAGAGATTAGTATTGATTCATGCAGAGCCATGATCAATATTGAAATATGAGGATTAGTTGTTTTTAAAATACGTAACATTATTGACCGTATTAGGTTAAAACTTCTGAAATATACAATATATTAGAAATAGATATTTTGAAGAGAAACCATTTTAAAGTTATAGCAACAGGAAAGATAATAATCCGTTTAGTTGCTTCAAAGACATTTTTAAACACCTCTGATCTTCCTTCGAATTTTATCCTCCAAGCTTTCTCTGAGTACAGGTACTGACAGGGGTTCTAAAGGGGCTGACTGAGGAGAGAACCAGGTAAACTTAAGTCCGTCCTCTCCTTCACGGTGACACTCAGTGTGAACACAACTTCCCTGTGGTCTGCATCTCTACATTTATAAGAAAAGAAATGCACTTGGGAAAAAGGAAACATGTAAGTAGGAAAGAAGGTGGGATGCCATAATGAGATCAACTCCTCAGAATACTTTGTCCCAAAATCAAAGAAGGTAATTTGAGGTAGCAAAAGATCAAGACTACCGACTCCCAGTCATAAGTTCCATAAGTGCCCAGAAACTCCTGAGTGTTAGGGGTCCCAACAGAGGCCCCTCTGTGAGAGGCCAGTCAGGTAACCACAAACACCAGAAACCCACCCGGAAGTTGCCACAGTATTTGTTTTTGGAAGTTCTTTTCAGAGTGGGGGGATATGTTGCCTGAAGACTATAGTTTTCTTCATAAGGTTAAAGATTAAACATTGTCCTCAACAAAGAATATTTCTGAATCTTTTTTCCATACAGTTTGAAATATGGCCAATACCTCTTAAAATAAAACATCTTGTCCGTTTAAATTCTACCACCTTTTGGGGCGCCTGGGTGGTGCAGTCGGTTAAGCGTCCGACTTCAGCCAGGTCACGATCTCGCAGTCCGTGAGTTCGAGCCCCGCGTCGGGCTCTGGGCTGATGGCTCGGGGCCTGGAGCCTGTTTCCGATTCTGTGTCTCCCTCTCTCTCTGCCCCTCCCCCGTTCATGGTCTGTCTCTCTCTCTCCCAAAAATAAATAAAAACGTTGAAGAAAAAAAAATTTAAATTCTACCACCTTTTTTTTTTAAGTTTCTCAAGTCAGTGTGCTAAGGTTGATGAAAAGGTAAATCACAGGATAGAAGCTCAATTAATTAAGGCTTTATGTGAAAAATACTGAGAATGGTAAGATCCCTATTACTGCTAAACAAAAAAATCAGGATTTGGCTTCTTTTTAGGTTGTTTTACAGTAACTAAACCACACCCATATGTATTTACTGTTCACTTTCCATTTCCGACGCAATGAGAGGCTCTTTATATATAGTAACGTATTTAATCCTCATCTCTACCCTAACGAAGTATGTGCTATTAGTTCTTATGCAGAAAAAAACTAAGTCGGAGACTACCTTAGGAAACCTACCCAATAGAATCCAGCAAAAAAATAACCAAAGTGTGATTCAAACTCCCTCAGTTTGGCTTTGTAGCTCTTTGCCCTTAGCAGCTATGTCACACCCTATTTATTGAGTTTTCCTTCTGTTGGCTGGAGCTTGCCTAAGTTTTTCCAAGTTGTCCCTTGTTAGAAGGCAAACAAGATAAAAATAGAACCCATGGACTGAATTAAACATAAAGGAGAAGCGTGATATAATTTTAAGACCTTTTTAAAGTATCTTCTGGCATAAATCAGTAATTTTCCAAAAGTAGAATTATCTAGGCCAGCCTCCCCAAAACCCAATGGAGTTTTTCAGAACCACACTCTCAATGTCCATAAGGTTAGTAGCAAATAGATATTATTAGACACAGCTAATTAAAGAATAGTTAAAATGTATTCATTTTTATGTAAATAATTCAACAAAAACTGGCAATTCAGAGTTGTGAACCGGATGAATACAAACTATGCATCTTTGATTAAGATTTGCATAACTCTGTTTGTAATGAGTCAATTTTGGAAGTGCTTTCTGCAGAAGAGTAACTCGGGGAGAAAACAGTGCATAAAAGAGAGCAAATACCACTATGATGCTCAAGTTGGAGAAAAGTAGGTCATGCTTTCATACTAAGCAATCTAACAGTATAGAAATCTAAAAAGCTGTTTATGTACATAATTTATAAGCTAATTTCTTCTGCCACTTTTTCAGAAAGAGCTTTAACAGGGAGTGAAAGAGCTCTCAGGTTCTTATCTTTTTTTAAACCCCAGGATTCATTCCTCTCATTGGTGAGGTATTTAAAATTCTTAAGCATATACTATTTGCATTTGATTTATATCTCTGTCAGAGACATGTATCTTATGTTCTCTTAGTATTTTCATTGGTCTAGTAGTTTTATTTACTTGCCACATATTTCATGAGTTAATCGGATGGTATCTAGGTGAAAACAGGAAAGAACACACTGCCGGGTCTGGGAATGTCACTCCTTGAGTGATAGTTTGGCCTAACTAAGACAGAAAATTTCTTGATCAACGTCTTTAAATTTGAATAAAAAATATGTTGAGTTGTTTCTGCTACAAGATGTTAAGCTGGGCTTTCAAAGTGAAGTTCTATACAAGGATTTATTATGAGGACCAAGATCAGTGAAAGGACTCCTAAATCCCTCAGTCACACTGGATAAAAGTTTAGAGTACTTTTCAAGAATGGAGGGATGGGAAGCACCATGTCCCAACTCTAAGTCAATGAAGTGGAGCTGGAGTAAGGAAGGAGATCCATTTGACAGGTGTTTAACCTCAAAAATGCAAGATAAACACCTGGTTATCTTTTTTAATGAAAGAACAAAGGAGAGGTAATCCAGTAGGGATCAACTAGTAATCAGTTTTAGGGAACAAAAATGTGTCAAGATATCCCACAGACCAAATGCAAGCCACATAAATGAAGGCACAGGTATGGGGTCATCTAACTTCCCTTCCATCAAAGCCTGTGGAAGAGGTGTAAAGATCTCAGCAACAGAACCAGCACAGCCAGCATGAAGTTTCATCAAGGGAACTGTTAAGTATGCCGGTCTGGAAAAGCCACATATTTTAGGATTCCAACTATGTAATATCTTGGGAAAAGAAAAGAATATATGAAAACAAAAGTATCGGTGATTTCCAGGGATCAGGGAATAGGCAGGGATGAACAAGTAGATCACAAGGGATTTTGAGGTCAGGCAAAAGATTCTGCATCATATGGTAATCGCCAATATATGACATTATCTATTTGTCAAACCCACAGAAGAAACAACAGAGTTAACCCTAAAACTGTGAGATTTCATTCACATGCCAACATTCTTTCAGCAATTGTAGCAAATGTCATACAAATGCAAGATGTGAATAGGGAAAACTGCATGTAGATGCTAGAAGAGAATTTGTGGCAATCTCTCTGTCCATCTACTTAATTCTTCTGAAAAACTCAACTGCTCATATAATAAAGTCTATTAGCTTCTTTAAAGGTATCTTGAAAAGAAGACAGCTAAAAGTTTAAGAAACCAATCACAAAAGAGTAGGAGAGGGAGGAGAATGAGGGAAGAAAAAAGGAATGAATAATGTTTGAAGGTAGGAGAGTGAAAATATTTGGAACATGATCATGGTGCACCCAGAGATGAATCCTTTCAGCAATGAGATAATCCATCTTGCTATTGGCAAAGAATTCCAAGATTAGAGGTTAAGAAGCTGCCATGAGTGTTACTCTTGACAGTTAAGTCACAATCTGTCCTTAAGGATACTTTTGTCAACTTATTTTTCTTAAGTTTATTTATTTTGAGGAGGGGGAGGGGCAGAGAGAGGAAGAGAGAATCCCAAGCAGACTCTGCACCACCAGCAGAGAGTCAGAAGCTGGGCTTGATCCCACGAACTGTGAAATAACCTGATCTAACCTGACCACGAACTGACCTAAGCTGACATCAAGAGTTGGATGCTTAACTGACTGAGCCACCCAGGTGCCTCAAGGATACTTTCTCTATGCTTCTAGCTACCAATATTTGTAGGGATCTTCAATTATCCTAATATTCCTTCCCCAAATCCACGAATTTACAAAGTAGGATAGAAAAACTAAACACCACTATCAAATATCTAAGGGAATAATGGATAACCTCTAAACCTATTACCACTCAAATCTCCCCCTTGAATGTTAGTCCCTCGTGTTCATCATTCAACTTCTCTAATGTTCAGTCCCTCAAGGAGTGTCAACTACAATGTTGAAAACATGGTGCAGATAAAATTTAAATCAACTAGAAAGTAAAACAGAAAATGTGACAAATTAAGTGATTTTGGAAAACAGAATTAGATGGAAAGTGAGACAAACAAGGGGGCACTAGAGTTAAATTGAAAACTAAAGAACCACCCATTGAGCTAAGCTTCAGAGAAGAACAATTTAAAAAGCAAAGCGTTAAGATTTTTATCAAAATGGGTAATACCTGTTTTATGGTTTTTTTAATGTTTATTTTTGAGAGAGACAGAGACAGAATGCAAGTAGGTGAGGGACAGAGAGGGAGACAGAGTCAGAAGCAGGCTCCAGGCTCCAAGCTGTCAGCACAGAGCCCACGCGGGGCTTGAACTCACGAGCTGTGAGATCATGACCTGAGCTGAAGTCAGACCCTCAATCGACTGAGCCACCCAGGCACCCCTTGTCTTTTTTTTTTTTTTAAGGGATTCACATATTGACTGAGCTACAGTACTCCAAGTGAAAGGATGAGGTCACATGGTCTTATTTTGTTTGGCAAAACCATGGTAAGAAAATACCTCAACTACTGTAAATAAAAAAATAAGTACCTGCATAAATTTTTATTTTTTTCAGACAATGTCCTACTAAGATCTGCTCCCCACCCCCCTTTACATACTATGACATTTTGATTCTCATTTTTAAGTTTATTTATTTTGAGAGAGTGTGTGAGAGCAGTAGTGAAAGCAGGGAAAGAAGCAGAGAGAGGGGGGGAAGATAATCCCAAGCAGGTTCTGCGCTGTCAGCACAGAGCCTGATGTGGGGCTCAGTTATACCAACTGTGGGATCATGAACTGAGCTGAAATCAAGAGTTGGACATTTAACCACCTGAGCCATCCAGGCTCCCCAACTCTTATTTTTATAGATTTAATTGTAGTGGACTTTTTATGATACAAGTGGCTTTTGACAAGATTACTACAAGCACTCCCATACTTGTTACCACTTGCCCTATTCACAAACTGCTAAGATGGAGAAAAGAACGTGTCAAGTATCTTGCACTCGTTCTGCCCTACCTTCAAGTCTCTGACCTCCTAGTTAGTCAATGTTGTTCCCTCCCAAACAGCTCTGAGTTTGACTAGTCTAAGCCTACAGATAGTCACTTGGGTTTCTCATTCTACATGATACTCACAACTATCTTTGAAATATTAATAGTTACACACACTGACCAAAATTTGGACACATCCCTGAAGTATTTGAGAATTCAGTATCCTACAGCATGGATCCACACTGGAGTTCCATTATATTTACTTAACAACTCATTTCTCTACAATATTTTAACATAAAAATTTCATACTGATTACCTCCCATCTTTATTTCTAACACTGTGTTTGTCACTACTATGGGCACTGAAATGAACATAGGAGAAGTAGAATATGGTATCCATGCCTAAGGGTGGTGCATTCTGGTTGAAGTTCCATTTTCATGATTTACACATATAAAAAAGTAATCATAGTTAATTGTAATTTAAATTCTTTAGTTATTTACAATTTAGTAAAAAGAGTGAGGCCTACAGCAGAATAATCTAAAGGACACAATCAAAAAATGTACAGGACTGATGTGACGCTTTATAGATGTTTAAAATAAGAAAATATGTGTTCATCAACAGATGAATGGATCAATAAGGTGTAGCATATATACAATATGATATTATCAAGCCATTAGAAAGAAGGAAATCTTGCTGTTTGCAACGACAAAGATGGACCTGAAAGGCATTATGGTAAGTAAATTAAGTCAGATGCAGAAAGGCAAATACTGCATGGTACCCCTTATATGCGAAATCTAAAAAAGTCTAACTCAAAGAAAGTAGAAAAAAATGGTTGCCAGGGGCTGAGGAGTGGGGGAAATAGGAGTTGGTTAAAGGATACAATCTGTCAGCTATCAGATATCCAGGACCTGAGGATCGTGCATAGAATGGTGCCTATAGCTGGTAACACTGTATTGTAGAACTGAAATTTGCTAAGAGACCACTTAAATGATCTGCCATGCACACCAAGATGAATATATGAAATCATAGGTGTGTTAATTAACTAGATGCACGGAATCCTTTCATAATGTGTATTTTATATACTTAATCATGATGTACACTTTTCATATCACATAATTTTAGGTCAATTGTATCACAATAAAACCAAAGAAGAGGAAGGGAAGAAAAAGACTCATGTGCTCAACCATTTGAAAAGCAAAAAAAAAAAAAAATTCATAATTTATAAAACACCAAGAGGTACATAAATATACACACACACAACAAAATAGCAAGAATAGAGAATGTTCTAAAAAAATTTTTTTTTAAATACAGAGGTAACAGTAAATGTTGATAGTTTATAAGAGCAATGATGTGAAGGCCTGACATGAATACTATGCCATTAGGAAACAAGGGATACAAAGAAAAAGGAGAATATATGCTAAGTCCAGAGTTTTCATTACATTACTTCTTTGCTAAATTCTTACTTTAAAAAGATGCCATTATAAAGAATCTGTTTTTCAAATTTGCAATATGTGACTCTGTTCAAATAAGTACGGTTAATGTCTTTCTGTCCCTCCAAGAGTTAACTTATACTGTCTCTTCCATAGTTTCAAGCCTAAGACCTTTTTGAATCTTAACTATTAAATTATGTAATTTTATAGAGCATTCTTTTTCAAGAGATAAATATCTTGTATACCATTCTCAGCTCTATTTAATCTCAGACTTTGAATTTTCTATCTTGCCCGTCTGTCCTCAATGACAGAAACCTTTATCTCTGTGTTCTCTCATCTATACAATTCCCAGCTTGCAGATACCCATCTACCAGGAGAAGATTATTTTTCTCATTCCTACTCCCTGACCTTCCAACATGCTAGTGCCAACAGAGGAAAAGAAATAAAGATGACTTTAGGCCATGTTTATTATGAGAATATTAATTTTTCTTATTGTTTTTCTCCATTTCCTACCGCCTCACACCTTTCAAGAATAAAAAATATACCTCTTCTGCCTAAGCTTTTACACTTTTTCTCAGTAAAATGTGGTTTAAAATGCACATATAATAACTTAGGTTTTATCTCTCCAGATATTTGCAGTTATAAACATCTATTGCTGTTTTAGCAAGATGATGCCTTAGAAAAGGTCTCTAAAGGATTTTGTATTCTTACGAGATCATAATATTTTATAAAGCCTTTAACATTTATATTTTAACTTAAAGGAGTTTCAGGATTATTGTTATGTGTCACAACAGTTAAAAGTAGGTTAAGTACTATTTTCAAACAACACCTATTCTCAAAAATACTTGATTTTACAATACACTCTGTCTGAAAAGGTTCTTGGGCAACATTACTTATGCCTAAAAGATTTGTGATTATTCAAAATATTCCATAGATGTTACTACATTTTTCATAACTTAACACACACACTGGATATTCCAGAGATGTTGAGTGACTTTGCATGAGCCTCTAACCCTGCAGCTGTCCCCAGTCACATGGACGAAAGCCTTAATTGCTCATTCAGAATTCTTTATTTCTAGCTCACAAACACATTTCCTTCCATTTTATGTGAATCTATTATCTAATATTCTGAAGAACTCTCATAAAATGTGGACTTGCACATTGGGAGGATATCTCTTTTATATTTTGGCATCCTTTTATTGAAAACCAAAACTTTTTGGGTTGGAATTTGATTTGGGGGCTTATTTGCTAAGGTTAACTTGCAAGGCACAGGTCTGAAATAACCGTGACCTTTTGTTTTTCCCACATCAACAGATCCTCTCAAGTCTCAACATTTGTAAAAACTGCCACTGGGGAACTCACAAATTGCTTCAGTCTATGATAAGACAGAACTCCTCTTTCTGTTTAGGTCTTGGCAGGACAAAATGTAGTTAAGCCCATCTGGAAGTGTTATTTCTGAGGTTGAGTTTCCATAACCAGAGCACAATTAAAGACTAAAGAAGCTTCTCGTGATTTTTGAGCTGATTAAGAAATAAGACTGTTCTGCAGGAAAATTCAAAAGTCAGTAATTGACACTTAGGGAACAGACAGATCATTTGACATTAGGGTTATTACTGCAATTATCAAAAACTATTTCCTGTTTGCAATACAGTCTAATTTTACACTTCAACATAAGAAAATTTTTGCAGTTTCCAAATTAAAATGAAGATAGCTGTTTTGCAGATGCTACCTTCATTGGGAAAAAAAATCTTCATATATAAAAATGCTTTACTGGTCCACTACTTGAGAGGTTCTTAGAGAATCTTCATTTGGAAGAAGTTATTGTGGTTTTTCCCCTTAGCTCCCTTCATAAACAAAGGCAAGTATTTGGCAGTGTTGGTAAAGGCTCCATGTAAAACAACTGCTATTCCATTTGTCTTGTTACCACTTTTCCAGCTCCTATTTTAATTATTTGAACTATGAGAATCCTATGAATACATTTATATGAATTATGAGCAATAATAACCTGCCAACTAGTTTAAAGAGGGAGTCCTCGCTAAGTAATTTGTGCAAAATTACACAGCTACTAAGCAACAAAGGGAGGACTCCTACCTGATCTTCAGTCAATAGTCTTAACCACTACACTGGCAGCTTCCGGCATGTAATTTTTAGTGTCCTTTGGAGAAAAAAAAGTTTTTTTGACTATCATGTTCTGGTTCACAGCTTCGTCATCATTATTCATCAAATAAGTTTGGGAACAAGTAACCTAATACACACAATGACAGATGTTCATGTCCTGTGTTGGTCCCCGATTAACACTTGTACACACTGTGTTTGAGCGCCTACTTACAAGAGCCCACCCAACTTCACCTAACAAGATGGCTCAATGGAGTCAAGAGCAAACCTGTAAATGCCTCTTATCATCTTCTATCAAAATATTACTTCTCTCTCCCTCATACATACACACACTTCTATATATGCTATTTATATACCCACACATGCATAATTTATTCTTAGAAAAGTTAGATTCCTATCCAGAGAATTTATGGAAGAAACCAGAGAGAGCAAGAGGTGAAAACTTAGCACAGGAGAACTAGAAAACATCTAGGGCCTGACAGAAGGGGGTAGAGGGTGGTGAAGAACCTACCCTGTAATTAACATTTGTTGATAATTATTTTGTGCTAGGCAATATTCTAAGTGCTTTATATGTATTAAGTCATTCAATCCTTATAGCAATGCTTTAAAAAATGTGTGAATACCATGGCACTTCACAAAGAAAGAAACTGAGCCTCAAAGAAGGTATGTTGAAAATCACAAGGCTGAAAAATGAAGCCAAGGTTTGCATGCAGTCTATCTAGTTCCAGAGTCCACATTTTCCACCATTAATGGCCTACTGTTTGTCTTTAAGAGTGCAACATCCTCCCAATATGCGACATATAATTTTCTAGTGTGTGATTGAAGACTGTATCATGTTGGTAACTGATTTATGCTAGCAAGAACCCGGTCACTTTGTGATAAACTAATAATGATCACAAGTTAATGACTATGCAAGTTTAAAAGAACCAAATTTAACTCTGGATTCTTCAACTATTACTAGAAGATTACCCAGTTCACTCAGGCCTTAAAAATAGTTAAGACAGTTTAGCCACAATGTTTAAAAATATTTACACATATTTCAGACTCTTAATATCAGATTCTGATCATCTAATTAAGTACTTAAGTCCCACAATTTCAGTCTGATGGTTTAATGCACACACTGAAAGACACCTAGGGACAAAATAATAAATGGGAGAAGTTTATTTCATGATGCATTTTACAGCCAATCTCAGGAGCTAGCATGGATGAACCACCATCTACCCTTTACTTAATGACCCAAATCTTCCCTCAAATACTCCTGATGATTTTAACATCACTATACATTAAACAGATGAAAATTCCTATGAAACTACTGAATGTGTTTTCTATTTGTCTGTAACAGCAGCATTCACTGTTACTTACCTACTTTCCTATCAAGTCTGTCACATGGTTGGTTAAATTAAGAACATTTTTTGCCCAATACAACAAGTGGTTAGTTTAAATCATGGAGATTGAAAAAAATTTTAAAGGAGTTGAAGAGTGGATGAATACCTGCAAAATTTCTAAACCTTATAAAAATTTCCAATAACTTCTAAGGAAAACAGAATGGTTATTTTATTCAGTGTTTGATATCAAAATGTGTTCATTTGCATCACACAAGCATTAACACAATCATTTGTGGTATAAAACAGAAGGCTCCATTTTAAGTCAACAAATTTATTATTTTCTATAAGTTTAGATTAAATATAGCCTAATTAGAGTTTAAGTATTTTTTAAATACTATATTTTAATTCAACCACAATCTGTTTGACTCCTTCCAAATGGGTTGCCAATTTTGCCATTATCATTTATTAAACACTTCATTTATATCTATAAAAAAGCTCACAAACAAGTTGGACTTTTTGCTAACAAATGAATTTGTATGCATATATAGTGCTGTACAGATTATGGATGAATAGATCATTTTTAGTATATAATCCAGTAAACTATCAAACTACTTAAGAAATACGGTAGACCATGGAATAAATTTAACCAACACCAGGTAAGTCAAAACTACTTTTATTTACAGAATCTGAATATTCAAGTACATATAGCAGCATATAATAAAATCCTTAGTATGTCAAATCCAGAAATTAAAGTTATAAAATGAATCCTATTAACAATCATTTTAAAAAGAATGATGGTTCAAATTCCTTAAAAGTTTTCATTCTACTCAACAAAAGCTTGAATCCAGACAATGTTGAAAAAACCTGAGAATTAAAATAGATTCTTCCAAGTTCTACCAAAGAAGGAAAAAACTATTAATAAATACTACCACTTGTTTTTCCCCAGATAACTTTTAAATGTTCTCTCACCTTTCTGAACCAGTTTTAAAGCTCTAAATCAACTAATTTACATAAAGGATTTAAAAATATCATTTTCTATTGCCTTAGTAAGACCTATATTAAGCTATTCTACAAACCACTTGTGTAAAATTGTAAATAAACTTTCAAAATGATTTCAGGCCAAGCCTTTCCCCAGAATCAGTAAAGCATATAAATCCTTCTCCTACCATGTGTCAGATCCTATGAATGGACATTTTGAAACTTCTCCAATTTGATTTCATGTGAAGGGGAAACAGTCCCCTCCTTGATAAAGCCTCCCCATCCATTCCTCTATGCAAAAGGGTTGGAAGCTTGGGGAATGTGGCCCAAACAAGCCTTCTCCACAGGTCTCAATGTTCTCATCAAACCTCTAGCCACTCCTAACAGTTTTCTAGCAGCTGGTAAGCTCAGAATTGAAAACGTGATTTCACTTTATTTCCAAGCCTCATTGCAGGGCATAGATCTGACTTGGAATGTGCCCAACACATTGGTACATTTTTGTGTTCCTTGGTTGAAATTTTCTAATTTAACATCATATTATCGTGTCTTAGAAAGCAGTAAAAGAGAAAAGGGCATTTTTTTCCAACTGTAACCTTGGAAATAGTTGAATAGGTTAACCGAACTGATTTGTGAAGACTATCCATTCAGTCTAACCAATGCCAAATAATACCTCATCGAGGGCTGAGAACTCTTTACTCAAATTTTTAATGTCAACAAGAGAAAAGGTATAGCAAAACCCCAATCCTTCAAAACCTCATGGATATATATGATACAATTAGAATACTTTACTTACCTTAAATATATTTACATGGATACATTATAGCAATCCATACAAATAAAATGTAAGATCAACTCTAATCATAGCCTACCAATGATATGTATTAAGTACTCAACAAAATAAAAATTCACAGAAACTAATGATTCAAGGTAAATCTCAGTGCAATCAAGGAAAACAAGGCACATCTTAAGAATGAAAAGTTGCTCAGGTGAGCCTAACTTAAATAAAGGTGCTCATCCAGGCCGGGAGGCACAAGTGAACCAAATTCAAGTTTAAGGGCTTAGCTTCCAAAGTTATTTTCCTACAGCCCCATAAGACTGAAACTATTCATTCTTAAAGGTCTAACCCAGCACACTCACAGTGACCTTAACATGTGTGATGTGCTATACTCACACATTTTATTTAGACAAAAGTATTTCAAGTAACATGTCAATTACAACTCAAAGGAAAACATTTACCATGCCACCCAGCTTAAAACCTAGGTTTTACTACTTAGTTGCTGCGGAAGAAAAAAAAAATAGGACTAAGGGGAAAAGTTTGTCAGAAAAAAACAAATATCCAGTAGTTTATGAAGGTAAGTGATAACTTACCCAGCTTCCAGTGCAGAAAGATTCAAGGATTCCCTGATGAAGGAATGAAGATCCTGATCAGAATCACCAGAAAAATACCTACCCCACCTCCACCTGCTCTAACAAAAGTTGTTGAGGTGAGGAAGCTGATTATGCACATATAATGTGAAAAATGTGGGATATATGGCACAAAGTATTACATACAGCATAAACAAAATAGTCCCACTAATCAATCCACTGTCTTTTAATTTTAAGATTAACCTAACTAGCCTCACACTGTTAAGTGGTTTGTTTTAGACACAAAGTTAGCAACCTCCAGCAAAATCTTCAGATTCCTTTCACTGTCATGTATCTAACTGAAATTGTGTCAAAAGAGCTTATAGGCTTGGCGATTAAATTGGTTTTATATTCCGAAACCACTCCCACTCCAAATTTGTCTTCCAAATAGGTGACATTCACATAACTGTTCGAAAGTATTTTTCAGGGACATGTGCACAATAAAAATTGATGCTAATCTTAACTTTCTTTTTATATGAAAATCAACATTTCTAGATGAAGAAAGAGATAATGGGTATTTGTTTTCAAGTTTTTGAAAGGACTTATCCTGACATACGGTTAACCAGCCCTGCCTCAGGTGAACACAACTATTCCATTAATTTGATCTGTTATCCAGTGAGAACTCTCGAAATTTTACTCTTAACATGAACTTTGTTTTCCACCGAATCTAAATTCAGGTCATATTTGTTGAAGGGAATAAAAGAAGACTTTTGGAACCATGAAAAATATTAGAATGATAAAACTGTCTCATAAACAAGCTAATTTTAATTATTTACTGTTTCCACCGGGTCAAATCTCTCTTCTATTCCCACAGCCTACTCCACTCTCCTCCCAAAAGGATGGATGGGGGAACCAGGATCCGTTTGGGAACATTCAGTTTTGAGGATGTCTAAGCAAACGAAACTTAGAAACAACAGTGTTGATGGAAGTTCTCAGCCAAAAAACCTAGACACACAGCTGAGGTCCTGTCGGGTGTAGGGGTAAGGGAGGGACACAGAGGGGGCTCACCCTGGGCCCACAGCACACTTTGGGTTCTCCAAGATGCAACCCCCACTCCACCCCAGGAAAGGATGTGTGGACCAGAGCTACTCACTCAGCGGTGATGCAGAAAGTGCAGGTCGGTGGGGCCAAGCAGGGCAGAGACTTACTGAGGCTCAGCCTAGTTTGCTGAGTCGGGCAGACTCCATGCTCAGAACCTAACCTCTCTAAGGAGGCACCTGTTGGTTGCTCTTCCTGCCATGGACTCCAGACCCATGCACCCCGCCCACCCACTAAAACCCCGCCCCACGCCTGCGCTGTCCTGGATGTTGCTCCAGACTCAATTCAGCTGCGGCAGGCATTGCAGGACCATACAACCAGTTTCTACATTTTTCCTCTGAAGGAGGACCCATGGTGCTACCAGGCCCCAGCAGTGCCTTTCCTGCGCATGGTCGTTGGAGTCTTGAGACTCACCACCCCCCGCCCCTTGAAGGGTGTGACAATGGCCAGTGGCCAGGCTGGAACCCAAACCCTGTGTTCCAGCACTCTCGCAGGTCCTAGGACCAGGGCCCGCTGTAGAGCCTAAGGTTGAGAGACCGGCACATGCCTTCCCATTCAGAATTAATTCTAAATCCAAACATTCTATATTCTCTCCAAGTCCTTTCCACTGTGACACCCTCGCCTCACCCCATGCCCCCTCAAAATAAACTGCACAAAACAACCGAAAAGGACACACTGCATGTATCCTTATTCCCTCCCCATGCTTACCTTTTTGGATTTTATGTTCTCTAACTTGAAAGTATCAGAAGTGAAACTAATGTAAACGCCACTGAACTGCAGTGCTGAACGCTGAAACCATGGCTTAAAAGAAAAAAAAAAAAAAACAGAAAAACCCAACACCAAAAACAAAACAAAACAAAAAACTTATTTCAATCTGACTCTATGAAATTTCTCCTTTTCCATCCACAAACCTCAATGAATAGACTCTTTTCAAGCAATCACAAAACTTGATTACCAATTGAATCTAAAGCAGGGTTTCTCCATCTTAGCACTGCTGACATTTGGGGCAGGAGAATTCTTTACTGTGGGGGCTGTCCTGTGCATTGTAGAATGTTCAGCAGCATGTTTGGCCTCTACTGACCAGATACCAGCAGTATCCCTTCAGTTGTGACAATGAGAAAGGTCTCCAGAGATTGCCAAAGGTTCCTTTGGAGCAAAACCATTTCCTCTTTCCCTTAAAGAACCATCAATCTACACCATCCAAGTACTGAATTTTAAAAGTATTTTAGAGAATTCTACTTCTCTGCCTTATAAGTTATTCCTGGTATGCATTATGTGGTAAGGAGACAACACTGAAAGTTTTCCCGGGGTTATCATATACTTTACCTATATTAGGGAATGCAAATGGAGGGCATGGCAATTTCTTTACTGGCATTTTATGTTCTGTTTCCTTTCCCTAATATATTAAAAATAAACTGCAGGGAAAAAATGAGATTAATTGCCCTGGTGGATGGGAAAAGGATGAATACAGTAATCAAGGGCATTGTAGATCACCCGAAATGTAAATACATGAAAAATTTACAGATTAAATCTGATCAAAATGGACAAGAAATGAAACATACTGTGTTAGACAAGGTTTCGGACCTTATTTCATTTACAAAATCAACATCATGAAAAGATGTTAGATACTGAGTTAAAATACACGTAACTTATTTTTTGATAGACAGTCTAATGCCAGTCCTTAGTTTGCTGATCATAGAAAAACTGTCCTAAAACACTTACGCTAAATGTATTAACATAATTTCTAAGAGATTAATTCTATCTGTAGAAATGAAAACTTGTTCATGTGAAACAGTTAACTAAAAGGCATCCGATGAAGATTATGGAATTATCACCATTAACTGAAGTCTGTTTAGAGCTCCAGTGTAGGATTCTGGTTGTGACTTTTCTCTAGGGACATCTCACAAAAACACACATGCTCCTCCCAGTGACTTCACTTTACCATCACAAATTCTTCATGTTTTGTTCTGTTTTGCTTTGTTGCACTTTTCAGTTTTCAAAAACACCTTCCTATCTGTTAGGTCCCTTATTACTCATAAGTATCTGAAGTGAGGAAGAATTCATCTTCCATCTTAGGAGAAACAAGCTTCCTGAACAACAGTCAGTAAACAAGAGTAAGGAGTCACACTTGTTTTGGGTCTTATATTCTTGCCACTCTTCCAAATTAACCTTTATAATTGGTATGCCTTTCTCCACTTCACTGACCTGGATCATACTTGCCGACTGTTCATGAACTCTACAAAATAAACAGGCTTGGGGCGCCTGGGTGGCTCAGTCGGTTAAGCGGCCGACTTTGGCTCAGGTCACGATCTCGCAATCCATGAGTTCGAGCCCCGTGTCGGGCTCTGTGCTGACAGCTCAGAGCCTGGAGCCTGTTTCAGATGCTGTGTCTCCCTCTCTCTGACCCTCCCCCGTTCATTCTCTGTCTCTCCCTGTCTCAAAAATAAGTAAAATGTTAAAAAATAAATAAAAAAAATAAACAGGCTCAACACACTTCATGAAAGCAAGCAAGCAAGCAAGAGAAAGAAAGAAAAACACTCTATTCTTTATTGAGACTTCAAGACCAGAAAATGATAAATCTGAACTCAAGTTTCAGGCTACGGCTAATTTCCCTTTGTGATGTTGGGTACCTCTATAGTCTCAGTTGTTCCCTAACAACCCACAGTTTGAGGATCAATAAGAAGATATATGGAAAGTCTCTACTGTTGATGGACTTAAAAGCTACCTTATCAAGTGTACCCCAAATAATCTTAAGAACATAGAAAATTTCACTTTGTTAATTAGGGATCTGTGAGATTAAAAAAAAATTAACCTTTATTTATTTTTTGAGAGACACAGAGAATGTGAGGGGGGGGGAGCAGAGAAAGAAGGAGACACAGAATCCGAAGCATGCTCCAGGCTCTGAGCTATCAGCACAGAGCCTGACACAGGGCTTAAACCCACGAACCGTGAGATCATGACCTGAAGTCAGATGCTTAACCGACTAAGCCACCCAGGCGCCCATGGGATCTGTAAGATTTTTAAAAATAGTTATTTCAATATACCTTTATGGAAGCAGATGGTTTGCAAAAGTAGACAGATGAATCAATAAACAAAGAGAACCTATTTGTAAGAAGAAAGAGAGAGGGAATGGGAAATATTTGGTTTCTCCTATTAGGAAAATCAAAAGAATTTATTGAGACCATGGACATGTGGTAGACTCTCACTTGGAAATTTTTCTGTATTTCTCTTCAGACAACAAAAGGAAATGCTAATGGGGGCATGCAATGGGGGAACAAACGTTTCACTTGAAATGACTAGAGAGCTACGTGATAAGCTTCAGAACTCATTAAGAGAGTTAAGAAAATTAACATCTATGAATCACAGAACTTCATAGCTAGAGCAGAATTAGACATTATCTAATTTATCCCTCTCCTGAATCAAATTTTGACCAGTTGCAGTCAGCAGGTGAAGATCATTGATGAAGATGGTGTAAGAGTTGGAGCGAGTAAAAGCAGAGAGCTGTTCGAAAACCAAGATAGTGCAAGGCATACTATGTTTCAACACTGAATACTTGATAAAAGGTGGCTCAAAATTGAAGTTCACCTTATGAAAAAGAGACTTGAGGTTTGCATATATGTGTGTTGTATGCATGTATGTGTATTTTCTAATCACCCAGGTATCTCCAGCACAGCAGATTCATGTGAGTGGAGGCCAATGACCCATGTGATGCTCATAGCCATTTCTCAACATTAATACCACCCTTCCCCATACTCCAACATATTTCGGAATATTTAATCTCAACGCTGGTTGTAAATATATGCCACATGTAGAACTTTAAAAATAAGACTGCCTAGGTTCCAACCTCAGAGACTTGTATGGTTAAGAACCTGGAATTAGTATAACAGCTGCCCAGGTGATCCCAATGTACTGCCAGCATTGAAAACAATAGTTTCAGGATTAGGGCCATAAGGAATAGGGAGAGTCAGGGCACCTGGGTGGTGCAGTCAGTTGAGCTTCCAGCTTTGGCTCAGGCCATGATTTCACTATTCATGAGTTCAAGCCCCTATTAGGCTCACTGCTGTCAGTGCAGAGCCTGCTTAAGATCCTCTGTCCCCCTCTCTCTGCCCCTCCCCAACTTGCACTCTCTCAAAAATAAGTAAAACATTGAAAAAAAGAATAGGGAAAGTCAAAATGTAATAACAATAAGGAGAAAGTCAAGCTACAAATATTCAATAATAGAAAATTTGGGCAAGTACCTATATACTTTAATTTATACACTTTAAATTTTAATCTTAATTTGGAAACTACTCTCTTTTTGTTTTCATTTTTGTAAAATATAGTCCCTCTCCCTCTCCCTCCCCCTGTCTCTATATATGCCTACACTTTTAACTAGCCAAATCCAAGTGTGTTCAAAAGAGAATATAATATGACCAAATATGATTGATTATTATCAATGTAGAAGTAAAGTTTAACATCAAGAAAATCTATATCTTGGAGTACCTGGATGGCTCAATTGGTTGAGTACCTGGATGGCTCAATTGGTTGAGCACCTGACTCTTCATTTCGGCTCAGGTCATGATCCCAGGGTCATGGGATCAAGTCCCAGGTCAGGCTCTGGGCTGATCATGGAGACTGTTTAGGATTCTCTCTCTCTCTCTCTCTCTCTCTCTCTCTCTCTCTCTCTCTCTGCCCTCTCTCCTGCTCGCGCATGCTTTCTCTCTCTCTAAATATATAATTCTTCTTATTGATTGATCAAAAAGAAAAAATTCAAGATTATTTCCACATATGGAGAAAAGGAATTGAGAAAGTCTATTCCTATATGTTATAAAAATTATCAGCAAACTAGGAAATTTGTCTATATCTACTAATTAAACATATGCCTATGTTATGACCCAGGAATCCTGCAATTAGCACATACCCAAGCGCAGTAAGTTCACATACACCAAAAGAAAAACAGCAACAGCAACAACCAAAACCCTTGTACAAGAATATCCAGAGCAGCTTTATTCATGATAGCTCTAAGTAGTCAGCTTGCAGAAACTCACAAGGAATTTTGCAAGCTTATTGTTAAGCTGTGGGAAATTTGAAAATTCCAGGCCAGGGTGAAAGCATTAACACCAGGGGTTGAAAAATGCTGCAAATCAGAGTGTCTCCTTACTTCTTCCCACCCACCCCAGCAAGTTTACCAGCATACCATTGAATAGCTCCAAGTTGGAAGACATCTAAGGGTCCATCGCCATGAAGTTAGATAAACACAAGGTGGTATATTCATAAAATGGAATAATATATGACAGTAAAAAGAAAAAAAATACTGATGCAGTAACATGAATAACTCTTAGAAATATCACGTGGATGGAAGGAAGTCAAACCAAAGCAATACCCGGTAACCAATAATTATAGAATTCAGAATATCTCTAGAGATACAGTGATATTGAGTATAAAGGGGCATGTAAAGATTCTAGAGGTGGTGGAAATGTTCTCCATTTTGATCTAGATGGTAGTGGCATGGTTTTATGCATATTTGTATTAATTGAGCTACATACGATATGTAAATTATACCTTCATAAATAAAGATTAGTGTTTTAAAATAAGTTTGTGGAAAAGATGAAGATTACATAAAGCCAAGGCAATTTTGAGAAAGGTGACCCCCAAAACCAGGTATATGCCCTATTGGTTATTAAAATATGTTGTAGGGGTGCCTGGGTGGTTCATTCGGTTAAGTCTGGGGACTCTTGATTTTGGCTCAGGCCATGAACTCATGGTTCATGAGATTGAACCCCACAAGGGGCAGAATCGAGCCTGCATGGAATTCTCTCTCCCTCTCTGCCCCTTCTCAGCTTGTGTATTCATATCCATGGTCTCTCACTCTCTCTCAAAATAAATAAACTTAAATATCATAACGGTAGTAACAAAAGCACACAGAATAAGCACAACAGAGAAATAACCCAATGGAAAGAATACAGAGCTTAGAAAGACATAAATAGAATTTTGATATATGATAAATAAGGTTATCTTATTTATAACTCACAAAGCAATGAGTTATAAAGAGATTATTTAATAGATTATGGATGGAAAACTATGATTACAGAGAGGAAAACAAGACTGAGTCATTTAACTGATACTATAAGGAAAAAAAAATGTGGGAGAATATCTTTGTGACCTTAGCAAGGGAAAATATGTATTAAATAAAACGCTAAAGCTAAAAACCATAAGTCAAAATTTTGATGTGTTTAAATAGATCAAAAGTGAAGGTTTCTGTTGAATGACGAAGACCACAGAGCAAGGTAGGAGACAGATAGGAGCCAGAAGGAAGCTAACTGAAGTCTGCAACATTGCCAAGGGAGCAATGTCAGGAGCTGCATTCTTTTGCACAGTAGACACTAGCCATCAGTGACTAATTAAATGTAAATTAAGGGGAATTACATAAAATTAAAAATTTACTTCCTAATTGCCACCAGCCATATTCTAAGTGCACAAGAGTCATATGTGGCTAGTACTATTATATGGCACAGATACAGAACGTTTCCATCACTGCAGAAAGTTCTATAGAACAACATTATTCTAGAATATAGCAGCTTCTGCAAGTAAATTGCAAATGAATAGCAAACATGATAGAAAAATTGACCAAAAAAATTAAAAGACAAGTCACAGAAAGGTAAACCCATGTAGTTTACATGTAAATGAGTTGCTCACATTTACTAGCAATCTGAGAAATGCAAATTAAAAAGATATTATACTTCTACATCTATTGAAGTGAAAAAAATTGGATGTGGTATAACACCGTGTGTTGTCAAGGATGTAAAGAACTAAGAAACCTCTTGCACAACTGGTTGGAATATAAATTTTTCTAATTTTACAGGGAAATGGTTGTTCAGTATATAGTCAAATGGAGCATGTATATAAATTCTGTCCCAGTGGCCCCACACGTAGAGAAATCCTCTCAGAGTTTCACAAAGGTGCTTCTAAAAGGATATTCATTGTAGTGTGTTATGTAGTTCTAGAAAGTTGAAGATATATGCATCCTAGATATCCATTCTTCTGGGAATAGATAAGCAGAATGTAATGAATGTTCACTGTCAGATATTCTGAGCAATTAGACACAATTCATTAGATAAATTTACTAAGAGAAATATGAGTGAGAATAGAAATATTTTTGAATATATTACAAAAATTATAAAAAGTATCAAATAGAATAAAGGCTATATACAAAATATTTATGTAAATTAAAACATGTTATACAATATAACTATATATTTTAAGATATAAGTACAAATACCTGTGTACATATACATGTATGTATGTTATACAGAGTCATACACACAATAAGACGTCTATATCAGATTGAAGAAAATAGGAGTGGAGATATGACAAAAGGGGAAACAAATAAAAGAACAATCTAAAAAAATTTTTTAAAGAAATGGTGGATCAATGGAGTAGAATAGAATGTACAAAGTCCAGAAATTCACCTACACATATATGGGTAATTGATATTCAACAAAGATGGAAAGTCAGCTCAATGGAAAATTATAGTCTTTCAACAAATGGGCATTACTATTCAAAGAAAGAAAGAAAGAAAGAAAGAAAGAAAGAAAGAAAGAAAGAAAGAAAGAAAGAAAGAAAGAAAGAAAGAAAGAAAGAAAGAAAGAAAAGAAATAAAAAGAACCTCAACTCACACATTGTATCACATATAAAAATTAATTCAAGGGGCGCCTGGGTGGCGCAGTCGGTTAAGCGTCCGACTTCAGCCAGGTCACGATCTCGCGGTCCGTGAGTTCGAGCCCCGCGTCAGGCTCTGGGCTGATGGCTCGGAGCCTGGAGCCTGTTTCCGATTCTGTGTCTCCCTCTCTCTCTGCCCCTCCCCCGTTCATGCTCTGTCTCTCTCTGTCCCAAAAATAAATAAACGTTAAAAAAAAAAAAAATTAATTCAAAATAGGGGTGCCTGGGTGGCGCAGTCGGTTAAGCGTCCGACTTCAGCCAGGTCACGATCTCACTGTCCGTGAGTTCGAGCCCCGCGTCAGGCTCTGGGCTGATGGCTCAGAGCCTGGAGCCTGTTTCCGATTCTGTGTCTCCCTCTCTCTCTGCCCCTCCCCCGTTCATGCTCTGTCTCTCTCTGTCCCAAAAATAAATAAACGTTGAAAAAAAAAATTAAAAAAAAAAATAAAAATAAAAATTAATTCAAAATAGATTATAACCCTAAATGTAAAACCTAAAAGTATAAAACATCTAGAATAAAATAATAGGAAACCTCTATGACCTTGAGTTAAGCAAAGATTTCTGAAACATAACACCAAAAGTACTATCCACACACACAGAAAAAAAGATAAACTGGATTTAATTAAATTAGGAGATTTTGCTTTCCTAAGACACTGTGTCATAAATAGAAAGACCTACTCCAGAGTGAGAGAAAATATTTTCAAAACATGTATCTGGTAAAAAAAAAAAACAAAACATGCATCTAGAATATACAAAGAACTTTTAAAACTCAATAATAAGAAAATCCAGTAGAAAATGGGGAAATGGCTTAAACAGACACCTCGCCAAAGAAGGTATTCATTTGGCAAAAAAAAACATGAAAAAACACTCAATATCATTAGTCATTAGGAAATGCAAATTAAATGGGACACCACTAAACATGTATTAGAATAGTGACAACTAAAAAATTGGCTGGGCTAAGTATCAGCGAGAATACGGGACTCTTGCACAAAGCTAGTGACGCTGTAAAAGGGCATATCCACTTTGCAAAACCAGTTTGATGCTCTCTTTAAAAAGTTCCCATATGACCCAGCCATTCCACACCTATTTATATAAGAAAAATGAAACCTATGTCCACACAAAGATATATGTTATTGCTCATAACAACTTTATTTGTAACAGACAAAAACTGGAAATGACTCAAATGTCTATTAACAGATGAACTGATAAACAAATTCTGTACAGTGGCATACTACTCAGTAATAAAAGGAAGGAACTGAGGTACCTGGGTGGCTCAGTCCTTTAAGCCACCAACTCTTGATTGCGGCTCAGGTAATGATCTTATGATTTGTGAGGTCCAGCCCCGCATAGGGCTCCACGCTGTTAGCGCAGAGCCTGTTGGGATTCTCTCTCCCTCCTCTCTCTCTCTGCCCCTCCCCTGCTCACTCATGCTCTCTCTCTCACTCTCAAAGTATGTAAATAAAATTTTTTTAAGAAAGGAACTACTGATACACACTATATCATGGATAGATTTCAAAATAATTCCTCTGCATGAAAGAAGCCAGACAAAAATGAATGCATACTATATCGTTCCATTTATAGAAAACTCTAGAAACTGCAAGCTAATCTATAGCAATAGAAAATAGATCTGTGGTTGGGAGAGTAGAGACAAGGAGAGATCACAAAAAAGGCAAAAGGAAACTTTTGGGGCTGATAGAGATGCTTATTATCTTCATTGTAATGTTGGGTTTATAGATGTATTCATATGTGAGAATTCATCAAATTGTACACTTTACATAGGTGCAGTTTGTCTTACGTAAATTATGCCACAATAAAGTTATGAAAAACAAGAGAGAGAAATAGTGGAAATAAGAGAGGAGTTTTGCATGGAGCAGTATTAATGAACAATATGCCATAAATTGCAAAAGATGAGTTTAACTCATCCATCTGCATTTCAGGTGCTCTAAATATATTTTAAATGAAAAATCATGCTTGACTGGAAGATTTTCTCAATGCTCTCAGTTACGGCTGCTCAGAGCCAGAGATAATCTATTCCAAAGCCATTCAGTGCTAGCTAACTTTACTATGGTCATAGGAGAAACAACCAGCCTTTGATATATTAGCATTAAAAAACTACTAATCTAAAAAAAAAGAAATTGGAAGCAATCACTGGTGTCATGAACAACTAAGGTTTGGGAAAGATGTTAATAGTGTTTTAAGAGCAAGATGTGGATTAGGCAAATTTGAATTTTGTTTATTTCCTATGAACACAGTGAATGACGCTGTTACAGTTAGTCTGGGCACCATAATGAGAATGTCTTCTCATTAGCTCCTTCAAAGGATTTTGACAACAATAAGATGTCAACGTAGTTGGTAAAGTCCCCTTGGACTTTAAAAAAAAAAAAAGCATCTCTTATCCAGGCCTCTGTTATTTATTGAATGGTCTGTTACAAACTCATGTCTAAAAGAACCATATTGCTTTAAGGATATTCACCAAACAATGATATTTAGACACAGGGATCCTTAATGAATGAACCACCGTATTAGAAAATTCTCCTAATACTCTTAGGATGGGGAAGACTTTGGAAAATAGAAAATTCATGAACAAAGATGATCTATTTCCACTCTTTTCATCAAATCTGAAACTAAAATACCATGCTAAGGATAATCAAGCTTAGGAGCTAACACTGTGAAAGAAAGTAGCACCTGAATTACCCTGCACATATTGAAGCATGTTCAGATGATGCCCCTAAAGAATGAAAGGGGAAATATAGCTCAATTTATGGCAGCACTCAAAATTACTCAGTAAAGCTCTTCCGAGACCCTTTCTTTGAAAGAGAAGGTTATTAATTTCAAGGTAACAATGAGTCTAGGCCAAACAGAAAAATGTCACTATTGCATAGCAGAATATCCTCCTAGAATGTTCTGAGTGATCATAGAATACCTATATTCTTTATAGAGAAGCACAAAATATCTTGCAGACCGTGGAGTATGTGCAATGGTACTTTTCTTCCTGGAGCAAAAACAATAATCCATCACTCCCACTCTGATACCTAATAAATACTGGCATTTCAAAGAGAATTGCTTTTCATTTCAGCTTTGCAATTACCTTTATATACAACTTAGCTCAAACATCAGGCCTTCTATATCTCTTGCTTTTTATAAAACTGCCAAAGTCTATGTTTGAAGATTAATGCAAAGTGTAAGCCATTTTCTACAAAAATATGCTTAAAAGAATTTTAAGCATATAAAAAAGCAAATATGTCACTAACTTTTAAATGATATCTCTAAAAAGATGTGACTCTTCCGATATATTAAAATGATGTATTTTTAGTATTTGTTTGATTGAGGCTGTTTGAAATGTATAACTTGGTGTAATAAAAGAATCATGAGTCACTGCAGTCTTACCCTGATTGACATGTCCAAAGCTCCGCTGAGGAGAGCCTTGTATAGTTGTCATCAAGAGATTGGAAAGTGACATGCTTTTCAAAGATGAGATCAAGCAGTCACACTGAGTATTATATTATGTGTATAATACACTGTATGTTCTATTATGTGGCATTACAGCATCAGTTTATGAAGTGCCATGTGAAAAATAGCATGCCTTGAAGTAAGAGCAGCCCAAGATTTCCTAACAACTGTACTAAATATAAGTGGATTTTATTGAACAGTAATCCTAATTATCTGTTATTCATTCAAGAAAAAAAAAAAGATTGATTCTACAACAGGCCTTTTAAATTTACAGTTAGCTGACTGAAGTGCATGCAAATGGAAATAAAACTGCAGCCCTGGGACATTCTAAAACATGACACATGAGGTTGCCAAGGTAACCCACCAGGAGACTGCCTTGGCATCTTCTGGAATAAAATGGGAAGAAGACATTACAGTGAAAAGATGGGGGATGGGATCTTCTGGGCCTGGTTATATAATAAAAGTGTTGCAAAAGACTACAACTCCATGAAATTGGTTCCAAACAAAAAAGGAAAACGTTATTTCTCACAATTCGATGTTTAAATTGGGCAAGGCTTACGAGCCACGAGAGTGTAATTTTAAAAGCTATTCTAAATATTATTTTAACAGTATAATTATCTTAAAGCCACTGCACAACAACATTTATTAAATTTTGCACTTACAAATAATTCACCTGTGGTCTACAGCTGACGTTCAAGGTGCAAAAGTGATGTTAACTTTGTAATATTTTACTGTTTGGGCAGGTCTTGGGGAAGCAACAAAACTTGCCTAATATTCTCAAAATATAACATCCCAAGAGAACAATAAAACACATGACACTAAAAATCCTTTCACTTTAGCTCACTGTTAAATTTTACACTTGTCCCCTATATTCTTCTTTTAGAATTGCAAAGTATTCCTTTGATTTAGGAGCTGTTTCCTTATTTTTCACAATGCTGCTGTTTCTATTAAACACACACACACACAAAGCTTTAGCTCCCTCTCTTTGAAGAGCTGATTCTCTCCAACAGAAGGTTATTCTATAAATAGTCAGTGAATCTCCTTGGCCTGTCCTTAGGCTTTTTTCATTTCTCCTCTGTCCCTGAAGATTGAACAAGAACTCTGAGATGATGAAGGACAAACACGGGACTAGGCCACTTTGGTGTGTTGTATGACATCACTTGTGGCTGTCACAGCTCCGCTGCATTTAAGAATCCCATGTACAAGCAGAAAATTCAAATCGAAAAAAGGAGAATTTAAAAATAACGCCATTTATTCAAATGTTTATGTACTAAACACCTGCATTTTTTTAAGTCTATGTAAAAACAGAATTTGTGTCCGTTGGAACGTTACCAATAGCAAGATAACTGGAATATTTGATTGGGTATCCTGGATAGCATTTGCCCAATCAATTCCATTTAAAAAATCAAAGCCAATTATTTTACATTGTATATTCATTCATAAAAACCCATGTTATTTTGTTATCTTGGTGCAGTGGAGATATTAAGGCAGACTTCCTTTCAAAAGATTAGTTTCCTTTTCATACATAAGCAGCTACAGACCTCCATCTGGTCATATCACTACTTTCCTCAAAATCTTTCAGTATTGGGGCACCTGAGCGACTCAGTCGGTTAAGTGTCCGACTTCGGCTCAGGTCATGACCTCACCATTCAGTTCGTGAGTTCGAGCCCCCATGTCGGGCCCTGGGCTGACAGCTCAGAGCCTAGAGCCGCTTGGGATTCCGTGTCTCCCTCTGTCTGCCCCTCCGCTGCTAGCACTCTGTCTCTCACATTGTCTCAAAAATAAACATTAAAAAAATTTTTTTTTAATCTTTCAGTATTAAAAAAAAATCTTTCAGTATTTCTCATCACCTATAGGTATGAAAGCATCCTTACTCTAATTCACAAAGCCCTTTTCAATTAAGACTCAGGATTTCCGCTTATACATGGTAGGCTCCAGCCACCAGAACTTCTCATTCTTTGTGAGTGCACAGGGATATTTATTTTTCTCTAAGACATTTGTCTACTTCTCTGAGAACTTGCTTCAACACAGCTCACATGTCACATCTTCTGTGACTAACGTACCCTCCTCTTCTCTCCTGAGAGAAGTGACTATTTTTTCCCCTTTGTTCCTGTTGCACTTTGTATTTATCTGGTGGACTATATATCACATT
Source organism: Felis catus (assembly GCF_018350175.1). Taxonomy (NCBI): domain Eukaryota; kingdom Metazoa; phylum Chordata; class Mammalia; order Carnivora; family Felidae; genus Felis; species Felis catus. Next base: position 105,315,448 of record NC_058369.1, read on the forward strand.
GTTATGTGCTTTAGAGCTCTATCTCCCATGCATTGTACACATTTTTTTAAGTTTATTTTATTTGTGAGAGACAGAGAGAGCAGGGAAGGGGCAGAGAGACAGAGGGAGAGAGAGGATCCCAAACAGGCTCTGCACTGTCAGCACAGAGCCCCACATGGGGCTCAAACCCACAAATTATGAGATCACGACCTGAGCTGAAATCAACAGTTGGAGGCTTAACCAACTGAACCACCCAGGTGCCCCTGTATGATACACTTCTTAAAGACAAAATATGTCTTATTCATTTTGGATCAGTGGTACCTAATAGACTCTCTAGCACACAGTAGACAATAAATGCTTGCTGAAAAGTGACTGCACATATCTTTATTCAACTGTAAAGTAAAGAACTGCTGGGGTGGGGAATGGATCCACAACTAGCTGATTCCTCAACTTTACATTAGAGCAGAGTCACCTAGTGAAATAGGTCTAGGGTTCAACAAAGGCAGCAGTTTTTTAAAGAAACATTGCAGGTGATTCTGACACCAGAGTTTGGGAATTGAGACATAGACTACTGAAGAGTATGTTACATGTACCACAGAAGTTTTCTAACATTGAAAAAGTGGGAAAGTGGAGGGATAGCCTAAAACTGGAGATAATTTCCATTAAATAATTGATCTAATTCATTTTAACAAAGTACAGTGTAATGCGGTATAAATGTTTACTGTAGAGTCTAAAATGTCATCTGTCTGCAAATTTTTTTAGGGGAAGCAAGTTACAAACAAGGTGATAAACCTATAATCTCAATTAAACCGCACACATCATCTTCTCAAGATCAGAAGCTCACCCACATTATCATCTGAATAGTCTCTAAACATGTCAGATCAAGGAAGCCTAGAGTTTCTGCAGTGAGAATCTTAGTCTTCTTTGTATTTGAAGGAAATCAGAGAGAAGAATTTACAAAATGAGTGTCAAGTATAGAAAACCACTGAAGCAGCTCATATCATGAACTGCTCTGCTGCTTACAAAACAAATTGGGCACCAATAGGTTAGGACACTTTTTGGCTGTATTTTTTTAACTTATTTATTTATTTATTTTGAGAGAGAGAGCAAGGTGGCAGACAGAGAGGGAGGAGAGAATCCCAAGCAGACTCTGCAATGTCAGCACAGAGCCCAAGGTGGGGCTTGAGCTCATGAACTGTGAGATCATGACCTGAGCCCAAACCAAGAGTTGGACACTTAAACCGACTGAGCCACCCAGGTGCCCGTGTTGGCTGGATTTCTAATGTAAAATAACTTGATTAAATCAAGCTTATTTGAAGAGCTATAAAATTGATGCTTACATATTCCAGCTATCTTTTCCTAAAATTACTCATCTTGCTACTGTGTTCCAAGCGTCCATAAGGATCTCATGGAAGCATGGCCATGAGTGGTGTGAAAAAGACTTGTCTCCAGTCTCCTCTGCCTACAATTCTGTGATAATCATAACTGATTTCTCAGAGTACACACAGTATATGACGTCAGTCCAGTACAGCCACAGACTACACCAACTTCTCAGCAGGAATGAGCTAATATACACAAACCTGTGATCCTACCTCCAATTCTGATTTCAGTACCACCTCTCAAATAGCGAAGGAATATTCACCTGAACACCTTCTTTGCTTGGTACTGATATCTCATTTTCCTTAACCCTTGTTGTCACCTTAAGATGCTGAATGGCACCACTGTACAGCCTCACCCCAAACCCAAACAATGGCCAGAATTCTCCACAGTGGGCAGATCACCTGGACCAGGACACCGCTGGTGGCAGCTAGACTTATCATGTTGCTGAACCTGGGTGAAGCATAAGGCTCTATCATTTAGCCACAATTTCCATATCCATAACTTTACCGGGCCATTCAGATAACATGCAGATAATTACTGCAAGACTTAGCTCTGTAACTGTATTCATATTTCTGACCCCATCAAGGCTGGATATTTACTTCCTCCTTTTTTCACCCAGCCTGAGATGCTAAGGCCTCAGTATATATTACTATTAAGCCTGCATTCACTAGCACGTGATTAAGTCCTGATTAAGTCCTGAACTCACTGGGAAGCTAATGCATTATGGTTACTAAACATCTAAATGCCCTAACTCTTGCTGGGCTATAAACTGTCATATCATGTAAGCACAGAATCATTGAAAAGAGTTGCCTCTGTTGATCTCCTGGCACATTTCCTTTTAAAAGCAATTTTTAAAAACATTTATTCTCCCCTATGGAAATTCATAGATTATTTAAAAAAAAAAAAAAAAGGATCGTAGAGAAGAGTTTTTACTCCCAGGGAAAGAAGCATCGTTTATAAAACACATTTAGGAACTGATAGAATATAACAGGAGAATTGGGTTCATTTGGGTTGATGATTATTGTCATACTTTTCTAAAACTTTGTTTACACCATCCCCATGGGTTTTTCTAAATTGAACTGGTTGGTTGAAGTAAGTTCTAATACTATCAGACTAAATTAGAAATAAGAAGAGCTCATGGGCAAAAGAAACGGCAGGAATGGAAGAGAAAGAAGAAACAATGTCATAACTAAAAATAAAATTCTTCTAACAACTTTCTCCTAAACTCTCTAAAATCTTAAAAATAAGATTGCCTAGGGTCAGAGGACCCGCAGATACTCAAAAGTGTGATATTTCTTTATTTTATGGATTCAGGAAGTCATAGGAGAAAAGCAGCCCTGAAAAAAAAAACAGAGCAACTTTATTTGCTTCCCTTCCTTGCTCTACTTCTATGGTCCTCTGAAGACTAATAATGCAAAATGCTTTCACCTCCCCGTCTGCTTTGCTTCAAGAGCTATGACACTAAAGGGTAAGTGTGTATATAAATTAATGCTATAGAACATCGATTTCTATTTACAAATTTCACTAAACTTTGACAATTATTTCAGTAATGTGCTGAAGACAGAAAAAAGATCTTAAGCAACTTCACCTGAGTGGAGACACAGAATTAAGTCCAGTGCTATAAAATAAACATAGTTTTGATATTACAACCTAATTATTTCTCCATAATAGCTATTTACATATATACCTAAGTGTCCATTTAGTAACAAAAATAGAAATAAAGGAAAAATCAAGTATTTTTTTTATATTTATTTATTTTTGGGAGACAGAGAGCATGCAGGGGAAAGGCAGAGAGAGAGGGAGAAAGTGAGGCAAAGAATCCGAAGCAGGCTCCAAGCTCCGAGCTGTCAGCACAGAGCCCGACGCAGGGCTTGAACCCACGAAGTGCGGAATCATGACCTGAGCCGAAGTTGGACGCAACCAACTGAGCCACCCAGGCACTCTGAAAATCAAGTATCTTGATTAGAAAGTGATGAAAAATTTTCTTCCAAATGTAATTACTAAAGGAAAAATTAAAAAGTGTGTGTGTTCAGTAGTAATGGCGGTGGTAGCAGTACTGATAACCCAGTGATATAGATTTCATATCCTAAACAGAACCTGGTGAGATAAAACCTTAGAACTAAGTACCAATCTTGTATGTCGAGCCTTACTAATAAGGATAATTGCTAACTGATATTTATTCCCACTCTGTGTCATACACTGTGCTACGCATTAAAATCATAGAACTTCATTAAACCCTCATGCAATCCATATGGTGACACTGGAAGGGAAAAGTTAAGAGCCATATCTGTGGCTTTATCTTTACGGGTGCCTGAGAATGTGATCCTTGGGCAAGTCTCCTAGTAATAGAGTTCACAAAATTAATACAAAAATAGGACACCAGATAGAAGGTGAGAATCCAGCCAAGAACTATGTATCAAACCAAGTACTTGTTTTATTGTCCAGAGCAAATAATGAACAATCTATATTGATAAAAAGCAACTTTTTTGAAGATTGGGGTCAATTATGAGCACCTGAGGCAACTGCTTGCCTAATTAAGAAAAAAGCAAAAGGGACTGCAGTGCTGATTACTCCCCTAAACCTAGGTTGTCTAGCATCTTATCTCATGATTACATTGTCCCAAGTATGGAATGACTGGCATATCAAAAGCAACGCATGTTAGTCATGCAGAATACATGGCCTATGCTATGGTGTTGCTTTGTGTGCTGTGCTATTTCCTTCCTCTCCCTTCCTTAAATCCAAAGGAAAAAAATATTGGTGCTGGTTAAAAGTATTTGTCTCGTGAACTTGATGGTCAATCCAAAACCATAAGCCATTACTGCTGGCATAACAGAAAGGGTTTACTATCTGTATTTTACAGAAAAGAAAATGTAAGCTTAGAGATTAAGTTACAATAAGTAGGCAAACCAGTACTAGAATTGTCTGACATAAAAGAAAGATCTTTTAAATAATACCAAATACTTTGTCCGTATTGCTTCCTGCCATCTTACCAGTCCTGTTATGAAGCTCTCTATTATTGGTTACTAATGACTTCATCATATAACTGTATTTTCATAGTTGATATGTAATCTAATTATATTCCTGATGGATAAAACTCATCACTGTACTGCCAGAAATCTCTCTGATATCAAGCGTATCTACCCCTTGGCTCTCTCTGATTTATTTCCTTTCACTAATCAAGTTATCACTATGGTCTTATATTTTCCTTTAATTTCTCCCCAGGAACATAAGAAAACATTAAAACATTAAAACAAGAAACAAGAAACATTAAACATTAAACAAGAAACATTAAAACAAGAAAACATTAAAAACAATTTTTTAAACCTATTTAAATATACACCTATAATTATTTTGCTGATTTTTTCCAAAATGCACCAAAACATCAGTTTATTATTTTTAAGTTTCTTATTAGATGTTGATATTATTTTCCCCAATACTCTTTAAGTGGCTCTTCTCATCCATGTTATCATAAACTACAACTACCTTAAGGGTAGGGACTGTGTCTGTCAACATCTTCCTCTGTGTATCCAGATATCATAATTGTTGGACAGTAATAAATATTATAATAAAAGATAATTAATGCACATGTCTGGTATGTAGAGCTTTTTATGTAAATAAATAGACATTTACTAAACTCAACTTGAATGATCATTTTTATAGAATGCCAAAACAAAAAGCTGAAAGTTATGAACCTGGATTTATATTAGAGGGTACATGAAAGAGAAATTTCATCTGAGTTGCAATTTTGTATTAGCCCTAGGTATAGAAACCTTTATTTCCTTTTTGCCATTACTTTTAAGAAAGGAATAAATTTTACTACAAAACCTACACAAGCATATTCATGAGAAGAAAAGGAGTTGGTTTATCTTCCAAACTAACCTTAAAATAAAAACTGAATGACCTGGCTCTGCTTTTATAAAGTCATATAGGAAAACCACTTTTCATTTTTTTGTGGTCCCAATTTAGAAGTGCTGTCTACATTGTACTGCGTTAACCTTTTAGAGTTCTATTCTACGAATTCCAGAAGCACAACTATCCCTTGAACATCTCAATGGGTCACATCTGGTTTCTATAGGATACATAAGCATGTTGTCAATGATGACAGGATATCTTCTGGAAATACTTAACACAGAAAATTTTCAAAGGATATATATTCTGGATAACAAAGATTTGCTCTTAACAAAAATTACTATTTTTATTCTAAAAATATAAGGCAATACAGACTCACTAATGTTATATATTATACCCACTAGCTTAACCAATAATTCTTTTCACTAAAAATTCTATTGCCTTTCCCTAGCTTATTGCATTGTTGTTCTGTTTATATACTGAACTGAATATATATCTCTTATAAGTATAATTAAAAATATATTTATATATGATAACATATATAAAATAAAAATAAATATTTTATACCACAGTCCAAGTGACTTACAAACAAACAAAAAAATATTTCCCATAGTTCTGGAGGCTGTGAAGTCCAAGATCAAGATGCCAGAAGATTTGGTGTCTAGTGAGATCCTACTTCCTAGTCCACAGAAACTCATATTCTTGCTGGGTCCTCATATAGTACAATGGGCCAGGAATTTTCTGAAGGCACTTATGTAATTCATGAGGGTTCTACCCTCGTGACTTAATTACCTTCCCAAAACCCCACACTCAAATACCATCACACTGGGGATTAGGTTTCAGCATATGAATTTGAGAGAGACACAAACATTCAGTCTGTAGCAATAAATTATTGAAAGTATAATTATGTTTTAAAGTGTTGGGGCGCCTGGGTGGCGCAGTCGGTTAAGCGTCCGACTTCAGCCAGGTCACGATCTCGCGGTCCGTGAGTTCGAGCCCTGCGTCAGGCTCTGGGCTGATGGCTCAGAGCCTGGAGCCTGTTTCCGATTCTGTGTCTCCCTCTCTCTCTCTGACCCTCCCCCGTCCATGCTCTGTCTCTCTCTGTCCCAAAAATAAATAAACATTGAAAAAAAATTAAAAAAAAATAAATAATAAAAAAAATAAAGTGTTAAAGTTTTCATACATTGTCAACATGATCTTCTTACACACCTTATAAGGAATCTATTATAATTCCACTTGGAGAGAAGTTAGTGAAGAGCAGGACATAGATTTGAACCAAATCTATGTAATTTTAGAGCTATTATACTTTATTTACAATGTGTGATTTTTAACTTGTTATTAGAAAAGTAATTTATTGTAAAAATATTAATGTAAATGAAACTATCACACAGAGATAACACCTGTTTATATTTATGTAACACCTGTTTATATTCAACAAATATAAACTCTTGCAGTTATATTTATATATATAAACATATATTGACATAATATATTATTATTACAACCAATATTGACACATCTATTTATATATATTCATAGGGAGATGTGTTATCATCACTTATATTTTTTATATATCCAATTTTTTGTATATCCAATATTATCTCCTACTTTTCAATTTATAAGTTAGTGAGATTTTTCATATATCATTAAATATTCTTCTCACATCACTTTTATTTATTTTCCTTTCAATATATAAAATTTATTGTCAAATTGGTTTCCATACAACACCCAGTGCTCATCCCAAAACTCATCACTTTTAATGGTTGTGTAATACTCCCTTATAATAATTTACAATGTAATATTGTTATTAACTTACAATTGGTGTTGTCAAGTATTTCAATCATCCAACAACATGAAATTGGCTAAATAAACTGTTTTTGGTATTTGCTGTATTCATGTCTTTCCTTTCCCTACTATCAACCTTCATTCATTACTCACTTCTGAGCAATTTGAATTTTGTTCTCTTCCACTCATTGGAAACTGCTTTTGCCAAAACAACTTGGTAACTTTTTGTTATCAAACCTAATAACTATGTGTCATGCTTCTTAACTGACTGATCTGCAAGGGTGGCACTGTAGACAATGTCATTCCTCTTCCTTATATGGATTCATTTAAGCCATATGCAGTTGTTTTCACCTAGTGATTTCTCCATCAGATCTTCCAGATCTCAGCTTAAGTCACCTTCCCAAGAAGGCCCTCCAATAACATCCTCTCTAAATAAGTCTCCTGCTGTTTTACATCCTGAACACTGTTCGTTCACAGACACAGCACAATTTGTTAAAAAAAAAAAAAAAAAAGATTAATTTTTTGGGTGGGGTCTTTGGGGTTTTCTGTATACAGTATCATGTAATCTGCAAATAAAGTTTGACGTCTTTCTTGCCAGTTTGGATACCTTTTATTTCTTTATGTTGTCTGATTGCTGTGGCTAGGACTTCCAACACTGTGTTGAATAACATTGGCGAGAATGGACATCCCTGTCTTATTCCTGATCATTGTTTATTCAATAGATGGAAAACACCAAACTACAAGAAAACTTTCTATTTTATTTAGCGATGTAAATCTATCGCACATCATAGTTCCTTGCCCTGGGTACTGCGCTGAATAGTGAATGAAACTTTCCTTCCCCCCATTCCTCCTGGGAGAGAAGGACTTTCATTGTAAATTTATCACTGAAGGGCATACGAGTCCTGTGACTCAAAGTAATGCTGTAAACTTTGTATAATTCATCAAAAAAAAAAATATTTTAAGGTGGCAACATCAAAAGGAAATGAATGTGAAAAGAATATACTCATGAAGTCGCTGTTGATAAAAAACATTAAAACTCCTTGTCACTAACTGTGGGATCATAAGCTATTTAGTCAGCTTGCCTCAAGACAGATTTTGATCAGTTATTATAGATTTCTCACCTAGATTAATAGTTTGAGACTCTTCTTTAAAAAAGTAAAATTATGCTAAGGAAATGTCATAAATTCACACATGTTCTTTGTTTTCACCTTTAAAAGTAGATGATTCTATGATTCTATGATTCTCAAAATTCAATTATATGTCTCAAAAAGGACAATTGCTATTATAACACTTTCCCTCTTGAAGATTAATTACCTTCCTCTAGCTTTGCTTCTTCAGTGAAGAATTTCTGGTACCAGACATTAACCAGAGATTCCATTGTCAGCATTTTTAAAGTTTGAACTTAATTATATAGAATTTTTTTACATATTTCTTTTAAGCTATCACATGTTTCAAGGTATTGAATGTTTCTATGAATCCCTGCATATTTAAGTGTACTTCTGTAAGTTCAAGTTTCATTCTTCTGATGAAAAGAGAGATAGATATAGATATATAGATATATAGATATAGATATAGATATAGATATAGATATAGATATAGATATAGATATAGATATAGATATAGATATAGATAGATATGCTTGATTTTTCAATCAAATCTTAAAGAATTTATTGAAGCTCATTTCTTGGCTTAAAAATACTTTAAACTACAATTTTTCAGTGTTGAAAGCTCCCACATTAAATTAAAAAAAAAAAATGGTGCTCTGTGCAACCCAACATGCATCCAGTTCCTCTCCAGATCTCTAGCTTCTCTAATCCATACTGCCAGTGGTATAGATTGTACTCCAAACACAAACCAGCTTCTTTATCAAGCTTATCACCCAGCAGTACCACACAACCTAGAAGCAGTCCCAGAACATGTTTACTAAATCAAGGTGCTTTTTTTGTCTTTTCATAGAGTTATCATGTTCTTTTCAAAATAATAGACTCCTAAAATCACTAAAATTCCTGAGATATTTGTATTAAATCACACATTGATAGTCTTAATCTTAAACTAACGTTGTCATGCATGGGTTTCTTTAGGAAGATAAGTAGATTGCAGCTGCAATAGGTTTTTTCATTATTTTTTCTGGGAATACACAACCATTTACATCGTTGGAAATCTATTTAGTTAGTAACAGTATCACTTGTAAAAAAAAAAATCTTGTTAATCAATAAATAAGGGGAAATAGTTAGTCCATGATTATAGCTCTGTGAAGAGTCATTATATCCTGACAAGGGACCAATACATATTCAGCATCAGAAATCATATCCTCAGAGAATGAGCTTTTGTGGTCGTTACTGAAGAATTACAAGTCACGGTACTTGTTAAGATTTTGACAATCTTTATTTGTCAATCTGTATTGACAAATTGTATTTGTCAGATTGTACAATTGACAATCTGTATTTGTATAAATATATCAAACCAAACAGATTAAATCCAGCTTGCCCACCTAGTTTCCAGTGAAGTATTGTCTTCCTTTTGCTGCTTCCTCACCCAATCATATATCTTGAACATCATTTTACTTGTTGTACACACATTTGCTTGTCTATTCTTCTAAATGGTAAGCTTCTTGAGGGTAGGAGCCATTTATTTCTTTTATAAGCAAAGCTGAAGGTCAAAAAGCATAGTAATTACTAAGAATCTTATATTTCTATAGGCTTTAATTTCACTCACTCCATCTAAGTTTGAGCACATTTTGCTTTGCCACAAATTTCAATCTTTTTATATCCACCAAAACTCATGTATAAATTTGACATACTTTTCAACAATAGACATAAAATGGTAAAGCAAATCTCTCTTCACATCTATTGGTTTAATATTTGTCCCTCCCTCTCCTTTATTAAAATGAGAGCAATCTCATGATGAGTAGGTAAGGTGAAATAAAGACACCAAAAGTAAGCTTAAGTCATTTTTAACAAACCCCCTATAGATTTGGACAAAGGTTTCACTGCATCCTATCAGGCAGTATAATTCATCACAAATTAATGTTTGCATTTAAATGTTTTTATCTTGTCATCTAAAAGCAGTTATAATTATAGATTAGTCTCTTATTATTACTTTTATAATGAAAGCTTCCAAAAGAGAATTTGTCAAACAGTAAGAGTTGGCATCATAGTTGATTTACTGTAACACATGTTTTTATTCATTTGTATATTATGTAGATTTTTATACTATCTTTAAGCAAGTTTTCCATAAAAAGGTAACAAAGGTAATTTGAATATCTATAATGTAACACCTTAGGTTATTTAATATACATGGAATTTGAAAATGGCTAATAGCGTGATATAATTTCTTATAGAGTAGTTTAGTACTTCATATGTTCTAATTCCAACTGTGACTAATCAGTACCTTGCAAAAAATGTGAACACTATAATTGTTACAGTAAAGGAGACTTTAAAAATGAATAGTAAAGTAAAAATAATATTTCTTAGTCATTTAAAAGTAGCTTCCTTTTTTTCATACTCCTTTCCTAACATCCAATAGTCATTGTATCTCTATTTTTATTTAACATCGGGAATCATTTCAAAGAATAAAATTTTCTATTTTTATAAATCAAAGGAGTTAGATAATATCACACATCAAATTCTCTTTATCCCTAGAATGAGGAGGAAATAAAAGGCAACAGAAGGAATATTTATTGAGCATCTCCTCTTTAAAAGACATTACACTCTAAGTATAAATACCAGATTTTCATTCTCTTGCTTGAATCATTCCCACTCAGTGTTCTATAACATATCTGAGATGGCTATGCTCTCTAAATTTTTCCTGCTTGGTGGCCTCATCCTACTTGATTACCCCCTCCATCTAGCTCAGATTCCATTACCTATTATTTCAAATAATCTCATCAGTATCTTTCCTTGCAGTCCTTGGCTTTTCCTCCCATACCTCTGCCAAAATCCCAACAGGTATCTACCATCCTTGAGTTTGCTTCTAGGTTACTGAGATATGCTAGAAAAAAAATAACCAACAATAGGAGACAGATTAGAATTTACCAACTCCATTGATTTTAATAATGCCTAACCAATTTCTGAAGGTATAACAAGTAAAAAAAAAAAAAAGGGGGGGGGGTGGAGTAGAGAAAAAAAGAAAACTAAGCTGCTACTTAATATATTTAGCTCTATGGAGGTTATCAGATTGCTAAATGTTGAGGGCAAAATTTAATTTTATCATGAAAAGCTGATGTGCTTACTGGAGCTGTAGAAATCAATCTATCAAGTGGCAAGATAATGATAGCACAGATAGACTCTATGATGACTCACTCTGTTTGAAATGATAACCATTTGCAGAGACTACTCTTAAGCAACCCTCAATTTATTTTATTGGTATAAATTGAATGTGCTTTTCCCCTATGAACCTAATCTGCCAAAATCTAAACCTACAATTTCTCTCACTGTTTTCTTATTTAACCCAATGGCACTTAATGTCATCAGTCTGACCCTACACATATGTTATATGGTTGAATGTAGGACTCTGCCAATTTTTTTCTCATTAACCACTTAAGTGTTTCATTCACCCTAGCCTTATCTGTGAAGCAGTGATAAGATTTAGCTCATCTGTCAGATCCTTGTGCAATAATTCTTTCCTACTTTTACGTTAGAAAACTGGAGTTTTAAAAATTTATCCCTTCACGATTATAATGAATTCTTAAGTTCTTTCAACAGTTGTGTCTAAATCTCAACTTCTAAGTACATGTTTTTATCATTTAGAATGATTATTTGTTTGAAATCTATGGTGAAAGAATATTATTCTGTTTTCAATACATATTTTTTATTTTTAAACAATTTTTAATGTTTGTGTGTGTGTGTGTGTGTGTGTGTGTGTGTGTGTGTGTGACAGAGAGAGAGAGAGAGAGAGCGAGCATGAGCAGGGGAGGGGCAGAGAAAGAAGGAGACACAGAATTTGAAGCAGGTTCCAGGCTCTGAGCTGTCAGCACAGAGCCCGATGTGGGACTCAAACTCACCAACTGTGAGATCATGACCTGAGCCAAAGTCGGACACTTAACTGACTGAGCCACCCAGGCACCCCTCAATACATATTTTAAAATTTTAGTATGTAGACAACCAAGTAGAAAATAAAAGAATGTATTTTTATCAGAAAAGAACAAATGACTAGGATGAAAATTGGTCTTCTCCCTGTCATACCCATACCCATTGAATGCTTATGGGAAAAACATAAAGAGCCTGGATTGATGATTGACTTTTCTTTCTCATAACTTAAAAAAAATTTAGACATTTATTTCTATGTATCTAATTTAGAAATTTATTTCTATATATCTAATTGTCAAAGTCGAGGTTTAAATGCTTAAATTAATACCTTTTCCATACCTCATTCATCTTGATCATTTTCCTCTTAACCACATGTCCATTCTTTTCATTCTCTCCCCTTTTAGTTCGTTATATTTTTATATCCTTTCCCCACTCCTCTCTCTCCCTTTTTCTCTCGTCAGCCACCACCTCTCCCTCTTTCTGTCTCTCTTTCATTCTCTCTCTACACGCCCCCCCCCAACACACACACACCTCTACCCGCCCTCTAACAACACCTTAGTCCACCCACAAATATCTTTACCATCAGTCATCTCTTTTCCACGTCAACTACCACAAACAGGGTTTGGATGTTCAGTAACTCTTGAGTGGCAAAGCGTAATAACCATTAACTAATTTCCTTCTCTAATCTAGTTATCTTTAGCTTCTGGAGAGTTTCAGATTCCTCTCAAAATATGATAGCTTTATATCCTCTTGCCTGTAAAATCCCATACACATAAAACTCACCATGTAGTTTCTGATGAATAGCAGTTACAGAAGCCAGACCACAGGTATTGGTTTAAAATTATGCTCTTGCTTCCCCCACTTCCAATCTAGCCCTACCCCACTGCCACTTTAATTCTCCTGATATATTGACAAATCACATTAATTTCCTCAAAAAACTTGTCATACCCCACTATTTGTTGATTCTTAATCTAAATCTTTATTCTGGACTCAAAATTCTATAAGGTACAGCTTTACTTCCAGTAAGACTCACCATTCTTGTATTCTGTGAAGCCTACAGTCTAGCTCAAATTAATATGCACCAAATGTGTTCCCTATTGTCCTTCCTTTACTGATTTTCTCTGCCTACACGCTCTCTACACCAATTAAAATATACCACTTCCTAGGTTCCAAAGAAATTCTGAATTCATTTGGGTATAGCATGGACATTAGGGGTTTTAAAGCTTTCCATGGGTCTCTAATGTGTAGTTAATTTTGAAAAACACTGATGCAGATAATCTAATACCCTCAGTTCTTTCTCCATTCTAATAATTTTAGAAGACACAAAACTAGATGAAGATATTTATAATATATTGATCTGGCAAAGTACTCACATTCATAATATATGAAAATTTCCCCAAATTAATGGGGAAATGGCAGGAAATTTTTAAAATATGCAAAAGATTTGAACAAGCATTTCACTTATGAGAATACATTTATCTAAGTGATCATTGATAAAATCAAGGTGTAGTCAAAATCATGAGTCATAGGGGCACAAATACAAAGTACAATAAGATACTACTACACATTTAATATTGGATAAATAGTTTGACCACACAAAGTGGTGGTGGGCTGATATAGAACTGGAATTCTCTTTTACTACTCATACACGTGTAAAACCATTTTAGAAAACTATCTGGCAGTATCTATTAAAGCTGAACAGAGCTGAATATATATACATCCTTATGATGTTAGCAATTCTACCCTTATGTATCACCCCCAAAATGATATTCATGCACACAAGACAGGTAAATACAGCATTATTCAAAATAGCCAAAAAGCGGTAAACATATCAAATTTCATTGTACATATGTGCAACAACATGGACAAGTCGCAGACATAATGCTGAGTGACAGAAGCCAGAGAAAAGAATGCACTCTGGGTGGTCTTATTTACATAAATTTAAACTGGCCAAATTAAATCATGGAAGTGGAAGCCAGCAGAGTAGTGACTTTGGGATGGAGAGAGAGAGGTAATGCCTGAGAGGGATATAAGAAAATTTTCTGAAATATGAGGTAGTTCTATAACTTGATTTGAATAATGGCTACATAAGGTTCACTTTGTAAACAGTTCATTGAGCTATACATTTAACTAGATGTATGTTGTACAATATACTTCAATTTGACATTTTTAAAAGGGAAAGATCTATATGTATTTACATGTCATGAGGTAGAACTTTAAGATGTATTACTAATGAAGAAAGAGCACATTTTTGCGTAAAAAAGGGACTATCATTTGGAAAATCATGGGTCATACTAAAGTAGTGAACAATTAAAAATATTCAACAGTGATACATATAGAGCTCACATTTCATTTGCTACTAACGACACCCATGCCACATTGATTCTGGCATAATGAATAACGGAAACCACAGACATGAGTGCTCAGACAGGTCCTGAAATAAGACAATGTAAACCCTTTCTACAGAGTAAAGATACATAAGTATTGCCCATCCTTCCAAAGTTAAAGGTAGTAGTAGCCTGCAATAAATGACTTCCTCTCATACATGAGATTTCACTTTGAGGGCAACATACTTACCTAATGAACTACCTAATATCCAGGAAGTAATTTTTTTTTCTCAAAACAGCATCTGAATCTTCCAAATAATTTTACATTTCTTTTTCACTTTCTAGAAAGTATGAATGCACCACTATTAAGAGGAAAAATTTGACTCTACTAATTACACAAATTACTCAGTATTTTTCAAATAGAGACACAGCTAGATTAGATCACCAAACATCATTTCTGTTAAAATAAAGTTTAAATATTGATTAGACAGCAAATGCTATAGTTACTATGAATTAAAATGACCAATTCTATGTAAGTTACTAAGAGAAATTAATATTGCCTATTAACAATTTATTGTGACATATTTAAAAACTATACTTTCACTCACCAGCAAGCTATTCTCTTTTGTAGACAATCTATATTAAGGCACATTGGATATCAGATATCCTATTATTTATATACTTTCATAAAATACTTGTTAGCTCTTTATATTTTAGCAACAAAGAGAAATACAAAATCTACTTTTACTCCCCACCTCCCTCTTTAGTTCTAATAACATGCTTTTAACTGACAGAAGAAACCTGGCCAAAATATCATCATATAATTCATACATTAAGGTGCACAAAATTCCAAAATCCTCAGGCTTATGTATAACATTCATATTTTTAGCACCTAAAACTATATTGTTTAATTGTGAACTATAATAATTTTTGTAGCTGAAAGTAGATATTTTCAAAATTAATAAAAATTAAAATATGTAAATATCTTTCTACTAACTATATTAGAATGCATTTAAAATAGCCATAAAGTACATCCAATTGGCTAATATTATATTTAATGGCAAAAAGCCATTCATGTTTAGAATTTTACATTTCCACTAAAAAATTTTTTTAATGAAAAGATTGGATATATCTTAAAATCAATCTAAGTGGCTGATGACCTTAAGGACATCTCACCAAAAATGGTAAGCAGATGCTAAATAAGCATCTGTGAAAAAATGCTCCATATGTCATCAGGGAAATGCAAATTAAAACAACAATGAAATACAACTACAAATCTCTTAGAATGGTTAAAATTCAAAACACTGATAACACCAAATGCTGGAGAGCATGTGGCGTAACAAGAACACTCATACATTCCTGGTGGGAATGCAAAGCAGTACCCTTTGAAAGACAGCTTGGCAGTTTCTTACAAAACAAAACATATTCATAGCATATGATCCAACCATCATGCTTCTTGGTATTTACCCCAAAGAGCTAGAAACTTCTTTCCACACAAAAATCCACAAACGGATGCTTATAACAGCTTTGTTCATAACTGCCAAAAGTTGGCTGCAACCAAAATGTCCTTCAGGAGCTGAATGGATAAATAAACTGTAGTACAGACAATGGAATATAATTCAGTGCTAAAAAGAAATGACCTACCAAGCCGTGAAAAGACATAGAGGAAACTTAAATGTTTATTACTAAGTAAAATATGCCAATCTGAAAAGGTTGCCTACTGTATGATTCCAACTATGCCACATTCTGAAAAGGCAAAACTACAGAGACAAGAAGATCAATGGTTGCTAGGGGTTGGGGTCAGAGTGATGAATATGATTTTTAGGGAGTGAAAATACTCTTATGCACACATGTTACTATATGTTTGTATTATGTAAATAAACACATTTGTATATTTGTGGCAAGTACAATACCAAGAGTGAACCTCAATGTAAAGTATGAACTGTGGGTGATGATGTGTCAGTGTAGGTTCCTTAATTGTAACAAATGTACTGCTCTGGGTGGGGGTGATGTTGATAATGGGGGAGGCTGTACATTTGTGGGAACAAGCGGTATATGGGAAATTTCTGTACCTTCCTCTCAATTTTGGTGTGTATCTAAAAATCCTAAGGTCTTAAAGCAATCAATTTATGCTGGAAAAATGCCTCTACATTTCACTTTTCCAAAGCATTTCAACAAATACTTGCTATGAAAGACATGTGTTTCATTGACTTTTGTGTGTGTGTGTGTGTGCTGACATGCTTTGATTCCTGTCACATTTTCTTTTATGTGTGTTGTCATGCTTTGATTCCTGTCACATTTTCTTTCATGTATCTTCTGTAGATATTTTCTTTATGGTTACCATGAGGCTTATATAAAATATCTTATACTATAACAATCTATTTTAACGTGATAACAACTTCAAACATATATAAAAATTACTCATTTACATACCCCACCCCCACTTTGTAATATTGATGTCACAAATCACATCTTTATATATGGTGTATCTATTAACATAATTTTGCACCTATAGTTATTTTTATGCTTTTGCCTTTTATTATTTTTTACTTTTTGATATTTATTTTTGAGAGAGAGAGAGAGCATGAGGGAGGAGCAGAGAGAGAAGGAGACAGAGGATTTAAAGCAGGCTCTGAGCTGATAGCAGACAGTCCCATGCAGGACTCATTCTCACAAACCATGAGATCATGACCTAACCCAAAGTCGGACACTTAACCGAATGAGCCACCCAGGCACCCTATATGCTTTTGTCTTTTAAATTTTCTCCAAAAACAAAAGTGCTTTAATTACCACCAATACAGTATTGCAGTAATCTGTACTTGCTTATATATTTACCCTTACCAGCAAGCTGTATATTTTCATATGCTCTCTGCATGTTTTCTGTATAGCATCCTTTCATTTCAACTTGTAGGATTCTCTTTTTCATTTCTCAAAGGGCACATCTAAAGGTGATGAACTCCCTCAGCTTTTGTTTACCTGGGAAAGTCTTTATTTCTCCTTCATCTTTGAAGGACACTTTTACTAGGTTAGTATTCTTGGTTAGCAGGTTTTCTCCCCCTTTGGGCACTTCGAATATGTCATCCCATTCCCTTCTAGTCTGAAAGGTTTCTGCTAAGAAATACACTGATAATCTTATGGGAGCTCCCTTGTACATGACAAGTTGCTTTTCTCTTGCTGATTTCAAGATTTTCTCTTTGTCTTTGACTTTTGACAGCTTAATTACAATGTGTCTTTTGGTGTGGGCCTCTTTGGATCCATAGTAGTTGAATTTCTTGAGCTTCCTGAACTTAAGTGCTCATTTCCTTCCTTATATTTGAAAAATATTCAGCCATTATTTCTTCACATATTCTCCCCCTCCCCTTCTCTTCTTTCTCAAACTACCATATGCATGTAGTAGCTGGTTTTGAGTTCCTTAAGTTTTCTTCACTTTTCTGTATTATTATTATTTTTTGCTCCTCTGACTTAATAATATCAAATGATGTCATTGAGTTCACTGATTTTTTTTCTTCTGTTTAATCAAATTCAACATTAAATTCCTCTAGTGAATTTTTTAATTCAGTCATTGAATTTGGTTTTTCTTTATACTTTGTTTCTTTGTTGATATTTTCATTTTGTTCATGTATTTTCTTGACTTTGTTGTTATTCTGTGTTCTTTTGTAGATCATTTACCTCCTGGAAGGCAATTATTTTGAATTGGTTTTTAGGTAATACATCAATCTCAATTTCTTTAGGTTTATTTTGTTCCTTTTATTGGACAATGTTTCTGTTTCGTTGTGTCCTTGTGATTTTTTTTTCCTCCCAATTTTTGGATTTGAGAAAACGGCACTTCTGTCAGTCCTTATGGCTGGCTTTGGACAGCCCAAGACCTTCGTCAGTTAACCCAGCTACGATTCTGGGGGCCTTTGAAAACGTTTGAAGGGTAGGGATGTGACTTCTCTGGGCTTGAAAATTTCCCAATTAGAGATTTACCGGTTTCTTTTTCAGGAGCTCATAATCTTTTGTTCCCTCTGGTGACTGCACAATACTGCAAGTTCTATAGTGCTGCAACAGCAAGTTGTTCAGCTCCCTTTTGTTCTCAGCAATGCCTAGGCATCCAAAGTATCTTGATTCCCTGTCAGGGATCCAAGTCAGGCCATACAGAAACCAGTTTCTCAGGCAGCCCTCTGTAAATCCAGATGAATGCTTCTCTCTTCTCCCTCCCTCCCAAGAAACCATGAGCTGGGTGCATTTTCCCAATGGCACCCAGTCACATTAGCCTCTGTGCCACTGTAGGTCCTCCAGTGAAGATTAAGTTATCCCCTTTTTCTCTTACTTTCAGTGACCCCCCCAAGCAAATTAGGCTGGCTCCAACTATGCCAGCCTGAGCTAGTTCTCTCCAATGACACTGAACTGTGCTGGCTTGAGGGTGAGGCAATTGAGAGTAAAGTCAAATAATTCTTCCCATTCATTTCTATGTAACTGTTCTCAACTTTTCACCTACCTGTGTAACGGCAACTTCTGAAGATGGTCCTGGAGTTCCCATAAAGATATTTTGGTCCACATATTGCTAGGTTACTGTCTTTGTAGGAAGACAAAGCCTGGGTCTTCCTGTTCTCCCATCTTGCTCTTATTCTCGTTGATCTCTGCTCTGGTCATGATTATTTTCCCACTTATTTTGGTTTTATTTTGCTCTTTTTTTTATTATTATTACAGTAGACACTGAACCCATTGATATGAGATCTTTCTTCTTTCCTTATATGGGCTTTATAATGCTATAAATTTCCCCCTCACACTGCTTTAGTAGCATTACACAATTCTGATACATCACATTTTCTTTTTCATTCAATTCAAAATACCTTCTAATTTCTCCTTTGATTTTTTTTTCCTTTGACTCATGTTATTTAAAAGTATATTATTTAATTTCTAAATTTTGGAGGATTTTTCAAGAGAGCAACCTATTAGTGATTTCTAATTTAATTCCACTGTGGTCACTAACATACACTGAATGACTTAGATCCCTTTCAATCTTTTGAGACTCGTTTTATGGCCCAATGCACTCTGTCTTGGTAATGTTTGTTTGTGAGTACACGAAAAGAATGTTTGGTTTTGGGTAGAATGTTTGGTTTTGGGTAGAGAATTTTATAAATGCCAATGACGAGAAGTCATTGTGGTTCAAATCTTCTATTACTTTACTAATTTTTCTTTCTCCTGTTCTATCCATTGTTGGGAAGATCTGTTACTATACTTGTGAGTTAGTCTGTTTCTTCTCATGGTTTAAGCAATGCTTACCTTATGTATTTTCAATCATGGTTATAGGTGCATAAGTTTGTTTGTTTTTTTTCTTTTGAGAGACAGAAAACTCATGAATGTGAGCAGGGGATGGGGCAGAAGAAGAGAAAGAGAGAAAATCTAAAGCAGGCTCCACACCCAGTGCAAAGTCCCACAGAGGGCTCAATCTCACAAATGTGAGATCATGACCTGAACTGAAATCAAAAGTTGATGCCCACTGAGTCACCCAGGTGCCCCTATACATTCATAAGTATTGATAATTCACCTCTTTATTGGTACAAAATAAACTTATTTATCTCTGGATGAAATTCTTTGCTCTGAAAGTTACTTTGTCTGATGTTAATATGATCATTCAGATTTTGTTTTATAAAGTGTTAGGATCATATAAATTCTTGCATTCTGTTACTTTTAGGTTACTTATATCTATGTACTTGAAATTTATTTCACACAGGTAACTGTTGTTTCTTACCCAATCTGACAATCTCTACATTTTATTTGAAATTTCTAAACCATTTAAATTTATCTGTTATTAATATGTTTAGCTTGAAATCTATTATCTTGTCATTTCTTTCTTATCTGTCCCATCTTTTCTTTGCTTCTATTTTCCTAATACTGCAGTTTTTTAGATCAGCGAATATTTCTATCATTTTATCTCCGTTGTGGACTTTTTAGCTATAACTCTTTGTCATTTTATGTGGTTGCCTCAGGATTTAGAGGATAATGTTTAACTTTTCACAATTTTTTAACTAATATCACTACACATAAAGCATAAAAACCTTAAAACAGTATAGTACAGTAAAAAACCTTGGATTGTGTGTAACTTCCTGTGTGAGTGTTCTGCAAGATGAGCAAACATTTCTAATATGTAAATCTTAAGTTGATAAACAAGTGATGTCTTGCAATATGATGCCAAATTTCACATGATCACAACTGAGCCAATAGTTCTTGAAATTCTCTTTGACATACAAGTGCTTTGGAGTGCAAGCATGTTTCTGGATGAATTATGCTTGCAAACCAAGGTTTTACTCTACTTCTATTTTCCAATCTCAATATGTATGCTAATGCCCATTTTAATTTTATATATATCATAAATCTCACTTTACATTATTTTTGTTTAAAGTCTCTTATCTTTAAGAGAGTTACATAATATGAAAAAAATCTTAAATATTTACTTATCTAGTTACCATTTCCTGTGCCCTTCATGTCTTTTGTGGATTCATACTTCCACCTGGTATCATTGTCTTTCTACCTAAAGAAACTCCTTTAACATATCTTGTAGTGTGAGCATACAGTTCAAAGATTCTTTCCACTTTGTAAAAAAGTTTTTAAATTTTTTTTAATCTTTGTTTTTTTTTATATGAAATTTATTGACAAATTAGTTTCCATACAACACCCAGTGCTCATCCCAAAAGGTGCCCTCCTCAATACCCATCACCCACCCTCTCCTCCCTCCCACCCCCCATCAACCCTCAGTTTGTTCTCAGTTTTTAAGAGTCTCTTATGTTTTGGCTCTCTCCCACTCTAACCTGTTTTGTTTTTTTTTTTTTCCTTCCCCTCCCCCATGGGTTCCTGTTAAGTTTCTCAGGATCCACATAAGAGTGAAACCATATGGTATCTGTCTTTCTCTGTATGGCTTATTTCACTTAGCATCACACTCTCCAGTTCCATCCACGTTGCTACAAAAGGCCATATTTCATTTTTTCTCATTGCCACGTAATATTCCATTGTGTATATAAACCACAGTTTCTTTATCCATTCATCAGTTGATGGACATTTAGGCTCTTTCCATAATTTGGCTTAAAAAAAACAAAGATTACATCTTTGAGAGAGACAGAGTGTGAGCAGGGGAGGAGCTGAGGGGAGGGACACACAGAATCAGAAGCACGCTCCAGGCCCTGAGCTGTCAGCACAGAGCCCGAGGCGGGGACCGAACTCATGAACTGTGAGATCATGACCGAAGACAGACGCTTAACCGACTGAGCCACCCAGGCACCCTTGTAACAAAATTTTTATTTAGCCTTTGTTTGGAAGGAATGTTTGATAGGTACAGAATTCTAGGCTAACCTTTTTCTTTTAGTTCTTTAAAATTTTTTTCCACTGAATTGTTTAGGATATGAAATATACTATTGTCCTTGTTTTTGTACTCTGTAATATGTCTCTTAATTCTTATTATTTTTAACATTTTTTTATTTAACACTACCACTGAGCAATTTGATTATGATGTGCTTTGTGTAGTTTTCTTCATCATTCTTATTTAGAGGGCTTATTAAGTTTATTGAATTTGTGTCATCAAACTGGCAAAATTTATTTTTTTTTTAAGTTTATTTATTTTGAGAGAAACAGAAACAGCATGAGTGGAGGAGGAGCAGAGAGGGATGGAGAGAGAGAGAATCGCAAGCAGGCATCGCACTGCCAGTGCAGAGCCCAAAGCAGGGCATGAGCCCACAAAGCCACAAGATCATGACCTGAGATGAAACCAAGAGGCGGACTCTTAACTAGCTGAGTCACCCAGGAGCCCCAAACTTGTAAAATTTATGACCATTATTTGGTTAAATATTTTCCCCCACTCTGTCTTCTGTCCTCTGGGCTAATTTCATTAAATTAAGTATATTAGGTTGTTTAAAGTTGTCCCACAACCCACTGATACACTGTTTGCTTTTCTTTTTCTCTTTTATAATTTTCTTTTTCATGAATACAAAAAGAGAAAAAAATCATTTTTATTTTCAATTTTTATTAAATATATTTGTCTTTAATTTTTATTACTATATTTTTTACTTTTGTGTAATTTTTTTCAAATTCTACTGTACTTCCATCATTTTATTTTAATCTTCTTCAGTGTATTCACCTTTTCAAATTTTCAAAAACTTTCCTTTCCTTCTTTTCTTTTTTTCTCTTTTTTGTTTCTTTTCTTTTTCTTGAATACAGAAAGAGAAAAACTTCATCTTTACTTTCAATTTCTATTAAAGATATTTTTATTTAATTTTTATTACTATATTTTTTGCTTTTATGCAAATTTTTTTAAATACTATTTTACTTCCATCATTTTATTTTAGTCTACTACAGTGTATTCAATTTTTAAAATTTTAAAATTATTTCTTTTTTCTTTTTTTATCTTTTTTCACTTTTTCATTTCTTTTCTTTTTTCTTAAATACAGAAAAAAGAAAAATTTCATATTTATTTTTAGTTTTCATTAAAAATGTTTTTCTTTAATTTTTCTACTATATTCTTACTTTTGTGTATATTTTTTCAAATTCTATTTTATACCCATCATCTCATTTTAGTCTACTTCAGTGTATTCATTTTTTTCAAATTCTCAATTTCCTTTTTTTTTCCTCCCCCCCCCTTTTTTTTCTCTAATCTGTCAAACCACTTTCAACACCCAGACCAAAACACACCTAGGATCTAGCATTATGTATTTGATTTTCATGTGTATGTGTGTGTGTATGTGTGTGTGTGTGTATTTTTAATTTTTTAATTTTAGTATTTTTAATTTTAATTTTTTTAATTTCAATTTTTCTACTTCATTAATTCCTTTTCTCCCTTCAAAATGACAAAATGAAGGAATTCACCCCAAAAGAAACAGCATGAAGAAACGACAGCCAGGGATTTAACCAACACAGATACAAGCAAGATGTCTGAACCAGAATTTAGAATCACGATAATAAGAATACTGGCTAGAGTCAAAAATAGATTAGAATCCCTTTCTTCAGAGATAAAAGAAGTAAAAAATAGCCAGAATGAAATTAAAAATGCTATAACTAAGCTGCAATCACGGATGGATGCAGCGGCAAGGATGGACGAGGCAGAACAGAGAATCAGCGATAGAGAAGACAAACTTACAGAGAATAACAAAGCAGAAAAAAAGAGGGAGATTAAGGCAAAAGAACATGATTTAAGAATTAGAGAAATCAGTGACTCATTAAAAAGGAACAACATCAGAATCATAGGGGTCCCAGAAGAGGAAGAGAGAGAAATAGGGGTAGAAGCGTTATGTGAGCAATCATAGTGGAAAACTTTTCTAACCTGGGGAAAGACACAGACAACAAAAGCCAGGAAGCACAGAGGACCCCCACTAGATTCAACAAAAACCGACCATCAACAAGGCATATCATAATCAAATTCACAGAATACTCAGGCAAGGAGAGAATCATGAAAGCAGCAAGGGAAAAAAGGTCCCTAACCTACAAGGGAAGACAGACCAGGTTTGCAGCAGACCTATCCACAGAAACTTGACAGGCCAGAAAGGGGTGGCAGGATATATTCAGTGTGCTGAATCAGAAAAATATGCAGCCAAGAATTCTTTATCCAGCAAGGCTGTCATTCAAAACAGAAGGAGATTAAAAAGTTTCCTAGATGAACAAAAATTAAAGGAGTTTGTGACCACTAAACCAGCCCTGCAAGAAATTTTAAGGGGGACCCTTTGAGGGGAGAAAAGATGAAAAAAAAAAAATATATATATATATATATACACACACACATATATATAGGTATATATATGTGTATATATATACATATATATATATATACACATATATATACCTATATATATGTGTGTGTGTATATATATATATATACATATATATACATATATGTATACATATATATATCAAAAGCAACAAATATTAGACAAATATATATATCAAAAAATATATATATATATCTCAAAAGCAACAAATATAAGGACCAGAGAACACCACCAGAAGCTCCAACTCTACAAGCATCACAATGGTAAAAACTTCATATCTTTCAGTACTCACTCTAAACATCAATGGACTCAATGCTCCAATCAAAAGACATAGGGTAACAGAATGGATAAGAAAACAAGATCCATCTATATGCTGTTTACAAGGGACCCACTTTAGACTTAAAGACACCTTCAGATTGAAAATAAGGGGATGGAGAACCATCTATCATGCTAATGATCAACAAAAGAAAGCCAGAGTAGCCACACTTATATCAGACAATCTAGACTCTAAAATAAAAACTGTATCGTGATGCAGAAGGGCATTATATCATAATCAAGGGGTCTATCCACCAAGAAGACCTAACAATTGTAAACATTTATGCGCCAAATGTGGGAGAACAGAAACATATAAATCAATTAATCACAAACATAAAGAAATTCATCGATAGTAATACCATCATAGTAGGAGACTTCAACACCCCAGCTACAACAATGGACAGTTCATCTAATCAAAAAATCAACAAGGAAACAATGGCTTTGAATGACACTCTGGACCCGATGGACTTAACAGATATATTCAGAACATTTCATCCTAAAGCAGCAGAATATACATTCTTCTCTAGTGCACACAGAATGTTCTCCAGAATAGACCATATACTGAGACACAAATCAGCCCTAAGTAAGTACAAAAAGATCGAGATCACATCATGCACATTTTCAGACCACAATGCTATGAAACTTGAAATCAACCACCAGAAAAAATTTGGAAAGGTAACAAATACTTAGAGACTGAAGAAAATCCTACCAAAGAATGAATGGGCTAACCAAGCAGGTAAAGGGGAAATTAAAAAGTATATGGAAGTCAAGGAAAATGATAACACTACAACCCAAAACCTCTGGGATGCAGCAAAGGCGGTCATAAGAGGAAAGTATACAGCAATCCAGGCCTTCCTAAAGAAGGAAGATCTCAGATACACAACCTAACCTTACGCCTTAAGGAGCTGGAAAAAGAACAGCAAATAAAACCCCAAACCAGCGGAAGACAGGAAATAATAAAGGTTAGAACAGAAATTAATGCTATTGAAACCAAAAAAACAGTGGAACAGATCAATGAAACCAGAAGCCGGTTCTTTGAAAGAATTAACAAAATTGATAAACCACTAGCCAGTTTGATCAAAAAGAAAAAGGAAAGGACCCAAATAAATAAAATAAAATAAATAAAATAATGAAAGAGGAGAGATCACAACCAACACAACAGAAATAAAAACAGTAAGAAGAGAATATTATGAGCAATTATATGCCAATAAAATGGGTAATCTGGAAGAATGGACAAATTCCTAGAAACATATACAGTACCAAAACTGAAACAGGAAGAAATAGAAAATTTGAACAGACCCATAACCAGTAAGGAAATCGAATTAGTAATCAAAAATCGGCCAAAAAACAAGAGTCCAGGGCCAGATGGCTTTCTGGGGGAATTCTACCAAACATTTAAGGAAGAGTTAACAACTATTCTCTTGAAACTGTTCCAAAAAATAGAAATGGAAGGAAAACTTCAAATTCTTTCTATGAATCCAGCATTACCTTGATTCCAAAACCAGACAGAGACCAGACTAAAAAAGGACAACTATAGACCAATTTCCCTGATGAACATGGAGGCAAAAATCCTCAACAAGATATTAGCCAACCAGATCCAACAATACATTAAAAAAATTATTCACCACGACCAAGTGGGATTTATACCTGGGATGCAGGGCTGGTTCAATATCCACAAAACAATTAATGTGATTCATCACATCAATAAAAGAAAGGACAAGAACCATATGATCCGTTCAATAGATGCAGAGAAAGCATTTGACAAAATACAGCATCCTTTCTTGAAAAAAAAACCCTCAAGAAAGTAGGGATAGAAGGATCACACCTTGAGATGATAAAAGTCATATATGAGTAACCCAACACTAATATCATCTTCAATGGGGAAAACCTGAGAGCTTTTCCCCTAAGGTCAGGAACAAGTGTTGAATAGCCACTGTTATTCAACATAGTATGGGAAGTCTTAGCCTCTGCAGTCAGACAACACAAAGAAGTAAAAGGCATCCAAATTGGCCAGGAGGAGGTGAAACTTCCACTCTTTGCAGATGACATGATACTCTATATGGAAAACCCAAAAGATTTCACCAAAAAACTGCTAGAACTGATTCATGAATTCAGCGAAGTTGCAGGATATAAAATCAATGCAAAAAAATTGGTGGCATTCCTACACACCAACAATGAAGCAACAGAAAGAGATATCAAGGAATTGATCCCATTTACAATTGCACAAAAAACCGTAAAATACCTAGGAATAAATCTAACCAATAAGGTGAAAAATCTATACACTGAAAACTATAGAAAGCTTATGAAAAAACTGAAGAACACAAAAAAATGGAAAAAAGATTCCATGCTTCTGGATAGGAAGAAAAATATTGTTAAAATGTCGATACTATCGAAAGCAATCTACATATTCAATGCAATCCCTATCAAAGTAACATCAGCATTCTTCACAGAGCTAGAAGAAAGAATCCCAAAATTTGTATGGAACCAGAAAAGACCCCGAATAGCCAAAGCAATCTGGAAAAAGAAATCCAAAGCAGGAGGCATCACAATCGCAGACTTCAAGCTATACTACAAAGCTGTAATCATCAAGACAGTATGGTACTAGCACAAGAACAGACACTCAGATCAATGAAACAGAATAGAGAACCCAGAAATGGACCCAGAAACGTATGGCCAACTAACCTTTGACAAAGCAGGAAAGAATATCCAATGGAATAAAGACAGTCTCTTTGGCAAGTGGTGCTGGGAAAACTGGACAGCAACATGCAGAAGAATGAACCAGGGCCACTTTCTTACACCATACACAAAAAGAAACTCAAAATGGATGAAAGACCTAAATGTAAGACAGGAAGCCATCAAAATCCTTGAGGAGAAAGCAGGTAAAAACCTCTTTGATTTTGGCCGCAGCAACTTCTTACTCAACACATCTCTGGAGGCAAGGGAAACAAAAGCAAAAATGAACTATTGGGACCTCATCAAAATAAAAACCTTCTGCACAGTGAAGGAAACAATCAGCAAAACTAAAAGGCAACTGAGAGAATGGGAGAAGATATCTGCAAATGACATATCAGATAAAGGGTTAGTATCCAAAAATCTATACAGAACTTATCCAACTCAACACCCAAAAAACAAATAACCCAGTGAAGAAATGGGCAAAAGACATGAATAGACACTTCTCCAAGGAAGACATCCAGATGGCCAACTGACACATGAAAAAATGCTCCACATCACTCATCATCAGAGAAATACAAATCAAAACCACAATGAGATACCACCTTACATCTGTCAGAATGGCTAACATGAACAACTCAGGCAACAACAGATGCTAGCGAGGATACAGAGAAAGAGGATCTCTTTTGCATTGTTGGTGGCAATGCAACCTGGTGCAGCCACTCTGGAAAACAGTATGGAGGTTCCTCAAAAAACTAAAAATAGAACTACCCTACGACCCAGCAATTGCTCTACTAGGCATTTATCCACAGGATACAGGTGTGCTGTTTCAAAGGGACACATGCACCCCCATGTTTATAGCAGCACTATCAACAATAGCCAAAGTATGGAAAGAGCCCAAATGTCCATTGATGGATGAATGGATAAAGAAGATGTGGTATATATATACAATGGAGTATTACTCAGCAATCAAAAAGAATTAAATCTTGCCATTAGCAACTACGTGGATAGAACTAGAGAGTATTATGCTAAGTGAAATTAGTCAGAGAAAGACAAAAATCATATGACTTCACTCATATGAGGACTTTAAGAGACAAAACAGATGAACATAAGGGAAGGGAAACAAAAATAATATAAAAACAGGGAGGGGGACAAAACAGAAGAGACTCATAAATATGGAGAACAAACTGAGGGTTACGGGAGGGCTTGTGGAAGGGGGGATGGGCTAAATGGGTAAGGGGCACCAAGGAACGTACTCCTGAAATCATTGTTTCACTATATGCTCACTAATTTGGATGTAAATTTTAAAAAATAAAATAAAAAAAAAAAAGAATTATTTCTCAGCATCTTCCTTATGCTTACAATGATCTTATCCAGGGAAAAAGTATTGTACTCACAATTACATTATGATTAAATGAAATAATGGGAGGCTTTACAAATAAAAGAAAACATCTTTAAGACCTCAGATACAAGTTGAAAACAATAAGAGTACATTTACTAAAATATAAAAAAAAACTAATTTAAATCTGTTTATTATGATGATCAGCCAATACTGGTCTCTCTAAGCAGTGTTACAGAGCTTTAATGGTTAAATGGCCTATAGAACTTTCTCTTTTATTGTATGATTTGACATTGAAATTCTACTATTCTACTATTCTACTATTCTACTATTGACTTTAAGCTATAATGTTTTTTTCTCTATATTTCATGCTTTTCCAAATAATGTGTTGAAAATAAATATAGAGTAAATATATTTCTGGTGTCTAATGGAGAATCTTTCTGAAATGTTGTTTTGCCTCACACATGATTTTTAAAAATATTTTATAAAAAAATTATATTCTTTGACATTTCCCTTGCTCAGCTTACAAATATATTTACTTACTTGTAAGATATCAATGCCCAAATTTAAAAGCTAGTAGTAGACTTCCTTTTTAAATTTAATATCTTAATTCAAAAAACAGTTATGAGGGGCGCCTGGGTGGCGCAGTCGGTTAAGCGTCCGACTTCAGCCAGGTCATGATCTCATGGTCCGTGAGTTCGAGCCCCGCGTCAGGCTCTGGGCTGATGGCTCAGAGCCTGGAGCCTGTTTCTGATTCTGTGTCTCCTTCTCTCTCTGCCCCTCCCCCGTTCATGCTCTGTCTCTCTCTGTCCCAAAAATAAATGAACGTTGAAAAAAAAACAGTTATGAAATATACAACTAAATGACTTCAGGCAATATTTGTGCCCTAAGATTTTCTTTAATGTTTACTTATTTATTTTGAGACATAGCACAGTGGGGTAGGGGCAGAAAGAGAGAGAGAGACAGAGAATCTGAAGCAGTCTCCAGGCTCCACACTATCAGCACAGAGCCCCACATAGGACTCAAACCTACAAAATGTGAGATCATGACTTGAGCCGAAGTTGGCTGCCCAAAAAACTGAGCAACCCAGATCCCTCTTGTGTCCTAAGATTTTAATGTGCACAATATTTTTCAGACCTTTCAGCTTGTGTGTGTGTGTGTGTGTGCGTGTGTGTGTGTGTGTGTGTTGCATGTGCATTACATAATTTGGATTACTTAAAGTGCATATGAAAATTTTGTAGATGCACATTGGGGAAACTGCCTGGATTAGCAGTAATATCCCCATTCTGTACTACACTCTTTTTTCAAATACCTGGGAATGGGCAGGAAATGCAAGCAGAGCCAGTCATAATGAAACCACTCTTTGTCATGAAGACCGTGGATATTAATCCAGGTCATATTAACAAGAATCTCTTCCCAATATTTGGAAAAGGGAGGTTCTTGCTTTTCTTTCTTGCAAATCTGTAAGAACAGGAGATGAGTGTTATCATTTGCCATGGCTTTGGTTTTGTGAAGAAAGCAATGTGTGAAAAATGAAATGATACCAGCAAGCAAACTGAGAGAACCCTGGGCTCATCACAGCTTCCAACTGGCAGGCACCTTCATATACATCCATTTCCTTAGCAATTCAGTTTTATCAGCCAAATGAATCCTCTCTCATGCTTACAGGAGTTTGAGTAGGGTATCTATCACTTGCAGTCAAAAATTGTCCTTAAATGTTGATATAAAAATTTGAAATGTATTTTTAGAAGAAAATCTAACAAGAATTTTATGAATTCTTTTGATTTTATTTTAATGATGGATAAGAAAGTAGAATATATGACTGCTGGTATCAGCTATCTACCTATGAGACTCTAAGTTGATTTGTCAGCTAATGATAATAACAATTATTATTAATAATTCTAATGTAAAATTTTATCATCATAAAGTTTTATTTCTGTTGGTAATATTTAGATAAGGAGAATGATTCACATTTTCTTCCATTATTTTCCATGTTTATGTACTGAAAAGAAAAATGTTTACATGGGTCAATATTCAGCCAAAATTTCTAGACTCAAAATGAGTGTTAATTAGGTAATAAAATTTTGGAAAGTAACAGAAATCTTCATGGTCCACAAATAAAAGGACCTTTCTTGGATAAAACAGAGAGGAATGATGCAAAAGGAAATAGAAAATTGGGACACAATAGCATAACTGAGAGCTGAGCTCAAACATAAAATGTAAAGAGATCCTGGGAAATATGGTTAATCCTGGATTTAATACTATATCAGGAGCTCAAAACATCTTCCCCAAGTAAAAATATTTTCTTTCTGTTTTCATTTTTTCTAAGGTAACCAGTAATTAATACAATTGGTAGTGCCTGTCTCTTCTATATTTTATCATTCTCTTTCATAATATAGTCACCTGCTTTCTGTGAATAAATGTAAAACAAATCAATCTATATATATTAATTGATTTCAAGGCATTGTGCAAGGTTCTGCAAGCAATATTGTAGACTAGTGATTTTAACAGTCTAAAGTTTGCTTTAAAGTGTTTACACTATGAATTGTATGGCTTAAACATTTTATATCCTCCAATTGGCAGAATTTTTATTAAAGCATATTTTAAGGAAATATGGAGGGCTGA
Organism: Felis catus; assembly: GCF_018350175.1. Lineage (NCBI taxonomy): Eukaryota > Metazoa > Chordata > Mammalia > Carnivora > Felidae > Felis > Felis catus. Next base: position 105,346,478 of record NC_058369.1, read on the forward strand.
AGGAAAAAAAGAAGGCTCACACTCTCAATGTAGCCCACAATTTCCACCTCGAAATAGTTCCCATATATGAAACGCTTTAAATTATATTGTAACCCTTCCCCCTGGAGTCTTGACCCGCAGTTTGAGAAATACTGGCATTGATATATGAAATACACAGATAATGCAAAAAAACTCATTTTACCACATAGTTTCACCTTCTGCCCCCATCAATCTTATTATAAAATCTGTCAACAGGAAGCAAATTGCCTCCATTCCCATGGTCACTTTAAAGGAAGTGTTAATGACCAAAATAAATGCCAAAAGTGAACAGGAATAAAGATACAGAGACAATATTCTACTTAATTAGCTTCTAAATAGTAATATTAATCTACATGGCAAAGCTTGTATTGAAAGAAAAAACTAGAAAAGCCTGGATCTTGTTTTGTTATGTTTGGAGAAGACAATAGTATTCTCTGATATCAGTGTTTCTCTCTTACCTTCTCTTTGCTTTCCCACTTTGCCATTCTTTATCCAATCTCTTCCTCCAACCTTCTCCCTTCTTTACCTCACCTATTACTCTGACATAGCTCAACATGGTAAGGGATGAAAATAAACTTGGAAGAAAATATTGTAGGCATATAAAACTATACATTAAATTCCAAATTACTTTATTTGTCACTTGGCTAATGAATACTTATTGTATGCCTACTACCTACCAGACAACATCATGCATTCAGATGATGGACACGGTTAACAAAATAGCTCCTGTCCTTATGGACTTTACTCTCAACATTTAACAGAGAAGAAAACCTGCACCAGTATTTACTAGCTACTGAGAAACTGTTAACGTACAAAATGTTGAGAGTAGATTTTCATAGTGCTAGAGAAATATATAATTTGGGGACTCAACTTATTTAAGTGCATTAGGAAACGTTTACTGGCATAGTAATAGTCATACTGGGATTTGGAGGGGGGCCATCATTTAGATAAGGTAAAGAGAAGGGGTAGAACATTCCAGGAAGAGGGAACAGTATGCACAGAAGCAGTGAAATAGGAGAAAGCATTGCCTGCCAAACAGAAAACCAGAGTGGTTGGCATGAATTAAGCAAATAGTAGATTTGTGCATGTGAGATTGGAAAGGCAACTAAAGGTTAGGTTTGGAGGATTTTAGAAGGATTATTCGAAGGCTCGCTGGAAGCTGTTGAAAGATTTCAAGAGACAAATGACGTATTCAAATCTGTATTTTAAAAGGGGTATATCCTGGCTGCTGTGTGGAGAATGAGAAGAGGAGGCAGGGTAACCACGGCCATGACATCTTCCGCCTGGTTCAGGATACAGACAATGAACACAAAAGTGAATGCATTCAAGAGGTACTTCAGTGGTGGAATGAATTGAATTGGGCAGAAGGATGAGAAGAGAGTCTAGAAATATGCTTATATTTTTGGATTAAATATATAACAGATAGTAGAGAGTTTTACTGAACTAGAGACAACTAGAAGGCAAAATTTTTAGATGGAAAAAACTACATATCTTAGGATCACAAAGGTGACCTAAAACTGAACAGCTAACTAAATACTAAGTATTTAATTATCAATAATTTTACTTGCCCTTCATAGGATTATAAGAGTTCTGGGTAGATGATTCAGATGGCCCATTTCTTACTAAAACTTTCCGAATTTTGCATGAATATCTAAGGCATCTGAAATAAAAGAGAATTATTTTTAAATCTGGATGTGCTCAGGAATTTATTTCTCATGAAGAAAAAAAGAAAAGCCATGTTTAAGGGAAAGGCTGAACTAGTCTATCTTATATCTTGTTGAATTCATAATTATAACCAGAATTTCTAGTGATGGAAATAATACCATCAGGAAACAATAAGAGCTTTAGGCCTTTTCTTCTCATCTATCCCTTTTGCCACTAACTCTGCCACTGTAATTTTCAGTTTTGGCTTAAAATTCTGTGTTCTCTGCACAATAGGCTATGGCATTATGTCTTTCCCAGACTCATAAACCCCTAAGCTGCCATCTGCTCACCCAAAACTGCTTTGAATATCCATTCTCTAAACTAAAGCCCACATTTATTACCTCCAAAGATTTTTTCCATACTACGACCACATATTTGGGTTCAATAATCCAAAAATCAATCATTCATTCAAGTTTAGTATAATACTTACTTGAGGAAAGCAGTCCGCCTAAGTGCTGAGCTGAAAAGACAAACATTAAGTTACTATATCTCACAATGATTGAAATCTTACTGGATTGATAGCAGAGTGCTTTGCACAATTTTGGGAAAACTAAGCAAGTGTAAAATTTTTAGGACCAAGTTTTAAAGTAACTGACCAATATGTTACCATTTAACATTTCTAATATAGGCCTATAAGAATCTTACTGGCTTGCACAGTTGTCTTATCCATTAATAAAGGGGCAAACAATAAGATAAAATCTAACAGATCTTAGCCTCTTAATTTAGTAGTAACATTGAAAGCTTACATTAACAAATTAAATATAGAGCCTGATCTCAAGACTTTTATAAATTCAAATGCTTAAAAGTTAATCAATTAATCTTTCCGTTACACTTGGAGTATCTCTTCACCCCATCACTTTCACCCCCTCCTAGCCCTGAAGGATCATTAGAGACAAGATGCATGTTACAATTAGTAACTGTAAAAATGAGATATGTTATTAACATTTCTCCTAAATGGCAATGCCATTCTGTCTTGCCTAACCTTTGCAAGTTGTTTTCAAGTGATTATGCAATTCTATTCAGATTTGGGGAGAATTACACAAAATCTTATATATTATATGTGACAAATATACAAATATTATAAATATTTGTCACCTTTTCAGAGGTGAATAAAAACGGGATAAAATCTGGGGCGCCTGGGTGGCTCAGTCAGTTAAGCATTGGACCCTTGATTTCAGCTCAGGTCATGATCTCACAGTTCCTAAGTTGGAACCCTGCATTGGGCGTCGTGCTAGCAGTTTTGAGACTGCTTGGGATTCTCTCTCTCTCTCTCTCTCTCTCTCTCTCTCCCTCTCCCTCTCCCTCTCCCTCTCCCTCTCCCTCTCCCTCTCTCCCTCTCTCCCTCTCTCCCTCTCTCCCTCTCTCCCTCTCTCTCTGCCCTTCCCTGACTTGCCCTCTCTTTCTTTCTCTCTCTCAAAATAAGTTAAAAAAAATAAGATAAAATCTTAGAAGGCATCCATGGATCATATTTATTTATCATATTTATTGCTTCTGTGATATATTTCCTGGCCTGGTGCCAATTAATTTGCAATTAATTTGAATTGTGTAAAATTTATAATGCTAACAGGTGCTTCTGGTTTAGGATGGCAAATTTGGCACAAATACTTACTCTTCTTACTCATAAGTTCAGAAAATCTTGTAGATTTTACAAAAGCATACACTGCCAGAACAAATAAAACCAGAATTGTGAGGAAAAATTTGTAAAAGCTATCCAGGAAAGTCATGGTCCAAGTATGATGTGAAGTGTTCAAATCAGAATAAAAAGTCAGCAGGTGTAAGAAAGAAGAATGCAATGGATACCAAGAAACAGAATAAGTGAATGAGATGCTGAAATAATAGATACAGTGAAAAGAAAAAAATAAAAGATAATAAGAAATTACAGGGGGAAAAAAGCTATATAAAAAAAGCACAAAAAGAAATGTAGAAAATTAAAACATGCTATGATTTTGAGAAGTCAACAAATGGTGTGTATTGCTTTTTTCTACATTTCATTGGCCACAACTCAACGGTGGCAAGCTGTAGTAGTAACTAGAAACTTTGATTAGTTTACTAGAAATAAAAGCTTGATGAGCACTTAGGCCTATTTTACAGTTTCTGTGAAATGGTTAACAGTTTAAACTCTTATTTTTTTATTCCATCATTCTCAGATATGATCTTTTGACTCCTTTGCAAGATGACAGTATTATCATTTTCCTACCTCTCATCACCCTATCATCCAGTTTCTGCCACAAGTACATTATATTTTTTATTGCATGGTTGGTAATATTTACCTTATATTCAATAACAATCAAGTTTGCTGTCTTTTGAATATTGGTTAATTATAAAAGTTTATAGTCCATAAGAGCATTTATGTCATTATAACTATAAAATATTGTTCATTACAGAGCCACATTTTGTTCTATTATTGTATTCTTTTTCAGACCTATTTGCATGCTCATAGGAGAGTATATTTAATGGATTTTTCCTGTCTAATACCCTTTAAACAATCTGAAAAAACAAAGAGGATAGATAGATAGATAGATAGATAGATAGATAGATAGATAGACAGACTGGAACTATAACAAAAGATTTGATGTCCTTGCCATCAGAGACACAAGAGCAGAGAAAGTGATGAGGCTGGAAAAGTACTAAAAGAACTCATAGCTAAACACTTCCCAAATGTGGCAAGGAACATAAATTTTCATATTGAAGTTGTTGAGTGAACCCTAAACAGGATAAACCCAAAGAAATCAGTGCCAAGGCATATCATAATGAAAGCTTAAAAACTAAAGACAAAAAAACATCTGGAAATGGCTAGAGAAAAAGAATGTCTTACCATAGAGGGCAAAAGGGAGTGGCACAGTATTTTTCAAGTGCAAAAACAACAGTAAGAAATCCTGTCTACCTAGAGTCCTATACACAATTAAAATATTTTTTTTTTAAGAAAAATTCAAGATATCATCAGATGAAGGAAAACTAAGAAAATGTGTTGCTAAAGAACACAGTAAGCAAAATTACAGGTAAATAAAATAGACTTCCCTTCTCTTTAGTTTTTAAAATTATGTTTGGTTGAATCAAAAATTCTAACATTGTCACATTGGTATGGTTTTAATTATACGTAGAGGAAATACTTTCAGAAATTATAAATGGGGGGAGATAAAAGGAGATAAAGGGAGCTAAGTTTTCTGTATTTCACTTAAACTACTGAAGAAATGACATCAGTGGACTGTGAGACATATCACAGTACAGCCATAGATTTAACACAAACACACGTACACATATACGCATATTTAACGTAATAGAACAACCACTGAAGAACCATACAGAAAGACAGGATTATCAAAAACAATATAGGGGCACCTGGGTGGCTCTGTAGGTTAAGTGTCAGACTTCATCTCAGGTCATGATCTTGCGGTTTGTGAGTTCGAGACCTGCGTGGGGCTCTATGCTGACAGCTCAGAGTCTGGAGCCTGCTTTGGATTTGGTGTCTCCTTCTATTTCTGCCCCTCCCTCACTTGTATTCTCTATCTCTCAAAAATTAATAAACATTAAAAAAATTAAAAAACAAAAACAATATAGATAAATTCAAATGGTCATCTAAAAATGTAAATAAAACATATCAAAATTTGAAGGACACAGCTAAATCAGTACTGAAAGAAAAATTCCTAGCATTAAATTAGTATGTGTATGTAAGTACATATATATTTGCTTTAAAAATAGTGGATTGGGGTGCCTGGGTGTCTCAGATGGTTAAGTATCCGACTTCAGCTCAGGTCATGATCTCACAGTTCGTGAGTTGGAGCCCCACATCGGACTCTCTCCTGTCAGCACAGAGCCTGCTTGAGATCCTCTGTTCCCCTCTCTCCCTGCCCTTCCTCCATCAAGAATAATAAATAAACATTTAACAAATAAATAAAAATTTAAAAAATAAAAAAGTTAATGGATTAAAACTCTTAAGGGTTGGGGCACCTGGGTGGCTCAGTCAGTTAAATGTCCAACTCTTGATTTTGGCTCAGGTTATGGTCTCATGTACAGTTCATGGGATGGAGCCCTACATGGATGGAGCATGGGGCTCCATGCTGACAACATGGAGCTTGCTTGAGATTCTCTTCTCTCTTTCTATGTCCCACCTCCAACCCCCCTCTCAAAATAAATAAATAAGCTTAAAAAATCTTCAGGGTTATACATAAAAATATTTTGAAACATGTCTAAGTTATGATACATTGTATATGCATTATGTATATATGTATATGTATTATGTATATACTTACATATACATACATATAACCTAAATACATTAAAAAATATTTTAAAGTATAACCTTTAAGATTTTTATTCCACTAACTTTATAAACAACATATTTTATATAAAAGTAACCTTAGTGTTTGACTGGTGAGGGAAACTAAACCTGATACCTTTGGTTCCAAAGGCTAAGTGTGTTGCATTAATTGATGTCCTGGCTCTTGTCCCCTTGGGAATGTTTCAAATATCCTAGGTCTTTTCACTGCACTGCAATAATGGACACATATTGTAAACTGAGATTTCATACATGAAAAGGATTTGTCTACCAAAAACAACTTAACTAAACCTCTTTTTCTATACCCTTTTTTGCTATCATCATCTCCCTTCCATGATCATTATAGTCACTGATGGCTATGAATTCCATAAAAGAATATCAATTTAACAATGTGGACACAGAAGGTACGAAGACCAAAAAGTTCAAATGAGTGTGTGACTGATGAGAGAAGGAGGAACACAAGGATCTTCTCAGGATCATCAAGTAAACCCAGTGAGAGCTTAATGGAGGAAGGTAATGGATTAAAACCCCAGTGCTTTTAAATTAACATTGACTACATTCACTGGGTATGCTGGAATAGAAATTTCATCCTGGAACAGAAAAGAGATATTCATGGAAAATACTGAAGAATCTCAACAAAATCTAGTTGTTGTTTTTTTTTTAATCATAAAGTACCGATGCGAATTGCTTATTTTAACCAAGTGTGCCTTGGTTATGTAGGATGTCAACATAAAGGAAAAATGGATGAAGGTGTTCAGGAACTCTCTGCACATTCCCTGTAACTCTTTTACAAATCTAAAAATATTTCACAATGTAAAGTTTTATTAATATAAAATTAACATTGAAATTTTGTATACAAAGACAAAGACTTCACAGTAAGGGCTTTGAAGCATGAAATGTCATTCTAGCAAAACCCCAATACATTGGTGAAGAGCAATACAGACTTAAAAGAGATAGGCCAGAACATACTGGAATCACACTTTCAGTCCTATTAAAGATCATCATTACTTTCTTCCTAGCTGGTAAATCTAGAATTAAATAAGAACATACCACATATTTTAAATAATTTCACATAGATAATAATGTGCATGAATTTAGTGTCAGAATAGTTACACTTGGGAGTTGCCTGTGCTTGCTGTATGCATTAGAAATGGCATAAAGAAGGGGCACCTGGGTGGCTCAGTTGGTTAAGTGTCCAACTTCAGGTCAGGTCATGATCTCACAGTCCATGAGTTCAAGACTGGTGTCAGGTTCTGTACTGACAGTTCAGAGGCTGGAGCCTCCTTTGGATTCTGTGTCTCCCTCTCTCCTGCCCCTCCCCCACTCATGCTCAGTCTCTCAAAAATGAATAAATTTTAAAAAACAAAAAAAGAAATGGCATAAAGAACCTCCAAAGTTCCCAGAAAAAAGGATATTTATATGCAAATATGAAGGTTAAGGAAAACACTGTAAAATACTTAGACTAAATGAAGGTGTCTAATCTCTGAAGTAAAGCATAAAAAGTGAGAAGCCATTATGGCAGGCTAAGCAGCTTGGCTTCTTAAGTTTCACCTGCAATATATATTCAATTTTTCCTCCACGCTAAAGAAGTAAAGTCCCATAAGGGTGAAATCTCTTCAAGCCACTTACCATAGTTTTTCCTTTGAACAGATTATAATTCTTTTCAGGAAAGAAAGAAAAAGAGAGAAAGAGAGAAAGAGAGAAAGAGAGAAAGAAAGAAAGAAAGAAAGAAAGAAAGAAAGAAAGAAAGAAAGAAAGAAAGAAAGAAAAAAGAAAAGGAAGGAAAGAAGACAGAAAAAGGAAGGAAAGAAGAAAGAAAGAAAAAGGAAGAAAGAAAGAAGGAGAAAAAGAAACAAACTCAGGAAAAAATTAAAAAAAAAAATCCAGAAATGTAGGCCTGGATTCTTTCCCCTGACATTTTTGTACAAAGTACAGAAAGGGGAGATGGCTGTCACTGTCCAGCCACTGTTAGTAAACCTGTTATTGCTTCTATGCTTTCAGCACATCATTAGAAAGTATATACAATTTGATTCAAAAGTTAGAAAACATGAGTGTGGCCAGTGGTATTTAGGGTCATTCTGCTCCTTCAAGGGATTGGAAGAAAAATAGTGAGAAAATTAGTATCAGCCTGCAACATCCTTGCCCAAATACAGTGTGAATCTGGGGAAGATTGTCCCCTGTGTTTTTTGAGGGGCTAGATCAAATTATGCTCAAATGCATAATTCTGAAAAATGAGTTAACTTTCTTTTTCTTTTTTAAGATTCTGGAACAGTATTGGAAGCAAAAATAATGAGAAAAAGATGACTATAATTTAAAAAACAGAAGCATTCAATCCCATATTTTCTTCATAGAGCACATACGAAAACATAAAAGAAATTCCAGGGTAAATGCCCTAAATAATAGAACTAGTTAATACCATACAAACTGAGATAACTTAGGGGTGCCTGGGTGGCTGAGTCAGTTAAGCATCTGACTTCAGCTGAGATCATGATCTTACAGTTTGTGAGTTGAAGCCCCCATCAGGCTCTGAGCTGTCTGCTGTCAGCTGACAGCTCAGAGCCTGGAGCCTGCTTTAGATTTCGTGGCTCCCTCTCTCTCTGCCCCTCCCCCACTTGCTCTCTGTCTCTCTCTCTCTCAAAACTGAATAAACATTAAAAAAAAAAACTGAGGTGGGTATTGAAGAGGGCATCTTTTGGGATGAGCACTGGGTGTTGTATGGAAACCAATTTGACAATAAATTTCATATATTAAAAAAATAATAAAATAAAATCCAAACAAAAACTGAGATAACTTATATTTGGAGATGATAATTTTTCTCCCCTTTATTATAACAGATTCTACTGCATAAAGATTGAATAACATATCTCAACTACAATGAGATATCACCTCATACCTGTCAGAATGGCTAGAATCAACAACACAAGGAACAACAGGTGTTGGTGAGGATGTGGACAAAACCGGACACTTGTGTACTGTTGGTAGGAAAGCAAACTGGTGCAGCCACTGTGGAAAACAGTATGGAGTTTCCTCAAAAAGTTAAAAATAGAACTTCCTTATAATCCAGCAATTACATTCCTAGGTATTGACCCAAAGAATATATGAATACTAATTCAAAGAGATACATGCACCTCTATGTTTCTAATAGCATTATTTACAATAGCTGAGCTACAGATGCAGCCCATCAATAAATGAATGGATAAAGAAGGTGTGGTATCTATATGATGGAATATTATTCAGCCATAAATAAGATAGAAATCTTGCCATTTGCAATGGCATGGATGGAGCTAGAGTATACTACTGAGCGCAACAAGTAAGAGAAAGACAAATACCATATGATTTCACTCACGTGTGGCATTTAAGAAACAAAACAAACACACAGAGGGAAAAAAATAGCAAAGAGACAAATCAAGAAATAGACTCTTAACTATAGAGAACAAACTAATGGTTACCAGAGGGGAGGTGGGTGGGAGGATAGAGGAAACAGGTGATGGGGATTAAAGAGGGCATTTGTGATGAGCACCAGGTGTCATAGAGAAGTATTGAATCACTATATCGTATACCTGAAACTAATATAACACTGTATGTTAACTAACTGAAATTAAAATAAAAACTTAAAAAACGACAAAAATGAGTAAAATAAACAACTGGTCTTGTTGGGCAGAAACGCATCCCCTCAGTAACACTTTGTTGGTAGTAAGCTTGCTACTTGGAAGTCTTCTGAGGACCACTCATTTCTCCCGGTTATATCTATGCCTTTAAATCAGGTTACTATGATAAACAAGCTCAAGAAAGCTTAATAATTAATGTATATATGACTTATTCCATTAAAAAATTAAATTTTAGTCATAAAATTTTATATAGGAATGTACTCTATAATTCTGATATTAAAATGATGTACATATATCTAGAATCATTCAAAGATGTATTCTTCAAAACATTAGAAGATTGAGACCAATGAATTTAAACTTTCAGTATAAAACGCTGTTGGTATCTATAAACTTCACTATTCTTCAGATAATTCATAATTAAAAAAACATTAAAATTAAAATATTTTAGAGTAATTCATTATCTCATGCTGCTGAATTAAGGCAATTTGTAAATTAATAATCTAAATAACTAGTCAATTTCTAGTCTGACACAAGAAAAGTGAACTTTCTTATTACAAACTCATAATTTTACATCAAAATGCAAAAATAGCCAAGTGATTCAAAACTGTAGAAGCAATGTAATGCAATGAATGGATACCACACACACACAAAAAAAAAGAGTTTTTACAGATATAAGAGGCTGGCACACTCTTCTCTCACTAGGATATAATTAATTACATGGTCAGGAATCTTTACATGTTTTAGTCACTACCTTACACAAAGATCCAAGGCAGAGCTCAAAATACATGCTTTAATCTCCATTTTATGACTAAAATCTAAAAATCAACTAAGGTAAACATTGGCAAAGAAAAATTAGCTATTTTTTTAAAAATAAGGCCTCAATTTCTACTTCTTTCGTCAAAAGACAAACCATATTAGATTTAAAATAATAATTATCAAGGAAAATGGCAACCAAAAAGCATGGTAAGTCATAATTTCACATGGATTATTTGTAATACTCTGTCATAACTGTAATTATTACATGGCCTCTGAAATCAGACCATCTAGTTTCTAATCCCCGATTTAACAAATTGCTATGTGACCTTGGGCAAGTCACTTAATCTTTCTGTGCCTCCTTTTCCTTACCTGTATTTTTCAGACAGTGATGAAACCTATCTCATGGTGTTGTCAGGACAATTAAGTGAAAGATAAAACTGCTATCCAAGTGTTAGTAGTAGTAGTAGTAGTAGTAGTAGTAGTAGTAAATACTGATAATAGCAGCAGCAGTGGCAGCATGTCCCTAACAAGTGTTCAAAGTCATTCTGTAGGGACACCTCTAATCGAGGCGGAATGTACTAAGACAGAATTTTGCTTCACAGATGAAATGCATACTTAATAACAACTCATCCAATTTCTACGAGTTTTTATAGTTATACACATTAATAATTTGTTTCTAAACTACTGTATAAATATAAAAACATAAAATAGACTTGGAGTCTGGGAATTACCTTTTTAACTTTATAATTAGCTTTTTAAACTTATGCCTATAGCTAAACTCACATGTAAACTAATCCTAACCAGGTGATTTACTTTAATATGTATTTTAATATAAATTAATGCCTAGTATTGCTCATAATTCTGGATCTTCATTTCATTGTTACAGTTCTGTGATAAATATTTGTTGCTTACTGCTTATGGCATCTTTTCTCTAGATTATTGTTGAGATAATACCAATAATTTCTCTTTGAGTCTATTTTCTGTCACGTTGAATTATATGAAAGAAATGAAAAAGAAATGTATTTCAATAATATATAGGAATCTAGAACAGTTCAATTAAAAGTAAGTTAAATAATGTGGTGAGTCTGCATGAAGTAGTAAACATGAGGACATGAATTTCAATGGCAGTCTGCATTCAATATTTCAGCACAAATGTTTTAAACTTTGATTTTAAATGTGCAACTTTATACATACGTTATGTGTTGAGTTGCATACCCACAAAAAGATAGGTTGAAATTCTAACCCTCAATACCTCCAAATGTAAGCTTACTTAGAAATAAAAGTCTTTACAAGGTCAACAAGTTTAAATAAGGTCATCATACTCAGCCTTGTGAGCATGACTGGTGCCCTTGTGAAAAGGGGAAATTTGGACACAAAGACAGACACAAATAGAAGGAAGAGGATGCAAAGATACACAGGGATCATGTCACGTGAAGACCAAAGATCAGAGCGATGTATCTACTACAAGCCTGCGAACAGCGCAGGCTACAAGAAGTGAGCTTAAGAAAGGCAGGGGAAGTTACTTTCGGCGCACCCTCAGAGAGAGCATGGCCTTGCCAACACCTTGCTTGACTGCAGATTTCTGCACATCCCGCCCGCGCAACACTCTTGCCCCTCCCAGGCCCCCGCCCAGCCGAGCTTCGAGGCAAGAAACTGCTTGTTGTTTTGAGCCATCCAGTTTGTGGTCCTTAGTGACAGCAGTCCTAGGTGTACAAGACACATTACTAAAGGTGCTGTTGCATTTCTGGTGTTTAGCTACCAATCTTCCATAATCTTAATTATATACTTCTTTGCAACTGAAACTGTTCTATAAAGATGTCACACCCCTGTGGAAATAATCCTGAATCTGAAGGTATGACACCACAGGCAAAAGGCAGATTTTTTTCATCAGCAGATTTTATTGTGTTCTCGTATATTCTATAAAATGTGTATTTTATTTATGCAGAAAAACTGGATTAGGGTTTTCCACAGGAAAATCGAGTGTAAATTTCTTTTAAAACTAGAATAATTTTGTTTTACCTTATACTGCTTTTTAGTGAGAAAAGAAATTGTGTTCTTGTACACCTTGATTTGAATGTTCAATAGAAACATTTTTATGCTAATACTGAGTCAAGGTAAAAGAGATATACTAAACCACATCCTACATACGATTTGAACCACAGAAACGAAGGCATTATATAATATGTATTAGTTATAACCATTCACCAGGAGCAAGTGCAAAATAAAAAATAAAGGAATCAACTAAAATTTCCACCATAAAGCATTCCACTATAATTGAGAAACACATTTTGTATCATTTTTTTTGTACTAAGAAAGTAAATTCATTCTTCAAGACACAATTCCTTGGTTATTCTTTCATATAAAGAATATAACCTACTTCCATAATAATTGTAAGAACAATGAGTATGTTTACTTCTTTCTTTCCTTCTCAAAAATACTTCTTTCTCCTGGGATTTCCTTTTATTCTTCAGATTCAAAATAATAGATTTTTCTCTGAGTCCTTCTTGTGTACTAACTTCATTCAGTTTTGAATTCCTCAGATATTTTAGTATTTAATGAAAAGGCTAATGTTATGAAAGATCATGTCTATTATGCAATTTTAGAGCAGTTGTGGCCTACTAAGACATCAGGTGACAGCTCCCAAAGGGAAGGAGGGAGTCAGTTGAGATGATCTGGATGGAGGACAAGAGAAAACAAATCAAGGAGAACAGCAAACCTATGTAGACATAAAGAATACCAATCGGTGATCAGAAGAGGATCTCATCCAGGCAAGCTGGACACAAAGCGAAACATCACAAAGGATGTGGTTAAGTGTATAGATTATTGAGTCACACCACATTCACTGACTGTATCTTTAATGGCTGTGTGATCTAGAGCATTAGTTTTCTCATCGTCTAAAAAGATGTAATATTAGTTTATTGTAGGGATAAAGGGAGATGACCTTTTTTAGAGTTCAGTGTTTGTGTGGTACCTTCTAAACATCTGGTAATAGCCAAGGGCAGTAGCCCTAATAAGGCAGGCAAGAACTGATCCGTTAATAAAACTGTCCAAGAATTTTTTCTGAATACCCCCCTTTTTTTTAATCTAGCTGACTGGAATGCTCTATATGTCTATTAAAATAAAATATCTATCATTTCCATGTCATTATAGATTGTATTTTCATCCAGACCCAAAGCTTTACATCAATACTTTGATAACTCAAATTTATATCTCCAGGTCTGCTGTTCCTTGCCCTTGAGTATGGGCAGGATCTGTGACTTGAATATGGCAAAGATATTGGGATATCACTGTTGTAATTATGTTACATAATATAAGTCTCCATCCTGCTAGTTGACTTGTTCTAGAATCTTGCTTCCCTTGCTGATTTTATGGGTTTTTTTCAAGTTTTAATTTAAATTCTAGTAATTTAACATGTGTGGTAAAATTGGTTTCAGGTGCAGAATATAGTGATTCATCATGTACATATAACATCCAGTGTTCATCACAAGTGCCCTCATTAATACCCATAAACAACTTAGCCTACCCCCCCACCCACCTCCCTCCATCACCCTCAATTTGTTCTCTATCCTTATCTCTTATGGTTTGCTTCCCTCTTTTTTTTTCCTTCCCATATGTTCATCTATTTTATTTCTTAAATTCTGCATGAGTGAAATCATATATTTGTTTTTCTGACTGACTTATTTTGCTTAGCATAATACACTCTAGCTCCATCCACATTGTTGCATATGGCATGATTTCATTCTTTTTGATGGCTAAACAATATTCCATTGTATATAACTTTGCTATTTTTTTAAAAGTTTATGTCTTTGCTTTGAGAGAGAGAGAGAGAGCAGGGAAGGAGCAGAGGGAGGGAGAGAGAGAATCCCAAGCAGGCTTTCCTCCCTGAGAGTCAGACACAGCACTCAATTTCATGAACTGCAAGATCATGACCTGAGCCAAAATCAAGAGTTGGACATGTTAACCAACTGAGCCACCCAGGTGCCCCTAACCTTGCTAATTTTAAAAAAGCAGGATCCCATAAGTCATTAGGCTGCAAGGAAATGAAGTCTGCCAAAAACCTGAGTGAGCTTGGAGGCAGACAGAGTTCTCCCCAGATCATGTCAAGATGAGAACCCAGCTGGCTGATACCTGTTTGCAGGCTTGTGGAGAGCCCAGCTAAGCCATGTGGAGATTCCAACCTCACAAAAATTATGAAGTAGTAATTTGTGTGGTTTTTAAAATTGTTTTATTTATTTATTTATTTATTTATTTATTTATTTATTTATTTATTTATTTATTTTTGAGAGAGAAAGAGAGAACGTGTGAGCAGAGAAGGGGCAAGAGAGAGGGGGACAGAGGATGCAAAGTGGGCTTTGGGCTGACAGGAGAGCCCAGGCACTCTAATTTATGTTGTTTTAAGTCACTAAATTTGTGGCGATTTTTTATGTACCATAGAAAATAAATATAGGGATTTAATAAGCATCTTCTCACAAATTTAGACTGTCCAAGAGAGTAGTGTTCCCCCTAACATTCAAATATGCATCTTCTAGTATTCCTTATCTAAGTTGATGACCCCACCATTCACCCCAGCTGATCAGTTAAAACATTGTGGAACCAAAACAGATTAAAAACAAAAAAAATCGGAGAACCATTCTTGATGGCTTTGTGCCTCTCAGACTGAAAAATCCTATCAGCCTTATACTTATGTCCAGAAAAGTAATACTGGTTATAATCATTTGGTTCTAATCATTTGCCTGTGCTCCTGTAATAACTTCTTTTCTTCAATTCTTGACCCTCTAGAGGCCAGAGAGATCCTTTAGCAGGTAAATCACTGATCAATATCCTGCTCTCAAGTCTTTCAAATATTACCATGAGATTGAAACAAAATCCAAATCATTTAGATGATTTGGAGTCCCAAGTGATCTGGCCCATTATACCATATCCTACTTCTTCTTCCCTTAATCATTTTGCTCCAGCCATACTGATCTTCTTGCCAGTTCTTGAACACTCCAAGCAAATTCTCTACTATTGTCCTTCAATTTGGTATCCTTTCTGTCTTAAATAGTCTCCCCTTATTCTCACAACTTGCATTCTTTTTTTTTCCCTAAACTTCTACTCACATGTTATCTCTTCATAAAACCCCTTTTATGAATGACCCATCTAAGTTAGAAAACTGTATGACTCCTATTTCACCTGCCTTAGGTTTTATTTTTTTTACAGTACTTATTTAAACTATCATTATCTGGATGCCAGTTGAGCATTCAACTCTTGATTTCAGCTCAGGTCATGAGATTAGAGCCCAGTTTTGGGCTCTATGCTGACAGTGCAGAGCCTGCTTGGGATTCTCTTCTCTCTCTGCCCCTCCCTCCCTCACTCTCGCTTGTGCTCTTTCTAAAAATAAATAAATAAATATTTAAAAAACAAAAATAGGGGAGCCTGGGTGGTTCAGTTGGCTAAGTGTCTGACTTTGGTTTTGGCTCAGGTCATTATCTCACAGTTCATGAGTCTGAGCCCCACATTGGACTCTACTAACAGCACAGAGCCTGCTTGGGATTCTTTCTCTCTTCCCCTTCCCTGCTCACTCTCTATCTCAAAATAAATAAGTAAACTTAAGAACCAACCCCCTCCTCCCCCCAAAAAAAAATATTATTATTGAAATAGGGAATCTGAATGAACCTTATGAAGTTCTGTTGTTTTCCTGCCTCTATTCATTCCAGGACCTGTACCCTTGCCTTCCACATGTCTCATAGTACCAGTAATGTATGCCCTCTTTGTAAGGATCAGGAGTTAATGATTTCTTTGGAGACTTCCAGCACATTGATAACATCTAAGGAATGACCAGTTGAGAATAACTAGGTTAGGCCATCCTGTGTGTATTCTAGACCACTGGGACTAGATATCTAGACACCCAAGACACCCTGGCTGCAAGGAATAAGCGACTTATGGAGGACACCTGGACTCTAGTTTTTGTTCTGACCAGTTCCTTGATGCCTGAGAGGACATGTACACCAAATCACAATCCTGAATAAAAACGCCAGACCCCAAACAAAAATTAGACTCTCTCTCCTTTCCTTTCCACGTCTCCCAGATGCTCTGTCTATATCTACACTATCTAAATATCTTCAATAAGCTTTGATCTCACTTCCTTTTGGCTTGCATTTGAGTTCTATCATGCGTGAAATCAAGGGTACTCTTCGCTGGTCCTGCGGGAGCCCCTCTGGGTCCTAGAACCCGGTCTGTCTAAATCATTATCACCTATTACCCATGTATATTGTCTTTTAGGTAGAATACAAGTCACATAAATACTGGTAACTTGGTTTTGTTCATTTCCATAATCTAGAACACTACATGGTAAAAAGTAAGCAGTTGACCAATTTGGCATAAAACTGTAGTTGAAATCATTTTGGAATCCTTTCAGGAAAAAAAATATTCTGCCATAGTACTTTGAGAAGTTCCAAGTATCTCACAGAAAAACACAAGTACATTTCAAACTTTTATTGAAAATTGAATGCTAACTAATCACAAAACTATATTCTGTCTTCATCTTTTTGTATTCTGTTTTAAGAATTTTTAAAGTGAATTATCCCATGAATTAACAAGTATTCCAAACTACAGCTTGTGACTTCTCTGTCAGCTACATCTCAACCATCATTTTTTACTCTCCAATGTATATTTAATACAAAGAAATAGAAAATAGTGTGGCAGAAAAGTAAAATAACTTGTTCCCCAAGTATGTTAACAGTGAGTATAAAAGTCAGGCTTGTAATGTTATCCGACAGAGACCAGAGACTATGTGCATGGGGGATCTGCTTATGGTGACACAATCCATCATACTGTCATTGTTTGACAGTCACAGACAAGAGGAGATACCTAGGAATTACAAATGAATTTTCTCACTAACAATTTATAGCAATTTGCAGAACATTGTAACTGGCACATTTTCTTCACATAAGTTCCTTATGTTACAATAAAAAAAGGATGTTGTTTTTTACACTGTTCTTATTTTATTCAGGAAGATATTTGCCAACAGAGTAGTATCATGTGTTAATAAATTGAGTCAAATAATTCTCCCTCTCTTGTCTGAGCCAGTGCTTTTCTGCTTGAGGAATGAGTAGCTTAGATGATTGATAACAGAATCCATAACATTTCCCCTCCAAGTCACCAGCTTGAACCCAACCTAGTTGAGCAATGAGAGACATTTGTTTCCCCAGGCAGCTTATGAGAGGTTTGCATGAAATGAATGGGTAGTCTCTATTTGCTTACTGGACCTGAAATGATAGTTACTTGAATTAGAAATATATTCTGCTGTGAGTAAAGACCTAGATTATCGTTATACCAATATCCTTTTTTTCAAGGCCCTAAAGTTAATGTATGATATTGGTTGGCATTCCGTTTCTGACTAGAATTTCACTCTCTGAGGCAAGTTTATATTCAGTATTTTCAATATTTTCAATATTACATAAGTATTATTTTAGATTTTTAATAATTAAAACCTAAACGTGGTATAGTAATAAAGAGTAACAGAATTCGCTACCCCAAAATATGTCTCTTTGACATAAGGATTATTTTAAGCTTATTTTTTTTTAAGCTGCAGACAAAGGAAAAGCTCTGTAAACCAAGTAAACCTTTTTGTAAGAGACATTTACATTTATAAGGGAAATCTCCATTTGCCAGGGTGTCTGTCTCTCTGTACCAGGAAGAGAAGGATGACTCTAAATCTGCAGAAACTCTTATCAGTGGAGAAGGCAAAAGCCTAAATCTGCATAAGCACATTACCTTGGCTTACAGTGCTTTGCTTGCTAACCTGTCATGACTGACTCTCCCTTCTTCCCCACATCCTGGTTTTTTGTTTGTTTTTGTTTTATTTTGTTTTGTTTTTAGTTGAAGATATTATTTAAGGTGGTGACTTGGGCCATTTCACAGAGTTACTTAGTTTTACTGGGTTTTTTCCACGTATACAGGAGGTATACGTGTTATTAAAATTGTTTTTATCCTGTTAATCTATCACTTATTTGAGGAGGTAGGGTTGGGGGGTGTCTCAGCCAAGTGTCTAAAAGGGTAAGGGAAAATTATTTTTCTTCCCCCACAAAAAACCAACTATATGTATAATAATTAATGTTTTTGTCTTAAATTTATATTCAGGTCTCAAAAGTTAGAATATCACCTTTTGTAAGATTTAAATCATTTTTTTAGTATTTTTAACTCATTTATTAATTAAAGAATTTAAAGTAAACTGATAAAAGGATGTATGTTTTTTAAGTTTATTTATTTATTCTGAGAGACACAGAGAGCACTTGGGGGAAGGGCAGAGAGAGAGGGAGGGAGGGGATCCCGAGCAGGGTCTGCACTGTCAGCGTGGAGCCTAACATGGGGCTTGATCCCACCAACCATGAGATCATAACTTGAGCAGAGATCAAGAGAAGGATGCTTAACTGACTGAGCCACCCAGGCATTCCATAAAAGGATATTTTCTGAAGACATTTCAAAATGAAGGAAATAATATCTTCCAATTGGTGAGTTAGTCAGAAGTGACTCAGGTTATGTGGGCCCTCCTCTTTCCTAGAAGCTTCCCAAATGTATGTAATGGAAGAAAAAGTTGTTTTCACAGATAATTTTTTTAAAAATATATGTTATTTATAAGAGCTCCTTGGTTCTCAGTGTAGCATCTCTATATTCACTATAGTGGTTAAGGCTGTCATCTGTCCTTCCTGGCACGGGGTAGGGTAAGTACTACACTTCCTTGCCGCTCTGGAAGCTGTGTGTGGATATGTGATTTGTCTTTTCTAAGAAAATGTGAGCAGAGGGGCGCCTGGGTGGCGCAGTCGGTTAAGCGTCCGACTTCAGCCAGGTCACCATCTCGCGGTCCAGGAGTTCGAGCCCCGCGTCAGGCTCTGGGCTGATGGCTCAGAGCCTGGAGCCTGTTTCCGATTCTGTGTCTCCCTCTCTCTCTGCCCCTCCCCCGTTCATGCTCTGTCTCTCTCTGTCCCAAAAATAAAAATAAACGTTGAAAAAAAAATTTAAAAAAAAAAAAAAAGAAAATGTGAGCAAAAATGACGTGGCACCTTTCTTGCGGTTGCAGTGATCATGGAAATATGGATCCACTTGATGCAGCTACCCCCTCCCAACTTCGACTCAGGTCACCATCTCGCGGTCTGTGAGTTCGAGCCCCGCGTGGGGCTCTGGGCTGATGGCTGGGAGCCTGGAGCCTGCTTCTGATTCTGTGCCTTCCTCTCTCTCTGACCCTCCCCCGTTCATGCTCTGTCTCTCTCTGTCTCAAAAATAATTAAACGTTAAAAAAAAAAAAATGCACATATACCATATACAAGAAATTTGTTTTTAAATATTAAGTACCTGATATTTAGGGGTTATTCATCACCAAAGAATAACATAGCCTACCCTAACTGACACAAAGCTATTTCACAGACATGACATTGATGTTATATTTTGTTTCTAAGGATGCAAAGGCAGAGAAGTCTGAAGAGGACTAAAATATATAGCATAAGAAAGGATTAAGGTAAAAGCAAAAAATGGGAGAATTAGAGGGAGTTCTATGCACAGAGAACTACATAAATTATTAGGAGGGAGGCAAAACAGATCTTTACTGTTTGGCAACTGAGAAAAAAGACATGAGAACTGATTTTTAGAGAGGTAAAAATATTGTGTGGTATATAGTACATGACCTATGCCCTTTTAAAGCCTTCTCTCCTATAGGGGCCAGGGGTAGGACACCGCAAGATGGGGACTGTGGCGTTAGCATTATTTTGAGTTAAAACCAATCCAAACCCACCAAATTCAGAAAAGTCTCTTTACCTCTCCCTCAACTGTCTGCTTTACCAGGAAAAGAGCTATTAACAGAGATTCCTCTTTACCTATGAAACCTATCTGCATAATAGGGCATCTTTGTTTTTCAAACCTCCCCTTTTCACCTTCCTGCTAATGGTCTTTTGCCCCTTTGTATCCTGAGATCCTTCTCCTTCTCCTTAGATCTTATAAACATCACATTGCTTGGGAATTTCCATTTATATGTGGATTCCCCACACATACACTATTAAATTTGATTTTCTCCTGTTAATCTGTCTCATGTCAATTTGATTCTAAGTTGAGCTAGGACCTTGAAAGCCAGAGGAAATTCTTCCTCCCCAACACCACTAATGGGTTTTTAGTAAAATCTGTTTTTCTCACTACTTCTCTCTGAATATATTCTCTTTGAGGAAATGGAAAAACATCTTTTAAGGTTACCACAGGAAGAAACCAAAGTGACCAATGGAAGGCAATCAACACAATCTCTTTCTCAGAAGATAAACCAAAGTAATATTTTATGTGGCTAGAAAATCTATAGCCTTTTGTTGTGATTGATATTTAGGTATTCCTAAATACTGCCAATGCTAATGTTGATTCAACCAATGATTGTGAATATGTGTACTGGAACCATGGGAATAGGAAAAATTTGTGTGACGGGAAGGGAGGAGCCAAAGAGAAAAAATAAAACCTCCTCTAAGGAGGGATTCAATAGATATCTGCACTAAAAATCGGGAAATATCACTATGTACTTGTTACTTAGAAATGTAGACTAAAGAACTAGGAAAAGCAGTGAGGTGAGTTAAAGTGCTTGTCTCTGGGTAATAAGACTTGGGGGTAAGGAGAGTTGAGAAGTGTATAGAAGAGTCAATCAAAAAGCTGTATTATTGGATAGGGGCACCTGGGTGGCTCAGTTGGTTAAGCATCCGACTTCAGCTCAGGTCACCATCTCACGGTCCATGAGTTCGAGCCCCGCGTCAGGCTCTGGGCTGATGGCTCAGAGCCTGGAGCCTGCTTCCGATTCTGTGTCTCCCTCTCTCTCTGCCCCTCCCCCGTTCATGCTCTGTCTCTCTCTGTCTCAAAAATAAATAAACTTAAAAAAAAAAAAAGCTGTATTATTGGACAAAAATTAAGTTGTATAAATAAAATTAAAGAAACAAAACTTACACTTTCTCATTTTTAATCATCTAAATTTGTTTTGATGCCTTTAATTTTTTTAGCGTTTAATATTATGGTAATTATCAAAGAAAATATGTGTTCGTTTTATAAAACTTAGATATGACAGCAAATTATCATTCTAAGTTGGCTACATTTCCCTAGCCAATGTCTGGAGCAGTTCTACCTGGTATAGGAAATGATGATCGCAAATGAATTATAAGGAACCACTCACCAAAACATCACTGTTTTGCGTGAACACTGAGACTGTCTTCCATCTCAGTCTCCAGTGCCAGCCGAACAGGCTGAATAGGCACAGTGAAGCGTCAGCTAAATAACCAATTATAAATTGAAATTTTGTTTATTTTAACTTGTTTTATTTTTTATTTTTTTAAATTTACATCCAAATTAGTTAGCATATAGTGCAACAATGATTTCAGGAGTGGATTCCTTAGTGCCCCTTACCCATTTAGCCCATCCGCCCTCCTACAACCCCTCCAGCAACCCTCAGTTTGTTCTCCATATTTATGAGTCTCTTCAGTTTTGTCCCCCTCCCTCTTTTTATATTATTTTTGTTTCCCTTCCCTTATGTTCGTCTGTTTTGTCTCTTAAAGTCCTCATATGAGTGAAGTCATATGATTTTTGTCTTTCTCTGACTGACTAATTTCACTTAGCATAATACCCTCCGGTTCCAGTTCCAGCCACGTAGTTGCAAATTGGCAGTTGAATGCAAGAAGAGTTGATGCAGATTATCAGAACACAGAGCAATGCATACTATTCAGAAAAGACTTGAAATGATCAAGAAAATCATTACCCGTGATGATTTACACAATCATATTCTTGTGAAAAGCAAGAATACACAATTAATCTATTCCATTGAAGGTTTTTTGATCAACCAACCTAGCAAAGAAAGTAAGCAAAGAAGGAAATGGACAGTGGTAGACTTATTTTTCTTTTCTTTTTTCCCCTTGGCTGCATTTCTTCTTTCTTCTCTCCCTCCTACTCTTTCTTCATCTCTCCCTCCTTCCCTTCCTCCCTCCTCTTTTCCCTCCTTTTCTCCAAGAAGCAAGTAAAGAAAAAGTAAATCATAGTAAGTAAAAAGGTTTCTCCTCAGGAAACAGTTGTTTTAGGCTCAGGATTGAGCATAGAATCAATCTTGGCTGAGGAGCAGGGGGAGGGAAACAGGATTTACCAGGCACTTTCTCGATGGCTGTGACCTCCAGGGCTTACCGTTCTTGTTGATGTTGTTTTTTGACTTGTAGTTTTCTAATGTTTCCCACTAAATCGATTATTGCCTTTAGAAGTAATTTCATGGCTTTTAGAGTACTATAGCTTTATCTTTCTAACCTTCATGGCGCTGTGAAAGATTGGTCTCATTTCTTGTTAATTCTGATTCTTCTTTGAGGTTATTCTTTCCTTCTCCAAGGGAATCATCAGGTATCGTTTTATTAGTCTTACACATCATGCCACCTCTGGGGAATCTGTGCTGGCTAATTCATCTTTCCTGACAATTGCCAAAATAAATGGTAGCCAGAGCACTTGTTTTATTTCTGTGAACTTATTTTATGCTCGCCACCTATAACAGCAGTGAGCAGTCATAAAGACCAAATAGACAAGGATTTTCTCTTTTCGATATTATACATAATGGTCAGTTTTAAATCATTTTAGTTGCAAAACATTTTAAAGAATAGTTTAACCCTACATTTTTTACATGACATATTCATTTCTTCTTGTATTTGGCAACAAAAGGTAATGGAAGAAACAACTCACAAGTATTAGTCTGGTCCCAGCCCTACATATGACCTCACACAATTTACTTAAGCCCTTCAGGCCTTGGTTTTATAATCTGTAAAATGTAAGAAACAACGTCTGAAGTTAGTTGAAGTTTTAAGAGATTGTGTTTCCAGTAAGAAAAAATATCACACAGGGCGCCTGGGTAGCTCAGTCGGTCGAGTGTCCGACTTTGGCTCAGGTCATGATCTCCCAGCTTGTGAGTTCGAGCCCCGCATCGGGCTCTGTGCTGACAGCTTGGAGCCTGGAGCCTGCTTTCGATTCTGTGTCTCCCTCTCTCTCTGCCCCTAACCCACTTGCATCCTGTCTCTGTCTCTCAAAAATACATAAACATTAAAAAAAAAATTAAAAAAAAAAAGAAACAATATCACACAATTATCAAATCTTTAAATACCAACAAGTTAACCTAAGAGTATATTTTATCTTCCATTCATTAAAACATACCAGGAAGATAATATCTAAATGCTTCAGTTTTTTCAAAGATATGCCTTATTACTAAATACTCCTTTAAATATACATAATTAAGAGTAGACTAACAGATACCAGAATGACAATAGGTTATAAAGTTTGGAACATGGTCCTAGAATAAGTTAGTAATTGGATACTACAAAATCCAGCTTTTAGAGCCTAAAATATCTACTTTCTGGCCCTTATCAGAAAAAGTTTTCTAACCTCTACAATTAAATAAACAAATAGAGAGAAATGGGGGAGAATACATGATCCCAAAAGGTGTGTAGATTGCTTGGAGCCAAAGGTAACTAGCACCCAGTGGACTCAGGAAAGGGTTCTTTTGTTTTTTGTTTCGTTTTAAACCTCTCCCTTAACTACCTAAAAGAATTTACACAGAAGGCCTACTAGAAAGAGGTATTGCCATAGATAACTTTTTGTATCAGAAAGACTTACCTGCAGGACACGTGGGTGGCTCAGTCCATTGAACTTCTGACCTTGGCTCAGAGGTCATGATCTCAGGGTTCGTGACTTCCACCCCCACATAATGCTCACTGCTGTTAGCACAGAGCCTGCTTCAGAGTCTCTGTCCCCCTTTCTCTCTGTCCCTCCCTTGCTTGCGGTCTGCCAAAAATAAATAAATAGTAAAATAAAAAGAAGACTTCTTTGCATGACAATCATTTGTTTACCATACATTTGCATTTCTATTTTCCTGTGAATTTTCTTCCTCCCCTTTGAAGCCCCAGATTCCGACCACCCCCTTCTCCTTAGCTAATTGAGGATAATATATAAGCCTCAATTGTCCTGACAATCTATCAGGGAGCCTCTCATGTCTTTGACACTTTTATGCTACATATACAAAATTAAATGTTTTCTTCTGTTAATTTGTTTTCTGTCAATCTAATTATCAGACTAGCCAAAGAACCTAAAGGGAAGATAATAAAAGTTTTCTATCAGTACAGGACAAATCTTCCTTACAGAAGAATTCCAAAGAATACATATAAAAGTGTGAGAAAGAGAAAATCACCGTTAGAAAACAACAGTAATAATTGCTGCAAACAAGATTCTCTATTGAATGCAAAATTTTAAGATAAAACAGGATGGTTGCATAGTGTCAAAGTACCCCCCCATGCATATTAATTATTATGGTCATTTTAACACATACACAAAATTTTTGATCCTCCTCCCTCCAGAGAATTGAGTTCAATTCTCCTACTCTTAGTGTGGGCAGGATTTAATGACTCAGTTTAAAGACAGGAAAATAATATATAAAGGGATAAACAGTGACTTCAGAGTGGAGAAACCTGGTAGATACAATCTCCAACAAGTAATAAGATTAAGTCTACTAGTCATAGTGCATATTGTTATCAGGTGCCTTTGGTAGGATGCATCAATGTCATATTCTCCAAGACCCACAATCTCCAAAATAAATAAATATTTGTGTAATATCAACTGTGCCCAAACTGAGGAACATTCTACAAAATATCTAACGAGTAATCTTCAAAACTCTCAAGGTCTTAAAAAAAATAATACTGAGAAAATGCCATAAACTGGTGGAAACTAAGGAATATGCTTCCTTTGAATGATTCTAAGTTACTAGGGCCATTTAAACATGTTTCCTGCAAGGCACCCAGAGTGTATATCAGACATTCGTGGGCATCTTAATGCTTATGACCATGGAAGAATTTATTTAATAGCTGACATGAGACTATGTCTTTATAATATTACAGGATTATAAAGGTGTCAGGTTATAATGTGATTCTGAAGAACAGAATGCTGAAGCTAATATATATTAATATATAAGACAATGTAGATATGACCATTCCTTTCTAATGTGACATAAATTAAGAGAATTAAGAGAGTGAAAAGAAACACTGAATTGAATTCACCTAAGAAAAAGAGATAGCTATAAAGACTGGAGCATTGTTGTTTTGTTTGTTTTTTAATATTTTCTTTTTTAAGTAATCTCTCCACCCAACATGGGGCTTGTACTTACAACCTCAAGATCAAGAGTCACATGCTCTAACGACTGAGTCAGCCAGATGCCCCTGGAACTTTGTTCCTAATTTTGCTGATTTTTGTTGTTGTTGTTGTTGTTGTTGTTGTTGTTGTTGTTGTTAATATCAATTATAGGGGCACCTGGGTGGGTCAGTTGGTTGAGCATCTGACTTGGGCTCAGGGCATGATTTCACAGTTCATGAGTTTGAGCCCCGCATTGAGCTCTGCTATCAGTATAGAGCCCTCTTTGGATCCTCTCATCCTCCCTCTTTCTCTCTGCCCCTCCCCTGTTCTCTCTCTCTCAAAAATTAACATTTGAAAAAAATAGGTTTAAAAATATCTATTATAAGGAAATGAAAGACAAAGTGTGGATAAAATGTTTTACAATAACCTACTGTTACAGGATAATAATTCTTGATAAAGCAATGACGTGCCTCAATGCTAAAAATCTCGTGAAGTTAAAAAATAAGCCCTTGAAATATACATTTATTTCATTATAATTGCATCTAAGAGTAAAATAATTTTTCCTAACAGCAGAATATGAGGAGCTGTCTCTCTTCTTTCTGTTCCCTCTTAAAGAGAAAGGAGCCCAAACACTACTAAAACATACTCAAATTTTTATTAATCATTTCTTATTGAATTTGAATCATACAAGAACAAAGGATGCCTTATGCTCTGGACAAAGATATTTAAGTATGAATTGTGCACTTACACTTCAACAGAGACAAGAAGTCTCTGGTTACTAGGGCAAAATATGTTTCTTTTAGGAAATTTACCCCAAAGCCCCCACTCAAAAAGCTATAATGACTATCTGAAGACCTTCACCCCAGAATGCTTGCTTTGTTTACAGAATTTCATGTTCACTAAGAAGTTAACATCGACATTCAACAAGAACTTGGCACCAGGCTAACTTGATCTCCATGAGCACTCCTGACCAGTCAAGCTAATTGCTGCTCCCTCCATACTGTGATCTCCTTAAGAACAGGACACTTGAATACAGGATCCCTCTATTCCAAGAGCCTAGCTCATTTTCTTCCTTCTTTCTTCCTTTACTGTTTTGTTTTGTTTTGTTTGTTTGTTTGTTTGTTTGTTTTGATAAAAATATTTAAGTTCTATTCTCAACCAATTTCAATCATATAATACATTGTTATCAAGTACAGTCACCATGTTTTACATTAGGTCCTCAGACTTTACTAATCTTAAAGTTGAAAGTTTGTACCCTTTTACCAGCTTCTCCCCATTTTCCTCACTCTTCAACCCCTGGCAACCACTTTTCTACAAACAACCTAATGGAAAAAATGGGCAGAGGATCTGATTAGACATTTTTCCAAAGAAGACATACAAATGTCCAACAGGTACATGAGAAGGTGTTCAACATCACTAATAATCAGAGGAATGCAAATTAAACCCCCAATGAGATTTCACCTCACATACGTTAGAAGAGCTATCATCAAAAATACAAGAGATAACAAGTGTTGGCAAAGATAAGGAAAAAAGGGAACCATTGTGCACTGTTGGGAATGTAAATTGGTGCAGCCACCATGGAAAACAGTATGGGGGTTCCTCAAAATATTAAAAAATAGAACTACCATATGATCCAGCAATGAAATTGCTGGACATTTATCCAGACAAAATGGAAGCATTAACTTTAAAACATACATGCACTTCCATGTTCACTGCAGCATTATTTACACAAGCCAAAAGATGGAAACAACCTAAGTATTCATCAATAAATGAATGGATAAAGAAAATGTGATGTATTTATACAATGTAATATTACTCATCCATAAAAAAGAATGAAATCTTGCCATGAACAACAACATAAATGGACCTTGAGGGTATTATGCTAAATGAAATAAGTCAGAGAAAGACAAATAACATATATATCATTTATATGTGGAATTAAAAAAGAAAAGGTCACAAAAACAGAAACAGATTGGTGGTTTGGTTGTCAAGGTAGGGTTGAGGGATGGATGAAATAGGTAAAAGGAGTCAAAAGGTACAAACATCCAGTTATAAAATAAATAAGTCAGGGGATATAAGGTATGGCATGACAACTATAGTTAATAATACTTGTTGCATATTTGAAAGTTGCTAAGCATGAATCTTAAAAGTTATCATCCAAAGAAAAATAAATTCTGTAGCTATGTATGGTGACAGACATTAACTAAACTTATTACAGTTATCGTTTTGCAATATGTGCAAATATTAAATCATTATGTTGTAGACCTAAAACTAACATGATATTGTATGTCAATTATACCTCAATTTAAAAAAGCTTTAAAAAGAATGAAATATGATAATATTTTATAAATTTGCCATTTTTAAATATTTAAGAAAAGGTTCAGAAACATTTATACTTCAAACCTAAAAACCTACTTTGATTGCATCAAAATATAAACTAATATATTTATCATCAAGTATTTTAAAATTCTAGTTCAGAATAAGGAAGCAAATTTTGACGCCAGAGTGACCTCGTGTTTTGGTTTTTTGTTGTTGTTGACTGTTAAAAATCTTTAATTAAAAAAAAAATCACAACCCCCCTCAAAAAAGGCTAAAAACAGGACAGAGATTGAATTTCATTGTTGACAAAAAAACAGAACAGATTAAGGGACCGCCCAGGTCAAACAGAATGCAGGAAAATGTGGAGAAAGGATGCCCCCAGCTGTATATCCCTGACACTGCTGATAGAATACACTTCTCCAAATAAAAGGTCTCATTTTGAGATAGAAAACCAAAAGTTATTTCTTTACCCTAAGGGAGAAAGGATAAGTCAGTGGGCAAGCCTTCCTATATTTCACTTGGTAGAAGGCAAGGATAAAGTGGGGGGATTGGGGGGACACTGATAAATTATTTTTGAATATTGCTTCTTTTCCTGAATGTTGGTTACTTAGCTGTTCATTTGTGATAATCCACCGATCTGTATATTTATGTTTGGTGCATTTTTCTAATGGTAAACCTCCATAAAAAATAATTGAAAAGGAGAATCCAAATTGTATTTACTGATTTCTACAGCCCAAAGAGAGAGAATGCACTTTCTATTCCAATTATTATAGTTATGTAACAAATTATTCAAAACAGCTATTTATTTATTGTCTTCAGAAATTCTGTGGATCAGGAATTCAGGCAAAGCATACATAGCAGGGATGGCTGTTTTCTGCTCCCCATCAGTGAGAAGGCTCCAAATCTAGGGGTGGGAATAATGTTGACATGTTCACTCACATGTCTGAGAGCTGATGCTGGTTCACAACCAGTTAGAGGATATTATAATGGATGTACGAGCTCCACTTAAACGAGGAACAAAACACAAAAAAATAACAAGGAGCATGAAGATATCCATGAAGAAAAATTTAAAGTCCTACTGTGAACATCAATCAATAGAAAATATTACATTTCTGAGTTTAAAAAAATTTTGAAGAATACAAACATGTTCATTTTCCTTATGTTAACTTGTAATCCTACTGTGATGTCAACTAAAAACAGGATTCTTGTTTTCTGGCAAAGCAAGCTGATTCTAAGGCAAATTGCCTTAGCTGTTCCACCAGTTTTGATTGGATTCAAATCACATCTGCCACCTCATACAACTGGCCCAAGCCACCACCATGTTTCATTGGGGCTATTGAAATAGCCAACAAGGACTGCCTGCTTTCACCCTTGCCCTCCTCTCCCTCATTCCTCACCTACACATTAATCAGTTCTCTAAAACAGTGTTTCTTTGATAGTGTCAATCATATCCCAACCTTTTATTTCTTACACACTTAGAATGTAATCCAAAATTCTTTTTTTTTATTTTTATTTTTGGGACAGGGAGAGACAGAGCATGAACGGGGGAGGGGCAAAGACAGAAGGAGACACAGAATCGGAAACAGGCTCCAGGCTCCGAGCCATCAGCCCAGAGCCCGACGCGGGGCTCGAACTCACGGACCGCGAGATCGTGACCTGGCTGAAGTCGGACGCTTAACCGACTGCGCCACCCAGGCGCCCATGTAATCCAAAATTCTTAACATGGTCTACAAAGCATCCCAGGACCTGGGTCTTTTTCTGACCACATTTCCTATCAGTATCCTATTTCTTTATACTTCTATTCTTTCTACTGTTTCACTTTTCTCATGTTTCACAAAGCTTTTCAAGCTCCTGCCTATCAGCCTTTGTACTCTGTTCCATCCGCCAGCCATGATCTACCAAATCATATTCATTCCACTCTCATCTTGAATGTCACCTCTTGAGAGAAACTGTCATTGAAACTCCTATAAAAGCATAAGTATTTATACTGCTTTATTTTCTTCATATCACAGATTGATTTGTTTTGAGGTTGTTCGTTTTCTCCACTAGGAGGTGCATTTCCACATAAACAGAAACTCTTTCTTAACTATTTAAAATCTGAAGAGCAAGTGCTTAACAAATATTGAAATGAATCAGAGTCAGAATCATGCTGAAAATTAGGATACCATAAGAACAACAATGTAACCCTAAGCTACCATAACATAGATAAAAAGCTCAATCAACGGAACATACAATAAGGACCAGAAATTGATCAAATGTAATGTAATTCAGTATAAAAGAGGAAAAAATTTCACATTAGGAGAAAGGTCATTTACATTAGGAGAAAGTCTTACCTTGCAACCTAAACTCCAGATGAATTAAGTATTTAAATATAAAAAAAGGAAACCCAGAAATACTAAAACATCCATTGTAGAGTTTACAAAAGTCATCTTAGAAATGGGATGAGTTTTATAACTATGGCATGAAGCACAGAAACCATTTTTAAATGTTGAAGACTTTGACTACCAAAAACAAAATTGTAATGTTTTTATTTTAAAAATCACTTTATAAAAAACAAAGGAGGGAAAAACATTTGCAACTGGTATCACATGCAAATTGCAAAGTTTTTCAATGTGTGATCAGCTCCTATAAATAAATAAGAAAACAACAAACAACCCAGTAGAAAAATGAGCAGAATATGTAAATAGATATCATATTGAATTAATTCTTAAATGTATGAAAATATGCTCAACAGCACTCAGAGAATATAATTCAGGCGACAATGACATGTTATTTACCTATTTCATTGGCAAGCATTAAAAAAAAAAAGATACCACGCCCTGACAGAGAGGATAGGTAAAAGACATCAGGCACTCTCCACCACTGCTATTGGAAGTATAAGTTGGAATACTGTCCATGAAGAATATATTAGTTATCTATTGCCACATAACAAATGGCTCTAAAACCTAGAGGTTTAAGACATCAATTACCATTTCTTTTCTTTTTTTCTTTTTAAATTTTTGTAATGTTAATTTATTTTTGAGACAGAGAGAGGAAGAGCAGGAGAACATGAGTGGGCAAGGGGAAGAGAGAGACGGAGACAAAGAATCTGAAGCAGGCTCCAGGTTTTGAACTGTCAGTGATGCAGGGTTCGAATCCACAAACTGTGAGATCATGATCTGAGCCGAAGTCGGATGCTTAACCGACTGAGCCACCCAGACACCCTGAACATTTATTTTCTTGACATTTTCTCTGGGTCAGAAATTTGAGAGCAGCTCTGGCTGGTTGGGCTAGAGGTTGGGCAGTTCTGGCTCAGAGTCCCTTGTGAGGTTAGTCAGGGCTGCATTATTTTAAGGCTGGATTAGGGCTAGAATGATCCGCTCTTAAAAGTTGTTCACATAGCTACCTAGCAAGTTGGTGCTGGTTGTTAGTGAGACCCCTCAGTTCCTCTATATGTAATGCCTGAATGTTCTCATGACATGGCAACTGGATTCTCCTAGAGCCAGAGATCCAAAAAGAAAAAAACAAAACAATACAAAACAAAAAGGCAGGGTGATAACTGCTATGTCTTTTATGTCCTGGACTCTGTAGTCACATATCCTATTGGTCACATAGGTCAGTATTGTTCAGTATGGGAGGGGGCTACACAGGAGTATATATTTCAAGAGAAAACGATAACTGGGGATCCTTTTGGAAGCTCGCTACCAAAGGGAACAATTTGAAAAATATTTTTAAAATGAAAATTTCACAAAAATTCTGAAACCCAAGTCCCACGTCTAGTTAACCTTCAGATATGCACTCAGATGCATAAAAGAATATATTCATCTCAGCACTGTTAGAAATCATAGAAAATTGAAATAACCTAAAGGCTTATCAATAGGGATCTGATTAAATAAGTTGTAATTAATCCATATGACATGATATACATGTACTTTAAAGGAATGGGATGCCTTGGAAAGGATCCACAAGAAGGAAGAGGAAAAGAGAGTGATGACTAGGGGGACAAGAGAGAGAAATTTATTTTTCAATGAATACTCTTCTTCACCTTTAATATTTTATAACCAGGTACAAGAATTATCTACTTTGAGAAAGTGGGAAAAAGACATATAACTGTCACAGTTTTTGTAAAACTACTTATTCCCCAAACAAATGTGAATTGGGCTCCACTGAGCCTTCATGGCTTTTTATTTTGTCTTTGTGTGATATATTAATCAATTTGTTATCACCATCATCTTTATTTGGACTTTCAACTCAACTCTTCCCTGAGATTTCAAGCTTGAGTGTACTGATTACCTGGCTTATTTTTTATTCCCCAGGGTTCTTAAGCACAATATTAAACACAGAGAAAGCACTCAATGCATATTTGTTTAAATCAAAGTTTCTTAAACCTCAGCATTACTAATATTTTGGGCTACATGATTCTTTGCTATAAAGGGCTGTCCTGTACACTGTAGGAAATTTAGCAGCATCCCTGGCCTCTTTTTACTAGGTGCCACTAGCATACTCTAAATCATGACAAACAAAAATGTCTCCAAACATTATGAAATGACCCCTGAAAGGGAAGAATCATTCCTAGTTGAAGACCATTGGTTGCAAGTAATGACGTATTCAACCCTGAAGTATAGCTACAGAATTTTAAAACGGTTTTTCAAGCAAGATTTAGTATATATGTTCTACTACAACATAAAACTTTGGTATACACTATTGGTGTTAAGTGAATGAAGAGAAGGAATATAATACATTATATCCTAGAAACTAAACAAAGACTAATATTTAATACTTTTGTTATTATTCATCTATTATTCTTAATTATTCCTTATTTTATATCCAGAATTGACCTTGCATAGGAAGGTAAGAATTCACAACTCCTCATTTAGTGAGGCAGTATAATTTGCAACATGATAAATGATAGCCTATATGTGAAATATATCATTTTCTTCACCCTTTCTTCTAGATGACTATAATGATAGAAAAAATTGATTATCAGTATACCAAGGGTATGGTTTGAAGTAAATACTCCACTCTTTGATGCAGATCACTTCATCAAATAGGGATTAAAGTATATAAAGATTAATTATTCTAGCCAAAGACTTAGTTCTGGATGATTTCTTTTCATTGATAACCAATGGTTTACAAACTAGAAATTATCATCTGTGAAATTGGATAAAGAGCCTCACAGTGAGAATGACAGACAGAGTAACACTGAGGATATCTAAGACAGATCACTGTCATCTCACAAACAGCATTATTGGAGATAAAAGACCTCCATAACACATGAGTGAAGAAGTTAACAAATCTTTCCCTATCTTTAAGATTGCCATTTTGTCATTAAAAGTCTTTGTGGCATTTTAGGATATTTCCCATTTTTCTACTCATTTTTTCCCTCTTTTGTGTTAATTCTACCAAAAGTAGAAAAGCAGAAAAAGAAGAAGAAGAAGAAGAAGAAGAAGAAGAAGAAGAAGAAGAAGAAGAAAAGGAAGAAGGGAAAGGGGAAGAAAGGGGGAGCAAAAGAAGAATGGAAAGAAATTTTTCCATGATAAAATGAAATTGCCCCAGATCTCTAGGCCACAAACTAAAAATTAAACTGGGGGCCTAGTTTTGTATATTCTTTTCCTTTAATTCCACCAAACCACAATTTAGCCAACATTTGTAAAGCCCATTTTTGGAAAATACTTAAGAAATTTAGTTTTCTGATGCTACTATTTCCATATTGTAATTTTTAAAAAATGTGTTTAACAAGATCACTATGGACAGGATCCCTGGTGTTATTCAGCATAACTTCAAACAGTATTGGCTTCAAAACTAAAACTTCCTGCTACCTTTAATTCTAAAACTTTTGCATTGCTTCGTCTCATCTATCTTGATACCTGAATATCTGCCACCAAATCCCAAATGGTATACCTACCAACAGTTCCGGCATTTAAAAAAAGAGTTAAAGATATTTTAAACTTTTAAATATTTAAAAAAATATTTCAAACATTAGGTACAGTTTTTAATTTTGACTATATCTTATGTATACCATTACTGAATAATAGTCTAATCTAGTTAAAACAAAACATAAGTAAAGAGCAAGAAATCTGGTTATTTGTTATTGTATATGAACATAGAAATTACAGCATATTATTATATATTATTTATATAAAAGGCTATCAATTTTACCTCTTGATTATTTATAGAGCAAGACAAAGGCATTATAGAACTATCCTGTCAATGTAGGTCATTTGTATAATAACTAGAAATTTACACGGAATCCACAGTTCAGTAATATGAATGGTCATTTATCAAGCTTTTAAAGACAAAATAATTAATCAAGAAGGAATATGCTTTGTGTGCTTTCAGGTGGAAATATTACATCTTTTTTGTAAGTTGACAATGGAAAGACTTTTTCACCTTTTCTTGGCTTAAATTTTAAAATCATATTGTAGCGGGGCGCCTGGGTGGCTTAGTCGGTTAAGCATCCGACTTCGGCTCAGGTCATGATTTCACAGTTCGTGAGTTTGAACCCCGCGTCGGGCTCTAGTGCTGACAGCTCAGAGCCTGGAGCCTGCTTCACATTCTGTGTCTCCCTCTCTCTCTGCCCCTTCCCTGCTCATGCTGTGTCTCTCTCTGTCTCAAAAATAAATAAACATTAAAAAAAAATCATATTGTAGGAACTAATGGATGGTCTGTGATCCTTCACACCTGAAAATGCTTTAAGTAAAAACCCAAGGAGCAATTCAGCATAAGTTATCAACAATGTGAATATTTATAATGAATTCAAAGTTATGAATCAATCACATAATTGACATAATTTGAGGGTCAACTATTTATAGTAATTTAGGATATTAATACTAATCTGAAAATAAAAATGATGAAAACACTATTGACCTAAGCTTAAGTTTGATAACTTATAAAATTGGCTTAATATCCAAACCAAGTGAAATATAATCAGGAATTTGGCAAACATTGTCTAGGTTAAAACACTCAAAATACAAAAGTTTAAAGTATTCAAGGCCCTCAGTGTAGGGTATAAGACGTTATTGCTAGTAAGCCTCACAGTAATCCTCAAAGAGATGGACCTGTGATATCAGTCAGTCCTACTGCTAAATAGATTATCCTTTCTTTGACCCCATAATTGGTTCAGAGTGCTGTTGCATTTTATTAATTCTCACCACTTTGGAAGATTAAATGTATTTTATTAAGGGAACCTGATAATTTTCTACAAGTCAAGGAGGAAGAAACATGGACAGCTCCCCTCCTGGTATGTACACTTAAGCAATATAAAAAATACTACATGTCAGAGAACATCAGGTTCTGATACAGATTTTAAGACATGAATGCAAAGCATCTCTAGTGTCTGGTATTATGGCAAATATGGTTTGCTCATTTTATGAATCTGAGTTATTAAAAAAATATGTCATGTAGCAGAAAAACTGCTATCTAGTATTCTGGTTGGTGCAGACCCTAAGAGAATTAGCCAAAAAAAAAAAAAAAAATTAATCTTAAAAAAAAGAGAGAGAAAAAACACATCTTTCTACATTCTTTCAGGTGGACAGATCCAACTGAAAAATGTGAGGGTGTTTGCCAAGCCAATGACTTTCTTCTCTGATCACTACATTCCCCTTCCTCTTGCGCACACAGATGTAGCCCTTGTTAATATGATTCTTCTAGGCATCCTGAATTCTTCCAGGCTACATTTATTTAGTTTATAGGTAGACATTTCATCTAAGCTTGTCAAATAAGAATTTCTTTCCTGAAAACTTGGATTTAGCCTTAGAGGCTGCAGTTTTATTTTTATTTTTTTTTTCAACGTTTATTTATTTTTGGGACAGAGAGAGACAGAGCATGAACGGGGGAGGGGCAGAGAGAGAGGGAGACACAGAATCGGAAACAGGCTCCAGGCTCTGAGCCATCAGCCCAGAGCCTGACGCGGGGCTCGAACTCCTGGACCGCGAGATTGTGACCTGAGCCGAAGTCGGACGCCTAACCGACTGCGCCACCCAGGCGCCCCTGCAGTTTTAGATATATAATATTTTTTTCACTAAAAAAGTTATCTATAACTAGTGTTGGATTGTTAGTTGTTGGACATTACAGTCTAAGTGATTTCACCCAGTTCCATGTACTAAATACCATCTACAGTTGATGACCACTGTGTTAGTTATCTGTTGATGCCTAACAAATTACCACAAACTTAGTCTCTTGGCAGTTTCTGTTTCAGCACTTTACCTGTGTCTCACAAGGCTGCAATCAATTTGTCTGCCAAGCTGGCTGTGTTCTCAACTGTGTTCTTGAGCTACAATTCAAATAGGCAAGTGTCTGTTTCTAAAACTTTTCCAGGTTTTTGGTAGAATCTCCATGCAGCTGTGTGACTTAGGGCCCAGCTTCTTAACTGGCTGTTGGGTCAAGGCTGCCCTCAGGTCCTAGAGGCTACCTTCAGTTGCCTATCACGTGGCTCCTATTTGCAGGCAGTTCACCACATGACTTTGCTTATTCAAGGCCAGCAAGAGAATCCTTTCAGTCTGCTAAGACATTTATATAACATAATCATGGGAGTGACATTCCATCACTCTTGTCATAGTGTATTTGTCAGAAGTCATAGGTTGACAGGTTCTGCTTACAGTCCAGAGGAAGGAATTTTACAAGAGCATAACTCATCAGGAGCCTCCCTAGGGTAGGTTTGGCAGAACAACTCAATGAGTATAGCTAGCTTTGATCTCTCCCATGGGCCCTAGACTACCCTACATCTCCACTTGATGTTGAGCAGGTAATGCCAAAAAGAAAATGTTAAAAAAAAAAAAAATTGCCTTGTCCCTATACATAACCCCCAGCCAAACTTGCTTCTCCATTTCAGTTGATGATACTACAATTTATACTTTCCTCGGGGCAAAATCATCGCAGTCATCTGCGATGCAGACATCTCCTCACCCCACCTACCATATTTAATCCATCAGTAAGTGTTGTTCAACCTTCAAGTCCCAAATCTAACCACATATCAAATGGGCTGCTCATCATCCTAATCATGAAAAGTCTTCCTACAGGTCTCCCAACTTTAGCTCCCTACAATGAATTTATGGCACAGAAAACATGATTATATTTAAGGTAAGAATGAGAGAGCACAAAAAGAGGAAAAAAAGGACAGAAAAGGAAAGACAAGATGGGAGAGAAGAGCAGAAGAGAAGGTAAGTGAAGGAGAGAAGAGAAAGTTAAGGATAATGAGGTGTATATGAGAAAAAGACGAAAGAGAAGAAAGGAGAGACGGGGAGCTGAGAAGAGGATAGACAAGGAAAGGGGAGAGTTGACAGAGAACAAGACAAAGACACAATGGAGTTATCCTCCTTTCTCCCTTTCCTACCATTCATACATGATCTATCACCAAATCCTATGGATTCATCTTCATAATATACCTGAAATCTGTCCATTTATCACCACCTCCACCACCACTACTCTAATACAAGCTATCACCTCTTGCCCAGACTAGTTTCAAAGCCTCTTAACTGGACAACCTACTTCTGTTCTAGCTGCATCTCACAATCTATTTGTCACATAGCCAAAATGATTCTTTTAAAATGTAAATCACATGATATCATTTCCCTACTAATTCCTCCCATGGCTTCCCATAATATGGACCAGTAATAACAATTCTTGATGAGCTGAACCTAGGCTAGATCTCTGACCTCAGTTCTGATTACTATCCTCTTGCTCACTCTTCTCTAGGCACACTGGATAACCTCCAGGCTGAAGTATGCCTCACAGTTTCCTACTTCAGAGTCATTGCTATTCCTCTGTAAGATGTTCTTCCTACAGATAATCACACAGCTGGCTCCCTCCCTTTGATCAGATTCCTGCTGGAACACCAATCTTTCAGAAAGGACTACATTAAACATCAGCCCTTTCATCATTCTTTTATCCTAATTTATATTTCTCCATTGCACTTACCAGTGTTTGACATTTTGTAATTTTTTTATTTAATGTTTGTTTGTTTGTTTGTTTGTTTATTTGAGAAATACAGAGCATGAGCAGGGGAGGGGCAGAGCGAGACAGAGATACAGAATCTGAGGCAGGCTCCAGACTCTGAGCTGTCAGCACAGAGCCCAACATGGGGCTCGAACTCACCAGCCATGAGATCACAACCTGAGCTGAAGTCAAACGCTCAACCAATTGAGCCACCCAGGTGGCCCAAGTATTTGGCATTTTTGATCCATATTGGTTTTTTTTATCAGTGTTCCCCTACTTCTCCACGGGTAAGTTCCCTGAAGACAAACAAGGACTTATTTTGTTGACTTTTGTAGGCCTATGATTTAGAACAGTGTCTAGCACACAGAAGGCACTCAGTGACTGTTGAATGAATACAAGGAAACTATAAATCTAGACTTATTCTAAAATCTCCATCTGTTAGCATGAGAAAATATGAGCTAAATGTCCCTATTATGCAATTTAATTTAAATTGAGTCTGATTCAATACTTTTGAAAGTCCCTTCAAGTTATAGTCGATCATTTGACAAAACACTAGATCCTTCAAATCCTTCAAATGACTGTCCCCATCACCACTTCTCTCCCTAAAATAGTGATTACGGACATGGGTGACTAAGGAATGAGGCTCCTTGCAGCAACAAGAGATAGGTGACCCTTAGCTAATAAATTTATCATGTATTTTGTCTGGGATATTTTCTGCAATTACTACCTCTTGTTTGCTCTTGATG
Organism: Felis catus; assembly: GCF_018350175.1. Taxonomy (NCBI): domain Eukaryota; kingdom Metazoa; phylum Chordata; class Mammalia; order Carnivora; family Felidae; genus Felis; species Felis catus. The sequence goes on from NC_058369.1 coordinate 105,384,949, forward strand.
TTTGCTTTTTTATGATACCTGTATTTGGCTTGTTTTCATTACAGAAAATATCAGAATTATAAATGTTTTTATTTGTATAGATAAGCAATTTTTAATACTTTTGAATTTCTGCTCAGTTGGCTGAGTGTTGTATACCATGTTATAAAATATTCAATAGAAATCTGATACTAATTCCTGATCTAAAAAAAGCATATACTTGAATTGAATATGATCAAAGACACTGATTCTACAGAAACCATTCCTTACACTTTTACTTGTGAATGTCTAAACTTGTTTAAGAAAAAGAACAGGAGTCAGCCTGTATTTTGAAGATTATCAACTGATGAATATTAGTTTGAATTTTCTTCTTTAAAAGTGCATAGAAGGGGCGCCTGGGTGGCGCAGTCAGTTAAGCGTCCGACTTCAGCCAGGTCACGATCTCGCGGTCCCTGAGTTCGAGCCCCGCGTCGGGCTCTGGGCTGATGGCTCAGAGCCTGGAGCCTGTTTCCGATTCTGTGTCTCCCTCTCTCTCTGCTCCTCCCCCGTTCATGCTCTGTCTCTCTCTGTCCCAAAAATAAATAAACGTTGAAAAAAAAATAAAAATAAATAAAAAAAATAAAAAAGTGCATAGAATATGATAGCATTGATATTTAGATCATGAACTTGTTTTATGATCAAAAGTATACAGAAAATTTTGTTCTGACCAGTACTGTCTGCCTAAGTAAATGTTTTTATTTTTAATATATGAAATGTTTCCTTCTTGAGAAAAACTAATGTATTTTGAAGATGGACTCTCTCCCTTATATATTAAAAAAAAATCCAGCTTTGCTTTAATGATCAGAGCCAGGTTATTATGTGTTCTGACTCAGAAACAAGGCATGAGTTTGCTGCAATCCATCCCATATTTGCTTATATGGTGTTTTGAGAACAAACTCAAACCATATCTTTTCCTTCATAACAGCCAGCAAAGCTATAGAAATGGGGGCTCAACACCAACTAAATCTTGATCCAACAAAGGTAATTGATGGCCTTGTCCACCCAAAATTTCAAGATTCTTCTACCCTGCCCCAAAGGTGATAGGTACGATTTCCTTTTTTTTTTTTTTTTTTTTGGCCTTGTTTCTACTATACCTAATAAATGGATTTTTGTACGTTCCTTCTACATGGTGTTGAGTTCTTAATTCACATGAAAGATGTTGTTGACCTAAGAAGAACTGGAATAGACTTTCTGTAATTAACTGCTACAAGTTTCCCACAACAGATGGATATATAAAATTAATCCAAGAACCATGAGAAGTTTTATAGAGTAGAGGAGAAAAGAAGAGGAGGGAGCAAACTGTGATTAAAGAAATGGAATTCAAGGGGGTATACTTTGGTTTCCAAACCTACAAAAGAAGTTGTAATATCTTTTAGCAAAACAAAAGAACCTAGCAAAATAGCAGAAACTACAAAGATAATTTAAGACAGGTGACACCAAAGAACAGCAGCTACCTAAAAATATTAGGGACACCTGGGTGTCTCAGTCTGTTGAACAACCAACTCTTGATTTCAGCTCAGGTCATGATCCTGCGGTTGTGGGTTCCAGCCCTGCGTTAGGCTCCCGCTGAGCATGGAGACTGCTTGGGAAATTCTCTCTCTCCCTCTGCTCCTCCTCCCTGCTTGTTGTCTCTCTCTCTCTCTCTCTCAAATTAAAAAAAAGTAAATTAAAAATATTAATATTTCTATTTTTTTGTCAATGTCTGAGATAACGTACTAAAAGTATGTGTGAGTTTTTCACCTTTGTTCTCAACACTAATTCCTGAAATTGTTAGCCACAATGTGTCAATAGTTTATGAAATTGTATTTATTACTTGACAGTTATTGAATTCCAGAATAAAGTGGTCATTTCATACATAATTCTGTTGTCTAAGTAAAGCTGATTTTTTTTTAAGTAAGGCTCAATTTAAAACAAGTCATATTACATATAGTTTCCCTTTACATGATTGCTCTAAACTTTCTTATGCATATCAAAATTAAAAATAGCCAATAATTCTTAAAATAAACATTTTGATTAATGACCCAAGTATATGATTTTCTACCAAATCTATTCATCATTATCTTATTAGTAAGTCAGTTCTCTAATCATTTGGAATTTAAATTTTTTTTTAAATTCTGGTTGTTTAGCAGATTTACAACCTTCAACTATTCAAGTTAGCACAGAATTTATTAGGGCAGTTCCCATAAATACCAGTTCCATGTATGTTTTCACGTGTCAGACACAAACATATCTCAGATTCTCCGTTTTACACTAGATGTCTTTTACATATACCACATACACCCAGAATTCAGCTTTTATATACAGAGTTTTTCCACATTGACCTGAACAGATAATTCCAGATAAACAAGAACTTTAAAAGCAGAGGAAACACTAAAAAAATATAGGAAAATAAATTTCTTTAACATGTATTTCACTTAAAAAAAATTTTTTTTAACGTTTATTTATTTTTGAGACAGAGAGAGACAGAGCATGAACGGGGGAGGGGCAGAGAGAGAGGGAGACACAGAATCGGAAACAGGCTCCAGGCTCTGAGCCATCAGCCCAGAGCCTGACACGGGGCTTGAACTCCCAGACCGCAAGATCATGACCTGAGCCGAAGTTGGACGCTCAACCGACTGAGCCACCCAGGTGCCCCTGTATTTCACTTTAAATACATGAGTTTAAGAACTTCTAGTAGTTCTCCAAATAACAATAATATGCTTCCTAATATCAGAGAAAAAAATTTGTATAATACATATAAATGCATGCACTGCATTTCCATAAATTTAAAGTAATATTCTTAAATACAATTTTATATATCTTTAGTTTAACAATTTCCTTTTTTCCAATTACAAAGAATTATTTGAAGTGTACTTTATCTTCAGATAAAAAATTTGGCATATCAGTTGCATATTTAATTATTCTTCAATCTCATCCTTATATTTTTTTTTTAATTTTTTTTCAACGTTTATTTATTTTTGAGACAGAGAGAGACAGAGCATGAACAGGGGAGGGGCAGAGAGAGAGGGAGACACAGAACCTGAAACAGGCTCCAGGCTCTGAGCTGTCAGCACAGAGCCCGACGCAGGGCTCGAACTCACGGACCGTGAGGTCATGACCTGAGCCGAAGTCGGACACTTAACCAACTGAGCCACCCAGGCGCCCCTCATCCTTATATTTTTAATACTGAATGCTAACTACTAATCTTAAGGGAGAATGATTTAACTAAAAGTTTCAGTTGATGGGTCTTTACTGTCAAACATAACTAACATTTTTAGGTTGAGAAACCATATTCCATTCCACAGTCAAATAATTATAATGAAAAATGCAAGTTATATAATAATACATGACTAAAAATTATCATGTGAAAACTATCAGTATGCTGACTTGACAAATTTTATGTGGTCTCCTCCAGCTTAAATGTGCATATAAATCATTTAAAAGAATGGGTCAAAATGCACATTCTGACTCTGCAGGTCTAGATGTAGTCTGAGATTCTGACAAGTTCCAGTGTTGCTGACGCTTACAGACTATGAAACATACCGAGTAGCAAGAGAAGATTTTAGAAAATTCCTTACACACTATATTTTAACTATTATGAATATTATCCTGTCACAGATCATGCTAACCTCCTAAATATGAATATAAATTAGTATTTGTGCTGGACACAACTGAAGTGACTATCCAACTCACAGATTCTTGTAGTGGCTTTAGTACTAATATCATTTCCCATCCACCTCCATCCACCCTGATGAAATGATATTGATCCAATTAGAAACATTTGACATGAAGACAATAATATTCTCTCTGGATGATTGTTAAAGCTTAGTCACTTTAATGGAAGCCCCTCAAAAAATCTCAGTTTTCTGATACTGAAGTCCTTGGAGCTGCCTTTCTGAAATTTAGTTGATGAATTCATTTTTAATCTGAGTTAACTTTAATACCTATCCAATAAATCCTCCTCTTAATTTAAGTTAAAGGTGACAAGTGTCTCTTGCAACCCAATAAACCTCAATAACACAATTACTTACTTTATCAAAGTAAGAATCAAAATATAATTATTATAAACATCCCCTGTACTGAACGCCATACAAAATAAATGCTGGTGTGCTGTTCTATAGAGGAGCTACCAGCCATATGTGACTATGTAAATCAATTAAAATTAAAAAAAAAAAAAACCTTAAAATTCAATTCCACTGTCATATTAGTCACATTTTAAGTGTTTTATAGCAATATGTGTCTAATGGCTAGCATATTAGTGCAGATAAAGGACCACTTCTCTCATTGCAGAAAGTTTCATAAGAAAGCACTGGCCAGAACAAATTCATTGGGGTTTGTGAGTATAGCTAGGTCTGGAAAAAGATTACTTAAGCATGCTAAGAAATTCCTCCACTGGCCATTGTGCTAAGAACAAATTTTATAAACTATATCTCTAAGTCCTAATTTCTTTTACAGAAGGAAACTTCATAAACTGCCCATTCCTCTCAGAATGCTATGATATTCTTGACCCTATTTCTATGACTCTAGTCAGTATGCTTATAGTCATTAGTACAGTACATAGAGTTATTATTTGATAAAATGAATTTTCATTAACATAATAAAATTAAGTCTAAAATGAGAATTATAAATGTAGAAAAAGGCATTAAAGTATTGGATCACTAATTAAGTCATGATATCTATTATATTAAGTAAAATATGCTAAAATATTCATATAAGTCAAATATGCTAAAATGAGGTCTTTCTCAAAGAATTTACAATAAATCAGCCCCATAGATTCATTGCAGACTGATGAGGAGGGGTTCAAAGGCCATTCACTTTCCATTGGTTGGGCAATGATGCCTTTCCTTGACAGTACAAGATATCACCTTGGTATTTTATTTAATCTAAATCTAAAGTTGTATGTCATAATTTATTTCTACATTACTTACACAGAAAAAGTAAAATATTACTTTTAAGATGTTAATGTCAGGGACTAAATATTTACCATACAACCCCCCTAATAGGCACATATTCATTAAAATATAACATCAATCTTTAAAAAAAAAACTTTGGGGCGCCTGGGTGGCGCAGTCGGTTAAGCGTCTGACTTCAGCCAGGTCACGATCTCGCGGTCCGTGAGTTCGAGCCCCGCGTCAGGCTCTGGGCTGATGGCTCAGAGCCTGGAGCTTGTTTCAGATTCTGTGTCTGCCTCTCTCTCTGCCCCTCCCCCGTTCATGCTCTGTCTCTCTCTGTCCCAAAAATAAATAAACGTTGAAAAAAAAATTTTTTTTTAAAAAACTTTTTAATGCTTATTTATTTTTGAGAGAGACAGAGCTTGAGTGGGGGAGGGGCAGAGAGTGAGACAGAATCAGAAGCAGGCACCTGACATGGGGCTTGAACTCGTGAACTGCAAGATCATGACATGAGCTAAAGTCAGACATTTAGCCAATTGAGCCACCCAGGCATTCCAAATCTTTTAAAGGGAAGAGGAGCTATATGCAAACATACATACATATACCCACAAATCTGAATTCAACACTTATTTGTCTGAATTTTGAGACCTGTGCCTTCCAGTTCATTGTTTTCTCCCTATATGAAAAGATATAAGCAGGAAAGCAGCCCCCCACCCTTTTTTTTGTTTTTTGTTTTTTGTTTTCAAACAACACTGAATCTAAGGGGCAATAATCAATTCTAAAAAATCCCCTTATTAATGAAAGTAATAACCAAGGTATAATCTGTATCCATGTATAAAAGTGTCTTTGTAAGAAAACTGAATATTCTGAAGGAAATTTACTTTGAAGCCAACACTTAAAAACTGATGTGTTCTCTAAAGTAACTAACTCTTTTTCTGAATGACGTGGTTTTTTTACATTTATTTATTTTTGAGAGAAAGAGAGTGACAGAGCACAATGGGGGAGGGGCAGGAAGAGAGAGAGAGAGAGAGAGAGAGAGAGAGAGAGAGGGAGACACAAAATCCGAAGCAGGTTCCAGGCTCTGAGCTGTCAGCACAGAGCCCGACACGGGGCTTGAACTCAGGAGCCATGAGATCAAGACCTGAGCCAAAGCCAGATACTTAACTGACTGAGCCACCCATGCGCCCCTCCTGCATGACATTTTAAATTCAACATGGTACCTTTAATCTGAGTGTTATGATGAAAATATATTGACCATTTAATAGGTTTTTAAATAGACCATTTAATATCCATACCAAAGTATGGATAATACTTAGAACATAAAAAATTCTGACATTGCAATTTAATTATTTAGGCTTTTGAACAATGCAGAAAGTTTTTAGAGTACAGATGATGAATTAACTACTTGATAAAAGCAGTATGCTAATAAGACTTTGGTTCTGTATACATCAATTAATTTTAGTCTTTTTCATACCTCTTAAATCTCAAAATGGTGTCTCTGTGTGTAAATAATACATGTGTGTATGTGTGTATAAAAGAGAGAGGAAAAGAGAGACTGAATTAATGTAAGTGATCCTACATCAGGAAGAACTGCTGTGAGTACATGTGCTACTTACATTGGATCAATATTATTATTTGAAAATGACTCTTAATCATATTGCTTGTTAATTAAGTTACAATATCCTCTAAATCTGGAGACTATTATGGTCTCCATTATATCAAAAGCTATTCTATAATTGACAAAATAATTTTGGTGGGGCTTCCCAGCAGATTTACCAGTACTGATTCCAGGAATTAAATCAACCTTTTCAATTGAATGAATGTGGTTCAATTCCATATAACTGGCCTGTGCTCTCCTAACTCAAAAAACAACAGTCATTAAACTGTAATACATCTGATTACTCTGTACAAAAGCAACATACATCTAAGTGAGAGCAGCTGTGGTGAAACAAAATACTCTCTTCCCTATTGGAGACCATTAGAAAACTAAAGCTGATAGATGGATCAAATCCACGGGGGGGGGGGGGGGGGGGGGGGGGGGGAAGCTCTAATAGAACAGTAAAACATATGGATAGTGCTCCACTGCAGAATTATGATCCTGTTAAAGGAAATTTCTCTCTAGAAATGTCCTCAATGACTCCTATGCTTGTTCACATTAGAATACCTATATTGTATGACAAATGGAAAATAAATCTGTTTCAAGTATGCATTGTCATATTAAAAGACTCTGATGCTTTGCCATTATTCAAGTGTCCCATTTCTCTCTTCAATGTTAAAACAGATGTCATGATGTTACTATTAGCATTTCATGTTTATACTTTTCTGCATTTTCCTAATAAAATTATTTTTCACTGACTGTATGCTTTCTACTTACCACTGATACAAATTTTATATTTACATTAACATGACTAAGGAAATATTATCTTGCTTTACTATCATTACTGCTGATTACAGTGTTTGCAAATATCCAAGGTAAGTCAGTGAAAGACACGTTCAAGGCATTTCTACTGCAACAAAATGTGAGTTTTGTTCATGTAGTTTTTAAATTTTTGATGTACATTAACATGTGAATATAAATGTGAATGATTTACAAGAACATTCCAGTTGATTTAAAGTTGGTGAGCTACATAAGAAGAAGAGGGTTTAGGGGCACCTGGGTGGGTCAGTTGGTTAAGCATCCGACTTCGGCTCAGGTCATGATCTCGTGGTTCGTGAGTTCAAGCCCCGCGTCAGGCTCTGTGCTGACGGCTCAGAGCCTGGAGCCTGTTTCAGATTCTATGTCTCCCTCTCTCTCTGACCCTCCCCCCGTTCATGCTCTGTCTCACTCTGTCTCAAAAATAAATAAACGTTAAAAAAATTAAAAAATAAATTTAAAAAAAGAAGAAGAGGGTTTAGAATGGAGAGGCTTGTAGGATTCAAGTACATGGAGAGAACAGTAGAAAACTAAGAAACTTAAACTACAATGTCATGAATCTTTAATTGTAAGATCAATGTTTTGTAACAAACACTTTTCCACTGGGAGGTGGAGGAAGCAAAGGAGAAAAAATGTTTACCAGATGTTGGGCATTCCAAATAAGAAGACATTACTCCTATCACTGCTTCTATAGCACAGATGCTATCTATCACTACAGTACTATAGTCAGACCATGTGGTCCACTTTAATTAGTGTCCTCCTAAGTGGCTATTAATTAGCATGTTCTTATATACTAAGTCTCAATATCATTCCAAAGTTTATAGTTGCTTCCTTACTTTCTTCTTTCTTTAGAGTATGCTTTATGAGTTTTATGAAGAAGTTCCAGTGATTACAAGAGCTCAGAGCATTTACATGGTTTTGGAGGCGGGGTGGGGGAACAAAGTATTGACAACTGGCAGAGAGGGAGTAGACAATAAATGAGCCAACCCCAATGAGGATAATAAGTAATAATGAAAGACTAAATAATAATGATGAGTGGAGCCAGTTCATCAGTTTTCCATATCTCAGTTTGCCTCACTTAACTGAATAAAATATATATGGTTCAAGTTATAGTGAAAAAATATTCCTCTTTCTGATATGCATTTATTCATACAACAACTATTTATTGTTTACCTACCATATTTCTGGCAATGTGGTCTGGGATAAAATTACTTTTCAAACTTCCTGATAAACATGAATTTAGCGCCCTTGCCTTCTGCACTTATATAAGATAGCTAACAAGGCTTATATTTTCACTTTGAAATAACACATGGTCTACCCATTTGTCACACCTAAGAGATGTCTAGGCTACTTCTATATCTTGTGAACAGTTTCATGGATCTACAACCACCATGGCGATCAAAAATTCTTTCCTGAGGTATTTTGTCAAAATGAAATTAATTTTTACTATTATGTGAGAAAATATTAATTTGGGGTATACCTGAAAGCATTATTTTTTCACATCTAGGTTGTATGTGAGGTTCCAACATGGAAAACAGGTCAGTGGAACTTTGGAATGATTTGTTCCAAGAAGGGAAAAAAAATAATCTTATATAATATCAATCATATAATTAAGTATACAGGCAATTATTGTAAGCCATATGATTTATTGGCACCTGGGTCTTAATATTTAAAAATAAATCCTTCAGTTTCTTAAAAGACTATGTTTAACCCACCTACTTTCAGATAACTGTGAACAAAAATTTTGAGGTTTAATAATCTATATAACTATGTTTAGAATTATTTGTAGGTAATCTGATATCAGCATAAAATAGTTAAGATAAATACTTCAGGGGTTATTTTTTATTACACAAAGTTATCATGGTTAACATATTTCTGCAATTTTCAGCTCCATTCTTTCATTCAAAATCAGTAGAATTCTGCACTCCACTTATGAGTAAACCACTTAGGCAGTTACCTGGAGAACACAGAATATCCATAAAAGAAAGAGATAGGTACAGTGAATATTCTCTAAAAAGAAAAATAAGCTATATCTGGAAATATAAAATTGGCACTAAGCATTTTATTTAAAACATATGAAAAATGTCAAACTTCATAAAAAGGATAACTAATACACACAACGCTTAAAACAGATTTTGAAGAGTTGGAGTAAGAATTTAAAGAAAGATATAAACCAATAGGGACCATAAGCATCAAGGGACACAGCAGAATATCCAACATACTAGGAAATCACACACACACACAAAATGTATCCAGACTTGATTGAAAAGAAGGCAACATTCTGACAAACACCAGGGTAAATTTTATTGCCATTTCTTAGTGAAAAAGGAATACGGAAATCCACTGCCTGTTGCATATTATTATGTTTCCAGTTGATTGCATACTAAATTTTATATAGTTCTCATTCTATATAGTGAGTTTGGTGATTCTAAATATAAAGTGTTCATAGAGTCCCAATAAAGGAATCCTCCCAGGCATATTTGCAACAATGACCTCTATGTAATTAGCCAAGTTCTGGTGCCAGGAGTACAAAGAAACTAGTAAGAATATTCTCACAGATGATTGTTTTTAACAAGCTTATTTTTGTTTGGGTGTTCTGCTTATTACATATGCATGTCTGATCTCTTGCAAAACTAAAGCCTTATAAGAATGTCAAGGTTACAAGTGAGGTTCTGTAATTTTCCATTAGTCATCAGGTACTAGATTTAAACAGCAGATTGTTTCAATTGGTTTAGTTGGCTAGTGCCAAAGCCTATTCAAATGTTCTCTGCCTGTTGTTTACTTTTGTATTTGTAACTCAAAAGTCTTGCTGCCAAGTATTCTATGAGCTCTCCAAAATATTTTAATGCAAATAGGTTGGAAATGTCATCAGGACAATTACATTAAGGAAAAAGCTCAAGTAAATCCACAAGCAAATGGGGTTGGGGGGGGGCACTTCCACATAGATCATTAATTCTTAATGATGAGGATAATAAAAGTAAGGCACTGATGATATACTATGTATATTAACATTAGCTGGGAAATAATGATTAAGCAGTAAAAACATAAAACTGATTGGAAGGTGATGAGCACATTCCAAGCAGAAAGCAGAAACGAAAACAGTGGCAGGAAGAATAAGACAGGGAAGGCAAGAGAACAAGGACTGCAGAGTCCTGGCAGTGTTTGTACTTGGATTCTTTTGCGGAAGCCATCAGTATCCTGTTAAATAGCCACCCAGTCAACAGTCAAGCCCATACACCCAAGGTCAGATACTGAGGAGCTAAATTTTGCAACAAATGTGACCAGACGAAAAAAAAGGCACAATTGTGTGGAATTAATCAGCCAGCTCAGCAGGACCCAATTCTCATTTCTTTTTCTGGTATCTAACAATATTCTCTAACTCCTTCTCTAGATCGAAGCGCAAATGGCATGTTGCTATTATCATCTGATATTAACTACTTTAAGCCACCATCAACATTGCCTTTTGGTTTACAGGATTCAATCCATATCTACTGTCTGTTTCAAAATTCTGAGTATCACATGCCTATTTTATATCTCATCGTAGTCATTTCATCCAACCAAATCTTTTTTTTTTTTAAGTTTATTTATTTATTCTGAGAGAGAGAGGGAGAGAGCACATGCCCAGTGAGCAGGGGAGGGACAGAGAGAGGGAGAAAGAGAATCCTAAGCAGGCTCTGCACTCTCAGTGCGGGGCTCAAATTCACGAACCATGAGACCATGACCTGAGCCGAAATCAAGTCAGATGCTTAACTGGCTGAGCCACCCACGTGCCCCTTTGTCGAACCATACCTTAAAAATAAATCAGAACACAACTAACAGTAAACATGTAAAAGAACTTAAGATGTGTAATATACAATTGTTTTCATGACATTTACTATACATACTGAATTTAAAAGTTTTATCCAAATTATTTATGATCAAATCAGGCCAGGTGTATAGGAGACAATGCACCTATTCAAATACAGTCAAAGCATCAATTCCCATTTATTATCCACCCTCATTATTTTATTTTTATAAAATTAATTTCTTTCAAAATTATAGTATGCCATGTTAACATGTATTTCAAAAACAACATATGGTTCCTCTATTCCATGGTGTTGCATCGTGGAGATGGTACAGTGAATGATAAAGATACATAGACACAAGAAGGAACTTTAAAGTTCATAAAGGTACAGAAGGCCAAATGGGTTCAACATCCTAGAAAACAATTTGGGCAACAGAGACAAGAAAATGAAACAAAAAGACTGGGCAACACAGATTAGACAAAGGCAAACCTTCACAGAATAGGAATTTAGAGTCCAACCCTGAACATTAATGGGAATCATAGGATACCCACATCAAATAGGGCACCAAACTTATCAAGTAGATTTATGACCTTATTTGTGTGAGGGTAAAAATAACATGTATTGAGCCTCAGTAATGAAAAGACAAGACATATAGGAACCTCCAGGCTAGAAGATGAAGCGAGGTGAAGAGAAGGAAAAGTGTATCTAATTCTTTGACTTTTTATTAAGCATGAATTTTAAATTTTTATTGAAGTATAATTTACATACATTAAGATGAAGATCCTAAGTATTCAGTTCAATGAGCTTGGGTAACTGCATGCAACCCTTTAACTATCCCTCAAAACAAGAACATTTATATAATCAACAGAAAGTTTCTTTATATCCCATTTCCTGTCCATTTCTACCTCCACCTCAGGCAATTACTTTGAGATTTCTGTAACAATTTCTAAAACAATAAGTTTTACCTTTTCTTGGAATTTATGTAAATGAATTACAATGTATGCATTTCTTTTTTGCATGTAGATTTTTTATATCACAAAATATTCTAGAAATTCATCCATGCTGTTTGTATCAGTAGTCTGTTCCTTTTCTCTGAGTAGTATTCCATTATATGAATGTACAAATGTGTATCATTTGGTTTACCTGTTGATGGATATTTGTTGGGGGTTTTTTCTTTGTTTTAATTTTTTCTACTATTATCTATTATTATATTATTATTTTAAGAGAGAGAGAGCACGAGGAAGAGGTGTGTGTGTATGTGGGAGGGAGGGAGAGAGGGAGAGGGAGAGGGAGAGGGAGAGGGAGAGAGAGAGAGAGAGAGAGAGAGAGAGAGAGAGAGAGAGAGAGAGAGAATCTTAAGCAGGCTCCACACTCAGCACAGAGCCTGATGCAGAGTTCGATTCCACAACTCTGGAATCATGACCTGAGCCAAAATCAAGAGGAGTACTCAACCGACTGAGCCTTCCAGGCACCTCTGTTAGGAGGGTTTTAATTCAAATATTGGCTTAATAAGAATAGGCTGCTATGAATATTTATGTGCAAGTCTTTGTGTGGGTGTATGTTTTATGTTTCCGTAGATAGCTGGGTCACAAGAGAGATGTATGTTTAACTTTATAAGAAAGTGCCAGATAGTCCAAATAATTTATTTTTACATTCCCATTAACAACTTATGAGCATTTTAGTTTCTCTACATACTCACCAATAGAGTTCCTATGTACCCTACACTATTGATACTTTATATTAGTATGGTAACTTTGTAATAAATAATAAAACAATATTGATGCATTTGGTATTGTCAAATTTTTTGTATTTGTTTTTAGCCCTTTAAATGGATAGCAGGCAGTGTATCATCGTGCTTTTTATTTGCATTTCCTGATGACTAATGATATTCATTACTTTTTCATTTTCCAATTGTCCATTACTATGTATTCTTTTGCGAGGTTTCTGCTATGTCTTTTGCCCATTTTAATTGGATGCTTTATCTTTTTAGTGTTGATTTGTAAAAATAAAGGTCTTTTGTCACATAATTGTATTTCCCCATCCTTAACTTGCTTATTTGATGGTGTACTTGATAAGAAGAAATCCTTAGTTTTGACAAAGACCAACAAATACATCAATATTTCCTTTTGTAGTCCTAATAAATCTTTTAAATAAATAATCTATTTAATAAATAATTTAATAAACAAATCATCTAATAAATATTTTCCTGCCCTAAGTTAGTAAGAAAATAGTACTGAGAATTCCCGTGTACCTTACACCCAATATCCCATGGTACATTTCTTATAATTAATGAATCAATATTGATAAATTTACCAAACTTTATTCTCATTTCCAGAGTCTTTACCTAAGGTTCTTTTTCTGTTTCAGTGTCCCATCCAGGACACAACATTGCATTTAGTTGTTATGTTTCCTTAGGTTCCTCTTGGTTCGTGGCAGTTTCTCAGACTTCCATTGTTAATAATGAAAGTTTTGAGGAGTGTTAGTTAGGTATTTTATAAAATGTCTCTCAGTTAAGATCTTTTGTTTTTCTCACAATTCGTTTGAGTGTGATGGTTAATTTTATGAGCCAACCTGGCCAGGCCATAGTATCAACATTTGGTCAAACATACTCTGGATATCTCTGTCAGGGCATTTGTGAATGAAATTTACACTTAAATCAATGGACTTTGAGGAAAGCAGATTGTTTTCCATAATGGAGGTAGGCCTCATTCAATCAGATGAAGGCCTGAATAGAATAAAAGATTGATCTTCCCAGGGCTAGAGAAAATTTGGCCAGCAGATAGCCTTCAGACTTGAACTGTAACATTGGCTCTTCCTGGGTTTCCAACTTTCTCTCTCTCTCTCTCTCTCTCTCTCTCTATATATATATATATATATATATATATATCTCAATATCAGTATACATATAGACAGAGAGATACATACAGTTGGTTTTGTTTCTCTGGAGGATCCTGACCAATACAGTGGAGTTACAGGTTTGGGGGACAAAGACTTTATAAAGAAGTAAAGTGCCATTCTCATTGCATTATACCAAAGGTACATAGTATCAGCGTGACTTATCACCTTGATTGCCTGTCTGAGGTATGTGGATCAGATTTCTCAACTGCAAAGTTACTATTTTTCCCCCTTCTATACTGTGCTCTTTGGAAGGAAATCACCATATGCAGTCCACAGTTAAGGAGTAGGAAGTTATGCTCCACTCCGTTGAGAGAAGAATATCTACATAGATTATTTCAAATTTCTCTACATACATCATTTGTCTATTTATCCCCATTTATTTATTCAGTCTTTTATATATATATATATATATATATATATATATATATACACACACATATATACCTGTATGAACTCAACGATGAATATTTGATAATTTGGATTACCATCTACCACCACCTTATTTATATTGTTGCTTGAAGTGTAAAAGCTTTGGCCATTGGAAACTCTTTCCTTTGGCTGTTGTGTCCCTTTGATATATCCCCCTCATTGAGTTCCTATGACTTGTGTGTGTTTATTTGTTTCCTTAAGCAATTTCTTATTTTCTGACACTACAAGTTTCTCCAGGCTCATCTTGTATAATTCCTGATTCAGTTCTAGAATAATCCATTTCTCCCAGGAGCTCTAGCTCCTATTATTAAAGAATGATATTAGAAATTAAGTTCTGGGTACTAGGTGTGCTCATTGGTACTGAGGTGTTATTGCTTCCACACCCTCTCAACTGATAGAGAAAGGAAATCTGTGTGTATACTAATGTGTATATACAAGAATCTGTAAACATTCCTGTATGTAATTATCCATATCCCTATTAAGCTAAATATGAGTTTATACTGGCATATACAAATGCAACCCATACTACATTTATTATTGTAGCCTCTTCCCCGTGCTTATCTGTAACTTCCCAGTCCAATAACAAAAACCTTGGCTCCACCTGTCTACCATCCAATTACTTACTGGTTCAATTCCTATATATATGTATGGTGGTATCAGAATTCGTATTCTGTAGCTCAACATGGAACAATTTTATGAACTATAGTACGGTGCCTATATACATTTTCTTTTGCCTTTAGACTTAAACACTCTATTCATTTCTGAAGTTACTTAGGTCAGTATCTTTTTCTCCTAATACCTTCAGCAAAGTCATTTCATATATTTATAATAGATTCTGTCTACATCACTCCTGGGATCTCACACCTGGTAAATCTTTTTTGTTTTTTTTTTTTAATTTACTTACACTTAGGCTCATTCTTTGTATTGTAAAGTTCTATGGGTTTTGACAACCCATAGTGTCATGTGCCCACCATTAGAGTATTATACAAAATAGTTTCACCATCCTAAAAAAATACCTTGTGCTTTTCCTCTTCAACCCTCTTTCGCTTCTGCTGAAAGCCTGGCAACCACTGATCTTTTTTTACCTCATGTAACACCTACTTCACTACTACCTCATGTAGTTTTGCCTTTTCCAGAAGGTCATGTAATTGGAATCACAGTAAGCCTTTTCAGATTGGCATATATATAATATATATATATATATATATATATATATATATATATATATATATATATTATAATGTTTACTTATTTTTGAGAGACAGAGCATGAGCAGGGGAGGGGCAGAGAGAGAGGGAGACACAGAATCCAAAACGGGCTCCAGGCTCTTAGCTGTCGGCCCTGATGCTCCGACCCAGGACTCAAACTCACGGACCACGAGATCATGACCTGAGCCAAAGTCAGATGCTTAACTGACTTGAGCCACCCAGGCGCCCTATACACATTGGCCTATATTTTTCTATATAAGCATCTAGTGATTCCAAATTAAAAGACTGGTCCTTTCACTATTGAGCTGACTTTGTAGGAAGTTAATTGATCATGGGTCAATTAATGCATGAGTCTACTTCTGAACTCTGTTATGTTCTATTGATTCTATTCGGCTATTCTAATAACAATGATACATTATCTTAATTACATTAACTTTATAGCTTGAAATCTGGAATTACAAGTCATTCAATTTTGTTGTTCTTTGGCAAGATTATTTTGGTTCTTCTATGTTCTTCCATTTGCATATAAATTATAGAATCTAATTGTTGATTTTATCAAAAAAGACTTCGAGGATTTTGATTTATA
Source organism: Felis catus (assembly GCF_018350175.1). NCBI lineage: Eukaryota > Metazoa > Chordata > Mammalia > Carnivora > Felidae > Felis > Felis catus. Next base: position 105,401,154 of record NC_058369.1, read on the forward strand.
TTGAATTGAATCTATAGACCAATTTGAAGAGAAAGAAACACCTTAATACTGAACCTTCTAATTTGTGAAAATAGTATCTCTGTTTATTTCAGTCTTCATTAATTTCTCTCAAATAGATTATAGTTTTTAATATAGGTATCTTGCATGAGTTTTATTAGGTTTATTCCTAGGTATTTAATTTTTTAATGCAATTGTAAATGGTATTTTTAGATTTTTATTTGAAAATTATCATTACAATTGATTTTTGTATATTTACTTTGTGTCCTATGAACTAACTAAAATAGTATATTACTTCTGGAATATTTTTCTGGGACCCATAAAATATTTTACACACAAAATCCTGTTTCTTTACAATTTTGTTTATAAACTTCATGCATTTCAATCTTTTTCATGCTTTATTGCACTGGCTAAGAATTACGGTGAAATGATGACACAAAGTCATTTACCAATTTATCATCATATATGATTCTATCCTTTATGGTGAAATTTTTATAATCAATGAGAATTGAAAAACTAGTCAATTTACTCTTTTCTGCATTTATTTAGATGATGACATGATTTCTTCTTCTATATTGTTATTTTGTGAATTACGTAGATTGAGTTTCAATGTTAGCCACTAGTATTATTCGTTAATGTATTCCTGTATTCAATCTGCTAATATATATTTTTAAACATTTATTTATTTTTGAGACACATATAGAGACAGAACATGAGCAGGGGAGGAATGGAAAGAGAGGGAGACACAGACTCCAAAGCAGGCTCCAGGCTCTGTGCTGTCAGCATAGAGCCGGATGCAGGGCTTGAACTCACATACCAGGAGATCATGACTTGAGCCAAAATTGAGTTGGACGCTTAACAGACTGAGCCACCCAGGAGCCCCTGAATCTGCTAATATTAACAAATTTTGAATCTTTGATCATGAGAAGGTGTATGGGTCTATAATTTTCCTTTCAGGTATTGTATTTACCAAGTTTTGATATCAAGGTTATGCTGCTTCATAAAAATGAGTTGGGAAGTGTTCCTTCCTGTGTTTTTTAAAAATTTATTTAATATTAGTTTTCCTTTTTATTTAACACTTGATGTAATTTAATGTAAAGTCACCTGAAATTTGAGTTTTCTTTGTGAGGTTTTGATAACAATTTCCCTAATACATGTGAGCCTACATAGATTTTTCTATTCCTTTATGTGTCAATTTGGTAAGCTGTATTTTTTAAGAAATTTACTCAATTATTTAAGTTACTGAATTTACTAACACAATGGAGAGATTCTCAACTTCAACATTATGGGTATTTGAGGCTTTGCTATGGGAGGATGCTCTGTGTTTTGTAGGATATTTAGCAGCATCCGTGGCCTATATCCATAAGATTCCAGTAGCACCTCTTCCCTTCGGTTGTGACAACTAAATTATTTCCAGATACTGTGAAATATCCCCTCTGGGAAAAACTGTCCCCACCTGAGAAACATGGGCATGAAGTTATTCATAATATCCCTTTATTGTGTCTTTAATGTTTGTAAGATATGTAATGATGTCCCCTATTTTTTTAATGATATTGGTAATTCATAATTTCTTCATTTTTTTGTTAGGGTTTTGTCAAATTTATTAATCACTTCAAAGAATAAACTTTGACTTTATTTTCTCAGTTTATCTTTTACTTCATTGATTTCTACTTTTATATGTAATATTTCATTTCTTCTTCTTAAGTTGGGTTTAATTTTGTCTTCTCTTTTGTTTTCTAATGTAGAAGCTGTGCCTTCAACTTTTTTTTAAGTTTATATTTTAAAAAAGGAGAAACAGAGGGAAGGGCAGAGAAAGAAAGAGACAGAAAATCCCAAGCAGGCTCCACACTGTCAGTACAGAGTCTGGCACAGGGCTTGAACCCATGAACTGTGAGATCATGACCTGAGCTGAAATCAAGAGTCTGACACTTAACTAACTAAGCCACCCAGGCACCTCTATTCTTTCCTAATATAGGCAATTAATGTTATAAATTTCCATTTTACACCAGTTTCGGATGCATTCTATAAGTTTTGATATATTATGTTCTCATTATAGAATTTAAAATATTTCTCACTTTTCCCCATGTGATTTCTTCTTTGATTCATGGATTATTCAGAAAAGAATTACTTAATTTCTAAGTATTTTGCCATTTTCCAGATATTTTTCTGTTACTGTTTTCTAATCTGTGGTCACAAAACATGTATTATATGTTTCTGATTTTTTTGAAATTTATTGAGACTTTTTTATATGCTAGCAAATAATTGGTTTATCTTGCTGAGTGTTCTTTGTGCAGTTGAAAGGAATTTGTGCTTTTAATTGATGGATTTCATATTGTATTAACTTCACTGGATCAAGTTTGTACACAGTGTTATTCAAATTTTCTATACTTTTGTTGATTTTCTGTCTATTTGATCAATTATTTATTATAGTTTTGTCTATTTCTCCATTTAATTGTGCCAATTATTGTTTTGTGGCTTTAAGACTCTGTTAGTAGCTGCATACATGTTGAAAACTGTTATATCTTCTTAAACAATGACTTTTACCACATGAATTTTCCCCTGTATCTCTGGTAATACTCTTTTTCTTGAGGTTTTATTTTTCTTATATTACTATGGTGGTACATTCTTTCTTATGCTTACTGTTTTCATAGTATATTCTCCCCTACTTTTTTTTACTTTATCTATCTTCAAATCTTAGTTTACCTTCAAATAATACAGAAAAATATAAGAACACTGCAATACTATAATTCTATTTACATTTCTTTCTACATTTTGAGCCCTTTTTGGTATATATTTTACTCTATGTATGTTATAAACCCAAACTATATCATAACTATATTCATCAAGATATACAGCTATAGATAGATATAACGGATGAAATACATAAAATAAAGATAATAAAAATTACTGCTATATGTTTATTCATATAGCAGGACTTCTACCTGGTATTATTTCACATTAGCCTAAAGAACTTCTAAAATTTCTGCTAGAAATGTTCTGGTGATCAGAACATCTCCTTGTATTCCAAGTATTCCACATATAGTGTGGTAGGTCATTTGATACTGTCCTGGAGATATCAGATATTTTCTTCCATTTGTCCTTTTTTCTGCTCTTTATATTTGGTTTGTATAATCTCTGTTAATCTGTCTTAAATTTATAGAGTTTTTTCTCTGCTACTTCCAGTTACCTGGTAATACTATGAAGATTTTTTTACGACTGATATTTTATTAATTTTTCTAGTATTTCAATTTTTTAACAGTTCCCATGTTATCCACTTTCTCCACAGACCCTGCAACGTATTTATAATAGTGATTTTAAAGTCCCTTTCAGATAATTTCAACAAATGAGCCATTTTTGTGTATACCTCTATTAACAGTTCACTCTTGACCAAGCTCACACTTTCTTTTGCCTTCACACATCTCATAAGTTTTATTAAATGCTAGATATAAAAAGAGAGAGAGAGAGAGAGAGAGAGAGAGAGAGAGAGACAGAAAGAGAGAAGGCTAAATAGTATTTGCCCTAAAAAATATCTTGCCAGTTTTTCTATTGGACTTCTTTGTTTGGAAGTTTAAGTGTATTAATACTTTGGATTTGCTAAGTCTGGATTCTTTTGAAGCTTTAATTACAGTGTTTAGTTGCTTAAAACATGCTTAGGTTCTCAGCACTGGAAAAGCTCTAGAGATTACTTGTACCTGATAGCTCATCCACTAAAGTGCTACTCTTTTAGCTCAAAAGCCCAGCTTCCAGCACGTCTGAGGGTTGTCTTTATTCCTGTCTTGCCTGTCTTACTGTGCCTGAGTGTAACCCTCTCCACCCCATTGCCTTGACCCAGCCTTCCAAGAGCTGCTGCAGTACAACTTAATGAAGGCTTGGAATCCTCAAAGGGACTGCTCCCAGCAATCCTGCCTCATTCCTGCCTTTCACATACTACTTCTGAGCACTCAGTTAAGACCTTTGGAATAGAGTTAAAGTGTGGATGCACACTTACTCTGACTGGAGCTCCATGAGATTGTCATCTATCATTCCAACCCACACACAACCATTAAACATTGGCTGGTCTCTCTTTATGTCTGTTTATGGTGCATTTATGTAGTATAAAGGCAATGTATGCACCATAAACCGTTCTGTAAAAAAATGAAAGCAGCTGTGATTCTCTCCTCTGTTAGGAAATTCTCATTATCTTTTGGATTTAAATTCATTAAAGTTTGTGTCCTCAGGTCTGATAAGTTCACCACCCCCCCCCCACCCCCCGCCAATTTTTAAAATCCTTTCTTGCTTGTGCTTGTGAACTGAAGCAAAAGTCTCTTGTAACTTCAAAATTTCTGATTGGGCTCTGTATTTTTCCTATATTATAATCCTTTCAGAACACCTCCTCAAGGGTTTCTGGACCCAGTTCTCCACTTTGCCAAAGTGGTGATAACTCCTACTAAAAAACTGAAACTACTTCTTTTCTCCCCTAACCACTTAATTTTGATTGTTCTCCCTTGCATTCATGTCATAAAAAGCTACTTGATCCCTTGTGACTCATATCTGGCCTTGTTTCTTATTCCCTGAGTTTCTCATACCAGTCATGTCTTCCTTCTTTTCTTCCTGTGCATACTTGGGTTTCCCTGTACTTTGAAAACAAGTCTGACCTTTGTGCAGACATATATATATATATATAAGTAGAACTTACCTTAAGGCTTTTGGTTATCATTAACCTCAATTATTGGATTAGTACCTGCCAAAAATGTATTACTCATTTTTGTTGGCTGAACTTGTATTATGTTGGCTTTTTGTTCAGGGTTTCTTATTCTATTTTAAGGATTGCTTCTTCCTGAAACTTTTTGTTTCTTTAATACTAACCATCTTGTCTAACCCTAAAATCTGAAAACACTGCTTCTCAGCTTTTGGACTCACCTTTTGAACTTGACTAGTTATCTAACTGAGCGCATAAAACTTGTTATCATGCTCTGACTTCATCTATATCTATGGCCACTGAAGAAGAAAAATTATTTTTGTCATTACTCCTTCCCTTTAAGTACAAGAACTCCAACTTGCATAGTCCCAGTGTCTTTCAAATAACATACTGGATTTGTTGTCTCACCTGGATTGCTGTTCTGATTATTTAACACATAACCTCAAAATATAAACATAGGCGATAATAATTAACATACTATAATACTATAAGAATATATTCTCTATAGTATCTCTATATGATCTCTATAGAATCTCTAATAATCTTCAGTTTTGAAAACATATGTATATATATTTTTACTATGGTGGGCTTCAACTAATTCTTGACTCCCAGTTGCTATTACTAATCTAATGGCCATCTTGGTCTATCAGCCATCTCATTGATCTCATTACAACAGTTTGTCAGGAAATAAAATATATTAAACAAGTTCATGAAATTTCAAATTATGTAGCTCTATTCCTCAGCTACATCATTGATTTTGTTTAGGTTTAAAAATTTCTTTCTCCAAATTCTATATTTAACTCCTCCCACAGTCTTTCAGGAAATACTCAGTAATAACCACATCCTGTTGATTCTATTTCCCAATTATCCCTACCTATTCATCTTCTCTGTTCCCCAGGCATCATTAACTTTGTTCTGGATCCTTCTCATATTTCTTATCTGGTCAGCCTCCACATCCCATCTACCCACTCCTCATTCATTTTTGGTAACAATTCCAGAATAATCTTTCTAAAATGCATATATGGCCATAATGATTAGCATTAAGTCATAACTCCTTAACGCACAGGATCCTTCATGACTAATTTGTTTTCTCAGTTTTAGCCTAATTTCATTTTGCATTTTTGTCCTCATAGGTAGACCATGTTCTAGTCATACAGATGTTTATAGTTAAATATATCATACTCTTTTATAGCTCCAGGCTTGTGCACACCTTCTTTTCTTGCCGGTAACTCCATTTCCAGCCTTATTCAGCTAACTCCTTCACAAATATCTCCTCCTTTAGGAAGTCTTTATTAATCCCTAAGTCAGAACCAAATGCCATTCTCTATACCTGTTGTGCAAATTCTTATCATAGCACTTATTACACTATGTTGTAATTGTTGATTTACTTAACTCTCTTCCCCACTAGGCTCTAAGTCATATTAATGAATGTGATGCCATCAAAATTAAGAACTTCTGCTCTTTCAAACATAGTTAAGAGAATGAAAGCACCACCGCAAACTGGGGTAAAATTTTTGCACATCATGTCTGATAGAGTCCAGCCTTATTCAGAATTAAAAACTCTCACAACCATAAAAAGAAAACAAAATAATAACAATAAAAAATGGACAAAATTTTGAACACTTCACCAAAAATGTTAAAAAGATGACAAATAAGCACGTGAAAACATGTTCATCAGTAACCCTTAAAACCCTTAATATATATATATATTATATATATATAATATATATATATAATATATATATATATATAATGGAGTATTACTCAAGAATCAAAAAGAATGAAATCTTGCCTTTTGCAACAATGTGGATGGAAGTAGAGTGCATTATGCTAAGCAAAATTAATCAGAGAAAGACAAATATTATATGACTTCAACTCATATGTAGAATTTAAGACACAAAACAGATGAACATAAGGGAAGGGAAGCAAAAATAATATAAAAACAGAGAGGGGGACATAAGAGACTGTTAAATACAGAGAACAAACTGAGGGTTGCTGGTACGGGGGGGGGGATGGGCTAAATGTGTGAGGTGGATTAAGGGGACACTTGTTGGGATGAGCACTGGGTAGTATATGTAGGGGAAGAATCACTGGATTCTACTCCTGAAATCATTATTGCACTATATGCTAAGTAACTTGGATGTAAATTAAAAAAAAATAATAATAATAATAAAATAAAACAAAATAAAGAAAAAAAAAGGGGAGGCACTAGCATTCCCCCCTACCCCCTGCAAAGAAAAGAACACAAGGAAATTTTTGTGGGTGTGAAGAGATTCATTATTTTGATGACGGTTATGGTTTCACAAGTATATACGTATGTTTACACAGCATTCTTCTATCATTCACATACCTTACCATATTTCATTGTTTTGTTGAGTTACCTAGTTAGCTTACTAGATTTTTATCAATATAGATGGACAGATATTGTTTTTGAGATTGATTTCTTAGAGATAAAAAAAGGTCCTTTCAGAAACACACATTGTTTCTGTTCAAAGTAGAATACTGACTTGAATGGACATTGTCCTGTACTGATACCCAATGCCCACTTCTGTATACTAATATTTACTAATATTACTAGTATTTCTTATTAATTTACTAATATTACTAATATAATGCTACTAATATTTTTACTAATATTTTTAAGGTCATCATTATTAATTACTAGTGTTCGAAATCTGAAGAGTAATTTGGAAATCAGCAGAACTGAACATGCGATATTTCACAGTGATATTTAAGAACTTTGAAAAGTTGAAATTAGCATGTCAAAGACATACATTCTGACATATCTCTTACAGATATGCTAGCTTCTATTTGCCTCCTCTGTCTTAAATCTAAACCTAACTGACTCATCCTATGCATTCCTGTGACTCATGAAAATTCCCAGAAATCTTTTCTAGGGATCCCATGTTAGAAAATATAACAAATAATAAGATTAACAGACCAAGCTGTACCAAACTGTCATAATTTAGAAGTCAAGGCATGGAGGAGCTTTAGAAGCAGTGTTTAGGAAGAGACAACAAGCACAATGAAAATTAAAGGACAGTTTGAGGTTAGCACAAAAATCTTAGCACACATTAAGATGAAAATGTAGGGGCGCCTGGGTGGCGCAGTCGGTTAAGTGTCCGACTTCAGCCAGGTCACGATCTCGCGGTCCGTGAGTTCGAGCCCCGCGTCAGGCTCTGGGCTGATGGCTCAGAGCCTGGAGCCTGTTTCCGATTCTGTGTCTCCCTCTCTCTCTGCCCCTCCCCCGTTCATGCTCTGTCTCTCTCTGTCCCAAAAATAAATAAAAAACGTTGAAAAAAAAAAAGATGAAAATGTAAATGAGGGGAACCTGGGTGCTTCAGTCAGTTAAGCCACCAACTTCGGCTCAGGTCATGATCTCATGGCTCCTGAGTTCAAGCCCCGCATCGGGCTCTGTGCTGACAGCCTAGAGCCTAGAGCCTGGAGCCTGCTTCAGATTCTGTGTCTCCCTCTCTCTCTGCCCCTCCCCTGCTCGTGCTCCTTCTCTATCTCTCTCAATAATAAATAACATTAAAAAAAGATTTTTAAGTAAATGTAAATGATATTTTCTCTCTTAAATTAAAACTTTTTAGCTCTATGTAATCAGAAAATCCTAGGAACTCTACGGGTGTTTTGTATTATTGTATGGAGCTGTGTTGTCTAAAAGAATATGTCCCAGCCACATGTGGTTATTGAGAACTTGACATGTGGCTACTCAGAACTGAATCACAAAATTTTTTACTTCATATGAAACAAAATGTAAAATATCTCATTACTTTCTATGAAACAATAATGTCTTAGGCATATTGGGTTATTATAATTAAACCTACAAATTTCCTTTTATTTTTTCTAACATGGCTACTAGAAAAGCTAAAATTACATATATGGCTTAAATTTATTGCTCAATTACATTTTTGTGGGACAGCACTGGTATGAACACTTTCCTCCAGTGCTTGAACTGATAATTGGCATCTCAGAGGAAGAATTTGCATATTTATAGTTAGTTCTTTTAAGTTCTAGTCATTCTATTTTGAATAGAGGAACAAAAGAAGAAAGAATTCTAAAATTTTGATAACAGTGTCATTGTATTTTTTTTTTTGTAATGTTTATTTATTTTGAGAGAAAGAGAGTGAACAGGCGACAGGTAGAGCGAGAGGGAGAGAATCCCAAGCAGGCTCTGAGCTGTCAGTGCAGAGCCTGGACGTAGGGCTCAAACTCACAGACTGTGAGATCATGACCTGAGCTGAAATCAAGTGTCAGACTCTTAACCTATTGAGCCACCTAGGCGCCCCAATGTCACTGCATTCTGAAGGCACTGGAAGGATATCGCTGTGTTGGTGAACAAATATTAACTGGTCGTTTTGTTATAAAAAGAAGTCTCTAGGCTAGTCTCATAAGAGAGAGGTTGAGATAAAGGTAGCCCCAAACTGGTCTGTGCAAGAGAAACTCCCCATTTTCATCTCTAGCAGCTTGAGAAAAAGGGGTTCTGGGCTTCAGAACTTACAGAAAAGCATTTGGGAAAAAGCTCAATGGAGAGTGAGGGTGGGCTGCTGGGGAAGGAGAGATGGAAGAGACTGGGCTTAGGAAGAAGGGGAATCACTACAACATGACTCTTGGCAGAAAATGAACTTCGAACTTTAGTGAAAAATCAGTGTCTGATATTGTTTTAAGTTGTTCCGTTGGTTTTGTTTTTGTTGTTTTTTTGTACTTAAACCACTTTTTAATTTCTACAAGTCTTTGGTAAACTGTTGCACATACAGCTTTTTGTTCATGGTGACTTGTGATATGATGGAAAAGAACTGTGTTTAAACGTGTGGCAAAGGGATATAGAGAGAACAAAGAAGCATCCAGAAGCAGTGACGAGACAGCACACAGTGACCAAGACTTGAGCCAGGAGCTAAGCACATCGAATAATGACAGTAAATTATCAGCAGAGCTGTAAGCCCTTCTTCTCAGAAATATTTAGAAAAACTGGGGAATGCACTCCATTGAGGAAGTGTAATGTAAGTAACTAGAGTCCTTTCTTTGGTGCCTCATAGGTGGAGACAACACCAGGTGAAGTTGTCACACAAAGGAAACTTTGTTTACAGCAACTACAGTAGATCACTGTGACTAACTTCCAAAGCCATGATTCCCTGAGTGGCATTAAGTGGGTTTCTTTTATTTAGGGTTAGGATGACTATTCAGAAATGGGAGCTTTGACATCACAAGTAAAGGTGGGTATAACACTGCACAGGCACACTTAGAAAACATGCCGATACACGCATCTTAGGCTAAATAAAGCCTGTACTCCTCCATGGGTGGAGACTTTAACATAATGAAGCAGAGGTAACTGTCGGACAAGGAGAAGGAGCTATGGGCATGCTCGCAGAGCAGTTATAAACTAGATGATGTCTGGAGCTCCTGGTCTCAGGTAAGGCATGCTGGGCCTGGCTCACTTTTGAAATGGCACTGGGAGTTTTATCACTAATTTATTGTCTCTGTTACTGTTATAGTTAGGCTATGTCCTGGCCTCTTAGAGATGTTAGTTTTTGCATTTCCTTAAAATTTCCTTAAATCACTAAGATTTCCTTAAAATCATTAACTACTGAGGTTTCTGCTTTTATTTGTAATTCTGACACCTTCTAGGGAGTTCCGCAAGTATGTTAGGGCAAGGAGAGCCAGTAAGATCATGGAAAATAGCTGGGGGCCTAAAAATGACTTCCTTTTCTGAGGACCCCTACCTCTTTCTACTTATAGAAGGTTCAGGTTATTTCATTTGCATATTGCTAGAAAGGGTGATTCAGGAAGACTGGAGAACTAGAGAGTTACACTGGGTAATTACGTATGCAGAATCGCTACTCAATTTTCAGTTTCTCACCTACTTCCAGTTCCTATTTCAGATTTCATATGTAATGAAAAAATATAAATTTATTTATGGGCTCTAACTCGGTTTTTAATTATTATTTTTATTTGAGAGAGAGAGAGAGAACACACATGCAAAGTGGTAAGGGAGCAAGAGGAGAGAGAGAGAGACAATACTAGTCGAGCCCAATACTAGTCAAGCTCCAGGCTCAGTGCAGAGCCCCACCTGGGGCTCGATCCTACGAACTTGGGATCTTGACCTGAGGCAAAATCAAGAGTCAGATGCTCAACCAAGTGAACCACTGAGGCACCCCTCTAACTAGATCTTTTAAAACATTTTGAGTCAAAGGATACTAGATGTGGAAATAATAAGTTCTCTTACTCTAGAAGCTCCCTTAAGACTTACACTTTAAATTTTTAATTTGATTTTTTTTATTCATTCTTACCTCAAATTTATTGCATTATATTAAAGGATTACTTATATGGTTAAGGCATTTGTATTTTTTAAAACGGGGGCGCTTGGGTGGCGCAGTCGGTTAAGCGTCCGACTTCAGCCAGGTCACGATCTCGCGGTCTGTGAGTTCGAGCCCCGCGTCGGGCTCTGGGCTGATGGCTCAGAGCCTGGAGCCTGTTTCCCATTCTGTGTCTCCCTCTCTCTCTGCCCCTCTCCCATTCATGCTCTGTCTCTCTCTGTCCCAAAAATAAAATAAACGTTGAAAAAAAAAATTCTTTAAAACGAAGACCCATAAAACACTGAATCTATTTGGACATCTTTCCACAATTCATCACCTTAGGTGCCACTAAAGAACTCTGAAGAACCCCTGTAGCCAGAATCATGGGTGTCCCATTTCATAAATAAAAATTAAAACTCATTCCATTAAATGTTAAACCCAATTTAAATAATGATGATACTTTTTTAATTGAGGAAATTTTTTAAAAAGTTGTGAAAAGAGGATGAATCTGTTCAGAGTTTTCTGAAATGTGGGTCACCTAGTATTAATATACCATGATTGAATCCTCTGTCTCTAATTCATAATTATAATTTCCTAAAACAACTTTTGCGAACGAGAAAATGTAACACCGTTATTGTACTGATTTAGGTCTACATACAACCATTTTTATCTAAATGGGTTTTATAACCCATGTTCTTGCCACATTAATACTTTGTCATTTTACAACCAGGGTTTTTCCAGTGGTCTTAATGGACGGACTTTATGAAAATCTGTGAACCCTTTGAAAATGTATACAAAATACTGTTGTGTATCTCTGTTTGCCACTAGAAGAGGGGGTCTCCAAGATTCTGATTTGTGTAGTCAAGCTACTTACTTTGAAAAGTCAAACGATGTTAGTGGAAGATGCCAGCCCCTCCCCCTTCCTCCACCTTTGAGAAAGATTTGGCTAAACAAGAGAGGCTGAATGATTTAATCAATGCCCCATTATTGGGCATTTAAGTTAAATGAACACAGTTTGTACAGAAATCTTTTGAGAGTTCTCATTAGCTTTAGGAAAAATTCCAAAGGGTGGGCTTGCTGGGCGAAAGAATGTGAAAATTAAAAGTTTTAATACTCTTTTTAAAAAACTTTTTTTTTTTTTTAGTAATCCCTACACCCAGCAAGGTGCTGGAACTCACCACCTCACCACCTGGAGCTAAAGAGTCAACAGGCTCCTCCGACTGAGCCAGCCAGGTGTCCCCAAATGTTTAATTCTCTTGATATGTATTGCTAAAATGCCTGTCAGAAAGTTATGAAACTACATTTTCCCCAACATTGGCTGAGAAGGCTTATTGGCTCACATGTGTATGTAATAACTTTAAATCTTAAATTGCATATTATTTTGACTTATATTTCTTATTTTTACATCTTAGTGTTCCACCAGTTAAACACACTGATCCCGTCAGAAGAGAAATAAAACACTGTCACTTCCTTTCTTGGTTACTATGTATGCTGTGACCGTGATTGTAACAATAGGTAACATTCATTAGACGTTAAATTCTCTGAAGGCAGCGAGTCTAGTCTGCAATTGTATTGTTATTCTCATCTTCCAAAGGAGATAACCTAGCCTTTGAGGCGTTGGGGACAGTAGCCCCAAGCCACAGCGATAAGTTGAAGCACAGGGACTTGGGCTGGGATCTTACCCTGCTGTAACCACGTACTTAAGGGGGAGGGGGCAGGAGGGGGAGTGAAGGGCGGTGAACCATGTGCAAAACACAAGCAAAACCAAAACAAACAAAACTAGGGCTCCTGCCAAGCTTGGTTTCCTTCTACTGGGTTAGTTTCTAAATTTTAAATGATGTGACTTTTCGGCTGTCAGACGCGTGTCTACCAACCAGTTTATCCTACTCCCAGCGTTGCCGAGTGTCAATCACGGACGACTCGCAAGGCGTGGATAGAAAGCTTCTTAGCTGAGGGTTTGATGTAGATAGTGTATGTTTTTTTTTCCCCCTTTGCAAAAGGAAAAGGCCTGACAGGAAAAAAAAGAAAGAAAGAAAAAGGAAGTACTATTATTTTTAAATTTTCCAGGGCGAGAGCGGCCAATTTTTACCTTCAAGACTTGAGAGAGACCAAGGTAACATAACCTGGAGGGTGCACAATCATAGCAGTGGCCCTTCCGGACTTTAGCAGGGCGGAGGAAAGACGCATGCGTCGTGCGCACCGCTGGGTCACACACCTCCTAGGAGAGAGGTCTGCGCAGGCGCGGACGCAGGTTGCAGCAGCGCCAGGCCTCAGCCAAAGCCGTCGGTCTGCTGCCCCTCCCCCGCTCCGAATCCGCGGCCGCCGCTTGTAGGCCTGTTGTCCCAGCCCCAGCGATCCGGACTGCAGACCCCGTGACCCTATTCCCTGGCCAGTGCGCGCCGGAGCAGCTCGGGACTGCGCAGCGCTCTGCGTGCCGGTGAGTAATCTGAACGCGCAGGCCCTCGGCCCCTTTTTCGGAGTAGAGCCCAGCGGAGGCGTCCTGGGAAGAGTCAAGCGGGAGGAAAGAGGTAGAACAGGGGAGGCCGCAGGGGAGCCAGCCCAGCCCCGCGACCCAGGGGGCGCTCAGGGTTGGATAATGGCGGTGTTTTGTCACCATCTATCCGGACCCAGTCTCCTGCCTAGGGTTGATTCCAGGTTCCCACACCTTGTGCGGCCAGGTGCCCCCTGCTTTTGCTCTTTAGTTTAGTTTTTTTTTTTGCACGGTTGCCTTGATCTTATCTTTAACCTTTCCAGAGTAGGCTGTGTGCTGTGTTTTGTTTATGCAGCTTACAAAAGGTGCCGGCTTTCGTTATCATAGAAGAAAACGACCCATTTAGATTGGATGGAATGCTGTACTTTTTCCCCCCTCTCTCTGCTAAGTCTTAGATCCATGTTGGGTTTTCAGTAAGAGATTGCGATGAAAACATTGCATATAGGGAAAAGAAAGGGGGTTGTAGCACCTGTTCATAAACCAGTGGGTTTTTAGGAATAAAAGTGGCTAAATACTGTTTGATGTGAGGAATATCCAGTAGGGAGGGCGGGGATACCTAGTGCCTAAGTCTGGTGCTTGTCAGCGTTGCTGAAATAAACACTTGTCCGAGGCAGACTCATCAAGACAACTGTTAGATACAGAAAGAAAACAGGTCCAGACTGAGAGCCACTTGATCTTGCCCTCTGTGCCTCCCTGTCCGCCCACCCCCCTTCCCCCAAAGGATTCTTTGGGATACATCTTAACACTCCTGTTGTGCTAAGATCCCAGAAAGGATGGCTCGGTGGCCACACTGCTGAGGCCCCTGATCCCTGCTCAACTGATATTCCAGACAGGTCCCAAGGTCAATGTGTGGAGATAGTGATGTTAATTCACCCCTGAACCACCTGTGACTGGCAAATTGGTTTGGCCTGGGTTTAATGTCACCGAGACAAGCCAAGAGAAGATGATGCATTTGTGGACGTTATAGATCATTTATGTTTTTCAGCTTACATGGATAATGTGTACATAGATTTTTTAAAATAGTAAAATAGTGAAAATAAGCAGCTTCATCTTTCTACAATTTTAAATTGATCTGGTTGTGAATATTTTTTATCCTGCTGTATATACTATGTTTGAATGATCCCAGGATGTGGGTGGCATGCCAGTATTAAAAAGTAAACTTTTCTCCATATTATACTATAAGTTGAATTACTGAGTGTCAGTTTTCCTTACTCAAATCAATAAGAATTTCTAAAAGACATGCTTATCTCTTTGTATGAATGTCTATAATAATACATTTTTAGGAACTGATAAAAGATAAATGGTCAAATTTGGAAAGAGAAGAAGCGTTATTTGTAATTCTGCTTTCCCTTTTTATTAATTTTCCCTGAGAATATCAGCAGATTGGATTATATGACTTTTAAGTTCATTTCATCCTGAAAATTGTATGACTCAACTACAGTACTCTTGCATTACGTACCTGCGGAGGTGATTTTATATAGGTATGGTATATATGTAGGTACTACCACTTATTCTTACTTGGTTTTAAATTTATGTTAAATGTAAATTTAAATTTTACCCATGTTATTTTTTATAATGTCACCCTAAAGTTTTGAAATTAATTGTTCTAAATGTTGCTTTGTATTGGTGAATTCTGTTAAATATCTTGGGATATTAGTTTCAACGTAATTTTGAAATTTCAACTCTGTCAGCTGTTGAATGAAAGACAAATCTGCGGGATTTGGTTTTGAGTTGTTTTTGTTGAAACTTTAAAAGTTTCAAGCTAGAAATATGAGAATGAGAAGGATTGTGGATCTTATTTATCACAAAGCGCATGGATTTTAAAAGGCTGAAAAGTACTACTTCTACTTTTTAAAAAATTAAAAAAAATTTTTTTTAAACATTTATTCATTATTTGAGAGACAGAGCGTGAGTGGGGGAGGGGCAGAGAGCGAAGGAGACACAGAATTCCATGCAGGCTCTGAACTGACAGCACAGAGCCCGACTTGGGGCTCGAACTCAAAGACCATGAGATCTTGACCTGAGCCGAAGTCAGATGCTTAACCGACTGAGCCATCCAGGCGCCCAGAAAAGTACTACTTTTGACTTGGAACCACGGTTTAGGGGTACAAGAGCACCTGGTTCCGAGGGTCCCAAATTGACGAGGTTCGACCACTCACCACTAACAATATCCAAAGGCAGAGAGACAAGTGGTAGCGAAACAAGAGAAGAATTTACTTCAGTGAGGCCAGCATGGGAAGACCGTGACTAAAGTCACAAAGATTGTCTCCAAAGTGCTAAAAATACTTCTGAGTTTATATAAGGAAAATGTGGGACAAAGGTGGATGGGTACGTGCAGGTAGCCAGTAAGTTCAGATCGATAATTGTCTTGGGGTCTGGAAAGCCCTTATTGCTTGAAGGGCGTGTTTTGCTTACCATCACAGGATGCTTGGCCCTCAGGGTCTTTTGCCTGAGAAGAGATAAGCTGGAAAGAAGAATTTAAGCACCTAGAAAGTACAAACTGAGGAGGAACAAGAGGTAGTTAAAGTCTTCTTTCAAACTTACCTGGTGATCCAATATAATAACAGTCATAATCTGCCTAAAGCAACTTTAGCCTTTAGTGCTAATTGGTTTAAAGGTACAATATGTTTTTGTTGTATTCTAGTGAAGACCGCTTTTCAGAGAACCCTAAAAAGTGCAAACTTATGTGCAGTTTTAATGTTTGAGAGCCCATTCTCATCATGAGTCTGATATGATACCATTTTATAATAATTTGTTAGAAAAAAACACTTTGGACTCTTGGCTCCCTTGTTTCAACTGTTACCCTGATTAAATATAATGCTAATCCAAAAAGTAATTTGAATATTCCCTTGAAGTTTGCTCTATGTTAATTATATTGGTATAAAAATCCCATAATGTTCTTGAGTGTACGTACTTTTACCCTGATTTTATCGTAAGATATTTCTTTTTCTTTAGACATGGGAAAGTCTTTTTCTCATTTGCCTTTGCATTCAAATAAAGAAGATGCTTATGATGGAGTCACATCAACTGAAAATATGAGGAATGGACTGGTTAATAATGAAGTCCATAATGAAGATGGAAGAGGTGGAGATGTCTCTCAGTTTCCGTATGTGGAATTTACAGGAAGAGATAGTGTCACTTGTCCCACTTGTCAAGGAACAGGAAGAATTCCTAGGGGTATGTGTTACTGTGTTATTTTTCCTTTAAAGAGTTATTCCAGGCATTTGCACTGGATTTGTAATGAATTTGTAATGATAGCAAACCCATAGATCAAAGCACAGCCCTTTGTGTTTTAAAAACTTGTAGGATTAAAGTTAAAACTGTGTATCAGTTATCTTCAGTTAAACGGACACAAAGAGACAAACACAAACATTTAAAAAAAACCCATAAACACATTCAGGTTTACAAAGCAGTAATGAAAACCACCCCTCTACGTCTAGTATTGTTTTCTTTCCCCCTTGTGATACTAGATATGCAGTGTCTTTTGACTGAAAATTTTTAGTCCTATTTGGTCATAATCACGTTGAGCACTAGGAACAATTTAAGTAATTTGGTGACCTAATATTTTTAGTTCACGATGTAAAGAATAAAAGCAAGCCAGTCATGCCCTAATTAGTTATTTTTAAGAGGAACTACATGAAAAGGGTTGGTAAATGAAGATGGGTCATACGGGGGGGTGGGGGGGATCAGTTTGTGGCATATCATAGGGAAATTCAGAAGGGAGTAATCTTCATGTGTTGTTTGTAGCCTACACAAACTTTAGTAGAAGTGGCGACAGTAGAAATCATGAAAATACTTTGTGCCATCCTCATTTTCTGCCTGGTTGAAGTTGATAGGTAACCCTGGAGAAACCATGAGGGAAGGGCAGTGTCTACATAAGGTATACCAGAGTTTCTAAGCAATGCATTAGGTTGGGGAAGTTTATATATGAGTTGGCCTTTCAATGTGATGGCTTTATCATTGCAGGGATAAGTACCTGATACAGAATAAAAGGATTTTTGTAGGTGAAGGGATTAGTGCCTTAGGCTAAGACAGAAAAAAAAAAAAAAAAAGGACCATTCTGGCAATCGGGTTATGATTTTGAGGTATAACCACTTGGCTTTTTTGGCAGCCTGGAAGTGGATTGTGGATAGTAGAAAGTCAAGGATGACTCTGAAGCTATTTTTGTCTGAATAGCTGGAAGAATGGAGTAGCCGTTAATTAAAATGGAGAAAAGAAGGTTTGAGTGTGTATATCCAGGGAGAGATCAGGAGTTCTGTTTTAGAGACGTAAGTGTGGAGATGCATATTTGACATCTAAGTGGACCTATTTAGTAGGGACTTAGTTGTAATTGTCTGGAATTCAAATGCAAGGCCTTGGCTTGAGTCATCATAATACAGGTGGTACTTAAAGCTGAGTTGGATGACAGCACCAAGCTTATCAGTGTGAATGGAAAAAAAAAGAGACCCTAATGCTGAACCTTGGGACATTTCAACATTTCAAACTCAGTGACAGGAGGAAGATTTAGCAAAGACAATGAAAAAGCAGCTAGAGTAGAAGGAGGAAATTCCGTTGTATCTGTGGTGTCCTGGAAATAAATGTGGAAAGTGTACCAAGGAGGAGAGAGTGTACAACTTTAGATGCTACTGATAGATCGGGTAATGTAAGGAGTGAGAACTGACCATTGGATTTGGTGATGTGGATAGAGACCACTGGATACCTTTAAAAGGGCAGCTGTGGCAGGTTGCATATAGCACGTATAGCGTGGGATCAATAGTGCATAGGAGGAGTGAAGTTATGTAGTAAGAAAGTAGTATTTTTGAGGAGTTTTACTATATATATAAGCAAAGAATAGAGACGGTAGCTGGAGGGGGTTTCTGAGTCAGGAAAGGGAGTTTTTAAAAGATGGAGTGAATAATTTGTATGCTGATGAGAATGATACATAGAGGAAAAAAGGTGATAGCGCAGGAGATGGGAGAATTATTAGATGTAGCACACAAGAGCAGGGGGCTGCTCTTACAGAGGAGCACCTGTAGTTTACTCTTTGTAACAGGAGAGAATGTAGAGTGTATGGACACAGAGACAGGTAGGTGCATAGACGTGGTGGTGGGAGCTTGTGGTAGTTCTGTTTTGTCACATGATGAGCTAAGAGTGAGGATAGGGAAGGAGCTATTAGAGATTTGAAGACAAAGTTGAAGTCTGAAATTGTGGTTTTGGAGAGTCAGATTAAGAGTGTGACCTGGGTAATGTATGATGACTGACATTAAAGGCCACTTGAGATTAGTGATCTAAATGAAGCCAGTGAGCATAGTTGTATGTTTTTCTCTGTTAATATTTAGCTGTATGGATATCACCGTAGGAGCTAAAAGGTTACTTTTAAGCAGGATTGTAGTTTAGCCAAATGAACACCACCAAACAAGACAGGATATGTGTACACACAGAAAAAGACATGTGTATGTAATATATATTTAAATGTGGTGTGGGGAGGTAGTGTAAATGAGGAGAGAGTTGTGGAAGGGGCAGGGAGGAATAATGGAAGCATTGCAGGAAGCTTTAAAAGAGAATTTGACTATGGGGCTCCTGGGTGGCTCAGCTAGTTAAGTGTCCAACTTCGGCTCAGGTCGTGATCTCATGGCTCCTGAGTTCAAGTCCTGCTTCGGGCTCTGTGCTGACAGCTCAGAGCCTGGAGCCTGCTTCGGATTCTGTGTCTCCCTCTCTCTCTGCCCCTCCCGTGCTCACACTCTGTCATTTTCTGTCTCTCAAAAATAAATAATCATTAAAAAAAAAAAAAAGAGAGAATGTGACTCTAGTGCTTTAAGAGTTATTACAAAGAGCCTAGTTCTGATGAGATTGGAAAAATTGGTGTATTAAAGATCTACTTATCTGTTAAATCTGGATATAGCCCAACCCAGGAAATAAAGGATGGATTTTGGAGTCACATAATGCCGACAATGTGTGGCCTAAATGAGTTGTGGAAGGCTCATTTTGTATAAGCTCTTGAAGCATGAGACTTTCTGTGTGTCACTTTTGATTTTCAAGAATATAGTGTAGGAACCTCTGTAGTTATAGTGATTTCAGGACAGCAAGGTAGCGCTATTTCTTCTGCCCTTATCCAGATACCCAAATCAGAATCTAAGTGGAAAATACACAGTTGAAGGAAGTCTTGGTGAATTCAGATCTTCTGAAAGCTGGGACTTTTTAGATTTTTTTCAGTAAAAAGATTACTCTTCCTCATTCTTTGTATTATTTTGTCTAGACATCAAGCTCTGAAAGATAAATTACCTCTTTTAGAACTCAATGTCTACTTGATAATTTTTGAAGATTTGAGAGCAGTTTACTAAAGTAATGAGATGAGAGCTGGGTTGTAGTCTGATCTTTCTAAACCACACTTAGATAGAAATCTATATTTTAATTAATAGTGTTAATAAATTTCTAAATGTACTTTTACTTTTAGGGCAAGAAAACCAGCTTGTGGCATTGATTCCATATAGCGATCAGAGATTAAGGCCAAGAAGGACGTAAGTGATAAGAAAATAGCAAATTTTTTTGTATTCTTTGCTTTTTGAATTATGTGTAATTACTCTAGTTTAACACTATTAAAATGAAAAATGTCATCAGGTTGTTAAATTATGCCATCAGATGCTTTGTATTATTTAAAAAAAAAAAAAAAGGATTCCTGGTTGGGGTAAGGTCTTCAAAGCAGCATAGCATCTGAATTTTCTCAAAAATCTATTTACTAAAACAGACAAACCTAGAATAGCAGTAGGAAACACAAACATTTTCATCAAAAATGAGTGTTAAGGTTCTCCTACTCACCCTAGAATGAAGACAGAGCAAGGATCAGAAAGTGTTAGCAGCTGTGGGGAATTTGTGAAGAGAAACAAAAAGAATTGCAGAAGGTCCTAAGAGCCCTGATATACCAAGCAAATGCTCTGATACATAGTACCCAAAAAGAAGAGGATCCCACTTCCAGCAAATGCTTATGGGAGTAACCTGTCAAAAAAATAACCTGGGAGGCCTCCACTTCCTGTACCTTGGAGAGAGGGCAGAACAGGTACACAGAGGCCACAGAGATTCACTAAGGGGATTTGAGAAGATCAGAAGGAACTAGACCACCTTGAGCCCTCAAAGACCTTAGGAAAACTCACCAAAAACTCTTCTAAAAGGACAGACATATCCTAAGGAAAAGCCTATTGGGGATTAGATCCATTTTGTACAGGGAAAGAATAGGGGAAAAGGAGGAAAGTTTCAAAAACTAGAGAGAGAATCTCAGAACCATAGAAGTGGACATACATACAGGCCATCTTAAAAAAAACAAACAACTTTATTACAACAGAGGATGGAGTTTAGGAAAGCCACCCTGGCCCATCCTCACGGAAATGGAAAGCTTCTGTGAAATGTACAAAAACATCTCATTTAAACACGAGCAACAAAAAACGTTGCAGTGAAGTGTCACACAAAGTCAGTTAAAAAGAAAGAAGAAGAAAGTGAACTGAAATAAAATGTTAACAGATCATGGAAACATATCAGAAAAACAGATGAAAACTAACTTAAGAAACCTATAGAAGCTATGACAGAACAGCATGAGGCAGAAATTGAAAAGCTCAGAAATGAGGTGACTGAACAATATGAGGACATGAAATAAGACTATGAACCCCTGAAAGAATTAGAAAAAAATAATTTCAGATATGAAGACAAGACTGAAAGAACATAGTGCAAACAGATACCATGGAAAGTGTGGCAAAGGATATAGAGCGTACAAAGGAGTAAATGAAAACACAGACACATTAATGAAAAGTATTTAAGGTAAAATGGTATAGAACACAAGGAAAGAAGATTGAACAAACATGTAATTGAAGCCCCTATAGAAAAACCAAAGGAATCAAACTGAACAAATACTAAATACTCAATTCGAGAACACTTCCCTGAGGTAAAACAAGACATGAACCTACATACTGAAAAGACACGCCATGATTTTAAATTGTGTGCTACCCATCCTAGTGAAAGTACTGGACTTTGATGGTAAAAAAACAAAACAAAACAGAAAAACCCTTTGAAAAATCCCAGGCAAAAGGATCAATTTATAAGGGACAGAAAATCAGATTGGCATGCTTCTTGACTACAGTGCTCCAAACAAGTAATCAGTAGAGCAGCATATTTAAATATGTATCATTGGAAAGAAGATGAACCAAAAATTTTAAAAAGTCAGTGTGACCCTTTATTATAAATTATGTAGATGGTTATGCATATTCAAGAAATTAGGCTTAATTCCTGTATAATCTTAGGATGAAAAAAAACCTCTCTAAGTATGATTCAAAATCCAGTGAGGAAAGAAAAGATTAATTAATTTGACAAAGTATAGGTTAACTTTTACAGGTTGAAAACAAAACCTTAGTTGAAGCCAGAATATAAATGGCAAACTGGGAAGCGATGTCTGCACGTTACCACAAACATATGGCCAATATCCTTACACTATAAGGAGTTTCACAATTTGAGAGGAAAAGGCCACCACCAAACAAAAAGTAAGATATGAACAGCTCATCCACAAGAAAGAAATGCAGATGTCCTTTAAACATGTGAAAAGGTGTTCAGTCTTGATCATAAGAGAAATACAGATTAAAACATTGAAATACCATTTTTTATCTATCAGATCAGCCAGGCTCCAAATTTTGACAGTGTATTTTGTTGGCAACACTGTGTGAAATGAGCACATCCATACCTTGGTGAAAGGGAATTTGATGTTATCTAGCAAAATTACATAACACATTTACCTTTCGCTCAGGAATTCTACTTTGAAAATGTTTTCCTGAGGATAATTGTCAAATAAAGTATGGTTTTTATCCACCGTGCCAGTGTTTTATAATAGCAAAGGACTAGAAGTAATATAAATGTCCAATAATAGGATTCGGGTAGAATAAGTCACGCTACATCTATACAATGATAACATGGAAAAGGAAGAACTCTGTATTTCACTACAGTTCATATCTAGAGTACGGTTTTATCTGAAAACACACACATGCATACAGAGAAGGAGAGAGAAACAATGGAATGATAAACCTAAGACTAATACAATTGATTACTCTCAGAATTTGGGAGGGAACTTGGAAGAGGGAACAGGTAAGCACGTGAGATCTCTGTGTGTAAGTGTATGTATTTATATTGTTTGAACTTTACAACCATGTACATTTTTTTTTAAATAGAATTTAAAAGTTTGGAAATTGGAACTAAAATTTAAAAAATGCTAAAAATTGAAACAAACTGAAACAAATGATTCTAACTGTATATCCGGTTGTTGGCATGACTGCAGATGAAAGAATCACTTTGACTTGAAAACATTGCACTTTGACTGTCAGTGTCTAGGAAGATGTGTTCTAAATGACAAAGATAACTACCAACAAAAGCTTAAACTGTACTCAGTAGCTGCATTGTTAGGAGTAATGTTAGTGTAATTTTGAAACTTCTTTATATAAAGCAGATAAGTAATTATGTACTAATGTCATTAGGGAATAAGATTCTTAGCCTAAAAACAAAGCGATACAAGTACAAAATCAAATAAATTTGTTTTTTTCATTTCCAACCAAAGATGGAATCATAGGGACTAGGTTTATTCTTATGTCTGAAACAACTAAAAAACTGGACAGATAAATGAAACAATATTTTTAGACAGTGGACATCAGCCAGTACAGGCCAGTGATATCTGAGAAAGGGAAAGCTAATGACGTAAACCCTATGATTGTACTACTTTACTGTCTAGGAAAAGATATCAGATCACAGTACAATGGAAAGAGTGCAGGCAGAGCTTAGCAGTACCCCTAAACTGAGGAGATAGATGGTCCTGGGAATCTCGGAGGCCAAGACCACAGTTAGTAGGACAAAGTACCAGAGGATAGAGAGTTACCACTGGGTACTCTGTGAGTGTCTAGCTGAGTACTGATCAGTGTATATGTGTGAAGAAAGCCCCTGAGGCTGAAGGAAGAACCATACAAAACAACACAGAGGGAGCAGTCCCTAATGCTTATATAGGACCAGGGATAGTTTCCACCAATCAGTGTGGAAAATTCCTCCCTTCAGAGGGAATTGGGTGGAGTACTCAGAAGGTTATTTCCACAGTAACAGAAAGAATTAGCCCTAGATTAAAAGCTGCAGTACTCATGCTTAACAAGACCTAAAAGCAGACGTCAAAAGGTTTAAATTCTTTTCAAGAAACTCAACTATATCCCAATACAGAGCTCAAGAATGTATGTAGGAATTCCAAACTATCCTGCATTCAACATGGTAAAATATATGAGTCTGTCATCCAATTAAAAATTACCAAGCGTGAAAAGAAGATGAAAAATAGAGCCCATAATGAGAAAGACCATTTATAGAAACAGACCAATAAATGGCATAGAAGAAAGCATTTGACAAGGACAGTGAAATACTTATTTTAACTATATTCTGTAGTTTCAAGAGATGGGGCTTAAGAATAGACATGGAAGATATTTTAAAAAGATCCAAATAGAATGTTTAGAAATGAAAACTACAATATCTGAATAAGATGAAAACTACATGGGAAGAGTTAACAACAAATTAGACACTTCAGGAAAAAGGAGTGAATTTAAATACATAGCAATAGTAAGTATTCAGAATGAAATATGAAGAGAAAAATACTATTGGATGGCAACCTAGACACCTATTGAGTACCTGTGAAATCAGTCACTGTTCTAAGGCCTGGGATACAAATTGTTCAAAAGTATCTTTGGTATAAGGGAATTAATGAATTTATCGAGGAGATAGACATGTAAGCTTGTGATTACAGTACCTTTGTCTTACCTGTTAGAGGTATTTCCAGAGTACTATGAGAGCAGAGTATGGTAGAATCTAAATTATTTTATGGAATTAGGGAAGGCTCCAAAGAAGATGAAGCATTAGCTGAATCTTAGAAAAGTAGAAAAAGTTGAGGTAGAACGTTTCGACAGAAGGAATAGTATGTGCATAGATGAGAGTAACAGGCTGGAATCCGGTTTTTTGCCTAAAGTAAATGCTGCTGTTGGAAAGTGGTAGAGATGAAGCTTGAGAAAATAGCAAGGTCCACACCATTAGTAAGCTAAGAAATCTGAAAACCGTAGGAAGCCCTTAAGAATTTTTAGGAGTTTCAGATGTGCAATGAAAAAACAATGACTCATTTTTTAGTAAAACTATAATATTTTACGAACAACTGTGGTTCTTTAAGTTGGGGGAGTTGTGATGAGGTAGTTAGGAAATTATATTTATTTATTGCTTTTGTCTGCATATTTTAGCTGTATCATTTAATCCTGAAAACAATCTACACATTTTAGAGTGGAGAAAAAAAGCAAATTGCCGAAAGTGTTGCAAGTAGGAAATGGCAAAAGTAGAAATGTAACTTGAGTGCAAATAAGCCACATGATCTTTATAGCTTTATCAGTTCTATACCTCCTAGGATTCATTACTGTCCCTAGAGCCATAAGAAAAATGATGACTGGTGAATTTTATAATAGACATCTATAGTCTTCATCAGTGTACTAGCCAGTTTTTCAATTTGGTAGGAAATGCTGTGTGGAATGTTTATCCCATCAGATTTGTGGCTGTAAACTTGGGGTGCAGAGTAATTTAGGACATTGATCATATATTAACACCTGGAGCTGATTTATAGGCCCTAAATCCTAAATAGATTACGGCGGGCTCACCTAGCACTAATTAAAAATAACAACACTAAAATAGAAGAAAATTCAACAAAGTTCAGATTTTTTTTAGTCATGATTTCTGAACTCTTTTTTTATACCTTTTTTAGGGGTTTGGTGTAGAGTAGGTACTATAAATGTGTGCTAAACTATTCTGTAGGTAATCTAGTAGTGATCATCACCCTACTCAGGTTTCGAGGAAATCTAGAGTGAGTGAGTGGGAACGTCTTTGTTTGCTCAAAACAGTAGTGTGGGCCTAGTGGTAGTGACTTAGCGAATCTTGGTTTTATTTTTTTTTTAAACCATTTTGTTCTCTTTTCTTAGACAAAATACTCAGAAACATAAAACATGTGCAAGAGTCATTTGAAATAGCAGTTGTGGGGCAGGCAAAGATTACGTCTATTAAGGCATTTGGGAATTGGTGGGGAAGAGAAAGTAGGAGAAAGGATAAAATGAGTATTTAATGACTAGGACATAAAGAAAAGATTAAGTAATATAAAAGACCTAGTTTTTTTAAAAAAATAAAAGGTGCTGTGGGCTTTGAGCTGAGAGCTGTTTATTGGAGAAACCAGGAAATTTTTACTTTGAAACCCTATTTTGAGGATAAAATTGAAGATAGAGGCAAATTTTAGCTCTGGAGATTGGAAATTAAGAGCGGGAGATGGAAGAGATACCTGTCAAGGAGAGTTTGAAGACTAGAAAAGGCATGGAAAGTTTTTTGTTTTGTTTTGTTTTTTCTTGTCTTATATCTGCATATTATTATCCCCTTTCTTGATTTTCAAGAAACAGCTTAATAGCATCATCAAAACAGAGTTGATTAATGTAAACAATATTTTAAAAACTGAGTACATAAATACTTTGGGATGAGGAGACTCAAAAAGTCTTAGACTTAGTGAGATTCATGAGGCTTGTGGTTATGTCATTATGCTTTTAAGGGCTTCACAGGTGGTTCTGATGAGCAGTCACTTTGGGAATCACGTACAAAACTCACGTGAAAATTCTGCTCTGCTAAATTCAGAAGGAAGAGAAGGGACTCTTGAAATCCATGTTTTTATAAAGTTCTCCAGTTTAATTAATTCTACTGTGCAGCCTGGTTTAGGAATGACTGTAGTTAATATTCTGCCTTCAGTAATCCTGAAATCCCAGTCTCCAAAAAGGTACATACATCTTTTAAGGAGAACATTTTAACACTTTATAGACCAGACCCAACACTACTAATTACTTTAATAATATAAAAAAATGGTAAAATTATACATCTTTTCCTGCTGGTATAATAGGGGAAAAATTCAAGTTGAAAATATCTTCTCTAAATGTTTCATTATGTAATTTTTGATGCACATGTATTTTCATACTCTCATTTTTGTTTTCAGAAAGCTGTATGTGATGGCTTCTGTGTTTGTCTGTCTGCTCCTTTCTGGATTGGCTGTGTTTTTCCTTTTCCCTCGCTCTATTGACGTGAAATACATTGGCGTAAAATCAGCATACGTCAGTTATGATGTTCAAAAGCGTACAGTATATTTAAATATCACGGTAAGTACAAAATTACATTAAAATATTTGATTACATTCCTTTATTATATTAAGTACACTTTTGTCCCTCTGAGAGAATATTAAATGTGACACTGGTCAGTTTGCTTTCTGTATATCTGCTGTTGATCTTTTCTATCATTTCTGGTTGTGCCGAAAATGGCAAATAGTAAGTACTGGTGATTGTGTATACAGAATCATTTAGCATTTGAAGTTGCCTTTAAAATGGTAAATAAACTAAACTGTTGTTGACAAAAGAATATTTATAGTCCGTTTACTTTTCAGCCTTTGAATAGCTTCTTGCGAAGTGTTAAAAGTAGGTTGATTCTATAAATGTTATAAAGGTAACATTTTCTTTTCCTTATATATGGTGAAATACAATTTTTACCGTTTTAACAGACTATTCCTGTATTGTGTCTAAAGATAAGGTACAAGTGCCTGTTTGATTTCTCTTATAAATTAGTATATGGGGAAATATCCATAGTGTTTTACTGTCCAGGAAAACACTGCTGTCTGTGCTGACAGCTCAGAGCTGGGAGTTTGCTTCCGATTCTGTGTGTATCTCTCGCTCTCTCTGCCTCTCCACTGCTCACACTCTGTCTCTCTCTCTCAAAAAATAAACAAACATTAAAAAAATTTTTTTTTTAAAAATCATTATTTGAAAGCTTATGCTTGTGCTCTCTTGACTTACAAATTAAGTGGATTCTCACTGCTCTCAGTAACAATATGTCTGTTAGTACTAAACTTTTTGTCCTTTTTTTTTGTCTTTCTTAATGTTTATCTTTGTTATCTTTCTAGCCTTCAATATATGATTGATCCTTTTAATATTCTCATGAAAGCTGTGGCACTTCAGAAAAAGACCTATACCAACATTATTTTGCATGTACAGAGGATTCCAAGATTCTTCTGAATCCCATTCTTTGGCCTGTATCAGAAGGTCCATTGACCTCAAATTAACAATCTCTTTCCTGCAGTGTCTAGAAATTAAGTTGACATGGGTATTAAGAGCCAAGTAGATAAAAACGTTTGTATATTTAGGTAAAGATTATTTCTACTATATTAGGAAATTAAAAAAACTCTACATTTATAACTATGATTTAAATTAATACATAAATGTGATCATGTAATTGCTGGTCACTAGTACATTCTTTTCTTAATCCTTTTTTACTAAGATTCTTCTTTCCACTTATCCCTTATTGCATCTTTTCATCTTTCTCCATATTTATATTAATTTATAAGCTCACATTTTCAGCTTTTCTTAAGGTAATATTTATTTTCAAAAGAATATTTTGTACATATTTTACCTATGTTGGTTTACTCACTTGTTAATATCTTGTAGAAATCTCTCCTGAATTTCTGGCTTAGACTTACTACATTCTTTTTAATGGGCTGCGTAATATTCCATGCAATAATTTAATACTAATCATTTTTGTGGATGGTCATTCACTTTCTTTTCTTTTTGTTTTTGCCACTATTCTCATTCACATCCTGATGTTTTTATTTCTTTGGAATAAATGCTCAAAAGTAGGATTGCTAGGTCAAAGGATATATGTATTTTTATTTTAATGGATATTGCTAGATTACTTACCAGAATGGCTGCAATCCTTCACGTTTCCCAGTAATGTAAAAATTGACCCTTGTGCTCAAATCCCTACCAAGAATAGAATTTGTTGCTTTCTACAAGCTTTGCTAGTTTAATGAATATTAAGTTTACTAGCTTATCCCTAACTCTAAATGAATTTGAGGGTTTTTAAGTGTTTCTTGGCCAATTATATTTGTACTCTTTTGATTTGTTTATTCATATGCTTTGCTTTTTTTGTTTGTTTGTTTTTACCTCTAAAGATTTTGTCGTTTTCTTTTCAGTTTGTGAGGGCTCTTTGTATATAAATGGTAACCATTACAATCTGCCTTATGAATATTTAACATTCATCATTTAGTTACTATTAATTTTCATTTGTGATGACTTTTAGATGTTTTGTTATCTGTTATTTCTTGATTTAACATTTTTTTTCCCCACTGCTCATTTTCTAAAATAATTTGACATAACTGTGAATTAGAATTGTGGAAATTGCTCCTGCTGTTAAGTACAGAAATGATGTAGCTCAATTTCTTTCCAACAAATAGACTTGAATCTATCCCATTTCTTCTCCAAAGTGACCCAGTAGAAATCTCTACTCATGTATAAGTTAAAATACCAATTTCTTTTAGACAAAAAAGTTTATATGAAGTACTGTTTAACATTTTAAATGGTCATTTTTGTACCTGATAGAATAGGAAATACATTACTAATGTAGTCTGTGAAGATATTTATATATTAACATTTAGTAGAAATTCAGATGAAATTTAAAAATTAGTTTTATAGAATTTTTCTAAGGCCATAAATACATTTTCTAACATTCATTTTCTATATTCCTGTAATGTACATTTTCTGGGCCTGTTGTTTATTTTTAAAATTTTTTTTCACATTTATTTATTTTTGAGAGAGAGAGCACAAGCAGGGGAGAAGGAGAGAGAGAGGGAGACACAGAATCTGAAGCAGGCTCCAGGCTTCAAGCTGTCCGTACAGAGCTTGATGCGGGGCTTGAACTTAGGAACTGTGAGATCATGACCTAAGCCAAAGTCAGATGCTTAACTGACTGAGCCACCCAGGCGCCCCGTAGACCTGTTAATTTTTAATTGTGTGCTTATTGTCAGCATATTAGGTACATAGTATTCATCATAAAACCAAATAATTAGCTTATTTAATATCCTTTGATATTTTTGGCAATAGTTTTCTTCCTCCTAATAACTGAAGTGTGGCCACAGCTGAAGTCATTTTTTTTTATGTTTATTTTTGAGAGAGAGACACAGAGCATGAGTGGGGGAGGGGCAGAGAGAGAGGGAGACACAGAATCCGAAGCAAGCCCCAGCCTTTGAGCTGTCCTCACAGAGCCTGATGTGGGGCCCAAACCCACAAACTGAGATGGTGACCTGAGCTGAAGTTGGATGCTTAATGGACTAAGCCACCCAGGCACCTCTGAAGTCATTTTTTTTAATTGATTTTGGATACATATTTGTTATGCTTATACATTTTTTGCCTTTTCTTTTACAGAACACACTAAATATAACAAACAATAACTATTATTCTGTTGAAGTTGAAAATATCACTGCACAAGTTCAGTTTTCAAAAACTGTTATTGGAAAGGCTCGCTTAAACAACATAACCAATATTGGCCCACTGGATATGAAACAAGTAAGTTTCCATCATAAAATACTTTGGAGGAGTTCAATGACTTTTGACTTTCTATATCATATTAATCTGAGGGAGGGGGAGGATTTCCTCACAAACTTGACATGTGTTCTTTGCACGTATAAGAGAAAGTCTTAGACTCAGCCATGCAAAAGGAGAGATTTCTAACTCTTTGAAATTGTGAAACATGTCTGAAATCTTTGATGCTTTGCTCCTCTTTCTAGTTGGCTTATTTTCACTTTTTGTCTTTCAGATCGATTATACGGTACCTACTATCATAGCAGAAGAAATGAGTTATATGTAGTAAGTTTTGATATTTGAATAATGTTCTCTCATTAAATTATAAAATATCAAGAATAGAGTGTATAGATATCTTTTTAATTTCCCACAATCTTAGCAGTCAGGAAATCACATTTGGAATACTTCTGGCCTCTGATCATCTCTATTGTCTTCTCTCTCATCAACATGCATAATATTTATGTGTAGTATGTGCCTGTACCCTTAATATTCATTTTTTTCTTATTTTTCATAATTAAGGTCAAATACACCTTGTCACCTTTTTAAAAATTATTTATTTTTATTTAAACTCAAGTTAACATATAGTGTAATATTGGTTTCAGGGGTAGAATCCAGCGATTGACCACTTACTTATAACACCCACTGCTTATTCCAACAGGTGCCTTCGTTAATGCCTATCACCTGTTTAGCCCATCCCTCCCACTGACCTCCCCTCCAGCAACCCTCAGTTTGTTTTCTTTATTTAAGAGTCTGTTATGGTTTGCTTCCTTCTCTGTTATCTTATTTTTCCTTCCCTTCCCCTATCTTCATCTGTTTCTTATAATCCACATATGAGTGAAATCATGTTTGTCTTTCTCTGACTTACTTCATTTAGCATAATATATGGCAAGATTTCATTCTTTCTTGATCACTGAGTAATATTCCATTGTATGTATGTGTGTATGTGTACATTATGTATATATATATGTGTGTGTGTGTGTGTGTACAGATGTATGCACACACACCACACCCCCACAACGCGCACACACACACACGCATATCTTCTTCATCCATTTATCAATTGATGGACATTTGGGCTCTTTCCATAATTTGGCTATTGTTGATAGCACTGCTCTAAACATTGTGGTGCATGTGTCTCTTTGAATCAGCATTTTTGTATCCTTTGGATAAATACTTAGTAGTGCCAATTACTGAGTCGTAGGGTATCTATTTTTAATTTTTGGAGGAACCTCTGTACTGTTTTCCAGAGTGGCTGCACCAGTTTGCATTCCCACCAATGGTGCAGAAGTATTCCCCTTTCTCCACATCCTCACCAACATCCAGAAGGAGTTGTTCATTTAGCTAATCTGACAGGTGTGACGTGATATCTCATGGTGGTTTTGATTTGTATTTCCCTGATGATGAGTGATGTTGAGCATTTTTTCATGTGTCTCTTAGCCATCTGTATGTCTTCTTTGGAAAAGTGTCTATTCATGTCTTTTGCCCATTTCCTCAGTGGATTATTTATTTTTTGGGTGTTGAGTTTGATAAATTCTTTATAGATTTTGGATATTAATCCTTTATCTGATACGTCATTTGCATATATCTTCTCCCATTCTGTAGGCTGCCTTTTAGTTTTGTGGATTGTTTCTTTTGCCGTGCAGAAGCCTTTTATCTTGATGAGGTCCCAATAGTTCATTTTTGCTTTTGTTGCCCTTGCTTCCAAAGACATGTCTAGTAGGAAGTTGCTCTGGCCAAGGTCAGAGAGGTTGCTGTCTGTTTTCTCCTGAATGATTCTAATGGTTTCCTGTCTTACATTTAGGTCTTTCATCCATTTTGAGTTTATTTTTGTATACAGGGTAAGAACGTGCTCCAATTTCATTCTTTTGCATGTCCCTGTCCAGTTTTCTCAACACCATTTGCTGAAGAGACTGTCTTTTTTCCATTGGATATTCTTTCCTGCTTTGTTGAAGATTATGGCCATATATTTTGGGGTCCATTTCTGGGTTCTCTATTCTGTTCCATTGACCTATGTGTTTCTGTGCCAGTGCCATACTGTCATGATGATTACAGCTTTGTGATACAGCTTAAAGTCCAGAATTGTGATGCCTCCAGCTTTGGTTTTCTTTTTCAGGATTGCTTTGACTATTCAGGGCCTTTTCTGGTTTCATAAAAATTTTAGAATTGTTGGCTCCAGCTCTGTGAAGAATGCTGGTGTTATTTTGATAGGGATTGCATTGAATGTGTAGATTGCTTTGGGTAGTATTGACATTTTAACAATGTTTGTTCTTCTAGTTCATGAACATGGAATGTTTTTCCTTTTCCCTGTGAGTTCTACAATTTCTTTCATAACCTTTCTATAGTTTTCAGCATACAGATCTTTTACCTCTTTGGTTATGTTTATTCCTGTGTATCTTACTGATTTTGGTGCAGTTGTTAATGGGATCAATTCCTTGATTTCTCTTTCTGCAAAGGATTATTGGTGTATAGAAATGCAACCGATTTCTCTATGTTGGTTTTATATCCTGTGACTTTGCTGAAATCATGTATGAAATCTAGCAGTGTTTTTTTTTTTAGTTTAGTTTTTTTTGTTGTTGTTTATTAATGTTTATTCATTTTTTTTTTAATTTTTTTTTTCAACGTTTATTTATTTTTGGGACAGAGAGAGACAGAGCATGAACGGGGGAGGGGCAGAGAGAGAGGGAGACACAGAATCAGAAACAGGCTCCAGGCTCTGAGCCATCAGCCCAGAGCCTGACGCGGGGCTCGAACTCACAGACCGCGAGATCGCGACCTGGCTGAAGTCGGACGCTTAACCGACTGCGCCACCCAGGCGCCCCTAATGTTTATTCATTTTTGAGAGACAGAGAGAGACAGAGCATGAGCGGGGAGGGGGCAGAGAAAAGGAGACATAGAGCCTGAAACAGGCTCCAGGCTCTGAGCTGTCAGCACAGAGCCCGATGCGGGGCTCGAACTCACAAACTGTGAGATCCTGACCTGAGCCAAAGTCAGATGCTCAACTGACTGAGCCACCCAGGCACCCTGAAATCTAGTAGTGTTTTGATGGACTCTTTCAAATTTTCCACGTAGAGTGTCATGTCATCTGCAAAGAGTGAAAATTTGACTTCTTTCTTGCCATTTGTGTGGCTTCTATTTATTTTTGTTTTCTGATTGCTGAGGCTAGGACTTTCAGTACTATGTTGAACAACAGTGGTGAGTGTGGACATCCCTGTCGTGTTCCTGACCTTAGGGGGAAAGATCTCAGTTTTTTCCCATTGAGGATGATATTAGCTGTAGCTCTTTCATATATGGCCTTTATTATGATGGAGTATGTTCCTACTATCCCTATTTTCTTGAGGGTTTTTATCAAGAAAGGATGCTGTATATTGTCAAATATTTTTTCTGCATCTCTTGAGAGGATATATGGTTCTTATTCTTTTATTAACGTGTATCATGTTGATTGATTTGCGAATATTGAACCATCCCTCAAGCCCAGGAATAAATTCCACGTGATCATGGTGAATAATTCTTCTAATGTATATTCTGTTGGATTCTATTTGCTAGGATCTTGTTGAGAAGTTTTACATCCAGTTTCATCAAGGATATTGGCCTGTAATTCTCCTTTTTAGTGGGTTCTTTGTCTGGTTTTAGAATCAAGGTAATACTGTCTTCATAGAATGAGTTTGGAAGCTTTCCTTCCATCCTATTTTTGGAACAATTTGAAAAGAAGAGTTGTCAACTCTTCTTTAAATGTCTGATAGAATTCCCCTGAGAAGCCATCTGGCCCATGGCTCTTACTTGTTGGGAGATTTAAAAAAAAAATTTTTTTTTATTGTTTTTTTATTTTTGAGAGAGAGGGAGAGACAGTGTCAGTGGGGGAGGGGCAGAGAGAGGGAGACACAGAATCTGAAGCAAGCTCCAGGTTCTGAACTGTCAGCACAGAGAGCTATGAGATCATGACCTGTGCCAAAGTCTGATGCTTAACCAACTGAGCTACCAAGGCGCCCCTATTGGGAAATTTTTGATAACTGATTCATTTTCTTTGCTGATTACGCATCTCTTCAAATTTCCTATTTCTTCCTGTTTCAGTTTTGGTAGTTTGTGAATTTTTAGGAATTTGTCCATTTCTCCTAGATTGCCCAGTTTGTTGGCATATAATTTTACATAGTATTCTCTTATAATTGTTTGTATTTCTCTGGTATTGGTTGTAATTTCTCCTCTTGCATTTGTGATGTTTTTCTATTTGGGTCCTCTCTTTTCTTTTTGATAAGTCCAGTTAGGGGGTTATCAATTTTGTTTATTCTTTCAAAGAACCATTATTTAGTTTCATTGATCTGTTACACGTTTTTTGTTGCTGTTTCTATATTGTTTTTTTCTGTATTATGTCCTTTTTTGTGCTAGCTTTAGGCCTTATTTGCTGGTTCTTCTCTAGCTCCTCTAGGTGTAAGGTTAGGTTGCGTATTTGGAGACTTTTCTTCTTGAAGTAGACCCTTTTTTGTTTTAATTTTTTTAATGTTTATTTATTATTGAGAGACAGAGCATGAGCATGGGAGGGACAGAGAGAGGGGGAGACACAGAATCTGAAGCAGGCTCCAGGCTTTGAGCTATCAGCACGGAGCCCAACCCGGGGCTCAAACTCACAAACCATGAGATCGTGACCTGAGCCGAAGTCAGATGCTTAACCGACTGAGCCACCCAGGCACCCTGTTAGTTCTTTATTGCAATATACTTCTGTCTTAGGACTGCCTTTGCTGCATCCCAAAGGTTCTGGTCTGTCATGTTTTCATTTTCATTTGCTTCCTTGTATTTTTTTATTTCTTCTTTAATTTCATGGTTAAGGCATTCATTCTTTGGTAGGATGTTCTTTAACCACTACATATTTGAGGACTTTCTAAACTTTTTCGTGTGGTTGATTTCAAGTTTCAAAGTGTTGTGATCTGAAAATATGCATGGCATGGTCTTGATCTTTTTGGACCTGACTGATTTGTGACACGGTATATGATCTATTCTGGAGAATATTCCATGAGCACTCGAGAAGAATGCCTATTCTGTTGCTTTAAGATGAAATATTCTGAATATATCTGTTAAGTTCATCCTGTCCATTGTATCATTCTAAGACATTGTTTCCTTGTTGATTTGCTGTAAGCGGAGTATTAAACTTTTATTATTATGGTTTTATTATCAGTAGGTTTCTTCACGTTTATCATTACTGATTTATATATTTGGGTGTTTCAGGTTGGGGGCATAAATATTTACAGTCGTTAGATCTTCTTGATGGATAGACCTCTGAATTATGATAGAATGCCTTCTTCATCTTTTGTTATAGTCTTTGTTTTAAAATCTTGTTTGTCTGATATAAGTATGGCTACTCTGGCTTTCTTTTGATGTCCATTAGCATGACAGATAGTTCTCCATCCCCTCACTTTTTTTTTTTAATTTTTTTTTTTTAACGTTTATTTATTTTTGAGACAGAGAGAGACAGAATATGAATGGGGGAGGGACAGAGAGAGAGGGAGACACAGAATGGGAAGCAGGCTCCAGGCTCTGAGCCATCAGCCTAGAGCCCGACACGGGGCTCAAACTCACGGACCGCGAGATCGTGACCTGAGCCAAAGTGGGACGCTTAACCGACTGAGCCACCCAGGCGCCCCTCCATCCCCTCACTTTCAATCTACAGGTGTCTTAGGTCTAAAATGAGTCTTGTGTAGGCAGCATGTAGATGGGTCTTGTTTTTGTGTGTGGGTTGTTTGTTTGTTTTTTTAAACCCGTTCTGATACCCTGTGTCTTTTGATTGGAGCATTTAGACCATTTACATTCAGAGTGATTATTGAAACATAAATTTAGTGCCATTGTGTTACCTGTAGAGTTGGTGTTTCTGGTGATGTTCTCTGGTCCTTTTTATTCTTCACTGCCTTGCCCCCAGTCCCTCTTCCTTGCGCGGCTGGTTTAGTAGTCACAAACTTCTTTACTTTTGTTTGTCTGGGAAACTCTTTTTTTCTCCTTGTATTCTGAATGACAGCCTTGCTGGATAAAGAATTCTTGGCTGCATAATTTTCCCATTCAGCACACCATGTCACTTTATTTACTGTAAGAACCATAGTCTCACACATTTTAGTATTTGTTGACTTTAGTATCGCAGAACTAAAAATGCTAGTATTGTATAATGTTCTCTTATTGAATTTCTAAAGCTTTTACGTTGGGTCTAAGTGATTATTAACTCTTAAGTAAAAAAAAAAAAAGATTTTTTATCATCTTTTATAGTATCAGGCTGATACAGAATTTCTAACA
Source organism: Felis catus (assembly GCF_018350175.1). Lineage (NCBI taxonomy): Eukaryota > Metazoa > Chordata > Mammalia > Carnivora > Felidae > Felis > Felis catus. The sequence continues at coordinate 105,437,316 of NC_058369.1, forward strand.
AACTGTTTACTACAATTTCAAAAGATGAATAAAAAGTAGCAGTAATTTGTAGCCAGTGTGCAACAACTCTACAATTGCTGTAGTAAAACATGTCTGTTTTTAGAATAAAAAGTCATGAAAATCTTTATCATTATTAGGTGTAGAAAACGTTCCATCAATAAATGCTTACTTATGTCTTCTGTATCATATCTCTTTTAGTTTTAGGAATCATAATTAAGTGATTTTAAATTATAATATCATAGCCACGTTTACTCACATTGTTTTTTCTTTTTAACAGTGATTTTTGTACACTGATATCAATCAAAGTACATAATATCGTACTCATGATGCAGTAAGTATGAATTTTTTTTGAAAGAAATAATTTCTTTTTTAAACTTTAGATTTATAACTTTGGCTTATAGCATACACAACACCTTTATAAGTATCAGTTCAGTCGGGTTTGAAGCCTTAAAAGAGTGCGATGAGATGAGTAAATATTATCCAACTTTAAGAATGAGGAAATTGGAGCTCGGAGAAGTAGTGAAGGATCACATGGCTGCTGAAGAGTGAATCTAGACCTTGCAAGAACACAGGAAGATGGCAGGTGTTGGGATGAAAAAGAGGACAGAGCTCAGCATCCATTGTTCTGTTATCTATGGAAAATAGTCCTTCACAGTAATAAGTACTGTTACTAATGTGCAAATTGGGTGTTATTCTAGGCCATTAAGACATTGTAGGTTATAGGTTTGGTGTTTGGACCATCAGCTAATGGTGCAAAATGTGATGAAAGAATGAAAGAATTTTCCTGTGATGAGAGAATTTTGTTTTTAAAAGTGAAATGAACTTACATATTTTTAAGTAATGATAAATGTTCTGAAAACATGGTATTTCTTGTGTATAATTATTGGAGTAGGCTTGCTAAATCAGCATTTATGCTATCTGTTGGGCAAATATTCCCTGAGTGGCCCATGTCCACAATATTATCATTAATCAGTCTCTCCCTGGAGAAAATTTTGCTATATGAAAGTATTCTCAGTTCAGAAAACTTCTATGTAAATAATAATGTGTCTCCCTGTTTGAGTTTTTTTGTTGTTGTTGTGTCTCCCAATTTTTCTTTTTTAGAGTTACTGTGACAACAACATACTTTGGACACTCTGAACAGATATCCCAGGAAAGATACCAGTATGTTGATTGTGGAAGGAACACAACTTATCAGTTGGGGCAGTCTGAGTATCTAAATGTACTTCAGCCACAACAGTAAAAATTGAATGATATGCCAGTGGAGAAGAAGAAATCCCTATCGATATTTTCTAGAACTCTGAAGAATGAGGTACTTACTTCCTGATAGGAGATCTTAAATTGAAGAAAACTAAAGTTTACACCTTCCATTTTAGGGGTACAAGTAAAAGTATGTGGACTCGAACATTACTGCAGCGATCCACTCTGTGTTCATGTTGTCTGTACCAGGATCTTTTACTTGAATCTAAATTTGCCAATTGATTTTCTTCTCCCCCTCTCCCTAGCGGGGGAAATTGAGACTTCCCATGTAGGACAGTAAATAATTTACAATTCACAGCTTCGGCCACTACTGAAAACCTAACTTTGATGATGGACATAATTTGAGAAACTTTATTTCTGAATGTTTTTATAGAATATTACTGAGAGCCTGTTATTCATGAAAGACTTTTTAAAAATAACCTTTTTTTTTCTGTTTTATAAATTCCCATTGCTACATAGTAGGATTTCAAGATATTTTAGCTTTTAGCTAAACATTTGTAGTTTTTCATTTGTTGAAATTCTACTCATTTGCACGTTTTTGTCAGCCTTATTTCAATCCAGTGCTTGCAGAACACTAGAAACCAAAATAATTGCAAAATTCTGAATCTAAAATTTTCGAAAGCTCCCTGTTTCACATGTCTTTCCATCTAAGTAAGTTTTGTGAAATTTTTGTGTAGTCTTCAAACATCGTTAATGTATAATATTGTAAATAAACTGTGCATGGCTTTTATACAGCTTAAATAAATGTCAAATAAAGTACAGATTCAAAATAAAGTAAGTTGCTCATAAAAATAAATAAAACGGGAAATTGAAATTCAGAAACTTATAGAATGTGAATATGGTTCCAGTTACATACAGGATCAGGCATCAAGTGATTTTGAAATAAAGTGTTTTGATGCTCCACTTTTTTTTAATGTTGCTTTTCAGACTAACAAGTTGTGGAGACACTTTTCACAACTCTTTGGTACCCAAGTCACCCAATGTTACCCATTTTATGCCTGTTTTCAAGGAGGAAATTGTGTCTTTGGTAGAAATTCTCCAAGAAATCTTATTAAATGATGGTGGCTATATAAAAATTAAGCCTATATTATGCTTTTTAAAAATTTAATCACTTTGCACATCACATGGATATCAAGCCTCTAGCAGTTAACATTTTTAAATTTTCAGATTTTGTTTGGATTTTATTTAAAATTGTTTTCAAGTGGAAATTATTGACTTTTGCATTTTGTCATCTTATATTTTCAATACCATTTTCTGTTTGGGCTTTGTGCCTTTCCACTTACCAAGTTCTAATTACCTTGTAAATATATACCACTGAGGGTAGGGACCAACTGTGATACCAAAAAAATAAATAAATAAATAAGTGGCTTGAGATTAATTTCTTTCTGTTCCCTAGAGACAGAAGTCAGGTTCCCTTTCCCTCAAAGTGCCTAACTTAGGTCTGAAACATACCTGTTTATCAGTCGGACTCTCTCAGCTGTTACACACAAGCTTTGTTTAATTATTTAGAGCTAATGAAGTCTCCTTTCTGCCTTTAAACACACTCAGGTCTCCCTTTAGTGTTATTATAATTTTCCCCAAGTTTTCCTGAGTGAACATTTTAAATGGGTAGAATACACTTTTTTTTTTTTTTTGGACTGTTGTTTTTTTACCTTAATCGTTGCTAACTCACCCATCGTTGCTATTAAAGTCACCCCATTACATTTGTTATAGACTCACTAGTCAAACCCAGCCTTCATGTTTTTTTCTTCTATGATTTTTGACTACTCCTCTTCTCCTTGAAACTGCACACTCCTCTAATGTTTCAATTCTATTTGTATTTTTCAAATCATTCTCATTTCATTTTCCCTCATTCTGTCTTTTGATCTTTCAGTGACTATTATCTAGACCCTCTTTTGCTTCAAAATTTCTATTCCTGTGACTTTAACCAACAATCATCTATATTAGGGCTTCCAAATCTTTCTGTATACCTGACCAGTCACCTGTCAGGCTTCTTCTCATTTAGTGAGTTACCTAGAGATGATAGTATTTCACTGACTGTGTAAATCATAAAGTGTTTCAAAAATGTTTATCATATTCTGTTCTCTCCTTGTCCTTACTTCAAAATCACCCTTCATTTTTTCATAATCACCCTTCAGATATGCCTTCTTCAGAAATCAATCCTGGTTTATCTTTTAACTTCATAAGAGTATGTAGTGTAAGTGAATGGATTTTTCTATTGATTTGTGGTCTGATATCCTTTTGGAGTGCATGCATAGTATTTGCTGAAGATACAGGAAAGTGAAGGAACATTTGCTTTTAGTGACTTAGTTTTGAATATTTTTTCTTCATTTTTTAAAATTAAAACTTTATTGTACCTACTTTCCATGAAGCATAAGGTAGAAAAACCTAGAATTTAAGATAAGTGCAAACCTGTAGTAGACAAAAAGATCACCTGTGACTACTTTCAGAGAAGTTTTAAATAACTTTCCAGAATAAGCTTGGAACAGAGCAGGTGTAAGTTAATAAAATTACAAAAATACATTCAGGTGAAACAGAATTACAGCCATTAAAAAAAGAAAAAAACACAGGGAAGGCGAATGAGCATTGTCCAGTGTATTTTTTCTTACATAGTAATAGGATAGATAGCAATATATTTTTTAAAACTGCTTTCAGATCTTATTCAAAGGATATGGTAAAGATGTTATAATTTTTTCCCCCTGATACTCTCAAGAATAACTTTTTCTTAAATTACACTTTTAATAGACTGGTCATCCTAACCAAATCCAATACTATAACAAGTCTCTGTGTGTTGATATTATATGTATCTAACATATGCCCTTGTAAAAGCTTTCATGTTTCTCTTATATAATTTACCTGGTCCTGTGAGTCAGACAAAGGAGAGGGGCAGGATCCTTATCTTTTAGAAGAGGAGACGTGGCATGGAGAAGTTAAGGGACTTGCTGAAGATCACATATTCAGTAAATAATCTTAGGGGGCCATACCTAATTTTTCTGTCTCCTATGTGTGTGCTCTGTCATTTAAAATAGAGTCCATTGAGAAGCCCTGTTGACTCAGGTTAGTATGATTAAAAATCAGAGAAAACATTCACATAGTTCCTAGTGACAATCAAAATAATACTGATGGACTAAGATTTGGGTATCTTTAAGTTGGTACCTGAAATATTTTAAATGGAAAATGAGCATTTGTGAAATACTTTGGAGCATAATCTATAGCTGAATTTTTCTTTTAAAATTTAGTATTTCTTGATCATTCCAATAAAGATATGACTGATAGGTTGTCACACAAGGCTATATATAAATAATAGAGGTTAATGTATTTGAGATTTGAAATAAGAACAGTGTGAAAATATTAGATACCAGATAAATTGCTTGCAATTGCCAAATAACCATCCTTACTATGGTACATAATATGTAAATGACTGTGGTTTTATTTGTGAGCAGTTTTTCTGTGCCTTTTTCATTTATTTAGGCCAATGAGGTAATTATTTTCTCTAAGATTTGTGACAAAAAAAAATTCAGTTTAGATTTTCTGAATTGTATTTTGGAAGTGATATAGTACAGTGTTAACAATAGAGAGAAAGTGATTGCCAAAATACAATAAAGGTATCATTATTGCAATATAGGGGTGTTTTGTTGTACGGAATGTCTCCAACCCCCTTCCACACCATTTTTTTTTTTTTAATTCTTAAGATAAGTAATTCTGTATATAATGATTACATTTTATTTAAGAAAATAGTTTGTTGGGTACTTGACCCCTAAGGAAGTCACTGCTCAGTCTAGCTAATATCTATTAGTTACTTTGTCAGATACTGCAGCAATCTCTTATGTGCATTATCTGATTATTCCTCAGAAAGCCCTCTAAGGTAGCTACTGACGTTGCTCCCCATTTTAAATCTGAGGAAAGAGTTTTAGAGAAGTTAAGAAATATGCATAAGCTTGGAAGTGGCAGATTTCAGATTGAAAACATGTCTGATTGACTCAAACATCATTGCTCTTAAAAATAGCATATTTCCTTTTCAGCCTTTGAAGATGTTTTCTTTCTAAAAATATATTGGTTGTACTTAATATATATAAGATTTTGAAGTTTTTGATAGTATTTTCAAAAATACTATTAAGAGACTTTATTATAATTTTATAGATCTTTGGTGTGATAAAAAGTGGCTTATCACTGATTTTTAAAATAATTCATACTTATCTGTTTGGATTTTTTTCTTTTTAAAAGATGTAAAATTTTAAATTTTAAATTTACAAATATACATCAGACTTCTTTGGTAGGCAGTGTGAATTGAATTTCGAGTTATTACGTTGGAAGCCAAAGGTTACTTACCATAGTGTCATAAATCGATTTGTAGCTCATAACATCTGGAAGCAGCAACTACCTGGCTCAAATACATCTAAGAATAATTAATTTTATTTCTTTTTTGTAAAATCAGATTTTAAATGAAATGTTTATCTGAAACTATTTTATTTTAAAAGAAAAATATGTGTTTGAAAAGATGGGATTAAAAGACTGTTAAACATTATTTCTTTAAAAAAGTTATTTTTACATGAAAACAGAATATATTTGTGATCTGCTTCGATCAAAACTTTTACTTCTATATCCCAGGTCTACTTATTTCAGAGTAAAAATTTTCACTTAGCTTAAATTTCTGATTAGAACTAATATTTGTGTATTTTTGTGCTTAGTGAGAATGTAAATTTCACAGTGGATTTTTGAAATTTATCCTTAATTTGGATAAAAGCAAGTGATATATTTATAAAATTACTATAGGGATAAAAATGGTAATTTCCAGTTAAAAAAAAAACCGAATGTGATTATGTTTGTAGTTCTTTTTACACATGTTTAGGATAGGCTCTAAATTAAATATCTGTATTGACCCTAAAAATATTCCGTAAATTAATTTAACAAATATATGGCAAGTTTTTCATAGCTAAATAACTCTTATAGAAGGAAATTGTTGCCTTCTGTTTAATTACATTAATTGAAATGTGTTTAAGGAAATGTTTTCAGCATATTTTGTATACTAAAAAAAAGGACTAGTATTGGGCCAATGGCCAAGAGGTAATATTACTACCGTGTAGACTATTACTGTTCAAATTGTCCCACTTCCCCCAGAATTTTAGAAACTAGAAGTCTGGGAGATACTGTATCAGCTGTGGTGGAGTGACTCTCAGTGCTGTAGGTACTATTCATCTTTTAGTTCTTGTGTGAGATGGAACACATGCCAAGTTGCAAAAGATTCATAACTTCATTATGTAACAGTTTGTTTTAGGCATCAGATATCAGCAAGCTATGCCTTGTGTGTTTTGTCTTAGATTCACTTGTAGAACTAAATTAAGTAAGAGTTTGGAAAATACTGAGTTGACCTAACTGGTCAGATATTTGAATGATGGCATTACTGGGTAGATTCTAATTATGGAATAAAGAAGAATATAGAATGAAAGACTATGTTTGGGCACTTACTCTTTGCTTGTTTCATGGATTAGCCTCCATCCTAACACTAAATTCCCAAGTTAAACAGTTCTGTAATTGTAATTATTGTTGCTGTTCATGTAACAAAACATGCTTATGTTAGCAAAAGGAATAGAAGTGCCCCCAAATGCTATTTTTTTAGTTACTTGTAACTGTTGCTCTTGTAATTGTGTATGAAAAAATAAAATTTGTAAACATTTTGGCATGAAAAATAAAGTTTGTATCAGTCAAGTATATTGGTTGTACTTTTGAAATTCTCTTCATATAAACAATCCTGGTAGATACTGAAAGTCCATTACTTCAAAGCTCTCGGGTCCTGTTAGTTCTTACCCAAATTCCACTTCTGCATCATCTTTGATTTTCCTTTCCTCCACATAGCTTCCATTCTGTTGTCAATTCTATCTGTTCTACCTCCTATCTCGACTCTGTAACTAAAAAAAAAAAAAGCCCAGGCAGGCCCTTACTGTTGGTGTTGAGAACCTTTCATTGTCTGGCCCCACCTAAATTCATATTCCTTTTTCCTGTCATTGCCTTTCACCTGTGTCCAGGCCAAATTGAGATGTTTGCCATTCTTTGGGAATAGTTATTTACATTTTCTATACTTTGCTCATTCTCTTCCCTTTTTCTGTGAAATTTATTTGGACATTTTTTTAAATCCCTCAATCTTGTCTGTTTTTCAGTTTTCATCCCAAGTGGCCCACCCACCTATCCTCTCTCCCTGAGTATTCACCCAAATATTTGGTGACTTCTTTTCCCTGAATGTGCACTTTTAAAATAATTGCCCACTCACAAAGAAGATTTTGGTTTTGTTTTTGAATCTAAAACTTTTTGTTTGAACTGAACTTAAAACTTGCTTTAAACTTTTGTTTTAATTGATATTTACTCAAGCATTTTTTGCCAGCTTACAGTTACATGTTCTAATTACAGTTAAAAAAATCTTGTATCAAGTAGCATGATCTGAAGTTAGATGAGATGTAACCAAAACTAACTTGATAGAGTAATGGGGGTGGGGGGAAGGATTAGCTGGATGTGTTCTCCCTAGCCAGTTTCTCAAGGGAGAAAGAAGAATCACCAGCAAATTCATGAGGTTTTTTTTTTTTTTTCTGCTTGTTTGTTTTGTTTTGTTGTTGTTGTTTTTTTATGGTAGATTCTGTTCCTTTAATCAGTGGTTTTCAGAATTTTTTATTACTATTGTAGTTGTGAACCTATTTCTTTAAGCAACATCTTCCATAGAACTCCAGTATTATCCAGGATTTAAAAAAATTTGTTTAACCTTAATGCCTAGGGCTCATTGTCTCCCTGCTTCAAAGAATGAAGAGGTGGACACATCAGATCAGAAAGTAAGAATAGTATGAAAGCCCTCTTTACAGAGAGGAGACCCTTGAAGGTGAATACCGGTGACAGCAGGCAAAGGTCCTTATTTTATAAGGTTGTGGTCAGGCCACCTTCCCTTCCCCCTCATTCCTTCTCAGGTTCTGCCCTTATTGGCTGGATAACTCTAGGTTCTGGGTTGTCCATTCCTGATTGGCTTGTTTTCCATGTATAAGGGGTGGTCTCTGGCCATACTGCTCCTTGTGGGTCGTTAAGTTTTATGGTCTACTGATTTTTAGTCAGGTCTTTTGTTAGGTTCCTGAGGGGAGTAGGTGGATCTGTTAGATTCTTAAGAGGAACCTGAAGCTCAAAGGGGTTTGCTGTGGTCAGATCCTCCCAGCATTGTTACAAAATTTGTGTTTTTCCCCACCCAGAGACCTCAGGTCCTATCCTTCCCCTCTCTGCCTACTGAAGCCTATCTTTTTCCTATCATATAATAACAAAACATAACCACTTGGACTTAGTTGAGAACAGAATCCCTGGAGTCCATGCCTGCTTTTTCCCCAGTGGCCCCTGAAGCCAGCATATGACCAGTTGTTTAGTGATGATAACAATTTTGTTACGTTGCTTTGGTGTATGACTAGAACATATTTCCTAAGTGAGCAAATACAAGCTTAAATCTATGTTTTAAGTTTATATTTTATGGATAGCTTTAAAAATGAAAATAAAGGGGGAAAATGGAATTGCTAACTTTCTAGTTAGTGATTTCCATTTTTACATATATTTCAAATGATTAGTCTTCAAAGGGAACTAAAAAAAAAAAGATTTAAGACTACTAGCACTTTTTTTTAAGAAAATTACCAGAAAAGACTAGAACTACAAAGAATTCTAAACCCATATCTGTTTCAGATATTTATTTATTTGCTTTTAAATTTTATTTAAATCCAAGTTATTTAACATGCTGCAAATATTTAATTCTTAAATTTTAAAGGGTACACTTCTCAAAACTGAGTTTTCTGCCCTGTTGATAATTTGTGAACAATTATTTCTACTGTTGAGAACAAATACAAAAGGAGATACTGGGTATATGTGACAACCTATGTAAAGTTAAGAATAAGGTTAAAGTTAAACTTTTTTATAGAAAGTGGTTATTCAGATGTAAACTTTCATTTCAACTTTCTGAAATTGTCTAATTTGAGTGAAAAGCCTTTTAGCCCAAAAGTTACTTGTTCACATTATAAATTGTAACTTTTCAAAATTACATCCCCACTTGTTTATGTGTTAATTTGTGTACTTACTAGATAACATATTGCTTATATAAGCAATATGGAATTTTCTAAAAGTACATTATTTGAATATTCATATTATCACACTTACTTTAAAACCAGCACCTTCTTGGGGCGACTGGGTGGCTCAGTTGGTTAAGCATCTGACTTCGGCTCCGGTCATGATCTCACCGTTTGTGAGTTTGAGTCCTGTGTTGGGCTCTGTGTTGACGGCTCAGAGCCTGGAGCCTGCTTCAGATTCTGTGTCTCCCTCTCTCTCTGCCCCTCCCCTGCTTGTACTCTGTCTCTGTCTCTGAAAAATGAACAAATGTTAAAAAAATTTTTTTAAACATGTTTTAATATTTTCAAGGTCTTTTATTTGTAATAGCCAATACAAAACAAATGGTTTAGTTTTATATATATATATATATATAGTTATATATATAGTTATATAGTCATATATATACATATATAGTTATATATAATGTTTCATCATTACTTTGCCATTATTGATTTTAGTGGTGGCTTCTGTAATATGATGCAGAAAGGAGGCCAAAACATTGCTTTTGTGTTAAAAATCAGCTCATTCTTTGTGTGTACTTCTGTAAGTCCAACTGACATTTTACTGTATGAAGAAGATTGTATATAAGACCACACTGATTCATTTAAATACTCTGTATTTTGATACTATATAATTTACCAGTAATTTACATGACACCTACTGTGATGTTGTGATTTATAATAAGAAATCAGTGTTTGGTCTTCATTGCATTCCTTGCACTGAAGTCCTAAAACCCTTGGAGTTTCTAAGTGATGAGTGATAAAATTGCCTTTTGTTATTCATAACAAATCCTTTTTGAACCACACCTGAGTTTATGCTAATGAGGTGGTATTTGGAAAGTCCCTAAGAATGGGGGGGTGGTTGCCCTTGAACCAACTTTGTGATTAGAGGTTGGAACTTTCAACACCACCTTTGAGATTTTTGTGGAGGAGAGACTAGAGATAGGAGTTCAATTACCAATGGCCAATGATGTAATCAGCCATGTTTTGTGTAATGAAACCTCCATAAAAACCCAAAATGGTGTGGTTTGGAGAGCTTTCAGGTTGAAGGTGTCCAGGTGCTGGGGGCAGGGGTGGGGGGTAGGGGGTGGTGACAAATCTCAGTTCCAGGGACACAGAAGCACCTTTACTGAGGACCTTCTGCTCCAGGCTCCAGGCTCACCCAATGTACCCGTTTATCATGCTATTCATCTATATCCTGTATAAAAAATGGGTAAACATAAGTAAATGTTTGCCTGAGCTCTGTGAGCCATTCTAATAAATTATTCAATTCAAGGAAGGGGTCATGGAATCCCCGGGTTTTAGCCAGTGGGTCCGAAGTCTGATCATCTAGACTTGAAATTGGTGTCTGAACTAGGGGCAGTGTTATGAGGCTGAGGCCTTAACCCACAAGATCTGATGCTATGTTCAGGTAGATTGTGTCAGAATTGAGTTAAAATTGTGGAATATCCAGTTGGTGTTCACTGAAAATTGTGGAGAATTGCTTGGTGGTGTGGGAAGCAAACCACCCACCAGTGATTACTTTTTATCCCTCAAGTATTCTTCCTTTTCTCCATATCTCTGATAGGAAACAAAATGCCCTTTTAACTCGAAGGCTTTCTAAAAGCTTGGTGAGCACCTGAAGTGGATGATGGCTGCTGGTAACTCACAAGAGAAAGAAAAATGAGCTAATTTTATAAGCCTGAAATGTGATTCTCAGATGCAGAATATTAAAAAGCCAACACTTTCTGCAAGAGCCATTCAGCACTCCAGGGGAAACTTGATCTGTAGGAATAATAATAAGCTATAATGATAATAACCAAGTGCACCTCACAGGGGTACTAAGCTTTAATGACTCAATATTTGTGGAACTCTTTGAGCACCTCTGAAGTTATATAAGCATAAATGAATAAGTAGGGATATCACATACCATAATTATTTCTACATTAACTCTCTCCTGATTTCTTATCTTATAATATCTTATAAGGTAGGCACTGTATGAGTCTAATATATGAACAAAGTTATGGAAGAAATAAAGTATAAAATAATACATAGTAGTGATTTCCAATGAAATAATTATATTCATATTAGTGAAAGAGAATGGAGTCATTAATTGTGCCTCTAAAAATTCATTCCTAGGTTATAAAGTAGGAAAATAAAAATCTGGAATAGACAGTGTATAAATGACTATAAAGAATTTGAAAAAAAGAAACACTACTAGTTTTTAATGGAGAAGACAGCTAAGATTTTGATTTTTTTTTACACTGAAGAGATTGAAATGATGTTTTGTCTGTTTAATTGATTACTTAATAGAAACTGTATACATTATGTTTATAAATCTTCTATTCTGCCTTTCCACGCTCCCCTCCATCACTATTTATACAATACGGTAGTATTTTTGATGTTACTAAGTTTGAAAAAAATCCTCACAACCCTATATATCTTTATCGTATTTTCCAAAATACCACTGATTGTGGTATTTCCCTCATTTCAACTTAGGTAGCTAAAGATAGAAAACATCGGCCCAAACAATCTCTTCAACAAGTTTTGCTGTACTATCGCGATCTTCACCAATGAAAGATTCCTGCCAGTGAGTATCATCTTTTAAAATGAAAAATCCTCTGAGACTTTTCTGTTGAGGAGACTGCTCTTCTCATCCTTGGTTTCTGCCATTCTCTTAAGGTGACATCACTTTCCTTAAGGTAAAGGGAATTTCTAGAAGAAAAGAGAAAATAATAGCGTCACATCCTAATGTGGAGGGTAATTCTGGGTGGGATAAGTCTGTACCAAGTTTTGAGCAGGTTCCTTATTCTTTCTTTAATTTTTTAACATTTTTATTCACTTTGAGAGACAGAGAGAGACAAAGCACTAGTGGGGGAAGGACAAAGAAAGGCAGACACAGAATCTGAATCAGGCTCTAGGCTCTGAGCTGTCCGCACACCAGAGCCAAAGTTGGATGCTTAACTGACTGAACCACCCAGGAGCCCCAAGCAGGTTCCTTATCTAGAGAGGGCAGAGAGGACATAGGTGGGAGGACAGCAATACAAAACCTACATGCTTTATGTTTTGCCTGGCAGCAGATATGATTGCCAATGAGTATCAGAGTTCTATGCCTCTGTTCATATTTTCTATTCACTGGATATTCTTGACAGCATTCTATTTATTTACAGCATTGATACTTGAACACAGCTGTTGTACATGGTGAACATCGCTGTGGTCACCATTGTGATCACTACATCCCTTAGACTTGGACAACAGGGGTCTCTACCCCAGCAGGTGCTGGAGTTGTCCTTCACCATGTCACTCTCTTTAGGGCTAAGGGCATGTGACCATCCAAAAGATCATGTTCCCCCATCTAGACCATGGGTGCTTAGGACTCTGGATGTCTGTTCCACAAACTCTGAGCTCACTTTTCAGCCCAGTGTATTCATGCCTATATCCCAGCAGTGGTCAAGAGACAGCTGTTAGCAGGGATGTCCATGGATCTTGGATGTGAGGGTGTCCTTTGGGCATAGGAGGCTGGTGAGTGATGCTGGGGATGGAAGGGTTGGGGAGGAAGAGTGGGTGGTAGAGTGGAGAGAGTTGGAGATGGGACTGGACCAATTCCTGCCATCACTATATTTAGTTGTAGAACAAAGAAGACTCTGAAAAGTCTCAAATAGAGCATGGCCTTTTAGCCTCAGGCTTCTTACAGGATTTTTAAGGAAGAGCCCAGGAAGTGGGGCCTGAGATCACCAAGTGGTCAGAGGATCCTAGGCCTGGACTGGGTCAGATAAAAAGAAACTGTAAATCTGTCCAAAAAATTCCCCTTTTGCTGCCTAGGCTGCCTTGTCCCACAATGTTTTTGTCAAAAAATGAAATTAATTTTGAAATTATGCTATCCATTTTACTGTCCCTTTACCCACATTAAAAAAAAAAAAATTGTAAGGCTGTATTTGTTTTTACCAAAGTAGAATATATTTTACTTAACAGTTTGTTGGCTTGCTTATTGTATGTTTTTTTTGACACCTGGACCTGATTGTGTAACAGGGCATAGTGGCTTTACTGGGCAACAACTTTTGGTGTAGGACTGAGAGGAAATGACTGATTTTGATGAGTATTTTTATGATACTTTCATGCTGCAGTGCAAGAGGGGAAAGAGAATGGAGGAGTCCTGTGCATACCATGAAGTTTTCTTAAAATTGTATTGCCACACATAACAAAATGACTCTCTTTTTCGATGAGGTCGGAAGTTAGCAAAGCACTGATTTAAATATAAAAGTTAGCAAAGCACTGATTTAAATATAAAATGGAAAAATGATTAAATTCCTAATAAGCCTTCATATATAAATGACTATTGATGTAGAAAATCATGATACAGTATATTAAAAATTATTATAGAACTTTCTCTTAGCCAATAGGAGAACTTTAGAAATAACCCTTCATTTTATATGTATGTATAAGGAAGTTGAGAACCAGAGCCTTAGCCAAGGCTCCGTAATTAAATAGGGTTGGTGCCAGATTCCTAATCTCAGGATCTTTGTGTTAAAATCCTCCCAAATGGCTGATCTACCATTAATACAAAATGCCCCAAAGCTATTTAATACTACACATGGACTGTATTTCTGTTTACACTAATTTAACTTATACATGGACCCTGTTTCTGTAAACATTCCCTTGTCCGACATGTAGATTCTTGGTCTGTTACATTTTTGCTTACTGGTTTAAGTGGAACTGACTGACTGTTACTAAGCAAATATTGTGCAAACCTAAGGAAAATTATATATAAAAAGTTAACTGGATAGTTATGGTTCTTAGTTCTTAACTTAAGGACTCCTCAGTAGACAATGAAGGGACCACTGAAGGAGGCATTTCTTTTTTTTTTTCTTTTTTTTTTTTTATTAAATTTTTTTTTTTTAACATTTATTTATTTTTGAGACAGAGAGAGGGGCGCCTGGGTGGCGCAGTCGGTTAAGCGTCCGACTTCAGCCAGGTCACGATCTCGCGGCCCGTGAGTTCGAGCCCCGCGTCGGGCTCTGGGCTGATGGCTCAGAGCCTGGAGCCTGTTTCTGATTCTGTGTCTCCCTCTCTCTCTGCCCCTCCCCCATTCATGCTCTGTCTCTCTCTGTCTGAAAAATAAATAAACGTTGAAAAAAAAAATTAAAAAAAAAAAAGATAAAAAAAAATAAATAAATAAAAAGAAGAATAAGAAAAAAAAAAATTATGAGACAGAGAGAGACAGAGCATGAACGGGGGGAGGGCCAGAGAGAGAGGAGACACAGAATCTGAAGCAGGCTCCAGGCTCTGAACTGTCAGCACAGAGCCTGATGCGGGGCTCGAACTCACGGACCGTGAGATCGTGACCTGAGCGAAGTCGGACGCTCAACTGACTGAGCCACCCAGGCACCCCTGAAGGAGGCATTTCTTATAGGGGCAATATCCAACAGAAAATTTTGTTGAGCCCTAAAAATATGTTTGCTTTAGATCTGATTAGTATCACACTCCCACTTCTCAGTATTTGAACAAAACATTAGGATAGATGGTTCTGTAAATACTTGTCAATGGGCTGCTTCAGTATTTTACAGCATGAACAATTAAAAGGAAGCTTAACATTATTATAAAAATACCAGTTAAATTGTAAAGGAAAATTTGTACTATAATTTTGGAAGATAATGTCTCCATTTTTTCTGTGCAGCAGAACTAAAAAATTGATTGTGTGGGGAGGAAAGATTTCTACCTTATATTGATTTCATTTGCCTGGGAAAGGAGAATGTGTTACATAAGATAAAGCGCTCAAGTTTTAAATACACAGGTTAAGTTTTGCCATGCTGATTCAGTCACAGAACTACTATCCTATTCAAGATATAGAATGTTCTAGACCTCCCTGAAGATTCCCTCCTGCCGGACCCACCAGTACTCCTCCCTGCTCCCCATCACTACACACAGCAGTACTCTGACCTTAATCACTACATTACTTTTTGTTACTGCATTTTGTTACTTTTTCAACCTCCTATAAACAGGGGCAAGTTCTCTTTTGCACCTGCCATCTTTCACTCAACATTAAGGCTGTCAGATGTATACATGCCATGTGTATCAGCAGTAAATTCCTTTTCATTACTGTGCAGTAGTTGGTAGATCACGGAGTATGGTTAGCATTCGCAGGAAAAGAAAGATAGTTTTCCAAATTGGTGAAAACAGTAAAAGTTCCAGTTGCTCCAGATCGTCAGCCATCGTCTTTTGTTTTTTTGTTTTTTTGTTTTTTTTCATTTAAGCTACTCTGGTGGATGCGGAGTAGTTCTAACTTGCATTTCTCTGATAACTAGTATTTTGGGATCTTTTTATACATTTATTGGTTATTTTGATACTCTCAAGACACTACTCTCATTAATAATTGAATGTTCTTTTTCTCCTTTAATAGTAGGAGTCTTTAGGAGGTCTGGATGTGAGCCTGTTCATATAAATATGTTGAGAATATTTTCCTTCAGTTTTGGCTCACTTTTCATTCTCTTAATAATTTATTTTAATAAACAGAAGTTCTTAATTTTAACAAATGACAATACTTTTATGGTTTGCTGCATGCAAATATTTTACTTTGTATCTTGTAAAGGTTTGATCACTTTAGCTTTTACATTTAAATCTGTGAGCAATCTTGAAATCATTTGTATGTGGTATAAAATAAGGGTCTAGGTTCTTTTTTAAAAAAATATGCATAAACCAATCGGCCCAACACTATTAATGAAGACGGTCATCTCTCTCTCAAATTGTATTTGTGATACTTGCAAACATGCAAGAAACAAGTATAGATACAGCATTTCATTTGGAGGAAACAGATTAATTCTGTAAAAACAAAAACAAAAACAAAAACAAAGGAAGAAAGAAAGAAAGAAAGAAAGAAAGAGAAAAGAGGGAGGGGGGAGAAGAGAAAACCAAAAAGAGACCTTCAGAAAAATGTCTCTTTGATATTGGAGCATGGTTTAGTTTTGAATTAACAGATAAACTCTGAAAACTCTATGTAAGTATTGTAAAATAAAAAGTGTATTTTATTTAAAAAAATTTTTAAATGTTTATTTATTTTTGAGACAGA
The DNA here is from genome assembly GCF_018350175.1 of Felis catus. Classification (NCBI taxonomy): domain Eukaryota; kingdom Metazoa; phylum Chordata; class Mammalia; order Carnivora; family Felidae; genus Felis; species Felis catus. Next base: position 105,453,726 of record NC_058369.1, read on the forward strand.
GAGAGACAGAGCATGAATGGGGGAGGGGCAGAGAGAGAGGGAGACACAGAATCCGAAGCAGCTCCAGGCTCTGAGCTGTCAGCACAGAGCCTGACACAGGGCTCGAACCCACAGACCGCAAGATCATGACCTGAGCCGAAGTCAGAAGCTCAACCGACTGAGCTACCTAGGCGCCCCTAAAAAGTGTATTTTAAAATGTATGCAATTCCAGTTTCAACTCTGATATGTAAAGAACTTAGAAGTCATCACCCAGATTCTTGCAACAGAAAAATGCTGAAAAACATTGCAAATCAGCGATTTATCTTGGGCTTATTGGAGAATTGAGGTTGCAAGGCAAACCACCATGCAAATCTGAAGAGATCAGCAAACACAAAGAATCACAGATGAAATCAGCTTCCCTGGAGCAGAAGCTGCTGGAGCTGCAAACTGGTAGGAACACTTTTTTTTCTTTTTTTTTGGAAATTTATTACCAAACCATGAAAAAGGACATAATTATTTCATCTTTATAGTTATTAAATTTTTAGTTAAACTCATTAAAGACAGGTGAGCAACTAAGAACCACTTTTGAATGTTTTGAAGATGTAAGTAGAATTAAACCAAATTACTTGAGGAAAAAAATCATGATGCCTCTGTGAATTTGAATAGTTTCATATAAATTATTAGACCTAGTGCACTTATTTGGAGTTTTTTACTTATTTATATTAAATGCATTTACAGAAAAACATGCCAGTAATTATATTCCAAAATAACTTATGTTCAATACAACCATGGTGAAGAACATTTATTCTTCATATAAAACAATCCAAAATAGGCAAAATTCAGGATAATACAAGTTAAATTGTTAGTTCGGATAGTATTTTTTTCCCTTTGTTTTTTATTTTTTTATTTTTTAAAATGTTTTTTAAAATTTAAATCCAAGTTAGTTAACGTATAGTGTAATGATGAGTTCAGATATAGAATTTAGTGATTTATCACTTACATGTAACACCTAGTGCTCATCCCAACAAGTGCCCTCCTAATGCCCCTTTCCCATTTAGCCCATGACCCAAAACCCTGCCAGCAACCCTCAGTTTGTTCTCTGTATTTAAGAGTCTCTTATGGTTTGTCTCCCTCTCTGTTTTTATATTATTTTTGCTTCCCTTCCCTTATGTTCATCTGTTTTGTTTCTTTAATTCCACGTATGAGTGAAGTCATGTGATATTTGTCTTTCTCTGACTTATTTCGCTTAGCATAATACACTCTAGTTCCATCCACATTCTTGCAAATGGCAAGATTTCATTCTTTTGATCGCCGAGTAATATGCCGTTAAACATACCACATCTTCTTTATCCATTCATCAGTCGATGGACATTTGGGCTCTTTTCATATTTTGACTATTGTCAGTAGTGCTGCTATAAACATTAGGGTGCATGTGTCCCTTTGAATCAGTACTCCAGTATCCTTCCGGTAAATACCTAGTAGTGCAATTGCTGGGTCACAGACTAGTTCTATTTTGAATTTTTTGAGGAATCTCCATACTATTTTCCAGAGTGGCTGCACAAGTTGGCATTCCCACCAGCAGTGCAAAAGCGTTCCTCTTTCTCTGCATTCTTGCCAACATCTGTTGTTCCCTGAGTTGTAAATTTTAGTCATTCTGACTTCTGTGAGGTGGTATCTCATTGCTATTTTGATTTGTATTTCCCTGATGATAAGTGATGTTGAGCATTTTCTCATGTATCTGTTGGCCATCTGGATGTCTTCTTTGGAGAAGTGTCTATTCATGTCTTCTTCCCATTTCTTCACTGGATTATTTGTTTTTTGGGTGTTGAGTTGGATAGTTCTTGATAGAGTTTGGATACTAACCCTTTATCTGATATGTCATTTGCAAATATCTTCTCCCATTCCATTGGTTACCTTTAAGCTTGTTGATTGTTTTCTTCACTGTGCAGAAGCTTTTTATCTTGATGAGCTCCCAATAGTTCATTCTTCCTTTTGTTTCCCTTGCCTGCGGAGACACTTCAAGCAAGAATTTGCTGCGGCTGCAATTAAAGAAGTTGTTGCCTGTTTTCTCCTCGAGGATTTTGATGGCTTCCTGTCTTACATTTAGGTTTTTCATCCATTTTATTGTGTATGGTGTAAGAAAGTGGTCCAGGTTCATTTTTCTGCATGTTGCTGTCCAATTTTCCCAACACCATTTGCTGAAGAGACTGTCTTGTTTCCATTGGATAGTCTTTCCTGCTTTGTCAAAGATTAGTTGGCCATATGTTTGTGGGTCCATTTCTGGGTTCTCTATTCTGTTCCATTGATCTGAGTGTCTGTTTCTGTGCCAGTACCAGACTGTCTTGATGATTACAGCTTTGTATCACATCTTCAAGCCTGGAATTGTGATGCCTCCAGCTTTGGTTTTCTTTTTCAGGATTGCTTTGGTTATTTGGGGTCTTTTCTGATTCCATACAAATTTTAGGACTGTTACTTCGAACTCTGTGAAGAATTCTGGTATTATTTTGATAGGGATTGCAAATTGGTAGGAACACTTAAATGTCACTTTGAAGAATTGTGGGATGCAGGCACGAACTAGTGTGAAAATCAGAAACTTTGGGGTGCCACAGTCTTGGAGAAGGTGCCCATACTTTTCTTGGATTTTATGTCAAGTTTTATCCCCATGTTTGCCAATTTTGTCTTCTCTGCTTAGTATGCTGCTAAAACCATTGAATGTTATTAATTTCAAATACTATATTTTGCTGTTCTGTTGTCCTAAAATGTCCATTAAATTGTTTATAGATTCTAAAGTTCTATAGAAATCATTTTCCATTCATTCCCTCCTTTTCCTCTGTTATCTTTAGTATATTAATCACAGTAATTTTAAGTATTTTTCTTCAAATTCATTTCCTTAGTTATCTCTAGGTCTGAATCTATTGACTATTACATTTTAAATATAATTGGCTACCTGCTGTTGTTTTTTTGCTTGTTTGGTAATTTTTAATTTTATGTCAAACACTGTGAATTCTTTTATGTGGTAGTTCTTAACTATAATCTTCTAGCTTCTGTCATGTTTTCCTCTAGCAAGCAATAAATTAACAGCGCCCACTTCAAGGGCTAATATATGGATTTGTAGACCTGGTCTATGTTTCTATATTCTTCTTCCTTGTTTTTTGTCCTTGTAAGGCACAGTTGTGTACAGCTTCCAACATCTCTGCTCAGCCCTTCAGTATCCCAACAGCTAGTCCCTGCTAGACCTCCCAGTGGTTCTTACTAAACCTACAAAGCTTAGGAGTTGGCCAAAGACCAGGGAAATTTTTATGCAGATTTTGGGGGTTTATGTTATTGGCCTTCTTCTCTTCAGTGCTTTCATACTCAAATCCCAACTGACTATGTAACTCTGAGCTCTGATCTTTATTTTCTTGTCAACCAGTGAGAATACACTCTCTGATTGGGCTCTGTTTTCCTGGATTGTTGTTTGGACAATGCCTCAGTGAGAGACCAGTGAATGTGGGCTCACCTTATCTTCTTCCCTTTGCTCAAGGATCATAGGTAACCATGGGTGATAGCTTTTCATTGCCTACAAATTATTGTTTTTAAAATTTAGAAGTTTTTTGGGAACCTTCTTGCACTGTTGGTGGGAATGCAAACTGGTACAGCCACTCTGGAAAACAGTGTGGAGGTTCCTCAAAAAATTAAAAATAGAACTATCCTATGACCCAACAATAGCACTACTAGGAATTTACCCAAGGGATACAGGGTGCTGATGCATAGGGGCACATGTACTCCAATGTTTATAGCAGCACTTTCAACAATAGCCAAATTATGGAAAGAGCCTAAATGTCCACCAACTGACGAGTGGATAAAGAAGATATGGTTTATGTATATACAATGGAATACTATTTGGCAATGAAAAAGAATGGAATATGGCCATTTGTAGTAACATGGATGGAACTGGAAGGTATTAAGCTAAGTGAAATAAGTCAGGTAAGAAAGACAAATACCCTATGTTTTCACTCAGTTGTGGATCTTGAGAAATTTAACAGAAGACCATGGGGGAGGGGAAGGGGAAAAAAGAAACAAGTTACAGAGAGGGAGGAAGGCAAACCATAAGAGACTCTTGAATATTGAGAACAAACTGAGGGTTGATGGGGGGTGGGGGAGAGGGGAAAGTGGGTGATGGGCATTGAGAAGGGCACTTGTTGGGATGAACACTGGGTGTTGTATGGAAACCAATTTGTCAATAAATTATATTTAAAAAATAATAAATAAATGAAATAAAATTTAGAAGTTTTTTCCAGTTTTTATTATATTCACAAGGGAGTTTAAGTTTGTTCCTAGCTACTCTATGGTAGCCAGAACCAGTCATTAAATTTTGAAAACTAATTTATAACAAGAAAAACAATTATTTTGATATGTGTTTACAATAGGAGATTTTAGCTATTTTTGAAATTTTGTGTTTTATTTCTCAAACTTTTTCCCCTCTTTAAATAAAGATATAACAGAATAGAGAACAAGGACCCAGATTTTTAATGATAGTGTGGAGTGTTTTCTCTGAAATATAAAACAATTATGGTAAAATGCCATTTAAAATTAGGTCTCCTTATGAAAGATTAATTATATGTGCTGAATACTTGGTCCCAAATCACTGAAGTTTTTCAGAAGATAAATGACTGAGCTAGTCAGGGGCCTAGCAGGGGAAAAAAAAAGTTATACATTCAAATTGGATAATTTGAGGAATGTTTAATAAAATGATTGTTGTTCCTTTTTTTTAAGTGTATGGACAAAGTATAGGGAAACAACAAGAAATAGTGCTGGACTGTGGGACGAGTGAATCATGGCACTAATATCACCCTTAGGAGAGAAGAGGAAGGGATAAAAAGGATGGTTTTGAACAGGAATTCTTGACAGGTGCTGAGATCTAGTTCAGGGACTCCATCAACCCATGTCACTCTACAGGAAGGAAGCCAGGAAAAAAAACATACTCAGACTTCATTTTCCTCCCTTCGTCTAATCTCCGGCTGAGGCTTATCCAATTGAATAGGATGTCATATGACAAGGGAGCTTGGTGATGTAATCCATACAAGTCCAGTCCTCCAGAATACAGAGTAGGGGGAAAACAAATAGTGTTCTAGTTGAGCAAATAAAAACTATCCAGCACACCAATGACAGGATTTGTTTTTCCCTTAATAATAACTTCAGCTTAAAGTTATTTTTTTCGCAAATAAGATTAATAAATTCACAACACACACAGAAAACATACATGTGGCAAGCATTATCCAAGTGACAATGAATAAAGTTTCCAAAAAATGGACATAGTTTGTTTTTGTTATCTGTTGAATTCTCAAGTCTTTGAACAAAATGTGATACATAGTAGATAATCAATAAATATTTGTTGTGTGACTGAACCTTTAATTGGAATTTATGACAGAAGAGCAAGCTGGAGTGTCTTTGGAGACATACTCTCAAATTCTATCAGATAGGCCAACCCTTGTTTTTTCTGCTCAAGAGGCTGAGCCTACAGTTACAGATTGTGTTACTTAACTCTCAAATTCTGCCTCATTGTATAACAAAATTTTGTTGAAATATAGCAATTTTGAAATCTGACCTACTGCCAAGAACTTTTTGAATACTTTCTAAAGTTTAAGAAGTAACGTCTTAACTGTTTGTTTTTTCAAAGTAACAAAAATGAATTACTTTATCCTAAAAAACTATGTCTTAATTATTTTAATGGACTTGATTTTGATTAATTTACAAGCTAAATCACTACATATTTTCATTACATCTAAGCTTTTATTACTAAACCACAAAAATTAGCAGGCTGTTGACTACAAAATTCAATTTTATTTCTTATAGTCATAAAATGATATGAAAATTCACCACATGAGAGATGCTTATTTTATTTTTAATTAGGCATAAAACATGTTTAAACTAGGAAGACAAATGCCTTTATAGGTCATTAAAGGGTAATAATTTTCAGGGCTTCATTCAAATTTAATAAGTTAGGTAAGGGATTTTTTTTTAAGGGAAAAAATGGCAAAATATAGCCTACATTGTAAAAATCTATTTTACTAAGGATGCTATCAATGGAAGGGTGGTCAAAGCAAATCTGTTTTTCCCTTTATTCTCTGTATGATACAGTTAACATTTCACCGGTGGCTTGTCAAGTTGACTTTTTTCTAGTAAATGATAGTAAATATGAGATATTTCTCATGACACTCATGAGCAATTAACTTTTTTTTTTTTTTTTTTTTTTGGGACAGAGAGAGACAGGGCATGAACGGGGGAGGGGCAGAGAGAGAGGGAGACACAGAATCGGAAACAGGCTCCAGGCTCCGAGCCATCAGCCCAGAGCCTGACGCGGGGCTCGAACTCACGGACCGCGAGATCGTGACCTGGCTGAAGTCGGACGCTTAACCGACTGCGCCACCCAGGCGCCCCAAGAAATTAACTTTTGACTGTGTTAGGCTGCTGAGATTTTACTATGGCTTATTCCAATGGCATTACCAAGTCTATCTTGACTAACATAATATATGTAATATAACCTACTATAACAGTTGTAGTAAAAGGCTTGGACTAAAAAAATCCCATTCGCATTAGCAGTCACTTCCCATTTTCTCCTTCCTGTGACCCGTAGCAAACACTAATCTATTTTCTGACTCTATGGATTTGCTGATGCCGGACACTTTAGATAAACAGAATCATGCAATATGTGTCCTTTTGTGAATGGCTTATTTTATTTACAATGATGTTTTTAAGGTTCATCCATATTGTACCTCATTCCTTCTATGGCTGAAATATTCCTTTGCATGAATATATCACATTGTGTTTACCCATTCATTAATTGATGGCCATTTGGGTTGTTTCTATTTTTGACTATTATGAATAATGCTGCTATGAACATTATGTACAGTTTTTGTGCAAACATATATTTTCAGTTCTCTTGGGTGTATACTGAGAAGCATAATTGCTGGGTATTATGTAACTCTAGGGTTAATTTTTTGAGAATATGACAGACTATCTCCAGAGCAACTGTACCATTTTATATTCCCACCAGTAATGTATGAAGAGTCCAGTATTTCCACATTATTGCTAACACTTGTTTTTGTCCATCCTTTAGAATATAGTCATCTTAGTGGTTGTGAAGTGATATCTCATTGTGGTTTTGATTTGCATATCCCCAATAAATTAGTGATACTGATTTGTTTTTAAGTGCTTATTGGACATTTTTATGTCATGTTCAGAGAAATGTCTCTTCAGATTTTATTTCCAGGATGTAATTGGATCATTTGTCTTTTAATTGTTTGTTGGTTGTAAGGGTTCTTTCATATTTTGGATAGTATCCCCTTATTAGATGTATGTTTTACAAATATTCTTTCCCTGTAATTGGATTTTGATTATAGAAAAACCCTTCAGAAAACAGTGTAAGTGGTGAGTTGGGAGAAATGAAGAAGAAAAAAGGAAGAACAATTACTAACTTATTGGGGTAACTCAAGAAAAGGAATGGTGAGACAGCAGTCATAGAAACAGAGAGGAAATAGAAACAATTTAAAGAGTTATTTCCTATATTTAATAACAGAATAGACGAAGGAGCTGGGCTATGCTGTGAGACTGTGGTAGTCATAATCGTTGTTCCTCTTTTTGCTAGCTGGATAACAAAGTATTGGTATTTTTAGAACATAAGTTGTATGCACAATTTTTATTTAAAAATAGTCCATAAATATTATTTTTTATACTGATTTTCTCAAATACTGAGGTTTGGGGGATATTTTAGAAGAAATATTTTCTGAGGATACCTGGGTGGCTCAGTCATTTAAGTGCCTGGCTTCAGCTTAGGTCATGATCTCACGGTTCGTGGGTTCAAGCCCCGCGTTGGGCTCTGTGCAGACAGCTCAGAACCTGCAGCCTGCTTCAGATTCTTTGTCTCCCTCTCTCTGCCCCTGCCCTGCTCATGCTCTGTCTCTCTCTGTCTCTCAAAAATAAATAAATGTTAAAAAAAAAAAAAAGAAATATTTTCTGGAGAACTTATGAGCAAATTCTAATGAAATTATGTTTCTGGAAATTTTGAAAGAAAAATCATGTGTTGTACCTATGTTCACATCTGACTGGCTATATAATCTTGGATAAGTTTATTAAGCACTTTGAAAATCAGCTCTCTCATCTGTGAAATTGGGATAATAATTCTCCCATATCTATAGATTGGGGTGGGGGAAGTAGTGGGTAATAGCACGTTTTTTTAACTCAAGCTACCTGCATTCAGATCATGCTAGTTATGATCTGTGTAACACTGAGAAATTATATAACTGTGCTTTAGTATGATCTGGGAAAATGAAGATAATATTTAACTTCAAAGTAATGTGATGAAGATTGAGCGAATACAAATTAAACTCAGCATGATATCTGAAAAATGTAATTTCCTAATAAATATTAGCTATTGTTGTAAATGTTACATAAAATTATTTATGTGAAGTACTCATTTTAGAGCTTGGACATATAGGGTAATTAATTCATGCTTGGTGCTATCAATATAATAACCATTATTACTTGATGTCAGAGAAAGAAAGAAAAAATGAAAAGTTGAGGATGAACAACACAGTTTATAGCTTGGTAAGGATGATGCTACCATTTATTATACAAGAAAAATAGCAAACCAGGTGGAAAATCAAGACAATATTTGAGCATATTAAGTCAGAGCTACTAGATGACTTGGTAGAAATGTCCAGTAGATAACTGATTGTATTCATTTGGACATTGGTTAAAGGTAGAACTTGAAAACTGCTTAAGATGTTTCCAAAGTGAGAGAGTTATTCTAGGCTTTGGTTGGAGAGGAGGCTGTTGTAATGGAAAAATGTAGTATAGATCTTTGGTTCACTAGGAGGAAGCTGAGAATAGGAGGAGAGAAGCACAAGAAAGGAGCTGAAGGTAAACTGATCATAAAACTGATTTGAGAAAATAGGAAGAAAGGTGTTCTGTCTGTAAAGGAAGAACTTAAGGCATCCAGATTGGGTTTACCAGCTCAGGAGTGTGTGTCTAAGGAAATGAAGTATTGCAGGTACAAGTCATGAATTCTAAAGTAATTATTGCCTGTTATAACTTTTCTGGCTTTTTATTGTAGTGAAGAAAAATATAGAGTAATTATATCAATCAGAAGTAAGAAACACATGTGCACTCAGGTTTGGTCATGAAGAAGAGTTTTCAGTAAAAGGACTTTACAATGGTGAAAGCATAGTTTAGAAAAAGCATCGAGGAGATGCACTGAGCCTATGTAACTAACAACACGGGACCTTTACCAACCTTAGGCCGAAAGAGGCCAGGGGAGGTAGCATTGATCAGATCCCAGAGATGAAAGCTCTGTAGAGAAGGTGGCCTGTCAGCAGACCACAGACAGCCAGGTTCAGGATATAAAAGAATGCATATCTTGACATTACTTTCCTCACTCTTTCCAATCTCCCGACTTTGTCCCATTGGCTGAAGCCAAAGCCTGTGAGCAAGGGAATCACTGATGCCTGCTGAATTCAGCATCCCGAGGCACAAAACAGGGTGGGAAAAGATGGAGAAGGTATCGGGGATGCTGGCAGGTAGTCAGCACAGCAGTGGAAACAAAACAAAAAATGAGAAGCTCAAAAAAATTACTCCCTCACAAGAAGCAAATTGGTTAAACGTGTTAAAATATCAGAGAGCGATTTAAACAAGGTTTCAACTTGGGCTCCATTTACTGTATCATACATCTCTGATGTGTCCCACAACTTTTTAAATAAATCCATGTAAAGGTTTAATCAGAAATATGAAAATTACTTTAGAAAAAAAAATTAATGTTCTTAATGACTACATGATAAGCTTTAAAATGTTGCTGCACAATAGCTGGCTTGCTGTGACTGTGCCAGCCCCGTGGGGTCAATACGAGTGCTATGACGTGGAATAAGAAGATGGAGGCAAAACAGAGTTTCTCCATTGATTTTAATAATCTTTGAAATTAGAAATAGATGTCCTCTGTCAAACGGCTTAACCTCCTCAGTTCTCAGTTGAAGTCTTATTACACTGTAGCTTTTCAAACAAGCTCTGGTATTAAATTAGATTTTGTATATACCACGTCATCTCTTTTTATTGTACATTATCCATAACTCATTTTCTAATTAAAAAAAATTATTCTATAAGGATAAGGGATACTGAAAAATAATGATAACAATTAAGTTTTTTTCAATTTCAATTGAATTTAGAGATTTTTTTTCCTCAGTATCTTGACATTCTTTATATCAATCTGGCATCAAAATGTTGTTTTCTCCTCACCAGTGTGATAACTGGTTGTGTACGGATAATTGTCTGTTCATGGTTATCGCTGGGGATGACAAAGCATCAAGAGACATTCAAGAGAACCATTTCAACTTCAGACTTACTCTTTCCTGCCTTGATTACTAGCTACAACTTTATCCCTTCATTATAATCAGTTCCCATGACCCCTCCCACTATAGTAACTATTTGCTCACTTGTCTTTTGGTATCAGGAATCCAAAATATCCAGGTGGCACCCACAGCTATAGGTTTAGTAGCAAAACCTTGCCTTGTCTCCTGATAGAAGCATTCCATTCTATGCTCCTCCCTAAACCACTACCTCTAATGCCACAGGGCCTACTAAATTTGTGGCAGAGTTAAGCACAATTCCTTAAATGGGCCAGTAGGAGTAATGATAAGAGAGCCTACCTGTGCTCCCATGCCTGAGACTCAGCCTCTTGTATTCTGAATTTTTTTTTTTTACATTTTTTTAATGTTTATTTACGTTTGAAAGAGAGAGAGAGAGAGAGAGAGACAGAAGGAGACACAGAATCTGAAGCAGGCTCCAGGCTTGGAGCTGTTAGCACAGAGCGTGACGTGGGGCTCGAACTCATGGACCATGAGATCATGACCTGAGCCAAAGTCGGATGCCCAAATGACTGAGCCACCCAGGTGCCCCTCATGTGTTCTGATTTTTGAGAAACTATCACCATATAATGGCTTTTGGTTTAAAATATATATTGCATCTTGGGTGCCTGGGTGGCTCAGTCAGTTAAGTGTCTGACTCTTGATTTCAGCTTAGGTCATGATCTCACCTTAGTGAGACTGAGCCCCGCCTTGGACTCCATCCTGGGTGTGGAGCCTGCTTACGATTTCCCAGCCCCCCACCCCCTCCTCTCTGCCCCTCCCCTCCTCTTTCTCTCAAATAAACTTAAAATACACGCACGTGCACACACACACACACACACAGCATCTTAAAGAAGAGTATCCCAACCCCCCAATCACTCAAGGTGTCATCCTCAGAATGAAGCCTCAGCTGGGCATTTAAGAAGCCATTCCAAAATTTTATCAGCCTGGCATCTTTTGGGTGGTAAGTTATATAGTAAAATCAGTGGGGTCCATGGTCATATGCTGTCTATCGTACCTCCTATGCCATAAAATGAGCCATCAGTATCAGTCACAACTCAACTCTGTATCCAACAGTCTTGAAGAATTTCAATATTCTTCCTTGCATATATGTATATGGATATGGACACATATCACGGATCCCTCTGGGGACAGATTAGGAATACCTACTAAGCCTGCTGTGGTGTTATAGGGTCCCTCCTTAACAGCACCCAGCCTCCCTTTGAACTGGGAATGAGAAATGGCTTACATCTAGAAACGGGGTAACAGATCAATGATTTTTCCATTGTAGTAGCCTCCTCCTCATCTGCTCTTGATATTTTGGGGTTATATAAAGTGAGAAGTGATTTTGTTGGTTGCTCCTCAGTCTTGCTCCTAGAATAACCATGATATGTAACACTTACTTCTAATAGTCAACATGTGTATTTCTTAGCCAGAGGAATTTTTCTAGCTGCTCCACTTTGCCCATGCCAACTGCAATAGCGCATAATTTATATCTGCCTTCTAGTCTCCCTTAACATCTTTCAAACAATGGCTGGCGTTAGGATGTCCGTAAAGGGGACGGCCCTCTCGCCAGTGCTCGGGAAGACACTGAAGGGCAACCAATCACCGAGCGCCAGCACAACCCAGCGGAAAGCCCCCGAGCGGCTCTCCAGAACAACTGAAGGTCAACCAATTACTGAGCAACAGCACAACGTGGGACGAGAGAAAGACCCACCCGAGCCTAAACCCAGAACTACTACAGCTTAAAAACCCTACCCCACCATACTCGGGCACGACTTCCCTGACTCCCTCCTTGAGTCACGGAACCTCGCCCGAAACCTTAGTTCCCAATAAAGCCTTAAACTGCAAAAATTCTTTTTGACTCTAACTCCTATCTTTGCCCCGCACAACGCCTGACACTAACAGCTGGTATCTACGAATTTGTAGGTAAATACTACTGCCACCTCAGTGTTTCGGTGAACGAGTGTGAAACGTGAGGCTATCACTCTGTGTGAAACCAGGTTCAGCTGACCACAATAATAAATCTCTTAGTCAACTTTCTTTCCTTCTTAGTCTCATTTTTCCACGACCCTACAAATGCTACCTAGAATCTACCTTCCAATAAACTACTTGAACTCAAATCCTTGTTTTAGGCTATTGTAAAATGACTTGTAATTTGACTTTAGAGCCTCTTCAGAACAACAATTCTACACTCATTAAATTTCAGTATGGTGAAAACTGATGGCCTGACCATTTGCACTGGGTAACTGAGGATTAGGCCTCTTTTTAAATTGTATAACAGCATTTCAATCAAATAAAAGCTAATATTGGAATCACTTATAAAAATCACAGCTCATTTTTATAAGTTTTAAAATGTTTTCTAAAAAAGAACATGATCTCCTTAAGAGAGTTATCAATTTATCATAGTAACCAAATGTTTATTAACCACATGCTAATTTAATTTTTAAAATCTTGTGTCAATGTGTGTTTAAATAGAACTAAAATGCTCTGTTGACTCCTTCATGAATCCACCAGGCATTTCTGATCATCTCCTGTACGCAAGGAATGATGATTGGTGTTCAGAGTTTATAATAAAGTATGAAAGCAGAGACAGCTAAAATGTGCACAAGGCTCTAGGAATGGAGATACGCAAGCCAGGAAATAACTATTAAGGAAATAAAACTCGAGCTGGGACTAAAAGGGTTAACAAAAATTGGTCTGTGATTTTAAAGCAGTTCAACTGCCAAGTAGTTCAGCCTCTTGTCATGGGGGAAGGAGGAAAGAGCCTGGAGGGTAAGGAGGGCACTGCCTACTAGGACAAGATCCTGGAGGATGGCACACTGTGGCAGGGTGGTTGTGCAATGGGAGAGTCTTCATTATTCTCTTCTACTTGCTGATGTACCCTGGACAGTCCTTCCTGCCAGTGCAAGAGTCCAGACATTAGCCTCCCATCAACTTCTAGGGAATACCTGAAGACGTTTTCCTTTCCTCCATATTTGGATATTAAGACATGGGAGGTATGGCTTCTGTAAAGTCCTGACTTTGATCCCAGTGATCCTATAACTGGTCTGAGAAATTCTTTTCTACCATCCTATTTTGTAGGCTACTTGTGGACAAGACCTGGTTTCTTTTCTACCATAGTTTGCCAATATTTTTGTTTTCCTCAAATGAAACAATGGATGTGTGAGTAACTCTGGGTCATGTAATTACAAATGTATGCACATTAGGGAGAACATTGGATCCCAACAGTTGCCAATTGAATCCTTAGTAGGAAGGAACTGCCACCATCAAGGAAAAGACCTTGTTGAGCTATTTAGGGTAGAAAGGGATATTCAGCAGGGGCCAAGTCAACACAAAGAGAAGGCTCACTACTCTGCGTAAGAGAAAGAGAGGACATTTTTTTCCCTATGCTTGCAAGTAAAACAAAAACAAAAACAGAAGGAAAGGCCAAAGACTAGAACAAAAGGTGGCAATGAAAGCGTGGAAGACTGAATTCTGTGTAGTGTATACATTGATGAATAAGCAACCCTTAGTGGTATGGGTGGCTCTAGAAATGTCCAAGAACAAGTATGTCCAATTAAAGGTTCTTATTTACTATATGCACTGTCATTGTTGAGCAAAATTTCTGTTCCTTGCAAATCTTGCATTATTGGTTTAGTTGGAGAGGGAGAGAGAAAATAGTGCAGTTATTGGGTAAATGCCATGTGTACAGGAAGGAATGACCTGTACAAGAGCAACAACAATTCCACTCTTCCTCCAGGATTTTGCCCAGATTATATGACATTGGTTTGAATTGATATGTGCATCTCAAGGAACTGAGACACACTAACTGACCTAGAGCTTATACAGAGTTATGATGACATTTGCTTTGAAACTGAATTTTCTGTGTTCCCTAAGTTAAAGAATATTTCATGCTAATTCTTACAGAATACTAACATTTAATATCTTTTTTAATATAATGTATTAAATTCATGTTTAATAAATGTTTAAAAATAAAAGGTAAATAAGTGTTAATTTTGTATTGTGTCCCTTAGATTGTTGTGAGTAATAAATTTTGGTTGTTACCTTAATTTAGTGCACATTTTGGTGTTTGAACAATGATTAGTTCTAGTGTTAGATTTAACAACATTTATTATTTAGCTTTGGGCACTAATGAACTTTTTTTCTTACATAATTTCATGTAACTCTGAAGATCTTTCTATGGTTTGTAGAGAAAAATCATATTGTAATAAAAATAATACTATAATTAAAGAGTAATAAATATTTCATAATCTTTGCTGTGCCAGTATTTATTTCACCCCATAAATTTGATATGTAAAATACCTCATTCTTTGTTTGGGATACCTCATTCTTTATCTGTGACTAGAAGTGCTCCTGGGTCTACTATTAAATATCCAAATTGAGACAAGTTTTAAATAATTTTGAATCTGGGTGCATTCATAGAAAATGAGATCCTGTCATATTAGATATGTATCATGTATAAAAAATTATTCTGAATTTGTTATCTTTATTCGCCTTTTTCCTATTTATCTTTTACATTTATTTTATATAGAGTGTACATATATATGATAACATTAAATATTTACTATGCACTACATAAGGTACATATAATATTGACTATATTTACCTTTATTAATCTGTGTTTAGTTCAATCAAGAAATCCCTTATTTCTGTTCCTCAGTATAACTGTAATTCCAATGATCAAAGTAGTATATCTCTTTATTTAATTTTTTATTGAGATATAATTGACATATTAGTTTCAGAGGTACAACATAATGACTCCATATTTATATATATGTTGCAAAATAATCACCACAATAAAGCAGTTTATTGATACATCAATTTAAGACTTGTGTTTATTTAAATTCTAAAAGCCCATTTTGAGATAACATAAAAGGATGTTGGAAAAGTTTTTTCTAAATTCAGTTCATTAATGTTTCTTAATCTGTGAACTTAGCTTTACACCAAATTTTTGAGATTTTTGGTATAAGCCTAAGAGTATTTTTTGAAAAATTGCTTTGCCTGTTTGAGAAGTTCTTACATATTGCCTTTCAAGGAACAAGGAACATCCAGAAATTAGGAGACTAAATGATATTGGAAAAATTGCTTTTTTCTTACGATCAACATAAAAATAGGTCAAAAATATATCATGCGTGGGAGATAGAATGTTCCTTTTAGTTTTATTTTGAGGTCCTTATTAAATATATACTTTACACTGATTTTGATTTAGCTTGGAATTATTTAGTGAAATTTTGATGAAAATTGCCTTTTTAAAAAATTTTAATTTATTTATTTTTGAGAGAGAGAGAGCACACACGAGCAAGCAAGGGAGGGGCAGAGAGAAAGGGAGACAGAGAATACCAAGCAGGCTATGCACTGTCAGCACAGAGCCCGAACATCAGGCTTGAACTCAGAACAGTGAAATCATGACCTGAGCCTAAATCAAGAGACGGCCGCTTGCCAACTGAGCCACCCAGGTGCCAGTGATTAAAATTGCTTTTAATAATGATGTTGAAAGATTAGGTTTTATTTTTTCCTCCTGACTTACATGCATAATTATACATGTATATTCATCATTTACTCAGCTCACTGTGATATTTAATTCATATTTATATATGGTTTTTTGTATTTATTAATTGAATATAATTAGAAAGAAACTACTAAAACTTCCAACCATAGTAATAATCAATGGAAACAAAAAGTAAAAATAAAACTATTAACACATTTAAATTTTTTTCTTTTAATTGAGAGAGAGAGAGTGTGAGCAGGGGAGATGGGCAGAGGAGAGAGAATTAAAAAAAAAATTTTAATGTTTTTATTTATCTTTGAGACAGAGAGACAGAGCATGAGCAGGGGAGGGGCAGAGAGAAGGGGAGACACAATCTGAAGCAGGCTCCAGGCTCCGAGCTGTCAGCACATAGCCCAACGCGGGGCTCTAACTCACAGTGTGAGATCATGACCTGAAGCTGGACGCTTAACTGACTGAGCCACCCAGGCGCCTCGGAGAGAGAGAGAATCTTAAGCAGGCTCCGTACTCAGCACAGAGCCCAATGTCGGGCTTGATCCTGATCCCATGACCCTAGGATCATGACCTGAACTGAAATCAAGAGCTGGACACTCAACCCTGAACCACCCAGGCGCCCTCCTATTAACACATCTTAAAGCTGAATATTTAGGTTACAGTTTTTAACATAAAGATGCTGTTTTGAAATGTAAAACTATACTGATTGATAAAATGTGATAAAACTTTCAAAGCTCAATACAACAACAAAAAAACCGACAAAATTTCTTTTTAAATTAGAAAACAAAATGTAGAGTCAAAGAAAAAAAAGTTTCTGAAACTTATTAGGGCTTTGAAACCTAACTCATCAGATAGGGCTTATAAATACAGAATTTTGATTGTGAAGTAGAAATTTTTCCTGTAAATGGAAGGAACATCTGGGCAGACTCAGATGAAAACAGAATGCCACAATCAGCTTATAATACAAGCCAATTCAAATGGAAAGAGATGATTCTCAAAAAAGAAAAACCATTTTGAGAATAAAAGAAACATATTCAAAACCTACAATTTATTCTTAATGATGCTTCATTTTTCATTTGCTTTATGGCAGCCTTCTAACCAAAGGGCAAAGATTGGCAGACTATTCCTTAGTCCCTTAATTTTAGCTGTCCCCTTAACTATGACTTTGGGGCTGGAATGCACAAAGAGGACAATAAATCAGAAGGAACAAAGAACCTTTAAAACTATATGGCAGAGGGGAGAAGAAACGTATGCTGAATAATTCCTTTTATATGTATCCTTAATAATTGATAAACAGTACTGAGTTTGCAGAGTTCAGTTATATATTTTTCAAGACAGGTACATTTTTTCATATTTTTCCCCATCTAACTTGAAGCAACACAGAGTGCTGTTTCACATTTCTTCCTTGATGTCATTCTCTAGTCAATTTGTTTAAAATTAGAATAAATTCTAGGTTTGGCTTTAGAAATATTCATACTTGCCCTGTCCTCAGCTCTTTCAAAACACCCATTGTATGCCTTCCTTGATTTGAAGCAAATCTCCATTTAAGTGTCATATTATCAAAAGTAGTACACTGTTGCATTAGTCAATAATACTCTGCATTTAAGGTTTCTGTTTAGATAAATCTAGCATTTCTGAAACAAGCTTAATTTGCCAACTCTAAAA
This sequence comes from Felis catus, assembly GCF_018350175.1. NCBI lineage: Eukaryota > Metazoa > Chordata > Mammalia > Carnivora > Felidae > Felis > Felis catus. The sequence goes on from NC_058369.1 coordinate 105,471,246, forward strand.
CAAGAATACTAGTACTTTCTAAACTTCTTTGTCATGGAGCAGATCTCAATAGATTTTTTTTCTGTCCTGATTTAAATGTTTTATAATTTAATAATTGAACTGTTATTATATGTTGAATGTCATATATGTGCTGAAATATTACAGGTAATTTTCTTTATGTAAGTAATAAGACATCTTTGACCTAACAACTAAAAACATGCATATCAAGGTCAACAGCTGTCACACTAGATTTCATTACTATGTTACTTCTGTCATTGTATGGTGGTTAAAAGCACAGGTAGGTCAAAAGGAAAGTTCAAGGATGGAGGGCTGGTAGAGGGGCTTTGGACAAACTGAATTGGTTATTTCTGGTCTCAAGGACTTTGGCGACATTATTACAGGTAAGGATTTGTAAGATGATCATTGGGCAGGACGGGGGAGTTGGTTAAGCTTTCCAGCTACTAACTCAAACTAGGAGTATGGAGAGAGTAAAGAAGTTCTGGAGACGATGTACACATGCTTCGGTTTTACTGAGTTTGGTAGGGAAACTAAAAATGAGCCTGGACTATGGCCATGCCTGTTCTCACACTTATTAAATTTAGATGGTCAGGGAAAGTTTGTAAAATAGATATGGGGGGATGAAGTTTTGTGCTGATGCAGCAGTTTCCTTTACAGTATATAATTAATTTTTTCAATTTTTAAAATTCTGTTGTTTCTTGGGGCGCCTGGGTGGCGCAGTCGGTTAAGCGTCCGACTTCAGCCAGGTCACGATCTCGCGGTCCGTGAGTTCGAGCCCCGCGTCGGGCTCTGGGCTGATGGCTCGGAGCCTGGAGCCTGTTTCCGATGCTGTGTCTCCCTCTCTCTCTGCCCCTCTCCCGTTCATGCTCTGTCTCTCTCTCTCCCAAAAATAAATAAGTGTTGAAAAAAAAATTTAAAAAAAAAAAAAAAAAAAAAAAAAAAAAAAAATTCTGTTGTTTCTTAAATCTAAAAGTTAACTTACAGTCTTTCTACCTTACATGTGTCCTTAATACTGCAGTAACTACCTGTAAATAAGTCATAGAACTATATAGAAAAGTAGCAAAGTATTTTTATCATTAGCATCTGCTTTTTATGTCAGCAAGGAAAAAAACATTTCAGCTTAGAAATTCACTTTTCAGCAGTCTTTATTTGTTCCTTTCCTAAACCTTTTGGATCCATTATGCCAAATCTCTAAGCATTTAAATGTTTTTTTTTTTTAATCATATTCCCTGTCTTCATTCAACAATGCCTATTCTGTTACCAGATGTGCTACATCTAAAGAGAATTGCTCTGCGTCTCTAATTTGGAGTGGAAAAGGATCTGCTTATTTATCTTTAACATTGTTGAAGTAATCTCACATAAAACACCCAGTGATGACGGGCATGGCAATATTCAGGTGAAGCAAAAATGTTTTGTTTTTCCTGGTTTATTTGGGAGTCGGTCATGATTCTGAAGAATTCAATTCACTCTTGTTTGAGGAAAAACAGCCTTTGCGTTTTTGTGTCTTTCATATATCAAAGAATAAATCCCAGCTTCAGAAAGAAGTAAAATATAAGCCCCATTAAAATGTGAGTGTTATGATAACACGGGGGGGGGGGGGCTGGAGGGGGGGCGGGTTGCGGAGACTGAGTACCCTGAGGTCTCTTTCCTCCTAATGTTAGACGTACTGCTTCAACTTCGACTGTCCTGGCCCCATCAGAAGCTACAGGGCAGGGAGCCAAGGTGAGGCAATCTAAAGATCAATAACAGGGCACACAGTCAGGCAGATAATGACTAAGCACCAGAACAGATGGGTTAAAAGTCAGATTAGATAAAATTTAAAAGATAAGTAGTGATTTAGTGATAGGTTGGTAGAATTATCTGCTAGCACAGAGAGACAAGGATTTGGAAAATAAGAAATATTAGGTAACTGACATGAGGAATGTAATAGACAAATGTCTTATATTTCTAATGGGTATTCTAGAGGAAAGAATACAAATAATGGGGGGAGACAATATTAAAGGAGATGATAATAAAAGTAGTCATTTTCCAGTACTAATAGAAAACACATATATAGCATTTTCTCTGTGCTGGGCATTTGGCATTCATTTGTTAACTAATTTAATCATTATAACAATCTTCTGAGTAGGTACAGCATGAATCCATAGACGGGGAAACAATATTATCAATCAGTATAAATAAAAAATAAGCTGACATTCTGACACCTTGTAGTCAGACTACTGAATACCAACTAAAAAGAGAAAAAAAGGGAAAAGAGCCACAATAAAGTAACAACAATTAGATTAATAACAAATTTTAAGAACATTGGAATCCTAGTTCAATGTATAGAAAGAAAATAACTATGAACGTAGAATAAAGTATCCAGAAAAATTATTTTCAAGTATGAGGGAATCACAATAGTACTTTGAGATAAAAACAATGTTTACCATCAAGACTGTCACTAAAAGAGCTTCAAAATGATTGTACTTCAGGAGGAAGAAAATTGATTGCAAAAAGAAGGTCATGAGGCAAGACAGAATAGTAAGTAAATTGATAAACATTTAACTAAATTTAAGTAAATAACTGTCTTTATAAAGTAACAGTAATAACTTCTAATTTAGGATATAAAAGAGGATAAAATTAAAATACAACAATAACATGTAACTTGGAGTAAGAAAAAGTCTCTTATGTTTTTTGAAATGAGAGTGAAGAGTGATTTTTATTTTGTTCATCAATTGACAATTTCAAAGGCAATAATCAAAAGGATCAAAATATAACATATATTACTCCCAAGCCAGTTGAAGGGAAAAGATGAACCAAGAATCAAATAAAATAATATCTCAGTCAATTTAAAATAAAAAAAAGAAAGGGAGGGGGGAGAATAGTAAAAATGGGACAACTAGCAAAAAACAAAATGATAGAAATGTCAAAGTACTTCTTTCCAGTTGAAAGACTGACTAACTGTATTTTAAAAAAGAAATCCAGCTACACATTGAATTCAATTAGGCATAAAACCTAAGGAGAAAGAAAGGTTGAAAATATAGTAGAAAAAGATTAATCAGGAGGATTCCCCCCCCCCACCCCAGGAACATCCTTCTTTTAAAAAAAGATAGAGTAGCTATCAAAATAACATATAAGTAACCTTTAATAACCATTAAGCAAAAAGCATTATTAGGAATAAAGAAGTCAGAACATTTACTGGTTTATCAATAGCTGTGTGTCAACTTCTGTTATGGGCTTGTAAGTATTCACTTATTTAAACCTCATTTCAGGGGCGCCTGGGTGGCGCAGTTGGTTAAGCGTCCGACTTCAGCCAGGTCACGATCTCGCATTCCGGGAGTTCGAGCCCTGCGTCAGGCTCTGGGCTGATGGCTCAGAGCCTGGAGCCTGTTTCTGATTCTGTGTCTCCCTCTCTCTCTGCCCCTCCCCCGTTCATGCTCAGTCTCTCTCTGTCCCAAAAATAAATAAACGTTGAAAAAAAAAAATAAAAAAAATAAACCTCATTTCAATCCTGCCATGTAGGCATTATTTCTATTTCCATTTTTCAAGTGAGGAAATTAAGGGATACAGGTTAAGTCATTTGTTCAAGGTCACTCAGCTAATAAGAAGTAAGGTTAGGATTCAAATCCAGAGGGCAGTGTGTCTCCAGAGTCCATGCACTTACCACCATAACATGCTGCCTGATCAAAGGCTTACTATACTAGAACTTTCTAAGCATCTAATTTAATGGCTTCGAGAATATAAAGTCAAATTGATAAAGTTACAGGGAGAAGGAGACAACTACAAAAATGATAAAAAGAAATTTCAGTACTTTTCTAAATTAGAAAATTAAGCAGCTAAAAAACTTGTAAGGTGAAGACCTGAACAACACAAATTAAGAGTTTGCTTGAGCAGAAATTAATATACTTTGTACTCTTTATTAAAACTTTATACAAGGCAAGAATAAGATATGGGTTCTTTACTGCTGACTAACAAATCACTCTAAAGCATAGTATCTCAAAATAGCACACATTTATTATATTTTATTTCCTGTGGGTCAGGAATTTGAGTTTGGTTTACCTGAGTGCCTGTGTCTCCGGGTCTCTCTGAGGTTGCAATCAGGGTGATGCCTGGGGCTGTGGTCTCATCTCAAGGCTTGACTTGGGGATGATCCACTTCAAAATCACAGGTCATTGTCTGGGTTGTTGGACTGAAGGACTCGGTGCTGCCTGGCCTTTCTCATTCTTTACTACCTTTTCATAGGTAAACTGACCACATGGCAATTGGCTTTCCTCAGAGCAAGCCAAAGAACAAGGGGGGTGGGGTGGGCGAGAGGAGAGGGGGAAAGGGGAGAGAAAAGGAGGTAGGGAGAGAAGAGAAGCTATAGTTATTCTATAACCTAAGAAGTGACAGCCACTACTTCTCTCATATTGTGTTTGTAAAAAAGTGAATCATTAAGTGTAGCCCACCCTCAAAAGAAGGGGATTACATGAGGATATGAATACGAGAAAGTGGTAGCTACTGGCAGGCATCTTACAGGCTGCCTGGTACAGATAACAAATGAAATTCAGGGCAGTAGTTTGGGGCGGGGAGGAAGCAGGGTCACAAGAGGAGCACAGAAGTAGTTGCAATCATATTGACGTTGCATATTTCTGGACTGGATGATTGAGTTCTAGGTGTCCATTTTGGAACGTTTTATAACTTTAGACATATAATACTGTTTTCTTTTGCATGCATGAAGTATAACATATTTTTTTCAAAAAGAAAGGTACTGGTCATCTTTTGAAACAAAACAAATCTCTGCCTAGCTTATAGACTGACCTCTGACAATTTTAGTTTCTACTGAAAAGTAACTATTGTGTTTCATTTGATTAATCAGTCTTTGGGAAGGTTGCTCCATCTCTGCCTGCCTCATACTATATATATAAAATAAAAGAGCATTTTAATTCTACCTGTAAAGCAAAATGTTCATTAATTCATTTTAAAGTATCATTAAGTCATTCCTTTGAAGGTTCTAAAATTTTTACATGATAGGCACTCTACAACTTATCGGTATAAAACATTATTTTGTGGTGTATTTGCTCCCATAAACTTAGGCAAATGGGAGCTCTTTGGTTGCATTATTCAGGTAATAAGCTCAACTCTTAGCTGTAAATGTGACCCCTAAATATTAGAACTAATGCAAACAAAAGAACTTGGTTTCATCATTTTGATATGTAGCATATTTCTCTCCTGCCTAGCCCTTGCCTGATAGTATTAGAAATACAGTTTGATACATGAATCAAGCTAATAACATTAGCCTGTGACTGATTACCTGTCCAGTTTGGCCTCATATGAAAATTCTGAGCAATTAATTTTAATCTTATGATAAGACTCCTGGGACTGTAAACCATTCTCCCTAATTTAAATACAATGGTTTCCAAGTTAAATACATACGCAATAATGAATTAGCAAAATCTTTTCTCTGAAAAGAGTATAAGTACTATGGCTAAAATTTTATACAAAAAACATTACATTTTTAATTAATTTTTATTTACCCTTTTCAGTTGAAGAAAACTATATATTGGTTCTTTGATTTTCAATTCCTATTTCAAGAAAGCTGCATTGTTTGGGGCTAACTGGAGATTCTACAAAAATATAAATTACAAAAATAAGATCACTTATTTAATAAGATCACAAATAAGATAAAAATTTGGAGCAGTATAAATATATATGAAATAGTAAGTAAAATCTCACCCTCCAGCTTCTAATCCCACCTAAGAGGCAGCCAATTTTAAACATTTAATATTTTTCTTTTTAGAAATTTTGTTATTAAAAATATACATGTGTGTTTACACAGATGCAAACATATATGCATCTTAAATAAGAATGTACTATAATTACTGCCTGGAAATTTGCCTCCTCACCTTTTTCACTTGATATAACATAGCCACAAAATACAAGACACAGTTCTTCATGAATCAGTTTCATTGGGTGTATAGAAATTGTATAGATGAGTGTGTAATAATTTAACTTTTCATATTGATAGTCACTTAAAATAATATTTATTAATTTTTATTTTTTCATATTGGGAACTGTCCCACAATAAACATTTGGCAGTAGAATTATGCTAATAATTCAAATAAATTATCAGAAGAGTAAAATATCAGAGGGTATTATTTTAAACCTCCATGCAGTTTCTTAAATGGCCATATTTCTCAAAATTTTCACTGACTGCTCCCCATTTCATAGGACTACTCTTAAAATAGATGTGATAATCCTTAAATTTGATCCTCAATGAAAAGTTCACATCTTGATTTTAATTTTCATTTGTTAATTGTTATTATACATTAGCTAAGGTATCCATGATAGCATGCCAATTTCAACTACATGCACAGCTTAACAATAATAAAGCTAGTCTTAAATATTTTATCTGCTTTCGCATAAGAACTATAATATGGTAGTATAAGATTGTTTGCTCTTTTCTGACAGTTTTATGCCTATAATAAAGAACTTACTTTGCTTTTTAAAAAAATAATGAGTAGCAATCATCTTAATTAATTGCAATGCGGCTTTTACAAAAAGCTTGGAGCCTCATTAGTTAAAATCTCTCATGTATTATTTCCGGCATGAGTATTCTATCAGAAGTTACAAGCTGATTATTCATTTTGGTTTCAACCACTCTTGTCTTCTTAATATTCCCTAAGGGGTGGGGAGCCTACCAATTTGCTCTTTCTAGCAAGTTGTATCACTGGCGCTTAGTAATGGGGACTGACCAAGCCTGTAATCTGCCTGCCTGCATGTGTTGGTAAAGGATTTGTCAGTTTTAGTGGAAACTCAATATTTATTCACTTGGAAGAATATAATGGTGTTCAAAACAATTAGAAATAGGAATTTTCTCCTAATTGCTTGGCTTAACAGTGATAGGAAGGTTAGGTCATCCAAACAAAGCTCACAGGTAATGTGCTGTTTGGGATCTTTGTTTTCTCAATTCAGGTGGAGAAAAACACCAACGTATTCCTTGGCAGGCTCCCCCTTTTTAATGTGAATCTGACGTTGCAAGCTTTTTAGAATACATTATGCATCAGGACTTTATCGTTAACTGTAAACTGCCTTCTGTCCGCTCTAGCCCGCTGCCCTTCTTGATTCAACCATATGGCTCTAGAAAAATCCCACTCTTGCTCGGCAGAGCCAGGCACAAAGCCATATGCCAACCCTCAAAATGAGCAATTCAGGCTTTATGTTCTGGTAATGCAAATTTCCATTTCCTATAGCTATTTCTTCTTTTATGGGGAGACAGATGAAACTAAAATATTCTTTCAAAATACTGTCTGTGACTCATGTGACACATGATGGATTTTCTCTATAAAGGTACCCACATTTTCCACCAAGCTCTGCTGCTGTCTTGTGACTTTTTTTCCCCCTGGATTGAACCATTCTATTCTTCTATGTAGGCCACTGTGTAGGAAATGAAGTGGTCAGACTAAATATATCATCATTAATGCTTTATTCATTTCACTTGTAACGCTGCAGCAGGATGCATTTGTGACATTACACTGGAAATGGCTTCACTCTGATATGGAGAGATAAGTCAACTTCAAAGAAAGAGTTGACAATTACCACAAGAAGGGATTTGAAATAAAATCCTGTCCACTTTTACAGTGCTCAGAAATTGTCAATCAACAGTAAGAATGCATCAGCACTGAACACTGACATGACAAAAAGCAGTCAGCGTAGAGGGATGAGGCATCCTTCAGCTGCCAACTCTATTAACCAACATCAAGGCAGCCTCAAGGCCTTCTCTAGAAATGAGTGACAGGTCTTGATAGCTAAAAATACAACTTGGGACCATAGAATATGCAAACCCTACGAATCTCCTTTGGTTTGTAATCAGAGCCCTCAACCAAAAAAGGAACATCTCAGTGTAGGTAGCACTGAGCCAAAGCAGCCAAGGAAACAGATTACGATTGCGGGAACCTAGAATGAGAATTGAAATTAGATAATAACAGTATTTCTTGGCCACATTAAGAAGGATTACCACCAATTCCATGCTGAGGAAGACTGAAGTCTGATATCCAAAGCCACTCTATATATTTTGAGTATATATCTGAGGGAACTGAAAAATAAATTGGGATTATTCTCACTACAATATTTGCATCCAGTAAGGCTTATTACTTTTCTCAGATTCATAGTATGTCAGCTCAAAGATTCTTCAGGTGTTGTCATGTACAAGACACATAGCTGTGGGAACCCTACTTAATTCAGGCAAAATGATAATGCCAAGTAGGAGCCTTTTCAGCAAAGCACGCTTTACAAAGATTATTTTTTTTTTCTCTCAGGGTGTGCTATACATTGACTTATGATTCTTTGTTAATGACAAGGGGAAAAAGGGATAATTTTTAAATACTTGAAATCTGAATTGCTAGAGTTTTCCAACTTCAATGTATATATGAAAATAAAAGGTTCTCTTCTTACGCTAATACTACTCACAACCATTTTAATTCTAGTATAGATTGGGTAAACCACCAAGTCTTTGAATGAATTGTTAACTGCACTCAGGTAAGGGGCTATTATTATTGATTACCCACCAGGTGTAATGAAGACTTCAATGCTCACATGAAAGGCTGATGTTGTGTTACTAAAGAATTTCCATTTTGGAGAATGTCATGTTTACATTAAATATTTAATATGCTCTCTTACTGAAGTGGTCCTTCTGCATGTCTGGTGTGTTTCCTGGGAACTGAGGATCTGGCACCACCTGCAGGCAAAAATCTACAAAAGTTTTACAAAAGCCTTCCAACTGAGGCTCAAAGTGTTTCTCCAATGAAGAAGGCGGTCCTTACAGTAAAAATGTAAAGTGAAAATTCCATCTAGTTTGTCTTCCTTTTCTTTTATTCGCCCAGAGCATCCGCAGTGGTTATTTAAGAAGTACTCTGGTCTCAGACTTGGTATGCCACAGGCGACCACACCATGGCAGGCAGGGCCACAAGAGGCACAGCGACTAGCGTTCACAGTACTTTTAAAGGCTCAAGAAAATGTTTTAATTTCTTTTAAAATCAGAAGAAAAAATAAACTTCTAGGTCAAAGAAAATGTTTTAAAAAATAATATTAATATATTGGCCTTTTTAGCAACCCACCTGTAGAATATCATTTTATATATATTTAAGTGGAGGAAGGGGCCGGGAAGACATAAGGGCTTAGGGCCCACAGAGGTTTCCCTGGAAGACTGTTGCTCAGGGCTGGAGAACTGTTGAGTGAGGAGTAACTGCTCACAGATGAGCCAGCAGGAGCAATCAACTGAACCCTTGTCCACCACTTGGAACAGAGCCTGGCTCACACATGGCTCACAAATTTTAGTCATTATGAGCCTGATTTTAAAAACTTTTTAGTCTGGTTCTTACTAATTGTATGCCAGTCTTGATTTAAAAATTCACAGGCTCTTATTGTATCTTGTGTGCAACACACATACTGTTCCACCAATGCTTTCTTTTTTTAAAGTAAATTCTTTAATGAGGGAACAAGAAACACTAATATACAGTAATCCCTAGAAAACCGAAAACCCAAATAATGGAGTCTACCTATCGTCCTTTTCTCAGCTGGTTCCACTGATTTATTTTTAGCAACAAAAATAATAAATAAGAAATATGAATAGAAGAAATATAAATAAAAAAATAAAACCCATATATTTGCCATTTATTAGATGAGAGTCATTGTGAAAAATCATTTCTAAAAATTTCACTTTTGATTTAAAATCCCATGAAATAAATATTATTTACCTCTTATAAATGAAAGAATTAAATATAGAAGGAGGTGAGGCTCTCTGTGTGAGTCCATATCACTGGGGAGAGGTGGAGTGAGGATTTGGGGCTGAATTTAAAGTGAGTCTCCCCCAATTCTAAAGTCTCAGCTCAATGTCCTGTGGCTTCTCTGCCTTTAGTCTTATCTCTGCAAAGAGCTCTTTCTTATCAGACACCTTTCTAGATAAGGATGCATATTCCACAGCTAAAATAAAACAGGCTGCTAATTTATAAAGTCTTCTTGAAATATGTTCCTTTCAAAAATATTTTTGCTAGATGGGGCACCTGGGTGGCTCAGTTGGTTGAGTGTCCAACTTTGGCTCAGGTCATGATCTCACAGTTTGTGGGTTTGAGCCCCACATCAGGCTCCCTACTGTCAGTACAAAGCCACAGAACCCATTTTCAGATCCTCTGTCCCCTTCTCTCTCTGCCCCTCCCCGTCTCATGCACTCTCTCTCTCTCAAAAATAAATAACCATTAAAAAAAATATACCTATTTTTGGTGGATAAGTGAATAAATGAAAACGTCTTATTTTAACATGCATAGTTTTCTGTTATCAGACCATACTGTGAATTGAAAAGATACAGGGAAAGAGACGCCCAAATAGACTCCTTTATTGAAATTATCAGGTGGTCTTGAGCCATTAGAAGCCATTGAAAAATCTTGTTGTTGTTGTTGTTTTTTAATTTTTTTTCAACGTTTATTTATTTTTTGGGACAGAGAGAGACAGAGCATGAACGGGGGAGGGGCAGAGAGAGAGGGAGACACAGAATTGGAAACAGGATCCAGGCTCTGAGCCATCAGCCCAGAGCCTGACGCGGGGCTCGAACTCACGGACCGCGAGATCGTGACCTGGCTGACGCCGGACGCTTAACCGACTGCGCCACCCAGGCGCCCCATGTTGTTGTTGTTTTTTAAATAAGTGGTACTAGGAAGTTAAATAATAGGCCTAGGTTTCGGATAGATATGCATTCGAATAAAATCACTACAATACGTGAGCAGCAAGATCATGGACTATTCTGGTCTTTAGGATCTTCATCTGTAAAATGGGAAGAATCTCCCTATCTCAAAAGCTTTGTGAGGTCTAAATAATTAATATGGGTTAAAATCCCGTTAAAAACACGTTAAAATTGATGTGTTCAATACATTTTAGGTTTTTTTTTTTTTCTCAATTTGCCTGATAATTTGATAATCACATAATTGATCTACTTCAAATCAAGAAAACACTTCTAATTCTCATAGTGTGCTACTGAATAATTTACGAAAATAAAGTGGATGTTGACTGGAGATAATATCATACATAGCACTGTCCTTTAGCAGATATATTTGTTCATACCGGCTTTAGTTTACCTGCCTTAAATACATGAATTAAAAAAAAAAAACAGAAACAAATATAAGAAATCTTCCTTGACAACAATTTTTTGCCTAGAATTACCATAACTTCTTGAGAATAGGGGCCTATTCTGTCCTATTTACCTCAATTAATTTCAGCATCACAAAGATCAAATTCTGAAAACTCTGGCATACTGGGATCTTCCTGTACTCAGAAGTTATATGTCTACCTCAGAACATGAACTTCCTCATAGCCTAAACACAGGCAGCTCCACCCACAATATGACTTTTCTGGCTGTAATCATGCCTGTTTGCCCAGGGATGGACACTGGCTCAAGCCCTCTGACTGTTCATTACTTTCTGAGGTCTTTCTCACTCAAGATTTTTGAACTAAACAACATGGTTTCTAACCAATGGGTGGCTGCTATGGGAACTGAAAGATTGTCATGTAGATTTGGTGGCCATGTTGGATCCTGAGGTGGATCAATAAAGGACAGACAGCAATGGGTAGAGAGAAGTAGAGGTTGACAAAAAAGCCAAGAGGAGATAATCTATACAGCTTCAGTAAAAGAGTGGATCTCTTTTCTTAATTGCTTTCTGGTTCCCATTAAATCCAACTTCATGTCTTGCCTCACAGAAAGCTCTGTGAGATTTCTCTATATCCTTTTAGTAAGTCACCATTTTCATTGAGTTCAATCAAACTTAAACCTCAACTTGATGATTCGTACCTTAGAGAGGAGAGGCAGTTTTCACCAAACTGAGACAAGATAGAAAATGAAGGAAACTGAAAGCAGTTGTCCAATTTTCAACACCAGGGGTGGGTGGCAGTCCAGCATACTTGTCCACAGCAAACTCCAGAGCATTCCAGGCCATTGTGAACAGATGATTAGAAGACGCAGTGACAATGATGCTGTCCATTGTTTTCAACATCAAGAAAGGGTTATGTGAGGAGATCCTTGGGAGGCAAATTGAAAGCTAGGGGAAAAAACTGACAAAGTAATCAACAGGGTCAGTTCTTGCAGCCCATTTTCAGGATTAGAGGGCTGAGTTTTATGAAAAATTGAAGGTATTTAGGAAAAGGCTTTATGTTTCTTTTCTTTTTACATTTTTTGGTAATGTTTATTTATTTTTGAGAGAGAGAGAGTGAGAGCGGGGCAGGGCAGGGAGAGAGGAAGATACAGAATCTGAATCAAGCTCCAGGCTCTGAGCTGTCAGGACAGAGCCAATGAGGGGCTTGAACCCATGAACCATGAGATCATGACCTGAGCCGAAGTCAGATGCTTAACCGATTGAGCCACCCAGGCGTCCCATGTTTCTTATTCAGTATTAAATATTAGTGGCTTCGGCACAACTCTATTTTGCTGCTGTTTACAAATATACCATTTCATCCACTTCATCAGATGAATAAAAGTGTTGAGGATTTATGCAATGTTAAGACTGTCAGACTTTTCTTTTTCTAAAAACAAGAACTGACTTGATGTTTTCTGTATCATTGGCAAACAGCGACTGAGAAAATATCAGCTACAGGGCTATTCAAAGTCAATTACAGAAGAATTAATTAACACATTCCACGGAGGTCATCTACTAAGCTTTATATGAAGAGAGGGCTATTCCTCTTTTTTTTTTTAAATACAATCTTATAACTGCCTAGTATTTACTTCTTATTTATAGTTTATAACATTGTAGATACAATACAGTGTTTCTTTTTTAAGTTTTTTGTATTTATTGTTTTTTCCCTATTTAACATGTTTATTAATTTAGGTCACTCGATCTCATTTTAGAAATAACTGGCATACAGGGGCGCCTGGGTGGCGCAGTCGGTTAAGCGTCCGACTTCAGCCAGGTCACGATCTCGCGGTCCGTGAGTTCGAGCCCCGCGTCAGGCTCTGGGCTGATGGCTCAGAGCCTGGAGCCTGTTTCCGATTCTGTGTCTCCCTCTCTCTCTGCCCCTCCCCCGTTCATGCTCTGTCTCTCTCTGTCCCAAGAAAAATAAAATAAAAAACGTTGAAAAAAAAATTAAAAAAAAAATGAAATAACTGGCATACATACCCTAAGGAATGAATTATTAAAGTTGCACAAAGAAAAGCAAATTATTACATTCATTTAACTAATATAAATATACCTGGTTTAAACTCTAACACATAAATACTTTAAAAACAATTACATAATTTCAATGATATTTGTAAAATGTGTGTAATATATATATGTTCCATTATAGGCTCCAAATATTTCCAAATAGTTTGTCCTTGAAATCTAAAATTTTATTATGTATGCTGCAATTTGGATAAATTTTATAATTTGTGAATGTGAAAAATAAGATGTATTTAAAATTCTACCAAAAAGATTATGATACTTTAATATTTTAGAATAAAGGGCTGGTAGACATATTTTAAAATTTAGACAGAGAAGTTCATATTTTAAATACTGGACCAAAGAAAGGATAAGAATACTGGACAACTCAAAAATTTCATTTAAATATTAACATGAATAAACACAAAAAAGCCAAGCATATTAAATAAGGTCTACAATCTGAATTCTTTTTGGAGAATGATTTATAAGGCAAAAATTGAAAGGTACACATTTTAAAGTACTTTTGCTTAAATTGTCTAACAGTCATTATCTTCAAAGTATTATCCAAATGGATTTTGAATGAAACACTTTAAAGTTAATAAATGTGAAAATATCAACAAAAAGTAAGGAAAAATTAAATGTCTTCTCCATAAATTTATCAAATTACTCGCTTTTCTAAACTCAGATTATATTTCTAAAACGTTACTTTCATTTGCATGAGTCATTAGCTTTCATAAGAAGTGCTCTTATATAAAATCTGTAAACCATAACATTTCTTCATTATTAGCATGTACAGGCCCATTAAATCTATTATAAATGGATAGTCTACTGATTAATATTGTAATTGTAGCATGGGGTTCTTGGTGTGGATCTAGAAAATATTTATGAAAGATTTAAAAGTGTTAGTTTAGACATTTCAGAATAGATCCTTGAGTGATTATAACTTCTAGCCTTAAAAAGTATACACTGAAATTTAATTTAATAAGGCTATTGATAAAGTTGCTATGCTGTTACAGAGCAAAGGTGACAAAGAGACAAATATTAAAATTATATCTATTTTTATTACATCTATTTTTGTAGGAATTTCAATTCTAATTATTAAATTTTAAAAAGTATTTTTATCTAGAGTGCATTTTTCTTTGTGTATATATATATATATATATATATATATATATATATATATATATTTAATGTTTCTTTTGAGAAAGAGAGAGACAGACAAACCGACAGACAGCATGGGCGGGGGAGGGGCAGAGAGAAACAGAATCTGAAGCAGGCTCTAGGCTCTGAGCTGTCAGCACAAAGCCCGATGCCGGGCTCAAACTCACAAACTCTGAGATCATGACCTGAGTGGAAGTTAGATGCTTAACCGACTGAGCCACCCAGGACCCTTTCTAGTACTTACATTTTCATAAGAGTGTAAACATATAAGTACACACTAAGTGTCAAAGGTTTATTTTGCATTTATAACAATCTGTGTTTTTAATAATGAAATAAAATATAGTGAAACATTGTTTTCTTCAAAAATTCTTTAAACTACCTTTCAGCAAATATGAAATAAATTAAAATCTGTTTAATTCTGACATTGGATGCTATTACTTAAAAGGTTCTTCTTAACATTAGCATAATTTTATTCTAATAATGTCTTAGTCTTATAGTTTAAACATGGCTTAGGAACGCTCAGTATTTCCACTTAAAATAACAAAATGAGTTCTGTAAACTTGTATGATTTAAAATAAATATGTTCAAAGTAAAATAAAAGTATATTTGAAAAAGATAGTTTGAGGTCAAATCTGAGATAGGGAAGATTTATAACTGTATATAACCTATAATTATTTTATCTCAAAGACAAATGTTTCAATTATATGTATATACCTTGTTGACTTTACCCACTTCCCCAACAGTTAATGCCATTAAATTTTGCTTTCATCAAGGATTCACTTCTTTTTAAAAAAAAAATTTTTTTTTAACATTTATTTATTATTGAGAAACAGAGAGAGAGAGAGAGAGAGAGAGAGAGACAGAGACAGAGCATGAGCATGGGAGGGGCAGAGAGAGGGGGAGACAGAATCTGAACCAGGCTCCAGGCTCTGAGCTGTCAGCACAGAGCCTGGCGTAGGGCTCGAACCCATGAACCGTGAGATCATGATCTGAGCTGAAGTTGGAGGCTTGATTGACTGAGCCACCCAGGGACCCCTCTTTCATTATTTATAGAAAGACTTGATTTTGTGATCTTTTGTCTCTTGCTTCTACACCCACATAGATCATGGTACCAAAAGAATGGAAAGTGAAACAGACATCTTCATGTCCTTTTTACATCTAAACACAATGAGCAAGTAAATCTTCTAAAACCAGAATTTCATTATTCCTTTCAACTTGTCCAGAAATGGTACAGGTCAGAGAAGTAGAAAGACTGGAGGCGGAAAATAGGCAAAACTAAATATGGTGTTTTTATCACAGAAGAATGATGGCTTGATCTCTGGACTATGGTCCAAAGCCACAAGATGCAGGGTATATCTTTTGTTAGCTCACTGTTGTCTCCCTGGTACTACTGTCAGTTACTTCTAAGGCTAGGACTACATTTTCCAGAACCCCCTTCTCTGTGTGTTTCTGGGTTAGGGTTTGCCAGCGAGAAAAGCTTTCCAGAGAGAGAGAAGATGGAAGTGGGAAGTCACTTTTTTCAGAGGTGTTTGCAGCTAGATATTTGGATAGATAAAAGATTCACAGTGGCTTCCCAGCAAATTTTCTGTAATGACAGCTTGAGACAGTCAGTGGAGTTTCTGAAGATTGTCAAGTATTGCAGCAGCTCCAAGAAAGCTGAAATCTGCTTGGTGCTTTAGGCTAACATCTTCAAGAACAACCTCTCTGACCTTCAGCAGTTGCTTTCCCGACCTCTACCTCCTCCTGTCCCCACCCTTACCCCCAACCCTTCCAACAATCCTGAGATTTCCTAATTCTGCTTTAAATACTTTATATCTGGGTACATCACATGGTTTCTGTTATGCTGACTGATCCCTAATGATAAAGACACCAACCATCACAGTAAGAATTGGGAGATATTCAGTTTATTAGATAATGTGAATGTCTTGAATATCGGATGCATCATCTCAATACGTCAATATCAAATCACATTTCAAAGTCAATTCAAATGACCTGGATTTCTTCTTTGCTTTTCTCTAACAATGACCAGATAACAGCATTCTACATTTGATTAGTTTCTTCAGTCTTCAAAATAATTTTAAAAATGATGTTCAAATAAACTTCAAGTAGTTATCTTCAACTTTTTCTGAATAAAATTTCCATTCTTAAGACAGGCTTGTGATATACTTGATATTAATGGCGTTTTGTCTGTAGTAAGAAGTGGGAAACCAAGTTTCAATGAATACAGGAAAACCACTTGACCCTTATTCATTGTTTGCTACCTCTTCCTCTCTGACGTGATACATAAAGCTTTTGGTTCTACATTTGCTACTAGAGACCAAATACTGCTTTCATAAAACTGAGGTCTAATCCAGATCTTATTTATTTAATTCTTTTAATGTTTATTTATTTTTGAGAAAGAGAAAGAGCACAAGCAGGGGAGGGGCAGAGAGGGAGACACACAATCCAGAGCAGGCTCCAAGCTCTGAGCTGTCAGCACAGAGCCTGACACAGGGCTCAAACCCACGAACCGTGAGATTATGACCTGAGCCGAAGTTGGACATTTAACCGACTGAGCCACCCAGGTGCGCCCAGATTATATTTAAGTATCAAAATAGTTGTGACTAAATGGAGCTTGGATATTACTTGACTCCACCTTGAAGAAAAATTACATTCAAGAAACATCCCTGCTCAATAAAACCAAGCACGTTTTTTCCTGATACCCTTCAGGAAAAGACTGTTTTCAATGCGTTGCAATATTTCTCTCCAGTCTTTTTCCTCATCCTTTTCCTTCTCCATGGCTCTCTATTCCTCTATTCAATGTAATAACCAGTAACAAACTGACATAGTGTTTTCTACACACCAGGCACATATGTGAACATAGTTAGTCCTTTAACAACCCTATGATTAGGTGTTATTAGCACCATATGACAGATGAAGAAGCTGAGACTTAGAGGGGTTCAATATCTTGCTGAAGGTCACAGAGTGAACAAGTGGCAGGTCCAATGCTAAATGTAATTAGCAGCTGGGCAGCACATTCTGAGGCCTCTCAAAGCCACCTACCCCTCCTTAGCACCACTTTTGCCCATTTCTCCTTTCTTTGTATTCTTTGTTTCTGGCTAGTAATTCTCTGCTGTTGTTTTCATTGAAATTCTAGCAACCCAACCTAATCACTATCTTCCATTTCTTTTTTCCCCTCACTACCTCAGGATGCTTGAAGAAGGGCCAGGAAGGTAGGCCTGAAGGGAGCTGGGAGGAGCCAGGGAGGGTTCTGAATACCTAAAACGGTAGTTGTTTTATTATTTTTTTTCCTGCCTAAAAATTTGTTTTTTACCCTATGTTTTGGAGCCCAAGGAAAAATAAATAAGTAAGGAAGTAAATAAATAAATAAATAAAAGCAATGACACCAATGAACAACTGAATAAAGCTCAAGTGAGAATTGAAGTCAAGAATTTGGACGAACAGGTTATAGTATTCAGGACATGTGGTCCCTGAGCTAGTCTCATTTTATTTTCCTATTCCTTCTCCATGACTCTGTTCTTTCCTTCCTTAAAATGGCTCCAGGTGCAGTCTGAGAAGCGTCCCCATTAGAGGAGATGAAGATTATCTGAGGAAGGATTCAGGTAGTAAAGAAATAGATTAAAATAGATTACAGAGAAATCACCTAATTTAGTATGTCAAAGTGGAGTTGAAAGCTTTTGAGCTCATGGAACTTTCTGTGCCATAAAAATCTCAAATAAAATGAAATAATACATGTGTAAAAGCTCCCTTTGAACCAGGGAATTCACATTTTTATTGTTTTTATTGTTCTCAACAATAGCTGATCAAACAGGCACTCAATAGCTTTTGTTTTCTGGCTTTCAAACCACAGTACTGTTATGAACTTGTTTTTGTTTGTGTTTTCAAAATGGAGGCCATATCCAACCAGGATGGATACCAGTGCAAGGAGAAACACATGTGCACGTCCACTTTGCCTCTAAGCTAGACTGATCCAGTATCACGCTTCAAAAAGAAAATTCCTTATCATTTTTCAAATTACAGTACTCCAGGATACTCTGATACTCACAACCCTTGGGCTTTCTGAAGTGCTAAATAGCATATAATTGCTTTTAAAATTAAAACCAATACAGATTAGGGGCGCCTGGGTGGCTCAGTCGGTTAAGCATCTGGCTCTGGATTTTGGCCCCACGTCGGGACTGTGCTGACAGCGTGGAGTCTGCTTAGGATTCTCTCTTTCCCTCTCTCTCTCTGCCTCTCTTTTTCTCAAAATAAATAAATAAACATTAAACAAAAACCTAATACAGATTAACATTAAGAGATTTTTGAGAGCTCTGCTGCATTTGTGCGTATGTGTGTGTGTGTGTGTGTGTGAGAGAGAGGGAGAGAGAGAGAGAGAGAGAGAGCAAAAGAGAGAGATTAGCACTACCCTTGTACATGTAGGAATTAGGACTGAAAAATTCCTTGGCTTTTGATATTTAGAAATTTAAGATTGGAGACAAAATAAAATACAGTTTAATCTTAGCACAGATTTGATCACAGAAACTTTTAAAAAAGATGTTTATGTAGCACTAGCCTTCTAACGAAGTGTGGGGCAATTTCAGGAAAGTGAAAGTGTCTATTTTTCCTTTGCTTTCTTGATTTCTTAAGTAAAAATAAATCCTAATCCTAATGATATGAAGAGTTTTTTATTGCTTTCCCTGAAACAGATTTTAACAGGGAGCAAATAAAGAGCAAGAACTACTATCTAGGAAAAGAGTGAGGACAGATAAGGCTTTTTTGGCACATACATCCTCAAATCAGTGAAGCAGTGGATTTAAAAGTGGTGGATTTAAATAAACTGGAGGGAGGGGTGAGGGTAGTCTTTTTATCTAGTATTTGACCAAAATTTGTGGTGTCAAATACTGTGGTGTCAAATATTTGTGGTGTCTTCTTTCCTAAAGAAGACATCCAGATGGCCAACAGGCACATGAAAAGATGCTCAACGTCGCTCCTCATCAGGGAAATAAAAATCAAAACCACACTCAGATACCACCTCATGCCAGTCAGAGTGGCCAAAATGAACAAATCAGGAGACTAGAGATGCTGGAAAGGATGTGGAGAAACGGGAACCCTCTTGCACTGTTGGTGGGAATGCAAACTGGTGCAGCCGCTCTGGAAAACTGTGTGGAGGTTCCTCAAAAAATTAAAAATAGATCTACCCTATGACCCAGCAATAGCACTGCTAGGAATTTACTCAAGGGATACAGGAGTGCTGTTGCGTAGGGGCACTTGTACCCCAATGTTTATAACAGCACTCTCAACAATAGCCAAATTATGGCAAGAGCCTAAATGTCCATCAACTGACGAATGGATAAAGAAGATATGGTTTATATATACAATGGAATACTACTTGGCAATGAGAAAGAATGAAATATGGCCCTTTGTAGCAACGTGGATGGAGCCGGAGAGTGTTATGCTAAGTGAAATAAGTCACACAGAGAAAGACAGATACCATATGTTTTCCCTCATATGTAGATCCTGAGAAACTTAACAGAAGATCAGGGGGGAAGGGAAGGGGGAAAAAAAACAAGTTACAGAGAGGGAAGGAGGCAAACCATAAGAGACTCTTAAATACTGAGAACAAACTGAGGGTTGATGGGGGTGGGGGGGAGGGGAAAGTGGGTGATGGGCATTGAGGAGGGCACCTGTTCGGATGAGCACTGGGTGTTGTATGGAACCAATTTGACAATAAATTATATATAAAAAAATATTTGTGGTGTCTTAAGTCCATTTTGAGGAATATTATCCTCTTTCAGTTCCAGTGCCATAAAATAGAATAGTATTACACTTGAAAGTCATATCTACACATTGAAATCCTTTAAGTGAACATCAGAATTTTGAATAATAAGGTAACTCTACAATGACACAAAAACGATACTGTTTTTAGTTTCAGAGGCAAATAGTAAATCTCTGCATGTTTTTTATTTGGAAATCAATGAAAATCAAACAATAACACATAGATGTCAATTGCTAAGCAAAATATCTGAGTAGATAGCAGATAGCAATATCTAATATTTATTTTCCATTTAAAATTTAAAATACCTGTACTTTCTTTTCACATTTGGGTCCAGAATATCCATTGCGACAAGAACACACATTAGGAAATACACATCTGCCTCCATAAAGACACTTTTGTTTGCAAATTGCTGGAATATAAAAAAAACTACAATGACCATTCTTTGACACAAATGCTTGTGACATATTCTCTTCTGGTGGTCTGAAGCATGGTCATTAAGATTTTATGAATGACCAATGGTACTCCCATTCTTGTGCAGCCAAAACACACAGACACACATACTCACACACATCAAAAAACAAAACACCCAAAACTCAACACAACAGCTTCACAATTCTATAAAGATATTATTAAAGCAAACAAAATTTTCATCGGCTACCTTTTAAATTTTTTTTTTCAACGTTTATTTATTTATAGGACAGAGAGAGACAGAGCATGAACGGGGGAGGGGCAAAGAGAGAGGGAGACACAGAATCGGAAACAGGCTCCAGGCTCTGAGCCATCAGCCCAGAGCCTGACGCGGGGCTCGAACTCCCGGACCGCGAGATCGCGACCTGGCTGAAGTCGGACGCTTAATCGACTGCGCCACCCAGGCGCCCCACGGTTACCTTTTAAACAGTGGCTACATGTTTTTGTTTTCTTTAGAGAGGAGATTCAAATCAGTAATATAAGCATTCATAATTTGCTTAATAATTTAGCAAAGATTTAAAAGACACAATGCAGTACTGGCCAGTGTATAGAAAACTGACAATTTAATATGCTATCATTGCAAGTTTAATGTGAAACAACTGTATTAGAAACTTCCTAAAGATTTTTACACCAGCAATTTCTTCCTCAGAATCTCTCCTCATGAAATTTAAAAATACCTATATCTATCTCAATATAATTCAATATCAGTCTAGTTATCTATTATCTACCTAATATATCCACCTATGTTATCATCTATATACCTACCTACTTATAGAAAGAAAATGCTTATTATAGTAATAACTTGTAAATGACTACAATGTTCAACATAAGGGAAAAAGTCAAGTGAATTATATATCTATCTATATATTATATATATAGAATAGATATACATACAGTGGCATAGATTATATAATACTTCGTTCAAAGTTATGTGTTGAAGGACACAGAAAATGCTTTTAAGTCATAGTAAGTGAAAATATGTATAATATAAAATTACATACAATACAGTTATTTTTCATGAGAGAGGTATCTGCTTCCAGAGTTCATATTGAAAGCTTGCAAAATTCAAGAACAATATTCTCTTTGGTGGAAGTGCAGCATTCAAAGATTACGTTTTTATCAGTGATGCCATGTGTAGCTGGGCAGGCTGTGCAATACACAAAGCCCCACAGCTGAGGGAGTACTTTTCACACCACAGACATCATAGATTTGCATATTTGTTACACTAGCTCTCCAGCAGACGGCAGTCAGGCATCTTGGTCAAATAATGTCAATATATAGTTTCTGGAAGTTGGAAATTAAGTATTTTGAGGAAAGGGACTTTGAAAAATTCACACAGAAGTGCTGCAAGGTGCAAAAATAAAGTGCACATCTTCAGGCTGTACTCAGAGTACCTCAATCCACACTTACTGGAGCACGTTTCCACATTAACGTGCTTCTAATATCTCATCGTTCTCTTTCATGGTCCACAAAGACCTCTCTCCAGAATAAGCAGCCCAAATTAAGGGTGATGGCTCTTTTTTCTACCATTTTATCGCATATAACTCCCAATGAGAATTAGTGATTTTTGAGCACATATTTCTTAAGTACTAGAAGTGAATTCTTTGATAATATTTTCCTAAGATGAAAAATGTATAAATTGTAATAGCACTTACTAATAAAATACACTCTAAAAGTCATGAAAATTATATGTGAAATCTGTGATATATGGAAACAAGTGTGGTTCATAAGACATCAAAAAGCAGGGCAGGTATTTTTTGTAAAAACACATGGTCATTTTGCAACTGTATAATTTCAGTTTACAATACACTTGGATCACCAGTTTTAAGAGGATATAATTATTGATCAATTGAAAATATTTGGAGGGAGAGACTTCTAGTTTTTCTCATGAAGCTAATCTTTGTTAATATTTTAACATGTTATTTCAAGTTTTCATAAATTTCAATATTAGATCATTGATCTTCCTCAATACCCTGAGGTCCCATGAATGTAAAATTTTTAACTAAAACAAAAGGGAAATATATTAAAATACTAAAATCACAACAGGAATTTCTTTTGGATGGTAGAATGTGGGACAATTTAGTTTTTGGAACTTTTTCATAGTTTCCATGATTTTCATGAGTGGTATGTATCTTTCTCATAATCTGAAAAAATATTTAAAGTTTATGCTAAAAACCTTCTTCACACCTGAGAGAACTTCCAAGGCAGCCCAGAAACCATAATTTGGAGTTATCTGTGTCACACAAAATATTAACATATTTTACCAAATTTTCTTTTTTTAAATGGATATAACAATGAATGAAGATTTCCTTTTATTTCCAAAACCCTTTTTTTTTAATGCATAAGCATTATGGGATTTTTTTTTCTCTATGATTTCTCCTCACATTACACTTTGTTTAATAACTGAAACAGATTCAGGTTCAGAACATAGAGTAAAAAACAAATTTTGTAGGCTTACGTATTTGACACTGCACTCCTTCCCATGCGGTAGGACAGTGGCATATACTGGGAGCTATACATTCACCACCATTTTTACATTTCTGAAAGCAGATAGCTGCAAATAGAAATACAAACAAGTTAACAGTTTAATTTGCCAGTCAAGTACTCACATAAACCACAAAAAATTTCACTGAAGAAAAAAAAGAGAAACAGTTAAAAGTTAATGACTTAAAGGAGCTTTTCCCTTAACATTTTATCAAGAACATTTTCCAATGTCACTGCTGATTCTTGAATAAGGTGATTTTAATGGTTGTATAATGTTCCACTGATCGAATGCATCGTGATTTAACTTTTCCTCAATTTGTGGGACATTGGTGTTACGTCTTATTTTTCACCTTGACGAGCACATGATAATAGCTGCTAATTTTATAGAGTAATTTATAAAAAGGGGAAAAAGTGAAACGTTTGAATGAGGAGAGCTGTTATCAACTCTAAAACTAGCCAGAGTTGAAAGTAGTGTGACCCACCTTGGAAGGTTCTGAATTGGTTGGTCTGAGATGCAGTCATGGAATCTGTAATTTTCTTTTTAACGATTTATTTTTATTTTTAAGAGAGAGTGCACGTGAGTGGGGGAGGGGCAGAGAGAGAGAGGGGAACAGAAGATCTGAAGTGGGCTCTGTGCTGACAGTGGAGAGCTCGAGGTAGGGCTCGAACTCACAAACCGTGAGATCATGACCTCAGTCAAAGCTGGATGCTCAACCCAGCCACCCAGGTGCCCCAGAATCAGGAATTTTTTACACCTTCCCCTGACCCTTCCTTAGAGAGGGAGACAGGACTTAAAGAACTTGTCATTTATCGTGGCAATCACAGTGGACAGACTGGAAAATACAGCATATCCTCTTTCTCTGCTAGCCTGAAGAAATGAATTCAGAGCAGTTGGCATTTCACTCCAGTTCACAAAAAAATCCCCTAAAGTAGGAACAAAGAATCAAAAATAAAAACAAAACAAAACAAAGAAAATGCCCTGTGTAGTAAATTCTGCTTGATGTTCTCATGTGGATGTAGCATTTAAGAGTATTCCTCTTGGGGCTCCTGGGTGACTCAGATGGTTAAGTGTCCGACTTCGGCTCAGGTCATGATCTCACGGGTTTGTGAAGTTTGGGTTCCGCTTTGGGGTCTGTGCTGACAGCTCAGAGCCTGGAGCCTACTTCAGATTCTATGTCTCCCTCTCTCTCTGCACCTCTCCCCACTTATACTCTGTCTCTCTCTTTAACGTTTAAAGCAAATAAACATAAAAAATTTTTTTAAGAGTATTCTTCTTACGTGTGTTGCATTGTTTCCCTCTCCAACCAGAAGGACAAGAGCAAATGTTTGGTCCTACACATTTTCCTCCATTCATGCACATGGGATCACAGATACCTTAAGGTAAAAGCATGAAATATCAGCCCTCAAATGGCAATAGTTTAGCTATTTAATGTGTTTGCTTTACCTGTAGTCAAAAAACACATTTAGTGGTATCTTACTTTTTTGGCATCTCCTACCAGTGTATCCTTCACGACAGGTGCACACATTATTTCTCATGCAGCGGCCACCATTCTTACAGGGAGGGTGACAGATAGCTAAAAGAACACATGGCAGCAATCTGAGAATACTCCATATTCAATTATTATATATTACATATTGCATCATGTGCTTGTTATCTATGGGGCCATAAAGCAGAGAAATGTGCTATTAAAATAAAAGATCACATCTGCAAGTCATTAACACTATCCTTTCTAAATCATAAAAATCCAATGCTTATAGCTTTAAGCAGCTAGTGGATTAGCACAATTTGAAAGGTATTGATGAAGTATTCATAACAAATGGCATCGTTGATATTATAGTGCTTAAATCACAAACCTTATCTTATGATTCACCTTTCTTAGAAGTAAGAGTAAAATGATCCAGGCAGAACCAAGAAAGTGAGTTATAACCTAGCTCAAAATAAGAAATGCACCTATTCCTGTGGAAAATAGAAAAATCCCAACAATATATCATATGATTTTTAGAAAATAATTTTTAGTTGACTTTTGAATACCTAACTGAGGTCATAAAGGCAGAGCTTAGTATGTGACTTACTCCTAAAAAACTTAGTGAAAAATCCTTTTAACAATAAGTCCCTGGCTTTGTTAGGAATATTTATCAGATAACCTTGACTACATTGTACTAGTATCTTCTATGTATATGCTTCTGCTTCATGGAATTCAGAAGTTAATATTTATCATCTTTTATGAGAAGATTTACATTGCTTCATGTTTCTTGCAGATATGACAATAAATGCCTTTATTTAAAATAATAATACATAGGCAAACCTGCCTAAATAGAAATTTATTTTTTTCTATAAATGATAATTAAGTGGATTTTAGTTTGTATTTTAAAAACAAATGTCAAATTAACTGATTTTGGTAACAAGGCTATCGTAGACTAATTCCCAGTTTTGAATTAGATCCATCTTTAAGAGCTACTTTATTTCCAGTCTAAGAAAAGAAATCAACTAATTTCAAATGGATTCAAAACTGAAAATAATTTAGTATTTTATATATAAAAACAAAATAACTGAATGATTTTAGCAAATGGATAATTTCCACTCTTTTAGTTTGAACCTTTTCTGATTAATGCTTCAGTCTACTTTCTCTGGTGTTTATTTGGTACTTTTTATAAAAAGTACATTTTCTGCTTCCTAGTCTTAATACAACTTACGATTATTTCTAGTATTAGAAAAAAATGTATTTGTTCTATTGCAAAAACAGTAGGAAATACTTATGGTTAGAAATTTAAAACTAAAACAAAAATAAAAAACCAATATATAATGGGTAACCTTGCTATAATCAATACTCATCCATACCACAAAACTTGAGTGTAGAGATAAATACTACATTTACACAACAAAACATATGTAAATAAAGTAATATAAAGAGATTATATATTAATATAAAGGTTTGATCTTCTCCACATCTAGTCCCATTTTAGGAAAAGGAAGTTTAGGAGAAAATCCACCTACATATATACCTATATATTCTCTAGGCCTCACACAGATATTCCATGAGACTCCAAAGGGAGCTAAGTAATCTAGCCTCACCTACCATGTGGAATGGACTCATGACATTCAAGGATTTGAAGGATATAAAATGTATTTAAACAACTCTCCAGTGACACATTATAAGCCTTGATTATGAATGGAGTAGTTTAACTCTTTCGTTATGTCTCTAGTTCAATTTTTATCTTCCTCATTTGAAATCCTATAGAACACACAATATCTTGTGTGGATAAATACTTTATCCATTTTCTGCCTATTTTTATTCAGTGCCTTTGAATGTGTATACCATTTTCCCTTTCCACCATTTGGGCTCACAGAGGCTCATGAGAGGATGTGATCTGATAAGAATAAAGCTAATATTTTTTAATTTCTTCTGCATCTCCTGTAGCATTTCTTAAAAACAATTGTACTATTATTCATGGTAGCCAGCCATGCACTTACAGTATGTACGTCTCGCTCCTTATGGCAACTGTGTGGTTCAAATCTAAAAAGTCAGGAAGTATGATGCTGGAGACTTTGATTTCAAAATCCATGCCAGCTAGGAGGTTTTAGAGGCTAGCTAATTCCAAAACCTTTTAACATATGTTCAACAGATACTTTTTAGTTCAATACTTAATAATTTAGAGATTTCCTCCTTTCTCAGTAATACTGCTGGCACATAAGTTTTAGAGACATTTTCTCACTATATCTTACATCTACTGCAAGGAGCATGAGAGATATCAGCTTTTATATCCCTCTTAAATTCTGAGTCAAAACTATACCTGTAACTCAGAAATATGGGGTTAGACATAGTCACTTGGTTTTCAAGGTTTGCTTTAACGTGGTTTTTACATCTTCCCATTTCACAAAGTGGTTCCTTGAAGGAAATCTTAACTAGAGGAACTCATTTGCTACGCCTGTACTTCAGTGGTAGTTTGTTCTCTACCTCGTCTGCAACCTAAGAATCCCAGTCAACCTCCAAATAAAAGAAATTAAATCACTTCAAAGTATAACATGCCCAAAAAAGAATGTTTTAGGAATTAAATTAGGACAGCCTCTGACACGTTTTACTAAAAAATCTATTCTGCATTTTGCAAAAGTTCAAAGATACGAAGATGTGGAAAATACATTTTAAATTTCATTTATTGACATTAACTCATACCTACACTGTCAGCCTCAGGACATGCTCATTATTCTGAAAAAATCCATCACATTTCTATATCAGCGAAAGTATTGAAATAGCAGGCCACGAAGGGGGGAAACGATGCATCTGTATGACCTGATATCACCTTGCCCAATGCTGTGCATAGCTAACTTTTCACAAGTGTTTAATAAAACTAATGTTGAGAGATCATGAGGTAATAGTGGGCATTAGTGGACCATAAATCAAACATTTTTGCTGTGAGGGCAGAAAAAATGACACCATTGCACGCAATAGACTCCAAGAGAATTTTGCTTATTTGGTTCACACCTTGATCCTACAAAACTGCATGGACAAGTGCCAAAATTGGGAGCCTAATGTATAGTGAATAAATATAAGTATTTTATTTAAAATTTTTTAAATGTTTATTTATTTTTGAAAGAGACAGAGACAGAATGCGAGTGGGTTGGGGCAGAGGGAGAGGGAGGCACAGATTCTGAAGCAGGCTCCAGGCTCTGAGCTGTCAGCACAGAGCCTGACACGGGGCTCGAACTCACAAGCTGTGAGGTCATGACCTGAGCTGAAGTTGGATGCTCAACCGACTGAGACACCCAGGCACCCCAAATATAAATATTTTATATAATAACTCATACATTTTCAGGATCTGGTCATTAAGCAGCCACAACTGTAACATCACAAGAAAGAGAGAAAAAAATAGCACTGTCCCCTTTGAGACTTGTCTTGTGTTTACTCAGAGTTCTGTTTATGCCTTTCTCTTTGTATTCATAAAGAAAGAATAATTACCATTCTGACACTGCGCACCAAAGAATCCATTTGGACAGAAGCAAGTGTTTGGCTTATCACAGGAACCACCATTGAGGCAAACAGGGTCACACAAAGCTAATGAACAGCAGGGGGAAGAGAGACCATAAAAGTTTTATTATTTAAAAAATGAAAGCTGCACTGAAGTACAAAATGGTGCCTAATGAAATATTTTATTTTTACTGCAAGGAAAAGCCATAACCTATAATTAATTTGACTTTGCCAAACATAAGAGGAATAAAATAAGTGGATAATAGCTTTGAAAGTCTGTTCATTAAGTTTACAAACAATACCAAGCTAAGAATATGGAGGTTATGATTAGAATTCAGAATGCCCTCTGCAAGCTGAAAACAATGATGGGAAATTAGAAGACATTTCAGCAGCACTAACTGGACAGTCTGTAATCCACTCAAATACACTTCTTTAGGCCATCTCAATTCAAATAGGAACACTGTGCTCAAGTCCTAGCACACTTAAAAGCATTCTGCTTAGCTTCTTTACCTTTGTTCCCCTTTGAGAGGTACCCCTAATTCCATTTTCCAACTCAGACTTTACCATTCTCCAAAGTCTACCTCAATTATATCTTCTTCCAAACTGCACTTGCCAGAATGAATTTCTGTCTTCTCTGCTTCCAAGGAACTGTGCATTAATTACATTACTTATTATAATCCAACTTGTACCACAGTCATTTAAAATTATTGTATCCTGTGTCTTCTTCACTAATGACATGCTACTTGAAGTCAAAGCAAAAATCAAATTGATCTTTGTTTCCCCTTGGATCATGCTTCACACAAAGTTCGCAAGCTATAAACATTAAGTTAAACTTATGTTGAGAAAAGTCATTAGATCACAATGGATTAAATTAAACACAGATAACTGCAAACATTGCTGGCAAAAAATTAAGCCTGATACTCTGATAAAGAAATGGAATAGAGTGATGGTGTCGTTTAACTCAACTGCTTGAATGTTTCTTGAAACAGAATGTCTGTGTTGTGATAAAAAAAAACTTGAAAGAGATTGAAGATTGAGATGTAACACATATTTGTTTCTCTCCATTATAAGGCAAGTGTATGATAAGAATATAAAGGCATAAAAAACAAAAAAAGAAGTACTGGCTGGGCTAGATAACACTAAAGCTGAAATATACTCTATGGCCTGATACAGAAAGAAAAAGAATAAAAATAAAAGATACTTTTATTAAAACTTCATACTAATCTTGTCAGATTAGTTTAATGCTTTTGGGTGCTGGTTTAGGACACTGGTGCATTTAACATTTTTTTTTAACTGACTTATTCATTGAAAAAAATCCTGATTTTACCTGTACCACAAGTAGGTCCCGACCAGCCAGGCTTGCACTGGCAAATATCTGGTGTAAGACATTCACCTCCATTTTCACAGTGCCTGTTACAAATCACTAAGATCACAGAATAAAAATAAAAGCAAGCTAAATTAGGCTTGGAATTGGTCATGTTATTGGGTACTATCTAGGTAGCTCATAACTGCCAATCATATCCTCTAATGAATAAATTCAGAGAGAAAAATAAAAATAACCTATTCTTCGACTTTAAATGGTCTCCAATTGTCACATTCAGTTACTTTTTGGTAACAGAGTTGGGGAAAGAAGAAAATCATTGAGCTGAATGGTAAATAAGAGTTGGCTATTTAAGAAAATTATTAGTTACTAATGAAAATAGTTTTAGATATAAATAAACAAGATAAACTTATAGGCAAATCAACAAACTGGAATTCTTATTATCTCAAAGAAATGGTCATGGATAGGGTAAGGAGAGAGTTGTTTACAAGAACAAACTTCTTTATCTTAGTACTGGAATCCAGTGTTCCCAGTGGCATACAGAATAACAACTGTCATAATAAATCATGAATGTATGTTTGTTCGTTTTTTTAATGTTTATTTATTTTTGAGAGAGAGACAGAACGTGAGTGGTGGAGGGGCAGAGAAAGAGGGAGACACAGAATCCGAAGCAGGCTCCAGGCTCTGAGCTGTCAGCACAGAGCCTGACACGAGGCTCGAACTCATGAACTACAAGATCATGACCTGAGCTGAAGTCGAATGCTTAATCGACTGAGCCACCCAGGTGCCCCAGGAATGTATATTTTTTAGTGTTTGGGTTTATCTTAGTATTAAAGGCATCAACTATTAAAAGGAGCAGTTTCATTACATTAGGCTACAAGAGAGTTTTGCTTACTTGTTTCACACCTTGGTCCTACAAAACCATAAGGACAAGTGCAGAGATTTCCAGCCAAGCAGGTGCCACCATGTCGACAAGGTGGACTACAATGTTCTACAGACAAAAATTATGTTATTAAGTGAGATCCTAATTAAGAATATGTTTGTTTATATTTATGAATCATAGCCACAATAAACTGTTGTAAAAGCAATTTATAATAAACTCGGCTTGCTTTTAGTATGAAATTTAGTTCTGTGGGATTGACTATACAAGTTGATACTCTCAAAACACCAACAAATCATCATCATGTTTTGGTTTATAAAACTGTTGGTTAACTGAATGGAAATATACCATGTTAGGTTTCTTCTGCAAAGTGAGACACACACTCCTCCCCTAAAAATAGAATACTTCTATATTTCCATAATTATTTTCCTATGTAATCGATAATACATGTTTCTATTAGTTCACTCTGGATTTATTTTAATTTGTTATTTTGTACCTTGCCTTGCCATGGAAGTATTTAGTGTGGTTCTTAGATTATTAATATTTATTTGTACTGTCTATCAAAGTATATTCTTTAAAATATTAAAAATAACAAATGTGCTTCTTTAAAATATTTAAAAAATGTCATTTAATAAACTCCCCTCTTAAGATTTCAACCAAAGTAATAAAATTATGTGCCTATAGACATGTTTTTAAAAATCACTTTTTAGGATTCTTTTTACTACCTAATATCTTCTAATTATTTGGTATTTAGCACTTTCTTGGAGTCATGTTTGACAAGTCATTCAATAATCAGGTGTCCTTTACTTGAAGCTAAAATATATGTAGGGATATGGCACTTTAAAACCAAATATCCAAGATATTTCCGAAGACAATTTTACCAAGGACAAATAAGCTATTACTCTTTGGATTTCTAATGAAATTGAAGTTTTCAAAATCTTCAAATAAATTATTTTTGGAAAACATTAAAAAGCTTAGACATCCTCTCCAACATTAATGAATATATATCAGTAAAGACACAGTAAAACAGAATTATCTTTTTAAAAAAGCTTTAAAAAAGTGTTTTATCTTGGCTCTATTATTTGATTTTTAATTTGAATTATCACCTTCATCACAGGTTGCTCCAGCACGCCCTGGGGGACATTCACAAATGTTAGGCTTAATACATTTTCCGTGGTTTTTGCAATCAGGATGACATAGAGCTGTACAAAATAAAGCTCAGGTTTTAGAAATATCAATTATCAATTAAATTCATTATGCAAACTAACAAGTTTTATACCCACCAGTTTGGCAGTTAGAGCCAGCATAACCAGGTTTACATTTGCATATGTTTGGGGCAACACACTCCCTGCTTTTCCCACATGGGTGTCTACAAATGGCTGCAAAAATCAAAGGAGAAAGGATGAATTGTTGATACATGTTGCCCATAGACTTACGTGTAAGAAAAGTAAAAATCTCTGAAATTTGAAAATTTTGATGCTGCTTATTAAAGCAATAACCATTGCATTTATCCATAAAGTTATTTCCCCCCTTATATTTGTTTTACTATTAGAATGACTGAAGAACATGATTAATATGGTCAGAAATAAGTGTCATAGGTGGTAATTACTCCCTTTGCGAGGCCTGATGTTGAAGATGGCTGCTAACCAGAAATGGGATTCCAGTCTTTTCACAGAGGTCAATAAAGTTCCAGATACTGATCAGATAAATGCTGGTAAATGTCAGAAATAATCAGAATTTCAAAGAGCAAGATACTAGGACCACATCTTAAGTTTACAGGTTTGTATTCCTTAAGCTTCTTGAAGCGCTTGATATGTTCTAACTATTAGGCATTTAATGTTTTTCTGAGGTGACCAAAAAGTATGTGGTTGTTAATATGGAGTTTTATATTATGAACATATAAGTCCTGAAAGTCATTATTATCACTATTCCTACAAACAAACAAACAACGTACCTCTCAGTAATACCGACAACAAGGGAATATCCCAACAGCTCTATTGCTTAAGTTAGTCTCAAACAAATCAAAACACAAGCAACACAAAACAGTAATAACAAAATAACAACACAAAATAGCTTCAACAGTGTTAAAACTAAAAATTTGAGTTGCATCTAGGAAAACAATACTGATAATTATGAAAAGAAGTAAACGCTCCTTTCAAAATTAAAGTGATGCCCAACTTGTTTTTTCCTCAAGAGCTGGAAGAAATACAGAGAAACATAGTTTATGCAAATAAGCAAATATGCCAGAATTAGTAATTTAAAGTGCTAAATGCCCACTGTGAGATGAAAAGAACCCAGACAACAATGTTATTCACATCCTTATTTTATCTCTTTAGCTGCTTAATGCTAGGAAAGTCAGTTAGCCCTCTAAGGCCCTGTGTTCTCATCTGGATGATGGGAAAAATCACACTCAATACATGGAGTCTTTATGGATTATATGACATAATTGATACAGAATGTTTCTATAGACCTTGGAACACAGTAGATACCCAAAAACATATTTATACTATATTATATAGTTTATAGTACTATATAATAGAAACGTTCTTTCTAAAAATAATGCAGGAACACCCATGTTAATTTTTTTGAAATGTGAAGAGGGGATACACAATAAATAAATAAATAGAAATTGGTGAAATAAATGGAGTAAATAGAAATTAATACATAAAAAAGAATCTCTTCTTAATTACTTAAATGTGAACTAATTAGTTTTCTTTCTATCTTCTAAAGAATTTTCATACTACCTCTGCAATTGATACCATCTCCGTAATATCCAAAGGGGCATCGTCCACATCGGAAATGACCATCTGCGGTTGGCACACAGGAAACACCAAGAAAACAAGGCGATGCAGCACAAGTTGATATTTTGGTCCATCCAGGCTTTTCTGGCAAAACAGTGATGGCTCTAGTAACTGATGATGTAAACTCATCCTCAAATTGCATGTAACCTTGTGCAGACCTGTTGATTTGAGAATTATGCCCTCCTGCCTCTGTTTGGATGGTACTCTGTATAACATCCTTTGCTTTACCATGGGAACTGTTTGGGTTAATGCTTAAGGAACTTGGGTGTTTCACAGAAACTACCAGTTCCTCCAGACTGAGATTTGTAGTGATAGTATGATCTGCATGTTCAAAACCTGGTATCTGATGGGAAATAACTTTCTCTGAATTATTCATCTGAGAGGTAACTGCTTTTAATGAGAAGCGTGAGATGTCACTGGTTGTGTCCAAGAACTTTTTGACAGTAGCAGGACTGTGGGTAAAGTTCACACCAATCAGTGAATGATCTGTTGATGGTGGCGGAAATTTTATACCTAACAACCAAAAAAGAAAAGGAAATGTTAGTAACATTTATTAATGTTCTGCCCTTCCCACTATATTTAACATTAAGTAATTCATTCCTTCACATAATGTCTGGTGCATGTATACCATTACACTAGGAGCAATGTGGTAATAAGAAGTCATCATACAGTCCCTGCCTTCAAGGGATTTATAATCTTTTTGGATACACAGGAACATAGAATATTAAGCATTATAAAAGTTAAAGAACAATAAATAATAATTTTATTTAAGAGTTAGAAATAGCCAACAAACATTACTGACCACTTCATACACCGAAGCTCACAGCAAAGAAAGCATAGTGCTGTCAATAATGGACATGTGAGCAACTCATAATGATAATCTGAAGAAAATTTTTATTATATTTTACTTATTTATTTTATGTTAGTAGGCTTCATGCCCAGCATGGAGTCCAATGCAGGGCTTGAACTCACGACCCTGAGATTAAGACCTGAGCTGAGATCAAGAGTTAGATGCTTAACTAACTGAGTCACTCAGGTGCCCCAGAAAAATTTAATTTACACAAACATACTATGTATAATTTTAAACTAAGAAGTCTGAGATCTTGATGAGATAAACACATTTTTTTTTTGCAAAATATAAATGATTAAACTGGTGGAAGAAAAAATAGAGGAGTTGATAGAACAAGTACCATGAAAGGAAAAAAAATAATCCAAAGTCGCCCCCAAAAATGATGCCAGGAAGGATGATCTAATGGAAAAAAATTACCAAATAATCAAGGAAAGACTGTTTTACAAAACTCTTGCAATGCAGAGAAAGAGATGAAAATTTTAAAAACATTTGATGAAGTGGCATAATCGTCGAGTCAATATTATTTATTAAAATACATAAGCATTTAATGAAATACTAGCAAATCAAATGCAGCAGTGTGGTTACAGAGTACTACATCAGGATAAATAAACTTGTATCTCTACTAATTGAATTATATTACATAATTATATAATTACATTACATAATAAAGAATGCAGTGTAAAATAATGTTAAAAAATGATCTGATAGCATTTTCTGTTGAAAACATTCTAAAAAAGTTAGCCTAAGGAAACATTAACAGAAACTGCAGCAAGTAATAAATGCTGAAAAACTGATAAAATTTAAAAACTACTTCTAATTTAAAACTAAAGAGAATTCTGAGAAATCAACAAATAAAAGGAAAATTCTTCAACTGGATGAAGGATTTCTAGCAGAAGTCTACTGTGGTATCATACTTAATGGTGAAACATGAAAAGAATTTCCATTAAAACCATTAAGAAATAATTCCCTGCCTAAACACTTTGCACTGGAGGTCCCAGCCATTACAATGAGGACCCAAGTTTGAGAACTGAGACTCTATAGTCAGACTGCTCAGGTTCAAATCTCTCTTCTTTTACAACGTCTATCAGCCTGAACAGATAACCCATCTATGGCTCTGTACAGATTAGTAACTTCCACAAAATGGAAATAAGAACAGTTACTGTCTATAGCTATTGAAAGGACTGAATAATATATAAATAATATTTGTCTAGAGCTGATATGCTGTAAATACAGGCTAACTTGTAAATACTATTATAATGAGAAAGTAAGAGGAAGAGACAAATTGGCAAGCAGTATTGTCTATTTATAAAACCAATAAAGAGACCCAACTATAAAAATAGCGTAATATGAGTGTTTAGTAAGGCAATTGGATGTATGAATAAATTAAAATCAAGACAGCTTTCCTATGTTGCAGTAATCTACAATGATATTCTGCAAAACAAACAAGTGCAATGGTATCTCACAAGATGAATAGCTAATGTTACATAAGGCAAAGGCATAAAGAAAGCTATTGTAAAATCTGTAAGGCCTTTATACAGACAATCAGAATATTAACCAAATAAAACAAGACTTATAAAGACAGCAGAATGGAAAAGGAAAGGCTGTATGAAATAATGAGCTTCTTATTATTTTTAGAGTTTGAGCAGATGTTGGAAGACCAGGGAGTTATAAAATGTAACTTTAAAATGGTCACTTCCAACCATAAGCTTCTCTGAGATCACCTTAAATAACATTTGTTCATTATACAACATGAATCATTTTTCTAGAATATAAACCAAAGAAGTCAATGGATTAGCAAGAAAAAGAATAATTTGTAAACCACATTATATAATCTTAGGTGATCTTTATAAAAAAAATTCCTGAAATAAATAATGTTAGTGTTCTGGAAAATGAATGGGAGGTATTACTTGTCATTAGCTTTTAACTAAGACCATTACTTACTAGAGGCATTTTTGCTTGTTGAGTTAACACGCCTCTCTCTCTGCATGGCATTTTTATCATTCTCTTCCTTAGTTTCACTTTCATCAGAACTTGTAAGAACCACAGTATGTGTCGTAGATTTGTGTAAAAGCTGTGTTTCAACTGTAAATGTATGCGTGAAAAACAGATCAAACTATTGTAAATCCAAAACACTGTGAATGAGAACATACCATAAAAATGTCACTTGCGGGGAGCACCTGGGTAGTTCAGTTGGTTGAACATCCAACTCTTGATTTCTGCTCAGGTCATTATCTGAAGTCCTGCATAAGGCTCTGTGTTGAGTGTGGGGCCTGCTTAAGATTCTCTCTCTCTCTCTCTCTCTCTCTCTCTCTCTCTCTCTTCGTCTGCCCCCTCCCCTCTTTCAGCTCTCCCTCTTTCTCTGTCTCTCTCTCAAAAAAAAAAAAAAAGTCACCTGGATTGAACTCTTAGCAAATTAGATTACAGAACTAGCTTAAATTTCACCTCTTCAGCAAATCCTTGGGTTATGGATTGAATTGTGTACCCCCAAATTTATTTATGTTAAAGCCCTAACTCTAAATGTGACTATATTACCTTAAAGGAGGTAATTAAGCTTAAATGAAGTCATGAATGGGGCCCTAATCCACTAGGACTGGTGTCCTTTTAAGAAGAGCAGGAGACACAAGGGGCATTGCACATGTGAGACACAGTGAGAAGGTGGCCATATCTCAGCCAAGGAGAGAAGTCAGAAACCAACCTGATCTTGAATTTCCAGCCTCCAGAACACTGAGGAAACAAATTTCTGTTGTTGATGTCACCCTGCCTGTGCTATTCTGTTATGGCAGCCCGATCTGACTAACAGATATTCCTATAGTACCGCACTCACCCAACCACCCAACTTCATCTATCTGTGTTCTCCCACAGAGCTTTGTCCTTCACGCTATTGGTTTTTATGTGTCTCCTTCCTCTTCTCATTAGCAACCTCAAGAATAAGAACTGTGCTGCATTTACTTTAATGGTTAGTGACTCTGTTGCCTGCTATAAAACTAAGTAAACAATACCAACAATAAAAGAAATATTTTGTATTAACAAGCATCTTCCTAAAATACACAAATGCTTCTGACAGAGTTAAGAAACTTAATAGTCACTCATGTGTAATGGGATTTGGTTCAACTTGCTTTCCTCTTAAATTCCATTTGATACAGGTTTTATTCAGGGAATGAGTCTTTGTTTGCAAAAGGCAGATGTTAGATAACTTTAGTGTATGGAGTGAAGGGTGTGATATGGTTGAGTATTTGGAACTGGATATTGAGGGGGAAATGTGAGTGGCTGAGCTACTCATGAATTCCCCTTACCATCCAGCACTATACTCCTCAAGTCTGTTAGCTCCAGGACTAGATAGTCCCACCTCCATCTGAAGCACAAAGTAACATTACATCACTAATATATGTTTTTCATCAAAATGGGGTCTTATTCACTGGTGCAGCCACTCTAGAAAACAGAGTGGAGGTTAGTAAAAAATTTAAAAGTAGAACTACCCTATGGTCCAGCAATTGCATTACTAGGTATTTACCCAAAGGATACAAACATACAGATTCAAAGGGGGTACATGCACCCCAAGGTTCACAGAAGCATTGTCAACAATAGCCAAACTATGGAAAGAGCCCAAATGTCCATCAACTGATGAATGGATAAAGAAGATGTGGTGTATAAACACACACACACACACACACACACACACACACACACACACACACAGGAATATTACACAGCCATCAAAACGAATAAAATATTGCCATTTGCAACAACATGGATGGAGCTAGAGTATGTTATGCTAAGCGAAATAACTCAGAGAAAGATAAATACCGCATGATTTCACTCATAAATGGAATTTAAGAAAAAAAACAGATGAAAATATGAGAGTGGGGAAGAAAAGAATAAAGAGAGAGGGAAACAAACCATAAGAGACTCTTAAAGATAGAGAACAAACTGAGGGTGGATGGAGGGATATGGATGGAGTATGGGCTAGATGGGTGATGGGTATAAGGAAGGCATTTGTTATGATGAGTACTGGGTGTTGTATGTTAAGTGATGAATCACTGAATTCTACTCCTGAAATGAATATTGCACTGTATGTTAACTAATTAGAATTTAAATAAAATTTTGAAAAAAAAAGAAAATAAAGAAAAAATTATGTGGAAAAAAATGGCGTCTTCTTCACTTAATGATACCAAAATATAGTTCTTTCATACTGTCTTCTATAATTTGCTTTTCTCTTTTAAGCTTTTAAAATGTTGATATCCACCAATTTTTTGTCCTTCTTTCTCTTAGTGTTATCTTTGGGTAATTTCATCCATGACTGATGACCCTAAGACCTGTATCTTTAACTTAATCCTCCCTCCTAAATTCCACTTGGATATTCCATAGTCTTCTCAATCTCTATGTATCCAAACTGAACTCATTATCTTTCCCCTTGCAAATCACTTCTTCTTCATGTGTGTGTCTTAACTCAGCTGAGGCTGCCATTACAAAATACCATAGACTGGATGTCCTAAACAACACGAATTTATTTTCTTACTATTCTGCAGGTAGCAAGTTCAAGATCAAGATGAAGGGCCATTCAGTTCTTGGTGAGAGCTCTCTTCCTGGGTCCCAGACAGTCACTTTTTCCCTGTGTCCTCACAGGGCAGAGAGAGAGAGAGAGAGAGAGAGAGAGAGAGAGAGAGAGAGAGAAAATAAGCTCTCTGGTGTCTCCTCTTATGAGGATACTAATGCTATCGGATCCTAATCCTCCCTTATGACCTCATTATGACCTTAATTAATTCCTTACTCCAAATATAGCCACAGTGGGGGTTTGGAACCCAACCTATGAATTCTGAGGCCACACAATTCAGCGCATAGCAAAGTGAATGCCAATTCTACACACTCATTCATGTAAACTGAGCTTTTGGAATTTAGTAACTCTTTACCTCGCCATGCTAATCCCAATCATTGACCGTGGACAATCAGCTTGCTTCTTTGGTGTTTCTTTCAACCATGACCTCCTCACCCAAAGTCAGAGTATCTTCCCATCTTTCCTATTTTTTTTTCTTTTTTCTTTTGGTGGGGGGAAGAGGAGCAGAGAGAGAGAGAGAGAGAGAGAGAGAGAGAGAGAGAGAGACGGATAGATAGACAGAGATTAAGAATCCCAAGCAGTCTCCACACTCAGCGCAGAGCCCAATGTGGGGCATGATCCCAGGACTCTGGGATTGTGATCCAAGGCAAAATCAAGAGTCAGATGCTCAACTGACTGAGCCACCCAGGTGCCCTACATCTTTCCTATTTATTCGTAATATTCTCTTAGCTTTTCTTCCCACCTTCAGGCTTGCACAGTTTCTTACCCATAAGTGGTCCATCCACCATTATGCTCAAGTAGACTTCTCCGATATGAATCTTATTAAATTTCTCATAGTTTCTCAGTGATCTGGCCACTGGCTAGTTCTCTAGCTTCATTTCTTATAGCAGTTCCTCTTACCCTCTATATTTTAAGCACATTGAATTATTTATAGTGGCCAAGTGTGCTGTGATGTTACATATCTCTCCACCTTTGTTCATGATGTTTCTTCTGCCTAGAAAGCCTTTCTTTCTTTTGATTGGATACATCAGATTTAGCTGTAATGACACTCGCTTTTTAAAACTTTTCATTATCCCTCTAGGTAGACACAAGTCTCTGTGTAGTATTCCTATTATTCTCTACAGACACTTCTCACGAAAGACACAGAACACCATATGAACCTATGTGATTACATGTCATACTGGTATTACACTCAAACCTATTAGGTCAGAGGACATGTTTTACCTATTTTTGCATCCTCTGCATCCAGTTTAATGCATGACACTTAGTGAATACATACTGAATGAACACATGAGTAAAAGAGGTAATAGAACTGAGTGATTTTGATTAAGTAAATGTAGCAACAAATATTTCATGGCAGAAAATAGGGACTTTTACCATGACATATCTTTCCATCACCATAAAATCCTTTTGGACATGAACTGCAATGATAGGAGCCAAAGGTATTGAAGCACTCTGCTCCTGGAAAGCAAGGTCTGGATTGACACTCATCAACATCTTCCTGGCAATTTTTACCTAAACAAAATACAGATTGAGAGTTCCATTTATTTATTTTGAAAAACACTGTATATCCCATCAAGTGTTCCTTATTTTATTTCTTTTACTTAAAGTACTTTACTTCTACTTTACTTAAAGTATATTTACTTCTTTTACATAAACTCCAGAAAAACTGTCATACATTAAGAGGAATGCATGTATAAAGTCACCAATTAGAGGGGCACCTGGGTGGCTCAGTCAGTTGAGCATCCCACTTTGGCTCAGGTCATGATCTCGCGGTTTGTGAGTTCAAGCCCTACATCGGGTTCTGTGCTGACAGCTCAGAGCACAGAGCCTGCTCTCGATTCTTTGTCTCCCTCTCTCTCTGTTCCTCCCCCTCTCACACTCTGTCTCTCTCAAACATAAAATAAAACGTTAAAAAAAATTTTTAAGTCATTAATTAGATTCTATTTAACATTAAATAAGACCCTTCAAGTGCATAAGATTTTCCTTATAAAAAAGACAACAGAAGGCCCTTGGTACTCTAAGGCAAAAAATTACCATATCATAGCAGCAATTCTCACTTTGTTAAAAAAAACTCAATGATTTTTTTGTAAAAAAAGTTAGTAGGGGCGCCTGGGTGGTGCAGTCGGTTAAGCGTCCGACTTCAGCCAGGTCACGATCTCGCGGTCCGTGAGTTCGAGCCCCGCATCAGGCTCTGGGCTGATGGCTCGGAGCCTGGAGCCTGTTTCCGATTCTGTGTCTCCCTCTCTCTCTGCCCCTCCCCCGTTCATGCTCTGTCTCTCTCTGTCCCAAAAATAAATAAAAACATTGAAAAAAAAAAGTTAGTAGAATGATTGCTTAATTAGCTTAAGGACAGCTTATTCAGTGCGGTGACTGCATTAGCTGTGAAAACCCATGAAAATTTTACAGCATGTGAGGAAAGTCAGTATGTCCTCCATAAAGTTTTTTGAGATGAAGTGTTCTTTGAAATGTTTAAAATCTTAGTTGAATGAATATATTCAGTCATTTATGATGGTTGCTTCCATTACAGTAAGATCCACGAAGCACTCAACACGAATTGTTTCAAATGAAGTCTGTAGCACAACAGTCCCAACTGATAAAATTTTTATTTTAAAATGCTGAAGAAAATAATAAATGTCTTGCTTAGTTCAATTATAATGTTAAAGTAAATGCCTTCAAGTAAAATATAAGCTCAGTAACTGCATATTTACTTAACATTTATATCTGTTTAAATTAGAGGAAATATTGGTATGACTCTTAAAAAGCCTTGGGAAATTATAAGTCATTCATATACTTATTTGAGGTTTCTAGAATAAAATTTTTCAGGATAATTAACAAGTTAGCAAACATGCTAATATTTCCTTTCATTTCACTTTAACATTGTATCATGATCTTTTTAAGTTAATGAATTATCAAGTTTTCTTAAATGATAATGTTTATATTTCTCATGGCAAATTTCTTGATTTTTCCATGTTATATTTCAATAGTAATACATT
Organism: Felis catus; assembly: GCF_018350175.1. Classification (NCBI taxonomy): domain Eukaryota; kingdom Metazoa; phylum Chordata; class Mammalia; order Carnivora; family Felidae; genus Felis; species Felis catus. Next base: position 105,512,611 of record NC_058369.1, read on the forward strand.
TAAATATATTTCTACCTAGCAAATATAGACAGAAATGTTTAAGAACCTGCAAAGTACAATACAGACATAGAATACTGCCATTAAAATTATAAAAAATTGGTAAAATTGTAAGAGTATATGTAAGCAATGTACGATAATAGAAGGATATGAGTAGCAAATGTATTTGTGATGACTTTTACTAGATTTTAAAACATATATTAAAATCTTTAGGACGATACACATGCTTGAATAACCTGTATATTACTTGGAAAGCCAAGGAACTTTCCCTTCTAATTTGTTCACATACTAATTTCGTTCATGAAGAACCAAAACTTACCTTTGAGTTCAGGCGGACACACGCAAGAATAACTGTGAAAACCACTAATACATCTGCCAAGGCCACAGGGGTTTGATTGGCACTCGGTGACGTCCACTTCACAAAGACTTCCCTGAAAGCCAGGCAAGCAGACACACAGGTGCACTCCACTTCCTGGAGGAAATTTAATATCTGACACACATGATCCACCATTCAAGCAATCACAAGACTTCACAGTCACCTCCAAAAGAAACAAAAAGTAAATGCTTTATTCTTCAGTAAAATAATCTTCAGTTTATGCCTTAGAAATTGTGTTAGGCATGTACATTTAGGTGGAAGTAGGACCAGATCACAAGTTTTGAAAAGAAAAAAATATATATATATATATATTTAATGTAAAAGAGTATTTTAAAATATAGTTTAATAAGGTAACCTTGCCAATTTTCAAGAGCATAATCAAAATATAAATGCTATGGGTAATTTTTTTAAAATGTTACAAGATACAGGTGTCTGGGTGGCTCGGTCAGGTAAGTGTCCAACTTCAGCTCAGGTCATGATCTCGTGGTTCATGGGTTTGGGCCCTGTGTCGGGCTCTGTGCTGACAGCTCAGAGCCCGGAGCCTGCTTCGTGGATTCTGTCTCCCTCTCTCTCTGTCCCTCCCCTGCTCATACTCTGTCTCCCTCTCTCTCAAAAATAAATAAAACATTTAAAAAAACGTAAAATGTTACAATTTCTATGATGCAATTGGAACAACTGGAAAAAAATCCTTAAGGGGCAAAGCAGTTAGTCACATGACTTATCCCAGACTATAGGGAGTAAACAGTCATTTGAATTATCTGGTTAGCATGACATAATACACAATTGCCCTTCATACCATTACTTCTCTGGGAGTGTGTCTCAAATTTCAAGTGAATACAGGGCACAAAAACAGTATTAATAGCTCGTGACTGATAATATCAAAAGAATAGCCAATAAAAAATGACTTCACTTGAAGGAAAGGGTATAATTCTCAATCTTAGGTTTATCATAGATCTTTCAGACAGGTAGACATGAATGTATTCTTTACTTAAGTAAACTTAAGTACAGGAGCAAATGGTCTAGGAATTCGTCACATAGATCCGTGCTCTGGACTTGAGACTCTACCGAAGATTTTAAATTCTGACAAAAATAGCATTTTGGCAGTTTAATTTTCCACAAAATGTTGAATAATTTAGTTCCTCTTCATGAAGAATTCTATTTTAAATTTCAAATAGTTACTGATACTGTTAATTAATTCAGTGGCATTTACGTAATTATAAATATTACCATAATCGTGAGCCTAGTTTCAGCATTGCAGTCATCGGTAAAAAGTAGAGTGAATTGCTGTGGAGTTTGGGACTCTGCTTTCCACATAAGAAGTCCCGTAGAAGAAACATTTGCTCCCTCGGGACCCGAGTCCAAGGCAAAATGGATGTCAGAGCCTTCAGGATCGACAGCTGTGAACTGGAACACAAAGTTCTCCCCGAAAAATGTCTCTAATTTGTCTTGTGGCATTTGAATCAGTGGGGGTTGGTTGTCTGTCAAAGAGAAAACAATTACTTTGTACTTGTGTATAAAGAAAAAGGAAAAGGGAAAGTAAAGTATGATGCAAAGACCTCAGACTGAAACATTTTGATGAATTTCAAACTCCCCTAAAACTTCCATTACCTATGCTGGCTCTTTTTCTTTTTTCTTTTCTTTTCTTTTCTTTTCTTTTCTTTTCTTTTCTTTTCTTTTCTTTTCTTTTCTTTTCTTTTTATATTCTGAATAAATTCAATTGCATTCTTAGAAAATGTAAAAGTAACTGACAGGTGCAAGACTTCAAACTTTGCTACAAGGGTGTAACAGCACTTTGAACACAGCATAAAATACATAAACATAGCTGCATTTCCCAGACTGGATGCATCTCTTTTTCTGTCTGGAATTATTTCTTGGTGTTGACCAACTCATTGCTTGCTCTCTCACTCTCTCTTCTTCATCCTCTACCCTTTTCAGCTTTACTTTCCCCTCAACACCTCCTTTTATTTCCCCTTCACTCTCCATGACTGGATTGTTCATTTAACCCCCCCTCCCCACCAGACCTTATCTTCCTCACTGTACCTGCCTCTCCAGTAGGAACTGGAAGCCATATAAGTCACAGCCATCCTCTGCTCCTCAGAGGCATTTCCCACTGCCAAGCTCAAATAATGGAACGGTGGTTATTTCAGAGGACAGAGAAAGCTCCCTTTGCGCTCAAGTAATGCTTTAAAACACTCTTTTTATATTGTCATATTAAAAAATGTCCCCCTTCCTTGGCTTAACACATGGAGGTAGAGACTTTTTCATCACACTGGGCACAAACACTTTCTGCTTGCATCGACAAAGCACTGATGCCAAGAGAATGTGGTTCTGGCTCCCATTCTGCCATCATATATCTTTATACAATTTACTGGTTTTAATTTCCTCACCCCTCAATATGAGAAATTGGGATAGATGATTTTTCCAGCCTCCTTAAATCCTTGAACATTGCAAATCTATTATGAGTCAGTCATACTCAAGCCATTAAAAACATAGACACCAATTCAGAAGTTATATTGTGTTTCCCTTATCTTTTGCACTTAATTCTTCTCCAAATTTGTACTGTCTTCCCATAACACCCCATGAGTCTTGCACCTGAACAATAAATTATCTGAAAAATGGTCTAATACAGTAATGAAATTTGTATACACAAAATATAAATAGTGATGTTACAAAGCACTGTATAAATACAAGGTTTTATGATTCCTTAGCTAAAATTACATGGGGATAGGAGGAGGGAGTGATTATATCTTGTATTTTATAATGCCTGCTTGGTCTTTGGGATGAGGAAAGAGAATGAAGAAACAATTATACGGAATTATGTATAGCTGTAGTTAAGAAAGTGAAGACATTACAGCCCAGAAAGGAACGGCAGGAGATCTTCAAAGTGATGGACAGAAAAAATATGCAGCTGAGAATCCTTTATCCAGCAAATCTGTCATTTAAAATAGAAGGAGAGAGAAAGGTCTTCCCAAACAAACAAAAACTGAAGGAATTCGTCACCACTAAACCAGCCCTACAAGAGATCCTGAGGGGGATCCTGTGAGACAAAGTATCAGAGACATCGCTACAAGCATGAAACCTATGGACATCACAATGACTCTAAACCCATATCTTTCTATAATAACACTGAATGTAAACGGACTAAATGCACCAACCAAAAGACATAGGGTATCAGAATGGATAAAAAAACAAGACCCATCTATTTGCTGTCTACAAGAGACTCATTTTAGACCTGAGGACACCTTCAGATTGAGAGTGAGGGGATGGAGAACTATTTATCATGCCACTGGAAGTCAAAAGAAAGCTGGAGTAGCCATACTTATATCAGACAAACTAGACTTTAAATTAAAGGCTGTAACAAGAGATGAAGAAGGGCATTATATAATAATCACAGGGTCTATCCATCAGGAAGAGCTAACAATTATAAATGTCTACGTGCCAAATACGGGAGCCCCCAAATATATAAAACAATTACTCACAAACATAAGCAACCTTATTGATAAGAATGTGGTCATTGCAGGGGACTTTAACACTCCACTTACAGAAATGGATAGATCATCTAGACACATGGTCAATAAAGAAACAAGGGCCCTGAATGAGACATTGGATCAGATGGACTTGACAGACCTATTTAGAACTCTGTATCCCAAAGCAACAGAATATACTTTCTTCTCAAGTGCACATGAAACATTCTCCAAGATAGATCACATACTGGGTCACAAAACAGCCCTTCATAAGTATACAAGAATTGAAATCACACCATGCATACTTTCAGACCACAATGCTATGAAGTTTGAAATCAACCATAGGAAAACGTCTGGAAAACCTCCAAAGGCATGGAGGTTAAAGAACACCCTACTAAAGAATGAATGGGTCAACCAGGCAATTAGAGAAGAAATTAAAAAATATATGGAAACAAATTAAAATGAAAATACAACAATCCAAACGCTTTGGGATGCAGCGAAGGCAGTCCTGAGAGGAAAATACATTGCAATCCAGGCCTATCTCAAGAAACAAGAAAAATCCTAAATACAAAATCTAACAGCATACCTAAAGGAAATAGAAGCAGAACAGCAAAGACAGCCTAAATCCAGCAGAAGAAGAGAAATATAAAGACCAGAGCAGAAATAAACAAAATAGAATCTAAAAAAACTGTAGAGCAGATCAACGAAACCAAGAGTTGGTTTTTTGAAAAAATAAACAAAATTGATAAACCTCTAGCCAGGCTTCTCAAAAAGCAAAGGGAGATGACCCAAATAGATAAAATCATGAATGAAAATGGAATTATTACAACCAATCCCTCAGAGATATAAGCAATTATCAGGGAATACTAAGAAAAATTATATGCCAACAAACTGGACAATCTGGAAGAAATGGACAAATTCCTAAACACCCACACTCTTCCAAAACTCAATCAGGAGGAAATAGAAAGCTTGAACAGACCCATAATCAGCAAATAAATTGAATCAGTCATCAAAAATCTCCCAACAAATAAGAGTCCAGGACCAGATGGCTTCCCAGAGGAGTTCTACCAGATGTTTAAAGCAGAGATAATACCTACTTCTCAAGCTGTTCCAAAAAATAGAAAGGGAAGGAAAACTTCCAGACTCATTCTATGAAGCCAGTATTACTTTGATTCCTAAACCAGACAGAGACCCAGTAAAAAAAGAGAACTACAGGCCAATATCCCTGATGAATATGGATGCAAAAGTTCTCAATAAGATACTAGCAAATCGAATTCAACAGCATATAAAAAGAATTATTCACCATGATCAAGTGGGATTCATTCCTGGGATGCAGGGCTGGTTCAACATTCGCAAATCAATCAACGTGATCCATCACATTAATAAAAGAAAAGATAAGAACCATATGATCCTGTCAATCGATGCAGAAAAGGCCTTTGACAAAATTCAGCAAATTTTCTTAATAAAAACCCTAGAGAAAGTCGGGATAGAAGGAACATACTTAAACATCATAAAAGCCATTTATGAAAAGCCCACAGCTCACATCATCCTCAATGGGGAAAAACTGAGAGCTTTTTCCCTGAGATCAGGAACACGACAGGGATGTCCACTCTCACTGCTGTTGTTTAACATAGTGTTGGAAGTTCTAGCATCAGCAATCAGACATCAAAAGGAAATCAAAGGCATCAAAATTGGCAAAAATGAAGTTAAGCTTTCACTTTTTGCAGATGACATGATATTATACATGGAAAATCCAATAGAATCCACCAGAAGTCTGCTAGAACTGATACATGAATTTAGCAAAGTTGCAGATACAAAATCAGTGTACAGAAATCAGTTGCATTCTTATACACTAATAATGAAGCAACAGAAAAATAAAAAAACTGATCCCATTCACCATTGCACCAAGAAGCAAAAAATACCTAGGAATAAACCTAACCAAAGATGTAAAAGATCTGTATGCCGAAAACTATAGAAAGCTTATGAAGGAAATTGAAGAATATATAAAGAAATGGAAAGACATTCCCTGCTCATGGATTGGAAAAATAAATATTGTCAAAATGTCAATACTACCCAAAGCTATCTACACATTCAATGCAATCCCAATCAAAATTGCACCGGCATTCTTCTTGAAACTAGAACAAGCAATCCTAAAATTCATATGGAACCACAAGAGTCCCCGAGTAGCCAAAGTAATTGTGAAGAAGAAGACCAAAGCAGGAGGCATCAGAATCCCAGACTCTAGCCTCTACTACAAAGCTGTAATCCTCAAGACAGCATGGTATTGGAACAAAAACAGACACGTAGACCAATGGAATAGAATAGAAACCCAACAACTAGACCCACAAAAGTATGGCCAACTCATCTTTGACAAAGCAGGAAAGAATATCCAATGGGAAAAAGACAGTCTCTTTAACAAATGGTGCTGGGAGAACTGGACAGCAACATGCAGAAGATTGAAACTAGACCACTTTCTCACACCATTCACAAAAATAAACTCAAAATGGATAAAGGACCTGAATGTGAGACAGGAAACCATCAAAACCCTAGAGGAGAAAGCAGGAAAAGACATCTCTGACCTCAGCTGTAGCAATTTCTTACTTGACACATCCCCAAAGGCAAGGGAATTAAAAGCAAAAATGAACTACTGGGACCTTATGAAGATAAAAAGCTTCTGCACAGCAAAGGAAACAACCAACAAAACTAAAAGGCAACCGACGGAATGGGAAAAGATATTTGCAAATGACATATCGGACAAAGGGCTAGTATCCAAAATCTATAGAGAGCTCACCAAACTCCACACCCGAAAAACAAATAACCCAGTGAAGAAATGGGCAGAAAACATGAAAAGACACTTCTCTAAAGAAGACATCCGGATGACCAACAGGCATATGAAAAGATGCTCAACGTCGCTCCTCATCAGGGAAATACAAATCAAAACCACACTCAGATATCACCTCACGCCAGTCAGAGTGGCCAAAATGAACAAATCAGGAGACTATAGATGCTGGCGAGGATGTGGAGAAACGGGAACCCTCTTGCACTGTTGGTGGCAATGCAAACTGGTGCAGCCGCTCTGGAAAACAGTGTGGAGGTTCCTCAAAAAATTAAAAATAGACCTACCCTATGACCCAGCAATAGCACTGCTAGGAATTTACCCAAGGGATACAGGAGTACTGATGCATAGGGGCACTTGTACCCCAATGTTTATAGCAGCACTTTCAACAATAGCCAAATTATGGAAAGAGCCTAAATGTCCATCAACTGATGAATGGATAAAGAAATTGTGGTTTATATACACAATGGAGTACTACGTGGCAATGAGAAAGAATGAAATAGGGCCCTTTGTAGCAACATGGATGGAACTGGAGAGTGTGATGCTAAGTGAAATAAGCCATACAGAGAAAGACAGATACCATATGTTTTCACTCTTATGTGGATCCTGAGAAACTTAACAGAAAGTGAACTTAACAGAAAGGGGGAGGGGAAGGGAAAAAAAAAAAAAAGGTTAGAGTGGGAGACAGCCAAAGCATAAGAGACTCTTAAAAACTGAGAACAAACTGAGGGTTGATGGGGGGTGGGAGGGAGGGGCGGGTGGGTGATGGGTATTGAGGAGGGCACCTTTTGGGATGAGCACTGGGTGTTGTATGGAAACCAATTTGACAATAAACTTCATATATTGAAAAAAAAAAAAAGAAAGTGAAGACGTTATACGACACATAACTATGATTTGGGGTGGTTTTTGGGAGTGGAACAAAATATCCAGACATTATCTGTACCCACTATTATACTAATGAGGTCCCAGAATGGTAGGGCTGGAAGGCACTTAATAGATTATTGAATCCCGATAATCTCATTTAACAGGTGATGAATGCATAGCCTTTGGAATTTAAATAGCTAAATGCCTTGTCACAAAACAGTAAAGAAGGCTAAGAGCAGGATATAGAGCTTTACTTTTGGTCTGAAAGTAATGTCTTCTTTCCACTAAACCCGCCAACCTTCACTGATGGACGTTTTATGTGTTTACATAGTGGCCATTCTGTTGGTAGCTGTATGACTTGTACAAACTGTGTGTAGCTGAATTAATCATTCTGATTTCTTCCATTAATAATTCACATTTGCTTTCAGGATCAAATACTGAAAGGAAAATCCCATACCCTATTATAGTATAATCACGGAAATTACATAAAATAACATGTCATCTTATATTACGTTCAAGCAAAGTAAATCATGCAGTTAGGAAAGATGCTAAATAAAGCACAGTGTTCATCTTAAACACATTTACATAACTCGTGTCTTAAAAATCACTTAAAAATTATCTTGTAGAGGAAATATTTGTATTAATAAAGAATAACTTACTTTCTAAAAATGACCAAGTAAATTTTGAAATTTTTGGTCTACAAATCAAACAAGGGCTGGTAGGATTTTTATCTCCTTCAATGTAGCAGAGCCCATCGATAATGCAAACATTTTCCTAATGGAAGTTTTAAAAAGAGGAAAGCAATTAGGATATCGTTATAGTTAGTGTGTAGGAAAAAATGTACATAGAAAGATAGCATCATATATGTTGATCATTCCAGGGTAAGCATGTTATAAGTCTGTTTTGATTAGGAAACATTTTTTCATGTGTCCTAATCATAAATGTGTGTTAGAAAACAAATCATTTCCTTTTTGTGTAATTGCCCATGGAACTGATCAAGAGAGAAGGAATAAGAAAATACATATAGCTGTATCTCTGTGTAGAATTTTAGCTTATAAATAACATGGGAGACAATCTGTCTTTTCTTCTGGTCTTTCTTACTGCTAAGTCAGGCTGGAAGTGCTCTATTTATAAAGAAATGAAACAATTTTTCCCCTTGCTCATCTTACAGAAACACATTCGTTTATAGCTATTTTCCCTTCCTCTAGGATCCCACTATGTCCTCTGAACAGAGCATAACTGAACCAGAACCTTGGCATAATGATCCACACTTGACAATGGATATGCTTATACAAAATAGTGGAAAGAGAGGCTGATCTGCAAAAAAATAATTTTAAATGTAGCAATAATTTTCAACCTGGGAAGAAGACCAAATTTTGTTCAGCATATATAAGCTTTGCCCATTTAATGTAATCTCCTTTGATGTCACTTGGAACACTGCACAAAAATAAGAACAGAACAGTCGCAACAATGTAAAACAATTTTGAATTACAAAGTTTTAAAAGTACTTACTGTAAGACATGTGGAAACAGAATATTTAGGGGAAAATAAAAATCAAACAACTTTGTAAAAACAGAAACTTCTGGGGCACTTGGGTGGCTCAGTCTGTTGAGCATCTGAATTCAGCTCAGGTCATCTTGTGGTTTGAGTTCGAATCCCGCATTGGGCTTTGTGCTAGCAGCTCAGAATCTGGAGCCTGCTTCAGATTCTGTGTCTCCATCTCTTTCTGTCCCTCCCCTGCTTGTGCTCTGTTTCTCTCTCTCTCTTTCTCTCTCTCTCTCCCTCAAAAACTAAATAAAACATTAAAAAAATTAAAAAAATAATTTAAAAACCCCAGAAACTTTTTACTGACATGATCTAATTGCTAATCTCAAGGGAAAAAAAAAAGATTTAAAATTCAAAATAATGATACTTTTCATTTTTATCTACATAAATATTATTTTATATGCTTCTCGATTTTGAATAGCCAAGTAATATTACTGCCATGGTATGTATTAAATCAGCAACTGGCATATGAGAAAGATATGGTGATAAACCCAACAGACTGCACATAGATTAAGAGGGTGTGGCTGTGAGGATGCAGCTCAGGCTGGGGTGTTCTGTAATCTCTTAAGTAGATAATTGCATGGTTCAATGAATTTATTTGACACACACACACACACACACACACACACACACACACACACACAAACTCCCTATAAAAGTGGTAGCCTTACACATTTTACAAGCTCCATCAAAACGCATGTCATTTGCCACAAAGAAGATTAGGCGCGAGCAGAGAGACATCTAACTGGAAAATCTTTATTACTTTTTAAAAGGAATGTAGTAGGAGTTAAAATTCAATCTGAACCTCCCCTTTTAATTTTTTTTTTAAGAAATAAATAACCAGCCACTTGAAAACATTAGAGGTAGAAATCTCCTTGCCATTACACCAAGAGTTACTGGCAGAGTAACAATTTCAGTTAACCTCATATAAACTTGAGGAAGGCTTTTCTCTATTAGTATTTCTGATATGAAGGTGAAAAAAACTAATATGCCTTTAATATGCCAATAGCATGGGAAATGAAAATACTTACCATGTAAATGTGAAAATAAGTGAAAAGCTGCTTACCTTTATAGTACATGAGTCTTTTCCATAGAGACCGCAAAGTTGACAAGCCCCATCATAGATGATCATTATTTTGGGATTACTGAACCTGTAACCATCATTAGATACCTGTAAGATGTAGTTTTATAATAAGATAATTTGTTCTAAATGTGGCTTCATAAATTCATTATGAAATTTTAATACATAAATATTTACTTTATTAATAAATATGAGACTATCTTTTCTTTTTTACCTTTAACTGCCACTTCGCAATTGGCTTCTCACCCATCAGATCTAAGGTATCAGACTGCTGAACATCAGGGGGCAGCTGACAATCAATAGTTCTGCTATTTTGAAAAACAATATGCGCGTAGACAGCTTTTCCAAGGACCCATTTACTGCTATTATACTAAAGGCATAATAAGAAAGCAATTAACTTCTGTTTAATTATGGAAATTCCTTGCTAATAAACTACATATAATCAAAATATAAATCTTAAAAAATGCATGGCTGGTATAATGGAATATATTATGAATGAAGTAATAAAACTGACATCAATAGTGAATTTTATCCAGAATAATGAAAACCATATATACCTTAATTAGACGTAAACTGGTTCTAATGCCTCATGCATTTCTTATAGGTGTAAATCAAAGAAGTTATCAATATTGGTCATGTATAATGAATCGCCAAGTAATGAGTTTTGTAGCAAGAGGAAACACATTTGACTATGTAGCTGACACACAGTGGTTTGATTTTCTGCCCAGAAACTCTCTCATTTCTTCTGCAAAAGTTCTTAAACTTCTACTTTTACTTGAAATTACTGTTTCGGTCCTCCATCCATATGGTTCTCAGGACCTTCTCATGTTTTTACATGACCCATCTTCCTGGCTATGCTTGATTGCTCTGGGGGTGTATCTAAGCTGAGTCAATGCTTTGATTATTTGGAATGTTTCAACTTTATACCAGAGGGGATACTGGGCCAGTATGCTTCTGGTAGCTTCACATGCAAGATAAAAAGTAATGGAGATGTGGGTAGCTGTATTTTTCACTATGTGTAGGAGGCTAGTATATAGTAAAAGGGAAAAATGAAGCCCACAGAGAAAAACAGAACTGAGACAGACAGATACACACACACACACACACACACACACACCCACACAAATTCAGATATACTGAGTCTTCGTGGTGTTCAAGTCCCAAATTCAAGTTGTTCCTGAGAATTCAGCAATTACATTCTTACCCTGATTTTGTGAAAAACACACTACCTTAATAATAAATCCTATTTTTGATTAAGGTAATTCAAATGAATCTATATAACTTGAAACTAAATTCTAACTGGTTTACTCTATTTAATAACTCAGTGGCATATCATATTTAATCTACACTTAAAGTATAATTTTTTAGTATTAAAATGTATTGGTATTAAATGTATTAAATTACTAAATGTACTAAATACATTTAGTATTAAAATGTATTTAGTATTAAAATGATCTAAAGAGGAAAAGCCAGAAGAATTTTCTAGGTACTAGTAACTACATAGAAAGCTAAAAGGATATATTTTATTGCCAATATTTTGACCTAGATTTTTCTTTTAAGTTTATAACTGTATAATGTTTTCAATTGCTCAGAAATGGTCAAGGACCATGTTGATGCTTCAATATTGTGAGTCTGCAGGAGAAGGGAAGGAAGGTAAGAACATGCTCATCTGTGGCTAGCGGGAAGTATCTTAAGATCTGAAGATTGAAGGAGTAGGCCACAGTACAAATCTCCATGTTTGAGGGGGGTATGTATAGTCTGGCCAAACAGATCAGTGGTTTCCCTCTAGCGGAGGGTGACTGACAACAGTGTCTCAGAGCAGTCATGATAAGGACACTTAGATGGATACAGGGTTTTGTGTATTGAAACAAGATTCCAGCCAAGTCCAGAAATCATTTCCCCTCCTGTTTGGAGAAGCCAACCCCAAATAAGGAATAAACGGAGTTATATTTATTTTCCATTCATCAATATTTTGAGAGTACCTACATGTGCTGAGAATTTCCTGATGAAGAAAGATCACAGAGGAAAGGACAGACAAAACAATTTTAATACTGCTATAACCAAGATTCAAGTTAAGTTCAGTGAAAGAGAAAGAATCCATTGTGTCTATCACGGTCAAGGGAGGCTTTTCTCCCTGAAAGTAGAAGAGGAGACTGCCGTTTGGACACCTGGAGCAGAACTGGAGAGACTACACTTCAGTGAGGCTGGAGGGAGTAGCAAGTGAAAAGGGAGGGATGCATGAGACAGCATGAGATTTTAGTATAGTGTATGCAGGCGGTTCAAGGTTACAAAAATAGACAGGAGCTGGATCACAAAGGACCATTCATTTCTAGGAAAGCTACTTGAATTTAATCTTACAAGTATTTAAAAACTGGATTCTGTAAAGTTCTGGCTGCTTTTCGGAGAGGCAGAGAGTGAAAGAAAGGATTGGGTGCTTGGATCTCCAGATAAAAACGTGTAAAATTATTATTGCAAAAGTAGAAAAGAGCAGCCATAATATGCTACCTTTCATGTAATAAAAGAAGGGATTCATCTGTTCCTTTAGCAAAAGAAATGCAGTAAGGACAAACCAGAAAATAATGAGAGTGGATACCTCCAGGGATAGATGGGAATGGAATGGAAAGAAAGGGTAATGGACAGAGCAGTATAGATGAAAAGACAGTGATATTTTTCTGTGTGTATCTTCCGTACGGCACCAACTCTCAGAACCATGATTTTTTTTGCTTACTTTCCAAATAAATAAATAACTAAAATCAACTAAACTGTGGAGGAAATTTAAAGCGGAATACAAATATTCAAAAATAAACTGAATGGTATTACAAATGAAATAAACATCCTGAACGGGATGCAAAAAATATAAGTAAGTTTGGCGCTGGCTAGTGAACATATATATTTTCTTTCTCTAGTTCTGTATAGTGTGTTAGAGAATTTCATAGTGTGCTCTTTATTTGTCAGATTTTTAGAAAAAGTCGTATGAGAATAAATATCACAGTAAATAATACATCTGAAAGTAAGTACAAAATGTACTTTCCAAGAGAATACAAACCTATAAAACTTTTTGGCAAATAACTTAATTGTACTGTGATGTCATTTGATTTATTCTGCCACAAACAGTATAATGTCTAGTCTCTTGAGGAATACTGAAGTGAATAAAATTATGCATACATTCCATTTTCCATTGTGTGTCTTATTTTTTCATTGGGATTAAAATATTTCATGGCTCATTTAGAAAAGCTCTACTCAAAAAATCCTGAAATAAGAATATTTTTCTTGTATAATTCTTTGAAAAAGACAGACACAAAAGTTATTTCCTCCTTAAATTCTCAATCCCAGGATCACATTTAGCTTTAGCAATTTAGAGAAAAAGTATAAAGAATGCTAAAATGTGATTTTCTGTTTTAAGTTTTCAGCTTACCCCAGTATTTTCAAAGGGATTTCCTTAAAATAAAAATCCACTTGAATAAAGAAAAGGAAGACCAATGATTGATGATAAATAATCATCAAAATAAGATATAGCTTGATATAGCAATGTTCAAACTGAGTGATTACGTCTGTCGTTTGTAGCCCCAAGAAAGAAAAACACTATTTTTATTTTGAAATCCATAGTAAGGGAAATATAAAGGATGAGTGCAATTAATCTTCACTTTTTGTTTGGTAAAAGGGAATTGTTCATATCTCTACATCCCCTAAGTCATACAGATTTGTCTTGGGTAAAAATGATCTCTATTTGTTGTGGTTTTACATTTTAATAAATGCAGAAGCTTACATATCAAGCTTAATATTACTTTAATTTCTTATTATGACTGGAATATGAGCCAATACTGCAATAAAAATTATAGAAAATATTTTAATATGGTTAATGAATAGGAAAGAAACTTTAAGGTTAAGCAATGTAACCATATTCTAATTGAGCTCTCTGTGGATTTGACATCCTTTGGGATTATGTTGTTAACTGATAGACCAAATTAATCCAAGAAAAAATTAATCTTAATAACTCATAAACTTAATTGTTCTTCAACACTATAATTAACATACCTGCAGTTTAGTAACTTCACATTTAGTTGAAGGTAATTCTTTGAAGCCTTGACCAAACACTCTCACTGTCATACAATTATATTTTCGAATATTACAGAATCCAGCATTCCCAAGTCCTAAAATTTCAGGAGCCTTGTCTTTGGACAAAAATGATAAAACAAATCCATAAAAATAAACTAATTATTTGCAAGGTCCAAATTAAAAGCATATGGAAAATAATATTTTGAAGTCTAACCAAATATAAGTACCTTAATTAAACTATTAAATATTAAGAGTAACCTGGTATTTAAAAAAGTGTCACTTACCATCAAGCCAATAACAACAGCATTAAAGATACTACCAGTGCCCAAATACACAGATTTAATTGATGTTTTAATAATGTTTAATACCAATTATTTACAAGTATTAGCAAATTACTACTACAATGGTCTGTGTTTTGCTTTTGCCATTTTGGTTTGTGCCGTAGAGGTGGGTTATAGAAAAATACTTCTGCAATAAAATAGTGTAATTAGCAATGTAACGTATTAATATTTTTAAAAAATCTTAATTTAAACAGGAATTATCAAAATTTTATGAAAATGAAAATGTTATTAATGTTTTTATTTATTATTGCTATCTTACATGCCATGATAATCTTAAGTGTACTTTCAATCACAGGAGAAAAAAATTCTCCTAGTAGTCAGAGTTAACTGATTTTCACAGTTATATCTTTGGTTCTGGTCTTGGTAAGATCACACATCATCTGTACCAGCAAGATCTGGTTGTCAAAATAGATAAATGCAGCATATGAAAGTAACTGAGTCCTCTAAGTACTGGCAAAATGTAAGTGAATATAACTTTACTAGCAGGAGAATATAAAATCATAAATTGTATACTCAGAACACTAAAAATGCTTATGGAAATTAAAAAAAAATTTGTTTACTCTTTCATATTCAACAAATGTTTACTGAAGAATGTTCAGTACTTTTCCAGATGTTATTCTAGGTACTGAATACTAGGTTTCTTTATGTAAAGAGAACAAGTTCCTGCCTTCATATAATTTACATTCTAATATGGGAGGACAAAAAATAAATAAATAAATATAAAGTGTATCACACAAATGTTTTCAAGACTATGGAGAAAACATATGTACTAACTATATTAAGTGAGATAAAGACTATGTGATTGTGTGAAGAAAACTACTTTATTTTGAAAGACTTTGGAAGAAGTCTGAAATAATACAATATTTGAACAGAGAAGGAAGTTGATCAGGAATCTATGAATTGGAAGAATGCTCCCGTGAAAGGGAAAGTAAATTCAAAGGTCCTGAGGTGGGAGCAGGCTTGGCCTCTTTGACAAACAGCAAAGCAACCACTTAAGAACACTGGGGAGCAGTGAACTACGGAGAGAATGGTAGATGAGTTCAGTGAGAGAGGAGGCTCAGACTGCATAGGGTCTTCTAGACCATGGTAGGGAATGTGGATTTTACTCGGAAGGAGAGAGAGAGAGCCATTAGAGGCATTTAAGCAAGAGTTCTGTGATCTCACTATCATTTCAAAGGGATCTCTTTGGCTGTTATATGCAAAATAAACTTTGAGAGAATCTATAATAATCCAGGTGAGATATAATAGTAGCTTGGACTAAGTTATTGCAGGGAAAGAGATGAAATTCTTCACATCTAGAGCTGGATTTGCTACTAAAACATGAGGCATGAAAAAAAAAATGAGAAGCCAAAATGACTACAAGTTTTTAACATGAACAATCAGAGGAGTGAAGTTTACATTTACTGAGATGGAAAAGGGCAGGATGGTGGGGGTAGAAGGAAAATTGGGAGTTACTGGTTTAATAGCTAATGAAATCCAATTGACTTTTAGAAATTTCTTTCTCTTATATACTGAGATACAAAATAGTTTGTGCCACGTAGATGGGTTAGAGAAAATATTAAGCAAATTGGTATAATTAGTAAAATATTATAAACACAGTACTCAAAATACAATGAATGTGAGTTCTAGAGAAATAATGATTCTCTACCAGTAGAGGGATGAACTGTATGCAAAGGCCCTGAGGTCAAGAGAACCTAGTGTTACAGAAACCAAAGTGGGTGGAGTAAAATAAGTGAGGGTTTTAGTTGTAGGGGATGAGTTTGAAGATATATGGTGTGCCTGAACATATTGTGCTTTATAGGCTATTATCAGTACCCCAGCTTTCACTATAAGTAAGATGAGACACTTTGGAAGAATTATTACTAATAGTATTGCTTAATATAATTTACATTCTTTTCCCAACATAATCTGAAGGAACCCTGTCAAAATACAGAAGGTAAAAGAGAACAAATAAGTTTTCATAATCAAATAACATACACAGTATCAAAGTTGGAGGGTACTTACTAACCATGGGAATCACTGCAATCATAGGAACTAAAGCCTGGGGAACATACACATCCCCATTCCATACACTGCCCATTGCCACTGCATAAATTGGGGCATTTTAGCACTGAGAGAACGTCTTCAATTGACTTGCCATATTCTTCGGTGTTGTATTTCCCCTCTTCCAAAATTCTCCTTTCACATTCATTTTCTAAAAGAGCCACAGCTGCTTCTGTCCAGCTAAGATCATCTTTTAGGAGAACATCCTTAATGCACATATCTATAGCGCTGTCTAGGCTCTTGCCCAGAAAGGCAAGACAGTGTCTTCCTATGCTGGAGTTACCAAGAGTCTGCTGGCACAGTGCCAAGGTGCTGTATTCAGTGAGTCCAGAGGGTGTGGGCCACGTAGGGACAAACTCTTGGTGGACATCCTCAGAATGGTCCTCAGGGAAGAAATAAGTGAATTCTTCTAGGTCACTTTGGCTGAGACTTCGTAAAGCAAACATAGGAAGAAACTCATAATTTATGTTTTGCCGTTTCCATCTGTTTTGTGGATCCCACCTCATCTCTTGGCTGCGGCTACCCTGGTCCTGGGTCTGTTTCCCATTGTCCGAAGTGTTTGGTGTCTCTTGTTTTTCATTTCCAGGATGTGTTTGTAAATCTAAGTCCAGTTTGGTTAGGTTCACGTGCTTTTTTTCTTGAGGAAAGAAATTCAAATTACTTTCTTCAAATGCATACTCATTTATCCCTCTGGTAAGAGCTTCTGAATTAATATATTCAGAGGTGACATCTAGTTCTGGTATCAGGAAAGAGAATTTGACATGTTTGAGATCTCTGCAACCTGAAACAATCTCTGGTTGAGAGACACTGTCCAGGTGATCAGAAGGATATAATGAATTAGTCAGTGAGCAGCTACAATAGGATTGTTTTCCAGGTGATGGTGGAGAAATTGGCATTGTGTCAAACATGCTTTTCCCTGGCAAAATCCTTCCAAGTGCAAAAGAGAAAAGAATAGTAATTTGGACAAGAACATTTTTTTCTCAGTAATGTGTTGAAAAACAAACAAACAAAAAAAACCCAAAAACAAAAACCCGCAGAATACTGTGTCACCATTCATTTATTTATTTTTATTTTTTTTTAATGTTTATTTCTTATTGAGAGACAGAGAGAAACAGAGCATGAGCATGGGAGGGGCACAGAGAGGGGGAGACACAGAATCCAAAGCAGGCTCCAGGCTCCGAGCTGTCAGCACAGAGCCCAATGAGGGGCTAGAACTCACAAAACGCGAGATCATGACCTGAGATGAAATCAGATGCTTTAGTGACTGAGCCACCCAGGCGACCCCATGTCACCCTCACTTAAACTCTAACGTGAATACAATAACAAATGAAAATAATTTACTTTCTTACCTCCATTCATTAATAAAAGCAACACAATCATTAAAAGTTGAACTAATTTTGGTTCCATTTTTATTATGGAAATCATTTTCTGGGTTTTCATCAAAGGTGCCACAAAGTCCCAAAGTGTTTCTATAGTCTAAGCTAGGGGCTCGGATTGTTAAACTCATGCCCCACTCACTAAGATCAGCACGGATAAATGCTCCAGAAGAAAACCAGATCTGCAATACAGAAATAAATCAACTGCATTAAGAGTTGGTATAAAATAACACATTAAATACATTAAATACAAAACAGTGTGTTGAATTTATTTATATATGTTCAATATATCTTGATGCAAGAATAAAACTCTGTATTTCTAACTATTCCTGAATATTTATTCTTAACTATATATTTAATCCCTAATATATGATTTATTAGGCACTGTGAAAAAAATTTTTTAGGAATAACTTACCAAGTTAGCATATTGAAATCTTAAAATAAGGCTGCTTAGATTTGACAAAGACTTAACTATGTTGTGTCTAAATGTGTACGGAAAATTGAAAAAAGGTATTATTCCTTCTTAGATCCTTCCCCTAAAGCTTTATTTAGGGGGAAAAAAAACCCTAATGCAAAAAAAAAAAAAAGATAACTCTTAATTTAATAGAGATGAAAACAAGTTCAGAAATCAATCCAAAATCTGTAGGAAAAAAAGGAAAAATACTTTCAACCGTGAAGAATCATACATACTGTGACTTTTCTTCCTAAGTAAGATTCACTTATCTTGATATTGCTGGTTGCATCTTGGCTCTTTACAGATAAATATGGCTGTGATTCATGTAGCTGGCCACTGCACATATCAAAAGTAACTATATCACCTTCTTCTTTGGCAACAAACCCACAGTTACAGGACACAGGATAGTGAAGGCTTCCACAGTCCCACTGGCGTACATGGACTTCAAAATCACGTGACATACTCTTATAAAGCACAAATGTTCCAGTCTTGAAATTATCATATACCCTGGCATTAATAAAAATCAACTGCATTAAGAATTGGTATAAAATACCACAATAATACGTTAAGCACAAACAATGTGTGTTAAACTTATTTATAAATTTACTTACTTATTATAAGTTTACTCAGATACACTATGCATTTTACTTATTAATCATGCATATCTCTCTTTTGCTTTATAGAAGTAAGCTGCATGAGAGAGGGCACGTTTGTTTTATGCCCTGCCACACCCCCAGCATTTAGAACAGGGATTGTCACTCCTTGCACAATTAATCTTGTTGAATTATAGCTGATTAAATCAATCTCACTATTCTTGGAGGTTTTTCCACTAAAATTTTTAAGTTTTCATCATAACCATAAAGGATTCTTGAAGGTGGGATCAATTTCTACAACTTTCTAATACTTATTCAAACTTTCGGAGTACCACTTGCTATGGAGGATTTCTATCTCTATTTGTTCATATTGAATAATTTTACGGACAATGATGACATTAAAAATATCTTAAAAAGAAGGGTGCCTCGGTGGCTCAGTCAGTTAAGTGTCTGACTGCAGCTCAGGTCTGAATGCACCATTTATGAGTTCGAGGCCCACACTGGGCTCTGTGCTGACAGGTCAGAGCCTGGAGCCCACTTCAGATTCTGTGTCTTCCACTCTCTCTGCCCCTCCACATTCGCACTCTGTGTGTCTCTCTCTCTCAAAAATAAATACCCTCCCCCCAAAAAATTAAAAAAAAAGATCTTAAAAAGAATAAATTACCTTATATCATGAAGAAAATTTTGACTCACCAAAGAGGTGTTCTTAAAATTTTCTTAGGGACATCTTAAAATCACATATTCCCCAGAAGAGTATAAACTGAGTTTAAATCCTTATAGGCAGATATCAATAGCAAGATAGCTTAGATTACTTTTTGGCCATCTAGCCCATTTTATTTGCATTCTAGAAGCAGATATTTAGGTATTTATGATAGCCACAATAGTTTTCCCCCTCAGTATCATTGTCATGAATTAGAAGTGTTTAGTTTTTTAGAAGTGTTTAGCTTTTTAAATAATTATGTGTTAGTTTAATCATCTTGCCTAAACCAAAAAGATTATTTCAGTATCTTGCAGAAATGCAATATAGTAAATATCTCTAGAGCAAATATTTTAATCATTATTAAAAATAACTGAATGATCAAATTAAAATGACTATTCATATTTGTAAGAATCTTCATTTTTACAAATACAGACTCACTTCAAATCTGTATATTTGCCAAAGGCTAAAGTTTAAGGCAAAAACATTTCACACAAATAAATCAGTATTTTGAAACAAGCCAGTGTTATCTATACATGCCTTCCTTTCTAATCTTTCAGTGAATAGGACTAGGAACAAAACAACAGCAAATTCCAAAAGAAGCAAAAACTATTAAAAGAAAAAAACTTTCAGGAAATTACCTGCCATCAAATGTAATTATATGTGGGTCAGTAAATGAATAGCAGTAAGCAGTTGGGACATCCTTTACTTTGATCTTAAAAGCAAAGATATTTTTGGTAAATATTATCATTAATTGTATTTAGTGACATACAATAAATAGCTTAGCAATCTCAATGAATTTTCAAATAATTGCTTTTATCATAGTTATAGAAAACTGAATCATTTAAAATGGAAAAAAACTTATTAAGTACTTTTGAAATGAAACGTTTATGAGATGTATTGCTCAAATAAATATATCTTTTTTAAAGCTTCAATTGTGAAGCTTCAATCATTTAAAGCTTCAATAAAGCTTTTTTAAAGCTTCAAATTACAAAAATTTGTCAACCTGGATGCTGTCTGGAATGTATCTGTTCCACAGGAAATCCTCATTAACTATAGGTTCCACTACAATGTTTGTGATTCTATCTCCGTCTCGAGAAAAATCTGTTACAGCAGTGTAGGACACAAAAGCATGGTTACAGGATCCATTAGCACAGGATGATGGCTGGTGAAGGTCCACGTGACAGGAAGACAGTGCCAAGTTTAAGCCTAGCTGTTCTGTACCTATTTTGTGAAAAAATACATTGAGAATTTTTGTAAGGAAATATACCAACAAAAGCATGTAATAACTTTATTAACATGGAAAATTGAATCGAGATATTATTCTCATTTTCTCTTATTTAAAAAATATGGTTGTAATTTTGTCTGAATGTGTAAATTTTGTCTAAAGGTATTGAACTCTATTTGATTTTTATAAGTAATTAATCAACTTCAATATATATGTATGCATAGTACTATTTTCAATAAGGTTATAAATCCATATGCACCTTCATAAAATTCAAAGCAATATATAAAATTTATTGTTTGTGCAAAAAAATCATAATTTCACCACCAAAAAGCAAAGTTTGATGTCTTTCTGCCTAACAATTGTGCCTTGGGTCCAGATATATCTGTAATATTTCATAGGGTTTGTACTCATGTTCTATCCATCGTTGAGTGATAGCAATGATTATTAGTACAGATGATTATTGGATCATCAACTTAAAAACAGAAAAATTAAAATAAATTAAGTAATTCCACACAAGTAATAAACTCTCTATTGCTTTATATCTCCCAAATGTCTCAATATATCCAGAACCTTGAGAAGCTTCCTTTCCTATGGAAAAAAGGACAGAAAACAATAATTTAGAAAAAAAAAATAGTAACAGAAGAGAGAAAGGAACTTCAGGAATTTGTGTAAGTAAACAAAAAGGATAGATTATTTCAAAAACCGGTAACAAGGGAAGTCTGCTATCATATCTTATTAGTAATTACAAAATCCTTCTGAGATCTAGAAAAAAGTAGCTGTTGGGGTGCCTGGGTGGCTCAGTCGGTTAAGCATCCGACTTCGGCTCAGGTCATGATCTCGCGGTCCGTGAGTTCGAGCCCCGCGTCGGGCTCTGTGCTGACAGCTCAGAGCCTGGAGCCTGTTTCGGATTCTGTGTCTCCCTCTCTCTCTGACCCTCCCCCATTCATGCTGTGTCTCTCTTTGTCTCAAAAATAAATAAACGTTAAAAAAAATTAAAAAAAAAAAAAGAAAAAAGAAAAAAGTAGCTGTTGTTGAAAACTTTCTATCGTCTTTTCTTCCACACATGATTTTCAGGTGTAAAATTATATTGGTCTGATGTAGGACACTGCACTAGATTCAAAATTACTGAAAAAAAAGTATCTCTTTATGCATTTTTTCCCATGGAAATGCATACTGTTATTATGCACATAAAAAATAACAGAAACATCCAAATTTTTAGCTGGCTCCCTAAAGTCACTGTGGAATATATCTGGCTTGGATATAACCCCTGACATCATTTCCCCTGGTCCATGGTATGAGGGCCAAGCATTGCTCTCTGTAAGCCTGTGAAAAAGCAGCATAGTAGTTGTGGAAATACACTAAGAGATATCCACTTGAGCTCTGTGGAAGTAGATATGTAATGAAAATACACTTAAAAAAGGTAAGATGAAGCAAATCCAGAATGAAATCCAGAAATTCTTCTCCAGAAAAAAAGGGAAATTATTTTTAACTGACAAATAGCAGGGACATGCAAACTCCTAAAATGTAGATATATATTGTTTTTGTATTATTATAATAATGGCTTTCTTGCTGCAAGAATTGAGAGCACACAAATATAGTTTAAAGTATACTTGCAGCTGAAGAAAATCTCTGCCTGACACAAGTTTGAAAAGGGTCATATTAACATCATCCTCTTCCTATTCTCCCCCATAAGCTGTAGTAAAATTTACCAAATATACTTTTCACACGTAGTTTGAAGTAAAATTATGTCAAACAGTCTGAGAGAGAGGGTTTAACTGCATATTTCTGTGCTGAATTTCAAAACACAGTGTTGCTCACAATGCTCCTGAAATCTGAATGAGTGGCTGGGCATTTATTATCTAAGCCTGTTTACTGTCGCCTGTCTTGAGACAGCATCTCCCAATGCTTCTCTCTATTTGTACGTCCATCTCTTTTCTGGGTGTATCATTCCCATGGGACTCTCTCTTCAAACATTTTTATCCTTTGCTTCTCTGATTTAATTAGGTATAATAGAGACCTGAAGACCTAGACACATCGTATTTGGTGTATTTATTACATAAAATTTTATGTCCTATGGTGAAAAGGTATGTAAACAGAATCTCTCTTAAAAGTCATATTCTAATTTATATATCTCTTATGTGCTTTGGTTTCTACCTCAGAGTCTTAGGGGGAGAAACAGAATTCAACTAAACCCAATCACCGCCATCCATGCTTTGTCCTCTCATAATCTATCGTGTCCTTTGGGAGAATTTCATCTCTCCCTATATGGCTGTGACAGTGACATATGTGCAGCCATGCATCACACAATCTATGTAATTTGTAATTTAAATAGAATTTTATAACAAAAGGTCTCAAACACAAGCTTACATTAAGGAGAGAAGTATAAAGACTGTATTAGGAGACCCATGTTGCATAAGCTTGAATTTATGTTAATATAACATATCATACCTCCCTAGTTAGGGATATTTGGAAAATCTTAAAGAGCAGTTTGTCTCTCCATCTCTGAAAACAAAGCAAAGAAAAAAGTGAGTGGGAGGACGCGAATGAAAAGGAGGAAGAAAAAGATGATGATGAGGAGTTGTTCATCACTGTTTTTTTTTTTTTAATACATGCTATGAGCTCAGGAGGGATAAATGTGAATTACAACATAGACTGTTTTGACAGTCAATAATATGGACCCATATCATTAATATGGCTGAGCTATAATTTGGTGTAAACACACAACATAATTCATTATATGCATACTCTCCAGTGACTTTTTCTAGAAGAAAAAAAAGCATTAATTATTATTTGAAATCCAGTAATAAAATTAAGTGAATTTAGTGTATTACCTTGATCAACAGTTTTCAGTTTTAATGAGATTTTGCATTCCTGGTCAAGCTCACTGAATTCAGAACAAATGACAGGTACTGTGCTCTCTATCTTCAGGCGATATTCTTTCCCATCTTCTGATATAGTGCTTAATTCAGGGTGTAACTGGTATAAGAAAATATGTAGTCATATCAAAATAGAATTTATTCCTAAGATAAAATTTTACAAGAGCATTCTTCTTAACAGCTCCTAT
The DNA here is from genome assembly GCF_018350175.1 of Felis catus. Taxonomy (NCBI): domain Eukaryota; kingdom Metazoa; phylum Chordata; class Mammalia; order Carnivora; family Felidae; genus Felis; species Felis catus. The sequence continues at coordinate 105,536,626 of NC_058369.1, forward strand.
TTTGCTAAATAAGCTGGGAGTATTAACTTAAGCCCTGAAATTTTCAATTTAATAAGATCAATTAAAACCAAATCTTTAAAAACATTAGCACATAGCAGAGTACACGGAGTCACTGTACTGCCCTGAGCTGAGGGATAATTTGGTTCCCCAACATGGTAGGCAGTCTGGTAGGAGTCTGCCTTGATGATTCTGGTTCTGGGATGGGCACTGGGGAATGGGCACAGACAGAGAGAAGCCTATATTCTTTCATTTGTTTAACATTTACTGACTCACAAATGAGTGTGTTTATTCTGAGAGATTAATATCACCCTTAACATAAGTTAGAAATCTAAGTATTTTTGCATATATAAATCAAAATATCATTGTCACCTCAAATATCTCAAGCTTATGTTGCAGCCTCTGTCTTCCTTAGTTGGATTACTAACTACTGAAGTCTAGGACTGGTCCCATCCCAGTTCATGGGCCAATCCTTTTTTGAGGCAGGAAGTTTTTACTCCGTCTGAATTCTTGGCTAGCTCCCTACTAGCCTAATTAGAAACATCCCCTGGGGGCTGACCAATGACCCGGATGTTTTTTGTTGAGCGTTCACCAATGGAGATCCAAAGGTTCTGCCTCCCTGAGGTATGAACTCTTCTCTCCTCCTACTGTGATTATACTCTTCTGACAACATGGTTACTCTTCTCACTCCTTCCTTGGTTCCTACTGTGTATAAATGGACTTTCTCCAGACCAGTTTTTGTCTTGGCTCTCACAATCTATTATGAGTCCTATTCACACAATCTATTGACTGTCTCATCTTGTCCTTGAACTAGAGATGAGTCCAGGTCAAACTCCAGTCCTGTGGCTGAGACCACAGGGGGTGTACAGTGCCTGTCTGCCTAGACCTCATGATATTGCCCCATTCATTCCACCACTTCTGGATTCCCTGGATGACTGCTCATCTGCTGTAATAGCAGCAGATCCTGTGCTTGGACCTCCCATGATACCAGCAGTGACCACAGACATTGCCTTGTGTAGTTACCTCCATCTTCACAGTTCATAGAGCCCAGATTTCTGGGTCAATTTTACTCTAGTCAGAGGCTCCAGTACCTGACCTGGTACTTGTCTTCCGACCTGCATGCTAACTAAATATCAATAATCTAACTTTTAGACATGTGATAGAATGAATTATGGGAATAAAGCTTTCATTTTTAATTTTTTAAGTTAATTATTTTGACAGAGAGAGAGAAAGAGAGAGCAAAAATTCGGGAGGGACAGAGAGAAAGAGAGGGAGAGAGAATTCTAAGCAGGCTCTACAATGTCAGTGGAGAGCCCAATGCGGGGCTCCAGTTCATGAAGTGTAAGATCATGACCTGAGCCAAAGTCAGACATTTAACTGACGAGCTACCCAAGTGCCCCACTTTTATTCTAATTTGAGCTATTTCTCAAAAAATATGCAAGTATATTCCAATTTTAGTTCATTAACAGGGGCCCTCGAACAGTGTTGTGTATTAGAATTATTTGGGTAATTTTTCAAAAATATAGACTCTCGAATCTCAGTGTTCAGTCTGTGATGAGGTCTTGGAACCAGCATCCACAGATCACAGTATAGAAAACACAGTGATAGAGAAGTAATCTTTCTGATCCATCCCCGTGGCTACATACCTTAATGCCTGCAAAAAATTCTTGGCTTTCGATGGCTAAGCTTTGTACATGTGGATTCTCCAACAAAAAGATGGAAGCACTACAGAATATCTATGAACACAGTTATGAATAATCATTTAGCAATGCAATTATGGAGAAAATATGTGTAAACTATTGTAACTAAGTACTTAACTTATAGTAGATTGTGCATAAAAGATAATAAGAAGCTAAACAATTTGAAAACTTGCTTGAAAATCGAGAAAAATTCCACAATTTAAAAATATTACCTATTCAAACCTCAACATAAATCAAAGTGTTGTAGACTTTGTATTTAAGATATATTTAAAAGTGGATAAGTGACATCATCATTAAAAAAATAAAAATATTTTTCAAGAATAAAAACATATCATTTTAAAACCAGAAAGAGGCATCAAGTTATAAGGGTTCATTGATAATTCAGCAAATGGTAACAGCAGATATTCATATGTAGTCATTAAGATACTGACTCATCCAATATCATTTGAGTTGGCACAATTGCCAAGGAAAAAAGAAAAAGAAAAACATTAGTGCTTGGTATTCTGGGGATGAAGGTATTTTTAGGATATGTTAAAAAACTCATTTTTTAAAATCGATACATTCACAAAAAGAAAAAAAAATGTGAACATACCCTATCTCCGAGTCTGAGATTTATTCCATCCAGCTCTAAAAGAGAGAATGCCTGAACTGTGGTCTCTTGCTTCAGCTCCTCTTTGATTTCTTGAGAAGAAAGCCTAGACCAAGTTATGAGAAATCCCACCGAAGTGCTTGTAGGGGAAACATCAAAAGCACACCTACAGAAAAGCCTGGATTCAATCAGCTCCACCACAACTTCTGGCCTTCCTGGGGGTGGTGGTGGCACTGAGACAAACCGCTGACCTGAGGGGAAAAAATGCATAATCTGTCATCAATCAGGCATCTTAAAGAATGGATAATGACAAGCAGAAAGCTCATGGAGACTGCGGCTCAGGGATTTATATTAAGAAAAGTAAAATACATTCAGAAAGATAACTATTATCTAGCAATCAGCAAAGCAGCACATTTTTATTTTTGACCCAATAATCACAGAAATATTGATAGCAGAGAAACTTATCAGCTCATCAAGCTTATATTAATGTACTTTGGATGTGTCTACCCTTGAAAAAAGTCTAGCTCTGAGCATAAAAGTAATTCACCTCCTTCGAAGTGATTTATGAAAGATTTCCCTTTCTAAAAGATTGAACAAAGAGATAAAATTAAGGTTTTTTTACGTTATAATTTCTTGCTTAAAAAATAGTCATTTATAGGGGTGCCTGGGTGGCTCAGTCGGTTGAATGTCCAGCTTCGTTCTGCTCAGGTCATGATCTTGCGGTTTGTGAGTTCCAGCCCCGCATCGGGCTCTGTGCTGACAGCTTAGAGCCTGGAGCCTGCTTCGGATTCTGTCTTCCTCTCTCTCTGCCCCTCCCCTGCTTCCTCTCTCTCTCTCTCAAAAATAAACATTTAAAAATAAAAAAAAAGTCAATATAATGTAAACTCAAAAGGCTTACTATTTTCCTCTTATAACTCAACCCATCATTACTCTGGGTTGAAAGAGCAGCTCATTACGGGACTGATTAAACTGTTGAGTGAAATACATCAGGGGTTAAACAACAGTCTTACTCTTTTCATTTTTCTGATGTTAAAAATGTTTGAAATTTTCTCTAGGAACTTGGGAAGATTTTGCAATTTTCATCTCTGGTCATTCGTAAGATTAAATTTAGGGATCTAAAATGTTTCTAAATGAGTTTTTTAAATTTCCTTTGTTTTAGAAAAGAGAAAAATATCTAAGTGATAAATTTTACTAGATTTAAAACATGTGCTAAAATGTACAAATTTTTTTTAGGATATACATGGTCATTTTACAATAGTTGCAAAAGTAATTTTTTTAGTCCTCTCATAGATTTTTGAAAACTCTGAGGGATTCTAACCTAAATATAAGGGAAAAAATAACCTTGTGTATTTTAAGATGTTTTAACTTGCTATTTTGTTAGATATTCAATTACAAAATCCGAGCAGCAAATGAATTTTTTTCGAATTAATCTGAGTAATAAATATTGTTTTGTTTTGTTTTTTGAGAGAGAGAGAAAGAGAAAGAGAGAGAGAGAGAACACGCAAGCAGGGAAGGGGCAGAGAGAGTACCAAGCAGGGTCTGTGTTGTCAGCACAGAGCCTAACTCGGGGCTCGATTTCACAAACTATGAGGCCATGACCTGAGCCAAAATCAAGAGTTGGATGATTAACTGAGCCACCCAGGCACTTCTAATCTAAGTAACAAATACCTTGCCAAACATCTTAAACATGAGGTCAAATCATTATGTTCACATTTGAAAGAAACAATAGACTACTCTTTAGTACATTGGTTTTTTTTTAAATTTTTTTTTCAATGTTTTTTATTTATTTTTGGGACAGAGAGAGACAGAGCATGAACGGGGGAGGGGCAGAGAGAGAGGGAGACACAGAATCGGAAACAGGCTCCAGGCTCTGAGCCATCAGCCCAGAGCCTGACGCGGGGCTCGAACTCACGGACCGCGAGATCGTGACTTGGCTGAAGTCGGATGCTTAAATGACTGCGCCACCCAGGCGCCCCAAGTACATTGGTTTTTAAAAAAATTATATATGAGGGAAAATTTCCTCTTACATAAATTAGGAAAAAGAAGTTCAACTTATTTCCAAACAGGGAAGAACTATCTATGGAAATGATTATTTAGAGTAAGAGATGACAGATAACTGAAAAGAAAATAATTCATGAAAATTAAAATTTTGAATCACTATTTTAAATGGCATCAACTATCTGGGTGAAAAAACAGATCATTGCTCACAACAATGTAGACGAAAGAAACTTTGTCAACATATATTTAAAAGAAAAGTTTGCAAAAACAAGAGATAAATTATTTCTGCTTGTACCTTTTTGTCAATTCTGATATTAACAGTTGCTGGATATGTTAACATATTCTCTACTTTATCCTGAAGCTGTTGACTTTTGATCCAATATTTCCATTCAAGGGTTATCTCCCCAGATTGTGTATGATCTTGTATAGCATTTTTTTCCAATAATTGCATAAGCCTTCTGTACAACATACATACATAGCTTAAATTTATTGCTTATTCAGAAAAGAAAAGCGATTTCACTATAATATATGTATATGAGAAAGATAATCCAAACCTATTATGCAGGTTATATATAAAGTATAACAAATATACTTTATGTTTAATATTACTGTTATTAGGGATATTGTTTTGTTCTCTTAAGAACTTAAATCACAGTGTTTAATTAAACTGAGACTTTCAGATAAAATAATAACTTGTTTAAAGAACAGTAGAAAAAGGAGCTGGAAAATCCATTTACAATTGGAATAGAACATAGAAAAACAACTCAGAGGGATTTACTTTGAGTGCTATTTTGTTTTTTGAGAGAGAGTGCAAGTGAGGAAAGGGCAGAGAGCAAGGGGGAAGAAGACTATTAAGCAGCTTCCACGCCCAGCATAGAGCCCATGTTGGGGTTTGACCTCCCAACTGTGAGATCATGATCTGAGCCAAAATCAAGAGTCAAATCCTTAACTGACAGAGCCACCCAGGCACCCCTTATTTTGAGCATTATTATAAGGGTAGTTTTCAAAAGCAAAACATATTAATTTTTAGAACTGGTATCTAAATATTATATAATCTATCCTAATTTGTTTTTTGTCATTATGGTTTATTTTATCAAACACTTTAGTTAATTATATGTCAACAATCCCATATTCATTTATCATATTCTCATACCATCATCAATATACTTGACCAATATATCCCACAAAAACGCTAAGGTTTCAATAATAATTTTAATCTCTTCTCATCCTTTAAGTAAATATCATAAATTTATTAGATGATCTATTTAGAGTTATTTTAAGAAATATTGACATAGGATATTTTTAGTTTGTAAACAATTTCTAAAAATTTAATTTAGAAAATACAAAAAATACAGATTTGAAGGAGGAGAAAAATTACGAGTACCATTAACATTTTTGGTGTTTATCTTTCAAGAGTTATTTGGTATAAATGCAATCGCTTTCAGAAAATAAAAATGAGATTGTGCTACATATTTTGATTTCTTAACTACAGTATTCTATTAATATTTACTAATATCAAAGAATGTATTCCTGAATTTTAATATTGTTTATAGAATATTTTATCATGGGTACACCAAAAATACTGAATCATCAGCAGTTATTGTATATTTGCAATTTAGTTTTTCATATTATTAGAAAAATGCTGTTTTAAAGAGAGTACTTACATGCTTCTTTAAATATTTCTATAAGCTAGACTTTTGAAAATGGAATTGTTGAGGACAAATATACGTGCATTTTTAATATTGTTGCGATATGCTGCCAAATATTTCCCCATATAAGAATTCTACCAGTATCTGTAGGGTATGACATGCCCAACTCCATATATTTGCTAATTCCAGAACTATTTCTTACTGGCAGGATAAAGTGATTTTTATTTTTGATAGTCACGAGACTGAGGTGAAGTCAAATAGCATAACTAACATCTAAGTAAGTTACAGAACATAAAAACCCTTTGAAATGGGGGCACCTGGGTGGCTCAGTCAGTTAAGTGTCCAACTCTTGACTTCAGCTCAGGTCATGATCTCACAATTTGTGAGACTGAGCCCTGAATCAGGTTCTTGGCTGACAGCACGGAGCTTGCTTGGGATTCTCTCTCTCCCTCTTTCTCTCTGCCCCTCCCCCTGCTCATGCTTGTGCGCTCTCTCTCTCTCTCTCTCTCTCTCTCTCTCTCTCTCAAGAGAAATGAATAAACAAAACAACTTTGAAATTGTAAGTTTATAAATTGTTAAAAAAATAAAATTTGATACTTACGAACACAGTCACCACTAATTTCAATTTCATCAGGGTCACATGGGTGTAATTTTGCATCAGAAATAGCTGCAAAAGGTTAAGGTTTGTATATTTATTCAGTTGAGCATAAAGATTTAAATACATACATAAATATCTGAAATGACAATTCCTCGGAGAAGTATGTTTCAATAGACTAAGACTTACTTATTCTCATTTTTATTTATAATAAAATTTTCCCTTTTCAGGATGAGATCAAATAGAGATAATTTAGAATCATATTTTAAAACAACTAAAGCTTTCATGTCTTGTTTCCTAAATTTTAGTCTACACTATTAAGTAATGAAACTAAAATTTACATAAATTTATACAACAATTGGTTTGAACCACTTCTGTGGAACTTGTTTCCCCTATAATCATGTGCAGGGTTACAGAAATGAGTTGACAGCTGTCATGGTAATAACTATAACCCAATGCCAAACTGGGTTCATTGGAACAAAGGTAACTACTCGAAAAAAGACAGGCTCATCAGATTGCTTCTTGGAAGAATTTAGAATTTAAACTGAGAGACAAGGACTTGAGAGCAGAGTCAAGTCAATGATGACATTCTACAGGAATGTGTATAGACTCTTGTTGCTAACCTCATGGGAGGTGCTCTAATGCTTACATCTTCTGAGGCCTTCTTATTTAACTCTTTCTCAGATTCAATGACACATCCTAAAATCCTTAGAGTTCATGATTTTTAAACATTATTTCAACTTGTTTTCTGTTATTTGTAACTCAAACTAATGATTCATTGTGAGTTATACCTTTTTAAAAAATTTTTTTAACGTTTATTTATTATTGAGAGACAGAGACAGAGCATGAGCATGGGAGGGACAGGGAGAGAGGAGGAGACACAGAATCAGAAGCAGGCTCCAGGCTCTGAGCTGTTAGCAAAGAGCCCGACACAGGGCTTGAACTCACAAACCGTGAGATCCTGACCTGAGCTGAAGTCCGACACTTAACCGACTGAGCCACACAGGCACCCCTTTTGTGAGTTATATTTTTATACGCATTTTGATCACAGTTCATTTTTTTAAATTTGTGTATAAACGATTTGTTGAAACTACTGTCCTTTTTCTAAAGAATTGACTATATTTAGTGTTGAAAATCAGTTGATTATACGTGTGTTGATTTATTTCTGGGCTCTGTTCTTATCCACTGATCTATCTTGATGCAAACATAACACTTTACAGATTAACTTTAGAATAAATCTGAAAGTCACTATAAATTGCCCAACTCTTTTCCTGATCAAGGTAGTTTGGGGTATTGTAGATATTTTGAATTTCCATATAAATTTTAGGAAAATTTGTCAATCTCCAAAAAAAAAAAAAAAGCTTGCTGAGATATTGACTAGGACTGTTTTAGAGCTATAAATTACCTTGAGAATTGGTTTCTTAACATTGATCTTTGTTCCATAAACATGGTTTATCTCTCCATTATTTTAAATTTTCCAATTTTTCTCAGCAAAGTTTTACTGTTTTCACTTTATAGGTCTTGTGCATCTTTTTCCATATTTATTCCTAAGTATTTCATATAGTTGGTACTATAATTAGTATTTTTAGATAAAATTCCTGCTAGTACGTATGTAAAGAAATACAAATGATTTTTATATGTTTATCTTTTTTCTTTCAGTATTACTTCTTACTAGCTCCAATAGCTATTTTGTAGATTCCACTGGATTTTCTAAATAGATGATCATACCATCTGCATTTATATGTATGACGGATATAGTTTTCTTGAATGTCTGTGTCTTGCTTTTACTTTGAGAGTATTATTGGCTCTACAGAAGTTTTTTGGTCCCTACTATTCATTTTTCTGGAAAAGTTATGTAAAATTGGTATTATTTCCTCCTTTATTATTTGGAAGAATTCCCAAACCATCTGGGCCAGGGTTCTTGTTTGTTTGTTTTATTTTATCTGTGGAATGGATTTTAACTAAAAATACAATTTGTTTAACAATTATAGGGCCATTGAAATTATTTTTTCTTTTGAATGAGCTCTAGTATCCGTGTATTTCAAGAAATTTGTCTACTTCATTTAAGTTGTCAAATGTATTGGCAGTTATTCATAATAATTCTTTATTCTTATAATTCTTTTAATATCTGGAGAGTCTGTATTTTATCACCTCTCTTATTCCTGATATTGGAAACTTCTGCCTTTACTTTTTTCATTTTGTGTATTATTCCATTGATTTTCACTCTGATCGTTATTTCCTTTATGCTTACTTTGGGTCTCATTTGTGCTGCTTCTAGTTTCTTAACATATAAACTGAGTTTGTTTTTTTTTTTTTTTACAGATCCCACAGATCTGTAAACTCTCTTGTTTTCACAGTATATTTAGTGGGTTTTTTTTTTTTTACTAACATCAAACTTTTTTTTATATTCTAATTCCCTTACTCTAGGGCCTAGCATGTAATCTATCTTGGTAAATGTTTCTGGTGCACTTGTAAAGAATATGGGTTGTTCTGTCATCTGTGGAATCTTCTCTAAATGTCATTTAGATCAAGTTGATTGATAGAATCTTTCCACTCTCCTCCATTTTTTTTGTTTTTGTTTCTATGTGCTCAATTATTGACTGATGAGTGTTAATCTCCAACATGAACCATAAATTTGTCTATTTCTTCTTAAAGATCTGTAAGTTTTGCTTCCTGTATTTTGAATTCTGTTATTAGGTACATAAGTATTTAGAACCATTTTATCCTGTTCTTCAATTGATCCTTTTATCTTTAGGAAATGACCCTTTGTCTTCTAGGTGATATTCTTTGTTCAATAATTTACTTTGTCTGATATGTACAATGCCACTCTAGATTTCTTGTCATTTGTGGTACCTAAGTCAATCCTTTTCTTTCCTCATATTTATAACCTCATTTTTCTTTATGTTTAATATGGGCTTCTCTGGGCAGCCTATAGTTATAGATGGGTGTTGCTTTTATTATCCAATCTGAAAATTTCTGACTTTCAATTGGGGTGTTTAGATCACATATATTTAATATAATTATTGATATTCTAGGGTTTGAATCTATCATGTTGCTATTTTCTATTTGTCCTTTTGGCACTTTTCACCTGTTTCTGTATCTCTAAAAGGTGTATTTTGTGTATCTTATCTATTTTATTGGCTATTAGATACACACACATATTTTAGTGGGTGCTGTAGGGTATATAGTATATGTCCTCAACTTCTCATGGCCTACTTCCAATTGATATAATGCCTCTTTGTATAGCATAAGGACCTAATAACCACCTTGTTAAGTACAAACATGGAAAATATGAAAAAACATTTTCCAATGAACTTTTCTCAGTAAATAACATATATAAATCTTTTTTTTTTTTTTTTTAATTTTTTTTCGACATTTATTTATTTTTGGGACAGAGAGAGACAGAGCATGAACGGGGGAGGGGCAAAGAGAGAGGGAGACACAGAATCAGAAACAGGCTCCAGGCTCTGAGCCATCAGCCCAGAGCCCGACGCGGGGCTCGAACTCACGGACCGCGAGATCGTGACCTGGCTGAAGTCGGACGCTCAACCGACTGCGCCACCCAGGCGCCCCAAAATCTTTTTGCTTGAATGGCATTGATTATAAGTATAATCTTGAATTAACATTTCTTGTTTTCTTTGCCTTATAGAAATTGTAGATAAATTGTATGAAAATTATATGTAAGTTATAAAAAAACAAAAGTCATAAGAATATATTATTAAAATGGTGACAATTTTCTTTAATTTGTGCTGTTTTTGATAATGTTCAAAAATTTTTTTAATATTTGTTTATTTTTGACAGAGAGAGACACACACACAGAGCATTAGCAGGGGGAGGGGCAGTGAGAAAGACACACACACACAGAATCTGATGTAGGATCCAGGCTCCGAGCTGTCAGCACAGAGCCCAACACAGGGCTGTAAGAACTCATGAACTGTGAGATCATGACCTGAGCCAAAGGTGGACGCTTAACCAACTGAGCCACCCAGGCACCCCTGTTTTGATGATTTTTAAGCTAAATATACCTGATGGATTGTTGCCTATCCAATAGCCTATTAGCTGGTGACAGAAATATGTCCAAGTAAAAAAGGAGATTTCACAGATTGCCTCTGAAGACAGAGATAAGCCAAAGAATTCTTCTGAAGTAGTTGTGATAAAACTTCTTCCAAATAAGCTCCTTAAGGGGAGGTAAGTTCCAGTTAGCACAAGCTCTCTTTTTATCCTTTGGGCTTCCCCTTTTATCCTGTCTAAAATGCACATAAAGAGCAAAAACTGGACCTTCATCTCGTCACTGTGAAGAAAAAGCCTAGAGACTCACAGAGACCTCAGCCTGACATTGTAAATGGCCAAGTCATCATCAGCCCAGAACATCTGCTTCAGATTCTTGGTAAGCAAGAGAAAAAGACACTTAAGAGGATTATGTGATTCATTTCTGTTTGCTATCCAGGAATTCTAATTCAAGTTTAAATAGTATTTCAAGGTAAGCTTTTATTGGCACATCAGAGAAGATAATTCATGTGTATATCGATTAATAACTTATATACAAAAAGTAAAAAATAACAATCTTCTCCCAGAAATTCTCTTTACTTAAAACCAGTAGGAGGACATGAATATGAAGAATAAAAGAAATACTTTTGAATATTCAAACTTGAGAAAATGAATGGGCGGGAATGACATTAATAGGACATTTTTTTTAAGTATTAACAGCATGTCAAAAAATGCAAATTATATGTATTGAGTTTTTAAATTCAATGTAAACAATATTTTTTTTAAATTTTTTTTTCAACGTTTTTTATTTATTTTTGGGACACAGAGAGACAGAGCATGAACGGGGGAGGGGCAGAGAGAGAGGGAGACACAGAATCAGAAACAGGCTCCAGGCTCTGAGCCATCAGCCCAGAGCCCGACGTGGGGTTGGAACTCACGGACCGCGAGATCGTGACCTGGCTGAAGTCGGACGCTCAACTGACTGCGCCACCCAGGCGCCCCTCTAAACAATATTTTTGTCTAAGTGATTGCTTTTATGATATTCCGTGGTATAAAAGTTCTGTTTTCATTTTTAATAGTAATCAATATTTCTTAAAAAATAATGTAGATATGTTGTTGTTTTTTTTCCCATTGAAATACCTATACAATTTTCCACAAATACTTGGTAATATTATTAGAGATTTTGTAAAAATTAACTATTTTGATGACAAGAATACTGAAAAATACTAAAAAGACATTTTTCAAATCTCTCACCTTGGCTACTCAAGATGCATTTCTCTGGATTCTCTCCTTCCTAATGGATAACATTAGCTCTATTAACTGAGCAGTTGCTGTCCTTCCTGAACATACTGCTATCAACCAGGTTTAGCTGGCTAGCAGCTGTGTAAGAAATGTGAAGACTTACTGGCTAAAGCTCTCAGGATAATTCTCTTAAGACTTCTCAAAGCACAGACTAAAATGAGAGTTCCCTAACTAGCAGACCCTGCTGCCTTTCCAGCCTATGTCTTGTAATACTCTGCTCACTCTTTGCGACCCAACATCTCTGTGCTACTTTCACTCTTGGGAGCAACACCACACTTATTGCCTTAAGGCCTTTTACGTGCTGTTGTTGTTGTTGTCTGGGATGTTGTTCCCCACACTTTTTATCTGACCCAGGACTGTTTACCCTCAAACTCTCAATGTCAATGCCCTTTTCTCAGAAGAGGCTTTCTTCTGTGGTTCCTCATTATAAATTTCACCCTCCTTCACCTTTGGTATTCTCATCTACAGCAACTTTTTTTTCTAATTTTCATTTTAGAGAGAGAAAACATGAGTGGGGGAGAGGAGCAGAAGGGGAGAGAGGGAGGGAGGGAGGGAGGGAGGGAGGGAGAGAGAGAGAGAGAGAGAGAGAGAGAGAGAATCCCAAGCAGGATCCACACTCAGCACAGAGCCCAATGTGGGGCTTGATCCCATGATCGTGGGACCATGATCTGGGTCAAGACCAAGAATTGGACACTCAACCCACTGAGCCTCCCAGGCGCACCTATAGCAACTTTTAATCTTCTCATTCACACCACTCATTGCAATTTGTGGTTCCATGTATATTCCTAGCCATTGTTTTGCCATATCTCTTATTTGTAGTTTTTTTTGTTTTTTGTTTTTGGATAATCTAACAACCTCAAGATGAAAATATTCATAGCTATTACTAATACGATTGTCACTGTTTGCTAAATCAAGTGTTTGGCCTAGTTTAAGAGCACTAATCCAGAACAGTATCTCCTAGCATTTTCAGTCTCCTACATATGGAGGAATCCAGATAACATAGTAGAGGGATATTGGTTTCCTCCCATAATTTGGTCACATATCAGCAAACTTTCTCCATCCCCAACCAAGAATAAATCCCTCAATTATCAGCTTCATTCCTGTCTAAGCAGTCCAAGTAAAAAATCACCATTATGGGGGCGCCTGGGTGGCGCAGTCGGTTAAGCGTCCGACTTCAGCCAGGTCACGATCTCACGGTCTGTGAGTTCGAGCCCCGCGTCGGGCTCTGGGCTGATGGCTCAGAGCCTGGAGCCTGTTTCTGATTCTGTGTCTCCCTCTCTCTCTGCCCGTCCCCCGTTCATGCTCTGTCTCTCTCTGTCCCAAAAATAAATAAAAACGTTGAAGAAAAAAAAAATTAAAAAAAAATCACCATTATGTAGCTTCTTTCCATTTTGAGCTCCTTGTATCTGAGGAGTTGGGTCACTAGTTCTATTAAACACTTCTATTAATGTGCATTTATTGTGTCCTTACTTGGTACTGGGCATGAGGTCATGAGACCTTGATATAAAGGGTACATTGTCTTCAAAGAGTTCACAGTCATAATTGAGCACAGAGAAAAAAAACCCAAAAAACTCATTAAGTTCAATTATCTATTGTGAGCTCCATGATGGTGTATTATGGGAACTACCCTCTTCTCCAACATCCTTAGTCAACAACATGGTCAGTGGCAGGCTCATGAATCTGCTGTGCATTTTATGTCTGTATATCTCATGTCCTCTCTTAGATAACAAGCCAAAACAGAACGGTTCATTCCTTTCTCTCCCCAACTAATGTTTTGCTTTCCTATCTCAGCTGCTCAAGCAAAAAACCTAGGCCTTGTCCTTGGTTCCTTTCTTTCCACCTTCTCTCATATCTAATGCATGAGCTCTGCCTCCAAAAGACATCCGAACTCAATAACCTCTTTTCTTTGCCACTAGTCTAAACCATTTCCTCCTTCTCCAAACTTTGAGCCACCACTGTCTTTCCACAGCCTCTTCAATGGAGTCTTTTAAATACAATCTTTTAAATCTTTTAAAAAAATCTTTTAAATACAAAGTTTATTTAATTTATTTATTTTGGCGGGGCAAGGGGAGAGAGAGAGAGAGAGAGAGAGGTAGAGAGGTAGAGAGAGAGAAAGAGAGAGAGAGAGAGAGAGAGAGAGAGAGAGAGAGAGAACCCTAAGTAGGCGCTGTGCTGAAAGCACAGAGCCCAATGTGGGGCTCAAACTCACAACCGTGTGATCATGACCTGAGCTGAGATCAAGAGTCGGATGCTTAACCGACTGAGCCACCTAGGTGTCCCAGTTAGGACTCTATTCTTAAATAAACTGAAAAGTCTATTTGGATTTTACCAGTTTCTGCTAACATTCTTTTCTGTTCCAGTATTCAATCCAGGATATCATCATATTGCATTATTCATCATGTTTCCCTAATCTTTTCCAATCTCTGACAGTTTTTTCACTCTCTCATGACTCTCCATGATTCTGACACTTTTGAAGAGTATTTTTCACAGGTGTTTTGTATAATATTTCTCACTTTGGATTTGTATGAATTTTCTCATGATTATACTGGGGTTATGGCTTTTAGGGAAGAACACCACAAAGGAGAAGTACATCTTATTGCATGTTATCAGCAGGTAACTGATATCAACATACATTATCACTCATGATATTAACCTTGATCACTTGATTAATACAGTGCCTACTACGTTTCTCCCTTATAAAATCACTGTATTTTCCTTTCTATACACTATTATTTGGGAACAAGTCACTAAATACTGCTCACAATCAAAATGAAAGGAATTAGGCCCCATATTCTATGTGGGATACTAACTACAAATATTTGCAATTCTTCTTTAAGGAAGGTTTGTCTCCTTTCTTCCATCAATTTATTTCTCTAATCATGTCTTTTTTTTTTTTAGTTTTTTTTTCAACGTTTATTTATTTTTGGGACAGAGAGAGACAGAGCATGAACGGGCGAGGGGCAGAGAGAGAGGGAGACACAGAATCGGAAACAGGCTCCAGGCTCTGAGCCATCAGCCCAGAGCCTGACGCGGGGCTCGAACTCACGGACCACGAGATTGTGACCTGGCTGAAGTCGGACGCTTAACCGACTGCGCCACCCAGGCGCCCCTCTCTAATCATGTCTTGATGTAGTAGGGACTCGTGGATATTTATTTTATTCTTTGAGTCATATCCAGTTTATTTTTCTATGTCTGAGGCACTCCATTAGAATGTGAGTTCCATGAGGGAAGATATCTCATTTGTCTTGTTCATTACCATAACCCTAAGGCCTAAAATAATTTCTGGCAAAGGATAAACATTCAATCAATATTAATGAATGAAAGACCAAATAACTTAAAACACATTTGCATGATATCTTTTTGTGTGGAATAAGCTTAGGAATTCCCTGAGCTTGCACACATGGGTTAACAAGGCATAAAGTAATAGGAAGCCACAGAATGAAAGCATCAAAGACTAGGTAAACAGGGAAAAGGCCCCCAGTATATGACAAAGGTATAGGAATAGGAAATTTCAGGATGAAAACATCCAAGATGAGCTAAACAAGATTAGGTATTCAGGGTGGAAGCAGCCCCCAACATAGTACAATAGCAGAAAGTTGCTTTCACAAGAAGGAAGGACCAAAATAGGTAAATAGGTAAAGAGGGCTATGGATGGCAGCAGGGCAAAGTTGCCCAGAGTGGAGCTAATTAGCAAAAGAAAGGTGCCTTGTTGACCCTGATGGTAGCACGCTCTTTCTGTCTTATTCCCTAGGCTAGCTAAGATAAACAGACTCATGCCTGCCGTAAACAACCATCTGCCTGGCACCAGGACTTTGTTTTGTATTGACCCAAACCCCTAACGCCACATATATTCAAAAGCCCCTTTCCCTCACACCCATGAGTTAATGTTCATGGTTTCATGGTCTCTTTGTGCATGTCCATCAAGCTTGTAAGCCTTCTGATCCTAATAAAAATGAGCAAGGACCCTTACTCGCGTCTCGTCTCTTCCTCGACATTAGCCTCTCTCGCATTTCAATCCTGCGTCGGCTCTCTTGCTGGACAAGAGAGAACTCCAGACCCAGAGTCTACGACATCTTTCACTCACCATCCTCATCCTTTAATTAAAAAGGGTGAAAGGGCATGAGGAAACCAAAGAAGTTTTAACAAACTCAATCATTATGTTCAATGGGAGGAATGGCAAGAAATCTACTTTGATACTTTCACATCAGCAAATATTTCTGATATTAGCTCACTTAAAATCTTGGCAAAAAATCCTAAACAGATTTGGCCAATTTAAACCAGAAATTTAGCTTCACTCTAGCAATAGTGGCAGACCAAGACTCAGTGAGATTTGTATTATCTCAACACAACCTATCCAGAGAATGGCCCAAACAGAGCAACACACACAGTTCTGTGACTAGTAGTTCATGGATATTACTCATGTTTTCTTACCTTCTGCACAATATCCCATACATCCTTGAGTGGGCTGTAGTAAGTACACAAAAAATTTTCCACAGTTTCTTACAGACACTGGGATTTGAAAAAGACAGCAGTCTTTTGTAGCGTTAAACAAAAAATGCCATGTGGCACAAGCTGTCAGTTGCTTGATCTCTCCAGGTGAAGGCAGTGTCTCTGAATCTCTCAGGGATAGCCAGATGGGGGCCTGTGTTCCACAGTGATTCATCTTTTGCAATAGAGAAAACAAAAGTTGAAAATCCAAGTTATTTTCACATGTGATAGATAAATCAACTTCGCATTTTTTTTCTGAACCACCTTTAAAATATTAAGTTATCATTTAAAAAAATCTAATAACTTGTACCTGTACTATAAAAGTAACTTTATGGAATATTAAATTTAAGGTAGATTGCTCATAATTAATATAACCTTACTCAATTTAAATTTATTCTGTGTTACTTTTGTATTATGAACAAGAGAAATTCAGTATCAGATAACTTACTATCATAGCAATATTATTTTAAGGTAAGATAGGTGAATCTGAAGTTATCTTAATACAGAGCAAAAAGATAAACTCACCTTGGAGATTTCTTCTGAAATTACTAAATATAGTATATGTAAGAAGTTAATGCATGGTTCAAGAGGTATCAAAAATCAGGGGAGAAGGAAAGAACTGTTCACAATTTGGTGATGAAACAACTGGTTGGTGATTTGGGGAAAGAAAGGAAGTTAAAGCCTCACTTGAAGCCAATTAGCAAAATCGCTTCCAGATGGAAAATGGAATTAAACAGAAAACTAATCCAGGAAAAATAAGAA
The DNA here is from genome assembly GCF_018350175.1 of Felis catus. Lineage (NCBI taxonomy): Eukaryota > Metazoa > Chordata > Mammalia > Carnivora > Felidae > Felis > Felis catus. The sequence continues at coordinate 105,553,693 of NC_058369.1, forward strand.
GAAACTATATATGACTTGGGAAGGACCCAGGCACTTGCTAAATGCATGACCTTGGGACAGGAACTCAACATCCATCTTTTCCTTTTGTTCTAGGTGGATTGCAGAATGTACCACACTGTACTATGGTGAGCTATAAACATAATTATGTACACAACATAATTTCTACATAGCAATGGCTCAGTAATTATTAGCCAGATTATAGCACTCAGTATTATTATTATCCCCATGCTTAATAGCAAAGGAAATCATAAAGGAAAAGACTAATAGTTGTGTTTAAATAATAATTTTAAAAATATAAGACAAATAAGAATTTAATAGGAAATATTATTTAATAGGATTATATTGTCACATTATTATACTTATTTTATTTTAATGATATATTATTACCCACTTAAAAACTAAGATCACGGGGCGCCTGGGTGGCGCAGTCGGTTAAGCGTCCGACTTCAGCCAGGTCACGATCTCGCGGTCCATGAGTTCGAGCCCCGCATCAGGCTCTGGGCTGATGGCTCAGAGCCTGGAGCCTGTTTCCGATTCTGTGTCTCCCTCTCTCTCTGCCCCTCCCCCGTTCATGCTCTGTCTCTCTCTGTCCCAAAAAAAATAAATAAACAACGTTGAAAAAAAAAAAAAAAAAAAAAAACTAAGATCACAAGGGCACCTGGGTGGCTCAGTAGGTCAAGCATTTGATTCTTGGTTTTGGCTCAGTTCATGATCTTGCAGTTCATGAAACTGAGCCCCGTGTCAGGCTTTGCACTGACAGCACTGAGCCTGCTTGGGATTCTCTCCCTCTCTCTCTTCCCCTCCTCTGCGGTCTCCTTCTCTCTCCTCTCTCTCAAAACAAATAAATATTATTAGAAAAGGTACTTTTATCTACTGCTACTGAAGTACTTTTATCTACTGAAATGAAATATTAGCATTATATTTTCTAAAAACAATTATATGTATCAAAAAGATACTAACCTCCACTAATTTTACTTATAAAAATAATCTTACTAAATACACTAGTGATAGAATATTATGTTCAAAATTAATTTTAAAGAATATTCAACAGCATAGGAAAATGTTAATGCTTTAATGGTACTTGAAAAAAGCATGTTATGCAATTTAACATGTAGCATGAAACTTAAGGAACAATATGAAAAGAGGGAATGATAGAAAAATGTGAATGGAGGTATGACTGTGTGGGTGGATGATGAATGAATGAATGTTATTCTATTAAATGTCTCTTATTTTCTAAGTTTTCTGTAGTGCACATAAATTACTTTAAACATTATAACAGACATTTATTTACACAGACATGTATTATCCTGTAGAGTTAAAAAAAAAAAAAAGATCACTTCTCCAGTTCGATGCTGCAAAGCCTTGGTTCAAGTAGGAGATGAAAGAGTGGGGGCAGAGAACACTTCCTCATGGGGGCACAGACCCAGCGGAATCATCTCATCTTTACATTTGTGTCAGGTTCTAGATTCAACTATAGTTAGTTCAGCCAAAGAAAAAGAATGCAAATATTTAAGGATGTAGTGAATTTCCTGTAATTTCTTCAAATTTTACTTTTAAATTCTGATTTTTTTTTGTTTATCACAAACAAAATGCCACAAAAGTGACAAGCAAATAAACAAAAAGGAAAAAATAAGATAGCCACAATGTCACCACTTAAAATTAAATATTGTTAAAATTTGGATATTTTTACTGAGGTTTTTTACATTGTGTGTTTAAAAGGGAAAATAATTCTTGTTTCCGCATAATTCACAAAAGGTGAGTAACAATAAGGGGAATGAACCTTCTATTTAAGACTGACAAGAAATGAAGTACTTGGAATACACATTATTTTACTGTTAGCAGGTTACTTGTGTGTGGTTCAGGACATGAGCTCCGGGAACTGGTGGTCTGTGATCAAAACTTAGGTGTTTGGGTAGCTGGGTAACTCTAGTAGGAGTGTTTCGCCTAAGAATCTATGTTTCCTGTGCTATATGATGGAAATAATGATGACAGGTTACATTGTAGAGCCATTGTAAAAACTACATAAGATATTATAGGTAAAAACCCTTGGTGGACTGCATGAGCATAACATTAACCATTGCTATTACTATTACCATGAGAACAGGGAACATGGAAATACCTCTTTGGATTAACTCAATCTTGATACACAAGCAAAATAATATTTTAGAGTGAGAAATAAACTGGTTGTAACAAGATTCGACCCTCATGAAAACATACATAAGGAAAAGCACATGTAGTTCTTAGTGAGTTGAAATACCTCAACACATTTGGTTGGCATCTCAGCAGGTTTGTCAAAGATGAGAAACCGATACCATCCGGGAGACAGGGAACGGTCACACACCAGGTTTTGAAAGGGAGAATGCTGGAGTTGCAACGAGTCAAAATGCACACTTCGGTAAGGGCTCTGAAGAATCTGGTGCCCCCCAGGAGAGCACTCCTGAGCTAGGAGGGAAAAGACAGTATCTTAAGTACGCGTTTCCTTCATTAACATGGGTTAGTCCTCAATTAAAATTGATTCTTTCCCCAAATTAAACAAATAATCCACAACTGCACATAAGGACCATCAGAAATGTTAGGGTCTCTTAGTGAGTCAAAGATGACTTCCACTTTTCATAAAGGCAATAATCCAGTCAGCAAACTGTAGGATGTGCTTTTGAGGTACTTGAGCTTCAAGACTTTTATTTCCATTTAATTTGGACAGTCAATATTGTTATCACTGTTGACATAGGTTTTTGTTTTTGTTGTTGTTTTTGTTTCATTCTTTCCGTCTGAAGTTACAGCCCCTATAAGCCTCCTCTTGAGGATGGCCTTCCAAGTTTGAATGCCATTACTGACCCTCCATGACCTGCTTTCCTTCCCAGTAACTATAGGTCCCCCAATATCCATCTCTACCAAGTCCTGAAAGGCAACAAAGTAAATTAAGCTTTTAATGCTAATCTAATTTTTGCAAAATGCCCTCCTACTGAAGCTTCCTGCATTCTTCAGTACAGGAAAGAAGATAAAGTTGTCAAGCTTTTTTCTTTCTTTTCTTTCTTCCTTTTTTTTTTAAAGATAAAGTATTGGAATACCTTTTTACTACCAAACACAGGAAAAGGAATGGGGTTCAGGGGTACAGTTTTGAAGGAGAAAAAGAAGAGTTCCGTAGTTTTTTGGGGAAGTTGTCTTAGCAGCACTTGGCCTGGGAGATACTTCTGTGAAACCCACAGAGGCAGAACATCGGGCTCCTCTTCCCATCAAGAAGAGAGAAGCAGGGGCGCCTGGGTGGTTCAGTCGGTTAAGCGACCAACTTTGGCTCAAGTCATGATCTCGTGGTCCGTGACTTTGAGCCCCGTGTTGGGCTCTGTGCGAACTGCTCAGAGCCTGGAGCCTGTTTCAGATTCTGTGTCTCCCTCTCTCTCTGACCCTCCCCCGTTCATGCTCTGTCAAAAAAATAAATAAAAGTTAATTTTTTTTTTTAATAAAAAAAGAGAGAAGCAGATATCAGAAGAAGAGACGTCCTAGAAATATGACTCTTGTTTGAGCTTCCTGTACTCTCGCATGATAGGGAGCAGAGAACTGCCCTTATTTGGGTACCAGAGTTTCTTGTTGACACAGTAGGTAGAAAATCTCCAAATATTAGCTATTACATACACTGAAGGAAAGCACTATAATAAAGATAATATCCATGAAATTGAAACGGGAAAGAAAAATCCAATCATTACTAAGGTACCTCACTGTGGGACAAATTTATCTAACTGAACAAAACTCTCAAACATATATACATAATTTTAGGTTACAGAGGCGTTTTCAATCAAAATCAATTTCTGAACTTAAGGGCATAAACTAGAAATACTAATTTGCAAGTAGATATCATAAATGTAGCGTATACAATTTTTTATTATGATTTTTTGCTGTTCATTTTGTCGTTTGTAGATATTACAATTAAATTGCACAAAATGTAGTGTTCTTAAAGAATTTTTAGAGTAAAAAAATTTAGGAATAAGCACAAAAGTTTCCTCTTCCTTTTATCTCTTGCTATACCAGTTTTAAATTTCCCAAGAAGAATGTAATCCAAAAAGCTCTATTGACTTTAATGATCTCAATCTGTCAACACTGGATAAATATTTCATAAAATGTGTATGGATGGAACTCAGGGGATGTGCTATCATTTCATCTAATTTTGAAATAACTCTAAGGTCCTATCAATACCAGAACACTGTACCTGGTTAGAAACTAAGGAAATATTTAAAAAGAGATTCTTAGTGAGGTATGCATGAATTATTGAGATGTTTTCTCTGTTCTCTTTCCTGCAGTAGAATTTTGTGTTCAAAAAAGTCACTAAGTCCATCTTTATTCTGTGTGGTATTTCTTCTTCCTAAGTGCTTCTGTAGCTCTCACATTTTCTCTAATTTTACACTCTCAATAACTGTTTTCTAGTCCAAAGCTGAAGATGTAATAAATACAGTAACAATCACAGTGTAACATCAGCAATACCAAAGAACTATATAATATCTACACAGAAATTGTTAGACCTGTATTTATTTTTATTTAATATTTATTTTAGAGGAAAATTCTTAAATCATATAAATAATAACAGCCCATATTTTTTATATTGATCATTTCAGTTTTTTCTAAAAAATCTACTTGTCTTTTTAAAAATGTTCACGGTCTCTGTAGAAAATTTTTAAATCTTATTAGTAATGAACAAGCCACACTCTTAAAAATCTCATGACAGCCTTAACTTTAGAATGCAGTACACAATTAACAAAGTGAGAATTATAAGGATAGTTTTGGTTTCCATTTGGAAATGTGGGGACTCAGCTCCTCAAATACTAATAGTTCTACAAGCCCATCTCACTTATTCATGACGTGAATGATGTGCTAAGCTTTCTAGCAAACTTCCAACAAAACTTTTCCCTCATAAAAAAGTACATATAAAATATTCACTTAAATTTACATATCCATTTATTTGAATCCCAATAGGATTCAAATAAGTGAGACAGCATATAATAGGATTTAATAGGATATAATACCTGGATTTCAAATACTATAGGAGAATGTGTCAAGTTATAAAGGACACATAATGATACAGTATAAAAAAAAAACTTTTCTAGTTTTATTTGTACATAAAAGGTAACCTGTACTAGATTGTTTTCTAGTTTAACACAATGGCCAGGATTCTTTAAGATTCATAATTGGTAGACAAAAAATTTGTTAAGAAACTAGATAAATCACTGTATTTTTAAGAGATGAATAGGCTTAATGCCTGAAAACAGGGACTTCATAATATTTGAGTTTATAATTAAAAAACCTTTGGTATATTGCCCTATGGGAATTTCAAATATTTGTAAATTTTTGAAAATCTGCTAGCTTCCCTAAAGCTTCTGATATTCAAAATAGAACTGTGAGTTCTGCAACAACACAAAAGGCTGAAAAACAAGGTCAGAGAGTGTCTAGTTTGCTAAATCTCTTTACCTTGCCCTGCTTTGTATGTCAACAGGCAAACTGAATGCTTCTTGTAAAGAATACAAATAGATTGAAAGTAAAAGTATGGGCAATATCATGCAAACAGCAACCACAAGAAAACTAGATTGTCTGTATTAATATCAGACAAAAAAAATCTTTAAAAATATTACCAGAAATAAGGAGGGGCATTTTGTAATGATGAAAGGTTCAATCCATGTGGAAGATATTCAATTACGAATACACACACACACACACACACACACACGCACACACACCCCTAATAAGAGAGCGTGAAAATATATCAAGTTAAACCTGATAGAAATGGGAAAAAATACATACTTCAACAGTAGTAGTTGGGGACTTCAATATTCCGCTTTCAATATGAATATAAAACTGGGCAGAAGATAACAAAGAAATAGAGCTAGAGCTGTACTATAAACCAACTTGACCTAAAAGACATCTATAGGACATACCTGTCAAAACCAGCAAATATAAGTTCTTCTGAAGTACATATGGAACATTGTCCTGGATGGACAATAAACTACACCACAAGATAAACCTCAATAAATTAAAAAAAAAACCACACAAGTCATGCAAAATATGTTCTCTGACCATAATGGAATGAAATTGTGAAACAGCAAAAATAAATTTAATTAGCTTACAAATACGTGTAAATTAAACAACCCAGATAATTGATGACTCAAAAAAGAAATTAAGAAGGAAATGACAAAATACACTGAAAAGATTAAAACAGATACAGTATATTTATGCGATGCTGTCAAAGTAGTACTTAGAGGGAAATTTATAGACATATATCCTTACATTAGATAAGAATAACATCTCAATGTAATAAACTAACCATGTACCTTAAGACACTGGAAAAAGAAGAGCATACTACATCTAAAGGAAGCAGAATGAAGGAAATTTTAAAGATTAGAGAGGAAATTAATGAAATTGAGAATAGAAAAACAATGGAGAAAGTCAATGATATCAAAAGCTGGTTCTCTGAAAAAAATCAACACAACTGGCATATCTCTAACTAGACTGAGAACAAAAAGACTCAGTTACCAGAATTTGAAATGAAGTAAGAGACAGCACTACAGATCTTATTAAGGAATATTATTACAGACAGGTATATGTCAATAAATTAGGTAACTTAGATGAGATTGGAAAGTTCCTAAAAAGACACAAACACCAAAACTTACTCAAGAGAAATAAGCAATCCAAATAGATTTGTATCATGTAGAATACTGAGTAAAAAAAAAAAAAAATACAACACAACACACACAATAAAGACCAGATTCAGATGGCATCAATGCTGCATTCTACCAAACATTTAAGGAATAAACCATTTCTTCAGAAACACTTCTAAATAATATATAAGGATGGATTACTAGGGGCACCTGGGTGGCTCAGTCAGTTGAGCATCCAAGTCTTGATTTCGGCTCAAGTCATGATCACAGGGTCGTGGGACTGAGCCCCGAATCCTGTTCCATGCTGAGTGTGGAGTCTACTTAGGATTCTCTCTCTCTCTCTCTCTCTCTCTCTCTCTTTCTCTCTCTCTCTCTTTCCCTCTCACCCTCTGCCTCTCTCCCCTGCTTGCACTCTCTCTATCTCTATATATAATAAAGTTCAAAAAATTAAAAAAAAATTAAAAGGATGGAACACTTCCAGACTCATTCTAGAGCCCAGTATTACTGACACCAAAACCAGAAAAAAGGTATCACAAGAAAAGAAGACTCCAGACCTATGTATCTTTTGAATATGGATGCAAATGTCCCCAGCAAAATATTGGCAACATGAATCTAGAAATTAGACAAAGAATTATAAACCATGACCAAGTGGAATTTCAACCAGGTGTGCAAGGTTGATTTAACATCCAAAAACTAATCAACATAATATTCCATATTGATATAATAAAAAAATAAAAATCCATAAGTGATTTTCAATATCCAGAAAAACTCATTTGAGATAAATCTAACACTCTTTATATGTGTGTGTGTGTGTGTGTGTATACACACATACATAAAAAGACTAGGAGTAGAATGTAACTTCTCCACCTGATAAAGACAATCTACAAAAAACCCTACAGGTTACATCATACTTGAAGAAATACTGGATGCTTTCTCATAAGATCAGGAATGCCTGCTCTCACTGCTTCTATTCAACATGGTATTTCAGGTTCTAACTCTGACAACTAGGAAAGATAAATAAACAAAAGGAATCCAGATTGAAAAAGAAGAAGTAAAACTATCTCTATTCACATATGACATGATTTTTTATGTAAAAATTCCTAACAAACCCACACATACAAAAATTATAATGAACACATTTAGAAAGATTTCAGGATACAAAATCAAGATACAAAATTTAATTATACTCCTACACATGTGCAAAGAATAGACTGAAAATGCAATTTAAAAAATGATTTGAGGGTGCCTGGGTGGCTCACTCAGTTAAGCATCTGACTCCTGATTTTGGCTCAGGTCATGATCTCACAGTTTGTGAGATTGAGCCCTACATTGGGCCCCACTTTGGGCTCTGTGCTGACAGTGTGGAGCCTGCTTGGGATTCTCTCTCTCCCTCTCTATCTGTCCCTTCCCCTCTCACGTGCATGCATGTTCTCATTCTCTCAAAATAAATAAACTTTAAAATAATGATTTCACTTACATAGCTTCAAAAGAACAAATTACTTTGGGATAAATTTAATAAAAAAGTGTAAATTTAAATATCACAAAACATTGTTGAAATAAATTAGAAATCTATGTAAATGGAAATAGATCCACATTCTTAGATCATAAGATTTAATGTTGTTAAGATTGCAATCTGCCCCAAATTAACAAGAAGGTTCATCCTATCAGAATCCCTATCAGAATACCATGTGACTCCTTTGTAGAAATTGGCAAACTAATTCGAAATTCATTTGGAATTCCAAGGGACCCAGAATAGCTAAACCATTTCTTAAAAAAGAAAGACAAAATAGGAGGAATTATATTTTCCTATTTTATAATTTACTACAAAACATCAGCAATCAAAATAGCATCATGGTGACTAAGGATAAGTATAGATCGGGTGCCTGGGTGGCCCAGTCCATTGAGCATCTGACCTCAGCTCAGGTCATGACCTCACGTTCTGTGGGTTCAAGCCCCGTGTCAGGCTCTGTGCTGACAGCTCAGAACCTGGAGCCTGCACCAGATTCTGTGTCTCCCTCTCTCTCTGCTCCTCCCCTGCTCATGCTCTGACTCTCTCTCTCTCAAAAATAAATAAACATTAAAAAAAAAAAAGGATAAGCACAGATCAGTGAATAATACGGAGAGTCCAGAAATAAACCCATGTATGTATCTATGGTTTTCAACTGATTTTCAGCCTAGGTGCTAAGGTCATTTCATGGGAAATAACAGTCTTTTTCAACAAATGGTGCTGGGAAAATTGGATATTCACATGTAAAATAATAACCTTGGACCCTTATGTTGTGCCATATATAAAAATTAACTCAAAATGTATAATCAAAGACCTAAATACAAGATATAAACCTATAAAACTCTTAGAAAAAACATTGGGGTAAATCTCCATGACTTTAGATTTGGCAATAGATTCCAAGAAATAACAACAAAAAACAAGCAACAAAAGAAATGATAGATAAATTGGATTTCATTAAAATTAAAAACTCCCATGCTTCAAAGACATCATCAAGAAAGTGAAAAGACAAGTCAGAGAATGGGGAAAAATTGCAAATCACATATCTAGTAAGATAATTGTATTTATAATACATAAGTAACTCATACAACTCACCGGCAAAGCATCTGAGTAGTATTTCTTCAAAGAAGACATACTGGTACCAATAAACACATGAAAAAATGCTTGCCATCATTAGCCACCAGGAAAACACAAATCAAACCACAAAGAAATGTCACTTCATACGAAATAAGATGGCTAAAATCAAAATCTCAATGTCAACTGGGATGTGGATGCATTAGAACCCTCACACACTTCTATGAGACTATAAAACATGCAGCCACTTTGGAACTAGCTGTTCCTCAAAAGGTTAAACAGAATTACTCCATGATCCAGTAATTCCAGTAATAAACATGCTTCTAGGTATATCCATGCCTAAGAGAAATGAAAACAGGTGTGCACCCAAAAGCTTGTACCAGGATGTTCACAGTAGCATTACATATAATGGCCCAAAGGTGGGGGTGCCCAGGTGGCTCAGTCAGTTAAGCCACCGACTCTCGATTTTGGCTCAGGTCACGATCTCACAGTTCGAGAGTTTGAGTCCCCCTAGTCAGGCTCTATGTTGATGATGCAGAGCCTGCTTGGGATTCTCTCTCTCCCTCTCTCTCTCTCTGCTCCCCCCCCCCCACAAAATAAATAAATAAAAACTTAAAAACGTGGCCCAAAGGTGTAAACACCCCAAATGTTCATCAACTGATGAATGTACAATGTAAATACTTAGAGTGGAAAATTACTCCACCATAAAAAGAGATGAAGTACTAAATACAGTACAATATGGGAAGAAGCGGCAAGATGGCGGCTTAGGAGGACGCTGGGCTCACCGCGCGTCCTGCTGATCACTTAGATTCCACCTACACCTGCCTAAATAACCCAGAAAACCGCCAGAGGATTAGCAGAACGGAGTCGCCGGAGCCAAACGCAGACGAGAGGCCCACGGAAGAGGGTAGGAAGGGCTGCGAGGCGGTGCGCGCTCCACGGACTGGCGGGAGGGAGCCGGGGCGGAGGGGCGGCTCGCCGGCCAAGCAGAGCCCCCGAGTCTGGCTGGCAAAAGCGGAGGGGCCTGACGGACTGTGTTCCCACAACAAGCGCGACTTAGCGTCTGGGAGGTCATAAGTTAACAGCTCTGCTCGGAAAGCGGGAAGGCTGGAGGACAAAGGGAGGGAGAGCTGCTGAGCCCCCTGACAACAGAGCTCAGCTTGGTGGGGAACAAAGGCGCTCGCCAGCGCCATCTCCCCCGCCCACCCCCCAGCCAAAATCCCAAAGAGAACCAGTTCCTGCCAGGGAACTTGCTCGCTCTGCGCAAACACTCAACTCTGTGCTTCTGCGGAGCCAAACCTCCGGCAGCGGATCTGACTCCCTCCCGCTGCCACAGGGCCCCTCCTGAAGAGGATCACCTAAGGAGAAGCGATCTAAGCCTGCCCCTCCTGCCCCCGTGCACCTTGCCTACCCACCCCAGCTAATACGCCAGATCCCCAGCATCACAAGCCTGGCAGTGTGCAAGTAGCCCAGACGGGCCACACCACCCCACAGTGAATCCCGCCCCTAGGAGAGGGGAAGAGAAGGCACACACCAGTCTGACCGTGGCCCCAGCGGTGGGCTGGGGGCAGACATCAGGTCTGACTGCGGCCCCGCCCACCAACTCCAGTTATACACCACAACACAGGGGAAGTGCCCTGCAGGTCCTCACCACGCCAGGGACTATCCAAAATGACCAAGCGGAAGAATTCCCCTCAGAAGAATCTCCAGGAAATAACAACAGCTAATGAACTGATCAAAAAGGATTTAAATAATATAACAGAAAGTGAATTTAGAATAATAGTCATAAAATTAATCGCTGGGCTTGAAAACAGTATACAGGACAGCAGAGAATCTCTTGCTACAGAGATCAAGGGACTAAGGAACAGTCACGAGGAGCTGAAAAACGCTTTAAACGAAATGCATAACAAAATGGAAACCACCACAGCTCGGCTTGAAGAGGCAGAGGAGAGAATAGGTGAACTAGAGGATAAAGTTATGGAAAAAGAGGAAGCTGAGAAAAAGAGAGATAAAAAAATCCAGGAGTATGAGGGGAAAATTAGAGAACTAAGTGATACACTAAAAAGAAATAATATACGCATAATTGGTATCCCAGAGGAGGAAGAGAGAGGGAAAGGTGCTGAAGGGGTACTTGAAGAAATAATAGCTGAGAACTTCCCTGAACTGGGGAAGGAAAAAGGCATTGAAATCCAAGAGGCACAGAGAACTCCCTTCAGACGTAACTTGAATCGATCTTCTGCACGACATATCATAGTGAAACTGGCAAAATACAAGGATAAAGAGAAAATTCTGAAAGCAGCAAGGGGTAAACGTGCCCTCACATATAAAGGGAGACCTATAAGACTCGTGACTGATCTCTCTTTTGAAACTTGGCAAGCCAGAAAGAATTGGCACGAGATTTTCAGGGTGCTAGACAGAAAAAATATGCAGCCGAGAATCCTTTACCCAGCAAGTCTGTCATTTAGAATAGAAGGAGAGATAAAGGTTTTCCCAAACAAACAAAAACTGAAGGAATTTGTCACCACTAAACCAGCCCTACAAGAGATCCTAAGGGGGACCCTGTGAGACAAAGTCCCAGAGACATCACTACAAGCATAAAACATACAGACATCACAATGACTCTCAACCCGTATCTTTCTATAATAACACTGAATGTAAATGGATTAAATGCACCAACCAAAAGACATAGGGTATCAGAATGGATAAAAAAACAAGACCCATCTATTTGCTGTCTACAAGAGACTCATTTTAGACCTGAGGACACCTTTAGATTGAGAGTGAGGGGATGGAGAACTATTTATCATGCGACTGGAAGCCAAAAGAAAGCTGGAGTAGCCATACTTATATCAGACAAACTAGACTTTAAATTAAAGGCTGTAACAAGAGATGAAGAAGGACATTATATAATAGTTACAGGGTCTATCCATCAGGAAGAGCTAACAATTATAAATGTCTATGCGCCGAATACCGGAGCCCCCAAATATATAAAACAATTACTCATAAACATAAGCAACCTTATTGATAAGAATGTGGTAATTGCAGGGGACTTTAACACCCCACTTACAGAAATGGACAGATCATCTAGACACACGGTCAATAAAGAAACAAGGGCCCTGAATGAGACATTGGATCAGATGGACTTGACAGATATATTTAGAACGCTGCATCCCAAAGCAACAGAATATACTTTCTTCTCGAGTGCACATGGAACATTCTCCAAGATAGATCATATACTGGGTCACAAAACAGCCCTTCATAAGTTTACAAGAATTGAAATTATACCATGCATACTTTCAGACCACAATGCTATGAAGCTTGAAATCAACCACAGGAAAAAGTCTGGAAAACCTCCAAAGGCATGGAGGTTAAAGAACACCCTACTAACGAATGAGTGGGTCAACCAGGCAATTAGAGAAGAAATTAAAAAATATATGGAAACAAACGAAAATGAAAATACAACAATCCAAACGCTTTGGGACGCAGCGAAGGCAGTCCTGAGAGGAAAATACATTGCAATCCAGGCCTATCTCAAGAAACAAGAAAAATCCCAAATACAAAATCTAACAGCACACCTAAAGGAACTAGAAGCAGAACAGCAAAGGCAGCCTAAACCCAGCAGAAGAAGAGAAATCATAAAGATCAGAGCAGAAATAAACAATATAGAATCTAAAAAAACTGTAGAGCAGATCAACGAAACCAAGAGTTGGTTTTTTGAAAAAATAAACAAAATTGACAAACCTCTAGCCAGGCTTCTCAAAAAGAAAAGGGAAATGACCCAAATAGACAAAATCATGAATGAAAATGGAATTATTACAACCAATCCCTCAGAGATACAAACAATTATCAGGGAATACTATGAAAAATTATATGCCAACAAATTGGACAACCTGGAAGAAATGGACAAATTCCTGAACACCCACACTCTTCCAAAATTCAATCAGGAGGAAATAGAAAGCTTGAACAGACCCATAACCAGCGAAGAAATTGAATCGGTTATCAAAAATCTCCCAACAAATAAGAGTCCAGGACCAGATGGCTTCCCAGGGGAGTTCTACCAGACGTTTAAAGCAGAGATAATACCTATCCTTCTCAAGCTATTCCAAGAAATAGAAAGGGAAGGAAAACTTCCAGACTCATTCTATGAAGCCAGTATTACTTTGATTCCTAAACCAGACAGAGACCCAGTAAAAAAAGAGAACTACAGGCCAATATCCCTGATGAATATGGATGCAAAAATTCTCAATAAGATACTAGCAAATCGAATTCAACGGCATATAAAAAGAATTATTCACCATGATCAAGTGGGATTCATTCCTGGGATGCAGGGCTGGTTCAACATTCGCAAATCAATCAACGTGATACATCACATTAACAAAAAAAAAGAGAAGAACCATATGATCCTGTCAATCGATGCAGAAAAGGCCTTTGACAAAATCCAGCACCCTTTCTTAATAAAAACCCTTGAGAAAGTCGGGATAGAAGGAACATACTTAAAGATCATAAAAGCCATTTATGAAAAGCCCACAGCTAACATCATCCTCAACGGGGAAAAACTGAGAGCTTTTTCCCTGAGATCAGGAACACGACAAGGATGCCCACTCTCACCGCTGCTGTTTAACATAGTGCTGGAAGTTCTAGCATCAGCAATCAGACAACAAAAGGAAATCAAAGGCATCAAAATTGGCAAAGACGAAGTCAAGCTTTCGCTTTTTGCAGATGACATGATATTATACATGGAAAATCCGATAGACTCCACCAAAAGTCTACTAGAACTGATACATGAATTCAGCAAAGTTGCAGGATACAAAATCAATGTACAGAAATCAGTTGCATTCTTATACACTAACAATGAAGCAACAGAAAGACAAATAAAGAAACTGATCCCATTCACAATTGCACCAAGAAGCATAAAATACCTAGGAATAAATCTAACCAAAGATGTAAAGGATCTGTATGCTGAAAACTATAGAAAGCTTATGAAGGAAATTGAAGAAGATTTAAAGAAATGGAAAGACATTCCCTGCTCATGGATTGGAAAAATAAATATTGTCAAAATGTCAATACTACCCAAAGCTATCTACACATTCAATGCAATCCCAATCAAAATTGCACCAGCATTCTTCTCGAAACTAGAACAAGCAATCCTAAAATTCATATGGAACCACAAAAGGCCCAGAATAGCCAAAGGAATTTTGAAGAAGAAGACCAAAGCAGGAGGCATCACAATCCCAGACTTTAGCCTCTACTACAAAGCTGTCATCATCAAGACAGCGTGGTATTGGCACAGTAACAGACACATAGACCAATGGAATAGAATAGAAACCCCAGAACTAGACCCACAAACGTATGGCCAACTCATCTTTGACAAAGCAGGACAGAACATCCAATGGAAAAAAGACAGCCTCTTTAACAAATGGTGCTGGGAGAACTGGACAGCAACATGCAGAAGGTTGAAACTAGACCACTTTCTCACACCATTCACAAAAATAAACTCAAAATGGATAAAGGACCTGAATGTGAGACAGGAAACCATCAAAACCTTAGAGGAGAAAGCAGGAAAAGACCTCTCTGACCTCAGCCGTAGCAATCTCTTACTCGACACATCCCCAAAGGCAAGGGAATTAAAAGCAAAAGTGAATTACTGGGACCTTATGAAGATAAAAAGCTTCTGCACAGCAAAGGAAACAACCAACAAAACTAAAAGGCAACCAACGGAATGGGAAAAGATATTTGCAAATGACATATCGGACAAAGGGCTAGTATCCAAAATCTATAAAGAGCTCACCAAACTCCACACCCGAAAAACAAATAACCCAGTGAAGAAATGGGCAGAAAACATGAATAGACACTTCTCTAAAGAAGACATCCGGATGGCCAACAGGCACATGAAAAGATGTTCAGCGTCGCTCCTTATCAGGGAAATACAAATCAAAACCACACTCAGGTATCACCTCACGCCAGTCAGAGTGGCCAAAATGAACAAATCAGGAGACTCTAGATGCTGGAGAGGATGTGGAGAAACGGGAACCCTCTTGCACTGTTGGTGGGAATGCAAATTGGTGCAGCCGCTCTGGAAAGCAGTGTGGAGGTTCCTCAGAAAATTAAAAATAGACCTACCCTATGACCCAGCAATAGCACTGCTAGGAATTTATCCAAGGGATACAGGAGTACTGATGCATAGGGCCACTTGTACCCCAATGTTCATAGCAGCACTCTCAACAATAGCCAAATTATGGAAAGAGCCTAAATGTCCATCAACTGATGAATGGATAAAGAAATTGTGGTTTATATACACAATGGAATATTACGTGGCAATGAGAAAAAATGAAATATGGCCTTTTGTAGCAACGTGGATGGAACTGGAGAGTGTGATGCTAAGTGAAATAAGCCATACAGAGAAAGACAGATACCATATGGTTTCACTCTTATGTGGACCCTGAGAAATTAACAGGAACCCATGGGGGAGGGGAAGGAAAAAAAAAAAAAAAACAGGTTAGAGTGGGAGAGAGCCAAAGCATAAGAGACTCTTAAAAACTGAGAACAAACTGGGGGTTGATGGGGGGTGGGAGGGAGGAGAGGGTGGGTGATGGGTATTGAGGAGGGCACCTTTTGGGATGAGCACTGGGTGTTGTATGGAAACTAATTTGTCAATAAATTTCATATAAAAAAAAATAAATAAATAAATGCTTGCGCCCTTAAAAAAAAAAAAAATAAAAAAAAAAAATAAATACAGTACAATATGAATGAACCTTGAAAACATAAAGCTAGGTGAAAATAGTCAGTCACAAAAGGCAGGCTGCTGTATGATTCCACTTATTAAAATGTCCAGGATAGGCAGATCCATAGAACAGAAAGTAGATCAGAGATTGCCTATGGTTGCAAAGGTGAGACGGTAATGGAGGGAAGAGGGGACAGAAAGCTGGAGTACAGTATCTCTTTTTCAGATGATAAAAATGTCCTATAACTGACGGCAGTGGTTGCACATATCTGTGAATATACTAAAAAGCAGACCACTGCATACTGCAGTAACTGCTGCACTCTGTAAATGAGTGACTTATATGGTACAATAAACTGTATTTCAATAAAGCTGTTTGAAAAAAATAATATTTTCTATTCCTCTCTCCTTCCATCTTTATTAGATATAAAAAACTTATCAACTTTACCAACATATGAACTTAGAACTTGGTAAGGGTTAATATTTGCCCTCAGTAGGGAAATTATAAAGCTATTATATAAAGGCAACAAGGGGTTTTGTGCTGTATGGCAAACATTGAAGCAGATACTCTCTATAAATATTAGTCATTTTTCTGGAAATATTTTATCTAACTATAATAAATGCATATTTAATGCTTTTTATGTTTAACAGTTCTTCATGAAAATCTAGTGAATCTGAAAGCAAACGAAAGAAGGTACAGACTAATGACACCTTGTTAAAGTATCATTTCAGGAAATAATATATTGGGTTTTAATATTCTTTTTAAAATTTTACATGGGAAAGTGCTTTCTCTCCCCCCTCCTCTTTTTACAAAGCAAATTCACCTTAGTAACATACATTGAGATCAACAAGATGATAAGACTAAATTATACCCTAAGCAATTACAAATGTATTTTTTTTCAAGGGGCAGATATACACAGATCAGATTTCTGAAAACATATAAGGAAATTTACAATATAATAAGTCACTTTCATTTAATATTCCCAACTATCCGCCCACAAAAAGCAATCAGGAAGACCTAACTAATGTTTTAACTTCCCTGTATTCTAAACTGTCCTCTTTTTAATGGATTAAAGATGCAGGAGTGGTGCTATTTTCTTCGTAGAGATCTCTTCTACAGCAGCAAGAGGGATTGTAACAGATATACTAAAATATCATACACAGAACTTAACGTATTGATTTATTGTAGAGATAAAATGTTCATCAATTACTTATTTCCAGCGGTGGGGTGGGAGTGCAGTAGATGTCCAGCAGTTTGGAACTTAACTCTTTGCGGGTAATTCGGCTCCACTTGCCAATAGGATGCTGGCAAATCCAGCAAAAGTTTCTTACAGTAGACACCTTAAAGAGCAGGATATCAGCAGGAAACAGAACCGACGAACACTAACAGGACTGAGGGTCCTAGAGCGGGAGAAGAGGAGGCGACAAACTCCTGAGCACGAAGAAATCACACAGAGCCGAAGGGCTGCAAACGGACCAAAGAGGGCAGAAGGGCAGGGCAGAGGTCGGTGAGGGTCAAGTATCAGATGCGGCCATAGGATGCACAAGGACGCTCCAGTGTCATCCAGGAAGTCAGCCCCCTTCTCCCTAAGGTCCGAGTGGCGCCCCAGCGCTCCCTTCCGCCTGAACCCTACCTCGCCAACCTTGTCCCGGGGCCAGGAGCATAAGCGCCAGCGCCAGAGCCCAGACTCGGCCAAGCATCGCTGCCGCCGCACTTGGGGTCCCAGGCGTCGCAGGGCCCGGGCCGTGGGTGTAAGCAGGCTGCGGACACCTCAGCCCTCCTATCACAGAACTTTCTCAATCCGTTCCTGCTCAGTCTTCAGGGACGCTGCATGTCCCCGCTTGGGGGAATCAGCTGTCCTTTCCTGGGACACAAGCGAGAGTCTTCCGCGCAGCCCCTCGGCGGCGACTCTCCTCCCACAGAAGCCCCGCCCGTCCATCGGAAAGCCACGCCCACCTTTTCCCGGGGAGACCAGGTCCTGCAGGGTCCAGGCTGTAGCACACCCACCACCTTGGATCTCAAAGGCAGTCGTACATCCAGGGCAAGCTCACGGGATATAGCTTGGCACCTCGAGTCTCACTGTCTTAACAACGCTTTAAGAAAAACTGATAATCCTAGAAATTGTTCAGATGGATCTCCAATAAAAGCAGCTTTGTGAGGTTCTGTTGGAAGGGGCAGTGCCCGTGGTTATCCCTGTAGATGGATTCTTAACCTCGCAATTGCGGGTGCTGGTTTGCCCCGAGAGGAGCATATGCTTCTCAGAAATTGCTCCTGTCACCTCAGGCCTCATTGATGAAGGATGGGAGGAGGGAGTGGAGATTAATGGCACAACACTGGTAGCTCTCTTCCTCTGCTTTTAAGACAGTTGTGAGAAGTGGGAGGGAGGACATGGAGACTTTCAAACATGTGGAGTTAGCCATTGTAATTGCTGGTGATCCCCAAATTTTTTTCAGGTGCTCAGTGGTGACCCAGTGACTCAGGATATGGTCAACATATGGTCCCATGATTCCCAAGGTTGCCTTGTGGATGGTGTCCAATGTGAAGTTATCTTCACATGCCTGGTTGGTTCTGCAGAGGGAGCAGGCCCCCACCTTTAAAAAAAGGAACAACTGATATTTTTAGGTAGGCTCCACACGCAGTACTCACAATGCTGAGCTCAAGACCCCAGCTGAGATCAACTGGACACTTAAATGACTGAGATACTCAGGCACCCTGATTCTGCATCCTTCTATGTCATTAAATGAAACCTCACTTTCCTAGGTTTTCTTTGGAAGTCTCCTTTCTCTCAAGAACCTTATCTATCACCTGGCACTTTGTCTTCAGAGCTGGTATTTGAGAGGAAAGAAGACACTGGATAACAGAAGGTAGTTCCAAGGTCCTGATGGGCTCCAGGATTCAGGCCACAGTACCACCTATAGATCTGGAGGACTGAGGCTTGGATGAGGCATGGTGGTAAAGGCAGAAGATGTCCAAATGCATAAAGAAGTTATTTTAAAAATAGTTTATATTTTTTTTTATTTGAAAGAGAAATTACAATTAAAAATTTTTAACTTTGTTTCCAAAGTGTAAGTATTAACTCATTTTGGGAGAAAAAACATCTTTGTTATGCAACGTGTAGCCCCCTTTTACATGCAATGAAGACATCCAATGTAAAACAAAAATGAAATACAACTTTTTGGTGGGGTTGGACAGATGATTTTCATCTTTGGGCCTAATTATGGAAGAATAAGGTGAGCAGAATGAAAACCCTGAGATATTTTTTTTAAATTTTTTTTCCACATTTTTATTTATTTTTGGGACAGAGAGAGACAAAGCATGAATGGGGGAGGGTCAGAGAGAGAGGGAGACACAGAATCGGAAACAGGCTCCAGGCTCTGAGCCATCAGCCCAGAGCCTGACGTGGGGCTTGAACTCACGGACCGCGAGATTGTGACCTGGCTGAAGTCGGACGCTTAACCGACTGCGCCACCCAGGCGCCCCAACCCTGAGATATTTTTAACGTATGTCTTTTTGCTTCAGCTTATAAAGCCCTAATAAAACTGAAACAGAAAAGTAAACATCAACTGTCTCAGACTATTTGTGAAATAACCAGGAATAAAGTAAAGGCTATAATCAAGATTTAATTACAATAGGCTTTTTATAATTTATTTTTGTCCAGCAATATGTGCAGAAATACAACCAACTTTTATACTTTCTTGGAGGACATTACTTACCTAATTTCCAACAAACCCTGATTACACAATTTAAAGTACAGTGGGTCCTATTTTTCCCTTCAGGTTTTGACTTATGAATACTATTTGATGAGTTTACAATAGGCTTGTTAACAAAGAACCAATTTTCCTTGATGTATGTGAGTTAAAATGGGAACAAAAGTGCTCTTAAAATGTTTTTCAAATCTCAATGGAACATTTACTTGAACTGGTGTGGTTCTGGAAAAATATACCAAATAATAATTAGTTATAAGATTGTGGAAAAAACTAAAAGGTAATAAAAATAATGTTTTCATATGTATCTGGCGAAGTACATCAAAACTGGTATAAGATTCAAATATTTTTAACTTTATTTTTGAAAAGGAGAAAAAAAACAATGGATATATGGTACCCTTACTGTAAATATCGATGGCGCTAGTAAAATGCAATAGATATCACCAAGAGACAGAAATAATACAGAATGTCCGAGGAAAGATGAAATGAAGCCAAGGGTTAATAAGTACAATATAACCAGAATGAAGAAAAAAGCCCACCAACAGAAACTTTCAAATGATGATTTTTTTTTTTAAAGAAAATAACTCTGCTCTTGTCAGGTTCTTTTGCAAAATGATGATGGGCTTGTCTGGGTAAAACCCCCCAAATTCAGGGGGCAGAAAGACACAGCTATTAAGTGCACAAACCTTAGGGTCAGGACACCTGGATTGTAATCCTAGATCTGCTACCTATTTACTGGCTGTGTAACTTGGACATCACACTTAATCTCTTTTAACCTCATTTTTCTGTACAGTGGGAATGATGATAATAATACCTACTCCACAGAGTTTAAGAAACTAAAGTGTATATATGTGTGAGGAATGGTCTGGAGGATGAGTCTGAAGAGAAAGCACTTAGATTCTGGCACAGAGTAACTAAAATGAATGTACATTATAATTTATGGTTAATAAAACAAAGGTGCAATACCACATAATTATACTTTTTCTTATATCTTGTTATTATATAAAGGTGCATAGTTTCTCAGTGTTACCTTATGCCAGTGTACAGGATAATTTGGAGTAAACTTACTGAAAATACACATTTATAGCTCGTATGAATTCCTTGGCCAGTATGTATTTTACTAAATAAAAGAGTCTGGCTCTTTCCCAGATACATCTATCTATCTATCTATCTATCTATCTATCTATCTATCTATCTAGCCAGGGAGAGGGTTAACAGGAAATAGCATCAGGGGGAGATAATGGCATCCCAAATCAATACTTGAGCTTCATAAATTAGTATCTTGGCTTTGGCTCTCAGTTTATATTCAGGAAGTTATTGCTCCCAAAGAGACACACCAAATGGAACAGACATTTTGCTCCCAGCAACAGCAAATCCTTTCTTAATGAGGAATGAACTAGAGACTTGAAACAGTAAAGAAAATTTATTGAGAACATCCATTAACTGTGAATTTTATAATGTTTATTATGGCACGCCTCTAGGGAATAAGGTGGAAAGGCTGGGAGAGGGGAGCTGACTGCCTGGCATGAATACTGGTTATAAGAATCAATCTTTTCACGTCTATGTTTGAAGCAGCATTACTCATAACAGCTAAAACACGGATGAAATCCAAGTATCCACTGATGGATGAATGGTAAGCAATGTATGGAATATGAATACAATGGAATATTATTCACTTTTAAAAAGGAAAGAGGGGCGCCTGGGTGGCGCAGTCGGTTAAGCGTCCGACTTCAGCCAGGTCAGGATCTTGCGGTCCGTGAGTTCGAGCCCCGCGTTGGGCTCTGGGCTGATGGCTCAGAGCCTGGAGCCTGTTTCCGATTCTGTGTCTCCCTCTCTCTCTGCCCCTCCCCCATTCATGCTCTGTCTCTGTCCCAAAAATAAATAAACGTTGAAAACAAAATTAAAAAAAAATAAATAAATAAAAAGGAAAGAAATTCTGATACAATATAAACATGGATGAACTCTGAAGACATTATGCTAAGAGAAATAAACCAGTTAAAAGGATAAATACTGTATGATTCCACATATGTGAAGTACCCAGAGCAGTGAAGTTCATAGAGACAGAAAACAGAATGGTGGTTCCCAAGGGCTGAGGGCGGGGGCAGGGGCAATGGGGAGTTACTATTTAACGATTACAGAGTTTCAATTTGGAAAGATAAACTTCTAGAGATGGACAGTTATACCTGTTGCACAATACTGTGAATGTACTTATGCTACTGAACTGTATATTTAAAAATAGTTAAAATGACAACTTTATGTTATATATATTTTGCCACAATAGGGAAAATTAAATAAAATGAATGAATCTTTCACCCATCAGCCAGAAAGCAAGCCCTTTATTTAAACAGATCTCAACATTACCAGCTCCAAGGACATTTCTTGAAATGTTCCGTAGAGTAGAAATGGCTTAAACTGTGATTAAGTTTACAGAACATAAACTCACAGAGGTTAACAAATTGATTACACGTCAATCAGTCATGCAAAACCACATAAATTGAGACATGGTAGCATAAGATTTACCAGCTAAGCAGTTTTCCTATCTTGTTGATCAGTAAACAGAATTCAGAGAAATTACTTTTCAAAGATTTCTTTCATTTTTATGAAATGAAAGCAACTTTTATGAATAGCTATTTTAATAAAGAAATTAACTTATTTCAACATAATATGTTCCATAATGTGATGTACAAAATGAAATTGGAATACTAAAGTTCCTTTGAAGGGAGTTGGAAAAGGTGTATATTATCCCTTTCAATAGCCATTCATATACATAAGTAATAGTTTGGATCAGAAGTATATATTATAAAATGCCTTTATAACCGAAATGTCTGCCTAGTAAACGTCATGATTATACTTGAATGTTATTTAGATTCTTCTATAAGACTTAAATAAAATGTTGTAGCAGGTGGGCAAGCTATGTAACATTTCTATTTTTGTTTATATGATTTATGATTACCATCCCTTTCTAAATCATGAAGCATTTTGAGCCTCACAATTATAACTTGTAACATGTAATTAAATTCTGTAACTACAGAGGAAACATTTGATAATATTGGAGAAGGAATTTCATTATTTAGGAAATGGATAGTTTGATTTATGAACAAAATCTAATAAATGTCAGTAAATTTAGTTTTTGCCCAACTGTCCCACTGACCCTAATCCAATCTGAAATAAGCCAGGATTTTATAAAATACAAAATGATTTTTTTTTACCATAGCTCTATTGAGATGTACTTTACATAATATTCACCTGTTTTTACTGTATAAAACATAACCGCACAACATCACCACAGTCTAATTTCTGAACATTTCCATAGCTCTAAAGATAGACCTCATCTCAACTTGTGGTTGTTCTCCATTCAAACCTCAAATTTTAAGCAACAACAAATCTCCTTTCTGTTTCTATACATTTGCCTTTTTTTGGGACATTCTATAAAAATGGAGAATATGTGTACTTTTGTAACTGGGTTCTTTCACTTTTTGAGATTATCTTTGTTGTAGTTTTATCAGCACTTTATTCCTTTTTATTGACAAATGATATTCCATTGTATGGATACAGTCTATTTTGGGTAGCCATCAATTGACATTTTGGGTTGTTTCCACTTTTTGGTCATTGCAAAAAATGCTGCCATGAACACTTGAGTGTAAGTCTGTGTGGGTACCTATATGCTCACTATTTTAGATGGAGTTGTAGGAATGGAATTGCTGGGTCATATGATTAATCTATGTTTCCTTTTAAAGAAATTTCCATATTGTTCTCCAGACAAGCTTGTTTTAAGAGTGAAAGCAAATTTGTAATCACATGTGTGTTCTCAGCTTATATATGTTTTTCTCCAAAATAAAAATCCCTCAGAGATTGATCAAAAAATTAAGTCTCTTGGCTTTTTACATAACTTAGTTTTGAAACTTTACTGGTAAAATTGTTATAATACCTTAAGTCATGATTTAAAAAACAAAACCAATTACTTAAAAAAAATGTCAAAGCATTTTATTTGATATTAGATGGGGTAAAGTAAAACCTCGTAAAGATTTATTCATATAAAATTGGGATAAGTTTTGAAGTCAATCTCCGAAAGGTTCTCAGGTTCTTATATTGCCAATATTTCTAAAAATTTTAGCAGTTTTTTTCATGAGTGATTTGTTTATCAGCAACCCTTTGAGATTTCAATTAGACTGAAATTTAGATTTTAATTTCAATTAGAATGCTGAAAATGTTAGAAGAAAAAAATTAAGTTTCTGGATTTCCTGACATTTTAGGTACTGGGAAATTAAATCTTATGCATACATATGAATTCTCATGACATGGGAAAAAAGAACAAATGTTATTATATTAGACCAAATTTGATTCAAAATTGGGATCTGATACTTTCTTTTTTTAATTTTTCTAAAATTTATTTATTGAGAGAGAGAGAGAGAAAGCATGAGAGAGGGGCAGAAAGAGAGGGAGAGAGAGAAAAATCTGAAGCAGGCTCTGCACTGTGAGCATGGAGCCTGACATGGGGCTCAAACCCACGAACAGTGAGATCATGACCCGAGCTGAAACCAAAAGTCAGATACTTAACCGACTGAGCCACCCAGGTGCCCCAAGATCTGATACTTTAAAAGCTGTAGGGCTTTGGGCAAGTTTTTTGATAGCTCATAAAATGTATTTCTTGATTTGTGAAGTGAGGCTCATAACCCCAAGACTTCCTAGACAGAGAGGGCTCCAATAATTTCTAATTGACGGCTACATTCGCCCCACAACTTCCTAATGTTTTGCATTTGGTGACTTGGTTGCAGCTGATTGGACCAGTGATCCCTGCTTAAGGGACCTGGCATCACAAGTCTGTCCAGTGAAAATCTCCATGTCACTGCCAATTCTCTGAACCCATCATGTCCACACCTTTAGAGAACTGAAATTCTCGACATGAGAAGTCAGCTACCAGGACTCCATTGCTCAGAGAGCTAGTGTATTGTACTGAGAAGGCAGAACAAGGTGAGGCATGGTGAATACCTCAGATTCTGGGATGAGAATGCCTCATTTGGAAAACTGTCTTGCCAATTCCGATCTAGGCAAGTCTGGATAAGATACTTATCTTTTCCTCTGTTTCTTTATCTATAAAATGGACTCAATAATAAGAGTATTTGCCTAATAAAGTTATTCTGTGGATTAAACCAAACAATATATGAGGAATGTTAGCACATAAGGGGTATTGAACATGCTCTACAAATGGCTGAGGCTCTTGTTATTGTCAATATTGTCATTTCTCATGTAGTCTATCAATGCAACCCCATTACCTTAGCACATCTAGTCACTGCAGCCTGAAGAAGATAAAATTACAGGAAATTGTCAGGGAACTTAGAGACTGCCTATGGCCTTCATAAATCCTCACTCTCTCCATCCGATTTTGCTCCTATGCTACATTTTTATAATTTAGTCGAGACAAAACCTCTAGTAAATTTTTCTGAGCTTGAAGGTTGGGCAAGAGTCCCTTTCCTACCATATGCTCCTGTGACTACTTTGTTACAGTGATGCCTGGATTTAAATGTGACGTTAAGCGTGTTACTTAAACTATCTGGAAAATGGAAATAATATTGTTGTGTTTATCACTGTGATGGTATAAACATTAAATAAATTGCAAGTACATATTTACATATAATATTTAGCATAATTCCTGTCAAATACTAAATAATTGACAGAGCTACTCTGTGTATATTTCTAGGTTATTTATAAGCATGATTACTGAAATATCCTATTCAGTATTTTGTGATGGAGTAAATGTGCCAATCGGAATATGAAATCTAAGTGGAGAGGGACACTGTCTTGGCCATCACTTAATGTTAGCAAACTTTTGTAATGACTTAGTCCCAATTGACCTGGAACCACTCTGCTCTATGGGTGCTGCCAAGATTTTGCCTAGATTTGGCACACTTTTTCTGTAAAGGGACAGATAGTAAATATTTTCAGACAATATGGTCTCTGTTGACACTACTTTCCCATCACTGTAGAGTGAGAACAGTCATAGATGATACGTAAATTGTCGGGTATGGCTGTGTTACAGTAAAACTTTATCCCCCAAAACACACTGCAATCAGATTTGAGCTGATTGCAGATAGTTCACAGATCGCTCACAGTTAGAAGATTGTATGTATTGTTATCTACTCACCTTGCACATAGTGAATTTCTTTCTTCCTTAATTTTTAAGTATATGATCTTGCTTTTTGTTTTCTTGGAGCATTTTAAGCCTACCTTAGAATTTCTATATTTTCTTACTTTATACTAATAAAGATAGTAAAAAAAAAAGATATTCTAGTTATATCTGAATAAAAGTTACCTATTTTAGAACTGGAAAAGTCATCAAGATCAATGATTTTTAAGCTTATTTTAAGACAATTTGTCAAAAAAAAAAGTATGTATCAAAGGCTTTGATTAAAGATGGAATGGAAGTCTTGAAGCCCTACCCAGAAGCTCTCCAAGGACAGTTTGGGAAACATGGCTTGAAGTCAGGGTACACACCCAGAATTCCACAGAGGCAGAGCAGGAGAGATAAATACGTGACAGTGGTTCAGTGCAAGACAAGTGGGGGAGGCAGGAGTAGGGCATGAAGTATGCACTGATTAAAGAAGCAACAGCTGCTAATACCAGCTGATTGTTGTACTAACAGAATTTGGATCTGTTTTGCTGGATAAACTCTTTTTTCTAAAAAGTCAAATTTTTTTTTGCTCAGGATCAAGGTTCTCATTTTATGGGTAAGAATATGGAAGATCTGAAATCATGACTCAGGTAAAGCTGGCATATATTCTTTGACTTCAGTGTCCAAATGCATTTTTCACTAACACTTTGTGATTTGGGAAGAGAACTGGGCTGATCATGTAGTGGGTAAGAGCAGACTTTGCAGCTGGGCAGATTTGTTCTAGAAAGCCCAGCTCTGGATCCTATGATATCTCATTCTTCATTTGTAACATAAAGGGATAAGTGCATACTTCCCAGGGTCATAGTGAGGCTTAAATGGGATAGTGAGTACAAAGCACTGAGTCCCATTTCTGGCATACAGGAAGCACTTGATTAACGGTGCTAGTATTAAAATTTAGAAGGTAGTGAAATTTTTGATGAGTTAGTGTGAAAATATAGGTCTAATTCATTGGTTAAGTGTAACTATTCCCATATACGCATTTTTATCTTTCTGAGTCAATAGACTAAATGTCTCTAAAAATTATTACACAATCAGAATTGCTTAGTTATGTTAATTTTCTTTTTTTTAAAAGCTTCTCGCATTAAAAGTTTTTAATGTTTTTTTTATTTTTGAGAAAGAAAGAGACAGAGCATGACTGGGTGAGGGGAAGAGAGAGAGGGAGACACAGATTCTGAAGCAGGTTCCAGTCTCTGAGCTGTCAGCACAGAGCTGGATGCAGGGCTTGACCCTATGAACCACGAGATCATGACCTGAACCGAATTTGGACACTTAACTGACTGAGCCACCCAGGCTCCCCTAGCTACATTAGTTTTTAATAAAGAAAGCAACTACAACAAGGTGAGTGCTTTTGGGAGTTCCCAAAGGCGGATGGAAAGAGACTCCAGGCCTCCACATATGTAACATTGACAATTCACGTGCAACCAAAGTGGTTCAGGGGAACTTATCTGTCAAGTGTCAGTGAAAAATGAACTATCTCAGTTTCATGTTTAATGTTGTAATGCTTAATCTAGATGAGAAAGGGACTACACCTCAAAATAAGCAGACACATGACTATATTTCACCACAAAAGGAGACTGAAAAGAACTGTCATGTTGAGGGAACATATGGCTTCTTGTAAATTATGTCATGTTGAACAATGGTTTTAATGAGAGACTTCCAATAAAATAAATGCCTTTGAAAAGACCTCTTTCTTCCCCTTTAACTACCAAAGAAAATCCCCAGTCTTGCTTCAGGGAACTGAATTTCCTGTTTGTTATTTCTTAGAGCTACAAGCTGTTTTTATGGAATGGCAATTCCAACTTCAGGCAGTAATGAAAAAGGCCTATACCACCAAAGCACTGTAATAAAAGGATTTTGTGGATGAGAGAGGACATTATCTGAATTAAATAAAGGTTTCAAAAAACAAATCACCATGTTCATGTTTCATTTCCTAAAATCAAGTATATAGCTCACCATTAGAAGCAGGATATAAAACAAGAAGACCCCCAGGAGTCCTTGGCAGAACATTCTCTTTTTATGGTACTCTTTAAAC
Organism: Felis catus; assembly: GCF_018350175.1. Taxonomy (NCBI): domain Eukaryota; kingdom Metazoa; phylum Chordata; class Mammalia; order Carnivora; family Felidae; genus Felis; species Felis catus. The sequence continues at coordinate 105,581,530 of NC_058369.1, forward strand.
CTAATTATTTAAACAGTGATCAGCTCGCTTAAATAAATTATCATGACCTATTCGTAATGATAATCACTCGAAACAATAGAACAGAGTAAGTATCAAACCAACAGCACAGTTGTGTTTTATAATCTAGTTCTATGAAAAATTCCTAAGAAATCAAAATGGTAATATTTATTACATTTTTCATTTAAATAAATTCTTACATTGGCTGTGATTTCTTGGGTACTGTAGCAGAAACGGATATGAATAATACCTGGGCCACTTAAAAAGAGTGATAAAGCTGTGCCCATCAAGTAGCAGGTCTGGAAACAAATGACACTGTGATGTTGTTAAGTAAGGAAGGATTTAATGGAGGAACTGGATGCTCCTGAAATCATTTCAAAGGCTGAGAAAAAGACTCCAGTCTGGGTCCCAGGAATCTGGCAGCACAAAGATCTGCCCTGATAAGGTGGCTTGTACCTCTGCCATTGTCAGAAATGTGAGTAATCACGAGGATACCTTGGAAATACCAACTTTAAGGACCCATTGCCTTCTAAACAAAGGAGCACAAACACTCCTCCAAATAGCCAAAATGTTGACAAATGGAAAATGGAACTCTGACCACTAGGCTCACTATAATGCCCCTAAACACTCAAGAAACTGAAGATGGGGCGCCAGAATTAAGCACTGCTACAGAAAAGCTGTTTGGGAGGTCCTTTGAAGGTAAAACTGTTTTTGAGACATGATGTTTTCCCCAGGGTTGGCTCAGTGCCTGAGACATCACAGGCAATACAAACACGCCTAATTAAATTAGTTCTAGCAAAACTATTAATTGTATTGATGTGGAATGGAAGGTCAAGATTCTTAGTGGACAAAATTATACAGCAGGCTCATGAGAAAAATTCAGAATAAGCCTCAAACCTGGGCTCCAGTGCTCAGAGCAGCCTGTTGAGAGGTTGAGAGGTCTGGCTTCAGATGCGTGACTACCTACCTACATACACACTAAACTTGCTTTGTCTTCTCAGTTAAGTTGTCCCCTTCAAATACTTAATAGAAAATCTTCATTTATGTATGTGATCTTTGCAAACTGGCATTGTTTCTAGGCCCTGTTAGGCCTAGAAAATATTCAATAATTGAATATATTTTCAAGAATCTGTTATTTTTTTTAAGTTACAGTATAGTCACTTCCAAACCACACTTTCTGAGCTTGAGACCATTCAGAATACAGATTTTTTTTTTTTTTTACTGACTAGTCATGTAAAATTTCAATTATAGTTTAAGTAAGTGGCAAATCAATAAATTAAATTAAAATATAATACTTGGAATGTCTAATTCTAGAGAGTTTAATTAGAGCTAGACTGCACATGAATATATGAAAAATGATTTAAGTGTATATAAAACTATGATCTTCATTGTGGATATGAAGCAACATTTTTTAAAGTCAGCCCTCTAAAATAACCTAAAAATGTGTTCTGGATAGTTAAATATACTAAAATTATAAGGGAAATTCTTCAAAAGAATGGAGAGTGACTCTACTCATGAACTTGTGTTATGTAATTATACAGAATTACTTATAAATATATTATGAAGTAATAATCTTAAAAACAAAGGAGAAATAATATTAAATACATAAGAGAATTTGAGAAGCAAGAAGTAGGACATTTCAAATATTTGGGGAAATAGTTTTTAAGCTTATTTAAGATGAAGAGTAATTTATTCAAGGTTAATTGCTTGTGACAATGACTATGGTTGAAGGAGGTGTGGGAGTTCTGGAGTCCTACCCACTACCTATGCAGAGAGCAGTTTGGAAAACATGACATAAGGGCAGGATAGATACTCAGATATCAACACAGGCAGTGAACGAAATGTAAATGGGCGACTTCTGTTCAGTGCAAGGTAATGAAAAGTGGTAGGAATTAGGAAGTCAAAAGTGCATTACCAATTTAAAGGGAGCAGCGCATCCCAACCGGCTGTTGCACTGAGGGAATGTGGCCCTATTTTGCAAGATGGCTTGTTTTTTTAAGAAAAACTAAAAATATTTTCTTTTTACTCTTTTCTTTTTGTTATTTATAGTATTTTAATTTTTGACCTGCAATTAATTTTAAAAATTAGACACAACAAAGAACAGCTTTTGAGTCAGCTGCCAGTTAGCAATTTGTACTCAAGAGGGTATAGATAACAGAATGGAGAGTCAGAAATCTTCATGACTTGGGGCCCCTGGGCGGCTCAGTTGGTTGAGTGTCTGACTCTTGATCTCAGCTCAGGTCATGATCTCGCAGTTCATGACACTGAGCTCTGCATCAGGCTCTGTGCTGACAGCATGGAGCCTGCTTGGGATTTTTTTCTGTCTCCCTCTCTCTCTCTCTCTCCTCCCTCCTCTCTGCCTCTTCCCAATTCACTCACTCTCAGTCTCTAAATAAATAAACAAACAAACAAACAAACATTAAAAAAAGTTAAATCTTCTTGACTTGAGGAAGTCTGGCATATAGTCCTATGACCTCAGGATCCAAATGATAGTTCAAGAACACATTATTTTTTATGAGAAGAGGTTTGAACTAATCCTGCAGCAGTTAAGAGCATGGATTTTGTAACTGGACAGAACTTTCCACAATTCCAGCTCTGGATTCTATTGTGCCTCAGTTTGCCTATTTCTAACATAATGTTTATAAATGCGTACTTCACAGGGCTGTGGTGACGACGAAATGGGATAGTAAGTGGAGAGCATTATCCCCACCCCTGTATACAGTAGTCACTTGATAAACTGAGCTATTACTAAATTCTAGATAGAAATAAAAAATTGAGTGTGAGTCAGTGAGAAAAAAGAAACTACAGATCTAATCAGCTTCACTGGGTAAGCATGAACAGAAATATACCTGTTTTTCCCTTGGGTCTAAAGGATACATTTCTCCAGAACTTACTGCATAGATCAGAAATATATGATCATGTATTCTTTTGCAATAAAACAAACACCTACCCATAGGTTTATGTGGATCTTTCTAAAAAGAGATGGGATGAGACTACAGTTCACCACACAGATAACACTGAACATTCAAGTACACAAAAGTCATACGTGAGAACCCATCTAGCAGGTAACAAATGACATTGAATGTCTCAGCTTCACTCTTCCTATTCACACCTGTTTAATGCAGAGCAAGAGGAAACTGCAGTTCAAAATGAGCAAGCAAATGAATGTAATACTCTACAAGAGTATTAAAAAAATATTGAGGAAACATGGTACTTATTATAAATAATATCATTGAACAGGGCTTTAATTATACATTTTCAATGAAATGAAGCATTTGAATAGACCTCTTTCTTCCCCTTTAACTACCAAAGAAAACTCCCAGAACTCCATAAAGGCACTAATACATAGGCTGACTATATGTCTTATATTAACTAGTGTTAGTTTTTATTTATTATATTATATTAAGTACTATTAGTTCATATTAATTGAATGTTCCATGTTCCATTATAGTACATTATTTCATATTAATTTTTGAAAATTATCATCAAATACATTAAAAATACAATGTATGATCTATTCTGTATGCTGAATTTTACATGAAGACTTTCTGGAAAGGAACCTTGTGTTTTGGGGGTTTTATTTTAGATTTTATTTTTAAGTAATCTCTACACCCAATGTGGGCTTGAACTCACAACCCTGAGATCAAGAGTCACAAACTCTTCCAACTGAGCCAGCCAGGCACCCCAAGAACCTTATATTTTATCAAAATTTTTTTACAAGAGTCTAAAATAGAGTACAGCAAGAAAGTCTCAAAGTGCCCTCCTGTTCTTTATCTAACTCTTTCCTGAAAGGTATCTTGCTATGCTGATTCTTATTTGATGATGTTGTTAACTTCCTTCCTTGGCCCATTGTTCTTACTTTCTGTGTGTTGGTAGTATTTTTGCACTATCCATCAATTCTCATGGTTTATCTATTTTTCTTGTGCACTGAATTACAAATGTGTTTCTCTAGTCCTGACTTTTTGCCTGAGCTTTGGTTTCATATAATCAGAATCTGCCTCCAACTGACCAAGACTTAGCTCATTTATAATGTACGCATTCGTCATGGTCTGTGTGCTGTGGGTAACTAACTGTGTTACTAACTGTGTGTAACTAACTCCTCAGCCTCAGCTCCTCATACTTCTTGCTTCTCACTTCGACACCTGGTTCAGTAAAACTGAACTCTGTTCTAATCTGAAGTACATTTGTTTTTATCTAGTGGCATTGAGACTTTACCCGTTTCGAGTTTTAACTCACCACCCACTAAGCTCTACGCTCCTTGAGGAGCAAAGCCTTATTATTCACCTTTGAAATCCCAATGCCTAACTTAGTATTTAATACTTATGATAAAAACATTGTCGAATTGAATAGGACCAACTAAAATTTATCTATTTCAAACCTACATCTGAATTCACAGCTCCAGTGCCTACTGAAAGTTTACTGGGGTATCCTAAAGGAAAAGTGTTAATACTCTATTCTATCCATAGGTGGTATAATACTCTACTCATAAAACTAAGGAAACAAAGGTGTAAATGGGCTTTAGGTACAATTGAGCACAAAGATTAAATTTATAATTTTTAAACTAAAAATTAAGTCTACCCTAAGACTTAATTATATAAAGACTTTTAAATTATATTTATATCTATTACATACATATAACTATAATTATATTTAAGACTTTACATATATAATTTAAGTCTATTTTATATATAAAATAGTAACTGTATAAACTTTCATTTGCCGCAAATTGTAAGCAAGGAGAAAAGAAGACAGTCTATTAAAGTGGGAGCTCTTTGAAGTGAAGTTTTTCTGTCTTAAATAGTCAAGATACCTAGGGTTACCTACAACATTTCATTGTCTTACATTTTCCAGCCTTTTCATTTTCATATAAACTTTGTGCTAGTTTTACCCAGACCATGTGATGGTCTTTCCCCACAACGGTTAAGGAAAAATAAAAGTTCAGTACAGACAGCTCAAATCCCTCTTTTAAAAAAAAATCACATTCTGTGGGTAATGTATAACAAGGATACACAGCATTAGATGTGAAAATTTGACTTTTTTTCATGCTGATATAATTATTTTAATGTAAACACAATTTCTCCCTAGATCTAATTTATAGGAATAAACATTATTTATTTAGCTATGACCTTAAAGTAGCAAGTGGCTTATTAAATGAAATGTTATAGTACGAAATCATTAAAAACCAAAATTGTTTATTACTAAAGTTATCAAATAATATGGCATTCACATTTTATCTGGGTTTTCCAGTTTATCAAGGCTTACTGAAAATACCTGTTTTTGTAAAAATCTTCCTACATGGTTAAAAGAAATTTTTTCTAGTCCTCAAAATTATTATTTCCCAAATAAGAAAATTTTTTGACACAGCCTGGAGCCTGCTTCGGATTCTCTGTCTCCCTTTCTCTCTGTCTCCCTTTCTCTCTGTCTCCCTTTCTCTTTCCCTTTGCGCTGTCTTTCCCTCTGTCTCAAAAATAAATAAACATTAAAATTAAAAAAAAATCACAACCAAAAGTTCCACAAGATTTCACCTTTGCTTTCTTTCTTAGGTAACCAATTTTACCATGTTTTATATGTCATTCTATATACTCACATACACTTAAAATCACACATACACAGACACACACACACACACACACACACACACATTTATAGGCACAAGGGAGGCTTGGGGGTTACTGGTTTTGTTTTTACAAACTGAGGTTATGCTGTTTCAGCTATGCAACTTGTGTTCTTCCTGAAAACATATGCTGTGCATTCCTCCATGTCCATATGTATAGATCTAACTCTAATTTTAATAGCCACATGGTGAACACATCACAGTATATTCAACATTCCTCTTTCCATGAATAATCAAGTTGATTTCAGCATTTTGATGCTCCCTACCCAAAATGCTGCCATAAAAATCTCTTCCAGATACACTTAATGTGGACTTTTTATATCTCTGGAATTTATATTTAAATGAGGAAGTGCTCACTCAAGGGTATATTTACAATTTTTGTCTCATTTTGTCAGTGAATTCCTCAGAAAGCAATAATAATTTGTACTTCAAACAATGCATGAAAGTTGCCCTTCTTCACATTCATGGCAGGATCAGATAGTATACTTTTTAACTTTTGTCAACGTTTTAACTTTTACATTATCAATTAATGATAATATCCCATTGTTGCTTCATTTGTACATTCTCAATCACTGGAAAGGATGAGCATCTTTTCATATTTATGCATCATTTAGATTTATTAATCTATTATTTCTTTGATGTTAACTCTTTTTTATAATGAGTTGTCTTTTCTTATCAATTTTAATACCTATAGGAATATTACTGATATTCAATTTTTTTGTATTGTCCTTCAATTATCCACATATGAGGCAATTTTTTTCCTTCCTTCTCTCATTTGTTCTTTGAATACTAAAACTTTAAACATCAGGGGACACAAAGACTGACACAATTCAGGCTATTATGGTGGAAAATATTACTACCTTTCTGAGTGTACTTCACTTACACCTTGTAGGTAGTTCATTTAGTCCAGGATATGCAGTCAACTCCATTTATACTCTATGAGGGAAAAAGGAGGTTTTGGAGAGAAAATAGACAAGGTGGGTAAAACAACTCACAAAGAATACCCTAGACTACTAATTTATATTTCCATATTTTTGCTGATTTATACATATATTAAAGTGTATAAATCTTAAATGTACAGTTTGATAAACTTTTACAAATGAAACATGCCGGTGTAACTGCCACTAAGTTTCAAATGTAGAACATTATCATATCCCAGGAGCCTCCCTCATGCCTCCTCTCAATCACTACCCTGCCAAAATAAAGTACTATTCTGATTTCTCTAAATATAGATTAGTTTTGGCCCGTTTTGAATTTTATTCAAATGGAATCATTCAGTACGTACTCTCTTCAGTCTTGCTTCTCTCATTTAACATCATATTGGTGAGATTTACCAATGTATCGACAGAAGTTCATTAGATTAGAAATCCATGTGTGAATAAACCACAACTTAATTAGAATTCTTCCGATGACTGGAATTTGGGTTGTTTCTCACAATCTTTGCTTAATTAAAGTATTATGTCATTTACACTGAATGAAATTTCTTATCTTTTTGTTTAAATCTCCCAAATTACTATTTGTTTTATGGTTTTCCTCATCTCTTTGTTGTCCCTTTTTTCCCTCCTTTTCTTTCTTTTGGAATAATGAAGTTATTTTTCAATATGACATCTCCTTTGTTTATAGTTATATATTCTTTTACTATTACTTTATAGGTTATCCTAGAGATAAAACGTTCTCTCTTCTTTTTTTCTCTTTCCTTCCCTTCCTTCCTTCCTTGCTTCCTCTCTCTCTCTCTCTCTCTCTCTCTCTCTCTCTCTCTCTCTTTCGGACAAAATAAAGAATACATTGTTATTTTTTAATGTGGCTTAAATACAGATTTTCCTCTCTCCTGGGTAAAAGATTAGCTGTGTGTTAAAATAACAGAACTACCACATAAGTGATTATGACAAATAAAACCAGCTACAAAAATTAGAAATGAAAGACAGACATCTGCTTTCCTTAAAATGTCTAAAATGATAAAAGATAGTTTAAATAATAAACAACTTTGAAAAAGATACAATGTTTTCAAGTCCACTGATACAGATGAAATACACTTTACTTGGAATCCACCATTTTCAATGATGGCAGAATAGGACATTATTTGTTCCACTCTATTATTACAATAGGGCATCTTTTTAAATAATAGCTTGTATTTGTAACTTATCAGCAATAATACAGTCAATATTTTTGGCTATATGCCAATGGAAGGAAGAAGAAGTAAAAAAAAATCCTCTAAGACAGTAACCTAGAAATCACAAATAACTCCTCTGGAATGCACTGTATTATTCTGACTTTAAAACGTAGCAGAAAATGTACCTACCTAAAAAAAAAAAAAAATCTGCAACTGATGAAATCATAGAAATATGTGTGCTCTAATGCAACATGGCAGAAAGCTCCCTAACTTTATATGGGATGTACTATCCCTTAATCAGCACTGGAAAAGTTAAGTGTCCTTTACCTGGTCAACTTAAAGGAGAGGGGTCCTCATTTTAAACTATGCTGACACAGTGCTCTCCCCAGCAGCCATGTCTACTCTGTTCAAAAATATTATCAAGTTTGTGATTTCTGGTCTCCAGGAAAGACCAGGATGATTGTGAAAATCAGTTACCATTATAGGAGACGCCTGACATAGCAATAAAAACCAGGTCACAAACTGTTTCTGCCAAAAACCACTTGCAGAAACCTGGTTAAAATCACTAAGTGGATCACCTTTATTCAAAAGCAAAACTATTATACCTTTAAAAAACATACAGTTGGATTAAGCCTGAACTTCCAGCCTGTGAAAAGAGGCTATCAAGCTAGTGTGAAATGCAGAGAATGCCACTGACCTCAACAGAGGACCCTGAGGAAAAGAAACATTGTTAAACAAGTGGGAAGCCTCTCAGGCTCTCAAGGCTTCTGAAGCCCAGAACAAGAGGGTTACACGTGAAATTCTAATACAACAATGGTGCTGGTGGACATGGGGTTCTCTTAAAGAATAATATGAAACTAGATGAAAGTAGATACCAGAATTGCATCTATTCTTATGCTTTCGTGTAGCAGATAAGACAAGGAAAAGGTCACAGTCTAAGTGGAGCCTAGTTCTAGCAATTTTAACATGGCGTACAGTATTAACATACCCCTCACACTTACTTTAAAAGAATATCTGCACTGAAATAAGAAAGCAGATGTAAAAGAAGTAACAAAGCACCAGGAATTCTGGTGCTACAGAGAAGAGGATGGGAGAACAGGAAGCTTCATGACTTGAGTAAGGCACAGTTGGGTAGCATAAGTTCTGTGACTTCTTGTCCTGGAGTCACAGTTTTGGGTTCTGTTTGGGTCTCAGCTTCCTTATTCATAAGAGAAGGAAGTAAACTGTGTTTCATAGTCTTGTGATGCGAATTAGGTGAGGTGACTAATGGGATGCACTGAGCCCCATTTCTTACATACGTTAATCGCAATAAATAAAGGTATTAATAAATTTTAGATCCAATGAAAATTGGATGTAAGTTAGTGAATACAGAGAAAGTACAGGCCACACTACCTCACTGGGTAAGTATGACTGTGGACATGTATTTTTTTTTTTTACCAGCACTTAAAAGGCAATATTACTTAATTATATAAACCATATTAACTAATATTAATTATATTTGCTATATTAACTACTATTAGTCAATATTGAATGCACATCCTATTAAAACACATTATTATATATTAATTTTGCATTCTGAAGTTATCTTCAAATAAATAAAAGTATAATCCACGATTTGTTTTTTATGCAGCTTTTTGCATAAAGATTTTCTGGAAAGAAACCTTACATTTTTTTTTCTATCTTCTTAAAAGGATTCTGTAACACAAGATCCTCTGGAAATGCCCTTGGTGTATTCTATTTTTTCGTTACCAAAACTATTTCCCAAAAGATTTCTTGCTTCTCTCCTGACTCTTAATCAGTGGTGTGGTTAACTTCCTCCCTTGGCCCATTTTTCTTCTCACTTCGCCTGTTTGCCATTCTTTTTTTAAATGTTTGTTTATTTTTGAGAGAGAGTGGGGCGGGGGAGGGGCAGAGAGAGAGGGAGAGGATCCCAAGCAGGCTCCACACTGTCGGCATGTTGGTCTCTATCCCATCAACCATGAGATCATGACCTGAGCTAAAATCAAGAGTCGAATGCTCAACCAACTGATCCCCCCAAGGTGCCCTGACTGTTTACTGTTCTTACATGACTCATATACAGTCCTAGCTTATCTACTGTTCTCATCCACTGACTCACAAATGTGTTTCTCTAATCCTGACATTTTTCCTGAGCTTCAGATTGATATAATCGACATCTCCTCCCAAAATGACCAAGACAAAACTCAGCTATAACACACATTTCTCAGCGTCCATCACTCACACTTCCTGCTTCACACACATTATGAAAACTGATCTCTGCTCTTGTCACAAGCACATTTGCTTTTGTCTCATGGAGTTGAAATTTTCTCTCTCGAGATTTATCTTACACACTAGGCTACAAGCTCCTGGTGATCAGAGCCTTTTTTAATTAATCTTTGAAAGTCCAGTACCTAACTCAGTATTTAATATCAATAACAGAATCATTGTTGACCTGAATTACAATATCCTGGTAAAAACTGTAATTCTTTATTCTTATCAATCTAAGGAAGCAAGCTGCTAAAATGAGGGAGGAATGGTTTAAATGTGTCTTAGATATAACTTACCGCACAGGTTAAAATAATTTTTTATATAAAACTTAGTCTTTATGTGAACAGAAGCTGAATAAGCTTTTATTTACCACAAGTATTAAGCAAAAAGAAGAGCTCAAACTCGGAGCTCTCTAAAGTGTGTTTCTCTTATTACTCAGGATCCCCAAATCACCTACAAAACCTCATTATCTCGCTGTTTCCAAGGCTGCCTTTTAGTATAAACTCAGAGCCAGTATCAGTGCCCATACATGATCAGAAGAGGTTTCCCAAACTTTTAATTCATTGGAGAGTTAAAATCCCTGCTTTTACCACACTATCTAGATAATCTATAATAAGAATACACAGCATTTGGAATAGGTAAAAAGCTGACTTTTTTCCCTGACGTTGAGCAAATATAATTAATATAACTATTAATTATATTTATAATTATATTATATTTAATATGAATATTAATTATAATTCTACTATAATTAAATATAAATATAATATAAATATATACTCAAATATAATACTTATTATATTTAATATAAATACTGCATTTACATTAAATTTATTTGAATAGTTAATTATTAATAAATAGTTAATTAATTTAATAATTTATATTAAATATAATTAATACAAATGTAATATTTTTGGCCTAAGAATCCATTTTAACACAATGAATCAGTGTCTACATAGATATGATCATAAAGTAGTAAAGTGATTCACGAAATGAAATATCATATCATCAACTTCTTAAAGACCACAGTTGTTCTTCACTAAAGTTATCAAAGACAATATTGCATCCACATTACATCTGGGTTTCCTAATTTATCGACTTCCTGAAAACACCATTTGTTTTGTGAAACAAAACAAAACCAATTCTTACATCATTTAAAATGATCTGGTCTTTAAAATGATTGCTTACCAAGTAAGAAATTTCTGTTACCCTGCAAACAGTTAAGCTCGGGGGATTAGTGTGTCATGGGCAGTGGATATTTCCTTATAAAAGAAATCTATGTGTAGGCTTTCTTCTTTGATGGTACCTGAGCAAAATTGTGAATCTGGTTAAATTTATTTTGGTAACTGATCTCTATCCCCTGACAGACGAAACAAAACAGAAAACCTTCTCTTTGGCCAGCCCTGAAGGCTTTATCTTCATTGCAAATAGCTTTTTCTTGAGTATTCATCAATTAATTTCTAACAAAATATACAAATACAGATTATGTACTCTGAAATATTTGTATCATAAGATGTCTCTATGAAAACAAAAATACTACAGGATTTTATCTTTCTTTTATTTCTTAGGTTATCCATTAGTACCATGTCTTCTACATATTCATACACTCTCATAGAAACCACACACACACACACACACACACACAGGCACATGAGAAAAACTTTTGGGAGTTTCTATTTTTGTTTCTACAAAATTGACATCACACTATAGTTATCTATGCAAACTGTTTTCTCCACTAAAACATATAATATCCATTCCTCCATGTGCTTACACAATATTCCACATTGTGGACCTATCACAGCCTATTCAATATTCCTTTCTCAATGGATAATGAAACTGATTGCTCCCTCACGCAAAATGCTGCCATATAGATCTCTTACAAATACCACTTTATGGGCATTTTAGTCTGTGCTACTATATATATACACACACATGCAGAAAGATTAGAAAGAGATTCATACAAAGGATTGGCTCACTCAATTATGAGTCTGGGAAGTTGCACAATCTGTAGGCTACAAGATGAAGGCCTAGAAAAGCTGGTGGTATAGTTTCAGTCCATAGTCAAGGGTGGGAGAACCAGGAGGACCCATGTCCCAGGGCAGAAGACACAGTGGTATCATTAGGTATATATTACTCATTTTACAGATGCAGATACTGAAACTCTGGGAGGGTATGACATACCCAAGGAATAGCATTTTCTAAGTGCCAGACCTAACAACAGAACACAGAACTTCTGGCTCCTAACTCAGCACTTTCCACAATACCACATTGTGCTACCATTTAAAATAAAACCAAACCAACTTTCTTGTTGGCCTACACTAATAATTTATATTTTTATAAACATTTCTATTAAGTATACATAAAGAATATACATTTTAAATGTACAGCTGGATGATTTTTTTCAAGGTAAACATACCTGTATTACCACCACCTGGTTCAAATTTATAACATGATCACCTCCCAGAGCCTCCCTTATGATCCTGCCAAAGCTAAATCGCTCTTCTGATTTCTTTCCCTGTTTGTTATTTATTTTGTGATTTTGAACACTATGCACATGAAATAGTTCATTATGCACGTACTTCTGCATTGTTTCTCTCAACATTATATTGGTAAACTTTATCTATTATAATGCATTACAGCATAGAATTTCATCATGTGAACTGACCATAATTTAAGTGTCTATTATTTTATTGATGGGTAAGTAGGCTGCTGTCTGACAATCTTTTCCTCATAATTGGAATATTTATACCACTTACATATAATGAAACTACTGACAGTTTTTTATTTAAATCTATCAAATTGGTATTTGTTTGCTAATTTTTCATCTTGTATTTTTTCCTAATTTTTCTTTCCACCATCAGAACCAGGAAGCTATCCTTCAAGACACTTTCCCCTGAGTTACTAAAGTAAGTTCTCACTTCTCATTGATTTATTAACACCTCAGTTATATGTAATAGGAGCCTAATTGTTATTGTCAAATCTACTTTATATTCAAAGTAATGTTTGGAAGTAGATTCTTGTATTAACCAAGTCACAAATAACCATATTCTTACTTTTGATTTATTTTCATTACAATTGTAGTCCATAAAGAATCTTGATGCTTATTCTTTTCATTAAGCCCACAAACCAACAATGTTTAAAGAAATCTCACTATAAGAAATCCACACAACCTAGAGAGTAAGAGAGCTAAGTAGAAAAACAACACTTACTAAAGGTGAAGATCAAGGATAATGGTGGAGTTTTAGAATAACAGTAATAAGATGGTGATAAGCATTCTTTTTGTCTAAAGATAGACTGGCTAACCTAATTTAGCCTGCAAAAACTCCATATATATCATTTGTTTTGCTCAAATTGGATTGGGCACATCCTGGATAGTTATAAGATTTGGTAAATTAACCATTTTAATCATTTAATCAGCCAACAACCATTTACTGAAACTACTGGGTTCCTATGATTCTAGCCCCTCCCCATCATCAACACACTATATGAATTTGAGATGTTTCTTATATCTAAAATTGTCCCAGTTTCTTTCCAGTTCCTATTCCATTTAAATCTGTAAATAGGCTCTATCATGATATAATGCTAACAGCAGCAACAACAGCAACACAAATTAAAACTCCAAAACCATCAATATCAAAATTTTCAATAGTCACATGTATCATTTTGCTTTCTTCACTTAGATATACACTGGCCTGAAAACAGAGTACTTGGAGAATTTGCATTGCTTTGCTTTTTCCCAATTCATGTATAATTTCCTCCGGAACTAACATACAACAGGTGCTTATACACAAGTTGAATTAATAAATGCATTTTGTTGATTTAGTTATTCATGAAGACATGAATGCAAACTCTGAATGTACAAAACAGAATACCATGAAGAATCATAAAGAAAAAAGTTTATCAAACATAGTGCTACCTACAAAAACAAGTAAGTTCAAAACCAAAACCACCGTCACTTTGTTCTGATAAGACCAGATAAGATTCTTCAGTTAAGTTTGAGAAAATTTTACATATCAAAAACTTCATGATATATAATGTAAATTAAAAAAGTTCAAAGTCTGCTTTAAGTTTTAGGAAACTCTATTTAAAATGATATAAATAAATGAATGCCAAAGTAAAATTCCTTTGCAGCATTAAATATACTCCACTTTTCATCATATAATACAGTGCAAAGTACAACTCTTTTTGATAACTGTAGTTATCAAAAAAAATCCCAATATGGAATACAACAAAAATAGCTCTTTAAATGTATATTCTATTACCAATGGCACCCAAGTTTAAACATATGAGATTGGAAATGAAAGAAAACGCTTTTGTTGTTGATAGTACAAAATCATCTAGAATATTTTTTTAAAGATGAACAAAAAGACTCATTTGCCACATAATATTTTGTGCTAATTCCACTCATTTTCTGATGTAAAGCATCAGATCTTGGATATTTTCACTTCACTTTTGCAGTGGTGGGTGTGTACAAGAGAGGAGAAAAACAGATGAAGATTACTTTCAAATCTCTGTTAGTTCTGCCTATGTTTGAATGAATTCCAAAGTAGTATTGGTTCGTAAACTAAGAGACTGTGATGATTGCAAATACTTAATAACATCATATATTCTTGTTGGGCTATCTGTTCAAAAAACCCATGAGAAACACACAATAAGGAAAGGACACTATTACCCCCTTACATGTGGACAAACAAAATCTTAAGTGAACATACATAAGAGAATGTTCCCCAGTGCTTCCTGTATGTCTACAGAATATGTCTCACAATTAGAAATATGTTAACTATTTTAACAAAATCCTCATCTTTTGACTTATAGTTAATTACTCTCTACAGCTTCTCCTGCAGAACAGATGTAAAATAGCTTAGTCCCCATACAAATGTTTTCGTATGGTCTGAGTTGGGATTTCAATGAAAACTGACTCTATTTTATTTCATTTTGATATTAAAATGCAGTATCAGCTGTAATTCTATGATAATATTCTAGTAAAGAAACTATGACAATATGAAAAGGCATTGGCTCCATTATTGCTTGCATATACCATGCAACTAAGGTGTTCTCTAATGTCACGTCTCAAAGATAAATCTTCTATATTTCTGATGCTAGTGAGTTGGGTTTTTTTAAGTTTATTTATTTACTTTTGAAAGAGAGAGAGAGAGAGCTCTCATGTATGCCGGGGAAGGGCAGAGACAGAGGGAGAGAGATTGGATCCCAAGCAGGCTCCACATTATCAGTGTGCAGCCCAACGCAGAGCTTGAACTCACGATCTGTGAGATCATGACTTGGGCTGAAATCAAGAGATGGAAGCTTAATCGACTGAACCACCCAGGCGCCCCTGGTCCTAGCGACTTGTAAATGACTCAACCATGCTTCAACTGAAACTATATTCCAGTTTAATAAAGATTAATTATTTTAATGCCCTTATAGTGCTTACTAAATATGAAAGATATTCCATAAACATTCCTTTCCTCTCACTTCCCCTTATGTCTCTACTCGATTAAACAAAAGGGTATTATCCACTTCACTTTTATAGGAGCTTAGAACCTGGTAAGTGATAACATTTGTCCTAGAGAGATGTCGTTACTATTTATGTGAAGGCTGATAACGAGATGTAGTTAGAGTAAAAATTGAAATACCTTTCCTTATTAAATTTTGGACAAGTTTTAAAAAAAATATTTCATCTAAACAAAATTAATGCACAATTTACTATATTATATGTGTGTATTTTTAAAAGATGTGCATGAAGACATGGTAAATCCCTGGTACATTTGCAAAAAGGAGGCGCCAACCAATGATACCTGGAACACTGAACCCTGTGACAATGCTTGCCTGAAGTAGAGAGACGACAAGGCTACTGAAGGCTCAAAAAAGGATATGTGGTCTACAGTAAAAATATTATAAATTTTGAAGTCTCTTGCCTTTTTAAAGGTTGGTCAAGCATTTCCTTACAAAATATTTTGTGTATTTACAGTAAATACATATTTTACGTATTACATAAATCCACTTGTAAACATTCTTTTTGAAGACATGGTATTTCTGCTGGAGAAAAATGGAAAGCACTTACACTCAGGTGTGTTATTTTTGGACATACCTAATAAATTGAGTCTAATGCTCATTTTTAAATCGTGTGGTGGGTGAGATAATAGCTCCTCATTTTTACAAATCGAACCAGCCAAAATAAAACGGACGAAATTCAGTACGACATAAAAAGACAAAATCCTAAACGGCTATTAAGTCTTCCACGTGACCTTTTTAAAGTTGTAGAGAGTTGTACGTCCCATATATAACAGATGTAGTTTTTGTGAAACATAAGGGTATTTGGAAGATAAGAAAAAAAGTACGTTTCCTTTAAAATTCCTGTCTGTATAAGTATTGAACAGTACCCGGGATGGCTAATGAATACTGTTCCTGTTTTAACAGCACTGTGTATTAAGCTACGCTTTCTTTGCCTAAATTAAAGCAGTTGGGGGTCTAGAGTCTTCCCTCAATGGAGATCTAATTTACAGCAGTAGCAAAAGGGATCCTAACAGACTCAGCGTCTGATTCTCCTGTTTGCTAAGCACAATTTCCTGCCGCTAGGATGCTTCAGAACCGGGTTGAAGTTTCTCAAAGACGCTTAAAGAGATTTTAAGGAGCGAGGATATCAGCGGGTAGAATGCAGGCCAGCGAGCAGGACACAACTGCGGCCAGTACGCACAGGGAAACTAAAACCACCGGGAGCAAAGTGACCACGGCAAAGTCAGGGGAGGGGCCGGGTGACGGCCGGTCACGACCAACCACAACATCCTGCCGTACATTAAGATGACCCGTGACACTCGTCCTGTCACCTGACAGGCCCCCACGTCCACACCACCCGACGGCGTGCGCCCCACTCAGCCCCCTACCTCTCCGACCTTGCTCATGACCTGGCCCAGGTTCAGCCGCTCGCTACTGCGGCGGCGGGCGGACTTCCCAGCTGTTCTGCTACGTTTTGGGTGGGACGCGGGTCCCGGCTCGCGCCTCTGCCACCCCTGGGCGCGGAGAGCTACGTCCGCCTGCGCGGGGTCCTGCGTGGTTCCTGCCCAGGAGGTCACGCAGGTGGGGGAGCGGCGCAGCCCGCAGCGCGCGCGCCAATCCCTCCTGCTGTTTCCCGCCCTCGCATCCCCTGGGCGCGCGCAACCAGAGGGAAGGCTCGCCCCTGGGGCTTGGCAGGCGCACCTCGCCAAGCGCAGTTGTTTGAGGAGGGCGTAGTAGTTCTAGAAACTGCAGAGAGGAACTTCCAATTGATGTGGCCCCGGATGGTTCCGTTGGAAGGGGCAGTGCCCCTGATTGTCCCAGCAGACAGATCCTCCAGTCAATCCTCTGTGCCGGATTGCTTACGAAAACCAAGCTTCTCAGAAGAAGCTTCTGCCACCTTCCTTCTCAGTGAGGCAGTGAAGGCTCAGGTTGCAACAGCAGCATTCTCTCCTTTCCCTGCAGCTTTCACAGGATTAATGAAAGGAACAGCCTAACTCATGCTTCAAACACGCGGCACTAGTGACCACTGTATGACGCTGAGTCCAGAGTTCTTTCAGCATAACCTCTCTGCTGGCTCCGTACCAGGAAAACCAAATGCCGATGGAACAGCTGCCCCATGGTCCCCAGATCCAGTAGGCCCATCCCTCCCTTGATTCACAGACCTGCTTCAAAATTCGCTTTTCCATGATTTCCTGTCTTAGGAATGATTCCCTCGCTTCCTCTCAACTGGAAGCCTGGTCCTATTCATTTTGTTCTATAGCCACCAATCCCCGAAAAATATCTATCTGCTCCTTTAACAAAACTCAATTCCATCCATCTTCTTCCTTTATTCCTGACACTTCTTGTGCAGACAGCCATCACCTCTCTTCTGTGTTATCGACAATATGTCTTCTTGCTTTCTTGTTTGCCTGTATTTCTACTTAAATCTGTCAATTAACCCAATGTCCTTTGCATAAGTTCCCGTTCAAAAGATAAGCTGCAAGAGTCTTCACCATGGACTCCCCTCCATCCTTATTTGTTCTTTTTCTCTTATCAGCATGTACCCACCCCCGACACACACACCTCATACAACAGCTTACAATTTCCTGATATGACCAGCCTCATTTCTTTCATATAATAGGTCCCTGACCTGAAAGTAAGTTTTTCTGTTTCTTCTCCTTCTTCTCCTTCTTCTTCTTCTTCTTCTTCTTCTTCTTCTTCTTCTTCTTCTTCTTCTTCTTCTTCTTCTTCTCTTCCTCCTCCTCCTCCTCCTCCTCCTCCTCCTCCTCCTCCTCCTCCTCCTCCTCCTCCTCCTCCTCTTCCTCCTCCTTCTACCTGGCTATGACCTACTCAGCTTTAACTTTCACCTGAGGCATCACTTTTTCCAGTGTTTCCTTAAACCACCAAGAAAGACTCCCATAGTTCCATGTACTAAATATTCTATGTTCTTCTCTGCTTGAAAATTTCCCATTTCCTCATCTGCCTATCCTACCAAATTGGAAGATCCTTGAAGTTAAGGATTGTCTGGGTCAACATGTTATCTCCAGAGGATTGCTGAGTAAATGAGACATTGATGACGCTCGAAAAGTACTTGCCTGATTAAATTGAACCTGGTAACACTGTGAATTGTGCTGATGAGGGAAGGTAGGTCAAGGGTCTGAGAGAACACAGTTATTAAGTAGGTTCATGGGAGAGTTAGGAATAGGCCCATTGTTGGTGTCAGAAGATGGTTTCTTCTGCAACATCAGCTGCGAGACTCAGCTTTGATATATGACGTTGTTAAATAACCTGTTTAAAAACTCAGCTGCTTTGTCCTCTCACTTTTTTCACCTACATATATTTAAAACCCAAGCTGATACATAATCACTGCCAATTGGCTCTACCTGCCCCACCAAGTTGTTGGAGGAGAGCATCAAGAGGACCGGACCTCTGCTTGACTTGAGAGCTGCACCTGTCTCCTCATCTCTTCCTCTGTCCGTGGAATGTGTGATCTACCCACCATTCCCATAGCTGGGGCTGTTTCAAGGACACAACCTGGAGAGCGTAGTGTGTTATTGATACCATATGGATGTTATATGTGACTGAATCCAATGAAGGCCTCTGCATAAACTTTTAAGATTCTAGCAGGTACATGCAGAGATCTACTTGTCTTGCAGCCGCCCAACACAAGTCTTGTTCCCTTGCTTATTAAACCTCCCAATCTGGAGTGGTCTGCCTCTGTCTTTATTCCCTCTTTGCCCTCATTGCACAAGGGCCAATTTATGATCCAACGCTCAGTAATTAATCATATACAAAATCCACCATTGTTTTTCAAGTCGCTGTATAATTCCAGTTATATACTTGCTTAGCATGATATAACTCAGTGGTATTATATTTAGACTACAGAATATCAGATGATGGCGAGGTCTTGTGTTTGGATTAGGAAACTGAGATTGATGTACACCATTTTCTATAATTACACTGTATTAGATTGTGACACCAAAATGTGCTACATGTCCTCACATGGCCATACCCTTGTTCACACTGTTTTCTTTGCCTAAACTGACTTGCCCACTATTTATTACTGACAAGATCCTCTTCATGATTCAGCTGAAATAAATCCAGCGATAAAGGCATTGTAAATTCCATGCCAGGAAAAGTAAGTCATCTCCAGAGTGTCACATTCATTGCTCTCTATGCCCCTTCATTGTTGCACCCATTAATCTTCATCCATACTTGCATAGTAATTGTCAGGCTGTATTTTAATAAACTTTATATGTCTCTCTCCAACATTAAAAATGATTTATTTCTTGCAAATAAGCGACACTGGCAGGCTGTGTTTGGAAAGAATGTTGCCGAACAGGTAGCACTAGAGCCATAAAGCAAATATGGCATTTTTATAAGGATTAATCTCAGTTCCACTGTGCTGTGTGAAAGTAGACAGATTCAAATGGCTACACACTGTTAGATTTCATTTACGTGTCAGTACTGCAATGACGGTACTATCTGGTCAGAGAGCAGATTAGCAGTTGCCAGGGGCAGGAGCGGGGAGATCTGTTGAATTTCAATGAACAAGAGGTACATTTTGGGGTGAGATACCTGCTTTATATCTTGCGAGAGAGGTAGGTACACACAGAACATGTTTTGAAAATACTCAGAGCTCTACACAAAGAGGGTACATTAAGTATATGGAGGTTGTTATTTTAGAAGGAAAAATATAAAAGCGTTGGGCAGCAGTCACATTGGTGATTCATGCCCATAAACCAAAATTTTATTTGTAGTCCAGCTTCCCAGCACTGCAAGGGGTGAGGAGGTTAAGGAAGATTTGATCCCAATTGGCTTTCTCTTGGTTAAGGTGCTGTAACAGGGAGAGGACTTTGTGCTCACACAGTCACTGTGTACTTTGGATTTACTTACAATTATGTGTGTCGTATGTGGCATTTACAAGCTTCATACAATTTTAAAAATCTAAGCCCCAAATAATTTCTTTCTTAAATATCAACCCATGAAAAACTACATCCCAAGTTCAGTGTAATGTGGAACAAATCAAGAGCAAATTCTGAGATAACATGCGTAACTGTAAATTTTGAGTAGCTCACAGAATTCAGTAAACATAGCAGCAACTGATGTATCAATGTATTGTTTCTCGCCTGAAATGACTAAGTGAGAGATGGGATAGCATGCCCTAATTCCTAACAAGTCCAGAAAATGATGGGAGGCTGGTGTGGGAGGGCTAAATAAGAAAATGTACCATCAATACAACAAAGTCATTTGTGTGTGTGTGTGACAGGAGTTTTTTGGAAAACAGGGGAGGTCTTGTTTGTTTGTTTGTTTGTTTGTTTGTTTTTGTGGGTACAATACCATGGTGTCATCAGGGAGCCCTACACTGTTGGAAAGTTTCACCAGGGAGGGATTTTCAGCTCTGCTGCGCACATCCTGCAACAGACATTGGCTTAGCCATGATGGATCCATAGGTCCTCCCAGCTTGCTACTGCTTCACAGCCATTTTGGGGGCACTGGAAACTTTCTTCAAGGTGATCTTAGTTTTTATGCCTAGACCTGCCCTACAATCATTCCCTAAAAGTCTCTGCCCTTACCTATCGTTCTTCTCCCTTTTCTAAATCAAGAGGAGCCTGGTTAGGGTATGCACACGTCTTTGTGTTTGTACAGAGTGATAACTGAAGGAGAATATACTGTTCTCACCTTCTTTTTCCCCAAGATACTTTATTCACTCTCCAAATTCCCTCCTCCAAGATTTAAGCTTTTCAAAATAAAAAGCTAGAACATACTGGACAAATTTCTTGTTATCTTCCTGTTGTATCTAGTCGCTCAGAGATTATACAAAGAGCCTAGTTCAAGGAAAGAAAATTTCCCCCAAATGAAGGAAACAAAGATTAACATCTTAAAATATTATATTTTCATAAATATTGACAAGTTAAAATATCTAAAAACAAGTCTAAAAATAAACAGGCAGCACATGGATAAAAAAGTTCTAAAGAATATATAAAAGGAGTCTTTTTTCTTTTAATGTTTATTTATCTTTGAGGGAGAGAGAGAGAGAGACAGGGTGTGAGTGGGGGAGGGGCAGAGAAGGAGGGAGGCAGAGAATCTGAAGCAGGCTCCAGGACCTGAGCTACCAGCACAGAGCTTGATGAGGGGCTCAAACTCACAGACTGGGAGGTCAAGACCTGAGCCAAGGTTGGATGCTTAACCTACTGAGCCACCCAGATGCCCCTGTAAGGGAGGTCTTACTTTAATATATATGTTTGCTCTCCTGTGGATGTGAGCCAACTTCTCTAAACTGGTCTATAAAATTATTACTAAACCAATAAACAACTTAATATATTTTGCTGGGACTCAGGGGGGAAAACTCAATCAAATGACAATGGATGCATCTGCAAAAGATAAGCATATCTTAAAAATGAAGAAAATTCTTAAAGAGAATGAAAAAACAAAACCCTAACAAGTTTTTCTAGGATTTTGTTGTTGTTTTGTGGGTGTTTTTTTTTGAGGGGGAAGGAAGAGGAGGTTCTGTTACCTTTAAACCAATCATTAAATTAAATATTAAGTAACTTTTACAGATCTTGATCTTATATAGAAACAGACTTTAATGTTTCAAGTATCTCCAGCTGGTCATGTCAAACCTCAATTATCATTAAAATAATTGTCAACCAATTTATTCCTTTAAAAATACAGTACTTATACAATAGAATTCTAGAAGGTCCAATGGAATGCAAATAATATATTAATAAGAATTATATTTCAACCATTTATATTTGGAAATCACTCTCTTAGGAATTATATAAAATTTTGAAAGATAACATGCATCATCAGCTACACTCAAAGGAACTCAACCCTGGGGCACCTGGATGGCTTAATTGGTTAAGCATCCGACTTCAACTCAGATCATAATCTCAGAGTTCGTGAGTTCAAGCCCTGCATCGGACTCTGTGCTAACAGCTCAGAGCCCGGAGCCTGCTTCAGATTCTGTGTCTCCCTCTCTCTCTGCCTATTCCCTACTCATACTGTGTCTCTCTGTCTCTCTCAAAAATAAATAAACTTAAAAAAAAAAAAAGAGCCGGACCAACTGAGTCACCCAGGTGCCCCCACCTAATCATATTATTAAGAGCTGAGGCTCTTGACATTGATTGCGTTTGTTTAAATGTGATCTTAAGTATGTTACAAAAAAAAACCTAAGCCTCATTTTATCCTCTTAAAAATGGAAATAATATATAATCACTTATCATTAAGTTAGTATAAAATTTAAATAAAAAGATGCATATACAATGTTGAGCGTAATACCTAGTTAATACTAATTAACAGTGATTCCTACCGTACTGTTGTTGTTGGGTCATTATTACATACATGGTGAATGGAATATCTTTTTCTATTGTTGGTGACAGAGTAAACATGCTAATTAGAATATAAGATCTAAGAGGACACAGAATCTGTGTTAGTCAACACTTAGCCGAGGATTTCTAAGTACTCCCTAACTGAGATAGAATCTTTCCACCTGATAGGTAATGTCCAGCTTTTGCTGTAGGTTTGGCAAACTTTTTCTGTAAAGGAGAAGGTAGTAAACATTTTTGGTTTTACTTACTAGTCTTTTGCAGAAACTACTTATCTCTGCTGTTGTGAGGCAAAAGCAGTCATACACAATCTGTAAACAAATGGGTATAGCTATGTTACAGTAAAATTTTATTTACAGGTACAGAACAGCTTCATTGGGCATACTAGCCACAGTTTGCTAACACATTCCTTGGAGATTACTGTAATAATTGTCCACATGTCTTCCGTAGACTGCCTGGCTGTCTCCTTAATTTTACCTATATGGTCTTATTTTTTATTATATTGAAATTCATATCAAATCTATTGGAGAAATCATCTAGGTCAGTGTGTGTCTACAGCTTTTGTTGAAGATGAAGTGGGAGTCCTGAGTTACCTTCCCTAGTTCTGGGACAGCTGCCAACTGGCAAGGACACGTCCTTAGTAGAGTAGACTTTGAAATGAATCCTCCGTCAGGTCTTAGAAAAATCTGGTGTCATATTACACTTGTTTACACTTTTCTGGCAAATTAGCCTACATAGTCTGTTTCCTATATGTGGCTATGTTGTTTTATGAGACAGCATTTTTAGTTCTTAAAAGTAAATATTAATGTAAAATATTAATTTAATATAAAATATAATATATTTATTTTCCACACAGAAGTCTACCTTGCAAATTGAGACTCAAAATATAACATCCTTTACTAAACTATGCTTTTTCTTTGTTTCCAAGTTTCATTTCTGTACTTGAAAATATAAAACTACAGTAACAAGGATGGAACTATTTGTTGATATTGCTTTATGTTCCATAACTGATTGTATGAATGATATTAAATTCCACAAGTTGATAGTGATTATATTTTTTATACTGTACTATTTGTTAACATTATATATTCTATTTAAAATTATTTTGTATTGATTTTACATTTTGAATTTATTTAAAAGAAGTAAAATAAGCACAATACCTATTTTATTCTTTGTTCTTTATGCAAGTTTTTTGTATTCTTCTGGGAAAGCATCCATACATTTTTATCAAACATTTTTAAAGAATCCTGTGACACAGGAAAAAAAAAATAAAAATCCCTTTTCAGTGCCCTAGGAGTCTTCTGGTTATACCCTTATAAATTATCTCCTGGCAGGTTTTTTTTGCCCTTCTCTCTCTTTTTTTTTTAACATTAATTTATTATTTATTTATTTATTATTTTAAAGAGAGTGAGTGCACTCATGCGTAGGGGAGACAGGCAGAGGGAGAGAGAGAGACAGGGGTGGAGAGACAGAGAAAGAGAATCTTAGTCAGGCTCCCTGCTCAGCAAGGATTTGGATGTAGGGTTTGATGCCACGACTCCAGGATCATGACCTGAGCCGAAATCAAGAATTGGACACTCAACTGACTGAGCCACCCAGGAGCCCAACTCTTCTGACTCTTAATACATGTGCTCCTGACTCTTCTCTTTGCCTCATTGTTTGTCTCACTTTGTCCATAGTATTATTTCATGATTCATTCTGTCATGGTTTATCTATTATTCATGTCCACTGGCTCATAAATGTGAATATCCACTCCTGAACTTTTGTCTGAGCTTCAGATTCATATGATCAGCATCTCCATCCAACATCTCTAGGATTTAACTATTTTATATCACTCAGCACGCACACACACACACACACACACACACACACACATGTTGTATTAATTTACATGAAATATTTTTCTACCTTAAAACACAGTTTTCCATGATCTGGACTTTGTCATTAGGCAAAGACGTAAGTCTCACCCTCTACTCCTCACAATTTCTACTTCATCTTACACATTATCAAAATTGAACTCTGCTATTTTCCCATAGTACATTTTCTTCTATCTCATGGTATTGAAATTATGTCTTTTTCTAGGTTTATCGGTCAAGTAGCTACTATAAGCTCCTTGACAATCAAAGCCTTATTTATATATGAATGTCCAGTGCATAATTTGATGTTTAATATTGATATTAAATATTATTTGAACTGAATTGAACTTAACTAAAATGTACGAAACTCAAATGTGCATTTGATATTCACTATTGGACAGTGGGAAGTCTTCATGCAGACTGTCATACTCTACTCTTATCCATAGGTGGCAGCAAGCCTCTAAAATTAGGGGGAAATGGTCTGTGCATAGATTCAGTTGATCACAAGATAAAATGGCATACTCTATATTTTGGCCTTTACATGAAAAACAACTATGTAAACTTTAATTTTACAGAAACACTAAGAAGAGAACACAATCTATTAAGCTCCTTGAAGTGAGTGTTTTCCTGTCTTAATTACTCATTACCTCCAGAGTCATTTACAAAACCTCATTGTCTCACTCCTTCCAGCTTATTCTATGTAGAGTCTGTCATGCATGCCTCTACATTTTTGTTCGTTAGGCATTGAGCAAAACTATGAAGTGGATTAATTTCTTTTTGTAACAATATTTTCCCTTGACTTAAGAACCTCTCTTTCTGACTATTCCTCAAGTATTTATTATTCATTCCCTAATGAATGTACTCATCAATTAATTTGTAATTAAATATTACTTACATATTCTGAAAAATTTATACCATTGTGCAAGACAATCTTTAAAAGATTAATAACAAAAATTAGCAAAGTTTTTCCATCCTTCTATTTTCTAGGTAACCAATTATAACTACATGGTATGTATCCTTCTCCATACTTAATACTTACAGAAATACACATACACACATGCATGCACACATAATATTTAGGGTAGTTCTGGTTTTGTTTTTATAAAAGTGAGCTTATGTTGTTAATATATGTATATATATATAATATTTTTTTTACCTGGAAACAGATCATGTACATTTGATCAGGTCCATATGTATATATTGAATTATTTTTAATAAATTCAAACTATTCCACAATGCATACATATCAAAATATAGAAAATATTTATGGATAACTAAGTTGATATCAGCTTTTAATAATGCCTCCCCTCAAAATACTCCTCTATAGATATTTTATAATTTACTCTTAGAAATGGTCCTTTTGTCTCTGTGAAAACCATATATGAATAGGAACGCAAAAGTACTCATATATTTAATGTTATTGATATTACCAAAAAATGCCTGAAAAGCAAAAGTAATTAATATTCCCAACAGCATTATAAAAGCCATTTCTGAAAAACTCATAGCTAATATCATACTCATTGGTGAAAGACTGAAAGGTTTCTCCCTAAGAGCAGGAGCAAGACAAGACGCCTGCTTTCACTGCTGTGATGTACTGGTAGCTTTATCAGGAGCAATTAGACAACGAAAGGAAATAAAAGACATCCAAATTGGAAAGGAAAAAGTAAAACTATCTCAATTTGCAGGTGATATGATCCTGTATATAGAAATTCTCAATGGGGCGTCTGGGTGGCTCAGTTGTTAAGCGTCCGGCTTCGGCTTAGGTCATGATCTCACGGTTTGCAAGTTTGAGCCTTGCATCGGACTCTGGACTGACAGCTCAGAGCCTGGAGCCTGTTTCAGATTCTGTGTCTCCCTCTTTCTCTGCCCTTCCCCCACTCATGCTCTGTCTGTCTGTCTGTCTCTCTCTCAAAAATAAATAAGCATTAAAAAAAATTAAAAAAAAAGAAATTCTCAAAGAATTCACGAGAAAGCTACTAAAGCTAATAAATGAATTCAGCAACATTGCAGGGTGCAAGATTAACACACACACACACACACACACACACACACACACACACACACGAACAATTGTTTCTAAATACTTGCAGTGAACAATCCCAAAAGGAAACTAATGAAGCAAATCTATGTACACAGCATCTAAAAGAATTAAATACCTAGGAATAAATTTATCAAGAGAGTGTAAGACTAGTACACTGAAAACTAAAAAATATTACTGACAGAAATTAAAGAGACTCTAAATAAATGGAATACATCTCATGAATAGGGAGACTTAATATCATTAAGATGTCAGTATTAGCCAAAGTAATCTATAGATTCAATGCAATCCCTATCAAAATTTCAGCAAGCTTTTTCCATAAATGGAGAAGTGGATTCTTAGATTGATATGGGTAATCAAAATATTTTATTTTATTTTTTTATATGAAATTTATTGACAAATTGGTTTCCATACAACACCCAGTGCTCATCCCAAAAGGTGATACCCTCCTCCTCAATACCCATCACCCACCCTCTCTTCCCTCCCACCCCCCATCAACCCTCAGTTTGTTCTCAGTTTTCAACAGTCTCTTATGCTTTGGCTCTCTCCCACTCTAACCTCTTTTTTTTTTTTCCTTCCCCTCCCCCATGGGTTCCTGTTAAGTTTCTCAGGATCCACATAAGAGTGAAACCATATGGTATCTGTCTTTCTCTGTATGGCTTATTTCACTTAGCATCACACTCTCCAGTTCCATCCATGTTGCTACAAAAGGCCATATTTCATTTTTTCTCATTGCCACGTAATATTCCATTGTGTATATAAACCACAATTTCTTTATCCATTCATCAGTTGATGGACATTTAGGCTCTTTCCATAATTTGGCTATTGTTGAGAGTGCTGCTATGAACATTGGGGTACAAGTGGCCCTATGCATCAGTACTCCTGTATCCCTTGGGTAAATTCCTAGCAGTGCTATTGCTGGGTCATAGGGTAGGTCTGTTTTTAATTTTCTGAGGAACCTCCACACTGCTTTCCAGAGCGGCTGCACCAATTTGCATTGCCACCAACAGTGCAAGAGGGTTCCCGTTTTTCCACACCCTCTCCAGCATCTACAGTCTCCTGATTTGTTCATTTTGGCCACTCTGACTGGCGTGAGGTGATACCTGAGTGTGGTTTTGATTTGTATTTCCCTGATAAGGAGCGACGCTGAACATCTTTTCATGTGCCTGTTGGCCATCCGGATGTCTTCTTTAGAGAAGTGTCTATTCATGTTTTCTGCCCATTTCTTCACTGGGTTATTTGTTTTATGGGTGTGGAGTTTGGTGAGCTCTTTATAGATTTTGGATACTAGCCCTTTGTCCGATATGTCATTTGCGAATATCTTTTCCCATTCCGTTGGTTGCCCTTTAGTTTTGTTGGTTGTTTCCTTTGCTGTGCAGAAGCTTTTTATCTTCATAAGGTCCCACTAATTCACTTTTGCTTTTAATTCCCTTGCTTTTGGGGATGTGTCGAGTAAGAGATTGCTACGGCTGAGGTCAGAGAGGTCTTTTCCTGCTTTCTCCTCTAAGGTTTTGATGGTTTCCTGTCTCACATTTAGGTCCTTTATCCATTTTGAGTTTATTTTTGTGAATGGTGTGAGAAAGTGGTCTAGTTTCAACCTTCTGCATGTTGCTGTCCAGTTCTCCCAGCACCATTTGTTAAAGAGGCTGTCTTTTTTCCATTGGATGTTCTTTCCTGCTTTGTCAAAGATGAGTTGGCCATACGTTTGTGGGTCTAGTTCTGGGGTTTCTATTATGTTCCATTGGTCTATGTGTCTGTTTTTGTGCCAATACCATGCTGTCTTGATGATGACAGCTTTGTAGTAGAGGCTAAAGTCTGGGATTGTGATGCCTCCTGCTTTGGTCTTCTTCTTCAAAATTCCTTTGGCTATTCGGGGCCTTTTGTGGTTCCATATGAATTTTAGGATGGCTTGTTCTAGTTTTGAGAAGAATGCTGGCGCAATTTTGATTGGGATTGCATTGAATGTGTAGATAGCTTTGGGTAGTATTGACATTTTGACAATATTTATTTTTCCAATCCATGAGCAGGGAATGTCTTTCCATTTCTTTAAATCTTCTTCAATTTCCTTCATAAGCTTTCTATAGTTTTCAGCATACAGATCCTTTACATCTTTGGTTAGATTTATTCCTAGGTATTTTATGCTTCTTGGTGCAATTGTGAATGGGATCAGTTTCTTTATTTGTCTTTCTGTTGCTTCATTGTTAGTGTATAAGAATGCAACTGATTTCTGTACATTGATTTTGTATCCTGCAACTTTGCTGAATTCCTGTATCAGTTCTAGCAGACTTTTGGTGGAGTCTATCGGATTTTCCATGTATAATATCATGTCATCTGCAAAAAGCGAAAGCTTGACTTCATCTTTGCCAATTTTGATGCCTTTGATTTCCTTTTGTTGTCTGATTGCTGATGCTAGAACTTCCAGCACTATGTTAAACAGCAGCGGTGAGAGTGGGCATCCTTGTCGTGTTCCTGATCTCAAGGAAAAAGCTCTCAGTTTTTCCCCGTTGAGGATGATGTTAGCTGTGGGCTTTTCATAAATGGCTTTTATGATCTTTAAGTATGTTCCTTCTATCCCGACTTTCTCAAGGGTTTTTATTAAGAAAGGGTGCTGGATTTTGTCAAAGGCCTTTTCTGCATCGATTGACAGGATCATATGGTTCTTCTCTTTTTTTTTGTTAATGTGATGTATCACGTTGATTGATTTGCGAATGTTGAACCAGCCCTGCATCCCAGGAATGAATCCCACTTGATCGTGGTGAATAATTCTTTTTATATGCCATTGAATTCAATTTGCTAGTATCTTATTGAGAACTTTTGCATCCATATTCATCAGGGATATTGGCCTGGAGTTCTCTTTTTTTACTGGGTCTCTGTCTGGTTTAGGAATCAAAGTAATACTGGCTTCATAGAATGAGTCTGGAAGTTTTCCTTCCCTTTCTATTTCTTGGAATAGCTTGAGAAGGATAGGTATTATCTCTGCTTTAAACGTCTGGTAGAACTCCCCTGGGAAGCCATCTGGTCCTGGACTCTTATTTGTTGGGAGATTTTGGATAACCGATTCAATTTCTTCGCTGGTTATGGGTCTTTTCAAGCTTTCTATTTCCTCCTGATTGAGTTTTGGAAGAGTGTGGGTGTTCAGGAATTTGTCCATTTCTTCCAGGTTGTCCAATTTGTTGGCATATAATTTTTCATAGTATTCCCTGATAATTGTTTGTATCTCTGAGGGATTGGTTGTAATAATTCCATTTGCATTCATGATTTTATCTATTTGGGTCATCTCCCTTTGCTTTTTGAGAAGCCTGGCTAGAGGTTTATCAATTTTGTTTATTTTTTCAAAAAACCAACTCTTGGGTTCTTTGACCTGCTCTACAGTTTTTTTAGATTCTATATTGTTTATTTCTGCTCTGGTCTTTATATTTCTCTTCTTCTGCTGGATTTAGGCTGTCTTTGCTGTTCTGCTTCTATTTCCTTTAGGTATGCTGTTAGATTTTGTATTTAGGACTTTTCTTGTTTCTTGAGATAGGCCTGGATTGCAATGTATTTTCCTCTCAGGACTGCCTTCGCTGCATCCCAAAGCGTTTGGATTGTTGTATTTTCATTTCAATTTGTTTCCATATATTTTTTAATTTCTTCTCTAATTGCCTGGTTGACCCATTCATTCTTTAGTAGGGTGTTCTTTAACCTCCATGCCTTTGGAGGTTTTCCAGACGTTTTCCTATGGTTGATTTCAAACTTCATAGCATTGTGGTCTGAAAGTATGCATGGTGTGATTTCAATTCTTGTATACTTATGAAGGGCTGTTTTGTGACCCAGTATATGATCTATCTTGGAGAATGTTCCATGTGCACTCGAGAAGAAAGTATATTCTGTTGCTTTGGGATGCAGAGTTCTAAATAGGTCTTTCAAGTCCATCTGCTCCAATGTCTCATTCAGGGCCCTTGTTTGTTTATTGACCATGTGTCTAGATGATCTATCCATTTCTGTAAGTGGAGTGTTAAAGTCCCCTGCAATGACCACATTCTTATCAATAAGGTTGCTTATGTTTGTGAGTAATTGTTTTATATATTTGGGGGCTCCGGTATTCGGCGCATAGACATTTATAATTGTTAGCTCTTCCTGATGGATAGACCCTGTAACTATTATATAATGTCCTTCTTCATCTCTTGTTACAGCCTTTAATTTAAAGTCTAGTTTGTCTGATATAAGTATGGCTACTCCAGCTTTCTTTTGGCTTCCAGTCGCATGATAAATAGTTCTCCATCCCCTCACTCTCAATCTAAAGGTGTCCTCAGGTCTAAAATGAGTCTCTTGTAGACAGCAAATAGATGGGTCTTGTTTTTTTATCCATTCTGATACCCTATGTCTTTTGGTTGGCGCATTTAATCCATTTACATTCAGTGTTATTATAGAAAGATATGGGTTTAGAGTCATTGTGATGTCTGTATGTTTTATGCTTGTAGTGATGTCTCTGGGACTTTGTCTCACAGGGTCCCCCTTAGGATCTCTTGTAGGGCTGGTTTAGTGGTGACAAATTCCTTCAGTTTTTGTTTGTTTGGGAAGACCTTTATCTCTCCTTCTATTCTAAATGACAGACTTGCTGGATAAAGGATTCTCGGCTGCATATTTTTTCTGTCTAGCACCCTGAAAATCTCGTGCCAATTCTTTCTGGCCTGCCAAGTTTCAAAAGAGAGATCAGTCACGAGTCTTATAGGTCTCCCTTTATATGTGAGGGCACGTTTACCCCTTGCTGCTTTCAGAATTTTCTCTTTATCCTTGTATTTTGCCAGTTTCACTATGATATGTCGTGCAGAAGATCGATTCAAGTTACGTCTGAAGGGAGTTCTCTGTGCCTCTTGGATTTCAATGCCTTTTTCCTTCCCCAGTTCAGGGAAGTTCTCAGCTATGATTTCTTCAAGTACCCCTTCAGCACCTTTCCCTCTCTCTTCCTCCTCTGGGATACCAATTATGCGTATATTATTTCTTTTTAGTGTATCACTTAGTTCTCTAATTTTCCCCTCATACTCCTGGATTTTTTTTATCTCTCTTTTTCTCCGCTTCCTCTTTTTCCATAACTTTATCTTCTAGTTCACCTATTCTCTCCTCTGCCTCTTCAAGCCGAGCTGTGGTGGTTTCCATTTTGTTATTCATTTCGTTTAAAGCGTTTTTCAGCTCCTCGTGACTGTTCCTTAGTCCCTTGATCTCTGTAGCAAGAGATTCTCTGCTGTCCTCTATACTGTTTTCAAGCCCAGAGATTAATTTTATGACTATTATTCTAAATTCACTTTCTGTTATATTATTTAAATCCTTTTTGACCAGCTCATTAGCTGTTGTTATTTCCTGGAGATTCTTCTGAGGGGAATTCTTCCGCTTGGTCATTTTGGATAGTCCCTGGCGTGGTGAGGACCTGCAGGGCACTTCCCCTGTGCTGTGGTGTATAACTGGAGTCGGTGGGCGGGGCCGCAGTCAGACCTGATGTCTGCCACCAGCCCACCGCTGGGGCCACAGTCAGACTGGTGTGTGCCTTCTCTTCCCCTCTCCTAGGGGCGGGATTCACTGTGGGGTGGGTGGCCTGTCTGGGCTACTTGCACACTGCCAGGCTTGTGATGCTGGGGATCTGGCGTATTAGCTGGGGTGGGTAGGCAAGGTGCACGGGGGCAGGAGGGGCAGGCTTAGATCGCTTCTCCTTAGGTGATCCTCTTCAGGAGGGGCCCTGTGGCAGCGGGAGGGAGTCAGATCCGCTGCCGGAGGTTTGGCTCCACAGAAGCACAGAGTTGGGTGTTTGCGCAGAGCGAGCAAGTTCCCTGGCAGGAACTGGTTCTCTTTGGGATTTTGGCTGGGGGATGGGCGGGGGAGATGGCGCCGGTGAGCGCCTTTGTTCCCCACCAAACTGAGCTCTGTCGTCAGGGGGCTCAGCAGCTCTCCCTCCCTTTGTCCTCCAGCCTTCCCACTTTCCGAGCAGAGCTTTTAACTTATGACCTCCCAGACGCTAAGTCGCGCTTGTTGTCGGAACACAGTCCGTCAGGCCCCTCCGCTTTTGCCAGCCAGACTCGGGGGCTCTGCTTGGCCGGCGAGCCGCCCCTCCGCCCCGGCTCCCTCCCACCAGTCCGTGGAGCGCGCACCGCCTCGCCGCCCTTCCTACCCTCTTCCGTGGGCCTCTAGTCTGCGTTTGGCTCCGGCGACTCCGTTCTGCTAATCCTCTGGCGGTTTTCTGGGTTATTTAGGCAGGTGTAGGTGGAATCTAAGTGATCAGCAGGATGCACGGTGAGCCCAGCGTCCTCCTAAGCCGCCGTCTTGCCGCTTCCTCCAATCAAAATATTTTAAAATAAAGAGCAAACTTGGAGGACTCACAACTCAATTTCAAAACTTACTGCAAAGCTACAGTAATAAAAATAGTATGTAGTGGCATTAGAATAGACAGAGAGCAATGGAATTGAATTGAGAGTTCAGCAATATACCGACACACTTACAGTCAATTAATTTTTGACAAAGTTGCAAAGTCCATTCAATAGGGAAAGAACAGTCTTGTCAACCAATAATGCTGAGACAACTGGACATGCAAAGGAATTAGATTGGGCCTCTACTTCACACCGTCTATCAAAATTAATTCAAAGTGGATCAACAACCTAACTATAAGAGCTAAAACTACAAAACTCTTAGAGGAACACAGAGAGGTAGATCTTCAAGATCTTCAATTGAGCAATAAATTCTTAGGTACGACACCAAAAGCATGAGCAACAAAAGTGAAGAAGAGATTAATTGGACTTCGTGAAAATTAAAAAACTTCATGTCTCAAAAAACATTATCAAGGAAGTGAAAATACAACCTACAGAATGGGAGGAAATATTTGGATATCATATATCTGATAAAGGTTTGATATTCAAATTATAAAAATGACCCTTACAACTTAACAACAAAAAGATGGCCCAGTTAGAAGGCAAAGAATTTGAATAAACATTGCACCAAAGAAGATATGCAAATATGCAGTAAGTCAATAATTGAAAAGATGTTCAACAATATCAGTTGTGAGGAAAATACAATAAAGAGCACAATGAGATATCACTTCATACCTACTAAGATACCTATAGTAATCATTTGTAAAAACCTGAAAAGCAACAGAGAACAACTGTTTCTGAGAACATGGAGAAATTTGAAATCCTTGTTCATTGCTGATGGGTGTGTAAATGGTGGAGCCATTGTGAAAAGCAGTTTGGTGATTCATCAAAAAGCTAAAAAGAGAATTGCCACATGACCTAGCAATTCTCTTCCTAAGCATACACTCCAAAGAATTGAAAACAGGGACTGAGCACATATGTGTATGTCAATGTTCGTTGCAGCATATTTACAAGAGCGAAAAGGTGGAAATGATCCAAGTGTCCATTGACAAATGAATGTGGTATGTGCATAAAATGGAATGTTTTTCAGCCATAAAGAAATGAAGTTTTGATCAACGCTACAACATGAATGAACTTTGACGGCTTTATGTTAAGTGTAATAAGCCAGACCCCAAAAAACAATTACATAATTCCACTTATATGTAATATCTAATATAGGCATGTTCATAGATTTAGAAAGTAGGGGTTAGATGGAAGAGGTTATAACAGTTAGTGCTTAATGATTGTAGAGTTTCTGTTTAGGGTGATAAAAGCTTTAGAAATCAAGAGTGGTGATGGTTGCACAACACTATGAATGTAATTAATGTCATGAATTGTACACTTAAAAATGGCAAAAAAAAATGCATGAGCCTTTCCGTTTCTTCACATTAATGACAACACTGAAGAGAAAAACTTATTAACTATCAACAATCTGATGGGTGAATAATGATATTGCTTCAATTTGCACTTCTCCAACCAGTGGTGAGAGAAAATATTTTTTCATATTTACTGACCACATGTGTTTCCTCATCTATGATTTTTCCTTCATATGTTTTCTTTATATTTTTTGCCCATGTTTTTTATTTATTTATTTTTGTGGGGGGAAGGACAGAGAGAGAGAGGAATAGTCGGAGAATCCCCAGGCTTTGCCCTGTCATAGCAGAGCCCAACATGGGGCTCAAAACCACGGACTGTGAAATCATGAGCCAAAATCAAGAAATTAAGGGTCGGATGCTCAACTGAGCCACCTAGGTACCCCTGTTCTGCCCTCTTTTTATATTTGTTTTCTTATCAGTTTGTAAGAACTCTTGTAATATTATGAGTGTCAAGATAATCTCCCCTATGTATCACAATATTTTTTTTCTCTTCATTTATTTTTCCTTTGAAACACAAACCTTTAAAAGTCAATGAACATACTCCATACAGCTATGGATAGAAGTTGAGAGCGTTCTTAATACTAGTTTCCCAAAAAGATAACATTAGATAGATGATAGATAGATAGAGTATATAGACATAGTTTGTATATATATAAGTATAGGTACAGGTATATGTAGGTATAGGTATGGGTATGGGTATAGGTATAGAAAAAGATATATTTTGGGTGCAATGAAGAAAGGAGCATGGTGTCAGCAGCCTATTTCCTTAATCTTAGACTCTTTTCATGGAAGTCGTTGAAGGCTGTCTTTTGGATTTGACTGATTACAAAAACGGCATAATTGATCTCTCCATGGCTACGTCTTCTAGTACTTCAGGGCACCCTGCTTTCGTTTATAGTTCAAATGGAGAGCCAAAATGTTCGGTCCTTACGTGGAACTACAATAATTGTCATGTTCAATGCAAGTGTCCCAGTCAGGCCCTGAGGATCAGTCTTCTCCCTCTGCTCCCAAAATCTGTTCCCACCACCCAAAGCAGGAAGCTCCTCTTCATGGAAGGATATTCTACACAATTTTTGTACCAAAATCTAGGTACTGTTTCTAACTAATTGAATAGTATTGTTGTTGGCAAAGGTACTTGTTAGTAATTTGTAGAATTAAATTTTTGTATAACAAGTCAGGTCATAAGTAACCTGATTGTTACTTTTGATTTGTTTCCATTATAGATGCCACCTATAAAGAAACTTGATGTTTTTACCCTTTTTTATAAGTCTCCAAAGAAATCACAAACAAAAAAACTTTCCCATAATAAATAATCTATACTGGCTAGAGAGTGAAGATGCCACCAAGTAAAACATAATAGTTTACTAAAGAGGAAGATCAAGGATGATGAAGAAGGTGGGAACAACAGCAATCTGATGGTGATGAGCCTTCTCTTCCCTAAAAGAGGAGAGTGGCACAGAATATTTTATGCTGTTAAAGTTCCATAGATAGTATTTGTTTGATTCCAATAGAAACTTCATATTTGTGATAGTGTCTTTGCTAATAGTGAGTACATACTGGATAATCATACTTGTCAAATAATCAATTTTCATCTTTTATTTAGTCAATAAACATTTGCTGAGATTATGGAATCCTAGGATTCTACTCTTTCTCCAATATCAGCATAGTGTATGAATTGGGAAATTTTATATCCACAAAATTGATAAATTTCTTCTGCCTCCTTTGATACTTGACGAGGTAGTGAGGCTCTGTAATAACCAGCATTGTAAACAACAGCAGCACTGTAGCAATAACAACAACATAATTCTCACTCAGCACTTTTTTTTTTCCTTTCTTAACACTGTTTGAAAGAACAATGTATTAACATTATTTATTTGAATAAATCAGCATTAAACTTTTCCTTCTGACATATGAGTTAACATTGCCAATCATTTTACTAAGAAATACCTAATGCAGTGATATCACCTCTCACTGGTTTGTATATACAATTTGAATAGTTATATGTTTATGGTCATTATTTAATAACATGATTGTATTCATATTGCTTAAATCATAAAATAAAAATGAAGTTTTTCTGAAGAAAAAAATGAAGTCTGAGAATGTTTCAAATGGAACAGGGTAAGAAGAAAACAGCTTCGCATCTTTGTGTGCATTTGTGTGTGTGGTGTCAACTGACTCCTGTAAATACTTTTGGTTTTATTTTATTTTTTTTTTAATTTTTTTTCAACGTTTATTTATTTTTGGGACAGAGAGAGACAGAGCATGAGCGGGCGAGGGGCAGAGAGAGAGGGAGACACAGAATCAGAAATAGGCTCCAGACTCTGAGCCATCAGCCCAGAGCCCGACGCGGGGCTCGAACTCACAGACCGCCAGATCGTGACCTGGCTGAAGTCGGACGCTTAAACGACTGCGCCACCCAGGCTCCCCAATACTTTTGGTTTTAAATGCAGCATGTTAACTTATAGACCTGGTATCTGACTTTTGTATGACATACTCTAATTTATTTTATACCATACAGCTCATTTTATCATTCGTTAAAATCCGGCATGCGATAAATCACCTCTGGTTATTGTATTACTTGTGGATCAGTGATATTACTTGTGGATCAGCAATCACTCATTCATTTTTTTATTAATTTTTTTAATAATTTTTTTAACGTTTATTTATTTTTGAGACAGAGAGAGACAGAGCATGAACCGGGGAGGGTCAGAGAGAGAGAGGGAGACACAGAATCGGAAACAGGCTCCAGGCTCTGAGCTGTCAGCACAGAGCCCGACGGGGGGCTTGAACTCACGGACCACGGGATCATGACCTGAGCCGAAGTCGGCCACTTAACCGACTGAGCCACCCAGGCGCCCCAATCACTCATTCATTTAAAAACATTTCATTCAGTCAATAGTTTCCACAAAGAAGTTTCAATGAGTAAGTTTAATGTCTATTCTTTAGATAGAAATAATAAATGTAATTAGTTAACCTATCCTCAGTTTTTTAAATTTTGCTTTATTTTTAGTTAATACCTATATATTTTGAGAACAGCAAAGGGAAGCTTGCGTATGTATGTATGTATGTATGTATGTATTTTTTAATTTATTTTGAGGGAGAGAGAGAGAGACAGAGGGAGACAGAGAGAGCAGAGGAGGGGCAGAGAGAGAAGGAGAGAGAGAGAATCCCAAGCAGGCTCCTCACTGTCAGCACAGAGCTCTACTGGAGGCTTGAACTTATGAACGATGAGATTATGACCTGAGCCTAAATCAAGAGTTGGATGTTTAACCAACTGAGTTACCCAGGTGCTCTGCCCGACCATAAGTAACAATATTATATTAAGGTTTACACTTATGTAGAATAACATCATTTATTTTCCCTTTTCTTATTGGCTTACTTTGCTTTTAACAATAATAGAAATACAAATTTTAAATAAATATTTTGGAAAGTCCAATATAATTTTAAGGGCTAGAAAATATGATTTATAATGTCGACAGCCAGAGGCAACCACTGTTGCCATATTGTCTTTATTCACTTCCTTTTTTATATCCCCCTTTTTACATCATGCTTTGTCCCTCAGCATACAACAATTGTCTGTAATATTCTTTTGTTCCAAATTGGTAGAGTCGGAGTAGGCAGCCTTCTCATGTGGTGGCTGGATTATCTCAGAGCAAGTATCCCAAGAGAAGCAGGTGAAAGCTGAATGGCTTTTTCTGACCTAGCTCGGAAGTCACATAGTGTTATTTTTACTGTTAACGATAGAAGCCACCATAAACTTCTGTACATTCAAGGCAAGAGCCGAGACCCCCACCTATCAGTTGTAAGAGAATAAAAAAAATTTGTTTTGATTTAAAACTACTACAATACAATAAGACACAACTGTAAAGCAAAACCATAACTGGCTTTATTTTAATACAAGAAAATATAAACACTTCTACAATGGAAAAGCCTAAGCTGTTTGTCATCTTATTTCACTAAGAGCTCATTTCACTAAGAGCTCATATATTTAGTATGTGAGGATTTTTATAAACTTTCCTAATAAAATTGGAGGTCATGGTAGCAATGCCGAAAAGGGAACAGATTTTAGAGATACTTTAAGGGCAAAAATTTGAAATGTTGCTCCTTATATTGTTCTGAATGACAGCTAAAATTACTGAGAATTTGCTTTGTGCCAGGTAATTTCAAATATAATGATATGTGTTACCTCATATAGGTTTCCTAAGATACTTGAAAACATTGTGAGACTGTGGAATATTCCGTAATGGAATGAATTGGATCTGACACGTTTATTTTCTAGAGATGTCCATTATATATCAAGAGAAAAAGGAAACTCAACAGTTATATATACACTATGTGTATGCATATATAATATATATAATAGAAACATGTCTAAGGATACTTATCAAATTGTTAAACTTGGTACCTTAAGGAGTTGAGATTGGAGTAAAGAAAAGCACTTAATTTTTTTATAGAATTGTTAGATCAAATTGTTAGAACACACATACATTGCTTCTATAATAATAAAACAAAATTAATGTATTTTTTTTGAGGGAAAGAATTGAGACAAAGGAAAATTGAAAGTAAGAAATGTAAAAGGAAGCCAGGAGTCTAACCAGGGAGACATGCAAGACTTTCAAGCCAGAGTACAAGGTGCTTTAAGAACCTGACGGAAGGAATGTTAGATCCTGCTGTGTTTTCCTTCCTTTCTTTCTTTCTTTCTTTCTTTCTTTCTTTCTTTCTTTCTTGTTAAATTTTTATTTTATATTTGAGAGATACAGAGAGATAGAGCATGAACAGAGGAGGGGCAGAGAGATGGAGACAATCTGAAACAGGTTCCAGTCTCACAGAGCCTGACGCAGAAGTCGAACCCACGAACCGTGAGATCATGACCTGAGCCGAAGTCCGACACTTAACCGACTGAGCCACCCAGGCACTCTGATTCTGCTGTGTTCTCAAGAAGAAGTTCTGGACAAAAGCATGGTGAAGGAGCCCACTTGCACAAAGACATGGAGAAAAAAACCCTGAGAACTAAGAAAGCTGGCCAGGTTCAGTTTTGTAGAGGCAAAATGTCACTGAGCAAGAGAATGGCAAGTAAAGACACTGGATAAGCTGGGATGAACCCAGTTGTGAAGGCTTTGCATTTGGGCAGAATAATTTTTTTGAAATATTATGCTAACTTCTCTGTCCTCCCTCCGATATTTTTGCCTTTTATCTTTAGACTTTAAGTACATAGTTTTCTCTATGTTCATTGCTTTAAGGAGAATTCTGAGACACAAAGCTAGAATATACTGAGAATCTCAGCTTTTGCTTTAATTTTACAAATTCACAGGAGAATTTAGCAAATTACAATTCAGAATGAAAAATCTGTACTTCATGGATAGAATGATACCCTTGTACCTATGTACTTCATGCAAAAAATATTCCATGTGGCCGGAGAGGAAAAAAAGGTGGGTAATGACACATGCACAGAGAACGTGGGTTAGAGAGCTGGTCATGTTCTCTGTCATCATTCCAATGGTGAAGCAGGACTAGAGAAGCAAATACCTTATGACTGATTATTATTTTTATATTAACATTTCTTTTATCTTGTCAAATCACAAAGTTATTACAATTAGAATGACATCTTCTCTTGCCTGAAGCGGCAGTCTTGTTCTCATGTAATTAATATGCACTCTCCATTTCATTCTCAAAAATGCCATGGTTGGAGCAATAACTTATACAGTCACTCTAATTATAACCAACACATATCAAAGCCACTCTCTACTTTGTGTGCTGCCACTCTTCCTTCTCCAATTTTCTCATTTTCAAAAGCGTTTGAAGCATCTTTGTTAATAAAGATACAATAATATAAAAAGGTGAATATGTTGAGTGTGAACACCCGAAGATATGAAGTACAATGAAGCCAAGAAACAAGTCAACACACAAGTGAATAACACACAGTTCTGTGTGGTTCATGCATCTAAATCATGAACACGTTTTTGTGTCAAAATCAGCAACAGGATTCATAGTATGGGTAAGATAAGAAAGCAATAGCTCAGTGCAGGACATCAACAGGAAACACGTGGGGGACTGAAGTAAGCTAATGGAAGTGAAAAAGTTTGACGGTTAGATGTTATCAAATTTTTGCTGGACGCATGCTTTAAACCATGCATGTCACCAAGGTGAAAAAAGCCAAGTTCTAGACCTCATGAAACTTAGGTTCTATGAGCAGAAACAAAGTCATTCCATTTTATTTAACAAGAAAGGTAATGAAACTGGTGCTAGTTTTAGGTTGAGGTGGCAGGAGGCACAATTTGTCAGATTCAAGAATAAAATATAAAATATGGGGAGGATAAGGTGGTTGAATATCCTTTAAACAAACTAATACTCTCTGGAAATGAAAGACTCAATTAAGCATTGAGCAATCTGTAACTTAAAACAGTATTTTGGACATACACATTTACAATGAACCTGCAAGTGATTATGATTCTCCACTTTGATTTTATATACTTATTAACTTTTACATTTAACTTTAACTCAAAAGAGCTATATTTTTATTAAGATCTAAGTATACCTGTTTAAACTAGAAAACTGAAAGTATGAGGAAAGAAATTGCCAAGTAATTACCAATAAAAATATTTAATGTAAAAAAGTTTAATGTACATCTTTTCAGTTTTTGTGTGTGTGTGGCTACATACCTTTAACACCACTAGGTTACTATTCATGTGCTTTGTAGGCCACTTTTTTATTTTGTGATTTATTTTTATTTTAATAGAGAGAACTATGTATCATGCCCTTATTTGATTGCATACTCCTGTATCATTGTGTGGATTGTATGGATGTATTTGTTGATTTTTTTTTAATCATCTTTTAGGATAAGAGCTATTTCAAATTTTTGTCATTTAATAGCTGTACTTTAGCATTTAGCATGAAGAATTTTAGAACCTGGTTGTATTGTGTTTGAAATGACATAAAAGATTGTTACAAGCAGAAACCCTACTAAGTCAATGGCCAGGATATTTGGAAATAAAATTTCTCCTTTTAAAGAAGGAAATTAAGCATTAGAATTTTGGGGAGCTGAAAATGTTTGACTCGTCTGGCTTTGGCTCAGGTTGTGATCTTGTGGTTTGTGAGTTTGAGCCCCACATCGGGCTCTGTGTTGACAGCTCAGAGCCTGGAGCCTGCTTGGGATTGAGTCTTCCTCTCTCTCTGCTCTTCCCCCACTCATGCTCTCTCTCTCTCTCTCTCTCTCTCTCAAAAATAAATAAACATTAAAAAATTTTTTAATGTACACTAAGCTAATAAAAACAAATTTTAGTATACATTGCTTACTGCATAGTCACAAACTGTCAACAGATTTGACTTTTTTAATGTTTGTTGAGAATGTAACAGTTCATTTAATTCTAGAGGTTATAAACAGACACAATTATTCAAATTCTAAGATACATGTTAAGTTGAATCATATATCTGTTATATGCATCAAATGCATTTTATGTCATTTCAACTCTTTTTTCTTCTCAAATTTTAACAGCTAATGGTTATATGAAATATAAAGGTGAGCAGAGACAATGGCACCTAAACTTTTTTTTTTTGGTAGCTTGAAAACTGTGTTTTGGGGAAATTACAAACAGATCCTGTCACCTGGGATAGAGGCAGTGTTTTGTCTTTTACATAAGTACTTTATTCTAAGAAGGATCCCTTTGTTAGGGCCTTTTAGTAGCTGCTATTACTTCCTCATTGTTCTGGGGGAGTCATAGTGTGGTACCAAGTATTAAATCAGTGCAAGGACAGCTCATATCCTGAAATGATCAGTTTTCTTCTGGGAGAGAATCTTAGCCATGTATTTTCCCACAGCGTATCAGGGATCATCTTCAGTCCAGACTGGAGCAAAGAGTGCTCTTGGAGGAATAGGATCGAATTTGGAATGGAGCATCATACCATGGGGACGAGACTGTCTGTGCCGCATTAATGTTACATTTTATCTTCACATTCTAC
Source organism: Felis catus (assembly GCF_018350175.1). NCBI lineage: Eukaryota > Metazoa > Chordata > Mammalia > Carnivora > Felidae > Felis > Felis catus. The sequence continues at coordinate 105,623,913 of NC_058369.1, forward strand.
CCAGGTCTCTGTAGACTTCTTTGAAGTTTTACTAAAATAGGCTATGTATTTCTTAGATTTTGTCATTCATTCATTTGCCAGAATTAACTGCACATGGCCTGGATGCCAGCTGTCCTGCCATCCTCTGGCTCCTGCATCCGTGCACTCCCCGGAACCCAAATCTTAGCTTCTGTTCAATACCTCCCCAGAGGAATGCAGAGGCATCAAGCCTGTACATCAAGCCAGAGACTTTTCTTAACATTCTCACACCGGAGCAAAAAGAAGGAGGTTATCATGGGCATTTTATAATAAAATAACTGAGCTTTTATTTGTCCTTCTGGGTCCTCCATCCATCCTGTAACCCCTTCTAGAGTTTTCCTCGAGAAAGTAAGTTCCTGAACCTATAATAAAATCCTTCCTGCTAAATGCTTGAAATCCAGGCGGAGCAGGCTTCTGAGGGCTCAATTTGAATCCCAAAGCAGGTTTACTAAATCATCTCCTCCACCAAGAACAAAGAGAAGCTGTCCCTTCAAGGGATCTTGCTACCAACAGTTAAGAATGTTCTCCCGACATGTGAGTAGGATTTAAACCCCACTATGAAAATAACCATAATGTTTGATGAAGGCAGAAAACAAGGGAAAGAAGAGACGTGAAGAGATAGTTCTATTGTATCTGGAAGGTGGTCTGTCTTTTGTGGAGATGTGGAGGAATGTGAATTTAGCAGCACCTCCCCAGAGATGGGCCTTTGTCTCAGTCTGCTCAAGCTGCTATAACAAAATACCATATGCTGGGTGGTTTAAACAATAAACATTTGTTTCTAACAATTCTGGAAGCTGAGAAGTCCAAGATCAAGTTTCCGACAGATCCTGTGTCTGGTGAAGGCCCTCTTCCTGGTTTGCGGATGGCTGCCTTCTTTTTGCTGTACCCTCACATGGCAAAGAGAGAGCAAATTCTCTGTGTCTGCTTGTTAAGTGTGTTAATCTCATCATAAGGGCCCTGCTTCATGATCTCATCTAGACCTAATCACCTCCAAAGCTGCACCTCTGAAAAGCACCACATTGGGGCCTAGGATTTCAACATACAAAAAGGGAACACATTTAGTCCATAACAACTTTTAACCTCAATCATCCCTCACTGTCCTCCACAGAAAGTCCCTTTGGATGAGGAAGGGCCAAAGAAGGACATGGGGAGAGGAAGATTCCTCAGGTAGTCAGTCCAATGTTTCTCCACTGACTGCTCAGATAGGGTAAGAGATTCAAGATAATTTACAAGAAATAAGCTGTGTTTCCTTCAGAAAACCATGCTTTGTAACACTGAATATTTAGCTCACGTTGTATGATTTTTTTCAGGGCTTTTTTTCATACATTTTAAAAATTAACACTGTAATATGAATGAATTATTTGGATAATTCTAGGGCCTGGCATGTAATATTCCATAATCTAAATTTAAGATCAATTTGAACTGAATTTATGGCAACAAAGATAATTTTCACTTTGTGCTTAAGCCAAGTCCTTTAAAATAAAACCTTAATTAAAAAAAATAAAACCACACTTACAATGTATAAAATAAACATAAGCAATGTCAAAAGAATATGTATTTTAAAAATAAAAAGGAGAGGGGCGCCTGGATTGCTCAGTCGGTTAAGAATCCGACTCTTGATTTCAGCTCAAGTCATGATCTCGCAGTTTGGGAGATTGAGCCCTGCGTCAGACTCTGGGCTGACAGTTTAGAGATTGCTTGGTATTCTCTCTCTCCCTCTCTCTCTGCCCCTCCCGCACTCGCTCGCGCTCTCTCTCTCTCTCTCTCTCTCTCTCTCTCTCTCTCCCCCCTCTCTCTCTCAAAATAAATAAATAAACATTAAAGAGAGAGAGAAACCAAGAAACAGACTCTTAGCTATAGAGAACATATTGATGGTTACCAGAGAGGAAGTGGCTGGTGAGATGGTGAAATAGGTGATTAAGATTAAGAGTACACTTATCATTATAAGAACTGGGTAATTGCCGAATCACTGAACTGATTCGAATTGCTGAATTCGAATTGCCGAATCAATTGCACACCTGAACCTAATATAAGACTGTGTGTTAACTCTACTGGAATTAAAAACCTAAGAGGAAAAAAAATATGTATTTTTAAAACCACCCATCATACTACCATACAAAGATGACTCACTATAACAATGTTGACACAAACTTTCTTCTTTGGAAGGAATGGTGACAAGGCACAGAATTTCAAAACAAAAAAGAAATCTATTTTCCTGAAGGCTAATTGTAGTGCCAGCATCAAGAAACAAGTTAGAAAGCCATAAGAAAGGGGTGGCTGGATGGCTCAGTTGGTTGAGCATCCAACATTGGCTCAGGTCGTAATCTCACGGTTCATGAGTTCGAGCCCCGCATTGGGATCTCTGCTGCCAGCACAGAGCCCACTTCAGATCCTCTGTCCCCCTGTCTCTCTGCCCCTGCCCCGCTTACTCTCTCACTGTCTCTCAAAAATAAATAAACCTTGAGGAAAAAAAAGAAAGCCATAAGAAAAAGGTCACTGAGAAAAAAAGAAAAAGATAAAGGTCACTGGACTGCTTCTTCCTTCTTGAAGATTCTCTGGCCCAGAGTTCTTTATAACTTTCTCAGGTAAGGGTGGAACTAGGTTTAATGAGACCTAAAGTTTATATAATCTGGGCCCTCTTTAAAAAATAATACAAATTTATGCATACAAAATCAGACACAAGTGAATATTTTTTAGAAAACAAAAATCAGAATACATTACATATTTTAAAAAGCTGGCAAATACTATAAACATCACAAAATGCAAATAAAATGCATATTTTTAGTAATAACGGCCTCACACATCTCTATAATTCTACTTTCTACATTTTTTAGCTGCATACTCTTTAACTGCTTCCTCACATGAAACGATGTTATAGTAGTTTCTGTAAAGAGAACGGGAAGGTAATTCAATCATCTAGCATAGTTGAACAAATCTTTTATTAATGCTAATAATTTAGAAAATTTTCTTTTAGATTCACAGCTCATCATTAGTGCTTTCATGTAAAGTTTTAGAGTTGTTGTTTCCTTCATTTATAAGCTGTAAGGTTTGAACACATTTCCATAGACTAGCACTTGAGTATGTATATTTCAAGACCAATTTTTTTTCTCCATTTCTCTTCTAGGGTCAGATGCTGTTGGACATGTTTATGGAGTAAGATGCCTCTGTCTCAGGTGTTTACATCCTTGTGGTATGACACCAGCCTAATTGGCATGATGGATGACAGAAAGCCATTCCTACACAGAGACAACTAGCAATGGCATAACTATTCATGCTAGAGACTGTGAATCTCGTTAGCTACGTGCTATTTAACTCAATTGCAATGTATCCCCAACTCAGCTTCCTCTCAGACAGATCTCAAAACTTTCTTCAATTGTTCCAACCCCATTTACCCTGAGGAACGCATAAAAAAGGCAAAGTGAATAGAGAACAGTCTTAACTGCTTTCAGATAAAATACTTTACTTTTTCAAAAGTTATAAAAGCATATAATTGTTCCCAATGCTACAGATCCCGTGTAAGGCCCTGGAAGTAGATGACCAGTCATATATTAAGAAGCCCAGAAGCTTCTGCTTCAATGGCTTCCTGGTAGATCCACCTCTGCCTGGAGAGTTGTGTTTGGTTTTACCAAAAGTTAGTTTCCTAAAATTTCTTTCTTACCCAAAGTGGAGAACTCCTCATAGACATAAAACTGTGTCGCATAAGGCATTCACAAAGTTTCATAAACATTTATTCAGCTAAGTAGATCTCTTTTCATACCAAAAGTTACATCAGTATTTCAGAGTATTGGACTAATAAGTTTAATACTGAATTTAAATTATGGTTATGTGTTTATAGTATGGTGGCAAACAACAATAATAGTTAATTCACCTATAATAATGTTTCCTTATATTTATATGATATTTTAAACTTTTCAATGTACATTTCCATAAAGCACTATGGCTATTAACTAGATTCACTGTCACCGGTAAAAATCTAGATAATACATGTAAATAGGGATTAGTAAAAAGATCTGTCGTCTCACTTATTTACATAGAACAAAACCTGTATTTACCTACAGTACAATAATTTAATGTGTAAGCAGACACAACAGGAACTACAATCCCTCCCCCATGTAAATATGTGCCGTTCTGTATATACAAACCACCTCTACAACAAAATGAAGATTAGATAAGTGGGATTAAAAACCATAGTTCATGATTTTATGTATAAACTATGTCAGTTAAGCATTTCAAGTATTATTTGGAGACTTAAAAATTAGCCATCTCTTTTATTACATTGTATATTTAGTGATCTTATAACCCAGTTACTATTAATGATACTATTATAACTTGCTTAAGTGACAATTCATGTCAATAATCAAAAGTGTGTCAGTTAACCAGGAAAGAAACCCAGAATATCACTTGAACTGGGGGAGCAATAAATCAGCTGTGCTATACCGCTTGTTGAATATGGTAAATGTTCTGAACCGACCTTATATGACACCAAAATCCCGTTTTTTATAATCAAAATGTGAATATGATTGTGTCTGGATGATTTCGTGCAGAAAAAATTGATTTAAGAAAGTATGCCATAAAAACCAGTCTTAGTATTCACAACTGATGCTTTTTAAAGACTTTCTTTTTAATACACCAAAGAAAAGAGTATAACATGTCATTCAACTAACACTAAATTAACCAGGGTCTTATCAGTTTATTTAAAATTAAAATTAAACTTGAATATAAGCAAATACACTTCTGACCCAAGGAATTTTTCAATGACCTACCACTGATTTTGGCTCACATTTTCATTGAACTTTATTTATTGAAATTTTTGTAAAGATAAATCCCACAAATAAATGACCAAAGATCTCTTTATCACTATGCCCAACATGTTAAAATCCAGTTATTTTAAAAGTTAACTATTATGACCTCCTAATATTTATATTGGGTTTTCCTTGAGATAAGGATCTTAATCTGTGTCTATAATTAGTGAATCATGCTGAACTTCTGTCAAACCTCTGAAATTATATCCATAATTTTTGGGGGGAGTAGTGATATTTTTAAAGGAAGGTAGTTCATAGAGTTCATCAGACTCTTAAAATGGTCTGTGACCCACAAAGTTTCAATACTTAGGTGATATCACTGTCGGCTGGAATATAAGAAAGTGAAAAACTAGAATCTAAGAAAGTCACTGGAGTGTTTTGAGTGTCTGTATCCAACTGGGTTTTCATATTTATAAGTTAATTTTATGTATAGTTATTGTTTATTTCATTCAAGATAGATCCCCCTCTTCCTTCCCAGCAAACCAAGCATGTATCTTAAATGAAGTATACAGAATCACTCACTTGGTATTTTTGAAAATTACTAAAATCTAAGGCTATATATTATTTTTCAGTTCCAAATAATTGTGTAACAAGAACTGTAATTTATGTTAAAAGTAAAGAAAAAGGAGTCCCAAAAAGGTTCACTCATTTTGTCATACTTAATATAATAGGCTACTTAAAAAATGGGAAATAAACATTACTTTTTCTTTCTGTGTTGTGTTTGTGTCATTTGCTAAAGAGCCTGGGGCACCTGGGTGACTCACTCAGTTAAGCTCTGACTCTTGATTTCGGCTCAGGTCATGATCTCATAATCTTGAGAGAGATCAGGCCTGTGTTGGGCCCACCAGTGGGCTCAACGTTGGGCTCCGCACTGGGTGTGGAGTCTGCTTAAGATTCTCTTTCTCCCTCTCCCTGGGCCCCTTGTGTGTGCAAGCTTTCCCTTTCTCTTGAAAAATAAAAGAATAAAATAAAATTAAGTTAAATTAAAGTAAATTAAATTAAAGTAAAGTAAAATAAAGCAAAATCAAGAGCCTACATAAATACATAGTCCGCCTTTGTTCTTTCAACTTAATGTTCCATCACTCTGTTACAGAGTTACTAAAAAGCCATTATAATTTGCTTTTTATCCTATTTCAAGCACATTAATTGCTGGTGTCCATTTATATTTAAGTTGTTAAAATGGGCAATTGAAAACCTTCCAATATATAGAGGCAAGATTTCATATTTTAAGATATTATTTTTAGAAATTTATTTTAGAAACAAAAACTTTCTGTGTTGCATGTTAATTTCCCTAATTGAAGAGGGTACTCCCTTTCATTATTATTTTGCTTTTTTGGTTTGTTTTGCTTTATTTGCTACTCCTAAATGTGTAAAACACCTTTGTCCTTTTTTTCCCCTGAGGGCCATATTTGCCTTCTAAGCAGCTTTGTATAGAAGTTGCAATATATATAATGCATACAAGAGAGTTGTAATATAGGTATAATATATTATATATTTGTGATATATATTTACTTGAGTATAAATATTTATACATATAACTTATTTTTATATGATTAATATATATAAATATTTTTAATAAATTTTTATATATGTTTTTCTCTGAAGAAAGTAAAAATATGTATTTTATTCATATTTCCGTTAAAAATTTAAATCAGAATAGCCAGAATTTGAACAAAGTACACACAGTCTTTTTGTTTACGAACAACAGAATAATCTATTGGGTCTACCAGGTTCTTCCGTGTTAGTAATAGTATCCTTAGATGGTTTCATTCATCAGTCACTCATTTTCTGAGTTAATTAATTTGAGATAAAAAATTGCAGCTTTTAAAAAACTTATCAGTCTCAAGGGTTTCTTTCATACTCACCAGATTTCCAATGTACTCTGAGCTCTATCTTTAGTGGTGTTTTTAAAGGTATCGTAAAAGATTAAAAAGCAAAGCTTAATAGGTAAATTAAAGAGTTATTGTTAGAACTGCTTTTACAAATAATGCAACACGTTCATCTTCTGTCAAATAAATATGTAATGACTTATAGCTACATGTATAGAATTAAGTTTGCCTTTCTAATTAAGAAACTGTTTAAAGCATAAAGATAAAAGGAAGTTCCCATATCCTTCAATTAAAATAAAAATATGAACAGGCAATGGATATAAAATGAGTCACAGAAGAGAACAGTTAAGTGGGTAACACATATATCTAAGAAAATTCAACCACACTTACACTAAAAATGAAAATAAAAATTAAAAGTCATTTCACTATCAACTTAGAAACCATCTTTAGAAAAACCACAAAATGCTGATAGATGTACAGTAAACAGAAACAATCATATCCTCCTGATGGGATATAAACCGGTACAGTTTCTCTGAAAACAATGTAGATCATGAGCGTAGAAATAGTCACAAACTTTGATACACTTCTATATCCCAATCCAAACAGGTAATCAGAAATAAAATCAAACACTTGCATGCAAAAATATTCTATTTAATATTACTTACATAACCAAAAATTGGGAATGATACAAATATCTAATAAATTAAGAATAATTAATTATTGTATGACTGTACTATGAAATTTTATTTACCTATTGGAGATTATGTTTTGAAAAACTATTCTGCAAAAAGGTAAATGCTCACAATATAATGGGAACAGAAGCTGCTGTATCAGTGAGTCAATTTATCAGTTATTTTTGTTTTTATTTTATGTTATTATTTTTTAGTTGTTATATTAACAACTGTATAATAGAGTGACTCAACAATTCTGTACATTACTCAGTGCTCATTACCATTATACTCTTAATCCCTTTTACTTATTTTACCTATCCCCTACCCACTTCCCACTCACACGGAACTCCTTTTATACTAAGTGTATATAGAATGATTATAGAAACGTCATTCTTTTCAAAAGAGAAACAATGTTAAATAATTGAAAGTTTATGCAATTATGATTCTAGACTCAGATTAATCAGAATCTATATTTGACCAAAAAAAAAAAAGTTTAACTATCAAAGAGCTTACATTTTTAGAACTATGACTAGCCTTGACTGAAAATCTTGGTTTTCATTTAGAATACTGTCAGCTAGGAACAAAACAAAACAAGAAAAAACAAAACAAAACCAACCAAGCAAAAAAAAAAAAAAGTTCTTTTAACCAATGCCAAAATACAGAGAAGATTCATTCATAAGTAATTTGTCACTATCAGTGATCACTCAGGAGACAGAGCAGAGTAGAAGGGAACTAGTTTAAACTCAACATGGGTGCCTGGGTGGCTCAGCTGGTTGAGAGTCTGACTTCAGCTCAGGTCATGATCTCCCATTTTGTGAGTTTGAGCCCTGTGTCAGGCTCTGTGCTGACAGCCCAGAGCCTGGAGCCTGATTTGGATTCTGTGTCTCCCTTGCTCTCTGCACCTCCCCCACTTATGTTCTGTCAATCTCGCTCTCAAAATTAAACATTAAAAAAAATTTTTTTTTAAATAAAATAGACTCTACAAAGCAGGAAGACATGTTGATAGCAGTTCACATGAAGTTACTCGCTGACTTACATAAAGGGCATAACCAGGTTTAGATGCTTATTTCATAAGCTAAGGTGGTACCAACCATAATCTAAAATATTACATTGTATTTAGAACTTTGCAAAACTATGTTCTGACCACAGGAATGAAATTTTAAAAACTAATAACCATATTATTAATAAAAAATGATAGAGAAAGAAACTTGGCTTTCGCTTTCGTACAGGAATCTGTGTAATAAAATCCATAGTTATATTGAGTTATGTTTTTAACATATACTCTTAAACCTCCTAGAAAGAATAGGGTCACTTCAAAATTTGAATCATATTTATTAGGTTGATCATTGATAACTACTGAGTGATTTGATCGAGCACTCAGGGATACATTAATTTTCAAGATTTACAGTGAATAGATATGTGCTCTCCTTCACTTGGAGACAGAACTGCTTTACCACAGATACATAAATAAAAGTCTCAAGAATATTCCCCATTTCCTTTACTTATTACCAGTGATTGCAGCGGGTTAAGAGAATCTGAATACAGACATTTAAAGGAAGCACCCCACCTCTAACCCAATGAAAAAATTCAATGCCAAAAATCCAGTTATCAAAATTTAAAAGCAACTAGAGTTACCCTATTTCCTAGAAGCCATATTATATTTCCAAGGGGTAGAACCAGCAAGACGGCACTAAGTAAGTACACATATTGCCACACACACACATGCAAAAATGTACACTGCATGTAATCTGGAGCAAGAAAAAATTTCTACTTTCATCACTATTTTTTAGATGTCACAGTCCTAAATATAAGAGGTTGATATTTCAGGTTCAGAAGAAATATGTCTCTTAGGAGTGCTGACATTTTTACATGTGGATACCTTTTGAGAAAAAAACTCAATTTGAACACACTGCTGGGAACACAATCTATTTTTTCCCCCCTGAGGCCCACCTGATCACGTCATATGTAAACCAAGGAAGTGTTGCACTAGTTTTTCTCCATTTGTGAAAGAATTGCTTCATATGACCTTCTGAAAGGCCCATATGTTGCCACTTGGCTACATCAGGAGTTCTTTGGAAATGTCAGTGTCACTAAAATTGAGCATGAAACTCTTTAGTTTCTACTAATGTTGTCTCAAGGTAACATCAGCTAGATCTCCAACAAGAAAAAAATATCATTTGATTAACTTTTCAAAACCTGTCAAAAACAAAGGACATGGAAAAAAAAGGAGAGAAATCGATCTTGATTATGAACAGCCCAAACAATCAGATGAAAGCTAGGGGCATGTGGATAGCTCAGTTGGTTAAAGGTCTGACTCTGGCTCTCATGGTTCATGGAAACAAGCCCTGTGTTGCCGTCTGTGCTGAGAGCACGGAGCCTGCTTGGGATTCTCTCTCTCTCTCTCTCTCTCTCTCTCTCTCTCTCTGCCCCTCTTCCACTCATGGTCTGTCTCTTTCTCAAAACAAATAAAAAAGTACTAAAAAAAAAAAAAAGAAAGCTAAAAGAGATAAATGGTGCTGTTGGAGTTATAACTCATTGCTAATTGGTTTATAGCTACTACAAATCATTCCTTTCAATCATTTATCTTTGAAAAGATCAGGAAAATAATAACAAATGGGTCATTCTTCAACAAATTGCTGTCTCGTTTCATTTTGAGTCCAGAGTGCTTCTGGAAATATAAAGATATCCAGGGTCTTACGTTGGAATGTGGTCACTTTGAATATGGAATGGGTATTGAAAATTAAGAGCAGCGAAGAAAGGACAGACCACAACCAAAATATCTAAACACTGTTTGTTTATTCAAATTTATTGAAACAATTTGGTCTTCAAAATGCACTAAAAAATAGCAGCCTTTCATGATTTGGGGGTTGTTATTATGTGTTCTAAGCCACAATTTGGAGTTACATTCTTTTTACAGTTCACATTATGAAATGGCTCAACTGTGAAGAAAATGTGGTTTGGTATACCTAAAAAGTACCAGTTGGTGTATATGGAGATCACAATTTATTTCTACTCTTTCATGGATTGTCTGATTAAATTTAGGTAAGTTATCTAACATTGGAAAATGACAGTTTCCCATCTCTACAGTAGAGATATTTCTTTCTTTCTTCTACAAATATCGAACAGTTTTAATAAGTTAAATGAGCTTTTAGCACTCAGTATGTGGCTAAAAAATGTATCACTCAATTATCCTCCATTTGCTTATTCTCTCATAAATTATTTTATGAAGGTCTCAATCCGGGGGAGAACACTTATGCTATTGCCATAATTTGTGCTGTCAGCTACTTTTCCTCATGCGTGTCACTATGTAATGTTAGGCATCTGAAAGTGGGCTACAGTCCATTTCAGGATGGAAAGGATGGAGATATAATAGAAGGCATGTTTTACTGTTACTTGGACTGCATTGTAAATACTTCTCTCTGACTCTTAGACAACTTTTCTTGTTCGGTCTACTTCTGTTATTATTTAACATTTACTCAATTGCAATGAAAACAATTAAAATGTCCCTCCCCCAGATTTATCATTGTTCCATTATCTTTTTTTACTAAAAAATTTTAAATATTTATTTTTGAGAGAGAGTGAGAGAGAGAGAGAGAAAGAGAGAGCACGAATGGGGAAGAGAGAGAGAGAGAGGGAGACACAGAATCCGAAGCTGGCTCCAGACTCTGAGCTGTTAGCACAGAGCCTGATGCAGGGCTCAAACCCACAAACAGTGAGATCATGACCTGAGCTGAAGTCAGATGCTTAACCAACTGAGCCACCTGGGTGCCCCCTCTTTGCTCTATTATCTTAGACACATATCTGTCATATTCAGCCAATTCATAACCACTAGTTTATACTTCATGTTTTTTTGCAATTTTCAAAAGCATTGCATCCTTAATTTCCTATTGGTTTAAACTGTCCAGTGGAATAATGAAAGTTAAATTTTAGTGATATGGTAAGAAAATAATGAAGTCCTTAATTATTCCTTATAGTGTCTCTTTGAGAAACTAAGCTCTTCTCTACCTCATCATTCAGTGATAATCTGAGATAAAAATTATAATTTCACACAGGAAGGCCTTCAAAGCAGAATGACAATAAGCATTAGAATATTAGTTGGGGTGGAGTGTGCTGACAAGAGTTGGCTCACAAGCAGGACTTTAATTCAATACAGTCATCAGTGGATCATGAAATCCTATTCTTTGTCTGTCCTAGAGGGACATATGCAAAGGTAATTACACTGTTTCATGGTTTTGGCAGAAGATGATCCTGAAAATGTTGACAAAATCAAACTTGTGGCCATTCATTTTTTTCCATACACTTGTTTTGACTAAGAGGAAATATAAGCCCAGAAAATTGAACTGACCTGATAAGCTCTGCCTATTTTTGCTCATTTAAACCTGCAATAAGCCTACTAATCTAGAGGACTTCAAAATATTTTTCTCTGTAAAATGGGCATGGTTGTGGTGGGATCTGATTTCTTTTTTTTTTTTTTTAATACTTATTTATTTTTGAGAGAGAAAGAGAAAGAGAGGGAGAGAGAGAGAGACAGAGAAACAGAACATGAGAAGGGGAGGACAGGGAAAAAGAGAGACACAGAATCTGAAGCAGGATCCAGGCTCCAGGCTATCAGCACAGAGGCTGATGTGGGGCTCCAACCCACAAACTGAGATCATGACCCGAGATGAAGCCGGATGCTTAACCAACTAAGCCACCCAGGTGCCTCTGATTTCTTTCTTCTACCAATAAGGTTTTTATGAGTCCTGGGAGTTCTATAACTTTCCAATGAATGGAGCTGTGTCTCATTTTCCACAAAAATATCAATAACTATTTATTGAATACTTATTATTAGATTCTATTTGCTGTTTTCCATCTCAGTTCTATAGTATACCGTGGGATATGCTAATAATTCCAACTCCATAGCTTCATCACTTTACTGATGTGCTCTTAAACAAATGGATTATATTCAATTTTTTTCCCATTAGTGTATATGTGTAAAGAAAAATGGTGGCTGTTAAACTGTGATTCTCCAGCTAATTTCATATGTATTATTTTTTAAAATATTTTTTAAACAAATTTTTTTAACGTTTATTTATTTTTGAGACAGAGAGAGACAGAGCATGAACGGGGGAGGGGCAGAGAGAGAGGGAGACACAGAACTGGAAGCAGGCTCCAGGCTCTGAGCCATCAGCCCAGAGCCCGACGCAGGGCTCGAACTCACGGACCGTGAGATCGTGACCTGAGCTGAAGTCGGACGCTCAACCGACTGAGCCACCCAGGCACCCCTAAAATATTTTTATTATTATGTTTATTTATTTTGAGAAGAGAGAGAGAGAGAGAATGTGGGGGAGGGGCAGAGAGAGAAGGAGACAGAATCCGAAGCAGGCTCCAGGCTCTGAGCTATCAGCACAGAGCCCCATGCAGGGCTCGAGCCCACTAGTGTGAGATCATGACCTGACACGAGGTTGGATGCTCAACTGACTGGGCCACCCAGGTGCCCTTATATGTATTCTTTAATAATTTTGGTGAAGCAAAGTATTCCAATCACAATATATGTAGTGTGTTGGTTGACCACATGCTCTCCAGACAGAGACAGAACACCTGTATTCAAATTTTTATCATACTGTCCTGAAGCTTCAGTCTTGGAACTTCACTGTGTTCCTCAAATGAGGCAGTTCCATAATTTTCCGGTAAGAATTAAATGACAGTAAGTTTATAGAAGAACATCTAAAATACATTTTAAGAATAAAATCAGTGTTTACTAATATCGCAAAGCAACTGATACATTATTGTCAAATCTGAGTACAATTAGAAAATTTACTCAATTTCCATTGTGTAAATTTGATGTCTATTTTTTTTTTTCAGAGAATTACCCCGTGAGTGTAGTATAACACATAAGGACATAATTTTGGCAGCTTGGATCATGAGCCTGATGCTCACACTCCTAGGGTCCTCCTTCACTCTCCTGATACTTAATATCCTAGAAACTTGAGGAGGGAATTCAGAGAATAAACTTAATAATAAGTTTAATAATAAATCAATTTGTCTCCAAATTCAAAATTCATATAACCTATGGGAATACTGAAATCAACTCAACATAAAAGAAAAACTACATTGAACATACGTGAAGGTATATTGAATGGATTTTAAGCCATTGTTTCTCCAGTGATTGGAATCTGGTCTCAGCAAGGATGCAGTGGCCCAAATGCTGCCAATGCACGAACAAGGTCCACACATGAACATGGGTTCTAAACGCCTAGACTCCTTTCATTTCCTGTAACCGCATCATGACAACAAGATAGACGATAAGTAAAATTTTGTGTCAGTTCTTTACAGAAGGCCAAAAAACATTTTGATTTTTTTTTTACAGAAATAAGACAATTCAATGCATGAATTTGGACCAATAAAGATTCAATATTTAGAGCCAATGCTCTGCAAAATTTCAATATCAAAGCAAGAGTAATGGAAAAATTATAAACAAAAATATTTTCAACTAAAGTAATGAAAAGAAACTTAATCTTCTTAGGTAAAGCACCCACCTTAAACACTAGAAAGTACTAGCAATTCATTGTGCTTCTTGAAAAAACTCAGACATTTATACAGTTATAAACAAGGAGAACCAAATAAGCTGATCTCTGTTCATGGGAAATACCCAGTCACAGTGTCAACATTTAAAGTTCATTCTAATTTTTCAAGCCATTTGTGAACACCTTCTTAGAATCCAGTGACTCTCACCACATTGTTCAAAGCAAAGCAAAGAGAGAGACAAAAAACTCCATGGGAGGTGTACCAATTCTCAAGGTTCATGTGAGCCTTTAGAATATATATTGAGTGAAAGACGTCTAAACTGAAATTTGTTTAATAAATTACAAAAATTCAATGTCTCTTGGCAGCTATTGTTATTTCTCTTTGAAAACAAATTTATTTTTAAGTAAAACTTTCAAAGATTATTTAATTTGAAAATCATCTCTTCCCATTTGGCCACTGCTTTTCCCAGACCTCTGAACAAGCCTATGAATTATTAATTTCAAGACTGTCTCACTCACCTTTAACTTTTCCGAGATCTGAGGAGGAGCTCTTCACCAAAATTTTCTTCCAAAATGGATTCAATAAAGGCAAATGCAAAACAGTCCACATATGACAGGAAAATCACAAATGCAAATACTAACCAGGTAAATTGTGGCTGAATGTCAATTATACCTTTAGAATAGTTCTTGAAAAATTCAAGCTTTCTCTTCAACTAAGTAATGTATTTAGGGAAGCAAATGAGAGCTAGATTCCAGGATTTCAGAATGCGATAAGTTCTGGGTAAATTCAAATCACACAGCAGAATCGTATAACTCACAGCGTCTGCCACCAGCTGCACCTGTATGAATGTGACAAATGGAAGGTTGTTTGAAACTAACTCAGCAAAAAACGTGAAATCACTTGGACACTCAAGAGGAACAGTTTATAGCTTATGCATTGCGTATTTGTCTAAGAAAACAGATTCAAAATAATTGTTTTAAATGTTTTGTGTGATTTCATATTTTAAGGTTTTACTTACCTATAGCATTTGTGTCTTCTGAAGTAGCTGTTATAAATGCAGTTTTAAAAATGAAATGCTTTGGGGCTCCTGGGTGTCTCAGTCAGTTAAGCATCTGACTCTTGGCTTCAACTCAGGTCATGATCTCACGGTTCATGAGATCTGGGCTGACAGCACAGAGCCTGCTTGGGATGCTCTCTCTCCCTCCCTCTCTCTGCCCCTCCCCTGTTTACACACACACTCTCTCTCTCCCTCAAAATAAATAAATAAACATTTAAAAAATAAAGTGCTTCGGGGCGCCTGGGTGGCGCAGTCGGTTAAGCGTCCAACTTCAGCCAGGTCACGATCTCGTGGTCCGGGAGTTCGAGCCCCGCTTCGGGCTCTGGGCTGATGGCTCAGAGCCTGGAGCCTGTTTCCGATTCTGTGTCTCCCTCTCTCTCTGCCCCTCCCCCGTTCATGCTCTGTCTCTCTCTGTCCCAAAAATAAATAAACGTTGAAAAAATATTAAAAAAAATAAAAATAAAAAAAATAAAGTGCTTCTTAAAAAGTATTGTTACAATTATAATTAATCTTTATTGTAAGAAATTAATCTGATTACAATTAATTTGTTTTTTTTTTGGCTAATAACAGTTTCCATATATTGCTCCATATTTTATTACCCTAGTTTATCACTCGAAAATGAAGAAAATAATGTTATTGCTGTCTCCCCAGATGCTGATTATCATGGTGAAGATATTTGAAATACAAAAAGATCCCCATTGCTGCACTAGAATAGGATGTATTTCAGGTATATTCATATATCTTTTCTGTAATGCCTTGTACCAATATAGGCAAGAGGGAATAAACATTTATGATAATAAAAAAAATTCCCCAATAGTCAGTATATCTTAAGATTTTCAGTCTAACATTGCACAGTTAATAATTTGTCATGTAAATATCAATTGGCTGGTTATGTATATGCTAAATTGTTCTACACCATTTTCTCAGTCACCTTTAATTCAACAAGCTCACTGAATGAAACACAATTATTAAAAAATTTTTAAAGAATTCCTGGAAATGGAAGACTATAATTGATTTGATTTCTAGTTTAACTAAGAACTAGATTCTGTAGAAGTAAACAGAAAACTCAGTTATCAGATCCTTTTAAATGCTTCATTCAATACATACAATCAAGTCCCAGAGATGTAACTTAGGACACAAAACTGTAAACTGTACAAATTTCATTTTCTTTTCCTCATGTCAATCATGACACTAGTCTAGAGTTTTAGACTTGAGATGACACTTTTTCACCTGTACCTAGAACTGGGAATAGACTCCTGGAGGCCATGGGGCTGGCTAATACCATTCACTGGGCAAAGTCAAAGTTTGTAGACAAGGAGGATGGCAAGTCCAGAGACCAGAGGCAAAATTGATGTACAGGTCACAAAACAAGCATTTTAGAAAAGTTAGAGATGGGATAAGTCTTGCTGCATTTTTAACAGCTATGATGTGTAGAAGATAGGTGGAGAAGGTGATGAAGCTCTCAGGGGAATGTTTCAGACGTAGCACTGACATTTACCTTCATGGCTAGTGAATGTACATTCTAGCACTGACCTTAAGAGGCTTTAAAAAAACATGAATGGGTGTGGACAATGGGTGGCAAATCCAGTTATTTCCTTTTTGAATTTTTAATACTCTTAAGTATATATATATATATATATATATATATACACACACATATATATATATATATATACACACACACATACACACACATTAAAAAAATTTTTGTTCAGAGATGTCTGGGTGGCTCAGTCAGCTGAGTGTCCTACTCTTGATTTTGGTTCAGGTCCTAAACCCAGGGTCATGAGATCAAGCCCTGTGTTGGGCTCCACGATGACCATGGAACCTGCTTACAATTCTCTCTCTCTCTCTCTCTCTCTCTCTCTCTCTCTCTCCCCCATTCTTCCCCTCTCTCTCACTCCTGCTCTCTCTCTCTCTCTAAAATAAAAAAAAAATCAATTCATTTAACTAAAAAAAAAAAATTCACCCATTTGTCCCACTTGCTACTCCTTGCCTTTTGCAACAACCAATTTGTTCTCTGTATCTATGAGCTTGATTTTGTTTTTTTTGTTTGTTTGTTTTGGGAGGGGTTATTTGTTTGTTTTTAGATTCTACGTATAAGAGAGATTATACAGTATTTGTCTTTTCCTGTCTGACTTATTTCACTTAGCATAATGCCCTAAATGTCCATTCATGCTGTTGCAAATGAAAAAATTTCATTATTTTCTATTGGTGAATAATATGTGTGTGTGCGTGTGTGTGTGTGATGTATCACAATTTCTTTATCCATTCATCCATTGATGGACACTTAGGCTGTTGCCATATCTTTTATAAATAATGCTTCAATGAATATGGGGGTGCATATGTCTTTCTGAGTTAGTGTTTTTGTTTTCTTCAGATAAATACCCAAAAGTGGAAATGCTGAATCATATGGTAGTTTTACTTTTAATTTTTTGAATAATCTCTACACTGTTTTCCATAGTGGTTGTACCAATATAAATTTCCACCATCAGTGAATAAGGGTTCCCTTTGTTCCACAACTTTGCCAGCCCTTGTCATTTCTTGTCATTTAGATAGCAGCCATCCTAACATGAGATATCTCATTGTGGTTTTTATTTGCATTTCCCTGATAATTAATGATTTGCTCATCTATATGTCTTCTTTAGAAAAATGTCTATTCAGACCTTCTGCCCATTTTTTAATCAAATTGGGTGGTTTTTTTTTTTTTTTTGCTTTGGTTTTTGGGATTTAGCACATGTAATGTATTTATAATTCAGTAAGATTATGTGAACATCTCTTTGTAATAATAGATTCAATAACTTTTTCAAATGATACTCTTTAACAGGAGCATTAGATGACGTCAGCATGAGAATTTTATCCTGGTTATGCACTACTTTTATTACTGCAGTTTGCTGAAGCTCGGGTCAGAATTCTACAAATAAAACTTTAAAAATATGACAGCTCATTTAAGGGAATGAAGGATTCTTCATTTCAGGAAATAATTTTCAAGTCTAGAGAAGAAATTGCCTTTGTGGGGTGGGGGGAGTAGGGAGCGGGGAGGAGGACATTTTGTAAAGTGTCTTAGAATTATTATTAGGAAAAAAAAGTGTATTGGGGAAAGAGGCATGTCTGAGGTTGGATACTTGTGGCAATAATAAAAATAGTTGTCTGTCTTGAGGATGTATCATTTGTCATTTGGGAAAAATAAAAGGCAAAAAGGAAATAACAGTACGCTAAATAAAATATATTTATAATCATATTTTTCAGCAAAATTGAAAACGAATGAGAACTGATGAATGCCAATATGGCATTTTTCCCCAGGATGTAATTGGAAGACCCAACCTTCATTCAAATTTTTGGATTTGCATTGGCAGTTTCTTGTGAAGAGCACCAGATTCAAAAAGTAGTCCCTCTGATTTTCTTCCTTCCGGTAAAAATCTAGTGCAAGAGTCTACTTATGATCCAGGAATTGGCAGAAGGTCAGATTTCTCAGTGCTCTATGTTCCTATCTGCAAGATCATCCGGTGGAGGTATTTAACACCTCCACAAGAAAAAGCTAAGATTTATGGTAGGGAACATGGCCTCCTCTTTGTCAGCGATTCCTCACCTTATCATCATGTCAGCAGAATTTATCACAGGGATTACAGTAAATGGATTTCTTGTAATCATCAACGGTAAAGAATTGATCAAAAGCAGAAAGCTAACACCAATGCAACTCCTTTGCATATGTATAGGGATATCGAGATTTGGTTTGTTGATGGTGTTAATGGTACAAAGTTTTTTCTCTGTGTTCTTTCCACTCTTTTATAGGGTAAAAATTTATGGTGCATCAATGTTGTTCTTTTGGATGTTTTTTAGCTCTGTCAGTCTTTGGTTTGCCACCTGCCTTTCTGTGTTTTACTGCCTCAAGATATCAGGCTTCACTCAATCCTATTTTCTTTGGCTGAAATTCAGGATCTCAAAGTTAATGCCTTGGCTGCTTCTGGGAAGCCTGTTGGCCTCCATGAGCATTGCCGCTGTGTCTTTGGATGTAGGTTACCCTAAAAACATGAACAATAATGATTTCCTCAAGAATGCCACGCTGAAGAAGACTGAGCTCAAGATAGGGCCAATTAATGGAGTGCTTCTTGTCAACTTGGCATTACTATTTCCACTAGCCATATTTGTGATGTGTACTTTTATGTTATTCATTTCTCTCTATAGGCACACTCATCGGATGCAAAACAGATCTCATGGTGTTAGAAATGCCAGCACAGAAGCCCATATAAATGCATTAAAAACAGTGATAACATTCTTTTGCTTCTTTATTTCTTATTTTGCTGCCTTCATGGCCAATATGACATTCAGTATTCCTTACGGAAGTCAGTGCTTCTTTGTGGTAAAGGACATAATGGCAGCATTTCCCTCTGGACATTCAGTTATAATCATATTGAATAATTCTAAATTCCAACAACCATTCAGGAGACTTCTCTGCCTCAAAAAGAATCAATGAAATACAAACAATCCTGAAAAAGAAGAAAGGTTCAATGAAGAGCAGAAGCAATGTTGAATATTGTGTATTTGTTTGACGTGGATTCGATAGACTTACATTTTGTTTTTGTTTACTTATGTATTTTGTGTGCTCTCTTTCTGGCAATTTCCTTCTCCTCTTCTACCCCCAGGACATGTGAAGCACTAATTTTGATGTTGGATGGATAGGATATTTTTTCCCCAGGGACTGTATACTTAAAACATATATGAATACATATATACATAAAATATATAAGTATTATGATACTAATACATTCAAATAATTAACATTTTCAGTAGAGTGGCAGTTGTATAAAAAAAATCAGAGAAGTAAAAAGACTTCATTTGGTTAACCAAAGTAGTTCTGTTATCTGTTTACTCAGGTCACTGAGAATCTTCTGTTTTAGATGAGCAAAATCACATTGATTTAGGCTAAGACATGTAACAGTATAACCAATTTGTCTGTTTGGTTAAACATAACTATTTTTCAAAGAGCATCATTAGTGTAACTATTGTTAAAATTCAAATTATATATTGAAAGTTTCTGTATGTCATGGCAATGAACCCAGATATGCAGATTAAAGTCTAACTTTGCTTTTGATACCAGTTACTAGTTCAAATTGGTAAATGAGAAGATGCAAATAGAGCTAGCATTTATGTGCATATACACATACAATCCATGGTCTCCATCTCTTACAAGATGAAGAAATATTTTCTCATCCCTTGAAGTGTTAAACTCCTGCCCAGAGAGAATAGGAGTGAGGTTGTTGACATTGAAGTCTCGGTAGGAAAATGTTTAGCTGATGTCTTAACCCCTTAACTGGTGCGTCAATTTCTTCCAGCTGGAAATATTGCCCAGGGTATGGCATCAGCAAAAGACTTGAAGATCTAAGGTAAAAGTTTTGAAACATGTTGGTAGAGTTGAGTGATTCTGCTCTATAAAGATCTTAAACAGTCTTGCGTTAGGAAAGAAAAATAATTTTTGTCATATTTTACATCTCACGATATCTATTTTGAATTTGTGAAACCCTCACTGACACCTAAACAAACAAATAAAAAGAATTGTAGTTACTTTTATTTGTAAATAAACTGTGATTAGGTGACTTAGAAGTTGCAAGGATGAAAACAAAAAAAAACAAACCTAGATGTGTGTGTACATGGATTTTTTTTTAATGTTATAAAATATTTTTACACACAATCGTTTGCTTCATTCTCAGAACATTGTATAAAATAGGCAGGGCAATTATCTCAATTTCTGCATGCAGAAGTAAGGTTTGAAGAGGTCGTTACACATACCTAAAGTCCATCAGCTATACTCACTGGAGACATTGGAACTCAAATGTGGCTCTTATGTCTCTAAAGCCAGTGTTCTCTTATTTGGTTTTCTTCCCATTCTTATTTATAGAACTTTAGATCTTGAAATTTATGATAAAAAACAATCAATGTTCAACCTATAATCAATGATATCCTATGACCTTTCTGTATTATGTTCTTAAACAGTCAACTTAAAAATATTTCAAAATCTCTGAATTATTCTATTATTTGGTCAAATCCTTTATTTTTTATATTTATCTCATATTTGGTTTGCTAATAGTCTGAAGTGATCTGAACATAGGTCCCCCAATTTACAATTTAGTATCACTTGACTCCAGGAAATTACCATGCCAGGCTCACTCGTTATGAGTCAGGTAAAACTAAAGTCTCCCCTGGGAAAAACTGGATTCACTGTGTTTACAGCCTGAGTTCAGGACAATTGGGTAACTGGAACCTACTCCTTAGGTTATTCAACAACCTGTGCATCATCCTGGAGAAGCCCCATGGCCCCTTGTTCTAAGGCCAAGCTGAAAGTCTCACTAGTGCCAGTGCCTGAATTACATAGGTAGTCATGACAGATATTTCCATATTGAGGTCTGATACCATTGGGCCACTTATATCCTCTACTATGTTCATTTATTTTTTTCATTTAAAAATAATTTTAATAATTGTTTTTTAACTTGTAAAATAATACATAGCTAATGTAGAAAATTGGAAAAATAAGAAATGTAAGAAGTGAACCTGATAGAATCCCATGTCAAATTTTCATATACATTCTTCCAGCATTTGACATCCATGTATATACATATGCAAATACCACTATACATGTATGTGATGTAATTTATGACATTATGGAGATTGTGCTGTGTATATACTTTATGCTATATTTTGATGTAAATCACATGTGTGAAATTTTGCATTTGTAACAACTTCATAATGTTTCATTTTATGGATGTAATTTTGTTTCTTGTTTTTAATTTTTTTAATGTTTATTTACTTATTTTTGAGAGACAGACAGAGTGCAAATGGGGGAGGGGCAGAGAGAAAGGGAGACACAGGATCTGAAGCAGGCTCCAGGCTCTCAGCTGTCAGCACAGAGCTTGATGCGGGGCTCACAATCATGAACCGTGAGATCACAACCTGAGCCAAAGTCGGATGCTTTACTAATTGAGACACCCAGGTGCCCCTGTAATTTTGTTTTTAACCATTCATGTATCATTAATTTGTATTTCCATTAACAAAGAGAACAGTAGAGTTGAAAATAAAGTTTACATTACTGAAGAAAATGAAAAGGAGAGCGCTCAAACAAAAAATGAAATTAAAAATCTACAATTAAAGAACAAGGAGAACCTTTTGTTATTGTTACTATCTATACTCTTGTTATTATCATTATT
The DNA here is from genome assembly GCF_018350175.1 of Felis catus. Taxonomy (NCBI): domain Eukaryota; kingdom Metazoa; phylum Chordata; class Mammalia; order Carnivora; family Felidae; genus Felis; species Felis catus. The sequence continues at coordinate 105,645,996 of NC_058369.1, forward strand.
ATCACTAGTTATAGTAACCTAATTGGTACTAATGCCTTGAAAAATTTTGGCACGAGAATTCCTTGACATAGGTCTATGGGCATGGGAGCCCTTGGAATGAGCCTATTGGCATGGGAAACTTGTAATGATGCCATGGGCTGGGAATTCCTTGGGTTGGGGCTGTGGCATGGCAGGCATTTCAGGATTTCATCAAGTCTATATGAAAAGGCACCAATGCATTTATAAGGAATTCCAGTAATCAGGTAATTAAACTTTTATTCCAGAATTGCTTTATTTTTGGTGTATATTATCTCACTGATCGTCTCAACCCGGTAGAGAGTATTATTATCTGTAGTAAATATGAGGAAATCTAAACTTGGAAAGACAAAAGAATAGGTTACTTATCTAGACCCAAATCAGGCCTTCTAAATCTAAATTCCTAATTTTTTTCTAAACATAACTGTGCGTCAAAGTTGCCTGGTGACTATTTTTAAATTGTGGATTTCCAGGCTTATCCTAGACTTGCTGACTATAGTCTCTGGGGATGGAGCCCAAAAATCTATATAGTAACCATGTAGGCGATTGTGATGTAACTTGTTTACTGACTAGGGTTTGTGGTCCACCACATTACAGAATATTAATGCTACTAATGGAAGCCTTAAAAATATATTTATGTCAATGTAAAGTCTTTCTTGGGAGAAAAATTTTAAGGCATTTAAAAGACATTCTTTTCCTTCACAAAATATTCAAGTTATAGCTCAACTTTCATTTAGAATTTTTTGGTTGAAAGGGACTGATTCACATTTTAGTCACCTACTGTACGAAGGGACCTGCGGAATGCACATGAAATGATAAAGAAGAAACACTGTCATGAAATCCAAAAATAAAAGTGAAGCCAGCTGAGTAAAAGGAAACTCTATAGACAGAGCTCAACAGCCATAATTTGTGGAATCTCTTCTAATGCTCATCCAATATTATGAGTCAACCTCTCCCTGCACACCTACTTTTCCTTCTCTCACTATATATGGTTGAAAAAAAATACTTTTTTTCTGCTTATACGTAACTCCTACTTCATCATAAATACAACTAACTCTACTATTCTGGACCTTGACTGTACCTCATGACTTCTTTCTATTTTATACTTGAACACATACTGGCGTGTGTGATTTGATTTATTTCCCTCAATTCAAATTTTTCTAGGGTGTATCTGATTACACATCTGTCATTGTTGTCAGGCTATCATTAGGTTCCCTGGCATATCTAGGTACTGGCTATACTTGGGTCAGGGGTCCAAATCTGAACCAATCAGACTCAATCTGGAAGGTAAAGCCACTGGTCTACCTAGGGCTCCCTGTAGCTTCAGCTGGGCTGTGAGCAGGGAAGTTTCTCTGAAAGCATCTTGGTGTATCGGGCACCATGATTATTATGAATCCTTATGCTTCCATAATACCTCATTTTTCAGGACTCAGATAAGGCAAGGGATACCCACAGATCCCATGAAGACTTTTCAAGTCATTGAGAACTTAAAACCCACAAATAAGAATTTGATCTATCTTCCCTGTGGATATTTGATCTTTCTTTCCCATAGAAATTTTATGTCAAAGAAGACTTTTGATATATGTGGATGAGGTCTTTTACAATACGAGACTAAATGTACACTGCTCAGTAAATAAGTAAATATTAAGAGTCAATTATGTAGGCACACTGAAAGGTCCACGTGTTTGCATGTTTATAGTTCTTAGGCACATCACAGCTGTTTCAAATCAGAAAATGAGTTTGAGAACATCTGTGTTTGTTCTATTTCTTCTGGCTTCTTCCTCAATAGACACAGGTCCTTGTTACTCATCTCAACACTAGACAATGTATATTTCTTTTTTTTTTTTTAATTTTGTTTTTCAACGTTTATTTATTTTTGGGACAGAGAGAGACAGAGCATGAACGGGGGAGGGGCAGAGAGAGAGGGAGACACAGAATCGGAAACAGGCTCCAGGCTCTGAGCCATCAGCCCAGAGCCCGACGCGGGGCTCGAACTCACGGACCGCGAGATCGTGACCTGGCTGAAGTCGGACGCTTAACCGACTGCGCCACCCAGGTGCCCCTAGACAATGTATATTTAATTAATCAATAAAAAGTTTTAGTTTTAACCATTGGAAATAAGTTACCAGAAAGAAGGCTTTTCCAAGTTAATCCTGCTAATCCTGTACTTATTCTCTGGCACTACTTAAATAGTTACATTTTTTAAAATTAAAGTCTTCCTCCCAGGGATGCCTGGGTAGCTCAGTCAGTTAAGCGTCCGACTTCGGCTCAAGTCATGTTCTCACGGTTCATGGGTTTGAACCCCATGTCAGGCTCAGCACCGACAGCTTGGAGCCTAGAGCCTGCTTTGGATTCTGTGTCTCCGTCTCTCTCCCTCTCCCTCTCCCTCTCCCTCTCCCTCTCCCTCTCCCTCTCCCTCTCCCTCTCCCTCTCTCTCCTCCTCTCCCACTTGTGTGCTCTCTCTCTGTCAAAAATAATTAAATAAACATTAAAAAAAGTCTTCCTCCCATATACCCACACATATTTACCCAAACTTTTGAAATAATAAGAATTGCAAAATCTTGTATGAGAATTCCTTCCATTTTATAAGACAAGATTCCTGGATTCTACTGAAGGGATAAATAGGAAAATTACCAATAACTTTCACATAAGTAATTTCAGGATTAAAAGAGGTAATACAAATTTCTCTGGGGTTATGAACAGGCTATTGACACCTACTAGTGGCACCTAATATGATATGATATATTGTTTTCAGAAGGAGATAATCTGATAATAGCACGGATTAGCTCTATATCAGTTGGTTGGCCCCTGATTTCATGGAGAAAAGAGTAGATCAATTTCAATAAGGATGTGCGCTCTGGCAAATTATTTCTCCATGTGTTTGACTTGAATGGGATGATCTCAGTATGATGTCCAGGGACAATGGGAAATAGAAGTATCTTATACTAACTTTGCAGATTTTGTCTGGGGTTCTGCTGTGTGTCACAGATTCCTCAGTACAGAGGCTCCCTGACACATGGAAAATAACAGCCAATTTCATGCTTCAAGTTAAGGGGAGTTAGTCATTAATGGAATTCTTATAACGTTGTGTTATGAGGCCATGTTATATGGGAAAGATGAATGTAAGAAAATATTTAATTTCTAACTCAGGGAAATTATAACAACAGATGCCTTACAGTGTCACTGAGCACACAGCATTTTATGCTCAAAATACATAAGTTACATTAATAAATGCTCTTTCAGTGTATGCCAAATATTGTTCTCTAATTTCCCTAAGGGTATATATTTTTACAGAGGTGATAAAGACAATGGAAATGACACTCCATGGAATTAATGGGAATTAGGAAGGATGGGGCTTTATTGACCCAGTTTTCTATGTGATGATTCTGAACTTTCCAATTTGTTTGCATTTTCAGAGACCCTGGTGGTTGCGATTTGTTTTACTAATTAGTTTAAGAAGTTGCAAAGTCTGTGCTTATGTCCCTTTTTAAAAATCTTACTTCCCCATCATGGTCTACTAGAGTGTTTTCAATACCTAGCTTCATGGAAGTAAAATAAAATGACAATTCTTTTTCCTTAAACCATCTTTAAATTATTAATAAGTTTTGGTTTTGCTTTTCAAATATATACTAAGTTTTCTAAGAAATTTCTGTAGCTCTGCCAGTATTCTCGAGTGTTGTACTACATGTGCTATAATGTGTTAAAGCTTCTATAATAATTTTAGTTATGAAACATGTTTTAAAAAAGCAAGGATTTGCTACCGTACAAAAGCAATTTTAGAATCTACACCAATAATTCCCTCACTATTCTCTAAAGCAGAGCTTCTCAAATTTAAGCAGACAACTGAATCACCTGGGGGGTTTGTTAAAACACAGTTTGCTGCATCCCACCTCCAGAGTTTCTGACTTACTAGAGTTAGAGCCTGAGGATTAGCATTTTTTTCTTCTTTTGAGAGAGAGAGAGAGAGAGAGAGCAGGCACACACGTGTGCAAGCTGGGGGGGGAGGGGCACAGGGAGAGGGAGAGAGAGAGAATCTTAAGCAGGCTAAGTGCCCAGCGCAGAACCCAATGCAGGGCTCCATGTTGTGGCCGTGAGATCATGACCTGAGCCAAAATCAAGAATCAGACGCTTAACCGACTGAGCCACCCGGGTGCCCCAAGAATCAGCATTTCTAACAAGTTTCCAAAAGGTGCTCATGCTGGTGGTTGGGGACCACACTTTGGGAACTAAGGATTGAGAGTCAGTATATTGTAAAGGCTATGAACCTGGCCTCTGAAGCCAAATTGGATGGGTTTTCATCGTGAGCCATCTGATTACTAGTTGTGTAATCTTGAGCAAGTCATTAGACCCGTTCCTTCAGTGTGTCCTTATCTGTCAAATGAGCTAATACCAGTACGTATTTCTAAAGCTTTCTGTGAGATTGAGTGTGTTAACAAGTGTAGAACACCGAGGACAATGTCTAGCATAACAGCAAAGACCTTGTATGTCCAGATATTTAATAAGTCAAGAAAATAATTTAATTTCCACTATGTGGAAGGCATGAAGATTATTTCTTAAATAGAATTTTCTATTGTTTTGAAATTGGACAAATAGAACTAAAATTCTATAATGATTCTTTGAGAAAAGAGGTAAAGTATGCTTTAGTTTAGAATGACAAACAAGGTTAGTATTTTGATTTGGCATAAAGGTAGGAAAGTAATTTTGGCCTCTATAAAAAGCAGTAGGCTGACTGATGTGGTAAAACAGGAAGTAGTAACCACCAGAGGGAGGAACCACAAAAGTCAATAGCTCCTGAAGATGGGAGTGAAGGAAGATATCAAGAGGCTGAGGGGTATGATAGAAAGCCGGATGAGAAGGCAGTGTTCGCCATCTTGCTGGGTTCTCGTTTCAGCTGTGGGGTACTGTTGTGTATTGTAGATACTTGACCTGGTAATTAAATATGGAATCAGGTTAGTCCTTCTTTGAAACATCACTCCTACTTCATCAAGGGATCATGTTTCTATTGGTGTGATTTGAACATAGATGACTGATGGAGAAAGTCTTTAACTATAGTAAATTTGAGAGGCCCTTTAGAAGAAAGGAAAACAAACAAACAAACCAAAACACAAATCAACAGACAAGCTTTGAACATAAATAATACCAACCCAGGCATTCTTGGGCTTAGGGTAGTACAGCCAATGTAGGCACAGCGTGAAGGCCTCCCATATAGTTAGAGTTACTTTATTCATACATGGCCCTGTGTTGGAAATAAACTTACCATGGATGTATCTTCATTTCTGGTAGTGATCAGAAAGCACCACTTCCCTACAGCAATAACTAATCATGTTAGAAAATCTATTCTAAAATTTACTGAGGTTCTGTGGTACAACAAGCATGGCTGTCTTAAAATGCCCTTGAGAGCTCACCTTGATCTACCTGGAAAATGAGACAATTAGCATAAGGAGGCTCCTCCCTCCTCCTAACAGGAGGGGTTGCTTCCAATCTCAGCTTCCCACTAGATCCTTAGTATTTTTCTCAAAAAATAGGAATGCAATTTTGCACACACCTCCAGAGCCATCAGATGCTGAGCATCTGTCTTTCCTGGACAATCCTGTGAACAGCTGGCATCCAAATTCAGTAAGGCTGGTGCCCAGATAATTTGTTAGTCAGTTTTCTCTGGCCCCACCCCCTTTGATGAAGTTGCTCTCAGACTTGCTCTGCAAAAGATAAGAGCAGTAGGAGGAACTCCTATCACCCAGAATGTTCACTCGCAGTGTGTCTAAGATCAGGCCCTGGCCCTCATCATCTCTCTAGAGGATACTAGGGGATCAGAAAACTCAAGTCCTCTTTTCCTCCGATCTTTGCTTGTCTAGTTTTTACCCTAATAAAATCCATTCCCCAATCCACACTGTGTGACATGTCAGGCGGCGAACACACAGAAGCCTGCCTTGCACTACTGAGTCGGGGGTAAACTCAGGCATGTCTCATCTCCAGGATCTACTTTTTTTTTTTTTTTTTTAATTTTTTAAATGTTTATTTACTTTTGAGAGAGAGAGCGGGGGTGGGGGGAGGGGCAGAGAGAGAGGGAGACACATAATCGGAAGAAGGTTCCAGGCTCTGAGCTGTCTGTACAAAGCCCAAAGGGGAGCTCAAACTCACATACCATGAGATCAGGACCTGGGCCAAAGCTGGTCGTCAACCGACTGAGCCACCCAGGCACCACCCTTCCAGTTTCTACTCTTATACAACCTTGTCGCTTAAGGTTTCAAAAGATGCCACCTCGTTTCCTACTGCCGGTTCTCCCATTGTTCTTAAATGTAATGCATTTAAGTCTTATGGACCTGAATTCATGTAAATAACTATGTTATTTTATTATCTCCTCATCTCTCTCAAGCTGTAATTCTTTCCTATTCATGTTTGTTATTTTCAGTGTGGAAATTATTCCCTTTGATAAAGAAAGGAGATGAAATAAAAGCTAATCTGTTTAGCTACCTTATGGTATCGGTTAAGATAATTTTTTTCCTGCCCAAGTGAAGAAATTCCCTCATTCTTATTTTCTTATTCTGAGCATAATTTAAAACCTATTTTACTTCCTTCTTAATTTATAGTGTATTTTGAACTGCAGTTACTAGTTATGTGACAAGATTATTATTCCAGTGGATTTTAATATTATTCATTTGTATAAACATATGTTATTCTGGTAACTTCTTTACCAGAATACCACTTTACAAGTGTGCATATTCCTTGGTACCTGGAAACATGAAAGTGAGAGTGTGGAGGTTTTACTTTGCCATAACATGTTACCTCCCTAAATTTATGGAGGCCCTGCAACAGATTCTCGGACAGCCCACAGATACTCATGTGCAGTAAAATTTTATTATAAACTCAAAATTATCTACCAAAGAATAGATTTTTGGACGGTCCCACACATAACTCAAGACACTTAACTATGAGATAATATTTCCCACTCAGAATATTCTGGAAAGGTGCTCATGAAAGCATTAAATAGAATTCCAGTAGTTTGTATGCTGTTTGCCCATCCAAACCACCTTCCTTTTCTCTCCTTTTTATTAACAAGGATCAGAATTGATCTTAGTTGCTCTAAGAAATCTTTGGAGATGTTCTCAAACTTCCACGATCTATCCTCATTAGTTTTTCATGAGAGTAACTGTCAGGACTGATCTCTTGACATTTAGTACTTTGTTTTGTGATGTGTTCTCATAGGTTGTATGTTTTCTAGCTATTATTATTTTCTTGAAACCTGGGGACACACTGTATGTATTTTGGCAACTAATATTAGTAAACTAAACACAAATAGACACACCTGAACATATATTTTTGAGAAAGAATCATGCATCTCTATGCAAGAAAGAGAAAGAAAATTAGGTAGCATAAAGATAGGTTAATTTTATTTCCAAAATTGTAGAAAATTTAGTACGTTCAATTCTACTGTCATTTTCATAAAAATAAAAAAAAAAACAGTAAAATGGAACACTGGGAAAAACAATACAGGCAAATTGATCTTTGTGGCTTAGGTTATAAATGGAGATAAAATTGTAAGTAACACACTGCCACCCAGTGGCAAACTTTCACTCTAAATAAAATAATGGTTTATAAAGTCAAAAGACTCCAGCCATTAGGAGTCATTGGTCAGGAAATTTAACATCCCATTAGAAAAATTTGAAGGAAAGAGAAGTTAACACTCAGATCATAGGGAATTTCAAACTAAATGAGAGTATATATCTAGTCCAAATCAAGCAAACAAATTTAAAAAAAAGTAAAAATAAAATTATAAGCTAATTGGAAACTTGAATTTTGCCTAGATACTCAATATCAGTGAATTGTTATTCATATTTTTGGATATCGTAGTGGTGCTGGGCTTACGCTTTAAAAATAAAATCATTTTTATCTTTTAGAGTGAACATTCCAATGTAATCACTGATAAAATGATGCAATACATCAAATTAATATGCAGAATGGAAGGAGATACATTGGAGCTATATGTGAATCAGTTTGGGTTATAAATTGAAACTTTTTAAAGCTGACTTATGGTTCCATGGTGATTCACTACACAATTCTATTTCTGTACATGTTTGAAATTTTTCTATAACATTTTTTTTTCAAATTTCCCCAGACATTTATTACCATTAAGTATAGGATTTGATTAATAAAAACAGAGAGATTTCTCCATAAATTATTTCACAGAAATCAGTAGGTTAGGTCATGAGTTAGGAAGAACTTCTAATCTTTGTTTGCCTTAGAAATGAACATTGAGGAGATTAACTGGAACCTTCTTAAGCCCAAGCTAAAAAGAGAGTTGAAACAACTGCTCAAATCATGTTTGTATCAAGTGTCAAACTCACGTTGACTTATAAAACAGATTACCAAACAAATAACAAAAGGTGAATTGTAAAGACTTATTATTTAGTAAACTGCACTGGAGTGCAATTAATTTGTCTCTCTCTTCTCTCAATATTTACTAAGTTTTGGGCTTCCAAATATGCTGATTTTCCAGACTTTCAAAAAAGAGCAAGGGAGTTGTTGCCTTGTTGCTAGGTTTTAGACAACAATTAGAGGTCCCACTTTCACTTTTTTTTCCTACTCTGACTTGAGTCCTTTAGGAAATTAATTCAGTTTCTTAGCAACCCAGATGGTTAAAACTTAAACACACTTCGGGTTGTTTTGTAAAGCAAAGGCTAGTTTCCCTTATAAACTATGTGTTTGTTTAGTCCTGCTTGGCTTTGCAGAAAAGATTTGCTGAGACATACTGCCCTAGAAATTTTTACAAAAAACTCTCAGTTTCAAATGGTGAGTGAAGTTGTTGATTTTCTAATGAATGCTCCTGCTTTCTTTTTATTTTTACTCTAGTTTGTCAATTTGACTAGCTCTTTGAAATATATGTATTTTATATGAAATAGATGAATTTATTCATGAAAGAAACAATTTCTTTATATATAACATTGTAGAAGAGAAATTATGAAAAATACAGTAAGAAGGAGAAAGCCAAGCAGGAAGAAAGTGCTGAATTTTTTTAATGAATTTATAAATATGCACAAATTTGTGGTTCCCTGTGCTCTTAATAGCACACTATTTTACAATGCTTTTTTGTATGTTGGCAGCATTTATGTGTCAGATATATATCTAGATCAATCTATTTATTTATCTATTACCTCAAATACTTAATATTACAAAATTAAACTCAGATATGTAAGCAAAAGAAGATTGCATTTCCATACATTTGCTAACCAAAGAAATGTATTTCTTTTTAATTAGCAGCTCATTAAAAACAGATAAAAATACTTTGTGACTCTCCAGTTGAAAATATTTGAGGGATAAATTTAAATGAAAGTTGATATTTTTATATTGCCATTACTATTAACAAGTTTTCCATTATTAGGAAAAATTATGATTAGATATTCGGGGTTTTAGATACAGTTTTCAAAACGGAATCGAAAATTTTCAGATTTTGGCTAACACAGAGCACCTATTATTCTTCTTATCATTGGACCACATAAAATTTGCATTTTTGTAAGATTGAAAAATGGTTGAATAACAGCAATTTCACACGGCTCAACTCAACATGTGCTGAACCCTATGTAGGATTTGTAAACCTAGAAATCCTTGTCTCAACACTTTTATAATCTAATTTTGAGGCAGATTTTGTTTTTTGGGTCTTTTTTTAGGTTTATTTATTTATTTATTTATTTATTTATTTAGAGAGCAAGAGCGTTCATGAATGGGAGAGGGGCAGAGAAAGAGGAAGAGAGAGAATCCCAAGCAGGCTCTGTACTGACAGCAGGACTCGACCCCATGAACAGAACAGTCAGATCATGACCTGAGCTGAGATTAAGAATCAGACACTTAATTGACTGAGCCACCCAGGTGCCTCTGGGGGCAGATATTGTAAGTAATTAATTTTAATACAAGATACAAGGAAAAATGCAGTTTCAAGCTCCATTGCTCTTCAGAAGGAGGGATGAATCCTATAGGGGGATCTGGGAATGCTTTTATTGGAAATGGCATTTAAACTGGTCCTTCATAGATAAGAATAATTTCATAGATGAACAGTAACTGTGCTTACTAAATTCAATTAAGCTATTCGTTTACTTTCAGTGAGACATCTTGTCCAAAATATAGATTCTGTAATATCAACATTTACCATCAAACATTTGACTGAATAAGAATATTGCTAGTTTATTTTTTCTGAATTCCTCAACCACACATCTCATAACTTTATATTTCATAGGTTATAGTTTTTTTTTCCATTTAAAGTAAGTGTGATGATGTGATATCACCATCTCAGACTTCAATCATTTGACTAGATCTCCAGATGATTTCCTTCTTCTGGCATACCTAGGGTCTAAAACGATAACATGCTAATACATGAATTGTGTACTATAAAAACCTAATGTTGTATACATATTATTCAAATGAATAGTATTTAATACTAAATAAATAAACACAAGACAAAATGAAGCATGGTAAAAACTGGACAGAATTTATTACCATTTAAAATATGATGAATAACAATTTTCTGGTAGTCAGGAAGCCCGGAGACATATAGAGACAGAGGCATGTATCAGAGGCAACAAGGTGACTGATGAGCGCGTCTACTCCCAGCTACCTAGTCAAAAAGAGATCTAGATCAGCACTACGTTCCCCAACCACAGCCTCTGATTTTGATGGCTGTCGAGCTTTCTTACTGCCAAGATACTTTTTTTTTTTTAATCAATTAGACTTCCAGGGTCTTGACCTATTTTTATTCTTCCAGTTTATGATTGTCCTGGCATCAATTTCTTTCCAACTGTGTGTCCTGGTGAGATAAATTCCCTATCTCACTCATTGACATCCTCAACCTCAATGTCTTTTCATTCTAACAGTTTACAAAACCCTGATTATGAATCAGTTCCCTTGTGCAGCCAGAATTCTGAGCCCTGTAAGAGATAGCTACATGCACCATTTTCTCCAAGGCTAAGGCTTCAGTGCTCCTCAGAAGTTAAAATATATATTTTTACAGAAATTTGTAGGGTCATGAGTGAGGCAAGAGTGTAATTTAAAAAAAAAAAAAGCCATGTACCTGGAACAAATTAACCATTTGACTGGTAAGGACTTGATTTTCATCAACTTTAGTGACTTCAGAAGAGTCCAACGTAAACACCAAACATGTAAGCTGATTAAACTCCCTGAAAAATAAACCAAATAATTCATATTTTCTTTGTAGCTCATTATCTTCCAGTAGATTACTGTACATGTGAAGTCAAACTACAATCTAACTGTGATTTGGTGAAAATAAAATCTGAATAAGGAGAATTAATTAAGTGGTTTTTATGTTAAAGAGCCCAGCTTATGAGAAATCATGCATATCAATCTCCTAAGTATAGAGAGCTGTGATAACAGAAATAAAAATTTCAAGTGTGGGCCAGAGTACTCTTCTCTCCAAAAGATTCTTGAATGGGGACAGTCAACCTTCAAACTCACCTCCACCTCTTTTTAAATGTATTTTATTTACAAATCTCTTAAAATTCTATGCAGACATTCGTATTATTTACAGTATAACACAAAAGCATGATATTACAGTTTTTTTTATTTTACTACCCTTTATATTTTAGGCATTGCTCAGAGAATAATATTCCTACATCCTTATTTCCACATACTTGGTTAATTAATGTGGTATTTTGATAATTTAAGTTTAATTTATTTTACAATAATTTTATAGAGAATGTTAAGAGGCTCCCTATTTATAAAATTTGTTTTATTTTCACTGTATTATTTATCAACAGAACAAAACATGTTTTGAGTATTTGGGGAACTTGTAACTTTCTTACTCATGTAATGAACATTATTCTCCCTCTTTTTTTTTGTTTGTTTCTGTTCAGTTATTTTTTGATTATAGTAAGAACAATTAAAATGAGATATACCATCTTAACAATTTTTTTATTTTTTATTTTTTAAGTGTATTTAGTTATTTTGAGAGAGAGGAAGAGTGAGAGTGATAGGAGAGGGGAAGAGAGAGGGAGAGAGAAAATCCCAAGCAGGCTTTGCACTGTCAGCACAGAATCCAACGCTGGGCTCGAACTCATGAACTATGAGATCAAGACCTGAGCTGAAATCAAGAGTCTGATGCTTAACTGACTGAGCCACCCAGGTGCCCCAACAATTTTTTTAAGTGCATAATACAGAGTTGTTACTGTAGGCAAAATGCTGTGCACTATATCTCCAGAACTTACTCATCTTGCATAACTGAAACTTTATACCTGTTGAACAGCATTTCTCCATTTCACCTCCCCCCCCCCAACCCACCCAGATCCTAGCAAGCACCACTCTACTTTCTGTTTCTGAGTTTGACTCTTTTAGATTTCTCATGTAAATGGAATCATCCGATATTTGTCCTTTTGTGACTGGCATATGTCACATAGCATAACGTCCTCCAAGTTCACCCACGTTGTTGCATATGGCAGTATTGCCATCTTTTTAAAGCTGCATAATATTCCATTTTGTGTATGAGCCACATGGATAGAGATATTCATTCATCCATCAGTGGACTTCTGGATTGCTTCCATATCTTAACTATTGTGAATAATACCGCAATAAATATGAGAGTGCAGGTATCTCTTTGAGATCTTGATTTTAATTCTTTTGGGTAGACACCCAGAAGTGTCATTACTGGATCATTGGCATTTCTGTTTTGAATTTCTTGAGGAGCCTTCACACTGTTCTCCATAGTGGCCACACCATTTTGCATTGTCACCAATAGTGTAAACATGTTCCAATGTCTCCATATCAACACAAATACTTAATGCCTTTTTATAATTGTTATTATAGACATACTAACGTGTGAGATGTTATCCTGTGGTTTGACTTGCATTTCCCTGATGATTAATGATACTGAGAATCTTTTCCTGTGCCTGTTTTCCATTTGTATAACTTCTTTGGAGAAATGTCTCTTCAAGTATTTAGCTCAATTTTTAATCAGATTATTTGTTTTTATTGGTATTGAAGTGTAGGAGTTCCTTACATATTTTGGATTTTAATCCCTTATCAGATAAAGAGTTTGCTTTCAAAATTTAACTAGACTCACTTAGGTAACACCTGTGGTTTTTTTTTTTTTTTTTTGGTAAAAGTTTCTTTTGTGTATATTAAAATTTATTCAACCTGGTTTAATAGTAAATTTGTCTTTTTCTAACTGAGATAAAATTCACTACTTACCAATCTGAAGTGTACAATTTAGTGGTTTTTAGTATATTCACAACCTTGTGAAACCATCATTACTATCTAATTCCAGAACATGTCCCTCTCCCCCCACAAAAAATCTTGTACCTGCTGGAAGTCAATCTCAATTCTCTCTTCCCATATCCTCTGGCAAAAAATAAAAGATTTTTTTTACTTTAAGTCCCTGAGTTTGTGATAATTTGTTATAAAGCAATATTGCAGATAAGTTGACTTCGCCACAGGTCTATAATTACTGTTATATAATGCACGTATATTTTATTTAAATCTATTTATTATGATGATCTTTTTCTATGTACTGTTCCTCCTTTTACATTTCTCACCCTGATTAAGTAATTTTCCATTATCATTGATATGTTCGAATTTCTTACTGTGACATGAGAGACCTTTGCTAAAATAACCCCAAATGATTTTTCTTTTTAAAACTTTTTCACGTTTTTATGTATTTATTTTGAAGGAGAGAGAGGGAAAGAGAGAGAGCAGGGAAAAGACAGAGAGAGGGAGAGAAAGAATCCCAAGCAGACCCCGTGCTGCCAGTGCAGAGCCTGATGTGGGGCTGGAACCCACAAACTATGAGATCATCACTTGAGCTGAAACCAAAAGTTGAAAGCTTAGCCATCTGAGCCACCCAGGTACCCCCTACATGATTTTTCCAGCTTTCTATATCATACTATTTTCCACTGTCTCCTCACATACGTAGGCTAAATTCCTGCCACATTGTGCTTCTTGCTTTTCTCTCAATGTGCCAGTCATTTTAAAAAGTAAAAATATTTATGTTAGAATTTGAAAAGCAATTCATCATTTTATTTTACAGAATATTTATTATTAATTTGTAAAAGTTGACATTTTCAATGTATCTTCAAAGTTAATTTCTCTTCATTTACAACTTTATCTTACTGCACATTAGCATTTAGAATTCTGAAGATCCTCTGTTTAATGTTATTGTCAAACAATATAAACTGTAGCACAAGAGAAGGAAATTCATACCACCTCATTTTCCCATTCCCAAGAACCAGTCTTGTTATATCATTTCCACCTAACCAAATATAATTTAATTGGTATGTATCCCTGTTTCCAAGGAGATTTCAAATTCATTGGCATTTTCCAGTAACATATTGACAAACACATTAAATCCTAGAAATGTGCCATTACTTTCCTTGCCCTGGTCAGCCAAAAGCAAATCCACCATTCCCATCCAGAGTCTAGTAACAATAGCTACAATGCACTTGCGGAGGTTTAGGTGGCCATAGGTATCCCAGAAATAGCTTACAACAAATTTTACCTTCTGTGCCTTGATGAAATGTTGTTTACTTCCTTCACAACCTGGAATATTTTTACTTATTCTTCAAGATTAGTCCAAATGACTTCCTGTGAGGTCACTTCTGTTTTCCTGATAGAGTTAGCCCTTCATTCTCCTTGCTTCTCACAGCACTATTCCAATATCTATCACATGAATAGGTTTTATGTTTTTGTTTTCATGTCTTTCTTCCAAATAGCCTCTCATTTATTTAAGGACATTGATTTTAAGTTAATTATCTTTGGTTTCCTAGCCCTAGCCCAATGAGTGCTGGGACAAGGGTGCTGAATAGATGTTTGCAGTAGCCATGATGCTTCCCTCCCCTCTCTAACACATGCACCCATCATTTATTTATTTTTTATTAATTAATTAATTTTTAAATTTACATCCAAGTTAGTTAGCATATAGTGTAACAATGATTGCAGGAATAAATTCCTTAATGCCCCTTACCCATTTAACCCATTCCCCCTCCCACAACCCCTCAAGCAACACTCTGTTTGTTTTCTGTATTTAAGAGTTTCTTATGTTTTGTCCTCCTCCCTGTTTTTATATTACTTTTTCTTCCCTTCCCTTATGTTCATGTGTTTTGTATCTTAAATTCCTCAGATGAGTGAAGTCATACAATATTTGTCTTTCTCTGACTAATTTCGTTTAGCATAATACTCTCTAGTTCCATCCATGTAGTTGCAAATGGCAAGATTTCATTCTTTGTGATTGCCGAGTAATACTCCATTGTATATGTATACCACATCTTCTTTATCCATTCATCCATTGATGGACGACATTTGGGCTCTTTCCATACTTTGGCTATTCTCAATAGCACTGCTATAAACATTGGGGTGCATGTGCCCATTCGAAACAGCACACTTGTATCCCTTGGATAAATACCTGGTAGTTCAATTGCTGGGTTGTAACATAGTTCTATTTTTAATTTTTTGAGGAACCTGCATACTGTTTTCCAGAGTGGTTGCACCAGTTTGCATTCCCACCAGCAGTGCAAAAGAGATCCTCTTTCTCTGCATCCTCGCCAACATCTGTTGTTGCCTGAGTTGTTCATGTTAGCCATTCTGACAGGGGTGAGGTGGTATCTCATTGTAGTTTTGATTTGTATTTCCCTGATGATGAGTGATATTGAGCATGTTTTCATGTGTCTGTTAGCCATCTGGATGTCTTCTTTGGAGATGTGTCTATTCATGTCTTTTACCCATTTCTTCACTAGATTATTTGTTTTTTGATGCACCCGTCATTTCTGAGTTTGTTTCTTGTTTCATAAATCTTTCAGAAATTACATTGGCCTGGAGAAAATATATTCAATATCCCATTGTTATAGTGGTAAACCTCAGCATTGGTATGTCTGTTGCAGATTCCTATATGTGAAAACACTCTTCACCTAATGTACCTTGACTCCCAGAAAGGCAACAGAAGCAGAGATGTCACACACAAAGAGTTTGGAGTATCGCACACAAGACCTCAACTCCAAATGGAAGAAAAAGTCCTGCAACCACCACAATCTGAAATGAAAGTCAACATATGGGAAATAAAGTCTCCTGATTTCAGTTACAAACTGTATACATCTTTGAGATTTCCAGAAAAACCATCAAGGATTATTAAGGAAAAACAAGGGAGGGAAAAAAAAGTTAATTTCCCAGAAACAATGCTTCACCTGCCCAGCATAAGGAATCATCCCAAGAAGGCCATATCTCCAGAGTTTATAACTACATTCCCACATATGGATTCAAATGAAGTGAAGTTAATGTTTGTGAAGAGTGGAAAGTATCCAAATGGTGTATACCTCAATCCAAAACCACACGACTTTCGACAGGTACAAAAAGCATTTGAATCAAGAAAACAAAACAGATAAGGAGAAATACATATTATTTTTTACTCATTTCTTAATTATGACTACTATTACATGAGCAAAAAGGTATGTACATATAATATGTGTAAGTCTGCATCTTGATTTCCCAAGAAACAATACAGTTCAAATTCAGCAATAAGTGACAGAAGAGAGAGGTAGGACCCTGGTTAATGTTTCTGATGTGGTTTTATCTATCACGTAGATGGCCTTTCTTAGTTTTGAGAATAGTTCGGGCTTAGATGTGATTGGAGAACAGATCTCAATTGCCAGTTTACAATCTAGAAGTAATAGAATCAATTCATGGAATGAATCGATGAATAAATAAAAATTGACAAAGGCAGTATTATATTACTTTCATTAATCTTTCCAGTGCTTAATAATCTAAATAATATGTGGGCCAGAATTAGATTCCTAATTAAAATGATGGCGGGCAACATATATTTAAGGAGATTCAAATGATTCAAAATGTTGTTCCTCTAGAATATGAATATATTTTATCCTTAGGTCTATAATTTAACACATAAATATGACTCTTGCTTAGTAATGAGAGAAGCAATAGGACTGATAAAACAAACAAGAAAAATAGCTACAAAAAAGAATAAATTTATTCCAGTGGAAAATATAAGAAAATATAACTTGCCCTCTGGGATCAGTTTATCTATCCTTGCTCTCTAACTTTCTAATAATTTTGGACAAGTTATTAAGCCTCTTATTTATAACATGGGGTAACAATACTTCATATTATATGGCTCTTTTAAGTAATGAAGGAGACAATTATACATAAAGTGCTTACAACAGGGTCTTCGAGGTCTGTTGAGGCATTCAATGAATGTTAACTGTTAGGAGCTCTTAGGATAAAAGCTAGAAGATTCAAGAAGCCTTGATCTATAACCTTCTTTACTCATTTAAAGCATGTAAATCTTTCTATTTGCAGTAAATGGAGTATATTATTTTTGGTCGCAAATGTCATTGCTTTATTCAAAAATTGTACTAGTTACGGTTGCAATTATAAGACATGAATAAGTAAAGTTCAAGGAATGGGAGACATTCTAATTTTCGCTGAATTAATTTGTTTTTATGAAAAAGTGAATTGGAGACAGTGCAATATAAACTGCAACCACCAGATGTCAGTATAATGTTTTTTAAACTAACAGTGCTTCAATTGTATTTGACTGAAGAGTGAAAATCTTGTATCAGGATTTCTGTTGAGACTTTGAATATTTTCCTATTTGCCTGGGGCAGAACCTAGAGTCATTCACTAGGATGACTCTAACTTCTGCTCGATCTCATCTTTTTATGCCACAATGATTCAGCTTTCAAACAGAGACGTTTGTGGTATTTTATTTAATTTTAGCTTCTGGAAGTATACAGATGCTATTTCAGATCATATTAGTTCATTTAAACCGTCTTTAAAAAGGACTTTGTGGTATAGTTTGCTGAAAACAACCAGTAATTACTCTATTCCAGTCTCAGCAAATTCTTTTAGCTTTGTTAAATATTACGTCCTTGAAATAAACTTAGCTCCAGAAATAAAACATGTAACCTTATTGGCATTTAAGATTAAATGCAAATTTCGATTAGATTCCTTTAATTTCATGCTGTTTAAAATGTTATTTCTGGGGGCGCCTGGGTGGCGCAGTCGGTGAAGCGTGCGACTTCAGCCAGGTCACGATCTCGCGGTCCGTGAGTTTGAGCCCCGCGTCAGGCTCTGGGCTGATGGCTCAGAGCCTGGAGCCTGTTTCCGATTCTGTGTCTCCCTCTCTCTCTGCCCCTCCCCCGTTCATGCTCTGTCTCTCTCTGTCCCAAAAATAAATAAACGTTGAAAAAAAAATTTTTTTTAAATAAAAAAAATAAAAAAAATAAAATGTTATTTCTGATTTATTCACATGAGGATATTTGAAGTACTCTGTTCTACTATAAAATGAATTGGTTATACAGTATCTTGAATTGGATTATTCTTTCAGATGTTCATACACAAGTTTTAAATGCTATAACAAAATCATCAAAATTGCATTTTACCAGTGAAATAATTAATACTTGTAAAAATCACATTCCAAATGTAATGTTAGTAATAAACAGTATTTATGTTTAATCTTCTCTTTACATATCTAGTATCAACATAATTTACCAAACTTTGTGACAACTTTTGAAAGGGACCCTTTTGGATTAAAATTTAAGTCCAGACACTTAAGTACAGGTAAGTCATTATCATGAAGTTATGAACACAGCAAAAAACAAACTTTCTGCGTTATATCTTAATACTAAATCTTGTAAAAACATATCACTAAAATGGTGTTTTTAACCTATCACCTTTAATAATATGGTAATTTTTTTAAATGCCCACTTAATTAATGGAAACAATGCACTTTGTTATCTACAACTTTGAATATGCTGTTGAAGATTGAGTTTTTAAGTCAAAGTGTTTTGTATAGAGAACCAATAGAGTAAGTGCTTCGGAGTATAGACCAAGAAGCAAGCTGCATAGCTTTGAATCTTGTCTTCACTATCCCCAAGTTACCTAAACTGTCTATTTATTGGTTTACCCATCTATAAATGGGAATGGCAATAACTGAATCTCTATCATGGAATTATTGTGAGCATTAAATCTATCATACATATTTCGATCATATATAATGTTTACATAGCACATGTTGTCGTGTACATGGTAAATACATACAAATACACACTTTATTACTGTGGTGCCATGTGAATAGTGCTTGTCTAGAGTTAACTTGTATTATCCAGTGTTACGTATTTGGACAAGAGTGATAATACATGCATGCTATATTTACATACTGTAGTTATATATCAGTTAAAAAAAACAATATGATCTTAATGGTGGTTGTCTGTGAGTAATGGGAAAATGGTTGAATTTTATTTTCTTCTTTTAAAAATTGGAATCAAGTATTTAAACAAAAATTTTTAATATTTATTTATTTTTGAGAGAGAGAGAGACAGAGCATGAGCAGGGGAGGAGCAGAGAGACAGAGAGAGAGTCATAATCTGAAGCAGGCTCCAGGCTCCAAGCTGTCAGCACAGAGCCCGACATGGGGCTAGAACTCATGAACCATGAAATCATGACCTGAGCCGAAGTCAGACACTTAATGACTGAGCCACCCAGGCACCCCTAGAATCAAGTAGTTTTACAATTATGAAGTTAAGATAATTTATTTCTAAATGACGTACATGTTTTAGCATAGATTATATTGATAAGTCTTGTCTGTGTGTGTAATTACAATGGGACACGTCAACTTTTCTTACTATGTATATAAGTCACTATGGAAAAAAATGCCAAGGAAACTTTATAAGACCCAGACTCTGATATCAAGAAATTTGTAAGTAAAATTAAAGGTAGAATGCAAAATATGCCATTCAAATCACAAAGCACTACTGAGAAGTTTAAAAAGAGATTTCCAGGGAAATAAAAGGTGGCATTAGAATTAGAGTTTGAAGAACATTAATTCCTGTAGAAATGGTGGGCAGGATAAGCAACATTTTATTTAGATCTGCATTATAAATTGTCCATCACTTTGTCGCTCCTAGGCCCTGATTTCCTACTATATTCTGAGAGATATGAACAAAGACCTATGTAATTATTATGTTTCTCATTTGTCTCCATATCTCTAGTACATGGGTGTCAGTCGCTGAAAGATGATAAACAGAAGAACAATATAGAAAGATTTATCACTTACAAGCCTCATGAATGCACCTGGGACCCACAGCTAATTTTACCAAAAGCCCCATGGCCCATTCAATCAGCTTCATACACGGTGAGCGTGACTCTTTTTTTTTTAAAGTTTATTTATTTTTGAGACAGAGAGAGACAGAGCATGAACGGGGGAGGGGCAGAGAGAGAGGGAGACACAGAATCCGAAGCAGGCTCCAGGCTCTGAGCTGTCAGCACAGAGCCTGACGTGGGGCTTGAACTCAGGAGCCGTGAGATCATGACGTGAGTCGAAGTCGGACACTCAACTGACTGAGCCACCCAGGCGCCCCATGAGCATGACTCTTTTTCTACAGCTGTTGGGAAATGTCTCCAACACTGTTATTAATGATTGCCTTGATGTAGGAATTTTTAATTTATTGTTAGCGTATATAGTGAAAGATATTCTTGTTTTGTAAAGTAAAGAAGAACTATCTCTGCTTTTTCTTAAAAAGCAAACAGGGAAATATCTAGAATTTTGGATTTCTTTTCTTAGTACAAAGATAGTTGGTAGGGTGGATTGAGGCCTGCACATTGTGAAGAATTTTCCCCAAGTTTACTCCCACCTCATTTGGAGCAGCCCATTGAGTGAATTGCACTCAAGTAAGAAGGCCTGACAAGAAGACTTTGTCATACAGTCATTGCAAGATGTTGAGAAAACAAACGTTTACCGGGGCTCAAATTCCACCCTGGACAAGTAAGGCTGCTTTGTATCCCTGTACAACCAAAAACAGCAAGATGTGCATGTGGCACACAGAGCAAGCTTTTAAAGCAAAGATCATTACATAGCAATTTTAAAAAGATAAACAATTAAAGTCAGTACATGTTTGTTTTCACTAACTTCCTTTGTGTAATCTTCCTTAAGAGACACAGAAGGCAACGAGATGTGTACAGTGCATTTATGGATCGTGTGGAAGAGAAGTTTACCCAAACATGCAAGAACAGGTGGGCAAACACTTCAAGCTTTGTTGCTGAACACTTACATTAACTTGTTAGAGTTGCTGCTCAAATGATCCTTTCAATAATACGTTCTTTATCCCATAGAAGCTCTATCACAAGAACTATAAATGAAATATTTGCTTGATGATTAAACCATTTTAAGTGGAGTCTGAAAGAATCCAATTCCTTGATCCAAGATGAATTATTATTTCTCCCAGGTTCAGTGGAATCCTGGAAAACTGTCAGTGACTGTGTCTGTCCATATCCCTTCAGACTTTATTATTCTAGATCATTTCTGCCCACATGCCAATAGTTAGCATCTGCACCTCCTTGCCCAAGGCTCTCCCTGGCTGCGGTCAGAAGTGCTGGGGGTTAATATCTCCCAGCTGCAGCCCTCAGGTAATAGTGGAGGCGATTGTTTTATGCTGCTCCCCAGCGTCCTCCAGGTGGCTAACCTCCAGTTGTTCTGTAGCTACTTCACTCTGTTGGCTTCCTTCCTATCTCACTGGCCCATGTGCTTACCTTGCCACCATTTTACCTTCATCTGAAGACCACCTCTGGTAGGACCAGAGTTTTGGCTAAGCATCTGCTTCTGGGGAAACCTAAATCATGACACCCTAAGGCAGTAGTGTAATGATCTTAGAAGGCAGAAAGCCTGGCTTTGAATCCCAGCCTGGCTACATGATCTTGGACCGATTATGCAACCACACTCAACCTCAGTTCTTCACCTGTAAAATTTGAATAATATATGCTGTCCCAGATGCAGACAAGGGGGTGGTCACCTTATAGCTGACTCACCTTATAGCTTCCCTTACCTCTCTTTATTAGCTTGTAAATATCATCTATGGGAAAGAGGTGGGAGGGCAGATTAATAGAATGGATAGAGTTTGGGTTTGAGATTTGGTCAAAATGGATTCAAATTCTAACCAAATCACCTATAAATATAATCTTGGATGATCTGCTTAAGTTTTCTGAATCAATCTTTCTTAGGTTTTAGGAGAATTAAGTGAAATAGTATATATAAACTACTGGTAAAGACCCTCATATCTTTTGGATTCACTTATTATTGATTATTATTGTTAATGATAATATAGAGATAGGGCTTTGCACAACCATAGAAAAATTACTTAATTGTCTATGTCTCAGTTTTCTCATCTGTAAAATGACAATACTAAAAGCACAAATTTCATAAAGTTGTTGAAAAGTCAAAACTTTGTAAAACACATGGAACATGGTAATGACACTGAGTGATTACTATGTTAAGCATTTGATTAATAAAAATTAAAAAACTATGCATCTTGCCTGTGTAAAACAAGTTTCCAGGAACTAGTCAAGAGTTGACTGAAAATTAAGAGAGGAAAAGGAGTTGTGGGTGGAAAGGAGAGAGAGAGAGAGAAAGGCTCTTTAGTAAGATAAACCTATGGACTTATGTATATGCAAGGAACCCAGAGAATGAACAGTCAGCAGACAGCTATCTCTAAGAGGAACAGATTACAGATGAATATATAAAGAGATCAGTGTCCAGAAAAGTGTGTTCAAATGGACAAGACTTTATTTTATGTTTATATGTGGTAGATATGAGATCACTCCATGAATGACGTAGGATGTGGACTTATTCTTACAAAGTTTACAAAGTGGTTGTTTCAAATTGCAAAGATCCTGCTGTGCATGAGTGTAGACCACCATAGCAATAGCAGGGTCTTCTCCTCTATAGATGATTTTTTACTTGAGCTTAGTAATTAGGGGCCCCATGCTAACTGCTGTCTTAGTCAAATACAGGCTCCACTTACAAAGGAAATGACAGGGCAGTCCATCACCACGTTACTTAAATCAGTTTCAGAAAATCATAGACTCCTGCTAACTGCATCATTATAAACTAAGTGGCTTCATTCTTCACAAGAATTTCACCCTTCCTAGCTGCCACTGGGAAGCATCTTCTCTTAACTTGAAGAGCAAATCTACCTCGATATCCCACAGGTTTCTCAAAATTAAAGAAAATAATAATCTGAAATTATAGTCCCCTCTTATTTTTTTTTTTTATATACTTAGCATATTGAACCCTGTGATGGTTCAAACAAATGACTTTATTTTTCTCAAACATGACTTTCAAATGTGCTGTGTTGGGTCTTTATCTCTTCACCTTGAGAACATCTTTGGCAGATCCTATAGATTTTCAATAATTTTATTTGTACCAGGAATGTGTTTTCTGTAATTCCAGCTCACATTAAGCCATGAAAAAGCTCAGGCTATAATAAAAGGTATATGCGATTCCTGCAGTACCTGGGTGGCCCAGTTGGTTAAGTGTCTGGCTCTTGATTTCAGCTCAGGTCATGAATTCACAGTTTGTGTAACTGAGCCCCACATCAGGCTCTGTGCTGATAGCACAGAGTCTGCTTGGGACTCTCTCTCTTTGCCCCTTCCCTACTCTCTCTCTCTCTCTCAAAAAAAATAAATAAACATTAAAAAAAGGTATATATGATTTCTTAACCTCATACCATGCATAAAGAAATTAATTCATATGGATTATAGATCCAAATGTGAAAGGAAAAAAAATAATGCTTCTAAAATAAATTTTGGGAAAATAAGTGATATCTTAAACAGGACCAAAAAAAGGGGGTGGGGAGTTATCCATAAAGAAAAAAACTTATGAAATGCTCAACTTAAGCATTAAAACTCTAAACTTTCATTCATCAAATGACATGAATAGGAATGAAAGGCAGCTATAGAACTCATGCAAATAAATATGAAATAGACAAGCAGTTCAAGAGAAAATAGTAGGGGGTTCACAGAAGAGGATATCTAAATGACTAGACTTATGAAGATGTGCTCATCTTCATTGGGACTGGTACTTTGGAAAACTATTTGGCAATATATTCTAAAGTTGAATGTGTGTATAACACATGACATGACATTTCATTCTTAGTGTATTTATCTAAGACATATACACAGTATATATGCGTGTACTTTTAGATATGTACAGGAATATTCATAGCAAAATTATTTGTTATAATCTTCAAACTAGAAACAAGCCTAATGCCAATAAATAGTAGAATGGATGAAGTGTGGTATATTTACACAAAGGATTACCCAACAGCAAAGAAAATGAACAGAGTGTTACTATTTGCATCTACGTGGATGAGTTTCACAAACATACTGATGAGTAAAAAAAAAAAAAGATAGATGCATTATATACCTTATATAGTTATTCCATTTTATAGAAAAAAAAAAAAAACCACTTGCCTATGTGTAAGAAATCAAGAAGTTGATTTCCTTTGACTCAAAGGGACGGAGTGCAATGAGGAGTTTCTGGGCCCTGGAAATGTAACAATTCCTGACCCAGGTGGTGGCAATGTAGACGTATTCCATTTGTGATATTTCACAGAAATACACATTTAATATGCATACACTATGCCGCATAATATAAAACTTTAATAAAAAGTTAACAAGGGGAAGTTTTCTTCTAATTGCCTTAAATTTCACAAATAAATAAATAATAAGGCCTCATCTGTTCTAGATTAAAACTTTAATCTCACAACTAGTTTGTTCTCCTCACCTCAACCAAAGCCTACCCTGTGGCTCAGGGCTTTACAGTGATGAAAGGAACATCATGTCTTTTTTCTCTTTCTACACTTCTCCCATCACACACCATTGCCTCTTGGTCTGCCTTTTATCTGCAAGGCGTTGGTGCCCAAAGGAGAAGTGGGAAAGGCAAAGGTAGCAACAGGGACAAAAACCTCAGGTAGGAGAGACAGTTGTAAGCAGACAGTGACATTGCCTGTATGGCAGATGTCCACACAGTTACTTGCTTGTGGAGCCCATTTTGGGCATGCGTCTTTGTCCTACATGGGGACCTCATTCTGTACAGTCCTTTGATAGGGACTGAACTTCAGCATCTCACTATCAGCAGTCCACCCCACTACTTCTTACAGGTAGACCCACGTCTTGTCCAGACAGCCTTCTTGGTAGGGCTACCCACAAGATGGCTGGAGCCTAGCTTTCTCATGAGTCTTGTGTGTTCAGGGAACACTCCATACAGCCCACCAAATGCGAGCATGTGGATGGCCCCATATTGTCCTTTCTCCTTTCCCTGATACTGTGAGCCACCCTTCTTTTAATCTCTAGGTAAGAAGTACGCACCCTTCTCTATGATCAAATGCATACCTTCTGAAACCTCCTGGGGCTATAGACAAAACTACCCCTCCTCCAGGAATTCCCATACTGCCTTCTGCTGAAGGACACCGCAGTGGTGTCTGCATTTTCTGAAGCTCAGCAAGAAGCCACCCATACATACCTGCAGGCTTCCTCCTCTTATAGGCAACCACCGTCTCTATTCGCCATAAATGGTAATGCTGAGAATTTCTGAATTGGCTTTGAAGGGTTCACTATCTTTCCTTTCTCACAGGAATAAGAATGTGTACTCTACAATGCTTCCCCCCAAGGATAATGATGCCTACTTAAAGAAAAAAAAAACCATACATTTAGAGTTTTAATCATTTATTTACTTAATGAGGATGAAGTAGAAAGTGACAGTATGAGACAAGGAAAATATACCTTTTAAAAAGTCCTGTGGGAATATGTCTTCTAGCAGTCTGTTTCCTTGTGTTTTCAGCTTTGGGGATTTTGTCTCATTTCAAGACAACAGGAAAGATACCATTTCTACCTGATTAACACTTGTGTTCCTTGCCTCACTGAGCTCCTACCCTTCTTGTCTAAGTGAGAAGCCTTGGGCACACTCTTCTCAAACTCCTCACATGGCTTCGGCCATTTCCTAGGAATCTTCCTGTCAATATTTTTCCTCTAGCCCTTCCTTCCCACCTGTTTTATTTCAATACCCCCATCCATTCAGAGGCAAACACCACCCAGAGCATATATATATCTAGCATAGCTTTTATCACACGCTTGTGGGTGATGTAGTGCTCTTTTCCCCAACGAGGTAATAAACAACTTCACAGCCAGGCTTTTGCCTGATTTTATTTTGTAGGTGAGTACCTGGAGTGTGGTACTTATAAAGCTTTGCTTAATGAGAGAATAGAAGACAGTGGTTGAGGTTCATTGTGAAGCATTGATACAGATTACCGGAAATTGGAGATAAAATTGCTCATTCTAACGCCCTTCAGTTTCACCCTAAAGCTGCTGATGGAAGGGAGCTATTTAGCTGTGATACATGGTGTATTTAGGAGTCCCTGACTTTTGCATTGTTTCGTCGTCTTTTACAAATCAAACTCGGCAATGTGCAATCACTTTCATAGGCACAGCACTCAGTTCCCTCCAGAGCACATGGTGATTACTTAGGTATCTTTATTGTCCTCATTATCATTCTAATTTTGTGAACTAGGAAACCAAAGTCCTCATTAGGAATGGAATATTCGCAGCACTTATTCACCATGAGGCTCTAAAACACAATGAGTTTCAGATCTCAGTGGCATATGCATACTTTCTGATAAATAACCAAAAATAAACTTACATGACCAACGTGGTGTAGTTCTCATTCCTGATCAGAGTTGTGATCATGCTCAAAGATTCCTATTGTTATCATGTTGTTCTGAGCTTGGTTTCAGATGAATGGCTTTATAATAAGACAAGAGGACTGAACATACCATGCACGGCATTTGCAGTCAAGTTTCTGGTCCTGGGAGTGTCATACCTGGTAAACTTCACCCATTTATAGAAGCTGATTCAGGAAATTCTGGTCTCACACTAGAGCTTCCTGAAATCTCTCCTGAATGAGGGAGATTCACCTTCTGTGCGTTTCCTTTTGAGACCATCAATGGATTTTGATATCATGCTGGATTCTACAGAAATAGACACTCTCCCAAAGTCATAAGAAAGTTCTAAATCTACAAGTTTTTCAAACTGAAGTTGCTTAACTTGAAATTGCTTTGTTGCAACATAGATAAGAATACTGTTATCAGACTTGTGATTTGTGAAGGTAAGATCTTGCACCTATGAGTGAAAAGTTGATAAAACTTAGATCTTCTGTTAATGCCCAGAGTTCAAGAGATGCTCTAGCCTTGGGTTAAGCTAAGAAGAGACAGGTAAATAAGAATAATCCCTACTAAATTTGACCACCAAGCTTCTCTAAGGCAGACACTGTAAATTTTATTTGCATCCTTCACAGTAATAAGAATTCCCTATACATAGCATATATTTTCTTAAAAGATGAATATTATATCTTTTGTGGGGATACAGTTGGTTAAAGGTAAAAATTTTTAACCTAAAAAAATAGGGAAAATGTAGCAATAAGAATTGAAATAGTTCACATAAATTGGGTACTTTTCTAGTGGGATATTACCCAAAGAAAAAAATTGAAGATAAATTTGTGCCATGGCATTTTTTTCTAAAATTTAAATTGTTTCCAGAAGTACATTTTATTTTCAGAAATCTTGAGATGCCAGATGGCCTGTAATGGCAATTATTTCTTAAAAAAAAAAAACCACAAAAACTCAAGAATTATACGTAGAAACTTTGTGTCCATTTTTACAAAGTAGCATGGGCTAACACAATAAAAATTTACTTTGCATATTTATGGCATATTGAATGACAATCTGAATCTTTATTTTTCAGTTTTTTCAATATATATTTGAAGTTTATTTACAAATGAGAAAAAAACATGTCCTTCTTGAAGATCATCAGGCTTGGGGAATTTATAGTTCTGGGAGCGGGGGGGAGACTTTCTTTTAACATATTAAAATAATTTTCTAAAATTTTGTTTAAAAGTTCTGTGGGAAAGAAAAAAATGATCTGAAATCTCTTTGTTTCTGATCAAGATTTGATAGTTTTCATTTTAAATAAAAAATGAAAAGGGTAGAACCTCATGCCACTCACATTTTTATCAAATGAATTGCCCTGTCTCCTTTCCAATTTCACTGTGGAAACTGATTGGAATGAAGTCAAATATGGATTTAATAGCTCTGTTTACATAAGCAACATTAGGTGGAAAGATGAGGCAATGAGTTACATCATTTCCCCAAGGATGTTCTGAATAATTCAAGTTCCCTGGAATTGTAGTAGGTAATCTATGAAAAGAAAATGTATTCTTTAGAAAAATAGATGTAGCAGATACTGGATTAAATACATCAAGCAGGTGAATTTACTCAGGACATGTGAGTAGAAAGGTGAAAATGCTCTTGGATTCATTTCTTGGCCCCAATCTCTTTCTTATTTATATGCACCCTTGGTGATCCCATCCATGCTTGTGACTTTAAATGTCACCTACATGCCTAATACTTCCTAATGTATATCCCTAGCCCTGGCATCTTTCTCCTCAACTCCAGACAGACTACTCGACATCTCCCCAAGATATCTAATAGTCCTCCCAATCTTACCATTGTTAGAACTGAGCCCTGCTTTTCTTGCTCACTTCCCTTACAGTCTTGCCTAACTCATTAAAGAGCAACTCCATTCTCCCACTTGCAAGGGAAAAAATAAAAATAAAAATAAAACAGTCTCTCTCCCCCTGTCTCTAGCCTGTATTTCACACCATGTATCAACAAATCCCATCCTTTATACTTTCCATTATACTATGACCTCAACTCTTCTGCGCCATCTCTAGTAAATACATGGTCAAGATCCCCATTATCTTTGGCTAAATTATTGTAATATTCTCCTGTCTGAGAGTATCCTGGAGGCCCACCCTTACCTTAGTATATTCTCAACAGAATAGTGGAGTTGTATGACTCTTATAAAATGCAATTCCTGATATGTCTTTTTTCTGCTTAAAACCCTCCAGTGTCTTTTACATCTTAAACCAAAGTTCTTTCAATATCCTACATGGTCTTTTGCTATCTTGTCCTGGTTGCTTGACTGAGCTTATCCACTACTGTCTTCATTTACCCTTCTCCAGCCATTAGGGTCTCCCTACTAACAGGAAAGGTGAGGATTTTGTCAGTGATCACTGCTGTGGCCCTGTGCCAAGTATAGTAGCTGCTGTATAGCAGATGCCCATTAAAACTGTGTTGAATGAATGACTTCACTGGAATAATCTGAAAGCTGAATAAGGCATGGATGACCTAGTTGTTGATTCCCACTCATAGAAGCCAATGAAGCTAAAGGTATTCACCAGGAGCTGAAGAGTGCTGAAGTATGCATACGTTCTATTTACCTTTTCTCTTCTAGCTTACAGTACGTGAAAAATAACTTTGATTTCTAAATTAATATCTTTGTGGAGTAGTATGTGCTTACATTGCTTTGTTATCTGTCAAGAATGTTGAAATTGTAAGATTCCTGTTCATTGTACTTGAAATGGAAATACCATCCCTTGAGGTAAGAAATGAAGCTTTTAGGGAAAATGCATGCACATAAATGATTGCGAAGTCTTTTCATCATAGCCAGAAAAACATAGGCTCAGCGTTAAGTCTTGCTGAGCACGTTAATGATTAAATGCTCAAAGATGCATGAGAGAAGTGGTCTAATTAACATAAATCTCTATGATACTGGGTTTACATCCTTGCAGGCAAGGGATAAAGGTCACACCATAAATTCCTAGTTAGATTTCTCTTTGCGAGTTGTTTGTGAATTCTGAGTTGTAAAGCGACTTTCAAAACAATGTTAAATTGTGTCATAGCTGAATTTTAAGAAAAACATTATGCAATTAATTCACAAGAGAAAGATTGTAAAAGCCAAACTAATTCAAAGATGTTAAGCATAATAAGAACTTTTTTCTATCAAAGTATAATTTTCAGAAAGTTAAAAATGACTTTCAATCTCTTCTGAACCATATCTATTAAATCATTAGAGGTTTACTAATTCACTAATGAAGGTGTAAAGAACATGACAAAGCTGGTTAAAAGATCATTATAAGATTCTGGGTACTTACACACATGTTTTAAAAATGTTGTAATAAGATTCCTAAGTAATTTACAAAACTGCATCCTTCAGGGCAATAAATTCATAATGTGTGGGGTTATGTTTTCTACCAGAGAAATCATTTGCACTCCTAGTGGAACTAAATCTACCAGTTAACGTGTATCTTCACAGAGGCCAGGACTTAGTTAATAGTAAAGAGTGACTCACACAAGGCTCTATTCTGTAGATCAGCACAATCCACTAGAGATAAAATACTAGCCACATAAGTAATTTAAAAATTTCCGGTAGGCACATTGAAAAAAAAGAAAAATGAAAAATACTAAAAAATTATTTTCAGTGTTTATTTTTGAGAGAGAGGGAGAGAGAGAGAGAGAGAGAAAGAGAGAGAGTAGGGGAGGGGCAGAGGGAGAGAGAGGGAGGCACAGAATTGGAAGCAGGATCCTGGCTCTGAGCTGTCAGCACAGAGCCCAACGAGGGGCTTGAACTCGGGAGCCGTGATATCATGACCTGAGCCAAAGTCAGATGCTTAATTGACTGGGCCACCCAGGCACCCCAAAAATATTTTTACTAATAAACTTTAGGTAACCTAATAAATGAAAAAACTATTTATCAATTTAACACATAAATGACAAATTATTAATGAGATATTTTACATTCTTTTTTTCTCACTAAGTCTTCAAAATTTGGTGTTCATTTTATACTTAGAGCGCATCACCTCTGACTAGCCATATTGTGAGAGCTCAGTAACCACACATGGTTACCCTATTAGACAGGGTAGTTTTAGATTATTTAAATAATCATTGGACAGACTTGTTAAACAGTGCCCTAGGATCATGTTGAAAGGTTGTGCTATACTTCTTTAGCTTTATTTCCAAGTTTTACTTAACGTTTCCAACCAGGAATTCTAGTCTTTTTCACTGGCTCCCAGGACATTGAATGATAGCAAATAGAATTTTTCTATAGCACGTAAATGTGTCTTTAAAAGTTATTTTAAAGGCATTTTTGTTTATGATATATATCACGTTGCTTAAGCTTTTAGCTAATGAGTCTTTAAGTTTTAATTGACCTATTCTAACAAAATCTATCATGGCACAGAAAATTAAGCTGCATAGAGGGTTACTCTGAGCCAACTACGTTAAATATCTTATATTAGTTACCTAATGTAAGTCTCACAAAAATTCTTTAACCTATTATTACCATTTTAGAGATGTGGAAGCTAGAAGAGAGTTTATGTAACTTGTTAAAGGCCACGCAGTTTTTAAGGAGGAACTGGAAATAAAACCCAGGCTTCCTAACTGCAAAGACTGAACTATTAACCACTATGCTA
Organism: Felis catus; assembly: GCF_018350175.1. Classification (NCBI taxonomy): domain Eukaryota; kingdom Metazoa; phylum Chordata; class Mammalia; order Carnivora; family Felidae; genus Felis; species Felis catus. The sequence continues at coordinate 105,677,146 of NC_058369.1, forward strand.
TACACAGGGATGACTTCAAAATTAATTATTTCAAACCATATTAATTAGATACTAAACACTTGCTAAGCAAATTAAAATTAAGGATACATCATTTTTTCTTTACACACGCAAAAAGTTTTTTCCTGTTTTTCCAAAATGAGTAGGAAGAACCTATACAAAAAAACACACAAAGTTTCTGCAATTATAGGAACATACTATTTCTTTACTCTAAAAAATCAATTATGTTGTTTACCTGAAATTAATGTAACACTGCGTTAACTCTATGTCAATAAAAATAAGTTAAAAATTAATAAGGGAAAGAAGTTGTTCATATTAAATTTTCTGTAGTGGAGTAAAATCCAATGCCTTTGTTCTCTCTCATTCCTACTTTATAGGTTTGGTTTGTAAATTGCTCTTATTTCATAGGAAGAAAGCATAAGGGGGTGATTCTGTTCTCATTATCACAGAATACAATTTGGAAGACCTTTTAAATTGAAATGGAAATAGAAAATTGAGATAGAACTGGAACTAGGGAAAAAGGGCCTTGCTTAATGATTTTTAAAGGCAAAGTTCTTGAGAAAATGTGGCCAACAGAAATAAAATGTGGCCTCGTAACAAGAGTTTGGCATTTTTTTCTCTTTTTCTATTTTTTGGTTCAACTTGTATAAACTAGAAATTAGTACTGTTCCTTGAATCTGTGGTAGGAATTACCTATAAATTTCTACTTGTCTGGTGCTTTGTTAGACAGAAAGCTCCCAACTATTAATACAATATATTTAGTGGCTATTAATGTATTCAAGTTGCTTTTCCACCTTTTATTAATTTTGTCACATTACATTTTTATGTTGTTTGTCCATTTAACTTAGTTTTTCTAATGGGTTGTTAAATCGTTACTTACAGCACAATTTGATAAGTTTCAACATTTTTTTTTTATACCTTTAGTTATTTCACTTACTTCATTCTGTGTTTTGTTTGCTTCCATTTCCCAAATCACTTTTTTAAATGTATGTCTAGCTTACTGGTATTTAGGGGGGACAAAAACAGCTTTCAGTTTTGCAAATCATATCTTTGTCTCCCATGTCATTCAATGACATTATCTTTATTATCTTCATGATCTTCTTGTTTCATATTTTGTTGGTGTTTGTTTATTCTGTTAATCTTTTTCTATCTTCTTTATTTGAAGGCTTATATCATATATGTATACTCTTTGAAGTTTTAATTTTTTTTTACTTTCTAAATAGTGTTTTCAAAACCATACATTTACCTTTGTTCATCACTGTGTTAGCTCTGAATTATCTCCTAGGATGAGAGGTACACATTCTGTAACAGTTCCTTATGTTTTCTTAGATCCATTTGCTGTATTGGTCTGTTTTTTTTTCTTTTTTTTTCCCAAATACTTGTCTCTTCACAGGGAAAATTTGCTCAATAACTTAAATTTGATATATAGTTATTCATTTCATTCAAGATTCCTACGGAGGCAAAATACTATGCTTCTTTTCTAGAGTTGTGATTTTCCTTGGTAATTTGGCTGTTACATTACTTAGCTTTCTCAAAGAGTGAGGAACAAAATATAAAGGTTTAAAATTCAGAAAAAAATTTAAAAATTAAAATCACATGAAAGGGATACATTCTTTCTAAGGGCCATGCAGATTATAGATTGAACTACCACTAGTCTTCCCAGATTTAATGTTAAATCTCATAATTTTCAACTACTATTTTAAATAATAAAAGGGAATTTTAAAATGAAAAATCATGTTCAATATACTAATTCTGTTTAAAAATAACTTATGTGTACATATAAAGATTAAAAATAAAGGGGTGCCTGGGTGGGTCAGTTGGTTAAGCGGCCGACTTTGGCTCAGGTCATGATCTCACGGTCCGTTACTTCGAGCCCCGCGTCTGGCTCTGTGCTGACAGCTCAGAGCCTGGAGCCTGTTTCGGATTCTGTGTCTCCCTCTCTCTGACCCTCCCCCGTTCGTGCTCTGTCTCTCTCTGTCTCAAAAATAAATAAACGTTTAAAAAAATTAAAAAAAATATATAAATAAAGTGATTATATCAGAATGGAACGTTTCTTTATATTTTTATGTATTATCTAAGTTTCCTTCAATTTTTATGTGTTACTTTAGTAAGTAGAAAAGAAACAATAAATGCTAATAAAGTAATGCTAATTAAAACCATGTTAAAAATCTTTCCTCTGAAAACAAACTTGTACCACAGATTATCCTTTTGAGATTATTGTCAAGTGTGCCAATATATGTATATTTTAGGAATCAAATTGCATATTTTCTTGCTTGAGCCTGGCCTTACACACAGAATATTAAAATTTTTATTTTCAGAAGAAGGGTGGAGCCAGACCAAAAGTTGAAGAAACTCTCTCAGTGCTTTGAAAATCTGTATTTGTTAAAAAAGGTGCAAAAATCATTCCTATCTATCTGAAATAATTCTGTAAACCCTGTGATTTCAGGGAAGGGAAAAAATATCTAGAAGAGGAAGATAAACATGAAAATAGTACCAGCCAAATTGCTTAAGACAGACCCATGTGGCAGGAAATGTCATGGCAAGAGGCAGTCGGGCCAGTTAAAGCAATTATCAGACCAACCATCAAGTCTAACATTCACATCAAATTACTGTAGGCTGAGCCAAGCTTTTTGGTTTTCTTTTTGGGGGACTTAGTCATCTGAATGGCAAGATGCGACTATGGATGGAGTAATATTTAAAGTCTTATCCATCTCTCAATTTCTAGCTTGGATTTCACATGTATTTCACTATGAGGAAATTGGCTCCCAATATATATAAAGCTCTATACTCACACCACCCTGTATCAAAGTATTTTATATGCAGACTAAATACCTAAAGAGTAAAAATGAAGCTATAAATTGGATAGAAGACAATATGAGAGAATATTGTCAATTTGGAAAGGCCCACTTAAAAAAAAATCTAGACACAACAACCAACATGCTGGGATAAAATATTTGTAACACCTACATGAGAAAATGAGTTAATACTATGAACATACACAATGATTAAAGAAAGATGAGAAAAAGAACCCACACAAAATAAAATATATAAATAAGATAAAAATAAAAGTTATAGAATACCTATAGGCAGTCAAAAATTATTTTTAAAAATGTGCTCAACTTCACTGTTAACCAGGAAATGCAAATTAAAACCAAATGCAATATAATTTCATACCCATTGGATTTGCAATTCTTAAATTAATAGCATTAAGTGCTGAGTAGGGCCTGTGAAAATGAATAGTCTTTCATTTTCATGAATTTTCATTTTCATTTCATTTTCATGAATGGCTTTTAGAAAAATAAAATGGGCATGATATACTTGAATAATACTGTAAAGTATCTATCAAATTTTTAAAATAGAAATATAATTTGATCCATCATTGTCACTTCTATGAATGTATTCTTCAGAAATAGTGTATTCATATGTGAAGTTGAATATAAAAACCTGTAGCTTTAAGTATTATTTGTAAAGCAAAAAGCCTAGAAAGAAAAACTAAAGGTACACCAATGTAAGTTTAGTACATCAATATAATGTGCTATAAGACAGCAATTTTTATTTTTTAATTTAACTAATTAATTAAGTAAGTATTTTTGAGAGAGAGAGAGAGAGAGAGCACGTGAGTGAGCAAGGGGCAAAGAGAGGGAGAGACAATCCCTTCAGGAGCAAAGAGAGAGGGAGAGAGAGGCAGAGAGAGCGCAGAGCCTGGAGTGGGGCTTGAACCCATGAACTGTGAGATCATGACCTGAACCGAAGTTGGATGCCTACGGACTGAGCCACCCAGGCGCCCCAAGACAGCAATTTTTAAATGAGATAAATCTTTTTTACTTCCTTAAAAAAAATTAGTGTATGTTAAGCAAAAATTGCAGGGTAAAACCAAAAGGCGTTTGGTTCACATATGCATATTTATATGTATGTGTGTGCATGTGTGTATATATGTATTTATATGTATCCTTATAACAATGATGATGATGATATTGATGATGATATAGCTAACATGTAGTAGGCACTTACTTTGCACTAAGTCCTATCCTAAACACGTTACATGGATTGACTCAACTAATCCTCAGAACTACCCTACCAGCTAGGGATTAGTATCTCCCCATTGTGAAAAACCACAAACAACTTACCTAAGACACATAGTAGGTGACAGAACTAAAAGTGATTTCAACAGTTTGTCTCCAGAATCTGCATCTCTTAAACTTTTCATTGAAATTCTCTAAACAGGTCCAGCCTGAAAAAGAACAGCAAACCATCCAGCCTGGTTAGTGTTGTCAAGCTCTCAGAATTCCAGGGATCCTAGATTTTCCTCTGAGCCATCCAGGAGCATGTGGAGAACTCTTGTGATTTTTGTAAAGACCTAGGCTCCTTTTCTTCTCCAACAATAGGTAGTTGGGTTCTACCTTGGAAGTATATACTTGGAAGTATATATACTTGGAAGTATATACTTGGAAGTATATACTTGGAATTTATACTTCTAGGGAATAAAACGGAAAGTCAATGAGTATAATACATTAAGTTCCTATTAGATAAAGAATAGCTTTGGGGGAAAATACTGGCACTTGTCTGATGAGAAGCATTTTATTGGAGACACAGTAATATTGATTTAATTCTGAGGTAGGTGGGAATATTAATAATTAAGAATTGAAAGCACTGAGGAAAAATGTTCTATATTTGAGTACATTTGCACGACAGTGGTGAGCAAGGGATGAGCCTGTTCACATTCTTAAAGTCAGACAATTGCATTAACAATCGATAAAGGCTCAAGTATAACCTGCTGCTTATATTTCTCTTCGTGAAGGTTTTGAGCAATCGAGTGACTATCCAAACAAAACAAAGCATTAAATGATGTCATTGTCAGGGTTATGTGGAGATTATCAAGCACTTATTTTAGAAAAAAGGAGCAGTGATTTCCAAGGCTAATTCAAACCAGATGCAATTTGAAAGTCTAAGTATTTTCCATTGAGCAAACTGTCTCTTTCAGGGAATTTCAGGGCAATGCAGAATCATTCAACTGTGCAGATATATGCTGCAGTTTTGCCTCATTCTGTACAATAAATGTGTTTTTTTAAACTTCTTTTCAAAGCAATTATTTTGCCAGTCGTACATATCCATTGCTGTGTATTTTACATGAAATGTAAATGTTATCCCAGAGCCAATAAGAATTAATGTTTACCAGGCACATTCTATATATGTTCTAGTTACTTGTCACGTACCTTGCAAGCACAATCTCATTTAACCTTCACAACAGTGTGCATATGGACTTCATATACATGTGTTCAGCATATATTCATTATCACCATTTTACAGATGGAGATGTTGAGGAGGTCACTGAGTTTGGCCACGCTGTTGTAAATGGAGCCTCTGGAAATCAAACCCAAGTGTTTTTTTTTTCCTTTTTTAATGCAAAGTCCATATTCCAAACCACTATACTCAGTGCCTCTAAGAGTTATAACCAGGGGAGGAAATGGCCTTCAAGTGTCTTTTCATCTCTAATTTTATCTGGAATATCAACTTTACTAAACTACCTCCTAGACTACTATAAAGTATTTCACGTATTTGATTGTCTATAAAATTTGACACACATGCACAAAAATGGCTTTTTATTCTTCTCTTTAAGTTGAAGAATCTCTTTTCTGTGTTTTCTAGGATAGGACATAAAACTTAAAGCAAAGATAACTGTCATTTTTTTAATGACTGTAGAGGAACATTCAATCTTTTCACTGGTTGCAATACAAAGTAAAAATACTCAAATGTCAGAGTAGTTTCCTTTTATGGAGCTAGAACTTTAAACTTTAAAATTACCATTTCATCAAAAAACTTTAAAATTTTTCTTAACAGATGGACAGAGCACTTTCTGCAGAAAACATTCACTTTTATAGTCTCATAATCCCAAGAGGGAAAAGTGAAGGCTATGCAACTTGGTCATCCAAATGACACAAAAAACTTAACTTCCTGATGACCTACTGAAAGATGTGATCCTTTTCTAAAGAATGATCTTGGTTTACCTGATATGACAAGTGAAAGAAGCCAGCTAGGTACCTTGTCATATTGGGAAGCCTGTGTGGCACAGACCTCCAGAGCTGTTGTCAGCCTTTCGACATTTTCCTTCAGATTTTAGTACTCATAATTTAAAATGTTTGAATTGTCATAAACTTCAAAATACGTGTTACTGATTTTCAACTTGTATTTTAATATAGAAAATCCTCCTTAAAGCAAATGACGGGGGGGGGGGGGGGGCTGGGCGGCTCAGTCGGTTAGGTGTCTGATTCTTGGTTTCGGCTCAGGTCATGATCTGTGGTTCGTGGGTTTGAACCCCGCACCAGGCTCTGCACTGACAGTGTCAGTGTCTCCCTCTCTCCCTGCCCCTTCCCCACTCGCTCTTTCTGTCTCTCTCTCAAAAATAAAAAAAAAAAAATAAACTTAAAAAAAAAATAAATACAATGACTTGGTTTAAACTGTGTGAATAACATTAACAATTTCATTCACTAATCTCCTTTTGGGTTAATTGTTTTCTGTAGTGTGTTTTGGAAATTGCAAAAAAAAAAAAAAAAAAAAATTCCAAACCAAGCCCAAGAAACCTTTCTCTTACTTTACAAGGTTACTTGATTATAATAAATATTCATTACTTCCCAGTTTAATTTGGGGGTTGCTCAGTGAGATGGAAAGCAAGATCTGTAGACACAAACTCAGAGAGGAAGAAAACTCGCCAATGGTTATTACCACACATAAGGAAAAGCAGCCCACACCTGCCAGTTGTTTCGGAAATGAGAGACAAGTGTCAGGCCATACCTCTTCCTGAATGTGGCTGGCCTTTTGGATGGCATCATAAACTCTTCCAAATGCATCCAGCCACACAGCTCTAGGAGCTTCATTCATCTCATAAGTATTTCAGAAGGCATTTATAGCAAAATCATTTCTAAAACCACACAAAGCCCAAGATTATTATTTTTTAAGAAAAACATTTTAAAATGGAGAATTGTAATCTTACACAAAAGTTCACCTAATAGTGAACCCCTATATGCAGTCACTCGACATCAACAACTAGTATCACTTTACCAATTTCATTTTATCTCTCACTCCCCAGCTTCCTTCCTGGAGTATTTCAAAGTAAATTCCAGACATTGTGTCATTTTATTCGTAAATATTTTACTATATATCCAAAGGAAAATAAGATGTTTATACCTTTATCTTTAAGGAATATATACATATAATATAATATACATGATATATAATATATAAGGAATATATAATATATAATATATATTCCTATATAATTGTAATTATACATTATATTTACCATATAATAATATAATATATTATTATAACATACATTAATGTATATTATATTATTACATTTTATATATTATTTATTATCATTACTTATTTATGATATTATTATATAATATATTATAATATGTATAATATATTATTATATTATATTATGTTATTATTTATTATATATTTACATATGTAAAGTATTTATATTACTTATTATATGAGTATATGAGAGTATATGAGTATTTATATTATTTATTATATATAATATATAAGGTATATATAATATTATATGTATAATATATAATGTATATATTGCATTTTTGCCATTGCCTAAATAATTAAATACTGCAGTCACATAATAAAGGCTATTTATGCAAGAGGATAGTAATTAGGACCATCAGAATATAGCTGACAGGGAAGAAATACTTTCCTCTTTTTTTTTTTGCCTTCTCTTACCTTAAGTACTCACTGAGCTTTTTCCTCTTTGCTGTTCTCTTGATTCAATTAGTAGATACATTCTGGGGGTCATTATAAGTTTTGAAACTAGACCAAAAGAAAAGCTAATATATGCAACATAAAGCATATTTTCCTTAACAATCATTGAATGTTTTTGTAGTGATAGTTCATAAGGCTGCAAGATTTCAGGTCATAGAAACAAGTATTTTTCTACACACTGTTAAGCCAGACGGTAATAAAATAGTAAATTAGTAACCCAGGTTTTACAATTCATGTGAAACACTTCCTGACTTAAAGGTTTTTCTTTTTGTCACACAGTTAAAAGAATATATAGGAAAAATGAGAATTAGAACCACTATATTCATCTCCAATAATTCTACAGGTCCCCCTAATTTCTTTAGATCACTACATAATTTTTATTATAATAGCTCTAAGTTCTATATAACTTTTATATGTTGACATGCCAACATTAAAAATATATAAATCAGATAGATTTTTAAATTTTTGTTGGTGTTTCAATTTATCTATTTATTTTATTTGCGTTGGGATTTCAGAATTGAATTGATTGTGCTCCTTGGGTCATGGCAAATTTTTATTGCCAACCAGTGTTTTATTTCATGATCCTTCCCATTCATTCTGCCATCATCTAGCCCCTTCCCACACCCACCTAGCACCCACTCACAGGCTTGCACTCTTTCAATCGACATTCCTCATAGTTCATGGTCATTTGCAAATACGCACGTCCATGAAATTTATTTCTAACATAGGTATGCCTTTCATGGCATAAAAGGTGTCACATCCTATTTCTTACTGTTTTATTCAGTTGTTTAGTTTTACAATGTAGTCACACAGCTGTTTTTTCCATGTGACTCATTGGCTCTGACACTGTACAGTATTCCTCACATGCTTATCCATATGCCACATTTTATGTGTGTCTGCAGATGCCTATTTTTGAATTCCTAGGTTGCCTTCAACTGCTTTCTACCACCATATGCTAAAGGGTACATCATTGTACGTGTCTTCTGGTGCATCTGCAAAGAGCATCTCTGGAGTGTAGGACCAAGAGTGAGTTTTGGGGGCACAAAGTACGCGCCTACAATTTTCACTAAATATTGCCAGAGTGTTTTCTAAATGGCTACATTGTGTTAGAGCTGTGTCTCTCACTATTATGTGAGATTTCACATTTCCCCACATCTTCACCAGACTTTCCCATTCTCTCTCAAATTTTTAGCAACCTGACGACTCTAACATTGTATGACAGCAGTAGTAGAATCATAGTGGTTGTAGAGATTAGGTGTGTGAATCAGGACACTTATATTTTAAAAGCCCTTAGAATAGTGCCTGACCATAGTAAGCACTCAAATATTGTCAGTTTATGTGGTTCCTCCAGTGAACATAAGGCTCAAGTCAATGAGCATTCTTCATATATTTAGTAGCCATTCAAATTACTCCACAGCTTTATATTACTTTTCTATAAGGTTGTTTGACATTATTCTTTCTGTGTCCCTTTTCTTTGCATATACTCTCAACATCCTTAATTTTTTATAGAAATTGAAAGGATTTTCACACAATCTACTGTTGATGATTTAATCTTCTATTTGCTGTCCTATTTTGAGGGCACATCTTTAGTTCAATGTAGTAAAGCTATTAATTTTTCCCTTTATATTTCATGTTATTTTTAGTATTGTTTAAAAAGTCTCTTTCTATTCTGAAATCATAGACACATCCAATTTTACACTTATAAAATTTATAGAAATATTTATTAAATTACTTATAATAATTATATTATTTTAATTCTTTTGAATTTGTATTTAGTTTTATGTCATTATGTCATTTTATATCATTTATATCATTCACATTCTTCTAATCATTTTATAATCTTGTTGAATTTTCTTACTACTTTACTCTGTCATTAGATTCTTTTTATAAAAAAATATTTATTTATTTTTGAGAGAGAGATAGAATGTACATGCCTGTGCACACGAACTGGGGTGGGGGCAGAGAGAGAGAATTCCAAGCAGGCTCCATGCTGGATACCAGGCTCCAGCATGGAGCCTGACTGGGGGCTCAATCCCTCAAGCCTAAGATCATGACCTGAGCCGAAATCAAGTGTCGGATGCTCAACCAACTGAGCCACCCAGGCTCCCCAGTAGATTCTTTTAGATTTTTAGGGATTTTCATATTATTAACTGCAAGTAATTAGTTTTGATTCTTCCTAGCAGCTCCTAATACATTCTATTTCCCTTCCCAGTCTTCTTGTACTGTCTAAGACTCCGTGTCCTGTTGAATAGTAGTGAAATAGCTGGTTTTGTATTTTTTTCCAATGTTAAATGAAATCCTTCTAAAATTTTTTCATTTGATATGTTATTGCTATAGTTTATTATTTTGTCATTAAAGTAAGAAAGTCCTGGGGCGCCTGGGTGGCGCAGTCGGTTAAGCGTCCGACTTCAGCCAGGTCACGATCTCACGGTCCGTGAGTTCGAGCGCCGCGTCAGGCTCTGGGCTGATGGCTCGGAGCCTGGAGCCTGCTTCCGATTCTGTGTCTCCCTCTCTCTCTGCCCCTCCCCCGTTCATGCTCTGTCTCTCTCTGTCTCAAAAATAAATAAAAACGTTAAAAAAAATTTTTTTAAAAAGTAAGAAAGTCCTCTTTTGCCTAGTTTTCTAAGAATGGTAAACAGGAGGAGATTTTATTTCTTACTAATATATTGAGATTATTATTATTATTACTATTATTTTAAAGAAAACAGTTTTTGGTTGGATAAAATTTTATTTATAATATTAGTATTGATGTTCATAAATGAAACTGAACCATATTTGTATTTTCTTGAACTACCTATATTGGAATTAGAATGCTATCATAGCATCATTAAAATAATTTTAGCAGCTGTTTTTTCTGTTGTCTAGACAAACTACTATAAAATAATTACATACATGGCAAAACTCACATGTAAAACTTTCTAGAAAGAAAATGTTTTAGAGCAATGTTGTTTATTTAAAATACATTGTTCAATTAATATTTTCTATTTCTTCTTGTGTTAATTTTGGCATTTTCCAGAAATATATCCATTTTGCTTTCAATATCAAATTTACTGGCATTTATTTATTTAGAATATTATTTTTGATTTTTAAAATATTTATGTAATTGCTGGAATCAAGAACTATATATTCCCTAGGGTCCCATTATCTCTCAACTTCTGTCTTTGATTTCAAATTTAAAGAACAACAGTCTCGCTGAGATAATCTAAATTCATGTCAAATCAATTTACTATTCCTCATAAATTAGGCTACCTCACCTGCTTAGGGCCTAGCTACGTTCCTACTGAGGCATGTAGATGTTTGGATGTTCCCTATGGTTTAGATGGTGAGCTCATGACTCAGATTACCTGGATTCAGATACCAGCTCAGCACTGAGTACAAGCATAACTTTGTGAAGTTTCTTATCTGATCTGTACTTCAGTTTTCCTTTCTTGAAAATGGAGATGATAATAGCACTGTCCACGTTGTATGATTTTTGTGTGATTAAACTGGTAATACGTATGAAAACACAGTATACAGCACACACAAGATATTCAAAAGTAATCTATGTTTATTTATAATTTAACCAAACATGAATATACCAGTTTCTATCTTCCATTTTTTCTTTCATTCAATGTTATTATGAAAAATTTTCCAATAACTCCATATTTTTCTAAAATATAACGTTTAGTAACTTCCAAACATTATCAAACCTTTTTGTACCATCCATTGATGTAATTGTGTAGTTTGTACTCCTTTAATTTTGAAGAAGAGCTTATTATTGGAATAGCAATATACAAGAATACATTTATATATATACATATATATGTATATATATACAGTTATAGTTATATACACACAAGCACACATGGGGAGACACAAATGTATCATATAGTCAATTATAAAAAGTCAATGAATAATAATTTTTTTTAATTCTGAAATATTATTGACTTACATAAACCAAGACATGACCAAATGCAAAGATTATATCAAGTCCCAGAATAGTAGACTAACCTTATGTTAAAATTTAATGCTCAACTAATGTTTTGGGGCTCCTGGGTGGCTCAGTCGGTTGAGCGTCCTACTTCAGCTCAGGTCATGATCTCATGGCTCATGAGTTTGAGCCCCACATGGGGCTCTGTGTTGACAGCTGGAGCCTGGAAACCTCCTTTGGACTCTGTCTTCCTCTCTCTCTGTCCCTCCCCTGCTTGCGCTCTGTCTCTCTCTGTCTCAAAAATAAATAAACATTAAAAAAAATTTTTAATGTTCAACTTATTTTTAATTTCACATGGAAAAGCATGTAAGAATTGGTAAGAAAATTTTGAAAAAAAATATTTAGTGAAGACCTGCCATAGCAGAAATTAAAAGGAAAAACTAATTATCATGATAAAAGAAGTATGCTACAGATAAATGAATAAATAAGTAGATTAAGTAGAAACCTAAGAAATAATAATTTTATGTATGATAAATATATTTTGAATCAATACCTACTATTTGTTATAAAACAAATCATTTTCAGAAATGTGGATATCACTTATGAAGAAAAAATTTACATTTCTACATTATATGATAACACAAAGTATATTTCACATGAACTAAGAAGAGGTAAAGAGGAAATACAAAGCTTCCAAATTATTACAGTATAGCATATTATGTGGTATTTAACATCAGGTTAGGAAGGACTTCTTAAGGAGAAAATAAAGGAGGGAAATAAATGATATATTCGTAACGCATGTGAGAGGAAAAATGTTCTTTACTTACAAACTATTGAAAATGTGTAATTCAGAAGATACATATGCAAATAATATAAATATGCAATTCTCATAAGATATACAAATATGTTATAATTACTGCAAATGGGCTTAACCGCATTAATATCACAGAAATACAAATTTTCAAAAAATGAGATAAAATCTTCACGCATCAGATTGGAAGCAGTTTGTTTTTTAATGAAAGATTAACTTTTAATGCAAAGGTATGGGAAAATGGATATTTTTATATACTATTTTAGAGAATATAATTTGATAATATCTTAACATCTTAACATTTTTTAAAATGTAGAAATTATTGGACCCAGAAATTCCAATTTTAGAAATTCTTCCTACAGAAATAGTGACATAGACATAAAAAGTACAATATACATGGAAGTTTGTTTATTGATACATTATTTGAATTGGTGCAATTTAAAACTACCAAAATTAATTACTTAGAAAAATTGTATATTAATACAATGAGGTTATTATTTTTAATGAGGTAAATCTACATATACTTACATGAAAAGTATTCATAATCTATTAATTTTTTAAAAGCAAGGCACCTATGGGGGCGCCTGGGTGGCGCAGTCGGTTAAGCGTCCGACTTCAGCCAGGTCACGATCTCTCGGTCCGGGAGTTCGAGCCCCGCGTCCGGCTCTGGGCTGATGGCTCAGAGCCTGGAGCCTGCTTCCGATTCTGTGTCTCCCTCTCTCTCTGCCCCTCCCCCGTTCATGCTCTGTCTCTCTCTGTCCCCCCAAAAATAAATAAACGTTGAAAAAAAGCAAGGCACCTATGAATGTGCACTCCATTTAGGTTGAAATGTGTGTGCTTACATATGTATTTGTGTGTGAATAATAATGTTCATTTATTGAGAATCTTAATCTCTGGCAAGATTCTTTCTAGCACTTTATCTGTGTTAACTCATTTAATCAACAACAATCATATCATATCAAATGTCTCCACTTTCTTGTTTTTTTTTTTAGAGAGAGAGAGAGGGCACAAGTGAACAAGGGGCAGAGAGAGAGAGACAGAGAGAATCCCAGGGGGGCAGAGAGAGAGAGAGAGAGAGAGAGAGAGAGAAGCAGGGCTTGTGTTCACCCAATCCAGGCTTGAACTCATGAACTGTGAGATCATGACCTGAGTGGAAGTCGGATGTTTAACGACTTAGCCATCCAGGCACCCCAAATATCTCCACTTCAGAGACAAGAAAACTGAGCTTCCGAGTAAGCCACCGCAGGCTGCACAGCTAGAACTGGCAGAGCAGGAAAGTGATCCCAGGACAGTTGGCTCCAATGCCTGTGTTCTTTACCACCACTGTGGATAGAGGTGGATGGATGGATACACAGAGATAGACAGAGGGAAAGACAGAAAGAAGATGCATGAATCTGTTTGTATCAACTCAAACATTTGGAAAGGATATGCACCTTTGGTAAAATGTTGCACCCTCTAAAAGATAGACTTCAGTGGACCAAAGACAGGTATTCACTTCTTGAATAATAACATTTTTGTCAAAATGGAGAGCAAGAAAGATGTGGTTATGTGTGAGTATGATTCCTTTATAATTTTTCAAATAAAAATAAAAGTTAAAATTATGACATACTTTCAAAGTATGGGACTTGGGATTTGTTCACGCCCAGCAAGTCAGGATTTCAGGATTTGGTGGGGAGTGTAGAACTTTTGTAAATTCTACATTGTTTACAGCCCTACCTACTCAGTGAAAAGACCTGTGTACTATAGGTGACAAAACAAATTACAAATCAGAAGATAGAGTTTCATATCATGATCTTAATTTTTTTAAAATGTTATCAGAACTTATTTATAGGTTGTGTCATAATTTGAATCTTATTCATAGTTTTATTCCTAAAGACTTCCAAAATTGTCTTTAGTGATTGTAACTATTGTAATCAGAAATATTCATGATAAATATTAGCATAAAAAATCATGGGAAAAAGTCAAAAGGGTTCTTGCTTTTGAAAAGTCTCCCAAGCACGCCAGGGCTCCACACTTTCTTTGGTGAAATAAACTGCCTTCCATTTTTCTCCAGTGGGCCTCAGCTGGAAGCATGAATACCAAGTGTCCAGACGATAGTCATTGAACAGCTTATTTTTAATCCTTGTCATTTCAGGAGAGGGACTGAGTAGACATGGGAGTGATCATGCCAGATTCAGAACAGTGTCCTCTGAAATACGTTTAAAAAAAAAATATTTCAAAAATCCTTCCAGTCAATTTAAATAGTCTATAGAAGCCTGTGATTTTAGGGAAATCTCAAAATATCAAGACAAGAGGAAGCTAAGAGTAAAAGGAATACCAAATTGCTTAATTTAGACTCATAAAAAAAGACGTTGAGTCAAGAAGAGAATTTGTTAAAGGAAGTGATTTTTGATCAGTGAGAAGCCTATCTTCAAGTCCTTAGGTTGTTTAAACAAGTTGCCATTGGGTTTAGGTGAATTAATTAACCTTATTTTTGTTAAGTACCTGCACACAAAATGATGATCTGATCACGTCTGATTTCCATCATTCTCTATGGTCATACAGTTCTGACATTCAAATATTGTAAGTAGTTGTTGACATAGTCCTTGAAAAATCTGAAGTTATTTCTCACAGGCTGGTAAAGTCAGGGCTACAAACACACAAAACTGAATGGAATGTTAACTGGGATAATTAGTAAATAGATACATTTAGAAAAACCAGGCAAAGAGAAAAAGTTCCTACAGTCTCAGGGTTTTAGCCTCAATTTTATCATATTTTAAAACCAGAATCATCTTCAGATCTCTATTTGCATCAGCACAAGCTTAAAGCAAAATTTATCAAATCAGAAATCTCCATGAGACTTTGGATCCTCAACCTTTCCTTCTGTCATAAGCATTCTTTAATATGTAAAGGCCTAAAATAATGATGGTGTTTTCTCTCAATAATCTTGCAGGGGTTTGCTATTTACTATGTAATAAAAATAATAAATGAGTTTTATATATAATGAAAATATTACGAAGAAAGTTGCTGAATCAACCCACTATGTCAAGTAGGTTTACAAGAAATGAATTATTTATCAAAATAGCACACATTCAAGACCAATAAAACCTTCACCATAGTATTGGGCCATGACCATGTCTTTATAGTATTATGTGTAATTTTAAATTAATGAAAGGGAAAGTCATAGATCCTGACTGAAATTTAAAAAAAAAAAAAGGGGTGAATTTTTTTTTTTTAAGTTCTAGTTTGTCTAGTATGGTCAAGAAGAATTTAAATACACTTCCCTAGAAAGTGCATTTTCACTTTCACTAATCACACAGCTTTGATAGGTACTAGGGCTAAGGGCCCTTGCTAATTATTAACTGTGTTTATTGATTGGTTCTCACAGGTCTGGAACACTTATCTCTTTTGATCCTCATGACACTCAGGTCTCCTGAATCCAGGCTCCATGTGTACACCCTCAATTCATTGGGGAAATCAAACAAGAGTTATTACTATTTAGCAGGACTACCAGTAAAACAAATGTATTTATAAAATTGTTTTTAATGTTTATTTATTTTTGAGAGAGAGAGAGAGTCAGAGTGTGAACAGAGGAAGGGCAGAGAGAGAGGAAGACACAGAATCTGAAGCAGGCTCTAGGCTCTGAGCTGTCAGCACAGAGCCCAATGTAGGGCTCAAACCCACGAACCCTGAGATCATGCATGACCTGAGCTGAAGTCGGATGTTCAACTGACTAAACCACTCCAGTTCCCCTAAACAAATGTATTTTTAAATGCATTATTTCATTATTATAGACAAAAGAAAGTGGATAAATGTCCTGGCCTAAGCAAGAGGAAATTCCACTTGTCCATATCAAAGTTCTTTCTTACTTCTTCAACTAGAAGGAAATTATTTCCTTTTATTTTTATTTCTTCACTAATATTTCTTCACTAACAGGAAAGAAATTATTGCTAAAACTGAAACTAAGCTTAAGTGATCACTCTGATTTTTAAGTTATCTTGTGTCCAGATCACTGGTTCTTATAATTTTTCACTAGAAGATGGAAGAGAACAAATGATTTCTACTTTACCGATTAAGGAAACTAAGACATATAATGCCTCGGTGACAATGTTAAAACTAAACTTCCTGGTGTTACATGGGACATGCTAGAGCGGAAGCTTCTCTGGGGATAAGTTAGAAGAAATAAAAATATAAAGTATATTTATGTGAGCAAATCTTAGCCAAATAATTGGACTGAAAGAACGAGTTTTGGTAAACATCATGTGTTTCTGAATGAGACTCAGTGGGCTTGAATTTCTCCTTGGCCATGCACAGTTGCAAAGCCTCAGTTTTCTCATCTGTAAAATGAGCCTCATTATATCCACTTTTTATTGTTTTGGTTAGGAGGAGGAAAGAAAGAGAATATAGATAATAATAGTTATCAATCTATAAATACAACCTATAAATACCTGACATGCACAAAATAGGAAAATTCCTAGAGTTTTTTTTTAATAGGCTATATACAGAAGTTGAAGGACAGAAAAGCCAAGAAGGAAAATGCATCCAAGGGGGTAGTTGCTAGAAACTGAAAAAAGAAAAAAGAAAAAAACCAAACACACACATACGCACCCCCCCCCCCCAAAACAGAAAAAGCAACATAGAGTTATTTGTCTTTAAAGGTACAGTGACTTTTGGTAGAAGGGACCAAGTAAATAAATATTCTGACCTCACTCTCCTCTCTCTCTCTGATTTCCAACCAACCCTAAGCTAGAGATCATCAAAGACCAGTTGCTGTAGTCCATGCAAGTCAGCCCTAAGGGAAGACCACAGGATGCAGAAGGATGGAGAAGGTAATTAGAGGAGCAAAATCAAGTCTGTCACAAAATAATAGCTAATTAGTGAATATTTTCTATGTAACAGACACAAATGATTTACTTGTGTCATCTCATTTGTACTTTTGAATTTTTCCCATAGTCACGTAATACCTGTTTAAAAACATAAATTAATTAAGGAAAAATCGAATTGCATATTATTAGTGATCATCTGGGGACTCTTGTAATTTGGGAAACAGTGAAAGAAAATGCACCTGCATAAACATCAGTTTTCTAAATCTTTAGATCCCTAGTGACTGGCTTTTTCAGAACAAAAGCCTTTGCCATACCCGCTTCTGTTAAAAGAATGCACAATAAAACGTAAACTTCCACACACTCGTGTTACAGTGCTGCAAAAGCAAAAACTATAGGGTAAACAGTGAGAAATCAATCCCTTGAAGACAGATAACAGGTAACTCACAAGGCAAGCTGCGCATAACACCACAAACAACCCAGTCTTGAGAACACTCCAGGAGGAGGACTGCTCTCTTTTCAACAACTTTCCTGGACAAAAAAAGCAAAGAGCTTAACCACTGCTTCTGAACCCCGGGGGATTTACAGAGAGCTCTGTCTTCTGCGTAGGACCACCAGCCTACTAGGTTTTCGTCCTTTCCAAGAAACCTGACATTTTTGTTTTTCACGGCACATTCGAACTGGAAAGATCAAGACGGAAATTTCGGCTATCAGAGATGGAGCGACTGGCAAGTGAAATGATGGAGTTGGTGATTATGACTGTTACCTGGATAGTCATTTTTCTTTTTAAAAGAACGTTGCGCCCGTCCGAGTTTCAATTGTTAATCTCCTCCATCTGATATCGAAAAAAAATGTCCTTCCTTAGACTAGGAGGCATTTCCAGGAGTGTCTGTAAATTCCTCTCGGATCTCATGATTTCTGAGATTGTGAATCTGCTGCTAACTCAGAGTAGGGCGGAGGCGGTGGGTGCTAGGCGCATCGCTCAGATTGAGACGGGATCCCCTGCTACCCGAGCAACCCCGCCTAGGGTATTTAGCCCCTCCCGCTTCCGAGCCCCGCCTCCCCTCAGGGCGAGCTCTATAAAGTCGCGGAGCACAGTCTCTTCTGCCCATCTCGGATTAGTTCGACTCCAAGACCGACGAGGTGCCCCGCCCCTTGCCCAGAGCGCTGCCTGCAGGAGCAATGGCCCACGGGCTGTACCACGAGGAGTTCGCCCGAGCGGGCCAGCAGGCGGGGCTGCAGGTCTGGAGGGTCGAGAAGCTGGAGCTCGTGCCGGTGCCCGAGAGCGCTTACGGCAACTTCTACGTCGGGGATGCGTACCTGGTGCTGCACACGGCCAGGGCGAGCCGGGGCTTCTCCTACCGCCTGCACTTCTGGCTAGGTAAGGGGGTGGCAGGCTGCGAGACCACGACGCGCCCAGGTCGGGGTGGGGCGAGGCGGCTAAACTGAGATTTGCAGGCTGGAGGGGGGGGGGGGCGGGTGAGGTGCAGGTGAAGTTGGGGGAGAGGGGAGTCGCAAACCGGGCGGGCCCGTAGACCCGTCGCGCCTGTCGCGCCCCCTCCCGACCGCCCCCTTTGGACTGGCCGCCTTCTCCCCGCCAGAGCCCGCTCGTGCGAACGCGGCAGGAAACGCGGGGCGCGGCGAGGTCGGGAGCAATCTTATCCCATGGACTTTGACCTTTGTCAGGCGCATCACCCGGGCTTGGAGACTGGTTCCCCCATATTCTCCCCCTTTCACCTTCCATTCTGCAAACCCGCGCCCGCCCAGGGCCGCTACTTAGCGCACCCCGGCTCTGGCCAAGTCCCGCTCTCCTTGCGACAAGTTCAGTCCTGGTTTCCCTGTCCGGGAGGAGATGCAGTCAAACAAGTTTGCAGGCATCCACCGCAGCTGGCGAGAACTAACCGCCCCCCCCCCCCCGCCCTTTTCTCTAATTAATTTATTTTTAGTTTTTGCCTTTAGGCCCCAGCTTCTGTTTGTCCACAAATTTCGGCGGTTAATGCTCTGGGTGGCTTTAAATCAAGACCAACGTGCTCACGCGTTCTGCTAACAGAAATTCTTGTTGATCAGGTGTTGGCGACCCTGGATGGAAGAGAGGAAAAAAAAATACAGATATCGTCAATATAAATAAATAGCTTTATATGGCATATAGATGAGTTGCTCTACTATGATAATTATTTTAAAAAAATATTATTTATCTACTTGAACAAGGGCACCGTGCGAAACAAAACAGCTCCTTCAGCAGTAGTAATTATTTTGGGCTGCACTCGTGCCAGGATGTCAGAATACTGGGCCTTGTGTGTTCTACTTTTTCCACCTTCTACTTTTACTCGTAAACATCCTGAATGTCCAACCTCTCCCCGTAAGATCCTGTGCCAGTGGGCACACCCCTTCTAACAACGTGCCGATTATCTGAGACTTACTGCCTTCTTTTTAGACTAGATTGCCTCCCCTAGACTTCTGTTTCTATATTTTTAGCTTTATTCCTGAGCCTGTGGGAGAACACGAAACCACACACACACTTTGAGGTCCTTGAAAAACCATCATGTTTATTTCTAACGTTTGAAGCTTTTAAGAAATAGAATGGCAGAAAACATTGAGAAAGGATGCTCTCAGTGGTAGTGAACACCTCAGCAGACGCTCCAAATGAGAACTATAATGAGGGAAAAGGGCTGTTTTTATTATAGCATTCAATAGTACAATTTTGTGCTCACTTGGTGGAGTACAAGCTGAGTTCCAAGCACATTGTGGTTTCCTAGTGTAGTGTCACTATTCCTATCATATTAGACATTGATTGATTTAAATTTTACACCAGAAGTCACTGAAACCTTAATATAAAACCATGTTCACGAATGAATGATGCCAGAGAGAATAGTAATGTTCTCATCTTGGTTTATGTATTCAGAACTTGGATCTGGAGTGAATAAGAGTGTCTGAAATGCCACATTGGAAATTTTGGTCAATTAAGGTGTGAAAGGACTTTGTATCCTGCTGTAGACAACAGTTAAGTTTGACTTTGTTGGGAGACTGTAAGAGGGCTGTGAATACAGGTGTTTGTTTTTTTTTTTTTAATTTTTTTTGGTTTTTGTTTTTCTTATTTTATAGATTCTTTCTTATCCAAAGAAGCTCATTAAGCAAATTGTTTTTTAGGGTTTACAGATTCACATTAACTCATTATTCACATTATTCATTTAGGTGTCACCAATTTCAAAAATTGTAATAGAAAATGCCTTGAGCAGAAACACTTCATGATTTTAAAGACTTGCTAAAGCTGAAGTTAATAGTATGTTAAGTAATAAGTGAATTCAGTAATTACTCAGTATGCCCAACATTGTGTAAGGCATTTTTGCATGTGAATAATTTATGAGCCTTCCCTTAAAGTATATAATCTCAAAGATACAATAAGATGAACAGTGATACAACACAGATAAAATGTGCTAAACACCATGAAAAAGAGAGTGTCTGTATTTCTGGGACACAGGGAAGTAGAGAAGCTTTGACGGAAAAAAGGAAAATGAGGATAATTGGGAGGGATCGACTCCAAGAGAAAATCATGAGGAGCATGGAAAAGTTTAGAGTAAAATAGTAACCAGGGCCTTTAGATGGAATTGTTTAGCAGTTCTTCCTACTTTAGTTCCCTGAAGCTAGCTGTATTTCATCCAAAATATTCTACCCAGGACCTGAATTTGTATGAGTTCATGAGGGTTAATCAGAGAGACAGACTGAGAAAAAGTTCCAAGAGGGAGAGCTGAAAGTTCGGGGGGAAAGGAGGTTTGACTATAAATCGTTTGGAAGGAGGATGAAAGGCACTGAAATTAGAACCAGGTTGGGATGGAAAAGGTGCATTGGAGAGAAAAAAGAAACAGGCCAAGTGAGAGGAGGAAAGGGGAAACAAGGAGAAGCAGGACCCAGAATGGAAGAATAGAGGAAGAGCCCTCTTCCCTGCTCTCTCCCTCATTGGCTTTCTGCGATGCCCTTGCAGAGCTTAGATTATTCCCTTTTATTATTGTTTCTTTATTTACTTTACAAAATAATAATTTGTTGCCTATAACTTAAAAGTTGTTGCATTGGTCCTTCCTAAAAAATATTTTTAGCTTTGCACCTAGCAGTTTAAATGCATCCACCTTCTGCTTCTAGTTCCTTAGAGCATCATGACTATGAGCATGACTGGGTAATAAAGCTACTCTGTCACATCCTGGGCCTACACTACAAACATTCGCTCACCCCGATCCTTTCTCTTTCCAGTTTTAAACTTTACATAAATGTATTTGAGAGTAGCAAACATGTGTGGTATATCTAGTCTGTGCTTGGCTGTCTGCGAGGCACTGAAAATCCAAAGAATTGGATTGCAGTATGCAGTGTACAATACAAAGAACTTAGACTATACAAGGGCTGGTGAGGATGCTGAGAAACTGGATTTTTATACATTGCTTAGGGGGGAGTATAAAATGGTACAACCATTATGAAGAAGAGTTTGACACTTTCTTATAAAACTAAACTTGCAGCTGCCATATGACCCAGCAATTGCATTCATGGGTATTTCTTCCAGAGGAATGAAAATTTAGATTCATGTAAAAACCTACACACAGATGTCCATAGCAGCTTTATTTGGATAGACAAAAACTTGAATTAGCCCAGATATCCTTCCACAGGTGACTGGTTAAACAAACTGTGGTATATCTATGCCAGAGAACACTACGGAGCAATAAAAAGGAACAAAACTATCAATACGCACAACAACTCAGATGAATCCTTGGGAAATTTTGCTGAGTGAAAGAAAAAGCAATGCCAAAAGGTCCTCTGGTGTATGATTCCGTGTACATAAAACGTTCTTGAAATTATAGAATTTTACATTCGTTGTTATCAGGGGTTAGGGATGGGGTGGGAAGGGGGTGGTGCAGGTGGGAGGCGGTGGTAGTTATGAAAGGGCAACATTTAAGGGATTTTTAGGTGATCTAACTGCACAGTTTTTTTTACTGGGATGACGAATACATGAATTTGCACATGTGATCAAATTTTAGAGAACTAAATGTACAAACACACAGATCAGCACAAGTGAAATTGGGGAAATATGACAAAGATAAGTGGGTTGTATCAATGTCTGTATCCTGGTGTCTGCATTCTGTGCTGTGCTGTACTTATGTATTTGTGCTTTTTTTTAATTTTGATATTAAAACTTTAATATTAAAAATTTTGATATTGATAACTTCTGATATTAACCTTGATTTAAGCTTCCCTCTTAAAACATCTCAGTGCAAATCTACATCTTTGCCTTTATTAGTATTCTCGTTTATGGATGGGAAAGTGGGCAGAAGAATGATACTAGTATTCTTTTGGACTGTAAACTTTCATGTGTTTTTTTCCTGTGACCACAAGAAGTTCACAAAATTGATACCATGGCAAATATGCTTCTAGCTAGTGGATTTTTTTTTCCTGAGAAGATAACTAGCTATACAGGTCCCCTTTGAGAGTAAGGGAGGAATGTAAATAAATACACTTCTTAAATTAATATAGCTGACTGTTTTCCTTTCTTCAGTTTTAGTGAATACTCACCATATGGGGGTTTCAGGTGAACTATAGTATTGTTATAACTTCTACACTTTTCTACATCAGTTACATCTGGAGGAAAATAACTACCCCAGATATCACAGAATGTTTCTGCTGTGAGAATCTGAGTATAAAAACTCTCTATTGGTGTTGTGGTTTCTAAAAGCCTGTGCTTCAGAATCACGGAAACCCGCTTCTGGGTTGTGTTCTACCAAAGGTCAACTTTAGGACCTCAGGGAAGCTACTTGGCCTTTCTAAGCCTCCATTTCTTTTGTTGTGACATGGTGGGAAATATTTCTGCTGCATGCAGTTGCTTGAAGATTAAATGAGATCATCCATGTAAAGCACTAGCACAGTATCTGGCCCAGTGCAAGGATACTATAAATGTATACATGTTAGCTATTGTTATTTCTAAAATCATTTATCACTTGCACACAGCTCAAATATAGCAAGGGTTTTGGAATGTCTTTTATAAAATTTGAGTTCCTCTCAGGACTGTCCCAGCTCTGGTCCTTGTGCACACTGAAGGATGTGAATTAGTGTTTTGACCTCAGTGAGGTTGGCTAGATGCGATCTGTACTAGAATTGTGAAAACTAAGTGTGTGTTGTGTGTTAAATTCCTGGGATAATAGTACATACATTCACATTCAACAGATGTTAGCGTCTATTTCCTTTACTCTCCCTTTCCCCTCAGGGAATAGGATCTTACACCAATAAGATAATGAAGTGCGGACTGTGATACTTGAAAAGAGGGGTAAGGTCAAGTTACACTCATTTTCCCATTCTACAAACCACTTGCTTTTTTATTTATTTATTTATTTATTTATTTATTTATTTATTTAATTTTTGGGACAGAGAGAGACAGAGCATGAACGGGGGGAGGGGCAGAGAGAGAGGGAGACACAGAATCGGAAACAGGCTCCAGGCTCCGAGCCATCAGCCCAGAGCCTGACGCGGGGCTCGACCTCACGGACCGCGAGATCGTGACCTGGCTGAAGTCGGACGCTTAACTGACTGCGCCACCCAGGCGCCCCAACCACTTGCTTTTTTAAAGCTATTTATCTATGGCCTATGATGTTCATATTCCTTACAAATATTAACATAGTGACTTATTGGAAGCCTGAAGATCGACGGTAATAAAGGCTGAAACAATTGGAAAACATTCTCATAGTCTGATCTGGTTACCAAATGAATCTGAATCCTACTAGAATATAGTGTTATATCTTCTTAAGCGTATACAGACGTCAGTATTTCTTTTAGAAAATTTTTTAAAGAGAATTGGAAAGCAAGAGCAAAACAATTCTTTTAGATATTAGCAAAGTAGTATTTGTATATGACACCATTTCTGCTAAAAGACTGTTCCGCCCAAGACCATTTATTATATTGCTGTGTAACTCAAAGAAAATATCTGAGCTTTTTCTTATCAGAAGTTCTGCCTTAGTCCTTTGCCTTGCTCGAGTAGTGACGTGCTGTCCTGTGCAATTTCAGGAAAGGAGTGTACTCAGGATGAAGGCACAGCTGCTGCCATCTTCACTGTTCAGATGGATGACTATTTGGGTGGCAAGCCGGTACAGAGTAGAGAACTTCAAGGCCATGAATCTACTGACTTTGTTGGCTACTTCAAAGGAGGTCTGAAATACAAGGTAAGCAGTTCTCTCGAATTGTTTCCATTATGACCCCCTTTCTCTTCCCATGCATTCACACCTCATGTCTTCACAGGATGGATGTTCATGAAGGACAGGGTTTTTGCTTTGCTTTTGCTTCAGTCTGTTTTGTTTACTGATTTATACCAGTGCCTGCTGGACACACAGTAGGTGCTCATTAAACGCTTGTGGAATGTGGGTATAATATGGGAAAAATTCTGACTTAATTTCATTTAACAGGTCAATTTTTAATGAAGTTAAGAGCTCTTGGGCATGTTGTCACAGGAAAGCCCTTAAAAATTTTGTGGAGTTACTTCAAAAATTAAGTGTTGGCAACTTAGGTATTAACATTTTTTTTTTTAAAGCTATTCTAGAGAACATCTGAATTTACTGCAAATAACCCAGGACTTGGGAATCTCAGTTTTTCTGGAACAGGTTAATACAATATTTATAACAGTTAATATTCCAGTTAATAGCAAGAGCTATACACACATTTCCCAAATAGTGTGGTTTGATCTTGGAAATGATACAAATGAAACAACACTGAGTTGAATATATGTGTGGTTCAGCCTCACAAAGTCAAGTATACATATACTACCACACACACATATGTGCCCCATTTATGTGTTTTGGCCTGAAACACTAAGCATCAACTGGCTTTGTTTTGGGGGAAAACAAAAACAAAAACAAGTTAAATGGTTTTCTCCTTTTAAGGCAACCTTTAACGAAGGACCGCCTTTTTTCTGGAATTCTCTCCATGACTCTTACAGACCGGCCACCCTTCACGATCCCCCCTTCCCCCAAGAGTGTTCAGTGAAAGTGTGAGAAATACCTCCCTAGACAAACAGTTTGGAAGCAATCTTATTCAAAATCAAACCTGCTCTAACAGGTGTTCTGCTGACCCTCACCGTTTGAGCATATTAGCCTATTGAAGACCTAAAACCTCAGAGCTAAACCCGAATTCTGAATATATATTAAATTTGTCTACTACAGTGACGGGGTTTGTTTCTACTTTTACCTGGTCAGAGCCTTAATGAATATTTTGTGATGCCATGGAGATGAGAATAAATACTTAATAAGTTCTCTTCTCTCTTAAAATCTTTCTTTTCACTCTAGGATGTGAACAACCCTAAATATGAAACCATTGCCTCCAATTTTATTTAATTCACATGAGTTCCGACAGTTTTTGTCAAATGATCCTGAAACTTCCTTTGTCAGTGAGCTCAACATTTTGAATAAGCTGGGTCTTGTGGTTACTAAAAGCATTTACTGTGACATCATCTTGGTGATAAACCCATTTCTGCTACATATAACTTGTTTGCCTCAGGGCAACTGTGCTCAGTTTCCCCAAATATATAATGGGTATAAAACAAGCTTCCTCAAATAGGTGTTGTAAGGATTAAAGATTAAATTAAATAATAAAATACATATATACTGCATATGCAATCAGTAAGAACTTGTGGTATTATTAATCCTTCTGGCTATTAGCGGGACTACTGAAATCAAACTTCTGGATACATATTTAAAAGTGGACATGAAAAAGCAGTTTTACAGTTATAAGATAATTATCTTCTAATTATCAATGTCAAAACCACCACAAATCAGCATATTTTAGAAATAAGATATTTGCCAATGGAGGTCAAATTTATCAGGAAAAAAATCAATTCACTGTCTTATCATCAGTGACATTGAGCAGATGACAACGCGTACAGTTGCAAAGTACTTGATAGGAAACGTGGAAGCAAAAATAACTTGCTACCCAGAATAGCAAAGACTATTATGTTATACTTAATTTTATGCTTGGAAGAATGTGCTAAGCCCTTCGTGGGTGTTCGTGGGTGTTATCTCATGTAATCCAAGTAGTGCCCCATGCTGCAGTTTCCAGAATTGCCACCCTATTAAGGTAACTAAGCAAACTCGTTGAGGAACTATGTAACTTGCCAAGATCTAATAGCTGTTAAGTGACTAGGGCCCCATCTGACTTCAGTGCCTAAGCTGGTAATCATTATACTATGATGCTCTAAACATAAATAAATGGTTCAAATATCGGCATGAATTTCTTACTTAAGATTACCCGATGAAACAGGGGATTGTGTCTGTTTGGAACGGACACGATTTGGCAAAGCCTACCATTACCAAGCCAACAACAGCCATGTTTAGTTACCATGTATAACGTAAAGATTCAGCTAGGCAACATTAAGACCATCTCCTCATGTCATTTAAATGATGTGAGGGTTTTTTTTTTAATGAGGTTTTTAAGGGGGTTAGGGGGTTATAGATGACTGTTATTTGCCACTACTCCCTTATATTAAATCTCTGGTTAATCACACCTTTCCCAAGCTCAAGACCCAGCTCTCAGCCATGATTGTAATAGCGACCTTGAAACATCCATCAGTCAGCAAAACTTTATGGTGCCACTGACTTAGAGGATCATGTACCTTGCTTTCATTCTGCCTTGTGAAAGCAGAAAGAGACTGGGAGTTTCTAGGGTTAATTCAAACATTATTACAGAACTACTTACTATCAAATACAAACATATAGAAGCTTACAGTTTTTCTTTTGTGCCTTTCTCACATCAAATATTAAAGACAAAATTAATTTTTAAAATACTGTTAAATGTTCAGACTGGTTATCACTCTGATGGTTCACTATATGACATTAGGTTAAATGTTATGGAAGTATCCTCGGTCTAAGTCTGTTTTGTATTTTATAACTTTTTTCAAATAACAGTGTTCTTACACTGTTTATCAGGTGATAATGTACTTATTTTTTAAAAAGTGAAATGGCCAAGAACAGTAGTATATAGATGAAAACTTATATTTATTTTTATTGTATAATACCTAGTTTGTTCATTTATGGCATTCTTTGTAAAATTATGCGCTGAGGAATTATTAGGTATTTCTTAAAATATGTGGTTACAATTGTCTCAAAGTCAACATTTAGCCTATACTAATAAAACCTTTCTATTTATGAGGGTCCTTTCTTGGAGAATGGTGGAAATTTAAAGTCAATGGAAATTTCAAGAATGTGCTGACGGTTACATAGGCAACTTAACTTCTTTCTTTGGATTTACTGTGTATGTTTATGTAATAAAGTTGAAAATTAGATTATTTTACAGGTTTCCTATACTGCTGATTTTCTTACCATATTATTGTAGGAGGCTTGAGCAATAAAAGTGATTTGCTTACACTACATATTTATTATGCATATTGCCTCATAATTAATTATGGAAATAAATAAATATTATTGCTTCTAACATTTAATTGTAGAAAACAATGAAAAGGTAAAGCCTGATTTCAAATAGGGTAAGAAGATGTACTTGATCTGATTATTTTCTTTAACAATTTTTATTTAAACAAATTTTTTTAATGTTTATTTTTGAGAGAGCGAGACCGAATGCAAGGAGGGGAGGGGCAGAGAGAGAGGGAGACACAGAATCTGAAGCAGGCTCCAGGCTCTGAGCTGTCAGCACACAGCCTGATGCGGGGCTCGAACTCATGAACTGTGAGATCATGACCTGAGCTGAGGTTGGACGCTTAACTGACTGAGCCACCCAGGTGACCCTGTCTTTTAACATTTTTTTGATTGAACATAGTTTCATTTTGTTTTGTTTTGGGATGTGCAACCAAATTTAGGGTATAAATACTCAGGCCTGCATATTAAGAAACAAAAGGAAGAAAGATTTTTTAATAATGTTATAACAGAGACCATAAATAGGATCCACTTATATACCTAGCCAGTATTCATCCCCCCTTCTCTGTCCTATCACTGTGTGTGTCATGGGAATTTGGGGGTGTCTAGTTCTCTCCTCTCTTGTTCTTGTTACCTGTGAGTCTTCCCCATCTGCCTGTCTCCTTCTTCCCTGAAATTTATTTGCCTCCTCACTCAGTGACTTGAGAATCATTAGTTCCCAAAGGATAAGAGCTACTGCTTCCTCTCATTTATGTACCAGGTTTTATGCACTGAAGTAAAAACTTGCAATGTTAAATTGAATGGTTAAAACAGGAAAGACAAAAGGCCTTAAACAAAAAAAAGTTAAAAAAAAAAAAAGTGTTGATTTGCCAAGTCATTCTCCTCTGCATACTTAATTTTTCACATGTTCTTAGGTGCAGTTTTATTTTGGTCTGACAGGCAGTTTTGGCTTGTACACCTTGGTTTTATATGTTTTTGTATTTAGTTAGAAGCCTCATCTGTTTTTGTTTTGTTTTCTCTCTTCCTCCCACTGATCAGGCTGGAGATGTGGCATCTGGGCTAAATCATGTTCTCACGAATGACTTGACCGCTAAGAGGCTCCTGCATGTGAAGGGTCGAAGAGTGGTCAGGGCCACAGAAGTTCCTCTTAGCTGGGACAGTTTCAACAAGGGTGACTGCTTCATCATTGACCTTGGCACGGTAAGTCTTATATATACATGCAGACATCTAAAGGAAAGTGAATTGTCATTAGATCAAATCCAATGTACCTGCCATGGAGGATAATCCCCTTTTCTACACACTAGAAAGAGGTCATGTTTATGTGAGAGGCAATCATATCATATGACAAATTGGCAAGTATTTAAATAACACAAAGTGGGACTTCAAAGTTTTTATTTTCTCTGATAGGTTTAGAATGGAGTAGTGATTTAGTTCTTCCTACCATAGAACACACATTGAATAATTTTTAATATATTTACCCTTCTGTCTGAACAGAGCTTCCGCTAATTATTTTTGTCCTTAACTGGGTGTGGGAAAACATTATGTGAGGGGAAAATTGATCTCCCCAGAAAGCAAAGTTTCTAGAATTTCAAATGGATACAGGATGAGTCTAAACAGCCTGCCTGGGGGGTTTTAGGAGGTATTTTAGTATATATATCACTCGTACCCTACACTATATTATTTCATACTTTTTGATTATTTTAAATTAAAATTAGGCACAAGTAAAATATCAAGTATCATCTTAATGGGATGGGCAACATCTGACTTATTTTTTCTTCCAGGAAGAGAGGCCCCTCTAAGTTCAGGTATACTTATTATTAATCATTGTTACCTTGAAAAGAAGTATTATTGCAGGGTCTTGTGTGGCCTCTAGAAGGTGGGATTGAAGTTGGGGCTTTTAAACTTTGTAAGGTGGAAATACAATAAAGTAGAAATAAAAGGCATTCCCTACCATTGAAAACCCATGGGCAAAGTTGAGAAGGCGGGAAGACACGAGCACATTTATGATGCCCTTTGCGTCCTCCTCATGATCATAATTCTCACTACACCAAGGACATCAGCATCCTACTCACTGTTCCTAACATTTCTTGGCCGAGCATTGTACAGAGACTGGCTCTGACCTGTACTGCGTCGGTTAGCCTGAGGCTTGCACTGGCTGTGGAATTTGCTCAAGGTTGTACAGCCAGGGAATGGTGAAGCCAAGATTGAACCCTCAGGATGTCAGATTCCCACCTGCATGTTTTATTTTACTACCTCTCCTTGGACAGTATTTTGGGGGGGGGGTGTTGAAAGCATCAGACAAAAGCCCAAAGTGTTTATTCCACATGCACAGAGAAGGACACTAAGGATTTTGAAAATAGAGCTACAAAGTCAAGGTTCTGTTTAAGCAGTATTAATTTGGTGACAGCACAGAGATTAAGTGTGCTAAGGTTATAAATTGTTTGGAAAATGGCCCCAAGCTATAAACTTCATGGGTTTCTCTAAGGAGACACCTATAGTTGTTTTTTTGTTTTGTTTTGTTTTGTTTTACTGCTAGTGTGTAATTCAACTGCCTTCGATCACACCAGCTTGTGTACACAGTTGAGATCATAATATTAATGCCCAAAGTACAATTCTCAGTGTCACACTTAGACATATGCACCCAAAATGGCAGTACTGCTTCCCTGAATCGCACCATGAATTTCTTGGAAAAGTCCTTTTCAACTTTAAATGCTAACCCATTGTAACCACCTCAAG
This sequence comes from Felis catus, assembly GCF_018350175.1. NCBI lineage: Eukaryota > Metazoa > Chordata > Mammalia > Carnivora > Felidae > Felis > Felis catus. Next base: position 105,707,554 of record NC_058369.1, read on the forward strand.
TCCTGACCCTTGGGTCGAGGCAGAAAACTGACACTGTTGCATCCCTCTGTTTCTCTGAGGCCAACTCCATAACTTACACAAATGTTGCCCACATGTATCATCAAGCCACACAGTTCCAAAGCCAGTTAAAACATTCAGAGTCTCTCAAGCCTATACATAATAAATTGTCTACCTCAACATTCATCTCACTACTTACATTTTCTAGCTCTTTATCTTCTGATAATTCATGAAGTGTTTTAACATATAAGATAGTATTTTTCGGGGCATCTGGGTAATTCAGTCAGTTAAGCGTCCGACTCTTGATTTCGGCTCATGTCATGATTTCACCGTTCATTGGATCGAGCCCCGCATGGGACTCCACAGTGACAGCAAGGAGCCTGCATGGTATTCGCGCTCTCCCTTTCTCTCTGCCCCTCCCCTGCTTGCGTGTGTTCTCTCTTTCTCAAAATAAATAAATGTTTAAAAAAAAGATACTATTTTTCATAGAAAAAAAAGACTTCAGTCTTCGTCCAAATTGACTTTAACCTCAGATTCATTGATAAAAGCGGGGTATTTGATTAGATAATCTTTGGGGCCCCTAAACGGAAGAGCATTTCCCGTTGATAATGTAATTCATTACTGCCATTACTTGAAAATATTTTTCTTAACATAACTTTGTATGTGTAATGTAATTGCTCCATACATGCAGTAATCTGTTTAATTACCATGAATGGCTTCCAGTTCAGCTTTACAACTACCTACTCTTTCATCTAGAGCAAGTCGTTAACCTCTTCAAGCCCTAACTTCTTCATTTATTGTTTCTGTCTCGACTCTGGTTTCTGATGGTACGTCTAACCTTTGCTGACTATGATTCAGTCTCCTCTGACACAGAGTCACATCTGGAAATGACAGTTGTCCTTGTGGTTTCACTAGAGAAAAAAAGTTATACAGGGTGTGAGCAAGTCACTTGCATTGATACAGGTTGGGTGGTGACCTGGGTGTGACCTGGGGTTTTCTAGTCTTAATTTATATTCTTTTCACTATACTAAGCTAACTTGGTAGGATAAGATGGTGTGGCTCTATAACAGAATCTGCTGAATTCAGAATTATGTCTAATCTACCTTAAAATCTACTGAAAGTAGTGTTGTTAATGAAATCATCTATTATTTTCTTGAGCAAGTATTGAGCTTCCACAGTGGGTAGATAGGTGGGTGCTGTGGTAGGAAGATTGTAGTTCCAATGACATATTTTCTCTTCCCATGGGTAATATCTGCCATGGAAGAGTATGACCCATAAATATAGGCTCATAAAATAGGGGCAGAGCCTGTATTATGAGATTCAAGGACATTCGTGTTATTCGTTTATTAGTAAATTACATTTCATTTATATAGTTAATTACCTGTAATGACTTCCAAGTTGTCTCCTGCTTTCATGCCTGGTTAGAGACGTTTGGAGTAATTTTGTTTTGGAGGTCATTGGGTTGGATTATCTCTTATTTGTAGAAATATTCTACATCCCAAAGGGATACCCTCATAAGAATCAAGCATTGGAGTACTACATACATTCTCTTTTACTCACATGATCTCTTTTTATGCTACTAACCTTTAACCAGTTGGTATGTTGCCAATAATTTCTAAATGGTGATAAGATCTTGCAATTACCTTGGGGACTTTAGTTTTGAGGTGTGTCACAGTCAACAAAGAAGGACATCAGAACAAAATTTTCTCTATTGTAATATTTTAATAGGAGTAACTGAGTTCACAATTTCATAGCCACTTCCTGCATTAGAGAGTACAAAAAGAAGCCAGTTCAATTTCTTCAAGTTTGTTTTATTATACAGGTATGAAAAAAGTAGGTTAGACACCCAAAGCTCTCATCTAACTAGAGCCAGCTGGCCAAGACTAAGGTTATGGATATTATCTAAATCCTATATTTTGATTGTGTTTGAGGGAAACCAACCTTTTTGATAAACAATCACTATCATTAATATGATATGCCATATATTTGCTGTTATAGGATATGAGACTACGGTAAATATTTCCTAGATATGACAGTGTAACCACCTCAATCAATTTAATCACTTTGAAAATCATCAGCATTTTAGAAGATGATTTAGAATAGCTATCTTATATTTAATGTATTTTCAGAAAATAATATGGAACATGGCTAGATCTTAGGAACCTGGAATGTACTGAATCTTGGGAGAAGGGCTTTTGAACTGTATTTTAATGTTGGTGAATTTATTAATCATCATTTCCCCACTGTTTTTAAAGCTATGAGGTAGTTGAGGTACTTGTAGATGACTAACAAAATCACACCTAAATATATTGCAACAAAGCCATCAGCAACTACAGAAGGTGAGTGATAATGAAAAAAGTCCATATTCCCAAAGTTTGGGATCTGGATCTAATTCTTTCAGAAATATGTGTCAGCATCAGCCACTAGGGGAGAGTTGGATTTCATAGGAGGAGGAATTTCGGTGGTGAGTTACTAATTGTGCTGTTGGGCATGTTCTGTTTCCTTGTTAACTTGTTTGGTCAGTTTTGTCCCACTCGCCTTGCTATTTATAACCTATCACCCCCTCTCTCATTGTTCCCTCCTGCTACTTTGAAACATCAGTCTTCACTTCCTCATTTACCAGTCAGTCTGCAACCCACGCTTCCTGACTTTCACTCCCACCATTTCTTTGAATCTGTTCATCTTATGATCAACAATGCCTTCTGCTAAATCCAATGGACATTTTGCACAGTACCCACTCCGTTCCTGGGCCGCAGTTGACACTGTTGATCACCTCCTTTTACTTCAGCATCACCCCTCCCCTGGCTCCCTGCTGCTGTTCCCTTTCAAGCCATTCTTTCTCATTCTTCTTTGCCTGGTCTGCCCACCCCCATGAGTCTTTGTTTTTTTTTTTTTGATTTAATTTTTAATTTTTTAAAATTTATATCCAAATTAGTTAGCATATAGTGAAATAATGATTTCAGGAGTAGATTCCTTAATTCCCCTTACCCATTTAGCCCATCCCCCCCTCCCGCAATCCCTCCAGCAACCCTGTTTGTTCTCCATATTTTTGAGTCTCTTCTGTTTTGTCCCCACCCTGTTTTTATATTATTTTTGTTTATCTTCCCTTATGTTCATCTGTTTTGTCTCTTAAAGTCCTCATGTGAGTGAAGTCATATGATTTTTGTCTTTCTCTGAGTAATTGCACTTAGCATAATACCCTCCAGTTCCATCCACGTAGTTGCAAATGGCAAGATTTCATTCTTTTTGATTGCCGAGTAATACTCCTTATATATATATATATACACACACCACATCTTCTTTATCCATTCATCCCTCCATGGACATTTGGGCTCGTTCCATACTTTGGCTATTGTTGATAGTGCTGCTATAAACATGGCAGTGCACATATCCCTTCGAAACAGCACACCTGTATCCTGTGGATAAATGCCTAGTAGTGCAATTGCTGGGTCGTTGGGTAGTTCTATTTTTAGTTTTTTGAGGAACCTCCATACTGTTTTCCAGAGTGGCTGCACCAGTTTGCATTGCCACCAACAACGCAAAAGAGATCCTCTCTCTCCTTATGCTCGCCAACATCTGTTGTTGCCTGAGTTGTTCATGTTAGCCATTCTGACAGGTGTAAGGTGGTATTGTGGTTTGATTTGTATTTCCCTGATGATGAGTGATGTGGAGCATTTTTTCATGTGTCAGTTGGCCATCTGGGTGTCTTCCTTGGAGAAGTGTCTGTTCATGTCTTTTGCCCATTTCTTCACTGGATTGTTTTTTGGGTGTGGAGTTTGATAAGTTCTGTATAGATTTTGGATACTAACCCTTTATCTGATATGTCGTTTGCAAATATCTTCTCCCATTCTGTCAGTTGCCTTTTAGTTTTGCTGATTGTTTCCTTCGCTGTGCAGAAGCTTTTTGTTTTGATGAGGTCCCAGTAGTTCATTTTTGCTTTTGTTTCTCTTGCCTCCAGAGATGTGTTGAGTAAGAAGTTGCTGCGGGCAAGATCAAAGAGATTTTTGCCTGCTTTCTCTTCGAGGATTTTGATGGCTTCCTGTCTTACATTGAGTTCTTTCATCCATTTTGAGTTTATTTTTGTGTATGGTGTAAGAAAGTGGTCCAGATTCATTCTTCTGCATGTCTCTGTCCAGTTTTCCCAGCACCACTTCTGAAGAGACTGTCTTTATTCCACTGGATATTCTTTCCTGCTTTGTCAAAGATTAGTTGGCCATACATTTGTGGGTCCATTTCTGGGTTCTCTATTCTGTTCCATTGATCTGAGTGTCTCTTCTTGTGCCAGTACCATACTGTCTTGATGATTACAGCTTTGTAGTATAGCTTAAAGTCTGGGATTGTGATGCCTCCTGCTTTGGATTTCTTTTTCAAGATTGCTTTGGCTATTCGGGGTCTTTTCTGGTTCCATACAAATTTTAGGATTGTTTGTTCTAGCTCTGTGAAGAATGCTGGTGTTACTTTGATGGGGATTGCATTGAATATGTAGATTGCTTTGGGTAGTATTGGCATTTTAACAATATTTGTTCTTCCTATCCAGGAGCATGGAATCTTTTTCTGGGTTTTTTTGTTTTTTTTTTTTTTTTTTTTTTTTTTTTTTGTGTGTGTGTGTGTGTGTGTGTGTGTGTGTGTGTTTTCTTCAGTTTCTTTCATAAGCTTTCTATAATTTTCAGTGTATAGATTTTTCACCCCTTTGGTTAGATTTATTCCTAGGTATTTTATGGTTTTTTGTGCAACTGAATATGGGATCAATTCCTTGATTTCTCTGTCACTCCATTGTTGGTGTATAGGAATGCAACCAATTTCTGTGCATTGATTTTATATCCTGCAACTTTACTGAATGCATGAATCAATTCTAGCAGTTTTTTGGTGGAATCTTTTGGGTTTTCCATATAGAGTATCATGTCATCTGCGAAGAGTGAAAGTTTGACCTCCTCCTGGCCGATTTGGATGCCTTTTATTTCTTTGTGTTGTCTGATTGCAGAGGCTAAGACTTCCAATACTATGTTGAATAACAGTGGCGTGAGTGGACATCCCTGTCTTGTTCCTGACCTTAAAGGATTCCACTTTTATCATTGTCTCTTTACTCATTCTTACTGAGCAAACATATCCTCACCCAAAAGCTTCAACTACTCACCCACTGGTAAATCTGCCTGAGCTCTGTATCAGTATTTCACACTACCTCCCAGATGTTTCTTGTGTATATCACAAGATCCTCACTGGATAAGTCTAAAAATGGAACCTACAACCTCACCCTCTGATTCCAAAATGATTTCGTATCTTCTTGTTCTCATGAGTTGAATGAAGCTACCAGTCATTTAGACCTCCAACCCCAAATCCAGAAGTCATCCAGATGACTTCTCCCAGGGGCTGCACATTCATTCAGTCACTAGGTCTGCTCTCTTCTACTTCCTGAGTGTCTCCTGAATCCTTCCCGTGTTCTTCATCACCATGGTACTATCTCATTGTGCTGGGCATGAGACTTCCCCTCAAGTCACCATGTTTTTGCTTTTACACACATTATTTCCTTTGCCTAGAATCCACTTTTCCTCTGCAACACTTTTCTTTGGTAAGCATCCCATTGTCATCTCATCCTTAATATTCAACTGTGATATTGCTTCTTTATAATGTACTCCTTGACCTCTTCCTCCCTTCTTCCCCTGTCCTACATCACGCTCCTGTAAAATTAGGCAATCCTTTATCTCATATTTCCTGTTACCATGCACACTTACTTTGAGTGTTTTCCATATTGCCTCTCCACTCACTTATTAGCCTCACTCACTCACTCACTTTGTCTATGATATAAGGCCCAGAAAGTACAGTCACTCAAGAAATGTTTCAACAAATGTACATCTGTCTAACATAAAGCGTATAGTCTCATGCAGTCATGTATATAGAGATGTAATTCTCTTTTTTCATCTATAGTTCAGCTTGACTTTATAGTTAAGCTTCTATTGCTACAGAAGGGTTAAAAATAAAATAATCTTGCCCTATTAAGGTGAGCTTTGTTTATCATTAAAGCAAATCATACTTATCTCACCAATTCTCTTTTCCATCCATCAGGTACAGGGGATGTTTGTGTAATATTATGGACTGGGGATGGGGGACGAGATTGACATCGGAAGTGAATCTGGTTTGCAGGCTTTAGCCCTCACTCCTCTCTATCATTCATTGAGTCTTGGCCCTTTCATTCATCTTTGAGCTTTGGGTTTTAAGCTTTGGGCTTTGGTCTCTGTCCCAAGATTTTTGCTGGAAAAATATCTATGGCCTTATTTGATCTGATATGTCCACATATCCACCGCAAGACCCTTTCTGGTTTTGTCAGTCATTCCGGTAGCCCCTCAGGAATTCTGCCTTATTTTTCCCATACATATTTTTCCCTTATTTTTGCCACATGCAGTTGTGGGGACACTGTACCCACATTGTACCAGTAGACATTGGTCTGATTGCCTGGACACTGCCCACAGGTGTTTCTACTCTAATGCTCAGGGTCATGGATGAATATATGACAAATATGTTGGAGGGGAATGTACTGAGCTCTTCTCAAAGATTCATTGCATCTGATTCTAGTTCCCCTATAATCTACTTTTCTCTCCCTGGACCTGACAAGTCAGCCTGACACCATTTCACAGTGCTGCCTGCTCCTTGGTTCCTGCAGTACACTCTAGCCCCTAAGGCCAAGACTCTTGCTGTGCAAAACTAAATTTCTATTGGTTGCATCCTCACTCCTTCCCTCAGAGAACTTTTACAAAATCAAAGCTCTTATAAATGAAACCTATGTTGGCTTTCAGACTTTGTGTCTGCTATCACTTAAAAATGTTTACCTTAGAACAAAAAAATGGACAATTCTTTGTTCTGAATAAATTTGTCATTACCCAAAAATAATGCATTCCATTAGACTGATAAGGGGAAAGCCTTGAGGCAGCAAGAGAAGATAATGGGAAAGATAAACCTATTATTAAATTTCTAAAATTTACCCTGCAACAAAAGTAGGGATGAATGATAGTTATTGTGCACTTAGTGTGCACTGGGTACCTGAGTATAATGATGGAAACCAGCTAACCTTTGGCCTCCAGGTGCTCTCAAATGGTGAGAGGCACAGACACATACAAGCCTTGGGGTATGACAAGGTAGAAGGTGAGAAGTGCTAGAATGCAGACACAGACACATTACAAGGGCCCTAGGAAAGACAACTCCCAAGGTAAAATGATTTATGTTTTAATTCTCAGTTTCACGTTAGAATCACTAGGAAGAGATTTGAATAATTTTTTTAATGTTTATTTATTTTTGAAAGAGAGAGAGACTGTGAGCAGGTGAGGGGCAGAGAGAGGGGGAGACACAGAATCCTTAGCAGGCTCCAGGCTCTGAGCTCTGAGCCCAGAGCTGGATGGCCAGACTTGAACTCACTAGCCATGATGTCATGACCTGAGCCAAAGTCGGACCCTTAACTGACTGAGCCACCCAGTTGCCCCATCACTAGGAAAAGTTTTTTAAAATACTGATGCCTATATGAATTGACCCATAAAGATTCTGATTTTAATGGTTTGGGATGGGACTTTGGTGTAAGTAGTTTTTGGGCCTCAACCTGGGTCATTTTATTGTACAGTTAACATTGAAAACCATTTCAATATGGCAAACATCTAAAGGTGCTGAAAAATTCAGGGTTATGTGTCTGAAAAACCAGTAAACAGAATTAAAAATAGTTAAGTCACCAACTTACATGGCTGGCAGAAGTTATTTTGATGAAAAGTGACGATAAAACTTGTTTGATTTTCCAAGTAGTCTGAAGAGTATAAAGAACATAATTTCACCACCTCCCACTATTGTTGTGAAAGGAATGATCCCAAAGCTGTCACCTCATGACATCACTACCAGCAGCCAGTCTAGAAGGGCGCAAGTCATATCCCCCTCGCCCGGTCTTACAGGATACATCCAAAGGGCATTGTAGACCAATCCTGTAGGCTTTAACCTTTTAGCTATTGCTCGATTCTTCTCTTCTCCATCACCATTGCTGTGCTCTAGTTCATATTGCAATCCCTTCCTTTCTTGTCACCAAGCCTTTAGTGGCCATACACACACAATCTATTCATCTTCCATTCTTCAATCAGAGGTGTTTTTAAAAATACACATATGGGTCAGTGAATGATATTGGCCTTGTTTGGGTTTGAACAACAAAATAGGATGTAAATAAATACTTGTTTGTCTAAAAGCTAAACAAAAAAAAATAAAAGTCATGGTTTAAAGTTTTGAAATAGAAACAGGAGGTATCTCACAAGTCATTACCATGTTTAAGTTATGCTTAGAGAGCCTCCAGCAAAAAGGGATATCTGAATAAACTTTTATATTTAGTTAACTAGATCTAAGGGAAAACTACACACAGTAAAAATAAAGCCAGTAGAGGCAAGGGAAAGGAAGAGGTCTGGCCCCTCTTTTCCTTTTATAAAATTATAGATGTATTTAGAATAAAAAACTTAGTAAAAGACAAAAGAATAATGAGTCTGTGATGAATTCCTTGCATGTTATGAGTCAACATCACATGGGCAGTTGTGGGTGCTCCTTAAACTCAGCTTCTGAAATCTTGTTTCCCTTCAAGGACATCACTGAGCATTGTTTTATTTCTGCTCTTATTTCCTGTCCTCAAATGAGGTTTGACTGCACTTTTATGTTTTGTTAACTCTGACCACGTAGTTTAAAGGAAATTTTGGAAACGTCTACTTTGTCCTTGGTGTGGTTGTTTCCATAAATTTCACTCAGTTGCTTTTATTTCTTGTTATTGGTGGTCCAAATGAATTGCCTGTAACAGATTTATATTTACTGTCTTATGTACTTTTCCAGTTATCCAGAGTAATTTTGTTTTCCTTTAATAGTTTGTATATTAAGAGTTAATTGTAATTTCACAAACTTCCAACTGTAGGGTGTCCAGAAGCAATATGTACATCAGCAAATATTTGCCAGAATTTAAGTGCATTTCATTCTGAAGCAAATGGATGCTTCCCTATTGACAAAGGGTTTTATGTCCCTTCCCCCAAAGAAGTAGAACATTTAGTGTTGAGTTGTCAAATTCCTTAGGATCCTAGAGGGTAAATAGTTACCCCTGAAACCATGTTTGCTTTGTAATTTTCAACGTTGAGTCTACTTAAATCAGATTTACAACAGGCTTTTTAAATAAATCCCATTAAAGTATTATAAATAAAACCATTTAAATTACAATGAAAACTTTTTGTTGTAGTAATACATATCAACCTATTACATCAGTTCAGGGATTTTTTAGCTTTGTGTAGCATTTTTGGGTTTTTTTTTTTTTTTCTTTAGCTCACTCTTTCCAAAAAATAGGGTGAGTTAAATTACAAGCACAAGGCCAATTGAGTACAGAGTTTCCTTGTGCACAGAGTGGTGAAGTGGTCTTAACCAGCTACCTCTGAATAAAGTAAGTGTTGTCAGTACAACTTATTAATAGTACTGCACACATTTATTTCAGTACAGTAGAGCTTTGTTAAAATGTGATGTCCTAAACACATCATCCACCCGTGATAGAATTTAAATTGCTCAAATTTAATGGATTGCTAAGATTCCGTTTAAAATTTAAATAGATTTTTCTGTTTAAAATGTAAAACATGTTTTAATGCATTGCTGCCATGATCAAATGAAATATATTTTGCAGAAAAACTTAAGCAACTTTGAAAGAAAAGGGTTTTTTTAATTAATATAACTCTTTAAACAATTCTGGCTTTTGGCAGTTTATAAGTGCAGTGTATATTTCATTGTATTTCATGTCTGAATTAACCATGGAAAATTAAGTCTAGTAAATAAGATAATCTGTTGCTTTTATAGAAATAGCAGCACAAAATAAATGACAAAAGAGTAAGCATAACACAAAGCGTTCATTTTCATGTCCAATTAGAAATTTTGTCACGCTTTCTTTAGTGATTTGGTCATTTTGAGTTAAAAGGAAAATTCTACTTTTAAAAGTTTTGTTATTTTTATGAGCATTTCCTACATAAGATTTCACTATTTAAAAATTTTTTTATTGAAGTATAGTTGCCATACAATGTTGTATTAGTTTCAGGTGTACAACATAGGGATTTGACAGTTCCACACATTACACAGCATTCACCACGATAAGTGTGGTCACCATCTGTCACCATATAATGTTATTACAATGTTGTTGATTATATTTCTTATGCTGTACTTTTCATCCCTGTGACTCATTTATCTTATAACTAGAAGTTTGTATCTCTTAATCCCAGTAACCTATTTCATCCACCCTTCTCCTTTCTGGCAACCACTAGTTTGTTCTCTGTATTTATGATTCTGTTTCTGGTTTTTGTCTGTTTTTTTTTTTTAGATTCCACATTTAAGTGAAATCTTGATATTTGTCTTTCTCTGTATGACTTATTTTACTTACCATATTACCCTTTAGGTCTATCCATGTTGTCACAAATGATATAATCCTGTTCTTTCTTATGCCTGAGTAATATCAGGTGTGTGTATGTGTGTGTCTTCTTTATCCATTCATTTATCAGGTGGATGTATAGGTTGCTTACACAGCTTGGCTATTATAAATAATGCGGCAGTGAACATGGAGTGTGTATACTTTTTCAAGTTAGTGTTTTCATTTTCTTTATTCCAAGAGCGGAATTAGTGGATCATAGGGTAGTTCTATTTTTAATTTTTGAGAACATCCATACTGTTTTCCACGGTGGTTGCACCAATTTACGTCCCCATCCACAGTGCATAAGGGTTCCCTTTTTGCCACATCCTCACCAACACTTGTGATCTCTTGTCCTTTTGATTCTAGCCATTCTGACAGGGGTAAAATGATATCTCATTGTGGTTTTGGTCTGGACTTCTCTGATGATGAGTGATGTTGAGCATGTTTTCCTGTGTCTGTTGGCCATCTGTCTGTATGTCTTCTTTGAAAACATGTCTATTCGGGTGCTCTGCCCATTTTTTTAAATCAGATTTTTTTTTTTTTTGGTGTTGAGTTGTATGAGTTCTTTATATATTTTGGATATTAACTCCTCATTGGATATATCATTTGCAAATATTTTCTCCTATTCAGTAGTTTGCCTTTTCATTATGTTGATAGTTTCCTTCACTGCACAAATGCTTTTTACTTTGACGTAGTCTCAATTGTTCATTTTCATTTTTATTTCTCTTGCCTGAGGAGGCACATCCAGAAAAATGTTGCTAGGGCTAATGTCCAGGAGATTACTGCCTATAATTTCCTTTAGGAATTTATGGTTTCAGGTCTTACATTTAGGTATTTAATCTATTTTGGGTTTATTTTTGTGTGTGGTGAAAGAAAGTGTTCTAGTGTCACTCATTTTCATGTAGCCGTCCAGTTTTCCCAACACCATATATTGAAAAGACTGTTTTTTCCTCATTACAAATGCTTGCATCCTTTGTCATAGATTAAGTGATTAGATAGGAATGGGTGTATTTCTGGGTTCTCTAATCTAAGTGTCTGCTTTTGCACTTGTACCATATTGTTTTGATCACTGTAGCTTTGTAGTATATCTTGAAATCATGGATTGTGATATCTCCAGCTTTTTTCTTTTTGCTATTTTCAAAGTGGAAACTGAGGCCTATCAGTAATGGTGAGGAATATTTTCTATAACTAAATTTATCTGTGAACTGATACTACACATAGAAACTCCCAGCCCAAGGTAATATCATAGAAAATATATTGGGTTTCATGGAACGTGGTAAAATTCTACATTAAATAATAATTATATTAAATTATTATCTACAATTCTTTTCGAAACACATTTTGCCAAGCTTCCATAATGCTTTACAGAAGCTAATGAAATTTAGCATGATTTATATCATCTCTTTGAAGTAAGGTAGGGAGAAAATAAACACCTGTTGGACAATTATATAAATACAAGTCAGTAGTGAAAGTTGCTAGTAAGTCTGAGAAATCTAGAGATCTGATCTTCTGATCTATGCCCTATATTTCCCCATAATGTAAATATTAGAAGTTTGTTTTCTCAAACATTCTGAGAAAAGAATCATTTACAAAGTCTCATGGAATAGCATGGGAAAGAAATCTGAGCCAAGAGGCTAGATGTACTTCGCAGAGAAGCCTGCTTGGCTGCATTGAGTAATTAGATGTTACAGATTCTTTGTAAAAGCCTGCCAGGCGCAATGTGCTAGGGCACCAGCAGGGCTGAGGGGTTCTCAGCACTTGTTGAATGCTAGAACCATCTAAGGTGCGTTCAAAAAACAGGGCTGCCCAGAACACACCTGAGAGTCCCTAAGGTATCACTCAAGTATCTGTATTTTTCAAAATCACCTTTCCTACCCCATCACCTGATTTTAATGCTCAGTGATAGGCACTGACTAATTGTTGGCGACCATTTGTTTATACTCTGTTAACTGCTGACCTGGGCATAGTATTCAAATTGACTCCAAATGTGATTCTCTATATTCAGATGCCTAGATGTAGAAAAGAAAATAGACAGGAAACAATAACAGTGTACCATTCTTTTAAAAACAGAAAAGAAATGCCCCTTGACCACGTAGACTAGTTCAGATTCTAGAGTGAAAGGAGTTGCAAGACATAGTCTTTTTTATTTTACTTCTTATAAAGGCTTGAATTCCTAAAACGTGTATTTTATTCTTGAAGAGGAATATGGAATAGGTGCATCAGGAACATGGTTGGGTGAGGGATCAGAGAGACTGTCCCAGGCCTTTGCGATTCAAAGTTGGGCCCCTAGGGCCCAGAAGACAGCTTGCCTATTTTAGCCAATCAGTAAACTAATTTTAAATAAAGAAAAGACTCTGAGCTGGAAATGTCTTATCATCAGAGAAAAGAGCCAATCTCTCTGAATGCTTGGGCGCTCTTTGATGTTGTTGTTAATTGATGTGCTCTTTTGAAAATTGTAAACCCAAGGTCATATAGATGGTAAGTTGCCACCGGGATCTGTCTTCTTCACACTAACCACTGTGGTAACCAGCTCTCTAAGACTAACTAGAAGAACCCTGTGTGGAACCCTTTTGAAAACTGAGTGTAGTGCAAATATACTAGCATTCGTTGTTTACATATCAATCCCTCCTTGCTAGCTTTCTCATTCTTCTCTCTATACCCAACCTCTAGCTCATAATAGGCACCTAATAAATGTGAGTGACTTTAAAAAAGAAAAGAAAACAAAAACCTTTTAACTTAGATACAGTGAAAGTTGAAGGCTTTCTTTCTGTGTATATGCCTCTATCCATCTGGTAAAACTGCGTATCTTTAAAAGTATTTTTCTGGGGCGCCTGGGTGGCTCAGTCGGTTGGGTGTCCGACTTCGGCTCAGGTCATGATCTCGCAGTTCGTGAGTTCGAGCCCCGCGTCAGGCTCCGTGCTGATAGCTCAGATCCTGGAGCCTGCTTCCGATTCTGTATCTCCCTCTCTCTCTGCCCCTTCCCTACTCACACCCTGTCAAAAATAAATAAACATTAAAAAAATTAAAAAAAAATAGAAGTATTTTTCTGCAAACCCAGAAACAGAGCTTATGATTTTGTTTCCACTTAAATAGAACTATATTATTCTGTGTCTTTATTTTATTTTGGATGGTATAACTTGAATAATTGTCTATGTCAGTATTTAAACATTTTCCTCAGTTTTAAGCCATTGAGGAATAGTCTGCAATATCCATAGAACAACATTTATACAGCCATCTCCCTATTGATGGGCATTTGTGGCTTTTTTGTTTTGTTTTGCTGTAAGCCATGTCCGAATATTTCTGTAATATAACTAGAAATGGAATTTCCTGATTCTAAAAACACGTATAATTTTTTGATACAATGTCAAACTTCCCTCATAAAATGATTGTGTCAGTTTATACAATCCAAATAGAGAGTGATAATGCCCATTCCCACACCCCCACCAAACCTAGGTACCATTATATTTTTCTTTCTTTCATTGAACCACATTTAATGGAGAAAATTTTATTTGGCTATTTTACATTTGTATCTATACCTTCTAAACACTGTACCTGAGTCAAAATCATACAATGTTTTAATCTAAATGGCAGCTAATATAATCTACTTACTGTATAATACATCAAAACTGTCATTCTATTTTTATTTTTATAAATTTCTGTGTTAAAATATAACTTTGATATTAAGTATCTGTTTTTTCTATGGATCATAATTATATATAACTGTTATCTTATTACTGAGCATTTAATGTCTTCCCAATGCCTTACTAGTTATATGGAAATGAAAACCCTTGTACACATGGTTTTTCCTAATCTTTATGAATAATTTATTAAAATGAATTCCAGGTAGTGTTATGACTGGGTCAAAGGTTTTAATTATTCTTATGGCTCTTGGTAAGATTCATTAGGTTGCTTTAGAAAAGTGTTAGATCAATTTTTATAAATCAAGAACACATTACTACAACAGACTCTCGACTACCTTTCTGAAATATGGTAAATTTTTATTTTAAATTTGAGTAGTATATACAACTCTTCTTTCATAAATTGTAATTAGTGGATATATAAAAAGAATGGTGAGTAAATATTTATGTTTCCCATGTTTAAAAAGTGGTTATGTTATGATGCTAACTCAAAGCAACAGGATACAGAATGAAGTATAAAATCATGTATATACCTCAACAGTAGATAACTTTAATTTCATTTTTTATATCTTTTTATTTTTTTCCTAATTAATCACAGTGAGTATAACAACAGGGCTGAATGTCCTCCACGTATTTCTGTGGTCAAAGGATCTGTCTCTTTCTTTTAGGAAATTTACCAGTGGTGTGGTTCCTCATGTAACAAATACGAGCGTCTGAAGGCAAGCCAAGTTGCCATTGGCATTCGGGACAATGAAAGGAAAGGAAGATCACAACTAATTGTGGTGGAAGACGGAAGTGAACCATCAGTACTCACAAAGGTGTTGTGATTTGTTTTTTAAAGGTTTACCACTCTAAGTCGTGTGTGTGTGTGTGTGTGTGTGTGTGTGTGTGTGTGTGTGTGTGTTAATTTAAGCTAATTCTCTAAAACTAAGTCTAGGCCAAGATTAGGTAAGAAGAAACATCAAGGTTGTCTAAGTGATGGTATAGAGAAAATAGAAAGTCATGACTGTTTTCTTTCACCCTTGGTATGACCACCAGAGGAGGCTCTGACTTCATCGTCTGTCACACAGGACAAACAGGGAACAGTTCTGAGATTGGCTATAGTAATATATTTTGGAAGTAAAATATATGTATTTTTAATGCAGGGATGTTTTTCAATTTTAAAGTTAATTATTATACTAAAAGACTGAAATAAAATCTTATTCCAAAAGATTAAATATACCAATATTTTAAATACTTCAATCATTTTAAACCACGAATTATAGGCAAGACACTTATGATTATAGTATAGTGGTTAAATTAATTTGAAAATTATCTCCATGGCTCTTTATACCTACGTTATTTACTTAACAATTTTAGCAGTCTTAGACGTTTAGTTGTGAACAATGTTACTCCTTAAAGAAAACTGCAGTGAGTGCCAAAGTGTATATATTTTATATTTGCCCTTACAATTATGGGTCAAGGGTATAATCATATTCATGTGTCTTGATATATATTGCTATATTGATTCCCATTTGTTCAATAAACAATATTTATTGAACCCCTGTGGTATGTCAAGCACTAAAATGTTTGTACCAATGTTTGTTCCCTCTTGACTTTACAGAACCCCATCAAAATTTACTGATATAATAATATTGTCTTGAATCCTCCTGCATATAAAGGTGATATCTCTTTGAGTTCTCATTTTTCTCATTTCCTGGGATATTACACATTTTCCTCAATGATTTTAGCTATTTGCACTTAAATTTTTCTAATGATTATCTTGTACACGTTTTTAACAATTTTAATTTACAGCGTTTTTATACATGAGAGTCACTTGATGTAGCAATAGCCTCCATAATCTGCTGATCAAAAATTAACTGTGAGATAATTTTATTATTGTAATTTCTTGTTTTTTTTTAATGTTTGTTTATCTTTGAGAGAGAGACAGACAGACAGACAGACAGAATGGGAGCAGGGAAGGGGCAGAGAGAGAGGGAGTGAAAGAATCTGAAGCAGGCTCCAGGCTCCGAGCTGTCGGCACAAAGGCTGATGTGGGGTTTGAACTCACCAACCACTAGATCGTGACCTGAGCTGAAGTTGGATGCTCAACCGACTGAGCCACCCAAGCACCCCTTTTATTGTAATATCTTTAAACTTTACTATTTTAATAACCACCAAACACAGATATTCATGTTAGTGATTTTTGAGAAGTGACTTTTATTCACTGGGAAAATGTTCATGGTTAAATGCTAAGAGAAAAGGCAGGATATAAAATTTTACATATAATAATAATATATAAGTTTATATATAGGTATATAGCTATATATTCATATATACATATATATCTGGAAAGAAATATGCTGAAATATTGGCAATATTACTAATTTTGCCTTTGGCTCTTGGCTGCTTGTTATTTTTTTTCTGTTTTTGTCTTTGTATTTTCAAAGTTTATTGTAATAGTGTAATAGATGTGTGTTTTCATTTTATAATCAGGGAAAAAAGGATATCCAACAAAACAAAGTAAAATTAGAGGTTAACTGGCTTTTCAATAGTCATAATAACATGGCTAATAAATTAGACTTTGGAAGCTATTCAAAACAACTTCTTGAACTTTTAATATTCTTTAAAGGCCTCTGTTGTAAAATGTAATCACCACTTAAGGCTTCCAAGTTTCATACTTGGAAGCAAAAATTTATAAGTAGGATGTACTTCTACTTGATTGTAACCTCTTGTTTCAGTAACTGTGCTTTGGTAGGTGTGGACCCAGGTCCAAGATTTGCCCTGGTGGAGTAGTGGAGGAGGGGCTGTGTTAACTATCTGATGAGCTTTTCTACTGTCATCTTGGGTCCCAAGCCAAGTCCCTTAGCTTCTGTTGTCTCTGGTTCCTCATTTGTGAAGTAAAGGGTTGGGCAGGGTGGCTTCTGGTCCCTTTAAGGTCCAGTGTCTGTCATTCCACCTTGTCTCTTAGGCAGTTTCTGTGTTTAATTACCAAATCATTTCTACTCTCTTCCAGGAAGTGAAACCACTGAGGTTGAGGGCCTGAATTATGCATATATACATTTGATACACTTGCTTATTGGATTTCTTTCAGAGTTTTGAGAGAAAAAAAGTGTAAGCATTACACTGTTAAATTTGTAAAGGAAGTGCAAACCTGAAGAAAAAAGTTGTAAAAATATAACTATGATTTTAAAATATTACTGATAGAGATAAAGGACATAATGCTTAATATAAAATGTGATGTCTTTTTTAAAGGAGATTTTCATTTTTTGGTTTTTAAAATACTCTAGCAAACATCTACTTTGCTTTCTATTCAATTCATTCAGTATATACTGCATTATATTTCATAGGTCTCAGTTACACAATGAATTTTCATTTTAAAAGAATTTGTTGGGCTTTTTGTTTTCACAAATGTTGTTTTGTAGCCTGATTACAATGGTAAATAGTTGTTTGATGAATAAATCATGCACCTATAATAAACTAGTTTGACTTTCTAGGCTTTCTTAATATTGTACCCACAAATGATAAAATTCAAAGAGCTCATTAACTAGGTTAGGAGAAAATTACCTTATTTCTACTAACCTTTTCATGAAAACCTTCTCCAAGTGTGAATTATAGTTGATGAAACAGTAGCATAAGCAGCATCTGTGACTTTTCAGGTCATGTTATTGCAGATAACTTTAAAATATCATTGCTGTTGGTCACTTCTTGGTAATTATGATAGTTATTAGACCTGCTGTTCAATATTGTTATTTAATGAGTAAATGAAAACTCTTATATATAACTTTATCACATTTAGAAAATACATTTTGATAGTTGTATCCCAATATAATAGGTTTCCATTGTAGTACTTTGTATTCTATTTTATGTGATTAAAAAGTTTTTTTCTTAGAAGAGGGTTATAGGATTCAGAAGTTATCCAAAGTGGTTTATAGCGCACGTGTGCGCACACACACACACACACACACACACACACGCACACAAAAGGTTTCCTTGTAGAAGACAATGGAATGTCATTTCTTTTTCTGAGACTCTAATGCAACTACTGATATTGCTAGAAAAGGATTCTAAAAATCTAAAAATCTTTCAAAATGTCTTTTAAAATGGTCCTTTTAAATGATTCGTTTTTAATGATATTCTTTTAAAGTTATTTGTCTTCAGAAACTTTGAAAGTATATGATTAGTAATGACTTAAAATCAAAGACTTCTAAGCTATTTAAATGATTCTGTTATCATTACTCTATATTGGATGCTGAGTATTTGGAATATGTCTAACATATCAAAGTGCTAAACACAATAAATAGTGAAAAAAACTTTGAGAGTTTTTTAAAGAATTCATCTTTATTTTTAGAGATTGCTGCTATCTGTTCATACCATACCATTCATATAATTTTAATATGATTTAATTCTATGATGATCGTAAATTTACCCTTCAAACCAAAATACTTGGGGGAGTAATTAAGGGGGGCCCACATGAGACAGCACTAAGAGACAACATGTATTAACAAGACTGTCTGGGGAAATAGGGTGTATGTTCAGCTTCTTTCCTGTATCTTTAGCACTTTTAAAAACTCATCTGCCTGGGGCGCCTGGGTGGCGCAGTCGGTTAAGCGTCCGACTTCAGCCAGGTCACGATCTCGCGGTCCGTGAGTTCGAGCCCCGCGTCGGGCTCTGGGCTGATGGCTCGGAGCCTGGAGCCTGTTTCCGATTCTGTGTCTCCCTCTCTCTCTGCCCCTCCCCCGTTCATGCTTTGTCTCTCTCTGTCCCAAAAATAAATAAACGTTGAAAAAAAAATTAAAAAAAAAATAAAAAAAAACTCATCTGCCTAAAAACGAAAATTATTCTGTCCATGGAACTAAACTAAAGCCTGTAGGTAAAGTCACATTTCACCCATATTTTTTCATCACTGTAAATGTATTTACCAGGAAAAACTGCCCATAAATTATGGAAAGCTTTTTTCTTGCTCTTTCTTCTTTTCCTATTTAAAAGAAACAATCAATGAATGTGAAGGAAAATTAAATATGCCACTAACCCTAAGGTTCAAAACTTTCTTCATTGGTCCTATTCATCCTCTAAATGTTAGGAGGGAAGCTAAAAGAGTGCCCTGAGGAAAAATTGCAAGGTTGATAATTTATCAGTTTTATAGACTCATTTTTTAAAAAGCACCATCTGGTAGATATCAAAAATAGAATGTCGAAGGGGCAAAATTTTTTGAAATAACAGAAATCAACTAATTTGCCTTAACCTCAAAAGACTTCTTTTCAATATAATTTAATGAGCTTATTAAGTCTATCATCACTGTAAATGCTAGCTGAAGAATACTGGCAGTAACCATTCTATAAGGAAATTGTAAGCAAGTGCTATATTGCCGAACCGTTAGATTTCTTGCTTTTATAAAAATACTAAGGCTCCCTGGGAAGTCAGTGCAATCATTTTTCAGGTTCTGGACAAGAAAGAAAATTGGCATATCATGTTATGTGTCAGTTAATAAGTATTTATTGAGCCCTCTGTTCATTCCCAGTGAAGCTCAGAAATTACTTATTTTATTGTCTGAGAAGAAAAGCACACATTAGATCTAAGACAGAGTCAGAAAATGGGAGCAGATTGTGAGGGTCCACAAATACCAGAAAGCATACCACCACGATTGGAAGCCTTCTCATGATGAAATTCGTATATTTTAGGCTATATGATAATAGCACATAGGCTAAATTAACCTCCGAAGGATCTCCCAATATAGGACTTGTGTTCATCTTATTCTAAGTCATAGTTGACAACTTGAAAATAAAATAGCGTTTTCAGTCATTCTCTCGGCAAGTTGATTGGATATGTATGATGTGCTCATCTGCGTATCTTGTGAGTAAAATCTGGAGTTAAATAGTGTAAGTATTTCTTAAATTACTCTTTAGAGATGTCTGTTTAAGCTAAGAATAAAAATTTAGTTCTATTTTTCCCAAGTATTTTGCCAAATAAAATTTATGTGTTATCATTTGCCAGGCTAAGTTCCTTGAGGGAAGACACTAAACTGCCTTTAGATCTGTGTTGCCTTTATAGCTCTAACTCCTTGATCATTCGTATTTGGATAATTAATACAATTAACTATGAACTACATGGTACCAGAAACCCATTACATTTGTTTTTCTATTTTCTAAAGGATAGTAGTATCTCTTAAAAAAACTCTTCTATGTTTTAGATAATAGTGTTGGTGAAGATATGAAAAAGATGTACTGTTGATTGTTTTAAAATCAACTGCATTTACAAAACAGCAGTTGAAATTTAGATAAGTACAATTCATATATTCTACTAGTCTTCTATCTGCAGGTGGATAGTTAACAACTAACCTTTTGGAAAATAATAGCTGAGTCTTGGGCTTGTTTATATTGACTACAATACCTTCCCATGTGTTAGTCCCATGTGTACTTCAGGTGAAAGCATGTAGCACATTAAAAATAAGTAACTGGAAGGGGCGCCTGGGTGGCTCAGTCGGTTTGGCATCCGACTTCGGCTCAGGTCATGATCTCACGGTTTGTGAGTTCGAGCCCTGCATTGGCTTCTGTGCTGACAGCTCAGAGCCTGGAGCCTGCTTCAGATTCTGTGTCTCCCTCTCTCTCTGCCCCTCCCCTGCTCATTTTCTGTCTTTCTCTGTCTCAAAAATAAATAAAACATTAAAAAAAATTTTTTTTTTTAAAGTAACTGGTATATCGGGACACCTGGATGGTTCAGTTGGTTAAACTCTGACTTCAGCTCAGGTCATGGTCTCATGGCTCATGGGTTCGATCCCCACCTTGGGCCCTGTGCTCTCAGCTCAGAGCCTGGAGTCTGCTTCAGATTCTCCATCTCTGCCTGCCCCTTCCCTGCTCTCGCTCTCACTGTGTCCTCTCTCTCTCAAAAATAAACGTTAAAAAAATTAAAAAAAAAAAAAAAAGAAAAAAGTAGCTGGTATCTAAAACTTTTCATCCTATGATAAAAATGCATGTTTCCAGGAGCTGTAGTTGGATACTCTTATCTGTGGAGTGCTTCCTTCCAGGTCAGCTCACCTCCCCACTTAACGTCCAGCTACCACAAAAACCCACTTCTCTCTCTCTCTAGCACACAACACTGCTGTCCACTGACCTTGACTACTTTGTTTGGCTGTGGCCCACAGTGCTGGTGCTGCCTCTTCTCATCGCTAGATTAAAAGTGAATATACCCCATGAACCCCAAGGAACTATACAAGTGTAGAGCTTTATTTTTAAAATCACCTGGTATATTTGTGTTATTCTTCCTCCAAAGTTAACATCAAAAGGAATTGCATATTATTAATGCTTCCTAAGTTCTTATATAATCTAAATTTACAGAGAGGTAAAACTTGGAGTGATTTTGAACAGCTAGTAACCTGGATATTGGAATAGTTATATATTTTATTTAGCATGCAAAGTAGAAGATTAAGAAAGAAAAAGTTGGAAATACTTGGAAATTTGGAAATTTATAATTCTGTCAAAGTTTCTCTGTGGAAATGTTTGTTTCATAACATAATGTTGGGCTTATTGAATTTCCATGGGATCACAATTCAATCTTTTAACTAAAATATTGTATGTTTAAATTAAGCATGATCATTTTGAAAATGTTGCTATATAGAGAGTGGGACAGACTATTTTCTGGGGATGACCTTTGTTTAGATAGATCAGTCCCCATTTATCTTTGTAGAATAGTATCAAATGATACCAAAAATAGAAATAGGGAGCTAGGGGTGCCTGGGTGGCTAAGTCGGTTGAGCATCTGACTCTTGATTTTGGCTCGGGTCAGGATCTCCTGGTTTATGAGGTCGAGCCCCACGTCAGGCTTTGTGCTGACAGTGTGGAGCCTGCTTGGAATTCTTTGTCTCCCTCTCCCCCCCACCCCTTTCTCTCTCTTTCTCAAAATAAATAAATAAACATTAAAAAAAAGAAAGAAAGAAATAGGGAGCTGTTTTGAAAATCCCCTCATGACCATTTTGGAACAATGAGTATATAGTATTTTTTAAAGGTTCTAAAGATTTATAGAAAAGTAATATAAAAATAAAAATCACATTGCTTTTCAGCATCTGGGAACAAACATGGGTATTTTGAGCTCCTTAAATGTAAGACTTAAGGTTGTTTTTTGGGTATGTAATAGCACCCCCCACCCATCACTCAGTAAACTATTTTCTCTTGCCTTCTTACTGATTTCATTGTTAGTCACAACTGTGTACTTTGTAAGGGTGGAAATTTGAGCTGCCTGAGATAATTTGGTCAATGGACACAGTAAACACTTAGACAGTAGGAGACAAAAGTTTCGTCAGATCAACACTTCATGAGTGCTGTGCAAGTAGCTTTAGCTTCCTTATTTATCCCTCCATTATTTTCCAGGGTCTTCTTGTAAATTCTTGGGAAGTTGAACATTGTCTTAAATGTTTTGTAATTTCCCATTCTTGTAGCACGTTGTCTGGCACATAGGTGTTCATCAGTATTCATTGCCTGAAATAATATTATTAAGAGAGCCGTGTGGAAAGAGGAGGCCCATTTATGGCCTTAACCATTCAAAGATTTTTAACTTGCCAGGATCCAAAGTATTTGCCAACCTCTCTAGTTTAGTCCTGAGTAGAAAGAAAGCATCAGAGGTACCCTGAAATGGGAATCTTTCCTTTTCTTCTCTCTGTTGCATTATAATTAAATCATTTTTTCCATTTTGCTTTACAGCCACGATACTCAGTACATACTCAAATCCCAAAATGGGTGATGGGTGTTGAGGAGGGCACTTGTTGGGATGACCACTGGGTGTTATATGTAAGCAATGAATCATGGGAATCTACCCCCAAAACCAAGAACACAGTGTATACATTGTATGTTAGCCAACTTGACAATAAATTTTGGTATAGAGAGGGGAGAAACTATTTTCTGGGCATTCACATGAATATGAATATGTATTCATATATAATCATATGTATGTGAATTATAGTGACAAGTAGCACATGCTGCAGAGTTGTAATGCTTTCAGGAACACTGCGGTTGCTATAGATTTTTTTTTTTTTTTGCTATAGCTATTTTTATCTACCATTTATTGATAGTTCACTATGTGTCAGGCACTGTTCAAGGCACCATTCATTGTTGCTATTTATTTATTTATTTTATTTTATTTTTTAAATTTTTTTTTTCAACGTTTATTTATTTTTGGGACAGAGAGAGACAGAGCATGAACGGGGGAGGGGCAGAGAGAGAGGGAGACACAGAATCGGAAACAGGCTCCAGGCTCTGAGCCATCAGCCCAGAGCCCAATGCGGGGCTCGAACTCACGGACCGCGAGATCGTGACCTGGCTGAAGTCGGACGCTTAACCGACTGCGCCACCCAGGCGCCCCTGTTGCTATTTATTTTAATGAGTCTTTTATTTGGATTTCTAATATTGAATTCAGGTACTCATTTAATTTAGGTACTCAGTTATCCAGTGTGGGAAGTTGAAATATTCTGATCAAAGATAAGAAATACAGCGCACTGGACACCTGGGCAGCTGAGTCATTAAGAAATACAGCAATAATGTAGTTAACCATATGCTGCAGTATAATAGTTCAAATAATCTTCCACTTTGTCACACTAAAGGTCAAATGAAGGCTTATGACCTTATTGATCAGGTGTCACTTCTGTATAATGAACGCAAATTAATACTATTTGACAATCATTTTTGAAGGAGGTAACGTTTCATTTAGTTTGCAGCTGAAGTGGGATCTAGTGTGTGATAGGACCTGTAAATAAGATAGTGTGATTCTAGGACAGATGGGCTATATAGAAGGATAGATCCTTTCCCCTACAAAGTCTATATCTGCATCAATAAGCCAATATAAATATTGAACTATAATGGCAGGTTTCATTTTCTTTATTTATATCATTCCTCGTGTTTGTTATAATATTAGTGATAGTATATAATTTTATAAAACTAACAGTAAGACTATTTTCTTTCAGCAGTTTTAGGTCAATTTCATCTTATTCCTTGTGCTAAGAATGAACCAAACTCAGATATCAAAGAACCAGATCTCTAAGATTCAGCGATTCATAATTCCTTGGCATTCATTTTATAACTTTGTTTTTCAATTATTTATTAATATTTATTAACAGTAATACTAATTTTTTAAATGTTTATTTTACTTTTTAAAATTTTTTTGAAGTTTATTTATTTATTTTGAGAGCAAAAGCAGGGAGGGACATAAAAGAGAGGGAGAGAGAATCTCAAGCAAGCTCTGCAGTGCCAGCACAAAGCCTCACGTGGGGCTCGAACTCACGAACCATGAGATCATGACTTGAGTTGAAATCAAGAGTCCTGTGCTTAACTGAGTGAGCACCCAGGCGCCCCAATGTTTATTTTATTTATTTTGAGAAAGAGAGAGAAAGAGAGAGCAAGCAGGGAGGGGAAGAGAGAGAGAGAGAGAGAGAGAGAGAGAGAGAGAGAATCTTAAGCAGGCTATGTACTGCCAACACAGAGCTCGATATGGGGCTCAAACCCATGAACTGTGAGATCATGACCTGAGCAGAAATCAAGTCAGATGCTTAACCAACTGAGCCAACCAGGTGTCACAGTATTATTAATTTTATATCAGTTTCCTCTTATATCTTGTGCTAAGAATGGGCTAAGTCCAGACATTAAAAGTTGACTCTCCAAGATTCAGCAATTCATAATTCCCCAGTATTTATTTTGTAGTGGATATTTGTTTAATATCGTGAGGAAATGTATTCACATATTGGAAAGAACTCCCTAAAATGGAGACCCATTTAAATTGTGTTTCTAAATCCTGTTATCGAAAGCCAAGGATTACACTGTGGTGGAACTGTGTTATATTGGCAGTCCTTGGGCATATGAAAAACCAGTAATTGCTATTAGAAATGCTATTGTGTTTGCAAGGGTATCCAGTACAATTCTACAGTTATATTATTGTGGATATATACATATACATATATATCCAATCATTATATGTATACATATATATAATTTATATTTATTTATATATTATATATTTATATTTTATTTATTATTTATTATATACAATATATATTTTTAAAATATACTTATTGTTTATTTTTAATTTTTATATATTATTTATATTTTATATATATATTAAAAGGATTTTATTTTTTATAAATTTTTTATTTATTTTTGAGAGAGAGAGAGAGAGACAGAGCATGAATGGGGGAGGGTCAGAGAGAGAGAGGGAGACACAAAATCTGAAACAGGCTCCAGGCTCTGAGCTGTCAGCACAGAGCCTGACACGGGGCTTGAACTCATGTACCGCGAGATCATGACCTGAACCGAAGTCGGACGCTCAACCGACTGAGCCACCCAGGCGCCCCTAAAAAGGATTTTAAAGTGACTTTTTCAGGAAACCATGGTTTGTTCACGTAAATATGGTATATTTTTAGTGGAAACCAAGAGGCAATCCTCAGTTCTGGGTATTTCATAACATTTTACAAATCATTAAAGAGTTACCAACACACTGTTAAAAAATATTAAAATATATGAGTACCTTAATGCAAACAAACAAGAGCTATGCAAAATGTACTGGGAAATGAAGTCCTATGCCATGCATAATGGAGAAATGAAATATCAATGCCCGATTTCAATGAATTCCAGCAACTAAAAAACAAACCAAAACTGAAAATAGATTTTAATGAAGTCTGACAAAGTGCATGTGGACAAGACAAATACATTAATTAAACACTATTTCAAACTAAGCAGCAAATGTACTACAATTAAATATCCGTTTTTGTGATATTCACCATCATGGAGTTTTATTGCTATGTGATGGCATAATTTCTCTCATCTTGTTGTGCTGTGGGGGTAAGGGCAAGTGGCTCACGGACAAACTCAATTTTGTTATGTGTTCCTTAATCTTTCAAGTTGTGCTTTTCTTTATATCATAGAAGTCCTACTTAATATTAACACAGAAATTCCATAATCTAAGAAACAAATTTGTGATGGATTTATTTTTGCTGCAGAGGAGGTAACAATAGCCACCATCACGGCAAACATCAGAGCCTACAATCCTTCTATGGGCGTTACAAGGATGAACTCATTTAATTCTTACAATGGCCCTAGAAAGTGGATATATTTGTTATCCACTGTCTTGGTTTGTGTTCCTCCAAAAAAACAACCCTATACAAGGACTTGGGGGCAGGTAGTTATCTGAAGATGATCCTGGAAACACCAAGGAGGAGTAAAGCAAGGCAATACTTTGTGAGTATGTGGTTTACTGCTACGGGGAACTGGGGCTTAGTCCCACAGGGACCCTATGAGAAATTGTATGGAACACACTTTGGAATCAGCCCACAGGAGGCTGAGGAGGCTGTAGGATTTAGGTAGTAATTCCCATCCTTCATTAGTTGAGGGTCACTCTGGGTGTTAACTCCCCAGAACTCCATCCTGCCTTGCGTATGGATACAGTACAGCTCGATGGCCAGATAATCCCATGAGACAGAGAGCAGAAGGCTTTGACCTTTAAGAAATCACCTACAAATGACCTCCAAAGTCGACCAAAGTGAGATGGGCAGAGCACCAAGGGTATCTCTCTATACCCTTATTTGACAGGTGAAGGAAGTAAGTCATAGAGAGGCTGCCTAACTTGTCCAAGTGAGAATGGGAATGGGAGAGCTGCAACTCACGTGCAGACAGTCTTCATTGCAGAGCAATGGTTTTTTTCCTTTTTATTAAAAAAAATTATTAATGTTTATTTTAGAGAGAGAGAGGGAGAAAGAGAGAGAGAGAGAGAGAGAGTGAGCACAAGTTGGAGACGGGGAGACACAGAACCCGAAGCAGGCTCCAGGCTCTGAGCTGTCAGCACAGAGCCCTATGCGGGGCTCTAACTCACAAACCGCGAGATCATGATCTGAGCCAAAGTTGGTTGCTTAACAGACTGAGCCACCCAGGCACCCCCAGAGCAATGGTCTTAAACATACGGACAGATGGGAATCTCATCTGCTGCCAAGTTCTTTCATAACTTCCAAAAATTATGCCACACGCATGTAAAAAAAAAATGTTTATTATGCTTGAGAGAGAGAGAGAGAGAGAGGGAGAGGATCAGAGAAAGAGGGAGACAGAAAATCCCAAGCAGGCTCCAAACTTTCATCACAAAACTCAACATGGGGCTCAAACACACAAATCGTGAGATCATGACCTGAGCTGAAATCAAGAGGCGGTCTCTCAACCCAGTGAGACACCCAGGGGCCCCTGCCGCACACTTTTGACAGTCATACCTATTTTATGTATTCCATATCATAAGTAATACCTTTGGTAACATAATGTTTGTACTCAGTACATTTGTTTCATATCTCTTACTGTCAGCATAAAACCTTTCATCTTTACTGTGGAGGGTCATACAGGATAATTGGGGTAGACATTTTCTTGGAAAGAAAATACATTTTTTTAATGTAGTATAAAAAGCATGGAAACATTTTTTCAGGTACCTCAGAATATATGAAAGCCATTTTGAGTTTGCTCAGTTAAATTTCAGTGCTTGGAAATTTTCTGAATTACGGAGCTAGAGAGGAAGCATTCACAACACTCTTGCCATAAAACATGACTTAGTCTGATCAAATATAATATGTAAATCATATTTATTGACCTCTTCCTAAGGGGATAGAAGGAGGTAAAACAAAATAAATTTATGTCAATATGTGCATATGTGTATGTGGTGAAAAGGAACAGTGAAAACAGTGCTCCTAGAGGTTTATTGAGCTCATGCTATCATACTGGGATGCCCTGTGTAGCTCTTTGTCTCCTTGTCTGCCCCAAAAGAAGAAAGTGGAGAAGAAATGCACTTTCTTCTTCTCCATTCCACCCTTCATCCAACCGAAAGTTTTTCCTCTGATAATCTCCAAATTTGGTGAAAATAAGCAATAAGTTACGAGGGGAGAAGCTCAGAGGCATTATGGTAGAGAGCCAACCTTGAGAGGAGGAAAGTGATCCTGTCTGGACTAGATTTACTTCCTAAACATTTCTGAATTTGAGAATCCTTACAGGCTATTTTCATATATTTAGGGTTAAAAACAAGTGGAAGGTGTGCTGCCACTTCTCCTGCCTTTCCAGGAGGGAAATGACTGGTGGATCATGTTAAATCTTCTCACTAAATTTGGAAGCAACCTCAGAATCTTTCTCTGCAGACTGCTCCTGCAGCCGCTGTCTGTAGTGAGGGTTAGCCAGGTGAAACCTATGTAGCATCCCTGCGCTGAAAGTCAGCTCACCGACGACAAGGGACCACAGCTAACGTATTAGCTGTTATAGCCACAGCCCTTTCCTTTGGTGCTGATATATCATAGACACTCCACGAATAAGCCTTACTGACAAATAAACTGTAACTGATGTATTCTGACTCACCAAAATAAGGTCATATGTACAGGACTAAATGAAATGGGGAGGTACGATTGAACCACATGGGAAGATCAGAGAATCAGTTTTATAACCAAGGATTACTAGGTCTTATTTTCTTTCTCAGCATTATTAACTATTCATTTGCTGATGCACAGGAGACTATTCTTTAGGTTTTGCTTGAAGAGGGATATTTAGATCTACTGGTTATAATTTTAAATCTAAAATGTAAGACTTTGACAAAGGTATGCTGTCAAGACCTAGACTGCTTAGTGACATCATTAGATTAAGACATGAACAAGTAATAAGTGAATAAATGTAAGTCGCAGGGAGATGTGTAGCAAGAAGTTCAGTGGTGAAAATCATCGCGCAAAGAATCAAAGTGGTGGTATGCAAGGTCATAACCAAAGAGAGAGAATGACCCTTTGACCAAGGCAAATTTGATTCAGTGTATATAAGGGTGGATAAAGGATGCAAGATCTGACTTTTGTGGCATTCTCACTATGTGCCAAGTATAGCGACAGTCACTTCACATACATTATTTCATCGTGATGATTATGAGTGGTATTAATTATCAGACCATTTGAAGTGTGGAAACAGAATCGCAGAGTCACTCAGTAGTGGGTCCTCCCAGCTCAGAGTGCCAGAGCCTGCCAGGTGAAGGGATTGTCAAGAAGACAAGGGGGAATGCTCATTGTTAAACATACACATCAGGAATGCCAGAGGCAAACAATGGAAGTTTCTATTCAGGCACTAATCAGGTAGAAATGCCCAAATGAGTTTGAGGTCTTACCCCCCCCCCACACACACACACACAAAAAAGTTTAATGATTCCCAGAAAGGGCAGAAGGACTAAACATCTTTACCTGAGATTTGCTCCAGGACAGCTTCCTGACTGCCAGGCCATGGTAATTTGTCCAGGGGAAGAGTTCCCTGGGAAGCTATTTTAATATCAGGAATGCTTGGCAGACCTGTCCTGATGGTTGAGATGGATGAACCAAGTTAACAGAGCTGATGTCACTAAACCCTTGAGTATACCATAGAAACAGGCCCAGAGGGCTTTGAAAACCCGCAACAGTACCAGGCTTCAATCAGAATCTTGGGCTCAGATTCATACTTTCGTACTGTTTATCATAACTACCCAGATGGTTCTAGAATGTAGCCAGTTAAAACAACTGCTCTAATTTAATCAGTTGGCATTCTGGCTTATGTATTTTAATAATTTGTGAGTTAGCTTTCCATGATAGTGTCTTGTAAGTAGGTTTCCATAGTATGGTAACTTGTGAATTTGCTCTCTACATTATAACTTACAAGTTAACTTTCTTGTGAGTTAGACCTTCTAAATCTAATATCTAATCTGGTGATGTTACTGTAACACTGAGAATCAGACCTGTATCAGGGTGAGTTCCCCAAGGCCACAGGATTCCCTGACTTCTCTA
This sequence comes from Felis catus, assembly GCF_018350175.1. Taxonomy (NCBI): domain Eukaryota; kingdom Metazoa; phylum Chordata; class Mammalia; order Carnivora; family Felidae; genus Felis; species Felis catus. Next base: position 105,737,375 of record NC_058369.1, read on the forward strand.
GAACTACACTGTCAAATACAGCATTGACACATATGGCTATTACCGTTCTGATTTAAATTAATTAAGATTAAATGAAATTAAAAACCCAGTTACATGGTCATACTAACCACATTTCAGGTGCTCGGTAGCTGCATGTAGCTAATGACTACCATATTGGACAGCACAGATATGGAATATTTCAATTACAGAAAATTCCACTGGGCGGTCCTGGCCCAGATTATTAAATAACCAGACATCTCTTGCAGACTTGCAATTTACTTTATCCTTTTATCCAAACATGTACTTCACATGCTTTATCTCAGTTTAAAATAACTTTAACCACTATTTGATATATTAAATTACCCTTTTTATTTGATTTCTCCATAAAGGGATAAAGGTATTTCAGGGGCAGAGAAACGCATCACTGGGAACAGCAAATGTTGGAACCTCATATCAGATTAGGTGGAGCCAGCTAAATGGGGTCACATCATTTCTCAGAATTGCCTGTAATTTTATATCTCTGTCTTCCCTGTTATCAAATGTTTATCTGACTTAAGCCATAAAATGCCACAAAGCAAGTAAATATACCATAACAACTAGGTTATATTTCGTCTTTATAATTTATTTGTATTTACCATAGGTTAGGAATCGATTGATTTTTTTTTTTTTTTTCCAGTTGGGGAAAGAAAATAAGACAGGAGAATTTCTGGGTAATTAAAAGGTTAGCCCTTAGGACCTGAGAGCCTCCTTCATTTTTGGTGAGAGTAGAAACAGCCATTTGTACTAAAGTGATTATGAAGACCATGATGCCTCCTTTGCTGTGGTGAGCACTATGGAAGGAGTCCCGAAGTCTGGTTTGCATCCTTTGCTTTACTATTTATAAGACTTGGACCAAAGGCAAAACTCCTAACTTCTCTCATCCTCATTTCCCTAATCTGCCAAACTGAAATCAGCGTTAAGAAACATAGAAGACCCTCTATGTTAAATGCTTTTAGGTCTTGACACTAACTTGGAACATTTTCATCCAACGTGATTTAGAGTCTCGAGTTAGGTATTGTCCTTCCTCCAGACCACACATTATCCCTTCTTTTCCTACTATTCACTCCAAATACTTATTGCACATTGTCCAAACATCCTGACTTTTCTGTAGAAGACAGAGAAAGCACATCCTAAGGGAGCAAGATCATAAATGTTGGAATTTCATATCCCAAATAGGTGGGGCTGGCTAAAAGATTCAAAATAAACAAAGGCAGATGTAAATGTGAAAATTAAGTAAAGATTATGAAGATATAGAAACATTTTTCTTAACTTCCTGGTCCTTCTTTTCTAAAACAAATTTACACATAGGCCTGTTTATGTTTAAAAGAACAAGTCACAATGGGTCATAGAGAAAAAACACAAGACACTGAGGAGGTCTTGGCCCATGTCATGAGAACCCAGGAAATCTGAAGCTAGGAGATTGTGAATTTAAAGCGAGATGGTGTATTTGCTGCCATGATTTAATGTAAATATCTTCTGATTTATTTTGGATTCAACTCCTGTTGAAGGTAAGGAATGAACAGCAGAACAGAAGGTCTGCTTAGTCATAGAACAAAATTGTATTTCCACAAATTTCCAACCTCTCTACTTAAAGTCATGTCTTAAATTGTTAAACATTTCCATTATGATACTGACAAACAGGAGAAGATAGAGGTATTCCCATTTTTCTATTCGTATCACATCTATAACAAAAATAGTACCTGTGACCTTTGGAACCATTTAATTCCTAGTTGAAAAATTAAGGCCCCTGTGCCACTGGTGGCCCCTTCTAGGTCTTTACATTAACAAAAGTTTCTATGATCAAAACACCTAGAGCATTTAGGAATTCATCAAGAATAGTTACTATCCTTTGATGAATTGATTGAGAAAGACTGAAGTAGAAGCTTAAGGTAGATTGTAAGTTAAAAGGAAGTTATAATTACTCCATTTGAAGTAATGAAGTGCCAACTATTTACTCCACAGGGAGAGAAAATAAATACAGAACAAAGAAGTCATTATTTTTTGCTTAATAAAAGCTTTTACAGTTTTATTAAAGAAAAATACCTGTTTATTACTGACATTTTAGCAAATGTAGATAGTCATAATAGAGAAGAAATATATCCCCAAGTCCCATTTTTGAGGAAAAAATAACCAAATTCTTCGTAATCTTTCTTTTCATCTGTGTATCCCTGTGCTTTCTCAAGAACTCTTTCTTGAGACTGCAGACGATGCTTTGCAATATAAATTTTTTACATGAAACATTATGAACATTTTCCTGACCATCAGTTTGTATAATATGTTAATGTCTGTATAGTTTTCCATTCCACAGGTACAGCCTAATTTGTTTAATCACTTTCATGTTGGGCATCTAGGAGGTTTGTGTTTTTTTAATATGTGAAATGCTGCTATGAATATTTATTAGGTTGAATTGTTTGTATGTATTTCAATTATTTCTTTATAATAAACCACTAGAATAGAATTATTCGGTTAAATGATTGGTCCGTTTCTTGGGTTTTTGTTACCTACTTCTAGGCACTTCCTAGAAAATTCCTAAGAATTTTCCTGCTCACCAGAGAGTGCTTGGTAGAATACAGAATCTTTCCCAGCATCTGATGTTGTCAGCTGCTTCCTAACCTTTGACAATTTTATGGGTAACAGAGTACTATTGTTTTATTTTACATTCTTTGGTAGCTCTTTCTTGTTTGTTGAACACTGTCCTATCTTGTTTTAAGGGCTGTTTGCTCACATCACACTCTGATGTGAAGGAAGAACTTCCCTTTAAGGCTCACTTCATAGGCAGAATCGAAAGAAAGGGTAGTGGACAGAGCTTTTGGAGAGAAATGAAAACAGCTGTGGGGAGAGGAGGACAGAAACCATCCCCCTCATAACTAGTGTGTATTTTGCATGGTACATGTGCTATTATGGCTCTAACTGGAACAAGAGAACGGAGAGTGGTCCCCGTGCAGTTTCTGCCATGAAATAGCTTCTTACTTATCTTCAGAGACAAGATCTAAACAGTTAAGTGTCAACCTTTTTGAAATGCCTGTAGAGGCAGCACAGCACACTAGTTACGAGCACATACTCTGGGGCCAGAGTTCAAACCCTGACTTTGGCATTTACCATAAGCTGCATGACGGTGGACAAGTTACTTAATCTGTTTCTTGAGGCATAAAATGGGAAAATAGCAGTGACAGGTTGATATAAAGGAGAAATGACTTGCTAGACCTACAAGTCTTAGACTGGTGTCTGGTAAGTAGTGATATGTAAGTGTCTTGTAAACAAAATTTATAAAGAACCTGGCATGGCACATAGCAGCACTTGAGAAGTGTTAGCTGAATACATGTAATATGCAATAAAAGGCAATACATAGACAAACAGGTTTCAGTACATGTGGTTTAGACAAGAGGGGTACTGGATGTTAAGGGATAGTTTTCAAACAACTAAAATCATGAATCTCATACAAATATAAAATAACCCATATCAAAGAGCTTTTTAATTCATTTAAGAGAACAATAAGATATTATAATTAGTTCAAAGAAGGATCCAAAGAACAGACAAGTGAATGAATGGGTGATCCCCGTTGAGATGAATTTGCTGACAAATGCAAAGCTGGCCTCTTCCACAGGGCAGACATTACTTTCGTCTCCACCAGACAAAATTCCTGTGCATCTCTGTGGACAAAATCATTTGCTGCTATCAGTCTTTACTGGATTGGAAGGTCACTCAAAGAAAAGGAAAGAAAATAACATCATGGTATCAGATCACCAGCAGGAGCCCCTCGACACCATCCTTGGAAAAAATCTTTTGGTCCATTTCCAAGACTTTCCTATTTTCCCTTGATTTAGGGAAGTAGACAACTAATTATTCTAAAAATTATTGAGATTAGGGCATTAAAGGGACTTTGACAGAATTGAAGCCTCAAGCACTGAACAGTTCTGTGAAACAATCACTTCACGACTTTGAGCATCAGTGACCTTTTCTGTAAAAGGAGGATAAGTGTGTCTCGTTCCTGGAATCTCTTATAAAACGAAACAATATGTGTCCAAAGATCCTAATACAGCGTGCGACTCATAGTAGATATTCAATAAGCAGTAGCTATTACTGTGCTAATTATGATGAGCTGAACCAACCAAAGAATAATTGCTCACTTTTGATTCTACCACATGCAGTCAGCCTAGGTAGAAGTTATGTGCAGTATTTGGTAAAGCCCTGGGGAAGGAAATTGTGTGGCTCCCACAGGGGACACTGAAAACATCAGCATGGGGAGGGGGGTTGGTAGAGAATACTGAGAAATAATGCAGTGTAGGTAGCATCCAGTGTCTGAAGAGGCTTTGGAATCCAGTCAGAAGTTTTGGCCGTCAGTAAGCAGCCAATTAAGCAGCATCTGGAGTGCAGATTCCTGGGCCTCACCCCAGACATAATGACTTAATGGCTGGCAGTTGAGAATGTGTATTTTATCAGGTTACCCAGTTACCAGTGTTGCTTTAGCATATTGGAACTTGAAGAATCACTGATGCAAATATAAGATATAAACCTTTATCTGGAGTCATTCTTGAAACTTAGGAGTAAAGTGAAGTAAGGGACCTTCCAGCCAGTGTACATATAGGATAATGTCTGAATGAAAAGATGAGGTGAGCCTGAAGGCATGAGGGAACTGGCAGGTGTAGGTGGAACCTATCCCTGAGGTGATGAGGGATTGCACTAAGGTGGAAATTAAGGAAGAGACAGGAATCAGTGACTCCAAACATTATTATAAAGAAGTAGACTTTAATGACTAAGTTGGTAGGAGATTCAAAATGGAGGACCACAAGTATTCAAAATGATTTTAAGTCCAGGTAAATAGAATAGAGATTCATTGACACAAATTGAGAATTGAGAATGGTCAGTTTCATGGAAAGCTAAGTTCAGTTTGGGGCATGTAAAAGGATGAAGATACTCTTAAGTGGAAATTTATGGAAAATGATTGAAGGAAGGGGAGGGATGAGGAGACTCCAAGCTTGAGTGACAGGTCTTGGCTAGAACAATAGATGAAATTTTTAAGGAACATCTTCAGATAAGTCTTCTCTGTTTCTCTTCCTCTTTAAATTGTCAAAATATATGTTATTTCACACACAAAGGATTTCATGAGTTAAATGCTAATCCCTGTGAGTGTTTCAAATTTATGTATTATCCTATCTATAGAGAAAAAGTAAAGCTGTATTTATAGTTTACTTTAAAGATGAAAACCTAAGGCATAGTTAAGAAGGTGAACATGTTTAATTATTTTCCTCTTTCTAGACAAGATATAAAGCCCTTAAGATTTAGGAAGGTTGTTAGAAACTCATTTGTATATCCCAGTGAGGTATTTGGTAAATGCTTAGTTATTGAACTGAATTTTAAAATGATTCCTGAGGATACCTGACAATGTACAGCCTCTGCCTACCTCTGGAGTTAAGCCTGTTTCTGGTAAATCCTGTGAGTTCAATTCCCAAATGTGCTACAGTCCTTTGAGAAGCTAATTAAGATCCTTGGCTTATATGGGGATTGTTGTCTAAAAATTAAAAGTTAGAGTGTGCTCTAAATCTCAGACTCACATCACCCACTGGGAAACTTCCAAGTATTAGTAAGTCCTCAACTTAAACTGTTGGTTCAAAACCACTCTCTTGGTTGGAGTAGAATCACAAAAGGGTATTTGAAGAGCCTTCTTTTTCTTATAAACTGTACAAACATCTAGCACAGTAAAGCCGTTTTTAAAAAGTGCCTTTGATTGCAAGTGTAGTAATTTTTGTTTTGATCCTACTATTAACAAAAACTAAAAACTGTATTGTAATCATTTAGGATGTACAATAATTGAAGTGTTTTATTGATCATTGTGTCAACAAAAAGATGAGCACGTTCCCAGAGAAAATAAGTTCTCTAGTGAATTTCTCAACTCCAGGCAGTGCCCATACTCCAACAAGGATTAGAATTTATGTACATTTTATTGTTGCCTGGTATTTGGCATTAGGTATTTTCACGCAATGTATTTTTAATGAATATAAAACACAGTATGCAAGGAATTTCGTTGCATATGAAATATTACTGAATCTAAGAGAATACCTCCTTTGCATGTTCTAAACTTGAATTTATGTTTATGTTGTTATAAAAGTCGCGTTGCTTAGAGAAAGTTTATATTTTTATCCTGTCCTTAACATTCTATGACATTTGTGTTGATTGGTTTAATTAAGTTGCTTTATACACCTATTTTTTGTGATTTTAAGTGTGTAGAAACTCAAAGCAGATTCAAATGTACCTTCTGCTAAATGTTTTATGCCCTTGAATTTTTAGATTATTTTATATATGCAAAGAATAAATACATTCATTTATTCATTTGACAACTACTTATCGAACATCTCTTATGCCCCAGACACTGTTCTAAGTGCCAAATACACAGTAGGAAATATAGTATCATGTGGTCAAGAACTGGTCCTTTATCTACCCTATAATATGTCAGTAATGATAATGGTACTCCACCCTCAAACAGTAATTTGATCCAAGTCTTTGTAATTAATCCTATAGATTGATTCTAGAAGCAGAGGTCACAAGAAGAAATTGTTATGGAAGTGAATTTAGACTTCATATTTTAATTGATTCCTGCTCGTCTTCAATAATATGAACATCTTTGCTTTTGAGTGTAGGATTTTATTTCCTTGGAAGTTCCCAGGATGAGCAAACTCAGTGTTGGTTTACTTAATGCGATTGATTTATTTGATCCATGGGAAAAGGCCAATGCAATATGATTGGTGAGAAATGTTTGAACCTGGTCGTTTTAATGGCAAATATTTTATAATCTCTGTTTTTAGAAATCTAAGAAGTTTTACTTTTTTTTTTTTTCTTTTTTTAACTCTGCATCTTTTAATGAGAGGTCTTTATCTTTTATCTGTTCACTGTTTTCCAGGTTTTAGGGACAAAGCCAGAGCTTAGGGATGGAGACGATGATGACGACACCATAGCAGACATAACCAACAGGAAAATGGCTAAACTCTACATGGTGAGTTTACTGTTAGCAAGTTCTATTATTTTTCCTGGACTGGATGCAGCCAGGAGGCCTGTTCTGGGAGGGACTCTCTGGGATAGCTGATAATTATCATTGCCCTGAAAGAGAAATGTGTAGGTAGAATCCATTCTTTGCTCTAGTATGCTTATTAAAATTTTTCTTTTTATTGCTTTTTGTTTTTTTATTAAAAAACGCAAAATAATAAGTGAAATAATTGCTACAACTTAAAATTATATATTGTTGCTGTGCTAGTTTGCAACAATATGTTTTGATATATGACATTTAATAAAATGTTTCCTTCATGGGATAAAAATACTTGGTGAGCTTTTTCTTTTTTTAAAATTTATTTATTTAAATTCAAATTAGTTACCATACAGTGTAGTATTGGTTTCAGGAGTAGAACCAAGTGTCATAAGCTTTTTCTTATAAAGTCTTGATAAGTTATAAAATCTTCATGTTACTTTAAATATCCTGTTTAGCCATAATAAAAACTTTCTTTGTTGCAGGAGGGAAAAGGTATCAAATCAAAGCAGAGTAAACATAGCCCTGTCCTGGGCATTTGAGACCTAGTTCCATGACACCTCTGTGGTGATAACCCACTGGGTGGCCCTGGGCAAGAGATGACCATTGTGGGCCTCAGTTTTCTTAGCGGGGAAAAAAAAAAAAAAGACAGATTACATTAGAAGATTATTCAGGTTCTTTCCAACTCCATCATTTTATGATTTTATTGCTGGTGAAGGCAACAGAAGCCACAAATGCACCAGATGAGGAGATTGCTCAGATGGGATCCTTTAAGAGTTCCCTCCCCTTATAACTTTCCAAGCACATGATTGGGAGCAGATGGTTAATCTTCCTACAGAGCTAAGTAGTCATCCGGCATCACAGGAGGGAGTTACATTTGCTCTTCTTTAAGGGAACTTCTAGCTCAGAATCTCATTTTGAATGAAGATCAAGTTACTAACTTGTGTATTATAACTTGCATTTTGTAAAGGGGAAGTGGAGTCTTTTCTTCCTAGAAGGCAAAGGAAAATGTGGTTACCACTTCTGCTAAATACTGATGATTTTAATATAAGCCATACAAAGATTGTTATTCTGGGCTTCGTGGCAGCTTTTTTTCATTACTGTTTCTAAAACCCATTTTCAACAACTTAACAAATACTTTTTATGCTACATCATCAAATAAAACTGTTTTCCCTCTTGGACAGCATTATAATAAACTAAAGAAATATTTTAAAATGTGAAAATGTGCCATTTCTCCCTCTAGTGGATTTGTAATGTATTGCATTTATATAAAACGCAAAGTCTCTTTGAAAATACTTTAATTTGGAATTGCAGAACAAAGCTGGGAAGCAGAATCACCTGGATAGCTTCCAAAAATACAAAAAACAAACAAACAAACAAAAAAACAGAATTCAAGCCCCACCACAATGCTGCAAAACCCCACCACTGATCTAGGGAAGTCCCTGGAATGTGCATATTTATCCAGTGCCCAGGTGATTACCTTACAGTCTACTAGCTGGCCTTTGAAAAACAGGGACTTCCAACCTGGGCATTAATATCACTTTCAGTTTTGCAAGACCACCTCCACCTTAAAAAAAAACTTAAACTTTTTGACAGTTTAAGTATGCTTAAATTGCAGGACCTAATTTGAAAAAAATCTATGAGCTTAGGCTGTAATATACCAGCGCCTCCATAGCACAATGCTTGGCATATGGCAGGTGCTCAGTAAATGTTAAATGAATGAATGTTTAAGCTTTAGCTTTTGCATGTGTGCAATGTGTAAGATTATTACCTAGTTGAAATGATTGCTATGCAGTTTAGGAACTAATCATGTAAACTTCGTGGCCTGGTGCTTATAATATATAGAAATCTCAACAAACCTTAGCTATTATTATTATCACTATCATTTTCTGATGCTTTAGGTCCACTGTCAAAACTTAGCTTTTTATTAGTGTTTTTTTTTTACCCCAAAAGACTTTAAAAAAATTTTTAAAGTATTATTCATTTTTTTTGGTAAGTTTATTTTTGAGAGAGCGACAGAGACAGAGCAATTGGGAGAGGGGCAGAGAATGAGGGAGAGAGAGAATCCCAGGCAGGCTCTACACTGTCAGTGCAGAGCCCAATGCAGGGCTTGATCTCATGATCTCACATGATTGTGAGATCAAGAACTGAGCTGAAATCAAGAGTCAGATGGCCAATCGACTGAGCCACCCAGGTGACCCGTTACTAATTTCCCTGATGATGAGGGATGTTGAGCATCTTTTCATGTGTCTGTTGGCCATCTGGATGTCTTCATTGGAGAAATGTCTGTTCATGTCTTCTGCCCATTTTTAATTGAATTATTTGGAGTTTTTTGGTGTTGAGTTATAGAAGTTCTTTATATATTTTGAATACTAACCCTTTATCAGATATGTCATTCAAAAATATCTTCTCCCATTCAGTAGGTTATCTTTTAGTCTTGTTAAAGTCTTTTAAAAAGACTTTTAGGGTATAATTGAGCTCGTGGATGTTTTTTTGTTTTTTTAAACAGCTTTGTTGAGTTATAATTTACATTCCCTGCCCATTTAAGGTATTCAGTTCAATGGTTTTTAATTACATTTATAGAGTTGTACAACCATCACCATAATGTAATTTTAGGACATTTTTTATTATCTACAAACAAGCTCATGGTTTTTATATTAGGTTTCAGATGCCAGTGGATCCATGAGAGTGACTGTGGTGGCAGAAGAAAACCCCTTCTCCATGGCAATGCTACTTTCTGAAGAATGTTTTATTTTGGACCACGGTGCTGCAAAACAAATTTTCGTATGGAAAGGTAAAAAATGCCATTGACATTGTGGCTGTGCTTCAGATATACAGCTATTTCTGTAGAAGCGTAAAGAAAACATCTTTTCTGATTTTATTTTTTTTAACATTTATTTATTTTTGAGAGAGAGAGAGAGAGGCAGAGCACAAGCAGGGAAGGAGCAGAGAAAGGGGAGACACAGAATCTGAAGCAGGTTCCAGGCTCTGAGCTGTCAGCACAGAGCCCGACTTGGGGCTCAAACCCTCTAATTGCAAGATCATGACCTGAGCTGAAGTCAGACACTCAACTGACTGAGCCACCCAGGTGCCCCTTTTTCTGATTTTAAAAAAAGTCTATCTTTTTGAGACTTGATCTGTAAACAGCTCATATAAAATGCAGACGTCGACACCATGTTTTCTTCCTACTGGTATCATTTGCCAGAAATGATGGGGTTAAAGAAAGCATTAGAGAAACATGAAAAGATATCTATATCTATATCTATATCTATATCTATATATATATATCTTTATATATATACGTATGTATATATAAAATAGTGATCATTATGATATTTCTAAATATGTTTAACATACTAGGAAATTTTTACCATTCTCAGTGTTCTATTTAAATTATAATTGTGTTCACTGCTTGGTGTGCAAGTATTTATTAAACATATAATATCTTCCCTCTCTGAGATTCTTTTTTTAATGCTATATTTCATTTTTTTTAATTAATTTTTTTATTTTGAGAGAGTGAGAGAGCGAGGGAATGAGAGTAGGGAAGGGGCAGAGAGAGAGGGAGAGCGAGAGAATCCCAAGCAGGCTCTGCACTGTCAGAGCAGAGCCAATGCAGGGCTCAAACCCGTGAACTGCAAGATCATGACCTGAGCCAAAATCAAAAGTTGGATGCTTAACCAACTGAGCCACCCTGGTGCCCCAAGATTCTGTCTTTTTAATTTATCTTCCATTTTAGGTAAAGATGCTAATCCCCAGGAGAGAAAGGCTGCAATGAAGACAGCTGAAGAATTTCTAAAGCAAATGAATTATTCCACCAATACCCAAGTATGTGTGGACATGAACTGGCTAGAAAAAAAAAAAAAAAAAAAAAAGAACATGGGAGCTCCTCCTATTGCCACAAAACTCATGAGAGAATTTGGTTCAAAGTAATATAGGCATGGGAGTCACTCTTCACTTACATGTGTGCAACATGGTATCCTGTTGGGCCTAGAAAGCTAGGCCCATAACTTTGTAGAGGATGGAATTTTGCAGAAACTGAAGATCATCCCTTCTGTGGGGCTGTGTGATGAAAATAAGACCCTATCTGCTTCCTGTACAGCATTTCAGTCAAGATAATCAGCCACAGTTGAGTTAACTGAGAGCACTTTTCAGTTAGTCCTTAGAGCAAGTTGTACAGACGTGGGCTGATAGCCAGACAATATTTGGCCTCACTGAAATGAGCTTAGATACCTGCTAGTTACTCCTCCTTTTCTGAATCTTTCAGACTCATCCTTTCTCTTCATTTTTGCATCCTAGCACAAGTAACACAATGAGATTGTTTCTTCCAGGTCACAGACCTCTTATAAACCTAATGCAGAAAAACAGTCCAGTGTGTTTGACTATAATGGTAACATAGGAAAGAACTTTGTTCTTATTTCACACATCCAAATTCAGTGGCAGTCACTGTAGTTGTGACAAAAAGCATTGGATTGTTTTACCTTCATATTTGGTCACCTTCCATCTTACATTCCGGTAAGAATCCTAGCTTCTAAGTTTACATCTGTCATCACAGGTGCCAAGACAATCTTTTTCGTTTCCTTAGTTTTTTTTTCTCCATTCCTGGTTGAATGTTTTTCCTCAGTCTCTTTTTTTCCTCTGCATAATTATTACTTTTTTTTTTTTTTTAACTTTAGATTCAAGTTCTTCCAGAAGGAGGGGAAACACCAATCTTCAAACAGTTCTTTAAGGACTGGAGAGATAAAGATCAGAGTGATGGCTTCGGGAAAGTGTACGTCACCGAGAAAGTGGCTCGAATAAAACAAATTCCTTTCGATGCCTCAAAACTACATAGTTCTCCGCAGATGGCAGCCCAGCACAATATGGTGGATGATGGTTCTGGCAAAGTGGAGGTATTTGGCTATTTCTGCTTGTGTTTTTTGTTTTCAGCAAGCCCATTTATGCCAGTGCACTTGGAGATGTAACTTCAGGAAACTACAAACTTTGTAAAATGTGAATTTTATTTATGAATAAAGGTGACCCATGACTATATATTAAGTCAGGGAATTTAAAGCTGGAAGAGATGATCTCTGACCTTCAGTCCTATTTTACAATGTGTATGTTGAGATTCCAAGAAGTTAGGTGATCTGTGCAAGATCACCTAATTATCATCTTAGAGACGTGGAACCCAGCCGTCTTTTTTCCTGGTGCAGAATCGCTCCAGCTCTTGGAACTGGGATTGTCCGGTGATACTGTACCAAATATCATTAGTTAGTCCTTTCTTGTAGCTTACAGGCATTCCCAAAGCAAATTGGACATGTGCTAAAATCACAGATATTTTTAGAGCATTCAAATTGTTTGATGTTACTCCTTTTTTTTTTTTTTTGACAAAAATGCTAATAACCCTCTAATAATTCTCCCTAACTCAGCTCTCACCACACTCTATTCTTGAGTCACTTCACTTAATGAGAACTGGGTAATGTCACATCTTATTATAAAATATTTTAATGGTGGGGCGCCTGGGTGGCTCAGTCTGTTATGGGTCCGACTTTGGCTCAGATCATGATCTCACGGTTTGTGAGATGGAGCCCCGCATCAGGCTCTGTGCTGACAGCTTGGAGCCTGGGACCTGCTTCAGATTCTCTCTCTCTCTCTTTCTCTCTCTCTCTCTCTCTCTCGCCCCACCCCCATCCCCCAACTTGTGTTCTGTCTCTATCTCTCAAAAATAAATAAATGTTAAAAAAAAATTTAAAAATAATTAAAAAAAAGGGGGCACCTTGGTGGCTCAGTCGGTTAAGCATCCGACTTCAGCTCAGGTCATCATCTCATGGTCTGTGAGTTCAAGCCCTGCATTGGGCTCTGTGCTGACAGCTCAGAGCTTGGAGGCTCATTCGGATTCTTTGTCTCTCTCTCTCTGTTTCTCTCTACCCCTCCCCCACTCATGCTCTGTCTCTGTCTCAAAAATAAACATTAAAAAAATTTTTTTTAAATAATAAAAAAAAATACTTTAATGTCTCTGCATAGTATTCCTGAGAATATTCATCTTAAGCTGGGCCTACAAGGCCTTCAGTGCCTAGATCCTGGTTGTCCTCTCTGCCTCACCGTTCCACTGCCTGAGGGCACTTCCCCTCCTCCCTCGGGCTAACATCCCCACTCCTCCTTTGTAATTCAGTTAAGTCACAAGCTGCATCTCTTGGAGAAGCCTTTCCTCCCATACTGGAACAGCCTTTCTCTGTGCTCAAACCAACCAGTATTTTTCACAGAACCCATCGTACTGTTCATTAACTTACAAACTTACAAAGCAGAATTGTTCAATTACTTAGAAAGTTCTCCTCCTAGACCTCTTGTTAGTTCCTTGAGGGCAGGAATTGAATATTTTATCTTCGTATTCTCAAGGCTTACCACCAATATTTGGAGCAAAGTATAGGGTAAAGAGATTTAAGATGCAGTTTTTCCTCATTTTGAAAGGCATGAAGTGAGAATCTAAGGTGCCCAGGGTTGTGGGAACAGTGAAGGGAGAAATGGCAGAGGGGTCTCAGCTTCTGGTCTGGGTCTGTCTCCTGCCCAGCAGGTCTCGTGGCAGACTTTGCTGCCAGCACCAACTATGTTCCCACTGCATTCTCCATTTGTCACAGGTCACTGCGTCTCAGAGATGTCCTCCTGAGTCACCCCAGGACTGCTGAAATCTGGGGCTCTCTCTAGGCTTTTGGGCTTAGCCTGGCAGCTCTGGGGTTTCTCCTCTGCTCACCAGGATGGCACTGGAAGGCTTCTGTCTGCGAGCTCTGCCACCTACTCATCTCTCTAAATTTCGAAGTGAGGGGTGTACCCTGCCCCTGCCCAGGAGGGCGGGCATGCGCACAGTGCCTGGCGGGCTCTCTCCTGTTACTTTCCTGGTTCATCTACAGCTCTGCTTTCTCCAGCTTGGAGTGTCTTTAATCTGTGATGAGGATGAGAAACTAGAAAAAAAAAAATGGTTCTCCTACTTTTGTGCATTCGGTCTTCTGCCTACATGGCACCTTTTAAAAACAATCATGCAATCGGTGTCTTGATTATGTGGTCTCCATCTGCCACTCTTGCCTGAGAAGATAATAGTTTCATGCATTAAAATTCAGGGAAAAAATTTTTTTAAATAAACAAACAAGGTATCTCCCAATGGATGAGAAATGTGATGCAAACTAAGAGATATATTTCTGAGCTGAATATTTTAGTTCATTATTCCACTGGAGTCTAGTGCTGTTTTCACTAGTCAATCAAGCAATAGTTATGTATTAATCAATAGGCTCAGAACTGAGCTAAGTACTATGGAGGATGCAAAAAATTTATATAATTGCTTAGAAATGCAGTAAACAAATTGTCAAATAGATAAAATTTGGTCTCATTGCTTAATTTGTAAGCTAATTAGAGAAGTAATTTATGAATTTTTTATTGGGCTCTAAAGTAAAAAAATAAAAAGGGGCGCCTGGGTGGCTCAGTTAAGAGTCTGACTCTTCTTGGGGCGCCTGGGTGGCGCAGTCGGTTAAGCGTCCAACTTCAGCCAGGTCACGATCTCGCGGTCCGGGAGTTCGAGCCCCGCATCAGGCTCTGGGCTGATGGCTCAGAGCCTGGAGCCTGTTTCCGATTCTGTGTCTCCCTCTCTCTCTGCCCCTCCCCCGTTCATGCTCTGTCTCTCTCTGTCCCAAAAATAAATAAACGTTGAAAAAAAAAAAATTAAAAAAAAAAAAAAAAGTCTGACTCTTCTTGATTTTGGCTCACATTGTGGTCATGAGATCAAACCCTACATAAGGCTCCTTAGGCCTGCTTAGGATTCTCTGTTTGTCTCCCTCTGCCATTTTCCCCCACTTGAATGCACACGTTTTCTCTCTCTTTCTGTCTCTCTCAAATAAGAAATAAATTTTAAAAAAGTTATTGGGGCATCTGGGTAGCTAAGTCAGTTGAGAGTCCAATTTTGGCTCAGGTCATGATCTCACAGTTCCTGAGTTTGAGCCCTACATCTGGCTCACTGCTGTAAGCACAGTGCCCAGTTTGGATCTTCTGTCCCCCTCTGTCTCTGCCCTTCCCTGTTCACGTTCTCTCTCAAAAATGAATAAACATTTATATATATATATATATATATATATATATATATATATATATATATAAACTTATTTAGTGATAGATCTAAACCAAAAAAAAATTTTAACTTATAAGTACTATTATATCAAGAAAATGTTAATTTTGGTATGCACATTCGATTCCTTTCAGATTTGGCGTGTAGAAAATAATGGTAGGATTGAAATCGACCGGAACTCGTATGGTGAATTCTATGGTGGAGACTGCTACATTATACTCTACACTTATCCCAGAGGACAAATTATCTACACGTGGTAGGTTTCCCTCTTTCATAAGATCTCAAGTTCCAAGGAGGACAGATTTTGCTCCAAAGTTGCATTTCATTAAATTTCTTGGGAGAGGGGTAGAATTATCCTATAGTTACCCCAGTGAGATTTGTATAGCATACTTGTGATATTTTCTTTCAATATGGTTTTAACTATATTTTGTAGGGGTTAGATAAAAATCATCCTTTCTAGTCTAGGAAAAAAGGTTTTGGTATCCAGAGGTAGTGTTCTTTTAGTAGATATGTAGTTGAATGTCTCATCTTCTGTGCAAGCTAACACTCTAGCTGGCCAGCACTGGCTACCAGGTGTTCTTATTGTTAAAATTCACAGAGGGCCATCCTGATTGAAACTGCAGAGTTGCAGTGAGGCAAACACTCTAAGGAAGGGTTTATATATATTATATATATAATATTATATAATAATAATAATATAATTATATTATTATATATAATATAATTTTATAATATTATAATTTTATTTTAATATTATTAAAATAAATAATATATTTATTTAAAATAATTTATATAAAATAAATATTATTTTATATTATTATAAATTTTATAATAATTTTATATAATATATATAAAATTTATGATTCTGATTCATACTCCAGTAAAAACTGATACAGTTTTACTCTTGGTCCCCATGAAATTCATGGCAGTAAAGGAGAAAAAAATGCCATTGTGTCCATACTTCATACAGTTTTGCATAATGATTTGAGTTATTTGAAGGTTAAGTTTACTTAGAGTCCATGCCAAGGCCCTGTTCAATGGGGAGTGTCCAATCAGTTAAGTTAGATGCACATACCATGGCTGAGTTGTTTCAAAGGGATGGGGATTCTATAACAAATCATACTCATGTGGGATTCTCAAACTTTTTATTAATATAGTGAAATCTGGTAAAATATTTCTGAGAAGACTGGGAAAAAAATTCTCAAAAAAAGATCTTAAGACTGGACGGTGCAAGGGTGAAGCATGTTCCTACATGGTGATGGCAAACTTCAGTGGGTGTATTGAATACACATGGACACAAGTTTCTGCTGATATGGTGACATTCCTCTATGGTGAGGGTCCCACCAGATGAGAGAGTCTCCTCCACCCCTACAGTGTGACCACTTATCACGTACACTGACTAGTGCATTGAGCCCAACTAAGTTCAGGAGACCGGATGATTATCTTTATCCTATAGGCTTTTGGTACCAAAGGGTGGTCCAGGAACCAGAAGCATCAGCATCACCTGGGAGCTAGTTGGAAATGGAGAATTCCACCACCCGCTTTTGGCCCACTAAAGCAGAACCTGCATTTTAATGAGAACCCCAGATGATTCATATGCCCTTTCGTGATTAACAGTCACTGCCTTAGGCAATGGGTCACATCATATCCCATTAAAGATTAACATTAGCTATTTAACTGAGTGTTTATGATGTCATCTTCATAGCAACTTTTTTTTCTTTTTTTTGAGCAGCATGTTTGTGTCAGCAAAGTGCTGGATGTTTCCATATATTATGTTTCTTCCTCACAACCAGGTTATTTTCAAAAGACAAAAAGGGAGGAGGGAATCAAACAGATAAAGTAACTTAACCCAAATTCACAACTGTTGTAACTAGTGAAGCAACATGTCACACCTTGATCTACCGCTCTCTTTAATTCTCCAGCTGAGTGTGGCTACCCCCTGGTATAGGCTATGTTCTTCTTTTGCAGTTTCCTCTTCTACAATTGTAATTCAGAACGGTGTTTGTGCAAAGCATGGCATTTATAGGGATAAACCAGTCATTCCCAGTCAGCTTTTCTTCTATATTATTTTTTGGTCTGCCTCTTAATTCTCTTTTGTATGTAAAAATGTGATTGTGGTGCTTAGATCAAGAAAGACTAATAAACAAGCGATTCAAGAGAATATTTTGAAAAGTTAACAATTTGCAATCTACATAAATAACAATGTGAATATAACTAAAACACACTAAATCAGATTATAAACATTCATTGCGGTTATTATTTCTCAAATCATTTCAAAGTATTCACGGAGCACTTTCTATATGCCAAGCACTGTGCTAGGTAGATACTAAAGACACAGTGGTGAGAAAATTATATAACGTGTCCCAAGAATTTTTATTTTAAAAAGAAGCAGATGAGGGGCACCTGGGTGCCTCAGTTGGTGAAACATCTGGCTCTTGGTTTCGGCTCAGGTTTGAGCTCATGATTCGTGGGATTGAGTCCCACACTGGGCTCTCCGCTGCGAGAATTCTCTACCCCTGGCATTCTGCCCTTCCCCTGAAAATGCACACATGCACGCGCCCTCTCTCTCTCTTTTTCAAAATAAATAAACTTTAAAAAAAAAGAAGCAGATTATTAACAAGCATTTCAATGAAGTATGGAGGATTTTAAGAGAAAAGCAAGCTAAGTGATCTTTGGAGAGTTCTAGACCGACACCCAAACCCCCTTCTAGGCTATTGGGGAAGAACTCCTAGAAGGAGTGACATCTTAGTGGGAGCAGAAGTAGCAGCTAGGCAGACAAGCAAATAGAGAAGTTGTTCTAAGCAATGCAGGTAAGGGTGCTCTAACCTACTAGTAATGACATATGGCTGCAGCAAAGTTAGGAAGCAAAAGATAAAATCAGAGAAATTATAAGGAGTCAAATTGTGAATGGCCTTGTAACCGTCCTGGGGAGGATACACTTTAGTGTCAGGGCCTTGGAGATGTCAGTCAAGGAGTTTTCTTAGGGGAGTAGCATGATTGGCTTTCATATTAAAGAAAATATTCTGGGTTGACATCTAAAAGAATGGACTGATGGGAGGAGATTGGTGGCAGGGAGGCCACTGGGAATGTGTTGCAATAATCCCAGTTGAATGATAATGTGGCCAGAACTCAGCGTAAGGGCAACAGGGAATGCATAAGGTAAGTTTGTACAGTGTTAAGGAGTTGACATCTGAAAGACTAGTTATGGGAAGTAGGGAAGATGAGCAAATAAAGGGTGCCCCCCGCCCAGATTTCCGGTCCATGCACAAAGGCATAGTGTTTCATTCACTGAGATAAGAAACTTAAGAAGAAGACAGGCTTGGCTCTCTCTCAAAAATTCTAAGGGAAAAATGTGAGAAGATGCCACACTCTTCATAGTTCCTCTCTTTGGGATGGGACTGGGATGGAAGGGGTGGTCATTTAATTTTCTTCTTTCCAACTTGATGTGTTCAAGGTTTCTGTGATGATAATTACGATTTTTGAGATATTAAGACTATAAATTAGGTATTGAGAGTCCTTATTTTGAGAGTCTTTGCCATTTAATACCACAGATGTTGAATATAAGTGTGTTAATGTATGGTTTGCACGACTTCAAGCGCTTCTATAGTGGTAGTGAAGAGACATTTAGAAAACAAGCAGATCTCCTGAAGATTAGCTTTCAAACTAACAACTTCCCAGTTTATGTGATCATTTTGAAACAGGAGTATAAGTAGTTTAAGTCCAGGAGGCACAGTAAAAGGTGAAGGACTAGAATTGTCACCTACTGAATACACAAAGTTGTTGTTTCTTTTTAATTTCTAAAACCACTTATATTCTAACATGATAGGAGAAAAATAACTTTGCCAATGGTCTTTTCTCTGGAATGTCAGGTAATTGAAATTGAACAAACACTGAACAATGGCAGCGATGAATCTCTCAATGCAATAAATTCTATTTCCATGCAGCATTCATTTTCAACAACTAACAAGTGCCAAAGGTTTATAAAGAAGAAATCATGTCAGGGAGATTGCTCTCCCCTTCCACCCCCCAAGCAAAGGATTTCAAAACTAGGGAAAAGAGCAACTTTATTATGTCTTGGTTGTACAAGTGGAGTACTTGACCCCTTAGGTCATAGATCCATAAAACAAATTAGTGTTAATCTCTGTGGATGGGAGCATGGGTCACTTTGACAGCAAGTGGAAGAAGGGCTGGAGATAAGTAGTGAAAAACTTATTAGGAGTGTCAGAAGGTGAAAGTTTGGCGAGGCTTTCCAGGTTTGCTGGTTGAAATACTGCAGGGAAAAAAAAAAAGGAAATCGAGACAAAAGTTTGGTGATATTGTCTATAGTCAGTTGAAGTTTTTTCCTGCAGGGGGAAGAAAAAGGAAATGGAGAAATAATTAGGAAACTGCAGATGTGACAGAGAAATGACGGATGTTAGGAGAGCCAGCTATTATCCTCAGCTGTGTGCTACTCCCTGCTCTGTGCTGTCAGTAGCTCACAGAAGCTTTTGTTAACATTATTGGCTCCTGGAAAATTTAGGCTATTAGCATTGAAAGACTATGGAATACATTTTTATGATGTCTTTATTAAGGATACCTTCTTATTTTCTTTTAAATGTGTGCCTCACATGAGCATGTCCTTATTTTTCTTTCTTGCTGCCCTTTGTAGAATATTTTTATATCATTTGATTCTGCTGGTGCCATGAAACATTCTAAAATAAATAAAACTTGTTTCCTGTACCCAGTGTTTTGGGATATCTGTGTGTATATGTGTACATATGTGTGTGTTGCCCAGTATAGGAAGTTATTGGTAATCTGTTCTGGGTATGAGACAGGTAGGTCACTCTTAAAGTTTCAGAAGTGTGTGGTTAACTTCTGAAATCCAGTTCCAGAATTAGTATTTCTAATTAGTATATCTCCGGACAGAGATGGGAGAATTGGCTAGAAACAACCATTGCTCAGTGCTTTGGTTTTTTCCCCCTCACAAACTCATCAAATAAGCAGATCTCCCAAACGTTGCCTTATAGGTTAAGCTAGTGATTGGAGTTCTAGGCACAAGCTTCTTAGGAAGAGAAACTGCAAATGAACTGGATGAACTGATTTATTGACCCCTTTCTGGGCCGCTGGTAGTTCAGCCTCGCTTATGGTTTTATTTGTAATTCCTTGTCGTTGTAGACAAGATTGCCTACTTCTTATGATTATTTCCTTAATTTTCCTGGGTCCAGACATTTGTTACTATGGTCACCAAATGTTCATGTAAAGATAGGATACTTTTAATAGCCAGCCTAATAGGTTAGGCTGATGTTCTACTCAGATGGGTTATTTTTACTGCAAAGATGGATTCCCAAAATAGGTAGCTTCAACCTGAAGTCAGACAGACCTGATTACTTAGCTAAGTTATATTTTACTTAGCTAAGTTATATGTAAGGAGGCAGGCCTTAATTTATTTTCCTATAAAATGGAGATAAAAAATAATTATCATGTATAGTTCTAGGCAATACACAGGGCAATTCATTGCCTAATGTTTGTACTTTCAAAAAACGATGGCTTCTATGGCCATATCATGTCAAAACAGTTGGTCTCATCTTGATCTTTCATGATGACTTAAGTCTCTGAAATGCCTACATGAGAAAGTCTTAGAACTCAAATACAAACTAAATGACTTTACTTTGGTTCCTCCAGGCAAGGAGCAAATGCCACAAGAGACGAGCTGACTACATCTGCATTCCTGACTGTTCAGTTGGATAGGTCGCTCGGAGGACAGGCTGTGCAGGTTGGGCTATTTTTACTCCCGGAACTCATACAAGTTGAAGTTTGGCTAGCTCAGTAACTAGTTAAAGCTTTCGTCTCAAGTTGGGATGGGAATTTTAACATTTTCTAAATACTACATTTTTTTCATTTTGGAATTTAAATGTTCCTATTCTCATGCCATGGTAGTTCTCTCAGATTCTGGAAAATAAGGAGCAAACAAAATGAAAAAAACGACAAAAAAAACATATTAACAGACCTAAGGAACCAAATGAACTGACAGGTACTTGACATGAAACTGTTCTACCCAAGTTATTACTTATAGCAGCTCACTTTCCAGCTTTCAAATCTTTGTAAATGTGTCATTACTTCTTAAAAAATAATAATTAAATAGAGAGGTAAGTCAGATACTTTAGTACAGACAATCTAAGCTGTGTAGGCCAAATTTGTTTTTCCAGCTGGGTTTTTTTTTTCCATCTTTGCCTGGAAGTTAGACCTAAATTTAAAGCAAGTTAAATCTAAATGTAAAGGTGCATGTTAACTTTTTACTTGTTTTTATTTTTAGTTTTTTAAGTTTATTTATTCATTTTTGATAGTGAGCAAGAGTGAGAGAGAGACGGAGAAAGAGAATCCCAAGAAGACGCCGCTGTCGGCACAGAGCCCGATGCGGGGCTCCATCCCACAAACTGTGAGATCATGACCTGAGCTGAAATCAAGAGTTAGACACTTAACTGACTGATCCACCCAGGCGACCCAATTTTTAAATTTTTTACAAATTAGCAAGATGACTGAACCCTTTAAATTCACTTAACTCTACTTTCCCATGAACTGTTGTATTCACTTCTTGAATGAAATACTTCTAGGGGCACCTGGATGGCCCAGTCGGTTAAGCATCCGACTCTTGATTTCAGCTCAGGTCATGAGATCATGGTTCATGAGGTGAAGCACCAAGTTGGGCTTTGCACTGACAGCAAGGAGCCTGCTTGAGATTCTCTCTCTCTCTCTGCCCCTCCCCTGCCCTCTCTCTCAAAAATAAATAAACATGTTTAAAAAAGAAAGAAATATTTCCGGCTAAGAACTGACATCAGTCATTTAATTGATCTTTAAAGTGTTCCTTACCAAGTTATGCAAAAACTTTGAAGATATGCATTGTGCTTTATAAATTCTATGTTTCATAATAAAATACTTGATATACCCAATGAACTAATTTGCATTCATTGTTAGCCAATGTGAATCCTAAATTCACTATGAAATGGTAATGTTTAGTTTAACCACTAGATGGCAGTAGTTTACAATAATATATAAACAACTCCAGTCCTGCACTGCTGTTTGAAACATTCCTTTGCAGAGTATATTAACTGTAGTGAAGATTTTTCAATTTACCTTTTATCTCTTTTATCTTAATTTAGCAGTGGAAAATGAGTCTTATTCAGTGGCCCACTTTTTTGTGTGTTGGCCGTTGAGGTTTTCTCAATGTCACCCCAAGTTTGGAGTTGTGACTTAGAAGACATTTGCATAAGTTGCTACTTGCTTATTTGCATGTTTGCTAATAGAAAGATATCTGTGGGGTGTGCCTGGCCGGCTCGGTCAGTAGAGCATGCAACTCTTGATCTCAGGGTTGTGAGTTCAAGCTCCATGGTGGGTATAGAACTAACTTTAAAAAATAAATAAGTAAATAAAAAAGAAAAGAAAAAAGAAAAATATCTGTGAAGTTAGTTATTTTAGTGCTCCCTGGGCCTCCGGGCTATGGTTTGTACATCAGCATTCCCATTTACTTGGCTTCTAACAAAAGACACACCAGGGTGACTGAGACAGTTCAGTTTTAGCATAGAGCAAAATAATTGAAGAAAACAGAGAACTGACACAAAATTTGAGCTGTTTGTGTAAGGAATTACATCAGTAATTTATGTAAGAAACAGGAGATTTGTTTCTAATCCAATATCTGGTGTTCAGCTACTAGGTGAAGTTAAATGATTTACTATTTACTTCCTTCAATTTCTTTATCCTGAAGAGTCCTTATATTACATATTGTAAGTGGTTATATTTAGCAAATCTATTACCATTTCTATAGATAAGAAGTAGAAAATATATTCAATTTTTGTTTTTGCCAGCTTTTGATGTTTGGATTGAAATCTATTCATCTGAAGATTATCACAATGTTTTCATAGTTGTAGAGATGTAGAAATAATAAATATGCCTTGGCGTTGCCTTATTTTGGGAAGCATTTAAATGTACATCTCTTCACCTTCTGAACAAGATCCAAAACGTTTCAGAAACAAATATATCACTAAACATCTGTAGTGTTGGTGCTCTTGAAAAAAGTAATTTTTATAAATGATGGCATACACAAGGACTTTGTTGTGTTTTTCTCTTTTGGAGATGTAGATGAACAGCCTTATCTGTTTATACTTTCTGGAAGCAGAGAGTGGTACAGTGTGGTGATGTTTCCCCTGAGAAGAAACTGCTCAGGGTGCTGTGTCTGGAGAAAAAGATTCTTAAGTCAGCAGGAAAACTGTGCTTGATTTGCATTAACCTATATTTTCTGTTAATCATCATGCCTTCTGCGCTTCATTTTTAATTTGTTTTTTGTTTTGTTTTCAAAAAGGAAAATAACACATGTGGAAATACAGCCTTCTTTCACTGCACCCTTTATTACGTTTCTTTTATCCCCCCTGCCCCCCAGATCCGAGTCTCTCAAGGCAAAGAGCCTGCTCACCTGCTGAGTTTGTTCAAAGACAAACCGCTCATTATTTACAAGAACGGAACATCAAAGAAAGGAGGTCAGGCACCTGCTCCCCCTATACGCCTCTTTCAAGTCCGGAGAAACCTGGCATCTATCACCAGAATCATGGAGGTAATGTCACGCATTCAATGAAACATGCCCTGTTTACAGACTTCCCGGTGGACCTGAGCTATCAACAAATAGTAGTCTTCAAAAAATTGGCAAATTCCTTTTATTTCGATAGTTAATCCATTGTTCACAATAACAAATTGCTAAAAGCAGGAGAACCAAATTAGCTCCAGATATCAGGCCTGTCACACTTTTCGTCTGCATTGTACCAAAACAAATACATTTTAAGAGTAATGTAACAAATCAAACGGTCAAAGGCCCGAGGAAGCTGAAACTGTCTTGAAAGGCCTGGAGGAAGATGAATGGCATGTAATGGCCAAGTGGTCATAGTGGGGAAATCCAAGAGGGAGAGCCCATGTTTGTGTAGGTGTAACAGCTGTGGAAGGTAAGCTTCATCGCACATGGGGCCAGAACCATAACTCAACAAGCCACATAAGCTGTCTCTGACAGCAACTGTGAAAGAAATCAAACCCCATATCACAGGTCATAAGACAAGACCTCCAGGTATGGACAAGGCTGGCAGGCATGGGTGTTTATATGGCTGGTGTTTTCACCTCTAGGCTGGTGTTTTCATCACTTTTCATCATCCAGACCCTTCAGTCACCATTGAAATCCAAGTCTCCCCAGTCAGCCCTAAACTGCCCTGCACATTCTGTACTCCCCACACCTGGACCCACCTGCGAACCCTTCCCCTTCACACAAACCATTCAGCTGAGCCATTGAAGCTAGGTGGGTCATAGCATCCCCCCACTACAATCTGTTCCCTATATCACCCTCCCCCTTTTTGCACTATGGCTGTCCTCTGAGGACATTGCCCATACAGCCCTCTTAAGTGGCAGGTGTTTTTCCCCAGTGCCCTCTTACCAGACGTGGGGGCGGCTGGAGTATCCTTGCTCAGCCTTGGCTGTTTGACTTTTGTCCTTCTTATCAGACTCTCCCTCCCTCAGCTTCCTTGTGCTGTTGTCCATGGAGCTGCCAGTCCTTCCCCTCTTATTCTTTGGTGGTTTCAGCCATTGTTTGACTATGTCCATCACTCTGGCTTCTCTCATCCAACAGTCTTATTGTTGACCCCTTTTATCTCACACTCATGTGGTCCTGTATTAAACCTTGCCATTGACAATCACTTTAGCACCTCAGAAATCTGTTTCAGACATCTAATCTCTGACAACCATCTGCTGTCATTTGGCCCCTTTACTCTGGGATGCACATCCCAGCAATCTCAAACCTGAATCCATGCACCCCCTCCATCCATCACACCCTTCATATCCTCCACTCTCCAGATCTCTCCTTTGAGAACTGAGTCAGAGTTTCAGAGAACATAAACGTAATCACACAAGAGTCACTTATCTACTCCCCAAGTTCACCATTGTGCCTGCATCTGTTCATATATATTCTCCTTCTTGCCTGTTTTGTGGAATACATGTTTATTTATATTTAACAATTCATAGGTATTTTATAACAGTTACTTATATATAAATACCAAATTATTTTATAAATTGATATTGATATACTCATATCCATAAATTAACAATGCAAATTAATGTTTGTAAAAAGTAATATATCGGTAAATAAATTAATACATGTTTATTACATAAACAAACAAAATGTGACTTCTGTCCTAAGGCTGAATTCTTACCACCTGTCACCACCAACTTCTGTCCAGAACCTCCCACCCTCTTGCCTTCCTACGGGCTTCCTTGGATTCCACTCTGTCCCATGTTCTTATCTCACTTCCCATTCATCATTATGGCTGGCAGTAATCTCCTTTCTCTTCTCTGTCATCGGTGTATTCTTCTCTTCTGGATTATTTACTTCACAATACAAGCATGCCTTCAAAACACTCCCATCTTCCTTTAAAAACTATCTTTTGACCCCGATCCTGCCAGCTACCGTATCCTTTTTCTGCCCTCCTTAAGAGCACAGATCCTCAAAAGCATTGCCCTCGCTCACTCCCTATCCGTACACGTGTAAGCCTCTTCTCTGTAAAGCCGTTCTCCTCAGGCATCCATTCCCACCACGCCTATGCTGTTATCTAGTTGCCAGTGCCCCCCATTCACCATCTTTTCGGACCCCTTTACTTAACCTTCCATTAGCCTTTGCGACAGTTGCCCTTCCCTGGCTTCTTGAAACACTATTATTTTTATTTTATTTTTTTCACCAGGCCTCTGAAGCCACTTACAAGATTTCTTCCAAACTTCTGAAGAGTGTTTTTGTTCCACTTCTCATACTAAACCAGTTTCTGCTTCTCCTCTGCTGTGTGTTCTCCAAGCCCCCTAAGGCTCAGTCTTGGCCCTCTCCATGACGATCGCATTCAGTCATATCATTTAAATGCTATCATGTACACTGATCTCATCCAGAACATTCTGTACACGGGTTCTGATGTGTTCAATGATGACTAATTATTATTTTTTTTTAATCTATCAAATTAACCATTAAGCTCTCATCTATAGGTACACTCAGCTGATGTCAGATAGAAGAGTTGACAAGAATCCTTGCATTCCTGGTCTCTTCCTTGCACATCTTTATGAGACATGCAAGCTCCCTGTGATGTGGTTCCTTTGTGTCCTTTCAGGCTCTGAAACTGGCCTTCACATTCCTAGCCTCTCTGAAATGTGCTAGTCAAAACCATGTTTGTGAGGCTTTCTGTTTTCATCTCCTGGGACGCTAATGCTTTATAATGTTCTATTTTGGAACTACCTCCCTGATGTCACACTAGTCCCTGTGTGGGCCTGTTGCCCCCTGTCTATCATCCAACCTCTTTCTTCTGTACCGATAAAGAGACATTTGGATGAGAAATTGGAAGTCCTGGTTCCTAGCAATCTCCATCATCACATCTGATAGATTCCTTTGACTGTTGGTCCAAGAGACCTTGTTTCTACTGAAAAAGGATGATAACCACTTCCCTGAATGTTACCAACCCCTGGAACACATCTTTAACATTTCCAACAGATTGTGTGTCAACTATATTTTAATTAACAAATAAAAACCAGAACTTCCAATGATTCCTTCCTCCTCTGGGGCACTCTCTGGGGATAGGGCCCTGGCAAACCTGGTGAAATCCAGCTCTCCATGTTAGTTGATGGCACTTCAACCCAGTTGGCCAAGTGCCAGCATTTGGCAGCTGAGCATCACCTCCTTCTTGAAACGCTCTCTGCACTTGGCCTTGAGCACACCACACTTGGGTTTTCTTCCTCTCTCATGGTTGTTCCATCTCAGTCTTTCTCACTGGCTCTTCTTCATCACATTGAGCCCCACAGTTGTGCAGAAAGTCATACTGTCAGTGACACAGTCATGCGGTCAGACAGGTTCTCACAGAGTCTGACACAGAGTCACAGAATCACAAGGTCATAGGCAGGAAAACACCCATCCTGGGACCCTTGGGCTCACTAGCAGGCCCGACACTGCACATGCTTGCCCTGCCCCGAGGTTCCATGTCCAGCCTCACCCTCAGGTGAGAGTCTGGGCCCGTCTGGGTCCTTCTCTCTCCTCTGTGGCCATAGGGAGCACAACTGTGCTCACCTGGCCAGTCCCTGAGAGTGGCCATGGCTTTGTGGTTGAAAGGAAGGGGCATGTCAGTGCTGTGTTTTTAATCTGCTATAGTCTTTTATAATTTGACTTATGATTTATCTGAGCCTGGAGAACCTTTTAGTGAATTTGCATTGTTATCTCTTTGCCAACATTGGACTCCAGTTCCGATTTTATAATTCCTAGGTGTCCTTTGTAAGTTTTTGGTGTTTTTTTTTTTTTTTTTTTAATTTCAGTATGATTAACATACAGTGTTATATTAATTCCAGGTATACAATATAGTGATTCACCAGTTCCATACATTACTCAGGGCTCATCAAGATAAGTGTACTCTTCATATCCTTTATATATTTTATCCATCCTTCCCCTCTTCCCTCTGGTGATAATCAGTTTGTCCTCTGTAGTTAAAGGTCTGTTTTTTTTTTTTTTTTTTTTTTGGTTTGTCTCTTTTTTTCCCTTTGTTCATTTGTTTTAATCCACTTATGAATGGAATTATATGGTGTTTGTCTTTCTCTCACTGGCTTATTTCATTTAGTATTATACTCTGTAGCTCCATCTATGTTGTTGCAAATGACAAGATTTCGTTGCTTTTTAGACTCAGTAATATATATAGCTGGAAGTTTTATACACACACACACACACAGTCACTTCTTTATTATCTATTCATCTATTGATGGACACTTGGGCTGCTTCCATAATCTGGCCATTGTAAATGCTGCCTCAGTAAATATAGGCATATATATATATCCTTTTGAATTTGTGTTTCTCATGTTCTTCGGGTGAATACCCAATAGTACAATTACTGGATCATAGTGTAGTTCTATTTTTAGGTTTTTGAAGAACCTCCATACTGTCTACACAGTGGCTGCACCAATTTGCATTCCCACCAACAGTGCAGGAGGGTTCCCCTTTCTCCACATCCTTGCCACTATTTGTTCTTTCTTGTGCTGTTGATATTAGCCATTCTGATAGGTGTGAGGTGATACCTTATCGTGGTTTTGATTTGCATTTCCCTGATAATGAGTGATGTGGAGCATTCCTTCATGTGTCTGTTGGCCACCTAAATGTCTTCTTTGGAAAAATGTCTGTTCATGTCTTCTGCTCATTTTTAATTGGATTATTTGTATTTTTTGGTGTTGGGTTATATAAGTTCTTTATGTATTTTTGATACTAACTCTTTATTGGATATGTCACTTGCAAATATCTTCTCCCATTCAGTCGGCTGTCTTAATTTTGTTGGTCGTGTCCTCTGCTGTGTAGAAGTTTTTATTTTGATGTAGTGCCAAAAGTTTTGCTTTTGTTTCCCTTGCCTCAGAGACATATGTAGAAAGAGGTTGCTATTGCCAAGCCAGAGAAATGACTGCCTATGCTCTCTTCTGGGATTTGTATAGTTTCAGGTCTTACATTTGGATCCTTAAGCCATTTTGAGTTAATTTTTGTGTATGGTGTAAGAAAGTGGTCCAGTTTCATTACTTTGCATTCTTTTGCATTCTAGATGCATTTCTGCATCTATTTTGTATCATTTGCATGTTGCTGTCCAGTTTTCCCAACACCATTTGTTGAAGAGACTGTCTTTTTCCCATTGCATATTCTTGCCTCCTTTCTCAAAGATTAAGTGACCATATAATTGTGGGTTCATTTCTGGGTTTTCCATGTTAGTTGATTTAGGTGTCTATTTATGTGCCAGTACCATACTGTTTTTATTGCTACAGCTTTGTAATATAACTTGAAGTCTGGAATTGTGATATCTCTAGTTTTGTTTTTCTTTTCCAAGATTGCTTTGGCTCTTCAGGGTCTTTTGTAGTTCCATACAAACTTTAGGATTGTCTGTTTTAGTTCTGTGAAAAATGCTGTTGGTATTTTCATAGGGATTGCATTAAGTCTGTAGACTGCTTTGGAAAGGTTTCCTTTTGATTATTTGAAAAACCCCTTTAAGCTGGGGAAAGAAAAACTGAACATCTTTTGCTTTATGTGTGTCATTTGTGTACATTACACCCACTTTCCAACCATCATTTATAGCCTATACTTGTTCTTATGATTTCTTTGAATATCATTTTTGTTACTTATCACTTACATTTGGGTAATTTTATTTGTAGAGCCCTATGCTTGTCTGGGGGCAGATAAGCATTCTAAGGTGACACAGAGAAAAGTGCTACTAATGTTTCTTTTTTTAAGAAAGTGTTTATTTATTTTGAAGCAGACAGAGAGCTCTAGCGGGAGAGGGGGAAAGAGAAAGGGAGAGAGAGAGAGAGAGAGAGAGAGAGAGAGAGAGAGAGAGAGAGAGAGAATCCCAGGCAGGCTCTTCACTGTCAGCCCAGAGCCCAACATGGGGCTTGATCTCACAAACCGTGAGATCATGACCTGAGTGGAAATCAAAAATGGGACACTTAAGCGACTAAGCCACCCAGCTGCCCCCAATGTTTCTAATACCGTAGTGGTGTCCTAGTGCCACCCTGGGATCATGACAAAAGGCAAAGGATGGTTTGTCCCTGTCACAGCTTCTCAGGCATGTTTATTGAGGGAACAGCAATGAATTTGAATCACTGTGTTATTTTTCTTTATACTCTAGGTAGATGTTGATGCACATTCCTTGAATTCCAATGATGTTTTTGTCTTGAAACTGCGGCAAAACAATGGCTACATCTGGATAGGAAGAGGTGCTAGCCAGGAGGAGGAGAAAGGAGCAGAGTATGTAGTGAGTGTCCTCAAATGCAGAACCACAAGGATTCGGGAAGGCAGGGAACCAGGTGTGTACTGTGGGGAGAAGGAATGCAGCCAGCATTTCTATTTGGTATCATTGCTAATCATGTGTTTATTTATTTTGATAAATAGGGCCTTTGTAATGGTTACAGGGCATTAAAAATCCTTCCACTAGTTGCAAAAGTGGGTGATGGTACCTGTCATATTTAAGTAATTTCTTAACATTAAAGTCAAGGTTAATGTAAAGCAATACCAACTCCATGCTCCTGGAAAAGCATTCAGTAACTCATTGTATTTTTCACAGAGGAGTTTTGGAATTCCCTTGGAGGGAAAAAAGGCTACCAGACTTCTCCACTGCTAGAAACCCAGGCAGAAGACCATCCGCCTCGGCTTTATGGCTGCTCTAACAAAACTGGAAGATTCATTGTGAGTGTCTTACAGAACATGGGAGTAGAACTGAACGACCTTGGGAGAGGCATTCTGGTGTGGCTCTGACACTTTTTAGCCATGTTAGTGCTCTGATTCTCAGTTTTAGCTTGCTTGTCTGCAAACAGGTGATAATCTTAGCTCTATGCAGGGTCGCTTTAAGAGTCAATGAGTCAGTGATGTGGGGCATTGGGGTGGCTCAGTTGGCTAAGCCTCGGACTCTTGATTTCGGCTCAGGTCACAATCTCATGGTTTGTGAGAAAGAGCCCCATGTCGGGCTCTGCGCTGACAGTGCAGAGCCTGCGTGGAATTCTCACTTTCCCTCTCTGTCTCTGTCTCTGTCTCTCTCTCTCTATCTCTGCCCCTACCCCATGTGCATGCATGCACACACACTCTCTCTCAAAATTATTAAATAAACATTCTTAAAAAAAAGAGTCAATGATGTAATGGATGTGAAAGCATAGGAATACTGTAAAGTACTATATAAATCAAACTGCTCATAAAAATATCAGCTGCTTTGCACCTGTGTCAACATGAGGTTGTTGTGATACGAATATGCATATGGTTGGATTTACTAATTTAATAATTTGACACTGTCTGTGGGAAACCATAGTGGTCTGTGATCAGACTATGTCAGTTTTGCACTTCAATTTCCCAGGGATTAAAAGTTTCACCACATTGACTGAATAAAAATATTATGGAAATATTATGATCATTGAGCAGAATCAGAGAAAGCTATACATGCACCTGCAAATTAACTGAAATCAGCAAAAAATGTTTTATTTCATTCACAGGCTTTGAGTTCCAGACGTTTCAAAGTAAAAGTATTTGTGTACAAGACTGATTTTATACTGGGCTCCAAAATATCTTGGAGTGCAGCCCCTCATCTCATTTCAACCATAAAAATTTGGTTTTCTCTGTTTGACATGTGAGGGCTTCGTGTAAATTTTTTTATTTAAAGGACAAACTTCTTTCCTATATAAAATTTGATCTCAAGGTTTGGTCACCATGTCCTGGTGAATACAAGCTTTGTTTTTCAATACACACACACACACACACACACACACACACACACACACACACGAAAATTGCCTAAGTCTTTTCCCAGGTACATTGCTTGCTAGAAATAAAATGTTTTGGGGCGCCCGGGTGGCTCAGTTGGTTAAGTGTCTGACTTATCCTCCAGTCATATCTCACAGTTCATGAATTCGAGCCCCACATCAGGCTCTGTGCTGACAAGTCAGAACCTAGAGCCTGCTTCGGATTCTATGTTTCCCACTCTCTGCCCCTCCCCCTCTTGTTCTCTCTCTCTCTCTGTCTCTCTGTCTCTCTCTCTAAAAAATAAATAGACATTAAAAACATTATTGAAAGAGTGCTTTGAAGAAGAAACTGCTAGCTTTGCGCAGTGGCAGTATCGTAGCCAATGAGGTTTATCCAAGGCGCGATTATTGCTAAATGAAGAAGAAACTGCTCATGTTCACTTGAAACAGTGAAGTGATTTGACCTAAATATTAAAGGTTTAAATTAAAAATTAGAGTTTTGATAAATATTTGGCTGTTGGGCACCATAGTTGCTCACCTACTTTCTAGGAAATCCCTGTATTTTAGAAACTTGTTAGAAAAAAATCTATTTTACTCTTTTGACTGTTAATTTTATGTGGCATCCAACTAACTTCTTACTCAACTAATGCTTCTATAATTTCTTAGTATGGTTTGCTCACATTGCTAAAATTAACATGCTCACATTGCTAAAATTAAATGAAGATATATTTTACAAAAATAATATCTAGGCTTTGTTCTCAGTCAGTCTTGAAAAATTCTATTAGTTTTTGTGGGTTTTTTTTTGTCATGAACATATTTAAAGGAAATATACTTTTTCTCTACACCTACTCATTTTCTTGTTTGATTTTTGGAACTCTGGCTATTCTCTTCACAAGTTAAGGAAAAGTAGTGTCACTAACAAGTTTTTGATCTTATCATCACAAGCTGAAAGCTGGCTTTAGACTAGATTTGCATAAAGTAGCAGAGCATGTTGCTTAAAAGAACAAGTTTCAGAACCAGTCTGCAGGTACAGTATCACGTACTTACTGGCTGTGTGACCTTAGGCTGGTTATTTACCTTCTCTGTGCTGTAATTTTCTCATCTATAAAATAGGGATAACCCTAGTATCTACTATATAGTGTTGTTGTGAATATTAAATCAGTTCTTGCATATAAAGGATTAGAATAGTGCCTGACTTGGAGTAAATGATATTTTAGGTTTTTGCTTTTATAAATCATTATGTGGTTGGTAAAAATTCTGTAAGAACAATATAAACTAACTTTTTGCTTTTGGTAAATAGTTTTTGTTTGTTTGTTTTTTATATGACAGTCTCAGAATCTCATCAGATTACGACAAATGTGTATTCCGCTCAGAGAGCTCCAGGTTGCCTGGGGCCAGCTTTACTTAGGCTGGGCCCAGCTGGGAGATTCTCCTTTGGGCTGTGGTTCCATTGATGCCTGTTTTTCCCATGACTCAGCCCAGGAGTACAAGAGGGCCCTTGATGAGTCAAATTTACTAATTGACTTGGCCAAAGACAAGGTTACCTCCACTTACTGGACTGTACCACAAAGTCACACAGCAGAGGGACTAGAGTCCAATCTGCCACACCTTCCTAAATATCAGAGGGTTCTTTATCCAGAATCCTTTAAACTTTGTGAACTTCAGATTAATACCTGCCCACTGGTAGTGGGTGCGTTAAACTAACCCTCCCGAGTATCCTTTGATGTTAACTATAGAGAACAGAATTTAACACATTTAAAATAATAATAATAAAACTTTGCTTACAGAATATTATGTTGTATCATCTTGTCAAAAATTGTCAACTTAAAAAATGACCAGACCTACTGATCTTATTAAAATAATCTTGGCCTACAATATAAAAGACAGCTTAATACTTAGACCATAAACTCAAATACCTTTAGGGACTACAAAGGTGACAGAAATCCGTGAAGCAGCTTGTCACAAGGACTGTCATAGAGCTTGTCATAGAGCTGTGGTCAGACTGTTTGTAGCCTACCTAGGACATTCAGGTGCAGTGTTGATATTAAGTACTGTGCTTCCCAGACAAGATTCCATCAGTTTGTGATATATGAGTAAACAGATAAACAATTTTTTAAATCTTTATTACCCACATCACATCATGCCAGTCAGAGTGGCTAAAATGAACAAATCAGGAGACTATAGATGCTGGAAAGGATGTGGAGAAACGGGAACCCTCTTGCACTGTTGGTGGGAATGCAAAATGGTGCAGCCGCTCTGGAAAACAGAGTGGAGGTTCCTCAAAAAATTAAAAATAGATCTACCCTACGACCCAGCAATAGCACTGCTAGGAATTTACCCAAAGGATACAGGAGTGCTGATGCATAGGGGCACTTGTACCCCAAAGTTTATAGCAGCACTTTCAACAATAGCCAAGTTATGGAAAGAGCCTAAATGTCCATCAACTGATGAATGGATAAAGAATTTTGGTTTATATACACAATGGAATAGTACGTGGCCATGAGAAAGAATGAAATATGGCCTTTTGTAGCAATGTGGATGGAACTGGAGAGTGTTATGCTAAGTGAAATAAGTCATGCAGAAAAAACAGATACCATATGTTTTCACTTTTATGTGGATCCTGAGAAACTTAACAGAAGACCATGGGGGAGGAGAAGGGGGAAAAAAGTTAAAGAGGGAGGGAGGCAAACCATAAGAGACTCTTAAAAACTGAGAATAAACTGAGGTTGATGGGGGGTCGAGGGAGGGGAGGGTGGGTGATGGGCATTGAGGAGGGCACCTGTTGGGATGAGCACTGGGTGTTGTATAGAAACCAATTTGACAATAAATTTCATATTAAAAAATAAAAATTAAAAAAATAATCTTTATTACCCCAAAAAACAAAAACAAAAAGAAACTAGCAAACTTTATTTTTGTGGTGCTCCAAAAGAATACAATACATTCATATCCTATATACTAGAAAAATTACTGCTCTACTGTTGGATCATAAAGCTTCTTCATACATTTCAGATTGAAGAAGTTCCAGGAGAGTTTACCCAGGATGATTTGGCAGAAGATGATGTCATGTTACTGGATGCTTGGGAACAGGTAAAACTATATTTGATGGTAAGAAGAGAGTGTGCTTATAGCTGGGAACTCACAAAACCAGCTTTGAAAAATGGCAAGTCTAATAATAAATGGACTTATGGATTTAGGCTGTGTTTGAAAAAGACCCAACACAGTCTGGCAAAAGGTAAAACTGGTACTTGTAGCCAATTTATTTCCTAATGTGGAAATAATTCTATGGCTACCATCTGTGGCTGTATAGTTTTAGGAAAAGAAAAAAAAAACCACTACTATTTTTCATTTCACTCCTAACTTATTCATGCATTCATCTCTCCATTTAACTAATAAATGCATTAGTGGGTACAATGCCTTGGAGGTGCAATGCCAAGAGGAAGACTGAGAGATTCAGAAGTTTTCTTGAAATCTGACATGAAGTCATAGGGGACCTTTCCCCTGGGGAAGAAACAGATGCAGGATAGTTTTGAATCTACACAGTAAAATACATTATTGTTATATATATCTTTATTTGGGAGACAACGAATGGGGATTTGGCATGCCATATCTGAGAGTTGGGTTTTGTGGGTTTTTTTTTAACCCTTTATGTAAACTGATTAAATAGTGAAAGGGAAAAATAAATATATTAGGAATTAAAGTGTATACAGCAATTATGAAACCTGCATCTGAATTAGGCCTAGTCTTAGAGTGAGCCCTGCTAATTGTTACGTTCAGATCTGTTCTTAATTGCTAAAGCCATTTGTTTATTTTACACCTTAGCTTCTTGGTCTAGAAATAATCATATTTGAATTTGACACCTAACTACAGATTCTCCCCAGGTGAATGGATCACTTATTTATAGATATGAAATTTATTTTTTTTAATTTTTTTGTTAATGTGTATTTAGTTTTGAGAGACAGAGAGAGACAGAGCATGAGCGGGGGAGGGACAGAGAGAGAGAGGGAGACACAGAATCCGAAGCAGGCTCCAGGCTTTGAGCTGTCAGCACAGAGCCTGGCACGGGGCTTGCACTCACAAACTGCGAGATTGTGACCTGAGCCAAAGTTGGACGTTTAACCGACTGAACCACCCAGGTTGCTCTAGATACGAAATTTATTTTTTTTTTTAATTTTTTTTTCAACGTTTATTTATTTTTGGGGACAGAGAGAGACAGAGCATGAATGGGGGAGGGGCAGAGAGAGAGGGAGACACAGAATCGGAAACAGGCTCCAGGCTCTGAGCCGTCAGCCCAGAGCCCGACGCGGGGCTCGAACTCCCAGACTGCGAGATCGTGACCTGGCTGAAGTCGGACGCTTAACCGACTGCGCCACCCAGGCGCCCCTAGATACGAAATTTAAAACCGCATGTCAAAACACCTTTGTGTATTAAGAATTAAAATGAGAATGACATTTCCTTATTCAGAAGAATTTAATTCTCTCCATTTGTAGTCAATTCTATAGTCATGGATACTTTAGAATATTTCCCTTACTACATTTTATTTTTTTAATCACATTTTTCATTTATATTACCATGATGTCATGGTTTGTTCTGTGCCCTGCAAGCAAATATTTCAGTACTTTCAGTATGAATTAGAATACAACCAAAACTAATTTGACCAACATTTCTCTGCCAACAAGTTACTCTAAAGTGATTTAAGTATAAGGTAATTCAAGAGAATGCTTCAGCACTGAAGTTCCCAACCTACACATTTGACAAGAAGAATATGTACGGAATATATAATTACATCAGTTAAAAAAAAAAAAAAAAACTCAATATTTAAATACTAAACATTATAGCACTTTTACCAAAGTGTTACAGGATACGGTTTTATAGGTGTAAACTATAGGCTTAAGTCAAATATTCCTAAAGGGAGTCTGAGGTCCCCACAAACAAACTAAGCCTGGTCCTCCCCGGATAATACTAAAATGGAGATAATGACTGCCTTACATTCTCCAGGAGTGGGTACAGAAGATGGCCAATATGTTGTTTTGAGAAGGTCTATAAACTAGAAAATACTATGTAAACACGGAATATCAGGATGTGAAATCTGGAGTCAAACTGGCTGGCTCTCCATTTAGGTGTCTCCTAATACGGAAAACACTGGGAAAGTGGTGTAACTTCTCTTCACCTCCTTGTCCACATCCTTAACTCCAGGGCTTGTGGTGAAGAGTATAAATGAATGGTGTGTGAGAAGCACTTTCCTGAGGGCTTGCGCCGAATCAGTACTCCCCAAACACTACATATGATTATTGTTCCATTTTTCAGATTTTTATTTGGGTTGGCAAAGATGCCAATGAAGTCGAGAGAACAGAATCTCTGAAGTCTGGTAAGTGAGATCCCATGGAGGCTGTTACCCCGAATGGTTACGACTAAGTCCCTGACTGCTCTTCTCAGCACAGTTTTCAAAACTACACATTCAAACTGAGGGGACTCTAATAAGCTTTCACTTTCACAACTAAAGAGTAATGGAAATTTTTTAAACTGAAGAATTTCAGAATGAGAAAAGTAGGTTTTGTTACCTAATGTAGAATATGGTTACATCAATTTGTGCTGAAAAATTTAAATTCACTGAAATAATATTTTATTATTATTATTTAAATTCACTGAAGTACTATTGAAACCTCTATAACTGTGATAACCTAGATCTTTTAAAATTCCTTTTGAGTAATGCTGTTCTTTCAGGCACAGCTGCTGTTTATTATTGAAAAGTATAAGAATAATTATGCCATAAGGATTATTCTTTAAAGTTTGGTTTATTTTTAGGCAGTCATGAGACGCTCATGTGCAATCCATAGCAGTTGAGAGAAATCAATAAGGAATTGTTCATGTGGAACAGTATCTGGCTACTTTGGGGCAATGAACATTTGATCCATTACTTTAATTGGAAGACTTTTCATTCCGTCATTTTAGGTTAATCAAAACTAACCGAATGTGTATGTCTCTGCATTTCTTTATAGCCAAAATGTACCTTGAGACAGACCCTTCTGGAAGAGACAAGAGGACACCAATTGTCATCGTAAAACAGGGCCATGAACCACCCACATTCACGGGCTGGTTCCTGGGCTGGGATTCCCACCGGTGGTAAACTGGTTTTTGTAGGAAAAACCAAACAAATATTATGGCGCAACTGTCCCATTGCTGTTTTGGGGGAAGGAAGGTTTTTGTTGTGTGTTGGACTTTAGAAAGTTAACTTCAGCCGTGTGGCTATTGTTTTTGTGCCTAATATTGGGTTGAAATTCTTTTTAACTAGAATTTTCTTATGTTAGTATTTTAAAATAACCTAAAGTAAATTTTTGTTATGGACCAAGAGTAGCTCTGCTGGAAACTGGGATTTATATCTTTTTATATGAAATTTGTGCATAATCTAGGGGAGTTTATCAGGGAATTTTATAAATCAGGAGCCATTAGCCAAACTTTTTCTTTAATATGCCAGAGAAGTAAGCCGTAATGCCTTTGAGGCTATTCTCCTATGTGTTGTGTTCAAAAGGATAGTATATTTGTGGTGAGGTTGATGTTAAGGGGGGGGTTAAAAGTTTGTTGTTATTTTGCTTCTTCAGCCAATATGACTCTGACACCATTAACTCCCAAGTGTCATTTCCTAAGAGTAACTTTACCATGTTTGCCTTTTTAAAAGACTTTGAAATCACAGCTTTTTCATGACAAAATAGTCTACCTGGATATACGTATTTGACAGTGCTTGTTTAATACCACAAAGGCTATGTACAAAAAAATTCATTCATGCTGTCTTTCATCATGAAAATATACCTCTTTTTGAAAGGGTTTTTTGTTGTGACATTTTATTCAAATATGACATGTAAATTAATTACACAATTAGTTTTAAGGTTAAATACTTTTATTCACAAATACAAATTAATCTTTCTCTTAAAAAAATTTTTAATGTTTATTTATTTTTGAGAGAGAGAGAGAGACAAAGCAAGGAGGGGCAGAGAGAGAGGGGGACACAGAATCCAGAGCAGGTTCCACACTCTGAGCTGTCTGTACAGAGCCCGACACGGGGCTAGAATTCATGAATCATGAGATCATGACCTAAACCGAAGTCAGACACTTAACTGACTCAGCCACCCAGGCACTCCTCAAATTTAATATTTCTTATTCATCCTCATTAAGTGGTCAAAATTAAACAACCTTTCTAAAGTTACATAATTAAAAAAGATTTTAAATATATTGTGCATCTGAAACCTGGGCCCTGTTAAAAGATAAATTGAGGCATATTAAACATTTCAAGAGTTTATCTGAGTAAAAAATCCATCCAGATTGGGCAGTGCCAGACTAGAAGCAGTTAGGAGCACTCTACCAGAAGGAACTCAGGGAGAGACTTTTGTAGAGAAAGAGTAAAACAAAGTAAGGATATTACTGACTGGTTAGGCTTAAAGTCCAGTTGGCTGTTTGTGATTGGTTGTCCTCAGGTTTTGGTTTTGTAACCTTGAGGCATTTACAGGCTTGGATTTGGGTTTGCTTACATAGGTCTCCACAGCATTAGAGCCACATCAGTCTAATGGCCTCCTTGTTTAAATCATTTAACAGACCCCCCAAAAAGGAGTTGGGATAGAAGGTGGAGATCCAATAAAGTAGAAGCCAACTTTGGAAGTAGGCTAGAAGGTGGCTCATTGAGGAGCAGAAGGTACATTTCCATGGAAAGGGGAATCAGAGCCAAGGAGTGATTTAAGAAATTATCACACTCTCTCTGTGCGGAATGAATGGCGTGCGCATTTCAGACTGAGTCCTGGTGTGGGTTGGCATGGAGAAGTGAGCCCAGTACCATTATGGCTGAAAAGTAAATAGTCTTGTGGGGACCTGCAGCTTGTGCGAGTGCTAAGGAAGCAGTGAGAAGCCACGCTTCCAGGCACTGTTCCTTCATTCAGCACATAATTTTATTAGGTGTCTATTTGGTGTCAGGCACTATTCTAGGCACTTTGGATCCAACATGAATGAAACAAAGTCCAAACTGTCACAGAGTTTGTACTCCAGGGAAGAAGCTAACAAAAACAAGTCGATACAGAGTCCCCACTTAGGCTCAGTCTTGCTTTCCATGGTTTCAGTTAACTGAGGTCAGCTGTGGTCAGGAAGCAGCTGATTCTCCTTCTGGTGCATATGCGGGAGATCAATAGTAGCCTAACGCTACGACGCAGTGGCTACACCTTTTACTTCACTGCATCACGTAGGCATTTTATCATCTCACATCACCACAGGATGAAGCGTGAGTACAGTGCATTAAGGTATTTTGAGAGAGGGAAAGAAAGCCCATATTCACATAACTTTTATTACAGTATCTTGTTATAATTGTTCTATTTTACTGTTGTTGGTATGCTCTTGCAAGAACTAATTTATAAATTAAAATTTATCAGAGCTATGTATGTATAGGAAAAAAACAGTATATATAGGGTTCTGTACTAACCATAGTTTCAGGCATCCACCGGGGATCTTGGAATATTCCCTGTGGCTAGGTTGAGACCACTGTATATTATAAAATATATTAGAATATAAATTCTGTGGAGGGAAGATGTATAGGGAAGGAGGACAGGAGATCTTAGGTGAGAGGGGGGAAGAGTGCAATTTTAATAGGGTGGTTCCGGAAGTCCCTGTGAAGTAGATGATATTCAAACATGGAATAGACGGGGAGGGATGAATCTTGTGGTCACACCCAGGGACAAGGAATTCCAAGTGCACAGGTGCAGAGCTGGGAGCATTGTCTCATGCCTGAGTTCTAAAGAAGCAGGGAGAGCCCTCAGGGTTCTCTCCTTTCAACACTGGACTAGAACAAATACATCTTAAGCAGAACTGCTGTTTTAAGCCTGAGCTGTGAAAACATTGCTTTCCTAAATCCTAAACCCACGTACCCGAGGCAGAGATGGTGACACCTAAGGAGACAGCCACACGTCATCAGCACAAGCCCTATGGGGAGGTTGTATCCATTGAGCAGCGTGCCCAGCTAAAACACTGGAGGCGGCCACAGAAATTACCAGCAACTACAGCTGCTACATCAGGATTTATAAGCTCTACATTTAGTAAAGGGAAGGGCACCTGGTGGCGAGATAGGAAAAAGAGGATTTGTAAAAATTACCTGGAAAGACTAAGCTAGGGAGTTGTTTTTTCTAGCTTCATACCCAAAGCTGATATGGCTTTGAACAAACACCTGCAAATCATGTAAAGTCATTATGAGGGGAGGGGAACCTGTCCACCCGTAAAAAGATGATTGGTGGATTATAAAAGGGTCATCAGTCTATGGTGCTGTGTAGTCTTAAAACTCCAATTATGTGTAAAGCCCTGTAGAAATTAGTCTTCTGGCTTTAAAATACAGTTGTATATAACCTAAATTGATAGCTATAATAGTTTCATAATTTTCTGCATCTCTTGAACTATTGCTTATTATTAATTTTTTTATTTTTATTTTTTTGTTTAAAAAATTTTTTTTAACATTCATTTTTTGAGAGACACAGTACAAGCAGGGGAAGGACAGAGAGAGGGAGACACAGAATCAGAAGCAGGTTCCAGGCTCTGAGCTGTCAGCACAGAGCCCCATGCGGGGCTCCAACCCACGAACTGTGAGATCATGACCT
The DNA here is from genome assembly GCF_018350175.1 of Felis catus. Lineage (NCBI taxonomy): Eukaryota > Metazoa > Chordata > Mammalia > Carnivora > Felidae > Felis > Felis catus. Next base: position 105,778,377 of record NC_058369.1, read on the forward strand.
GAGCCGAAGTCAGATGCTTAACCGATTGAGCCACCCAGGCACCCCACTTATTATTAATTTTTAATATGAATCTTAGATTTCTTTCTTCTCTTTGAATTTCCTCAAAGATTTTTGGGATGAAAAACCAAAACAAATATAAGTTACTCCTCAGCTACTAGTGCTTTAAAAAAAAATTTTTTTTTTTACATTTATTCATTTTTGAGAGACAGATGGACAGAACACAAGTGGGGGAGGGGCAGAGAGAGAGGGAAACACAGAATCAGCAACAGGCTGCAGGCTCCAAGCTGTCAGCACAGAGCCTGAAGTGGGGCTTGAACTGACAAACCCTGAGATCATGACCTGAGCTGAGGTCGGATGCTTAACCAACTGAGCCACCCAAGCACCCCCTCAGATACTAGTGCTTTTATAGACCTTTCTTTGCATCAAATATTATAGCACACTCATTTTTGTATGAAATATGTGACTAGAAAACAAAATTTAGTGAATGCAGTAAAACAAAGTGCTAACCAGAAATAAGTATTCTAGCCAGAAGTAGCATATCTTAGGAATTTTATTTATTTACTTTTTATTTTTGTTTAAAGTTTATTTGTGTATTTTGAGAGAGCACACACACGTGCATGTGAGCTGGGGGAGGGGCAGAGAGACAGGGGGAGAGAGAGAGAGAGAGAGGAGAGAGAGAGAGAGAGAGAGAGAGAGAGAGAGAGAGAGAGAGAGAGAAAGAATTCCAAGGAGGCTCCATACTGTCAGTGTAGAACCTAATGCAGGGCTCAAACTCACCAACCACGAGATCATGACCTGAGCTAAAATCAAGGGTTGGACACTCAACCGAGTGAGCCACCCAAGTGCCCCTCTCAGCAGTTTTAAATAAGAATTCAGGGGCGCCTGGGTGGCGCAGTTGGTTAAGAGTCCGACTTCAGCCAGGTCATGATCTCGCGGTCCGTGAGTTCGAGCCCCGCGTCGGGCTCTGGGCTGATGGCTCGGAGCCTGGAGCCTGTTTCCGATTCTGTGTTTCCCTCTCTCTCTGCCCCTCCCCCGTTCATGCTCTGTCTCTCTCTGTCCCAAAAATAAATAAACGTTGAAAAAAAAAAAAAAAAGAATTCAGATTGCGGTATTAACTGAGCAAAAGACAAAGGAAACAAGGAACCTATAGAAAATCAACTAAATTGTTTTTTGTTAGTATTTGTTTTATTTTGCAAGACCATTAGAGAATCGGCTTAAAAAAACTTTTTTTTGTCCATTTCTTTTTTTTAAATATAATTTATTGTCAAATTGGTTTCCATACAACATCTAGTGCTCATCCCAACAAGTGCCCTCCTCCATGCCCATCACCCATTTTCCCCTCTCCCCACCCCCATCAACCCTCAGCAAAATAACTTCTGTATTGTACAGGTTATTCACAGAGATGGAATTCTAGTCAAAATAAAGGAAAGAATAATAGTATTTATTATATATATATATATATAGAGAGAGAGAGAGAGAGGATACATATGTCGTACTTCAAAAAGTGTATGTTTGAAACTTTTTCTTGCTGTCTTACTTTTTTTTCCACTATGATTTCTTCTCTTTAGTTTTAAAGGCTTACATTAGATTTTTTAAAGTATAGTATATATTTTACAAATTCTCTAAAATAATTTTCTCTCTTAAATACCATCCTTACCCTACTACCAAAAATATTAATGATGAACTACTTTGGTGCTGGGAGAAGAAAAAGGGGAGGTTGGATCCACATTTTACTGTATGTGCCTAGATCAACTTCGTGTGGTTCAGAAGTTAAAGTGTAAATGAAACTATGAAAATAGTGAAGCAAACACAGAGTTCCATCGTAATAGGGAAATCATCTCTCAGTAGCTGGTAGAAGAGAAGAAAATCAGTAAGGAGACAGGGGTCTCAAACAACATTCTCAACTAATTTAATCTCACTGATATATACTGAATACTCCACCAATAATAGCAACATAACTCTATGCTTTTTAAGGGCATTTAAAATATTCACCAAGAGAGAAAATAATACCTTCTGGGCCAGAAGACAAATTTCCACAAATTTAAGGTATTGAAAAATCATATAAACTATGTTCTCTAACCACAGTGGAATTAAACTAGATATTAACGACAGGGAAATATCTGCCTAGTCTCCAAATACTTGGATAAAGGAAATCACAAGAGAAATGAGGAAATATTTTTATCTCAGTGAAAATTGAAATGCTGCCTATCAAAAGGTGTAGGATATGGCTGACTCAGTATTTGAAAGGAAACATAGCATTAAATGTTAACATTAGAGAAATGGAAAGGCCTTGAGTCAGTGATGTAAGCTTCTGCCTTAAGAAACCCGAAGAAGAGCAGACTAAATCCAAAGAAAGCAGGGAGAAGGGAATGATGAATACAGACTAACACAGAAAAAGGGGAAAATATATAAATCACTAATATCAGGGGAAAACGAGGGGTATTGCCACAGGACCTTTGGACACTAAAAAGAAAATAAGAAACATAATTTTATGCTTGTAAATTTGACATTGATGACCAGGCACATTCCTCAGGAGACAGAAACTAGTAAAGCTAACTCAAGGAGTGGAGCCACATAAATAGCAATGTGTACGTATACTAAAGCAATTGAATTCTTAGTTGCACCTTCTAGCAGAGAAAAGCGTAGGCCTAACTGAACTTCACTGGTGATTTCTATCATTTAAGAAAGTAATAAAATCAGTTCTATATGAACTCTTCCAGATAATAGAAGATGATGATTAAAATAATAAGACATTTCCTGATTCATTTATAAGGCCAGTATTACCCTGATATCAAAAAGAAACAGATCATAAAGAAAGAAAAACTACATACCAGTATTTCTCAAAACACAGATATAAAAACCTTTAAGATAGATCGAATTGAATCCAACAATATGTAAAAATCCAAGGAGTTTATCCATGGAATCCATTTTAATGCTTAAAAATTAGTCAAGAATTCTCCGTAGTATCAGAATTAAAAGGAAAAACCATACGAAAATCTGAATAGATGCAGAAAAGCATTTAATAAAATTCAATAACCATTCATAATACAAACTAGGAATAGAATGGACGTTCCTCAATTTTGAAAAGAGTATCTGCAAAAAAATTTAGATCAAATAGGAAAGGAAAACCAAATATTTCCCGCTAAGATCTAGAACAAGATACAGTTGTTTGTTCTCATCATTTCTATCCCTTATTTTACTGGAGGTTATAAGCAGCCTCATAAGGCAGGGTTTCTAAACCTTGGCACCATTGACATTTTGATAATTCTTTGTTTGGGGACGGGGAGGCAGGTGGGGGGGGGGCGCTGTCCTGTGCTTTACAGGATGTTTAGTAGCATCTCTGCTTACCAGATACCAGTAGTGCTCTCCTCTACCTCCACTGAAAATGCCTCCAGATAGTTCCAAATGTCCCTGGGGACACAGAGAAGCAAAATTGTTCCTCCTCGGAGAACCACTTCAGTAAGATATGAGAAAGAACTAGAAGGCTCAAAGGTTGAAAAAGAAGAAGTGCTCCTGGTGAAAGTGATCTGGACATTAATAATTTTTAAATGCTCCCAGGTGACTATAATATGCAGCACAATTAGAGACCTACTAGAGCCTTCTGCGAATGGAATACAGCTCTCAAAAACTATAATTATTTATCTTTCAGTCACAGTATTTTTTACTGGCAAACATCCTTTTGACTTAAAAATTCTGTCCATGTCCTACTCTAGCCTCAAATCGAATTTAAGGCAGTGAAAATTCCATTATAATAAATCTACATGCCAACGTGTAAGATTTACTTACTCCGTTTATTCCAGAAAGAGATTTTCACTTTAAAGCTATAAGAATGGAAATTTTCTATTTGGAAATCTCTTCAAATTCATTAAAACAATGTTCTGTCTGATTAAAACCAAAATTAAGTCATCTTTAAAAAAACCTTCAGAACTGTGTACATCTAAACATCACAGTAGAGGGCACTCTTTCTCCATGTTAATAGTCTTGGCTAGTTTGTGAAAACACTGAGAAACATTCGTATTTACTTTTATTTTAGATTGAAAAAGAATAGTGCTTCTAGGCAGGTCAAATGTGGCTGTGTTCTCGGTCTAAAAATATTTTATACTATCTTCTAAATTTGAGCTTCAACAGAGTGCAATCATATATTGATTTTATGATATATTTGCTATATGCCAGCCTATACTGGTGTGTATATCCTGGTGTGTGTGTGTGTGTGTGTGTGTGTGTGTGTGTGTGTGTGTATGTGTGTATAAACTGGTGATACAGCAGAGAACAGATAGTTAAGGATGCCCTGCCCTCAATGGAGCTACATTTTAGTAGGCAGAAAGAGAAAAGAAGCAAAACTCAATATGTATTCTGTTGTATAGCAACAAGTGTTATAAAGAAAAAGAAGACTAGAAAGAGGGATAGCATCTGTGAGATGAGGAATTCTATTTTAGATAGAGTGGATAGGAAAGCCCTCTCTAAGGTGACATTTCATCAGAGAACAAAAGGAAGTGAAGATATAATCCTCTGATGGTTAATTTTATGTGTCACCTTGACCTGGCCATGGGATGCCCAGATATCTGGTTAAAGATTGTTTCTGGGTGTGTCTGTAGTGGAGTTTCTCAAAGAGATTAGCATTTGAACTGGAAGACTGAGTAAAGCAAGTGGCCTTCTCCAATATGGGTGGACATCATTCATTCTGTGGAGGGCCTGAATAGAACAAGATGGTGGTGGAAGGTTGAATCGGCTCTTTTTAACTTTTTGAACTCAGATAGCAGTTTTTCATCCCAGGACTGTGATTTATACCATCAACTCTCTCAATTCTCAGGACTTTGTACTCAGATTAGAATTTATACCACCTGCTTTCCTGTGTCCCCAGGTTGTAGACAGCATAGTGTGGAACTTCTCGGTCTTCATAATCATGTAAGCAAATTTCTTAAAAGTAATTCTCATTTGGGGTGCCTGGGTGGCTCAGTCGGTTGAGCGGCCGACTTCAGCTCGCGTTCGGCTGTGGGTTTGAGCCCCGCGTCGGGCTCTGTGCTGACAGCTCAGAGCGTGGAGCCTGCTTCAAATTCTGTGTCTCCCTCTCTCTCTGCCCCTCCCCCACTTGCACTCTGTCTCTGTCTCTCAAAAATGAATAAACGTTAAAAAAAAAGTATTAAAAAAAAGTAATTCCCATTTCACACACAGACTCACACACACATCTCCTGTTGGTTTTGTTTCCCTGGAGAACCATGACTGATGACTTACACCTTGGGCATATCTCTGGGTGGATCCGGCAGAGTTTTTCATGCAGAGGGAAAAGAAACTGGCTTGTTCAAGGCATTGTGAGGAAGCTAGTGTGGCCAGAGAGGATTGAGGGGGGTGGAGAAGTCTGAGAGATGAGGCAGAAAGGTAGTAGAAGCAAAATCATACAGAACTTGTGGTATTTTCATTTTCCCTCTGGATGAGATATGGTGGGATGACACGATTTGTCTCAGATCTTAAGAGACCCACGAAGAGCATCTGGTTATGATCTATGGTGGTGGTGAGGAGGGACTAGATTCAGACATGTTCAGAGTATGAAGCCAATAGGAAGATAATGGATTTGATAGTGAGTGTGAGAAAAATGAGAGAAATTGACTCTCACAGGAGTTGCCATTTACTGAGCTGGGAAACTCAGTGGGGGAGAAGTTTGGGAAACGGGAGTTGAACATGTTCATTTTTGAGATGCTTAGCCTACTGGACAATGAAAGTTGTCAGGTAGGCTCTTCAAGTTCAATAGAGAATTCATGGCCAGGGACGTGTATTTGCTATGAGTCAGTGCATAGATAGATTTAAAGACCTGAGAGTGGGCATGATGACAAAGGGTGTGAGTGTAGATAAAGAAGGCATCTGAGATGATAACTGAGTCTCGGGATGTTCCATCACTGAGAGACGGGAGAGGTGGGGAGGAGCAGCAAAGAGGATGAGAAAAAGATCTCAGTGAAGCAAGAAGAAATCCAAGGCAGTCCATGATGCCAGTGTTTTAGTGAGGATGTCAGCCTCCTTTAGTCATACAACAACCTGTGCCTTTCTGATAATATTCCAATAATATCACCATATTCTTGTGAATGTTGTAGTGGATGCTTAATGGGTACTTATCGCCAAATTGTACATTATCTAAAGCAGTGACTTTCAAACAGAGCTAATTTGCTCCCCAGGGCACACATGGCAATGTCTGTTGACATTTTTGTTATCACAGCTGGGGAACATCAAGTGCTACTGGCATCTAGTGGGTTGAACCCAGGGATGTCACTATCCATCCTACAGCACAGGAGAGCCCCTCGCAACGAAGGATTATCTAGACCAAAAGGCCGAGAATCCCTAACCTAGAGAAACTACATTTCAATTGGAAAAAAAAATAGTGTGTTACCACAGGGAAATTTTAAGGAAATAAGCTAAAATGAGATATTATAACACAATAGGACAGCTGCTTTAAAAAACAAACAAAAACATGATGTTTCACATAAAGGACAAAGATCTTCAAATTAATTAACTAAATTTGCCATATCCTTCTCAGCATGTAATAGAGACCCTAAGACTTAATTGTTTAGCAGATATTAAAATATATACAAGTACGGGGGCACCTGGGTGGCTTGGTCGGTTAAGCGTCCGACTTCGGCTCAGGTCATGATCTCACGGTCCGTGAGTTCAAGCCCCGCGTCGGGCTCTGTGCTGACAGCTCAGAGCCTGGAGCCTGCTTCAGATTCGGCGTCTCCCTCTCTCTCTGCCCCTCCCCTGTTCATGCTCTGTCTCTCTCTGTCTCAAAAATAAATAAACGTTAAAAAAAATTAAAAAAAATATATACAAGTACGTGAATAGTTTTTTTAAATTTTCAACACTACAATTTTGATACTCCATATTTAAAATAGATGTTGTTGAATCATGGTATATTCATTTCCTATTGCTGATGTAACAAGTTATCCCAAATTTAGTGGCTTAAAACAACACAAATACATTGTCTTCTAGTTCTGGAGCTTGGAATCATAAAATGGGTCATCACTGTTACATTTTTTCTGGAGGCTGTGGGGGAAGAATCCCTCTCCTTGTCTTTTCCAACTCCTAGTACCCTCCTGCATTCTTCCATCTTCAAAGCTCACGGTGCAGCATCTTCAAAAATCTCTCTCTCTCCTTAGCTGGCCTTTGCTATGTGACCATTAGTAGTGTCTTCTACTCTGACTCTGACTTTCCTACCTCTTCTCCTTCCTTCAGTTATAAGGACTTTGCCATTACATTGGATCCTACTGGATAATCTCCCCATCTCAAGATCCTTAATTTAATCACATCTGTATCCCTTTGCCACATCCAGACAAGATGTGGTCATCTTTGAGGGTTTGTTATTCCATCTATCATACTGGGTAGAAAGGTATACAAAGAAACCAGTATAATAGTCAGTTGGCATATTGAGTGAAAGCTGAGAAACTGATAGATTTGTCCTACTCTCTTCTACCTCTGCCTTCAGCTTAGACCCTCATTTCCGAAATAGAAAATAAATATAATTGTAGCTGGGGGGAAACCTACTCGGCATTTCATCTCTTTCCTAATTCTTGCAAAGTTGCTATTCTTGCTCCAACCTGAGAATCTTATAAATGGAGGCAGAAAGAAATCGCTCATACTGGTCTTAGATAAGGCAGTTGCTATTATGTGTACAATTATAGTAACGCTACTTGAAAGACAAAAGTAAATATGGGACAATTACGGAGACAAGGGAGTGGGGAAATATTTCATTTGGGTTTAGCCAGAACCAAAATATTTTGAACAGCCAAGGATCTAATTTAATACGATAATTTTGAGCTTTGGTCTTTGAGAGTGGCACTTTTCTATTCTCAGGCACAGACGTCTGTGAACTTCCTGTATTTGAAGATAGAGTAGAGACATTGCTAGAATGATAATATTCTCAGCAGGTCATCAGTGAGGTTAGCCAACAGGCTTCTAATGGTGCATAATATTCAACCCAGGGTTGAATGAGAAGAATCGTTATTGGAAACTTTGACTTCTGAATATAAAAGTACTTCAAAAAGGTCATGTTTTTATCAGGTCAAGTATTATTTTACATGAACCTTTATGAAGGCACTGCAGAGAATATCTGGTTTTACAATCCTTGAATCGGCTGCTCATTTAAGGCTGCATTTGATTCTTGCCTTTGTCATGTTTTAGGCGCCAAGAGGTCATCAGTTACTCAAAGCGGAAAATGTGTATAATGTCTACCTGTCCCTATAGAATCCACACAACCCTCTTCTTTAGGATATTCCTGAGGAAAAGAGGCTGTTGCCCAACACAATATATTTCTCAGGGAATTGTACAAATGGCACATAGGTGCAAATCACTTCATTCCAGTACCAAACTGTCACAAGCTCGACAGAATGTTGTATAGGCCAAAATAGCCACAGAATAATGATTCCACAGCTTTAAAAGCTGTGAAAAGACATGAATAAGCAGTTATTATGTTCTAGTTTCTCATAAGGATTACAGGTATTCTATAGTCAGCTAAAATATTCTATGCTCCTAAAATGTCTAGCTCTATGAGTTTTTATTTTTTAAGTGTATTTAGTACTTGCTGATTTTTAGGATAATCATTAAGTGAAACCCAAAAGGTTTCATTCCAGGCATGGTTTTCGCCACAGAAAGGAAACTACTCAATCTTAGCAGAACCAGATTCCCTCCTGGACATCCCTGTGATAACACCTAATATAAATATAATGGAGAGATTACTGATGTGTTGGACTTGTTTTGCTTTGTCAGAAAGCAGTGTAGTTGGTTAGGATATGAACACAACACTAAAGAACACTATGTGGTGTCTTGATAGGGCCTTTAGCTAAACGACCTTGGGAAGAATCCTGGCTCCATCATTACTAGTTGGGATAGACATATTAGCTAAATCACTTAATTGCTTTTTTTTTTTTTTAATTTTTTTTTTCAATATTTATTCACCTTTGGGACAGAGAGAGACAGAGCATGAATGGGGGAGGGGCAGAGAGAGAGGGAGACACAGAATCGGAAACAGGCTCCAGGCTCTGAGCCATCAGCCCAGAGCCTGACGCGGGGCTCGAACTCATGGACCGCGAGATCATGACCTGGCTGAAGTCGGACGCTCAACCGACTGCGCCACCCAGGCGCCCCACTTAATTGCTTTTTTAAAAAAAATTTAATGTTTATTTATTTTTGAGAGAGAAAGAGAGACACAGAGTGTGATCAGGGGAGGGGAAGAGAGAGGGAGACACAGAATCAGAAGCAGGCTCCAGGCTCTGAGCTGTCAGCACAGAACGCAATACAGGGCTCTAACTCACATACCACAAGATCATGACCTGAGCTTAAGTGGGCTGCATAACTGACTGAGCCACCCAGGTGCCCCAGAATCAGTTAACTGCTTTTTAACCTCAGTTTGCCCAACAGTTGAGCATGCATTTGCTTGCCTACTCACCTTACAATCCACATATATAAGATGGTCTTCACTGATGAGCATGGATTTTGGAAAAAATACAACATGACTGCCAGAAATCAGGTCATTGAGCTGCCACACCAGCCTAGGCCAAATGACAAGAGAAGGAGACCATGAACAAGAGCATGGCCAGTCTTTGGATGTACAGAATATGAAAAGATAAGAAAACCTGTCTGAACAAACCAAAATAAACAAATGTGTCAAAAAGTGGATATGCTACGGAAGGGATTTATAAGCATGATTAATTGTTCACTATCCATGGAAACCTTGGGGATAAGGAGGGGATGTTGGAAGAAGCTCAAAGATTGAGTAGAATAAATAAAATAATAATGGTGGTGCGGGTGGGGTGACAGTGAATAAAACTCAATGCCAGAAAATTTACTAGTACTTTGTGTTTGACAAGATTTGTTATATATGCAGAGTTGAGGTGTAAAAAAATAAAATAAACAAAACTTATGCAGAAGGCAGGGAAAAGTCCTTCTTTTTTTGGAAGAAAAAATCCACCTCTTATAGGGATGCGATTAAACATTTTATGTATTCACTCAATTTTTTTTGTTATTATTCTCAAATTAGTTAACATACAGTGTAGTCTTGGCTTTGGGAGTAGAATCCAGTGATTCATCACCTACATATACCACCCAGTGCTCATCTCAACAGGTGCCCTCCTTAATGCCCATCACCCATTTAGCCCATTCCCCTACAGACTTCAGCAACCCTCAGTTTGTTCTCCATATTGAAGAGTCTCTTGTGGGGCACCTGGGTGGCTCAGTCAGTTAAGTGTCCAACTTAAGCTCAACTCATGATCTCATGGTGTGTGGGTTCGAGCCCCATGTTGGGCTCTGTGCTGACAGCTCAGAGCCTGTTTCCTATTTTGTGCCTCCCTTCTCTCTGCCCCTCCCCCACTCATGCTCTGTCTCTCTCTGTCTCAAAAATACATAAACACTAAAAGAAAAAATTTAAGAGTCTCTTATGGTTTGCCTCCCTCTCTGTTTTTATCTTATTTTCCTACCCTTCCCTTATGATCATGTGTTAAGTTTCTCAAGTTCTACATGTGACGTATTCACTCACTTTTTGCGTTTACCAGGTATAGTCTTCTACCAACAAGCACATCAATTATATTGAACATTCAGAAGGTAGAAGGTAGAAGTTTAGAGAGGCATTCTCTCTAGCTCTGGAAAAAAAATGAGAATATCCTGGAGGACAAAGAACAATAAAAAAAAAGCAGAATGCATTGAAAATAAAAGATATTTTTATTGATAGTGACTTGGTGCTGATAAATAGTCTGAATATTCAAAAGATATGAAATCTACATTGAAATAATTTTGTATGTAACTTGGGAGCTAAAAAATATTGTTTCTCAGTATATGTGTGTTTTTCCCTCAAAGTGATGTCATACAAACAAACAAACAAACAAACAAGGGAGGAACAAAACATATTAATGTGGTATCTGTATTTGCTACTTGATTTCTCTTATCCATTCTTCCCTTTTTCCTTTTAGTAATAGAAACTCACCTACTTGCCTTCATAGTTCACATTCTTCTCATTCCCAGTAGCAAGGTGTGGTCATCTGACTAAATTCTGGCCAATGAGCAGAAGTTCCTTGAGTTTTAAGGGCAGGTTTCTAGTCAATTCCTTAAAAAGGAAGTTCTTTGTCTTCCATTTTTCTATTCTCTTTACCACTAGCCGGAAAGTGATGAGAGCTTGAATACCTACTCTGGGCCAAGAGACTGATGCCACAGTAGTAAATGACAGATCATGTCTACTTTGACTTGGATCTGCTTATTTTAAGATGGATAAATAAAAAGAACATTCTATCATATTTGAGCCACTGTATTGTGGAATCTCTTTAGAGCAGGTCAGCCTGTACCCTAATTAATATAAAAACTGATATCAGAAGTGGAGTTTTTCGTAAAATATGTTCTAATGTATGGCGCCCTGCCTTAATGATAGACTTGCTAAGAGTGAGTAAATACATATTGTAGGTGGAGATGCTGTCAATCCTTCGTATGGTAAAACCTTAAATACAGTGTTACCAGTGGTAACTAAGAAGGCAGATCAGATGCCTCTTAAGGTTGGGAAAATGCAGAATGTTAATGTGTGTTGGCTGTTCCATGCAGCTTTTAGCAATGTGCTGTAAGAGAGATGAAGTCAGGCAAGAATTAATCAGTTTAAAGCAGGGATGAAAGGGGATCTAAATCTGCTCTATTCTCAGCAGGTGGCCTTTAATCTAAATTGACTAAGGGATTAGTAACTTGGAAAAGCCAACTGTTTCTATAAACAAAATAACAGTAGATAAAGTTGTCACTCAGGAGTTTGTTCAAGAGCCTTCCTTTAAGTGTTCTCAGCCAGGAATGTGAGCCAATCCAAAATCAGATTAAGCTACCCAGTGTAGCTGCTCTTAATTCAAGGGAGAGAGGGATGGTATCGTTGTTAGTGTTATATCCAGATAAATCTTCAGATTGTGGTTTCTTTCATATACAAGTTCCTGGAACCAAGTAGACAGGGAGTCAATTCTGGTTTTGAGCAAATTGTATCGCTGAAGAATTTACAGTCTAATCTACAAGTATTTGTGATTATTTAATCAGAAAGCACTTCCTGAGATCCCCTCAGCAAAGAGTTCAGAAACCTGTGCTTCATTCTACTCAAAACCTAGAACTCCTTGTCTATCATCTCACCTAAAGTGGAAAAGAAGGTATGGTCTCCAACATGCACAGTAGCTGTGCTGGGGATTATGGACAGAGGAGAGTTTCCCAAAGAACAAAGCCCGGAGACCAAAAGGATAACGGGCAAAGGAGTTTTCCAGACAGAAGAGCAGAATTTAATTGACGAATTTTCTCCACCACTGGCGAGGGTACTCTTCACCATTTCCACCCAGCAGGATCTCAGCACTGCTGTAGATAAGTGATTCTGTAAGTTTCCCATTCTTTGTATGTCCAAGTAGGAATTTTTCTTGCAGTTTTCCTGGTTGTATTTCATCCCTGTATGTCAGGGTATTTGTACTTGTGTGTGCGGACTTGGGGGCTGAGAGTGTGGCAGTCAAAATATCCACTGGTGTAGATCACGGGACTAGACGAAGCCTCATCAGAGTTCATGGAAATAATTTTGCATCATGTAGAGATTAGATTTTGAGCTAAACTGGATTGAACTCTACACTGTTTACCCTCAGAAAAGAAGAGTGTGGGATGAAAGAGACAGGAGATAATTGAGCTACCTTGCAAATAGGCCATAGTACTAGGTCCCCTAGTATTCAATATCCCTTAATCCCTTCTTAACATATAACCAACCAGAATTTTAGCAAATATTTGGCTGACCAGGTAGAACTGAAATTTCTCAGCCTCCCTTGGAGCTCATTGTGGCCACATGAGTCAGTACTGACATTTACCTAATAGACATTGACCCATATACTAATAAAGATAGCACTTGAGCTTTCAACAAGAATGAGATAGGAAGGCACTTAACTATTTCTAGGAATAATAATGGAATGAAAAGCAATGAAAATATATTTATGAGCATCTTATGAGGCAAGTTTAATATTATACTTATTTAAGACTGGTGAGAAGGAAATATTTAAACAGCACTTTTCTGCAAAATTAATAAAGAGCAAGGTTAGTGATTCAGTGTACATTGTATTTGACTATGGTTCTGTAGTTTCTCTAGTGGCTCTTTCTTATCTCTGATTTGTAGGCCTATAGTAGGGTCTGAGTTACTACATATTGAATGACAGTCTCGGGTGGGATAGGCAGCAAGATGATATGGTTGGAAAGCCTAAAATGATCATTCAGTTCGGTTGCCGAGTTTTAACCTACCCAAAAGAAGGAGAAGAGAAGAAAGCACAGTTATATAATTTCTGAATGCATCACAGCAAAAACATATGCTCTCAGAAGGCATAAAAGAACAAACTTTTCCTACAAGAAATACAGCCAATCAGAAGTCCTGCATTACCCTCTGTGTTGGAGAGCCATTTAGAGATCATCTGTATTTACTCAAGCATAATGCTTACTATTCCCATCTCCTATCTCAGTAGTTTATCAAATTATTCTTCACACCACCCACTTCTAACAATCTTGCTAAAGAGCATTGCCTCCACATTGTATTTTTAGCAACATTTGGCTTCCACTAATGGTTAGAAACCCACTATAGATTTGAACACTAAGCATCTATCCACCAGGCTCATCAATCAGGCACACAACAATTCTCATGCCAGTAATTTCCCAAAGCAACAGAGAAACCGGCCCTTCTTCTAAAAATAGTAACTGGAAACTTACCTTGAATTAATAGAAAAAAAGCCCTAACGTTTATTTTAAGCCTGATGCATTTGAACAGGGTTTGAATTTAAAGGTCTGCATATGCCCAGCATATGTAGAATGACCATTCATTCCAGTTGGCTGTTGTCCCTGGGGAAGAAAAACAGCCTGAGAGGCGGGGAGAAAGGCTTATAAATGCACTTCATCAAAAAAAAGAAAAAAAAAGAAAAAAGAAAAACGATATAAAGAAAGCCATTACACCTATAAAAAGTGGTTCAACTTGATTACTCATTAGGGAATAGCCAAAATCAAGTATTTTACTTGACAATACCGGTAAAAACACTAGTGAGGATATGGTGCATCTGGAACTCTCATCCACTGCTGGTTCAAATTTGAATGGACACGTTGGTTTTGAAAAACTTTCACTTTCTATTAAAATGAACATCCATATACCCTATGACCCAGAAATTTCACTCCGTGGTACATACCCAGCAGAAATGCATACGGAAGTGCACCAAAGGATCCAGCCCAATTTATAAGTGATAAATTTATTTGTTTATTTATTTCTTGCATTGGCAAAGGAATGAAGATACTGAATAGCAATTTCCTTGTATAATGCAATCAGTGGAAGGCAAATCAGAGGTATTATTTCCCTTGTGCTTGCAACTTGTTTTGTTTTTTTCTCGTTCATGCCGATGTGAAAAGCAGCTGACTATTATTTGACAACATCAGTCCTGTCATTTTCAGTATCTAATTGAGTACAACATTTGCATTTATTTCATCAGGTCTCCATCTCTTCAGAGAGATCTCTGATACATTTTTTCTCCTGACGCCAGAATAAGAATTCAGTAGTCATAATGTTTTTTGTAACCTTTTGAGTTAGCTAATAGGACAAAGTCCATTTTCTTTACAGGGATTATATTTAATGTTATTATGAGAAAAATGATACCTTTATTAAAAATGCTTGATCATAAAATAATTTCCATGCTGATTGCAAACACTACTGAATTAAAATATTATTCCTGTAAATTTACTATGACACAGTCTAAGGTTTTAATAATTCATGAATTAAGATTAATGTTGATGTTATCCAAATGATTCTGGCTAATGTCAACTCCTAAGTAAACAAATAAACAAAAATGAGATAATTTCAATTTTCCTAATTATCTGACATTGGCATTAGCTTGTGCTAGATCTGTATCAGGGTATATAATGTCTTTCCTCTCAGGGGACTGATGATCTCTGGCTGGAAGGGAGCAACAGGGGATGACCTTAACTCCTTAGAATGATCAAACGAAGCGACGAATGGGGACAAGTTTTCACTGGAACGTTGACCCACCAAAGATGCCATACAGGTGGAAACCCTCCTGACCTCTTCCTTTTCCAATGAACTGGAAATAACAGCTGAATATGGAGTCTTCAGTAACAATGTCTTTTGGAATAGAGTCTCGCTAACATTTTAGGTGTTTGCTATGCATAATGAAGCTCATGTCAGACAGAGTTCATGGAATAAGATGAAAAAAGGCAGGCAGGCAATTGAAGTGAGGCTGACTGTCTCCCTCATTTTATAAGGAACCAGATGCTTGGAAAGGGTGTTTGTGATGCAAGGTAATACCAAGGCTCATTCATAAGATCTCTCTCTAGCTGGTACAATCTCTTCTCCCTGCCCTTTGCGTGTGGGAAGGAACTCTGGAGGTATTTATATCAATCTTATCATTTCCTTTAGATACAGATTACCTCCAGGGTAACAACGAAGTTGGGGAATTCGTGGAATATGAGAAACAGAAAATGTAATTGCTACAGAGAATAACCCATTCTGGTGGAGCTGTTAGATTTTTTAATTCAGTGGGGTGAATGTCAACAACACTACCACTGCATATACTTTTTGGAAAGCACATTTATTGACCTGTTTGTCTGTGGGTTTAATCCATTTCTTTATGGATGGTAAACGATGGAGAGGTAAATACTGATTTGACTATATCTCAACACCATCTTTAAAAATTAGAAGCCATACATCAGGTAGATAGACTTGTCTATGGAGTCAGGAGATGAACTGGTGATGTTTGGAG
The DNA here is from genome assembly GCF_018350175.1 of Felis catus. Taxonomy (NCBI): domain Eukaryota; kingdom Metazoa; phylum Chordata; class Mammalia; order Carnivora; family Felidae; genus Felis; species Felis catus. The sequence goes on from NC_058369.1 coordinate 105,794,132, forward strand.
TGGAGATAAGAGGTGTACTAGAGACCATGTGCCATTTTGGTGTGGGTACGTAATACCACCATGATAGCTTTGTATTAATGAAGGAGATAAAATCCAGAATAAGTGTCTCTATGGTCATCCAGGAGAAGAAGATGGTTTAAACAATCCATTTTACTACTACTTAACCTGGAGACAGATGTCACAAGTAGACATAATACAAAACGCTGTCCCTATTCTAAACATATTTAAAATGTTTAATACAGTGCTCGGCTAAGAGGGCACAGTGGCAAATCCTGCCCATAGGCTGCCCTGTGCCAAATATACAGTCCCCCACTTTATATAGATCACATCACACTTAGCCTTGGAATTTTTATATACATAGCCTGCTGTATGTATTCGATACACACAGTGGCTTCACTCCTTCAGTATCAAATGGGAATTAACAAAAGCAAAGTTTTCAGAGCAGGAGTATTCTCATGTTTGCACCTTGTCTATAAATTGACTGCTGGAGTTCAGGGGTTCCATAATATTGCTAATGGTGCTGCTCTTGTTGTTTTGGGGGGATGCCCTGCATGGAGATTATGGCAGGTTTGCAGTGCTAGGATATGCAGGCTATGGGGCCTAAGGAGGGAGAGTCTGGGGGCTGTGCAACTGCTCCAGGCTACAGCGGATTATAATCAGATTAGTGCTACAGCACCTAGAAGGCAGATTTGACAAGTAATTTCCATTTTTAGATAAGAGAATAGGACTTTGGGGGTCAGTTTCCCAGGAAAATCATGCAGGGATGGAAGCTCCTAAGACTAGCAGAAAACATCTGTTGTCCAATGGGAGGCAGAGGTCCTGGGAGTGTCCGTCTGGATGGGTCAGGGCACCCCTGGTCCGGGCGGAAGTAGAGGAATCTTTTCTTCTCCTGAACACCTGTAGCCATCTCTGAATACAAGGTATCAAGAGTACCCTGGTGTGTACACACACACACACACACACACACACACACACACACTTTTGTTTTGTCAAAGAGAACTTTCTGATTATAAAAGTGTAACCTAATTTTTTTTTTAATTTTTTTTTAACGTTTATTTATTTTTGGGACAGAGAGAGACAGAGCATGAACGGGGGAGGGGCAGAGAGAGAGAGAGAGACACAGAATCGGAAGCAGGCTCCAGGCTCTGAGCCATCAGCCCAGAGGCTGACGCGGGGCTCGAAGTCACGGACCGTGAGATCGTGACCTGAGCTGAAGTCGGACGCTCAACCGACTGAGCCACCCAGGTGCCCCAAGTGTAACCTAATTTAAGTGCCCCTCACCACCATGCTAATCTCAGCATAGCAATGCATCCTAAAGAAACAAAGACCCAGCTCCAGGAAGCCTCTGAAATAGTTCCAGTGTTTGTCGAAGTTCTCTTGAGAAGGCTACAAAAGGGAATTAATATATTAGAACATAGAGCAGGCCTCCCTCCGAATCTGTTCATAGAAGCTGCTCGTGTTTCCCACTTTTTCTCATTCTCTTGCCACCCTCCCTGTCCTCAGCTTCCAGCCCGATTCCTGCTCTTAACGCGATTCTCCTTTGCACCCTTCACCATGACCAAGCACAAAAACAACAAAAACAAACACTAGAGGGCTGAGCCGACACAAGAATGCTTGTTTCCTTAGAAGGGAGGGGAGGTCAGGAGGATTAAAAATCTTATTTAATGGTATTTATTTTATTATTGTCACAAACTGTTTGTTTCCTAAGGCAGCCATCACAAATTACCACAAACTTGGTGGCTGAAAACTACAGAAATTTATTCTCTCACAGTTCTGGAAGCCAGAAATCCAAAGTCAAGGTTTCCTCTGGGTCATGTTCACTATGAAGACTCTTCATCATCAAGAATCTTCTTTTTTAGATTCAGGAAGTTCCAGATGTTTCTTGGCTCATCGCACACAGCTCCAAGCTCTGACTCCTTCAGATGGCCTCCTTCACTGTGTCTTCTCCTTCTATAAGGACACTTGTCATTGCATTTAGGGTCCAGTCAGTTACTACAGGATGATCTAATTTCAAGAGCCTTAATTATAGCAAGAACCCATTTTCGAAATGAGGTCACAGTCACAGGTACAAATGAATACCACAACTCTTGTTTCCTTGTTTAACTATGCACAGAGTAAAAGCCTAGAAGGACATCTGTCTTTCCCTGTTGTCTTCCCTGATATTGTCCAGAGTATAGCTGGTAAAATTGGCCGAGCTGTGATTTGAACACAGAGCATGTACTTTTGGCCTCTATGACCCATTATTAGCCAACACTTGCCAACGTCTAAGTGCATCTACCTGGCAATGAAAACTCCCCACTACCCAGACCTACCCTAGAACGTAGAGTAGCTTTTCTTTCTTTCTTTTTTTTTTTTTAAGAAAAATTGTTTAAGTTTATTTATTTATTTTGAGAGAGAGCAAGAGAGTAGGCCTCACGAGCAGGGGAGGGACCGAGAGAGAGGGAAAGAGAGAATCCCAAGCAGGCTCCACACTGTCATCATAAAGCCCAACATGGGGCTCGATCACACAAATTGTGAGATTGTGACCTGAGCCAAAATCAAGAGTTGGACCCTTAAGCGACAGAGCCACCCAGGTGCCCCTGGAGCAGCTTCTCTAGAGTTGAAACAGAGAATATATTTCAGAGCAGAAACAGAAAGATGGGAGGGTCTTTCTATAACAAGATAGTTTTTATCTGCCAGGGCAAAGTTTGAATCACTACCCCATCCCTGTCTGTCAGGAGAGGAGGGAACTTGCTTAAACACATGGAGAAATCCTGCTGACATCAATGGACCATCTATATGTTTATCTCTCATAAGTGAAGAAGACTATGACCTTGTAACAGCTGAACATGAAAAAAGTTGCTTGAAACCTTCTTAGGAAAGATACTGGACAAGGTGAGGAGTGAGTATGGCTCAGCCTCATCTAGTGCTTTGGTGTCCGTGTCTCCCCAAATGTGGCCTCAGCGAGTCTGAGAGGCCAGTAATCAGCTTGGAGGAAGCAGGGCTACCATAAACCATGCCAACTCCTCCAGAGACAAGCCTGAGTGATGTATTTATCATACAAGGAAATCTAAAGGGGGAAGAAGGGCAGTTATCAGTGGGACAATTTTTTTTTTTTTTGAGGGAGATTCAGTTATAAGGGAAGGGGGTTATCTGGACTGGAAGAAGTAAAACATTTTGGATAGTGAGAGAGAAAAAGTACCAATAGTTTGGTCTCCTGTTAACAAATAGAGAGCAAGGTTCTGCTAGCCTTTGCACCCTTTTTAAGATACCAGGCAATATAATAGGGTAAGGACAGGAAACTAAAGTTGAAGTTCTTCATGCCTTAGTGGAAAACTGGTAGCAACTGAGAAGGACAGCCTAACATGGAAATTGAGCTGGAAGTGTCGTAAGCATCGTTAGAAGATAAATTAAAATTAAAGCTATAGAAAACAAGCTAAGAGCAAAGAGCAGAATCCACAGCAAAGAGTTGATTAAAAAACAATAAAAGCACAAAAAAAAAAATAATTCCCCTGGCAGAGTCTGGCAAGTTCTATGGGGAAGCAAGGACAGGTATGGAGGTACGCTTCCTAATAGCCAGTGGAGCCAGTAAGGGCTCTGAGCTGATTTGGCAGTAACCTACTGAAAGGACTCAACAGCAAGGAAAATTCAGAGGACCTAATATTTAGCATTATTATAACTAATAATACTGTAGTATATACTTGAACATTGCTAGGAGAGCAGATCTTAAATTTTCTCACCACAAAAAAGGTGGTAATCATTTTGCGATATGTTAACATGTACCTCTTAAACTTACATGATATTATGTGCCAATTATACCTCAATAAATTTACGGGGAAAATAAGAAGAAATGGAGAAACACTGGTTCCAGGTTTTGGAGCAAACATTTGCTCAGAAAAATACACAAGTCCCCTCATATTACAGCATGTGAGAAATTTAGATAAAGATAAATAGAATGCGTAAGCAATGGTTTATTTACAAGTTGACTTTTGACTCGCTTATGCCTTCAAGTTCCCTGTTATTTAATTGTTTTCATCCTGTGTTCACAACCTTATGATAACTCCCTGAAAATACAAATGCTTTGCCTCAGATGTCATCACTTATTCATATTAGTGAAAACTTTAGAGTTAAATTTTATATTTGATTCAGAGCTAAGGCTCGTTTTCCCAAAACATATTCTCTGGTGGCTGTTCCATTTAGAATGACATTAGCTAATATAAACACATCCTGAGTCTTAATTTTCAGTTTATATTTTAATTTTTCTTTAATTTTCAGAAAGCATTATTTCATAAGTAATTTATCTAGATTTTGAGCCCATGTTTAGCCAAATGTGAGGATTCCTGTATTAAATCATCAGTACAGGTCATAAGAGAATGATGAGCAAAGAAAGACAGAATTATGCCCTAGGAAAAAATTAGGCCTAAGGAACCTGCATGGAGTCTTAGCCTTCTGCACAATACAACATGAAAATCCCTAGACAAGAATTTCTAACCTAAGTCTTACCAAATCTTCATTATTTTTCTCCTAACGTGAGGAAAATGCCATGTTCCTGGTACATATTTCATCCAACAAATATTTATTTAGTATCTGCTAAGATTTTGTGAAGTGTGAAAAGATGCATAATGACATTTGAAAGTTGATGTTAATAGTTGAAAACATGCATAAGAATTCATAAAGTGGAGGGGTGCCTGGGTGGCTCAGTCGGTTGAATGACTCGATTTCAGTTGAGGTCGTGATCCCAGGGTCATGGGATCGAGCCCCACATTGGGCTCTGTGCTGAGCATGGAGCCTGCTTGGGATTCTCTCTCCTCCTCTGCCCCTTGCCCCCACTTGTGCTCTCTCTCAAATAAAAAATAGAAAGACAGAGGAGAAAGAAAGAAAGAAAGAAAGAAAGAAAGAAAGAAAGAAAGAAAAGAAAGAGTGAATTCATAAAGTAGAAATAAAACTATGTTGTCTAGTTAGAAAGCTTTCATTGCCCAGGTGAGAAAAGTATTAGAATCTCTCCTTTGATCCATTACCTGCTGTATTTTTAAATTTTGATCTTTATACTAGTTGTTTATTTCTTCAAAGTAACTAGCTCCTTTAAATCTCAGTGAACTGTTTTAAATATACTAACACTGGAGTCTGAAAACTCTGACAAAAATAAGCAAGTAGCCCAGAGAAGGATAATTCCAGTACCATAATGGGGGGCAGAGGGGCATATTCCTAATTATAAAAAAAATTAATCCGCCTCATACGATTCACCCCATATTTATTTCCAAATATGTTCTAATTTTGTGGATCTCTTTCTACTGTGTTAAATATATATGATAATATATACAGTCTATATATCCTTACCATCATTATCCTATTCATGTATATTTCATATCGACTCAACAATTTATATTGAGTACATATACTGTGTGCTACAAGCATGCCACAGGAATCAAAATAGGCACAGTCTAGTGGAAAAGTTGGACCATTAAAGAGAAAATTATATCACATTTTAAAATCCCAATCATGCTGAGAGTACATAAAAACCCCAATCATGGTAGTCTGGAATTTGAGGGAAGGTAGGATAGGAGGACCTCAAAGAAGACCATCTACCAGGAGCCACATTTAAGCTAGACCTGAAGAATAGACGTTAGCCAGGCAAATAAGTTTTCTGAAAAACTATTCCAGGGGAAAGAGTAACGGGGACCATGATAAAAGGATCTTACAGAGAATGTTTCGCATTTCAGGAATTCAGAGTAAGCTCCTGTGGTAAATGCTATTATTTAGCCCATATGTAACTTTTACTTCTTTCTTATGAACAGAACTCAGATTTTGTTCAACGGAGAAAAACGTGTAGGTTAAAAATATATAAAAACAAACCCAAAAAACAACATATTTCTGACTCATAGTTAAGGGCCATTTGGCAGAGTTCCGGCCAATGAGACATAAACAGATGTTTAGTGGATTTGTGAGTAGGTATTTCTCTCCTGATCTGCATGCTGTCTCTTCTTCCTTATTTTTCCTCCCTCATACCCTGTCTCGAGTATGGACGTATCTCTGGAGGTGGAGCAGCCATCTTGAAACCAAGAAGGAACCATAAGGAGAAAAGCCCGAGCTGTGAGCTGTGGTGTAGAAAGGTGTAAGAAGGAGACTGGGCAGTTGATGATATCATGGAGCCAGTGTCCTAGCCCTGAACTGTCTACCCTTGAACTTCTTGATATTTAAAAAATGATAATAATGAACCCACCCCCAATTTCAGTGACTTGGGTCACTATTTACATACAGCTGGATGTAATCTCATGTAGTCCATACAGCTGCTGCATTGTGTGTGAAGATTAAGGCTGACAATGGGTGCCCGGCTGGCTCATCAGAAGAGCATGGGACTCTTGATCTCGGAGTTGTGAGTTCAAGCCTCACGTTGGGTGTAGAGATTACTGAAAAATAAAATCTTTAAGAAAAAAAGAAAAAGATTAAGGCTGACAAGCGAGCAGGAACAAGATCAATGAAAGACCTTAAAACATGTTAAAGAGTTTGGACTTTATCCTTGGAGCCTTTGGGATACCACTAAAAGATTTTAGATAAAGAAGCCAGTAACAAAATTTGCATAATAGAAAGTTCCCTTGGCTGCAGTGTGGCAAATGTACTGGAAGGGGCAAGACAGGAGGCAGAAAACCACTGAAGCTGGGCAGCCATCCAGACCTGAGATAGTAATAGTATAAACTAGAGTAGTGGCTGCAGGGATGGAGAGAAGTGAAAAGTTCTGAGAGATACTGAAGTAGTAAATCAGTAGGAAGAACTTTGCAGTTCCAGCTATAGCTGGGTTTAAAGGGTGAGACACATAGATGAGCAAAGGTGATGGCAGTTTTCTGACTCAGTCAGCTGAGAGGGTGGTGTTATCATTTCATGAAAGAGAGACCGAGTGTGGAAACAGGCAAGCTTTGAGGAAGATGAGCTTGGTTTGGAGCATTCAGAGTCTGTGATGTCCATGAGACCATGCGAGGTAAAGTGTTGGAAACACAGATCAGGAACTTGGGATACATCTCTAGGTAGAGGATATAGATTTGGGAGTTGTCATCATTTAGATGATATTCAGAACCATGAGAGGAAATGCAGAAGCCCAAGGAGGCACATGGAGAAGGAAAAGTTGAGGTCAAGGTCAAAGGCTGGGAAATGATACCACTTAAAAATAGACATTAGGGAAATGAAGACTTCTAAGGACACCAAGAGAAGAGGCCAAAGAAAGAGGAAGAGGGAAACCAGACCATGATAGCCGAGAAATCTGGGGGAAAGAAGTGTCTACGGTGTCAAAGGGGCTGAGCGATCAAGGAGGATACAATGCAAGCGTTGTCTGTCAGCTGCAGCTCTAATCGCCTTTCCTGACTTCTGTGAGAACAGTTACCATGGGAGCTCAAGGGCTGAGGAGGGAGCGTGAGGTGACATCCTTGAAAGAGCTTGTACAAAAAATTCTTAAGAGAAGTTTGGCATGGGTTTTGGCTGCGTAGCCCCTAAGCCAGGGTCTCTGGCTCTCCCACAGATTCAAAGAACTATCTGACATTTTTACATGTTCCCTTTCTGCTTAACTAACTGGAACTGATTTCATTTGTTGGCAGCTTGGAACCTCAACTGCTACACAGAGACCAAAGTATTGGAGTTAAGGGTTTCCTGAAAAAAAAAAAATTTTTTTTCTGACGCAGTCACCTTTAATTCTTACCTCAGTGAGGGCTGTGATTCCAGAACATCAGCGGATAATGCAGAAAACTCCATCATCTCAGGAGAATCCTCAGAGTTGCTTTGGTAGATAATTGCAGATATCTCTAAAATCTAAGAAAGAACCAAAAGTTTCTTTCTTCCATGGGTGAAATGATTTGTTGTCAGAGCTCCTCAGGATGGAAAAAGGGAAATCTGTTGTCCTGGTCCCTTTTAGTCACTTAGTCACAAGTTATGTACATAGAAGAGGCACGGGAGAAACAAAGCAAATTTAAATTTTAGTGTTCTATGTAATTGATCAAATAATTTATAACGTGTTTAGCACTAACATCATGAAGGAAGATAATATGTGGTGAGACCTATTATAACAGTGGCTAAAGAACATCTTGTATTTCGTGCATGTTTTTCATAAATAGGTATCAATATGCATCTTATTTCCCTAGAGCCTAGCACCGTGCTGGCAAGAAGAGACTATAAATATTGTACATATGTATGGTTATACTCTGCCTTTGCACACATGCATGTTTAATTTCCAAGACATAAATATCAGGCTGCAAAAGGAATTCATATACATAACACTGTCTGTGTTTATGCCAGAGTTTTACCAGTCACATGCGTGTTCAGCTCGGTAAAGAGTCAGAGTGTTCAGCCTGGATTAGAATGTATACAAACACAGCTGCCAAAACTGAGATTTGTGTCTCCGTCTCCTGGCACAATGGATTGCCAAATACCTTTGCTTAATCTTTGTTTAGTCCTCTTTGATGTTGTAGCAGTGCAGTTTTTATACTTTATTTGGAATGAATTATCTGTGAGACGAAAACATAGCAGACACAATCCTAAACTCAACCCCTCCAAGGCATCCTGTTGTTTCTTGGAGGCTTGCATATGTAACTGAAACTGGTACATGTTAATTATTTCCTTGTCAACCAATCACTCCTCAGATGACCAGACATTTTGATACAAAGACTCAAGATCTATGAAAGCCTGATACTATTTGCCCTTTGAAGTAAAAGAACTGCAATGAATTCAATCATATGTCTGTTCTTCTGAACACACCATGAAGGATAGCCTATACATCCATCCCGAAAAATTGGAGTATTGCATTTTTTTATTTTATTTTTTTACCGCTTTGTGCTAGATTTAAATATCCTTGTATCTGAACAGGCATGGGAGTCTTTTTTTTTTTTAATTTTTTTTTAACGTTTATTTATTTTTGAGACAGAGAGAGACAGATCATGAACGGGGGAGGGTCAGAGAGAGAGAGAGAGAGGGAGACACAGAATCTGAAACAGGCTCCAGGCTCTGAGCTGTCACCACAGAGCCCGACGCGGGGCTCGAACTCACGAACCGTGGGATTATGACCTGAGCCGAAGTCGGAAGCTTAACGGACTGAGCCACCCAGGCACCCCCATGGAAGTCTTTTTAAAAGACATGATTTACTTGGAAAAACTGGTTCGTTTTTGAGAGATTACTATTGCCTTCCTTTAAAAAAAACCAATTAAATGGTTTTTGGCATATTCACAGTGGTACAATCATCACCAAGATCAATTTTAGGACATTTTTATCACCATGAAAAAGAAACCCACTTACCATTTTTTCCCCATCCCTCTCTCTTTCCAGCCTGAGGCAACCATAAATACACTTTGTGTCTCTATAGATTTGCCCATAATGGATATTTCATGTCAGTGGAATCATATAGTATGTGGTTTTTGTGACTCACTTCTTTCCCCTGGCATGTCTGCAGGGTTCATTCATGCATCGCATGTGACAATATTTCATTTATTCTTATTGCCAAATAGTATTCCTTTGTGTGGATACACCACATTTTGTTTATCCATTTCATCGTTTGATGGGCATTTGGGTTGTTTCCACTTTTTGGCTATTATGAATAATGCTGCTCTGAACATCCATATACAAATTTTTGCTTGAACATGTTTTCGTTTCTCTTGAGAATATGCCCCGGAGTGGAACTGCTTGCGTCTACGGTAATTCTGTTCAACCTTTGGAGGAGATGCCAGAGTTTCCACAGCAGCTGCCCCATTGTGTATTCCCATCAGCAGTTGCATATGATTTTGAATATCCAAATATTTACATATTCTTGGAATTCATTACGTTTGAATCTCTGCACCTAATAATATAATAATCTGTAATGTTTGAGGAAAGTCTAAACAAATGGAATTGTTTAATTCTTTGGAAATTAGAGTTTTGAATATAAAATATTAAATGGTAATTGAATTTTAGAAGCCTCATTTTAATATACATTTCTTCAAAGAAAGTAACAATTTTTTTGGCTGTTTTACATATAATTATACTTTATAACTTTACAAGTTGTATAGGAACCTTAGAAGATCAAACAACATTCTGCTTTTTCATTCCTGAATTACAAGCTGATCGAATGCCCTACACTAACCTCTGACTAAATAAACGGAAATCCCATTTACTGACAAAAAGTAGAAAATATTAACCACACTCATCACATATAACTTCCTTTTTAAAATAGAATATACAAAGTTATTTTCCAGATATATTTACCATTTATATATATGAATAAACAGAACTAAGTATAATTCTACTCCTAGATATAAAACATTACATTTTAAACTGATTTTTTGATGCTAATAGCTTAGCAAATATAGTCCGACATTAACAGATTTTGGTGAATCATTTATACTTTCTCCTTACCTCTATTTTAGAATGGAATCTTTTTTTTTGTTTTTGTTTTTTCTGGTATGAGACAAAAAAGGTAGGATTGGGTTCTATTTTGTTCTATATTACAAGCAGAATTTCAAACTGAATACTCTATCTTCGTAATTATTCACACGCACAGCTTCCTAATATTTCAGATTTTTTGTGAAACATAACATTGCTTTATTATACTTACTTAGTATGAAGATATCACAGAGATAAGTTTAATTTCAGCATCATAGAAATTATAATGAGAACCTGGCTTGGTACCATATGTCTATGCAATGTCTTAAGCTGTAAGTTATAACAGAAGTGAATTCTCAGTCAATTAGGATGATTTTTAGATTCTGAAGAAGCATATTGATGCTCTGTTTAATAAGTCATCCAGCATACTTTCAATTTATATCACAGAGAGTTATTATTCTAAAGAACACATGAAGACCAACTGATGATCACATGGGGCATCAAGAAAAGCCCCAATTTTCTACTAAAAGGCAGTGTTATCTTTAAATAGAAGAAAGCAGGATAGTCCCTCGGCGCTCGTGGTTTCTGAATGGTAAGCTTCAACCTTGATTTCATTCCCCTGTTTTGAAACTACATCTGGATATGCCTTAAGACCAGCCAGTCCTTTTGGAGTGAGAATATCACAAATTTGCTACCAACTCTCAATAGATTCCAGACTGATAGTTACTAATCCTCAAATACTATGTCTTCATGATAAACGCAGCATACTGACGAATTAATGAGCTAAAACCAGAAAGTGTACTTTCAATACAAGAACCTATTGACCTTCCTTGTTTTTTTGCTGCTCTAGTCTGTTATACTGGAAACTTTGTGAAATAACTTTCTTCCCTCCCTTGCTCTCCACGTCCCAAAGTAAGTCAGCACATGGTCATAGAGCTCTTACCTGGACTAAGTCAAATTACAACTCTAAAACACTGGCTTAGTGATCCTTGGCCAATAAATGACTTAACCTCACAGAGCCTCAGTTTCTTCACTTATAAAATTGGGATAAATCACATAGCTCTTGCTGATAAGGCAGTTTGGAGGATAATTGATAAATGTGGAAAACTCCTTTTCAAAATAAAAAAAAAAACTCCTTATTTTAAAAATAAGCTTGTAAGGGTACCTGGGTGGCTTAGTCAGTTAAGTGTCTGACTCTTGATCTTGGCTGAGGTCATGATCTCGTGGGTTCATGAGTTCGAGCCCCACATCAGGCTCTGTGCAGCTGACAGAGAGTAGTCCGCTTGGGATTCTGTCTTCTCCCCTCTCTCTGCCCCTCCCCCACTGGCACTGCCTCTTTCTTTCTCAAAATAAATAAATAAACTTTAAGAAAACAAAATAAGTCTGTAAATTATAATTGCTCTTCATGTATTCATTAACAAATTGATTTTGTAAAATGTTAATGATTTATCAGATATCAAATCTAGGACCCAGTTTCTTCATTAAATTACTTGCAAATAGCCAACAATTTTATTTTTCTTTTCAATACATCAGACACGATGCTGCATCTTTGCTGAGTTTGCCTGTTTAGTGCCAAAAATGTCAGTAGTTTAGAGTAATCTTTAATTTTTTTAAATGCTTATTTATTTTTGAGAGAGAGGGAATATGAACAGGGGAGGGAGTGGGGTAGAGAGAGAGGGAGACACAGAATCTGAAGCAGGCTCCATGCTCTGATCTGTCAGCACAGAGCCCAATACAGGGCTCCAACTCAAAAACTGTGACATCATGACCTGAGCCGAAGTCGGTCGCTTAACTGACTGAGCCACTCAGGCGCCCCTAGAGTAATCTTTAAATCTTAATTACTTGTAACTAAAATGCTGTTTAGTTAATAAGTTCTGTGCTCTTCAGAAAGCTAAAAAAATAAAAGTAATCATAAATAAAATACTATTTTTATGCTATGAAATCACATAAAGTACTATTTTATCTAACAATTGTTGGCCTTATGCAGAGTAACTTTATTCAGTGCCCAAAAACAAGCCGAGGAGGAAACGAGGCACATCGATCCTGAGGCACACTTAATTTGTTTATTTATTCACTCTGAATATTTTCTAAATGCCTATTAGTTGGCAGGTATGGGACTAGTAGAATCCGTAAGAACGAAGGTTGTTTGAGTCTTCCCCTGATCTGGTATGACCTACAGAGGGCGCCCTTTCACTCCTGTCTCAGGGCTCTGCTGTTAACTTGATTCTACTTTGGCAGCACGGCCTGTGGGTGGTGGGGGATGACCTACGTTCCCTTCTGAAAGGAAGACCCAACATCGGTACTTAACACTGTTGATTAAATGTAGCCGATCAGTAGCAACTCCCCCCTGGGCCTCTGCCCACGCCCCCTTTCAGTTCGCTCACAAAACATCACAATGTTCATACATTCTGGCCTGGATCCTATGCTTGATGGAAAAGCTCCCCTGCCAGAGCAAACACACCCGTTCTGACGCCCATCCCTCTGGCACCATCTCGTCTGACCTCCTCCTGACAGTTTGAACAATTGTACGAAGTAGTGCAACTTTTAGAAATTTCTACGAACGTGAACACACAGGCTTTCCTCCAAGTTTCTGTCCTCCCCTTGTCTCTAGTAATCACACCTACCATGCATCTATGCCAGTAACTCTAGAAATTTATTCCATACCGACTTCTGTCCTCAACTTCAGTCAGTAGTTGCCAGCTGCTTCTTATTCTAGAAGTTGTTTAAGAACTTAGCCTTACGTGGTCTGATTTGGTGGGTTTGGGTGGGAAAATTGTAAAATCTTTTGACCGTACGTTAGAGTTACATTCCTAAGAGACCATGCATTATCACAAAGTGTGGTATTAAAGCAAATACCTCAATGAAAAACAAAAAAGAGAATTAGAATCTAAAAATTTTTAGACACATAGAAAAACATTTTCTTCTATGTTTTTTTAAATGATAATAAATATGCCTATATAATAGATACAAAATCAAGCAAATCTGGATAGGATTTTATATAGAGTTTCCTATTACTGCCCTTCCAGAACTCTTATTAGCACAGGAATTCTTAGATACAACTTAGCACTTAAGTTACTGACATGGGAGGCACAAAGCCACACGAAGTGGCTGTTGCCCAAGAACACATCTTTTATTTTAGTGTCTGCTGCTGTTTTCCAATCACTATTTATCTGCTACATTCTGCTCATGGTCATATTATAATCAATGGCAGTTTGTAGCAGTGTGAGGAAACCAGAATGTGTTACCTGCTTAATCCATCATGACATATTGAACTGCAATCTAAAAATTCCAACTGTGACAGAACTTTCTGCAGTAAAGAAGCAAACACCCCTCACCATCTGTTTCTGGTAACAGTTTTGAAAACCGCTGGGCTAGACTGCTCTGTATGTGTATACCCACATCACCACCAAGTGACGCATGCTTTCTTATTTCAGACCGGTTAAATTCTCCCATGCTGATTTCACCTTTGTGCTTCCTATTGTTTGTTAATGGTTCCAACATTTTTCTGGTTACTCTGCTTAATACACAGGAGCCATATGACACTATTCCCACCTCGGGTATCAGTTTCTAGGACCTGTCAATCTTCTCTCCAAATTAGTTAACTTCCGTTTTCCCATCAATCCACTCTCTCTGCTACTAACCTTTCTTCGGACTTCGATTGCCTCTAAGCAGGAGTCTTACCCAGCTGCCTGACTAGCCCTCCTCCTCACTCTGTTCTTAACCAGTTTTTGTCAGAGTAATCTTTCTAAACCACAGATCTGAAATTGGCAATCTTCAAATGAAAAAAAACAAAAAAACAAAAACAACTTTGACCATTTATTCTGTAATTGGCAGGACCCACCTCAAGAGCTGAGGATACAAGTAAGATTACAAAAACTATTTTTCAAAATAAAACCACCTCAGAGTCACCTGGGTGGCTCAGTCACTTAAGCGTCCAACTTCGGGTCAGGTCATGATCTCATGGTTCATGGATTAGAGGTCCATGTCAGGCTTTGCGCTGGCAGCATGGAACCTGCTTGGAATTCTTTCGCTCTCCTTGTCTCTCTCTCTCTCTCTCTCTCTCTTTCTCAAAATAAATACACAAAATAAAACCACCTCAGAATCAAATATTAGGTTAGCAGGAAGACCGGTATCTTCCTCTTGGGGCCTCTCACCTTTCCGTGAAGGATCTCATAACCATAGGAACTGAATTTAAAGAAGCAGCCTTCTTTTTAAATACCTTTTGACGATAGAGTTGAGGATAATATGACCATATGACCAGTCTCCTAGTGGCTTGGTTTTCAGCCACTTTATCTCCGTCTGTCCTGTAGTGTTGTTGTTCTGAACAAGACTTACTATCATCATGTGATGATTGGTTGAGATTTCTTCAAAGACTGCAGTAGTTCTGACATAAAGGAAGAGTGAGCTTACCTGTGGCAGAAGGAAGACAGGATGAGGGCAGGCTGTTGCACTCACCCATGGTACACACCGGAACCAGGCCTTTCTCCCACGACTGTTCAAACCCTGTTGTTGAGACCAGGTCTCCAGGGCAGACCTAACTTTTCTTACACAAGTTCCCACTGGAAGCCTCTTCCTGCTATAGACCTTAGCTGAGGCCATGTCAATCTAAAAAAAAAAAAAAAAGATTCAATCAGATACATGTCTTTTATTCCTTTTGCAACCAAGATGTTCCTTGGCTTTACACAAGGTTTTGTACCTTTTCCTAGCTAGCAATTCCATTCGGGGTGGCAGTACTGTTTACAAAAAAAGGGCCCATTCTGTCTTCTTCCCCAGGCAATCTTTACCTAATTGCCTTGTATTTATTTAACTAAAAAGGACATTTAAGCTGCTTCTTTACAACCAAAGATATGCCTCAATGAGACTTACACTCACTCCCAGTCAGAGAGGCAGCTGGCAACTTTTATACGGCAGATGTGTCTGGATTTTAAAAATAATCAGTCTAATAGCTCACCTGGCTGTGATAAATTCTGTACCAGCATTGCTCAAGACATTGGAGATCAAAGAGTCTAGCAGGAGAATTAGACACGAAAACAGAATTTCAAAGGGATTGGCGCTTAAGTAGGGGTAGATAGATACATGAAATGGAAGTGGTGCAAAGAGAACAGCAACTTACTCTGGTTGGGAAACTGAGGAAAGCCGCACCAAAGTGCAGGCTCTGGAACCTTGTATTGAACAATAAATAGATTTCCAAGGCGACAAGGGGTAGTGCACGGCTGGGCAGGGGATGGATATGGGACATTGTGGGCATTGTATAAAAAGTACAAAGGCACTTTTGTACCTGCCCCAATTTAGTTCTGCCCCAATCCAACATCATTCTTTTGTAACACCTTATACTTCATGTTTCTTTTTCATTCTTACTTTTTAAAAAAAGCATAAAATGCATACAAGGAAAAACAAAAATCATAAGTGTGCAGCTTGTCAACCTATAAGAAAGTGAACACATCTATGTAACTACTGTGAAGAAATAGAACAGTATTGTCTACTTTTAAGGAGTGACTGCCCTGGCCAGGCACTCACTCTACTAAGTGTTGTATGTAGATTTGGGAACTGACTGGGTGTGGCATGATAATATTAAGGAGTCCTCAATGGCTGAAGTCCAACTTCCTTTACCAAGATGTAAAGACTATCCACCATCAGGGTCCTTTTTTTTTTTTTTTTTTTTTTACTTTCTGAATTTGCCTCATGCCACAGAGCCCTATGTTGTTGTTAGTTGATAAATTACTTGCTGTTTCCTTGGAACACACCCTAGTTCTCTCTGGTGCCTTTGCTCGTGCTGTTCCTTCTTCTTCTGGGAGCACAGCTCCTTCTCCTGGTCTGTTTCTCTGTCCTGCCCTCCCCCAGCACACGCAGGCTCAAAGCCCTCTTGTGGGACTCCACTTCAACAACACCTTTTCAGCGGTGGGTGACAGCTCTTCCCGACTGCAGGTAAGTCCGCATCTTCAGACGTTTTCACAGCATTGTGTGTATCCTGCTATAGCCCTTATCTTTTTCTACATTGGATTATTATCTTCATTTTATATCCATTGTGTATCATTTTATCATTTTGCATTGACTTATTCTTAAAATACCATCTCGAAAGATTAACCATGGTACTTTGTACACATGTCGTTTTATCAGCCATCACTTATATTGTTTAAATTTTTGTTAATGTTTGTTTATTTTTGAAAGAGAGACAGAGCCAGAGACAAAGCATGAGTGGTGGAGGGGCAGAGAGAGAGAGGGGTACACAGAATACGAAGCAGGCTCCAGGCTCTGAGCCATTGGCACAGAGCCCAACGCGGGGCTCGAACCCATGAACTGTGAGATCATGACCTGAGCCGAAGTCAGACGCTTCACCGACTGAGCTTATATCACTTATATTTTAAACCAGTGAGCTTTCATCACTTATATTTTAAACCATAAAAAAGTTTTTTATGCTCAGCAACGTGAACATCAAAGTAAAATAACTGATGTACATAGGGTAGCACGGAAGCATTCAATATACATCTCAGATGTGATCAAAGATTTCCTCAATGTAAACTTGGAATGTAAAATAAAATAGGGAGTAGAAATTTAATTGTTTTTAATGTTTATTTTTATTCTCGAGAGACAGACAGAGGTGGGAGAGGTGCACAGACAGAGGGAGACACAGAATCTGAAGCAGGCTCCAGGCTCGAAGTTGTCAGCACAGAGCCCAACTCATGGCTTCAGCTCATGAACCATGAGATCATGACCTAAGCTGAAGTCAGCCGCTCAACTGACTGAGCCACCCAGGTGCCCCAACCATTATCTTTTTCCTGATTAAAAAATATTTTCTTTTCATCCGTCAACAACAAAGTTCCTAGTAAAGCATTTTGTTTTTCATTAGTACATGAGAACGCAAAGAAAGGAAGCAAAGATTCTACTTGACTTATAATTTTAAAATAAACCACACTTCAGTCTTCCCTTAAATGCTAAATGTAAGACAATGAAAAAGTTGCATCGTAAATAACTCATTCCTTCCTCAGGATTATAAATCATATTTGATTACTTGACTTCTTCGTTGCCTCCCTTCCACATTATAACTTGCCTCACCCGGTCAACTACTCTAATGCTGTTATACAAACTCACATATACCCACTCACACACACTCACACGGATATACTCACATGCAGACACACACACACACACACACACACACACACACTCGCACATACCATTAGGGCAAAGATCAACTGTGGTTTTCTAAATATCTATTCTAGTACTAGACTACTGCTCTAAAAACTGTTTATGAAATTGGTGTTTTAGTAAGGGAATTAATAAACAAATAAAAATGGGCTCAAGAGTAATGTAACAGAACTTTCTCTTCTCATTTTCTCTAGGATATTAGGCCATAGTTTTTCTAAATTGTCCTAATAAAATTACTTACTAGATGGTTTCTTGCAAAGAGAACTAATCTATTGTTTGTTTTATGTATATTCATAAAACTCATTTAAAGATACCTTAAACTGTTAGGGATTCTTCAATAATGGGGGAGGATATGAGGCAATATTTCTGCTATGTATCCTTTCATTAGATATTAAAGTGTTGTTTTGTCTTAATTAAAATGCCCCAAAGTGCTATGATATCAATTCTATTCTGGGTAATAACTAATTTTCCTAACTACACAGAGGTCCAGTTTAGATTAGAGAATTTGAAATTAGTTATCTAAATCCCTTATTCCGTGTTTGGCAAAAGGAGAAGCACTTTAATTATACGTGGTTGTTCTAAACAGTCATTTCAAGGGGCGCCTGGGTGTCTCAGTCGGCTAAGTGTCTGACTTTGGATCAGATCATGTACTCACAGCTCATGAGTTTGGCCCCATGTCGGGCTCTGTGCTGAGAGCACGGATCCTGCTTTAGATCTTCTGTCTCCGTCTCTCTGCCCCTCCCCATCCCTCAAAAATACATAAATATTAAAAAAGAAAATATTTTAAATAAAATAAAGAGTCATTTTAAGAGTGATTGCCACAGGGGCACCTGGGTGGTTCAGTCAGTTAAGCGTCTGACTTTGGCTCAGGTCATGATGTCATGGCTCGTGGGTTTGAGCCCCGCATTGGGCTCTGGGCTGACAGCTCAGAGCCTGGAGCCTGCTTCGGCTTCTGTGTCTCCTTCTCTCTCTGCCCCTCCACCTGCTCATGCTCTGTCTTTGTCTCTCAAAAATAAATAAACGTAAAAAAATTATGTTTTTTTTGGTTTGAAGGTAGAGGAAATTATTATTTTCAAAATCATAATTAGTTACTGCCTCAAAAGTTGTAAGGATCTGAACACTACTTTGGGTCCCCCTGCTCTTGGGATTGAGAAAACCACTGGAAGGGCGCCATGAGTTGCATTGGTTACAGCAAGTACCTGGTGACTAGTTTCGGGAGTACTGAAGTAACTACTAAACTTAATGGAGATATTTTAAATGGGGAAGCTAAGCATTCTGTTTTGTCATAATGGTGCATTCGAAGCTGTTTCTCTAGGGTCTGTTGCCTGTTTAAGAATCAGCATGTGCAAGTTATTTGTTTTGCTTTTTTCTCTGTGTAGAGTTCTGCCTTTAAGATTATCACTTGTTTTTATGGAGATCAGCTGGCTCCTGTTTGAGCAATTATTCTTAGGATGTGAAACATTCATTCAATAAATTCTGACCTCCTACTAAGTGCCAGACCCTGCAGTAGACACTAGGGGTGGAGTGGCACATGACATTGACATTCTCCTTGCCTGTGGGAAGTTATAATGGAAAAGGGGACAGATAGTGAGGGCACACAGTAAACAAATACAAATTCTAGGAAGAAGAAATAAAGCAGAGTAAAGAATCGAAAATGGTGGCGGCCATGGAAGGGGGTTCTGGGCAGATACTTGAGATATTCGGGATGGCCTTTCTCAGGAGGTAACATTTGAGCCTGGCCCTTTCTCAGGAGGTGACATTTGAGCCTGAGGGGAGAACCTTCCCCAGAAGCAGAGAGACCACACGAGAGGACCAGAAACACACCGGACATGGACTGGAGTGTGGGGTGGTAAGGCAGCAGTGGGGTGGTAAGTGGTAATTTGGTTTGGATGTATATATCCCTGGATGGGTTAGATATGGTATATGAGGATGACTCCTAAGTCCTTGCTCTGAGAAAGTAGGTAAATTGGGTGCTAATGTATAGGGTGGGATATGCTCAGTCTGAGGAGTAGGTTTAGGAATTGTTTGAGATGTTTATATTCATCTCAGTTGTGGATTTCAGGGAATAGGTCCGGGTTGGAAACAAATTTGGCAGAATAAAGGGTGTTTAAAGTCCTGGTGCTAGATGAGATTACCTAAAGACTGAGCTTTGGAGCGTTCCAACAAGAGAATGTGAATGTGACGGAGAGGATCACAATGCTCATGAAAGAGGGTAGAAATGTAAAAATGACTGGACAGGACTGGACTGTTGAAATCAGATATAACACACAGGGCTTGTTAAAAAGAGCAGAATCAGGACACATCTGTTCGGATGTGATGGCCTTACCGGGGTGCTGTCACACTGGACATTCTCACTGTCAGTCATAGCCAAAGGGACAGGTCCAAGGCCAGAGGGACACAGAGAGTAGACCTTGTTTGTGTTATGGCATGATAACTTTCCACCACTGTGCCTTTGGGCAGCTGGGTCTTGACTAGGTGTCTAGAGGCATGTGATGGCCCTCTCAGAAGAAATGGCAAACTGCCTCATGACTTAGAACCCGGCGAAACTCGCCCTTGAAGCTGCCCATAAAAGAAGTTCATGAGGAGAGTTTTGGACCCATGGGCCTGGTGAATTCTTATCTAGGAGTCATTCTATGTAAATCTGAGGTTGTACTTCTGACATTTTCTTTTTAAAGTCTTGTCAAAATTGTACCGTGGCTTTGTGCTGTAGTGGATCAAAGTGAATTAGCCTAAATTAGGACTCCCTTGAGCATAATGAAGAAGAAAAGACACTGGTGCCAGACATAGGGGACAAATCCCAGTGCCACTGCCTGTTAACCGGAAAATCAGTTAGGAGGTAAATTAACTAGTTTAGGAGAGACATTATAAGAACCAGATGTAAGTACTGGAAATGGAATGTAAAGAAAGAAATGGATTAAAGAGACAGGTGGCTAATTGTACGGGGGACAAAGGAGAATTTTTTAAATGGCTCTGAGATTTTACCTGCGGCTCTTAAATGAACTCCTATAAGCCAAAACAAGGACGAAAAGAGAAGGGTCATATTTCAGCAACAGTAATAATAAGGTGATAATTAAGTTTTGAACATTCTGGGCCTTTGGTAGAGAAGTTCAAGAGACAATTCAAAATGGAGTTTAGCTGAAAAAAACTTTCTGATATAAGGTTATGAAACATGAATAGTTTATCATGAATATGAATGATATTGACACACTTTAGAAACATAAAATGTATCCATTTTTATTCTATCAGTTGATGTTCAGGAAAATATCCTTTTGCTGGCACATCTGTTTTCCCTCAGCTTTATTGAGATATAATTGACAGGTAACATCATGTAAGTTTAATGTGTACAATGTGATGGTTTTGGTATATTGTGAAACGATTACTACAATAAAGTTAGTAAAAATATCCATCATCTCACAAGGTTCCCATTCCTGTGTGTGTGTGTGGTGATAACATTTCTGATCTACTTTCTTAGCATGTTTCAAGCAACAATACATTATGTTAATTATAGTCCCCATGCTGTACATTAGATCCTTAGAACTTATAACTAGAAGTTTGTACCCTTGACCAATATCTCCCCTTTTTTTCCTTCCTACCAATGCTTAGCAACCACCATTGTACTCTCTTTTTCTATGGTTCAACATTTTTTATTAAAAAAATTTTTTTAAATGTTTTTATTTTTGAGAGAGAGAGACAGCACAAGTGGGGGAGGGGCAGAGAGAGAGGGAGATACAGAATCTGAAGCAGGTTTCAGGCTCTGAACTGTCAGCACAGCTCAAACTCACGAACTGCAAGATATGACTGAGCTGAAGTCGGACACCCTACTGACTGAGCCACCCAGGAGTCCCTGTAGGGTTCAACTTTTTAAGATTCACAGATAAATGGTATCATACACTATTCTTTCTGTCTGATTTATTTCACTTAGCATATTGCCCACCAAGTTTGTTCATGTTGCAAATGGCAGAATTTGCTTTTTTTTTTTTTATGGTGAATAATATTCAATTGTATACATATACCACATTTTCTTTATCCATTCATCATCCGATACTTAGGTTGTTTCCATGTCTTAATATTGTGAATAATACTGCAATAAACATAGGGGTGGGGATATCTCTTCAAGACAGTGATTTCAATGTGTTGCTGGATCATGTAATAGTTCTATTTTTAATTTTTTGAGGAACCTCCATACTCTTTTCCATAGTGGCTGCACCAATTCACATTCCCACCAACAGTGCATAAGTGTTCCCTTTTCTATCCATCCAAACCAACAGGTTTTCTCTTATCTTCATAATAGCCATCCTAACAAGTGTGAGGTGATATCTCATTGTAGTTTGATTTACATTTCCCTGGTGACTAGTGATGTTGAGCACCTTGTGGTGTATCAGTTGGCTATTAGTGTGTCTTCTCTGGAAAATGTCCAGTCAGGTCCTTTACCCACTTTTAACTGAATTGAATTTTAATTGAATGTTTATATTGTTTTATGGTGGTTTTTTTTGTTTGTTTTTGGTTTTTTGTTTGTTTTGTTTTGTTTTTGCTATTGAGTTGTATGAGTTCTTTATATATTTTGGGTATTAACCACATGTCTATCTATTATCAGATAGATACTTTTCAAATATTTTCTCTTAGTCCATAGGTTTTCTTCTCATTTTGTTGATTGTTTCTTTTTCTGTGCTGAGGCTTTTTAGTTTGATGTAATCCCACTCATTGATATTTGCTTTTGTTGCTTGTGCTTTTAGTGTCAGATTTAAAACATTATTGCCAAGACCAGTGTCAAGGAGACTCTTCTATTTTCTTCTAGAAGTTTCATGGTTTCAGGTCTTACATTTAAGTCTTTAAGGATAAGAGTCCAATTTCATTCTTAGCCAATGAATATCCAATTTTCCTATCCCCTTCTGTTGAAGAGACTGTCCTTTTCCTATTGAGTATTCTTGGCACCTTTGTCATAGATTAGTTAAGCACATATGCATGACAATTTCTGGGATCTCAGTTCTATTCTATAGAAGTGTTCTGTATGTCTGTATTCATGGCATTGCCATACTTGTTTTATTACTATAGTTTTATAATATACTTTGAAGACAGAAAGTGTGATGCCTCAAGCTTTGTTCTTTCTCAAGATTGCTTTGGTTATTTGGGGTCTTTTGTGGCTTCATATGGATTTTAGGATTATTTTTACTATTTTTGTGAAAAAGATCATTGGAATTTGGGGAGAGATTGCAGTCAGTCTATTGATTGCTTGGGTTAATATGAACATTTTAACAATATAAATTCTTGAGATCCACGAGCACAGAATATCTTTTCATTTATTTGTGTCCTCTTTAATTTCTTTCATCAGTGCTTTATACTTTTCAGTGTATAGATCTTTTTTATTATTTTACTATTTATTTTATTTTACTTTTATTTTATTTTATTTTATTTTATTTTATTTTAGAGACAGAGCACACAAGCAGGGGAGAGAGGCAAAGGGGAAGAGACATAAAATCCTAAGCAGGCTCCATGTTCAGTGTGGAGCCCGACACTAGCCCACTAGCAGAATGCCAGGCTCATGCCTGAAACCCTGGGATCATGACCTGAGTGTAAATCAAGAGTTGGATGCTCAACTCACTGAGCCATCCAGGTGCCCAGTGTACAGATCTTTTGCTTTCTTAGTTGAATTTATTCCTACATATTCTATTTTTCTGGTCTTATTGTAAGTGGGATTATTTATTTTGTTTATATAGTTTGCTAGTGTATAAAAACACAGCTGATTTTTTATGTTGATTTTGTATCCTACAACTTTACTGAATTTGCTTACTAGATGCAAGGTTTTTTTCTGGAGTCTTTAGTGTTTTCTATATATAAGATCATATCTGCAAACCATGACAATTTTATTTCTTCTTTTCTGATTTAGATGACTTTTATTTCTTTTTCTTGCTTAATTGCTATGTCTAGAACTTCCAGTACTATGTTGAATAGGAATGGTGAATGGGACTGGGCACTTTTGTCTTGTTGCTGGTTTAAGAGAAAAAGCTTTGAACCTTTCACCATTGGGTATGATATATCTGTGGGCTAGTCTTATATGACCTTTATTATGCTGACATACATTTCTTCATACTCAGTTTATTGAGAGTTTTTATCAAAAAGGATGTTAAATTTTTCAAATGCTTTTTCTGAATCTTTTGAGGTGATCATATGACTTGCATTCTTTTTTTTTTTTTAATGTTTATTTTATTTTTGAGAGAAAGAGAGCACAAGCAGGGTAGGGACAGAGAGAGAGGGAGACAGAGAATCCAAAGCAGGCTCCAGGCTCTGAGCTGTCAGCACAAAGCCTGATGCGGGACTCATACTCACAAGCCTTGAGATCATGACCTGAGCCCAAGTCAGACACTTAACTGACTGAGCCACCCAGGTGCCCCACCCTTTTTTTTTTTTTTTTGCATTCTTAATTCTATTAATGTGGTATATCACATTTATTGATTTGCATATTTTGAACCAAACTTGAGGTGTTAAAATGTTACTTGACATTTTTATTTTTTCTTAAAGTAGGTATTTATAGCTATAAACTTTCCTCTTAAAATTGCTTTTGCTGCATCTAAGAAGTTTTGTTCTGTTGTTTCCATTTTCATTTGTCTCATAATTTTTTAGATTTTTTTATTCTTCTTTGATCTGTTATTTGTTCCAGAGTATGCTATTTAATTTCCATGTATTTGTGAATTTTCCAGTATTTCTCCTGTTAGTGATTTCTAATTTTATCCCATTGTGGTCAGAAAAGATACTTGATGTATTTTGAATCTTCCTGAATTTATTGAGACTTGTTTTGTGATCTAACATACGATCTGTCTTGACTCATGTTCCAAATGGGTTTGAGAAGAATGTGTATTCTACTGCTGTTGGATGAACTGTTCTGTATATGTCTGTTAGGTCTATTTGGTCTATGGTGTTGTTCAACTGCTGTTTCCTCATTGATTTTCTGCCTGGGTGATTTATCTATTGTTGAGAATGGAGGATTAAAGTCCCCCTAACACATCTTTTTTTTTTTTTTTTTCCTATGGGAAATTATAATCTCCTCTTTTTGGATGTTTGAGCATATCATAGATGTTATGCTTCCGTGCTCTGTGTACTGTTGCTTCTAGCTGCAATTCTTTTCCCCTACACTTTGTCTGGTATTGAGTTCTTTTAATATTCAGCTTTAAAATTACATTTTTTCCTGACCTTGACTCTGTCAGATAAAGTTTGTACAAGTATATGACTTGATAATAAGTTCTATTTTACCACTCAGAAGTCCTATTGTATATCGTAGCAATTATGTGCTGTGTGTCTATTGCCTCCACTGAACCAATTCCTTCCACCATAGCCCATGCCTTCTGTTTACCCAGACCTTCAAACTTGGGAGATTCCAGTAAATATGTACTAGTTATAAGCCTATGTGAGGTATCCTAGAAAACCCAACCCTGTTCTAGTTATAAGCCCAAGTGAGGTATCCTAGAAAACAGTGTGCAAAGGTCATGAAGGACATTAGCTACGGTGTGTGTTTGCTTAATTTAAGCACATCATAGAAAATCAGATTATGGAAGAGGAAAAATGCTACAGGCATCAGATTTGATCTGGGTCCTGGTATTCAAAAAGGAGAAAAAAGGTAAATTACTCAATTGTATTTCAAAGGAGAAAGCTTACGGATTTCTTAAGATCAGTATTTCTTCAAAATGTCTCACCATTTAACCTGAGATTCTTGTTGGATACAGATCACTAGCTCCTTCCCTAATGATTCTCATTTGGCAGGTCTGTGATGGAGACCAAGAATGTATATTTTTACAACCACTACCAGATGCTTCTCCTTATTAGTAAAGTTTGGAAAACCATAACTAAAGGCAGGGGTTCACAGAACCTCTTGTCTAACTTTTTCATGGTGCCTCAGGCCCAAAGAAATATCCCAAATTTCCATTTAAGTAGATAGATCCAGTCAGCTTAATAGTTACAGTTGTTAATAGAGTCCAACAGATGGCACTGTGTTTCCCTCAAAAAGTTAAAATCTCCCATAGAATCCTCATGAGTTCCTGAGGCACCCCAGAGCACCTCAACACGCAGCCTATGAACTATAGCTTAAAAGGAACACTTTCCTGGAATAGCATCTAAATAAAATATCTGAACTTGCCTTCTACAGGAAGGTTGTGCAACAAAGTAAATGGTGTATTCCATTAATTCCATTGCTTTTTATATCATTTAATGCAGTTTTCGTATGGTTGTTATTACTTACAGAGGAGGAGTATCATTTTTCTCTAAAGAGCTGGAGAGAAAATATTTTAGGTTTTGTGAGCCATAAGTGGCCTCTATTGTATATTCTTATCTTTTCTGTTGCAGCCCTTTAACCATGTAAAAACCATTCTTATCTCCTGATATAGGCAAATTCACACAGGCTGTAGTTTGCCAACCCTGTTCTAGTTATAAGCCTATGTTATTAGCATTAAGTGTAATTCCATGAAGGTGATTCTGCCAGGGTAGAAACTCTTAGTATTTTCCCATCTCCTTTTTTCTCCAGGGAAAAGTGTACAGATATGCACCCTTGCAACTAACAGGGAAAGGCCTACTTAATTGTAAAGCTATTGTAAACACAAGGCTGTTAGGGACTCTTGTTCTTAATTCTTGATTTCATGACAATTTTCAAGTTTTTCCAGTTTAATAAAGAATATTTGTTAAATTTCTAAGAAAAGACTAGTTATTACACTAAGCCCTTTATCATTTACTTGCTGATTATTGTAAATGGCTAATGCTAACTAATGGCTGTAAATGGCTAATGATAACTAACAAGGCAAGCTTTAGCTTACACTAGATTCAGCAACTCGATGTAATATGCTATTTGAGATTTCTAGCTTTATTTTCAAAATTAGTGGTGTGGTCTTGAAAATATACACTGTACTTAGACATAAAGTTTTATGTCTATTCTTTAAAATAATTTTTTAATGTTTATTTTTAAATTTTTTTTCAACGTTTATTTATTTTTGGGACAGAGAGAGACAGAGCATGAACGGGGGAGGGGCAGAGAGAGAGGGAGACACAGAATCGGAAAGAGGCTCCAGGCTCTGAGCCACCAGCCCAGAGCCTGACGCGGGGCTCGAACTCACGGACCGCGAGATCGTGACCTGGCTGAAGTCGGACACTTAACCGACTGCGCCACCCAGGCGCCCCTAATGTTTATTTTTGAGAGAGGAGAGAGAGAGAGAGAGAGAGAGAGAGAGAGAGAGAAGCAGAGTGTAAGAAGGGCAGGGCAGGGAGAGGAGGAGACACAGAATTCAAAGTAGGCTTCAGGCTCTGAACTGTCAGCACAGAGCCCCACCTGGGGCTAGAACTCATGAACTGTGAGATCACAACTGGAACTGAAGTTGGAGGCTTAACAGACTGAGCCACCCAGCTGCCCCTTATGTCTGTTACTTTAAAAAAATCTAGTAATAAAGGTAATAAATATCACTAGCAATGATGGTGTTGAGAAACATAAATTTCTTGAGGAAACTTCAATCTGTATTTTCAAAGTGAAATTGTTTTTAATGTGCACCATGTATATTCTTCCAAGTTCCAATCTCTTACAGTCGCAACCCAAAAGATGTTTGTTGACACTTTCCCAGTACCACACCTTCAATGTTGTCTAAGTATCCTGAAATTATCAGTGATCACATTTTTAATTAAATTTTTTCATGTGTCAATTTGGTTACTCTTTTGCTCCCAATGAGACCAACATTCCAGGAGACAGAGACAAGGTCTGATTTCTTCACCATTCTATCCCTGAGGACATAGAATTGTCCTTACTGCCTGTTAAGTCAGGCTTGACTTATGAGTCAAGCACACAACTGCCATTTAGGGTCAGAATTATTCAACAGGAAGCATTAGGCATTTAATGACTAGTAAGTAGACCTTAAGTTCCACTAATTTTCCTTGGGTTAATAGAAACGCCTATTTAATGTTTCAGTTTATTTCCTCATTTGTGAAACCGGGATATTTCTACCTCACGGGGATGTTGCTAGGGTCGTGTGGGAGAGAGGGAATTTATTTGCTTTGCAAAAGGATGATGAGTTTCAGACACCATTCTGCCCCAGACGTTCAGGCCAGTTACTGAGGCACGCCCACGTCATCCCGTTATATAAGGGGCCCGCCCGTCCGGGATCTTCTGAAATCTCTGACGGTACGTCACCGGCCACCGCCCAGAGGACACCGTACGGCGCCGGGAGGATAGGCGGTGCAGGGTGGGACCCGCCGGGAACTGTCTCAAGCCACCCGCCGGCTGGAGAAAGCGTCGGAGACAGCAACTGCTCTGGAAGCTGAAGCCGGAAGCTCCGCCCGACCTCGCCTGTGGCGGGTTCGGGTTAGGCCAGTTCGAACGTGACCTTGTTTTGCCGTTGCTAGGAGACCGGGCTCCCGCCCGCCCCCCAATGGCCAGCTCCCGGGTGCGCGCTGAAGGGGGGCGGGGCCGCGGTTGCTGAGCTGAGGGATCGGCCGGGCACCGTTAGGAGGCCTGGCGCACGGCGCCAGCCGGGCGCCCCTAGAAGCCGCGTATCACCCTCGGCCACCAACGGGGCCTCACTGGTGCCTTCCGACAGGTAGCAGCGCGCTCCCGAGCGGCTGTGAGCGACGCTGGGTCCAGACCAGGAAAGACGGTGAGTCAGGTGAGCCGCAGCGGGGCGGGCAGCTGGTGTGGCCACGCCCTGCCGAGGGAGAGGAGGCGGCCGGGTGCGGAGGGGCGAGGTATAGGGATCGTGCTGGTGGGACAGTGACCCTGCCCGTGCGGGAGCCGCACATCGAATCATTCACGCCTGGGGGTTAGCACGGCCTCGGCGAGCACCTTTCACCAGCGGACGAAGGGTTAACGCGCCGCCGGTGATCGTGGGTCCCGGATGTGGGAGCCCTGGCCCGGCGTTCGCCGGCCGCGCTGCAGGTGCGCCAGAGCGGGCGGAACGAGGTGTCTGGCAGCGACCTGACCGGCCGGTCGAGGCTCCTTGTCACCTGCAGGGGCCACTCGGCTTCCTCCGTGGGCGCCTTGTTTTCTAACTTAAGGGCAACAGGTGGTGCCTGTGGACCGAGGGAGAGCCCTGCTCGGCCGCACTGGGAGCGGCAGTTATTCTCACCAATTAGGGCACTGGGGCGTGTGTGTATTGGACGTGCTGACGCGGGTGACCAATGGGATTTGGGCTCGTGGGTGGGCAGTGAGGAGTGGGCGTGGTCAGAGTCCGAAGCTACGGTTTCTAGTGCAGCAACTGCCAGAGCTGCGTGGAGAGCTAAGCTGAGCGGTCGTGGGGTGCTTTTCTCTACAACCCCGTGCGTGAAAAACGTCTAACAAATGCTTTCCTATTTGGATCCAGACTCCAGTTCCGGAGGTGAGAGCACTGTGCTGTTTGCCAGGGGGGGCGAGGGGGGGCGGGGGTGGTGGTTCGTGAAGGGGGGATAATAGTGACCCTGGGTATGCTGTTAAGCACGTGGAATTAGATCCCTAAAATAGGATTACGTGTTACGAGTTTTCTGCCAAAAAAGGCACTTCTGTGGTTATTGTAAGTCGAACCAGATACTGGTGATTAGGTTATCTTCAGAATGAGGTCTTTGAGATTTGGAACCCAGGGACGTAGAGAAGTACGTGTTACTGCAATTTTCATGACTGTGAAAGAATTTGAATCACAAGGATTATTCTGTCTTTTGCCTTGGTTTGCGTGCGTTTCAGATCTCATTTGGCTTATTTACTCAAACAAGTTTTATTTTCAAGTTCCTCGTCTTAACATAAGAAGAAAGGGAGAGAGAAAAACAGTTGTAGTACGGTATTTCAAAGAATAACTTATTCATTTTTCCCCTCAGCAGTCTTGTAGCTGGATCCCCTAGGAAGAGAAATTCTGAAGCCGTAAGAAGAAAGCATTTCAATTTGGAACACTAATTTGCACCTGGAAATGGGGAATGGACTGTCAGACCAGACTTCTATCCTGTCCAGCCTGCCTTCATTTCAGTCCTTTCACATTGTTATTTTGGGTTTGGACTGTGCTGGAAAGACAACTGTATTATACAGGCTGCAGTTCAATGAGTTTGTAAATACTGTACCTACCAAAGGATTTAACACTGAAAAAATTAAGGTAACCTTGGGAAATTCTAAAACAGTCACCTTTCACTTCTGGGATGTAGGTGGCCAGGAGAAATTAAGGCCGCTGTGGAAGTCATATACCAGATGCACAGATGGCATTGTGTTTGTTGTGGACTCTGTTGATGTTGAAAGAATGGAAGAAGCCAAAACTGAACTTCATAAAATAACCAGGATATCAGAAAATCAGGGAGTCCCTGTACTTATAGTTGCTAACAAGCAAGACCTGAGGAACTCATTGTCTCTCTCAGAAATTGAGAAATTGTTAGCAATGGGTGAACTGAGCTCTTCCACTCCCTGGCATTTGCAGCCCACCTGTGCAATCATAGGAGATGGACTGAAGGAAGGACTTGAGAAACTACATGATATGATAATTAAAAGAAGAAAAATGTTGCGGCAACAGAAAAAGAAGAGATGAATGGTAATACCTTTTCTATCTGTGTGGAGTAGGTTTTCTCCAGTCTGGTTTTGACAAATGGAAGAGTGTCTACAGCCTGGTTTGCCTGCCTGCCCTCCTGGATGCTGATAAAGCTTTGTTTTGTTGAACAATCAGATGCCCAACTCTTTTGCCTTGTGGAAGATGCGTAAATGCAGTGCTTCTTAAAATGGTCTCTTCTCCCTACCCCACAAATCTTTTGGTACTACCATTCTGGGAAGCCAAGCATGGATAGCAAATTGACCAGAAAACACTTGTGGAAATTTGACCTGAAGTTAGTGAAATAAAACTTTGAAGAGTATCTGCCTAGTGTTTTGTATTTGCATCTTTTGGGGGGAAGCCTTTACGAGGAAATTACAATAGAAGGCTCTGTATGTTAAGATGAAATGCTAATGAATGGAAATGTTAAGGTAGATTAATATATATACAGTTGTATTGATCACATTGGTCCAACCAGTAAGGGATAAGGAGGAAGTGTTTGTTTTTTTAAGTTTTGGCCAAATGCATTTTGACATTTTCTGGAATCAAATGATGTAATGCTCTATCTTAATTCTGGGCAATGTTTTAAATTGGTCTAACTTAAAATAATAAAAATAAGGTATTGGCATATTCAAGTGCATGAATTAGTTTTCCTGACAATGCATGTTTTGGTGTGTAGTTGTTTACTTTTTAGAAGTAGCTATGCATCTTTCTCCATGGTCAGGTTTAAAACACCCTTTGGGGGATTTAGGGCTGTTGTAGAAATAGTTTATTGTCAGGAGCACTTTCACTTGAACCTAAAATAAGTTACTTAATTTTTTTATATCGTAAATTAGGGCACGTAGACTAATCATAAATGCACACGCTTGGTATATGTATGGATTTATGAAGAAAGCAATTGACGAATTCAGTCAAGAGGATGTAATTACAGTACATGGTCTCTAAAGTATTCCAGTTGTAAAATATTTGTTTTCTTGACGCTGGCTGAACACAGATGTGGTTTCATATATTTTTGTAGTCTTTTGAGAGGAGCAAAAGCTTTATAAACAACACCTGATGCACTGTGGAGTGAAAATGTAAGAGGTATCCTATAAGTGCTCTGAGCTTTAATTTTTTGTTTACAATCCAAGCAGCGTTATGTGGGCAGTCAAGTCCTGATTATAAGGTAGGAAGAAATGAAACAGTACTGCTGATAAAAATTACGGTTCTAGAAAATGAAGGAGAAAGTAGCAAAGCTATGTTTTATGAAAATTCGCTGGTGCTGTTTACACTGGAATCCAAAAAACCCTCTAAATTAAAAGGAGGAAAACCCTCTACCTGATTCTTACCTACAAGCAAGGACTTATTTCCAGTGATCGTATATTAGCAAATCTACATAATTTCTACGTGTAAAGCCAACAGCTGTTTGTTCTGAAGATAACCAAAAGGACTGCACTTTGCTAACAGGCTTTTATTTGGATTTGGTTTTCTGTTTTGGGGGTTGGTTTTGTTTTTAGTGGTACAGTTAGGTTTTCGGAACCTCGATCCTTGTTACACACGAAATAAAGTAGCTTCCTGTGGAGCTCTCGTTGTTAAATGTACCTGCACTAGTGACATTCACTTAGAATGTTTATATTTATAAAAACGTGGATAATAACTACGAATAAAGTACTGGAGGCACTAGGAGAACAGTGTTTGAGTTTTAATGTATTTCCATTTGCTGAAGCTTTTAATGAGGTGTGTAAAAACAACCCTGACAGCTGAGTTACAGAGTCCTAAAGTAGTTTTATTTCTCTGAAGTGTGGCAGAGGCACCAAAGACTGTTGTCTGGGAGAACCTTTTTTTTTTTCCTTTCTCTGAATGAAATCATGATATACTCTAAACATCACTAGATCCGTGATGGATTAATAAAGCTTGCTGAAAAAAACAAAACAAAACAAAAACAGGGAATGGATTTAGATTTTTAGCCTTCCGGTACTTTGTATATACTTGCTGTATAAAATTGTACTGTTTTAACGATCACTTGAAAGTTTAAGCGTGCTGACCCTTATTTTGTAGCCTAAGAATTTGATAAGCAAATTCATGTTATCTAAGCATTTCATATTTAGTGCACAACTGAACAACAAAATAGCGACACTACTATACTAGCTTTTATTTATGAAATACATTTTCAACTCCAAAACTGGTTGTAATGTTTTCCATTTTGCTAAGTTGAAGTTCCCCAGCACCTTTTCTAGCTATTAATACCATAGGATGATGGGATGGTAGGAATCTTCCCACAATACACCCAAAGAGTTTAGACAATGCTCTTATATCCAGTTTTTTATTAAGGTACAACTTTTCTCAAGTGTATTTCTAAAATATTTTCTTATAGTTAAGGTTACTTGGTTTAATACCAAACCTTAAGGACTGGATGATTCTAAATGCAAATTACTATCAAAGAAAGTTAAATATAAAAAAGTTTAGGGTAATTCCCAAATGGATTATAAGCATTTAGGGGGAAAAAAAAAAGAGTTGTGTAGTTTATGTAGCCACCATAGGTTTACTAAGAGTCATGGAAAAATGAATGAAGCCTTGGAAGTTGAAAAGTGAAGCTACTGGTAAAAATAAATGTATGGAGAGAAAATGACTAGCATGTAGAAGCTTGATGGTTTCTGAGCAGAGGGAAAGACATAGAATGTTTTTGTTGTACAAGCCATTTGACACTTAAACGGTGTTTGGTTAATTATTCATATTGACCTGGAGGGAGGTCTTAGGTAGAGTGTTTTCGGGGGTTCTATTTAATACAACAATTTCATCAGTAATGTAAACACGATGGTTTCTTAAGTGATAGCAAAAGACACAAAAAATGTTTTGTTTTTTTTTTAACTTTTGGTGATGTAACACTCAGCATTTAGTTAATACAACTTGGAACTTTGAATATAGCATCGTCTGAAGTTGGAATTTTACATTTAAGGTTTCAATTTAGCAGAAGATTCTTACATGGATAGTGGTAATGCTTGTGTAACATTGTGAATGTACTTAATGCCACTGAGTTACGTGTCCGAAAATTGTTAAAAATAGTAAATATTGTATATATATTTCACCATGATAAAAGATTTAGAATATTAAGTGTACACTTCATTTCAAAGAATCAGCCAAAAGTAAAGTGAGGGCATCCTAATTTAGAGGCGAAATTTCATTATAAATTTCGTGGAAGATGGGTATTTTTTAAAAATTTTTTTTAATGTTTATTTATTTCTGAGACAGAGAGAGAGACAGAGCACGAGTGGGGGAGGGGCAGAGAGAGAGGGAGACACAGAATCAGAAGCAGGCTCCAGGCTCTGAGCCGTCAGCTCAGAGACTGATGCGGGGCTTGAAGTCACAAACCATGAGATCATGACCTGAGCCGAAGTCGGTCACTCAACCGACTGAGCCACCCAGGCACCCCGAAGATGGGTATTTAAAGCTTAATATGAACGAATGTAGCATGCTAAAACTAATAATCATAAAATTAGTATTAAAATATGTGCTATAATAGTCTAAACCACAGCTGAAGTATGTACCCAAGATAGAACTGTAGGAATAACTACACGGGAGGCTAGTGGAGCTTCAGAGTCAGGTGAGGGTTCAAATCCCAGCTCTCCCACTATATACTTGTAACCTTTTGGCAAGTTCTTTGAAACTTCTCATGATGTGAGTACCCTCCTGGTAAAATAAAGACTGTCACAGAGAATTTTGAGAGAATTGAGTGAAATAATGTCAGCTATTTAGCTCTTTATTTCATAAGAACTCAATAAATGGTAGCTATTATTGTTAACCAATATGGATCACTAGGTGTTGAGAGGCAGTTGATAATGATTGTAGAAATTCAAATTTGATTCTTAGATACACGATTTACTAGTTTCATTTTGGACAATTTATTCGCCCTCAGCCTTAGTTTCTTCACTGGTAAAATGAGCATATACCTACTATTTGGGTTTAATTGACTAAAAGGATTAAATAAACAACGAATGAATACCTGACACATGGTAAACATTGAATGGATACCTGTTAATAACCAGGATATTTTCTGATAAATGTACTTAAAACCTATTCTGGAGAGGAATGTGACACAGAAAGCTCCTAATTTGTTTTTCTTAGCACTCCTGCAGTATGGCACAGAATGGGAGGTTAGTGGAGCCTGGGTAAGACTAAACATAGTGAATTCTCTTGAAATCCACATCATTTCCTTAAATTTCTAAAGCACCAGTCAACTTAGCAAATATAATCTCACCTTCCCCAGTAAGAAACAAAATTAAAATCATGGTTATTTTTGGGGATAGACATAAATCAAAATAGAACACCGCAGAAATTAAAAATCTGGAACTGTGTACATTGTGGTTCAAAATATCTCAAGATCGTTATTAATTTGTAAATTTTATCTAGTGATGAGTAGGGATTTGTATGCTGAAACTTGTATGGAAACTTAATATTTGTGGGCATGTCTGGTGGATGATGACGGACAAATGTGCGTGCTGTGTTATTTTCTAATTTCAGTTTGGGGTCATGTTTTTATGTGTTCTGCTTATGTTTTGTCGAAGTTGAGATTACCCATATTAGGCGTTGGGTTATAAAGAAATTGAGTAGAAAATCCTGGATTATTAGCCAAAATAAGCCTATACTTTTTTTGGCCCTCTCTTCTGTGAGTCTGTAATAAGGAAGAAATTAAAGCAGTGCCAAAATAGAAGTATTATCTGGACCATTGTACCCACCCCTTTCCTTCCTGTTTGAAGACTAACTCAGGTAATGCATCTTTGTGTGTGTGTGTGTGTGTGTGTGTGTGTGTGTGTGTGTGTGCGCTGTATTTATGTCTTCTAAATGAGTGAAACTGGTATGGGTTCTCAAAGTATGGTTCCTGGAACAGAAGTATTAGCATTACCAAGAAACTTGCTAGAAATGCAAATTCTTAGGCTCTATTCCAGTAAAAATTTGGGTTTGGGCCCAGCAGTCTGGGCTCTCATAAGCCCAGCAGGTGATTCTGAGCTTCACTAAAGTTAACCATTGAGTTAACAGAAAACCCAGGCATTTATCATGCTAAAAAAGTTGAGTTAAGATAAATTCCAATACCATAAGATTTAGGCCTTTTTTAACCATGCTTTTTCAGAAGCATGATGTTTGACTTAAAGTAGTCATCCAATAAAACCTAGCTGAATAAACTTTAATCATGCCAGCAGAAACATATCTTTCATTTTATACATATACATAAGGGAAAGGAGCTTTGTGAACTGTGTGCTAAGATGTATAGCATCCTCAAAATGAGTGGTTGTTGCGCCTGGGTGGCTCAGCGGGTTGAGTGTCCGACTTTGGCTCAGGTCATGATCTCACAGTTCCTGAGTTAGAGCCCTGCCTTGGGCTCTGTGCTGACAGCTCAGAGCCTGGAGCCTGCTTCAGATTCCGTGTCTCCTTCTCTCTGCCCCTACCCCTATTCCATTGTGTCTCTTTCTCTCAAAAATAAATAAACATTAAAAAGAAATTTAGGGGTCCCTGTGTGGTTCAGTCGGTTAAGCGTCAGACTTCCGCTCAGGTCAAGATCTTCCTGCTCCTGGGTTCAGCCTTGATCCTGCGTCAGACTCTGTCTCCTCTGCCCCTCCCCTGCTTTGTGCTCTCTCTCTCTCTCTCAAATATAAATAAACATTAATTAATAATAATAATAATAATGGGTGGTTGAAGAGAGACTGTGAGGTTGATTCATTTCAATGATGCTCTAGTTTTGTTTTATTTTTTTAAATTTTTTTAGTGTTTATTTATTTATTTTAATGTTTTTATTTATTTTTGAAGGAGAGAGAGAGACAGCATGAGTGGGGGAGGAACAGAGAGAGAGGGAGACACAGAATCCGAAGCAGGCTCCAGGCTCTGAGCTGTCACCACAGAGCCCGATCTGGGGCTTGAACCCACGAACTGTGAGATCATGACCTGAGCCGAAGTCGGACGCTTAACCGACTGAGCCACCCAGGTGCCCCAATGATGCTCTAGTTTTAAATAAAAATCTTAACCTTTTATTATGACAAATCTCAAACTTACATAAAAGTAGAATAGCTTAATGAACACCCAAGTATCTCTCATCTAGTTTCAGTAATTATCAATTTTTGGCCAATCTCGTTTACTCTGTATTCCATCCACCTCCTTCTCTGTGACCTTCTCCTCTCTCCCCTGTACTATTTTGAAGTCCTAAAAATAACATTTTATTTATAAATAGTTTATGTCTCTAAAAGATAAGCACTGTTTTTTTTTAATTTCAAGTTTTTATTTAAGTTCTTGTTAATGTATAGTGCAGTACTGGTTCAGGAGTACAATTTAGTGATTCACCACTCACATATAACACCCAGGATAGGCACTCTTCTTAAAAATAATCTCAATATCATCACATGTAAAAAAAATACTTTTTCAAAATAATCAAATATCTGTTCAATGTTTAGATTTCCCCAATGACTTTAAAATTTTGAAAAGTTTTTTTGCACTGGAAGACATCTGCTATGGAACAGTCTGGTTGAAAAAGGACTTAATCTTGTCTTTCTATCGCTGCTGTATGTAATATCAACATGAATATGAATAGTCATGTTTCCTTTTTAATGCAGAAATGGAATAACTAAACAGCAGGTAAGATTGGAAACCATGGGCATCCAGTGGGTGAATGTATTTTTTAAATATTAAAATGAGAAATACTTGTCCCCCTTAATCCATTATCTACCTATCTATAGATACCCTGAAATGGGTCAGTAGCAAAATGGAGTTCCCCGGAACAACGTTTTCCCAAACTGGCTATACCACAGAATGGCTTAAGGAGCTTTTAGAACTCCCTAGACTGTACCTGGGACATTTTGAATCAAGTATCTAGAGGATGGAGCCAGTAACTTATTTTCAAACTCTTGCTAGCTTTTTAACACACCTACATTGGCTAGATTTAGAAACCATTGCTTTGTTGGGGATGATAGAGGGATGGTACATTTAGTGGCAGATAAAGAGATCATAAATAGAACTGGCTGGTTGAACGTTTACCTGGCTGTCTTAGATCCTTTTTTTTTTCCCCATGAGGTGTGATTTTCTGTTGGTTTGACATTGATGTCAAAATAACCAAACTGAGAACTTTGATTCAAAGACAGATTGGATAGCTTAGGGGAAATCTGAGAAAGCCCAGCGGAAAGGCAATATGGAATAGACACTCTTCCTTCCATGGACTGTGTGTATAGTTGATGCTAAGGGGAGGAAGGAATCCTGGAAATTGATAAGGAGTCCTGCTCATCTCAGAAAAACTACAGACCAGTTAGAGACTTAGAGATAAAATACTAACTTGCCTGCAATGTTGCTTTTCTGTAATCCTCATGGGAACTTTGGATATCACAGGCTTCAATGATCATGATCATGACCAATTATTTTGGGACTACCAGGTCTGATAAAGAAAAATCACAGATGTATTATAGTTGCAACACCTAAATAAAATGGGTGTTGCCAAAGGATCTAGACTAAACCCCTGACACATTTGATTAATAAAATAAACAAACACTTTCAGTCCTTCAGTTTGGTGGACAAAGATGGTTCATTCCTCTTGCTGGATCAGTCTGTCAACGATACCCCATGCTAAACTCTGGTACTTGTTTTCAATTTTACAGAGAGTTAAAACCACGATCTTGACCTATATTGGCTATGTGACTGAACGCAAGTTACTTAATTTCCCTGAGTTGCAGCCTTCTCACCTTAAAATGGTGATA
Source organism: Felis catus (assembly GCF_018350175.1). Lineage (NCBI taxonomy): Eukaryota > Metazoa > Chordata > Mammalia > Carnivora > Felidae > Felis > Felis catus. Next base: position 105,831,783 of record NC_058369.1, read on the forward strand.
CTCCCTCTCTTACAGGGTTATATTGTGAAAGACTTGTAAGTCATCTGGTATGATTCTGGCACATACATCAAACATTCACTCAAGAAGTATTTGAATGACTGCCTCGTGCTGCCAGGTGTTTGGGATACAGCAGTGAGCAAAACCAGAGATGGGTACTGTTTCTATCTTCTGCACTAGAAAGTAAGCTCCAGCAGGGTAAGGAATTTATCCATTGTTGTATCCTTCACGCTTAAAATGCTACATGGCACGTGCACATACTCACCACTTAAAGGGCAGAGGAAGGACAACAATAGGAGGGGCTGACTGTTGATAGAGTCGTTTGGGAAGATTTTTCTGATCTATCCAAAGAGCTATGGAGAGACTAGAGGGAAAAGCATTTCAGGCAGAGGGCCTTTCGATGCAAAGGCCTTGACTCTGACAATCACTAAATTGAGTTGAGAACTGAGAGTAGACTTGAAGGGTCAGAACTAGTGAGAAAAGGAGAAAATGGCAGGACATGAAGTTGAAAGATCGGGGTAAGACTTTTTATGTAGTTTGACAACTGTGTTTTAGTGAGACTATTTAGTTTGCTTTTATTTTGTCTTTAACATTTATCTATTTTTGAGAGACAGAGAGACACGGAGCTTTAGTGGGGGAGGGACAGAGAGAGAGGGAGACACAGAATCCGAAGCAGGCTCCGGGCTCTGAGCTGTCAGCACAGAGTGTGATGCTGGGCTCGAACTCAGGAACTGTGAGATTATGACCTGAGCCAAAGTCGGACATTTAACCAGCTGAGCCACTGAGGTGCCCCTTATTCAGTCTTTATATATTTAAATACATATTAGTGTTATCTTTGTTTAAATCTGCCATAATATTTTTCATTTGTTTGACTATTTCTGTTTTTCTAAAATGTCTTTTTCTTTTTTGATTTGTTGAGTATTATTCTTTTTTTTTTATTAACTTATAAAGTTTTCTACTGACCTTTTTTTTTGTTGCCATAATTACCACATACATCCTTGATTTAGGGAGGTTGAATATAAATTAGCACTTTTGCCATTTCTACTTTTTGGGCAAATATGAAAAACAGAGCACTTTTAACTGCATTTACTTCCTTTGTGGTAAAGAGGCTGTTAGTGTCGTATATTTTATACACATTGGAGATCTTCTAAGACACAATTATTTATTTATTGCCTACGTATTCTTTTTGCTCTCTACTTTTTCTTGAATCCCTTGAGGTATAATCCGGGATAATTTTCCTTCTGCCTGAAGAAACTCTTTTACTATTTTCTCTAGTATGATCCAGTGACAACAAATCCTTCCATATTTGGTTTCTGAAAATACTTATTTTGCTTTTATTTTTAAAGGGTACTTTTACCGTGCATAGTTTTAAGTGGGTTTTGTTGTTGTTTTCGACACTTGAAAATATGTCATTTTGTTGTCTTCTTATCAGGAGGTCAGCTGTTAGTGTCATTTGTGTGTGTGTGTGTGTGCGTGCGTGTGTGTGTGTGTGTGTGTGTGTGCTTACATGAGAGTAGTATGTCTTTTATGCTCTGGCCCCTTATAAGATTTTTCTCGGTGTTCAGGTTTTACAATTTGACTATATGTGTAGGGGTGGTTTCATTTGTGTCTCTTTTGGTTGGGATTTATAGTTTCCTCAATTCGTGCCTGTCACATAACACTAACATCTGGTTATCTGTGAGTCTTGTTTGTCTTCCATTTTTTAATTAAATTTTGCCCTATTATATTTTTGTTTATCTTCTGACTACCATACATCGTAAATAAAATTTTAGTGATATTTGAGGCTCTACAGCATGTCATTCTCCAGAAAGAATTTACTTTTGTTGCTGGCAGCTAAGCAAGGGTTCATCTCTCTGGGCTTCTTTTTTCTTTTGGCTCCTTCCCCTAAGTCCCCAGTGTCTCTGCAGCTCTCTTTTCCCTTCAGATAGACTTAAAAACACCAATTGTCTAGCTTTTCTAGTTTCTATTAAGTAGTAGCTTGGTCTGAAGGAAATTAAAAGAAATATTCTAAAAGCTCTAGGAACTTATTAAAGAGTTTCAAGGATTTGACATAATCGGATTCCTATTGTTAGGATGATATTTAAAATTATTTATTTTGTCATCCCTTCCCTTAAAATGTCTCTAAAGTTGCCTTTTATCTCCATTTCTACTGTTATCATCCTGATCTAAAGTCTAGTTACTGGCTTGAGTATTGCTTTATCTTACTCTCTCAGTCCCTGAAGGCCATGCAGTAAGCATATCAAGGTTAGATTCTTTTCCCTGAGATCCTGTTTCTTTTATGTCTAGATTTGGAACCTAAAAATAGCTCCGGAATCCTTTTACTTAAGTAGGTAGTTTTAATAGTCACTTTTATAGAAGAGCAAAGTGGCTTAAGGTGGTTAAAGAACTTGTTCAGATGGAGCTACAGGTTGAACGCAGGCTTCTTGAATTTCAGAAGGTAGAGCTACTATTCTGTAACCGAGCTGTATTCTACTCAGACTGTATTTACTCCAAATGTAGCAGCATTTGTATTCTGTTGCTGCTGCAGAAAAAACTTAGTTAAAATTTAAACAATAAGAAAACGTTAACACTTATCGCTGTTCATGCTCACTGACATCAAAGTTGCTTGGACCGAAACTTCTTTTCAAAGATGTTCAGAGATTTTTTTCCGAGACATTTAACAATGGCCTATACAATTGTTAATAATATTTTAGAATAGGGATCCTTTCTATTTATATACAAACATTTAATATTATTTCACATACACACACATAACACACACATATATATACACAGATGCATAAGAATTTTAGAAAGCATGAAGATATTAAATTTAGTGCTTTGCTGGGGCCCAGTCGATTAAGTGTCCAGATCTTAGTTTCAGCTCAGGTCATGATCTCACGCGTTCATGAGTTGAAGCCCTAAGTTGAGCCCCACCTCGGGCTCCGAGCTGACAGTGCAGACCCTGCTTGGGATTCTCCACCCCTCTCCCCCCGCCCTACCTTTAGAATAAATAAATGAATGTGTAAAAAAGAAAATAGTACTTGGCAATTTTTATTATCTAATCGTATATGTATATATATATACACACACATATATATATATATATATATATATATATATATATATTTTTTTTTTTAAAGGATCAGAGAAATTTGTTTCCTGGACTACAGATTCTATCTTTAATTTGGTATTTCCTAGGTACTTTGGTATTCTTATTTTTGAGGTATTTTTAGATATATCAAGTGCTTAAATCACTTATTTCCTCATATATTGGGCTACATGTATGTCTATAAGTCTGGGCATAGATTGGGGGGGGGTGTAGGGAGGCAATGCTTTTGTCATTTTTTTCTTAAAATGAAATTGCTAATAACATTCTACTCATTAATCTATGCCCTAATATGTGCCATTTATACTTATTGGATTAAAGTTTCAACTCCATCTCAAATACATCCTAGATTCTTGATATCATGTGTGTCTAGCTCACATATTTTGAACAATAACTGGATTCCTATATATCCTGGAGTGACTATTTTTAAACCCCTGAATTTGAAATATTAGAATTTCAGATCCGATAGAACAGAAGTTAGAGTGAAATGGCAGTGATGAGTTGTAAAGCTCTCTGAGAGAAGGTATGACATCGTTGTGAAGAGCTTAGCTTCTGGAACCAAACTGACTGGGTCCAAATGTTGGTTTTACCATTTATCAACTGTGTAACTTTGGATAGGTTACTTAACCTCGTCGGCACAATATTATCAACTATAAAATCAGATGAATAATAATATACTCTTTTAGAGTTGTTGTAAGTATTAAAATAACCATGACATGTTAAGTGTTCAGAATCTTGTCCCACCCTTAGTGGGCATTTATTTATTATTATTATTATTATTATTACCAATAAAATTTTCTCTGAAGTGGCCCAGACCTAATTGGGTTTGTATGGAAGATCTTTGCAATCCATGACATTCTGTCAATTGATGTAGTTTCCAGAGATTCTTCAGCAGTTTGAATGAGCTGTGACTCTCCAATATGATATTGTTTATATCTGTACCAGTTCTGCATGTGGCAATCTGTGGTCTGTATACTAATATGCAAATGTTCATGTAAAACTCAGTGTTACAAGAGTGAAGGGTAGATTCTGACACAAATAAACAGGACATAACTAAAGAGATTTTTCAAGAGGCAGCAATAAAATTCTGCTTCCTGGCTGCAGAGAGGAATGTTCAGGGAGGTCTGATTCCAAAGGAGGACCAACAAGGAGCCTACCACAAGTTCCTCCAGGTTCTGCCTTAATTGAGTTTCTCTGACCCCATTTGTAATTGAAAGTCAGGTGGACAGAGGGCTTCTGGTGTATCCAGCAAGTCACTAATATTTCTAAGTAATACATGTTACCACTTTAATTATACAGCCTTGCCGAAATGTTGATGGCCTCAGGTTTCACAGGTGTAGTGTAATGCTAAATTGGCCATGACCACAAACAGGATGTCATTGTCATTCCTTTCAAACTACAGAGCAGTAATCTGGTAATGAGTGAACACCTGGATTCGTACTGCCTTTAACCTAAAAAAAAAAAAAAAAAAAAAAAAAAAGGGAGAGGAATGGCCTGAATCTAGTTTTGTCCTTATGAGAGCTGACCCATGGCTCTCCATCCCTTTACAAGCATTGTATTTGGGTATGTGCCTATGTATGTGTACATTTTTATTTTTTAGAACAGCTCCTTGAGGGAACCATTACTTTTGCCATATTATGTACAGCAACGTGGGTGCTAAATGAATGTTAAGTACTAATAATAACAATACCAGTAATTTACAGGTGAGGCACTGGTTAGTCACCACTTGTTATGTGTTCAATATTTAAACTTGGTTATAAAAATGTATCAGATATTTCTTCTATGAATTTAACTTTTAGCATAATCCCTGGAGTCATTGTTAAGGAAGAGCCTTTTAAATGTTTTTTGTTTTGTTTTGTTTTACTTTTTTATTCACTTTGTTAATTTTGAGACAGAAAGAGAGGGAGTGGGAGGGGGCAGAGATAGAGGGAGGCAGAGAATCCCAAGCAGGCTCTGCCCTGTCAGCTTGGAGCCCAACGTGGGGCTCAAACTCACTAAACCTTGAGATCATGACCTGAGTGGAAACCAAGAGTTGGCCGCTTAACCTACTGGGCCAACAGGCTCTGCTGTTTTGTTTTACTTTCAGTTTTGGAACAATTTTAAACTTGGAGAAAACTTGTAAGAATTGAACTGAAAAAAAAAAAGAAAGAAAGAAAGAAAGAAAGAAAGAAAGAAAGAAAGAAAGAAAGAAAGAGAAAGAAAGAAAAAAAGAAAGAAGGAAGGAAGGAAGGAAGAAGGAAGGAAGGAAGGAAGGAAGGAAGGAAGGAAGGAAGGAGAGAAAGAAAGAAAGAAAGAAAGAAAGAAAGAAAGAAAGAAAGAAAGAAAGAAAGAAAGAAGAAAAAAAAATTTAGCCCAGGAACTTCATCCAAGGTTGGCTGATTGTCTCAATAACATCCTTTATGACACAAGATGCACTCCAGGATCAATTGTGGTACCTGGTTGTCTCATTTATTCTGGAACAATTCCTCCTTTCCTTGACTTTCTTGGCCATATCATTTTGAAGATTATAGGCCAGTTTTTGGAGGCTGTCCCTCAATTAGTGTTTATCCAATGTTTCCTCATAGTTATATCCAGGTCATGCATTTTTTTGAACAAAATCTCACAGAACTGGTACTTAGCTCTTTTCCTTGCACCTAATCATTTTGCACATGGTGTTAATTTTTTTCATTACTGATGACCTTGACTTTGATCACTTGAATAAGATCATATCTCTGAGGTCTCTTTACTATAAAAGGTATGATTTTTTTTACATTTTGGAATTAGTAATTATCTGGTAGGGAGAAATTTTGACACTGTAAAATCTTGTTCCTTGGCCCACTTTCGCTGGTTAGTTTTAGTATCCTTGCTAAATAATAGCTAATAATAATAATAATGATAGCTATTGCTATTTCTTGCCTGATTATTACTATATTGGTTGAGAAATGTTGGTGTCTAATTTCTTCATTCCTTCTACAGAAAGGAAATTCCTTTCTTTTCTCCCCATTTGTTTGTCTCTATCATTTGAGGACTCATGAATTCTTTTTTTTTTATTCCATGAGCTATAGTTAGGTACTGTCATTATTTATTTTGATGTTCAAATTATCCCAGATTTGACTAGTAGACCCTTCAGTCTGGCTTTTGTGTCCTTTTGACATGTAGCCATCATTCTTACTTTCTGGTACAGTCAGATGATCCAAGCTCATCTTGTTCTTTCTTTATACCAGCCCTGGGATGAGCCATTTCACTAAGAAGCTCTGTTTCTTTTAGTAGAAGGGTACTAAACTAGCCCTAGAAGCTAAGATCAAGATGACTGCAAGGTATGCCCATTGCTGGGATAGATACTCCTGCTTCTAGGCTCCTCTAGTGGAAAAAGGAAATTTATACATATACATACATATACCTCTGTTTCTCTCTCCAGCTCTCTCTTTATATGTGTGTGTGTGTATGTGTATATGTATAGACACATATTTATTTATTAATACAAACCGTATTTCCAATTCGTTATTTCCTAACACCACAGAACTCATTATAGGCATTTCCCTGGCTTACGATGGGGTTACTTACTGATAAACCCACCTAAAGTTGAAAATATCATCAGTCAAAAATGCCATGAATATACATAACCTCTTGAACATCATAGCTTAGCCTAGCCTACCTTATTGTGCTCACAACACTTACAATTAGCCTGCAGTTGGGCAAAATCATCTAACACAAAGTCAATTTTATAACTAAGTGTTGAATATCTCATGGAAGTTGCTGACTACTGTACTAAAAGTGACAAGCAGAATGGTTGTCTGGTACACAGTGTTTGGAAGTGTATTAGTTGTTCACCTTCATAATCACAGGGCTGTCTGGCATCATGAGAAGGGATTGTATGGCATATCACTGGCCTGGGAGAGGATCCAAATTCCCAATCTAAAGTGTGGTTTCTACTGAATGGATATTGCTTTTACAATATCACAAAGCGGAAAAACCATAATCAATTAAACCACTGTAAGTTGGGGGCCATCTGTAGCTTTCTCTTTCCATATTTGTACCTTCTTCCTCTGACAGTAAGAAACATGGCTTCCATTATTTCAGTATATATTATTTGCTCAATTCACCTATATGTAGCCATCCTTACTAAGCTGCCTTCCTGCCCTCTTGGTTCTGCCTAATGGCTTTTTAACTGAACAGTAAAACAGGGACAAAGAGAAGGATAGAGGGAGGTAGGGAGGGAAGAAAGGAAGGAGGAAAGAAGAGAGGCAGGGAGTAACATTTAAAATCTAAATTGAGGGGCACCTGGGTGGCTCAGTCAGTTAAGCGTCTGACTTTGGCTCAGGTCATGATCTCACGGTCTGTGAGTTTGAGCCCTGTGTTGGGCTCTGTGCTGACAGCTCAGAGCCTGGAGCCTGTTTCAGGTCTGTGTCTCCCTCTCTCTCTGCCCCTCCCCTGCTCATGCTCTGTCTCTGTCTCAAAAATAAAAAAAATAAAATAAAATCTAAATTGAAATTTAAAAATAGATTTTTTGCAGATGTTTTATGTTGTAGGTATTACAGAAATAAAATTCTAGGAATTAATTTTATTATTTTTTTAGATTTTGAATGTATATTCTATTATTTTGTCTTCATATATTCATTCACAGCATTTAATGGTAAATGATGTTAGCCATACAAAGATGAATGAGACAGAGTCTCCAGAGAACACAGAATTTGATAGAGAAAGCAGACATGTTAACAATCCCTATGGTAGTCTGATAAGCGTTCTAGTAGAGGAATACAAAGAGTTCCAGGAGCATGTAGAAGAGACCATTAGATTTTGCGAGAAGCAGCTGAACGCTTTTCTTGTCCATTGAGAATAGGGGTTGATAGGCTAAAAGGTTAATTTCTAATTGGCCTTCTGAATTCTTTTTCTTCATTCTTTGTTCTGCCCTAGTCATTCTGTAGAAGGCCAGAGAAGTTTAGACAAGAGGAAGTCTCCCTGAGTGGTCAGTTAGGAGAGCTACTGAACCATAGCGAACACAACTGTGCCTTAAAGGCCTGGTGTCCTGTTTCTCCCAGTCCTGAAGTTGGGAGACTTTGGCAGATTTTGGTTATAGCTTTTACTGCAATGGGTCAGAATTTTATTATATTTAATACCATAATTCTTCTGAATCCTATATACTTTTCAGTGATTTTAAAGCCACTATTATAAAATGTATAGTATCACATCATACCAATATTCTAGAATTTTTGTGCAAATCAATTTTGCCATTATGTATAGTTAATGGCCATATAGGTAAATAACTTCAGTCTTTGTTATTATAGTTAAAGGGTTCTTTATTATATAAAGTGTCTTTAAAACATGCTTGTTAAGTCTTTCAACAATGTGGAAATGTAGGTTGGTTTTACCCCTTTCCAATTAAAAGTTATTCATTCCTTCATGGCTTCCAAGGAAGAAAGGTAAGGCACTGAGAGAAACTGGTACAGTTTTACATGGTGCAAGTAAAATAAGTAAATCCAGATCAATGAATCTTGACCTCTTTTTTTTTGTGCCTTAAATCATCTTAGAGGTAAATAAACTCCCTGTTCTAATAACAGAGTCTCAGGTTCTAGCTCAGAAAGCTATTGTCCCTTATCAGAACTGACCTTCAAAACTTGAGATGCTCTGTTTTCAAATAAAATCAAATTAAAATAAAAAAAAACAAAATTCTTTGATATTACACAAAAGGCAATGGTAATGTAATAAAAAAAAACCATTTAAAGCTACCTTTTGCCCTGCATTACAGAAACTGACTACTCTATTATATATTATTATTATATTATATATTATTATTATTATATTATATATACTCTATATTATATATACTCTATACTCTATATTATATATACTCTATTATATATTATTATTATATCATACATTATTATATTATATATTATTATTATATTAATATATTATATTATATCATATTAATGATATTATATATGCATATTTTACAACATAAATATATTCCTTAAACTAAGTACTAGCATTAAAACTGCAAGTGTCTGTCTGTATTTGATATGGAGCATGGATACTGGGTCACATTTTGATAAGGATCTCAGGCCTGTTGAAAGCTGCTTGAAACCCAGGGTGGAGTCTGTGTGACAGGCCCATTATGATTGTGTCTTGGACACAGCCCAATGACACTTTGATTATGACTTACAAGTTCACACAGTTCATAGGTAATTCATATACACTCAAAATGTTGGAGTAGCCAGGCAAGAGACTATTTGCATCTTAGGGGCCCCTAGGTCTGAGTTTGTGACTCATTTCTATGTATCTAGAAACTTTAACAGTCCTCACCTTGGAATCCTGTCTTGGTGGAGGTACAATTAACTTTCATTACTTATTTTGGATTTGGATGGTTTTAAAACCAGAAAGTCACTGGGGCGCCTGGGTGGCTCAGTCGGTTAAGCTTCCGACTTTGGCTCAGGTCATGATCTCACGGTCCGTGGGTTTGAGCCCCGCATTGGGCTCTGTGCTGACAGCTCAGAGCCTGGAGCCTGTTTCAGATTCTGTGTCTCCCTCTCTCTCTGACCCTCCCCCGTTCATGCTCTGTCTCTCTCTGTCTCAAAAATAAATAAACGTTAAAAAAAATAAATAAATAAAATAAAATAAAATAAAACCAGAAAGTCACTAAGTCCAGTACAATCATCTTGCATCTTGTTTATTTTTTTAGAGCTTTCTTTCTATTCCTTTTGATTTTATTCATAACTATGGCAAATAAAGAAAAGGTAAATGTCACGTGAATAGATAAGAATTTTGAAAATGTTTTCAGATCTGTCATAGGAAGATACTCTTCTGAGGTTTCCCTTCTGGATTGTGTTAGAGGAATGATATGATAAAATATTTTCACAATTATTTTATCAAGCGTAATATTCAGCAAATGATAACACTAACCTTATTATACAGAGTCTGAGGAAATAGGTAATAAGTATTATTATTTTGTATTTAGTGATAGAAACATGCAGGCCGACAATAACCAGTGATTTAAAAATAATGATTAAGTTCCATCTAAGCTAGTCATTTGACAAGCATTTACTGAAAGTAGTTGAGAAAGCAGCAGCAGGAGTGATGGCGATAATAAAACATAGCAGGATAGACTTGCCTCTTTCATGTCCGTGGCTCTTGAGCAACATGTATAATTAACAATCCATTGAAACCACCAGAGGAATATCTTGTAACTTAGTTTAGAGAGATTTTGTCCTCAGATTTACTAGCAAATGATATTCTATCATGATCTGGTAACTCACTCTATTCTACCAATTTTAAAATATTAGCGAATATATAGTTAAAAATAGCCAGTCTGACAGAGAACTCGAGTTGTACCTTTTCTTTTAAACTCTTCCCAGGAACTTTTTGGCATTTTCTCAACTTCTGGGGAATGCCCAGAACGTCTGTCTCTCAGCAGATGAAATGAAGCACCAACAATAGACTCCTATTTTGAAATCCAGCAGTTTCATAAGGCTATTGAAATTATGTTCATTACTAAACTCTGCTGGTATAAATGTTACATAACAAAATTATGACTTACTAGTAAATCATTTCATTTGAACTTTTGTAATGCAAAAATCAAGGAACAACGTATTCTACATTTCTTCCTGCCAATAAATATCTACAGTAAATGTACTTTTAAATTATAGGATCTACAACCCTATAAATGTCATAATCTTTAAAGATATAAAATTCTGAGAAATAAAAGTGACCTGAGATGTACCAACTCACAATGAGATGTACCAGATATGACTGCTTAGCAGAAATATGAAAGTCTGGCTAATGATTTGTTGAGAATAAGTTTGTAAAATGTTTTCAAGAAAAACTACGTGTGAAGAACGATTGAAAGTTTTTTGTTTAAGAGTTCTCTCTTTTATTTATTTATTTTTAATCTTTATTTATTTTTGAGAGAGAGACAGCGTGTGAGCAGGGAAGGAGCAGAGAGAGAGACACACACACAGAATGTGAAGCAGGCTCCAGGCTCTGAGCTGTCAGCACAGAGCCCATCGGCGGGGCTCAGATTCAGGAACTGTGAGATCATGACCTGAGCCGAAGTGGGATGCTCGACCCACTGAGCCATCCAGGTGCCCCGAAAGTATTTTTTTTAATATGGTTCCAATTTAATTAAACAACAAGCCACTTCTTAGTACCTTCCTCCTAAAGTGTTATACACACATAGGCACATTTAAGGATAGTCTCAACCCTTCTTGGATCATGGCACTTTTAGTGTCTCAGTGATTTTTTCATGGTGGCCCGAGGACAAAAGCAATATCTAACATTTCTGTTTATTAAGTAAGTAGACCCACGTTTAATAGTATTGTAGTAGTAGTTTGTGTAGCGTTTGACAGATGTTGCTGTGCTCCCCTCAAAATTTAAAAATACTCTGTGACACTGCTGTGTATTCATAGCAGCCAGCATGGTTTGGGAACTATGGTCTTAGCAGCATTAATTGCAAAACACTGGTAATGACTTAAATGCTCATTAATTGGAGGATGTTTAAACGATAGTGTATCTATGTGACAGAATACTATGTAGGAGTCAAAGAGAATGAAACAGATCTGTGTATATCGGTTTAGAAAGATCTCCAATACATGCCATTAAGTAAAACTTGGAAATTTGTAGGGAAATAACTATGATATATACCATTTAAAACACATACATGTATATACATGTATACGTACACAAACACACAGAGTGTATATATACATATATATATATATATATGTACGTATACACACACATATATACATATATACATTCATTTTGTGTGTTGTGGGTGACAGACATTTTGTGCTGGTCCCTGACGCTTGCTGCTCTGTCCGGGCTGTTCCCATCCGGTACTGTTCGCCACTCTGAAGTATGCAGTAGATAGCCCAGGCTTCCCCCTCAATAGCGGTTTCCCTTTTTCCAAAACTGCTCTGTCTGGCTCTCCATATTCCATTCTTTTCTCGCCCCTACAATTTTTAAATAATTAAGACAAAATTTTAAAGGAATTATATTGTGAAGGAAGTAAACTTAAAGTTATGCCCTGTAGGACTTTCTTGATGATAGAAGATCAATCAAAATCTTAAGACCTTACCAAGGAGCCCTCACTTGCAGAGCCTCTGTCTCCAACTCAGTTTTCCTGACCTCAGGTTCATGCATTTCTCTCAAACTGTGTCCTCCTCCTTCTACACTTTCCTGTAAGTGGCGTCTCTTGTATGTCACACAGGCAACTCCAAACCCTGCCTAATACCTGGTCTAATTCCCTGTGGGATCCTGCTTCCCTCTATGGTCCATCTCCCTACCTCCCCTGGCATGTTTCCTGTAGGCAGTAACCACCCCCCCCCCCGCCCTTATCCATGGGGGATGTGTTCCACGAGCCCCAGTGGATGCCTGAATCCCTATATATACTATTTTTTTCTAAAAATACATACCAGTGATAAATACCAATGCCTAATTTGTTAAATAGGCATAGTAAAAGATTGTCAACAGTAACCAGTAATAAATTAGAACAATTATAATAATATATTATAATAACAATTGCGTGAATGTGGCCTCTCTCTCTCTCTCTCTCTCTCAAATTATCTTGCCATACTGTACTCACCCTTCTTGTGATAATGTATGATGATAAAATGCCTGCGCGATGAGGTAAAGTGAAGTGAGTGATGAGGCATGGCAACATTAATGTTAGATCGACCTTTCTGACTGTGTGTTGGAAGGGGAATCCTCTGCTCATCTGCATCTAGACCACTGTGGGCTACAGGTAACTGAAACCAGGGGTAAGGGGAGGACTACTGTACCAGGTCTCTGGTAGAAGTTGGAAAATGTTCTCTTGGTCAATTCCAACCCTCACAATTGCTCAACAACGTCGTTTGCACACACACTCTAGCTCCCAGGCACCACACACCTGTTTCTGCTTTAGGGCTTGTGCTACAGCTTATTTCTGACATACTGTCCATATCACATTCTCACAGAGGCCTTTCCCAACCTCCCAGTTTAAGAAGTCTCCCAGGTAGAGTTGTCGCATGAAATACAAGAGACAGGACTTAGTTTGAATCTCAGATAAACAATGAATATTTTTTTGTAAAAGTATGTCTCATATGTCGCATGGGACATATTTATTTATAATAAAAATAATGTTACTTATTTGAAATGTAAACTGAACTGTCTCCTGTTTTATTTGTGGGGGGGCATGGGCACACGAGTGGGGGAGGGGCAGAGGGAGAGGGAGAGGGAGATAGAATCTTAAGCAGGTGCCACACTCAGCGCAAAGCCTGACACAGGGCTCCATCCCAAGACCCCAGGATCATAACCTGAGCCGAAACCAAGAGCCAGACAATTGACTGAGCCACCCAGGTGCCCCTCCTGTGTTTTTATTTGCTGAGCCTGGCAACTCTCCTCCTGGTCATTTTCTAATATAACACCCTGTTGTACTTTTCTCCTGGCACTTACCCCTGCATGATATTCTCTTGTTTATTGAATTTTGTTTTTGTGTTTAATGCCTGTCATCCTCCACAGGAATGTAGGGTCCGTGAGAGCAGGAGCCCTTTTTGTCTTACTCTCTATTGTCGTCCCAGAGCCTAGGATGTTGCCTAGCATATAGTAAGTAGTCATTATGCTCTGTTTAGGGGATGAACACACGTCTTCCAAAGACAAATGTTAATTATCAAAAGTAGTCCATTTTACACTGCAATATTCCCTACCTATCTTGTACCTTGTATTTTGTGAGGAACCCATCTTTCGTGGAGCTCTGTTGTCACGTAATTACACATGGGTGCAGTTTACTCCTTACCACTCCTGACTGTGTCCTTCAGAACTGCTAAAATAAGAAAGGAGTCATGTAGTCCAGTTACAGAAAGAAAAGCTTTGAAAAGGCCATTTAAGAAACGAACAAAACTTTATTACATTTAGTCATCTTGATAAAGAGAAAGGGGGTCATGTATTTTACCAGGCATATATATTTTAACGAATTTTTTTAAAACTTTAGTAATAACAATCAAAAATATATCAAAATTAACTCATAGGATATTGTCAACACATTAGGTTGTCCTGAGGTTAACTTTAAATGGTTTTTGGCAAAAATCTCACAATAAAGCCTCTGTTAATATTTTTGAACTTTTTTTGTAGATGTAGTATTATATGAAATTCATAAATTTTTTTAAAAAATTGATTTATTTTTAAGTTAATTGGCTTTCTGGTAGTCTAAAGAAAGGTAAACAGTGTTTCTTGTTCATCCTGGTAAATGATGTTTTTTCTGGATATTTGTTTCCGTGGAATACAAATTCTCTGGAACGTGAATCTTATTGATAGAGGATAAAGTTCTATAAGATCTTTTTCACAAAAAGTTTCTATATCTTCTTTGGGTGAATTTGGCTAAGTGATCGTTAGGCAAAACAGTCTGAGCAAAATTCTGAGTTGAGCAATTATGAGGAAAATCTAATCAATATAGACTGATGTTGTGTAATTCAGATCTCTTTTTTTCCTAATTCCAATGTAAGGATCAGGATTTTAAATTACGTAACTGTAAATCATGCTCTGTTTATTTACTTGAAGTCTAAATTGGTGGTGGTTGGTGTGTGTGTGTAGAATCTAAAAATGTACATGAAACCATAGTAGATTTTAAGTCTCCATTTCATTTGTATGCAACGTATATATTACATATCAATGTTTTGCTTTCAGCACACAGATCTCTCTTGGACACTGGGGATCAAAGCATCTATCTATCATGATATTCAGAACTCCCCTCCAGTATTAACTAAGGATGTTAGATTTTGCAGCTTCTTTCAGAGCAGTTGCTAAGGTGGGTCAGCATAATTAGAAGGCTTCCCTTCCCCTGTCCCCGAAAGCAACTAGGTTTTGCTTGAGTGAAACAAATAAAAAGCAGGAGGCTGGCCAGAGGTTGTAAAGAGTGGGCAGTGGGCTCCCCCAGAATTCTTCTTGGGTGTATCCTATCTTCTCTTTTGTTTGGCGAGTGTGTGTGTGTGTGTGTGTGCGCGCCCATTAGCTGATGAAACCCCCTTCCCGTTGAACTGGGACGGAACTAAGTGAGCAGGGTGTAGCTTTGGAGGGTTCTGAAATCTAAGAACAAGCTTCCTTTCCCACCACTTTATGCTGAGTCAGTTCGCGGCAGAGTGCTCTGCAGGATCTAGAAGCCTTTGTGTTCAGATTATTTTACTAGCTACAAAAGCCACACCCTTGTGCTACACAAACAGAACACTTTGTCCTTCCAGGAGGTCCGTACTTTGACCACAGCCCTGGGATTTCAAAGCTGCCTCACAGTGGCTCGCCTATTGTGATGTAAAGTGTTAGGCCAGTGAGAGTCTCCGAGTTATAATGCAGATTTTTAGGATTGTGAGCTCTGGGACTCGCGGGCCAGTGGAAGCTTTGAACAACGACCATCACTTAAAAACGCCTCAGAAATCCATGCATTACACTCTCACAAAAGAAAATAGTACAGTGACAGTGAGAAAGAAATGGAATAATGTGTTTTGATTTAGAAAAATCCAGACTTTTATTTTCTAACAACACGTATTCATTTAGAGCAAATACAGCCCCCCCCCCCCTCCCCCAGCCCCTCCACTCCTTATCTGTGGTTTTGCTTTCTGGGGTTTTAGTTACCCGCAGTCAACCATGATCTGGAAGCAGATGATCCTCCTCCGGACCAGCAGTCAGAAGTATTATCATATCTATATGTTGATAGGAGCCTAACCCTCACAGTGTCCACATCACTCACCTGACTTGTCCCATCACGTAGGCATTTTATCACCTCCCACCATCACAGGAAGGAGGGAGAGTACAGTACCTTAAGATCTTGTGAAAGAGAGAGAGAGAGAGAGAGAGAGAGAGAGAGATCAAGATCACATTCACATAACTTTTATTATAGGTTATCGTTATACTTGTTCTATTTTATTATTAGTTATTGTTGATCATCTCTTACTGTGGCTAATTTATAGATTAAACTTTATCATAGGTATGTGAGCATAGGAAAATAACATAGTATATGATACAGGGTTTAGTACTATCCATGGTTTCAGGCATCTGCTGGGGGTCTTGGAACATTTACCTGGCAGATAAGAGGGGACTACTGTCCCCATTTAGATTTGTTAGGATAGTAAATTATCCATTGGTCCACACTGGTACCAGCAGGAAAGAAGTGGCTGGAGGGCTGAACTTGGAGGCTAAGCCACACCTGGCAACCTAAATCTCCAGCTTCTTCCTAGCATAGCAGCAATCATTTTCATGAGATCTTAGTCATATCCTTATTCTCAAACAAACTCTGTTACAGGCTCCAATGCGTTTTACATAATATTATATTTCTAACTCAATACGGTAATAATGAAACTACCTTTACGTGAATGGTGATTACTGCCCTATGCACTGCACTGTACTAAATGCTCCATTTTCTCCTTTAATTCTCAACATAAACTTGTTGTAACTTCTGCTGTAATCCTTTTTTCACTAACAAGGAAAACGGCTTAGAGGTGTTAAATCTTTAGACATGGTCACTCAGTTAATGAGAAGAACTGGGGTTCTAACAAGGCCTGGTAGATTCCAGAGCTCAAGATCATAACTTGCAAGCCCATTAATTGCACGAGACTTTGCCCTAAATTAAGGAGGATTTTGAGAGGCAGCCTGGACAAACTGGAAGGCCAGAGGTCTTGCTTTGAAGTGTTGCCCTAGGAAGCACATTGGTTTTACTTAGATGGGGTGCCAGTTGTGGGGCCTAACCAGCTTTGTCCCCCAAACCCTTGGCAAAACCATTTCCTCTCCTAATGCTTTGCAACCTTCATAAGATAATGTGGGATATCATTTTTCCTTTAGCCAAGTAGATCTTAGTGAATTCTCCCTTTTCACTATTAGCACCCCCTTCCTGGAATACACATTCATTACCATCCACCAAACTATATCCTAAACCGTTCTGCAAAGTGAATTTCACACCAAAGTTATTGACATTTTTTCTGAAGTCTCACCCTTAGACCACTCCTGCAAATTTCAGCCATTACAAGAAATATTGTGAAACAACCTACGCCTGGCTTTTTTTCTTAACAAAACCTAATTGTATCTGTCTGAGGCATTTAAAAAATTTTGACGGGCGGGGGGTATGAATGCTCATGTTTTTATTCTTTTATTTTGATACGTGACTTTAATAGCAGCCAAAAAAACTAGTGTGTGTGTGTGTGTGTGTATACAATTCTTTTGGTAAGTCCTCAAACTGAATACAAATGATTCTAAGAAGTGTTTCTTTCATTTCTTTTTCTAAATGTGAGCTGATTTGGTCACTTTTTTTCTGAAAACACACTCTTCTCACGCCTTCTGTGCCACCACAGTCCTCTGATTTTCTTTCTGTCTCATTTGCTGTTCTTCCTTGCTCATCTTTGCTAGTTTTTTTTTTTTTTTTTTTTTTTTTTTTCTTGACTCAACTGCTCCATCTTGGAGTACCTTGGATTTGACTTTGATCTCTCTCCTCCGTCTCTTCTCTATCCCTCTCTGACCTTATCCAGCCCCATCCGAATTTAAAAACCCTCTCTACACTGAAGATCTAACATTTCTATCTTCAGTTTTGACATTTCCCCTAGTTCCAGATGTCTAGTCCATGACTCCCTCCCTATGTACAATGACAAGATTTGTCACATATACAAAGAAGGACTTTTAATTTTCTCTCAGAATGATTCCTCTCCTAGTCTCGTCCATCTTGGTTATATTTAAACTGCTACATACCATGTTGTTCATGCTATTTCATAGTCTCTTGTTTCTGTATCTCCCCCATCTCTGTCATTCTTTTCTCTCTCTACAGACTAGCTCTTCACTGTGTATTACTTCCCAGTGACGGTGCTGAGGAGAGAGGGACTGAAGCTTCTGAATTCCAACTCCAGCCCTGGCTTTGTAAAGAAAGTCATTTGGATAAGCTCTTGTTAGCTGTCTGTCCTGATCTACAATGGCCAGCATGGGACTAAGGTCATATGCTATCATCAGGCCTCACCTCTAGTTATGAGTAAGGCAGTTTTTCAGAGAAAAGGGTGTGAGATGGGCATACATCCTGGTAATTGTTTACAATCATACCAGATTTATTTTTATTTTAATTTTTTAAATGTTTATATTTTGAAAGAAAGAGAGACAGAGGGCAAGCAAGGGAGGGGCACAGAGAGATGGAGACAGAATCCAAAGAGGGCCCAGGCTGTGAGCCATCAGCACAGAGCCTGATGCGGGGCTCAAACTCAAGAGTGGTGAGATCGATCATGACCTGATCCGAAGTCGGACACTTAACCAACTGAGCCACCCAGGCACCCACAGATTTTCAATAATTTTTACAGTCATGGCCCCCTTGACTTGAATGCTCATGTAAAAATTTAGAAAGAATCATGTTTTATCAGTAATGATTGTAGTCAACAGACTTCTTTTTGTGTTCCAGCATTTCTTCTTTTTCCCTGTTGATTAACAAAGAACTTGGACTGTATGATTTCCCAACCGACCCTAACATAAGCTCTTTCTCAAGTTCAGCCCAGCAAGTTTGTTTCCCTTTATTTCTTTACTGAATATGCACGCCTAGTTTGGACTCTTTGCCAAGTAGGCCTTTTGGGGATAATCTGATGTACTAAGAGTAGCAGTGACTAAGTAGCCTTGAATTCAACCAGAGTCTGTTAAAATTGATGTAATTATAACCTTTACAATATGATCTTGAGTAACTGGTGGGGGGGGGGCGGTGACAAATGCACTACAGGAATTCCCCAAAGAAAAGAAATCTAGTGAGAGAAAAAAACAATACAGCAAATACTCTTAATTTTGACAATTCAAGGGAAGTCTGATGGATGATACTCACCTTTCTTTAGCCACAATCTTAATCCATACTAAGTCAGTGCATCACAGAAGGAAAAGTTGAATTGTACGCTAAGATTTATCTTTCTAAAAAAAAAAAGTCACATTCATGCCCGCCCTCAAAAGGGGGAGGAGCTTCTCTCTTCATGAACTAGAGGTATTCATCTTATTTCTTACCTCATCAGTTTCTCAAGAGTAATTTTCAAACGGAAATCTACTAGGCAGTTTTGTTGGGATGGGCCTTCCTTTCTAGCAATGCAGTTATTTCCATTTAATAATTAGATAATTGTTATGGAAATTCCCTCTTAAAAACATTACTTTAAAAAACATTGTACAACATTTCTCCTCAAACTTCTTAAAGAATGCGTATGTCACACCAAGAATAAATGATGTGAAATTGCTTTTCCGGGACATTGTTCCATTAGAGTGAAAGTAAAACAGTGTTTTAGTAGCCCTTTGCTTCATAGAATAATCCTCATGACTGTCATTGTCATGAACTAATTTTGGTCTATTTGAAGACAGAATTCTCTACATGATAGCTAAATTGTTTTGATTACTTGACATGTCACAATATGAAAAATGGTACCACTGAAATTTCCTCACTTTTCCTCCTTTATTGAATCTGAATTATACACCCAAACTGAGAAAAATCAGTCATTGGATAATGAAGATATTCACAAGCAAATGAAAACAGGAGTGTACATACATATATATATATATGTATATATATATATGTATATATATTTTAAAAAGGATGAGTTGCATAATAGATTTTGTGTTATATAAAATCCATTTATCTTCATGAATGGTGTTGCCACCAGTTTTCAAGCAAACTGATAAAAAAATCTTTGGTAGAGCAGTACAGCCTATGGAGAAGATTCCAGTGGGATCCTTGCTCTGCTTCTTCATTGTTTTCTTCTTATTGGAAAAAAAAAAAAAAACAATGAGAACGATCACTGATAAATCTTCAAAATTTCTCCAGAAGGAGAGAATTATAAACTCTTCTCAAAACACTTGCACTGGATAATGAATTCTGTGGTCAGATGAGTTTGGGGACCAGTACTGTATTCCATGATTTTCATAAAATTTCCATGATTTCAGCCACGGTCCAGCCTCTTCTTTAGTGTCACTATACAGCCAACCATCTTAACTGACTGAGCCACCCAGGCGCTCCTCCCCTCCCCCCCACCCCCACCCCCATAGCTAGCCATCTTTATAACATGTTCTCCTGGAAGTTCCACAGACAATTCAAACTCCAAAACTGAACTCAGGGTTTTGGGTTTTTTTGTTTTGTTTTGTTTCGTTTTTTTGTTTTTTTTCTTTTTCTTTATATCTGCTTTCCTACATCCATTTCCTGCCAGCTATCTTCTTGTCCAAGCCAGAAAACTGATATTCATCCCATATACCTCTCTCTTTGTCATTTCCCTCCCCCCAACCTTGGTCAGTCATCCAGTTCTTTTTATTTCATGCCTTTCTGATCTCGCTGACACTTACTCTTTTTCTCTATTGTCCATCAGGCCACTAATCTAGGCTCTCACTTGGAAGGCCTGCATTTTTCTCCTCTTCCTCCAATTCATCCTTCACACTGTTGACACAGATTTCCTACACAGCTCTTGCCCAGCAGGTCCCCTATTTATACTTTTTAAGTCGTTCCCCTTCAGGGTAAATGTCCTCCCTCCACTCTTTCCCCCTCAGATCTTCTGTCTTCTTTTCATGAACCCTGTGTTTCAGAAGTTCCCTAAAATTGATGTTCTGTCTTCCCATCACTGACTGAACATACTATTGTGCTGAAAACATGCTTCCTATCCTTTTGTGATAGGCCAATTCCTTCTCATTCGAGTCTCAGCTCCTGTGTAATCTTCCCTGATGCTGAATAACGTGCCCCATCCTTATGCTTCCTAAACACCTAGTACATAACTCTGATATAACACTACAGGGGAATGTGATGGTCTGTGGCTAAAAGAGTATTGCCCCTGGAATCAGACAGATCTGTGTTTGAATCATGGATCTACTATTTATTAAATAAAAACCCAGAAACGGAGTTTAACCTCGACAGATCTCAGCTTTTTATCTGTAATTACTTATATTGATAATACCTGCCAAATGGAGTCCATGTAAGTTTTAAGTGAAACCAAGTGTATAAAAGCATAAAAAAAACAGTGCCTGGTATAATAGGTAGATATAGTTGGGTCTCCCCCAAAACTGTGGGTGTATCGTGTTCTTAGGATTCTCAGGGCTGGGAATAGAATTGGTCCTTTGAAATTCTGACATCCTGTCAGCATTTGACACTCTTGCCAACTCCCTCCTTCAAAAATACAGTCTCCTATCTTAGGTTTCCTGACATAATTCTCATTTACATTCTCCCTACCGTTCTGGCTACTCTTTTTCCATATATTTTGCTGGGTCATTTCTCACAAGAACAACTGTTTCTCTACTCTTAGATTAAATCTCAGAGGCATGTGAATTAAACCGGTGAAAGACAGGTTCATAGAAAAGAAGGCATAAAACTTATTTTTTTTCAATATTTATTTTTGAGAGAGAGAGAGAGAGAGAGCACAAGGAGAGGAGGGGTAGAGAGGGAGGGGACCAAGAATCCAAAACAGGCTCCATGCTGACAGCAGAAAGCCTGATGTGAGGCCTGAGCTCACAAACCTTGAGATCATGACCTGAGCCAAAGTCGGATGCTTAACTGACTGAGCCACCCAGGTGCTCCTAAAATCTTATTTTTTATTGTATTAAAAAAATTAAGCTTATTTATTTATCTTGAGAGAGAGAGAGAGTGGGGGAGAGGCAGAGAGAGAAGGAGAGAGAGAATCCCAAGCAAGCTCCACACTATCAGTGCAGAGTCTGATGGGGGGCTCGAATTCGCACACTGTGAGACCATGACCTGAAGCAAAATCAAGAGTCAGATGCTTAATGGACTGAGCCACCCTGGAGCCCCTAAAATCTTATTTTTAATTTTACACACATGGGGACTCCACAGAAAAGAAGTAAAACTTCCCCCGAAGAGTCTTCATGGTTACATAAGGTAATGTGTATAAAGCACTTTGTATTATGAGAGGTACACAGGAAGTTCAAAATAAGTGTTAGTTGTTGCTATGATCCATTACTACTGTCTTCAGCCCGTCAGCCATTCAACATTAGTGATCTTTTAAAAATGCAGATCAGGGGCGCCTGGGTGGCGCAGTTGGTTAAGCATCCGACTTCAACCAGGTCACGATCTCGCGGTCCGTCAGTTCAAGCCCCGCGTCAGGCTCTGGGCTGATGGCTCAGAGCCTGGAGCCTGTTTCCGATTCTGTGTCTCCCTCTCTCTCTGCCCCTCCCCCATTCATGCTCTGTCTCTCTCTGTCCTAAAAATAAATAAACGTTGAAAAAAAATTTAAAAATGCAGATCAGATCAAATCATATTTCTGCTACAAACTCTTCAATGGCTTTGTGACATCTTTAGAAAATTGACCTTTACAAGATTTGTGTGACTATGATCCAGCTAGCTGTAGTTGAAAGTCCCAGCACGATCTTATGTTGCTCTTCCTGTTGATTTTTTCCCCCAGAAATTCTGGATTTCTTTCATTACTTACGTATATGACCCTCTTTTGCGGGCGGGTTTGCACGCTTCTAGTTCTTTCTTATCTGACATACAGTCCTGGCGCTCGCTCCCTCCAAGTCCCTCAGGCTTTGGTTGTTTAGGAAATCCTACTCTTCTTTGAGTTTTGTTTTGTTTTCCATCAGGTCTTAGAGGAAAAAAGTAACCAACTTTTTGGAGGTGGGCTTGTTCTTTTGGGTTCCCTTCTTCCTTTTTTGTAGTGTTCCTCACGCTTGTGATTTCTTTCTTTGCCCATTATTCTCATGTTACGCTTTGATGATGGGGAACATCTCTGTCTTCTTCCTGGCTGCACTTCCAGTGTATATGGTGTGGAAGATGCTCAGTAATTCAATATTCACTAAGTGAATGAATATTATGGCCAAAGTGTTGATAATTTCCCATTGATTTTTTTGCGCATTTCTTCTCTCTTAAATCTTAAACCAAAATTTTCTCTAGTCTAATCCAGAGATTAGATTCGTGCCATCTAATAACTTTGATTATTAGATGTGTATGAGTATTAAGAACAAGTGAACGATGCTCTAAAAGTCATGAGATTTCTCTCAGAGAAATGTCTACATCTGCAAAATTTTCTTTAGAAAATAAGTTCCCAGGCCTGATACATTTTTGACGTTCAATGAATAAATTATTCATTCAATAAAATTGAGTGTTCTTGACTATAAAAATACTTCTTAATCAGTACAGAATATCAGTATGGTTTCTATTCTGTTTATTATGACAAAACTGCTTTCACACATATTTTTACCACGAAAGGGGACATTAGGTTTTATATGGATAGGACTAAATATTTCATAAAATGTTTTTTAATTGTGGTCTTTTTCTATTCCTCAATATACTAGTTTATAAATACAGAATTGATTGGTTCTATAAGCTAATGGAAACCGAGGTCTATTGTATTAAAAGTATCGGGACCCCTTAGATTGTTTTACGTCTGGTTCGTTATTCTTTAACAGCAAAGAGCAACTTTAGCGTTTTCTTCCTCTAGACTTGTAGTAGGTCATGAGATTTGCCCATAGCATTACCTTTCATCATTTTATTGCTCATTCTACCTTTTTAAAAAATCTCCTCACTGTCCCACGCAGCTAAGATAAATGGGAGAATAACTCAGTGGAGCTCATCCTTTTAATTAGTCACTCGCTTGGACTCTGAGCAACTAAGCCAGCACCCACATTGCCTCCAAGATTTATAGCCCAGGGTGGTAGCTATAAATAGCCCATTTCTATCTACACTTAAGTTTCAAAAAAAATGGAGTGTTGCTGTAGATAAGGTCAAAAATAAGGTTTAGTGGGGAATATAATTCTGGAAGACAGCTAACCACCACTAGATAGAAAATATTATAAGAAAAGAAAATTTGAGTCTTAGGTCTTTACTGTTTCTATACTGTCATGAATCTTGATGCCTGCAGCTCTAATATTGTTTACTTCACACAGTCCCTCTGTGCCTCAGATATTAGCTCTTCTCCCAGGACGTATATAGTGAATAGTGATTACGTGTTGCCATCTTGACTGTCTAACGTATGCCATGGGTTGTATTATCTCTAATTCTGTAATCCCATATTTTTTACATGAAGAAACTACATATCAGCATGGCTAA
The DNA here is from genome assembly GCF_018350175.1 of Felis catus. Taxonomy (NCBI): domain Eukaryota; kingdom Metazoa; phylum Chordata; class Mammalia; order Carnivora; family Felidae; genus Felis; species Felis catus. The sequence continues at coordinate 105,855,830 of NC_058369.1, forward strand.
GCAATGTGCCCAGATTCCTCTATATAGTAAGTTAGGGGGTCTGATGTTCAAATCCAGACCTTTCTGACTATAGTCTGTTCATTTTGCAGGGTACCACATTGCTTATCCTCATCATTGCAGAGCAAGACAAGACTGTATCCAGAGGGCTGATCTCATTATGATGGAAATCACAATGATGGAAAAAATCTTCCATCATTTTTCATATCTCTTGCAACTCCCTGTCCCTTCCCCCCACCAGGTAGCATCCATAGGCTCCTTCTTGGTCCACTCTGTCCACTGCTTATACTTCCCTCCACTTTTGGCAGTTGACCTTCCTTAAAGGCATTGCATTGAGAGACTAAGAGAAAAATTACCAGGTGTACTCACAACTGCAAAGAAAAGACCCCCCCCCCCACCCCCCGCCCTTCCCGGGACCAGCCAGGGCGTGCCCAGTTGTGGTCTGACCTAAAGGCGGGAACCAATCAAGTTCTGCTGAGTGGTTTGAAAAAAAGGCGGGAACCAATCAAGTTCTGCTGAGTGTTCAAATTTAAATGTCAACCAATAACAGCTCTGTAACCGCAAAAAATCCCTAACTTGTTTGTGCCTGTCTATAAAAGAAGCTGTAAGATCCTCGCTCGGGGCCTCTTAGCGTCACCGGTAACGAGTGTGCAGAGGTCCGGGTTCGAACCTGCAATAAACGACCCTTGCCGCTTGGCTTTGACTCTGGACTCTGGTGGTTTGTTCTTGGGGGTCTTTCGAATTTGGGCATATCAACATCATCAAAATACTTTCCATTTAGAGCTAGGTCTACTTAGAGCTGGGTTTGTTCATAATAAAATGTCAGTTTTTGAACAAAGTACCAAATGAGGGCAGGCCTCAGCTAAAAATATCTATAGAAATCTCACCAATACAAATTTGTTCCTTAAGTGACTTAAAATTAAATAATTTCCCTGAGGGAGTTAATACTTCTTGCCACTGTTTAACTTGAACTGAATGTTTTAGTCAAAAATTTTTTTTCCTACCAATAAACTGGGACCAGCTTTCCTGAGTGAGTGAATGGGGGGTGGTGCAGGGTAGAGTGAGGAGGAAGGGAAGACAGGCCTGGGTGAAAGAGGATATTCATGAGGTCAATTTTGGATACTGACCTTTCTAGGGAGAGCAGTTCTAGAATAAATGCTATTCGAATTGGAACTGCTAGAGGCTGGCAAAATCTGTTCCTTGTGAGCACGAGGCACAAGGAACATGGTTAGGTCTCAGTCTTGGAAATGAGATGTTTCCCAGTGTGGATAAGGGCGGTGCTTGAACTCTGGAAAATTGATATTGTATTCCCATCTTCACCCGTTCATTTCTTCATAGCAAAAGGCTTCTGTCTGAGCATACTTTCTTTCATGCATTCTATGTCCTATATATGTCTTGATGACAAATTACTAGGTTGCATGCTACCCACTCAACTTGCCTAAAGAAGTTTCTCGTAAGCATCCTGGGGACTCTCATCAAAGAAATGTGCAGAACATATAACTGGCCTCATGGAACTGGGACATTTGTCAGGAACTGACTCTCCTTTTTTCCCTTTCTGGGGTCACATGGTCTCACTTTTTTTTTTTTTTTTGATGTTTATTTATTTTTGAGAGAGACAGAGATAGAATGCGAATGGGTTGGGGCAGAGAGAGAGGGAGGCACAGAATCTGAAGCAGACTGCAGGCTCCGAGCTGTCAGCACAGAGCCTGACCCGGGGCTTGAACTCACGAGCTGTGAGATCATGACCTGAGCCGAAGTTGGACGCTCGACCTACTGAGCCATCCAGGTGCCCCTAAAAATTATTTTTATTTTATTTTTTTCCATCATGGTTAGTGTACTCTTTAATCCTCATCCTCTTACCTACAACCATCAATTTGTTCTCTGTAGCTAAGAGTCTGTTTCTTGGTTTGTCTCTCTTTCTGTCTCTTTTTCTTATCTCATTTGTTTTGTCTCTTAAATTCTACTTGTGAGTGAGATCATATGGTACTTGTCTTCCTCTGACTGACTTATTTTGCTCAGTGTTATACTCTCTAGCTTTATGCATGTTTTTGCAAATGTCAAGGTTTCATTCTTTTTTTATGGCTGAATTGTGTGTATACCTACATATATAAAATCACTTCTTTGTCCATTCATCTATTGATGAACACTTGGGCTATTTCCATATTTTGGCTATTGCAAATAATGCTGAAATAAACATGGGGGCACATCTACCCTTCGAATTAGTGTTTTTGTATTTTTGGAATAAATAACCAAAAGTGTGATCCTGGGTCATAGAGTAGTTCTATTTTTAATTGTTTGAAGAACTTTCATACTGTTTTTCACAGTGGCTGCATCAATTTACATTCTTACCAACAGTGCATGAGTTTCCTTTTTCTCCACATCCTCACCATTGTGTTGTTTCTTGTGTTTTTTATTTTAGCCATTCTGAGAGGTGTGCAGTGATATCTCATTGTAGTTTTCATTTAATTTCCCTGATAATGAGTGATGTTGAACATCTTTTCATATATCTGTAGGCCATCTGCATGTTTTCTGCCCATTTTTGAATTGGATTATTTGGTTTTTGGGTATTGAATTGTATAAATTCTTTATATATTTTGGATATCAATCCTTTATCAGATACGTCATTTGCGAATATCTTCTTCCATTCAGTAGGTTGCCTTTTAGTTTTGTTGATTGTTTTCTTCACTGTGCATAAATTTTGTTTTATGTACTCCCAATAGTTTATTTTTGCTTTTATTTTCCTTGCTTCAGGAGACCTATCTGGAAAAATGACCAGTATCAGAGAGATTACTGCCTGTGCTCTCTTCAAGGGTTTTTAATGGCTTCAGGTCTCACATTTAGATCTTTAATCCATTTTGAGTTTATTTCTGTGTATGGTAAAAGAAAGTGATTCAGTGTTATTCTTTTGCATGTGAGTGCCCAATTTTCCCAATACCTTTTGTTAAAGAGACTAGGGCCACATGATCTCTTGTCCCAGCGTCTCGGTAGGTGTCTGCTGTACATTTTGGTCCCTGGAGACTACTCTATAAACATTTGCAGAATTTCTGTTCCGGAAGGGTTAGTGACAACAGTCTGTGGTGATTGTGGTGGGAATGTTTTGGGGCTAACATAGAGGCTGTGAGCAAATACTTTTAAATGAGACTGTATATTTGGATGCTCATGTGTCCCCTTTCCATTTGGCCTGTCTGTGAGTATCCTGGCAGTTGACTCGATGTGGCCTTTCAACGTCTTGGCTCCAAATTCCTGGGCCAGAGGTTATAGTTGCCCCAACTTTTTTTCATCTGGTGGAAAATATCAGTGCTCTACCTGCTGTTAATAATTCTTTCCTCGTCTTGCATGTTCTTTAGCCCAAATCAAGAAAGACTGGCAAGAAGCTGCAAGTGAACCGCTTTCCATCATAGAGACAACTTGGAGCTTCTACCTTTTTAGATGTTGTTACCTTACTACCTTGGTATTTCTTTTTTTGTACTTGTGAAAGACAAATCAAGTATCCTGACTTAGCATGAAAAAGGAACACAAAAGCACCCCTTGGTAAAAGCCTTCCTCGAATTCCCTGAACCAGACAATCTCCCATTTCCTTTGCTTAAGCTCGTTTCCTGACAGCCAGCCTTGTGCCTTTCTGAGCTCTTTTATTGTAGTTTCCTAAAAAACAGGCGGGTGAGCGCTCTGCCTTTTTGCTCGCTAACATCATCTTTGGAAGGTAGCTTCTTAGACTTTCCATCTAGGTGACTTCTTTGAGGTAATTCATTTTTATACACACATAAAGAATTTTAAGAATAACTTTATTAGTACTTTAAAAAGTCTAGAAATGTAATTGTCAGCAAAACTATATACCTTTTTTGTTTTCAGATTTTATGCTTACACAACAACAACAAAACACTGAACTCTTGCGCACTTACTTTAAGGAAATCGTTTTCTTTCCTCTGTAGCTTTTGGGAGGAAAGCAGCCTGATCCTTTTTTTAATCTTTTAATTTGTGTCCGTGTATAAAGTTGGACATTTCTTGATTATATCTCTGAGAACTTCTTCCTATAAGGTTTGACATGCTTGGTTGTCTTCATTGTTCCTTTCTTCCTTTGCCATGCTTTTCTATTTTAAGCATTTACCTAAACTCTATTTCTTATCACATTAGACAACTTCATCCAGAACTCTCACTTTTCTGGGTTTTCTCTTCTCCGTACAATAAGATCCCCCTCCCACCCCCCTTTGGTCTGCAGTTTAGGCCAGAATGTGTGTCATCATTAAAAACAAAACAAAACTAAGCCACACACGCAGGCTTCAGCTCTGGCTGGCTTCCAGGATTCCATTAGCCAGACAATGGGCGGCCCCAGCCAACAGGCAGGGGGGGCGGGAGGAAGCCTGTCTTGCCCTCTTTGGGTGTCCGGACCCTGAGCAGGGTCAATAGCAGGTTGAGGCTGGAAATGGGGTGGACTGATTGTTTTGCAAATAAATGGTGGCGATAAATATCTGACAAGGCCTGTTCTACTCATACTTGTGTTTAAAAATCAATTAAATCTGGTAGCGTGTATTTAAAACTCCATTTTACAAGTTTATTTATTTATTTTTTCCCTCCTAGAACAGTTCAAATAAAACTGTGACCAATTTTGGAATAACTACAGCCAAGCAAGAAATGGCTTAGTGGGAAGCTAAAAATAGATGTCTTCCTTTAGATTTTTTTTTTCTTGTTTATTTCCAAAAGACTTGCCAGTGTACTTGGGATTATAGTCTGAGGACTAACGTAGTCAAATAAAACAATGAAAACTGCAAGGATTAGCATTTTATTGCATAAAAAAAACTAATTGCTGCTTTCTCTGTTTGGATTTCTGAATTCTTCCTGTCCCTCAGCAATGTTGTATCAGTCTTTGCAAGAAATTGCCAAAAGTGAAGAAGACTGAAAGATGATCAATGTACGAGTCTAAAGTTATATTTCCGAGGGAACATTTTAATTTAAAAAACAACTCACACATGTAAAACTCAGTTTACCATATGTTATTTCAGTTACTCCTCCAGTGACCCCTGCAGTTCCTAGAATGTACAGTCCATGAAGGTGGGGATCTTGGGTTACTAATCATGGCATCCACAGATCACTGGGGAAGGCTGAATTCTCAGTCCCGATATGAAAACCTCTCAGAGGGGACCAGGGGAGAGACATCTTGTACTTGTTGAAACAACATGCAGGAGCGATGCTGGAGCTGTGCAGGCACTTTACACACATCATTTCATTGACTAACAGTGCTTCCCTCCCACTCCCAACCACCCTCTCCTCAATCAGGAGTTAGAAATTTTCATCACAATTTACAGATGAGTAAACTGAGGCTCAGATAAACCTACTCATTCTTACCAAGCATTTTTTTTTAATCTAAGGCACAACAATGAAAGAATTACATGCTCTAAGTTGCACAGCTGCTAGTAGACAGATCTAAGACACTAATTCCACATGTTATGCTTCCAAATACCAAATGTCACCTGTTTACTGCATTTTTTAAAACTTACTCTTGTGCAAATAGTGAAGACTAGGGAAACCTCATAAGATTGGGCTGGAATAGATGTAAGAATTTAGGTTTTGCTTTGGGAAGTTTGGCGAGGGTCTGGAAGGAAGACTCCTATCCCTCTCAGTATGACGGGAAAGGGCAGGAAAATGGCATGGAGTCCCCACATAGGCACAACTGGCAGGAAGGTTGGAAAACAGAATTCAGTCTTAAGACTTCTGTTTTGGCATGTGCCTTCCCTGTGACCTTTTCCCTGCCAGAGAAACGCTGGTTCTTTGAAATTTATTCCTTTGTCTCCTTTCTGTTTTCCTCACTCTTTAAGGAGTAACTGTGTACCCAGTCTTGTAAAGAAAAGTAGGGTCTGCCGGTTTGAGCTTGGAGAGAAGGTCTCATGATCAACAGTTTGTAATTCTTCTTTTTAAGTTTATTTATTTTTGAGGAAGGGAGGGCAAGGAATTGCAGAGGAGGGACAGAGGATCCAGAGCAGGCTCTTTGCTGTCAGCAGAGAGCCCGATGCAGGGGTTCAACTCATGAACCCACGAGCTCCTGACCTGAGCTGAAGTTGGACACTTAACCAGCTGAGCCACCCAGGAGCCCTGTCAACAACTTGTTAACTTGGTTATTCTGAGTTTCCACTTAAGGGTACCTATTACCTTTGAAAAACATCCATTCTGGGTTATTTCTATAATATGAGCATGAGTCAGGTGTGGGGGAAGGCAGTGCTGATGAACCGGGAGGAAAACACCATGCATGAGGTAAGGCAGATGATGATTCCTGTAAGTAAACAGGATATGGATGACTTGAGAAAAGCACATAAACAACCAAAATTTTAGGCACTGCTTTCACCAACCTTTCAACTTACAGTAGTTGCGTTTGGCTATAATGTTTCTATGTTTCTATTTTATTTTTCCTCTTCTTTTATATTTTAACTTGTTTCATTGTGACCACAAATTTGATGTAAAATATTAGTAATTCTGGATTTTGTGTTAATGAATTTTAAGAAACACTATCTAATAGTATTTGGATTCACAGTGATTTTTTAAATTACTTTTAATAAACATGAGAATGAATGAAAATATTTTTTCTCTCTCTCTCTTTTTTTTTTTTTTGTCTGTGTTTTTTGGCCCTCCCTTAGAACTTTTTTTTTTTTTTTTTTATCAAAGGATGACAGGCTCTCCAACGACACCCAGCAAGTCTCTTAAAAATATTGATAAAGCTGTCACCACAGACACATTCTTAGCTAAAGGAATATTAACACATTACTAGTGTTAGAAATTTGTGTTTTATAGAAAAGACATTTTTTAAGCACAAGGTCTAGCAAAATAATTACAAAATATGTACACGTGATTGTGTTGATACAAACATTTTTAACCTGCCATAGCACTTGAGCTTCTGATTTTACTCAACTTCACTGAACTCCTCTGACACATTTTAACTCCCGCAAGCAGATTGTTGGATGAAGAAGCTGAGAGACCTCATTCTGGTGAAGTAAAACAGTAACTAAAATACGTATAATCATACAAAGTAAAGAATTCTGATGCATCTACTATGACTAGTTTATAAAGCAAGTGTAGATTAAAAACAAATGTGCTTCTAAATTCACCTGCAGTTGCCATTGCAAGGGAGATTTTGAAGAAAAGGTTAAATTCAGTGGGGGGAAAGAAAACAAAACACAAAAAACAAAAACCTGGTTAGTAGCTTGTTATTAAGCTCTTTATTTTAACATCAAAAGAGTGCATGAATCCAGGCTGCATACTTTCCAGTTGGGTTATAGGCTTACTCATACTCTTAAACTTCTTCAGTCAAATATTTTCTTCAACTTTTTGACTTAGTGTAGTAGTCAGTGTTCTCCAGAGAAACAGGAAATAGGATGTGTGTCTATCTTTCTATTGTAGGGGAGGAAAAATAATTTTCCTTCTACCTTTCTAGCTTCTTGGCTGGGAACCTCTACCCTCTCACCCCTTAGTAAAAGACAGTTTAGCGGGAGAAGCACAAACAGAAGTTTAATCACATGTATACTTCTTATGTACATGGGAAAGACCCAGGAAAACTGAGTAACTTCCCTGAAATGACCCAAGTCACCACCTTGAATACCATTTCCAGCTAAAGACAAAAGAAAGATGTTAGGGGCGGGGAGTCAGTTATGGGAGGTCACCAGGAAAAGCATAGTACTCAAGGGTAAACTGTTGGGCAGATTTAATTCCTGCCTTCTTCACTGATAAGAGTTCCTAGAGATTTAGTCATCTTCCTCCTCCTGCTACAGATGGGAGACACCCTTACAAATGGAGATTTCCCTTATAAATGTAACTGTCTCTTACAAAAGGGTAACTTTCACTTGGTTTTCAGAGCTTCTCCTGTGTCTGCAGTGTCTTAAAAATAATGAGCTACAGATAGTCCTCATGCCAAAGAAACACAATTTGGGGTAGCAAATTTTGGTCTCCTTTACTATCTATCTATCATCTATCTATCTATCTATCTATCATCATCTATCTGTCATCATCTATCTATCATTTATCATCTATCATCATCTATCTATCATCTATCATCTATCTATCTATCTATCATCTATCTATCCTCTATCTATTATCATCTATCAATCATCTATCATGTATCATCTATCTAGAGATTCATTTCTGTATTTTAAGGAACTGGTATACACGATTGTAGAGGCTGGCAAATCCAACATCTGCAGAATAGGCTGGCAGACTGGAGATGCAGGGAAGAAGTGAAATTTAGTTTGAGTCTAATGACAGTGTTGAAGTTGAATTCTTTCTTCTTTGGGGGACTTTAATCTGTTCTCTTAAGAAGCTCTCAAGTACTTGGATGAGACCCAGCCACATTATGGAGAGTAATCCAGTTTACCCAAAGTCTACTGATTTAAATGTTATTCTTATCTAAAAAATACCTTCACAATAACATCTAGGCTGTTTTTATTTATTTATTTATTTATTTATTTATTTATACCAAATATCTAGGTACTGTGGCCTAGCCAAGTTGAATCATAAATTTAAACATCTGTGTTGGCAGTTACAAAACCATCTATTTAATCTCTGAAGTTAGATACTCAAGTTAGATTCCCTGAAGAGAGAATCAATCAACACCCTATGCAGAATGGCAATGGAGAAATTCTCCATGGGTTCTATGGCAGATATTAGTTGCCTAATAGTTAATTTTCCCTTCTTAGAGTTACCAGATTTAGCAAATAAAATAAATAAAATTATGGGATACCTAGTTAAATTGGAAGGAATTTCAGGTAAACAAATAATACTTTTTTTGTATAAGTATGTCCCACATTTTGTATGGAACTTACTTAAATTAAAAATGTATTTGTATTTACCTGGAACTCAACTTTAATTGGATATCTTCTCTTTTTTTGTAAGTGTATTTTTTTAAAAAAATTCAGAGAGCTTGTTTGTTTGGAGCAGGTTGAAAATAAAATTGAGAAGAGGGTACAGAGATTTCCCATATACCCCTCTATCCCCATGCATGCATGGCCTCCCTCATTATCAATATCACTCGCTAGAATGGTACCTTTATTACCAAGGATGAACCTATACTAACACACCATGATCACCTAAAGTTCATAGTTTACCTGGGATTCATTCTTGGTGTTGTCCATTCTATGGGTTTGAACAAAAGTATAATGTCCTATAAGCATCATAATATCATATATTGTATTTTCACTGCCCTAAAGATCCTATGGGCTGTGCATATTCACCATACCCTCCCACCCCTGCAGCCAGAACCACTTTTTATTGTCTCCATAGCATCGCCTGTTCCAAGATGTCTTGTATTTTATCTTGCAACCTCACCTTTTCTCATTACCAAATCATTTTTTTGGAGAGTGGGTACACATTGCCTTATCTAAAATAGTGTTCCAGCCCACATCTAGGCCCCAACACACAGTTGTGCCCTATGAGGTATAATTGGAAGTCAAATGATTGACTTTTTCATCTCTACTATTTGATCTTTGCACTTTTTTATTTCTTTATGTCCAAGCCAGAATACAGTGCCCAGAGGAGGTGACGCCACCCATATGAGAATGAGAGGCACATATTAAAAATGGCAGAGCAGAGCAGGAGAGAAGAAGGAGCCTGACATCCTGATAAGATCCTGGAGTTGATGCACCAGTTCTAAAATGCCCATTTAGAATCTCCTATTATATGGAAACATAAACCTTTGTTTGCTTAAGCCCTTGTAATTATGTTCCGGTTACATGAAACTCTAGAGCAGCCTTTGATTGTAGATTTCTGTAGGCCTTTGGAGTCAAATTCAGGGAATATCTCGTTTCATTTCTGTAAGATATAACTTTCCGTCACCTCTTCTTGTCTATGAAAAACAACCTTTCCTGCTTCCTGATTCCTGAGTGAATTTGGAGATAGAGAGAGTGGCCTGCAAGCCAGTCTGAGGAAATGATTGGGTTTTTTTCTACTTTTTTTCTCCCCTGTATTCTGCGTACTTGTACACTACCTATGTGCTGCAACCCGGTTAATTTTGTCAACTACCAAAATAAGTTAAACTTTATAACAACCATGGAAGCGAAAGGACTCCCTTTATATCTGTCTCAAACTGTATCTTTAAATTCTGTTCCAAACTGTGTTGCTCTTCATCAGAAAAAGTAAATATAAGAAACAAGAATAGAGTCAGCTACTTTTCCAAGAGATATCATATAAAAGGAGGCATTATCTAAGACAGTAGAAAAGAGTAGACCATGAGTCTGCACTTGCAACAAATAAGAAAAATTAGTATTGGTTAATTATTTCTAGTAAATCAAGTTTGTAGCTACAAGTAAATGCAGTTCTTGAGTGGCATGAGTAAATGTGAAAAACATAAATATAGATATTTCCGTATCCAAAAAAATCATATGCAGCTCTCATGAGAGTCTATGGAGCTTGTATTTATCCAGCATAAAATAAATTCAGTGTGCCTTCAAAGGTAGATTAAGAATCATAATTCCTTCCAAAGTCTTTATCATGCGCACATCTCTGGGCCTTCTGTTCACCTGAAAGAAATCTGTGAGTTGCGAGGGTTATTTGTGGCTAGCCAAGGATTTGGTCTGGTCCTTTGAGAACAATGTACAGGTTGAAGACATAGTGTTTGATTTTTGCATTGCCAATAAAGAAAACTAGGAATCACTTATGCTTTTGTTTTTATTGTAATCTAGCCATCCAACCTCTCTGAACCCTAATTTTTGAGGATGAAAAATAAAGGTGGTTATAAATGTAATCTGTTTCCGAGGGATGTCCAAATAATTAACAAGAAAAAATTACCATTCTTTGAGAAAACAGATGTTCTATGATATAAATTGTTTCATGTTGTTTTTCAGGATATGGGAAACATGCCTCTTTAGTGAATAAAACCATATTTGACAATAGTCAGTCAGTAGGTTATGAGTTCCATCCCTAAGAGGAAATGTAAAGAGAAAATAATGCTTTAGAAAGCAGTGTATTTTTTAGACAATGTGTATTGACCATTATTGTTTTACTTATGAATTACACTATTAAATATATATGTATATTTAAACATAGGTTTGGACTGCGTGGGTCCACCTATATGAGGATTTTTTTCAGTACTGTATTGCAAATGCACTTTTCCTTGTGATTATCCTAATAGAGGTTTCTTGTTTCTAGCTTACTTTATTATAAGAATATAGTAGACAGTACATATAATATCCAAAATATGTGTTAATGTACAGTTTATGTTTCTAGTAAGATTTTTGGTCAAGAGTAGACTATTGTAGTTAAGTTTTTGGGGTGTCCAAAGTTATATAGATTTTTGACTGCGCGGGGGGGAGGGGAATCAAGACTCCTACACCTGGCATTGTTCAAGGGTCAATTGTATGTGAAAAGTAACTATAGTTTTTGACTTAACACAATGATCTCTACTATGCCTTATGAATTGCATTTTAAATAATACCTGATCTTGTATAAATTCCTTTTATATAGGAAAAAAGAGATTCTTGTTTGTAGAGTTTGACTAATAGCCAAGATGTATGCTATATGCATATATGCGATTCGCATAACTAGAAAATAGTTTTATATTATATTAAGGCATAAGAAAATATAAGGATATTTGGCACAAAGGGGAGATTGGTATTACCTACATTCTTTAAAATTTTTATTTCTGGGGCGCCTGGGTGGCGCAGTCGGTTAGGCGGCCGACTTCGGCTCAGGTCATGATCTCACGGTCCATGAGTTTGAGCCCCGCGTCGGGCTCTGGGCTGACAGCTCAGAGCCTGGAGCCTGTTTCGGATTCTGTGTCTCCCTCTCTCTGACCCTCCCCCGTTCATGCTCTGTCTCTCTCTGTCCCAAAAATAAATAAAAAACGTTGAAAAAAAATTTTTTTTAAAATAAATAAATAAATAGAAATAAAAATTTTATTTTTTCCTTTTTTTTTTTTAACGTTTATTTATTTTTGGGACAGAGAGAGACAGAGCATGAACGGGGGAGGGTCAGAGAGAGGGAGACACAGAATCCGAAACAGGCTCCAGGCTCTGAGCTGTCAGCCCAGAGCCCGACGCGGGGCTCAAACTCATGGACCGTGAGATCATGACCTGAGCCGAAGTCGGCCGCCTAACCGACTGCGCCACCCAGGCGCCCCAATTTATTTATTTTTTAAAGATTTATTTATTTATTATATATCACTACCTGAAACTTTATGATTTGTTTAGTAGATAGGAGAGTTGCCTAATTTATCTTTTTCACATCTTGATACATAATTAATATTCAATGAATGTTTATTGAATCAACCAATCTATTAACCATGTGTGGTTTTGTAATATTTTTAAAGTTTATTTATTTAGTTTGAGAGAGAGCACACACATACATGCATGTGCATGCATGCATGTGGGCGAGGGACAGAGAGAGAGGGAGAGAGAATCCTAGGCAGCCTCCAGGATGTCAGTATACCATGAGATCTCATGAACTGTGAGATTTCACAAACCATGAGCTCATGACCTGAGCCCAAATCAAGAATCGGATGCTTGAATGAGCCACCTAGGCACCCGGGTTTTGTCATTTTTAGTGCCGGAAATTGGTAGGAATTTCTTCTCATGGTGTTATATTACAGACCTTTTGAAATTACTTATTCAACTTGTACATTTGTTTATTCCTTCTTCAGATATGTAGTGAGGCTTTATTCGTGGGCTTTGCTGTTAAAAGGAGAGACCCAGGCCACATCCTAGCATTCTTACTTTCGTTAAGTTTATTTACCTTGTTGTCTCATTTTCCATTTTAGAAGGAGGGGTAATGCTTCCTACCTTGTTGGGATAAAATACAGAGAGATAACAGATTTGAAGGTGCCTGTTACAGCAGCTAGCGCATGGCAGCCATTCCTACCAGCATCCCATGCCAGGCACAAATCACATTACTTTATTATTATTTTTTTAAACGAGGAATATATGTGGTGAGTGTGTGATAGTATATGTGATACACTAAGTGGGGGGGTCTGAAGACCCGGCCTTTAGGCCAAGTTCTGTCACTTACGAGTTTTACAAGAAGTTAAGGACATATTAATCTCTCTGATCCTTAGAATCTTCACATTTAAATTAGGGAGTATGTGGCGAACGTGTAGGATGGAGAAGAACTGTATTATTTTCACATTTCCTAGGCTCCATGACATTCTGTAAGTTCTGGAAAGTGTGGAAAACTGTTTTCTAATGTCAAAAGAAATTGTTGAGAGTTTATTTGGCAGACTTCATATATTTCCAAATAAACATTTCCCAACACAGTTTGCATTTCTTCATCATTTGTGGAGCAGTTGAGATAAGAATGTGGGATTGGAGCTACAGGTGAAAGAAACTGATGTTTCAAGAGTATTAGCCTCACATATTTCAGGCTCTCATTCTAGTTCATTCAAGATGTTAACGATAAGCAGGTATTGAAAGCAAAAAGGATTTATCTCATAGGGTTTGATTTTAGAAAAGAAGGCCAAATGTGTTCTCTGTACATAAGGTCAATCATTTTGGTCGCAAGTTGTGTGTTAACAGGTAGGTTAAATTAATTTAAAGCTTTTTCATATGGTGTTGACTAAGTCTACCAGGGTATTTCCCACAATTTATTTGAATTTCAACATCTTCCTAAGATCACTGTGGTGCACAGAATACCCCCCACACCCCCCAGCAAAGTTGTCCATGTCCTCATCCTTGGAATCTGAATATGTTACCTTGCAGAGCAAAAGGAACTTTGCAGGTGTGACTAGGTTAAAGATCTTGAGATCTGATATTATCCTGGATTATCTAAATGGGTCTGATATGATTACAAGGTTTTTAGAATAGGGAGGCAGGGGGTCAGAGAGGAGAGAAGATGCTCTGAAGAAGGAGGAAGCAGTCATAAGCCAAGTAATGTAGGTGTCCCCCAGCAGCCAGAAAAGGCAAGAAAATGGATAATCTCCTAGAGCCACCAGAAGGAACATAGTCCTATGGGCTGACTTTATAGTTTTGACTTCCAGGACTATAAAATGATAGATGATTGTGGTTTTAAGCCATTATGTTTGTGGTTATTCATTATAGCTGCAATAGGAAACATTCTGTCTTGCAAAAATGTCTGCATGATGGGATTCCGTTAGAAAAACATTCTACTAACTTCACAAGTGGTAGGTCAAGTTAATAACTTTAATTAAAAATGCTCAAAAATTTCATCATCTGGAAGTGCTAGCATATGTAACAAGTTACCTATAACTACATTTAACTGTAGCAAAACTACCTAGAGTAACTTCTTGCAAATCATTCACTTTTCCTTTTCCAATTAATTATATTGTGGTAAGAACATTTAACATGCTACTTTCTTAACAAAACTTTAAGTATACAGTACAGTATTGCTCACTACAAGCACAATGTTGTTCAGCAGGTCTCTAGAACTTACTCATCTTGCATAACTGAAACTTTATACACTTTGGACAGCACTTCTCCCTTTTCCCCTCCCCCAGCTCTTGGCAATCACCATTCTACTTTCTGCTTCTGTAAGTTTGACTATTCTACTCTTATAAGTAATATAAGTGGAATCATGCTGCAACTGTCCTTTTATGACTGGCTTATTTCATTCAGCATGATGTCTTCTAGATTCATCCAGATTGGTGTGTATGGTAGGATTTCCTTCCTTTTTATGGCTGAATAATTTATCTACTGTTGTGAGCAGTAGTTTATCTGTGGATAGAAATTCCAGATATTGTGTGTGTGATTGCTGAGATGCCTGACCTTTACATAGGATTCCCCTCTGTGGTGGTGTTAAAAATACATGCACATATTCAGAAGGTTGAGCCTAAGAGTGTCCTGCCTCTTCGTATGGGTTGGGCTAAATGACTTGCTTCTAACAAAGTGAATATTGCAGGAATGATGATGGTATGTGGCTCTCAGGAGTAGATCATAAATGCATTGCCCACTTCTGTACTCTCATTCTAGGAGAAATTACCTTCCATGTCAGGAGGACAGTCAAATGGAGAAATCCATGTGGTGAGATGCTGAGGCTTCCTGCCAACAGCCATGTAAATGAACCACCTTGGAAGTGGATACTTCAGGCTTAATGGGGTTTTGAAATGACTGAAGCCCTAGTCTAGCCTTGACTGTAACCTCCTAAGGGCCCCTGAGCCAGCACCATTCAGATGCCACTTCTGTCCTAACCCTCAGAAAATGTGTACAGTAATACATTTTTATTGTTTTGAATTGTTAAGATTTGGGATAATTTGCCATGCACTAGTAGAAAGTGAATATGCTCTTTCATGATATTCTTCCTCAGCTAAGTTATATTGTAATTATTACATAGCTTCTCTGTGTAAATAGAGAAAATGTCTACACAGAGAAACTGTCTTAGTGTTATTGAGAATGTTTAATTTTCTTTAAAAAAAAAAAAAGGAAAAAAAATACAACAGGGAGATTGGGAATAGTCCAGCCTGGATTATGCTTACTATTTAAAGAAATCACATTGAAAATTCTTTTTGAGCAACAAACTATTTATAGGAAAGCCACTCACGGGGATGAAAGGGTAAAACAAAAAAACAAAAAAAAACACAAAAAAACCTTTTCTTTTTTCTTCTGCCCCTTTTATTCCCAGTCTGTCGTACTAATTAACATCATTTACTTTTACAGTTCATGATTAGGTCATATAATTAGAGAAGGATTAAGCTCTTCTCTCTTGGAGAGGATGGTTAATTTAAACTGTTTGGAAGTCGCTTAAAGGAAACCACTGAAGGACTCTGTGGGATGGAATCCAGATATTATGTCAGAAGAGAATAAATGCGACCAAAAGCCAGAATAGTAACTTTGCATCAGTACCAGTGACAAATTATCTCGAAATTATATCATGGCACAAAATATTTGTTATGTTTGAGTTTGAGTGAATAAAGCTGCCAGTGTGTGGATGTTTTTCCATTTATTGACGGGACATTAGAAATTATTCAGATAGTGTGATGAAAGTTAACATGACTTAATTATTTAAGTTTTTGTGTGTGTGTGTGTGTGTGTGTGTGTGCTTAGATCTTCTCTCTCTCCTCTCTCTCTCTCTCTCTCTCTCTCTCTCTCTCTCTCTCTCTTTTTGCATTAATTTTTGAGTATCTACAGATATACCACCCAATAGGGTCTAGACTTTTCCCTCTTGCTATGTAGAGTGATTTGAAATTTGCACTTTGAAAGCAATAGTAGCAGTCCCCTATCATCCTCTGAAACTCACTTGTCATCAGAGTAACTGAATGGCACTGTGAAAAACTACATCTCATCCTCAGTGGAGATATCTCGCTGCAGAAAGAGATAATCTTCAATCTTCTCAGTGGCTTTGTTGAATCCAAGTCCTCAAGTCAACAGAAAGGTCTTACGACGAAAGAAGTCCCTGTGATAAAAGCCTGAAATTATGTGTCTGCTCTAGAGGTCAGACCTTCAGTAGAATGGATTCTACTCATTGTCCTTCATCTGGAATCATGTGATTCTTCTGCTTATGACAGGGACAGGTGACCGGTGTGAATACAGCTACAGGCTAGCCAGACGAAAATTGTTGCTTTGTGAGTGCAGGTACACAGGACGGGGGAGTTTTCAGTGAGAACTCCCCTCCTGCAGGCTGTCTGGCCCTGGTAAGTTAGTTTACAGCTCTATTTGCTAATGCATCTTTGATGGGTCTTCTTTCAACCTCCATTGTGTCTCTGGGCCTTTTCAGTCATCTTAATGTAGACAATAGCTTTATTTATGGTGTGAAAGAAAAGGCAGATGGGGGCCCGGTTCTGGTGTTACCACTTCAGGCAGTCGTAGTTGCTACACTTCTTAAGTGGACTGACAGGTCTGGGAGGAGGCTGAAAAGCCAGGGAAACATTCCCAGCATAGAAAATACATGAGAAACAAAGAGGCCTGACTGACCATCGAGACACTGTGAATGCCAGGTCACACGGAATCCCTGCATCACTTTATTGAGAGAACTTAGGCTGCAGCTGTTTCCTCTCATTCATTCATGTGGTGGCTGGGAACGCGGGTCAGAGCTGTTATTCCATTCCCGTTATTCAGACCTACCTGATGGTCCATCTCCTCCGTGAGTGTATTCTGGGAATGGAAGAAAAGAACCCTCTTTTTATTTTTATTTTTTTGGAAAGCTCAACAGATCCACTGCTACTTCTCAGTCTTTCTATTTATCTAAATTTATTTGCTTCAAGAAAAAAGAAAAGACTGCAGTAACTGATTGTTATTTTTCTTTCGAAATAAAAAGTGTGAGTATGCCAATTTTTGCTGAAATGTATACAATGATTTTATTTGACTGAAATAGTCAACATTAAATGCGTGTTTATCAAATTAACAGGCACTTGGCTAATGACCTTACTTGGGAATCTTTCTACTTAAAATTTCTTTGACTTTTTTCATCTTTTGTTAAAAAAAAAAATCCCCCTTACATTTGATCCGCTTACCACCATTAGTTCCTATCTAGAGGACACACATCAAAATATATTTGAGGAAGAAAACAAAGGGAACTCAACTCTCAGAGTGGAGTCAAGTTGCTAGAGATATGCTGTGTGACAGCAGGATGCCTGAGCAAACACGTATTTTCATTTAAAAATAAATACATAAATAAGCGAACGAACAAACCAGAATTGATGCATTCTTTTAAGCTTTTACTTATCCGACCAAATTAATCAGTCAGAATAATTGAGTCAGGCCCTGGTGCCAATATTTATATTCTAGAAAACAAACTGGCTTTTTATGAGAGTATTCACCTGCTGTGAGAAAACACAGCCTAATTATTAAACAGCTTTTTCAACATTTCTCCTTGGATAATACTTAACATGGAAGGTTCACTTTTTTTTTAAATTTTTAATTAAAAAAGTTTTTTTTAATTATATTTAAAAATTTTTAAGTTTTTAATTTTCAGTCCAGAATAGTTAACATACAGTGTTGTATTGGTTTCACGTGTACAAGATAGCAATACAACAGTTCTATACGTAACACGCAGTGCTCATCGTAAGTGTACTCAATCCCCTTCACCTGTTTCACCCAACCCTCCCCCCCCCCCCCCACCTTCCCTCCGGGGACCTTCAGTTCTCTAAAGTTAAGAGTCTATTTTCTTGGTTTGTCTCACATTTTCCCTCTTTGTTCATTTGTTTTGTTTCTTAAATTTCACATTTGAGGGAAATCACCTGGTATTTATCTGGAGGGTTCTCTATTAATACCCTCTCCTGTTGCCTTCCGCTATGAATGGCTTTATCACTGTAGGGCAAAGGAAGAGTAACCAAAGAGCTGCTAAGTTGGAATGGATGTGAGCAGGCTGGCAGAAGAAATGAAGCATCACTCACAGCCACCTCAGCATATTCCACTTGATAAGACAGTTGTGAAAGTTTAGGGGGAAAAGTAGCAACAAACTAAGGATCTTTAAGAAACAGGTGTGCCCATTTTGATCAAATGCATTAGCCGCCGATAGCGTAAACCGACTATGGTCGTAATGGGAGCCTTTGACTTTGCAGGGCCGTTGAAAAAGTAAGCACTATATTTTATGTAAGGATGTTTTGCTTATTATACATTTGGCCTTTTCAGCTGACTTGGGTCATGTAACTTGTTACTCCCTCAATTGGATATCACAATTTGGGTTCTGTGGGTAGCAGTTTAGTGTGTAGGATGTTTATTAGGAAGGACCTTGGATCAACATCTGTAGAAGACAGAGGAAGGAAACAAGACTGGGTAGAGGGAGAGATTGAACTGCTGTGCAGATCTGAGCAACAGTCTTCACTGACCCTGTTGGGAGCTATGAAATTAAAATGGCCTTTTAGAGCTGTCTCGGTTTGGAACAAAATAGCCTCGTCTTTTTTTCCTCCTGTGTCAATGGTTGGGTGTGGGACACCTTAGGAATGGCCAGGTTTCATCTGAGTTGGGAGGCGTCTCTCTGTAGCAGAGGTGATCCCTGAAGGGGCTGATAGCTGAGGGTGTCTGGTGACAGCACTTTCAACAGCTGGGCAATAAGCCTTTCCTTGAAGTGTCTGGGTGGCTGATATAGGTGTCCGTTACACCGGCTCACCGACTATCAAAGAGTTTTTTTGCTGTGGCGCACAATACGAAGTACCTCCTACATCACCACCCAGGCACATGCACACGTACATGCGCACACATATATAAATGAAACAAAAGTTTCGCAAAATACCATTTTAATATTTGTCCATGTTGCATGCGGTATACTCTGATATTTTCCTTTTTGATTTGTTTTGTTCCAATCCATTCCATATTGTTCTATTCTCCTTCACTTAGTAAAATGTTGTATATAACACTAATATGATTTCAAGATCCCTTATTAAATTACAATGTGGAAGTTAAAAAAAATATGGAATTAGATTGATATAAGTAAACCAATTAATGCTGAGCAAATACTCCAGTGTAACTAGAACGTGCTAGTGTTCCTTGATGTGGTTAGGTTACTTTCATTTCTAGGAAACCAGAAAAGTGTCATAGCAGCCCTGTGTGTCCCACAGAGAGGGTGTCGTTCATTACAAATCTCTAAATCATTGACTGCCTTATTTTCGGTGCAATGTCATTTGTGATTCTTTGTTCTAACAGTAGGGGCTCCAGGCAAAAATTTCAAAGAAGGATATTAATTACTAGGGAAGGAAATAGTAACTGTCAGTGAGAACCATGACTGCCTTTTACTCTGTAGAGTTTTGGGTTGGTGTCAGGTGTAAACACTTTAGTTTTTCCAGACAGTGGATGCCTGTGATGTGTTTTGGATTGCAACTTTCACGTGAGAAGAATTACTGGGAGAAGCAGTTGGTGTCATGTACAGACTTGAGTTTTGGAATATATAGGGTAAATGCCTGAATGGGACAACATGGCTACAAATTGAAGCTAAGAAAGAAAAAAGATTGTATTTTTAGGGGTGCCTGAGTGGCTCAGTTGGTTGTGCTTCAGACTTCAGCTCAGGTCATGAGCTTGCCAGTTGCGAGTTTGAGCCCTGCATCGTGCTGTTGCTGTCACCTTGTCAGCACAGAGCCCACTGTGGGTCCTTCCCAATCACTCTCTCTCTTGAAAAATAAATAAAGCATTAAAAGAAAAAAGACTTCATTTTTAGATAAAGATATGAAAAAGATCATGAACATAATGTGATAGAATTTAGGAAGATGACAAATCAATAAATTTCTCCCTGCTCTGGGTCAAAAACGACAGACTTAAAATAATATCCTTTGTGCTCGAAACTGGAGAAATGAGTTCTGAGTCCTTACTTGTAGAAGATTTACACTGTAACAAACTAGAAAAAAACATTTTTTTATGTGTAATTATTTTTGAGACAGAGAGAGAGAGACAGAGCACGAGCAGGGCAGGGGCAGAAAGAGACAGAGACACAGATTTGGAAGGTTCCAGGCTTGGAGCTGTCAGCACAGAGCCCAACGCAGGGCTCAAAGTCACTAACCGAGAGATCATGAACTGAGTCGAAGTCAGACACTTAACCAACTGAGCCACCCAGATGCCCCATTGAAGTAGAAATTGTTACATGCATTTAAAATTTAAGATATGCAGACAGAATAAATATGGTTCTACTGGAGAAGTATAAAAGCAAAGATGATCTTGAGAAACTTAACAGAAGACCATGAGGGAGGGGTAGGGGAAAAAAAAAGTTATAGAGAGAGAGGGAGGCAAACCATAAGAGACTCTTGGATACTGAGAACAAACTGAGGGTTGATGGGGGCTGGGGGAGAGGGGAAAGTGGGTGATGAGCATTGAAGAGGGCACTTGTTGGGATGAGCACTGGGTGTTGTATAGAAGTCAATTTGACAATAAATTGTATTTAAAAAAATAAAAAGACGTAGTGAGAAAGAAATGAAAAAGATACACTGTTTTTCACATTCTTTGTTAGGAAATGGGCAATTTGTTGTGATATTGAATCTTGGTGGTGATCTTCCGGGTGGACTTGACAGTTACTTTTTTTATAAAAGGAGAAATGGAGGCTAAGATGTGAGTGACTTTTAGCCGGGTTAGTAGAGTCTGGGTGGCTGTTGAGGTCTGGTTCCACCCTTCTCACCACTTCAAAGTCAGGTACATGGTTAAATTTCTAACTTTTAAAAATACTAAGAATAAATATATGTTAAAACCAGATATGTGTTTATTCATATATCAAAACAGAAGTTGAAAACTAACCGAGTGTTTCTGTACTGTTTCCATGTATTGCATTATTATTGCTGCTTGTGAGATGAGTGGTATTAAACCCTTAAAAAAGTCATTTACTACTGTCTTTGGAAATTTCTTCCCATATGTTAATATCTGTATTATACCAGCAGTTAACTGTTAAAGAAATCTAGAAGCCAGCTTTTATCCACAGAAAGTAAGAAGTATGCAAATACACTGAAGAAGAGTGGAGACAAATGTCAGCCAAAGATCTAGAAAACAGTAAAAATCAGAAGTGCTTTATAGGTGTTTTCCACAATATATGGCTATTTTCAAGTGTTATTACACCTAAAAAGTATAGTGTTTTTATTTATTTATTTTTATTTTTTAAATTTAATATTTATTTTATTTGATTTTATTTACTTATTTAGTCTTGTTTTTTAAAGAGAATATCAAACTATCTTTGATTTGGCAGGATACATCCACTCATGAACTTATGTTCACTTCAGATATTACTGGTGTGTTCCCAACAATAGTTCTGCAAGAGGGGAAAAGAAGTTTATAAGGGACAAACTTTATTTTTAATCTTTTTTAAAGATTATAATGTCTATACCCAACATAGGGCTCAGACCCACAACCTCAACACCAAGAGTTGCATGTTCCACTGACTGAGCCAGCCAGGCACCCGTAAAGGACAGGCTTTTTAAAAAGCCGCTTTCAGCCCAGTAACCTCAAAATAGTACAGATATTCAGCCATTGACCTCATTAACTAACTCACCTCACATCTTTTTATTCTCTGTAAATTAGCTCTGAGATGTGGTAGAGGACAAATTCGGCTTCAACATTGGAGATGAAACATAAACCAGAAGACGTGCTCAGAAACTGCTGAAGACACTAGAAAAGGTAAAGCATAGTCATGTTATCTATCCTGACATTATCCATGCAATTGAGATTTCAGAGTTTAACTTTATTGTCTAATGGCTCTTATATTTCTGTTGTGCAATGGCTTTTATATCTTTCTGAACTTGGCCAAATCATAACACTTCTGGGTCTCACTTTTCCTTACCTGTCACATAGGACAGCATTTCAAAATTTACATGCTGTACTACACTGCCACTTTTCTCAGCCAAATTGCTCACTCTTCATAGAAGCGATTACAGGAGACTGTGTGAAGATATTCAGAGTCTCATACTGGAAGAACAGGAGAGAGCAGTTGTCTTATTTTGGATTCTGATTCAATTATATCACCTTAACAAGTCACTTGAACTTTTGGTGGCCCAATATCCAAATGGTAAAATGGAGATTCTGATTTCAACTCCTCATTTTTCACTGGAATCTGACTGGAAGGCAGCCTGAAAATAATTGAGGGACCTAAAAAATCACAAATGTAATGTATTATTATTATAACAATCTATTACTACTACTGAAAAATGAATCGATTGTTCTATTACTCAGTCAGTGAATTACCACTTTCATATATGAACACATCTTCAACTCCTGATTTATCTAAGATGTTTGTTAAAATGACATGTGGAGCATTTCTTTTAATGTTTTTCACATGAGTATTTAATGATGCAGACAGAATGGAAATCAAAACTTCGTACATCATCTGGAGGAAAGATGTATTAGATATTTTGGAATCTTATGTTTTCCAAAATCATCATGGAAAACAAAAACTGATTTAGATTTTGAATACCAACTTAAATGATATTTATGCTTATTGTCTTCTATTCTCTGGGTACATATTTTTGTACCCAGAGTTTTTGAAGTGTTTAACATGCTCTTTATGAATGCCTCACTCAGAATATTCACATTCAGTCTTCGTAAGTTTATAAGATTCAGAAAAGATTAAAGATAAGTCAAATGTTAACATTTCATCATGTTTCCCACTGTGGTTGAAGTGTTGAGGGTAAATGAACTACTGTTGAGAGAGTGCAGAGAAAGAAAAGCATAGGGCCTGGGATTTTGCCTGAGCATAGACTGTGTTTAAGAAACTGTCGCTAAAAATAAAACCCAGAGAGATGTGGAAAGGAGTATTCAGAGGGGAAGGAGGAAAAACCAAATAGAGCTGCACAGTTCTAGAAACTAAGGGAAAAGAGAATTTTGACAACTAAGGCTTGGCTGTTGTACAACAGAGAAAACTGGAAATCTTTGGGAGCCATTCCAGGAGCACAGCATGTGAAATCACAGTGTGAGTCACGGAGGGCCTGAGAAAAATGAACATAGTATAGCATGGGGGACTTAAGATAGGTGTTTGGCAACCTGAAAGGCCCAGATGTGAGCATTGAGCACTCCTCCTCAGAGACCTGGTTCCACTTTCGAGGATGCCTTGGTGGGGATCAGTAGGACTCAGTTCAGAAGGAACTGGATAGGAAGCAAAAAGAGAGACTCCGACATGTTTGGGACAGCATGAAAACCCAATAACTGGATGCAGGGTTAAGGTTGAAGCTTGGTGAAAGGAATATAACTGAATATCAACTACTGAAAAGAAAGACTATTGTTGTAACAGGGCTAATAACAAAATAACAATTGGGGGCATAATTGACCCCTGACATTTGGATAAGACTCAAACTAACAAGTGGGAATTAAGTGCTTAGCAGATAATAGACACTCAATACATATTTGTTGGGTGAAATATAAGATTTTAGCTCTGGAGAATGGAAGTTTCCTATTCTTAGACAAATAATTCCAAAGGTATCAACTTATAATATTGTTTTCTAAGTGCGTTCTGTGAAAAAATAATTTCTCAGGTTATTATGTTTTAAGATCAAAGAGTATTTTGACTAAGTTATGGAAGTGCCAAGTGAAATGAAATTAATTGAACTTCTATATTGCAAGACTTCTCCAAGACTTCTCATACTTCTCGTAATATGTCTTATGAATGTCTGAAAGATAGGTAGTATGTAGACTTTTTCAAGATTATTTGACCATAGAACTCTCTCCTCAAAAGCCACCGTCTTTCCCTAAGTATCCCCTGGACTAGCATTATGAAGAACATGCATTAGGAAATATTGAAATACAGAGTTCCATAAAAATCAATAGACAATAAAAGACACTGAGGGATTTGGATGCTATGGGGTGGGGGGGGGGAAGTATCCTTTTCAGGGGTTTCAAGGATTTCAAAGCAAACATTGAAAGAAATAGAGAATCCCCACTGTACTTTTAATGTTCATCACCAGAGATTAGAGACCAAGAGTCAAGAAGTTTTGTTAATTTCTGGTCCACAGTTGGAGGCTAGGGTGGAAAAATTTGGAGAATGTGGGACATTTTCAGAAAAGATATTATGGGATGAGGAAGATCATGAGTCCGAGGCAGTTAGTCATTGCATTGTCTTTATGTTATTAAAGTTTATATAATTTCTTCTGCTTGAATTCCTATGGGGAAAAAGAGTTGTTGTCTGTGTGTGGGGAGGAAGGCATGAAGGTGGGAGGTGTGGGATGGGAGAGATCTTGTTTCTCTCATACTAGAAGATACTATCCATTTCTATGCCCTGTCTTCAGGGCAGGTGTGAACCTTGATTCATGTTTCTAGTGGCAGTATCTCTTATCGCGTGTGGCATATAGTAGGTGCTTAGTAAATGTTTGAACTAAATTGAAGTTAAGAGGATCTAATGAGATGAGTCAGGTCTTGTGTTCTTACAGGACTCATCTTTATCAAAATGGCAAGATCATAGCTCCTTCCTCCTCCTTGGGTGAGTAGTCTGTGGTAACGGGATCACTCCACTTTTGAGGACATTTTGTTGACATTATCACATGTTTTCAAGGTGCTTTGTACCATGTTTCACCAGGGTGGATACCAGAACATATTCTTAAGAAAAAGCCCCATAGGTTGTTCTTTATTGTTTATGGTGAGACATCAGGGGAGGCTACCGATAAGATTGCAAAGCTTACAGTTCTGAAGAAGAAAGAGAAAATGGCAGAACAACTAAGAGAAAAACTTATGAAAACCTTTATTTCCAGAGAAGTAGGAGGTTTAAAGATCATATCAAACGAATTGATATTCCATCCTTTTCTACAGCTTTTCATGAAAAAGGAAGCTTGATTCATTTCCAGTCAGATCTCAGAATAATGTTAACCATAACAGTAGCTAATAAGCTTCTTACAGAAATAAAACTCCTGGGGAAAAAAAAAATCAAAATTAGCTGATAATGTGAATGTATTATGGTGAACTTTGAATCTGGTTGAAACAATATTTTTTTTTAATTTTCTTTATTTTTTTAACATTTATTTTTGAGAGAGAGAGACAGTGAAAGACAGAGTGTGAGTGGGGGAGGGGCAGAGAGAGAGAGAGAGAGAGGGAGACACAGAATCTGAAGCAGGCTCCAGTCTCTGAGCTGTCAGCACAGACCCCATTGCGGGGCTCGAACCCATGAACTGTGAGACCATGACCTGAGCCAAAGTTGGACGCTTAACCGACTGAGCCACCCAGACACCCCTGAAACAATAATATTTAATGAAAGTATAAAATATTAGACAGTGAGCACATTAACTTATTTAACAGCTGAATACCTATAGTGACGTAGTACTATGCTTGTCACTATGGTACAAAGATAAGTAATATGTGTCTTCTACCTTCCAAGTTGTTTATAGTTGAGTTAAAATGACCAGCACTTACCAGGATAATAAAGTGGGTGAGGGGTGGCAAGGGCAAGTCGGAGAGAAGATCTGAATGGGGGGTGAGTGGGGAGACTGTAGATTTCAAACTTACATTCTTGCGTAGTGATGTGAACACGCTGACTTCCCAGCCCAGCCACTGGGTCGGCTTTGAGAATCCTAACTGGGATGTGCCTATGTCGTTAGATAGGCAAATTCATGAGTATTTGAATGAGTCATTTTAATTCCGAAGGATTCCTTAAAGGAGAATTCCTCGGTACTTATTAAGAAAATAAATCAGAGGGATCTAGACATCACACACATTCTAGCATCTCCTGGAAAATATATTTTATCTCTCTAGAATTCTTTTTTTTTTAAATGTTTACTTATTTATTTTGAGAGAGAGAAAGAGAGAGAGAGCACTAGTGGGGGGGGCAGAGAGAGAGAGAGAGAGGGAGAGAGGGAGAGAGAGAGAGAGAGAGGGAGCAAGCATGAGTAGGGGAGGGGCAAAGAGAGAGAGGGAGAGAGAGAGAGAATCCCAAGTAGGCTCCATGCTCAGCCAGGAGTCCTACACGGGGCTCAGTCTTACAACTGCAAGATCAAGACCTGAGCCGATGTCAAGAATTGGATGCTTAACCAACTGAGCCATCCAAGTGGCCCTGCCTCGAATTCATAACTTCAACATTTAGAATAAAATTGAGACAGCTACTTCAAAAAATCATGTGACATAGGAGCAAGATCATGAACCTTGACAGACCAGCACTGGCTCAAATCCGGGCTCTAATATCTATCTATCTATCTATCTATCTATCCATCTATGAGAAAGAGAGTGCACATGAAAAGGAGAGATGCACAAAGAGAGGGAGACAGAGGATCTGCAGCAGTATCTGTACCGATAGCACAGAGCCCCTTCAATATTTA
Source organism: Felis catus (assembly GCF_018350175.1). Classification (NCBI taxonomy): domain Eukaryota; kingdom Metazoa; phylum Chordata; class Mammalia; order Carnivora; family Felidae; genus Felis; species Felis catus. The sequence continues at coordinate 105,882,372 of NC_058369.1, forward strand.
GCTCCTGGTTGACCTTGAGGGAAATTTCTTCATGCCTCTGTTAGCTCCTGTGAAACAGGATAATAACAGCGTCTAATCCAAGGGATTATTGCGGGGGAAGTAACGTAAGTAAGGTAATGCTTTTCCCTTACATCTTCTCGTGGAGCCGAAGTCGGACACTTGACTGACTGAGCCACCCAGGTGCCCCTGTACTTCTCTTCTATAGCACATTTTGCAGTTTGTAATTCAGTAATTGTAAAACCAGCTCTTTCATGTGAGTAAACACTTCCTGGCAGAAGTCACTGAGGTATGCAGCCCATATTGCCTGACTTATAAACATTGCTTCCCCTCTTTCTCATATACAGAACTCTGACAGTTTGCTTTTCCATGCTCTGTTCCTGTGAGTTTGGGGAATTTCTCTGCTTCCCTTACAATACATGATATTATTGGTGTATTGGTTGTTCGTAACACTTCCTGGGTCTGTTCGTAGGTAACAGTGACCTTCTTCACCAACATCAACATCAAATTCTTTCCCAACAAAAACCATAATGTCCACTATTTCTTCCTGTCCTTAAAGTGGAATTTTCCTGTCTTGTTTCTTAGAGATCAAAAAGTAATTTCTGGGCCTACTTCTATTGTTTTGAAAATGTGTATTTCATTTTGCTTAAGTTCCCAGGACGAATTAACTATTAGGCTGATTATTGGTACCCTTGGACTGCCATTATACTATTCATTATTTCATATATTAGGTAAGAAACCAAAACCCTACATTATATCCCTATATTATATCCTACTCAAAGGCAGAAGGAAAATTAAAGTTATCATCCAACCGATTGTTTGCTCATTATACTCATTTTCATGTTGACTGACTTCTTTATGAATATAACAATATCCCTTTATTTCAACTCATGGCAGCACTAAAATAGAATACAACTTCAGGTTTGTCTCCTTGTCTCCTTCCTTGCATTCGTGACGAGGGCTGGGAAGAACCGCACATTTCCAGGAGAGGGGTTTCCATGGAAACCTGGACAAAGGCAAAGCAAAATGATTCTTCAAGGCCCACAAGAAAAAAAAAAAATTCCACCTTGCTTTTTGTTTGCAGATCGGTGTCCCCTGAACAGTTTGGCTGGCGGGCGCTCTCCTTGCTCTCTAGGAATCCCTGCCTGAAATTTATATATAGCATTATGCATCTCTGAAATCTGCAAAATAAGGTTTGGTGAGCCTGGCTAAAAAGTTATTTCTCAGGAGGACTCTAATCCAGAGTTTGTTTTTTTTTTTCTTTTTCTTTGCAGTAAGATCAAAAAAAAAATCAAGCATACATTTAAGTGGCCACTGAATTTATGAACATGCAGTTGCTCTGCAACTTATACGGTCTTTGAACTCGGTCTCCAAGAGGAGAGTGTTAGAGCAAATACATGAAATCAATCATTAGAGGCAATTTGGCATTTTGAGAAAATTTGTTAGTTGAAAATGATCAAATGATTTCTGATGAATTTTCAGGTCATGTATCTTGAATAAAAGGAAGTCATGGGGTTCATGTGAATTCCTTTGGAAAATGATGTGTCTCTCCCATTAGTTTGTAAGTTTCCAAAGCAGGCTGACTGTCTTATTTGTATATCCTCCCTTGTACTTGGCATAGTACTTTGCAGATATTTGGGTGACTGCATTGATCAGCGAAGAGCGCTCATAATGCAGTCCCACGGAAGGTTCTGCAGCACCACAGTATGAAACAGAATACTGTGTGCTTCTGAGGCATAGCTCCTGACACTATTTAATTATTCTCACTTTACTTTCTTTTCTTTATTGAACTTAATTATAATCGCGTTAAAAAATATATCTGTTCTTTGATTCATTCTTTCAACAAATACCTGCTGAATCATTATTGTTTACCAGGTGCTACGTATGCTAGGGACATGCCCTCAGGGAGTCCGTCAAGTACTGCTGTATTTTTTAAAAATAATAAAAAACCCCCCACAAAACTACAGAATGTGACAACTACTGCATGCTGTGAAATGTCATGGTATTGAGGTTTATTCTGGGGTCTATGGCAGGCCAGGGCAGGGGCATACTCAGCTTAGTGGTGGTGGTAATAGAGGGAGTAGATCTGGGATGAACTTTTAAGAAATGATGTTTGTTCTGAGTTGTAAAGGGCAAATAGATGTGAATCAGGCAAACAAGTGGGGGAAACATATTAAGAGGAAATATACAAATACAGGATAGGCGTGCCTGGTGGCTCAGTTGGTTAAGTGTCCAACTTCAGCTCAGGTCATGATCCTGTGGTTTGTGAGTTCCAGCTCTGCTTTGGGCTTTGTAACTGACAGCACAGAGCCTGCTTGGGCTTCTCTCTCTCCCTCTGTCTCTGCACCTCCCTGCTTGTACTCTCTCTTTCTCTCAAAAATAAATAAACATTTAAAAATAAATTTTAAAATACAGGACATAGAAGAATGTCAGTGTTTCATGCACCATAGTAATGTAGGGAGTAAGAGAAGTAAATATGAGAAGATATAACAGAAGCCAGGTTTTCAAGGGGGTTGTAAAGCTAAGGAGTGTGAATTTTATCCTAAAGTTGGGGAAGCCACTGAGAGATTTTAACAGGAGTATTAAATCTGTACAGTCATCCCGGTAGAAGTGTTGAGGATAGGGAAGTCACGTATAGCAGGGAGACCAGTTGGGAGGCCAAGGGCCATGTTGATGAGAAATGGTGAGGGCCAAAACTAAGGTTGTGTAGACAGGGATGGGGAAGAGAACTGGCTGGGGAGGCTAGGTGCACCTGGTAAACAATTGTTCGCGTGGGGGTATAAAAGAAAGGAACCATTCTTTAGGTTTTTAGTGCAGGTGCTGCAAAGACAATAATATTGTTAAGTGAAACTAGTTTGAGAGGTGAACAATCCATAAAGATTAAGAGCATGGCTTAATCCTTGTGCTGCCTGACTGCTCAAATGACCTCAGGCAAAATTCTTACTCTCTTTGAACCTTAATTCCTTTGAAATGATTACGTGGGACTATTTGAAGGATTAAATGAAATAATGCTTATCAAACGTTCATATATTCACTCAATTTATACTTTGTCAGTGTTTATGATGTACCAAGGTAGGGATTCAGAGCTGTGGTAGACAAAGTTTCTGCCCTACTGGAAATTCTATTGGATGAGCGGGAAGGTAGGCATGACAAGTTAACAAATAAATAAGTAAATCAGTTATAGATTTGGAAGAGTGCTTTGAAAGAGATAAACACATTGACATGACAAGGACAATGTTGAGAGCTCTGCTTGTTGATATATTGTTAAGAAAGGCTAATACTTGTAATAGAGCCAGGAACAGTTATTTAGTTGGGGAAAAACATTCCAGGCTGAGAGAACACCCAATTCAAAGACCCTTCAAGTTGCATAGCAATTTAAAGGGCAGTACTCACGTAGCCCCTTAGCGGTTCCTCAAATATAGTAAGCGTATGATAAATAATAGACATTTATTTTTATTTATTTATTTTAATAATATATATTTAGAAACAAGTGTCTACTTGACTTTATGCTATGGAAAACTAGCTTAACAAAATATCTCTGTCATTTGTTATAGTAGTCAGACCAGTATTTAAAATTGCTTCCTTTACAAATGTACCTTGGTATTTAGGAATATAAATAAAATTGTTAGTAGGCAGTGGGGGAGGAGTTCTTTAAAGCAGTGCTGAGGTTTATGGGCCAAGCATTCCCCTTGGAAATGATGTGATTAATATACTTCTCAGCAGCTCTGGAAATAGATTTTTCTTCTCTTTTTTACCAATTATCTTGTTTATTTGTTTGAACCTGACTCAACCTTAACACCACTTCAAAGATCCTGTAAACATGGGGACTTGTTAACCCCCTTTTGAAGTACAAAATTCATACAACCACATGTGGAAAACTCTGTTAACCTTCATGCTTTAGTAGTAATCTCTATTATTAGTCACTTTTGTAATTTTTCTCTGCAGCAATAGAAATATATCCTTTAAATGATCAAAAAATGACTACTCAGTATAGATTCAGTGTTACACATTTTTTAAAGATTGCAGATGAAGGCTGTTATGTAGGGAAATTGTTAAGTGACTACACCATCCTATTGTTCAAGCGTCACGGCTGAGAGTTTACTGTCATCACATGCCAAGGAAATAATTCACGAACTACCTTTGTAACACATCGACAAAGGCATCTGGATTTGATATAAATCCTGGTTATAAGACCTTTATTCTATTTATTTTACTTATCTTTTTCAAGTAGACTATAGAATAAAAATGAATCGCACGTTCATGGTAGTTATAATTTTAAGATAGAAAAATGTAGAAACATTAAATTTGGATAAGGATTAATGCATTGAATGTATGAAAGCGTGTTGATATTATAAATTACAATTTTAGGGGCGCCTGAGAGGCTCAGTTGGTTTGCTGTCCAGCTATGGCTCAGGTCATGATCTCATGGTTTGTGGGTTTGAGCCCTGCATTGGGCTCTGTGGTGACAGCTCAGAGCCTGGAGCCTGCTTCAGATTCTGTGTCCGCCCCCTCCTCGTTGCTCCTCCCCCTCTCGCATTCTGTCTCTCTGTCTCAAAAACAAATAAACATTAAAAAACATTTCAATCACAATTTGGAACATCAAACGAATAACCAAAAAAGAAATTGCTAAGCAGACATCAGAGCCGTATAAGACAGGGATAGGGCTGCTTGAGATGAATGACAGCCTCCACGTCTGTTCAGAGTGAATTCTAACAAAGAGCTAATGAAGATAAACAGTCTATTTAAGTGCTGCTGGAAAATTCCCCTTCAGCCAGCAGCTGGCATGACTGTTGTCATTCAAAGGGCATAAGTAAATGTCATATAATTGAGTCATTGAGCAAGTGAGATGACAGTGAGCTACATTCTCATTAACACTTTTCAAAAACTCTTCCTTGGGCTATTAAATAGATGTTATTTAATAGTGGTATTAAAGCTAAAGAAAAACTACATGAAATCAAAGTTTAAATAGGTCTCAGCTCTTTAATTGGAGGTCCCCAGAGACGTTGGCTGTTACTCTGGTATACTGGGTGGAATGTAATTCTATGAAATGACACTGACAGGATTTTGAATCACCGTCTTTCAGAGATATGGGAATTATAGACTTCATGTGAGACAATGTGGTGCTTCAATCAAGCACAAAGATTGCCATATCCTTGCACACACAGCGCCTTCAAAATGCCCTCCTTACCTCTGTACAACAGAGGAAGAGTATCTTGTTTTGAAAGGAAGGCTAAGCTAGCAAGATATTCTTTGCAAGAATTAAGCTGGGTATCCTCCTTGTACCCCCATTTGCTGCTTCCTCATTTATTTCTGGCTTTTATCCACGACTATTAACTAGGGTACTTATTCATTTACTAGTTGGCGTCTTCTAGCTTGACACCATAATTGACCTTGGCTTTGCCCCTTAGTTCTGTCTTTCCCTCTTGGATTTAATTGAACTCGGGGTCTTTGGAACTAACACATATTCTCCTGGTTTAGTCTTGCTACACCCTGCCCTGAGGCTATCCTATTATTAGTCATGCCCAGTAACATAGTTCTAGGAAGGAGAATCTTTAATAATAGAGGTTGTGATGCCAAATCCCATATATCCTTTAGTGATGAACAGAAATAGGTCATTTCTACATCTTTCAAGTTCAGAAATGTTCCCAGCAGATTCTCAGAATCTTAATGAGTACTTAGATTTGGGTTCAATGACACAAACTAGCTGATCTATAGGAAGCAAGATCACCTTATTAAACCTAGAACTGTATCAAGACAACCGAAAAGATTGTCCTGCCTATAATCAGAATATTTATATAATTCTCGTTGAGGATATCCATTAATATCTAGAAAAAACTTTTAAAAAAGCTAGAAAAAACTAAAACTAGAAAAAAGTAAAATTGATTTGTAAACATCACAATAAATTACATATAGTTGGTATCAGTAGAAACCATGAAAGCATGAGTTGTTTAAAAATTCTCTGATATTTCATGAAGCGATTATTGTTTTAGATCAAAATATAGTCACGCTTATCTCTGATATATGAAATGCGTTTATGATGGTAGACTTATTCCACAGCCCACACATTGAAACCAGCCTCCCTGTCTTGGTCATACATTAAATATGTCCAGCAGTGAATGCTGTGGTTGTCCTCCTGGATCACCCTGGGTCCCCTTTACTGAGACGGAGCCCCCATTCCCCAGCTTCTTTGCTAACAGTTTTGCCACTGACAGCTGTCACCTGTAGCCCTCTTCCAAGGACAATCTTAGGGCATCTAAGCTGTTTTGCCCAGCAGCTGGAGACTGGATTGTTGGAAGTGTCCGGGAATTCACACTTTCCAGGGTGGACCAGGTCAAGGACTCACTGTCATGAGTACAAGAGCCCAGTTCCAAGGTAGGACAAACTCTGAAGATTACTACCATAGACACAGTTTTGAAGTGATTCTGAGGAGCACATTTTTCACATTTCTTTTTACATGCTTGGAGTGGGATGAATGTTACATTTGACTTGTCATACTTTAATAGGCAGTATTTTTTTCTTCATACATGTAATAACAAGGTATCTAACAGTTACTGTTGAATTAGAGTCTATGAAATGAAGGATTGCAAAAGAGTGAACAAACACTTCTGTTTGAAACTAGCATCTAAACCAGTAGCATGGGAAGGGGCAGGAGGATGGTCCCATTGTTTTGAAGGTATACCACATGGAAATTAAGGCCGATCTTAGTAAGATAAGATGTCAGAGGGAGGAGCCATTTTTAATTAGGTCCCTACTGTGTGTCCAGCACATAGGTCCTCTGCCTCTTTTTCATTCTTATTGTAGCATTTTGGACCATGGGCTGACATAATCAGAAAGAAATTTTCTGAGGAAGATAGCAGTCCTGGCCCAAGCCCATACTTGGGAATCACTGCATCTGTTGGCATCAACATGGGTTTACAACCATCTGCTTTTGATGACTTTAATTCTCCCAGCAGCTAGCCCCCTACTCTAGTCTGAAAAGGCACTTAGCTTTTACAGTGTGCACATTTGGGTCTAACTCAGGCTCTTTGATTTAAAAAAAAAAATTTTTTTAACGTTTATTTATTTTTGAGACAGAGAGAGACCGAGCCTGAACAGGGGAGGGGCAGAGAGAGAGGGAGACACAGAATCTGAAACAGGCTCCAGGCTCTGAGCTGTCAGCACAGAGCCCGATGCGGGGCTCGAACTCACGGACTGTGAGATCACGACCTAAGCCGAAGTCGGACGCTTAACCGACCAAGCCACCCAGGCGCCTCCAGTCTCTTTGACTTAATTGCTGCATGATGTTGAGCAAATTATTTACCATTTGAAAATAATTTGAAAAGAGTTATACCTATCCCTGACAGCTGTAGTATATTTGTACGTATAACATGCATAATAAATATTAGTTCTCCTCCCACTCTCTCCTTCCTTTTCATTGTAAAATATGTTTTCTTAAATAGCAATGAGGCGGGGCGCCTGGATGGCTCAGCTGGTTGAGCATCCGACTTCGGCTCAGGTCATGATCTTGTGGCCCGTGAGTTTGAGCCCCGTGTTGGGCTCTGTGCTGACAGCTCAGGGCCTGGAGCCTGTTTCGGATTCTGTGTCTCCCTCTCTCTCTGACCCTCCTCCGTTCATGCTCTGTCTCTCTCTGTCTCAAAAATAAATAAACGTTAAAAAAAATAGCAATGAGGGGCGCCTGGGTGGCGCAGTCGGTTAAGCGTCCGACTTCAGCCAGGTCACGATCTCACGGTCTGTGAGTTCGAGCCCCGCGTCAGGCTCTGGGCTGATGGCCCAGAGCCTGGAGCCTGTTTCCGATTCTGTGTCTCCCTCTCTCTCTGACCCTCCCCCGTTCATGCCCTGTCTCTCTCTGTCCCAAAAATAAAAAAAATAAACGTTGAAAAAAAAAATAGCAATGAGGCATCTGAAGTCAGGAAAGCAAAGTCAGGGTTTTTGGGAGACCTGGTTATATTCAGGGACAAGGCTTTGCCCTGGGCCATAAGGACATTCTTGTCCAGCCATTGTGAAGCCAGTGGTCACAAAGAACTGGTCTTTTTTTTTTTTTTTTCTTTTTTAAAGCTTATTTATTTTTGAAACAGAAAGAGCAAGGGAAGGGGCAGAGAAGGAGGGAGAGAGAGAATCCCAAGCAGACTCTGCTCTGCCAGTGTGGAGCCCGATACAGGGCTTGAACTCACGAACCACAAGATCATGACCTGAACTGAAATCAAGAGTCAGACGCTTAACCAACTGAGCCACGCAGGTGCCCCCTACAAATTTAGCCTCTTATCTTCTTTCTCTCCAGGGCCAGAACAGGTGTGACGTAGGAGAAAACTTACAGGCTGCAGTTTGAAAAACACAGAGTCAGGCAGGCCACCTTCAGGGGCTTTTACTCTGTTAATCATGTCATGATCTATTCTTTTCATGACCTGCAGTATTTGAAAGATTTTTGTCCTATCAAATGTCATTTAATCATAATTGATATTCCCATTTTTATTCATCTATAACTTTCAAGTGGGGCTACTGCATGTCATAAAATGGCCAGGTTTGCCACTTTGAGTTGATAAAATTCATCTCTCCTTTCCACAAGTATCTCTTGTTCCCTTTCTGTGTACAAGCAGCATGTGGGTAGAAGGAATACAGTGTGAATACTGTTGTTTCCCTGCCTCGAAGCGTCTTTCCTTCAGTGGCGGCAAAAACAAAACAAAACAAAACAAAACAAAACAAAAAACAAAACAACAAAACAACAAAAGCTGAGTGTTTTGATTTAGGAAGGAGACCAGGGCACGATGGGAATTTGAAGGAGGGACTCCTTTAACCTCTTTTGTGGCATAAGCCCCTCCTGAGAGAAAAAACTTTACATGCATGAAATAAAACACATCGCATTACAAAAGAAACGGATTATAATGAGCTACAATTCTACCCACAGAGGTCTTGAGCATCCATGAATTTTAGCATCCCTGGGAGGAAGTTTGTTCTAAGCTGAGGGAAAAACCAGCAAGAAGTAGTCAAATGACGGAAGGAGGCAGAAAAGAATGTTCTATGCAAGATAAACAGCAGTAAGAGGACAAGCTCAAAGGCCGAGGCTGTTTTAGGTCCGGCTAAAAGCAAAGGGTTTTGTGGTTTTGAATTAGTCTCTGAACCTACAGTATAGACACATATATGATTTCTATTAGGTTTTATTATATAAACAATACATAAAAATCTTTCAATGAGATATTCTCTATGAACATATGCTAGTGAGAAGAAATACATATGGTTTTAACATATCGAACTACTAATGGTACTCTGCCAACTTTGAAAGTGAAAATGATTTAAATAGATGAAATATAATGACCCAAATCATTCTTTATATTCTTTATAAATTAATTTATGTTCTTTATGCATTAATTTCTTTATAAATTACTAAATAAAGACTTAAGTCACAATTCGGGACCTAAATGTGTATGGATAAGAGATTCTCTCCTTTTACCTTGGAATTGTCACTCTGAAATAACTTTGGTATTTAGCTTGCACTAGTAGGTTTCTGCTTTTTTCTTTTTTCTGTATGTTTCTGGAGATTACGGCACTATTTATGCAGGTTTTTAAAAATGTATTTCGTGTATCAGATGTATGTCTATCACATGGCCACTCAATAAGTACTTAACAGAACAAGAAACACTTTTCACCCACTAGTTAAAAAACAGCAATACAATAACAATATGCAGTGGTTTAGTTACCGTGGAAAGTCAAAGAAAGAGACAGTCTTTAAAATCAGAAGAAAAAAAAAAAAAAGAATTGTAACCTTGTTGTTTGTGGCAGGAAATCTTTAGACTTAAGTTTCTTTATAGGTAAAACAAGGGTATTTATATTTCTACTTTAAGACTAAATAAATAACGTATGTGCAGCACTTCATACAAAATAGCCCCCTCCTCTTTTGCATGGAATTTCCTGACTCTTCTCCACACGTGGCACCCACTTGTGCCGAGAGGTCAGTAATTTATATATAGAAAGGAGTAGAAGGTTAAGGAGAACAGAAGGTTTGAGCAGAGAAAAGAGACCTGGGTTCCCATGTGACATTTCCTGCGGCATTGATTTCAAGATCGTAGTTCTCCAGATACTTTACAAAGTTTTGAGTTAAGTATGTAAGAATTTAATTGTTTAGGGGTCCCATATAAGACGGCTGTAGTTATAAGAGTGTATTGAATGGACAGTAAGATTAGATAGATTAAAATGCCTTCTGAAATATATTTTCTAAGTTGGAACAACCTAAAGTAAAAGAGGTTATGTATACACAGAAATTGTTCTTCAGATATACTTTGAATTCTTAAACTTGATCCAGTTGACAAACTATATTGGGGACCTATTAGGTGTCAGGCTGCAGATCTCAAAGCAGATAAGATGTGTCTCCTGGCTTCAGAGAAATCGCAATGGCATTGAGAATTAGGAACGGGGTGGGGTAGGGAAATGGAGGGTGGGATTCTGGGGGGCTGACATGCACAGAAATAACTACAAATTCAATGACATGAATGTCAATATAGCTCCAATGTAGAGACACTTCATAGATAAGTGAGCTATGTGATTGTGGCTGCTGGGGGCAGGGAAAGGAGACTCTCTGGAGGTGACAGGTTCTGGGACTCTAAAAAAGAATTTCATACACCCAGGTGGGAATCATATACATTAGTCTGTAGCTGAGGACAAAACCCAATGTGAAGAGAGATGAAGAGATTTTCTATAAAAATCAAGACAGAATGATGAATCATGAAGGAAATTAGGAGACTTGATTTGAGCATGATAGTCTTTTTTTCACCCTTCATACTTTTACAACACACACACACACACACACACACACTCATACATTTCTTGGCAGTTTGAAAATTCTGTTTCTCAGTCTTGCTTTTTACATCAGGAAAAACATACAAGTAACTGCATCCCAATATTCTGTCATTCTGTTACAGAAAAAGAAGGAACTCAATTTGCAGGAAAACAAATTGAAACTTTATTCACCTTTACGTGGGCTTCACTTAACATAGGCAAGGGAGTTGGGGGAATACTATTGATAATGGGCACTCTAGTCTTCATCTATTTTTTTTTAAGTTTATTTATTTTGAGAGAGAAGGAATGAGAGAGAGAGAACACATATGTGCGCAGGAGAGGGGCAGAGAGAGGAGGAGAGAGGATCCCAAGCAGGCTCCATGTTGTCAGTGCAGAACCTGACTTGGGGCTCAGTGCCACGAATGGTGAGATTATGATCTGAGCCAAATCAAGAGTCAGGTGCTTAACCAACCGAGCCACACAGGCGCCCTGCTAATCTTCATATTTAAAAGATATTCCACATGGTGCTTCTCTCAGTCCATCTTTGAAACATCTGCTTCCTAGAATTCTTTGTACTTATTAACTGATCTTGAGTTCAAATGGACCAAAGCAAAAAAATACCTTTAAAGTGGCCAAATGCAAGGCAACCAAAAAGGGCAAAATCAGTTGTGCCACACTAAACGGACAAAGACCCTTTGAAAAAAAAAGAAACATTGCCATTATAGCAATATTTATTGTTTAGTTAGAATTAGAACTGACTCCCAAGCTGCAGCCCTCTGCAGAGTGGGGAAGGCAAAGACTCACAAATGCAAAGACCCAGCTTTTGGCTTGTAGATTTGTTTGTTTACTGCCAATCCATGCCCTTTCCCATTATCTTGCCTCATGTTCCATTTCTTAAGAAGACCCCTTGCTGGTTAAGCACTTACTAAATGTGATTCCCTAGAAGCTGAGATCCCTGGATAATCTGTTTTTTGCAGTGGGGGTCGGGGGTGGAAGGTGAGGGGGTTGTGAAGGGGAAGGAGGATGGTGAGTGAACAGTTTTGCAGAATAATGGCATCCCCCTCTTCCTTTGCCGAACCCCCTGGCTCCCCTCCAGTCATCCTACTCACTGCACAGATAGCTTGGCAAGAGACAGAAAGGGCTAGAAGGTGAGGTGGAATTGAGGATTTGGGCAGACAGACTCCCGTTTCTATGTAAAATCTCTGAGGCGATTGATTTGAAGATCTCCGTTGCCCAGATGCTTTACAAGTTTTGGGGTTAGATTGGTATACATTTTCATTTTCATTTTAAATGCCAAGGTTACTTAAACTCGTATGTAAAACAGTCACATTCTAAGGGATTTTTAAGAAGAATGTATCACTTCTGTTACTAATGAGTGAGTGCATACCTTGACTGCATCATCCACAGATAGCTTTTTTTTTTAATAAAAAAATTGCTAGATTGTCAACTAATTCTAGTCCATGAGATATTCTTCTCCATTAATCTGTGGTTTATTGCAGCAGTTTCTCTCTTTAGCTTGGCAAGTTAATGTTACAAAGCCCATCTCTTTCAGGGAATGTTCATCTGATGATGATCCTTCCTTTACAGAACTAGACTGAGATTTAAATTGTGCTTCTAAAGAAACAGAAGTTCTTTAGCTTTTTTTACTGCACAGAATTAGCATTATTTTTCTCTTTTTGATTATTCATGGACATAATTAAAAGGCTTTTCTATTTGTTGACTGTAGATACTCTATAGCTTCCAGGCTCCACATTTCAAAATGCAATAGAGTTATTATGATAAAATATGAGCAAGGCAGTAAGCAGGAAATATTGTAATATAGTTTTGCTATCCAGGCTTTGAATATAAAAGTTCCCAGATCTTTTCATTACAGTGCCAGCTGATAATGTATTTCTCAGCTTTCATTAAAAAAAAAAAAAAAAAAGTTGAGGATCTGCGATTTTGCCCAATAAAGCTGGATATAAATGAAGTATCTGCAACATAATCCTAGGAAGCATGTTTTTTGTTTCACCAGGACTTGCTTATTTTACTCATATGAATAATATGATTGATTTTTACTTTATCTCCAACTGGCAGTGTAGTCATAAATCTATCTGTGAGGTACCCAGGACGGAATAAAATGTTATTTTTCCTCAGTGTGGTCTCGTTTGATTACAATTGCAGCCTTGCCTGGCCACATTCCATCCATAATTAATTGTCGCTTTGGTTTCCAGTTACAGCCAGGCCAGGGCTGTGGCTGTTCACATCTTTAGATAACGGTCCACTATGCCAGCTGGCAAGTGATCGGAGACCTTTTGCACTGAGCCTAATGGGCGCAAAAGCCTGTGCCTTTGTCAGGGGCAGCTCTTGAAATGATAGCATGCCAGAGAAGGTCCAACTTACTGTGGCTGATGGTCTCTTTGGCTTCGTACCCTTCTGAGTAAACCCCATATGCAGAGAGATTTCATTCTGCCAGCTTCTTTTAGTACCTTTCATTCTGTGATGGAAAGTATTCTCGGAGGGAATAGGAACATGAATTTCTTTAAGGCTTTAATTTACCTCAGGGTCCAGATCATTCTCTGTTTCCTGTATATTGAGCTGTAATCTCATTAGCATTAGTGACTGCTATTTTGTCATAATATAGGTACTTGTTTTCCATCATATTCTTTCTTTCTTGGACATAGGGTTTCATATTACTCCCAGGGAAAGAATGTGAAGTGGACTAGGCAAAAAGGTTAGGTGATTATCTATCCATGTTGAAGTACCATGTCCACCACTGAGATTTATTTTTGAGCAAGAGAGCATGTTACAATTATTGGTACAAAGACATACGAGATGTAATTTTAGATAGATATATTTAGTGCCCTGATTCACCCGCCTCAATGCTACCCTAAAAAAGCATACCACATGGGTTGCCATTGTTTGGTACAAATTACAGAAGAATCTCATAAAATATCAGAATTCTAGTCCATTTGTGATTACTCAAAGAAAATTTAAGCCAGGTTTTCAAACTCCAATGTCTTCAGGAGCCACGCAGGTAACTCTGAATGAAGTGGATGAAGTACATGATTTCGAGTGACTGTATGAAAAAAAACAAAAAGCAGATGGTTGGCATGTAGAGTAAATGAAGAAATGGGAGAAAGTGGGTCTAGTCACATCAGATCTTTCTTTTGTCCGAGGAAGCCGGATGGCTAGATTTTTATCTGATATGTCTTATTTTTAAATGCTGACAACTGTAACTAGTTCAATTAAAAAGAATGAAAACAGAAATGATTCCCTTTGTGCAAAGGGCTGGATGTGAAAGGTGACTTTATATTGTAGCAGAAGTCTAATGACAGAATAAGACATTAAAAATGTACTTCACGGGGTGGGTGGCTCAGTCGGTTGAGCGTCCGACTTCAGCTCATGTCATGATCTCACAGTTCGTGAGTTCGAGCCCCGCGTCGGGCTCTGTACTGACAGCTCAGAGCCTGGAGCCTGCTTCAGATTCTGTGTCTCACTCTCTCTCTGCCCCTCCCTTACTCATGCTCTCTCTCTGTCTCAAAAATAAATAAAAAAACATTAAAAAAAATTTTAAAAATGTACTTCTGCCTTTAATAAAATTACAGGCTAAACATGTTTTACATTGATATATACATGTAAAAAATGAAATTAATAAAAATAATAGTGATCCGATGAAATAAATCATTACATTTTGAATGTCTATAAAAACCTCTCACAAAACTGCAATCAGAGAATAATATCTTCTTCTCAGTTATGGTGAAAGCATGTTAGGCTGGTCTGGAGAGCAGATAGGTTGTATTTGTATTGTCTTCATGAGCTGTGATGGTTTCTTACATGCTCCGTCCCCCCTCCTCCCCCACCACCCCGTTCAACTTGAGTCCGCTGGCGTATGCCATGAAATGATTGATCAAAAGTGAATTTTTCTCTTTATATGGTCAAGTATTAGTTTATACCTCTATATAACCTGCCCCGCATTTCATGATGCTAAAAATAATTAGAGTAGCAGAAAAATATGACGCTATTAATTCAACACTGTATTCTGTAGAGCAGTCACACTAAAACCTAGGTTTAGAACTCAATAAACATAGTGCTTTGTTCATGATAAGATTTATTTCAATGTTCATGGTAAGGATGAATGAAGAGTCCTAAGGAGTCCTAAGGAGATTTTGAGGGAGAGATAACATAGAACATGGTACATGGAAAATCAAGGAATGTGAGACTATAAAGACTGTAAAACTTTGTTCCTGGGGCGCCTGGGTGGCTCAGTCGGTTAAGCGTCTGACTTCGGCTCAGGTCATGATCTCGCAGTTTGTGGGTTGGAGCCCTGCATCGGGCTCTGTGCTGAACACTTGCTCAGAGCCTGGAGCCTGCTTCCGATTCTGTGTCTCCCTCTCTCTCTGCCCCTCCGCCACTCACACTCTGTCTCTCAAAAATAAATGAATATTAAAAAAAAAGAAAACCAAGCTTTTGTTCCTTTTTTTGTTTGTTTGTTTGTTTAAAGGGATGTCGAAAATAAAGATGTAAGTTTAGGACTTGATATTCTAGAGAAAAAAAAAATGAGAAGGATATATAGATAATAGGTGTAGTAAATAACCAAGCAATGTTGGATGTGTAAAAAGGAAACATTTCTTTATTTTCTTCAAGTCAAATATAACGTGATGTCAAACCCTTATTCATCAAGGTTTCCAGGAAATCAATGGGCCTGTCCCTCCCCTGGGGTTCCACAAAGATCCAAGGCATCTTAACATAGAGTGGTGTATTCCCTGAGGTTCCTCTGATCTTCAGATCTACCTTCCTCTGAGATGCTTTGATGGCAACCTGTCATGAGGCCTTGAAATCAGTCACGTCCATGGCTTATGGTCCATTTTTGGGCATAAGAATGTTGTTCCAGGGCTGGGAGGCCCAGGGCTGAGGGCAGCTTCCCCGGCTTACCATGTGGCCCTGGCCTCTGAAATTCCTCTCTCCTAACATGATACAGCCCGTGAACTTAGGCTTGTGTCAAGAAAGGAAGGTTATCTTCATCTCCTGAGGTTATCTGCTTGCCTGGCTATCTTCTTGGAACAGGTAAAGAGAAGAAAGATTTAACACAAAACACAAGCAGTTTTATTGTTTTCGTTATTCTTTTACAGCAATACACATAAAGCAAAAATTAATATTTTAATAAAGTATATTGGCTCATAAAACATTTTGAGGTATCCAGTTAGAAAACCCCCAAAATATCTAAGTACATATAGAAGTTAACAGTGGACATGAGTAAGAACCAATAAAGGGGGAAGTATGTATCATTATGGGAAATAATGGAGTGAGGAATATCTGTATCTATCTACCATTTATCTATCATCTTTCTATCTTCTTTTAGTGATATTTGTGCTGTTTTCCCAATAAAGTTATAAAAGGTGGAGATTGGGAGAACTGTTATTAGAAAACGACTTTACATAAGACACACCCAAGAAGGCTTATCTTCTTTTTGGGAATAAGCATGTCAACCTGTTTGAGGTGAGGAAATTTTAACTGAATTTTACAACGCAACATGTTTTGTTCTCATGTACCTTAATATAATGTGTTTTTCTTTCCAAAAATTATACCTCAGAAAAATGAAAACTGCCTGATGTTTAAGTAATTACAAATTCTTTCATGTTATAGAGCTTTCTAAAAGTTAATTTGTGGGGCACCTGGGTGGCTCAGTCGGTTAAGCATCCGACTTCGGCTCAGGTCACGATCTCGGGGTCCGTGGGTTCGAGCCCCGCGTCGGGCTCTGGGCTGATGGCTCGGAGCCTGGAGCCTGCTTCTGATTCTGTGTCTCCCTCTCTCTCTGACCCTCCCCCGTTCATGCTCTGTCTCTCTCTGTCTCAAAAATAAATAAACTTAAAAAAAATTTTTAAAGTTAATTTGTACATCAAAATACAGCTTAGACTATGCATATTAGAAACATATTAGAAACAATTGATTTCTCCACTCAAGAATCTGATGCATCTATGTGCTTTTTATTATTAGGGATATTACCTCACTATTGCAGGTGTTGATATGTGTGGACAAACATTAAGATCACTTTAAAAAGCAAGTGAGTCTATCACAGAGGTCACATAAATGTGTATGGGGTGGATATGAGGCTTAATGTTTTGGTTTATAGCTTGGGTTATAGTTTCCATCATATATGGATGAAAACGACTGTATTTTAAAAATCTGAACAGAAGTGAAAAACAGATGGATGTTAAAACTGGTAGATGACAACAAGAAGCTAAGTGACGATGATAAAAGATGCATGTAAATGGCGTGGAAGGGAAATATGGAGAAGTGAGCAAATTGCTTCATGAGATTAAAGAGTGGAAAAGAGCAATATTCCAAAATAAATCTATTCATTTAAAAATGTAATTTTAAACAGAGATGTGTAAGTAAGTTAATGCATCAAATATTATAAGTAGACTTTTGACTTCTTTCTAAAAGTTTCTTTATTTAATTCTTACATTTAACCCTAAGGAAAATGAGGTAAATTTTTTTAGAAGGCGAGGCTTTTCTGCATTCAACTCCATAAGGTAATTGGAATTAGGGCTCTATATGTACCTGAAAATATAAATGTATCTGAACCTTAGAGGATTCAGTCTAAAGCAGGGGTTCTTAAGCCTGGGAGGATATTAGAGAGTTTGTTAGTCCCCTTTAATATGTGAAACAAATTTTGAGTGTCTGCTCCTATGTGCATTTTTCTAGGGTGAGGATACCACACAGCTCTTTTTCAAAAGTATCTCAACCATTTACATGGTTAAGAATGTATGTTCCAAAGCACTATAAATTGAAGGGTTTGTGGCTACCAGACATCCTGGTTTCTCCTGAAGTGAGGAAGAAAAAAGTGAGAATAGAATGTATTTGGTCTCTGGAATCCACTGTGGCTATAGATGGTATCTCCATCAGGGGATCATGAGTCCAAATAAGTATGCAAAGAGCTTGACCCAGGTAGATATTAAAATCCATGGTGTGGGGAAGAACTGAGAGGTAGTAGCATTCCTAGAATTGTCTCGGAAATGGTGACTGTTATAGAGAGGTGAACACTCCTGGTCTTTTGTTCAGAGTAGGGAGTTTACAGTAAGAACCACATAAAAAGCCCTTGAGGTAGGAATCAGTAGGCTTTTCTAGACAGTGTTTCAGGGTATTAAACAAGTAGACTAGTGGTTCACCAGGGCTCCAGCCCCAGAGAGGGCCCTGCTGCAGTGGGAAACCAAGGCCAGTCAAGTAGACCAGGCAAACTGCGGAAGTAGATGCCATGGACACCTTTCAAGCTCAGGTTGGTATAGCCTACGTATTTCAGTAGTAAGTAGCCCAAAAGTTAGGTAGGCCTGAGCCTGTGGCTCAACAAAGCTTGAGAAAGGCAGGTCTGGTTAAGGCAGGGTACTGTAGAACAAAGCCTTGGCTTGCAGTCAGTTTGGTGACCAGATATTTATTCAGATATAGGTCACACTTATTTGTAAAGAGCTGTGATTTTCTTATTGCTTTAATTATATTTAATGTTGCTTGTTGACACCTTGGTTTACCGTTTGTGGTGAATAGGCAGAAGATATAGACTGGGGTAACACTGGCATGGACACTTTTTTATAACTTAAGAGAATGATTTTAAATCAAGAGAACAGATGATGACTCTAAATGCCAATGAACCCTTAGGCTGCCATTACATTCTGCACTGTATGACTATCAACTTTGTTTTAAAGGAAAGAAAGCAAATACTACAAATAGGAGAAGGATTTTTTCTCCCATTGAATCCTTATGATCACTGAATATTTGAGTTTCAAAGTCAAGATGAAAGGATAAGCTTCATTATGAGACAAAGATGCAAAACCCTTATGATGGTCGGTGGGAGCAGGATGCCAAACTCTCCAATCATGCTACTGAGAATTTCCCTCAAGAACTGGCTTACGGGTGCCTGGGTGGCTCAGTCAGTTAAGCATCCAGCTTGGGCTCAGGTCATGATCTCACAGTTCGTGAGTTTGAGCCCCGCATCGCTCTGCACTGACAGCTCAGACCCTGGAGTCTGCTTCTGATTCTGTGTCTCCCTCTCTCTCTTTCTTCGCTCATGCTCTGTCACTCTCTGTCTCTCAAAATAAATAAACATTAAAAATAACATTAAAGAACTGGCTTAATAGTCATAAAATTATTCCTGTTAGGCCCTAAATTATTTCATTTGCCTAATTAAAAAAAATCATGTATGAACGAAGAGTATCATGGTTTACAACTGTGTCTGGTACCATTCTCTCAGAAGTGTATTCAATAGTACTGTTTTTGTTGTTGTTGTTGTTGTTTTTGTTTTTGTTTTTGTTTTTGTTTTTTGGCTCAATAAAATTCTTTTCCTGTCCTACTAGATTAAATCTCTAAAAATCTACTGAAATTCATGTCTACACTCACTTATTTTTAATGGGTAAAAGAAAGGAGGAGAACCACATCTTTTCTCAGAAACTTTAAACAGTTAAGAATCTAGTGAACATATTAGAATCTTATCTATGGTATGTTTTATTTACAGGATAGAGAATTTCATTTTCCTGTGTCTAAAGTTGGAAATACTATTATTTCATGTTATTATGCTATGTTGCATAAATGGTTTCAATTTGCTAATGCTGCATAAAATTTCTGTTTCTGTTTTTTTAAATTTTTTTTTTTATGTTTATTTATTTTTGAGACAGAGAGAGACAGAGCATGAACAGGGGAGGGTCAGAGAGAGGGAGACACAGAATCTGAAACAGGCTCCGGGCACCAAGCTGTCAGCACAGGGCCCGATGCCGGGCTGGAACTCACGGACCGCGAGATCATGACCTGGGCTGAAGTTGGACGCTCAGCCAACTGAGCCACCCAGGCGCCCCTGTTTCTGTTTTTTTTTTTTTTTAATCTGCCTTTTAATTGAAGATACTGAACAAAAAATCACACTAGGTTTCACTTAAATTATTAGATCATTGGTATTTTCAGAAATATTAACTTGAAATATAAGAACTCAAATACACATTAGATACCTAAAGGACTTTTCTTTAAAGCAGGATGCAGCAAAGAACTCTAATCCATAAATAGTTTAGAGTGTAAGCATGTATACATTTGTGTGTATGAACCCTGAAAAGACCTCTAATATCTTGGGGTGCCTGGATAGCTCAGTCGGTTATGTGTCTGACTTCAGCTCAGGTCATGATCTCATGGTCCCTGAATTTGAGCCCTGTGTTGGCCTCTGTGCTGACAGCTCAGAGCCTGGAGACTGCTTTGCATTCTGTGTCTCCCTCTCTCTCTGCCTCTCCCCTGATCACACTCTGTCTCTCTATCTCCCCAAAATACATAAATATTAAAAAAAAACACAGGACCTCTAATATCTCTGTATGAAGAAAACACTTTACATAGGAGTATACATAGGTGGTCTCGATATAGGAGGAGCATAGTTGGAGGAATTTGGAAGAGTTTACTTTCAAAGAAAAGCAAAAGAAGGAAGAGGGGAAAAAAGACAGAGGTTTCTGGTTGGAAAAAAGTAAATTGCTACTTGTTCTTATTCCTGGAAGACAAGTAGACCCATAAAGGAAGCCATGGCAGGCACATCTCATTTTACTATGCTGTCTTACTGTGCTTCACAGATACTGCACCTTTTTAAAAACAAATTGAAGTTTCAAGACTTTTAAGACTGCAGATGTGGTGAAAATTGCAAGAGAACGAGAATTAGATGTGAATCCTAAAGATAGGACTGAATTGCTGCAATCTCATGATCAAACTTGAATGGATGAGGAGTTCCTTCTTGTGGATGAGCAAAGAAATAGAACCTTCTCCTGAGGGAGGGGGTGCTGTGAAGATTATTGAAATGACACAAAGGATTCAGAATATAAACATGGACTTGTTTGATAAAGTAGCAGCAGGGTTTGAGGACACTGAGTCCAATTTTGAAAGAAGATCTACTCTGGGTAAACTGACATCACACAGCATCACATGCTACAGAGGAACTGTGAAAAGAAGGGTCTATTGATGCGGCAAACTTCATTGTTGTCTTATTTTAGGAAATTGCCACGGTTACCCTGACTTCTAGCAACTACCACCCCAATCAGTCAGCAGCCATCAGCATCAAGATGTACATAAGGAGTTTTGTGGGTGATAGAAATCTTAATATTGGTTAAGAATTTGCCAGCACATCAGAGTGTTGCAACTGGAAGGTAGAAAGAAGCGAAGAATGATTCTATCCCTAGAGCCTCCAGCGGGAGCATGGTCCTGTTGACCCCTTGATTTCAGACTTCTAGCCTCCACAGAACTGTGAGAGAATGAATTTCTGTGCTTTTGGCCACATAGTTAGTGCAAATTTGGTATAGCAGCCCTGGAAAGCTAATCAAGTGATCATATTTTTATTTTTGTTTTTTTATTTTTTTAAAGTTTATTTTTATTTTAAGGTTTATTTTATTATTTTGAAAGAGAGATAGAGAGCAAGTGGGGGAAGGGCAGAGAGAGGGAGACAGAATCCCCGGCAGGCTCAGCACTGTCAGTGTACTGAGCCCGATGTGGGGCTCGAACTCACAAACCGCGAGTTCATGACCTGAGCCAAAATCAGGAGTGGATCGCTTAACCCAAATGAGCTGCCCAGGCACTCCCATATTTTACAAAATAGCTATGGAAGTAACCACAAGAAGAACCAAAACCAGTTAAAAGTTGTTGCCTTTGTAGAGATGATTTGTGAGAGGGGAAAGAGAGGACATTTCTCTTGATTTGTTTTTTAACAAAATGATTTATATTTGATTTAATACTAACATGTATTACCGAGTTAGACATTTTTAAAAGAGTGACTAAGTGGAAAAGTTTCCAGGGTCAAATATAAGTGAGCAGATAATTAGGTATGGAGCTTAGATGGCTGAAAATAGGGTCGACTTAATTAGAACATAAAGATTTGAACTTCTAATAGGACCAAATGTCCCGAAGGGCACAATGGAATGAGCTGATTGGTCTAGGAAAAGATTCAATAACTAACTCGAATTACTGTAATTTATCTAAAGACTCTCTCATTTTGCAATAACAAAAAGAACTTTGACCTCAAAGCGTGTGACTAAGCGTATGGTGTTCGAATGTCTTCTCTCTGAGGGATAAATGAGGGCCAAAGGTTGTGAGAGGATTTTCTTCCTCCATGATTCAGGCCCTTTATGGAGGAAAAAGAAAGAATTAAAGATAAGAACAGGGTGCCTTGTGTTTGAGGGTACACAGGGGGAATCATCCCAGTTAATGCTCATGGTGCCATTGCTGACTCCAGGAAAGCCCAGAGATTGCAGCCTCGATTCTATGTTTCCTCATTTAGTTTGCTCCATCTCTGGATGTTTTCAGTGGTCTCCAAAATATCACAAGACCAAATCAGTTTCATATCGCTCTACTCTAAACAGGAAGTACATTACTGGTATACCTCTCTCTCTCTCTCTCTTTATCTCTCTTTCTCTTTCTCCCCCTCCCCCACAATATATGTGTATCTGCATGTCTGTCTGCCTAACTAGCCAGCTGTATCTGGGCACCAAGAGAGATCCTGATTCAGTAGGTGTGGAATGGGGACTGAGATTTTTTAAAAAAGACTGTTTTACAAAAAACCCTATTTCTAAGTTTACAAAAGAGACACACTGATCCTTTGGCTCTCGTTCTAAACCACATGCAAGTAATCACAGAACAGATTTTAATTCAGTCCTAGTCTACCAGTCATGCAACTCCCTGCAACAGTATTGCCTCAATCCCCTTAACTTTGGGAAACCAGCCTACCTCTAAACTTCTCACTCTGCCTAAATGGGATATAAACTGGGTTCTTTGTTTGGTTTAGAGAGATTGTGTCCTGCTAGAACAATTTCTCCTTAGCAAGTAAGAACTTCAAGTTTATATTAGATACAGAAGGGGTGGTCTCTTCTCTCCACACTTGTCCAATGATTCTCAAAGTTTCATCTTATATAAAATTATATTTTTTCTTCTTTTCGCTCCCATACTGAAATACAGCTCTGAATCACTTTGGCAAAGCAGTAATCTGAACCAATTCTCATTTGATGGACTTTATACTGCAGCGTGGGCTGCCTATGGCTGACTGGTCTCAGCACCTGCCACTTTACATAGCAAAACTTCCACTGGTCCATGGAGTGACGAGAGAAACAAAAACAATATTCATAAATCAGTTGGGGTTTATGAAAGGAAATAAAAATGATCCCTGGGGTTTATAGTATATGGGGTTATCCTGTGGAATAATTCTGTAAAGCTATCACATTTACAAGGTATTTAAAGTTAACCACTGAAATACAAAATTCAAAATATTTACTGAAAGACAACGCTCCACACTTAAAGCATAACTGAAAAATGTGCATTATGTAGTAAATGTGAAAAAAAAGGTATCCTTAAAAACATAGTAGAGAAATTGAATTTCATCAAAATTAAATCTTTGGCTCTATGAAAGCCTCTTAAGAAAATGAAAAGACAAGCCACAGATCCACAGATAGGGAGGAAATACATATCTGGCAAAAGATTTGTATCTAGATTATATAAATTAGTTTTAAAATAATTATCTCTCTTAAATTTCAGCAATCCTTTTATAAAATGGGCAAAAGATATGTACAAATGTTTCACCAAAGAGGTTATAAAGATGGGAAGTAAGCACATGAAAAGATGTTTATCATCAGCCATTAGAGAAATACATTTGAAAACCACATGTGATGCTACCACATTCCCCTCAGAATGACAAATAGTGATGATACAAGTGCTCTGGTGCATCGTGTAGTAACAGGATCGCCCATACATTGCTGCGGGGGTTTATGGATGAAACAGACACTTTGGAAATATTTTTGCAATTCCTTAAACTAAATAATGGACTTACGATATAGTCATCTATTGTATTCATGGGTATGAAAACCTATTTTCACAGAAATTTGTATGTGAACGCTCTTGGCAGCTATAATGGCCAACCCCTGGAAATTTACCAAATGTCTTGCAGTGGGTGAATGGTTAAACATCCATACCATGGAATAGTAATCAGCAATAAAAAGAAATGGGCTGCTGATAAATAATTTGCATGAACCTCAAGGAAATTATGCTAAGTGGAAAAAGCCAATCTCAGAATGTTACATACTGTATGGTTCTATTTATATAATATTTGTTAAATGACATAATTATAGAAAGGGAGACCAGATTAGTAGTTGCCATGAGTTAGGGATGGGGGGGGTGGTGGATGTGGCTATAAAGGGGTAGAACACGGGAGTTATGTGATGATGGCACTGTTTTATATCTTGACTGTAGTGATGGAAACACGAACCTACCCATGATAAAATTGCATAGAACTAAACACACACATGCATATACAGGAATGCATGTATAACTGGTAAAATCTGAATAAGCTCTATAGTTTGTTTTTTTAGTGTTTATTTTTGAGAGAGAGAGAGAGAGAGAGAGAGAGAGACAGAGTAAGAGTGGGGAAGGGGCAGAGAGAGAGGGAGGCACAGAATCCGAAGCAGGCTCCAGGCTCTGAACTGTCAGTACAGAACCCAATGCGGGGCTTGAACCCACGAACTGTGAGATCATAACCTGAACTGAAGTAGGATGCTTAACCAACTGAGCCCCCCAAGCGCCCCTCTATAGTTTGTTCCAATGTCAATTACCTTGTTTTAATATTGTACTGAAGTTATTTAAGATGTTAATGTTGGGGTAGGCTGGGTGAAGCCTGCACAGAATCTTCCTATACCTTTTTTTGCAACTTCCTGTGATATTATAATTATTCCAAAATAAGAAGTTAAAAAGTATTAATAATATTTATTTCAAAGACTGAGAAGTGATTTACAATGCTTGGAAGTTAATTAAGCCATGTTTAAAATGTGTTCACTTCAAGCAGTTTGATGATTTAGTAGTTTAAAAAATAATTCATTACCTCTGTCAAATCCTACAATTCATATATATATATATATATATATATATATATATATATATATTTTTGTCCATTCAAAAATTGAAAACACCTTTTGATTTAGATAGGTTGGTTGCCAAATATCTTCTTGGGAAGTATTCGTCTTCATTATGAGATTATATTTTTGCAAGTTTTAAAATTTATAATTTTATTTTTTGTGTGTTTTATTCCAATTTCATTTTTTAAAACATTTTAAAGAAATATACTTGTTATTAAAATCTAAAAAGCAGGGAACCAAAAATAAAATAAAATAAAAATCAGGGAACCAATGTCCTACTGCCCTGGTGTATGTAAAATATAATTCTCTATTAAAATATTTGATTAACATCTTCTCAGAAATACATCTGTTAAATGAACAGCGTACAGCTGTGTTTACATTTTATTTTTATGCACACGGAATTGTGTTGAAAGAAAGAATAATAATGTTGGTTCCTGTCACACAGAGAATGTGTTGAAATGGCACACATTTTTCTATTTTTCCTCATGTTCTTGGTTAGAATTTGTAGATGCCTGGCTTTTCTTGGCGAAACTGGAACTAGCTTGAAAAAGTCCATGCTGGCAGATTTTCCAGCACTGTCTTGAGTGTCACTCTGTCAAATGGAACTGATTTCTATTCCACAATTAAAATGGCACAGTTCAGGAATTGATTAAAAAGGGAACACAGGCATGTCCCAAGGAATTCCTCGAGCCTAGTTTTCATGTTTTACTTTTTTCAAAATGAGATCGATTTTTATGTCTAAATATGAAATTAGGTTTCCTATTCATGAAAAAAAATTTCTCATTCTGAAAATATTAGGGTATCATACATTTATTGTGAACTGTTATTTTCTTTTTATTTTATTTTTATTTTTCCAACGTTTTATTTATTTTTGGGACAGAGAGAGACAGAGCACGAACGGGGGAGGGGCAGAGAGAGAGGGAGACACAGAATCGGAAACAGGCTCCAGGCTCCGAGCCATCAGCCCAGAGCCTGACGCGGGGCTCGAACTCCCGGACCGCGAGATCGTGACCTGGCTGAAGTCGGACGCTTAACCGACTGCGCCACCCAGACGCCCCAGTTAACTTATTTTCCAAAGGAGTTTTGCAGTGCCAGAATTTTGCACACTTTAGATCAGATCGTAGTCCTCATACCCCCTACCTGAAGGCATCAGCAATCACCTTAATGGCAGCTTCTAACTCAATGATTTCCCTGTAATCCACTTACTAGAAGCTGTGCCTTGGCTTCTGGTTCTTCTCAGAGAATGCTGAATACCAAAGGCCATCAAACCCACTGTATTCTTTTGTCCCTCTTATTTAAAGGGTTTTCTCTTCTGATTATTCTGGCTGTGCTAAGTTGTACCAGATCTTGTTGTAACTCAACCAGGATATTTAAAACATGCCTTCGTGGCCCAGTCAAATGAGCATTGGCCTCTTGGTTTTGGCTCAGGTCACGATCCCAGGGTCATGTCAAGCCCCGCTTCCGGCTTTGGGCTGAGTGCGGAGCCTGCTTAAGATTCTATCTCTCTCTCTCTTCCTTTGCCCCTCTGGCTTGCTCTCATTCTCTCTCTTTCTAAAATCAAATATGCCTACTCATCTTGAACACAGAACAAGAATTATTTATATAATGTACTAAAATTTCTAAATTTATATTTCATATTAATATTCCAAGCAATATGCAGGTAGACATATTTGCATGTGCCTCTGGCCTAGAAAACTTCTAGCTTAAGGCTTAAAAAAAATATCATAAATTTTAATTGTGCTTTCTACTAACATATAATGAGCTTTCTTAGTATTTTGTGTTTTGGAGCTGATGAGTATGATTATGGATTTGCTATAGGGGTACTTGTATTTTTTCACACAGATAAGCCACAGGGCCGAAATGCCTTCATATATACTGTTCAACGTATGTTAAAATCAGGTGCATTTAGTTAGAAAGTATAGTTATCTGGAAGCTTTGACATATTCTTGGGACCTATTTAATGGCTTAATTCTGGGTCTTCAATGTTGTTTTGTGGCCATAGTAAATGTATGCGATAGACTTAGTAGCATCCATTCCTAGGTCACGAGGACAGGCCATTAGCAGAAGGAGCAGAATCCTTTCCATTGACAAGGAGACTTAATCATTTCCCACCAATGCTTGCTGAGCTATGGTGCTTGTACCCCAGTCTTGGATGGGTACGTTTTTAAAATAATTTTATATTTATGTTAATTTGTATTACAATACAGCTAAATTTTAAACCCATGATTTCACATCTATTATTGCTTAAAGGTAGTAAAGGAGGGGCGCCTGGTTGGCTCAGTCGGTTAAGCATCCGACTTTGGCTCAAGTCATGATCTCGCGGTCTGTGAGTTCGAGCCCTGTATTGGGCTGACAGCTCAGAGCCTGGAGCCTGTTTCAGATTCTATGTCTCCCTCTCTCTCTGACCCTTCCCCATTCCTGTTCTGTCTCCTCTGTCTCAAAAATAAATAAACTTGAAAAAAAAATTAAAAAAAGGGAGTAAAGGAAAACATGTGTATTTATTTAAAGAAAATATTGTGTGAAATAAAATATATAATCTTATGTTATTATGTGAAGGTGCCGAAAATTTTGAAGTCTTTTTATTTTGAGTGAATACATTTTGTGAAGCGGTGTTTAAGGTGTGAACAGTGTTAGTATTAGAACACAAGAAGGGGGCAGAGAAAACAGGAAATGTACTAACTTTTATTATTGCAGGCAGATGTTTACTAATTGTTATCCCACTTAAACTTCTTCAAAAGTTTAGGTAGGAATGGTTATCCATAATTTGCAGGTGACCGAACCTCAACTAAGTGGCAGAGTATGAATTCAAACACAGGTCTCCCTGCTTCTCCTGCCTTTCCCCCCAAGGTAAGAGAAAATAATGCATAAGGCCACAGAGACATTTTGGCAGCTGCATTTGATTTCTGGGTCTGCCCCTGACTGAATGGGCTCCTAATAAATTATTGCCTGTTATTTTTCCATTTTTAAAGAACACAGGGGCGCCTGGGTGGTGCAGTCGGTTAAGCGTCTGACTTCAGCCAGGTCACGATCTCGCGGTCCGTGGGTTCGGGCCCCGCGTCAGGCTCTGTGCTGATGGCTCGGAGCCTGGAGCCTGTTTCCGATTCTGTGT
Source organism: Felis catus (assembly GCF_018350175.1). NCBI lineage: Eukaryota > Metazoa > Chordata > Mammalia > Carnivora > Felidae > Felis > Felis catus. The sequence goes on from NC_058369.1 coordinate 105,910,122, forward strand.
CTCCCTCTCTCTCTGCCCCTCCCCCGTTCATGCTGTCTCTCTCTGTCCCAAAAAATAAATAAATGTTGAAAAAAAATTAAGAAAAAAAAAAAAGAACACAAAGATTGACCAGTTGGGGTTTGTTTTGCAAGTGCCACAGCTAATACCTTTAATTTGAGTAGAGCTTTTCAAGTGAGAGTTAAAGGCAGACTATGATCTTATTATTATTATTATTATTATTCTCATTACTTTTAAAATTAATTTAACTCATTGGTTCAGCAGATCAAATTATCTACAAAAAAAATAAAATACATGTGTATGGGCAATGTCGTCCTAACTTTACTCTATTTAAAGTATGCAGTTTTTTTTTGAAAAACAATATTGTTCTTTGAACTTAATTGTGAGACTTGTATTGGGGAAGGCTCAACTTAATGACAACTAATTGCAGGAACCTGGTAATGAGTAGAAACCTAGATGAGGAGGCAAAGAGATAGCAATTGAAAAGACAATTCTTTTAAGAAGGGCTAGTTCAAAGCATTTCTTCATTACCTCCCTCAGAAACGAGTCTTACGTTTCTAGTACGAATGAGAGTCTTGATTTTCAGGGTACTCATTCTAGGCAGTTGTGGCAGTGAATGTGGTCTGTTCTTTCTCCTCTCAGGCCTCCAACACCCACTTCACACACCCACACACTCCCACATGCACCACACACACATACACACACAGAGTCATGCCTTAGAAACCTGGAAATGAGGGAATAACATTGACTATTGAGATTTAAAATATTTAACCCATGCTTAACGGTTCAAAGTTGAGATATGCTGCCTTGCCTTAAAATCCTGTCTCCAAAATGCACCAGAGCATAATCTTCAAATGGGGCACTTACCAAAAATACAGTCTGAACAGAATTTGTGGGGAGTGGCCTGAAATCTCCGTGTTGAATCGGCCTCCCTTTTGAAAGGATGGTTCCCTCTGATTTGATTTACCCGCCGCTGGTGAGGCTTAAGGTTCAGGATCCACGTCCTTCAGGCCCCTCTGAAGGCCCCCAGTGTTCTCCTGCGAGGCACAAGTAGGCACTAGCCTCTGGCCCAAGGGGTGAGGGCGCCCTTCTAAGCTGGGTGAGTCGGGTCCTGAGGCCGAGGGCTGGGTCTATGCTGCCATCACTACTTCTGCTTCAGCAACTGGCCCGTGTAGATCAGGGAACATCCTAACACTGAGTGAGACCCAAGGAAAACATCTGGACCAGAAGCTGAATCGTCGCTTGGATGCCACTATGACCCAAGTTCATGGCCGTCTTGTCCACTTCCTCCTTGCAGGCTGAGGGGCAGGAGGGGGGGGTGTGGGGGGGGTGGGAGGGGGGAAGGAAGAGGGACAGAGCAGCTGCCGCAGCAGGGGGCCCTGTGAGCCTACTAGATCAAAGGGCTGGGGTTTCCAAAGGACCCCTCCCCCCATTCATTCCTTACTGTCTTGAGCAAGAAACCAGGCAGAAGATACAGATGTGGCATTACAATTACAACTTGAGAAACTAAAATAAACTTCTAAACCTCTATAATAAAAAAAACAAATTTTGATATGCTAGACTAAAGACAGAATATCTTTCTATTCTCTCTGTACAAAATGATATTACAGAATTGTCGTATGAAGAAGGGCTCAAAATGCAGGGAAAATATGGAATGGTGAATTGGGCAGTATATACAAATACACTTTTAGTAGATTTTGTGTTGCTTTGGATATTTGCCAGCTTCCTAAATTTGTGAGTGTTTGTGATTTCTTTTGTCATTCTAAATAAATCATCAGTTTCAAAGCTAAAATATCCCCCCAACCCCCATCCAGGGATCACCAAATTATATAAACTCCAGCACCAACCAAACCTGGCTCTATCCATGAATTATAGAAAAAAAATAATCACACAATCTTTGCCAGATTCCATCAAAGAGCTCTCTATCCGGGAAAGATGAAGCCTCGCCCAGCTTATGTGAGTTTCCCTGTTCCTTCTCAGAAATACCAACTATGTAGAATGAAGTCTGGGTCTGTCCACCACAATGAGATTCTGCTCAATAACCAAATCATATTCCACATTCATCCAGCCGCTGCCTGGTGATTGGCTTTCCTGGTAGTTTTCTAAGAAGAGAGAATCTCCTGGTCAGTTCAGTGAAGAACCTAGTCTTATTGGTTGACACTTGCTGCTTATTAATTACCTGGTTTATTTATCAGTCTATTGTCACTTTTGTTAGTGTGAATATGTGTTCTTGAGAGTAAGCCATCCTGGGATATAAAATCAAATTTCTAAGGTGGAAAGACTATTGAGGGGCAGATCTTGAACTGTAGTGTCTACACCAGGGGAAACACTACCTTACAAAGGAGCTGCACCTAGAAGGAAGTGCAAATTTCCTGCCATTCCAGGAAAAACTGTTCCTACATACAGTTTCAACTTGCTTTGTAGTGTGCACTCATTTTTCTCTAAATTCTTATATTTCATGAAAGTAAAGAGCCCTTTTTGTCAAGAAAATTATTTCATAATTCAGTTTGTAACTTTAAAATGAAAGTCAGTTATTATTATTTTTTCTTGTGTTCTTTCCCAGAAGTTTGAAAGGTACCATTCTTTACAGTTTTTTTGTATAATGCGCGAGAACTATCAAATTGAAATATGTTGCTTTAGCACATGTCACAGCCAAATAATACTTTATCCCCCTTCAGATCAGGAAAATGTTTTAAGAAAATTTAAATGTAGGCTTAAAAATATGCACATTTCTTTTCAAATACAGTTCCCAAACTCCTACTGTGGTTTTTAGAAAATGGCCTGTACTTGTTCTTTTCTTAAAGTTCATTTGTTGAGTTCAGTTGTTCTGGGGCCCAGAAGATGAAAGACAGCTCTGGATATTTTCTGATTGGAGCCACATACAACATTAGGAGAGAATGAACTCGTAGGACCTTGCAATCTAACACAAGTGTTACTCCATTTCACATATGGGAAAAAATTAGAAAATCAGTGTCCAGGATCTTGAGAATCTTGGTATTCTCTGTCAAATTCCACTGTTGTGCAAAAGATTCTTCCCCACCCTCACCTTTCATGCCATCCATCAAGAACCAAACCACACTCCCAAATCAGGAAATTGGGATAACAGGTTAAAATGAAAAGCTGCTGGGAAGCAAGGATTATTTTTTTAGCGGTCTTCTCCTGAGGAAATTCAGAGAGAAGTCCTAAGAACAGTTTGGAGTTCTGAATTCCAGGGATTTTGGCTTGGTTTTATCAAGGCACCAAAAGTGATTAGTTTCTCCTCAGAAATTATTTTTTAAGGTAATGATTTATTGTCTCTCTGACTTTTATTTCATGTCAGTTTGTGAGAGAGATTGATGATCGTTATTCTGGAGATGTTATAGTTTAACGTTTAAACCTTTTAGTATGCCAAAGTAAATATAATTACTCCTTCACTTGGTATAACATTGTGAAAATCCTATAGGCTTTGTCCAAATGGAATCACTGTAGTAGATGCTGTGGTTTGCTACCCAGATGCCTCCTTTATGGTCAAAGTACTCATTGTACCAACTGCTGAAGGCTTGCATCTAAGTGCTTCACAAGATATTGCCCTCTGCTGAAAGGAAACACTTCACCTACGGTTACAAACTCTCGCTAGAGGTAGACCATGTCCAGTGACTGGTGGAGGCAGGGGAGTGGGATAGTGGAGGCTCAGGCATACTTTCTCATCCAGCACAACTCTGGCTGTTCCACTTTTGTAGCACCATGTGGGATCTGGTGAAGCTTCTGTTGTACTGAAGTTCAACTCCTGCCTTATCCTGCTTCTGTCACTCCCTTAAAAGGAATTTATCCCCAGGGCATTCCCCAGTAAGATCACTGCTCACAAATTTCTGTTCCTAGTCTTTTCCTTGGGGGCTCTTACCTAAAACAGTCATATCCCCTATCATTTTTTTTTTTTTTTACTTTGAAGTATGAGTTGTCAATGTAATTAATAGATTCGAGCTTCTGATTTTCATTTTGTGTTTAGTAGCCATGCCAGCAAAATAATATGATCCATTCACAATCAATAGTAATAAAACTGCTAATCTGAAATCTATTTACATAATCTGTTAGATTCAAAATATATACTTGAAGGCACAAATGCATGCATGACTGCTAGAATCAATGACTATTAAATGTGCTACAGGGGCACCTGGGTGGCTCAGAGCGTCCGAATTTGGATCAGGTCATGCTCTCATGGTTCGTGAGTTCGAGCCCTAAAGCCGGCTTTCTGCTGTCAGCACAGAGCCCACTTCAGATCTTCTGTACCACCCCCCTTTCTCTCCTCTCTCCCCCACAAAATAAATAAACATAAAAAAAAATAAAAGCAGGATTCTCAACACTGACTTGACATTGGCTGTACCTAGTGTACTTCTTTTTTTTTTTAATTTTTTTTTTCAACTTTTTTAAATTTATTTTTGGGACAGAGAGAGAGAGAGCATGAACGGGGGAGGGGCAGAGAGAGAGGGAGACACAGAATCGGAAGCAGGTTCCAGGCTCTGAGCCATCAGCGCAGAGCCTGACGCGGGGCTCGAACTCCCGGACCGCGAGATCGTGCCCTGGCTGAAGTCGGACGCTTAACCGACTGCGCCACCCAGGCGCCCCTGTATCTAGTGTACTTCTAAAAAAACAATGATGTTTTAAAAAAAAATTAAAATGCTACAAGTGACCAACTTTCTTGATGGCCTGTTTAGTTTCTTTTATAGTCCATTTAGAAATTCTAGTTTCAGCCTCAGGATACTAGGAGAAATTTAGGTCAAGGGACATTATATTGTAGTGCTCCCATCCTCTAAAATGTAATAACAGTACCTTCTGTGAAAACACAGTGATGACCTAGATGGTGATGGTTTTGGGGGATGTCAGATGTCCAATATCTTTGTGAAGAGTTACATGATTAAAATACGATCTATGATTTCTCCCTATGTTTAAATGAAGGAAATCATGAGAGAAGTAGCATTTCTACGGTTGTGTAGATAAATATCCAGGTTGCTTCTGCTTCATAGGCTGAGAAAACATGTGCGAACAGAACATTAAGCTGTCTCCATGTTTTCATGACATAGATCACTCAGTTACTAGCCAATTTCCTGTTACCTCTCTTAACATCAAAATAATATATGGCTCCCTGTCCCCCCCCCCCCGCCAAACACCGTGTTGTTAATAAAAGTGAGAATAATGACATTTCCCTTTAGGCAAATCGTGTGTATTGTCAAGACCTGCTATTGCTTATTTTAATTTGTGGAAATCATAACTGGTCCTTCTTAATGTGACGGTAGAGAAATATGGTAAATCTGACCTTCTTTTGACTTATCAGACTATTTAGAGGCTGAAATAAAGGCTTATAAAACCCAATTCTGAGGGCAAAATTCCCCTCAACTGCTTTTTGAGAAAGGGCAGAAGCTCATGTTTATTTAAACTTAAGGGACAGTCACACATTTTGACTAAAACCAATTTTTTTCTCATTTCAAAAGTATATCTTTAAGGAAGCAGTAATACATTTTTTTAGTTATGGCTTTGTTTTGTGAAAAACTGTAGTTATTTTATCATCAACAACATATTGATAGGATTTTTGTGGAATATTTAAATATACAAGAAAAAGTTCAAAGTATACAAAATTTATTTAGATTAAATATAATGTATGTTGATGGGAGATGGAATTATAATTGGACAAAGAGCCTATAAGGTACTTTAAAAATTCAATTTTCTTTGGTTTTGTATGACATGAAGCCATGTCTTATTATCCAAAGAAATGTCATAAAATTATTACATACACAGTCATTTTTTTAAATCCAAAGCAGTAACATGCCAAAGTAATTGAAATCATATAGTGCTCCCCCACTCACCTGTTTTTCTCACATGCAAACAAGATTATATATCTTCCATGAGGTATGGTGCACTTTAAGAATAAAGTGATTGGGGCACCTGGGTGGCTCAGTTGGTTAACCATCGGACTCTTGGCTCAGGGGTCATGATCTCATGGTCGTGGGATCAGCCGGCATCATGGGTTCTGCGAGGAGTATGGAGTCTGCTTGGGGTTCTTTCTCCCTCTCTCTCTGCCCCTCTTCCGTTTGTGCTGTCTCTCTCTCTCTCAAAATAAAGTTAAAAAAAAGGATAAAGTGATAAGGATAGGTTCATCAAAAGTATGGCAAGCCCTGAAAATTATATGACATGAGATGAGCCTTGTGTAGGAAATTTATTTTCTAACAGCCTTCACCTCTCTTGTGCTGTGATTCTAACAGCACTCTGTGCCTAGTGTCTGTACCTTCAGTTGACTCGTTGCAATGTGATGATTGGCCCCCTGGGTTCTTTGGGCTTTGGGGCCTTCTGATTGCAGCAGTTCTCAAACATGCCTGCTTTGGGCTCTTCCCCAGGGAGTTAGCCTTTTCTTCCCTCTTCTGGCTCCACCCCCACGCACCTGCACACACATATCTGTGTGCGGGCCACCAAAGCAACTTTAACTGAACCAGGTCCAGACCACTCCCATTTTTGTTCCAAACTGAGAGAAATGAACCAGAAAAATCACACCCCTTTCCCGATCCTGGCTGCACTTCCAGCATCCTGCTTTGTTTTTCTTGATCACTGATGGAACTGAGTTGTCTAAATGCAGACATGTTTCTAAGGAGACTGTGTGTGTGTGTGTGTGTGTGTGTGTGTTTTGAAGGACCAATTACATAATGCATCCATTTCAAAGACAGATGTCCTTCTGCCCATTACTACTTAATTCCTACCCAATTTTGAAAATCCATTTAGGTCCTTTCAAACTATTTACATATAAATAGTAAAGCATTGCCATAAGAAAACATTGTAGAATTTATTTAAGCAGAGGAGTTTGCCCAACTTCGGAGTAATAGAATAAGGTTATCGTGGTCCTACATGTATCTTATGGGGCAACACTGATTTTTTTATGCTTGTTTAATACATCAGAAGAAATTATATTTACTTTGCAAATAAGCACACCTATATGTCGATGGAAATAAAAATCCAGAGTTAGAGATAGAATGTGATCAAACAGATACTATAGTCAAAGCTTTTCAACATTTTTAAAGTGGCCTTCAGCAAAATTTTACACAAAAACAAAATGTGGATCTGTTCTGATGGTGGGTAAGGAAGGAAGTGGGGTTGGAAGGAGGCCCAACTGTCCCCTCCAACAATGGCACTGTCACCCCTTTAGGTGGTCGAATACTCTTCAGATCATGATTTGAAAACTGTATTAGTCCAACCTTTCACTTTACAGAGGGCTCTGAGACACGGAGTTGTAAGTGACATCACCAGAATATCCCAGGTGATTTTTGGCAGACACGTGTCTCAAATCATGGTATTTTGTACTCATAGATTAGGGCCTCTTTCATCAACACACATGTCTACCTCTGCATCATAATATAAATATCATATAATCTGTGAATTTTATGCAGGGATGGTATTTTCACACTGTCCCTTAATTTCCAAACAATTCACCAACTCACAGTTTTTGAACCATTTGAGTAAAGAGGCCAAGCCCATCAGCTATTTGATCACAAAATATTCCATGAGTTAAATAGAGTCTCTTTTATTTAAATTAGTTCCGAACTACATTATTCCATGGATGGCCAAGAAAATATAAATAGCTCAAAAGCATTTCTGCATTTATCCAAAGACCAAGTTGGCTGCTAGCTGGCAATTTTAAGCTGATAAAGAATAAAGGCCACCCTATTTTAAGCTCTTTATCCAGTTAGCTGTCTAAAATGATTTCACAGCTCAGGCAGGAAGGCTAGCTGGGTAAACAGAGTATTCACAAATAAGTTCTGTAGAATCCAGTGTGGAAATTGAAGAAGCTAGGAGAATATTTGGCCTTAGGACAACTGAGGAATTTGAGTCAAAAATAAAAGTACTCCTGATGATTCCCTATTGACTCAGGGAGTGGCTGACCAGCCCTGGAAGTCATTTCTTTGCATTCTGCTTTTAGAGGTTTGAGCTCTATTCTAAAAAAGAAAACGTTGAGTGCTTATAGCAGGGCATTGAGTTTTTTGTTGAAAATTTTTTTCCAAAGAGCACGACTCCATCATCTTTCTTTTTTTAATGTCTATTTATTTATTTTTAGGTAGAGAGAGTGAGCTAGGGAGTGGCAGAGAGAGAGGGAGAGAGAGTCCCAAGAGCCCAGCTTGGGGCTTGACCTCATGAACCAAACCGTGAGATCATTACCTGAGCTGAGATCAAGAGTCCAGTGCTTAACTGGCTGAACCACCCAGGCCACACCATCATCTTTCTTACTCTTCACTTCTGGTTGGCCATTTTTGACTCTGGGGTAAAGCACAGATACATGGATTTTCTTATTTGCGGTCAGAGTGCATGCTTGCAGCCTCCTTAAAGCAAAAGGACTCCATCTTGTTTGTTCTCTAAGCAAAGTAATCCCCAGAGTCTGACAGCACATTCCCTTCATGATTTCACATGAAATCATTACGTCTGTCTGGAGCCCCTGACTCATTTAGTGATATCAAGATGTAAACTCATTGGGAACGACATCCTCTTCCCTGAGTAGGCGTGCTCTTTGTTTTACTCGGACAGCACACGTGTCCAAAGGCAGGTGCGACTGAGGGAGTCATTGGCCCTCAGGGTAATTGCAGTGAGCTTATGATCAATTGATCATTGCACACTGCTGCCTTCCAGCAGGTAGGAGCAGGGGAAGATGGAATGCTGGTGAAATTATTATTAGGGGTGAGGCATTGCACCGTCGCAGACATAATAAAATGCTTCCTTTGTGGAAGGGTGTAGACCTCAGATGCAAAGTCCACAGGCCCTGAAAAGTGGCAGGGCTGGCTCAGCAAGATAGGGAAGTAGGAAGAACTCAAAGATTGTATTTAATCTTTCTAGTTCCCTGTCTCCCTAGATATCCAGCTTCTTCTAACTGCCCCACTCTCTTTAGTAACAGGACTCTCCCCCACTTTAATATTCTAACAGATAGACATGGACCCTGTACAATGAATGTCCTCCTTGCTATCTTTACATGACTCTTGCTCTCCCTACATTCTGCTAGGAAGATGTTAAACTATTTTGGGTTAAAGTATTCAAATGCAGTGGGTTAACAATCAGCAATGTGTTGAGGGATAAGTTGAATGGATTTTACACCTAAACAGGCCTGGGTTCAGTGATTCCCCTTATAGTTTTGGTGTGTCTTTGGACTGATTCTTTAAATTATTTGAGTCTCAACTTATCTGTAAAGATTGGATAATAATTTATAACTCATTGGGTCATTCTGGAAGACTAGGTGAGATATGATACATATAGGGTTGCTATTCAAAAATGTTGGTTTCCTTTTTTCCCATTTCTAGTTTGCTATCAAAGCCACCCAGCATTTATAGATTATCAGTGGTATTAAGTCTCTGAAGTATCTTACTGTAGATATTTTGAGCATGCAAGACATCAAAAGTGTAGGCTTCCAGGGAAATTTCTTTTCTGAGAAGTTTTCAAGTTGTGTGTGTGAGTATATTTGTATGTTCAGGAGCATGTGTAGACGCAGAGATTTAATCATGTAGGTTGGGTTTCCATTTTTTTCCATCTCAATCTTTACCCCAGGAAATTGACTCATTTATACTTTATCAACTGGCTCCTATGCCTTGTGGATTTTGGTTCACTTTGGTTGTTGGGCAACCCCTGTAGAAAATCCAATTACTCATTCTTTTTGATATCTTTTGGAGAGGCTGTGTAGAGTGGCGTTGTTGATCGAGGCCATTAAAGCTCCCATTCCCTCAAAGCTTCCTGTTGGGTTGTACATCAGGGGAGGTAAAGAGAGTGACCTCTCTACCAGATGCTCTAGGGTTAGTCGTTCTCACCTTGAAAGGTCACTCAGCCTTTCAAGGTGGACATCTCTGTATAACTTTCTCTTCTGGTTCCAATGATTGCTCCTTTTGCCTCGTCCTTATGGACCTAAGGGTGTTAATTCATTGTAACCAGTTCAGCATTCTTGCCCTGTTCTTTGTGATTCTGCTACACCCACACTTCTGTAAATAGTCCCTTTGTAAATAAACCCTCCTCGAATTATCCTAATTTGAGTACACCACCTGTTTCCTGTTGGAATCCTGATTTGTACACCAGTAAATACCATAGAATTGAGAAGAGGACTAATTCCTGTAATCTAAGTTAACAAGGTTTGTAGATCAGAGGTCCAAAATTTATAGTGTGCTCTCTATGACATGTTTTAACTTGAAGTGTCTGTGAATAATGATCATTACTGTTTAAACCTCCACTGTGATCTTTCTTAATGATTAATTGATGTTACTTGGGAAGCAGAATCCAAAACCAGAAGAGAGAAATAAAGAAGACCACTCATGTGTGGAGTATACTTTCATGCAGATATTCAAAGAAATTTATTGAAATAAATTTGAATTTTCCTATAGAATTGTGCTCTTAATTTTGATGAATTTCCCTTCAATCTCTTTGAACTCAGCACTCTATCTGGGGTATAGGGTTTCCTGAAATCCTTTACGCTGGATATTGGAAGAGCCCCGCTTCAGACTATTATTGAAAACTGAACAAACACTATTAAGACATCATTTGCCAATTCTGTAAATCTTCTCTTCCTCTTGTATCTTGTGCCTTTAGGTTTAGTTTTGGAGAGATTTGGAAAGGCAGCATTAGCTAGAAGGAGCAATTGCCTGAGTGTTCAGGAGCCTGGGATGATGGCAGCATTGCTTCACACCTGGCCCACACATGGGTTTGTTTGGTCAGTGATGGCCAGGGGTGGAGCGGAGTCTCTTATAAAACCTAAACTTAAAAACCCAGACTCCAGATAGAATTTATGTTTTATATGAAAATACCATCTAAGAAATAAATGTGTATTGGGCCCAGAAGAATTCTTCTTTTTTAAACTCTCTGGGTACTTTTTCCTTTACCAAAAGACTGATGATCATGGCAAGGCAATCTTGAAAATAACAATTTATGATCTCAGGGCTTGGAAATTTTATTTTATATTTTTTTCTTTATATTATTCATTTGACAGCAATTGTTTCAAGGGATGGATTGTACTCCCTTGGCAATCTTTTCATCTATTAATGTAACAATAAACTTAAATCAGTGCATATTTCACAGAGAACTAGCAATATTTTAGATTTTTGCCTTTTCATCGGCATTGCGTCAAGCTAGAGTATAAGAAGGCTGTTGATGGATGTACAAGTTTTTCCACTCACTACACCCTTTATTTGCAGAGCAAATAATTGTGTAGTTATAGCATGTGTGAACACAGAAGGGTAAGATTAGCAATCTTACTGTATGACAAGTAAGACAAAATAATCCAAAGAGAAGTGATTAGTTTCTATGTGGCTCTTCAGACATGTTCATTTTAAATTTTTTTAAGGTTTATTTATTTTTGAGAAAAAGAGAGAAAGAGAGAGAGTGCTAGCAGGGGAGGGTCAGAGAGAGGAGACACAGGATCCGAAGCAGGCTCCAGGCCCTGAGATGTCAGACAGAGCCCGACGCGGGGCTCGAACTGGCAAACTGTGAGATGATGACCTGAGCCGAGGTTAGACGTTTAAGTGACTGAGCCACCCAGGCGCCCCCAGACATATTCATTTTATAAGACAGCATGATATTGTCAAAACAGGATGGTTTCAGTTACTGTTTCTTTTACTAAGTATTTCCTACAGCTATTTGCTTACCTTCTCACTAACAAACAAAAAACACTTTATTTTGCATTTGTGGGGAAGAGCTAATTATTTCCAGTATTAATTCCTTTGTAAAAAAAAGCAATCTTCTTCTATGTAGATATATTTGTGGTTGAGATATACTCTATCAGAATGTTTAAAAATCCTTTAACAAGATCTTTAACAGGAATTTACATAATTTGACTGGAGATGAACATTTTATGATACACAGATTTTGTTTAAACAGATGGTCTTAATCTGAGTTTTACCGAGACCAAAGTGACCCATGGGAACACTTGATACACCCTATGAATGCCCTGATATACACAGAATTGTATGTAAATACATTTGTATGCTCCCCCTATTCCCCAAGAGTGGGTTTAAAAAAAACTAGTATCACCTCACTTACAAATTATAGCAAGTAAAAAATGAAGCTTTTTGTCTTTTTTAATAATGACAATGGCAGAGGTAGTAAGTTTTTTGGATAGTAGTTCTTTTATTGATAAACGCTGACTGTGGGATTCCTCAGGGATGAATATTAGCATGACTCAATCATTAATTTACTTGGATTTGTTTATTAAATTAATTTATAAATCATTAATTTATAACATATCATGAAAACTTAGTATATGGGGGCAGTGAGGGATAGGACAATAAATCGTATATTATGTGCTATGTGAGTAGGTATAAAACAAGATGGGCTAGAAGCATTTCTGACTTAACCCTCCTGGGAAATTGCCCCAGAACTCACAACTAAATAATACAGGGATGGAATCATCAAGAAATGAAGAGGCATGTAAAAGAAACAAGCATAAAGATCAGTATGATACTATTTTAAAAAATGTTTATTTATTTATTTTTGAGAGAGTAGACAGGGGCAGAGAGAGAGGAAGAGAGAGAGAATCCCAAGCAGGCTCCAGTCTGTCAGTGCAAAGACTGATATGGGTCTCCATCCCACGAACCATGAGATCATGATCCGAACCGAAATTAAGAGTCCGTCACTTGACTGACTGAGCCACCCAGGCAGCCCCAGTATGGTACTTTTTGACATAATTTACCACAACAGTTAATTGTCCTAATGTTTGAAAAGCCCATTATTATTATTTCTGAAAAATTTTATATATAAATATGTATGTCAAACCACTTAAAAAAAGTGGAAAGATATACCATGCAAATAAATGCTCCTGCTACCCAACCCTGGTATTCCAGTTTACTTTCTGAAAGGTAAATATTGTGACTGTTTTGTTTTTCTTTTTATGATAAACATGATGTTTTAACCAGGATACCTTCTTCTTGGGCTTTCTTGGTGTTATACTCAGCAGGGGTCTAATATTAGGAGGCTTTCCAGCAGTCACCTGATAATTCTCAAAACTCTAACGAGGTAACGTCAGATACTTTGTGCCAGTGTCTAGAAGCCGGGCCTCTAATGGTTCCACTCTCATAACATGGCTCTGGGAAAATCACCGAAAATCTTTTTCTCCCTGGACACAGACGTGGAGTTTGAATTTGGATTTGGGCCCAGGACTATCCCGTCACTAACATTTGAACCTGAAGATTCACCAGGCTTTACTTGCATAGTACCAAATGCAGCTTAACTCTCACAGCATAAGTGGTTGCAGATAAGTACAGCAGAAAGACTTGACATTTTTGTGTGTCGTTATTTCCCAGCTAAACATGAGTGACAACAGCAAGTGCAAGTCTTGAATAGTTCCATATTAGTTATTTTGCAGAATGGGCTCTTCTTGGGCAATCACGTTTTAAAGTCGGATAGTTTGGTCTGTGTCCTCTGTTTAGCTTACTGCTTGGCATGGGCAGTTGCATCATCTTTTAGTGCGACCTTTGAGGTGATAGAAACTGGCAGTAAAGATTAGATCTGTTTCCTGCTCATAAACACCCTTAAGTCACATTAGATGAAAGCAGGTCAATGGTTAGAAATTACAGCAGACGGCAGGTTTGGTAACTGCTTCTCTCTAAGTTACGATTATGGCAGCAAGGAAGCAATTAAGATAGGTTTGGGTCAAATATTTTGCATAAATGATACATTTTCAAATAGTTATTTAGCTTGAAATAGTTATTTTAATTAAACACACACACACTTGATAAAAACATTCAAATTGTACACATTGTGTGGGATGAAATGAAAGGCAGGTCTCCAACAAATCCTATGCCACTACCTTCCAAAATGACCCCGCTGAAGAAGCAGACACCAATATTAGTGATTTCTTATGCATTTCCACAGAATTTTCCATACATGTAAATATATATGACATTCTTGTAAAAATATATAAAACTAACTTTACCTAAAAAAATCTATTATACACAATCTATATGTATATATAAAAATGAGTGTGTGTGTGTGTGTGTGTGTGTGTGTGTAGCTATTTTTACTTAACATTTAATTTTGGAGATTTTTTCCCATATCATTCTTGGCTCCATTTCACCATATTTAACAATGGTATGATATACAATTGTTTTCTTAATTTATTTTTTATCAATGGATATCCATATTTTACCTAATATTTGGCTCAGTTTCTTAAATGAATACTCTGTACCTCTATTTTTTTTTTTTGCCTATATACAGTTTTGCCTACATGTATGTGTTTCTCTGTAGAGTTGTTCAATGAAATGTTTGCCTTTAGAATTAAAAAAAAATTTTAAAAATATTTATTTATTTTTGAGAGAGAGTGTGTGAGTGGGGAGGGGCAGAAAGAGAAGAGGGGGAGGCACAGAATCTGAAGCAGGATCCAGGCTCTGAGCTGTCAGCACAGACCTTGATGCGGGGCTCGAACCCCTGAACCATGAGATCATGACCTGAGCCAGAGTGGGATGCCTAACCGACTGAGCCACCCAGGTGCCCCTGCCTTTAGAGTTTTGATAAATAATGTAGATATTGCCAGATTACCCCTAAGGAGACTGGACCATTTTCACCGAAGCCAGAAATGATCATGGTTCCTATTGTTCTACACTTTGCCAACACTATGTGTTATCAATATTTTTCATTATTTCATATTAAAAGGTAAAAAAATGTACTGCATTTCTATTTCACAGTCCAATGTGTATGATCTATCTTTTTTCTCTTTTTGAGTCAATGTTGCTATTTGCCTATTTGTCTAGTGGTTTGACAATTGTATATTAAGGCAATTAAAACATATTTACATGTGTTGTAAATAAACTCTCCCAGTGTTTTATTCATCTTTTGACTTTGCTAATTAAATTTCTTGCCATGTGGGGTTTGCAATGTTTATGACATCAAGTCTATTAATCATTTCTTTTATAGGGTTCTGGATTTTATTTTATTTTTTTTAATGTTTTTGTTTATTTTTGCAGACAGAGAGAGACAGAGACAGAAGATGAGTGGGGGAGGGGGAGAGAGAGGGAGACACAGCATCTGAAGCAGGCTCCAGGCTCTGAGCTGTGAGCACAAAGCCAGATGCGGGGTTCGAACTCATGAACCACGAGGTCATAACCTGAACCAAAGTCGGACGCTTAACCAACCGACTTAGCCACCCAGGCGCCCCTAGGGTTCCGGATTTTATGCCTTGTTAGAAAGGCTTTTCCATTCTAAGTTTTGTTGTTGTTGTCGTTGTTTCCCTAAGCGCTCATTGTTTTCACAGCATAGTTCTGGCTTCATATTTTGAAATATTTCATATATTTGAAATGTATTTTTGTATAAAGGATCTCAATTTCCCCCCACAAATGACTAGCTAATTTTCTCATTATCACTCTTGATTTAACTGGCCTTTTCCAGCTAATTTGTAAAGCCACCTTTCTCATATACTCAGTTATCACATACATTTGACTCTATTTTGAGATTCTGCCCTCATGATGTGTTTGTTCCTGAAGCACAGTCATTCCAAGACTGTTCACATTCTCAGCCCCAAGTCTCTGCCAGATGCAACCGCAGAGATTCAAAAGACCCCCACACTACCCTAAGCCATAAGATCCCTGTCATAAAGCATCATTGATCTTCTTTTACTCCCCCTCCATCAGTATTCTTGGCCAATAATTGGGGGAATATGTGGCTTTAATTTTTTTTCCATAACAAGAGAGTAAGTTTTGTTTAGTAGCTGAATAGTAGAATGTTTCATATATAATGGAGTAAAAAGTTTTAGGAACACCAGATATATAATGGAATGGAATCCCATGCATGCAACATTGTGTGATTAAGAATGCAGTATCAGAATAGAAGCTTAAGGAGCAAAGTATGATGGTGTAACTTTTCCGGCATAGTTTTTTTTTTTTTTTTTAATGCATGGCTTTAAAAAAAACCAGCTTTATTGAGATATAATTTATATGCATGTACTTTACAATTTAAATGCATACAACCCAATGGTTTTTAGTATATTTACATAGTTGTGCAACCATTCACCAAATCAAATTTAGAACATTTTTATCATCTTCCTAAAAAGACTTACACACTTTGGCAGTCATTTCCCACCAGCGCCCCCTCATTTCCCCTCTCCCCTTCTGCTGCCCAGCCCTAGACAACCACTAATCTACTTTCTTTAGAGGTATGCCTATGTCTGCCAATTCTGGGCATTTCACACACATAGAATCATACAATATATGGCCATTTGTGACTGGTTTCTTTTGTTTGCATAATCTTTTCAAAGTTAATCCATGTTTAACATACATTAATGCTTCATTGCTTTCTGTTGACACATATTTGATTGAATGGATAGGAATATATCATATTTTGTTTATTCATTTACCAGTTTTTGTACATTTGGATTGTTTCAAGTTTTTGGCTATTATGAATAATGCTATGATGAACATTCATGTACAAGTCTTTGTGTGAACATGTTTTCAATTTTCTTTAGTTTATTATGTAGGAGTTGAATTGTTGGGTTACTCTATGTTTAACATTTGGAGGAACAATTGTACTATTTTCCAAAGTAGGCATACAGTTCTAAGTTCTCACCAGCTATGTATGAGAATTCCAATTTCTCTATAGCCTCAGGAAAATGTTATTGTCTGTCTTTTTTATTATAACCATTTCCTGGTGGTTGTAAAATAGTATCTCATTGTGGTTTTGATTTACATTTCCCCAGTGACAAATGATTTTGAATCTTTTTTTCATGTTCTTAGCCATTTGTATATATTTTGGGGGAGAAATGTCTATTAAAATTAATCCCTATATTTAATTGGGATGTTGCCTTTTTTTATTATTAAGTTGTCAGAGTTCTTTATATTTTGTGGATTCTAGACGTTTATCAGATTGATTTACAAATATTTCTCCCAGTGTGTGTTTTCTTTCTTCATAATATCTTATGCAGCAAAAAAGTTTTTAAGTTTGGTGAAGTCGAACTTATCTATTTTGCCTTTTGTCACATGTGTTTTGATGCCATTTATAGTTTTAGTTTTTAGAGTGAAACCTATGATTCAGTTTTAGTTAATTTCTGAATGTGTGTAGGGTGGTGTGAGGTAGGCGTTTAATTTCTTTCTTTGGCATGTGGGTGTCTGTTGTGATTTTAACATATGTAAATGGTGCTCAACGTGGAAGTGATCATCTTTTTTTTTTTTTTTTTTTGAGAGAGAGAGACAGAGAGGGAGACAGAGAGACAGAGAGAGAAAGCGCGTGAACATGCAGAGAGCAGGGGAGGGAGACACAGAGAGAATACCAAGCAGGCTTCGCACTGTCAGCACGGAGCCTGACGCAGGGCTTGAACCCATAAGATAATGACATGAGTGGAAACCAATTGCTGGATGCTTAACTAAGAGAATCATCCAGGTGCTCCGTGATTGCCTTTTTTTGAGATCACCTGAGGTCTTTAATTCTCTCAATAGAACTCAATAGTCATACGATGACTTAAGGCGTACACACCATTGTATATTCTGTATCAAATTCATAATTGAAAAAAAAAAGTTCTTAGGACAGGTTGCAGCTTGCTTATTTTGTCACGTTATAGAAAATCTAATGCCACAGAAGGACTTGGAGCCCAGCAGGAATAGAAACCTCTACTTTCTAAGTCACTTCTTTGTTTTAATGCTTGGAAAAACTCATTTGGCTATTCCTAAATTGAGCCCAGAATTCAGAAAGTTTTTTTCTGCTCAAATGGCAATAAGAAACTTTATGGCAATCAAGGATAAAAGTGAAAATAAGTGTCATTTGACCTGCTTTGGAAAGTTATGTTTCTTTAGTAGTTCTTGTTTTTCTTCCACGTTTATGATGCAGACTCTTAATTTTTTTAAAATTTTATTTAATTATATTTTTATTTTAGAAAGAGAGAGAACATGAGTGGCAGAGAGGGGCAGAGGGAGGGAGGGAGGGAGAGAGAGAGAGAGAGAGAGAGAAAGAGAATCTTAAGCAGGCTCCATGCTCAGTATGGACACAACATGGGGCTCCATCCCATGACCCTGGGATCATGACCTGAGCCAAAATCAAGAGTTGGAGTTTCAACCGACTGAACCACCCAGTCACTTGTTAAATTTTTGAATATTTATTTATTTATTTATGCAGACTCTTAAATTCAAATCAAAGGAATTAAGCTTCCTTACATGAAGATTTAAAAAGGTCCAACTTTGTGCTCATAAAAAGGACAATGAATCTTTTTAAAGGAAATATATGTCTATCAAGTCAGTTTTAATATTTTTTCCTTTCTATTCAGAACAGCATCAATACTGGGGATTGAAGGTGCTAAATTTTCAGGAAAGAAGCTAATAACATTTGACTGATGCAAAATTAACTATTAAAAAAAGCACATTATTATTATTATTTTTGAAAAGCATATTAAATGAGGTTTGATATATAGAAGGTAAAGGTGATCAGTACAAATCATCGGTGTCCAGGCCATTTAAAATGACTTCAACAGATAATATTTGGTGAAACAATTCCACACAAATGACTTAATGTTTGAATACATCAAATATTTTACCCCCAGAGTCAATAGAATTCATTGAGTGTTATATAAATCATTCAAGTCCAATGTCTGCATGGATTCCAAATGACTATCCAGGGAACACAAAGATACTGGACCAGAGGCAGCAATCCATCATGAATCAATTTAGCCTTCACTTGCCTAACATTCAGTCTTAAATAGATATTCTTCCATTCTCTCTGTTAATGACAGTGATTAACCCAAGAAGTTTTAGTCTGGTATTTCAATAAGCTTGGATAAACATATACATCTCTCTCTCTCTCTCTCTCTCTCATCTATCTAATTATCTATGTTTTTTTTCTTTTTTGTAGTTTTGTCATGAAGTTTCTTTCCATCTTGCTTTTATATCCATTGTAACCACTGAGAGTGATTTTGCTCTAATTTATTTCCCTCTGGCTGTCAGAGAGGCAGGGTGAGGTGGAACTGGTGATTATCCTTAAGATACTGGGGGATAACATGCAATTATGCCAGTTAGCATGGACTTCAGCCAGCTTGTGCCACTTTCTTTCAGCGGGGGGTTTATTTTTAGGTAGTAAGCCTTTGCGCACAATGTTAACTTGTTCACTCGGGAGAAAAGAAATCAGAGAAGTCCTGGAGTGGAATTAAATTTGATGAATCAGCACCACTTATGAGAAGTAGTGAAGCAAAAAAACAAAAATAATTTAGCAAAATGGCTTTTGAAATGATTAAAATTAATTATAGCCTCTGGCCAAAGTTTCACCCTAAGCCAAGGCGCCTTATGTCTCCCCTCCTTCATCCAAATCAGCTTGCCAAGCATTTAGTCTTGAACACTCCATTCTACCCTACCCAACCTTCCCTAGTAATGCCCGTGTCTCCTAGGTTGGCTGCCTGTTGTTCCTGGAGGGACCCTTCACTTCCCGTACAGCACTCCCCGTGGTTCTATGACAGCTTAAGATTTATTTCAACTCTGCTCTAGGTGTTTGGTTTCCTGTTGTTCACATTCTGATTTTCTCTATCATGAACTGAATCTGGGAAAGGCAAATTGGATCAGGGAGTAGTGGAGATGGTGCCATAACAAGTCCTTAGAAGAATTACTTTAGGACAGGTAAGTTCTTGTCCTCCATGAAGCCAAACCCCTCTTTGCCAATGAATAAGGCTGGCTATACTTAGGATTAAGTAACACACCCTTGTTCAAAAATCCTTTCTGAGAAATCCAGTAAAGGCCTTTTTAACAAAATTGCTGTGAAACTTTTGCTCTCATACACATAAATTTTATAAGAAATTGAATTGTTTGTGTAAATATAATACCCATGCTGCTTCTGGTTGAGTATTTATGACAAATAATGACTGTGCTATCTATCCCTTATGTCCATGTTACTACCTAATTCCAGGTGACTTTGCAGTAATAGAGTTTTCTTTGACAACACACCTACATTTGGTTATTATGTTGGTGATTAATGTCTCAAAGGATCCAGTTTTGGAGGGCAGACCCAGACATTATCATTACTGATGTTGGCCCAAGACCTTTCAAGAGATAACGGTGTTTTGGGATGCATGCTGAGCAGTTCAAATATAGTCATCAAATTATAGAATTGGAAAGAAGCTGATAGATCTAGGTTCCTTATGTTCCAAGTGAGAAAAATGAAGTTTAAGGCTTGACCAAGTAACAGAGCAAAGCAGGGATCAAAACCCAGGCCTCCTGGTTTGCAGCTCAAGCAGTGGTAGAGTTCTGGCTCTTCCGTGTTCATCCATGGACCCCCAGTGCTAGCCATGCATCCACACTATATTTGAGAACCCTACTCCTTCCTTGGGGTCGGGGCCAAGGACAAGATGTGTGGTGATTGAGAGGTCTCTAAAAGTTCTATAACAAATGAGAATTGAGATTTTTCCACAGGAAGATTTGGGGAATCTATAGTAGCTACACAGGAGAGTAGGATTGGTTAGTACCAAAGAGTCTAGAATTCATAGTTTCCATTACATAGGATCAAAAAATACTGTTAAAGGAAAAACCTGAGACACAATAGATTTCCTGAGTCTTTTTTGTAGTTGTCGTGTGGTTTGTTCTGGTTTGTTTTAAGGCTAATTCTTGTCTCATCTACTATCTAGTACCTCTCTCAATAATTAACTTTCTGTCATAAGGTCGATTCTGGTCTCCTCACAAGTCTAGTATCTTTGTTAGAAATTTGGGATTACTCAGGCACCTGCGTGAATCAGTCAATTAAATGTCTGACTTTTAATTTCAGCTCAGGTCATGATTTCAAGGTCTGTGGGACCGAGCCCTGCTTTGGGCTCTGCGCTGACAGTATGGAGCCTGCTTGGGATTTTCTCTCTCCCCGTCTTTCTCTGCCTCTCCCCTGCTTGTGCTCTCTGTCTTTCTGTCTCTCTCTCAAAATAAATAAATAAATATTTACAAAAATTAAGTAAGCAAATTTAGTGTTTTATTAATTTGGGAAAGTATCATTTATTGGCCTCTAATAATTAAAAATCTATTTATGTATAATTACATATGTACTATATCAATATAGGTTCATTCATTCATTGCAGATGAAGCTAAAGTCTATTGTTAACACATCAATATTCACTTCTCAGACATGGCAACTATTATCAGTTTGGTGAGGGTTCTTTCAGAATTTTTTGTATGCATATACAAATTCTTCTTTTAGAATTTACATTGCAGCTTAGTGTACATATTTTTTGGCTGTTTCTTTTCCTTTTGTCCCCCAACCACATCTTAGATATTTCTCTATGTTAGTGACATAGGAGATACAGCATGGTTTATTTAACAATCCTCTACTTATGGACATTTAGGTGATTTCTGACTGTTTTTTGTTTGTTTTAAAATTGAAATATAATTGGCATACAATATCCTAACAGTTTCAGGTGTATACCATAGTGATTTTATATTTTTAGACATAATGAAATGATTCCTCAGAAGTCTAATTACCATCTGTTATCATATGAAGTTTTACAATATTATTGACTCTGTTCCCTGTGACTTATTTATTTTATAACTGGAAGTTTGTACCTCTTAATCCCCTTCACCTATTTCACCTGTCCCCTCAACTTTTCCCCTCCTGCTCACCAACAATTTCTTGTATTTATGAGTCTGTTTCTATTTTTTTTTTTTAGATTCCACATATATAGTATTTGTCTTTCTCTGAGTTATTTCACCTAGCATAATACCTTCTAGGTTCATCCATGTTGTAGCAGATGGCTTCGTTTTATGGCTGGGTAATATTCCATTGTGCGTGTGTGTGTGTGTGTGTGTGTGTGCATCACCACTTCTTCATCCATTCATTTATCAATGGACACTTAGTTTACTATCGTATGTCAGCTATTGTAAATAATACAATATCAATGAGCTGACTGCTACTGTTTTCTTCTGGAAGCTTTATGCTTTCACATCTTACATTCAAGTCTTTATCCATATTAAATGTATTTCCATATATGGTGTAGGATAGTGGTCCAGTTTCATTGTTTTGCATGTGGCTATCGTGTTTCCCTAACAGCATTTACTGAAGAGGCTTTTTCCCATTGTATGTTCTTGCATTCTTTACTGTAAATTAATTGGCTGCATATGCGTAGGTTTATTTCTGGGCTCTCTATTCTATTCTATTGATTTATGTGCCTTATGCTGTTTTGATTACTCTAGCTTTGCAGTATAGATTATTTCTAATTCTTAGCAATTGTACACAGTGCTGTAGTTTACATCCCATATGGGCCTTTTTGTTCTTTTTTTTATAATTGTATTTTTTTAAATTTTAATTTCAGTTAACATAGAGCGTTATATTAGTTTCAGGTGTACAATATAGTGATTCAACAGTTCTATGTATTACTCGGTGCTCAACAAGATAAGCGTACTCTTAATGCCCTTCACCTATTTCCGGGCCTTTTTGTTCTTATGTGACTTTGTTGGTACATGTACACGTACACATACAAAGAGTTGTTCATCATACAGTGAGCACAAGTTCTTATTTTAACAGACACTGCAGATGCCCCTCTAGGTGGCTGTGTTACAGAGAATGTATATGAGGGTGTTGGGTCCCCTTCACTCTTAGCTATTCTTAGTGTTTTAAAAATTTGTGAGTGGTGACAAATTTGTGCTGCTCTTGCGATTAAGCAAAATTTTTTGCTATCCCACTGTTGTCTATGGTATTTGCTAAACACTATAGTGTTTTTAATACAGTAGGATATTCCTCTTTTTGTTTTGTTGATTGTGTCCTTTGCAGTGCAGAAGCTTTTTATCTTGATGAAGTCCCAATAGTTCATTTTTGCTTTTAATTCCCTTGCCTTTGGAGATGTGTCGAGTAAGAAGTTGCTGCAGCTGAGGTCAGAGAGGTTTTTTCCTGCTTTCTCCTCTAGGGTTTTGATAGTTTCTTGTCTCACATTCAGGTCCTTCATCCATTTTGAGTTTATTTTTGTGAATGGTGTGAGAAAGTGGTCTAGTTTCATTCTTCTGCATGTTGCTGTTCAGTTCTCCCAGCACCCTTTGTTAAAGAGACGGTCTTTTTCCATTGGATATTCTTTCCTGCTTTGTCAAAGATTAGTTGGCCATACATTTGTGGGTCCAATTCTAGAGTCCCTATTCTATTCTATCCCAAGGGATACAGGAGTGCTGATACATAGGGGCAATTGTACCCCAATGTTTATAGCAGCACTTTCAACAATAGCCAAATTATGGAAAAAGCCTAAATGTCCATCAACTAATGAATGAATAATGAAATTGTGGTTTATATACACAATGGAATACTACTTGGCAATGAGAAAGAATGAAATATGGCCATTTGTAGCAACATGGACGGAACTCGAGAATATTATGCTAAGTGAAATAAGTCAAGCAGGGAAAGGCAGATCCCATATGTTTTCACTCATATGTGGATCCTGAGAAACTTAACAGAAGACCAGTGGGGAGGGGAAGGGGAAAAAAAAGTTACAGAGAGGGAAGGAGGCAAACCATAAGAAACTCTTAAATACTGAGAACAAACTGAGGGTTGATAGGGGGTGGGGGAGAGAGGAAAGTGGGTGATGGGCATTGAGGAGGGCACCTGTTGGGATGAGCACTGGGTGTTGTAGGGAAACCAATCTGACAATAAATTATGTATATATATAAAAGTATGTGTATATATATGTATATATGTATATATATATGTATGTATGTATAAAAGTATATTTCTCTTTATTCCTGGTTTGCTAAGATATTTTCTTGTTTTGTATGAAGGGACATCTAAGTATATTGAATTCTTTTATTCTGCCCCAACTTCTATGATAAAAACAATTTATTCTCTAAATTTTAATGTAGATATTACAGTAACACATTTTCTCATACTAAATAAACCATTTTTTCTTTTTTTTTTTTTTTAGAATAGACTCTAAACAGTGATGATATAGTAACTTGTATGTTACTGTATTCAGTTTGCTAATATTTTATTCAGGATTTTTGAATCTGTTGTTCAAAACATTCTTCTCTTATGCAGTCCTTATGTGATTTTGGGTCCAGTGTAGGAAAGCCTCATAAATGAAGTTTTGGGTGACTTTTTCTGTTTTTCTATAATTTGGAAAATTGTATCAGGTAAGGATTAATTTTTCTCTGGTCAGTTTAATAAAACTAGTGACAATATCAGATTTTATTTTTGTTTATCCTTTCCACTGTTTTTCTTTTTAAGATTTAGTAACTATTTCAAAATTAAAAACTCTTATTTTTCAGTATTCTATTACTGATGTTTTATTAGACCAAATTTCCCCACTCTTAGTTTATTGGTTCTCTTTCTTTCATAGTACTGGCTTTCCCTGAATGATTGGAAATTCTTGGTTGGAGAGTTATCTTCTTCCTTGAGGTTTCCTATTAGACTATCTATTAGTTCTAACACTATATTGGTAGAGCAGGTACAATGATCAGGTAGTGGTTGGGAGATTTAAAACCTTTAATACATGCATTTTAATTTTAATTTTTGCAATGTGGTGCCATGATTCTGTTCACCTAGATTAAGTTAGGCAGGTGTGGCTTCATGTGTGGCTTTCCTGCTGTGACATAAAAGTTAAATTTACGAAACAGGCCACCAGTGGTGGTGATGAGAGACGAGACAGGCCAAGAGGGATGGCAGTTTGTGAAACTCCACAGATTAAGTTTTTCTTCTACTCTATCTATATCCTCAGGTTGATGTGGTTTATTGTGTAAGAGGTTACCAAATGCCATTTAGAAGTAAGACTTTTGACTAAGGTGGATAATCAATCAGGGCAGGAAAAAATAAAAGTTAATGTAAAGAATGATGATAACAGGTATTGGTTAAATTATGGGAAAATAGCCTCAGAAAGTGCTGTATGTAATTTGATATATTTTTGTGTGCAATTTGGTGATATGTATCAAATCGTTAAATCTGTGAATAAGCCAGGCAATCCTATATCTAAACGCTTTAACCTTTTAACACTTATTTGAAGGAAATAATCGCTTATTTGAAGGCAATAATCAGAAAAATGCGCAAAGATGAATTCTGAAAATGTTTACCAAAGCATTATTAAGAATGGTTAATAAACTTAAAACAGCCTAAAAGCCCAAAGATAGGGGATGATTAAATCAGAATATTAATAAGATTTTATCAAATAAAAACTCCAGTGGCTTATTTTGTTTTGTAAATGCATAATAAAATGTTCCACATTTGAAAGTTCATGATTCGAATTAGCATACTGAACACTCTGAGAAGTCCTGCAATTAAAACTTTTACAACTGTTTCCACTTTGTTTGATCCACATGACTCTCTTCTCCCTTCTTGTAATTTAGAACATCTTGGAACACTTTCAGAAAGTAGTTTGGAAAAAAGTGTTAAAAAGTTTGTGTTAGATCCATTTAATAAAACATTACTCACTAATAAAGAATTTAATGAGGCATGTTTACTGACTTAGAAAGTTTAAAAAAATAAATAAATAAGTTTTAGTAATATATATAACCACATTACTAACTGTATATATGTATGTATTGTATAGGATATATACATTACATATATGTTATATATCATATATAACATGTACTATATATTAAGGAAAATGAAGCATATATAGAATGATACTATTATGTAAAATATCTCCATCTAACAAGTTCACAGGAGCGTTCTGGAAGAATATACATTAAAAGGTTAATGTGGCAAAGAAATCATGAATAATTTTATTTTTATATTTCTTTTTAAAATTTCTTCAAAAAATTTCACACGAGGGATATATTATTTTGTGGCCAGAAGAAAACATTAAACATCCTATGGAAGTTTAGAGGTAATTTTCCTCAAGGGCTTAACATTTTATTGTAAGAGAGTTTAGAAAACATATTTGAATGATAACAGCATTACTAGAGTAGTAAGTACATGACATCTTTGAGTAGATATACAATGCAGTTAGGGTAGACTACCCTTATTTATATGTAAAATGTTGATTTTTAGAAATTCAAGTAAGTACTATAGTGATTTTTTTCACCCCAAGTGTACTTGAATAATTAATTAATCTCCACATTCAGAATTAATGGTAAATAAAAACTTGCAGTATTCAATAATATATGTCAGTTTACTTTGGCTTGGATAAAAAGAAAAAAAATCTTCAAGCTTAAGTAAGTTATATTATTCAATTATAACAATTAAAATGCCATCATTAGCATCACTCACTTCTTCACTAAGTTCACTACTCTGTGTGAACTTGGTTTTGTTCAAAGTGCACGGCCAATGGCTCCAACCACAGTAAAATGTTTTTCGGGCTCTTTCTCACAACTTTGTACTTTGATTTGATCCTTCTGTTCTTTGAGCCAAATCTTCTCTTTTCATATTCCTCAAAGTTTATCCCATATAGGAGTCCTTTGAAGTCAAAGGCAAACAAGATTTGGATAACCTTATTTTTCCACATCTGAGTTTTGTTTTTAAGACATGTTTTGTTTTGTTTTTTCTGTCCAGATGAGGTTTGCTAAGGACCAGATGTATTCTCAAGGCTCAGGTAGGTATGCACCCAACCAAACAGCCCCCGGTGGTTCCTAGTGATTTTCTGGAATGAAAGAATAGGAGAGATGGACATATATATGTTTATATGTTTCCTGTAAGGTCAACAGAAGAAAAGTCATAAATGTGTTTCCTGCAGAAAACCTAAAGGTCAAGATAGGGAAAGACCTCTTCCCAGAGCTACGCATTCTTTCCTAAGATTTCTTATCCTGGTAAAATTGGTGGAAAAAAAATTTTAGCAGGTGACCAGGTTTATTAAACTATTTTACCATTGTTGATCATTTATCATTTTGTCTTTATTCTCAGGTGATTCCATTTCCATCTATAGAAAGTTAATAAATACCTACTAATAACTATTTTATTAGTTGTGCATTTGTGGGGCTTACTTATTAGTAACTGAGAAATCCTTAGTTTCAGTATGAGGAACTGTTTGAAATTAACATGCATTGCAAATGAAGATAAATTGGATATAACTAAGTGAATTGGAATCCTGCCCATTTTGTTCTCATAATTCTTTCTTATGTACGTTCCCTTCTCTTCCCTCATTAGGATAAAAAATATTTTCTTTTGAATTTTTCATTCGTGTCACTGAAGAGATTTCCTAATGTCTGTGCCACTTGTTTTGCTCTCCAGAAATCTTTGGCCTATTTGGAGACTGTGTTTTGGAATTAATAATGACATTTGTTACCAGGTTTTTAAAATGGTGCTGCAGATGGCTGGAGTGGGCAAACATGTAACCACAAAACACACAAGATTTCCACAAATTGCATTAAAAACAGCCAAGGTGTTTTTCCAATCCCCAAACAATTGTTAATTGCTTTTCCCACCTTAGTAGAGTGTAGAATGAAAATTTTTATGTAAAACATTCAAAACTTGATATTTAAAATGATTTTTTTTTATTTTTCCAATTTAGGAGATTTTCTATGTGATAAATAGTAATATTCTGGTAACTTGTAAGTTTTCCTTTTGAGTAAGTTTAGACCATTTGTGATAGTTACATCATTACTATATGATTGCACACATAGCCTGTATCCATGCACAAAAAAGTCAAAAGCTTCTACCTGAGAAAGTTCTCAATTGATGCATTAATTTCATCATATTCATTACTTATTTCTTTTTATTTTTGTCCAAATTGAGATCATTCTACCCTTTGGAGAAGACTTAAAAATTAATGCAAATTACAAGAATTTTGCAAAGATGCACTGGAAACTGTAAACAGTGCTTACCTCTGTGGGATAAAACTTCAGGGTTGTTTTGGGTAAAAGGGACTTTTTTTTTTTTTTTTTGCTTTTTACCCTCTGAACAGTTTGAGATTTTTACTATGAGGATTTTACTATTATAATGAAATAAATTAAAAAGTTATCCTGGTGTGCTATTGAATTATTTCAGAGAAGAGAAAACATAGTATGTGCTAACCCTTTATTGGACTTCAAGAAACCAAGCATAATTATATTTTAATTTAAGTAGTTGCCATTTGGGGCAGGTTTGCAGAAATCTACTTGTAAATAGGGGAAAGTTCTTTCATGAAGACATGTGTGGATTTCATATCAAAGGACTTCTCTCCCATTCCATTTCCACACAGTACCGGAAATGAAATTTTTAGAGGCTGTGTCATATAGAGCCTACACCTCGGTCAATATAAGTGATATTAGTGCTTAATATTTATAACTTTTCTGGTATCCTGCTGTAGGGGAGAAAAAATAATTCCCCCCAACCCCCACCTTTCTGAGTTCTTAGCTGAGGTCCCTATGGTAAAAGCCAGACCAACAAGGGAAAAATAAATTTATTAACACGTACAAGTCACATATACATGAGAGATGCCCAGGAAAAAGTGAGTAACTCATAGGATTCAGGCTTAAATACTATCTTAGTAGGGAAATGGGAGGAGTATAGGCCTTTTAAGGGAGAATAAATGATTTTTGGAAAGATGAATGTGCCCTCAGTAAAATACATGAGGGGTATGAGAGTTTATGAAAGTTTTCTGGAGGTCGAATGGACTTCCAGGCTTTTCTCTTGTGGTAAGAGTCAATTCTTTCTGGTTGATGAAATTTCTGGGTAGATTTGGGGACCACTGAGTACCTTTTGAGAATGTGTCTTTAGACAGATAAATGGAGTTCAGAGAAAGCCTCTCCTGCCTTTGTTGTTTTTCGAGGGCCTACAGCTCAAAATAATCAATATGGCAAAGAGGCATCTTTCGGGGTGGTACATTGAGCTGCCTTTCGCTGCCCCAGAGAATAATCGTGACTACTTCACAATTACATAATTTAATATCCTTTACTAGAGGCTACCTTCAAACATCAACAAAATGTTGAAGAGAGCTAACTGTGGCTCTCTAGTAAACAAAACCTTATATCCTAAGGATTTTTTACCCCTATACCTAATGTTAGTTTTCTCCCAGATCCAGAGATCTAATTTTAACCAAAATATAACTTATGGAATATTTTTAGTGCTATTTGAAAGAGTTCGTGTCTTTAGATTAATTGATGTAATAAATATAAGAGGCAATAGATGCCAAAAAATTTTTTTTAAATAAAAATCCTTCTAATACGAAAGGGATAATTCCAAAAGAATTTGCTATTGAATTGGATTTCTTAAAATGCACATAAATTTTTAATTACCATTACAGAAGGATTCTGTATCCAGTCTCCAAATTTAGAAAGCCATCGGTGTTGGATCTAAGTTCACATTTATTAATAAAAGCTTCTGAGCAGAAGATGGATAGCTTTAACAGAGGACACTCTCACTACACAGTCAGTGCAGTTACTGGGTAGACTTCAGGACCCAAAGAATCATCTGCAGATGTCATATTAGTGTTTAGTCATCATCAAAGCCTGCATCACTGTATCACATGACTATACCAGTAGTACAATGTGTTCTCCATTGAACTTACTTTTGTTTTTTTTTGTTTTTTTTTCAGCTACATTTATGGTGAAGGAGAGTACTATGTCTTTGAGTTTGTCTTTCAGATATTGTTACGGTATTAAATGCAATGGCATCTCATTTCGTGACACCATGCAATCTGTTAAAAAACCTTAAAGAAAATGAGCATCTCTCAATCATGGGATATAACCAATTCTATGAAAGTTTTATATTACGCTTTTTAAAAAACCGATGTTACATTTCAAATGTCTTTCAATTACTTCCTTAATTGTCTCCTTTCTCACTTGGAAAGTACATGAGAAATAGGTCACATTTTTAGATATGGAAGAAATGCAAAGCCTATATTTCACATTAGAATGAAAGTGCTAAAGATTGTCTACACTTATTTTGGTGCTGATATTAAAAATATAGTTATTCGTATGCATGATCATTATCTGTTCTCACACGGGCTTTGTATCTGAATGATTTCCAAAAATACTAGGGGCACAGCATAAATGAAGTTATGAGTTATCTAATTAATGAAGGCAAAAACCTTGTAGTCATTGACTTAATATAGGCCTTGAATTAATATAAATGAAATTTCTCCATTACAGGTGAAGTTTAACCAGCACATCTGAACTTACTCACTTTTCTGCTTGTTTCTCAAGGTAGGTATTTTCTTGAACTTGCTGTGTCTCCTTCCAGATCATTTTATTCTCTAGTCAGAGCTGTTATTTGGTCCCAAATTCCTTAGAAGAGGTTAGTTCGAAATAATTTTTTACTAAGGTTGTCACCTGTATCTGGATTTTACCTGGAAATTATTTTCTCTGAAACAAATAAAATCTTTTTTCAGGATGCTGGGCCTTTGCCATTAAAAATATGTTCTTCAGAAGAAATAGAAGCTTGAAAGTTATAATTGCAATAATTTCCTTCTTCCTTAAACAAAACCAAAAAAATAATTACTTGCTGAATTATAGACTTAGTTTCTAGTGTAAGACTTACATAAATCTTTTTTTTAAATAGATTTTATCTTCTCTTTTGACAAAAGATAATACATAGATTCTTTTTCTCATTATTATTTTCTTATGTAATATTCAGTAATTATAATTTTCATAAGGTAATTCAGGAAAGAGGTTTCAAGATCATAAGTTTTCCAAGCACGCACACACACACACACACACACACACACACCCCTCTGATACCCAATAAAAAATGGCTAGGGAAAAATGATTTAAACCCTCTTGTTACAAACAAGCTATTTGTGAAAAATTTCCCACTAAAAACATTCCTCTCATTCTGTATCTGCTCTTTACCAGTATCCATATTTTTCATATTTCCCAGAAAAAGATTTCACTAGGTATCATTAATATGGTCAAGATACTAAGGAGAGATATGAAAGGGAGAAGCCAAATATCCAAATACAGTATTTTGGAAAGCAGAATACAAACATTTTTTAAAGAATATATATATACAGGTATATTTAAAAGGTATTGCTTTGCATGTAAATACTAATAAAATATGGCCTACCCCATAGAAAAGATGTTTTGACCCAGTAGTACATATTCAGAATGGTGGCCAGTCAGATCATGTGTATAACCACCAAGGATAATCAACTCTGGTTGTTTAGCTCTAATGATAATATCTCGTCTTTAAGAAGTGCTTTTACAATTTACATAGTTAAATCTCTTATAACATAATAAAATTGTTTTAGTCTCCTTTTTGCAAATGAGAATACAGAGACCTGGGAGATTAAATGTGTTCTTTGGTGTCACTCACCAAGCAAATGGCAGGGCCACACCCAAACTCGAAGCTTGTCTAAATCTAAAATGTTTGCTTTTTCTTCTATCCATGCTGTCTCAATCTTGCAGTAAAAAGTGCAAAGTCCCTATTAATGATGTGGCAGGTAAATTATTGGCAAGGTCTCTGATTTTGAGCCCTGTTACCTTTCTCTTCGCAGCCATGGTTAGTTACTGATTAGTTTTATCTGATCTTGCACTGCCCCGTCTGTAGCAGCAGGGAACTTAGTCCTGGCTTTACTTCCTGAGTGGAAGGTGGGACATGAGGTCCGGGTGTCAGTTCCTGGACTTATATGGAAGGGAAAGAAAATGATTAATGTGATTAGGGCTTTTCAAATCTGTACTGTATGGACTGTAGTGACTCAAAATTCTCACCTAGTCCCAACCCTTTTTTTATGGCTTAGGAGAATTCCACCACTCTTGCTTTTTATTATTACCTAAGAAAGAATAGAACTTGTTCTAGGAGTGGAAGGCTGAGGGTTGAAAGATGGAGATCCTTTAGATCAGAGGCAATGTAGTGTTAGGAGCTGATTCTGGAGTCTGGTTCTACTTCTGGCTCTGCTGCTTTCTAATCCTGTGACCTCGATGTTACCTAATGTCTCAGTTTCTCCATCCGTAAGATGGAGATAATAATCATAATCAAAATCTCATAAGGCCATCATCAAGAATAGATGCGCAGCATCTATGAAGTGCATATAAGGGTACTTGACACATAAGCGCTACATAAATATTGGGTATCATTTGGCATTGAAGAGCTTTTTCTGCAATTAAAAAAAAAAGTGGCACAGCCTATCTTTATGATGCTTGAAGATAATGTTCAAAAGTATAGTGAGAGCACCTTTATGTTAAATGTAGTTAGATCATTTCTGGAACAGGATTATCAGGTGTAAATCAGAACCAAGTACATGTACCCAATCAGTGAATATACACAATGGATGTCATTTTGCAGTGGCTGAAATGGTGCGAAGGAAGTGTTGGGTTAATGATTTATAAGTAGTTCATTAAGAGAAAACCTCTCTACTTCAATAAATCTCTCAATCAGTAAGTATGTGTTGGTTTATGACTTTCAAAAGATTGTTAATTTATCATGCTAAACTCACATGGCAGAGAAATCGAACAGAGGAACTATCTTTGGCAATCGGCAGAGAAATCCAATAGAGAAACTATCTTTGGTGAACTACAGACTCATGACAATCCAAATGAAGGTGTGGCATTGTAAAAACTTACATTTTTTTAAAGCTCTGTATCTTTCTGTTGGCTCGCTCATCCGAGAACCACGTGAGAGGCAGCACGCTGTGGTCACCATGCTGCAGGGAAAGGACATGGGTTGGCTTCTGCCCTGTCTGAGTTTGAATTCAGTTCTGCCACATGCAAGATGTGTCAGTTTAGACATTCCAACTTCCCCATTCTCAGTTTCCTTACCTGCAGAAGAAGCAGGAGATAATAATACCTACTCCATAGGATTACTTTACTAATTGAATAATCTATGTGAAGCACCTAGATCTGTGGACCGTATAGGTTAGCTCTTTGAAATGAATTGCTTAATGTTCCTGTGAATGTGATTTCTGCACTATTCCCAAGACAGACACCTGGGGATCATCTTTGATTTATTTTTCACTCTTCAATCACCCCTACCCTACATTCATTTGTTTTGCTAGGGTCTTGTTAGTGATATCTCTCTAATCTATGTTATAACAAGTCTGTCATTTCTTATTTTTTGAAGTTTATTTATTTTGAGAGAGAGAGAGAGAGAGGGAATGCATGTGTGGAGGAGGGGTAGGGGGAGAGGGAGAGAGAGAACCCCAAGCAGGCTTTACGTTCAGCACAGGGATTGACACAGGGCTCCATCTAATGACTGTGAGATCATGACCTCAGCTGAAAGCAAGGGTCAGATGCTCAACTGACTGAGCCACCCAGGCTCCCCAAGCCTGACATTTCTGTTCCAATTATATCTTGATGGGGTTTTTCAATAATCTCTTACTCCATCTCCCTTCTAACAAATGTATGTTGTAAGTATTTTAACTCACTATGGGGACAAGGTTTGTGTTTACTTTTTTTTTTTTTTAATGTTTGTAACCTTAATGCCATCCTAGTACCTAATACATAGTAGATACGAAATGCACACACACACACACTTTTTAAAAAATTAACAAAAGAATAAAATTCATATCACTGAAATTACTCTCCACTCTGTAAAACGGATCACATTATTTCTAGTTGTAACCTTTCGGTGGTTTCCCATTTGTATTAGTTGAGGTTCCCTAGAGAAATAGTGAAACATAAAATTCAGTATCAAATCATTGCTCAGAGGATAATATCAAACTCCTGGCAGGGAATCTATGGCCTTCCATGATTTGGTCTCCAACTCTTCAAACTCATCACCTGCCTTTCTGAATCACTCAGAGTGCCAATCATGAGCCATGCATCCTTATCCTCTGAGCCAGGACACCTCATGTTTCCTCCACACCAAAAGTCCCCGTGCCATGTATCTTTACCTTCTAAAACTCATTTTTCTAAACTTCTAAAACTCCCTCTTTTCTGAAGGCTTTCACGATGGTTTGCATTCTGCTGTCCATTGGAAGATTATGGCTCCTATGAGTTTGTGCGTCTACTGTTCACATGCCTACTCTTGATATGAAACTCAGCACCATGGTAGTACTTGCTGTGTGGTTTCTTCTAGACTTCTCTGAGAGAAGGACTGCATTTTAGTCATCTTTTTATTTACATCTCTAGGAGACAAGTTCTTTTATTTATTTATTTTTTTGGAAGACATGTTCTTAAAAAGTGCTTGGTTCATACTGTTGAATGTATTCATGACAAAATGAATTAGTGAGTTGATAATTTTTTTAAAAAGACACAGAAAATCTTTATTTTCATTTTTATGCTTTTTGGAATTTTTTTCTCTTTATAGAACCCAGAACACAATTTGAGTTGCAGCTATTATAAGGAACCATACATTCCAAACTTCATGGAGTTTGAAAATATCAGCAATGGAGTATGTCCTTTAAGTATTCAGAGACTTCTATCATATGACAATGTCACCTCTTAGGATAAACCTACTGGTATATACTGGTTCATTAAAGAGAATAAAACTTCACAGGAGTGAGGAGAGCCTTAGGAAAATGATAGGAGAGACTTATTGTCATGAATAATGAGAAAATCGCCATTCTCACAAGTTTTCTTGGTCCATGTGCTAGCAGCTTGATTTTTAAAACTTTCCATATACACATAAATGAAAACATTAAGTTATGAAAGAACTACAGTCTCAAATACCCTTGTTAAATGATAAATAACCTATGTAGAGCAGGCAAGCACAAGAGAAAATTTCCAAGTCTAGCAATATGGAAGTTATACAAATATGCCATTGAGCATTTATATACCAAAATATATGTATGGGGAATTGAAGCCATCAAGCCAAACATATTTAAAACAAACCCAGGACATTGAATAAATTGGTTAATCATTTCATGCTTTATTCTTATCATTTCTGTGCTTTATCAATTCTTATATTTTTGTACTTTAGCTAATGTATAATTGGTGCTGGCTTTCTATTTTCTCCAAAAATTGTGCAAGTATAAAAATAATGTTTAAAGCCCCATTCCACTTTAGAGATTAAAAACTTATGTGAATTGTCCAGAGTTAAGTCTTAGGTGAATGTTGGAAATACTTCTGTGAAGATTCCCTATATTCCGGGTACCATACAGTAGGCTGAAAAGGCATGATAACAAATAAGGTTTTTTGGCCATTGTAAGTATGATCTTGAGTTATATTGTGCGCTTCTGAGACACAAGTTCAGACATTTCTCAGATATTCACACTGCAGGTGGGCTGATGTTAAAAGGAAGAGATGACCCTTATTTCTCTTGCCAAGGGTAAGCTTCATGAGGTATAAGGGAATTAAAGAGGATTTTCCTCTCTTCAAGTATCAACTCCTTCTAAAGGAGTATCTTCTCAGGTCATGTAGTTTCCTAGATGGTGCTTTGTTACTCTGAAAGCTTCTCATTCCTCATACTTTGGGGGGCAGCACTGACATGAGAGGGGCAGTATGTGTGTTCATTAATACGGGACTTGGAGTAAGACGACCACGTTCAAAATTCAGGGCAAGTTATCTCTCCTTTAAGTTTTCATTTCATCACCTTGATTTTATATCCAATGTTACCAGTCTCATTGCATTGTTGTGAACTTTAATGAAATTTCTATGTAAGCTGGCACTGAGTAAGTAGACAACAAGCATTGCTTTTAATAGTTATGATTAATTTATTCCCTGTTTGGTTTTCTATTCTTTTATTTTTGTTAACAAGCACTTTGGGGGAAAAGTTAGAGCCTATTTTTTTTTTTAATTTTGGTGATTTAGGCAGTTTTTTTGAAACTGTTTATTTTCTGTCAACCTCATTTCTATTTTGTTTGCCTTTGTAGAAGAGCAGCTTAAGACCCTCCAGTGGTTGTTCCTGCCCATTCAGTGGCCGGGCAGAGGGAGCTGCACACCAGTCTTCAATGGTAGGCTGAGCGCTCCAGTCTTCAGGAGGGAGCTGCTGAGTAGGCACAGAGGGTACCTGCATGCCTTCAGACCGGTCCTCGACTTCAGGTCGAGTCCAGTGAACTCAGGAGCTGGAGTCGTCCCTTTACCCTGAAATCCCTCCTTGGTCCCAACTTTTTCAGCAGCAGCCTGCTCTTCCTTTTCAATGTGTTCAGGATCTCTGTAGAAGTAGAGATCAGGCATGCGCAGGCATGGTGACCTGCACGGGCATAACTTCCCAGCCCAGCATCCACCACAACAGACCCACCACGTGAGCTCCACCGTTGTTGCAAGGGGTGACAGTGTCCACATAGTTCAGAGGAGAGTGTGTATTACACTGAGCGATGGTGGGCAGGTTAACAAAAGACACCTCTATGAGAGGCTGGTGGTCAACCCTGGGAGCAGTAACCACCAGAAGTCTCGGCTCCACAAAGGTGCCTGGATGTGGTTAGTGAAAGTTCCAGGAGCGAAGCAGCCAGCAATAGACGTGGCTCCACGAGCAGCAGCAAACTTCAGCACAGCTCGCTCGCTGGATGATATGACACTGACATCAACGGCAATGGTGGCTCTAGCTGCCAGCACATGTTTCTCCCAAGTTCTCTTCAGTTTTATGTAGATACCATCACCTTTTCTTTTGTAGATGTACTGTTCCATTTGAAAGTTGAGGTTGGTGCCACCAAGGTGGGTTCCTGCTGCAAAGAATTTGAGGACATCCTCCTCTTTCATTTGCAGGCCATCAGGGGCTCCCAACATCGTGAAAGTTTCTCTCTGAGTTAGGATGGGAATGCAAAACGCCCTATGGACCCCTCCCTGGGCAGCGCATAAAGCGATTTCAGCAGTTTGATGAGCTATGACTTTCATTCCAAAGGTAGAAATCCAGACAAAGTTTGTTGTATGTATCACTTACTTTTAGTCTACTTGTATAATGCCACTTGCCCATCCCCCTCCTCTCTTGTCTCCTGCCAACGGCTCGGCATTTGACATGTTTGGCTAGGAGAGATACAAAGTGAGAAGGCGGGGGTGGTTCTTTGCAGGATTTCACTCCTAATCCCCAGAGTCTATCTTTTCTATCAGTTCTGCTTTGCTCCAGGTTCACGTATATACAGGAAATTGATGACAAGGCAGTGCTATCCCACGCCGTGCTTCAGAGTAGTGTGTTTATCAGCAGACAGTCTGGCAGACGGACCTGGGGAAGCACATACCAGCTCTGCACGGCAGCAAACAGCCT
Organism: Felis catus; assembly: GCF_018350175.1. Lineage (NCBI taxonomy): Eukaryota > Metazoa > Chordata > Mammalia > Carnivora > Felidae > Felis > Felis catus. Next base: position 105,946,929 of record NC_058369.1, read on the forward strand.
CCGACTTGGGCAGTGGCATCCAGGAGCCGTCCCCCTGGGGCAGTGGCATCCAGGTATTCTACGAGGTGCTCAGGCTGCCAGCATGAAGTCCAAATGTACTGCTTCTCCTCTTTTTTGCTCCCCGTGGAAGTTATATATCTCATAGCCTTTGTTCTGGTCCTGATACCACTTTCACCAGTCATTCTGTTTCATTGTGTTCTCCTTCCAGAAAGGGAGTCAGTCAATTAATGAATCCTTTGATTATCCTAAATAACTTACCAATATATATAATTCAAATAAACTGGATTTGTGAAAGGGTAAAGCCAAGAGAATTATTCAGAATGATTTATTTTCCAAAGTATACAACATGGGATACTTTGATTTTTTTTTTTAGATGTTCTGAGGTATTAAAATATAATGCTGAGTTAGGGCAACATTACACGCAGAAATGATGATAAATTAATTTATAAAAACACTTGAAATGATCTAGATAAGGACAGCTGATCTTAAGTTCAGAGATAAGTTTATAAGGGCAATAATAAATGGAAGTCCTATTAGAATATTAGCTAAAAGTCAAATGTTTGCTTCTCTGTCCATATTCATATATGAACTGGTGATATGAGGTTGATGGCATCTGTTGGATTGAGGAACCTCAGAAATCTTTACGATGGGACACACAATCATATTATAATATATAAATGTATCATATCAACATGTTGGATACCTGAAATTTTACACAGTTACATGTCAAATATATTTCAATATAAAAAAAGATCAGACACATAAATGTTATTTGTTAACCGAGGTAAGATGAATTTTATTTCTGGTAATTAAGGCTTATAGATATATTTATTTATTATACATATGTTTAATTTAGTAGTAATAAGGGGGTAAAGTATTCTTTGAATTTTCAGATATTTATGTACTTATCTTTCAACTTACAGATTACCTAAATTCTAACTTGTTCTCTGAGCTTTCATTGTGGCCAATTTGACTACTTCAGTCAGCACTTAGAAAGAAATTCCACTGAATTAAAACTGAGGAACAAAAGTAGACAGTGATATTTTTTTCCTGCTTGCTCCACTCTTTACCTTCTTTTGGAAAATGAAAAGCACATTTTCTGTATTTGTGTATTAATTTGTTCCTCCTGTAATCCATTCCCATGTGAGTCTGCATGGAGTTTCCTTCTCAGCACCTTCGCTCTATGCCACAGGAGGGGGCATACAACCAAGCAAAATAATCAAAGGCCTTCTTGTGAACTTTTTAGGTTACAGTTATAGGAAAAGATTCCTTTAATCTTGGGTTGTGAACTTAAGAGAGGAGACAGAGCCTGGACTCTGTTGGGGGCAATGAGTCTAGCTTTTATCCTTGCAAATATTTACATGGTGATTCGTATGTGATAGCCATTTTTCTAAACACTGTGCATATTTCCAATATATACAATATGAACTCAAAATGAGTAATAAATTTAAATGTAAATTTAATTTATAAAACTTCTAAGTAAAACCATCTATAAAAAACCTTGTGAGGGGCGCCTGGGTGGCTCAGTCGGTTAAGCGTCCGACTTCGGCTCAGGTCATGATCTCGCGGTCTGTGGGTTCGAGCCCCACGTTGGGCTCTGTGCTGACAGCTCAGAGCCTGGAGCCTGTTTCAGATTCTATGTCTCCCTCTTCCTCTGACCCCCCCCACCCCCGTTCATGCTCACTCTCTCTCTGTTTCAAAAATAAATAAATGTTAAAAAACAAAACAAGCAAACAAAAAAAAAAAACCTTGTGAATTTCAGTTAGGCAGTGATATCTCAGATACATTGCCCAAAATTCTATCTATCTATATATCTATCTATCTATCATCTATCATTTATTTATCTATCTTATCTATCTATCTAAACTATCTAACAAATTGGATTGTCAAAATTAAAAATTTCTGCTCTAGTTATTCTAAATAAATAAAGATACTTAAGAAATTGAAAATTAAAGCCATAAGAATTGGCTGATAAGATGCTTGTATACAAATAACATCTAAACAACTATTAACTCATAAAAAAACAAATAACAACAAAAAAGTTTTTTTAATGGCAATAGATTAGCACAAACACTTCACCAAAGAAGACATAGAGATGGCAGAGCAGCATGTGAAAAGATGCCCAACATCCTTATTCATCTGACAAACCACATGAATATATCTCTACATACTTACTAGAATTTTTTTTTTAATAAAGTAACAACTCCAGGTACTGGCAGGGATGCAGAATAACTGAAATTTTCGTATATTAATGAAATAAGCTCTAAATGATGCAGCTAGTTTGGAGAACCACTTGGCAATTTCTCTTAAAAGAAAATATTTACTTACCTTATGACCCAGCAATCCAACTTGGCATTACTCGTAGGAAAACCTGTGTCTACACAAAAGCCAGTAGGCACATGTGCATAATAGCTTTATTTGGAATTACTAGAACTGGAAAAAAATCCAATGTCCCTCCACTGATAAAGACATAAGTAAAATGAGGTACACCCATAAAATGGAATATTGCTCAGCGATAAAAAGAGTGAAGAACTGATTCATGCAACAAGATAGATAAACTAAAATGCATTATATTATGTGGAAGAAGTCACGTTCAAAGGCGATATACTGTTGGATTCCATTTATATGACATTCTTGGAGTAGCCATCATATTGGAACAGGAAGAGAAGTGTGGAGTGGGGATTGATTGACATTAAAGGGAAAGCGGTTACTTTGGGGAAGAGGTGACAGAACTGTTCTGTTTTCATTGTGGTGGTGAATCTATGAAGGTGGACTTTTGTCAGTGTTCACAGAACTGAATACTTAAAGGGTAAATTGTACTGTATATAAATTATATGTGAAATTCTAAACTAAAGAAAAAAGAAGAGGACATTGGCCTCACTTAGGATTCATATCCATACAATAAAATCTCATGCGGTCATGTGCCTTGGCCTTGCAAGGCATGGCAGGGAGGTGTGGCTTTTTGGAGGTGCTGTTCTTTTTGTTGGAGACAGTGTTGTGAGAGAGGGAATCACTTTGTACTTATATATCACTATATACTAATTGTTTATTTACCTTTGTATATGCATGTTACAATTGACATCAGAAGCGTATAAAAGAAAACATCTGAAAAGCTTCCAAACCTGGAAACAATCAAAATTGTCTCAGACTATGAAACATATACCCCAAACCTAGTGAAATATCGATGAAATCAAGGGAAGAGTGCAAGAGAAAACACATATGTCTATAGATTTTGAGTGGCACAGAATATTCTGTAAAAACAGTAGCAAGTGATAGAAACTTGTTGTTTCTCACCTGAAAATACAGAATTGAGAGATGAATTCCAAATGACTTGACAAAATGACCGAAGGATATGTGTTTGTCACTACAGTTCATTGGGTCCCCATCCCATCTGCTGCAGAAAGTTTCTAGAGTCACAAATAAGGCTGGAAGAAGCCTACTTATTAGAAACTCCAGCCCTACCTCGCTTCTCTTCGGATTCTTGTGGAGTCTGGGCGGGGTATATACATGTGTTTAGGTTTGTGTATGGTTACAGATGGAGCCTCTGCCATTAGTTTCTGTCATCTGCAACCAAGAGAATCCTGATTGATACAAATCCTACTTTCATCCACTTTTTTGCCAAGGCATTTTCTTCACTCTCCAAATCCTTACTCTCCTTTCGGGCTTGTGATTTTCCACATAAAAAGCAAAAATGTTCTGCATATTTTTGGTTTATCTTCCCATCATATTCCTTTCATAAGGCATTTTCTGTGCACACAATTGAAGGAAAAAAATGAGGAAGATACAGGATGAGGAAACAGAAGATTAATATCTCAAAATATCATACACTCATAATTATAAGAAGTTAAAGTGACTACAAACAAACCTAAAAATAAGTATGCAAAACATGGATGGCAAAACTATAATGTATGAATAACAGCTGAAGTTAATACGAAATTATGCTTTTTCTTGGGGTGGCTTGTGGCTCAGTAGGTTAAGTGTTCAACTTTAGCTCAGGTCATGATCTCAGAGTTAGTGATTTTGAGCTCTGTGTCAGGCTGTGCTGACCGCTCAGAGCCTGGAACCTCCTTCGGATTCTGTGTCTTCCTCACTCTCTGTCCTGCCCCCACTTGTGCTCTGTCTGTCTGTCTGTCTCTCTCCCTCAAAAATAAATAAACATTTAAACAAAACCTAAAGTATGCTTTATCTTAAATATGAAGACATTAAGGAAAGGGCAATCCTCCTAAATTAATCTATATATTTTTTTTTGTTCTTGGGCGCGGAGAACTTGATGAAATGCTACTAGATTCACCTAAAAGATTAACTGTCTAGGAAAAAAAAAGTAAAGTTTCACTATCCCATTGGTTTTTAAAATCCTTACAATCACTGTTATAAAGCAGTGGAAATACAGCTGAATACATATGGGGATTTAGTAACTGATAAAAGTGACATTTTAAATAATTATGAGAAATTATCTTATAAATTATATTTGAAAACTGGCAGGTGATGTAGGGAAAATGATGCTGGATTTCTAATATTTACTTATGTAAGACTTTAAACTTCTAACTTTTAAATGTACAAATTTGAAACCATAAAAATACCAAAGAGAAAAATTATAGAAAATTATTAGAAGAGATTGTTTCCAAGTAAAAAACAACAAAAAACTACAGCTTTATAAGGAAACTTTGTTTTGACTGCATACAATTTAGTAATGTTTAAAGAATAGTGAGCATTATAAACCACATAACAGAGAAAAAAAAGAAATAAATACTTATCAATGTCAACTCCCCTAAAGTAACCTATGAATTTGGGGCTAAACAAATAAGAAAATCAATAAATTAGCAAGGGATATTATAGTCATTTTGGTGGTTTTTTTTTTGCGTGTGTTGTTTTGTTTTTTAAAACACTCAACATTTATTGAAATAAATGTGAGGTTACTTGTACAGATTTTTTGTCACATCTCATAGCATTTAAAAATGTTTTTCATGTTTCAATTGTCCCTACCAGCTCATGCTAAATTTTAATTACTTTTTAAGTAATAGTGAACTAATTAATTCAAATATAATACTCATAAGATCTAATTCTAGAGGATGCAATGAACTAGGAATGATATATTATTAAGAATTTTATTAAAGCCATTTATATCTAGAAACACAATCCTAACATAATTATAGAAAAGTTCAATGAGAGCGAATGTAGCCTCAATTAAATAACAAACTGAGCTAAAAGGACACAACTGGGAATGAATTTAAGGAGAAAACACATCCAATATCTCGTTGTGCCTGTGGATGTTGGGGTGTGGTGCCTGTTGTAAACGCGACTCAAATCTGCACATCAGCCTCCACCTAGAGGTCCTCATAGCCCACCCCTCTGGCTCCCCTGGGGACCTGAGGATGCAGAGATGTCTTGACCCTGGTGGGTCTCTGCCTTGGGCCTCATGTGGATAGCAGGTGCTAGCTACATGGTCCCCTTGAAGATGCTGGACTTAGGAGCACCTGGGTGGCCCAGTCAGTTAAATGTCTGACTCTTGATTTGGCTCAGGTCATGATCTCAGGGTCGTGAAACTGAGCCCTGCGTTAGGCTCTGTGATGACACTGGCTCTGTGCTGACAGGGTGGGGCCTGCTTAAGATTTCTCTCTCCTTTCCCCTCTGCCCCTCCCCTGCCCTGCTCCTACTCTTTCTTTCTCTCTCAAAAGAAAAGGAAAAGAAAAAGAAAAAAAAAAAAGAAAAAGAAAAGGAAGAGAAAAGGCCAGATTTAAAATTCCAATCAGCCCTTTTTTTGCCCGTTGTGAAAATTTTCTTTCCCTGGATCCCTTGAGCTCTTCCTTGGTCAACAGAACTGCCAAGCAACTTTCTTGAGCTATTTGCTCACAGAGCTAATCCACTTTACACAGAAAGAATGGTGCTTTCCTTATTTTTTTTCTCCAGGTATTTGGCCATCTTCCTGTAGGAGTCAAGGGTTTGATGCTTACGGCTGATGTTTTTATATACTTTGGAAAATTTCTCCTCTCTTTCTAAGCATTAAATTCTCTCCCCCATTGATTTTCTGTGAAGTTGCATTTCACAGGTGTTCAGGATATAGTTCAGGAATCTCTGGGGTTTCAGCTGAAACCTTTGAGCCTTGCTTTAACTGTGAATTTTCACATTGCTCTGGTTGGAGACTTTTGATTTGAACTATAGGTAATTTATGCATTTGATTTTCTTCCTGTACTTTAAGAATGTTCCTTGTTTTCCTCTTAAAAGTTTTTTAAAGGTAACATTTAAGTTAATATCATCAGTGAATCTCTTCAGCTAGACACCTGACTGATAATCTTGGCCTCCATTTTCTGATTTACTCTTTCTTTCCAATTTCCTGTTGCCATCAACATGTAAACTTTTATAAAGAGAGCAGATAAGTGTATCACTTTCAGCACAGAATCATTCCTGGAATTTAATAGGCTCTCTTTACCATTCCCAATCTGTTACCCCATGTGTTGAAGTTTTCAAACATTTTTTTCTGTTCCTTCAACTCTGCCACTCTTTCTGACCATTTAGCATCTTCCTGGGCACAAAGCTTCAGGCTTTCCTGACACTGAACATCTTTAAAACCATTAGTTATTTCCCTCTGACATTCTATATTCTTTTGAGATGAGTTTAAGGTATTTTTGGTCTTAATCACTTGGAATTGGAGGGATTTTGATGTCTCTTTGAGTGACACTCACTCTTTAAGGCTCTTTGAGTGATGTCTCTTTGATCCTCCAAGATCAGCCATCTTTACTCCATGAAGTGAGATTTTAGGGGACTTACTTTCTGTTCTTATTTGAGGAAGTCTCCCCCAGGGAAAAGGGAGACCTGTTCACTTGTTTACTAAGTGCAGGCAAACACAGTGTTTGTACTTCCAGAGGGCTGGTGTCTGTTACAGGTGACTCGAAGGCTCCAGAGGCTTCTGTAATGGGTTTAACTTTCTCACTGATTTTATGATACTTTTTAACTTGGGCAGAAAATCTTTGGCTGGCTTATTCTACCTCAAAGTACACTGGCATTTTACTGTACAAACAATCAAAACAGTACATATCAAAATTTTCAAGGAAAATTGAAATGCCCTGGAGCCTTGTGTCCATAATTCAGACAAGAGCAGCAGTTCACAGTTGCCCCGGATCTAGCTGGAAGGGTGTTTCTGTGGCCTTCAGGAGGCCCTCCCTGGCCCCAGTGGGTACTTTGGCTCTGCGTCTGATCGTTAGCTTATGGGTTACAACTGCCTTCCCAGAACTCTGTGAGTTCTTCGTCAAACCATCAAGTCCTGACAATCAGGAGAGACCATTAGTGAGGTTGCAGGAGGGGTCCCTATTAAAAAGGTATTGTTCTCTAACTTTGTTCTGGGACTGCACAAGTGGGAAGCAGTTTCATTTGTACAGTACACTGGGGGAAAGGCCAATTACAGGCAAAACAGACTAGCCCATAAGTCATGAGCATTCAAGGCTCACCTGGCCCCACATGAATCCTGGAGGATCCAAGCACTGCACACCTTAACCAAACCCATAGAACTGATGGTGAATAAGCTCATCTTTCCAGTCCTGGTGTTGCCCCTTCAAGAACTTCCTGACCTGCGGCTTCTAGCTTATAAACTATACTTGAGGAAAGCAATGCAGATTATAAATCATCTTCCAGGAGAGCATCTTTTTTAAGATGACTATCCTCTGAAACTGACCATCCTATGAGGTTGTTATGTATCTTTTGACCTATAACCTGTGGCCTACACAGGTTAAATGGCTTTTTCAAGGACAAAATCTTTGCAGTTGCAGGGTTGGATTCTGAACCAAAATCATCTGATTCCATGTAAAGTTAAAATATTGTTTTTGTTTGTTTCCTTAATGTGAATGCCTCCCACTCTCTTCTCTTTTTAAAACAAGGATTTATTAAATATTTTCTAAGGTCCAGTCCAGAAAAAATTCTATAATTCCTTCATTATTCCTTTTTCCTCTTAATATAATAGCAAATTGACCTTTTTTGTAATATGTATTATTTACCCATTTACCTAGCTAGCTTAATGGAGTGTAGAAAATTGTTATGTCTATTACCCATTTGTTCATTACTCTTAGCTACTAGATCTCAGGAGGAGCAAGGAGCAACACTTCATTAAATACTAACTAATAACCTGCTTCTCCTTCTTTTCAAAATTTAGTTCAGAGGATTATGTACAAGAGAATCTTTTTTAGAAAGAATTGGAATAATTGTTATAAATAATTTAATATCTTAAAATAAATTAGTTGTATTTTTCTTGAGTGTAAATTTCTATGTATTTTGGTTATAAATAATAAAATATTTTGAAGGAGAGATTTTTATTTTCATGTTTTTATTTCTCTCATTTGCATTTGTAAGTCTGATAGAAGTTATTAAGTCAAATAAATTATTACTGTTGAGCGTTTTGTTACTATGGTTTCAGACCTCCATTTTTTATTAATAGAACTCCAATGGGGGGATGAGCCTATCTTACTTTAATAATTTACTTCGTTTAAATTACCAGACACATCAAAAGCCAAAACATGTAAAGCCTGTAACAGAAACTAAAGTCTAAATTTTCAACCAAATAATCCTTGATCCCTTTTTTTCTCTTCATTGCTCTTAAAAAACAAAATCAGTGAAAATAACAAACCCCAAGGAATAAAATTTGGGGTTTGCTTTATTACTACGGAAATCCCTCATATAGAAAATAAAATCTTTATTTCCAATGGAAAAACAAAGTTGAATTGTTCTAGATTTGATGCATGTAGGATATCCTTTCTCTCTTTTACTTCCTTCATTGTATTCATGTTTTTATCTGTTGGTTTCAAACCTCCCCACAGCTCCCAGCTCCCATTTCCTCTGCAGGATTTTAAGCAATTTGAAGTCAGCCTTTCAGTGACCATGTCTTCTTTCCCTCTTGCAGTCTTTCTTCCCCCTGGACCTATCATAGTGCTTCGAAAATAGTAGAAGTTTATTCAATGTCTACTGAATAAACGGAAGGGTTGAACTACTCCCCTGAAACTAGAGCGTTTTCCTTACATCTTAGAGAATATCTTCTACTTTTTCAAAATGAAAACAGGACTAACTGAAGCATAGCATGGGGATGTGGTGAGTAGAGGTTTAAGCGGAGGGTAGGTATCAGTGGGGATCCCTAAAGCTTGCTCTAGGGTGGAGCTTAGGCCTCCCTAAAAGATAGGACTTAAGTTACCGGCTCTCCCATGGAACAGGGTTTCTGTGTCTTGCTCAGAAACTGTCCCCTTTTTCTTTCATGCCGCACTCAGGTAAAATGTCATTATGACATAATAAAAGGTATAAGCATTTGGCGTTCAATTCTGTAAGGGATCCTTCATCCTTCCTTTGTCTGATTAATTTCTCTTTCCACTCAACTGGAAAACAACTCTCCCAGGAGAGATTAGTTTTTTCTGTCTCTTTCCCCTCCAGTATATATGTGTGTGTGTGTGTGCATGTGTGTGTGTGTGTGTGTGTGTGACTTTTTTTTTTTTAAGTATTAGATGTTTTAGGTGGTTGGTCTTCTCTAGTTTGCTTTAATTTTTTTCTTATTAACAATAGAAAAGTAAGATCACTTATTTTTATACTCCTAAGCGAGGTAGATGTTATTAGAATAATATTGAATAATATTGAGTAACTGAAAAGGATTGAGTACACTTGGTACCTGGGCCACTCTACAGATAAGGGAGGTCATGGGCAGGAGGAACCACTCCTATATCCAACCTCCCAAGTGTTTGCCATAGGGAATTAGTGACTCAAAACCTTAGGTCCTTGAGTTCATAGTACTTAGGTATACATTAATGGAATGTTTTTTCTAAGTGACTGCTTTCTTTGTCAAATTCCATTTTTCAAGAGAGTTATATGGTATAAATCATTTTAATTTAAATTTTCTATAGAATTCCAAAAACCACAAGGCACCCTTTCTCAGTTGAATCCACTCGTTGACCCAGGTCATGCCTAATTTGCCTTTGTAGAGAATGCAGTAACTGCTACTAAAGGTAACACTTATTTTTCAAGAATGCTTTCATCAATGAGAAATTCTGCAGCTCACTTTAATAAAGCTTTTATGTTAAGTAAACAGAAAGATATTCAGAAGTGCTAAATATACTTTCTTACTGTCAACATATACAATTATAGAGGAGCTTTTCTTCTCCAAACACAGTAATTAATTCAAATTAAACTCTTGGCAACTCTTTTGAAATGGACTGTATTACATGCAGTGTTGTTTTGTTATATTCTAAGGAGACTGAGATGGAAAAAGAAAGATGAATTATATTTTAGAATATAATCTTGTAAAGCTATAAGCCTCTACTGGTAGCATTTTTTTCTGTGCATGATTCTTTTCTTAAGAATTTTTTTGTTTACATTCATTTATTTTTTAGAGAGAGAGAGAGAGAGAGACAGAGAGAGAGAGAGAGAGACAGAGCGTGAGCAGGGGAGGGGCAGACAGAGAGAAGAAGACACAGAATCTGAAAGAGGCTCTGGGCTCTGAGCTGCCAGCACAGAGCCCAACGTGGGGCTAGAACCTATGAACAGGGAGACCATGACTTGAGCCAAAGTCGGATGCTCAACTGACTGAGCCACCCACCCAGGTGCCCCATTCTTCTTTTTTTAAAAAATTTATTTATTTTGAGGGAGAGAGAGAGAGTGCATAAGAACGAGTGAGAGAGGGGCAGTGAGAGAGGGAAAGAGAATCTCAAGTAGCCTTCATGCTGTCATTTTGCAGAGCCCAACATGGGGCTCCATTTCACCAACTGTGAGATCATGACCTGAGCCAAAATAAGGAGTCGGTCGCTTAACCGACTGAGCCACCCAGGCACCCTGTGCACAATTCTTAAATATACAAATCAATTAAATTTTATAAATGTAGATGCCTGTAACCACCACATAGATCAAGATACAGAATATCTTTAGCACCTCAGGACCCTCCCTCATGTCCCTCCTTATGTCAATTCACAAAGGTAACCATAATTATAACCCTCATCATCATGAGTTAATTTTTCCTGTTCATGAATTTTATATAAATGGAATCATATGCTATTTTCTCTTTTGAGTTTGTCTTATCTTGTTGAACATCATGTCTATTTTATTCACTTAAATTGTGTGTAGCAATGGTTCATTGTTGTTTTTATTACTGAGCAGCATGAATACTGCACAATTTATTTATCCATTCTACTGTAGATGGACATTTGCGTTGAACTCAGTTTTGGACAATTATGAGTAAAAGTCCTTGTACAGGCTTTTGGTGAGTATAAGAACTCATTCTTGTTAGAGCACATTCCCAGGTCCAGACTTGTTGGGTCATAGATATTTTTAGTTCCACTATATAGCCACATAATATATCTTTTTTTTTTTTAAGTTTATTTAGTTTGGGTGGGGAGGGGCAGACAGAGATGGAGATAGAGAGATAGAGAATTCCAAGCAGGCTCTGCATTGCCAGCGCAGAGCCCAACTCAGGGCTCGAGCTGATTAACCATGAGATCATGACCTGAGTGGAAACTAAGAGCCAATGGCTTAACCCACTGAGCTACCAAGGTGCCCTTAGCCACATAATATTTCAAAGTGGTTGTACCAACACACATATCCACAGCAGTGTGGAAGAGTTCCAGGCATTCCACGGTTTCACTATCACTTTGTATTGTTATTTTCTTGTTAAACAATCTGTTGTGTGTATTGATACATTATTGTAGTTTTAGTTGGCCCTTCCCTGATAATTAATGTGTTGGGCACATTTTCGTATGCCATTGACCAAACTAGTTCTCATTGATAGCCACAGTTATGCAAAAATTCCACTGGCCTTTACTTTTCTTAGTAACTCTTAATATTCTTGTACCTGTTTCCTTTTTGTTACCTTTTGCCAATCTAAGCCTAGATTTGCTAAACTTAAAAATCACTGTGAGATGGACCCTGTCATATTTCAGAGTGCAGGAATCAAAGTTTTTTAGAACTGAAAATGACTATCTTTGTGCTTGTGGTCTGACTGTTGTTAATTTTTTTTTTAATGGGAGGCTTGGGCCTAAATATAAATTGTCTATCTTTTGGCAATAGTGACAAAAAAACAAAAAGAAACAAAGAAACTAATTGCTTTGTTTGCTTTCCTAATAGCATAAGGAAAATTTTGCAATTTATGTTTTATTAGAGATGGTGCTTTTTTTTTATAATGGCTAAATATACATTATTAAGATTGGAATGAGTTGCTTTTAGACATAAAGAGTTCCCATCACTAAATATATTCCAGCAGAAACTGATGACCATCTGCCAGAGAAGAAGAATACATCTTTGCACGTAGACTAGTAGTATTTTAAGTTTCCTTCAGACTATAAGGTTTTTTTTTTTAATTCTAAAATATGGAAATCCTTTATGGCACAAAAATTTGTCACTTTTTTTTTTTTTAAGATGCTCACTTTTCATTAGCTTACTTGATCATGACAGATACTCCTAATGGTACATTGTAAAAATTTTATGTTTATTTTATAGATGAAGAAAACAGGGTCCTGAAATTGTTCCATCTGGTTAGTCTACAAAGTGGCAGAACCTGGAAGAGGTTCCAGTTTCCCTGGCACTGGTCCTGGTTTTCAATTACTGCATCTCTGGGGCTGGAGTTTATAACCTCAGAGAACAGGAGGAGCAAGTAGACGTACAGTGCAGGTGCAAGAGTTTACTCATATGCTGTTCATTATATACACATTCCTGTGGAGGATTCATAGGAGAGGGAATATACAGTGTTGGATGAGATTGTACAGGGAATGTAATGTAGGGTGAAGTTGAAAAGCGGTAGCTGCAATGAGGTTTTGGGTTAACATGAGTATCTCAGGAGCTCTGGGAAGGATCAGACTGATAGGAAATACAATGAATGTACTATTAAGAAAAGATGAGTGCACAGATCTCTATGGTCAGGTGAATGACATCATGTGAGTGTCCCATTGTGTATTGTGGCCAAGAGTGAGACACAAGGTGGAGGCTGACTGGACTTGGGAAATTCTCAGAACACATGTTCTGTATGCCTTTTCTCCAAGGTTACAGAGAATGTAAATAACAATGACGAATCCTGAAAAACATAAGAAATTGGGGAAAAAAGCAAAAGCTACTTATGATTCAGCCAAAATACTGTCTTTACACAGACTTTTAAATCAGGTACTTTGAATCAAAAAGTCTCAAATTTTAAGTATGGGCTTGATAACATAGCGAAATATATTGGGCGTTGTGTTTCATTGTAAAATTCACTTTTCCCCGAGAAACTCTCATGTGCTGTGTATACATATTGAAAACCAGATGGAAAATCCTGTCCATTTTTTATTGTCTTCGGTGTGGCTTGTGTTTTATCACTTGCCAAGTCATGGCCACCTGTGGCTCTGTTTTGGCCGCTCTGCGTTTAACAGGCCAGACATTCTGTTCACAGGAAGGGCCTCCTGAAGCCTAACTAAAAAGCAAGTAATTCACATGACCAAGGTTCTGATAATAAGGATTTGCTGAATACATAATTTGACGTGTTTTGCTTTGAGCCGACACTCTATCCAGTGCTTTTGTTGGCATCACTGCCAAAGACTTTTGCACACAAACAATTAGTAGCAGGTCGTTTGATTTTCCACACAGGAAACCCAGCACAGAACAGCCAGTCCTCTAAAGATATATCTTCTCTTTTCCTATTGTTTTCATTCTGTTAAACTGTAGCCATTAACACATTAATGGACTAATTACTGGTCACAGGACCTTAGGGGTGTAGCACTCATAGTCCCAAGAATCTCCCTAAACTTAGATCAAGGGCCCTTCAGAATCTCCTAAAGTACAAGATTGGCCAAGATGACTCAGTAAATAATCTGACCAGATAGTGTAGAAGCAACACCTTGATAAGATGCTTAACTGGTTAGTTCTTGTAGAAGATTCTAAATGGTGCCATATTTTCATGTATTTTTGGTAGTTTGACAAATGTCCTTACATCGTAAAATGGTTTCTTCTGTACTTTGAATGCCTATGGTAAATGTGGCCTGACTTCAAACACAAAATTTAATCAGCCATTTAACTTTGAGAGAAGACTATTGAATGCGCACATCTCAATTATCTTTACCTGTAAAATGAATGCACTGCAGAATTGATCCAGAAGATTCTTTCAGAGGTTCTCAGTTTGGTCTGCCCATGGTATTCACCTGAGAGGCTTTAGGAAATGCACTTGCACATGCCTGACCTCTGGAGATTCTAATTTAATGGTGTGGTCTGGTACAAAGCTGGACTGGTAGATTATAAAAAGTTGACTGCACAGCAGAATCACCCAGGGAGCTTTTAAAAATCAATGCATAGTCTGCAGTATTTCTTAATACTTCCCAGGTAATTACAATGTGCTGCCAGGGTTGAGAGTTATTACTCCAAAACAATATCATCTGTCATTTGACAAAAAATATTAAGAAGCTATGTGGATATGTTGGTGATACACAGTGTATGCATGTAAGATTGCTCACACCATCTAGGCTGATTAAATTTTGTAGCCCTACATAACTCTAAGCAAACATGCTCATTCATCCATTTACTCAGAAAACATTTACTAACTACTCACTATATACTGTGTTCTTTACTAAGTACTTATAACCATGTTTATAATGTTACCACTTGCATTAAAAAATTTCTTGAAAACACAAAATTTAAAACAAATGCAATACTTTACATTATGGGCCACAATTAAACTTTATTTCCAGATGAAGAAGTTCATGAATATATGTCCTTTAAAAACGAATGCACAGTGTGCACAAACAGCAACTAGAAAATGAGCATAATCTTTGAGTTAGCAATTCTACTTAGAGCAATTTATCTTAAAGTACACAGAGGTATTTATGCAGGGATATTAATCACATCTTTTGAAAGCAGCTCCAAACACAGAACATGCACTATAAATTATAGTACAGCTACATAAGGAAATATTTAGTCATCATAATTATAAATGTGTAATTATTGACATAGAAATATTTTCATGATAATAAAGTCTGGATGAATGTATATTAAAAAGGTAACTGCTTTCCATTGTAGTGGGGTTAGGTATATTTCAATCTGATAATTTTCCTTTTACTTATTTGTAATTATAATTATTCTACTATGCATTACTTATATTAAGTTTCAGGGGGTGCCTGGGTGGCTCAGTTGGTTGAGCGTCCAGCTCTTGGTTTCGGCTCAGGTCATGATCTCGCAGTTGTGAGATCGAGCCCTGTGTAGGGCTCCATGCTGGGTGTGGAGCCTGCTTAAGATTCTTTCTCTTCCTCTCTCCCTGTCTCCCACCTTCTCTCAAAAAACACAAAGTTTCAGAAATGATTTTGAGAAGAAAACTAAGTTAAATGCTAAAGCCAGTCTGGTTCTACTAAGTCTTTTTTTGTTTGTTTACAAATTTATAAAAAGCCCATTAATTATTTCCTGAAGTGTTTTGTAATTTTTGTTCTGACAGACAGAGACAGGTGTTAGGAGTTTTCTGGGATAGCCCACTAGTCCAGTGAGCTAGCTGGGAATTTAAGAGATACTGAGAGAAAGAAAAGATTTATCGTTCTAACTATTGTCTAATTTATACGAGGTAAAAGTGACCCCAAAACACCCCAAAACAAAAAGCATTATAACAAAAAGTTATAGGCAGAACAATACTTGCCCCCAAAGATGGCCACAACCTAATTCTCAGAAGCTGTGATATGTTGTGTTGCCAGGTTAAGGTTACAGGTGGAATTGATGTTGCTAATCAGCTGACCTTGCGGATGTGGCATGTTTTGGATGATCCAGGTGGGCCTAATGTAATCAGGAGAGTCTTTATAAACAAAAGAGGGCGGAGTTAGAGTTGGAATGGGGCAGTGGCAGGGGTGGGAAAGATTTCCTCTGCAGCTACCAGCTCTCAAAATGGAGGAAGGGGCCCCAGGCCACAGAATGCAGGCAGCCTCTTGGTGCTGGAAAAGCGAGAAGATGGATTTCTCTCCTAGAGCCTCCAGAGAGGAACTGACAACACCTTGAATTTCCCCTCAGTGAAACCCATGTTGAACTTCTGACCACCAGAGCTGTAAGTTAACAAATCTGTGTTGTTGTTGCTCATTAAGTTGGTGATAATTTGTCATAGCAGCAATAGGAAAGGAATGCCAATCTTATCGAATGTGTAATGTGAAGAAAAAAAACAACCTTGAAATCCTCATATTTTGCCTTGGAAGTTTTTTCCATATCTTTTTCTGCATTTGCTCCTCTCCCTCTGGTTAGAGGAAAGTTCTTCCTACTGTCTGTCCTATTTGTGGCTAATAACAGTGATGCTGAGGCAGTGGTGAAGCAGAATTTGATTTTCGTGTAAAGCTGGGAGAGGTATGAAAGAATAGAAGGCACACTATAAAGTGCAGAATTAAGAAAGGATAGACAGTAATGACATGGATTTAACTTAAAAAAAAACTCAAAAGAATGTTAGTAGTGCCCAAAAAGGAGTTATTCTATTTCTTAAAATGGAAGCAAAGAAAGGGGAAACCCACAAACGTTAATATGAGAGTGAAAATTCAAAGTCATCTAGGCTAAGGAAATCAGCTTCATTCTGGCTTACAGACAGGAAAAAGAAAATGTATATAATTGTATGAGGACCTAGGGATTTTGCTTGGTCGGTTTTTCAGTTGTTGGATAATCAGGAGGTTTAGCAGTGGCTATAAGGCCATGATGGGGGAATGCCAAAATGAGACACTTGAGCTCAATTCAGTAGCTGTCACCTGTACAATGGGACTGGGGGTGCAACCTGTAAGGAATGTCTGCATGGGTAGGTCCATGTCTGCAAAGGTGTCAGAGACTTGTCTGAATCAGAAAATAAGAGCTGAATGTGAGGTAACAAATTGTCATCTCGTGGCTGTGGCTGAGGCAGAAGCCTGGGAAACTGACAAACCATTCACCTAATGATACAGGTAAGTGAGAGTTCAGCGGCCTTCATTGCTCTGTTTATTACTGAACTAAGTAATTCCCAGAACTGTGAGACCAAAATGATTTAGTAATTTTTTTTCCCTCTCTGAATGGTTGAAGTTGGGGTGGGTGACCAACTCTCCTCCCCTTTGCTAGGAGCTAGGAGAGGGAGGGGATAAGGTAAGTGGAGGTTAAAAATAAGGAGGGACAAGTAGCTAGCAATACATTTAGTGAACATCCTTGTTAACAATTTTGAGGATAGTGCACTGACAACAATGGGCTATATCCCACAGTTTATTAAGACGTTGGATTATTTAGTAAATATTCTCAAGTGCATCCAAAACCAGTGTAATTTTTAAAGAACAAAATACTCAAGTTCACAATAAAGTCTGAATTACTTTGAGGAAAAAGCACGGCTTCATAAGCAGGGTAGTAATTTGATGTGACAGAACCTCCAAGAGACATCTTAGCAACTCCTTGGCCTTTAAGTCTCGAATGCGTGACTTCATGATTAGAACTGATCCTGGAGTCAGATGGATGCATGGCCCAACCTACACTTTGCTACTGTCTACAATTAGAAACTTGTCTTGCTAAACTTACCTGATTCTTACATTTCTAATCACTGAAATGATTATGATGCAATCGTAATTTTAAGACTGATAAAATAAAAGCAAACACCTGTAAAGTGCTAGTTGTACCCTGCACACTTAAATTAACTCATTTTATCCTTAGAACAGCTTTATAAAGTTGCTACTGTTCTTACTGTTGTATGACAGATGAGGGTCAGAAGTACACAGAGGTTGAGTTGCCAGATATCACACATTTAGAATGTATGAGAGCTGGAACGTGAACCCACAATGTTGCCTACAAAGCTCACTTCATAACATTCTCACATTCTCACTGGACTGTCATGAAGTGTTAATTAGATAAGCGTGTGTATATAATCATGTCTTCCCCCTTTCATCTTCCTTTGGATCTTTCCCTTCTTCAAATGATTTTAAAGACCAAAGGCGAAATTTTACCACCATCTTGTGTGGAACTATTCCTGGGTATACGTGTTTCTCTTTACATGTTCTAATATTAAAATATAATTAAACATACACTAAAAACTTGCTTCCATAGGCTTTCTCAACTTTGTGGGTGGGCGATTGTGCTGTGCATTGTAAGATGATTAGCAGCTTGCCTGGCCTCTTGTCCTCTACCTACTAGGGGCCCTCCAGTTGGGACAAACAAAAATGTCTGAGGACATTGCCAAATGTCCTTTGGGGAACAAAATCAACCACCATTAAGAATCACTGCTCTAAAGCAAGAAAAATACAGGGTATCTGTTGGGCAGAACATTGACTGTTAGAAGGTTAGTTGTTGAATGCAAGTTGGTGAGAAACTAGTTTATGGTAAATCTACTTTGCAAAATCTTACCTTGTACTATTCTTTATTTTTAAAAAAAATTTTAGAAATTTTTAAAGTTTATTTGACAGAGAGAGCCAGAGAGAGAGACAGACAGACAGACAGACAGAGACAGAGAACAAGCAGGGAAGGGGCAGAGAGAAGCAGACACAGAATCCAAAGCAGGCTCCAGGCTCTGAGTTGTCAGCACAGAGCCATATGCGGGGCTCGAACTCATGGACCGTGAGATCATGACCTGAGCTGAAGTGGGACACTCACCCAACTGAGCCACCCAGGTGCTCCCTTGTAATCTTTAAATAGCACTTTTTACTTTTCCATACTTTGTGGGTGGAAATGTAACTTTCACCCTTAAATACAAGAGAATTATATTAGGGAAATTAGAGTAATGAAAAATATTTCTTTAAATTACTAGGGTAGCAGCTCATTGGCCAACAAAGTGATTTGGGCATTGAGAGTTAGTAACTCAGCTACCTCCTACTCATGTTTTGGAGTTAAATATGAAGGGATGTATCAGTGATAACTTTGGCAAGGCATATAACCATTGAGTTAAAGTAAGGCTTTGTTTGTATACAGCAGAGAGTAGATTATATTAGAGATGCTGTTTTCATTATTACTAGAAAAAAAAAATGGGTGTGTCCCTATTCCCCGTCCCCGGTTGTTAGAGTTCTCTCTTTAAGCACAGTGCCTGAGTCCTAGAGAATGGAAAGACCTCTAGGCACAGGGTCCTAGATAAGAGCACTTTCTGACTCAGAATGTGGAATTGAGGGATGTATTTTTATCTACACATGGTAGGTTAGAGTCTCCATTTTTTTCCCCTTTAAAAAAAAATGCTTGGCAAAAAGCTTTTCTTATTGGAATGAATCAAGACGGATGTTTAAACAAGAAGTCATATTGCATATCATAAGTATAAGAATTGGAACACAAGTTGCATGATGGGAAAATTGGCACAAGGTTATGGAATAACAGTGAGAAACAAATGTTGGTGAGGATTGATTAAAGAACATGAATAGAAGAAATACAGAAAATTCTATCCATATATGTGGTACCTATATCAGTAATTTATCTGGAAATTTATCTCTCATAATAAAAATGAATTCACAGCACTTATGAGAGATATTAACACACCTTAGGAATGCAGTATATGTTAGCATTATTTTTATTATCTCTTACTTCCTGACTGATGATGATAAGGATATTTAGATGGGTAAAATGAATATGATGGGTTAGCAGAATCTAAGTGTGAATACTGGACTCTAACAATTGCAGACAGATCTAAAAGGGAGTGAGATTATAAAAATAGTTTAGGGATATATAGGAAACAAAATGCATGTGGGGAGAAAAGAGGAAAAGGTAGAAGTGAATGCACTAAGTGGGGATGCACCTGAGATCATTTGGGATAGAGCTAGGGAAAGAGTCAAGTACAAAAACTTTGAAGAAAGGGGAGTTTAGAATAATAAGATCATCCTTAATGTCGATTATTCACAAGGCAAAAAACTTAAAAGTAGGAAACTTTTGCAAGAGGGGAGAAGGAGCTTTGTTTTAGACAGCTTTAATTAGAAAATAGTTCTTTGAACAGTCTTGTTGAAAATGATTCTGGATGATCTCCCATAAACCTACATCATTAGGAACAGAAGGTTTCTAGGAAGCAAAATATTTTAAGGGATTACCAATATAGTTGATTAGATTTACTTGGATTTAATATGTTCACACTCTTTTGGTGGTATTAGTTGGGTCACTGGATTTCATTCCTGAGGAAAATCTGTGGTAAGGCAACAGTAATGACAGGACTAAAATGCCACAGGAGCTTGCAGCAACTTTAAATGTCAACCAATACAATGTGTTGAAACATGATAACTGGAGGACTCCAAAGGCTAAAGCTTTACATAAAACCTTTAATGTCAGGAAGTAATATATTATGAAATGTCACTCTTTGATTTTTATGGATGAGACAACTACAAAGTTATTTTTAATAAGATAGTCCTCAAAATAACAAATATTTCAGTGTTGCTCAGATTCATTAAAATTATGTTGAATTTTATTTAATCCCAAATGGGACTTTAAAAAGGATACATACTAACTTCATTATGTAAATATATATAACAGTAGAGGGTCTTGTTAATGGTAAAAGAGTATTTTCATTGGTGGTACGAGAAGTATGTGTGTGATCTGCATACCCACCTCATTACATACTTTTCGGGGGACGCCTTTGTGGCTCAGTTGGTTAAGAGTCTGACTTCAGCTCAGGTCATGATCTCAGAGTTTGTGAGTTCAAGCCCCATGTCAGACTCTGTGCTGATAGCTGAGAGCCTGGAGCCCATTTCAGATTCTGTGTCTCTCCCTCTCTCTGCCCCTCCCTCCCCTGCTCGTGTTCTGTCTCTGTCTGTCTCTCTCTCTTTATAAACTTGGAATATTAACATGTTAATAGAGAACAAACACTTAATATTAAACTTCATATAATTTACTTCTGTATAGGTATCATTGAGAGGATGTACATTTCTAATCTCTAGAGGGCTGTTTTTATTGCATGAAAATACATAAAAATGCCTAGTGAGAAATTCAACAGTTGTAGTGACACTAGGGCTTCTTGAAGAATGCCAACTTTTCAATCTAGAAGAATCTTCTAGAGTTGAATGTTATAAACAATTTCATAAAAGTTTTCCAAATTGATTTAATTAGTTATGCCACGAGGGCCCCTTGGCCTTGTGGACCTTTATTAACACAGATCTTACAACAGAAATTAGACGTGGACAACAGAAATGAGCTCATTAAGTCCAGCATCATTGCAGAAACTTGGCATAAAAATGAGTGAAAACTTGGAAGTAGAAAGAACATGAATGAAAACATGTTGGGTGATTGGTTTTATTTTTTTAATTTAAAATGTTGACTCAAAACTTACAAAGTAGTTGACGCGTGGGGCAATCTAATCTAAAAAGGGTATAATAAGGTCATCTAGCAGGTCTTGCTGGTTGGTTAGTTCCAACATACTCATTTCCTTGATTTGATAGTGACATCCTGAACAACACAGCTTTCTATACATGAACTTACTGGAGATAAATGTCAACCCTCATCTGAACTGTAAATGCTGGGAATTTGAATGTGGAAATATCCATCAGACAATTTTGTTAAAAAGTAAAAGTCTGAGGTGAAACAAAGTTCATGGAAACCGTTATGAGATGGACTTACTGTGATAGAGAAATTATGTGCTTTGAGTTGTACAAAACCTATAGGGTTTTTGACAATCTGGCAAAAGACCTAATGGTTGCTATGCTCCATTATTAACAATTTTACTGCAATCGGTAATGAATCATAATACATAATTTCTTATCTTTTTGTAAGGACTTGTCTAATATACTGACAAATATGGCCAGGATAACAGTAAGAATAGTTTAATGAAAAAATGTTGCATAAATACCATCCAGTTTTGAACATGTCAGTAATACCTTGTTTGGTCAGAAATCTCCGTTGCCTACTCATTCTACAAATATTTTAGGACTCAGATTTATGTAAATCAGACATTTTTACTTGGAATACCATTAGCTGAAATCAGTGGTTGAAGAACTGGCTGAACAGTATTTCTGCTGTAATGGCACAAGAAAATTTGTATGGTTAGTGGCTCAAGGCTAAAGAGAATCAAACACACAGCTGTGGGAAAA
This sequence comes from Felis catus, assembly GCF_018350175.1. Taxonomy (NCBI): domain Eukaryota; kingdom Metazoa; phylum Chordata; class Mammalia; order Carnivora; family Felidae; genus Felis; species Felis catus. The sequence goes on from NC_058369.1 coordinate 105,968,840, forward strand.
ATGATACCACAGTTCCTAGAAGGACAGTGGTAGGGAGTGTGGAAAGACTTGCTGATTCCACATCCTCCTTGGGTCCGTGGAAGGTGAATGGTGGGGGTGGTTACATGATGCATAATGTGAAGACCAGTAAGGAATGAGGCTTTGTCTCCTCAAACAACAATCAATGTGGAAAAGTAAGTCTAAAAAAAGAGTATTTAAAATTGCAGAACCTTGTGCCATTTAATTACAGCAAGAAGGTTTGCAGTTAATTTATCTTCTTAGATTTTGTTACTAAGCGTGCTGGCGGGAAAACTTGAGATGCATAGAAACCCATTAAATCCATTCATTTAACTGGAGAATTTGTGGAAAAGTATACAGACAGAGAGGTTATGTAAGATAGCCCCCAAAGTGTATATTTTTTAAAGCAGATAGTGGAGCAAAACAGAAAAGGCTCACCAGACTGTGATTCCATTTAAAAATTTAACCAGTGGATATTGACCAAAGGTCCTGGTGCTGAGTAAGTAGTTTTGTAACCAGTCCATCTACATTGTTTTCAACTGGGATTTGACACTGACTATCTAGGAGACAGAATGCAAAAGATCGATCTTCCAGCAAGTTGTGGCAGTAAATATCACACTGACCCATTGGGGTTTTCAAAAATGTAAAAGGCAAAATACACAACTGGTTATGTTTTTCTTCTATGTACAATGAATTCTATTAAGATGATCTGTTCTTTACCTCTTGAATAGCCATCTGCTTTAAAACAGATTTTTAGTCCATTTGTCTAGTCTATATCCGTTCTGGAATGGAGCCTGTAGTCTGTTGCTTCCCAGGTCTGGTACTTGGGGGCGGGGATGGGAAGGGGGAAGAGGAAACCTTTATGTCCTTTCATCCAAATGCTGTTAGGTACCTTTTAATCAAGAGTCCATGCAAGTTACTAGGTAATGCTATGTTGATGGCTACAGATTCTATAAGACGCTAGTAGTTACACACTGAGCAAACAAATGTTCAATAGAAAGTAGAATGCGGCCGTCCTACTTTGATATCCTGGCCTCTTTGACATTTTGAGACTACCAGCAATGCCAAAACAGGGTTATAAAAATAGTGGATAACGTAAAATATAACAGTAGGAATTTCCAAATGATAACTTGGGTGTAGAAAAAAAAAACCCAGTAACCATTTACCTAACTCCATCTCTAATTGAACGCTCGTTTATTTGTGATGACAAAACATCGTCACTTAGTTGTCTTAGTCCTCCTATGAACTTGGGTGTACAAAAACAACTCTTATTCTCTGACTTCTTCCTTACCTTTCCTCAACTCTTGAATTCTTCAGTTAACGGTAGGAAACCTTGCTCTTCATATCCCCATTCATTTTTCTCAAATACACTATTTGGGCAGATAATGGCTTCCTTTCAGCTCACTACCTCTGCCAGGACTTTGACAAGTATTAGTTTGAAGTAGAAAGGTCAAAGCCTGCTTCTCCACCCTGCCTGAGGAGCTATGACTTCATTTTTGTGAGATGAGAAGCCAGTGCTACCCTAGCTGTTGCCTAGAAAGGGGATACACTCATAGATCAAAAAGGAATTATGGAGGATACTATTTGGGGATAATACCAAAATCGATATATAAACCGCTTCTTAAATATAAGGCTCAGGCAAAATAGTTCTGCTGGCCCTCTCTGTGACAGGTCTTGCCTCAACCCACACAAATGTGAGTAACATGAAAACAGTAGTATCGAAAGGAAAAATCTAAATCACACCAAAATCTATTTTCCATGTTTTGTACCTAATACAAGTCAAACCCCAAACCAATACAATTTGGTGGCAAATCTTCGAAGAGATAATTTGTGAGTCTTTAAGGTATGCAGAGACCATCAAATTTCGTTAAGAAAGGCAAAGTTGGTATACTTCTGTAAAGGGGCATTTGATACATAAAGCAATAAAATGTGTTATTTGAGGCTACCTGGTAAGCCGTTTGACAAAGCCAGTGAAGAAGAAAACTCAACCTTTTGTCTTCATTTTCTTTTAGACTTTTTTTCTCCAATTTTTTTCATATTTCTACTCATCACGAAAATTTGTAAGGCATTTAGTTTCCCACTAAGATGATAATATGCAGAACAATAAACAACTAGGTTAGAATATATCTTTAGTGTTGTTTTTTACCTTGAAATTAAAATAATAATGGCATTCTGCCCTCTGAGAAAGATAATAAAGATGTCTAGGGCTCTCAACTATCTTTACGTGGTCTCATAACAACTTGTTTTTTAAGTTTATTTGATTTTGAGAGATTGAGCATCAAAGGGTGAGAGGGGCAGAAAAACTCGGGGAGAGAAAATCCCAAGCAGGCTCCAGGCCCAGCACAGAGCCTGACATTGGACCCTATCTCAAGACCTTGAGCTCATGACCTGAGCTGAAACCAAGAGTCAGACATTAAACCAACTGAGCTACCCAGGTGTGCTCCAAATCATAACTACTTGTAAAACACAGTCTTGCCCCTGACTTAGGACAAATCTTGGAGGGTCCATCTTCCCAAGCCAAAAAGTCCATTAATATCCTAAATTTACAACCTTACTAAGAGACTTATCCTTGGGTATACTCGAACTACTTCCTTTTAGAAATGTAAATGGAAGTTCTTCACACAGCCTAGGCAAAAATTAAAAATCATGTAATCAAATAGTCAAAAGATAATTTTATACTTTGAGTATTATAGAAGTAGTTTTATTGACATGTGTCTGATCTTTGCTTCTTGTCCTTTTTGTTTCCTTTTCTCCTTGTTAATAACTGGATTTATAAATTCAGATTTGGATCCATCTGTGTTAGGAATGATTAGGTCATTAAGTACTGTTCAAAAGTAATTTTTTTATGGATGTATGATACTTGTTGGTAAGAATATATCATGTTAGTTTTAAACCATTTTCGAATGTGCAATGTTTAGATTTGTTTTTAATCTTACTGTAAACAGCCTTGTCAGAGTTAGGAGCATTTTTATGTACTTACATACATGTTAGGTTGCTCTTCAGAAACATTATACTGATTGAAACTTGATGGGATAGAGTTAAGAGTTGGAGTTCAGTGACCCTACAGGCAGGCATTCTGTCCCCTGAGAAAGAGATGGTTTTATTAGGATGTGGCATAATAATTGGTAATAATTCCTGTGACTTTTATTGATGATTATTGTTACATCAACCTCGACTTAGAATGTTTGGGCGAGGGCCTAACTGTTATGCAAGGAGAGAACGGTTAGTTTTTGTTTCCATATTTCCTTAGAAAAGGCAAAATTTCTGTTTAAATGAAACCATTCACTTGGACATAGAAACATAAACGTATATAACCCTAATCCATAATCTCAGCCTCCTGACATTCTAGAAACTCTCATCTCTAGCCACATAGAATATCTGACCCAGGGAACATAACTTTTTTTCTGTGCTTTTGCTCAGGTTGTTCATAACTCTTGAAATCCTTTTATCTAATTGGAGTCCTTCTTGATGATGCAATGCTTGATTCAAACTCCTATCCTTGGCAAAGCCTCCCAAAAGATCTTCTTTCAATTTAGAATCAGCCACTCAGGGCTGTATTTTACTTCTGAAATAAACTTGCTCATACTCCTCTGGGTTTCACAATTTTTTACAACTAGATTATAATTTACCAAGTATTAATGGTTGTACTCACGATACTGTCTCCCGGAGCTCTGCATGTAGTAAATGTTCAATAAACTTTGATTGAATTGAACTGAAATGACCTATACTGATTTCATCCCTTGAGGTATCCATCAGTCATGCCTCAGGACTTGGGTAATAACTGCACATGATAATGTAGTGTAGGCTAAGAAGTAAGGTTTACTGGGGAAGGAGAAATTTCATACAGAGAAGGCAACGCTTCTGTTATCCTGATCAACCCGTTGTGCTGTTGAGAGCCATTCAGAGCATAGGGCATAGCTGTGTGGGTATATATTCTATTTAACACACCTCACCCCACTGTAGTTACTGTCCTTTTGTAGGGTGCAGTCCCAGAACCAACCTGTCTAGGAGATAATGCACCAGGACTTGCATATTTGGGTTACCTGATATTTAATAAGTCCTCTGGGAATGCCACATGACAGAGCACAAGGAGGTTTTGCATCAATGGTGTGTTATGGCTCCTCATGCTGGGGGAATGGAGGCAGTGATTCCTTCAGGAGCTAACTTCGGGTGCAGCCTTCCACCTGGGGTATGGAGAGAAGCACCTTCTCCTCTTTTCCTGCATCCCAAAGGGATCTACACACAGGCTCCCTGGTCACTTTGAGACAATTGTGATTACTGCTGTCTCAACTATTCTCCTTCATGTGGGACACCTTTTGAGACCTAGACCAAATTGCATTACTGTTTCCCTTCTATTTCTATGAATTTTTTGCAGCAAACATTTAAATGCTATCACCTGTTAGGCACTGTGATAAGTGAAGGAGAAATAAAAATAACATAGTTTATGCCCATAAAATACTTGATGTCCAATGGGACTTTGTTCTGATCTAATTAATTCAGGAAGCCAGTTTTAACATAATCTGTTTTAGGTATACATATTTACTTTTTAAAAATTAGTAGCTTATTAGCTACCTTATGGTCGAAAGTAAAGCCAGTCAGGGTATATAGGATGGCAAGATGACAAGTACTGTGCTAAACAGCAACCTCTAGGAATACCCTCCATCTTTCTGAAGACTTTTGCTATTAAATGAAAAGTCCTCCATTTAAAAATACTTTGAGAGAGACAGAGACTATGTGGGTGGGGGAAGGGAAGAGAGATGAAGAGAGAGAATTCCAAGCAGGAAGACTGCTTAGGTCTTCACCTCACAAAACCACGAGATGGTAACCTGAGCCGAAACTAAGAATTGGACACTTACCTGACTGAGCATCCCAAAAAGTCCTCTGTTTTAACTTGGAACTCAGGCCGTCTACTTGGGGAGACTCGATGTAAATTCCTGAGAATACATGACTAGATAGTCGTTTTTGAAATGAAAATTCAATCTTACGGGGATATATTATGAGTAAAATTATGTTTTAAGTTTCTCTGCATTTTTGAATAATTGAAATCACTGAGATACATAAGGGAAATGGTTGACCATAATAAAAATTTAATGGACTAACAAATTCCAATGATGCTCTTTGACCCTGTGATGAAACACATGCCTAGTCCTGATATTCTGGGGTTCCAGCTGCTCAGCTTTTCTGCAAAGCTGTGGCAGATGGAGGGGTGAGGCTTCCATATCTGCAATCCCTAGACTTGACTTAGTGGCTAACCTGAGTCCCACTGCATTCAGTTAGCAAAAATTAACCCTTTTTCCTGGGGTACAACAAACCCATTATACCTGGGGGGAGGGGGATGTACGAAAGTAAATGATAAACAAATCATTAAGATAAACTTGGAAACAAACAATGCAATAAACACATGTATATTCTTAAAGTCAGATATAAAGGGTCTGTTTACAGTCACACTCCATGGATTTAGTACTTTTTATGTAAAACATTCCACTTCTGGGACTCTGTATTTTATATCTCCTCTCCTGGGAGTAAATGGATGCCCTATTTGGAGACTGTCCCTAAGACTAGTCCCCAACTTAGCAGTATTTTTAATGACCTTGAAATTTGTAATCTGTTCCCATAACTTTCCATGGTGTATGTGAAAAAACCTGGCAAAATCGTAATAGTGGCAGAGGTGGTATCTTTATGTCTTAATTTCTTTCACCCAGTAGGGTTTCTGTAAATACTAGAAGATGAGAATAATATTATTCTGATACTGGGAAAACTTGTAGCTTTTATCCAGGGTATTGAAATTCTTCATAAAACACAACTTCATTAATCTTGAGGGAAATATTGAATAGGGCAAACTTTCCAGGTTTTCTTTCCTTTTTTTTTTCTTCCTAGACTTTGTTTTTATGCTTGGATAAATCAGTATAGCAAATTATGCCGAAAGTATCCTGGTAGTACAATCGAATCTGTTTTGATAAAGTGAAAGGTATGATTTGGATACAAGAGGAAAGGTTGGTTCATTTGTATCCAGCATGTGTATCTGCTGGGCAGTGTCTGCCAGGCCCATCGGGTTGTAGAGGCTAATGAAAATCCTGCATTCTCTGGTGGGCACCTGAACCCACTGCTACTTGGACAGCCACAGTGCTTCTATCAACTCTTGGAAATCTGGGGATCTATTTACCAATGCATTACAGAGATGGGGGTGCCTGGGTGGCTCAGTTGGTTAAGCATCTGACTCTTGATTTTTGGTGCAGGTCATGATCTCACAGTGCATGGGATTTAGCCCTATATCGGTCTCTGTACGGTGCAGAGTCTGCTTAGAGTTCTCTAGCTCTCTCGTTCTCTCTCAAAATAAATAAACATTAAAAAGAAAAAAAAAACCAAGTGCATTACAAACAGCACAGAATTTGGAGATGGACAAACTAGGTTAGCCCCCTAGTAAACTTAGACAAATTGTTAATCTATATGGTTTAAGTTATTGCAAGTAAAAAACGAGAGTGATGGCAATAGTTACATCATAGAATCTTTACTAGGTTAATGGCAATTTAGCACTTGGAGCTCTTCCTTGGAACATTCAATAAGTAGAATTAGTTACAGGTACAGGGTTTAAATGTGGGAATGATAATCTACCTGGAAAATGGGCCAAAATTGCATGGAGCCGCACTGAGTAAATTCGCTCTTGAAAGTTAGACCCAGAATTCTGCTCACAAGGACAAATTCGATGGGTTGACAAAAACATGAATATAAAAAAGTAGAAATAAAAAAACTGCAATAAGATAGTTCTATTACCTGAATTAATATATGTAAATCACTAAACTCAGCATTCAAATAATTCTTACTTGACAAGTATTAGTTCCATTCTTGCCTACCCCCACCTCATGCAGGGGTAGGAGGGAATCCTAGAGAATAGCCCTTGCAGGGGGAATAGGATTTCCACATGCAACAATGGGGGAAGAACAGCCTGGATGGTGTCCTACTTAAAGCATAGAGATAGGAAGCATATTGATGAAATCATTGCAGTTTGACTAGATGATAAAGGACCCATAAGTAAAAGATGAGGATGTGAGGTTAAAATGATAGCATATACCCAGATAATGTTGGATTTGCAATGCTAACTTAGATAATGATTAGTAAGAATGAAAAGATTGAGGAAATTCTAGGTCATATAAGGAGTACCACCTAATTATATGGAACCAGTGAAGATGTGGAGACTGGCGTCTATACAACTCAGGAACACGAATTAGGTTAACATCAACTGCAGGGAAAGAATGGCTACAACATGAGAGCGCTAACCATCTGAGATTGGATTGCTTCCTTAGTAACCTTTTCTTTCCTTTTCATCACTTTTAAGTAACTCCTATTCATTGTTGGGTAGAATATAGGAATAACATTAGAGACAAAATACACTGCTGTAAGTTACATAATGATGACTAACCTGAAAAATGAATTAATTATGTAAAAATACATTTACATAAGCGCTAATGTTAAAGAGGTTCTAATTTTTCAAGAAAACTCTACAAGGTAAACATTAGGGGGAAAAATGGAAATGGATTGTACTTCAAATAATTGTAGTATAAAAATTGTCACTTTAGTTAAACATAAAAGGCATTTCAAAAATATTTCCCATGTTGGAAGGCTTCTATTAAAATGTTTTTTTAAAACTCCACACAGAACTATTACAGAAATTCGTGTGTTTTAAGGATAGAGACTAGATCTGAAAATCCTCGGGTCTTTGTTGTTTGCCAATATCCATGCTTTTAAGGTTGACTAGTCTATACCTTAAAGTTAAAGTAAATGTTAGGGTTTTTAATAGCATGCATTGCTTATTGGGAGACAAAGAACTTCTACAAAACGTACTTGAAATTGGGGTGAGGTCGTGGTAACTTTGTGAGCAGTGTCCTGCAGTAGAAATGGCATTGGAATAGAGTGAGAAAATGACAGGGTTCTAGACTCTTAACACCACTTGGCATCTAATATTCTCGTTTAGGCAAATCTCCCAGCCTCCCTTTTCTCTTTATATAATACTAACAATTAAATGGTCTTTTTTGTGAGGACTAAACTATAAAAGTTATTTCTGGCCTTCTGTGAAAATGCTTTTGAGTGTAAACAGACCTAACAAATGTAAGTCCATTTTGCATACAAATGGATAGGCTGTTTCCAGAATTAACTTCCGTAATAAACATATATGGTGAACTCCTTTGCAGAAAAACCTTTTCATTCATTTCTCAACATCACCGAATAGTTATTGTGAGTCTATTATAAAAGGCCTTGATAAAAATAAAGTATATGATTATGTGTTATCCTCAGATACAGGAAGTAGAGGGGAAAAATGTCTCTTGCAAAATGACATCATTTTGTACAAGACTGTACATCCAGTTTCAACTGACATGACAATAATGAGCTAATGTTGCATACTTTCACAGTTTAAAATAATGTTAAAAACATTCCTATCACATATCAGTAGAAACCTTGAAGCACTCCCGTGGAATACCTGGAATTTGGACAACACAATTTTAAGTTTTTAGAATTGGAAATTTCTTTCGCCTCATATGAGGCTATGTTTGCTAAATCTTAACTGCACAGTTTTATTGTGAATGAGTGAAAGGGGGAGATGCTTTGCTTAAAATTTGGGGTATTTTTTTTTCTGTGAGGTAGAAATATAAACATGGAAAAAGTAGTGTTTAATAACCTGCATCAATAAACTTAAAAACAATAAATCCAATTTAATGGTTCCGATATCCTTGCTATACTTATGTCTTCAAGAATAAGATACTTAACATTATTTAATATCTTCATTATTACTTCATGAACAGTTTAACTTCTCCTGTTTTAATGATCACTGAGGAAACAAACCGGTCATATCCATAAATACCACAACTTTCGTGAATTGTATTCCATTTATGATGAGTCTTTAATGTTTCTATTTAGTAGACAAATGTTATTTTTACGTACATAGGCCAACAAAGAACTTGTCTAAAGGAAAAAAAAACAAATTTTAACCAAAAAAACCCAAAACATTTCTAAAGCCACCATTCTATGAGGCAAACACCCATACTATAGTCAAACTCATTTTCTACTGTGATCTGTTTTCTATATTTGACATATGAAAGTGGATGATGACTGCCACTTAAAATTATGCTCTGGGGCAAATGTGCTTGAGGGTGAACTGTGAACTTTGTGATCTAGGTGGCTAAATTTCTTGTGGTTAATAGAAGATCCCGTGCAGTAAGGAGTTCTTAAACAGTGTTGAGTGGATAACTGTGAAGAGAATATTATAAATTAATGTCTGAGCATTTCTTCAGTGGTATTCCTTACACAGAACGTATGTGCAATCTTTGCATATATTCTCTTCATCTAGTATACTTGTAGAATGGGGGTGTCTTTGTTTTTGAAGATCTTCTAGAAGCAGGTGGTGTTCTGGCCCTCTGCCCCTCTACAGCTACCTGCTTACTGCAGCCCTACCTGGAGCCTTCACTCCCGCCAACACCTGGAACGTAGTCTTAGAAAATATCGTTGCTGACATTCAGTTTCCCATAATCTCTCTGTAACCATTCATTTCGTATAACCTAACAACTGGTTCCTTTCAATGTTCTGTGTAACATGGTTCCCCTATCCTGGCTCAGATCAAATATTCTCTATCATCCCATCTTTCATAGGAAGATGTAAAATGAATATAAAATGCCACTCTTAAGGGATATTATGACTGGTCAGCAGGAGTGGAGGGACAATTTTGGATTCTTGGGAATACTGGGATATTTTTAGGACCTAGAAATGAGACAGAATTCTCAAAAACAACAAAAAACTATTTACTGATGACTCATAGACAACAAGTGAATGAATTAGAATCAGGCTAGCAGTTCTCAATATGACAATTCCTTTATTGTAAAGTTGTTGCAAAACAGCCAGTTCTGCTTTTTGAGCTTCTAGTAGATCTGGGGCAGATAGAAAGTGTAAGCAAAAGCATGTTAAGAATAACAAGTGGGTAGGGGATGCCTGGGTGGTTCAGCGGGTTAAGCATCTGACTTCGGCTCAGGTTATAATCTCATGGTTGGTGAGTTTGAGGCCCTCATTGGACTCTGTGCTGACAGCTGAGAGCCTGGAGACTGTTTCAGACTCTCTGTTTCCCTTTCTCTGCCCCTTCCCTGCTTGTGTTCTATCTGTCTCTGTCTCTGTCTCTCTCAAAAATAAACATTAAAAAAAATTAAAAAAAAAAACAAGTGGGTAGTTGAAGAGAAAAAGGAAAGGGACCTTGGAGGGGGAAACTGTGCAGCAAGCACCATTGAACAAAAACCATTTCTTGATTTCCCTTCCTGGTTTGAAACAGTATCAGTGTCTGGTTTACAATGAAAAAAAAATTTTATAAGGTTTTTTTTTATTTTTGAAAGTGAGGGAGACAGAGTGCAAGTGGGGGGAGGGGCTGAGAGGGAAGGAGACAAAATCCAAAGCAGGCTCTAGACTCTGAGCTCTCAGCACAGAGCCTGATGGGGGTTTGAACTCACAAACTGTGAGATCATGACCTGAGCAGTAGTAGGACACTTAACCGTCTGAGCCACCCAGGCACCCCTGCTTTACCTCTTTTTAGAATCACCAGTTTGTGGGAGACCAATTTTACTAAATAAAAGATGTAATGCCAAAGCACCCTTTATACTAAGTAATAGGTTTACCAACACATAGTTACTATATGGCAAATACTGTGCGTCATGAATAAGGGATTGAAGACGGGAGTGCAGTTATTAATAGGAGTGGGCTAGGATCTTAAGTCATGCTAGGATATGTCCTGGAGCAAGGTTAAGATGTACAGCATTGGAAAAGTGTGGGATGACAAAGTAGAATTTCACAGTGAGTTGGATCTTTGATATTTATGAGTTGCTTCATTTCTTTTTATTCAGATCTGATAATCAAATTAATACAGGTAATGGTTATCAAATCACAACTTTGTTTTTAATTGAAGCAAAATTGAATAACATTTTATATGTTTAAGGTATACAACATCTGATAAATTTTTATATTACGATATATTTACAATTAGCAGTAGCTCACGCCTCTATCCTGTCACATAATTATCATTCCTTTTTTGCGGTGGGAATAATGAAGATCTAGTCTTGTAGCAACTTTGCAGTTTATAATACATTATTACTGTCTATAATCACTGTGCCTTGCATTATATCTCCACAACTTCTGTATCTACTGGTTGCAACTTGGTATGCTTAAACCTCTCTGGTTTCCCCACTCCCTAGGCCCTTACAATTATTGTTGTGTTCTTATTTACAAGTTTGGCTTTTCAGATTCCACATAAAAGTGATAACATAGACGATTTGTCTTTATCTGTCTGATCTCTCATTTTGCATAATGCACTCAAGGTTCATCTGTGTCGTTGGAAATGGCAGGATTTCCTTTTTCTTCATGGCTGAATAATATTCCATTGTATCTGTATACAATAACTTCTATACCCATATACAAAACTTCTTTTATCCATTCATCAAAGAATACTTAGTGTTTTTGTAAAAAATGCTGCCATAAACATGGAAGTCCATACATTCATTCTGGAGAATCATTTCATTTCCTTTGGATATATACCCAGAACTGGGATTGTTGGATCATCTAGCAATTGTGCTTTTGATTTGTAGGAACTTTGATACTGTTGACCATAGTGGCTGAACCTATTTGTATTTCCACTAACAATGTGTGCGGGTTCCCTTAAATTCACATCCTCACCACACTTATTAAATTATATGTTCTTGATACTAGCCATTAAAACCTCATTGGGGTTTTGATTTCCATTTCCCTGTTCAGTTGTTTAATATCTTTTCATGTACCTGTTGGTCATTAGTGTATCTTCTTCAGAGAACTATATATTCAGTTCTTCTGCCCATCCCCCCCCACATTACATTACTGTTAATGAGTTGTAGGAGTTCATTAAATTGAGTATCAGATGCATGATTTGCAATTAGTTTCTACCGCTTGGTAGGTTGCTTTTTCATTTTGTTGGTTACCTCTCCTTTGCAGCTTTGTATTTTGTCATCCCACTTGTTGATTTTTTGCTTTGATTGAATTTTTGTTGTCCTAATCAAAAGAGTGAAAACTCATTGTCCATTCCAATGTCTAATGTCAAGGAGTTTCTTTCTTTCTTTCTTTCTTTCTTTCTTTCTTTCTTTCTTTCTTTCTTTCTTTCTTTCTTTCTTTCTTTCTCTCTTTCTTTCTTTCTTTCTTTCTTTCTTTCTTTCTTTCTTTCTTTCTTTCTTTCTTTCTTTCTTTCTTTTGCATTTTAAGGTATCTGGTCTTAAATTTAAGTCTTTAATGTGCTTAAAGTTTCTTTTTGTCAGTGGTGTAAGATAGGGGTTCAATTTTAATTTTCTGCATGTGATCCTCCAGTTTTAACAACACCATTGGTTGAAGAGATTACGCTTTTCTCATTGAATTTTCTTGGCTCCTCTGTCAACTACTAGTTGAATATGTATGTGGGGGTCTGTTTCTGGGCTCTCAATTCTGTTGCATGGTCAATGTATCTGTTTTTATGCGAGAACCATATTTCTTTCATTATTAGAGCTTTGTAGAATAGCTTGAAATCATGAAGTGTGATACCTCTGACTTTGTTAAAATAGCTTTGGCTGTTCAGAGTCTTTTCTGGTGTCATACATATTCTAGGATTATTCTATTTCAGTGAAAATATCTTAAGAATTCAGATAGGGATTGCCTTGAACCTATGGATGGTTTTGGATAGTATGGACATTTTAAGAAAATTAACTCATCTATGAATAAAGGATATTTTTGCATTTGTATCTTGAGTTTGTTTCATAAAGGTCTTATATATTTTATTGTATAGATTTTATACTTCCTTAGCTGTATTCTTAAATATGTTGCTGTTTTTTGATGGTACTGTTTGTTTCAATTGTTTTACAGATGTTTTATTGTTACTCTGTAGAAAAACACCTGATGGCTGTATGTTGATTTCATATTCTGTAATGCTACTTATTTTGTTAATAACTTCCAACAGTTTTTTGGTGAAGTCTAGAACACTCACTATGGCTGAGTTTAGATGAAGCCCCAAATTCTTCACACACTTCTCTGGGCAATAAGGACCTATAAGATAGAGTAGACAAGTGATGGTTTGCCTGTATGCCATCCTGAATGTTAGATGAAAATGATTTTTAGAATAACACCCATTTGCCGCTGGCTTTCCCCGACTTGAATGACAGGGATGAGCTACTCTGCTTGGCTTCAGGAGCTAGGTAACTACTTTACTTTCTTAATAATAGACCAAAGGATCCACCCCCTTCCTACTGACCTTGAGGAATCTGTGAATACTGCATTACTGCACTAATTATTAAGGGAGAAGTAATATTACAATACAGACATTGGGACTAGAAGCTTCAGATGAAAACAACCAAGTCCTGACCTCTTTGGAACTTAAGCTTCCCTGCGGAACCACCTTCTCAGGCCATTACTATGAACAAAATGTGGTTGACAGAGTCTCCGTTCTTTGGAACACAGTGGACAACCACACATAAGGAAAGGAATTCTCACTTGAGATTTCTCTGATAACTAAAATATCACCTGTCTGTTCTAGGTGATGGGGTACTTTTGTGATACTACATGAATGCATGCACAACTATACCCCCCTCCCCCACTCCGCACCAACATTTGAATGCCATGTGGACCACTAACAACTTTGCCAAGTTGTATTTTTATAGTTGTATTTTTTCAATACAAAACGTAGCTTCTATTCCACTTACTTGCTACTTTATTTTGTTTCCTCTGCAGTATGTTATTTAATCTCTGGGAATGGAGAAGAGAATTTTGTGCTGTCTGTGAATGCAGATGGACTTTGTTGGACTGTTTCAAGAACAGAGAAATGGGCAGTGAGATATAATTAATGAACATTACAGAGGAAATAGTTAATTTGCTTTCAGGACAGTATCTCAGTCTTAAAACTAAGTTTACTCACTGGGAATCTTTTGATCATGATTAAATTAGGAAACCCAATATAGATCTCTAAAGGATAAACATGCTGTAATTTGTCAAAAGCTAGAATTTTACATGTTTACTCAAGTGGCTTTTTAACAGACAGTAGTTCCATTTGTAGAATTTGTGAAGGAAATTACAGGGATTTCTAAATGATATTGTTTACGGGAATGAAATGTCATGCAGGGCCATTTCCTAGTACATTAAATTGAACCAAAGGACAGTTCAAATTTTCCAAATGATACTCCTTAGTCATTTACTAACTCTAGTCTTTGAATTGAATGTGAATTTCCTGTGGCAAATTGCTGACTGCTAGTCTTTTTGATAGGACACTTAATTACATGGTTCACATCTTTTCAGATTCAGTCTCTATAATCAAGTCAATGAATATTTCTCTCAATATGTAAAAAGTGTATAAGAATTCTGGTTTGTATTTGTTTTTTTGTATCGGGAAACATACATTGTTTCCTATATGACTATTTATTGGGGACATAGGAAGGAATAGAATGAGTGTCTTTGGGTAAGATGAGATATGCTAATGTTATATTTCTAAGGAAAGACCAATGTTGTGTGTCTGATTAATAAGACATGTTTCAGAGTGAATATTTTCACACAAAATACTGTCCAGCAACCTTACCTTGATATGACTTACAGGTTTCAATTTCAGCTTGTTTCACTCCTCCTTCTCAAAGACAAAGCCAGAGTAATTGACATCACCGAATTAGTGTATATGTGACTTCATACTGATCCAACAATAATCCTCTGAGTTCAGTTTTCAACCCTGAGTATTTATATGTCTATCAGGGGGATAGAATTGAAAAATATGGTGATTAATACAAGTAGTAATCTCAGGAACCTGAACTGAAAAATGCTATTTTCATTTTTCATAGTGTTCATCTATGTGTGAGTTAAAATATGGTCCTAAGTGAAATTGAAGTATTAATACTTAATTAAAAATGGAAAGACTTAAACAAGTTTTTTCCATGTTCTTAGGACTCTTGACATTTGTAGCTATTGATAGTTCACTTCTGGGAGTGAAGGGTACATGGGTAAGAGGAAAGAGGAATAAGGTGAACTAGAAGATACTATACACTGAAGTCCAAGATTCCTTATTTCTTAGCTTCTTAAAGAGAGCCTAACCCAAAGTTGTGACTACAGCAAGTTGTTACAACATTTCTTCTAAACACTAAAGACTGGATGATAGTAATCTGAGGCTTGGTTCTAACGAGCTGGTACTTCATTATCTTCACTTACTATATGTCTCGAATGGGCATCATAATACACTGTTCTAGCTCACTATGTTTTTTTGAACTCAGAGTGAGACCATATGTAGTAATCTTTTGTAATATAACAAGCTAATTGTACTAGACAAATGGAAGTCTGGTGTCTCTTTCATTTCATGTCTTTTTAGATAAGAGTCCTAATAGATCTGACCAAAAGAACACAACCCAAAGCCTTTAATTATTCATCCTACCTTTTTATCTCTTGTAAAAGATTCAAAGAGAAAGGTATTTTTAAGAACACTGGGACAGTTACTGAACTAGTGTGTGTGTGTGTGTGTGTGTGTGTGTGTGTGTGTGTGTGTGTGTGTGTGTGTTTCCCTGCAAAAAATCACATAAGATTTATTTGGTTAATAAACTGCTTTTGAGTTGTCATTTCTCATTTTCTAATTTGAAATAGTCAAAGCATTAATTTTGATGATAGAGTCACTCATTAAGCCCATTCTTACTTTTTCCTTTTAATCACAAGAAAATGTACCTCAGTCAGTCTTTGTAAACTGAGTCACATACTGGCTTAAATTATTAAGGCCATGGAAGGACTGAACAAAATTCTAGTAAATGACTTGCCTTAAAACAGACTTGACAACCCTCTCATGATCCTTATCCCAGTCAGATTGTATACTCCTTTATATCCTTGAAGCAGATCCAAACTGAAATTCATATTTTATTACCTAAAACTATTTTTTATTTTCTGTATGGGGAACAAGAAAGAGGAATCAAGAGCTATGGATAGAAAGCTTTCTACCTGTCAACTTATATCCCATTATTACACTATGTTTGTTTTCTTTCTTGGATCTACTCTGGGAAAGTGCTGAGAATTAATTCTTTTCCAGGTATGCTCTGAGGAGTGGGGGCGGGGGGTATGGGTGGTAGAGAGGAGAGAATACTCTGGAGCTGCTGATTTTTAAGATATTAGCCCTTGCCAACTGCCACTTTTCCCAACTATTGAAAAGGACATTGAAGAACTTTATTCAGTCCTATGTTACGAATCAAAACAGGGCAACTATTTTATCCTTGACAAATTTTAGGGAGGAGAATAAGTTTAGGACAGCAGGCCAGTTAAGTAGAGGTGTTATATTATTTTCATAGAGCCGGCAAAGCACTGTATAAAAATGTCTGATACTCCATATTACAATTCTGAATTAACTTTTAAAAGGGAAGAATTCTGGTAATTTGCTTTTCTTAGTTATTTTTAAATTTTACTTCCTAAATCTTGAGGGTTTTGGTTGTTTTTTCTTTTAATATGATGACACATGTTTACATGTGTTAAGTTTCTAAAGCATTTAATAAATGACACAGATGATTTTATTTCATCAAGCCTTACAAGTGGTTACAGCTGTTTTGCATAGACTCCTAAAAATAAACTTCTGTGGAATAGAAAAAGATACTAGAAACTTCCCCAAGAAGGTTAACTACAAAAGTTACTGCTGTCACATTCTTGTTTTAGTATAAGAACCATTTGAAAATACACCTGAAGTGTAGTATTTGAAAAGTGAATGGAGGAAAAGATACGGCATTAGTGAAAATTGGATTTATATGTACAGTCTAAAAAATAAGGTTTTATAATCATAATAAAGACTATTTATAATGAAATCTAGTATAAATAAAATTCCGATTTTTTTTCAAGGGTTGAGATCAGGAGATAAATCCCCATGATCATTAATACCTTACCTCACTCTACACTCAAACCAGTATCTTTTGATGATGTATGCAACTTAGTCATAAGCTTTTTTGATTTTTTTTTTTAAATCAGGTACATTGTGTTAGAGATCACATGGTGATGATGGCTTCTCATTTGTTTGGGAGAATGGTTTGACCCAACAAATGTTACTCACTACTTACCTGTCAGGCTCAATGTTACATGCTGGGGATAGGGTGGTGAACAAGATGGACAGGATGACTGCTTTTGGGGTGCTTTTTGGAGCCCCAGTTGTCAGCTAAACTCCTTGATGAGATATTTGGGGCCCTTTGTCTAGAGAAGGCAGCATCTTCCCCATTGCCCAGCTGCCATCAGGTCTGGCCAAATATACCCACCTGTACTGTGGATATACAGCTTAGGTTTTTATTCCGGTCTCCTATTAGGCAATTTGAGCTAATAAACTATATATATTCAGCAAAACATGTTTTCAAACTGGTTTCTGATCTAGCACAGTAATAGGAGATCCAAGTTTTGCCAATGGGAAATCTAACCTTCAAAATCTTTTCCTGGTAAGGCAGATGGTAATGTAATTCTATGGTAAACTTACGTACAGTTGAATTTTGTTTTTAATTGTGTAGTTGAATTGTGCATTGAATTTTTTCTTGACTAGTTTCTAATAGGGAATTAGGATGCTAAATATTGGCTTGTGTTGCTTAATTGACATCCATCCACCTAAATAAAACAAATGTGTAATTAACTGGAGATCACGACTCACTAAGAAACAACTGTGATAAATGAAAATTGACTTTCCATACTTAATTACCTGAAAGTCTTACAGGAGAGTGATCATTGTATGTAGGTAAAAGATAATTAGACTATTATATTCTTTACCTATGAATTTTAAATGTCAACAGTTACTTAAGGCCTAAAATAAATCATGGTGAAACTGCTATAAATCAGATAAATTGTCTAACAAAAAATTAGTAAGTATGTTAATTGTAATAAATGTTTACAAGGACCCCATGGGGACAGGACACTGTTTTCCAGTATCTTCTGAGGGTCACTTACATCAGAATCACTAATAAGACATATTAAAAATGAACAATCCTTGGGGCACTTGGGTGTCTTAGTTAAGTGTCTCACTCTGGATTTCTGCCAGGTTACGACCTCACTGTTAATGGGATTGAGCTCCATGTTGGGCTTCGTGCTGACAGCACATAACCTGCCTGGGAGTCTCTCTTCATCTCTCTGTGCCCCTCCACTGTTCTTGCTCGCTTGCTCTCTCTCTCTCAAAATGAATAAACATTACAAAAAAAAAAAGGCAGAATCATTGGCCTTACCAAGCCTGATTGAATCAGGAACTCTAGAAGTGAGGAATCTGGTGCATTACTTTTATTTTATCTTTTTAATCTTTAATTTGAGAGAGTGTATGCGCGCACGCACACACACACACATACACACACGTGAGTGGGGGAGGGACAGAAGGAGAGAGAATCCCAAGCAGGTTCCAGCCTCAGTGTAGCACCTTTCTTTTAAAACACATCTTGGGCTGCCTGGGTTCTAAGTCGCTTGAGACTTTGCGTTCAGCTCAGGTCATGATCTGGTGGTTCCTGATTTAAAGCCCCGCATTGGGCTCACTGCTGTCAGCACAGAGCCTGCTTCAGGTCTTTATCTCTGATCTTTCCCTGCCTGAGAGTGCATGCTCGCTCGCTCTCTCTCTCTCTCTCTCTCTCTCTCTTAAAAATAAACATTAAAAAACAACAACAACAACAAAAACACATTTTCTGGGTGATTGTTATGTATCGCAATTTTAAAATTAGTTATAAGCCTAGCTGAAGCCTTGTTCCTGTAGCTAGGAATGATACAGGAATGCATTTTCCACAATCATTGGGAACTGTGCAATTTCCTGGATTCCTTTAGCCAATCCACACAAGTCACGGCAGCTCTAGGCTGGTGCCTCCCCCTTGAAGCTGCATTTTCTCAGTGTGTCCTGCCATTATCCGGCATGAAATTGACCCTGTAAGCTGGCTGAATGTGGATTCCCAGACCCCACCTCTGATCTTTTGGGTTAAGATGTTGAGGATAAGTTACTCTGAAATTAATGTTAAAGCACACATTTCAGTAAAAATGTTTTACTTGAAGTCTGTATTTTTTTTAATATTTTAATTAACTTCATCCTCATGCATTTCAAATATTTAATGAGATCCACAACCCTGGTGTATATCTTCAGGGCTGCGAAGACACACCAAAGACTAGGCCTGGTATTTAGGTAATGACTTCACAGGAATGAACTGTCTCCACTTTGCCCATCACTTTAATCCCCTACTCCTCTCTTCAGGCCACTGAATCTGTTAATGCCTGATGACATCTGGGCCTTGTAACTTGGTACCTTCACCTTTGAGATCTTTTTCTTTTCTTCTTGGTATAGTGTAACCTTGTGGAACACGTTGGATTGTGAAGACTTTTGAATACCTGTA
Organism: Felis catus; assembly: GCF_018350175.1. NCBI lineage: Eukaryota > Metazoa > Chordata > Mammalia > Carnivora > Felidae > Felis > Felis catus. Next base: position 105,988,177 of record NC_058369.1, read on the forward strand.
GGCCACTTTGTTTTTTACTATTACACCTTCCCGATACTGTTAAAAGTTCACAATGACACCAATTTCACTTTAATTATGATAATAGTTCAAAATTTTTCTCCATAAAAGGTTTCCGCCAAACATAAGCCCCATCTTAATCCTTTCTGTATGCCCTATGGTGTCCACTGTGCTGCATGACATAAATGATTCTCCTTCTACGTGTGTATCTAAATTCAATGAATGATTACTCATGGAAATGATGTGTCATTTTGAAATGTTTTCTGTAGTCTTTCATGAATGGTTTAGTTAATTGTTTTCTCTGTGGAATGTTTTTCTCTGGGGAATTTTTGGGCGCCATCACTGAGCTCCTAGGAGTCTATTTAGAGCATATGAGAAGGGAAACTCGCTTCTTGGACACATTCTGTTACTCATGCTTTTATTTCAAGTCTCTGCTTGTAGAATATGGAGTCTTGTGTTTAAAATATGTTGTCCTCGGGTTAGGGAGAGCTAGGTGAGGCGAAGCACATTGGCCGTTCTTTAAAATACCATAAAAGACACCAAGAAATCTCCAAACTTATGGTGAATACTTGTTACTCTTCATAGATACGAAACTTAAAATAGCAGGTTGATTGCTATGTATACCTGTGATCAGTCCATTTAATATGTGAGAATCAAAGAAGAAAATGGAAATGAAGCGTTGCTATTTACTTGAAAGCATGTTGGGCTCTATGACACACAAAATGACTCAATAGTGTGTAAATTTTCTTATTTTTCTGCCTGTATTGAATGAATTCTTGCAGCTTCTTGCTAATGAGTCATCTCCTAGACTGCCTCCCCAAAGTCACACCAGTTTTGGATTATTTCTAGGTCAGGGGCTGTAGGTCACTGAGGTAGATTCTATATACCATAGTGGAAAGTGCACAAAATTTTCAGTTGGAGACCACTTGGTTATCTGTTGTTTTCCAGCTTTATGCTTTGTGAACTTTAATTATCTGAGGCTCCCTTCCTCAGCTCTAAACCTGTAGCAAATTCTAAAGACCTCCTTAGAGTCATGTGTATGCTTTAAATAATACGATACATGTGAATGTGTTGGGATTCTTGACCTGTCGAAACTTCATGAAGCCGACTAGAGGCTAGGTGATGTGTGGATTCCTGTGGAAAGAAGTCCTCCTTTTGGATTCATAACTGGGGGAATGGCTGGAATCCAATGGCCTTGAGCATTACCTGAGGAGTTGGATTGCTCTGAATTACATTAAAAGTTTGGCCATTTAGCAAGGCTTTGGTTCACAAATGGAACAAATTGTTCAAAATCTCAAAAATGTTGAATAGCTTTTAGCTGACCGTTAGCTGAAAATCATGTGCAAGAAAGATCTAATGTTGAACCAATGTGGATTTACCAGAACTGTGAAATCGGCAATTGGAAGAAATTCAGAATCTGACTCTAATTAAGGGTTTCTTTGTTTCACAACTGGCTTTCAGTCACAAGAGACTCAAATGTGTCCCTTTAAAAACAGTTCAATTAAAAAAGCTAGATTCAAATATCAGCTATGTCCTTCTAATAGCTGGTAAATAGTTATACTTCCTAACCATATTAATCCTTCCTTTCCTATTGCTTAATAAAACTTAGTCCTTGGGGCTTATATATTTAGTATGATACCTAAAATAATGCTGAATTAGTATTTATGTGTCAGTCTGTTTCTTAGTCCTTCAATTTAATCTTGACGAATTTCACCTATTGAAAACTCCATTTCATGGAGTCCCTTGTGTTCGTAGATTTCTTGAACATTTTATAAGTTCCAAAAGATTTCTCTACCATAGTAGCAATTCCTTATTGCTGTTTCTCACCTCCCTTTCCCCTGGTAGCACACTGTTGGATGGGTTTAAATGCTTTAAGTCAACATTTCCTTCGAATATTGCCATTTACATGTTTTCTTGTCTTACTCCTTTCTGATTTTTGCAACTCTTCTCCATTTTTTGAGATGTGCAGTCAATTATATTTTAAATGTTACAGCAATCTTTACATGAGGTTAGTTAATAATAAGATGCCAGGGGATTAGGAATAAGAAAGTTGTAACTGTTATTTCTGCCACTGGTGCTCCTGTCAGAAATACTTTTCTAATCTAAATGACCTCTGGGTATTACATGAAACTCAACACTGATAGCATCAGAAGAACCTATAATTTCCTTCCCCTTCCTGTTAGCGAAGTCTGCATTTATAAAACTCTTGTGACCTCTCCCAGAGAGACTTTAAAGAGAGCTATTTTGCATATTTTAAAAACCATAATACCAGTGTGTTCAAAATTGACATGACGTGTTCAGTAATGAGTAAGAGCTGGTTATGTTAAATCTATAGAAGCACTCTATTCATCCTGTGAACAATAAATCAGAATACTGAGCAATTATAAATAAGCTAGTTTTATCTATGATATGAACAGTCATTTCATTTTGACTTGGGTGAAAATGTAGACCATGGAATGCAGAGGAGACTTAGCAGGAGACAGCTGTGTGGTTAACCTACGGAGGAAGAGCCTTTGAGGACCAGAACCAAGACAGTGTTAGCCACATTGTTATCCGAATGAAGGAGGGACTGGGAGTTAGGAGCAGACCACGTATACTGCAATGGGGATTAACTTCACATTGATAACGATGATGCTAGTGGGATTAAATTTGTATATATGTTGCAATATGGTTTTCAATACGGACTAATGAAAATGGAGTTCTGGTTGAAGAACGGGACAGTGGAACAAAATGATAACAATTATGATAAGAAGGACCAGTTTTCCTCAGCCAAGTCCCGGAAATAGAGCCTACTCGAGTCCATTCTATATTAGCAAAGATGACCCAGGAAGTCTTTATTGAATCAGAGGACAGTGGGTATAGGGGTTCAGAAACAGATACTCCAAATGCATGTAGGTTATAGATGGAGCACCAGATGGCAGCTTTCCATGATCCTGTGTGGTCACATGGCAGGAAGGGTTTTGTGTGTGTGTGTGTGTGTGTGTGTGTATGTGACACAAAAGCAGGAGTGATAGAATACTGGGGAAACTGGGTGGGAAAGTTTACTTTCTCAGGAAAACTAATATTGGGTGAAGGAAGGCTAGTTTTTCTTTCCCTTTACCCTTTTCCCCTTTCCCTATATCTTCCTAGGCATCTCCTTTGTAATTTGTTCAATAAAGACAAAGCAGAAGGAAAAGTAGGCCCCATGAGGAGGGCGAAGGGGATTGAATAAGCTCAATAGAAGCATAAGCAGTTCAGTATATTGCAGACCACCCACAGTGAGTTCTGTCTCAGCCTTGCCTACCACCAATCATTAAGGCAACAGATTCGTGTAAAAAAAAAAATACCACAATCGGGAAGTAGGGACTACTGCCCTATAGTGTATATTAAACTAGTTCTCAGTCCAGAGGGTATCATAGGTACTATCTAGTTAGCTATAAAATTATAAATAGGACAAGCAAACTCCTCAGATAGTGTTACTAAAGCACAGCTGTATGAAGGTACTCAAGTAACATTTGTAGCCTAAATTCAGGGTAGATGACAGCCTGCATGGAAGGTGGTGTATACCGGGTCAGAGGTGATGTCCTCTGTACATACAACATTGCCTACTCAGTAGTAAGCTGTTAATTAATGCTGAATTTGCTCAACGAAAATTAAGTACATGACACAAGTGAATGAAATACTTTCAAAACCTTCCTAGAACTGTTGTTGAGAATTTGGGATCATTAACAGTTAAGTCTAATAGCTTCATGTGGTTAGATTAAAAATTCACAGTGCACTATAATAGCTTCCTGACTAAGACTAGATTTAGGAAGCACATTATGCTTTGGTATCATTGGTGTGAAGTAAATTCTTCTTGGAAAAGCACATCCACGTAGAGTAGTTTTTAAGATACTCTGGAGGTAGATTAAAAATGAATTAAGTTTTATATTTGACTAGTTAACGATGTCAAAACATTATAATGAAAAAAAAGATTCCCATTAAAAAGTTCTCCCTTAAGTAAAATAGATGTGTTACCATGACCTAACAGTAACATTGAGGTTTCAGACAAAATTTTTCATCTATGGAAGACTATTAAAGAAAAGTGTCATCAACACTACTCCAGTTGCTTTTTAAGCTAGTTACCCCTTCAGGTTGTTCTGTATCATTTAGGGCTTCATGTTCAGGATTTAGAGTTGTAAATTATCAGTATAAACATGATAGGATCTATTGATACTTACATATTAGCTACTTGCAAAATAAACAGGAGTTAATTTACAGTAAAGAATATTTATATTTAGAATTTTTGAGTTTATGTTTTGAGACAGGGAAAGAGAGAGCAAGCAGGGGAGTGGCAGAGAGAGAGAGAGGGAGAAAGAGAATCCCAAGCATGGTCTGCACTGTCAGCACAGAGCCCAGCGCGGGCCTTGAACTCATGAATGGTCAGATCATGACCTGAACTGGAACCAAGAGTCAGGTGCTTAACTGACTGAGCCACCCAGGTGCCTCAAGAGCATTTATATTTTAAAAGGTAGATAAAATATATAAGAAAAGGAAGCTGTACCCGTGCTTTGAGGTTGAAATTAGTACTTGAGACTACTAGAGAATGGAAAATGGATGTGAACTGTGTAACAAAGCAAAATTAGGTTTTATAATTAAATTTTCAAATGAGAAACTCAACCTTCAAAAAAAATTATAATTTTAAATCCTTAATAATGTTTTATATGACATGGGATCTTAGAAGATACATGTAGCATATTAACCAAGTCTCTAAAACCAATTCAATAGCAAATATATATATATTTTTTTGTCATTATAGTCTGTTATAATCCTGCTGTTTTGGGGATGATTGAAAGGAGACTGTCCATCTCTCTCCCTCCTTAAGGATCACACCAGTACCCCTGACTGACCTCCAGAGGCTCATTCTTTGCTTTTCAAAACCATTTTATTTTTTTAAATGTTTATTTTTTTCAAAGAGGGGAGCAGGGGAGGGGCAGAGAGAGAGGAGGAGACAGAGGATCCAAACAAAGCAGACTCTTTGCTGTCAGCACAGCATGTGGGGCTGGAACTCACAACCTGGGAGATTATGACCTAAGTCAAAGTTGGACGCTTAAAGAACTGAGGCCACCCAGGCGCCCCTCGAATCCATTTTCCACAGATTATAAGCACTTCAAATTGGACAAATTCTCCTCTTCAGGACCACCTCTTACTAGTGTTTCCTCCCCCATTTGCTGGAAGTTGAGGCTCCAGCTACAATGCAGCACTTTGTACTTCTTGGAGAGATGCGTGCCATTGCTTGCGTCTGTGCAGAAGTTTCTTCTATCTGGACTTAACTCCTGGATTTCCCTGGCAGATCCCTTCTCTTTAATTCCTTCAAAGACACACAGTGTTCCGAAAGGTATCTCAGAGTGTCTCAACTCCTCCCTTATACAATCCCCAATACTTGGTGTCTACTTACATCATAATGCTGTTTGTACCGTGCTTTAGTTACCAATGTCCCAGGCTAGAATATAAACTCCCAGAGGAAGGATTCTTCCTCTTTCCTCTGTAGAGGCTATGTACCACCTGCATCTGGCATACCATGTGCTCTATGTGTGTTAGAAAACTGAACTCTTCATTGTCTGGGACATTTCAGTAGTGCCAGGAGACTGTCCCATAATGCATGCTACAAAAATGAAACACAAACTCAAGGAATGGAGAATTCTTAATTGGCTAAGTGGAAGGATGTTACACATGCAGGTCTGAGATTTTGAAATGAAAACGGAAAATCTGAAATTTTCTTCCTGGCAAAATAGAGAGCTAACTTAGGAGGAGACAGTGCCATGGAGTGTTAGGTTGAGACTCTAGAAGTCCAGAATGTAGAAAATGAAAAGATGAATAATAAGGGCCCCAAGCAGAAGGGATTCTCAGCTTTACTCCTCCGGAATGGCTAGTTTTTGTTTGTTTGTTTGTTTGTTTGGTTTGTTTTAGCACCACTGATGTATGTGATACGAGTAAATAGGTATCTGAGCCCAATTTTGGAGAGTGAAAAATGCCCATTTTTAATATTGACCTCAGGCTTCTAAAATCTTTGCTGCATTTCGTGACTGTTGAGGAATGAAAGACTGAAATGTATTTGACTCTAAGACAAACGTAACCTGTTGGGAAGATGAGGGCTTTGGGAAGAAAGGAAGAGGTGTTTTTGAGATGAGTTCACAATGCTGGAATATTATTTCCATGTTACTTACACACATGGAATTTTTTTGGGAGAAGCTAGAACAATTAGGAACTTGTTCTGTACCATTATTTAAACTCTACTTGTTAAATCTCACATTGACTCTACTTCTCAGATATTATAAATGAGATGTGCAAAAAAGAAGAAACAAAAAGCAGAGAATAAACTGGGTGCCACCAGGGTAGGTGGTGGAAAGTTGGGAAGAATGGGTGGAGAGTGGGAGATAGACTTCCAGTGATGGAATGAATTAGGCCTCGGAGTAAAAGTCACAACATAAGGAAGCTAGTCAGTGATCCTGTGTAATAGCAGTGTATCTGGACAGGTGACAGCTACACTTGGGAACACAACATAATGTACACACTTGTGGACTCAGTGCAGCACAGTGGAAACTAAGGTAACATTGTCAGCTATACTCTAATAATAAAACTGCCTAAAAATACCAGGTTTGCAAAAATGATAAACAATACATTCAGATTATATAATAAAGGGAATCTTAGAAAGAAAAGGCTCTATGGCTCAATATCTGGTACTCGAAGAATTTAGAAATTAGTGATCACATGGACGGAAGATAGAGAACATAGATACTTACCCTAATTTTTTTTGTTTTACAAATAAATAGAAACTTACTTAGGACTAAGTTTTACTTGAAATTGTGTTAGTAACCTTCTGTATATTGATATTACAGTGGTAACAAGTTCCCGAAATTAAAAAAAAAATAATCTTCATCAAGCTGGTTAAAAGGACTGTATGAGAATGTGTTTTCAGAGATAGGTCACCCATGCCTCAAAGAAAATGCTAACTGATGACAGGGAGGGAAAGGAGGAAATGTTAAAGGTAATAGTACATAGGAGCACCTGGGTGGCTCAGTAGGTAAGGCGATGGACTTAAGCTCAGGTAAAGTTCTCACAGTTCATGGGTTCCAGCGGCTTGTCAGGCTCTGTGGAGCCTGCTTCGAATTCTGTTTTCCTCTCTGTTTGCCCCTCCCCCACTCAGTCTCCTTCAAAAATAAATAAACGTTAAAAAAAAAAAAAGGCAATAGTACACGGAAAAAGAAATACAGCAGTCAATTGACCAGAAGAAAAACGTGGTGTGGAATTTAAACTCAAAAAGATTTTCATGGAACAGTTGCATCTGAAAAGTTTCTCAGCTTTTTGGGCTGTCATACAAAATACACAAAGTTAAATAATTCATAATGTTTGATTTGTGCTCAAAAAATTAAAGCGACTTAATTCTGGAGCCCAGATTGAATACATCTCTTTGTTACTGCTACCATCATTAACATGAAAATTTTAGGAAATTTATTCCTCGATTTAGCCAGTTAGGACAGGAAGAAAACGTAATTGAGAAAAAATATATTTGAACACATGCATGTGTTAAAATAGTGTCGAGGGGTATGACTTTTAACCTGCAAGTTTAGATTGCATGTAAAGCACCTTAGTGATGCATTATGGGGCAGGTAGCAGTTCAGAGCACACCAGAAGTAAGACTGCCTTGGGTGGATGCCCACATGCTAAGTTACTGACTCTAAAACCCTAGACAATACAGTTGGTTTTCCTGAGTCTTCACTTTGTAAGATGGGCATGGTGTTACTGCTTCCCAATTCATAGGGATGTTAGGTGACGCATAAATAGGTATCTATGTGACTATTACATATAATATATACATATGATGTGTATATACATATAATGTATACGTGTGACGATTGTATACAATATATGGAAAGCAGCCAGAATGCTCTGTTACTCACAGTAAATGCTATACTGACTATGTTCATGGATGAATCTTAGGACTGACCTCAGGTGTGCTAAGAGCGTTCTGATAACTTGAGACAAGTGTGAGTGGGAAGCACACCATACCAGCTGGTGTTTATACTGAAGGATCTCCAGTGAACAGTTCTGTTCTGGACTGTCGCAAAGGGGTGAAATAAAGAAATAGAATTGATGTATATTGAATACCAGGGTGTGAGAAGAGGTCTATTTCATAAATGGGAAAAGATCTAGAGAACAGGAGGAGAAAATAAAGAGAGTACAACAGGAGAATATGGAGGAGAAGATTCACGGGACTCTTGGTAAAAATTCAGACTCATGAACTGAATTTAAAGGAGTGATAGAGAATGTAAAGCAGGAAATAGAGCTGAGATTAAAAATTGCCCATCTTTCATGAGAAGACTTGTGCACAGACATGGTGTCTATAAACAAGATGTGCATCTCCTTTTCTGATACTGAAATCAAAGGATCACTTCTGAAAAGGCAGGGGCATGTGAAAAAGTGCCTGATGGAATTGGAAGGAATAACGAAGTCCTCTGACTGCTTGCTGAACCATGTCCACAGATGGATGAGAGGGATGGGACTAGAGGAAGCATCAAAGGACCTTTTCCCTCACAATCCTTGATTCTGCCCTAACTTGCCTTGTAGGAAACCAAGCCCAAGTATAACACCCCTCTAGGTAATTGAAAATTGGCTACATTTTAGAAGAAAATTTTGACTTTTTAAATATAGGAAAGCTGATAATTTGTTGTTTAACAAACTGAATGAATAATATAAAGTAGTTGGCCTGTTGGGTTGAAGCTCTGTTGAGAATGATCATCTTTATTTCTCTTGGCTACCCGAAAGCGTAGACAGATTTATCACACTAATTTTCTTGTACCTTGTGCATAATTACATACAATCGTCTTCAGCAGGCTCAGCCCCAACAGCTTTTAACCATGATGGAGTATAATAGGTAATACTTCACTAGGAACACATTAGGAAAGTAGCTTTCTAAACAAAGGAATGGCCTTCCAAGTCAGCCATTGGTGATTAAATTCAGTTAAGAGATGAGAAAACAAAATGATTTGTAAATCCACGTGGCAGTCATCGGTTTTCTAAAAGGAAATTAATTTCTATTCCAATTCACTTGACATTTTTGAGGAAAGGCACTGTCAAATGATTAGTATATTAAAGTAAAATACTATAGAGGTGATGTTAGGTTCCAGAGTTACATCTAAAAAATACGGTAGTTCTGACATTAAGTTGGACTCATGCCTTTTTTTCCCCTGCCCCTCCAATTCATCATGCTTTGTTGAAGAAAGTAAGGTTTCCTTCTGTGGCTAGCCAGCAAGGTGCCTCCGTGAAGAGACATTTACTTCCCTCAAGTAAATATCCATACTTCGTGACGTTTGAACTGTTAACTTTATGTCTATTTTCATACAAATACTTGGTGTTGAGGTAAATAACCAGTACCAGTGGAATAAGTCTGGCGGTGATTATACCGTATGCTATTGCTAATACAGGTTATGTGGAGATAACAATGTCTACCCCAAACAAAGACTTCTAATGGTGTGTTTTTCATTCTGTAGTAAGTTGGTAGAAGAAAAAGACTGAGGCAGGCACATACCTAGAATATGTTCAGTTAAAGTTCTAAGTAGTTTTCAAGTAGTTAGTAAGTTATCTAGGAGAGAGGTAGTGGCCTTGATAAGAATTGCCAGTCATGATAGAAATGACAATTACTTTGTTATATGAAATGGGACACTTTTTAAATCTTAGTTTTTCATCATGATGAATATACTCCTTCATTTCCATCCTCTGTTCCCCCTATTTCCCCACCTACATCCTCTGTGATAACCATTAGGTTGTTGTCTATAATTAATAATCTGCTTGGTTTGTCTCTCTCTCTCTTTTTTCCTTATATCATTTATTTTATTAAGTTTCATGTATAGGTGAAAGTATATGGTGTTTTCTTTCTCTGACTGGCATATTTAACTTACATTATACTCTCTAGCTCTATCCATGTTAATGCAAATGGCAAAATTGTTTTTTTTTTCCTCTATGGCTGATTAATATTCCAGTGTGTGTGTATGTGTGTGTGTGTGTGTGTGAATTTTTCCATTTCTTCTTTATCCATTCATCTACAGATGTATACATGGGCCATTTCCATAGTTTGGCTATTATAAATAATGCTACAATAAACATCAGGGTGCATGTATCTCTCTGAATTAGTGTTAGTGTATTTTTCAGATGGATACCCAGTAGTGTGATTCCTGGATTGTATGGTAGTTATATTTTTACTTTTTTGAGGAATCAATAATGTTTTCTACAGTGACTGCACCAGTTTGCATTCCCACCAACAGTTTAAGAAAGGCATTCTCACCAACACATGTTGCTTCAGTTGTTGATTTTAAGCATTCTGACAGGTGTGAGGGAATTCCCTCATTGTGGGTTTGATTTGCATTTCCCTGAGGATGAGTGGTATTGAGTATTTCTTTATGTGTCTGTTGGTCATCTGTATGTCCTGTTTGGAGAAATGTCAGGTCAAGTCTTATGCCCGTTTTTAAATTGGATTGTTTGTTTTTTTGGCTACTGACTGACTTGTATTGGTTCTTCATATATTTTGGTTACTAATCCTTCACTGGATGCATCACGTACAATTATCTTCTCCCATTCTGTAGGTGGTCTTTAAGTTCTGTTTCTTTAACTGTGCACAAAGTACTTATTTTGATGCAATCTAAATAGTTGATGTTTGCTTTTATTTACCTCGCCTCAGGAGACATAACTAGAAAATTTTACTAGATTAAAAAAATTTTCAAGTTCAAATATAACTTCAGTTTGTTGGGGCCACTATTGAAAGACATAGCACAAGATACCTTGTTTAAAGACCTACAAACCATGTTCTCCAACATGCTAAAAATTATAATGAAGGTAAAGCAGTATTTTCAAGAAAATCTTACATGCTTCACAGAGGGCCCTGGCGTTGGACATGTGTAAAAATTCATTTCCAACATGGCAGAACTGAAATTAATAGAGCTGGCTTTGGAAAACATAACATCCTCATGACATCATCAAAACCACCCCTTGCATTATAAATAGACATTGATTTCCCTTAAAGTGACAAAAAGTAGGGTAGAGGACAACTGACAGGATTTTTGTACATGCCCAGCCTCTATTGATGCATGAACAGTCTTGGGGTGGTCTCATGGGACAATCTGATGGATGTAGAGGATAAAATCTTTTTATGGACTAGACAGGGACAGTTAGGAAGCGAACTCCTATGCACATGAATACTCAAAGGTGGAGAACACGTGATAGAATATGACAAGGTATAAACTCTTTTTGTCTACCTTTGCAAAAACTCAACTAATACATGAAATTATGTTGATTCTTTCACTGCATATGAATGGAGAATTAGAGTAATACATGTACTTGATTTATAGGATTTTCAGGAGAGAATAGATAATGTTCTATAAAAGATCATCCTCTATGCTAGGCTTAGGGTGTCCTAGTGATGAAAGAGAAGATTTAGCACATGCAGTATACTGATCCTCAAACTTGAGCATGTGACAGAATTACCAGTAGGGTTTGTTGAAACACAGATGGTGCAGCAATGTTTCTGAGTCAACTGGATATTCTCAAGAGAAAGAAGGAAGTTGAATCCTTAGTCAACTCATACACAAAAATGAATCAAAGATCTAAATATAGGAGCTAAACTATAAAGACAGAATAAATCATAGCAACAAAGTAAAAAAATACATGAACTGAGTGACACCAAAATTAAAAACACTTACATCTTGAACACTAAAATTGTGAAAGACAACCCACAGAATGGGGGAAAATTTTATAAATAGTTATATCTAATAAATTATCAATAATAAAATATATAAGGTAATATATATTATATAATATCAATGTATCTAATAAATTATCAAATAATATATGTAATAATATCAACATATCTGATAAATTAAAAATTGTAATTTGGGACTTGTAGCTAGGAGTTTTAAAAAATACTACCAACACTCAAGACAACCAAAATTAAAAAAAAAGGGGGGGGGAAGAACTTGAATAGACATTTCTACAAAGAAGAGACAGAAATTCATAAACATATGAAATAATCAATATAATTGTCCATCAGGTAATGAATATATAATGTAATATCTAATATATAGTAAATAGATGTCCACACAAAAACTTGGACATGAACGTTTCTAGCAGCATTACTCATAATAGCTAAGAAGTGCAAACAGTCCAATTGTCCATCAATTGATGAATCAACAAGTTAATTGTGGTGTATCTATACATTGGAGTATTATCTGGCACCAAAACGAAATGAAACACTGAATGCTGCAACATGGATAAAACTTAAAAACACTTAATGAAAGAAATCAGTCACAGAAGACCATGTGTCATCTGATTTCATTTATAATAAATGTCAAGAAGTAAATATCTGCAGATTTGCAGGTGAGAAGATGAAGGGATTGGTGATAATGAACTAACTCCTGCAGGGTTTATTTTTCAGATCATGGAGATGTTCTAAAATTTGTTGTGATAACTGTACAATTTTGTAAATATACTAGGAGCCATTGTACATTTGAGATGGGTGAATTATGTGGCAGATGAATTACATCTGAAGCCTAGTTTAAAAAAAATTTTAAAAAATTGCTTGACTTCACATCCATAGTCTTTGAATTGGTATATGTGAGAAGTCTGAGAATTTAAATTTGTGGTGAATTCCCACTTGTTGCAAAGATACTGGCCCAGGGACCATATTTGGACAGGCACTGCAGTAGAGATAGATAACCTTGGCTGCTTTGTATGATCACTGGGGGGGGGGGGGGGGGGGCTTGAAAAAATGTGCATGCCCAGGATTAGATCAGTATCTCTAGGCTGCGGCTCGGGTAATTTCTAAAGCTCCCCAGCGATGCAAACCAATATGCAATAAAGTTTGGAGGTCCTGACACTCGTAGCTATGGGAGATAGTGGGCTAAATATATAGGGAAGAGAAGTGCAGAGGCCTGGCTCTCAAGTAGGTGCCTTATACCTCGTAATATTCTAAATAGGAGAAATAGCTATAAGTGGAAGCTAAAAAAAACAATTCAAACACTATGTTGACAAAAGAAGTTGAATTGACCTTCCAATTCTCAAAGCATTAAAATATCTAAAAAGCAAATAAAATTCACATGCTTAAAGTACATACTTAAAGGTGCTCCAGACTGTGTTGTAGGCATCTTAAAATCCCACAGAGACTATTTTTTCATATGTTAGTGCTTCTGCATCAGAACAGGGTCTGATTCTGCTGTTTCCCTTGTCATCCTAGAAATAATCCTCCTCCACTTGAAAAACTTAGCAAAAATTTTGAAGCAGTTACAAGAGCTAGTTACCATCGTGTGTATGATCCTAATTTTCCAGATAATCAACTCAGGTATATAGCACAAACAAAGGTGTAGTCATGTTGTACAGGCAGGGACTCACTTCGTTTGGCATTGGCAAGTTAGAAAGCCAGCTCCGTCAGGAACACATTCCAAGAACACACGAATGAAGCACAGTTTGGGAATCAAACCTAACATGAAGGAACAGTTAGGGCATGACATTCAGACAAGATCTATGAAGGCTGATCCATGGAAAGTCTTGCCTGCCCTATGTTAAGGTTTAAGAAGCCTTTCTGCTGTACCTTGGCGGGACGAAGCAAGAGTCAGTTCTACAGGTGTAGAGGAAGGCATTTTGAGGTCGTGTTCCGAAAAGTCCCCAGGTTACCCCAGGATCCTCTAAGCTCCACCTTTGCCACCGTTGTCTAAAGTTGGTCTTCTGCCAGTTGACAATTTGATGGAAAGAACAAGAAGAAATGAACCTTGGAGTCAGGAGATACCTGATGTTCACCTACAAAATTTGAGCATTAAGTGTTGGTAAGTACTAAAATTCTTGTGATTCCTGAAACAATTAGGCAAATGACCAATGTCAATTGCATTATAGTGTCAAGGTTCAGTTACATCAATTGTTGCCTGGAACCAGGTCTTAAATATCAACTGGAAATGGAAACTACCACCTAAATATTTTCCTCTCTCCTCCCCTTCCAGGTGAAATTCAACCATCTGTTTACTTTCCCCAATGTCCTCTGCTCCCTGCTGTCTGAATTGCCATACAGCTCTATATGGTGATGCAAATTCTTTACTATTCTTGATCAGGCTTAATGCATGCACTTGTCACTGAATATACTGTTCACACTTGTTTGCACCAGGGTTATTTTTTCAGACTCTAAATGCCTAAAGACAGTTACACTCTTAGGTTTCATGCCAGTAAAACCTTTACAGTAGACTCCTAAGAGGACAAAATAATTATATGAATTATTTGATTTTTTGATCCCTAATGAATTATTTTTTAAAAATGGATTCATTTCAAGAATTCTGTCTAAACATGTAAATGAAAAAGCTAGGCAAAATCAGTTTAGTCTGAATAATTTATAAAACTTTTTTCTCTTTGGCATAGCTGTAAGTCACAGTTACTGAGAGGAAACATTTTTTCCAACCATGCAGCTTCAAACAAACAGAAAAAAAAATCGAGGTGATACAATAAAGGAAGGACTCCATGATTACTTGAGGCCTCCAGCTCAGGAAGCATTTCTCAAGGTGTACAAAGTTTCCCCTTCCCTTAATATAAATTTTTGTCTTCCTCTCCTCCTTCTTTTTTCTTCTTCTCCTTCCCGTCCTTAATTTATTGTAATGACTTAATTGGGCAAAATTGGGAAAGATTTTTATATGCTTATGTGTTGCTGCAAAATTCCAGTGAACTGTGTGTTGATATTCAGGTTCATGATTATTCCTAGAAATGACACACAGTTAACTTGTAGGTCAAATGGATTTCACTGTACTTTGTTCCAACCATTCTTGTGGAGGTAGCCTTAGAGCTATACATAATAGAAGAAAACATGTTCTTTGTCTTCTCATATTTTGCAATCTGGTCTAGATTTGTATGATTACTGCCCATGTGTAATACTCCTTTTAAACATTTAAAAAATATATACATTGTTCCATTTGAAATAAAATTGCAAAGGGCATATAAATTTTTAAAAACAATTTTACCTTTTTCCATCCTGGAAAGGATAAATATTTGAAGGACTTAATCACTTTTTCTTGATTCACATTTTGTTTATAAATATAAAGTACTGGTAACTTTGTAACCTGATAATCTCTTGCTGACCATTGGTTTTGCTAGGGACTTGTGGACATTTGCTGACTTGGGACTTGGAGTTAAAATATCTGGACGGTCTCAGGCAAACTGGAACTAGATGATCTCCCTAGAACTGGAATAGATCAGCATCATCCCTTCTAGTTCTTTCATTTCATAGGTAAAATAACTGACTTGTCCAATTTCTCAAGGCTATTGAGGAGAAAAGCCTGGGCTGGTCCCAAGGTTCTTCATTTGTTGTTAACTGCTTCATGAGTTCACTACGTTGAAGAGGTTAGCTAAAGACCTCTGGTATCTACTCTTGGCAGCTTTTTCCCCTATCAAATGCTTGCATAACAAAGTTTATCCTACAGTGTTGTGGAATGAATAAAAAGTAAAATAAAAAAATCTTTATATGACTAAATGTAATAGAATTGGTATATAGTCAAAACTTTCCTTGTAAACCATGAATAAAATTTGCATGTAAATCTTACATGTCCATTGGAAGGTTAAAAAGTACATACAAATAACCAATGCAAAATCCAGGTCTCCTGAGCCTGGAAATTAAGTGTGTGGAAGAAATTTGGGCAAAAATGGGGGATTAGATCACCAAGTCAGATTCTAGAGGTTGAGGAAAATACATGTTAGAGTTGTAAGAATCCCATGGGGTAAAACATACAACATCCTTTACAATATATACGTTCAATATATATGCTTACTTTTCAATATATATGTTGTTAGACACATCATAAACCTCTAATGGAAAAATTGCATTTTCAGTTAATACATGGGGACCTTTCTTTGCTAAGCTGAATTTATGTATCTCCCTATACATTTCATCCACTGGCTCTTGAAATAAATGCTATTCTTTCATCTGTCTTCAGTCTGAGCTTTTGAATAACCTAAACCACTATATTGTAAACTTTTTCTCAATTTTTAGGTTTATTAATCTTAGATCCTAGTTCATAAAACACTTTAATTTTTTTCTCCCTTATCATATTGTTTCTTTTAATTCTCCATTAACACATTCTAACTGCATAGAATACTTCTAAAATGTGGTACACATACCTTGTTTCAGATGTACTCTTGTCTTTATGGATATGATATTTTTTTGTAAAAACAAAAATCTAATAGAGTTTGTTTTTTGGAACCACCCACATCATGATCTACTGAACTTATTTTGTATATCATTCTTTCAGTTCTCTAAAAAAGACCTCATCTTTTCTCTGCCTTCATTTTCTAAGGAATGTCTTGCTACATTAGAGAGGCTCTTCTAGTCTTGTGATGATGAATCAGAGGGCAGGCAGAAATAAAAAATGTCAAAAAGTGGGGATAGGAGGTGCCCAAGAGTACAGAGGAAGAGAAGAACAAGTATAATAGTGTTGGGGGTGTGTGGCTGTGTGTTTTGGGCAGTGAAGGTTTGCTGTGAAAGTTATGGTGGGTGAGGACAAGTGAGTGGGAGAGGAAAAACAATATTAAATATTTCTGAGGAGTACTGTCTATAGAATTCAGGAAATACTGTAAGTGTTTGAAGTTATAGTGAAATGAACATGGATGCTGTTTTTGTGACTGAAGCCGCACTTGGACTGAAACAAGTGCATCAACTTAGGAGAATTACATATGTACTCAAGAGATGCATGTTTACCAAAGCTGTAAAGAGGTATCTGTGTTACACAGAATGATGGGTTTACTTGCCCAAAGTTAGATTGCCTCATCACACTCTCATAGCAACTCCATGTATGAGAGTAGGAGGCTTTGATAATTGAGAAACCATTTCCTATGAGTGATACCTGAGGTGTAAGTCTGACCCCATGCATGAAAACTGGAGTCAGCCAGGAGAAAGCTAGAAGAATGTCTAATGGGGCCCTTTTCCCTTGTTTATAGGCTAGACTTCTAGTCTAGACTCAAAGGGAAAAGACATTTTCAGATTCTCCTGCAGGAGTTTGAGAATCTTAAACCTAGGTCTTGAAAGATGAATAATGGAAGAGAAAATATCCCTAACAAATGAGACTATTTTAAGAAATAACTGAGGTTTGGAATCTTTTATCTCTGAAGACCATCACCTCTCCCTGTCCTTTGTTGTGTTTTCCAAAGCCACTAAAGTTGATAAGAATTCTAAGTTGTGGTTTATAAATAGAATAAACATCAAACATGTTACATATGATATAGAGATAAAAGCTTAAAATATACCAGATTATGCATAAATTAGCATAATGGGAAATGTTGTGGCCTTTATTAATCACTAGAGGGCATTTCTCTGAAAGGAGGAAGAACACTGGTTTTGCATCTTTATAAAGCTTTCTAAGAAGTAGGTTTAACTGTAAAGTACAGATTAAAGAAACAGAAGCTATGTCCGACCTCACCTTCCATTGCTGCTTAAGGCACTGACCCTTGGTTGACAGAGGTCACAATAGGAGGGAAAATCACTGATGAAAAGATCAGGGGGTTTTGTTCTGAGTTGATGTTTGATTATTGCATGCCAAACTAATATTTAAGCTGAATATATCCAAGGAACATAGTGGGGCAGCTGGACTCTGTTCCTAAATTCCTATTTTACATCCATTGTTTTTGCAAAAGTCTTACGGAATAGAATTTTTGTTTTCTGTACCCTGTATTTGTTACACTGGTTGTTGACACAGTGAGAGATGACACTATTTGATCTAGTCTAAGTTACTTTTACATGGATATTGGAAAATAATGACAAATGAAGTGATGGTGTGTGTATGGAGTTGACTTTTAAATGGAGAGAAATGGGAAATACTACTGAGAGTGTAAATGCATTTACACTTTTCTGTCTTTTTTTTAAGTTTATTTATTTTTAAGAGAGAGAGAGTGCGAGCAGGGGAGGGCAGAGAGAGAGGGGGACACAGACCCGAAGGAGGCTCCAGCCTATGAGCTGTCAGCACAGAGCCTGATGCAGGGCTCAAACTCACTGCGAGATCATGACCTGAGCTGAAGTCAGACGCTTAACTGACTGAGCCACCCAGATGCCCCTGTCTGTTTTATAAAGCAAGAGCTCATTCTCAGATCAGAAATGTGAGATTTTAATTTTCTGTTTTTGAGCTTGAATAAATTAAAGTGAAAATGAATTTTCTTCACTGGATTGAAGGAATTGAGTAACAAAGGCCTCAATGGTAAAGTTTCAAAAGGACTCAAAGTAGTAGCATAGTTTTTTTTAACAAAGGAACATAAAATTACACAATATTTGTCTGCATTCATTCATGTGCTTAGACACTTACTCAGTGTCTACTAGGCTCCTTTTAAAAGCCAGACTTACTCAAACCTTTATTTTATAGAAGAGGAAACCAAATTACCAAGAAATCAAATATTAGCATGCCAGAGTTATTAATCATTGATGGCTAAAACTGTGTCCATTATTAAATGCTCAATTAACAGTTACACAATTTTGAGTCAGGGTATTACCTTGGTTTCAGAGATGGAGAGACCAAAGTTCACAAGGTTATCAAATGGCCTAAAATGATACAGCTGCTAAAAAGTAAGGCTGTGATTAAATTTAGTATTTGATTCCATTAACTCATTATTTATTGTGAGTTTACTACATGTCAAGACCCACCACACACAGAGATGAAGAAAATACACTTCTTTCAAGAAGCTAGTAGGAGATGGGGAGTAGTAAAAAAGTATTATCATCTAGTCTGACAAATCCTAAAACAGAGATACAAAATGCTATAGAGAATAAGGATGAACAACTACACCCAATCAGGAGGACAAAGGATTCCAGGGATGTAAGTCATGTCTACACCAAGAGCTGAACACAGGACAGGAGTTGTCTAGCCGGCATTTCAGTAGACATACAGGACGTGGACTATATGTGGGTAGCTGTGAGGCACTGTCCAAACAGAGGGAACAGCGAGTGAGAAGAAAGTTCAATTTAGAAGACAAGTACCAGACAATACAGGATAGCTGGAACAGAGTCGGAAGCGAGAAGTTTTAAAAGATGCACCTTGATTAGAATCGTTGAATCTTTAAGTCATGTTATGAAGTTTGTACTCTTGCCTAGTTTCAGTTGGTTAAAAATAAAAACATTCTAAGTGTGTGGGGGTGTGATAAGATCAAAATATACTACTGAGATCTCTTGTGATACAGCTCTGAAAGTTGGAAAGTTGATCAAGCTAGACTAGGATTAAGCTATAGGAATCAGAAAAGTGATCCAAAAGAAAATTAGATTTTCAAAGGATTATCAGTGTAAGTATGATTTGACAAGAAAAGCCTAGGAGAAGGATCAAGGATAATAGTTGTATGGTTAGGAGAACAAAATACTTTCTCAAATGGTCCACCTCTCAATTCCATCCACATCCCCTCCTATTTGAAGCCACATCCACCTATCTAGAGACGACTGTAGAAGTAGCTTCCTATCGGGTTTCCTCATACTCTTGTTTTCCCAATTGCTCACTTTGTCCAGAGTGACCTTTCAAAACAACTGAACATACTAGCCCTTATTCATAATTCAATGTTTGCTTTTATTCTAATCACCAAAATCTTTGGAAGGCTTGCAAGGTTAAGCATGGTCTTTTCCAGATGAAATATTAATTATCCCCACTTTCCCTCCCTCCCACTCAATGTTCTTTAATATGCTGGAACCTTCCTCAAGTTCCCAAAATAAGCCACTGTACATCCAACCTTAATCATGTACATTTGCACATTCCTCTGTGTGATGCTCTTCCTCCTCTTTTTTTTATGTCTCTAGGTAGTTCTTTGCTGCCTTGTCAGTATTTAAATTTCTCTTCTACAGGGAAATTCTCCCTGGCTTTCCTGCTGCTGGATTTTGCCTGTCACTAGGTACAAACTCTCAGGCTACACAGGACTTTTATTCTTCTACCTCTACTAAACTATCACCTTCGTGAGGATAGAGACTGTCCTTACTAATGACTAATAAGCACTGAATAAATGAAACACTTATTCAATAAATGAATTAATGGAGCTATTTCTTAAAACAGGAAAAACATGAGTAGAAAAGGCTTTGAGGGGAAAAGAAGATGATTATGGGTTTTCTACTGGTTGGGTTTGAGTTGTCTGGACAGGCCAATGGCTGGGATCCAGAGCAATGGTTCTCAAACTTCCATGCTTATTGAAATTACCTGTAGGATTTATTAAAGTATAGATCACTTGGCATCACCCCAAAGTTTCTGATGCAGTGTATCTGGGGTGGGAGCTGATGATTTATATTTTTACTGAACTCTGAGGTGAGGCTGATGCTGCTTGTACAGGTACCAAACTTGGAGAGCCTATCTAGAAAACATAAGAGGTTGCATTTGAAGATGGAGAGATGGGGGTTATCTGTTCAAAGAGAATAACACAATCCATTTTAAAAGATGAGGTCTCTTAGTTTCTTGATGGCAATGAGAAGGAGAGAAAATTGGGAAATAACATGTGAAGGACAGAGGATCCTGTGTAAAAGAATTCGGCTGGCTTCAGGTTGCTGGAGATACCTTAAATCCTTTGAATTTCCTGAGAGATGAGAGTTTCTTTGTTAGTCAT
Source organism: Felis catus (assembly GCF_018350175.1). Taxonomy (NCBI): domain Eukaryota; kingdom Metazoa; phylum Chordata; class Mammalia; order Carnivora; family Felidae; genus Felis; species Felis catus. The sequence goes on from NC_058369.1 coordinate 106,008,757, forward strand.
GGTGGCCCTGATCATTGATGCTAATGATGTGACAATACAGTGGTGTTTGCAAACCAGATAACTCAGAATGGGGACTGGCTTGGAGAGAAGACCAACCAAGTGATTAGAGGGTTGGGGCTTTGAGCTTCAAGATACTAGCCTGGCCTCTGGAAATTCAACCTATCGACCAAAGATTTAATTATACCTATGTACAGAAGCCCCAATAAGAATTCTGGATACCAAAGTGCAGGTGAGTTAGTTTGGTTGGCAATACTCTGCATTGTGTACACATTGATCTGCCAGGAGGGTGACCTGTCCCGACTCCACAGAATTATAGGAGTTGTTCCAGGGAATTTTAAATCGTGATTGGGTAATGGAAATGCCCCCAACTTTTGAGCCACTGGTCAAAAGTATGGGTAGCCTAGAGATCTGGAACTTGTGACTGGTGTCTGAACCAAAAGCAATATGGACGACTGTGCCATTAACTTGGGAAGTTTGGCCAAACTTTGGGGAACTGGTGTCAGAAATCACTGCACAGGAATCAAGGTCAGTTCATGGTGTTATTTGGTAGTTGTGAAATTTTATGCTTTTAAACACATCTGGCTTTCTGATAAGAAGTGAGATGTTAGGACCTCAAGTGGTGTCACGCGCTTCCACAACAGAAGAATTAATGGATGATACACATTGAAAGATCTAGGCCCTTTAATTTGCTCAACATCTTTGAGTAGAAGTTTTAAGATTTTTCCTAATATGGGGAAAGTGTTTATAATAATCTGAATCCTGGGGCGCCTGGGTGGCTCAGTCGGTTGAGCGTCCAACTTCAGCTCAGGTCATGAACTTGCAGTTCGTGAGTTCGAGCCCCGCATCAGGCTCTGTGCTGACAGCTCAGAGCCTGGAGCCTGCCTTGGATTCTGTGTCTCCCTCTCTCTGCCCTTTCCCTGCTCATGCTCTGTCTCTGTCTCTCAAAAATGAATAAATGTTAAAAAAAAAAAAAACAAACACAACAACACCAAGCTTCCCATTAAACCTGTGAGGAGCACAGTTTAACTTTTAAGTAACAGCTTGTTGGCTTGTAGAATGATTGAGAATTCTTTTTCAAAGTTTATCTAGGGGCACCTACCTGGCTGCTTGGTCAGTAGAGCATGCAACTCTTGATCTCTGGGTTGTGAATTACAGCCCTAACTTGGGTAAAGAGATTAATTTAAAAAAAAATAATATTTTCATTAAAAAAAAAGTTTAGTAGAATTACATGGTAGTGCATGTTACAAAGCTTTAATAGTTAATAGAAGAATAGCTAAGTAAATATTACTAACACTTTTGAACTAGGGAAATAAGAAAACTCTGATGAAATAACACCAGCACACATATTCCTTAAACTAATCTCATTCATTTTTGGTTCCTCAAATAATCCCGTTTTGACTACATTCTCATACTTGTACAAATTGCAGCCATGGAGTAATAACTTGACTGTTGTTGAAAACTTAGAATAATAATAATAAATAAAAACCCTGCTAAATCAACATGGTAAAGGACAAAATAAGCACCATTTGTATCAGAAGAAAAAGTGCCTTAAAATGATAAACTGAAAATCCTATATTTAGAATAAAAAAGTCCTTGGGGCGCCGGGGTGGCTCAGCCACTTGAGCAACCGACAATCAGCTCAGGTCATGAGCTCACGGTTTGTAAATTTGAGCCCCGCATTGGGCTCTGTGCTGACAGCTCAGATCCTGGAGCCTGCTTCGGATTGTGTGTCTCCCTCTCTCTCTCTCTGCCCCTCCCCCAGTCGTGCTCTGTCTCTGTCTCAGAAATAAACATTAAAAAATTTTTTTTAAAAAGTCCTTGAAACAGGAAAAAAATTACACGTAGCATCTAACTTGCCACTATTCCCTGGAATAGTGATTTGATACTCTGAATGAGTAATAGTATCCAGGAGTATTTCGTTTTCCATTAAATCAAGTTTTCCTCCTGAGGATGTACAGTACTAACTAGTATCTCCATATTCTGCTACATATTCAGCCTGCTGATTTAAGAACCAGAATATTTTTAAAAATAACTTTCTTTGGCATTTTCTTTCTGAGGTTTATTATTCTCTCCTCCATTTCCTCCTTGTAACATATTTTTGTCCTTGGCCTGGCTTCTTGGCAGTCTCCTCCTTGCTTTTGCCTCCTTTTGCCTCATTCCTGGGGTGAGATCATGGTCCTCGTGAAGCACATTGTTAATGGTATTTAGATGAGGGATTTGGACAGAAACTTACTGAAAAAGTCTACCACATGATGATAATGAAGAGATCTAACAACACATTTTATTTTCCATGATAGGTGCTTTGTTGTTCTATTCTTGTCATTTCAGTAATCTATGTTGACAAATGGGGCATTTGTGCTAAAATTACCACTCTCTGCAAGTACCCTCTGTTCAATTTTCTATCCACCTCTCTCATCAATGGTTTTTATTCCATGACTCATGATAGGGTTCAGAGCACTAAGAAACACATTAGTTAGCTTTAAGAATAGAGACCATGTATTTGAGTCCCTAACTACCTTCAAATTAAAAAAAAAAGTCCCACCCTCAGTACCTGAAGTAGTCTGGTTTAGACTCCTGTTTCCTGTTAGGAAAAACAAATAAGAAAATGCAGTGTGAGACTCGTTGTGCAAACTACTTGTGGTGTAATAGGATCTCTGTTTCACGAGGTCAGCCTCCAAGGACCCCACGGTGTAGACAGCCCTGAAATACATCAAGATTTTCATTGTGTGTGAAATACATGCTACACAGTGCCTAAAACTTGATAAAATGTTTATTCTTGATTCCTCAGTCTTAATTCCTTCATTAAAAAACTGTTTCAAAACAAAGCAGGCATTTATTCTCCCTGAACTCTTGTGTAGGTTTTCCTTCCTTCTGAAATGCCCATCCCCTGTCTTCTGATCACTGAGTCCCACATGGCCTCACTCTGGGTTTTCACTTGCTTAATTTCTTATTATGCTCCAATAGCTATATGAAAGGCATCTCCTCAAAGATGTCTCCCTTGACACCTTCTTTCAATATGAGTTAGGTACCCCTACCAGGTGTGTCTGGTGGTTACTTTCTGACCATCTTTTGCATACCTCGTTGTTGTTCTCAGTGCTTTTGTGATTGCCTCCCATGAGTTACTTGAGGATAGAGATCATGCTCCTTAATTTATATGTCTCCATGTACCTCAAACAAAATTTGTGTTTTAAAAAAAATGTTGACTAAATGGGTGCTGGAGTGTGTCCTAAGTGGAGGGCACGAAGAAGAGACACCACACTCCAGAGCTGTTTCTGAAATAGAATACATAGTATTACTTGGCCTAAAGCTAGCCACATGCATGTTCCTGGTATGCATATATTTGCTGTTTCAGAGTTTTGAAAATTGAAAGGTTAAATAGATTGGATTTTCTTTCTTGGGGAGAGCATGGACAAAGATAAGCATAAGGAAACTTAATAAAAACAAAGGATAAAGATTAGCAATACCCTTCAATTCAGCATTACTAACATGTGTTTGGCCTTTGAAATGGTCTTTCTAGCTGATTGATTCTGGAATACTTTAAATCCATGATCTCATGATACTGCTTAGCAGGATTCTTTTTTCAAAAGTGCTTTATAAACTAATTTGACATCAACTCTCAAAGTGCAGAAAAACTGCGACGGGGATGAATAGTGGGCCCAGTTCCAATGACGTGGGTTCTAATTTGGTCTGTAGTGCCCGGTCCTGGTGCCTTGTTAGTGGCTCTGGGTATTGTGTGTAACTGCTTTATGACAAAAACAAGACTGGGACATCGTTGAGTTAATTAGACAAGAGTAAAATTAGAAATGAAAGCTCTTCAGTTTCCTAACTGCTAATGGTAGAAAATCAAGTACCATAAATAGACTCCTAGCTTTGATGAGCCTTACTTCCAATTAATTAACAGATTTTAATGGCCTTCCAAAATGTGACAGCTATTCTATTGATCCACCTAATTAAAGATCATGAAAGGAAAAGGGGTTCTTCTTCACTTTGACTGAATTCCCCTCTGAATCATCCAAATAGCTCATATGGCTGCCCAGACTGATGTTGGCAATTTCCTATGCCATGTTCATTACATGTATACATATTCATGTGGGGCATGTCTGCTGCATGTATCTATCTGTTTCTCTTTGGTTTGGGCACTAGATAGAGGTGAATAAGATGGAAGACTAAGGGCCAATGACTTCAAACTGTCAGTATTTCATCAAATGACCTCTAAAGGGTAGCATTGAATTATTTACAGCCACTGATATAAAACCTGTTTGACTAATCAAATTCTTTCATTGGGTGTGATTCCAGCCTGAGGCACTGGGAAAAAGATTGATATTATTTTCTTAAAATTGGCAATAGCTGGGAGGCCATGCATTAGGAGCGCATAAAATTTCTGAACTAATTCTGTGCCGCAACAAGAATTCAGATAATTGTATGGGCTGAGACCTCTTTAACCTCAATAGAATGATGTAGAGAAATGTGAAACCAGTGAAAATAGTTTATTTGTGGTTCTCCTCTCTATCTGTGATAGGGTCTTTTTTGCAGAGGGAACTAGGATGCGATGCTGCCTAGGCTGGAGGAAAGGGATCAGAAGCTAGGCATGAAAATACCTCTGGAGCTGCCACCTCCTATGTGATGCTGATCATAGTTGGGCAGGGACACCAGAAGTTCTGTTAGTTCCACTTTGAGAAGATGGGACTCATAACATAGGGGATAATCAGAAGGTCGGAGGGCTGTTCAAAGTCGATGGACAGCTATGAATGTCAGTGTCCACACCACAGACCCTGAGATAACCTTTCATCTTTCCATCTGTCTTTTATAGGTCGTTTTTCTCTTCATTTCTGTCTTTCATTTCCTGTCTTGTGCTTAATCGTAATACTTGGTGCCATTGTGAAACTGTATGAAAATGCAGTACTTCTACAGGAAGTGATAAGATGTCAGAAGAGACCATAATATTCAAGCAATTTAGAAACTGACACCTATGGATGAGTTTAAATTTTACAAAGAAAATATCTAATGGAGCCATTAATGTCTGAATATTCCTTTAGTGGTTTAAAGCATTTCATAACTAAGTATTAATGAGGTGAAAGCAAGTTAACTAATTCATGGTGATTGTTTCAGTTCTTCAGAAAACGGCATAGAGAACTGGAGTTTTGTAGGATTGCAAACACATTTGTTAATTTAAAGACCGGAGAAAGGGTTAGCCTAGCAATTCCAATACAATACAGAGTAGTAATTCAACTTCTGCCTACACCCTTCGAAAGGACTTCAGTAATTATTATTCTCCATATTAAAGAAAAAAGAAATGCCAGGGTACTTGGAATCAGTGGCAGAGAGTTTTTGATACAAGATTTTTTTTTTTTAAGTTGTAACATCTGGTAGATCAGTTAAAGTAAAACATAAGCACCCTCCCCCATTAAGACAGAATTTTTCCAGTCGATCAATCTGGGGACATGACCCATCTTAATTATGAATTTCTATTCTGCTGTGGTCAAGCTGCACAATTACACAAAAACTACATCCCAGGAATAAAACATTGTACGATGTTCAGTATAGAACTAGACATATAATGCTTTCAGTGTACGAGGTTACAAATATCTCAGGATTCTACATAGCAACATGTGGTACTATCTAAATTAGGAAAAATGAGGAAAGAGTTAACAGTTTCACTTCAAAAATTATTTCTTGCATTGATTTAAGAAATCTTCCCTTTCTTAATCTAACAATTATCTCTATGCCCATTGTTGTGAACATGGTTCTCTTGACTATTTAAAGCTATGTAATCCTAAATAATTACAAACAAAAACAAAAACAAACAAAACCCTCCATTTTCAAGTTGACTGAGCAACTAAGTAGTACAACATTATTTTGTGAGGCCAGCGGTCACTGGGATTCCCAGGTTGTGCCAGGCTTTTGGATGCTCTAGGATGTCCTTTTGTGTTGTGACCACACCCTTCAGACCATCATCGAGGGAGCTGGGATGTGTCTGAGTTCAGAGCTCAGTCCCTACCCTGACTCTCTTCCTCTCCTTTCTCCCTGGTACAATTTCGAGAAGAATTATTTTCAAGCCCTGCTCTCCTTCCTGTCCCATGTGGGGTCCTCTGCTCCATCATGGTAAGCAGTCCGGGTCTTGGGGAACCGGGATACTAACTCTGCCCTTTTCTGTACTTCTGGGCTTAAGTTTCTGACACCTGTCTCTCACACCAAACCCACATAAATTAGTCAGTTTTCATTTTTAAACTCGACTCTGGGTGGCAAGGAGAAGGTAACGCCTCTGACTGTCCTTGCTAGCAATTAACTGGCAGAGTAAATCTTCCTTTTATCTTTCTTGTTTTCATTCTTTTTGAGAAGGAGATTTGGTAGGGATATGAATTGGGACACCATTTCAGATCACCACTGCCTTCTAGAGCACTTTGGTTAATAACATACATCCTCTGTTTTTACAGGGCCGGGAGTTAGAAATGTGGTTGACTCACATGGCTCTTCCTTTGATCTTCAGTCCATTAAAATTGATGACAGTCAGAATCATGCTTTTCTAGACTTCAAAGCAATGATAAAACAATCCCTTGGACTTACAAGTCCTCTTGTCTCATAGGAGATAAATGTTACTGTTTCCCTGTCTTGGGAGAACACATAGAAGATACTCCTCTTCAGTTGATCCCTAAGGAAAAGCTTGAGAAAGATCCATGGCCTATCCTTGGAGGTGGAGTGCTAGGACCCAAAGCCTCAAACCAGGTTGTACTTTCTCCTAATTTAGCTTGTTGATCAGTTTTACTTTAGTGAATGGATTCTTTGGTGCCAGCTAGTGATACACACACACACACACACACACACACACTCAGGGAGTGGCTTGCATAGTATATACTTGGGTCTGTCCCTTAATACATATATTTTATGTAGCAAAATTCAGCTTGTTATAGAACTAAGGATATATGAAAGGTAACCATGAACTTGTCTGAGACGGACTTTCTGAAAGCTAGTTTCTTAGGAAAAGAATTGTCTTCTGAAAAACACCATTGATACCAGTTAAAACTTCCTGTCGATAGTAGTAGTGAGTCACTAGACCCAGACCACAGTGTTCCCATCATGCCAGTGCATGGGCTAGCATTATCCCAAGCAGGATTGCTAAGGTGACGAATCTTAACACAAGCTTCCTAAACCTTGCACCTGAAATTTTAACAGTCAGGTGCCTGATAAGATGAAAGCCTACTGCTTATCCCACATAAACAGAGCTGCCAATTAGGACTAGATGCAAAAGTCCAACATGGGATACATTTCTTAAAAATGTCCCAACGTAACAGATCTGAGAAGATTTGGTGTTTGAGAGTCCGATGTTGGCCTGTGGGAGATGGCTGTGAACTGAGCGTGATGGGGCAAGAGACACTGGTGTCTGTGCTACTTATCCTGAATGCATGGGCTTACCCCAGTGAACACTGCTCTAGCAGGTGAGAAATACGCCCTGCTCAGCTGATTACCTTGTTTGTACTGTGTTTATCAGTTCACATTGCTGGTGTACACACGTTGCTGAGATAAATATGAATGTTGAATAGTCGGTTCAAAATGGGGCAGTTTGTTCAATTCATGCACGCTACAAGTGGTTGAGTATCTGCCCACCTTGTGATACAGAATGTACTGGGCTTATTTTACGGTGATACTAGATCTTGCTTTCAGTCTTGCAGGGGAAGTAAGACCTATTCCCTAATAAAGATAATGGAAAAATAATGTGGTAAAAAATATAAAAGGTGTTGTGAGAGTTATAGAGGGAAAAGAAATTGTTTTTATTGGCAGTTTCTTGCAAGGGTTTTTGATGACTTTAAGGACTGGTATAACTTACGTGTTTAAAGACCAACTAAATGGCATTCTACCTGGGAGTGGGAAAGCAAATGGGGAATCAAATGGAAAATGAGTTTGGCTGGAGTAGAATGTTAATGGGAGGCATAGTGCTAAATTGACTTTGAAAGACAAGTTGTATCAAGACCATAGAAGACCTTGGATGCCAGGCGAAATAATTTGAATTTTATTGGAGTTACTCCCCAGAAGGAAGAACCTGGCAGCGATAGGTAAAGGTTTTGGCATTAGGAGTGTTACGAGGCTGACAAAACCTAGGTGAAAGGTTCTAACTTGTTATGCCCCTTGGGTTTCAATAGAGGGAATTACGAATACAAAATCCACCCTACATGGAAAGGTAGAAGAAGCATGGTCTGACTTAATGAGTGAAACGTGATACGGCTAGGGCTGAAAGGAACATAAGAGTGGCCATTATCAAAACTAGTGTATCATGGTGTATTAATACGTTAAACATAACGATGTACCTTGGGAAGCTGTCTTGACTGTGCTTATACAACTTGAATTTGGGGTTTTTGAACATTTTTTTTAAATGTGGGTCAAAAAACTTGCTTGAGACGTCTGACTAGCCCTAACACAAAGACATGTATCACAAAAGGACGTTTGCCTTTGCCATTTTGTCGACCAATTGTCAGCCTAATCGCCTCTGGAAAGGATTTGATACACTTCCTAAGGACAAAATTATTATCAAAGTCAGTGTAAAGGGTCAGTGAAAGTGGCCATGATTCAGAACAGGGTCTCTTTGTATTTTCAGGTAGCCAAGACAAATATTAAGATAAACTATAAGCTTCAGACCAAAAATGGGCAGTGTTGTCAATGTAAGTTTAGCAGAAGTTAAAATGTTTCATCGTGTAGTCGCTTGATGTAATTTTTAACAAAATTCAGAAAAGTGAATGATCCTTCTGTTAAGCCACTTGTGTGGTCAGTTACTGTAATTAGTCCATATGTAATTCTCTGATAGGATTTGGTAAATGAACGAAGCTTACTGGTACTAGTAATACTGCTCAAAGTGTTATCCTTACCGTTGTTTGTTATGCTTGCTGAAAACAAGGACTTTAGTTCTATTGAATGAGCATCTCTGGAACCTCAGAAACACACATTTTCAATATGATGTGAAGGGGCACGTGTGTGTGTGTGTGTGTGTGTGTGTGTGTGTGTGTGTGTGTGTGTTTTGCTTATCCAATTTGAGCACCACTGATCCTTGAATAGCTTGCCTCTTAATCTCTCCGGAATGTGCATTTTATTGATTGAGATTTTGACAGAAGCCTGAATTGTAGCTTCATCAAAAGTTGACACGTCTCTGAAATCCAGGAACTCTGTATTTTTTACTAAAGTTGGATGCTTAACCAGCTGAGCCACCTAGGTGCTCTATATGTTGATCTATATGTTTAGGGCGGCAAAATTCCCTTTGTGTTAGGAAGAACTTGCCTTGTATGGTGGGGGCAGTGTGGGAGAGGGACGCCATCTGTCTACAACTAGCTGGTGTTTCCTGGGAATTTCCTACTGTGGGTAACATCCTAGCCTTACCAGCTAGGGATGACATAGACGGAAAGGAGTTTTGCCTTACCTCCTACAGTCCCAGAGTTTAATTAATAAAGGTATCAAAGTGAAAACAGAGACTGTAACCTAAATTACAGGAAAGGAAAACAAAAGTTTACATCTGAAACACTTATTTGTAAAACAAGTAACAGCAGTTGATAACGTGGGCAACCTCACACACATTAGGAATCCCTTGTAAAAAATGTGCAGATAACTAAAGGAGCAGTGAAATTTGCATACACAAAGTTTGCCTCTAATTGGAGACTCTCATTAGAGAATACTGCCCTACTTTCCTGCCACGGGTAGCACTGTCCAGCCTGGCAGCATTTTTTGTATGAAACCAAAGAGCTTGCAGTCTGGGCCAGATTCCCTGCTGTCTGTATTGAAATGTTACCACTGTTCCAAAAGAGTTGAGGGCATTCAATACCCCCTTCCCCCCCCCCCCCCCCCGCCTCTGGAAACCACATTATGGTATCCGAGATCATCTTTAACGTGTTCCTGGCTGTGAAAGAACAAGCAGATTTCATTGCACCATCCTGGAATTTATAGACAAGAGACATGACGGTGCACAAAGCCTGGTATGCTCTGTTACAATCGAGGGCAATATTTAGCAGACACCAACTTGACCCCAATAAAATTAGCAAAGCTATGCTTAGACACTGCTCATGATCAGTATTTCTTTCGATAAAAATGTCCTAAAACTTCTGATAAAATTTAGCTCTGATTTGATCTGTTGAATGATACGGATACAAATATACTTGGTGGTTTCTTAGCAAGGGAATATGACCAAATGGTCACACACCATAATTTAAATAGGCACAGGGGTCAAGCTCTTAATATACATAATAACTGATTTCATCAAAAACTGGAATGTAATACAATTGTACTCTGCTTCTCTAGGTGTAACATAAAAGTAATATTGTAGCGCTATTTAATATTGTAGCTTTTATTTAAGCTAAACGGTGAAGCTGCTGTGAACAATTAACCTGTTTGGCATGAGTAGTATCAGGCTCAATAACTAGGATGAAATAGCATTTTTATTTTCATAGATTACATTCTTGTTGGACATACCATCTCTTACCTTTTCATGTTACTGGCAGTTACATGCAAGTCATTTTTACATTCTTCCTGGAATGAGGCCCTAGTCCTTTTCTTTGCTGAGAATTATGGGAGATGTCATTTAATTTCTAAGGTATTAATTCTAATGCCTTCTCTGTTGCTCACATCTTTTTATGTTGAGGACAGAGGTTTGAAATTGATGGACCCTGACTTAAAGCTGTACTGTATCTATTCTAAAATTTGAATTAATGTTGCGATCATTTATCATCTGTTAAGTTTTCATTGTCAAGTATAAAGAAATTAAGCCTTAGATGAAAAAGACAAGCAAGATGTAAGTGGTCGTATCAGTTAACAATTGAAAAAGCCTAATTTAAGGTAGAAGATAAAGAATTTCAAAACAGCCTGCAGCATGCGCTTGGACCAGTGTGAAAATGCTTTTGCTTATGGCATTTTTCAGTAGTCTAAGTGAGTTTCCTCACATGAGCTCATTCGATTCTCTTCAGAATAAAAGAGGACAATAAAACTGACCTTAAGAACAAAGCCTAGGATGGTAAAGGGTTCTGGTGGACAAACTTGGGAGTTAAGAACTCAGCCTGCCACTTGCTGCCTGCATGACCTTGACAGAAGTTATTTATTATTGACCCTTTCTAAGTTGCCATTTGATCATTGATACATTGAAGGTTGTGAGGAGTAAATTAGATGTTCCATGTACATTTGTAAGTACAGGACTTGGATTCACAGCAAGGGAAACCATGCAATTACTGGTTCACATTACCAAATATAAGAAGAAAGATGAGCAGGTCTCAGGAAGCATTGGAAGTAAGGACCACCTAGATGCCCACATGATGTCAGACTCCCTCTCTCCATCTCTTGCCCTGTTTCTCTCAAAAATGAATAAACATGTGTATGTGTCTCCATGAGCGGAAGGTATCGTTTTTAGTTTTGCTAAAATCCCGAAGTCTCAAATTTTTAGTTTTACTATTAAAGGGGATAAAACTTCCTTCATGTTCCAAACTAGAAATGACTAGAATGTTCCAATTACTTGGACCCTTTGCCAATTTCTGACCCATTTTCTTCTTTTTGATTTTATATATTTTAGTAGAATGGTGATTAACATCTCGGTGTTACGCTACGCTTACCACGAGTAAAGCATCTGTCACCATTTACTGTATTCCCCATGAAATTACCTTTTATTCCTATAACTTAATTATGCCATAACTGGAAGCCTCTATCTCCCGCTCCTTTAACCATTTTCCCCATCCCTCCACCCAAATTCCTTCTGGGAACCATCAGTTTGTTATGTTTTTGTAGGTCGGGTTCTTAGTTTTTCATTTGTTTTTGTTTTGTTTTGTTTGTTTTGTTTTGTTTTGTTATTTTAGATTAGACATAAAAGTGAAATATAGTATTTGTCTTTGAGTCTGACTTAGTTCATTTAGCAGAATACCCTCTTAAGTCCATCCATGTTGTTATAAATGGCACAAACACATCTTTTTTTATGGCTACCTGATATTCTATCCTCGTTGTGTGTTTCTGTGTGTGTACACACACACACAAACACACACACACATGTACACACACACATGTCTTCTCTATCCATTTAACTGTTGATGGACACTTAGGTTGCTTCTATATCGTGGTTATTATAAATACTGCAGTAAATACAGGGGTGCATGTATCTATTCAAATCAGTGTTGTTGTTTTCTTTGGGTAAATGCCCAGTAGTGTAATTACTGGATCATATGGTACTTTTCTTTTTAATCTTCTGAAGAAAATACTCAAAAATACTGTTTTCCACAGTAGCTGCACCAATTGACGTCCCCACCCACAGTGCACAAGGGTTCCTTTTTCTTCACATTCTCACCAGCACTTATTTCTTGGTTTTTTGCTCACTGATTTTCTTTTTGTGTGTGGTCAGGTACAATATCAAGTTTGGTTCAACAGAGCTTGATAGCTGTGCCTCTCCCTAGGATCTGAGTTCTAAGACTGGCACAGCAACCACAGACACACAACTAAAAGAGAATTTTCCAAAAATGGTGGGGGGTGAGGGCGGAACCTAATGTTTGGTGGAAATTAAACAGGAATAAGTGGCTCAGAAGGTGAAGAGCTAGTGCCTGGACTATGGGAAGCACCCTGTTTGTGATGGGCTTATTCTGTAACTTAGATGCTATAGTTGTTAGTGGTAGAATTGTTTCTCTGTCCTTCCTGAGAGGTATCTGGTGTTCTTTTCACCATAGCCTTCTGATCCAAGGAAAAGTGACCGCTAACAACAGGAAAACTGCTAATTAGGCCAACTGTCTTCAACCTCTCTTCTTTTTGCAAAGGGTCACTCACCTGGCTGGGCCTGCCCTCTTTCCAGTATCACCCTTCAGAATTACTTCTCCCACTGTCATAGTTGATAACAGTAGTCATATTTAAAAACGATTGATCCTGGGGCACCCGGGGGTCTGAGTTGGTTAAGCATCCGACTTCGGCTCAGGTGATGATCTCACGGTTCGTGAGTTTGAGCCCCATGTTGGGTTCTGTGCTAACAGCTGAGAGCCTGGCGCCTGCTTTGGATTCTGTGCCGCCCTCTCTCTCTGCCCCTCCCCAGTTCATGCTCTGTTTCTCTCTCTGTGTCTCTCAAAAATGAATAAACATTGAAAAAAATTTCAAATATGATTGATCCCACTAGCCCTCAATAAGATAATTTTCTACTCAAAAGAGTAGTTGATAAATCTTGATGAGTCATTGGCTAAGACTGTATTTCTGAACTTGAAAGGTCAACGGGAGTCATGGTAGCTGTACATGTCTTCTGCCTGCGTGACACATTGCCTCCTCCCCGCAAAACAGACCTTTTTCCACCCCACATTTTGGCCTGCTTTCTCCCAACCCCCCTTCCACCACACCTCCAAAAGAGATCAGTAACTTAATTCATTTTCTGAAAGATGAGCATACAATGACACAGGAAATGTATCTTTGCAGGAGCCTTAAAGATAAGTTACACAGAAATAATGTATATCAAATCCAAACTGCCTAGGTATAGGGTGATAAAAAGGTTAATTTCCAAGCCTCATACTAGGGGAAATGGAGACAAAAGCAAGTCAGGCTTTCACCATAGATGTTGGCATATTCTGTGGTAGGTAGCCTTGTACTTCAGGGCATACAAAGAGTTCATAACTATGGATTCATTCTCAAAAGGACCATCTTAAGACAGGAAGACCAAATACTGTATAGCTGAAGCCAGAGAACACTAGAAAAGAGGGAGAATTTAGTGAGGGAAGACATTAAGACGTAGGTAAGTTATGAACCAATTGTGAAGACTAGGAAATATGTCAGAGCTAAGAAAAAGCTAAAACACACTCCTCTTAGTATTGCAAACACAACCAATGAACATGAGATTTCTTAAGTAGGTAAAAATTTTTACCAATAAAATTGCCAGGTAGTGTCTTCCTTTCTCAAACTTTTCAGTATTTCTACACTACTTTTAAAAATTTTCCCCATGCTAATAACTTGCTAACTGCAAGAAAGCTGAGTCACTGATCGCCTGCAATGGATTATCTATCAAAATCTAGGAAGGTTACCTGAAACAAGATACTCTTGTAAATGTACAATCTCATAGACTCCTAGAAGCTTCTGATAACACTATAAATATATCTCAGAACTAGCAAAACCTGCTTATGGATCAAAAGCTATTCTAAATTTGTGTTACTTTCAATTGAAGATTAGATCATTGAACAACCTCTAACCTCTAGGAGTGGCTGTAGATAAAATTGAATCCACAGGAAAATCCACAGGATAATGGATTTTCTCTCACTTGAACATGAGTATTTATCAAATGCTCTTTTTAATGAAATCACCACTGTGTTAGGTGTAGAGAAGATAGGCCCTGACAAGGGAAGGTTTGAGGCCCCAGACAACAAAGGACTCATTTCCATGAGTTTTTCCATGTCTGATGTCCTTGGTCAGGTCCTCTGGATAGAAAATTTGGTACAACCATCCCTCATTTTCTTTGTTATTTTTGAGTTGTGCTCTTGTAGTGGTTTCTTTGATACATGTTAATTTCTAACTCTGCCTAAGCACACACTATAAGAAAATTATAGAGGAATATAGCAACGAAATACCATTCTTAATCTCAGAAACTTGCTCTTTGCAAAAGATTTAAATGGACTCAATTGTGCATTCATGATTTGGTACATAGTAGGGAGGTTGTCGGGGCTGAAGAATGAAGAAACAATCATTTCTCTTTGATCTTCCACATGATTATGGGCATTGAGTTTTTTTATCCTTGATGTTTATATGGAACTCGACATTTTCAAATCACTTTCAAAAATGTTTGATCCCATTCCTATTTGATGTCTTAGTCTTTTTTTACGTGCTTTGTTGGGAAGGAAAGTGAGGAAGTAGTAGAACATAGATTAAATACTACTAATAAAAAAAAGCGCTTTGTAGTTCCTTTGACAGAAATTCTTCCAGACAGGAGGATGGTGGTTTTGCCTCAGAAGACTCTGCTGCAGTCCAGCATCAAAGACTTTAATAACTCACCCCAGAAAAATAATTTGACTCAGCTGCTTGCTAGTGTCAAATGAATACATTAGAGGTTGATATGATGGATTCAATTTATTGAAGACTTCCTGAAAGGCTCCGTAAAAATTTCCTGGACAGAAACATGTTTATGGATAGTGTGTCCTAGTTCATGTTCTCCAAGCCAAGATCATAACTCTTCATTTTATGTAGTTTTTACAGAGGGGCTTAGGAATGGAACACCCAGATTTTTTTCTCATGCTGTTGGTGATGATCATAATTTTGATGATGAATTTAGTAGGTAATGTGTTCTATACAGTGAGGAAATGGAGCACAGATCCATATTCCAATGTTGCTGATCAGAGTATTAGTTGATTTGCTTATACCTACATATGATTGTAGTAAAAGAAGGAAAACAAAGATTTCTAAGTATATTCACTTAATAGGCTTTTATTTAACTTTAGAATGGGGGTGGATTTGGACAGACATGCTATGTTGAAACATATGTAACAGGGCAATAGAACAAGGCTTGGATGCACAGAGAAGAAAAGTGAACTCCATTCGTGTCATTTTTATGAAGTCACTAAAATTTGGTACATCTTGATTTCCATGTGTATAAAGGCATTTTAAAGCTAAAAATTCTTAGCAGCTCTTATTTTTATTACTGCTAAACCTCAAGTACAGAAAAGCCTATCATAAAATAAGAGAAAAGGCTTCAGTGGCAATGGTCCTGGATTGAATTAAAAAGACAACATGTGGGGTGGGGGTGGGGCAGGCTGAAGCAAAAACCTTTGCAGAAAGATTCCATATGTGTGTGTTTGAGGGTTCCTGGGTAATAACTTGCTTGACTATATGCCATGTTCAATCTGTAGAGTGAAATGAAATAAAGATGGGTTTATCTGTGTCTGCATTATACTAATTCCAACAGTTTGTCCTGGTTTAATATCATGAAGAAACGACAGACATCTAATATATAGGAATATGTATAATGAAATGAAATGATTTTGATAATGATATGTATATCACTGTATTGTCAAAATGAACCAAATTACACTAGGTAGCAAGGCATGATTTCCTAGTTGTCATTTTGGATTTTAATTGGAAAACAAAACAAAACCCCAAGGCAAACAAAAAATCAAAAAACAAAATCTTCAGTTACAAAAAAAAAATTAAAACATAATATATGAAAATTCATGAAAAGCACACGGCATGCTAGTTTCTGTAACAAATATAGTTTTAAAACATATGACAACAAGTGAAGGGTTTTTTAAAAAAATATTTTACATAGTGGACAATATGAAATAATAATCTAAATTTTTTTTCCCAAAACAAACTCTGTCCAGAGTTTTCTAAAACAGACATGATTCATTCTTATCTGTTTCTTACTATGGTACCGTGTTTATCTCGATCAATAGAACTTAAATTTGAAGACCGGCTGTGCGAAATGACCGGGGGGCTAATTGCACATGTGAATGGTATAGGGCTGCAAATAAAAACATTGTTCCTGTTTGTGTCAGGAATTACATGATCTGAACATTATAAAGGAAACTAAAAATGCTTGTGCACATAATTTTAAATGAAGGTGTATTTAACACAAAGGTAAAATGTAAAATACCATAAGTTACACATACTTACACATGGAGTTAGCTTGGAAAACTAGTCAAAATGCTTTCCTCAAAGTTTGAGTTTGTAGCAGGTTTACTTGCTTTCAAATTTTCTCAACAAATCCTCATATATAGAATATGGGAGTATTGATGAATGGTAGAATATAGAGGGGCGCCTGGGTGGCGCAGTCGGTTAAGCGTCCGACTTCAGCCAGGTCACGATCTCGCGGTCCGTGAGTTCCATCCCCGCGTCGGGCTCTGGGCTGATGGCTCAGAGCCTGGAGCCTGTTTCCAATTCTGTGTCTCCCTCTCTCTCTGCCCCTCCCCCGTTCATGCTCTGTCTCTCTCTGTCCCAAAAATAAATAAACGTTGAAAAAAAAAATTTAAAAAAGAATATAGAAAAGGGAGAGTGTGTGTGTGTGTGTGTGTATGTATATATGTATTTGAAGACAAATATATATATGTATGTATGTATTCAATTGTACAGTATTTAGTATATAAAGATATGGAGAATATTGTAAAGTAGCTATTCATTATGTGAATGTAGAATGCCAGAGGGAAATTCTTAATTAAGGGGGAAAAAAAAGCATCAAGCTCTGAGTGAAAAGCTAAGGCAGCCATTTGGTGTACTTGAAACTGAGTGTCGGTATTGAGAATCATGGTTAAGTCTATCAAGTTGCCTCATACACCCTGAGGAGCTTGGATTAATAGTGGCACTGTATCTGCACACAATGAAAAAAATGTTAATTTTCAGGATGAATATTCTGCTATTCTCTTTGTGAAAGAGAAAAAAATAGCTTTAAATGTAGGTCATGAAATTTCCTTCTTTCTCCACCAAAGTTAAGTCCAGACACAGAAAAGTCAGGATACGACTTGCAAAACTAATCTAAATGATTCAAAGACATAAAAAAAGTCAAAACTCTGTGAATAGTGATTTCTAAAATTTAACGTCACGTAGATTTCTCTTCCTTGGGCTAACTCTGTCCAGAATTTAATCCATATAACATAAGTGTGCAGGTAAGTAATAATACATTTTAGGTTTCTAAAAAATTTTTGGTAAAATTTTGGACCACAAACACTTAATCCATGAAATGGAGGCAACAAACTCCAAGGCTCATATTGGTCATATAAAATATAATTCTTAGTCTCGGGCACCATATATCTAAATTTTCTCTTAAGCAAAATGGAATCATACATATTTTTAAAACAGGATTTTTAAATCCTATTTAATGTATCACCTCTTCTGCTTTTATGCAAAAGATATTAAAGGGGCGCCTGGGTGGCTCAGTCGGTTAAGCGGCCAACTTCGGCTCAGGTCATGATCTCGCGGTCTGAGAGTTCGAGCCTGGCGTCGGGCTCTGTGCTGACAGCTCAGAGCCTGGAGCCTGTTTCAGATTCTGTGTCTCCCTCTCTCTGACCCTCCCCCATTCATGCTCTGTCTCTTTCTGTCTCAAAAATAAATAAACGTTAAAAAAATTTTTTAAAGATATTACTAGCTAAGTGCCCCTTACAGATTTTTATATGAAAATTTGACTTTGAAACATCCTATTTTACCCAAATAATCAGAAAAATGTATATTACAACCATTACTTCTCACATAGAAGATTAGTGGGGAATTAAAAAAAATCTCACAATGATTTTTGAGTGGGTGGAGCCAGGGGAACTCTTATACATTTCAGGTTGAAAGCTAAATTGCTAACCTTTTGAATAAAATTCGATCTCATTTATCAAAGTTGAAGACAAATACATTCAGTGGTCTAACCTATTCCTCTTACGGGCTCTAGAGAAACATAGACACAAAAAGTCAGAAGATGAATAGGAGCTTTTATGGCACCATTTATTTCAGTGGTAAATATTGGAACCAACCTAGATGTAGGTATATATATGTATGCGTACACACAAAGGAATACCATTTGGTAGTGAAGATAAATGAATCACAGCTATATAGAATAATATGAATGACTCTTACAAGCATAATTTTGAAAAGAAATATTTAAAAAGATAAAAAAGAAGACAGGTGATAGGCCATTCGTGTAAGTAAAACATGCAAAAGAATGGAGTTTTTTTTAATGTTACATAATTGTGATAAATGCATGGGAATGATAAATCGTAATTTCATAATAGCAGTTAGCCCTACAATGAGGAAGTTCAAAGAGTCAGCCATGTGGAAATGTATCCACAAGCTTTGAAGCATTTTGGTACTATTTCGTTGCTTAAGCAAAGGTGTGGGTACACGAGTACTTGTTTTTAAAAATATATTTTCATATATTCTAAAAACTATTTTAAGAAATAGAAATGAAAATGATATATAAAAGATGGCAGCCATCTTATGTATATTTTTTAGGAGGTGAACGACTATATTAAATTTCTAATGATAGTTAAAAAATGGGGGTGGGGGTGTAAAGAGACAAGGGGGCACAAGACCAAATAGTGGGACCCCCTATATTTCTGATAGTGGTTTCTTCCAGGAAACAGAGTCGGGGTTGATAGTAATGTAAAATGATTCTCATATATTGTTTGATATAACTCTCAATTAAGTGATGATTTTACAATAATACATTCATGTGGCATAAAAATAAAGGACAACAGGATAAAGAGACAATATAATCTTTACTAACCAGAATACATTCCTTTTTCTCAGTTATATCTGACCTTTTCAATAAATAGTCAGATAAAAAAATAATTCTAGAAATGAATTTTCTTTTAAGGAGATGTACATTTCATATGATTTTTTTTAATTAAAAGTTTTATCTTTGGGTGGGATGAATAAAACATTTTGAAATAAAGGATTAATTACAAGCCTTCACTACATTGTAGAGAATTTTAGTCTTTGAATTGACTTAAATAATCATAAAGGAAACATTTCCTTGATCTCTGTGTTGATGAGATTTGATTCACAAAGTGAGTCTATATTTTCTTTAAAAAATGGAAATAGTTATTGACATACTTTATACTGATTTGTTACATTTAGTTTTGAACTACCCATACTTCTGTCCAAATCATGTAAATAGAATCAAGACTATAAATATAGCAGTGTTAATTATTGTTAAAGCTTAAGGTGCATTTTAAAAGAATCTTTTAACCTAAGTAATGTTTTAAGTAAAAATCACTCCCAAACAGAACATTGTCAAGATTTTACAAATCATTTTCTCATATAATCAGGTTTTGGATACAATTAATATTTTGCAATAGTTAAGGTAGTAAGACTTGGAATGTTTTGTTGACATTTTTAGAAACAAAAATTAGGAAAAACATCAAAACAAAATGGACTTTGAGCTGCAGACCCATATAGAGGTACCTAAGTCACTGTTGCCTAATGAGCAGTAACACATGTAAGCCTAAAAGGTCAATATAGTTTTTAGAGGTCCATGGACTGCACAGATATATACAAAATTGGGAAACCAGGCAAAGCCAGGGAAAACCAATTCAGGACTCTGCTTTCTTTAGCTTCTGCTGGGGTTGATTAAGGACTCTGGGGAAGGGTGGCTAGGGTTCCTCAAACCATTCTTGACTGTTCTTCAATTCTCTTTCCAGTCCAGATGCCCACTGCAGGGAATATCCCTCTCATCCATGTGTTTTAAGCCCACTAAGAGTATTGGATACACCCCATTCCAAAGTATTTGAATCCCCTGCTCTTAGAAAATGAACAATAGTCAAAACTTGTAACCTTAGGCAATAATCTGCTTTTCTGTGACAGAGGAGAAAGGAGGACAGGTCTCTTTTCCAGAAATGAAATAGAATTGGGTATTAGTTTTGCCCATATTACACCTATTTTTAGTTATTAGAGTATAACACTGGATAGCTTTACTCCAATATCTGAAACACCTCGATGATAACATGCACCAGATTAAACTACCCTTCTTCCTCCCCAAAGAAGTATTTCAGTTTTGTTTGCTCTTCTGGAGTCTATTGGCTCAAGCCATTGTCTTTGATTAGAGTTAGCATTACTGGTAAGTTTTCTTCTTTCTCTGTCCATTATGTTGTCAATTATGTGCTCTCTCGGAATCCATATACTGTCTTTGAAATACCTCTTCAATCTGTCCAGTTCACTGCACAGCCCTGGTTCATGGTACTCACATTCTTGACTGGCACCAGTGCGACCACCTCATCATTTGTTTCCCTGCTCATAGTCTTATTTCTCTCACCCAATCTCTACATCACAGATATTGCCCAAATAAAAATTTGAAGATGGAATGCCTTTACTTAAAACCCTAAAACTCTTAAGAAAACTCCACTCTTGAACATGGTTTAGAAGGCTTTGGATGTCTTTGTCTGTCTCCTCATTGCTTACTTCCCAATTATCTGTCCAAATCTGATTTACCATGTAAGGCTTAAAATTTGCCAATTTTTCAGTGATCTTCTGATCACTCCTGAGCATCCACTTTGCTCTCCTATGATCATACTCACCACATTTCTGATCCCCAAAAGTCTAAAATGTTGGGAACCATGCTGGTGCTTTGTTGATGAATGCATTCCAGGTGTATAAGTTATAGATGTCCAATAAATGTTGGCTAAAATAAACAAGGAATTATTTGTCATAGTTACTTGTCTAGTCCTCTGTGGCTGAAGTCTCCACAGTGAACCTTAGTATAATCTAGTCATGTTGAATTTATTTTTCTTTTTTTTTTTTTAATTTTTTTTTCAACGTTTATTTATTTTTGGGACAGAGAGAGACAGAGCATGAATGGGGGAGGGGCAGAGAGAGAGGGAGACACAGAATCGGAAACAGGCTCCAGGCTCTGAGCCGTCAGCCCAGAGCCTGATGCGGGGCTCGAACTCACGGACCGCGAGATCGTGACCTGGCTGAAGTCGGACGCTTCACCGACTGCGCCACCTAGGCGCCCCGAATTTATTTTTCAAAAAACATGTCCTCTTTGGTCTCTGGCTCTTCAGACTTGTTTTCCTCTTACCAGAGAGCCTTGAATTCTGCCTATTCCTAGAATGTCTACTAGTTTTCGTATTTTGGCATTTAGCAAGCTGTATGGTAAGTTCAAATGCATAAGTCTTCACCTTGCACAAGCTTGTTGGCTATGTGTGATGGAACTGTGTTTTTCCTTGTTAAGTATCCAGTATCAAGCAGAGTACCGGCCTATATTGGGAGCCTAATAGAAATTATTCACTGCAGTAAATGAAAGAATGAGGCATGAGGAAATGAATTCATGGAATATGGAAAATATTGAGGGGAATGCCTGAGATATGAAAAAGGTATTTACAATAGGGTGAAAATAATAAAAGATCTGCCTAGGAGATGTCTGGAAGGTAGAGTTATAAAATGTCTGCATGATTGGATACAGGGATAGCACTGGGCTTGTTTTTTTCTTTTCCTACCTCTATTTTTAAAGTTTATTTAATGTACGTAATTAACATTATAATATTTCATAATATTTTGAAAACTTTAAAAAACATCACACAAATATGACTGGGAATGCACCTCAATTTTTTAAATGTGTTGATCGTTTCTACGAATATACACATACTTATAATCAACATTATACTCTTGTTAAATAAGAGGACATCCTACAGTGACATGAAAACGCATGATGGGAAATCACATTCTACATTTGGATCCTGAAATTTGAATTTCTTACTCTGCTGGGTGCATGAGTTTAAGAAGATTAGATCTGTGCTTCACTTGTGTGAACAGGCAGAGTGAGACAACAAACAACCCCTTTGTCAAACAGTAAGGTATAAACACGAAATTGCACAAGCACAACTGACTCCCCTCCAGGCTGATCCATATACTTAATGAAGGACACGTGCAGACTCAGGCAGGCGCTCGACAAGTCTGTACAGTTCATCCTATCTGAAACTGACTTCAACTATCTTCACATAACTCTGATAGTTACTGGCCTGTGGGTTCTTTTAAGAACAATCCGAAGACAAGACTTATCTGCTCATGTACAATTCACCCAAACCTTGACATCAGAAGAGCTACTGGGGCGTCCTCTTTTATCTTTGTATGGGTATGCCAGAAGTCAGAGTGACCTTATCTGCTCGGGAAAAGAGAGAATGTCAGAGAGCTACAAAAGATCCAGATAAGTTTTCCAGGCTGTTATTTCACTGTGTCTGCTTCCAAAGGCAGTTAAATATTTTAGAAATATGGTTATATAAGTATGCCAACTAGTATATAAGTTCTTACACACTTGGGATTCCAGATAGACAACTTTAAATGCAGTGTTTGGTACCTTGTTCTCTTGAGTTTTTATAATGCAGTACAAATGATTGGCCAAGATCCAAATCTCTCCCTTTCTCTGTACTGTAGCTTGGATTGGATTGAGTTGGTTAAGCACCAGGCAAATAAAACATTCTTCTCTTTTAAAAGTTAACATTTAGAATGACACGCGGTAATCATTGTTTGTGTATAAACATGAAGTGTCCCTTGCCAAAAAGGGCAATTTTTAACCATATGAAATATTTTAAAACAAATTCCTTATCCAAAAAAGGAATGCAGAAATTTAAGTGAGCTTATGAAGAAATGCAGCATTTTAAGCAGGTATATGGCTTTTTTTTTTTTATGATGGAGCCTTTAGATTGAATGTTTGTCATAATAGAAAAAAACAAAAAAACAAAAAACAAAACCCTAGGATTTAATTAGAAAAAATAACTGAGTTCCAGTCCTCTACAGTTTGACCTTGGGCAAAGTAACTTGACATGGATTTTGTTGTTTTCACCTTTACAATGGAAATAAAACCCGTTCTCCCTCCCTGCCTGAAAGGATGGGATGTATGGGTAAGTGAATTAATGCAGGAGAAAGTTTTTGGCAAATGGTTGAACACTGTAAAAATGTCAAGGCAGACATAATGTTAAATCAACAACAGCTTGTTTTGACTTCTTCATCTGGATTTGTTTGCTTTGTCAGGTTGGTCTGGTCCAAGCAACAATTAACCTAGATCTTGTAAAGAAAATGGTACTTGGAATAAGCATCATAAACCCTAAGTGCAGATGTATGGCAAGTCTTTAGTAGTCAGAAATAGTTGACATCTGGGTAGTTCCAAGACCTTTATGCCTTCTTCTTGGACATTGCCAGAAATGGGTTCCCTTAGATCCCCCCTCCCCCTTCACCCTCTGTCTCTGTGGGGAATAGAATGAAAGGCATATTAACATACTTTGTTTTTGAATTCTATGTGTATCTATATCTAGATATCAAGCAGCCTTACAAGAATAATTTGCATCTTTATAGTGTTTTCCATGTTTTGGAGGTAGGATATTCTCAAGGTTCAAGATCAATGTATGTGTATGCAGCTGTTACATCCTTCTTACCAATAAGAAATCCCACATACATGTTAGCATAATATATAATATTACAGTACCATAATTTTTCTTTACTTTAATGCACTTTGACTGTAGCTGTGCCATCTACCTGCCTTGGGTAAGACCTACTTACCAGTAGCTCCAACATTGCCTCCTGAGAGAAACATTCTCTCCTGCAGTTAGGTGCCCTCCTACATACACTCCAAACAAAGCACTGATAATGTTCTATTGTTGGTTGAATTTCCTCTGCCTCGCCACCTGGTCTGTTGAAAGTCTTGATCAGTCACAGAACAAAGTGCATAGTGGATAAATGAACTTTTTATTTTATGAGAAACACTGCAGATCTAGCTGATTATCAAGACCCGCTCTAGTGCTTAATAAATCATAGCTTGTCTTTTTTTGGAGCGCAGATTCTGCCTCCTTTTCCCCACATCGGGAGATACTTATTCCCAAATTTCTACACACTCTTTATTGTCTCCAGTAGTAATCTTAACATGAGCAGGAATTATTTTGAAAGCATTTTAACCTGAGTATCCGTATTTCACCTTTACTCTTGTTGTTTGGACTGTTCCTCGATTTATGACTCAGTAGGATTTTTTTGTTTGTTTCCTGAAGCTCAACCCCCAAATTCGTTATTACACCCATATTCACATCTATGTATCCATGTGCCAGAAAATTGGTCTTGGTAGGCCTGTGTTTTCTTATTGTACTCTCTCTGATAAATTTACTTGTAGTTTTGTAAACTTTTTTCTTGTATTCTACAATCCTTCAAGGCATGTCTCTTCTCACTTACTCAAGCCTGGTGGTCAGGGGATTTGCCTTCTATGAAAAGATTTTTCTTAATGATAATTGCTTCCCTTCCTATATGCATTTGAAAGTCGAATCTATACATAGATTTTCTGTCACCCAATTTTGCTGGTTTATTCACATATCCTTTCTAATGTGTATTGAACTAGCATCTTACCTGTCACATTCCTCATGCTAACTTCCGGCCTGGACTAACTGTGATCATTGTTTACAAATAAATAGATCTTCAGTTTCAAAACTCAAGCTTCACTTAGCCAGGAATATTCCACAATTGACCCACTGTCTCTTCACTTTATCCTTTATTCTCAAGAACCTCATTATTCCCACTAGATGCTTCAGCCTACTTGCTCTGTGTTCCCAGCCCCCATGCACGACCACAGTGTGGTCCTATGCAGCTGTGTGTCCCCTTACAGAGCACACACAATACCAGTAACATATCAGTATGACAACAAGAAACGATATAAAAATGGAGGGCGAGTTTTTCCTCATAGTCTTTGTTTATAGGTAACGGTGAGATCCCCAGATGAGTCTCCCCAAACAGCAAAATTGATAATACTTCTCTGGAAGATTTAGGTTAATTGCATGTGAATGTATCACTTCCAATCACTAAGGGTACATTTTAGATGAAAGTATGATCAGAAAATAATTTAATACCTTGGCTTGTGGGATTCAAAGAAATAATGCCGTTTTTTTTTAATGTTTATTTTTGAGAGAGAGAGAGAGAGAAGGCACGAGCGGGGGAGGGGAAGAGGAAGAGGAGGACAGAGGATCTGAAGCAAGCATAGTGCTGACCGCACACAGTCCAATGTGGGGCTGGAACCCATGAACCATGAGATCATAATTTGAACTGAAGATGAACACTTAACCGACTGAACCACCCAGGTGCCCCAGAAATAATGTTGTTGACGTGGCATTAAAATTAACCTATAAAATAAATATTTAGTATTCAAATAAGTTCTGTACTTAAATTGACAAAACAGATGATTTAGTGTATAATTTATCAGTCACAAAAATGTCTATATATAAATACTCCTACTGAGTATTTATTTACTGACCTTAGAGAAAGAAAATGTGTTTATTAGTGAATAATTTTAATTTACAGTTCAATTTTTTTTAATTTAGTAAGAATTCTATCATTTTTTTTCTTGTTACCTAAAGCTAAATTTTTCCTGGGGAGTTCAGAGTTCTGATGTATAAATTGCAGATTCATGCTGCAGAATTATCATAATTTAATTTTGCCTCCCAAGGGCAAAGGGATTGTTTTTTGCTGGAGTAACTCATGAGATAATGTAGAAAAACA
Source organism: Felis catus (assembly GCF_018350175.1). Classification (NCBI taxonomy): domain Eukaryota; kingdom Metazoa; phylum Chordata; class Mammalia; order Carnivora; family Felidae; genus Felis; species Felis catus. Next base: position 106,034,650 of record NC_058369.1, read on the forward strand.
CCATGGTGATTTTTTGGGGGTGGTGACACAATTTAATGACACAACAATGGGAAGAGTTTTTGTTCTAGATCACGGACTTTAACTGGCCTTTGTTGTCATCCTCATTCACAAGAATATTTTTCCTTACTAAGAGAAATGGAATGGAAGTAAACATATGATTATGCAAAATGATAGGTCTGCTTGGTGTCCGGCTTAGTGGCAAGAACCAGTTAGTATTTACTGACTTGTCTCCTTTAGTGGGTGGATGAAATCAGAAGCTACATGATCAAGGTAATGCAAAAATTGTAAGTCTGTTTACCCCCAGTGTGGTTCTTTTGTTTAGCTTTGAAACTCTACTAGAAGACCAGTTGCTTCAGGAAAGTTAAAACTCAGAGGTAGTGAACTCTAAAACGATACATTGCATGTGTTTCTATATGATGCTCCACTCATTTTAAAACGGTTAAAGTTATTTCAAATTTATGATCTCTTAATATACCTTAACTTTGATATGTATTGAAATATTTTCTTTGGCTTTTTAGTTCCTTATAGAGTACAGGTGTGTAAAATATTAACACGTTAACCTATTTTAATCTGTTAGTGAAGTCTTACATGCAATTTCTTGTTGACAAAATAATTAGTTCTTAGATACTATTAACATACTGTAAACTTCTATAAATTCCCCCTTCTTAACCCTCTTGAAGTTTTCTGGCCAACTTTTTACTTTAGCTAAAGTTTATTGATTTCTAAATTTTCTTCATGGTCATTTAGATACTCCATGTTCCTACTTAGGTATTATTAAAACAATTCCTACTAACCCCCTTGTTTTGCAAACATAAAAGATCTCATTAGGATTTGCATTAAAAAAAAAAAGGAAACCGGACACAAATGTAAAACAACAAATGATGTATTCGTGAGCGTGTAGATTTCATACTAACCCAAAAACCTGTTTAAGGGAACTTGGAAGTCTCCAATGTGTCATTTATCTTTCTACCTACTCTAACACCATCCTACTGGAAATCATCATTCTCTTATTTTCTGGATAACTTATGTCAGAATTTTTCAGTTTTGCAGTTATTGAAAGTTACATAGAGTAGGAACATGTTCTTTTGCCCGTTTTTAAAAACATGACAGAGATTCTTCTGTGTGATAGGAAAAGCTATCATTCACTCATTTTCCCTAACCCAGAAAATTCTCTTCTGTGGATGTTACCAATATATACTTACCCATGCTTCTATCTATATGCACATTTGCTTTGGTTTTAGGATTTGTATTTATATAATGTTGTATGAACACTGGCTCTTGAATAGAATTTTTTGGTGTGTATGGAGCTAGATCTTTTTGTTTGTTCAAATATCTACATTACTGTTGTATTCCTATTGAATATCAATAGGCATGTTGAAAATAATGACAATAGTTTAATACTGAATATGTTACTATAAGTAATCATTCTTGTAAATTGTATACAAAATGCTAGTGTAGATGCATTGCAGCTGGCTCAAAAATATTGAGGGACTTTAGTCACTGAGGAAAAAATCTGTAGATAGAATCTGAAACTCTATAAAATATTGAAAGAAAACTGTGAAGCAATTTTATGTATTTTTTAAGAGAGTGGTGGTGTGGGACCTGGGAAGGGGCAGAAAGACAGGAAGCAAGAATCTTAAGCCGGCTCCACCCTTAAGTAAGGCCACAACCCTCAGAGCATAATCTGAGCCAAAATCAAGAGTTGGATGCTCAACCAACTGAGCCACCCAGGTGCCCCAAATTTAAGTATTTTTAAATGATTTTATTTTTTCTGAATTTATTCAACAAGAAACTTGGAGTGCTTATTAAAATTAAGGTCTGATCACCATCTTTTTTTTTTTTTTTGAGAACCTATTTCTATTCCTTTTTGTTCTTGCTATTCTCAGAGTCTATAAGTAGGTTTGGATATCGGCCTTCTCTAAATTAAGTCATCAATAATGAGAAATAAGTCTTTGAAAGCTTTTTCCTATTTGGAATGCCATAGTACTTTTAATGGTATCTTCTATTAGGAAGACAAGTGCTTCCCTCCATATTTATGTTAACACTAGGCCAGTGTCATTTTTGCAAAGTTAAACAGTAAATCTATGGTATATTTGGGAATAATGCCTTTTTCCCTTGGGGTAGATTTTAAATAGTAGACCACTGTTGCAATGGGAAGGAAAAGGTAGGTTGATAGATGAGTTGCATACCCAATAAAAACGAAGTGTAGATTAACAACAAAATATATCTGATGAATAAATCTTCAAACAGTTTGTGCTGCATGTATATTTCTTACCCATAACCTATAGGTTAGGCACATGAATTTTATCCAGTCACACCCAAGATGAGCCTTGACTCTGTTTGAAGACTATGTAATATTGAACAAATTATTAAATCTCTCTGGATTGAATTGTTTGATCTATGAAATGGGGGTAAAAATAACACGTAGTTCATATAATTGTTGGGGAATTAAGTGAGATTATATATCAAAATACTCAGCAGTGACTGACATAAGCACTAAATGCATGTTAGCTCTTACCAAAAAGCACTTCTGGGAAAATGTCATTCCCCAGTGAAGTGTAGTGAAGATAGAACACTGTTCCATAAATATGCCAGTGAAAATCCACTCCATTTCAAAAAATTCTGACAATAACTTTTAGGAGCCAGAAAACTAGGTAGTCTTTTCCTGAAGAAGAGTGTATATACATTTACTTATTTTAAAGGGAGAAGCTTACAAGTGGGGAAAAATGCTTGCAAGGAGATGTTATTTGTAGGAGTGTACCAGAAATAACTGGAAAGAGCCCAAAGTAAATCCATTTAACTGGATAGTCTATTTTGCAACTATTAACAGTAATAATTATGAAGATTATGGTGAGACATAAAAATGCTTACAGAAGAAATGAAAAAAAATCTGATTAGAAACTTGGGTGTATATATATATATGTATATATATATATATATATACATATATATATATACACACACACACACACACACACACACACACACACACACTATGGAAAAAACTCTGTAAAGATGGACCAGAAGGCACACAGTGTTCTGTTGACACAGTGGCTATGAATAAGAACTGATAAGGATTTATGGGGTGCAGGCTACTAAATTAATACCAAGTATTCTTGGCATCTAAAGTAATTCATTTAGGAGTAACATGTGAACATTTCCCAAGGGCTTACTTTAATCCACATTAACTCGATTCTGTCACCTCCCATAGCTGGCAATCTTGGTCAACTCTTACTCTCTACGTATTCATCTACATGTCTCATCTAGAACGTGGTGGTAACAAGTTGACCGAATATAAAATACTCAGGAAAAAAATGTTAAGCAAGAGATGTCAATGTGCAAGTGTTCTTTCTGAGCAGTACAGCTTTGTAATTGTGCACGAACTACAAAGACATTCTGTCTCATCTTTAAATTGTTCAGCCGCCAGACAAACTTGTTTTTATATAACAGGATTAATGGTAGTACTACAGGTACAAACTTAGTTTGTTGGCCCAAACAAGTTAGGAGTTTGCAAAGGTGCAAGGACATGAGAATGATGTGTAGAGCCTGGCAGTTAAATGACAGATGGGATTACTCATGTTGTTAGTCTTCAGGCTCCCAAACTCTAATCTTCATCTTCTCCATATAAGATAAGGTGTTCATAAGGAATACCGTCTGTGAGAAGCATTTATCTTTAGTAAGCCTGCACAGACTTGTTTTACTTCACTTTCAGTTTTAGACGTTCCTACCCCTCTCCTATCAGAAAGGTATAGGTCACTGTTGTGAATTATACACAGTAGATGACTAATGAGTTGACAGAGGCATTTTTTTTATTCACAAAATGAATCTGGGCATTTTATTTTTAATTTTTTAATGTTTATTTTTTCATTGCTCAACTGCTCATCTTTCATTTATTTATTTATTTATTTGCTTATTGTTTGCTAAGTAGGGAGTACAGGTTTAAAGTTGATAAGATATGGGAATGCAAGCTGGTGCAGCCACTCTGGAAAAGAGCATGGAGGTTCCTCAAAAATAAAAACTAGAACTACCCTATGAGCCAGCAATTGCACGACTAGGCATTTATTCACAAGATACAAGTGTGCTGTTTCTAAGGGACACATGCACCCCCACGTTTATAGCAGCACTATCAACAATAGCCAAAGTATGGAAAGAGCCCAAATGTCCATCGAGGGATGAATGGATAAAGAAGACGTGGTATATACATATACAATGGAGTATTACTTGGTAATTAAAAAGAATGAAATCTTACCACCTACAACTACGTGGATGGAACCAATGTTTATATTTGAGAGAGAGAGAGAGAGAGAGAGAGAGGAGGAGGGGTAGAGAGAGAGGGAGACACAGAATCTGAAGCAGGCTGCAGGCTCTAAGCTGTCAGCATAGAGCACGATGTGGAGCTTGAACTCACAGAACACAAGATCATGACCTGTTCAACCGGTTGAGGTACCGAGGCACCCCAGAAGCTGTGCATTTTAATAATGATACATTCTGTGATGTTACGAAGAGGAAAAGATGGAATTGTATGAAGGCAATACTTTTGGCCATAATTCATAATTCCACTCTTGAGTAGGATATTAACAGACACACATTAAAGGTAGAGGTGTGATTGACAAGTCAACTTTATTTCATTTAAAAAAAAAGTGTTCATCATTATAGTCAAACGTTTAGTATTAGTATGAGATAGCTACTATAATTTCTAAGATGGTCCCTTGAATGGTATAATATACTATAGAATTTTTAACTATATTAGTTGAACAGTGAATAAGTGGATTTATGCAAGATGGTTTTAGGTTGTCTTATGTGTCAAACCAAGATTTCTCTTCTTTCAATAATGGCTGTATATTTAATTGTACAACTTAAGAACTAGAAGGGACTTTGAACACACACTACTCCAAATTTAAGAGTTGGAGTAGTCATTTTTAACTATATTCTTGTTAAAAGCAAGGACTTCTCTGGACTTGGAGAGTTCTCATTCCGTATGTGGTTGTTCCTCGATACACCAGCCACCCTCCTTGCCCCCTAATACAGCCTCATTTTTTTCCTATGCTGAAGAGCATCGGAGCATCAGGAGTCTGAAATAGATGACAGAGTCAGATGCTGCTTTGCAAAAGCAGTGCCACCAAGTGTGCACAGAAAAATGCCTGGCAGAGCTTAGATGATACTTCGGAAGAAACCATTTAAAGATCTCCTCAAATCCGCCCGATCAAGCCCCAAAGGAACAGAAAATTTGTCATCCTCTGAAGCTCCACTATTTGTCTCTTGATTTTAAGAGATGGATGAAGCAGGAAATAAGTGAAAATAATTGACTAGATACTCTTTGATTTCATCCACTTAGCATTTGGACTTAAAAATAATTAGAAATCATCAAATCATTATTTTCATCTAGAAAATTTATTAGGTGAAATCTGTTAAAATACACTGTCAAAAGATGTGAAAAGATTGTCAAATTTATTGACTTGTCTCACATGAATTAAAACCTACCTTGTGCTTGGCACTGGGCTGATCCCTGGGGGGTACAGTAAAACTAAGAGATGCTGTGTTTTCAGAAATTTACAAGCTACTGTGGCTTTATCAATTAGAATTCTACATTGAAGATGATCTCCTCTAAACAGTTTGGGAAGTATTATATTAAAAGGTTTTGTTTTTAGCTTCTTCGTATTTTTCTCTCCTCAAGCATACCTATTTCTCATAGCACTTATTCCTACAGTATTTATGAAAAGGTGGTCCGCATAAGAAAGTGAGTCATGTGAACAAACAAAGCTTCAATTTAAAGTCACAAGCATATAAATAGCACATGCAATTTGGCCTGAGATCCGGAGGATGAAAGGATGGTGGAGGATTCAGTTTTTCTGGTTTTCAAATTATTTGGAATGTGGCCTTGCTTAAAAGGTCATGAAAATAAACCCTTGGTTGGCAAGGCAACAATTAAAAGCCCCCCTCCCCCTCCCTTTTGGTATGTGTAACATTGAGTCACATGCAAAATAAGAATGTGTAAATAACAACTTAAATGGTCTGAGTTACCCTAGTTGGTATGTGGGGATGGCCATACACACGCACAGATGTGGCATTCTCTGAATATTATGAGGGCATGTACATTAAAAAAAACGTTACCCCATTACTAAAATCTGGCTGTTAGCCTCCAAATTAGAAGTGCCAGCTGCATATTCACCAATCACTCAGAAAGGCAGATTATACAAAGCATGCTACAGACGTGGCTAAAAGTACCCATCAGCCGCCTCGTATTTTTAGTGATGTCCTTCTGATAAAATCAGAGTAGTATGTACAAGTTACATGCCAGAATTTTTAAATTTATATCTAACCATATGTTTTCCCCCTCCAATATTTCTTCACCATACCTCTCCCAAAATAAGTATCATCCTGAATCCCATGTTCGTCATTTCTTTGATGTTCTTTATACATTTTTATTGCATTTTTACGTATATTTAAGACGGACATATTTTTGTTTTAGTGGTTTAAAGCTTTATAAAAAGGGTTTATATTATATGTAATCTTCTGGGCCATCTTATCTTCGTATCTTATTTCTCAGACACATTCAAATTTTTGTCTCACTATAGAGTTCATCCTTTTTGACTGCTGTATGTATGTTCATACATTGGATTGCGTGAATTTACCATAGTTAATTCATCTTCTTCCCTACTGATGAGATGTTTCTTGAGAATAAGACAGCATCTACACATTGGTCTCCGGAAATATTCCCAGCATCTTCTTCCACACTTAACCTGTTAATTTTTTTCCATCTACAGACCCTGTAATGATTATTTCCAGGTATTTGATACTTTAAATAATGTTGCCATGAGCATTCTTATATGTGTGCTGGGTATGCAAGTGTAAGAGACTCCCTTGGATACATATTTAAGCACAGAATAATTAGGTCATAGTACCTTTATTGTTTTCTAGAGAGATTACATCATTTTACATTTTCACCAGCAAAGTTTAAAAGCTATTGAAAATTCACATCTTTACTAAGACTTTTAAATTTTTGCTAAACACATATAAAATTATGTCCTTTTGTGGTCTTGATTTGCATTTACTAGATCACTTTTTAGTGTCTATTCATAGGTTTATTGATATATGTGGTTCTTTTAAAATGCCATTCACATCTTTTTTTCTTATCTTTAATTTCGAAAACATTGTTGGTGCCTGTCCAATTTTTTCCCTTTTTTCTTTATTACTATGAGAACCTAACTTTTCTTTGTTGTCTTTCTTTTCTTCGTGTGTGTGTGTGTGTGTGTGTGTGTTAATTCAGGGAGGGCAGGGGCAATATGACCAGCTAAAAAATGCTTTTCCTGAGGTTCCTATCTAGCTAGGGATGGCCACATGACCCATCTAATTGTAGCTATTAAAGATTCTCACTTAATAAAACTACTCAGCGATGAAAATTTAATATAGGTTATTTTCATCTTTGGCTCATGGAATTTGAAATGGGCAAAATTATTATTTAGAACTTAACAGTATTTGAACAGTTACTGTACTTCCCAACTTGCAGATACATCCAAAAACAGAAAACACAATTTGGGGGAAGTGGTGGTATCCTGGCCCCTGGACACGTTGAATGTTGTAGCCCAGTATTCTCTGTCCCTCACTTGACTCCACAGCTCCTGACTTACCATGGAGGACTCAGGGGGTTCTTGAAAAGTTGCTACCAATCCTGGCTCTTGATGTGAAACACACGACTAAGCTTCAGCCAAACAGCTGATTCAGTTGTAACTGGCTGTTGACTAAGCAGGTGACTTAAGTTGGCAGCCTGTTCTAGTGAGCCTAGGACTTGGATGAACAGAACAAATTTCCTCTTAGATGTGAAGAAAGTATCCTTATGCCCTGGGACCTGTTGGCACTTGAGTAAGCATGAGAAGATTTACTTTTGGGAGGATATGGCATCAGGGAGTAGCATGTAGAGACATGGATAGAAGATAAAACCATCATGGACATGTTTGCCACCGACTTAATAATTCTTTAAAATCCAGTTTATTTCTGAACTTCAGTTTTATGGACCAATGAAATATCTTCATTATTAAAGTTCATTAGTTGGGTTTCTATTACTTGAAATACAAAAGCATTCTAATGGGTAGATTTTAATATTTGCAGGGTAAGGGATTCAGATTATAAACTGGTAGTTGAACTGAATAGTCTTTTTTAAAATTTTTTTTATTACTTTTACATTTATCTATTTTTGAGAGACAGAGCACAGGTCGGGGAGGGGTAGAGAGAGAGGGAGGCACCGAATCAGAAGCAGGATCCAGGCTCCGAGCTGTCAGTACAGAGCCCGATGCCGGGCTTGAACCCACAAGAACGGCAAGATCATGACCCGAGCCGAAGTCGGACGCTTAACCGACTGAGCCACCCAGGTGCCCCGAACTGATTAGTCTTGAAGAAAGCTTTTAATTCTGGAATTCTAATAAGAGATGAACCTAGGTTTTTGTACTTAATTACCACCATGGGAGCTGAGAAATGTTAACCACATTTCCTTCAAGCTGTTGGCATGTTGTACAAAATGTAAATTAGGACTACCTATTCCTCACCTCAGTTTTATTGTCAAATGATCAGTAAAATGTTCCCCTTTATCTAAGATGGCTTTTACTTCTAATAAGGACATTTATTTCCAAATAATTCTACTTAGAATATTTAATTCTGGGTAGGATCTTGTTATAATAGGTTAGTATTCAGCATAAAAGAATAAGGTATGAAAGAGACCTGACAAAAGATTTAGGCAACATAGGGTCTAGGCAAGTCATCTTTGCCTTGGAAATGCTGTTCCTTTTTATCCATTAAAACAAACAAAAACCCCTTACATGTGTTGTCTTAGATCTCGTAAGCACTAAATATCTCTGCTAAACGTATCATACCTTTTCTTTCTGGGATAGAAATTTGGGTTGAAGCTTAATATAATTCAAATATCTTGGAATAATAGTCCACATGGACACTGACATAAAATTTGGGAAGTCTAGATACATCTGGGAACCCTATAGAATCGAGTGATAATAGATAGTAAGACAACCTCCAGCACTGACAGGTGTTAGAGCTCTGTGGTATCAGTAACCGAGAGTGACTACTTTCTTAAAAAAAAAAAAAAATCCTTGAAAACATGAAGAAAGAACCGGGGTAAGCAAGACAATGGTGCTTTCTCACTCGGTTACCATCCAATAAAAGTTTGGATCATCCCTGGCATAGGAAAGGAAAAGGCTAATTCCAAGGAGGTCACCACCTGAGCTTGTTGGGATCCTTTCCAGAACAGGATGCCTGTGTCACAAAGAACTTCTGTTGTCTTCTTCCTGGAAGATGTGCTTTAGAGCTTCACAGTTTTGGCAAACATGCCTCGATTCCCTTTGTCATCTGTTCTTTTCTTCTATGAAGAGTGTCACTTCTTTTCCCATTAATTGTAAAAGTGCTCCGTCTTTCAGAGCAGACAGAATCTGCTAAAAAAACATCCCCACTCCTTTCATGTATTGGAGTAATCCAGCTAGTTCTTCATAAAGATGTTAAAACTCTCTAAACTGAGTCTAATAAAATGTGTTGTCTGCATTTGTGCTTGGAACAGTATGAGTTTTGAGCAGTGAGGGCTGAATATGAGGAGGTGAATTAATAAGCTTCATAGTGTCACAGATGCGAGGCCTTGATTCTCAGAGGTACTTGCAGTGATCTTCAGAGTACAAATTACTCTATTAGGACAGTAACTCAAGAAAATACTTCAGATAATTTCTCAACAGTTCTTTTTATTTTGCACTGTATTTGTATTCTGTAAACTATTTAAATACTTGAATAGGGTGTGTTGTTGTTGTTGTATACATACATTGGAAGAACAAAATGGGACCAACGTTTAAGTTAAAATGTACTCTTTATGAACAGACTTGGCTCCTTCTGTATGAGACCTACTGGAAGATTTAATCTGAGGAGATGGCTTGTGTCAGCAGCTGTCACAGAACCTGTGGTCTGTTTGGGAATCTGGGGCAGCTGCTGTGCTGAAATCCTATTTCTTTTTCATGGGGAAATGAGAATATCATTGGAATTTATTTTCTTTGAAGTGCTTCAGCCTTTTTATTTCTAATTTCAGATGTCAGCAGCCTGTTTGGAATGACTAAAAGATGCAGAGAATATTCCATTGAGCTCTTAATATCTGGGGTATTCCCCAGTAGCAAGAATGTTTTAAGCACAGCTGGGTGGGGAGCAACCATTCATTATGCCAGGTGCCATAAAACTCAAAAGGAAAACACACTCCAGGCTTATGTGAAGCTTCCACATGTTTTCTTGCAAAGTGATTTATGGAAGGTTTCCTACAAGGAACATGGACTCTGGACTCCATCCGTGACACCTTAGACCCTTTTCCCCAAGTTAGACCTTGATGAACACATGTTCAGCCTCTCTCAGGTCTCCAAATGTGCCATCTTTTCTCCCATTACTCCAATAGCTTGGGAATCTCCATTTCTAGAGAAAGGTTTTCCTACTTAAAAATGGCTGACTGAATGGGGAGCCTGGTGGCGCAGTCGGTTAAGCGTCCGACTTCAGCCAGGTCACGATTTCGCAGTCCGTGAGTTCGAGCCCCGCGTCGGGCTCTGGGCTGATGGCTCAGAGCCTGGAGCCTGTTTCCGATTCTGTGTCTCCCTCTCTCTCTGCCCCTCCCCCGTTCATGTCTGTCTCTCTCTGTCCCAAAAATAAAATAAAAACGTTGAAAAAAAAATAAATAAAAATGGCTGACTATGTAAGGGACATTTTCCCACATGAATGGAAGCCCAGATTTCCTAAATGTACTTGTTACTTTGTTTTTACATCCTAGATTCACTTTAATATACAGTATATGTCTATTTAAAATGTTGACCATATATATTATATATATCTGGACTTCCTATGTGTTTTCTGGGTTAAAAAAATAACTCAGTGCAATAGGATACTCTGGGACAGAGATTACAGGATATCCTGGCTTCCATTTCACTTTGGTGTCCAAGCTCCGAGCAGAGAGTGGCTTACAGTGGGCTCTGCCTTAGCAGATTGAGAAGAGTCAGAGTGTAATTGTTAGGAATACAAGTTGGCTGATGCCATTAAACCAGAATTGTAGTGAACTTGTGCATGTTCCTAATGCTTCTAACATTTTTACCACACCATAAAATGGGGACTGTAATGGTGTCTTCTGCAGAGGAATGTTGTGAGAGTAAAGGGAAACCATACATATTAGGTGGTTAACATAATGCTTACTATTAATAAAATTAGGCCTGGCACCTCACTTCACTGAAATATACTCTGCAAATCTTAAAATACTCATCATTATAAGTAAGTAAGTGTCAAGAGTTTGCAGGAAAGATAAAAAGTGATGTCAACAAGTTCTCCCCCCTTTATAAATTTATTTATTTTTTATTTACATCCAATTTAGTTAGCATATAGTGCAACAATGATTTCAGGAGTAAATTCCTTAATTCCCCTTACCCATGTAGCCCAATTCCTCTCCCACAATCCCTCCGGTAACCCTCTGTTTGTTCTCTATATTTAAGAGTCTCTTATGTTTTATCCCCCTCCATGTTTTTATATTATTTTTGCTTCCCTTCCCTTATGTTCATCTGTTTTGTATCTTAAGGTCCTCATATGAGTGAAGAAGTCATATGATATTTGTCTTTGTCTTACTAATTTCCCTTAACATAATACCCTCCCGTTCCATCCACATAGTTGCAAATGGCAAGATTTCATTCTTTTTGATTGCCGAGTAATCATCCATTGTGTGTGTGTGTGTGTGTGTGTGTGTGTGTGTGTGTGCATACACACATGAAGAATATATATATTCTTTATCCATTCATCCATCGATGGACATTTGGGCTCTTACCATACTTTGGCTATTGTTGGTAGTGCTGTTATAACCATTGGGGTTCATGTGTCCCTTCAAAACAGCACACCTGTATCCCTTGGATAAATACCTAGTAGTGTAATTGCTGGGTCGTAGGGTAGTTCTATTTTGAACTTTTTGATGAACCTCCATACTGTTTCCCAGAGTGGCTGCACCAGCTTGCATTGCCACCAACAATGCAAAAGAGATCCTCTTTCTCCGCATCCTTGCCAACATCTGTGTTGCCTGAGTTGTTAATGTTAGACATTATGACAGGTGTAAGGTGGTATCTCGTGGTGATTTTGGTTTGTATTTACCTGAGGATGAGTGATGTTGAGCATTTTTTCATGTGTCTGTTAGCTCTCTGGGTGTCTTCTTTGGAGAACAAGTCCGTTTTTTAAAAGGAAAACTTTGGGGGAAAATGTGCTGTAAAATCCAATTTGTATGTATGCATCCATATGGTACCTATAATAACTATTTGATAAGTAAGTATTTAAAAAGTAATAATCCATGCAAAAGACTCTGTGAAATATATAATGATATGTCAATATTAAGTGTTACATATTTTTAACTTTATTTTTGAGAGGGTGTGCATGTGCAGGGGAGGGGTGGAGAAGGACAGAATCCCAGCAGGCTTCACACTGTCAGCACAGATCTGGACACAGGGTTCAATCCCATGAACAGTGAGATCATGACCTGATTCTTCTGTATAATGAAATGGAAAGCGGCTGGTGCAAATTTTCTTATAAGCAGTCCTGTATTCCCCTGGTCTCTCAGAGCTCAAAATTAATTTTGCAGTGTAAGGGTCCCTAAATATATCCTCCCATCTCTGTGCAAGAGCGCTGGTTGTTTTCACATTTGAACTGAATGAGGTACAATCTTTCTCCCCATCAATTAATCTGCAGTTGTACATTTTAATGCAATATTGTTTCTTGTAGCCGTCATGCACTAAACACTGTTCAGAAAAGGTGCACTTTGTAAAAAAATAAAACAGAAGATGGACACACCCGCTTAATCTCGAGGAGCCCAGATGCCTAGTAGGTTGACAAAGAATGGAGATAACCCACTTCCAGGCTGGGCAGAGTGTGATAAGTGCTACCACTGCACTTACTCTCGGGAGTAGGAGGCACGGAGGAGGACAAGAGTAATTCTTTCTGTCCAAGGTTTTCAGCAAAGCTTGCTTTTCAGCAAAGTGCACCCCAACTCTTTTCTCTGCAGGCTGGAATTTCACACAGTTTGAGCTTAAAGAGTTTAGCTCTGGTTCAGAATGCTTTTTTCCCCCTAAAACAGAGGCACTGATTCTCAACTTCCATGCAGAAGTTCCCCATCTCTGATTATTAGCCTTTAACCATTAAACACTTCGAAAGCTGATCAGTTGAAGGCATAATGAAATCTAAGTATTCAGCCACTCTTCTTGAGGTATTTGCCCTTGAATTCATTCTCTTTCACTGATTAAGTTCAAAGAGAAAGGTAACTTGAGGGCAAAACAAAGACTGGAAAGGAGAGGACTTGAAAATAAGTACAAACGGCCCTTGTTCCCATAAGCTCATGGGCTACCATTGTGTTACTTTTGTTTGCTGTATATGCGCAAAGAAAAACATTTGAGGTTCATTCAAACTTGGGACATGATTTGTATTTCTTTCATATTATAGGACTAGAACCTGCAGTGACAAGTAAATTGAGTATTTCTGTCTAAAGCCATATTCTAGAAGTAGCATTCTTATAATGTACTTACTTGGTGTGTTTTGGGTGAAAAGTCATTATAGAGAGAAAAAAGTCAAAGAGGTCATTATATAAAGTAACTTATATAAAGTAACATTAAAGAAAATAACTTGTCAAAAAGTGTGAATTTGAACACTGAACAGTGGTTGTATGAGGCAATTCTGTTTTGAGATCTATGTGTACGTACATTTATACAAACTAAAATACAGAATACAGACTGCAAATTGTATGTTTACTGCAAAGCCACAAAATAATAAATTTGAAGCTTTTTAACAGCCTGCTCCTGGATAGACCATTCAACACCCATAGTACATTGTGTGTCTTCCCCAGGTCTTTAGAGTAGTTGGCTTTACTAGAAAAGTGTGAGAAAAATTGATTTAACATGTAGCTTGGTCCTGCCAACTTAGAGTTACAGCCCCACCCTTTATATTTTCTCAAACTTGTATGACATTTTCTGTGGTCAAAGAAGGGAGGAGGGTTATGGGGGAAAAATAGGTAGACGGAAGACTGAGGTCTTGTACCAGGGCCCAGACATAATTTTTTTTTCTATTTTACTATTTAGCTTCTTTTTTTTTTAAACTTGGGTAAGAGCACTTAACATGACCTTTATTCTCTTAACAGATATTTTTAAGGTTTTACTTATTTTTTTAAAATAACCTCTACACCCAATGCGGGGCTTGAACTTAGAACCCTGACATCAAGAGTTGCATGCTCTACCAACTGAGCCAGCCAGGTGCTCCTAATCACACTGATGATAAGCATATTATATCCTAGATTGTCATGACTAAGCCAGTCAGGTGTCCCTTAACAGATTTTGAGTCTACAATGTCATATGTTCTTTACAGGCGGAGTATCGTACAGCAAATCTCTAGGACTTATTCATCTTGCATAACTGAACTTTTGTACAAGTTGGTTAGCAACTCCCTATACCCTCTTCCACTCTGGCATCTGGCAACCACCAATATCTTTACTTCTGTGAATACTCTGCTTTGGTAGAAAACTTTGAATAAAATTGATAAAACTCATTTGCTTATTTGTTTCCATGATCTCTTTTACATATTTCATATAAGTTGAATCAGGCAGTATTTGTACTTCTGTGACTTATTTCACTTACTGTAATATTCCTGAGGTTCATGCATATTGTCTCACGTAGCAGAATCACCTTCTTTTTTTATTTTTATATATTTTTTTTAAGTTTGTTTATTCTTGAGAGATACAGAGCATGAGCAGGGGAGGGTGAGAGAAAGGGGGAGACACAGAATTCGAAGCAGGCTCCAGGCTCTGAGCTGTCAGCACAGAGCCCGATGCGGGGCCCGAACCCACCAACCGCGAGATCATGACCTGAGCCGAAGCCAGACGCTCAAGCGACTGAGCCACCCAGACGCCCCTGGATCGCCTTCTTTTTAAAGGCTGAATATTATTCCATTTATGTACGTACCACATTTGCTTTTACCACTCATCTGTCAATGGACACTTAGTTTGTGTCCACAACTTGGCTCTTGGAAATAGTGTTGCAATGAACATGGGAGTCGTAATTCTTTCAAGGTCAGAATTTCATTTTTTATGGATAAATACCCAGAAATGGAATTGGTGTTCTACTCTTAATTTTTTGAGGAACTTTCATCGTGTTTTCTACAGCACCTGCACAATTTAGCATTCCAACTCACAGTGTTCAAGTCTTTCAGTTTATCCATATCCTCACCAACAGGTCCTATGTTTTTCTCATCATGGGCATTTTAACAGCTGTGACGTGATAGCTCTTTGCGGTTTTGATTTGCATCTCCCTGATGATTAATGATGCTGAACATCTTCCCATGTACTTGTTATTTGTATCTTGTCTTTGGAGAAATGTCTGTTAAAGTCTGTAGCCTGATTTTTTTTTTTAATTTTTTTTTTCCAACGTTTATTTATTTTTGGGACAGAGAGAGACAGAGCATGAACGGGGGAGGGGCAGAGAGAGAGGGAGACACAGAATCGGAAACAGGCTCCAGGCTCTGAGCCATCAGCCCAGAGCCCGACGCGGGGCTCGAACTCACGGACCGCGAGATTGTGACCTGGCTGAAGTCGGACGCTTAACCGACTGCGCCACCCAGGCGCCCCTGTAGCCTGATTTTTTAATGATGTTATTTATGTTTTCTGCTATTGAATTGTAGGAGTTTATTATATATGTTGAATATCAGTCCTTTATCAGAAATAAGGTCTGCAAATATTTTCTCCCATTCTGCACTCCACCGTTTCACTCTCAATTGTTTTCTTTGCCATGCAGAAGCTTTCTAGTTTCTAGTTAGTAATCCCACTTGGCTAATTATGCACTTGTTGCCTGTGACTGGAGTCCTATCTTACATTTTGAAAATCTTTCACCCATTTGAAACCTAAGAACATACTTAAACAGAAAACAAAACAAAATCAATAAACACTGAACAGAAACACTTGTTATACTATTAGTGAGAAAAAAAAGTGCTTTTCAAAAAAAAAAAACTTTCAGTATCATAAAAATGGCAAGGAATATTTTGTACATAAGAAAAATATGAAAAGTTTTACCATTCCCAAATTCTAGAGCATTTCTTTAGCACCAACATCTTTTGAAGCTATTTATTAAAGGGCAGATATTTGTTTTCCTTTTTTTTTTTTAAAGTTTGTTTTTGAGAGAGAGAGAGAGGGAGGGAGGGAAGGAGGGAGGGACAGGGGCAGAGAGAGGGAGGTAGAGAGAGAATCCCAAGAAGCCTCTGTGCTGTCAGTGCAGAGCCCAATGCAGGGCTGGATCTCAGGAACATTGAGATCATGACCTGAGACGAAACCAGGAGTTGGATGGTCAAGTGACTGAGCCCCCCAGGCGCCCCAAGGGCAGAGCTTTTCTCATTGAAAAAAGGTGTCTGGATTTTAAATCCCATATATTGTGCTTTGCAGGATAATAAGGAATTAGACACTGTAATCAGGAAACAAAAGAATCATAGCTAAATGACAGTAAAGCAGAAGCTATTCCTGAAGGAAGCATTTTACACATTTTTACTTCAGGAAAAATATCAAGAGTCTATTGATAACATTTTGACATGTTGGTAATATCCATTGCCAACTCAAATAAAGATTTCATATAATTATGTAGTGTTAGACATTCATTTTTAGAGAAAACTTGACTTCATCACATATAAAACGAAGAAACTATGAAGACATTCCTTTCCATATCGCTTACTATATTACAACCCACAAAGCCACAATACAATAAGTAACTTAGAATTTTATTAAATAACTATAAACTATTTGAATGGCTAAATGTGTCTAAAACCAGCATAGTTCTCAAGACTTTCTCAAATTACTTCTTTTGATAATAGCCTTTGGCCAAACTGAAAACCAGAGCCAAATTCAGTGGAAGAAAAAATAGCATGTATTACTGTCACACTAAGGTGTTGTATGTCCCAATTATATATTCATTCACTATTGGGCAACATAAACAAAAAATGCCAGAACATTTAAGCTAACAGTGGCGTGTTTTAATTATGTAGTTCTGAGAGGGCATTTTAAATGCTTAGGTTTTCAAAATGTTTTGAAATTCTATCGGATTTTGCTCCTTACTTGAGATTTTTGAAACAATTGTCTGAAAACAAAATACGGGCATTTTAGCTCTTCAAATCAGACTTGTAAAGCATACCTTTCACAAAATTTCCTGATAAATGGGCAACAGGCTGAGCAAAAATTGCAACTATGGTTTTAGGTGCAAGTAATAAAAGCCCCTAAAGACTTACTTGAAATAAATCCCCATTATAGCCCAGGGATGGAAGAGGAATTTATCTTATTCTCACCTACACAGCTATAGCCCCGGGACCTGCCTGAGGCAGTGAATCATTTTCACCCTAGGTAAGCTGGTAGCAGGCTGGCTTAAGAGGACCATGTTTCGGGGCGCCTGGGTGGCTCAGTCGGTTGAACGTCTGACTTCAGCTCAGGTCATGATCTCGCGGTCTGAGTTCGAGCCCCGCATCGGGCTCTGTGCTGACGGCTCAGAGCCTGGAGCCTGCTTTGGATTCTGTGTCTCCCTCTCTCTCTGACCCTCCCCTGCTCATGCTCTGTCTCTCTCTCTCTCTGTCAAAAATAAATAAAACATTAAAAAAAAAGAAAAGGACCATGTTCCAAGAGTTTCCACTTGAACCGGATGAAAGGAAAGCATATCATTTAATAATTGAGAACCGAACAAGTTGGCCAGCCTGACATTGTTTTTCTTTTTTTTCCCTTTTTTTTTGGCAAATGCAAGCTGCGTATGTGTACAGTATGTGACATGATTTGATAGATGTATATACACTGAAATGATTGCCATAATCAAGGTAATTAATAAACCCATCACTTCACATATTGTGTGTTTGTGTCTTGAAACCACTTAAGATCTGTTTCTTAGTAATTTTTAAGAGTTCAGTACATTGTTAACTATAGTCATCATGCTATACATTAGATCCCCAGAATTTATTCCTCTTGTAACTGGAAGTTGTATCCTCTGACCAAGACCCTCTCTCTTTCCCCACCACTGAGCCTTGCCATCACTGTTCTACTCTTTGATTCTGTGAGTTCAGTTTCTTTCGATTCCATGTATAAGTGAAATCATCCGGTATTTATCTTTCTGTGTCTGGCTTATTTCACTTGATGATGCTTCCAGGTTCATCCACATTGTTGAAAAAGGCAGGATTTCTTTCTGTTTTGCTTTTTTAATGCCATCCTGATATTTCTAACCTATCACTTGCTTTGCTTTCTTCATTCATTTATTCAACAAATAATAAAAACTACAAATGTCAGATGACGTAGTCTACATATTGGAGCGGAGGAAAGGTGGAGGCAGAAAGGTCACCTGGAGAGCTATTTCTGTACCTCATTTCCATTGTGAGTGCCTTACAGGTGGCGAATGATGGAAATCCTGTCCATCATAAGGCAAGGACTGTATCAGAACCAAGATGAAAGCTCTGTTACAGGTTCATTAACTGTAGGCACTGGGTCAATATTCAGGTCGAAATATACCTGGGAACAGAGCTAAGGAGACATGGTAGTGATAAAGAGTAGAGTAGAAGTTGTGCATTTAAGGTGCCTTATATATGAGTAAAATTATCACAGCTTAAATATATAATTTTGAAAATTATTTTGAAATCAGTAATTAGTATTTATGTGCCCTTTATTATGTATGTCAGGCCTTCGAAAACTACTTGACAGGAATTTTCTTAAGTCTCCCATGAGTTCTGAATTTGTTCCTAACCTTACCCTTCTTTAATAAATATGGTATCCCAGCTAGTAGCAGGATTTCCAATCAGACCTGACTCTCTCATTTCAGTGTTTGTGCTCAGATCTTGACCCTCTCTCATCCTCAGTCCCTGGGTGACTATCTGTACATGATTGGTACCCAGTCCATGTTTAACGGATGACTCACTACATACTATTTCTAATACAGGACAGTCTGAATTTGCAAACCTGTGACTGGAAAAAAAATTGTAAAGATTAATTAAGAAGTAGGGGCACCTGGGTGGCTCAGTCGGTGAAGTGTCAGACTGTTGATTTAGGCTCAGGTTGTGATCTCACAGTTTGTGTAGTTGAGCCCCAGATTGGGCTCCATGCTGACAGTGGAGAACCTGCTTGGGATTCTCTCTCCCTCTCTGTCAAAGTAAATAAACTTAAAAAAAAAGAAGTAAAAAAAGCCACAGCAGCCAACCAAGTGCAATAAAAAAGAAAAGATTTAGAATGATAGAGTAATTTGGGGGGACATATGACAAAAAGAGAGAGCATAACTTCAGGGAAAGATTTTGCTCTCACCTAAATGTTTTGAATTTGTAATAGATGGGGTAATTGGTCTGTAGTTCATTTCAGGTTTCCAGGGCTAAAATGGCTTCATTTGAGGAACATGAAGATACTTGCAGCAAAATTCTTTGGGTACAAATGGCAATTTCTTAGCATCGTTCATGTTGTTAAACATCTATTCTGGGAAAGGTCCCATAGCACATCCCATGGAAGTTTTAAAGTGCATGGGTAAGACAATTCTGTCTTAAAAGAACTTTACCTGGAAGCTGGCAAGACAGGATGAAAGCATCACTAATTCTCCAAGATCTGCCATGATCTCATGGCTCAGTATCTCAGTTCCTAATTTATTTGCCTTGTCCTGCCCGTCCACACTGGCATCTTGAAAAGACCTTTTGCACTTAGCCATTTTTTTTGCATTTGCTTTTCTACTGCCTGGGTTACTCCTCTCAAGATGTCACCATGGCTCATTCTCTCGGTTCTGTCAGGTTCCTGCTGAAATAATAGGTAATGAACAGGAACCAACTCCTTTGACTCTTGAATATCAAATACCAGTATTTACCTAGTTCCTTTTTCCCTCCTTTACTTTTCCCTACAGTACTTAGTACCAACTTGCACATGCTTATACAACTTAGATAAATGATGCATTTATTTACAATTTACTGGCTGTCTCCACCCACTAGACTGTGACTTCTTTGAGCGGAGGAACCTATTTTGTTCATGGATGTATCTTTAGTGCCTAGAACAGAGTTAGGCATGTAGTTGGGACGCCACAGATAGTGAACGAATGAAAAATGAACGGATTAAGATACATGTAACAGTACAACAGCCAAATTGTTAACACGGGTGATAATCACTATGGAAATTCACAGGACACACTTGGGTATGTGCCTTTTCCTAAAGTTTTCAGTGTAAAAACTGCTCAAAGAGAGAGATACTGTCTCAGGAATATCTGTATCCAGTGACATGCCTCATGGAGTACATAACATACTGCATTGAGTATCAAATAATTTGTGGAAATGTTAGATTTCCAAGAGGAGGCGTACCTTCAGCAGGGCTTTGGAAGATGAATGAGATTTAGGTGAGTGACAAGTCCAAGAGATGGCATCAGTCTTGGGAATCAGATGCACATGGACATAAGCAGAGTTTCCTTGGACAAGGAGTTGGGATATGCTGGCAAGGGCAGGGGCTTAAAGTTAAAAAAAAGTAAAGAGTGATAGGCTTGGGGATAAATTCTACAGGGTTTGTGTTGACAAGGATACAGCATGTAAAGTTTTTAAATGAGGCATATAGTTTTGAGCACGTGACGAAATAAGAATTGTATATTTAAAGAATGCATTTGACTCATAAATTCATGCACATGCATTTCTCTTCAGTGCACCTAGGTCAGAGTAGCTATGTTTTGGGGATGAATATCGTCCGCTTTACCAGATTGGTGCAAGGAGAAATTAGGGTAGAGTGAGCAGATATTAAGTGTGTAGAAACAGGCTGGATGGGTATGACAAGAATAGAAAAGAAGTGGGTGTGAGAAACAGCCGAAATGGTGAAGAGTGGGTGTTTCAAAGGGGGTCATGGATACAAATGGTATAATTTGCCTGAGAAAATGGTTTTAGTGGGAAATCAGAAGTTGAAGCTAGGGAAGAGAAATCCAAAATGAAATGGCAGCCGGCTGGTGACCGTGTGGCCAGGATGTCAAGAGAGACACCTGAGGTTGGCAATAGACATTTGGGAATTAGCAATACATAGTTGATAGTTGTGCTAATTAATATTCCCAGAGCATTTGGGATTTGTGGTTCTCATTAATTCATTTGTAAAAAAAGAGTTCACGGGGCACTCATTTGCCAAAAATTCTTCTACGCGCTGAGAATGAAGCAGAGACCAAGCAGAATAAATCCCTGCCCTTATGTACTTGACATTCTAGTTAGAGACAGTAAAATAAACTGCCTACTAGATCCATGGGTGATGAATGATGGGGAGATAAAGCTGGGCAGGAACATAGGGATTATAAGTGTGGAGGTCAGGAGGACTGCAATTTCAAACAGAGGGGTCAGGGCAGGTCTCAATGAGAGGGTGAGCATGTCTGGAGGAGGTATGGATGTGAACTTGATGAAGTCTGGGAGAGCAACTTAGAGGAAGCAAGAAAGCAAAGGCCCTGATCCCACTCCCCGTGTTTAAGGAAAAGCAAGGAAGCCAGTGTGGCAGGGGTGAGAGAAAAGTAGAGGGAGGAGGAAAGGATGAGCAAAGGGCATTGTCTTGCTTGGTGGGCCAAACTTGGGGCTTACTCTGAATGAGAAGAGAAGCTGGCGGATACTTGGGAGCAGATGAGGTACATGATGGGACTTGTTTTTTAAGTTTATTTATTCTGAGAGAGCATTTGAGAGGGGAAGGGCCAGAGAGAGACAGAGAGGGAGGGAGGGAAGGAGGGAGAGGGAGAGAATCTTCAGTAGGCTCCACGCTGTCAGAGCAGAGGCTGGACCCAGGGCTCGAACTCAGGAACTGTGACATCATGACCTGAACCAAAACCAAGGGTGGGCCGCTTAACTGACTGAGCCACCAAGGCACTGCCCTGGGAGTTGCATTTTTAAATGGATCATTCTGCTTACTCTGTTCATTATAGAGAAGTGAATCATCTGGAGCGGAGATAGGCTTAATGGCCTAGTCAAAGGCATTTTTGTTTAGACAAAATAATTTATCGATTGTGAATTCCCCCAAAACACCATCTTTCTAAGTTTCAGTTAAGTTTCCCTCATTTCCATTCAAGCACATCTCCAGCATTTTCTTTAGCATTTCTCAAAAACTCAAATCGCTGCTGCCATGGAAAGTTTACCACTAGGAAGCTTCCTGGGTTATAGAGAAGATAAATGGCTAATGAATCATCTGTTCTATTGACTATGTGTTCTCAAGTGCAGACAACATTGATCTTCCTAGATTTTATTTCATTCTTCATGGGTTTTTTTTGTTTGTTTATTTTATGTATGTGTGTGTGTTTGTGTGTGTGTGTGTGTGTGTGTGTGTGTGTGTGTGTGTGAGAGAGAGAGAGAGAGAGAGAGAGAGAGAGAGAGAGAGAGAGAGAGAGATCTCATGTATGTGTGAGCAGGGAAGTGGCAGAGAGAAAGAGAGAACCTCAAACAGGCTTTGCACTGCCAGCACAGAACCTGATGTGGGGCGAGAACTCAAAAACAGTGAGATCAGGACCTGAGTCAAAACCAAGAGTCAGACAGAGGCTTATCCAACTGAGGCATCAGGTGCCCCTATGTGTTTTTTCTAATAAATGCTAAGATAAATGTATTTGGAGAAGTCTGTCATAGATTGCTTACACTTTCCTCTGGTGTCAATTACAGTTAGAATTCACAGTTTCTTGAGGATAGCCCCTTATATCATATATAATACGCCATATATATATATATATTTAATATATATATATATTTAATATATGTTACATATTAAAAATTGCATTTAACTGCTGTGTTATTAAAACAGCAACAAACTCCAGAAAACTCCAAGCAGGACTTTAACCTACCTTATTGTGCCAAACTTTTGAGACACGTTTCCTTTCATATTGAAATTAGTCTTAAAATCTCCAGAGTTCTAACCTAAATTTAGCTCAGATATTGCAAGTAATTGTGAAGAGATAGCTACTTTAGAATATATATGCTGCTGAAGGGAGCACGCTATTTTAGAATGTACATTGTTGGGTTTCCCTGTTTAAATTCTGTTTAATCATGAGGAAACAAAATGTCTATGATCTGGATAAGCCTACATATCTCTTAGTCACTTCTTAATACGTTCAGTGTTTTTCACAGCACGTTATGGTGCCATTGACAAGAGGCCGTGTACTGGCTCTGTGTTCGTAGATGTTGTATACAAACAAAGAAAAACTACATAATGCCTCCCCACCCCAAAGCTAAATGAATCCAGTACACCTAGAATGAGTTATAAGTCTCTTTAATCTTTGTTAAACTTGTTTTAGGAATCTGAAATTTTTAATTCAAATAATTCCATAAACTAAGAAAATTAAAACTTGGAATCTATTATGTCTGTTCCTTTGATTAGGTTATATCAAATTATCATATGATTGTTTAACCAAACTGAATGAGGCAAACACTGTGTATATTCTCAAAATTACTAATGAGAGTATCTATTTGAGTTGCAACTCCCCCTCCCAAATTAAGACTTCAGTTGAAATAATTGAGGAATCATGATCAGTATGAAGTCCTTTGGCAAACAAACTCTAAGATACCTTGAGTATTTGACCTGGTGTACTGAGGTCTCTTTATAAGAAAATTTATTTTTTTCTAAAAGAGAGAAGCAAACCTAGAAACCGACTCTTAACTGTAGAGAACAAACTGATAGTTACCAGAGGTGAGGGGGAGGGGGGAAGGGTAAAAGTAGTGATGGGTAATAAAGAGTGCACTTGTGAGGAGCCTTGGGTGATATATGGAAGTTTTGTATCACCACATGGTACACCCAAAACTGATATGACACTGTTAACTAAAAGGAATTTATACAAAAACTTTCTAAAAGCAACAAAAGATTTTTAAAAATTATAGTCATAAATCTCATTTTTGTCAAATATTTCTCTAGAACAACCTCCCACCCTAAGTAAAGTAAAACTGACTTTATAGCTAAGGTTGTGAATTAGGTAGAACATATTTTGTTCACTGTTGCCATGTTTAAGTAGAGGACATAGGAAAATGTTCAGATTCTCACAAAGAAAGGCACACGTAAAAGACGTACCTGTTTGATTTTGTTCATTCATAACGTCATCCTTCACTCATGTTCTTTGTTTGGGATTCCTTGGGATATTTAAAAACTCACATCCAGTAAAGTCCCTGCTGCTTTGGGCAGAGGTATGGGACTTAGGAAATTTCTAAAATAATAAACAGGCCTATTTAGAAGAATATGGCTTCATATAAAAATGACTTAAAAATCTGGAGAAAACTGAAATTTTAGGAACAGATGTTTTCCTGATAGGATTTTCTAGGAAAGCGGTGAGGAAGTGGTTCATCTTCCTCCCCAGGAAATAACATGCCAGGTCTATTTCTAACAATTTCCCATGACAATACTTGAGAGATAGGAAGTGGGTGGAAATTAGTTCCTGATCTGATTTGACTGTTTCTGTCATTTACAATTCCATAGTTACTCTGCTTACCCAAGCCAACCTTCCCTGGGTATTCTTTTCAATCTTAATGTAATAACTTCCATATGCATGGCTGGGAAAGTACTTGTTCATGCTGGTGTGTAAGTGTTGATTTTATTTTTCCTAATCCTTTGTTTAGTAAAAAACTGATAGAAAATGTATTTTGTGAAGAGGTCATGGATTTGAAAGCTTTGCTTCTGAGAGAATTCCCTAAAATGTTCTGTTCTAAGAAGGACATTCAGCTTGACACAGATCATAGGGAAGATGAACCATATTCCAAACTTTATAAAAGTTACAGAGGACGTGAAATGTTGCCTAGGCTTTTTATTGGAGTGACTCACAACTGCGTAACAATTGCCTTTGTAGAAAACACAGACACTCTGGTACTCAAAAAAAAAATGCCTCTCATCTTGGAGATTCAAAAGGCATTATTGTGTGTGTGTGTGTGTGTGTGTGTTTATTAGAAAAGAACACTGTTGAGGAGTAGAGCCATAGGAAATACGGATACTCTCATTCACTGCTGCATTGTGAGTGTATTACATAATACTTACCATACAATAAACTCTGAATAAGTAATTGTTGCTTTGTGGGTTGACAAAAGAATGAAAGAATGGTTTCTTGATTTGTCTTTTTTTGGCAGCATGAGAAAGTTATTTGTATATTAAATATTATTTTACTCAATTTAGCAATTTGTTCATTCATTAAACGCATATTGCCTGCAATGGACCTATCCTACGTAGGTCCTAGGGAAAAATAATAAATCAGAGAGGCAATCATCCCTGATCTCATGGTGTTTACTATACAATGAATCTTTCTACCAGGTGAAAGAAGTGGAATTGTAGATGGGTATGGGAAGGGGAAAAAAATAACTACAAACAGGGAGGGAGGCAAACTGTAAGAGACTCTTAAATACAGAGAACATACTGAGGTTGGATGGGGGACAGATGGGGGGGGAGGGAAAATGGGTGATGGACACTGAGGAGGGCACTTGTTGGGATGAGCAATGGGTGTTGTGTGTAAGCGATGAACCACGGGAATCTACCCCAAAAACCATGTATGTTAGCCAATTTGACAGTAAATTATACTTAAACAAATAACTACTGTTGTGACTAATTTAGAATTGGATGCTTTCCGGTTGATTAGTGCTTTGCTTAGCACGTTATCATTTATGAAGTTGAGTTACACATCGATAGTATCTGGAGGGCTTGTGAAACACATTTTCAGCATAGCCATGGTTCTGAAGAGGGCTTTGGAGACACTGAGCCAACATGGTAGCATCTGAGGATAGGGCAACGCATGCCTCATCTCATGCTTTCTGCAGCCAGAGATCTGCTTCACTGCCTAAGAACTGCAGAGACCATGTTGCTTGCAGTACACAATGCAGAGAATTAAAAAAATCCCAGTAAAGAGGTAGAAGTAGAGCGTCTGTCCGAACAATTTCTCCCGAAGAAGGGGAATCCCAGGACGTCCATTCTCCTCATTACGTAGAGGTGAAAAACAATAAGCAAATTTCATCATAAAAAATGTTGTTTTTTGTGTTTGAGCAGTGAGGAGAGTATTCGAATTGCTCTTGACTTTTTTTGCAGTCAAGAATGATAATGTATGAGCTTAAGGAATAATCGTGTCCAATTTATTTAGCTTATCCTGCCATCTTACCATAACAGCTTAAGAGACCCCACATAAGGGGTCTAGTTGAACTTATAAGACCTCCAAACCATGAACGATAATAATAATTACTAGTTATAGCTTTACACCATATAAGTTTGGGTGATTTGTCATACAGCAAAAGATAAGTGATCTTTCTCTTCCACGTTGCAGTTTTGTGATGTTTATTGCTGAAGGAAACCAGACTGCTTTTCCTGTAGCATTTCCCCTGTTTTTTTAAAAACATATTTTTCTGTTACATGGCTCATTATTGAAAATAAAATTCATGTATAATTAAGTTGATAACAATAAACGCAAATCAGTACAGTTTGGAATCACAAATCCTGGATGATTGTGGTTTATTACTGCCTGGTGAAAGATCAAAGTGAAGTATTTTTGCTTGCTTGTGAATTTTCATACAGCTATAGTTTTTGAATTTCATAATTAATAACAAAAATAATAGAAGAGTAGGAACATATGCCAAGAATATTATATAAAGAAAAACTAGGTGTTAGATATTAGTGAACGTTGACTAGTGTTTTTTAGTTTTGAAAGCACTGTTTAGTGAAAACTTGGAGTGATACGTAATTAGGCTTCTGTCAACCAAGGACAATTTTAGATATCTTCTCTTCTTTCAGGTTAATTTTTGAACCGATTTTACTCCTAAAGAATCTCTTGTTATTTATCCCATTGCTAAAAACAGAGTGAATTTTGCAATTTTATTTTAATCTGTGCATCCTGACTTCAATTTTTCTTCTACATCTCTGATCTCTCACACCTGATCTGACCTATTCAGGAAGTGAAGTGGTATAAAAAAAAATCTACAGTACAGGGGTGTGCAAGTTTGAATTAATGTGAAATTAATTTAACAGAAATGAAATGACTGTGGAAATGAATAAGGGTGAGAAAGACTGTGTCTCACATTTTGCTTATTAGCATAATTTGAAATCAGCCTGAACAACTGCTTCTGTTTTCAGAGGTCTCAGATTTTCCAGTCATTTCAGCATTCTCCTGATGGTGACAACTGCTGGGCAATTAGTTTTTGATCTTTTTAGCTTGAATTGCCATTGCTTTCATTAATGGTTGAGCTAAGCAAAAAACAGCCTGAATACGACTTCGGCATAACCCTATTTTATAAACATTTTAAATCACATTTATAGGTGAAACTATCAACGTGTCAAGCTGCAAGTTTATTAACACACAGTAATGTTCACATTGGACCAGCAACACAGAAAATTGCAGCAGTGTTTCTGGACCAAACCTACTCAGGACACAAATGCTTGCCTTTTCTTTAATTGAGGCGAATATGAAGCAGATTTAAAACGCTGCCTATTCTTGTTATCTGAGTAGCCTACATTCTTAATAATCTAATTTCCGTTGTGTGATGACCCGAAGCAAAATGCTTTCTTGGAGAGGAGCAATTTGTGGTCACAGATGGACTTGAACTGAAATGGCCCACCTCCCACAACCTCCCTACGGGTCTATTGTCCATCTGAGAGACCCCAGTTGCATCTCAGCCTTGCCGTGCCCTAACCTCTCCTCACTTGGCCAGAGTTCTCTAATACAGTCTAAATGACTAGTTAAGAGTAAGTGTATCTCTGTCACAGAAAAGGGCATTTTAATTAGTAACTCTTAACATAGGTCATCCCTGAAAAAGCAGCCGGTATCTAAGACTCACACAGTCCTTAATTTAACAATCGTTACTTGACTCGGGTCAATTCCGTCACTTCTTCTTTGCTGCCTGTTCATCTTTAGGTGATTCGTAGAAGTGTCTACCATTGTTTTAAGTATATCTTTGTGTCAAATACCATGCCAGACACATTAAGTCCAATTTCCCACAATCCCACATTTTAGGCATTATTATTGATGTTCTGCAGCTGAGGAAACTGAAGCCTAAGGCCAAATCCCAAAGCTAGACAGGGGTCGAATCGCGATTCAAATTCAATTCTCCCTTGATTGTTTCTACTCTTCTGTGTGGTTGTAGCCAAATTCCACTTCCGTTACAAAATGAGAAAAGCTGTCCTCCCACTGCTGATATATCATTGTTAGGACCACAGCACCCCTGCCGTGCGGTACACTCTCTACAATTGATTTTTTTTTTTTAATGAGGTAAAATTGGTAAATACTTAGTTTTAGGTATACCACGTAATAATGTGATTTTTATATACCAAGTAATCAGCACAAATCTAGTTACCATCTGTCACCGTACAGTTGACCACCTTCACCCGTTTTGCCCACCCTCCCTAGCTCCTTCTCTTTTGATAACCACTGCTGTCTGTCCCTGTCTGTGAGTGTGTTTTGTTTTTGTTTTGTTTTCTGGATTTCACAGGTAAGTGAAATCATATGGTATTTGTCTTTCTGCATCTGACTTAGTATAATACCCCAGGTACACCCATGTGGTTGCAAATGGCAAGATTGCCTTTTTTTGTGGATGAGTAATGTTCCGTTGTATGTATATGCCATATCTCTATTCATGTTTATGGATACTTTGATTACTTACCGTGTCTTGGCTACTATAAATAATTCTGCTGTGGACGTTGGAGTGCATGTATCTTTTCTGAATTAGTGTTTTTGTTTTCTTCTGATGAATGCCTAGAAGTGGAATACCTGCTATTTCCATTTTTAAATTTTTGAGAAATCACCATTCGGTTTCCTATAGTGTCTATACCAGTTTACATTCTCCCCAGCGGTGTGCAGTGCTCCCTTTTATCCACATCCTCTCCAATACTTGTTATTTCTTGTCCTTTTGATAATTGCCCTTCTGACAGGTGTGTGAGGATAAATTATTGTGGTTTGGTTTGTATTTTTATGATGATTACTCTGATAAGTGATAGTGAACATCTTTTCATGTGTCTGTTGGCTTTCTGTATGGTTTCTTCAGAAAAATGTCTATTTAGATTTTCTTCCCATTTTTAATCAGATTATTTGATTTTTTGCTATTGAACTGTTTGAATTCTTACTATATTTTAGATATACATAAAGAATTGTCCGATATATGACTTGAAAATATTTGCATCCATTTAGTAGGTTGCCTTTTCATTTTGTTTATGGTTTCTTCACTGTGCAACACTTTTTAGTTTGATATGGTCCCACGTTCATTTTTACTTTTGTTGCTGTTGCTTTTCGTTAGATCCAAAAATTTAATGCCAAGACCAATGCCAAGGAGTTAAATATCTATGTTTTCATCTAGGTGTTGTATCGCCTCAGGTCTTACATTTAGGTCTTGAATGCATTTTGCGTTAATTTTTGTGTACGGTGTAAGATAATGGTGTAGTTTTATTTTTTTGCATGCGGCTATCCAATTTTTCCAATAACATTTGTGGAAGAGACTGCCTTTTGCCAGTTGTATATACTTGGATCTTTTGTCCTAATTGAATAATGCATCAATAAATATATGCCTGGGCTTACTTCAGAGCTCTTTTTCTGTTCCATCGATCCATGTGTCTGTTTTTATGGCAATACAATGCTGTTTTGATTACTATAGCTTTGTTATATTTTGAAATCAGGGAGTGTGATACCTCTCACTTTTTTCTTTCTCAAGATTGTTTTGGCTATTTGGAGTGTTTTGTGGTTCTATACAAAATTTAAAAGTAATTTTTCTAGTTTTGTGAAAAATGCCATTGGAATTTTGATAAGGATTAAACTGAATTTGTAGGTTGCTTTGGATAGGACACTTTAACGATAGTAATTCTTCCAATCTGTGAACATGGAATACTGTTACATTTATTTGTTTTTTTTTTCATTTTTCATTTTAATTAAGTCTTTTTGTTTTGTTTTGTTTTGTTTATTTATTTTGAGAAAGGGAGAGAACACAAGCAGGGGAGAGGCTGAATTTGGAGAGAAGAGGACAGGAGCAGGGGAGGGGCAGAGTAAGAGAGAATCCCAAGCACTGTACTGGCAGCACGGAGCTGAACCCCACACGTATAGGGCTAGAACACATGAACTGTGAAATCTGGACCTGAGTGGAAACCAAGAGTCAGATGCTTAACCAACTGAGCCGCTCAGGGGCCCCTCTTCATTTTTTAAATTAATGTCTTACAGTTTTCTATATACAGGTCTTTCAATCCCTTAAATTTGTTCACATTTATTCTTTTTGATGCCACTGTAAATGGGATTGTTTTTATTTTTCTCTCTTTCTGATGGTTTCTTAGTAATGCATAGAAATGCAACAGATTTCTTTATGTTGATTTTTGTGTCCTGCAAATTTACGGAACTCATTTATTCTAACACCTTTTTTGGTGGAGTCTTTAGGCGTTTCTACACATAGTGTCAGATCATCTGAAATAGTGATAGTTTTCCTTTCCAATTCGGATGCCATTTATTTATATTTATCTTCTCTAATTACCATGGAAAGAATTTTGAATAGTATGTTGAATAAAAGTGGTGAGTGGGAATCCTTGTATTGTTCCTGATCTTAAAGAAGAAGGTTTTAGCTTTTTACCATTGAATATAATGTTAGCAGTGAGTTTGTCATATATGGCCTTTATTATGTTCAGTTACATTCTTCCCATACCCACTTTGTTGAGAGTTTTTATTATAAGTGGATGTTGAATTTTGTCAGGTGCTTTTTTTCTGCATTTATTGATCATAGTTTTTTTTTAATCCTTTATTTTATTAATTCAGTTTATTGCATTGATTTGTGAACATTGAATCATCCTTGCATTTCTGAAATAAATCCCCCTTGATCATAGTGTGATGCTAGATCTCTCTACGATGCTAGATCTGGATGTTTGTTTTGTTCTACAGGTGAGGAAATTTTTTATATTATTTTACTAATTATTTAGATGGAGAGCATACACTGGGGAGAGGGACAGGGGGAGAGAGAGAGAATCTTATGCAGGCTCCACACTCAGCATGGAGCCTGATATGGGGCTTGATCCCATGATCCTGGGATCATGACCTGAGCCAAAATCAGGAGTCAGACACTTAACCAACTCAGCCACCCCGGTACTCTGGTTAGGAAAGCTTGTAGCCATTCTTTCTTCAAAAAAGTTTTCTGCCCATTTATCTCTCTTCTTCTGGGACCCCTATGATTAAAATGTTACTCTGCTTGGTATTGTCCCATAGGTCTGTTAAGCTACCACTTGTTAATTTTTTTTTTTTTTTTTAATTTTTGCTGCTGTCTTAGTGAGTTCCATTGCTTTATCTTTCAACTTGCTGATCTACCTTTTACTTCATCTAATCTGCTGTTGAATCTCTCTAGTGTACTTTGTGAGTTCATTTTCTGCATTCTTCAGTTCTGTGACTTCTGTTATTTTTGTTTGGTAGTTTCTTATGTTTTCTGTATCAAATCTATATCATGGCTCTTGTTCATTCATTCTTCTCCCAGGATTGTTGAGCATCTTCATGACCATTACTTATAACTCTTTATCAGGTAGAATAATCACATCATTAACCTATTTTTCTGAGGTTTTGTTTTGTTCTCTTACTTGAAACATTTTTCTCTGTTCCTCATTTTGCTTGATTCTCTGTGTTTGTTTCTATGTATTAGGCAAAAAAGTGATATCTCTCAGTCTTGAAGGAGTGGCCTTGTGTAGGAGATAAATGTTACTGTTCAAACTTGCCCTAGCTCTTTGTTTTCTTATGATATTTTGTTATTGCTAAGTAGCTTGACTTATTCTTCAGCAGTTCCAGTTGTTGAGGATGGGCCAAGATCTGCCTGTGTTCCAAAGGGAGAGGTCTCTGTAGGCACCTGGTTTCAGGCTGATTGGAAGCCAGATCCTTAATCAGCAGCATTTAAAGTACACAAATATGTATAATCCTGTGGGGCTATAATTGTAAACTCTGCTGAGGGCCAAGAGAGGGCTTGAAGATAGTGTGTCCCTGCCTATGTTTTCTGAGCATGCCTTTTTAGCTTCTGGATATATGCTATACCTGAGCCTGCCCCTCAGGTTCAAGCCTCAAGAAAGTAAACAGACTTTTTTCACATGTAGACTGCGAATTTGTATCATCTAGCTTTCTGTGCAGTTCCTGGGTATGTAGTCCACCCCAAACTGTCTTTCTGATGGTTATAGTCTCAAACGGCCCAGAAAGGCAAGCCTCTCTAACCGCTATGGCTAAGTCATCAAGAGGTGATCCCTGTATGGATAATACTAAGTTACTGGCTTTAGTGAGGCTGTGAGACAGTGCTGAGGGCAAGGCCTGTTTACACCCTTAATGACATAAAGGAAAAGTGCTAGGGATAGGGCATGCCTTCAGTTAGTAAGGCCATGAAAGAATGTGGGCAGTGGGGTATGCCCATGGCTTTAGGGAGTCTATGTACCTACATGACTACCTGTTTTGGCACAGTAGAGGGAGCGTGCAAAAATGTGCTCATCTGTGCCTCCCTCCCCAAAGTAAGAGACATTGGTTCTTGCTCTTCCAGCAGGTGTTTTATGATTAACAAATAAATCTCCTTCACATATAATCTAGTCATCTGTAAAACTGTTGCCTTTGCGCTGGGTCCTCAGATCTGCCTTTGGATCTCTCCCTTTGGAACACAGGCAGATCTTGGACCATGAGTTTACACATGAGCTCCTCACAACCCAGGGGGTCCCATCACTGTTGGCCCAATTGCCTTTCTTTCTTCTTATTTATTTTAATTTTTTTTAATGTATATTTTTGA
Organism: Felis catus; assembly: GCF_018350175.1. NCBI lineage: Eukaryota > Metazoa > Chordata > Mammalia > Carnivora > Felidae > Felis > Felis catus. The sequence goes on from NC_058369.1 coordinate 106,067,344, forward strand.
GAGAGAGAGAGAGAGAGAGAGAAAATGAAAGGGGGAAGGGCAGACAGAGACACACACACACAGAATCTGAAGCAGGCTCCGGGCTCTGTGCTGTTAGCATAGAGCCCAAAGTGGGGTCGAACCCATGAATCACGAGATCATGAACTAAACTGAAGCCAGATGCTCAACCAACTGAGCATCCTGTGCCCAGTTGTTTTTCAAAGCTAGACAGTTTTGGGGCCTTGTCTCTCTGGTAGAGGTCTGAAGGTTTGGGGTGTTGGATAAGGGACACAAATACTTTATCCACAGGGAGAGGCTCTGTCGCTATGAGACCTTTCCCTATTGTGGGTCACTGTGTCCCTACTTGACTCAACACGAGCCTTTTATCCCTTGCAGTGGAGGGAGCTGTTCAGCTAGTTTTCAGTTCTTTTTCAGTGGGATTTATTCCAGATACCACAGTGAATTTGGTGTGTCCATGGGAGGAGGTGAGTTCAGTCTTTGTACACTGCCATCCTGGACCACCTCCATAACATTATAACTGAATTCTGATTATTGAATAATACTCTACCCACAAATAACTATTTATGTATGTAGTTCTTCCACTAATTTGGCTATGAGCTCTTTAACCACAAAGGCCATAATTTATTAATGTTGTTATCTGTAGTATCATACACAGAGTAATTATTCATTGAATGGGAGACACATCAATGGACTAGTAAGTTTACAGTGATACCCTAGTTGTCAACTCCTCATCCTCTTCTCTCGAGTTTCAGATAAAGCTAACACACAATACTGTAGTCATTAAAAACAAGATACAGACTGAAAGATAGCTATTCAATAAAAGGGCAGAAAGCATTGACTTTAACGTCACAGTCATTTGAATTAATTAGAAAAAAAACTAACACATTTTATATTTTACTTAGCTCTGCTAAGAGTTGGGTTTTAATTGTTGCCCTAAGTTTACATTCAGAGCTCAAAGGAAAAGATTTCAAAAAGGACAAAGGCAGGATTCCCAGTGACAACATCATTGATGGGTACTTGACTATATCTTAATAAAGAGGAAAGCTTACATACACAGTAAAATAAGATAGCATGAATACTTACAGCTGCTTACATTTACACAATGAAAATCAATTATATATGTCAAGAAGAGGAGAATCCAACCTCTGCAAATGTTGATATGCAAAATTTTCTGGAATTTTAATTATCTCCAAGCTTGTCATGATCCTAAGGTTTGGAGAAAACAACAATAGCACAACAATAACAGAAACATTGAATAAGAGATATCCAATGTTGAGATCATGATTAATAAAAAGATGTGGTTTTGTCTTGGAAATCTTGGACTTGTTTTGTTTTTAAATGAGGATGGTAAAGATTAGCATTTGTTATATAATAATATTCTCATGAATATTGGACTTCTCCCAACATCATGTTGCATACTTGTCACATAAATTCTAAGACATGTTGTACAATTTGAACAGACACATTTTAGGAAGGATATTGTACATTCACAGAAATATGAGACGGTATAAAAGTTTGGAAGTCAAGGCATACAAGGAAAAATTAAAACAACTTGGCATGCCTAGCTTGAAGAATAGAGGACTGTTTTCAAATACAGGAGCATACTATGTGGAAAAGACTGGGTTTATACTGTATTTCTATAGAAGACCAGAATCTGTAAATTACAGGAAGAAATTGCTTAGTTTATTTAAAAAAAAGTTTAGTAACTAGAGGACTTAGGAAAAAATGAGTAAGCTACTAATTTAATGTAACTAAAAGTATGCCACTTAACAAGTCTGTGGAGGATGCTACAAAATACTGCTTTTCAAATTTTATTATAAACATGGACCTCTTGGGAATTTTACTAAAATACAGATTCTGATTCAGCAGGTCATGCATAGGAACTGAGACACTGCGTTTCTAACTGGTTCTGAGGGGGTGGCTTAGCTGGTGATTTTCATACCACACTTGGAGTAGCAACTATAAAACAAAGTCCTCCATGAGGAGATAGACAATAGGAGATCACTAACACACTTTAAATTATTCTGTCACTTGGTGAAATGAGGTATTATTATTTTGTTGCTTTTATATTATTTATTAAAAAAAATTGTAGTGCAATAAAATACAGATACAAAAAACCGTACAAAACCAATATGAAGTTTGTGAGTTACTATAAGGAGACTAATCTCACAACTACCACTCAAGTCAAGAAATAGAACATTGCCAGCTATCTCTGTATCTCCTCCATGTGTCTCATCTCATTCATATTGTCAGCCGCCCTGAAGAGAAATCAGTATCCTGAATTTTATGGTAAACACTTCCTTGAATCTGGAAGTGATTATGGTCACCCAAATGTGAATTACTAGAATCTATAGTTTAGTCCTGGCCAATTGTTAACTTGATATATTTTTGTCTTCTTTAATTCTACAGATTCTCCTATGCTTTTCTTAAAATATATCTGTTGAAGAACCTGGGCCATTTTACTTGTAGTTCTCCACAGTCTGGATTTTGTAGTTGGCATATTCCTGGTGTAGTTCAACATGTTCCTCTGTCCTTTGCTATTCCTGGAAATTGGCAGCCATATTTAGAAGCTTGTTCTGATTTGGCTTTTATTCCTTTGCAAAGTCTATATATGATGCTGTGTTATTTTATCAGAAAATCATGATACCAGTTTTTAATTATTTTTTTAAGTTAATGGCTATCAATTCTCCATATCTGGCTCCATTAACTAATTGGAGAGGACATCATTTTTATCATTTTATTTACATTTTTTAACTCAGAAAATTTCATGTTTCCTCTAATCTATTATAAGGGTACCACTTTTTTGTTGTTGTTTTGTTTTTTATTTTTTGTTTTTTTAGAGGGAGCATGAACAAGAGAGAGGGGCAAGGGAGAGGGAGAGAGGGGGAGAGAGAGAGAGAGAGAGAGAGGCAGAGAGAGACAGAGAGGGAGAGAGGGAATCCTAAGCAGATTCCATGCTCAGCATGGAGCCCGATGCGGGGCTCGATCCCACAACACAGGGATCATGACCTGAGTTGAAGTCAGCTGTCAGACACTCAACCGACTAAGCTACCCAGGCTCCCCATATAATGGTAACACTTTATTTAAAGAAATATTTATTTATTCCTTCCATTAGCCCAATTTCAGAATTATAAATTGGGTTTCTTGTCACCATTTATAGAAAGCAACCAATTTGTTTTTAAAACTTATATATCATTAGGAACTCATGGAATTAAATATTTTTTATATTCAATCCATTGCAATTCTTATTTTGTAGAAACTCAAATTGCCCCATCTTCGGTTAGTTGGAATATTTTCAGGTTAGCTTCTGAGTTTTTTTCTGAGGTAAACCTAGTGGACTGTGGCTCTGCCTCCTCTCTTACCCTGTCTGCTGAGTCCACCTCCCTCAGACTGCCTGAACTCCAATCTGTTTTCTTAACTTAGACCACTAGGCTCTGTTTGGGTTCCTCCTGTCTACATCATGGGCCAGAATTTGCCTACATGTAGGAGCTTCAGACAGTCATTAGCCTCACCTTATTTAATTCCATTACCTGAAAGGTCAGTCCTGTGCTGGCTATTGCCGAATGTCTGAAAGCACTTATTTTATGTATTTAATCTAGTTTTTAATTTGTTTCTAGTGGGAGCGAAAGTCTGGTATGAGGTACTCCAACCTGGAAGAGTGGAATTTCCTCCATTGACTAAATTTTGGTGTCTATTTTTCTGTGTGTTTTATGCTTCTACCATTATTACTATCCTTTGTTTGTTTGTTTATTTATTTATTTATTTATTTATTTTTGTTTGTTTGTTTATTTTTGACCCAGCCAGAGAGACAGAGTGTGAGCAGGGGAGGGGCCAAGAGAGAGGGAGACACAGAATCTGAAGCAGGCTCCAGGCTCTGGGCTGTCAGCACAGAGACCGACTTGGGGCTCGAACTTACCAACCATGAGATCATGACCTGAGCCGAAGTCAGAAGCTTAACTGACTGAGTTACCCAGGTGCCCCCATTATTAGTATCTTTAAAAATTCCTACCCCAAAAGTAAAAATTGAAGTCTTTTAAAAATATATAAATTTGCTTTTTTTTTCTTTCTTTTTTTTCTTTTTTTTTTTTGAGAGAGAGCAGGTGCTCAAGTTGTAGAGGGGCCAGAGATAGAGAGGGAAAGAGAGAGTCTTAAGGAGGCTCCAGGCCAAGCACAAGACAGATATTGAGCTTGATCTCATGACTCAGAGAGATTTTGCTTTTAAAGAGATATTATAACACATTTTTTCCTTAAAGATTGTCTAGAAAGTAGTGAAAAATAGTCCATTCAGATATTTTGAATGAATTTTCCCTTTATAAACAGACCAGATACTCTCTTTAAGTTCTGTTCTACTCAATAATAATAAACTATCAAAATTAATCGTTCCAAGGTGATAGAGTAATGGTGTTCATAATTCCTTGTTATCCACAGTGACCATGGAAAACTGCTAAGCAATGTAAATGGGAGAAGAAAGTAATTGACACCCTTGGGTAGGACTAAAACGTGCTTTATTTTGACAGGAGATTTTCAGGTAATGATGTCCCATACTTCTTAGCTGTGTTTTAGGCTAAAATAATTAATAATATTAGTAATGGCTTTGTAATGTGCTGGTTGAGTACCACTACCTGTTGAATATGAGTTTGAAGAATTAAATAGAAGGAGTAGCCAGATAGGAAGAAGCAAACTACTTAGGATCAAAGAGAAATCTAATAAAAATCTGTAGAATAGCTAACAACTAATAGAAAAAAAATCTATATATTAAAAGTTAGTGTGATACTGTAACACATGGGGAAACTCTAGCCTTATATGCTTGAGAAGAAAAAAGCCAAATCAAGCACTAAAATGAAAGTAAAAAAAAAAAAAGAAAAGAAAAAAAAGCTAAACATAAGGAAGAAATGGAAACTAAAAATGGTATCAATAGCAAAATATAAAAATGGCTTAATTAATATATAATATAGGAGCTCATTCTTTGGGGAGGTGAGAGCCTAATCAAGAAAAGGAAAAAAAATGTAGAAAGGAAAAACTGAGAAGGGGGAAAATCTCTTCATACACATAGTCCACACTTTACACCCACCATGTTAACTGTGATGTGTGCGTATTGGAACTACATTCTCTCTTGGTACAGGTCCCATATGTGAGGGTTATTAATACAGTACTGTACAAAGCAAGGACTTACTATAGTTACAAAATTATATTTGCCATTTGAAGACTTGTCTCATCTCTCATCTATAGGTAAATAAAATTTTTTAAAAATCCTATAAGAAGTAAATCCATGAAAAATGATGTTGGTGTAGCTTACACAAGAAAAGATGCAAATGTTTAAAAGGCGAATTAACATAGACGGCATAAAATTGTTGTAGTTATTACTTTATGTTTTCAGACCTGAATGACTTCTTGATGAAATTTATCAAGATCTTTTGAACAAATAGTTGATTCTTTTAAGATGTTGCAAAGCAGAGTATGAAGAAAAACATGCTTCCTTTCTTCATAGGCAGCATAACATTAATATAAAAGCATGACAAACATAACACAATGAAGAAAATTTAGAGACTCCACTCACAAATGTCATTAAAGAATCCCAAACAACATCATTACATAAAATAATCACATTAAGTCAAAGTATTACATCCACATAAAATTCATATGAAGAAAGTAATAACAGGTTAATATTAGTAGAGCTATACCTATTCAATGACTGGTGGAAGGAAAAATCATATTCATATTCAGAGATGCCAAAAGGCAGTTGATAATATTTATATTCATCCCTTATTTGAAAAAAATAAAAAAGGAATAGATTATTTCAAACCCAAAATCAGAATCACTCTCGATGATGAAGCAATGGATTCATTTCTGTTAAAATCTAGAAGAAATGTCATTTACTGTCATCTATTTAATATCATTCTATAAATATTAGTAAGATGGGAGAAAGTTAAGATGTAAGTATTAGAAAGGAAGTGGCAAAACTATTACTTGTACCTGATAACAGTATTTACCTGAAAAATCAAAAGAAGTAGTTTAAAATGTGAAATGGTATGAAAGAAAAGATATTTCACAAAAAATTCCAGTTACATAGTTGACATGAAATCAGTTGCATTCATATACACAAAACAACGCATTAGAAACTAGAAGATATCTAATAATAAATCAAAAGATAAAATATATGTAATACATTTAAGTCTAAAAGGAATCAAAATACCTCTTAGCTCCATTTATATACATATAATATATACATGTAATATATATATTACATGAATATATACATCTAATATATAATGTAATATATAATATATATGTTTCATGTATATCCCTGTAAATATGACAATCTCTCCAAATTAATATATAAATTAAAGATCCTTTCTAACAAAAAAAATGACAGTTTTATTAGAACACAGAATAAAATAGTTGTCTGTCTGGGAAGAGAAAATGGAACAAAATATAGTAATGAGAAATAGACTGAATCTCCATGGGAATTTAGAAAATAATAAATTTAGATTTCAAATAATTACCAATATGTAGCATTCCTTGTTGTTTGCGGAGAAAAGGTCTTTCCTACTTAACTGCTTCCAAAGTTAAAAAGAAAGCTAAAACCATAATAAACTTAGGTGATAATGAACATTGGTGAACAGATTTCGCAGTATATGACAGAAACTTTTGAGATCTAGCACACAAACATCTACTCTTTGTGAATAGCTCTGTATTTTTCCATTGTATGACTGTATCGAAATTGATTTAAATAGGGCTTCATGGCTAAGCATCAGGATGTTTAGCCCAAGAATGCTAAAATGAACATCCTTTCACAAACAAACAGGTGAAATCTATTGATTAAAGCTCAAGCCAGGATGATGTGCTCACTCTTACAACAAATGATGTAATTACACGTATCTTTTGGAATATTTAGTTTCAATTTAAAGCATTAAAAAAACCAAATGACAAACATGCTTGTGCTTTGGATAAAAATTAGATTTGTCAGATGGAAGCGACATCATTTTAATATACATTAAATTGAACAGTATGCAATTTCTTAACATCACATGTTATTTATTATCAGATAGTGAAAGTTTGAAACGAAAATAAAGGAAGCAAGCTGTAGAACATTGTGGATGCTGGGATCTTAATTTTACGGAAAAAATGTCTATTCATGCCATATATGATTTGAACTTGCAAGAAACTGGAACAAAAGGAAGAGAACTATAAATAAAAAAGGGAAATAAAATGCTCTCGGGAAGACATCAAAGATATTTGAATTTGTTTCTAATGATCCTTCTAAATTAGTTAAAATTAGATTCAGAATCACGAAACATGCAGTTAATATTTCATGACAACATTACTGAAGCTATTAAGAATATATGTGTTTCTTGTCAAAATTGTAATTTTTAAATTGTGCTCATCGTTTCCCCCTTGTTAGAAATTCTGTAACCCTTTCAGTGTGCATCATGGTGGTTTTTAGTTTCTAAATAGTATCTGATAAAGATATCTGACCAAGGAAAAAACAAACCTCAAACTGAAAACCCCCAAAATTAAATAAGGAACAAGTGTGGATTTTTACTGCATATTTGGATACAATTTTTTAAATGACAGAGGAATATTATGAAAGTAGCGATTGTCAAGTAAGCCAACCAAGGAACCTGGATTTTGATTTACATAAACTTTATCTTTAAGATAACAAGGTTTTATCTGAAGCTGACATCAAAAGATTGAGAATGCTACTTAGTTGGCAAGTTCAAGAGTCATTTTCTTCTGGACACTCAGTACAGGAACAAATGGGGAAACTGGCGTTTGAGTTCTTTCACATATAAATTAGGCTCTTTAAAGCTATTTCTAGCTAATAAAGATCAAGAGATATTTACTGAGCATTCTTTACTTCCATATGTTCATTGTATCAAATTATCCCAAGCAAAACAAAGAAAGTAAGGAGTAAGAAATACATGAACAAAGTGCGGGACTATCGAATTAGTTGGTGTAAGACTTCTTTCAAGAATCTGGTCAGATGGCATCTTCTCAGTGAAGCTCACCTAGACCATCCCATCCTATTTTATTTTTTAATGTGTATTTAGTGTTAGAATGTGCGCATGCCCGCGTAGGAGTGGGGGAGGGGTAGAGAGAGAGGGAGGCAGAATTGAAGCAGCTCCAGGTTCGGAGCTGTCAGCACAGAGCCCCATTCGGGGCTCTAACTCAAAAAGGGCGAGATCATGCCCTGAGCTGAAGTCACGCACTTAATGACTGAGCCACCCTGGTACCCTTCCTTCATCCTATTTTAAAAGTAGACTCACCCACCCACCCTTTATCTAGATTCATAGGCTCTTCGAGGTTCTTTTTCCATAGCATTTTTCATCTTTTAAAAGCTCATCAACTTATTATGTTTATGATTGTGTCTGTCTTTCCTCTTAAAACCTAAAATGACAGAAATCTGTCTGGTTTGTTCTCTGATGTATACCTAGCACCTGGAATAATGCTGGTATGTAATAAGCATTTAGTAAATATGTGTTGAATAAATGAAAGAATACAGAAGAAATTCCTCACCATAAAAGCAAAACATTTAGTGAATTATTAGACAAGTCTAGAAATTAAACTTTCAAGGATTTAAAAACATTCTTCATAAGCTGAGTAGAGGAAGAGATGAGTTAAAAATTTAGAATCTATAAAATATGTATTAAGCACCTCTGTGGTAAAGCACATGAACCCAAGTGCATGCTTATATTAATTATTAAAATTATAATAAATTTTAGCACTGATATTAGAAGTTTTAAAAAAGACCCAATTTGCTTTCCTAGAAACACCATGTTTGCATTCTCTCCTTTGATCACAGGCATATCCCACTGTCCTTCTCCGTCACTGCACTCTAGTGTAGACATTGCATCCAGTACTTTTCACATCTTTGTTTCCGATATTCTTTTTCTTCTTTCCCTATGAGGTACCCACTCCCAGGACCACATCTTGGACTTTGCCAATACTTGGAAATCCTTTGTTTTTTTCTTATATATAACCATTCAAATGACTAGCTCTCTCACTATAACATCCTATCTTCCCATCTAGCTCATTTATTCAATCAGTAATTCACACTGATCTAATCTTGAGCCTTAAAGTTGAGCCTTAGGATTGAATCCCACATCCACCGAAAATTTTCCTTTGTCTCAAAGCACACACCATTATTTTTGGTAATAACTTGCTGTGTTTCTGAGATTGGACTTAATGGCCTGTCACTTCAACCACTCTTTCTCCAAACCGATAATATTAGCACTAATTCCATACTAAGACTGATACTAAATTTAATAGTAACGCTAATATCAATAGCCAACATTTTTGACCCTTCCTATGTGGCTAACACTATTCTAATCTCTTTGTGTGCTTTCTAGTTTAATCATCACACCTCTGTAGTTGGTATTGTTTTAACCTCATTACACACATGCAAGCCTGAAGGAAATTATATTGAAAGTCTTGATTAAGGTCACACAACTGGACAATATAGACCTAGGTTGCGGGACCCGAAATTAAGGTTCCAGAGCCTGTGCTTCTAAGCATGGTGTTTGTCCTGACCACTCCGCTGACATTGTCATTGCAAATGTAGTGACTTGCCTATTGTGAAATGTAATTAAATTTCTTTCTTTCTGTGGCAGATGGATGAAATTATATATTTATGGCCCCCAAACTTAACTAAGCTTTCAAATGCTCTCCAACTATCCTTTTAAATCTCCTCACAGTTTGGCTTTCTTTACAGTTCTCTCGAGCACCTCTGTCAAATTATCTGTTCTTTCCTTAACTTTCCTCCCCTTCCCCATTCCCTTCATTGTCAAAATAGAACAAAGACTCTGTTTCATGGAGGGAGTAGAAACTATCAGATAAACTTCCCTGCACCCCTCGCATTCCAGCCACTTATTTTCTTGAGGAGTTTATTTCTCTTCCTATTTAATGTTGTCCCCTCTATACTTACCTTGATTCTTACCTCCTCTCCCTCCTTAGGAAGTAAGAAGACCTGCCCTCATCTGTTTCATAAAACATGGTTGCCTCCTGTGTTGGCCAAGTCTTAAGACTTGCCTCTTCCGTGCTGATTTCTATTCTCTGTTGTTTCCTTCTGTTTCTCTGCCTTACTATTCAGTCCTAGTGTTGAATATAATTCAGTTCTAGCCTGGAATCTTTTAAGCTAGTGCTACTTCTAGTCTCGATCATCCATTCTCATGGTTTCAGTGATTACATGTAAGACTTTGGTTAAAAATCTATATTTACAGCCTAGATTTCTCCTGAGCTTTACACTACTGTATTGAAAGACTAATCGAGACATATTAAAAGTTTTAAGTTTACTTCAGCAAAAATTGATTAGAACCAGGTATCATCCAATCTAGCAGATAGAAAGGTTCAAGATGCTGAACAAATGAAAAGACTTCTATAGGTAGAAGGGAGCAAGAACATGCAAGTTACACTAGGCAAAAAACATGTTTGTTATTGCACACTTTCTTCTAAGTGGTGGCAGGGGTCTATGAGGCAGATCACCTAACTAGTGCCAATCAGGTGATCCCTGATTGGTTTAAAATTCCACATTTGGGAGGGGCCAGAACTTTAATTAAGTCTCAATTCGGGAACAATGGACTTTAAAAACTCTACTTTGGACTTGTTGTCTCATTGTGTAACACTATGTAATTACATTTTGAATGTCTTTGCTTGAATATTCCCTAAGCACCTGAAACTCAATGTCTAAAATTAAGCTTTCATTTTCCTATGCAACTCTTTTTCCTCGTAGATTTTAGTGAATGGGATTCACATTATCCTCTTAGTTTTGCAAGGTATAAACTTTAAATCAAAGTCATCCTAAAATGTTGCCTTTCTCACAACCCTTACCTTCACTCAGTCTTTAAAACCTAGTTCTACCCTCCTGTATACCTCTTGAATCCATCACTGCTAAGTTAATTGACATTATCTAATACAGAGAATAATATATGTATTTTTTTTATTAAACTAGAGGTGGTAATGATCTCCTAATTGTCCTTTCTTTATCTAATATAACCATAATATACCCATAATGATCATAATCTGACTAATGTTAAAAGACAAATTGAGGCATATTAAAAATTATAAAAATGCATTTGAGTGAAACACTATTTGAATCAGGAAGCCCCAGACAGGAAATAATTAGAAGCGTTTCACAAACAGGAGCTGGGGAAAGTCTTAAACAGAGAAGCCAACAAAGCAAAGCAAGGAAATTATTTGACTGACTATTGCTTAAGAGTTTGCTTTATTTGGAAAAACCTAGTTGGTTGTGATTGATTGTCCTTATATTTCCATTTCTTAACCTTGAGGGATTTTCAGGCTTAGGTTTTGGTTTGCTTATATAGGCAGCCAAAACATTAGAACCATATCTAATGGCCTCCTTGTTTAATCAACATCAACTAGGATATACACTTTTTCTTCCTCCTAATGCTTTGCAGTGTTTCAGCCCATTATGGGATTAGGCTCAGGCTTGAGGCTCAGAGCAGGAACATGGAAGTTCCTATTATAGAGAAGAATGAGGCCCATATGGTTCCTTTCAATCTGAAGACCTGTGAATGAAAGAGACAAGTTAATTGACCTGCATACATCCAACACACAGTAATGAGACAGGGATAGAAAAATCGTAACAAACTCTCTTGATCAATACAGTGCTGGGTGAGGTGGTGCGGAGGCATGACAGGAGACACATAGTGTCACTAGTTCCAAGCAATTCTGAAATCCAGGTACATAATGACAGTTCGATTTAGGGTTCAGTTCTGCTTCCTGGAAGTGGGTTTCTAGGCTTTTGGCCCCTTCCTCTGGACTCTTACCTTCAGGCTCTAAAGCAGCTTTTCTTTTCCATAAGAATGGCTCCTGTTTGCTGCTGAAGAGTTTCTCATTCTGCGTTCTAAACAGGAAGGTTAAGAACACTGTGTGTCTCTCCAGTAAGGCTTTTTTTGTCAAAGAATGAGAGTTTTCAGTGTTTCACCGGTGAAAAGCTCTGACACTTTGTGCCCATAGCTGACAGCGCTCTTGATGGTGTCCTAGGAGTAGCTGTTGGTATACCAGGAAGTCTATTGTGACCAGCACGGCAGAGGGCGTGGAGAGATGAGCAACAAGTTCGGGGTGAAGAGATGTAGATGGTATCAGATGATACATACACCTCTTGATCTGTGAACACTTCCTTTCTCCCTTCCTTGGCACTGGCCTTCTGGAGAGGTCTTTCTGGTGGAAATCATCATCTTCCTCAGACGGAACCACTAAAAACATGGTGAAACAGTAACAACACCACGACAGAAAAACACCTTCTTTCCCCCTTGAGCCATCTTGTTAGTTCACCAAGAGGGGTAAAGGTGGGTCAGAATAATTTTCGCCAAAATAAAAGATGATTATTTTGCCCTCCCTGATAGTTAATTTAAAGAATGTTTCCTGTACTGACTGTTCCTCCAGCTGAAGAACAAAATAGAAACAAAATTCTTTAACTCCCCTGAAACATTATGTAAGCTTTTCTAATCCCTTGACCATTTAGAAGTTTAAAAGGTCCACAAAAGCTTTCAAGTCCTTTAGCCTCAGGGTTAAATGAAAATCGCTGAAGGTAGAAAGCTAAAATGGTTTAGAATAGCATTGATTTTGAGAGTAAAGGTAACCTTCAGATTTAGTTGACTGAAATACCGTTCTTGCAAAAGAACATATGTTAATAGATAATTACTAGTAAGTCTGGTCTTCAATAATGTACTTGCCTTGTTCTGAGAGGTATGTCAGTTACAGATCAGGTGACTGGAGAACTATGGAGTACTGGTTACATAAAATATTTCCTTTACAACCCATGTGTATGTCCTTTTCCTAGTACTTAGGTATTTTTTGTACTGATCCAAAAATAAAACTGACTTGATTTGTCCTTAAGAAGATAATATTTTCATTTTATGAGCGTTTGTTCGCAATAGGCAATCTGGCTCTTGTTTCACCAATAGTATCCTGACCAAGGGAGTATTAAATTATTTTAAAATATCTGCTCCCTATCTGACTTGTCTGTTCTTTAGGCAGAATCTTTTCAAAAATTAGCAAATTATCACTACAATTGTACGTTGAGAAAATGCATAACTTGGCCTTTTTCAAGTGAGAGAACTATAAATTAAACACTTCGAGATCTTGTCACAAAGTCAGTATTTGTCTATTCCCATTGGTACAGATGAAACTGGATTTTGTCTTGGCAACAGTAATTGGGAAAAAAATATCATAAGGTTTCCTCTACATTAGGGGCAAGATGTTTTAACGCACTGTGGTAGTCAATCCTGTGTCAACTTGGTCAAACTGCAGTTATGTTTTTCCAAATCTCCTTCCTTCTGTGTCCTTGGATTCGAGTTGACCAAAAGAAAACAGATGTGCCATAGGTGGAAGTGAAGCAGTAGCAATTGCTCTTGGAAGGTCGGTGTGCTAAGATGTGGTCATAAGCACAGAAGAGACTGAGGGTTTTAACTTGTTCTTTGTTTCCAATATTCAGCATCCTGATTGCTGGCCCTGCTGACCAGCAGGGGCCCCCCGGCCCCATAACCTTTTAGTCTGCTAAAAGGAACATTAGTACACAAAGGCATCTGCTTTTTACAGACTTTTCCTCCAGCCTGATTTTCTGGTCACACATCAACACCTTGATATGCCTGGTCTCCCATGTTCTCCTGCAAGCTCCAACTCGTCTACCTGCTCCAGAGCTTTGGCGGTTGCCAGCTCTCACAGCAATGCTGTTTGTGTATACATAAAATCCTTGAGAACTATCACAAAGGGATAACCTCATGAGCATCGGGAACATCTCCATGTAGCAAGTAAGGTTAGTAAGATTTGGTGAACGCTTCTCTGGAACTTTAGTAACCCATTTACCACTGTGATGAGGAAATAATACTAATTTCACATAATTTTAATTTACCCAATACCCATATAATTTGTGATGGTTAAATAAGTTGAAATAGTTAATAATTATTTTCTAAATTATAATTAAATCATGATTTTACTTAAGTATGGACATATTTTTAAATTTCAAATGAAGGTTTCCTACTGATACAGCATTAAGTGGGGATGCTATTAATAGAATAGCAAAGAGAAGAAAAAAGAGAGGTCACAAATTTCACGATGAATGACAATTGCAAGTCCCTACGACAGAGCAAAACCGGTTTTTTTTTCTAATTCTCCTCTAACAAAATTTTAAAACAATAATATGGACAATGTAAAGACACATTTTCAATAAAATCAGAAGAAATTTGATATTTTCTTTCAACAAAGAGTTCAATCAAATTAACCACTTAAAATAAAAATTAAAAAATAAACAGAATGAATGAACTAAAATGAGATTTACATATATAACAAAAGCTTTTAAATGATTTTTAACAGAATCTGAATTTATAAATGACTTGAATTTTTATATTAAACTTTTTAGATGGAGAGATGGTAAAGAAATGATTAATTTCATATTTGTGTTTTTACCTTCTTTTAATGTGACTACCAGATAATTAAAATTAAATAAATTGCTTACATTAGATCTCTATTGGAGAGTGCCAATCTAAGAAGTAGATGAAGAATTGAATTTAAGTTTTATTCAAACAAACCTGAGAAACAAGATGCCATTGTTTTTCAGCATTCCAGATCTTTGCATTTCTAGTGGGTCTTTGCAAAGTATAGTTTACTTTTTACTATGTAGTTTATAAATAAGTTGATGTCAATGTTAGTGGCTACTTCTGCCTCTATGCACTAATAAACATTGATGCATTAAAGAGTATTTCTCCAAAAACTTAGAAAATAGAGAAAAACAACCATATACCATACTACTCTATATAGTCACTGTCAGCCTATCTACAGCTTTTCTTTTACAGCCCAAAATTTTTGTAATACATGTATTTGAAAATTTATTTGTTCTGAGAGAGTGAGTGCACAAGCAGGGGAGGGGCAGAGAAAGAGGGAGAGAGAGAATCCCAAGCAGCCTTCACACTGTCAACACAGGGTCCGATGTGGGGCTTGAACTCACATATCATGAGATCATGACCTGAGCCAGAATCAAGAATGGGATGTTTAACTGACTGAGCCACTCAGGTGCCCTAACACTAAATATCTTTTTAAGTAATTGAAAATATAAGTTAATATTTGCAAAAGACACTATTGTAAATAAATATTTATCAGCCACAGCTAACATGAGATGTAACTGAAAAATCAGACAGGGTGTTACTTATATTTGTTTTTGTATATTCAGTGTAATACTAGATAGAATATTTGGTAACATCGCTGCATTTGAACTATGACTTTTGAGTTTAATGAACTACTGGCCCGTTTAAGAAACAATCTCAGACTCTTCTTTGGCTTTGTGATTTCAGTGGTGTCGTTCATAACAATATTGTGTCATTCCTGGAATGAATTTCATCCACAAATACCATGTAAGCACTGTCCTTGTGAAACAGGCAGCTGTCTACCACTCCGAAGGCTGAATTACCAGGTTTGGTGGCCAACCTAATCAAATGACTAAACACAAACTGTGGAAACGTGGGCCTGCTCAGCTCTTGAAGACAATTGTAAGCACTTGAATTCGCCAGAGATGTGTCCTGTTTTGATGAATAGTCAGCAAGTGGATATTGATTCCAGCTGAAGATGCCTATCACCTGGGTTGACATTTACTATCTTTTGAAAGGATTCTCCTCAAAAAGGTAAAAACAGAAAGAAAAAAAGCCAAAGTCTCATTATCATTCTTTGAAAATATTTATCAACTGGAAAGAAAAAACAGGTTAAAAAGAAACAAATAAAATCTTACTGTAGAAATAAATGTCACTGTTTCCTAAACAGGTTGCAGGTGCCCAGAAATTGGAAGGGACTTCACCTGACCAAGCCTGAGTCAGAAGTAGTTTTGGTTCCTGTGTGTAATTCAGGATATATCCGTCTCATTTGCAGAGTTTGTGTGTAGGACTGCAATGGGTCCTGGGAGTCATCAGCGTGTTGAACTGTATCTGCCGGGGATAATTTTGCTGCCGTTGTTCTTACTTCATTTTTCTGACCTTGTAAGGTGGGAGTGGAAATTAGAATAGGATATATAATTCAGAATATATACTGATGCTATTTAGCTAAATACTAAACTGCAGAATGTGAAGGAGGTGAGACTTCCAAAATGTCAGAGTAAAATACTTGATGAGCCCTCCTTCCAGCAAAACACCGGTTCAATTGGTAAATATTAGGAGTAAAAAAAATCATCTAAAGTCCCTGGAGAATGTGAATGAATGAAGAAACATTTGTTGAGAAAAATGTACTAAATGTCCGAACAGAAAACAATCTGTGGCAGGTGAGCCTTGCACAAATTGCTCCCCAGCCCCAACTTTCCCTCCCAGAAGCTCTATCCCAAGTGCTCTTTCCTGGGCACCTACAGCCAAGAAGAGAAGCCCCTCATTCCCCTGAGCTCTCAGTGGGGGCAAGGGTTTCCATTTCTCACCTTCATCCCAGTTCCAGGTTGCAGAAGTTCTATCCATGCAAGTATGGTTGAGGGAAACAGATTGCCTTCTTCTCAGCCAATTGCTACTTATAAAGCAGAAGCTCACCCTAAAAGCAGTGGGCTGAAAATACCAAGACCCCCGTTTTCCTTGGCCTGCCTTACTGGTAGGGCGAGAGTTCCACTTCAGGAGGGGCAAACCAAAAAGGGGAAGCCATCCTGCCCTCGCCCTTGTGGCTACTTTCCAGGGTGTCACTCTTAGAAAATGAAGAAATTTACCCCAGTGGTGGTGAAATGGTGTGAAGATTCTGCCCAGGAGGAAAGGCAGGTCATAAGAGCAAGGAGCTATGGCTCTGGCTGAGGAAATTCATTTTATTTTGGAACAGAATGGACAGTTCTATGCTTAAGAGTGATTTTAAATTGTTTATTTTCATTTATTTTTTTTAAATGTTTTCATTTATTTTTGAGAGACAGAAGACAATTGCAGGAGGGGCAGAAAGAGAAGGAGACACAGAATCCAAAGCAGGCTCCAGGCTCTGAGCTGTCAGCACAGAGCCCAAGGCAGGGTTTGAATTCATGAACCACAAGATCAAGACCTGAGCCAGCATCTGACGCTTAACCAACTGAGCTACCCACGTGCCCCTAAGGGTGATTTTAAAAACAATGTAAATCTTGGGAAGAACAGCACAGAAAGAGTAACCGGAGAAAAAGAGGAAAAGACAGTTGTGAGGAGTGCTCTTAGGAGCCTAGTCCATTCTCAGAGTCAGGAAGGCTGTGCATGTGCGCTGGACTGCACCCACTCGGTAGCAACAACAGTAGGTTGGCCAACCAGAAGCATTTCCCCTGCTGCACAGGGCCCATCACCTCAGGGCAGTACCCTCCCTACCATAAGGGGCTTAAACACAAACTCTCCCAAACACAGATGGAACAATAAACTACTCTCACCTGGAGTTTACTAGAAAGCCAGGTGTAAAAATAAAATCATACTAATCCTGATAGTCTGGGAAACCGTGCATACCCCAAGCTACTCCCTCCTGGAAGAGTTCCGAATGGGGATCTCTAAGTTACTAGTCCCCGACTGAATACGTGACAATAAAACATGAACTCCTAGAGGTGTGTTATCAGCCTCCAAGCCAATAGATAGCTCACAACAACCCAAGGGTGACTGAGAGGCTAAGAGAAAAGTTACTAGGTGTACTCACAACTGCAAAGAAAAATCTTTCCCTTCCCCCGCCGTTCCCGAAACCAGCCAGGGCGTGCCCGGTGGTAGTCTGACATAAAGACAGGAACCAATCAAGTTCTGCTGAATGGTTTGAAATAAAGGCGGGAACCAATCAAGTTCTGCTGAGCGTTCAAATTTAAATGTCAGCCTCTAACAACTCTGTAACCTCAAAAAAATCCCTAATTTGTTTGTGCCTGTCTATAAAAGAAGCTGTAAGATCCTTGCTCGGGGCCTCTTGCGTCACCGGCAACGAATGCATGGAGGACGGGGTTCGAACCTGCAATAAACGACCCTTGCCGCTTGGCTTTGGCTCTGGACTCTGGTGGTTTGTTTTCGGGGGGTCTCTCGAATCGGGGCATATCATGACTCTTACAGAGCCAGGCCAAGAGATAAAAACAATGGAAAGAAATCTGAGTAGAAATATGAGAGCCTGAACACTGGGAAAGAATGAAAAATTGACAGAAGTATTTCAACAAGTCACTAAACAAATAAATGACTTCACAAACAATAAGAATGACACCTCAGGGAGTTACCAGTATCCAGATTAGCTACTATAGACCTAAAATACCTAGCTTTCAATTAAAAAAAAATCTGCCAAAACCCAACAAAGTGTGATCCATACACAGGAAAAAATAGCAGGCAAGAATTGCTTTCAAAGGGTGGGATAGTAGACTTAGCAGACAGACTTCAAGGCAGCTACCAAAATTATGTTCAAAGATTAAAAGAAAGAATGCTGAAGAAATTAAAGGAAGGTATGATGACAATGACTCTTCAGAGTATAAATGAAGAGATAAAAATTATGTTTAAACACGTGGAAATTCTGAAGATACAAAGTAAAATAACCAAAATGAAAAATTCCACAGAGGTGCTTCACCGTAGATTTGAGGTCAGAAAGAAGAATCAGCAAACTGAAAATAGGTCATCGGAGACAAGGAAATCTGAAAAAAAAAATAGAGAAAAAAATGAGAAAAGAAAACACTCTCAGAGAAACAGGGACACTGTTAAGTACACAAAAGTGTGCATGATGGGTGTAACAGAGGGAGAGAAAAGAGGAAAAAGGACAGAAAGGTCAAACAAATGATGGCTAGAAACTTACCATATGTGAAGAAAAACATGCATCACATGGATCGACACATCTAAGAAGCCAAACACATTCCAAGCAGGATAAATGGAAAGAGATCCACAATCAGATACATAATAGTCAAAATGTTGAAAGACAGAGGCAAATCTTGAAAGCAAGTGAAAAGATAGCTCATCGTGTATAAGGGAACTCTAAGAACATGAGCTATTAATTTCTCATCAGAAACGTGGAGCTCAGAAGGCAGCGGGAAGACCCGTGCAAAACCTGTCAAAAACCTTAGCCCTAGTAAAATTACCTTTCAAGAATGAAGGTGAAATAAAGATAATGTCAGATGAAACCTGAGAGACTAGCATGCTAGAACATCAGACTCACAAGGACTAACAGAGTTCTCGAAAGAGAACCAGAAATGGTAAAAGTTAAAGGTATCAACAAACCATGTTTCTATCAACTATGAATACATCCATAGTAGGGACTGTTAATCAGCAGTGCAACAGAATGAAGTACGGATACATAGTTACATATTGATACGTTTTGAAAAATGTATGTATGTGAAATAAGCCAATCATACAAAAATTATGTACCATTTCATTTGTGTGACATGACTCCAATACACAACTTTACAAGACACTTGAGTCACTGCCTCTGGCTGGGAGTGAGGGGGGCTGAAGTAGAGGGCAGGGGGCCTCTTCAGGGGGAAAGAAAATGTTCTAAAATCAAGCTGTGGAGGTGATTGTACAACTAGGTGACTATGACTAAACATCACTGAATTTTTACTTTGTTTAGAGTTGGCACGGAATGCTGGAGTAGTTTCAGGTATATGGCAGAATGATTTAACTTCTGTAGGCGTTATGCTATGCTCACTGTAGATGGGTTTTACAGTCTGTGAGTTCTATCTCAGTAGTGCGGTTTGTAAAAATGGAAAGTTGTGGCCGAAGAAGGCATACACCTTTACAATGTACTTCTGTCTCCTGTTGTATTTGTTTGCCTATCTGCCTTTTTGTACTCCACTCCCCACTTGTTCGACAGATAATTAGAGGGATAAAAACTAAGACTTATTCTTAACCATAAGAATAAGGTAAAATTGTTTTTTTTCACAGAAGGACATTTTTAGTATAGAGCCTACCTAATTACCTATGTGTGTTTAAAAGAAAATGTCTAACTTAATATTGGTGGTGGTCATGAAAAAGTCAGGAAAATTCCAGTCTTTATTATGTCTTAGGCAGGCTACCTTCCAGATGTAGTAGCATTATTCCCCAGTCTATAGTTCCCATAAAATTGGCTGTTGAATCCCTTTTCAGAAGTAAACTCTACTACACTACTCACCATTTACAAATCACTCTGCATTTAAATTGCCTTCCTTTTAGTCATTCATTATCTCCCTTAACAACCATTATCAAAACCAGCATTTACGAAATGCCCACTAGCATTCCCCTTGCTTGTGAGCTTAAAGGTTGAGGATCTTAAGAGAAAGAAACAATGAAGTTGTATAGATGTTTGTGCAGCATGCCAAGGGTACAAAACAATATTGTAACAATCCTGGGATTAGTTTTTCGTTTGCTCATTTCAACTGCTGGGTGGCCAACTCACCAGGCAGTTTCCCCACAGAGAATAAGAAGTGGAAAGGGTTTTACCACATCTCGCGTTTCTAGTATGTTTGCTGAAACTGCATGCTCTAGCAAATTCTAAGGGGGCACAGCTCTATAGTTAAAGTCATGCCATTCCCCTGGCTTGCATTTTAACAGCTTCGCCATCTGGTGCACAAGTTCCCATCAGTAGTTATCTTCTTCCACGCTGTTGTACTCATCTTCTCTTCCATTGCTTGCTACGTGGTGGTGGGCTTTACCGCTTGTAATGTGAGCAAAGTATGCAAACGCTATTGGGATTTTTCTTTTTTGACTGTTAAAGATCAAACCCGATATTTGACTATGCAAATCGAAATTCTCCAAAGTGATTTAACGATAAACCGGTTCTAAACCAGTGGTTGTTAGAACTCTTACCCTTTCTGGAAATTAGGACTCTTTCAAAGCTCAGTCTCACAAGCCACAAGATCATGACCTACGCTGAAATCAAGAGTCCCATGCTTAACTGACTGAGCCACCCAGGAGCCCCCAAAACTGGTGTCTTTAAGACACTAAGCAGAAGGGCAGGTATGAAATTTTGTGAGCACTGAAGATAATTGTCTTACCTTTATTTCTCAGATGATTGAAAGAAAAAGGACCTAAATTAAAGCCTTGAATTTCTCTGAAAGCTCACCCTGAGGAAATTTAGAAATGACCACATTTTTGTAGTATTCCCTCTATACTATTAAAACTTACTCCTGCCGCCCTCCTCACTTCTAATATATACACAGGACATAAAGCTTCCACACAAGAGGCTCAGGTGTTTTTGTTTCTGTTTTGTGTTGTTTAATTTTTTAATATTTATTTTTGAGAGAAAGAGAGAGAGTAGCAGTGGGGGAAGGTCAGGGAGAGAGGAAGACAGAATTTGAAGCAGGCTCCAGGCTCTGAACTGTCAGCACGGAGCTTGATGTGGGAGTTGGAACTTAGGAACCATGAGATCATGACCTGAGCCGAAGTCGGATGCTTAACCAACTGAACCACCCAGATGCCCCTTATGCTCAGGTGTTTTAAAAGCTCTAATCTTTTTAACCACAACTGATGCAACTGATGTCATATCTTAAAAATGACAAGTTGAAACCTTTGCTAATGCAAGTTAGGTCAACTGTATTTACTTGACAATACAAATTCCTAATGCATTGATTGATTATTTTAAGAAGGCTCTTGGGAGAGATTCGTCTGAAGACCATGAAACATGCAAATCAACCTTTTCCTAGAGATTGTGTGTGTGTGTGTGTGTGTGTGTGTGTGTGTGTGTGTGTGTGTGTGGTTTCTGTGATTTAAATTGTGGATATAAAACTGTCCTTTCCCCACAAAGTAGACTACAACATTCTGTGACTCTGTGTTTTGAATATTTGCTTGGAAGAAAAAAATACATATCAGGAACTAGAATTTAAAAGTTATATGGTTATAAGATATAAAAGAACTCCTAAACCCTTACTGATTAAATATCTTGCTGAAAACTGTTATGTCTCCACATACCCATAACTTTCTATCCTGGAAATACCAAACTTTGTCTACCACCAATAAAATTAACAGTTGATATTTCTTCTTTATTGAGAATATTTTTTATAACTCTTAACCTACCTGAAATTCTTTGTTGATAATCATTCCCTACCTCCATTAGAATACAAACTTCTTGAGAAAAGGAACTTTATCTGCCTTATTGACCACTGTATCTCCAAAACCTGGAAATAGTATTTGTCATATTAGAGGTGCCGCATAAATATGTATTGAGTAAAAGATTGAAACCAGGCTACGTATTGTATTCAGTTGGAGATCTCATTTATGTAGACTGGTTCCTCTTTTAAATTGCAAAGCTTTACCATTGAAAAATAATTTATTCCTGGAAACTCCTTTTCTCTTTATTTTTTTCTCTCAGCATATTTGTGACCTTAATTACTCTTAACTTGGAAATTATCACCAAATCTGTAAATTCTGCTCAGACTGAAGACTGCTTGGACACCAAACAAATACTCCAAAAGTGTCATTTTGGTAAAAGAATCACTGATACTGAAGCACAAAAATTCAAGAATGTATATTGTCATACTTTTTATCATACTCACATTTGTACAAATTCTACCTAAGGTAACATGGCAGTACTTTATTAAATGTGTTAAACTTCTGAAGTGTAAAGACATTTACATGTATTTCTAAACAGGCTTTTCTCGGACATTAGTTTTTCTTCCCTCTCAATCTCTGTTTTCCCTCTTCCCCATGCTGTATCTATCTTTGCTCTCCTGTCTTTTCTGCCCCCCGCCACCACCTTTCCCCACCTCATCATGGTCACCTTAGAACTGGGAAGGGAAAATATTTTTTATTAAGACTTTGTTTTTTGGAGTAGTTTCAGCTTTACAGAAAAAATGAAGGAAAGGTACGGAGATTTCACAGGTACTTTTTGCCCTCACCCCTGAATAGCTTCCACTGTCATGGGCATCTCTTACCAGGTGGAACACCTGCTAAAACTTACATCAGTGCATTGTAATCATGCAAAGCTCTGAGTTATCAGCATGGTTCCCTCTGAGTGTTGTACATTCTGTAGGTTTGGACAAATGTTTAGTGATCTATATCCAACATTTTAGATATTAAAATTTATTAAGGTTATAACTGTACTAGTATTTCTGCTTGATAACTTTTTTTTTCCGTTGTGCGTAAGAGCAGAGAAAGATATGATTACAGACGAGCTGGTATGTGGTTTATCAATGGCTTCCCTTTGAGGTGTAGGGGGAGAAAATTTGGAGGAATTTGAGAGTGATTCAAGGACTGAAATTACTTTATCTTCATGCTCCTAGATACTCACACAGATAATGGGGACTCTAGGTCAACTACCTATCTTCTCTGTTGTAAGAGAACTCTGAATCATGTCTGGGAAATATACTGCACATCAGTGCTTAGTTTACCACTTGTACACTTTTAGTTCAGAACCAGGCTGTCATCTACCAACTGTCCAGAGAAAATATGCTGCAAAAGGGATTTTCCATTTTTCTACCTGGCTACCTTACCCACAAGTAGTGAAGACTACACAGAGGTAAACAAAGGATAAAAGAAATAACACCCATGAAAAGACATCACACTTCTTTGCACACAGATGGGGTGTATGTGTGCATGTTTGGGGATTATGTGTCTCTGCCCTCCCTGTTACATATGGGAGAGGCTGTTCACCCAATGCTTTCCTCTATGTTTCCAGTAGTGTCTCTCAAATCTGTTAATGCTGGTTCTCTTCCTTGGCTGTACATTACAATGACCAGGGAGATAGTACAGATTATTACATAATGTACTAAATAAAATGGCAGAATTATGTCTAAAATGCACAAAGAGCACAGAAGAGGAGAGGTTAATCACATTTCCAGGGGTAGGGAGAGGGGAAAGAGGCTTCTTGTAGGTAATAGGGTTATGCTGAGATTTGAAAATGAATATGGATTTCCAGACATTCCAGTCCAGAGAGTTAGGAAGGAAAAGTCAATCCAGGAAGAGAGCAGTACATAAAAAGGCACAGAACATGATATATTTGGGAATCTGTACTCTACTTGTGCAGAACAAAGTTATTGGAGTGCTGGCAGATGTCTAATTGGTAATCAAATTGCAAAAGACCCAACATCCCATCTTAAAAAGTTTGGATTTTATCTTAGGCAAAATGAGTCAGTAAAATTATATTGCTAGGTAAGAGACATATCAGATTTTTTTTTTAATTTTTTTTTTCAACGTTTATTTATTTTTGGGACAGAGAGAGACAGAGCACGAACGGGGGGAGGGGCAGAGAGAGAGGGAGACACAGAATCGGAAACAGGCTCAGGCTCTGAGCCATCAGCCCAGAGCCTGACGCGGGGCTCGAACCCACGGACCGCGAGATCGTGACCTGGCTGAAGTCGGACGCTTAACCGACTGCGCCACCCAGGCGCCCCGAGACATATCAGATTTAAATTAGAGATTGGAACACCTCTGATCTTTCGGGAAAGGATTGTGGCTAGAGGTAGTGAAACTAGTTAGGAAGTTGTTATAATAGTCTGATTGGAAGATAATGAGGACTTATAATAGAAATTTGAATGTATGAAATTTTTGTTAAAGAATCATTTGAGATTTGGCTGTAGGAAATGAAGGAAGAAAGTTGAGGTGAGTCCTTGCTTTTTTTTTTTTTTAATTTATTGTCAAGTTAGGTAACATACATCGTATACACTGTGCTCTTGGTTTTGGGGGTAGATTGCCGTGATTCATCACTTACACACAACACCCAGTGCTCATGCCAACAAGTGCCCTCCTCCATGCTCATCACGCATTTTCCCCTCTCCTCCACCCCCCCCCCCATCAACCCTCATTTTGTTATTTGTATTTAAAAGTCTCTTGTGGTTTGCCTCTCTTTCTGTTTGAAACTATTTTTCCCCTTCCCTTCTCCCAGGGTCTTGTGTTAAGTTTCTCAAGTTCCACATATGAGTGAAAACATATTATATCTGTCTTTCTCTGACTAACTTATTTCACTTAGCATAATGCCCTACAGTTCCATCCACGTTGTTGCAAATGACAGGATTTCATTCTTTCTCGTTGCCAAGTAGTATTCTGTTATATAAACCACATCTTCTTTATCCATTCATCAGTTGGTGGACATTTGGGCTGTTTCCATGATTTGGATATGGTTGAGAGTGCAGCTATAAACATTGGGGTGCATGTTCCCCTATGTATTAGCATTCCTGTATCCTTTGGATAAATTCCTAGTAGTGCTATTTCTGGGTCATAGGATAGTTCTATTTTTAATTTTTGAGGAACCTCCCCACTGTTTTCCAGAGAGGATGCAACAGTTTGCATTCCCACCAACAGTGCAAGAGGGTTCCCATTTCTCCACATCCTTGCCAACATCTGTTGTTTCCTGAGTTGTTCATGTTAGCCACTCTGACTGGTGTGAGGTGGTATCTTAATGTGGTTTTGATTTGTATTTCCCTAATGATGAGTGATATTGAGCATCTTTTCCTGTGTCTTTTAGCCATCTG
The DNA here is from genome assembly GCF_018350175.1 of Felis catus. Lineage (NCBI taxonomy): Eukaryota > Metazoa > Chordata > Mammalia > Carnivora > Felidae > Felis > Felis catus. The sequence continues at coordinate 106,092,647 of NC_058369.1, forward strand.
GGTGTCTTTGGTAAAGTGTCTATTCATGTCTTCTGCCCATCCTTCACTGGATTATTTGTTTTTCGGGTGTTGAGTTTGATATGTTCTTTATAGATATGGATACTAACCCTTTATATGATAGATTATCTGCAAGTATGTTCTCCCATTGTGTCGATTGCCTTTTAGTTTTGTTGATTGTTTCCTTTGCAGTGCAGTTTCCTTTGATGAGGTCCCAATAGTTAATTTTTTGCTTTTATTTCCCTTGCTTTCAGAGACTTGTCGAGTAAGAGGTTGCTGTAGCTGAGGTCAAAGAGGTTGTTGTTGGCTGCTTTCTCCTCTAGGGTTTTGATGGTTTCCTGTCTCACATTTAGGTCTTTCTTCCATTTTGAGTTGATTTTTGTGTATGGTGTAAGAAAGTGGTCCAGTTTCATTCTTCTGCATGTTGCTGTCCAGTTATCTAAGCACCATTTGCTAAAGAGACTGTCTTTTTTTTTTTTTTTTCCATTGGATACTGTTTCCTGCTTTGTCAAAGATTATTTGGCCATACATTTTTGGGTCCAATTCTGGGTTCTCTATTCTATTCCATTGGTCTATGTGCCTGTTTCTGTGCCAATAACATACTGTCTTGTTGATTACTGCTTTGTAGTAGAGGCTAACGTATGGGATTATTATGTCTCCCACTTTGGTTTTCTTTTTCAACATTACTTTGGGTATTGAGGATCTTTTGTGTTTCCATATAAATTTTAGGATTGTTTGTTCTAGCTTTGTGAAGAATGCCTGTGAAATTTTGATGGGGATTGCATTGAATGTGTATATTGCTTTGGGTAGTATTGTCTTTTTAACAATATTTGCTCTTGCAATTCATGAGCATGAATGTTTTCCCATTTGTTTGTGTCTTCAGTTTCTTTCCTACATTATCCATAGTTTTCAGAATACAGATCTTTTACATTTTTCATTTGGTTTATTCCTAGGTATTTTGTGTTTCTTAGTGCAATTGTAAATGGGATTGATTTCTTGATTTTCTGTTGCTTCATATTGGTGTACAGAAATGCAACTGATTTCTGTACATTGATTTTGTATCCTGCAACTTTGCTGAATTCATGTATTAGTTCTAGCAGCTTTCTGGTGGAGTCTTTTGTGTTTTCCTTGTAAAGCATCATGTCATCTGTGAAAAGTGAAAGTTTGACTTCTTCTTTGACAAATTGGATGCCTTTTATTTCATTTTGTTGTCTGATTGCTGAGGCTAGGACTTCCAACACTACGTTAAACAACAGTGGTGAGAGTGAACATCCCTGTTGTATTTCTGATTTCAGGGCAAAAGCTCTCAGTTTTTTCACCACTGAAGATGGTATTAGCTGTGGGCTTTTCATATATGGCTTTTAGGATGTTTAGGTATGTTCTTTCTATTCCTACTTTCTTGAACGTTTTTATTAAGAAAGGATCCTGTATTTTGTCAAATGCTTTTTCTGCATCTATTGACAGGATCATATGGTTCTTATTCTTTCTTTTATTAATGTGATGTATCACATTGATTGATTGGTGAATATTGAACCAGCCCTGCAGCCCAGGAGTCAGTCTCACTTGATGATGGTGCATAATTCTTTTTATATGCTATTGAACTCGATTTGCTAGAATGTTGTTGAGAATTTTTGCATCCAAGCTCATCTGTGATATTGGTCTGTTATGCTCTTTTTTTGTGGGGTCTCTGTCTGGTTTGCGAATCGAGGCAATGCTGGCTTCATAGAATGAGTCTGGAAGCTTTCCTTCCATTTCTATTTTTTGGAATAGCTTGAGAAGGATAGGTATTAACTCTGCTTTAAATGTCTGCTAGAATTCTCCTGGGAAGCCATCTGGCCCAGGAATTTTATTTGCTGGGAGATTTTTGATAACTGATTCAATTTATTTGCTGCTTATGGGTCTTTTTGAACTTTCTGTTTCTTCCCATTTGAGTTTTGGTAATATGCAGGTATCTGGGAATTTGTCCATTTTGTCCAGTTTGTTGGCATATAATTTTTCATAGTATTCTCTAACAATTGTTTGTATTTCTCTGATATTGGTTGTGATCTCTCTTTCATTTGTGATTTTATCTATGTGGGTTTTCTCTCTTTTTGAGAAGGCTGACTAGGGGTTTATCAATTTTGTTTATTTAAAAGAACAGGTTTTACATTCATTGATCTGTTCTACTGTTTTTTTGGATTCTATATTGTTTATTTCTACTCCAATCTTTATTATTTCTCATCTTCTGTTGCCTTTGGGGATTCTTTGCTGTTCTGCTTCTAGTTCCTTTAGGTGTCCTGTTAAATTTTGTATTTGAGCTTTATTTTTGTTCCTTGAGATAGACCTGGATTTCAATGTATTTTCTCCTTAAGACTGACTGCCTTTGCTGCATCCCAAAAGGATTGGACTGTCATGTCATTAAAGTCTCCTGAAATTACCATATTCTTACCAATAAGATTCTTATGTTTGTGTTAATTGATTTATATATATTTGTGTTCTTTCAAGCTGGGGGTGTAACATTTACAATTGTTAGCTCTTCTTGATGGATGGACCCTGTAATTATGATATAATGCCCTTCTTCATCTCTTGTTACAGTCTTTAGTTTAAAATCTATTTTGTCTGATAAAAGTATGGCTACTCCAGCTTTCTTTTGACTTCCAGTAGTATGATAGATGGTTCTCCACCCCCTTACTTTCAATCTGCAGGTGTCCTCAGGTCTAAATTGAGTCTTATAGACAGGATATAGATAGATATTGTTTTTTCTTTTTTTTTTTTTTATCCATTCTGATACCCTGTGTCTTTTGATTGGAGCATTTAATCCATTTACATTTAGGATTATTATTGAAAGATACGGATTTAGTGTCATTGTGTTACTTGGTGTTACCTGTAGGTTTCATGCTTGTGGTGCTGTTTCTGGTCCTGTGTAGTCTTTGCAGTGTTCCACTCACACAGTCCCCCTTAAGATCTCTTGAAGGGTTGGTTTAGTGGTCATGAACTCCTTCAGTTTTGGTTTGTATGGGAAAGCCTTTATCTCCCCTTCTATTCTGAATGACAGCTTTGCTAGATAAAGGGTTCTTGGCTGCATATTTTTCCTATTTAGCACATGGAATATTTCCTGTCATTCCTTTCTGGCCTGCCAAGTTTCAATAGACAGATCTCCTAATACCCTTATCTGTCTACCCTTGTAGGTTAAGTCCTGTTTATCCCTAACTGCTTTCAGAATTCTCTCTTTAACTTTGTGTTTTGCAAGTTTCACTATGATGTGCCATGCAGAAGACCTATTCTTGTTAAATATGAAGGGAGTACTCTGTGCTTCCTGGATTTGGATGTCTGCCTCCTTCCCCAAATTAGGGAAGTTCTCAGCTATAATTTGTTCAAGTACATCTTCTGCCCCTGCCTCTGTCTCTTCTTCTTTTATAATTCCTATCATATGGATATTATTATGTTTCAGTGAATCACTTAGTTCTCTAATTGTTCGCTCGTGGTGTAGTATTTTTTTTTGTCTTTTTCTTGGCTTCGTGGTTTTTGACCAGAAAGAGAATCAGAAACTATATGGCTTAATCCAGGTGGAGAGAGAGAGAGGAGAGAATAAAGAAGGAGATACAGAAGAGGTGTAAAAAGACTAGATTCAAAATGTCTATGGCCTACCAAGTTGTCCTCCAATGGGCCCCTGGAGATGTTTCTGTCACTCCATAGTCTGGATTCCTGGAATTTCCACTCTTCTGGCCTCACTACTGCTGTATTTGAGGGATGAGAGAACTTTGACCCCCTCTGTCCCACTTCTTTGCCATGTTGACCCTAATCCAAGAACGTAGAGTCCTTGATTTTTGGTTTTGGATCCTTGGGTCCATGACATTGACACTAACCAAAATGCATTAAGAAAAGAAAAGAGAAAACAAGTTTCAGTGGTAGGGAATGAGATATTGACTATAACATTGCATGTGTTGAGTTTGAGGTGCTCAGAGGCTAGCCAGGAGAAAATATCTCACTAAAGTATAGTTTGAAGATCAAGAGACATGTCTAGTTTAGAGATGCAAACTTTGGTGTTATTATCTGGTAAGTTATTAAATTCAGAGATTGTTATTCAAGATAGTTTCATTAATCCTATACATAAGACTTTTACTAGAAATGTTCTAGAAATCTTCAGGAACTCTCATCCCATTTCTGCACACTGAGTGGAACATGTGAACTTAGGCATTCTGTGTGATGATTTTTATCAAGAGGTTGTTAATATGATCTTAAAAAGCACAAATGACAGTTTACAATCTTTGGAGACTCAAAGTGTCTTGGGTGTTAGGGATCTTAAAGATAGATTTTAAGACCATATGCTGTGTATATGGGGCGGGGGTGGGGGAATCCGTAGTCTCAATTCATAGCATCCCTTCAAGTTTTATTCTTTTACTCTTGAAGTGTTGAAAAATTCTTGGGAACACAATTTTCTGCATTTAATTTAGAAGACTAAGTTGGGTTTGTCTTCAAAAAGCAAATGGAAAGTAGAAGGATTACATCTTTTCTGCTATTATTCTCATATGAGTTTCTGCACACACCTGCTACACAAAGCAGTAGGCAAGTGTTTCAATGGAGTTGAGGTTTATTATGATCAATAAACCTCCATCCTTGGCACTCACACACATGCACACACATGCATACATGCTCACGTACACACAGTTTTTAGGATATGGGTTCATAAGTTTGACAGTGTTTTTCACTTTTCTGGAGGTCTCAAAGATGCCAGGGGATTCTAGCAAGATAATCAAAGAACTGAGAGACTTCCTATTTTACTCAAAGGACATAATTTTCATCTCTTTAATTTCCATGATGGGGTATGGATTAAGTTTTTGTATTTAAGTGATTTTACAACAACAGCCACTTGTGACCAATAAACCAGACATACTGTGACCCACATTCCTCCCATCTCTGCAGCCACTCACGTCTCTGCTTCTTCTTGGAAGTAGGGGCCGCAGTCCCATTTGGCATGAACCTACTAGGACATTGCTAAGAGCGGCTCATTACTCAAGGCCTGTTTTAATTTCTCCACTTGCACTAGATTCCCTTTAACTTAACTGGCCTTTCCGATAGCATAGATCATTTTTTATTTTGACTATGATCCGTCTGCCATGTCTCTCATCCACACTCTGGTAACAGGTTGATTTTGTCCATTTTGGGATGCTATCTCAGAAACCTGCCCTTTATCAGACTACAAAATAGCCCTTACTCCTTGTTTTCTGGAAATAATTAAGGTTCTCAGAATGTCCCCTGTAGTTTTAGGTATCCCCCACAATTATTAATATTACATAGTATTTTTTAATATTACAAAATGATCTTGAGACCATTAGTATTGTTATCACCTGGAAAAATTTTAGAACTACAGAATCTCAGGTCTCACCCCAAGACTACAGAATCAGAATCTGTATCTTAATAAGATCTTTATATTATTTGTATGCACAGTAAAATTTGAAAAGCACTGCTGTGGTGCATGAGCACAGCCTTTGCTAGCCGGTGGCTTTTGTCACCTTTCTGCTCTGTTCTCTTCTTCCTTTTGTTCTGAGCAAGTTCTGCCTTCTATGACCCATCACTTAGTTACTGAAAGATATTAGCAAGCATTACCTATGGTTGAACTGCCAGACTGTGAATTGCTTCGCTCAGACTAAGAAACCTGAACTATATTTCCAAGCATTTTGTTTTAATCTTATTGTTCTATAATATGGTCTTTACTCTTAACACATGAGTGAACGTCTCTTTTCTAACAGTCTGCAAAGTGGGCAGGAGGCTTCACTACACAACTCTCTGCTTCTCTACTTTACTAAATCCTTATTGGAATAGTTGATGATTGTCATCAAGTGTTAGTCACCTTGAAACTAGAAATGGTCTCAAATATTAGGCATGAACAGCCTTCCTTAATAGCTGTTGTCTCTGCCTTTTAAATTCTTCACTTTTTCCAAAACTCATGCATCAGATAGCATGTATATACTGTGTGCTTTTTCAGATTTTCTTGGCTCATCTGTCTCCTGGAGCTTCAGGTGAAATACTTCACCTCAGCAATTACCTGAATGACCAACTCTTGTGTTTGGCAAATGTTTTTGCCCTCTGAAACCAATAGCATCTTGAATCTGATAGCTCTCCTGACTTCTGAACTTGGATAAAACATCACATGATAAGGCATGGCTCTTTTTCTTCCAAATAGATATATTCCAACTGAAGGTGCTGGAATATATGACCCAAGACTATTACGGAATTAAATCCAATTGGGGAGAACTTTGACCAACTGGAAGACAGAAGATGAGAAGAAACTGAGTAGAAATATTATCTTTCTTTTGCTCCCTTTAATGGAACTTTCAAAAGCACAATTTCTCTATTCATCTTTTGAAAGGATTTCTCATGAAGATGGGCATGTGCATATGAAGAGCTTCTCGTTAAGCAAGACCAATGCATATATAAATCACACTGTTTCATTTCCTGTTTCTCTCTTTTTTTTCCTTCGGACTCTACCTTCAAATAAATGTCTAATAGTTAATCCTTGCCACAAGGTCTCTTTTCAAGGAAACCAGAGTGGTTCTAGAATGCAAACCCTTAGGACAAGATTTAGAAATAAATTGGTCATCTGTGTAAAAGGAGTAAGGAACCCTTGGCTGGTGATAGTGGTGTGATATTAACTTCTGACATTTAGTGGCATCACAATCACCTCAAACTTTAATGTTGTTAATTTGGAAGAAGTATAGTTACAGGAAAGGCATTTAGACATCAAGTACCTGTGGTACTTGATTGTTACAGGACAATGGTAATTTTAAGGATAATAAAATAGGGTAACGGCTTTTAATGTCACAGCCGACTCTGAAAGGAAAATGACAGGTATAGTGCAGTTAATTGCAAACTGAAAAGTACTGTTGTAAAGCCAGGAGGCCTCTAATGGCAGCTATAAAAGAGACTTTTATTTCCTGAAGCCACAGGGCAAAATTGCTCAACATCAGTCCTAGGGTTTGGTTATATACCAAAAGGGAGACTAAATTCTCAGTAAATCTTCTTTCAACAACAGAGTTCTAATGGAGAAGGGCTGGAATTCTGACACCTGGATAGTGATGTTTTAGTGGGTGAGTTTGAGAAGCGTGAACCCAAACTCAGTCTTCTGAACCTCCTGTCTGGTAGAAGAAGTCCTTTGCTCATTATCAGAGTCTCATTGCTTGTAACAAATTTTTGTTCTCAGATACGTTCTAAGATGATGTTTGCTTTCCACAAGACACATTACCACCACTACTCATTGTTCCTGGCCCTGTAACAAAAACCAAGCCTTAGAATAGCCTAAGCAGGGAAGTATAAGTCCTTTGCCATTAAGAAATAGCCTATACTCCAAAGGAATTGCAGTACCTATGTAATATGAGCTGACAGGATCTGGGGGAACCTACGTAGAAATGCATTTTTATGGTGTTAGCCTGGAGAAGGGGTGAATATGACGCTCGCTGAGAAAGAATTTGAAGTAAAGGTGTAGAAAATTTCATTTTTTTTCAAGATCCCCTAAAGCTAGGGAATCTAGGCTAACATAAAGTGGTAACCAGGGTTTGAACATTCTGTGATAGAGTACAACATCCTGAGAACTCTTTCAACTTTTGATAGTGATAGTCATTAGTAAGAATATGAATAAATTATGGTTTTGAGGGTTAAACTATGGAGATTGCTCATAGACCTAGTCTAGAACTATTTAATAAACTGGTCTTGATACAACTCTTCGATTTTTAAAAATACCACATTATTGGGGCGCCTGGGTGGCGCAGTCGGTTAAGCGTCCGACTTCAGCCAGGTCACGATCTCGCAGTCCGTGGGTTCCAGCCCCGCGTCGGGCTCTGGGCTGATGGCTCAGAGCCTGGAGCCTGTTTCCGATTCTGTGTCTCCCTCTCTCTCTGCCCCTCCCCCGTTCATGCTCTGTCTCTCTCTGTCCCAAAAATAAATAAACGTTGAAAACAAAAATTAAAAAAAAATAGCACATTATTAGAGATAAGCTTATAGAATAATTTCTCTGTTTTCAGTAACTTTCAATGAAACCTCATTTGACAGAGAAATACTTAAGTAATCATGAGCGTGTCTACAATCTCTAGTCACAATACCAAACAGTAACTTTCCTGGCACCAAGAAGCTTGGACATGTATATTTCCACTTTCATACTGCTTCTCTATATACTCCTCTCAAATTAGGTCTAAGGAAGAATGAGAGCTGTACTGATTTAATCTAAGATTACTAAAATTACTTACCTACTTATTGGATATTCCTTTCTAACTGAGATGCCCACCAGGGTTCTAAATCCTAACACTCAAGTGTCCATGTATCCAAATTAACACGAAATCCAGTGTTTCCTGTGCCTACCTCACTCCTGTCCTCCAGCCAAGAAAACTCTCAAGGTAGTAGTAATTGGGTTTTGTGTTTACTTCTTCTTAGTACCTTGAGATGAACTCAAACATTTTTCATAAATTAGGCATGATTTCATGACTGCTATTGGATATTGGTTTCCCCAAGATATGTTTCCTGTTATAAACCCCCTACATGTATGGTCTAAACATATAACATTATTTAACATAGTCTATCTGGATGAATTCAAAACCCTTTTCTCTTTAAAAGTAGGAGTCAATTCTTGATCATGAGATCATGAGATCAAGAACCTGTCCCATCAGGTTCTTGGACTTCTTAGTCAAATTTAATCTGTTCCCTCCATCTTTCTTTAAACGTTGTATACCCAATATATACTCTAAGGTAAAATGACAACGAAAAATACCTTCTTAGCTGTATAATAATTGCTATTTATTAGCTGTCTGCCCTGTGACATTTAATAGGCTAGAAGTTTTCCATATAGTCTCCTTCAGGTAGACATTGCTATTCGTATTTTGCAGACAGGAAAATGGGGCTCAGAATGGTTAAAATTGTCATTATCACATAATCAGTAAACACCAAAGCTGGAACTGAAATACAGACTTTTCTAACTTGATAGCTTGAGCTGTTTCTGCTTATCACACCATCCTGCACTTGTTTAAAAAGATGAAGGTTTTATTAGAGGTGTGTTGAATGGAGGGAATGTCATCCTACACTTGGATCATTTAATGACTGAATTTATCTGGTGGGACTGAACTCTGACCTACCAAACTTTGTGGTACCCAGCTAATGAGAAACTTCTTTCCTTCTAGAGCAACAGCAAACAAGATGGCACAATTAATGACCAGCCCCCAAATGGGAAACGGTGCTTTGCTTTGCCTTACTCTTTTTTTCAGCCTGTAAGGAAAGGATTCCTTTAGACTTCTTTTATGACATCAAGATGACATTTGAGACTAACTTGGAAGTCAAAATGCTAACAATTAGCTATTAGTAATGGAAGGAAAGGAACCTACACCCAAGTCTGGGAAAATGAATTCAGTGTTGAGTAGTTCTCATCCCTGGAGTATCTAAGAAAATGTCCAATCTACTTAACAGTCTCAATTCATAAGTTTTTTTGTTTTTGTTTTAGTTCAAATGAGAAGTGTCAGATCCAGTATCGGAGCAAGAATGACTCAGAATTAGGGGGAAGAGCTGTAAAATGCTGTTAGTTTCTGGGGTTGGTTGTAAGAACAGCCCTAATCTTCATATATTGGTGGAACAATATTAAACATTACAAGGTCACATGACAAGTAGCTCCATCGCAGCATTACTAGGGAGAAAACAGAGACCTCCTTGAATAAATAAAAACGCACGTTCACACCCAGACTATATCTTTTGTGACGTTTGGATCTAACAGTCTCATCATCTTTCGCAGTGCTTAGAGTATTAATTTTCTAAATAATTTGTCACATTTTCAGGGAAAATCTGATTGGAAGAAACCTGATAGAATTTAATGACATTTCCAGCAAGGGAAGTATTGCAGTTATGAAGCTTCTAGAAACCTATATTGTCTCTACTCTTCTCTCCACTTGAAACATCGCCTATCAATCAGTTAATGAGTACTGACTGAATCCCTACTCAGTGACTACATTACTGTACGTAAAAAAAATATAGATACAAAGGAAATAGCAGGTCTGGTAACTACTTTCAGTATTCCTTTTAACTTAACAAATTTATGAAAGAAACGTGTCATAAAGGCCAACTATGTTTTAAGGCAGAATTTCTGAAATACTGGTAAAAACTGTTGAGGGCTCTCAATAGAGTTTTGAATGTAGTTTATATCTATTAATATTTTCTATGTTAGAATGAAAATTGAGGCACTTAAGATATTTAAAATAGCAATAATGAACCTATTATATGTTAATGTAAATAGAAAGTTTTTATAAAAAATGTTTTCTGAAACAAAAATAATTAATGGTGAGAGTAGTCTTGTTTTGCATTTTTGCAAATCTCTTTAATGTCTGGTTTGCAAATGCTAGCTGGAATCACATATCTATTTCTATTGTAATATCACATGTAGCCTCTGTAATAGTTCACTCTGCACTCATGAGAAAATGAGTGTAAACCAGAGTGTATTATCTTAGTATTATTATAAAATAGTTTTGATATCATAGACCTGTTGAAAGGGTTTCAGGAACCCCCAGCGGTTCTCTGGACCACACTTTGAGAACCCCTGTTTTAAGACTGAGAGCAGTCACTCAAGATTATCCATTACTGTAAAGCTGAAAAATATGTGTATTTAGGCGTGATGGTATTTATGCTAAACTCTATCTCTGTTATTGAGAACTTTAAAAAAGATATCTATATTAAGTATGACCAATATTAACAAAAGGAATACAATTTGAGGCATTACCCTGAATTGATTTCATGTTGGTAACTATAGGAAGGTTCCTTTGCACATATAGATACTTTGCTTACAGTCTATTTAGTTAAATTTTCAGACTCTATGAGCAAAAGGCACTCAGTTGCCTTCTAATTTTCATGTTTTCATGCACAAGACTGTTTCAGTGTTAGACAGTTAGCAATGTTGGTGAAGAAACAGGCCATTCTCATTTAATAGCTCATTTATTACATGATTTTATTGTATACATCTGCTTTTAACATTGGATCTCTGAAGAAAGGTTATCTTTTTAGGTAACACTAATCAGCAGAGCCACCCACTCTTTGGAGTCAAATGACACTTGAGAACAGAATGAACTCAACAGACAGAATGACGTACGTTTTGCAAAGAATAGCTGACCAGATGACAACCAAGTAGTCTGAAATTGTTATTCAAAAGAAGAAAATATTAATAAGTATATTTTTGTTTCACAACATACTTTTTCACCTGAAATCTCATAATAAGATGACAGATTGCTTCTCTTGGACTCCCCAGTTTCCCCCAAGTTTGTAGGTCACAATTGTCAGAATTTACAAGGATGAATGGAAAACATGCCTAGATGGCCCTGGAAAAGCCAGTAATGATTGATATTCACGGAATGCAAAGGATCAAAAGAATAGGAATGTTCTTTTTCCTTATCACATTTCATTTCTGCTGATATCACCCTGGTAAAATCCCTGATAAAACATTTTGGGAAGCAATGTATTTAGTTCTCAAAACAGGTTTTGCAACAGTGGGATAAAGGGCTGTTTATCTTGTGGATGGTTTTTCCGTACAAAGAACTGTGTGTTATGAATAGTAACACAATAGTCCAGCAGGTAATGGAAACTTATGAATAGAAGGAAAGAAAGTGGCAGTAGAAGCAGAAGATAATCTGCATTTCATGTCAAGTACAAAGGCAGCCCTGTTCGATCATGTAGTGTAGACCTCAGAGTCCTATTTGTTAGAGCATCTATGGCCTCATCAATACAGGCATCGGACATCCTTTTTTATCTTGTGTTTGAAATGCTCATGTTAAAAAAAATACGTGAGAAGTAGCTAGTTTTACACCATCTAGAAAGATGTCACCTTTCTTCTTTTTATTTGAAGTGAAATCCATGGAACATTTGAGAAATCCAGTTACTGTGCAGACTCCCCACATGGCCAAAAAAAAGCAAAAACTGTAATGAGAATGATGATTTTTGTGGAGATTTTATAGTCCAGCTTTAAGAAACTTGATCTTCATTCATTCTTCAGAATATACATGACCATTCATAATCCCAGTCAGAGAACAGACTGTTCCCAGTTGCCTAAAGATGATTATGATGGAATTTAGCATCCTGAAAGAGGAAAGATAAAAGGTGCATAATTCATAGATGATATAATACACATAACTGCTGGCACAGAAAGTCTTATGTAATAACTTTTAAAAATCTGATAGTGGTCACTATACTAACATTTACATATAGAATATGAGAAATACATAACTAAAGTTAAACATCTCCTTTATACTAGGAAAGTGGCAAGGTGTTTAAAAAATAAGATGAAAGGAGACACATGATTACACTTTAATCATTGTTTCATCTAAAATTCTGGTTAACAAAGTATTGCCAAGTTGAATCATTCATCTTTGACTGCAATTCTATTCTTGGGCTATTTGTCACTAAACTTTATAATTTCACATGATTCACGTATCTTAGAATCTTTTAACAATTAGCTTTCTTGCTAGTTACCTGTTTTGAGGCACTTTTTTTCCTTTCTGTTGTGCATTTTAATTTTTTAACTCCTCTACCATTATGGATGGGGTGTTTATGTGTATATATATGTGTATATATGTGTGAATAATAGACATTTTTTGTAAAAAATAAATAGCAAGTATGTATAGCAATTTGTGTGTAGCATATATGTATGTATACATAAATGTGTATTTGTGTATATATATATATGTATGTGTGTGTATACATGTATAATACACACATATAAAAGACCTACATAAAGGCCTGGAATGATAAAAATGAATCAATTAGTAATAGTTACACAGATTACCCGGTTGAATTTGCATGAATTTCTTTTTCTCTGTCATTTTTGTGTTTGTTTCCAATGAGATCCATAATCACCACTCAACTGTGACCTTTCTGTCTCTCTCTTTGTGGGAACCTCAGGCTTCTCCTGCACACTAAGGCTATGTCAGGCCCCTAGAGTCTGGAATGCTTTGGACAATGGGCAAGCAGTCTAATCAATTTGCTACTGATGGAGAGAAAAGGAGAACAGAGAGACTGCTTTTGAAGTTGTCTCCTTTGTGGGTCTGAGTCACCAGCAGCTGTAGGGTTCCAGCCTGTTTGTGCTAAGTTTTATACGAGGAGCAGGAACTTCAAGTTGGATACTGTGTTTATTTTCTTCTGCCAAGTTGAGAGATTCCTATAGAGCAAAGACAAACCTCGGAGATGCCTATAGAGCAAAGACAAACCTCGGCATGGCATTTTCATCTCTAAACCAAATGCTCAGATACCCACAGGCCTTACGTGAGTTGGCTGGCAAGGGAATCCACCTGTATCTGCAATTGCCTGAAAACATATTTATCTTCCAAAATAAAATCGGGGTCTTCATGCTCTCCTTTCTCTACCATGGGGGAAAAATTAATTTACTGGAAATATATAAGCTCCTTCCCTCATTCCTTTTTTTTTTTTTTAATTTGAGTGTAGTTGATACACAATGTTACATTATCTATGTTCTTTTTTCTACACAAGGTGAAATAATGTGCTCTAGGCGTCCCAAGTAATTTGTAGAGCAATTACTACCTTCTCACCTTCATTCTCCCTCCCCCTTTGTGTGGCTCCAGTAGGCTCTAAAGCTATAATGGCACTGAAGAAATGGAATCTTCCTTGTGAGCGCACAAGGAAGCCAGGGCTCCGTGCTGTGAGGTGCGTATCCTGCAGCATTTAGCACAGGGTTTTATTTCTTGTACCTTCGGAAGATAAACCGTCTTCTTTTAAGGAGAGGGTTTTATCATTGTGTTTTCCCTCTTTGATGGTATTTAAAAATAATTTCTTGATTTTAGTCTTTTACATAATGAAAAGATACCTACTAACAGAAAAAAAAGTATTTTCATATTATCCGTTTGCCTAAATTTTATTTTGTACCATCTTCATGTAAATTTCATAATTTTCTTACATATCATTTTAGCAAATTAATTTAAAGATCACATGTTTGAGTTAGAGAGTTACTGTGTATGAAAATATAGACCAAATTTCAACATGTGTTAGCATGCACACATCAAAAGAACTGTTTAAGTGAGTTAATATTTGTAATTCTTGCATTTTGCGTTTAATAGTTCTTTTTATTCTTGATTTTATTTCTAAATAAAAAAGTTGCTTTGCAGGTATCAGTAAAGATAAAATATTTTTACAATAAAAAATCTAAAATGAATTCAGTACTTTCTCCTTTTAAGTTTCTTAAGTATAAGAAATAATGATGTAAGAAATAATCTTTATACAAAATTGTTGAGATAAAGGTGAATTATGGATCGTGTGGAAAGGATTCAGAGGAGACAAATTGGCAAAACTATTATTTTATCTTCTCCATTACTTTGCATTGCAATATCCATACTTCTTCTCCTTATGTCTGCAAGCAGTGGTCAACTTTGTGTAGAAATTTTACCATTACATGTCTTGGCTAAAGAACAGTTCAGATCTCTATATTGTTCCAAATTACCATGGGAGTCAGTATATCATGGCTCAACCATCAGAGCAAACACAGTGGGCCTTTTAGGCCTTAACTTTCCCAGAGGCTCTCAAACTAAGCTATTTTAAAGGGAAGGCATAAATGAACATTTTAGGTTGAATTTTGTTTTAATGGAAAAAATCAACAGATGTGGTTTATCCCTGTAGAGCCTTGGTCCTGAATTTCTGAATTGTCTTTCTAAACTTCATGTGAAGTTTTAGGAATAGTGGTGTAGGAATTATGCTATGTGTTTGAGTAAATATATCACCCAAACTTGGTCTTGCTTTTTAAAAGCTGTGGTTTGTATAAAGACAGCAGACTTCTCTTCCTTCCTAGGAATGCATTTGTGTTATAGGTATTTTGTTTTTGTGATTATGTAAATATTCTCTTGTGAGAAAATTTGAAAAATCCCTAAAACCACACCAAACAAAAATTAGAATTTTTTCTGTTCGTATTATCCAGGGATAATTTCTGTTTTAATTCTGATGTTTATATGTGCATTTATTTCTCAAGTATCTATTATATAATATTTTGATAAAAATTTGGAATTTCCATGTAAATATGGTATAGTAATATGTTTACACATGAACTATCATGAATATACACGTGCTGTCATATGTACTTGTTTCCAGGTGTTCTATTTCATTATATGGATGTACTATAATTTTTATAAGCTCTTTGGTGTTTAATATTTACTTAGTTTTGTTTGCTTTTATAAATCTTTTTAGAGATAATGTTTATGTTAATGTCTAAAGGCCTGTATATTTCTCTCATTATTTGCTGTCAGAAATTCTTTTTCGAATTAAGTAAGTAAGAGAGCTTGTGCACATGTGCATGTGAGCAGGGGAACAGCCAAGAGAGAGGGAGTGAGAGAATCCCTAGCGTGAAATTATGACCTGAGCTGAAATCAAGAGTCAGATGCTTAATCGACTGAGCCGCACAGGTGCCCCTGTTGTCAGAAATTCTGGAAAAATCTTAAAGACTTCATAAAAGTTTCCCTGTACTCATTCATAGAAATATTTTTGGGATACTGACTATGATGCTGGAAAGCATTCTGGTATTTTGGTTATACAGCTATGGACAAAAGAGACACAAGTGTATATACTCAAAAGAATATTGATTTCTGATGGGGAGACAGATAATAACTAAGATAGGGAAGTAAAATATACAAGAGCCAAGGAGAAAATTTAAGTAGAAGAGGTCGATAGAACATGAGTGCAGAGAGGGCAAAGAGGGACAGGTGCTGCACTTTTCTACAGGTTGGCTAGAGATGCTCTTTGCTTCCTGAAGAAGATATTTAGGTAAACCCAAAGAAAGACAAAATACCTGTACAGAAAGAGACTTTCTGCCAGAGTGACCAGCAAGTTCAAAATGCCTCATCCAAGGATGTACCTACTCTCTGGAAGGAACTGGGAAGAGGATAGTATGCCTGAAGCCAAATGAAAGAGAAGCAAGTAATAGAACGTGAAAAGAAGGAATGGAGACTAGATTAAGTAGAATCCTTTGGGTTGTGGTAAGAATGTGGCTTATTCTCTGAGGCAGATGGAATGCCATGAGGGTTTGAATAGAGGAATGACATCATCTGACAGTATTCTGACTTCTGTGTTAAGATTAATTATTTGGAGTAAGATCATCCGGGGAATCCAGTTAGGGGACTATTGCAATACCATGGAAAGAAATAATGTCAATTGAACACAAGTAATAACTGAAAATAGCAATAAGTGGTTAGCCTAAAGCTAGAACTGCCAGGGTTTACTGAAAGATTAAAAGTAGGGAGAGAAGGGGCACCTGACTGGCTCAGTCATTGAGCATTGGACATGGGCTCAGGTCATGATCTCACAGTCCATAGGTTTGACCCCCGCACCAGGATTTGTGATGACAGCCCAGAACCTGGAGCTTGCTTTGGATTCTGTGTCTCCTTTTCTCTGCCCCTCCCCCGCTCACATTCTGTCTCTATCAAAAATAAAAAAAAACATGTCAAAAAATAAAAGTAGGGAGAAAAATAATCAAAGGTGACTCCCAGTTGGTTTGTTTTTTGTTTTTTTGGGTTTGTTTTTTGGCTTTTGGGGTTTTTTTTGCACATTGTAATTAGAAGTGTGTAGTACCAATAACTAGATGAACAAAAACGGGGAGAAACAGAGTTGAGGAAGAATGTCAGGACTTCAGTGTTGAACATGACAAATTTGACATGTTAGAAATGTTGAGTCAGCAGTAGGAAATGGACTTAAGAAAAAAAGTCATGGGGCGCCTGGGTGGCGCAGTTGGTTAAGCGTCCGACTTCAGCCAGGTCACGATCTCGCGCTCCGTGAGTTCGAGCCCCGCGTCAGGCTCTGGGCTGACGGCTCAGAGCCTGGAGCCTGTTTCCCATTCTGTGTCTCTCTCTCTCTCTGCCCCTCCCCCGTTCATGCTCTCTCTCTGTCCCAAAAATAAATAAAAACGCTGAAAAAAAAATTAAAAAGAAAAAAAAAGAAAAAAAGGCACAGAGAAATACTTTTAGGAGTCATGAGCATTGCATTGGTCAGTTATTGTGGTGTAAGAAACCCCCACAGAATCTGAGTGGCACGCAGTAAGATTTTAGTTTCTTACATACCTGTAAGATGACTTGAGGTTGGCTCAATCTGGTCTGGGCTTCTCTGCAGAGCTCCCCTTCATCTAAGGGTCAGGCTGGACTTTGCTCCTCCTCAAGGCTGGGTTTTGGCCTTCTCCGTGCGCTTCTATTCAGGGACTAAAGCTTCAGGGGAAGCAACTACCCTCTTCTGCGGTGATAGCAGTGGCATGAGAGGTAAGTCCCAGTGTTCAAGCACATGTCTTCTATCATCCCATTGGCTACACTAAATGACAAGGCCGATCCCAAAGTCAGGAAGTGGGAGTCATTCTTCTTTCTTGTCCAGTAAGGGGCAAAGTTGCATAGCAAAAACTGTGATACAGAGACAAGTGAAGATGGAAGAAAATAATTCATTGCACTGTGGGCATATGCATCATATTTAAAGGCAGAAACCTGGATGAGATCTAAGATGATGGTGCCAATTTACTCTTTCTGTAGCCATAATGGAGTTTCTGTTTCCTTTGCTAAGGCCCGATCTTTCTTACTGTTTTAAAACTGATTTGCCAGTGTTAACAATGAAAATTGCACTCTTGTTTTAACTACAGTAATTGTACTTTTTAAAGTTGATTTTTTTTTTTTGATAGAACGTGTGTGCTTAAGTGGGAGAGAGGCAGAGAGTGAGGGGGAGAGAGAATTCCAAGCAGGCCCCACACTCCATGCTGAGCCTGATGCCGGGGCTCCTTATCACGACCATGAGATCATTATCTGAGCTAAAATCAAGAGTCCGATGCTCAGCCGACTAAGCTACCCAGGTGCCTTGCAATAATTGTACTTTTAAACAAATCATAAAACATAAAAATACTTGGAGTCAGTGTGTGATTTTGATCTTCCAGTAGGATTTTCTTTCCATGGTTCATTACGCCATGGCCTAGTGAACAGGAAGAAAATTTCCCAGTAGATTTTGTTCCCTTTTGGATTATTTAATCACCTTTATCCCTTGGTAATTATTAAAAAAGAATGAGAATGAATTTCAAATAAGTATGGCTTATAATTCTAATCTAATACCTACAGTATACTTGTAATTACCATTTATCAGAAGAGATCACTTCTTGGTACCAAAGGAAACAATAATAAAAATAGACTCTGAGAAACCCTATTGAATTTTTGACTCACACATAGGGCATTGACAATATGATAAATTATAAAGCTGCCACAGAAAAAACTCGCCATGCTTCTCTGCAGATGGGGGGGGGGGTTGTCTTCTTCTATAAAATCATTATTGTGAGAAAGTGACCCATGTGCCTGTCTGTAGCTTAAAGGCTCACATTGCCTGTTCATTCTCAGCAAAGAGCATTATGCACAAAATCTGTTCAAGCCTTTTGAAATTTATTATGCGTGGGCTGTGTATTTTTTTCAATGAGTTGAAAACATCCTTAAGATTTCTGAGGTACTGTAAATTACATGTTTTTAGTGACTAGAATATTTACCTTAGAAAAGAGATTGTAATATTAGAATATTACACGTTGTTCACATGCAAGTGGCACGTGAGGTTAGCAATAATCCTGGAAATAAACACAGGACTGGGAGCCAGGGGAAAGCTCCGAAAAGGAGAGAAAGGTTTTGTTTTCAGCATTTATACTGGAAAACTAGGTTTTCTTCGTGCATGTAATAAAGAGCACAGTACTCCATACTTTCAGGATAAAAATAGAAAATCCATTAAGAAATAAAAGCACTGTTGATTCTGTTCCTTGAGAAAAATATTCCTCTATTCATCCACAGTAGATTTGTGCTCCCAGAACAAGACTTCTGGTGTTACCCAAAAGAAATATATGGAATTGGACCCAAAGAAATATATGTGCTGAACTCTAACTAAAAATAGTAAATGAAAATTTGTATTTATTAAGCAACAGATTTATGATTTGATGTGCCCTGTTTTTTAATTTTTTTTTTCAACGTTTATTTTATTTTTGGGACAGAGAGAGACAGAGCATGAACGGGGGAGGGGCAGAGAGAGAGGGAGACACAGAATCGGAAACAGGCTCCAGGCTCTGAGCCATCAGCCCAGAGCCCGACGCGGGCTCGAACCCACGGACCGCAAGATCGTGACCTGGCTGAAGTCGGACGCTTAACCGACTGCGCCACCCAGGCGTCCCATGATGTGCCCTGTTTTAATATCAAGCAGACTTGATCAAAATACACATGCTATATATAACTATTTTGTAGTCTTTTTATTGCAGATGCATAGCTCCCCTTTCTTTGTAGTAAATGCCTTTTTGTACTTAAAATTTTTTTGATGTTTATTTATTTATGAGAGAGAGAGAACATGAGTAGGGGAGGGGCAGAGAGAAAGAGAGACACACAGAGTCTGAAGCAGGCTCCAGGCTTTGAGCTGTCAGCACGGAGCCCAAAACAGGGCTCAAACCCATGAACTGTGAGATCATGACCTGAGCTGAAGTAGGACACTCACCTGACTGAGCCACCCATGTACCCCCTTTATTTCATACTTTTAGTGCTAAATTTTTGTTTTTGAAGACAATGAAAAAGTTGTTGGGCCTTTATGGCTTGAGGAGATCAGCAAGGGGGAAGTCAAATACAACTGAATTCAAAAGGAGACAGGGTCTCTACTGGGAGAAATTTCCTCCAACGGAGGCAAAGAGCAAAGGCTTTATATGTATGGGAAACAAACAAAAACAAGATAGTTGCAGTTAATTTAAGTGTGTTAATATATTAATTGAAACCAAATATAAGGGCATGAATTTCCTAATATAGCAGGCATCAAATATTGCCTAATGAACTGAATAGTCAATTCTGTAGTGTTTTATATATAGACTATGGAAGATGATTATACTCTGTAAGATGTGAAGGACATTGAAAGCAAGTCGTCTTCAGCTTTGTTGTTTCAGCTACAGTTTGGTGGGAGGTTACATAGGTGGTGAGAATGAATTTTATAAATGGATTTGTTTAGCACCCACCTCTCATTTTTAGAGCTCTTATAGGAGGAAACAGTGTAACAGCAATAAATATGTGGTTTTAAATGATACACAAATTCTCAAAGGTACTCTAAGATCAAAGATCAGTTTCCATAAACATCTTAAATGTCTGCAAATGCCTTTTTTGAAAGTCCAAGTGTCCATTTCATCCAAAGTTGGCAAGTGAACAGCTTATATTATAGAATATATATTTTACATACAGGGTGGATTGGTAAAAAATACAAATGTAATGACCTAAGGTATGTATGTATGTATATATGTATGTGCATATATACATGTATGTGTGTGTGTATATATATATATATATATATATATCTTATATATATCTTATATATTTTTAATGGCCTAAAGAGAAGGTATATGTTGTATGCCTTTCTACAAGTATGCATACATATGAGAGAGAGAAACGTCAGTGAATTATCAATTACACTGTTTTATTGAACAGTAGGAATATGCTGAGCAAAACATTGAAAATAATAAACAGACCCTGCCTTGAAGTCCCACATACTTTCACACATCTGTCTTTACCAAGATGCTCTAAAATTAATGCTTAGTTCTGATTTGTGCGAAGGTCTAATTGTAGTTAAAATTCCCCCTTTTACATCAGTCATAATCTAAAATGCATGATTTTGGCTTGGTACATCTTCACATTTTGAGGCCATACCATTCACAATATGTACGTTCTCCAATACGGCTTGGAAGAGAACATGGCATTTTGATGTGATCAGTTGAGCAATTAATTCATTTTACCCAACTTGTTGACTTGAATAGCCCGTTGGCTTGGATAAATCTCAGCATTAAGCTTTACTGTTAAAACTGCAACATGCCAGTGAATGGTATCTCAAACAGGATTTCATTATCTACATGTTAAATGAACTTTTTTTCTCTATTTGTTTCTGTGAGGGGATAGGGTAAAAAGTTCTCACAGCTGCCAGACAAAGAATGACTCTATTTAAAGAGTGGTTGGAAGCACAAATGTTGATTATCTGAATGAAAGAATTTAATTAAGTTTCCTAAAGAACAGGATACTACTGACATCATTGATTGGCTAAATGAAGAAGGGAAATACAGTATTTAACATTACAATATTTTTCACTTAATGATGCCAGTATTAGATCTTGGCTGGTGTCCTGGAATATGCACAATGGCTTGGCAACCAATTAATTATTTTGCAATTGCAGATGTGGAGCTTTGGGGTGTGAAAGTCTCTTTGCCAAGACGGTTTTGGGAAAATAACCAAAGCAATCATTGTATTTCCTTGTCTATGCGCACATCCTTGTTTATGAATATGGTTAAATTCTCGAGGTCACATGATCACAATATTATAAACAACATTCAATTAACCTCTGGAAATGGTTCTTTAACACAACAGACTGAGGACAAAAAACCCAACTGGCCTGGGTCATAGTCCATAAGAATAGCTTAATATTTGCATAAAATATCTTCCCATACTTAACATTTTTATAAAAATAGATAATCATTCCTGGATAATTTTTATTTTAATGAGGATATTTATATTTAAGGTCATACTCACTTTGACTGCAACTGAAAATTACTGTGGCAGTCAAAGTTAACCGGAGCCACAAAAAGCCACATGAGTGGGTAAGGAAACTCAACATTAAAGTCATCAACATAAAGAACATTGATAGCGATATTAGGTCTTGGGTATCAAATGATAATTAACACAGTATTAGTTATCATCAATATATATCCCTGTAATCAGTTTAATACTTAGATATGTCTCCAACTGAGGAAAATAAGGTGGCCATGCTATTTGAAAGTACAATTTCTTTTTTTTTTTTTTTTGTCATAGACTCCAAAAATATCAGTTATAGTGAAGAACGATATATTCATCTTTCTTTGAATAAAGTTAAGTCTTACACTGTTATTAACCACATAAGTGTTTCGGGGTGATATTTATTCTAGGACTGGCTCTACCACTTGTGGTATGATGTCAAACAAGTAAAATAATTGATCTGAGACTCAAGCTTCTAATAAAAAGGAAATAATTAAATCTTTCTTAAAAGATTATTGAAAGATTTAAAGAGAATAATATGGGTAAAACATTGAATACATTCCCAGAACAAAGTTGGCATTTTTAAATGCTCGTTACATAGTTTTACATATTTCTTTATTCATAAATGTATGTGTATCCATTTTATATACATTTATATATGCATAGTTAAGTGTGTATGTATATTAGCAAAATATACAAATCTGAATGTGTATTGAAATCTTGTAGATTTCGTATGTTTTGGAGAAAGCATGCATCAAACAAGTAGAATGTTGCAACAGATACGTGGGTCTTTGTTTACCCGCATTCAACCATCTATTCCCACAGCCCCCCTCATCCAAAATGTGTAGTTGTTTATGTAATATTATAAATTCAATGAGAGTTTTTTTCAAGTACTTTGAAATTGGCCTATTTTGATTTTTGCTGGCTACGCCTTTAAATGAAACCAAAGATAGTAGAATAGCATCCATTTCAGAGTTGACTTATTTAAAGTACACTGCACTACTTTTGTTAACATCAGGTTAAACATGGTCTCCCCTTATCAATTAGCTTATAGCATGAACTTGACACAACACTGACATAAAGGAAAATAAGAATACAGGATGAACGTTATACTTTCATAGAAGCGTATCAACTACACATCCCCCGAAAATGTGATGTTGGCAGAAACAAACTGATATTTTTCTTTGTGGCCTTCTCCAAAATTCTACCAAAGAATCACTTTTTTATCATAATTTCATCTGGGAGATGAAAGTATATATTTTTGGCCTGATTATTATTTGAAAATGACTTTAGATTCACTTGCTACCTTCCAAAATAATTGCAGACTTCGTCGTAGTTGTCCTCCAATCTAGTTCTGAGGGGTGTAAGTTCAACAGCATGCACTGTAATCATTGCTCAAGTACCAAGGCTACTAAAATGTGTGTGTGTGTGTATGTGTGTGGGTGTGCGCATGAGCCACTTCTAGTGTTTATCTCCTACATCCTTTCTGAGAAGAGCTATTGTCAAGAATTTATCTTTTTATGGATATCCCAAATTATATATCCTCACATTTTACCGGAAAAATAAAACCACTATCTCTTACTGTCTTAATGTTTGCTAATGGATTCTCTATTGACATAATGAGTTTGGGCCTTAATGAAGATTCACATTAAAATCTAATAAATTGGAATAGGAAAGAACTAAAATTTCCAGAAGCATTTTTAGAAGAGTTTGTACAAGAGCTGTTCTAAAACAGAATTTATGGAAAAAAAATTGCATGGCTATTCTAAATTTAGCTAGCGTATTATTAAAGCACTTGGGAAGAAAATCTACCTCTGTGTTGATACTAAGAATCCTTTGGTTTGCTTTTAAAATTGACCATTGTTCTGAGTTTTACCTCAGGGATATTGTGAAACTAACCTGAAAATAAAAATGATGTAAAAACACCACCTCCTTGAAACTGAGCCAATGTAAGTTACAATTTGTATCTTTTCTGCTCATCACTTGCTTATACTTTTTTTTTAAGGTAACTGTTGGGTATCTCTGGAAATTGTTTAAGGTATCTCTAGAACATCTTCATAGTTAGAGTCCATTTTTTTTCCAGAATGAAAAGGAATAAACCCAGCTTCATTTTCATACCTTCTGTCTTGAACTAAAAATATAATTTAACTACATAACAACTAATGACTGTATGAAGAGAACTATATAAACGGAAAAATGTCTTTAGTATAAATAATGAGAGGGAATTCATTGTGAAGCTGAAATACATTGTATAATGAGTCAAAGTAGCTTTAAATTCTTGGCTTCTGACATCATTACTTGTTCAGACCATTATGTGATGAGACCATTGGTGGTTCCAAAATATTTCACGTTAAGCAAGGCTTCCCCAAGGATCTGTGAAAGAATCATAACCTGGGATGTGTTCTCAATTAGAATCTCCTGAGGCCAGTCTTAGAATGTCTTTGAATAATTCTTTACTTGGTCCTTAATATGTAGATTCATCAAGTGACCTTTGATTTTTGGTCCCTACCAGGGGGATCTGGCCAGAAGTTATTCTGGGTTAGGGAACAGGAGACGAGCAAGGGAGCTATTTACTATGGCTGCCAGGACATCTTAGGGAGATGCTATTACATCTGGTTGTGTTTAATGTTTTTGTTATTGATATGGAAGATCTTTTTTTAAGTGCATTAAATTATCCTCATGGGAGATACTGTAGACTACAAAGGCATATGAAAAACAGTACAAACAGGATAACAGGAAGGGAAGTGTATTTTCCTTAGACCATAATTCCCAGCCCCACTTTTTTTTTAGTGGAATAGAGATACATAGACCCCCTTCCCAACACTTCCTCACCCCCAACTCTTGCAGCTTAGAGAACTATGAAGTCCAACTAAAAATTTTGTTATTGGCAATTTATACAAATTTAACTGATTCTCCACAATAACGCTAAGAGGAGGTGGTGTCAGGGTCATGTTAAGATGAGAGGGTTGAGCAAGCAACTTGTCCAAGTATAATCTAGCTACTAAGTGGCAGAAACTAAACCTGAGCTCAAGGCTCTCAGACATCAAATTCATTCATACTCTCCTTCCCTGGATGGCTTTGCTTCACCAAAATGTAGAATTCAGAGCACATACACTTAGCTGGGTTCTACTGGTAGATAAGGGAAATAGTATTTTAGAACTAACTAGTTGTCTCTACTCTATGAAGTCCTAATAGAGCTCATCTGGATTATTATATTTTCTGAATGCTTGTTAAAGCTAGAAATATCATGGTGATTGAATTTCCCAAGCTAATAAAATGGTAATTGGCAGAAGATATACAAGGAAAATATGTAGTATAACATCTAAGGAAATATTAGCATGACTTGGATTTTTATGAACAAAAGAAATGAGGAATATAGTAACAAATCTATCTTATTGTCTATATTAATATCCTATTGTAAATTATTTCTAAATTTTCACCAGCCATATTGATGGTTAAGGGAGTAATCTCTGGAGTTAGACCACATGTGTTTAAACAGCTTACCAACTTTCAGCAAGTTGTATTGTTTATCTAAGTTACATAGCCTTCTTTTGTATTGTTTTTTCATCTGTAATATGGGCATAATAATTACAAATAACCAGTATGCTATGGTAAAAATGATAGTTAATACATATGAATCATTTTGAACCAGTACCCAGCATAAGTCAGCTGGGTTATAACATTGAGTAAGTGCTGGGTTTTGTTATTATTATTATTAGATATTACTGTATATTCTAAAATTTGTGGAGTAATTACTGTGTTCCAAACTAGACTTGATAAAGTGCAAATATATTTGACTTGACTAAACTGCTACCAAGTACGTTCCAACTAACCTATAGTATCATCTCTGTTGAAGAGCAACTGGGCTCAGTAAAGGCTAAATAAAAGTATGCCTAGCAGAGCCATACAACTATTTTCAGAATAATATTACAAAATATATATCCCAGGGAGTGGGCTAACTTTCAAAGTAATCTCTCTTGGGGAGATAGATAATCATCTGCCAGGAGACATTGCCTTTGTCGTCAATTATTTTTGAGATATTCTTCTGGAATTTGCCAGCGGCATTTGCAAATATATCTACAATGAGTCAGTAATTGAAGATCTTCATACTTTGAACAAGAATTCAATTTGAGAAAACACATATTTGGAGCCAAACTTGATGAATAAGTTGGTTGATCAGGACTGGGTGATGAGATTGATTTTTGTGAGTGAGTCATTAATAGTTCTGAGAACAATTCCAATATTTGGGGTGTTGGCAGCAGTTATTCATATGTACCAAGAGCTTTGCTCAGGACTTGACATGCTGACTCTTGCCTCTGCCCAGAGTGGCTTTAGGGTGAAATCATACCTTTTTTGTGTCAATAACTTTGAAGTTTGTGTGGAAAAGCGATGTCCACTAACTTTTATTCACATGTTATTTTTGCAAATTGTATTTTAAACATACATTGGAAAGGGGAAGTTGTTGAGTGATGCTCTCTTAACAATTATAGTTGTCTGCTAGTGAGGAGGCTAGGAGGTGAGGAGGTATTTTATTTATCCACAAGTTTGAGGCTGCTTTGCCAAAGGGACCCTGTTGGGAGGGAATGGTATGAAAAGAAAGGCAAGCATCATCCCATAGAGACTGGGAAGAATTTTGCATGGTAAAAACCAGTTTCCCCGGTCCCTGGCTAGAACACTTGTTAAGAGTGAAGCTTTTAGGCACATAGTGACTTGACCTCCCTCTGCTATGTGACCTTCTCCTTGAGGACACATTGTCTTCTAGCCACCTTCATGCTCGACTTGCGCTCTTTGAGTCTAGAGACAATATAGGTATGGCTGCTTCTTTACGTGGTTTTCCCAAATGAATGTACTCAATTTAATTCTTAAGACCTATAACTAAAGTTACAAACTAAAATACAGGTTAAAAATATCCAAGTCTGTTAAGAAACACACTAGGAAATACCAAAATATTTTATTACCTTATCTTTGCTGTATTGCTTTGCCTTTGGGGCTATGTTTGTAATTACCCTTCCAGTGACCTTCCTCATTGTTGCTCCAATAATAGTCTCTGTTTTCATGGGAATTGGGTAAAAGAAGTCAGACTGTGCTGTGAATGGAGCACTTCTCCAACCTGATTAATTTGCAGATGGATGAGGTGACGTCTTTTTGCCACCTGCTGAGGAACAGTTAAGAGGCTGCCTCCTCAGTCACCCAGAGAGCCCCTGTTGTCCACAGGCTCTCAGGCAGTGATTATAAATGAGACTCCTCTGTGGCCTGTTTCTTTAAAGCCTGATCAAGTCTTTATGCGATGCTCCATAATTCTTTTCTCTGGCCACTGGCATCAAAGTCTCCTTCTAAACTAGTGTCTCCACAGCCAGAATCAGGCTGGCTTTCTCTCCCTCGAAAATATGTTGGTTTCTATATAAAAAGATGATCTCAGTTCCCTACAGATGATTTAAAACTATACATCATTAACATGTATATTACATCAGCTGCTGTTTGCCTCAATATGAAATACAGAATCTTGACTTCAGACTGCTTTCTTAGGTTGATTGTATACACATTTCTTCCTACAGAGAGAACCTCTAATGGAAGCAGATACAAAACTGAACCCAGGTTAGTTATTATTTGTTTCAATGGACACTTTTCTTTATTACTTGCTTTTTTTACTTTTTTTTTTTTTTTTTTACTTTTTTACTTTTATTACTTTATATACAATGCCTGTAGGAGTTTAGTACTTATTTGTGTTTAGGGAAGTTACCTGAAAAGATATTTGTGCTAGTAGAAACTTTATGTGAAAAGGAGCGTTAACTTAGTTAAGTAATAAACTTGGAACAGTTCTTACTTATTAAACAAAACCATGAAATGGGGGCAGTACATGGAGGGCCGCCTATCACTTTTACAGCAGTGATGCCAGAGTTTGTTATTTGGGAGTCATAAGGCGAGCAGCAGCTGTTATAGTTTCTAAATGTTTGTTTTCTCTCTTGGATTGAGTCCACAGTGTTAGGGAGAACAAATTTTGCTTAAACTGCATTGGATTATAATGAGACTTTTTGGAATTAAAAAGACAGCAAGGGTTTGGGAGGCTAGCCCATAGATTTTGTACGTTATTTCTGCTGCTTACATATTGGACGATCTTGGGAAATGACTTAAAATGACTTAAAACTCGGCTTCCTCAAAAAAGCAACCCAATTCAAAAGCAGACTAAGAATTTAAATAGACATTTCTCCAAAGATGTAAACTGGTCAAACAAGTGCATGGGAAATGTTAAACATCACTAGTCATTAAGGAAATGGAAATCAAAACCACAATGAGATATCACTTAACACCCATCAGGATGGCTATTATCAAAAAAAAAAAAAAAAAAAAAAAAAAAGAAAAGAAAAGAAAAGAAAAAGAACAATTGTGGGTGGTGAGGATTAGAACACTTGAGCATTACTGGTAGGGATGTAAAATGGTGTAGCCACTGCAGAAGTTTAGCTCAAAAAGTTAAACATAGAATTATTGAGGCACCTGGGTGGCTCAGTCAGTTAAGCATTTAACTCTTGACTTGGACTCAGGTCATGATCTCATGGTTTGTGGGTTCAAGCCTCTCATTGGGCTCTATGCTGACAGCACAAAGCCTGCTTAGGATTCTCTCTCTCTACCTCTCTCTCTGTTCCTCCCTGGCTTGTGCTCTGTCTCTTCCTCAAAATAAACTTTAAAAAAAAAAGAAAACATGCAATTACCATAGGATCCAACAATTCCACTTCTAGTTATATACCTAAAATGGTTGAAAGCAGGGACTCAAATACTTGTACATCAATATTCACAGCAGCATTATTCACAATAGCCAAAAGGTAGGAAAAACTCAGATGTCTATTTATACATGAATGAATATACCAAATGTGATTTATACATAAATGGAATATTATGCAGCCTTAAAAAGAATGAAATTCTGATACATACTACAAATGGGTAAACCTTGAAAACTATGCTAAATAAAATAAGCAGACATAAAAGGACAAATAAAAGACAGATATAAAAGGACAAAGGATAAAGGTTATTAGGGAATGGGAAGAAAGAAATGGGGAGTTCTAGTTCTTGTTTAATAAGTATATAGTTTTTGTTTGGGATGATGAAAAATTTTTGTAAATGGAGAATGGGGGTGGTTGCAGAATATTATAAATGTATTTAATGCCATTGAATTAAATGGCTGAATGATAAGCCTTAGGTATGTTTTATCACAATTTTAAAAATCTCAATTTCCTTCCCAATAAAATTAGAATTCACCTCATGTTTGGGAATTACATAAAGAAAAAAAGAATCTTCTATATTTGGTAACCATCTTGGGACCAGAGGAGAAGATTTCCAAAAATGTAGCATATGACAAGCAGACAGAGAAATGGAAAGAAATCTCTACTAGCTCTATGGAATGAATGACCAGATCAGGCAGGTTGTACTAAAAGCCAGTCCTACCTATGTATTTTTCAGTTGAGTAAATACATTATTCATTTCTTGCCTTTTTTTCCTTGGCTTGGGTCATTTGGATTTTCATATTCTATAATTATTCTTTATATGGTAGACATTTAATAAACATTAATATTATCTTATCTCAGGGCACCTGGGTGGCTCAGTCATTTAAGCATCTGACCCTTGATTATGGCTTAGGTCATGATCTCACAATTCTTGAGATCAAGCCCCGAGTCGGGCTCTGCACTGACAGCATGGAGCCTGCTTGGGGTTCTCTTTCTCCCTCTTTCTCTGTCCCTCCCCTGCCCAGGCATGCGTTCTCTCTCCCTCAATAAATAAATAAACATTTAAAAAAATTAAAAATGCTATCTTACCTCAAAATATATTTATCTTATCTCAATATCTAAGAATCATTTCTCCCTAGCTCCATACACCTAACTCAGGGCTAATTCCATATACTCTTAACTAGGCCTCTTAATTAAAAAATAAAATGTGTGATGATGGGGTGGGATACTGCCAGAGAAAGTGAGAATGAGAACAGTAATAAACATTCTCATCTTCTAAAATATCACATGGATTCTCTGAATTCTTAAAGGTAAGAAAAGGTGCCATTCAATCTTGAGAAAGAAACAGGTAGTTTATGTTTTGCTTATTGGTGACTACTAGTGAATCATAAGCCTCTGTCCTAGCCTTCTTACCTCCTTGATGGCAGATAAAAACCACTTCAGCCCTATGATGTTATTAAGATTCTATAGTTAAGTGTCATATTCAGTGACCATGGCTACTCAACATATGTGGTATTTGATCCCAGGTAAGAAAACCTTAAAAGAATGTGTTCTCTGTTAAGAAGTCAGTTATTTTAAAACCTTTAGAATATAGCTGAAAGTCAAGAAACAAATACCATGTTCTCAGCAATCAAATTGGATGCTAGGCCAATGCACTCATGCTCACTCTCAAAACCCATTTGTACTTATAAGTTACAGATGTTTTGACTGAATATGGTTATCTGTTTTTTGGACACTCAGCGCAAGTTACCTTTCAGGTAAATACTTGCCATATTGACAGAATGTTACCTGAGGTTCAAGATGGAGATGGGAAGATGGTCTAGTGTGTCAAAAGTATAACCATCTGGGGCTATATTTCAAATATTCTCAGTAGATCCAGAGAATTGCCAAATTCCTTAACAGCCTAATAGCGCTTATGCTGAATTTTCTATATTCAATGATCCACGATTTACTTGGCAGCTATGGCAAGGGTACAAGGTGAAAAATTTATAGTTCCTGTCTTGAAGCCATTAAGAAAAAGCTGCTGTCTTGAGTATGTCTTTCCAAAATGGAAGCAAATAGGTTTAATTAAAATGGCTCTTCGGAAAATTGTTAATAACAATTGAACTCTGAGAAAAGTCAACTTTCTTAAATGTGCAATTCCTCAAGGATATCTGAGGTTTGGTTATATATTTTTAAGTAGGCCCCACATCCAATGTGGTGCTTGAACTCACACCTCTGAGATCAAGAGGCACACGCTTTATTGACTGAGCCAGCCAGGCACCGTAAGGCTTTATAATATTTAAAAGTGATACACTGAAGTGATGTTTTTTCCTAAGGAGACAAAAGAATTTAGTAGTAAATATATATGTATACATATAACTGAATAGTGTTGGTCAAGGGCTTTCTAAACATCATTTTTTTTGTAACCTGTCATTCATGAATCATTTCTATTATACTCCATGTTTGTTAAAAAAAAAAAAGATTTGGGAAACAGGCCTGGTAAACTGAATTATAAATTCTCTTCCTAAAGGATTCTTAGGCGAATTAGAGCTTTAAAATCTCTGCTGTAGATCAAGATGAGCAAAATGTCTACATTAACCAATGTGTCTAGAGCCGACTTAGAATGGATCTACAAAAGATCTCAATATTTCTTTATACTTTAATTAGAAATTATTATCCTGACTTCTGTTTGTAAATCTTTTAGAGAGATAATACACTGGAAATCCTACTGTATTGTTTTCATCTGATGCTTATCTATGTGCCACCCCTCCTCTCCAAATACCTAGAATGTTTCCTGCTCATGGTCTTGGAGAACGACGTGATAGAATAGAAAATCAAGGAAAAAGGAAAGGGTCTTCTCATTGATTTTGTTAGTTTATTTTTTTCTTTAAAAAAATTTTTTTAATGTTTATTTATTTTAGAGAGAGAGACAGAGCATGAGCGAGGGAGGGGCAGAGAAAGAGGGAGACATAGATTCCGAAGCAGGCTCCAGGCTCTGAGCTGTCAACACGGAGCCCGACGCGGGGCTGGAACCCACAAACTGTGAGATCATGACCTGAGCTGAAGTCGGATGCTTGACTGACTGAGCCACCCAGGCGCCCCGTGATTTTGTTACTGTAAAAGCTAAAGTCCACCGGGGGATCAAGCTAATCTTGGTTTACAAGAGCCTAAATTAGTGGTTCTCAAACTTAGTTGTATAGAATAATATGGATACCTTGTTTAATCCTGGATTGCTCTACCTTTCTCCCATCCCCAGATACTGTGGGTAGACTTTTGGGTTTTTAGTGTGGAAGATTACTTTTTTTTTTTTTTTAATTTTTTTTTCCAACGTTTTATTTATTTTTGGGACAGAGAGAGACAGAACATGAACGGGGGAGGGGCAGAGAGAGAGGGAGACACAGAATCGGAAACAGGCTCCAGGCTCTGAGCCATCAGCCCAGAGCCCGACGCAGGGCTCGAACTCACGGACCGCGAGATCGTGACCTGGCTGAAGTCGGACGCTTAACCGACTGCGCCACCCAGGCGCCCCTGGAAGATTACTTTTTGTGTGTGTGTGTGAGTCTCAGGTGCTGCTGCCCTTGTTGAAGTAGCAACTTTACTTTGAGAAATGCATGAACAAATCATCAAGAAGAGGCAGCAAAATCCAAATTGGTTTGTGTGATCTGAGAGAAAAGTGGATTCTCTGCTCCAAAGTTTTAATGAGACCAGGCAGGCAGAACCTTAGGCACAATCACAGGGTAGCTAAATGCCCTAGGCTAGCATGGCACATGCAACATGATTTCCATTGCCCAGCGTTTGGAATTAAGGAGAAAATCATTTGGATCGGAAAAGGCCTAGTCGTGACCAACAAGGGAAATATTCATAATGACTCTAATAATAAATGTCAGGGACCAGAGGGGTGAATACCTGTTTTAGCAGATAGTATTGAGGATAGACAAATTTGAGAACCAGGTGATTCCTTCTTCTCCAGTCCTTTGAAACTAGATAAGGACCTTGGGCATGACACTTGACCTGGGAAAAGAGAGAACCCTCAATTGAGTGATACTAGATTTGTATCATTCCAGTAGTAGCTGAGAAGCTTCAAATAGAAACTAAGATAATTTTATAAAATTAAGTTTCATTGCTTGCACACCCAAGCAGTGTAATGGGTGAGTGCCACAGCCACTCGACGGGGAGGACAACTTGAAGTAATGATACGCAGTTGGTACATTTCACTTTGTAATCTCTTGGCAAATATTATTTTCTAAAATGATTTTAAACTCATTAGAGGAAATTAGATCTGAGATACCATATTTTCCTCTCAAATGATCATGGTTTAGACAGAAATGGGTTCACTTCACACCTGCTGCTGCTGCTGAGTCCTCTTATTCACTTAATTTGTGAACCTTGTCTCACATTCACATCTACAATATTGTTAAAAAAGGACTTTAACAGAATCATATGACATTTGCTTGCTGTTGTAGCATTTTGCCCAAGCTAAAGTAGTTTGGTTTTCAGAGGGAAAATAAAGAGCAAAGACCCATTTGCTCCTGCCAACTGAAGGGATTTTAGCCTGTGTAAGATGACTTTAACCTGTGAGAATTTATGGAGAACAAGTGTCTGTGCCTTGACTCAACACTTCTTGTCCAGGTTAAAGCTGACTTTGAGTGAACATTCCTTCACTTAAAGATTTTGAGAGATGAGAAAGAAATTTGGAGTACGATTCTGTTGACATAGGTGAAGATGAGATATTAAGCCGTTAATTTTAAAAATGCAGAGAAATGATTTTTTTTTAAAGTCTGCAACAGCAAGTCATTTAGGGGACAAGATGAAGTCTCA
This sequence comes from Felis catus, assembly GCF_018350175.1. Lineage (NCBI taxonomy): Eukaryota > Metazoa > Chordata > Mammalia > Carnivora > Felidae > Felis > Felis catus. Next base: position 106,125,660 of record NC_058369.1, read on the forward strand.
AACTGAAACAATTAATATGGAAATAATTAAGGCAAAAAAATAACATTGCTTTCGTGATCTGTTTGCCATTAATTTAAATTGATTTTATAGCAGGGAGTGTTATTAAATTAGCCAAAGTCTGAGGACAAGCTGGAGTGAAAATCAGTTGTGTTATCAAAAGGTTGTTTTAAATATTTAGAAGTCAAAGTAGTGAACAAAGACGTAGAAGAAAACAAAAGCAAAATAAATACATAACTGCTAAGAATTTCATTCTTTAGCTGGTTAGCATTCCACAGTGATATTTCAGTTTCTATCTGTATTAAGTGATGAAATAAAATCTAAATCATCTATTTGTTGCCTTATTATTTAGTTAAAATCAAGATATAGTTGGGGCGCCTGGGTGGCTCAGTTGGTTAAGCGTGTGACTTCAGCTCAGGTCATGATCTCACAGTTCATCAGTTTGAGTCCCACATAGGGCTCTGTGCTGACAGCTCAGAGCCTGGAGCCTGCTTTGGGTTCTGTGTCTCCCTCTCTCCCTGCCTCTCCCCTGCTCGTGCTCTGTCTCCCTCCCTCTCTCTCTCTCTCTCTCAAAAATTAACTAAAAAATCAAAACAAATAAAATCAAGATATAGCTTGGTCCAGATATTGCACAATGATCAAGGAGAGGAAGGTTTACTTGTGGGGAATCTATTATTATGCCACATTTCTGCCTTAGGTAGCCAGAAATTTCACTTTGTAATTGTTTCACTCTCCTAAAAAAGGAAAAAAAAAAGAAAGAAAAATTATTTGAAAATAGTCATGAGAAGCTTTATGTTCAATATTTTAATATATTAAAACAGATGGTTTTAAAATGTAATCATTATGTTGAGCCCTGGGTGTTGTATGTAAGTGATGAATCACTGAATTCTACTTCTGATACCAATATGACACTGTATGTTAACTAATGAGAATTTAAATAAAAAATTGAAAATAAAAGGGTAAAATAAATGAAAAAAATTTCTAAGTCTGAAAAAAAATGTAATTGTGTAACATTAGTCACTATCTCCATCATTGCCTCTTCTAACTCTTTATAACTATCCACACTTTCTCGTAGCTTATTTGCATTCTTCAGGTTTTTATTTGTTGGTTGGTTGAAGATGGTTGTGGTCATTGTCATTGTCAGTGTGTGTGTATGGGTTTTATTGTTATGCTGTGTGCCATTTTATTCTGAAATGGAGTGAAGGTTAAAATAAAGGCACAATATGGGACTAAGTACTTGCATACTTACTTAAAAATTTTTTTAATGTTTATTTTTGAGAGGGGGGTGGGGGGAGGGAGGGAAGTAGAGTGCTGCAAGCAGGGGAGGGGCAGAGAGAGAGGGAGACACAGAATCTGAAACAGGCTCTAGGCCCTGAGCTGTCAGCACAGAGCCAGACATAGGGCTTGAACTTGTGAATCAGGAGATCATGATCTGAGCCAAAGTTGGACACTCAACCGACTGAGCCACCCAGGTGCCCCTTTGCATACCTACTTTCAAAGAACTGGAATCATAATATTAAGGGGGGGTTCATTTCCTTTGCCATCTCATGTGCATATTATTTTGCAAATTATTTTAGATGTTCTGCTTTTCATTCCTGGATTTTCCATTTGGTTATCGCTTGTAGTTTTTATTTGTCCACTTAGTGTCCATATTTATTGAACCATTATCATTATATTATCCTTTATATTAACATAGTTTTCTTTAACATAGTTTTCTTAAATAGTAAAACATATTTGTAATAGCTACTTTATAACTATTTTGTAGCTATCTTTAATAAATCCAATATCTAAGTCCATTCAGGATCAGTTTCTATTGGCTTCATTTTTTTTCACATGTTTTGAAAATACATAATCCCATGACTCAAGTATTTGTTAAAACCAGACATTTCTACGTAATGTAGCAAATCTGGGTTTTGATTGCTTTTTTTTTTTTAATTTTTTTTAATGCTCATTTATCTTTGACAGAGAGGGAGAGAGACAGAGCATGAGCAGGGTAGGGTCAGAGAGAGAGGGAGACACAGAATCCGAAGCAGGCTCCAAGCTCTGAGCTGTTAGCACAGAACCCGATGCGGGGCTCGAACTCATATACCGTGAGATCATGACCTGAGCCGAAGTCAGACGCTTAACTGACTGAGCCACCCAGGCGCCCCCTTTTCTTTGTTTTTTAAGAGTTTATTTTTGAGCAATCTCTACATCCAACGTGGGGTTTGAACTCACAACCTGAGGATGAAGAATCACTCTATTGATTCTATTGACTGAGCCAGTCAGGCGCTCCTGATTTATTTGTTGTAAGGACTGCTGTGTGCTGTTTTTTTTTGTATCCTCACTGTATGTAGCTGCTGATATCTCTTTACCATGTTTTTCTTCATTTCCTCCCCCTTCCCTCCCTCCCTCCCTCTCTCCCTTCCTTCCTTCCTTCCTTCCTTCCTTCCTTCCTTCCTTCCTTCCTTCCTTCCTTATTAGCTTTCTGGGGGCCCCTCCTTTGTCTACATGTCAGTTATCAACCAATGATTGGGCAAAGATTGTGTTCACACACCTCAAACCTGTACGGCTTTGATAAACTTTCAATATTGTGATTTTGGATAGGTAAAGAAATATAGTAAAAGGTCCAGCAATTTTCAAGTGTGTCAGCTCTGACTTTTCCCCATGCCTTTGAGTCTCCCATGCACATGGGGGTAGTTTCTAGGTCAGCCAGGGATTTGTACAGAGCTATGTATTCTTTCTATGGCTGTCTTATTTATAGTCTTTTTGTCAAATGTGTAGATCATCCATCGTTTACCCCGAGTAGTACTGCAACCTCATGGTAGCAAGCTGCAGGCTCTTTCATTTGTTTCTAACCAACTTTGCTTCTTTCGTCAAAAGCAGTGCTGGACATTTTATTTTATCTTCTGCTCAAAATCACATCCATCCTCTATCAGTGATACTGCTGGGTTCTCCAGCCAGTAATGCCCCAGCAAAACATCTGAGCTGATGGATCTGGGGTTGTGTCATGAGGGGAGGTAGCATGTCACTGCAAACTCCCACTGTTACTGCCCAAGGATCTAGCACACCGTTTTCGCGGTAAACACTTCTCACTTCATGCTTTGCCTTAGGTCAAACTCCAGAGTCCTGAAATGATTTTTTTTCCATTTTTCTACATTTTATGGAGGAAAGGATTCTTTGACTTACACTGACATTGTTGGAACTCTTGGTCCATTCTTTTACTTTTTCAAAATTCTTTTCTGAAATAATTTTAGATTTATAGAAGAGTTACAAATACTGCAGAGGAAGAGTTCCTGTATACCTTATACGCTGCTTCCCCTAAAGTTAATATATTATATAACCATACAATGGAGAAATTAACCCTTGTACCATCTTAGACTTTCCTTGAGTTTCAATTATTTTTCCATTGATGTCCTTTTTCTGTACCAGGGTTGAATCCAGGGTGCCATGTTGAATTTTTGTTGCCAAGTCTTCTTAGTCTCCAATACACTGAGATTGGTCAGATCTTTTGTAGGTTGTCCCATAATCTGGGTCTTTTTGGTGTTTTCTCATAACTAGACTGGAGTTTTGGAATTTTAGAAGGGATACCACAGAGATGAAGTACCCTTCTCATCACTTCATTTTGAAGTGCATAATATCACCATGATTTATTACTGGTGATGTTACCCTGATCACTTGGTTATAAGGTGATATCTGCAAGTTTCTCTTCTGTAAACTCCCCATGTGTTCCCTTTCTGTACTAGATTTATTAGAAATGAGTCACTCAGTTCAGTGAAGACTGAAGGAAATTAGGCCATCATTCTTGGAGGGAAGAATATCAAAATGTGGAGATCCATTCCAACTACACAGTAATTAATAAATAAATTGAAGGAGGTACTTTAAGGCTATGCAAAAACCATATTTCTCCTTATTACTCTGGTATTTAATGATATTTCCATTTTTTCTCATTCCTTTGACATTATTAAAATTCTCCTAGAAAGAAACTTTTCCATTATTTTTTGAAACCACCTTTTCTACCTTACCGACTTCAGAACACCATTGTCCAGATGCACCTGATTTTTAAAATCGGGCAACTTCATTTCTTTGCCACTAGTACTGTATAGAATACCTTTCTCTACCTTTGTTAGCAAACATTTTCTCCTTAAAGAAGTAAAATGCTGCTTTTGGGGCCTATACTCTTAACCCCGACATCATATTGCATCTCCATACACAGCCTTATTTGTTTTATCCCTAACATAAGAGTATTACAGTTTTTTATGTCCTCTGGAAAATTCTTACACCATGGGTTGAATTGTGCTCCACCAAAGATGTGTTGAAGTTCTAACCTGCAGAACCTAAGAATGTGACCTTCTTTTCTTTTCTTTTTTTTTTTTTTCAACGTTTATTTATTTTTGGGATAGAGAGAGCCAGAGCATGAACGGGGGAGGGGCAGAGAGAGAGGGAGACACAGAATCGGAAACAGGCTCCAGGCTCTGAGCCATCAGCCCAGAGCCTGACGCGGGGCTCGAACTCACGGACCGCGAGATCGTGACCTGGCTGAAGTCGGACGCTTAACCGACTGCGCCACCCAGGCGCCCCTGACCTTATTTTCAAGTACAGTCACTACATCTATAGTTATGTAAGATGGAGTTATATTAGAGTAAGGTGTTTTGATAAGAAGAGGACACAGGAGAGTAACAGGAGAATGCTGTGTGACCTCAGAGGCAGGGGCTGGAGTAATGTAGACAGCTACAAGACAAGGGATGCCAAGGGTTGCCAGTAAACCACCAGAAACTATAGAGGGGCAAGAAAAGATTTCCCTTCTAGGTTTCAGAGGGAAATAGCCCTCCTGACCCTTTGATTTTGGACTTCTCCTTTCCAGGAGTGTGAGACAATGAATTTCTGGTGTTTTAAGCCATCCAGTTTGTGGTAATTTGTTATGCATTCCTAGAAAACCAACACAGCTTGGGGCACCTGGGTGGCTCAGTTGGTTGAGCGTCTGGCTTTGGCTTAGGTTATGATCTCGTGAGTCCAAAGCCCCACGTGAGGCTTGCTGGTATCAGCACAGAGCCTGTTTCAGATCCTTTGTCTCCCTTTTCTTGCCCCTCCCCTACTTGTGCTCTCTCAAAAATAAATAAAACATTAAAAAAAATTGATCAAGGTTACAAGAGAGTTTAGACAGAAATGTGAAATAAGTTAAATTTGTCACAGGCTCAATTTTAGGACCTTAGAGAAAGGTTGGCTTTTGTTTGTTTTTTTGGCATAGAGTTCTGTTTTAAACATCAGTTACTAAACTCAGAAGATCTGTAGTATATGCATGTGATACGCCAGTGAGAGCACATGCCTTTCTAAGACGTATATGGATTTTGGAAACTTCCTAATATGGGTTTAAATTATCAGTAGTATGAAAGGTGACTTCCTGTTGACATCACTGGGAAGGAAGAATTGAAAGAGAAAGTGAAAAAAATGAGTATGCTTTAAAAACAGGAAGATCATTTATAGTGGCTTGTTTCAATAATATATTTTTGAAACAAGAGACACAGAAGAGATTATAGAGTGCTTCTGTTTTTTTTTAATTAAAAAAAAATGTCTTATTTGTTCTTGAGAGAGAGAGAGAATGCACATGAGGGAGGGAGGGGTGGGGCGGGGGGACAGAGAATCCGAAGCAGGCTCCAGGCTCTGAGCTGTCAGCACAGAGCCGGACGTGGGACTCGAACTCATAAGCCGTGAGATTGTGACCTGAGCCAAAGCCAGACGCTCAACCGACTGAGCCACCCACGCACCCCTAGAGTGCTTGTTTTTAAAGATGGATTTATAAATTTTATATTACTAATTCTAACTAATTACTAGGTAATTCTAGTATTAAATCTATGCATTCTTTAATGTAACCAACATTTATTGGTTATCTAATTATGTACCAGGCACAGTGCAAGAAGATGGAAATATAAAGATGCATAAAATGATCTTATATTTTTCATCTTCTGACTAAAAAACAACTTAAAAGTAGAGAAAGCAAAATAAGAATAACAGCCAGGGTGCCTGGACGGCTCAGTTGGTTGAGCATCTGACTTAAGTTCAGGTCATGATGGCACAGTTTGTGAGTTCGAGGCCCTCGTAGGGCTTGGCACTGACAGCAGGGATTCTGTTTTGGATTGTTTCTCCCCCTCTATCTCTGCCCCTTATCTGCTCACCCTCTGTCTCTCAAAAGTAAATAAGTAAAATATTTTAAAAATTAAAAAAAAAGAATAAAAAGAATAACAGCAAAGTCACTAATATTTGCCATCATGTGTTTTCATGAATGCTTGAAGTGCATCCTTTATTTAAGCTAATACATTCATAAAACTGCATTTCAGGGAAATTCACCAAAGTTAGATGCTGCAGAAGGAAAACTTTAAAAAAATACAATGATTTGTAATTCTATAATGGTTTTAGATCTATTTCAAACGGACCATTCTGATGCTGATAATACAGTATTAAAGTGCATTATGTGCAATGGTGTGAAAATACGTGCAATAAAAAAGGTTCAAATTGTTACAGAACTTATTCAGCCTACATAGGAAGAACTACAACAGAAAGGCAATACACCCTTCCAGGGAAACACGAAGTAAGGAAGGTGGATGGCTGGTGACCAAGGTCTGATGGAACTGGGTGGTGTCACACTTTTCAATGATCAGGGTGACAGACTTTGAACAAAGTTAGTAAAGAATTGAGAGAGTAAATTATGCAGAAATCTAGAGGAAGAACTTCCCAAACAGGGCAACTAGTAACAAAGTCCCTGAGGCAGGAGCCTGTTTGCTTTTTTTTGAGGAATTGCAAGGACTCCTGGGAAGCTAACACAGAGTAAGCAAGAATGGAAGAAGTAGATTGAGTCAGGGGGCGAGTGAATGGCCGGATTGTGTAGGACTTTACTATCATAAGGACTTCTGTTTGACTCAGACACAGGAAACTGTGAGAAAATTTGAAGAGAAAAATGATGTGATAATCATAGAAATGATAGTACATGTGATATTAGAAAGAGACCGGTTGGTTTTCTCTGGACATGAAGCTCAGGGAGAGAAACCTAAAGGGGAGAACTGAGGGTTAATTGCACCCCTGTGTAAGTGACTTTGTTGTCCTCCTTTTGAATGTTCATAAGCTTTCAGGAAGTATGCTTTTTTATTTTTTATTTTTTGTCACTAAATCACAGATCTGGGCTCTGCTAGCCCAAGACTATGTTTAAACTTGATTATAAGACAGCTACTAGATATGACGGCTATAATAACACCCTATCACCATTAAATATAAAAGCTGACGGTAATTACCACCCCATCTTGGCATATGCTGCATCCTTTTCTGCAAAACATGTTTTGTTGCTTGCTGCTTTAGGAAACCAAACGTGTTGGATTTTGGATATCATCATCAAGATGTCATTTTTGGATAGTTTAAATATTTTATGTTCTAGGATTGGTTAAGTAACACGTCTTAATTTCCATGAGTCACTAAGTTTAACAGAGAAAATTCTTTGCTGAGACCCTGCTAACCTTGACTTTGTTAATGTCTGCCTTCTTTTTCTATCACAAGTAAAGCAGTCTTAGCAACCAGTAGTGATCTAAATGTAAAAGAAGGCATTGAGTCTAATCATCTTCTGTTAAATTTCCACATATGTAGTTTGAATTGATAATTGTACAGTTAAATGAGTAGTGGACTTGGGTATGACTGAATGCACGTAGAAGTCGGCTAGTGGAACTCAGGATGGAAATAGGCTGTTCCTATAGGCTCTGAGATAAAGCATCTCCAAAATGAAAAGGATTCCCCACTTTTTTGCCCCTGTCTCAAGTTAACATTTTTTGCCAATAGGGAAGAACTGGTAGCCAGGAGATGAGTTCTCAAACAAGCACTTAGGCCCCTTAAGCCATTTGATGTATCAAGGGCAAACAATGAGAACTCAAACATGCAGAGTGTAGATTACAATAGAAAAAAATATACCTCTTTTCCTCATCCTTTACTCATCAGAGACATCATTAAAATACGGCTATTTCCTTTACGGTTGGAAATGGCCTTAAAATCTTTCTCAGGTGCACCTGGGTGGCTTAGTGGGTTAAACATCTGACTCTTGATTTCGACTCCAGTCATGATCTCATGGTTTGTGAGATCAAGCCTTGCCTCTGGTTGTGCACTGACAGCACGGAGCCTGCTTGGGATTCTCTCTCTTCCTCTCTTTCTGCCCTTCCCCACTCTCAAAATAAATAAATATAAAAAAATTTTTTTAAGGAATAAAAAAAAGAAAACAAAGAAGAAGAAACACTTCCAACAGCTCCCACCTATTATTGTGGACTCTTAAGATTAAAATTTATTAGAGGTACCTGGGTGGCTCAGTCAGTTAAGCATCTGACTCTTGATTTCAGCTCAGGTGATAATCCCAGGGTCGTGGCCTCGATCTCTGTGCTGAGTGTGGAGCCCTGCTTAGGAATCAATCAATCTCTCTCTCTCTCTCTCTCTCTCTCTCTCTCTCTCTCTCTCCCCCCCCCCCCCCACCGCTGCCCCTCTCCCTGGCTTGTGCTCTCTGTGTAAAATAATAATAAAAACACACGACAAACAACACTTTTGTTTTTCTTGACCTAGAGCAAGTTTTCTCAACATACACACTCTTGACGTTATGCACCAAGTAACTCTGTTGGGGGGGGGGGGGGGGGGAGGGTCTGCTTTGCACATTGTAGGTCATTTAACGACATCTTTGTCCTCTATCCACTAGATGCCAGTAGCAGTTCCTTCTCCCACCCCCCCATCCCGACTTGTGACAGTTAAAATGTTTGCAGACAACAGCATCCTGAGTTGGCAACCATTGTCCTAGAGATAGATACGCCTAATAAAGAAAGGAATTAAAGAGAAGGCATAGAACAAAATTCCTAAACTTATTTTTTACGAAGTTGCTTTAGTTTTCCTAATTTCATATCTAGGCATAATCTCCTTAACAGTTTCTGCTTAAGAATCTCTTGATAAAGTATTGAAAAAAGGCATTACATATTAAAAATAATCATTACCTTATGCATAAGTCTCGGATTGGGTGAAAATCCAAAATGTTCCATGGATCCAAATAAGTACATTCATTTCCAGAGATAAAAGCATATACACAACTAGCCCAGTTTGTTAACTGACATGATTGTTTACTTAACTATTTAATGTAGTTTTTAAGTCTAAAATTTTACAAAATTCAACAATGATTAACAGTATTTGAAAATCTTAAAAGATTCTAAAGGCCAACAGAGAAAGGAGAAGGTGAAAGCTTTACAAATAACACAGTTTTTTCTTTTGCCATTTTTTTTTTGTTTTTTTGCCGTTTGGAGCTTTTACTGCTTTTAAAAAGCTAATGTTTAGTAAGGAAACAGTAAAAATAGGGGTTAAAGGGAATGAATATTTATCCTCTCTTCAATAGCACCATGGTTCTTCCACACATAAAGCTGCTTATGCAATCAATGGGCGTTCCGTGCCAAGGAGAGAGTCACAATGATTGCAAAGAAAATGAGCATCAAATTGAAATATACACTTGTGGTTTTGATCATTTTGGTAACCATGGTGATGGAAGACCAAAACAGCACTTGAAAGTAACACTCAAAAAGGAATTTGGGAAAAATTTTATTTATCGAAATGCTTGATAAGTATAATATTGTTACATCTGAAATACCAACATTTTTGTGGCTGAACATTTTGGGCTTTAACTCATTGGCAGTTTAGTTTTTCACCTTTCTCTTTCCCAAACTACAGGCAGCAACCTTCACAAAAGACAAAATATTTTTGAAGAATTCAGTTATTTAAAGGAACAAGTAGAAATTATAAATAAGGATTACAGACAGCAAAAATATATTAATAACACAAGTACATACAATTAAATTTGTTTTTCAACTTCCTAGTAATCAGGGTATAAACATAAAATTCTTTAAGCTGAAATTATGCAGAACATTAAGAACAATATTCTGAAAAATAATCCTGACTTTAAGGTATTTATTTAAAAATTTTGTATAAAAATTTTGTTTTGTTTTGTTTCCTCATAGGAAGCCGTATTACAAAGATAAGAATAAGGTTATTGACATCTTTACTATTGTTTCTTGGAGTATAGTTAAAATGGTCATTCAAAGGCATTTTTCATATGTTTTAAAAACTTTATTTTTATTTTAGAGAGAGAATGAGCAAGGGTGAAGGGCAGAGGGAGGGAGGGAGGGGGAGAGAGAGAGAGAGAGAGAGAGAGAGAGAGAGAGAATGAATCTTAAGCAGACTCCACACTCACAGCAGACCCAACACAGACTCCATCCCACAAGCCTGGGATCACAACCTGAGCTGAAACCAAGAGTCAAACAGTCAACTGACTGAGTCACATAGGCGCCTATGTTATTTAACTGCACATTCGTGCTAACAAAATATTTGTGATGTAATTTGGTAAATGTCTTTTTCTAATAATACATTTTAAAATGAAGCATGTAACTTTACGGAAATATATATATTTACCAAGAAGTTTGGGCCTTACAGCTTTCCGTCATCCAAATAAGGCTGTCATTTAGACCTTCACCTGGGCTGGGAAGCTAGCAGTTTATGGATTGGATAATCATTCTATTCAGTACATAACTCTCAAAATCTTTTGATTAGATTTATTCTAGCATATATAAAATATTCAAAGCTTTATTAAAATGCTTTTTCTCAATGACTATTTCAATTTAATTTCAGTAAAAACTCTGTGATACAGTGTAGTAGGCATTGTGACTGCTTCAGGAAACAGAAAAAATACTGAGGCACAAAAAGTGAAAAGTGGTAAAATAGCATAGATGAACTTAGAGCTCAGGGGTTCTGACTCTCAGCTCTTTTTCACTATGCGACTCTGAGTGAGCTAGCTAAATGATAGATATAGATACAGGTAAATATACATACATATATATTGTATTCATACATACATAGGTGTTTTAATTTGGACAAACACATATGACTTTCATATTCTGTTTTAAATTTGATTTTTTTTAAAGTTTATTTTTGAGAGAGACAGTGTGAGTGGGGGAAGGGCAGAGAGAGAGGGAGACTCAGAATCCAAAGCAAGCTCCAGGCTCTGAGCTGTCAGCACAGAGCCTGACATGGGGCTTGAACTCATGAACCAAGAGATCATGACCTGAGCTGAAGTCGGACCCTTAACTGACTGAGCCACCCAGGTGCCCCTGTTTTACATTTGATTTAGTGGGTTCATACCACATTGAAATTTTTGAAAATAATGAGAACTGATGCCTCCTTTAGTAGAGGAGCTTATTGAACAGTATAATATGTGATTTTTGTTTAACATTTAGGGCTCAAAACTCAGTAAAATAGCTAGATAGACAGATGATAGATAGATAGATAGATAGATAGATAGATAGATAGATAGATAGATAGATAGTGTTATCCTAACCTACATACTTAGGTTGACCAAACATCCTAGTTTGCTTGGTATAGTCCAGAGTTTTGCCTGTATTCCTGGGAAATTATTCATAATATTCTTTCCACTTAAAAAAAATACCTTGGTTTGAAAAAAATAATGATATGGTTATTTTACCAACTTTCTCAAAACCTCTGGAGTAAATGGAACATTGCAAATATGTATAAAATAGGAATTTAATCAATTCTAAAGTAAAATGAAGACCAACTTGTTCTTTAGGGACCAGAGATTTACTGGAACAGATAGTGGAATGGAATTTTTGAAAAGGAAAAATTATCCCAATGTATTGAGCTATTTTGAACAGGAAAATAGAGGATAACAGCATTGTCAGTCTTTGCAAACTTTATGGCAGAAATACCATAATCACCTTCTTTGTGGCTATTCTCCCTTCTAACATTTTCAACATGTTAACTTCAGGCTCTCATCCTCGGCAAGACCAGACCAAAAAAAAAAAAAAAAAAAAAAAGAAATCATGACTCTCCCACTTTACATTTTATTAAATACGTCATTAAGTTCAATTTATAGGACTTGTGATGATTTAAAGAAGTGAGTGCAATTTTTACCCCAGGAAAAAATAAGGTTGGGAATATTATTTTTTTCATAAAGAGGGAAAAAATAAGATGAAATAACATTTACTCTTTACTGGAGAATCCCTCAAACCATGAAACAATTTCATTAGTTATAACAACATCACGTGATTGACTTTTTCACTGAGATTTTCTTTAAATGATAATAGTACCTTACATGCATATGTGGAACTGATTAGTACAGGATAGAACAACAACAACAAAAACTTGTTTAAACAAGATTCAACCATTATAGCTTCTCTGATTTGTTCACATTAGGTAGAATTATACCCCAAATGCAAGGGTAGTTTTAAAATAAATGACTAAAATAGTAGCAAAAGCTCCAGCAAACTAATATATTGAATTGTTTGGGTTTGCATTAGATGTGAAGATAACTAAAGACAACAACCTGCTCTCAGGTCGCTTGGTTTGAGCACTTAGGGTCTTTTACCGCCTACCTGGTCTCAATTACTCTATCCTGACACATATCCAAACTCCAAGCCATCCCCAAATGGATCCTTAAAAACAAATCCCAAATCTAATAATGTTTCCTTTTTGCTTGAAAATCCTTCACTCCTTTGCATGAATACCTTTACCATGCTGATAAACAAGACAGGAGAGAGATTGCACCAGAAAAAAAAAAAATCCCTTGGGAAGAGCAGGAATGGTAGAAATGATAATAACAAAAGCAACCACACCTAGTTTGTGAATTTTACTTCTGAAAAAAATGTTCCTTCTAAAAAAAAAAATACAGAAATGGTGCAGAGTTCCTGGTTAAACTATTTCTACCTTGCTAAAGTGTTAACGTCTATATAGCCGTATTTTAGTTACGTACGTTATTACAGTTATTAACCAGGAATATAGCATGCTGACTGTTTTAATTGCCTAACGCTGCCACAACAATTCTTATAAAAGTAAACATATATCTGCTTCTGACCCAATAGCTCCATCCTTCGATATTTATTCAAAAATAATTAAGGCGTATATGTACACAGACACCAAATAATGAGCGTTCATAGCAACTTTATTCATAATAGCCTCAAACTGGAAAAAAAAACCCAAAATGTTAATAAGTGACTTGAAAAACTGTAATATATTTATGAATGGAATACTATTCAAAAATTAAAAAAAAGGGACAGACCATTGATATATACAACACCGTATATGAAACATGATGTGCTTCAGAAGATAGTCGACACAAGGTTGTATATCCTATTTGATTCTATCATATAAAACTCAAGGTAAGACAAATCTAATATATTGTAGAAAACAGACCAGCGGTTGCCTGGGGCTGCTAGAGTGTGGGTATGGCAGAGTAATTAACTGCAAAACACAGAATTTTGGGAAGTACTGAAAGGTTTTATATCTTGATTACGGTTATAGTTACATGGGTATATATACTCTCAAATATGTGCTTAAAATGTATGCATTTATTCTATGTTAATTGTCCCTAAACAAAGCACTCTGATTAAAGAAATAACCTATGATAATATAAGTTAGATAAGCTGAAGTTTGACTCCTGTTAAAATAAAAATTCCATTCAATGCAATGATATTAGACAACTCTTCAGAGCCACTATATTTTTTTAAGTGTTTATTTATTTTGAGAGAGAGAGTAAGAGAGAGAATGCATGTGTTAAGGAGCGTGAGCTGGGGAGGAACAGAGAGAGAGAGAGTCCATGCTGTCAGTGCATAGCTCGATGTGGGGCTTGATCTCAGAAAGCATGAGATCATGACCTAAGCTGAAGTCAAGTGTCAGACACTTAACTGAGCCACCCAGGCACCCTAGAGCTACTGTATTTTTTAGAAAAAGAAAATAAAATAGCATATTGGCAAGAGAGAAATAATTGTTATTTTCAAGGATTTAGCATAAATGTACAAATAATTGTGCCGACGATTTTTTTTAAAAGCTTTTCAATTAGCACAGCTTTTAATATGTGCTTTTTTACATGCTGAGGAAAAAAAAAACTAGGTAAGGTTATTTGGAATCAGATCAACTCAGATAAAACATTAGGTTTCTTGGTTTCTGGGCAGTGGAACATTTCAGCTTAGAATGGTATATTTACACAATGTAGTGTAAAGTGTCACTCGTCTGAGCCTTTTTTTACTCAGTCATAGTCTTTGTTAATTTTTTTTTAAATTACTTTAATTTTTCATTACAAAATATCCCAAATACGTTAAAAAATATAGAGAAGAATATCACACATTTGCATTTTCTTTAAATTTGACAAATAATATAAATTGGCCATATTTGCTTATTTTGTAATTGTAAAGAAGAAAATGTTATAGACAGAGCCAAGGCACTGGGCTCTCTGTTGTTCCTTTATTTTCTCCCAGGTAACAATAGTCTGGTGTTAATACCTATGCTCTTTTTTTTTTTTTGGCATGTTCTTATATTTTATTAAATATGTGTACCATGGAAATAGATTTGAAGGTGTCTTTGCTGTTTACATAAGTGTAATTTGAATGTTTATTAACCTGTTTGATCTTTTTAATTTTTTTTCAAGAAGTACTCAGTTCAATAGGTGCATATCTATTCATTCAGCATCATTGCTTATACAGTGGGATATTGCATCATAATACCCCAGTGTACAAATACATTACCATTTATCATGTCCATCAGTAGAACATTTACTTTTATTTCAGATTCTGTTATTTTGTTGCCGTTGCTATTGCTATTAAAAAGCCTCAAAAATGAAACAAAAAAATCTCAGTAAATACCTTTGTGCTTGTCTGAATGAGTTTTTTTGGACTTAGACTTTACACCTGGAGGTAAAATTACTTTCAGTATTTCTATTGAAATACTACCATTTGAAGTTACAGTTTTTTTTTCCAGATTTACTGAGGAATAATTGACAAATGTCATTGTAGGTAGTGTACAATGTGATGATTTGATATACAAATGCATTATGAAATAATTTATACACTGAAGATAATTAGTACATCTATCACCTCACATACATAGTGAAGTCTTTTTTTTTTTTCTTTTGGTGGTGAAAATGATTAAGGTTTACTCTCAGCAGATTGCAAATGTACAATACCTTATTATTATTTTTTTTTAATTTTTTTTTCAACGTTTATTTATTTATTTTTTGGGACAGAGAGAGACAGAGCATGAACGGGGGAGGGGCAGAGAGAGAGGGAGACACAGAGTCGGAAACAGGCTCCAGGCTCCGAGCCATCAGCCCAGAGCCCGACGCGGGGCTGGAACCCACGGACCGAGAGATCGTGACCTGGCTGAAGTCGGACGCTTAACCGACTGCGCCACCCAGGCGCCCCTACAATACCTTATTTTTAACTGCAATCACCATGTGTATTTTAGATCCTCTGAATTCACTCATCTTATACCAGAAAATTCATTTTCTTTCACCTACAACTGCCCATTAAAAACAAACTGTTTTTTGCAGTCTAAGGGCAGAAAGTCAGAGATCCCATTGTGCCTCAACCTTACCCACCTTGGATGTTACTAGACTTAAAACCTCTTGCCAGTGAGATACGAAATGGTATATTTATCTCAATTTGCATGTCCTTGGTTACCAGTCAAGTAGCATATCTTATCTTGTGTTTATTGGTCTTTTGGATTTCCTCTTCTGTGAACAAACTGTTCTTAATATTTTGCCTTAGTAATTTTTAGGTTTTTTTCGTTTGTTTTTGTTTTTTGTTTTTGTAGTTTATATGTTAAAGCTTTGTAGGACATATGCGTTGCGGATGTTTCCTGTCAGTGGCTGTGTTCACTTTTGTGTATGGTGAATTTTGTTCTGCTGAATTTTAAAATATGAATGTAGCCAATTGAAAAGCTTTAGGGGCACCTGGGTGGCTCAGTCGATTAAATGTCCGACTTTGACTCAGGTCATGGTCTCCCAGTTTGTGAGTTCAAGCCCCATGTAGGGCTCTGTGCTGACAGCTCAGAGCCTGGAGCCTGCTTCGGATTCTGTGTCTCCTCCTCTGTCTGTGCCTCCCATGCTCATGTTGTGTCTCCCTCTGTCTCTCAATACTAAATAAATGTTAAAAAAAATTAAAGAAAAGCTTTAAACACTTTTTTTGTGTGTATCTTTTTAAATTTAATGCTTTGTTTCTCACAGTCTGATTTTTAATCTATCTAGAGTTTATTTTTTGCAAATGGTATGAAATAGGGTTATGCCTTTTTTTCTGTATTGATGTACATTTGTTGAAAAACCATTTAGCTTTTGTGCCTTCAGTCGACATCTGTCATCTATCACGTTTATGTATATCCATAACTTGATTTCAGTACTCTGTTTTCTTTCAGTGACCTTACACTTCTCTCGTTCAGTACTACACTGTCCTTTATTCAGACTTTCCATGAATTTGTGGCAAGAGGAGGGATAGCAACTAACTGCCACATTTCCAGAGTTGAAAACTGGGTCATTTGCATTTCATAAACAAATGCCCTATTATGCATAACTGCAAAGCAAGCAAGAATTTAAAGGAGACAGAAATCAGCTGTCTCAAGGGGAAAAAAGGCAAATCTTGCTTTTGAAAAATATTTACTTCTAGAATGCAATTTGATGATGGATTATGAGTACAAGAATCATATGCCACTGATGTTTATATTGCTTTGGTGTCTCTAGGCAATGTCCTTTATTTACTTCTCTGGTTCCCATAAGTATTTGATGCTTGACTGCACAGTCATCTGTAGGCATTTGGTTTATAGGAATCCGCCCATCTCTTTCACAGAAAACATTTCTTTCCATACAGCCTTATGGGCTATGTGTATGTGTATTCATGTTCATTTCTCCCTTTCTTCTATGTAAGACTCCACTGCATATAAATAGCAACACTTAAGATCTTTTACACCCTGAGTTTCCTCCTCATTGAGGACAGCCTCTTGGCTGTTGGACAACTTAGATTTTGCCTGGTAAACCAATGAATGAATGAGAAAATGAAGGAGGAATGCACACTTTTTTTCCAGGTTTTCCTAGAGCACTAAGTGTTGTTGAAGTCAGATCACCAACTCACTTCCATGAAAATCTGGGTTTAGGGAAAGCATTTATTTTAATTTAATAAAATAATATGCATGTGAAAAATCTTAGGTCTTTTAGTTTTGTTCCTTATGGTGACTTAGATCTCAAATACCTGCATATCAGGCGCATTAGGGTAAAAATTCAAGGCAATATTTTTATTTGTTTGCCTGTTATTTGCTTTTGCCATTTGTTTCTAATTAGAAAAATTAAAATTCACAATGCCAGTATTTGGCATTGTGATATAATCACTAAATTATCTGTAATCTGTGTCTTTCTGTTGTTGTAGTTATTTAGAAGTAAATGAAGTTATAAAAACTTACCTTCATTAAAAAAAAATTACTGGGGCATCTGGGTGGTTCAGTCAGTTAAGTGTCTGACTTCGACTCAGGTCATGATCTCATGGTTCCTGAGTTTGAGCTCTGCATCGGGCTCTGTGCTAACAGCTCAGAGCCTGGAGCCTGCTTCAGATTCTGTGTCTCCGTCTCTCTCTGTCCTTCCCCTGCTCATACTCTGTCTCTCTCCCTCTCAAAAATAAATAAACTTAATTAAAAAGACATAAAAAAAGATGACTCACTTAACTCCTACATTAAAGCAACATGAAATAAAATTTGTTTCACTCTGACTCTCTGACGATGTCTCATTTCCTCCTGCAAGATAACTCCATGATATGAAAAGTGGTCCTGATACTGCAGAGATTGAAGCGTGTTTGTTCAGGTTACTCTTTGGTAGCTCTTTCGTATGTCTCCTGGTTGCAGCCCAAAAAGCCAATATTAGGAAATAGTGATGTTCTGTTTTAGTGGGTGGCAAAACTGACATGCTTACTGTATGTCGTGTTCATTAACCAAGATATAGTATCCTATATGTGTGTTTAACTTTTCCTTCCTTTGATAATAGTAATTTGGAAACGAGGACTGGCATCCTCTGATATTGTGAACAAAGGCTTGGTTTGTGTGCAGAAATAATATTATAAGTAGTCTCCAACTTCTATGCTTAACTTGCATTAACAGTTCTTTCACTTCCGTGCTTTTGCTGCAGATTGCCCCCTATTCCTCCTTATTTATGACATTTGCTTCCTGAGGATGTCCTTTTCCCTGCTGCATGGTCCATATTCATGATCTCAGGTGCCATTTTCTGGTACACCTCTACTGCAAGTCAGCTGTGGAAGGACTAAATTGCTAGTGTGTGGTAGGAAATGCTAACCCCTATGTATGTTAAATCTTACCTGGTTTTCTGTGCTGGGGACAGTTAAATCCCAGGCTTTCTCTGATTTTTCTGATTCCTAGAACCAAACTTAATTTTAAGCTGGGAACAACTTAGAAACTTTAATCCTATCCACTGGGACTCAATAAGGCACTTCCAGAACAGTTGTGAATTTGGTCTTTTGTCTGATCAAAGGGCTCTGGCTTGCTTCTCTCTGACCGAATGTCTGTCTTAATGACCTACCAACTACCACATTCCCTCTAAGGGAGGTTTCTACCTCGCTTATCTTGCTCTCTTTCTATTTTTGGCTGTGATGTGGAGTTCTAGATGGTATTTGGGGGTCTTACTCCCCTTACACGGCACCCTGCCATCTGAGAGCCTATTTCTTGCTGAATTCTCTATTGTCATAATCTATCCACCAAGTGCTGTGTGAAATTCCGTTTGCTATTTGTTAGAGGTTTGGTAAGTCTAGTTGCAGGTCACAGCCGTGTATGCCTTCTTTCTTGGCCTTTCCAGAATGTCTGCTAAAGCACAGTGTATGATGGGTAGCTAGTTTCCAAGGCCTGGTTAAGTTCACTTCATCTCCCCTAATCATGGCTGTATCTGGGTTCCCCATGCAGTAGGCTCTGGAAGGAGCTTGTGAACTGGAAAGGGCTGTGTGTTTTTCAGTTCTGTCCACACAGAAGAAATATCTTTTTTTCCATGTTGTTCACTCAGATGAGGTACCATTTCCTAACGTTTCCCATTGTGCAGTAAAGGCTGTTTAGCAGCGCAAATGCTGCCCTGCTTCCCCAAGGGTCTGCCAGCTATTGTTTCAGTAGCTTTCAGCACAATTTTTTTTTAAATATGAAATTTATTGTCATATTGGTTTCCATACAATACCCAGTGCTCATCCCAACAGGTGCCCTCCTCAATACCCATCACCCACCCTCCTCTCCCTCCCACCCCCATCAACCCTCAGTTTATTCTCAGTTTTTAAGAGTCTTTTATGGTTTGGCTCTCTCCCTAACTTTTTTTTTCTTTCCCTTCCCCCATGGCCTTCTGTCAAGTTTCTCAGGATCCACATAAGAGCAGCACAATTTTTTTCTAAAATGTAAGTTAAATTTATTTTTTTAAACTTTTATCCTCCAGGTTGATTTTTCTTAACAGTTAAAAAATTAGAAGCATAGAAAGACTCATTCTTGCTCCATGTCATTTTCCCTCTGGCTCATTAGCTATAAAAAGGTCACAGAAATTTCTAAAATGGAAGTGTGTGATCATTCTCTTTTGTTGTGGAAGCAGGTTGGAGTAAAATGAGCCCCTCCCGTTAGAAAAAAAAAACATGGTGATAAGGAAAAGAAAATATTAAACCAGCTCTTGGAAACATGAAAAAAAGAAAAAGAAGGAACAAAAATTGGGCAACTACGGAAGCTGATTAAAAACATCATGCTTCACATCTTCATCTTTATCATGCTTCACATCTCTACCTTCCAGCTTCATTCATCTTGGCTCCACAGAGATCTTAGTCCCATGATCCCCAAGCCCTGCAAAGTTAGATCTTGCTGCTTCCACA
The DNA here is from genome assembly GCF_018350175.1 of Felis catus. Classification (NCBI taxonomy): domain Eukaryota; kingdom Metazoa; phylum Chordata; class Mammalia; order Carnivora; family Felidae; genus Felis; species Felis catus. Next base: position 106,145,345 of record NC_058369.1, read on the forward strand.
GTGAAGAGCTCTGCTCTGGAGATTGGGGGGATTTATCAAGGATGGGGGTTGGAGGCATCCTCAACACACTGCTGCTCATCAAGATCCAACTCTTAAACTCAAACATACAGTATCTCATGTTATTCCAATTCTTTCTGAAACCCAAGATAAAACTACTCTTTGGCTGAAAGCGATTTGAAAGCTTCACATTTATATTAACATGAAATTCATACTTTGGCATTGCGATTGCCATGTTGCATAGCTCAGTAATTAATTAACTTGTTTAATTTTTGGCTCCTCAACAGAAATGCAAGAGGCAGGTAGGCAGGCCATGGTTTCATTTCCCACTGTATCTTCAGTGGTGAATATACATGGAAAAAATGAAACAACTGAAGAACAGAGAATTAGCAAATAGAGGAGTGTACATTCTCATTGCATTATAAAGATGAAAGATGACCAGTTTCCTCTAGCAAAATTGTTTTTACCTGTGACGTGTGTCGAAGTAATGATGCTATCTTATATATGCTTACATAATGATTTCAATCATGGACTAAATTTATTTTTGTGAAATCTGGGAACTAAAAATTGCGCATGATATTTCGGTAGTAATATCTATAGTGATTTTTATTTAAGTTTTTAGAGAGCATTTGCACACAGGTGCAAGCTGAGGAGGGCCATAGGAAGAGGGGGAAAGGCACTCTTAAGCAGGCTCCCAGCCCAGTGTAGAGCCTGATGCTGGACTCCATCTCATGACTGGGAGATCACAACCTGAGCCGAAATCAAGAGTTGGATGTTTTACAAACTGAGCCATGTAGGCGTCCCTCCAGTGATTTTTAGATACATGAATGACAGTCTTTGAAATGTGGTTTCTTTTATAATAGGCATACAGTCAGTGTCTAGTTAGAAAATCATAAACCAGAGACTTAAAACAGGAAGTTGGTTCTAAACATGTTGGAAGGTCTGGAGAAGTAAAGGGGAGGTGTGGTTGTGGAACTTGAAAAGCAGAAAGGGGGCACTGAGAAGCAAATAGGAGAAGAGGGGGTTACCCAGAGACCAGGAAGCCAAGACTACTTCTGGTATCAAACTCATAAACTCACAGTTACTGCTTATCTTCTAGAAGTGCTGTGGTTACTAAAGACAAATCCAGCCTCCTGATGTTGCTGAACCAAGAATTCAAATTCTACAGCCTGCCTTCACCTGCACTTTCTGCTAGACACACATTTGCCCAGAATAGCCCACCCTCTTTCATTGCTGTTGTTCCTGAAGCAAGGCCTGGGAAAGCAGGACAAAAAGTAGCTTCTCCATTCTTATCTCCAGGGTCCCTGGCTGTAGACTCTGAGAATTAGCTGGCAAACATCTGGGGAGTGTAGTTTGCACTTCTAGCCTTCTGAGATACACAGGGGACATTGAGAAATAGAAATGCAGATGAGAACCACAGGACACCTAACCTGTACACTCTACACCTGTGTTCATTGGATAGCTGCCTATATTTAGATTAATTTTGTTAGGACGCATTTTATTCAAGTTTTTGCAGGAGGAGACACGGACCCTGGATATTTTTTGGAAGATGGACTATGTTAGAGAGGTGCTGCTGAGCATTCAAAATACTTTAGTGGGTCTAATCATTAGAATTGTCTGATACTACTTTAAATAAATAATCCCAGATGCCTGACCTTGAATGTGAGGACTGGAGGGACTTCCATAATATTTGTGTAGAGTAATGTAGTCTTTCACAGGATTTTCAGGCAGTCCATATAGTCAGCTCTGTTACATTTTATACATCAGAAGTCATCTGGAGTAATATTTGAGAAATTATTAAAAGCACTCCTCAAGTTTGTGATGTGTAACCTAATTTCTGAAGAATAAAATATGAGAGAGTACAATGAGAGAGAGGCTAAAACAAAAGCAAAGCAAATCGTTTTTAATGACAACTATGTTCATTTGCTACTCGAGATAGTGGATAAAAGAAGTTATGTCACAGCTAAGACACAATTTTGCCAGAACGTCAGATCATTGTTTCTCATACGAATTCTGGTGAGGTGGTGGGGCGCCTGGGTGGAGCAGTCGGTTAAGCGTCCGACTTCAGCCAGGTCACGATCTTGCGGTCCGTGAGTTCGAGCCCCGCATCAGGCTCTGGGCTGATGGCTCAGAGCCTGGAGCCTGTTTCCGATTCTGTGTCTCCCTCTCTCTCTGCCCCTCCCCCTTTCATGCTCTGTCTCTCTCTGTCCCAAAAATAAATAAACGTTGAAAAAAAAATTAAAAAAAAAAAAAAAGAAAAAAAACGAATTCTGGTGAGGTGGTAATTGGGTAACACTAATAAGACCCTGCCCAATAATTAAGTATTTGAGTGCAACAGTCACAGAGAATGTGGTCGAGTAGCGACGGCACTTCCATTTTTTGGGGGGAAAAAAGAAAACAAAAACAAGGTAGCCAACTGTAGATCATTTTGTTAAAGGTTTGGATTATGGGATTTCCCTGGCAAAAATCTCTTTCCTCCATTTCAACCATACAAATTGGACGGTACTTCAACTTACCAGCTTCTTTCCGTGATCAGTAACAGCAAAACTTTGAAGGCAAAAATTAAAATATCTCTCTCCCTTCGTGCTGTAAAGAGTCAACTGCCCTGTCTTCTGGTTTTCAACACTTCATTATTTTCTAGTGTAAAGTGGGTGGGTACAATGCAGGCAACTCAGTCAACAGATAATCATTAACTTCAAAAAGTATATTAATAGTTTACTTTCTTATTTTTTAAATTTCTTCCTGAATCTACTAATTTCATAAATGCCCTGCCAGTGATGATTATTTTACTTGTTGTTTTACTAGTTTTACTTGTTTATTCTTTGTATCTGATAAAGTATCCATGGTGCATAATATTTTGTATTAGTGAGAATTTGCTGTGCGTATAGCACAGAATCTCCAGGGTTAATGGTTTATAAGATTGTAAGGATGTCAGTGCAACAGTGGTAAACAAAGGTAAGCTAGGTATTGTGGGATCCAAGGACTAGGACCTCATGAGGGAACAGGAACCAAAGTACCAAAACTGGAAATGAGTTATTTATGAACCAAAAGATTGGGGACATTGATCTCCAGCTAATCTGATCTCTGTTCTCCCAGCCACAGTGGGGTTTGTAGCTAAGAAGTAGATATCTTGGGGCGCCTGGGTGGCTCAGTCGGTTAAGCATCCGACTTCGGCTCAGGTCATGGTCTCGCGGTCCGTGAGTTCGAGCCCCATGTCGGGCTCTGTGCTGACCGCTCAGAGCCTGGAGCCTGTTTCGGATTCTGTGTCTCCCTCTCTCTCTCTGACCCTCCCCCGTTCATGCTCTTGTCTCTCTCTGTCTCAAAAATAAATAAACGTTAAAAAAAAAAAAAGAAGTAGATACCTTCTCTCTCCTGAATAGCTTTTTTGCAACTCATAGCTTACGTCTATTCATGACTGTAGTTGCTTTGGAACCCATAAAAGCTCCTGTCTCTGGGGCCTCTCTCTGCTTATCTTTATACCTTCAGCTCCCACTAATTGTTTATATCTTCCACTTCAAAGTCAGACTGAAGAGAGAACTTGATTGATCTGGTATCTTACCACTGGCTTTACATAAAGTGGACTAAACCATCTTAAAGGCTTTTCCCAATCATCTCTGGTTGCCAAGGATAAGAGCATGTTGTAAGTTAGACCCTAGCATTGCCTTAAGCTTCCTTGTTTGCAAAGACACAGTGTGAAGTAGTTTCCCTTAGAAAGGGCTCCAAATATGTGGAATCACAATGATGATTTCAGCCTCTCTTCAACCTACTTCAATTGGGCTTTCTTCCTATGCACTTATTTGAAACTACTCTCAAGGTCATCAACCACCTCCATTTTGCCAAACAAAACGACCTCTTTTCCTTATTCCTCATATTATTGGCTCTTCCACCAACAGCCACTTAGTTTACCGTTACGTTCTTATAAAATATTTTTCTTCTACTTTTCAAGACTGCACGCTCTGCTGGATTTCCTCCTCCAGTGACTTTCACTTGGTCTCCTTTACTAGGTACCCCTCCTTTGCTTAACATCTAATTCTAGGACCTCAGGCCTAGTCTCCTATTTTGAGGGAGAGAGACAGAGAGAGAGAGAGGGAGGGCACAAGTGTTTGAGGGGCAGAGACAGACAGAAGCAGAGCTCACCCAAAGCAGGGCTCATGGTTTTCTTTGTTTTGTTTTGTTTTTTACCTGCAGTGGGGCTCATGCTTACCAGAAGTGGGACTCGAAGTCACAAACCATGATATCATGACCTAAGCTGAAGTGAGATGCTTAACCAACTGAGCCACCCAGGCGCCCTTCAAGCTTAGTCTTAAACTCTATACCCTTTTCTATCTGGACTCTCTTTTTGTATAATTCTCTGGCTTTAAGCAACATGTATACTGGTAAACAATTGTGTACCTCTAGCTGTAAAACTCTCCTCAATATTAAACTCCAATTTGATACAGTCACTTGGATTCCAATCAGGCATTTCAAACTACATAGATCAAAATTGTGCTGTTTATATTACCCTAAATCCTATTCCTACTTTCTCCGTTCTACCCAGATGCCCAAGTCCAAAACAAAGAAATAAGAGACACACCAAAAAAGAAACAGTCTTGATTCTTTTGTCATTCCACATGCAATCCATCAACAGGTGCTCTCAGCTCTGCCTCTCTCCATTTCCACTGCTGCCCCTTAGCCGGAGAAACCATTATTACTAACCTCACTTTACGTTGCAGATTTTTAACTAATCACTCTTTCCCCCACAATACATGCTCTGCAGTCAGAGTAATAATTTAAAAATAACAATCAAACTGTATCACTCTCCTGAAAAAAATCCTCCACTGGCTTTCACTTATATGTAGAAAAAAATCCAGGGGTGCCTGGATGTCTCATTCAGTTAAGTGTCTGACTTCGGCTCAGGTCATGACTCAAGTTTTGTGAGTTCTAGCCCCACAAGGGGCTCTATGTGGACGGCTCAGAGCCTGGAGCCTGCTTCAGATTCTGTATCTCACTCTCTCTGCTCCTCCCTTGCTCATTCTCTATCTCTCAAAAATAAATGAACGTTAAAAAAAATTTAAAAAAAGAAAAAAATGCAGACTCCTTAGCATGTTCTACAAAGGCTCTGTATTATTTGTTCTCTGCCTACATTTCTTACCTCATATCTATTCAACCACATTTTTCCTTCCTTCCTTCATTTCCCTTTGCTGTTTTTCAGTTATAGCAAGTTTATTTGTGAGCCAAAGCCTTTGCGCTTTCTGAACTATTAGATCTTCTGACATGTCTTCAAATAGTTGGCTCCTTTTTCCAATTGGGTCCAGCTCAAAGGTCACCTCCTGAGAAAACTTTACAAAAACTCCAAATAAAATTGGCCACACCTTGAATTTAGTAGAAGAACTTGTTTTCTGTGCTTCAGGTGATGGACCTTGAGGGGACTTGTAGTTTAGATATCAAGAGAAACATGACAAATAGGACTTTATTTTGGAGTCACAGGTTGGTGAAATCTGGAGATATCCCAATTACATTCTGAATTTATGTGTGATGTACTATTTACCCAAACAATTCAATTTAAATTTTTTTTTCAACGTTTTTATTTATTTTTGGGACAGAGAGAGACAGAGCATGAACGGGGGAGGGGCAGAGAGAGAGGGAGACACAGAATCGGAAACAGGCTCCAGGCTCCAAGCCATCAGCCCAGAGCCTGACGCGGGGCTCGAACTCACGGACTGCGAGATCGTGACCTGGCTGAAGTCGGACGCTTAACCGACTGCACCACCCAGGCGCCCCCAAACAATTCAATTTAAATAGTAATGTAACAGTGTTTGAAAATATGCTTCAGTTTGCTTTATATTCATGGAATTCCTTCATTATGTAACATTTTGATAGTCATAAAGTTTAGTCATCAGAGGACTTCACTATTTACCATGTTACTCAGACTTAAGATTAATTAGCATTGCTTCTGAGTTTGAAGTTTGATTACTGTAAGAAAAACAGTTTTCATGCTCTGTGCTTGTGGCCACTTCCTCCACCTTCTCTTCTTTTTCTTACTCTTCCTCTTTGCTTTTTTTTTCTTTTCCTTGGTTAAGAAATCAGTTTATTTTTGTATTTTTTTTTTTACTTACTATGTATGTTTGCAACATCTAGTCTTCTATTTCTCTTGGAGATTTTTTTTTTCTGCAGAAACATGTATATAATTTTCTCTTAGTGGATGTTATTTCAGAGAATCTTCAAACACAGTTTTAAAATAAGCAAGAGCAAGGGGCACCTGGGTGGCTCAGGTGGTTAAGCATCTGACTCTGGCTGAGGGAATGATCTCATGGTTCATGAGTCTGAGCCCCACATCAACTGTTAAGTGTGGACCCTGCTTGGGATTCTCACTCTCTCCTCTCTCTCAGCCCCTCCTCCACAAATGCTGTCTCTTTCTCTCTCAAAATAAATATATAAACTTTAAAAAAACAAATAAAATAAGCAAGACAGACACTTGAATCAGTAAATATATTTTAGTATTGAGTCCTCTACAAGAATAAGCAATACTTTGTAATTTAATTCTTACATTTTATTTGACTTGATTGTTCTTTTGATTTAAAGGGATAATCAATTTTTAACTTCATACTGGAGCAAGTTCTGAAATGTGATGTTCATTTAATTCATTTTTATATAGATAATACCATAGCTGGATAACCAAAGAGCTATTCTGAATGAAGCAAAGTGTAAAACATTAGATAATTGGCACTTTATCATTGGAGAATATTAAAGTGGATCCAGGTAATAACCTTTGTGCCCACATGTCTTCTCATACTCTCTTTATGTGATTAGGATAAAAAAATACAGATACCATTTATAGGATTAACACTGTTTTTGAGTCTTTTTTTTGGGTTTACTTTTGTCTGTGTCTTGGGAGCTGACTCTTGAATATTATGGAAACCATCATGTTCTTTGCTAACTGGTTTCTGACTGAGTTGAGTGAAAGATGGCAGGGAAAGAGTGTGTCAAATCCAGGCTCCTCTCTCCTTTCCCTTCTTAGGGGGGCATCTCTTCCACATTTTCAGCTCCAGTGGGTCAGCCTCTCTCTCTTCACCCAAACAACTTAATTTATACCCTTTTGGCAGCATTACTGATGGCTCCACCTCCTGGGTTCCAGTAACACCATGTCAACCTTGCATTCTAAGAATATGAGCCGCTTTCTGCAGTCTCTGCTCTCTGGGCTGCCTCATTTTGCAGATGGTTTTTGTTTGTTTGTTTGGTTGGTTTTGTTTTGTTTTGTTTTGTACTGCTTAGATCTTCAAGTACTTTAACTTAACTTCACAATTAGGTTGGCTTTGTGAAATAACCTGGTGGTCTATGGCCTCTCATGCTTCATGAATCTTGACTGACACAAATACTTGGTGGAAAGAATAACCAAATAATGACCAAATTATATTTTATTTCTTAAAAAGTGTTTCCATTCAGTATTTAAAAGTTTAATTAGGTAATTATAAGTGGAGTAGAAATTCTTATTATTCAAAGACCCCCAAATGTAGAAAATCACAGTAGAAATGTAGAAAATGTAGAAAATCACTTAAGGGCAAATTCATTCATACTATTTTTCTTTTTGTTGGATATTAAATAAAAGCCTGTTTAGTACATTATAATGTACTAATATTATTTCCAATTCTAGCATTGTTTTCTTGAGTTTAGAAAATTAACCTGCAATTATCTTTTAAGTAGCATAGTTTACATTTTTATCAAGAGAATAAGCAACTATTAGTTTATCTTGAAGAATTCTCTGCCAATTTTTGAGATTTTGATGATACTTTTGCTTAAATTAGCTTCTGTTTATTTCTTTTTTGAGATTAATTGAAGAATGACTTATACAAAGTTTAAGGTATACAATTTGATTTGATGCATTTGTATATTGTCATAGGATTACTAACATAATTTTAACACATGTATCAGGTCACGTAATTCTTTTTTTTTTTTTTTTTTTTTTTTTGTAGTGAGAACATTTAGGATCCAGTCCCTTAGCAATTTTACAGTAGGTAATACAGCATTTGTAAGGAAAACTTGGCACCAAAATTTCTATGTGGTTCTTGTTTTTTAATGCATATAATTTTTTACATATGTCAGCATCTCATTTCTGTAATATTTGGTGTTTTCTGTGACCCAGTGCTGAGACTTGTTTAATCAGACACTAGAGACTGTGATTAATACCTAGTTTTTTTTGGAGAGCCAACTAATGCATCTTTGAATAATAAGTATTCTTATTTTGGTCATTCATAGAGTTCAGTAAATAATAACTTATTTCTTAGGAATAAATGAGGTACTTTGGAAGATATATTAATAATATGACATCAAATAATTTTATTAAAATTGGAAAACTAATGAAATGTGAAGAGAAATTGTAATAAATTATTTAGCAGAGCAATGTAGATAAGCTCTTTCTTTCCTTAAGGGAGCATATCTTTCTGGAGAATTGAAATAAAAGTAAAATTTAAAAATAAAAGTGAACAATGGGATGGCTGGTTGGCTCAGTCGGTTAAGCGTCTGACTCTTGATTTCAGCTCAGGTCATGATCTCACAGTTCGTGAGTTTGAGTCCTGTATCAGACTCTGTGCTGACAGTGCAGAGCCTGCTTAGGATTCTGTCTCTCTTTGCCCTTTGCTCTTTGTCTCTCAAAATAAATAAACTCTAAAAATAATTTAAAATAAATTCTAAAAAGTAAAAAAATTCCATACTGCGGTAAAGTATAAAAAAAGTTGCAATACATATAATTATATTTTTGTAAATAAATACGCACTTTGGTAAAAAAATATGTATATAAATATTTAAAAGTAGAGTTCAATATTAGGAATATCTTCATTGTCATGATTATTGATTGTTTTCACATGTCAAGTGTTAGCATCATGGTAGCAATTTCCCAGTGAGAAAAAAATAATTTTACGAGAAAATTGTGCAGGAAAAGAACGAAACTAAAACAGAAGATCACAGACAAGCTTTAAAACTGTCATTAGAAATACGTCTTAATCCTTTACTTTGGGAGTGTTCTACTCTTCTCAATCCCCACAAACCACAAAAGTAAATATTAGCTGTAACTTAAAAAAAACAACAAAATCTAATGTTAGTCTGTCCTGATCTCCACCAAAGGAATGATTATTTAATGGGGCAAAGTGATGGAGACCACTTTGCAGGAGAGGTGGCCCTGGCTTGGCAGGGAAAGCTTTGGTGGGCAGGGCCATGAAGTACGGGGCATCTCGGCAACGATGGATGCCCAAGACCCTGGAGGGAGGCCACACAGCCACAAAGAGAGGAGAAGAGTTCGATGCGTCTTTTGTCATTACTTCACGGAGAAAAAGGGGAAACTAGTGCATTTAGTAAAAAGGCTGTCTTCCTTGACATAAACCCAGGAGTTGGGAAGCCTTTTCCCAGACTATCTCACTACCTAGATTTACTTCAAAAAACTCCACATCTTTATGTTCCCTAACTTATTTGCACCTGAGTTTTTACTCCATCATGCCAGTGGCAAGACACTGAGTAGTGATGTAAGTGGAGAAAAGTGTGGATTTTGAGACTAAACTTAACATACTACCTCCATATATGTTCACTGTGTACAAATTGCTGATGTTTTCAGAGGTTCAGTTTCTTCATGTGAAAATATCCCTATTTAGAAGATTAGTTTGGGATTTTGAAATGCTGGATTTAACTATCTAGTAGATTACTTGCTATGTAAAATTTCTCAGTAAGTCTTTCTCTCAAGGAGTCTGCAAACTTAACACCTCAGTTTGCAATTGCTCCAAACTTGTTATTATTAAAAACCCAAAAATCCCCCCCAGCTTTGAAAGCTGCTGTACCAATATGTGGTGAATCTTCAAGGCTCAAATGTGAAGTTGAATGTGAATATATTTTGTAAATGGTAAAATGTCACATCAGCTAGCCTCGTGATGGGTTCCATGGAATTGTTATGAAGGCTATTGATAGCCTTTCCTCACAATATGATTCTGTGATTGGACAGGCCAGGAAACACAGAATTTTGGCCACATGGGAAATGTTAAGATGTCACCATGATTTCTGAAGATCCTAGTAGAGGGTGAGTAGAACATAAAGCTTTTTCATTTTTTTTTTCTTTTTTGGTTATGAAACTTTTGTTTTTGTGAGGCTTCTCATGACTTCTCTCCAAGGGAGAAGACTTTGAAGTAAAATGTGTTTGTGAAAGTGAATTAAGAAACGCAGTTCTTTCCATTTCCCAGTCATGTCTTTCTCCTGCTAAAGGCATTTTGATCCATTAAGTAGAGCACTACAGAAATGAGACTTTATCCCAGAGCTTCTAATATTCATTTCAACATTAGTTTTAAAAGCAATATGGAAATGCTGTATGACATTTCTACTAAGGCAGAACAAAAAGAATACCTTTATTCAGGTTTGCAGAGTTCTGATTGAATTATATTTCACTGTATTGTCCCATAGGTGAGAATGTCACTGAAGATTATAAGGTGGTGGGGGACAGGGGTGAGCAAAAGATGACTGAAACAGTTTTGGCAATGAGAAAGGCATTTTCTTTAAAAAGATCACTCTTCTCATTGGCACAGCAAGAGTAATATTTTTAGTGCTTCGGATCAGTGTACCCTGAATATTTTTCCTTATATCCCACCGACTGTAGGACTTAGCATAGTGTACATTTACAGTCATGTGAATGTAATTATCTGTATCCTTATTGGAGAGGTGGGGAAAATTGCAACACTACATAATTAAAAAAATCCCTCTCCAGACACCTATGATGTTCCTTGTGAAGTCAGAAATGGAATATGATTCTTAATTCCACACATTGTGTTTTATCCATTAAATCAATATATTGTATTTGACACTTTATACGTTCTTTAGACCCTTGGATATGTCTCCACAGGGAAACAGAAATATTACTAAGAGTTCTTCAAATACATTTTGATAACCACAATTGTGTATATTGGTGGTGCTAGTGCCTCTGGGGTTCTTTCTGATATTTTAGATTGAAAAGCAACTAAAGGAAAACAGCCTCAAGACAAAAAAAAGACACGGACATCGGTCATTTCGGGGTTAGAGACTATTGAATTCATGCAGATCTACACAATGGTCCAGCTGGGACTATTTTTTTCACACAGTCCCTCTCAATGAATAGCCTTTTCTATCCTGGGATTAATAGTTTATTTTCATAATAATTCATCTGTCACAATAGCAATATATTCTTTACAATAATCACTATATTGGCACAAAATGATAGCCTGGGGCAGGGGAAACCATGGAAGTTATAGGTAAGGCTATAATCTTGGCCATATCATAAACTTAGTCCTGAATCAAATCCAGGACTCTAAAAAATCTTCCCCGCTTAGTTTCCTTTGATGTCTGATTCATGCAGTTACACAGCTGTAACACTCTTCCCTTGCTAGGAAAGATATTCCCTTCAATATATTTAGAAATTTGTGGCTCTCTTTATTTTGAAGGTGTAGAACATAAAGTAGGGATTGGGGCCAAATCAAAGCAAAACCAGATTGTTCAGAAGACACAGTTTATTTTCCTTAAGAATGTAACCTTGCTAAATGAGCTGATAAAACAAAGCCCAGCATAGAAAGAAGGCTTCTGTGGGATTTGGTCAAGTTGAAGCTCTGTTTGTAGATTGTGTCAACACAAGAGTACAGTAATGGGCAAAGCCCAATGCCTTCCATCAATCCATCCATTGCAGCAGAGAAGCAAGAAGAAAAAAAAGCCAGTTATGAGAATAAATCTATGAACATCCCAGAAGAGTGGCTGGTGATAAATGTGGAGGAACTGAAGCTGTTATCTTAAGTAATTTTCATATCAATATATGACATCTACTAAAGCAAGAGTCTTTGAAAGGAAATTAATGAGGCAGGTTGATTTCCTGTTGATACTGTACAAAAGAGATCTCTGCCATCTTGAATATCCAATGAATGCTAACTCCTCGCTGGGCATCAAAGTAATAACTTGTAAAAGCTACTTGGATCCATGAGATTAATCACTGTGTCTCATTATTTGGATCCATATATTTTTGATTCCATATATTTTGGGATCCATATGTTTCTGGTTTAAAATCATTTTAAGAAAGTCTTTGAGACCTAAATGAACTAGGCAAAGAATTTATGGAAAAGAAGCAAACTGATGTATGGATTTATTAAATTAGCTTTACCATGTGAGTTGGGTATGTATTCTATAAGTATAGTTGACCCTTGCACAATTTGGGAGTTAGGAGCACCAGTTACCCCATAATCAAAATTTCACATATAACTTTTGATCCCCCCCAAATGTAATTACTAACAAGCTTCCATTGACCAGAAGCCTTACAGATAAAATAAACGGTTGATTAACATGTAATTTGTAGGTTATATGTATTGTATACTGTAGTCCTACAATAAAGTAAGTTAGAGAAAAAAAATGTTACCAAAAGAATCATAAGAAAGAAAAATTACATTTACAGTAGTCAACTGTATTTATTGAAAATAATCCACATATGGGTGGACTTGTGCATTTCAAACTCGTTTTGTTCAAGCATCAGCTATATATAAATTCTGGGTGTAATACTGATGACACATTTTGCTATCAATATTGCATTATTAAAAATAAATTTTATCTCAGGGCCTTTAGGTATTTGCATCTGATTCAGTCTGTTCAGGGTGCTATGACAAGATACTACCGAATGGGTGGATTATAACAAATAATTTTTCAATGTTCTGGGGGCTAGACATTCCAGATCTGGGTGCCAGCATGGTCTGGTGAGGGTCCTCTTCCCAGTTGTGGACTTCTCTATGTATCCTTACATGGTGAAAGGGGTAAGGATGCTCTCTAGGTTCTCTTTTATAAGGGCATCATACCCATTCGTAAGAGTTCTGCCTTCATGACCTAATCACTTCCCAAAGGCTTTACCTCCTTATTCTATCACATTGGGCATTGTGATTTCAACATAAGAATTTTGAAGGAACACAAACATTCAGACAATAACAGCATAAAAGACTCAGGATAAATCCATATGCCTTTCCTTGCCTTATCCCTCTCTATAGCAGCCTGGTGTTATGACACTTCATTTTTACTGTTCTGTGCTAAAACTTGGGGTGATGAAGGTAAGATAGGTGTACTCAATATTCTGTTTGAAGAGAAGATCTCTTGCCTTCTAGAACAAAACGTATAATCTCAAAACTTTAAATACTGGACGAACTGAGCCCATGGGATACCTGGGGTACAAAGGGGAACAAATAAACTAGCATTTGTGTAACAGTTTTGCTTTATCCTTAGCTTTCTCTTCCTCTACCACAGTCAACACCAGGCTGCCCCAAGAGGTAAACCACCTTATTTCTTAAGTACTTGGCCATGTGTGGACTTTGGGTTCCCCTTACTGCCTCTAAGAAAAGCTAGAGCTTCCAAAAATCATGGTTAAATTCCATAGGAAAACAAAAGAAAACTGAATCTGAAGAATTTGAAAACTGTGAAACATCTTACCAAACAGAGATTTATGAATTTACTAAGCTACGTATTTTCAGAGAGCTGCATAAATTTGTTAATTACTTGAATGGAACTATATTCTTGCTGTTGACTGTTTTCTCCTGGACAGTAAGCACATTTTGACTTAGAATATGGGAGTTGTCCCCCAGGCACTGCAACACTTATACTCAAAGCAGAGAGTTGCCTGCTTGTTCAGCTGCCAAAGATACTTCTCAGTTTTTATTCACATTTCTCTCAGACACACATTATTGAGATAGAATTTTATAATAAGCACTGGAAACACATTGGTGAAGCCCACAGCATGCATGTTTGAGCATACACACACACACACACACACACACACACACACACACACACACACACTTTCCAACTTAATGCTTAGAGTCTACCATAGGGTCATGAAACGTAATTGTGCTTTCTTAAATGTATGTAATAAAAGGAGAAGTGTGATACATGGAAGACAGCAGGGGGATTACTAAATACAGGTCCTTTTGCTCTTTCTGACACTGATGAGTTGTGTGTGTGTATGTATATATATATATATATATTTTTTTTTTCTTGACCAGTCTTTCTAGGGATTTATCAATTTTATTAATCTTTACAAAACCCTAACTTTTTGGCTTCATTGATTTTCTCTTTTGTTTTTCTCCATTGTATTTATTTATCTTAGCTGTTTTCACTTTTCCCTTCTACTTTGAATTTAATTGGTTCTTATTCATTTACTTTTTAAGGCGTATGCTTTGCTCATTTATTTTACTTTTAGTAATATTTTTTAAGTTTTTATTTAAATTCCAGTTAACATTTATTTTAAACCACTTCCTTATTATATGATCATTGAAGGCTACAAATTTCCCTCTAAGCCCTGCTTTGGGTGCTTCCCACAGATGATGACATTCAGATACCATTATCATTAGTTTAAAATATATTCTAATTTCTCTTGTGATTTCTTTAATTCACTGTTCATAAGTGTGTTGTTTCTTCATTCTTAAAGAGTTAGTTAGGAATTTTCTAGTTGTATATTTGTTATTGTTACTGATTTTTATTTTCACCTTCATATTTGAAATATATTTTCACATACTACAGAATTCAAAGTTGGCAGTTTGGGGGTTTGTTTGTTTCTTGTTTTTTGTTTTGTTTTTGCTTTTCTTCCCCCTTACTTTAAGCACTCCAAAGATATTTTCTTGAGGTCATCATTCTTTGACTTGAGAAATCAACAGTCATTGGGGCATGTGGGTGGCTCAATTGGTTGAGCATCTGACTTCAGTTCAGGTCATGAGCTCATGGTTCCTGGCTTCAAGCCCCACATTGAGCTCTGCACTGACAGCTCAGAGTCTGGAGCCTGTTTCTTATTCTGTGTCTTCCTCTCTCTCTCCCTGTCTGTCCTCTGCTTGTGTGCTTTTTCTATCTCTGCATCTCAAAAATAAATAAATAAATATTAAAAAAAAAAGAAATCAACAGTAATTATTTTTGCTGTTCTATATATATCTCTTTAGGTTTTGGTTGACTTCAGGACTTTTTTTTAATTTTTTTTGACTTACAGCAGATTAATTATGTGTCAATGTTTTATTTATTCTGCTTATATTTTATTGATTTTTCTGCATTTTTGCATTGCTTTAAAATTTTAATTTGGAAACATTTTGTCAAATACTTCTTTGAAAATTTTTGTTATTCCCACTTGCTATTTGCTTTTTACAAACACTAATTGTGGTAGGCAGTATGATACTATCCAAAAGTAAGTTTTGTTTTTTCTACTTTACTTGTACTTCAGTGTAAATTATTTCTTTTGGTCTCACCATATTCACTGACTGTTGATTTTGTCATCTTGTCTCTGCTCTAGTGAAATTTATATTTTAAAATACTATATCTCAATTTTATAATTTCCATATGATCTGTTTGTATAGTTTGCATTTCTGTGCTAATATTCCCTATCTGTATCTCCTCTATGGCCATTTAAAAAATATTTCTGAACATGTTTTTAAAAAGCTATTCTCAAGTCCTTGTTGTCTTGTTACAGCATTTCATTTTTCTTCAGATATGTTTCTATTGACAATTTTTAGCTTTTAACATGTTTCACAATCTCGTTTCATCACAGGCCATGTGATTTTGATTCAGTTAATCACATTGTGGGCAATATGTTGTAGACCCTCTGGATTCTGTCTTCTGTAAGGTGTTTTGTTGTTTGCTAGCAGTCATTTATGCTACTGGCTAGTCTTTGTGAGTCTGTGGACTTTTGCTTTTATACCTTGTTAATGTAGGTCTGTGTCATTAGTGTAAGGAAAAACACTAAGCCCTGGTACACAGCCTTTACCTGAAAGATGTAACTCTTGTAATTGCATAGAGAGAATGAGATATTTACTAAGCCCCTCTGAGTATGCCCCAAAATCTAAGCTCTGTTACCCTTTTTTGGGGATCAACATCTGAGATAAATGCTCACTCTTTCAGGTTTCTGTTTGATTGTTTTCTGCTAGATTCCCTGAAATCAACCCCTGCCCTGTCCCCAAACAAGTGCATTTCAAGGGCCAATCAATGATAAGAGGGGTATGTAGATACATGTATGGAAGCTCTGTCTTTTGGATCTCCTTCATTTATTCTATTTTCATTTTCAGTTGCCAGTGACTTTGGAAGCCCCCAAATTTCATCTCTGGCACCTCAAGCTTGTGAAATTGCAGCGTTTTGCTTTAATTCTTTGCATTCCATATTGAATGGTCTTGGAGGTGCTCTCAAGGAAAAAGACACATGAATATTATCTGGGAGAGTTCCATTTTTCAAGAATTGAATGTTGAATTTACTCTAATTACTGCCTGTTTTGTTTATGTTTAAGTGCTTTTAGACCTTAACTCCCTGCCCCCCAAAAAACCATATACAATATATATATAAAATATATATGTTATATCATATATATTATATATATAATATATATGTTATATATATATATTATATATATATGGAAATCTGAATTTGTTAGAAGCTACTCCACAAGTACTAGAGACAGAAGAATCTTCAGTGATACATTTTTGTGTATGAGGTTCTTCAAGATGCTAGCCTACCCCAGAAGTACAAACTTTGGTACAAGTTCCACTATTTCTCATTTGTTCACATGCTTTGAATCTGAAGAAGGCCAGCCCCTTATTCAGCCTGCACCTGAATCACGTATCAGATTTTAAGTTTGCAAGCTGCACATTGTCTGCTTGCTCATGAAAGGTTTATTTTAGTTGAAAATTCATCTCATGAACCCTTTCTTGTATTTACCACTCATTGATTGACCCCAAGAAAAGCATGATTTTTTTTAAGAGGGAGAGCATGTACATGCTGAAGAGAGAGAGACAGAAAGAGAGAGAGAGAGAGAGAGGGAGGGAGGGAGGGAGGGAGGGAGGGAAGGAGGGAGGGAGAATCTTACACAGGCTCCACACTCAACATGGAGCCCAACATGTGGCTCAATTTCACAACCATGGGTTCATGACCCAAACCAAATTGAAGAGTCAGATGCTAAACTAACTGAGCCACCCAGGGTCCCCAACATGATTTGTATTATATCTGTTTTCTTTTTAATTCATAGGGGAGTAAATTTCATTCATGCTTTTCTACATTCCAGGTAAAAAGGAAAATGCTCAGCCTTCATTTGGAAGAATATTTTGACTGAATATAGTATTCAGGTTGGCAGATATTTTCATTTAGCAATTTAAAGAAACCATTACTGTCTTCATATTTCCATATATTTGCTGAGAAATCAATTGTCACTGTTACCTTTGTTTCAAGGCAGTTAATGTGTCCCTCTTTCTCCTTGCAATTTTTTTTTTCAGATTGTCCTATTGTTGATTTTCAGAAGTTTTACTATGATGTGATATGACATAGTTTCCTATGTGTTTGTTAGACTTGATTTTCTGGTATGACTTGAATTCTTGGCTGTCTCCCATGGCTATGGAAATTCTTGACCTCTTGAACTTTCTCTCATTATGTACTTTATGTACATTATGTACTTTCTCTCATTATGTACAGATAAAACAAATAAACTAACTGTAGTGTGATGGGGATATCAGAAGGTCTCTTCTCTAGGGCTCATTAAGGCACAAATTGAAATCATCTGATGTCAGTGATAGAGAACAAATTTCTTAGTATGCTTTTAGCATTGCCTACAATCTGTTTATATGCTATCTGGCTATCTTATTTCTCACTACTTCTCTATGTAAACAACATTGGTGTCAGTTGGGAACTGGTTAGAAATGTAAACTCTAAGTCTTTACCTTAGACCTACTGAATAAGAATCTATATTTTAATATTAATGTGTTAGAGGCATTGCAGGTGGCTCATATACTCTAGATAAGGTTTGTTCTTATTTATAAATATAAGTTTTAATTTTCATATTTATTGATATATTTTTCTCTATCTGTAATTATATTTATTCCATCTAATTTATTCCATATTCAAACTAACATCTCTTCTATTTATATTCCAGCACTGACTGGTTTCTGTCTAGCAATAGCTCTTAGCTTATACAATTCATATAATATCTATTACATGTAAGTTATATGTTGATTATGTACATTTATATTACAACTTCTAGACTATGATCTTCTTGAGTTAAGAACCACATTTCTTACAAGTTGCTGTCACCCACGGTGTCCAACACAAAGATCTCCACGAAGATTTGCTAAATTTTTGTTGTATGAATGAGACTTTGGTTAGTTCAGAGTCCAGTATTAATTTCCTAACATGCATTAATCATAGTTTTACTACATTGTTTTTTACTATATAATTTATTCATAACAATATCATCCGATTGTTTGTACTGCTATTTTGGTAAATGATTCCTAAATCCACATTTGTAACTCACAGGCCCAGGAGTTCTAGACCCATAGTTTCAACTGTCTGCCTTGTTGGGATCTCCCCTGATCAATAAGAGTAGATAATCTCTTGCTTTAACAATTCCCACCTGTCACTGCCACAGGTACAGACACTAAACCAGGAGAATCTGAATGAAAATCAAGAGCTCACTTACACTAAAACTGTAGCTCTAGTCTTGAGAGTGGGTTTATACACACCATTAAGCTTCTGCATTTTAAACATTTTAGTGTGTAGTTATTTAAGACTGAGGTTATTTCTTTATACCTCACTTGTTATTGCTAAATTATTATTATTTTCCCTTTAATATGTTGAATAGAGGTCACAGGAATTGTCTTTCAAACACATATAACCTCTTACATGAATTTGCTCAAAAACCCAAGAAGTCTCTTTATTGCCTTTAGAAAACCCTTTAAAAATCTTCATTCCATTCTCCATCTGGTCCCTAATTAATTTTCTTAAAGTCATTTTTACCTATCCCTATCACAAACAATGGACATATCCTATACACTAATTGTACTAAATCATATTAAAATTAAGAACAGTTTTTTTAGATTGTGCTATGTACTTTCAAGTCTCTGTTCCTTAGCAATTTCTATTTCTTCTGTTGAAATGTTCTTTCTTAAAAGTTTTGTCTATTAATATCCCTCTAATTTTTCAAGATCCAGTTAAAATGCTCTGTAAAACCTTGGCCAATTTCTCAAGTTAAAATTACTCCCTCATCCATGTTATTTTTAAAAGTTTTCTGGCCAGAAAAAAGAACTTAATTTGGTGTTAAAGAGTTTACAGTAGTATTAACTGAGCGCCGTGTAGAGCTTTAGAGACCTTACCTCAAAAACAGTATTAAATTCTCTCTCTAATTGATATGTTTGGAGATGTAGAAACCAACATAATTAAGTGCCTGCCAGGTAAAATAGATTGCAGGTGTTTTATATTCATTATAAAATAATCATTTTTATAACATCAACTTTTCAGATGAGAATACTGAAGATCTGAAATTTTTTTTTCTTGTCAATATTTTTGAAGGTTTTAAGCAAGCAATGTATTCAGTTATATCCCCTGTTAAGTGGAGTGTGACTAATCTATTTGCTGGTTAAATATAGAACCATGTTTAATAACTAGGCACGGATTTCCTTACTAGAGATGAAAGTGGTTTAATAAATGGGAATGTCAGTATCAGGATTCAAATCAATTTTCCCTCATAGCAAAGCCCATGTTCTTTTCAGAAAATATTCTATCTGAGGTGAGTTAAATCCTAAGAATGGAGATATTTACACTTCTCCATGATAAATGAGCTGTGTGTTTACTTTTGTCATTGATGTTTTCAAAATTCCTTCCACCTTCCTGTTCACTACCTTGGAGTTGTGTTTAATACACCACCTAAGTTTTAAACTATTTTAGAAAATTTTACTGATTTTGTACCCAAATGTTTTATAATTACAAAACTATCTTAATTCCCAAACTTCCATTTTCTTTTCTCATTTCTCTTTTATGTGTTAACAGTTATTCTTCTTTTTGTTCATTTTTCGTTTTCTTTGATACAAAGAAATATTGATTACGTACAAATGTTTTTACTAAGCTTAAAACTAAGGATAAATATAAAATGAAGTAAGATTTGTATCTTTAAAGAGGTCATGGTCAAGCTGAGAGAAATGTGTATAAACAGATTGTTTTTGGGGGGTCCTTAAGATCACACTCTTAGCAACAGTTAGCAAATATAATTCAGAGCTTGGTGTAACAAGGGAGTCAGCCAACTTCATTTGTGCTCAGTCAATGCTCAAAGGCAGGGAGAGGACTTTAAAAGATGTAGAGTGAAAAAAAGAAGGGGCTCCTGGGTAACTCAGTCAGTTAAGCGTCTGACTTTGGCCCAGGTTATGATCTCATGGTTCATGAGTTTGAGCCCCACATCAGGCTCTGTGCTGACAGCTCAGAGCCTGGAGCCTGCTTCAGATTCTGTGGTGTGTGTGTGTCTCTCTCTCTACCCCTCCCTAACACATACTCTGTCTTTCTCTCTCTCTAAAAAATTAATAAAACATTTAAAAAATTTTAAAAAAAGAAAGAAAAGGCTTCAAGTATACTCTGATTGGAGGTTTCTGGCATGGGGAAGCTGAGATCGGGCTAAGTAGAGGTGGGCATCTGAATAATTAGTTAGGTTAAACACCTGACTTTCTCTAGTCCATCCTCAGGTGGAAAATTTGAGAAGCTGGAAGTTATTAATACGTTCCTAACCAATTTGAGCTAATTGCTACAGAGATTGTGGTTTAACTAAACTGGACTGGTTGCTCTACATTGTGAGTCAGAATTCTATTTTTCTATGTGATCTGGTGATTGCTCACTTGTATACTCATTTTCTCAGTGGTATTTAAAGACTTACATAATGACTGATCTATTGATATTTTTAGTCCATACAATGTATAGCATATCAGAGCAAGAGACAGATTTTACGACAATGGAAATGTGACAATGAGCTCATGTCCACAGGATCCTCAGTTGTACCCTAGGCCCACACTGCAGAGGCAGCCATCAAAGGCTGTTAAAGGCTCAACGAAAGTACCAGAATGGGGACAAAATCCAATGGAATTATGTAATAAATGAACAGATGATATACAATACTCTGTCTGTAACAGCTAAAATACCCAGGTCTTGGGGCGCCTGGGTGGCTCTGTCGGTTAAGCGTCCGACTTCAGCTCAGGTCACGGTCTTGCGGTCCGTGAGTTGGGGCCCCGTGTCCGGCTCTGGGCTGATGGCTCAGAGCCTGGAGCCTGCTTCCGATTCTGTGTCTCCCTCTCTCTCTGCCCCTCCCCCGTTCATGTTCTGTATCTCTATGTCTCAACAATAAATAAACGTTAAAAAAAATAAATTAAAAAATAAAAATAAAATAAAATACCCAGGTCTAGAATCAAAGGAATGGGTGAAGGACTGGATCTTCGTAACACCTATCCAGTGACCCAAAGCAAACTTTTTGTTTGCTATCCTTGTGAAATTAATCCCAGGTTAAGTTTGAGGTCTGCTTTCTTTGTTCCTTGGAAAGCAACAAAACAAAACAAGACAAAACCTGAATTTAGTGGATAAATTCCCCACCCCTCCTTATACTTTCTGGATAAATGGTCTCGGAGTGTAGTTTATATGTCTACTGGAGTGTGTTGTCTGGATGATAGAGCAATTAATGTCTCTTGGTTTGCATCTTCACATTGATTCTTTATTCTTTCTCCCTCACGTTGTCTTTTACTGAAGCTCCATGTGATTGTCCTTACCAATAAAGCAGTAACACAGACCTCTTTGCTTCAGGCTTTGCATTCTGTGGTACCTAAGCTAAGGTATCAGGGTCCCAAGAACAACTCCTAGGCTGCTTCTTTGTGGAATGAGATTCTCTGATTTGGAGTAATTTAACACAGATTAAATTTAGGAGCACAGGATCATTCATTTAGTTGGACTTGATAACTAATTCAAATCTACAAAGGACAATACTAGGGAGGATTTTCATAGATATATATATGTACATAACTGAGGAAAGGTGAGGAATGTATATAAAATAAGATGGGAGTCATCAGTGTATGGATTATAACTGATTCCTGATGCGGTAATTGGGATGGATTTTCTAGGGAGAATATGTAGAGAAATAAACAGGTCCTGAGCAACCCTGGGAAACAGTACATATGTTACTTGAAATGAAGAAAACAAAATTGCGTAGAAGCAGAGCCAACAAAGAAGAGTAGCTCACTTTGGGGTGATTGATAAAACCTTGAATGCTACCACAGAGTCTAGTAAAATAAAGACCAAACAACATCTAGTAGATGTAGAATCATGAAACTTATTGGTGATAGCATGGGAGGGGCAGTGGGGAAGCTAGTTTCTTGAAGACAATAAAGAGGGCAGAGGATGTATTAGGCATTAGTAGATGGCACAGGGGGAGAAAAAGCGTGTAATGTCCTATAAACTTCCTATAGTTGGGTGTATCCAAGAATAAAAGTAAGACAGAATGAAGGATGGTATCCACAAACACAAATTTTGTCTAAGAAGACATTTTGCGTTATGAAACCTTTCATAATGTGGAGTATGGAGAGGAGTTTGTTTTCCTAACCTGGAAAACATCTAGTGTAGTAGTTTCGTAATAGCCTGTCGTTCCTAGATAAGAAAGTAGTAAACAAGCTCTTTAAATTTATATGAAAAGGGGCGTGTGTGTGTGCGTGTGCGCATGTGTTTTTTTAACGAGGAAAACAGCATTTATCCAACTTTAAAACAGGTCCAAAAACCCTAAAAGGTAAATAGCCATTTATGTAGCTATGTTCCAGAATCTCTGTTTGCAAAAGATTCAGTGCTTTTAGACATTTTTAAATTGCTGAACAAAAATACAAGACTGTAATTGTAATCTCAAGTATGCTCATGTAGATCAGAAGTGTGAGAAGCCAGGCAGACTCTGATAGGGGCGAGATAATTACAAGCAGCATGCAGAATATAATTGCAGGTATGAATGCCAAGAACTGAGAGAAGCATGAACAAATGAGGGATCTAAAAATGTAATTAATTTAAAGGAAAGAATGTGCTCAAAATACTAGGTAAGTGGGGTTAGGTTTCCCTCGAGCAATTTTTGTAAGAGTTGGCAAAACATCAGTCTGGTGAACTATTAATTATATTGAAAAACAAACAAAAAAAAGATCTAAAATATTGATTAAAAAGCAGTTTTATTTCCTTGGGTTGGTGTGATCTACATCTTCCTCAACCTATTTCCTATGATCAACATAAAAAGTAGCCAAAAAAAATGATAATTTGAGAATCATCATAACACATAAAAAACTTCCAAAGAGAGAAAAACTTTTTTCTATGTAAACTCAGGCTTATAAATACTAAAAACTGTCAATTGTTACATACTATTTCTCCTCTTTCACACCATTTGAAATAGATGCTTATTATCGCTCCAAAGAGTAAAATATCAATGCTCTATTTATTACTAGGAAATTCACAGATAGTAGGGTTCTGTGTTAGAGTCTCTGATTTTTGGTTTTGTCATTTTTCTTTTATGTGTTTAGCTCAATTGAGCCAGATTATATTTCCTAGGATATGCGTTTGATAGAGGTAGCTTTAAACCTGTTGCTTATTTTCTCTTTGTTCTGTGTCAGTTGTATTCTAAACGTGTGCAATTTGTTGACCAAACCTTCCCCAACGCTGTAACTTTTGTCCAGTTTCTTTATCTTTAATTTTCTGGGCTCTTCTTTAGTCCTTCCAATATTGCACTTGGAGTTCCTCTGTTCAACCATGGGTTGTGTTTTTTCCCTCTGTAATGTGTCTGTGGGCAAGAAATGGCTCCCATGGTTTCAGCTACCACCTCATGCTTACAGTATGACTAAAATGACACGCTTCTTTAAAATATCTCGTCTTTTACTCAAGTTTTGTGTTTCAGTCGCTTTCAAGTAAATCTTATTTGTTAGTGTCTTTGCTGCCTAAATTAATATTTTCATAGTGAAATTGTAAATTCCTCCCACTAGTGTCTCCTACTCTTTTATGTTACAATCTGCTTACTAGTCATAAAAACTGAAGTTATGTTTTCTCTCTCTCTCTCTTTCTCTCTCTCTTTTTACTGTTTCCACCAGTATGTGTTTTTATACAACATTTCTTCATGTGGTCTCTAAAAATTCAAATTTAGGCCCTTTCAGAATTAGAAGAGTATCTTTTCTTATCATTCCTCTGCTTTTACTGAAACAGAGTTCCACAAGCCATGGGAGCTCAATAAATATGGCGCTTATCAGTTATTACCAGCTCATTCTCATATGTTATCTTTCCAGATCTAAGATTGATTTGATTTGAGTGATAAGATTTGATTTTGGCTTCAGGGAATACTCGTAGAGTTCACAGTTTTAGAGAAATGTAAGAGTAATGATTTCCAAAGTAAATTGTATCTCTTCCTGATTCACTTTTAAGCTGCATTACTAATTGGAAATTCTTATAGACAGAAGACCCAGAACTTTCAATAGCAATTTGGAAAGATGCTGTAAGAAAGAGCTAAATAGCCAGAATGGGGCCTGAGAAGAAAGCAGCTATCATGAGTTAAATGAACAGGTGTATCTCCATATCGTATGTATTATTTTATTTAAAAGAAGTGGGCTTAAGTAGACTCTTCATTGCTGTAGGAATACGAATATGTGTATAAAGTATTGTTTTAATTTTGAAGAGAATAGATGGGAAAAAGAATAGATGGCTAGAGATGTATAACAAATTTGACCACTGTGTTTGCTAAAATGTGCTAGTCGAGAGATTTTCCTTTAAAAATTAAAAAAAATTAAAAAAAAATCACTGTCACAGGTATGCTGTGACATCTTTAAGATATTTATAATGGATACATGTCTAATAAGGGTTCTGAGCTATTAATTTGGTTAGATTCAACATGTCCCAAACTTCTTTGACCTTAGAACTCTGAGGAATATTGATTAATTTCCTATAAAACAAGTATTAAATTGAACATGTTTTGGAAATACTGTGCAAGACTGTACGTTTGAGATATTCTTCTTGTGATTTAATAATGAAAGGGAATATTATAATGAAAGGACAGCACCCGTCAGTGTGTTTGTTACCTTTGCTCTAAGACAGGCCATTTAATAGTTTAACCTGGTAAACATTGTTTCACTTTTCATATCAAACTGCCAAACATAGTGTGTTATTAACCCGTGACTTAAATTTCATTAGATCTAAAATAAAATCTCCAAGCTTAAACATGAAGAATCCCAAAGTAGGTTACTACCTTTAACTTTGTTCAAGAAACACCTCATTTTTTGTTACTTTGGTACATACATAACACTATTTACTAGCCACTTCTTAAATATTACCAAGTGAATTTTGGTTCTTAAAAATTTTGTTCACTCTAAGTGTCATTTAATTTAAGTCCTAGAGGATCCACTTTGTTTGGTGAGATACTATATGCAAGGTCAAAACTGAGATATTGAGAAAAATTGTCTCACGTATTTGAAATCACATGGGTACTATACAATGCACACTAATGAAGTAATTTCCTTAAAAAATAATCATAATTTTATCTTACACTTTGAATCCCAATGGTAGTATGTTAAAGATGTGAATCTTTGAAAGCAGTTGTTTGGGAAAGAGAACCCATACAAATGATAAAAGATTTTATAAATATTGGGTTTTAATTACATATCCTTTATCTTTCAAGATCATGTGTCCCATGATTTATATGAATACAAGGAATTATACCTGGATTATAACAGAGAGCTACTGTATCTCATTTCCTTTTCACTTGAGTTCCTGTGAATAAAGTGGAAAAGCATTATTGTTCTTTTGTTTAAATGGTTAAAAGAAGAGACAGAAAAGGATAAATGGCAGCATCGTGATATCTAAATTTCTCTAACTCTGGTCCATTGATTTTTTTTTCCAAATAGATTACCTTTCAAAAATGTTGTCCCTGGACAATGACAAAAACTCAGAATAGATATATAACAGTGTTTTCCTAAATGCCTAAGTATTTAAGTAGTTTATTCAGAAAACTTACTTTCAGTTTAAAAAATGAAATGAAATTTATGTATTTAAATCTGATTTTATCTGTACTACTTGCATTTGTATATATACTATCACTGAAAGTATGCATTATTACAAATTTAATAACTTTTATTAAATATTGAATACTTCAGAGGTGTAATAGTGAGGAAAAAGTTTAATTTTACCTCCTTAATACATAGAAACTAGAGCAAATCCTTTTCTTAATACCTAGTAAAAGGCACCTTCCTTTTTATCATTTATCCATTGACTGGCTAATACCTGAAGAATTATTGGGGATACAGGAAGATAATATTTTCCACCAAATGTGTTTATGGAATCCTTTATCTGGTTGCTGTTCAAGAAGTATTAACCATCTTTAGAATTCTAACAGAAAATATAGCTCTTCTTTATAACTCTGTAACGCAAAAAGGTTACTTAATTTATCAGAACAAAAGTTTCTGGGAATACTTATCAACAGAAATATATATGTGCAATTATTTATAACAAAAATTTCAAAAGTGTACCAAATTGCTCATTTTTTTCCCCATTGAGATTATGCAAATCTTCTACGTGAAGCACTTTTTACATGCACTTCTCCATGATCTCTTTTGGAAGGTAACTTTCTCTGTTTCCCTAATGAGCTAAAAGAAAGGCTTCATGAGAGTGAGGTTTAAAGGTTTTGTTTCCTTTATCAGCTTAATGCTGTCTCATGGCCCGAGAATTTTTTCGGCAAAAGGTCAGAAGACTCTTTTTTATTTTTTTATTTTATTGTATCTAATTAATTAATTAATTAATTAATTATGGAAGGGGAGTCCAAGTTAGGACTATGTGATCTCAGTGATGAGCTGGACAAACCCTCTTATTTTTGTCTCAAGCCTGGAGAGGCACTCTTCTAGTTTTGCAGACCAGAATATTTGGAAGATTGAGGCCTCTTACCTTCTAGAAGAACACTATAAACAGAGAACATATTAGCATTAAATGTAATTTGGACATCGGATTATATAAGAAATGGTCAAGTGAATCTTTCTCTCTTTCTGTCTCTCTCTGTGACACACACACATACACTTTCTCCTTGTCCAGAATTTTCACTGCAAAACAATGAAATCATCACTGGATGGTTGAACTTCAGAGGTTGAAGCATGTCTAAATCTGTGAGATTCTAAAGTGGAAGCATAGGAAGTAAACCTATTGATTACTGAGGATTTTTTTATTAAAAAAATGTGTTTGCAGGAGAGCACATGCATGCACAAGTGGGATGGGTGGCGGGAGAGAGAGAGAGAGAGAGAGAGAGAGAGAGAGAATATCTTAAGCTGGCTTCATGCCCAGTGCAGAGCCCAATGTGGGGCTTGATCCTATGACCTGAGCTGAAATGAAGAGTTGGATGCCTAATCAACTGAGCCACCCAGGCACCCCGTTTTACTCAGGATATTTTTAAAAATTAATCATGGAAAACACTTTAATCTCTTGGTCACAATGTTTAGTTTGATAGAGCTTTAAAACCAAGACTTTGTGAATTATCCAAAGATGTTTGATGGCACAGCACATTTTTTTAACCAGTGTGATCTTTGTGATACTTTTGTATCAAACACTGCTCCCCCCTGTTTTTTTCTAATTCTTCCACTTTCTGTAGGATATTCCAAATACCAGACATAATGGATCCCAGTGTTACATATTACTGCTGTACTGGCAAGAAAAACCCAGCACCTTCGTTAGCCCTATATTTGGTAGACTTGACAGTGAACATTTATGAGACAGTGGTCAGCTTGCCATAACTATGGCTTCCCAGGTTGAGGAGCCCGTGGTATCCTCTTGCCTACCCTTTCAGCTACTGAGTGCGTCTTGGCCTGGAGCTTGTGATTTTGAGGGGGTCTGTTTTCTGTGGCTGGGGAAGCAAGCTGATGGGAAAAGGAAATTGACTTACCTGTCCCCACCCAGGGCACAACACATTGGTTTCATGCCTGGTGAGAAAGGGAACCTGGCAGCTGGAGGGCCAGGCACATACATGCATTGAGTTACAAGAGAGGGCCCTTGGTATGACTCTGAAGGTCTACACTCAACAAACAAATTAAAAACAGCAAGACAATTGGAGAGAATCTGTAAAAAACATTGTTTTATATTTCAGTGACTTTGGTACTTTTTCTTGCTTTTTTGTCCAAGAAACCCAGTATTTTCATTCTTGTACTGGTATCTATAAATTATGTAACCAGCCGTGGGCATGGTTGTTAAGTTCTAAGTATGGTTTTATATTTAATATATTTTATTGTGTATTAGGTAATTCTATTAAGGGTCCTGATTTACCCAAACTTTTAACAGTTTCTACCCTACTTCAGTCAATCCAGAGTCTAAAAAAGGACTTGGGTACCTCAAGTAGGGTGGGGTAAGAAGATGTAATCAAGATGGAGAAAGAACTGACAAACCCTGACATGAGACCAAGTGAGGGGACATTCGTATCTGGCCTACCATGGAGTTTACCTGTTTTGTTAAGATTTAGGGACATTGGTAGGTGAGGGTGAAAAGCCCACGGCTGAATCATCAAGCAGATTTCATATCAAGTGATATGTCATGGGTAGCTTTTGATTATTCTAGGGCAGGTGTCTTTGTCTATATGAACATTCTTTGAATAACTACCCACCATAGGAAAAACAGTGTGAGGCTTATGCAAGTGGAGGTAACTGGCATCACAAGAGTGGTTTGCATGAATATGGGGAACACTTAGAATACACATTCTCTCTCTCTCTCTCTCTCTCTCTCTATATATATATATATATATATATATATACACATATATGTGTGTGTGTGTGTGTGCGCGCGCCTGTGTATACATATACACATATATATATATACGTATGTATAAAAATTATATATAATAATGTTAGTGGAAAGTCTGGGAGTGGAAAGAGAAACACTCATTTCTTTTGGCTAATGATATTTTTAAATTTTGCCAGGTCATCATTTTGGGTGAATTTCACATCTAGAATGGCAAAGAAAGAATAAAATGAAATAAATTTGAGTCACCCAGGTGGCTGAGTTGGTTGAACATCTGAGTCTTTGTTTCAGTTTTGGCTTAGGTTATGATCTCACAACTGAGTTCAAAGCCTGCGTAGGGCTCTGTGCTGACAGTGTGGAGCCTGCTTGGGATTCTCTGCCTTCCTCTCTCTTGGCCGCTTCCCTACTCATGCTATCTGTCTCTCTTTCTCTGAAAAATAAATAAACATTTTTTAAATAAATTAAATAAATAAATAAGAAATCAGTTGAGGGCTGGGTTACATTGATTAGGCTTCTAGAATGGAGCATTATACAAATATCTTCCTTAAAACCTTTTGTTTTTGGTAATAGTTAGTGGAATAGCTACCTTGAAATGAAAGGAATTATGTTAGATTCATTACAGCATTACCCAACACGACAGTAAGGAGATTGGTTTTGAAATCTAATAAAAGCTTTATGGACTCCAGGCACTTGAGAGTCCTGTTTGCTTTAGAAAAGAGACCCCTGAGCTTGTTGGTTTTCTCTTTTGTTGCTTAAACACTGAATGTATCTTTATCTCTCTGTCATATGAGAGATTTGAGTAACCGTATTTTTATTTAAGAAATGTTTTATTCGTTTTGTGTATATTTTGTGTCAAATTATGCTGTCTTTTAATGCTTTATGTTTGTTTTTGAATGACTCATGTGTCTTTACCTAATTAGAATTTGGGAAGTTTTCAGTTTTTACGATCCGAACCTTCAAAAATACTCGTTAAGTTGAAATAAATATGCAGACAACTCCATGCTGTTAACACCAAATGGCACAGGAGATAATAAATTAGATTTCAATTACTGAGAAAAGAGGACAACTTATAAAAATGTAAATTTTATACATATCTCATTTAATAGACATTCATAGATAAAGGAATTGATTTGTTTACTGAATTATTTTAGCTCAGATAACATGTACAGTGATCACTGTTATAGATGACACTTTAAGGTTTAGCTCTCATTGAAAGCCACATAGTTGTTTTTTGTTTGTTTCTTAATCCACGTATGTCTTTGTCAGGATGAGTATACATGCCATTAGATTTGGTAGCCAGACAAAGTGAATTCGGTTCCTAAATATTTCTTGACTGTCTTTAAGCTCAAAATACCTGATAGAGGGTAAATGAGAATGGCTTCCACTCCATGACTTTTTTTTTTAATAAGCTTGAGCAATACATACTGGAAAAGGTACACATTGCTTGCAGTATGTGTGTTACTGCCAGATTTAACAGGAGAAGCACGAGGGAACTGGGCACATGGAATTTTAACACAAAAGGGGAGAAAGAGCGGAGGAGACAGTAAAGGTGACTAAAAGCAAACTGCCTACTTCATAATTTCCCCCTAAACTCGGAAAGTCAGCTGACAAGACGTTCATGAAGTGTTCATTTTTATCCTTATGAGACAAAATATTATAATCCACCCGGGGCCCTTTTAATCACTGCCTGATATACTTTATGAAGCAAATCCTCTAAACTCTCTCAAAATGACTAGAGGAAATGAGATCAAATAACCCACCACATCCACTTTGAGATTAGTGGCCTTTTAGTTTTTAATTAAAAATATGTGGAGTGAGATTATATGAACCTCCTTCTCAATTAACATGTACAGATATGACTTAATTAGGTAATGAATGACTTTAATATCCCACAAAGCACTCACACATTTGGATCCATAGGCTACTTTTGAATCTGACTTTTTGGTTTACTAACACGAGTCCCAGAAGGCAACTTATAGTCATTCCTGTCTCTGAAGAGTTGTGAAAAACAAAGTCAGGTCAGTGGAAGTCGTTGGGACCTATTTCTTGCTTACTCTAGAGATAGAGTACTCTCATGTGTGGTTTATGAATATACTTCAGCAAATCAGTAAACACCTTAAAGTGTACAATATTTTTTGTGGATGTACTTGTGTTTTGGGAGGTTGGATACTTTTCATTAACCACGCATAATGATTCATAGTTAAAATTTTGATAACTATTGTATTAGGGTTTCTTAGTCTTAGCACTATTGACATTTTGGGCTAGCCATTTATTTGTTTGTTTGTTTGTTTGTTTATTTATTTATTTATTTATTAACGAAGCACTCAGTTTTCATACAAAAAAATCTGGGCTTTAGCTTCAGTCCCACTATTTTAAATTATATGACCTTGAAAATGTCCTGGCTGGGCCTTAAAATCCTCATCTATAAGGGAGGATTAACGTTAATTAGCCTGGTCTCATAGAGTCAGAGCATCATGTATGATACGATCACGGACATGAAAGTGCTCTGTAAACTGTCGAGTGGTGTTGAAATATAGGGTGGCATCATTAACATACTGTAGAGAATAGCAAAAAAATAGAATTGTGTTCTGCAAAAATATTAGTGGAAGGAACCCCAGAGTAGAGTGTACTCCCCTCTCGATGTGCTTGAAATGATCCATATACTCGTAAGTAGATTCATGTTATTTCACCTTTTGTGTTCATGTTAAATTCACCTTTTGTGTATGTCTTGTAATACGAAACTATATTAATAAAGTATTCCAAAAATATAATTTATAAATAAGAGAAATCACATATTGCCAGTGTATGCTCAAAAGTATTTTAACAATACTTCTGTGAGCAAAGAAAAATTGGAGCCTTCTCTTCTGGAAAACTGTACTCAAGAAAAATGAGGGCCTGAGGCTTGGGGAGTGCCTTTTCTTTATGTGACTACAAATTATTGTGTTAGCTGCCAAGAGATTAAACTAGAGGTTCTCAGGCTGGCTGATCATCTCGATTACCTGCAGAAGGCTTTTAAAATTGGGCTATCAGAGCACAGCCCTAGATTTTCTGGATCAGAATCTCCAGGGTGAAACACAGCATCCGTGGGTGATTCTGACATGCAAATGTGCAGGGAATTAACTTAAACCCTTAGCAGTGAATAAGCTAGCTGCTAATTCATGTCTTCACAGGTTTAGCAAATACAGGCCAGAGTATCTGGGAAGACTTCTAGGGCAGAGGAAAGAGATGCGGATAGGAAAGTGGGAAGAAAATCTTACATTTGTTAGTTTTTCTAGGACAAACACTGGTCGAGGTATTTCTCTATAACTTCAACGTCTGTTCTCTTTAAAAATATTAATGTGTCATCTCTGCACCTATGCTATAAATTTCCAAATATCAGAGAATTAAAAATGCTAGGACTTAGAGTTTCTATTTCATTGTGGTGTTTTATCTCTACTGAAGAACTATTTTCTAGGTATTGCACAGATTTTACAGCGTGTCAGTTCCTGCAGTTTTAAGAATCAGTGTTTAACAAAAGGAAAATAGCCTGCTAAGCCTGGAAACCCACAGGAAACATGTTGTTCTCCAGTATTTGCAAGGATCTAATCAAAAACTCCTCTTGAAAAGCTGTCTGTCTTCTCTCAATCTCTCTTCATTCTCCTCATCTATGAAATAGAAACCGTATCTTCTTTTGAGCCTCATAAGATTTATGTGATTTTTTGGATACGAAGTCTCCTGCCATTTAACTTTCTACCTCTGGGGATAGGTGAGCAGTGTCACTTTTGATAAGAGCAGGCCCTTTGATAACGATGGATAAAAAGACTTTCTGGATAATTGCACCTCAAGGCTAGGATTTTCATACACCTAACCAAATGGCTAAAAATCTGTTGGCCAGTGGGTTCTTAGAGGTTTGCATTATTTTAGATTAAACAGTTGGCTTACGATGAGTGTTTGCTGCACTGTTTAAGAATATTCTATTTTGTCTATTGAAATAAGAGAAATAAGGAAGATAGGTGAAACAGATTACAGAAGCAAGTGGCTTGTGAGACATGTGGACAGAGACAGAGATATCCCATGCATGAGATACGAAGGAAAAGACAACATTAGGGGTTAAATTGTGCCATTTGTCCTTGGATTTGTCAAAGTCATGCAGAGAGGCATTATCATTAGAATACTTTTTTAATTTTAATTTTTAACTGAAGTATAATTGGCATACAATATTATATTAGTTTCAGGTATATAATAGTGATATGCCAATAATATGCATTATCAGTAGATTATCTATATTTATTATATACCTGTATATATTACATACCTATATTTACTATATACCTGTATATATGTTGAAAATAAATATATATAAATATAAATATATATATAAATATATGTGTATATATATATATATATATATATATATATATATGGAGAGATAGAGATTATGAGAAATTGACTCATGTGATTATGAAGGCTGACATGTCCCACAATCTTCTGTCTGCAAACTGGAGACCTAGGAAACTCTAAGTTACAGCCTGAATCTGGAGGTCTGAGAATTAGGAGCGCTAATAGTGTAGTCCAAGTCCAAAGGTAGAAAGACCTATGCTTCGCCCAAGCAGCCAAGCAGAGAGAGAATTCCATCTTCTTCCACTTTTCATTCTATTGGGATCTTCAATACATTGGATGATGGCAGCTCACATTCAGAAGGAATATCTGTTTAACTTCATTTCCTGATTCAAACGCTTATCCATTCTAGACACACTGTTACAGACACACTCAGAAATAATGTCCCCTGAAATATCTGGGTATGCTATGGCCTAGTCAAGTTGACGTATAAAATTAACCATCACATCCCGAAGTCCCTTTGTTGGAGTCCTAAACCCTAGAACCTCAGAATGTGGCCTTATTTGGAAATAGGATCTATGCAGTTGTAATTAGTTAAGATGAGGTCATACTGGAAAAGGGTGGACCCCTAATCTCCTATGACTGGTATCCTTATAAAAAGGGAAAAATTTGGACACAGACACATAGGATAAAAGATGAGGGTAGAGAACAGGGTGATGAAAAAGGTAAGGAATGCCACAGATAACCAGCAAACCACCCAAAGCTGGGACACAGACATGGAACAGATCATCCCTGACAGTCCTCAGAAGGAACCAACTCTACTGCCTTGATAATCCAGCCTCCAGAAAGAAGACAATAATTTCTTGATTTTTAAGCCACATGGTTTGTGATACCTTGTGATTGCATCCTGAGCAAAGAATACAGAAGGGCTTAGACACCAAGGATTCATGAAGCCTACAGGAGAAATGAGCATGGGGGATGGTTCAGGAAGTGCCTGCGCCCTGCTCTAAGTGTGTTGACATGACCCATCTCTTTCCACTAACTTCCTCTCATATGTTTAAGAGTGAGTCAATAAGCTGTGTAATTCAAGCATTTTTATTTGGTCTTTAGGCCTTTCTGTTTCCTGATACCTGGATTACCTTTCCTAGCAGTGTATCCAACAGCCTACCATCATATCAGCACAATTTCCCAGACTGATAAGCCCTTTGCGACCCCAAACCCAGTTTTTAGGCACTTCTGAGCGATGAGTGGATCTTTAAGAGAGATGGAGATTCTTTCTGCTATTCTTTATTTTACAGATTGCATAATCAGTATTTCCCATAGCCTTGCTTCGCTTTTTCTCATTTATATCTGGGCTGTGAATTTATTTTAAGAAACATTACAAGTGTTTCTGAAAGCATTGATTCACTACCATGAAGTCTGTCTTTTTCCAAAAGAAATCATCTTATGTGATGATAAAAATCTGTGTTCAGTCTTAACTCCACTTAAGATTTTTACGCTTACTGGAATATTTTTTAAATCTTAAAATATAGTCACAGAGAAGCCCAGAAGTCCTTAGAAATAAGTTTTGTGAGGAATATTCTGTATTTGCCTAAATTAAGTGATGTTTTCTGAGGAGCTCCTGATTGAACTGATTTTCAAAATTTCCCTGACTTTGTGCAACTTCTATGTTTGTAGACAAGTTGTTTATTATACCTGCAAATTTCCCTTAAGGATTTTTAGGTTTGTGTTTGCCTCTTCTCTTTTATATTTAACTCTTCACAAAGCTAAGAGGGTGTTATTTGGCGGTTTGCTTAGTATTTATAATTGGAATTCTCTGGAGGCAGAGTCAAATTAACTCAAGGGTTTGATCGTAGCAATTTACCTTTCCACTGTTTATTTCTTCCCATAAGTAGGAATTTACCATGCGAGCGTTCTATTTCAGTAAGGGGTAATGGAAGCTAACAGTCTGATTATTGATGAAACTGAGCTTGATTAAATAAATAGCATAGGGTGAAATATACCCTTCTCTAGTGGCAAAAAGGCCTTGCATTACAAAAGTAAAGTGCTGATTAATCCATTTCTTTCTTTTTTTTTTGAAATGCTTAATTTTTTTTTAAGTTTATATATTTTGAGAGAGAGTGAGAGAATAAGCAACCATGGGGGAGGGGCAGAAAGACAGGGAGAGAGAGAGAGAATTCCAGGCAGGCTCTGTGCTGACTCAAACTCAAAAACCATAAGATCATAACCTGAGCCAAAATCAAGTGTTGGAAGCTTAACCGACTGAGTCACCCAAGCACCCCTCATTTGTGTGTTTTGTAAAACAGTCTTTGCTTTGGCTACAGGATATTTTGACTCCTGAATTTTTAGTCTAGTTATTTATAAAAGGAAGTTTTGCAAATCAGTCGGTAGCCTGTTGCCTGAGAACTTGAGGCCAAGAGGTAGACTATTTGAATTCCTGGTTTCAGCTACTGTACTCCGTGACATTAGGCCAATTACTTAAGGGCTTAAGTAGGCCCAAGGCTCCCCATCTCTGAAACAAGGAACAGAAGGATTAAATGGGATGACACAGAGAAAATTGTTAGCACACTGTCTTTCGTGTTGAAAGGGCTTTATATCAGGTAACTTTTGTTAATTTTTACTTTCTAATATTTAGTTCAGCTTTTCATTTTATTTCTTTTTTTGAGTGAGGCATGTGGCTTAAAAAATATGTCAAATATTGGCCCTTCAATAGAAGCTTTCACAATGTAGATAGGAAGAAAATACCCAAGAAATTATTTCACTACATTAGGGCATGCAGTGGATATACTGTTAGTACACAGTATAGGCACTCCAATGTAGAGAGTTAGGGAAGGTTTCCTGGGTAATAACAAAAGCTCAAAATGAAGTCAGGAGTTAGAAGGAAACAGCTTAAGCAAAGAGAAGGAGCCACACAACACCACACAAGTAGACAAAAACTGTTGAATTCCAGACAGTAAGATACAAAACAGAGAGAACAGGACATGGATTGAGAGAGGTCGCTCCTGGGGACACCATTCTCATGAACACGGGCTTATGCTTTGAGTGCTACAGACCACATGAAGTCCTTAAACTGTGCTGTGCTATGGCGCTCTCGGGGTAGTGCGTGGAGAGCGAACTTCGGGAGTCAAAGTTGAGACGAAGATACACTGATTAGAAGAGGTGGCGGCCTTTTGTGTTGAGGCAGCCACCATAGAGGTGAAGATGAGGCAGTGTGAAAAGTGTTCAGGGAGTGAAGCAGGCAGGACTGGGCAATTGGCAGAAGTGTGGGGAGTGAGGGACAGAAAGATTGAGGGTAAATCCAGTTTTCTGGGTTGAGTAACAGGGTGGATGGTGCTGCTATTTACTGAGGTTGGGAATTGCAGGAGCAGGATGAAGAGTGGGTGTGGGTGGGGGTGGGAAGCAGTGATGACGTGTTGACTTGGCCCCTTTCCCTCTGACATAGGCAGGCGTCTATAAGGATCTGCAGATGAGGGTAGTAGACTTAAAGCAAAGAAATGGAAGTGCTTGTTATGCCAAAGGTCAGTTCCCCAGTCTCTAAGAAGAAATCATACTTGAGACGATAGGCAGTATTTAAAACTCAAAGCAGATACGAGTGTTGAACTCGATAGTGCAAATAGCTGTCATTTATTGATCATTGTGTTTACACTAGACCCCTCTGCTAATTCTGTGTATTTACCACTTTATCTCCTAGACATATCTGTTATTTCTACTCATTTAGGCCAAACATTTTCTTAGCTACTCTTCGTTTTGATTTCAGATTTCTCAGTTTTATCTTGTTAGGTGAAGACTTTGATCTAAATCTCCTCTTTTAAACAAAATATACATCCTGTTAAACACAACCTATTTTTATGATGTCCTTAAGCTCTATCAGATACAGAAAGGAATGGTTTAAGAACAAAATATAAAATTTTGCATCCTTACAAGAAACTTAAATATTTTCAGTTGTTACCTTCAGTGATCTTAAATCTCTCCTTTCCAACTTTCCAGTTACTTGTATTAAAAATTCAATATAGTTAATTTTAGAAAGGATAGTAGCTCCATGACTGGCTGGACTTGTGTTTGAAGAAACTTGGAAAGCCAAGGGGCAGAATCTGTTGTTTTTCTTCCTCTCTGTTCTCCTTTTTCGGGATCTAGCTTGTTAGAGTTGGGGATAAGAAGGAAGGGTTGGGGTTATCCCACAGAACTCGTTTTCTATTCTGTTCTTGGTCTACTTTGGTCTTGGTCTGCTTTGCTCTGTCTCTGTCTCCTTCTGATGAATTGTGATAAAATGGCTTTAACGTGGTATGGATGGTTCTCTAGCAGTAGGGTGTAGCTTTCCTTGTTTCCTCCACGGAACAGACAAGTCTTCTTTCAGTCTCAATCTTTCTTTATGATCCATGCACTTTCTGGGTGGATTATCTCACTTGGCCTCTTATTTTTTGAAAAAGAATGCAACCTTTTCCCCCTTTATAACTTTTGTGATCACACAGAACCATATCAACACTGAGTTCCCCTTCTGTGTCCTCTGAAACACAGGTTGTGGTTACCACTATTTTATTCCCAGGTTTACATCACTAAGAGTTCTTCATGGCTCACTGGCATTGGCCGTTAAGTGGGCTTCTGTCTCCTGGAAGACATGTGTCATGCACCAGTCTTGTGTCGATATACTCCAAACCACAGGAGATGCGTGACAAGGGCTCACAACAACTCTCCTGTGTTCTTCCCTTTGCTCCCAATGACAGCAGCATGATGAAGGTGCCCAACTTGAACTTAATGGAGCACCAGTTAGGGAAAAATGAAAGGCTCCTCTGTTTGCAGTCTCTCATCTTTTCAAGTGCTTCCCTCAGAACTCACCCTCAATTTACATTTGGGAAGGGAAACATCACCAGAAACCCTATACTTTGTTGCACTTTGTTCAGATTTCTCTTCCCCCCTTTTACCCCAAATCCAGGTAGTTCCCTATTCCCTTCCCATACACTTATAGGAAGGGGATGGTTGATGGTGGTAGTGTCAGTTTTGCTCTCTCTTAAAATGACCCTGGGAGATGTCTGGCTCCATTGTTGGTTGCTTTCTTTAGAATATAGGGTGTTTGCTTTAGAATGTATGTTTCTTTATCCTAAGCTTTGAGCCTCAGCCACAATTCCAGGATAACAGGAAATGTTCCATTCAACTCCCTGTTACCAAATTTAACACTAAAACAAACTGAGCATGATTTGAGGAAAGAGCTATTTAAGGACCTTCACATAGAGGACAAATCTCCATCCCTGCAAAGATACCCTCCCTGAGGAAACCACATCCACTTGACCAGAGAACTCAGATGCTTGTAGGGAACTCTTTTCATGAACAAGGTTGGCAAAGATGTTTTTAAAGGCAAGAGAACATCAGAGGAACTTCAGTGGAAAGATAAATAGCCTAGGATTTGGTCTATTAACCTTGGTTCATTACTCAATTGCCTTGTGGGGAAGTCATTTTAATTCCTTGATCTTTGTGGTCTTTCTGAGGAGAGAAAAATTTTAAGATGATTTTAAAATGCTATAATTCTATGACTCAGATTTATAATTGCAATAACTTTTGAAATGGAATATGGGCACGAAGGTGGACTTGTTAAAGTTCGCCTCTGAATGGCCATGTGATGCAGCTCTGTGGATTCTTTCACAGCTGGATTTCATCATCTTGATTTGGCTAACCTTGGAGTTAAATGAGTCCAGGCCAGATTTCTCCAGTCCCTACAAGACAGAGACATTAAATGAATAGTCACATTCTGTATCTTTAAAGAGCTGAAACAGCATTGAGAGATGGTGAATATCCGCATAGGGGCAAACCAGGCACTAAGAAAATCTGGTTAATAAGTAAGTAGCAAGCAGTAAAAATAATTGTTTCTAAAAGTCACATGGAATTAAAAGAGATAATCTATCAAGGTTGTATTAAGTTTTCATCTGTATCTATATGGACATACATGCAGATATGTCTGTATACATTTATGTCTATCTACATCTATATTTATATTTACATCTATATCCTGAATTTGAGATTTTAGCCGTTTTTTAAGTTCATTTTATTATTTACTTATTTATTTTTTGAGAGAGAGTGTGCGAGCAGGGGAGGGACAGAGACAGAGTGAGACAGAGGATCTGGAGAGGATCTGAAGTGGGCTCTGCACTAACAGCAGAGAGCCCGATGAGGAGCTGAAACTCACAAAAGAGGAGATCGTGACCTGAGCTGAAGTCAGATGGCTAACCAACTGAGCCACGCAGGTGCCCCTAGCCTTTTTTTTTTTTTAATTTTTTAATGTTTATTTTTTGAGAGAGGGAGAAATAGATTGCAAGCAGGGGGAGGGGCAGAGAGAGAAGGAGACACAGAATCCAAAGTAGGCTTCAGGCTCTGAGCTGTCAGCACAGAACCCAACACGGCACTCGAACCCACAAACCGTGAGATCATGACCTGAGCCAAAGTCAGACGCTTAACTGACTGAGCGATCCAGGTGCCCCTGGGATTCTATCCTTTTATAATAACTAATTTTACTTTACAACCTTTATTTCTTTTTTTAAAATTTTTTTTTCAATGTTTATTTATTTTTGGGACAGAGAGAGACAGAGCATGAACGGGGGAGGGGCAGAGAGAGAGGGAGACACAGAATCGGAAACAGGCTCCAGGCTCTGAGCCGTCAGCCCAGAGCCTGATGCGGGGCTCGAACTCACGGACCGCGAGATCGT
Organism: Felis catus; assembly: GCF_018350175.1. Classification (NCBI taxonomy): domain Eukaryota; kingdom Metazoa; phylum Chordata; class Mammalia; order Carnivora; family Felidae; genus Felis; species Felis catus. The sequence goes on from NC_058369.1 coordinate 106,184,875, forward strand.
GACCTGGCTGAAGTCGGACGCTTAACCGACTGCGCCACCCAGGAGTCCCGGCAACCTTTATTTCTTAAAGAAACCTTTCTTTACCAATAAAGTGTGTATCGCCTGATATGAAGAAATAGATGAAACAGAAGTGGATGTTGGGAAAGAGAAGTATATTATATCAGGAAAATATTTTGGCAAAGATAATACAACAAAATAGAATTTGTAAAAGAAAAAAATACTATATAGTATAATTTAAAACAAAAAAATGTCCAGTAGTAATATTTATACAAATATAGTATTTCTATATATGTACGTATATATTTATACACATGTGTGTGTGTGTGTATATAGGTACACAGAATTCTATATGTGTGTATGTATTTGTATACATATTCACCTATATAGACTAATAACTTTTCCCATGTCAAATTGACAGCATTTTTTTAAGGTTTACAGAGGTTGGCAGTAACATAGGAAAAAATATGCATCTGTACTTAAAGTTATTATTTAATCTTTTAAGAATAAATTGGCAACAAGTATCAAGGATCTTGAACACGTCTTTATACTTTGACCTAGGAATTTTCCCTCTAAAACATCATCTTAACACATTAGTCATGGAATGGGCAAATATTTATCTTGAAGTCTGTTTACTGCAATATTTTTTTAATATAGATAATTGGAAAAATGTTCTCTTAGTATAGTTATATAATGAACCATTTATGGGTATTTATACAACAATTATGTTGTAGAGTATTTACATAAGTTAAATAGTTGCAATATTTTATAATTGAAAAAAGTTAAAAAATATTAAACACACTATCCCAGCCTTGTGTCAAAAAGAACCTAAGAACAGAAAATTATTATACCTCCAAAGAAAACAATGGAAGAATATAGACAAAAAAAGTTGACAGTCATTCTCTATTATTGGTAAGATTTGGGGTGATTTGTATTTTTATTCTTTGTGAAAACAATCAGCCCTTCCTGCACTCACAAGATAAAGATTGAGAGATAACTTCATTCATATAAAAACTCCAGTTATCTTATACTGACATTGAAATTAAAAATGTTACTTCCTCATATCATAATGACACTTCGTATTTATATAGTGAGTAACAGTTTCAAAGGGCCATCATTTCATTTATTCTTCACAATATTTATACTAGGAAAGTAAAATATCCCTTGGTTTATAGCTGAACAAAAAGAGACTGGGTAATAAAGTGAGAAATTATGAATTAATTTCTTTGAGAAGACACACACTGAAATGGCGAGAAGAAACATTTTCTCATTAGGCACTGAGTTTTGAAATTGTTAAAATTTCCACTACAGACGTAAATCAAAAGAGACTTCATTAGGGCCAAAAGGAAAATATAAGCAAATAAGTTGTGAGAATTAATATGTATGATGTGTTTGTGCAACCTAATCGACAGTTTCATTGTAATCTTTTTTTTCAAGCAAAGAACAAAAATTTTATCTTTTGTCCTCAGTTGTGGAAGATAATTTTAACAAGCACAGGATTTAAAAGTAGTAAATGTAAACTCACACTTCTCTATTTCCTTAATCATTCCCAGCGTGCCTAAATCTAGCTCTTCATTTCTCTTTTGTTTAATCTTTTTCTCCACTCAGGAATCCTATCATAATTAGCTTTCTGATATTCTAAGAAGGAAAGGGGCTGACTACCATCCTGGCTTGTTCTTGCTAAGAAACCTCTGTTTTTCTCTCTTTAGCTTTCTATTAAAACATCTTTGTGCACTTGCATATCCACTCTAACTTCTGGGAATAACGATGATGTAACACATCTTTACTTTTTTTTTTTTTTAATTTTTTTTTTCAACGTTTATTTATTTTTTTGGGGGACAGAGAGACAGAGCATGAACGGGGGAGGGGCAGAGAGAGAGGGAGACACAGAATCGGAAACAGGCTCCAGGCTCGGAGCCATCAGCCCAGAGCCTGACGTGGGGCTCGAACTCACGGACCGCGAGATCGTGACCTGGCTGAAGTCGGACGCTTAACCGACTGCGCTACTCAGGCGCCCCTAACACATCTTTAACAGGAAGGAAGTATCCGTCATTGCATGCACTCATTCGTTCAATACAACAAATGTTTACAGAGCAACATCAGGTACCAGGCATTGAACTCCCCCCAGGGACTGATCTGGAAAAAAGAGACCCAAATATCTACCCTGTGGAGGTTCATTTTGGGGGGTGGACAATAAACAAGAAGATTCAGTAAAATGCCTAAGAAATCAGATCAGTAAAAAGGAGAAAAGTAAGTCAGGGGAAGGCTAAATAGTGTCAGTTTACTTTTACATAGGTTAGCCTGAGAAAGTCTCACTAAAAAATGTGAAATTTCAGACAAGCCCCGACGGAAATATGGGTATAAGTCACAGGATAACTGGAGGAAAGGATTCAATACTTTATTTGATTCCATAAGCATTTATTGCATGCTTACTCTATGTGAGGAATATCATGTGAAACTACCTAGACCAGATCTGGTCCCCCTTGAACTTGAAATGTAGATTTTAGTACAGTGGAAATAAGTCTCATCTTTCAGATCCAATGGGTGATTTGGGCAACTTAATATTAATAGTCCTGTGTGGCTTTAGAAATGCCTAAGAAGCATTTTTAAAAAGAAAACTAAAATTAGAGTTAAACGAATAAGGATTTAACTGGCTTAACTAGAGATTATGCTTCAAAACCAAAGTCAGAATGTTTTGGTGAAGGGGGGTGGGGAAGCAAACAAACAAACAAACAGAAAATATATGGCAGCCAATGCCGAACATGGAGTCCTTGGCCTTGGTTACCAGTATCAGTTCTGTCTGTAGGCATGCATGCAATGAAGATGCTGACTGGTCATTTCAGGAGTCTGGGTCAATTGGCTCTGGTGATCAATTAAAAAGAAACAATCGAGGAGTCTATAATTTTAAAGGGAAGGATATAGAATGGAAAATCTGTCACTTTTTGCATCTAAAAATTCTTTTTAAAATTTAAGTATAATTGACATGACATTAGTTTCCGGTGTATGATATGATTTAATACCTGTATAAGTTTTGAAATGATCATGACACTATGTGTCATGGATGTCCATCTCCATATATAAGTTACAAATTTTCTTCATGTGATGAGAACTTTCAAGACCTACTTTCTTGACAACTTCCAAATATGCAATGCAGTATTATTAACTATAGTCACCTTGCTGTACATTACATCCCATGGCTTATTTATTTTATGACTGGAAGTTTGTACATTTTGACCCTCTTCCCTTTTTCCATCCTCCCCCCCCCCCCCCCCCGCCAAATTCTTTAATCCTGCATCATTATTAGGAAAACTTGTTGCCGTGATACAAGTTCAGTCAGGGTCAGTCATAATGTGCAAATCAATACCACAGCACCTTTTTTTGTCGATACTTTCTTCTGCCTTAAAAGTATCATGGGTCCTTCCTGTATGGAAATGCGCCACTCTTCCTGTTAACTGACCTCAGTGGATTTGCTCCATGCGGCTGGGGAAAAGTTGGGTTGCCAGTTACTAGAGACTCAGCAGGAAGCACCTGGCTGCTCTCGTATCTCAGAGAAAGTAAGAGTCAGGAAGCTTCACATTAACTCTTGTAACTCTTCTTTCATTTGCAGAAAATCTTTTAAAACTTTTCCTTTGCTCCTTATGCAATGACATGTTACCTCCATAAGACCACTTTTGTACACTCAGTGTATGGTAAATAAAAAATATTGTCTTACTTCAGACTAATATGTGGGAAATAATTAGCATAGAGTTTAAGTGACTCAAAGGTAACACAATCACAAGCAAAAGCTTGCATTTTTGTGTTTTTATTTGGGACAAACTTGATTCCAACTAGGGGACAGAAGTGTAAACAAGACAGACCCCTTGCCCACCCTCCATCAGCTCCAAGGCATGCAGTGACTGCTTACCTTTAGGTGACATTTGCACAGACCAGTTTCTCAGCCCACCTTCATCTCTGGCCTCTTCTTGCCTTAATACTCTTTGCCAAAGTCTCTAAATGCCATCTGTATATTGTCAACACCAAGTTGTGACCCCTCTTCTAAACTTCAGAGTTATACATCTCACTCAACACTTCGTGTGAATGTCTCATAAACACCTTAATCTTACCAGGATCAAAAACAATTTCTTGATTTTTAACTCCAGCTCTCCATCTGGCCAGTCTTCCTACACCCATTTCAGGAAATCAAACTCTGTTCTTCCCCCTTGTTCTGGGGAATAACTTCATTTTTTACCTCAGCATCACGTCTCTTCAGCAATTACTATCAGCTCTAATGTCAGAATATACCTATATTCTAGTGGCTTTTCTTGACTTTGTCTTCATCATCAAGCTAATATCCTCTCTCCTAGAGGATTATTTGAATAAAACAAAGCTTTTATTTTATTCTATATCTCTTGACTTTCAATCCAGGATTCACTTTAAGCAACAAGAAAAGATAAGTGGAAGAAATATCTGAAATCAATATATTAGATTCTTTTAGAAAGGTAGAGCTCGCAGGGGAAGTCTTAAAACACATTCTCACCGGGGCACCTGGGTGGCTCAGTCGGTTAAGCATCTGACTTCGGCTCAGGTCATGATCTCGCGGTCCGTGGGTTTGAGCCCCACGTCAGGCTCTGTGCTGACGGCTCAGAGCCTGGAGCCTGTTTCAGATTCTGTGTCTCTGTCTTTCTCTGACCCTCCCCTGTCCATGGTCTCTCTCTGTCTCAAAAATAAATAAATGTTAAAAAAAAATTTAAAAAACAAAAAACAAACAAACAAAAAAACACATTCTCACCATGTAATACATATTCTTATGTCTTTAAAAAAAAGACTTCGTAGAGATCCTAAAGGAGTTGTATTGTAACAAAAGAAGCATTTTTTTTTTATTGGTAGAGAGAAAATCACTATTTTTAATCCACAAATACTCTATATAAATACTGTCAGAAGTCAGGACACAGAGTGGATTGCTCAGGACCTTGTGTTCCCAAGAATTCATTTGAAGTAAACTCTGTTGGGGAGTAAAATGGAGGAAAACAAAGACTAAAGCAGGAATGGAGGAAATCCTCAGCTCTGCCATGCATGTATAAATCAGAGAAGATTCCAGGCAGCTGAAGCATTTGGGGAATTTGGCTGCCCGGGATTATGGGCATTAAATCCCCCTCCTTGGAATCACCTCCACTCCCACACAAGCCCACAAAATTTAACAGTAAAGATGTTTGTGGCAGCTGTGTAGATGTCTAACCATTAGAAGAGAAAGTGGAGATATAGGAGTCTTCACATGTTGTTTGTTGGTTTTTTGTTGTGGTTTTTTTTTTTTACCTCATTGTCCCCAAATTTACTCCTTTTTAAAAAAAATTATTTAATGTTTATTTTATTTTTGACAGAGAGACAGAGAGCATGAGCAGGGGAGGGGCAGAGAGAGAGGGGGACACAGAATCTGAAGCAGGGTCCAGGCTCCGAGCTGTCAGCACAGAGCCAGATGCAGGGCTCAAACTCACGGACCGCAAGATCATGACCTGAGGTGCAGTCGGACGCGACTGAGCCACCCAGCCACCCCCAAATTTACTCCTTTTAATGGAAATTAAAGAAAACTCATCTGAATATTCAGATGCATAAATTCTATAGATTTAAGACACTTTAGGAATTAGAGATTAGAGGATTTTATAAACTGTGACTTTATTCCTGTGACAAGTATTTCCCCATTTGGAATTTTAAATTCTTTAACAACTTGATCATTCGTGTTTACCTCATTAACCTAGAGTTGTCATTATGGTAGAGTGGAGCAGAAGGGTATTTGGGAAGATGTCTAATTCTGCTTGGCTTTCATGTACCAGTCGAGACAGAGAAATAATAGGATGGTAGAAATATAAGCCATTGGTGAAGTGGAGTGCAGGGAGTGTGAATCGAGATACTGTGTTGATCAAATGAAATACTGAAATACTTCACATCCGTTAGTATGCTTTGTACCTGTCAGATTTATTTTCTTTTTTGCAAGTCCCATAAATGCAGTCTTTTTAAAGATTCCAATAGTAGATTGGAAAAAATCTATATCCTGCCTCTGATTCCCTTGTTTTTGCAATTCTGACTCCAGACTGTGTTCCTTTGAAGATATGAAAGTCTTATTGGGGTATCCGAAGGGATGATACAAGAAAATTAGCATCTGTGGAATTGCTACTATGTGTGATTCTCTGTATTCAACTGTTTCTATCATCACAACCTAATTTAACTGTCAGATGAATTGTGTGAGGTAAATCTTACAATCTCACTTCATAATTGAGGAAGTTCTACAAATACAGTCTTAGAGCTTTCAAGTGACAGGTAACTTGCTTTTCCCCTGAAACACTGTTCAGCAAGGAAGAAGATCAGAGATATCTGGGGAAGCACAAAAATTACACGATCTCACTTTGTGTCTCACTCTTAAAGGAAATCTCAAGGCTAAGATTGGAGAGGATGAGGAATGTCCTTGTTATATTTATCTACCTATTACATTTATGCACATACACATTTACAAAACCACACAGTATTTTTCTTTTCATATGAGCTGTGTCAATCATCTCTTTTCTGGTTCCAGACTGCAGTAGAATGACTAATAACTGGATTTAGATCCACCAACCTTGTGAGATTCTAATTTGTTCTGTGGTTGGTTTTCTTCCTCTTTTTTATCCCCAGGCTCTTCAATCATGTAAGTGGGGGAATGGTATCTAGTCTTTCTCCTGCACCCCAGTTTTTGATTTATCATTTTTTGTTATAGGTACCCATTCCTGATGAGCTGCCAGTTCATTTAGAAGTTGTTAGTGTACACAGATGTAATTTGCTGTCTTTGTATTGATTCAGTCAGTGATAATTTCTGCTAGAGCGCTTATCTGCTGAAAGTATCCAGAAGCTTGATTACAGGAGATAAGTGTGTGGAATTCTGGTGTCAACAATTCTGGTTTACCCCTGTGTAGCTACAATGCTACCCTCTAGTGGCACACGAGGGTATGCCCCAGAGTATGTCAAAGTAATTTTGGCAATTCTAGTTGGGGGGGGAAATGTCTGAAAAAGAAATGAGAAAAAACATTCCTTTGAAGTCTGTGCTATGATTTCATAGAGAAAAACTATATCTGTGTATGTCTCAAGAATAAATGTAATATGTATCTGTTATTAGTCTGCTGTGTAATTCCCAACATCTCGGGGCACCTGGGTGGCTCAGTTGGTTAAGGGGCCACCTTCAGCTCAGGTCAGGATCTCATGGTCCGTGAGTTCGAGTCCCGCGTTGGGCTCTGTGCTGACAGCTCAGAGCCTGGAGCCTGCTTTCTCTGCTCCTCCCCTCCTCATGCTCTGTCTCTCTCTGTCTCTCAAAAATAAATACATGTGAAAAAATAATAGTTCCCCAACATCACTTGGGATTATTTTAGCCAATGTAGGGAATAATCATTGTTAAAAACAACACAAAGCAAATAAAATATGGACTGTTATAACTTCAGTTTCCTATACCGTGGTTAGATATCATGTTTTCTGAATTGAAGAACTTCTTTTCAGTGCATTTATATTTAATTGAATATGGAAATATGAAAAATATGAACTTTTAACTGTTTTAAATAGCAACCTATATTTGAAACATTTCGCATTGTGAGTGACAGGCAATTAAATCTACTTTGCATAAACTTGAATGTGAAGTGGAAACCAACTGATTCTTTGAGGATGGAAAAGAAAGAAAAATGAGTTATTTAATCTTTGTGCTATATGCTGTGGTTCCTGAGAGCAGGGAAGACAATTGATAGGGAATCGGGAGAACACGAATGCTCATTTTTGTAACACTGTTGTTAGCATTATCTAAATGCTAGTGTAAAAAAGGAAAGAAGATTAGAAAAGGAAACAAACTACCTTCTTACTAATGTTGTGGCTTACATTGATCATTATAGATAAACAACAGTGAGCGTCTTGAGTGTTCAGATAGGTTTTTCTGGTGTGGCATGATGCCTATTTATATAAATGCTATACTCTATGGGATATAATGTCATAGTACTATGAACTTGATATATGTTATAGCCTGACATAGAAGAATAACAAGTAGAATCAACTTTCTTCTCTCTATATCTTATGATGTCCTAGACTTAAAAAAAGATTGGTTTCATTGGCTTCACAGCTCGAGGCCTCTTCCTTGGTAAGGTTGACCCTGATTCACCAAAAGTACATTCCAAATACTTGTTTCTTGTATCTCTTATTCCACTGTAAAACTTTCACCTTTGAGTCCATTATCCTTTCAGTACATTTTCTGCCAAATAGATTTCCTTGATAGGGAAGAAAAACTTGGGTGCCAAGAGGCGATAAAGTTACTCTGATACTCTAAAAGAAAGAAAAAGATTTTGAGTCTAAAAATCTCTGTAGTTTCAAAATCCTTGAAATTCCTTGACTTGTAACATAAAACCAATTATGCACCTTTTTTTTCTGAAAAATATGTCTTTGAAAATTAGGTTTTTAACATGAGTTTCTGATATATTTCCTTATAAACATAGCAGGTGTTTATCTAGAACTTACCGGCACTGGTGACATAGATTTCAGACTTTAAAAAGTTTGGGATATAGTTGGAATTGGAGATGGGTTAAAAAATACAATTAACTATGATATAATCTAGAGGTGCCTCGGTGGCTCAGTCGGTTAAGCATCCGGCTTGGGCCCTGGTCATGATCTCACAGTTCATGAGTTTGAGCCCCGCGTCAGGCTGCGTGCAGACAGCTTGGAGCCTGGAGCCTGCTTCGGATTCTTTGTCTCCCTCTCTCTCTCTGCCCTCCCAGCTCATGCTTGCACTCTGTCTCTGTCAAAAATAAATAAAGTTAAATTTTTTTTTTATTTAACTATGATAGAATCTCATAAGTACAATATTAGAGGTAAAGATCAGGCGCCCTATAAGTTTTCTAAAAACTTCCCTAATAAAACATGCCATAATAAAATATCACTAATGAGGTGACTTAAAACAATAGCAGTTTATTCTCTGACAGTTTAGGAGGCCAGGAGTCCAAAATTAACATGTCACCAGGGTTGTTTCTTCTTGAAGGTCTGAGGGAAACAAGGTACATGCCTGTCTCCTAGATACTGGCAGTTTCTGGCAATCCTTCATATTCCTTGATTTGAGCATGCTGTCTCCATCTTCACATGGCTGCCTTCTCTATGTCCCAGTCCCTCTTTCCTTTCTCTTATAAAGATATGAGTCATTGGAATTATGGCCCACCCCAACTAAGTCCAGTATGATTTCATCTCAGAATCTTTAACTACAACTGCCAAAACCCTATTCCCACATCAGATCCCATTCTGAGATCCTGGGTGGACATGAATTTATTGGAGAAAACGTTCAACCCAATATAGGTGGTATGGGTTGATAAAAGAGAGTTAACTAATTCAGTCTGGTCTGAGTGGAGATGGAAGATTCAGGAAAATTTATTGAAGCAAAAGATGCCCAAGTTTAATTGGAAAAGATGAGGTTGAAGAAATGGAGAGTAACCAGGCTGTGGATGGTCTCATTTGCCATGCTGAAGAGTATGCACTTTATTCATAAAGTGCACAACTCTGTGTCAATGATTTTCCTCCTTTTTTTTTCTGTGTTCCAACACAGTTAAAAGGATCTAGGACTCTCCCATTAGAAATTAGAAATAGAAGCTCTCTGGAATTGATTTTTGAGTGGGGAGGTCACACATTAAAGTGATGTGCAATTTTAGAATGTCCATTGGATATTTCAGACAGCACTCTTTCCCTTTCTTTCTCATACAGTATTGATAAGGAAATGCCAAAATAACTTAAAGAGAATATATATATATATATATATATATATATATATATATATATACACATTTATATATACACACACACATATATATGTATATATATAAAAATGAAATAATATAATTATATTAATAGTGTTATATGTACAATAGTACAATATGTATATATTACATTACCCTGGTTTAGAATGAAGGAAGATTACAAGGGATTGACTAGAGGCAGAGAAACCAGTTAAAGACCATTAATGTAGGTCAATATTAGTGAATATGCATATAGCAATGATGATGGAAATAAAGAGATGTGAATAGATTTAGGAACTATACAGGAGGTAGAATTAGCAAGATTTTACAAACAAAAAAAATATAAGTAAGACTTACAGTGATGGTTCTCCAGTTTCTTACCTGTATAAATGCCTGGGGAATGAACTAAGAAAGTTAATAAAAGGGAAATATGAGTATAGAGGCAGAGTTAGATATTTTGGTTTTGGATATACAAAATTTTCTGAGTCTATAAGATATTCAAGTTGAAATGTTAGGTGGCTAGTAGGATAAATGGTTGTAAACCAAAAAAGAGAAATTTATAGCATATATAGGGTTGTTGAAGTCATAAACAAGAATGCGATTTTTTAGGAGGAACTGTGTAGATCAAGAAGATGAAAATACACCTAAAGTAAAAAAAAAAAAAAGTGGCACCTGAGTAGCTCAGTCAGTTTACCATCTGACTCTGGATTTTGTCTCTTTTCATGAAATCACAGTTCATGAGGTTGAGCCCCGCGTTGGATTCTGCGCTGACAGCATGGAGGCTGCTTGGGATTCTCTCTCTCCCTCTCTCTGTGCCCATCCCCAACTCGTGCTAACTCTCTTTTAAAATAAATAGACTAAAAAATTTAAAAAAGAGGATGCAAATAAATCCAGAACAAAAAAATCCCCCAAAAGGAACAGCCAAGAAGCAATTAAAAAATTTAAGAGGGTTAATATATTGAAGTCAAGAAAAGAGAGAATTTCAAGAGTGAAGGAGACAAGAATGACAATGTCTATGGTTAAGTAACTTATACCTAGAAATCAGTAGTCTTTGTGAATTTATAAATTGTAGTTTTTATAAGCTTTGGAGCAGAAGTGATATTCTAGGGGGCCAAAGACTAATGAACAGTGAAGAAGTCGGCATGTATCTCTAAACGCAGAAGCATATTTGGTATGGTGTGTGTGTGTGTGTGTGTGTGTGTGTGTGTGTGTGTGTGTGTAAGTAAATAAAATATGTGTCAGGCCAACCTTGAGTATATTTGGCACTTGAGTCAATTCAGTTTAAAGGGAGCAGCTATATTCTAAAGGCCTGCTGCTGTTGGGGAATTTATAACCTTGGTAGGAATGAAAGCCATCAGGTTTTAATTAATTCATTCAGGTTTTTGTTTTTCAATTGCAGGTGATTCAATTTATACTTAGTTTATAGTAAAAGCTTATAGTGTATGTAAAATATACTTCAGTGAATTTTTGCTTCAGTCACTATAAGGTGCTAGAGAGGGACATTTTGACACCATCTTCATTCTTCTGTTAAAGAAAACCAAAGCTTGCCCTGGGGAGTACCGAGTAAAGGATAGATTAAGAGTGGCATTGATATATCTGGGAGTATAAATGATATTAAAGAGCAACTGTTCCCATGACTCCTTCCTTATGTCTAGAAATTTGTGGTAATCTCTAAAAGAAATTGAAGTTGTTCAGGGTACTCTATGATTTGTATTAGAATTTACCTAATTGATGCAGGCTGCATAATGGTGCTCCACTCTAGGTCAGCCAAAACAATACTGTGTGCAAAGAACATTTTTAATATTAGGGCTTCCAGTCTATGTTGTTTTTGTTGTTGTTATTGTTTGCTTTTTGGCCAGCACTTACCTATGACTTACAACATGTAGCCATTTCTAACCACTCTGCACAATTTATCTAAAAGAATCCTTCCAGAATTACAGAGCAGGTGTGATGATAGATTTAGAGGTTGTTTTATATTATCCTACACACTTTGCCACATCTGCTCTCCAGGTACCTCCAATGTTTCAGACTTTTCATCATATTTATAGGTTGTCTAGTTGCATTATGATTGGTGTTGAGGCCTTGGAGAAGAATTGTGGGTGAAGGTGGTGACAGGTGGAACAGGTGGCAGGAAACCAGCCTTGTATATGAGTTTCTGCGCTTCACCCTGAAAGAGACCATTGAGTAAGCAGAAGCTTGTAGCTGCTTAAAATGTAACAAACAGGATTGGTAGGTATGTGAGATTTTTACTTGATGTATTCACTGGAATAGGTTACTAGTGTATCTTACAAAATTCTGTGGAGACAGACTCCTTTCACTAGAGTGACAAAAAATTAATTACCCATGCAGATGATATTTTATCATAAGAAAAACACTCAGTTTCATACAATTGTGTGGGCAAATATGCATTTCAAACATACTTATTTTCATCAATAATTTTTATCTCTGATAGATACGTAATAAAATTACACCTCTTTTGTCCTCAACTGAAATTGGCATTAGTAGATGAAGAAGCCTCAAGCTATCTCTCAACCTGATATTTCTTAAAACAACCTCTCTTTAATTAAATACAGAGTTTTTTGTGCAATTTTTTATCAAAAGTATAAAACGTTGTCTTAGTGTTTTAGCTCATAGTGGCTATTTGTACATATCTTAGGTGCATGAACAAGTGATGGAAAAATTGGGCCCAGTGTACAGGTATTGTGCAAAAAATCATAAAATACCTATTGTTAACTAAGTGAAAGAAACAAAACTGTGGATGACTAAAATTTAAGAAATTCTGGACATTCCATAAACCTTGGCATGATGGATTTACCAATATGAGAGGCCAGATAACCAGTCTGCCAGAGGGCAGACTCCTGAGCCTAGAGTCCTGGGTATGAATCCTGAACCACCTCTGAGGAGCCTGGGAGTAAGAGCACTCTCACTTCAAGTCTCCTGGTGTGTAAAATATGGGTCATAATGGGGCACTTTGGTGGCCTAGTTGGCTCAGTGTCTGACTCTTGGTTTCAGCCCAGGTGATGATCTCAGGGTTAGTAAATTCAATCCCTGCATTGGACTCTGCACTGACAGCTCCAAGCCTGCTTGGGATTCTCTCTCTCCTTTTCTCTCAGCTCCTCCCCTGTACACATGTGTGGGCAAGCTCTCTCTCTCTCTCAAAATAAATAAATGAACTTAAAAAAAAAAGATCATAATAACTATACTGCAGGACTTTATTGGATTAAATTGAATTAATTATATTAAGTGTTTAGAGAAGTCCCTTGTACATGTTTAAGATCAAAACACTTTGGATGTCTTTATAATTAATATTACTACAGATATAAGATGGTATATCTTTCAAACATCTGTACACACAACATGTTCACGACAGAGTTGTGCACTGCTCAATATACTTAATATATACTCTGTATGCTAGATAACTGTGTTGTTCTGAGCCATGAGGTCAGAATATTTCTAGCCCAGGCCTCTTTCCTGAGCTTCCGATCAATATACCCATTTAGCTCTACCCAAGCCCTTCCTTGAATGTTCATAATTAAAAAGCCCCTGTATTTATTACTGAGCAGCTTTCCTTACAAATTTCTACTCCCACACTACTACTGTAAATATATTTCACTTAGACCAACACGTGTAGATTGTCTGAAAGTTGTTAGTTTTCACCCATTAATCAGCATTATAACCATTAATTTTTAATTTTTGTCCTTTATCTCTACTATGACTGACTCTGCCTTATTTCAGTACCACCTACTCTCCTTCTCTCTCTTCTTATCCAGGAATGGATTAAGGTTGAGGAAGACCAGCTTGGTTGGCTCAAAACATTTCTTGGGAAGTCCCTTATATTTATTAGCTCCACTAAAAAGCCCAACCCCTGAAAATACTTCATTATTTTTTTTAAATCACACGCAAAGGTTTGTCCATCACCACGGTCATGATATAAAATGTTTCCGTCTCTCAAAGATCTAAAATACTGACATTCCATAACCACACCACCTCTCTCTTCTCTACCTACTACCTCCTGCCCCCTTTCCTAACTCCTAATAACCACTAACGTGTTGGCTATTTTTAAAAATTTGTTATTTCAAAAGTGTTTTGCAAAACTGTATCTGACCTTCTGCAATAGGCTTTTTTCACTCAGCATAAATTACTTGAAGAGTCATCCACGTGGATGTGTCGCTCAATTGTTCCACTTTTGTAGCGCTAATAGTTCCCTTGAAAAACTTAGGTCCTGGAACTACTTTATTTTTGTGTACTTTTTTTTTTTTAGTTATTTGACTATAGTTGACACACAACGCTAAATTAGTTTCAGATGTATAACTTAGTGATTTGACAAGTTTATACATTATGCTACATTCACAAGTGAAGCTGCTGTCTGCCCCTTACATCGCTGTTAGAAGATAATTCACTGCATTCCTTATGCTGTGCCTTTTATTCTCATGACTGACTTACTACATAAAGGAAACCTATATTTTGTAATTCTCTTTGACATTTTGCCCAAGCCTGTACTCATCTCTATTTCTATGTATCAATTTTATTGAGGTACAGTGTAATGCACTAAAATGCACTAATTTTAAATGTGCTCTTCAATGAGTTTTGACAAATACGTATATACATGTATATACTACCACAGTGATGATAGAAAAATATGTATTATCCCAAAAGGTCACTAGAGTTAGTTTTGCTTAATGATTTTGAAATTATAAGCATTAAAATATTACATTATATATTTAAAAAACTTGAATTTTAACATTATTGCAATTGAGAACAATTACAAGGCTTAGAGAATTTTGGAGGATTTAACAAGTGAAGATTATATATCTCTTCAAAGAACACCTCGCTTATTATTTATAAAGAAGAATAAAATAGTTTAATGTTCTTACAGAAGTTGTTTTATGATTCCCAGACATTACTATTTGAAGGATTTTTATAGTTTGTTTATTATTTTGATTTTGTGATAGGAGGAGAAATGTTTGGGAGAACTAAAGAAGTTGTAGTTATTTATAATTATATCTGTTCTCTAATAATAGGAAATAGAAGGTGAGTCATATTTTCTATAAATGGACTATGTAGCATAGTAGTTTTGATTGTTTTACTTTCTAATTTGAGTTTTGTAAGTTTTTAATATATTTTTCACTTACTTTATTTGTTTTTTTTTTTATTGTAAAGGCAGTATACTATAATAGCACATTTTAGAAATCCAGAGGAGAAAAAAATTGCCACCATCCTACTGTTACCAATACATATAATTTTATATTCTTTCCCAATCTTTTTTTTAAATTAGGAAAATGTAATAATCAAAAGAAAATTATAAATTAAATTGCCTTCACTTGATTTCATGCTACTTACAAAAGCAAAGACAAGAAAGCTGAATTAACTAATCTCTTCCCAGACATATTTATTTATTATAGTCTCAAAGATAAAGTTTACCCATGCACATACACAGTAACGTGTACATACATATACACAATGCCTGGTCGTCTGGATTTGACTACCTGTGTCCAAATTCTGGCATTGACAGTTTCCTCTGAAAATGAGTCACTTATCTAAATACTTTAAGATTTAGTCTTAGGGTCTTCAAATTTAGTATCTTCTCTCACTATTTGATATAAACACACAAGAATGTAGAATATTGAATATTTAAACAACACTGTCAACCAACTTGATCTTATTAATGTGTTTATAGAACACATCACCAACAGTAGAATATACAATCCTTTCAAACCTCATGGAGTGTGTACTAAGATAGAAGAACATCTTGACCCTTAGACAGGTCTCAAAACATTTAAGAGGATTCCAGTCAGATAAAGTATTTTCTCCGACTACAATAAAAGTACATAAAAATCATAACAACAAAGTATATGAGAAAATCTTCAAATAATTTTAAACTACTAATACTTTTAAATAATTCATGGGTCAAAGAGGGAATCAAAAGAGAAAATGGAAAGTATGTTGAGGTGAATTAAAATGAAAAATATAGCACATCAGAATTATCAAGAAGCCACTAAAGCCATACTTAAGAGGTCATTTTTAGTAAAAATGCCTATCTTAGAAAACAAGAAAGATCTCAAATGGATTATCTCGGTTTCTTTTATATACAATTATAAAAATTATAAATCTTTAGCCATAGAAATTAAGAAAAAGAATGTAGTCACAAATTACCAGTATTAGGCAGTAGAAAAGTGGCATCACTACAGATTCTGGAAATTGACATGTATATAATATGGGGATATCATAAATAATTATATGCCAGGGAAAACACAACTTAGTTAAAATTATCAAATTCCTTAGAGACACAAACTATTAAATCTCAATCAAGAAGAAATAGATAACCTAAATCCTATATCCAGTGAAGAAACTCAATTTGAAATTTAAACTTTCACACAAATAAAGTTCAGGTCCACATGGTTTCCTACCAAACATTTATGATAAAATAATAAAAATCTTCACAAACTTTTACATAAAATAGAAGAATAAAGAGTAATTCTGATCTCTATATAGTTAAGATGTCAGTTCACTGCAAATTGAGTACCAGTTCAACACAATCCTAATTAAAATCCAATAATTTTTTTCTGTAGAAATTGACAAATGTACTCTAAATTTCATGCAGAAATAAAAAGGACACCAAGCAACCAAAAAAGCTTTGAAAGAAGAAAAAGTTAAAAACAATACATGATGTTAAGATTTATTGTTAAGTTATAGAAATCAAGACTGTGGACTGGAGTTAGGCAAATGCACAGTGGAATGTAATAAAAACTCCAGAAATAGATTCACACTTATCTAGACAAATGATTTTTGACAAGTGTTCAAAGGCAATTCAGTGAAGAAAGGATAGTTGTATCAACAAATGATGCATAGACATTAGATATCCACATATCAAGAAATTAACTTGAATCTCTACCTCATGTTATATGTAAAAACCAATTCAAAATAGATCATAAACTTAACTGCAAAATTAAAAGCTATAAAACTTGTAGAAGGTAACATTTGAACAAAATCTTCATGATATTAGAGATATTAGAGAACTCTTAGATAGGACATTGATGGCATAATTTACAAAGAGCAAACTTTTGAAATGTAGTTTTCAAAATTAAAAACATCTACTTTTCTGGGGTGCCTGGGTGGCTCAGTTGGTTAAGCGTCCGACTTCAGCTCAGGTCATGATCTCACAGTTCGTGAGCTGGAGCCCGGTGTCAGGCTCTGTGCTGACAGGTCAGAGCCTGGAGCCTGCTTTGGATTCTCTCTCTCTCTCCCTCTCTCCTTCTCTCCCTCTCTCTCTCTCTGCCCCTCCCCTGCTCATGGTCTGTTTCTCTCTCTCAAAAATGAATAAACTTGAAAAAAATCTACTTTTCCAAAGATACCCTCAAGAGACAGAAAACACCGGTCAGAAGCTATGAGAAGATATTTGCAATACATGTATAGGATGAAGGCATCCAGAATATGTGAAGACCTCACAAAACTTAATGATACGAAAAGAAGTGACCCAATTGAATGAAAAAGAGCAAAACATTTGGGCATTTTATTAAAAAAAAAGACAGACATACAGATGGAAAATGAGCAAATGACCACATTAAAAGATGCTCAATATTATTAATCACTTGGGAAATGAAAATTAAGACCAGACTGACATAGCACTCAACATTTATTAGAAGAGCTAAAATTAGAAAACTGACCATAACAAGTGTTGGCAGGGATATGGAGGAAATGAGACTTTCACTTGCTCCTGGTGGAAATGTAAAATCGACTACTTTGGGCAATAGTTTGGCAGCCTCTTAAAAAGTTATTTATACACATACAAGTATCCCTTATGACTCATGTATTCCATAGTTATTTATACAAAAGAAACAAAAGCATATGTTCGTAAGAAATGTGTACATGAATGTTTGTAGCATGTTTATTTATGATAACCAAGACCCTAAAACAATCTAAATGTCCATCGCAGGATGAATAAATTAATTGGAACATCCATACAATGGAATACTTCTCAGTTAAAAGCAATGTTTCTTATTACAACATGGGTTGATGCCAAAACACTTTAGAGAAAGAAGCCTGACAAAAATGACTAATACTTTATGTGCAATTCTGTAAAATACTTGAAAACACAAACTAATCTTTTAATGATAGATCAGCCATTACTGGAGACAGAGTGGAGGGACAAAAGGAATTATAAAGGGGCATGAGGCAACTAATAAGATAAGAGATATATTCACTATCGTACTTGTGATAATGGTTTCTTGAGTGTATTCATGTGTTAAGTATTAACAGATTGTATGGTTATAATGTGTAATTTATTTTCTGTCAATTATACTTAAACAGAGCTCTTAAAAAATAACCAAAAAAGTACTTTGAGAACTTCTTCAGACTTACTGATTTTCCGGAATAAATTGAACAATTCTTGAGAAAAAATATTGAATAAAAGATTCTAGTCTCCATCCTGGGCCAAAAGATAGTGCCCCCAAATGCCATGTATTTGTCAGTTTTGTAAATTTTTCTACAGTGTGTTTTATTCTTAGAGGCATATATGAATAGCTCTCAAGAAATAGTCTAACCTATGCTGAGAATAAAATATGTGTCCAAATTCTTCAAATAAAATATTATTAACATATTACATCCCCTGGTAGTAGATATATTCAAATAGCTGAGACATTAGGACCCCCATTCCCTGGTTTTTTTTTTTTATTTAATTTGGTATTATCTAAAAGGGTAACACTAAAGTGAAACAAGATGAAATAATTTTAATAACAATCAAAGTAATCCCTTGCCAGGTATGCACTAAGTTCCTAGAAATGATCTTACTCTCCTTTACATTTTACATTGCATTCTTCAATTAATAAAATCACCGATTTTGAGAATGATGACAAAAGGTACAATATAATGAGAAGTCCTGGATTAGGGTTTGTCAACAGAAACTATGCTGGAGATGTTATTTAAAGGAGTTTCTGAGTTTTAACATTAAATGGTTACTAGTGGCTGAAAGATCACCAATTTTCAAATGCATGTATCTAAATGACAAGTTGTTGTATTTTCAAGCTCTAAGATGTGGACTAAAGTAGACCCCACAATCCAACCATTGGACTACTATGACATCTTGGAGCTACTATGATTACTGTAAACATTTTATGCCTTTATTTAGTGCTGAAAACATTAACATTTTATACATCCATTCTATATGGAAAAGCAAATATTCTACATTGTTTTTATTAAATATCAAAGTTGAGTAATCTTCTTTTTTATGAAAACAACAGTAACTCCTGTGTATTTAATGGTTCACAGTCTTTAGTACATTGTAAAAACACTAAAGGAGATCACAGAGTCAGAACATAGTACTTTCATTTTCAAAATAATATTTCCTACTTACTTGCTTTTCTGAAAAACTATCATATATTTTAAAAAGTAAACTATTTTCGGTAGCTGAAGGATAATCTGTAGGTTTGTTCATCTTTAAAAAGCTGAACCCTTCAGAAAGCACTCAGCTCAGCATGGGACAGCATCAGCGTGCTGTGACCTGGATGAAGAATAATAGCATTTGAATAACTACCTCTGATTTGTTCAAAGTGATTTCTCAAACAAAGAGAATTTTGGAAAGGGCAGGAAGCCATTTTCTTTGTCGTTGAACTCCAGTCTGAGGGATGTTAGGCCTTGGGTTTACAGAGGATGTAGTTTATGGTCTTTTAGTTCCGTCTTAACTTCCCTTAATTTCTGGTTGGGTGACGAATACAATAACTAATTGACGTTCCCAAACCATCTTTAATTAATACACAATTGTTTTGATGTTTTACAAATTTAAAACTACTCGTGCTGTGTGTCCTGATGACAGGTGTCCTTTATTTGGGAAATATGATTGAAAATGTCTTAAGTGGCCCTGAGGCAAACATAAACACATTTTCAAGCCTCCTAACTCAAGTATTCAGACATTCAGACATGGCATGCTCTCTGTTCTTCATATTTACAAGACCCTATTATAAGGCAGAATATTTGAAAGGCTCAGAGCTTATTTCTCCAATGACCAGGTAAGAAGACAAACCTTTCTTTGGAATGTGCAGAGTTGGAGCAACCTAGGTCTACTGAGAGCCATTTCCTGCATACACTGTGGGTCTATGTTTTGTGTGTCACATTTCTTCCACTTCCGCAATATGTTCATGAAATTTATTTATTTTGTTATCTGTGGTTGAAAACCCTTTGTTCTCATTGTTCTAATATTCTGTTGCCTGATTATATCATACTTTTTGACCTGTTCTCCTGTTGATGAGTATTTGGCTAGTTTCTTTAATTGTGTACCATGCATCTATGAACTTTCTAGTAGAGTTTTTTTGGTGACAATGGATACGTATTTGAATTGGAACTATGTCTAGGAGGGAAACTGCTGCATCATAGCAGATGAATGTATTAAGCCTACATAAATACTTCCAAAACATTTTCCAAAGTATCTGCAGTGTTTTATGTTCTCACAAACAGTGGGTTACTCTTGATTATTACACAGCCTTGTCAACATTTGATGTTATTGGTTTCTCACTGTATCCATCCTGGTAGGTGTGTAATAGTATTTCATTGTGGTTTTAATCTGTACTTTGTAATGAAGTTGGGCATCTTTTCATAGCTTACTGATCCTTTGGGCATCTTTTTTTGGAAAGTATTCATTTAGTCTTTTGCCAAATTTTCTATTAATTTTTTTCTTGAGGTTTGTAGGACATTTTTATATATCCTAGATTATTTGAAGCAGTTATGTGTATTGCAAATACCTTCTCAGGCTGTGGATTTTTTTCTCTCTCTGGTATTGTTTAATAAAAATAAAATCTTAACTTTAATATTATCCAACATTTCAAAATGTTTTTATGGTTAACAATTGTATATCTTACTTTAAGAAATTTTTGCTTAGGGGGTGCCTGGGTGGTTCAGTTGGTTAAGCTTCCAAAGTTGGCTTAGTTCATGACCTCCTGTTTTGTGGGTTCAAGCCCTGTGTCAGGCTCTGAGCTGTCAGCCTCCTTTGCATTCTGTGTCTCCCTCTCTCTCTGCTCACCTGCTCTCAATGTCTCTCTCTTTCAAAAAATATAAGGAAACACTTAAAAAAATTTAAAAATTAGTAAAAAAAAATTTAAAAAGATATTTTTGCTTAGTCCATGATCACCAAAATATCCTCCTATGTTTTTATCTGAAAGTTTTATTTTTTGACCTTTTACATTTAAATATGCAATCCATGAAGAATTTATTTTTGTGTTTCGTGGGAGACAGGGATCAAGGTTCTTTCCTCCCCCCCCATGTCATTATCTATTGAATTGGCATTATTTATTATAAAGATTATCCTTAAGGTAGCGTAACAATTATTATGAATCAGGTGACTGAATATGTGCGGCCTGATTCTGAATTTTCTATCTTTTCACATTGGTGAATTTGTCTATTCTTGTGCTAATACCACATTGTATTATTTATATAGCTTTATAATTTGCCTTGATTCTTCTATGGTAGTCCTCCAGTTTTATCCTTCAGATTTTCATGTGTTACATTACGTACTGAATTTGTACTTTCCTCCCATGAGTAAGTTTACCCGTCCTTTTAATTTTTTACTTTCTCTCTAAAAATATCTCCTTATATATCTTTCTGTTAAAGATTCATTTATTTTGTTTTTTAAATTTATGTTTCTGTGAGCAATACTTAGGTTTTATTTTCTACTTTTTAGTGCATATACATATGTTATATGTATATATACATATATATACATATATATGTATATGTATATATATATATATATGTATATATATGGACTGATCATCTAAATTTAAATTAATAGTTTGTATGTAGATTCTTTGGAATGGCTATTATTAAAATTATGTCATGTACAAATAATGACCGCTTTATTTTACCCTGCCAATCCTTAGGTCACTATTTCTTTGCCTTACCACACTTGTTGAGATACCAGTACAATATAGAATAGAGCAGCATTATCAGGCATGCTTGTTTTGTTCCTCGTCTATGAGAAAATGTTTCAGAATTTAATCATTTTAAATATATTTGTTTTGGGGCTTTTTCTAGATTATGAGATTAAGAAAGCTCCCTTCTGTTCCTAGTTTACTGAAGTTTTTTTTTTTTTTTAATGCTTGTTTATTTCGAGAAAGAGAGAGAGAGTGAGAGAGCTAGCTAACATGTACCTGCATGAAGGAGGGGCAGAGAGAGAGGGAGAGACAGCGCTCTGCTGTGAGCACAGAGTACAACATGGGGATGCTCTCACCAACCATGACATCATGACCTGAGCCAAAATCACGAATCCTACGCTTAACCCACTGAGCCAACCAGGTGCCCCAAAAGTTTCTTTGTTTTTGATTTAATCACAAAGGTTAAATTTTATCAAGAGAGTGTTCTTTATCTAAGAAATGTTCATATAGTCCTTTTTCTCTTAATGCGGTTAATTACATTGTTGCATTTCCAAATATTAAATCATTCTTGCATATCTGAGTAAAACATTGTGATGGGTTACCATTTTATATATTCCTATATTTTATTTGCTAATATTTAAAGTATCTTTGCATCTGTATTTTGAGAGATTCATTTATAATTTGCCTTTGTGTTTGAGGTCTTTGTAAGTGTTCAAATTAAGGTTACACTTAGTTCATAAAAGAGGTTATAATGGTTCTTCTTTTTTTTTTCAATATTCTGTGGATGAGTTTGTGCAGGACTGTTGTTATTTATTATTCAAATGTTTGGAAGAAATTCGCCTGTGAAGCCATTTAGAACTGACATTCTTTTTAAATTTTTTTTCCTCCAGTAGATTTAATTTCTCCAATAGATCTTACACAATTGCAGTTTTATATTCCTTCTTCTGTCAGCTTTGGTAAATTTTATTATTCAAGGAATTTGTCTATTTTATATAACCAGTTCACATTATTTTCCAAAAAGGCAAGCGGGTTAATGATAAAAATAACGGAAGTTTTTGAAATAGGTTAAAGTGGAGAATGCCTTTTTGAACTTAGATGACAATGAAGATATTATTTTTTAATACTTTTATTATCATCAAGCTTATAAATAGATTTGTTCTCTAGATCTAATATCAGTGGAGGGTATGATCGGATTGCCAGAATGCCTCTATCCTGAAGTAAAATGTGTTTCTTCACTTTTACATAATGTGGATGGTTGCACATTCTCTTTTTCTTTAATTAAAAAAAAAATATATATATATATATATATATATATATTTTTTTTTTTTTTTTTGAGAGAGAGAGAGAGAGAGGGAGAGAGAGAGTGCACAAGCCAGGGAAGGACAGAGAGAGAGGGACACACAGAATCCAAAGCAGGCTCCAAGCTGTGAGCTGTCAGCACCGAACCCAAAGCGGGGCTCGAAATCTAAATGGAGAGATCACGACCTAAACCGAAGTCAGACGCTTAAGCAACTGAGCCACCCAGGCGCCCCTGAAGGTTGTACTTTCTACTCCAATTATGATTGAATTATCTCTTGTCACATTAGTAACTTAACAGGAAGCAAGTGAAAGTCAAATAATCAAAATTTATTGTAATTTTGCATAATATTAGAAGAATACTGGGGAGGAAATTGTTCATCAAACAATTTTAAGAAGTTGAAAGATTAATGAAGGATATTTTCAGATTCAGATGGTAACTTTTCAGAAGTAAAAGGCAATTTACCAAAACCTATGTGTCTTTCTTTGTTTCAGTATCTTATTGATGAGGATGGCAGAGGGAGTGATTTTTACAACCTTTGCATTGTCTAATGGAAATATGAAGGCTCAGAATATTTTCTATGAAATATGAATTTAATGATTTTAATAAAATATACATAAAAGCAAACTATTACTATACAAATTAATTGATATTGCATTTGTTAAAAATCGGTAGCCTTGGGTTAAGAAGGTCAGAATTGGGATTAGCAGTCTTTTATATTTAGATCACTTATTTCTATCTACTTTAAGTATTTTGTCCTAATGTGTGTCTAGGCAAACTGTTACTGACTATGAGTAACTTGAATAGGCCAGGCATCAGAAAAATGGGGGGTGGAAAACAGTGCCAAGGTAGCCCTACTAAAACCATTTTTTAAAATAAAGAATACCAACTCAAAGAAATAAAATCTTTTTCTTTTATTATATAGAATAAGTCTGTAGAAAAATTCTTTAGATATCGTAACATCTGCTTCCTAGAACATGGTCTCAGTATTGTGATCTGCCAAAAAGAGTGTGTGTGAGAAATTAAGACCATAAATGTCAAACTGCTAAAAACATAACACTTTTCATGGTTTGCAGTAACTGTTCTGTTAGCCTAAGAGCTCATTATAAAAATATGGTAGAAAGTAATATCGTTTACTAACGATATTAATCATTAATTAATCAATTACTAACTTTTTAGTAAATCACTAATACATAATGAATTTTCACAAATCTAAAAGAAAAAAAATTGAGAATGCTTTAGAAAACTGGGCAAGGCATGCAGATGGTGATTGACGAAGGAATACAAAGGGAGTTATGGCATGTCTGCCTCAAAAGTACTATGTAACCATTTAAATGAGGTAAAATTACTAAAATTTAGGCAAAGCTCTTACGATACTTTAAATGAAAGTGTTAATGAATTTGTGTGTATAGACACGTATATACAAAAATACAAGAATTGGCATGGCAATATATATACTGAAATATACATATATGTGCACACACATACCTCTCACACACAGTCTTTCTGAGACGTTCTGCTTATTTTTTAAAGATAAATTTCTGGAGGTATAATGTTTGCATCATATCTCAGGTAGATTTTAAATGTAATTGGTGTTGGGGCGCCTTGGTGGCACAGTCGGTTAAGCGTCTGACTTCAGCCAGGTCACGATCTCGCGGTCCGTGAGTTCGAGCCCCGCGTCAGGCTCTGGGCTGATGGCTCAGAGCCTGGAGCCTGTTTCCGATTCTGTGTCTCCCTCTCTCTCTCTGCCCCTCCCCTGTTCATGCTCTGTCTCTCTCTGTCCCAAAAATAAATAAACGTTGAAAAAAAAGATAAAAAAAATAAATGTAATTGGTGTTTATTGCAACATTGCCCTTCAGAAGATTTTATCATTTTACATACCACTTTATAGACATAATTTAAAAATTAAAAAAAAACACTGAAATAGTAATGCTAGTAGTCCTCTCTGAATGGATTATAGAAAAATTCAATTGTATTTTTTTTATTCTTTCTGTAGTACAGATCTCTTGTGCCAAGAGCTTGGAAGGCAAAGGAGTCCCTTTGGCTCAGGAGGCTGAGGTGGACTGGGTGTGGATAGGTGATGCCCTAAGTATAGACTGCAGAGCTCCTGAACATACATATTCTACTGTTCTTTGGCTACAGTTGTAGATATCTGTTATTCTCAGTTTGCCTCTGGTGTAAGCAATAACAATATGTATCTGTCTTTCAGACATTGATTTAGAATACAAATAACCCCATCCGTACTCAATGTTGTCATTCTACTAAGTATTTCAGCAGTGCTTTAAAAAAGAAACTTAAGGGGGCGCCTGGGTGGCTTGGTCAGTTGAGCGTCCGACTTCAGCTCGGGTCATGATCTCGTGGTCCGTGAGTTCGAGCCCCACGTCGGGCTCTGTGCTGACAGCTCAGAGCCTGGAGCCTGTTTCAGATTCTGTGTCTCCTTCTCTCTCTGCCCCTCCCCTGTTCATGCTCTGTCTCTCTCTGTCTCAAAAATAAATAAACGTTAAAAAAAAAAAAAAAGAAACTTAAGGAGTGCCTAGGTTGCAGTCGATTGAGCAACCTACTCTTGATTTCGGCTCAGGTCATGATCTCATGCTTCATGGGATCCAGCTCTGCATCGATTGTGGAGCCTCCTTGGGATTCTCTCTCTCCCTCTCTCTCTGCCCTTCCCTCAATTGCGCTCTTTTTCTTTTTAAGAAAAAGAAACTTAAAAGAGAGCCCCCATCCTAGGCATTACATATTTATAAACAGTCCTTCAGTGAAAGTTACATATAATTCAGTTAATATAAGGAGGTACCATGTCTGGCACTTTCACTATTGGGAATAACTATTTTGTTAGTCACAAATTCATGATGAAAACATGATAGGAAGTATTATCACTTAATGTTTCTGAATCACCTAGTTGGCTAAATGGAACAGAAACCTGTGTAAACATAAAGCGTGATACTTGCATTTCTGGAGTTTATATACACATAATCTTGATCACTAGAGGTGGCAAACGTATTTTTTAGAAGCATCAGATGCTTGCACATCTCCATAACATTGAATAATTGAGATGTGACATTATTAGTACACTGAATTACCTACTTAATTGCTGAACATATACCTAATGCTGAAAGTGTATTTCCACCTGCTTCAATTTGATCTTTTTGAAGAACCTGAATGTTTTGCTGTGACATATCACTAAATTAGAATAGATAAAACTAGGAATGAGAAAGTTGAATTTGAGGTAACTTGAGGGATTTTAAAACTCAAGTGGGTCATGCCAATCATGATTGAGAACAAGAAAAAAATGACTTTTTTTTTGAAAATAGTTTTGCTAAGTGATTTTAGGGCAAAAATGTATCCTCTAAATAACCTCAAATCGCTAACAGCATGCAGAAAAATTGGAGAACACTTAAGTTTGCAAATGAAGATAAATAACAATAATAAACTTGGAGAGAACATAAAGTTATGTTTTACAATAATGACAAGATCTTGTTTGTGTTCCATGGTATAACATAGAGAAACACAGAGGACCAAACAGACCCTGATTTAAATTCTGAATGCACAACTTGTAGTGTGTAGGACACACATGAGTTCCCCAGGAACCCTCTGGTGTTCATGGAGTCAGAGCCCAGAGGGAATAGACAAGAGACTGGGCAGAGGGATAAACATTCATGGCTGTATTTCCCTCGACTTGCATTACATTGCCAAGGTCAAAAAGGAGCTGAGGTCTCTGAGAAATGGCAGCTGTAATTTGTGTGGCCAGATGTCAACAACTAAATCAAAGCAAGAGGCTTGGATGAGTAATAAAATATAAGCCCTTGACTGTGGTATTCTGAAGAGTAAACATGCATATTAGAAAACCAAGAAACGAAAACATAAAATCTGGTCACAAGTGTGAGTTCCTACATTAAAATCCCTTTGATCTTGAGCAAACTTATGACCTCTCAGAAACTCGGTTTGTTTCTTCTTTGTATCTCTGGAGGCTATATGAGCCAGGAATGAATGAATGTATGGAAAGTTTTTCTGAAGAAAATAAAAATAATACACAATCCTTGCAGGCAGCTTAACATAGTAGTTCTTAGTCTTGGCTCTAGTTACAAAATGAAAGGAGTTCAAAGCTAAAGTTTCTTATTTACTAGGCATGTGGCCATTCGTCTTCTCTCTTGGTTATAGTTTTCTTAACTTTCAAATGGATATGTCAGTGGTGCCTATTTTCTCCGACGTTTTGGTGATTAGGTAAAACACCACAGGTGAAGCATTCAGTTCATTGCCTAGTACATGGTATGCCTTCAAAAAATACTGGCTGCAGTTATAAAAATGTGAAGCTGTCCTTAGTCACTGGCATGTTCAGAAAGCCCGATAATTAAAATAATAAGTGTCAGAAATGATAACAGTGACTCTAGTCATTCAGTAAAATTGGATTATTTTCAGGAAATGTTCTCTCTCTCTCTCTCTCTCTGTCTCTCTCTTTTTTTTTTTTTTAACCTAGCTGATTTTATTTTGGTATAAATCATCCTAACACAAGAGAACCATGGTTTCGTAATTATGTGCCCACGAATTCTAGAAAAACAAAGGTGAAAGGCCTTTCATAGTTAATATTATACTCTGATTTCTGTGTCATTACCATCACAATAGGCTTTTGTATTAGTTGCTGGGAAGCATTAGCGAGAGGAAAAATATATTTTTATTGGCATCTATTAATCAGTACTGGAGAAGCGGCTGAAAGGAAATTCACAGCAATTTCTCTGTTCACATCAACCAGGAAGTTTCCATAAATCCTTGCTCCTCTAACAATTGTATGGTGGTCAGAAAGCGTATGTTATAAAGTCAGGTTGCTGGGTGTGAATACTGTCTCAACCAGTTGCTAGCTGTGTGACTTGGGGCAAGTTGTTAAACATTTCTGGGCTTCAGATTCCACAGTCTTAGAAAGACAGAAGAAAAGAATGAATATAAAGTGTTTAGCGTGCTGGATGCTATATTTTACTTATTTTATTTATTTTTGTTTTTTATTTTATTTCCTTTATTTTTTATTTAAATTTTTTTAAAGCTATATTTTAAGATACCTGCAGAAAAATACTGACTTGAAGGGTTACATACATAGTGATGTTTATAGCAGCGCTATCAACAGTAGCCAAATCATGAAAAGAGCCCAAATGTCCATTGACTGATGAGTGGATAAAGAAGATGTGGTGTACATATACACATATGATGGAATATCACACAGCCATCAAAAAGAATGAAGTCTTGCCATGTGCAACAACGTGGAAGAATTTAGAGTGTTGTGTTAAGCAAAAGAAGTCAGAGAAAGACCAACACCATGTGATTTCACTCATATATGAAATTTAAGAAAATAGATGAACATGGGAGCGGGGGGCAAGAAAAAGAGAGAGGCAAACCATAAAATAGACTCTTTGCTATAGAAAACAAATTGATGGCTATTGGAAGGGAGGAGGACAAGGGGATTGGTTAAGTGTATGATGGGTACTAAGGAAGTCACGATGAGCCCTGGGTGTTGTATGTAAGTGATGAATCACAAAATTCTACACAAGATACTAATATTACACTGTAAACTAACTAGAATTTCAACAAAAACTTGAAGGAAAAACAAAATCCCTGCATGGCAAGAAGTAAAACTGATAGTCATTATTAGTGATCATCCTCAATATTCCATTAGAATCTACAAAACTGACCATTGTGGAAGGTATTAGAACATGTGCCATCAACAGAGATGGCCCATCTGGAACTAAGCGGGCAGAAATCCATTAATGTTTGAATATCCATATAAAATCTTCTGTAACTCTGAAAAGTTGTGATGATTTCACACTAAATGGATTTCATACTAAATTCCCACAATGAGATTTTATTAACCATTTTATACAATAAAATTAGTTTAAAAGTCCTCTGTATTAGCTTGGAAAAATTATATCAGTGAATAAAATACTACTACATATTTATAATCACTTTTTTTAATCAATTGTATGAACAAAAAACTCATAATTTTTACTGTCTAGGAAGTGAATACTAGTGGAGGAAAGCAGAATGACAATTGCCCTCTCTTACTCTTTTATTTCTTTTTCCCTTAGATCTGACAAAAATAAAATTACCTTATTACAATTTTAATGACTAGGTTATATATCAGAACTGCAGGACTTTCTCTTCCTAGAACCAAAAACCACAGACAATATGGAAGAATAGAGTAGATCTTTGAGGTTCATGAAGAAAATATCTCAAGAACTTCTGGTATCCAATATTTTCATCTTTTTGTTAATACTCTTTTTTAATGTTTATTTATTTTTGAGAGAGAGAGAGAGCATGAGTAAGGGAGGGGCAAAGAGAGAGGGAGAGAGAATCCCAAGCAGGCTCTGAGCCCCACATGGAGCTCAAACCCATGAACCATGAGATCGTGACCTGAGCCAAACTCAGATACTTCACCGACTGAACCAAAGGGGTGCTCCATCGAATATTTTTAAACACAACTACTGTAAAGCATAACATCTTCCCAATAAAATAGAGCAGAATCTAATCAGTTATATATGACCTTTGAAGGTTCATTATTAGACTTAAAGGTAACAATAATGGCAACATGTATGAAGCACTAACTACCTGCCATGTACCATTTCAAGCCTTTTTTAATCTTCACAACGATCCCATAAAGTGTGTTTTTATTGTTCCTGCTCTCATTTTAAAGTTTAAAAAACTGAAGTAAGAGGAGTTAGGCAATTAGCTTCACATGGTGCTGATGACCTGTTCATCCAGGCAGTCTGGTTCCCGAGGGCACTTAGGCCCTGGACTGTTCTCCCTCCAATATAAACAGTATGAAAGTCCTTTGGAAAGCTCTTGTCATAGATAAGGTCCACATGCTTGTTGATATGCAAAGTCTTGCTCAAAGCCTTATTGTACTATAGATATTATGCTGTCAACCACTTATTAAAAAGTGTTTCTCCCACAGGATTCTAATTCATGCCTTAGGAAACTTGCACATTATCATAGTCAGCAAACCATCAGGCACTTGCAAAATACTCAGAATTGGCTGACAGGATTATATTCGTGATTCTCAAGAAGGTTCCATATAAATAATGGTAAATTTATAGCTAGTTAGGATAACTATATTTTGGTGAAAACAATCTATTTGACCTATTTTTAAAGGGAAAAATAAAACATTTAAAATGTCAAATAATGAAATTCATCAACAGTAGGTTTCCTTTTTTTTGTGAACTATAGATAAATAATTTTATGCCCCCTCCCTTTGTTTTCTAATCATATTTAAGAGCTATGACAAGCCTCCAGGACTTTATGGACAGAATCAGGCCACTGTGTGGGTAGGTGGAACTTTTGATGACAACAGAAAACAATGGTATTATTTCTCTTTCTGTTCATTTTTGCTCTCAGGTCCTTTTAGATCTATATGATAAAGCTTGAATGTTTTTTCCTCCTTGGAATGTGCTACTCATACTTTGATTGAGATTGGAATGTGACTCCTAAAAAAAGGTGAAGGGCAGGTTACTTAGGAATTTGTCTTTCCTGAATATCAGAAGGGAAGGACAAGGGTGAGGAACAAAGGTGACATAAACTACATCTTAGCACAGCAAGGAAGGGAAGTGTATAAAGACTTAAGGTAGAACTCCTTTCATGAAATAAGTAGGTTGAAGCTGAAATCTTCTGCATCTCATTTGACTAATCCCAATTCAGTGTAATGCACTAAATATACATTGAGCTCTTACTGGCTGTTAATAGAGCAAAGAAGCAGTATGCTTCTTCATGGTGGCTAGACTTTGCCTTGGATCAGGATGAATGTTTCTTTTTTTTTTTAATGTTTATTTGGGAGAGAGAGAGCATGAGCATCAGCTCTATGCTGATAGCAGAGAGCCCAATGCAGGGCTTGAACTCAGGAACTGTGAGCTCATGACCTGAGTCAAGGTCAGACACTTAACTGACTAAGCCACCCAGAGGCCCCAGAGTGGATATGTTAATTATAGTTCCCAATGAAGGACCATAGTGTATCTTCACCTATCTGTGGAAAGCCTTTGTGGAGAGTTCATAGTCTTTTTGTATTTTCAGGGTTTTTTTTCCTCTTAATTACAACTATCTTCTTATTTCCTCCTTTGTGTAAAAGCTTATATCCTAATCTGTTGTGATTTTTACTTTCTTCCCAGTTTAGGTGATGTGATAGAGTTAAAACTGTGTATTATTCACCACAATTGCTCTTTATGTAGAAGATAAATCTTGAAATGTACTTAGAATGGGGAATGAGAGGAAAAAGCAATGTCCCAGAGTGGAAACGAAATATAAAATAATCCTAGAGAGACTAGAAGTAGAATTTGCTTCTGAAAAGTTGAGCTGAGGGAGTGGAGGTAGGCAGGAGGGCAGTGGAGAGAGAGGGCCAGGCACAAAGTGAGCTTGTCCTAAGTAAATCCTTGTTAACTGAGTGTGGAAACTTGAATCTTTGCCACAATCACTAAATTAGTTAAGCTGAACAAGCCCATAAGATGCTTATTATGAGTATGTGTGTATTTGTAGGTAGGTGTATAAAACAATGAAGGGACTGAATTTCAATTATAGTGAATTTCTGTTACAGGAGATGAATCAGATAAAGAACCTCAGACAGAAGATTATGGGTATGTGAGAGTTAAAAATGAATCATTTCCAGTTCTATTTGCTTTGACAAAGATTACTAATTCCAAATGAAAGAGTATAAAAAGAGTCCTTCTTTAACCTGTTGGAGTTATTTTAAAGGTCCCTAGTAACAATTAAAAAAATCTTATCAATACAAAGTACATCCATTCTCATATTTCTGGAAAATGAAACCATTTTTATAACACTGTATAAAGCATTATGTTGCAATACAATTTATTTGAAAAAAATATTTTCCCCCTTAAGTTTTCATTCAAGAGAATTTTAATTGTAACACATGAGCTTTGCAATTTATGCAGAGTCTGTCACAGAATATAAAGTTTGGTTTTGACTTAGATTCTTAACAGACTCTATAAGTAAACATCATATACCATGTCCAAATAATGTCACAGAACTTTTGGTATATTTAAAAACATAGTGGGGGGGGGGGATGCTTTCTACAATGAGGTGTGGTCTTTTCTGCTTTGAGTTTTGTTGTATAAATTTTAATGACTCCCCTAGTAGATGGAGCATGAAGAGCAATAAGCAAATAGCTTGATCAAATAATTGAAAATTATGTTACAGTTTACAGAAGAGAATGATGTGTTTTAAGAGCTGGCATTAGTGGAGATTATATTGAATATAGTAGTGAGGAACGAACTGTAAGCATTTCAAGCGGAGAAAAGCATTAGAGCAGAGATTCTCAGTTTAATCTTTTTGAAAGAGAACTGGGGACATGGAGGTGGAAACATTGAGAAAGCTGAGATTTGACAGACTGGTAGAACAATTATGATAACACATTTTACACCATGGTAATTAGTAGGATTGTTTTCCTGAACTTATATGTGTGTGTATTCTTTAAACACCACATTACTCTCTCTAGAGGAATGAAAAATATAAGAATTTTTTTTAATAAGAAAAAACCAGTGCCTTAATAATGTCATATAACTCTTAAATTATTCTACTTGCATTATTTCATGACTCCACAAGCATGCTACAAGTTGCACATATGTTAGAGATATGAGCTCTAATCCATAGATAAGGAAACTAAGTCAAAGAAGGTAAGTGGGTAATCCATGATCACATGTTGCAATCAAGACTAGAATTTAAATATCCTGAATAGCTATCATACCAAAATGTATACTCTCATACTTCAGTCTGTTACCCATTGATCCCTGCTACATGAGATATTATATAAGATTATTAAGAAATTATTGAATACTTCTTTTTTTTTTTAGTTTTCTTTTTTAACGTTTAGTTTTGAGAGACAGAGAGAGATTAGGCTTGAGCTGGGGAGGGCCAGGGAGAGAGGGAAGTACAGATTCCGAAGGAGGCTCCAGGCTCCAAGCTGTCAGCCCAAAGCCCAATGATGGGCGGGGGCTCAAACTCATGAGCCCCAAGACCAGGACCTGAGTCACCCAGGTGCCCCTTGAATACTTCTTTAATAGTTCTTTGATATGCTTCAAAAAACTGATTTCTTCAATCTGCTTGATTAAGTATCAGCATTGCTAGGATTTTGAAATCTCTGTAAATTAAATGAAAATCCACCATAGTCCTTATCTTTTAATAGCTTATAATCAATTCTAATAGAACAGTAAGGTAGATTACCAACTAAATATGCACAAATCATGCATTGAAACAAGTTACACATACAAATCTTGCATTTTTATATCTGATTATTTAAATAAAAAACTTGAATCAAGTTTATTTTTATTCGTTTATGAAATGTTAAATAAATGAATAGTAAATAAACAATATTAAGGGGGAAACATTTTGGGGGAAATAGACTATAAAATACATGGAGGAGAAACACTGGACATAATTTAAAAGAAAAAAGTTGAGAATCATGACATAAACATTTTTCTGAAAGAACCATTGATGCTTTCTTAGTGGGGAGGTCATGTGGCTAGTTGTTTGTGGGACCACTGATTTCTTTGACTTGCTTTAATCATGACCTGTAATACTACTTTCAAGTTCAACATAACAATGTCCATTAATCTTGTAGTTGCCTTGTTCTGTAGGTTGGGTCATAGGATGAGAACACGTGACCATACTAACTGCAACACCAAAACATGGTATGGGTTTAGGAGGGGAAAAATAGGACAGTTTGGCACGTCCATGACCTTGGCACTGACCTTTCTCTATCACTCTGGACATTGTTTTCAAACATCCTTCCCTCCCTGCCCTCTGTCCCCAGGAGCATAAAGCGACTGGAAATCATTCATAATGACTTCCAATCCCTCTTTTTCAAATGATAATGGCATCAAAGGACCAGATTTTATAAATAACTGACATGATGTCCTAATCATTGGGCTGTATGTATAATTCTCCACTGCAATGGTCAGAAAAGAGAAAGTTCCTGACAGTGTTGATGACTGGAGAGTTAGAAGTTAAAAAAAATATATAAACAGTGTTCCAGCTTATTATAACATTTGCTTTCAAGCATAAGCCATACCAAATAAGGTTCCTTGGCTGGATGTAGAATGGAATGCAGTTTGAAAACACCTATTTGGCATGTTTCAATAAAATATGTGCCAAAAACTAAAAACCTTGTAAACATCTGTGGTTCCGGAGACATTTTGTACTTTCATGCAGTATAATCACTCAAAAATCACTAAATAGAAGCTTTCTTTTGGATAAAAAGCTTCCCTTTTTCTGAAAATAAAGAAAATTGTGCCATTTTTTACTTGACAGTGGAATTTTTCAAATTCTTTATTAAAGCAAGTAAAAATAAACATTTTAATTTTTAGATTTTTCTTTGAATCAGAAACATTGTCCAAAGAGCTTCTCTCTTGGAAATGCTTCTTATGGTAACAGTATTTTGAGGGTTATCAACTGTTCTACGCTGAATTGCAATGGCTTATACTTTCCTTTTTGTGTTCTTTGACTGATAGTGCTTTAAAAAGTAAATGTCTATTCCTCTACTGATAACTTATGGAAAAAATAACAAGGCATAAGTATAAAGAATATGCATATATATATGCTAATTAATCTTTACATCAATTACATGATTTGATCAACTGGAAATAAACATTAGAAAACAGTACTGATGTCATTGATGTCTATTAGACCATACTTTCAATGAAGTACAGAGTCGTATTTTATTGATATGATCCAGGTTTATTGTTCTGTAGAGGTGGTATGGGACTATTAAAAATAAAAAGTCTTCATTGGATACCTAAGCCTATAACAGAGACTGCCTTGCGTCCTCAATTTATGCATCTCTACAGCCTTGGGAACAACTGTCACATTGTAATTAGCAGTAAATGTTGGTGGAATGAGCAAGTGAATAGTCTAAACATTAGGAAGTAATGAAGCCATGACCTTAGACCTCCTTACTACATGGATATCTAGTTGGGAATACTAGTTGGGAATACACTGGAATTTGTGTTATACAATTAGTGTAGTATTAGTCACAGTATTAATGTAGCCAAGGAAGTTTTTAAAAACATCAAATTTATCTCAGTTGAGTTATACACCATTATGTTTATCATCAGGAATAGTAATGTAACAAATATTATTTAGGGAGCACATATAAATGATTCAAAAAATCTTTCTCACTGAATCTGTACAAATATTCTATTTTAAATATGACGAACTTCAAATATCAGGAAGCTTAAATAACCTGTCTGTGGATTATAAGTAACAGAGATCTGAATCAGGAATCTGAAGCAAGTTTTGTTTATTTTTACAGCCTATAGAACTTCTATCTATGCAGCTGTTTCTCCTAGGAAGACACACAGAATATTATGTATCACTTTAATCTCACATAAAACACCAATGACCAATTTACCAAAGCTAGGCCATGTATCAGCACACTGCAAGGAAGCACTCCATAGAATTAATCAATTAAATCTCCATATACATCCAGACACTGCCACTAGACTCCTATACTTGGGTCATACGTTACAGATTAGTGATTACAAAAGGATATGTGTCCTTTGAGAAGATAATGGGAGATGAGGTACCAATGTGACATCAATCACCAGAGAACTGAAAACAAATAGTGACGTATTTAGATTTGTGATACTCTGACTTTGTCAGTGCTTGTGAGAACTGGCCTTGGTGTTAAGATAGTTATATCAATAGTAGCTGTGAGTTGTTCAATGCCTCTGGCATTGTTTATCGTCCCTCATTACCTGCTCAGCATTCCACGGATTGCTAATGGGTAATTTTGACAATAACACGCCGGAGACCAGCTCCAGCAACCAGGGGTTCCTGAAGGAAGAACAGCATCTGTGAAAATAAAATAAAACTAAAATAAAAAACTGGAAAATAAAAAACTAAAATAAAAAACTAAAACTAAAATAAAAATGGACGCAGACACGGGCAGTGTGTAGAACTGGCCGATTTATTGCAGTAAACGTAGCATTATATTTGCTAGTGATTTCCTTGTAACATATGTCATCTATGTTTTTCTAACATTACCTAATTCTAAAATTGTTCTTTTGTATAATCACCCAATAAGGAATAATATGATTGTTTTGTCGTAACGTTCCCTCCTGCCCTTTGCTTATTGATTAATTTTTTAATTGTTTTTATTATGTATCTACATTTATCTATAATTTACAAAGCATTTGCTTTGCTGTTTTCACGAAAGGTCATTTATCTCTCAACATCTCAAGTGGAACAGTTACAGGGACATGACCTCTTAGTTGTTTCCCTGAACCATTCGTGGTTTTGAAGAACAAAAGTGTTCGCCTGAGTCCGAGGTGCCAGGAAGGGGGCCAAGAGGGCCTTAGAAACCCAAGGCTTATACATTCTCAGAGAGACAATGCACCTAGGAACCAATGAACTTTCTGTACTTTAACCGACTAAGTTCAATTATCATCTGGAATGCCTCTTGGGGGCCACGTGGGCCCAGGGGTCAGAGTGACCTGTGTCCATAGATACACTCCTTAGTTACCGGAGTGGGGCTTTCGGATCCATATGTCTCCCCTTCGTTGGCCGCCTTTGCTGGCAAATGCAGGAGGCTATCTTTCCTGCAAGTAGAGGAGTCTCCATAGGGAATGGCAAGGGATAAACGTAAGGCCGCACAATTTCTTGCGGAACCTTATTTTTTTCCCTAATGGTTCTTTTCCCAGGGGGCCTGCCGAGGGCAATTCCCGGTACTTTTAAGGCCAAATTACCTAAAAGCAGGAGTCCAAGAAGCTTCACTGTCGGCGGGCCACCCTGCAGTCACCAATCCGTCCACAGCCTGGGCTTTGCCACTCAGCTGGGTAGCCCGGCTTCCACCAATAACAGACAAGATAGTAAGAGGAGTACATGCTGTCACGAAGAACCACTGGCCATTTTTGAACTTTATTGTAGCACTGATGAATTTACCTAAAAAAATTGTCCATACATGCATAAAAAAGAAATATCACACATATATTTCCACTCATTGATGGCCAGTTTAAAACTACCTAATTGGTTTTTTATAAAAAATGCCATTTAACTTGATCTGAAAAGAAATTGAATGTTGATCCCTAAAACAAAGCTTTTTGGCCTTTCACATCAAATTCAAGAATAACCTTTTAGTATGTAAGTAAGATAGCTATAACAGAACTTGAACATAGGCACTTAGTAAATATTGCTAAGATTTACTCTTCATGGCATTTATATCCTTAAATTACATGATTTGTGGTTAATTACTGGTTGATTCATTAGTAATCATTTCAACACAACATATTATTTTTTCTGTTATATAATACACTATATTAATAAATATTATAATTTTAAATAACTATATGCAAGTTTTATGAGTATTTGATATTAAACTCATTGCTTAGTCATTATAAATTGTTCAGAATACCTTTGGGATCAATAGAAGCAAAATATTTAAAACCTGATGTTATTTTAAAGCTTTTTTTTCTAGAAATCTAGTGTTTATTGTTTTGGTAATTCATATTCTAATCATTTAAAGAACCCGTCTTCAGCCATAGTGCACATTAAACAATCTAATTGGTGAATCAACTTAAAGGCCAGAAAATATAATCAAATATGAATTAGTTTATTTTGGATCACACCACCACCAGTGTAAACACCTCACATATTTATAGGATTATATAAACCCTGGATATGTTTGAGTCTTTAAAACTTGATTTAACTGGTGTGCTATTCATTTTAAAGTTATTATTGAAACTGGTGTCCCCATGATAAGATTTTACAAAGCTCAAGATCTGGTGCATGTAAACAGATAATTTTTTATCAGAACTAGATACATTAAGCTAATTTTGTACTCGCTTGCAATGTTTCAATAGTTTATAATAAGTGAAATAACATACTTTTGCAAATCTTTTTCATAAAAATGTCTTAATGAGGTCATTATATAAAGATAATTTTTACCAGAGTAGGGGTATAGCTAAACAAAAATAAGCAAACTACAGTGAGAGATCCTTTCTTTTTTTTTTTTTTTA
Organism: Felis catus; assembly: GCF_018350175.1. Lineage (NCBI taxonomy): Eukaryota > Metazoa > Chordata > Mammalia > Carnivora > Felidae > Felis > Felis catus. Next base: position 106,222,772 of record NC_058369.1, read on the forward strand.
ATTTTTTTTTAAAGTTTTATTTATTTTTGAGACAGAGAGAGACAGAGCATGAACGGGGGAGGGGCAGAGAGAGAGGGAGACACAGAATCAGAAGCAGGCTCCAGGCCATCAGCCCAGAGCCATCTGAGCCATCAGCCCAGAGCCCGACCGGGGGCTCCAACTCACGGACTGCGAGATCCTGACCTGGCTGAAGTCGGACGCCTAACCGACTGAGCCACCCAGGCGCCCCAATCCTTTCTTTTTTTTAATAGAAGTCCATGCAAGTTGTATTTGAAGGTTTGAAATCATTTCCAGCTCAAATAATTTCCATTTTCTACAAAGCTTTCCCCTTAAATGACGTTGCAAGAACATGTGATCAATGCCTGTAAATGAACATTAGTTCTCCCATCAGACCTGAGAGAGGGTTTGCTGAGGGCTGGTACCAGGGATGAAGCTCGCTCCCATGGGATTTCTTTTGTCCCATCTTCTTCCTTAGCATAGTGACCCATAAACAGTAAGTTCTCGCCTTGATGCCAAATTTAGCAACCTCTACAATAACCGCATGACTAGAGTGAATTTTTATTAGTGCTTTGGATTAAGTGATGGAGATGGGCCCTTGAAGAGTACGAAGTTGCTGAGATTCAGTTTGGGGATTTAGAGAAACTTCCTTTGTTCCAAGTAAGTGGCATTTTTTTTTTAATTTTTTTTTAGCTTTCCCTTAGGTCCATGGAACTTTGACTTTCGGTGGGTATTAAGTTATGATTAAAGAGCAGTTCCTTAAATATGCTGCATCATGTGTGAGTTTTGGAGATGAAGACATGTGGTAGGAGTTGAAACATTAACAGGACCTCGTCAGTAAAGTCAGTGTCTATGAGGAAGGGTGAACTGGCCTCATTCGCTCAAAGAGCCATTGGCCAAATATCGCTGCTTCAGAGGAAGCAGCAGTACACATACCACACGAGTATATTCTCCTTAGTTTACAAAAATGTTCCTTTTAATGATTAAAAAAACCTACTTTCTTACCTACTTTAGATTTCCAGGCAGCCAGTGGTGGTAGTATCGTAATTGTTTTTATTGTCATTATTATTAAACATTATTTTTAATTGCTGGTGCCAGCTTGAGAGTCTCCATATTTTGTGCTTCATCTGGGTTCACCTTTCTGGAAGCTGTGCTTTCCCTGTCATAGCATTCCCATCAGATTTCCTTCTGGAGAAAAGCCCGATGGTGTGGTGCTATTTTCATTTGAATAGAATTAAGTGAGCTTTGATTTTTCTGAACTCTTCAGGTTTTGTCTTGTACAATGTGAATGTGACATTTTGATCTGACTTTCCCTGGTGCCTCCTTCCTGGTTATTTTGTCTGCTTTTCAGCATTCTCTAAGTTGACAAAGACATAAATATACAAATTATGTAACACTGAGGTTTGAATTAAAAAAAAATCAGGCTTCATTCCAATATTTCTAACAGAGGGGAACAAACATAAGAAATACGTTGTAAAGGTGTTGGGAGAACCAGACTAAAAAAGAAGAATAGGTGCAGTCTTAAAATTAGGAAGCTGATGAGGTACCTGGGTGACTCAGTCTGTCAAGTGTCTAACTTCGGCTCAGGTCATGATCTTGCGGTTCGTGAGTTCGAGCCCCCACCACCGTCAGGCTCTGTGCTGACAGCTCAGAGCCTGGATCCTGGTTGGGATTCTGTGTCTCCCTCTTTCTCTTTCAGGCCCTCCCCTGCTCACACTCTGTCTCTCTGTCTGTCTCTCTCTCAAAAATAAACATCAGAAACAATTTTAAACAAGGAAGCTGGTAATGCCATTGGTTTGGAGGCTGACAGGTCATTGCTGACCCCTCACTGGTACGTGGATATCTAGCTGATGTGGATGCCTGACCCCAGGTACTTCTCCTTTCGTTCTGCCTTTATACCTACCTCCAGTGTCTCCTATTGGGAGAAAGCAAGAGAAAAACAACTGGCAAAGGAATCAGACAAATTCAATTTTCTTTTTTTTTTTTTTTCCTTAAATATAATTTATTGTCACATTGGTTTCCATACAATTTTTGGGATAGGAAAAAAAAACATACAGAAACAAGAAAAATATATAGGTTAATGGTTACAGCAAATTACAAACCCAGTGTCTACCAAAGCTGCCAGTGAGATTTTTAGATTTAGGCTTGAAGCATCCTCAGATGAGTGTGGGAACAGGTAGCAGGAATCAGATTGGTCTCTCTGGTTTGTAACTCAAATGTCTGTGGTGATCCTTTTGAATGGCCCATTTGTAAGAAGGAATTGTTTGTATAAACTGGAGAAAGCAGAATGAAAAATAAAAGTACAGCCATCCTAGGAGAAGTTTCAGGTGTTCCACAGGTTCACAGGAATAAGAAGGCACATTAGTTTGCTCTTGATTTCCTGTAAAGGAGGTACAGGTTTTATTTAGATACAGGAGCCCATGAAGAATGTCCCTCTAACTTAACTGCAGTGGGAGTACATAACAGTACCCAGTAGGGGCTCTTTTATTTTGGAGTTAAATCCCCTTTTTTAGACTTTCCATCCTTTGAATAAACCAGGTCTTTGGGCAGCACATGGGGTGAGTTTGTAGTAACTGTCAGATCATGTTTAGGGAGACTTTGGTTTACATATTTAGAGATTTAGGAATTAATCCAGCCTCAAGTGAATAATAAAGCACTGTAGTCTTTATCTGTTGATAGGTCTACGATGAGAAAAGTCTTTGCATATAATTATTGGGGGAATACATCCAATTTTCCAGTTGTTTAAATAATCATATGCCCATGGGGTCTTATTATTATTTCCACAGAATAACAAGCACAGAAGATTGTCCATACATGGAATATACATGAAAATTGTGACGATTTTTCTGAGGTTTACTCAAGTTGTCTAGTTTAGGCAAACAACCAACATTTAAAGACAATCAGAACTAGAATTTAATATCCATAACAGTGCATTTTGAAACAGTTTTTCTCTCTAAAGACTCACCATTTCCAGAGATAGCCAAATCAAGACCAGTTCATTTGTAGAACAAGTCCAGTTTTAACAAACATGGCCTAATTATTTGCATAAGCTCAGCAAGAGTAGCAATTGATCATAAGGATCTTTTAAAGTTTGCTTTTCTGGAAACTTTTATAAGGAATCTCCAGATTGAACTTTTGGTAGCCTCTCCATGCCAGAAGCCAAACCAAGTACTTTGGTCAGATATGCCTGAAACACCTGTAAAAGTGGGTGAATTCCTCTTCACGAAGTCCCCAAGATATCCTGAGGTTCCTGCACCTGCCAGTAAGGGACATTCTTTATTCACCTGGTAAAGTTGCTGGGAAATCTGTAAGTAAGGTATCAGGCCAACATTTCCAAGGGGTTTTATGGCTCCATGTTTCAAAAAGTCCACCTTAGTTCCTTAAAGCTGTCGGGTCATACCCGAGTCTACGCATGTCCCTTTTAAAAAGGACATTCCAGTCAAAGCCTTGGCAAAACAACCAATATTTCCAATGGTGTCCAGTTACCAGGAGAAGATTCTTATTGCACTTATGCAAATAATTATAATTGCCATGAAAGGAAATACTCAATGAGAATGTTTGAATTACAGAGGGTTTAGGTAGAGAGAAAAGTTAAATGCTTCAGTTTACAAATGAATATTTCATGACATCTCTGTGTATTACAGATATCTTAAGAGAAATTTTCCTTAATCTGGAAGAGCAAGCATTAGAGAACCAGCAATATTTTGAACAAGAGTCACAAAAACTGTAATCTTCCTCGGTTTATTTAGGTCCATGTTCCTAATTCTTACTCAGTTTGAATGCAGCTTTTTAGTTCTGGAAATTCTTACCCATTTTAGTATTAATCTTAAAGAAGTCAAATACATGTATTTGTCCTAAAAGTTCTTTTTATGAATCTCCTTGAAGATAAAATGCATTTTATGAGAGAATAAGAATAATTATAAATGACAAAATCTCCAAAATGGACATTGTTAAAGATCCGATGCAATTGACAAGGAAACTCGGTTATTTCTGTGACATATAACACCTCAATAATCAGAATATCAAGTGAGGACCTTATACCAATACCAAAACATTAAAACTTTGGGAATTGAATATATATTTGAGCTCTTACAGCATTTACCCATGCAGTACAACCTGTGGTTTACCATTATTTGACAGTGCTTTTCCAAATAACATACAGAATACAAAGGCCTAATTTGTCAAAAAGACTTCATTTACAATTTAAATCTTGGGAAAGTTTGTTAAAACCTTAGAAAGTTATAGAGAACATTCTAAATAGGCTTATAGATCATTACAATCTTAAAACTTTAAATTATTTATTTAAACAAGATGGCAGTAAGAGATTCCAAAGGCAAATGTATAGCATTATATAGTTGTGAGCAAAACCTAGCTCCTTTACCATTGGGAAGTTTCAACTTTAAGTGACCAAAGACTTGATAACGATGAAACCTAAAGCTTTGGTTTTCCCAGCAGACAAAAGAGAAAAAAAAAAAAACCCTTTTGTTTATATTTTCTTATCAAGAGCAGATCAACAATCCAAGAAAATTTTGTCCTTTGAAAAGAGAGAGAAGCAGAATCTCAACCTTATACCAGTTTATTGTTAAAATTCATTCATCTGAACGATAGTCCATCCCGACCACACATAAAACTCCTTCTACAACTTTGCTTTGCCTTCAAATTTTGTCCTAAGCTATTTTTCTCCAAACAACCAGTCTCATTTAGGACAAAATTACTTTCTTTTACCCTCAACAAAAAAATATATTTCCATTCTTTTTGTCTTTCTTACATTTCTCCCATTTTCCTGCATACAGAGTTGCTTTCCTTATTTCCATCAGTCTTAAGTACACTTAGCAGAATTTTAACACTTAGAAACCTTAGTCTTCATTGAGAACTTAGTAACCAATCCTACACTGTTACACCAGAATTCTTTAGATGATAACTTCATGAGTCAGTTAAGCACAAAACACATTTTCCAATAGACCCAAATAGCCTTAATTTCTCTACAATAAGTCAAAAGCAGATAAACCTTATGTTTAGTAATCAATGCTTCAGCACTCCATTCTATTTGGAAAAGACCTAGATGTCCAATGAATTTCATTTGCTGTGCAAACTTTAAAGCAAAAGTTTAAAGTTTCAGGTTACCAAAGACTTTGAAAGCTATCTTAACAATTACCCATGATAACTTTGAGACAGACAAAATTAAACATTATTTTAAGTCATCTTTTTTGCTAACAAAGTGCAACAGAGATAACATGAGCTTATTTGACCTTTAGTAAACCTTGGTAGAATAAGTTTCATATTTAATGCTGATAACTTTAAAGCCAGGTCCAACGAACTTATACTTTAGTTTAAATAAGTATGTTCCACTAGGGTCCACTTAAAAGACAATCAATTTTTTCACATTGTCAGTTTTTACCTGGGATACCAGTAGGGGAATCTGAAGTGGGTGGCCCAAGGGGGTGCTCTTTACTGCTTGACATTTAGGGTGGGAAGAGAAGCCAATGGTGCCTGAGGCACTGAGGATGGTATAGGAACCGGTTATCTAGGCTGCACCTAAAGAGGTACAGAAACAGGAAGGACAGGGGAAGGCAGAAGAGGTGAGATGCCACCAGCAGGTAGAGAAAGAGCATTCATGGTTCATCAACTTTGTCACTGGGACAGAGGAGCAGACACTAAGTTTTTTTTTTGTTTGTTTGTTTGTTTGTTTGTTTTTCCATCAAAGTGGAAATATGGTGTCCATGTTAGGCTGGAGAAGACGGGGAATTTTCCTGGAACAAATAGAGTTTCATCAGCTGCTTTGGAATATTACTGAAAGCCCCTGTCCTGAGGTAGACTAATCATAGTTGGCTACAATTATAGCTGTTAATCCAGGAAATGAATGAGAAAGAAGCCCTCACATCTATTAGGCAGAGGAACAGAGAGAAAGAGTCAGTGTCTCTTTTGTCAGGGATGGCCTTGTTGCCTCCAGTAACCTGGGTTCTTTTAGGAGGCCTATTTAGACAGTTATCATCCAATATATCAAGAGGGAGTTTACTGGCCTGGTTAATGACCGAACAGGTTCTGCAAGAGGCCCTGGGATCCAGGTAGCCATGGAGGCCTGGACCTGGGGTACTCCCATCCATTTCCCCTGTTTACTAAGGTCATGCAGTGTTAGAGAAAATCAGTCCTTTCTCCATTTTGCAAGCTATATTGTTTCCAGTGGGTTAAAAAGGCATCCCAAGGGAGACTCTTTGGGGCTGGAGGAGAAGCTCCCAGGCTCCTCCTAGACAGAAAAGTAGAGAGAAGTTCCATTACCCCTGAGAATCCCCTCTGACTCCTAGGTAGTGTCCCATGCTCAGGTTATGTCAGAGGTTCCTAGTGTCAAAGTCACCCAAGGCATCCCTTGAAGGAAGTTGCTTTGACCACCAACCAGCCAACTAAGGGTTCCTCAAGGAGGGATGCTAGTGTCTCTCTGCTTCACCATTACATTCTAGATTACAGATGAGTGCCTAGTGTATGGACTGAAACACCATACCCTCAAGGCTGTGCCCTAAAAATGCCATGCCTTGAAGAACATGCCCTGATGGTCATGTCCTGATTAGCTAGTCTTTGAAGAGCATGCCTCAGAGGCCATGCTTTAGTTTCTTGAAGAACCTGCCCTTTTTAACCTATGGAAAACACTAGAAAAGTTTTACAAGGGGGGGATTATCCAATTTTATAATTTAAGTAGTAGTTAGTAGAGGACATTGACTGAAAAGAGTAAAGGCAGAAATCCATCATGATCTAAGTGACATTCCAACACGGGAAGTCTTTACAGCCAACCTCCCTAGGAAATGGTTCCCTATTGGGTTTAATTCAATCGGGTACTGGTTTCAGCTGGCTCCACCTCCCAGTGGAGGTCCCACAGCCAGAAGGGGCTAGACCAGGGATGTGGGAGGGATGTTAGACGAAGGAAGAGGAAAATTCACAGGGAGTCATATGATTGGCAGCTGTGCTAGTCATTTAGGTGGCTGTCCCATGCCCAAGACAGACAACTTTGTATAAGGGTAGGAATACACAGAGGATATCAAGTTTCTGGGTCTTATTACCGTTCAGCCAGGGTATGAACTTCCAGCCGAAAGACAGGCTTTCTCCTCCCCGTGGAGTAGCCACAGGCTAGTTGATTGCAGCCTGACCAATTGAAATAAAAGCGTTCCAATAAGACCATACTCTTCAAAAAGCCCCTGAAATGAGAGTAAAGGGGGAAAAGAGAAAGTATACTCACCATATTTTCACTGGCTCACAGTTTACATGAAAAGACTCATAGCCCTACAAGTTGGGTGCCGTATGATGAAGTTTTGGGGTGATGGTGGATGGTCCAGAGCTGACAGCCAAGAAAGAATTCTTGAAGATGTCTATGGTGCAAAAAAAAGGTGGTTTTGTTAAAGCGTAGGACAGGACCCATGGGCAGGAAGAGCTGCCCTGGGATCGTGATGGGTAACTCATTATATACCCGCAGGTTGGGAGGGGGTCAGGGATAGAGTAAGTCTCTAAGGAATTTTGGAAGCAAGGTTTCCAGGACTTTGAGGGGCTAGCTCTTGCTAGGGAAATGCCACTTATTACCATTTGATAAAAACCTCAGTCATTGTGGCACCTGGGTGGCTCAGCTGATTAAGTGTCGGACTTTGGCTCAGGTCATGATCTCACGATTTGTGGGTTCAAGCCCTGTGCCAGGCTCTGTGCTGACAGCTCAGAGCCTGGAGCCTGCTTCAGATTCTGTCTCCCTGTCTCTCTGCACCTCTCTGCTTATCCTCTGTCTCTGTGTCTCTAAAATAAACAACAATTTTTTTTTTTAAATAAAAAAAAAAAAAACCCACCTCAGTCGTGAGATCCTTCAGATGTATGTCTGAGGGCCACAAGCTTGGAGTATGATTGCCAGCATATATCTTGGGACAGATGAAATAAAGGAGGTAGACTTAACAGAATCTTCAAGGTTGGGATGATGTTAAGCTAAGATTCTCTTTTGCCCCTAGCAAAGTGTCTTCATCGAGGAAGCTGAGCTCCTAGAGGGAGGTCACTCTGTCAGTTTCAGGACTTGTCAGTGGGCTGTAGGCAGTAAGGGAATTTAATTTTTCATTTGCTTTAGTTTCCCACATTACTGTGGCAAACACTTAAACCCCCTTACATTTTGAGGAGGGTGATACTTGGGCTCCAGGAAACAGAGTCTATAGGTTTTTGGTGATCAGACTATGGATAAAAATTGCCTTTTTATTGCAGTTTACTAAGTTGTCCGTAAACTGAGGGGACTCTTGTCTTGCATGACTGTGATGTCTATCAGTCAACCATTTGTTTTCTTTCCTTTCCCCTCTTCTTGGGCAGCCAGAAGTGTCCAAGGAGTATCACCCATATCCCACCTTGAGGAGGTTGGGGGTGTGCCAGCCTGTATTTTGGCCTCAGCTTGCCCCATGCTCCCTCGTTATTCTGAGACCACTTGGTGTTTTGGAAGGCGGCTTTTGATATGTGACTGTCCTTGAATGAAATGCAGACAGTGTTTGTGCAGCTGCTGACAGTTTTATCAACTCTGCCCTGGGAGTAAAACTTCAATGGAAAAGTAAAAGGAAGAAATTTCTCTTAGTTTAGCACATTTATATGGTAACCATATTTGATATTAATATTTTTCTTTTCCCAAGTCCTGGATTTCATGTGACAATTATATTTTGCTCCATTCAGTCAGCAGAAAAGCATTATTTTTATCTGGAGGATGTTAAGTATAAAACTGCTAATATTTTCCTGTATGATTTTCCAGCTATCTAAATATGGGCATGTGCATGTGCATGTAAATCACTCCCCCACATGTATATCAATAAAGGCTCTTTGCTATATTTGTTTCTTGATATTGGCTCTTACAAGTTGTAAATGAGACTTTCAACAAACCATGTTGATTCATCTGCAGATTCCTCATCAGAGCTCAAATCAGTTGTTTTCTTGTTTCATTCCCTTAATTATTAATGTTGTCAATGAAGCAGGAATTACCCAAAATGATGAGGAAAGGAGAGAGAAACAATTGGGGAGGAGGAAGGGAAGAAGAAGGAATAGGAAATTTTGTGGAGAAGGGAGGTAGGGAAAAGAAAGGGGAAGGGAGGGAAGGTGAGAAAGGGAAGGAGGAAGAGGAGGGAAGGTGAGAAAGAAAAGGGGTAGGTGGAGGAAGGTGAGGAAGAGATTAAGAATCACCAAAGTTGCCCATGTGCTTTAAAGGCATTGTTAGCTCATTAGATGAGATAGAGAAAGAACAAAAAACAAAAAAATGAAGCAAACAAACCGCTGAAAAGAAGGAAAAGGTTGGTGGTACTGAAATCTAGCATACAGAAATGCACTTGCGTACAAACTGAGAGTAAATTAAAATCAAAGATAAATAAGCTTTCTATAACAATCTTCATGTGGAAAATTGTTGGGGTTCAGAGCTGATGGCCAGGAAAGAATTCTTGAGACATCTTTGGTGCAAAAAGGTGGTTTTATTAAACACAGGGACAGGACCTGTGGGTATAAAGATCTGTTCTGGGATTCTGAAGAGTAACTGATTATATACTTGGGAGTTGGGGAGAGATAAAGGTGAAGGGAAGTTTCCAAAGGATTTTTATATGCTAAAGAAGACTCAAGGGATCCTGCAGGCCTAGCTTTTGTCATGCTAAAGTTGTTTTTCCCTCTAGCAAAGCCTTAAGAGTAAGATAGTTGTGACTTCCTGGAGGAATGTTATCCTCTATAGGCCTCAAGTATTTGTCAATAGACTGGTGGTCATAAAGAAATTTAGTTTTATCTTCACTTCCTTCTGTCTTCCTTTCTCACATCACACCTGAGAAATGGACTTTTTTTTTTTTTAATGATGGCTGGCATTTGAGAAATAATTTATATTTAGACAACTGGCTTTGTGGTTTTGTTTAAAGAATGATTTAAATTTCACCTTGTGGGACCCAAGGAATTTAACAAAAATCCCCTACCCCTGGGCAAGCAGAGCAACACTAACTCCATTTTGTGCTACACCCACCATCTCATGTATAACCCCCACATGACCTACTTATTGCTTAAGACACTCCCTCACCCTAGTCAAGCTACTGAGCACACCCTTACTGGAAACCGGCTCATATAGGAATGCGGAACCCCTAACCGCCAAAGAATGTAAACCCCGCCTTCTGCCCGCCAAACTTGCGCGCCAATTCTGACCAGAGTAATAGGCTAGTTCAAACAGTTACTATAGGGTAAATTGTAATTCAATTGGCCACCTTCGTGTAGACTGACATGACTATGCAACTTTCTGTGTGTGTTACAATCTCATTGGCCACTGGCCCCTATAAAACTGCTACGTCTCTTAACCTAGGGGTCTAAGTCCCTGCTCCCCTGTGTCGGGTATACTTGGGCCCAAGCTTGAGCTTGCAAGTAAACCCTCGTGCGTTTGCATCGGCATCGGCTCCTTGGTGGTCTCTCGGATTCGAAATCGGGGGCATTACAACCTTTAGTTTTTGGTAGCAGTATTTGTTACATTTTAAGCTGAAAAAAGACTAAGTAGATAATGTCATAAGACTAGAGATATTTATCACATCTTTCAGTATGGCCATAGTGACTTAACGTAGAGCTAAATAAATTACAAGCTTCTATCACACATTAAGCGAAGCTAACTTATTTTATTTTGTTTAAAGAACTTCAGGAAAAGTTTTGACTAACAGAGAAAAAGAAACCATAATGGAGCAAACCCAAGTCTTGGTAAATTAGACAATATAGCTTTTATTTTCCTTTTCCTTCCTTCCTTCCTTCCTTCCTTCCTTCCTTCCTTCCTTCCTTCCTTCCTTCTTTTTTTTTTTTTTTTAGTTCTAATTTTGGTTTCTAAGTACATATACATATATATGTATATATATATATATATATATATATATATATATATATATATATATATATAAAACATGCAATTCATCTCTCAAACATCTGTGCATATAAATAACTAAACATACATTATAACTTCATGGATATATGATTCCTCAAATGTTCTGGTTGAGCTCTTCATCTGTACTCTCTTCATCAGTGACAACTTACAAAATTTAAAGAAAAATCTTGAGTGCCACCTTGAAAGGAGAAAATTTGACTTTTGTTAAACCTTATTTTAATTTTGACAACCTAATTGAACTACTGGGAAGTGAGAACAAAATGAGCAGCACTTCTGTGTGCTTTTATTAGACTGAAGCTTTAACAGAACTTGTTTGCACTTGTAAAGCTGTTCACATCTGAACTTCTCTTCACCTGTAAACCTTCAAAAAACCAAACTGGTCAGTGAATTCTGTTCAGAGCTAATGTTCAGCCTGATAGAATGGAGTTGTTTCAATTCTTTATTCTGGTACCTGTAGAGTTCACATACCTCTTTATTTCTCATTTTACCTCTTTTCTTATAAAATACCATAAAACAGTAGCATGTAAGTTTATAGATGTAGGTTTATAGATAGATGTACAGACTTTGATAGGTTGGAGTTTTAATTTTTATTAATATGAAAGTAATGATGACTTCTTAAGTCTATTTCGACACAACTGTGTGTTGTTGCAGGTGTCGTCTGCAGCGCTGTGGTTAGAGACTGGTGAGCTCAAGGCCTGGGGACACATTGCTCAGACAGAATCCAATGATTCTGAGTATGACCTTGAGATCTGTAGACGTAGAATCTAGATGTTTCTCTTGTACTCAGAAGAAATCAGTCTTCTAGAGACTGACTGACATGTTATCTCTTACTGATGATGGTTTGGAGTGGTTGGGGGCGGGGATCTGGAGTCAAAATGGCTAAGAACAAATTCTTGAGACACCTTTGGTGCAAAAAAGATGATTTTATTAAGGCATGGAGACATGACCTGTGGGTCCGAAGAGCTGCCCCATGACCACAAAGAGAAACTAATTCTATACTTGGGAGTTGGAGGAGGTAAAATCAAGGGGACGTTTCCAAAGGGACTTTTATATGCTCAAGAAGACTCAGAGGACACCAGAGGCTTAGCTACTATTGTGAAGCTAAGGTTGTTTTTCCCTCTAGCAAAGCATTATCCTTAAGACAGTAAGGAGTTCCTGGAGAAAGTTTTACTCTGCCTGCCTCAAGCATTTGTCAATGGGCTTCAGTTTATAAATAAACTGCCATTTTAAATTTATAAATTAAATTTATTTAATTTATAAATTAAATTTATTTAATTTATAAATTAAATTTATTTAATTTATAAATTTAATTCAGTTTATAAATTACCTGCCATTTCCTTCTTGCCTTTGTTTCCCACATCATTATGAAGAAGAAGGTGATTTTAGGGGCTCCAGGAAACTGAGTCTACAGGTTTCTAGAGATGAGACTATTGATAAGATTGCCATTTTCTTGTAATTTACTAAGATGTTGGTAAACTGATGGAGACCCATATCCTGTATGATTGTGATTTTTATCAGTTAACCATTTGTTTCTTTCCTTTGTTTTGGGGCAGCCAGGAATGCATAGGGAATACCACACCATATCCCACCTGGGGGAGGGGTTGTACTAGCTTGTGCTTGGCCCTCACCTTGCCTTATGCTCCCTCATCATTAGGTAGTTGGTTTGTAATAGTGAGAAAGGTGACTAATGAGGAATTAGGTGACTCATATCTGCTTAACAGTCCATTATCTGCAAGTTTGCGTACCTTCCAAGGCAGCAATTTATGTTTACTTGGAATTAAATTAAATTAAATTTATTTTACTTTATCTTAATTTCTGTATAGTTAATACAGTGCTATATTAGTTTCACATGTACAATATAGTGATTCAACAATTCCATGCATCACACAGTGCTCACTATGGAGTTAAATTTAAATAGCTAGTGTCATCAAATCATAACGAGAAAGATTTGTGCAATGCCACTATAGGATAAATTGTGACTCTTAAGACCTGAGAATATCATTCCCTGGTCGGAGCTAAAGACCATGCAAATACGTGGTCTTCTGTCCCTCTCTTCCCTATTTCTTTCTCATATTGAACATTAAATATGGGTCAGCAGGGAAACTTGCCTTTTTAGATACTTTAAGGACCAGGCTGATAGAAATTCTTTTTAATATAAGCTTCCAAAACAATTTCATCAAGGATAAAGGATTGCTACCCTGACAATTAAATGCCATTGGCCAAAAGTGGCACGTGACGTCCATTTATGTTTCATTAGTCAGTAAAGGCACATAATCTCACCTCATTTTAACAAGGGCAGCAAAATGTCCTTTCATAGATATGACAGGAGAATCAGAGTATTTATAAACATCCCCAATGACCAACACAAAAATCCAAGCAGATCTTTAGAATGTCAGATGATAACATGTATCTTTATCCTCAAACAAGAGAATGTATAGGCCTGAAAAGGTAATTGTGCAATGGAGGTTTCTGAACATCAATTCACCAGAGAGAATATCATTTTATGTACATCAAGATTGCATAGGTAAAGTGGATTAAAATAGAAAACCAACTTACTTAGACATTTTATTTTTTACCAGGAATACACTCATATGGGTAAAATATAAAAATGAGATTAAAATGGCACATGCTTTAGTAAATTCTGTTTTTACTTGGTCCCTTTATACCTTATTCCTAATCCTTTCCCCACAGGCAGGTTTTTGTTATCCTTCCAGTATATCTTTCTACAAATATTAGCAAATATATTTACATTTTTTATTTTTTTATATCTCTTCTTTTGTTACACAAAATATGACACTATATTCACTCTCCTGAACCTTGCTTTTTTTCACTGGTTCTAGAGAGATTTTTCCATATCACAACATCGAATCTTCATTTCCTTTTAGAGATGTATCATATTCCACAGAGTGAATATTTCATAGAGGACACTTGGTTCTCTCTACCCTTTGTCCCCAAGAATCTTATAAACCTCATTTCTTGTATGTGTGACAAGTACCTGAGAGATAAATGCCTTGAAAGGATATTGCTGAATAAAAAGGCAAATGGATTTTTATATGTAATAGATATTTCAAGTTGCTCTCCACAGATGAGAAATCCTCTACAAACTTTTCACCAAAGTGTATTAGAAAGATTTTTAACTTCTGTTACTCTGACACATCCGAACTGTCAGTTTCATCAGAAATCAGTTGATTAAAGAGCCAATGACATGTTGGAAACCCAAAAAATATTCTTACAGATACAAACTAAATGAGCCTGAAGTTGGAATTTCTTGGGGAGTCTCTTTCCACTTCACTGACAACCTAATACTGAATACAGACTTAATTTCCACCCTCCCTCAAGACTACCATTGCTCAGGAGAACCATTCTGTTTGAATATTCTGGTGTATTATAACCTCTTCTCAAGACTCTCTTAAAGAATGCACATTACTCATTTCCTTGAAGTTTTACATAAGTCTCTGGGAGCCCAGAGCAAGCAGAGAACAAGTTGCTGGTACCAACCTGGGGATGGCAGAGGAAATGTATGCCTCCTCCCTTCCCTTCTTCCCCAACAAGTATCACTCTTGCTTTCTCTGTGCCAGGCTTGCAAATAAAATTGATAAAATGGACTCACAAGAAGGTTCTGACATGTTAGAGAGAAGTTCTTTTGAAACGCTGTCATTAATACAAGTCAGTCTTCTGATGAACTTTGTAGTTGGATGCCATCAAGACATGGCTTACTGGCCTACCAAACTCCTGGGTTTGAAATTGTGAACAGTTCTAGTTCTGACAACATTGAAGTCTTGACTTGTCCATTGAGTGTTGAAGCACCATTTAGAGTCTCAAATGCAAGCATTGATTTTCCTCTTCATTCTCTCTATTCTCAGATTTCCATTTGTCATTTCACCTTCCTCCTGAGGTGAAGCTGCTCTCAGCTCCCTGGTCACGATGGCTGAATAAGTTGAGACATACCCAGATGTCTCTGTCCCAGCACTCAAAGCCATTCTACCACAATTGTCTTGTCAGCCTTTAATCTGAGAAGGCTGTTTACTTTGTTAGCCAGTGCTAGAGGCAAAAGAAGCCCTCATCCACCCTGTATCTCTTCTATTTTGGAATAAACACAGTAAAGGAGGTACTTTGAGGGATGGGCAAGCAAAATAAACATTGCTGTTGTTCTTTCTTTGTACTTCACTGAGAACTGAACTGATTTCTGATGTCTCTTCTCTACGATGGAAGTTAATATTCAGAAAGTGATTACTCTGGTCATTTTTTACCTTCTTTCAAAGCATATATTTAATTACTGATTCTCAAAACTTTCAAATAGTGCCTTCCTATCTTCCATTAATTACAAAATGACCACATCTTCAAGCCCACTCATTACTCAAAAAGATGCTGGGACATTTTACTCTTAGTTTCTGTGTGCAGTGCTGATGAACACAGCAATGCTTAGTGAGTGGCTGATTTTTAAAAAAGGATCCTCTCCCCAAATGACTAATCCGTACAATTTTAAGTATTCAAGAAAATTCAAATTAATTTTGTGTTAATTTACCCCATGAAATACTGGTCATTCCCTAAATTTTACATCACAAAAGCTGGAAATTATCTTAAAATGAAAATAGAAATACTTGGAGTTAGTTGCATATAATTTTATTTAGTGTCATAGATGCAAATTAAAGGTTGATTTAATTTTTTCCAGCTATGATATTTTCAACAGTAAAAAGGTCTGCCCCACCAGCCCTCCTTCCTCTCCTCCCAGCCTCCCCTCTGTATAGTAAATCCAAGTACAGGTACAAGCATTCACCGTGTTGGTGCGGGGGGAATGGGGTGGAGTGCCTGGTAGTGGGGTGGGTACAGAGTGGATGTGTGAGCCGAGTGGGATTTTCCACAAGGTCTGTTTAAAGAGCCGAAAGCTCAATTCAAATACAGATGACACATAAACACAGTGATCGAATCTCTGATTCTTTCGAATTAACTAGTTTGTGTGATGTTTAGTGTGCCTGTATTATTAGCATTTCCTTTCCCTCTGTTTTAGTAATACAGAATAATTAATCTTTTTCAGTGAAATCTATTTGAGTCATAAAGCTGCATGTTTTATTGAAATAGCTATGCTGGAAAAGATCCGGCACCATAAAGGTAAAAATAAAATTCTTACTCTCTTGAGCTGATTTTGTTGTTTCTCCTTCATTCCATAAGAATGGAATATGTATACATATCACTTATTTGAAATCTGACATGTGAGAATATTTTCTTGTTAGGTTATAAAAATCCCTTGATTCATTTAAAACATTGTGGAGATAAATTATAATTTATTGAGTATTTAAAGCCATAACTTTTTACATATTTAAAAAAAATTTTTTTTAATGTTTATTTATTTTTGAGACAGAGAGAGACAGAGCATGAAGGGGGGAGGGGCAGAGAGAGAAGGAGACACAGAATCGGAAGCAGGCTCCAGGCTCTGAGCCATCAGCCCAGAGCCTGACGCGGGGCTCGAACTCATGGACCGCGAGATCGTGACCTGAGCTGAAGTCGGACGCTTAACCAACTGTGCCACCCAGGTGCCCCTGCTTTTTACATATTAAGAAGCAATTCCATGAAAAAAATATACCTTTAGAATTTCTGGCTGTTTCCTTAAAATAGTTCATTGTATACGGAGTTATTTGGTCAAAGGATATTTCATTTTGAAAGATTTTGATAGATATTATCAAATTATCCCCTTCAAAGGGCTCACTAGGCTCCAGCAGTAGATGATTAGTTTCTTACTAATTGCATCCTTGATATCATTGAGATACATCCAGGTCATATTGAAAATATCACTCACTGGTATGACACGGGCACTGGACAACGAGAACTGACCTTGGCCATCAGCAATGTAGGCTGAATATTTTTCCTGTCTCTGTCTTTCCATATGCATATCACAGCAATATATTGTAATTTAACTTCTTTGGTTTCTGATGGCTCTGAGCATTACTTCAAATGGGTTACTTTGTTGTTGTTGTTGTTGTTGTTGTTGTTGTTGTTGTTGTTGTTGTTTTCCTCCATGAAGAAGTTTCATGGGAATAAAATTTTAAGGGGGAAAAAAAAGAAAGTGAACGTTTCATATAGTTATTATCTTTGGAAAATAAAAAGTAAATATCAAAGCATCACATTTTCCTCATTTGATTTACACTTTTCTCCCTTCATTTCCCAATTTTCCACCGCCAACCTACTTATATTTTAAGAAGCCAAGAGGGATATTTTGACCTCATTATGTGGTTTGCTGCTTGGGGAGCTTTTGAAGTAGGTAATCAAGACAGGAAGCATTGACATCTGGGTTGCTAAGAGGCACAGTAGAAGGTAGCATGAGGTCAGTAAAAATCCCATTTTTAACACAATTTTTGTAGGATTAATTTTGAAAGAGCAATGCTTATTTATTTCTGTTCAATCTATAGCACCATTATAGAAAATTGGTATACAAAACACCATTTGTAATCTCACAGTTGTTAATTTAAAATTTTTATTATCTCTATTAATGTAAAATATGACTAGGATTATTATAAGATTGCTTTCCACATGATTCTAGGCAAAAAAGATTGTAAATATATATATAAATGACACACATTAGATATTAATGTATTCTAAGTCATTTATTTTTGCTCATGGAAAAAATTTTAAAGTCATAAAATATATGATAGACAAACCACAGCTTCAAGAAAAAAAATGATGGCATTTTAAATATTTGAGATATTAAAACATGCAAAATTGTTTAAGACCATGCTGTGGTTTATTGGGAAGCAATAGCATACTTTCTATTTGTCCATTATACATGAAAAATGTGCTAAAATAGGAAGCTTAAACAGTTAGCTTCTTTTCAAGCTTACTATGGGAATTGATTGTTGCTGAACAAGATTACAGGTTCAATTATGAAAAGTAATATTTGCTACTCCCCAAAATAACTGGGAAAAAAAAGAAATTGTCAGAATAATTTCATGGAACATTTTGAGAGCAAACCAATGTATACTACTATTACTTATTCATTGCACAGAAACTGTGGATTTATCATGTTTGGTGGAAAGAGATTTAAAATGAGAGTTGGGTCTCTCATTAGTGTTGAGGTCTTACTTCTGTTCTATAAATGTTCTGTAGCTCCATCTCCTGATCTTTAAAGTCAGAATAGTTACATTTACATCATACAGTGGTTTTCGATTGCACTGCACTGGCAATTTTTATCATACTAATACCCGCTTTTCATCAAGTGGCATTTATATAAAGCATAAAAGAAGAAAAAGAAAACAAATTGAGAAATAGGAATTTCTTAAAGTTAAAATTATCAAATATTATGATCTTAATTACATGATTACTTATAAATAAAGTAAAAAAAAAAATGAAAACTTGTGTAACAGAAAACAACCCAAAGACATCAATGGGCATTTCACATAGGAGGAAACAAAAATAATGAATAAATATAGGAAATATATTCAGTGTAATTATTAATAATAAGGTATAAGCAAGTACATGGAATTAAAACTATATTGAGAATAATTTTTATACCTACTAAACTGATGAATATTAAAAGTCTTACAGTACTTGATGTAAGTAAAGGTATGAAATATAGGAAATACATTGCTGATGGAGCTGTAAATCTGTATAATACTTAGGAAAACAGTTTGGTATTATTTATTACATTTAAAGATGCAAATACCTTATGATCCAGAAATTTCTTTAAAACATACCTTGTAAAAGTTCTTTTTGTAATTTTTTGAATATGTATTTTTAATTTTTATTTATTTTTGAGAGAGAAAGAAACGGAGTGTGAGCGGGGGAGGCGCATGAGTAGAGGAGGGGCAGTGAGAGAAGGAGACACAGAATCTGAAGCAGGCTCCAGGCTCTATGCTGCCAGCGCAGAGCCCGACGTGGGGCTCGAACCTATGAACCATGAGATCATGGCCTGAGTCAAATTTGGATGCTTAAGTGACTTACCCACTCAGATGCCCCTTTTTTTAGGTATATTTTTTAATGTTTATTTTAATTTTGAGAGAGAGAGACTGAGCATGAACAGAAGAGGAGCAGAGAGACAGGGAAACAGAATCCAAAGCAGCAAAAGTTCTTTTAAGAATCAAAATCTGGAAATAACTAACATTCCCACTGACTAAGGATTTAGCACTTAAACTGTATATTCATACAGTACTGTATGGGATATGATATATATGGTATGTATAATGTAAATTATATATATTATGTATTGTGTACATATACAATCTCATGATGGACAAATCTCATTGAAAACTTTTGGGTGAAAATAAGCAAGTTCTGCATGACAACACTTGCGTTTATTTATATAAGTTTAAAGGTATGAAAAATATAATATTTAAGGACATACGCATATGCAATAAAACTACAGAGAAAACAATAATAAATACAAATAACAGGACTTTTTAAAATCTGGATATCAGGGAGAGGATAATATTAGAGAAAATGTATTGATAAATCTAATTTATTAAGCTGAGCAGTGTTTGATTCCATTTTATATTTTATATGTCATAAATACTATTCTGTAGGTTTAAAGTATTACATAATCCACTTGAACAAAACAACGCGAGATTCTTCCTTAGAACTCTGCTATTTTCACAGATTAATTTCCACATAAACTTTAGTGTTATTTTGGTGAATTAAAAATGTTCCTGTTGGGATTTAATTGAACGCATATTGAACATTATAATACACTAAAAAAAAAAAAAAACCAACACCCTGTTTTCAAAAGCAGTGAAAGTGTTCTACTTGTTCATATTTCTTTGTTCTTCAGGAGAGCCTTAAACTTTCCTTCGGATATATTCCACACGTTTTTGGTAAGCTTTTTCCTAAGTGGTTGCTATTTGTTGTTCTTGTAAGTGGAATCATCTCACTCGTTTCAAACAGAAAGGCCTTACATTCTCATCTCTTCATCTCTTCAGCCATCAATTTGGATTCTCTTTTTCTTGTCTCTATTTTTTCCATTGAGTTCGTGATTGGTAATCGTGTCATTTCTAATTACTGGTAATTTTAAGGAGGAAGATTTAATAGTTTTGACACGAGTTCTCTACTGAGCTGGCAGTAGTTTTGCCACTCAGGTAATTGAGGAGATGAGCCCACCTGAGCATGCTGTCATAGAAGAGTCAGACTTCGAGGAAGAATTAGTGTAGATGACAGAGGTTGTAAGTTCTGATATTCAGTAATTATAATCCTACCCAGAAACGAAGTCTTCAGACAGTTTCTTAAGTAATACTTCCTTTTCTCTCTAACGTAGAAAAGTGAATTTGACACCTGAAATTTGTGTTTGCTTTCAGTATTTTATGTAACTGTCCTCTCTCATAAATAAAAGTGAAAATAAAAAGCTCTATGATAAAAACTATACTTGCACGAAATAACTGCACATTTCTATTTATTAGATGAAGTTGGCCAAGGTTGATCACCCTTAGCACCATGAGAAAGGAGACAAGCACCAAATGATTTCAGAATAGTTAGAAACTATCACTAAAACCTAAGTGCTGCAAAACCCATTATACATCTTAACAAGAAAACTAAATATAAGGTGTCAGAAACTCTTCAGAATAGAAGTTTTAGGCAAATAATGAAATTAATAGAACATTTCCCTTTCAATAGTAAATAAATAGAAGTGATTGAACTAATGTATTTTATGTAGTGGTCTATATGTTTTACATATAACCCCATAAAATGCAATAGAAATAGCATCCATGCTATTGAGGAATTTGGTATTACACTCTTTAGCTTTGAAAGAATACTTTATTTCTTTGTAGTTGTTGCTTCAGTATATTTAAAGAAATCATGCTAACTATAAATAAAGGCCACCATATTGTTCAATTTTCCCCTTCCACTGGGGAGAGTCAATAAATGCGTGCGCCTTTATTGTGTAGTGAAATCTGCACACTTACCATTTCTTTGAGATAAACTGGATCTTCTTGGCTGTCTTCACACCTAATTTGTTGTAAATCGCATCATCATATTAAGTCAATAGCACTGCCA
This sequence comes from Felis catus, assembly GCF_018350175.1. Classification (NCBI taxonomy): domain Eukaryota; kingdom Metazoa; phylum Chordata; class Mammalia; order Carnivora; family Felidae; genus Felis; species Felis catus. Next base: position 106,243,614 of record NC_058369.1, read on the forward strand.
AAATGTGGTGGGCAGATGGAAAATCAAATTAGAAGAGTAAATGAAAAAAAGAAGTCAAGAAATAAGGCTTTCCAGGCTTTCTCCAGTAGCTGTGGTTCCTAAGAATTGCTCTGGGGAAAAGAGAGCACAGTGGACAAACTTTGATTTTAGCCTCCAAGTTCTACTCATAAGCTCTGATTTTGGTAAATATAAATGCTGCCATTGGAGTTACAATGGTGTTTATGCACCTATTGGCATTGTGGTCATTTTGATTTTTTTGAATTTAAGAATAATTCAGACACAAAATGTACTTTTTAAGAAATCAGATTGTTGCTTCAGGAGATGAATAGCAATTGCTTTAACACCTTTAGTTAAGATTGTTTACAACAACTATCTTGAATTTGTTTTAATCTTGTGTCTGTGGAGCAGACACACCATTATGATTTGGGAAAAGCTCTGTAGCTCTGAGCGCTAAACTAAGATAGTTTACAGATCACAGGGAAAAGTTCCTACAGCAGCACATTGGGATATCTCTGTCCTAAGCAAGTTTTCAAAGGATAAAGGCCAGCTTCTTCATCGTGTGCTTGGATTTAAAATATTACCTCTTTGCCAGTCATTTGGGAGTCATTGAAATAATAACTTAAATCAATTAAACGTTGTTTAAAAATAATGTAAAATTAGATTCACATCTTGTTTCAAGCACATTTAACTCAGTGGCTTATACTGTATTCTTAGAAAATAATTAAGAAATTGTTTTCACCTTCAAAGTTACAGAATTACAGATGTACAGCTGAATACAATTCCACACCCCAATGACTTTGAAACTGAACAATTCTAATGGCTAAAGCTCAGATTTTTTCCATTGCTTTTGACTTCAAAAATCCTTAGGTGATTACTTTCCTCCACACTACTGTTAGGATTTCGCAAAGTGAAAGAAACTATAAAAAGTGAAATGTGAGGAGAAAACCTTAACAGTGACAATATTGCTTGCTACATGAGTCTTTAAAAGACTTAAATGAGTCGTTATTTAGCTCCCACAAGTGACACCTTGCCAGTGGAGGATAGCGTATTCACAGTGGCAACAGAGGTTTGCATTGGTTGCCAGTGAGGTCTCTGTTATTTTTAAAGTTGTTTACAGCGTTTCAAACTTCTTCCTGCTCTGATATATCTTCTTTTCTTTTCTTTTCTTTTCTTTCTTTTTTTAAGATTATTTGTTTCTTTCTTTGTCTATTCATTTATTTAGAGAGAAAGAGAGTGTATTTGTACAAGCAGGGGAGGGGCAGAGAAAGAGGGGGAGAAAATCTTAAGCAGACTTCACGCTGTCAGTGCAGAGCCTGACTCAGGGCTCCATCCCATGAACTGTGAGATCATGACCTGAGCCCAAACCAAGAGTCAGACAGTTAAGTGACTGAGTCACCCAGGCACCCCTGATATATATTATTATTATTATTATTTTATAACTTTTTTTTTAACGTTTATTCATCTTTGAGAGACAGAGAGAGACAGAGCATGAGCAGGGACGGGGCGGAGAGAGGGAGACACAGAATCAGAAGCAGGCTCCAGGCTCTGAGCTGTCAGCACAGAGCCCAACGTGGGGCTCGTACTCACGAACTGCAAGATCACGACCTGAGCCAAGGTCGGATGCTCAATCAACTAAGCCACCCAGGCGCCCCAGATATATATTATTTTCTTAATGTTTTTTGTTGTTTAAAAAATGTTCACAAAGTATTGTTTATTAAAACCATACCATTGCATCTAATCCTATCATTTTGCATTTCGGTAATCTGTCTTGTAAAAGATAATTATTTTTTAATTATGTACGCAATACATTTTGTTATTTGGTAAATATTTTTCACTGTTAACTTTTTCCAGTGTTAGAACATATCTATCTCTTGTATTCCACTAAGCAAATCTAACAAATACACATCTGCAATACTATGACTTAATTATTCAGATACTCTGATCATTTTTTTTTTCATTTACTCAGCTATGATTTTTTTGAGTGCCTAGTATTTGCCAGGCAACATGCTAGGCACTGATATTTCATGACTAGACACACACACTATCTGCTGCTACAAAATTATCATCCAATGAAGCTAATGAAGCCCTATTTAAAAGCTGGGGTGAAAAAAAATAATAAATAAATAGCTGGGGTGGATTGAATGTAAAGGTTTTTCATTTTTTCCGCAAATATTGGGCATTCAAATGTGCCTGGCTCCGTGATCAGTTATAAGAGATTACAGAAATATGACATTTTAAACAAGTTAAAATTCAGAAGGCTGTATTAAATTTATGTATATAGGGCCAAAAATGATTAAATCTAGAAAGGAAATCAAAATGGACTGGAAGACTAAACTACTTATTGACGGCGGGGGGGAGGGGGAATGCCAAATGCTGTTCGAAGTAGGTAGGGACTGAAATAAGCATTAAAGGATGGATGTATGAAGTTTGAAAGAAAGATGTTAGAGTTAAGCTTTCTGGACAAATAGAAGGAAACACCCCAGTAGAGAGCTGTGAGAACAATGGCCAGTGTGTTCAAGTGTTATTTTGGTAGACTGAAGAATAAAGCTCATGGTCAGCAAATGCTGTTATCAGGTACAATGCAATTGAAGTAAATAAAAGTGAGGTTAGGATCGTATTGTTAAGGATTAAGCCTAACTCTGCAGGCTGTAGGCTGTTCCAAATGTTTTGATTCCATAGTTGTACATATTCTTAGTTGTACTTGAAGAATATTAATTTATCTATTAAGATGATGGCGCAGCTGTGCAGTGAAGGAGGAATTGAATGTGGAGACAGCAAATTCAGGTTGGAGCAGGCTTAATTTGAGGTGTCAGGGAGATAAGTGTTAGGATAGATCTGGAAGGCAGTTGTATATATGAGCTAATCTCTCTAGAGAGCAGTCTAAATTAGCAATTTGATTTGGATGTGCTACATCTACAGCCATATAAATTGTATAGAAGTTAAGGCGGTGACTGCCAGCAGCCATAGTAAGTGTGAAAAGGATCTTGTAATTGAACATAGGCCTTTTTTTTTTTTTTTAAGAGAGAGAGAGCAAGGGAGGGGTAGAGAGGGAGGGAGGGAGGGAGAGAGAGAGAGAGAGAGGGAGAGAGAGAACCCCAGGTGGGGGAGAAGTCTATAGAAATCTGAAGAGAATCTGCTGACAGTGCAGAGCCCAAGGCGGGGCTCATACCCATGAACTGAGAGACTGTGACCTGAGCCAAAATCAAGAGTCAGTTGCTCCATTGACTGAGCCATCCAGATGCCCCTAATTTTTGTTTTTAAATAAACCCCAGATCATGCAGAATGTCCATTGATCTGACACTGATAATGTTAGGTGTTTTTGTTTTCTTTATTTTTATTGTTATATTTTCTTAGTGACCAAGATGGTCTTAACATTCCCCTCAGCTTGATTACATTTTAAATAGATTTCTTTCTGATTCTAGGCTCCTTAATTCCCTTTTTTGAGAACATTTATACCAGAAAAATTGCAGTTATAAACTCTTTCTCTGCCCATTTCAGATGTAAATATTCTCCCAGCCTCTTGTCAGCTTTATAAACCAGGAACATCTTTCTCAGGGACCTGTGAGTCATCCCTTTGGAATGTAATCATCAGTAGAGATAGGGACCATATTTCTGGTTTCTGTGGTAGGGAAGGCGCCTAACTTCCATAAGGGAGAATTAGCAAACACAGATGGTCTGTTGTGTGTGTGTGTTTTTTTTTAATGCTTATTTATTTATTTGAGAGAGAGAGAGAGAGAGAGAGTTGAGTGAGTTAGTTCATGTGGGCTAGAGCAGGAGAGGGACAGAGAGATAAAGAGAGATTGAATCCCAAGCAGTCTCTGTACCATCATGCAAGATTGTGATGTGGGGTTTGAACCTGCAAACCATGAAATCATGACCTGAACCAAAACCAGGAGTCACTTGCTTAACCAACTGACTCCTCCCAGGAGCCCTCACAGATGGCCTGTCGTACAGGTGTTGTAAACCTATCATTTTGCACCTATCTCCCTTTCTATGGCACCTATTTCCCTTTCTATGGTTCATAAATATACACATGAGTCAGACCTAAGTGAATAAATGGATGACATTTCCCTGAACAAAAATCATTCCTAGGGCCTGACTTCACCCAGTCAGAAGGAGGTCCCAGTCTTTATTCAGTGACTGAGTGATGTGGTGTAATGCATAACCCCACTGCATAGAGAGTGAAGGTATAAAAAAAAATAGAATGTTCTATTTTATGCTCAAGCATCATCTCCCATTATAGCTTGCTTCAGACTAAGAATTGGGGTAATTAAGTTGTATGTGCCCATCTATTAATGAAGATTTTCTAATTTTGCTTTGTTTGTTTTGGCTTTATACGATATTTGTGAGAGTCATCATAGTGAGTAGGGAAGAGAATTAACTGGTGGTACTCCCCTTACAGAGATATGTAAAAATAACATAAGATGTTTAGGGGAAACACTTAGCACCATGATTTTGTAATCACCAAGTGTTAGTCACCAAGTATTTATACGTGCTCCAGTTTTTTTTTTTTCAATTCTACAGAACTTCCACAAGACAAAATACTTTTTGAAATTTTTTGAAACTTCTTGATTTTCTTTTATTATTATTTCCTCCATCTCTATGTAATATATTTTTTTCCTAATACAAAAAGTATATAGAAATATTCTGTAAACTTTCTTCCCAAATAAATATGATGTTGCAATCACCAATCATTAACAGGGCTGATGTTTGTCTCAGCAGGAAAATGACACTCTCCCCGTGGAAGGCTAGCATCATCCTCTTGATGTGTTAGTGTTCTTGATTTTATATGGGGCTATGGAATGCATGCCCGTGTCTGTTTAGGAGTGGGGGAGAAATCTGCAGGCTGGGGCAGGATACCAGAGCTCTAGTGGAGGTGAGGACAACATCTATATAAGGGAAGTGATTTACTGGCAAAATGTGAACTTAAACAAGTATAAAAAGGATCGAGAATTAGAAACTTCTCTCTCAACTCTATTCCTCTTTGTCCCTGTTCCCATTCCTTAGCCACCCAGTAGTCACTATTGTTAGTCACATTTTATCTTCCCAGAGATGATTTTTATGCATGTTCAAGCCAATAACTATACATTAGTTTTCTTCTTTTCAAAAAAAAAATCGTAGCATTTGCCTATACTTTTGCACTTTGCTTTTTTGATTTAATATATCTGGAAGCTTTTCCGTATCAATACACAGAGTTCTTCCTATTTCTTATATATACCACCAATTTTTTATTGCTTTATTATTTTCCATAGTTTTTAACAGTTCCCCTGTTTGTGGACTTTTTGGTTGTGTAAATCTATTGCTCTTACAAATAATACTCTAGTGAATATGAATAATTCATAAATATATTTCACAGCAGTCATTGCAGACCCCATACTTCCTTTTGCCATGCTGTATTTTATTGTTAAATTATCCTGATTCAACCTCAAGGTTAACTAGCTGTTTAGGATGCCACAGGTCAAATTATCTGTGAATATATCTCAATTTTACAAGTAGTCTTTTCTGTAGTAAGGACTTGTGTATTTTATTATTTTGCTACATATAGAACTCAGCCTAACTTTTTCTTCTCTTTTTTGGCTTCTCAATAGCACACTGGTGACAACTGTTGCATTATAGCAGTTTGAGAAAACTGGATTGCTTTGTATGCTCTGATTTATGTATAATGGGAACAATATCCTTTGAATTCCATGGCAAAGTGTAAATTGGTATACGTTTTTATTTCTTTTCTTTTCTACTTGACAATCCATCAACGATATATATGTGCTGTTCACAGTAGGTGGATTGAGTGTTTTCATGAAGAATTTTGAGCCATAAATACTTTATTCGTTCTAATACTCATGGATGCAGTATTGTCCAGGATTGATTCTTTACTTCAATAAAATAATATACAAATACAAGCTTGATGGAAAAGTGCCCTAAGTAGAATTTAACTTGTTAAAATATGAATGCCAGGCTCTCTGCAGAAGTGGTGGCTGGGTCACTGAAGAAGATTTAACAAGACTGCCTTTTCTCAATCACAGAATAAAAATCTCAAGGTCTAACTTGTGTTAAGTATACATTGATATTGTCACCAACTGATTGGCTGAAACCCAGAAAACATGCTCCATTCTTGTCGCTGAGGGGGTATAGCCCTTATTCCAACCTCAAGAACTGACAATAAGTTTGCAGACTAGTCCCTAAACCTAATTAGGTAGGATTCTACCATGAGGTCTCTGAGTAGTCCTGCCAGAAAAGTCTATTTAACTTTTTATTCTAAAATCCCACAAATATTTCACAATATGGTAGCTATTAACAATTCCACCTGTTTACAGCTGATGGGACAGTAAAGATCTGTACATAATCGTTGGGAAATGCTACCCTTATAATGAAAATGAAAACCATCTTCCTTCATATTGGAATATTAAGTTATTTTACACACATAGTTTACACACACATAGTTTTTACTACATGGAAAATACCAACTGGTATTTTTTGGAGTCATTAATGATATGACTCCCATTATACAATTCACTATTTATGAATTTTCTAATTTCTTTAAAGTCAAAAAGTTGTATGTTCTAATGCCATCCATGTAATGACAGGTCTTATAACATTTCTAATAAACACGTTTAATGGGCATAAATCATAGCATTTAGACTTTGAGCAACCGACTAAAGGATTCTAGTAGGTAAAACCATACTTGCTTTGACTCGGGCGGGAGTTGACAAACTTTTTCAGTAGAGGGCAAGATAATAAATATTCTAGGTTCTGAGGGAAAGAATTGAATTTGAATATATTATTTAGGTACTTAAACAACCTTTTAAAATGGTTGGGGCACCTGGGTGGTTCATTAGGTTAAGCATCCAGCTTCAGCTCAGGTCATGATCTCGCGGTTAGTGAGTTCGAGCCCCACGTCAAACCCTGTGCTGACAGTTCAGAGCCCAGAGCCTGCTTCGGATTCTGTATCTCCCTCTCCCTCTCTCTGCCCCTCCCCTGCTTGCTCTCTGTCTGTCTCTCACTCTCTCTCTTTGTCTCTCTCTCTCTCTCAAATAAATCAACATTAAAAAAATTAAAACAAATATTTAAAACATTGTTAGTTCACAGGCCACACAAAAACAGGTAGCAAGCAAGATTTAGCCCATAGGTCATAGCAGTATGTTAGGGTCTGGCAAAGAATACCCTTAACAGTAAAATAAGTCAGCCAGTGAAGGACAGATATAATATGTTTTCACTCATATGTGGATCTTGAGAAACTTAACAGAAGACCATGGGGGAAGGGAAGGGGAAAAAACAATTACAAAGAAAGAGGGAGGGAGGCAAACCATAAGAGATTCTTAAATACACAGAACAAACTGAGAGTGGATGGAGGGTGGGGCAGAGGAGAAAATGGGTGATGGGCATTGAGGAGGGCACTTGTTGGGATGAGCACTGGGTGTTGCATATAAGCCAATTTGACAATAAATTATATTGAAAAAAAAGTAGAATGAAAATAAGGTTCCTAATTTAGTTCCCAGAGTGCATTGCTGGAGACCACACAGCTTGGTTACAAAAGAAGTCCAGAAATCCAGTCTATTTCCCTCCATCAATTAGATTTTCTCTAAAAGTGCTTAGGGAACCCAGATATCTTAAATATACTTTTAGTGGACAGAAGGTGGCATGTGTATAGTCCTATGTTATACTGCAAATAATGAAGGGGCTGTCAGTGCAGCCTGTGATCCCGTGTTGTTGGAGTGTGTTTTAATGGTGGAGAGTAGGAATGAGCCCCAGGTCCCACCCATGGTGAGGATGTCCTCTTGTCCTGGAAAATCTGAAGGTGAAGTGAAGAATCTCTTCTCTATATAGACCTTCAGGTCAGTATGAGAATTGGATGGATTCTTCATGGCATATCTACTTACAGAGACTTTTTATTCATTGCCTAAATGCTGATGACATCTTGTCTTGCTAAAGATGCTTTAAATACAAATTTAATGTGTAAAAAAATTATGCATCAATGACAAAGCATCCATGTAGAGTGAATATTGAGGAAGTTTAGTGAAAAATTTCTTATTCAAACTTGTTTGAAGACCCACAATTTATTTATATTTGTATCTATTTTATATATTTTAAATGTTTTATTTATGTTTGAGAGAGAGAGAGAAAAAGAGAGAGAGAGAGAGAGAGAGAGACAGAGAGACAGAGAGAGACAGAGAATGAGCTGGGGAGGGGCAGAGAGAGAGGGAGACATAGAATCCAAAGAAGGCTCCAGGCTCTGAGCTGTCAGCACAGAATTTGATGCGGGGCTTGAACTCATTTACTACAAGATTATGACCTGAGCTGAAGTCGGAAGCTCAACTGACTGAACCACCCAGGTGCCCCCACAATTTATATTTTTAATAATGGATTGATATGTTCTTATTATTTCCTTTGTGGAATCTGTAATTAAACACATTTCAAGGTTTTTTCGAGGTCAGATAGGTCATAAAGTTTATGTTACAAAAACTGTTACTAATGGAACATGCTAATGTGGTCACAGAATTGTAGCTTATGAAAATCCACAAGCCAGTTATTGAGCAATCATTCCTTAGAAAGTTGGATTTATGATATACTGTGACTAATGCATTTTAACATTATTACTCTCTGTTTTGGTCTGGTTAATATGCTAAAATAATTAGTTTCTGCCCTAGGCACAATTCTCATTGTGGTATGTTATCTTTAGAATGAAAAATAAGTACCTTTGCTGTTGTTGCTAGGTCAATTACAGATGAAACAATTAAATAGAAAATTGTTAACATTTGTCATCAGAATTCATATCTTTTATAATATTCTTTCTCTCCAAAGTCATTTTGCCAAATGCAGTGCTTCAGAACAAAATCAGCTGTATAACAGAAGAGAATAATAATGGTTTCTTTGCTTGATTACACTTTTATTTAGTGGCAACATTATGCTGTTAACCTAAATTCTATTTGTCTTTCCTTTCAAAGCATAATGAATTGTATTCTCAAGACTGCTGAGTAGATAGTAATTCCTTAATTGTAATTGTATCCTTACTCAGTGATAGCCATATCCTATAAGAAGCACTTTATATTTATCTTTGTTAAATCTCTCAATATGAATATTTACATTGCTCTTGATTTATTGAGGAAGAATAATAGGTTAAACTATTTCACTGTTTTTGTTTAAATATTTCTCAATTTGATTACTGTTTTAATCTGTTCTTCAAATTCCACTCAGCAAATTTTTTCTATATGAGGTGCTTTGGTGAAGTTATTTAGCCAATTATGGAAATAATACTTGCAAAGAAAATAGCGCCCTGATGACCTTAAATAGTTGACATATTTCTCAGTGTATTAATGCATCTGTAGGAAATCCACTACCTACTCATAATGTTTTTTTTTTTAAGATTTAAAATAAAAGCTGTTGAACACATTTATTTAAACAAACAAACAAAAGGAGCCAGGTATTCTAAGTGTTTTTAGAATTCCTTTTTCACATACTAATTCTTGAGTCGTCATAAAAACCTAAAAGTAGATACTAGTATTATTCAAATTTGTAGTTGAGGACATAGAGGTGAAAAGAATTTATGTAATTTTCCTAAAATAAGATAGCTAATCAATGGCCGAGTCAAGATTCAAGGCCAGGCCATCAGGCTCCAGAGTCAGTGCTCTTAATCACTCTGATACCCTAAGTACTGGAAAGGTATATCAAAACTATATCACCATTTAAGTCTATGGTAACTTCAATTTTGAAATGGATTGTCTTATAAAGTTGTCATATTCCTCATATCTATACATGTTCTTTGGATGCCTTATCTAAATATATGTATTTCAAGGTCTTGAGTAAGTTTTTTTTTTTCCCCAATCATTTGTAATAGGAAAATCCAGTTTAAAACCCAGTATCTTTTACTAAATACTCCTTGGGATTTACATCAATAATGATTTCTCACAGTGTATTATTTGGACAACTTCTTTTTGCTACTCCGTATCTCGTGTTTGCTGAATGCAAAATAGCAGGTGCACATACCGACCATTGAGCTCTTTCTACCCCCTCACTAGGAGGTAATCAAAAGGTGTTGACTTACATGAGAGTATTTCAGGATTGCCACCTGGCATAAGACCTAGGTTGCTCTGAATGGATCTTACCCTCCAAATGATTCAGATGAGGTAGACAAGTATAGGCAATCATTCCACACATTAGGGGCTTTGGTTCATGCTTCTGAGCAATTTACTCTTTGCTGCATTATTAATCATTCCATGTATCATGTTGACATTTTCACCATCACAGGTGCAATCATAACAGTTGACAGTTGCAATATCAGATGACACCTACTTGAGACATTTATCAACTGTTAAGGTGAGATGTTGTGGAAGTCTGAGCCAATAAACAGATTTAGCAGTCTTCACTAATTAACATTTAGAGATAAATTGTTCTCTAGAGACTGACTGGAAGAACAGCCTGCCTTGGGTAAAACTACATTTCCTGAGAATTTGCTGGGGTTCAGGCACTGTGCTAAATTCACTATGTTCATGACTTCATTTAACCCCATGAGGTAGGTCCTGTATTTGTCTCCATTTTACAGATGGTCAAAGAGAAAAGAAAGGTTGATTAAGCGAAAGAAGGGTAAGCAGTCTCTGTTGGCTCTGCCCCATGTTTGTTAAAAGCCCGGACTCCACAATTAATTACGGTCTCACATTTAAACGAGGCTCTTCATTTCCTTCCTGTGACAGAGTTATATTCTTCATGCCTATTTATTCACCATTCATATGGATGATAATAACTCAATAGCTACTGTGATGTGTTAACACATAAAACAGCCGTGGAACAATGAATGTTTGCTCACATCCAGTTGATAAGTGGCCAAATTGAAATTTGAACCTATCAGATTTCTGAGCCTGGTTTTTAACTACTGTATCAATTTACTTGGTGCAGATTTTGTCTTGTATTGTTCTGCCATATCCATACCTAGAAGGCTCCCTTCTAGAAGCAAAATTAATTCTTAACATGCGCTTCATAAAGATGTTCTGCTTTGAGCAGCGCTTTCAGCATGCAGAGCATGGTACCTTAGTCCACATCTCAGGCCCCCCGGTGATGTCTCCACCTGTGTAAGTGAAAGGGACAGGAATCCATAGCAACGTAGCAACCTGGGTCATAGTTCCGCACTTTCCTCAAGAACCCTTCACTGTGGAATTCATTTGTTTGAGCAGCTGCAGAGCTTCTGAAGAGGGAAGTTCATTGGAGAGTCACACGATGTGAAAAGGAATTTGGATAACTAATTCTATGGATTCTATTTTGTGAACTTAGGCATAAAAGAGGGAGTCAAGCTCGTTCAGTTTTGTCTTGTTATCTGCCTTCACAAATACCAGCTCTGTTCTGTTCTTTACCCTAGAAGCTCTTTCCAGTTCTCAACGGAGACAGGATGGTGCACTTCCTATAGTGAGTAATGGCTCTATTTGGTTAAATAAATGTTTCACACTAATGTACTTCACAAAACTATTTAGAAACCATTAAGACTGTATTTAAAATACCACAATGGACCCTATCACTTAGTTCTCTGGCACAAATTACAGTTTCTGACACATTAAAATTACACCTTAAGAGGGGAGCCTTTGAACATTTTACCAAAGTGAGCATTTAATATCTCATTGAGAACATAATAGAAAAGAGGATGGAACATTTTCTGCAAAAGTCTCAGAAGCAAAAAATGCCAAATTTTCTATGTAGTGAATTATTTGGTTACATCATTACCAGAATAATACTAGATTCAAGGAGACTTAGTTATTTTGCTTTTTTCTATATTAAGTGAAGTTTCTCTTATTCAATTCTTTAATCTATTCCTTCTTAAAAATACCAGAATGTAGCTTACCAGAATTTAGTCGATAAGGTAGCACAAATGCTCCTAAAGAATAAGCAAATCAAATACTTTCAAAACACCCCCAACCTGAGATCTATTAGAAAAATGCAGCCCAAGATATTATTATAAAATAGTGCTATTCCTGGGGCAACTGGGTGGCTCAGTCAATCAAACATCTGACTCTTGCTATGGCTCAGGCCATAAGATCTCATGGTCATGGGATTGAACCCCACAATGAGTGCTGTGCTGGGTGTGGAGCCTGCTTAAGATTCTCTCTGTCTCTCTGCTCCTCCCCGGTGCTCCCTTGCTCTCTCTCTCCAAAAAAAACAAAGATACTAAAATAGTACTATTCCTTCATGTATTTCTTTTTTGATCACTCTCCTCACTTCTTAATTTCCTCCCTCAGTCTAAAATGAATTTTTCTCCATCACTCTGTGTCTGGACTCTACTGAATAAGGATGAGTTGAATGGGTTATCCTGTATTTGTCTTTTTAGTGAAGTGTGGCTTTAGAAGAGAATTCTTCTTTTTTTTTCATGTTTATTTATTTTTGAGAGAGAGAGACAGACAGAGCATGAATGAGGGAGGGGCAGAGAAAGAGAGGGAGACACAGAATCTGAAATCAGCTCCAGGCTCCCAGCTGTCAGCCCAGAGCCCGACGTGGGGCTCAAACTCAGGAACGGCAAGATCATGATCTAGGCTGAAGTCAGATGCTTAATCAACAGCCACCCAGGCACCCCTAGAAGAAAATTCTAATGTAGTAGATATTAGAGACAGTTTTTCAAAAACGAGAGAACTAGTTAGGAGCTAATGAGGACTTTTTTGGATTTCTCAAAATCACACAGTGAGCAGTTGTGGGCTTAGTTAGTCTGTGCACTGGACTGGCCCAAATCTGCTGCTGAGGAAAAATGACTTTGCTCAGGCTGCTTTGATGGGAATTGATGAGCTGTGGGTTCTGAAGAGGCAACTTAATCAATAATCACTTCTACAGAGACTTTCCTCTGGGGAATGGTGGGCAGTTACTCTCCAGAATTGCTAAGAAAATGAAATTTGGATTTACGGACAACAAATCTTGTTTTTGGGTCAGCTGAATCACTGTGGGTGGAAAGATTAGGGAAGGAATGTTAACTTATCAAACTGATCTAATTAGAAAGCATCTTGGTGCAAAATAATAGACCCTGGAATCCAAGTACCAAGATTCAAGTTGACAATGGAAAGCATTTATTAGGTGGGCAATTTACTCATACTGATTATTATATATAATTAAACCTGTCCTCATTTTAGCTTATTTGGCGAATACACACACACAAAATGCCAATCTTACAGCATAAGTGATAAATTTACTTTCCTAAGGATCAAGCGTAATCTATGGGACACCTTAATTCCATAAATAATTCCAAAGTGAATTCTTTTAACAGACTTCTGTAACTCCATAGAGCTAAGCTATGCTGTCCAGTGTGATAGCCACTAGCTGTATGTGGTGCCTGAGTCCTTGAAATAGGGCTCATCTGAATTGGGGTGCACTGTAAGTATAAAATACACGCTGGAGTTTGAAGACTCGGTACAAAAAAAGGGAAGTAACTTCATTTTTATAGATGACGTATTACTAATACAGGAACATACACCTCATTTCTTTAGAAACTGTCACAAACAACACTGAATCTATATCTCTACCTGTAACAATTTCTTTCTACTTAGAAAGCGAGGATTAGACTTATCAGTTAGACAATTTATCACTATTATCAATATTAAAGTCATATTGAAAATCTTTTTCCACCAAGCTTAGAATAGGATAAATAAATAACCCTTAAAATTACAGGAGGAAATAAAACCTATTATAATTCCCTAAAAATATGCTTGTATTACTTCTTGAAGAATAACTTCTGGGTATCCTGGCTAAACACGTATGTTGTCACAGGTCGGCGATATATATAGTGCTATAGGGAAACCAACACAGGGACTGAGGTCACATGGCTTTATGTATCTGGATGCCATTCTCTCTGTATTCTTGGTGGCCTCTGGTGCAGCATTTATATCCATGAGAAAATTTTTTTTTTTATCATTACTTCTCCATCTTAATTTCTAGGCCTAATGTGGATGTGTGGGAGGAAAGCCGTGCCATATGCATCCCACCTTTTCTTCTATAAACAGCGCAAAAGCGTTCCTTTGAAGATGTGAAAGTATATTTTCCCTATTTTCATTTTCACAGGGAAGTAGGTTAAAAGGATTGCTCAAAAATAATCAGCAGTTAAATAAGTGGCCTCTTTCATTAAGTATAAGCTGTCATTGGTATGAGGGAATAATTTAGGGATGTGTAGGTAATCAAGCTTGCAATAAAACAGATTCGTTTCAAGACTCTCTGTAGTTAATATTTCCATGAACCAAGTAAAAACAGGCAAACTGCTTAGTTAGCAGCTTTGTATAAGCTTCCCAGTGTGTTATTCTGACATTTTCTGCAAAATGGCTGTCTCTTGTTTCTGTCAGTCTACCTGATTCTGAGAAATGAGAAATGAAAATGAAAAGAAGTTACAATAAAGCATTCAAAGATATTTAAGTATTTATGATAGGTATTTTCTCATCTCTGATAAACATGTTCAGAATAAATCCCCACCCAGCTTTTGATTTCTTCAGCATCTGAGAGCATGCTTGCAGTAAGGCTGTGGGAATTGAGAGCCCTCGTTGGGACTTGTAAACAGAAGTCTCCTCACTTTAGGGTCTTCAAGGTGATGGAGGAGAAAAGTCAAGAGCACTGATAAAGACAATACTGTAATAGTGGTACTGACACGGCACAGCAAATGATAAGGGAGACTGTAGATGAATGATAGAGAGGGGCATTTCATGACAGAGTTAAAGTTTGGTTTGGTCCATAGGGGCTATGTCTATTTCTTCAATACTCTTCCTATCTCTCACCTCTTAAGGAAACAGGAATTGCTAATCCTATTGGTAAGAATCCAATACTGAAAAATGAATCACGTTTGCAAATATTTTTTTTTCTCTTCTATTCATTTTCTGCCTTCATGTAGTAGTCAGATGTAGGCTACAGCAAGAACTTGTTCTCCTCTCTGTTTCCAGCAGTCCAACTGGCTGCCTAGAGCTGGGCCTTCCTCTTAGGGTCCAGCCTACTAGCCTTTCTTGGCACATATGCTTGGATGTTTTGGTCACTGCTTCAAATTCCTATGGCATGCAAACCACCAATGAAAATTAAAAGGCAGGAGGTTTAATCCAACTTTGAGAAAGTTTTGCTTAGCAGTACTGTTCACTGATCCAACTAAAGATAAAACGTTAAAAGTTGTGTCCCCTACACCAAGTAGGGAGTAGTGCTAAAGTTGATTTGTAAGGCTCAAATCCTTAAAGTCAAAATATGCCTGAAAACTTTTTAAATTACCAGAATCTTTACTTTGAGGAATGTAAAAGCCAAACACAATTATGCCTTCTTTCTCTCTGCTTTTTATCAATGGCCTCTATTCCTTGGGCCAAGGTCTAGTTTGAGTCATAAATGGAAAAGAGGAAATGAAAGTGTTTTAAAGTGTTTTAATGGTTAAATACAGTGTACATAGAACAAATGCATGATTCATCTTCATTGTGACTTTTTTTTCTTCCTTTTTTTACCTGTTAGTTTTGAAGATCAAATAAATGGAAAGGAGTTTGGCAGAGAGGATTTGGTCCTTACTTGTGTGACGTGAAAGCTCATCTATTTCCCCAGTGATATACAAGATAAGAGGAGTTTGCAAGCTGGTAAACAGTTACAATCCTTTTGCTAGTTGATTAAAAAAAAGTAGATTTTCCCCCTAAAGGGTAGAGATCAATTGCTCATATCCCCAGCACATTTTTTCCCCTAAAAAACAGCTCTTTCTCCCTTCAGGTAGATGTTCCCTGTCCCCACAGTGGAAGCTGTAATGTTTTCATGGTGTTCACTGATCACACTGAATATATCATAGAAGGCAACTTGGGCAATATTAATATGTTCATGTCCCCAGAATTCTAAGACTGGGGATGAAAGAATGCCAGGAGAATGTCCGTGTCTTGACTAAAATCAGAAGACATAAAATTGTGGAGTTGTCGGTGTCTATGGGTCCCATAAGAGACCCATGGTATGTTTACTATGGTATCAAAGAATAAAGCCAGTATGCAAACAGTAGGAGAGACAAGATAGAACTTCCAGGTTGGAATGATGGACTCCAGTTATTCATGAAGTCTGACTGCATTATTTTCTTCCTTAAGAAGAAAGGTCCTTAAAGCCTTCTTTGAATCCCACAAACTGGTAGATTCTTCTTTAAGCTGAGCCACATAAAGAGTCTTAGTAATATGGGTCAAAAAGTTTAACAAAAGGATATATCTAATAAAGTAGAAAATGATTTCCAAAGATAAAAAAAAAAACTGGGATAAGAGTAGTAAGCACACCATTTTTCCCAGCAAATGATTTTTTTAAAATATATTTATAGAAGAACTGAATCATTGATCCTCATCATGCTGACAATGTATTATCAAGAAAAGACAAATTTTGGGGCGCTTGGGTGGCGCAGTTGGTTAAGCGTCCGACTTCAGCCAGGTCACGATCTCGCGGTCCGTGAGTTCGAGCCCCGCGTCGGGCTCTGGGCTGATGGCTCGGAGCCTGGAGCCTGCTTCTGATTCTGTGTCTCCCTCTCTCTCTGCCCCTCCCCCGTTCATGCTCTCTCTCTCTCTCTCTCTCTGTCCCAAAAATAAAATAAAAACGTTGAAAAAAAAAAAAGAAAAGACAAATTTATTTTTTCATATGACCTACAGAAGATGGCAGAGAAGGATGCAAATACAGTTTAGAAAATATACATGAATAAATAATAAAATATTTAGATTGAAACAGTTAATTGTAAATATTTCTCAAGTATTTGTTATTTTTTCAAGAAAATAATATCACTTTGACAGCTCAGAAAGACTTCTGGAATTTTTTATACTTGTTATCATTATTAATTATAAAGCTCTTTTGGTATACTCCCAATTAATTGGGAGATTAGATTGCTGAGAACCAAATAAATTAGCTTCATGGCATTTTATTAACAGCCACTTTTCTAAGCTAGCTCTATGTTTTTCTCTAAGCTAGTTACTCTTATTTTATTTACATATATTGAGAAATTAAAAAAAATCACATATATTAATCAGGATTTGCCATTATTCATTTCAAATTTTGTTGAGTGAATAGAAGATACACAAAATACTTGGTTTATAGCATTTACAGGGTTAAAGGTCTGATTTATAAACTATGTCCTGGATATGGGAGTTCTTATCCTTTTAAGACTGTCCTATCACAGACTAGTTTAATAAGAATAAGGTAGGGCGCCTGGGTGGCTCAGTTGGTTAAGCATCCGACTTCGGCTCAGGTCATGATTTCGCCGGCCGTGGATTCGAGCCCCACGTCAGGTTCTGTGCTGACAGCTCAGAGCCTGGAGCCTGTTTGGGATTCTGTGTCTCCCTCTCTCTCTGACCCTCCCCCGTTCATGCTGTCTCTCCCTGCCTCAAAAATAAATAAACGTTAAAAAAAAAAAAAAGAAAAAAAAAGAATAAGGTAGACCGTGTCCAGTTGAAAGAAATTGCTATGTTCTTTCCATATAATTTCTTTCAATTTACTGGATAATTAACATACTTTCTAGGCTTTGATTTCTTTTTTTTTTTTTTTTTTTAATTTTTTTTTTCAACGTTTTATTTATTTTTGGGACAGAGAGAGACAGAGCATGAACGGGGGAGGGGCAGAGAGAGAGGGAGACACAGAATCGGAAACAGGCTCCAGGCTCTGAGCCATCAGCCCAGAGCCCGACGCGGGGCTCGAACTCCTGGACCGCAAGATCGTGACCTGGCTGAAGTCGGACGCTTAACCGACTGCGCCACCCAGGCGCCCCTAGGCTTTGATTTCTTATAAGACACAAGCTCAATACAATTTCAGTTTGATCTTGCCCTTAAAAATTAGAGACTTCACCTAGGTGAATTCACATAGGTAAATGATGACATGAATTTTGAGTAAATTAGAATGTATAAAGGAGTTATGTAGGAAAAATGGCATACAAAGAACAGCAAGCATATGGAGTAAGTGTAGATTGATAGGTAAGTGGGAGAGAAAGGATAGGAACAACAAATAACAGCTTGGTGGAAAGAAAAAAAGAACAGTTCAGAGACTGAGGAACAGATGTGCATTAGCAAATTACATACTTTGTATCAGGACTGTATTATCAAAATTATGACCAAAGTGGAGAGAACTCAACAAGAAATTACATTTCTTCCATAATTTACCATTGGCATTACTGCCTCTTTTGATTGTAATTGAGATTTAATTTATAGAGGTGACTGATTGATGATGGAGTGAGATCGATGCCATTGAAAGTTTTATTACTCACAGTTGCTAAGTGAAGAGTGTTCCCCATGCCATGCAGAGCCACATGTGGAAGCACTGGCAACCCAAGTTCCTTCAGAAGGCAGAAGGGATGAGGATAATCTACGGCCCAGAACCATTATAGCAGTTTCCATGGGAAGGAATGGCCAAGGTAGGGTAGGCAAGTTTGAGAAAATTTAGGATTAAATAGTTTGAATAGTTCCAGTGGTCTCTGTGCTAAAGGCATAGTCCAGTACTTGGCTCTTAGATGACTTAGGTTGGGAAATACTGGCTTGGTGCATGAGCATTAAATCAAGCTGGTGTTTGGGGGTATGGACTTTGGTTATGTTAGTTTATATATGAAAGTCAGGTTTACAGTGGAGTTGTTTGCTGTTTCTAGGAATTAGCTAGCTCTAGGAGGGACAGACTTGACCTGCCCAACAAAGTCCTCAAGTTGTAAAAGCAAGATAAAATATAAAAAAATAACATAACATGATTAATACAGTACCCTTGTTGAGGTAGTTTTATAAGATATTTTTCTTAAACACTTCTTAAACTTAATATATTATTAATGTTAGATATTACTAAATCACTTTAAAACTTTAAGAACAGTCATTTTTATGATTCTTAATTTGTAATTAAGTGCCAAAGATATTCACTTAATGTTACAACATTTTAAAAATGTTTCCTTTTAGCTTTTTTTTTTTAATTTTTTTTTCAACGTTTTTTATTTATTTTTGGGACAGAGAGAGACAGAGCATGAACGGGGGAGGGGCAGAGGGAGGGGGAGACACAGAATCGGAAACAGGCTCCAGGCTCCGAGCCATCAGCCCAGAGCCCGACGCGGGGCTCGAACTCACGGACTGCGAGATTGTGACCTGGCTGAAGTCGGACGCTTAACTGACTGCGCCACCCAGGCACCCCTCCTTTTAGCTTTTAAATTATTCCATCTCTCTATCTTATACTGCAACCCCACTCCTTTGTGTACTCAGCCATCATTATCAGAGCTCCATTTTATTTAAAAATTAATGTTTTATTTGTTTTTGAGAGAGAGAGAGCATGGGCAGGGCAGGGACAGAGAGAGAGGGAGACACAGAATCTGAAGTAGGCTCCAGGCTCTGAGCTGTTAGCACAGAGCCTGACATGGGGCTTGAACTCACTAACCATGATATCATGACCTGAGCTGAAGTCAGACACTCAACCAACTGAGCCACCCAGGTGCCCCTCCATTTTATTTTAAAATACAGAACATGACAATGAAATTGGCAAGTGATGTTGATGGGGAGCTAGAGACACTTGGAGTAGCATGTTAAATAATATGCTCAATCATCTGTGCTAATATCAGTTCTGTTAATTGGCTGTACACTTTGATTTATTTAAAAATTGCCTAAACCTTGGGGCACCTGGGTGGTTCAGTCAGTTAAGTGACCAACTCATGATTTGAGCTCAGGTCATGATCTCACAGTTGTGAGACTGAGCCCTACGTGGGACTCTGTGATGAGTGTGGAGCCTACTTGGGATTCTCTCTCTCCCCCTTTCTCTGCTTCTCCCCTGCTTGTTCTCCCTCTTTCTCAAAAATATAAACATTAAAAAAAATCTGCCTAAGCCAAGTCATAAGGCACTTTGATCCATTTTTTCTTAATCTTAGATATTAATAAAGATATATATGTTTACATATCCACTTTATAAATGTACTTACACATGTGTACACACAGGAATAGACCCACATATTCTACAACGTCAACTGTATCTGTTTCAAACTTAACAATTTTTAAAATTAGTTGCTGTAGAACATATTTTAATATCTGGGTTGGTAGTGAATAAAATCAGGTAAAAACATTTAAAAGCTATCATGATTTGGAATTTTAAAGAAAAGAAATATTGTACATTATGTTTATTTCATTTACATAGATGTTAATATTTACTCATATTTTAATTAATATATCTTCTCTGTTTAGTTATAATCTTATAGCTACTTTGGTTGGTTAATGTTTTGATAGAAAAATAATATACTTAAAATTAATGTACTTTGATGAATACAAAGTTTGGTTTGGATTCAATATAATGGGGCAATAAAGAATTCCACACTAGAAACTTTGATAGGAAGCTCCGTTCAGTGGACTTCCTCGTGAAATATGTATCTAATACCATAAGTCAAGAATCCTTTTTCATATGACTAGAAAGAAAATACGTGTGTATAGATTTAATTCTAAACACTCTCTGTTCCATTATAATGGTTTGTGGCTCTTTGCCGCCTAATACTACATGTGAAAGTGATGTGAGAATTTACTCAAATTTATTACAAATATGTGCTTTCTGAAAGTTAAACAACTTAAAACTAGTACTAGATGTGATAATACGAGAGACAATAAGTCAAACTTTTTTTTTTTTTTGGAGGGAAGATGTTTTTAATCAAGTGAAATCTCCATCAGTGGATCTTTATACTAACAGTGGTTCTGTCTCTGAAAAGTCTTGTCTTTGGAAGAACTTCACAGTTCTTCAAAATTCAAGAATTTTGTCCACAAATAATTGGGCTGAATTAGGTTGTCTCATCTGACCATCTTTATCATGATTAAGCTACTTTATGACTATCTCAGATATCAAATATAGGAATTTAGATCAGAGTTGAAAAAACAGATCTTTTGTTTTCTGTCTTACCATTTTATTTGGGGGAAAGGTGGTGGAAATGGTCAAGATGAAAACAAGTTTTGGACATCTTAACAACAAATGATCAGTTATAGTCTACCTATTAATATTAAAAACGTTTGGGCACTATTTGTACCTGTAACTGGTCCCAGCCCAATTCACGAGAGATAGTTTCTTATAGAGGCTTGATGTCAAAATGTCAATAAAGGTAAAGAACTAGTAGCTCTTTATTCTGTATTTATAACTTACTGTGGGCTAAAAGGGAATAGTTATAATGAGACAGGCTTTGGCCATAGTGCCAGATACTCCCTTCACTTATTTAGTATTTGTGGGTCATTAGAAATACTGGGCAACTCATTCTTTCTTCAGCTTGAAGACAGACTCAAAGCCTGCCACCGGCTTGCATATTGAAATGAATGTGAATGAAGACGGGTATGTCTAGGGAGTGAAATCTTGGATGAAAGAAAAACACCTCTTTTATTGTGAAGGTGTTATTTTGATTTTTGGGGGGTGTTTTTTATTTTTGCCGGTGAAAAGTTTATTAGCTAGCATTCCATGTAGGATATGCATAAGGGTTGCTTAGAAGTTACAGGCAGCCACTATTTAGTAGTCAAAACCCCATGTGAGATATTTCTTTTACCTTCATTTTTGTTTCTGGCTGTATGGATCTAGTTCTCAAAATCATTCAGTTCTGGATTAACCTTAGCAGAAAACATGAAAAACTCCAATGACAAAGTTACTGATTTTTTAATTGGTGTTGCTAAGACACTTGTGGGTGGTATAGAACTGGCTCACTCAGATCATATGATGGTGTTTTTCTTTAACTTTCCCTGAATACTTCATACAATTTCTTCAGCATTGAGTGGAGATACTTAGTAGGACTAAATATCTGTGACCTATCTGCAGTCTTGCTGAGATTCTGTAACCACATGCTTATTGGTTATTGGTGTTGTGTTTTATGTAAGCAATGAATTCTGGACTCCTAAGCAAAAACACATATGTATGCTCTGTATATGTGCTGTATGTGCATGTGTGTGTGTGTGTGTTTGTGTGTGTGTGTGTGTGTGTGTGTGTGTGTGTATCTCTGTGTGTACATCCTCATAACCCTGTAGGTTGTATAAAGTCAAAGAGAAAAACAAAATTACCAGTAGAGTTAAGTGCTACACTATAAGGAAAGATCTTTAGTAGTAACATCTTTATTTCTCTTTCTAGTTATGAAAATTATAGAATCACAGTTAGAATTTCTATCCCTGTGAGCAAAGATGAACTTTGGACAGATGGCTTGATTTGATTGACATACAGTAAGGGCAGAAGTCAGGAAGACTTTCCTTCTTTTTTCTGTCTCCCCATTTCTCATAAAAATAAAACACTGCCTGCTGTATAATCAGTGAAAGAGAATAACAGTGTTCCTTGATACTAGAGTCTAAACTATATATGGAATTATAAGATCGGGGACCAATAAAATATTAATGTGTGGGCATTTATAGCTGCCCTTATTTCACACCATTTTAGAAAAAAAAAGATGTTGGAATTGTGATACTTTTGAAGGCAGTGCATTCCTAAGATAGGCTGAAAGGCAGAGCAGAATTATGGTAATTAAAAGTGTTTTGGGGACATATTATTTTAGCTTGGAAAATACTCTGTAATAAAATAAATCTGTAGTGGGTAAGATGCTACACTAATCAAAATTGATTCTGGGATGTGCTTGTGTTTTCTAAAATTGATGGTGTTGAACTGGTGCTGTGATTTTCGTATGTTTCCTTTTGTCTATAGGGAACTTTGGAAAATTGGAACAGTAGAGATTTGCAGTTTGAATAATCTGACTTTGGATATGCTTATAAAGCTATGTTCCAGACGAAGAAAGCCCTGGCTTCAAATACTAGCAAAAAAGTTACACTCCAGCTGACTATTTTAATGAGATCTTTCTGATTACATTTGAATAGAATAGAAAGAAATGCTTTAAGATGATGCTTTTTGTATTTTGAGAATTTAATTTCTCTTGAGGATTAGGGTTTTATTAAGAGCAGTTAATATGGTTAAATTTTATGTGGAGTGAAAAATGAAGAAGGTAGTTTGTGGGCACTTGGATTTCACAACCCTTGTATTTTTTGTATCACTCTATGTATCAGTCAGAATAGGCTAGTGTTATGCAGAGTAACAAACAATTTTGAAATCTCAGTGAATTAAAACAATGCATATTCATTTCTCTGTCATGCTATACATCTAATGGGGGTGCCAGGGAATTCTCATTGTATCCCCATTGTATATGAATATAATCTGACATACAAGATACAATAGGGATGATTTCTTAGCCTGGTATAGAAAGTGCTCTTCTAATGAACCAAAACAAATTGAAGAAAGCTTTTCCTGACCTATGTCAGTAAGTTTTAGAGGATACATCAAAGACACATTCAGTATAACATCTAAGAGCATTTGCAAATTTTAAAAGTAGAAATTATATATTCTTCCCCTGGCTGACTTTTTAGTCCTAGCTGTCCTCCCTCATGACTTAACAGAATAATAAAAATTGAAGCAGAATTCTCCACTATGAGATGATCAAGCTCTTTTTTCATTTTTTTTTTAAATTTGAATATAGTTGGCACACAATGTTACATTAGTTTCAGGTATACAAGTTAGTGATTTGACAAGTTCATACATTATGCTGTGTTCACAAATATAGCTACCATCTGTCTCATTACATTGCTATTACAATATCATTGGCTGTATTTCTTATGCTGTGCCTTTTATTTGCATTACTTATTCATCCCATAACTGGAAGCCTTTATCTCCCCCTCCCTTCCAATCATTTTCCCCACCCCACCCCCAGCAACCGTCTGTTTGTTCTCTATATTTATACATCTGATTTTGATTTTTATTTGTTTATTCATTTGTCTCTTAGACTCCATTTAAGAGTAGAATCATATGGTATTTGTCTTTCTCGGTCTCACTTATTTCACTCATAGTACCCTCTAGGTCCATCCATGTTGTCTCAAATGGTACAATTTCATCCTTTTTATGGCTGCCTAATATTTCAGTGTGTGTGTGTGTGTGTGTGTGTGTGTGTGTGTGTGTGTGTGTGTGTATGCCACACTATTCATTTCCATTTATCTATCAGTGACACTTAGGTTGCTCCCATAGCTTGGCTATTGTAAATAATGCTTCAGTGAACTTAGGGTTGCATATATCTTCTCAAATTAGTGTTTTTGTTTTCTTGGTTTAGATACCCAATTGTGGAATTGAATCATATGGTATTTCCATTTTTAATTTTTTGAGGAAACTCCATACTGTTTTTCACAGTGGCTATACTTAACCTCAAGAAAAAGAAGTGTTGCTAGAAATGATTCAGTACAAAGAAATGCATTGGTCCAACACATTAGACAGATTACTAAACATTAGAAATTTATAGTATAATAAACAGAAGAGTCAAGATTTGATCTTTTGCCATGTCTATTTGCATTCCATTTTTTAAAAGAATTTTTCTTCTTGGACTTCACTGTCTTTCTAATGCTCCTCTCTTGAAATTCCATGCACCTGTCATGGCAAGTTGACCTGGGGTTACCTTCTTTTAGAATAGGTGGTCTGGCTGGGGCACATGGGTGTCTCAGTCGGTTAAGCGTCTGATTGCAGCTCAGGTCATGATCTTATAATCCATGAGTTTGAGCGCAGCTTCGGGCTCTGTCCTGACAGCTGAGAGCCTGGAGCCTGTTTCAGATGTGTGTCTCCCTCTCTCTCTCTCTGCCCCTCCCCTGCTCATTCCCTGTCTGCCTCTGTCTCAAAAATAAATAAACGTTAAAAAAGAATTTAGAATAGGTGGTCTGGCTTATCCTTGCTTGAGTTTAGTTCAGCTTTCCTAGGGATTACATTGAGTTTGGGGGCCAAAGTCTCAGTTTATCATTGAATCAATGAATCTATAGATACTTAGACATTTGTCTGAACTTGTTTCATGTACATGTATTTCTCTGGGGGAACTTCATGGATATGGGGAGGGGAATGGACAGAGGAACTGAAGCTGCAATAACAAACTCACTGAATGCTCAAGACACTTGCATCCCACATCCTGATGGTCACTGTTTCTCCTCCACCTTTGCCTCATTTTCCAACATAGAGACAAAACTAATACTAACATCTTCATGTTGAAAGGTAAAGAAAAATTTTTAAATTCTTGGTATTTAATAAAGATAACATGTTCCTTACTTAGTCTACTCTTATCTATATTGGTGAAAGGGGTTTTAACTGATTTCATAACTGATTTGAAGGCAGGATTGTGTCATGGAAGTGATGATAATCACTTACTAATACACATGTTTTTTAGGGCAAAGAAAAAATAGATTCAAAATGTCTATTTTATCATTTCAGAAATATTTCACAGAATCTTTAGTGATGTATTTGCAAACCTGTAAGTGGATCCATGTTGATATGACAAAATTAGAACATGAGAAAATCAATGTCTTTATATATAGCTGTTTCCAGGGAAATTCACTAGGAGGAATTTATTTAGAGTTTCTTTTCCTATGAATAGACAAAATGGTTTGTTGCGTTTTAAAAATTTTTAAGGCTTATTTAATAAAAATAATGTGATTTTTCTGTTGGTGTTAGGGAGGTATTGGTTAAATTTAGAAATATGTAGGTGGTGAAATTCAGACCACCTGTTATAGTCACAGTTGGAGTAAAAACTTTTTGCATTAGTTTGTATTGGCTAGGTAATAGAAAGATACTATTCATAATGCCAGTTAAATAGAAAGGTATTATTTAAAATGTAAATTGATTTTCTGATAGCGGTTGGGGTTTTTTTAAAAATTTTATCAGCTCTTAATGTTTCATAATGCACTGTACTTTGGCCTTATGGATCACATCTGTGTGGTCTAAGCCATATAAATTGAGGTGATCAAAGAAATTGGTCTGTGTGCTAAGATGCAATCACACTTCAACTTCAGAATGACATATGTGTGTGTATTTATTATCCTCATTGCAAGAAAGGACAAAAGAGTGTTTAGAAAGTTAGTTTAGTGTCCAAAGTCGCACAGCTAATAAATGGAGTCACCAGTATTTTAATACATGTGTGCCTAATATCTGTGCTATATAGTACTTCAAAACTGACCCTAACCTAACCGATGGCGATAAATTTGTCCTTTAATCAAGTGACCTGTTTCATCTTAAGATTTCTCGCCTACTGAAAAAGGCCAAGAGGAAAATCCTTTGGATAACTTAGTAGTAATTTTATGTCCATTGTTTATAATATACATTGAATTCATTGACCTTCTGTTTGTGATAAATTTATTTTTTTTGTCCCTCTAAATTTTTCTTTAAATTCCAGTTAGGTAACTTATTATGCAATATTAGTTTCAGGTGTAGAATTTAGTGCTTCATCACTTACATAAGACACCCAGGGCTCATCATAAAAAATGCCATCCTTAATACCCATCACCTCTTTAACTCATTACCCTACCCATCTCCCCTCCAGTAAACTTCAGTTTGTTCTCTATGGTTAAAAGTCTGTCTCTCTGTTTGTCTTTCTACCCCACCGCCATGTGCATGTGTTTTGTTTCTTAAATTCCACATGAGTGAAATCAGAGCATATTTGTCTTTCATTGATTTATTTTGCTTAGCATAATACACTCTAGCTCCATCCATGTCATTGCAAATGGCAAGATTTCATTCTTTATTTATGGCTGAGTTATATTGCATTTTATATATATGGACAATATGTGAACATTTGGGTTCTTTCCATAATTTGGCTATTGTTGATAATGCTGCTGTAAACATCTGGGAGCACATATCCCTTTGAATCAGTATATTTGTATCCTTTGGTGAATACCTAGTAGTGCAATTGGTGGATTGCAGGGTAGATCTATTTTTAACTTTTTGAGGAAGAAACTCGTTACTGTTTTGCAACGTGGTTGCACTAATTTGCATTCTCACCAACACTGTAATGAGAGGGTTCCCCTTTGTCTGCATCCTTGCCAACACCTGTTGTTTCCTGTGTTGTTAATTTTAGCCATTCTGACTGAGGTAAGGTGATACGTCATTGTAATTTTGATTTGTGCTTCCCTTACAATGATTTCCCTTGTCTTGAGCATCCCTTCATGTGTATATTAGCCATCTATATGTCTTCTTTGGAAAAATACCTATTCATGTCTTCTGCCCATTTCTTAACTGGATTATTTGTTTTTTAGGTGTTGAGTTTGATAAGTTATTTATAGATTTTGGATACTAACCATTTATCAGAGAAGTCATGTGGAAATATCTTCTGCCATTCCACAGGTTGCCTTTGGTGTACTTTTTTTCTTTTGCTTGTTTGTTTTGTTTTGTTTTCCAATAGTTTACTTTTGCTTTTGTCTCCCTTGCCTCCAGAGATGAGATATATCTAGTAAGCAGTTGCTATGGCCAATATCAAAAAGGTTGCTGCCTGTATTCTCCTCTAGGATTTTGATGGTTTCCTGTCACATTTAAGTATTTCATCCATTTTGAATTTATTTTGTATAAGGTGTAAGAAAGTGGTCCAGTTTCATTCTCCATGTTGCTTTCCAGTTTTCCTCAAAACCATTTGTTGAAGAGACTTTTTCCCATTGGATATTTTTTCCTGATGTGTTGAAGATGAATTGAGCATATAGTTGTAGGTTCAGTTCTTGGTTTTCTGTTTTGTTTTATTGATCTATGTGTCTATTTTTGTGCCACCCCTATACTGTCTTGATCACTCCAGCTTTGTAATTTTGCTTTTCTTTTACAAGATCACTTTGACTCTTCAGAGTCTTTTGTGGTTCCATACAAATTTTAGAGTTGTTTGTGCTAGCTCTGTGGAAAATGCTGGTGGTATTTTGATAGGGACTGTATTAAATGTGTAGATTGCTTTCCGTAGTATAGACATTTTAACAATATTTGTTTTTCTAATCCATGAGAATGGAATGTTTTTCCATTTCTTTGTGTCATTCTTCAATTTCTTTCATCAATGTTTTATAGTTTTCAGAGTACAGGTCTTTAACCTCTTTGGTTAGATTTATTCCTAGTTATCTTACAGTTTTTGGTGTAATTGTAAATGGGATCGATTCCTTGATTTCTCTTTCTGGAGCATCATTATTGGTGTATACAAATGCAACAGATTTCTGCACATTGGTTTTGTATCCTGTGACTTTACTGAATTTTTGCATGAGTTCTAACAACTTTTTGGTGGAGTCTTTTGGGTTTTCTATACAAAGCATCATTAATCTGTAAATAGTGAAAGTTTGACTTCTTCCTTGTGATTTAGATGCCTTTTATTTCTTTTTGTTGTCTGATTGCTGAATCTAGGACTTCTGGTACTATGTTAAATAATAGTGAGAGTGAACTATCCCTGTCTTGTTCCTGACCATAGAAGGAAAGCTCTTAGATTTTCCCCATTGAAGATGATATTAGCTCTGGGTGTTTTGTTTTATTTTGTTTTGTTTTGTTTTGTTTTGTATTTGGCCATTACTATATTGAGGTATATTCTCTTTATCCTTACTTTGCTGAGGGTTTCTTATCATGAATGCATGTTATGCTTTGTCAAACTCTTTTTCTGCATCTGTTGAAAGGATCATATGGCACTTATCTTTTCTTTATTAATATGGTGTATCATGTTGATTGATTTGTGAATATTGAACCATGCTTGCAACCCAGGAATAAATCCCACTTGATTGTGGTGAATGATTGTTTTAATGTACTGCTGCATTTGATTTGCTAGTATTTTGTTCAGATTTTTGCATCCATATTCATAAAGGATCTTGGCCTATAGTTCTCTTTTTTAGTGCAGTCTTTGCTGGTTTTGGAGTCAAGCTAATGCTGGCTTCATAGAATGAATTTGGAAAATTTCCTTCCATTCCTGTTTTTTGGTATAGTTTAAGAATTGGTAATAACTCTTCTTTATTTTTGTTTACCTTTAGGATGGGTGGATGGATTAATTCAAGTTTTTATTTTATTTCTGGTTAGTTAATATATAGTGTAATATTAGTTTCCAGAGTAGAATTTAGTGAATCATCACTTACTTATCACATGGACTGCTCATCACAATTGACTTCCGTAATACCCAAAATTCCCCTGTGAAGGTATCTGGCCCTGGACTTTGTTTTTTGGGAGTTTTTTGATTGCTGATTCCATTTCTTTGCTGGTTATTAGTCTGTTCAAGTTTTCTTTTTCTTCTTATTTCAGTTTTTGTAGTTTTATGTTTCTAGAGATTTATCCATTTCTTCCAGGTTGTCCATTTTGCTGGCATATAATTTTTCACAATGTTCTCTTATAATTGTTTGTATTTTGGGGGCGTTGTTACTTCTTGTCTCTCATTTGTGATTTTACTTATTTTGGTCCTTTCTCTTTTCTTTTTGACATGTCTTGCTAGGGGTTTGTCCATTTTATTTATTTATTTTTTCAAAGAACCAGCTCCTGATTTCATTGATCTGTTCTACTGTTTGTCTTTTAGTTTCTATATCATTTCTGTTCTAATCTTTATTATTTTTCTTCTACTGGCTTAGGCTCCATTTCTTGTTGTTGTTCTAGCTGCTTTAGGTATAAGTTTAGGTTGTTTATTTGAGATTTTTCTTGCTTTTGAGGTAAACTTGTGTTGCTATATACTTTCCTCTTATGACCACTTTTGCTGCATCTCAAAGGTTTTAGAATGCTGTGTTTTCAGTTTCATTTGTTTCCATGCATTTTTTTAATTTCTTTTTTAAATCCTGGTTAACCCATTCATTCTTTAGTAGCATGGTCTTTAACCTCCATGTATTTGTGGTCTTTCCAAATATTTTCTTCGGGTTGATTTCAAGTTTCATCGTGTTGTGTTCAGAAAATATGTGTGGTATGATCTCCGAATTTTTGTACTTGTTGAGGCCTGATTTGTGGTCTAGAATGTGATATATCCTGAAGAATGTCCCATGTGCCCTTGGAAAAAGTGTGTATTCTGTTGCTTTAGGATAAATATTCTGAATATATCTGTTAAATTCATCTGTTCCCATTTGTCATTCAAAGCCATTGTTTCCTTGTTGATTTTCTGCTTAGATTACATCTCCATTGGTCTAAGTGAGGTGTTACTGTTATTATATATATATATATATATTATTATATATTATAACACCTATATAATATAATATATTATATTATATAGGTGTTATTATATTGTGATCAGTGAGTTCCTTTATGTTTGTTATGAATTGTTTTATATATTTGGGTGCTTCCATGTTGACAGTATAAATATCTACAATTGTTATATCTTCTTCTTGGATAGTCCCATTTGTTACGATTTAATGCCTTTTTTTTTTACTCTCTTGTTTCAGTAATGGTTAAAATCTAGTTGGATATAAATATTGCTACTTTGGCTTCCATTTGCATGATAAATGTTTTGCCATCCCCTCACTGTCAATCTGCAAGTGACTTTAGATATAAAATGAGTCTCTTGTAGGCAGAATATCGATGAGTCTTTTATTTTTAATCCATTCTGACATCCTTTGTCTTTTGATTGGAAGGTTTAGTCCATTTACATTGAAAGTATTATTTATTGATATGTATTTAATGTCATTTTATTACTTGTTTCTGGAGATTTTTCTCTGTTCCTTTATGGTCTTTGTCACTTTTGGTCTTTATCACTCAAAGAGTCCCCTTTAGTATTTATTGAAGGCTGGTTTAGTGGTCATGAACTGAGTTAGTTTTTGTTTGACTGGGAAAGTCTTTATTTCTTTTTCTATTCTGTATTATGGCCTTGATGGATAAAGTATTCTTGGTTGCAGATTTTTCCCCATTCAGCATGTTGAATATAGCAACATGTGTGGAGAGATCTGCAGCTAGCCTGACGGGTCTTTCCTTGTAAGTTAGGAACTTCTTTTGTCTTGCTGCTTTTAGGATTTTTTTCTTTATCAGTATATTTTGCAAATTTAACAACAATATGTCTCGGTGTAGGTCTGCTTTGTTGACTTTGATGGAAGTTCTCTGTGCCTCCTGAATTTGGATATGGATTTCCTTCCCCAGATTAGGGAAATTTTCAGCTATTATTTCCTCAAAAATCTGCCCCCCTTTTCTCTCTCTTCTTCATCTGGGACTTCTATGATACAAATGTTACTTATTATGTTTGATCCAGTCACTATGTTCCCTAAGTCTATTCCCATGATTCACAGTTCTCTGTTTTGTTCATCTTCGTTATTTCCCATTATTCTATCTCCTATATCACTTATTCATTCCTCTGTTTATTCCATCCTTGTGGTCATTAAAACCAGTCTGTTTCAGATCTGAGTGATGACATTTTTCATTTCTGATTGTTTACTTTTTTAACTCTTTTATCTCTGTAGTCTTCATGATAGATTCCATGCTTTCTCAAGCCCAGAGAATATCCTTAAGATTGTTGCTTTAAATTTTCCATCAGGCATATTACTTAGATCTGTTTTAGTTAGATATCTGTCCATGACCTTTTCTTTTTCTTTGTTTTTGGATGAATTTCTCTGGCTTGGCATTTTGTCTAAGTCTCTATCTTCTTCTCTGTGTTAGAAAAGCCTGTTATGTTTCCTGCTCCTGAGAAGAAAGGCTTTATGAAGGAGAGGTCATAAAGTGTCCAGGGCCTACCACTTCAGGGCACATCTCTAGGATGTGCTGTGTGCATGCTGCTATGTTTTGGCTGCTCTATCCTTCAGGCCAGTTGTCTGCAGAGGCTCTCCTGGCCTGCATAGGACCATCACCAGAGTATGGCAAATTTTAACTAGGTGTTCTCTGGTCCGCATGTTAAATGAAACCTGATACTGCTTCCACTATACCTGAAGCTGTGCAGAAATCTGTGGTGGTAGATGTCCTGTGTCCAGGGGCTTTTGCTGGTGTCTTGAGGAAGGGGCCTGCTGCCCTCGTCCTTAGGCACTCTTGCCTGATAAAAGCAGCACCAGCAGAATGCAGGGGGGCAGGACTTGGTATAAGCAGGTTAGGCAGCCAGTGTTGGCACTGTGCTGTTTACTGAAGTTGGTTTATGCTAAAGCGTGGTGATTCCAGCCAGCTCCTTTGTCCCTGGGGATGAGTCTACGTGCTTGCTGTCCTCAGAAAAACACTCCCAGATGACCGAATAATCTTCTCCTTGTGTGTACAGGTGCTTTTCAGATTACTGCTTTCATGCTGTTTTTAGAATGCTTCACTGCCTGAACAGTACAGTACACTTTAGGCTCTATTCCAGCCCAAACTGCTGACTTTTAAAACTCAAAACTTTAGGGACTTTCTATGGCAGGGAGCCTGTGCTTGTCTTCTGGGAGAGGGTCTCACCACGCTGGGAGGGATGCAGGTTTGACCTAGAAGGGCAGTCATGTCAGAGCACAGCGGAGTGTGATTTGGAGCAAAGCAGGCTAGGAAGCCAGTGTCCAGGTTAGCTGCCCGCAACGGGTGTCTCTGTGCTTATGCTGAGGAGTGGGGGAGGGAAATGGTACACACTGGCTCCTTTGTCCTTGGAGAGGCATTTCTGAGAATGCCGCCTCCCACAAATATGCTCCAAGGAGATCAAGTAGTGTCTTCCTGAGAGCCTTAGGTGATCCTCAGATTGTGACATCTGCTCTGGGAATGCTTGCATGCCTTCTCTTCAGGTGCAGGGCAGGACCTTCAGGTCCCTATTCTAGGCAAGACCTTTAAAATTCCAGTCTTTGAGACCTGCTGGTTGCAAAAAGTCAAAAGAATTAGCCCCTCTCATTTTCCCAGTCATTAGCTTTGGGGAAGTGTTGTCCTTGTGTATCCTTTGCACGCCACTCTCACATTTGTCCATGACCAGGACTCCTTCCACGGCAGACATGATCCATTTCTCCCCCAAACCACATCTCCACACTTTCTACCAACCTTGGTATGGCATTTTCTTTCCTTCTAGTTGTGCAGTTTGTTCCATCAGTCTTCAGATTGATTTCTTAAGTGTTCAGAATGATGTGATAATTATCTAGTTGTGTTTGAGGGAAGAGGCAAGCCTAGGGTCCTCCTACTCTTCCATCATCTTAGCTCCTCCTCCACCAGTGACAGATTTCTAAAAATCAATACATTCTATATGGGTGCTTCAGTCATCTCTTTTTCACACTAGCCTCAGGTGTGATCCATCAGTTGGACTAATTGGTTGATATTTTTAATGGTTTAGTTCATTTTTAGAAAATATACTGCACTCTAAATCTTACATAGGTGTATTTGCTACTAGGTGTTTTGATGCCTTTTTAATACTTCTATATATTTTTATTCAAATACAGAGTGCCTTGGGGTGCCTGGGTGGCTCAGTCAGTTAAGTGTCCAACTCTTGGTATCAGCTCAGGTCATAATCTCACAGTTACCAGTTTGCACTGGGAGGGCAGAGCCTGCTTGGGATTTTCTCTCTGCCACTCCCCAAGTCGGAGTATCTCTGTAAAACTTAAAAAAACTTACAGTGTCTCCGACTCCCCAAGTCGGAGTGTCTCTGTAAAACTTAAAAATTAAAATATGGTACTCCTGGCTAATATATCCTACCCAAGTTGTCAGAATACTGCATGAAAGAAGAAGCAAAATATATAAATCTAGTACAGTAACTAAGTTGAATGCCAAAAAATCACAAAGTTGTAAATTTTTATAGCAGGATACAAGTAAAGCAATCTAATGATACCTATTTATACCCTTTGACAAAATCTCCTTACACCTTCTGGTAGATGTTGCTCTCTGACCGATAGGTGAATTCCATCTTTGCTTTCCATTTTTTCTTTAGGCAGTGCCATCACCACACCCCTCTATAGTAAGCACATATTTGTCTACATTCCTTCTTTTGGGGAATAGGCCTTGTCTGGTCTAACTGGAGTCAACTGTCCTCTTCTCTTCATAGACAGAGTTGTTAATCCAAAGGTAGGCATGTGGCACAGCAACACACAAAAAGGCATCTATTTCTTTTGGACGAAGCTTTAAGTTCCTGTGATAAGCCTATAGAAAACCTCTGTCAAGGATACAAAGGAAAAATACCAGAAGCAGAGTCAAGAGGAAGGAAGAGTAAAGGGCAGGTGTTGGGAAGAAAAAGAGAAAGAGACAAAAAGAAAGATTCAGGGAAAGAATAATGACTGGATTCTTGAATCTAGGCATCTTTGAACTCAGTAACTCACTGAGTGTCCTAGGATATTTAGATTGGTACATCCAGCATTTTTTTATTCTAGTTGAGTTGGATTTCTGTCATTTCTAACTGAAAAATGTTATGATTAACTTTTCCTTCTGTCATATGGAATTTATTTTTAACTATGGCATACAAAATTATGCCACTACTTTGATATGGCAATCTGTTGAATTTTGTTTGAGAGTAATAATAATAAAATAATTATTATGTTTGTGATTGCTATTGTCATAGCTATATATTTACATAAGATTTTGTAATGTCACATATATTCTCTAATTCAATCCTTATAAAAACCTGTCATTTGGGTGCTATTACTATCTCTATTTTTCAAAATGAGAAAGATTAGGTACATAGGGGTCATTGAATTTTCCCAGTATCACCTAAATGGCAAGCATCAAAACTGGGATAAAAATGCAAAAACTGTGGATTTAAAAATCTATTCTCTAAACCTATGAGCATTGCTCTTTTATAACAGTTTTTGTTTACAAAAGAGAGATCTTCACTAACTTTTTGTGTAAGTATTCTGCACTTTCTTTACACATTAGCAGTCTTTTTTCTCCCTTATCATAAGCATGGTGTGATGCACCTTTTCTTTTTTATTATAAGAGCATGTTTTTCTGGCAAACTTCTTTTGAGTCTTAGTCAACGTATCTATTTATTATCTATCATCTTTCTTTTTTTTCCTTTATTTTAATGTTTATTAATTTTTGAGAGAGAGACAGAGCACACGTAGAGGAGGGGAAGAGAGGGAGGGAGACACAGAAGCTGAAGCAGGCTCCATGCTCTGAGCTGTCAGCACAGATCCCAATACAGGGCTCGAACCCATGAACCATGAGATCATGACCTGAGCCAAAGTCAGATGCTTAACCGACTGAGCCACCCAGGCACCCCTGTCTATCATCTTTATATCCATCTGTTTACACATATATATTTTTATCAGAACATGAAAACTTTGAAGAGGTTATGGTGAGTATTCTATAGTGAAACTTATCTCTAGTATAGATATTAGCAGACTTTTTTTAGACTTTTAAACTTCATTGAGTAATACTTTTTCTTTTTAACATGATGAGCAACCTAAACATCTGTGTGTGGGCCTTGATATTTAAAAAGTGAACTTACAGAAGCACCTAAAGGAAAGGGTGAGGAGGAGAATTTCTATTTGTAATTAGTATGGTAAAGGAAGTTTTTCTCTGCCAGTTTCCTGAAGAATATTCCTAGCTAACATGCTAGCTTCATCATAATTTAATTCCACTTGTTTGAACTAATAAAATTTAGGATCGCTTTGGCAGACAACATGGATCATAAAGATTTGTCTGAATTTCTTCTTTAAAGTTAAAAAAAAAGGCTCAAGAAATGTGCTTCCATTATCATTAAGGAAAAAAGAGTCATTACTTTTCTGTCTTATGTTATCTACCCAAATCTTGATGAGGAGAACCAGACATAGTGTAGAAGCTCAGAGAATAAAAAATACAGTCTGGGTCACTATTTATGGTTGTACACCTCAAAACCCAAGCAGGGACTCTAAATATGGTGAAGGCGAGCTGGAATTTGCCTCTCATTTAGGTGGCCAACCAGAAATGTAATAGTCAATTAGACTTCTCCCTTTTCCAGCTCACCCTTCCTTACTTTACATAATAAATGCCCATGTCACTCATATATTATCCTTCCTGGAAAATTAAGATAATTGTATTCCTTCTTAGGTATGTTAACACACGTGGGTAAAATAACCCATGAGTCTTAGTATATTATCTAAAATAGAGGAAATAATACTCAATAAATGTTATGTGTCATATTAATAAGTGACTACTCCAATGTTTTAAAAAGAATTTGACACACAGTATTATATTTCAAGTGTACAACATCGTAATCGGACAAGTCTATACATTATCCTGTGCTCACCACAAGTGTAGCTACCATCTATCACCATACAGTGTTATTACAATACCATTGACTCTGTTATCTATGCTGTGCCTTTTATCCCTGTGACTTATTCCATAAATGGAAGTCTGTGTCTCCCAATCTTCCCTCTGACATCCATCAGTTTGTTCTTTTTATCTATAGGTCTGATTTTTCTTTTTGTTTATTTATTCATTTATTTTGTTTTTAGATTCCACATACAAGTAAAATCATCTGGTATTTGTCTTTCTTAGTCTGTTTAATTTAACTTAACATAATACAATCTAGGTCCATACATGTTGTCTCAAATGACACAATTTCGTCTCTTTTTGGTTGCATAATATTCCATCGTATAGTGTGTGTGTGTGTGTGTGTGTGTGTGTGTGTGTGTGTGTTTGTGTGTGTGTGTGTGTGTTTGTGTGTGTGTGTGTGTATCACATCTTCCTTATTCATTTGTCTATGGATAGACACTTAGGTAGCTTCCATATATGGGCTATTATAACTACCACAGTAAACATAGGGATGCATGTATCCCTTTGAATTAGTATTATCATTTCCTTTGGAATTTTGGATCACATAGTATTTCTATTTTTAATTATTTGAGGAACTTCCAAACTGTTTTCTATACTGGCTATACCTATTTACATTCCCACCAACAGTGCATAAGGCTTTTTTTTGCTCTGTATCATCACTGTTGTTATTTCTTGTCTTTTTGTTTTTAGCCATTCTGATGGATGTAAGGTTATATTGTGGTTTTGATTTGCATTTCCCTGATGATTAGTGATGTTGAGCCATTTTATATGTGTCTTTGGTAATCTGTATGTCTTCTTTGGAAAAATGTATATTCAAGTTCTCTGCACATTTTTAAAAGTCTATTCACTTAAATTCAAGTTAGCTAATATACAATGTAGTATTGGTTTCAGGAGTAAAACCCAGTGATTCATCACTTACATATCACACCCAGTGCTCATCCCAACAAGTTGTCCTCCTTCATGCCCCTTACCCATTTAGCCCATTCCCCCAGCTACCTCCCCTCCAGCAACCCTCAGTTTGTTCTCTGTCTTTAAGAGTCCCTATAGTTTGCCTCCCTCTCCATTTTTATTTGATTTTTCTTTCCATTCCCGTATTCTCATGTGTTTTGTTTCTTATTTCCACATATGAGTGAAATCATATGATATTTGTATTTCTCTAATTTCATTTAGCATTATACATTCTCATTCCATCAACATTGTTGCAGATGACAAGATTTTATTCTTTTTGATCACCAAGTAATATTCCAGTGTGTGTGTGTGTGTGTGTGTGTGTGTGTGTGTGTGTGTGTGTACACCAACATTTTCTGTATCATTCATCAGTTGATGGATTTTTGGGCTTTCTCCATAATGTGCTATTGTTGATAATGCTGCTATAAACATTGGGTCACCTGTGCTTCTTTGAATCAACATTTATGTATTATTTGCCTAAGAGTGCAAATTGCTGAATCACAGAGTAGTTCCATTTCTAATTTTGTGAGGAACCTCCATACTATTTTCCAGAGTAGCTGCACCAGTTTGCATTTCCACCAACAGTACAAAAGTATTCCTCTTTAGGCACACTTTCTCCAATACCTGTTTCTTCTTGTGTTGTTAATTTTAGCCATTCTGTCAGGTGTGAGGTGACATCTCATTGTGATTCTGATTTCTATTTCCCTAATGATGAGTGATGTTGAGCATCTTTTCATGTGTCTGATAGCTATCTGAATGTCTTTGGAAAAGTGTGTGTTCATGTCTTCTGCCCATTTCTTAACTGGGTTGTTTTTTGGGTATTGAGTTGGATAAGTTCTTTATAGATTTTGGGTACTATCCCTTTATCTGATATGCCATTCGCAAATATCTTCTCCCTTTCCGTAGGCTGCCTTTAGTTCTGCTGATAGTTTCCTTCACCGTGTCCAAGATTTTTATCTTGATGAAGTCCCATTGGTTCACATTTGCTTTTGTTGCCCTTAACACTGGAGACGTATCAACTAAGAAGTTGCTGTGGCTGTGGTCAAAGAGGTTTTTGCCTGTGTTTTCCTCTAGGATTTTGATGGTTTCCTGTCTCACATTTAGGTCTTTCATCCATTTTGAATTTATTTTTGTGTATGGTATAAGAAAGTGGTCCAGATTCATTCTTTTGCATGTCAACATCCAGTTTTCCTGACACCATTTGTTGAAGAGATTGTCTTTTTTTCCATTGGATATTATTTCCTCCTTTGTCAAAAATTAGTTGGCCATACATTTGTGGGTCCATTCTGGGCTCTCTGTTCTGCTCCATTGATCTATGTGTCTGTTTTTGTGCTAGTACCATACTGTCTTGATGATTACAGCTTTGTAACATAGCTTGAACTTAGGAATCATGATGCCTCCAATTTTATTTTTGTTTTTCAGTATTGCTTTGGCTATTCAGGGTGTTTTGTGGTTTCATCCAAATTTTAGGATTGTTTGTTACAGCTTCATGAAAAATGCTGGTGGTATTTTGATAGGGATTGCATTAAATGTGTAGATTGCTTTTAGGAGTCTGGACATTTTAACAATGTTTGTACTTCCAATCCAGGACCATAGACTGCTTTTCCATTTCTTTGTGTCCTCTTTAATTTCTTTCATAAGTGCTCTCTAGTTTTCAGTGTATAGATCTTTTACTTCTTCAGTTAGATTTATTCTTAGATATCTTATTGTTTTGGTATTTATAAATGGGATCGATTTCTCGATTTCTTTTTCTGTTTCTTCATTATTGGTGTATCAAAATGCAACAGATTTCTGCACATTGATTTTATATCCTTCTACTTTGTTGAGTTCATGTATTAGTTCTAGTAATATTTTGGTAGAATCTTCTGGGTTTTCTACATAGAGTATCACATCACCTGTTAATAGTAAGTTTAAGTTTTTCCTTGCTGATTTGGATGCCTTTTATTTCTTTTGTTGTCTTATTGTAGAGGCTAAGACTTCTAGTACTATTTTAAATAGTGATATAATGTTTAATTTTCTTAGTAAGTTTTATTTATATGTATAAGACCTATAATGAAAAGCATTAAGATGCTTTATTTGTTTAAGAGACATTTCTTGATCACTTTGTGCCTGATACTAGTCTAGGAGCTTTACAAATATAAAACCAACTACTTTTGTTTAAAATCCTACAAAGAGATACTATTATTATCCCTATTTTATAGATGAGGAAAATAAATTAAAGAAATCATGTTCATTACCAAAAATGTTCTAGGAAGAAGAATCGAGACCCAGAGGTTATAGTGTGGAATTCTTTCAAACATTTAAGGAAGTAAGGACTTTGGGTAGTGTTTCAGAAGGGGAGGATGGATGAATACTTCCCAACTCACTTTATGAGGCCAGCATAATTCTAACAGGAAAAACCAAAAAAAAATTACAGAATAAATTACTAACCAATGTTTTCCCCATATGTAAATGCAAAAACCTTTAACATAATGTATTTAAGTAGTTTATTCTAGGAATGCAAGGTTAGCTTAACAATCAAAAAACAATGTAATGCACCATCTTAAGGGTCACCGAGAAATGACTAAAGACCATTTCAGGAGATATAATAAAAATAATTGACAAATTTCAACACCTATTCATGATAAAAAATTCAGAAATCCAGTAATACAGGGATTCTTTGATCTGTGAAAGGGCATCTATGCATAAAGTACAGCTAACATCATTATGTGAAAGGTTGATTATTTTCCTCCTAAGATTAAAACAAGGCAAAGATGCTCATTGTTACTTTCCTATTGAGTGTTGTACTGGTAAGTCTGACCATGGGAATAAATCATCTAGAAAATGAAAATCAAAAATATAAAGATTTGAAATTTCTGTTGGTGTGTGGCATGATTTTGTATGCAGAAGACCTTGTATAATCTTACAAATAACTTTTAGAACTAAAAGTGAATTGAGCAAGTTCTCAGAGAACAGCCTAATTTTTAAAAATCAGTTTTATATATAATGGCAAATGTCTGCAAGTGATATTTTACAGTAATTCTAATTATTGAGGAGGAAACAGATATAGAAATATTTAGAAATAAATTTGATAACAGTCATGTAACATGTAAAATCTGAAATCC
Source organism: Felis catus (assembly GCF_018350175.1). NCBI lineage: Eukaryota > Metazoa > Chordata > Mammalia > Carnivora > Felidae > Felis > Felis catus. The sequence continues at coordinate 106,283,444 of NC_058369.1, forward strand.
CTGCTCAAAGAAACTAAATAGCACCTAAAAAATGAAAATTAAATAACATAAAAGAATTTTATGTGCAAGAAGGCACAATGTTTTAAAGATGTCAGTTTTCAGCTAATTAATTAATAAATTCTGTGTATTCCCAGTGATTATTTCAGCAGGAGATTCTTATTTCTTCTCTCTCTCTTTCTTTCTCTCCAATTTAGCAAGCTGACTCTGAAATTTATATGGAAATAGAATGGACCTATAATCCTGAAAATGAAAAAAAAAATTAAGAAGACTTTTACAGGCTGTCTTCAGAAATTATTACTAATCTGTAGCAATCACTGTGGCATAGTACTAGCATAAGGCATGATAAGTCAGTGGAACAGAAGAGTTCAGAAACAGTTTCACTTATATAATCAACTGATTTTCAACAAAGGAGCTGAATCATTCCCATGAAGGAGGAAAAATATTTTCAAAAAATGGTACTGAAAAATCCATAAGGAAATCCACAAAAAATCGAAACCCAATTTCACATCAAATAATCATAGCGTTTAAAAAATTGTGTCTTTGGAAGGGAGATAAAACACTTGTTCTAGTAAAGAAAAATTTTCTTATTTTTCTGAATGGCTCTAAAGAGGAAATGAAAAATAATTTCAGATGTTATTGCCTTGGCATAGATGGAACAGAGAGAACCAGATCTTGCTGTACTCGTTAAGAGAAGATAAAATTCTATAAGAACTTCACCTACTCTCAGGGATATCTACTAAGGGATCACATAGTCTTAAAGCAACCTGTTTATCTTTACCAGACATTAAGGACAAACCCAGATGGATCACTGATATTTCTTCCAGGCACATAAATCTAGAGGATAAAAGTCCCCCCCCCCCCACTGCCTCTTTTTTTTTATTGTGTCCTTCTCTGGTTTCAGTAGCAGAAAAATACAAGTAACAAATGCCTGCCAATTACTTTCTATTTATTTTATCTTTGATACCCAATAAAAAGGTATTTTTCCTCTTATAAGTGTCTGCTATCGAGAGTTTACCATGTTTTGGCCAGATAAATGAATTACGGAAGATTAAGATAATTCATTTCAATTGTGCTGGCAAGTTTAGAGGCTCTCTTTCACAAAGTACATTATTTCAAGACATGGTGACTATCAGGTTGACTGTATTGAAAGAACCAGACCAGTGTCATCTGGGGCAAGACCTTGGGACTAAGCTGCAAAGGAAAGACTCTAGTCTTTAGGGGAAGTGTTGTGGGAATCCAAATACAGGGTTGAAAAAGGAAAAGTGATAACAGCACATAAATCGGGCAAGACTTAACAAAATGCAGACGGGGTAGGGCAGAGCAAATCCTTCACTTTGGAGCGAATGAAATACTCAGGATCACCCCCAGATGACTTCACAAAGAATGAGGAGAAACCAACAAAAATTAGAGAAGGAACCAGTGCTAGAAAAATGTTGGGGTTAAAGTAGATACTTGAAAAAGAACTCAGGCCCAAGAACTAAGGCAGAAGCTCAATTGTTATTTAGAGCTCCAGTATACCTGGCAGGGGTGGGAAACAGGCTGAATGTGGGGCAGAGGGCCTGTGGTTTGGGAATAAACTTGAATCTATGCCCACATGTGGAGAAAGCAAAGGGTTATCTTTTTCTCAATCATTCTGAGTCCATCTTAGTTTTCCTTAGGTCTCCGGAAGGGAAAAAGATACATAGTCTTAAATGTATGTTCCTTAATTCTGTGTTATTGTCCTGGGCTTCTGCTTAGTCATCTCTCCTGGTGAAGAGAGATTAAATAATATGGTCGTGATCTTTTTCATCAGCCTACCCATAAACCTTAGAACTCTGTTTAAAAGTAGGATTTAGGGGCGCCTGGGTGGCTCAGTCGGTTAAGCGTCGACTTGCGCTCAGGTCACAATCTCGCGGTATGTGAGTTCGAGCCCCGTGTCGGGCTCTGTGCTGACTGCTCAGAGCCTGGAGCCTGTTTCCGATTCTGTGTCTCCCTCTCTCTCTGACCTTCCCCCGTTCATGCTGTGTCTCTCTCTGTCTCAAAAATAAACGTTAAAAAAAATTTAATAAAAATAAATAAAATAAAAGTAGGATTTAAAATCCGCATTCATCTTTCACCTGTTCATCATTCTCATTCCTTTTATGGATCCTTTTTGGCATGAAGTCTAAGAACTCTCTGCTTAGACCTACTTTAAGATTCCTGTGCACTATCCCAGTCTGAGTCAGAACTTCTCGAGGTTGGATTCCTGGAATTGACATGGTAAATAAGTATCCAAGGTGGTATTTAGAGATAACAAAGTTTTAGGATACAGCCAAGTGACATCAGAGAAACTGGGAAGATATCGCAAAAATGAAGCAAAGTTTAATTTCTCTCTTGCTTTCTTTTGGCTGCTTTTCTGATAATTTGTTTTCTATTTGGGACACAAACTTCTATTGAGACAGGCAGCCTCAAGCCTCCAGTTGTTCCTCCTAAAATTTACTACTTAACATGCTATCTCACAAGGAGGAAAGTGACCAAAGAAGAGTGCCAGAAAACATTAAAAATCCATCCAATTCTCCTTGGTCCCACAGCACTCTCCAAAACCATGTAGATCTCAAGCGAGACTCAAGGAGAAATGAACTCTTCAAGACCCTCTTTCTCTACTGGTTGTTAAATTCATGTTCCTCCCTGAAAAGATACAACGGGAAGAATGTGGGGTTTATAGGGATTATTAAGGTGTGAGAAAAGAAGAATCCTGATTCTTCCACTTGAGGCCAAATCTAGAAAGAAATAACCAGATTATACTAGACTCTTCAGATAATATTGAGTGAAGATGTTTAACTACATTCTGTCTGGAGGTGGAGTGGGTCCATTGCCTAGGGTTGTTCTAGCCTACAGGAAATACTGAGGTATTCTGTAAACTGAATCAGAACCAGAACCTTCTGACAAGGGAGTTTGAGCACTTGAATGGGAGAAGATCTTAATAAGAAAGACCATCTCCCCAAACTGTTATGAGAAAATGTTGGGTTTTGAAAGGGAATGACCATGTTCCTAGCAAAATCCAATATTGGCCACATTTGTTTTAGTTGCTTTTCATTCTTGTAACGCTGAAGCATTTAAACACTCTTTTAATAACTCCAATAATTAATTCATTTGTTGCCATTAAATGACAAAAGCACTAGAATAAGCTTTAAATACATAACATTAAATCATATGCTCATGGCAGGGAAAAAAGAACACTCACTCTGTGGTTGGCATGGCTGGCTTTCATTCCTGTGCTTTGATTTAAATTCTAGGTTGGAGCAATCATCATTATAGCAATGCCATTTAGCCAGGGGAAAGAATACCACAGTGCATTAGAAAACAGTGACCCAAGGCATCCTTTATAACTTAGGGCTTTAACTATACTAGGCCTGCAGGAAATGCACCACAAGTCTGTTTGGAAGAGGTTGATCTAAGAAAAATACTGGCACACTTATAAACAGTGATGATTATCACAGTTCATAGAACAGTTTTAATGCCATGTCGTTAGAAAATGACCCTCGGAATCCTTCCTAACATTCCATGTTAGGCCTCTAGCCAAACACTGTGGGTAAAAGTAACCATGACAAAGAAGCTGTGTGGGTTTTAGAATTATAATCTGTAATTTTTTCACCAACTCCCTCTGACAGGGTCTTTATTTTAGAGTGTCTATTGCTTAGAAAAACATTTAGAAGGGGGCGAAGTCTGAATTCATTTTCACTTATGACTCAAGGCTGATTTGATTACAATAGGCTCTGTAGGACTGTTCAACCTTGCTAGTTGTCATGGAATTTTATTTAATCAAGAGTTGTTTGAAACAAGTGAGCTAAAGATTTCTCTCTCTCCCTCTTTCTCACTGTGTGTGTATAGATTTTCATTACCACTATACTCTTCCAAATGAGACTTGACTTGTCTTTTGTCGTTTTTATCTGCCATTTTTATTTTTTCTAACAGTATTTGCCAGTGTATATAGTAACAAGCTAATTTGTTTTAGAAAAAATAATTGAAAAGCACATAAAACTATATGCACATTCCAAAATAAAATGCCACCTCATGAGGTTAAACTAAACCAGTGTTGGATCTAGTACATAAAAGTAGTAAAATAAACACAACCAGTTATTGCAAATACCTCTAAAAATCTGATGTTAAAATATGTTTAAGGTCATTTTTTGTTAAGTCACATTTGTTGGTGTCTTTTACCTAAATTATTGGAGTATTAAAAAAGTTTACATTACTGACAATAGTATGGAGGTAAACATAGCAATCGACGTATGTCATAACAGTATCTGGCCTTGAGTCCTATAGGCTGGGACTGAAGCTTCAGGACAAAAAGAGATTGGGAGAGGGAAGGAGGCAGAGATGGATGGATTGTACTGCAATGGTAGAATCCAAAAAGGACAATCACATAGTCCAAGACAGTAGTCCAAGGAAGCAAATTCATATGAAACTGAGGCAAATGCCAGGGCCGTAGGTTCAGTCTGAATCATAACAATAGCAGCTAGAAATACTTCTTCCCTTGAGATTTTCCTGAAGAGATCTTTAAAAAATGGACATCCCTTTGGCATCACGATAGACAAAATAAAGCAGAATCTCTGGGAGAGACTGCAAGTTTGTTTGTTTGTAAACTATTTATTTTGAGATCTTGGTAGATTTAGTAGGCAGTTGTCAGATATAATACAGAAAGATCTATGCCTTTGACTGGGTTTCTATCATTGGTAACATCTTGCATAACTACAGTACAATTCCTTAACCAGGATATTGATTTTGATATAATTTATATACCATATTCAGATTTCACCAAGTTCACATGAATTTGTGTGTGTTGGTTTGTATGCATTTATTTCTATGCAAATTATTAAATATGTAGATTTGTGTGGCATCCACCATGGTCAAGATACAGAATAGTTCTATCATAAAGATCCCTCGCGTTACCCTTTTATGATCAGAGCTACCCCCTTTTCTCCCCTGAATAGCCTTGGCAACTACCGATTTGTTCATCTGTTCTATAATTTCATCATTTCAAGAATGTCATATAAATGAAGTATGATCTTTTGGGACTGAATTTTTTTCACTATGCATAATTATCTAGAGATTCATCCTGGTTGTGTATATCATTAGATTTTTCATTTGATTGTTAAATAGTGTTCCATGGTACAACACCATGCTACATGTGGACCATGATACGACAGTATGTTTAATCATCTATCCTTTGAAGGATATCTGGGTTGCTTCCAGTTTTGGGCTACTACAAGTAAAGCTACTATGATTATTTGTGCACAGATTTTTGTGTGATTATGTTTTCATTTCTAAGGCATAGAAACCCAAATTATAATTGCTAAGATTATATGGTAGGTACATGTTTAGATTTATAAGAAACTACCAAATTGTTATTTTAGCCATTCTGATAGGCATATAGTGATATTTCATTGTAGTTTAATTTGAATTTTCCCAACGACTAATGATGTTGAACATATTTTCATGTCATTATTTACCATCTCTTCAATGGAATATCTGTTCACATTATCTTACTGGATTGTCTTTTTACTACTGAGTGTTGAGAATTTTTTTTATCTTATATACAATTCTTTGTTGCATTTGTGGTTTGCAAATATTTCTCCCATATGATACCTTCTTTTCAAACTCTTCACAAGGTCATATCAGAGAAAGTTTTTATCAGATTTTCCTTTCATGGATCATTTTTTTTGGTATCGAGTTTAGGAACTCTGTTTATTTCTAGGTACTGGATTTTCTCCTATTTTCTTTCCCCTTCTAATGGTTTTGTAGTTTTCATGATCCACTTAAAATAATGTTGAATATGCGGTGTGAGATTTAAGTAGGGGTTCATTTTTATGCCCATGGAGCAATTGTCAATTGCTCTGGCACCATTTATTGAAAATGTTGTCTTTGCTCCATTGAATTGATTTTCACTTTTGTGTAAAAAAAATGCCCAGAACATGATGAAAATATTTTTTTTAATTTTATTTATTTTTGAATGCAATTATTGTGTCTTATTTTATTTTTTTAGAAATTTTATTTATTTATTTATTTATTTATTTATTTATTTATTTATTTATTTCTAATATGAAATTTATTGTCAAACTGGTTTCCATACAACACCCAGTGCTCATCCCAACAGGTGCCCTCCTCAATGCTCATCACCCACCCTCCCCGCTCTCCCACACCCCATCAACCCTCAGTTTATTCTCAGTTTTTTAAGAGTATCTTATGGTTTGCCTCCCACCCTCTCTAACTTTTTTTTCCTTCCCCTTTCCCATGGTCTGCTGTTAAGTTTCTCAGAATCCACCTAGGAGTGAAAATATATGGTATTTGTGTTTCTCTGTATGGCTTATTTCACTTAGCATAACACTCTCCTGTTCCATCCACGTTGCTACAAAAGGCCAGATTTCATTCTTTCTCATTGCCAAGTAGTATTCCATTGTGTATATAAACTACAATTTCTTTATCCATTCATCAGTTGACGGACATTTAGGCACTTTCCATAACTTGGCTATTGTTGAAAGTTCTGCTATAAACATTGAGGTGCAAGGGCCCCTATGCATCAGCACTCCTGTATCCCTTGGGTAAATTCCTAACAGTGCTATTGCTGAGTCCTAGGGTAGATCTATTTTAATTTTTTGAGGAACCTCCACACTTTTTTCCAGAGTGGCTGCACCAGTTTGCATTCCCACCAACAGTGCAAGAGGGTTCCCGTTTCTCCACATCCTCGCCAGCATCTATAGTCTCCTGGTTTGTTCATTTTAGCCACTCTGACTGGCATGAGGTGATATCTCAGTGTGTTTTTGATTTGTATTTCCCTGATGAGGAGTGACGTTGAGCATCTTTTTATGTGCCTGTTGGCCATCCGGATGTCTTCTTTAGAGAAGTGTCTATTCATGCTTTCTGCCCATTTCTTCACTGGATTATTTGTTTTTTGGGTGTGGAGTTTGGTGAGTTCTTTGTAGATTTTGGATACTAGCCCTTTGTCCAATATGTCATTTGCAGATATCTTTTCCCATTCTGTCCGTTGCCTTTAGTTTTGCTGATTGTTTCCTTTTCAGTACAGAAGCTTTTTATCTTCATGAGGTCCCAATAGTTCATTTTTGCTTTTAATTCCCTTGTCTTTGGAGAGGGGTCAAGTAAGAAATTGCTGTGGCTGAGGTCAAAGAGGTTTTTTTCTGCTTTCTCCTCTAGGGTTTTGATGGTTTCCTGTCTCACATTCAGGTCCTTTATCCATTTTGAGTTTATTTTTGTGAATGGTGTAAGAAAGTGGTCTAGCTTCGTTCTTCTGCATGTTGCTGTCCAGTTCTCCCAGCACCATTTGTTAAAGAGACTGTCTTTTTTCCACGGATATTCTTTCCTGCTTTGTCAAAGATTAGTTGGCCATACTTTTGTGGGTCCAATTCTGGAGTCTCTATTCTATTCCATTGGTCTATATCTCTGTTTTTGTGCCAATACCATGCTGTCTTGGTGATTACAGCTTTGTAGTAGAGGCTAAAGTCTGGGATTGTGATGCCTCCCACTTTGGTCTTCTTCTTCAATATTACTTTGTCTATTTCAGGTCTTTTGTGGTTCCATACAAATTTTAGGATTGCTTGTTCTAGCTTTGAGAAGAATGCTGGTGCAATTTTGATTGGGATTGTGTTGAATGTGTAGATAGCTTTGGGTAGCATTGACATTTTAACATTATGTATTTTTCCAATCCATGAGCACAGAATGTTTTTCCATTTCTTTATATCTTCTTCAATTTCCTTCATAAGCTTTCTATAGTTTTCAACATACAGATCTTTTACATTTTTGGTTAGGTTTATTCCTAGGTATTTTGTGATTCTTGGTGCTATTGTGAATGGGATCAGTTTCTTTATTTGTATTTCTGTTGCTTCATTATTAGTGTATAAGAATGCAACTGATTTCTGTACATTGTTTTTGTATCCTATGACTTTGCTGAAATCATGTATCAGTTCTAGTAGACTTTTGGTGGAGACTATTGGGTTTCCCATGTATAATATCATGTCATCTGCAAAAAGTGAAAGCTTGACTTCATCTTTGCCAATTTTGATGCCTTTGATTTCCTTTTGTTGTCTGATTGCTGATGCTAGAACTTCCAACACTATGTTAAACAACAGCAGTGAGAGTGCACATCCCTGTCGTGTTCCTGATCTCAGGGAGAAGGCTCTCAGCTTTTCCCCATTGAGGATGATATTAGCTGTGGGCGTTTCATAAATGGCTTTTATGATGTTTAAGTATGTTCCTTCTATCCTGAGTTTCTCGAGGGTTTTTAAAATTTTTTTTTAATGTTCATTTATTTTTGAGACAGAGAGAGACAGAGTGCAAGTGGGGGAGGGGCAGAGAGAGAGGGAGACACAGAATCTGAAACAGGCTTCAGGCTCTGAGCTGTCAGCACAGAGCCCGATGTGGGGCTCGAACCCACAAACCGTGAGATCATGACCTGAGCCGAAGTCGGACGCTTAACCGACTGAGCCACCCAGGTGCCCCTCAAGGGATTTTATTAAGAAAGAATGCTGAATTTTGTCAAATGCTTTTTCTGCATTGATTGACAGGATCATATGGTTCTTTTCTTTTTTAATGTGATGTATCACATTGATTGATTTGCGAATGTTGAACCAGCCCTGCATCCCAGGAATAAATCCCACTTGATCATGGTGAATAATTCTTTTTATATGCTGTTGAGTTCGATTTGCTAGTATCTTATTGAGAATTTTTGCATCCATATTCATCAGGGATATTGGCCTGTAGTTCTCTTTTTTTACTGGGTCTCTGTCTGGTTTAGGAATCAAAGTAATGCTGGCTTCATAGAATGAGTCTGGAAGTCTTCCTTCCCTTTCTGTTTTTTGGAACAGCTTGAGAAGAATAGGTATTATCTCTGCTTTAAATGTCTGGTAGAATTCCCCAGGGGAACCATCTGGTCCTGGACTCTTATTTGTTGGGAGATTTTTGATAACTGATTCAATTTCTTCCCTGGTTATGGGTCTGTTCAAGTTTTCTATTTCTTCTTGTTTGAGTTTTGAAAGTGTGCTTAGGAATTTGTCCATTTCTTCCAGGTTGTCCAGTTTGTTGGCATATAATTTTTTATAGTATTCCCTGATAATTGCTTGTATTTCTGAGGGATTGGTTGTAATAATTCCATTTTCATTCATGATTTTATCTTTTTGGATCCTCTCCCTTTTCTTTTTGAGAAGCCTGGCTAGAGCTTTATCAATTTTGTTTATTTTTTCAAAAAACCAACTCTTGGTTTCATTGATCTGCTCTACAGTTTTTTCAGATTCTATATTGTTTATTTTTGCTCTGATTTTTATTATTTCTCTTCTTCTCTCTTTGCTGTTCTGCTTCTATTTCCTTTAGGTGTGCTGTTAGACTTTGTATTTGGGATTTTTCTTGTTTCTGGAGATAGGCCTGGATTGCAATGTATTTTCCTCTCAGGAAATACATGGAGTAATTGTGTGGAGAAATTGTCAATTACTCTGGCACCATTTATTGAAAATGTTGTCTTTGCTTCATTGATTTGATTTGCACCTTTGCTTAAAAAAAACCAAAAAACCAAAAACAAAAAAAAACCAAAAGTCCCAGAACATGTTGGACATATTTTTATTTCTGTTCCTCTATTTCTGAATTCTTAATTTTGTTCAGTTGATCTCTGTGTCTATCCTCTGCCAATACTATATTGTCTTGGTTACTGTTCCTACATATTAAGATGACATTGTATCAAATGATTTTTCCCATATTGTTATTGTTTACCAAAATTCAGTTAGATATTCTAGGTCCTATGCCTTTAAATATAAATTTTAGAATAAGATTATCTATGTTTATAAAAATTTTGATGGAATTTTCAGAGGAATTGAATTAAGCTTATAGATGGATTTGAGAATTTGTATCTTCACTATGTTGACTCTACCAAGCCTTTAACATGGTATGTCTATTTATTTAGGTCTTTCATTTCTTCCATCAACTTTTTGTAATTTTCAGTACATAGATCCTGGATATGTTTTTTTAGCTTTATAATTAAACGTTTCATTTTCTTAGATCAACTGTAAATAGTACTGTGTTGTTCATTTCCATTCTCACATGTTTCATATTAGAATATAGAAATGTAATTGGTTTTTGTGGATTGAGCTTAATTGTTGTTTGTTGAACTTGTATCCTGTGACCTTGTGAATTCATTTGTTTTTGAACAACTTTATGATGATTCTTTGGAATTTTCCAGATACACATCATGCTATTTGGAAATATGGGTAGTTTTATTTCTTTGTTTTTGATCTACATGGTTTTTCTTTTTGTTGTTGTTTGGTACTGCCTAAAACTTCCCAGAAAATGTTGAATAGATGTGCTGAGAGGGCAAATACTTGCCTTCTTACTACCTTAGGACAGAAATACTTAGTTTTCATCATCAAATAGGAGGTAAATTTTAAGTTTTTTTTGTAGGTGATCTTTATCAAGTTGTAGTACTCTTTTAATCCTACTTGCTGAGAGTTTTTATCATGAATGGCTACTGGATTTTGCAAATGCCTTTTCTTCCTCACTTGAGATGTGATTATATGAATTTCTTCTTTAACCTATTGACATGTCTTAGTTTGTTTGGTCTATTATAACAAAATGCCACAGACTGAGCAGCTTTTAAACAGAAATTTATTTTTCACTAGTCTGGAAGCTAGAAAACTAAGATCAGGGTGCTGCTATCATCAGGTAAGGACCCTCTACCAGATTACAGTCTTCTGTTATGTCTTCACATGTCAAAAGGGGGCAAAGGAGTTCTTCTGTGCCTCTTTTATAAAGGCAGTAACCTGATTCATGAGAGTTCAGCCTTTGTGACCTAATCACCTCACACAGCTCCCCCCAAGGGCATTAGGTTTTCAACATTTAAATTTTGGAGGGACCCAGACATTTAGACCATGGCCTTACATAATGGATTATACTGGTTGAATTTTGTCTCTTGATCCAGCTTTACAAGCCTAGAATAAATGTCACTTGGTCATGGTACATAATTCTCTTCCAACATTGCTGGATTCAATTTGCTAATATTTTACTTAATATTTTTGTATCTTATGAGAGAGATTGATCTATAGCTTCTCTCTCCCTCTCTCTCCCTCTCTCTCTATTTCTCCCTGGTCTGTATTATCTTCATCTGGTTTTGGTGTATGGTAATAATGTCCTCATAAATGAGTTGGGAAATATTTTCTACTTTTCTGTCTTCTGGAAGAGACTCTGAATCTTGGTGTTATTCTTTTAAATTTTCATAGAATTCTCCTTTGAAACTATCTGAGAATCATTGGTAGTTTTTAAAGTACCAAAACACCAATTGTCCTAATGTGTAGCCAAGGTTGAGCTAGTGGTTCTTGGATCAATAGAGTCTATCCAAGATTATGTTAGTTAAGCCATTCACATAAAGACCTAAAGCTTAAGGTTGGGGTAGAAGAGCCAGATGTAGGTACCTGAAAGTTTGGGACTGGCAAGTTGTGCAGGGGACCAGTCAAATCAGCTAGTGCTCAGAGGTAGCCCAGGTCCTATAAGAGACTGAGACACACATATGCATGTAGGAAATAATACATACTGTTTTGCAGCATGTAAACACTATATCAAAAGTGCTTTTTTTTTCCATTTCAGTGATGCAAATCTACCTTACTCTATGAATACAATATTACATAATGTAGATAAGCAAAATATATTAATCTCTTCTGTTATTATTGGATATTTATAATATGTCCATACTTTAAACAAATATTTTACTGTGTACATCTACATATTTTTATTTACATTAAATGAATTTAAATGGTTTTTACGAGTTGATAATGCCCACCAGAGATCTTTAATGTCTGTCTAAACTTTCAGACTTACAAGATTAATGTAAGGCACATTCAGTATCATATATCCTTAGAGGAAAATGGAATAGGAAATCTAATTTGCCAGAAGCAGAATCATGTGTTTTTCTTCCAGAGACCAAGGTCAGCTCCTCGTGCAGAAGGAAATGGGTGTTACATTGTAGTTTTAATTTGTATTTTCCTGATGATGAGTGATGTTGAGCATCTTTTCATTTGTCTGTTAGCCATCTGTGTGTCTTTTTTGGAAAAAATGTCTATTCATGTCTTCTACCCATATGTTAACTCACTGAAATTGAAAAAAAATTGAAAAAAAAATTTCCTATGGGGGAAAAAAAGAAATAAATTGTGCTTTTTTTGTTCTGTTTTGTTTTGTTTTTTAGCCTTCTACCCAAATGCCAAACTTTGGTAAATCCTACCAAATTGCACTTCAAAAATTCATATGAATTTACACTCAAGAAAGAGTAAATAACAGTATGATTTTCCTCACAAATTTTCCAATAGTTGTATACTATAAATTATTGTCAAGTTTGCCAATCTATTGCATTATTACTTTTTGTTTGCATTCCCCTGATCATGACTCATTTTTAAAATACCCACACTAGTTAATCTAAAACTCTTAGTGATTTATCTGCTCATATGACATGTTTCTCTTGTGTTGCCTTTTTCTTAGTGATTTAAGGTGGTTTTGCATATTAGGAAGATCATGTCTTTATATGTCACATACGGTGTATGTATGTTCTCTAGGCTTACATTTGTCTTTTACCTTCTTTATGATACAGTTGGTGAGGATGAAGGTAAAACTTATTACATGGTCACATCTGCCCATTTATCCTTTATGGCTTCTGGAATTTGTCATAGGCTTATGCTGGGTTTTTCTCATCCAAAATTCTGAACGTATTTCTCACATTTCTATCGAGATTTTTATCTTTTAGGTATGGATTATTCACTTTGTTTCATTGATCCATCTGTAGGGAATGTTACTTGGTAACTCATTTACTTTGTAACTGGAGGTTGTCTAGGACATCGTTCTGCTTCTCTTTCTGGCACGAAGCCCACCCTGGGAGTTCCCTAAGGCAGATCCCCCATTAAATTTAGAGCTCACTAGCTTGTGCCTGAGAGCTGTACTCTGGCCCAGCAGTTCCCTAGCACTTTAATTAATTACCTTGCCAGTTGCCCCAGGGACTGCTCTGGCTCCCAAGTTAGGCTTTTTCTGATCCTGGGGAGTTTTCTGGTGTTCTATTTGGAAAACTTTCTTTTTTCAGAAATCCCTATTGAGCTGTCAGTTGCTTACCTCTGTGGGGTTTCTTTTTCAATTAAATCCCATCTGCTTTATATCTTTAAGAAAAATTTCAATAATCCTTGCCCTCTGAAGGCATTCTTCTTGCTTTTCCAGGAGTTTATGTTTTTTTGGTCATTTCTGTGGGTTTTAGGGAAGGAAGGAAGTGAAAGCTTGGGTAGTTGATCTTTTTGAACTGGAATAATGGGTTCTTAAAAAGTGGTATTACATGCATACAAAGTCCTAAAATGAGGGATTGATTCCTATTTGAATTAGCATTAAAAGGAAGTATTTAATATGGACAATTTGAGTTCAATAAGCAAGAAAAATCTCTCATCACACATTAAAATACACTTTTATACTCTCGGATATGAAATTAATGGAGTCAAAAACGTAATTAGGTTAATATTAGTTTTGGGGGTGAAAGACTCAATCCTTAACAAGGATTCAAATAGACTCATTCAAGGTTAAAGCACCTTAAAATGTTAATAATGTTTAAACTAATGTCCATTAATGACATTATCAAATGAAATTATTTAAAAAATACCATTCGGGGCGCCTGGGTGGCGCAGTCGGTTAAGCGTCCGACTTCAGCCAGGTCACGATCTCACAGTCCATGAGTTCGAGCCCCGCGTCGGGCTCTGGGCTGATGGCTCAGAGCCTGGAGCCTTCCGATTCTGTGTCTCCTTCTCTCTCTGCCCCTCCCCCGTTCATGCTCTGTCTCTCTCTGTCCCAAAAATAAATAAACATTGAAAAAATAAAAAAAAAATACCATTCATTGAAGACTGTCCACACAAAAACCTGAAGATGGATGTTGATAGCAGTTTTATTCATAACTGCCAAAATATGGAAGGAACCAACATGTCCTTCAGTAGAAGACAAACAAACTGTGGCACATCCAAACAATGGGATATTTCTCAGTGCCGAAAGGAAATGAGCTGTGAAACCATGAAAAAGACCTGGAAGAACCTGAAATGTGTATTACTAAGTGAAAGCAGGCAAGCTGAAAAGGCTACATACTGTTTGATTCCAACTTTATGATACTCTGGAAAAGACAGAGCTAAGTTCTGAATATCTCACCTACATCGTGGTGACTATAGTTAACAGTACTGTCTTAGGTATTTGAATGTTGCTAAGAAAGTAGATTTTAAATGTTACCACAAGAAAACTGATAATTATTTGAGGTTCTGAATATGTTAACTAACCGTATTGTGGTGAACAGTTCACAATATATACTTGTATCAAATCACATGTCACGTGCCCTTAAGCTTACATATGTTCTATGTCAATTGTATCTGAATAAATCTGGAAAAACATAAATGCTGTCATATGAAATGATTTCTTACGGCTTAATAAATATTCAAATGTAAGGACACTTTAAGTGTATAGATTTTATGGTGGGAAATTTATTTTATTTTTTTAATTGCTTTCTTTAGTGGAAACAAAGTTTGGGAAAAACAGAGCATGGCTATTGATTCTCCAGTGAGGAGAGTCAGTTAAAATCCACATGTGCAGGGGTGCCTGGGTGGCTCAGTCAGTTGAGCGACCAACTTCAGCTCAGGTTATGATCTCATGGTTTGTGAGTTTAAGCCCCGAATCGGGCTCTGTGCTGACAGCTCAGAGCCTGAAGCCTGCTTCTGATTCTGTGTCTCCCTTTCTCTCCGCCCCACCTCCACTCATGCTCTGTCTCTCTCTGTGTCAGAAATAAACACTAAAAAAAATTATAATAATAATTTAAAAAATACATATGTGCATATGTTTGGATTTTCATTGATGCTTTTGTTTATTCATGCATCTATTCATAAATATTGATGACCTACTATGTGTCAGACATTAGACAATACTGAGTCCCAAGGATTCCATGACAAATATTTCAACTAGGAAGCAGGAGTCAAAGTGTGCATTCATGTCTGGAAAGAAGAATTTTCCTTTTTCTTTTTATTTTCCCCATCAGACATAAACCACAGCCAAGGCATCAAGGGGCAAAAAAATTTCAAATATTTGTGTTGAAATTATTTATTGTTCAGAAGGATACCATTTGTACTCACTGAGGGATTGGATATGGGATATTTTCCTCTCGTTTTGTACATCCTGGTATGGCAACAAGAATGTAATAATAAAAAAAGCTCAAATACTTTCAAAAAACAAGTATTTTAGTTCTGGCTTTATTGTGGTCTTATTGCTTTGAGACTATAAAAAGACAAATTAAACGATTTTATGAGATGCTCATGAAATTACCTTAGTAACCACACAAAATTCTGAAAGTGGATCTTCTGTAAAATAGAACCTTGAATAAATAGCTTCATCTAAGTGTTCTTTAGCTTTTCTGCATTGCTATTTCTCTTCAGGCATTTGCTCTTAGAATGGCTCCTGTTCCCAATATTGGGTACCTGGCACATGTTTACATGTCGCTCAAGTTCAAGTATGAATACTCTATGTTTTCTCTTGGCCCTGTCAGCTCTTGATAGAAATAATCGTTTCCTGATTTGTGTTAATGTAGAATAAAATATCCACAACTCTTAACACATCTACCGCACATCTCATTTTGTTTAGTTCTCACATGATTAAGAGTTTCTGGTGAGCAGTGACTACATCTAAATAATTGGTAGTTTAAAATTTTCGGTTTATAATAAAATACCTCGTGCATAATGGACAATAAATAGCTCCTCTTTAATTGAGTAAGAATAAATAAATTACCTCTATTTTTTTGTAGAACAAAACATAGAATTTATCATAGGAAAGTAAGTAGTAACGATCCCAATTTCTGACCTTTAGTGGTATAAAATAAATCAAGCTACATTTATTTTTGGATTCCCTTCAATGTGATGTACTTTGCTTTTCAAAAATAACTTTCTTTGAGAATTTTGAAGCCAAGGTTTCTAAGTTCCAAAGTGTGACTATTCTTGTTCTGTCACCTCATTTCTGTCACATCTATGAGCCAATGTTTGGCCTTGCAAGTTTTGACTATTAAAGTCTTAATATGTTCAGAATGGCTTTTTAGCTTTATAAATATAGTGTCTCATACAGTCTTCTGTATACTTCTCACTTCAGCAACACCATTTTAGGTAATAATTATTTAAAGTTAGTCTGAAAATAAGTCTAGAAAATGATAAGTGGGTCTAAGACAAAAAATAATGGTTTACTGTCCAAACAGTTGTCGTAAGAGAGTACGGATAATAATGACCACGATGCTGCTGCTGCTCCTGCCGCTGCTGCTGCTGCTAACTAGAATTTTATAAGAAGAATGTCTCCAAACATTAATGACCAACAACAACAGGGACAACACGCTTTTAGAACCTATTTTACTATAAAACTCCAAGGCCCTCTGGTAGGCTGGTAACAGTATAGCTCTTAAATTATAAATATAAATTCCTTAACTAATATCTCTTACCATCTCCAACAAATGGTGGTGAATCATTGGAGTTTATCTTGCTTTGATTTTAGGTTGTGCTTTGGTGTTCAATTATTTTCAGAAGAATAACATCACAAGTGTTCTGAGAACCTTTCTGTCTTTTCAATTAGGTCATTAATAAAAGAAGTATTAACACTTTTTGAAAATTTTTTTTAATGTTTACATCTTTACTTTTTACACAGAGAGAAAGAAAGAGAGCACAAGTGGGGGAAGGACAGAGAGAGAGAGAGAGAGAGAGAGAGAGAGAGAGAGAGAGAGAGAGACTCTGAAGCAGGCTCCAGGCTCAGAGTTGTCAGTGCAGACCCCTATGCAGGGCTCGAACTTGCAATCTGCGAGATTATGACCCGAGCCAAAGTCAGATGCTTAACCGACTGAGCCACCCAGGCGCCCCAAATATTAACACTTTAATTGAACATCTGTTGTGTGCCAGGTACTGGACTAGGCAGTAGGACAAAGCAGTAGGTTACATACACCCTGCCCACTGATGAGCAATGTAAATACATAGACAGCTGCAGTGGTAAATGACAAAAGGTACCATAAGAGTAGAGGCAATGCTGGTGAACAGGTACTATCAAATCATACGACTGCTAGAGGCAACAGAGGCCAGAGGATAGTTATACGTAATGAATGACGTGATCAGTTTTTGACCGTATACCCTTGGGCTATCTTCATCTTACTTTTTACACTAAGGTTTGAAACCATTAGAAAATATGTCTTCCCAAATTCTGGATTTTCCAGATGTATGAGAAATCATTCATTGTACAAAATCGTTAGAGCGAAACTATGTTAATGATGAGAATTTATTGTTGACATTTTTATTAGAATACTGAACAAAATAGATACATTATAAGCCGCGTTAAGATCCTTCCTAGCATTTGAATTCTTTTGGGATCCAACTTAAGAGATGAAGAAAATTCTCAGACTTTGGGATAAAGTGGGGTGGAAATGTCACTCTTGTAAAGGTGTTTTGGAGCCGGCTCACCCAGCTCGGAAGAGCTGATTCCCTAGCCTTTGTTTAATGGCATCACACTGGCAGCTCAAAATCAGCTACAGAGGCATTTACTAATCAGCAAATGATACAGATCAGTTTCTTTTTCCGTTTGTTCCTCCAGAGAGTTGGCTTACCTGCACAGCACTGCATAGGTGTGCTGTCTGCCTAGTGATAGGGTAGCTAGATAATATTTTACCATAGAGAGTTTTTCTCCCGTTATGACTAGACAGGTTCCACTTTCAATTACTTTTAGGTGTCTACTCCCATTACTCACACAATGTCAAGGGAAATACTCATTTCTCCCAATGTCTTGTTTGCCTAGTGATAGGATAGTTGGATAGTACTTTATCATAGAAAGTTTTTCTGCTGTTCTCTGACTAAACAGGTCCATTTTTGGCTCCCTTTAGTTGTCTTCTTTTAGTACTAACTCAGTGTCAAGAGAATCACTGATTTTTCCCCATTTCTTCCATAAAAATTGATCTCAATAAGTTTTATCCTTGAAATGTTTTCAATGTTATATTTATCCTTTACGTACTATTTGCCACTCTTCTATTTATTCTTAAATCCAGAATATGAAACCATTTGATGAATTTAATAATGAATACTGTCTTTCTTGTCATTCTTAGTAAAATTTTAGCAGTTATCCTGGCAAGGGAGCATTTCCAATATGGCTACTGTTAAATTACTTTTGTTAGCTTTTAAAAATCATAAAAAAATTTTTTTAAAGGGGGCACCAGGGTGTCTCAGTCAGATGAGTGACCAACTTTGGCTCATATCATGATCTTGGGGTTCACGAGTTTGGGTCTGCATCGGGCTCTTTGCTGACAGTTCATAGCCTGGAGCCTGCTTTGGATTCTGGGTCTCCTTCTTTGTCTGTGGCATCTCCTCTGCTCGTACTCTCTCTATCTGTCTTTCAAAAATAAACATTAAAAAAATGTTTAAAAATCATAAACTAATTGTTCCATTAACACTTGGTTAGTTTCAATGGTCATTCTATTAGAGTAGAATTACATAGAGTTAGTGATTGCTAAGTACATCTTTAATAACTCATGCCAAAAGCAGAATAATAACTTGCCTTTCTTTTTGTGGATTCCAATATTTTAAACAATTCATCCAAATATTAATACTGGATTATTATGTTGGACGTTCTTTTTCACATCTAGTCTCCAAATGATGAATATCAAAGCATTTGTATAATTTCCTCATGGTGTGGTACTCATACATAACACTGTTCCAGTAAACAATTAAGTTTGCTATGGACACATAGGATGTTCTTGGCAAGAGTTACTGAACAAGGAAATGATTAGAGGTCTTTTGAGAATTGCATGCTGGTCTGCATTTCATTTTTTATGCAAATTCACAAACAAAATTATGCACATATTCTTTTGAGTAACTACTGTGCTGTTGTCTCCGAACCACATTTTTCATTTCTGGTTGGTGAAACGATATCTTGCCAAAAGCAAAAGTAATTTGTGAAGTAGGAATCTGTTCCATCCCCTGTGGACTCCTAAAACATCGTCTCTGCCATGCTGAGAGGCTTCTAGGTGGCAAAATGGCGGTGGCATGGTAGGAGGGGAGTTCGTATTTGCAACTGCCAATGACAACAAAAAAAAATATGAAAATCTGCCAGCCCCTGGGAATCCCATTTAAATATCCCTAGGTTGATATTTAAACAGTGATATGAATCCCTTGAGGGCTTTCCTCTGGTCTGCTGAAAATCAGAGAGTAACATAACATAAAACTGCATCTTCTTCTGTGGTTATGAAAATATGTGTTAGTTATAGGCCACATATTCCAAAGTCAAAAATAATACAACTATAGTCCTCCTGACATCTATGACAGAAATAATTACAAACTACTCTGAAAATTTCAAATTCTAATTTGGTCATGCCATATCATCTTAAGAAATCTCCCAGCATTGTCACTTAACTATCATGCATTCATGCATAAGGTAAATTGCAACATTATCTAGGTCAACTATTCCCAAACTCTTGCATATACTCAGAAATATATTGCAGACTTTTCAAAAATCAGGAACTTCTAAATCCTTCTGAGGTCGTATGAACTCAATGAGTGCTATAGACTGAATGTTTGTGACAACCCGCTACTCCAAAATATATTTGTTAAAACCTAATGCCCACTGTGATGATATTTAGATGTGGGGCCTTTGGGAAGCGATTAGGTCAAGGGGGCAGAGCCCTCATGAAGAGAACCGAAGAGTGTCCTCTCCTCTTCTCCAGTGGTAGAACACAGGGAGCAGACAGCTGCCTAGGCACCAGGAAGCAGGTCCTTCCCAGACACACAATCTGCTGGTGACTGGATTTTGAACTTCTCAGCCTCTAGAACTGTGAGAAATAGATGTGTGCTGTGTAAACCACCCGGTTTATGGTATTCTTGGTATAGCAACAGGAACTGACTGAACAGTACATCTGTGAGATTCAGGAAAAGGGACTGAAGAGAGGTTTCGGTAGGACAGGGCTGCGGATACAGTATAGGGTGTGTGTGTGTGTGTGTGTGTGTGTGTGTGTGTGCGCTTGCACACTGCACACAAGTCTGCATGTATGCGATAAATCACCCTTCAGATGATTCAGGGAAATAGAAATCTATATTACTTCTCTTGCATTGTACATGTGGAAATCTGACTATAAAATTTTAACAGGATGTTTTGCCTGTAGGAGCAGGTTAGGGAAGAAAACGGAATATAGTTTCCTTCTCTCTCTCTCTCTCTCTCTCTCTCTCTCTCTCTCTCTCTCTCGTTGGGAATACTGCTGGCATCCCATAAAATATGAAGAGTTTAAACATTTAAATGATAAAAGTGACATACCTAGCTTTTCTAGGGGGACTTTAGGAAAGACACATAGAAGGCAGGCGTGGGCAATCTCTGGAACTGTATGTTGTACAATATCCAACGATTTCTGTTTTGCACATTTATGGGTAAAGGATGCTTTTTCCTTCCCAACTATAAAAGAAACACCCAATTGTAGGAAGAAACAGCGTATTTGCACACTTTCGAATTATCTCCTCCAAAATACTTATTTATCCCTGCTCTCGTTTAAATAAGTGTCCACACATATTTTATATTCCTGCCTTAGAAGGTGGAGCTTAACTCACCTCCCCTTGAGTGTGGGTAAAACTTAGTCATTCTTTCTAACAAATAAAAGATAAAAAGGAAACAATAGTAACTTTGCGCTGAAGGAATCTGGCAAACATCCCTTATCCAGGTGACCAAAATTAACATCACCAGGAGTAAGTCATCTTGATATATAATCATTGATTTGATGCAGTGAGAGCCCTTGAGCTCTGTTAGTGTTCTTTCCAAAAGTACATAAGCCCAGTGTAAGTAAGAGAAACTGACAAACTGGCAGATATTCTACTGAATTCTCAGTACTCTTCAAAAATGTTAAGGCCATTAGAAACAAGGAAAATGTGAGGAACCATCACAACTTGGAGAGATTGAGACATGGTGACCAAATGTGGCACTGTATCCCAGATCGGATTCTGGAATAGGATCAAAAAATACAAAACACATGCCTGGAAAAATTTTAAACTGAATACAGACTATTGTTAAAAAATAATAATTCAATACCATAACAACCCCCAGTGAAAAAGTAACACATGCTGTCACTTTGAAAATATAGAAAGAAACTTAGAAACACATGTTACTAATGCTTAGTATAATTTTTCATATGTAACTACTTTTAATATTTTGGTGATTTCTTTCAGAAAGAAAGATTATGTTTTGCCTAGTTACAATCAATAAGTGTGAAATGTTGAATCATCTTTTGCAATTCATGTATTTCACCAGTATTTTGTCCTTCCTCCAATCTTATCAATAATATAATTTAACCACTTTGAAATAGCTGTACATTAAAACTTTAATACCCAGTTTGTCCTTATAAATTTTATTATGGCCAGTGGGTTTGTTTCATTTTGGGGTTCTTGGTGGAGTTTTTATGCATCCTATTTTAGGAATTGATTAAAAGTTGTTTTCTAAAATTGACATTTTCTTATTTCAGGTCAGTATTTTCCATCTTATGTATTTCATATTTAATGGAAACAATGGTGATCATTCTATGTATCATTTTGAATGAGCAGGAATTTTTGCCAACAATGGGATGGGTCAATTTCTCTTGACCTCTCTCTCTGGTCACTAGCATACTAATAGAATTGTCTTTATAGTATGCACTGCAAGGAGAATTGATATAAAGATAAACTGAAGTTCTACCATTTAGCATGCCTTGATCTAATTAGATATGTGGAACTATTTCATTTCCTTTTTTTCTCTCTGACTATAGTTAAAATATGCTTCTATGAACCCTGAATTCATCTGTAATTCTTTCTGTAGCACAGGCTATACAATGTTAAAACATAATTTGGTGAGCTACACAGGCATTCACCTGCAGGGGCAAAGAATTACTGTAGATAGCTGAAATTTACTGTATTACTCTTTGTTGCATTTTCCCTTAAGTACTGGCTTTAAAAAGATTAATTTGCCTCTCAGTCACATATTCCCTCTAATTTTAGTTTGTTTTCATTTAAATGATGATGGTCATATAATTGGGGCATGATTGAACTGATGGAATCTAGAAGTTTGCTGGATAATCAGGGAGATAATATGAAATATGCATAAGGGCCTTGATCCGTAGGGAAGTTTTTGAAAGCAAGGAGCAGTGATACAACACAAGATGCCAGGAGTCCAGAAGAAAATAAGATCCTGGATCATACACCTAATGATAAACAGTTCTGAGTGTTGGAGGACTTGGGTGGGAGGGATTAATGAGACATTTGCCACTGAACTTTCTCCATCTCTACTGGGCTACCTCTGAAGCTTCAAGTAAATGTCAGCTTTTTGAGCCAGAGAGAGGTTCACTACTGATGTAAAGGACACTTAAGAAGTATGGTGTGAGATAAGGGTCTAAATTAAATTTTCTTCAACCTAGCTACCTCACTGTTCCAATATCAGTTACGAAGTCATTATTCCTTTGTAGACTGATTTGATATTTACAATTTATCAAATGCTAAACTCCTGTATGTATTTGGTTCTGTTTCTGGACCCTGAATGCTGTCTCTTACATGCGAGCACCACACTGCACCCGCTTCATACACATTTATAACAAATAATGTATAAAATTCTTTTTTTTAAAAAAAACAATTTATGGTTTCTCGCATTTTAATATTTTACTCATGGAGTTTAAAATCACGTAGCTCTAATGTTCCCTAAATACATTTTTGATATCTTCATTGTGATTGTATAAATTAGGAGTGTAACTCTGTGGCAATTCACGTTTTATTTGCAGAAACCTGGTCGGGGTTAGGTCCTTTTTCTCTCTTCTAATAGCATTTTAGTGTTTCTTCCTATAGATATTGCCTATTATTTGGTAAGTGCATTTGAAGTGATTTATCCTTTGAGTTAGTCTGGTGGAAGGAGAATTTTATTCTATCTTTTAAGTGATCATTGTGGGTATAGAAATAACAGATGAATGAAATTAAATAAAAATTTAAAAACCTTGCCATCAAGGCAAAAACCCTCATTATTTAATAGCACAGATGCCTTCTTATTCATAGTTTTTTATGATGATGTAATGCACCTGTCCATGCTTCATTGACACAGGATTATATGAACTGCCAAATTTTCAGGAAGTCCAAGCTTAATCCGAGATAGCTTTCCTAGGCATTCTGCTGGCCTGGTTACTGATGCTGGAGCAGTCACAAAGGTCTGTGTTTTGGACTGAATGCTCAGTGTTTATTGTTCTACAGTTCTCACCTCTCCCAATGCTGCATTTCCCAATTTCCTTTCATTCCTGCCCCCAACCTCTGTAATGGGCTTTGTGGTCCCCAAACCAGTTTGTTCCTAAAATATTTCTCTCCCTTCTCATTTGCCCCTGTGCTACCTCTACCAGCAGAAGTGAACAGGCCAAGTGCCACGTAAGCTTAAAGTCACGTGATTTTGGCAACATCTGTGAGAGCAGCTTTGATTGGCAGCTTTTATTAGTGACTAAGAAGGTATATGGTCCTTAACTGGAAGGAGGGGCTCTGGCAGTAAAAGGTCCTTAGGAGTGCCTTTCAGTCTCCTGCACTGTGCTGGCCTTCTTTATGTGACTCTGATCGCTGGTTCATCAGTAGGACAGGCATTAATGCTGTGCTCACGATCCTCTGGAGGTACCTGCATCCCACCAGTCTTCTCATTCTCAGGGATCCGCCACTTCAATTCACCTTAATGTGGACATTTTCTTCAAGACCACAAGGCTCATCAGGAGGGATTCTGTCCTTACCCGTAACTCCAGGCAGAAATGCACTCCTCTCTGAAGGGTTAGACCCTGAACTTGGTCCCTGTATCTTTCTATTGTATTTTTTATTGAAGTATAGTTGACCTACAGTGTTATGTTAGTTGTACGTCTCCTCTCTTATCTTTTAAGAGTCCTCCCATTCCAAACGGTATTCACTATAACCTGTTCTTGATTGTGGTCACTCCTCTTTCCTGCACTATGCTCATAGCTTTGGATTCCACACATCCACTCTCAGTCTCTCCCTGCCAAGCTAGCCATTCTGCTGTTATGTAAAGCCGTTGGTGATCTGGATACATTCTTCTACACTCCTGTACATTTGGAGAATTAAATGGACCCATTCCATTTTGTTTCACCTAGAGCAAACTTTAATCTACCTTAAATTCTATTTTTTATGCTAAAAGAAAAACAACGTGTTTATAACTTTTAATAATACTAGTTTTTCTGGTTTTGAGATATAACAGGTAGCTTTCACTGGTCACCCAGTATTACATATTTTATTTTAGCATAAAAATCAAAGTGAAAAGAATTTGCAATCTTTTTCAAAAGTTGTATGATTTATAAGAATAATGTTAATGATTTAATATTGTTTCACTTTTAACTTAAAATCCTTTTCATATTATCTATTCCCTTCTCTTTATTTGCTGTCTTCGTCATGTGTTCTCCACCCACTTCTTTTTGTTTCTTTAAAAATTTTTTTTAATGTTTATTTTTTTTTTGAGAGAGACAAAGTGTGAGTCGGGAGGGTCAGAGAGAGGGGGGACAGAGTGTGAACAGGGAGGGTCAGAATCTGAAGCCCGGAGACACAGAATCTGAAGCAGGCTCCAGGCTCTGAGCTGTCAGCACAGAGCCTGATGCGGGGCTCAAACTCACAAACTGTGAGTTCATGGCCTGAACTGGTGGGATGCCTAACCGACTGAACCACCCAGGTGCCCCCTACACCCATTTCTGAGCACCATTTTCTTCCTCACCTTCCCTTTTTTTCTAAATACTTAAACTTCTCTTTGTATAGTCTATTTTTGAAAGCTAGAAGTAACTCAGGACACTTAGTAAAAATTAAATTGATTTTAACATTATGGAATATGCTAAATGGGCCCACATATTGAAAGTATATTTCAAAGAATCAATTTCCATTTAAAAAATTCTCTGCATATCCTTAAAAATAGACCCATGTTTATTAATTAAGTGAATTTCATTCTGCTTGGTGGAACATTTACTTTCTCCAAAATGCTGTTCAAAGCACCATGGAAATACAGAGTAAAAAATGAAACCCAAAAAACTACGGTCCCTTAATAATGCCATTTAATATCTAGTCAGGATGAATTTGTATAAATGTATCCAGATGATCATACAATGTATTGTCTAGACTCTCAGTGTGTTTTGTATTTATGTATTCTGCAGTTTGTTCCAGAAAAAAATAATAAACTGGGGTTTGTGTACATCATCATCATCACTCTATTATTGTTATCACAGACTGTCCAAAAAGAAAGACCATTTTTTGCTTATTTGCATAGGTCCTATAATCCTAGCTCATTGCCTATAATTAATTATTTATTACTAAAGAGTCCTAGCTGACTATGTGATCCATCAAATGTGGATTGCACCATTCCAGCACAGAGTCTTTCAACAAAGTATTTTCACCTTGTATAAATAAGTAAAGGACAAAATTTAGGACTTCCTGTGGCCGGTTACAGGTATGATTTCTTACTACTTTGTAAATAACAAAAGAATATATTATATTGACCCATATACATACACACAAACATACACTCAATCTCACATGCTCACATATGAAAGTCCATATATATGTATTCACAAGACAAATATATATACATTCATGCATAAACTGACTGTGAGCACTTTCCAATTGTTTTTCCGTTTTGATACTCAGAATTTGAGCTAAATCTCTGGACAAAAGGCAAGGAGTCCTCTTTAAATTTGTCTCTCGGGTACAGTTGCCAGGTCTGCTAATAAACAGCTCCATTCTCTCTACAGATGGAAACACTTTCAGTGTCAAACAGGTCACCTCCTTTGCAGACGAGCAGAAGTTAAGGCTGAGCCTGCAGATGGTGTTGCATCAAAGAGCTCACTATTTAATTAGACCAGCCTTCCAAACGACATCGCCCCAATTTTTCTGGGTATACCCTGAACATTGACGTGGCAATTTAAAATGTTCTATACATTTAAGATAAGGAAGCTTAAGTAAACTATCTCTGAGGTCCATTCCATTTTGAAACTTGTATCTTTTTATACATATTTGAATAATTAAGTGCATGAAATGAATAACAAAAGTAATTGGCTGAGAAAGACTTACCTTGCATTCTTTTTGGCTACTGTGATACAATTAAAGTCACAACTGAGTATTTATTGCCCAAGTGGCTATTAGCAGCTACTTAGTAGCCTGTGTGGTCGTGGCTGAAACGAATGGAGAGTGAAAGAAAATCTAACTCCTAATGCATTAATCCTTTAGATTTGTGCTTCAAGGAGTATACATTCACTGAAGAATCCTCATGTTGTCTGTGAAGAATGAACCAGATTTATTCTTTCATCAACTAATGCTACCAAAATGTGCAAATATTGTTTTTGTTTGTTTGTTTGTTTGTTTTGCTTTGCATTTGCTTTTGTTCTTTTGTTTTGCTGTTGTTTCTATTCTTGAAAGGTAAAAATGCCTGGCTGGCCTTACAGTGAACTCATGATTAAGCTATCATTCTTCTCCTAGTTCCATTTCTTACTACTTAACTCCATGGTTATGTTTTCAGTCATCCTTTCACGGGCTTTCATTTACCTCACTGCTGCCAACATTATTTCATGGTGTTCACCATTTCTTTTTTTCTTTTTTCCTATTCACAGTTCCACCACCAACTTTGCCAGTTTTCCTCAGACCAGAGGGTTATTATTACTATTACTATTATTATTATTATTTATTATTATTATTATTATTATTATTATGTACAGTAGTCTTCTCCCATTATTCCTTCCTATGAAATGTTGTCATGTATTCTGGGAAATCAGCCATACTAAAGACACAAGCTAAGGATGGCAATGGGAAAAAAGGAAAAGTCATCTAGGTTACCTTAACAACCTTGTTTTCTTTTAGAAATTGGGAGACAAAGTACAGGGAAGTTTAGAAAAAGGGATTGTGGAATCCTAATGAAATGTGTGATTTGATTTGAGGAAATTACTTAACCCACTTGAATGTTTGCCCTGCCATATAAAGTGAATAAGATAATGCTCAGTTTGCAGTTACTGAGATTAACTGAGATTAACTGAGATGCCACATATAAAGGGTCTATCTCAGTATACAAACATTCCCAAGTCAGCTAATTATATGTTGGCCTTTCTTTTACTCACCTTTAAGGGCTTGATCTAGTTCAAGTAATACCTTCTTAAAACCTGATCTACAGATTTTGTCATTTGTGCTCTACAATGTCTCTATAGATGTGAAAGCACTCGGGGTAGAAACAATCTATCAGTCTGTATACAGCACATTATGGCGGATGTGAAAAATGGTAAGTAAATATTTAGTAAATGGAGTTAGTTATTTGTGTTACTTATCTATTTAGGAAAACAAAAGTTATGTAGCATATATGTAGCAGAGAGCAGTGAGGCTTTCTCAGTACTCATCAAACAGAACTTATTCATTTTTATGCACTTACTATGAACTAAAGAAATACCTAACCAACACCATTATTTATTTTTAATAATACTGCCTGGTTACTTTGTAAAAAGGAATTGAGCAATTTAAGTGTACTTTATAGATGTAATCAATTAATGTAAGTGTAGGTATTTGTTGCCTGTCTCTTAAACTTTGATTAATATACTAATTAAAGGGATCTCCAAAAGCTTAAATAGCTTTTTTCACAGGCCTTGATTTTGTTATCATATAATATTGGTAAATGCACAGCTTTTTCCTACTAGTAAATTAAGTATTATATAAACTATCTTATTAAAATTAAACTTGCACATTTCCTTTTAATTTGAACAGTCCTTAAATCAGTGATTTTCCAAGTGATAGGTTAAAAAGAATTTATTAAAAATATATTATTAATGCAATCATAATGAAAATCCTAACACATTGTTTTGTGGATATTAGCAAACTGATTCTAAAATTTATATGGAGAGGGAAAATACCCAGAATGGTCAGTTCAGTGTTGAAGAGGAACAAAGTCAGAGGGCTGACATGACCCAACTTCAGGACTTACTGTCAGAGTACAGAAATCACGACTGTGGGGGTGATAAACAAATGGGAAAGAAGATCACTGGGACAGAAAGATGAGCCTGGAAATCAGCCCACATTAATATTGTCATTTATGTTTGACAAAGAAAGAAAGAAAGTACAAAAGAAATGAGTTAGTCTTCTCAATAAATGGGCTGGAACAGCTGGACATCCAAAATAAAAAAGAATCTTAGACATGGACTTTACACCCTCCACAAAAAATGAACTCAAAGTGGGTTATAGATCTAAAGGTAAAATGAAAAATTACAACACTCTTTGAAAACAACATGGAGAAGCCTAGATAACCTCAGGTATTCCAATTACTTTTAGATACAACACTAAAAACGTGATCAATGAAAAACAAAGAATTGATATGCTTGACTTCATTAAAATTAACAACTTTGGCCCTGCAAAAGACACTCTCAAGACAATAAGGAGAGAAACTATAGACTGAGGGAAAATATTTGCCAAAAAAAAATCTAATAAAACACTGTTATCCAAAATCTACAACTAGCTCATAACACTCAGCAGTAAGAAAATGAACAGTCGAATTAAAAAATGGGCAAAAGGCCTAGACAGACACCACTAAATCAGGTACACGGCACATAAAAAGGTACTCCACATCCTATATTCTTAGAGAAATGCAAATTAAAACATTGTGCTACTACACAGCAATGAGCATGGTCAAAATCCCTGTCACCAACAGTTATCAAGTGGTGGTGAAGATACGGAGCATTAGGAACTGTAATGTATTGATGGTGGGAGTGCTAAATGGTACATCTACATTAGAGGACATTTGGCAGTTTCTTACAAAAGTAAACATACTCTTAGGATATGATGCAGCAATAGTTCTTGTTAATATTTTCCCAAAGGAGGTAAAAATGTACATTCATTCCAAAACCTGCAAATGGATGTTTACAGCAACTTGATCCATAATGGCCAAAATTTAGAAAACCAGTATGTTCTTCACTAAATTAATAGATGAATTGTGATACATCTAGAACATTGAATATTTAGCAGTAAAAAGAAAAAAGGTATTAAGCCATGAAAAGGCCTGAGGGGGAAACTTAAGTGATATAATCCAATCTGAAAAGGCTACATACTGTATGATTCCAATTATATGCTAAGCAAGAAAAGGCAAAACTATGGATGTGGAAACACACACACAGGTGTTAATGGGAAGAAAGACATAAATAGAACCCAGTTAATTTTTAGGTCATTGAAATTATTCTCTACAATATTATAATGCTGGATACGTGTCATTTTACATTTGTTGAAACTTACAGAATATAGAATGCAAAGAGAATTCCAATGTAAATTGGGAACTTTGGGTGATAACAAAGTGTCATTGTAAGTTCATGGATGGTGACAGATGTAACCACTCT
The DNA here is from genome assembly GCF_018350175.1 of Felis catus. Classification (NCBI taxonomy): domain Eukaryota; kingdom Metazoa; phylum Chordata; class Mammalia; order Carnivora; family Felidae; genus Felis; species Felis catus. The sequence continues at coordinate 106,312,818 of NC_058369.1, forward strand.
AGTGAAGGATTTTAGGAATGGAGGAGGGTGTGTGTGTGTGTGTGTGTGTGTGTGTGTGTGTGTGTGTATGGGGCAGGGATATATGGAAACTTTGTACTTTCTGTTTTGCTGTCAACCTAAAATTGCTCTTTAAAAAAGTCTACTTAAAAGGCAAAGCAACCACGGGGTGCCTGGGTGGCTCACTTGGTTAAGTGTCCAACTTTGGCTCATGTAATGATCTTAAGGCTCGTGAGTTTGATCCCTGCTTTGGGCCCTGTGGTGACAACTCAGAGCCTGGAGCCTGTTTTGGATTCTGTGTCTCCCTCTCTCTCTGCCCCTCCCCTCTTCATGCTCTGCCTCTCTCAAAAATAAATAAACATTAAAAAATTGTATATAAAAAAAGGAAGAGCAATTACTTTGATTTGGAAAAGTCAAAGACTATAAACAGAAAAGGAAGAAATAAAAAAATTAAGCTCATTCCTTTTTATATTTAAGAAAAAAATAGGTCAATAACAGTTGTGTTTTTAATGTTTATTCTTGAGAGAAAGAGAGAGAGAGAGTGGGAGAAAGAGAAAGAATGAGCAAGGGAGGGAAAGAGAAAGAAGGAAGACACAGAATCCAAGGCAGGTTCCAGGCTCAGCTGTCAGCACAAAGCCTGACCCTGGGCTTGAACTCACAGACCATGAGAACATAACCTGAGCTGAAGTTGGATGCTTAATCAACTGAGACACCCAGGTGCCCCTCAAGTGACCTTGAGTATAGAAAATCCATGTGCTTATTGCTGAAATCATCTTAATCTAAATGCATTTATTTATTCATTTACTTATTTTTAAGTTGATTCATTTATTTTGAGAGAGAGAGACTGTACACATGCACGCAGGAGAGAGTAGGGGAGGGGTAGACAGGGAGGAAGAGAGGGAATCCCAAGCAGGCAACACAAAACGTGAGATCATGACCTGAGCCAAAATCAAGAGTCAGAGGCTTACCTGACTGAGCCACCCAAGTGCCCAAATACATATGTTTTATCTTTTTAAAATATTTTTATGTTTATTTTTGAGAGAGAGCAAACAAGGGAGGAAGAGCAGAGAGAGAGGGAGACACAGATTCTGAAGCAGGCTCCAGTCTCCAAACTGTCAGCACAGAGCCCAACGCAGGGCTCTGCCAGACCATGACCTGAGCCGAAGCTGGATGCCTAACTGACTGATACACGTGTTTTAAATCTTCCAGTATCCAACTACTGAGCAAACAGGCACTATTAATATTTTGGTGACTTTTATTCCTTGGTTGGTCTTTGTCATCCGACTCCAATGCCCATTTCCCATGCTGAAGGAGGTGAAAGACGGTAACAGCAAATCTGCTGTCCGAGTATCTCACATTTTGTATACCGCCCCCCCCCCAACTGTATTAGTGGTTTTCGTCGAGGCCCATCACCCCTGTAATTTTGGGCACGTGTGGAAGAAATTCGTCAGCATGAACCTGCACCTCCATAAGTGGGAACCCTTTGACTTCTCCCTCCATTCCCTCACCGCCCTCCTTGGGGAGTAGAGAAGAGCCTAAGTGGTGACCAGTGGTAGTGGGGACAGCTGTGAGTGGTCTGCCCCAAATTACTGGGCATTCAGTTTGGAACATTGGATTCTTTGCCTCTGATTGCTCTATGCTTTGAATCATAGTCAGAATTAAAAGGGACCAGGGAAAAGCCTCTTCAATACTCACTTTCAACATTACACGATGAAAGGTTGATTGCTTGATTTTGCTTTCTCATATGAAACATGATTGATTAGAATATTTTTCTGTACCTCTTATTCACGTCCTCCATAGTTCCCAGACGTCAAGGTTAGTGTTAACAATATGTTATTTTATCATTAGTTTTAATTTTAAGAATAGACTTAACATGAGCTTTTCTCAGTTGATCATATTTATATCAGTTTTTTTTTTTTGCTTAATTCTATTTTTAAATATCTAAAAAAAAGACTTTTCTTATTACAGAACTTTTCATTCATGGAAATCTTTTATAGTTACGCCCCTCCTTCTTCCCTCCTTCCTTCCCTTCCTTTCTTTTTCTCTTAATATTTTAAATTTATTGGCAGACAGCTAAGAGCCACCTTTCTAATAAATCCTTCATCATAAAAGTAAGGGTTCCCAAATTCTTCGTATTCCTTTTCTCCAAAAACGGGAAGCAGAGTCATTACTCCATTCTGCTCTTCCATAGATAGTCCACCAATTTCAACATCTGGTACACAGGAAAGAGAAGGTGTCTGCTAATCCTCATGGTTCTTCATTACTTAATTAACAGACTCATTTATTCTTTTTAATTCATTCAAAATATTCTTTTTGAGTGTTGTCTGTTAAATTGGTGTCAGGGGCTCCTGGGTGGCTCCGTTGGTTAAGTTCCTGACTCTTGGTTTTGGCTCAGGTCATGATCTCACAGTTCATGAGTTCTAGCCCTACATCTGCCTCTTTGTTAACAACGTGGAGCCTGCTTGGGATTCTCTCTCTCTCTCTCTCTCTCTCTCTCTCTCTCTCTTCCTCTCTTTCTTTCTTTCTCTCTTTCTCTCTCTCTGCCCTTCCCCAGCTCAGGTGTGCTCTCTTTCTCTCTCTTTCAAAATAAATAAATAAATAAACTTGAGAAAGGAAAAGAAGTAAAACAAGTCAAAACAGACAATTGTTGCTATGATTTTAGATTCTAAAACTCATTTGTCCTGACTGGTTTGCTATACAGTTACTTTATATGTGCAGCGGTTAAGATATTATAGTGTAATCCTCCTCCAGTAGAGGAATTTAATAATTTGTTATTTTCCATGTCTTCTCAAGAAACAAATTCAGGCAGAGGAAAAACTCCAATGTGGATAATTTTTCAAAGTTAATTCATCCTTTGAATTTCCTTATTTTATTTCTGCATATGTGCAAATACTACTTCTGTAATTAGCAAATCTTCTATGAGAACATTTGAAAATAAATTGTGCAGAAAAAAACCCTCCACTATCCACACAGGTGCTGCGCTGGCTTGAACTCAATATTAATGCCATCTGGGAAAATGAAATCAGGGGCAACAAGAAAAAATAGAAGGCTTTCCTTTTTTGCTTTCTCAACAGAGAAAAGAGGATTTAGGTCAATATGTAAATGCTTGTGTACGTGAAGAAGATGCACTATGAGGTAGTTCAGAACACCAAACCACACTACAAACACTGAGGGAATTATTGCTATTATATGCTCTCAGACTGTGCTATGGAAAAGGGAAGACTTGATGATCTTAGATGTTATTTATTCCTTCTTCACAATTCAGGAGCATCCTAGCAGTTGTCTTGTCAAGACTATAGATTGCTTTTCCACTTAGAATTTTTTTCAAGGTTATTTCCTTTTATTCAGTCACCACACGCCATATAGGACCATAAATTGATTCCCTGTCTCCTAATTCTCCTTTTATCTGCCAGTGTATTCAGTAATTGATCAGAGGTGACTAATTCTAAGCAACATAAATTCAAAGTATCCACCTAGTATCAAAAACAGAAATCAATGCCTGACTGTCCATTCTCCCCACCCCTACCCAGTGTACCAAAGAATCATTTGTATAGCAGAAAATAAGGTTTGTTTTATTTGGCATACAGTGCTAAAAAAACAAATGCTTGACTTTGTCCTTGGACACTGGCCCCAGGGTATTCTTAGCATAAATGGAAGTTTACGGTGCTCTGCCAGTCTGGGAATTCTTGTCTCCAGCAGTCTTGTGCCTAACACAATCTTGAAGCAAACTCTATACAAATAGAATAAAATTAATGACTACATGCACAGCCCTTTTGGAGAATTGTGCTTAGTGCTAAGGCGGGAGGGTGCAGAGAAGGAGTTATCCTTTTGGTCAGAGAAAGTAATTGCCTGATCCTCAAATAGTTTCTAGAAGCTGCTGCTGTGCCTATGAGTCCTCTTGCTCTGAGTAGGGCTTAAACGCACACACTAACTGTACTTTACATGACTCTGAAAATAAAGACTTACTCAAAAGTCTCCACCCCCAGCCCTCTCTGATTCTTCCAGGCTGAAGTTCTCCTTATCCTATGTTGTTTTGTCCACGTATAAAGACATTGTTCCCACTTGATAAAAATCTCCACATTCCTCTTCTCTCTGGGGTATCATCTACTTGGGGAAAAGAAAGTGCAGAATGTTTTAGTTTTTGGTGATGCCAGGTCTAGAACGTAGAAGGCGCTCAGTAAATATTTGGTAAGTAAAAGAATGATTAGGGATGCCTGGGTGGCTCGACTGGTTGAGCGTCCAGCTTCGGCTCAGGTCATGATCTCGCAGTGAGTTCGAGCCCTGCGTTGGGCTCTGTGCTGACAGCTCAGAGCCAGGAGCCTGCTTCCCATTCTGTGTCTCCTCTCTCTCTGCCCCTCCCCCCGCTCACACTCCATCTGTCTCTCTCAAAAATAAGTAAACAAAAAAATTTTTTAAAAAAATGATTGATTAATAATTGAATAATTAATAACTACGTCCAAATTAAATCCATCTGTTTCATGTAAGGCATGTGCTCATTGTCCAGAGAATCTGGGAGTTTGGAGCTAAAGGACTTTTGCCAGTGACCAAATTAGTGTCTGTGAAAGGAAAACTAGTCCACTATTATGTTATGGCAATACGGTCATAAATACTATTTTACCTTAAGAATCTAGCATGCCAGTAAAAGTTTTTGAAAGTAATGAAAATTATAAATAGAATATACAACATAGTTAGAAAACAGCTTGATTTATGTAATATAATTCATTCACAACTTTTAGTGCCTTCCTGTTTGCTTTGGCCCCAAGAATCAGAGGGAACAGCTACTTGAGATCATACATAGAAAACATCTGGTAATGGTTTATGAAATGAACTCTCTAAAGTATACTCTCTTTTGACCCTCAGCTACCCACACATTTTTCTTTTTTCCAGGTATTGACCCTTATAAATTATGTAGACTGTCACTTCACATTTACTCCTTAGTCTATAAGGTTTTGGTCCCAAATATATTTCTCTCACAGTATGGGAATGTAGCAGAAGATTAGCCATATTGCTTCTAGAGTGGGGCCACCAACTCCTATTTTAACACTGGTTGAAAAGAGTGTTTTTATTTTATTCTAATAAGCTATTTGATTGTTAGTCCCCAATAAGTAAAGTGCTATCCAAACAATGTATTTTATGTTCATCATCATATCAGATGTAAAATACTAGTGTGCATTTACGTCACCAACTGGACAGGTTTTTCCATAGACTAAACATCTGTGACTCTATTATATCCTTCATATACAAGGTTTTATATCCAAGAGATAAGTTATGTAAACCAAACTCTATAGTAAATCAGGTACATTGATGGAGTAAGGCCTAAGGGAATTATTCAGCTGAGAACTATAATGATCACATCAACAGTCTCTTACATTTTTGAAAAGATGACTTGTCGAATAAAAAATTTCTTGGGTTTTGTGTTTCCATAACAATATTTTTAAGCACTTTACTTTTATTAATCCAATCAGTTATCCCACCATTCCCGTGAGGGAGTTAATATTATTTACATGAAAAGAAATAAAGCATCAAGGTATTCATTTCGTTGTCTAATTTCAAATACTGTACCTAGAAAGCATCATAGCAGGAATTTGGACCCATTGGCTCATGTCTAGAATCAAAAGTCTCAGGATCACACAGTGGCATTATGCTCAGAAGTTGAGCAGTACACAACCTGGACATGAAAGTCACTTACAATTCTGCTATTTTGCCTCTCAGGTGGCACATATTTTTTCTAGTAGAAAATTAAGATAAATCTCTATATTTGTAACTATACAAATACATGAATTAAATTATTTCAGTTTCTTTGAAGCATTTAAAAATCTTCGAAAAATTCTCAACTCTAACTACTAAAATAAAAAACAACTCAATAACTCTTTTTTTTTTTGTAACTGCCCTCAGGTTAATTTTTAGGAGGACAAGGGAATTTTTGTGACCTATGGGATAGCATATAATCTTTCAATGATTGTGACCTCAAAGCATGAAATGTGATACAGCTCTAGACAACGGAACTAAAATAGAATCATCTTTTAAACGATTCTCTCCAATCATTTAAAAATAGAACCATTCCTCTGGATAATGACTTTCAGGTTTTCATGGCCAGGTGCAGGGCCAGGTGCTAGTTTGGTCCTGGCTACAGACCGGTTGCATTAGTAACCATCATGAATGTGCTGAGTGACACATTTCAGTCCATCTCAGCAACATGAGACACTCCTGCTACTGCAAATGTCTGCAAAATTGGCCTCACAGGAGCACTGGATAAAGTATCCATACATACAGTAAAATGCTGTGATTTGGTGTAATTTAGGTTATGATTGATGATTAGTAAGAACAATCTTCATTTTAATAAAATACTTTAAAAATCTTTTTAATGAACCTATACTGCTTCGTATTTTCCACCTATACAAAATTATGGGAAAAGGAGTATATTTTTTATTCCTAGATTAGTTCAAAGACAATAAAAATAGGGACAAAATTAATTGTATATTTTAAAAGGTATTTAAACATTTATCCCTGAAGGCTTTTTATTGTTTAACATCATCAATAAAATGTCTTTTAAATTTATGACATAGACGTTTTTTCAAGTTTTTCTATTATCCCCAAACATCCATGAGTAGTACAACTATGTAGAACAAGTAAGTTTTTTTTTATTTTTGCTTTTGCACACATTTTATTGCAGGTTACCAAAACAAAATGGAAAAAAGCTAATTACCTCAACTATTCCAACACTTAGGTCTTTAACATTATTTGTTGTTGTATTTGGATTCATTATGGAAAATAGAATGAAAAAATCAAGCATGAACACACTGATGACGTCAATAATATTTCAGAATATATTAATCCTCAAGTTAGTGTTTGTTTTTCTGTCTTACTGGATTCTTTGCCATTGCTTTCCCTTTGCTGGAAAACTTTTACCTTTGACAGCCTCATGCTTCAGTCCTGCCCTCTTCTCCTTCAAGTCTGTGCAAATGCTAACTTTTCAGTAAGACTTTCTCTGACCATTATTGAAAATTGACACCATGTCCTCCCTCTGGCCAGCCATTTGGTATTTTTATTGGCAGACTCATTTTTATTCATAGAAATTATTACTACTTGACATACTAGGTGTGTGTGTGTGTGTGTGTGTGTGTGTGTGTGTGCACCCATGTGTGATTCCTGGTCTCCCCTGGATAGAATGTAATCTCCATAAAGACGGGAGTGTTTATGTGCTTTATTTATTTATTTTTAAAATTTTTTATGTTTATTTGTTTGAGAGAGACAGAGACAGTGTGAGTGGGAGAGGAGTAGAGAGAGAGAGAGAAAGAGAGAGAGAGAGAATCCCAAGCAGGCTTTGCACTGTCAGCTCAGAGCCTGCCATGGGACTGGAATCCACAAAAGAGTGAGATGATGATCTGAGTCAAAACCAACAGTCAAATGGTTAACTGCCTGAGCCACCCAGGCACCCCATATGTGGTGTGTTATTATATTCTTAGCATTTGGAAGAGTACTTAAACATCCTAAGTTCTCAGATAAATACCTGTTCTCATTAAATAACTGTTCATCACTTTATTCTTTTTAACTTAGTCTTATAACTTGAGAATTTCTCCATATCTCTAAATATGCATAGAGAAAATAATTTTAAATGTCTGAATATACATCTTTTGTTGGTCATATCATAATTCTTGACATAATCCCACATTTTTAGACTTTCAGTTTGTTTTGAATTTCCCCCTAATATAAAAATTTTACAAAAATGAAATTCTTGTTTGCTGTGGTCTGAATGTGTCTCCCACAATTCATATGTTGAAGTCCTAATGCCCAAAGTGATAGTATTAGGAGCTGGGGTCTTTGGGAGATTCTTAGCTTATGAGGAAGAGCCTTTATGAATGGGATTAGTGCCCTTGTAAAGGAGACTTGAGAACCCACTTCCCTTTTCCCACTACAGTGATCTAAGGGGAAAAGTCTGTGTCTTGGAAAGGACCCTCCCCTGACTGTGATGGTGCCCTGATCTTGGAGTTCCAGCCTCACACCTGTGGCAAATAAAATTCTGTTGTTTATAAGCTCCTGAATCCATGGTGTTTTCTTGTAGCAGCCCCAATGAACTACGACATTGTTTAATTACATGTTGCTTCGTAACGATGTCCTGAAAACAAATTGAAGTGACATTGCTGGTTCAAAATGTACGGACACTTTGAATGGATTGCCTATTACATCTAGAAATGTTTGACTAGTTTAAACAGCCCTCAGGGACATATGACTGTTTGCATTTTGGAACATCCTCATTAACACTTGGTATTAAGATTGCTTTAGAATTTGATAACTAAGAGTATACCTTATTGATGTCTGAGCATGTACTTCAACGTTAATGTCTCTGCCAGTAGGGGTTGCTGAAGAGAGCAGAGTTCATATTATTACCTCACCTCGAGGTCCCAGATTTTTATACGTGGTCCTTCTAACAGGCCTGACTGCAGTGAACATAAGGCCTAGATTATGTAGAATTGGCCATCAGTGCCAGGGAGGGGGGTGAAAAAAACTCTTATGAGTCAAAAGACATAATTATTATCATTTCTATTTTCTTTTCCCAAGAGGGAGATTATTAGATATATTATTTTAGATGGTAGAGTTAATACAATTACCTTATATGCCCAGATGTTAATTTCCTCAAAAAAGATTTTTTTAAAAAGCAGTTAAATTGTAAGTCCTTGGGTACTAACATATTTTTGGCCCATGATTGTTGTTTTATAACAATATTTGAAAAATATTTCATCTGGTTTAGACTCCCATGTTTTATTTTTTTCAACGTTTATTTATTTTTGGGACAGAGAGAGACAGAGCATGAACAGGGGAGGGGCAGAGAGAGAGGGAGACACAGAATCGGAAACAGGCTCCAGGCTCCGAGCCATCAGCCCAGAGCCTGACGCGGGGCTCGAACTCACGGACCGCGAGATCGTGACCTGGCTGAAGTCGGACGCTTAACCGACTGCGCCACCCAGGCGCCCCTAGACTCCCATGTTTTAAAGCAAGCAAAATATGATAATATTGTAAATTGTATTTTTGTAAGCATTGCAGTTTGGTTAATGGCCTTGTATTGCAAAATCCTTTTGTTTTTTGGGCTGCCCCTCCCCAATATGAGAGTAATTCCTCTGTCTGAATCTTGGTGAGGGCCAGGGCTTAGCCTCCATATAGAAGCCCAGAAGTCTAGGTGCTCACTTGTCCCACCCACTTCATTGATGCCAGGGAGTAGGCATTTGGTAGAAATCCAGTCTTAACCTGCCATATTTGTCTGCTTGGACTACCATAACAAAATATCATGGACTAGGTGGCTGAAACAACAGAAATTTATTTGCTCAGAATTCTGGAAGCTAGAAGACCAAGAATAAAGTGCCATCAGGATTGGACTCTTGGCAGACCTTCTTCCTGGTTTCTGCACACACTTGTTTTACAGCAAGTTATCAAGTTGACCTCACTGTGTCCTCACATGGCTTCTTGTGTGTCATGCATAAAGATGGAGAAGGATCTCTCACATCTTTTCCCTTTTATTTATAAGGCCTATCAAATTGGAGTCCCACCCTTATGATCTCATTTAACCTTAATTATCTCCGTAAAATTCTTTTTCCAAATACAGTCATTGGGGGTATTAGGGCTTCAACATATAAACTTGAATTTGGCAGAAGGATGAAAGGGGGGCACAATTCAATCTGTAACATGGCCTACCCAGGACCTGAATTTAAGGTGGGTGATGAGTCATTGTAAAGGATGTCTCTTAGCTGCAGTGATGGTGGCCACAAGAGTATCTCACTGTCATTGGTGCTGGTGAGGATGACCTCACGTTACCGTTGCCATAATAGGAGTATAGCTTAGCTCTGACTGCCCAACTCCTCAGGTCACAGGCCAGAAAACCAAGCTGTTTCTCCCAGATATTTCCAAGCTGTTCTAGAAGCCTCTTCATAGTCTTCCAATAATTTCCCTTTCAATTTTAATTAGCCTGATCGGTTCCATTGAGGCTGCTAATAATCTTTACGGAAACAGAATTTTTAACCTAAAATTCAAATGATACATCACTGAAAATATAAGGAATGATTGAGGTATGTGTCTCTGATGAGCACTTTCATCTAATACAAGGTTAATTGCCTAAAGAGAACTCTGATCAGTAGAGTAGTGAAAATAGGGTATTATACTAAAAAGATTAATTAAAATGATAGTTGGAGGTCATAACTTAGATGACTAAAGATTAGGAGTTTGAATAATAGAAGTCATTTTGAAACCTTGACAAGCGTTTCACTCACATTTATGTTTGTGTACACGACAGGCTAGAGATGGAAGTTCTCACATCACCCCATTTCTACAGAATATATTTTTACTTCTACATTTTACCAAAGTTTTCTGTTATATTCGTAGAGTCGAATCTCTTATACCAAGAGTACATTGATACAATACAACAGACTCTGTTATACTGATAATAGATCTCTATATGGTACATTAAAAAAAAAACCTCTATTCTAGAGCGTTTAATGTTTCTTCTTTATCTAAAATACAAATTCAGTAATTTATTCCACTTTTGCCTGTTTTATATACATATGTTTGGCTACAGTCCCAACAACCAAATTTTCTCCCTGACTTGGAGAAGTGATTTCTCTCCCAATCACCTATTTTGATGAGATGCATTGATCTCCAGATGGTTTTCCTCCCTGGTGAATAAATTAGCAGGACTTACCAATATAGATACCTACATCAGGGCTTCTGAGACTAGAGCTCTACAAAGGGACGGATTTTCCTGGATATTTGTTTGCATCCTATGAGAAAACCGGCATTGCCAGACAAATGTTATTTATAGCATCCCTTCAGAAGAAAAGAGATATTCCCTTGACTGATCACACCTTCAAATTGTCAAAACATTCATTTGCCACTAGGAGAACAGTTCTTACTAAGCCCAGTCCCATTAAAACAGATCTCATTATCTCTGTTACAAATATATTTTTTTCTGCATTTGGTTTAGTTACCTTTGACCTAGAAAGTTTACAGCAGCTAATGTCCTACTAAACTATTTTTTTGGTTCCCTATTTGTAATGCCATATTAATAGTTAATATTTCTTATTTCCTTATTTTCTATAAGGCATTGTTCTAAGTTTTGCATGCATAACTTATTCTTGAAAATCCATATGATGTACACTGTTATGGCCATTTGGAGATAAAAATGTTTACATTAAGGAAAGTGGCTCAGGTTTAAAACTGTTTCTTAAGCAATATATTCCTTTCTTCAAAGTAATCAATGAAATTAACCTGACAATCTTAGGAGATTATTGGAAAGTCATGGTTGTACATTGGCAAAAATCAGACATTACAATGGATTTATAGCATAAGGGACCTGTGTTGTGAACGGACAGACAGAATTATGAGTAAGACTTGGCAACCATCCTATGAATCACTACCAAACACATCTTAAGAATCACTTTAATCATTTTCCAAAAATGTTCAAAAAGTTCCATTATCTGTTGAATGAAGTTCAGTCTCCTAAACCTTGCATCTAAAGCTATTCGAGTTTGATTTCATTCTGTGTTTTTCACCTGCCATTATCCCATGTACACTATATTCCAGCCAAAATAGACTACTTTTTCTTTCTCAAAATGGTCTTTGTAACTTGATTGAAATTGCCATCCTCCATTTTCCCTTTAATGATAACCTATTCTAAAAGGTACAGTGAAACCTTTTGTTATCTTGCCAAATGGAATTAACCTCTTCCTCCCTGAAACTTTATATTTCTTTTTAGATTATATTCTTTTTGTGGTCAAGAATAAGCTGTTATTTCTGTATATTCTTTCCTCTCATATTAAGGTTTAAGCTTATCTCTTTAGGTCTTGCGTTTTTCTTGGACTATAGTCTGAGTAGTTTGTGAGGGTATTTTCAAACTAATGACCAAAGTCTGAACTTAGTATTTGAACAAAGAAATATAACCTGCTTGAAGCCATGGCTACAAGAACTACTTTTCTAGGATTCTTACGGAAAAGAAATGTGATATAATAGTTGTGATATAGTATGTCAGTTTTCAAGACTTTTTACTTGGTTTCTCGTATATCAGGAAGGAAATTCACGATTAACAAAGATATATCTACAAAATAAAAGAGGGCAAAACAAAAAGCTTTTTTCCTCTTTGCTTTGATTGTATTTCTTATCCTACATAGTCTCTATGTCTTCCACGCTTCTTGAAAATTCTTCTTGAAGTCTTAGCCTATACATGACTATGTTTCCCCTCCCCTTTTCTTCCTGATTATGCATCCCATAGTCCAAAGAAACTATCCGGCAAAAACATAAAACTTATCAAGAGACAGCAAGGGAAAGAAATGAACTGTATCATGTGGGAATGTGCTTTAGGAGACTTAAGAAAAAGATACCCTGGGAACATTCTTTTGTCCAGTAAATATTAAGAGACTTTTAGAACATTTAATTACCCCTCTAAAATCCTGACAAGGAAGAAAAAAAATCTTTATGAACAAAAGGACACACTTGATTATTAAAGAGAGATAAATAAAATAAAATATGGTAACACTATGGAATGATAACAGCTCCTCATAGAACTATAGCTTTTATGTTCTTCTGAAACCAGTTTTTGAGTTTTCAATATGAGATCAGTGTTGACATATTCAAAATTGCTAGTTAGTTTTGTCAGAAGTTATTATGTCTGCCACTGAACTGTTAGAATTTGTATTCTTGTGGACTCACAATCTCTTTCTAAAAACCACAAAGGCAGTAGGTGATAGCTGTGAGTATTGACATTTGCAGGGCCCAAGCAGATATAAATCCAAGTTTCCACCTGAAGCCTACTCTCTTTCTCATCCTAAACACTGACCTCAGGGCTCCCAGACAGGTTTTTTGTGCATGCATTTGGACCGCTTAGCCTTCACATTTAAACTTTATCCATATCCTCCTCAATCAGTTGCAAATTTCTGGGCTACCCGTTGGATCTATTAAGTATGCACACTGGCAGCAAAGGGTGCTTTCTTGAGACCATACCAGAAAAAGAAGTTTGCACAGAACCTGGAGCAGTCTAAAGCACATTTGGGAAGTGAATTCATAGACCCTGTGTACCTGGAGCAGGATCTAGAAGAGAAAAGGGGCCTCTAGGTGGCTGTGTGCTCTTGGACCTGCCTTCTTCACACTCTGTAGAAGAGGGTACAGCTCATTAGTTCAAGAGTTGTCTAGAATATAACCAGTGAGTGCTTGCAGAGAAAAAAATAGGCTTTTAGGTAATTAAATTATTTTTTCTGTTAAAAGTACATTGAAATTATCCCTTTCATACCAGTCATTTCCATTGTGCATCTGCGTGGGTAAATTCTGTAAATTAGCTTATGTAAAATGTATCTTACAATGTTCTTAGACTCATCCTGCAGCGATTGCATAAAGGCAAAACACAGCTTCATACTTCATAGTTGCATCTTTCAAACTGAAAACCAACTATCAGCTTTTATGACCTTTGCCAAGTTGATTAACATATCTGTGCCTCAGTTTCCTCACCTAAGTGCTAAACATTTCCTTCTAAATATAAATACCATTAGAAGAAAATGGGTGAGATAGTATCGCTATAAAATACACTCAGCACCAAGCAGAAATCCATTATTTGAAGAGAAGCTTTAAAAGTCACTCTCAAGTTAAGAAATAAGTATATAAAATTAATTTTAATATTGGACATGTTCTCACTGATGCTAAGGAGACTACTTTTGTTAAAATGCTGGCCATATTGACTTTGTGGAAAAAGCTGCCCTCAAAAACCAAACAAAAACCTTACAAAACCAACAAAATCACACCAGTAGTTAGTATAGAATTAGCCAGATTCCTAAACAGCTGGAGTCATTCTTTTACACAGATACACATTCTTCTCTGCTTAATTCATCTCTCAATGGAACACTTCACCTGTCAACACCTAGAATGGATTTGTAAAGGTGAAATTCATTTATCTCCTGTTGACAGCAAATATGTATCTAACACACAAAGTTTAACTCAGGAGAAATCAGTTACCTTCTTTTTGTTTCAGTTTCCATCTGTAAAGCAGGACAAATGATGGCCATTCTGGACACTTTATGAGGAAAAAGAATTTATTTATTTATTTATTTATTTATTCATTCATTCATTCATTCATTCATTTATTGTCTGTTTTTACTTCTGTCTCTTTTCTCTCTCTTCCTCTTTCCCTGACCTATTATAAAAATGACAAAATTTTATTTTAATTTTTCTGTTCTCTTTTTCTGCTCTGCTCTTTTTAGTTTTCCTTTTTCAATGTTTAATACTTGCTTTCCTGTAGTTTGTAATATGCATCACTAACCTAAGGACAGTCCACTTCTTAGAGATAATAATAATGTTACTACATCAAGCCAAATACAGAAACCCTTAAGCCTTGGGGCTCCTGGGTGGCTCAGTCAGTTAAGTGTCCAACTTTAGCTCAAGTAATGATCTCACAGTTTCTGGGTTCCAACCCTGCATTGGGCTCTGTGCTGACAGCTCAGAGCCTGGAAACTCCTTTGGATTCTGTGTCTCCCTCTCTCTTTGCCCCTCCTCTGCTTATGTTCTGTCTCCATCTCTCAAAAATAAATTAATGTTAAAAAAATTAAAAAAAAAACCCTGAAACCATAATAGACCTGTATCTCTCACCCCTGTCCTTTATGTTATGGTTGTTTTACACAATACATCAAAAAACACAAAACTCACCACAGAGTGATTTTAGTTTTAAACTTTTATATGATTTTCAAAGAAATTTAAGTGAAAAAAAAGACAAAAATGGTTTCTGAAAGCTTTCAAGATGGTTACCATTCTCCATTGTTCATTCTTTTCTCAGGATCTGAACTTCTGTCAGCTATCATTTCCTTTCAACAGGAAGGACTTCCTTTAACATTCTTACAGTACAGGGTCTCTGGCAGCAAAATCTCTTAGTTTTCTTTTATCTGAAAACATTATTTTGCCTTTATTCTTGAATGATATTTCTTCCTGCGTATAGAATTTTTGGTCCATGGATTTTCTTCTTTCAGCTATTAAATATGTTCTTCTACTGAGACCTTCCATTTATCTGCTGAGATTTTCATACCTTCAAAAAATGTGGTTTTACTTCATTGAAGATAGCTTAAAATCCACTTAAGAGTATGTTGTCAGTTGGTTTCAACATCTGTTTCCTTTCAAGGTCAGAGTTGGTTGATATCTTCACCCTTAAAAAATATTTTCCATTTTCTTGGTAGTCTGTGTGTCAGATAACTTTGTAGTGTATCCTGTTAAGTTGTAGAAATTCTGGATTCAATTATTTTTCTGTGGTGAATACGTTTTTAAAAATTTTATCAGGCAGTTTTCTTTAGAACACTTGTGTTTTTGAGGCGGTAGCTGTTCAGAGCAGTGATCTCAAACAAGGGTTCTTAGAGTCTGTTTTGTGCATGTATAATTCAGAGTTCAGCAAGAGATGTGGATACACAGTTTAAGGATCTCTGACTTAATCCCTCGCATGATCCTTCCATTCTCTTCAGCATTCAGGTCTTTGCGCTTTTCCCCCTAACTCCTTAGTATATAAACACTGCAATGTTTTCACATGCACACCCTCTTCCTTCAAAGGTAGGCTTAGCCCTAGGCTAAAAGCGAAGACAGGAACTAAGTTCTCTGCTCTCTTCCAAATAAGTATGTATTCTATCATGGTCTCTCTACGTATATACATTATCCACGATCTTTTGTTAGGCATCTTCAATCTAAACTTACATATTTTGTCTTTGAGCTGCTTTGAGTCTGTTCCATGTATGCCTGGTTTGCCAATCAGTCAGAAATGTGGGTAGAAAGAGTTTGAACATACCTTCCCTAGCTTTTTCCCCATTTCAGATTTTACCTCCTTCTTTAGCTTTCATAGTTTCCCTGCTTCACTGTTCTATTTCACCAGACCAGTAAGATTATAGGGTAAATTTCCTGTCTGAATCTGTATCATTTGTTCACTGTTCACCACCTGCAAGTCAATTACTTTGTGTATTATATCCAGGTGAGGTTACCGGTAGGGTCTTAGCCTGTCAAACCCAGAACCCTGATTTTTGCAGAACAGTTCGTTGAGATGTGACTGATACACGAAAACGTCACATACTTTAACTACACTATTTTAAGCATGTGTGTACACCTATGAAATAATCACTACAACAAAGGTAACGACATATTCATCAGTCTCCAAAACTTCCTCCTGCCCCTTTGAAATTGCTCATGCCTTGCCGTCCCTACACTGTCCCTTCTCCATCCGCCTCAGGCAACCACAGATACGCCTTCTATCATCATATATTAGTTTGCATTTTCTAAAATATTATATAAATAGACATGAAATATATATTCCTTTTTCTTTGACTGCTTTTTTTTTTCAGCATAATCTTTTTGAGATTCATCCGTGGTGTGATTTTGTTTTTATCACTAGGTCGTTTTCCATTGCATGCATATAATTCTGTTGGTTTATCCATTCACCTGTTGATGAATATTTAGGTTGTTTCTAGTTTTTAACCATTACGAATAAAGCCCCAGTAAACATTCATGCATGTATTTTAATGGTCATAAGCTTTCATTTTCCTTGACCAAGAAAGCTAGAAGTGAAATGTCTAGATCATACAGTAGGTTATGTAAAAACAAAACAAAACTACTTTACAAGAAAGTGCCATCCTGTTTTTCAAAGCGGTTACACCCTTTTATATTATCATCAGTAGTGTATGAAGGTTCCAACTCCTCCATATTCTCACCAAATCTTAGTATGCTGTCTTTAAAATTTTAACTAATCAACTGGGTCTATAGTAGTATGCCGTTATGATTTTGATTTCTATTTCCTTAGTAATCAACAATGTTGAGAATATCTTCATGTAACTTATCCATAATTCATGTAGCTTCTTTGATGAAATGTTTGTTAAAATATTGTACCCTTTTTTTAAATTTTTTTTTAACGTTTATTTATTTTTGAGACAGAGAGAGACAGAGCATGAACGGGGGAGGGGCAGAGAGAGAGGGAGACACAGAATCGGAAGCAGGCTTCAGGCTCTGAGCCATCAGCCCAGAGCCCAACCTGGGGCTCGAACTCACGGACGGCGAGACCGTGACCTGAGTTGAAGTCGGACGCTTAACCGACTGAGCCACCCAGGCGCCCCTGTTTTACCCTTTTTTACTATATTTTAATTAGGTATTGAGGGTTCTTCATTTATTCTGGATAGAAGCTCTTGAAAGATAATAGAAATGTTTTCTCTTAGGCTGTGATTCGTCTTTTCATTTTCTAAACTATGTCTTTCCAGGAGTAGTTATATTTTATTGTGATAAATACAAAATATGAAATTTATTTTAGGGATCATGCTTTAAATGTTATAGTTAGAAATTTTTACCTAAACTAAGGTTACAGATTTTTCTCCTGTTTTTTCCTGTTTTTTTTTTTTTCCTAGAAGTTTTAGAGACATGTATTTTATATTTAGGTATGATCCATTTTGAATTTTTTTTGTGTGTACATGTTGAAAGTATGTGTTAAAGTTCTTTTTTATTTTAACATGTATTCAGTTTTTCCAGAATTGTCTTTTGAGAAGAGTTTTTCCCCCCATAAAATTTCCTTTGCAACTTTGTTAAAAATAAGTTTCCCAAATATGTATGGGTGTATTTCTGTACTCTATTCTGTTTCATTTACCTATTTGTCTATCTTTATGCCAATGCCACATTTTTTTTAACTTTTTTTTACATTTTTTATTTTTGAGAAACAAGAGTGAGACAAAGCGTGAGCAGTGGAGGGGTAGAGAGAGAAGAAGACACAGAATCCAAAGCAGGCTCCAGGCTCTGAGCAAGTGGTCGGCACAGAGCCTGATGTGGGGCTTGAACCCACAAACTGTGAGATCATGACCTGAGCCGAAGTCGGACGCTCAATCGACTGGGCCACCCAGGTGCCCCTCCGCATTCTTTTTATTACCAAAGCTTTATAATAATGTCTGTCATCACATCAGGTGGCATTATTCCTCAAGATTCATTTTTTCTTTGCAAAGATGATTGGCTATTCTAGGTAATTTCAAGGTTCCAAAGGAATTTTAGAATCATATTGTTAACTTTTACAATGAAACTCTGGGATTGCAGAATTAGAAATATTTTGATTGGGATTGTTTCAAAGCTACATATCAATTTAGAGAGAATTGACATCTTAACACAACTGAGTCCTCCAACCCATTAGCATGGTCTATCTTTTCTTTCACATGGGTATTCTTTAATTTCTTTGGTATTATTTTGTAGTTATTAGTGTATATTCCTTATATATATTTTTTCAGATTTATTTTTAAATATTTACTAGAAACCTGATGTCTGCAACTTTTTGAAATGTTCTTTGTCTAATGATTTGTAACTGTTTCTGTAAAAAAATATATGTACCCATATCCCAAATGTTTTTTTTGTACTTTATGGCCATACTTGAATGAGTATTCTCATAGTTATCTCTGTCCTTGAGAGATTTTCAAGAACATAATCAAGAACCAAAATCAATCAGAATGAGATTAATGTTTTCTATTATAGTTATATGTTAAATGAAGACATCTAAATTATATTCTCTTTATTAACCTCATGTATTTATTATTTAAAAATTTTTAAATTCCTATGCTTCTCTCTAGTCTATACTTAATGGCCATCTTATATCTTAGAACAATTAATTTTAATTTTGCTTTTTGAGGGGACAATTAAGGTGCTAGCAGAATATAATTCCCAGCATTTCTTTGGAGCCTTAGGAGGTCATTAGAGCACTACTTCCTGAATATATAACTGCACAGATATCCCCTCAAGTAGGCTGCATGGTTTATCCCCAGATAATTTTACTTAAACCAGACTGTGTGAGTTTGAGGAATGAAGTAAAAGTACCCTTTTTTGAAGAGAATGACTCAGTTTACCTGAAGCCTGCAGTAGTGAGTGGTCCTATAAGAACACCTGTATTCTCACGTGACGCTTTCTTGGCTAACCTCTTACCCACCTGTATCTCCCTGCTTCATGAAATAACAGCAATATCTTTCATGCATTACTTTTACATTATAAAGCATTATAGCATATGTGCCTCATTAAGGCCAAAAAATTATGAGAGAAAGGTGTTTTTATTTTCATTGTTGATAGGATTAAACTGCAATGTGGAGAAGCCATTGGACTTGAATGAGGTAATGTGGGTGACTAGAGTAGCCAAGCAGGGGCTGGAGGTACACGTTCATTGGATTCCCTATAGGACTAGTCAGCCTTGATATGGCTATCAGCACATCCTTTTGGGGTAGATGCCTTCCTTTCTAAGTCCACATTTATTTGGCATTTTCCTTTTCACAAAGCCACCTTCATGGATTAAAAAAAAAGGCAATAATCAACTATATATTCGAATTACACTTGTACATGTTCATCAGTTTAAGAAAATAGGCCGCCAATTTATACATAAGGAGAATCACACCTTTACAGGCAGCCATGATTGTAGACAATATAGAATTTGTTTAAAATATTTGGAGATGGAAGAAGACTCTCATCACAGACTCATAGCTTGCACCATGTCATTTATCTTACTTTCTTCCTATTAGCCTGTCAGATTGTCAGAAGCATATCAACGCCTTCAGCTTCAATACGCATAAAGTATCGTGTAATAATTTGTCAGCAGGGGAAAGGAAACAAAGCAAGTAAGCAAAACGGCGAGTGAGCAATGGCCACTTTAATGTATAAGTCCCCAGTACTTATTATTTCATTTCAACAGTGTATTAAACCAAATGTTTGCTTGTCACTCGAGTGGTCATGGTCTAAACATTCAGTATGTAGAAATAAGAAAATATTACTTGATACGTAAATATTTAAAGACTTTGAATTTCCCGTAGACAATCCCTACTTTCTTATGCCATGTCGTGCCCAGAGTTTTTGAACCATCTGTATTGATGTCTGCTCTCAATGACCATCCGTGTACACATTTAGGCACTCATTATCAAATCGTGAAATCTATTCTTGAAAAAGCACAGCCCCTAAAAACAAAAGAATCAAAGTAATTTCTCCACAAGGAAAAACAAAAAAACAAAAAAGAAAAAAAGAAGAAGAAGAGCAAAGATAAGGTGAGGGAGTTTTGGCCCTTGGCAGAGATATGTATCTACAGCCCCATCATATCTTGTACCATATTCATATAATGAATGCTATGCCGGTCTGTGCGGTTGAAAGGAAACGAGTGAAAGACAGACACGAGGAAGTTAGAAAGCAAGTGGTACTGTCACCCTTACAAGTTGGTTAGAATTGGCGGTCATGGCTGGGTAGCTCTTTTCGGCAGCAAATTAATAATACAGGTAAAAGCCCACACAGAAGAAAGATGATGCTAGAAAGCAGACAGTGGGTATTAGAATGATGAGAGATAGTGATGAGCTGTTTTTCACTATTGGCTACTTTTCCATGGTCCCCTGGTAATGTCTGTGTAGCGTGGTGGCTGGAGTGGATGCTGTTGGTGTCTGGCCCAGATCACATTTTCCAGGTAACGTCTTAGATTCTCCCAACAGCTGTGTGCATTGTCTACTGTCTCATAATTCCCCTCTTCTCCTGGTGAATACCCTCGGTTTACTAAGAAATTTCTATGGCATTATTTTTTTATTAAAAAAATTTGTTTAATGTTTATTTATTTTTGAGACAGAGACAGAGCATGAATGGGGGAGGGTCAGAGAGACAGGGAGACACAGAATCCGAAGCAGGCTCCAGGCTTTGAGCTGTCAGCACAGAGCCTAATGCGGGGCTTGAACTCACAGACCGTGAGAACATGACCTGAGCCGAGGTCGGACACTTAAGCAACTGAGCCACCCAGGCGCCCCACCTTTTTTTTAAAAAAAATTTTAATGTTTATTTATTTTTCTATGGCATTATGTACATGCATCTGCTGAGGGTAGACTGCAGTCAGCAGTCACTGATTGGTGGGAACAAGCTTTTGGTGCATTTTGCCTTCACGATTCCCTGTAGGATCAGGCTGAAATTAGACATTGGTTATTTGCTTTTTCAACTACACTCTGCTTTGCTCACTTCTTTACAGGCTAATCCCAAGAGCAGTCCCTCTATCAAAAATTATTTGCACAAAAATCCTTGTCTTAGGCTTTGCTTCCAGGGAACTTGTCTTAGGACACAAGCCTACAGCAACGCATCTTACAAGCTATGGGACCAAACTGTTGTTCACAATGATGGGCATATATTAACTAAAAGTCTAAATAAAGAACTTACCCAAATTCCAGCTGTGCTTGAGGCAAATGTACCTATGACAAAAATGCCTGTATTGTTTGGTGCTGAAAGGTGTCTGACCGGCATTCAGATTGTCATTTTCATTTCTAAGCTACAGCTTTTCATTCACTGGGGATTTTTACACCAGTGTGGCAAAAATGCATACTGCTTGTGAGGGAAGAAAGTTTTCAAAATAGAACCACAGTATGTGTGCGGTGCTAACAATTACACTTTTCTTGCACTTGTTGCTTGAGCAGAACTTTTCAGAATAGTATGGCTGTAATTGGTTTTTATTCACATTTGATTTTTTTGATGTTTATTTATTTTTGAGAGAGACTGAGTGCAAGTGGTGGAGGGGCAGAGACAGAGGGGGCAGGGGACACACAGATTTCAAAGCAGGCTCCAGGCTCTGAGCTGTCAGCACAGAGCCCGACGTGGGGCTCAAACTCATGAACTGTGAGATCATGACCTGAGCTGAAGTTGAGTCTTAACCGACTGAGCCACTGAGACACCCCCACAACATTTGATTTTTAAATATGAGATGTGGGGGGCGCCTGGGTGGCTCGGTCGATTAAGCGGCCGACTTTGGCTCAGGTCATGATCTCACAGTCCGTGAGTTCGAGCCCCACGTCGGGCTCTGTGCTGACAGCTCAAAGCCAGGAGCCTGTTTCAGACTCTGTGACTCCCTCTCTCTGACCCTCCCCTGTTCATGCTCTGTCTCTCCCTGTCTCAAAAATAAATAAAACGTTAAAAAAAATTTAAAAAAAATAAAAAATAAAAATAAATAAATATGAGATGTGGGTGTAATGTTGAGCAGCACTGATGTTTAGAATATAGTAGTTGAACTCTTTTGAAAGAGTAGTTGAAAGCTTTTGGTCCTAAAAGCTTTCATTTTAGGGGGTAAAAATCCTGACAGTATCATCAGACACAGTTATCAGTGGTGAAAGTAGACTTACTCTTACAGAATACCCTCAATTAGCCAGTCTGCTGCTTTTTAAAATGATGGGAGACCCTTCAGCTGCTAATGTTCATTCTGTGTAAATTTTAATAAAAGATCCCGGGCAAAATATTGGCTTTTTTTTTTATTTCATCTCAATAATAATAGCAAGTATTTCTCAAGTATTTACTCTGTTCTAGGCATCATACTGGACTCTTTATGGGTACTAATTTATTTAACAGTCATGGAACCTTTTTTGGGTTATTACAATTATTGCCACAATGTTATAGACTGAAGTAATAACACAAGGCAGATCCAAAGTGTAAAAATATTAAGCAACTTATTCAAAGTGGCATAGCTTACAAGTGTTGTCTGTACCTCGAGCCCAATACCTGTCACATTCCAGAGGAGGTACCTATGACTCAAATGTTGTATTATCTATGAAGATTCTTAGCTGGCGCTGTAGTCCAACAGTAATAGGGTGTGGCATATGCTAAAACTGTGCTATTCAGTATATGATCTACAATGGCTTCTGTTCCGCGAACTCTTTATTACTACTCAGAGACGCAGTGTCTCAGTCTGTTGAGGCTGCTGTCACAGAATAACATAGACTTGTGGCTAAAGCAACAGATGCTCACTTCTCACAGTTCCAGAGGCTGAGAAGTAAGTCCAAGGTGAAGGCTTTGGCAGATTCAGTGTCTGGTGAGAACCAGCTTCATGGTTCAGAGATGACTCTGTCTGTCTGTCCTCATGTGGTGGAAAGGGTGAAGGAGCTACTGGGATGTCTTTTATATAAAAGCACTAATGTCTTCAAGAGGGCTCTACCCTTGTGACCTAGTCACCTCCCAAAAGCTCCATCTCCAGATACCATCACATTGGGGATTTGCTTCCAACATATGACTTTTTTTTAATGTTTATTTATTTTTGAGACTGAGAGAGACAGAGCACAAGACAGAGCCTGAGCCACCCAGGGACCCCTAAAAAGCCTTTAAAGGAAGATATTCTGTATGTACTTGTGTTCATTCAAAGTTCCTGGTCAGTGTCCCCATCATTGACACGAAAATTGAAGGTCGGTTAAAATCTGTTTAGATCATCATAGGGCTGAGTGACAGTTGGACCAGGAGTAGGAGAATCAGTGTTAGTCCATTTCATGATGGCAAGTTTAAGTAAAGACAGATTGGGTAACCTGTAACTCAGTGTAACGGGCCCCAGTAAATGCCTATGTTTCATAACATGTTCAGGGTGAACAATGGATCCTGTGTAACATTGCCATGTACTCCATACTGTGGGCCTCCCGTGCTTCCCTCAGGAAATCCTTTTAATAAATTGAGGACCTATGTGTCACTGCATATGACAAGTGCACATAAGGCTTAACTTCGTTCTTTTTTTTTTCACGTAAAATTATACAGAGAAGTTTGAGAACATTAGTCTAGAGAATTTTTTGGGGCTTTGTATTTTGCTTTATTATAATCTAAGAGAGTCCCTGCCCCCTCCTTTAAGGTTTTTTATAATGTTTATATTTTACTTATTTTGAGAGAGAGAGAGGGAGAGAGAGAGAGAGACAGCATGAGCAGGGGAGGGGCAGAGAGAGAGAAGGAGAAAGAGAATCCTAAGCAAGCAGGCTCTGCACCATCAACAAGGAGCCCAATGCAGGGCTTGATCCCATGAACCATGAACGAGATCATGACCTGACCTGAAATCAAGAGTCTGATGCTTAACCAACTGAGCCACCCAGGTGCCCCTCCTTTAAGGTCTTTCATTATGTTATTATAGCAAAATAAATTATTTAGCATGGGATGGGAAAGATGAGTGCAAAGTCAAATATACATCTACAGTATGAAGAATTTAATGTTAAATAGTATTATAAGTAATTTACTAATTACTAATTTTGATTTTTACAAACATAATTAATATATTAAATAATATTAAATTACCAAAATCGAGATCATTTTTCTTAGATTAAATTGCCACCTAATACTAAATAGCAACACCATCACCACACACATACACTGGTGAGGGAAGCTGGGAAAGAGGCAGAATGTGTCTTGAGAAAATGTTCTACAATGTAAAACAAGGGTACCCAGCACTTAGGAGTTCAGGCTCTTGATAAGAGGCAAAACTATTTCTGAATCAATGTTTGTGAAAAATAAAACGTAGTTGTACTTATTTAATCTGTATCTTAAGGTACACGTTCAGGTAAGTGGATATAACTTAAAAAAAATCTAATTTCTCTGGAGAAATTCAGAATCTGGAACAAAAAAGAAATAATGGAAATCAAACTAGCAGTCTATGGTTTAGGAGCCTTTCAAGGAAGGCTGCGTTTCTCCCCTTTTCTTTACCCAAGTTTGGGTGATATTGGCCTCTTTTCCTTTCCTTTTCTTTTCTTTCTTTTCTTTTCTTTTCTTTTCTTTTCTTTTCTTTTCTTTTCTTTTCTTTTCTTTTCTTTCTTTTCTTTTCTTTTCTTTTCTTTTCTTTCTTTTCTTTTCTTTTCTTTTCTTTTCTTTTCTTTTCCTTTTTCTTTTCTTTCTTTCTTTTTGTTTTTTTTTAGAATTGAGGTTAAAGAGCACTGTCTGGCATGTGAATTGATCCCCTGGAAGGAAATCAACTTCCTAGAGCCAGAAAAACTCTTCACCTAAGTTGGGAGTGTGTCCCCCTTGCCTACCCTCTAGGAAGGGGACACAGTTATCCTCCCTGTTCCTTTACATTGGTTCCTGACTTCCAGCAATGACCTGCTAGACTCTTGTAATCTTTTCAAGCTATTGAATACAGTGTGGCAGGAAGTGTAGGTAAAACATAAGAGGCTTTTTCCTAGGGTTTCCTCTTCGCATAAGGTTTTAGCAGGACCAAAACACTGACTAGGAGCCCTGTTCATGTGAAGAGTGTCTCGTTGAAGTCACACTGCTAGCTGGCTTGGTCTTCTCAGAATCCTTGCCCCACAACCTCCCTCAGGCAACATTCATCCTCAAACTGCAGACCTTGAGGGAAGCTTCTTAACGACAGAATCTGGATTTAGATTTAATTATCCGGGGAGATATTCTGGACACTGCAGCGTTTGTAAGGGATGAGAAATGACAGACCCTGAATTAGTTTCCTTAATTGTAAGGCCACACGGAAATAGCTCCAAGAAGGGGAGGACAGAATACATGCTATCTTTCAGAGATGAGATTCAGAGAAACTAAATGATTACTCTGGAAACTGGCACCAGAGAAGGCCTTTCTCTTCAGAATCCTAATTATGTCTCTTTGCAACAGTTGTTTCATTGCAAAGAGGCAGTAAATAGTGAGACAATGTTCTGCCACCCTTTCTTAGGTATAGTGAGATATAGCCAGGGGAGAAGGGGTTATAAATTCTCTGGCCTTTACAACAAGGCAAGATTTTGAGATGCTCACTAGTAGTCCATAACTGAATTGCAATTGCTGTGTGCCACTACCTTTTCACTTCAAATAATGACCAGCACAGGGCTGTTATGAATTCCTTCTCAATTCCTACCCCTTGGATAGGACCGAATGGAGTAGAGCAGTTTCCACAGTTACTAAAAAATAAAGATTCCTTGAACAATTTATATGTTCTTACTCCTGATAATTCCTGGGCATCTGTGAGGACCCTGTGAGTAGCTGAAAAAGAGCGGTACCATAGAGGAAAATGGAAGATTTTTTTTTTTTTTTTTTTTTTTATTCAGTCCATTACTTCTGGTTTCTAGTAACAGGTGCCCTAACAGAATTCAACCGAGTAACATGAGGAGGCGAGTCCTGTAGAGCTACACTGCCACCTGGTGGAGGGATGAAAACACAAACAAAAATAGTTTTTAGGCAAGCTTGCCTAATAAAAATTTAGTTGATTTGTTACTTTATGCTTTGAAACAACACACAGTTTTGTCTCAGTAAAAAGTAGACCAGATAAACACAAACTTGCAAGTACACAGTAAGCTCACTTTCTTACAATTATTTGCTGCCTCTACCTTTTAGTTTTCAATTGTAGGCTAAATCGTGGTCTTCTGATCATAAAATGAATGTGTCTCAAACTATGTATGGTTATGTGAATTTTAGCGACAGTGTCTGTCATATGTAAAGTTTCAGCCAAAAACCACCTCCGCTGTCCGCCTACCAACTTGAAACGTCCTTGATTCTTTCTCTGTTCCTGTCATTCACACTGGGGACCCATCAAAGGATAATTCCTGCTCTTGGCTTCGTCCTTGGTCCAATTCTCCTCCTCTCTCTCATGAATCATGTCCTTCTTCTGCTTTCTGGCTTCTCCCTTTCAGAATTTAAACATGCCCAACTCTGCTTCTCTGAAAACATTTTAAGACATAAAATAAGTAACCACTATCAAAGCAACAAAAGCAGCAAAGAAACCGCTTTTTTTTTTAATTTTTTTTTTCAACGTTTATTTATTTTTGGGACAGAGAGAGACAGAGAATGAACGGGGGAGGGGCAGAGAGAGAGGGAAACACAGAATTGGAAACAGGCTTCAGGCTCTGAGCCATCAGCCCAGAGCCCGACGCGGGGCTCGAACTCACGGACCGCGAGATCGTGACCTGGCTGAAGTCGGACGCTTAGCCGACTGCGCCACCCAGGCGCCCGAAACCGCTTTCTTTAACTGCCAGTTGGTACTGCTTCACTTCTCCCTTCCCATTACTTTTTTCTCTGTAACTAAGCTTTTTAAAAGGAAGACCTAAACTTACATTCTCCAGTTTCCCTATTCACAGGGACTTACCCACTTCAGTCTACATTTCTAACACAGCCTGCATGGAAACTGCTTTTTACTCCCAAAGGTCACCATTGCCTTCCTCATCATATGATGATTGAACACATTTTAGTACTGATCCAGCTTAATCACTGGAGATTATTTGAAATTCTTGGTCATTCTCTAGTTATCCAGACACACTCTCTTAGGATTCCTAGAAGCCACATTTTCTGATTTTACTCCTGCTTCCCTTCATGCTCTGTCTTCCTGTCTTGTATTCCTTAGCCCAACTTTTAGGTGTTTTTCCCCACTCTGTGTTGTCATTCTGTCTATATTCCCTTGCTGAGCTCATCACATCTGATGACTCCCAACTAGTATCAGTATGTGCTCATGACATTAATTTTTCATTTTCTGTCTAGATTTCTATTTTTATACCTTGAGATTCGTTCTTTCGTTAATTCAGTTCCTCAATGACAGTATCACTCGTTTTATAAATAGCTTTTCTCTAGACTTGAGCTTCTCTCTTTCTTCACCTCTAAAAGCTAGATTAATGTATCTCGTTTGGTCTCCACTAGCACCATTTTAAATCCATTGTCAGAGAGACATCTGAAGCCATATTTTTCTCTCTTTGATATATATTTTTTTCCTTTTAAAAATTACCTATTGTATATTATTATAATATCTTGTATAGGATTCAAAAATTACAGAGGAATGTGAAATTTCTTCTTCTGTCTCCTAATTACGCACACACACACACACACACACACACACACACACACCAGGTCTTTCTCAGACCTAAAGAGTGTGCAGTACACTTTGTTTACTTATGTTCATTTTCTGTACATTTCTGTCATACATATTGTTATATTTTAACATAGTTTGTTTCCACTATGGGCATTTGTAACTTTCTGTATATTTTTTAAAAAATGATAGATGACTTTCCAAACAGAAGGAGAGGGGAACATGGGCAAGAAAACAGTACTTACTGCTATTGATTGCTAACTTAGATTCCAGCCTTATTTTTCTCGGCAGTTAGCATCCTTATACGAAAGTCGTTGTGCATATGTTGGAATCCTCATAAGTAGTTTCCTAGAGTTCACCAAGGGTACACGATTTTATGTTTAATTATTTATTTATTTATTTTGTTTGTTTGAGAGAGGGAGAGAGAGAGAAAGCCGGGGGGGGGGGGGGTGTAGAGAGAGAGGGAGAGTGAAAATCCAAGCAGGCTCCTCGCTTTCAGCCCAGAGCTCAATGCGGGGCTTGAACTTGCAAACTGTGATATCATGACCTGAGCCAAAACCAAGAGTTGGACACTTAACCAACTGAGCCACCCAGGCAGCCCACAATTTTTTTTAAGTGAACCCTAGGCCCAACATGGGCCTTGAACTCACAACCTCCAGTTTAAGAGTCACATGTTGTATGGATTGGGCTACCCAGAGGCCCCAAGAGTATATGAATTTTGAATGTTGATTGATACTGCCAAAGTACTTCCCCAAAGCCTGTATTAGCTAATATTATTATCACCAATGTTATTAATATTTTATAATATTCTAAGTATTACATTAAATATTATAAACCTAATTTGTATTTTCTTATTTCTTATGAAGCTGAGAATATTTTTATATGCTTAAACATTATTTATATTTAAAAATGTGATTGCTTTCATTTTCATCACTAAGATATTTCTCCTTTCTCTTTTTTACAAAAATTATAGGTGATCTTTATGTATTATTTCTTAATTATTAATTTAGTCACTAATTTCCTAATTGTAAACTTACTACTGACCAGAAACCATATAGTTACTTGAGAGTTGGTAGTAAACAGTACAAATGAGCCTTTTCTTTTATTCATGATTACCAAGATTACATTCTGAAGAGAAGAGGAAGAATAATTTCACATAAGTTCGATAGTGATAACTGAAATAAGAAAATCAAAACAATACAGTTTGAGAGATATTGGGCAGTTAGGAAAGGACTTCATGAAGGAGTGACATTTTAGTTGGGGATTAAATTGTAAGAAGTCAACAGCCAGGTGAAATCTGAGAAAAAAAACTTTCCAGGAGAGGAAACAATATAGAGAGAAAGAAAAAGAGGTTAAAACTAAGCTCTGGATATTAAAACATTTAGAAGTGGATCACAAGAAGAAGCCCAGAGAAGAGATAAGACATAATCAGGATATTTAATAAAAACCAGTGAAGTGTCACAGAAGTCCGGGTGAGGAGAAAAGAAATTTTAATTCTTTTGAGAACTGAAAAAAAAAATTTCTATAGTGGACTGGAATAGAGGCTTCCTAGAAAGGGGAGGCAGAAACAATGCGAAGGGAGAAAAGGACTCAGTGAGTACAGAAAACAGATACTATAGTGGGAATCAAGAGCTAAGGCAGTAGTTACCGAGTATTGGGAGACATTAGAACATGGTCAAGTGGAACGATCCAGAAGTCAGTCAAAAATTAACATTGCCGAAGAGATAGGAATAATGGCAGAATTAATTATTGAGGTAACAAGAGGAATAGAGATATGAGGCAGAAGGGAAGTTCAGCCTTGGAAATAGTGGAAATATTGTATTTAAGAGAAAAGATGGTAGGTTGAGGGTCAGAAAATAAGAATATTCATTCCACTGCCTCTCCTTTCTCAAATCCATGAAGCAAGCCACCAGAATTGAGGGTGAGAAGGTGGGGTGAACAGGGGGATGGGTACAAAGTTTGAGATGAAAAGAAGTGTGAGGAGAGAAATAGAAAACACCAGAAAAACACTCTGGGCAGTGTGTGGGAACCATTTAAGAGTTTCCATTATTATCAGATGCCCTTTTCTCCTTCACATTTAAATTTCAGTTTGATTGAGTACAGAATTAAGTCAAAATATCTCATACATCTTTAAATACAGTTTCTCCATTTTCTAGGTTTCTCTAGTGAGAAATTTGGTGTAAATCCAATTTTTATTCTTCTGTAAGTAACTTTTCTGTCACCACGTCACTCCTCCACAGCTTTTGACGTTTTCTCAATGCTTCACAGTGATGTCTAGCTATGGATTTATGGCTAAAGTTCATCTTGTTAGGCATTCAGTTTGATTAAAGACATATATCTGTCTTCACTTTAGGAAACTGTTTTTTCAAGATTTCTAACTTTCTCCTTTCTTTTTTTGCTCCTTTGCAGCCCTTGACTAGGTGGATATTAGAAACTGAGTCTATCCTCCAAGTGCCCTAATGCATTTCTAGCATTTTCCTCTTTTGCATAGAGTTTTGGGAGAATTCCTTGACTCAAGCTTTCATACCAATACTGAATTTACCTTAATTACATTTTTTAAGCCACTTGAAGTAGTCACTATCCATCACCATACAGTCGTATTACAGTATTTGTGACTATATTCCCTATATTCCCTGTACAATCTTGTCTCTCTTTCAAAAATAAACATTAAAAAAAATTTCATAATAACTTTGAATCTATCTGGCTAATTTCTGTAAAGACTGTGTCCCGTTTTGCTATTATGCCTGAGTTAGATATAGCAATACTGTAATAATATATTAGCTATTGTCATTAATATAAACATTAATAGAAATCATCAAAATGTTATCACTATTAGTAATATAAATTTTAAGGTTTTATTTATTTATTTTTTATTTACTTTTTAATGTTTGTTTATTTTTGAGAGACAGAGCACAAGTGGGGGAGGGCCAGACAGAGAAGGAGGCACAGAATCCAAAACAGGTTCCAGGTTCTGAGCTATCAGCACAGGGCCTGACGCGGGGCTAGAACTAAAGAACAATGAGATCATGACCAGAGCTGAAGTTGGATGCTTAACCGACTGAGCCACCCAGGCACCCCAAATCTTAAGGTTTTAAAAGTGTTTGCAGAATTTAACTGCATTCAGATATCCTAATAAGTTTATGACAGTTGTAGTCACTTTGTCTAGTTATGTTTTTATGGTAATTATAATCATCACAATAAATCCTATTATATATAATTAGTGTCTATTATGTTACTATTATCAATGTAAGATTCTACTTGGCACAGCCTTTGAGATGTTGTTTTTCATCTCTTGATTACTTGATATAGAATTATATATTCCTTGGGAAGAGCCCGCCCTGGATAAATCTAGGCATTTGCCGGTCCTGTCTTTGAACAATGGCACCATTGAACTATTTGATCTGCCTCCATTATGGCACTGCCTGAAGTACATTTCAGTTAGCTAAGATTGTCACCAAATTTTGCCCTATTCAGATTTTTATGGGGAAAATCCTTTTATATAGTAAATGTAGCTTGGCCATATGTAGGTACTACAGTGGCTATCCAGGGCAGTGAGTTCCCCCCAAATTGTGGACATTGGTGGAATTATATTGCCCTTTATTTAAAATGAATCTAGGATGGCTTGCAATATATAAATGTGTAAATAGTACATAAGTTATAAATAGTTGAAGAAAGAACAAAAACCAGAACTATACATTCTGGGACATAAAACAGAACGAGGAATTAGGATAATACAAAAAGTGCTCTTTTAGTATCATACTTACTAGAAGTGGGCCATAGATTTGGCAAAACGGCAAATATTTCAAATAGTAAAGACATCCCATTCCCTCATGCAATTTAAAGTTTCCATAAATATATAATCAACCAAAATAATTCACAACAATCACAGACAGAGTCTAAATACCAAAATGTAACTTGTCTCAGAAGAGTCAGAAGTTAGAAGGAAACTTATTCCCCCCTTTTCTTGGTGTTGATGTATCATGTACATAGTCTTGTAGCCTCATCCCAAAGTCTCTTCAAAATGCTCCCTGGTGATGTCTGGGGATTCCCAAGTTGCGCTTAAGTATTTCCATAATTTTTTTGACTGTTGGCTCGTTGTCTTTGAAAGGTGCCTCTCTAAACTGTCATTACCACTGAGCTCCCAGTTAACTTTCCTTGATGGTTCTGTCTTGTACCCCTAATTTACCACAGGCCCTAGATCTTAGCGAGGCCAAAACTCATTCCAGTGGCTTCTCTAAATGAGGAAATAGCTTAGGCATCCCATCACTAGGAGACCTGAGCCATTTGCCACTCTTCAGAAGATCCCCCTTGTTTAAATGAAAAGAATTTTTACCCCCCAGTGCAAAAGGTGATTTTATTAAAGCATGGGGACAGGACTGCATGGGCAGGAAGAGCTGCCCAGTTTTGTGAGAGACTGATTGTATATTTGGGAGTTGGGGGAGGTAAATGCAACAAGAAGTTTCCAAAGGATTTTCATAAATGAAAAGATTTTTATGTTTTCATTAGTAATCAGTGTGCTAATATGTAAATAGCTTTTTAATATTTCAATAGCTTATAATAATTTAGCTAATAACATCCTAAACAATGATGGCTTGTTATATTTAAAATGTACTTCCAAGGAATCTTTGGGTAAAACTTGAAAAAAAAATAATCCTCTGAGCCTAAATTTCTTCTCATTTTCTTGAAAATACATTTATGTTCATGGTAACAAAGAAACAACAGTAACACCAAACCCCTTCACGCAAACATTCAAAACATAAAGCTTTCCAGGTTGACTCTTGCCTGGCTTCGTTTCATGTAGTAGTCAAGCTGGAAAATGCATTAGGAAATATGTAGCCCTTTCTGTCCTTAACAGATGTGAAAAGTGAGGCTCAGAGTGGTTAAGTGACTTGCCCAATGTCATACATCTTTTTTTTTTAGGTTAATTAGACCCTCAATCTTAACTTTCAGTCAAGAGTTCTTCGCATATTTATCTCTACTTCTTTTATCCATAAATAAATGAAGAAGCCATACTACATATTACTAAAATCTTATCATTCTCTAAAAAGGTTATTCAATAAGAATATTCATTATATATAATTACATATCATGCATAATATTATATTTGTAATTTATTATTTATTTATATTCATTCTTGCTTCTGCACTTCTTCCAATGTAATCTTATTCTGGTAATCTATCACTTGAGTAAGAAAACATGAGTACAATATTTCTACTGTGGGAAGAAAAATAATTCAAAGTGAATGCATTGTATTCCTCATATTAGAAAGAAGAGTTGTCATTTTGACTGTTTTTTAAAAAGGTGAAATCCAGCCAATTTCTATATTTGGTAGCTATTAGTCACAGATAAAAGAAAGAGAGGAAAATTTTATGCCAGTGGAATTCTGTAACTGTGATTTATTTGAGAAATGATTTACATAAACATTCTAGAAAATGTCTTGGTTCTTATTGCAGTCTGGGTGTTGACAGTTCTTTACATGCTTCTTAATTTATCAAATACACTTTCCTTCTCTGTTTCGGCTCCATTTCTCATGTGCAAAGGAAAAAAAAAACTATGACACATGGGAGTACACATTCAATCTCTTACTCATAAATAACATTTACTCAGTAAGATCATTTTCCACTTCGAAGTTGAAGCAATTAAAATTAATAAATGCGTGCGTAAGTGAATACGTTTAGATTATTTGAATTGCTTGAAAATATATATGTTAGTTGCATGTTTAGGTTTATAAGACATTGCCATTATGGCTCTACCTTTTTACATTGTCACTAGTGAAACATGATTAATCCAGTCTCTCCACATTCTCTCCAATATTTGTGCTGTCACTCCTTTTTTGGTATTGTAACCATTCTAATAAATGGATATGATATATCATTGTGATCTTAATTTGCCTTTCCCTAATGGCGAATATTGTTGTATATCTTTCCCTGTGTTTTTTTGACACCTTGATATCCTCATCAGTAAAATGTTTGTTCATGTCTTTTGCTCATTTTCTCCTGAGTTGTTTGCTTTTTTTGCTATTGGGTTTTAAGAACTTTCTGTATATACTAAAGGACAATCCTGTCTCAGATATGTAGTTTGAAACTACTTTCTTTCAATCTGTAAGCTTGTCTTTTCATCCTCTTAACAGTATAAAATACCTCTTTCACAAAACAAAGATCTTTAATTGTGACAAGGTCTAGTTTTTCAGTTTTTTTCTTTTTATAGATTGTGCTTTGGGAATCAAGTCTAAGAACTCTTTATCTAGTCCTAAACCCTAAATATTAACTGTTATGAATTGTTTTCTAAAAGTTTTATATTTTATGTTTTACATTGAAGTTGGTGATCTTTTTTGAGTCTGTTTTGGTTTAAGTAACACAGGAGGTTTAGGTCAGTGTTTTTTTTTCCATTGAATGTACAATTGCTCCAATCCCTTTCTCAATAAGATGATCTTTCCTTCAGTGAATTGTTTTTGCAACTTCCTTAAAAATGTGCACAAATATGTTTAGATTATTTGAATTGTGATAAAATAAGAACTACGCTTTTAACCTTTTAAATCAAGTTTCTCATCTATAACCACTAGATGGCAATATTGGCTTTTTAAACGTGTTAGCAACAGGTTCATTAATTTTTTTTTTTTATGTTCCATGAAATTTATTTTATACCCACACTCTAATTTATTGTAATTATATGTTAAAGAAAACTTAGAAAAGAGTTATAAGTATTTATCTAGGAATAAACACAGTATCAGTGTATTTTGGAATGTTAGAAATCCCATCCAGTTTCAGTGGTGAACTTCAAAATGAGATCAAAATGAGACAAATGTTAAATATTCATGTAAGGTACAGAGAGTCCTGATAAGTCAGTTTTCAAAAACTGCATTCTTTTAAATTCACTAGAAAAGAGGGAATAATTTCTTGGATCTTTTTCTAGAATAAACTATAAAGTATTTCTTGCAGATACATATTCACATTTACATATAGTAGTCCTGATTTCCAGAGAATACCCTTTAATTAGAGAAGGGTTTATTGTCTTTGAATGCAAAGAAATGAATGACAAAGTTTTCTCGAGTAAATAAAGTACAAATAAATCTATCCAAAGCGTCTGTATTTTGAAATTGCTCTGTTATATGTCTACAATTTTAAAAAATTAAAACATTTTTTAAAATTTAAATCCATGTTAACATGTAGTGTAATAATGATTTCAGGAATAGAATTTGGTGACTCAAAACTTACATATAACACCTAGTGCTCATTCCAACAAGGGCCCTCCTTTAATTCCCATCGCTCATTGAGCTCACCCCCTCACCCAACACCCCGTCAGCAACCCTCAGTTTTTTCTCTGTATTTATGAGTCTTTTATGGTTTGCCTCACTCTCTGCTTTTATCTTAGTTTTGCTTCCTTTCCCCTATGTTCATCTTAATGTTTGTTTCTTAAATTTTACATATGTGTGAAATCATAGATTATTTGTCTTTCTCTGACTTATTTTGCTTAGCCTAATACACTCTAGTTCCATCCACGTTGTTGCAAATGGCAAGATTTCATTCTTTTGATCGCTGAGTAATATTCCTTTGTGTGTGTGTGTGTGTGTGTGTGTGTGTGTACATATATATACATACACACCACATCTTTATCCTTTCATCAATCGATGGACATCTGGGCTCTTTCCATACTTTGGTTATTGTTGATAGTGCTGCTATAAACATCGGGGTGCACGTGCCCTTCAAATCAGCATCTTTGTATCCTTTGGATAAATACCTAGTAGTGCAGTTGCCGGGTCATAGGGTAGCTGTATTTTTAATTTTTTGAGGAACCTCCATTCTGTTTTCCAAAGTGGCTGCACCAGTTTGCATTTTCACCAGCAGCGCAAAAGGGTTCTTCTTCTTCTGCATTCTCACCAACATCTGTCGTTGCCTTAATTGTTAATTTTAGCCATTCTGACAGGTGTGAGGTGGTATCTCATTCTGGTTTTGATTTGTATTTCCCGGATGATGAGTGATGTGTCTGTTAGCCATCTGGATGACTTCTTTGGAAATATGTCTATTCATGTCTTTTGCCCATTTCTTCACTGGACTTTTTTTGGGGGGTGGGGAGTGTTGAGTTTGATAAGTTCTTTATAGATTTTGGATACTAACCCTTTATCTGATATGTCATTTGCAAATATCATCCCCCATTCCATCGGTTGCCTTTTAGTTTTGCTGACAGTTTCCTTCACTGTGTAGAATTTATCTTGATGAGGTCCCACTAGTTCATTTTTGGTTTTGTTTCTCTTGCCTCTGGAGACATGTCAAGTAAGAAGTTGCTGCGGCTGAGGTCAAAGAGATTGTTGCCTGTTTTCTTCTCTAGGATTTTGATGGCTTCCTGTCTTACATTTAGGTCTTTGATCCATTTTGAATTTATTTTTGTGTATGGTGTAAGAAAGTGGTGCATGTTCATTCTTCTGCATATAACTGTACAGTTTCCCCAACACCATTTGCTGAAGAGACTGTCTTTTTTCCATTGGCTATTCTTTACTGCTTTGTCAAATATTAGTTGGCCATACATTTGTGGGTCCACTTCTGGGTTCTCTATTCTTTAGCATTGATCTATGTGTCTGTTTTTGTCCCAGTAGCATACTGTCTTGATGATTACTTTTTAATAAAATATTTTAATTCATTTCACTCCTGTCAAATATTGTTAGTTATAAATATTCCAGTATAATGAAGGTATATATTAAATGTTCTTCCAGTTTATTATTTTACAAAAAAGACCTGTAAGACTGGTAATTACCTGACTTTAGATAGCATACAAGACAAATCTGCTTGACTTAAAGAAAAAAAATTCCGTGCATTTTATTAATAGCTCATCATGCTGTTCTATACATGTGCTAATTAACTACCATTTTTACTTTTTGTCATAAGAAACTGTTTATTTAACATAGGCAATTATTTAGAGTGGTATTAAAACGGAAGAATAGTCTTCTGACACATTTGCAGATATTCCAGAGAAATATGAGATACACAACACAAATACGTGATATATAATTGGTTTTATAGTTTTATATATATTTTTAAAAATTGGTATATAATTGGCATTATACTTTAAAAAATTTTTTTAATCTTTATTTTTGAGAGAGAGACATCTTGTGAGCAGGGGAGGAGCAGAGAGAGAGGGAGACACAGAATCGGAAGCAGGCTCCAGGCACTGAGCTGTCAGCACAAAGCCCGTCGCGGGGCTCGAACTCACGAACCGTGAGATCATGACCTGAGCCAAAGTCAGACGCTCAACTGACTGAGCCACCCCGGCGCCCCTGGCATTATACTTTTTTAAAATTTAGGTTTTAGTCCAATGGGGGAAGAATACTCAATCACTAAAGCTATAATTAATTTGTTTCCTCATTGTTTAACTTTTAGAGACATCAAGTTATCAAGTCAGCAATTGTTAGATGCACTTTCTTTGCTTAGCTTCATGATTCTACCATTTTATCATGAAATATTTAGATAAAAATTACAGTCATGTTGATGTAGGGAACAAAGGCAAAAGAGAAAAATTAAATTTCTTTACAACTTACAACTCATTGACAAGTCCCTGAGACAAGCAGTGACCCTCCAGGAAGTCAGCTGCCTCAATGATGACACTTTTCTAAGGGCAAAAGGCAATCTTAGCTTAACATTATCCTGACCTCCAGCATCTAGCAAGTCTCCTTTTTTCCTTTGAATACTTCCTTTATCTCTACCCCCTAAGATACATGTCAGCAATCATCCTTCAAGCATACGGCCCACTGATATACATCTGAAGGGTCTTATGACTAAGGTTTTATTAAACAATAATGAATTACCTCTTCCTAACCATAGCTAGCCCTCTCAAGGTCCTGGAATCTTTGTTTCCAAATTCCTTAGAGACTTAGGTTATCCTTAATCCCCTACCAACCTAAAGGTATATACTCAGTCACCGGTCCCCACCCCAATGCAGCTCTTTGTGCCCATAGGTTCTGTCCCCATGCTTTAATAGAAACACCCATTTGCACTGAAGATATCTCAAGAATTCCTTTTGACCATTCGCTCCAAACCCAACATTTCCACATCAGTGTGGTACAATGGAAAATCTGGGATGCAGACTTAGGTTTAAGACCTAGGTCTTTCGTTTTAAGTTACTATGTCATTGACCAATCGGCTTGTTTGACATTGTTGTATGTCTCAGACACTGTTAAAAGCACTTTATATGCATATGTTGCGTCATCTTCCTAATAAGCATACTTGTGATAATATTACACACATTTTGTAGAACAGGAAACCATGGCTTAGTAGACTTAAGTCACCTGCCTGGGATAAAAATATTTGTAAGTAGCGCAAGAGAGTATTTGAATCTCATTCTCCTGAAGCCACTTCTTAAATCGATCCTTTAAGTGTTCTAAGCTATCTCTGTTTCTCTTGTATGAAACGGGCAGATTCAAGAATATGAATTTTAACATTACTCTGTTTCTAAAACCTGCCCATCTGTTGTTATAAAGGGATATTTTTTAAGTTTATTTATTTCTCTATTTTTAATGTTTGTTTATTTTTGAGAGAGAGACAGAGACAGAGCACGAGTGGGGGAGGAGCAGAGAAGGAGGTACAAAATCTGAAGCAGACTCCAGGCCCTGAGCCATCAGCACAGAGCCTGATGCGGGACTCAAACTCATGAACCCTGAGATCATGACCTGAACCAAAGTCAGACGCTTAACTGACTGAGCCACCCAGGTGCCCCTATTTATTTATTTTTAAGAGAGACAGATAGTACGAGTGGAAGAGGGGCAGAGAGAGATGGAGACAGAATCTCAAGCAGAGCCTGATTCGGTCTTGAACTCACAAAACCATGAAATCATGACCTGAGCCTAAACTAAGTCCAACACTTAACCAACTGAGCCACTCAGGCACCCCACAAAGGGAGATTTTTGGCTCTTGCAGTTTGCTCTAGTTCACGGAGACATTTGTAATTTACCAAAGGAACACTTGCTAGACGAGCAAAGAAAACCCTTCAAAAATTGCCAGATACAAATAATAGGCATTCATATTTGTGTGAAAATAGCAATACTCTCTTATGATCTGTGGTGGTGTTTAAATTCCTGTTGATAAACATACAGCTTTAAAAACAAATTCTTTTGGGATGAGAACTACTTTAAGAATGAGTCATTGGATAGAAACAACTGAATTAATAGAACGAAAGGAGTAGGAACATTTTATTGGCGATGATTTTGAGAAAAGAAGAATGAAGTGCTCTTAGTCATTATATGCAGGTAGAAACTGTCATACCCAGTAAACACATAAATAATTGATCAGAACCATAACCAAGAGCCCTGATTGCAAGAGATATCTAATTCATGAGAAAATCTTGCTACTTGGTCCAGTTTCACAAGAAAAAAGAAATGTTTACTAACAGTTAAACATGATGTTTTTGTGATATGCTGCTTTATACTTTGCAGAAACCCCTTTATATATAATATTCTCATTCATTCTTATCTCACCAAGTGATTAGAGAACAGCTTCTCTTATCAACAAGTTGAGGGACCCAAATTTACATACCCTTAATAGGACAGAAGCCTGGTCCCCTCCTGTAGAAGACAGGGAGAAAAAGAAAAAAAAAAAAAAAAAAAAAAAAACAACTACCATATATATGTGATTAATTTATTTTTAAAAGTTAAATAAATTTATCATGAATCAATAATAATGAGATAGGATTATACTGTCAGCTTTCTAACCACTAGATGGAGAACTTGCTTTGCAAAATAGTCTATAAGGATGAGGAAGTCAAGCCAACTTAACTTTGCTGTCTGGGCAAAATTTGCTAATTTGGATCATATATTAGACTTTTCTGTTTTAGTGGTCAACGTGGTTCAATTTCAAGCTAGAGCATAATTTTCACAATAAGTAAAGTTGAAATTAATACTCAGAAACAAACCATACTGTATTTAGAATTGAAATCCATTAAGTTGTCTCCATTAGAGGAAGAAGCTGACCAATGGAGATAAAGCCAATTTGTTATACTGGAATAGCTGAAGTGGTGAAAAAAAAAATTAATATAGTGTACAGCAATCGAAGGACAGGATTAAACTTCAATGAGGTCACTTTGTTTTACTTTAACTCTTAAGAAGAGCATAATTTAACCTGTTTCACATGGCACCTGGGTTAATGCTATTGTGAACTTTGGTGTTTTTTCTTTCCCACCAAACTTGAAAGAATGGTTTTAAATTGCTTACTTTCTAGCTTTCAAACAAATTCTTCTGAACCTTTAAAATTAATGATCTCTATGAATGGTAAGAGTGCCTCTTTTACATATGCTTGCTTACCTCTCAGCTTGTCAAAATCGAGCAGCACTATAATGACAGATATATTAGAAATTACATGAAATAATGTCAACAAATGTCAATAACTTGTAACATAAAAATAGAGAGAACCTTTTCAAGATCTGATGTTGGCCCTCTTATTCAAGTGTTTATCTTGAAGTCTCTACTGGCGATCATGCACACAGAAAAAAATTAAAAATAAAAAGAATCTCTATGAATAGATGTGCATAGTGATTGAGTTTGTGTGCCCATGGAGATGCTACATGTTTTGGGCTGC
This sequence comes from Felis catus, assembly GCF_018350175.1. Lineage (NCBI taxonomy): Eukaryota > Metazoa > Chordata > Mammalia > Carnivora > Felidae > Felis > Felis catus. The sequence goes on from NC_058369.1 coordinate 106,352,898, forward strand.
TTTTCCAGTATTATTATCCAAGAATGGACAAGTAACTCTTGCCAACATAATTCAATGCTCTACTAGAATAACACCATATGTATATATCAGAGCCAAACTGGGTTAAGCATCTCAAATATATCACATAGTTTTGTGTTGATTGCTATCATTACCTATTTAGTAAAAGGCATCAATGACCTCTACATCAAAAAGCAATTGAGATGTTGAACATACTTCAAAAAAAGAAGCCTTAAAATATTTATATTCCATGAAAATGAAATTTTATTATATTATATATATATATATATATATAAATCTCTGTGTGTGCTTGTATATATACATATATCTATACACAAATATATGTAAATATATACATATACATATATATATATATTTTTTTTTTTTACATTGTCTCTTAGAAAATTGATCACTCTGCAGCATTTACAAAGTGTGATCAAGTAAAGGAGACAAAAACCCGAGTTGAGAATCACAGTAAATATTGCCTAAATGCCAAAGTCTAATAGGAGGATAACATTTAATATTTTCTTTTGTTGTTGGAGAAAGAATTTTTGATCAGAAAATTATCAGAATCACCTGGAACATTTTTTTTCCTTTTCCTTTCCTTTCTTTTTCTTTTTTATTTTCTTTTTTCATAACCTGGATATAACATAAAGGTTGTGACTAACTATATCTGGGAGGTTTCTCAGAATGTCCAGTCTTGGAAACCCTGCATTAGACCACACACTCCCTTCAAACCAGGAATTGGACCTGGTCTCCTGGTCCACAGGTAGAGTCTGTGCCTAATTCAGGACATAATTTGAGGTAAGAACTTACTAACAGTCGAATGAATGGGAGTACTCTCCACTCTCAAAGCAAGTGACATTGCACTAATTGTGTGAATATTTTCTGTCTTTAATCTTTACTTTCTTACCTATTATATCCCCAGTGTTGTGTACATGGCCTACAATAAAGAAAAAGCTAATGATTATTTGTTTAATGAATAGAATGCCTTAAAATGCTAATGCTCCTGTGTGAGAACAGAGACACAGAACATGTAAAATCCATAATAAAACTCTATGTATTTAAGATATCATGTTTGTCCACTCGTAGGGATGGTTTTTAGCAACCTGAGTCCTTTCTCCTAACAGATTTATCCTCACCCTGATTTTCCATAACAGTATAATGTTCCTTAATGCAGGAGCTGGACAGACTTTGGAATCTAGTAACCCACACCCAAAATATTGTTAGCAGTTAGAGAAACACAATTATAAAATTGGATTTCAGTCTTCTAGGTTTTATTTTTATACACTCCTATTTCATGTTATGATGTGCTAAAATAAAACAATACAGTACCTAATTATATTTGCTTGTAGCAGAAAGGGATGAGTCCTGTCAGATTTTTTTTCACCCATGCAATGTTATCTGTAATTTGGTCAGGTGCTTAATATCTCAGCTACAGAGAAGCTGGATGTAAATATGGATCATTTTGTGACCGTGTGAGCCCAATACTTAATGGTTCCAAATGCCTTTATTTGACACATCATGTAATTGTATACCTTCTTATTCAAAATTAAACTCAGGATCACCTCCATAATCAATAAATGAATCCTTGTCCCATTTGAATTGGTATCAGCTGACAGTGTTCATGAATGTTTGTTTATTTATATAGTGCTCTCTAAATGTAGTTTCATTTCCTTTAAAAAGCGGTCAAGAAGTTCCAAAGTTCCACTTTGGAAACATAGACCAAGTTCTTAAAGGCTGGATATGAAAGTTTTTGAAATATAGGGAACTTCAGAGTAAGAGATATCCCATTCATATACAAGGGCATACAACTTTTCAGGGAAGGGATGGTTACTGAGGAAGAGATTATATTGGAAAGGAGTCTGATCCTGAAGCTGACGAGTGAGTATTATAGCCTAGATATCAAAAGCAAAGTTACTGGCCAGAAATCATGAGACATGATGTTGACAAGGCTATAAGAAAACGTCAGGAGAACTGGAACATCTCCTCCTTGTTTTTTAGTGACTACGTTGTAGAGGTCCAAGGAAGGAGGATTCCAATTCAGGCATTGTCCGTCCCTCTGCCTCTTACCCTAAAAACCTGTGTTATTTTTTAGGACTTATATTCCTCAATGTTCTTTCTCATGCATTATTGTCCAGTATGACTGACTGACTTATAATTATCCTTAAAGCACTACCTACCAGTGAGAAGCTGCTCAAGCTATACCTCTTGCAGTTTTCTTTGCACTTACTTTACATCATTTTGGCTTTTTTTGTTTAGTTATTTTATTGACATATGTATGACCCACAATGTTACATTAGTTTCAGGTGTACAGCATAGTGATTGGATGAGTCTATGTGTTATGCTACGCTCACCACAATTGTAGCTACCATCTGTCCCCATACACTATGACAAGGCCATTGACTATATTCCCTATGCTGTACCTTTTATTCCTGTGACTTACCCATCCTGTAACTGTAAGCCTGCCCCTCTGGATCCCATTTGGTCCATCTTCCCACCCTCCTCCATGTCAAGCCGTACATTTCATCCCAAAGGCCTTTTGGCCCAAATCTTTAATCAACAACTCAGTTTTGAAATATTTGTGGAAGTACGACCTCTTCTGGGGTTTCCCTAACATCCTGGTGGAGTTACAATCTTCTGCCCTTTGTTTCACAGCTACTTATGTATACTTATAATAATCATATAATATAAATCATATAATATATAACATAATATATATACTATAATAACCATATAATAATATGTAATATATACTTATAATAATCGTTCTCAACTCTCCCCCCAAACTGGAATCATGTAAGGAGTCTGGGCCCACACGCAAAGCTTCTGTGTTAGTTAGGCTGAGTTGCTGCTGCCTGGGCGTTGGGATATTTACAAGCTTCCAAAGTGATGCTGATGGATAGCCAAGGTTGGAAACCACGTTTATCTGGGTTTACATTATTTTATTGAAACATTCTTCTTATATGTCTGAAATTTTCCTGTCGTCAGGAATTAGGCCAGGTTGAAAGAAAATTTTCCTCAGCGTCTAGCACAGAATTACTGTCCGGTAGCTTTTACATGCTCAAAACCAGTTGGTTACATAAGCCTAATTAATTAAAGAGAGCCTAGAAAGATCCTGATTTGAGGAAGACCTGAGGATTTGTCGAAGAGGTTGAATATGAGTAGAAAGAGAAGATTAGCAGTTGAAGGCTACTTGGTAAAGACAAGTGTTCCTTGCACTATATTTCTGTGGAAAGCAGTGAGAGAGGAAACAGTGGGAATTGAAAGTCTCCTGGAAGAGTATGGTTATTTTAGCAAGTAGGAAGAAGAGAAAAATCTGGAATAAGAAGCATTTGAACTGTACAGGAAGTTGAAACATGGCCCACAAATTCAAAAGACTAATCACACTGGCCCAATGCAGAGCATTGACTTTTAGGAGAGGAAGCATTGTCACCGTTGGCTTTATCCACTACAAGCAAATCCAGTCAAGTGTAAGAATTCCTAACGATACTAATAACGCTGAAATGCAAACAAGTGTAAACTGAAAACTTAGGGAATGAAATCCCTAAAAAAGCAATATAGGCGCGTCCTTTTTGGAAAGGACTTTATTCTCCATTACCTCATTTTATATTTTGTTTGTTTGTTTGTTTGTTTCCCCTCCACTCTGATTCTGCCCCCCACTTCTTTCGTTCTTTCTAAAGAGTCCTCTGAGATATTTAATTTGCAGAGCACTGGAGAAAACATTTAACTGAAAATTGAGGAAGTAAACTGAAATTTAAGCAGTGACCTTCCCTTTCATCAGACATACACACATGTAACAGATTTATATGCCTTATTGTAAACATTCTGCTACATCTTTCCTCCACCTGCTACAAGGAGTTAGAGAATCTGCTTTTAACAAGAAAGATAAATTCACCAAATGTCACTGAGCCTCAGGGGGATCAGAGATGGTAAAACAAGTGGTTTAATGTTCTGATTTCCTTTTTCTAATGCGTGTACTGTGTTATATTTTCAACCCAATCTCTGAAACCACACAGCTGAGTCTGGCCTCTGCGTGGGCTAAGGAACATTTGCACCGATGAATCGAGCAGATAAACAATCATCCTCTTACTTGTAGGTATGTGAATGGCTTGAGAGGAGTAATCTCAGTAGATGAGGATGCAATTTGATTATACTGGTAAGGACTATTTGTGCGTAGTAGAACAATGATATTTAAAAGTACTTTTATTACTTCTCAGCTGGTCTCTTTTAAGCCCTAGTTATCTTTGTTGGTGTTTTACAAAACTGACCATCAGTACAATCGAGCAGGCTATTAATGAGCACAAATAAGCTTTGAAACACTGTAGTTACTGTGCCCTCATGGATCTCCTAGCTCACTGCTATTGATGGCTATGAACTGTACTTGAAACCCAGGCACATTTAAAACAGCAATGAATGTCACTGAGCCTGACGAGAAGAAGGAAGAAAGCAAGGAATTCCAAAAGAAATTATTTCCAAAAGCCTGAAATTCCAGTTAGTTCTAAAAGCCTGAAACTGAGAAAGTAAGCTAGAAAAACAGGAACAAAAGGTGGGGAGGAGGAGAGTAAGGGAGAGAAGGAAGGAGAGAAAGAGAGAGGATGAAAAAAGGGGGGAAGGGACAGAAGGAGGGAGGTAGCAGCATCACATGGAAGACTCACTTTTATCTAAGGGGGGGATGGTGGGCGTGAAATGTAAAGGACACTTTCAAAGATTGTGGCAGCATTTTGACAGGGGAGAGAAAGTAGTGACCAGTGGCACAAAGGGGAGAAGTTTAGGAAACCTCCAAATTTCAGTTGTAGGTAGTGTGTGCCATGCATTTTTGTATCTGTTTGATCAGTGTCCAGATAGGCTAGGAGCATTGTCGCTTTGGGGGTTAATGGGAAAGAGGATGCCATTGGACATATGCTTGACACATGGGGATAAGAATATGCTTTAAAAAAATCAAGTCTGGGAGCTCCTGGGTGGCTCAGGCTGTCAGGAGGCTAGGCGTCTGACTTCCACTCAGGTCATCATCTCCTGGTTCGTGGGTTCGAGCCCCTCATCTGGCTCTCTGCTGACAGAGCAGAGCCGGGAGCATACTTCAGATTCCGTGTCTCCTCTCTCTGTCCCTCCCCCACTAGTGTTCAATCTCTCTCTCTCTCTCTCTCTCCCTCCCTTCCTCTCTCTCTCTCTCTCTCTCTCTCTCCCTCTCCCTCTCCCTCTCCCTCTCCCTCTCTCAAATAAATAAACATTAGAAAACTTTTAAAAAATCAAGTCTGAAGTGGTCTCTTCCAGATTGTTGTGTCTAAATACACCTTTGGGGGGCGCCTGGGGGGCGCAGTCGGTTAAGCGTCCGACTTCAGCCAGGTCACGATCTCGCGGTCCGTGAGTTCTAGCCCCGCGTCAGGCTCAGAGCCTGGAGCCTGTTTCCGATTCTGTGTCTCCCTCTCTCTCTGCCCCTCCCCCATTCATGCTCTGTCTCTCTCTGCCCCCCCCCCAAAAAAAAACGTGGAAAAAAAAATAAATACACCTTCGTTCGGATGACACCACCCCTTTCAATTTTTTACTTCTATAATAAGAGGCTTTCAAACTGTATATAAAGAACAATTCTCACAGGTATTTCTGAATGGCTTAGAGAAGTAGATAGAGGGATATTGGGAGAATATTATAATAAATGAGGAAAATGTTTCAGAGCAGAATACTTATTTTTTCTGTATCCACCATTTAAACTTTCTCAAAAAGGCATGTTCTAAAGTAATTATACCTAAGTTCCATAAGTAGGTTTCTTTGATATTATAGTAAAGTAAACATATTTAAAATATGTTTAAAAAATTTAAAAAATATTTTTAATATGCTATAACATAATGAATTATACTCATTTGGGATGGTGTATTTATATATATATATATATATATATATATATATATGATTTGTGAATATATAATGTTTTAAGGGCTAGATATGTAAACTCTCAGGCAGGGCAACTTAATAATAATTTGAAATCAAACTCACCCCTGCTAGTGCTTTAACATTGAAATGTTTATTCTCCATAAATTAAAAATTTTCAGCATATCCTGATTGCTACTTTGATTCATTTACCCAAAAGATGCTGTCATTACTTTGTTCAACTATCTTCAGTAACTCCTCATTTATTTTCCAATAAATCCATATTACATAGCTAAAAATTCTAGGGTCTTTTTAACTTTATATTAACCTATATGACTCTATTTCTACAATTTTCCAATACAAACCTTCTTGTAAATGCAGAGTAGAATATTCAGTCTTCAGAGAACTTATCTTTTGCTTTCTTGTTTACACTGTGCCCATGTTCGTATGGTTTTTTTTCAGAAGCTCTTTCCCCAGACTCGTCTTTTCCTTTTGGAATTCTATTCATTGCCCATCCACGAATAGGGTGGCTCTTATTTCTCCTCTTTCTTTCTCCTCCTCCTCCTCCTCCTTCCTATTCCCCTCCTCCTCCTCTTCCTTCTTCTTTTTTAAATACGGTTGACACACAATGTTACATTAGTTGCAGGTGCACAACATAGTTATTCAGTTCCCCTATATGTGATGCTGTGCTCAGCATGAGTGTAGCTACCATCTGTTACCTTACAGTAAGATTACAATATCATTGACTATATTCCAGATGCTGTGCCTTTTACCATGTGACTTATTCATTCCATAACTGGAAGACTGTATCTCCCCTTCAGCCATTTGTCCATCCCCCCACCCCCTCCCCTCTGGCAGCCATCAGTTTGTTCTCTGTATTTATGTGTTTCTGCTTTTTGTTTGTGCATTCATTTGTCTTTATTTGTTTGTTCATTTGGTTTTGAGATTCCACATATAAGTGCAACCGTATAGTGTTTGTTTTTCTTTGACTTATTTCACTTAGTTCTGTCCATGTTGTGGCAAATGACAAGGTCTCATTTTTTTATGGCTGAATAATATTCCATTATATATATATGATATATATATAATAATATATATATCATATATATCATATATATATCATATATATCACATATATATATTATATATATAATCATATATATATATCACATATATATCACATCTCTTTTTTTTCGTTCATCTATTTACGGACGTTTGGGAAGCTTCCATTTCTTGGCTGTTAATAATGCTGCAATAAAAGGGGTGCATATATCTTCTCTTATTAGTATTTTTTTGTTTTCTTTGGAATTTAATTAATAGTGGAATTTAATTAGTCTGGCTTTGATAATAGACAAGAGGGTATCTGTGAATAGAATGCTAAAAATGTAGTGTTCTATTGAATCAGTGGCATTCTCATTTTTCTTCATGAATTAGAAACCTCTAATAATTAAAAATAGCAATTTTAATTCCTCCTCAATACTCTCTTCCTAACAAGAGATATAATTCTCCCTCTTTCATAATACAGATACTAATTGAGTAGCTACTTTGAACTTGCTGTGTTTAGCGCTAGAGATATTAGAAACATAATTTTTTTTGGCATAATCCTTGATTTTCAGCCACTTCATTTCAGTTATGTCTGTGAATTTATATAGTTTCTATAAATTATTGGATATCTAGGGACAATATTTTTATCCTAATCATATTTTTTTGGCACTCAACATCTTTTATAGTACTTGGCACTTAGAGATCTCTTGTTGTATGTTTCTTGAATTGAATTGAATTGAATTGAATTGAATTGAATTGAATTGACTGGATTCAATGTCATTTAAAAGGGGCTTAAAATGTTCACAGTAAAGGATTACACTGGTATCCACTGAAATATGTTCCAATACTTTAGGTCAATTTCCCATATTTCTTTTTTTTTTTTTTTTAATTTTTTTTTTCAACGTTTATTTTATTTTTGGGACAGAGAGAGACAGAGCATGAACGGGGGAGGGGCAGAGAGAGAGGGAGACACAGAATCGGAAACAGGCTCCAGGCTCTGAGCCATCAGCCCAGAGCCCGACGCGGGGCTCGAACTCACAGACCGCGAGATCGTGACCTGGCTGAAGTCGGACGCTTAACCGACTGCGCCACCCAGGCGCCCCTCCCATATTTCTTAATGTATCCTTAGATAGCATAGTAGCGTGTATGGCAGAATTTGTTTCAATTTTTTGATTAAAACTTTGTATGGATGAATGTTTTTCTTTGGTGCTTAATTGTATACTTACTCTTCTTTGGATATCAGCCCTTAATATTTGACCAATCCTTTAATTCTGGTTCATTAAAAGTTACTGTATATATATATACAGTATATATGTACATGTGTACTTATATACTTATGTATATATGTATATATGTACAGTCTATATGTACTTTTAGAAAGCAATTGCCACTATGATGCCTCTCCTACTTACCTACTTTAGAGATGCTTGGGGCGACATGTACACTAAGTTAAAGTGTTTCTTAGAACACAAAATTTATATTTCAAATCCGTTTCCAGCTGTTCTATTGTAAGGGAAAGTGAATGATACTGAACCAATTATGAAATCATGTGTCACTCTGCTGGTGATGAAAAATGGGCTAGACACAAAATGTCATCAACTCTACTAAGTACAGACATTCCATCAACCTTAGGAGCTGAGAGAGTGTTTCTAGGCAGCCAGACTTGCTTAATGGCTGTCAGGTGTGCTCTGAAAACTTGGTACTCCCTGAGGGGGTTGGTAATAATCTATCAAGATTTAAACTGGTGTACCTTTCAACGTGCATAGATCATTTGGCAACATCCTCCGCCTGGTATAGTGTCAACTGGGTATTCACTGGATTATAGTTGTTGAGCAAGGATTTGCCTCTAGACCACAGGGCATAGAGGAACTTGTAAGGTGAGAGGAACCCTCACCAAATCTCTTCATGGAGGAACAAGTAAAAGAGTAAACAAATGACCGTAGGGGTGCCAAAATAATATCACACTCTTACGGGAAAAAGCCTACAGATATTTAAAATAAATATAACACGAAGAAGCTTCCTGCCTTAGCGTGAAGGAGCAGAAGACGTCTTGGGAAATATCTGTCTGTGCTATCTAAGCTGCAAGCTATCCTTTACTATTCATAGGCCTCTCTGAAAGCCAGAATGCCTCTATTGTTCCGTTTATAATTGGGGGAAGAAGGATCGGAGGATTTAAGGTTAACGTGAGCAGTAGCAACAGGAAAGGAATTTGAAATTCTGTAAAACATATAGTTGTGTTTATTTTGTTAAGATAGAAAAAGGAACAATGTTTATACAAAGGCCTGTTCTCATGTGCGTGTATAAAATAAATATTTGTTGAATATCTTAAGATAAAATTTGAATTCTGTGTTTGTTTTATCTAATCAGTTTTACATTTCTTTCTTGCATATCACTCTTGCACCTTGTTAGGGTGTGATCCAAAGTGTAAACCTGAGTAGAAAAAATCCTCACAGTGACATATCTTTGAAAATATATGTTATTATGATCAAATGAATAATAATAATATAATAATAATAATAATATAAAACTCTTTAATACATATTACTATGTACCTGTCGCTCTAATGTGTGCCTTTATATTTTACAGTATTAATTTTCTCAGGTACTATTTTGTCACCATATTTTGCAGATATGCAAATGAAGGTTCAGAAGATGTAAGTGATTTGCCCAGGTTATATAGCTAACTAGATACAGATGGGATTTGAATCCAGGCCATATAGGTCCAGAAGCCCTGCTACATCCTCAAAACGTAGATTGTCTCTTGTTATTAATTGATGAGATTGTTCTATTTTTTCTGTTCTTGTGGACACATGAGAGTTAACTGTAAAAGCTCTCAAGCACACATACATTATCTGTCTCTTCCCTTTCTTTGAAAGAATGTATCTCCACTAAATTTATGATATTTAGCAGCTGTGATTTAAAAAGTCAGTATTTTTCTTTTTTAAAAAATATTCATTATTTTTTAAAAAAAATAGTAACTGAGTTGGAGGCAATCTAAGAGGTGCTAGAGAAACACACTCTTGAAATGAGTTCTGTCCACCCTTCATAGGCTCTTCTTGGAAGGACAGAGTAAGCACAGATTTAGCTAAGTGTTACATAGGAAAAGGTCTTTGACAGAGTGCAACACTTGAGCAGATTGAAATGAAAGGCTTTTTTGTTTTTTAATGTTTATTTTATTTTTGAGAAAGAGCATGAGTGAGGGAGGGACAGAGGGGGACAGAGGACCTAAAGTAGGCTCCAAGCTGACAGCAGAGAGCCCAATGTGGGGCTCGAAATCAGGAATTGTGAGGTTTTGACCTGAGCTGAAGTCAAGACTCTCAACTGCCTGAGCCACCCAGGTACAGGAGAGGTCTCTCCAAAGAGGTTGCTGATGTTCAAGAGATAGGTTAGATTTAGCCAGGAATTTTGGGTAAGTTACATGAACAAAAGGAGCCAGAAAACTCCTGGCTGCTTAATTCTGTGGATGCTTCATCCCTTAGTTTCTCTAACGTCTTTAGTGTGGATTGTGCCCGACCACTCCCTCATCACTTACTCTCTGGTTGCTCCTTCTCACTCTTTTGTAGTGTTCCTACAACCACACATTAAACATTGGTATTCCTCATAATTATCACTTACACCCCTTTCCCCCTTCAATTTTTTTTTTTCCTCTCAGTGAGATCATGCGTTCCTATAGTTCCATTTACCAGGCTTGTTTTGGTGATACCCATATCTGGTCCAAGATCTCTATCTCAAGTCATGTCATTAGTCAGTGGCTTAAACTAGACATCTGAACATCATCCTTGAGTTGATTTATCTCTTAATTTATTTCTCCCCCTCACTTACATCCAATCAGTCACCAAGTCTTAAATATTAGTACTTTATATGTAGAAAAATATCACTCCTTTTACTCCCACCTGCCATTACCTAGCATCTTTTGCCCATACCACCACCCAGCATCAAACTATTCTCTGTGGATTTGAGTCTTTTGTCAGCTAATCATTACTTTTTCACAGAATCCACAAATCTTTTAATGTTACAATGTGCCCAAAACTCCCCAGAGGCTTTTGATGGATTAACACATTTGAAAAACTATCGTGGCTGTAGTAATTAGAAATGTTGCAGTTATAAGTTACAGAAACCGAATCAAACCAATTTCAGCAAGGATGGGGGATTTGTTGGCTATCATAGCTGAAGAGTTCCAGGGTGATTTTCAGTCATCACTAAATTTAGAGAATCAATCAATCAATCAATTAATTAATTAGGGTTTAGCCAACAGCTCTTTATTCTGTCTTGGTTTTATTCTCCAGTAGGTCCTTCCCCAAAGAGGTTAAAGATGAGCTTGCAAAGCTGGAAGCTTTTAGTCAAACTAGTTTAGAATGCATAGCATAAATCAGTACTCTCTTTCCAAATTGTCCACTAAAAGTCTTGCTTAATTCAAGCACACCAAAAATTTGGGGATGAAAATGAACTCGCTTAAAAGCCATGGGCTGAGATTAGAAAAAGATTGTCCACTAAAAATAAAGAGACTCTTTCTAATACACAGGTAGTAATACTCAAAATTGCCAGATAGCCACTACAAAGGCCTGCAGAATTCTTCCTGACACTGTGTGCTAACTTGTCCAGCCCATGTCTTACACTTGTCTTCATTTATCTCCTGTTCTGTTCATAATGAGCTATATGCTGTTCCTCAAACATGGCTGTTATATGCAGACATTCCCAAACACATTTATATTTGTCAGAAGCAATTGTTCTTATTCCTTCAAACTTCTAAACTTCCTCTCAGAAGCCTCTATGGCCCTCTATCTATGGGTTAAGTGTTCCTCTATTGCTTAATTACCAGTCTCCTTTCCCTTCCTAAATATTGAGGTCAGGCCTCATTTCTTCTCCATTGCCGCAACCCCTGGACTCAGCGTCATTCTTGTACTCAAAAACTATGAATAAATAACCTTGGAAAAAATTAATAAACATTGCAGTTTCTTTATATACAATATTACTGTAATAGCATATTACTAACAAGGTTTGTTTTGTACTTTTTAAAAGATAATATTCATAAAGTATTTAATGTAACACTTCATGTAGCTAGAAGGTATATAACAATTTCCTTTTTCCTTCCTTTAACACTGAAATAATTCTGTCATTCCCCATCATGAAGCTAAACCCTATCTAATTCTTTTTTTTTATTTTTTTAACGTTTATTTATTTTTGAGACAGAGAGAGACAGAGCATGAACAGGGGAGGGTCAGAGAGAGAGGAAGTCACAGAATCCAAAGCAGGCTCCAGTCTCTGAGCTGTCAGCACAGAGCCTGACGCGGGGCTTGAACCCACAGACCGCGAGATCATGACCTGAGCCGAAGTCGGACGCTTAACCAACTGAGCCACCCAGGTGCCCCAAACCCTATCTAATTCTAAAGGTATAATTGTTCTTATAGAGCAGGCTTCTACATACTCTACGTAGAGATGCAGACCGCATTTAACACACTGCCTATTTTTTATTTATACATTTTTAAATGGTTGCATTTAAAATAATGTATACTTATCCCCAAAATATCCTTGATGTTGTCTCTTGTTTCTCAACCCTAAAAATAGTAGCTATATGGTCCTTTAAGGAAAAGTTTGCTGACTATTTCCCCAGGTATTCCATAATTAGTTTGTATGTGACTGAGAAGTCAGATTCTGTGACCCTTTATTGAGTTGGCCATGATGACTACTAAGGACACTTATCTTTCAGTTAATAATTTTTTTTTTCAACGTTTATTTATTTTTGGGACAGAGAGAGACAGAGCATGAACGGGGGAGGGGCAGAGAGAGAGTGAGACACAGAATCGGAAACAGGCTCCAGGCTCTGAGCCATCAGCCCAGAGCCTGACACGGGGCTCAAACTCACGGACCGCGAGATCGTGACCTGGCTGAAGTCGGACGCTTAACCGACTGCGCCACCCAGGCGCCCCTCAGTTAATAATTTTTTACTTCACCTTAACTGATTTTGAAAGTCTTGCAAGTCATAATATTGAAAGGATAAGGAATTAATCACTGCGCTTGGAAGCATTGGTTCTCAACTTTTCTATAGCTTAGATGTTTTTGCAAATCGGGAATTTCTCTTCGTATAAATGCATGCATGCAAGAACATTGACATTTTTATAGATTGCCATCAGGATCTAGCCTCTCTGCTTCCTATCTATGAATTGTGTAAAAATTCAAGGGCCATGAATTAGAATTTGAACTCCTCTGCTGCTGCCAAAAATTTAGTTGTTTATCAAGAATGGTAATGAATGCAAAACTCATAGAGAGAATTTTTCTATTTGCATTATTTGTCTCTTTTCCTTTTAGAGAGCGGCAGCGAGCTGGCCTCAATAAAAAATGGGTTGACAGACGTTACCCAGTCTGAAGTTGATTTTGATTTTAGTTTTTTTTCTTCCTTCAAATGTAAAAAGTAAATTGTAAATGTGGGGTATATAGGAAGCTCTATTATGATTCTCTAATTGGATTGCCATCCCTTATCTTTCATTTGAATATTGGGGAAGCAAAATACTCATGTCAAAGTGGAACTCTTGATAAAGCTTTCAGGATTTTACTTAATGCACTCCAACCTCATGGGCTTGGCTCCATTCTCTGAAGCTGATGGCTTTCAAGCACTGCCTGACTTGTTGGCATGTATGATATAGAGAGATGACATCATATCTATTAAATCTTTCTCTTATTAAGAAACTTATTTACAGTTTTTCTTAGTCAGAGATACTTTTATTTCTTTTTTAAAAAAATTTTTTTAACGTTTATTTATTTTTGAGACAGAGAGCGACACAGCATGAACGGGGGAGGGTCAGAGAGAGGGAGACGCAGAATCTGAAACAGGCTCCGGGCTCTGAGCTGTCGACACAGAGCCCGACGCGGGGCTCGAACTCATAGACCGCGAAATCATGACCTGAGCTGAAGTTGGGCGCTCAACAGACTGAGCCACCCAGGCACCCCAGAGATACTTTTATTTCATCTCATCTTCCATTTGGATGTTGTAGGATAAGAATATAATTAAAAAATTCCTTCAAAAATGCAAGCAGGAAAAGGCAGGATAGCTAGAATAAATGTTGGAGGTCTAATACACATACACATATTGATGCACAGGAACGTGTCTAGGCACATCTGTTCCCAGCCTGGTAGATACACATGTATGTTTCCCCATATTAAAATTAGTTTAACATCTACTTAATGAAACTATGGGAATGCCAGAGGAATGTTCCAAATGAAAACTTAAATTGAATTTTTCCTGTCCTGTGGGACAACAAAGGAAGATGGATTCTAGATAACCTAAGTTTTCTAGATTTAAGACAGGATATTCATTTTGCACTCCTTTGGATGAGTAGACATTTGGGAAATCTCAGAATTTCTTTGAGCCACAGGAAAGGTAGTGAATATCTCACCTGATGCAGGTGAGAACAGAAGGCTCCAGGCGAGCACAGCACTGTGCCTCCATGGGATTGCTTGCTTCTTCCTTTCCCTGACACCATTTCAAAGTTAGGATTAAACCTTGCAATTCAACACACACTTCTTTGAACTTTCACTGAAGTATCATGGAAGGCCCATGGGATATATAAAGATAAAGAAATAATCCATTGTCTTCAAGGTGCTAATGACGTCAAGGGTGAGGGGAAGGATATACATCATTAATTCTAACACAACGCGTGGTAGTATTTGTAAAATTAAAAGGAGAAATTTGTCTCAAATGTGCCTCAAGTAGCAAATGTGTCCCAGATTTTTTAGAAGATTTTTATTGAACTCTGACCTTTAATCTTGACTCCTTAGGAACTATTATATATAATTTGGCTGTTTTATTTAGGATTGCTTAATTTTTACCCCAGAAAATCCCCAGTTTGTGATAAAATCAGTTTTTCAGCAATTTAAATCTTCAGTGTATAAAGCCAATTTAGAATCCCTTACCTAAAACTTGGCTTCTTGCTACTTAGGTTTTCAGAGACAAGTTGAATGTTACTTATAGTAACTTAATTCTGGTTCTCCCACTTTGCAATAGATACAATGCAAGAAAAGTCGCAACTATCTGCGGATTGGCCCCACTGCAAACACATTGTCAAATAGTATCCTGAAAGGATGAGGAAAAAGACAGAAACTGAAACTGACTTCATGTTACTAACTTCTGCCACAAAAGAATACATTTTCATTAAAAAATAGCCTTCAGTTTTTAAGCGTAGATAAAATAATTTTCATTATCCTAAGTATAATCAGGTGGGAAAATAGCTGATACATTACTGAAAGATATGAATCAAAATTTAATTTAAACACTTTTAGAACTGAAAAAGGACAATTTTCGTTATCAGGAAAATTAATTTGTCTGTAACACTTTATAATCCATGTGTCTTTAAGGGTGATGTCAGTATGCTGTCAGTATAGTATCTGTATTATATACTAGTGTGTGTAGAGAAGGATTAAAAAGAGTCATTACACTGTGATGTGTAATTTGATGTAATCCAGCAGACAGATAGATCTAGTGGATTTCCTGATGTAATTGGTCTGGAAACTGAAAAGAAATGTTTTTGTTTTTATCAGGCCCTGTCCACTACCATTTTAAGAAAAACAGAGAAAAGAGAACTATTAAATCTGTCTCTAAACTTCAGTGCCTTTAAAATAAACAGTAAGTGGGTTATGTTCCTAACGTGTCTTATTTTCAAGGTGAAAAGCTGTTTTTGATACTTATTTGTGAAACTCATGTTGAAAAGCAAAGTGGCCTTTTGAACATTTAAGTGGGTGAAGAGACACATTCTAAACTTTAAGTTGCTGTAGCATATTCTCTTTATACAAGGAGCTTTATGACTTTTGACATTTGCAAAGTTATACCTGGGAAATTGACTTCAGACTGGAGTAAGTTCAATTTTTTCTCACTGTCATTTAAATACAGTTGCCATTTTTAGTAATTCATCAGTGTGATCAATAAGTATATAAAATGTTCAGTTTGTAATGTTCAGGAATTTAAAAATAGATATCAAACAAATGTAAATGCAGATAAACTCCAGTCACTTTTTATTCTTCATAATGGCTACAGTCTTAGTGAAATTTAGTGAAGATATCTACCACTGAAATTTACATATCATTTTATTATTTTTTTTAAACATTGATTTATATGTGAGAGACAGAGACAGAGTGCAAGTGGGGGAGGGGCAGAGAACGAGGGAGACACAGAATCGGAAGCAGGCTCCAGGCTCTGAGCTGTCAGCACAGAGCTTGACGCCGCGCTTGAACTCACGAACTGTGAGATCATGACCTGAGCCGAAGTCAGACGCTTAACAGGCTGAGCCACCCAGGTGCCCCTACATATCATTTTAAAAAGTATTTTACAGTCACTTACATCTCTTAAAGCAGAGTCTCTCCCCTGGATCCTATGATGAGCAGTATATAGTAGGACACATGATAAACTCTAGGTGGACATGTGACAGGCTCCTTCATATGTAATAGTATTTAAATATATTCACTGTGTGTAGATGCTTTTGATGGGAGAATATTTGAAAAATCTCAGTAATAACTCATTTAAATATTACCTTTATATGAAAGCTAGCATATGTTTCAAAATTTGATTACATTCCTCAAATATTTACAATCTACCACCCGTTCTTTCATCCCTCTCATTCTCTGCGGATTATCTTTCCTACAAAACAGTTTGGCAGTTTCTATAGAGACAAATGCACGTTTGTTGTATAACCCAGGAATCCTACTCCTGGAATTTTATCACAGAGGAATGAAAACCTATGTCCACACAAAGTTTTCATGAATGTTCATTGTAGATTTGTAATAGCCAAAACCTGAAAACTGTCCCTATGTTCTTCAGTGGGTGAATGACTAAACAGATTATGGTTCACTCATACACTGGACTACTGCTCAGCAATAAAAAGGAACAGATTATTGATAAACACAACAAATTGGACGGATCTCAAGGGCATTTTGTTAAAGGAAAAAAAATCTCAAAAGGTTGCATATTGTATGATTCCATTTATATAATTTTCTGGATAAGACAAATTTATGGTAATGTAGATGAGATCAGTGGTTGCCCGGGGTTAGGGTAAAGAGAGGCATTTGTGACTTTGAAAAGTACGGGGCTCCTGGGTGGCTCAGTCAGTTGAGCAACCGACTTTGGCTCAGGTCATGATCTCGCAGTCGGTGAGTTTGAGCCCCACATCAGGCTCTGTGCTGACAGCTCAGAGCCTGAAGCCTCCTTCAGATTCTGTGTCTCTCTCTCTCTCTCTGCCCTTTCCCTGCTTGTACTCTCTCTCTCTCTCTCAAAAATAAGTAAACATTAAAAACATTTTTTAAAAGAGTAGCCTGAGGTAGTTTCTTTGGGGTCAATGGCTCAGTCTTGTTTCCTGGTTTGTGGTGGTATTTACTTTAATCTTTTCATGCGATAAAATCTGAAAGAACTGTACAACCACTGTTGAAATCTAAATAAGCTGGTAGTTTGGTTTTAATAATTGTACTTTCATTGTATAAGATGTTATCTTTAGGAGAAACTGGGTAGATGATACACAGGGACTCTACTATTTTCTTGCAACTGCTGTGTGAACCTACAATTATTTTAAAAAATACACATATATTTTTAAATCAGCAGCTTTTGCATAGTACTCTCGCATTGTCTCACTACCAAGCATAATACAAGTCTTGTGACGTCTGCATACGTACCGTTCTCTTTGTGTCCTGTTAAGCTTGAGGAACACCCTTCTTCCTGTCTTAGATCAGACTCTTCATGTGGGCTTTGCATTTCATCCCTTTACAGCATTAGCAGTTTTATTCCATCAATTATATATAATTTTTCTGTCGGCTGGACCCTTCCAGTAAGTTTGTCAATTTTCTCAGAATTATCTGCCATTAAAAAAAATAGCATTTCCTTCATTTGACCTCACATCCCTTGGCACCTATATGCTATCAATTGTCTTCCCATTTTCAAAGCCAAACTTCCCAAATACATGTAAATGCATGTACATTCACAGAGCCTACCTCCTTACATGCGTACAACCTACACCAATGCTCAAGGCGACAGGGGGATTCACGAATCAAGGGAGGAAGGACTTGTAGAGAGTATTAGTTACGTTCACATCACTAAATCCAGGAGACTTCCTCCCACTGCTTACCAATAGGTCACATTTTATACTTCTTTGTGTGATTATTTGATTAATATCTACATTGTTACTGCTGACATTAGAGATTATCTTGTTTTGTTACTGTACTCAAACATAGTAGATGTCCAATTATCTAAGCCTAAAATTAGCATCTATGCATAATCATACAAAATATAATTCTCTAGCTTGGAGAAATTTGTTACTGCAGTGTGATATATATACATGCATACAGACACACATATACACTGTATTTTTGAAATATCCCTAGGCAATCTTGAGTGCATCTCAAGAATATCATGTTCAAAACTGAACTCAACATCTTCTCCTTAAAATGTATTTCTGCCAGTCCTCTTAATCTTAAGGAATAGCAGCAGGTCCATACATCCAGTTACACAAACCTGAAATGTAGAGTTATTCCTACACTGGCAAACTGTAACATCTAAAATATCTTCCAGTTTTACAGAGTTTATCTCCTAAATAGTAATTCAATTCAGCTTTTCTTTGTTCTGAAGTACTACTATGTTAGTTCACATTCCATTTCTCTTTCAAAGGACAAGTTCCTCCTAGTCTTTCCACTTCTACATAATATATACATTATAGGTTTATCAATACCATGTATGATCTAATATATTATAAAGTAATATATATATATACGTATAATACCTCAATATATTATATATTAATATATTTTCTTATATATAATATGTTGATAAATCAATGCTTTTGTTAATAGGTATAATTGGAAAGACCAATTATTATTCATAAATATATACATATATAGAGGCCTACCTGAATCAAACCTGAATTCACTTTCATTCTATATACCCAACAATGAATGACAGCCTACTGTGTGTAATGTGCTAAGATTCTGGAGCTTTCAAACTCTCCAAGAGAAGTTTCCTGCCCTGAAGACCCTTAGTTCTAAACTATGCTATAGATTATCTGACTGACCCTTCAGGGAATCTGTAGCCAGTCCACCTGCCACATTATCTCTGATAATCCTGACATTCTCAGTTATGGTCTGAATGTGTCCACCCTCTCACTCATAAGTTGAAGTCCTAAGGCCAGTACCTTCTAATGTGATTGTATTTGGAGGTAAAGTATTTAAAGGGACAATTAAGTTAAAATGAGGTCGTGAGGGTAGGCCCTAATCCAGTTATGAGTAGTGTCCTCCTATGAAAGGATTAGGACATTAAGAAAGATACACAAAAAAGAAAGACGGTGTATATACACAGGGACAAGACACACACAGAAAAGCCAAAAAGAGAGGTCTGTGAAGAAACCAACCCTGCCAATATCTTGGTCTTGGACTTCTAGACATCAGAACTGCGAGGAAATAATTTTTTCTGTGTTTAAACCACCCAATCTGTGGTACTTTGTGATGGTGGCTCTAGTCAGTGAATACATTCTCTCTGTCTCCATAGGTTCTTGTTACTGATATCTCTGCATACTTTGCGACAAAGATGCCTGAAGGCTTTTAATAACATTAATTCAACTTTGAAACTTAAATAGTTGTGTATATAATACCATATTTAATGTGTACATAAACCTGAGGATGTCACTGCCTTATCTTCTTTTTCACAAGTTAACTTTCTGTGATGTGTCTCAGTAAGTGACGTAGCCTGTATTAAAGCCCGGGTATCTGATTCTCACATTTACGAATGTTTGAACAATTGCCTGAATATTCCACAAACTGTACAATGAGCAACACAGAATTAGCTGTAGTTGACTTTCTTCACAAAGAGTGGGTAATACGATAGGCTTCTTTTATTTGTTCTCATCAAGGAGTTCAGATGTGCGTGTGTGGCGCTGTGTGTGAGTCCGTAGCCTCTGGTGACTAGTGGAAACATTTACAATCAATTGGAATCAAACACCTCACAACAGTATTCTCCAAATGATGTTCATTAAGTGAAGCTTGTCTTCTCTCACAACCTAAAATAATCTTGTTTTGTGGAAATAAATAAGAACAGTGGCCTGGGGATATTCAGAGAAGATTCCATCACAGAACACAGAATGTGGAAGTTGTTAGCCTTTTCTGCTTCTATGAGCTGTTAGATACTTTGTGTTTGACATCACAGTCTGGCAAAATCAGCTTACCAGTAGCCTGGATACTGAACTTAACGTCCTGATACCCTCCCCCTAAGCTGCTAGAATTTATGCAGCATTGTCTTGAAATGTGCAAATATCCTATTTGTCTTTAATGCATTTTTCTCTGTTCAAAGCAGGGTTTATGTTTGTGATCTACTAAGGCAAAAATGATACTTGTAAGGTATTTTTATAAGATGGGATAGTTTCTTGTTCACTAATAAAAGCCATTCTTTCCAAAGGGATACTTTTCATTTGTTTATCTTTGCATATCAATATGTTTATTAAAACATACTTAATATTTTGAAGATGTCTCAACTCTCAGAAATAAAAATCATCATAAAGACCAGTAAAGCTAGTAAGGGTTTTACCATACAGATCAAATATCCAGTGCTTGGTTTTTTTTTTTTTTCATATTTAGGAATATTATAAGTGCCAGTAAATAACCTTATTTTGTTATTCCTCCATATTTGTTCAATAAGCCCTTTGAACCTTACCATAACTGTGGGTTTGTCACAAAGTAGAAGAATGAGGCAGTTTAGCAAGGCTTCAAGGGGCTAGAGACAGTTTGTTGAAAGAGATTCAGTTATGACCACATGACTATATTTACATGTGTCAAATTAGATACAACAGCATAATGTTTTCAAAATTAAGGTTAAAAATTGAGCCTCAAAAATTGATAAAGTGGTAGTTAACACTTGTCTGACTTATAAATAAATTACTTAAAGGAAATCTCTTAACCTATTACTGTTATTTGGCCTTTTTAATGATAAACATAAGTTCTTTTGCAGTTCTGTGGAATCTTTTATTTTTATTTTTTGCAATGCAATGAACTATGTTGTTTATTAGTCAGCCAAAAAAATTCTTAGTATGTGGCCTTAGTATATGGAAGTCCTAAGTTATTTTATATCAGTGATTATCCCCATAGACTCCTCAAGCAATGGTTCCAATTTCTCACACAAGGAAGCACAACATATTTAATGAAGAAAAACAAAAAAATTATACTTACAAGTTTTCATTCCCATCCATACTCCATTTTTTTTCTTATAAAAATCATTAGTACATATGGGTGAGTAAATAGAAATATGGTAGAATGGGTGGATAGGTGGATGGATGGTTGGATACATATAGATAAATAGACAGCTGACAGATAAATAGATCAATTTACTCATCATGGAAATGTGATCACTTAGAGAAGTTTGGAGTTTGGACATTGCCTGGTCTCACTCAGACTGAGGAAACCCATATCTCCCATAATACATTTTATTCTTACCATCAGTGTGATTTAGATCTCCACCCAGTGAACTCTGGCAGGAGAATGATATCTTACCTAATACTTATCTTAAGAAGAGGGAGAAAACATTTTCTTTGTTTTTTTAAAAAATTGCCCCTCGTGTTGTTCCTGAAGGTTATATTGTTATTCATCTGTGTAGTCACAAAACTACACATGAGAGTTTGCTCTTCAGCTGCTATCAGTTCTTACTTGATCCAATAATCTTTACATATTAAAAACTAAAGTACTAAGTTTTCATTTATCTGATGAATTTAATTATGAACGCCTAGTACCGAGTTTACCAGTTGACTTTTTCAACGTTTATTTATTTTTGGGACAGAGAGAGACAGAGCATGAACGGGGGAGGGGCAGAGAGAGAGGGAGACACAGAATCGGAAACAGGCTCCAGGCTCTGAGCCATCAGCCCAGAGCCTGACGCGGGGTTCGAACTCACAGACCACAAGATCGTGACCTGGCTGAAGTCGGACGCTTAACCGACTGCGCCACCCAGGCGCCCCACGAGTTGACTTTTTAACGTCATTGTCCACTAATAAAACCAATGAACTTTTCTATTAAGGACAGTGGATCACAACAGTCACATATATGAGTTTTTACATAGGAGCAAATTGTTGGGACCAATTACATTTTATGTTGAGGCATACATTAGTACAAATACACATGTCTGTCAGTGACTATTACACATTAGTATGTAGAGATATATGCTAGAATTCCTTATGACTGTTGTGGAAATTATCTTGAATTTTTAAGTGAAACATGTTGCAGACAAAATAGTCATGCTTCACTATTTTTTTTCAACTTTCACCTGCATATAATTTAGGTTGTTGGTGACAGGAGGCTGCGTTATTGGAATTCTCATTACTAATATTTGTTCTCAGTTCCCCTTTAAAAATATGGGGTTTCTAAAGGTAACTTGAACTTTCCTGTTTTACATGTAAGCTTTACCTTGTGACTATTAAAAGAATGGCTCTGGATGACACATGATTGATAGTTGCCTTATGATTATGGTTTACCACTGGTATCTCTCTTGAAGAGTCCTTGTGCTGATAAGACTAAAGTGAATTCAGCCTAAGTCTGGTCATGAAACCAAAACCAAACAACCCATTTGTTCCCACAATATCTCATTTGTGCTTCCCCAACTTTTCTCTAGGAAGCAGATTAATATATGTCTTTCTTGACTTTTCAGAAAAGAAAAAAATAGAGAGAATACTATCAAGCAATTTACAGTACTAGAACCTCTCACATTGATCTAGGTTTCTTTACTTACAGAGATAATAGAAAAAAACAAACAAACTTGTGTTTCTGTGTCTGATGATATTTTGTGTCCAAATCCTAATTGAATTGCTATATAACTCATGCTTTTTGTTCCGGTTTAAAGTTTTGCATTGCAAAATATTCATTACACAAAATAAAAAGAAGAAAATTACTTATATTACACTTTTATTTAGATACATATGATTTACTCTTTTGTAATGAAGTAAAGATATTTCTTGGTGAATTTCATGTGGCTTTTGAGCTGGTTTCTCCACTAAATGGAAATCAACTCTCAGTAATGATATACAGCATTGTCTTTCTAATCGAATGAAATTTGGTGTGGGTAGCTAAACTAAGAATTCAAACAAGAAACCTATCAGGTGAGAGTTGCATCAGAAAAACGGTTTGAAAATTTGAGTTCAGATGTTTAATATGTACTAAAATCTATAAGATAGAAAACAAGCAAAATTGCTCTGGGCATTTCAAGAGTTTAGAGTAAGACACAGAAACTTTCTCTCTCTCTCTCTCTCTCTCTCTCTCTCTCTCTCTCTCTCTCTCTCTCTCACACACACACACGCACACACACACACACACACACACACACATACACACACACGGATTTTCATACATTTTTCTTTTTTGTGTGTTTTTTATTGAAATTCTAGTTAGTTAGCATACAGTGTAAAATTAGTTTCAGGTGTACAATATAGTGATTCAACACTTCAGTACATCACTCTGCATTCATCACAAGTGTCCTCTTTAATCCCCATCACTTATTTAACCTATGACCCCACCTACCTACCCTCTGGTAACCATCAATTTTTTCTCTATAGTTGAAAGTCTCCTTCTAGATTTGCCTAACCTCTGTTCATGTGTTTCTTAAATTTCACATGTGAATGAAATCACAGGGTATTTGTCTTTGTGTGACTCACTTATTTCACTTAGCGTAATAATCCCTAGCTCCATCCTTGCTGCAAACAGCAAGATTTCATTCTCTTTTATTTCTGAGTGATATTCCGTTGCACATCTATATTAAATCTTCTTTTCTTTTTTTCTCATATTTAGGGTTAGGGTTGGGGCCAGCATGAGGGTTTGTGTCTAGTTAGCTGCAGTTCAGAGACATCTCCAGAGAATAAAATTCCAGACTTCTGCTGGGGTGAGAATAAACATGGCAGCCATTCTACACAGCTGGGGCAGGGAGGGAATTTAGGACTCTAAATAATCTTTAAATAGATGTTCAATTGTTCCTTCTGCTTTTATTTCTACCTTCACAACCATTTACAGGAATATTACCAATTCTTCAATGTTTGGGAACTTCTTCAGAATAACTAGTCTGTTCCTCAGCTTTTTTTTTTTTTTTTTTTTTTTTTTTTTTTTTTTTTTTTTTTTTTTTTTGTCGTGTTCAGGAACCACATTCTCAGATCTAGGATTAGGGTGAGGGTTAGGGTTGGATTGATGGTTAGTATGAGGGTATGTGCCTGGTATCCTGCATTTCAGACACAGCTCCAGAGAGTTTAGGTTAGGGTAATGGTTGCTGTTAGAGTGAGGGTATATACCTGTTATTAGGCAGTTCAGAGTCCTCTTCTGAGAATAAATTCCCATACTTCCACTGGTGTGAAAATAAATATGACAATCATCTACCCAGCTAAGGCAAGGAGGGGATTTGGGGCTCTAAATACTCTTTTTACAATTCTTTTTAATATTTATTCATTTTTGACAAAGAGGCAGAGTGCAAGTGGGGGAAGGGTAGACAGAGAAAGGGAGGCACAGAATCCGAAGCAGGCTCCAGGCTCTGAGCTGTCAGTACAGAGCCCCATGTGGGGCTCATACCTATAATTATGAGATCATGACTTGAGCTGACGTCAGAAACTCAACCAACTGAGCCACCCAGGCGCCCCTAAATACTCTAGATATATTCTATTGGTCTTTTATTTTCACGTTTTTATTTAAATTTCAGTTAGTGTTAGTTTCAAGTGTAGAATTTAGTGATTCATTACTCACATACAACATACAGTGCTCATCAATACCAGTGTACTCTTTAATACCCATCACCGATTTAACCCATCTCTCCACCCGCCTCCTATCCAGCACCTCTTAGTTTATTCTCTATAGTTAGGAGTCTGTTTTATGGTTTGCCTCTCTCTTTTTATCCCCTATGCTCATCTGTTGTTTCTTAAATTTCACATGTGAGTGAAAGTATATGGTATTTGTCTTTGACTGACTTATTTTGCTGATCATAATACTCTCTAGTTCCATCTACATCATTGAAAATAGTAAGATTTCATTCTTATTTTTTGTGACTGATTAATATTCAATTGTGTGTGTATATATACATATCTTCTTTATTCATCCATCAGTTGATGGACATTTGGGCTTTATCCATAATTTGCGTATTACTTATAAATCTGCTGTAACTTTTTGGCACATGTATACCATCAGTTCAATATTTTTTGTATCCTGTTGGGTAAATATCTCATAGTGAATTTGCTGAATCATAGGATAGTTCTATTTTTAATTTTTTGGGGAACCTCCATACTGCTTTCCAGAGTATCTGCACTGGTTTGCATTCCCACTAACTGTGTAAGAGGGTTCCCCTTTTTCTGCATCCTCACCAACATCTGTTGTTTCTAGTGTTGTTTATTTTAGCGATTCTGAAAGATATGAAGTGGTATCCCATTGTAATTTTGATTTGCATTTCCCTGATGATGAGTGATGGCAAGCATCTTGTCATGTATCTATTAGCCACCTGGATGTGTTCTATGGAAAAATGTCTATTCATGTCTTCTGCCCATTTCTTCACTGGATTTCTTTTGGGGAGGGGTGGGGTGTTGCATTTGATAAGTTCTTTATAGGTTTTGGATATTAACCCTTTATCAAATATGTCTTTGCAAATATCTTCTCCCATTCCAAAGGTTGCCTTTTAGTTTTTGACTGTTTTCTTTGTTGTACAGAATCTTCTTTTTTTTTTTTCTTGATGAAGTCTCAATAGTTTATTTTTGCTTTTGTTTCCCTTGCTTCAGGAGAAATATCAAACTAGGGATTCATACCTACCCTAGGGATTGACACATACCTCCACATCATAAAGGCCATATAGGAAAGACCCACAGCTAGTGTCATTATCAATGAGGAAAAACAGAGCTTTCCTTCTATGGTTAGGAACAAGACAGGGAGGTATAGTCTCACTGCTATTATTTAACATGGTATGGGAAGTCCTAGACTCAGCAGTCATATAAAAAAATAAAAGGTATACAAATTACCAAGGAAGAAGTCAGACTTTCACTATTTGCAGATAACATGATACTGTATGTAAAGAAAACTGAAAATACTCCACCCCAAAATTGCTAGAACTGATGACTATATTCAGTAAAGTCACAGGATACAAAGTCATTCAGAAGTCTGTTTCATTTCTATACACATATAGTGAAGTAGCAGAAAGAGAAATCACGGAATTGGTCCCATTTACAAATGCACCAAAACCCATACGATACCTAGGAATAAACCTAACTAAAGAGGTTCTTTGAAAACTATAAAACAGTGATGAAAGAAATTGAAGATGATACAAAGAAATTAAAAACAAATCCATGCCCATGGATTGGAAGGACAAATATTGTTAAAATCTGTCTTGCCCAAAACAATTTACACATTCATTGCAATCCCTATCAAAATACCACCAGGGGTGCCTGGGTGGCTCCATCATCTAAATGTCTGACCTAGACTCAGGTCATAATCTCACAGCTCATGAGTTTGAGCCCCACATCGGGCTCTGTGATGACAGCTCAGGACCTGGAGCATGCTTCAGATTCTGTGTCTCTGTATGTCTCTGCCCTTTGCACTCTGTCTCTTTCTCTCTCTCTCAAATACATAAACATTTAAAAAATTTTTTAAATATCACTAATATTTTTCATAGAGCTAGCAGAAACAATCCTAAAATTTTGTGTATGGAACCAAAAAATATCCCAAATAGCCAAAGCAATCTTGAAAAAGAAAAGCAAAACTAGAAGCATCAAAATCCCAGACTTCTAGTTATATTACAGAGCTGTAGTGATCAAGACAGTATTGAACTGGCACAAAAACAGACACATGGATCAATGAAACAGAATAAAAACTCCAGTAATGGACCCACAACTATATGGTCAACTCATCTTCAACAAACAGGAAATAATATCCAATGGAAAAAACACAGTCTCTTTCTTCAATAAATGGTGCTGGGAAAACTGGACTGCAGCCTGTAAAAGAATGAACCCAGACCACTTTTTTACACCATACACAAAAATAAATTCTAAATGGGTGAAATACCTAAATGTGAGACAGAAAACCATCAAAATTCTAGAGGACAACATAGGCAGTAACTTCTTTGACATCAGCTGTAGAAACTTCCATGCAAACTTTTAACAAAATCATTGCAACTTTCAATAAATGGCTGGAAATGGCTGGGCAAAAGAAAACAAATGATAGGAATAAATATTAGAAAACTTCAAAAAAAATCTCTTTTGGGGGCTCCTG
Source organism: Felis catus (assembly GCF_018350175.1). Taxonomy (NCBI): domain Eukaryota; kingdom Metazoa; phylum Chordata; class Mammalia; order Carnivora; family Felidae; genus Felis; species Felis catus. The sequence continues at coordinate 106,380,023 of NC_058369.1, forward strand.
GGTGGCTCACTCAGTTAAACATTCAACTCTTGATTTTGGCTTATGTCATGATCTCACAGTTTGTGAGATCGAGCCACACATTGGGCTCTGTGCTGACATCAAAAAGCCAGTTTGGGATTCTCTCTATATCCTTATTCCTCTCTGCCCCTCCCCTGCTCAGACACGCACACATGTGTGCACTCTCTCTCTCTCTCTCTCTCAAAATTAATAATGAATATTTTTTAAAACAAAAATTATATTTTTGCTTTTGCCAGATTTTTGGCATATTACTCTTATCTGGAATTTCTCTTCCTATAAATGCCAATAGAGGTACACCAAAATTTCTCTACTCAAATATTTTTTAATAAGCCTCTCTACTGTTCAATTTTTTTCCCTAATGTGTTAATTACTACCCTTCTTGGAGGAGTTACCTGAACTCTATAAATCTAACCACTGTGTTCCAGATCTAGGTTAGTCTTGTGCCTCGGGAAGAAAATGACAGAATGTAAAGAACACAAAACCAGAAGGCAGGGAACTCTTAGTTCTAAATCTTCACCACACATTAGACCTATCTGGTGAGCTGTTAAAGATCTCAAACCACAGGTCATACCTAACAATTAAATTAGAAGATCTAGAGAGTGGAAATCCAATAACAGTTTTTTAAAAGACATCTCTAGGGAATTCTCATTACAGTGAAATTTAAGAAGCACTGCACTAGTTTTAATTCTACCTTTATTATCTTGGTGAACTTGAAAAAATAAAATAATATCATTAAGTCCCATGTTCTTTTTCTGCAAATTGAGGATGAGTATGTTAATAGGGGTGCTAACAGGAACGAATTCACTTCCCTTGCTACATACAACCTACTATATTAATAGAACATGGATTACAAACCTAGAAAGACCATATTCCTAATCTTTTCTCTAGATGAGAGATGAGAACTGAACTACCAACTCTGAGCTTATTTAAATGGATCTTGCCTCTTCATGTAAAAACTCTTCTAGTTACGCAGTCCCCAGATTATTTCCAACCCACTGCCATTTTTATTCTTATTGTTATTTATCATTTTTTTATAATTTGACTCATTTGTTGGTATTATCTATAAATTTATTCATTTAATGGATCTATTATTTATCTTCAGTGTAAGCTTCATGAAATTAAGGACTTCATTATTTTGTCCACTGTTTGAACCCATTGTCTAGAGTCATGCTTGATACATAAACAATTATTATTTGTTGGGTGAACAAACCAAAATTAACGCTTATATTTAATGCTACAAAATCAATACATCATTTAGGAGTACATATTTTACTAAAAAGGTAGCTATGAAAGAAAAAAAAGAGTGTTTATATTAAAACAAATATGTTGTGGAATAATGGGAAACTTTGAATGAAAATGAAATAAAACTTCAAACTAATGTCCTAAATGTGTCATTTTATTTCAGGTTAGTCCCTCACAACTTGAGAGATGCATATTCAATTATACCTGCAGTGGAAACACTAAGGTGGAAAGTTGGCAAACAATCCAATAAAAGGCATTTCTCCACGTGGCACATGCAGTATTGTCACTTTGCATTTTTGCAAGTGATATAAGGTCATATGTTTTGTATTTTCATCGTGCTTATTTTAGTGTGCATTAGAACAAGCATGGTTCAAAATGATAGGTTTATGGCTATTACTTTTTAGAACAAAATAAGGTTAAGCAATAAACTTATTTAAGTTTATTGAAGATAGTATACAGATTTGGCAGAGTCGTGGAGGTACTTTTCAAAGGTCTGAAGTTTGGAGACCCGGACTAAAACAAATTCTAGGAGCAATGTGTTGCCTTTAAGGACATAAAGCGTCATGTAAGCTGATCTAAAGACTTTCTTAATAAAATTTACTTCTACTCAGATTGATTTAGGAGAAGCAATATAACTCTTGTGCCTGAATGGACAAAATGATAAGTTAACTCTTGGTTTGGAAATCTTTCATCATCTGATCTACCAAAGAGGTATCAGTTTTGAACGTCTTGGAACACAGCACTTTGGGCATCAGTAGATTCAGGGATCACCATGGAAGACTTCGGATTTCATACAGAGGTGATAATTTACAAGTGCCTGATGAAAGCTTCAAAGCCTCCTACTTTGCTTCACATATGAAAGTGATATGAGGAAACTCTATGTAGGAAGTATCATGATGATGATGGTTGATGACGATGATTTGTCTGAAAAGACAAAATTGATTTTATAGAAGACTACTAATCCTTAAAGGAAGAATTCTTCTAGTTTATCAGTTTAAGTGCAAAAGTTACCAGCACTTTGACAACTACAAACAGACTACCTGCATCATAAAGAAAATACATGCTCAGAGATCTCATTTTCCCATCATTTTCCCCATCCATGTAAATGGATGCTAAATTCATGAGCTATACATGATTTTCATAATAGTTTTTCACGAGGGTTGCCTGGGTGGCTCAGTCAGCACCTGCAGAGGCAAGAATATGGAGGGAGGGAGAAAATACTCCATTTTGAGTAGGAACCCAGTTTCAAGGGGGAAAGACCCTTGCAAGAAAATAAAGATGGAAGCAGAAGAGTTTTATTTGGCATATATTTCTTTTGAAAGAATTTTTTGGTTTTGCTTCACATTCTTTTCTTGAGGTAATAAAAACTCAAATGCTGGACATGAAATTGTGCCATTTTATGGTGGTATACTCAGAATAGGCAGAGTAACAGATACGCCTCAACACTATAAAATGTTAAATGATATTTTTGATGTGAAATGAAATTGACTGTATTAATGATACCACATGATTAAAAAGGAGGAAATATCAGCATAAAATAAAAGAGAGTATTTTGTTAGCAAATAATCAGAAGTTCAAATGTTCAAAAACTCTTCTGACTTGACATAGTCTTCCTTCAAAATCTTTACCTCTTTAAGAGAAGAAATGTTAAAAACTTAGAGTAAATCTAACATTTGAGGTAAAATGATTCTGTTTAATATCTATTCTTGCTCTTTCCATTTTCCATCAATTACTATATAACTTGAACTTTGTGAATCTTTGCAGATTTTTACAGGGGAAGTGCTTGCTGCTTCGAGACTGATTATTTTGTAATCTGATTATTCACAGCTTGCTAATTTGTAATTGGGCTTTTACAACTAGAAAACCTCCAGATTTCAGAAAAACTAATTTATTTTTTTCTTTGGTTAATTGTGCTGTTCACACCAAACAGTAGAGTGAGATGACTTCTAGTGGGTTTTGTGCAGTGTTCTGGAACCAATAAAATATATTATTGATTGCCTAATGAAAAGCACCGTGTTCATACAAACTTACTGTGTCTGAGCAGGGATACAGCTGCTACTTTTATTCTGTTTAGAGAATCACCTGCTATTTGACCAGGGTCTATTGCTACATATCAAGCATACCTTAAATTAGGTTGGGGTTGCCTACTGGGTACTTGGTAAGGTGTCCTGATCCTTTTCCTTTCCTGCAGAGCTACCTATTGCTTCTAATTTAGCCTAAGATAATCAAAATTAATTATGATTGAGTGTTAGTAAAATTGAAACAGAGTACAAGTCAAACACCTTTGGCTTTCTTGAAATTATGCAATAGAGTCCAAGCAAACGGCCTAGGCAGATTGAATTTACTGATTTAGAATCAGAATTTAAAGAAAATGCTTAGAAGAGCAATGGTGCAAAGACAGCTAGTCTTGCCATGAGCAAGTGGAAATTATTATAAAATTATATAAAAAATTTTATTTGTAATTTATTTTTACAATTTAAAATTAATTAAAACACTGTGCAATATTGGTTTTAGGGTGGAATTCAGTGATTCATCACTTACATACAACACCCAGTGTTCATCACAAGTGTCCTCCTTAGTACCCATTGCCCAGCTAGCCCATCCCCCACCCACCTCTTCTTTTCCCTGCTTTGTTCATCATTTTTTTTTAATTTTTTTCAACATTTATTTATTTTTGGGACAGAGAGAGACAGAGCATGAACGGGGGAGGGGCAGAGAGAGAGGGAGACACAGAATCGGAAACAGGCTCCAGGCTCCGAGCCATCAGCCCAGAGCCTGACGCGGGGCTCGAACTCCCGGACCGCGAGATCGTGACCTGGCTGAAGTCGGACGCTTAACCGACTGCGCCACCCAGGCGCCCCTGTTCATCATTTTTATTTCTTATTCCACGTATGAGTGAAATTATATGGTATTTGTCTTTCTCTGATTGACTTATTTTGCTTAGCATAATACATTCTAACTACATTGACATCATGGCAAATGGCAAGATTTCATTTTTTGACGGCTGAGTAATATTCCATTGTGTATATATGCCATATCTTTTTTGTTCATTCATCAGTCGATGGACATTTGGGTTCTCTCCATATTTTGGCTATTGTTGATAAATGCTGCAATAAACATTGGAGTGTATGTACCCATTCGAATCTGAATTTTTTATATCCTTTGGGTAAACACCTAATACTGCAATTGCTGGATCGTAGGGTAGTTGTATTTTTAGTTTCTTGAGGAACCTCCATATGGTTCTACAGAGTGGCTGCACCAGTTTGTATTCCCACTAGCAGTGCAGAAGCGTTCCTCTTTCTCTTCAACCTTGCCAACACCTGTTGTTTCTTGTGTTGTTAATTTTAGCCATTCTGACAGGTGTGGGGTGGTATCTCAATGTGGTTTTGATTTGTATTTCCCTAATGATGAGGGATGTTGAGCATCTTTTCATGTGTCTGTTGGCCATTGGGGTGTCTTCTTTGGAAAAGTGTCTATTCAAATCTTTTGCTCATCTCTTTACTGGATTCTTGGATTTTCAGGTGTTGCATTTATTAAATTATTTATAGATTGTGGATACTACCCTTTATCTAATATGTTGTTTGCAAATAAATTCTCCCATTCAGTAGGCTGCCTTATGGTTTTGTTGATTGTTTCCTTCACTGTGCTAAAGCTTTTTTTCTTGATGAAGTCCCAATAGTTCGTGTTTTCTTTTGTTTCTCTTGCCTTTGGCGATGTGTTTCGTAAAAAGTTCCTTTCACCAAGGTCAAATAGGTTGTTGCCTGTGTTTTCCTCTAGGACTTTGATGGTTCTTGGCTTATATTTAGATCTTTCATCCAGTTTGAATTTATTTTTGTGTATGGTTTAAGAAAGTGGTCCATTTGCATACTTCTGCATGTTGCCATCCAGTTTTCCCATCACCATTTGTCAAAGAGACTTTTTCCACTGGGTATTCTTTCCTGCTTTGTTGAAGATTAGTTGACTGTATAGTTGTGGGTCCAGTTCTGGGTTTTCTATTCTGTTCCATTCATATATGTGTCTGTTTTTGTGCCAGTAGCCCACTGTCTTGATCACTACAGCTTTGTAATATAGCTTGAAATCCAGAATCGTGATTCTGGACAAATTTTATGATTGCTTGTTCTAATTTTACTAAAATTTTGGACCAATGATCTCTAATCAACATACAGTTCTCAAAGCTAGGAGAATAAAAGCAAAGTGTGAAATTTTGTCATTGACTCCCACAAATACATAATCTAGTTGCCTTTATGTAACACTTGATATGTCAAGTGATAATGTAAAGTGGTGTCAGTGAGAGAAGTGTATTCTACAGTAACAAATATCAGCCAAATTTCTGTGCTATTAAACAACAAAGATTTATTGCTCACTTATGCCACTTATCTAATTCAGGTTGACAGGAGATTCTGCTCATTAAAGTTAACTCAGAACCCAGGCTATGGAAGAGTGAAAGAGAACTCTGAAAGGTATTATACTTGGAATTAAAGGTTTCTATCCAAAATTGACATATCTCTTCTGCCTAGAACTCATCAGCAAGACCTTTCCAATCACAGGGACTAGCAATTTCAGTCCTTCCACGGTGCTTGAAGTAGAGAGAACAATTAATAGCTACTGAATAAAATTACTGCCTACCAGGTGCTTAAGGATTAAATTATGTAAGAAATAATAACTACTATTTGAGAAAAGACACGATTAAAACATTAACCTCTCTTGTCATCCCTCAACCAAAAAACTGGTGGGCATCCATGTTGTTGTCCCAAATATTGCCTTCAAATAAGTTAAATGAACAAGACAATGTGTTGCCAATATTATGATAACTGAAAATGTTCAGTGTATTATACTCTTTATACCTAAACCAGTTCACAATTATGTCTGAAAGTAAAATTATCTTGAGTTATAAAACTGTAATAATGCTTTCATAGACAATGCCATTCATTGGCTTAGCTTGTGGTGAAAACAGAATATCTCCCCATTCTTTAAATTTTGGAGGAAATAGAATTTTACACAACTCTGTCAGTAATGAGAGACTTTTACAGGGTGGATATGAGAGGGAGAAAGTCAAGAATAGGGTTCCAGAGATGAGTTAAATTTGTTAACCTTTCCAGTCATTACAGTGAAAATCAATACCTGTTACAGCGGCCAGTGAAAACCCCATATGATCTGAGATCACATCATAAACTACTACAATTGTTTAACACGTGGTAGTGGCTTATATGAATTCATATATATGTTTGTGTATTTGTTTGCTAGCTTTTAAGTGAATAAATGTGACTTACATTCTAAGATATATCTCCTTTTCTTTTACCTGCCACTATCTGGTATCTCAATCAGGGTTCCTCCCTACATGTAATCACTACAGAAAATGGGTCTTTGAGTACATAAAATAGTTACTGAAGAATGATTTGGTTCATTCTTAAACAAGTACCTTGACCTACTGTTGTGTATTCTGAACAGTTTTACAAATTCACTTATGTTGAGGAACAGGAAGAGTTCTCCAGAGTTTTTGACATCTGGGGAAAGATGAATTTGTGAAAAATAAAGAAGTGAAAATTTAAAACGAAGTGTGTTGGGACAACAATAAAGTTGTGGTACTAGAAACACTTAGTCTCTTTCCCTCCTTCTCTATTCCCCTTTACCAACGTGTGACTGCTTAGTACCTCTGACATCCTAGATCGAGTAAGATTACCAAGAACTCTGTAATGTGAGAGGGTTCTAACAACTCTTGAGATAAGGAGAAGAAAGAGGTCCTATATTACGGTATTGTGGAGGGAAGGGAGGGTTCTAGTGTGGTTTCTGGCAAGGGTTGTATACTAGGATGAATAGTAGCCCCCTCAATTCATGTCTGCCCCAAATTTCAGAATGTGACCCTATTTGAAAAAAGGTCTTGGCAGATGATAACATAGTTAGGTTAGGATTCAGTCATACTGGATTAGAGTAGGCTACAAATCCAGTATGATTGATCTCCTAATAAAAAGAGAGGATCCAGACATTCAGAGGCACACCGAGAAGAAGGCCATATAATGATGGAGGCAAATACTGGAGTTATGCTACCAGAAGCCAAGTAACTCCGGAAGTCGCTGGAAGCTAGGATTGAGCAAGAAAGGACTCTTTCCTAGAGTCTTCAGAGAAAGCAGCGCACTGCCAACATCTTGATTTTGGACTTCTAGCCTTTAGAACTGTGAATGAATAAATGCTATTGTTTTCAACCAACCATTTTGTGAAACTTTGTTATGGCAGTCCTAGGAAAGTAATACAGGTAGATGTTTCTGGTTTCATGATGTGTGCAATTAGTGGCTAATTCTTTTTTTTTTTTTTTTTCCATAATCTACTTATCGGATTGTCTTTAACTTCTAAGTTGTAATGATGGTAATGATGGTTAGGTCCATTTATTGATTGATTTATATAGTAAATGGACTACTATATTTGTGTATTACCTGTACAATGTTGAAAGACATTGTGTTAACAATATATTAACAATAAAAACATGATGACCTAACAGAGTCCAAGAATAAGAGTCAAAAGCAACTCTGGGTCCCAGAGTTGCTAATACCATTATTATGTGTGTGACTCTAGGCAAACTATTACATTTTTCCACATCTGTAATCACATAATAAAAATGTGAAGACTAGGGGCACCAGGGTGGCTCAGTCGGTTAAGCGTCTGCTTTCAGCTCAGGTCATGATCTACCGGTTTGTGAGGTCGAGCCCCGCGTCCGGCTCTGAGCTGACAGCTCGGAGCCTGGAGCATGTTTTGGATTCTGTGTCTCCTTCTCTCTCTGCACCTCCCCCACTTGTGCTCTGTCTCTATCAAAAATAAATAAATGTCTAAAAAAAATTTTTTTTAATGTGAAGACTTCTGTCTCATAGGATTTTTTTGAGGGATAAATGAACTGCTTTATTAAAGCGGTATAATAACATAAAGTACTATATATCATATTTATTACAAAACTGTTTAAGAAGATACTCGAAGAGAATGTACATAAATCACATCGGCAAACAATATTTTCTAGAATAATAGCAAATCACTGTTCAATCAGTGCCCGTCATCCTGGCTTAGAGAGTAGCTTATTTAGGGACAAAATTTGTTTTAATAATTCAGGGTGTCATTTTCACAAAGTTATTTAGAGCCTTTTGCGGACTGAGAGTGAGAGGGTAGGCAGCATCTGGCCTGTAATTTGTAAGTGATTGGCTTCACAGTCCACAAACAGGGAACCAATCATTCACAAAATTTGCAAGTCTTCTGCACACTTCATAGAAATATCTCTCAAAAGTTCTATACCAATAATGAGAGCTCCTCTTTCCAATCTGCTTTTTAGGAGGAAAGAAGATGGTAATGGTGCTATAAAGGCTTTTCCTAGGAGAGCTGACGAGATGACAGCCTGGTCATCTGGTTGCTCCGTTGATTGCAGAGAGAGCAATTTTCATTGTTCATTTTTAGACTTTTATAAAACTCCACATATGACATGATAAAGGGGAAAAAGGCAAACGATGTCGGCATGCATGCAGAATTAACAAAATTTGGGAATATTGGTACTTTTCAAAAGATAATTTGCCTCCATTTCTATCATTTTGTGTGCACTACTGGCACTTTGACACCTGCAGATTTTGGCTGGGCCTGTATTGAGCAGATGCACACTCCATCACGCATGGGTGTGGCTTCCAGGCACTGCACTTCCTTCACAAGCATTTCCCCCTGGGAAAGAGCTGAATATTGCCATTTATCAAGTGTATGCCTTTCAAATCATACTCTGTATGCCATTTTTGTTCATTAAGATGATGATTAAAAAATTTATCCTCTCTTCCACCCTTTGTAAATCCAGAATCTGCTATTATTTCCATCCCCCTTTCCCCCAACTCTTTCTTTTTAGTTTTCATTGATAGGAAGTTATAAAATGGGACAAGAATGCGCGAGAAATAGATGAAATACCTCATTGGTTAAAATATCCATTATGGTTTTTTATACATTTAGTCACATGGAGATAATGAGGTGCCACTTAAAGTCAACAGATTGTATTTGGAGGAGGGCACTTGGGATGAGCACTGAGTGTTGTATGTAAGCCAATTTGACAATAAATTATGTTGAAAAATAAATAAAATGTAATTATTTTTGCTTTTCATAACTTGGTCTCAACTTTTTAGATACTATTTGCTCCATGCTTTCAGAATTGTAAACATACGCTTAAAACTAACAATAATGATATGTTATTAAAATTTAGAAATATTAATACTCGTAGCTAAACCCTAGTATCCACTAGGAGGAGCTGAGTGCTTTATCAAGAATATACAAGATTAATGTCTTATAATATTTAATAAAATATAATCAGTATGTTGGGATTAATATCATAAAAGTAAAATTAAGTAGAGATAAATTGGATGTCATTATGACTATATAATACATTGGGAGATAGAGATACAGAAGGAATACCATTGTATGTTTTCAGCTAATTTAACTGAGAGCTTTGAAATAACTAAAACAAATACAGCATATGTGTGATTTTTCACATGAAAGATCCATGTGACTTGGGGGTGCCTGGGTGGCTCAGTCTGACTTTGGCCCAAGTCATGATCTCACAGTTCGTGAGTTCGAGCCCCGTGTCAGGCTCTCAGCTGACAGCTCAGAGCCCGGAGCCTGCTTCAGATTCTGTGTCTGCCTCTCTCTCTGCCCCTCCCTAGCTCATGCTCACACTCTCTCTCTCTCTTTCAAAAATAAATAAACTAAAAAAAAAAGATCCATGTGACTTTCTCTTCTTTTTTTAAAAAACTTTAGCTCCTTTATAGCAGTGTGGTACCTGAAAGTAGGATATAGATAAATACAAAGCCCACTTCTGGAATACGAAATATAGGGTTTACCAAAAAATCCACATAGGTATGAGGGGTGAAGACATGACCAAGAACTGATTTTATCTGGGGTGATGGGAGTAAGTGGAAACACCTTACATTGTGTTATTTCCTATTTCATTTGCAAAAATGTGGCATGATAAGTGGGAGAAGTGGTCGGCCATGATAACTACAAAAGAATAATACTTGAAATGAAAATATAGCTTGCACTGACTGGATTGTATTCAAGGGCAGCCTTGGAGATGGTAAGGTTATCTGCCCACTTTAGAATTTCACAAGGATTCTGGTCAAAGGTTTAATTCAAGATTCACTTGGCATCATTGGCAGAGTCTCCTTTGGATTGTCCTGGATTCTGAATCCTCTGGTGGCATAGAAATGGCACGGAAGGTGCAGAAGGCACATGACTTGACTGCATACTCTGATTTAGGAATTTGTCTGTGACTACGACAAACTGAGGCAATAATGCCGAATGATTGAAAGGGCCAGCTCTGGACTCAATAGGGTTAAGATCACATGCCTATTCTTCTACTTACTACCTATGTGACATTGGACAGTTTATTAATCCACCCACATGGTATCATAAAGTTTTTGCAAGAATTAAATGCTTAGCTTAGTATTCAGCCTAGGGAAAAATTTCACCAGATATTGGCCTTTACTGTTATTGTTTTTGTTGTTACTTGACATCATTCTATATACAAATGCTTATTTACCAATCAGCTCATTCATTTAGGATAACCATATATTAATGACCAACTCTTTGTTAAGCAGTATACTAGGTATTATGCTAGTTTTTAACTAGGCAGTAAGCTAGCTATTCTTAACTTTGCCTACACTCTTTTCGTTCCTTACAAGTTCACATTCCATGGGTACTTCTTGTTAAGTACTCTGTTTATAAGCCCTGAGTTAAAGCAACAAAGGAATTGACCTTCTCGGAGTGAAGCTATCTTGTGCTCTAGGGAAATAGAGGCAAAGAAAAAATGAGTTGAGAAGTGTTGTAGACGTTGAATATTTTAACAGTTTGGGAATAATTTGTATTTCTTTTATAGTTATTTTATATAATTTATCTATAAATGATCTGTGCTGGAATTTTTCTTTGTCAAGAATATTCTAAGTATCATTTGAAGTCCTTTACTTGCTATAGGTTTATTCAGTTTATTTCGCTTCTTCTTTTATCAAATTAGATAATCTAGTTCTTTCTAGGACTTTGTCTACTTAAATTGGGATAATTACCATCTTAACATGTTGAATCTTCTAGTCCATGGGCATGGAATATTTTTTTCTTTAGATAATTTTTATTTTTTCTCAACATAATTTTGAAGTTGACAGTGTTTAATTAATATTTTTCCCAAATATTTAAATTTTTTTGATGCTGTGTGAATGGAACTCTTTTCCGAATTTCACTGCTAGTATAAAGGATCGCTGATTTTTATATATTGGACTTGTATTCCATGAACTTGTTATACATGCTTATCAATTCTATCAGTTTTTTTTAATTTTATTTTTTATTTTTGAAAATTTACATCCAAATTAGTTAGTATATAGTGAAACAATGATTTCAGTAGATTCCTTAATGCCCCTTACCCATTTAGCCCATCCCCCCTCCTACAACCCCTCTGTTAGTTCTCCATATTTGAGTCTCTTCTGTTTTGTCCCCCTCCCTGTTTTTATATTATTTTTGTTTCCCTTCCCTTATGTTCTCTGTTTTATCTCTTAAAATCCTCATATGAATGAAGTAATATTATTTTTGTCTTTATCTGACAGACTAATTTCACTTAGCATAATATCCTCCAGTTCCATCCATGTAGTCGCAAATGGCAAGATTTCATTCTTTTTGATTGCCAAATAATACTCCATTGTGCCATTTTGTGTGTGTGTGTGTGTGTGTGTGTGTGTGTGTATACACCACATCTTCTTTATCCATTCAGCGATCGATGGACATTTGGGCTCTTTCCATACTTTGACTATTGTTAATACTGTTGCTATAAACATTGGTGTGCATGTGTCCCTTTGGAACAGCACACCTGTATCTCTTGGATAAATAACTATTTTTAATTCTTTGAGGAACCTCCACACTGTTTTCCAGAGTGGCTGCACCAGCTTGCATTGCCACCAACAATGCAAAAGAGATCCTCTTTCTCCGCAAGCTCGCCAACATCTGTTGTTGCCTGAGTTGTTCATATTAGTCATTCTGACAGGTGTGAGGTGGTATCTCCTTATGGTTTTGATTTGCATTTCCCTGATCATGAGTGATGTTAGATATCTTTTCATGCGTCCTTTAGCCATCTGGATGTCTTCTTTGGAAAAGTGTCTATTCATGTCTTTTGCCCATTTCTTCACTGGATTATTTGTTTTTTGGGTGTTGAGTTTGGTAAGTTCATCATAGATTTTGGACACTAACTGTTTATCTGATATGTCATTTGCAAATATCTTCTCCCATTCTGTCGGTTGCCTTTTAGTTTTGCTGTTGTTTCCTTCACTGTGCAGAAGCTTTTTGTTTTGATGAGGTCCCAGTAGTTCATTTTTGCTTTTGTTTCCCTTGCCTCCAGAGACGTGTTGAGTAAGAAATTGCTGCCGGCAAGATCAAAGAGGTTTTTGCCTGATTTCTCCTCAAGGATTTTGATGGCTTCCTGTCTTACATTGAGGTCGTTCATCCACTGTGAGTTTATTTTTGTGTATGCTGTAAGAAAGTGGTCCAGGTTCATTCTTCTGCATGTCGCTGTCCAGTTTTCCCAGCACCACTTGCTGAAGAGACTGCCTTTATTCCATTGGATATTCTTTCCTGCTTTGCCAAAGATTAGTTGGCCATACGTTTGTGGGTCCCTTTCTGGGTTCTCTATTCTGTTCCACTGATCTGAGTGTCTGTTCTTGTGCCAGTACCATACTGTCTTGATGATTACAGCTTTGTAGTATAGCTTGAAGTCTGGGATTGGGATGCCTCCAGCTTTGGTTTTCTTTTTCAAGATTGCTTTGGCTATTCAGGGTCTTTTCTGGTTCCATACAAATTTTAGGATTGTTTGTTCTAGCTCTGTGAAGAATGCTGGTGTTACTTTGATAGGGATCGCATTGAATATGTAGATTGCTTTGGGTAGTATCGACATTTTCACAATATTTGTTCTTCCTATCCAGGGGCATGGAATCTTTTTCCATTTCTTTGTGTCTTCTTCAATTTCTTTCATAAGCTTTCTATAGTTTTCAGTGTTTAGATTTTTCACCTCTTTGGTTAGATTTATTCCTAGGTATTTTACAGTTTTTGGTGCAACTGTAAATGGGATCGATTCCTTGATTTCTCTTTCTGTTGCTTCATTCTTGGTGAATAGGAATGCAACCGATTTCTGTGCATTGATTTTATATCCTGCAACTTTGCTGAATTCATGGATCAGTTCTAACAGTTTTTTGGTGGAATCTTTTGGGTTTTCCATATAGGGTATCACGTCATCTGCGAAGAGTGAAACTTTGACCTCCTCCTGGCCTATTTGGATGCCTTTTATTTCTTTGTGATGTCTGACTGCAGAGGCTAATACTTCCAATACTATGTTGAATAACAGTGGTGACAGTGGACATCGTTGTCTTGTTCCTGACCTTAGGGGGATGGACATCCTTGTCTTGTTCCTGACCTTAGGGGGAAAGCCCTTGGTTTTTCCCCATTGAGGATGATATTAGCGTTGGGTCGCTCATATATGGCTTTTACCATCTCGAGGTACGATCCTTCTATCCCTACTTTCTTGAGGGTTTTTTTTTATCAAGAAGGGATGCTGTATTTTGTCCAATGTTTTCTCTGCATCTATTGAGAAGATCATGAGGTTCTTGTCCTTTCATTTATTGACGTCATGAATCACATTAATTTTTTTTGTGGATATTGAACCAGCCCTGCATCCCAGGTATAAATCCCACTTGGTCGTGGTGAATAATTTGTTTAATGTATTGTTGGATCTGTTTGGCTAATATTTTGTTGAGGATTTTTGCATCCATGTTCATCAGGGAAATTGGTCTAAATTCTTTTTCATGGGGTCTCTGTCTGGTTTTGGAATTACGGTAATGCTGGCCTCATAAACAGTCTGGAAGTTTTCCTTCCATTTCTATTTTTTGGAACAGTTTCAAGAGAATAGGTGTCAACGCTTCCTTCAACGTTTGGTAGAATTCCCCTGGAAAGCCATCTGGCCCTGGACTCTTGGTTTTTGTCATATTTTTTTATTACTAACTCGATTTCCTTACTGGTTATGGGTCGGTTCAAATTTTCTATTTCTTCCTGGTTCAGTTTTGGTAGTGTATATGTTTGTAGGAATTTGTCCATTTCTTCCAGATTGCCCATTTTATTGGCATATAATTGCTCATAATATTCCCTTATTATTGTTTTTATTTCTGTTGTGTTGGTTGTGATCTCTCCTCTTTCATTCTTGATTTTACTTATCTGGGTCCTTTCCTTTTTCTTCTTGATCAAACTGGCTAGTGGTTTATCAATTTTGTTAATTTTTTCAACGAACCAGCTTCTGGCTTCATTGATCTGTTCTACTGGGTTTTTTTTGTTTGTTTGTTTGTTTTTTGTTTTTGTTTTTGTTTTTGGTTTGGATAGCATTAATTTCTGCTTTAATCTTTATCATTTCCTGTGTTCTGCTGGTTTGGGTTTTTTTTTGTTTGTTTGTTTTGTTTTGCTGTTCTTTTTCCAGTTCCTTAAGGCATAAGGTTAGGTTGTGTATCTGCGATCTTCCTTCTTTAGGAAGGCCTGGATTGCTATATACTTTCCTCTTATGACCACCTTTGCTGCGTTCCAGAGGTTTTGGGTTGTGGTGTTATCATTTTCATTGTCTTCCATATATTTTTTAATTTCTTCTTTAATTGCTTGGTTAGCCCATTCATTCTTTAGTAGGATGTTCTTCAGTCTCCAAGTATTTGTTACCTTTCCAAATTTTTTCTTGTGGTTGATTTCGAGTTTCATAGCATTGTGGTCTGAAAATATGCATGGTATGTATGATCTTGATCTTTTTGTACTTACTTAGGGCTGATCTGTGTTCCCGTATATGGTCTATTCTGGAGAACGTTCCATGTGCACTGGAGAAGAATGTACATTCTGCTGCTTTAGGATGAAATGTTCTGAATATATCTGTTAAGTCCATCGGGTCCAATTTGTCATTCAAAGCCATTGTTTCCTTGTTGATTTTTTGATTAGATGATCTGTCCATTGCTTTAAGTGGGGTGTTGAAGTCTCCTACTATTATGGTATTACTATCAACAAGTTTCTTTATGTTTGTGATTAATTGAGTTATATACTTGGGTGCTTGCACATTTGACACATAAATGTTTACAATTGTTAGGTCTTCTTGGACTATAGATATGACTACAGATATGACTCCTTGATTATGATATAATGCCCTTCTGCATCTCTTGATACAGTCTTTATTTTAAAGTCTAGATTGTCTGATATAAATATAGCTACTCCGGCTTTCTTTTGTTGACCATTAGCATGATAGATGGTTCTCCATCCCCTTATTTTCAATTTGTAGGTGTCTTTAGGTCTAAAGTGGGTCTCTTGTAAACAGCATATAGATGGGTCTTGTTTTCTTATCCAATCTGTTACCCTATGTCTTTTGATTGGAGCATTGAGTCCATTGACATTTAGAGTGAGTACTGAAAGATATGAATTTGTTGCCATTATGATGCTTGTAGAGTTGGAGTTTCTGGTGGTGTTCTCTGGTTCTTTCTAATTTTTGTTACTTTTGGTTTATTTATTTATTTATTTATTTATTTATTTATTTATTTATTTAATCTTTTCTCCCCTAAGAGAGTCCCCCTTAAAATTTCTTGCAGGGCTGGTTTAGTGGTCACAAACTCCTTTAATTTTTGTTTGTCTGGGAAACTTTTTATCTCTTCTTCTATTTTGAATGACAGCCGTGCTGGATAAAGAATTATTGGCTGCATATTTTTCTGATTCAGCACATGGACTATATCCTGCCACTCCATTCTGGCCTGCCAAGTTTCTGTGGATAGGTCTCCTGCAAACCTGACCTGTCTTCCCTTGTAGGTTAGGGACTTTTTTTCCCTTGTTGCTTTCATGATTCTCTCCTTGCCTGACTATTTTGTGAATTTGACTCTGATATGCCTTGTTGATGGTTGGTTTTTGTTGAATCTAATGGGAGTCCTCTATGCTTCCTGGATTTTGATGTCTGTGTCTTTCCCCAGGTTTGAAAATTTTCCACTATGATTTGCTCACATAACCCTTCTACCCCTATTTCTCTCTCTTCCTCCTCTGGGACCCCTATGATTCTGATGTTGTTCCTTTTTAATGAGTCACTGATTTCTCTAATTCTTAAATCATGCTCTTTTGCCTTAATCTCCCTTTTTCTTTCTGCTTCGTTATTCTCTATAAGTTTGTCCTCTATATTGCTGATTCTCTGTTCTGTCTTGTCCAAGCTTGCCGCCGCTGCATCCATCCGTGATTGCAGCTCAGTTATAGCATTTTTAATTTCATTCTGGCTATGTTTTACTTCTTTTATCTCTGCAGAAAGGGTTTCTAATCTATTTTCGTCTCCCGCTAGTATTCTTATTATCGTGATTCTAAATTCTGGTTCAGACATCTTGCTTGTGTCTGTGTTGGTTAAATCCCTGGCTGTCGTTTCTTCATGCTCTTTCTTTTTGGGTGAATTCCTTCGTTTTGTCATTTTGAAGGGAGAAAAGGAATTAATGAGGTAGAAAAATTGAAATTAAAAAAATAAAAAATATAAAAATTAAAAACACACACACACACATGAAAATCGGATAGATAATGCTAGATCCTAGGTGTGTTTTTGTCTGGGTGTAGAAAGTGGTTTGAAAGATTAGAGAAACAAAATAAAAAAGGGAGGGGGAGAAAAAAAAGGAAATCGTTTGAGAATTTGAAAAATGAATACACTAAAGTAGACTAAAATACACAGAAGTAGAGAATATAGTAGAAAAAAATTATAGAAAATATTTTAAATAAAAAATAATAAGATATATGAATTTCTTCATTTTTTGTATTTAAGAAAAAAGAAAATAAATGAAAAAGAGAAAAAAGAAAAAAAAAGAAAAAAGAAAAGACAAAAGAAAGAAATCATTTGAAAATTTGAAAAAGTGAATACACTGTAGAAGACTGAAATAAAATGATGGGAGTAAGATAGAATTTGAAACAAATTACATAAAAGCAAAAAACTGTAGTAATAAAAATTAAATAAAATATATTTGATAGAAATTGAAAGTAAAAATGAAGTTTTTCTGCTTGCAAGAAAAAGAAAATAAATGAAAGAAAAAGAGAAAAAGAAAAAGAGGAAATTGTTTGAAAACTTGAAAAGGTGAGTACACTGAAGTAGACTAAAATAAAACGATGGAATAAAGTAGAATTTGAAAAAATTTACGCAAAAGTAAAAAATATAGTAATAAAAATTAAAGACAGATATTTTTAATAAAAATTGAAAATAAAAATGAGTTTTTTTCTCTTCCTGTATTCAAGAAAAAGAATTATAAAAGATAAAAAGTAAAAAGGGAGAGAAAAAAAGTTGAATAGATGAACCTGCTAACAAATTGAAGTAAGACTGGAATTGCTTCATTTTCCCCTAGAGGTCAGTCCATGTAGGTCTTTATAGTCCATAAATTTAGCTGGCAGTGCGGTTTGTGTTCTTGAAGAGCATAGTTGGCCCAGTTGGCCAGTGCTCAGTGTAACAGCTCTGCTCTCCCCTAGATGGCGATGCTAGCCTGTTGGGGTGGATTGTTGCAGTGGTCGTTGGTGCGCATGCGCAGGAGTGGTGAAAAATGGCACCACCCAGCCACCCAGTCTGTTCTCCCGGATCCCCAGTCCTGTACCGGTCCTCCATCTTCAGGTCTCGTCCATTCCCGGCTTTTCCACTCTCCGTGACCAGGCCCCAGGCAGTACCTCTTTCCCAAGTTTTGTCTCAGATGCGGCTGTTTTCCCCAGCCCCTTAATTCCAAAGGACTGTGGCTTTGACCCACTCCACCCCTCTGCAGGAGGGTCTCAACGAGCAGTGGCTGAATGAGCAATGTCTGACTGTCGGCTGCACCCAGGAACACCCGCTGGACTCTGCTGTTGCAGGTACCCCTAGACTGCTGCCAGGTGCCAGCCCGCCCCCTCAAAAAATTGTGAGACAGTGTAGCCTCAACATTTCAGGGTACATGGAAAATTGCAACACACATCTGGCACCAGGCTTCACCCTCAACAACCTGGCCCCAGCACCAGCAAATGTGGCTGCCTTCCAGGGTCTGCTGGGACCAGGTGTCTTCAATAGTCTCTACCAAATGTCCTTCCAGCAGTTGAACTGCTTTTCCCTGTGTGACCCGAGAACCTCCCAGACCCCACTCTGTTCCTGGGGATTCACCTTTCCCACCAGAGCACTGCCAGGTATTGAGCTGCGGAGTTGCAGCCTTTGAGCTCCCCTTGTTTACAGTCTTAATGGAATTTAAACCCTCTCTTTTCTCCCTTTTTAGTTTAGTCCCTGTGGCTGTTTCCAATTTTCCACTTTCTCTCCAGCTGCTTTTGGGGAGGGGTACTTTTCCCGTATTCTCCCCCCCCCCCCCCCCCCCCCCCCGCTGCCCCCAGTCTCCATTTCGGGGCTTCTTGCTCCCGAAGTTCAGCTCTTTGTGTCGTGTACCCACAGAATTCTGTGGTTCGGGTTGTGCAGATTGTTGTGTTAATCTTCCAATCAGTTTTCTAGGTGTGTAGGATGGTTTAGTGTTGGTCTGGCTATATTTCATGGATGTGAGACATACAAAAAGCTTCCATGTTGTTCCACCATCTTGGCTCCCTCCCCCCATAAGTTTTTTTTAAAGAATTCTCTAAAATTTTCTACCTGTAGGATCATGTTGTTTACAAATCAAGACAGTTTTATTTCTTCCATTCTGTGCTAGATGCTTATTTCTGATTCTTGCCTTTTTGCACTAGAATGTTATTAAATAAGAGTGAAAATAACAGAAATTGCTGTCTTATTCCTAAGCTTAATGAAAAAAAACATTTACTCATTAAGCATTAAATATAATGTTGGTTGTAGGTTTTTCATACTTATTCTTTATCAAATTAGGAAATTTTCTTCGATTCCTAGATTTTTGAGAGATTTTTAATATCACAAGTGGGTGTTAGATATATTAAAACATTTTGTCTATTTGTTGAGATATCCCTACGGGGTTTGTCTCTTAATATATGAATATTATATTCTATTAATTGAATTTTATTTTTTATTTAAAAATTTTTTAACGTGTTTATGTTATTTTTGGGAAAGAAAGATGAAGTGTGAGCAGGGGAGGGACAGAGAGAAAGCGAGGCACAGAATTTGAAGTGGTTCCAGTCTCCAAGCTGTCAACACAGCCTGATGAAGGGCTTGAACTCATAAACTGTAAGATCATGACCTGAAGTCAAATGCTTAACCAACTGAGCCACCCCTCTATTAATTGATTTTTAAACATTGCACTAATCTTGTATTCCTGAGATAAATTAGACTTGGTCATGATGTATATTTTTATACACTATTTAATTGTGTATTGCAAATATTTTGATTTTTTGTCAATATTCGTGAGAAACATTGATACTATTTTTCTTCTGTTGTCATATATTTATCTGGCTTTAGTACTGGGCTAATGTTGGTCTCACAGAATGAGTTGAGAAGCATTTTGGAGTGTGAATTTTGTACGAGTTTGGGGATAATTTATTTCTGTTATTTTAGGTGTATGATAGAATTTATCTGTAAAATTAACTGTGCCTGAGTTTTTCTTTGTTGGGTATATTTTAAGTACCAGTTTAACTTCTTTACTTGCTATAGGTTCATTCAGATTTTTCATTTATTCTTTTATTTATTTAAATAATTTATTTCCTTCTAGCACTTGGTATATTTCATTTAAGTTGTCCCCTTTTTGAGCATTAAGTTGTTCATATTTCTTTATAATCCTTTTCATTTTTGTAAGATTCATAGTTATATATGCCCTTTTCCATTTCTGATTTTAATAATTTGTGTGTCTCTCTCTCTCTTTTTTTTTTTTGGCCCTTCTCAACAAAGTTTTATCATTCTTTTAAAATTTTCACAAGAACCAGCTTTCAGTTTCATTGATTTTCTGTAACGATTTTTTTCTCTATTTCACTAATTTCTGTGCTAATATTTATTATTTCTTTCATTCCACTTCCTTTGAGTTTTTTTTTTCCTTTACTATCTTCTTAAAGGTAGAAAGTTATTGATTTAAAGTTATCTTTTCTAATATAGGCATTTAAATCTAAAAATTTCCCCTAAATACACCATTAGCTACATTACTGATTTTTTTATATATGTGAAATTTCATTTTCACTGAGTTCAAAATATTGTCTTATTTTTCTTGTTATGAATTCTTCTTTGAGCCATAGGTTACTGAGAAGTGTATAATTTATTTTCCAAAGTTTGGAATTTCTCTCTCTCTCTCTCTCTCTTTTTTTTTTTTTGTTTGTTATTGGTTTCTAATTTAACTTCTTTGTGTTTAAGAACATATTCATTTTCATCCTTTTGAAGTTACTGATTTCTATGGAATGACCTAGCATATGATTTATCATAGAGGATTTTACATTTACTCTCAAAAGGAATGTATATCCTGTTACTGAATACATTTTCCTATAAATTTCAGTTATATTTAGACCTTGTTGTGGGGAGAGTTGGAGATCATTTTTTCCTTGTTTTTGAAGCATAATTTTGCTAGTTATAAAATTATTGGTTGATATCTTAATTTTCTTTATCTGTATTGATATGTCATCTCATTGCTTTCTGGCCTCCAATTCTAATGAGAAGTCAGCTATTAATTTTGTTACATTCTTCTTTCACTTTCTGGGTAGCTTTTAGTTTCACTGTTTTGAAGATTCTCCTTTTGGTTTTGGCTTTCAACATTTAACTCTTGTGATGTGTCTACATGTAAATCTCTTTGTATTTTTGTGGAGTTTGAGGATCTTAGTGGGTATATGGATGAATGTTTGTTTATCAAATTTAGCATGTTTTTAGCTATTATTTCTTCAACTAATTCTGCCAGAGAAAATCAGAGCAAATTTTATTTAGATGGTGGTTAAAATATGCATTAAGTCAAAATAAAATATATTGGATGCTTGAAAATACTTATTAATGAAGTGTGTTAACCTTACTATTAGAAATCTAATGATGTATTTAGGAAAACAAGTAACTGGAATCTATATTACAAATAAAATTCAACAAGAGGAACACACTGAATAAAAGTGCATAAGATCAAAAGAAGAAATCTTTAATGAGGCAGACTATTAATAGGAATGACATTAGAGTGCTTACATTTAAAATATCCATTCAATTTAGGACATTTTGTGATTTTCAAACTTATTAAATATGTTTATTCAGGCTTATAATAAGCTTAATGGTTATAGGATATTTTATTTAAAATATTAGCTCTAATGATGGATGTGTAATCCAAACACTACTTGAAGAATTTCTATTTACTTTTCCTATTGTAGATTAGAATATATCATAATCTGAACATTCACTTGTATAATCATTATACATCTATATAAATTAAAATTTTATTTAAAAGGAGCTTCCAGTGTTTATAACATACAGATACATGAAGTCCTGACTAAGAGAAAAATAAAATGTTTCCAGAGTCTATTCACAATAAGGGAGAAATCATTTTTACACACATTAGGGGTAGTTATATATAATCAGCGCAGATAACCATATTCTTAATTTAAATTTCACTTATCACAACATTCTTCTTGATTTTGTTATCCTGAAATGTGATTTGGTAATTGGCTATTTGAGAAATGAGGGTTTTTGTTTTTGTTTTTGTTTTTGTTTTGTTTTTTACCATAGAACAGAGGTAACAAACCTTCCCATTATCTTCCTCAAATACCACACAGTCCTATCTAATTTTTTTTTTCAGAGAAAAGAAAATCTGTCAAAAGGAAGATATAGGTTAAAAAAACTACAAATCCACTTTTTAAATGGAATCACTTTCACACATAACCTTCAACTTTAAGTCAAATTTTACAAAATCACTATACCCCATTTAACATCTTCCCATACTTTTGAAAGTTAAAATAATAATTCCATGACGATGATTACTCCATGGCTGATACGTGGTCTTGAATCAACATAACATTATAATATATCAGTGTTTCAAAAATAGACAAAATATTGGTTTGAAATTAGTACTAACTGTTCCAGTTGTCAATATAATATCCCTCATACACTTTTTTTTGCAGTAAATGGTAGTTTTATTAATATGAATACATGAATAATTATTAACATTTTAAATAATTAGGCATGGTAGGAATATACAACATTATTCTTTAAGTTGTATACATGTTAATTTAAAAAATTAAATAAAAAGTCTTACTGATGTTGATGATTATTGTACTGTCCACTCTAGATTTTCAGAATGATGATATTGGACTCATCCCTGATGGAATAAATTTACCAAAATTTTATGATTAATGTCTGTCTTAAGAAAATAGTGTTGATCATAAATCAACTTACATCTTAATGAAATAAACAGAGGAAGGGAGACAGCTTCAGGTATACAATTTGAGCTAAATGACATTCTACTTGACTAAACAGGAATAAAGGATAGCCTCAAACATTCCATAGAAAAATTGTCCAGATATGTGTTGAAAATCTTCCCCAAAATTCTTAGTCCTGAGGCAAGTGGCTGCTTTGAGCACAAATATCCATCAGTTCCACTGGGCAGGTTAATTTGTTTAGATGTTTACAGATGTTGAGAACATGTTCTTAGTCCCAGATCTTTCACAACGTATCTTCAAGAGAGAGTCAAAGAAAGTATTTAGAAGGTGTTTTCAGATCCATAATTTTCCATGAAGACTCTAGCACTTTGCAAGTGTTCTACAACCAATGGTATTGATAACTACACGTAGTAGAAATCATAAGTCTTCAGTTAAATTAACAGCCCCATCATGAAATTCTGCTCCATAATTAAAGGCCAAGATGTATAAGAGGTTGATGAGGCCAAATTAATTATTATCAACAATACATAAATCATGAGATCTAGTATTAATTAAAATCAAATCACTTCATGAACCTTGTCTTTAAAAAATACATTTAGCTATTTGAAAGAATTAACAAAATTGATAAACCACTAGCCAGTTTGATCAAGAAGAAAAAGGAAAGGACCCAAATAAGTAAAATCAAGAATGAAAGAGGAGAAATCACAACCAACACAACAGAAATAAAAACAATAATAAGGGAATATTATGAGCAATTATATGCCAATAAAATGGGCAATCTGGAAGAAATGGACAAATTCCTACAAACATATACACTACCAAAACTGAACCAGGAAGAAATAGAAAATTTGAACCGACCCATAACCAGTAAGGAAATCGAGTTAGTAATAAAAAAATATGACAAAAACCAAGAGTCCAGGGCCAGATGGCTTTCCAGGGGAATTCTACCAAACGTTGAAGGAAGCGTTGACACCTATTCTCTTGAAACTGTTCCAAAAAATAGAAATGGAAGGAAAACTTCCAGACTGTTTCTGTGAGGCCAACATTACCCTAATTCCAAAACCAGACAGAGACCCCATGAAAAAGGAGAACTTTAGACCAATTTCCCTGATGAACATGGATGCAAAAATCCTCAACAAAATATTAGCCAACCAGATCCAACAATACATTAAAAAAAATTATTCACCACGACCAAGTGGGATTTATACCTGGGATTCAGGACTGGTTCAATATCCACAAAAAAAATTAATGTGATTCATCACATCAATAAACGAAAGGACAAGAACCTCATGATCTTCTCAATAGATGCAGAGAAAACATTGGACAAAATACAGCATCCTTTCTTGATAAAAAACCTTCAAGAAAGTAGGGATAGAAGGATCGTACCTCAAGATCATAAAAGCCATATATGAGCGACCCAATGCTATTATCATCCTCAATGGGGAAAAACTGAGAGCTTTCCCCCTAAGGTCAGGAACAAGACAAAGATGTCCATCCCCCTAAGGTCAGGAACAAGACAACAATGTCCACTGTCACCACTGTTATGAATGAACCTGGACCACTTTCTTACAGCATACACAAAAATAAACTCAAAGTGGATGAAAGACCTCAATGTAAGACAGGAAGGCATCAAAATCCTTGAGGAGAAAGCAGGCAAAAACCTCTTTGATCTTGCCCGCAGCAATTTCTTACTCAACACGTCTCTGGAGGCAAGGGAAACAAAAGCAAAAATGAACTACTGGGACCTCATCAAATCAAAAAGCTTCTACACAGCGAAGGAAACAATCAGCAAAACTAAAAGGCAACCAACAGAATGGGAGAAGATATTTGCAAATGACATATCAGATAAACAGTTAGTGTCCAAAATCTATGATGAACTTACCAAACTCAACACCCAAAAAACAAATAATCCAGTGAAGAAATGGGCAAAAGACATGAATAGACACTTTTCCAAAGAAGACATCCAGGTGGCTAAAGGACACATGAAAAGATATCTAACATCACTCATGATCAGGGAAATGCAAATCAAAACCATAAGGAGATACCACCTCACACCTGTCAGAATGACTAATATGAACAACTCAGGCAACAACAGATGTTGGCGAGCTTGCGGAGAAAGAGGATCTCTTTTGCATTGTTGGTGGCAATGCAAGCTGGTGCAGCCACTCTGGAAAACAGTATGGAGGTTCCTCAAAGAATTAAAAATAGGTATTTATCCAAGAGATACAGGTGTGCTGTTTCAAAGGGATACATGCACACCAATGTTTACAGCAACAGTATTAACAATAGTCAAAGTATGGAAAGAGCCCAAATGTCCATCGATCGATGAATGGATAAAGAAGATGTGGGATATATATATATATATATATATATATATATATATATATATATCCACACGCAGACACACACACACACACACACACACACACACACACACGCACGCACACAAAATGGCACAATGGAGTATTATTTGGCAATCAAAAAGAATGAAATCTTGCCATTTGCAACTACGTGGATGGAACTGTAGGATATTATGCTAAGTGAAATGTCAGTCAGAGAAAGACAAAAATCATATTACCTCAGTCATATGGGGACTTTAAGAGACAAAACAGATGAACATAAGGGAAGAGAAACAAAAAAAATATAAAAACAGGGAGTGGGACATAGCATAAGAGACTCCTAAATATGGAGAAGAAACAGAGGGTTACTGGAGGGGCTGTGGGATGGGGTATGGGCTAAATGGGTAAGGGGCATTAAGGAATCTACTCTTGAAATCATTTTTGTGCTATATGCTAATTTGGATGTAAATTAAAAAATAGTTTAAGAAAAATTAAAAAAAATCGAGACGATGGGGGAAAAATAAAAAAATGCAGTTAGCTCAGTGATAGGAGCATACTACTACCACTGCTAAACAATTTCTGATGGCAGATATTCATACTTATCAATTTCCCTATCATTACATTAACACATACCCTAACATCTGATGGTATTGATAAGTATTTAGATAATTTATGAGTAAGTATATTAATTAAGACATTTAACTTTTTTTGGTCAATTTTAAATTAGAAATTCTTCAACAATAATAGGAAGGCAAAGCTACTACTTGAGATCCACAGGAATTTAATTAGTAGTATGTCTTGCATTTAGTCCTTCACTCACTCATTCAATAACAATTTAATATCTGCCATGGGCCAAATTTTGTGACATACTTATGGATACATTACATTCACCTCCTGAAAGCCTTTGATTAGTTTATTCATGATTACAGTTAGGTCAAACCTACGAGGTTTTTTTTTTGTTGTTGTTGTTTTTGTTTTTGTTTTTGTTTTTGTTTTTTTATTTCATGAGGACAAAGTGATTTGCAAGGCCAGTTTTTAAAATTTCTTCTGGGGGCGCCTGGGTGGCGCAGTCGGTTAAGCGTCTGACTTCAGCCAGGTCACGATCTCGCGGTCCGGGAGTTCGAGCCCCGCGTCGGGCTCTGGGCTGATGGCTCAGAGCCTGGAGCCTGTTTCCGATTCTGTATCTCCCTCTCTCTCTGCCCCTTCCCCGTTCATGCTCTGTCTCTCTCTGTCCCAAAATAAATAAACGTAAAATTTCTTCTGATTGTAGTCAACAATTTTGCTAAAGCCATCCTCTATTGTGTGTACTAATGATGACCCACCATGAAAGGTATAAGCATGTCAAACAAATTATAGTATCTCAAAGGCACAGAGCCATGTACAGGTTACATATGGCCATAGAGGAATTGCTTTCCATCAACAAGAGATGCATAATAAATTCGGCAGGATTTCTATCACATACTTTCCTTAGTTACAAGTTAACATTTAATCCAGTAAAGTTCAACCAAATCAAAGGAAAGAAACGTTTTGTATATTCACTCTATACAGCATATTTTTCTTTTTTTTTTTTTTTTTAGATTTTTTTTAAAATTTTTTTTACATTGATTTATTTTTGAGAAACAGAGTGAGACAAAGCGTGAGCAGGGGAGGGGCAGAGAGAGAAGGAGACACAGAATCTGAAGCAGGCTCCAGGCTCTGAGCAAGCTGTTAGCACAGAGCCTGATGCAGGGCTCGAACTCACACACTGTGAGGTCATGACCTGAGCCGAAGTCGGACGCTCAACCAACTGAGCCACCCAGGCGCCCCAGCATATTTTTCTATGTACTGTGATGGATATGTGTGTCATAGCCTGCACAGTCTTTACTGCCTGTAAATATCAGCATTTGATAAAAGCTATATGTCATTTTTGAGAATAAAACTATATGTCAGGGATTGTTCTAGGTGCTTGACATTTATTATCTTTGAAACCCAACAATAATACTGAAAAAACGGATGTTTCCATCCCTGATTCACAATGAATTAGCATTGTGAATTAGCATTCACTCACTAAGGCTCAAATCCAGACGGACTCCAGTGTCTACCCTCCTAAGCATTATAGAGATATGGGCACTAAGGTCCTATATATAACATATTTAAAATGCAAGTAATAGCAACAGAAAAAAAAAGTCCACAAGAGAGCATAGGAAGAAGTAACAAAATGAGTAGTAATAATAGCTGTGGAAGGAATCAGTAAGGATGAGAATGGTCATAAGGCTTCAAGGAAATGTTAATGGACAAGTGGTTAGATTATAGATAAATGGTTGGAAAGTCAGTAAAATGTAAGCAGACATGATAATAAGCATGGATTGTTTGGGACATGATAGAGGCCAACTTTTTGAAAATTCAAAAGATGATGTAAATATATTTTGTTAACAACTTTGCATGACAGTGTAGAAGTCAGACTTATTCTTGTAGCTAAATGGAGTCAATGAAAGCTATTAAACAGCCAACAGCATGAGGGGACTAATGAGATGTTGTTCTTTGAGTTTATGAAAACACGAGAGAGGCAGACCTGTTAGAAGACAGTTGTAAATGTGGTCATGAGATCAGGCTGAGCACAAATGTGTAGAAGGCAGAGAAATATATCTGTGGAAGGATAATTGGTAGTTAGCGCCACGAGGTGGGGTGGGAGGAGTGTGATTCAGAATCCTTTCATCCAATGTGGCCATGAGTCCCAAATCTTCCAAAAGGATACAAAATGTTTTTTCCCCCTTAAATGGTTATAACATCCTGCCAGCTACTTCCTTGCTAGGCAATCTGTCCAAATTCTCATCTCCTGAGGGAATGGCCATCAATTTATCCCCACTGTTTGGGGAATGTGATAGCGGTAGAATAGGGGTTCAGAGAATGTAATGCAGGATACTCATACTTTATGGAATGGTCTTCTGTGTGTGTGTGTGTGTGTGTGTGTGTGTGTGTGTGTGTGTGTGTTTTAAACATTTATTTTCAAGAGACACAGAGTGTGAGTGGGGGAAGAGCAGAAAGAGAGGGAAACACAGAACTCGGGGCTGGCCCAGGCTCTGTCAGCACAAAGCCCAATGCGGGGCTCGAACTCATGAACCATGAGATCATGACCTGAACTGAAGTCAGCCGCTTAACCACCTGAGCTGCCCAGGCGCCCCTCCTGTGGTTTTGATACGATAGGAAGGTTTCTTCTGACTGAAGATAGAGTAAAATAAGGGGAGATGGGCTTGCCATTACATAGCTAAATGTAGGTGAAATGAAAGTGCATTAAAGTTTTTAAAATATTACCTAGAATCCATGTCCCTTTATAGATTCTGTTGTTCAGGGAATTGGGAGCAAAAATAAATGAGACTAGATTTCCTTTTCTTTTGCTATGATGATTATACAGATGTTCAGCGAGACTGATGTCTGAGTGAGAAAGACAAGCTAATGGGAACTGGATGCATTGCCTCTTTGGGTCGTACCTCGGAAAGCAATATATGTTCCTCTTCCCCCCCCCCCCCAATCATGACATAATCTTGTATTCATCTGTGTCTGTCTTCAAATTCTCTCACTCTGTCTCCAAAAGTGTATGCACGTGCTCACACACACTCACTCCATGGAAGGTCTTAGTATTATTATTGACTCTAATAAGGAGAAGGTGCATGTCCTACATAGTCCCATTCATTATGCACACATTCCCCTGGAATCAGGAAGTTGATAGTAATTATTACTCATGAGATGGGCTGAACCTGTGTTCGCCGAGTCCTGACTACAAGTTAGCCAGTTACCTTGAAATTGAGATTGGTTGTGAATATTGCAGAAAATTGAAAAAAAAAGATGAAAAAGTATGCCCCCCCAAGTCATCTTCAATCTTACTTCTAGATGTGTCGTCCACTGACCAGCTGCTTTGAAAGTATCATAAGGGATCTTGCAGAAGTGCAGAATCTCTGACCCCTTTGTGAAACTATTGAATCAGAATCTGAATATGACAAGATCCCTGGTGATCTGTGGGCATATTAAAAACTGAGAAGCATGGCATTCCTTAAGTTAGTTTGATCATCACTTTTCAGCTTACATTTTCAACATATATACGAGTGCTATCTCTAATTTAGCTAAATTCTTAGTCACCCAAGACATCTCTTGAGGCATTGTAGACTCTTATGACAGATTTAACACTATTACTTGTGGTAACTCTATACTATCAAGAAAAATGCATTAATTGATTTTCTTCACACCCTGAAAGAAAGCTCAAATCACTACAAAGAGAAGGAGAGGGAGAACTAGGTACTTTTTTATTACATAAGATTTTCTAAAAGATTTTATTTACAAATTCAGATCTTTAGCACAGCACAGTCTCATGCTGATAAAAGTAGAAATTTATTTGACATAACTGCTCGTTTCAGTGAAGTTGGCCCAAGATATTTCTTCAGAAATGTGTCTCAAAAGTAAGGCATTTCATTTAAAAATATTCATGGAAATTCTATATTCTTGTGTTGCTAGATGGATATTGCTCGTGACTAAATTAAGTCTCTGTTAACTACTGGAGGAAAAATACTTAAACATTGCTTGTGACATCACATTAACAATGAATAATTCAGCTGGATTCAATGTAAGAAAGATGTTTAATTTGAAGCTTTTGTTACGTGAAATAAAAATGTGTGTCAAGGAAGTCACTGTCAAGTAGCAAACATCAAAAACTCTTTGTATCCCTCTATAAAAAAACTAGCAGAATTAAGAGGCGAAGAGATAAAACATTGAAATATATCGAATATTTAAGTATACATATCAATTACACATATTCTTTTTACATATATGTTAAGATATCAGGTTGCCTATAGAATCATTGTTTAAAGAAATATGTAGGTCACAGAGTGGCCAAATGCAGAGCAAGATTCCAAATCATAATACCCCACATTTTAAAACCGGCTGCTGGTAATTTGACCAGTTTATATTTCTTTGGCATCAGCAGCAGTTCTGCTAAGGCAAAGTAAATGTCATAAAATGTTTTGTTTTCCAGCAGCCATTGGCAAATAATTGGCATCTGTTTTCTGTTGTCTAGCTGCAGTTGTGTTTTCTGCAACAGAAGCTTCCATTCCTCATCTAATAACTTGTTGATTTAGGACCCTCTAGGGACCAAAAAAACCAAAACAAAACAAAACCACAAAACACAAAAAATCCAAACTTACTTGAGGAAAAAAAAAGTCCTGAAAACATGTGGGCTTCATAGACATGGATTGGTTCATAGTGCATTCCATCATAAGATTGTTTGGACTCATCTCTGTCTCCAAAAATAAACAAGAACAGGAAATAAGTAACTCTTCCTTTGTTAAACCTAAAACAATGGAGTTTCTATATTGCAAAGTTGAAATGATACAAAAATTCCTTTTAAAAATAATTTTGTTTTCATTCACCTTCAACTTTGTAGACAAGAGCCAAATGTGCTAGTTATAAAGAAAAGGAAGGGGGCAAAACCTCCAGAGTGGAGAAGTTGGGTTTGCCTTGAATTTAAACATATTTAAAAGCTCAGTTAAGTGGGGGATGTGATTATTTGTAGAGCAGGAAAGGCACTTACAAATGCTACTGGAGGAGGCTCTCTGTTTTTAATATTTAAGAGCAGATAAAATGCCACTTTCACTGACTTCAGGCATTCTTCTGGCTGAGGACTAGGCCATTAATAGTCATTAACACTCTTTCAAATGTATTGCCAAAGTGGTAATGAAATCAACACCTTCTAATTTTTATACTGAAGCTCTGCCAAAGCGCATTTGGTCTTGTCACTACATAGGGAAGTGTGATGTGCTTGCTACTTAAGATATCAACATAAACACTGAATAAAAATATAAATCTTTTATGATGTTGGGACATGTTGCTATTTTATTGTAAATCAATAAAGATCAATTATTCAAACTTAGGCCATCATTTACCGAATGAAGGGAAGACAAACCGGTGGTGATATAAACTGGGGTCTCTTTTTTTTATTTTGGGTTGACCATCAATTTAGGTTTTACAAACAAATCATTAGCTGAAAAGCTATCCTTAGAAATTTGATTCCATGCCATGTTCCCACCATTTGTCATTTAGGGAAATGTTTCAAATAATTGGTTAAAACACACTGACTACCTTTTTTTCTATATAACAATACTTAACCTTATTCTTTTTTAAATATAATTTATTGTCAAGTTGGCTAACATATAGTGTGTACAGTATGCTTTTGGTTTTGGGGGTAGATTCCCATGATTCATTGTTTACATAAAACACCCAGTGCTCATCCCAACATGTGCCCTCCTCTGTGCCCATCACCCATTTTCCCCTCTCCCCCACCCCCCATCCACCCTCAGTTTATTTTCTGTATTTAAGAGTCTCTTACGGTTTGCCTCCCTCCGTCTTTGTAACTATTTTTTTTTATACCTAACTTGATCTTAAGTGTTGATGGTATGAAGTTTATTTTAAAGTAAATGGACAGATTTAGCAGTTGACGTTCCACTGCACCTTTGTTTATAGTTATGTAATGTGAGTAACTTACATTGAATTTTTAAATATAGAATATTCTTTATGATAGAAGAAAAAGATGCGTTGACAGATGGATAGAAAGGAGGAAGAAGGAAAGGAGGAAAAAAGAAGTCTTCCTTTGTAACCAATTTCATTTAAATTTCATACTCTTTCCTTTTCTTCCTGAGTCTTCTTCATTATTGAAACATATTTGTAGGATGGAAGCACACCTTCCTTTCCCCAAGTCCTACCCTCAAGCTGTGACGAGTGGAGACAAGAAACAAGTTAGCAAGGCAAATAGAGACAGCTGTGTCCCCCTCTCCCCAGCACAGATCACAGCTGCTTATGCAATAACCATCCTGTAGTATCCCTTGTCTAATTCTAGTTCTATATCTTTCTGAACTCTTCTTTCCCCTAGCTTCACTAATGACACTGGTCCTTCTCCTAGCACCACATGCCTGGGAGACCCAATGTATTTGTGTAGTCCTCAGAAGAGAAGATGTATCTTATTTCTAATTTCTGTGTCTTCAAAGACAAATAATGACCCAAATGGCATTATGCTTTTTCACAGAGGGCCTAACTGTAAAATAGAAAACAGTGATGGGCTTAAAATAACCATTCTACCCTCATCTGTTGCCCTTTGTAGCTATCAGCAATGGACTGAAGAGAAATGTTTGCTCATTTTATAAGCCAGTAAGACTGGGAAGCTGTATGTATGCATTCTGTCTTCCTTGCGCTAAAGAAGTATGTATTTATTAATGTATCCCTTCAACAGAACATGTAATTATTCAGGTGTTTCTGAGTTCCAAGTTGCATGATATCAGTGTTAAAACGATATGGTCTCTGTCCTGAGAATACCACATTCTAGAGAAAAATGAAGGTATGTCCATAAGCAATAGACCAGAATATTTTAAAATTAAGTAATATGATACATGGAATGAATAAAGTGCTTCAGGAGCAATAAGAGGTAAAGGCTTTGCTTGACCAAAAGGCATTTAACTATTCCTCTCCTATTGCCACTCCTGTAGAGTGCTTACGTTGGCAGAGAGATGCAGACAGATATCAGTCACCATTAGAGTGGAAAGGAAACTGGTGAATTGAAGAGTCAGAGCCAATATTTTGAGTTAAGTCATTGAATAAAGTAAAGTCATGTATGCAGAGAACTTGGTAAAGACTCTGGATCACTTTCTATACTTTAATGTTTACAGAGACTTTGCTCCATGAAGTCAGCAGTTAAGCCAAGGAGGGGCTAGAACCCAGAATCCACAAAATACAACTTTACAAATTGCCACTTACTCTTCACTTCACTACAGACACACTCGATATGCATATTGAAACTCACTCCATACCCTTACTTCATGGAAAGCCTACAGTCAGTACTACCTAATGAATGTCTTTAGGATTTATCAACATGGAAATAAAAACTGATTACATTTAAAAGTCTTTTAGAGCCTATAATAAAATGAACTAATTCCTTTTCAGACTATTACATAAAAAAAAAAACAAACTTACATACAATTAATTGCTGCTATGTGGCTTGTCAACAATGTTGGAATATCTCCAAGAAAGGATTTTCCATTTGATAGTTTTCAAAGTCTTTGTCCTCCTTCCATAGGTAGTATTTTCAACCTCTTTTATAGCAGTCATTTTTATATGAACAGTTCCTATGTTGAGAAACTTTCAGCTTCGAACACTAAAATATCTTCCCCCTTTACTCTAAATCTTTTCAAATGAAGAGTCTCCCCACCCCCATTTTTACTTGTTCTATACTGAAGTCATACACCAAGTTTGTCTCAATTGTTAGAGAAGAAAGGGGTAATACTAAGAAAATCCCTAATAAAGGCACTTCAAGGCCTGCCTCGTCAGACATGAAGATCATAGAGGATATGCAGGTAATATTAATATATTTTATAATGTTATGGAATTTTATTGTCTCTATTAAATAAATAGATTTGACCTGATGAGCCCACAGCGCAAACATTTCTCTTGATTCCTCTCACCTTTGATTTCAAGTATGTGCACTCCGCCTTTGAGTTCTTCCTTCCTTGAGCTTCCTAAGTGAACAAATTTCAAAGAAGAGAAGAGTCCTTCACGGTAATCCTAGAGGATATCTACTTAAGTATGAAAAAAAGATAATACAGCAACTCTCATATATTTCCCGTAATTATAACAAATGACTGAAAACTCGAAGATTGGCATAAATACTCTTTCCCCAGTCAAAATATTCTTGCATGAATATTGGGTATAGTATATTGAAATGTATCTTAGGCAGCTGTCTCTGGCAAGGGAGCATGTATGTAGTCACCATGAGTTGTGCATATGTCTACTTTTCTAAAACATTGCTTTATGGGTATATTTTTTACTTTGTTTTCATCAAAAGGTATATTTTAATGTCATAAGCCTATTTGTCTTGGAGTGTAATCATGATCCAGGGGTGAGTTTCATTTATAATATTCATTTTCCAACTCTTACTATTCAAGGGAGTGGTCCATTTAGAAAACATGTTTGGATTTTTAATAATTCTCTGCAAGATATTAAGTGTTAAGAATTATCTAAACATGTACATTATATATCAGAAATTAATGACACATCCAGATATAAAAAAATAGCTATTCTTTATATCTAAATAGCTATTTTTATAGCTAATATACTATTAGCTATAGCTAATAGTAGAATATAAAAAATAGCTATTTTTCTATAAAATGTGACTGCCAAGACTATCCTCATATGTGTCTCCGGAGGATCTCTGCCTTCATTTTGTAGTTAACAATAGTAAGAACCAAGGAAGGCTATAGGACTCCCATGACCATATAGCTGGTTAATCGAGTGCCAGGAATGAAACATGGTTTAACTATATTCTTTGTCTCATTACTCTCCTTAAAGATGATGAAGTCTATCTAAAATTAGTCACTTCAAAATTTATTTGGTACATTAACATACTTAGGTTGTTTAAAGTTTTTATGTGAAATTTTTGGTGGTCATTAGTATTACATGCAAAATGTAAAATACAGGTTTAGGATAAACCACATTTATAATCTTTATCAAGATTATTATTTTTAACTTCTAAATAATTCTTTATTCTGTTATTTAATCAAATTGACATTTGTTAGCATATGTATTTCATTATAGTTGACCCTCAAATAATGCAGGTTTAAACTACATGGTTCCACTTACATGTGAAATTTTTACATCATAGTGCTGTAAATGTATTTTCTCTTCCTTGTGATTTTTTTAAATTTGAGTATAGTTGAAACACAGTGTTATATTAATCTCAGATATTTATCAAGAAAATATATAAAGAAAGTGAAGCAGATCTATTATAATTTTAATACAAATTTGAACTTTATAGGTCATCTAACTTTGAAAATCCCAAATCTTAATTGATTACTTGAAGTTGGTTTTAGTTTTTTCTACAATTCTGTTATTTTTTTGTCATAAAATTCTAGGTGATTTGTTATTATATTAAGTCTACCTAAAATTGAGAGTATAATGATAATAATGAATGGCATACAAAAGTTGAAGATCTATGTCATATTTTGGTCCAAAAAACAATATAAAATTTGTTTTGTAATCAGTCTCACTATTGGCTTAGAATATCTGATAATTCTACTTATAAAATATAGTCAGGTATTTTATGTTAAAAAAAATTTACTCTTCAATGGTCATATTTAAGAAAATTAAAAGATAAGTTTATATTTAAGACTACTAATATTTGATACATATATTTGATAAATGACTCATCTAGAACATATAAATAACCACGGTACTGTTAATAATAATAACAAAAATAATAAACCACTCAATAAAAGATGGGCAGAGGACTGGAAGAAATGATATAAAAATGGCCAATAAGCATATCAAAAATGCTCAACAATATCAGTCAACAATACCAGGGAAAAGTGAATTAAAACCACTATCTGATAACGCTTCATTATGGAAAGAGCTAAGAAACAAACAAACAAAAAATGACATTATAAAGTGTTGATGAGGAAATAGAGAAACTAGAACTCTCATATATTTCTGCTGAGAGAGTAACATGGTATAATCCCTTTGCAACAAAGGGTTGGCACTTTCTTATGTAGTGAAATATACATTCTTATGTAGTAAAATATACACATACCATAAGACTCAACAATTCAACTCTGGTTTTTACCCAAGAGGAAGAGTGAGCATAGGTTCACACAAACATTTGTACACCAATTCTCACAGCAGTTTTATTCATAGTAGTTACAACCGGGAACAACTGGTATGTCCATAAATAGGTGTATGGATAAACAATGGAGTGACAGCTAGCAATAGTAAGAAGTGAAGTTTTGACATATGCAATAGCATGAAAGGATGTCAAAATTATTGTGTGGCATTAAGAACATGTGCAAAGAGTGGTACAGAACATACATATTCTATAATTTAATTTATATGAACTTGTAGAACAAATTAAATTTTTTTTAACATTTATTTATTTTTGAGACAGAGAGAGACAGAGCATGAGCAGGGGAGGGTCAGAGAGAGAGGGAGACACAGAATCCCAAACAGGCTCCAGGCTCTGAGCTGTCAGCCCAGAGCCCGATGCAGGGCTCGAACTCATGGACCACGAGATCATGACCTGAGCCGAAGTCGGATGCCCAACCAACTGAGCCACCCAGGCGCCCCTAGAACAGACAAATTAAACTGTATTATAGAAACCACAACTTTCTTTGCCAGAGGCTTCTATATTTTAATAATAAGGATATATCCACTTTTCTTTCTTTTCTTTCTTTCTTTTTTCTTTCTTTCTTTCCTTTGTTTTTTTTTTTAATTTATGAAATTTATTGTCAAATTGGTTTCCATACAACACCCAGTGCTCATCCCAAAAGGTGCCCTCCTCAATACCCATCACCCACCCTCCCCTCCCTCCCACCCCCTCATCAACCCTCAGTTTGTTCTCAGTTTTTAAGAGTCTCTTATGTTTTGGCTCTCTCCCACTCTAACCTCTTTTTTTTTTTTCCCTCCC
This sequence comes from Felis catus, assembly GCF_018350175.1. NCBI lineage: Eukaryota > Metazoa > Chordata > Mammalia > Carnivora > Felidae > Felis > Felis catus. Next base: position 106,416,365 of record NC_058369.1, read on the forward strand.
CTTCCCCATGGGTTCCTGTTAAGTTTCTCAGGATCCACGCAAGAGTGAAACCATATGGTATCTGTCTTTCTCTGTATTGCTTATTTCACTTAGCATAACATTCTCCAGTTCCATCCATGTTGCTACAAAGGGCCATATTTCATTCTTTCTCGTTGCCACGTAGTACTCCATTGTGTATATAAACCACAATTTCTTTATCCATTCATCAGTTGATGGGCATTTAGGCTCTTTCTATAATTTGGATATTGTTGTGAGTGCTGCTATAAACATTGGGGTACAAGTGCCCCTATGTATCAGTACAAGGATATAACCATTTTTCAAAACTCACTGATTTATACACTTAAAATCTCTATATTTTATTGCATGTAAATTAAACCTCAATTAAAAAAATACAATGTAATAAAAAGACCCAGGGTATAATTTTGGATATTTTTTTTTCATTTTGTGTTTATTGGGTTTTCACAGTGGCCAATGTACACCCTCAAAATTACAACTTCTCTGTCTCATTTATTGATACTCAAATGTAAAGGAAATAATATTCTTGACACCTGAAAAAGTCATTCCAATCTTAATCAGAATTTTATAAATGTGCTATAATTGATATGGACCTGAGATAGTTTTTATCTTCCATATTTATTTTTGTGCATCTTCTCATTCTGTTGAAGTTATTATAGAGAAGGAAAAATTTACCCTTTCCTTCTAGGTTCTTTGTCTGAACTCTTTAAATTGACATCAGACAGATTAACAGAAGACAAATTTAATTTCTTAAAGTACAGAAGCCTCGTGAAAATATGAGACTCAAAGGCAGACAGGCAATGGAAACATACACTTTCCTTAGCTAGTGAAAGTGGTAGGGGTCTGAGACTTCAAAGAGGAAGACAATTCACAGGAAGATGAGAACAGCAAATGTTTGCTGAACAAATGTTTGTCCTGTCCTGCAGATAGGTCTCTGGTAATAGCTGTCTTCCTGGGATAGGTTCTCTTTCTAAGTTCTTTTAGGCAGTTAAGGGAGAACTGAAAAATTTCTCCTTAGTCTCCTGAGTCTTGATCATTTTCAAGTCAAAATAATCCACATGTCAAAGTGGCACATTTTGTGGTAGAATATTTTGCTCCCCTTCATCATGTAAAATAAAAACACTGAGGAAAAAAAATTGCAAATTTTCTTTCAAATCAGTTAATACCATGTAAGCTTATTATACCATAATAAGCACTAAGGATTTAATCATATTCTAGAATAAGATACATGCATTCTATTCAACAGGGCTATGTAGCTAATGAGGCAAACAAGCAAACAGAAAATTATAATGGTGAAAGTGATGTGATTATACTAAATAAAAGATAGTCTAATGAGTGAAGGCTTTCAAGATGATGCTACATATTCTAGAGTCACCTACGATGCCATGCTGACTACTATGAAATGTCTTCTGAGGCTTTTGGCAAACTATTGATTGGTTCCAGCTAAAGACCAAGATGATTGGGTGTGTTTTTAGAAAGATTTCCACTGTCAACATGTGGAAATGAAAAGGAATTCACTGACTGACAACCACAAGCTGACAGAGTGGGTATAAGTCCATGCAGGTCTCCAGGCATAGATAACAGTCACTTGCAACTATGATAGCAAATAGAGTGGGGAGAAAAGCCAGGAGATTTGATAAGTATTTTTGATGTGACTTGTATATATCTTAAACACTTCATTTGAAAGAGAGGATACAGATACTATCAGAGTTTTTTGAGGTTGGGATGACCAAATATTACTTTATAGACTGAGTTTCTCAGAAGGTATGCAGAAATCTCAATTATGTTATATATATTTTTTTACATTTAAGTATTAATGTAAATTTACATACCAAAATGAAAGGATTAGGAATTTTGTATAGGAGCAATCCAGATCTTGAAAGGCAAACTTAAGATTTTTTAGATACAACATTTCAATTTCATTTTAATTTCATATTTTTATTTAATACTAAATTCAAAGCCTTGCTGAACCCTTTATAAATCTTGGGGGGGAAATTGTGAATTGTTCAAAATACTGCCTTTGAAGAAGAATAAATTAATACTGCTTGTCTATACAAGAAACTTTTTAATATGGTCTTAATATTTCAGGAATATATCTCTTTAAATGCAGTCTTAAGTCTACCTAGTTTTATGACCTATAAGATTTTTTCAGAAAGGTCCTATTACATTTTACATTTTTTAAGATTTAAATGTGGTGTTTTAGTTTTTATTTTAGTTCAATATTGTCTTTTCTACATATTTTCAAAATTTATGAGCCTTTGGATTCTTGATTTATTCTTGAATTGTAACTGATCAGGCTTTATACTTTTTCTAACATTAGAAATATTGTGAGCTAGATATAATGCCTTAATTTTTTCCCCTCAGGTAGGAAATTCAGTGTTTTGTTATAGTAATTTATTTACTACACTTAAAGAAAAAATGTTGAATATCAAGGGACACACTGATGATCTGTTTCTTAGTATGTACATTTTAGCCTGGACAATTTCTCTATATCAGTACTTTAAAATTCAGATCAAATACTTACTGTTTTATACCATATTTCCCAAACCTATATCCTGAATAATTTATTTTCTCTTTGATTACACATAATTCATATGTGTCTCTGCTAAAATATATATCCACCTATCTATTATTCTATTTGTTAATTCAGCAAACTGCTTGAGCATCCACTATTTGTCAGGCACTAAAGTAGGCATGAGGTATATAATGCCCAGTAAGACACTGCCCCTGCTTTCAGGCAGCTTACCCTCTTATCTATCACATTATTGAAATCTTGTATTGTTTTGAGGAATATTTAGCCAGTGCCTTCTATGCACCATGTTGTTGTAGGCACTTTGCATACATCAGCAAAGAGAACAGTTAAAGGTATTTGTCCTGATGGAGATTACATTCTAGAAGGAAGAGATAGTAAATGATAGTAAACATAATAAGTATATAAATTATAATTTAGATGATCATAAGTGCTATAGAATAAAGAAAGTATAAAACAGGTTTAGAGGATTTGAATATACCTGGGAGGTGGGCAGGAAGTGAGGGCAGGATACAGAATTAAATAGGCGGGGGGGGGGGGGAGGGCAGGGGGGCGGTTGGCGCCTGGGTGGCTCAGTCGGTAAAGCATCAGATTTCAGCTCAGGTCATGATCTCATGGTTCATGAGTTCTAGCCCTACGTCCGGCTCTGTGCTGACAGCTCAGAGCCTGGAGCCTGCTTCAGATTCTGTCTCCCTCTCTCTGCCCCTCTTCCACTCGTGTTCTGTCTCTCTCTCTCTGTCAAAAATTAAGAAAAATCATTATTATTATTTTTTTAAATAGGGGGGTTGGGGGCAGCCCTGCTGTGACAAAATTTGAACAAATACTTGAAAGACATATGAGAGTTGGAAAATGAATATCTGAGAGAAGAACGTTTTAGGCAGAAGAATAGGTAGTATAAAGTCCCTACTACAGGAATATGTTGCATGTTAGAGGTATAGCTAGGAAAACCATCTGCCTAGAGGAGAGTAAACAAGGGAACAGTAGAAAAAGAGCCTACCAGCAAAGTTTAAAGTTATAGTTCAATATGTATCTGTTGTCCTTCTAGAATCTTTCAAGATGTCTTGATATCTGTGATTTCTGTGTTTCATGCTGTGGTCAGCAAAGAGTCCATGACTTGTGTGTCTTCCTTTTTTTTTTTTTCCCCCTTATCCTCAATACAATGTACCTAACTTTCCTCTCTAAAAATAGCATTCTTGAACTAATTTCCAAACTTTTCTCTGGTATTTAATGGACCCCAAGGACAAAGAGTCACATTCAGATAGTGTATACCTTCTGGGTAAATCAGAGAAAACTAGTGGCAAGGAGATTAAATCCACTTGATCCATTTTTAGGGGCTCTCTAAAGATGAAATAGGTATTGGGTCTTAAGCTGAGCCTGCTATTTTTGTTGTGTGTGTGTGTGTATGTATATGTATATATAATATATATATTGGAAACCTATATACCTGGAAACTTAAATAACTTTTGTTGTTGTTGGACTTGAAAGGAATTTTTTAACTGATTATTTGTGAGAATAATCATTGGAGGATTTGTATCCTATCAGAGAGCATCACTTTCCACATATCTACCAGAAGACCTACTAGCACTTATGCTCATGAACCAAACCTCTCCACTTATAACCCATCCCCTCTTATATTTAGCAAAGCAGAAAACACATTGGAGGAAATGAAACTGACCTTAATTCAGGCTCCAAGTCTGGTTCTGATTGCCATCAGTTTATGCCTAAGGGTTGACCCAGGTTTGTTTTTAACCCTGACTTCATGAAATCTACAACTCCCTAACTGCTCCTTCTTCCTTCACGGTATATACTGCTCTTCCTTCCCAAGTTCCTGATATTTCCACTGAGGGTCACTGTATTTATTCAGTGCCAATAACTGAGGAATAAATTCTTACATGTTGGGTAGGATCTTCACTATTGTTTTGCAAATTAGCCAACTGAAACAAAATAGTGATAATGTGTTATTATAGTTAAGGTTAATATGCTGCTGATTACCTCTAGAGGATACAATTGCAGACACATTATGTAAAAGGCCTATTTTGTTGAGCTAACTGATAAATGAGCAAAACATTTATGTGTCTGGTTGTGTTAACATGAGTGTGGAGTTTCCAGCCACATAGAACTGCCTCAGTTTCTTTCTCACTCTCCTATCTGCTCCCTCCCAATGTCAGCTTCATCCTGAGTTCTGGTCCTTGTGTTGTTGCACACCATCTACCATTTATAGTCCACAGGGTAGCCAGCAAGTTGCTTTACCTCTTTTAACCTCACTTAATTTACTTATGTGGTTTGATAGTGTCCACCTGTTCATTGTTACTAGGAGAGATTGCTATATGAGGATTTCTTCTCCATCTGGGATAATGGGTGATTATTTTCCCACATTATTGTATGCCATTTATAAAAGATAAATTTAATTCATTTTCCATAGAAACAGGGTTTATTAGTATTAACCAAAATGTTACTTTTATCATAACAGTACTATTAGGTATAGCCAAGACATTACTTGTGACCTGTCCTGTACTTCTTGGAATTTCTACTTTGTTGTATTGCACGGTTTCACTGATTTATTCTTTGCAAATGAAACACTATAATGGAAAGATACCTGGCTGCCAATTGAAGAATACACTCTTCAATTCCCCCCCCCCCCATTAATAATAATAACTGGATATTTTGTAAATCTCATGTTATAGCTACTGAAAAACTGGTTGGACGTTTCCCCATTCAAAATTGCCAATGACTCTCACTAAGTGGGTGTTTTGAATATGTGATGCCATTGCTGATCCAATAATTAACAAGCAAAGAATTTACAATCTATGAATTTAAAGTGTTAAAAGTGAGCATACCTGGCAATGACCACCAGGCATGACAGACAAAAATGAATATATATATATATATATATATATATATATATATATATATACACACACTATATGTACATATACATATACATACACACACATACATACATATTTTCCCCCAATGAGTTAGCATTAGATGTAACTGTCATTTTGGGCTTCCTGTTGTGTGGGAAAATTAGGTATCCTAGGGAAATGCTGGAAGAAAATTTCATGATAAACTCTTTGAGTATCCCTTTCTTTGATCCTTAGGGAAGACCATTTCTCTGGTATAATGCATGTTATGGATGCGTCCCTGTCTAGAATCTATTCTACACTTTCCCTTTTCCCAACAGCACCCAAGTTTCCCTCCAAGTTTTTAACTTCACCAAGCAGCCACTACATATCTGGAGGTGGGCTTGATGCTTGAACCCAATCAGTACATCCACATTTCCCAAAACAGTTATTGTGTGACCTGATCCAATTGGGAGAATTCTAGAGACTCTTAATTGTTATTGTGAGGGAGAAAAACTACCTTTTTATCAGCAACAAAAGGAAAGAATATAAAGCACTTATCACCCCTGGAAGAAAGCTTAAAGCAATATAGGGAACAAACTTTAGTAATAAAAAAAATATGGGGAAGGGCAGAGAAGAGATTGAAACAGGAACCAAGTTCCTTATGCTTTCTTGAGCCTCTGGACCAGCCTATCTTGAAGTATAATAGAGCTCTGGAATTGCAGCTCAAAACCCCTTTAAATTGTCTTGATCTGTTTGAGCACATTGACTGGTACAAAAGACAAAGTCTTACGTATATATGGGCTTATGCATGTGTGTAGGAGATGTTGAGGAACTGGGCAGCTGTACAATTTGTGTACCAAACAAGATCTTTTATGCCTGTACCCCCATGATTTGGTAAGAATTGACTGGAAAAATTAAACTGATTCATCAGGAACTTAAATACTTCCCATATTGAGAATCAACATAGCATGTTTCTCCTATAAGTTTCCACATAAAGAATAAAAATGAGTCCTCAGAATATCTTACAGAATTTTCCACATATTATTCTATTCACTCAATCATCATATAATTCTGATGAGCATATACAACATCAGTAATTATAGTCTTTATTGAAATTCTTCTTATAAAAATAAGCAATGGCTTTGTGGTCCACACTTTCAAGCTGATCTTTGCTCCGGATACAGCTGACATGTCTTCATTCATATGGTTTTAGTGTTTTATAACAACAGTGGCAACATCTGGTTTAAGGCTTGACCTGGCTCTGATACACTTTCTGTGGAAAGATATAGGAATAATAAGATCTAGACAGTAATTTTAGCATAATAATCACCAATTTTGGAAAGTCTCTGGTGACTTCTCAATAGGTCAATTTCCTCTAACATTTGTTATTATAGCACTATGTACCACTGTTTCTGAGCATATGTTTTATATAATTGTGGGAATAATTGACTAATGCCTACTTTATTAGCCAATTTCTTATCCTCAAGAGGTAGAGATCATTGTCTAGAAATACTCACTATTGTCTTCCCAAATCCTCGCACAGTGTATGTCATTTAGTAGTAGACATATATAGAATGGAGAGAGGGAAAACTTATTATAAAGTGGAAGATAGTCAGATGATCATTAAAGCCAAAAAGCAAAAGTCAAGTGATATCCCCTTACAGAAAACCCTCAGTTCCTTTTGTTTAATGATCATTGTAACAACTAAGAATGTAAGGGAATGCATTTTAATTAGCAATCTAGGTACAATTTGGAGGTAGTGTACAGATTCTGTTAATCCATGAAATATTTTTAAGGCATAATTTCATGTGCATTCTTTTTCTGTTTCATGTGTAAATCACTTCAAATATTAGCTCCAGATGGTGCAGTCTCAAAGGTTCCATATTTACACACAGTTCAATATTCTCTTCCAAATAGAATGTGAAAGTAGCATTTCAAGCAAAAACCAGTCCTGAAACTGATCAAAGGTGTGACAGTCCTTAATCTTAAAGACTACCAGGCCCTTGCAGTGTTTTTATCAGGATGAAAAAGGCGCCCAATTCTATGTATGATTCATCCATCTTATGGAGGTGTTCTGGTATTCTCCCTCTCCCATTTTACCAATTTTTCTCTTCTTTTCTCCTTTCCTCCTAGTAAGAGTCAAAATGAGATAATGGGTTGTTTGAAAAAGTTTTCCCAGGCTTACCCTTTATGTATTGCACTCCACTGTCAGCCATACACACGTGGAGAGAAATGGGGGAGAGAGGAAAGAAGAATGTGAAGTTAGTTTTGGAATCTTACCATTATTTCTTCTCTCTGTCCTGCCATTTGCAGCAAAGTGGATGCAACTGGAGGGTACTATGTAAAGCGGAATAAGTTAATCAGAGAAAGGCAGATATCATATGTTTTCACTCATATGTGGAACTTGAGAAACTTGCCAGGAGACCATGGGGGAAGGGAAGGGGGAAAAATAGTTACAAACAGAGAGCGAGGGAGGCAAACCATAAGAGACTCTTAAATACAGAGAACAAACTGAGGGTTGATGGGGGGGTGGGAGGGAGGGGAAAATGGTGATGGGCATTGAGGAGGGCCCTTGTTGGGGTGAGCACTGGGTGTTGTATATAAGTGATGAATCACAGGAATCTGCCCCAAAACCAAGAGCACACTGTATACGCTGTATATTAGCCAACTTGACAATAAATTATATTAAAGATAAATAAATAGATAAAAATAAATAAAAATAAAAATATTCTCATGATGAAGACTATCTGTGAGTGTGAGCGGTGCTCAAGAAAATTTTATTGCCACTCGGTGTACTGAACTATATTGGACACAAGAAGTCTGCTTTTTGATTTGGGGCAGTAGACACTGTTTTCTAGAAACTTCTCAAGTGCAGTGCTGCTTCTTAGGCACTTAGGAAGTCCACAGAGTTTACTTTAAGAAAAAAACAATGTGTTGCCTGGTCTTTACACCCTCATGCCAGATTCTCTTGCTGCTACTATCTATCTCTCAATGCAGATTATGGCTGCACTGCATTATTGGAAGCTGAATTCTAAAATGGGCTCTTGGTCCACATTTCACCTTACCTAATAACATGACTCTTATGTGAAGGTTCTCAGCTAGGATTTTTTATTTTTGTTTGAAATGTTGCTTTTACATTTGATTCAAGTGGTTAACACATTTTTATTTATTGGTGTATTTCATAGGCTTTCTCTTTACTATGTTACATATTTTAATTTTGAATTTTATTCTTTGTTGCATCTTCTTTTTTTTTTTTTGTTTTAATTTAAACTGGAATAAAGATAGACTTCTTTTCTTCAAATAATGGAGGAAACTTATTAGCATGAGATAAGACAATCTGATGTACCAAAGCATGAGAACTATAAGAGAGAGGGATCCTTCAGATGGTCATTTGCTTTCAAAGCAATTCTCAGATTCAGAATTTTGTGACTCTTCGCTTCAGCGTTCCAACAACTATGGAATTAAGTGAAAAGGAATTTCCCCCTTACCTGTCATGTCTCTATAATAATCTCTTTATGTGCCATTGTTCCTATTCCTGCTTCTCTTCTCCTTGTCTAAATAATAGTTTCCTTACTCCTGAAATAGTCATTCTTGTTTTTCTTTTCTTTTTTTTTTTTTTTAGAGAGAGAGAGAGATGGGGTGGGGGGTGCCTCTCTCTTGCTTGTTTACTGTCTCTGTGTCTCTCTGTCTCTGTCTCATTCTCTCTCAAAAATGAATAAACATTATGATTTTTTTTTTAATTAGCAGAAGTCAAATCCATAGTAATCACCTATTATTGGTAGGGGTAATATGATGGTTATACTTCCATATGTGCTATTTGAAATTTTATATAGAAATTCAAATATCTATATCTTATTTCTAATTCTAGTAGGGTTTATAGTTTAAAAAATCATATTCCACAGTGTATTTGTCAATATTATGAATGATTCCATATTTATTGATTCCCTCTAACATAAAAGGAGATAGTGGTCTTTTATTTCCTCCCACCTTTCTTCCCTCTTTCCACCTTTTGTTGATATGGTACTCTGAATTAATATTATTATAATTTTTAAAAATTATATGTCTTCTCTTTTAAGATTTATTAAAAAGAGAAGAAAGACTCTGGAAATAAGGCGGCCTGTCCTGGATGTACCTTCCATACTCCCATATTTGACTGTTCACCACTCTTGAACTAGAGGAATCTTGTCAACTTGACATATTGATCACTGTAGAAACCTCTGGTGTGGGTATGGAGTTTATAGAGCTTTTGCCCTTTATGCAAAAGTCTAAAGATACAGAGGTGTATGAGAAGCTCCAATATTGGTTCCAAATATAGTACTAGAAGAGCTAGGTTCTCAAATACTTGAGGACCACCAAATCCAAATAGCCCTCTGCGTTTCTCATACACATGACCCACGCCTTGGATGTATATTGGCCCTGAATGGAAATGTGTAGGCTTCCGGTAACTTAAGAGATGGAGTTGGAACTAAATTTGTGTGCAGAAACTCCCTATTCTTGAGACGAGGATGGTAGAAGAAACATAGGGATTGGGCAGGTTTTCTCCAGATAGGATAGGAGAGGAGTCAAGGAAGACAGGCAGTTGCTGAAGGGCCAAGGATCCATCTCCTTCTATTATTTGAGAGATAACTGCATGAAAGATATTTCAGATCAGCAGAACATGACCTCAGAAGCTAGCAATGACATTAAAAGCAACAACATTTAACGATATAACTAAGAAGCTAAGTAGCCTGAGAGGAAGATCAGCCAACATAGAGAGCTTACTGGAGGAGAGACAGAAGAAAACTTGGACAGACAGTAAGTGATCTTAACCACTAAGGAAAGAAAAAAAAAGAATAATCATCCTGGGTCTAAATACTATAATCATTGAAATAAAAAATAGTAAGCAATGAAATGAACAAAAAAGGTCACTAAAGAGAGTAGAGTGAAATTAGTGGTGTGGAAAGGTATGAATAGAAGAAATATCTCAGAGCCTATAAAGCATTGAGACCTTGGTCTCAATGGAAATAATTAATAAGAAAGTATTATACTAAAAGAGAAATCCAAAATAATGTGGTTCCTCTGTTTCTTTACCAATAAGATGAGGATCATAATACTATCTCACAGGACTATTATAAAGAATTAAAAGAGTCAATATTTGTAAAGTGCTTAAAACAATTCTTAGCATAGAGGAAATGCTATGTGTTTTCCAAGTAAATAAATAAAACAGAAATAATGATCAAATCCAAACACTGGTTATTTGAAAGGACCAATAAAATAGAAAAACACCCTTTTTAAAATATTTTTTTAAATGTGTTATTTATTTTTGAGAGAGAGAGAGAGAGAGGGAAAGGGAAAAAGAGAAAGAGAGACAGAGTATAAGCAGGGGAAGGGCAGAGAGAAAGGAAGACAGAATCTGAAGTAGGCTTCAGACTCTGAACTGTCAGCACAGAGCCCGAGGCAAGGCTCAAACTCATGAACCACTAGATCATAACCTGAGCCAAGGTGGGCCACTTAACTGACTGAGCCACCCAGGCATCCTGAAAAACGCTTTATGACGATGGTTTTAAAGGAGAGAGAAGGAAGGCAAAAATTTTGGAATGTAAAAGCAAGCATCTCTAATACAGAGTAACTCAAAGCAGTTATGCTTGAACATTGTGTGCAAGTCCGTGGCAATTCGAATATCACGATAAATATATGATTTTCCATTTAAATGCAAATTGTCAATATTGATGTTAACAAGAAGTTAAAAACCTGAATGGATCTATTACCACAGTACAAATTGGTGAAGGGCCCCAGGATCAGATGGATTTCCAGTTAAATTCTATTTAACTTTAAAAGACAGATAATTTCAAAATTATTGTAGTTATTTCAAAACAAAACTGGAAAGCTTTCCAATTGTTTTTATAAAGGCCATATAATTTAAAGATCAGGACCTGATTGTAAATAGAATAAAACAGAAAATAAAGACAATCCTACCTTTTTGTTTTTGGTTTTTATAACATTTTTATTGAGCCCCCAAAATCAAAATTTTATTTCAAAATGTAATCCACATCAGAATAATGGATAAGATGTGTGATATCTTTTCATTCTCTATGAGACTTGAAATACAGTGTCTTCTGCAGTTACAGGGCATCTCAATTCATACTTCAATTTGATCGGATATATTTGATTTCTATCAAGGTATCATAAGATTGATATTTGTGAGAGAAGAATAGCATAGCCAAATTGACAAAACACACCTGAAAATACTCCAATAACCAAGTCAAGGATCAGACAATAAAATTTAATCTATACTAGTTTGAAATGAATCACATTTAAAAAGAAAATCCCATCCTGTTTAATGTTGAACAGTATTCCATTATACAGTTGCGTTACCATTTGTACATGCATTCATCCTTTGAAGGACATTGGTATCCAATCCAGCTTCTGATGATTATGTTTGTGAATACAGGTTCTGTAAGCAAATGCATTTGCCATTTTTGTGAATATCAGGTTTTATTTCTCTAGACTAAATTATCTCGGAGGACAATATTCAAAATAATGGGTCACTGAGTTCTCTTCCATGATAGTCAGGCATAGTTCAAAATCAAGATACTAGAGTTATATAATATTAAGTAACTTGCCTAAGGTGCCTCAGCTAGTGAGGGGTGCAACAATTTGCACCCTTACTTTTTGACTCCTAGTGATAATGGTAATAATAGTAACTATGAAAATGAAATCACTAAAGAGCTAAGTTTTATGCAAACTGTTATAATTGCTGTATGTTTCACTTCTTAGAAAAAGTTAAAAGATTCTTATATATCATGTAACTTTACCTTTATATATTATAAGGTGAGAAGAAATAGGAATTACAGTGTGAGGGGTGAAGGCATTTTTGAGATTAGATAAGAAAGGAAATGTTTGCTTTTGTTAGAGATGAGTAAGTGAGAAGCAGAAGAACAAAGAGAGACAGACTTCGTAGATTTGGGCTTGAACAAAACTAGGTAGGATACTCACGATCTGCTCTCAGTGAAAGTGATAGAGGAAGAAAATACACAAGAAAAGGTTTCCCAAAAAGTCAAGGGCTAGACTAAAGAGAAGCAGAAGTGGCAGTATTATCACTGTGAAAGATGAATGTAGTGGCACTTCTAATTTATTTAGTATTCAGGATTTCAACCTTAATTAGGATTCCTTTGTCACATCATTCATCAAATATACTTGAAGAAATGGAAATTAACCTCAAAGTTTCTGTCGCCTCAGGCATGCTTTTAATACTTTTACTCATTTCAGTGTATTGTGAAGTACAGTGAGTTGACTTGGAAATGTTTTAGTCGAAATAAGTAACATCCAAATGAAGAAATCGCAGGTTATAAGCAATTCTGGCAAAGATATAAAAAAGCAGCTATTAAATGGTTACTAACTTGCATTTCTTTCATCCAGGGCTAAGAACAGCAAGTTTTGTTCCAAAAATTTTGTTCTTGCCACCCTTATGATTTGATTTGCAAAGGTCCTTTGAAAAAATTACTTTAAAAAGGATTTTTTGCTTATGATATTCCACAACATTTGTTTGGCTAACAACGTGACTATATTTTTAAAGGAATTTGTGCATCTATGATTGTACTTTACCAAGATGGGCATAGAAGTGGGATTATTAATTCTGCAGGCATATTTAGTATGTACTGAACTATTTCAGTTACTAAAATAATCATTTTTCAAATTTTTCCTCTAGCAAAGTTTCACCCATCCCTCACATGTGATGCCCTTATTTATTCTTACCTACATGCGTTGCCTTCTTTGATAACACCAACCAAATAGAATGGATTACTCTCTCCCCTGAATACCTGTTGCCTTTGGCACACATATCTTGTATGAATCATCCATGTGCATAAATGTATGATACATACATACCATGTACGTCTCCATACAGAATATAAACATTAAAAAGGCAGAAACAGTGTTATATATATTTGAATCTCTCAAAACAAAACTTTACAGGCACTTAATGTATTAGTCATCAATTGATTCCACAAATAAATGAGTGAATAAATGAATATTATTAAATTCTCAGTCACAGTCTAATTGTTATTCGATACAGTAACACTGTACTTGTTTTCTTGGGGGATTGTAAAATCAAGTGATTTTTGAAAGACTTTTTTCAAGTGATACAGAATGGGGCATTTGTTATTGGTCCCAGTGTGGTTCCACTTAAATTTATATTCTATTAGTAAATAATGCAATGGCCATATTGCCATTAAGCACCAGGCTTAGAAACTAGTTTGAGCCCCTCTTTGACTATTCATCAGCTATAGCGTGACCCTGGTCACTTCCTTAAACTTGTCTAATTTTGTTTTCCTCATCAAAGAAGAGTGAATAATAATGTGATGTATTTCATTGGGCTATTTGTTTACATTAAATGAAGTAAATAAGTAACATGCTTAAATGAATGTTAGACACAAAGCAAGTCTTCAGCAATTATTGGTTGTTACTATTATTGACATTATTTGACATATTTATAAAGACAGCCAATTCTGCTGGGAAGATTGCTCCCTTTTCACCTATATCTTAAAATAGGAGACTGGATTCCTAATGCTTGAATTATAAAGGTTTTTTTTTTTTTTAGGAACAATTATGGACTGGCTTTCCCTAGTGAATTCTTGCATTTTATCCCAAATTATGAATGTAATTGCAAAGGTAAAGAATTACATTATTTTTTTAAGGAGCTCTATGAGTCTATCTGGTAGTTCCCAAAATAAAGTAAAAGCTCCCTGTATATGAATATTTGGTTGGAAAAGCTTGGCGGTGCTCTTAAACCAACGTTAAGTGTTGGCTTAAGAAACCCTGAGAATATTCTCACTCCTTGGAGAATATTCTCTGCGTCTTATACTTCAGAGCTGTCAGTCAGTATTTTTGATCATTAGCCATCTGTGATTATTTTAATTTTTGTCAGCAGGAGAAGGAACTCTTTTCCACCCAGGAGCTCTGTTATTACAATATAATTTATATGTAAAGAGCTCATTTCATCAGTGAGAAAAACTTTTACACAGCTCTTTTTTTTTTAGGTTTAAAAGAAACTCATGGATATCTTGTTTTTCTTTTCTTTCCTCAACTCTTTGCCACTGTTTCTCTGTCATATTTCTTGTGTTGTGTCTCTGTACAGAAGGTCTCTAAGTACCTAGTTGACAATTTTAAGAAGAGGAAAAAGTTGAGCTGATTTCCATATGTTTTAAATATAGAACATCATATTTATTGTAACTGATACTTTAAAACTTAATACTCATACAGAAAAATATTTTACTTTGCAATGATGTTTAATATTGAAGAGGAAGCTCCTAGCTGAGATTTCCTTATTATCAGTTTATTAAAAAGGCATGATGACATTTTAGCTATAATTATATAATAAGTGCAAGTTTTGAGGGAGGCAAAAACAATTAAAGTAAAAAAAGTTGGCCTTTTCTATGTATGACCGTGAGTTAGGATTTGGAGTCATGGAATCACATTCATACCTCATCCCACTTCTGCTTCTGATATCAGTTTGACCTTCAACAAGTCAAAAACTCCCCTCAATCACTTTACCTATAATGTGGGATAATAATGTTTAACTGAATATGGTTATTGCAGAGATTAATGAGTTATTGCTCATAAAATGTGATCCATGTATTAAAAATCTCTGCATGAAGAGTAGACTGAATCCCCGGGTCATTATTTCAGAGTGGTATTGTGAAGCGAAGTGAATTATTGATCAACTACACAAAATTTTAGGTCTTGAACTTTATGAAGCAAGATTCAAATCTCAGGATAGATGCCACTAGAAATGAGTGCCTTCAAGGTCCCATGCCATTTTTTGCAGAACCAAAAAATGTATCTTGTTTTGTTTCCTGGCAAAAGGGTACATTATATGTTGAGCAGGGTTGACTTCTGAGGAAATTACTGATGATCTGAGGCCACTCCATATATATATATATATATAGGAGTGCCTATATATGTGTGTATATATATACACACACATATTTATATATGTATATATATATATATATATATACACATTTTTTTTTACTTTTCCATTTAATTTCTCCTTTCCCCTTTCGTAACCCTAACTATATTTCTTTAGTTGTCTGTCTCTGCTTTCTTTAAAAACAAGAACTTGGAGGGCTTACTCATGTAACTTAAGTGGAGGAAGCAAACGATCTGTGTTTGCCAGGTTGAAAACTGCAGCCACAGCAAGACAACTCTGTATTTCCTCTGTCTGGGCACTTGGATGCCTAGTTTGAAAAAAATAACTGAAATGTGACATCATGTGTTCATTCAAACAATTTTTTAGTAAGAGGTTTTGAAACAGTGTCAGAAATAAAAATAAAGATTTCCTTGACACTCATTTGTTTTTATCTAGGAGTGTGAACACACACACACACACACACACACACACACACACACACACACACTGGAGGTATAGGGAAGGTTACTTTCTGAAATAACTATTCACCTTGGTGAGGAAATAGCAACTCCTTCTGAGAAATAGCGGGGATGGTAGCTAAGTGCCCAAATAACCCGGTGTCACTAGGTCTGGTCCCATTGAAAACTAACCTAATCTGTATCCAATTGAACATCTGAACTTAATTCCTTTGGCTCTAATCAACCCAGAGCATCTTTGCCATAGAAGCCTTGACATTAGTCATGTTCTCTAGAAATGTCAAGAGTAATGACAAATAATTACCCCATATACCTTCATGAACCTTGCCTTTTAGATGCAGTTTCTTAATTTAAAAAAGCTTCAAAGCATAGAGCTTTCTGGTGCTGACAGAGTGTTTCTGTATACCAGTCAACTTTTGAAAAAAAGGTGGCGTGGGTTCAGCATTCTTGTAGAGATAATTTCCCCATTAGCAAAACTAAGAGAATTACCGTTTAGATTCTCTTTCTTCTGTTTTTTTTTCTTTCTTTTTCTTCTTCTTTTTTTTCCCAAAAACAAATGAGCTGTAGTTTCCACACTGTAGCTGTTGAAAGATTGAGAGTTTTGCTTACTCTAACTTGAGGTTTCATGGCCCTGTCTAGGGCTGCTAAAATTATGTGACTCTCATACATTGTCTAACCATAGAGACCAGGAAACACTGGGATTCATAATTGTCCCATTGCAACCTGGGCTCATGGCCTCAAAAACATTTCCACCCACAAGTAGTCAGAATCATAACAACTCAGTTAAATCTGCCCTCCTAGTGGAGGTAAGAGACAATCAGGTCAAATATCAAATAAACTATAATTAAGCTTTGGGAAATTTAAAACACAAATGAGTTAATGATTTTATTTCTATGCAAATAACAAATCTTTGCGACAGATCACATGCATTTCTTACTTCCATATTGCCAAACTTTGATTTGATTGGTTCTATATTTATCCCCATGTGGCAGCTGGAGCACTCACTTTAGAGGGAAACTTTCCTAATTCCAGTCTATCAAGGAAAATCTGCAAGTTAAAAACTCACTTTTATCAGCAGGCATTCAGAGAATGGCAGGTGGCAAATAAAGCTCTTAGTGGATTATTCTAATTGCATTTTCTTTTACCTTCATAACTGAAAAAGTTGTAAGAAAATAGAAAGGTTTTCTATGGTTTCGACAGTTGTGTTTACTCCATTCTCTAACAAATACTGTTCGAAGTTTTCACAGACTCTAAGAAGGAACCTAGTCTGAAGCCCCAGTGTCAACTTGCACAATGAGTATAGAACAAAGAACTAGGAATGATTGCATGTATCAGATATATAAAAGTATTGACTCATGTTATTATAAATTATTTTTATGCCTTTCCCTAGTTTTATTTGTTTTCACAATTTTCTTCACTGATTCATTACTTCATATTGAAGACAGAAGAGTCAAACACAAAATAATAAAACATAAAATTTAAATAAAAGAATGAAATATTAAGATGAGGCAAGCTTAGGTCTAATGCAATCAGTAATTGGATTAGCTTGCATCTTCTTTTTAAAACAAAATCTATTCCATTATAAATCAAACCCCACTAAATCTCAGTTTTAAACTTTATTCTGGGTTCTGTATTATATGTCTGAAAGGAATTAATTATCACATATTAATTGGTTAAAAGAATATCTGAGCATTTCTGAGAAATAAATTTTAATGTAAGACAATGGACAGTTTAACAATTTCTTACTTTTTAAACAATTGAAGAGAAGAAACTTGAAGTCTTATCTTGGTGACAAACTTTATAAATGACTACCTATCCAGTAAGTATACTTCCTATTAACTTTTTTAAAGCAAATAAGCGTATATTGTGTAGTCAGAAATACATAAACACCTATATTTTTTTCCATTAGCTGGAAGAATCAGAAAAATAAGATCATATGATTTGGGTCAAGGCAAGAAGTAGAAACCCAACGAGAACATATGTTTCTCATTTGATTGGTCCACCTACCTCTCATTATATTATGGATTTATGTTTTTAACCTAGTCTCACAACAGAATATTTTAAATTTATTTACAGTTAAGGCATTCATTTTTTAATTTTATTTTAAATTTTTATTTTTTTTTAATTTTTTAATTTAAAAAATTTTATTTTAATTTAATTTTTTATTTTTTTAAAAATTTACATCCAAATTAGTTAGCATATAGTGCAACAATGATTTCAGGAGTAGATTCCTTAGTGCCCCTTACCCATTTAGCCCATTCCCCCTCCCTCAATCCCTCCAGTAACCCTCATCAGTAATCAAATGCCTATGTTTGCAGATTTCCAAAATGTATCCCATCCTAGTTCTCATAGAAATTACTCCAAAATAATATCACTTTTCTCAACCAGTTTTAAAGCAAAATTGTCTCAGTGTTGATAAATGTGGAATGTATTGAGATATAAGAAAAAAGCTTCCATATCTAGGAGGTTACATTTTTACTGACTTGGCAGTATATTTGAAGGTTGACAGAATCATGAGGAAAATGTATAGAAATATAAGTGAAAATGATGTGTTCTGAGAACTATAACAAGTTCTTTAATTTTAGATTTAGTTTAAATTATTCTTTTTGTATTTATTAAGTACCTTGAAACCTTCCAAAAATGTGGAAGAAAGTTTGTGGGCAAAGGTAAATCTAAACAGGTCAGGTAACAGGAACTAAATTTTAAAAAGGTCTTGTGTAAATTGTGAAGGAATTTAGGTTTACCTATTGTCCTTTCAATCTCTTCCCTCCATCAGGCCCTTCACGTTTAAAAACCAGCAATGATTTTGTATCAGTCAGGTCTCATTCAAGTGATTTAAAATCAGTCTCGTTCAACAAATGTAACCTTGTTAAATAAATATGCAAATGATTGTCCTACTGTATCTGGTTTATTTAACTTAGCATAATGTCTTCCAGGTTCATCCATGTTGTGGCAAATGGCAGGGGATCCTTTTTTAAAAAGAATAATATCCCATTGTATAGATATACAACACAATTTCTTTATCCATTTGTCTGTTTATGGACATTTAGGTTTCTTCCATATTTGGCTATAGTGAATACTGCTGCAATGAACATGGGACTGCAGATATTTCTTTAAGACCTAGACATCAATTCCTTTGCATATATACCCAGAAGTGGGATTGCTAGGTTGAATAGTAGTTCTGGTTTTAATTTTTTTTTTTTTGCAGAAACTTCTACTGTTTTCCATCATGGCTGTACCAGTTTATATTCCTATAGCAATATACAAAGTTTCCTTTCATCCAATCCTTACCAAAATTTGTTATCTTTTTTTTAATTGTTATTTTGTTTTATAGTAGCTATCCTAACAGATATGCTGTGGTATTGCATTGTGGTTTTGATTTGCATTTCCCTCATGATTAGTGATACTGAACACCCTTTTCATATACCTGTTGGCCATATATATATCATATTTGGAAAAATATCTATTCAAGTCTTCTGTCCAGTTTTTAATCAGGTTATTTTTATTTTTATTTTTTGATGTTGAGTTGAAGGAGTTCCTTATATTTTTTGGATTTTAACCCCCCCTCAGATATATGGTTTATAAATATTTTCTTCCTTCCAGAGGTTTTCCTTTCATTCTGTTGTTTCCTGGGTTCTGCAGAAGCTTGTGAGTTTGATGCACTCCCACTTGTTTATGTTTGCTTTTGTTGCCTATGATACTGGTGTCAAGGAGTTTTCTCCCCTTTTCGTCTATGAGTTTTGTGGTTTCTGGTTTTAAATTTAGGTCTTTAATACATTTTGAGTTAATTTTCTCTATGGTGAAAAATAAATGTTCATCTTCATACATTTACATGTCTTCATACTTTTACATGTGGATGTCAAGTTCTCCTACAATATCATTTATTAAAGGGTCTCTCCTTTTCCCATTGTGTATTCTTGGTACCCTTGTCAATGGTTACTTGACCATGTATGTGTAGGTTTGTTTCTGGGCTTTGTTTTCTGTTTCATTGCTCTTTGTTTCTGTTTTTATGCCAGCACCATACTGCTTTGTTTAATATAGCTTCATAATGCTATTTGAAATCAGGAGGTATGACGTCTGCAGCTTTATTCTTCCCTCAAAATTGTTTTGGCTATTTGGGGTAATTTATGTTTATAAGTTTTAGCACTATTTTTTTTTATATTCCTGTGACAACGCCATTGGAAGTTTAATAGAGACTGCATTGAATCTGTAGATTGCTTTGAGTACAGAGATAATTTTACTTTACGTTTACAATACCTTTTTATTTGCTTTTCTCGCTAATTTATCTGGCTAGGACTTACAATACTATGTGAAATAGCAGTAGGAAGAGTGGCATCCTCACCTTATTTCAAATGTTAGAAAGAAAACTTGTCAGTTTTTCACTGTTGAATGTGATGTTAGCTCTGAGCTTGTCATATATGACCTTTATTGTGTTGAGGTACTTTCCTTCTGTACCCAATTTGTTAACAGGTTTTATTATAAAAGCGTGTTGTATTTTGTTAAATAATTAATTTTGTTAACTAAAACTTCTCTGCAGTTATTGGGATAACCTGGTGATTTTTATCCATCATTCTGTTACTGTGGTATTTAACATTGATTTGCATATATTGAACCATTCTTGAATCCCTAAGATAAATCCCCCTTGGTCATGATGTATGATCCTTTTCATATGCTGTTGAATTAGGTTTGCTAATATTTTGTTTATATAATTATAGATTTAACATATTGTTTAATAATGTAACTAATGACTAATCATACATAAACCTCATGTAAAATATACCTGAATTCCCAAAAGTTTGCGAGATCAGAAGGGGGAAAGAGTAGAGCACACAAAACGTCGTTGATCATGCAGTGACTCAAAAGACACAGTAATGACAGACAAAATACACAGAGAAAAAATCAGAACAACATTTCTAGGATCAGCATGTTCCAGTAATGGAGAAACCATGAGCAAAACCAAGGACACTGATGAAAGATTTCTAAGGTTGTGAGAAGTTGTCAGTTCCCATGTGTGGAAAATGGGACTTAATATACTGCTCTGGAGGAGAGAGGTCAGAGCCAGCCTCAGTTTTTGAGCCAAAGCAGAGAGGTGGGTAACTTCTTCATGAAGTTAGGACTAGTAAAGATAAGACTAATGTTCTCTGAGAGTTATAGCCCAGAATAGTAAAACGATGCAATCTCACTCCTTGTAGAAGGCTTTACTGTGTAGCATGGAAGTCTCATGCTGTGGAAGGCTATATTCTTAGGGGTAGGGAAAAACTGAAAATGGACCACTCTTGACTGGGTCATGAAATTTATTCACAATTATTTCCCTGACAAAAGAGTATTAAATCTCTGTGGAGTAATATAACATCATTCAATGCCTCTGTATGTATTTTGACAAACAGTACCCAGCAATAAATAAATTATTAGGCATGCCAGGATCCAGGCCAAAATGTCAAAATATCATGAGGAAAAAAAAGATAATAGAAACAGATCCAAGAACATTTTATATGTTGGAGTCATCAATCACCAACTTCAAATGAACTATGATATCAGTATTCAAAAATAGATGAAATTATGATAAAACACAGTACAATTTAATTAAATTCACCAGAGTTACATCAAAGAGGAATGTATTAAAATGTTCAAATAGAAACTGAAAAATTACAACAGTAACCAAGTAAAATAACAGGCAATACAGAAAAGAGAATTAGTGATCTGGACGATACAGCAGTATAAAATAATTATTGAAACAAGAAAAAAAAAGATAGAAAAGATCTGAGAACATGACAGAAATGCAAGTGACACATATAGCAGGCATTGAAACCAGTAACACACCTAAACACAATTGGAATAACAATTTAAAGAAAGGGAGATAGAGAAAGAGAGAGAAGAGAGGGAGAGAGAGAGAAGTGGAAAAAGAGAGGAAGAAGTATTATTTGAAGAGATAATATCTGAGAAAGTTTTTACTCATAAAGGAAATTGAGGAAAATATTGAAAATCTCTATAAACCTCAAGCCCATACACACACAAAAATCAAAGAAAACTCCATAAAAACACATCATAGATAAGCTAATAAAATTGTAGACAAATAGAAAACTAAGAATAACCAGATTTAAAACAAACAAACATCATCTTCGAATGAACAATTATAACACTGATTTACCAAAAGAAATGAAAGTCTGTAGACAATGGAATGATACAATTAAAATGCTTAATGAAAATAAGAGTCAAATTACTTTTCCATACCCAGTGAAAGTATCCTGCAAACATGAAGATAAAATAAAGATGTTTTAGGCAAACAGAAATGAGAACATTCGTCACCAATGGACTCACTTCAAAAAAGTTCTAGAGGAAACTTTATAGACAGAAGAAACATGTCTCAAGATGAAAGTGAAGTAATGCATTACACCCAAGAAAAATCCATAATTATGTGTTTAAATGTAAACAAATATTGACTGGTAAATAAAATAATAATATTGTCTGTGTCCATCAAGAGACATGTAAAATAATGCTTATGGCTACGTTATTATAACTCATACTATAGAGTTTAGTACTGCAAAACAAAAAGAAAACTGGCATATCTTTTATAATTTCAGACAGAGTACAATTTTTGGATAAAAATATCAGGATGATAACTGACTGCAAATAACAATAGAATGATTTTCTACCTATGATGTTTAAAAATCACAAGCATTCTGAAATTACCACATCTAAAGTTATATATTTATACTTATTTATGAAACATTTAAAAGAAAATAAATAGAAAATTAATAGATAATGAACTATAACTCAAATTCAATATATCAACTAAATAAGCAATTTGCACATAAAAATCTGATCAATACAAATATGAAGCTTTATATAATAGATGCACACTAAAACTTGCATTCTAATAAAAGTACACATATTTTAATTAATACATGGACAATATACAAAAATTGATCACCTGAAAATATACAAAAGAAGTATCAAAATAATTAAATATTTTACACAAAATAAAATTAATATTAATAAGAAATTCAACACAATTAAATTCAAGCATAACATTCAAAAGCTAGTAAAATACGATAAAACAAAATAAAATTTTTTGAAAACTTGAAAATGAAGTCACAAGTTATTCATTTGTGAATAAGTTAATCCCAAGGGTTGTTACAGATTTTAGAGACACAAAGAAGTACCACATATAACCCTTATAGAATGACCCCAAATTGGTCCTCAGAAACAAATACATAGCCTTGGAGACCTGGAAAAAATACAAAGCTAGATAGCATTTTTCAGCTCAAAAATTAAGGGAGTTGGAAGTTTACAAGATAAAGAATAACTTGAACAATTTTAAAGAATGGAATTAAGATGGAGAAACTTACACTGTAAGATAAATACATTGTAAGGCAGAATGGTTAAGACATTATGGTAGGGACATAAGAGAATTAGAGCAGAAACTATTTATTCAGTATACACTAAGAGAATGAGTGAGTAAAGAAAAATCATCCAAATAAATTCCAAAATCAATCATCCATTCAACAAAAATCGGTAGACATTTATGAATAAAAAAAATGACAAAAGAAACATGAGAAAAACTGTGGAAACAAAACGGAAGGGAATTTCCTTCACGTAATAACAAACATGCGTATAAAGTACTGATGGAAAGTTATATACGCTAGCTCCAATGGGAAGTAGATTAGAAACTGTTTGTGTGGCTTGTCGGCCTGGATCCAGCTAAGGGACAGAAGTCACGTACAGAAATGTCTAAGGGATCACCATTACGTTGTTAAAGTAACAAGAGGAGAAAGCACCTGGCTTTGTTAGGATCATAGAAAGAATGGAATACAATTTTTTTGTTTTAATGTGGAAATTTGAGGAACAGTAGAGCAGGGCTGGGTTTCAAACTTCTGAGAAAAGGGTGCTGCTCAGCCCCTACCTGTTTGTATTTTTGTTTTTTCAGAACTCAGAGAAGGGACTCTGTGTGAGTTGCCTTCTGAAAAGGCATTTGAAATTGTTGGAAAACGAAATTGGGATCAGCCGCTGCCATTGGTAAGGATAGCCGCTGCCCGGTGATGAAGCTCTGATCCAGAAACAAACAAAAATTAAAATTAAAAAAAAGCAAAATAAGAATGGCAAACAAACACAAAGGAGCATTTCTTTTTCCAGTGCTAGTTTCCAGTCTCTTCCAGGTTTGGCCAAATGGAGAGTCAGGTGCCAAAGGCCTTAGCATCCCAGCGGAGTGTAGATGGGTAGATTGGAAGCTGGCATTTAATAGTGTTATAACTGGAATGTTTGCCAAATATATAACTGTCTACATACAAAGTCCAAGAATATTAACATTTGTTTAAAACTACTGTAGTCAGAATGATGTAAGTATAATGTACAAAAATCAAAAGCACTTCATGATAAGAGATATCTAACTAGGATATCTAAAATAATGAATCAGATTGTTTAATAAATGAGTCTGAACCTAATCTTAACAGCAATATACATAATATATAATAATTGCATATAGTAGGTAACAATAATATTGTATAACAACTATATATACATCAATAGAGATAATTATCTTTGTATTAAATGCTCTAATAATAGTTAAGAACTATATATAATTCATCATAAAACACCATTAAAGGATATTAAGAAGGTCTAATAAAAAGTATTAACATGGTTGGGAAGTCTCAAAATTATAAAACTGTCAATTTTCTGTAAATTGATCTAAAATTGTCATGTTATTACAGCTAAATTCTCAATAGATTGTTTACAAGAAGCTTTAAAAAGCAGGCTAAAAATTTTATGAGACAAAGAAAAAAATTACAATTAAAAAAAATGAAAACAAGATGGGAAAACTTGCTTTACCAAATATCAAAACACGTTTTAAAGCAGAGTGATTTAGGTGCACCTGGGTGGTTCAGTCGGTTAAGCATCTGACTTCAGCTCAGGTCATGATCTCATGGTTCGTGGGGTCGAGACCCGCATCAGGTTCTGTGCTGACAGCTCTGAGCCTGGAGCCTGCCTCAGATTCTGTGTCTCCCTCCCTCCCTCTCTGCTCCCCTACTTGCACTCTCTCTCTCTCAAATAAATAAAGACTAAAATAAAAAATAAAAAAATAAAATAAAAAAATAAACAGAGTGATTTAGATATTATGTTGGCATATGTGTAGACAAATAGCAAATAGAACAGAATGGAAAATCTAAAATCACATCTATGTGGGGTGCCTGGGTGGCTCAGTCGGTTAGTGTCCGGCTTCAGCTCAGGTCAAGATCCCACAGCTCATGAATTCGAGCCCTCTGTCAGGCTCTGTGCTGGTGGCTTGCTTCCTTGAGCCTGCTTCAGATTCTCCCTCTCTTGCTGTCCCTAACCGACTCACATTCTTTCTCTGTCTCTCTCAAAAATATACATAAAGAATGAACAAAAATGAAATCATATCCATGCATATTTAGGAACTTGATATATGTCAGAGGCGATAGTACAAATGAGGAAGGAAGAGACTTTTTTTTTAAATTTGTTTTAACATTTATTTATTTTTGAGACAGAGAGAGACAGCATGAACGGGAGAAGGTCAGAGAGAGAGGGAGACACAGAGTCCGAAACAGGCTCCAGGTTCTGAGCTGTCAGCTCAGAGAGAGAGGGAGACACAATCCGAAACAGGCTCCAGGTTCTGGGCTGTCAGCACAGAGCCCGACGCGGGGCTCGAACTCATGGAACTCATGGACCGTGAGATCATGACCTGAGCCGAAGTCGGACGCTTAACCGACTGAGCCATCCAGGCGCCCCGGAAGAGACTTATTTTAAATACTGTTAGGGTAACGGGCTGTTCACATAGGGAAAACTGAAATTGGATCACTGTTTTAGAGCATACACAATACCTAATTGTGGGAAGAAATAACAAATTTTTAAACTTTTAGAAGAAAATATCAAATATTATTTTTTTAATTTTTTAATGTTTATTTTTGACACAGAGAGAGAGAGCGAGCGAGCATGAGCGGGGGAGGGGCAGAGAGAGAGGGAGACACAGAATCCGAAGCAGGCTCCAGGCTGTGAGCTGTCAGCACAGAGCCCAACACGGGGCTCGAACTCACAGACCACAAGATCATGACCTAAGCTGAAGTTGGACACTCAACTGACTGAGCCACCCAGGAGCCCCTCAAATAATATTTTCAATGGTATCAGATCAAATAAAAACACAATGACACATTTGATTATATTAAAATGGCAATTTATTACCACAAATTATCATTTAAAAGAAGGTTAAAAGACAATCCACTGAAGTTTAGAGAATATGCGCACAAATAAAAAATGGCCAAACAATTAGTGTCTTGAACATAAAAGAACCACAAGTGAAAAAAATAATAATCTAAGAGATATATAAATTAAATAGATTAATAATAAATACACACAGTAGGAAATACAAATGTCTAATAAACATGTAAAAAGATATTCAGTAATTCCATGCCCATGAAATCTACTTTTCTTTGAAAAAATTACAATATTATATTTTGTTGAGAATGCAGAGTAATGAAGACTCTTATAGCCTTCTGGTGAAACAGTAAATTGCTACATCAGTCTTTGAAATTAATTTGCCAATATCAAATAAAATTCAAGATACACATACGCCCAGAATTTCCATTTTTAGGTATATAAACTAGATAACATCTTGCAAATGTGAACAAGGTAACATGTAAAAAAACACTCCTTACCATACTGTTTCTTAGCAAAAATATATAAATAACCTAAATAAACGTGTCAATAGGAAAATGGATAAATATATTTTAGCTGTAAAATGAAAAAAAGTGAGTCTAGATATATCAGCATTATTAAAATATATTTTCCTATATTTTTTTCCTTATCAGTCATCTATTAAATATTTTAGGGACCACTAATTGTGTCCTTTGACCAGAGAGAGGTGAGAAACATGAAATACTAAGTATGTGTTGATTTAGACTCCTCGGAGATGTGCTTAATTGGTTAGCAAGTCTGATATTAAAGCAGTTACAATGAACAAAATTTTTCTTTCTGTCACTAATTTGCTGCAGAATGTTGTACAATTCACTTTTTCCCATTTTCAAGAAATTTGGTTCATATACATAATTCCTAATTTTCCTTTCTATCCGAAAGGATCTAATATTCATCTAATATTCGTCATTCTTAAACATGATGCTTGCGTTAAAAGGGGCAGGTAGGAATGCAAATTTCTATTAAAAATAACTGTATTTCGCTTTAAACAAGTATCTCATCAAAGATAATTTATTGACCGTGGCTCTATACTCAGTGTGGCTTCTGTTGCCTCTATAAAGCACAAAATTTGATTTAATATTTTTCAGTTACCTACAGTAATACAGTAGGAGACCTCCTATATTCTGGGTTTCCATATGATCAAGACTGCTTTTCTGCCAATTCAGGGAGGAAAGTGATGTGAATATTGAAATCTGATAAAAAAAAATAAGAGCATTATCAGAAGACTTTCAGAAGTAAAACAGAAAGAAAAAATATGCTATTTTCCATGTGATTCACTTGTTTTCACTCTACACTGTTTTGTAAAATACAGATTTCCAAGGGGCTCTAGGTTCACTGTTTTTAAGCAACCCTTACAAAACCATGAATGTTTTTTGGAAGCTGGCAAAGTCAAGTATGGCACTCAACTGGAAGTATCAACTAAGCCAGTGGGAGAGCAGATGAACACTAAATGTTAATGAATGACTGATACATGTGTCCAGGCTCTTCTGTTTACATTAATTGATAAAGTTAATTCAAAGTAGATATAATATGATAATGAATTTCAAAAAGAACACTGCGCAGATTTCTATCTTGGAAATACTACTTTTATTTATTGCTTTAAAATAAATACTATTTTCAATAGACAGTTAAGCATCTTTGAGAAAAGACAGAGACAGTTGCTTCATACAAACCTAAAGGGAGTTTGGAATAATTTTCTTGCTCTGTAGGAAGATGTTCCTCAGGGAAAGCACATTTAATAGAGGAAATGTGTTGATTTCAGTAATCACAGATGTTTATTCCAGTCTATTTATATTTGACTCTACATTTTTTACAACGTATAAATAAATTTCATAAAAATTTGGTGCTAATGAGAGTATGTGATGCTGATAATCCTGACTACAGTTAGGGAAATTGCATGTGGCTCTCCTCCAGGTTTGTTCACACATCTCTACCCACATGCACTCCATATCAAATCTATAACACCCCTGCTATTCAATTACTTGGCATCTATTGTGCAAGGACTGCCAACCTTACTAAATTATATAGTACTTTGGGAAGGAAGACAAATTTCTATCAAGGAATAGCTTGAGATCCCTGTGCTTATAACCTATTACTGAGTTGTTTTGTTTCTTTTAAAGGTAAAATGTGTCAGTGGCCAGCCATGGTTACAGTCTAAAGTCGATTTTGCATCAGATTTCACTTCCTGGAAACTAAAAGAAATTAGTTAGAATTGTATACATCCATTTGAAACCTAAAAATTTCATAAGTAGCAAGCCAACATTAAAAAAAAATTTTAATGAAAACTCTGATGTAAATGTGTGTGTATATAGTCATATGTAATCATGGCAAACACACACAAACACATACAGTCTCTTAAAGGCTTACTGGAATAGAAGAACATAAAGAAAAATTATTATTTACTGAGGACACATTTAGCAAGACTCTAGGGTATCATTATTCTAAGCTCTCTGTAACGATAAGAATTACCTAAGACCTAAGTTTAAGCCCAAAATTGTGATCCTTACCTAAGACCTATTGAATCAGACTCTAGGAGTAGATACTTAGAGATCTGTAATTTAGCATTTGGTAGCTTGTTATAGTTGTTTAGAAGAGGTGGAACCTGGGAGGTGATATAAATCTGTGTCATTTATAATTGGAAATTGAAAAGCCAACATTTTCCTACTCTCACAGAATTTGTTTAAAAAAAGTTCCATCGATATACAACTTACATACCATAAAATTTGTGCTTTTAAAATCTGCAGTTGGTTTTATTATACTCAGAGTTGTTCAACCATCACTACTATTTGACTTTGTGTGTGTGTGTATGTGTGTGTGTGTGTGTGTAGTAAGAACACTTAACATAAAATATTTTTTAACATAATTTAAAATTTGAAGTTTCTTTTATATATACATTTTTTTCTTAAGGTTTATTTCTTTGAGAGACAAAGAGACAGCATTAAAAAGAAGCAAAGAGAGAGAGGGAAAGAAAATCCCAAGTAGGGTCCACACTGCCAGTACAGAGCCCAATGCAGGGCCTTGAACTCACAAAACCCTGAGATGATGACCTGAGCCAAAACCAGGAGTCATACATTTAACTGACTGAGCCACCCAGGAGCCCCTAGATTTGCAATTTCTTAATGAATGATGGTGCTCAGAATTACTTGTGCTTACTGGCTATTTATATATCTATTTTAGAGATTTAAATCCTTTGCCTATTTTTTCTTCTGCCATTTTTTTTAAATTTTATTTTTTTATTTTTTAAAATTTACATCCAAATTAGTTCGCTTATAGTGCAACAATGATTTCAGGAGTAGATTCCTTAGTGTCCCTTACCCATTTAGCCCATCCCCCCCCCCCCCACAACCCCTCACTTAACCCTCAGTTTGTTTGTTCTCCATATTTATGAGTGTCTTCTGTTTTGTCCCCTCTCTGTTTTTTTGTTTTTTTTTTTTTTTTTTTTTAACGTTTATTTATTTTTGGGACAAAGAGAGACAGAGCATGAACGGGGGAGGGGCAGAGAGAGAGGGAGACACAGAATCGGAAACAGGCTCCAGGCTCCGAGCCATCAGCCCAGAGCCTGACGGGGGGCTCGAACTCACGGGTCGCGAGATCGTGACCTGGCTGAAGTCGGATGCTTAACCGACTGCGCCACCCAGGCGCCCCCCCATCTCTGTTTTTAAATTGAGTTATTTATATTCTTATCATTAAGTGGTAAGCGTTCTATATATATTCTGTCTATAAGTCTTCTATCAGATATAGAACTGACAAATATTTTCTTTAGTTCTATAGAATGTCTTTTCTAATTTTTTTTAATCTTTATTTATTTTTGAGAGAGTGAGAGAGAGACAGAGTGAGAGCAGGGGAGGAAGACACAGAATCCAAAGCAGGCTCCAGACTCTGAGCTGTCAGCACAGAGCCCGACGTGGGTCTTGAACCCATGAACTGTGAGATTGTGACCTGAGCTGAAGTCAGACACTTAACCAACTGAGCCACCCAGGCGTCCCAGAATGTCTTTTCACTTTATGGATGATATCCTTTGAAGTGCAATAATTTTTTATTTTGATAACGATCAAATTACTACTCTTCCGATTCTACTTTTATTGTCTTTTCTAAGAAAACATTGCCTAATCTAAGTTGACAATGATTTACTCCAATATTTTCTTCTAAGAGTTTTGTAGTTTTAAATACTCTAATGTTACATCCCTGATTTATGTTGAGTTAATTTTTTTTTATGGTGTGCAGTAGGGTCCAACTATATTCTGATGTATGAGATTACCCAGTTGTTCGAGTACTATTTGTTCAAAAGACTATTCTTTCCTCCATTGAATTATCTTGGAATCACTGTCAAAAATCACTTAACCATAAATGGAAGTGTTTATTTCTAGGCTTTCACCTCTTCTCCACTGATCTCTATGTCTATTCTTATGCTTATGCCACCATTCTGGTTACAAGGCTCTAGTCAGTTTTGAAATAGGAAAGTAGGAGTCCTCCAATTTTGTTCTTCTTGTTCAGTATTGTTTGGTTATCCCAGGTGCCTTGCATTGTTATATGAATTTTATAATCAGTTTGTTTATTTTATAATATAAGCATCTAGAATTTTGATAGGGATTACATTGCATGTATACATTAATTTGAATAGTATTGCCACTGTAGCAATATTCAGTGACTCAGTCAGTGAATCTGACTGACTCTCTAGCCCCCATTTCATTTACCTCTTTTGACCATTAAGTGATATTTCTGTCTTTCCATCTCACCCAAGATTATCTTTTTTTTTTTTAAGCGTTTCTTTACAGGCTCTTCATGAAAGATGTGAAACACCATTTGGACAAAGTGCCTTAGTGTACAATATACATAATCTGTATAAGGGAGAGCAAAACTAATTGTTTTTGTGCCATTCTTTAGCTACTGACTAGTAAATCATTTTTTATCTTTTATTTTCAATTTTTATATATGTGATATGAGACTAATAGTACTTCACAAGCTAACGAGATATATATTCTAGAAATGGAGAATTGGTTTAACATCAAAATTAATAAGTATAATTACCTACATTAACTGAATAAAGGAGAAAATTATCTAGAGCATCCTAACATCTTAGTAGGTTCAGAATAAAGTATTTATCAAAACCAATTTTCTACATACAAAGCCTCTTATTAAAGGTGGACTATATGAGAACTTTGATTTAAAAAGAGGATTTTTAAAGGCCATATGATTAATATAATTGATGGTGAATAATTAAATTCTTTCCTTTGAGACCAAGCAAAAGGCAACAATATCTGCTATTATCACTTACATGTAGAATTATACTGGGGATGCTACCCCTGTGAAGTAAGGCAGGAAAACAGATATAAATGGTAAAATAGTTGGAAAAATAAATATAATTTGCATCTTTGCATATGACATATTTACATAAAGTCTAAAAATGTCAACAGGCAAAGTGTTTATATTGGGCGTATTTATCTTAATTGCTGGCTACAAATTTAGTTTAAAAAAGATCAGTTGTATGTCTATCTACTAGCCACAAAGTGTTACATTTAAAAAATAACATTTGAAATAATATTTTAGAATATGATACATATGGAAAATTAATAAATTGTGCATAAAATGTATGGATAAACATAAAGACTGATAAATTAAAAAAGACCCACATAAGTGACATAATATACTCTTTTTATAGATTTAAAAATGCAATATTCAAACATTTTTGAACTTGAATGAATTTAAAATCTGTGTGAAATTAAAGTTACCAAGAACACCAAGCTGCTTTTGAAGAAAAACAAAGTTTAAGGTACTGTTCTAGCTATACCTTGACTTTCATCAGTATAAAATTACATTAAGTGTTAGGGCTGATATTGTCATTTTAAGGAAACATGCATCTTCTTGGATAAACTGATGCTATGTAGTCACCTAAAATAAAATGAATATTGATGATTTCTTCTCACTTGAATTGTAGTAATGATTCTACAAATCACAGAGAAAAATTTGACAAAGTGGACTTTTAAAAATTACAATCGGTTTTTAACAGTGATGAATGAATCAACTCTTCTAATTATATTTTTGGGGTAAAAGACTTTGTGGACTTTTTATCATGATGGAATGAATATCTGGAAACACATGAATATTTTTTCCAGAGTTCTGTCAGCTACTGTTCAGTATATCAAGCTAAGAATACCCTACCTTGTTATTCATAAATGCTCAGGAATAGGTCAGCAGCCTTTGGTGTCAGATCAGCCTCAGAATCTAATTTTGATATTTTTACTTTACTAATTTTGATATTTTTACTTTGATATTTTTACTCTTTTACGTAGAGTTAAATCTCTACTCACCATTTAAAAAAATATACTCTTTTCCAATTTTTTTTGAGTATTTTTTTTCTTAGCCCACTGTGTGTTCTCTAATTACTCAAGAAAATGTAATTTGGTGAGTCCCCAAGGGAAAGTAAAATCAAATTTATTTTAGAAGAGGAAAAAAAAATTGCCTTAAAGGACATTTCTTAAGGACCTGTCTTCAAATCATTTTTCATCATGTGCCATAACAGAAATTGTTCATTTTATAGTATAAACTATTCACTCCCAAATTTCCCTTTATCTTGTATTCTCAGCAAGACAATAAGTTAACAATATTTGTATTTTTTCTGTATTTGTTTGTTTTGTTTCTCTTAATAGAGTCCTCCCTTAGCCGACTGGACAAAGGGCATCTCCAGTGGCCTTTTCCAATATACCATATACTAATTTCCATCTACATCTTGCTGATTGCTTCCTATTGGCTGATCAGGATAATGTGTTCAGTGTTAAGTATAGATTTCAGCAGTTACAGAAGGAAAAAAATTATAAAAAGATGCTGTTATACCATATCTACATAAAGGAGATTATATAAAAACAGTCCTGATAGAAATGTATATCTAAAGTGTACATGAGATCTTTACAGTTTCAGAGCCCTCATAAATAATTGCTACAATCTAGAAAATCAACTGTATCTGACAAATTAAAATTCACTGAATTTTCCTGATTTAGTGGTATTGCATTTTGCACTTTCTTTACCAAGGAACCTAGAATGCTGTTTATTATGGTGAAAACACTGTTGAAACTTCACTTGCTTTGAAATATAATCCCTAAAACTGACCTGACTTAAATGATAAAGGTAATCACTGAGTTGATAAGCTTTTGAAAATACCTGAGAAAGAAACATAGTGATTCTAGGCTTTAAAGCAGTAAACAGCATAACATTATTTAGTTGGATTCCATGCAATTACTTGTGTGTCATCAGAATCTCAGTATGGAAGACAAATTCTGTCTTCCTCTTTCCCTCCTTCTTTCTCTTTCTCTTCTTTCTTTCTCTAACTTTCCCTCCATCCCTTCATTTCTTTCCCTAATCCTCACTCCAAAGAAGTAAAGAATATAATTGTTGTGATGTGACAAGAATAGACATGAAGGCTTGATTCCAGCTTAGAAAATGTTTTCCATTTGCAGCCCATGAAAGACTACCTAAATTACACTGTCTAAAGAGAACATTGGTGATTTCATGTGATTCCAGTTTGGCTTTAATTTTAATAATCAATTTTATTTGTTATATGAAAAAATACTGAAACCAACATGTTTTAAGAAATCATTTTTAAAAGTCATTGTCATCAGAATGTCCCCAAATAGGTATTTGTTTATTAGTAAATTAGTAAATAATTTAAAGAGAATTTCTAGTTCCTATATAGAGTAATTGATATTTGGGATGGAATAGGAAGGCTAAAATATCATTCATTTGAATCCACTGACAGTCATTGTGAGCTGGAAGATAGTGAGGGTTCCCTTTTATATACATACTAAATTTCCTGCTTAACTTTCAGTGTATTTTACTCTATGTGAGGACGTACATATAACACTCTTTACTAGTGGGGTTCTTACACTGAAAAATTCATTTCTTACACTGAAAAATTTATTTTGCGGTAAAATTAAATTTTGTCTATGCAGTGTTCAACAGTAACACAATTGTGTTGTCTTGTAATGGTCTTTATTTGGCGACAGTTTAAGTCAAATATCAAGTAACCTCATTCCCTTCCATTCTTCTGTACAGTAACTTTCCTAATTATTTAGAAAACACAGCACAAGCCCATGATAATTAATATATTTTTAAGAAACAAACTCTTATTTTCTAGCACTATTTATATACGTCTAATAATTTGATAAAAACATAGTTCATCCATTTTTAAAACTAAAAAAACGTTGCCTAGTCTTTCTCTAGTTTGAAGGTAGCAAACTTTATGTATATTGACATAATGTTTTTACAGATCAGTTTGGGTCTGTTTATTCTTTCCATTTGATGCTTGCTTACTGTTGATTTTATTGTGATTTGCTTACAGATATTCACATACAATATACTTCACTTTTCTCAATTATCTGTACACCTCTAGTGACCTAATCTTACCACTTTATTTTGAAATTAAAGAAACTAAAAGCAGAAAGGTTAAATGAACTGTCCACGGCTGCACATATATTGGCAATGGCAGAAAAATACTAGTGTCTTCCTTCCCCACCAATGTATACAATGTATATTGGAGGAGTGGAGAGAGGTGCACAGGTGAGGAGATGAGGGGGAGGGAACAGGAGAACCCTCTCCGAATGTTGCTGTATCACCATAGTCTTCCCATTGCCCTTGGCTGATTTACTTCCATTGGTTCCATCTCTTTTTACTCTCCTCCGAAAGAATAAACCAAGCCAAAATTTATGCTAGGACAATATTAGTTACACTATTTATACTTTGGGAAAAAGAGGAACCCAAACTTGAAGTGGCATTTATAAGAACTCTTGACTAATAGAATAATGTTTTTAAGATTCTTGCCACTGTCTAAGTAACCTATTTGAGGAAAAGAAAATGAAAAGAGGGTTTGTAGTTAGTATAAAAGGAAAAGCAGATAAGTAAATATAGAGTTGTTTTATCCAACAGCAAGAGCCCATCAGAGAGTCTTCATTGTGTCATTCACGTGTTAGCCACTAGCCTAGAAGATACCACACTGGACAGAGGTGAAATGGTGGAACAGTCTAATGCAGAAAGCAAACCTAAGAAAGGAAGAACATATTTGTTTCTGTTAAGCTCTGTTCATCCAGGCTCTGAAAAGCTTTTTGATTCCTTTGTCTTCCCTATGAGGGACAGGAAAAAAGCTACTGTTGGAAAAGCCTTGTTCAATTAGCCATGCTCTTCTTTTGTGTTTTGTGATACATACAGCTTCTCCTATGTATTTTATTTTTTTTTAATTTTTTTTCAATGTTTTTATTTATTTTTGGGACAGAGAGAGACAGACCATGAACGGGGGAGGGGCAGAGAGAGAGGGAGACATAGAATCGGAAACAGGCTTCCAGGCTCCGAGCCATCAGCCCAGAGCCTGACGCCGGGCTCGAACTCACGGACCGCGAGATCGTGACCTGGCTGAAGTCGGACACTTAACCGACTGTGCCACCCAGGCGCCCCTCTCCTATGTATTTTAATAGCCAGTGTTCACTTTTGATAATAAGTAACATGTGAACACAGTGTTCTTTTTCATTTTTATCTTCTTAATAATCAGTTGAGAATTTGTAATTTAAAAATATTGGCATTTGTTGGGGCCCCAGGGTGGCTCAGTTGGTTGCGTCCAGCTCTTGATTTTGGGCTCAGGTCATGATCTCCCCATTTGTGAGCCCCACATCAAACTCTGAGCTGTAAGCGCGGAGCCTGCTTGGGATTCTCTCTCTACTGCCTCTCTCTGCCACTGCCCTCTTTGCACATGCTCTCTCTCTCTCTCTCTCTCTCTCTCTCTCAAAATAAGTAAATAAACTCATAAAAATTTTGTTTTAAATTTAAAATATTGACACTTGTTTTACTGAGATGTGCCTTTGTTTTGGTTGAATTTTTGTCTTTTGGCTTGGCCAACATGAATTCATTACAACATTCTCTCTTTGGTGTGTTCATTTCTCAATTTCAAAATATCTGAAATACAAGCTTTATTTTATAAAGCGTCTTTAAATCATTTGGGATTGAGAAAATTCACCGTCCTTCTAATCTCTCATATCCTTCTTCCATTTAATTGATGACATTGTACCTTGTTTTGAAGATGTGAGAGGAAATCCATTCCATGAAGGAAAAAAATGCAATCTTATTTATTCTCACAATACTGTAAAATGGTGGGCAGAACTGGACTAAATTATTAGAATGTTTTCTGTCTCAAAGCATATCTATTCTTGATCTTCCTTTAGTATTAAAAATGTTGTAAAGTAACCAGTGTCAGCCTTCCTGTAGAAATAAAGTACACTGAAACACATCTTCATTAACAAATTTCATGGGGTGCCTGCCTGAGTGGCTCAGTTGGTTGAGCGTCTGACTTCAGCTCAGGTCAGGATCTCACAGTTTGTGAGTTCAAGCCCTGCATTGGGCTCTGTGCTGACAGCTCAGAGCCTGGAGCCTGTTTCAGATTCTGTGTCTCCCTCTCTCTGCCCCTTCCCCCCTCATGCTCTGTCTCCTTCTGTCTCTCAAAAATGAATAAATGTTAAAAAAAATTTAAAAAAACACAAAATTTCATTACAGCTATAACATAATATAAATTATATATAAACATGTTTATATATAAACTTGTAAACATATATATATATATATATATATACACATATGTATATATGTATATATATATATTTGTTAAGTATATAAAGTTGCAGTTCCAAAAGCTCTTGACCTATAAATACCTGGCAGCTAACAGCACCGTATTCTAGCTAAATTCTTCTGACATTCATATTCTCAACTTCAATATATTCCTTTCATATTTTAATGAAAATTATAGTTACATTATCTATAACACAAGACCCTAAGCCATTTTAAATTTTAGCGATTATTCTTCAATTGTTCTTTCTCATCTATTTCAGATAATTTAGAAGAAAAACAATGGAGTCATTTTGGAACCCAGTTAGTGAAAAAGAGTGAGAGACAATGTATACCCCTTTCTCAGGTAGCTTTAAAATGTCTGCAAAGTGAATAGATATATGTCTTTACTACCTTACAAGGGTTTTGTAAGAATCAACTGGAATAATTTCAGTAAAATAACCGTGAGGACTATACAGATATAAAATATTGGAAATATTGACAGAATTTTTTTATGAAGCAAACCGCTCCTTCTATGTTGGGTTAAACATAATATTAAGGGAGTACCAAAAATATAAAACATATGATCTTCACCCTTAAATTTAAGAACAACAATTGAATGTGACTTGATCTGCATCAAGTCTCTAAGTCTGTTAAGAGCTGTGATATGGCCCTGAAATCGTAAACCTATGTTTCCTTTTATATAAAATCAATTGGACTTGTAGTTTCAACCTAGAGATGACAGATACAAGTTCAATATCATTAGCTGTAATTGATTTTGTTTTTAGTTGACTGGCTTATAGAAAAAAAAAAGGCATTCCTACTCCCTTATTGACTAAACTGTATACATTAGTAAAGCCAAAAAACCTGCCAAATCCCAATTAAAAGTTGGCTTTTTTTCTGGGGATAAATATGAATCAAAGATGAAATTTCCAAGTTCTTGATGTTCCAAGTGGCCCTTGATATCTCTTTCACTGTACCTCATTTTTTGTTTTTCAAAAATATATGTAAATGACTCACACGATCTTTACCTCGAAATGTGAAAGAAATTTAAAAACTATAAATATATTACCCTATCGTTATGTTCTTGTATACTAAAATCAACTAGAATTGTTAACACACTTTTGGCCTAATAATTATTGACTTTTATATAATGAACAACTAAAAATTATTTTATTATAAATAAAAAGTACTCTTCAGATTTTAAAATAATGCTATGTGGATTTCAAATAATTAAAACTTTTATGTGTGAGTCATGGTTACATAAAATCATTGTCCAACTTTGTACATAACTAGGAAAAAAAAAAGGATCATGTATTTCTGGCTTGGAAAAGGACAGACCTTAAACTGTTTATTAATTCTAGCCCATAAGATCTGGACATCCAAAGGAGACATACAGAAAAGTTTAGGTCTCAGGTTAGGAAACCTGGATTCCTTGGACGCAAGATATCCCAAAGGTAGTTGGTTGGAAACAGATAAGAAACTTGCTCTAAGATCCTAACTGAAGATACTAGCAAGCAAAAGAGTAGGGCAAAAAATATTTTGAAAGCCTACAGAGCCATTATTGCCCTTCAAGGTTAGGCCATTTAAAGCTAGACTTAACTATTGGCTACAAGTGCTAATGTAACACTGCTGAACCCTCCCCTATTTCCAAACTGCCTTGAATCACTATGAAAGATTAGGATGGGAAAACCGTTTTTTAATACAGCACCTAAAAATATAAACACACGGATGGTAATAAAAAGCCTCTCTGAGCTTTGATGCACCTCAGGAGGTGTGTGAGATCTGGGGATACAATGTTTAAGTTTGTTAACAAATTTTAAATTAGCTTTAGACATCAAGGTTGGCTACCTTTTTAGCCTGCCGTGATCCATTTAGCTGTACAGTTTGTCATGCTTATGAGATGCGGCCACAGATATTTTTGTTTTTTGTAGTAGTATGAATCACACTTCTTCCTATACAATGCACATACACATCACCACAAAATTACTAAATTGTTATAAAAAAAGAGAAGATTCTTATTTTAAAGCAGCAGTTTGCAAACTTTGTAAAGAGGCAGATGGTAAATGTTTTAACCTTTTTGGGCCTCATTTGGTTCTTTGGTCTCTATTCCTTCTCCTATTCATCCTCCTCCTCCTCCCCTTCTTCCTCTTCTTTTCTTTTCCCCTCCTCTTCTTTTTGTTTGTTTGTTTGTTTATTTATTACTTGAAGGAGGTAAAAACCATTCACTGCCAACCTCTGCTTTAAAGCTTAGGTAAAATCTCAGACTTTCTGCCTGATTGTCTTCTGTTGGCCGTTGTTTCTAACACCCTATATCCAATGGTAAAATGTACTCATTCGTATAGCCCCTAGGCAGACTCTCACTTGTGAGCATTTCACTTGTATTTACATCATGCATACGCAGCAAGGATAAATATTAGTCTACACATGCAGCTGTATCATAAATAAGGCATTTTAGCAATGTGCATAGTGAGTATTATCTGGGACATGAAAATTGTTTAGAACAACTTGTACAATGACACAGGACATGAGCAAAGGCTTTGGCTCTGTTAAAGAGAAGGTCAAGTTCAGAAACTTGTAAGGTCAAGTTCAGAAACATAGAAGACCCATTAGAAGTGCAGTCTTTTATAGGGAGCCAGTGAGTCCTAGACTGAGCATGGATTCAGTTCCATGTGGAGCCCTGTACTGTTTATTCTTTGTTTTTATAATGAATGCATGAAAACAACCTTATCAATGCAAGGGTCATCAGGTTGTTTACTGCCAGGCCTCTGGTGCCAGCCATTTAGAGGAGTTATGTGATAAAGCCAATTACTTTGCATTTTGAGGAATGTGGGAACATTGGAGCTTATGGTATAGTTCCCCTTCCAATAGATGAAAGTCTTTGATTCCATGGGAAGTTAAGCTGGGGTGCTATCCCTCCACATGGGTGAAAGGGAACCCCATTCTCTAGAAGCCCTCTCAGTCTTTGGACAGAAGACGTGGACTGAGTGTCTGGGAATTTCATTGCCCGAAAATTCTGCTCTTTTCATCATAAGAAATTTTGTTTTTAAGTTTTGAAATTGGACTTCAAGCATTCTTAGATACTGGCAAAAATATCATCCAGTTCTTGCTGAGGGTTTTTTTTTCTTGTTTTGTTTGTTTTTGTTTTTGTTTTTAGTGTTATCCTAAACACACTGCACCTATTCTGCAGTGTTGAAAATCAGGCATGCTTGGGGCCCCTGGGTAGCTCAGTCAGTTAATAATCCAAGTCTTGATTTCGGCTCAGGTCATGATCTCATGGTTCGTGAGATCGAGCCCTGAATCAGGCTTGGTGCCATCAGCACAGAGCCTTCTTGCAATTCTTTATTCCCTTCTCTCTCTGCCCCTCTCCTGCTCTCTTGCTCTCTCGCTCTCTCTCTCAAAGGAAATTAAAAAGAAACATTAAAAAAAAATCAATCATGCTTTCTGGTGGTCAGTTGTCACTATTTGGTGCTGGACTGTTTATTGCCACAGTCTACCATTTTGGCAGCAGTGTGGCCTGTCTGATTTGTGGTCTCCTAACCTAGGGTTCACCCTCTTCGGTTTGTCCCTCCATTTAAGGTCTTGCCAACTGCCTGCCATCTAAGACAAAGTGGGATGTGATCTCCTCCAACCATGGATTCCAGTCTCTGAAAACATTCTCTTGGCTCCTTCTCCAAACCATATTTTCTCATTACACTCCCTCTGGATCCCCATACTCATGCTAAGTATGATCTTTTCAGGCAGCTTATGCTTTTACAGAGTTATAATGTATCTCCTTGTGAAACAGGCTCTGCAAAAATTCCACAAGGCAAAGAAATATAAAGGACAGAGCTGTCCAGAGAGAACTCATCAAAAATGTCAGTGAGATACCATTCATGGAGGCAAGTACCAGGAAAGTCTGACTTGAGAGCTTCATCCACCCACAAGCGACTTACCTTCCTTCCCTAAAGAAAATACAGCAATAAGGAAATATGTTATGTAATAAAGGTGTAAAGGTAGAGATAGGAATTAGGTAATAAACATGGTTATGGATAGCTA
Organism: Felis catus; assembly: GCF_018350175.1. Lineage (NCBI taxonomy): Eukaryota > Metazoa > Chordata > Mammalia > Carnivora > Felidae > Felis > Felis catus. Next base: position 106,456,937 of record NC_058369.1, read on the forward strand.
TAGTCTGTTTTGTTCCCCGGGCATTTTTAGCTTGAGTTAGTTTTATAGCTTGGCCTGGGAATGTAGATGTAGAGAAACATGAGGTTTTAGTTTCTCAAAGTTGCCTTAGAAGCAGATGACCAACATGTACCTAGTTTGTGACATCCATTAGAACTGCCATTCTACATATGGGTGGGTAAACAACACAGACACAAAGGCACACATAGTCTTTTATTTACTTTTTTTACTCACGAAGCTGTTTCAGCTAACACATGTATTGTTCAAAAAGACATAATTTTTGTGGAGAGTGATATCAAGTTAAGTACTAGATTATGAAGAAGTATGTATAAAAACTCAGAGCAAGGAAAGAGGGAGGAAATGAGAAAAAGGAAGGAAGGGGAAAGTAAGAAAATATCTGAGACACAAACAGCTATACTAATAGACTTACTCAATTGTTTTTGTAAATATGAGGGATAATTTTACATAATTTCTTTAAAAAAGTAAAAACTTTAAATGGAGGGCAATACACCTAAGAAAATAACTTGTGTTTCCAAAACGCAGATAATCAAGGAAGCAAAACATAAAAATGAATTACAATATTCATCTTTCCACTCAATTTAAAACAGATTAGATATTGTAATAAAAGAGATATACTATATGATTTCAGGATAGGGAGACCATTGAGCAGAAACATCACTAAAACAAAAAGGAACTGATCATAAGTTAAAATAAGAATCATTTGCATGTTTTTGCCATTTCTTCCTTTTCAGTATCAATACTTTTTAATAGCTAAAAATAATAAAAATGAACCCACCCACAAATATAAAAAATCCAAAACTTCCTTGTCGTTTTATTTTTTATGAGCTCAATTCCGTTCTTGGATGAGTTTTAGATATTCCCTCTAAAGTCAGTAGGGGTGATGAATGCCCAGCCAAAGACTTACTTGGCCTCCTGATTCTAGGGGGAAGCAGATGTCCATGTTAGTCTTCAAGAAAAATGATTACATTTATAGAAAATATTGCAAAACTTCCATAAATATTATGGCCAAAGGTACTGGGGGACAAAGTAGGCATATAAATTATGTATAGTGTGTCCACTATAGAAGCAGACTATATCCACGTACCAAAAATGAGCAAAAATATAATAGCAGAAAAGAAAAAAACCTGAGTCATAAGTTAGTGGCATACGTGTACAAGCCTTATTAGAAGCCAAGAAAATGAAATCAGTTAATATTAAAATAGTAACAGAAAATATTTTTGTACAATTGAAAATTATTTTGGTTTATTTTAAAACTACTCTTTCTAAACATGCATTATTCTATACCACAGTTCCCACTAGAATAAAAATTCTACAGTTTAGTGGTTGGAGACAAAAAAAAATGAGATATTTGAAAGAGCTATCATAATCTTTTTAATAAATTATTTTTTTTCCAAAATCTATTTACCATATAATGAAACATATCCTTCATCTGCCCATTTCTCCTGTGCTGTCTGGTCAGAAATAGAGAAAACTGATGACTACATACTGATTCGCCTTTAATTAAGTAAGGTGTATGTACAAATACCTAATTTTAAGTAAAAATACTTAAACTTAGTACTTAAGTTTTCATGTCTTTTTTTTTTTACATGCTAAGATATATTTTAATAGTAAAATGATTAATACACAATAGGGCAGATTCATTTAACTCTTAAATTTTCTAGGTATAGAAATTTATAGAGCAGAAAATGTATTGAGGATTTGTCTGTTATGATGCCAAATTAAGAAAATTATTAAATTTACAAAAGATGTAAATGGAACAATAGCAAAAGAGAAAATAGAGAACAAATATACAGAAAGGTCTTCAATCTTAGTACGGATCAAATGTAAAGGAAAAGGTTACCCTTTTATGCCTATCATATGTGTCATAATCCTTCCCTTTGTATCAGTCTCAACTGGTTTGTATGCAATGAGAAAAAACACTCCCATAATTTGTTAATAGAAAGTATAATCTCTTCTTTGAATTCAGTTTAATATTATTTATCAAGAGACAAAAAGTGTTTATTACTATTCATCTAGTAACTCTTTTTCTATTACTTACTCTAAAGGAACTATCCTAGGGTGCCTGGGTGGCTCAATTCGTGATCTCACAGTGTGTGTTTGAGCCCCGGGGCAGGCCCTGAAGCCGGCTTCAGGTTATGTGTCTCCTTCTCTATCTCTGCCCCTCCCTTGCTTGTGTGCTCTCTCTCTCTCTCTCTCTCTCTCTCTCTCAAAAATAAATAAATAAACATTAAAAAAAAATAAAGGAACTACCATGAACAAACAAACACTACAACACCACAAAGCAAAATACTCTGCAAAATAACGAGTTTCTTCTCCTGGCCTGTGACATCCAGCCGGCTACACACATGTCCTACTATGCAATGGGTTATAGGGAACCTATATCTGCTAATGTTCCTTTTTCCATGAATTCCCTTCAGTAAGTGCTATTTCAGAAAATCTGGTTAATGTGTTCTCAAATCATTTGCATCTTGACAGTTGATACAGCAAGCAGAGCATCTAGATGATTGCTAAACAGGGTCTTTTTAAAATGAACAAAAGACACAATTTCTAGAATCGTGGAAAAAGGAATTCAGCAAATCCTCTCTCCAAAAGGTAACAATAAAATAACATATCACAAACAACTATTTCAAGACTCTGGATATTTATATAAAGTATAGAACAGATTGAGAAGTGCTTATTTAAGAACATCTACTGAACTTGTAATAACAGTAGGATTCTGTACATGTTAACCTGGGGCTCTTCCCATTCCCCTCCCCACTCATCCTTGCTAGCTCTGTCAGGTACACTAATGTGCCTCTTACCAGAGCAGGGCAAATCTAGCAATGAGAATCATTGCCAGAAGGAGTTGAAAAGAATTTGAGCATAACACAAAGAAACACTATATACCCAGATATTGTCAAGAATAGTAGTGATCTCAGGGGCAAATAAACAGAGAAGTCCAATATCATAGCTAGATGACATTGAAAATCTGAGTGGAGCAAACAGTAAATTGGTAGGCTAGACAAAAATCAGCAAGATTGTCTGGGAAATGAGAACAACAAAGTGGGACTTGATAACCTCCAACATATCTCTGATGATCTTAAAGGTTCTATGGTACACCCAACAGAGAAAGGAGAAGACTCTAGCTCCCCATACATCCCTAGCTGTATGTGAGGCCCTCTTCATATGAAACGGGAGAGCCCAGTGTAAAGTGAAAGTTGGGGAAGGTTTGTAAATTGCTTGAATTATGACTGTGTTCCTCAATTTACATACAGAACCATGAAGAAAAGAGTGGATGCCTTAATAGCTGCAGTATTTGAACATAATGGCTGGCCAAGTATCATTTATATATTCATCACTAAGCTATGAAAACAGAGGGAAAACCCCTTGGAGTCCAGGATTCAAAATGAAAGTGAGAATAACACAATATATCAGAGACTTTAGATTCTGTCTACCATGACCTCAGATGCTGCACTCCACAAGAGATACTGACTCCACAGTGTTAGTCCAGGCAATTTGCTATAAAATAAACAAACAAACAAAAAAAGCAATATGCAACCTCTATGAATAATCAGAATTCCAAGTTTTTACAAGATATTACATAAGTGTCTAATTTTCAACAGCATATTATAAAACCTATTACTCATACTAAGGGGAAAAAAGCAAATACAGAAACAAACTCTGAGTGGGCCCAGATGTTGGAATTGGCAGACAAAGGCTTCAACATCATTTTTATGAATAGTCCAAGCGCTAAAGGAAATAATTTTTAAAGAATGAAATCAAAGCATGACAATATATCATCAATTAGGAAATATCAATAAAAAAATAGAAATTATAAAATAGAGATAAATGGAAAATCTGGAGTTGAAAAGGTAACTGAAACATAATTCACTAGAGGGGCTTAAATCTATTTAACATAGCAGGAATAATTGTCAATTTTGAAGATATTTCAGTAGAGGTTATCCAATGAAGAGGGAAAAAAATGGACCCACAGAAACCTGTGAGGCACCATTAGCATACTACCATATTAAAAATCAGAGTCCCAGAAAGAAAGGAAAATAAAAGGGGGCATAAAAGTATTTGAAGGTATAATGGCTGAAAATTTGCCAAATTTTATGGAAAACATTAATCTGTACATTCAAGAAGCTCAGTAAATTTTAAGTAGGAGAAACAGGAAAATATCCACACCTAAATATATCAAAGTCAAATTATGGAAAGAAAAGACAGAAAAAAACTTGGAAAGCAGTATAAAAAGCTGGTTGAACTTGCCTTCCGCCATGCAAGCCCCAACACAACGGTAGCATGAAAGTTCCCATTAGTTCACAACCATTTCTTATGAGTTGTGTGTAGTACAATTGCAGTGCTGGGACACAGACTCTTCCATTTCATGCCTCTTTTTTCTTTCCTCTATCCCAACCCTCTTTGGAAGTCTGGAAGTCCAGAATGCATTCTGTTAAATGTGGGGATACAAGCCTGGAGGCACTGCTCACTCTCCTGGCTACTATTGGGCTAGCCAACCACTGAAGTGACTTTATTCAGCACCAGTGACAATGCACTTCTGGATTTAAATGAGATAATAGCTGGAATAATGTTGTTCATTCTAAATTTGGGAAGGATATCAAATACACTCCAAATGCCAGGCTCTGGGGTGGGGTGGAGGGTGCTGGGGGAGAGTGTAACAGGGATGGAACAACTCTAGGGTCTTTGCCAAGGAGATAGTTCAGAGTATAGGCCAGATGTTACGGATGTTTTAAAAAAAAAATAAAGTCTTCTTCCTTTATAGGAAGGAAAAGCCTAACACTACTTGAGGTGGGATTGTTGTATGATACTGAATTGACATTAGAGTCCTTCAGAAAGAACATCATCCAGGATTCTGTAAATTCTTCAGTGGGTTTTCCACAGGTGTTCGGCTTTTTGGGTAATTTTCATGTTGCTGGTGCTGCCTATCATCGTTAACCAACCCAATGTGTCCTATAATATCACCCTGCTCATGGTGCCTCTGGGTCTCCAGATGTACTCTATTGAGTAACCCTACCAAGTGTCTATTAATGAAAATAACAGATTATGAGACTCTAGGACTTGTGGTTAAATAATCACACAGGACTTCCTCTTTCTAGGCTTTCTGAATCTCTAGAGTCTCTAGTCATTGGGAGAGATTTGAGAATAATGCTGTAGATCCTGATTAGTATTTTCTTGATACCTGCCCTCGAGTTGTGCTGCCAGCCATGATCGACCCTATACAGTCTTACGCTCTCCAGCGGGGAGAACAGCCACCAGACAAACATCCCTCCCAGGCTGCTTTTCCTATAAGGACAAACCACGTTCCCCTGTCTGCCTTGGACGAACAGAGGCACACCCTGGAGGTGGTCGCCTGACCACTTCTTACTTTCTGGTGTGTCCTGCTTCACTGTTAGGGATTCGCCTCATGATGCTTTTGGCCTGGGTTCCTTTCCTAAGACAGAGGCATAGGAGACATAGAAGTCGACCCTTGATCAGTATCATCAACTACTAGGTAACAATAAATTTGACTGAACCCCAGTAATCTGACCTCCCAGAGAAGAAGCTGGCCTCCTGTAAAACTCCAAAATAACCAGCTTCAGCCTAGTGTTTAAGGCAGTTGATTCTGGTAGAAGTCTGAGGTGACAGGACAATCTACAAGTCTCTCATGTCACATAAATTATAACTTCAAGGCTTGGATGCCTGTCCTCTGGTATTCCCACAGTGAAGAATGATGTGGTGGTAGAAAAGACTGGGGTCCAAACTTGTGCCATGTAACGTTGGCTTGGCATGGAGCCTGCTTAAATTTCTCTCTCTCCACCTGCATCTCCACTCTCCTGCATGCGCGTGTTCTCTCTCTCTCTCAAAAAACGAACAAGCTCAAAAACACTAAATAGCAATTATTTTTAATACCACAGAGTAAGGGAATCAGGAAAGTTTTAAATTTTTCTGCACCCTCTGAATCCCTACTAAGAATAGTTAATATTTGAGCCCTGTGTGATTGAAAGAATATAATTCAATAATAAAATGTCCCTTTGGATGGCCAGAATATAACTATGCAAAAATATTACAAGAAAAAACTGCATAGAAAATATTTAATGGATTTAATGTATAAAATTGTTAACAGTAATCACCTTTGGGTGGTCACAACATGGGATTTTTTCCTTCATTGCATTTTTCGAAATTTTGTCAAGTAAGCATACCATATTATTAATAAATGGTTTTGGACCTGAAAAATTATATTTTCCATTTTTTTTATTATGACCACATCCACATATACTATTCTCTGTAATCATAATCAGTATACAAAGTTTGACAAGTAATAAAAGCTATGGAGTCACCTCACAAATTTTTATCTATGTATATTATTTTAATGCCTTTGTAGCCATTTTAATGGGGTACATAGAGAATTTGTTGTTGTTTGGGCTATTTATTTACTTTGTGCTTGCTTTTGGCAGAAATCTCACATCATAGTATATTTGGATTACAGTTTCATTTAACAACCTGTATTTACCCTGTATTTAAGTCTCTTGTGTTTAGGGTTCTCTGGAAGGCATAGTTCTGTGAGGGGGAAAAACAAAAACAAAAAAAACCAACAATTTTATACAGAGAGATAGGAGAAGAGAAAGAGAGAGGGAGGGAGAGAAGGAGGGAGGGAGGGAGGGAGAGAGAGAGAGAGAGAGTGAAAATGTGTACAGTTACGAAACAAAACAAAAGCCCAAATATCTGCAGCTCTATTGGGCGGATTTGTGTTCTGATGGCTGGGGAATTCCCAGAGTTCATCAGAAGCAATGTTATGAACATGGCACTGGCACTCACTACTAGGTTAAGTGGTAGGATCATTTTATCCTTATTTTTCTGAATAGTTACGTTTTACTCTTAAGCCACGAGCAAATATTTAGTGTGTGCTTTGGATTTAGCATGTACATGGAACCCAGTATAGCCCCTTTCATAATAGGGTTCAGTGAGTACTTAGACAGTTGGTAAACACACCATTTTATAGTAAATACTCTGAAGAGATACATATCAGCCATGCTGTGATAAAGGTATACATGAAATACTACAGAAATATAATTAATACATTCAGATCATACTGGGATATATACTTCCCAGATAAGGTTCTACCCAAACCACACCTGAAGGATAAGGCAGAGTTTGCCTGGGAAGGAAGGGGAGGAAGAAGACCAACACAAGGAAATAGCATGCAAAAAGGACTGCTGCTTTAATGCCCAGAACTCCTATTCTCAAATCTGCTTCCAAGAGCCAACTTTCATGTTTACCAAATTCCATATCTTCAGGACCACTGACTGCTACCAGATGACTGTTAAGTTAGACATAAAAATGTCACCTATATTTCTTCACCACCCCCTTATCCAAATCCAGTGAGGTAAAAAAATTTAACTGAATATTACAGATGATGAAACTAAAATTAGAACAGATAAGTCATAAGGTACTTATTTTATAAAAGCCACCTGTTGAAATTGTCTCAAGACCTTAAAGGTATATTCTTAATATATTGATACTATTTACTGATACTCATTTTCAAAATTAATTAAAAAAATATTTATAATCATTTGCAAAGTATATCTCTTATATTCCATTTGATGCGTTTAGAATCACATGAAGAAAATACTCTTGAATTAGAAAAATTACTAAATTTAAAGATTATAGCAAAGGGGAACATCCAATAGTGAGAGAGAAATGAGAATTTCAAAATAAATATATGTATCCTCAAACAAATTTGGAAAAATAGTCAACATGCTATAAATACATAAGGTACTGTTGCACAAAAGTACATCATCATGTTAATGACGTTGCGCTGAAACCAAATGCACATATGAGCTTCAGATATTTTAATATCTATGTATGTACATATACACACACATACATATATATGTGGTAATTTCCCTGCAAGTTTATAATTATATAAAAATAAAATATAAATTTATGTAGATCTATATAAAGATATATATATATATATAGTGTGTGTGTGTGTGTGTGTGTGTGTGTGTGTGTGTGTATAGGAGAGAGAAAATTGTGACTTCTATGTGTTAATTCTGCTTCAAGAAAAAAAAATCTAGTTTTTGTTTTTCCAATTTATCATTGTCATATATTTAACACCAATATATAAAAATTGATTTTTGTAAAAATGTTCCTGTTTTCATATGGTACCTGAAAGGAACTTTAATTATTTAATTTATTTATTATGATTTAAGCACATAACAAGAAAGTTAATTCAAATGACTTATTGCCCCTTTCCCTTTACAATTATGCAAAACCATTAGTGAACTTTTTAATATGAGGGCTGCGAAGTAGTATAGAAGAGTCACCCCTTGTCTCCTAGAAATTTTTAAACATATTCTAAACTTTGCTTGGAGAAACTTATACGGTGGAGGGGAGCCCAAGAGCCGCCCTAAAGTATTGGGGAAGTGGATTAATGTGCCACAGAGATGGTTTCCAAATGTGTTTGATATTATGTCCTCTATGTTAAACCTGATGTGGATTTTGGCATTTTCTGCAGCACACTTTGGGGAAAGATGCTGTGAGAAGGATCAGGCTATTCTATTTTAACATATATCATCTCAAAAAACATTCTTAGAATCAATATATCAAATTAACTCATTTTAATTCCTCCTCCTCAAACTTCCCCTTGAGCAGTGATAAATGGGCCCAGTTTTCTCAGGACATTCGTATTGTCCCAACACAATTATTAATAGCACCCTTTTCACTCTTCAATCTGCCACAGTATGAATGGTCTCCCTACTTATAGCCTACTGAGGAAGAAGAATCAGAGAAAGGCTCTAGAACTATAATGACAAAAAGTTTCCTGTTTCATCATCATCATAGTCATCTAAACACCAGGGGCTGGCCACTCCAAAGGGATAGGCAGAGATGTGCAGATATGTCTTCTAATGGTACCAGTGGAGGTCACACCAGTCTCAGATGCTAGCTTATGTCCAGTTTCTCCTGTCTTAGAGATGCTTATAGATTTAGATCATGTTCACCAATTTTCTAAGGAGAAAAATAAAACAAATTGCACAGAACCCAATTTTATTCTGAATTTGCATAGGGCTGTCTCAGACATGAAGAGAACTTTGGTTTTATTACCTGTACATTATGCATAAGTTAAAAACAGTATGTGGATTTATTTACCTAGTGCCCAATCACAGGGATAAGAATTTGACTTTTGAGGGTAGTAATTCACTAATCCACTGCAGACATTGTATCTGTGCTAATTATAATTTGAAATAGTATTTGAAATCAATTAACAATTAACTTACCAATACATTTAATTTTCTTTTTTATCTTTTTTTAAAAAGTTTATGTATTTTGAGAGAGAGGGAGAAGGGCAGAAAGACAGAGAGAAAGAAGAATCCCAAGCAGGATCCACACGGTCACTGCAGAGCACACTGCAGGGCTTGATCTCGCAAACTGTGAGATCATGACCAGAGCCGAAATCAAGAGTTGGAGCCACCCAGGAGCCCCAATATTTTTTTTTCTGATGCTATAAGGGTACATCCCACATTTGCACTTTGGATCTCTATATGCTTCATTACCATATTACATATCCCTGGGGATACATGTATTCCAGGTTTGCAAGACTTATTTTTTAAATGTCTAAACATTGATATATATGACTATAGTTATATTTTAATCCTGGTTCTCAGGTCAGGTTTTTCCTCTTAATCAAAATGCATCTTACTTAGTTTTCTCCTGGGAGGAAATAAGGCTTCTCTCCAGAAGCGTCACTGCTACTTTAGTAGAAGCCAAGACATTAACATGAAACTTTTCCCCCCAGGATATGAAAATAGCTAGGAAATGAAGGTAAACAGATGCACATCTGGTCACCTTATGCTTTTTTAACAGTTGAAACAGTTTGTTCAAGATCTGTTCCATTTTCATGGTCAAATTGAAGGACATTTCCCATATGGTTTGACCCTTGATTCTTACTACCTGCATGTAAAAAATTGAGGGGCTCATAGCATGTTGATTCTTTTTTCTTTTCTTTCAACTGCTTTCTGTTGTACCTGCTCAGGCATAGGTGGGAGAACTTCGGGGCATTGTTTAAGGAAATTGCCAAGATCATTAGATAGTTTGTAGGGAATTTGGCGTCAGCCAAGTCTCTGAAAACATAAAGAAATTATAAAAGAGAGCTAATTTTTGTGTTTTCTCTTGGCATAATATAGCTTGCTTGGGTGGGAATCAGCAACAGAAATAAGACTAGGAGGAGGTGCTTCACTGAGTAAATGCAGACGGAATTAGCCCAGAAAAGATGTGGTAACACATGAAGCATTAAACAATATGTAAATTGCCTTTGTGAATTAATTTCCCTAACTTTAAAGCCTAGAACATGGGGAAGTTTTAGTTGGGTTGGTGGGAAGAAAAAGAGTTTTGGGCACATTTAGTTCAGGGCCTATCTTTACTTCTTTTGTTGTTGTTGTTGTTGTTGTTGTTGTTTGATTTTCATAACTGATGTTCTCAAAAGAGTGCTTGTTTGTTATAAGAAATAGGTTCCCTAATGCTGGTTATGCCTAACATGACTTCACATATTCTCCACGTCATAGACACTAACAACGAGAAAGGTATTTAAGCTTTTTTCTCATTTAAAAAAAAAAGTGAGCATGGTAAAAAAATCTTAAGCAAGAAATACATATTAAAATATTAAGAGCCTTGGAATCTATACAGTAAACTTCTAGGAATATGATTGGCTACATACAGAGAACTTTAAAGAAACATGAAATAAAGAGATCTACATTAGATTGACATATACTCTGAATATTATTCTTAGTGCATACATTTTAGATAGTCCTATTTAAGGATTAAAAAATAAGCATATATTTTACCTTAATATTAAAAACTATCAGTATATTTACTGAGTCATAATTAAATCCTGCACTTATAAACAATAATATTTTTAAACTTCTGTATTATGTTTCCTAATAGACACCAGAATATGTATTTTACAGAAATGCCCTATCAAAAAATAGACAGGAAAAAAGTTCATTGCTGAATTAAGGAAAGAGTTTTGCTCTCAAATGGCTAATAATTTGTTAATTATTTTATTAAGTAATTAAAAATAATTCCATTTTTAAATCATGAGTAATTGTTCTGTGAAGAATTAAAAATAAGTCATAATGTGTTTTAGGAAAAAGAAGAAACATAGCTGTTTAAATAAAGAGTTTCATTTTCTTTGGATTCTGTCATTCTTGAATAATACATTTGACAAATAGGAAAAGCCTTCATTTCTTTGAGGGTACAAGTAGTAACCTAGGCTATCTTAAGAAACTTAAACCCCATCAGGTTTTAGGATCAAATTCGTTCAAAGCAAAAAGAACTTCATCTTCCTTATTCTACCCATGAGTAGTTTTTGAACAAATGTTATACGACAGCTAGTGGTTTAAAGACAGAAAGAAAAACAGAGAGACAGATAGACAAAAGAAAGAAGAAAGAGAAAGAAAGAAAGAAAGAAAGAAAGAAAGAAAGAAAGAAAGAAGAAAGAAAGAAGAAAGAAAGAAAGAAAGAAAGAAAGAAAGAAAGAAAGAAAGAAAGAAAGAAAGAAAGAAAGAAAGAATAACAGAAAAAGGAAAGGAAGGATAGGGTAATTGCTTTCTAAAGAGAAATAGAATGTAAAAACATTTTGAAAAATTGAAAGTTCCTATACACATATGAGTTGTTCCTTTTAATAATAAATCCTCTAATTTGTGGAGTCTGTAAAATCTATTAGAGGAAGTAAATGTGCACAAATAAACACCTTACCAGCTAGTATATAAAAAGTGCTACTAGAGTTACAAAATGTTAGTAGAAATTGAAGAAGAGAAATGCAAAGGGAAAATACTGGTGAAGAGAAAGAAAATTGTAAGAACAGAAACATTTGAAAACATTTCCTATAAACTAGAAAAAAATAGAGTATATGCAAGAGACAAAAAAGTCTGAGATATAAGTGAGGAAACAAGATAATATAACAGATTATTTTGAGAGAAGTTTTCAATGAAAATAGGAAAGTAACCATGTCAGAGGAACTTGGGAGGAAATTGGCTCCAGCTTCGTCTGCTGTGGTGTTTGGGAATTAGAAGGGCACTGGGACTCTAAGGAGAGTAAATTCACTCATTGGTTAGGATGTGAAAGTGGAAAGCATCAATAGAAGCGATAGAGAGTAACTAAGTAACCTCAGGATGGTAGCTGTGTTTTCAAAGAAATTTATAAATTAAAAAATAAAAAAAATTAGTTTTGATGGAAAGATACCCAGTTAATAGATGTGCAAATCAAATGTGTCAGTTCTGCATATTTTCATGTTAATTCACAATCCTGAATATGTCTAATGAATTTCATATTACCAGAAGCAGTGACATTGAATTCAACATATGTTAAAAATGGAAAAGACCACAAGTCACCCCATTCATATTACTGGAATCATTTTAAGATATGATTTTGAAAAAGATTTTTATTTTAACACGTGTATATTAAGTCATACTAGTTTGCATTAATTTGCATCATATTTGCAATTGGCAACTGATAATACTTCTTTCATTTCATAAATATTTGGTAATAAAGGTATTATTTCTTAGAAAATTCTGCAGATTGTTAGGAAATGATGAAATATAGTACACTTCTATTGTATCTCAAACAAGACATGTTAGGTATTGTAAATTTAACCTTGCGTAATGTACCAGTTTTTCTTTCATGCAGCCCCAGAAACAACACTTCACAAGTCATGCCTAGCACTCATTTAAATACGACCTCAGAGTCCCGCTGCATGTTACAAATATCTGGGAGCTGTGTGATTAGTTAACATCTTGTGCATAACCCTTAAAATTATAGCACGTTCTCAGGAGATAATTAGCTTACTCTGTTTCCATAATAAAATGAACTATGTTTTAGCAATGACTCTCAGGAATAGTAGCAGGAGAATGCCTTTAAATCAGATAAACTCAAGAATCACAAAAGATAAAAATGGAAAAACTTAATTTAATAGAGTATTTTCTTTCCTGATACACAATGGGCTCTAAGGCAATAGAGAAGCAAGTTATGGGATATAAAACCACTCACTGTCACCAATCTGTACTTGACTTCATTAAAATATCTTTTACTCCAGGATGAGAAAGCTAAGATGCACACGAGAGCTTAAATTCTTTCTGTAGAGCTCAGTAACTGTGAGGCTTCTGATTCAAATCAGAATGAAGTGTGATTTCCAGAGAAAACATGCTTCAGAATGCACTCCATTGCTACATCTTGAGAGCAAGATAGAGGTAGTATTGTGATAAGAATTGGAACAATACTTGAAAGGGTACAGAAGATCATTGAATGTTCACCTGCCATTCTTCTTACCAGCATCTTAGGTTGTTAAAAAAAAAAGACAAAAAAACAAACTCATGATCCAGAAGATGTGCACAAGAGTAATAATAACACAAAACAAAAGCAAAAAGTAGGGATCTCTAGGTCATATACAAGTAGATTAGAAGTGTATGAGGCTGAGATAAAATATTTGAGCATATCTGTTTGAGTCTTGTGAATCAAGAAAAATTTATGACTTTTTTCCTAATCCCAGGGTAAATCCTCTAAAGAAAGAGAGAGGTTGGTATAAAATTTATGGATTAAAGGCTCAGAACCTTAGTTCCTAGTTCATTTTCTCATTTTTAAGTAAGTAACAAGAATTCATCATAGTGTCTTTTAGCATTAGAAGAGTGAATAAAATTTACACTTAATGGCATAACACACTTAATAGTGTGAAATTTATCCACAACAAACAAGCCAGTAGTTAACCCCAACCTAAGAGCTCAAGTTACATCCAAAATCAAATTTCCACACAGTCTAGCTACAAAAGCCTCACTCAGGGGACAAAATTCTCAGGATACTGGGCACTTAATTTCCAATGAAAAAAACCCTCTTTATTTATTGGCCTGCCTCATCCTTCCAAAATGAATTTTGATGTACTTTATTATTAAAGTATATATAATATCTAATTTTATTTTTATTTTTTTAATATTTATTTATTTTTGAGACAGAGAGAGAGAGAGCATGAACAGGGGAGGGTCAGAGGAAGAGGGAGACATAGAATCTGAAACAGGCTCCAGGTTCTGAGCTGTCAGCACAGAGCCTGACGCGGGGCTTGAACCCACAGACCATGAGATCATGACCTGAGCCGAAGTCGGACGCTTAACTGACTGAGCCACCCAGGCGCCCCATAATATCTAATTTTCAAAAGAAAATAACTATTAGTGGTAAACAACTTGAGGAGGAAGAAAATAGAACAGTGTCCCCAAACTCAGACCAAGGAAGGTTGTCAACTTGCAGTAGTACAAAATAATTTTAAGCTTTATAAAAATGAAAGGAAAAAAATTAAAAAAAGAAAGGAAAAACTGATATTTTCCATCTAAGAAAAAAATATACTCCATTTAATTATTGTCTAACCCTGAGAGAAGTGTGTCATGGCAGAATTTTGAAAATGTTAAGTGCGATAGTAGAAAATGCACTTGATAGTGATTTTAAAATATACAAGATCCTCTACGAATTAATAAAAGACAAAAATAAATAATTAAAGATATGATAATTCTAAAACTAGCCAGACTAGTACATTTTTAAGCATTGATCTCTGGTGATGAGGTTTCTTAGGAAAGAAAGTATTTGAGAATTTTAAGCAGTGACTATCATCTCTCTTGGCCAAAATTGGTGAAAAATTCTGGTTTTGTGATAATATTTTTAATCATCTATATCATCTGAGAAAAATAAGGACAGTTGAGTACTTTCTCGTTGATGCAGTTTATTTAAGACGATATTCGATATTTTACCTTGGGACTATTACCTAAATTATGCACATTAAAATGTCTTTTTGTTGTTAAGCTATAGTGATGGTATATCGAACTTTTGATTTTGATTTATTTTCTTATAAGTGTGCTTTTTCAGAAAAATTTTAAAGAATAATTGACTATCTCATGTTGGTTGGCTCAATTTTGTTTTTGGATTGTCATCATTGTAGAAATTCCATTTTTTGGGAAAAACTATGTTAGCATGTTCCTCTTGACCCTCAATGTATCACCCAGATTTAAGTAAACAGAAATGACTCAAATAACACATATTTTATTTGATTTATTGAAAGGCATTTTGTATACTCTGAATTTCAGAATCTGAGACAGAAATAATATATATTTTTTAAACTAAGCAATTTGACTTGTATTCTTTTTTTTTTAATTAGCAGACTACCACTTTTCCAAAAATCAGAATCTTGCATGACCTTTTTTCTCAAAAAGTCACTTTAATTCTATTTAAGTTCTGTTGTAATTAGTTCTCTGCTAAAATTTCTGAATTCAGTTTTATATGGTATAAAAACCGTCTCTTTTATAATAATAATAAGGGCTTAAAAGAATGACTGAAAATTGATATTAGCATGGTTGCTATAAAAATCAATTTTGGTCATAAGTAAATAATAATTCTCTTAGCGACAAAGTTCAATGTCATGTAGCCAAATATGAGAACTGTAGAGGCCAATTATGGGCAATCAGCTTGAACAATGGAACCCTGAGTAAGGTAGGAGGGCCCACAATGAACCCCAATTCCCTGGATGAATACTAACAAACCCGTTAGGTGACCCCCCTCAAAATATCCTAAACCTGAGCTGATCGATGGGTGACTTACACCCAGAAACAGGTCCCAAAGGAGGTAAATTCCATATGTTTCTAAACCTCCTCACCTTCCTCTTTAACTGCAGCCTCCCACCATTGCCTCCTAGCAGACAGTGTCTCTCTTGTTGTCCTGCCCACCTCTCCCTTGCCGTGTGTTCAACAAACTTCTATCTCCTTTGTGTGCCTTGGATGAATTCTTTCACCACCTATGCTGCTAGCCGCCACCAGGTTGGATAGCCCATATTTGGTGCCCCCCCAATTTGATCAGGAGACCCCCACAAGAAATTCTTGAATAAGTTTGTTGAGTATATTTAATCTGTACACTAGAATTTGTTTTTCCCTAAAAGTGATATTTGTAGCTTTAATTAAAGTGTTGTTTATCATTTCTTTATATAAAAGTTCTCCAATATGTTCATTGACTTCCTAAGGCTCATTCTGGAATATGATTAGAGCTGGATGCAAAGATATTTGCTTCTTGGGTGCTATGGATATGCATGTAAATAATTTCATAAGTATTGTTTAACCAGTATAGAGAAGGGACTACGGTACTTGCTCTATCAGAAGATAATTCCTGACCATGATAATTCTTAGGACAGTAATGTATAGCAATTCTAAATGAATGTACAAAGATGCAGATTAATACTGAGGTTCTACAACTGGGCTGTCATGTATTTCCTAAGTCCATGTCAAGATCAGTTGAATAAATATGGCCTATTGTCAATTTCGTGAAAACCCATTTTATTGTGTGACACAGGCAACAATAGAGAATGATGGTTGAAAGTAAAATTGTATTCTTCATGTAGGAAACTTGACTGAAATTCTAAGAAATTTAGATCAAGTTGGCACTGAGTTTTGAAAGATGAAAAATTGTTGTTTTTGTATGTTAAAATTACTGAGAACTACTGTTTTGACACATGGGCTAAGTCTTTGGTTTCCATGTTATGGACCTCTAAGGAACATGAAAGTAATAAAGTGATTTTGATAACATTATATTTCAGCTTAGTGAATGCTGAGATTACTGTCGCCCATAATGACTGATGTCAAAATTTCTTTTTCATCAAAATACTCTCCTTTTTGTTGATGATTAGCCTCACTTTTGAACAGTATAAAACTTGTTTCCTAGAATTTAGGAGAAATGGAAAATGTTAAATACTCCAGAATCATTATCAGTAACAAATTGTATATTCTGTTCAAGAGAAACTTTTAAACTCCTTATCTATTCATGATCTATACAGGAAAGTAAGGCAGATACAATCTTATAACTAGGACACTAAATAATTTCTAGTTCAAAACAAACACTTTTCTTTTAGTATGAAAGGAGTCATACTAAATAATTTCACAGGATAACAGACAAAAAAACAGGACTTTGCCAGGCAAACCATAAAAATGGGCCATTACACTTGCACTCATTTTTAGATTAGTGAGATGTAGTCCAGCACAGAATGGCTAATTATAAAATAATTATCCATTATTAATTATTCAGAAAAATCCATTATCAGTAAATTAACATTAATTAAATGAAGTTGATGATTTTCTATGACTATGCATATTTTCCAGATTATTCTAAAAGGCTTCCTTGATAAACCTCTCTCTAAAGAAAATCCTATGTAGTGTTTTGACATGATCATGTCAAATCCTAGCATTTCTGACACCTGGACTATAAGTATCATTCAGAAGGTGTGCTGAATAATGCTGACAGCTCAGAGCCTGAAGCCTGCTTTAGATTCTGTGTCTCCTCTCTCTGCCCATCTCCCACCTGTGATCTGTTTCTCTCTGTCTCTTAAAAATAAATAAACATTAAAAAATATTTAAAAAATTAAATATGGGCAACAGCAGTGCCCACTTATAGCTTATAAACTGTGAAAACAAATAACGGCAATTTCTGTTGGTATGAAGCCTGAAATGGTCAATAGGACGGGTATGTCCAACTTGCTTGATTTTTTTTTCCTCAACGTGAAATAGGTAATAACTATGGATGAGGTACAGCAGAATTTCAAAACAATAATTTTTTTTTACCATGTATTACTCCTTATGCTTTCTCCACTTAAGAAGTTAGAGAATGAGACATGCATGGTGCCAAAGTGTTTCAGAATATCAATAGTCTAAACCTCCAGAAGGTATTCGCAACAATGAGTAGTGACTTAGAGATCAGCCTAGATCAAAACTAGTCAAAGTGGATGGAGAAGATGAAGTCATACGGAAAAGGTAGGAGGGGAGGGAGGGAGGGAGGGAGGGAGGGAGGAAGGAAGGAAGGAAGGAAGGGAGGAAGGAAAGAAGGAAGGAAGGAAGGGAGGAAGGAAAGGAGGGAGGGAGGAAGGAAGGAATCTGTGAATGAATGTGGACTTGGATTTTATTCATGATGAGGTAGGGATATAATACATAAAAGTGTAAATAGAAATAGAGATGATTTGCGCTCCACTTTCCTAAGGAAAAGCTCAGAAAATTACTAAGACACCAGAGCAGCAAAGTTGTCTGGTACGTACAGGCAGATAGCCCTGAACAGCCTCATGTAGTTTGCCCACACCCCAGACATTGGCATGAGAGCAGTCAAGTCATGTCTATGCCTTGGAGAATATCACACGAGCCTTCATGATGTAGGATCAAGAGTCTTGATGCAGCCTCACGCAGGAACTTGTTTTACTCAGAGGATAAGATGTAGGTGCAAACCCTGAGTTAGACCTAAAACAGTAACACGGTTTATGTCATTAGGACCTATGTGTAAAGCCCTAACTGGAACTAAGAATTTGATCAGGGCCAGCAGTCATAGATTATAGACCCAAGCAGATATTCCACCCTAGTAGTTTGACATTGTTACTTTCTACCTATTTCAGAATAATCCTTTGAGAGATGTGGAGGCCTTCTAAGTTTATTGAAGTTGAATTTTGGGTATATGGCAAAATGAAGAGTTGTAATGAAAATTAGTGTCAGTTATAGAAAAAACATTGTCATATTTTGATCATATAAGGTTCATCTCTACTAAGAAATGAAAACTAAAAGAGCCCATAAAAAGAAAATGATGGTGACATGCAGCTCAACTATCAGTCATATTTTACAATCAAGTTGGGAGGAAGAAAACAACCTACTGGTACAGAAAACCCAAACCTTACATACTGCCTTAAATATGGGCAACAACAGGGGCGCCTGGGTGGCTTAGGTGGTTAAGCATCTGACTTTGGCTCAGGTCATGATCTCACAGTTTGTGAGTTCGAGCCCCGCATTGGGCTCTGTGCTGACAGCTCAGAGCCTGAAGCCTGCTTTAGATTCTGTGTCTCCTTCTCTCTCTGCCCATCTCCCACCTGTGATCTGTTTCTCTCTGTCTCTTAAAAATAAATAAACATTAAAAAATATTTAAAAAATTAAATATGGGCAACAGCAGTGCCCACTATCACCTGAGTACATAAAAATTTGGAATTTTTTATTTTTTGACCTTAATACTGAAAAAGACTAAAAATCAACTATTCAAAATCCCAAATTTACGGGTAAGGAACATGAAGCTGAGAAATAAGGAAAATGATGACTTTCATTAAAGTAAACTTCAACAGTATTTGTTACGTAAAGTGACTGACTCACTTTCTAGGTTGTTTCTCATAGCTTCTAACAATCTCAGTCACTAATGAAGCTGTATTCAGCAACATTTATACCCATTGTTTGAAGTGAAAAGAGACTGTCTCTAATAAGTCTTTAATAAGTAAGAAATACCACTAATTACACCCATACTTGTTGACGGAGGACTCGGATTTAATCTGGCTCCTGCCATTTACTATCTGCCTGCCTCAGAATCTTAACTCTTGTTGTTAAAACGGTGTAGCTCAAGAATAGTTTGTGCATATCTAATTACTTTCGTTCTGAGAAGACTAGTAAAAGAATTCCCTAACTTTTTTATTATATGTGTATAGACATTCAACATATCTAATACAGAACTTTATAATATTGCTTTAAAACTTACTTGATACTCAACAGTTTTTATTGATCAGTTAAGTTAATTGATCATTGCCTTCCTTCAAGCCTGATCCATGGTTTGATGTGTCAGGCCTATGTACTGCCATTCCATGTTAAGATATAAGTATGTTGAAATATGTATGGAATGCTCTAAAAAATAGAAACAGCAATACATGAAAGAAAAAAAATGGAAGCAATCTTAATAGTTGGCCTCTTCCCTAGCTTTAGGAATTTTTAAGTTCAAGTTTGGTATATAGATCTATTAAAATGTTTCGCTCATAAGGTTTACAGTGTACTTCTATATTGTTACCTCATAAATGATTTTAAAAAAATAAAAAATCATATTCATCAACAGACATATTCTCATGACAGTAATTTTTTGGCAATATAATCCATGTGTTTGATCTGTACCTTTGCTAAAAAATGAATGCTTGCTAATTTTCTCCTTGTTATGGCTTATCAGATTGTTTTTTCTAAGCAAGATACAAAAAGTTCAGGTACTTGAGAACTCATTCTCAGAACTCATGCTTTTGAGAATATGGTCTTAATTTCCTATTTTTAAGATAATTTTAAAATGACATGACCAATATTTATGTTTGTATTTTATTTATTTGCTTTGAATTCCATTCCATAGAAAGCTATATAGGAAATACTAGTGAACTTCAAATAGATAAATATCCTTAGATAACAGTGAAAATTGCATGGACTTAGTTTACCCACAAAAACAGACAAAACATCTATAAAGAAATACTCTTGTTTTGATATTGTCCTCCTTTCATCAAAGAAACTTGAGTTCACAAAAAGACGCAAGTCTATCATTTCAAGTGAAGGCCCAGTGTTTACTCAGTTTAGTGAAATTGAGGAGTCTTCCTTTCCCACCTCCATTAGCAAAATAAGTTTGGATTTCAGTCCTTCAGTCTAAGGCACTCCAATAGTTAACAATGGGTCAGTGCATGGGCTAGTTTATCATTTTCTCTGTAGACTTAGGAAAGATTTTTGGCAGAGTTTACTTGTCTGCAAAAGATTTCTGCTTAGTGTTTGGGTATTTTTTGTTTATTTTTTTAATAAATTAATTATAACTAAAATGTAATATGCAGGGAAAAACCAATATGGCTTCCATGTTTATTTTACTCTTGATTTCAAATTAATTCCCTCTACAGAAAAACTTTCAATTATGACATGTATAATAGTCCCTGATAAAAGTGGCAAGGGTTTTGCTAACTGCTAGAATAAGGACCATATCTGGAAAGGAGGGAGTAAGAGTTAAAAGGACAGGGCCCCTGGGCAGGAGAGGGAGAGTGACGGCAAGATGGTGGCATTCTTCCCAGCTCCAAGTTTGATTGAAGAAGCCTCAATTCCTTGTATTGTTCATGGACTAACAAGCACTATGCTGCTACATGACACCCTTCTTTCCTGTCATCCATGCTGCATGATTTGTATTTTATCATAGGAATTTCAAGTATATCTTTCCCTGGAGTTGCAAGTTCTTACATAATTTCTATCCCACAGGGCAGAGAGAGCATGCCATTCTGGATATCTCTGCTTATTTCAAGAATCTGTGCTGAAATATTTCATGTTTCATTTCATAGTAAAGGGATTACTAGTGTGGTTCACCCATCAGAACATGAAACATAAGGAAGATTACTGTTTTCAAAAGGGGAATCACAGATCTTCCCTGAGGTCCAAGAAATGTGTCAGGTTTCCAGGCCATATAAATAAATTATTCACTTTTCTCCCTATAAACCTCCAACTTTCCCAATCAAAAATTTTTTTGCAAGTAAGTTATCAAACTTCAAAACAGTGTTTACTTCCTAAACCAGCTATTACACATTATTTGGAAGCATTTCCATATGCTTTGCATCATTAAGCCATTTTCACAACCCCCAAGATAAATGTATCATTTTTCCATCTCTAAGTGGCCATAAGAAGAAAAATAGATTGACAAAGTCTATTATAACCCGGAACAGTACCAGACAGAAGTAGAAAGAGAGACACTGCCTCTTCTCGTTAAAAAAATAAATCAAATTTATTAAGATAATATGGGAAAAGTACATACTCATAAGTAATATATTCATATGCAAACATAATGCAAATGATTTACCAGTAAACATTGTCTAGTTCTATCACTCATTGTTTCGTATTTCTTTCCTGTGATTCTTGTCTGGGAAATGAATTTCAAGACATTATGTCTTTGAATGTATTATTCTACCTTTTAATCATCTTCAATGAAGAAAGGAGAAGGAGAATTTGCCCTTTAGTCAGTTTTTGTCTTGAATATGTGTCACATCTTTACTAAGAGACTTCTGCTGGAGAAAGGACTAGGTGGCCCTTTGTGATCAGAGTCCCTTGGTACATGCCTGAATCAAAGCAGAGCTGATATGGAGGAAATCTCCATATATGATATTCTTAGGTAGGGATGAAAATGCATCAGCTTGTTTTCAATTACATCCTGATATATTTGTGGTTAAGCCCATTTGGAGAAGCACCACTGACCTTTATTTTCTAGATCTATAAAGTCCGTCTAATGGCTTTTCATCACTCAATCTTTAGCCTGCATTGAGGAAGTTGCTTAACTTTTGTCTTTTGTTTTTTAACATGCATTAGAGAGTCATCTTCCACCTTTTTTTACTCTTAGCACTTGGAAATAATGTTCTTGTCTTCCTGACTAGGTCTTTTTTTTTTTTTAACTTCAGTTTCTTAAAAAAAAAAAAGTAGACTTTTGGAAGGAGTGGGACACTTAACAAAGTCTGTCCACATAATTCTAAACATTCAGATGCATATTATAG
This sequence comes from Felis catus, assembly GCF_018350175.1. Classification (NCBI taxonomy): domain Eukaryota; kingdom Metazoa; phylum Chordata; class Mammalia; order Carnivora; family Felidae; genus Felis; species Felis catus. Next base: position 106,479,273 of record NC_058369.1, read on the forward strand.
TCATATCTTGGGGTCGACTATGTACAGCAAAGATACCTGGGAAATTAACTTTAAAATTTTCATTGGAGAATGGGTTGTTCAATTATTTAGATTAATATAAAAAATCACGTATGTCATTTTTTTGCCTTTCCCCATGTCCACATAATCAACTAAATTTACACAAATTATTTTTTGCTTTCCTCAAAGCATTTAACAAAACAGCTCCAAAGATTTTATTCAGCATGTAACAATAACAACAATAGTGAAAACTTGGCATTTACAGAGCATTTTCCATGTTCTGGACTGTGTTTTCCTAAACTAACCCTTTCATTTCATTTTATCAGTGGCTAAATGAATTAGTTTCTATTCTTTTCCCATTTATCCAAAGAGTAAACAGTTTACAGCTATAAAATAATTTGTTTGAGATCGCACTGGTATAGTGACAGTAGTGATTTAAAGATTTTTAAAAAATGAACCGGAATACAATTTCTGATCAGTTGATTTTGTAGAATAAAGTGGAAATAATTTAATATATATTCCTATCAAAATATTACAGAGAAAGAACCCAAACATTATGCAAACAGAGACATCCATTGACAACAATAGAAGTGCGTGGTTATTTGGTACAAATACTTTAGGAAACATGTATCATTATTTTTTAAAGTTAAACATTCACTAAATATGATTCAGCAAATCCACTAATAAATGTACTTTAGAGAAATTCTTGCTTTTGTGCATGAGTATATGTAAAATGTTCATAGCAGCACTAGTCATAACCAAGAAATCGTAAAATCTCTCAAATTTCCACCCAAAAGAAGAAAAAAATAACCTGATGCGCATTCCCATAGAGACATGTTACAAAGCAGTAGAAATGAATAAACTATATCTGCATGCACTTACAAAGCTGAACCTTACATACATGATGTTGATGGAAAATAATAAGTCCAAGAAGGCTAATGAATTATGCTATCATTTTAAATATCCCCCATGGAGTTATGTGTCAGTTAAATAAATGACACGCTACATAAATGAAAAATATAAATACGAACTTCAAAATGATGCTTACCTCTTAACTGGAAGCAGGGTGATGGGATATGAAAAAACAGCATAGGGAGATGCATTCCTATTTCTAACTCTATAGCTCCTAAAACAAATTTTAAATTATATTTTTGATTCATGATATCGTGTCTATTCTATCAATCAAATATGATGTCAGTGGTGAGGTAAGTGTGGACCAGGATGCAAAAATTCTACAATTTATATGGGGAAAATGTCAAAAAACTTTGGGGGTGAAAAAGAGAAAGACTAAAGAATGAGGGACTTGTCCTTCTGTGTATTAAAATCTATCATAGTGCTTCTGAAATAAAAATTTAAAATATGCGTAAAGAAATACCAAATGGATGAGAGAACAGGAACAGGATAGACTAGAAAGATGGATGTACACATGGGAATTTAATATATGACAAGGTTTACAGATAAATCTAGTAATTTATGCATGTAAATGATGATGAAAAATTGTCCATCCATAAAAAATGTTATGTAAAATGATGACACCTCTAATATTTTTGAAAAATTCTGAATTAAACCTATAAATATTAAAATGAAAACTGTATAGTATTAGAATAAAATAAAACAAAGTAATATTTTCATAACCTTCATGTGACGAAGTTCTAAGAAAGCCAGACATTGAGTAGCTATTAAAGAAAATAAAAGTTTTAATTACATAAACATTTTTAATTAATCAATTAATTGATTGATTAATTAATTAAGTGTGAATGGGACAGGAGCAGAGAGAGAGAGGGTGAGAGAGAGCCCAATGTGGGGCTTGAGATAATGACCTGAACCAAAATCAAGAGTCAGCGGTTCAACTAAGTTACCCAGGCACCCCTTACATAAACCTTTTAAAAAAATACTTCCCTTAAAAGAGAAGCAGACATGCAGTAGAGTTAAACAAATAATTTTGCTTTAGACATTAGCAAAAGTGAATCTTCCCACTAAAACATTTAAAAATCATGGCTATTCAAACTTAGAAATTTTATTTCCGTTAAGTCAAGGATATTGATCTCATTAATTAAGAGGAATTTTAATCCATAAATTTGAGCATTTTTAATATTGAGAGGGAGCATTTCAGACTGTGAGAATGTGCCATTTTTATTGATTAGAATGAAGTTAGCTGAATTGCCATAGATTTAATTAAATGAAGTCTTCGAGTAGATTTAAAAAGTTATAATGTACAAAACGTCCCATTTTCCCATAATGTACAAAACTGGGCACCAACCAGTTGTTTTAAATCACACCCATTATGGAGAATGGCCGCTGAAGAATGGGTCAGTCATAAAAGTGACCATTTTGTAGCAAATGATCATCAGCAAAATTAGGGCTGAGTATGAGAAAATAGGAAGGCCATCTCAGATCAGAGCTACAATAATGAAAGTTTTCTACTAAAAATTACTGCATGATTTTGGAGGGGCAGCATAAGAACAAATAAAGTCGGCAATGACACCATCAGTTCAAGCTGTGCTCTTACAAGGAATACCCAAATTTCTAACACCTTCGTTTTCACAAGTCAGCTGTTTAAGAATTAGGATCGAAGACTTTTACTTACAATGATTTTGCTGCTGTAAATTAATGATCAAAGTGATTTACTATTCAGTTGTTCAACTGCTGCTTTATTTCTGTTGATCTTTGTTTTTCTGCTTAATTTCTATAAATTACTGTACAGTTTCCCATAAGGTATAATTAAGCAGAATTGCTTAAGTTTTAATTATTGTGTATTATAGATGTTGAAAGCAACATTAGCACTTGGCTTTTAAAAATGTGATCGTATATTTATAAGAGAGCATTTATAAACACATTTACATATAGTTAAGATGAAAAAGGTATTTGAATTGTAGTCATTAGCATTTCTTCAAACATATGGCAGAGCAGCGGAGGCCATGGGCCATGCCTTCATTAACTGAACACTGTTTCATCAGTGTCTCAGCTTCCTGCTGTGCCACCCTGTGGCGTCCCCTTCTGTCCCCGAGGTTTCAGTGACAAGGGACAATATGTCCCCAAGGTGAAAATCTGGAAAATATAGCAGATTAGCCCTTAGAGAAGTTCTTATGATTATTTAATCATACTTAGAGAAGAAACACACAGTACCATTAAACCAGTTTCAACATTTTCCTGTCAGTCTCCATTTCTCAGCTGCAGTGGTTGGGGTGATCACAATGAACAGCGAAAAAAGGTAAAATGCAGCACATTTTTGCTGCCATTATAAGGCTGGCCTGTTTCACATTTGCCAGTATAATGGTCAAAGCTGATACAGGTATTTATGGGTATCATGGGTTAATTATAATTTGTTGTATACGATGTTTTCAGATGATAGATCAAGACAAAGCCTTCCTTAATGATGTGACAAACAACAATTCCACATTGTTGCCTATAAAATACTAGCAAATTAATAAAACCCTTGTCTTACGAATGTCATGGCCACAGCCATGTTATATTTGTACATTTCTCTGGTACATAAAAAGTACTAAATCTGACATACAAAGGCATCTGTCTAAAGGTATTAGCCCCCGTTATGTTACATCCGCTAAATAGTTCCCATTATACAACATTAGTACCAACAATATCTCTGATTATACGTTATATATACACACATATACATAATGTGCTTATTAGTGTTTAATTTGTGGGTAATGATTTAATAAACTCCTAACACCTGAAAAAGATATATCTTAAACATAAATATCATCAGTCATATTTTTATATTATTAAGCAATCATCATTAGTTTTCAATAGTTGAGAACATGAAATGTTGTAAAATTATCCTATTTCTCCTTTAATGGATGACTGTGGGTATTCTACTTGGGAAATTCTTGGGGAAATTGAAATAATGACAATGCATGAAATAATTCAGAAGTATCTCAATGAGTGGAACAATGAAAAATGAAGAAAGAAAGAAAAGAAACATTGATCTTGTGATTAATAGGTCTTGAAGGAAGGAATTACCAGTCACAATTTAATCTTAAATTCAGGAAACTTTCCAAGATTATTTTAATTAACAGTCCCATCAAAAATACTGCTAATGTCATTAATCGATTCCAATTGAATGGAAGATATGTGCAGATCTTCAGGAGAGTAGCAGTTCCTTACAAGAAATGGTCACATTATAAAAGGAATTAATTGTCTTGCTATTTTCACCTTTCACTTTCTCCTAAACTTGTCCATATATTACCAAATATGGCTTTTAAAATTTTCCTTCACATCTAGGGGCGCCTGGAGGGCTCAGTCGGTTGAGCGTCCGATTTCGGCTCAGGTCATGATCTCGAGGTTGTGGGTTCTAGCCCTGCGTCGGACTCTGTGCTGACAGCTCAGAGCCTGGAGCCTGCTTTGCATTCTGTCTCTCTCCCTCCTTCTCTCTCTCTCTCTCTCTCTCTCTCTCTCTGTCTCTCAGCCTCTCCCTTCCTCACACTCTGTCTCTGTCTCTCCTCAAAAATAAATAAACATTGAAAAAAATTTAAAACAATAAAATTTTCCTTCAGATCTGGAGAATTTCTTTCCCTATAACCATTATGGTCACTGTATTCATTGTTTAAGGTAGCATACTATACTGCGGAGAAAAGACATATAAAGACGACAAAATACAATCCGTTTCTTCAAGATGATACTGTTCTATAAACACTAACCCAAATATGCAAGTCTGTCGATAGAATTCAGATCATAACTTTAGCGTCTAGTGCCATGGTTAAAGTACAGACGCTGAAGCCAAACTACGTCAACTTGAAACTCACCTCCACCACAAAGCAGGTCTGAGACTTTGATCAAGTTATTTAAGGGTTCTGTAGCTCAGTTTCCTCACAGAAACATAATTAGTTCCTAGGTCACTGCTTTATTCAGAGCATTAAATGAATTAATTTACATAGAGTATCCATAAGAATACCCAGAACATAGAAATTACTTTCATATTATTTTACAGCTCATTCTCCCATTAGTAACAACAGCAAAACGTCCTTATATCCTTCCTCCCTCTAGCCTCCTCTCTATGCACCCTGCCTTGTCCCAATGTCTTCCTTCTTTTTAAAACCAAAGGTGTGACAGAAGCCACTTAGTGGCTGCAGGCAGCATGAGGGAGAGGGGATGCAGACTAAAAAGTATAATACTGGATTCAGAACATAGAACAAATTCGAGAACATGGGGCCAGGTAAAATCAGTGTTGACTAATCAGATGAGAACTTTACACAAGTCAAGCTTTGAGTTCTCTTTTGTTGCCGTAATAGGCGGTGCCCTATGTGAGAGCACACGTTGCTAAGGTTGTTCCGTCTGCATTTGCTGAACAAAGGTGAAGACGAAGGAAATATAAACAACCGATGGGCTTATGCTACTGTTAACTTCCTGTGTCCAAAGAATATGTCCAGTTGCACTCTTAATGTTTGCCAGAATATGTTTAACTAAAACATTAATTGAATGGGATATGTATCTCTTTATGATGAATCAGTAAGGTATGGTATTAAATCATGTAAATAGATTTGCTTTGGGGAATTCCCTTTTGGACCCTTTTATTTTTCATCATCTCATAGCATATCACAAGTCCCCAGAAATATGCCATGCTAATATTGCCAACTGAGTTCTTCCAAGCAGAGATGACATCAGCCATCTGTCACACAGTACTAATGCTGGGAAGCAAAGCCAACTATAGAGGAAATAAATACCTTTCCTATCGATTAGCTAAATATTTATGTTGAGCACGAAATGATTAAAATCTCACTATTCAAGCTAATTGCACGAAGTGAATATTTGGCACCAAGGGAATGACATACCAACCATGTGCGTGCCTTATTACTTTCCTAAAACCAAATTTCATCTTGAACATGTGTAGTGCAAGAGGGGCTTGCGCTAGACGTTGCAAGGTGTTGCAATACACTACTCGAGCGATCTTTCAGCCCGCAGGTGTGTCTCCTGCTGCCTGGGTAGATTCAATCTATACCCTGTGCTGCTCTAGTTTCCAGATGGCTGCTCTCTTGTTCTATTTTAAGTTACTCGGTCTCTTTAAGTCTGGTACTTTGGAGCTGGTCATTGCAGGGTCAAATAATTTGTGTTCGCTAACACTGACCTCATGCTGCAACATTTATTTTTCTAGAAGTGCTTATTTAAAGATGGGCTAAATAGCCACCTGGCTTGATTACAATAGATGATTCCATTATTTTCTAAATCGGGTATTTCTATTCAAAGACATAAGAAGTTTTTCCAAATTCAGCCCCTGCTATTGTGGTTGCACTGAGTCATTCAGTGTCAACAGAGCTTTTCTAGAATACATACAAGAATTATATACAATGTTTTACATATATATATATGTGCATATATATATATATATATATGTGCATATATATATATATATGTCAGGGGACGGTATTTGTTCTATATTACATCTCAGTCTATGCAGAAATTAGCTATTTCATAATAGTGTTGCTGTATATTTTCCTTCTGTGAAAGGAGTGTAATTCCAAGTTTTATAATTTGATCAAGCAGTAAAAGGTGCTTTGAGCCCTCATCCAGGTGACTTAAAGGTCACAGTATAGAATGCTTCTGTAAACTCAAGTGTTTCCATTTAGTTTGGCTTGAAATAGCATCCTTTTCTAAAATAAATGAAACATGATGATACAAAAATATTTTGGGAAAGTCTGAAGCTTTATATAGTAACCAAAGTCAAAGGGTTATGTGACTAATCTAAAAGATCAATTACACTTGAGTTGCTCTGGATTGCTATTTTGTGTGGTTTCCAGGGGAGTCCAAAATACAATTGAATTGAATAAACACTTATTTCATCTTCCGTTTCTTTCTAAGCATTAAATTCTTCAGATGTATAAATAATGTGAGCAAATGGATCACCTTCTTAGGTATTTGTCCTGGCCACTAGAAATTTCAGAAAGAGAATTAATAAAGACCTACCTAGAGGTATTTGAAAAATCAATTTAACAAAACATGCCATTTTGCCTAGCAGGACACTGCTAATTTTCATAATAAGGGCATTATCTTATCAGAGACCGTATTTGCAGACTATTTGATTTTGACTTTATTATCTTATTCTACAGTGTGTTGTAGTGAAATAATGTATATTTTAATATTTGTTTATATTTCTTCATTTTTAAAGTATATAACCTTATAATGTGAAATACCTATGCATTGTGAAAATTCCTACCAGCAAATTAATTCCCACATTCATCACCTTACATGTTTACCTTTTTTGTGTGTTAACAAGAGCAGCTAAGTTCTACTCTCTTAGTCCACTTCGGTTATACGATACAGTATTATCAACAATAGTCACCTGTTATACATTATATCTTCAGACCTTATTCATCTTATAACTCAAAACTTGTATTCTCTTTTACCAACCTTACCCTATTTTCCCCACCCCTTAAGCCCCGGCAGCCACCATTCAACACTGTCTCTATGAGTTTGACTTCTTTTTTTTTTTTTTTTCAATTCATTGGGAAATTCAACCCTTTTACCGCTTATGCAAATCTGTGAAGATCTTTTTTTTCTTTAGTCTTTATTTTAATTCCAGTTAGCATATAGTGTTATACTAGTTTCAGGTGTACAATATAGTGATTTGACACTTCCATACATCCAACACGGTGCTCCTTAATCCCCATAACCTATTCCACGCATCCCCCCACCCATCTCCCCTCGGTTAAGAGTCTGTTTCTTGGTTTGTCTCTCTTTTTTCCCTTTGCTCCTTGTTTTGTTCCTTAAATTGCACATATGAATGAAATCATATGATAGTTGTCTTTGACTGACTTACTTCCCTTAGCATAATATACTCCAGCTCCATCCATGCTGTTGCAAATGGCAGGATTTGCAACCACTTCTTTATCCATTCATCAGTTGATTGACATTTGAACTGCTTCTATAATTTGGTTTTTGTAAATAACGTTGCTATAAACATAAGATGCATATATCCCCTTGAATAGTGTTTTTGTATTCTTTGGTTAAATAGGCAGTAGTCCGATTGCTGGATCATAGCATAGTTCTATTTGTAACTTTAAAAAAATTTTAAATATAGTTATTAATTTTTGAAATACAGAGAGAAACAGAGCACAAACAGGGGTGGGGTGGTGAGAGAGGGGGACACAGAATCTGAAGCAGACTCCAGGCTCTGAGCTGTCAGCACAGAGCCTGATGCGGGGCTCAAACTCACCAACCGTGAGATCATGACCTGAGCAGAAGCCAGACGCTCAACCGAATGAGCCACCCAGGGGCCCCTATTTTTAACTTTTTAAGGAACCCCCATACTGTCTTCCACTGTCACTCCACCAGTTTGCATTCCCACCAACAGTGCAAGATAGTTCCCCTTTTTCTGCATCCTCACCAACATTTGTTGTTTTTTGCGCTGTTGTTTTGAACCATTCCAACAGGTGTGAGGTGATATCTCATTGTAGTTTTGATTTGCACTTCCTTGATGAAAAGATGCTCAACATCACTCATCATGTGTGTTTTGGCCCTCTGGATGTCTTCTCTAGAGAAATGTCTGTTCATATCTCCTGCCCATTTCTAAATTGAATTATTCACTTTTTGGGTGTTGAGTTGTGCAAGTTTGTTATATATATTAAAGTTTATTTATTTATTTGAGAGAGAAAAAGCAAAGGGAAAGAGAGAATCTTAAGCGGGCTCCACCCTCAGCACAGAGCCTGATATGGGGTTTGATCCCACGACCCTGAGGTCATGACCTGAGCCAAAATCAAGAGTCAGATGTACAACCTACTGAGCCACCCAGATGCTCCAAGTTCTTCATAGATTTTGGGTACTTGCCCTTTATCAGATATGTCATTTGCAAATATGTTCTCCATTCCATAGTTTGCCTTTTAGTTTGGTTGATTGTTTCCTTCACTGTCTTTTTTATTTTGATGAAGTCCCAATAGTTTACTTTTGCTTTTGTTTCCCTTGCTTCAGGACACGTATCTAGAAAAAAAAATGCTACAGCTGGTGTCAAAGAGGTTACTGCCTGTGTTTTCTTCTACCATTTTTATGGTTTCAGGTCTCACATTTATGTCTTTAATCCATTTTTGTATATGGTATAAGAAAGTGATCCAGTTTCTTTCTTTTACATGTTGCTGTCCAGTTTTCCCAAAACTATTTGTTGAAGAGAATGTCCTTTTCCTATTAGATATTCTTTTCTGCTTTGCCAAAGATTAGTTGACCTTAGAGTCGTGGGCCCATTTTTCAGTTTTCTATTCTGTTCCATTGATCTATCTGTATCTGTTTTTGTGCAAATACCATACTGCTATGATGACTACACCTTCATAAAATAATTTGAAGTCTGGAATTGTGGTGCCTCCAGCTTTGCTTTTCTTTTTCTTTTTATTTTAAAACTTTCTTTTTTCAACGTTTATTTATTTTTGGGACAGAGAGAGACAGAGCATGAACGGGGGAAGGGCAGAGAGAGAGGGAGACACAGAACCGGAAGCAGGCTCCAGGCTCTGAGCCATCAGCCCAGAGCCTGACGCGGGGCTCAAACTCACGGACCGCGAGATCGTGACCTGGTTTAAGTCGGACGCTTAACCGACTGCGCCACCCAGGCGCCCCTGCTTTTCTTTTTCAAGATTGCTTTGACTCTTTGGGGTCATTTGTGGTTGTGTATAAATTTTAGAATTGTTTGTTCCAGTTATCAAAAATGCTGCTGGTAATTTGATAGTGATTGTATTAAATGTGTAGATTGCTTTGAGTAGTATACACATTTTAACAATATTTGTTCTTCCAATCTATGAGCATAGAATGTCTTTCCATTTTTTCATGTTGTCTTGAATTTCCTTCATCAGTGTTTTATAGTTTTCAGAATTCAGGTATTTCACCTCTTTGGTTAGGTTTATTCCTAGGTATCTTATTGGTTTTGATGCAAATTTAAGTGGTATTGTTTTCTTAATTTATCCTTCTGCTGTTTCATTATTGGTATACAGAAATGCAATAAATTTCTGTGAGTTGATTTTGTATCCTGCAACTTTACCGATTTCGCTTATCATTTCTAGCAGGTTTTTGGTGGAGTCTTCTACATTTTCTATATAAAATATCATGTCATCTGAAAATAGTGAAAATTTTACTTCTTCCTTACTGATTTGGATTCCTTTTATTTCTTTTTGTTGTCTGATCACTGTGGCTGGGACTTCCAGTACTATATTGAATAAATGTAGTGAGAGTGGATACCTTGTCTTGTTTCTAATTTTAGGGGAAAATCTTTCAGTTTTGCCCATCGAGGATGAGGTTAGCAGTGGGTTTTTCATGTATGGCCTTTATAATGTTGAAGTATGTTCCCTCAAAACCTACTTTGTTGAGGGTTTTTATCATGAAAGGATGTTGCATTTTGCCAAATGCTTTTTCTGCATTTATTGAAATGATCATATGATTCTTATCATTTCTGTTTATTGATGTGAAGTATCATGTTGATTGATTTGTGAATATTGAACCACTCTTGCATCCTGGGAATAAATATGACTTGACTGTGGTGAATAGGTCTTTTAATGTAGTGTTGAAGTCCATTTGCTAGTATTATGTTAAGGATTTTTGCATTTGTATTCATCAGAGATATTGGCCTGTACTTCTCTTTTTTAATGGTGTCTTTGTTTTAGTATCAAGATAATGAAGGCCTCATAGAATGAATGTGGAGTTTTCCTTCCATTTCTATTTTTGTGGAATAGTTTGAGAAGAACAGGTACTAACTCTTCTTTAAATGTTGATAGAATTCCCTTGTGAAGCCATCTGTTCCTGGACATTTCTTTTTGAGAGATATTTGATTACTGATTTAATGTCTTTGTTGGTTATTGGTCTGTTCAAATTTTCTTTTTTCTTCCTGTTTCAGTTTTGGTAGTTTCCATGTTTCTGTGAATTTATCCATTTCTTCTAGGTTGTCTAATTTGTTGGCCTATAATATTTTCATAATATTCTCTTAAAATTATTTGTTTTTCTGTGGTGTTGATTGTTACTGCTCCTCTCACACTTGTGATTTTATTTATTTGGGTCCTCTCTTTTTTTCTTGATAGTCTGGCTTATCAGTTTATCAGTTTTATTGATTCTTTTCAAAGAACCAGCTCCTGGTTTCATTGATCTGTTCTATTCTTTTTGTTTGTTTGTTTCTTTGTTTCTATATCATTTATTTCTGCTCTCATTTGTATTTTATTTTATTTTATTTTATTTTATTTTATTTTATTTTATTTTAATTTTTTTAATTTACATCCAAGTTAGTTAGCAATATAGTGCAACAATGATTTCAGGGACAGATTCCTTAGTGCCCCTTACCCATTTATCCCATCATCCCTGCCACAACCCCTCCAGTAACCGTCTGTTTGTTCCCCATATTTAAGAGTCTCTTATGTTTTCCCCCTCCCTGTTTTTATATTATTTTTGCTTCCCTTCCCTGTGTTAATCTGTTATGTGTTATAAATCCTCATACGAGTAAAGTCATATGTTATTTGTCTTTCTCTGACTGACTAATTTCACTTAGCATAATACCCTCTAGTTTCATACACATAGTTAAAAATAGCAAGATTTCATTTTTTTTGATTGCTGAGTAATACTTCATTGTATGTATATACCACATCTTCTTTATCCATTCATCTATCAGTGGACATTTGGTATCTTTCCATACTTTGGCTATTGTTGATAGTGCTGCTATAAACATGGGGGTGCATGTGTCCCTTCGAAACAGCATACCTGTATCCTTTGAATAAATACCTAGTGGTGAAATTGCTGGGTCGTAGGGTAGTTCTATTTTTAATTGTTTGAGGAACCTCCATACTGTTTTCCAGAGTGGCTGCACCAGTTTGCATTACCACCAGCAGTGCAAAAAGATTCTCTTTCTCTGCATCCTCACCAACTTCTGTTGTTGCCTGAGTTGTTAATGTTAGCCATTCTGACAGGTATGAGGTGGTATCTCCTTGTGGTTTTGATTTGTATTTCCCTGATGATGAGTGATGTTGAGCATTTTTTCATGTGTCACTTGGCCCTCTGGATGTCTTCTTTGGAGAAGTGTCTATTCATGTCTTTTGCCCATTTCTTCACTGGATTATTTGTTTTTCGGGTGTTAAGTTTGATAAATTCTTTATACATTGTAGATACTAACTCTTTACCTGATATGTTGTTTGCAAATATCTTCTCCCATTTCATTGGTTGCCTTTTAGTATTGCTGATTGTTTCCTTCACTGTGCAGAAGTTTTCTTTTGGTGAGGTCCCAATAGGTCCATTTTTGCTTTTGTTTCCCTTGCCTCCAGAGACGTGTTGAGTAAGAAGTTGCTGCGGCCAAGGTCAAAGAGGTTTTGCCTACTTTCTCCTCGAGGATTTTGGGACTTCCTGTCTTACATTGAGGTCTTTCATCCATTTTGAGTTTATTTTTGGGTGTGGTGTAACACAGTGTCCAGGTTCATTTTTCTGCACGTAGCTGTCCAGTTTTCCCAGCACCACTTGCTGAAGAGACTGTCTTTATTCCATTGGATATTCTTTCCTGCTTTGTCAAAGATTAGTTGGCCATACATTTATGGGTCCATTTCTGGGTTCTCTATTCTGTTCCATTGATCTGAGTGTCTGTTTTTGTGCCAGTACCATGCTGTCTTGATGATTATAGCTTTGTAATACAGCTTGAAACCTGGTATTGTGATGCCTCCAGCTTTGGTTTTGTTTTTCAAGATTGCTTTGGCTATTCAGGGTCTTTTCTGGTTCCATACAAATTTTAGGATTGTTTGTTCTAGCTCTGTGAAGAATGCTGGTGTTATTTTGATAGGGACTGCTTTAAATATGTAGATTCCTTTGGGTAGTATTGACATTTTAACAATATTTGTTCTTCCTATTCAGGAGCATGGAATATTTTTCCTTTTTTGTGTGTGTCTTCTTCAATTTATTTCTACAGTTTTCGGTGTATGGATTTTTTACCTCTTTGTTCAGATTTATTCCTAGGTATTTTATGGTTTTTGGTGCAATTGCACATGGGATAGATACCTTGATTTCTCTTTCTGTTGCTTCATTGTTCGTGTGTAGGAATGCCACCAATTTTTTTTTTTTGCATTGATTTTATCCTGCAACTTTGCTGAATTTATAAATCAGTTCTAGCAGATTTTTGGTGGAATCTTTTGAGTTTTCTGTATAGAATATCATGTCATCTGCAAAGATTGAAAGTTTGACCTCCTCCTGGCCGATTTGGATGCCTTTTATTTCTTTGTGTTGTCTGATTCTTGAGGCTAAGACTTCTAATCATATGTTGAATAACAGTGGTGAGAGTGGACATCCCTGTTTTGTTCCTGATCTTCGGGGGAAAGCCCTCAGGTTTTCCCCATTAAGTTGATATTAGCATTGGGTCTTTCATATATGGCTTTTATGATCTCGAGGTATGATCCTTCTATCCCTACTTTCTTGAGGGTTTTTATCAAGAAAGGATGCTGTATTTTGTCAAATGCTTTCTCTGCATCTGTTGAGATGATCATGTGGTTCTTGTCCTTTCTTTTATTGATGTGATGAATCACAATCATTGTTTTGCAGATATTGAGCCAGCCCTGCATCCCAGATATAAATCCCACTTGGTCATGGTGAATAATTTTTTTAATGTATTGTTGGATCTGGTTGGCTAATATCTTGTTGAGGATTTTTGCATCCATGTTCATCAAGGAAATAGGTCTCTAGTTCTCCTTTTTTGTGGGTCTTTGTCTGGTCTTGGAATAAAGGAAATGCTGGCTTCATAGAAAGAGCTTGGAAGTTTTCCTTCCATTTCTATTTTTTGGAACACCTTCAAGAGAATAGGTGTTAATTCTTCCTTAAATGTTTGGTAGAATTCCCCTGGAAAGCCATCTGGCCCTGGAATCTTGTTTTTGGGGAGATTTGTGATCACTAATTTAATTTCTTTACTGGTTATGGGTCTGATCAAATTTTCTATTTCTTCCTGTTTCAGTTTTGGTAGTGTACATGTTTCTAGGAATTTGTCCATTTCTTCTAGATTGCCCATTTTATTGGCATATAATTGCTCATAATATTCTCTTATTATTGTTTGTATTTCTGCTTTATTGGTTGTGCTCTCTCCTCTTTCTTTTTTTTTTTTTTTTTTTCCTTGGGTCCTTACCTTTTTCTTTTTGATCAAACTGGCTACTGGCTTATCAATTTCGTTAATTCGTTCAAAGAACCAGCTTCTGGTTTTATCAATCTGTTCTACTGTGTTTTTTTCTTTTCTTTCTTTCTTTTTTTTTTTTTTTTTTGTTTCAATAGCATTGATTCCTGCTCTAATCTTTATTATTTCCTGTGTTCTTTTGGTTTGGGGTTTTATTTGTTATTCTTTTTCCAGCTCTTTAAGGTGTAAGGTTAGGTTGTGTATTTGAGACATTCCTTCTTTAGGAAGGCCTGGATTGCTATATACTCTCCTGTTATGACCACCTTTGCTGCATCCCAGAGGATGGCTGTGGTGTTATCATTTTCATTGGCTACCAGGTACTTTTTAATTTCCTCTTTAACTTCTAGGTTAGCCCATTCATTCTTTAGTAGGATGTTCTTTAGTATCCAAGTAGTTGTTACCTTTCCAAACTTTTTCTTATGGTTGATTTTGAGTTTCATTTTGTTGTGGTCTGAAAATATGCACGGTATGATCTCCATCTCTTTGTACTTGTTGAGGGCTGATTTGTGTCCCAGTTTGTGGTCTATTCTGGAGAATGTTCCATGTGCACTGGAGAAGGATGTATATTCTGCTGCTTTAGGATGAAATGTTCTGAACATATCTGTTAAGTCCATCTGGTCCAGTGTGTCAATTAGAGCCATTGTTTCCTTGTTGATTTTCTGATTACATGATATGTCCATTGCTGTAAATGGGGTGTTGAAGTCCTCTACAATTATGGTCTTATTGTCAATGAGTTTCTTTATGTTTGTTATTAATTGATTTATATATTTGGGTGCTTTCAAATTTAGAGTATATATGTGTACAACTTTTAGGTCTTCTTGGTGGATAGACCGCTTAATTATGATATAATGACGTTCTTCATCTCTTGTAACAGTCTTTATTTTAAAATCTAGATTGTCTGATATAAGTATGGCTCCTCTAGCTTTCTTTTATCGGCAATTAGCAAGATAGATGGTTCTCCATTCCCTTACTTTCAATTTGAAGGGTCTTTAGGTCTAAAGTGGGTCTCTTGTAAACAGCATATAGATGGATCTTATTTTCTTATCCATTCTTTTACTGTCTCTTTATTGGAGCATTTAGTCTATTAACATTTAGAGTGATGGTTCAGACATTTTGCTGGTATCTGTGTTGGTTAAGTGCCTGGCTGTCATTTCTTCCTGCTCTTTCCTTTGGGGTGAAATCCTTCATTTTGTCGTTTTGAAGGAAGACAATGATTTAATGAGATAAAAAAATTAAAAATAAAATAATTAAATATAAAAAAATTAAAATTAAAAATTAAAAAGAACACACACACACAGAGAAATCAAATAAATGATGCTAGATCCTAGGTGTGTTTTGCCCTGGGCATTGAAAGGGGCTTGATAGATTAGAGAAAAAAAGGGGGGGGGGGAGGAAAACGTTTGAAAATTAAAAAAAATAAATACACTGAAATAGAATAAAATTAAATGATGAAAGTAAAATAGAATTTGAAAAATTTACCAAAAAATAAAAAATATATAGTTGAAAAAAATTAAAGATATTTTTAATAAAAATTGAAAATAAAAATAGATTTTTTTTCTCTTTCTGCTGAGTTCTGTGGTTCAGGTTGTATAGATTGTTGTGTTAATCCTCAGACGAGTTTTCTAGGTGTGCAGGGTGGTTTAGTGTTGATATGGCTGTATTTCATGGATGTGAGATGCCAAAAAAAACTTCCATGCTCTTCTGCCATCTTGGCTCCTCCCTTTGCTCTCATTGTTATTATTTCCTTCCTTCTCCTGGTGTTAGGTTTTGTTGGTTGTTTTTTTTCCTAGCTCCTTTCAGTGTGAACCTAAGTTGTTTATATGAGATTTTCCTTGCTTCTTGAGGTACACCTGTATTGCTATAAACTTCTCTCTTAGTACTGCTTTTGCAGAATACCAAATCTTTGGGACCCTGTGTTTTCATTTTCATTTACTTCCATGTACTTTTTAATTTCTTCCTTTATTTCCTGGTTGACACATTCATTGTTTAGTGTCAAGTTCTTTAGCCTCCATGTGTTTGGGGTCTTTTTAGATTTTCTATTATGGTTGACTTTTCGTTTCATAGTGTAGTGGTCAGAAAAGATGCATGGTATCTTCAATATTCTTGAATTTGTTGAGGCTTGTTTTATGGGCTAATGGGTGATATAATCTGGAGAGTGTTCTGTGGGCTCTTGAAAAGAATGTGTATTCTGATGTTTTAGAATGTAATATTCTAAATATATCTGTGAAGTCCATCTCTTCCAGTATGTTATTCAAAGCCATTGTTTTCTTGTTGATTTTCTGTCTAACTGATCCGTCCATTGATGTTAGTGGGATATTAAAGTCCCTTAATATTATCATATTATTATCTTTTGGTTCCTTTATGTTTGTTATTGTTTTATATATTTGAGGGCTCCCATTTGGGTACATAAATATTTACTATTATTATATCTTCTTGTTAGATTGTCCCTTTATTATTATATAGTGTTCTTCTTTATATCCTGTTATGGTCTTTTTTTAAAGTCTATTTTGTTGAATATAAGTTTTGCTACTCCAGGTTTCTTTGATATCCATTTGCATGATAGATGTTTCTCTGTCCCCTCACTTTCAATCTATAGGTGTCTTTAAGTCTGCAGTTAGTCTTTTGTAGGCAGTGTACAGATGGGCCTTTTTCTTTTAACTATTCTGTTACCCTATGTCTTTTGATGGGAGCCTTTACCCCATTTACACTCAAAGTTAATTATTGATAGATATATATTTATGACTATTTTATTTGTTTTATGATTGTTTCTGGAGATTTTCTCTAATAATTCCTATCTTTCTCTTTCATGTTTTGATAATTTTCTTTAGTAATATATTTGTATTTCTTTCTCTTTATTTTTTCATATTTATTAGTGGTTTTTGATATATGGTTGCCATGAGGTTTGTGTATAACCTCTTGTGTGTATGGCAGTCTATATTAAGTTGATGGTCACTTACATTTGAACCTTTTCTTTTGCCTTCTCCTCGTCATGTTTTAGGTATATGTAATCATATTTTATACCCTTTTTGTATGTGAATTCCTTGAGTGATTTTTAACAAATATATTCATTTTTACTGCTTTTGTTTTCCCTACCTTTATACTGTCACTTTTGGTCTCTCCTTTCCAGTCAAAGAGACCCCTTTAATATTTCTTGCAGTACTGGTTTAGTGCTCATTAACTCCTTTAGTTTTTGTTTGTCTGGGAAACTCTATCTCTCCTTATGTTCTGAATGATAACCTTCCTTGATAGAATATTCTGGGTTGCAGATACTTCCCAGTTGAAGAATGGAACCACTTTGAATATATCATGCCACTACCTTCTGGCTTTTAAAATTTGTTGAAAAATCTCCTGCTAGCCTTATGGTTTTTCCATTCTACATTACTGACTTCTTTTGTCTTGCTGATTTTAAAATTTATTTTATTGCTCTATTTTGCCAATTTAAATACAATATGTATTGGTGTGGGTCTGCTTTTGTTGATTTTGATGGGAATTTTCTGTGCCTCCTGGATTTGGATATTTGCTTCCTTCCCTAGATTAGGGAAGTTTTCATCTATTATATCTTCAAATAAATTTTCTAACCCCTTTTCTCTCTTTTCTTCTTTTAGGACTCCTATAATATGAATGTTACTATGTTTGATGGAGTTATTCAGTTCCCTAAGTGTACTTTCATGTTGCATAATCCTTTCTTTTTTTTTTTTTTTTTCCATCTTAATTACTTTCTATTACTCTGTTCTAGGTCACTAATTTTTTCCTCTGTTTCTTCTATCCTGCTGTTCATTCCATCAATCATGTTTCTCATTTTCTATATTGAGCCGTTTATCTCTGCTATGTTATTCCTTATCTCTGTGTTAAGGGTGTCACACGTCATTCATTCTTCTCTCAAATCCAGTGAGTATCCATATTATCATTGCTTTAAATTCTCTATCAGGTATGTTATTTGTATCTGTTTCACCTAGGTCTCTGGCCACAGCCTTGTCCTGTTCTTTCATTTGGGATAAGTTTCTCTATCTCTTAGTTTTGTCTGCCTCTCTGTGTCTGTTTCTGTGTGTTAAGAAAGTCATCTATGTCTTCTGCTCTTGAAAGCAGTGACTTTATGAAGAAGAGGTCCTAGAGTGCCCTGCAGTGCGGTGTTCTCTGTGCACCAGAACCTGGCACTTCAGGAGAGTATTCTATGTGTGTTGCTTACGCCATGATGTTGCATGTGAGTCAGTTTTCCTTTCAGTGCAGTTATCTCACTCACTCTTTGCCTGTCGTGGGCTGTGCTTGCTCTCTGTGGTGTTAGTGGGATCCAGGCAGGCCAGATATGAGGGGGTAGGCCTGCTGGGGAACTTTGGAGCAGGGCAGCAGTGTCAACAAAATTTTCAGCAAGCCACTAATCCTGTGCTAGATCCCCCAAAGTGCTGCAATGGGTAGGGACAGTGTGCCAAGGTGGCTGGAGGTGTGAGGTTGGATTTGCCTGGCCCAGCATGCGTCTGGGTGCATCATGGTGACTGGGCACAGTACGTGGTGGCAGTCATGCACTTGGCAGCTGGATTATGTGCAAGTGCAACAAAATTTGTCTCAGTCCAGGGCTGAGGCTGGCAGGCTTGGAGTGGGTGAATCCTCAAGAGAACTCGTGGGTGTAGTGCACTGCTAGTAGGTTAGGTGGCAAGTGTCTATGCAACACTGCCTTCCCCAGGTGTTTGTGCTGGTGAGGAGGAAAATGATGCCTACCAGCTCCCTCATTGTTGCAGAAGTCCCCCAACATGCTCTGAAACCAGTATGAATGGTACTGACTCCTGCTTGCCCCAGGTTTTGTGTAAAGTGTCATTTTTATGTTCGCCCTCTGCACAGGATGCTGTCTCTTTAAGGGCAGTGGCCTTTCTATCACTTGCCCTTCTGGCTGCCTCAGTGCCAGGTCAGCTGATTTTTAAAGCTCCAGGCTCCAAGTCCCACTAGTTTTATAAACTCATGGAACTTAACCTCTCTGGTTTTTAAAGCTGCACTCTGGGAATTAGTTCCTGTGTATGATTCCTGGTACAGGGGCCCATTTGTGCATGCCCTCTGCCTCTGTGCATAAACAGCTTCCTCCCTCCTTTAGGCAACTCCCTCTGTGTTTCTGATGCAGCTTCTTCTCTATATTTAGTTTTGGAGTTTGTTCTGCCGACCTTCAGATTGATCTCTTGTTCATTGACTTGGATATGGATGATGCATAATTGTAAACAAGGGACAGGGAAAGCTTGGGGTCCTCCTACTCTACATCTGCCCTCAGACTCCTCCAAAATAATATATATTTCAGAACTAATTGAGAAACAAAGAAATATTGCAACAGACACCAAATAATTATCACTTTTTATTATTGGAGAATGTGGCTTTTCTATAGTGAATTCCTCTACTAGGCAAACTCACCTACACAGTCCTGGGATCCAAGCCAGATCAAGTCTCCCCACTTGCCACTCTGTTATTCACAGAAGCAGACTCTGCCCCTACTATGCAGGTTGGCATAGGAACTGCTGCTGCAAGTCAGCTAACTTCAGAGATGAAAAATGGATATTATCTACTAATCGTATCTATTTATTCTTCAGCTGAATCCCAGATACCTCCCCTGGCATAATGAGTAAATATGTGCTGAAAGCAAGGTCTCACTATTTGAGCGCTTACATAAATGGAAGAGTGAAAATAGCCAATAAGCATTCTCTCTGGACATACTACTTTTTAGAACATATTAATAATTTCCTCTTCCGTATATAGATGGAAAATGTTCTACATTTAATTAAGCATTGTAAAATTTGATGTGCATATTTCCTTATCTTTCTCTAGGAAAATATAAATGCATATTGTATCAGTTATCTTTTGCTTCATAACAAATGGCATTAGTATTTAGAGGCTTAAATCAATAGCCATTTATATGTTCATTATTCTGTGGATAAGCAATTTGGATGGGAACCAGTCTGGGATATCTCTTCTGTGCATAATATGATTCTGGCTGGCTTTGGCTGTGCAACTTTGGTCACTTCTAAAGTCATTTTCACTTGGATTGTCCTGAAGAGTCCCATGTACCTGCCTGGTTGAACATGGGGATTTTTAGTTTGTCACCTTGATACTCCCCCATATGATTTCTCATCTTCCAGATTATAGCAAGCTTCTTTACATGATTGTGAAAATATATGATGGAAGTGAAAATAGGGGAGATGGGGGGGGGGGGACAGAGAGAGAGACATGCTGGTAAATTGCCTAATTGAGATGGCAGGTTCTGAAACAACATTGCCTAAGTTGGAGTTTTAGCTCTGGTGCTTACTTGATATATCTTAAACAAGTTATTTTTCTTTTCTTATTTCAACATGAATTAAAATGAATTCACTAATGATTATATGTGTGAAAGAAATCTATGAAATAAACAATTTGTTATATTATTATAATTATATGTTATATGTTGTTGTAATTATACTATTGTTAAACTAATATACAAGTGGAATATATAATTATAACATAAATACTATAGCTATATAATTATAATAATAAATAACAATATAAATAAAAAGCACAGAAAATAAATCTAAGTAATCAGAAAATGTGACACTATAAAAGTGTGGAAAGAAACCGAAGAGTAAATAAATTATAGAATATAAAATATAATAAAAATAGAATAAGTGATAGCAAGAGATATAGAGGATTAAATTGAAAAGAATCCGGAAACCTAAATCTAACTTAGGAAGTAAAAAGAAAAAACAGGTAAAATGATTCAAAAACTTAAAATTTATCTTTCCAGAATAAGATTATTTATGTTCCTGAATAAGAAAATCTACATATAGGAAGTGTATATTTTATACTTAAAAAAATTAATCTATCCCACTTGAGAAATACCCAGTAAAATTGGGTTACAAAGAAAAGAAAGAAACCCAGTGCCTCTGAGCACAAAGACTAAGTCACTCAAAAGTCACTTAAAAGTCACAAAAAAGTGATAGAAAATCAAGTTAACATAAAACATTTGTACAACATTGAATTTGAAAGAGGAATGAAGCATTATTTATAAGATAATCAACTGTAATCTCAGAATTTTATACCCAGACAAACTGTCATTGAATGATTAAATATACACACAACTGATGAAAATGTAAACCTCAAGGAATATTTTTTTTTTAATTTTTTTTTCAACGTTTATTTATTTTTGGGACAGAGAGAGACAGAGCATGAACGGGGGAGGGGCAGAGAGAGAGGGAGACACAGAATCGGAAACAGGCTCCAGGCTCCGAGCCATCAGCCCAGAGCCCGACGCGGGGCTCGAACTCACGGACCGCGAGATCGTAACCTGGCTGAAGTCGAACGCTTAACCGACTGCGCCACCCAGGCGCCCCTAGGAATATTTTTTTTAATGTTTATTTGTTTTTGAGAGAGAGAGCATGAGACATTGGAGGAGGGGCGGAAGAAGAGGGATACAGGATCCAAAGTGGGCTCTGCACTGACAGCAGAGATCCCGATGCATGGCTCGAGCTGACAAACTGAGAGATAATGACCTGAGCCAAGATGTTTAACCAACTGAGCCACCCAACACCCCAATATCAAAAAAAATTGTACACATGAGTATTTTTGAAGAATCTATAGAAGGTTCATTTAATAAGGAGATGACTGGAAAATTTTAGCAAAGGATGACTTAATGATTATTGGATGAATTTAAAACCATATGTATTAGTAAAAAAAAAAAGAGGGGATAAAAATGAAAAGCTTTTTGCTATTGTTGACTCCCTCATGTGAAATTGCTGAGCAAAACCTCTAAAACAATGTCTGTATATCTTCTGCATGTATGAAAATAAAGTTTTTCTAGATATACATGAATAAATCGAACATGTTCATATGACTTAGGATGTTTATTATATTACTGGGTTAGTATTATAAAATTATATATTTTGGCAGATATTTTATAATTATAAACTGGTGAGAAATTTATGAAAATATTAGCTAAAGAAATATTATATTGTTGGGTTTTATGTCAAATAGGTAATTAAAGATTCATAAGTTGTTAAAAATCAACATCATGAAAGAGCAAGTGCAATTAAGTCTTAAAGGCCTACAATGAAATCTTCTTTCCCATACATTTTCAAATGAGAAAACTTAAAATGAGAGAGTAGGAAGAGATAGTTTAAAAGTCTTATAAGTACCATATAGTAACAATATGAAACAGCCTATAATATTTAAGAATTGCTCCTTTTTTCTCCTTTTTCGCATTTTCCAATGATTCTTTACTGAAATATAATTAGAAATAAATAAAAATATGTATAAAACATAAAGACGGTATGTACAGCAGGTATAATGAACAAACCAAACCATAACAGTTTTTATTTAGGGGTTACAAGATAACAATTTATTTTTTTCTCCTTGTATTCCCTCACCTAAGTTTTCAGCATGAGCATGTTTTAATTTATAAAGAAAAAATAATAATTCCCGTGTTGATTACTTGAACTTATTCAGAATTCAGTAATGAACATTTATTTTAATGATATTTTTCCATTTATTTGTTTTGAACTTTCAGTTCTTTTGGGATGAGCATTCCATTAACTTTGAAATAGGCTTTAAGGGATTACAACATAGGATGCCAAGGAAAGTCAATTAGAGATTTTTAAGAGAAGGAGGGAAAGAGAAAGAGAGGAAGAGACTCCTGGAATCTAAAATAAAGGAAGATGTAAATATATCACCAAAAACCTTCCTTTCCATAATTACATACTATAATTGGCTTCAAGAGCTGAAAACTAATATAGTTAATTATTATTAAATTATTGTATGAGAAATAATCATGCACAACCCATTCCATAAAAAAAAAAAAAGATACAGAAAAGAAAGTACTGCCTTATAAGTGTTGTAATGACCTCTAAAGACAGAATGATTAGTCATGAACTAAACCTTGTGGCCCCGAGCTATTCTCTAGGGGTCAAAGATAACAGAGTCCTAGACATGTAGTCTCAAATGATTTCAGAACAGGAAGAAGAAAGCTTGGGAAGACAAGACATTTTTCCTGTGGTGTGTCTTTGCCAACACTGTTTTAAGTCAGTTATTGGATTACGATCTGTTTGTCACTGATTTATACTACAAGTAACTATAAAATAAACAGTTTACCTCTCTTGGTTAAAATGATGGCTGCATGTTTTAAATATTACATGTGGCCTGACTTTGACTCCAGGTTGCCATTGACAACCCTGAGCTGATAACATACCTTCGCTGTGACTTTGCTTCCACCTCTATAAAATAGGGATCATTTATTCATTCATTCAGCACACGTTTATTGATTATGACACCTGTCAAGATAGGATGGGTTATGCTGTGGTAATATACTCCGTAACTCTCAATGGCTGCACACCACAAGTATACTTCTCTGTCCTGCAAATTCACTCTGGATCCTCCATGTGTACACTCAGCATTCCAATCTGCTGCACTCTTTTGGCAACCCGTATGAACATGAGCTTCCAAGACCTTTACACAAGGAAGAAAAAGGAGGCTGAAGAGTCAAGAATCAACAATTAAATAGCCACCAAGAAATAATATTTACATTTTCACTTGCATTTCCTTGACAAAGCATGTGTTACGTCCACCCCCTAACTTCAGAATGTTGGGAATGAACCCTTCCCCCTTGTGACAAAAGAATAGATCGGCTCTCATTGGCAGTGCAAGTGCCCATCACAATCACCTTCAGGGTGTCAGAAGCTGTCGTTAACTCAGCTAATAGAACAGCATCCAGAAAAGTCTAAATCATTAGACCTCATTGATCTTTAATTATAATAACGATGATGGGGTAGGGTTTTATAGATATAAACAGATAGACAATATAAAATACAGCACAGAATGCTAAATGTTATAGGAGAAAAGAAAGTAGGCTAAGTGGGATAGCAAATGGAAGGAAAAAAGACAGCAGTAGTTGCTTAAAATTTATTTTTAATGTCATTGGAAAGTGTGGAAGACTGTATTGATAAGGTGGTATTTGAGTAGGGACGTAGAGGAAACAAACTATCTGGAAAATGAAACAGCAAATGTAAAGAATTTGAGGCAGTAAAGGTGTATTTTAGCATTTCAAGAAACAACTATAATACCCATATGGCTAGAAATGAGTAAGTAACAGAATAAAAAATAAAGAGATCCGAGTAGCAAGGAGAGGTGAGATCTTGTCCAGACTTCTAGATCTTGGCAAGCATATTGCTCTTGCTTCAGGTACAATGGGGAATTTGGGCATAAAAATAACATTATTTGATTTAAAACTTAAAAGGATCACCCTTGCTGTGTGGAGTACAGATTTTGGCAGTGTGAGTAGGAACTGGAATAAAAAGCTGTTGTAATAATTCAGCATGATAATTATTATCAGAATTATATCAGAATGTAATTGTTATCAGAAATGACAATTATTCTAAAATGTAAGGTGGAGGCGAATGGTGGGCAGTAAGTTAATTCTGAATTTTTAGAAGCTATTGACCACAAAATTTCCAGATGTATTGGAATAGTCAGGTAAAGAGTTAATGAAAAGTAATTTTAAGTTTTGTGATAAGAAAAACTGGAAAAATTAATTTGTCTTTTATTGAGATGTGGAAGACTACGATATTAGATTACGGGAGTTGGAAATGAAGAGTTTATTATTGGACATGCACTGTATCAAATGCATTTTAACTATGTCAGTAAAGAATTAGTATAAATGGTGGAGGGCACTTGTTGGGATGAGCGCTGGGTGTTATATGTAAGGGATGAATCACTTGGTTCTACTCCTGAAACCAATACTGCACCATATGTTAACTAACTTGAATTTATATACATAAATTTTTTTAAAAGTTTACAAAACCTCATGTTTGTTCATAATAATATAAAAAATAGTGTAAATTGCTGGATTTACAATTTCAAGTCTGAAGTTAACATGAAAGTTCTATGCTGGGATAAATATATGGGAGTCACCAATATTTCAAATATTCTTAAATCACCTAGGAAGTGATTGCAAAATAGGGGAAATATGTGATAAGGAAGTCCTCATATATTCTGTAGTATAATAGTAAAAAGAAATTAGTAGAGAGAGAGAGAATATACATTCCAGTAAAGAAGCAAAGAAGCAATGACGTCAAGAGAAAATCATGTCTAGAAACCGATATGAAAAAAGTGTTTTGAGAAAGGAATGTGATCAATTGTGCTAAATGCTGCTGGATAATTCAAATAAAGGCAAACAGATCATCAGTAGTAACAATGGTCAGTTTATACATATTCTCATGGAGATAAATGACATGATATATACAAACCATTAAGCCTAATGTTTACTTAGTAGGAATTCAATAAATGTGTTACTGTTTTGAGGGCCACCTGGGTCACTCAGTCGGTTAAACATACAACTCTTGATTTCAGCTCAGGTCATGATCTCACTGTTCGTGGGATGGAGCCCTATATTGGGCTCTGTTCTGACAATGTGTAGCCTGCTTGGGATTCTTGGACTTATTCTCTCTCTCTCTCTGTCTCTGAACCTCTCCCACTCATTCTCTTTCTCTCTCACTTACTCCCCCTCTCTGTCTCCCTCAACATAAATAAACTGTAACAAAATATTACTATTTGAGGCGGGTGTTATCCTGTTGTGATAGTTCATTCATCTGTTGTGACTGATTTTAATGATATTCAAATGCATAAAGATTCATGGTACTCAACAACCAGTGTAATCTAGAAGAAAAAGTTTGAGGGAGAATGCCAGTCTCACTCTGTCATCTTCAAAGGATACACATAGTTTGAAGAAAAAAAGTTACCTATGTGATTTTAGACAGAGGACAGATAATGAACAAAGGCATCAAAAGTAAGAGAATAGGGCATATTGTAAGATCTAAATTGGTTGTTATAATTAAAGGAGAAGGAAGTATATTGTGATGCTGGAAAGGGCAACTGAAATGTCAGGCATGGGCTATTTTATAAAGGTTTATATGTGTCATTCCAAAAAAGTTCTAAATTTGTCTTTTTTTCCCAATATATGAAATTTGTCAAATTGGTTTCCATACAACACCCAGTACTCATCCCAAAAGGTGCCCTCCTCAATACCCATCACCCACCCTCCCTTCCCTCCCACCCCCCATCAGCCCTCAGTTTGTTCTCAGTTTTTAAGAGTCTCTTATGCTTTGGCTCTCTCCCACTCTAACCTCTTTTTTTTTCCTTCCCCTCCCCCATGGGTTCCTGTTACGTTTCTCAGGATCCACATAAGAGTGAACACATATGGTATCTGTCTTTCTCTGTATGGCTTATTTCACTTAGCATCACACTCTCCAGTTCCATCCACGTTGCTACAAAAGGCCATATTTCATTCTTTCTCATTGCCACATAGTACTCCATTGTGTATATAAATCATATCTTCTTTATCCATTCATCAGTTGATGGACATTTAGGCTCTTTCCATAATTTGGCTATTGTTGAGAGTGCTGCTATAAACATTGGGGTACAAGTGCCCCTATGCATCAGTACTCCTGTATCCCTTGGGTAAATTCCTAGCAGTGCTACTGCTGGGTCATAGGGTAGGTCTATTTTTAATTTTCTGAGGAACCTCCACACTGTTTTCCAGAGTGGCTGCACCAATTTGCGTTCCCACCAACAGTGCAAGAGAGTTCCCTTTTCTCCACCTCCTCTCCAGCATCTATAGTCTCCTGACTTGTTCATTTTGGCCACTCTGACTGGCATGAGGTGATATCTGAGTGTGATTTTGATTTGTATTCCCCTGATGAGGCGCAACATTGAGCATCTTTTCATGTACCTGTTGGCCATCCAGATGTCTTCTTTAGAGAAGTGTCTATTCATGTTTTCTGCCCATTTCGTCACTGGGTTATTTGTTTTTCGGGTAAATTTGTCTTTTAACGCAAGGGAGTACCACTGAAAATTTTTAAGCAAGGAAACATAACCTCTTCAATAAGTTATTAAAAATTCACTCTAGAGGCACCTGGGTAACTCAGTCGGTTAAGCTTCCGACTTCCGCTCAGGTCATGATCTCACAGTTTGTGACTTCGAGCCCCACATTAGGCCCTCTGCTGTCAGTGCAGGTCTTCTGATCCTCTGTCTCCCTCTCTCTACCCCTCTTCTAGTCTAGCTCTCTCTCTCTCTCTCTCTCTCTCTCAAAAATAAAACATTAAAAGAAATTTCCTCTAGCAAAAAAAAAATGGAGAATGGATTTGAAATATGAAAAATGTAATCTGAAAATCAACTATTAGAACAGTCAAGGTGAAAATATTTAGTGTTGAATTAAGTTAATGATAATATGTTTGAAAAGGGGAGGAAGTATTTGTGAAATATATTTAAAAATTCAGATAATTTGATAAATTGGATATAAATTGAAGAAGAATAAAGATGAAATATCTTAGATAACTTCCAAATCTCTATGAATGTGTCTTGCTCAATAATGATTCCACTAACCAACATAAAAATACCTTATAAAAAACTGAAATTTAGAAAGGAGTGAATAATTCTCTTTTTGATTGATTGGCTTTGAAACAGCTTGGAATGGACAGGACACTGTTGTGAGTATAAATTTCAAGTCTAGTAAAGAAGATATAATTTTGGTGGTTATTGAATTAGAAGACATCAGCATGAAAGTGGTGACTGAGCTCAGTTTCTTTTTTATTCTGTTTTTTGTTGTTTGTTTTGTTTGTTTCTTTGTTTTTTAGTATTTTGCCCAGTGCACATAGAGTGAGATTAGAATAGTGTCTGGGATGGCCCACTGGATAAATCCTTGTTAAGACAAGCTATTGCATGTCAACTTGAACATTATTTATTGATTAACCCATCATCATTTTAAGAAAAGAGTTTCAGTCCTTCTAGGCACTAGGAAAGTTACTTGATCAATAATTGAATATTCTAGTTAACTTAAAAACATATGGTCAAGGGAAATGTGTTAATGGACAAGTGTTTCACTGAGGAAAACACAGAAAATATTACTGTAGTACAAAATTTAAGTGAACAATCCTATAGATGAATGGGTGAGTTTTACTCAAGATGATATTAAAAACTTTGGTAATGTCTCTCAATAAGAAATATTCATTTTGTACAATATTAAGAGGAAATTTACCTCTGTAATAACTATGAATTATATTCATCTGTTTCTCAAGACTCTTTTTTTATCTATAAGCTTAATCCATGCATCTAAAATTGGATGTGTATTTTCTTGCTGGCTAAGTTAGGAAGATATATACACCATTTACTGCACAATAATACTGGATACACAGGAGATCACTACTGTAAGAATGGCTATCTGGAGTTGTATAATACAGAAACAGACAAGGGAAGTGTGATTTCAGCTGTTAAAGTAGTTTATTGCATTATATTGAACCAGGTTGCTTTTAGAAATGCAAATGGGTATAAGAGTTTGTAATAATGTTCAGTAATCAAAAGGATACAAAAATACAGATTTGAGGGGTACATGCACCCCATGTTTATAACAGCATTATCAACAACAGCCAAACTATGGAGAGAGCCCATATATTCCATATATAGATAGATAGTTAGATAGATTCCATATATATATAGGAAATCTATATATATGGAATCTATATATATGGAATATATCTATATATATATGGAATCTATATATATATATATATGGAATATGATATATAAATATGGAATATTACTTGGCCATCAAAAATAATGAAATCTTGTAATTTGCAATGACTTGGATGGAGCTAGAATGTATTATGCTAAGCCCAATAAGTCAATCAGAGAAAGACAAATACCATATGATTTCACACATATGTGGAATTTAAGAAACAAAAAAGACGAACGTATGGTAAGGGAGGGGGAAGAGAAAAAAGAGAAATAAACCACAAAAGACTCTTAACTATAGAGAATAAACTGGGGAGGGTGGATGGAAGGAGGTGGGTGGCAGATGGGCTAGATGGGTGATGGGTATTAAGGAGGGCAGGTGTGATGAACACTGAGTGTTGTATGTAAGGGATGGATCACTGAATTCTACTCCTAAAACCAATATTATACTGTGTGATAACTAACTACAATATAAAGAACAAAAAAGAATGTTGGGTAATACAGAGTACAATGTTTTGGATCAGTCTCTCTCTCTCTCTCTCTCTCCCCCTCCCCCTTTCTGTCTCTCTCTCTTCTCCAACATACACACATACACTCCAGACCAACAGTCAGATTATTAGGTTAGTCAGAGAGGAAGGCATGCTATATGAGTCAGGCCACCTAGACAGCTTTTACCATAGTTAAAGCAGTGATGCAAAGGCAAAAAAACAGTTACCTTTCAGGCTGAGGTCAGTCTTCACACAAGGGTGAGGGGTTCTCACCAAGTTATTTATTGTAGCTCATTTGTTGTAGCTCCTGCTGACTAAACTTCCAGATGTCCCTTGTGTTTTCATCTTTTTTTTTTTTTAACTTGAAATTTAATTGGTTTGTGAGCTACCAATATCCTCCTTAGAGGTTCCTTTTGCTTAAGTAAGTCAGTGTTACTTTCTGGTACTTGAAATTGAGACTCATGGGTGAAATATTTTGTGGCTAAACACCTAAGGTATTTGATGCTCCATTATAAATTAAAATTATGGATAATCTAGTGTTAAAATGAATTTTTAGAAAAGGTGCTCTTAAAATCACATTCCACAATATTGCTTTCTGCTAAAATTTGCTTGAAGGTAGAAAAGGAGATATCCCTTACTTTCTTCGATCTAAATGTAGTGTGTTTGTATTTACTATTTTTGAAACTGAATAGGTAATAAATAATGAAAAAAAAAGGCCAGCCACTACCATTCAGTTCTAAGAAAGCACTGCTTTCAAAACTTGTATCCTGAAATTTACTGTTATTTTGCTGTTCTCGATGAAGATCAGCTTTATTTGTAATCAGCTGCATGATTGAGGTTCTGATTGCCTTGGAACATCAGAGGTTCCTTGGCTATTTACAAAAGTCTCAGGATGTTTACCATGGAGAGCTGGGCGGATTTGGTAAAGAGAATGTATCTCAATTTAAATTATTTTCTAGAGGTTTTCCTGAACTTTCCCTTTGGGCAAGGATTTTTTTTCACCTGTTTTTTTAAAAGCCAAATTGAACTATAAAAGATTTAACTGGTATTTTATTAGCTATCATTCATAACAATTGACTTTAAATACTAAATTTTTTGTGAAGTTCCATCCTGGTTCCTGATGGGTCTCATATTTATAAACTCCAAAGATATTTCTATATCTAGAGAGAAAAAAAAATTTTTGTTTAGTTTCCAAGGGAAGCAATTTCTACCCATGTCATTGAGCTTAAAATTTTTACTTCCTGGGGTGGATTTTAGGGAATGGGTATGGATTTTGCTGTTTTCACCAATAAACAGTATTTTTTCATAAAAGGTAAAAAGATTATACTTTTTATCGTCAAGTACAATATACCACTATATATATAGAAGAACAGTTTTTAATAGAATTATTACACAGCTTTGTGGTCACTTCAGAAAACTGCTAACAACATCATATATGCACGGGAAGGTGACTTTTTTTTTAATCTACTCATTATTTAGAAAAAACAAAAGCTTCTTAGAGAGAACAGTTAGATATTTATTTATTTGCAGAAAATAATTCCCCTTAAGTGGAAAATAAATAATATATAAAAAATCCCTCTTTGTTGTGATCATCTATTTCAATTTGGGCAATCTAGAGAATTTTAGCAGGTCTCTGAGAAAAAAAGGGCTGTAGGTAGAGTTGAGTTTTGAGTGACACCATCCTTACTGATGATTAAGAATAAATTTTATTTTTAAATTTATTTTTATTTTTTATTATTTTATTCTCATGTTAACATACAGTTTAGTCTTGGCTTCAGGAGTAGAACCCAGTGATTCATCTCTTATGTATGTCACCCAGTGCTCATTCGAAAAGTACCCTCCTTAATGCTTGTCACCCATTTAACTCACTCTTCCCACCTCCACCACCCCCCCCCATTAACCCCCAGTTTGTACTCTGTATTTAAGAGTCTCTTATGGTTCGCCTCCTTCTCTTTTTTTTTTTATCTTATTTTTCCTTCTAAAAAAAAGATAAATTTTAAAAATATTCAAGCTTTCATTACATTCCTAACTCCAAACTTTTAATGCCAGTGTGACTTAACATACAATTAACTGCAACTTCTGAAAGGAACTAAAATCAGTCTTCAAATGTTCCTAAAATTTGCTTCTCAAAAATATAAATTTTACAACAGTCAAGCCACTGTTTAAATCAGGTACCTGCCGCATAAATCAAAGTCTAAAGTCTTAGTGGCTCACCTTCTGCCCAAAATGATGTCGGATATGGACAACTGGACCTCCTCCTGCTTGTAGCCATGCCAACTGAAACCCATGGCCTCCACAGCTATGGAGGGGCCTTTGAGTCAAGTACACCGGCTTGTTATTGACTCAGCCCAGAAGTGATACAGACCCGTTCTGCTCACTCTTCATTGGTCAGAAGTACTTATATGGCTCCAAACTAACTCTAACATTGCTGGGAAATGCCAAGGAGCATATGTAATTTTTTATGAGGCTACCCACATTAAGAAAGTCTATCCCTTTTTCCACCAAAGCTGTATCATTGATTGAAAAATTTTCACCAAAAAATGATTTGGTACCTAACTCAACAAATGCAACTAAAGTATTATAAATTATTAGGGCAAATAAGGAAGAGAGAAAAAAACTAACTTCAAATTTTGAAATTATTGCAATCAGTAGTTTTATTTTCATCACCCTGGAAGAACAACTTGTCCATGCTTAAAGTCACCCTGTAAGTGATAATACAAATACAATTACATTATAAAACTTAGCTCTTTTAAAATTTGACATGATATCCCATCAGTTTGAATCATTCTGAAATTAGATAGTAACTTTGGAAAGCTAAAAGAAAAGCTTTGGGAATTTTTTTTCTTTTTTTTTTCCCCTTGAAATAATTGTCTTTTATTTGGCAGGAAAATATCAGCTCAGGACTCTGCAATGGCATTATAACTCAGGCCCAGAATAGTGATTTCCCCAAAGTGAGAATTCCACGATATTTGAAATTTTTAGTTAATTTTAAGGATATTGTATAGACATAGTCCTCTTTAATTACCTCCAGGTTCTCCAACTTCTTATAAGGAGAGATAATGCAAGCAAACATTCAGAAACTTAGTTTCTCGAAGGAAGGGAGAAGCTAGCTAGCATTTACTAAAGTCTTACATGCTGGGCACGAAACAAATTTTCT
Organism: Felis catus; assembly: GCF_018350175.1. Taxonomy (NCBI): domain Eukaryota; kingdom Metazoa; phylum Chordata; class Mammalia; order Carnivora; family Felidae; genus Felis; species Felis catus. The sequence continues at coordinate 106,511,515 of NC_058369.1, forward strand.
CCTATAAACCTCACAAAAAGTAGTACTGTTATTATATTTTTAAATAATTGAGGAAATTGAAGCATTCAGTTAATAAGTGAAAGAGCTTGAATTATAATTGCAATTTGGCTCCAAAGTATCTCTTCTTTCTTCTAAACCTTAAACCATAAGTCTATAAAGTTTTTCATAGCACGTCCACACTATTTAAAAAAATTAATTAAGGATATCTGATACATAGGCACTTCTGCATTGGTATATATTTTCTGTTTTAAAAAAAATGTTTATTTATTTTTGAGAGAGAGAGAGAGAGTGAGGGGTCAGGAGCAGAGAGAGGGAGACAGAATCCTAAGCAGGCTTCACTCTTGTCAGCACAGAGCCTGATGCCAGGCTTGAATTTACAAACCGAACCATGAGATCATGACTTGAGCTGAAATCAAGAGTTGGAAGTTTAACTGAATGAGCTGCCCGGTGCCCCTGTATATATTTTCTACAGTGCACTAGGTACATTATTAAATAAGCACAAACATAGACATTTTGAACAGGTAAAGAACAAAAAGATAGAAATAGAGTTTCTAATACTTAAGTCAGTACAATATTTTGTGCATTTCTCTATAAAGACACTGTGGAAAACAGACTCTTTTTTAAACTTTTTAGTTTCAGATAATTATAAATTCACAAGAATTTGCAAAGAAAAATAGTACGGAAATTCATTCAGCTTCTTCTGATGGTAACACCTTACATATAAAAATGAGGAAATGATATTGACACATTACAGTTACTTAGACTAGAGACTTTATTCAAAAATCACCACCCCAAAGGAGATTTTTATGAACAAAATGATCTTATCATTTATAAAAATAAGAAAATATTCCATGATACATTTGGAATGTCCTTTTCAATTCACCAAGTTCTTAAAATGTATAATCAACAAGCCAGTGAAAGTTAATAGTTCTTCCAGGATGTCAGTACTTCTCAGTGTCTAAGAGTACATCCTCAGCCTTAGTATGTAACCCAATATCAACATTTATTCTGTGCCTCAGTTTACTCATCTTTATAATGGAGCTAATAAAGGTATCTATCTCACAGGGTATTAGCTATTATTAGTAGTATTATTCTTCAAGTTCCAGATGAATCGATGTACTCAGAGAATTCAACCCAATTACCTAAAATCCAGTTACTAATTAAATACAAAGCCGGATTTAAGTTCAGTGACTCTACCTGAGTGGTGTTTTTGTTTTTTCTTTCTGCTTATGTTTATTTATGTTTGAGAGAGAGATAGAGTGTGAGCTGGGAAGGGGCAGAGAGAGAGGGAGACATAGATCCTAAACAGGCTTCAGGCTCTGAGCTGTCAGCGCAGAGCCTGATGCTGGGCTGGAACTTACAAACTGCAAGATCATGACCTGAGTCAGAATCGGGCACTTAACTGACTGAACCACCCAGGAGCCCCTGAGTGCAGTTTCTGCCATGCTACCTGCCTCCTTCCAAGGAAAAGAAAAGAGATGGAATAGAAAATAATACAGCGTAACTCCCATTTTACACTATTCTCAACATTTCTAGACCTTTCATTCGTAGTTTAGTGCTTCCTTTTGTTAATTATCTTTATCAAAAAATGAGAACTCTGGTTTTCCCTTTAGGTAAAAGATTCCAAACTGTAGTTGTCGTTTATATTTCCATTTAATTCTTTTTAAAATTTTTTATCTTATAAAGACTTTCGTTATGTAAGTCTTTAGCAGCAAGAGTGAGTTATACATACAGACAAGCAAGCAAACAATTCATTGTAATTTATCTGAGGTGTTGCCTAAAAGGCTGCTAGAGTATTAGTAGATAATTCTCAGTTAAAGACAAATTAGTTGTTACAGATCAATATGTAAACCAAATCATTAAGCATCAATTTCTCTTGTGCAAACTTACTCAACCCCAGGTTTTAAGAAAACATCACGTTAAACATAGACGTGTTCTGGTAAAAGCCACAGTATGAGACTAGAGCCAATTTCAGTCTAAAATCACAATGAATAGTTTTTCCAGTCATATGGGGAATTTTTATTTAATTTTCTAACATTTTCTCAAAGTAGTCTGCACACGGGTTTTGGTAAGTGTAAACATTAACTGTTGCTATTATCCTAGTTTTATTTTAAAAGAATTATATTTACTATACCTACAAATAGTTCACACGAAGCAAGAAACCTAATATTTATATTTTACAATAAATATTATGAATATCTCTCTCAGGGAAAGGAAACTGTTTAGATAATCTGCGTTTCACAGAAAATCTTGCTTCTAAATCTTAGAGGCTATAGTTTTTTTGTTTTAACTTTTTTCATTTTAGAGACAATTTTCACTATAAAAGTAAAAGAGTGCCTTTTAGCTATAGTTCAGAAACTTTTTTTTTTTTGCAAAGGGGGGAAAATTATGGAAGCTGTAAATAAATAATGATTGCCAAAGATCAGAGGAATTTTACATAAGACCAAAGCAATTTAATCTGATGCTTTGATACAAGTTTGTAAATAATTCAGCATAATGATAATAGTGGCATCTTGAGAATTCCCAGCAACTGAGTTGTCCTTGAAGGTATTAGAAGATGATTAGAAATTGAATAGTTTTAAGTCATGAGTTAATTTTTGATTTTTCTTCCAATGTGGGGGTGAAGTGTACTCTTTTAAATAGTTGCTACCCAATCTCTTTAATGTAAATACCAAAAATGTCCTCTGTGTAGTAGAATCCACTTAGCCAGAGGCAGAATAGCTGGTTATTTCCCTAAGACTCAAGAATTCAAAATCAGTAGAATTTTAATAATTTTGTGCTTCACACATGTTATCTTCAGCCAATTTTTCCTCATCTCCTTAGAAACACGCGGGCACATATGATCCGAAAAGGCCTGATTTTCAGACTGGAGTAAACCAATCCTTGCTCAGTGGGTCAGTTTTGCCACACTTCCACCTAGCTTAATCTTTGGCAGGTTACTTTTTTTTCTTTCCAGGAGCTTAGATTTCCTCATGGGTAAAATAAAGAAATTGGACTCTGTGATCTCCATGATCTCCTCTAGTTCTGAAACGCTCCAAGCATATTGCTTTCTAAATAATTTCTAAAAGAGAAGGGTCTTCATTACCAGCTTCTTTCTATTTGTCCAGCCAGCCAGAGAATTACTGACAGTTCTGTAGACTCCAGGCTGCTTCATAAACCCATGCTGATTCTTGTGTAAATGGAAAACCCTTCTGCTTTCTTTTGTAAAGGAAGCATCTTCTCATCCCTCTACACCTCATTCAATTGCCCTCCCTCTGAAAAATCTTATTCCAGCCTTGCAAAGTTTATTACTTTCTCCCTTAAACCATCACTTTTAGTGGTATGTTTCTCTATTTTCACACCCATCATTGCAGATGTTAATATTCTTTTAGTATCCATGCGCCCAAATAAATTAATTTCTTTGAGGATAGATTCATGTTTTGTCTTTGTTTTTCCACAAGTGATGGATTATACACTGTGAATACTCAATAAATTTCTGGTAAATGAAAGACAGTTAAATAGTTAATAAGGTAAGCACATATTCATTTTAAAAAAGGCTGGAAGATATAAGATTGAGATAATGCTGTTAGTTCTATTATTAATTTTGTCTACTTGTATAAATTACCTCAACTTACTGAGCCCTTTGGTCGAGTATCACGAATATTGCAAACAATGCCTAGCTTACTGGATTAGTTTCATGCTTATGCAGTATAATATTAAGTTAAATTATCTAAGTAGATATGTTATTAATTAAAATTATACACACACATGCATGCATATATGTAAACTACTTTAAAACTGCCAAGAGACATGTCATTGTAAGGGATTATTATTATATCTGGTCAACCACCACATATAATAGTGAAAATTCCCTACTCTAGATCTATCAGATACAGATTTTTTCTTTAGTTATCAAAAATGCCTTTTAAACATCTTGGTGGGAAAGTGCGGTTCAAGGCTCCAGCTAACAGAGGAGTTAATAATAACTGAAAAATCATAATAGTTTTCCAAATATCAAGATGTCCTCGAGAAAGTACTTTCCAGCTGGGTCAGTTAACATTGTTCTTTTCTTTATTAAGATACCATCCTTTGCACAATACGAAATTGAACTTTAGAAACATCTGATTTTACATCACTAGTGAACCATATGCCAGTGACTTTTTATTTTGTTCTTTTTTTAACTTTATTTTACATAGTTAGCCACAAAACTATATTTTCTATGAGAAAATGACATTTTCTCCTAATTGTTATAAAAAGTTGAGGAATGGAAAACTTGAACTTAGTTTGTTCCATTGGCTCACACTGGTCAATGGAAGATATACAACTCCCCTGTAGCCCTTCTTGTTACAGCAAGCAACATAAATGGTCAGAATGCCAAAGTCCAGGAAGGTCCATGGAGAACATATCTCACCTCAGGATGCAAGACTCACCGTGCTGACTAATCATACAGTATGCATGCAGTTAAAATAGCATTACTTAAAGCCTGCATATGTCGTGAGCTTTCTACTTTTTCCTATCACACTAAAATGAAAACAGTGAATATCGATATGATGAAATGAACCAGGTGATTGTGATACATGTAAGTTTTACTAAGCACCATTTACTAAGCACATTTTCAAGGTAAAATTAATAATCCAAACAGTAGAAACAAATAGAGAACTGGCATACATCCATATTTTCTCTTGGAGAAAGCAAAAAAAAAATGCCATCAGAGGTGACACTTTTCTTCACTCAGATGCAGGATATTATGTACATTTAGAAAAAGTTGATGTCTGATGAGAAAAAAACAATGTTTATAATGCTATTCAAGATGAAAGTACAAAAAAATAATGTTCAGGTTAGGATGTATGCCTGTATAAAGGCAAAGATTTGATACATAGATTAATAACTGTGTGTAGGCATAAATATAGCTACAGAAATCACTATAGACACAATTATACACCTAGATATCCATTACTGCAACAACACACAACTTTAGAAATAGTATTAAACTCCATACTCCATCTCTTCCAACACTCTACAACATGTGATTTTCCAATAGAGCCTCCTTACTTACTCTCAGCCCTCTGTTCTTACTTCAATTGCACTCATCTATTCCCTTATAGAGAACACACTTTATGATACATTTTGGGTATTCGTTTTCTCTAGTATTGTTAAACTAATGATGGTTTACCACCAAGAACAGTGTCTGCTTCTTGACTCTGTCTGAAAGCCCACTCAACCTTTATTTTCTTCTCCTTGAAAACTTTTATGGATGGTGTAGATTTTCTAAATGCCCAGACTTAGGTCCTAAAAATTGCTGCCTGACTGTCTTACTCACTACCTAAGAAATATCTTATCTCAGAGAAAATCACCTTTTTATTTCTATTTCACTGAAGTGTTACAACACCTAAATTATAACCATAAGATTCTTCGAGTTATTTTCTATCATGTCTCAGTATTTCTGTGATGGTCTGAGAAAATTCGAGATTACTTAAATTTGATGTAACTAAGAACATATTCATGATATTCTCATTTAATAATCAAATATTTTACCAACAGCATCATCTATTCTAAATATTTCAATGGAATAAGAGCAAGATAGTTATGGTACAGCAAATCAAAAAGAATAAATGGATGAAATTACGTATTTAACTTAGTGTATTTTTTTCAGCAGATTTGTCTTCCAAATTAGGAATTGCTTAGGTTAAAATTAAGCCTGATTTCTCTCTTGGAAAGGAAAATGACAGAATAAAGGACAACAAATGAAATATATTCCACATACATTTCAAAGACCTTATTTTTCCCAAAAGACGTGTGTGTGTACACACAGGGCAACACATCAAGGCTATGTGCAAGTAAGCATATAAATCATACCCATTTCAATTATATAGAGTCCACAAATAAAGACCCATTAGTGTTTGGTTGTGAGTCAAGTGTGGGCAGTGAGCACTTCATTTCCTCCATTGATAGCTCCCTCCATGTGGAGCAAATTGTCCTTGCCCAATTTTCCAGGTCCTGCCCAATCTCCACACTTCCATCTCTGCAGAGGAGGATGAGGCTTCATATGATTGGCTAATTTGGAAGAAAAGACAAGCATGACTAACCCAGCCCCTTCTCTGCTTTTTTTCAAGGTGGATGCACATTCTACTCTACTCTTCCATGCCAAAGGTCATAAGGGCCATCTTTGTTCCTGCAGTGAAGAGTCCCTACAGAACTCGGTACATAAGTCTTTGTAGCTCTGGGGTTTAGCATTAGAGAGCTCAGTTGCTGGTGGGTATAACACAACCTTCCCAGGGTCTTACTACTTCCTTTTATCTGCCTTACATAATTTGTCTTGTTCCCCACCCCCCACCCCACCCCTCCAACCCCCCGCCTCATGTAGTTTAGCATTCAGATGTGAAGATGAAGGGTGACAATTTTTGAGTTTCCAAATCCACCAAATTGAAATGTATGCTTTTATTTATTTTTTAGGCAGTGTATTTGTACTAGGAAATGAATTACAAGAATCATTGAATAAGAAGACTGATTTAACTCAAAATTGTATTTATATTTATTTAGATAGTCACTCTAAAGTACAGAATCAGTGTATATTCCCTACAAGTGTAACAGGTTCAATCAGTGAAAATACTGGGATCTTCAGCCTCTGACCTGTCATGTTTTGCTTCAGTTCTTTAGTCTGCTTTCTCTTTTTCGTCAAACCCTGGTGTGAGCAGCACAGCCTTAAGGACCCATCAGTGTGACTAAACTTTAGACAGGCTTCTTCCTAACTCTAGGCCCCTAACTCCTTTATCTTAGAACATTTACTTCAAAAAACTTGTAACTGTACATTCTTCCTCTCCTTCTTGGAGATGTAAATCTTCCCACAGGCTCTTACCTGTTTTGCAACCCAGAAATGTCTTTCTCAAAGACCTGGAAGCCATTCTTTTGAAATGTAATTATTGAAGTGTAGAATTCAGTTTCTCTCCCCTATTGCAACAATCTTGAATCTTGCCTGTTTAACTGGTCCTGTGCAATTTTTCTTTTACAAATGCCACAGGGAGTATTCTGCCCAGTAAAGAGACTAAAATGGAGCATTGTAGTGGACATTTATACATAAATTTCCTTCAGGTTTTCAGACACCGCCTACAAAATTGATATGGCTAAAATAAAATTTTGCCAGAAAGAAGATATTGTGAGATTATCACCTTTCCAGTATAAGACCAGTACACTCTGACAAGACTACACAAGTTCAGGAACACTCTTGACATAAAAAATTTGAGAGTTGTTAAGCTGAGCTCATTTTGTGTAAGAGTTAAAAGATATCATCAAAACCTTGATTTTTCTTTTGCTCAGGAGAAAAATACTTGTCAGAAGATGGAAGAAAATTTCAGTGATCAACACTCAGTGATTCATACCTGAATTTAGATCTCCTTCATGTATATGGTAGAATGGATTTGTTGTCCAACTCTCCATTCCCTCCTAGTTATAGGATTGTATATCCATTCATTTTGCTGTTTAACTGGGAAGGGACCTACCATTGTTGGCAGAATATCCATCACAGTCCCTTGACTTTGGGCCCAGCCATGTGACTTCTTTGTCCAATGGATTTAAGAGAGGTGAAACTAGTGGAGGCTTGAAATATATTTGTGCATATTTCACCTCTGCCACTGTCCTAAGAGGAATACCCCTCAGTTAGACAGCTGGTACAAAGGCAATGAGAAGCACCTGGAACAGAGCCGCTTGCCCATGCCCATTAATCAGCAGTGAAAAGAACAGCTGCCCAGTTGAGATCAGCCCACATCAGTTAGCCCCAGCTGACACAAATATTAATGACAATTAATAAGCCCTATAGATTTGGGAATTGATCATTATATACACAGCATAATTATAACCATAATATACTAACAGAATTTACTTCAAAGATCATTGCTAGAATAACTGAATAGCCTTGAATTCTTTTGCAAGAAGACTACGGTTCATTCTGCAGCTGACACTTACATGCTGGGCCACCATATTGTACAGCGAAATGGAGATGTTTCATGTAGTGTGTCTTTTCCAACATGATTATATACAAAAAATACACAAATTCTGGTCAACAGTTTGAAAGGTCATAAACAATAAGAGATTTAGAGAAAAAAAATGAATCTAACAGCAGTTTCTAGTGACGTTTGAAAGCAAGAATAATATAACAGCACACAATGGGGATGAAGAAATCATGCTTCCAGTGGTGATGTTGCTACAGCTGTGGAACCCCAAATTACTGCCTCTGCAAAGGATTGCCTTTTTTGTAATTCAGCCCTAGAGAACTACAAATGAGGGATTAACTATTTTCTCACCTTTGTCTCACATATATAAAAATACATATGTGTATGTATATCTGGAGCAATATTTACTAACATTTTATATATATTATATATATAACATATATTATATATATATATATATATATATATATATATAATCTCTATGTGTGTAGGTATATATACCTACACACACATGCACATACATACAGGGAGACATAAATAGATATATACAGATATATTCGTGATGCTACAGAGGGGTCTTAAGACAAGTTGGCAGAGTAGAAAAGGGGTGAAATTGGAGTCTATAAAACCTAAATTATATTTTTGGCTCCATCACAGATCATATCTGTGATTTTGGCACACCTTAATTTCATGTTAACCTCAGTTTACTCTTCTATAAAAATGACAATAATCAGGACTGCTTAGACTTATCTCATTGTCTGCCTTGAAAATAATTGAGGCAACATTTGTTAATGTGTTTTATAAATCAAAGGCAGTAAATTAGCATAAATGTTTTTTAATACTGGGAAAGCAATATAGCTCAGATATGAAGTATCACTGGCATTTTTAAATAAATCATTCTATATTCAAAGGCAAAAATAAATCTTACAAGAAATAGTTTGTTAGTGAGGGAAGTTTCTTCCTTTCTTACAGATTTCTCTAAAGAATAGTACGCATAGTAAACATTATATAATATTGGAGTTACGTCATCCATTCTTGAAATTATAGCCACATTTAGTTAGGCTAAAAAGAATCCAAGCCAAAACAAGTAACTAGAGGTTCCACAAACAAGACTAATATGCATTATGAGATTTTTCCCTCAATTTATTCAGAATTTTACAGATTGCACTCTGAAACCCAAACATTATTTTCCAATCAGAGATACTGGTTATAAATATTTGCAGATTCTTTGATTAGAAATAATTCTGTGTTAATGGAGAAGCTTATAATCACTATCCAATTTACTAAAGACCAATGAATTCAAGTTATAAGCAAGGACTCTTTCACTAAGATGCTGCCGATAAATTTGATCTATACTCTTTTTCATTCTCATGTAGAGTTCAGAAATATTTCAAAGTTAAACTTTCAAAATAAATCTTTATTGGAAGTCATATGAATTTTTTTTCTATGCCAATTTATAGGGAACATGTGGTTATGTTAACATATTCTTTGGAAATGCATTTCAACATAATCTTCCATAAGTTACAAGAGATTTAGATGGTCACATAAACCTGTGATGCAACCACAGATTTCAGAGATAAACATGATTTCTTAGGTGGTTATTTTCACTATGACATATTTTATATACATAAGTGGTCATATCCAACTTGTTTCCAGGAATCTATTAAGAATTATCCTGTGATATGTTTTAAAGTTTTAAACTAAGTTCACGATGTGTTTAGTATTTGGAATGAAGGCAATGAGAGATTAATTATAGCCTCAAACTCCAGATTCTTGAATGGAGATCTTTGAGAACTCGGTTCTAACACTTGTTAGGATTTACTAATACTTAAAAAAACCCATTTATTAATTTCTTAATAGCAAAAGTAATCAACTTCCAACTCTTAAAAATTTTATTTCATCTGTGTGGAGGATTTACTAGATAGTTTGAATTTTTTTCACTGCTTATTAACATGTCCTCCAGAGAAAAGAAGGAACTTTAAGTCATTCAAATTTCACATGAAAATTATCTGCCTGAAGTATTCCTGTTATTTTGGCTGATTTGGCTGCCTTCCTCAATATTCTTTGTGAATTCCTTCAAAATCTACCTTCTCAGCTGAGGAAAATGCCCTTTAGGATAGAAAAAAGATAGTTTTTAAATCAAAGCTTTAGAATTAGTTAGCTTCTTTTCTTTACCAGAGAAAAAATATCAATGAGAACGTGGGCTGCTCTTCCAATACCTTCAGGATGATTCTTCAGTGCAAGAGATGTCCTTATAAGATCATGGGGACTGCTCAAAAGAGGACACACTGGCAGTTTGCCATTAACTTTGACATTACCTATTTCAAGTGGGTTCTCTGTGACCAGTTCAAGCTTCAAACAGTTAGTTCTCTTTCAAGTACCTACAATATCATAGCTGTGTGACTTCTAAATATACGTTTTTGTGATCAATACGAAAATTAAGTGAAAAGAGAAAAGTCTCCCACTTAAGGAGGGCAGCAATGGTAGGAATAGCAAAGCAGATGAGAGAAAGAAAGAAACAGAGAGACAGAGACACCATAGGAGAAAGGCAGTTGCCAGGCATTTGTTTGCTTTTCTACTTCGCGGATCAGGAGCCAAGATTGTGTCACATAATAGGAAAGATGTATAACTATCAAGATATATCCAAGCTAGATAATTTGCTGTCCTACATTTGGGGCTTTAGAAGGAGATTATCTTTTAGGCCCAAAGCATCCTTTGAGAAAACCTGGCAAGTAGCCTGGGTGTCAGAGGGAGGACTTTTTGTGTGGTTTTACTGAGATACCCTTAGTTGTGGGTATGGAATGGACTTAGATAAAGCTGAGTTGGGCTTGCAGATGGCCCAGGAAATATTTTCTAATATTGAAGGATTCTTTTGATGGCAGGACACAACACCCTGACACTCAGATAGATGAAAGGCAGAATTCTTTGTTACTTATAGTCCCAAACGACAGAAGATAGGGCCATCTAGCGAATTGTACCTGGTGACAGGATAACAGCAAGCCAGAGTCATACAGGAAAACTTACACACACAAAGGGGTAAGGTTAGCTAGGTTTCATGACATCCCTGTAGACTGGCTAATTTAAATAAGTTTTGGGGCTTGGCAGTTTAGGGACTATTTCTAATTGTCTGATGGCTTGCCCTGAGGCAATGTGGGAAGGTACATAGTGCCCAGAGTATGAGAGTCAGATAAAGGAAGTGGTTGGATATGGACTTAATCAGCTGCTCAAGAAGGGGAACTGACTGATATCTATCCAGGCCCCCCAAACTGGGTTATGATAGCATTTAAAACAAACCGTATTATAATTGACCCCTGGATGTCTTGGCATTAGTTTGGGTTTCATTATTTGGAGTATTTATGTGGCTCAAATAGCAGAGGAGATTTTTAGAGAGTAAAGCATAAATTGTGCTGAAAGACAGAGGGAAACATTTTATTATGAGAGTAAAAAGGAGGAAAAAAAAGTATAGGGAGTCCTTGTAGACTTGCCCCATAACCAGTTTCCAGTTTATATGACATTAGCCAACAAAACAAATATGAAAATGCTCAGGGTCTCTAACAATATCTGGAGGAGTTGTAGAACATGTTAAAAGTATGAGTTATCTTTTAATGGCTCTATCTTGGTGTATTCCTTGAGTCAAGGAGGCAGATCCAGCAGGTACATTGTTAGAGGGGATGAACTAAAAGTTCAGTAAAGTGTATGTAAAGATTAGTGGGTTTTGCTTATAAATCAGAGGACTGAATGGTCATGGTCAGAGATATAAGGCAGGTGGTCTGGTAGCAAGTTGGATGAGGAAAGTAGCAAAAGCACTAAGAAGTGGGAGATACTATTTCCAGAGTTTACCTCCTGCGGAAAACAATAATTTCCATTAATTTGTAGTATGACAGAGATACTAGTACATTATACAAGATTTCCCTTTAGGAATGGATGTGTAGAGGTGTATGTTTTGACAGAGAGCAAGGAGCATACCAGGAGCATAGATTCAGGAAGTGGCAAGTCCAGGAAGTATGATAGAATCCCTAGTATCAAAGGAAGAAAAATAATAAATGCCCCATGTCCTATATCTCAGTACCTTACAAGAGAGCTTGTGGACATTGTTGGGATGTTGGTCTCATTGTCAGGGTGAACTCATCTCCATAGCAAGGTCTTGGGCCGGCATGATGTTGCCCGGTGTGTGGGACTAAGGTATTCTTCCCAACTGGATACCCACTTGAGTTGGTGTGGGTCATGTTGTAGTGGCTCTATCGTACTATAATAAGGCAAAGTCTTTGTGGAATTTGAAGGTAACTTTTTTCCTGGGAGCTTGATTTAAAATTATCTTTTAAGTGTAGGTGTTGTGTATATCCAAATGTTACAAAAGCAATGACTACATCAGTGATACTCCCATATTTGGATCAAATCATCAGAACACAGCTGGTACAATAATTAAAAGTGGCTAAACCTAGTGTTGCCTGTGTGGCTCAATAGGTTATGTGTCTGACTCTTGATTTTGGCTCAGGTCATTATCTCACCGTTCGTGAGCTTGAGCCCAGCACAGGGCTCTGTGCTGACAGTGTTGACCCTGCTTGGGATTTTCTTTCTCTCCCTCTGTCTCTGGCCCTCCATGCTTGCTCTCTCTCCCTCTTTCCTTCTCTCTCCCTCTCTCAGAATAAACTTTAAATAAAAAGTAGCCAAATCTAAACTTTTCAATAGTTCAAGGTTTTGCCTAGATGGGTGATAGAAGGGTTCTGCTGTAAATAGATTTAAGTCATGTGGCCTGAGTTAGATACATGTTGTTACTAGGATACCTGATTGTTTGGCAATGGAAATGTCAATGACTGAGCTTAGAGATCCAGCATTAGTGTGTAGGCAGGCCCTCCAATTTAGCCAATTATTATGGGCTCTTTGTCTCAGTTATTGGTTTAGTTGATGGCAGGCAAGCCAGTGAGGTCTTTGGGCTCCTGAACTTATATTAGTCAAACTCAGTGGCACATGGACCTCAGCATTTGCCATGTTTGCTTGAAACAGTGGCTTATTTCAAGGGTTTGGGCTTCTGGATTGCAAACCAGTAAAAGCACCCAGATCAGGATTGAGACCAACAGTCAATAGGAAGGTGTGTGCCTGCACTTGACTGACCTTTGTTGTGTGATGTTGATTTTCTTCCAGCTTATATTGTTACCAGTGAGGATTTGTCTGGTTTTATTATTATGGGCTACGGTGTTGATTTCATAATTGTCTCTGTGATTTTTATTTACTATGTGAAAATTTTTTATCTCCCTTCTTTGTAGTCCATACTGTTTGTGAGAATGGCTCGGGACAACTGATTTCAGTTTCCTAGAGGAGATCAGAAAAGAACCAGGATTAATTACCCATTCTTCATAACCTGAATATTGAGGAAGGTCTTTGGGCTGGTGGAAGTCCTGTAACAGATGGATAGGTGCCTGCCCATGGAAAATTTATAGTTAATGGGTCCCAAGAGAGTATGTGTGCTTGACTGGCTTCCAGATCTTATGAATGGGGGAAGGATCAAGGATCTACAAAGCCAGAGGAAGACATTGTTAATGGACCTCATATAATGCAAGTTTCATACCCAGGGAGGTGAGACATATCTTCCTTTAAATATAGAAAGGTTTTTTTTAATTGGTATATGGTGTGAATCAGCTAAGGAGCCTTAAATTAGGAGAGATTGAGGCCTCAGACAAGATAAACACTCAGTTTGGAGTCCATTTATTGTTTTGTAACTTAAATAGGAGTTTGTTGAGGAACACATTAGGCTCGCAAACTGGCTACCTGGGATCTTTGAGAGAGCTGAAATTTCCATTGAATGACTTTTCCAGAGCCCAGCATTATGCATTCTGAGAAGTGAAATGTGTGCCTTGATTAATATCAGCAGTGTCTCAAACTCTAAAAGAAATAAGGAGTGTCCTGATAGGGCCTTATATTCTTTCCTTTGTATATCATGTGTGACCTTGATTTTTATTTTGGGTATACATGGATCAAGAGATTCCCAGAATTCTTTACTCCAAAGAGGACCACTCTTTGGCATTGGCTGAAGAGTTTTCATAAAGGTATATATGCAACCACTTGTTGGCAAGGGCATCTGATGCTGAGATGATTGTCAAAAATTTCACCAGTTGGCCTTTGTGTCCCACTTTTTTTTTTTAATCAGGGACATCTGCCTTAAGAATGGAAAGCAGTAGGGGTGCCTGGGTGGCTCAGCTGGTTAAGTGTCCGACTTTAGTTCAGGTCATGATCTCACAGTCCGTGAGTTCCAGCCCCGCATAGAACTCTGTGCTGACAGCTCGGAGCCTGGAGCCTGCTTTGGATTCTGTGTCTCCCTCTTTCTCTGAGAATGTTCATGCTCTGTCTCTCTCTGTCTCAAAAATAAATAAACATTCAAAAAATTAAAAAAAAAGAATGGAAAGCAGTAACATTCCAGTGAGCTCCATCACTTTGAAGGTAGCAACACTACCCATATGTCCACAGTCTGTGAACTCTAATGCTATTCACTCAATTGATTGAAAAGGGCTCCCCAGGTAGCTAAGGTGTCTAGGAGAAGACTGGCCTCCTCCAGCACCCTGGAATGTGACAAGAGACTGAAGACGGGAAGACATTCCCTCCCCTCTAGGTAGAATATGCCAGATGGCCCATGTTTGGTTCCATCTTCCATCAAGGCATCTTCCATAGCTGTGCTGAGCTTGTGGGAGTGTTGCTTTTATGACTCAAGTCATAACAGACTAGTGGATATGGACTGTCCATGGTCTGTGACAGCCTCTGTTTTCAAGAGACCCCAGCATGTGGCCAGTAATTGCTTTTCTAATAGCATATAATACAGGGCTGAGTAGGACAGTTTCTTGTATCAAAACCCATTGGCAATTTATGACCATCTTAGGTGGTCCAGAGACTCTAAGAGGCATAAGAGGTAGTTGATAAAACTTATTTTGTGAAGAAGTCTCTGAGGGTGCTGACATGGGTCTCTTGATTTTAATTTGTACAAATTTAGGGGCCTTTTGTTGCTTTGGGCTCCATTTGAGGTGAACTATTTCTTTTTTTTTTTTCACTTTTTAAATGTTTTTTTATTTTTGAGAGAGAGAGAGACAGAGTGTTAGATGGGGAGGGGCAGAGAGAGAGGGAGACAGAGAATCTGAAACAGGCTCCAGGCTCTGTGCTGTCATCACAGGTCCTGGCATGGGGCTCGAATTCAGGAATAACGACATCATGACCTGAGCCAAAGTTGGATGCCCAACTGAGACACCCAGGCACCCCATAAGTGGAGCTATTTCTAAGTAGCAGCATCAGTGAGATCAAGTAAAATTTGTAAATAAAGAATTATTGTTTTCAGAATCTAAAAAAGTACTAGAAGATGTCAAGTTTGTATGTCCTTACTGAGTGTATCAAGTTAATCTCCTCAGAGAAGAAGGTCATCAGTGTAATGTCATGCCTGTGCTCCTGGACAAAGATGGACACAGTACAGTTACCACATTGGATGCAAGGACTAGGCAATGGCAAAGATGTTGAGGTATTCCCATGGGCAGCCTGGTAACAGTGGATTGTGTCACTTTGGACTTGAAGGCAAATGAAGCTGGGAAGGTGTTGAATAACTCACATGAGTCAAATATTGAATAGCAAAACACATAGCAAATACATAATAGCAAAACATTTTCTAGTTGCTGAGTGAATGGAGCTGGTAATTTTAATAACATTGAGTATTAGATACAGAGGCTGTAATGGATGGGCCCCATTGTTAAGATTGGAGTAATTGGTCCTGAGGCACCATTTTTTTTCTTTGCAGGTGTGAAAACAAGCAAAATTGGGCTATCAATTGGAGAAGCAGTAGGGATAATCACCCAGTCATTAATTAGGTCTTATATAAAAACTTGCCATCCTTAAAGATCCTGTTTAACCTGCATGGGACCATACCAACTATTTTAATTGGGGGTCTGTAAGTTCACCTTTTATTGAGCCAATTTGTAAATGCCAAACCTTTAAATTAACTTCATTATTCATTGTGTCAAAACATCTATCCCACTCTGGCATATTTTAGGGCAACAGGTACTATGGCAATGGGAAGTTTAGGCAAGGCTAGAAAGCAAGACATACCTATTTTCCCTCTATTTTATATTTAGCTGTTTTTCTGAGATTGTAGGTGGCATCTTGTTTAAATTTAGTGGGAACCTTAGGTATGAGTGTAATTTGAGGCCAAATATTTATTACATTCAGGATGTTTTGCCAATTAGTGCATTTTAGCAAACATTAATGTTAATTTAGAACTTGCATTGTAAAGGCACAAAAGGCAATCATTGCCCTTTGTATATTTTTGTTATATAAATTCTTTTAGTAAATTATTGAGCTTTGTTTCAACACAGTTTAACTTGTATGTGAGAGTTGAGTATTATTATTATTATTATTATTATTAAATTTCCTCCCTCTGTACCCAAATTTATTTGTATTTTTCCTCTTCCCACTCCCTTCCACTATATATACCTCAGGGGAATTTCCCTGCACCTTGATCTTATTTATAAATTTCTTCCTCTAGAGATCTTTAAGTTGTTATTGTCAGGGTTAAGGTCTTTCCCGGTGGCAACAATCATATGGTCTAAGGACCTCAAGCAAGTTAGACTTGAATTAGCCTTTGGCTATGTCACAAGGGTACTGCAGATATTTCCCTTATAACCCTGCAGATTAGGCTTTGGTTGCAATGGGGCCATAAGTAGCAGGGCAGCACAGGGGAAAACTGTTGGACCCATTGCCCAGAGGTTGTGAAATTAGAACTACTGTCTGCTATGTCTCTGTCTCTACTCTTCCCTCCCCACATCCACCTTTATATTTCCTGTTTTGGGTTTCCAGCTTCCTAAAGCTTGGTTTTCAGTTTCTGACTCATACTATGAACCTTTGAAGTATTATGTAGAAAGAGGGGAGGAGCCCCAGCAGCCTGCCCCAGGCAGCCATCTCTCATTCCAAGGCTCCCCATTGTACCTCTAAGTGTTTGGAGCTGGCCCTCAGGGAGCTATAGCAACCAATCCTTGGGACCCAGTTAGTTCCTAGTGCAAAGGGACAGTGTATTCATATGTTGGTATGTGGCAGCAATTAATAAGTCCTGAACATCCTGGCTGAGCATCTTGCATTATTTATGCAATTGGGTAACTTCAGTCTGTTTGAGGCTAAGGGAGAATGTAGGGATGAAATACTCAGTCTTTTGCCTCACAGGGCCCCCTTTGGATTAAATAACAGGCTACTGGTCTCCAACATTGTGATGCAAGGTACCCTGAGGGTCTGGGAAGTGTGAAGTTTATTGATGACTGAAGCAAGGTATGCAGCAGCAGTGAAGACAGGTAGGTTGCTACCCCCATGTAAGCAAAGACCAAGGTACCATTTCTCTAACTGTGGGCATCCCAAATATCTTCCTCCACAGGACTGCCCTAAGCACTCAAGTGGCCTATCACTCCTAGTACCATAAAGGAAGCTCCCACCTGTCCTAGAATCTCATTTCTGGAGTTTAGCCGCTCAGCACTATTCACTTTGAACATCTCCACAGGGAAGAAGTTTGGGTAAGGGTAAGCAAGGCTGTGGCAACCACGGGCAGACACCAGCTCAAGGGTAACCCAAGCAGTAGATGGCAGTTTTGTCCCAAGCCACTCTCTTGGTGGTTTGAAACCAATTAGTGAGCCAAGAGCACGCACCTATGAAGCTACCAAAGGACCTGTGATTATAGCCGTGCCATCCTGCTCACAACGTCACTTGTTTTATATGATTTAGAGAATATTTTGTGAGACACGATATGACATTGAGATAGATGAGAGGCAGTGCTCTTTGCTGTAGCTCCAAACCAGACGAGGCTGCCTCTCAGGGCCACACAGGAGGTTGTGCCAGAGGCAGGGTAGCAGCAAGCTGGAGCTGAAAGGGGAAACTTATGTATGGCAAGTAAAGTGAGGTTAGCATCATGGCTCCCTGTGATTGGCTAACTTGAGTAATTTCTCAAGCTCTAGGGCATAGGGATTGTCCCTAGTTGTCTAGTTTCTGGCCCTGGGGCAATTAGTGCAGCACCTAGTAGCCAGGAGTGTGTGTCTGATAAGGAAGTGGTTGAGATACAGATTTAGCTTCTCAAGAAAGGAAGCTGGTCAGCCTCTCGCCAGGACCTCAAAGTTGGTCAAGGCAACATTACAAACAAAAACAAAAACACTGTATTGCAGAGGACTGTTCTTGGGCAGCGGCAGCTGCAGGAATAGATATACTAGGCCAGGCAAATGAAAGTCACAGCCAGACCCCAGGCAGGTTCACTGTTGATTGGTTTTGGCTGACTTCATCTTCAAATGCCAACAGAGCAGAGATCAACTGGGTTGGCATTGTGTGTAGTTGTGAAAGTGAGAGGAGCCACACTGCACTGTGAGAAGATCACATTA
The DNA here is from genome assembly GCF_018350175.1 of Felis catus. Lineage (NCBI taxonomy): Eukaryota > Metazoa > Chordata > Mammalia > Carnivora > Felidae > Felis > Felis catus. The sequence goes on from NC_058369.1 coordinate 106,529,816, forward strand.
ACTCTAACTCCATCCCTGCCAACCTCCCCAGCCTTCTTCATGACTGAGCATCTGAGAGGTATTGGGAGAAAGATGAAAAATCAGAGGAATGATAATCTTACATTTAAAAAAAATAATCAAAGGGAATAGCAAAGCTACATATAAACCATTGAAATTATTGGATTTCATGGAGTTTACTGTTTAGAAATAAATAGGTAAATTTTTTCTTTTTTCTATACTGGTAAATTTTAGCCAGCCCAAACAAAATGGATTATCAGGCTGATATTGGTCTGCAGACAGCCAGGTCACATTCAGTCTCTGACTGAATCTATATTCATGAAGTTTATTGTTTTCCAATTTCCAGCACTTCTAGTCTCAGAGAATACATGTGCACCTCCTTGCTCCTTCTTTAGGATCGAGGAACACTAACTTCCTTCCACCTAGATTCCCTGGGCCTCACACAGCATAGATAACTAACTCGCAAATACTATTTGCATCACTTTGCAACCCAGACTTATCCATTTTCCCCTGTCTACTAGGGACGTATTTCATCCTGTTAAAATGATCATCCTCTGACCCCCTAATTCCCTGTAGTTAGCACCCATATTTCTCTGTTCATCCTTAAAGTTAAATTTCATGAATTTGATCTTAATGTTCATTTCCAGGTCTCTGTTTCTATGTTTAATTTATTTTCAAATATATTATAAGGCGTATATACAAAAGAGAGTATGTAAATATACGGTTTATAGAAGAAAATAAACTGAACATCAACATATCCATTGCTTAGCTTAAGAAGTAGAAATTATGAGAATCTTTGAAACCCCCTATATATAAAACCATCCTCTTCTGTTTTCCAAATATATTTGTGAAGATTCTGATGATTTTAATTTTAGTGCATATGCCCGTACACATGCAGTAAGTTGTTTGGTTATTCTTGTTTTATTTTATACAAATAAAATCATGCTATATATATTCTTCTATAATCCAGGTTTGTTATCTAATATTATATCTGTAAACCTCATGCCTGTCAATGCTGGTATCGGTAGCTTTTATATTTTACTGTTGTAAACCATTCCATTGATAAAAATGTAAGTCATATTTCTATTCTGCTATTTACAAATAGGATTATTTTAATTTTTCTTATTTGAATAAGATTGCTATCACAATTAGAATTAAGTTCTGCTGAAAGTGACAGAAAATGTGAAGAAAATGTATCTCTAAGCAAAACAGAAATTTATGTTGCTTCCCCATGAAAGCTCCAGTAGGTAGTTCAGGGTCTATATTGTGCTCCATGTTTTCAAGAAACTAGATTCCCTTTGTCTTCATGGTTCATAGTTTTTGGCCTCGAGTCCCAATTTCACCTCCTTATTCACATATCTTGGTCCAGTTTCAATCATCTTGGTAGCAGTCTAGACAAAGGGAAGAAAGAAAAGGAAAGAGCACACACCATATTTTTAAAGAACACTGACCAGAAGGTACACTCACCACGTCTGCTCAGATTCCATTGGATGAAACCAAATCTCTGCACTCCTAGCTATTTTCTTCTGATTGACTGTGGACACAGCTAATATCGAGGGACTTTAGTACTAAAAAAGTGTGAAAATGGATATTGGGAACAGCTAAAAAAAAATCTCTGCTGAAACTACTATGGATATTCTTGTGTATGATTCCTGGTGCTGACCAAGGCATACACATATATCCAAATTTCTGGGTAATTCATAAAATTTTCCATAGTAATTTTTCAGTTAATACTGCCATTTGAAGACCTCTTATCTTTCCCATCCCTTGGTATTTTTATGTATTTTAAATTTATTATTATTATTATTTCTTACTGCCTTGTGAAAACAAAGCAAGAAGTATGCAGCCTGCAACTCAGAAGAGAAGAATTCTGGCCCTCCCCAGAATTTGACCTGCTGACCCTCTGATCTTGGACCACCAGCCACCAGATCTGTGAGAAATAGATTTCTGTTGTTTATAAGCTACCCCCTGTGAATGACTTATCTCTGCATTTACTAGGTCTTATGAAATGTCTTTGGAAACAGTTAAAGAATTGTTCGTAAGGACCTCTCACTTTTTCACTGGCTTTACATTTATGTATATTTATGTTTAGTATTTATATATTGCATACTTTTGCTCTTATATTTATAAAGTTTATTTTTATTGTTAATAGACAATTTCTGTACTGCTTTTATATCTGGACCTTTATATCTGACACTTTCAGAGAGGCTTATGCCCGTACACATGCAGTAAGTTGTTTGGTTATTCTTGTTTTTATTTTATACAAATAAAATCATTAATTAATTTTCTGTAGATTCTTTTGGGTTATCTATTTAGACAACTGTTTCTCCTACAAATAATGATAGGTTTGTATTCTCCTTTCCAATACTTAAAATTTGTATTTTACTTCTTTATGTTATTTGACTGGTTGGGATAGTCTTTGTAATGCTGAATAGAAGAACTATTTATTAATAAACATTCTTTAAAAATGTATGCTTTTAAAAGGAATGCTCTGAACATTTCACCACTGACCATATGATGTTTTAAATTAATTACCTGCTTTAAATTAAAAGTCTTTTTTATTCATATTTTAAGAATATTTTGGTTAATAAATGTTCACTCATACTAAATAACTTTCTGCATTTATTGACAAAATAATATAGCCTTCCTCCTTTAGTTATTATTACATTATTAGATTCCCTGATGATGTTAAATTTTGATGTCTGTATTAAATTCAACCCAATAAATTTAACTTTATTTTTAATTCACTGAAAGACTCATGTTGCAGATTGCTAATATTTTATTTAGGATTTTTTGCATCTTAATTTATAAGTCACATTTTTTTTCTCATACTGTCCTCATGATTTTAATATCAAAGTTACATTCCATTCATAAAATAAATCAGGGTATATTTTCCTGCTAGTTTTTTAGTACTTTGTGTAAAATTTAACTATTGGTGCTTTGAAATTTGTCCCTAAATTTATAGGACTTAATATGTACCTTGTGGGTAGATTTTAAATTTCTCATTCAATTTTTCTACTGATCATAGGAAATTTCAAATATATTTCTTCATGAGACAGTTTTGATTATTTATAGTGTTCTGCCATTTTTCTCTTAAGCTTAGTCCTTGTTTCTTTTAAATAATAATATACTCTTTATATTCAATTTCTTCTACTACTGTAATATGTAACATATTCGCCCCAAATCTCTGTTTTAAGTTTATACTGAGTATGCTTAACTCATTATTTTTTCAGCTTTCTTTTTTATTCTAGTGTGCATATTTAAAGATAAATTTTCCTCCACCCCACAAGTTACATGTAATATCCTTATTTTGATTTGATTTTCAGTGTGTTCCAATGTCCATTATGAATTCTTAATTAAGTTAACTTAGAAATGTGTTTTCAAATTTTGAAATTAGAGATTTTTTACTATTTATTATTTCATGATTTTTTGTACGTTGCATAAAGTTAGAGATAGTGGGCTATATAAGACTAAAATATTTTGAGAGTTCTTAGGCTTAGAACATGATGTTTTTATTTTATTTTGTTTTTGTTGTTGTTGTTGTTGTTATTATATATTTATTTATTCTGTGCGTGAGAGAGAGAATGGGGGGGGGAGAGACAAAGAGAGAGAGAGACAGACAGAGAGAGAGAGAGAAACCCAATCAGGCTCCACGCTGTCAATGCAGAGCTTGACACAGGATACGGGGCTTGATCTCACAAACCGCAAGATCACTGACCTGAGCAGAAATAAAGAGTGCAGTGGTCAATGGACTGAGCCACCCAGGCACCCCCATCATCAATTTTTAACAAATGACCCATGTGGGCTCAAAAACAATCTGTCTTGATTTTGAGATACAGATTTATTATCTGTATATTATACAGATAATAAATGTAAATAATTATAAGATCAAGTGTTCTCATTGTGGTTTTAAAATGTTTTGTATTCTTAATGAAATTATGATTGTATGAACAATCAGTTATGGACAGAATGTTGTCAAGATCCCCCAACACATTGGATGAGACAATAGGTACCTGAAGATTGTTTTAAGGTTCAAACGTTCAGTCTCTTCTGATCCAGTTTAGTGACACCTGTCAGTACAACTCCCTCAAAAAGTTATTTAATCCTTTATCAGATTGATTACAGTCAGTTCCATGTGCCAGTGCTTCATCCACTGCTCTTTTCAAGATATGTTTATTTTTTTTTTTTTAGACTTGATTAAAGGTGCATTAAACATACATGCATCCACATGAGAGTTTTGCTTTTGATCTCTGGCTCCTGAGCCATTCACCAAGCTGAGTCATAGTCAGCTTTTATGCTTAAAGCATTTTTCAGGTTAGGAATGAGAAATAGATACATCCCCCTTCCCCCACCCCCACCAATAGAACTTCTGGATTCTCTCTCTTTTTTTTTTTTCATGTATATTTTTAAATCAGCCCATATTTTCTGTGTTAATCTCTCTCTCTTGGTGTCTGATCAGAGATGCAGACACTAGCAACTGAAGTGTGCTGATAGTATTCTGTTTCTCAATTCTTCCCCTAAAGGCAAAGTTAAAATGATCCATTTTATGTCTCTATTATTGCAAGATACACTTTTAGCAAATGTTTTTCCACAGTCCCAATAATTGTTTCTTCACTTCTTACCGCCTACCCTGAAATCAATGGATGATAAATTAACTTTTATTATAATAGCCTCTGTATTAGCTTTGGTTGCCATAATGGAGTGTCACAGACTGAGTAGCTTAAACAACAGAAATTAATTTTTTCACAGTACTAGAGTCTAGAAGTCCATGATTTAGGTCCTGAAAAATTTAGTTTCTGGTTAAAAAAATAATAATTTCTGGCAATGCCTCTCTTGCTGGTTTGTATATGGCTGCCTCCTCACTGTGTCTTTACGTGGCCTTTCCTCTGTGCCCACAAAGAAAGAGACAGTGCTCTCTAGTGTCTCCTATTCCTTGTGTAAAAAGTAGGGCTGCCTTGGATTAGGGTCTTGTGCTTTTAACCTCATTTAACTCTAATTACCTCCCAAAGGCTTCACCTCCAAATAACATCACATTGAGGGATAGGGCTTCAACATGTGAATTTTGTTGTAGACCATTTAGTCTATAACAACGTCCCACTTCTAAATATCAATTCTTACATGGTATCTACAGTTGATATTTTAATAACAACCCCCAAATCTCAGTAACTTAACACAAGAAATACTTCTCATTCATGTTGATTATCACACAACTGTAGGTCCTGCTATAAGGCACTGCTCTGTGTGTCGTTTTCATATTAAGGTTCAACCTAATATAGTAATTCTTATGGTAGACAGGATATGCTATGGTAATATAACATGATTACTCTTAAAACTTTGGCTTAGATACCATATATTGTCACCTCCCATCACACTCAGGTGGGCCAGGCAGGGTTAGTTAGTTAGTATGCTGTCAGATGGGGGAGAAATATACACACAACCTTTCTATGTCCTTATATTGACTGGTATTGTATGTATTTTAAGTAGAAGTTAGTTACTTTACATTGATTATGATGCTTGTATACTTGAAGTAATTTCAGCCGTTCTACTGTCTGCTTTTTGTCCTAATATATTTCTAAAGTATTTTTCCTTTTTTGTGAACTCTTTTAAGTTTAGTATTTTCCTAATTCTTGCCCTCATTATTTTTTTTTCTAATCCTGTATTTTTTTCTATCAGCAGCTTTGCTGAAAATGTTAACATGAATATTTAATCTAAATTTAGTATTAATCAATAGCCTACCCTTGGTGATACAATCCAAAGACCTTAGAACACTCCGCTTCTGTTTACCTCATTCAAAAATTTAATGCTTTATGTATAGGATTTTAGTTTGATATTAATTTTTTTCACCATAAAAAAGAAATGTACTAAATATTTCCATTTTGGTTTTAAACAGTCAGTGTTTATTTAGATTTACTCTCAAGTTTATGAATATTTTTGTTAATATCCCTTTTTACATCTCAGAACAATCTTTGGGTTCATGTTTCATCTTCCAGAAATATAACTTTAGAAGTCTCTTTATTTTTTTTATTTTTTTAAATTTTTTTAGAAGTTTATTTTTTTATTATTTTTTTTCAATATATGAAATTTATTGTCAAATTGGTTTCCATACAACATCCAGTGCTCAGAAGTCTGTTTAGTTGATCTGTTGGTAATACATTTTTTTTCAATTTCGTTGTTCTGAAAAATCTTGATTTTTTGACATCATTCATTTAAAATGATGATGGCTTCACAGGGTCTATAATTTTTCACTGACAGTTAGTTTTCTCTTAGTCTCCAATCTTGTACCATACACAGTTGTGAACTCCATTTATTTTCCATTCCTCTGCTGGGAATCTACCTTTGTTCTCAGATTGTTTTTGAGATCTTCTCTTTGTCTTTGGATTCTAGGAGTTTCATTATCATTTGTCTAAGTATGAGCTTCGTTTTTAAACCATACTGGGGTTTTATAGGTTTTTCTCAGTTCATCATTTGGTATCATTTGCCAATTCTGAAAAATTTTCAGCCATAATCATTTAGGTATTGCTTGCCTCCATTTCTTTTAATCTCCTTCAGAATTATTATTAGACATATTTTAGACCTTTTAAATCCACACTCTATTTAAATAAGCTTTCATCTCATATTCACTGTTTCTTTACCTCTCTTGCTACATTCTGAGTATTTCTTTTGCATCTGTCTTTCAGATTACTAATGAAATTTTTAACAATGCATGACATGCTGCATGGCTGTCCTCCTGTTTTTAATTTAATTTGTCATATTCTCATTATTTGCAGGCTTAACTGGTTATTTTTCAAATCTCCCTGGCCAATTTGATATCAAATTAATAGTTTCAGTGTTCTTTGTTTGAAATGTATTTCACAATGAGACAATTAATTCATTTATGCAAACAATATTTTTTCTAGGCTATAAAGACAGCCAATAAAACAAAATAATCAAGGAAATAACAAATAAAATCCTTTAAAACTGGAATTACTTAGTTAAATTAAAGTTGAATTAAATGTTTTAGAGATCTATTTCTCAATTTTTAATCATATTTAACTCTTCATAATGAAAATAACACTTGTTAACAACATCTGGTTCAAATCAGCCACTCCCAGCATTTTTGAAAAGAGAGTATTTTCACAAGCTCTACTTCTGAGGGTTGTATAGAAAACAGAGCACATATCACAGGAACTTTTTTATTTCCTCTTTTCAGTACCTTTCTTGGTTCTTACATAATGACTATTTAAATAACTATATAGAGATTGCTTATAAATCTACAGATAAAAACATTTTCTAAAAATTGGGTTACTCTGTGGGGTGCCTGAGTGGCTCAGTCTGTTGGGCATCCAACTTCGGCTCAGGTCATGATCTCATGGCTTGTGAGTTCAAGCCCCGTGTCAGGATCTGTGCTGACAGCTTGGAACCTGGAACCTGCTTTGGATTCTGTGTCTCCCTCTCTCTCTGTTCCTCCCCGCTTATGCTCTGTCTCTCTCTCCTTCAAAAATAAGTAAATATTAAAAGAAAAAAAATGGGTTACTTTGAAAGCCAAAATGTACTGTTTCTCCTACCTTTGGTTCTATTAGAAAACATCCATTTGCTAGATGGTTTAAGATTCCAAGTCAAGAAAGCCAGAGATTATTTTTAATATTGATAATTCAGTTAGGAATATGATTAAAATAGAAAATTAAAAAAATGTCTCTATATGAGCTAGGAAAACGTCCATTTTTTTTAAGTTTATTTATTTAGAGAGAGAGAGAGCACAAGCAGGGAAGGGGCAGAGAGAGAAGGAAAGAGAGGATCCCAAGCAGGCACCACCCTATCAGCACGGAACCTAATGTGGGGCTCAATCCCATGACCCTGAGATCATGAAATCAAAGTTGGACGCTTAACCAACTGAGCCACCCAAGCACCCTGGAAAATGTCCATATTTTTAAATATTTTTTTTAACATTTTATATTTATTTTTGAGAAAGAGAGAGACAGAGCACAAGTGGGGGGTGGTGCAGAGAGAGAGGAAGACACAGAATCTGAAGCAGGCTTCAGGCTCTGAGCTGTCAGCACAGAGCTGGGTGTGAGATCAAACTGTGAGATCATGACCTGCACTGAAGTCGGGCACGTAACTAAGCCACCCAGGCACCCGAAAACATCCGTGTATTTAAAAACATATTCCAAAGGAGAGGAAATGAAAATCAGGAAATTACCATTTACTAAATACATACTGTGTCCTCACACTGTGCTGTTACTCTGTCCGTAGGATCTCATTTAATATTTACAACTTTATTAAATATAAACAATCATTTAATACTGAAATCATTTCTTTTTTTTTTTAATTTTTTTTAATGTTTATTTTTGACAGAGTGAGAGACAGAGCATGAGCAGGGGAGGGGCAGAGAGAGAGGGAGACACAGAATCCAAAGCAGGCTCCAGGCTCTGAGCTGTCAGCACAGAGCCTGATGCGGGGCTCGAACTCATAGACTGCGAGATCATGACCTGAGCCGAAGTCAGCTGTTCAACCGACAAAGCCACCCAGGCGCCCCTGAAAGCATTTTGGAGGGTGTTATTGTACCCATTCCATAGACCGGTATATTGAGTCGCTCATGGAAGTTAAGAGACTAGTGAAATACTCTTGTAGAGATTTCAAGTAGTTAGAAATTTAAGATTAGAGACATAGATATGATGCTAGGTTGTTTTTTGTATAGACATGACAGTTTAAAACTTCGAAGTTAATGGGATCCTTTTAGAGAAAGAGTATATGTGGAGTAAACATCTGAATTGAACCAAATATATCTAACTTTCCCCTCCCTTGTCGCAATTTACAGATCCACGTAACTCTGGGCCCTTGGCCACTGGCTCAATGGAGAGGTCTTGGCCACCCCATCATTGCTTCATTTCTCTATATAATTTGCTATTGTGGCCTTCTGCAAGGTGAATGCTGGCCTGTGATACAGACTCATTTCAATCATCGTGGGAGGAACTGGAAAAAGGTCCAGTCCACAGGCTCAACTTAACTGGACTTGCTGAAGTTTCCTCTACCACTTCTGGACTCCAGTGAATCACAGGTGTGGGGGATCTGGCTTTCCCAGAATCTTCTATGGAGAGCGCAGTAACGTAAGCCAGAAATGTGGGCAATGTAATATCCCCATGGGACAAATTTTTACCAAGAGGTAGAAAGCAGGATAGATGACCTATATGTCTGCTTCTCTTTGCAGATATATTGCTGCAAAATGAAGAGGTCCTGTGAGTTCTGAACAGACATATCAAATATGGCTAAGTAACCATCTATGTCAACGTGTGGAGCTGTGGTCAGCTTGGTAAGACACTTTCTGGTTTTGCTTTCCTTATTAAATTCTTTCTCTACCTTATGTAATCCCCCACCCCCCACCCCCCACCGTTACCTCTTCTGCTCTGGAATTGTACCCACCAATAATTAGGATGGCAGCTTTGTTCCAGGCACTGTGTGTAAGGAAACCAGGAAAACTTACCATCAAATATTGTAAGTCAAAAAGAGTTGGAGGAAGGGTGGAGAGTGGATGGTGGACATCAAGAATGTTAAATACAGCAGTGAGTCTTATAGACATGAGTGACAACAGGACATTTATATGACAATTAGGAATTCCTCAGCGACATTTCAGAATACTGTATTAGTGCACTAGATATGAAAGGAAGACCTGATTCATTATTAAAGAATATATTATTGCTTGTGTCTTTTAAAAAATATCCTACCTTATAGTATTCAGAAAAACAATCCTCATTCTATTTTTTTCTAAATAGTAGAAATGTGTGTATATATATACATACATCTTCACATATATATATATATACATCTTCATATATATATATATATATATATATATATATATATATAATTGTTTCTGTTTCTATTTATGGAAACGGGACTTGCCAAGTTGCAAAATCATTTATTATCTTGGTATGTATGTTTTATCTTCAAGGTATCTTTTTATTTTATATGAACACACTCCCAAACACATGAATGAAGAACATTTGTTGATTACACTCAACAAGCATATATAGTGTAAATACATAAACAAAATGTACATATGTCAATATCTAGCTTATCTGCAAATCAATGTTTATGACCTCTTCAAAAGTAGTGAAACGGAGTTAAACCAGCGATTCATTTAAACAAGCAATACGTTTCTCGAGTCCCAAAAAATGTTAACAGAAGTTTCGTCGTTTTCCCAATTTTACTCAAAATGTTCAGTATCACATTAAACCATTTTTTAAAATATTGAAAATAAGGTCATTGGTCATAGGAAGCAGCAGCCAGTGTTCCCTCGGTGTCTGTTAAGGATAAAACCAGCGACCGGTCTAGCCAGGGCACGTGTATTTCCGAGATTGGCGTGTGACGTACAGTCTTTTCCACCCAGTGCTCACGAGCTCGCAGCTGCAGCTGTTATGTGCGGAGCCTGGCACTATTTATGCCTCTGCCTCCTGTTCTCTTCAGAGCCCTTGTTCTCAAACATTCACCCCTGTCTGTCGAATGCCCTGAGTGTCGAATGCCAGGTCGAGTTCTCTGCGGTTGCTAGTTCTCGTAGCCATTCCCGTCTCTGCCCTGTCTTTGAAGTCGAACTTCAGAAGATCTTCGAACACATTCTTTCCCTAACCTCTTTTCTGTCATGACACTTTGAGTCGTCATGCACCACTTAGCAGGCTATCTTGCTGACCTCTGCCCCATGCACTTGTCCTGGCCATGTCCATGGGCCAACTTCATTTTATTTCATATGAAGTATGGAGAACCTGTGCTTTTCCTTCATACAGCACCTTATACTGCACAAGTGCTTTCTGATATATTATGATCATTGTTTTTAATTTGATCATCACAGATTTGTAAGGCTAACAGGGGACTGTCCGTTTTCTAACGTGTATTGAAAATTCAGCCAGACGTTGTGCCAGGTTGTTTCTATGTAGTATGATATCACATTAAGTTTAATTTTCTCAGCGTATTATCCCCCACTTAACTAATAGGTAGCTGAGACAATAATGAGAGTTATCTAAGTCCGTACAGTAAGGAGCTAGAGGATGCAGATAATATGTTACAACTACAGGGCTTTTCTGCTATTCCATATCACTTCCTACATCCCACAGGTGATTGCTTAAGTAAGCCAGTTATACAACTTATACCACTGAGTTTCATAACAATTTGCGTGCCTTCTCTATTGTATTTCTAATATTACATAATTGTTCTTTGGGGATGAACCTATTTCCTTTGAGTTTCGGAGTATAACTTAACTTTTACCTGTAGCACGTAGAATGTGCACGATAAATATTTGAGGAATAATTTGAAAGGGAAAGTTTACTATAAAGAATTATTGGCTATAAGAGAAGATTGAAGTCAGGAGAGATTAAGAAGTAGAGAAGGGCACCTGGATGGCTCATTCAATTGGGCGGCGACTCCTGATTTTTGGCTCAGGTCATGATCTTGTGGTCGTGAGTTTGAATCCCACATCAGGCTCTGCACTGAGCATCAAACCTGCTTGAAATTCTCTGTCTCCCTCTTCCCCTCTCCCCTGCTTGCATGGTTTCTCGCTCTCTCTAAAATAAGTGATAAAAAATAAATACTTTTAAAAAGAAGGAAGGAAAAACATAAAGAATATAGGAAGAGTGGATTGTAAGGAGCAGACAGTATCCCTATAAGGAGGTTCCTCTCCACCCAGTCCCATGGCTGAGATCGAGATCTTGCAATAGTGGGCACGATTGTGGCTCACTAGTGACAGGGAATTTTCTGTGGTGCCATTCCAATAGGACGTTCTGGAAATGTGCCCTCTGGAACAGGTAGGAAATGTGCCCTCTAGGGTACCGGGCAAAGCATTCATAGAGAGACGTCTCACAAGAGGCACTCCACAATAAAATCTCCTAAAGGAGGTGACATGGAAACTTCTCAGATCTGGGTGTTGCTGGCTGCTTTGCCCTGCTGGAGCTGGCACTGGGAAAGCTGCCAGAGCCTGCGGCTGAGGAACCCCCTCACACTGGCAACCAAAAGAAAACCCCACATTCTTGCAGTGTCTCTCCAGTGCCCTCTATGGACAGAGCTTAATGTTGTGCAAGCTGGCAATGTAAAAAATATTTAAAGGGCCCAAATCTATTTTCACAGAGCTGATAAACAGGGTAAATTTGGACCTGTGAAGCAATGAATTGATCAATTGATAATTAATACAGTCTTCTTGATGTCATTTTAAATTACAATCACTCAACTCAGTTCACTCAATAAAATGAAAACAAGGAAAGTTTATGTGGTTCAGATTCAAGGAAAGTAAGGTTCCTTCTTGACTACCGTCTACAGAATGCTTGATTTTTAATCAAGTAACCTCATTGGACCATAAAGTATTTATGTAATGTGTAAAAATTTCTTCACAGTTTGTGGGGAAACTCAAACTGAATAATCTTTATAAAATCTATACCTAATCTCCAGCACACAATATTCCCTTTCCTAAGTGGTTCCTGATGATATTTACACTGTGTTTACAAGTCTAAAATGAGAGACCTAGTATTCTAGTTAGTTTCTCAAGGACTTTTAAAATCTATTTCTATTTGTCTTCAGGGAACTCAAAATATAGTTATTACAAAATTTCTGTCTTTTGGCCAAAAATAAGTTAACCTAGATTAGTTTAATTTAAGCCTTTTTTGTTTTCTCATGGATGAAAGAAGTCAGAGATATCCGGGGGTCATGACTCCATCAGGTCAGCTAAATCTGTTAGGTAACTGGCAAGGTTCAGCCTATCAGTAGGCCCACGTGTTCAGTGACTACAGTTCTGAGATTGATATGTTGTTGTTTGCGCCTCTGTTGTAATTGACATAAAACATGTCTGTGATACCACTTTGTTCCCTAAAGTCATAGCACAACTACATCAACATTTGGTGATGTATGCTTCTTGGGAACTCTTCCAGAAGGAAGCAAATTAAAATGTTTGCAACTAATGGGAAAGGATGTGCTACTATTTGCATATGGGTTCAGTCAGATAAGCCTGATTTGGAGAAATGGATTTGGAGCTGAACACATGATTTTAGAAAATTTGCTTACACTGAATTTTCTCATCTGTGAGAAGAGAATAATATTACTCTCTCATGGTGTCCTTATGATATATACATGAAATAATATATGTGAGGCATTTGTAGATTGACTGTCAGATGGTGACAGCTCAGCAAATGGGTTTGATATATATTCTTTTTCATGCTAGTTTTTTAAATGCTTAAGATTCTCTCTGTTGTATGTATGCATGTGTGTGTGTGTCCATCTGTCTCTTCCTCTCTCTCTCTCTACATATGTAAAATCTACACATATATAACCTATATGCCTATATAATTGATATAATACAGTCATATGAATACAGGTATTAGATATAATGTGTTATTATTATTATATAATCTCATATAAATTAATCCCATCCTCCTTACTTTTGACCTCATTTCATTCAGTATTCCCAGTCACTCATTTTCTCCAGTCACCACACCTATTCCCTATTTCCTTATCCATCAAGTTCATTCTCCCCTCCAGGCCTTTTCTCTTATTGTTCCATCTTCTTGAAATGTTCACCCACCAGGTAATCCCATGAGTGGCCCCATTCTCATTATTCAGATCTAAATTCAAAGAGAAACTCTTCAAAAACATCTCCCCTGACCATGCTACCTTATCTAGCTCTCCCTTTTTGGCCAGTCACCTATTTTAATCACTTTATTTCCTTCATGGAAAGGACCACTATTTGAAATTTCCTCATTCACATACTTGTTCACTGTTAAAAATGTCTTTCCTGTTCCACTAAAATATAAAGTCTCATTTATTTTTGTGTTCACAATGTCTAGAAGAATATGTAGCATGAAACAGATGATTGCTAAAAATATCTGAAATGAATGGAGGTTTGAGGCATACTTGAAATCTTGTGGAATTTCCTCACAGCCCTTCTTAAAGGAAAAACCAAATTAAATAGCTGCTGGAGAATTTATGGAGGTTTTTGAGTTTATGGCAAAAATGAGACTCATTTGCCCTCTGAAAATTCTCAGTTGAAATAGCTAGAGATGCAAAGCTATCAAGAATAAAGTATCCACTTTTCTGTTAGTTGTCCATTACTGGCTAGCAAACCTTACCCAAATTTAGTAATTTTAAATAACAAAAATTATTATTCCTCAAAATTTTGTGAGTCAGCTGGGCTCCAATGCATGACCTCATGATGCACATTACATATGAATATAAAAAAGCATTCCTCTTCAGGGAGGCTGGCCAGATTTCCTCATATCGTAGCTGACGGTGTCTTGATAGACCAGTCTTCCACTTATATCAGAGTAGCAGATACCTCATTGGCCGGACAAGTCACATGACTGGCCAATGACAATATCCCCAAGGACATGGATGTCAGGAAGAGTGACTACAGATGGAAGGAGAAAATGCAACCTATTTGACTACAGTTTCTCTTGGCCTCAGATCTTCTACCATGAAGCATAGCTGCCATTGTAAAATAGCATCTCCTTGTCTCTGGGAGACTAAATTTTTGCTAAACCGCTGCCTTTTTATTCTTAGGGTTATGTTACCCTTTCCAAAAAGTTTATGGTATGTAATGTATGTGCTTCTGTTTAAGGAAGATACGAAAAATGTAGGGCTCTCCCAGTTTCGTGAAAAAAAAATTCCATTAGGGCAACTGTATCCATAGGGAGTCATGATAAAGGAGTAGGAAGAAGAGTAGACTCAAGTGTCCTTGGACAAGAACTCTGCCTTTAGTTTTCCAACACCTGGAAATCCTATTCCCCACATTTATTTTGCATATAATTATAGCAGGTGTATGGACTATACATGGCAGATAGAGATTCATGTTGTAGTTTGGTATGTTTTCCATATTAAAATGAATAGTCATCTGCACAATGATAAGTGGAATATCAAAGATCATGAAAGTATTTTTTCAAGTTAAGATTTCCTTTTGGTCAGTGTATTAAACAGGTTACATGTCTAGTATACATACAAATTGTAGTGAATAAAAACAGCCTCTGGTCTCAGAGTCTTACCTTTTAGCTTCTTGGCCATAACTGGGAGAATAAATGGACAGTTGGGACAAAAATAGGAAAGGTAGACACGCAGGTCTTGTTATGAACAGTGACAGGAAAAGGGAGTTATTGAAAGAGTTACTGACACCTTTATGACTTTAAAATTACTGTAGGATACAGTCCCAGTGTGCTTACTTTTCTTATGAAGCTCAATATAGTTCCTTCAAACAGTGTTACAAATTAGTATGATTACTTTTCGTTAGCAGTTTTCAATGGCTTCCTCTGCTTACTGAAACTGTTCCCTGAAAACTTAAGTTCCCTCCATTTTTTCAAACGCCATGATCTTTCAATTCCTATCGTCTTATTGTTTGTTGCATTTGATTGCTAATCTTTTTTTCCATCTTAAAAAGTGTCTTACTCTTTTTTTTTCCTTGAAAGTATGCGTTCTTTTTTTTTTTCTTCCTTTCTGATCAATACTTGTTTGATTTCTCCTGCTATCTGCATCTCCCAGTTAAGTGTACCCTAGGTTAATCCTTATTCTTTTCTCCTTTATCTTTATTCTTATTTCCCTAACATGTATTCTGGCCTATTGTAATTATTGACATCATATAACACATCATCACTGCTCTTGTAATCTCATTGGAGCGAGCATGTCGCACTCCGGATTTGTGGACCCGTAGGGCAATTTCTTGAATAGCTGCTTCTTTGGAACAAACACACTTAGGAGAAACACACTTAAGAATAAACACAGGAGATATTTAAGAGGTTTAAAGGTTTAAGATAATTTCTCACTTAGTCAACTGTTCTGGGCTCCAACCTCCTAATTTTCCTACCTGTCCAACTAGCTTCTACTGGGCTCCCAATTCTCAATACACTATAAGTACTCAATACATGTTGCAAGAATGAATGAGCTCTATTTCTCTCCGTGTTGCTATCACCCTCATGAACTGATAATGACTCCCTAGTATTTACTGACACCTTTATGACTTTAAAATTACTGTAGGATACAGTCCCAGTGTGCTTACTTTTCTTATGAAGCTCAATATAGTTCCTATACTAGTCTCTGTAGTTTCCTTTCTGTACTTCATAGACCATATTCTCATTCTGCACTTGCAATGTTACTCATATAGTTTGTGCTACCTCTCCTAACCTTTTTCTCATCTTGATCCTTATAAGGATAAATAAAATCAGTTGCTAATCTTGATGAGTGTTTACCATTCGCCAGTACTATGCTAAGAGCCTTAAGGCTTCAACATCTTTATTCCTTGAAACAACTTTATGGGGTATTCTGTTTTTCTGCTTTATTGACCAGGAAATTGAGACAGAGAGGTTTGATGACTAGTCCAAGGTTACCCAGCATGTATGTAGTAGACATTAAGTTCTTAAGTAAGAGTATTTTGCAATCCTTTATTTTCCCCACTGTGCCCCCAGTCTCCAAAGATGAATCCAAAGCCCACCTTACCTTTGAACTTTAGTTTTTGTCTTCTTTCTCAGTGTCAAGGACTCTGTATTCCCATGGTATTTATTGTGAGCAAAAATATATCTTTAGGAATCTCCTCAAATTTGTGTCAAGGTTAACAAAAAGAGAGAGACAGAGGGAGAGAAACTCGGAAATGTTTGAGCATAATGTACCTGTTGGCTTTCAGCATTTCAGTATTGTTGGTCAAGATTAGTAATGCTAAAAAGGTAACATAAGGATAGCAAGAGTCTTCCTGTCAGTAGGTCCCAATTTAGATGATTTTCTCATAGGGTTTCCATTGTTTTTACGACACGCTATTGTAACATCCAGTATTGTACTCTCCTGTCAATGCTCTGCAGTGAACTAGAACGTTAAAATGTCGTGTAAATTATGTCTTTCCTTGTTCTTTTTTTTTTCTTATCACCTGGTTGACTGACCTTGAGGTTTATGAAATCTATTTTCGCGTACTTTTTTTCATATAGGCTTCCTTCGGCTGGCCTTTTAATTATTTTTGGATGCTGTTCTGGGACTCTTCCTCAGCTTCCCCCTCTTTCTGCATCTGCGTTCCCTTGCTAGGTACTCACTTTGAGCACAGATCTGACATTTCCTCAAGCAGGGCTCAGAAACTTTGCTGGAGGGGCGAGATTGGCTCATGTTAAAATCATATGTCCCTTAGATTTTCGAATGACCTTAGGCAGGAGACATTGGTTAATTTTGTAATTATTGTTATTATTTCAGGTATATGTTTCCTAAACTATACCACAAGTTCCATGAAAATTATAATTAAAAAAACTATTTATTTCTCTGGATTTTCTACTTACTACATAATAGATATTTAATCAATGCTATGAAAATATAGAGTAAATATTATTTCATTTTTCAATGTAAGAACAACTTACTCCATTAGCTATATAGAGTATTTTAAAAGAAACACAAAGCAAAAAACAAAAATCCCCTTGCCTTTTCTAAACTATTGGTGGGGTTGGATTCTTTGAATTTCCATGTGTTGGAGATTTTGGAGGCAGAGAAAACCCATTTTCTACCTTAAATAAATAATATTTTACAGTTAGCCTAGAAGTATTACCAAAAGTTGTCATTAAAAAAACATTACAGGGGCGCCTGGGTGGCGCAGTCGGTTAAGCGTCCGACTTCAGCCAGGTCACGATCTCGCGGTCCGTGAGTTCGAGCCGCGCGTCAGGCTCTGGGCTGATGGCTCAGAGCCTGGAGCCTGTTTCCGATTCTGTGTCTCCCCCTCTCTCTGCCCCTCCCCCGTTCATGCTCTGTCTCTCTCTGTCCCAAAAATAAATAAACGTTGAAAAAAAAATTAAAAAAAAAATAAAAAAATATAAAAAAAATTACAAGATGTACTGTTAAAATAATTACAAAATACTCATTTAGTATAATATAAAGGGAAAAAAAAAACAGGTTTTTACTCAAGAATAATTCTCATGTCCCTCACCTCTCTCCAAGGCAAGAGGTAAAGAATATCCCTGAAGAACATGGGTTTTTGGAGTCAGAAATAGGTTTCAATCTTGCTTCCTTTCATTATTAACCATAAATTTGCCTGAGTTTAGGACTTTCCTGAGTCCTTGTTTCTGCATAAGAAATATAGGAATAATAATATCCATCTGGCAGGCTGCTGGAAAGACCACATCAGATAATGTACATAAAGCCTGCAGCACAATCCCTTATTAGGAACTCATAAACACCTATTAATTGACAGTTGTTATTAGAATTCATATTATGTCTTCTGAGAAAATGTAAAATAAACTAACCTTTTGTCAGGTCACGTACTGGAGGTTGACTTCTGATCCTCACACCCTTTATTTTAGTTATTTTTCTTTCTAGGTCTATTCCTGAAAAGAGTTTGAGGTCTAAGAGCAGACTTCATTATTGATAGTCAGGGCTGTTCAGCATGCTTTTTCAGGAAGAAATCCATATTTAGCTTTCATTTGTCTCTGTAAGATGGTAGCTTGAATGTTTCCTTCGAACCAAAAATTACTTGGTTGAGTGTCCATATGTATGTGTGTGCATGTGTGTTTTGTTGTTGTCGTTCTTTGATTTCAGCTGGAGAGATGTTGTCCTTCTAAAAATGTTCTATTACAATGATAAACCTGATATTGTCTTAATTAACTTTGCGGCCATTATCTGATTTCTTTCTTTGTATCCTTTTCTTTCTCTCTCCATGAGTGTTATAAAATTGGTACCAGTCCTTTGAAACAAACAGACACTTCTGAAGCAAAAAGAAGCCACAGGGTGGTCTTCTCCCATCAACTAAGTTCTCTGTGAACATGGTGCAGGTACTCACCACATGTCTACAAACATAATATTATGGAAGTCGTCTTAGAAGCAATTGAAAAAAATGGAAGAAATGGAAATATTCTTTCTTTCAAAGAGGTCACAATCTACTTGAAGTGACATTGACACGGACAATAAACTCACTCCATGTCTCATAATTCTGTGTTGTAGGGTAATTATGTTCACTAATAGCGTGTCTCCATAGGCCCAATTTGGACCGTGGGTAGAAATACTTCTCTGATTAGTCACGTACCTGTTACATGTATCTAAATGTATTCATGTGTTTATTTGGCAAATATTTATCAAGCCTTTCTAGGGCTTGTCTCAGGAGGACCTTTGTGCCACATCATGTGTGTTCAATAACAATAATTCAACTGAGTAAATTTTAAAGATCTAGTTGGCTTTATTCATTGATTCATAAATTGGGCAGCGTCCTGTCTAGCAAGTAAGGGAGAGCTCCAAAGGGCTACAGGAAAAGAAAGGTTTTTAAAAGCAGAGAGGAAGCTGAAAAAAGAAAATTAGTTCCAAGAATTCATTGTTTTAGCCAAGTTCGTACTCCTAAGGGGAATGAATGGAAAGGGTTTATCAGCCAACATCCAAATGCTGACCAGGAAATTCCATGTTGACTAGTCAAAGGTCACATTTCTGGGGAGAAGAAACTACAGTTAGTTATTAAATCTTGGTTTACTGTGGGCACAAGTGACACCATTGGAAGCCTTTTTTTTTTTAACACATTATGTTTATTTTATGACAACTTTTTAAATGACAACTTTTTCCAACTTCTGAGGAAAAGGAAAGCTTCCTACAGAATCTAACATGTTATCGTTCAACTTGATATTACATTCTCTAAAAAGGTTTCTTTATCAGCCACCAGCACCTTTTTCAAGGTGTGGCTTGGATTTTCACATGTAAGTGTCAGCACTGTACCGGCCTCCTGACACTTCAGGGTAAATTCTCCTTATATATCTGTCTTCTTCATCAGACTTTCAAGATAAGGGGAGTTTCTGTGTCCTTATGATTACTGTATTCCCAGTGCCTAGCAGGGTGTGAATTAGGTTCCAAAAATTCCTGATAAGTTACACTAGGTGACGCCTTTGTCCTTCTGAAAGTAGATTCTGGGCCAGCAACTTTATACTAGGAGGTAAACAGTTGAGACCAACATTCACCTCAACTGCTTCTAAAGCTAAGTTCTAAATGATGAAATCTGGCTGCATAAATTACAGTTATGTCTTTGAATTCTAAGTCCACTTCACCACCCTGAAGTTAATTCCTTGATTCAAGGCTGTGTTTTATTTTTTTTTTTTTGTCACTTTGTACTCCTGAATATGTATATCCCTGAATTCTTTGATCACTTGAAGTGAGTGACACAAAACTCTTGTCTCTCTGTGCTTGAGAGCAATGGTACTTTTCTTCCTTTCCTAAATCACAGTTGAGCCTTTTTAAAGCTTTCACTAGAATTCTCCCTTTTTGCTTATTTATTTTCTGGCCTTGTCAATGACTCAAGATGAAAAGCACACCTATCTTTTGTGTCGTTGTGTTGGACAAAACTGTGACATCCCTCCGGTTAACAATCGAATCGACGTTATACGTTTACCTTTATACCAATGTTGATGATATTCTCATATATTTTAAGTAATAAACAAAGAGTGACAATATTGGGCATTTTTTAATCATCTCTTCCTACTTTCAAGTTTGTAAATGCCGATCTGCTTGAGGCAGAAAAAAAAAAGTCACTTCACACAGACATTTTGTTGCTGTTGTTGAGAACTCCACCCCCCTTCTTTTTAATCTCAGAGATCCCAGAGACAAGCTTTTTAGGACAAAAGAAAGACTGACTTGTTTTCTCTGGTTTTTGGATGTGACTTTCACCATTGCTTTGTTTTATTTTAATCGGATACATTGGCATGAAAGTTGAAGTAGATTCCAAGAAGTATATGCTGGGCTTTTGGTTGGCATATCAAACAGGGAATCATTCAGGCCATACATTAGCAAGCAGCCAAGTAATTAATAATAACACACGTGGAAGAAAATGAATGTTTTGGTTGAGAAGGAGAATGAGAAGTCAGACAAAGGCCTGGGCTTCGTGTCCTTGCCCTCAGCAGCAGCAAAAATAATGTTATGAATAGCATTTAACTTGAATTTGCAGCAAACTGCTGCTTTTATCATAAACAATTGCCAGATGGTATACATTATCTTTCTTTTTTCCCCTTTCACAAAAGCGGCATTAATTGCAGAGCAGCCCAGGGCTCCACTCAGCTCATCAGTGTGATAACACTTCATGACCCTGATTAGCCGTCAGTCTACTCAATTAAAAAGATCATTTAGACATTCACCCAATCATTTGCCTATCGAGCCACCTGGGCCTCAACCAGGGGCTCCATTTTTAACATTCTCCTGCCCTCTCTCATCTTGCCTAGCTTTTTTACATATCTCCAAAAGACGTAATTGAATTAAATAAAGCGTCTCAGGGGCAGCTGCAACATCTGCTGTTTGTGGTATGTCAAGCCTTCAGCATTAAAAACAGTTACATATGCTCCAAATTAGCAGGTCGCAGAGATGAAACAGTCGATGATAGTGTTTTTGTGCCAGCGTGAGAAGCGGCTCACAGCTGTGTGCAATTTACAATTAAAGGCTTTATCAGAGCTCAATTGTACTAGTGAATCAAGTGGTGAGAGGTCAGTTAGTGAATTAGACCAATTAGAGCTTGTACAGTTAAATTATCTGTCTTATTACCTACTGATAAACAGCCTTGTCATATCTTTACTGGAATGATGAAGCTGAATGAGTTTTATGAAGTGATAATATGTGTTCACTACAGTGGAACTTAGTGGTTTGTGAATTCGAAGTCTCCAGCGAAGAAACGGCTTTATATAACCTTTTAAAACAGCTATAAAGCAAGAAACTTGGAGTTGGTGAAAACACTTCTGATGCAGTCGTTGGGAGCTACTGGTGAAATCATCTCCAAGGGCAGGTTTTTAAAAGCGTTTTGTAACGGAATGATATACAGATCCCCACACTTTATTTTTATTTAATATCAATTCTTTTAAGAATTACCTTCAGTGAGAATAACAGAGAAAGCAAAACCGTGTCTGGGAAATGCAGTGACCAAACGTTGTAAAACAATTTATGAAGAACAGATAGTTTTCATGGGTGTAACAATTTATTTCTTTTGGAAATACCAATTCATCATTTATTACCATAATCAGAAAAATATGCATAGTTCAGAAGTTGCAGTCTCTACATACAGGACAGCCCACACCCATTTTTATGTTTCTGTATTGTAAAGATGGGGATCCATGGATAAAAGAATGTGTTTAAATGTTCAATGGTAAAGTCATTGGTGAATTATTTGTATTTTGGCTTTCCCTTGAATGAATGCTCATCCTTTGTCTGTTTAGACAGTCTCATGATTATCAAATAATGAGAAGTTTTGTTTTTTTTTTTATTTTTTTAACGTTTATTTCTTTTTGAGACAGAGAGAGAGACAGAGCATGAACAGGGGAGGAGCAGAGAGAGAGGGCACAGAATCTGAAACAGGCTCCAGGCTCTGAGCTGTCAGCACAGAGACCGTCGCGGGGCTCAAACTCACAGACCGTGAGATCATGACCTGAGCCGAAGTCGGACGCTTAACCAACCAAGCCACCCAGGCGCCCTGAGAAGTTTATATTAATACAAGTATTATTGACTAGAAAGATTAGCACAACTAGACCTAGAATCATTCTTAAATCAATAGTCAGAAAGTAATCTGGAGCAAACATCTCAAAGAGCACATATTTATATCTCTTGGCACATGTTTTCCTAGACTAAGAATTCAAAATTTTTTTTAATATTTGATATTAAATATTGGGGAAAAAAAAACCTCACGAGAGACATATTAAACAATATGTGTGAGTTGATTCACTCTTTTCTTAAGAGTAAAACTTTTTAAATTTTTAAAATTTATTTTATTAATTTAACTTTAGTTTTATTAAAGATGTAAAAATAGTTATATTCTTCAAAAAATAGTAAAACCTTTTACTTAATTTTTTTTCATGTTTCTCTAGAGAGAGAGAGCACATGTGTACAGGAGTGGGGAGAGAGAGAGAGAGAGAGACAGAGAGAGAGAGAAAGAATCCCAAGCAGGCTCCCTGCTGTCAGCCCAGAGCCTGACACAGGGCTTGATCTCAGAAACCCTGAATTCATGACCTGAGGCCAAAACCAAGAGTTGGTCACTCAACTGACTGAACCACCCAGGCACCCCTAAAACCTTTCACTTTGTAACAGATTTCTGTGTTGCATTAAAATTTACTAAATTCTATTACTATTACAATCAATATATTCAATAGTATACATGGGCCAATAATAATATATCTTTCTTTAAAGGAAAGTATTACAAAGTGTGTTAATAATAAAGAATCAATATCCTGTTTATAAAATATGTCTACAGAGAAGCATAATCAATTCTCTCCCCTAAGAAGACACAGCATAATAAAAATATCAATTTATCTCAAATTAATCTATGATTATATTAAAAAAATTTTAATGTTTATTTATTTTTGAGAGAGAGAGACAGAGAGACAGAGTACAAGCAGGGAGAGAGCAGAGAGAGAGAGACACAGAATCCAAAGCAGACTCCAGGCTCTGAGCTGTCAGCACAGAGCCCTATGTGGGGCTTGAACTCATGAACCGTGAGATCATGACCTGAGCCGAAGTCAGATGCTTAACCAACTGAGCCACCCAGGCGCCCCAATCTCTGATTATGTTACAGCATTAATTAAAATAATCAGTGTTTTACCAAAATCTAGAATAACTTTACAATTTATTTCAAATGTGCAAAGAACATTAAATAAATCTTGAAAAAGAAAATTCAGAAGAGACATATTCTAACAGCTACAAGAATGAAAATAGTATATACCTGGCATAGGAATAAATAGAGCAGAAAATAAGTTTTAGAAATGCAAAGTCAGATGAAGGTCAATTTATAGATTTCATTAAAAGAAAATGTGGTCTTTCAAGTTCATGGGAAATAGGATTTTTAATATGGTTTCAGAACAATGACTGACAATTTAAATAACCAAGAACCGTATATGTACCAAAAATACGGTTTATTTTTTCATATTTGTATGCTAAAAAGTTTTCGGAGTATAATAACTTAAATATTTAAAAAATAAATAAAATACCTAGAAAAAAAATATTGAGGACCTAAATATACCAGTTTGAATTAAATAGTGCCTTTCCAAGTATGACAATACAGGTAGTCATACTGTAAGAAAACAGAATCAGATTTGGTGATAAAACATACATTCACAGGAAGCCTGGATGGCTCAGTGGGATAAGTGTCCGACTTCAGCTCAAGTCATGATCTCGTGGTTTTTGAGTTCAAGCCCCGCGTTGGGTTCTGTGCTGACCACTCAGAGCCTGGAGCCTGCTTCAGATTCTGTCTCATTCTCTCTCTGCCTCTCCTCCACTTGTGCTCTGTCTCTCTCTGTCTCTCAAAACCAAATAAATGTAAAATAAGTTAAAAAATATATTGGGGCGCCTGGGTGGCGCAGTCGGTTAAGCGTCCGACTTCAGCCAGGTCACGATCTCGCGGTCCGTGAGTTCGAGCCCCGCGTCGGGCTCTGGGCTGATGGCTCAGAGCCTGGAGCCTGTTTCCGATTCTGTGTCTCCCTCTCTCTCTCTGCCCCTCCCCCGTTCATGCTCTGTCTCTCTCTGTCCCAAAAATAAATAAACGTTGAAAAAAAATATATATATACTCACGATTTTATACTTAACATTTTTTATAATGCACAGAGAATGGGAAACTACACTTAAAAACATGTAGCTGACAACTTTTCAATATCATTAATGTATAGTATAAATCATATACATGTATTATTTGAAAAAATAAGCTAATAGAAAGGAAAGAATAATTTGAAAATGTATACACATATAAATTCATAAAATAAGCATGTAAAATATTTTTACTAATAATCATAGAAATCCTATTAGAATAAAGAATAGGTATCATATTTTAATTAATATAACCCTCATTGTCTGGTTTCATGAAAACTCATCTCTTGAATAATCAGAAAAAAAAAATACCACCACAGGAAAAAAAATAAAGGAAAATTTGTAGTAAAACTGAAAAAGAATAGTTGACTTTTATGGAAAATGGTGCAAAATCCATGGCATGTATTACCTCATCCTCACAATAATTGGAAAAGATGAGATACTAATAATTAGTCTCTACCTTTTACAAATGAGTAAACTGAGGCCCTAAAAGGTTAAATGTTTGCTTGCCTCAGTTTTCACAGGTAGCATATATATATGTATGCACTATATATATATATATATATATATATATAGGTATTTTATTTTCCATGTGTATGCATATATATGTGCATTTTATATAGCATATATATATATGCGCTATATATATATATATATATATATAGGTATTTTATTTTCCATGTGTATGCATATATATGTGCATTTTTCTTGTTTGTACAATGCCGATAGTTCTCAGTTCCGTATACAAAGCAGGAACTGTTTTAAGAACCGTCCCACTGGGGCGCCTGGGTGGCTCAGTCGGTTGAGCTTCCGACTTCGGCTCAGGTCATGATCTCACAGTCTGTGAGTTCAAGCCCCGCGTCGGGCTCTGTGCTGACGGCTCAGAGCCTGGAGCCTGCTTCAGATTCTGTGTCTCCCTCTCTCTGACCCTCGCCTATTCATGCTCTGTCTCTCTCTGTCTCAAAAATAAATAAACATTAAAAAAAAATTAAAAAAAAAAAAAAAGAACCGTCCCACAGTGGTGACTTGGGATATGCCACACATGCTCCTTATGGCTGAAGAAAAGAGACAAGAGTTTGCAAAATACTGTAATGCAGTAACAATTCTTTTTAGTCAGAATGTCATTTTTAAATAGCAAACAACTACCTAGTTATAAATATCTGAGCTTCCTTACAACATCTTTATCTCCTCTAAGAAATTTGGGAAACAGACATTATACTGGAAAGATGTGATTCAATAAAGCACAGTATAGTAAAACTACTCAAGAAGCAAACCAGTGTTCATGGGATGATTCTTTTGTGTTTATTGTCCCATTGTTAGATATTTTTTAAAAGTCACTGTTCTGAGCCATCTCAGTAATTTGACTTTACCAACAAATTATTTGAAATTAGATTTTCTTTAATCTTTAGTTTTGCCTCCAAACTCAGCTGGCTAGATAAATTCATTTGCTTCTTGGGAGATACAAGATCAAGGATTCATATTGCACATAAAAAATTAATTCTTTGTCCATTATTATCTTCAGCCTGTGTTAATAATGTATTAGATGGGGTTATTGCATAGATATGGATGTATAGATGGGCACACTTTGGGTTAGGCTGGTCAGATGTGTTTCTGAGATCACTCTTATTCCAAACCAAATCTAATGTTTATTGGTTTAATGTTTTAAGAAATATGACTCAGTTCATAAAAGAGGTTTATTCAAAGTGTACTTATCAAAACATCGCCCTGGTAGAGAGTTTATTTCTAATATTGATCCAGCCATCTTACCCTGGTGTACAAATGATTAATACACTATTAAATCTTATGATATGAGTAAGCCACAGGGCAACTTTTTTATAACTATCAAAGTACAGTTGCATAAAAAAAAGATTTAACAGCATCATACACATCTTTCCTATTGTTATGTCTATTTTCACAGCATATAAAATACACATACCTTTAAAATATAAAATGTTACACCTGAATAATTATACCCAAGAAAGTATTTAGTATATCCCCCATCTACAGCAATGCTTCCAATTTTTTCAAGGAAATACATATTTTTTTATCCTAAGGAAGAAAGCCACAGATTAAAAAGAAATAAATAAAATGAAAGTGAACGAAAATCGCTAAGTTCTTTAGTAAAAACTTCCCACCCCTAAAAATTTATTTTAAATAAATCATATATAAAGAAGTATTTTACTTTGCCCATAGTTATTTTATAATTTAATCAATCTAAGACACACACTATTAAAATTATATTTTCATATGTAAATGTTTCTGATGATTACTTTTTTAGAATTTAAAAATGTAAACATTATTAGATCAGGCTTAAACTATTTGTAATAATAAGTCTCACTTTCATCTCTAGGCTTCTTAGTGTTGTAGAGAAAAGGCCATACATCCATGGGAGTAACTGGGTATGTCTGTAATCTATGGAGGTTAGTCCATCCCCATATTCATTCTCTTCAGAGCTCTCCACACTAGCACAGCAGCCCCAACCCTTCTCAGTTCCCTACTACACCTCCCTCCTTTCTTCCATAGGGTCTATCTTAACCACATTTCCTTGTCCTAAAATGTTCAAGGCCACTAGAACTATACAGATCTCACAATTTCTTCAGTAAGTCTTTGTCTCTCTCACATCCAGGAATTTATCCATGGATGATTTCTTGCCATACAGTCCATTATCTCCTATTTATCCTTCAACTTCAAACCAATTTGATTCAAAAAATCTTTAATTTGCTCATTCATTCAACAACTAATTTCTGAGCACCTATAATATGCTAGGTATTGTTACAATTTTTGGTCATGTGACAGTGGTCAAAATGTCTACAGCTTCCACCTTCCCTGAGTTCTATCATCTGGTCAGTGTCCCTATTTGTCAATATTGAGTTTTCCAGAAATGCTGTCTCAGAAAACCTGAGCTGACTGTGGACTTCGTTGGTGGGGAATTCAACTTGCTAGTAACCAACAGAATAGTGGTAGGCAGTTAATACTTTGGAATCTTGGTCCCTCCCATCTGTCTCCTGTTTACCAACCACAACTGGGTATTCTTTCTATACTCTTTGCTCCAAGATTGGAAATTTCTATGTCTATGGCAACAGCTAGTTAGGATACAGTGGTATAAATATATGGAAACCAGATTTCCAAAATGGAAACTTTTCAATAACTCTGGTTCTCTCATTAATCACAATTAATGTGTAAGGGCTTTTTGACCTGATGTTAACAGTCTAAGTCTTATCTTTAACTAAACTCTGTTTAGAACTTTACACTCCAGCAACATGGAGGCTTTTCATTCCCTGGCATCACACATTTGACACATCAGGGCATCTAATTATGCCATCTTCACTTTCTGTAATATCTCTTTCCTCTTTGTTGGTATATGCCTCAAGACTAATGTTTACTTCAGGGATATTAAGCATAACTCAGGCCTTGTACATTTTCCTTTGTGTCCACTATTCCAGGATGTCTTTCATGAAGCTTCCATTGCAGTTAAGTTGTCACTAGGAGAACTCAAAGACTTCATTTCAATACTTAACACACTGTAGTTTAATAATTCATTTGAAACAGCCTTCCAGGGCAAAGACATGGCATTGTTTATCCTTGTATCTTGAATGCCTAGAATAGCCAATACATACGTGCTGAACTGAAATTAGCATATGTAACTAAAGCTAGCCTCACTAAGTTTTGGCCACATGATAATGGGGCTAGTGTCTCCAGTAAATATACTGTATATTTCTGGGATTATAACATGGAGAATTATCCTTCACAAAGTGTGTTTGGTGTGCCAGAACTTGAAATAATTCCCTTGATCAGATAACGTGTTTACTGTCTATAATCTAAAAATAGGGACTCACCAACACCACTACCGGCTTTCCAAATGTAACTAAACCTTTATCCCTTATCTAGATATTTGATTTCTTATCTCTCTGTCTCCCTTCTCTGAGCTCATAGGTGATGGAGACATTCAAGACCAAAAATGTATCCTCGTCAGCAAATTTGCAGTAATTCTTACTGTGGTCACACGTGTTCTCTCCAGGAAGAGTAGCGTCAGGCCGAATCAGGCAGCTTTCACTGTATTCCCAGCACTGAGTGGCTTGATTGTCAACGTGTTTGAGGGCACCTTTATGACAGGTTTGCCAACTGTTTTTCTGATTTCCAAGGATACAAGTTTAGGAGAAACAGTGGGCCTCTGTCTCAATATCTTTGTTTAGCACAGGCATGTGAAGCTTTAATTTCAAATATTTGGCAAATCTAAATGACATTTTAGAGATGCAAGCTTATGATCATCAATGAGTCTCTCTCTTGCCTTAGGCAGAGAATAAATTTATTGAGAACTTTGTGACATTTTGTACCCAAGCAGAAGGCTAACTATCCCTTCCTCTGTTGTTGATTAACCAAAATAACTTAGCTGTAAACTTTTTGTAGGAAGCACACACTGTATGAAAATTAATTTGTTACTTTCTGCAGTTATAGTTCGTTATCATGTTAAGATTTCCAAAGGTATGTTAAAACTCTAATTTGATCTAATATATAACTTCAGAAATCACTAGTTATCACTAGACGTCCCTTTAAAAAAACTTTTTTGACTATTTGCTCTAAGCCACAAGTTGGTCTAGACACTGAGGGCACATCTGTGAATAAATTCCTGCCTTCACAGAATGTGCATTCTAGCATGGAAAAAAGATTACATGCAAGTGTATACTTTAAAACAAAACAAAACAAAACAAAAACATGCTTACTATGGGGGAAGGGAAGGGCAAAAAATTGTTTCAAACAGAGAGGGAGGCAAACTCTTAATAGACTCTTAAATATAGATAACAAACTAAGGGTTTATGGGGGATGGGGGAGGGGGAACATGGGTGATGGACATTGAGGCATTGAGGAGGGCACTTGGGATGAACAGTGGGTCTTGTATGTAAGCAATGAATCATGGGAATATACCCCTGAAGCCAAGAACACACTGTATATAATGTATGTTAGCTAACTTGACAATAAATTATATTAAAAAAAACATGCTTGAAAGAGTGACAAGTGTTATGAAGAGAACAGTTTGTTTATGGGCATAAAGAGTGATTAAGGTAGAGGGTGGTCAAAACAGCTCCCTTTAAAATTAAAGATTGAGCAGAGGACATTTGAGCAGAGACTTGAACGAATAATGAATAGTAGCTAACAATTAGAATATCTGCAAAAACAACCCAGAGAAAAATAGCCCATGGAAAGGTCCTTGGGAAAGAAGGGGTTTGATCTGTTAGAACAGCAAAGAAGCCAGTTTGACCACGGGGTGGGTGTGAAGGGGCAGACAAGAAATGAGATCAGAGGGAGGGACTGAAATCATGTAGGAGGTTGTAAGCAATGGAAAATAATTGTAATTTACTTAAGAAACATAAAAACCTGGTGGAGAAAATTAAGTGAAGGAGTGTTGTGATGTGTTTTGTACCTTAATAGTTAACTGGCTGATCTACATAAAATGGGCTTTAACAGGACAAGGGTTGAAAGGGATCCCAGTGAGGAGGCTTTTCCATTAGTTGGATAGTGATGATAAATAGAATAACAGAGGTAATGATTCCAATGATATATGTTGAAGATTGAGACCACATGACTTTCTGATGGGTTGGGTGTAGGGAGTATTGAAAATAAGGAATAAAGGTGTACACTTAAGTTTGGGATCTGAGAAATTGGATCCGTAATAATGAGAGAGGCTAAAGGAGGAAAATCTTTGTGGATGAGAAAGGCAGGTTGGATCACTCTGCTTTGGACATGGTCAGTACTCATAACCACTGCATAACATAAAGGTTCATAAGATGTCATCAAAGAGAAGCTTCATTTTCCCCCAACCACTTTCAGCAAACAACTGTCTGTTTAAACACACTTCAGCGGTTTCCTTTTACTCACTAGTTGGTAAAAAGTGAGAGGATTTTAAAATTTTGCTAATCATTCTCAGTTGACAAACAAATCCTCCAATTATTTTACACACACACACACACACACACACACACACACACACCCCGCGCTACAGGATAATAACCAAAACCCTAAACTTCCTTCAAGCTTTTAATTTCTTGATCCCAAAAGTCAGCCTATGAATGGGAGAATGAACATGTGATTGCCTTCTTTCTTTCCATTATGCATTCCTCTCCACCCAGACTGGTTGTGGCTTCTGACATGTTCAAGACCAGAGAGAAGCTGTTACAGCACCCATGAATTCCATTACATATGATCTTCTAGAAGGCCAACCAGCAGCCAGTAAACCTCCTGTCCTCTTTCACTTTACCTGTTAAATCCTTTATGAGACTGAGTTATTAGGAAACATAAAACTGGTTTTTGAATACTTGTTTGGTCATTACCACATGGTTATTTAGCACCTTGCTTTGTAGTGAACAAGTAGTTGGTACCTATTTTCTTGGGATCAACAAAATCAAAACTGAGTTTGATTTCTATTCTATTCTATTCTGCTCTATTCATTTCTATTCTATTCTGTTCATTTTAATTCCAGTGTAGTTGACATACTGCGTTATATTAGTTTTAGGTGTACAATATCATGATTCAACAATTCCATATATTACTCAATGCCCCCAACTCTTAACCTCCTTCATCTATTTCTGCATCCTCCTACCCACCTCCCCTTTGGTAACCACCTGTTCTCTATAGTTAAGAGTCTGTTTTTTGGTTTGTCTCTCTCTTTTTTTTCTTTTCTTCACTGATTTGTTTCTTAAACTCCACATATGAGTGAAGTCATATGGTATTTGTTTTCCTCTACCTGGCTTATTTTGCTTAGTATTATACTCTCTATCTCCATCCCTATCATTGCAAATGGCAAGATTTCATTCTTTTTTATGGCTGAATAAAATTCCTTTATATATACATATATGTATGTATATATATGTATGTGTATCACTTCTTTATCCATTGATCTATCAATGGAAAGTTGGGCTGCTCCCATAGTTTAACTTTTGTAAATAATGCTGCAATAAACATTTGGGTGCATATATCCCTTCAAATTAGTGTTTTTGATTCTTTACATAAATACTCAGTAGGGAAATTACTGAATCATAGGGTAGTTCTCTTTTTAATGTTCTGAAAACCTCCATACTGTCTTGCACAGTGGCTGCACCAGTTTGCATTCCTACCAACAATGCATGAGGCTTTCTTTTTGTCCACATCCTTCCCAACACTTATTGTTTCTTGTGTTTTTTATTTTAGCCATTCTGATATATAAAGCCCTTATTATACTATGTTCCTTCTAAACCTACTTTGTTGATGCTTTTTATCATGAATGGATATTGTACTTAGTCAAATGCCTTTTCCTCATCTATTAAAATGATTATATGCTTTTCACCTTTTCTCTTATTAATGTGATGTAGCGCATTGATTGATTTACAAATTTTGAACCACCCATGTATCCAGGGAATAAATAAATATCACTTGGTTGTGTTGAATGATTTTTTTTAATGTGAAGAGCTTTACTCTTTTCTTTACCCATAAGTATGTTTATGTGTCATTTTTTGCCTAGACTCATGGTTGGCAATTAGTTCTTTATGCAGTTTTCAGATTCTGAACTTCACTATCACTTTTTTAATAATAAGATTATTTTAATGCCATCCTTAGTCATTAAAACATTGAACTTTGTTGGATTCGGTTTGCCAACATTTTGTTGAGGATTTTTGCATCGATGTTCATCAGAGATATTGGCCTATAGTTCTCCTTTCTTGTGATGTGTTTATCTGGTTTATCTGATGTGTTTATCTCCTTTCTTGTGATCTGTTTATCGGGGTACTGGTGGCCTCATAGAATGAATCGGGAAGTTCTGCCCCCCTTTTTCTATTTTTTTGAATATTTTGAGAAGAATAGGTATTAACTCTATTTAAATGTTTTGTAGAATTCACTTATGAAGCCATCTGATCCTGGACTTTGTTGGGAGTTTTTTGATTACTGCTTCAATTTCATTGCTGCTAATCAGTCTGTTCATATTTTCTATTTCTTTCTGCTTCAGTTTTGGTAACTTATATGTTTCTAGGAATTTATCCATTTCTTCTAGGTTGTCCAGTTTGTTGGCATATAAAGTTTTTATGGTGTTCCTAAAGAGTACTACTTTAATATCCTATTATACCTAGTAGACCTCCAACCTTAATATATGAACAGAAGAGAGGTAAATGTGGGTTTCCTCTCACTGTGACTATTCCACACTTTGCCCTCATGGCAGACCCTTCTCGGTGCCCATTGGACTTTCTTCATCAAGCCTCACAACACAAGTAGCTGGGAAGCTGGGAAACGCCAGATTAAGTGTCAGGAGGTTTGAGTGCTTCTGTGATTTTACCTCTTCCTGGTACTGTCACTGTTAACAGATGGTTGACATTTCTGATCTGGTTTTATTTTTGCTACTCTGAGCCAATAAGCCCTGCCTTCCTCAAAACATTGTTCAGATCAAACAAGATTAAATACATGGAAGCACTTTATTACTATGACATATTACTCAAATATAAGCATACTTACAAGTTCTTTGATTCCTTTCCTGGGGAGAATAAACTCAATATAAAAACTAGCTTCACTCTTCTCTTTACCCGTAAGTATGATTAAGTGTCATTTTTTGTTTAGACTCATGGATGGAGATTAGTTCTTTATGCAGTTCTCAGATTTTGACCTTCGCTATCACGTTTTTATAATAAGATCATTTTAATGCCATGCTTCGTCGTTAAAACATTTTAATAAGATTCTAGCAAAGAAGTCATTGTTTTTAATGTGTTACCATATTGACTTATTTGATCTACCACACATGGGGAAGACACCTTATTCACCTAAAGGGGCACAGTGAATGTTCAGTGAATGTTCAGTGATCACTATCTGACAATGTTCAAATTCTATGGCTTGATTACCTGATGAAGTTCAATTTGATAGACAGCTGAGAGAATGAATATTTGCACACACACATACAATGGCACATATTTTAAGAGGTCTAGTTGTGTAGAATTTCCTGCTGTAAATGTTTATGAGTATTTTAGGTTACTGTGTTCACTTTTATCCATGGACCTCCTTTTTAAAACAACTGGCTGAGAGTTTTTAATTGAATTTTTTCCTCTGTTTTAAAAAATAGATTTGTGTATATTTGACTTTATTTCTTCACTTGTCCCATTCTAGTCTTCTTAAGACCACTTAGTAGTAGTTTGGCATTTCACTTGACTGTCACATCAGACAGAGATGAATTTCCATGTTGACAGAAAAAGCTTACATAGAGTTTCTAAAGAATCTATTCAAATGAAGGACCGCCCAAGATTCCAACCACTAAATTAATACATTCAGATTTGTTTCTAGTTAGTGAGATACATTTCATAAAGATAATATTCATGTTCTTTTAACTATTTATACATAATGTTATTTTCAAAGTAATAACATGTAAAATTACAATTGGTGATTTTACATAAAACATTACTTACTAGTTGGTTTTTTTTTCCTCCAACTCAAAGCCTTTTATTCTATTTCTAAAGGACCTACAGATTTGTCCACCCTGATTACTAGAGAGACTGAATTTATTGATCAAATACTGTTTAATTTTCTGTTGTTAATTTTGATTCTTCGTTTCTTTGGTATCTGGAGAAATCTTGTTTTTACTTTTTAAAGGTGTTTTCAAATTTGTAGAATAATGGGAAATCAGCCAAAAAAAGAAAAGGATTAGTTTATGTTGTGTTTACAAACAATGATTTAAGTGGACGTCAGACTTACGTACCTTTTTTGTTTCTTTTTTACAACACATGTCAATGAGTACTTTGTTTTTCTTAAGATGTAAAGAATAAAAATGTATATAGCATACAATTATTTTTCCTTTGAATCCTCTTGTCCTCACTCAAGGGACAACCACACTCAGTACTTGAAGTACATTTTTTCAGTCATCCTTTTATAGACCACAGATATTTTTTTTCAAAAGATAGGATGATGTTTTATGATCTTTTTCTTTTCATTTAACATTATGTATAGGAAATAATTCATAACATTATATACGAAGATCATTTTATCATTTTTACTGCTGCATAAATTTCCATGATTCATGCATATAATAATGTATTATATTACTCTCATGTTGATGGTCATTTATATTGATTTCAATTTTTCTAATTTAAATAATTTTGCACCAATGGACTAATTGTTTCTTTTCCAGTTTTATTGAGGTGTAATTTAAAATAAATTGTGTACTTTAAAGTGTATGACATGATGATTTGATATATGCATCTATTAGACAAAGATTACTATAGGAAGGTTAAGTTAAGAAATCCATTACCTCATGTAATTACTTTTCTTGAGGGGTTAAAAGCTTTTAAGATATGCTCATATAGCGCCTCTCATGTATACAATACAGTATTGCTAAGTGCATTCACCATTCTGTATATGAGATATGCAGAACTTATTCATCTTGTAACTGCAAATTTATACCCTTTGACCACACTTATCCATTTATCTAACCCCTTCCTCCATCTCTGGTGACCACTGAATGCTATCTGTTTGTAAGATGTCAGTTGTGGGTTTCTTAAATTCTACCTACAAGTGAAATCATAGAGTATTAATTTTTCTGTCTTACTTATTCCATGTACTATAATGCCCTCAATATTCATCCGTGTTGTCACTAATGGCAGTGTATCTTTCTCTTTTCCTATATAATATATATGCTTATGTATTACAAATATGTGCTCACATCATATGACTATATTATTATATATGTTATGAATAGTAATACATATTATATATGTTATGAATAGTAATACATATAGGAACGTTACATTTTCTTTATCCATTCAACTGTCAATAAACATTACTCAGGTTGTTTCCATGTCTTTTGTTATTTTAAATAATGGTACAATTAACATGGAGGCGCACATATATCTTCCTTGTCCTGATTTGATTGCTTTGGGATATATACACAGAATTGAGGTTGCCGGATCATATGATAGTTCTATTTTTATTTTTTGAGAAAACGCCATATTGTTTTCTTTAGTGACTGTAGCAATTTACATTCACATCAACAGTGCACAAGAGTTTCTTTTACTCCAGTCTCCTCAGCGTTTTTAACCTCTTATCT
The DNA here is from genome assembly GCF_018350175.1 of Felis catus. Classification (NCBI taxonomy): domain Eukaryota; kingdom Metazoa; phylum Chordata; class Mammalia; order Carnivora; family Felidae; genus Felis; species Felis catus. The sequence continues at coordinate 106,565,328 of NC_058369.1, forward strand.
TTTTGATGGTGGCATTTCTGACATGTGTGAGTTGACACCTCATTGTAGTTTTATTTGAATTTCCCTGATGATTACTGATGTTGAGTATCTTTTCATGACCCTGTTTGCTATCAGTGTGTATCCTTGGAAAAAAGGTCAATTCAGGTCCTATGCCTATTTTTAATATAACTATATGGTGGGGGAGTTGGTTGTGTTTTTGTTTTGTTTTGAGTTTAATGACTTTCATGTACATTTAGCTATCAAACCCATATTTACCATATGGCTTGCAAGTATTTTCTTTAATTTTGTACTGATTCTGTAGTTGATTGTTTCTTTTGCTGTTCAGAAGATTTTTAGTTTGGTGTTAATCTTTTCTGATATTTTCCTTTTCTCTATTTCACTTATTTCTATTCTAATCTATTTTTTTTTCTAATCTATTTTTTTTAAGTTGAAGTATAATATAGGTTGAAGTGTTACATTAGTTTCAGGTGTACAATATAAATGATTCAACAACTTTATACATTGGTGCTCTTCATGATAAGTGTATTAATATACTTGTTTTTTGACTGTTACTTTAGGAGACAACTCTAAAAGTACAATTTATTGATCAAAGGAATTAATACTTAAACATTAGAAAATTCTACAAAAACTTTCCCAAAAGCATTTTACCTCTTTTTAGTTCCCTGGTGTATAAAGCATTCTCATTTCCCTAAATTCTTGCTAACACTGATAGTACAATTTTCTTAAAGGTTTAGACAGTCTCCTATGTGGAAAATATTTGATTGCTTTCATTTTGCATTTATTTATCACTACTAAGTTTGAGCATACCTTTATGTGTTGGCCATAATTTTATATGCTTTCTGGATTTTTTTTCTTCACCTGTCTTTATATCATGTGTCTATTTTTCCTATACGGCTGTCTTTTAAAAAATGTTTTGAAGAGCCCTTTAAGTATTTTGTTTATTAATGCTTTGTTCTTTTATCCCAAAACTTCAATTAACTTACATATTTTAAGGTTAGTTTTTTTAACTTTTGAAACATTTTTCTCACTGCAAAAGAAAGAGAAAATTTCTACATTTTCTGCTAATATTTGAAAGGTTATTTTTAAATGGTTTAAACCTATTTCAGATATGTGTAATAGAACTTTGTGTATGACTTGAGGTTGTCTGTTCACATAACTATCAAATTGCCCTAAGCCATTTATTAGGTAATCCATTTGTCCACTCTGAATTGCAAAGTTATCAAAAACAAAATTACCCTATACACAAAGAATTTGGTTCCTATATACTTTACTGATCCTTGACCCAACATTATTACCTGTATCTAAAGAACATATTTTAATTGCTTTTTTTAATGTAATATGTTTGATATCTGGTAGGATATATTTTTTTTTTCATTTACAAATCTATACTGTTACATTACTATATGCTTTCTCCATCTATCAAATTTAGAATTAGCTTTTAAATTTCTAATAAAATCTTTCTTACTTGTTTTAGTCACTTTGTGTTTATTAGGTTTATCTCTAGATATTGCACGTTTTTTTATTGCTATTACAAATACCGTAGTTTTCCCATGATACTTTCTGACTGGTTATCACTGGTATATTAAAAAAGCTCTTGGTTTTAAGATTTTATTTTGTATGTAGCCAAGCTATCAAAACATCTTATGGTTTAAAAATGTTTAGAGTGGATTGCCCCAAGAGAGAATTAGAATGCCTGTAAAGTGATAATATTTGTGCCCTTTCCAGTATTTTTTTTTATGTTTTATTAACCGTGGTAAAGACCTCTTGTATGTAAAACAGTAACTAAGTGTTAAGTGTTTTTATATGATATAGGAATGATTTTCATGTTTTATCAGTAAGTGTGATATGTAATCTATGTACTGATAGATATCTTTATTTAGGCAGGAATTTCCTATTTCTAGCTTTCTAAGGTCTTGCATTTCACTTTATCAATAATGCTGAATTAATCATTTTATTAATTAAAATCATCATATTATATTTCTCCTTAAATTTTAAAAACTTAATTGTGCCATTATGTATCCTGATTTTGAGTTATTAAATTACATCAATGACATTGGTGTTATTCTAATAATGCAAGCCATATTACTAGTTTTGTATGCCACTGATTTCCATTTGGTAATATTTTTATTTAGAATTTTGCCTTTATCTTTAGGTAGAAAATTAGATAGAACTAATATGTATGTATATTTTAAATCTTTTGTAATGTTCATTTATTTTTGAGAGAGAGAGAGAGAGGCAGAACATGAGCTGGGGAGAGACAGAGAGAGAGAGGGAGACACAAAATCTGAAGCAAGCTCCTGCCTCCAAGCTGTTAGCAGAGAGCCTGATGCAGGGTTCAAACTCAAAGTGAGAGATCATGACCTGAGCTGAAGTCAGATTCTTAAGCAACAGAGCCTGGCACCCCTATGTATTTTTTAAATAAGTGCCTTTTTAAAAGGATAAACGTCATCTTTTTCTGTCTTCTAGGTATTTATACATAAAAATTTTATTAATTCCTTAAGACATTTCTAGAAATAATCTTTGAGGTTGTTTTTATTTTATTTTATTTTGTTTTTTACTTGTTCAACTAATCCATTGACATATTTATTATATATTGTGATATTTTTTTGTCTAAGGCAATTTTGGTAATTAGCATTTGCAACATAATTATACTATTTAGATTCTTTTTGTTGTTTTTTGTTGTTGTTGTTTTTTTTTTTTTTTTTTTTTTTTTGAGACAGAGAGAGACACAGCATGAACGGGGGAGGGGTAGAGAGAGAGGGAGACACAGAATCGGAAACAGGCTCCAGGCTCTGAGCCTGACGCGGGGCTAGAACTCACGGACCCCGAGATCGTGACCTGGCTGAAGTCGGACGCTTAACCGACTGCGCCACCCAGGCGCCCCAAGATTCTTAAATATATTATATGCAAAATTACATATAGAACTTTCTGACAATAACTTAAAATCTTTACCTATAATCATATCTTTTTACCTATTTATCTCTGCTCTGTATTTCTTGTTTAAATTTTAAGAGATATACAACTTTAGTAATCTTATAAATGTGTGCTTTAACTTCTATTTCATTTTTTAACTTTCCATGGATTTATTTTATTATTTTTCACCTTCTATTGTCTGCCTAGATTATTTATTTCCTACCTTATTCTTTGGTACAAAAGTTTACCAAATGTAATATTCAGATTTTCAATATTATTTTTTTGGCAATTTTTAAAAAATGTTTATGTTGAGAGAGAGCTAAAGCATGAGCAGGGAAGGAGCAGGGAGAGAGGGAGAGAGAAACAATCCAAAGCAGGCTCTGTGATGTCAGCACAGAGTCTGATGCAGGGCTCGATCTCACCAACTGTGAAATCATGACCTTACCGAAAAACAAGAGTCAGACACTTAACTGACTGAACCACCCAGGCGCCCCTTTTATTGGCAATTTTTATCTGTCCATTGCTGAAAGAAGTATGACATAATGACATACTCATTGAGTTTTATCATTTTTCTTCATTAACATATCAGATTTTGATTTATGTATTTCAAAATGTTATCAGATGCATTAAACCTTCTTGTCTTTCCTTATTCTTTTTTTTTCAACGTTTATTTATTTTTGGGACAGAGAGAGACAGAGCATGAACGGGGGAGGGGCAGAGAGAGAGGGAGACACAGAATCGGAAGCAGGCTCCAGGCTCTGAGCCATCAGCCCAGAGCCTGACGTGGGGCTCGAACTCCTGGACCGCGAGATCGTGACCTGGCTGAAGTCGGACGCTTAACCGACTGCGCCACCCAGGCGCCCCATTCTTAGTGAACTTTTTTTTTTTTATCAAAGTAAATAAATAAAGCACACATGAAATATTTTTTCTGGAATTTTTTTTCACACTATGTTTAGGTCAGAATTTATTCTTTTTAGAAGTACAATGTGTGATATTTTAGTCAGAACAGTTATGTCTTTTGTTAGTTCCTGAAGACTGTCAACCACTTTTCTGATGCAAAATTGCATATCTGTCCTTTTGCCTTCTGACACTCCTATTAAAATGCATCAAAACTTATCTCCCATGTCTGAAACAGGTTTTCATATATTTCATCTCATGAACTTTCATCTCCTTTCTGTTCTGGATTTTATGTATTTGCTCATATTTATATTCCAGTTTGCATTTTCTTTTCTTCAACTCTATATAATAGTTTATTTATCTAATCATTTTTTTTAAATAACTGTGACCAGGGGCGCCTGGGTGGCGCAGTCGGTTAAGCGTCCGACTTCAGCCAGGTCACGATCTCGCGGTCCGTGAGTTCGAGCCCCGCGTCGGGCTCTGGGCTGATGGCTCAGAGCCTGGAGCCTGCTTCCGATACTGTGTCTCCCTCTCTCTCTGCCCCTCCCCCGTTCATGCTCTCTCTCTCTCTCTCTCTCTCTGTCCCAAAAATAAAAGTTGGAAAAAATAAATAAATAAATAAATAAATAAATAAATAAATAAATAACTGTGACCAGATTTTTAATTTTTAGTATTCTACTTCGCTCTTTTTCAATTTTACCTGTTCTTTCTTCAAACTTCTTATTTACTATTATTTCTATTCTCTTCAATATACCTTTAATACTTTTAAGAATATTACCTTTTGTTGGATTTTCTGAATCTTCCTCATGGTGATAGAATTTATGTCACAGTCATGTATTACTGTGAACTCTTCTTCAGCAGAGATTTTTGATTTCTGAATTCCAGCAAGAGACACATGAATATGTCTCTATAAAGAGAATTTGGGGGTTTCTGGGTGGCTCAGTTGGTTAAGCGTCTTACCTCAGGTCAGGTCATGATCTCGAATTTCGTGAGTTCGAAACTTGTGTTGGGCTCTTTGTTGACAGCTCAGAGCCTGGAGCCTGCTTCGGATTCTGTGTCTCCCTCTCTCTCTGTTCATCCCCAACTCGCATTCTGTGTCTGTCTCTCTCTCAAAAGGAAATAAAGATTAAAAAATAATTTAAAAAAAAGAGAATTTGTATTGATGTTGAAGGAAACATTTGAGTTTCAGGAATCTTGAACTAGTGTGAGGTGAATATCATCTCTTTCACCACACATTTTCTTTCATCCACGCCCTAGACAGATGCTTTTTCCTTCACTAAGTAAGAACATAAGAAGAGTGGTTTTAATTCTTTCATAGAAAGGGCAGCTCCTTGAGTCTCCTGAAGGGTGAGCTATAGAGTCTCCTGGTCCATTATATTCCCACAAGATCACATCTGTTGCATATTTTCAGTTTCCAGCCCATAGCAAGACTACATACACCTAGGTCTAAAATTCCAAGAGTCTTGCAAAGTGTCAACTCAACCTTGCCATTTTTGCTTTCATTATTCTCTTAATTCTTTAATTGCAGAGTTTTTTTTTCCTTGTAAACTCACATAGCCTTTAAAAATTACTATATATTCTATGGTGTTCTGTGAAGGGGAGGTGGAAAGATGCCCATGTGACTTAGCTCAGTCCTCTCCATTGCCAAAAATTTAAGGTTTATTTTTTTAAGAGACCATCCAGTAACATCCCCAGAGATGTGCAATAATAAACTTGGACTATTACAAAATAAACTCATGAGTTTAAAGATTATTAACTACTTTCTGAATAATCTAATTTTACTGTGTTTTTTTTATTTTTATGTGCTAATTATAAAGTAGCTTGCCTTGAATTAAAAATCACTGCAAACCTCTCCTCCACTTAATTTGGAAAACAGAGATGTATGGTTTCTATTGCTATGATTCATTTGGCCCCACTTATATTCTACTACAATATTCAATTTTTAAAAAGATAAATAGCTATTTCAAATAGAAAAACAAGTTATATTCTATTTCCACAAGATTTGGAACATATAACAGCCATGTGAACTATAATAAACTAGGCTATAGCTCTCTTATTTAGAAAGAGAAAATGTCTATATCCTGTTTTCAGGCTGTTAAAATCTAATGAGCTTACAGCTGTGGAATATTGACAGCTTACCATTTACAACTATGCTAACAAATTTTAGGATATATCTCTGGCTGTAGCATCTTATCATTAGCTGAGTCTAAGGGAAAGAGCAGAATGTTAGGAGAAACTACTCTGTTTGAGATTTGACTACATAAAGCATTTACTTTGGAATGATTCATGAGTGAGGCTGAGAAAAGTCAGATGTTTAAAGGGCAGAAATAAGCACATTCAACTTTAAAAATGTGTAGTTCTCTTCGCTAGAAAAATCCCAAATTATTCATCTATTCTATTTCTCATGTGTATTTGTAAAATGGAAGGTGGTGATGCTTTATATCCAAAATGTTAATGGAAAACTCTTTCTCCATAATATTTTCTGATTCTCTATATCAAATTAAATTTTAGCTTTTATGTACTCACTGAGTAACTTATTTATTATTCTGTTATTAAACTCTTCATGGATTTATGTATGTCTGTCTCCTCTAGATGTCCTTGAAAACCAGTGACTGTGCTTTGCTGAACTTTCCCTCTGTTGTAGCATCTTCCAATTGTATGAAAAAAATGAGAGATCTTAAATGAATTAAAATACAACCTGGGGCACCTGGGTGGCTCAGTGAGTTAAGTGTCCAACTTCGGCTCAGGTCACGATCTTGCAGTTCGTGGTTCGAGCCCCGTGTCGGGCCTTGTGCTGACAGCTCAGAGCCTGGAGCCCGTTTTGGGTTCTGTGTCTTCCTCTCTCTCTGCCCCTCCCCTGGTCAAGCTGTGTCTCCCTCTCAAAAATAAATAAACATTAAAAAAAATTAAAATAAGATAAAATACAATCTAATGTGGTTGCATAAGGTAACTTCATATTCTTTGAGAGTCTGCAAAAGCTGATCGATCCTTTTTCTAAGTTCTTGTGTAATACCCAGAGTTGAAGTAGAAGTCAGTGAGCACTATTTTGATTTTTACCTCCTTGGACTTATATGTATTTAGAAGCGAGAGAAAACACAAAGCTTTTGACAAAAATGGTATATTGAAAATAATCAACATATTTTGACAATCCATGTACTCTCCCAAGAATCTACTTTGCTTTAGAGGGAATACATTATATCCCTTGTTAGAATCGTAATGCAAAAAGTGTACATTTTTTAACAAACCAAAGAAAACATGCAGTGCCTTTTTATTCATAGGCAAAATGTTAACACACACATATACTCACATATACCCACATACATACATAGCATCTTCATGCAACTTCAGTGTTTGTTTTTGTTTGTTTGTTTGTTATTCCAATACAGTTCTAAAGGATAGATTGACTCCCAGACTCAGGTTAAATAAGAGGGCAGTCCACTAGTAACATTTGTCCTGTAGAAAAATACACCAGGTACATTAAAACATTTTATTTCATGGCAGAACAATAAATTAAATCCTATAAAGGAGTTAGAAATAATTAGAATTCCCACTCTAGGACCCAGTTTGGTCCTTACTAGATAAAATAGTAAAACATTACCAAAAATTAGATATAAACTAAATATGCAGAAGTCATATAACACCCAAAGCATCTAGTAATTTTTTAAAGCTCCTTAGGATTAATAGAGTCCTGTGTCTTGTTGATTTCTTCAGATCCTCACAAAGATGCTAAGCACTCAAATATGTTCTGTAAAGACTCTTACCTCGTTAGTGTTTTGTGCCTCAAATAAGATATCTAGAGATTCAAACTGAAGTTCAAATGTTCACTTATCTTGGGATAATATAATAGTCTAACTTCTTTTTCTACAGAAGATAGAAGGAATGACAGTTTTGAAATAAAAAAATACTTTTTAAAATGTAGTATGAGAGAAAAATATTTTAGGTAAAGTCAAGTTTAATATAACCTGTGACTAAAGTTCTAGTAGATTACATAGCACCATTTCACATACTGCACTCCATTTTGAACTTACCTCTTAGGAGATAACCAGCAATAGCAATTTTATCATGAAACAATTATTGGAACTTTAATCTAAGAGCGTAGCTACGTTTGTAATCCTATTATATCCAAACCAGGTGTCAGATTCAAAAGTACCCTCAAATAGCACATGTATGAGTCACCTTCTAATAGAAACTCCAAGTTGAGCAGAATAATGAGAATGATATTTCTTACGGTGAGAATTTCATATTGAATAAATCAACCCATTATTTGGCTGCTTATCTCATCCTATCCTTATCAATTTTTGCTCTGGTTCATCTCTGAATTATAAGAAATATGTTGAAATCTTCTTCCTCGGTAGTAAGTTTGTCAATTGCATTTTGCAATTCTTTCTTTTGTTTTATATATTTTGAAGCTTTTTTTGGGGGGGGGCGTTTCAAGTTTAGACTTTTTATTATCACCTTAGTACACCGCTCCCTTTGCATGTGGTGACCCTTTCTGTATGCAATAGTGCTTTCCAGGTTAGTCTATGTTGTCTCACATTAATATTGTTAACACAGCTTGCTTTATATTAATATTTACCTGTACATGTTGGGAACCCTTTACTTTAAACCTTTACATGTTCTGTATTTTAGGCATATCTTTTATAAATAACAGATAGCTAGATGGATGTGAATCCAAAATGAAAATCTAGTCTATTTAAAATCACTCAGTTTTTCTGAAGTGCCTCAAAGAAAACTGGAAACAGCATATTTTATCACTAAATTATTATTTTGTTTTGTTTGAGAGAGAGAGCATGCAGAGGAGAGGAGCAGACGGAGAGAAAGAATCTTAAGCAGGCTGCACATTCGGCTCAGAGCCCCTGCAGGGTGGTGGGGGGTGGGGAGGCGGTGCTCCATTTCACCACCATGAGATCATGACCTGAGCTGAAATCTAGATTTGGATGCTCAGCCGACTGAGCCACCCAGGTGCCCCTATGACTAAATTATTTAATTTTGGTTTCTAAACAGTATTTTCTTACACAGAAAAAAAAATCCAAAAACATTATCACACATGTGATGGTAAATTTTATAACTTGGATAGGCTATGGTACCCAGTTGTTTTGTAAAACACAAGCCTAGAAGTGAAGGAATTTTTTGGATGTGATCTACAGTTGACTTTAAGTAAAGCAGATTATCCTGCATAAGGTGTATGGGCCTCACTCTGTCAGTTGATTGACTCAAGAACAAATGCTTAGGTTTCCTGAATAAGAAGAAATTCTGCCTCAAGTCTTTGACTTAGAAATCCTACCTGAATTCCAGTCTCCTGGAATGCCCTGCAGATTTCAGACTCAAGACCATAATATTAATTCTTGCTGAGTTTCCAGCATGCTTCCCTATGATCTAGAGGTTAGAATTTATGTCTGGACTAGATTTAAGTTAAACAGTTTTGGAATAAATTTATCATAGCTGATGTTTTAAACTCTGAATTACATCATATCAGGAGACATATAATGTTTGTGTCCCCACATTAGGTACCCACCGGTTAGGGCAGTGAAAGACTAATCTCTGTGCAAGGCTTTGTTTTGTTTTGTTTTTTCCTTACAATCAGGAAACAATCTGTGTGGTCTTCTGGTGTCACTTTGGCACTATAGGAAGGTCCTATTGCCTTTCATACTTCTATTACTTTTAGCATATTTATTAGCTTGACATTCTTCTGTAAATTAGAATTTCCTCTCTCTAGCTGTGGTTATTTAATTTCCCTGTATTATAATTCTTTAGCAAAATTACACTAATTGTAATTCATAGGATATTTATACTTATCTTCATCATCATATTTTTATTTCTATTTTGCTATTTTTCTGTGATTCTTCTCTATTTTATTTTTTTTCCTCTACTTTATTGCCTCTTTTGAGCTGTTTTTCATCTTATCTGTTCCATACACATATAGTGTTTCTTGGATTTACATATCCTTTTCCTATTATTTGAATATTTGGTTAGCCTGAAATGTTATCAACTGCACTAAACTCAAAAAAGTCCAACGTTATCGTCATAAGCCCCCTCCAGAACAATTCAGGTGCCTTAGGCCACTTTCACGGCATCACCTTATCTCTCAATTTCAGTGCTATGCTTGTCCAACATTTTTTATGTGTTTTCTGTTGTTTTAAAACAGCACTCATGAACCATTATTATTATTTTATGCAGTTACTGTATGTTTACATTTACAGACTTACTCATTTGTCTACTCACCATTTCATCTTGCATCTCACATTCTTTTTGTAAAGTTTATTTATTTATTTTGGGAGAGAAAGAAATGAGTGCGTGCACACGCATATGAAGGGGAGCGGGGGCGGGGGGAGGGAGGCAGGGAGAGAATTCCAAGGCAGGCTTCATGCTGTCAGTGTGGCTCCCAACTCAGGGCTCTGTCTCACGTTGTGACATCATGACCTAAGCTGAAAACAGGAGTGGTACACTCAACCGACAGAGCTTCCCAGGTGCCCCTCACATCTTTTTTAAAAACTCTTTTCCTATCTGCCTAAAGAACATCCTTTAGAAATTGCTTAAACCCATTGTTATTGTCAAGCTCTTCGTGTTGCATTTACCTAAACATTTATTTACTTTATCCTCTTTTTTGAAAATTAGTTTTGTTGGATACACAGTGATTTTCTCAAAATCAAACGCTTAATTCCATTATTCTGCCAGCTGCCAGACACCCTTTAAAAGTCTGCTGCTTTGTGCGTGGTCCCATTGAAAGAGATGTGGCTTTTATCTCTACACTTTCTGTCATGTTCTCTTTACCTTGACATTTTGTACCTTTAATGAATTTTGTCTAGTGTGGATTTTGTGTTTTTATGCTACCTTCAGTATGTATGGATTCTTCAATGTCTTCTTATCTTTCACAAGTTCTCAGATATCGGCTGCCTTTTTGCCTGCGAAGTTCCCTCACCTTTATTTTCTCTATGCTGTTTTAGGTACCCTGATTAGAGCTACACTGGAACATTCTACCTCTTTAAAGTTTTCTGGCTTGAGCCTCTGTGTTTCTCCTTACTGCCTGCTGGGACACTTCTGCTCTACCTTCCTGATAATTCATTTTCTCTTCAGCTGTGTCTAATCTGCTGTTTTATCCATTTGTTGACAACTTTATCCTGAAATAATTTATTTTATTTCCAGTATTTTCATTTGTTTTTTTTTTAATTTGTCTTATACTTTCGATCATACCACTTACTCCCACTTTTATTTGTCTTCTTTAAGCATTTCATCTATAATTATTTTTTTTTTCAACGTTTATTTATTTTTGGGACAGAGAGAGACAGAGCATGAACGGGGAGGGGCAGAGAGAGAGAGGGAGACACAGAATCGGAAACAGGCTCCAGGCTCCGAGCCATCAGCCCAGAGCCCGACGCGGGGCTCGAACTCACGGACCGCGAGATCGTGACCTGGCTGAAGTCGGACGCTTAACCGACTGCGCCACCCAGGCGCCCCTATAATTATTTTATAATCTATACCTGAGATTTCCGATTTTCATTTTGACAGAGTGAGGGTTTAATACCGTTTAGTTTTGCTTGTTCTCACTACGTTTGTTTTTTCTTTGATTATTTTTCATCAGTGGGAGTCCTGAGAGCAAACCTTGGAGATCCTGTCTCACAGAGCACATTTACATTTCCTTCTGCCAGGGACCATGGAGTACTACTAAAGTGAGATTTCCTTGGTCGCTCTCAGGTCCACAAGCTAACCTTGGAATTTCTTGTTTCGCCTAAATAATCAGTCTGCAAATTGGCACTGTACAGGCCCTCAGGAGAAACTGACATCACAGAAGCCCCTGTTTTCATTGTTCTATTTGCAGCTCCTGACTGTCTCTTGGGGAGAGAGAAAGGCTCCTTTAAATTACTCTTGGCATTTATAAGCAACCCAGCAACACAATGCAAACTAAATTACATGCAGATCCTGGTTATTGTGGTGTGGAACAGTGTGCTATAGTATCTCATCTACCATACTGCCAGTGGCCAAAAGTAAAGTAAACATTTTGGTCAAAAGTTATTTGCATGTTTCAATCTTGAAATTAGGACTCTAGTATAAATCACTTATTTCCCCTAATATGTAAATTGCTTATCCTTTCAAAGTTTATATGTTTCTTAGTATATTACTAACTTTTTAACACTTTGTTTTCTCTTCTATGGGATTATAAATGGGAAGCATCATCCATGGACAATTTAACAGTTGTGAAGATTTTGAAAACCATGCATAGTAATGGCAAATGGTCTTTAAACAGAAAAACCTATACTGGCTCCTAAAAAGTTCACTCCTAATTACTTCTTTTTCACTAGTGGCTCTAAGCATGTCAATAAGCACTACTTCTCAGGAAAAAGAAAAAAAAAAGTTGCCATGTGTATGGAAATAAATGCAATGAACACTTACTGTGGAAGTTCCTAAAGACATAAGCACTTTCTGTCTTTCTCATTATTTCTCCTTTGAAATTGAGATGTGGTCTAGACTTTTTTTTTAATTACAGAAAGCAATTCACATTTTATTTCTGATCTTTAGTTATTTTCAGTGAGTAAAGTATCTTTTGCTATGAAAAAATTGAACACCTGTGAATGGAGGGTGTGTGTCCCTATAATCCATGGAATTAATTATAATGGATAAAAAAGAAAAGCCATGTCAGAGTTTGGGCTGTGTCATAGTAATAGTCTGGAAATAAGTGTTAAGCAATCCTGATTTCCTCTTAGTTAATTTTTGCTCAATGGAATTTTTGAGCGTGAAATCCTCTGGCCTTCACATTTATTACTTTGCTACCTGACATGTCTGAAATGTTAAAAGTTCTTGTCAAAGGGGATCTCAAATCTTGCACATTTGAGTAGATTTATTTAAAAGAGGGTATTTTCACGTCTTGGTAAAGCAATATTCCCAACTCAGTAACTATGTTCAACAGATGACTAATGAAGGTCTCACAATAGAAATTAGCCTCTATGCTATCTCCTGGATTCAGTTGTCCCAAGGAGACTCTCTCAATCTGCCTTTTCCATTCAGCTGGCTCCCTGGAGAAAGCTGGAAACAAGTGCTAGGGATCTTGTCATTAATTCAGATCAGCAGTGTCAGTTAATTAAGTGGAAGTTCTTTAGCGCAGCCTCTAAAGGCAAAGTTGGCTAAGGGTCCAGAATGTTAAAATAAAATGCAGACTTCACTTCATCTCTTAAGTCAAATTTCTTCTCCCTAATTATATCGTTTACATTTTTTTTTTTAGTCTTGACCTTTAAAAAAAATGTGCCCAATATAATGGGAAAAAAAGGTGATACCTCTTAATCTACTTATATGTAGAATATCATGAAAACAGTGCTTTTCAACACAAATTCCACATACATCTTCTATACAGGATAGGAAAAATGGCTCTTAGAAGGAACATCATGCTGTAAAGCAAGATAATATTATAAATAGTGGATTTATTAGAGATGTCTTTGTTGCAGAACTTTACCAAGCCTAAAATTTCTATTATATATATGCATAAGCCATGATATTTAAATATAATCTGTATATATTTATATTTTTTAATTTTGAGCATTTTCAGGAATAGAATTTTATGGGACTTAAGTAAACCCTGAATTGGACTCTTATAGGTGTAGAAGGGTTATGTAACACCTTTATCCATTACATGTAACTCTTTTTTTTAAGTGTTTATTTATTTTGAGAAAGAGAGAGAGAGCAAATGGTTTAGGGGCTCAGAGAATCTCAAGCAGGCTCTGCAGCTATCAGCGCCTTGGGCTCGAATTCATGAACCGTGAGATCATGACCTGAGCCGAAACCAAGAGTCAGACGGTTAACCGACTGAGCCACACAGACACCCCTGCATATAACTCTTTATTTCTTTCATTAAAAAAAATCCCCAGATTATTTTTATGTGAATGTCACATTAAAGTTTGGAGGAATTTCACTATCTACGTTTCCCTTGTGATAAGAAAAACTCTTCTGATATGTGTGTATTTGTCAAGGCTGGACTGTCCTCTTTGTTTTCCAATTTACTTTTCAAGTTTTCATTTACTTGACATCAAAGCAAAAATAATAAAAGGAAAAAATTCCTCTAGCATTTAATTGAATACCATGAGATTCCTTTGAAGAGTAACCGGAGGGCTTATGTACAAAAGAGAAAGAGGCGTCTCTTCCTCAAGACACTCATTCCATCTGTTGAAATACAGTAATATTGGAATGTGAAAGTGTACTGTTATCTTCTGGAACATTACTTTGTGATGTGATTCACACAATGTGAATGAGGCCCCTAGGGTTTTGCAGTGCACAACTTGTACATCTGTACACAACGGCTCTGGAGCAAAATTAAAAGAATTTTAAAAAGTGCATAATGTTCACCCAAAGGCCAGGCTTAAGCCTATAGTCTCATCAGATGTAGGAGTCAAAGCACAAAAACTACTTTCTCAAAATTGTCATTTCAGCTTTTATAGTTACTCTTAATAACTAGTCCTTTTCTCCTTTGAGCACCATATTACTATTCCACTAATAATACAAGGCTTTTAATTTGTTGGTTGTTGCTGTGTGATTTTTTTGTTAATACATGCCGATTCCCTAGAATCTGGTAAAAAGAGACTAATGTTATTAATTGCTTTCCTTGATGACCTGTTTTTGTTTGAGCCCAAGGCTCATGCTAATTCATTTCCCATGGGCAATTTACCTATGCAAAGTTATACTTTATTACACTTTTAAAAATATAATCAATTTGTTTGTTGAGAGTTTTGACCATTTATATTATTCTATAAGAATTAATATAGAATTATTTTGTATTTCATGCAAGTATATGATTAAATGTAATGGGCTGAAATTTATGTGATCAAATTAACACAGATTTAGAAAGTGTTCATGGGGCGCTTGGGGGGCTCAGTTGGTTGAGTGTCTGACTTGCTTTCAGCTCATGTCATGATCCCAGGGTTGTGAGATCGAGTCCCATGTTGGGTTCTGGGGTGAACATGGAGCCTAGTTAAGATTCTCTCTCCTTCTCTGTCTCTCTATCCGTCCCTGTCTCTCTCTCTTCCACTCTGCCTCTCTCTCCCTCTTCCCCTGTCCCACTGCTTGTGCTCTCTGTTTAAAAAAAAAAAAAAAAAAAAAAAAAAAAGAGTTCATAATCAGTACTATTACACCACGTGTTGCTGATGTGGTTTAAATTATGGATGCAAACAATTGTGTTCTCCCAGAATCATAAGGTATAGCTACCTTTTTGAGCAGTAGGGCGAGAAAATTCCCACAGTAACTTGTGCATTTTAGCTTGAGGTATGCAGACCTAAAATGTTACTATCGGCTCCTCTGAGTTGTCTCAAACAGGTGCTTGCTTTCCCTTTCATTATATTGTTTGTAAGACCCGTACCTAATTATTTACATTTCTGTCTTTCTCCATTGAACTCTGAACCTTTAAAAGTGGGAACTCTCTTGGGGCGCCTGGGTGGCTCAGTCAGTTAGGACTTCAGCTCAGGTCATGATCTCCCAGCTTATGGGTTCAAGCCCGCATCCGGCTTTGTGCCGACAGCTCAGAGCCTGGAGCCTGCTTCGGATTCTTCGTATCTCTCTCTCTCTGCCCCTCCTCCACTCATGCTCTGTTTCTCTTTCCCCCTCTCTCAAAAATAAACATTAAAAAAAGTGGGAACTCTTATTTTTCTTAGTACCTCCATAGAGAGTGACATCACTGATGGCATGGCAGTTCAAAATGAGATCTCACCTCTGGGAGCAGAATTTTAGTTACTTTTTTAGAATCCAGAGAAAACATCCTTGCTTTCAACTGACTTGCCTCCTTCCGTACCTTTAGGTCCCTTTTCAGGTGGTTCAAATTTCTCATCTATAAATATTTAATCACTTTCATGAGGCCTCTGAAGTGAAATTAATAAGAAAATATTAATATAAATATTATGTTTGACAAACAAAAACATTATAAAATATTATATTTTGTTACATTATGTACCTTCCCAAAAGCCATTGATGGAATTTTTTAAGACATTCATGCAAGGTAATATCTGTTGAGTGATTTGAAGTAAATTTGAAAAATACTTTATAAGAATAATTATGTTAACCAAAATAATTTTGTTCAGTTTAAAATTATTCAGTTGAAAAATCGGTAGCATTTGCCCAGATGTCATGCCGTCATCTGACCTCTTCTCAAAATATTGAAAATCAGATTCGTGTTGTAACACAAATCACTGTTTATTTAAAACAGGCTTGATTAAAAATAACTAAGTCCTTCACCTTCTCCTTTCTTATCATTTGTATGGAATCTCTTTGATGATTTACATTTAAGACAGATATTGATTTCTATCTTCTGGCTTTGCCCTATAAATGCTACTCTATTTTCAGTCAAGTGTGATAGGCATTAGGTCAGCGCAAGGATGGGACAAATAAAACGACTATGTTTAAGAAAAGCAAAGAGCATCTCCCACATACCCACAGTTTTCTGTAATGTATCTTTTGCTGTACAAATAATGAAACTGCAAACTCTAGATTCATGTACAGCTTAGTTGTGTTTATATTTCTAAGAAGCCTATAAATTTAATATTTTATGCTTTCTTAGGTAACTAAAATTTTTGTTTGTTCTTTTAAGTGTCATTTTTGGTGGGAGTATTCCAAGGACCAATGAAAATAGTCATAATTTCCAAGCATTCCAAGAAAAATAATACAGGATGTGGGGAGTAAGAGAAATTAGTCCAGAAAGTTTCTTTACAAAAATTTTAGTGTGACCATGTCACATTATACCTGTTAAGAGTTGATGTGTTGATTATGTGGGAGCCAAAGCCATGGGCTCCCCACCCAGGTGTCATGAGCAAGCAATTCAATTAGAGCGAACAACCCAGCAGCTCTTTTGTTTTTGAAAAGTATGCAGTCTATTTGAAGGAAAGA
Source organism: Felis catus (assembly GCF_018350175.1). Taxonomy (NCBI): domain Eukaryota; kingdom Metazoa; phylum Chordata; class Mammalia; order Carnivora; family Felidae; genus Felis; species Felis catus. Next base: position 106,581,990 of record NC_058369.1, read on the forward strand.
AGTGTACTGAAATAAATATGCTTTTGCAGAGTGCCTACACGAAGGTCATAACACTGCCTTAGAGGGAAGGAAAACATTAAGCAACACAAAGTGAGTTGACTAGAAAAATCTTAAAAGAAACCTCAGTCTTTCACAGCAAAGTGTGACATACCTATCAGATTAAAGACCCAACCTTTTTGTTTTATTTTATTAAGTACTGCTTGAATGAAGGTATCTAGGGTAGGCAGGAAAATGACCCCCAAGAGATGTCCACATTGTAAGTCTTGGAACCTGAAATCATGTAGTTTACAAGGCAAAGGGGAATGAAGATTACAGCTGGAATTAGGTTGTGAATTAACTAACCTCAAGATGGAGAGGCCTGTGTGTTACACAGGTGAGTTCAATGCAATCACAAAGTTCTTTATAACAGGCAAGGGGGAAGGCAGGAAGGATAGACTCACGGAAGTGGCAGCTCGAAACGGGCTTGGCTGGATATTCCTAGCTTTGAGGATAGAGGAATAGGGTAATGAGTAAAGGATTACAGGGAGCCTCTAAAAAAGAGGGGGCAAAGGCAAGAAAACAGAGTTTCTCTGAGAGCCTCCAGAATGCAATGCAGCCCTGGAAACACGCGGATGTTAGCCCAGCGAAACCCCCTTTAGACGTCTGATCTTCACAGTAAGCTGACGTTTTTGTGTTATTCTAAAATGCTAACTTTGTGCCAATTTGCCACAGAGCAATAGGAAGCTAATACAATGTCTGATAGAAAAACATTCTAAAAGATCTAAAGTAAGCCGGCCGAGGAAGAATGAAATTCAGTTATCTTCAATGAAATGTGCTATTATTTAATGAACTGCTTTTCCCTTTTTTCTTACTTTGATTAGATAAACCACTGAGGAGAAAGGGGAGCAAAGGGGAAAGGGTACTCTAAGGACTTGCTTCTATGATTCAAATATCTGGGTCATACAAATCACAGAGAAATTAACTCAATTGTCCTTGATTTCCTGGATACAAGGTTTTTAGAGGCCATACTTTTCTCATACCGTCACATTTTTTATTGATGAACAGGTCAGTTCAGAGGCTTAAAAATGTTACTGGTTAATATGGATTAGTATGATGCTACTTCTGAAGAGGAAAGAATTGTTTTATAGAGGAATGACTTGTGAACCTTATTAACAAGATTGGGAAGCAATGTAAAAGCTTTTAGTATTTAAGCATAACCCTGTCTTACGTTTTCAGAAATGAGTTTTCAAAGACTGTGGGGGGGGGGGGGGTGGGAATTAGAAAGCTCCAAAGAGTTAAAGTGACAGAACTCTCTTTCCTGAACTCTCCTGAAGTTTCCTAAACTAGAAAAGGAAAGAAAACCTTTAAGTAATTTGAGGAATTATCTGCTGACTAAACTGGAACCAGGAAACGCAGCAGCAAGAGCAAAAGCCGAGCTGCAGAAGCACACTCTCTCCTGAGGGCCTTGAACCTTGCTTGTGTTTTTCCAGAGGACAGTTTCCCTCCTTTCATGTGGCTCCAGTCCTTGTTGGAAACAAGTTGTTAGTGAGGTTTTCTCATTTGCCCTGTCTTCAGTGCTCCGCTGTGACTCTCCATATCCCCTTTCCCACGTGTGTGTGTTCTTTTCAGCACATAGAACTGTCTCACATACCATTTGTTTATTGTGTCTGTGCCCATGTCATGTTTATTATTTGCTCGCCAGGTGTAGTGATGTTGTGTCACCCAGTAGACCGTTCAAAGTCACAGTGACAGTAGACACAGCCCCAAGCTTATTTAAATTTGTGGGAAAAAAAAACGTAGGAGAGGGAAATTACAGTAATCACATAGATCAGGTCTCTTGATTCTCAGGCTCAGTTTTCAAATATCCTGTCGTGCCCTACTCGGGATGGGAAGGATCAGGAGAGATGATTTTCAATTCCTATGGACCGCTTCGGCTCAGGGACTCATGGCTCAGAATCCTTTTCAGCTTTTACACCTTGCTAATCATGTCCCCCTCAAGGGTACAGGATTAGTTCCCATTTTGTGGGGAAACTATATGCGTCAGGTGGAGACTATTAAATAAACCTGACCTTTACAGTGAGGAACAAACTGTATGTGTTGGTATGTAGCATTTAACCTGGATTCTGTATACTACTAGAGATTGTTTGAGTCATTGTTACAAGGCAAGTTAAACCAGTCCTGTTTTGAGGGTCGAATGAAGATAGCACAACCAGCTTCCAACATGGACTCTCTTATGGACTAAGGCTATTGACTCCTCTTCTATAGTATTAGACATTGGCAGTTCATACGTAGTAGAAATACATCCAGCATGTACGTATGAAATACAGGATGGTTGAGACAAATAATGTTTAAAGCCTATTTAAATGTAAAGACGTTATACAGAAACACCTGTAAGTCACCTATTAGGTCATTCATAGGAATCCTTCCCAATGGACCTAACAAAGGAGAATTACTTCTAGGTATTTGTGCTAGTTCCATGTTGGAGATTTTAAGTAAGAAGTCTTGACCTGATTGCTTTTTCTGACTGAAGTAGTTGATAAACCTTTTATCCTTGGAAATTAAATCATTTCAAGATGATAAAACATTCCCAAATTTCACATAGTTAATATATTTTTACATTTCTAACTATTGTAATGGCTTTTTCCTTGCTTTCATAAATCTTGTTCTCAACTTAGGTAAAATTTGAAAAGAAAATTGCAAATGTTTGTACCTTTCTTTCCTCTTCATGGGCACACAGGAAGACTCTATTTCCCAGCCTGTCTAGCAATAATGTTGGTATTGTGTGATGGAGCCTCAGGAAAGTGAGGGGAAATGAAGAGTCTATCAAGTCCAAACAGTACCAGTGTGCTCTTCTCATGTGGTCCTGAAAGTGAGGGATCTTGAAATGGCAAGGTTGCCAATGGGCATCCTGGATTCCTAGATACTGTTGGGAAGAAAGCTGAAAAGCTTTGCAAGAATCCCACTGCTGTTTAATGTGCTTGACGTGGCGTTGGTATGATTTGGCAGTTTGTGTTAGTTACATTTATTAACAAATAGCAAAGGGATCAGCTGATGTGAAAGTTTCAGAGAGAAGAGATTAGTCATTGAATATCCAAATAAATAGTTGAAAGATGGCAACATTGTTCATCTTACTTAGTATAATCATAGCGTCATTAAGGGCATTGAGGTAAATTTTTAAAAAATAGGATTTTTTTTGAGAATAACCATTAATGGCCTGTAACTAACAAAATATTTGTGAAAATACCTAGGACACCACCATTTCACAGAGAAAAAATACTAAAGTAAAATGAGGATTGATAACTTAGCCAATATCATAAATGCTGGGAATGACAGACCTTTGATACTGAGTCTCTGTAGGTACAAAATCCTCATTTTCTCTAATAAGGTACACTGTTTCCTAGCTGCAAATATGTATACACACAAATACAACCGAAGGGGACATGATTACTCTTGACTGTGAAATCAGTGTATCATGTATGTATGTGTCAAACTGGAAGTCTGTTTCTCCTCAGTAGTACTATGTTTGCATATTGAAATACCTTGTTTAAAGTTCTTCATACTTAGAATATGATTTTTCATACTGACTATTGTAACCATTTTATCATAATATATTGCTCTAATTGTGGAGGAAAAGTGGATGCTAGTATTTTTTATGCAGCAGTAAACTCCTTTTCTGACATGGTTAGGAGTTTGCAATAGATTGCATCAAGGTAAAAAGGTAAGGTTAAAAAGACAAATTGGTTACCAAGGATAATGCCTTCATAAGAAACCATGTCATGTGAATTTTTATTTTGTAGGTTAGTGTTGGCAAGCTATGGTTTGTCGGTTGGCCTTCTGTTTTTGTAATTACTTTTTTATTGAAACACAGACACGCCATTCATTGAAGTATTGTTTCAGCTGCTATTGTGGAATGACATGAAAGTTGAATATCAGTGACAGACTGTACAGCTCACAAACCTACAACTTTGGATTTTTAAGAAGTTTGTCGACCTGGTTGTAGTTAAGAATTTGTGAAAATTTTTTTTGTGTTTTTGTTGTTTTTGTTTTTGTTTTTTAGCAGAATGATGGGAAAATAAGAACTGTGCTTCAAAAAGCCAAGTTGGGGAATTAATTAAATAGTGCAGGGACACAGGGAAAAGGGGTTTCGGGTGTTTGCACAATAATAGTCCAGGGGAAAGGGAAAGCAAAGCCTGAGCTTTGTCTGAAAAAAAGAAAATATAAACAAAAGAACTTGCAGGCTGGGATGCAGTCGGTCACTCAGCTTCTCCCTGGATATACATGTTCCTGACAGCTCACTAAGAGGAGGTACCTTATAGGAATGCCAAAACTGATCACCAGCTGTTTCTTACACAGCCATCTTCCAGGTTGCTCCTCTTGGCCTCGTGCTTTGTGTATACGTGTGCACAGACCTCTTGCCATGTAACAGCTCTTGTGTATTCAAGCTTTCTATCAAGCTTCTCTTTTCCCAGTTGATGTTTCCCTCACTAAGACAGCCTTGTTCCCCTAAATGCTTCTGTGATGGAATTTGCCAGCCCTCACCATTGATATTTTTTGTCTGTCTATATGTCTCTCCCATGCTCTCTCACAGTCTGTCTCCATCTCTCTGGCGGGCCCAAACCTGCCCATAATACTAACATAGACTAAATTCATTTTGTTTCACATAAAGGTTGTTATTTTTAATATTCTAGATGTGTCAGGGAAGAAAGTCCTTTGAAAATGCACAATTCTACCATTAGGATTGTCTTTGTTTCTCCCACTTATCAATGTCTTTGTCTCTACTGGTATATCTCCTCTGCATTGAAACAGGCTATAATACAATGTGACTTAACCAGTCTAAAAATAGACCTACAGACAAAAATGTGGTCCTACTTCTCTCTACTCTTGGAGTTCTCTGTTTTAGAAGAAAATTCCTCAAAATAGTTGACTGTGCACATTGTTTCCATTACGATTCCTTCTATTGGGTTTTAAATGCAATTCAGTCAGATTCACCATCCCCTTGAGGAAAGAGTTCTTTCAAGGTCACCAATGACCTCCACATCTTCCAAGCTGGCTTTAGTTAGCAACTTAATTTTACTGAGCCTATCTATAATCAGCATTTGAAAGAGGTGGTCTTTGTCCTCCTTGAAACATATTCCTCTTTAATTTCTGGAAATGGTATAGTTCTTCTCTTAACCATTAGTTACCATTTTGGGTTTTCTTACCAGTTGCGTATAGCTCCGTGACCTGTAAACATTGAAATGTCACTGAGGATTCTTTTCTTTTTCTCTGTTTTTATTTGAGATGACCTCATTCAGTTTTAAAGTTTTAAATACCACCTCTATACCAAGGACTGTCATATGTACATGTCTAAACAGAAAATTCTGCTAAACTCCATACTGAGGAATCCAACTGCCCACTTGAAATGGCTACTTGTATGTGGTTTTATGTGGTGCCATTGAGCTAAACTGATCCTATGCCTCTCAGAATTCCTTTACCTGTATGATTCCAGGTTAGGATTGGCTCTGAGAGAAACTGTTGTAATATTTGAAAGTTGGAATCCATTAGTGTCCTTTATTCTTGGACAGTCTGTGTCTGGTGACAATGCCACTGAATCTGGTGCCCTTAGCCCTGTCTGCTCTTAGATGCCGAAGGCAGTCTACAGTATTGAGCTCCCTCATTGCTGCCCTGTCACCTCTATCTTTAGCTTCTCTTAGTCCTGAGACAGGCAGGTCTGCCGTTGAGTGGGAAGAATGTCCCCTCCTGCATGTGATCAAGGTTTAATGTACTGAGAAACAAACTTGGATCCCAGTATGTTCTCAGGACATCAAATGTATCTCAATAGACGCCAGTGTGCCCTTGCTCTCCTCTGCTTCACAGGCAGATTATCTGCCCAACTCCTGCCCTGAAGACAAATGGGGATTCAGGCTCGCCACCAGATGTAAAGGCAAGGGTCTTGCATAGATTGCTTGGCAACTATCACAGTGGGATAAGATCAGTTAAGTCCCATGATTGTCCATTCATAACAGTTGTTTCCCTGCTTGAACCTTGAAAATTATACTCTGCTTTCTTTTTCCTTCTAAGAGCTAGTACCACTTGAAATGGTCCATAATTAATGGTTTATTTTTTGTCTCCATCAAGTGGAAGATAAGCTCCATGGGGGTAGGTTGTTGTGTTTGTTTTACTCATGGCTATATCTATAGCATGCATAATGTTGACTAACCCACAGTAAATACTAAATTTGTATTTATTTTATAAATTAATGAATAAATGATTATTATACATTATTCAAGAATATTTTTTGGTTAACCAGAGTGTCAATATATGAAGAAAAATAGTCTATGATAAGCAGAATGTTTGAAATATGGCTTAGATATATTAACATTCAGAAAATGAGCCAACCAAGAAGAGCCAGAAAAACAGGATTTTTTTTTAATTTTTATTAATTTTTGAGAGAAAGACACGGAGTGTGAGTGGTGGAGGGGCAAAGAGAGAGGGAGGCACAGAATCTTAGGCTCCAGGCTCTGAGCTGTCAGCACAGAGCCTGACGTGGGGTTTAAACTCCTGATCACTGAGATGACGATCTGAGGTGAAGTTGGATCCTTAACCCACTGAGCCACCCAGGTGTCCCCCGCCCCACCCTTCTTTTTTCTACTAACAGCTTAAGTAAGTTAGAGTCCAATTCTCTCCATGACCAGGTGCTTGTCATGAAAATTGGGAAGGTTTTTCTCTGAATGTGCAACCTGCATAGTTTTGTCAACTGCTAAAGACTAACCGACACTGGTTCACAGGCAGTGACTCAAATTGCTCGAAAGGAAAAGAGTTTGTCAATTATGCAGTTTCTTTTAGCTTCAAAATGCTATATAGGTGCAAGCAGACATTTGGTGAAGGAGTTGAAAAAGAAACAAAACGAGCCATTAGAAGCAAATACTTCCTCCTTTTCTGTACAACCATGGGTTCTGCTTGAAATTTGTTTTGTGAGATAAATCTTCTCAAAAAGGCAATGGTGTTATTAATTAAACAAAGGAAGAGGCAACCGAGGTGGGATCATGCTAAGCCCAAGTTGTTAAATTAATCAGAGTTCTCATATGGAAAGCTTCCCCAGTGGTTATCTAAGCTGTCACCATTTTAGTGCATCCAAGGAAGTGTGCTCCAAGATTTGTGTTAGTGTTGGCAAAGAAAGGAACTAATTTTAATTCTCAACTCCTAAATCTGACATCACTCCAGAAACTTTGCAGCTAAACTTGTCTAAGTTTGCTGCACAGCCAACAATGACATTAAGAATGTTACATGAGAAGATAGCAGACTACCTGGTGTAAATGGTACAAGTGAAGTTTAGAAGAGAAAGTTTAGCTTGAGTTTCTAAAAATGTTAAAATCTATTACAAGTTCTGAGTTCTAGAAAGTCCTAAAGTACTCCTAGATTTGTTTTCTCCAGTTGCCTAGCTGGCTACAACACCAGATTGTTTCCTGTTGGTTCTGCCAAAATAAAAACTATTAAAATACTTTATTCCCCAGCCACTCAGAACCAAGGCTACATGCAAGATAGTGTTTGTTTGTCCACGAGCACCTTTCCCACCGCAGACTCCAGTTAAATGTCACAGCACTTGAGGAAGTTTCAGTTAAGTTTTTTAAAGCTGATTTCTGCACATCTTCCTTCTTTCTCCTAATACATAAAATATGAGGACTCTGATGAAAAATCTTTCTCCGCAATTGATTAGAAATGAATTTTTCTTCTGCCTGTGACTAAAGATTCAAGTGTTTTGTTTGTTTTAAATCACAGTGATACTGAAGGTAAAGTGAATAGCTGATTTTGGAAATAGTAAGAGACGTAAAAAACTCTTTTCCTGAAAGAAGATTGCCTCAAAGTAGAGGATACATTCTTGGGACAAGGAAAAGATCTCCCTGGTTTTCTCTGCGAAGAGGGCTAGGATTCAAGTAGATTTTGAGTGAGGGAGGAAACCTCAATGCTCTGCAATACATGTTGGAAAAAAGCCCTAGTTCACACATCACTAGCTTAAGTGACTTTTTTTTTTTAATGGCTAGGTTTTAACGGTATGGCTTTAAATTCTAAGTATAAAAAGAGTTTTTTAAGCTTTAGATGGTGTTAACTTGTGACCTAACATGTTGCTACAGTTTTTAAAAACAAAAACAAAATCTTCGCCTGTTTTCATTGCTGCCGTCTTTTCAATGATACCAGAACTTGAATTTGCCAATAGAGGGCAATAGTCAAACTAAGATAGACTGAATCTATCATTTTCGCAACTTCTAATGAGGTAAAAGGACACATAGAATCCTCATCTGCTTTTATGGATATTGCTGTGTAATTGCAGTGTAATTATGGCACACAACAGCTTCAGAAAATTATCTTGCAAGAAAACAGCTGGTTCTCTTTAACAAACTGGGATGAAATCTCATCAATTAAAAAAAAAAATCCAAAGAAAATTTCCGAAAATACATGCTGATAATAAACAAGCAACAACAACGAAAAAAGAAATAACATAAAAATTTTAAATGGATAAATCAGAGCTGCTGATAAGAAAGATAAGACAAACATGAAAACATAAGAAATTATGAAGGTAGGAGGTACTTCTGATGTATTGTTTGATAGTATGCTATAAATAGACTTCTTGGAAAGACTTTCAAAAATGTTTCCCTATTTTCATTTATTTGTGTAATTATGTAAATGCATAAGGATATCTACTTCATATGAGCTACACAGACAAACACAGATCTACAGTGTAGGATTTTTTTTTTGTAACCAGTTCTCAGGAAAAATTAGAAAAAAAAAACATTGGGTATATAACACTAGAAATGTGTAAGTTTATTAAACTTGTAGACATTACAATAATCCAATATGAGTGCCTCCAATAAAAATTCTGTATAAAAAAAATAGAAGATACTGAGTAAGTCATTAAATGAACCCACTTTTGGGGCACCTCGGTGACTGTCAGTTAAATGTCAGACTTCAGCTCAGGTCATGATCTCCACATTCATGGATTTGAGCCCTACATAGGGATCTGTGCTGACAGCTCAAAGCCTGGAGTCCACTTTGGATTCTGTATCCCTCTATCTCTGTGCCTCTCCCATGCTCGTGCTCAGCCCCTCTCTCTCTCTCTTTCTCTTTCTCTCTTTCTCTCTTTCTCTCTTTCTCTCTTTCTCTCTTTCTCTCTTTCTCTCTTTCTCTCTTTCTCTCTTTCTCTCTTTCTCTCTTTCTCTCTTTCTCTCTTTCTCTCTTTCTCTCTTTCTCTCTTTCTCTCTTTCTCTCTTTCTCTCTTTCTCTCTTTCTCTCTCTCTCTCTCTCTCTCTCTCTCTCTCTCTCTCTCTCTCTCTCTCTCTCTCTTTCTCTCTTTCTCTCTTTCTCTCTTTCTCTCTTTCTCTCTTTCTCTCTTTCTCTCTTTCTCTCTTTCTCTCTTTCTCTCTTTCTCTCTCTCTTTCTCTCTCTCTTTCTCTCTCTCTTTCTCTCTCTCTTTCTCTCTCTCTTTCTCTCTCTCTTTCTCTCTCTCTTTCTCTCTCTCTTTCTCTCTCTCTTTCTCTCTCTCTTTCTCTCTCTCTTTCTCTCTCTCTTTCTCTCTCTCTTTCTCTCTCTCTTTCTCTCTCTCTTTCTCTCTCTCTTTCTCTCTCTCTTTCTCTCTCTCTTTCTCTCTCTCTCTCTCTCTCTCTCTCTCTCTCTCTCTCTCTCATACTCTCAGGTGGTCACTTATATTTAGAGTGTAATGTAAGCATGACAAAGAATTGATTGTTGCACAGAGTACTGTATCCTGACAGTATCATAACAAGAGTCATAAGGCAACTTCGCCTTATTACACTTAGATTTATAAACTATTGTAATTGACAACAAATATCGAGGGTTTGCCATTAAATTGGACCCAGTGTGGTTAAAATCAAAACTAAAATATGACTTTAAAAACACAAATCATATTAGACATGGAAATGTACATAGTATATCCATGTTTAGGTATTATGTATATGTCTGAAAAAATACCCAAGGATGTGTTTTTTTTTTCTAATTGTGTAGAATAAGTTGAATATCTAGCAGTCATATTGTTAGCCAGTAGTTCTCAAAGTGTGGTGCCTGCATCATTATGATTTGTGTCATAATGATACAAACTGAACTTGTTAGTTCCCAGTCTGTCCCCACCCCCAAACTAGTAAAACACAAATTTCAAGGTCAAACTTCAGCAATCTATGCTTAAACTTTAAGGTGATCTGATGGATGTTAAAGTTTGAGAACCACTTCTCTTAATGAATACAAGTTAATTTCATGATGATTGTAATTTGGACACTATGAACCCTTCTTCTCTCTAGGCTTATTCTACACTAAAATACATTTAGTGTGAGTATAGTTAAGATGCTCTTACCAGGCAGATTGCTTCTTCATTACTATTGACTGGACCTTCTTAAAAACTAGGCATATAATTCTTAGAGAAACTTTGTCAAATGAGCTATGGAATGTCAGCTTTACTCTTGGCTAAAAATTGCTTAATCATGAAAAAACTGGGAACCAAGAAGTTTAAAAAAAAATTGGCAGGGGGCGCCTGGGTGGCGCAGTCGGTTAAGCGTCCGACTTCAGCCAGGTCACGATCTCGCGGTCCGTGAGTTCGAGCCCCGCGTCGGGCTCTGGGCTGATGGCTCGGAGCCTGGAGCCTGTTTCCGATTCTATGTCTCCCTCTCTCTCTGCTCCTCCCCCGTTCATGCTCTGTCTCTCTCTGTCCCAAAAATAAATAAACGTTGAAAAAAAAAAAAAAAAGATTCATTTAAAAAAAAAAAAAAAAAAACAAAACTTGGCACATATCCCAAAGCAATGGGACATCAAACTGAGTATAAAATCCAAGTCTTTCAATGTCTACATTACATTTTCACCAGGTTGGTGTGTAGGCAATGGCCTTGAATTTTTGGTGTCAGTGGTGGAATCGGTGCCAAATACCTCATGAGATGTTGGGCCAGCTTAATAGCTTGGGCAGTGGCAGAGCCTTGCGAGCAAGTCCTGCTCCTGGGACACCCAGTGTGTTTCCCCTTCAACTACACACCCTCCTCCTCCATGTATGGTTGGTTATGTCCTTTAAGAACTCTGGTTAGGCCCCTCTAGGAGATATTTTGATCATTGCAGCCAGCAGGGAGGATGTGAAATGTAAGTATGCTTCTAGACTTAGCTATTAACATACACTTCTGAAACAATTGTATTACTTTTCTCTGGCTGGCTTTTCTGCATCTCTGGTAGAAACTCGTTGAATTTAATGGCTGGTCTTTCTGGTCTGTGTGCGCACGTCTGTGTGTGCTGACCTGTGTGTGCATTTTGCCACTATCATCAGAACTTTCTACAGCATCAGGCACGCGATAGGCGCCCAACACTGGAATCAAATAAATACAATGATTGAATGGGGAGCTCCGTAATAGATACTCATTTTTGCAGAATTAACTCGGTAATGAAAAGTAATGCTTTTCATATAAAATTTGCACATACTTTGTGATGATGGAATAAAAGATACAATCTGTACATCTTGTTATAATTCGTTCATAACCGTATTAGCTCAGAGCTTGGAACTGCATCTGTAGATATGAAGCACTCGCTACAGTTATCAGTGAGACCAGCAGTGCTCTGGGCCACCTAAATTTCACAGGATATAAAGGGCCATGATGCAATTGGCGGTTATAATTACTTAGCTCTTAAACTCCAATGCCTCAATTTCCGGCCACAGATTTCAAGGTATTTTTCGTGTAGGTTCATAAACTAGACCTCCAGGACCCCACATGATGTCACTCGGCTTTTCCTGTACTCTGATCTTGAACATAAAGAAACCTGTATGTTCACCATATAGCTGGAAAAGCCACAGATTGAGATCCTTGGAACCATAAGGAATGTTGTCCACTTTTTCCTCATGTCCAGCTCTTGACTCTCCTAATGAATTTACATCAGACCTCAGTAAGCAATAGATCCTTTGCTTCATTTGGGCAGCGTAGTTCAGTTTGATATTCTTAATTTTGACTGTTCCTCAGTTTTTTCCATAAACATATCCCTATAAGCAGAGGCAAGTAACGTGTTAAGATTTCTTTAGACTTCTCTTCTACCTTCAAAATCTTTGCATATGTCTATTCTATTCCATAATGGACCAGTGTTTTGATTGGAAGCTAATGTTTTAAATTACTTCAGGTAAAAACCCTTTACTCCAGAAACTTGTATTCTGTGTTTTCTATAGTTGTTCATTACAACACAAAATCATATGAGCACTTAGGGCCAGTTGGAGAAATTTACCCTTACTTAAATTTTAATGGAAGAGCTCATTAATTTTTTTCTCATTGTTTATTAGAGACTACTGTATTAGAAATCAGTATAAGATTAAGTGTGGGGAAAAAACTGAATAGTAAATGTTTTGTAATATTGAGAATTGGTCCTCCCCACCAATGAGGAATGTTGATACTTGGAAATAGCAATTCCCAACATTGAAAAGCTAATTCTTCAAGGAAAGACTTTCAAACTGGATTTAATACAGACCCTCAATAAATAAGCACATTTGTTTGAATTTCAAAGTAAAGTTGAATTAAACTCTCAGGAGGGATTCCCAAAATACCAAGGTCATATCTTAAGGCTATGACCTTGACTCTGAATGTAGTACTCCGTCAACTTGATCAGTCATTACAGTTGATGAACTTAAGCCGGGTATCTGATCATAAGGCAGTGAAAATCACAACAATCTTGTTGGATTAAACTTAAGTTTTTAATAACACCAGTGATGGTTACCATTTCTTAAGATTGGCAGAGATTGACAGTAATAGTATTTCAATGCACACATGATTAATTCTATCTTACAAGGTATATTTAATTACATAAAATCTTTTAATATTTAGGTAACACAAATAACCCAATGACAATGCATTCAAAGAAATATACTATAGTTCCAACAGTAATAAAATAAATCAATATACCAAGTAAATCCTATACCAAATAAATGAATATACCATTAATCATTATCATAAATGACATCATTATTCAGAAACCTTATGAGAAATTGGTCAATGACAGAATATTACCCGGATTAGATGGGCAAAGGAACATGCTCCTGTATTATGACTTGTTGCATAATACTGGGAAGAGTTTGAGAGATTTCTGAGAAACAGGTAGGCATTGCTATAATCTTACATATCCTTTCTGAGAATGCAAGTTAACAGAAATATTAAGTGGATAAATATTTAATTCTTGTCTAGGGGATGAGATAAATTAACTAGAGTGATAGCCGTAAGAAAATGCACTTGGAATGATGCACAACAGTGGTTAATATCACATGAGGGAATATAAGCAAATGGTTTAATTGAACCAAAAAAAATAAAATTGCATCAAAGTTCACAGTTCTACAATGTCTAAACCAAAGTCAACTTTTATTGATATTTAAAGCAGTAAAACCACTCTCATCGATCAATTTTGTGCGGTAGATGATGCACTATGAGAGACACATCTATAATGTGCTGTACAAAGCGTTGTAAGTATTGTTAGCAATATATTAAAAAGTAATGTTGGTGTTCAAAACAAGTTTTACCTGATAGTTAAATTTTCGAACAAATGACTTGAAGTAGTTTCTGAACTTCACTGTGGATTTAACATTAAAAGCAGAATTTGTACTGTTAAAAATTATCTGTCATTCTATTGGATAAAAAATTTCCTTTTGATAGAGCTCCATATGTGTGTGAAAGACTGAGGATTTAAAGAAATACTCAACATAATCTTACATTAAAGTGAAGAGGGAAGTTTCAAGGTTCATGACCAATAGAAGTAAATAAAAATATTAAACACGAATGCACAAATTATACCAAAACACACATAAGAGGATAAACACTAAAACTGTTGCTAATTGTAGTTTGTCCTTCTTAGGAAATTAGAAATAAAGCACTAAGCACACTAGTGGTTTTATAGGGGGGAAATAGAAAGCATTGAAAGATCATTTTTCAATGCATTTTATCCAAATTTCTGTGGTTACTAGATGACTATAATTTTGGTTCCATAAAGCACACACCGTTACAATAATAGTACAAAACCTAGGAATCCCAACAAAGTGAAGGAAAAAAGGGAACAATGCTGGAAAACTTGGTTAACTGTGATGAGTAGTGTTACCATTTATTTGAAGGTGATCGTACATAAAACAGTGAACTGTGAAGGTATAGGTTTCAGGGAAGAAAGTTTTCACACTGGCCATTGAACATCCATTACTTTCTAACAAAATTTTGTTGTTGCTGCAAGTGTAGAGATACATTTGCCTCCTAACACTCTTGGCTATTTCTTAAGACTCAGGTGCTTTTATAAAAACAATATCCTGTTAATTCCTTCACTCTTTCTTTCCGAATGTGGTTTCCTCAAGAAAGAAACCTCCTCTCATTCAGTACAGTATTAGAGGAACAGCCTACCTCTTGATACTGCAATTCTGTAACTTGAACTCGTTTGGTCTAGTTGTTTCATAAGCACCTCAAATCAAACTGCTGTCTTTGTCATAAGGTTTGTCTCCACAGACAGCCATTTAAAAAGAATCACAAATCAAACTGCATATTTTGTGATGAAAAATCCTAGCCTGTGTGGAAGTCTATTGAATAGGAGGTCATAAAATACTACTGTGTAACATGAAGGAATCTTCCAGGACAAACAAGGGCAGGGGAGAAGGAGGGGGAGGGAGAAGAGAAAAAACTGCAAACACCTCAACTTTCATATTTAGTATGTATATTCCCATACCCAATATGTGGTCCTATGAACCAACTTTGGTCCTGTATATAGACTTTCTCAATTATTGACTTGTCAGCCATTTATATTTCCCATCATTCCCATACAAGCTCATGTCTCCCTACCATCTGAGAATGACTTTTGTAGCAGAGGAGAAGTATGGTTTGAGGAAAAGTAAATGAAAAAAGCTGGAGGGTGTTGGCATACCCAGGGCCATTGGATTTTATAAAGGCATTGGGTTCACAGAAAGCCTTTATGCAGGAGTGTACTTCACAGACTTGTCTGGTAGTAAATCTCCGATCGGCCCTTCCCTCTCATTTCCTCAGGCTTCAACTCGGCAGTTGTTCTAACTGGTGAAGTGTGCCAGCATGAGTAATCTTGACCTTGTTGTTTCTCACAGTTGGCATATTTGAATTCTGACTTTGTTCCTCTTGAAGACAATGAATGACTATAATGATTGTAATTGTAGTAGGTAAATTGGGTTCATGAAGGGAAGCTAGTGTTCTTCTATCACTTCAAATCCACTTGATACATGGTTTCCTCGAGGTTCGACCCCAAACATTCAGATGCACTGAGACTGTGATGCCTACTGTCTTCTACACACTGCACTATGTGTCTTACATAATTATCACATTTAAGCCTGAGTTTGTACAATTGCAAAAATCCAAAATCATTGTTGTGTCTTGTACTTTGAAATTTTCATCTATCAAGAGATCACATATACCACCCATTTTTACCTTTATCTTTTTTTCCCCCCTGCAAATATTGTAGGTTTCCTCAGTATTCAATGAAATCAGTGATGTGACTTCTCATTGAAAAGGCCATAGCCATGTAATCTACTAAGAGCTCTTCTGTGGTAATACATTTATCACTCCTATCAATTAATTCAGTGCATAGAGGTGAAATTTTTGTTTAATGGCTATGTAAACAAGAGGATTTCCCCCATTTACTGGAATGCATGGAAAGAGGAGTCATTTTGCACTGCTGCTGGGAATGCAAACTAGTGTAGCCACTCTTGAAAACAGTGTGGAGTTTCCTCAAAAAGGGTAGTGGCAATCTCTTTAAGTTCTGGATTCACAAAATAAAGGTGCAGTCATTACAGGGTGTGAGTTTTCTAATAGAGATGTGTTAATGGAAGGCCACTTACTAGGTCAGCTTTATTCTACTTGATAGATATTGATACATAAAACCAGAAATGAATCAAAAGAAAGTATTTAGCTCTTTCACTAGTAAAGATATATTTTTGGTCTTTGGAATATGTGAGAAAGATCAAGTGTCAAAAGCCATGCTGTGAAGAGCCAACAGGCATTTGAGTAGACACAAAGTGCAACATGGTCAACTAAGTATTTTGGAAAACAAAGTTCACTTCATCTAGCTCTCCTCCTTGAACTGCATATGCCTATAAAACTGTGTAAATACAGTCCAGGTAATTCAGTCTTTAAAACAGACTGTTTTACAACCTGCTTCTTTTTTGGGACTTAATCCTATGGACTATACAAACTACCATCTATGTTTTAAAAACCTTGAGCATCTTCTATCTTGTTATTTCACAAAAGATTAGAAAAATTGATGGTCTGGGGTGCTTGGGTGACTCAGTGGGTTAAGCGTCGAACTTAAGCTCAGGTCATGATCTCACAGTCTGTGAGTTTGAGCCCCATGTCAGGCTCTGTGCTGACAGCTCAGAGCGTGGAGCCTGCTTCAGTTTCTGTGTCTCCTTTTCTCTCTGCCCCTTCCCCCAGCTTGCAGTCTGTGTCTCTCTCAAAATAAAGACATAAAAATTTTTTTTAAAATGTATGCCCTAGTTTTATAGAAGTACTTTTTCAGGCTGTGTGTTGAAAGTAATTTCTGTAAAGGATGCTCTAATTTGATCAATTATTTGAAAAGTAGTTGTAAACTTAGTTGTAAAGTTTTTCAGTGCTTAAAGTATGGCATCTTATGATCTAAAAGGATTTTTGAGGGGTTATGTTACAGGATGAACAGCTTTCCTCTTGGCCCCCAAAATAGGGTTAAAGTGTAGAAATTTATTTCTTTATTTGTACTCATCTGGTTATGTTTTGAGTAGTTCTCATTTATGTGACTGTTCTTTTCATTATTAGCATCAGGGTCATAGAAGGGAAGCTGTGTCATACAAAAGCCCAGCTTTTGTCCCATTTTACATATGATGGTTCCAGGCAAAAATTTTCAACATAATTATAGAAATCACTCTGCAAAAAGGAATGCCAGAAAACAAGAATATGTTTAACAAGTGTTTAAATGATTTCTTAAAGGTCTAACCTTACTTACTGCAAGTCTAAGTTTCAAACTTAAAAAAAAAAACCTTATTTTTCTAGATAGGTTTTCATTAGCCAAGTGAAGGAAACCTCTTTTTTTTTAATAATCTTTAATACCTGGGTATATTAGATTATAAAGCAGTCTTAATGTGCTTGAAAGTGAAATACAAAAAATCACAATTGTGCTATGTCACTGCAATAAGGATTGAATGGTTGACTCCTACTAAAGAGAAGATTGAACACATTTCCTTTTTATTTAAAGCATGATTGATTAGAAGATGTAACAATTTAATTGATAGCCTTGTGGAGAAAGTATAATAAATAAACGTAAATTGATGGACCTGGATTTCAGAAATACTAATCTATAGATAAATGATACACATTATATTCATAAATATACACAGACACACATATGTGGGCATATATGTATATATTTGTGTATACGTATATACACATACACATATGTATAAAATCATCTTCTAGAATCCCTTGCTCGTTATTCTGGGTTCCTGCACCCTTAAGAAAGGTGGAGAAACACTCCTTGGTGTGAGGGATTCTACAACTATGGTTTATACTGTTTGAGATGTAAAGCACATAGGTATCCTGTCTGGGATTGTTATGTACATTAGGTATTTGAAAGAACTCTGTGATTAACCTAAAATTTTAACATTAATTGCACATGTTTCCATCTATCTTCTAACCTACAGTGGAGTATCTCCTTCTGTGTGAACTCATTTTATTCCATTTTATATATATATATATATATATATATATATATATATATATATATATATATAAAATATATAGTTCTGATGTTTGAGTTTGTTCTATAACTGTCAATGTCTCCATTGGGCTACCAACTTTTTCTAATTTCCAAAGATTCAATACCTTATTGCTTCCTAAGGCCTGAAACATTTAGCATCTGCTTCTCTTAGTGGAGAGAACCATAATAAATCAGTGTGCTAAATTATTTTTGACAAAGCAGAAAAGAATATCCAATGCAGAGGAGCCTGGGTGGCTCAGTCAGTTGAGCGTCTGACTTCGGCTCAGGTCATGATCTGGCGGTCCATGAGTTCAAGCCCCGCGTCAGGCTCTGTGCTGATAGCTCGAAGCCTGCTTCAGATTCTGTGTCTCCCTCTCTCTCTGCCCCTCCCCCACTCATGCTCGCTCACTCTCTATCAAAAATGAATAAACATTAAAAAAAATTTTTTTTAAATATCCAACGGGAAAAAGACGGTCTCTTTAGCAAGTGGTGCTGGGAAAATTGGACAGCAACATGCAGAAGAATGAACCTGGATCACTTTCTTATACCATACACAAAAATACACTCAAAATGGATGAACGACCTAAATATAAGACAGGAAGCCATCAAAATCCTCGTGGAGAAAATAGGCAGCAAGCTCTTTGACCTCAACTGCAACAACTTCTTAGTGACATGTCTCCAGAGTCAAGGGAAACAAAAATAAAAATGAACTTTTGGGACCTCATCAAAATAAAAAGCTTTGGCACAGCAAAGGAAACAATCAGCAAATTAAAAGAAAACTGACAGAATGGGAGAAGATACTTATTTGCAAATGACAATTCAGATAAAGGCATAGTATGAAGAACTTCTCAAACTCCATACCCAAAAAGCAATCCAGTGAAGAAATGGGCAAAAGAAGTGAATGGACACTTTTACAGACACATCCAGATGGCTAACAGGCACATGAAAAAATGCTCAATATCAATCATCAGGGAAATACAAATCAAAACCACAATGAGATACCACCTCACACCAGTCAGATTGGCTAACATTAGCAACTCAGGCAATGACATATGTTGGCAAGGATGCAGAGAAACAGGATCTCTTTTGCACTGTTGGTGGGAGTGCAAACTGGTGCAGCCACTCTGGAAAACAGGATGGAGGTACCTCAAAAAATTAAAAATAGAATTACCCTACGACCCAGAAATTGCACTACTAGGTATTTACCCAAGGGATACAGGTATGCTGTTTCGAAGTGGCATGTGCACCCCAATATTTATAGCAGTGCTATCAACAGTAGCCAAATTCAGGAAAGAACCCAATGTATATCGACAGATGAATGGATAAAGAAGAGGGGGTGTGTGTGTGTATGTGTGTGTGTGTACATACCCACACACACACATACAATGAGGTATTGCTCAGCAATCAAAAAGAATGAAATCTTGCTATTTGCAACAATGTGGATGGAACTAAAGGGTGTTATGCCAAGCAAAATGAGAGAAATAGAAATATCATATGACTTAACTCATATGAGGAATTTAACAAAACAAATGAACATAAGGGAAGGGAAGCAAAAATGATATAAAAACAGATAGGCAGACCAACCATAAGAGACCCTTAAATACAGAGACTGAACTGAGGATTACTTGTGTTTTGTTGGATGGGAGGACGGGCTAAATGAGCAATGGGCATTAAGGAGGGCCCTTGTTGGGATGAGCACTGGTGTTATGTGTAAGTGATGATTCACTGAATGCTATTCCTAAAATTTTTATTACACTAATTATTAACTAACTTGGATTGAAATTAAAAAAAAAAGAACAATTTTATGAGATAAAAATATCAGGGGGCTAATTGTTGAATGTCTTCACTACAGTTCCATATAAAGTGATATTACCAAATAAATTAAGCTAATGACCATGTCATATTTTTTTTTTTCCATTCAGGAGCAGTGTCTCTTACTTAGCTACTAGCCTATCTTTTGTTAATCAACTCAACTTCCTTCTGATTTGTAGGCAACTTATACTGTATTTTATCTTTCTCTGAAAGTGTGTAAATTTTTCCTTGTGGTTGTGCTATCCTTGAAAGTTTAGTTTCTTCAAGATTTTTGTACCATTTACTTAATAATTAGGAATTTCTCAAAAAATTAGAAAAGGTAAGGCCACAAAACAATTCGTTTAGTGGATACTATTGCACTATTGTCTTTAAGATAATAATGCAGCTTCTAAAACCTTAAATCTTAAAAATTTTAGAGAGTGAAAAAAATGCACAGAAAACAATAAGAAACTTAAATGCAAAAATAATTTACATTGTGCCTATATCTATTGAGGCCAACAGCTTCTATTATTTAATAACCAAGCAGAAGAAACAGATTAAGAAAACTATAAGTTCTTGAGAGTTAAATAATAATCATTTAGCCATGTGGTAAGATTTCTTCAGATGATAGGGTAGTTTTCAGGTAAAAATGTATCTAATAACAACTATTTACCTTTATATAGTTTATTTAGATGATGGGAATATTCTTAATCATGCCAAGTTAAGCATTTGGATATTACAGACTGGCATCTTGAACTTTATTATCTACATAATGCATTTGTAAATCTTGTTAAACTATTAATTCCAATAATATCGTTCAGCAGTAAAGTTCTTAAGGTTAATTTTATTTTCTGAAAACATATTTACTTTCCCTTATTTTAAACTGTTGCTTTTCATGACAGGCTCAGTTTCAGCTTATGTCATGATCTCACAGTTGATGAGATTGAGCACAAAGTCGGGCTCCACAGCTGTGAACACGAGCCTGCTTGGGATTTGCTCTCCTTCTTCCTCTGTCTTTTCCCCTACTCATGTGTGTGCTTGTTTTCTCTCCATATAAATACACTTCTAAGAAATTTTTAAAAATTGTTACTTTTCAATGTTAGAGAATATACTTCTAGAAGACAGATATAATCAGTGGGGTATGTGTGTATGTGTGTGTGCACATGCCAACACTGTAAGAAAAGCAATGATGTGTGTTTTTTGCTTCTTGTTTTTATTTTTACTTTTATTTTTATTTTGAGAGAGAGCCTATGAAAGAGAGCATGTGTGTGTGCAGTGGCGGGGGACGGGGTAGAGTCAGAGGGACAGAATCCCAAGTAGGCTCTATGCTCAACATGGAGGCCTATGGAGGCCTCAATCCCAACCCTCTGGGATCATGACTTAAGCCTAAATCAAAAGTTGGACATTCAACTGACTGAGCCACCCAGGTGCCCCAAGCCCTAATTTGTTTTATTTTTACAGATTACATGGTAAAATTCTTGTACCACTGATGATCTCAGGTTTCTGCTACTATTGTCCTTAATTGGGAAGAGCTATAAACAATTTTCTCTTGGAAGCTAGTACTGGCTAGTCCCCGAACACCATTGGATAAAAGTGATTGTCCTTTCCACATCATGGAAACGTCAACACATAAAAAGAAAAAGGGAACGACGGAGTCTAAACATTTATAATACAAGTTCAAGAATTCCCAATATTATCAAAATTAGCATATGATGCCCTTTTATTTTCATACTGGTTTTTAATATCTGAAATTAATAATTTGATTTATTAATGATTGCCAGCCATAGTAATCTGAGAAACCCCAGGAAAAGGGCGTTATCTGTCATGTAGACATGATGTACCTAGTAACGACAAAAATATCTAGCACATAGTAGGCCCTCTGTTAACATTGTTAAATCAGTGTCAACACTTCAAAGTTAAAATGTTACATATTTGGTCCTAAGTTAATAAGTTTCAGTTTATAACCCAGTAGGAAATTGATTTTAAAAAATCTGGGTGATAAAAATTTCAGTTTATAAGCCAGTAGGAATTTGATTTTAAAAAATCTGGGTGCTTATATAATTTTACTAATCATGAACAAGAACCACCTGAGGGAAGTAGCTCAGCACAAACACTGGCTGCCTGACTTGCTTACTCTAAGGCTCACCTCTCTGTGCTCTGGCAGTACTAAACTTCTCAGCCAAGTTTGCCTCAGTCCCAGGATGGTGGGTCCCTTCCGCAACAGACCAATACAAATCTCTGCCCAAACCACATCTCCCAATCAGAGTTCTCCAGAGCCTCAGTTCTGGTGGAGTTGGTGTCCAGTCTTATTCACAAGCAGACCAAGAACAAGTAGTTAAAACTAGCCCATGCAAGTCCGGGAGCAAACATTTCACACTTGAATCAAGGAGGGCCTCTACAGACAATTGATCCTAAAGATAGAGCAGCCACAACACAACAACAGAACACATGGAGCATGTACCAGAGATACTCCCTGAAGCACCAGGCCACAGGCACTATATGACCCCTTCATAAAACTATTACTTTCAGAAGCAAGGGACATAACTGCCTTTTCTAACAGAAAATAAGGCAGAGACTTAGAAAAAAAAATGCTAAGATGAAGGAATTCATCCCAAATGAAACAACAAGAAAAGGCCACAGCCAGATTTAAGTGTAATAGACATAAGTAAAATGACGGATGGTGAATTGAAACCAACCATTATAACAATACACACTGGGCTTGGGAAAAAAAGACACTAGAGAGACCCTTACCACAGTGAAGAGTTAAAAAAGAATCAGATGAAGACTACAATAAATAGGACTGGAAACATGCTTAATTCATTTAACAGGCTGGAAGAAGCAGAGGAATAAATTGGTGACCTAGAAGATAAAATAATGGAAAATAATGAAGCTGAACAAAAGAATTATACAACATGAGAATGGACTTAGAGAACTCAGTGACTCCATCAAATGTAGTAACATTAATATAATAGGAATCCCAGAAGAAGGAGTAGGAGAAGGAGGTGGAGGAGAGCAAAAGGGGGGCAGAAATTTTATTTCAAGAAACAAAAGCTGAAAATACACAATACACAGAGCCCTAGGAGGAGCTACAAACTCCTAAAATGTGAGATCACAACCTGAGCCAGAAGTTGGGCACTTAACTGAAACACCCAGGTGCCCCTAGAGTAAATATAGTTTAATGGAAGAAAATGTCAAGAGAACAAACAACAGTGACATAAGCCCTAAGAAACAGAGAATATAACAACAATTCCATATATTTTAAACTGGATAGTAAGAGAAGGTCTTCTAAAGAGTGACATTTCAGAAAAGCAGTGTGAAACATGAAGGGGTGGGAAGGCAAGGGAAGCAGCAGGTATTAAGGTCTTTAGGTTGGAGACAATTGAGATAGTTCAAGGAACAGGAAGAACTCTGTTGTGCCTGGAATAAGTAAGGTGGTAGGAAAGGAGATGGGAATTGAAACCATAGACTATGTGATATCATTTGGGCTCCTGGGTGTCATGTGAAACAGCTTCAATTTATTGTAAATATCATGGGCAAACTTTAGAAACTTGAAAAGATAATAATGATAAAATCTGAACTAGAACATTTAAATTCTCAGACCATGAGGTGGAGAACAGATAGTAGGGAAATATTTCAAACCTGGTATATTGGAAAACTCATGCGGATGAAAAAGGATAAAGCTGTTGTATGAAACCTTGTCAAAAGTAGAATTGCCAGGTCTTAGTGATGGGTTGTTAAGAGACATGGATGAAAGAGAAGCCATGAAAAAGTTGAAAGTTTGGCCTGAGCAGCTAGAGGTATAATAGTGCTATTTGCTGAACTGGGAAGACCAGATAAGGTGGATCACGTCAGGTAGGTATTCATTATGTGAGTCTAAAACTGAGGAAGGTTTCTTGGGGCTAAATATATATTCTACAGACTCAGATAGTTCTATCCTTGAGGCTACACGAGATCACTAGTGAATGAATGGAATTAGATATGAATCCCAAGAACTAAGCAGAGAACGTCTCTCCCCTTTAGTGAGCCCAAACTACTAGAAAGATCTAGCAAAAGAGGAGAAATTGAAGTCAGGGAGGTAGGGTAGGGAGGAAACAAGAGTATAATTTTCTGAAACCAAGCATGAAGAAAAGTTTTAAGGAGTGAATAATTAACTGCATCTGTTAAGTCAACTAAGAGAAGAAACACAGATGGACTGTACAATTTCATTGGAGCAGTTTCATTAGAGTAGTGAAGAAAACCTAATTGAGATTGAACTATAGAGAAAGTGAAAGAAAATGAGTGGATAGAAGCAGTATGTAAAACTCCTTGAAGGAATTTTGCTGTCCAGGGGTTTAGATAGGTGGGCTAGACCTGGAGAAGATGTAGGTAAGATATTTTTTTGTTGTTTCATTTATGAGATACATTGAGCGGCATATTTATATTTTAATGGAAATGATCTTACTAGGACAGGGAGAAGTAAAGATAGTGCATAAGGGAAATCTGTAAGTAGGCAAGGGGAAATTTAAGTTTGTGTGCAAGCGGCCAAGTATAGAAGCAGAAAGTATTCATTCCTGGAAACAAGAATGGAAACTGGCAATTGAGATAGGAAGATGAGATACATCTCTTCTGCTTGGTATTATTTTATCCTGGAGAGAAAAAAAGTGTAGCTATCAGTTGACAATGGGAAGAATTGATGTGGAATACTGGAAGCACAAAGTGTAATATAGTCAACCCAAGGATTTAAGAGTAAATAACAGACTTGTTATGCCCACTTAGGGACTGTGTGTGTATGCATGTATATTTGTGTGTTTTTTTTGCCAGTTTAAGTGTTCAAATGAAGTCAAGGATGATAATTAAGCAGTACAAAGAGGAATCCTTTCTATTCATGGTATGCTAAATGATTTGTTAAATATTTTGACTAATACTTCTGGATATAGGCAAGCTGTAGTTAAAAAGTTAGTTATACTTGGGTTTGGATTTTGCTAGAAAGTTAGGCTGAGTTGGAGATTGGTAAAGCTTTTGAATATGAATCAAAGTTCATGATTTTACTTAGTGATAGACTATAAAATCTAAACCTGAGAAATGAAGGAAATGAAGAAATAATAAAAAGTGGGAAAAATTGTGAGTAAATTGTCAAGTCTCCTGTGTTGTCAGTCAGTTCTTAGAAAGGAATTAGCATAGCTAGTCTGTAAGTTTAGGTACAAAAATCATTTCCAACCAGGTATGCCCTAGCATTTGTAACATGACTTTGCATTATAATCCTTAAAAAGTAGAATCGGTTTTATCACCTCTTGAATCTGGATGGTCGTTGTGATCGGTCTTGATGAACACAGTGCAGTAGAAGTGACACTGTGTGACTTACGAATCTAGGCCTTAAGTTACCTGGCACCTTCTGTATTTTTCCTCTTAAAACACTGCTGCCCCGTGTGGAAAAGTCAGTGGTGGTCATCTAGAGGATGAGAGATGATGAAACAGAGAGGGAACCAGCTGACAGCCAGCATTAACCTCCAGACCATTGCTACCACAGAGAATCTTGACATATTAAGTGACTTGAAACTATTCCATCTTTGAATGTTGTATCACATAGCAATAAACAACAGATACAGGGACGTTAGAGTACATGAGCTAGAAAAATATAAGATAATTAATTGGGTTAATTGCTGCTTAAATTCAGTCATAGCCTCATCTGAATACTCGGTTACATTAAGACTAAATATAATGTTAATTTTCAACTTAACTTGCACAAAATAAGAGGGAAAATAATATAGTCCATGTATACAAGCGTACACATTAAAGACTGAAGCTTTTTATTTTTGTAGATTCTCAAAGCACTGAGAGGAGATGACTGCAAACCAACATGCTTAGATTCATCAGTAGGTCAGACATTCAAGCATTGGAACCATCCAGTCCTTTCAAAGCTCCTGCATCAGTTGGCATTTCAACAAAATCAGTCACAAATAGTGGTTTGATTAGTTGTGTCATGGATTCCTTTGAAACCTGTATGCCATTGATAATGAGCTCAACCCACTTTCAAGCCTAAGCACATGACGAAACCTATCTCCAAATCCCATTTTTGAGTGTCTGTTTCTGATGGCCATTCAATACCAGTTTCTGAATCATACAGATTTAGTTAGGAGACTGAAACCATTCTGGTTGCCTGAATAGAGAAAATGTAATGGAAGTATTTATTAATTAGTCAATTAAATTTTTAAAAAGGAATACCTTAAGTATACATGTAGCAACTACAAGGAGCAGCAATCACTGCCCCAAGTTAAAATAAAATAAGAAACATACTGAAATTATTAGGAAAGGTCCCTAAGAAGTTGATATTCAGACCTCTGAGGAAGAGGTTGTGCTCAGCTAGCATTGGTATTTCCAAGCTTGAGGATTTCATAAACCTGGAATCCTGACCTCTAAAGATAGGGTGCCAACTTCATCAGTGTTTGAATCTGTGGGAGTGAGACACAATGAACTTGATTATGCAAGGGATGGAAAAACTGAAAACCAGATAGAACTGCTGGTATAGAGGTGATTCCTTGTGCCAGAGTGAAGACCTCTTTGGATGACACAAGGGACACAAGCATATAGCAAACCCACAGGCTGCAACAAAAAGACACCAGAACAAGGGAATTCCTTTTCCTGGCTGCTCGTCTTTCTCTAGAGCACCTTTGTGGAGGAACCAATCATTCAACTAACTGGCAGACAGCAGTAATTTTCACAGACTTCCACTTTAATTATCATAAAATAGTATAGAAGGGAAAGTTTGGAGATGAGAGGCTTAATAACCAGAATGAAACCCAGAGACAAAAAAGAAGAAAGTCAGAGTAGAGAAGACAAATCTCAGGGTCCAAATAAAATATTAGTAAGACTTTACTGGTCTAATACTTTCACTTTAAGTTAATGCCTAAGGTACACAAGTAGAAACAGCAGAAAGATTATTTACTATGGGTAAATGAATCCATCTCCATCTGTAAAACTGAATTAAGTTAATTTCATATTGATATATCCACAAGGCACTAGGAAAAGGCAAATAGAAATTATAACAAGATAATATCATTATACCTGTTATGTCTATCAGCACTTGTAGTATATTTCACATAGTAACATGAAAATGACTAAGAACCAGTAAAAAGGACAAAAAAGGAAGTATGTAACTCAGTAATTAAAACACAGTTTACCTAGGTGGCTCAGTTGGTTAAATGTCTGACTTCTGCTCAGGTCATGATTTTGCACTTTGTGAGTTTGAGCCTCGAGTCAGGCTGTGCTGACAGCTCAGAGCCTGGAGCCTGCTTCGGAGTCTGTGTCTCCCTTGCTATCTGCCCCTCCCCTGTTCCCATTGTCTCTCAAAAATGAAAAAACTTAAATAACAATAATGAAAAGGCAAATCACACAATATTTTTTTAATGGCAAATGCATCGCCAGCAAAAACATGGAAGGGTGTTCAGCATTGTAGTTACTAGGCACTGCCCATAATATCCAAAAAGTTTAAATAATACAAAATCTATGCATGTGTGTACAATCACATGATAGACATGATACAATGAAACTGAACAACCTACAGTGATACGCACAACCTGGACGAATTTAACCAAAGCGTAAGCAACACCTGCCTCACACCAGAGTTCATACTATATGATTCCATTTATGGGAATTTCAAAAACAGTGAAACTTTGACAGAAGTAATGGAAGTCAAGATAAGGATGCCTTTGTTGGTGAGGCTGAGGAACTGGTAGTGGAAAGGATGGTCTGAGTGGCAGCATGGAGAGAGAACCTCTGGAGGACTGGCTGAGCTCTCTTTGCAGCTTTGAGTCATTTTTTAAAAAAGTCAAGTTGGGGAGACAAGAGTGGCACCTATAGAACTATAGTAGGTTTATACACCTTAATACAAGAGGAAGTAAAACAGTGTACCAAAGCTCTCCTCACTTTAGCTAGCCCTTCACCTGGAATATCCAGGCCGTTGGTAAATTGTTGAACAACAGTAGGAAATACTTAAGTGCTGAAATAATCAGTACTCCAGAAAAGACAGGGTATCAAGATAAAGAGTAGGCATAATCTGGGACATCAAGACTTTGAAAGTAAAGGTGGTAGGCATGAGTTTACAAACTCGATGGTAGCTCCATTTTCCAAAATACTAGATAGGACCTGTCTGAAAAGCAGTGACCAGGTTGGACTTAGACCATAGGATAGGCCAGTGATATCCCATCACCCCATTACTTCTATCATACCTAAGTTCTTGACTGTACTAATCTTTTTTTTAACTATGTATGTATGTGTATGTATGTATGTATGTATGTATTTGAGACCAAGAGAGACAGAGCATGAGAAGGGAAGGGGCAGAGAGAGGGAGGCACAGAATCCGAAGCAGGCTCCAGGCTCCGAGGCATCAGCACAGAGCCTGACGTGGGGCTCAAACTCAGGAACCAAGAGATCATGACTTGAGCCTAAATCGGACGCTTAACCTACTGAGCCACCCAGGAGCCCCTTGACTGTACTCATCTTTTAATAAATGTTTTCTCTTTTGAGTCAGATATTTAACAGAAATATTCTTACTAGACGGTTTGGATCGTTGGTGGTGTATTTCATAGGAAGTTAACCAGATGAAGTAAAGGGAATTTAGTTGAAGACTCAATTTGGTATTCTAGCTGGCAAATAGTCTAAGAAAATATTGAATTGATTTGGTAATGCAGTATTATTTGTATTGTAAGTGCACCTAGGTATATATGTAAATATACCTGTGAAGAGATTATAAGCATTGTTTTACAAAATACTTTTTAAATTCATTTTGAAAAAAAAACAAGACCATTATTTTCTACACTCAGAGACCATTCCTTTACATTTAAAAACATTGGTTAAGTGTTTCTGCAATTACGTGGCTTTATCCTAGTGGTCTTCTGGCTGACATTCAAAGATTTTATTGTCATTCTGGTCACCAAATTTCTCCTTCAAACTCACACGTATTATGGTAGTCACAGTTGTCTTGTTCTGTTCCCCAGCAAGGCTGAGTGCTGCCTGCCACCAATAGCATCTGATGCTTTGGAGGCCTTCCCAGTCATTTCTCTTTGCCACTATGTCCGCTTAAGCCTCCAGAATCTCTCACCATCCTGACAGTCTTAGGTCAGGTTTTGCCTACCCCCAGAAGTGCCCTAACTCCTCCATCCTCTCCAATCTAATATAATCGTAACTCATACCTTATGTCCACACTTCCCCAAAATGGAAAATTTTTGCTGGTTTTCATAGCTTTCCTTTTTTATTAAAGTTACTTATATAAATGGTGCTTTGCCTTTCTAAATTGTGAAGTTCTAAGGCCTCATATTACCTTCATATTTCCTACTGCAGTAGAGTGCTTCTAAGGTGCTTCATAAAATCTGGCCACGTTAACTGGCTTAACTTGATTGAACTTATTCTAGTCCTAAACCTCTACATGTTTCTGATTACCCAGTAAGCTATAATCCCTTACATCTACATCTGCTTTTAAACCTCTCTATTCGATTTTTCCCCCCATTTCTTCACTTGACAGTGTTCACAACTGGCCAGAAGCCGGACTACTGAGAGATCTTCTTTACCAACATATGGCTGTATCTGAATGATTGCACTAGACTTGAGTGTGCTCATTTAAGTCTAATGAGGTCCGCAGAGGTGACCGTATGACTCATGACATGAAGTCATTTTTCCAATTAGCATTCTGACAAATGCATTAGAAGGAGAACCCTTTCAATAGATTTCCACAGCTGCTGAAGGGATCAGGTGTCAGAAGATTTTCAGCTTTGTTCTGCTGTTCTGGTCAAATAACTTATTTTTACCCAGACTCTGCCTCTTGATGCAGCTGGCGGCGATCATATGTCATCGGAGTCTGAGGCCGGTTTAAAAATGGTCCTCGTTACAGTACTACAAGTGAAGAAATTTTTAAAAGGGAACAGCCATAACTTTTAATTGAGCCATTCATCTTTTTACAAATATATAGTATGATACAAAATAATATTGTCAGAACTAACCAATTATGTGTCACAATAACACTTGTATAATACACTTATTTGCAAACATAAAAAAAAAGATTAGAGATATTTTCATTATCCTAAAACAGTGTCTTCTGGCCTTATACCACCTTTGTATTCAAAGGTACAAAGTACCACTTTGGCCTTGTACCACCTTTGTATTCAAAGTCAGAACATATATTTTCATTTGGATAAAAAAAGTTTTCAAAATCAGTAGCCTCTCCTGAGTGATGTGAAGGAGGATACCATTGAGGGAATGGTCTCAATTCTTCAATGTTGAATGCTCAAGAACTATAATAGTACCTTGGATCAACCTGGATCGCATACTTGTAAAATTTTTCTTAATGTAAATTTTCCAAACGATTGAGGAATTCTAGAGATCTGCAGCACTTTGAATATTATTCCTCAAGATATAAAAAAAAAAAGAAATAATTATGGTAAATTTATTGGCTTAACAGATCAGAATAAATGCAAAAGATGGGTAATTAACCAACTTAAAGACAGATACAGTAATGAAAACAAGGAGAATTCTATCTCCTTGAGCATAACTCAATACGAAAATGGCTTCCAGTGCTCTTCCAAGGATAATCCCCATGTTAAATTGAATCTCACCACTGATGACATCCTGTAGGCATTTTTTTTCAGACATTTCAGTTTGTTTTGGTTTTGCAATAAAAGTACATTTTACAATATTTGAAACAGTCTAGTGGTGAGAAAGAGTTGCCTGTGCATGTTTTCCTTTCTTAGTATAGATATTTACTATTCTGATTATTTTAATAGTATAGTACTCATGTGTGAGGAAGGGAAAACAAACAACATACTCTTGATATGTTACATCTGGAAATGAAATATGGAACTCAAATTTAGGACTACTATTCCCATAATCTGATGTCAAAATACTCCTAGCTACTACCATCTTGCCTCCCCTAAAAATAAAACAATTTAATCAATTATGTTCTTAGAAATCTGTTTAAGAATAATTTATGTATGATTATTTATACAGGCCTATTACATAAAAGAAAACAATTCCATGGAGAGCATAAAAGAATAAATATGAACTAAAAAAAGAGTTTCCTTTACAAAAAAGGATAAGGCATCATTTCGAAAGATCATTCAACAAAGGTTTCATTGCATTCTAGAAAATAAAGGTATGGTTCATAATTAACGAGCCAGATGCTTTTCTTGCCTCTTATGGAATCCATACTATATTCAGGTACAATGAAATTCCATACTTAGGAAGCTATACTGAAAGTATTGAAACATTTTTCTGATAACAAATTCAGGTACATTAGGATTGGCAAACTATGCCCCAGAGAACCTATCCAACCCGTATCTGTTTTTGTAAATAAAGCTTTATTGGAACACAGCCACACCCATTCACTTAGATATTACGCATGAGTGCTTTGTTGCTACAAAGGCATAGTTGCAACAGAAATTATATGGCTCACATAGCTGAAATAATTACATTCTGGCTTTTTAGAGAAAAAGTTTGCTAACTCCTGAAATGTATCTTTGATTTGTGTAATTGCTGTGTTTTATACATAATTGTTATCTTATTAGATTTCATTAGAAGTGATTATTAAAGTACTATGGGCACAGTATCAAAAAGTTTAGTTCTACTTGTGTGGGTACATATACAAACAGCTGAGTCATTTATACTATTTAAGACAGTTTGGAAAATTTATGAAAAGGAAAATTAAAATTTATTAAAAGGAAAATTAAAATATATACATATATCATGTATATATTTTTTGGTGGAACATTTAGAATCTAACATAGAGCAAGTAGTACAAGTGTAAATGTGTGGCAGATATGTGGATGATACAGGACATTTAAAAATATTTTTTTTAATGTTTATTATTAAGAGACGGGGGAGAGACAGAGAATGAGCATGGGAGGGGCAGCGAGAGGAGACAGAACAGAATCTGAAGCAGGCTCCAAGCTCCGAGCTGTCAGCACAGAACCTGACACGGGGCATGAACTCACAAACTGTGAGATCATGACCTGAGCCAAAATTGGAAGCTCAACCAACTGACACCCAGGCGCCCCTAAAGGACATTAACAAAATTATTTCATAGGAAGAAAGTTTGAAAGAATATTCAGCCTGATCAGAAAAAGAAAAAAAAAAAGATTTATGGAGAATGAAAAAGTTTTTAAACACAAAAAGTTATGACATCTGAAAAGTTTAAAAGAATTAAAACTTACCCTCAGTAGAACATAATAACTTTTTTAAAAATGTAACAGCTTTGGGGCGCCTGGGTGGCGCAGTCGGTTAAGCGTCCGACTTCAGCCAGGTCACGATCTCGCGGTCCGTGAGTTCGAGCCCCGCGTCGGGCTCTGGGCTGATGGCTCAGAGCCTGGAGCCTGTTTCCGATTCTGTGTCTCTCTCTCTCTCTGCCCCTCCCCCGTTCATGCTCTGTCTCTCTCTGTCCCAAAAATAAATAAACGTTGAAAAAAAAAAATTAAAAAAAAAATGTAACAGCTTTTAGATCTCTTTTTGATAGGCACTTGGGCATTAAAAATCTGGCCCCAGAAACCTAAAACAGTGTGCTTTAATTAGCCACAAAGAATTTAATTCTTATATTTCATGGGGCAGAAAGCCTCCACCAGATACAATAGCAGAAAGTAAGAAGAAAATAATAGAGCATTTGATTAGAACAGTAAACATCTACATTCTGGATGACACTGAATGAATGCAAGTAAAGGCTAGATGTTTTCCTCTTGCTCCGCATGTGGTATAGACGCTTCCTTCTTACCACCTCAGTCTCATCCACAGCATTACATTAGACCAGGCAGTAAGACTAGAATTATTGAGTGGTTTTGTGTTTGGAATTCTGGTTGTTTCACTAAATGCTTTTTAATGAATACCTTAATGTACTTCTTAATCTATAGTTTCTCTAGTTCTCTTTTTTCCCCACTTAGAGATTAATATTTAAGTAAGAAACAGTATAATTCTTTGAACTGCCAGCTTTTATTTTTAATTCCCTTAGTAAACTATTAATCTTTTAAAATAATTATCCTTGGATTACTGTTCAAGCAAAATTCTTATGGTCAATATTCCTAGGAAAAAGATGAGTTACTGACGGAAGGGCTGAGTTTTACTAGTACATTATAGCAGGTATGAACTTTGAAATGGGTTTTACTTATGTCAGGAATACAATGCAAATGCAAATATTCCCCTGTGTAAAATAATAGCAAATGAAAGGAAATGAACATAAACTACTGATTCAACTGATTGCAATCAATGCTAGTAAGGATGTAGAAATAGATGGTTTAGAAATTTT
The DNA here is from genome assembly GCF_018350175.1 of Felis catus. Taxonomy (NCBI): domain Eukaryota; kingdom Metazoa; phylum Chordata; class Mammalia; order Carnivora; family Felidae; genus Felis; species Felis catus. The sequence goes on from NC_058369.1 coordinate 106,614,724, forward strand.
CAAGAAGGTTGAACGATACTAATCCACTATCTTGAGTTATTTAATATGTCTTCAATAGATTCACATGCTGATGGACCTTTATTTATATCTTAGAATTGTCTTCTTTAAATACATATTTCATTACCTGTCTAATATTGAAAAAGTTAGGAAAATCATGGCTAATTTTTCAAACTTATTTAGTCTAATTTTTGTGTCTTCTTTATTGCTGCAAACTTCATCTTACCAAAAATTGAACTAGGCTTCTGAAATAACAAACATACTTTGAACAAATCTGGCTAATAGACTTTTGTGTTCTTGAAAAATACACTTCCGACCTGCACTAAACTTTTTATAATTACAGAATTAATGAAACAAGATAATGTATTTTGATTTGCATAATTATTATTTATTTGCTTTGACTTTTCAAATACACGTTGAAAGCAGGCCAGTGCTCTTTATCAGGTTTACAGTCATTTTTACAAAGTGATTTTGTTCTTAGGAATGTTCAAATAAAGTGGATTGATAATCAATAAAGGAAAATACTATATGAATTATTTTGATCTATATATTGGTTTAAGTATTTGTCCTAACAACACATTATCAGAGAACATATCTGAAGCCCATGCTTCATTTTTTTAAACTGTGCATTAGGAACATAAGATAGAGTTTGTGATGTATTTATGGGGTGCGTGACTTTACACTGAGTTGTAAATACAGCTTGCGCCTGACTTCAGAATTCCTTAATCATATTAGATGCATTCTTAATGATGTACATATCCCAGGTATTAACATCACACATAATAACAGATAATGAAAAAGTGTTTTTCTTATCTAGGGAGCATTGGTGAATGGGTTTTGGCAAGTGTGATGAAATCAAGCCAGAAGAATGCTTAAACAATGAGAGATGACAAGAGGGGGTTAGGAAAGTAGTATTCTTTCTATCCTTTCAAAATGGGAGTGCACTTGTTTAATGGGTTCAAGTAATTGACAGTATAGGATTTATCTAAATCCTCTTTCTAAACCATTCAAGAAAATAAATTATAGCCACTTTTTTTTTTGTATGACATGATTTACTTTCCTTACATGTTCTAAATCACAGCATTCTGCTGGTAGTGCAGTTAACAACGAGTAGATTTGGTCTGGAAAATATAGACGGTAGGAAAGTTGTCTGAAACGTTTCTGGAGCTGGTTTCCTCCTTGTACTTTGTCATTCAGAATGCACTTTGCCTCTCTGGAGAGCCTTCCACAGGGACCTCCAACGCAGGGCTCTGGGTGAGCCAAAATCTGATCCGTCCTCTACTTACCAAGCCATGCACCCTGTCACGGGGCTGCATTGACTGGGCAAAAGGGAAGCTTTTCCTTGGCTGAATGGCACTGTGCCGTGGCCAAGCATTGTATCCAGAGGGCAAATTCACCCAGATAATGTGTGGTTTCTATTGCTTCCACCTAGAAATTGTGCCCTTTTTTTCTGAATCACGCAAGTATGACACAGTGATCATGATTATCACAGACTACTCCCGTGACTCAGCAGTGTGCATTGCCAAAGGGAAAGAAAGCAGCCACACAGAAAGCCAGAGAAAAGTAAGAAGTCAAGTTATTTGATTTTGGATTCAGAAATAATCTTTGAAATTCAGGAAAGCCAGCTTTGAGAGGAAAAGCTTTGATTATAGGAATCTAGGTTTTTTTGAGTTTCAAAAGGCTAAGACCTGAAAGATAGAAAAAGAGATTGAAAATAGAGTAGATGGAAAGCTGAACTAACCCCAAAAAGAGGCAAATGTTCCCATGCTGAAAGAGAAAGGATTGTTTGAAGGGAAGAATAAAATTTAGACACTATTAGGGCCTTGATAAGGGACCTCTAACTTGCTCTCTTCTCCAGGGTCTAGTTTTCAGACAGGATGGAAAATGGAATCTTCAGATATTTGCAAGTCCTAAAATGCATGAAACTTGTCCCTTGATTTCCAGAATAAGTCTAGAAATATGGCGAACCTTGCAGGGTTCCCAGAACACACAGGTGCAGTATCACAGTTACAGGACTGACATGGTGACAATGTAGCTCATCAGAGGTGGCTTGCAATAGCCCTCTTGGTTTCCTGCAGCTGTCAAACTGCTTAACAGAATCTCTATAATATTTTCTGTGACACTGGGGGAAGAATCAAAAGGGCACAGAGCAAGAACTGGTGGAGGTGAGAAAGTGTGACAGACTGAAAAAGAGGCAGTAGCCTCAGAGAACCTAATGACTGGACACCAAACAGCTAGTGCAAATAGCATGAGTAATTCTACTTGAGTTAGATCCTGGATATAAAAATAACAGATGTCAGTGAGCCTGGGTGGCTCAGTCGGTTGAGCATCCAACTTCGGCTCAGGTCATGATTTCACAGCTCGTGGGTTTGAGCCCTGCGTCCGGCTCTGTGCTGACAGCTTGGAGCCCGGAGCTTGCTTCGGTTCTGTGTCTCCCTCTCTCTCTGCCCCAACCCACTCGCATTCTCTGTCTCTGTCTCTCTCAAAATAAATAAACGTTAAAAAAAATTTTAAATAGCAGATGTCTCCCTGTGCTAGTGCCTGGACTCTGTTTTAGCCACGAAGAATTTAGATGGGTAGAGAGAAACTTATTTGATCATGAAAAATCTAGATCACAATTTTTTTCCTCTCCATAGGCTCTGAATGGCCCTAAATTTAGTTATTATGGATGAAATGACAGTTTCATTTTTTCTACACCCAAGTTTGTGGCCTATGAAAATCCACATTTAACTAATGGGTGTAAAAAAACATTGCAGAAGAGAAACTTATTGAGTGTTATTCTTAGATTTATCATGTTTTTAAAGTTTCTTTATTTTGAGAGAAAGGGAGTGCAGGCATAAGTAGGGGAGTGGTAGAGAGAAAGGGAGAGCGAGAATCCCAGACAGGCTCCATTCTATCAGTGCAGAGTTCAACCGTGGGGCCCAACCCCATGAACGGTGAGCTCATAACCTGAAATCAAGAGTCAGATGCTTAACTGACTGAGCCACCCAGGTACCCCAACCATGTTGTTTTTAAAAAGCCGTTAAAATATGATTGCATTTTTCAAGATTCCTTTTATCTACAGTATTTGGGGGGACTCAGTTATTACCACAGTTTATTGATTCGTGGTTGCAGTTTGAGGGTCTTTATCAGTTAGCTACACACACGTTCACATCTAAGGTAAGGAAAATAAAATAAGACAGAGGAAGTGACCTGCTCATTTTGTGGCTGAGCAGGACTAGAACTTAAACTTTTAGATTAAGACCCAGTATGCCCTTTCCAATTTTCTCTCACAGTGTCATGTTCTGTCAAAAACTCACCTTAAATTTCTAGCAACAAATATCCACACTGTAAAACAATAAGCAAGTAAAAACATTGGCAAAAATCATTTGCCTGAAAACCAGAGTCATTGCTTTGGTATATTGTCCTCAAAAACAAAGGGATTAATAATCTTTATTAATTTACATATGGACGTAATTATATGGACTTTTATATTAGAGATATGTGAATAGATAATACATGCTTGCAAACTCACAAATATTTATCTCTGTTGATCAATTTTAGTAACATTTCTTCAAGCTGAGTATTGGGTAAAAAATTGTTCTAATCTTTCATAAATTATGCTGTCATTGCACATAGATCCAGATAAAAGAACCAAATTCTTTTACAGCACTGTCCCAACATGTAAAATGAAACATGGCCTTAGGAGTCATCACTGCATATTTTAGAAAATACAATCTTTTTTCTTGAATGTATTTGGGTAGTAAAATCATTTAATTATAATGTGTGAATGTATATATAAAAACTTCAGTGGTAACACAGAATCACTCAGAAATTTCACCGAGAGTGAGATTGTAGATGAAATACAAGGCATTTTTATGCTGGGTGTGAAAAAGCTGACTAAAATATTTACGTATTAATATCCCATTGCAAAGATCACTGTTAGCTCATTGGCCTTAAATTATTCACTAGGTTCAATGGTTATTATTTTTGGCTGCTGCAGCCAGACCTTATAAATACATTTCTAAGGTCATACACTCTACTTTTCATCTAAATCTTTCTCCTCCTTTTCTCTTTTAAAACGGAACATTAAATGAAATTTCCTGACATTCAACCTTAATGAGTCAAACACTTTTTTAGACCACAAATGAAACTACAAGGATATTATTTTTTATATTATTCAAGGAGTGATCCAGAAGTCAGGAAATAGGGGGTTTTAGTATCAACTTTAATAAATATTATTTTTTTACAATGGCAGTCACAACAGTACCTCTTTTGTTTGAAAAACCAAAATTAGCATATCAAAATGTAGTTTTGAAATAGATTTTTAGATTTCTCAGAGTTTATAATCTTTAATAGATGTTTTGCCTTGGGAATACCTTTGGGCAACAGAAATTTTAAAGGACTCCATCCATATTTCTTGTATATTGACTAAGCTGTGGTATACAGTTTTTGGAATAGGGGCATCTCACATCACTGTACAGCTGGAAGGACCTTTTATTTTGCACCACTCACATTTTACTTTGCCTTGAATTAAAACACAGTAAAGGATACATTTTCTCATCATGGGGGGTGCAAGGACCTGCTGAAAGTAGCCTGCATCAGATCAAAGAGTCCATATAGAATTTAAAAATAAATGTCTCTTTGGCTTAAAAACAAGCTTGGCAACCCAAGAGATAAAATTAAACTCTTGACCTGCAGTTGACCTGGGAAATCGTTTATGGTTTAGTCAGATTACCTACGATGTCAAATAACCTCACATTACCAATCATAAGAGAATTTGGTCAGTACCCAGTGAAGTGAATTTCATTCTAGGAGTGTGATAACTTTCATCTCTGTTGCTTGGAGCATTCTCTCTGGGTTAAACACTTTGTCATTTTTCTCTGTTTCTTCATGCCTTTATCTTTCTGCGTGATTGGGATACATTTTCTTCGATGTTCAACTCTCTATTCTTTACCACATGACTAAAATGTTAATTAGACAAAAATTTAGGATTATCAACTGCATAGTAGGTGTTATATTAAGAATGCTTTTTAAAGTATGTTTCCAAGCTCAGAATAAGGACAGAAAACTTACAGAAATGTTTCTTTCTCTGGTTCAATCCTATTTGTCTTCTGAGTGCAAAGTTCTGCTTCACTGCTTCTAGCTGGTTCTCACATTGACTTTCTCTCATGTTCTCAACTCCCCATGGCCACCCTCTAAAACTGCCTTCCTGGGCCATGAATCTCATTTCTAATTCCTATTTTATCTTCTCTGGAGCGGTAAAAAACAGGCTGCCAAATGGATAGACTGTTGTTTTAAGGCACAACTTTAAAATAATGACCATTTGGTGGATGAGAAGAACCAAATTACCAAAGCCTAAAAGAGAATTCATGAACATATGTTTGGGAAGCTTGGGGGACATCAACATCTACACAAGTGGCAGTAGTAGAGTGTCTAGAAGGCAAAGTAGTGTTTTAATTAATATGTATGAAAAAGATTACCACTGATAATCAAGAAATCGGTCCCACTGGTAGAAAAGATGGGATACTCAATTAGAGAGCAATATAAGGACAGACAAGACTGAATGGAATTGAGAAATTAAAAAATAGGATGACAAAAGAGGGAGGATATGGGAGTCAATTCAACAAATAGTTAGAGAACATCTACCTTATGCTAGGCCCTAAACTGTTTCCCGGAGTTACAGAAGGAATAACCAGGGAACTTAACCTTCTCTTGGGTATCAGAAAGTGCTTTCCTGAATACTTGTCCTTAACGCTAAAATTCTAAGCCAACACAAAGACATTCTGAAAGTAACAGAAGCAAAACTAAACAAGTGCAACTACATCAGAATCAAAAGCTGCTGCTCAACAAAGGGAACCATCAGCAATATGAAAAGGCAACCTGTGGAATGGGAGAGAATACTTGGAAACCACGTCTGATAAAAGGCTCATTTGCAAAATATATAAGGAAATTCCACAACCCAATAGACACTAAAAACAAATTACTCGATCAAAAAATAGGCAAAGGGTGTGCCTGGGTGTCTCAGTTTGTTAAGCATCTGACTTCAGCTCAAGTCATGATCTCATGGTTCATGGGTTCAAGCCCCACGTCAGGCTCTGTGCTGATAGCTCAGAGCCTGAAGCCTGCTTCAGTTTCTGTGTCTCCCTCTCTCTCTGCCCCTCCCCTGCTCACACCTGCTTGCTCGCTCACTCTCTCTCTCAAAAATAAATAAAACATTTAAAATAAATTTAAAAAAAAGGCAAAGTACCTGAACAGAGATTGTTCAAAAGACATACAGGTGTCTAACAGGTACATAAAAAGGTGGTCAGTATCATTAATCATCAGGAAAATGCAAATCAAAACTGCAGTGAAAGGTAACCTCACACCTGTTAGAATGGCCACTATTTAAAAAATAAATAAAAATAAAAAGCTAACAAATGCTGATAATGGTGGGGACAAAAGGGAACCCTTGGTTGGAAGATACATTGGTTCAGTCACTATGGAACAAAGTATGAAGTTTCCTCAAAAAATTATGAATAGAGCTACTATAAAAGGCAGAAATCCTACTGCTGGGTTTATATCCAAAGGGAATTAAACCATTATCTCAGAGAGATACCTTTACTTCCTTGTTCATTCCAGGATCATTCACAAGAGCCAAGATATAGAAACATTCACAGAGCCAAGATATCTGCATTTTAACTCAACCTTCAGTTATTAATTACAAAAAACTGACATTTTCTTCCCTACAAATTTGAATTAACTCATTTTCAAGTCTACCTGGCCAGTTGACACAGTACCACCTGGCTGGTTCATGTTTGTGATTCTATCATCTGTATCTTTAGACATATTCTGTAGGTACCATTCTATTTTCTGTATTTACTAATCTCAATCTATGAAATCTTTGGGAGTCTCACTATTCCTTCTTTTGTATCCACTGATTAAAAAAACAAAACAAGTTGTTTTTTAGAGCAGTTTTAGACTCAGAGCAAAACTGAGAGGAAGGTATTGAGATATTCCATATACTCCTAGGACTTTACCGGCACAGCTTTCCCCATTATAAATCCCCCACAAGAGTGGTAGGTTTGTTACAATTGACAAACCTAAATTGACACCTATTATTCTGATACCATAGTTTACATCAGGGTTCACTCTTTGTGTTGTACATTCTCTGGGTTAGGACACGTGTAATGACATGTGTGACCACTCTAGCATCCTACAAGAGTAGTTTTGCACCTCTAAAAATCCTTTGTTCTTCCTATCCATTCCTCTTTACCTTTAACTTCTGTTTGTGTGTGTGTGTGTGTGTGTGTGTGTGTGTGTGTGTGTGTGTGTGTGTGCGCGAGCACTGGCGTGCTTGTGAAGGTTCCAAGTTGAGCTCTTACTTCAAAAGACCTAAGTTGGTGATCCTTTACTGCAGAGAGAATTTGCATTTATGTCTGTCAGAAACCCAAAGGATAGTGCCAACACGGGAACATTCTCGCTCTCTTTAAGGACACTCTCTTCATGTTCAATCACTGTATTTTATTATTATATATTTCAAATGTCTAGCAGAGAACATGGCCCATAGTTGATGGTTCTTGAATTTAAATTATTCTCTCTGTGAGCAACCTAACGTTTAAATTTGGTGAATGTGTATCAATCTATACTTTTCTGCTTTTTTAAAGTAACAGTGTTTGGTTTCATATACCTACCTTTCTCTTTTCATTCAAAACTTATAAGCAAGATGCAGTGGAAAACTTAACTAGACTAAACCACTAAACCAACAATCTGAACATACCAATTTCACGTGCGTTCTGTGTAGTCAATATTCTGTCCGTGTAATTTCTAACATTTGCTATAATAACATAAAAAATATTAAAGATAGAACTCTGAGTAACATGTTTATGTAGGAAAAAATGAGTATGTTTCATTTTAGATTATAAACTTCAACATTTCTCTGAGAATTACATGGGACTTTGTCTACATTGACAAAGTAATTGGAACTTTTATTTCTGATACAGAGAACCATGGAACAGAAATGGACAGAGTAGAACTAACATTTGATACTAACTTGAGCTAATTAAGGATATATTTTTCTAACTGGAGTAGTGTTACCTATAATTAGGTTATCCTCTAGTTTATGTAAACAACTTTGTAGATCTCTACATTCAGGACTCAACATTTTATAGGTCAATGAAAAGTACTATACAAAGGAAATAGATCCATTCTGCACAAGTTTTCAGTTGACATATTTTACTACACCTCCCAGCAGTAATTTGAAATTTTATTTTACTGCTTTTGTTTGTCAGTACATATGTATTTTCCAACCTTTGTGTATTAGCTTAGTGTCCTTTTCTGCCAACCTGTAGCTGAATTTTAGCAAGGCAGAGAAATGGAAATATTGGATATTATACCTTCCATTAAGAAGAATTCAAGAGTACAGTAAACTAAAAGTATACACCTCAGGCACATTCTACTCTCTTTACTCTCTTCTAACTTCCCTGAGGCAACATGGCCAATCTCTCTATTAATAATGCCAAATTCGGGTTCTTGGGAATACATACAATTTCACAGTAACTGCTGTTAAAAGAAAATAGTATCACTAGATAAACAATGCCATACAAAATTTCCCACCTCCTAGCATGTTTTAACTAATAGGCACCAAACAAAAACAAAGCTTTTTATCTGAGAAATTAAAAATATCTAGCCTATGTTAAAATTCTACTGTGAAACTTGGTAGATATTTATTCACTTTAACAAAAATACACCATCAAGTTCTTTGAATCTGTTTGTTGATTTGTCAGTTAATACAAGAAAATAGAAAATAGAATCTGAAACCTACATTTATATGGTTCAGGTAATTTGAATAAGCTTTTTCCCCCCCTAGAATTAAGACAGGGTTTATACTAAGGAAAACCTTTTTTTCTACTCAGATTTGAAAGGTACTATTTTAGAATATGAATTGAAAAGCACAATTTGGAGAATCCTATGACTCAGCTCTAAGACACTTTGCTGCACAGGAGCCATGGAGTGTCATTTTAAATGTGTAAGTGGCATGATAAACCTCCCACTTTTCTAAGAATAGAGCTATCACTGGACCCTGTTATCTCACAACCCCAAGGTACAATATGATAATGAGGCCACTTAACATCAGTGCTGAAGGAGGGGGGAAAAGGGCGCGGATGAGGAGCTACAAGCATTTTAACTAGAAAGAAAATCAAATTAAAATATTAATTTACTGATTAATATAACATTAGCTGACCTATTTTCTCCAGCTTGTGAAACAACAAAGACTTGTGAAGCTAAATAACTGCCTAAAAGATAAATGTTTTAAGAATTCCCAGGGAGATGTTTAGCTCCTTTTTAAACATCATTAAAGATAGGCCGTGCATACATCAGGCAGTTTTATGCTTTCTGTGCTGAAACCTTCTGTTACCATTTATTCATGCAATCTCAAGAACAGAGGTTTGCTTAGGAGTCCTCCCTTGTTTCAAAATTAAGACCAATAGATGTCAGTTTTCTTACCCTTAGTGACTCATTGTAGAGTTGACAAGAATGCATATTCTTTCAAGGAAGTAATTCAGGTCACACTTGGAAATTTATTTTTTTAAACTATTCATAAATTGAGAAAATATTGATTTTAAAAATAGAAACCAGCAAGCTGCTGTCCACATGCTCACAGCCCCAGGACCTCCGAAATTCAAGCTGGTCTTCAAAGACGTGTATTGTAAAGAAACAAGACTGGCTTTTGTGCTGAGAGCTGAGTTCTTCGTGCAGTTCTTTTTCTAATCGCATGCGCCGATAAACCACATTTTTCTTTGTAAAGTTAGAGGGTTTTGAGCAAACCTTTTAAATATTTCTTGAATTCCAAAACTGCTAGCCATTTGATCAACTGAGAAAAAAATAAAATGGATTTCAATTCGGTGCTTCTGGTACATGGTCTGAAGAAAGCCGAATGGTTTTCTTAGGATAATATAGTGGAGATCCACTGGAGAAATGGTGATGATGGGGTATAGTCAATAAAGTGGAAAAGCTAAAGGTTTGGTAGGGAGATGAGATCTGGTTAACTAAGTGATAGATTGTTGAGACTAATGGAAAGAAAGGATCTAAATTATCTTTTTAGCTCTTGAGAATATTTTGTTGATTACTTACCCATTAACATACTTTGGGAGATAATGTTGACTTTTTTGTTTAACGTTGTTAATGGAACTGTATCCTTTGCCATAAACAGTAATACGATTTCTAAAAGCCAGTTTCCATGGCTGGGGACTCTTCAAAATGGGTCCCCAAGGGTTAATGCTGAGTCCATCTCTAAATTGTAGGACTTTTTTACACCATGAAACATACAGAGGTAGAAGTTTCCTCCCTCTTTTCATTCAGAGTTTCTCTTCTATAATACATGCTTTAAAAACAATTTTTGGGGGCACCCGGGTGGCTCAGTTGGGTGGGTGTCCGGCTCTTGATTTCAGCTCAGGTCATGATCTCACAGCTGGTGAGATGGATCCCCACACCAGGCTCTGCAATGACAGCATGGAGTCTGCTTGGGATTCTCTCTCTCCTCTCTCTCTCTGCCCCTCCCCAACTTGGGTGCATGCCTATGTTATCTCTCTCTTTCTCTCTCTCTCTTTCTCTCAAAATAAATAAACTTAAAAACAATTTTTTTTCTCAACTTCCATAACAGTTTGTTCCTTTTTAAATTAACATGCCGACAGAACATTCCTGGAGTTCTTCTAATATTCACGTTTCTGTGTCAGCTCTTTAGCTATTCTTCAACTGCAACTTCCCTTTTTTGTTCGTGTTATGCTTCTCTCCCTCCCTCTTCCTCCCTCTCTCTCTTTCTCTAACACACACATACACACCTTTTGAAAATTTGTTAGACTAGTTCCTGCTGTGTATGGTCTATGTTACCTTAAACTACTGTCCCTCAAAATCAAGAGACATCATACAGTAGTATGCTAGTGAATGTTTGACAAATTTCTCTGGAAAGGAAAACAAATAAAAATCCTGATATGTAATGTTTGCTTCTTTCTCTGGTATAAATGTTCTTACCATGGTTGATTTCTAGCTCCTGAGGTGATCTCACTGAATGTGGGCTTGGAACAATATACGTATACAACTGGCAGAAGTTGAATGACAATTCTTTTACCTGGGCCTCTTCTAAAGGTTGTCCATGCATATGGTAACCTTAAAAAATATGTCAACATCTCCCTTTGCCCCTGTCCCCCAACAAGGAACAAGCTTACTTCGTAATAAAAAAAAGGATATTTTCTCCAAGCTCATTGTCCCAGAGCTGTGACAGAAATGCACTGTGCTTACAGCATTCATCTGGGCCATATTATGTCACACATGTGAGACTTGAGGATAAAGGAAATAAATATGCTGATGTTTATGCTGACTTCTGTGCCACGAGTATAAAATGTTTTGTCTCTTAGAGGTCTCGTATCATCTGCCCATAAGTAGGATTAAAATCAAACCTTGATGGATATCCTATATGTTGAACCTGATAGAAACACATATATGTGAAAAGTCGTCTTTATAATTTGGCAATAAGTGGGAATTCTTCATTGATGAAAACAATAGGAATAGTATAAAATAATTTTATGAGTACCAAATACCATTGCTAGAAATTTCTAATTCTAATACTGTACCAGTACATTTTTCACTTTGAAGCATTCACTGACCATTTATGTACTGAATTCCGTTGGATTTTCATTGGATTTTTCTTTTCTTTCCTGCCTTGCGTTGCCGTGATGTATTTTACAAAATTTAAAATCTGAAATCTTCCAACACCAATGCCGAGAATATTTAACTAGATTTCACAATTTTAAGTTGTAATTGGAATTCTCTGACAGTCAAATATGTAAGTACTTATTCTCTCAATACATGGGGAGATAGACAAAGAGTTTTTATCTAAAATCTCCAGAGCCATATTTGCAAAACGAATAATTTGCTGGCAATATTCAGTTTCTGTAAATATTTTCCAGTAATAGCAAGTTCTGGGCCAAATTTCTTTGACTAAAATATATACACTCAACTTCAAGAGGAAGAAGGATTAGATTAAATCAGTGCCAGAAAAATGACCTTGATTCCATGCCATCCCCAGGCTTCATCTCACTACAGACCAACGTGGTCCACCAAATGTGGCACACCATTTCCTTTTCCTCTTTCTTTCCTTCATGTTCTCTTTCTCAACAAATTATTATGTAACAGATTTAAGGTTTGAGGTTTATTATTCTTAATCACTACATACCCTAGGGTAAATAAATAATTTTTTCTTAAATCTTTACTTGGTACTACAATTCTCAGAATGTCACTAAAGACATTAAAATAACCTCATGTTTCTTTAATAGAGTATTAAATGTCAAGATCTTGATAAAACAGTACAAAATTGATACTTAATAAGTGATAAAAATTGTGCATATATTAAGTCCTAAATGCTGCTCAATATAGACTAAAAAAATTGTTGTTAAGTAATGTTAGTTAATGATACTGTGAAAAACCTTCATTTATCTCATATTACCAGATGTAAATGTAACTAATTATATTACAATAATACAATTTAAAACATTAGTTAAATAATATGAGAATTTTATCTAGTTTGCTTAGTATCTTCTATTATAAAAAGTAATAATGTCTATTTAAGTGACATTATACCAAATAAGAAACATGAAATGAACAAAAATAATCAAGTGTGAATTACAGATAAATGTCAATCTATTTTTAACTCCTTGATGAGTTAACAGAAAGTAAATTCTTCCTTTTGTTTCTTGGCTGACAGTATCCTTCTCACCCACACTCAAAACCTACTTGAGTTTCATCCCAGTGCTATGAAAACATCTTGTGGTATTCTAACAGGGCCGTGCCCTGTACCCATTAGAGATAGCGTATAGAGAAATGATGCCAAAAATGTGCCAAACGAAACTCTAATATTTATTTCAGTTCAGCTCATAATGCATATGAAAAATGCTAGCTCTTAGTGTCCTTTTTATCAAGGTCTTTGTCCTAATATTCACTCAAAGGCTAATTCACTCTCTTTTTTTTTTTTTTTTTTTTTTAACTCTGCCAAGGTCTATTTGAGTCACTCCCATGGGTCTTAATGGCAGATAGCCTGCTGATATCAAGTGCCCTCACAATCCATACACAAGTTGAGATCAACGATGATGGGAATTTTTGTAGCAGGATTTTAAGAGTAAACTACAACATATGCCATAGAATAATTTTGAGGAAATTATGCACAAAGGGAAGTAATTCAGAGATCTGTCTTTCCATTATTTGACTATCTACTTAGGCATTTTCACGCTGTCGCATTTACTCTGCAGGATATTCCTGCAAATTTGATATTATCAATCCCACTTGAGATCTTAGACTCAACTTCACATGGTTCAAAACTGATAAAGTGAGACTTAACCAATGCCCTATGCTTTCTCCATACATCTTTTTCTTTATAATTAAACAGGATTTTAAAAAGGGTTAGTAAATTCCTGATCCTGATGGTGATTATTTCATCTCATAAACTATAAGAAAATCATACTTAATTTTTGCAAAACCCTATGTTGGATACTGATCAGTATTTGGTGAAAGAGTACAGTGTTGAATAATCTCACAGCCCAATTTTCTGAAAGTTCATTATAATTCAATAAGAGATCCAGGATAATAATGGTACGTATAAAACAGGTTTTAGTAGGCCAGTAACATATTTTAAACATGTCAATTTTAAGATACTTCTTAGACAAGGTTATTCATTCTACATTGGGGGACAACATTTAAGGCAAGGTGCAACCTAAGAGAAACTCATCACCCAAAGTTTCTACATTATACATTTTTACTTGCCTTTTTATATTATGGATAGTAACACTTAATCATTTTTGCTTCACCTTAAAGTTACTATTTTATTTGTACCTTCTTGACTGAAATTCTAGATTTATGTTTTAAACTTTATGTATTTTTTATAATACAGTAAGGAAAATCCTTTATTTTCATTAGCATCTTGTTATTTAAGGATCTGATCTGTATGTGTAGCTTTATGTTGCCTTTCTGGAAGAATACATAGCCAGTGTAATTCCAAGCTCATTTTGGTAGCTAAACAACTCTGTTCTTTTTTTGTTCTTCATTAAAAAAAATAGTCTTCCTGTTTCAAAAGTGGAAAGACTTGGAAGATTTACTTTGATCAGACCAAATGAGCCCTTCTTATGATTGCTCTATTTGAGACCAAATATTTCTTTTTTTTTTTTAAATTTTTTTTTTTCAACGTTTTTTATTTATTTTGGGACAGAGAGAGACAGAGCATGAACGGGGGAGGGGCAGAGAGAGAGGGAGACACAGAATCGGAAACAGGCTCCAGGCTCCGAGCCATCCGCCCAGAGCCCGACGCGGGGCTCGAACTCACGGACCGCGAGATCGTGACCTGGCTGAAGTCGGACGCTTAACCGACTGCGCCACCCAGGCGCCCCAGAGACCAAATATTTCTAAAGCAACTTTATTTTACCTTTCCTAAACCAATGTAGCAAAGTCAAAAAGGTACTGAGAGTCCAGTCTATTTACTGCTTATGGGACTGTGCAGTTCATGGTTTCTCACCAAATGTTAGATCTAAAATAAAATAGAATCCATAAAACCCAGTGGATTTTTCATGTTTGTAATAACGACTGGAACTGGAGAGAAGGACAAAAGATATGATGTATTTTCATGGTAACTGTATTATAAATAAAACCAAAAGAGAGAATTTCACAGTCATTCAGACATAACAAGTAATAATACATGGGAAATGTCTTAAGAAAACCAGGAAATAGTCCAACAGATCTTCCCAGCTATCAATAAAGAGGCTTTTTCATAGATTTTTTAAAAATTAAAATAGAATTAATGCACCTGCTTATCAACAGAAAAGAGAGAGTATGAGGGGGTGAAAAAGTGAGCAAAAAGTCAAGATTTTCAGAACTTCCCTGTTAGATTTCCTAAGATGCCACTTTGACCCTGCTACTTTGTTAGTTCTCCTTCCCCCATCCCTGTCGTCCTCCACATCCCTTGCCTTTCTCTAAAGTCTATGGCTTTCTGAAAAAAAGATAATTCACTTTTACCATAATGCAGAGAATAAATAAATAGTAACTACTTTAACTTTTACTTTATCACTTACCTACTTCGCTTCTACCAACATAACAATTTCATGGTATCCTTTTCCTATTAGACATGTTAAAAGATAGCCTGAGATCCTAAAAATATTTGAGAAACATGTTTAAACCATCTGAGGAACTGATTTTATGACATGTGACAAGAAGCAGTGCATATCTATTTTAAATATTATGTTCTGGATATTGTAATATGGTAAGCACAAAAAAATCCCCCTTCATAATCAACCTGGTTAAAAGACAAACTATTGAACTCTTGGAACACTAACTTATATTTTTAACTTTTATATTTTATATTAATCATTGTTTTATATTAATTTAAAATATAAATTTTATAATCTTTCTGTTACTATTCCCACATTTCCTTCTTCTTGCTCTTTTTTTTTTCCTATGCCTTCCCCCTCCTTCAGAAGTTCTAAACATTTATTATGTGCCTATTACTTGGCAATTACTTGATTAGGTAAGTTGTGAATGTTGCTACATATAGTGCTTAAAATCATCTTATGAAATTAATGATGTTAGAATCTTCATTTTAAAGTTCAGAAACGTGAATAAAAACAAAGTTGAGAAATTTGAAGCTCTAAGAGGGTGCGTTTCTAGAAAGGAGATGTTTCTTCATTTGACCACATGGAAGAATCAATAAAATGGAGATGTACAAAAGAAATTAAAACATTCGAAAATCATACCATTACTATCACAGGTTGTCATAGACTTAAAGTCAAGGAACATATTTCTTGTACACACAACCCCAATGTAGTGTATGTACTGGTGTTGAATGTGCCCATGGTTGAGGTGAGAGACAGGTGGGGAAATTCACTCAGCATATTGTCCTAACATTTGGGAGAAGTATCTGAAACATCATGAACCAGCAATGAAAAGAGCAGGGATAGAAGTAAGAAGCATTTCCCCCCAGCCTTGTAATGAACATTCATTACTTAGCTAACCCAAATAAATACACCATCAAAGGAACTGCAAAATAAAATGTGTTTTGTCAAGTTTTTCAAATACAGTTTTTTAATCTTTTAGACTTCACAGAGGTTAGTAGGACTGAAACTAAAATGTCAAGTCAAAAAAAGGTGGTACATACTTGTTTATATAAAAATCATTCCTGTCAATTATAAAACTATTATTTAGATATTTTAGTGATTGTAAAAACACAGTGGCCCATAATTTGTACTCTCTGATAGGTTTGCATTTTACAAGATGCTTGTCCTGTGAGTCAAACAAGTTATTCCCAGGTACACAGCAGTCAACTCCTAGGCAGGGCTAACTGCATCATAGCAACTGGTGTTTCTCTATCAAGCTGAAATTTCTATCACAAATAGAACTCTGTAACTCTAGGTGACATCTAGAAATGATCTTCATTATAACATAACAGCTGAACTGATTTTAATTGCCATATTTCAACCTGAATTAGAACTGGATCTTAAACATTGAAGAACAGATTGGTAGATTCCTTGCTCAGTAACTCCTCATTACTTGACTACTTTAACATGACTTTTCCAAAACTTTTTGTTTATATTTAGTTAACTAACATTGTTAATTTCAGGTTAAAGTGAGCACATCCATGTAACCACTAACCAATAAAAATACAGCACATTAGTGAACACACTAGAAGGCTACCTTAGGGCCGTATCCCAATCACTCTCCCTGTTCCCTACCCAAAATGAACACTCTATCAATTAAAAATATACATATTTATTTTCAGAGAAAGGGAGAGAGAGAAAGCAAGCATGAGCTGGGGCAGAACAGAGAGAAAGGGAGAGAGAGAATCCCAAGCAGGCTCCATGCTGTTGGTGCATAGCCCAGTGTGGAACACTATCTCACAAACTGTAAGACCATGACCTGAGCCAAAATCAAGAGTGGGACACCTAACCAACTGAGCCACCCAGGCACTCCAACACTATCTAAATTTTTATCTCAATTTTTGTTGCATAATTTTACTATTTTTTAAACTTTATATAAAACAGAATAATGTATTATTTGTGTCTAGCTCATTTCCCTCAACATTGTATAATTTATCCACTTGGTTGACTATAGCTATACGGTATTTCTTTGCTATATAATATTCTCTTGTATGAATATATCACCATTTTTTTTACCTAGTCTATAAATTAGACACTTATTATTTATAGTTTGGGACTACTATGATAGTGTTCCTATGAATATTCTCACACACATTTTTTCAGAGCCAAGCCAAAACATTTATGTTGAGTGAGATTGTTTTGACACTGAACCAATCCTTTCAACAAAACAATTTTGTATGGTGTTTAAGTACATATTTTCTGGTCAGTTGGTTATTCCTACATTTTTCTAATAAGTGATTCTTACACATGACAAGTCCCAGGTGGCATAAAGAATTTTCCTGAAGTTTGACTCACAGATCACAGAGCACTTTAAGTAAAATTTAAAAAGAAAAGAAAAAAAAAATGTCCATCTATCAAAATCAAGTAAACCTGTTGGGAATGTGGGAGAGAAGAGGTGACAGGGGCAAGTGCTAAAGCCCATCTCTCCAACCAGCCAATTGGAGCTAACACTGAGGCACAGGCCCTGATTCTGGAGATTCGCATAATACATAACAGATAGACTCTGAAATTTTAGTGCATTGTAAACGCCACTTTATTGAGATGTAACCAAGAAAAATGCACGTAGGTGAGGTTACAATTCGATGAGATTTGACGTGTATACACCCATGAAGCTATGACCACAATCGAGATAACAAAGTCATCACTCCTGAAAATGTCCCTGTGCCTCATTGAGCTCTCCCACCCACACAGAACTCTTGAGAGATTCACTAACGTGTATTCTATCACTACAGAAGTTCACATTTTCCAGAAATGTATATAAATCACACAATACACATTATTTTTTAAAATTTTTATTGAGGTATAGTTGACATGTTAGTTTCAGGTGTACAGCAGTGATTCAATAATTACATACTCTTTGGAAAGTTTTTTTTTTTACTCTCCATGTTTATTTTAGTATTTAAGTGTGATTCAAGAGTTCATTTCTTTTTACTTCTGAATAGTATTCCATTATATGGATATAAATTATGTGTTTATCCATTCATCTATTGATGGACATTTACATTTATTGAGATGATTTTTTGTTGCCATTTTTTGAGGTCAGGAATCATAATGACTTTGAATGTTAAGCGGATTTACATTCCTGGTATAAAACTGACTTGGTCATAAAGTATTACCTATTTTATAAAATGTTGCATTTAATTTGTTAAAATTTGGTGTAGAATTACCACGTCTGTGTTCAGAGGGTTATTGGTCTGTGGTTTTCTTGTAGTGTCATTTGTCTAGTTTTGATATCAGGACGATGATTCACTCCAATTTTTCACAGACTTACTATTCTTTATACATTAGGTAGAATTGGTCATACAAGCCATTTGGATCTCAAGATGTCTTTGTACAAAGGTTTTTAACCATAACTTTAATATCTCCTTACAACTTTAATAGTTGTAAAGCTACTCAGGTTATCTGTTTTATCTTGAGTAAGCTATAGTTATTTGTGTCTTTCAAGGAATTTGTCCATTTTACCTAAATTCTAGAATTTATTACTATAAAGTTGTTTATAATAGTTCTCTATCCTTTAATATTTGTAGAAAATACAGTGTTACTGTAACCCATCTCATACCTGATATTGGTTACGTTGCGTCTTCTTTCCATTTTTTTTCCTAGCAGTTTGACTAGAGGTCATTAATTTTATTTATTGTTTCAAATGACCAATATTTGGTTTAACTGATTTTTGTTTCTGTTGCTTTTCTGCCTTCTTTTTCATTAATGCTTGCTCTTCTATTAATTTCCTTTGGTCTTTTTATATTGGGTTTGATTGGTTCTTTTTCTAGTTATTCAAGGTGATAGCTGAGGTTATTGATTTATGAACTTTCTCCTTTTCTAATATTGGCATTAAGTGCTTTAAATTCTCCTGCAAGTACTATTTGAGCTACATTTCACAAGTTTTGCTATATTGTGATTTCATTTTCTTTTGTTTCCAAATGCTATCTAATACCACTTTATATTTTCCTCTTTAACATAAAGGTTATTTTAAATGGTCAGTTTTCAGTATTTGGGACTACCCAGATAACATTTTGGTTTTGACTTATAACTTAATTCCACTGTGACTAGAGAACATAATTGATATGGCTTGATGTTTTGAAATATGAGACTTGTGTTACTGTTCAGAATACCATTTACTTGGTAAATGGTCCATGTGCTCTTGACAGAAATAAGTGTTCTGCTGTTGGGTAGACTGGTCTATAAATATCCATGAGACCAAATTGGTTGACAGTGTTGTTCAAGTCTTTTATATCCCTACAGATTGTTTTATTTTTTGGCGGGAGGGGGTTGGGGTTGAGGGGACAATATCTGCTGCTTCTGTCATATGTGAGGGTGATACTGACTCTCCAATTAAAATTGTGAATTTGTCTAGTCCCTTTGCAGTTCTGTCAGTTTTTGGTGTACTTTGAAGCACTTTTTTAGATGCATATATGTTTAGGATTTTTTTTTTTTTGGCCTCTTTGATTAATTGACCCCTTTATTGTTTTGAAACGACGCTTTGTTCCTGGTAACAATCGTTACTCTGAAGTAGAGTTTGTCTGATATTATTATAGTTGTTCTACCTTTCTTTATGTTAGTGTTAGTTTGGTATTTATTTTTCTGGTTTGAGATTTATTGTATTTTTTATAATTACTTTTTTTCTCCTACATCTGCTATAGCTTTTTGTTATTTTAGTGATTATTTTAGAATTATAGTACATATCTTTAACTTCCCAGTATGCTTTCAGGTGAAGTTATACCATTTCACGTGTGCTACAATACTTTAGAATTATAGCCTTTATTTCTTCCACTCTTAGCCTTTGTACTAATTTTTCATACACCTACGTAAGTTATAAATTCTGTATCACAGTCATTGTTTTTGTTTAAGCAGTTAATTATCTGGTGAAATGAAATATTTAAAAATATTATATATTTTCCAATGTAATTACTATTTTATGATCTCATTCTTTTTATTAATCTATATGTCCATTTTCTTTCCAATTGAATGACTTCTTTTAATATTTTTCCTAATGCATTTCTGAAGAGTATGAATTTTTTCAGCTTCTGTAGGCCTGCAAAAAAAAATTTACTTTTTTTTTTTAAGATATCATTGCTGGAAAACAAATGGTAGGTTCACAGGTTTTAGGGTTTATTTTTCTTTTTTGTGCTTTAAAAATATTACTCCACTGTCTACTTACTTGCATTGTTTCATTGAGACTTTTTTCTTAGTAATGTTTCTTGTTTCTCTGGCTGCTTTTATGATTTTTCTCTTTTTGATTTTTGGTTTTATGAAGTTTGATTGTAATTTGTTTTTGTATATTTCATGTTTCTTATGGTTGGGATTCATTAAGATTTTTGGATCTGTGTTTACAGATTTTATCGAAATTAGAAAATTTCGGCCATTATCACTTAAAATATGTCTGTCAGCTCTCTTCTGTCTTTCAAGGATTCAAATTACATGTGTATTAAGCTACTCAACACTTGCCCACAGTTCCCTGATGAGCTTAATGTGTTTCCTGGTTTTTTTTTTAATTTTTTTTTAACATTTATTTATTATTGAGAGACAGAGACAGATCATGAGCACGGGAGGAGCCGAGAGACGAGGAGACAGAATGTGATGCAGGCTCCAGGCTCCAAGCTGTCAGCACAGAGCCTGACGCGGGGCTCAAACTCACAAACTGTGAGATCATGACCTGAGCGGAAGTCAGACACTTAACCGACTGAGCCACCCAGGTGTCCCCCTCTGTTTCATTTTAAATAGTTTCTATCATAATTTTTTCTCATTAGGGGTCATATTTTTTTCTTGAAAAGATTCTTGATTTTTTTTTTAATTGGGTACTAGCCATGTGAATTTTACCTTGCAGATATCTGAATGATTTTAAACTTTTTATAAATACTCTTAAGCCAGTTTCTTGGATATAGTTGAGTTATTTGGAAATAGTTTGATCCCTTTAATGCCTTGGCTAATTTTTTTTAATGTAGGACCAGACTATTAACTAATGACTACCTACTCCCC
The DNA here is from genome assembly GCF_018350175.1 of Felis catus. Taxonomy (NCBI): domain Eukaryota; kingdom Metazoa; phylum Chordata; class Mammalia; order Carnivora; family Felidae; genus Felis; species Felis catus. The sequence goes on from NC_058369.1 coordinate 106,635,843, forward strand.
AATACTGAGGATAACTTTTGGTAACTTACCCAGTACTACATGAATTAGGATGCCTTTGGTTGGGCTGGTAAGAACAGGCACTATTCTTAGCTCCATGTGTAGTCTTGGTATTGTTCCCTCCAATTATTTGGGTAATTCCTTCCCCACGCTTAGCTATTTTTCTTATATCAGTAATCGCTGCACAGTCAAGAAGACCTTCCATAAGCCTCTGGGCTTCTCTTCTTGTAAAGCTCTCTCCTTTCTGGTACTTTGTGCTGTGAACTTGAGCTGCCTTTGTTAGACTCCTGGCATCATCCCCTGAAGAAGTCCATCAGACTCTGCCTAGATTCCCTCCCCTTCCCAGGAAACTCTGTGAAAACATTAAGTTGGGACACTTGTAGGACTCAGCTTATTTGTTTCCTTTATTTCATGGATAATTTTGCAACATTGACTGATGTTTAGTGTCTTGAATATATTTTGTACTGTGTTATAGTTGTATCAGGCAGGAAGCTGAATCTAGCCCTTGTTATTCTGTCTTTCCAGAAGTAAATATTTCCACATCTTTACATTTGAAATATTCTATGGACAGCTTACTGTGTAGTTATGGTTGAGGACTACTGTCTTAGATGTTTGCATTGGGGTGCGATAATTGATACCATTAAATGAAATTTACCTGGGTTTTTATCAAATAAAATAAAAGAGGGCATAGAGTTATTCCTGACATATACTTAACACTTAATAGCTACTATTTACGGGCCATCATTTTTAGGGTACCTATGAATAATAAGAGACGTTGTACTATAACAGAAAGAGCCATAAACAAGACTTGAATAACCTGGATTTTGGTTATTGATTGCCCATGTATTAGTATCGGCAACCATTTAAACTCCTGAAGTCTAGTTCTTACAAATTCACTGACGATAGAAACATTTTCCTTCATTCCTTTAGTGATAATTGGCAAGATTAATATACCAAAGATTAATATCCTTTGACAAAATGAAAACTGTCTCACTTATATGTGATATTAATTCTCAGTTTTGCCTAGTATGGGTTTGTTAATTTCTACTTAACTAGGTGCTCCGCTTTCCTCAAAGGAACCATTTGTGCCTACAAAGTCTTCAAAGTATGGCCCTTAAAAATAAGTATTTGGAAGGATTTTTAAAACTTAACATAATTCAGAAAATTTTCAAACATATTTTTTAAAAGTTAAAAAGAGGCTGATTTTTAAAAAAAGAAAACCGAACAGAGGGTAGGGAAAAACACACAAAAATGTTTTTCTGTTGATGTCTTTATTTTATAAAAATAAGTTGATGGCATTACATACTATTACTACAAAATTATAGAAATATTTCCTTATTATGTATCTGATACATCCCATATGTCAGGGGATTTGAGTTCATTATGCCGATGATACCCAATAATGTTTATATGTATCAGAAGTAGTCCGATTAAGACAGTTATGCTCCAAAAAACTTAATTCTGGTTCTGAAAGTATAATCACACAACCACAAAAGCACATGCTTATTTGAGGTATGGCCGCATTTGCATGAGGCATACTTCACAGTTAACTATAGCCAGACTAAATTGCTGTGGAAATACCAGAAGCAAAGCTGCAGGTACAGCACTCCTTTAGACCGTCTATCAGAAATGTTAAATGTCATAGTGCATAATTTATCAATGCTAATAGCCCTCGGTGCAGATCTGAGGGAATTAACCTATACAGCCCAACTATTTATCACATCACAATATATAAAATGTACTTTTAATTAATAAATGGACAATCTATTGCCTTCATGGATGCAGCTGATCAATCCTTTTTTATTTTCTGTCTACAGTTTGGGTCCTTTTAATGGGTTTTAATGGGTTTTTCTGTGCACTTGCACAGCTGAGTTTATGCACTTACTTCCTGGAACAGTTTCTATACTTTGTGGCATAATTTCACAGCCTCCTTGGTACTTTTCCACAGCAATATCAGTATGAAAATAATCATGCTTCTTGGTATTTTAAAATGGCATTCATTACTCTTGAGCTGACCTCACTGGCACTAACCTATCTGAAAGTCATAAAATTAGTATAATGCAGTTCTCATCAATATACTAAGTCTATAAAGCTCTGACTTGATAGTTTACATGTGCAAAGATTTTTAAAAATACAGTGGCTCACTATACTCATTAAAAGTGAAGCAAGCAAATAGAACAGGAAAAACAGTTTTAGACGAATGTTACCAAAGCATCTGAGATATTACTTAACATATTAAGGCAACTTCTGAATTCAATTGTCTATTTACATTTGGCATGAAATCAAATTGAGTAAATTTGATGATACTGCCCAATTGCTTCTTTCATATTTACAAATAGGATATGTATTTTCCAGGAGTTTGATTTAGAAACATGAACAATTACTTTGCAAAGTAAACTATTTGGAAGTCATTGATGGTTTCAGCACTTTGCACTGGAACAGTCACAAATACTTGCATCTGCAAAATAATGACTTAAAACAAGAGAATACATACCATGAGGTGTTTTTTTTTTTATATCCTGAATATTCTCTAAAACATGTTTTGATTCCTCTTAAGTATACCATAAGTTTTAGTAAAAGGCTGAAAAAATGAAATGGCAAGACTCTTACTCATAAATAATCATATAATTATAATAACTTGATTTTATAAGGATATTATTCCTTCTCATGGTGCCCTATCATGTCCTTATGCCTTAATACTTCAATTTTCAAATCCAAATACCAAGGAAGACAGAAGATCTTACAATGAGCTCCATTTTCCAGATTAATGCACCTGAGCAACATTTTTCCTTATTTAATATCCCTTACTCATTTCCTCTCCTGTTGTAGGGATAGCACAGCTGTTTATCTGGCAATTATCTTTGAATCTATTAGTGAAAATGTCTAAATTAATCATAAAAAGACAAGTACATCACGGAATGCCTGTGCTATGAATACCTCACCATGTTGTATTCTTTCTGTCATTTTGTCTGGTTCCATATGGCAGCATTGGTTTCTTGATACGGCACATGGAAAATTTATTTCCAATAGAGACACCAATATAGATTTATTAGAGTATACTATTTGGTTATGGTGATCCTTTCATTTACCCCAACAGTTCAAGTGATGTTAACTTTATCTATGTGGGTACTTTTAAACAGTCCACAAGAATTTGCATATCTGGGAATTGTGGGCAGTAGGCATAATCGACTTTGGTAACATATCTAAAAGTTTAATGGGTTCAATATTTGAATCAATGATAAGAAAATAGGTTTCATTCAATTGAACAAACATTGTCTGTTACCTCTTTAATATATATACTGTGGGCAATCTAAAGATAAAGAAGGAAGATCAAGCATATAAGCTGACAGAGAACAAAATAAAGAGTGTGAATGTGGAATGTCCTAGAAAATTGGGTATAAATCAGCTTGTGTCGCTAATTTAGTCATTCAATTAAGGAATATCAGAATTTATAAGATGAAACTTAGCATAACTTTTACAGATGGGGATAACATATGACCTAAAAAAAAAAAAGAAGTTGCTCCCCCAAGAGTTCAAGGTCTACTAGGTGTAACAAATCCAAAGGTACAAATCATAATACACATGTCAGTGGTAACTGTTGTGATGAAATGAAAGTGCCCTAGGAGCACAAAGTGAGGAAACCGTGTCTGTGCCCAGCCAAGCTTCACAAACAAGTGACATTAAATCTTACAGTATAATTGGTAAGGTTATATGTGGATTTATATAAAGGGAAAAACCCTTATTCAATAATTATCCCCCAGGAAGAGGAATTGCCGTTGCGAGCAATCAGAGAAAGGGAAGGAAATAAGCTCTTCAGATGTGTTTGGTCCTCTCAGAAAGAGAACTAAATAAAGACTGAGTGTCCTTCAAGTTTGAAAAGTCTCCTCTAGGTCTAACTCTACCTGATATGAGCTGAGATGTGATCACATCTCTTGTGTGTGTTCAGGATCTGTAACATTTTAGGGAGGGTAGGAATGCAATCATTCTTGTTTTTTGCACACAGCTTCTGAATTTACCATGTTTGCTTCTCATATTCCATTTCTAATTGGTTTGTTTCTACACGTGTGTGATTTATGTAGTTGTGCCTGTATTAGTGATTAAAAGCAGCTTAAAATAACACGTGGATGGCACAATGACTTTACTCCCACACCAAGGGACAGTGCCAACGTGGAGCCCTATGTTGAGAAGGGTTCCAAGGACATATGCCATCACCAATTAGCTCAGAGTGAAAGAATATAGTAGGAGTACAAGGACCCCATATTCACTGGCTCTAGGGTTATGAGTGAAGACTTAAGTCAACAGACTTGGATTTCAGTCTGAACTCTGTCACTTACTAGTTGTATCTCTTGACACAAGTTACTTAACCGCACTAAACCACTATGTCCTTTCCTGTGAATTGGGACTGATAATAGTACCTACCACATCCATGCTTATAGTAAAAATTATATGTGATAACACAGGTAAAGTGTTGACCACAGTGCTTAGTGCATATAACCAGTCTGTAACTTGCTATGTGATTTATAAAGTGTTGGCATATTGTAGACCACAATGAATAATAGCCTTAGAATTAACTGCATAAATTTTAAAAAACAAACTAAATATGCTTCTTCCACATAAATGTTTTGAGGTATGAATGTGTTGGCATCATAGTAACTCCCACATGCATTTATTAATTGATTTATACTACAAATATTTATCAAACAACTACTTTATTTTTTATTGAGGTATAATTGACATACAACTCTGTATTAGTTTCAGGAGTACAACATAATGATTCAGCATTGGTATATATAGGCAATGAGCACATAAGTCTAATTAACATCTGTCACCATAAATCGTTTCATAATCTTTTTCTTGTGATGAGAACTTTTAAGATCTACTTTCTTAGCAAGTTTAAAATATCCAATACAGTATTATTATTACCTGTAGGTGTTATGCTATACATTACATGCCCATGACTTACAGATTTTATAACTTTGACTCTCTGCCATTTAGCCCACCCTCATGCAACACCTCTGGCGAGCATCAATCTGTTCTCTTTAGTTCTCTTGTTTTTGTTTTTGTTTTGTTTTGTTTTAGATTCCACATATATGTGAAATCATTTGGTATTTGTCTTTCTCAACCTAACTTATTTCACTTAGCATACTATCCTCAAATGCATCCATGTTGTCACAGTGGAAAGACTTCATTCTTGTTTCTGGCTGAATGACTATAACCAAAAAGACAAGAAATAGCAAATGCTGGCAAAGGTGTGGAGAAAAGGGGACACTTATGTACTGTTGGTGGAAATGTAAATCGGGACAGCTATGATGGAAAACAGTATAGGGATACCTCATAAAATCAAAATAGAACTACCCTATGCTCCAGAGCTTCTGCCTCCAGATATTTGAAGTAAACAAAACACTAATCTAAAAACATAGGTTCAATCCTGTGTTCCATGCAGCATTATTTCCGATAACCAAGGCAGGGAAACAACCCAAGTGTCCACTGAAAGATAAATAGATAAAGAAAATGTGAGACAGACGCGCACACACACACAGAATATTATTCAGCCATAAAAGTTAATTAAGCCTCACCATTTGCAGCAACAGCAGGGACAGAGCACCTACTATATTGTCATTCTAATGGGTGAGACAATGTCACCAAATGTTTGCCTTTATGGTGCTTCTATTCTTACACAATAGTCCGATAATTTCAGCCAACCTGCATACAATTAGTACTATCCCCATGCAGAAAAAAGTAAGTTGCTATTGTATATATTACCTTCGTACTGTCTGTGTTGGATACCTATCAAACCTGCTTTACCAAAGATATTTTTGAAACAGAAGTGTCTCAAACCTTATGAAATTCAACCCCCAGTAATCAACTTATTTTTGCCAGGAGGAAAAATAAAACTTCTAATTTCCCGGTTCTCCAGGAAACTGGGGAACCAGACTGAACGGTGTCTACAGTGTAAGCAGCAATCACAGAAATTTGTTCAAAGACATGTTGAGGAGGTTCACAAGTAGAATCAAACTTGTTCCTCCTCATATACATGCTCCTGGTATATAATCCTGAAGGCTGCTACAATTATGATGTTCGGGTAGCTTCAATGCTTATTAATCCATCTGAAGAGGGAGATTAGGGCTTTATTTTTTTTATTTCTAAATGTACCTGATTTAGATAAACACGAGATGTATGGTTTTTCTAAGAAACTGACTTAATGAGATAGAGCCTTATTTTAAATTTAGCTTTGTACTGAATTCCTAAAAGCAGCCTACACCCCAATCTTGAATATAATAGAGGATTAGATACTTCTAAAGCTTTCACGTAAATGGATATTTTAAAAATGATGGTCACTTAACTGAAAATATAACTTTATGATTTTACTCCTAGCAAAATAGTTGTTTTCATTTTCTCTAATTTGAAAGGCACCATTTCAGAAATAATCTCTAAGATGCTGTTTCCCCAAAAATGATTATAACAAAGTATTGATATTGACTTTGTAAACTCTATTTATTAAGGAGTACTACATGAATTTTATCCAGAGAAAAATAATAGATTTCAAAATATATTATGTACTGTTTGTAAAAGAATAAACTCAATTATTACAGAAGAAAATCAGGTACAAAGCAGAAAAGATTCATTCGAGTATGTTTCTAATAAAATTATAAATGCTTACATTATTAACTTCAAAGTGTAGATTAAGGCTACTAGATGACCCTGACTTGTAAATCAATATCAATTAAAAATAATCATGATCAGACAACTAAACCAAAGTCTGTGTTGCTGAAAAAAGGGTTTGCCCTAGTGACAGATCATTGCGACAACCTCTCACGCCATTGGGTGATGTTTACCATATGTCCCATGATTGATAGTCAGATTTAATGAGTTCTTACAAGCAATTAAATAATCAAGAGTTCCTGCTGTTACATGGCATAGCTTGATAGAGCAGTGACAAATGAGAGAATATCTACAACCTAATCAAAGGGACATATTTCCTTGGGAACAAAATAATATTATCCACCAGTGCAATCAAAGGACAAAAGAACATAGAAAGGACACAAACAGAATGAGATAAATTATGTCCTCTTTTCATTATTCTGACTGCACGGTTTCCATTTATTGAGCCCTATTAAATCAGCAGGAAAATTAGGCTTGTTAAATATGTTTAACTTATCATAGATTGTTGGTTGGTGCATATATAGTTAAGGATAGATATATACGCGTGCGCGCACACACACATATATATACACATATATACATATATGTATATTCTTCTTTCAAAAGAAGCTATTGTTAAAAATTACTAGCAGTAAAATGTATTACTCTTCAACCCAGTTTAAGAAAACTGTATCAAGAATAAAGACTAACAGGCAAGCCAAGAAGTACAAGTCTGCCTTAGGTGGTTTTCCTCATGTCATCAATGTTAGATAATATTCTACTGGCCCCCCTTGGTGTTCAACCCAGGTAAATGTAATACAGTTTTATTTTTGTCAGTTCATCTATAGGTGTAAAGTTACAATAAAAGGATTTATTGCCTTTGAGGATTCTCCTTAGTAGTATTTCTCCACAGTAATTTCCCATACACTTCAAATAAAAGGTCTCTCATGTATATAGTATTTCATGATATGATTGTTTTGCATTTCCCATATCGTTAGGAAAGGACAGGGTTCTTCTACTGAATTTTGATGAACTATGATTTTTTAAGTCCATTCGTGACCTACAAAGTGATCTGTTTTCATACTCACCATGCTTAGTCCCCTAAAATTTAAGTAAATAAGTAAAATAATAAAAGTAAGGGCACCTGGGTTGGCTCAGTCGGTTGAGCATCTAACTTCGACTCACATCATGATCTCACAGCTTGTGAGTTCGAGCCCCGCATCAGGCTCTGTGCTGACAGCTTGGAGCCTGGAGTCTACTTCGGATTCTGTGTCTCCCTCTCTCTCTGCCCCTAACCCACTCACATTCTGTCTCTGTCTCTCTCAAAAATAAATAAACATTAATTTTTTTAAATAATAAAAGTAATAACAAATGTTTCTTATAAATTCCATTCTGGTGTAGTATATTTGTTTATCTCATCTAGAAAACCCATCGCAAGTGTTACTATCCATTTTGGGCAGATTGGGGTGCAGCTTTTAAAGGTGTCAGGAAAAGCCTTTATCAGACAAGGGGCAGAGAAAATTCGAATCCTTGTGCTTTCACACTACCTCTGTAGTAAAGACAAATGTTCTGGAATCAAATATGCCTGAAGTCGATTCTGGCTTTGTCACTTACTAGCTGTTTGACTTTGGACAATTTATTTATACTCTATAAACCTCAGTTTCTTCAGCCAAAAAAGAGAATGTGAGAGAACTCATATAACATGTTACACTGATGAAATTACTTCATGGGTGAATATTATTTATGGATTCAAACGTATATTGGCCATTGAATATGGGCCAGGATATATTCAAGGCAATTCCAGCCCTTAGGAATTTCACAATTTAAATGAGAGGAATGCTTAAATAAATAGTATATTGGTATACAGATTGGCTGTCTGTATTGTTTGATAAAAGGCACAGTGCAACCTGAGCAAACAAAACAAAAATACAAGAAGCATGACAGGTCTGGGTTGGGATAGGACTGCTAAGGGAGGACCTCCTAGAAAAGCTGATTTTTAATTTATAAACATGAGTCAGATGAAGAGTGAACTTAATGCTGGTTCATCAGAAGGTAAGTCAGTGTGGTAAATTCAGGGAACTGAACAAAACTCAGTTTGACGGGAGCTTAGGGCACCTCTGGTAGCAGTACGTGCTTAAGCTGAAGAAGGTAAGCCAAAAGCAAATCATGTAAAGACATGCCAAGATGTCTGTTCTTCATTCTGGAAACCAGGTAGAACAACTGAAGAAAGCTAAGCAGTAGAGGGAGAAGGAACCCTGAAGGGAGTTATCCAATGAAAATCCTGGGGCAGCAATCCCAGCTAGAGATGATGATGACAGTAGTGAAGATGGAGAGGGCTAGATAAATCTGAGATATTTAAAAAAAATTATCCCAATACCTGAAGATTGGATGGGGAAAGTGAAGGGTGCTCATAGGTTAAGAACTAGAGGAGGGGTTGGGGTGCCTGGGTGGCTCAGTCGTTTGGGCACCTGACTTCAGCTCAGGTCATTATCTCATGGTTTGTGAGTTTGAGCCCTGAGTTGGGCTCTGTGCTGACAGCTCAGAGCCTGGAGCCTGCTTTGGATTCTGTGTCTCCCTCTCTCTCTTCCCTTCCCCTGCTCATGCTCTGTCTCTTTCTGTCTCAAAAATAAATAAAACATTAAAAAAAAATTTAAGAACCAAAGGAGGGGCACTTGGGTGGCTCAGTCAGTTAAGCGTCTGACTTCAGCTCAGGTCATGATCTCACAGTTCATGGGTTTGAGACTTGCATTGGGCTTTGTGCTGACAGCTCAGAGCCTAGAGCCTACTTCGGATTCTGTGCCTCCCTCTCTCTCTTCCCCTCCCCTGCTCGTGCACTGTCTCTCTCTGTTTCAAAAATAAATAAAACATTAAAAAAAAATTTAAGAACCAAAGGAGGGGCACTTGGGTGACTCAGTTAAGCATCTGACTTCATCTCAGGTCATGGTCTCATAGTTCATGGGTTTGAGCCTTGCACTGGGCTTTGTGCTGACAGCTCAGAGCCTGGGGTCTGCTTTGGATTCCGTCTGTCTGTCTGTCTGTCTGTCTCTCTCTCTCTGACCCTCCCCTGCTTGCATTCTGTCTCTCTCTCAAAAATAATGAAACATTAAAAAGATTTAAAAAAAGAACTAGAGGAGAAACAGATAGAAATTCTGGGACGGGAAGTAATCTCTTGAACCTTGGCAATATTGAAATGCCTATGAAACATCCAGTTAGGAGTAGTGAGTATGTCACTAGTTACCTGGGTCTTCAGCTCAGCAAAGAGATTGAGGCAGGAGACACATTTTGAGGCTTTGAGCTTATAGGTGTCAATTAAAGGCATGAGTAGATTGAGTTGTCAAGGGAAAGTAGAAGTGAGAAGATGGCCAACAACTGAACTCCAGACAACACGTAAGTGTTATATAAAGGAAAAGGTACCCACATAAAAGATAACCACATAAAAGTTTGATAAGGAGCTACCAAGAGATAAGAGCCAAGTCGGGAGAGATTGCTTTCCTAGAAGTCAGGGAAACAATGAATTTGAAAAACAGAAAATGCTCAACACTGTCATAAGATGGCAGAAGAAACAAGGTAATGTTCTACAATGAGTATGATACCCTCTGTTGTGACCACCTTAGGTTCTTTTGTTCTCACCTGTTTCTTGGGCACTTGGCCATTTGTGCTTGTTCTGGCTGCTAGGAGTAAACTGTTTCTCTCAGACCTCTGAGAATCTTTTCATGGGCACAGACCTTGGGCTTCCTTATTGACAATGAGGCATGGTACAGCAAACCCTCTGTGGTTCACATGTGGACAATTAGGAAATACAAGGGGATTTGATGCCCTGTGGGTCTTACCTTTGACTAGTGAGAGAATGTATTATGTTCTTCTTTAGGAGAGTTGAATGAACTCTCCTAAAAAGTAGCCGCTTAAAAGTCTCTCATGAAACAGTTCCAGGAGAATGAGCAATTTGTAATTGATATTCAAGTGTTGGACAGGGTAAAAACACATTCTCTGATTGGCTCTCTCCCTCCTCTGCCGCACTCTTTTCCCCGTATTCCTGCTTCTGGGACTGCCTTTTATAGTGCACAAATAGTATTTAATCCTTTGCTTCAGGCTCTACTTTCTGGGGAAAGCAGGCTAAGACAAATATCTATTATTGTTGGAATCAGAAACGTGCATTTTAAGTGTAGGTATCCCATGTGATTTAGTACCTTGAAATGAAAATAATTTTAGGTTTCTTCCTAACCTAGCATCTGGGATCCTATAGCCAAACCCAGAAATTGATCAATAGATTGCAAAGAAACATACCATGGAAACTCCACTTAGAAAAAAATAATAAAAATATTAGAGTAAATAGAAAAGCAAGAGAAAATGTTGAGCCAAAAGAGAATTAAAGTCACATTTTAAGGGAATTCAAAGTAAATACTCAGTAGTTTAATATGGTTAAGGAGAAAGATGGAAATGAATTAGAGGATTTGGAAATTAAGCTTAACTTTTCCACAAGAGTTAATGGTAATTTGATTGACTTCATTGTCTAGTTTTATGTGTGCTTCTCAGAGTGTGGTGGCCAGGTGCGCAACATCAGCATCACCTAGGAATCTGGTAGAAAAGCAGATTCCCAGAGCCCACCCCAAATGTCCTGAATAACAAATTCTGAGGGTGTAACCCAGAGATATATTTTTTCACAAGCTGTCTAGAGTTTCTGATGCATGCTAAAAATTGAGAACCATTGCTACAAATAAGCATGATCTGTTTCATTTGGGGTAAAGAGTCATTTGATTTCTCAAAATGGAAATAATGCTTCCTGCCTCTGAATTCCCAGAGCCTTTTATGTATAGATTTTTCTTTACATTTTTAAAACAAATACAACGTTCTGGAACAATTTGATAAAATAGCCATATGATGTTTGAATAGCCATTGTCATCCCTAAGCCCTCGGTTCCCAAAAGGAACAAGGACAAGGAGGCATCCTTTTCAATGACCATCTGGCAGAGTACACACCAATGAGTAAAATCACAGAAGGCTTTTGTAGAAAGCAGAAATATAGTTTCTGTAAGGAAAAATATGCCTAAGTAATATTGGAAAATTGTACAACCAGGCCCATAAAGAGTGACGGGTAGTTTCAATTTACTCAGACTTTTAAAATGCCTTAGACAAGGTTCTACACTAAAGGCTATTGATCAAATTGAGTCAATAAGGGATAGAGGGGGATGTTTGGTTATAGGTAGGAAACAAACATTAAAACCATCAACTCTCCATTAGGTACATGTGGGTTTTCTAGTTTGCTGGTCCTCTATATTGAAGTATCAATTCTGGACTACTTACTCTAGTTTTAATTGATGGATCCCCAGGGAATTAAAATAGGTATCAGTATTTACTAAACCAAAGGTTTTTAAACCTTTTAAGCAGGGAACAAAATTTCCTCTACCTTAATTTTTCTTAAAATAAAAATCCACCCAGACTTGTTCTATATAAGAACTAAGTACGTGTACAATGGTGGTGGTCTCTGCCTTTAATTATCAACAAAATCTCTTCTCATGAGTGATTTTCAGGATTAGCATGATGAAAAACATGTGCCATGCGTGCACTAAGTTTAATTCTGGGCATCTTGTGAGCTAGCTTTTAAGCAGCTTTTCTTTTCCTATTTTTTCTTTGCATTTTTTAAATCTGTATTACACCCTGTTTTGAGATTCAGTGAAAACTGAGGCTGGAAAAGTAAGGCACAACGGCTCTCTGGGCATGTGTTTGCAGTATGGTGGGAGAGGCCCACAGCAGAGGACCTTCCTGGTTGTGTGTTCAAGTTGGGGCAGACTGAGTGGGGGCTCCTCTGGCCTGATTTATCTCAGGATAGACCTTATGTCCTCAGACCCCCTCAAGGTGAAAATCGGTGCCAGAATTCCCAAATGAGACTGGTCTTCTCCTATTTCATAATGGCCAAGTAGGTAGATTGTGAACAGCAACTGACAAGGGGGAGAAAGAGCCTAGCCAAAGCGGTGTGGACAGCAGATGAGTGTCACTGGGCAGTGGCATTTGTCACTCTCCTTCCATATCACTCCATAACACCCCCTCCCCCCCCCCGCAGTGTTTCAGGTCTTGGACTAGATGAGCAGGTGCAGCTGCAACCACTGTATGAAGAGTCAGACCTGTCATGGGGCTTTAAGAGGGCCCCCGTGACCCTCAGCAGCAGCCTTTCTTGGAATAATGTTATAAATATATTAAAACTTAGATATTATAAATGTGCAAATATCATAGATATCATCCTTTTATAATTCAAATAAATCAGTTAACAAAATAAACACTCCCAACATCTTCTGGTTTGTGTTGGATAAATAACCATTAATACTGTGCTGTGTAGTTAATTACAAAATTTAGCACTAAGAAACCGGTCTTCATATTTTATGTCACTTGTTTTCATATCACTTACTGAAATAGTTAACCATATTAGACCTCTTAGACCATCAGAATTAATAGAGAGTATAAATTCGCTTTAATGAATTACCTGCTTTCTTAAATGACTCCAAAGCTGTCCTAACTTTCCAGGGCATGAAAATACTGTCAAGAGACCAAGTATGTGGCTATTATATAGGTAAACTAAGACATAATGGGTCTGTATACAAATATAGGAATTCTAGATGATGCAACTCAAAAAAAAATTAAAACTACAGAATACCTGAATATAGAGTATGAAAAATTTCAATAGTGAGAGGAGCAGAATAAAGTGTTTATTCTTCTAAGGACATTTACCATGTACATTTGGAGAAAAGTACTTAATGCCAAGAGGCAGTACAGAGAGATCAACAGCTGGAGGTAAAATATTATTGTCCTTATACAAGATAAATGAAAGGTAAAAATAGTAAAGTTCAGTAGCATTAAAATCTTTGAATCTCTCTGAATCAATAAGTTCACAAAAATTACACACCTCATTAAATTCTACACAGATTGCAAAGCTAGCTATAATGTAAAAACAGGCAGACAGTCTGTCTCAATATTATTACAGGAAGGGTTGGTTAAATTAATAGCTTCTCATTGATTAAAAAATCTTGCATTTTACATGTTCTTAAGTTGGTTCCCACCATTACCTTTCAATAACAGAATGAGTCTTTGGAGAAATGTGGTTATATTGAACTACTGAAATATAAAGGTAGGCAAAAGATGTTTACAATATCCTATCATTGTTTCCTGTTATAAAATGCTATCTACCTGAAAATAAAAGATGCTTGCTTCCATATACTCATAGTGATTTTTTCATGCTTAAAAATCTCCTGCTAAAAATGTAATTAGTCTATAATGATAACTAAGCATTAAATATTATTACTCCATCATAGTATTCCTAAGTAAGACATCATTTTGTCAGGTAATATGCTATCTGACATTGCATGTGCTAATGCCACTGGGACCTCATCCATTTGTAATCATTGTACATTAGGAAATGCTTTCGTACCAGACTACAAGTCAACTGCATTTTTCATATATTCCTTCAGCTCATTTCCATTTTTGCTCAACAGAAAATTTAACAAAACATATAGGACTTAGAAAGGACTTAAAGGACTTAGAAAGATTTTATTATGAGTGTGAATTCTTACTCATTTCATTGTATTGACTTCTATCCAGTAGAAGCCCAAACTTTTTTTTAATGCACCTGATGCTTTATTCTTTTTTTTAATTTATTTTTTTAATCTTTATTTATTTTTGAGAGAGAGACAGAGTGTGAGCAGGGGAGGAGCAGAGAGAGAGGGAGACACAGAACCTGAAACGGGCTCCAGGCCCCAAGCTGTCAGCACAGAGCCTGACATGGGGCTCGAACTCACAAACCATGAGATCATGACCTGCGCCAAAGTCGGACATTCAACCAGGTGCCCATGATTCTTTATACTTAGTGCAATCTGCTTCCTCCCTTAAGGGTTACAATAGATAATTTACCTTCAGTGTTGTCAAGACGATAGAAAACATAAATGTATTAGGTACAGCTAAATTTATTTAAGTTTCAAAGGTTTCTTCAATCAGAATTTAGTTGATGATACTGTCATTATTAACATTGGTCTCCTTAGTCTGCTTCACAGATATCTTCAATTACATATGTTGCTATTTCAAAATCTATTTTTGGCTCTGAAGCAACATCAAATTATATATATTTGGTAGTCTTGTATAATTTTAAATACATTTTAACATGTATTATAAATTAATAGATTATGTCATGACTATAATTGTCTTATTCAGATATTATATAATATATACTTTATGTGTATATATGTATATTCAAACTCTTAATAAGAATAATTAAAAACACACTTAAAATGAGACCCATTTCAAATAAAAGGCTATCCATTTCTTAGTGAAATTTAGGTGTGAAAGATACATAGAAGCATAAAGCTATATATGCAGTGCCCCTCTATATTATATTCCACTATGATATGAAACACTGAAATGCAGCAAGCTGAGTAAATAGAAAAGATTTAGGTGTTTTGAGGTTAATTTGCTTATTCATACATACAAATATGTTATACATTTTAGAAATGTATTTTAGAAACTATAATTTTAAGTGTTTTAGAATTGTTAGGAATTATCATTGGATTTTCAAAATACTCAGATGCACGATGTCCACACATTTACCCTTTATCAAATGTGAAGATATTAAAATTGCACATTCTTTGATTTTGGGGAAAAATATCAATGCCACCTCTTATTTTCCTCAGCCAGAGACAGAAATACTTTATGTGACAGAATGATCTGTAATCTATGACAACAGTATTTTACTGTGGTTGTTTATTATCTAATGCGGTGTTACTACATTTCATGTTTGGGACTGAATAATGTTTGCCCAGATCATACAACATTTGAGGATTGCATTAAAATGGTCATATTTGCAGCCCAATAACATTTGAGTTTAATGACAATTATCATTGCTAATTGGCGGTCAGAGCATATGTCAAATTCTTAATCACAATTAAAGGCCATTGAGTTCATGCTGATCATGCCTTTTCAAATTATAAATAGCTCTATGCATACTTAACATTGTTGTAGCAAATAAAAATGAAAACCTGGCCCAGCCACACAATGAAGTGAGGATGATCATGTCATCATGAAATTTAAGCCTATTTTGTGTTTGCTCACTTTGTTATGTCTAAACCTAATCTTTGAGATGGTAATCCTAGTTGTGGAAGTTATTGCATGATGACATTTGTTGCACTCTAGTGGAAATTCAAAAACGTTCCTGAAATCTCAAAATATTTGAAGCATTAAATAGATCTATTTTGCAGACCTAACATTTGTTCACTTAGTTCACTTAATAAAGGATACAATCAGTTGGAGAGTTTTGCTTGTTTCTTGTGTTAAATAAGAAATGGGAGAGTAGAAAGTGAACCAAAGAAACAAAAACATAATACCAAATATAGATTATATAGGAAAGCTTTACTAAATAGATTTACTGGCAAATTAAATAGCAAAAACATGAGATTAACAAGTATCTAATTGTTACCATATGGAGCAGATTTCTATGTCTTTGTAGTGAATAATATTTTGTGTTCAAGACAACTTGGTTATATTGCTATACAATAAATAATACTATTAATTTGCAATGAAGATTGACAAGTAAAGAAATAGTAAATGCAGGGTGCCTGGGTGGCTCTGTCAGTTACACATCGGTCTTCGGCTCAGGTCATGATGTCACCATTCATAAATTAAGCCTCACGTTAGGCTCTGTGCTGACAGCTCAGAACCTGGAGACTGTTTCAGATTATGTGTCTCCCTTTCTCTCTGCCCCTCCGCTGCTGGCTCGCTTGCTCTCTCTCTCTCTCTCTCTCTCTCTCTCTCTCTCTCTCTCTCTCTCTCTCACAAAATTAAATAAACATTAAAAAAAACAAGAAATGGTAAATGAGAACAATGCTTGTCAAAGCTTATTACTGAAGCATTATAAATATCACTTTGGCATAATATTTATGTTGGGATAATATAATTACTGGTATGACTTCAGTATTCACTGTGTGTCACATGCTGGCTAAGCACTTCCATTTCATCAGTGTTAACCCCAACGAAAGCAAAATATTATGGTGCTAAGTCTACATATGGGGACATTGAGACCCAGAGGTCACATAACTTTCTCCCACATCACATACCTAGTAAGTATAGGAACTGTGATTGAAATGCTTTTACTCCAGATGTGTGTTCTTAACGACTGCGCTGCAGAGGAGATTCTATAAGGATAGTGTGAGGTTTAGTAGTGGCTTCCTAATTTCTTGCAACTTCTTTTTTTAACCAGGGCTTTATTTAGTTCTTACAGCTTAATGAGAAATAATTCCATAGCCCTTTACTGTCCACTTACTCAGAAGGGCTATCTACTATCATGCTAAAGTAAGTTATTAGTAGGACTGATTAATAAGTTATATATTCATAGTGGGCATTAGGGCTCTACTGGGGAAGTCTATTTCTATCTTAGTGAAGTGGTCACACAACTAGGATTGCCAGATTTGGTAACAAAAATGTTCCTGTAGTTTAGTCCAGCAGTGTTAAGTAGTAGTACTTTTGTGTGCATAGATGGAATCCCTGCGATTTTGAGGAAAAATGCGTTGTTGTTTTTGTACTATGTTATATTCTAAATTAGTTGTCATTTCCAATTGTTGCCTTTCGTGCTCTTTTAAAAAAGCTTTATTGACGTATTGAAAACACTGAACTTGGCATATTTAAATCATACAGTTAGATATGTTTTGACGTGTGTGTGTGTGTGTGTGTGTGTATACATATACACACATACATGTACATACATGTATACATCAATGCAATCAAGTCAGTGAACACCACTCTCAGACGAAATTTGCTCATTTCCCATCAGTAATGTCTCCCTACTGTCCCCACTGACCTATCTACCCTTCTGGTACACAGGGTATGAGTGATCTGCTTTACACTACTATTGATTAATTCACATTTTCTAAAATTGTATATTAATGGGATCAAACAGTACATAACCTTTTCATCTGGTTCCTTTCATAATTTTTATTTCATGTATCATTAGTTGATTCATTTTTACTGAGTGATTTTTTGATAATTTTTCCTCATGATGGGCTATATTTTCCTTCCTTTAAAAAATGGTAACAGACATTTTGAATTTTGTTGGGTGCTTATATTGTGTATAATATTGTATTCTTCTAAATACCTTGAGCTTTTTGTGTGTGATGGGGTTCTTAGCTATATTTTGTCTTTTTGTTTGTTTGTTTGTTTGCTGTCGAGGGACAAAAACAACATTTAGCCTAAGGTTAATTTTCCCTTATTGCTGATATAAAATTTTATTGAGTACTAACTCACCTACCCTCAATTAAAAAAAGGAAAAAGAAAAGGCTTGTTAGGCTGCTATAAAAGGGTACTATTCATCATCCCGTGTGAGCAATGGGTATTCTCTGCTCTAATTCATTTTGGTTGGTCCATCTTCTATCCTGGGGTACTTGCCTCTAAGGCATGCACTGATCAGTTTTCAGCTGAATACTTGAGAGGGCCCTCTATAGAGATCTCCTAAGCTTTATCTCTGTGCAACTCTCTCATCTTTGGTATTCTATTCTATAAACTCCAGTCATACTGGCTCATCCGATTCTGTGCTCTGTCTTTACAATTCAGCAAGACTCCTTGATCTCCTTGGTTTTCCTGCTGGTTCTGTGACCAGAAAACAGTAATCTGGGCAGGGAACACCACACTCATTTACATCTTGCAGGAATCCGTGTTCTTTATTGCATTAAGTCTAATGACTTTGAGAACCACTGTTTCATATAGTTAGTTTAGTTTTTAGTTTTTGGGGTTTTTTGGGGGTGGGTGTTGTTTTGCTTTTCAGTTTTTCAGGGTTTTTTTGGTTTGTTTTTTGTTTTTGTTGTTTTGTTTTGTTTGTTTGTTTGTTTTGAGAGAAAGAGGTGATTGGGTCCTCCCTGAGTACTGAAGTGGAGTGTCTGGTCAGAAACTCTAGATGCAAATAATGGCTAGGGACACTAAAACAGAGATTGACTAGAAGGAAGTCTTGTGTATTTTCTCACATATATAATAATAATATTGGGATGAGGGAGAGGAAAGAAATAAGATGTTGAAGTACATTTTTTGGTGAGGCGAGGGGAACATGAAGATGAAAACAAATAAGCTTTTACTGTATATATCAAAATACTAAGTACTTTAGGCTTTGTAGGCCATCCGGTCTCTGTGACATCACAAATACTCAACTCTGCTATTGCAGTGTGAAAGAAGATACAGACAATATGCAATGAATGAGCAGGGCTGTGTTGTACTACATATTTAATTATGTATTAAATTATTGAAATTTGAATTTCATATAATTTTGTATATCATGAAATAATCTTTTAAATTTTCTAAATATTTAAAAATATGAAAACTGATGAACATATGGGAAGCAAGGGAGAGAAGAGAGGGGAAACAAACCACAAAGACTTGTAACGATAGAGAACAAACTGAGGGTTGATGGAGGGAAGGTGGGGCATGGGATAGATAGATGATGGATATTAAGGAGGGCGTTTGTTGTGATGAGCACTGGGTATTATATGTAAGTGAATAATCACCGAATTGTCCTGAAACCAATATTGCACAGTATGTCAACTAATTAAAATGTAAATTTAAAAATATCCTTAATTTATAGGTTGTAAACAAGAGGGAGCAGGAACTTGCAGTTCAAAACAAGATAGAGTAAACATGTACTATTTCTCCTTTAGTTAAGGAGAACAAAAAGCCTAAGAAGACTGAAAGTTAGAGGGCTGAAGACTAGTTAGGGAACTTGGGACCCAAGGAATTGCATGGTGGTTCCCGAAGTCTTCTTTTTCCATATATATTTTGAACTGGGTGTTCAAGAGGCTGGCACTTCAGAAACACTGGTGCGGGATGGGGTGGGGAAAGAGCCCCAGAAAAGCCTAATCTTCCTAACCAAAGGACCAGGAAGGAGGAGGCAGCTAGCAAGGTACTTTTTTTTTCTTATTAAAGGGACTGTCCTACTCAAGCAACACCATGGGAAAAACTCCAGTCCCCCAGGCTCATTTCTGCCCCAGAAGATAAATGGAAAGCCTTGACCTCCATTCCTCAAATGTAGTAAGAGACCCTGTCTGTCCATTGGTGTCAGAGAAGGTCAAGTGGAGCAGCAGAATTGAACCCCTGCCTGGAAGTTATAAGACCCATGGCCTCTTGTCAGTGAGGGCCATGTAAAAAGTAGTAATGAGATGTCTCCTTCCATACAGGATATCAATGGAGGACAAGCGGGGGACCTGAATTTTCATTCTAATCTAGCAGTAATGAGGTAGTGCTTTCCTTCTCCCACTGGTATAGTGTCAGAATTATCGTGCTGAAAAAGAAGATCCAGAATCTCATAACAAAATAACCAAAATGTCCCCATGATAAAATAAAAAATTAGTCCTTATACCAAATACCAGGAAAATGACAACTTGAATGAGAAAAGATAATAATCTATACCAACACCAAGGTGACATAGGTTTTGGAATTATCTGATAAAGATTTTATTATTTGTTTATTTTTTTTTGAGTTTATGTATTTGAGAGAGAGAAAGAGCATGAGTGTAGTCAGGGCAGAGAGAGAGAGCAAGAGAGAGAGAATCCCAAACAGAGAATCCCACTCTGTCAGTGCAAGCCCAATGCAGGACTCAAACCCACAAACTGAGAGATCATGACCTGAGCTGAAATCAAGAGTCCAATACTTAACCGACTGAGCCGCACAGGTGCCCCTAGAATTACCTGACAAAGATTTTAAAACAGCCATCATAAAAAATGCTTTAATGAGAAATTAAAACTTTTTGAAAAGAAAATTAAAAGTTTTAGAAAAAAGAATAATAAACTAGAGATCTAAAGAAGAACTAAACAGAAAATTTTAGAACTGAAAAAATCTAAAGACCAAAAAATAAAGGGGGAAGGGGAATGAACCAAATAGCAGAATGGAGAGAATAGAGGAAAGAATTGGTGAATTTGGAGAATGGACAATAGAAATTACCTAATTTGAATGGCCAAGACTTTTTCTCTTCAGAAACTTCTCCATAGAATAGTTTCATTATTGAATTTAGTCTTTGAAGATAAATCTGAACAGCAGCTGCCTGCAGGCAAATTTTCCTGTAAGTCTCATAAAAACCCTCTTCTTCCATCCCTATGCCTCTACTCACATACACAGGTACAAACAAATATATACACAAGCCCCATCCCATCCTAACAACTTCAGTCAAGTAAACAAAATGCATAGATATTGTCATGAAGGGTACTGAAAATGGGAAGGTGATTAAGGACAAGTATACCTAGACCAAAGCAGAAAGTCATAGAGCAATAAATTATCTTGCTATATGTCATGATAAAGGGTATGTATTTGGGGGTCAAGGTACAGCCCAACGAGGGATCAAAAGAATAGAAATAAATAAAAGCAGTGAGAAAAAAAAGAATAAATAGAAGGTTTAGGAAAATTGCAAAACAAACCATCTTTGTTATTAGTTTTCTAAGTTAAGTCTTAGATTCTGGCATCTTTGGCTAGTTCCTCATAACTTGGCTCTAACAAGATAAAAAAATAGTAACAATGAATATGCTCTTTTTCCAAAAAAAAAAAAAAATACTTGGCCTAAGAAAAAGAGTATCATGCCGGAGATAATATTGAACTGGATTCATGACTACTGTTTTCTGGTCACACATCAGACAGTAGCTAGTTATATCACTTAACAGTCACTTCTAAGCTTGACATCTCTCAAGAAGGATTTGGACATTTCTTAAAAACCTGAAACTTTTATAAATCTTATGCATCAACTAGCGTGGTCTTTTAGGCATCAGTTTCCTGGGTGGGAGATAACAGTAATGTTGGTATGAGATTCCCCAGTGACTTTGAAATCACATCCATATTGTGCTTAGTCCATTTCACAATAGAGTACAAATTTAGGTGTTACCAGTCAACAGAATCAATAACAGAATGGGATGAAAGAGAAAATATAAAAGGTAAAATTTTATTTCTCATTTCTCCCAGTGATGAGAATTAGTCAAAGCCTATCAAAGTCATTAGTTGAAGACTTGGACTTTATTTTTCATAAAAAATAAAATAGAAGAAATCCTTACCATTAATACATGCATGAGGAAAAATAACTATGAATTGGTAAGCGTTTATTGTGAGGTTTGTGCCAACTGCCTCATGTAAATTATTTCATTCATTCTGAAAGAACTCTATGGGGCATCTCAAATAATTTGTTCATTTTTGGATAGGAAAACTGCAGCTTAGAGGAGTTAAATAACTTGACAAAACATATGCATCTGGTAAAGAGAAAAGTCTGAAATTCAGGTCTGCTCATTGCAGAATTTGTATTCCTAACAATAGCTTGTTTCTTTCCTAAAAATGTGTG
The DNA here is from genome assembly GCF_018350175.1 of Felis catus. Lineage (NCBI taxonomy): Eukaryota > Metazoa > Chordata > Mammalia > Carnivora > Felidae > Felis > Felis catus. Next base: position 106,657,803 of record NC_058369.1, read on the forward strand.
CACACTAAAATTTGGGCATCATCACAGTAGACCGGAGAGCTCTGGAATGGAAAGACAATATTTTTTCAGGGGGTTGAGGCAAACAGAACACCACAATAGTTGGAATTAGGCCAAAATGCTGCTCAAGGAATTATGTGTTTATCAAGTATTCGGATGCCCCACCTTCATTCCACCTTTTCTACCAGTGATTTCACTTGAATTTCACAACTCTTTTTTTTTTTTTTAACGTTTATTTATTTTTGAGACAAACCATGAACAGGGGAGGGTCAGAGAGAAAGGGAGACACAGAATCTGAAACAGTCTCCAGGCTCTGAGCTGTCAGCATAGAGCCTGATGCGGGGCTCAAACTCACGGACCGTGAGATCATGACCTGAGCCACAGTTGGACGTGTAACCGACTGAGCCACCCAGGCGCCCCATTTACAACTCTCATGGTAAGGTGCAAAACCATTCATTTTATGACGAGAAACACTCCTTTAAATGCAAGGTACATGTAACACATTGACTTAAATATCCTTTTTTAATGAATGGCAGGAGGGCTACTTTCCACAAAGAACATTATGGTGGGTAACGAAAAGCAAGGAGTGAATAGAGAGAGTGCCGGCTGTACTCTACAATAGCAGAGCTCAGATGAGAATAAGGGAAGCCAGGTGTGTCTGAGATAAGCTCGATATGGTTTGCAATTGAGATGAGGGACAATCCAGTAAAGAACAATTCCATTATGGCAATCAAATTCAAAGGCAAAAGTCGGTAGAACTAGTTTTTGGAACCATAATTATAAAGACCTTGGGAATAGATACCTTGGATGGTTATTCAGACATCGGCAACAAAAGAACACTATGGGAGTTTTAGATATACAACCACTTGTGATTTATTTCAAAAGAACTTGCCAGAGAAAACTGTGATATTCTCTGTTTGGCTTTTGCAGTTACACCAGCCAGCAAGCTAAGGATACAGACCACTCAAGTATTATTCAGAAATGAAAAAACTACTAAAAAGGATATAGTTGTATGTTAAAGAGACACCAAGACATTTTAAGTCAACTAAGTTAGCTGTAGGGACAAGAATAAATGAGTACAGATGTTCTTGTCCCTACAGCTGTAGGGACAAGAATAAATGAGTACAATATTCTGGAAGATAAAGTAGTTTCACAGGATCTTGTACCTGAAAACATGGAAAGGCCCCTAAGGAGATAGTAGCTGTCAAATACCTGTCATAAATGTCTATCAAAGTCGTATTTAAGTTGCCTGATACTTGAACACATCAAGTGAAAGACAGCTTCTTAGGGTCAAAGAAAAGCATATGGAGTCTAATTGTTCAACACAAAAGAAAATGGATAGATAACAATCAAAACAGCAGGTTTAATCAAAATAGAGTCTTCAACCTTGCAGAGAAATAAAGACAGACTTCAGAAAAATGAATGGGTTTGCCCATTCAAGTTAGAAAAATAGGCAGAAAGAGGTGGAAGAGGGAGAAAAAAAGAATACAGAAATCTATGATTTTCATACATGAAAAAGTGACATATACAATGGAAAAAAGGAAAGAAATGCACCATTGATTAATGAAAAGTTTCTTGCAAGAAAAGCAATAAAATTTTTAAAGAAGCCTCAGTGAACAAAATCTAAAATTAATTTCCAATTCCTAAAATCACATATTTGAAATCTGAGCAACCCTCTGTGCCTGACCACACAATGAGGCACAGTGACAAATATTACCCATATTCTATCTAGTAAATAATAATGACATGAAACCTTCCATTTATATAGATAATGTTCATTCGTTCAATAGGTGTGAAAATAATGCCTCCTGCGATCTCACTATGGAGATTTACATTAAAAAGAATTTGGTTTCATCCAAGGCTTCCTGAATGTATTTGGTCATGACCCCAATGTGAAACATCTATAGAAATTGCTAGAATTATTACAATATGTAAAAAATACTAGGTTATAGAAGGGCATAAAATGACAGTTTATAAACTCTTTTGAGGAAGAAATTTCGGCTTTGTACCTCGTGCCAATTTTAAACTCCTGCATAAATACAAGAGCCCAAACAGAGCACAGAAGACATGAGTTGTTAAGGAGAAATTTGGGCAGAATGGACTAGGATTTTAAGGGCAGAATACCACAAAAAGCACAACTATAGACATCCTCATAGTCTCCTCATATTTTTTAGTCAAAGAGTCACATGAGCATGCATAGGGTAAAATTCTATGATGCTAAGCAAACAATCAACTTCTATGCAAAGCACAAATACTGAGAAGGTTTAAGGCAACCAATTCTCAGAGCTTGCTGATGTACCATTTAAGTTTTAATCATCCAGAATCAACAGATGTAGTTGAATGTAAGGGACAGTCAGTATGTGCATATATGTAAATTAGTATACATACATATACCTATCTTCATCTGTCAGCTCAGTGACACCCTGCAAGCAACAAACACATTCAGTGCCCAAATTCTAACTTATACAAGTGTTCTCCAGTAAAACGAAAAAGGTCTTATTAGAGAAATAACTGATTCTAGGGCTGGAGTTGGAAATATACAAAATGAGAGCCTAAAATGGAACAAAGTACGAAAATGTTGAAAAAATCAAAACACTTCCACAAAAAAACTAAAGTCAAAATTGTGAGGATATGTCAAAGGGATGTAGGAACAAACTGAAAGAACTACCAGTCATCAGAAGTAGAATAGTTTATCAAGAAAATTATAAGCCAAGGTATGAAATAAATATTCATGAGTCCCTACTGATAAAAATAAATTATTGAATAAATAATGAATGTTAAATAAATATGGGGGAGAGATTAGACAAATCTCCCATGCAGAATAATTTCATACAAGTACCTTCGAGGAGGTAAAACATAACCCCACTTTTGGAGAAATCTGACAAACATATCTTAAGTGTGGTGATCAGAGTTAATGTCAACAGAGATTATATTGATATTATATATTCTTGATATGATGTGACGAGAATTGCACTTTATGGGGAACACTTTATGATAAAAAAAAAAAACACTAGCAACATACCAATTAAGGCACATTGTGATAAATATACTAATAATATAAGATGTTAATGGGGGACTGAATTCAAGTTACACAAGCACTAGTTCTACCATGAAAATATTTCTATAAATCTGAAACTGCTCTAAAATTAAATGTTTATTAAATTTTTTACAATGTATTCTTGGGCTTATAAAAAAAGTAGAAATAAAAATATATGACAGAAATAGCACAAGGTATTAGGAGAAAAAACGAAGTATGCTGTGTTAATATTCTCATTAAAAGTGAAGTTGTATATCATTAAAACCAAACTAATCAAAAATAAACACAAAGAAATGAAAACTAAAAAAGATCATAAGGTTAAAAAATAAAATCGCAAAATAGTAGATTAGCCCAGATGGATCAATTACTACATTAAGTTCAAAGGATCTAAACAATCCAATAAAAATAAAGATTTAAAAAAAAAATTTACTAGTTGTCTTGAAATATAGTTGATGTATAATAGTTTTTAAGTTTAAATTATAAAACATAATTTGATATACGTATATACTGGAAATTGATTAGCACAGTAAGTTAACAACTATCACCTCTCATAGTTACAAAATACTTTTTCCTTATGATGTAAATCATAACATTCAAATACACACAAAAGGATTGTTATCTATTATAAATTAGACCTTATTTATCTTATTTCAGACAGCTTGAGCATTTTGACCTCCTCCACACAATTCTCCCCACTCCTCACCATTACTTTGGCAGCCACAAATCTGATCACTGTTTCTATGAGTTGGGTTTTTAGATTCCAAAAATGAGATCATACAATATTTGCCTTTCTCTGACTTATTTCTAGCATAACTCTATCAATATCCATCCATGCTGTTGCAAATGGCTGGATATCCATAATTTTAATGGCTAAATAGTATTTGTCTGTGTATTAAATTTTCTTTATCCATTCATCTAATGATGGATGCTCAGGTTGCTTTCATGCTTTTACTTTTGCAAATAGTGGTGCAGTAAAAATGGTAGGTAAAGATACCCTTTCAGGGTACTGATTGAATTTTCTTCAGATATATAGCTACAAATGGAATTATTGAATCAAATGGTAGTACTATTTTTAATGTTTTGAGAAACTTTTCTACTCTTTTTCAGAGGATGTAGCGATACCCATTCTCAACAGCAGTGCACAAGGGTTTCCTTTTGTCTTCATCATCACCAACATTTCTTATTTCTTCTCTTCTTGATGAAAGCCGTTCTACAAGGTGTGAGGTGTTACTTCATTGTGATTTTGATTTGCATCTCCCTAATGATTGGAGATGTTGAGCATTTTTGTATGTGTGTACCTGTTGGCCAATTTGGGTATTTCTTTGGAAGGATGTCTATTCAGTTTCTCTACCCATTTTTAAAAATTTGAATTGTTTGTTTTTGTTTCTATTTTTGCTATTGACTTGTAGGAGGTCCTTAGATACTTTGAGTATTAACCCCTTATTAGATGTGTGGTTTGTAAATAATTTATTCTATTTCACAGGTTGCCTTTAATTTTGTTGATTGCTTATTTTCCTATAAAGGTGCTTTTTAGTTTGATGTAGTCCACATTTTTATCTTGGATTTTGTAGTTTGTGTTTTCATGTCATATCCAAAAATCATTGTCAAGACACATCAAAAAGATGCTTCCTTAAGTTTTCTTCTAGGAGTTTTACTGTCTGTGGTCTTACATGTAAGTCTTTAATCCATTTGAAGTTAGTTTTTATGGGTAGTGTAAGATAAGGGTCTAGTTTCCTCCTTTTTCATGTGAATATTCAAGATATCCCAGGACTATTTATTGAAGAGACTGTCTTTTCTCCATTGAGAATTCTTGACTCCCTTATGAAATGTTAGTTGCCCATATAGGTTTGGCTTTATTTCTGCTCTTTCAATTCTGCTTTGTTGCTGTTTGTGTCTTTTTTTTTTTTTAATGCCAGCATCATACTGCTTTGGCTATCATGGCTTTGTAATACCATTTATTTTTTAATACATATTTTTTATTAAAACTTATTGTCAAATTTGTTTCCATACAATACCCAGTGCTCATCCTAACAGGTGCCCTCCTTAATGCCCATCACCCACTTCCCCCTTCCTCTCACCCCCTATCAACCCTCAGTTTATTCTCACTTTTTAAGAGTCTCTTATGGTTTGCCTCCCTCCCTCTGTCACTTTTTCCCCCCTTCCTTTCCCCCATGGTCTTCTGTTAAGTTTCTCGGGGTCTTTGTAAGAGTGAAAACATATGGTATCTGACTTTGTATGACTTATTTCACTTAGCATAACACTTTCTAGTTCCATCCACATTGCTACAAAAGGCCATATTTCATTCTTTCTCATTGCCAAGTAGTATTCCATTGTATATATAAACCACAACTTCTTTATTCATCAGTTGATGGACATTTAGGCTCTTTGCATAATTTGGCTATTGTTGAAAGTGCTGCTATAAACATTGGGGTAAAAGTGCCCCTATGCATCAGCACTCCTTTATCCCTTGGGTAAATTCCTAGCAGTGCTATTGCTGAGTCATAGGATGGATCTATTTTTAATTTTTTGAGGAACCTCCACACTGTTTTCCAGAGCGGCTGCACCAGTTTGCATTCCCACCAAGAGTGCAAGAGGGTTCCTGTTTCTCCACATCCTCTCCAGCGTCTATGGTCTCCTGATTTGTTCATTTTAACCACTCTGACTGGCGTGAGGTGATATCTGAGTGTGGTTTTGATTTGTATTTCCCTGATGAGGAGTGACGTTCAGCATCCATTCATGTGCCTGTTGGCCATCTGGATGTCATCTTTAGAGAAGTGTCTATTCATATCATCTGTCCATTTCTTCACTGGATTATTTGTTTTTTGGGTGTGGAGTTTGGTGGGTTCTTTATAGATTTTGGATACTAGTTCTTTGTCTGATATGTCATTTTCAAATATCTTTTCCCATTCCGTCGGTTGCCTTTTAGTTTTGTTCATTGTTTTCTTTGCAGTGCAGAAGCTTTGTATCTTCATGAGGTCCCAATAGTTCATTTTTGCTTTTAATTCCCTTGCCTTGGGGATGTGTCAAGTAAGAAATTGCTGTGGCTGAGGTCAGAGAGGTTTCTCCCTGCTTTCTCCTCTAGGGTTTTGATGATTTTCTGTCTCACATTAAGGTCCTTTATCCATTTTGAGTTTATTTTTGTGAGTGGTGTAAGAAAATGGTCTAGTTTCATTTTTCTGCATGTTGCTGTCCAGTTCTCCCAGCACCATTTGTTAAAGAGACTGTCTTTTTTCCATTGGATGTTCTTTCCTGCTTTGTCAAAGATTAGTTGGCCATATGTTTGTGGGTCTAGTTCTGGGGTTTCTATTCTATTCCATTGGTCTATGTGTCTGTTTTTGTGCCAATACCATGCTGTCTTGATTACAGCTTTATAGTAGAGCCTAAAGTCTGGGATTGCGATGCCTCCTGCTTTGGTCTTCTTCAAAATTACTTTGGTTCTTTGGGGTCTTTTATGGTTCCATACAAATTTTAGGATTGCTTGTTCTAGCTTCGAGAAGAATGCTGGTGCAATTTTGATTGAAATTGCATTGAATGTGTAGATTGCTTTGGGTTGTATTGACATTTTAACAGTACTTATTCTTCCAATCCATGAGCATGGAATGTTTTTCCATTTCTTTATATCTTCAATTTCCTTCATAAGCATTCTATAGTTTGCAGCATACAGATATTTTACATCTTTGGTTAGGTTTATTCCTTGGTATTTTATGATTCTTGGTGCAATTGTGAATGGGATCAGTTTCTTTATTTGTCTTTCTGTTGCTTCATTGTTAGTGTATAAGAATGCAACTGATTTCTGTACATTGATTTTGTATCCTACGACTTTGCTGAATTCATGTGTCAGTTCTAGTAGACTTTTGGTGGAGTCTATCCGGTTTTCCATGTATGATATCATGTCATCTGCAAAAAGTAAAAGCTTGACTTCACCTTTGCCAATTTTGATGCATTTGGTTTCCTTTTGTTGTCTGATTGCCGACGCTAGCACTTCCAACACTATGTTAAACAACAGCGGTGAGAGTGGACATCCCTGTCGTGTTCCTGATCTCAGAGGGAAAGCTCTCAGTTTTTCCCCATTGAGGATGATATTAGCTGTGGGCTTTTCATAAATGGCTTTTAAGATGTTTAAGTATGTTCCTTCTATCTTGACTTTCTCGAGGGTTTTTATTAAGAAAGGATGCTGAATTTTGTCAAATGCTTTTTCTGCATCAATTGACTGACAGGATCATATAGTTCTTATGTTTTCTTTTATTAACGTCATGTATCACATTGATTGATTTGCAAATGTTGAACCAGCCCTGCAGCCCAGGAATGAATCCCACTTGATCATGGTGAATAATTCTTTTTATATAATGTTGAATTCTATTTGCTACTGCCTTGTTGAGAATTTTTGCATGCATATTCATCAGGGATATTGGCCTGTAGTTCTCTTTTTTTGCTGCGTCTCTGGTTTAGGAATCAAAGTAATACTGGCTTCATAGAATGAGTCTGGAAGTCTTCCTTCCCTTTCTATTTTTTGGAATAGCTTGAGAAGGATAGGTATTATCTGTTTTAAATGTCTGGTAGAATTCCCCAGGGAAGCCATCTGGTCCTAGACTCTTACTTGTTGGGAGATTTTTGATAACTGATTCAATTTCTTCACTGGTTATGTTGCTGTTCAAGTTTTGTATATCTTCCTGTTTGAGTTTTGGAAGTGTGTGGGTGCTTAGGAATTTGTCCATTTCTTCCAGGTTGTCCAGTTTGTTGGCATAAAATTTTTCATAGTATTCCCTGATAATTGTTTGTATCTCTGAGGGATTGGTTGTAGTAATTCCATTTTCATTCATGATTTTATCTATTTGGGTCCTCTTCCTTTTCTTTTTGAGAAGCCTGGCTAGAGGTTTATTAATTTTGTATATTTTTTCAAAAAAACAAGTCTTGATTTCATTGATCTGCTCTACAGTTTTTTTAGATTCTATATTGTTTATTTCTGCTCTGATCTTTATTATTTCTCTTCTTCTACTGGGGTTGGGGTGTCTTTGCTATTTTGCTTCTATTTCCTTTAGGTGTGCTGTCACATTTGGTATTTGGGATTTTTCTTGTTTCTTGAGATAGGCCTGGATTACAATGTATTTTCCTCTCAGGACCTCCTTTGCTGCATCCCAAAGCATTTGGATTGTTGTATTTTCATTTTCATTTGTTTCCATATTTTTTAATTTCTTCTCTAATTGTCTGGTTGACCCATTCATTCTTTAGTAGGGTGTTCTTTAACCTCCATGCTTTTGGAGGTTTTCAAGACATTTTCCTGTGGTTGATTTCAAGTTTCATAGCATTGTGGTCTAAAAGTGTGCATGGTATGATCTCAATTCTTGTATACTTATGAAGGGCTGTTTTGTGACCCAGTATGTGATCTACCTTGGAGAATGTTCCATGTGTACTTGAGAAGAGAGTATATTCTGTCTCTTTGGGATGCAGAGTTCTAAATATATCAGTCAAGTCCATCTTGTCCAATGTATCATTCAGGGCCCTTGTTTCTTTATTGATCCTGTGTCTAGATGATCTATCCAATGTTGTAAGTGGAGTATTAAAGTCCCCTGCAATTACCACATTCTTATCAATAAGGTTGCTTATGTTTGTGAGTAATTGTTTTATATATTTCGGGTCTCCGGTATTCGGCGCATAGACATTTATAACTGTTAGCTCTTCCTGATGGATAGACCCTGTAATTATTATAGAATGCCCTTCTTCATCTCTTGTTACAGCCTTTAATTTAAAGTCTAGTTTGTCTGCTATAAGTATGGTTACTCCAGCTTTCTTTTGACTTCCAGTAGCATGATAGATAGTTCTCCATCCCCTCACTTTCAATCTGAAGGTGTCCTCAGGTCTAAAATGAGGGTCTTGTAGGCAGCAAATAAATGGGTCTTGGTCTTTTATCCATTGTGATACCCTCTGTCTTTTGGTTAGAGCAATTAGTCCATTTACTTTCAGTGTTATTATTGAAAGATATGGGTTAGAGTCATTGTAATGTCTGTAGTTTTCATGCTTCTGGTGATGTCTCTGGTACTTTGTGGTCCTTGCCACATTTCACTCACAGAATCCCCCTTAAGATTTCTTGTAGGGCTGGTGTAGTGGTGATGAATTCCTTTAGTTTTTGTTTGTTTGGGAAGACCTTTATCTCTCCTTCTATTCTGAATGACAGAGTTGCTGGATAAAGGATTCTTGGCTGCATATTTTTTCTGTTCATCACATTGAAGATTTCCTGCCATTCCTTTTTGGCCTACCAAGTTTCATTAGATAGGTCTGCTAGTACTCTTATTTGTCTACCTTTGTAAGCTAGAGCCTGTTTATCTCTAGCTGCTTTCAGAATTTTCTGTTTATCCTTGTATTTTGCCAGTTTCACTATGATATGTCGTGCAGAAGATCTATTCAAGTTTTGCCTGAAGGGAGTTCTCTGTGCCTCTTGGATTTCACTTAGTTCTCTAATTCTCCCTTCATGTAATACCATTTAAAACCAGGAAGCATGGTGCCTCTAACTTTGTTTCTGTTCCTCAGAAGTGCTTTGGTTATTTATGGTCCAGTGATTCCATACAAATTTTAGGATTATTTTCTCTATTTCTGTGGAAAATGCCATTGGAGTTTCCATAAGGATTGCATTGAATCTATATATGCTTTTCAGTAGTAAAAACATTTTAACAATTTAATTCTTCTAAGCAATAAACATAGGGTATGTTTCCATTTATTGGTATCTTCAATTTCTGTCAGCACTGTCAGTATTTTCCATGTAGAAATATTTCATCTCCTTTGTGAAGTTAATGTCTAAGTATTTTATTGTTTGTGATGCTGTTACAAATTGAATTATTTTTCAGATAATTCATTGTTAGTATATTAGAAATGGTAATTGTGTTTAAATGTTGATATTTTATCCTACAACTTACCAAATTTGTTGATAAACTCTAACAATATTTGCTCTGGCTAGGATTTCCAGCACTATATGGAATACGAGTGGTAAATGTAGTCACTCTTGTCTGGTTCCTGATATTTGAGGAATACTTTCAACATTTCACCTTTAAGTATGATATCTGCTGGGGGCTTGTCATAGATGGACTTTATTAATTTGAGGTACATTTATTCTCAACTCAATTTGTTGAGAGTATTCATCATGAATGATGTTAAATTTTGTCATCTGTTGATATGATAATATGATTTTCATCTTTCTATTACTGTGATGTTACATTAATTAATTTGTTGATGTTCAACCATCCTTGCATCCCAGGGATGAATCCCACTGCTCATGTTATGTGATACTTTCAATGTGCTGTGCTATTGGATTTAGTTATGCTAAGTGAAATAAGTCACACAGAGAAAGACAGATACCATATGTTTTCATTCTTATGTGGATCCTGAGAAACTTAACAGAAGACCATGGCAAAGGTTAAGGAAGAAAAAAAAAAGTTACAGAGAGGGAAGGAGGCAAACCATAAGAGACTCTTAAAAACTGAGAATAAACTGAGGGTTTATGGGGGGTGGAAGGGAGGGGAAAGTGGGTGATGGGCATTGAGGAGGGCACCTGTTGGGTTGAGCCCTGGGCGTTGTATGGAAACCAATTTGACAATAAATTTCATATAAAAAATTAAAAAAAAGAATTTAGGTAGCTAGTATTTTGTTAGTATTTTCACATCTATGTTCATCAGGAATATTGGCCTGTAGTTTTCTTGTGTCCTTATCTGAATTTGGTATTTGTTTTTTTATTTTTTTAAAGATTTTTTTTTAATATTTATTTATTTTTGAGACAGAGAGAGACAGAGCATGAACGGGGGAGGGTCAGAGAGAGAGGGAAACACAGAATCTGAAACAGGCTCCAGGCTTTGAGCTGTCAGCACAGAGCCTGACGTGGGGCTCGAACTTACATACCGTGAGATCATGACCTGAGCCGAAGTTGGACGCTTAACCGACTGAGCCACCCAGGCGCCCCTGAATTTGGTATTTGTAATGCTGACCTCATAAAATAGGTTCAGTAGTGTTTCCTCCTCTTTGAGTTTTTAGAAGAGTTTGAGAAGATTTGGCATTAATTTTTTTTTTACATGATTGGTAGAATTTAATAAAACCATCTGATCCTGGTCTTTTCCTTGTTGGGAGAATTTTGATTATTGAGTTGATTTCGTTATTCATTATTACTCTGTTCTAGGAAATTGTCCATTTTTTTCCTTAATTATTCAGTTTGTTGGCATATAGTTGTTCATAGTGGTCTCTTATGGTCCTTTGTATTTCCATGGTATCAATTGTACTGTCTTATCTTTCATTTAGTTTTGTTTTTTTGATTTGGATCTTCCTTCTGTTTTTCTTGGTTAGTCTAGCTAAAGACTTGCCAATTTTATTTATATTTTCAAGGAAACAGTACCCAGCTTTGTTCATTTTTTCCATTGCTTTTCTGTATTTCTTTTCATTTATTTTTTCTCAAGTCTTAATTTTTTCCTTCCTTGTGCTCTTTAGGTTTATTTTTTTTTTATTTTTCTAGTTCCTTTAGAGGTAAAGTTAATTTGAGAGTTTTCTATTTTTTCAATGTATGTATTCATACCTATAAACTCCTAAGAAATGCTTTTACTAAATTCCATAAAACTGTTATGTTTTATTTACATTTTGTTTATATCAAGATACTTTTATTTCCTTTTTAATTTCTTTGATACATTGATTGTTTAAGAGGCTGTTGTTTAATTTCCACATACTCATGAATATTCCTGTTTTCCTCCTTATTGATTTGTAGTTTTAGACCATTGTAGTCAGAGAAGATCCTTGATATATTTGAGTTTGTTTTTTTTTTTTTAATTTGTTAAGACTGGTTTTGATGCCTAATATATTATCTACCCTAGAAAATGTTCCATGTGTGGTTAGGGAATATGTGTATTCTGCTGTTGTTGGAGGGGATGTTCTGTGTATGTCTATTTCCATTTGTTCTATAGTGATATTCAAATCTGCTATTTCCTTACTGGATAATCTACTCATTGCTGAGTTGTGGTATTAATATCCCCATATATTATAGTATTGCCAAATATTTCCTCCTTTAGTTATGCTTGTGTTTACTTTATTCGTGTGCTTCAATGTTGGGTGCATGAATGTTTATAAGTGTTATATTTTTTTGATAAATTGATCTGCCTCTCATTATATAATGACCCCATTGTCTTTTTTCACCATTCTTAGCTTAAATTCTATTTTGTCTGACATAGAAATAGCTACCCCTGCTTTCATTTGGTGACCATTTCCTTGGAATGTTTCTTTCTAACCTTTAAGTCTATGTGTGTCTTTAAAGCTAAAGTGAGTCCCTTATAGACAGTTTATCACTGGAACTTGTTATTTTATCTACTCAACCTTTATGTGCTCTTGGAGAATGTATTCCATTTACATTTAAAGTAATTACTGATAGGTAAGGACTTACTATTGCCATTTTGGTAATTGTTTTCTGTTTTGTAGATCCAAGTTTCCTTCTTGTTGTCTTCTTTTGTAATTTGATGACTTTTATAATGGTTTGCTCTGACTTCTGAATCATAACTTTTAACTACTATACGGTTTTTTTTCATGGTTACTGAAGGCTTACAAACAATGTGTTATATTTATAACACCCTATTTTACTTAAATAACATTAACTGCTATAGCATTCCTAACTTTACGCTTCTCCTCCTTTATATTTTAGGTAATGGATGTTATACTTTATATATTTTATATTGTGTACCTAATAAATTATTGTTATTTTTAAATCATTGATTTTTAACTTTTAAACTAGAATTGTAGGTAAATTATGGACCACCATTACAATATTAGTAAATTTAACTTTAACTACCTAGTTACCATTGCCAGGGAGTTTTATCCCTACATTCGTCTGTTTTTACAATGTTATTTAGCACTCTTTTATTTCCATTTAAGGAACCCTGTTTAGCATTTCTTGTAAAGCAGACCTAATGATTATGAACTTCCTAAGCTTTTGTTTATTTGAGGAAGTCATTATCTCTCCTTCATTTCTGAAGGACATTTTGCCAGGTATAGTATTCTTGGTTGACCATTTTTTCTGTCAAAATTGTAAATATATCATCCCATTGTCTCCTGGTCTGAAGAGTTTCTGTTGAGAAATCAACAAAAATTAAATGATCCGTGAAAAGCAGGGTCAAAGCAGGAACCAAAGGTGGGAGCTCCTTGTTGATCAAATTGATGTTATATAAGTAACTTTCTAGAGCATCACCATGAAGTTGAGAGAACTACACCATATATTAGAAACAAAAATTTATATGCCTCCATGGAGAGTCTCAAATATGTAGTCTTTGGGTTATTGATGACAAATGTGATTTGTCAATATCAGATAATGAACTGGTATATCCTTGAGATTAGAACAGGTCTACAAGGGACCATGGTTCATTAGATCTGTGGGGAATGAAAAGATGGAACACAAAATACTTGTTTTTTTCTATAGTAACATGATATCACTTACCCCAAATTATGGTAGAAAAAAAAAAAAGGAAGTGACCAGGTTTGGCCATTCTAGGCAGCAAAAAGCTAGGAAACAGATTCCTTCTTGTTTCTGCTTCATTCTTTAATCTCAATATCCAGTCAGTTATTAGATACTGAATTTTCTACTGCAAAATTTCCTCTCTCTACCTTTATTAATCTTGTCTTTGCCCAGGACTTTACAATCTTTTACCTATATGAATGCATTTCTTCATTTACTCATCCAGTATTTATTAACCACCTACCTCTTACTTGGTCCCATGCTAGACATAAGAGTTCTGACTCAATAAAAAAAATGTTGACATGTCTATTCCTCATTATGTTTGTGTGTTAGGGTTAATAGTGTCAGGTGGTTAGGCAACAATAAGTATAATTGTGAGGAAGAGCATATTTTTAAGCAAGTTCCCAAAAGAGTCATCTATTCTAAGTTTGGATATGAGGTTTCTTGGTAGAATTGGTTCTAAACTAAAATCAAAGTATATGGTAAGAATCAATTAGCCAGAGATAATGAAAATACCTAAATGTAAAAATGTAAAGAAACCCTGACAAACTAAAAAATCTTTAGGATGAATATCAGAATAAAACACTCTTAAAGAGTACTTACCAAAAAAATTAGGTAGTAATTTTCACCTAGAGATGTATGTATATGTACACATATACATATATACACATATATTCATATATATATACAAAAAATACATATATGTGATCATAGTAGTCATCTGCTTCTTTAGAAATGCATATCTTTAGATGACTGTCTACTGAGTTTTAGATAGCTAAGACATTTCTTTACATCTAGAAAGAATTTTGGAGGAAACTAAATACAAATTATTTACTTTCAGAAACAATTCAGAACCATATGGAAAATCACCAAGGTAACAAGGTATAGCAAAGTCTTTCCTGTGTTTGCTGATGAGTAAGAGGGCAGCTCCATATGCTTTCATGTACATTACCCCAGGAGGACAGGGCCATATGTTCACACATATGTCACCCTTCTTGGCCTTCTGTATAAGACCATATCCCAAGGGGGTATGCTGAAAGGGAAAAGAGAAAGCAACCACAACATGAATATGAGGATGTGGTGTGTTTTCTCTGTTGACAGATTTTTTTAGACCATCACTTCAGTTGGCAAGCACCCAGAACAGCTGCTTTACCCCGAAGCAAGGGTCTTTGTGATACTACACAGTCCCCCCAGTGAGTGAGACAGTGGAGTGAAGGTGATTTGCCCTTTGGGAGTGGACTTTTCCTCCCTAGTATGGCATAAAGAATGGTAATAATTACCAACTAGGACTTAATATTCACAAAACTTTGTTCTTGTTCTTTTTTTCACCTTTGCCACCAAGTTTCATAAAATGAAATGAAATGAAAAATATCTGTTTACATATAACTAAAATCTTTCATATTTACAAGAGAGAGACTAAGAAATTTTAAAAAATCTGTTGCTAAAAATATATAAATAAAAATAAAAACTCTGTTGCTGCAAGTTTCTTTCATTATAATTTAGTGATTAAATATCTATGCTGTTTAAATACCAAAGTTGATTTCTGACTTCCTAAGCTTATATTGAGGCTGTGGATGTTATAGTTTGGGCCAAATTTAGGTTCTTTTATTTCAAGAAAAGTGGCATAAATGAGAGAAAGTATTTTGCAACCTCATAGAAAGTGACTCATCATGCATGATTCACAGGGTCTGTTGAGCCTGCTGAAAAGTTAAAATGGTTTTATTTATCGTGAATGCAGGCATCAGAAATTTATGAAGAGCATATTGCAGAGCCAATTTCAAAGTGCTTTGGTCTCTTAGCTATATTTTCTTTATAGAATTTATAAATATATTATCTATACTTTGTATTGTTTTTGGCTCTTTCTAAAATTAAGTCATTCAAATGTATTGAAAGAATTAATAAAATACTATTTAAGTTTATTTTTGCCAATCCACGTGCTTGGAGAAAATGTTAAAACATTCATAAATCCGGTTCCCACTATTGGAGTTAATAAAGTGTAATTATTTAAGGCTATATTTTTCAGTGATATCTTTTACATTTCTGCTTCCATCAAAAAGATACAAGATTAAACCAGTAATGAAGAGTGGCTGTATTCAATAATTTGTTTTGTGTCACAAGAGAAAAATTTCAACTTTAAAGTAAAAAAAAACATATATCTTTGTTATTTTTAGACAAAAGTAATTTGAGATAGACATTTGGAAGAATCTCTTATTATTGGAAAATTCTGAAGTATTATCTGGACTGTTACTGAAAAAAAATAGATGAATAGATAGTATTATCCCCTATTTTACATAATTGAAATAAATCTCTTAAGAAGGTTCTACAACTATTCCACATAGCTAGTAAGTAGGCACTACCATGATGTAAACTTAGGACCACTGACTCCAAAACTTAGATTAATTTTGCCACCATACTATGTTGTATGTTAGGTAAATGGGTCAGAGTTTCCCCTTTGTTTTCTTATATAGACAGGGGCAAAATTTTGAAAAAGCTTTTGAGAAGTTTTCACAAAATGTCCTAAAATACTGAATCCCATTCATTTGTCTATCTTAATTCTCCTGATTTTTCCTCCTTTATGTTTTACCCCATTGTCCTTATGATTACTTTTCAAAGTAACTTCAAGAAATTCTTAATCTCAGACTCTGTGTCTAAGATACCTTCTCTTCTTTATCAATCTTCACTTATCTTCCACTGGCTCCCCAATAATTGCCTACTGAATCATCTATTTGCTCATGAATCTTTGTCTCAGACTGTGTTTCTAAGGAAATCTCAAATTTAAAAAAAAGACTTTCTTTTTCCCTTTTCTTCTTTTTAAATAATTTCTCATATCAGCTAACATATAGTATATACAGTGTAGTCTGGGATTCAGGAGTAGATTCCCATGATTCATCACTTACATACAAAACCCAGTGGATAAAGAAGTGGATACACATACATACATACTTGGTGATGAAAAAGAATGAAATCTTGACATTTGCAACAATGTGGATGGAACTTAAGAGTATTATGCTAAGTGAAATAAGCCAGTCAGAAAAAGATATCATATGTTTTCACTCATATGTGGAATTTGAGAAACTTACCAGAAGACCATAGGGTAAGGGAAGGGGGAAAAAAAAGTTACAGAGAGGGAGGCAAACCATAAGTACTCGTTTTTCTTTAAAAATTCTCTTTGCTCCATTTCTCTCCTTCCTCTCCACCATTTCTCCCCACGTCCACCTCTCATTCCTTTAGGCAACCTTTCCCTTCTAGGTAGGCACTCAGGGTCCCCATGGTCTCTCTATTTTCCCTTTCTGTCAAAACCTGACCTCATAAAATATATATTAATCTGACTTACTCTGGATACTAAATTACCAATAAGACTTAGGGTCTTATGTCTCTTTGGGGCAATTGCATTTTAGCACAGGGACCAGATAGTACCCAGTGTTCTAAAACTTTGATCATAGGATTTAGGTTGTTTGTTTTGTTGTTTTTTTTACTGTTGGAAATAAAAGCTTTTTAAACTTTGATAAGACTAGGAGCTTGTCTAAAACCACAGCTAATTAATACTCATCTATTCTTCCTTTTTGCAAAACTCTATACAGTAATTTAAAATAATGCACACTCAGATAGCTTTTAACAACATACATATACTGACAGTTTGATTATCTTACATTCAAGAAAAATTCATAAGCTCAAAAATTTATAAAATAATTTTTTTCTTAAGCCCCTAGGGTCATACTTTCTTAGGCAATGTGGTAATTTGTTATGAATAGTTGAAACTGTCCCTTGGTAAAGTTAGTCATTTCATCATACATAACCAATTGTCTACCATAACAATATTTTTGCAAGGAACAATAAAAAGTGCTGGGAAAAGACAACTCATTCTGGTGGATAGGAACCAGAAGCCCTAGCATACTCAATATAATTAAATAGCAATAAAAAAGATCATTAAGTTTCACATGAAGATATTCAGATGGCCAATATGATGCCACAGTTTGTACGTTGTGTCACAACTCAAGTGCTAAGTGGTAAACATGGCATCAATTTCACTATTGGCAACAGTATGAGAACGTGGAAGAAGCTGTGAGAGCACACAGCCTGTGATGTTTCCCCACTGCAGTCTGACTTCCTGAGATATCACTGTGCCAGAATAAACAGGAAATCACTCCAGACAAGTATCATCAGAGCATCCTGTTCCTAAATGCCTAGAACAGTTTAGTAAATAAAAACAATACTTTGAAAGGTTCCATCTATTGAAAGTCAAATGATGTTGACAATCCCTCACTAATCTCTATCTGGTCTCTCAGTAAACCAAATGGAAATCAATTTTTTAAGTTAGAACTTGCTCTCAGAGTATCAGAGTTCTAGATACCAAGTTCAAAAGAGGATTTAAAATACCTTGAAGATCAACAGGTTCAAATGCTTAAAGTAATTTGTTGTGGCAAATACACATTTTATAAAATTCCATATGGCTAATTTCACAATGTCTCCTATATCTCTGTTCTGTTTCGGACAGAGATATTAGAGAGCCAATAATATTCTCTGAATAGTAATTTAAGCTTTAATTCTTAAAACCAAGAGTAGAAATTGATGTGAAAATTAAAATGTGTTAACTTTATTTTGAGAATTACTTGTTTTAAAAGAAAACTCCACCTAAACGAGTTGGAAACTTAGGTCCACACAAAAACCTGAAGATTGATGTTTATATCAGTTTCATTCATAATTGCCAAAACTTAGAAACAACTAAGATATTCTTCAGTATGTGAATGGATAAATAAATTGGAATATATCCAGAAAATGGAACAGTATTAAGTGCTAACAAAAAAATGAACTGTCAAACCATGAAAAGACATGGAGGAAAATTAAAAGCATATCAGTAAGTGAAACAAGCCAATCTGAAGAGGCTAAACTATACGATTGCAACTATACAACATTCTGGAAAAGGCAAAACCATGAAGACCTAAAAAGATCAATGATTTCCCAGGGTCAGAAGGAAGAGATGAATAGGAACAATAGAAAGGACTTGGAATATCTTGACAGTGATTTATTTTTTTCTTGTTAACCCCAATGTCTGGCAAAATAGCTATTCAGTATGGATTAAATAAATGATTGCTTATGTTTTAATAAAGTAGTTATCATACACTCAATGAGCATCAATAATTTATTTTTTAATTAATTTATTTGAGGGAGAGAGAGCAAGCATACTCTCTGGAGGAGGGGCAGAGAGAGAGGGGGAGAGAGAGAATCCCAAGCAGGCTCTGTGCCAACAGTGCAGGGCCTCACATAGGGCTCCCTCTCAAACCCGTGAGACCCTGACCTGAGCCAAAATCAAGATTCAGACATTTAACTGACTGAGCTACCGAGGTGCCCTGACCATCAATAATTTCTATTGGAGATTTTTGAAATACCACCTGAATTTATCTAATGGCTCCAAATTTGTTTATCTCCTTCATTAAGATAAAAACATCAAGGGAGATGATAGCAGATATTAGACAAAATATATATACCTCTATATTTGTTTATTGCCTTTCCTTAGTAAAATGATAGCTCTATAGATCAGAATTAGTAGTGGCAAAATAAAAAATTGTAAAAAAAATAAAAAACTAAGAAGGTATCAATTAGGGTTGTTTAAAGATGTTATTAAATGCATTGAGAAGCAATGTACATGGCTGGTGAATAAGACTATAAGATAACATAAAGATATGTATATCTTTATAAAAATGTCCTGAGGTATTATTTGTTAATGCTTAATTGTTTATTAATGCAAAATTGGTGAGGTCCTTTAGAATTGATTGGGTTATTTCATTGGTTACCTATGGTACCATGTTACCTTGTTTGTATTTGCTAAGATTTTCTCTCCTAAAACTGAAACTGTATTTTTCAGAATCAAAATTCTGGCATAATAAATAAGAATCATCTCTAGTTTGCTAACTTTGATTTTCTCAATTTCAAATTGATTTACATTCCATTTAGTTGCAACTTTGTCTCCAGTATCAATGAATTGCTGTTAGATCAACCAATGGATTGATTTCTTGAGCCATTTAAATATAAAATTAATTGTGAGGTTCATTGTAAGAAGCCATTGTTTTGTAAAGCATACCAAAATACATACCCTACTTTCATTTGAGGACATGGTGGTGTCACTTTACTGAAGTATCAAGAAATTAACTACTTGCCTGAATGATAGAAATCTTTCTCTTTCCCAAAGAGGTAAGAATCACCTAAGATTAGCAGAGTTGAAAAAAAAATAGGCAAATTCACTTTTAAGGACCTGAGATTCTAGTAACAATCTAGTGACAATCTAATGTGATTTGAGTCATGAAGTATGGTAAAGAGTTTGGTCAAGGTAACACAGGAGAGCATAGGACACGGTCATTTCCTGTAACTGCATCTGTTGCCACATTATCTATTTCTCTTTTATAAACACCAGAAGTCCCTTCTTCAAAATTTTTTGTTCATATTCTAATTCAGGCCATGATAATCTTATAGTTTAAATATTAAAGTAGACTATCAGCAAAGTGAAACTTGGCTGTCATCCTGTCAAAGCTATTTTTACAGTCACTGTCAAAAGCCTTCAAATAATGTATGATGAGAGTATATGTCATACTAGATACTTTGCTCTTTTTAAAGACAAAGTTCAGATTCATGGAATTTAGTGAAAGTAGTAATACCAACTGATATCATTTTTACCCTCATCTTTTACTGCCCCTGGTAGTACAGGTGATAAAATCTAGTAACATTAGCATAACAAAGGGAGTAAGAACCATACTTTGTCTTAAACTCTCTGGATTAGAAGCATGGCTCCTTCACTTACTAGCTGTGTAAACTTAGATATGTTTCTTAGCCTCTCAGTTACTAAGTTTCTTTACTGGGATTATGTACTTTACAGAGTTTTATCAGATTGAATAAATTTACATAAAGCACTTAAAGCAGTACTAGTGATATAGTAATGCTGCATAACTAAATGCTTAATAAAATAATTAAGATGTTATGTCTTTGCTAAATTATTAATATTTCTTCTCACTGTAATTTCTATAAAATAACTGTAAAACTCATTGTTTATATATCCTAAATTAAATCAGCTTTAGTCTTACGATTTGGAGTTTACATAATCAACATTTTATGTTTCTACACATCTCTGTATTTAAAAAAAAAATCTTTGAAATTATAATGATGGCTGTAAACCCTACAGAAGTATAACGTCTCAGATTTTCACAAAATCCAGCCATTATCTGAATGTGAATATCCATATTCCTCACAATTTGGGCAATTCCTTGCTTACTATTTCAGTTATCTATTGCTAAGTAACAAACCTCAAAACTTAAGGGCTTAAAACAAAAATTTATTAGTTCTCTGTTGTGATGGACTGACCATCTGGGCAGTTATTTCTTCTAGACTCTTCTGGAATCATCATGAAACCATGGTCAGGTGACAGCTCAACTGTGATAAGTGGATCCCAGAGGACCTCAGTCATACATCTGATGCTGCAAGGATAATTTCTGAAATGTCAGGATGTGGACAGGTTTTCTGTATCCTCATTCTCTCTTTTACTTTACTTTCATCCTATAAGTCTTCTTTGCCATGTAATGTCTC
The DNA here is from genome assembly GCF_018350175.1 of Felis catus. Taxonomy (NCBI): domain Eukaryota; kingdom Metazoa; phylum Chordata; class Mammalia; order Carnivora; family Felidae; genus Felis; species Felis catus. The sequence continues at coordinate 106,678,874 of NC_058369.1, forward strand.
ATCTTCAAAAAGATGGACATCACAAAGCAGTCTCAATCACTTCTGCAATTTTCTTTTCATTAAAGTAAGTCCCAAGGCCAGCCCTAAGTCAAAAAAAAAGGAGAGACAATAAGCTCTAACTCTTGGTAAGAATGGTAGTCATTTTGCAAAGCAGCATGGTAGGAATTATAGCCATTTCTGAAAATCTACCACAGTCTGCCTTTTGGGCACAAGAACTTACACCCTTCCCTCTTGCAAAATACCCTGTCTCCTTCCAGAGTGATCACTTTTTATCCAATTATGACATTAGCCTCACCATTTAGTCTCCTTTTCTGACCCAGGCCAAAATATAGGTGGGAATCCTTAGGCACAGTTCCTCTAAAGTTGAAAACAAGTTTTCTGCCCCTCACATACCCAAGATGCAACAAGAGAAAAAGAGAAGATAACCTCGGTAACACACAATTCATTCAAAAGAGGAAAAAAATAAAGAGCACATGATGACCAAAGATCCACAGCAATTCTGATACCCAAAGAGGCACATGGTTTCCATATTCCAAAGTCCATATTTTCTTTCCTCTGACGTAGGAAGCCTTTTCCAGCCACTAGGAAACTCCACTTGTAAGTCCCTAGGCCTGCAGAACTCTGTCTCAAGGTCTCTATTTAAATGGCTCCTATCCTCCCACTCCTGGATGAACTTTGCTTAGTGGTTGATGCTGAGAATACTACCTACAGTTTATCTTTCCTTCTCATATTTTCTTCCTGGAATTTACCACATTCATTATTATCTTCCATGTTGATTTATTCACTTAAATATGGTGTGCTTACATACATAATAAAAGCACAGACCTTGTTTCTTTCCTATTCACTAAGTTATTCTCAGAATTCAACACTAAGCCTAGTACTTAAGAGATGACCAATAAATATCTGGTAAATGAATGAGTAAATGAGACCCTATAACCACCCTACAAAAGAGAGGTTTCCCTGTTGGAAAGATGAAGACATTGAGTGAGGCTTACAGAGGTTAAATAACTTGCCAAAGGTCTTACCTTTTCAAGAGCGGAAACCAGCTTCATCCCAGCAACACGTTTTTTCTACCATTTCCTTTCTTAATAAATGGAAATAGACTATATGACCTTCTGAAGGTTGACATTGTTTTGGAATTTTCTTCTTGCATCACTTCACCATTTCATGTAACTTCAGGTTACATTACATCAGACAAGTCCAGAAGAATGCCAGTGACTTTCATCTTGTTCTCCCTTTCTGTTTATAACCTTTTCACAGACAGCGTATATTATTTAATAAGTGATCAAATGGAAACTGGCAGATGAATCCACCCTACACTGAGGAAAAAGACAGTACGCACATGTTTTCTGCCTAATTTCCAATGGATTAGCATCCATTGATGTCCCTCTCTTAGAAAGAGTATCTTTCTTGATTCTTTCTGCTTATCCTTAAAGATTGTTCACTCATTTATGTAATGGATCTATTTTTATTTCCAAGCATATGCTTCCAAAATGTGTAAAGAACTTCAAATGTGAAAACAAAATTTTATATTAGTCTTTCCTTAGAGATGCATCATCGTTAAAAAAAAATCAATACCAAAACACTATTAACACAATTGCAGAAATACATTAGAAACTAAAATCCCATCCTTCAAAGATTACCTGAAGTTTCAAAGACAAATAATGTCACTTAAACACACACAAACACACACATTCCTAAAAGGGGAGTGCAAATATATTCCAATCTACTATTATCACTAATAAGTACATTTGGGCATCTTTGATGGTCCTAGCACTGTTTTTGGTAATTCTTCTTGTATTCTTAGCCTTGCAACAAATCTGACAGTTTTTTGCAGTCTCACTTTACAGGTGGGGACCATGTTTCTCAAGGGGTAATATTAGCAATTCCAACCCAGATTTATATTTTTTCTAAAGTCCAACACACCAACCTAAGAAGTTGTGATTTCATCCTGTAATATGAAAACTAAAGAGATAATATAATTTAAAGCAATAAAGGAAAATCAGAGCACTGATGTGTCCCAGCCCAATCGGAGGAAAAAGATCAAAGCTTTCCTCTTGGAAGTATGGTTTGCTTTTTTTTCTTCTTTTCATGAAGAAAGGAGTAACAAAGTCTCTTTTCAAAAAAATGTTTAGAGTAATTACACATTAGATGATAACATCAATTAATGCTTGCTGTAAACACTGCTAACCAAATTTTTATTAGATCAACTAAATACTAAGCATATAATTAAACAAAAATATCAGAACATTTTTTTCCATTCACCTCAAGTAGGTATTTCCACCATTATTATAAACTGTGTAATACAAGTTAAGATACTTTTAGTAGCCATTCACGGCAACCATTGCTCTGGTGATGGAGCTGTAGGTCTCTATAATCAGTTACTTTAAAATGTTATCAAAAATAAGCAGCAAATTATTTTGCTTGACTTGAACAGAAATGTTATAATTTAACTTGACTAATTTCTATGCACTGCTAGCCATACATTTAGAAAGGATCTACGTTCTTGGCTTAATCACAGAGTATCTGTGTGAATTGGGCAATTAGCATACACTTGATACCCATTGGTTTTCTAATCTGTAAATATGAATGGTACATACCTTACGGATTATTGTAATTAATAAAACAATCCATGAAGAGTGTTCACAGTTCCTGAATTGAATCTGAAATAATTATAATTTCTTCAGTAATTTAAGAATTTATCTCTTTCTATTCCATGAACTCATAAACACAGTTTTCACTACAATGTATTCCAAATTTTATGTATTTGGAACAACCAACATTTCTTTCCAAAGTGAATCAATATAGTTGATGCAAGAGAAACCAGAGTTTGTGTTGTTTCCGTTGCAGAAGATCCTGAAAATGTTTGTTACTTCATCCTGTTTCCTGCTCTATACTTAGCATTTGCAGTCAAAAATATAAATAATTCTGAGAATTGGGCATAGAAAAAAATTTATATGTTAAGTTTAACATAAATATTCATGATACATGCAGTCATTATATATAAGTATATTAATGTTGTATACATTTATATATTGTTATGTTAAAAACTAAGCAAATGACGTTAAAAAAAATTATTCTGGACCCTAAAGGTACAAAAGTCTCTTTAAATTACTTCTGTTTGCTTAGTTTCACAGGTTAGTAATTCTCACTACTTTGACACATGGTTGCTTTTTTGTATTTTACCACTTCATTGGTGCAAGAACATAGAAAAAATAACATTCAGTGCTTGTTTCCATTAAATAACACAAAATTTAAGTCCTGAAAAATGTGAAATACAAACACATGGAGAATCAAATATACCAACCTTTTCTCCCACCAGACCCCATTTGAGTTTGATTTTACTGCCTATTTAAAGCTTTAAGTTTTCTTTGCTCTGTTGTAGGTTTCTTCTGCCTGTGGTCAAAATCACTAGTTAAATTTAAGATTATCTCACAATAGTAAGGACTCTATAACTTTGAGTATGTAAAGTAAATACCAATTACACATTAAGGGCCAAATTCTGACCTTGAATTTAAACAGAGAATTTATATCTGCTTCACTTAAACCTGAGCATCTAATACCTTTATTGCAAAAAGTCTCTAATGTTGAGGTTTATACACATAATGATAGAGCTGACCAGGGAAATAAACTACTTAGTTAAGTATGATTTGAACTGGACATTAGGTGTCACCAAAAGTCTTCCATGACGGTCCTTCTATCTTACATCAAACTTTAAATGTTAAAATTGGAAAACTAATGGGATTTACTTATAGAAACTATATATATACTTTTACTTATAGAAACTATAAACTAAATATCATAAGTGTAAAAACGTCTGTCTCTGGAATGTTTTTACCATTCCTCATGTCTTGAGATTCCTTGAGAAACAATAAGAGTTAAGGGTGCTAGGTGGCTAAGTAGGTTGAATGTCCGACTCTTAATTTAAGCTCCTATCATGATCCCAGGGTTACGGGTTTAAGCCCCACCTCGGGCTCCCTAGTGTTCATGGAGACTGCTCTGGATTCTCTTTTTCCCTCTGTCCCTCTCCCCTACTCACTCTCTCTCTTTGTTGGAAATCCTAACAAACTACTGTGGGTGACAGGGACGATGGTAACAACAAATATCTTGAAACTGTACCAGATAAGGTTTCAATCTCTACCTATCGATAATCGTCTTCTAGTGGGATATTTATGGAATCAGACACATTCTTGGTTTTCAGTCACAAAGGTTTCAGAACGTGAAATTACCTGATCTCACAAAACATGACTCTAAAAAGAGAATGAGACCTCAAGGAAATGAAAACATTTGTTCACACATAAAAATTGTACACTAAGGCTCAGAGCAGTATACTTCATTATAGTTAAAAGCTAGGGGAAAAAAGAACAAATGTCTATCCAGCTGATGGATGGATAAACCACAATGTGGTATGTCCAAAAATGGAGCGTTATTTGGCCATAAAAAGAAATGAAGTACTGATACATGCTACAACATGGATGAACCTTCAAAACATTATGCTATGTAAAATAAGCCAGCCACACAAGACTACGTGTTCTATTCTTTTAAAAGGTCACAATTAGAGATATCTATAGAAACAAAGTAGGATTAACAGTTACTTAGTGCTGGTGTATGGTGGTAGAGGATAAGCGATAAGAACTAAAGGAAATGAGGTTTCTTTTTAAGGTAATAAAAATATTCTAAAATTGGCTTTAGTACAATTGCACATATCTGTGATTGTAATAAAGATAATCTAGTATGTTAAAAAGGTGAATTGCATATTTTGTGAATTCTATCACATTAAAGCTGCTACAAAATAAAAACAGAAATTTACCTAACGGGACAATCCAAGTCTTATTTATAGGAATATGAGTGGACATTAAATATAGCATTAGAGATTGTGTGTGTGTGTGTGTGTGTGTGTGTGTGTGTGTGTGTCTGTATTTACTTTAGCTGTTGATGTTTTCCAGAAGTTTAATATATTGAATTATTATATTAATATATAGTTTCCATTTTATAGTTGTCTTTATGAGAGAGAGAGCAAGCAGTGGAGAGGGTCAGGAGATAGAAGGCAAAGGGAGAGAGAGAGAGAGAGAGAGAGAGAGAGAGAGAGAGAGAGAGAAAAAACCTTAGACTGAGCATGTAGCCTGAAATAGGGCTTGATCCCACAACCTTGGGATCATAACCCAAACTGAAATCAAGAGTTGGCACTCAACTGACTGGGTCACCCAGACACCCCAATAGTCTTCTATTTTTAGATGAGAATCCATTGAGAAAAATGACTTTAGATGTGAATTACATCAAAAAGACCAATTTTTTTTTTCATGTATGGATATTATTTGTCAACATGTGCTCTATTTTATGTGATAAATTAACAGAATTTAATGCTCTGGTCAGTTATACCACTCCATGCTATTTAAAGCTTTAAGCCCAAAGAGTTTTTTTTTAATTTAGTATATTAAACATTACAAAAATAGCTCTCTTACAGCTCCCCTGCTGTGTTTTAGATTGTTGCCAAGGCTTTTTGTGATATGCTATTACTAGAGTAACATTTTTCTATAAATATTTCATCCTTGATTCTAATGTCACCCAAAATAACAATGTAGTATAAAGGATACAGGGAGAAGAAATATAAAGAAAGAAACTGAATTAATTTTATTTACTTTCTAATTATTAGAACTTCCATATCATCATACCTTCCCACTTATCTACATGTCTTCTAAATGTGGAAGTCTCCCTTGGGTTTGAGGATATCTGTTTTTAAGGCCAAAACACTTTTTCTTAGAAAATTAATCTCAGTTGAATAGCTGATTTGCGTTTGAAAAACAATCATTGAATATTGTTGAGCACTTGGTAAAAACCCTACTAACCAAGTGTCAATTGCTTGCAGATTTCTCATTTCAATGACCCACATAGCAATTTCTTCACTGTACAAACTTTAAAGACATAAACCTAATATGCTTTGGATATAGTCTGAATCTTGACATGAAAAGAGAATGGACTTGACATTGTAGGCTTTTTTTTAACTTTGAAACTTTAATCCTTTATGTATTTTGAGGAAAATTTAGTACACATGTTAACTAATTTCTGATCATACTTTATTCATCAAATTATGTTTTTGTTTTTCATCAAATTATGTTTTAAAAGAACTACTTAAAGCTCTAACTCAAAAAGCTTCTGAAATAGACTTTGGAAATTGTTTTTTAATAAGCTATTAAAATATTGTTCTTGAAAAAGAGAAAGTCATTGTTCTGAGCCCAGAGGAACAAAAGACTCAAGTTCAACTTGAAATATTAAACTGAAACACTAAGTAATGCTCTTACATTTAATAAAACTAATTTGAGCTTCCATTCCAACAGTCTGCATCTTTGGAACATCTCTAATTGCATGTGGTCATGCTAACAGCTAACATTTGCATGACAAGAAAAAAGTGTTTTGTGGTTACTACAGAAGGATTTTTAATCCTGGGATAATAATCTATTGATTGTGTCAGCTTGAATAGACCTCTGCGTAGGCCAAAAATACTTCTCTTAAGGTCCCATGTAACCTTTAGCAGCTCATATCTGTGGCCCCTTAGAACAAAATGGCAAAGGAAACCCCCAAAAATGCAGCCAAAAATTATGAAGTCATTCATTCATAACATTAGATCAAATCCTAGAAACCGCATCACCAACATCCTCCTACATTTTATGAAGTAAAACTATAGAAGAATGATAATTTTTCAAAGTACAGGAAGTGAAGACACAGTACAGAAAAGGGAGAGAAAGGAAAGAGTTAAAAATAAGTTTGAGTTTTAAAAAAATAACCTGAACAAGAGTAGGCATAAAAATAATCAAGAACTGCAAGTTGTAGATATATTACACATGAGAAAACATGAGAATTGATAGTAATTTACCCATAAATAGTAACAAAGGATGTCTCTTGGTTATAGATATAATTGTCATTTCTGAAGATGTAAATCTAGCTCATAAAAACAGCAAACCCAGTTTTCTATATTAGTTCACACCATACTCCTGCTTTCTTGCTCAAATGATAATTCCACATAGAGCTTTAAGCATCTTAAATCCCATGACGTTGAAGTAGTTTTTAAATTTTGTTTTTCCTTTCTGTTGGGCCCTTGTTTTTCAATTCTTCTACAATTAGAAGTACTAACTTCAGCTACTTAGAATGCTCATCTCAGTATTGCTTGGTTCCTCTGAATTTATGCACTCCATGGGACCACCACTTCCAAAGACCCTTGAACAACCCATTGTATGTGCAATAAGGAATATGGTTTCTAAAATTGCATGACTTTCTCATGTTAGTATCTCCAGGTCTAACCTAATTCCAATAGCTGCTTTTGACTTCTACTTCTGGAATACTGAAGTGAATGTCAAAGTTTTGGGAAAAGAATAATGCTATTAAAATTAGTTTTAAGTTTCCTTACATTCTTTGTGAAGAGTGACACTTCAAAAAAAATACTTCTTGTCTCCAATTTGTTTTGAAATCCCAGTTAACATACGATGTAATATTAGTTTCAGGTGTAGAACTTAGTGATTCTTCACTTACAACACCTGGAATTTATCATAAGTGCCCTCCTTAATCCCCAGGACCTATATATCCCACCCCCTCCACCTCCTTTCTGGTAGCCATCAGTGTGTTCTCTATTGTTAAGAGTCTGTTTCTTGGCTTTCTCTTTTTTTCTCCCTATGTACATTTATTTTGTTTTTGAAATTCCACATACGAGTGAAATCATAGGGCATTTGTCTTTCTCTTACTGACTTATTTTGCTTAGGATAATACTCATTAGTTCCATCTACATCATTGCAAACAGCAATACTTCATTCTTTTGTATGACTAATATTCATTATATATATGAATATATATATGCACATACATATACAGCACTTCTTTAAGCATTCATCAGTCGATGGAAATTTGGGCTCTTTTCATAATTTGGTTATTGTTGATAATGCTGCTATTAATAACAGAATGCATGTATACGTTTGAATTATTGTTTTTGTATCTTTTGGGTAAATACCTAGTTGTGTAATTGCTGGGCCATAGGGTAGTTGAATTTTTGAAGTTTTGAGAAACCTCTATACTATTTTCTAAAGTGACTGCACAAGTTTTCATTCCCACCACAGTAAGAGGATTCCCCTTTGTTCACATCCTCTTCAACACCTAATGTTTCCTGTGTTGTTAATTTTAAACATTGTGACAGCTGTGAAGTGATACCTCATTGCAGTTTTGATTTGTATTTCCCTGATGATGAGCAATGTTGAGCATCTTTTCATGTGTCTATTAGCCTTCTGGATGTCTTCTTTGGAGAAGTGTCTATTCATGTCTTTTGCCCATTTTTAGATTGTTTTTGTGTGTTGGGTTTTATAAGTTCTGTATATATTTTGAGTACTAATCTTTTGTCATATGCCATGTACACACATCTTCAGTTGCAAAGGTTGCCTTTTGGTATTCTTGATTGTTTCCTTTACTGAGCAGAAGCTTTTTATCTTGATGAAGTCCCAGTAGTTTATTTTTGCTTTTGTTTCCCTTGGCTCAGGATACATATCTGGTAAGTTGCTACAGCTGATGGATGTCAAAGAGGTCACTGCCTGTGTTCTCCTCTAGGATTTTAATGGTTTCCTGTCTCACATTTAGGTTTTTGTTCTATTTTGCATTTACTTTCTTGTATGGTGTGAGATAGTAGTGTGGTTTCATTCTTTTGCAGGTTGCTGTCCGATATTCCCAGCACCATTTGTTGAAGAGACTGTCTTTTTTCTATTGGATATTCTTTCCAATATTTGTTGAAAGATTACTTGACCATATAGTTGTTGGTTTATTTCTGCGTTTTCCATTCTGTTCTATCGGTCTATTGGTCTGCTTTTGTGCCACTACCATACTGCCTTGATCACTACAGTTTTGTAATACAACTTGAAGACTGGAATTGTGGTGCCTCTAGCTTTGCTTTTCTTTTTCAAGGTGCTTGGGCCATTTGGGGTCTTTTGTGGTTCCACACAAATTTTAGGATTACTGTTTCTAGCTCTGTGAAAAATTCTGGTGATATTTTGATAGGGATTGCATTAAATGTATAGATTGTGTTGGGTGATTACACACCTTAACAATATTTGTTCTCCTAATCCATTAGTATGGCATGTTTTTCCATTTCTTTGTGTCATCTTCACTTTCTCTCATCAGCATTTTATGGTTTTCAGAGTACAGATCATTTACCTCTTTGGTTAGTTTTATTTCTAGGTATCTTGTGGTTTTTAATTCAATTGTAAATAGGATCAATTCCTTGATTTCTCTTTCTGCTCTTTCATAATTGGTGTATAGAAATGCAGCAGATTTCTGTATTTTGGTTTTGTACCCTACGATCTTATTGAATTATTGTATAAGTTCTAGCACTTTTTTGGTGCAGTGTTTTGGGTTTTCTATATAGAGTATGATGCCATCTACAAATAGTGAAAGTTTGACTTCTTTATTGACAATTTAGATGAATTTATTTCCTTTTGTTATCTGATTGCTGAAGCTAGCATTTCTAGTACTATGTTAAACAATAGTGGTGAGAGTGGACATCCCTGTTTTATTCCTGAGCATAGAACAAAAGCTCTCAGTTTTTTCCCATTGAGGATGATATTAGCTGTGGGTTTTTTGTATATGGTGTTTATGATGTTGAAGTATGTTTCCTCTAACCTTACTTTGTTGAAGGCTTTTTATCAAGAATAGAGCTTTGGAGCACTTGGGTGGCTCAGCAGGGCATTCAACTCTTGATTTCAGTTCAGGTCACAATCTCACAGATCATGAGATTAAGCCCTGCATCAGGCTCTGTGCTGGCAGTGCAAAGACCGCTTGTGATTCTTTCCTCTCTGTTTGCTCCTCCCCCATTCACCTTCTCTCTCTCTCTCTCTCTCTCTCTCTCTCTCTCTCTCTCTCTCAAAAATAAATAAATAAACATTTAAAATAATAGAGCTTTACTTTGTCATATGTTTTTACTGCATCTATTGAAGGTATCATATGGTTCCTAACCTTTCTTTTATTAATGTGGTGTATCATGTTCATTGATTTGCAAATATTGAACTACTCTTGCAGCCCAGGGATAAATCCAAATTGGTCATGGTGAATGATTGTTTTAATGTACTGTTATATTCAGTTTGCTAGTTTTTTATTATGAATTTTTGCATCCATGTTCATCAGGGATATTAGCCTGTACTTCTGTTTCTTAGTGGAGTCTTTGTCTAGTTTTGGTTTCTGAGTAATGCTAGCCTCATAGAATTAATTTGGAAATTTCCATATATATATATATATTTTTTTTTTGAATAGTGTGTGAAGAATAGGTATTAAGTATTCTTTAAATGTTGGGTAGAATTCCCCTGTGAAGACATTTGGCCTCGGACTTGGGTTTATTGGGAGATTTTTTGTTACTCATTCAGATCTGTTCAAATTTTCTATTTCTTCCTATTTCAGTTTTGGTAGTTTATATGTTTGTCAGAATTTATTCACTTATTCTAAGTTATCCAATCTGTTGACATACAGTTTTTTATAATATCCTTTTGTGATTTTTTATTTTTTGTTTATCTGGTGTTCTTCAGTATTTCCCCTAATTTTTGATTTTATTTGGATCCTTTCTCTTTTCTTTTTGATAAGTCTGGCTAGGGGTTTATCAATTTTACTAATTTTCTTATAGAACCAGCTCCTGGGTTTATTGATCTGTTTTGTGTTTTTTTTTTTTTTTTAGTTTCCTTATCATTTGTTTCTACTCTCGTCTTTATTATTTCCCATCTTCTGCTGATTGTAGGCTTTGTTCTTTGTTCTAGCTCCCTTACATGTAAGGTTACATTATTTATTTGAGATTTTTCCTGCTTGTTGAGGTAGGCCTATATTGCTATATACTTCCCTTAGGACTACTTCTGTTGCATCCCAAAATTTTTAGACTATTGTGTTTTCATTTGTTTCCATGACATTTTTAATTTCTTCTTTGTTTCCCTGGTGGACCTATTCATTCTTTAGTAACATGTTTTTTAACCTCCATGTATTTGTGGCCTTCTCAATTTTTTTTTCTTTAGGTTAACTTCAAGTTTCATAGTATGTAATCAGAAAATATGATCTCAATCTTTTTGTGCTGGTTGAGGCCTGAATTGTGACGTAGTATGTGATCTGTTCTGGAGAATGACCCATGTACGCTTTCTGTCTCCAAAATATATGTAAGAGTATCTTAGCCTACGCTCTCCAAAAACTGAGCTTGAGGCAAAATTCACATGCTAGCATTTTATTGGGAAGGTGTAATCTCAGGAACACAAGGATGGAGGAGAAGGGCAATGAGCTAAAGCAAGAACTGAGGGAACCTTTATGAAGCTTAGCACAGTTTCTACAGACAGCGTAGTTAGTTACACCATCTTACTGATGTCTGTGGTGAGGTGATGTGAAAAGGTTGTAGCTCAGAACATTCTGTCATTGGAAGAAGGTGGGAGTATTTATTCCAGCCACATTCCCATAAATGGTTTTTGTTGCTCAAAGTCATCACAGGGCTATTAACTCCCTCACACTTCGCTGTTTGTTACTTGGTCCCTCTGGGATATAGTCACAATATCTCCTGAGAACAGCAGTGCCATCTTCTGTGCTGTGTATCATAAAGCTGCAGGGTGGCAATAAGATTAACTGACCAGAGGCCTCTAGTTTGATATAGTAGGAAAGCATTAAGGCTAGAGGTAAGGCCCTATGAGGTCATAACCTAGGTGCCTGCAGCAGCTGCAGCACCAGTCACAATATTACAGTGTATGATCTCTTTCATGAAGACATTGATGCCTCCCAATGAATGTCTCTAACAAAGATCAATACCTCCTATCTATGGACTGCAAGGAGGTAACTTATCCCAGGTGATCTTGCTACATGGCCAGACATAGATTATCATGAAAACATGGCAATGGTAAATTTAGAGTATATTGAGGGAAGGAATAAAATGCAAGGAAAGATACATTGAGAAACTATTGAAAAACATAATTCTGTTGACCATCATACAAAATTACAACTTGTTGACTTACTACCCTCCTATGTCATCCAGCATTCCTATTCCTCTTCCGAGCTTCTCTTTTTGCCATGGCACATAGTACTTTCTATTGTCTTATAAAATTTGCTTAGTAACATGTTTGGTTTATTGCCTACCTACCTGACTATACTATAAAGGCTACAGGGTCATGGAATTTCATCTGTTTTATTGATTGAATAATCCTAGAAACTACAAAGTCCCTTTACCTAGCAAAGTTCAATAAAAATTTATCAGTGAGTTAATTAATGTGGAGAAGGAAACAAAATGGTATATTAAAATCAGACATTTTCTGATTAAAATAGAGAAAATCCTATCTAGAATGTTTGAGAATGGGGATTCATTTGCTCATATGTCTAAAAAACCCAAAATAGGTCTAGCTTTGTGTTTAGCATGGGGAGGACTTGAAAATCTGTCACCAGTCTCTGGTTCAATGCCTTGATTCTTCCTTTCCTCTGTTTCTCCTGGTAGGAACTACAATAGCCGCTCACAACTTCCCAGATACAATTCCACTGTGAAAAAGAAAGTATTTCTTTGGTGATGGTCAAAAGCCCCAGGGTCACGTATGATTTGGGCTTCATTCAGTTTCTTAGGACCAGAACAGTGTAATGTGTTGTCTGGCAGAGTCTTGGGCCACACATGCCCCACAAGCCAGGGAGAGGGCAGCTTCATCAGAAATGCATGGGTTATATATGAAAATGTTTTAAAGAAATCATGACTGAAAACATAAGGATTTTCCTAAACTGCAAACTATTTCAGAAATTGAATGGAAATACTATGGAGAAGTGTGTGCAAATAGGGAGGCCTCATTCAGCCCCAATCTCTCCTACTCTGAAAATCTCACATTTAATCCGTAGTGTCATGTGACATGTGTCTATAAAAGCATTAAGCATGGTGCTCGCTTCGGCAGCACATATACTAAAAAGCATTAAGCATGTATTATCAAAATGCCAAAGAAATTGTAGAAGAACATAAAACTATCATTTGTAAAGAAAAAATAATACAAAAATTAAGTTGTATTTAGCTCAATGTTGTGCCTGACTATAAAAATAAGAAAAAGTTTAGTGGACTCTTGTTTGTTTTTCAAAGTGTAAGTATATAGTCCCAAATATGCTAGCTTATATTTATTGCCATCAAGTTCTAAAGCCTTCTGATAATTTGTTAATCTAGCGTTTATAAAAAGAACTCCTAATTTAAAAATGGATGTTAAAATCAGCACGAATAAATATAAACGATACATGAAATGAACTTTCTGCAGTTCACATTTAGTCCATTTAATAATCTACCTTTTCCAAATAAAGACATTAAGCCATTTTTGGAACAAACAACTAGTATGGATAATAATTTATTTTCTGATATGATTCCCCATTCCTTTTAAAGTTTTGCCTCTTCTCAACATTTATAAGTATACACATTTGGAATTTTAAGGCAATACAACCAGGAACAGATTATATCTAAATATAGAGAAGAGCTCTATTATCTTTAGTTTAGCTTTAAAACTGTCAATCACATTAGAATTATGAGTCAATTTATTTAAAGTAATATCATATGTCAGCTAAAGAGGTTTTCCCTATATAATTATCACATTATAATCAGTTAAATGAGTATTAATTATTTTGGCATTATCTCCTGCAGTAAATATAAAGTTAAGCCTCTATTAAAACATATCATTCTTGTTAAAGAATGATCCCTTGTATATCTCAGCCAAAGAACATTAGCCTTGGAATGGACCCACAGATCATCTAATTAGAAATTACTCATCTGACATGTACATAAGCTCTTCTCACCTCTAACTTTAGCTAGAAGAAAAATCTCATAATCCAATGCTATTTCCAATAAATATTTCTTTCTCTTCTTACATTCCATCACTTTAAGTTTAAAACCTATAGAGTATGTTCAAGTTTTTTAAATTTGGTTACTGATTTAAAAACAAAAGTATCTGCTTGATTGATATTTAATCAAATATAGCTCAGAGTATTTCTAGGCTTTTCTAGACCAGGTATCTTAAATAGACCATTCTGCCAAGTACATCACCTCAGAATTTCACTTACTTTAAAATCTCATTCAGTTATTTCAAGGAATTCCTGGGGTGTCACATAAAGGTCATTGAGTGCTCATGTACCCACAGGGTATGAGTATCCCGGTGGGAAGACCACTGAGTTATAGTAAGAGAACTGTAACACACACACATACACACAGAAACAGTACGTTCTTCCTCACCTTACCATACTGTCAGTGGACTTAGAATTTTTCCTTCAATAAGTATTGAAAATTCCTTTTATTATGCCTATGTCAATATTATTCACAGCTGAAACATGTAACATATTATGATGACAGTTTATTTCTTGTAAACATTTACTTGAGAACTGAATTTTTTTACATACTATTTTTAATGAAAAATGACACATAGAAAGATATATACGTTAGAAGTGTTTGTCTCAGTGAATTTTAATGAAGTGAACACATCTGAAAATCCAAACCTACCAAAAAAAAAAAAAGAATACTATCAGCATCCAAGAAGATTCCTCCTGCCACCTCCCAGTTGTTACCATCCCCAGAGGTGGTCATCAGTATCTTGACTTATAACACCATTAATCAATTTGCCTTTTTTTTTTTCACACAAATAGATTTATATCCTAGGGCACTCTTTTGTTTGTTGCTTTTTTCACTAAACATTACCTTTCTGACATTGATTTGCTGTATAGTATTCCATCATGTGCATATACCACAATGTATTAATTCTGTTGATAAACACGTGAATTTTTTCCAGCTTTTTACTATAGTAAATGATGCTGTTCTGTTGATTATATAACCAGGATCAAAATTACTGGGTTACAGGGTTTATGTATGCTAGGTTTTATAAACATTATTAAATCTCCAAGTGTATGCACCAATTTAAACTTTATTTAACAATATGAGTGTCTTGACCATTCCACATTCTCATGAATTTTTGGTATTTTCCTGGATTTTAAATTTTATCCATTGGATACATTTATGGCTATAAGTAATTATGAAGGCTTTTGTTTTTATTGGAGCACAACATTCATTCATTAAAAACAACAGAATACAGTACATCAAAGCAAACATTTGCATGTCCTATGAAAAGCAAGATTCTGAAATTACACTAAAATATGGAAAAAAAAGTGTTCTAAATGGGATGACTACATAACTTATCATTCAAACAGGGACTATAGGTGAGAAACCAAATTATTCCTGACATTTATCACCCACACTGCCAAAGAGATTTTCTTACAAACCTTAAAACACAGTTAGTACCATAAATTTGCATAAATATGATATGTAAATCAACCTTGAAGATTTATAAAATTTCCTTAGAAAGTATTGCAGTTAATTCTACAGGTAGCAGTTCTGTGGCAATAGAGAAGTTTAAAAACAAAACCCAACATTTATTTTTATTTTTCAATTAAATGTATTCCAATTGTGATTTTAATGTGTATCGTCCTAATAACAAATAAAATTGAGCATCTTTTCATGTGTATTGGTCATCTACATATTGTTTTTTTTATGGAACGCCAGCACAAGTCTTTTGAATTTGAACAGGCATATCTAGTAGATTTTCTACCTTACTTTAGTGATTTATAGGAGTTGTTTCCATTTCCTTTGTATGAGTTGTCAACAACGTGTATTGGAAATATTTTCCCCCACTCAGCAACATGTTGTTCAGTAGTGTCTTTATAAACAAAAGTTCAATTTTAATATAGTTCAATTTATTGTTTTTTTTTTCTGTGTGGTACCTGCTGTTTGTTTCTGATTTCAAAACAAATATCTATATTCAAAGGTCAGATATCTAATGTTGTCATCTAAAATTTTTATTGTTTTACCTTTCACCTTTACATTTCCATTTAAAATTAGTTTGGGTTTATAGTGTGAGGTGCAAATTAGGATTTCTTTTTTGTCAGATGCATTTCCAATAGATATAGCAGCATTCATTGAACAGACCAGCTTTTCTCTCACTTTGTTCCCAAACAAGAGATAACTTAAGCAAGGGTCCATTTATGTTTCATTGATTTATCAGTCTAACCTTATGCCACAGTGCATTTTCCTTATCATTGTACCTTCATGATAAGCTTTTATAGCTAACAGTACATACATACCCTCCACCTTTGTTTTCTTTTTTTTTCCCATGAAAAACATTTCTTTTAATTGAAGTATAGCAAATACACAATGTTACATCAGCATCAGGTGTAGAGTGTAGTAATTCAATAATTCTATTTGGTCTTCTATGCTTATCACACGTGTAGCTACCATTTGTCACCATATAATGCTATTATAATATCATGGGCAGTATTCCCTATGCTGCAACTTTCATCCCCATGACTTATTCATTCCATGACTTTATCTTTCACTCTCCTTTCCCCTTTTGGCCCATCTTTCCACCCCCCTCCCCTCTGGCAACCATAACTTTGTTCTCTGTATTTATGACTGTTTCTACTTTTTTGTTTGTTTATTGGTTTGTTTTGTTTTGTTTTTAGATTTCATATATGGAAAAAAAAAGGTGGCTTTGGTCTTTCTCCGTCTGACGTATTTCACTTAGCATCATACCCTCTAGGTCCATCCATGTTGTCACAATTGGCAAGATCTCACAGTTTTTGATAGCTGAGTAATACTCCACTGTTCACATCTACCACATCTTCTTCATCTCTTCTTCTGTGGATGGACACTTGGGTTGCTTCCGTATCTTGGCTATTGTAAGTAATGTTGCAAATAAACATCCAGGTGCATCTATGTTTTTGAATGGGTATTTTTGTTTTCTTTATGAAAATACCCAGTACTGAAATTACTGGATTATACGGTATTTCTATTTTTAGTTTCCTGAGGGAATTTAATACTGTTTTCCACAGTGTCTGCACCAATTTACATTCTCACTCACTAACAAGTGTGACAAGATATAGCTTTGTATTTCTCTTTTTAATTCCAGGATAGGTAGCATACAGAGTTATATTAGTTTCAGGTGTACAATATAATGATTCAACAGTTCTATTCACTTCTCAGTGCTTATCATGATAAGTGTATTCTTAATCCTCTTCATCTATTCAAAACATCCCCTTACCCACCTTCCCACTGGTAACCAGTGGTTTGCTCTCTATAGTTAAGAGTATGTTTTTTGGTTTGTGTCTTTTCAGTTTTGTTTGTTTGGTTTGTTAAAATTCACATATTAGTGAAATTGTATGGCATTTGTCTATCTCTTATTTACTTCACTTAACAGTATACTCTCTAGATCCATCCATGTTGTTATAAATGACAAGATTTTATTCTTCATATGGCTGAGTAATATTCCATTGTGTGTTTGTATGTGTCTGTGTGTGTGTATGTGTGTGTCTATCCATCCATCCACCCACCACATCTTCTTTATCTTTATCTCTTGATGGACATTTGGGCTGCTTCCATGTTTCGCTATTGTAAATAATGCTGCAATAAACAGGGGGGTGCATTTATTTTTTTTCAAATTAGTGTTTTCATATTCTTTGGGTAAATACCCAGTATTGGAATTACTGGATCATGTAATAGTTCTATTTCTAAATTTGGAGGAAACTCTCCACTGTTTTCCACAGTTGTTGCACCAGCTTGCATTCCCACCGACAGTGCACCAGGACTTCTTTTTCTATGCATTCTTACCAACACTTGCTGCTTCTTATGTTTTGGATTTTAGCCATTATGATGTGTGAGGTGTGAGGTGATAACTCATTGTAGTTTTGATTAACTGTTCCCTGATGATGAGTGATGTTGAGCATCGTTTCATGTGTCTGTTGCCCATCTGTATGTCTTCTTTTTAGAAATAGTTGTTCATGTCTCTAGCTCATTTTTAATTGTATTATTTGTATCTTTAATATTGAATTGTATCAATTATTTATTTGGATACTATTTCATTTGCAAATATATTTTCCCATTCTCATGTTACCTTTTAGGTTTGTTGATTATTTCTTTTGCTGTGCAGAAGATTTTGATTTTGATGTAGTCTCAATAGTTTGTTTTGATTTTGTTTCCCTGGCCTCAGGAGACAGATCTAAACCAAGTTGTGATGGCCAATGTCAAAGAAACTATTGTCTGTGCTCTCTTGGAGGATTTTAATGGCTTCAGGTCTCATGTTTAGGTCCTTAATCTATTCTGAGTCATTTGTGTGTGTGTGTGTGTGTGTGTGTGTGTGTGTGTGTGTGTGTGTGTGTGTGTGTATGGTGCAAGAAAGTGGTCTAGACAGGAGACTGTCTTTTTCATACTGCAAATTCTTGTTTCCTTTGTCAAAGATTAATTGACCACATAATTGTGGGGATATTTCTTGGTTCTCTGTTCTGTTCCATTGATCCATGTGTCTATTTTTGTGTCAGTACTGTACCATTTTGATTACCACAGCTTTGTAGTATATCTCGTTATCTAGGATTGTGATACCTCCAGTTTTGTTCATTTTGAGATTTATTTGAGTATTTGGGATCTTTTATAGTTTCATACAAATATTAGGATTATTTGTTCACTGCTGTGAAAAATGCTCTTGGTATTTTGACAGAGATGGAATTAAATCTGTAGTTTCTTTGGGTGGTATGGACATTTGCTCTTCTAGTCCAGGAACATAGAATATCTTTCCATTTGTGTCATCTTTAATTTCTTTTATCAGTGTTTTATAGTTTTCAGAGTATATATCGTGTAGTTCCTTGGTTAAGTGTATTCCTAGGTATTATTTTTGGTGCAATTTTAAATGGGATTGTTTCCTTTTCCTGTGACCTTACTGAATTCATTTGCAAGTTCTAACAGTTTTTGGGTGGAGTCTTCATGGGTTTTTGTATTATAATCCCATGTCATTAGCAAATAGTACAAGTTTTCCTTCTTCCTTACTGATCTGAATCCCTTTTATTTCTTTTTCTTGTCCAATTGCTGTGACTAGGACTTCCAGTAGTATGTTGAATAAAAGTGGTGAGAGTGGGCATCCTTCTCTTTTCCTGAACTTAGGAAAAATGCTGTCAGTTTTTCACCATTGAGTTTGATGGTTGATGTTGGTTTTCATATACAGACTTTATTATATTGAGATATGTTCCCTCTAAATCTACTTCGTGGAGTTTTTTTTTTTATCATGAATGGATGTTGTACTTTTTCAAATGCTTTTTCTTCAATTATTGAAATGATCATATGGTTTTTATCCTTTCTCTTGTTGATGTGGTGTATCACATTGATAGATTTGTGAACATCGAACCACCTTTGCATCCCAGGAATAAATCCCATTTGATTGTGGTGAATGGTTTTTTAAATGTATTGTTGCATTCAGTTTGCTAATATTTTGCTGAGGATCTTTGCATTTATGTTCATTAGAATTACTGGCTTGTAGCTCTCTTTTTTGTAATGTCTTTATCTGGTTTCGATATGTGGGTAATGCTGGCCTCATAGAATTAATTTTGAAGTTTTCTCTTCTCTTAAATTTTTTGGAATACTGTGAGGAGAATAGGTATTCTCTCTAAATGTTGAGAATTCACCTGTGAAGCCATCTGGCCCTGGACTTTTGTTTGTTGGGAGTTTTTTTATTACTAATTCAAATTCATTGCTGGTATTTAATGAAAAATCTTCTCAAATTTTCTATTTCTTTCAGATTCAGTTTGGAAGGATCTCTGTTTCTAGGAATTCATCTACTTCTTCTAGGTTTACCAGTTTGTTGTCCAATATTCTCTTAAAATTGTTTGTATTTCTGTGGTGTTGATTGTTATTTCTCCTCTTTAATTTCTCATTTTTTCATTTGAGTCCTATTTTTTTTTTTTTTGAGTCTGGTTAAAAACTTAACAATTTTGTTGATCTTTTCAAGGAACCACCTCCCAGTTTAATTGATATGTTCTATTGTTTTTATAATTAGAATTTTCTGTATGTTTCTTTCTGCTCTAATCTTTATTATTTTCTTCCTTCTACTGGTTTGGGGCTTTCTTCTTCTTTTTTTTAGTTCCTTTAGGTGTAAAATTAGGTTGGTTGAGATTTTTCTTGTTTCCTTTTGTATAGGCCTGTATTTCTGTAAACTTTGCTGTTAGAACAGCCCTTATTGCCTGTTAAAGATTTTGGAACATTCTGTTTTCATTTTCATTTACATGGAGATATATTGTTCGATTTCCTCTATGATTTGTTGATTCACCTAGTCATTGTTTTTAGCATGTTATTTAACTTCCATGTATTTGTGTTCTTTCCAGATTTTTTCTTCTGCTTGATTTCATAACATTCTGACTAGAAAAGATGTATGGTATGACTTTGATCTTTTGAATTTGTTGATACTTGTTTTGTGGCCTAATATGTGATCTCTTCTGGAGAATGTTCCATGTGGTCTGAAAAGAATTGTATTTTGCTGTTCTAGAATGGAATATTCTTAATATATCTGCTAGATTCACCTGGTCCAATGTGTCATTCAAAGCCACTGTTTCTTTGTTAGTTTTCTGTTTGATCAATCCACTGATGTAAATGGGGTGTTAAATTCCCATACTATTGTTATATTACTATTAATAACTTCTTTTATGTTCATTATTAACTTTTTATATATTTGGGTGCTCCCACATTAGATGTGTATAGATTTACATTTTTATATTTTTGTTGGATTTTTCCCTTTATAAGCATGTAATAACCTTCTTTGTCTCTTGTTAGAGTCTTTGCTTTAAAGTCTATTTTTTCAAATATAAGTATTACTACCTCAGCTTTCTTTTCACTTCCATTTGCATGATAAATGCTTTTCCATCCCTTCTTTCAACGTGCATGTGTATTTAGGTCTGAAATGAGTCTTTTGTAGGAAATTATCGATAGGTCTTGCTTTTTGATCCATTCCATCACTCCATGTCTTTTGATTAAAGCATTTAGTCAATTTACATTCCAAGTAATTATTGATAGATATGTACTTATTGACCTTTTGTTACTTGTTTTATTGTGCTTTTTTGTAGTTTTCTCTTTTTTTCTTCTCTCATGATTTGTTGGCTTTCTTGAGTAATAAACTTTGATTCCCTTATCTTTTTTTGTAAATCTATTACTGGTTTTTGATTTGTGGTAACCGTTAGATTTGTATATAACATCTTATGCATACAGCAGTGTATATTAAGTTGCTTGAATTTGAACCCATTCTTGATTCTTCTCTGCACCCTCACAATTTAGGTATATGGTAGCATGCTTTATGTTCTTTTATTCTGTGAAACTCTTGACTGATTTTTACAGATACACTTACTTTACTGCTTTTGTGCTTCCTACTTTTCTTATTCTTATGTATGGCCTTTTCTTTTCATTCAAGCAATCTCCTTTAACATTTCTTGTAGGGCTGGTTTAGTAGTTATGAATTCCTTTAACTTTTGTATGTCTCAAAAACTCTATTTTTTCTATTATGAGTGATAGAGGTATTCTTGGCTGGAGGTTATTTTCTTTAAGCACTTTTAATATATTACGCCACTCCTTTCCAGCCTTCAAAGGTTCTGCTAAAAAATCATCTCTTTACCTTATGGGTCCCTTGTATGTAACTATTTACTTTTCTTTTTCTACTTTTAAAATTCTCTCTATATCACTATTTTGCCATCTTAATATCTGTGTGCCTTAGTATGAACATTTTTGGGTTGAATTTGTTGGGGGCTCTCTATGCCTCCTGAATCTAGATGTTTGTTTCTCCCACAGACTGAGAAATTTTTCAGCTTTTCTTTTTACTTCTTCAATACATTTTCTGCCTCCTCTCTCACTTCTCCTGGGATCCTTACAATGCAGAAGTTATTATGCTTGTTGAGTTCCTTGAGTCTATTTTCTTTCTTTTTCTCTCTCTCTCTTCCTTATTCAGCTTGATTTATTTCCATTACTATGTCCTCCAGGTCACTGACCTGTTCTTCTTCTATCTAGTATTTATTCCCTCTAGTGTATTTTTAATCTTAGTTATTCAGTTCTTCACTACTGATTGGTCCTTTTTTTTTTATATTTCTCCCTCTTTGTGGAGCGTCTGTCATACTCCATTCTTTTCTCAACTCCCATATGCATCTTTATGACCATTACTTTGGGTTCTCTATTAGGCATATTACTTATCTCCATTTCATATAGTTCTGCTGCTGTGATTTTGTTCTGTTCTTTCATTTCGGATATATTCCTCTGCCTGCTCATTTCTTCTAACACTCTGTGTCTGTTTCTATATATTAGTGGTCTTAAGAAGAAGAGGTCCCATAGTGCCATGTGGTACAGTGTTCTCTTTTCACCAGAGCCTCGCACTTTAAGAGTATCTCCTATGTGTTTTGAATAAATCTTGCTATTGTAACTGAGCCATTTTTACCTCAGCCCAATTGTTTGCAATGGGTCTCTTTGCTTATTGGCAGGGTTTGGTCCCTATGTTGTTAGTGGGTCAGTCTTAGACCAGTCTGGGTTTGAGTTGAGTCAGACCAGGAATTTTCCAGAGATCTAGGGGCATTGACCTGCAAAGCACTTCCCCTGTGTTGTTCCTGGAGAAGCTGTTATTGGTGGGCAAGGTCTGTAATCAGACCAGATGTCTGCCCCTAGCCCACAGTTGCCCCTACCCCATGTCATGACTGCTTGCACACTGCCAGGCTTGTGGCACAGCTTTGGATGGGCTATAGTGAAGGGCATATTGGAGAGGGCAAGTCTGCATGACAGTGTAGGGGATGGGCATATGGAGCCAATAAGGTTGGTACTGCCCTTCCCTGGAGGGACCTGCAGCAACCAAGGACTGAGGCAGGCCATGGAAAGCCTGGGTGGCTCAGACTGTTAAGTGTCTGATTCTTGGTTTCAGTTCAGATCATGATATCATGGTTTATGCGTTCGAGCCCCATGTCAGTCTCTGTGCTGATGGTGAAGAGCCTGATTGGGAATCTCTCTTTCTCCCTCTGTCTCTTCCTCAGTATAAATAAATAAACAAATGGAAAAAGAAAAAAAGGAACTGAGGCAGACGAGTTTCGAGGGGGCAGATCTGTAGAAGCATGCAGAGGTGAGTGCTGGTATTAACAAGGTTTTCTCAGAGCTGTTGTGGAAGGGGATGTGGAGCTGGACCATCAGCCCAGGCCTGGCTGAAGTGAGTGTGTCCTCAGGAGAAAATGGGGGCTGAATGTGCTCTTAGCAAGTTAGGTATCCAGTGTTGGTGTCATGTTGGTGGCACAGGTGGCCCTGTGTCTAGGCTGGAGGATGGGATGGGGCTGGGGGGGAGGGGCAGGTGGGTACAGAAATAGTGTTATAAACTCCTCCAATCCCAGAGAAGTCTTCCAACAATCCATGCCTTGCCTGCATTTCTCTGAGTTTAGAAAATAAATCTCCATCCCCTTTTCCTCATTTTTCAAAGAGCATCTTGTATGTTGTATCTCTACAGGGCTAATTGTTATGCTCTACTTAAGTCAACAATGCTGTTGGTATGTATTATATTGAATGTGTAGATTGCTTTGGGTAGTATGGATATATAATAATATTCTAATCCATGAGCATGGAATATCTTTCTATTTGTCACCTTCAATTTCTTTCATCCATGTTTTATAGTGTTTAGAGTACAAGTCTTTGACCTTAGTTTAGCTTATCCCTAGGTATTTACTCATTTTGGTACAATTATAAATGCAATTATTTTATTATATTTTCTTTTTGCTACTTTGTTAGTGGTGTATAGAATTGCAACAGATTTCTGTATATTAATTGTATTCTACATTTTACTGAATTTGTCAGTTCTAATAATATTTTTGATGGAGTCTTGTTTTTTTTTAAGTATAGTATGATGTCATCTGAAAATAATGAGATTTATTTATTTATTTTTTACTTAACAATTTTGATGCTTTTTTTTTTCTTGTCTGATTTCTATGGTTAGAATATCCAGTACTTTGTTGAATAACAGTGGTAAGAGTGAACATCCTCGTCTTGTTCCTGATCTGAGAGGAATAGTTCTCAGGTTGTTACCATTGAGTATGATGTTTGCTGTGAGTTTTTCTTATATCGCCTTCATTACGAGGAGATATGTTCTGTCTAAACCTAATTTGTTGAGAGTTTTTATCATTTGGTTTGCTAATATTTTGTTGAGGGCTTTTATATTTATGTTCATTAGAGTTACTGGCCTGTAGCTCTATCTTTCTTTTTTTTTTTTTTTTTTTGGAATGTCTCTGATTTTGGTATAAGGGTAATGCTAGCCTCATTGAATAAATTTGGAAGTTTTATTTCCTCCTCTATTTTTTGGAATAGTTTGAGAACAATAGGTGTCAACTCTTCTTTAAATGTTAACAAGAATTCATCTGGGAACACATGTGGTCCTAGACTTTTGTTTGTGAGGATTTTTTTTATTCCTGTTTCAGTTTCATGATTAATAATCAGTTTGTTCAAATTTTCCATTTCTTCTTCCTTCAGTTTTGAAAAATTATGTTTCTAGGAATTGATCCATCTCTTCTAGTTTTCCAATTTGTTGGCAAATAATTTTTTATAATATTCTCTTATAATCCCCTGTATTTATGTGATGATGGTAATTCTGTCATACCTAATTTTATATATTTGAGTCCTCTTTGTTTTCTCAATGACTCTGCCTAAATACTTACCAGTTTTGTTCATCTTTTCAAAAAACCAACTCCTGATACCATTAATCTTGTCTATTTTTTGTCTCTCTTTTATGTATTTCCTAATACATAACTCTAATCTTTATTATTTCCTCCCTTTTACTACTTTTGGGTTTGTCCTACTTTTTGTAGCTCTTTTAGGTGTAAGTTGAGGTTGTTTGAGTGTTTGTTTTGTTTTGTTTTTTTGTAGGCCCATATTGCTATATACTTGATTCTTATAACTGCTTTTGCTGTATCCAAGATTTGAGACCACTTTGTTTTCATTTCCATTTGACTACATACATATATTTTTGATTTTTCTTTTTGATTTTTTCATTGACCCATGCTCTATTTAGTAGCAAGCTGTTTAACCTCCATAAATTTATGTTCTTTACAAATTTTTTTTGTAATTGATTTCTAATGTTATACTCTTGTGATTGGAAGAGATGATTGACATGATTTCAAAATTTTTAATTTACTGAAACCTATTTTGTGGCCTAACCTATAATCTATCCTGGAGAATCTTCCATGTGCACTTGAGAAGAATGTGTATACTCATGTATTTAAATGAAATGTTTGGTGTACATTTGTTAGGTACAAGTAGTTTAATGTGTCATTAAGGTCATTGTTTCTTTGTTCATTTCCTGTCCACTTGATCTGTCCATTAATATAAATGAGGTATTAAAGTCTCTTACTATTAATGTATTCTGTCAATTTCTCCCTTTATGTCTGTTAATAATGGCTATATCCTCTTACTGGATTTTTCCCTTTATCATTATGTCCTTCACTCTTTTAATCTCTTGCTAGGGTATTTATTTTATTTATTTATTTATTTTTTTTAATTTTTTTTTCAACCTTTATTTATTTTTGGGACAGAGAGAGACAGAGTATGAACGGGGGATGGGCAGAGAGAGAGGGAGACACAGAATCGGAAACAGGCTCCAGGCTCTGAGCCATCAGCCCAGAGCGTGACGCGGGGCTCCAACTCACAGACCGCAAGATCGTGACCTGGCTGAAGTCGGACGCTTAACCGACTGCGCCACCCAGGCGCCCCAAGGGTATTTATTTTAAAGTGTGATAAAAGTATTGCTACCCCAACTTTATTTTTGCATCCATTTGCATGGTTTATTATTTTTAGGCCACTTACATTTAAAGTAATTATTGATAGGTATGTACTACTGCCACTTTGTCAATTATCTTTTGGTTGCTGTTGTGGTTCTTTTCTGGTTCCTTTTTCTTGCTGTCTTCCCTTGTGATTGATGTCTTTCTGTAGTGGTATGCTTAATTTTCCTCCACTTTATTTTTTGTGTATCTGTTACAGGTTTTAGTTGGTGGTTACCATGAGGCTCATATATAGTATCCTAAGTATATAGGATTCTGTATTAAATTGATGGCCATTTAAATTTGAACACATTTTATTTATTTTTTTTTTAATTTTTTTTTCAATGTTTATTTATTTTTGGGACAGAGAGAGACAGAGCATGAACGGGGGAGGGGCAGAGAGAGAGAGGGAGACACAGAATCGGAAACGGGCTCCAGGCTCTGAGCCATCAGCCCAGAGCCCGACGCGGGGCTCGAACTCAGGGACCGCGAGATCGTGACCTGGCTGAAGTCGGAGGCTTAACCGACTGTGCCACCCAGGCGACCCAAATTTGAACACATTTTAAAAGAACTTTTTACTCTCCCCTCCTGCATGTTTTATGTGTATGCTCTAATACTTTACATCTTTTTATTCACAGTTTTCTTTTATCTTTTCTTTTCCACTTAAAGAAATGTTGTTAACATTTCTTATAAAGCAGGTTAGTAGTTCCCTTTAGTTTGTTTGGGAAACTCTATCTCTTCCTCAATTCTGAATTATCAATTTTCAAGTAGAGTATTCTTGGCTGTAAATTGTTTTCATTTCAGTTTTTTGAACCTATCATGCCATTCCATTCTGGCCTCCCAATGTTCCTGCTGAAAAATCAGTTGAGAGCCTTAGGGAGTTTCCTTTGTATGTGTCTTTTTGCTTTTCTCTTGCTGCTTTTAAGATTTTCTAACTTTATCTTTTGACATTTTAAATATTACATTTTGTGGTATGGACTTTTTTTGGGTTAATCTTGTTTGGAACTTTCTGTGCTTCTTGAACTTAGATGTCTGTTTTCTTTCCCAATTAGGAAAGTTTTCTGTCCTCTCTCTCTCTTTTTCTGGGACTCCAAAATTAAAATGTTTGTTTACTTGAGGTTGTTGAAGAGATCCTTTGACCTATCCTCATTTTTTACTTTGTTTTTTGTTTTGTTTTTTTTTTCATTGTTCAACTTGCACGCTTTCCATTACCCTGGCTTACAGATCACAGATTTGTTGTTCTACATCTGCTAATCTACTGTTGATTCCCTCTAGTGTATTTTTCATTTTAGTTATTGTATTCCTCAACTCTGATTGGTTCTTTTTTTACATTTTCTATCTCTTTGTTGAATTTCAACTTATATAGTCACATTCATTGGTGAATAATGATGGCTGTATTTTTTTTCTTTCTCCTCCATTATACTTTGTCTTTTTTCTTTCCCCTCCATCCTACTTTGTTTTGCTTGCTTAGTACTAACCGTGGCCACCAGTACATTGCTGAATAGTACTAGCAGGTAAAGGCATTCTTGTGTTGTTCTCCATCCTGGGGGATAATATTTTTCAAAGTCCACTATTATGTCTTGTCTTGTCTTCTAGAAAGAGCATGAGAGTGAGGGAGAGGGAGAGAGAGAATCCCAAGCAGGCTCTGCACTGCAAATACAGAGCCTGATGGCAGGGCTCAATCTCACAAATCATGAAAGCATGATCTGAGCAGAAATCAAGAGTCAGATGCTTAACTGGCTGAATCACCCAGGTGCATCTATGTGCAGTGTTTCCTATAGAATTTTTGCAGATTTTTTTTCAGATTAAAAGTATTCCCTGTTTACCCTAGCTTGTTAAGAATTTTTTCCATAAAGTGGAGTTGAACTTTGTCAAATGATTTTCTCTTCATATTTACCATATGATTTTTCTCCTTTGTTCTGTAAGTGTATTGAACTGCATTATTTTCAGATGTTAAACCAACCTTATATTCCTGAAATAGATCTAATTTTTTGTCATGTATTAGCCTTTTCATGTATTCCCGGATTCAAATAGTTATTTCAGAGGAGGGTATCAAGAGAGAAATTGGCAAGCACTGCATTTTTTACAGCAAACTACTTCAACAGTACATATATATTTTAAAAACTTACCTTGATCCTGGAAGAAGCCTGATCCATCAACTGCTCAGCTCCTATGATAAAATGCTGTCTTAAAAGAACACAAAGGACATAACCCCAAAGTTACTCTTGGAAGCATGACAAGATGATAAAAAGAAAACTCCTATCAGTTAAAGATATATATCTTAAAAAGGTTATAATTGTTATTTTAATTCTTGGATACACATTTGCTTTCACCTCTAGTTGGTAAAACTAAATATATGAAAATATTGAAGCACCATATAAGATTTTTGTAATATTTTTTGCAAGAAATTAGGCATATAAATTTTTTAAAGCTAAATTATAAATAGGAAGAGCTCCAAAAACAAACAAAAAAAACCTTATAGGAAAGGTTGTGCACACTTTTTCACTAGAAATTGTTTAAAACATTCTTGTGATTTAAAAACACAACAAACCAGAATAAATTTCAAAGGCAAATTACATACTGGAATATTTAGCATTTGTGACAGAGCTAAGGTAAATATTACTCCTAAGGGATTAACAGCTTTACAAATATATTTTATAAATTAATCATATGAGTAGAAAAATGAACAACTGAAATAAATCATTAAGACACAAAATAAGAAATTAAATGGCTAATAAATGTAAGAAATATGTTTTTAGCAATCAAAGAAATATATGCCAATGAAAAGAAACACCATTTTCAGCTATCACACTGAAAAAATAATGTATCTCACTGTTGATCAGTAGATAACAGAAATGAACATGTTCAAATACTTGAAATTCTTCTGATAGAGATATAAACTTAAAGAACATGATCTGGCCAGTTGTGGACATTTGAATGAAAAGCCTTAAAACTTTTATGCATTTATTTCTACCCACTAATTTCGCTTAAAGAAAATGATTAAGACAAAAAACAATCTTGATTGAAACTTAGAAAGGATGGTATGAAACCATTAACAATAACACAGCAGAAACCTATAATTTCATTTATATATGGGACTGAACTAAATGACTAAACAAACAAAAAACAGAATCAGACATGTAAATGTAGAGAACAAATTGATGGTTGCCAGAATGGATGGGAGTGGGGGAATGGGCAATATGGGTAAGAGCTTTGAGAGATATAGCTCCCAGTTATGGAATGACTAAGTAATGGGCATAACAGGTAGAGCCCAGGGAATACAGTCAACACTATCATAATAGCATTGTGTGGTAACAGATGATACTATACTTATGATAAGGGTAACATAAAGACTAGAGTTGTGGGATCACAATATTGTACACCTGAAATTAATGTAACATTGTGTATCAACTATACTTAAAAAAATAAGTAGTCATGACAAATATTTAAAAAAATCATAGTAAAGTAAAAAAATACAGGGACACCTGAGTGACTCAGTTAAGCATTTGACTCTGGATTTTGGCCCAGGTCATGATCTAATGCTTGGTGAGTTCTAGCCTCATGGAGGGCCCTGTGCTGACAGCATAGAGCCTCACTGGGATACATTCTCATTCTCTCTCTCTCTCTCTCTCTCTCTCTCTCAAAATAATAAACTTTTTCAAAAAATAAAAAAATTAAAAAGCTATATTACTGCATTAAAATAAGGTACTATTTTAGTTTTCTATTGCTGTGTAAGAAATACCTCAAATTTAACACCTTAAAAAACATCGATTTATTAGCTCACATTTCTGTATATCATGAGTCTGGCAATGGCATGACCTGATTCTCTACTCAAGGTCATCACAAGTTGGCTATCAAACTATTTGCTGGAGGCTCTAGGGGTCCACTTCCACGCTCATTTTTGTTGATAGCAGAATTCAGTTCTCTGAAACTGAGTCCCCTGTTGCCTATTGTCTGTCAGCTAAAGAGTGGGAAATGCTCTCAGCTCTTAGCATCCCCTCCATCTTCTAGCAGGTAATGATATATCAAATCCTTCCTATGCTTTGAATTTTTTATTTCTCCCATTTCTGACTTCTAGATTCTGATTTAAAGGGCTCAAAGATCAGCTGATTTGAGACCCTAATACTTCTGCAAAATTCCTTCACAGTACTAGGTAGATTAGCATTTGATTGAAAAACTGAGAGGTATGGGTACCGGTGACAGAAATCTTGAAGGCTGTCTTAGAAATCAGTCTATCACAAGTCGAAAATAGAATGTATTTTTACCCCCATTTATGTATAAGTGAAGGAATACTTAAAAATTTTCACATATATGCATACTTTCTGTAAGGAGAGATTCAACACTATTAACGGTTTATACATGTAAAATAATTTTAGGTGTGATTTTAATGTTCACCTTCTAATTATGAGTTTATCAATTTTTATATAATGAACATTATTACAATTATTACAAAGTGAATATACTTTGGAAGCCTTTCTAGAGGTTTATGTTTCCAGATATAAGAATCTCTTTTTAACAGATGTACTTATCAAATGATGTTACCAATATTATACTTTCAAACCAGAGACCATGTTGACAGTATCAGAACAACCTTATATAGAGGCACAAAAATACACTTAAAATTTTTGCAGTTTCTTTGAGCAGTTAAAATCCCATTTTGATTTATGCTCAATTGAGAATTAAAAGTTCAGATATTGATTTGCATAGGAAATTAGCAATTAAGTACCCATATAATTAACTTGCACCTGCCAATTGATGCAACAATTAAGTTTGCAGGTACCTTAAAAGAAAGTTCTTGAAAATAATATGTTGTAGATGTTTGAAAGTACGTATTTCTACACAGAGATACATGTGCCCATGAGAATGTTACCAACTACAGGGAGTATAACTGACAAAGGGCCCAGTTGCCATGGTTTGAAATGAATCAACAGGTTGGCACAGAGAGAACACTTTACATAGACTGCTTGCTTCCAGTGACTGAATGTAGTTGGGATACTAAGGCAGATCCGTGCTTGGGAGAGTCAACATTTCCACTGCTGGGTTTGGCTCATGGACTATATATGCAAAGGCCTTACTACATGTGTGGGTAGAAATATGTCCCCCCCCCCGCCCCGAGAAACGTGTTGAAATCCTAACCCCTAATGTCTGTGAATATGACTTTGTTAGAAATAGGTCTTTGCAGTTGTACTCAATTTAAAATGCGGTCACACTGGATTAGAGTGAGCCCTAATGTAATGACTGGTGTCCTTTAAGAAGAGAGGCATTTTCAGACACAAAGGAAAGATGAACATGTGAAGACAGAGATACAAAATAAAGTGGTACAGCTACCAACCAAAGAATGCTAAGGATTGCCATCAACCACCAGAAGCTAGGAAGAGGCAAGGAACTATCCTCCCTAGAGCCTTCAGAGAAACCATGTCCCTGCTAAAGCCTTCGTTTCAGACTTTAAGCCTCTAGAACTGTGAGGGAATACATTTCAGTTTAAGTGTGTTCTCACACCCAGTTTGTGATAATTTATTATGGTAGCTCTAGGAAACTAGTATAGCACCTAACCTTCCTATATAGTGGTTTGACAACATTCTCAGCCTTACTCACCCCCTGCTCCATTACCTCTCACATAGGTATTTCCCCTAATAACACCCTTTATGTGGTTAATTTCATTATGACATCTGCTTTTAGAGGTTCTAGATGAACACAGTGCCCTACACAGAAAATGAAGCAAACCATATTCGATTTCATGTTAAATAACATTTAATAACATAAATGCGGAATTACTGATTTGAACATGTATTTACATTTCCCTGATTGTTACTGAGGTTGAATAGATCTACCTTTGTTGGTGGGCCATGAGGATGTGTATTAGCAATACATAGATTCCATGGCTATATCACAGGAGCTTGAGTCATGGTGGAAACAACCTGGATCGAGGAGTGGAGACACATGCACTCATGGAAACCACTGCATGAAACAGATAAAAAAGGAAAGATACCTTGGATTCTTCTTTCTGTGCATCCTCAGTTTCTTGTTTAGCCAGTGTACCCATAGCCTGACATAAGGGAGCATGGGAAGCATAATTGGCAGAAGAAAGGCAAGGAATGGATCTGGTGCAAACAGAAAGTAACCAGCAACTAGATTTTGCCCATTTTCTTTATGGTTTACTGGTCGTATTTCTCTAATAATTTGCATGAAATATTTACATGTTCTCAAAAGGTAGTTATAAAGCTGGAGTTGTCCTTGTCTCTAATTACTGTTTCTCTGTTTTACTGACATATAATTGACATATGTCACTATGTAAATACAAGATAAACAGCATAATGACTTAAATACATTTTGAAATGATTACCACAAAAAGTTAACATCCATCAGCTTATGCTCTTAAAAAAAAAAAGAAAAATGTTTTTTTTCTTGTAGAGAACCTTGAAGATCTTCTGTCTTAGCAACTTTTATTTTTTTTTAAATTTTTTTTTTCAACATTTATTTATTTTTGGGACAGAGAGAGACAGAGCACGAACGGGGGAGGGGCAGAGAGAGAGGGAGACACACAATCGGAAACAGGCTCCAGGCTCTGAGCCATCAGCCCAGAGCCCGAGGCGGGGCTCAAACTCCCGGACCACGAGATCATGACCTGGCTGAAGTCAGACGCTTAACCGACTGCGCCACCCAGGCGCCCCTGTCTTAGCAACTTTTAAATATAGCATACAATTTTGTGTTACATTTGTCATGTACCTTACGTCTCTAATTCTAAATAAATAATTAATGAAAGTTTACACCTTTTGAACACCTCTTCCAACTCCCCCACTCCTGCCTCTGGTAGCCACAAAAGTGATTCTTTCCGTGAGTTTGGCTTATTTTATTTTTGGAATTTCTTAGAGTCCACATAAAAGTGAGACCATACATAGAGTTGTCTTTCTCTGTCGAACTTACTTTGTTTAGCATAATGCCCTCAAGGTCCATTTTGTTGCAAATAATAGGTTTCCTTTATGGCTGAATGGTATTTCGTTGTATATATGTTCTATAACTTTTTTAACCATGTGTCTATTGAAGGACTCTTAAAATTTCTCCATGTCGTGGCTTTGTAAAGAATGGTGCAGTGAGCATGGAGGTGCAGGTATTTTTTTTTTTTTTGATGTAGTGGGTTTTTTCGTTGAATATAATACCCAAAAGTGAAATCACTGGATCATACTGCAATTTTATTTTTGGCGTTTTGAGGAAACACCATATACTTTTTTGCTTGTTTGTTTTTTATAGCAGTTGGGCTAATTTACAATTCCAGCAGTGCAAGAGGATTCCCTTTTCTTACCATCCTCTTTAGCATTTGTTATCTCTTGCTTTTCTGATGATAGGCATTCTGGGAGGCAAAGGGTGATATCTCATTGTTTTGATGTGCATTCCCCTAATAATTAGCGAGGTTGAGCACATTTTCAAGTACCTGTTGGCCATTTGGATATCTTCTTTAGAGAAAAATGTCTACTGAGGTTTTTTGCCAATTTTTCAATTGGATTGTTTTTGTTTGGTGGTTTGGTTTCTTTTTTCTGTCTTTTTTTATTTTTGTTATTTATTTTTTGCCATTGAGTTGCAGCAATTCTCTACATATTTTAGATATTAACCCCTTAACTGATACATGATTTGAAAATATTTTTCTTCTTCTGTAGATTGTCCCTTGATTTTGTTGGTTTCTTTTGCTGTGCAGAAGATTTTCCAATGAATAGAGTCCCACTTACTTATTTTTCATTCTGTTGCTTGTGCAGGTATTATATCCAAAAATAAAATTGCCAAGATCTATGTCACAAAGATTTTTTTTCTGTTTTCTTCTAAGAGTTGTGTAGTTTCCAGTATTACATTTAAGTCTTCAACCATTTTGAATTAGTTTTTGTGAGTGATGTAAGATAAACTGGTTTCATTCTTTCATATATGAATATTCAATTTTCATAGCACCATTTATTGAAATGACACACTTTCCTCCATTGAGTTTTTGTGACTTTCTTTCAAATATTAGTTGATATATATTCACAGGTTTATTTCTGGGCTCACAATTCTGTTTCATTGGACTATGTTTCGTTTTTTATGTCTGTTCCATACTATTTGATTACTATAGCTTTATAATATAGCTTCAAAACAGGATGTGTGATTCCTCCAGCTTTGCTCTTTTTTCTCAGGATTGCTTTGATTATTCAGGGTCTTTTGTAGGTTCATATAAATTATAGGATTTTTTCCTCTTGTCCAGTTTTTATTTATTTTCCAGTATACTTAACATATAGTGTCATATTACTTTCAAGTGTACAATATACTGATTCAACAATTCTATACAGTATTCACTGTTCATCATGGTGCTAATCATAAGGAGTATATTTTTTAATCCACTCTACATATTTTAACCACTCCCCTACCCCCATCTGCCCTCTGGTAACCATCAGTTTGTTCTGTTTATTTAAGAGGGTTTTTTGTGTGTGTGTTTTTGTTGTTGTTCATTTGGCTCTTTTTAAAAATGTTTATTTATTTTCAAGAGAGTGTGAGTCAGGGAGGGGCAGAGAGAGAGGCAAACACAGAATCTGAAGCAAGCTCCAGGCTCTGAGCTGTCAGCACAGAGCCTGATGTGAGGATCAGACTCATGAAGTGAGAGATGATGACCTGAGCCAAAGTTGGACACTTAACTGACTGGGCCACCCAGGCACCCCATTTTATTTCTTAAATTCCACATATTTGTAAGATCATATGGTATTTATTCTTTTTCTGACTTACTTCCTTATTTCACTTAGCATATACCCTCTAGGTCTATCCATGTTGTTTGAAATGGCAAGATTTTATTCCTCTTTGAGACTGAGTAATACTCCATTGTGTGTGTGTATGTATGTATGTGTACATGTATTTTTTAATGTGTATTTATTTTTGAGAGAGAGCATGAATAGGGGAGGGAGGAGAGAGGGAGAAAGAGGGGATACAAAGTGGGCTCCATGCTAATAGGAGAAAGCCCCACATGGGGATTGAACTCACTAACCACAAGATCATGACCTGAGCTAAAGTCAGATGTTTGACCAATTGAGCCACCCAGATGGTGGACAGATTGACAGACAGATGGTGGGGTGGTTCTATATTTTGCCAATTGTAAATAATGCTGCAATAAACATAGAGATATGTGTATATTTTTAAATTAGTTTTCCAATTTGAGAAGCAAATACCTGTACTGTAATTACTGAAGAGTATGGCAATTCTATTTTTAATTTTTTGAGGAATCGCCATACTGTTTCCCACAGTGGCTGCACCAGTTTTCATTCTCCAACAGTGCACAAAGATTCCTCTTACTCTACTTCTTGTAGTTAGGATTTTAGCGGTTCTGACCAAGTGTGAAATGATACCTCATTGTGATTTTGATTTATATTTCCCTGATGATGACTGATGTTGAATATCTTGTCATCTGTCTGTTGGCCATCTGGATGTCTTCTCTGGAGAATGTCTGTTCATGTACTCTGCCCATTTTTTTAATTGGATTGTTTGTTTTTTGGGTGTTGTAGAAGTTCTTCATATATTTTGAATATTCTCTTTATTGGATATTTCATTTCCAAGTATCTTCTCCCATTCAATACATTGTCTTTTTGTTGTGTTTATTGTTTCCTTTGTTGTGCAGAGGCTGTTTATTTTTTTAATTTAATTTTTTATTGTTTAAAATTTACATCCAAATTAGCATATAGTGAAACAATGATTTCAGGAGTAGATTGCTTAATACCCCTTACCCATTTAGCCCACCCCCTCCACAACCCATCCAGTAACCCTCTGTATGTTCTCCATATTGAAGAGTGTCTTCTGTTTTGTCCCCCTCCCTGTTTTTATATTATTTTTGTTTCCTTCCCTTATGGTCATCTGTTTTGTCTCTTAAAGTACTCATATGAGTGAAATCATATGATATTTATCTTTCTCTAATTTCACTTAGCATAATACCCTCCAGTTCCATCCACATAGTTGCAAATGGCAAGATTTCATTCTTTTACTTGCCCAGTAATACTCCATTGTATATATACACCACATTTTCTTTATCCATTCATCCATGGATGGATACTTGGGATCTTTCCATACTTTGGCTATTGTCGATAGTGCTGCTATAAACATGGGGGTGCATGCACCCCTGTATCCCTTGGATAAATACCTAGTAGCGCAATTGCTAGGTCATAGGGTAGTTCTATTTTTAGTTTTTTGAAGAACCTCCATACTATTTTCCAGAGTGGCTGCACCAGGTTGCATTGCCACCAACAATGCAAAAGAGATTATCTTTCTCAGCATCCTCGCCAACATCTGTTGTTGCATGTCGCTGTCCAGTTTTCCCAGCACTACTTGGTGAAGAGACTATTCCATTGGATATTCTTTCCTGCTTTGTCAAAGATTAGTTGGCCATAAGTTTGTGGGTCCATTTCTGGGTTCTCTATTCTGTTCCATTGATCTGAGTGTCTGTTTTTGTGCAGTACCATACCATCTTCATGATTACAGCTTTGTAGTATAGCTTGAAGTCTGGGATTGTGATAAGGCTGTTTATTTTGACACAGTCCCAGTACTTTCGCTCTTGTTTCTCTGCCTAAGGGATACATTATCTAGACAAAGGCTGCTATCTCTTGGTCTCAGAAATGACTACCTGTCCTCTCTCCTAGGATTTTTATGGTTTCAGATCTCGCATTTAGGTATTTAATCAATTTTGAATTTATTTTTGTGTATGGTGATAGAAAGTGGTCCAGTTTCATTCCTTTGCATCTAGCTGTCCAGTTTTCCCAGCATCACTTGCAGAAGAGACCATCTTTTGCCCATTGCGTAGTCTTGCCTCTCTGTAAAAACCATACAATTATGGTTTTATTTCTGTGCTATTATATTTCATTGATCTAGGTGTCCATTTTTGTTTCAGTATCATACTATTTTGATAACTACAGCTTGTTAATATATTTTATTATCTAGGATTGTGAAACCTTCAGTTTTGTTGTTCTTTTTCAAGATTGCTTCGGTTATTCAACATACGTTGTGGTCCCATAGAAATTTTAGGATTGTTTGTTCTACTTCCATGAAAAATATTGTTAATATTTTGATAGGGATTGCAAAATCTGTGGATTGCTTTGGGTGGTATGGACATTTTAATAATATTTGTTCTTCTAATACAAGAGTATAGAACAGCTTTCCCTTTGTGTCATGTTCAATCTGTTTTATTAGTGTTTTATAGTTTCAAAGTACAGGTCTTTTGCCAAGTTTATTCCTAGGTTTTTTATTATTTTTGGTGCAATTTGAAATGGTGCATTTCAATAAAAGATATATACATCTTTTATTATTTTTGGTGCAATTTTCTTTATTTGTCTTTCTCCTACTTCATTATTAGTGTATAGAAAGGCAATTGGTTTATGTATGTTGATTTTATATCCTCTGACCTTACTAAATTAATTTATCAATTCTAGTGACTTTCTGGAAGAATGTTTAGGATTTTTTATGTATAGTTTTATGTTATCTGCAAATACTGCAAGTTTTACTTCTTCCTTACCAATTTGGGTCCATTTTATTTCTTTTTGTTTTCTGATTGCTGTGGCTAGGACTTGTAATACTATGTTCAATAAAAGTGGTGAAAATCGACATCCTTGTCTTGTTTCTGACCTTAGGGGAAAAGCTCTTTATTTTTCCCCAGTGGGTATGATGTTAGCTGTGGGTTTTTCATATAAAGTCTTTATTGTGTTGATGTATGTTCCCTCTAAACCTACTTGGTTTAGGAGTTTTATCATGAGTGGATGTTTTATTTTGTCAGATGTTTTTCTGCATCTATTAAAATGATTTTTTGAATTTTATCTTCGCTCATTAATGTATCAAACTGACGTAGTAGAATTATTGGATCATGTGGTATCCTATTTTAATTTTTTGAGGAACTTCGTTATTATTTTCTACAGTGACTATAACAATTTATATTGCCACCAACAGTGCAAGAGAGTTCATTTTTCTCCATATCATCACCAGTATTTGTTGTTTCTTGTCTTGTTGATGCTAGCTATTATGACTGGTGTAAGATTATATCTATTTGTGGTTTTGATTTGCATTTCCCTGACAGCTAGTGATGTTGAGCATGTTTTCATGTGTCTTTTGGCTGTCTGTATGTCTACTTTGGAACTATGTCTATTCAGATCGTCTGACCATTTTTAATCAGATTATTTGTGGGTTTTTTGGTGTTAACTTGTACATGTTCTTTATATACTTCGGACATTAACCTCTTATTGAATATATCATTTGCAAATACCTTCTCCCATTCACTAGGAGGCCTTTTCATTTTGTTGATGCTTTCCTTTCCTGTGCAATTTTAATGATATTTTTAATTAGTTTCTACTTAAGAAGAGTAAATTTCCCACTTGTATGTTGTGTATCATAAGCACAGAAGTCCATAGTTTAAGGGTTTGCCCTTGGTATAATGCATTCTGTGGTTTTGGACAAATGAATAATGACATCTTTATACCATTACATTATCATACAGAAGATTTTCAGTGCCTTAAAATTCCTCTGTGCTCTACCTATTCAGTCCCAGGCAACTACTCATCTTTTTCTTCTCTCCAAAGTTTAGCTTTCTCCAGAATGTTCTATCTTTGGAATCATACAGTGTGTAGTCTTTTCAGATTGCATTTTGTCACTTAGTAATATGCACTTAAAGATCATGTATTTTCATGCTTTTTGGGTGAGCCTTCTTTGGCAATGAGTAACATGAAATTGTCTGAATGTACTACAGTTTATATTTCCATTCACTTACCAAAGGACATCTTGGTTGCTTCCAGGTTTTGGTAATTAAAAAAAAGCTATAAACATCCATGTGCACTGTTGGTATGGGCATGTTTTTAATTCTTTACTGTCTATACCAAGAAGTGTAATTGCTAGATGATATTGCCATAGTATGTTTAGTTGTGTAAGAAACTACCAAACTGTCTTTCAAATTACCTATATACTTTTGTATTCCCACTAGCAATGAATGATATTTCCTGTTGCTCCACATTCCTGTCACCATTTAGTGTTGTCAGCAATCTGGAAGTTGGCCATTGTAATAGTTGTTTGGACATACTTCTTTGTGGTTAGAATTTGCATTTCCTTAATGATATAGGATATGGAGTATCTTTTCAAATGCTTGTCATCTGTCTATCTTTGGTGAGGTGTCTGTTAAGATCTTTGCTTATATTTAACTTGGGTTGTTTTCTTATCATTGAATTTGAAGGGTCATTTAGGTATTTTGGACAACATTCCTTTATCAGATGTGTCTCCTGCAAATATCTTCTCTCAGTCTGTCAATTGTATTCTCTTTTGTCTGACAATGTCCTTTACAGAGAAAAAAAAATTAATTTTAAGTAATTTGAGTTTTCAATTTTTTATTTCATGGATCATGCCCTTGGTATTATATCTTAAAAAGAAAAACACCTGGGGCGCCTGGGTGGCGCAGTCGGTTAAGCGTCCGACTTCAGCTAGGTCACGATCTCGCGGTCCGTGAGTTCGAGCCCCGCGTCGGGCTCTGGGCTGATGGCTCAGAGCCTGGAGCCTGTTTCCGATTCTGTGTCTCCCTCTCTCTCTGCCCCTCCCCCGTTCATGCTCTGTCTCTCTCTGTCCCAAAAATAAATAAACATTGAAAAAAAAAAACACCAAAAAAACCCAAAGTTGTCTAGACTTTCTTCTGTGTTAACTTCCAGGGGTTTTATATTCTCATATCTTACATATAGTTCTATGATTCATTTTGAGTTAATTTTGGGAAGAGTGTGAAGTTCATAGATCATTTCTTTTGAATGTGGATGTCTAGTTGTCCAAGCACCATTTGTGGGAAAGGCTGTTTTTGCGCCATTTTATTATTTTTGTTCCTTTATCAAAGATCTGATGACTATATTTATACAGATCTACATCTGGGCTATTGTTCATTTGCTCTGTTTGTCCAATCTTTCACCAATACCATAATATCTTGATTACTGTTGCTTTATAGGAAGACAAAGTTGAATTGTGTCAGTCGTCCAACTTTGTTTTTCTCTTTCCATTTGGGATGTCAATTCTGAGTCCCTTGCATTTCCCTCTAAACTTTAGAATCAGAGGATCAATATCCACTAGCTTTTTGATTTGGATTGCATTAATTTTATAGATCACATTGAGAGGTACTGAAATCTTAATCATATTGAGGCTTCCTACTCATGAATATGGAATATCTATTTACATAGTTTTGCTTTGATTTCTTTGATCAGAATCTTGTAGTTTTCTTCATATAAATTTTGTACATGTTTTGTTATATTTATACCCAAGTATTTCATTATGGAGGTTCGAATTAAAATGATACTGTGTTTTTAATTTGAAATTCTACTTGTCCATTACTTGTATAAATGAAAGTGATTGACTTTTGTACATTAACCTTCTCTCATACAATCTTGCTGTAATTAATTATTAGTACCAGGACTTTTTTTTCCCCTCTGGTTGATTCTTTCTGGTGTTCTATATAAATATATCATTGGCAAAAAAAAAAAAAAAGACAGCTTTCTCACAATTATATATTATGTAGCTGTAAGTTTTTTATAGATAGGTTTTCAAGTTGAAGAATTCCCCTCTATTCCTACTTTACTAAGAGCTTTTATTTTATCATAAAGGATATTGAATTTTGTCAATATCCATTATGCCTCTGTAGACATGGCCATGCAATTTTTCCTTTCTGTCTGTCAATGGGGTGGATTACATTAGTTGGTTTTTGAATGTTGAACCGGCCTTGCATGCCTGAGACAAATTGTACTTTGTCATGGTATATAATTCTTTTTGTACATTGTTGGGTTTGATTAGCTCCTACTTAGTTGAGAATTTTTCCATCATTTCCCCTATCTGGGCCTGGTGCTTGCTATTTTGGAAACCTATTATTGATTCAGTCTCTTTAATAGATAAAGGCTATTCAGATTGTCTATCCTTGGGTATTTGAGCAAATTGTGTCATTCAAAGAACTGGTCCATTTCTATCAAATTTGTGGGCAAAGGGTTCATAATATAGTATGCCTTTATTATCTTTTTTAGTGTCTTTGAGATGCATGTTGCTTTCTTCTATTTTTGATGTTACTAATTTGAGTTTCCTTTTTTTTCATATTTAGCTTGACTAGAAGTTCATAAATTTTATTGACCTTTTCAAAGAACTAGCTTTTGATTTTATTAACATTTTCCATTGATTTCCTGATTTTAATTTCATTGATTTATGCTCTACATTTAATTATCATTTCCTTCTTCTTATTTTAGATTTTTTTTCTGGTTGCCAAGGTTGGAAATTTACATTGATTTTAAGTTTCCTCATTTTTAATATGTGCATTCAATGCTATAAATTCCCCTCTAAGCACTGCTTTCACATTATCCCACAAACTTCAATGTTACATTCTCATTTAGTTTAAAATTATTTTAAAGTTTTTTTCTTGAGATTTTTGACCCATTAGCTATTTAGAAGTGTTTTGGTTAATCTCCATATATTTTAGGATTTCCCAGCAATAGTTCCATCATTGACTTTTAGTTTAATTCCCCTCTGGTCCAAGAACAAATATTGTATGATTTCTATTGTTTTTAATTGTTAAGGTGTGTTTAGGAACCAGAATGTTGTCTGTCTTGGAGAATATTCTATGTGAGCTTAAGAAGAAGGTTTACTCCGCTGTTGTCAGATATAGTAGTGTATAGATA
Organism: Felis catus; assembly: GCF_018350175.1. Lineage (NCBI taxonomy): Eukaryota > Metazoa > Chordata > Mammalia > Carnivora > Felidae > Felis > Felis catus. Next base: position 106,720,126 of record NC_058369.1, read on the forward strand.
ACCAATTTTATTCAGAAAATCAATGATGGTGTTGAATCTAACTTTGTCTTCACTGATTTTCTGCCTGCTGGAATTGTCCATTTAGGACAAGGGGGTATTGACGTCCCCACCTATGACAGTAGGAATACCTATTTTTTTTCTTGCACTTCTATCAGGTTCTGCCTGATATTTTGATGCTCTTTTGTTAGGTGCATACATGTTAAGAATTACTTTGTCTTCTTGGAGAATGGACATTTTATCATTATGTAATGCGCTATTTATCCCTAACAACTTTCCTTGCTGAAGTCAGCTATGTCTGCAGTTAATAGAGATATTTCTGATTTCTTTGGATTAGTGTCAGCATGCTATATTACTTATTTTTTAGATGCAGAAACTATTTACTAAATGACTTCTTTTTAGGTGGCACAGGATACATAATTATGACTATGAGTGGCAAAATTCTTGTTTTCATGAAGCTAAGACATTGTTGGAAAAGACAGTAAAATCAAATAGGAAAAGGAAGGACACAGCAGGAGAAAGCCATGACTTCAGAACTTGTATTGGCTTTTGAAGAAGCAGAATTTAAAATTCAGGAAGAATCTAGGCTAATAGAGATCTAAACCCATTTACATTTTGTTATGCTCTGTGAATGAACACCAGAGAGGAGATTTGAGATCCTAGTGATATTTTAACTTCATATGGAAATTGGATTAGATCCCAGGATGAGAGTACAAGAATTGGTGTGAACAAAATTCATATGGGTTAGTGATATTAATAAAACTAACATCTATGTAAGACACCATTGCTCAGAAAAATTAACACAAAATACAGTTTTTACACAGTTAATATTTATCCAAATATGAAAAAGTGCTGATGCGCATTTTTGTGAATTGTTTGTTTTCATTTCTGCTCATTTGCCTTGTCTCTCAGTGACATGGTCCTTTGGACTTTCCTTCTTTCCTTCTTTCCTTCCTTCCTTCCTTCCTTCCTTCCTTCCTTCCTTCCTTCCTTTTTTTTTCTTTCCTTTCTTTCAATGAAAGTAACATTTTTTTATTCCAGGACTCAAGGCTTTTAATATGGTGTTCCCACAAAGACAAGAGGAAGATGGTGGGAGGGCCATGGAAAGAAGCTGGGGTCTGGCATTAGGCCTGTCCACTAGGGTAGGGGGCACAGAGAGAATGGTATCTTTGGGGTCTGTATAGACACATCCTCCAGCGCCACATCTGGTTTAGCCAGGATGGATAAGTGACCAGAAAGCACACTAATTTCTGAGCCCAAATTCAGCCTCAGGGATATCCATCCATTCCATAAATTTCTCTTGAGCAGCTTACTATATGCCAAGGACAGAGCTAGACCTTGGGGACCTCTTCTCCTTCATTTAGCAAACACCTAGCATTTATTCTGCATGAGCACAGGGCAAATGCAGACCATACTCTTGGGGCATTTCTCTTCCTGTCTTGCTTTGTGGTGACCCATTTACCTAGCTTTGTCCCTCCCTGGTCCCTCAGCACCTAGGGTTAAGGACCTTGTCTGAGAGATTCTGGAACCTGAGAGCTTGCCATACAAGAGTTGAAGAAAAGAGAACTGACTTAAAGTAAAATGGACCCAAACTTGACTTCAAGAGGCCACAGTCAAGGCATTGAGAGTCTGACCATTAGCATCTAGTATGACAAGTCTGTCCAGAGGACAAAATGAGCTCACATGTGGAAAGAGTGCTTATCTCACAGTAGGTATTGAATTAATATTTTTAAGTCCACACTCTTGGAAAACTGAAACTTATCTCTCAGGATCCTGGCCCAGTGCTCTCTGCTTTGGGGAACATTCCCTTTATCTCCTGTTGTAATAGACACTGCTGTTGCTTCACTCAAATCTCCATCAACAAGGTGGCATACCACCTCCCGGCTTCTGTGAGTGGTGGCTGCTAACAGCTCCCAGCTGCACCTTTCCACTGAGAATGGCTTTCAGCTAACAGGAGCCACCCCAGGGAATTTCTGGGACATTACACTCCTCCTATGGGATGGTGGAACAACCCTTCCAATATTGCTTATGCTCCAGAGCAGTCAGGCTGTGAGACTGTGGCTAGACTTTTACTGAAACCACATCCTTGAGTGACTTCTTTTCTTTTCTTTTCTCTCTTGTTTTCAGTGCTTTTCTTAGGGCATGGGGATAGGACCTATGGGAAGAAAGAGCTGCACTGGGGTTTTAAAGAGAAACTAATTATATACTTTTTAGTTAGTGGCAGTTAGGGATAGTCTAAGTCTCCAAGGATTTGTGCAGGTTAAAAGTAAGGTCTTCAGGACCTTGGAGAGCTAGCTATTGTCAAGATAAGGTTATCCCTTATTATCTAGTAAAATATCAGTCATTAAACCCTTTAGGAATGTCATGTCCTATATATCTCAGTTATACATCAGTGGGCCACATGTTGTAAGATCACTAATTTTTGGTTACATTCCTCTTCCTTCATTCTCTTTTATTTAAATAAATGTTAGTTAACATATAGCATAATAATGATTTTAGGAATAGAATTCACTGGTTCATTACTTACATGTAACACCAAGTGCTCATCCAAACAAGTGCTCAACTTAATGCCCCTCACCCATTTATCCCATCTGCCCACCTAACACCCTGCCAGCAACCCTTACTTTGTTCTTTGTATTTAAGAGTGTCTTACAGTTTGTCTCCCTTTCTGTTTTTATCTTATTTTTGCTTCCCTTCCCTTATGTTCATCTGTTCTTTTCTAAAATTCCACATATGTGTGAAATCATAGGACATTTGTCTTTCTCTTATTTCACTTCCTATAATACACTCTAGTTCCATCCACATTGTTGCAAATGGAAAGATTTCATTCTTTTTGATCTCCAAGTAATATTCCATTTTATATACACACCATATCTTTTTTATCCATTCATCAGTCAATGGACATTTGTGTACTTGCCACAATTTGCCCATTGTTTATAGTGCTGCTATAAACATTGGGTTGCATGTGCTCATTCAAATCATCATTTTTGCATCCTTTAGAATAGTACCTAGTTATGCAATTGCTGCGTTGTCTGGTAGCTCTACTTTTAATTTTATGAGGAAACTCCATACGGTTTTCCAGAGTGACTGCATCAGTTTGCATTCCCACCAGCAGTGCAAAAGTGTTCCCCTTTCCCAACATCCTCACCGACATCTATTGTTGCCTGGGTTGTTAATTTGAGCCTTTCTGACAGGTGTGAGGTGCTATCTCATGGTGGTTTTGATTTTCATTTCCCTAATGATGAGTGATGTTAGGTATCTTTTCATGTGTCCTTTAGCCATCTGGATGTCTTGTTTGGAGAAGTGTCTATTCATGTCTTTTGCTCATTTCTTCACTGGATTATTTGTTTTTGGGGTGTTGAGTTTGATAAGTTCATCATAGATTTTAGATACTAACCCTTTATCCATTATGCCACTTGCAAATATCTTCACTCATTCCATCAGTTACCTTTTAGTTTTGCTGATTGTTTCCTTCGCTGTGCAGAAGCTTTTTATTTTGATGAGGTCCCAATAGCTCGTTTTTACTTTTGTTTCCCTTGCCTCTGGAGACATGTCAAATAAGAAGTTATTGCAGTAGAGGTCAAAGAGGTTGTTGCCTGTTTTCTTCTCAAGGATTCTGATGGCTTTCTGTCTTCGGTTTAGGTCTTTCATCCATTTTGAGTTTATTTTTGTGTATGGTGTAAGAAGGTGGTCTAGATTCATTCTTCTGCATGTTGCTGTCCACTTTTCCCAACACCATTTGCTGAAGAGACTATCTTTTTTCCATTGGATATTCTTTCCTGCTTTGTCAGATATGAATTGGCCATACATTTGTGGGTCCATTTCCTTTTATTTTTAATGTTTATTTATATTAGAGAGAGAGTGTGTGTGAATGGGGGAGGAGCAGAGAGAATCTGAAGAAGTCTCCAGGCTCTTAGCTATCAGCACAGACCCCAACACAGGGCTTGAACCCACAAGCTGTGACATCGTGACTTGAGGCGAAGTCAGACACTTAACCGACTGAGCCACCCAGGCGCCCCATGTAGGTCCATTTCTGGGTTCTCTCTTCTGTTCCATTAACCAATGTGTCTGTTTTTGTGCCAGTACCACATTGTCTTGATGATTACAGCTTTGTAATATACCTTGAGGTTTGGGATTGTGATGCCTACAGCTTTGGTTTTCTTTTTCAACATTACTTGGGCTATTTGGGGTCTTTTGTGGTTCCATACCAATTTTAGAATTATTTCTTCCAGATCTGTGAAGGATACTGGTGATCTTTTCATAGGGATTGCATTGAATATGTAGATTGTTTTGGGTAATATCAACATTTTAACAATATTTGTTCTTATAATGCATGAGCATGGAATGTTTTTCCATTTTTTTGTGTCCTCAATTTCTTTCATGAGCTTTCTATAGTTTTCATTGTATAGATCTTTCACCTTTGGTTAGGTTTATTCCTATGCATTTTATGGGTTTTGATGCAATTACAAATGGGATCAATTTCTTGATTTCTTTTTCTGCTGCTTCATTATTGGTGTATTGAAATGCAAATGATTTCTGTATGTTGATTTTATATTCTGTGACTTTGCTGAATTCATATATCAGTTCTAGCAGTTTTTTGTGTGGAGTTTTTTGGGTATTCCATGTAAAGTATCATGTCATGTGAAGAGTGAAAGTTTGACTTCCTCCTTTCCCATTTGGATGCCTTTTATTTTTGTGTTTCTGATTGCTGACGCTAGGACTTCCAACACCATGTAGAATAACAGTGGTGAGACTGGCCATCTGTGTCGTGTTCCTGACCTTAGGGAGAAAGCTCTCAGTTTTTTCCCATTGAGGATGATATTGGCTGTGGGTCTTTCATGTAGGGCCTTTATGATCATGAGGTATATTCCTTTTATCCCTACTTTATTTAGAGTTTGTTATCAAGAAAGGATGCTGTGTTTTGTCACATGTTTTCTTTGCATTTTTTGAGAGGATCATGTGATTCTTATCCTTTCTTTTATTAATGTGATGTATCACATTGATTTGTGGATATAGAAAGAGCCCTACATCCCAGGAATAAATCCCACTTGATTGTGGTGAATAATTATTTTAATGTATTGTTGTATCTGGCTTGTTAGATGTAAAAATCCTCAACAAGTTACTATGTTCATCAGGGAAATTGGTCTGTAGTTCTTTTTAATGGGGTCTTTGGTTTTGGAATCAAAGTAATGCTGACCTCGTGGAATGTGTTTGGAAAATTTCCTTCCATTTCTATTTTTAGGAATAGCTTCAAAAGAATAGGTAGCAGTGATTTGCCCTACTTCCTCCCCTCTTTTATGGATCCAAGAAGAGTTGTTGATTTTCCTTCTGTACTTTTTAGTTAAGATAGAGTGTCAACTTCCAGCCTCCTTACATGTGGAACTGAAAGTCCTAATGCTTAATTTGAATTTTACACAGCCTCATCTCCCACCACAAACCTACCTTCCATATACATTATAACCAGGTTCTGGCTTTTCCACTGTTTTATATAACTAAAATTATCTTCCCATCCTTCACTTTAAATGACCAGTTGGAATATTCTCTCTTCAGAACAGTTCTGTATAATCCCTTAAAAAGTCTACCTCCAAAGTCCTCTGTACATATCTGCACCAAGAAATATTTTGTAATGCATTATTATCTCTTTATGTGTCTGTTCCATTAAGCTCTAATTGTCTTGAGGTGTGACTCATTATCTTTTCTATCATCGCTCAAGAATACTTAATGAATGGATAATGGTTACTCTGATGATTTGGACTTTGAACTATAAGATGAAAGTTTGACCTGGCTTCTCACTCCATTACAACTCTATGAAGTAAGATAACAGGGGTTACCCGAGGTCCATTCCCTGCCTAGGAGAGACCTTATGTAACACAGATTACTTGTCAAGTCATAAACATACAAGTTATGACAAAAGGATAATGGTTAACATCAGACTATGACTTCCTAAATATCAAGACATTTTGTGCTTTAGAGGGAAGCAAATATTCTTTGGAAGAAGCTTTTCTAATGAATTATCAAAGCTAGCCAAGATTGTCAATATTATTTGAACAAGAAATTATTTGGAAGAATATGAGTTCTTAAGTATTCTCAAAGTCCTCTTATTCTTGGAGCAGGAGAGATTATAAAAGACTGTTTGTCCTTAACCATTTGCCTTCCAAATTGTGGCACAACCCTAAGGGAGAGCTATATTTGCACACCCTGGGCTAAGTTAAGTGATCACATGTCACTGTATAATCATGATATTCCATTCACACTGAAATTACTGTACTTCATAGTTGTCAATTTCTCCAAAGAATCTGATGCTTAGTTATCACTTACTCCTACTTCCTAACACAGTTCCAGGCAAAATATTAGAACTCAATATGCATTAGATTAAAACATCAGTTAATACTGTAAAATTTAAGATCATAGACCAAGGATTATAAAATCTACCTACCTACTTAAACATTAAAAAATGAGAATTCCTAAAGGTTACAGTGAAAATTTATGCCTTCACCCTACATGAGTCTAGTACTTTTTGCCTGTATGCATTGGCTAGAGTGCTTAAAGTTAAGATATTCTATTCTTAGCACCAAAAATATTCAAAATAACAATGCATGGAGGGAAAAAACACTGTATAAGCCACACTCTCTTCAAAAGTTGACACAAAGGCTCCAATCCAGAAATATTTTTTAAAGCTTGCTACATCTTTATTGGAATATCTGATGCATATTTTAGTTTCTATTTTTATTTCTAAGGATTTTATTTTACTCTTTTCTGTGACAATTAGAATAATCTTTTGGAGCTGTTCATATACTACATTTAGAGTTTATAGAGAAATTTTGCTACAACAGAGAATCTAAAATTACTTAGAGAACAACAATCTTAAAATAGATAAGCAATTTCTATGAATGACACTTAGAAATACATTTTAAACCATGAGTATCCTTCAAAGAATAAAATGGCCATGGACTTAATACCAATCTCAAAAAATGAAAGAAGGAAGTTTGTTCTTAAATAATCCTATTGAAAGATACTAAATAAGTAAGGATCTAGAATCCAAAGTTGTGAGCAAAGCACCACAGAAATACTGTTGAGCACTACAAAAACAAAGTTTGTTCTAAAGTTCTTGGTAGCTCATGACTAGAATATACAATATGATAAGCTGCTATCTCATGTCAAATCTAAGAGGAATACCTAGGGACACTAAGAGAGAGTTTTTTTTAAGTTTTCATATTAATTCCAGTATAGTTAACATACAGTATTATATTAATTTCTGGTGTACAACATAGTGATTCAAGAATTGCATATATCACCCTACTCATCATGACAAGAGCACTGCTTAATCCCCATCTAGTACCTCCCCTCTGGTAACCCTCAGTTTTCTATAATTAAGAGTATTTCTTGTTTTCTCTTATTGCTTTCTCTTTTCTCATCTGTTTCTTAATTTCCACATATGAATGAAATCATATCGCATTTGTCTTTCTCTAACTTACTTCATTCAGCATTATACTCTTTAGCTCCATCCATAATAAAAATGGTAAGATTTCATTCTTTTTATGGCTGAATAATATCCGTGTGTGTGTGGACACATGAGCTAGTTTCATATCTTAGTTATATAAAGTTGCTGTGTAAAGTTGCTATGTAAATAAAGTTGCTATAAACATCAGGGTGCATGTTTCCCTTTGAATGAGTATTCTTATATTTCTAGGGGTAAGTACACAGTAGTGTGATTGCTGTACCATAAGGTAGTTCTACTTTTAACTTTTTGAGGAGCCTCCATACTGTCTGCCACATTGTCTGCCCCAATGTAAGAGGCTTCTCCTTTCTCTGTATCCCCACCAATATCTGTTGTTTCTTTTGTTGATTTCAGCTATTCTGACATGTGTGAGTGGATATCTCATGGTGGTTTTGATTTGCATTCTGTGATAAGTTGCTCAACATCACTCATTGTACGTCTCTTGGCCATTTGGATATCTTCTTTGAAGAAATGTCTGTTCATGTCTTCTGCCCATTTTTTAATTGAATTATTTGAGTGTTGAGTTAAATAAGTTCTTTATATGTTTTGGATGCTAATCCTTTATAAGGTCATTTGCAAATATCTTCTTCCAATCCATATGTTGCCTTTTTAGTTTTGTTGATTGTTTCCTTCGCTATGCAGAAGCTTTTTATTTTTAGAACCAGTAGTTTATTTTTGATTTTCTTTCCTTTGCCTCAGGAAACCTATCTAGAAAAATGTTGCTATGGCATATGTTAAAGGTTGCTGCCTGTGTTCCCTTCCAGGCTTTTTATGGTTTTGGGTCCCACATTTAATTCTTTGATGCATTTTGAGTTTATTTTGTGCCTGATGTAAAAAAGTAGTCCAGTCTCATTTTTTTTTTTTTTTTTTTTTTGCATGATGCTATCCAGTTTTCGCACCACCATTTGAAGAGACTTTTTCCCCATTGGATATTCTTTCCTGCTTTGTTGAAGATTAATTGATCATATAGGTATGGATTTATTTCTGGATTTTCTATTCTGTTCTATTGATGTGTGTCTATTTTTGGGCCACTATCATACTGTTTTGATTAGTACAACTTTATAACATAACTTGTCCAGAATTGTGATGCCTGCAGCCTTTATTTTTTTCATGGTTGCTTTGGTTATTCAGGGTCTTTTGTGGTTCCATACATATTTTAGGATTCTTTGTGCTAGTTCTATGATAAACGCTGTTGGTATTTTGATAGTGATTGCATTAAATCTGTAGTTTGCTTTGGGTACTATAGATATTTTAGCAATATTCTTCAAACGCATGAGCATGCAAATCTTTCCATTTCTTTGTGTTGTCTTCAATTTCTTTCTTCAATGTTTTATAGTTTTCAGAGTAGAAATCTTTCACCTCTTTGGTAAGGTTTATTCCTAGGTATCTTATATTGGTTACAATTAAAATGGGATTGTTTTCTTTTTTTTTTCTTTCTGCTTCATTATTGAATTTATTTATTCTAACAGTTTCCTAGTCGTATCTTGATGGTTTTCTCTTTATGTATCATGTCATCTGCAAATAGTGAAAATTTTACTTCTTCCTTACCGAATTTGGATTTACTTTCTTTTTTTTTCTTGCCTGATTTTTGTGGCTAGGACTTTAATTACTATGTTAAATAAAAGTGGTGAAAGTGGACAACCTTTTCTTAGATTTCCTGACCTTAGGGGAAAAGCTCTCAGTTGTTCCTCATCATGGATGATACTGTGAGTTTTTGAAAGAAAATTTTATTATGTTGAGGTATACTCTCCCCATATCATGAATGGATGTTGAATTCTGTCAAATACTTTTTCTCTGTTGAAATAATCATGTTTCTTATCCCTTCTGTTACTGATGTGATGTATCACATTGATTTGTTCATGGTGAACCATGCTTGCAACCCAGTAATAAATCCCACTTGATTGTGGTGATTCTTTTAATATATTATTGAATGCTGTTTGCTAGTATTTTATTAAGAACTTTTGCATCAATTTTTATTAGAGATATTGGCCTGTAATTCTCTTTTTTAGTGGTATGCATCTAGTTTTGTTATCAGGGTAATGCCTCATAGAAAGACTTTGGAAGTTTTTCTTCCCTTTCTCTTTTCTAGAACAGTTTGAGAATAGGTATTAGCTCTTCTTTAAATGTTTGGTGGAAAACCCCTGTGAACCCATCCGGTCCTGAACTTTTGTTTTGGGGAGGCTTTGTTTTTGTTTTTTACTGATTAAATACCTTTGCTAGTTACTGGTCTGGTCAAATATTTTCTATTTCTTCCTGTTTCAGTTGTGTAGTATCCATGTTTCCAGGAATTTATCAGTTTCTTCTAGGATGTACAATTTGTTAGGTTACAGTAATTGTTTGTATTTCCATGGTTTTATTCTCTTTCATTTTGATATTATTTGAGTCTTTTAAGTCTGGCTACAGGTTTATCAATAAAACCAGCTCCTGGTTTCATTGATTTGTTCTATTGTTTGTCTGTTTTTAGTTTCTGTATCATTTATTTCTGCTCTATTCTTTATTATTCCCTTCCTTCTGTTGGTTTCAGGTTTTGTTTGTTCCTTTTTCTAGCTTCTTTAGTGGGAAGGTTTGGTTATTTGAGATTTTTCTTATTTTTTGAGGTAGGTCTGTATTGCTGTAAACGTCCCTCTTACAACCACTTTGGCTGCATCCCATAGATCTTAGACCAGTGTGCTTACATTTCATACTTTTAAATTTCGTTTAGTAGCATGTTATTTAGCCTCCCTGTATTTGTGGGCTTTCCAAATTTTTTCTCGTATTTGATATCTAGTGTTGTGGTCAGAAAATATGCATTGTATGATTTCAATCTTTTTTTAGATTTGTTGGCTAATATGTGATCTATTATGGAAAATGTTCTCTCTGCACTTGAAAAAAATAAGTATTCTGTTTTAGGATGAAATGTTCTGGATATATATGTTAAATCCATCTGCTCCAGTGTATCATTCAAAGTTACTGTTTCCTTGTGATGTTCTTTAGATGATCTGTCCATTGGTTTAAGTGAGGTGTTAATGTTTCTTATTAACTGTTCTATGGATGTGGGTGCTCCTATATGGGGTATACAAATAGTACAATTGTTATATCTTCTGGTTGGATTGTCTCCTTTATTATTACATAGTGCCCTCTTTGTCTTATTACAGTCTTTGTTTCAAAGTTTGTTTTGTCTAATATAAGTAATGCTACTCCAGCTTTCTTGTGACATCCATTTTCATGATACATGTTTCTTCCTCCTTTCATTTTAATCTGCAGGTGTTTTTAAGTCTAAAATGGGTCTCTTATAGGCAGCATGTAGATGGGTCTCTTTTTTTATCCATTCTGTCACCCCATGTCTTTTTATTAGAACATTTAGTTCATTTGAATTGAAAGTAATTATTGATAGGTATGTATTTATTGCCATTTTATTACTCTGTGGTTGTTTCTAAAGATTTTGTTCCTCTTAGAGGGACACTTCTGAGTTACCTGCTGCCTGGCAGTAAACCTGTAGTCATTAGATAAATATGTCCATTCTTTCTGTCTGCTATCCCCTCAGGCTCTTGCCAAGCAACTCTCATAGCAAAAAGGTTTTCTCTTTAATAATTAGTGCTCTGTGATATACTTCAGCCAACCGCCATCAGATGTTATTACAATGCTTTGCATACCATAGATATTCAACTTTGCAACCCGTATAATGAGAACTGTCTATGTCCAGGTTTAGAAGGATTTGAACTGGATTTGAGCACCAGTTATATCACTATTGAGCAATTGCTTGAGATAGAAGCAAACATATTGTTAGCAAGTTTGAAATTATTGGGATGTTTATTTCATAGACTTACTATGATGGTTTAATGTTTGTAAAAATTCATGCACATTATGAGTAGATTATTATTATTGTTGATATTCTAGAGTAGGTTTGTGTTAATCACTTGGAACTTAAAGCAGAGATTCAATTTATGTAGAAGAGTTCCCTGAAAATGGAGATGAAAAGGACAAGGCCAGGTTATTTTCCTGCATAACTGAGAGGTATTTTGCTCATATTTCTGTAGGACCCAGTAATGACTTGTGACTCAGGCTTACTCTGACATGAATTTGGAAGCTGCCACTCTCAGTTGTAGAGTGGATGTGAAGTACAGAGATGAATGGTACTTTTGGTACTGAATGGCTTTAGATATCTTTACACAGGATAAAATTATCAAGAGTGGCAAGTGATAAATGAAGGTTATAAAAATTTAGGAATCTTTACTTACCCTAATTGATGGCTTTCAGAGGAGGATTCATAACTTTTTTGTTAGTTGCTCTTTCCTTTCTTCAAAGTCTGAAGTCTTAATACAGCAGAGTTTGAAGGGGTTTTTGTAAAGTTAATTAATGTTAATTGTGTCATGAATTACTTTAAGGAGTCTGTTGAGTGATGGACTTAGTAAAGGGGTCGATACCATTTAATGTTCAATAGGGGATAATGCTGGTCTTTGGCACCATTTTACGATCATTAGGGCCATCCAAGAGCTTGTCAGGAACAGCTGTAAAGATCAGTTGTTGCTCATGGCAATTAAAACAATTGAAAATGACCTGCTATTACATTATACATGATCCAACACTGCTCCCAGTATGAACAAACTTTCATTCCATTAGTGATTTTCAATTTCATACCAAGCAGTGCAATTTATTTTTCTTAGTTACCTTACTATGGCTGTGTACTTCTAACAGGATATTATTAATATTTATCCTATTATCTCATACAGCATTTCAGGCTTAAAGCACTTTGCAGTCTTAACAAATTAATCTTTATATCCTGCCTAGAAGGATGGTAAATACCTTTTTAGATTTAGAAAAACTGAGTTGGGCACGGCTAAGAGTTGGCCATCAAGAAAATGGTCTGATAAGTTCCAGGGTTTGAGTTTAAGACTTTTTTTCCTCTTTGGAGCTAAATTAATAAAACTTCAGTCCTGAAGATTATACTGAAATCTAGATGACCATCCCTCCACCCCCATAAAAAAAGGTAAATACAATTATTTTTTTAAGTTTATCATAATTGAAAAAAGAATAAAAAGAAGTGATTTTTTTAATGTTAAAACTCTCACCTTTTATAGGAGCAAGAGAACTAAATTTTGCTCAAAACACATAAAAATGTGTGAATTTTTCAAAAATATATTTTCAGGCAAATTGGAATATAAAGATTACCTATCAACTACTATTCTAGAAATCCTCAAGAGCCATTCTCATGACACTTAAAGATTTGAATATGTTTTTAGTTTTAGGTAATTGGTGTAGTGGTCCAAATTTCAGAATCATAGCTTATATGTTTTCTCTGATAAAATATACATAAGCATATGTATGTCCATCAAAACAATGATTCTGATGTGAATGGCAAATAAGCAGGTCTATTTTAGACTTATATTTATTCTTTCCAGTCTCTAGGCTCATGTAGCAAGTAAGTGCCATAGCATTCTAAAAACTGTGATAAACAACCTCAGAGTATTCTACAGGTGAGTCTCAGAAAAAACTCAATGCGTTATTGCTGTTTAGTACTACAGTAAACATGTCAAAGTGATTTTTCCTATTTCATGGACATATAATGAGGTGATTTTAAAGACAGCCCATAGCCATTTTTGGTTCAACTTTTAGAAATGCCATAGCATAACATCTATTATCTGACCTGAATTATTAAATCTGACATAACACATTATACCTATTATTAGTGAAGGTGGGGTCGGACATTGCTGACTCCTATGAGTAGACAAGTAGATGTGCCATAATTATCTTCTAGTATATCATACAGAACAGTTGATACTTGCGCCTTTGACACCATCAAAATCAAGATGCCTAACGAGAAAGGAAAGAAATGTAAAACAATTTACATATATTTTCCCCAAATCTTCCATCTTATATCAACTTATTCCCATATACTCCCTCTCAATATTCCTCTATTTAAATTTAAGATATTAGCCTTTATGCATGGATTTATATTTGATTTTCTTATTTGATGTGCTGAAATAATAGTGTTCTATTATTGAACATGTTGCTTCTTTTAAAGTCTTGCTTCCTGGCAGAGAGAACCAAATAACCTAAAATTTTATCACAAAACAACATGTAAATTAGTGAGAACAAACTCATAGAACTCATCCTCTGAGTGAATTTAGAGCTGCCTATTTGTTCCTTCAGCAATACCTAGTAATACACAAGCAGCTCTGTATTAGATTATTTGTCAATGTTATTTTATGAAGAAATTTAATAAAATTTACTACTCTGCAATCCATTGAGCACTTCCTAACTTAATTGTCATATTCTGCATTTCCTGAGATTTACAATTAAAATTGTGATGAGCCAGACATACAAACTATTGCTTGTATGACAAGCCAGGTTATTTATATTTTACCAAAATTATCTGAGATTTTTTTTACAAAAGTTACCCTAAAAATTAACTTCACCCAGCTTTAAGTACCTGAGTTGTATTTTAAGTCTGAATATTTTTTCAGCCCAATTTTCCTTAATGCCCACCATCACCAAAAAAAAAAGAAAAAAAAAAGGATAGTTCAATTTACTATTTATGCCTATGCCAGATCCAGTTAATAAAAAATAATGGCTCTGACATTTTATATTCTCCAAGGATGATCAAATAAGAAATAGTCTCCAGACCAGAGTAAACATTTATTTTGATTAAGAAACGTTTAGTCTTCCTTCTGTTATTGTCACTAGTCACCAATATTGCTTCCTAAATTTTTAAGACTCCATGAGGCAATGTATTATAATATTTTATGCCATTGTTTATTTTTTAATCAAAGTTTCATTGGTAGAAAGCCCAATAATAATAATATGAGAAAACACATTATCAGAATTATTCCTATTCTGGGTAGTAATTACAGTTTGTAATAGGAAAGAGTATAAAAGTAAAAATCAAGGAATTATTTTTAAAACATCACTATGAAAATAAACTTACCTTTACAAACTTGTGACAATTTCCCACAGGCTTTAAGAAAAATAAGTTATTTCTTGTTAAATATGGTTACAAAAATCCATGTTTCCTCATGTTCATTCTCTTGTTGGTTCTTTCCAACTTCCTGAATTGGAAATGGTTAACAACTTTAAGTGATTTCATATAGGCATTAAAGTGAGAATAAACTTTAAGAAGCATTTATTTAGGGTGTGTGGGTGGCTCAGTCAGTTGAGCATCTGATTTGATTCCACCTCAGGTCACAATCCCAGGGTCATGGGATCAAGCCCTGCATTGGGCTCCACTTTGATCATAAAGCCTGTTTGAGATTTGCTTTCTCACTGCCCCTCCCATGCTTGTGCTTGCTGTCTCTCTTAAGAAAAAAAATAATAATAAATAATAATAACCATTTGTTAGCCATTTCACTGCACATTCTACAAATGCTAATTGAGTGCCAGGAATTAGACTTAAGGACAAGGTGATTAAAGAAACGACAGTGCTATTAACACATTTGAGAAAGGAAGACACATTTGGAAGTAATGGTAACATTACAAGTTCCATTTTAGAAGTGTTTGTACCAGTTTTGTACTTGCTTAAACATCTCAGTACTTGACATCTGAATATGCTTTGCTTATCTGACTTATTTCATGATTTGGAAAACGAAACTCTTTGAGAGCCAGCATCTGATATATAAATACTATAAGGCATGTGGTACTAATTCCATTTTTTTAATAGGAAAAAAAGGTACATATGTGGTATATATAAAGGTGCTTTGTCAACTACACAAATAACGCTATTAATATATTTAACTGGGAATATCCAGAGGGTATGCATGTATATGGAGCTTGAGGGTACAGGACTAGAGGTTTCTAAATTTGAGTTATAAAGCAAAAGAACATTACTGGAAATTTTACTAGCAATGGACTTTTCTTAGCACAAAAGTGGGAGGAAAAGAGAACGAAACCCAAGACAGCATATTAGAATAATGTGAACAGTTACAAGTAGAAAGAAGGAAGGAAGGAAGAGAGAAGGAGTAACTGGTTAAAAAGTGAGACAGCATCTACAATATACAGGGCATATCATGGACAGGGCAGTCATGAAAGCCAGAGACACCAAACCTCACTGAGGTCAGGTCCATGATGGAAAAACTACATACCTCACTAACAGATCTTGTAGGTGTTTCTTTATATGCAGGAGTTTGTTTTTGGCAGAATCATCATCCAGAAAGATTAAGAAACAGGTGGAATAAAGGATGTTGTCTTAACTAAGCCTCTCTCCTTTCTATCTAAATCTGTTCCTATCTGAACAAACATCTCTTTAATCTACTACCTCTCTCCCCCTCAATTGTCCTGAGGCCTTGAGGTAAGTGATGTTGTAATAAATGCATCTTATTTCCCATACCTCAGCCTAGAGAACCATCTCCTTAGAGACAGAGAAAGAAGCAAGATGGAACTTGAAGATTTTACCCCAGCACTGTATTGGTCTTCTCTAGCTGCCATTAGAAATACCACAGACTATCTTAAATAACAGAAATTTATTTTCTCCCACTTGTGGAGGATACATGTCCAAGATCAAATTAGCATGAGGGTTGGTTTAGACCTCTCTTCCTTGCTTGTAGTCAACTGCCTTTTGCTGTGTTTTCATGAACTCAGATAAAGATCTCTGGTGTGTTTAACTCTTCTTCTATGGACGAAATTCCTATTGTATTAGGGCCCCACCTTTATGACCTCATTTAGTCTTAATTACATCCCTAAAAAAGCTACTTCCAAAAATAGTAACTTTGGGAGTTAGTGCTTCAACGTATCAATTTTGGGGAGACATGATTCAGTCCACACCAAGACCAGAGATTACCAAGGACATGTGATGATTAGTGAATGATGAAAGTTGCTCTTATTTAACATCCAGGACATCAGTTCTAAGATAATTTTGAAGTAATAAAAATATTTCTCTGAAGGAAGCAATTTGAAGTAAGTCTTTTCTTAATACTGAAATGTCTAATTGCATTTCTCCTATATTACCTGTCTTTGGTTTTCCAACCTGTCCTCAATATAGATAAAAGTTACCTTCCCAAATTTGAAGTCAGACCTTTATTACTCTTCCAAAATCTTCAATGACTCCCCACTGCATAATGAATAAAATCTAACATTTCAACTCTTCATGCAGCTCTCAATAGCCTGGCTCCAACATGTATTCTCAGTCCCATCAATCACTCTATCTTTCAGACACAGAGGACTCATTGCTACCTGACTTTTTGTGCTTATTTTATGACTTTGTTCCTCTACTAACACTGTTTCCTCAGCCTGGAATGCCCTCACCCACAAGACTCACTTCTGAATCTTAAAACTTCAGAAAAGCCTGTTTTAATCTCAGTGAGAAGAGATCAGTCCCAAAATTCTTTGAGCATAAATTACTTACATGTCTGTCTTTCCCCAAATATTCTGAGATTGTTAGGACAGAGAATGTTTTATTCATATTTTAATGAGCACAGCTTAAAAAATATACACACCTATTACATAGTAGGTGCTAAATACGCACACAAGAAATCATGAAGAAATTGGGTATGTGGAATAGTTACTGGAAATGTCTTAATAGGTAAAGAAAGTTTAAGAAAATCATACATAAGTACATGAGTGGTTTCCTCCAAGAGGAGAAACTGCCTTCACTTTATAAAAAGAAACTAGGACCATTTTTACTATAACCTCTTACACAGAATGGCCCCATAAATGAGAGACAACCAGACTCTAATTACCTAGGCATAACAAAATACAGTTTGACTGAAAAGGTGAATATATCCATTTTCCCTTTATAGCAACAAGCATAACAAAAGAGGTAGATTTAAGAGGAACACACTTACAATATGCCCTAACATTCTTGACCATGTAAAATTTCTGTACCTCCTTTTATACTCTAGAAAATATTAAGGAAATATCCAATGAACAAATGGTCTATTGTAGTAAAAAATAATCTTGTTCAGAGTTCACACTGAGTATCTCTTCATCAGAAATTATATAGCAGCACAATTAAAATGAAATACTAATTGTAACAAGAAAAGATGGTGGCTGCAGAATATAACTCAGTCTTAATAGATTTTCTAATGCCTTTCTTTATATCAAAGGGGAGTAGCCCTTTAGCCAATAAAGTAAATTTTCTGATCTCCAAATGGGTACTTTATCCTCATTCAGGCTGATATTGCAGCGACATCATGAATTTCTCAGACAGCTTTGTGAATCAGCAGAGTATTTCAGGGGAGAGCACGGACTGCTAAAAGCAAAGTCGTTATTTTTTAAACAGCCTTTAAACTAGTAGATGAAACAATTCATTTTGGGTCAAGGATGCATTCGCTCCAGCAACCTGGAAGAACAGAGAGGGCTGAACCAGTTGGGAAGGAATAGAATGATGTTACTGTATCAGCCAAACCTCAAATTATATAGTTTTTCAGGTCAAACACTTTTGACTTTTCTTTTAAACTATTCATGTCTATAATTCTTATTTCCAAAGAGCTTAAACCTTAATATTCCATGAGCTATCACCCTATATTTCCAAAGAATCTTTGAAAAACCATTAACTAATTTGCTCATAATAAACTTTGAGGTCTAGAAAAAAAAGCTGGTATTATTCTGTATTTAAATAACCACCATAAAAAGGGAAGTGAAGGCAAGAAAATGTATACTTCCTAATGCATCCATTCAACAAATGTTCCAAGTGCTACCACACGCTAGGCACTGTACTGGGAAAACTGAATTAATAAGATATAGTCTGTTTCCTCACTCCTAGTTATTCCAAGGATAATGACAGTGTTTGGAAGCCAAGTTTATTGAACTCAAAATATTCCCATGCTTCTTCTGATGCATTTCTGTGTGTTTTTTAATGTTTTCATGGGTTGAAAGTTAGATTAAGTCTGACTCAGAGTTTGAAATAGTTAAGTATAGACTTAGATATTGTTTACTTTAGACATTTTATTGATGTAAAACATTTTACTTTGAAACCTCTTCTTCATGAAGCAGTATCTTTAAATAATGTTCCACTGCATAAAGAACAGGGTTGAGAGTAAAGCATGGATAATTTATTAAAATATCAATGGTAAAATTGTATTAAGGAGAAACATTTTATTACACAGAATTTTCCTATGTGAGTGGCAAGTACGTTGATTCATTCTATGACTATGTGTGTCCTTCAATATTTATATGTGTGTATTTTGGGGTTTATTCACTCATGTTTATATCTCAAATGGACAGTTTAAGCACCAGATTTCCTGTGGCCACAGACAAATCTGTTTTCAAATCATTATTCTACAGTTTTAATGTTGTCTGCCACCAAGCTTTTAACCTAATATGAAATAAGATTTGCACTGAACAATGTTTATTCTTCAGATTACTGAATTTTATTCATAATTGTCATATCTATGCATCATCTATACCAGGATTTGTTTTCAACTCAAATCCCAAATAGAAACCAGATTAATATTATAGATATATATATATATAAGTACACATTCTATTAACCAAAATTAATATATAACCATAAATATGTAACATTTAAGCCAAGAATCAACAAACCTTTTCTGTAAAGATCCAGGTAAACAATAATTTAGGTTTTTCAGGACATGCACTCCTCATTGCAAATACTCAACGCTTTGTATATTCTAGTGCAATTGCAGCCATAGACATTATGCCAACAAATAGACATGGTTGTGTTCCAGTAACACTGTGTTGTTTTTATCATCAATCTAAAACCACCACTGATAAGCATACTATTATTTGCTAAACAATACTTTAATGTAATTCTTGGGAGTTATGATGGTGGATATGGCCCTTTCTATTCCTGGAATTCCTACTTCTGTAGGTGTGATGAGTTTTTAACAAGTTCTTTTTATTTATTTATTTTTTCAGAGAAAGCATACAAGCAGGGGAAAGGCGCAGAGGGAAAGAGAGAATCTTAAGCAGGCTCCATGCTCAGAATGGAGCCTGAGTCAGGACTTGATCCAGTCCATGGCCTTGGGATAATGATCTGAACCGAAATCAAGAGTCAGAGGCTCAACTGACTGAGCCACCCAGGCACCCCCAGTTTTCGGTAAGTTCTGCACAACAGTAAGGCCGTTGAAAAAACCCATGCTCATATTTAGAAAGAACAAAGCATAGTTTACGAATTAGCTTCTTGAAAAATTCTTAAGAATGCATGATATGAGTTGGGGGGGGTGGTGTTTAGAAATCTTAGTATAAAATTTTTGTCATATCTATGCATCATCTTTAGCAGTATTTGTTTTCTTTTTTATTAAATTTTTCAATGTTTATTTATTTTTGAGACAGAGAGGGACAGGGCATGAACAGGGGAGAGTCAGAGAGAAGGAGACACAGAATCCAAAGCAGGCTCTGAGCTGTCAGCACAGAGCCCGACGTGGGGCTCGAACCCACAAACCATGAGATCATGACCTGAGCCGAAGTCAGACGCTTAACTGATTGAGCCACCCAGGTGCCCCGTACCAGTATTTGTTTTCAACTCAAATTCCAAATAATAGTAACCAGATTAATATTCTAGATGTGTTCTTTCTCCTCATATTTACTGCATTTATTAACAAAATGTGTGTGTTGGCTACTCTTTGTATCTTCACTTCTGAAATGCATGCTTATTTGTGCAAAGGATCTTGAATATCTATTCTTGTTTCTTATTCCTTCTTACATATAGCAATTTCCTGATAAAATTTTATTGATGAAATTTTGCTAAGTGAATAATTAAAGAAATAAGAAAACAGGAAAGTACAATATCAGAGGAAAAGCAACATATTGCATAAATATGTCCTAATTTATTTACAGAGGTAGAATTTCTTGTTAAGAAAATAATGATGCATCATGGCATTAGAGAAGGACTATAAATATGTGAAAAACAATAGATCATTTTTGGGGGATTAGAATGCAAAGTGTTTATAGGAGTTCATGTGTGCCCCAACATTTCTAACAAACCTTTTCAACTGAATGGGAATATCTGAAAAAAAAATAAGTATTTGAAGACTTTCTGTTCTTTTAACATGGCTTATAATTTTCTTATTCTATTAACTAGCATTTTAGACTATTTGAAGTACATATTTTTGTCAACTGAACACCAAAGTATTGGGGATTTTATGTGCTTTTATAGTTGTGAATGATTTTTAATATTAGATAAGCCATCTAAATTATAAGCTTATTTTTCATAACATATGCATTCTTCCTACTACCCCAAAAGTTATTTCACAATTTTATGTACAAAACTGGGCTCTAATAGATATGACAGATACTTCCCTTAAAGAATGTTCTTTTTTGTCCATACTACAAAATAATCTACAGATTCAGTCCAATTCTTATCAAAAGTAGCATTTTTCACAGAATTAGAACAAAACTTACATGAAGGCCAAAGCAATCTTGAGAAAGAACAAAGCTGGAGATACAACAATCCCATATTTCAAGCTACACTACACAAAACTGTAGTAACCCAAACAGTACGGTACTGGCACAAAAATAGACATATAGATGAATGGAACTGGGTAGAAAGGCCAGAAATAGACCCACCCCTGTATAATCAATTAATCTATGACAAAGGGAGTAATAGTACACAGTGAGGTAAAAGCCAGTGCTGTGAAAACTGGACAGCTACATGCAAAAGAATGAAACTAGATCACTCTGTAACACCATACACAAAAACAAATGGAATAAAAACCTAAATGTGAGGCCTGAAACCATAAATCTGGTAAAAGAAAGCATAGGTAGTAATATCTTGGATATCACCCTTAGAATCCTATTTAAGTTCTCCTCAGGGAAGAGAAAGAAAAGCAAAGATAAAGTATTGGGACCACATCAAAATAGCAAGCTTTTCCACAGCAAACAAAACAAAAGGCAACCTGGCAAGTGGGAGAAGATATTTGCAAATTAATATCCAAAAAATATTAAGAGTTTGTGTAGCTCAACACCAAAAATATATTATTAAAAAATAGGCAGAGGACCTGAACAAACCTTTTTCCAAAGAAAACATACAGATTGCCTCAGAGTATGTGACTAGATGACCAACATCATGGATCATCAGAAAAATGCAAACCAAAACCACAATGATATGCAACTTTATACCAGCAAGAATCGCTAGTATCAAAAAGACAATAAATGATAAGTGATGGCAAGGATGTGGACAAAAGGAAATCCTCATGCAATGTCGGTGGGAATGTAAACTAGTGCAACCACTATGAAAAATAGTATGGAGGGTTCTCAAAATTTAAAGCTAGAAATAGCATGTGATCCCTTAAGTCCACTATTAGATATTTACCCAAAGAAAATAGAAACACTAATTCAAAACAAGTATTTTTAATGTTTGTTTATTTTTGAGACAGAGCATGAGGGGGGTGGGCAGAGATAGGGAGACACAGAATCGGAAGCAGGCTCTGAGCTGTCAGCATAGATCCCGACACGGGGGCTCAAACCAGGAACCGTGAGAACAGGACCTGAGCTGAAGTCAGACGCTCGACCAACTGAGCCACCCAGGCGCCCCTAGAAACACTAATTCAGAAAGAATGCATCCCTATAGTTACTGCATCATTTTTTAGAGTAGCCAAAATACAGAAGGAACCCAAATGTCTATTGATACATGAATAAAGAAGATGTGGTGTATATATACACACAATGGAATATTACTTGGCTACACAAAAAAAAAATGATATCATGCCATTTGTGACATCATGGATGGACCTAGAAGGCATTATGCTAAGTGAAATAAGTCAGAAAAAGACAAACACCATATAATTTCACTTATATGTTGAACTTCAAAAAAAAAAAAACCCAAATACAGAGAACAAACTGGTGATTGCTAGAGGAGAGTTGGGCAGGGGGATAGGCAAAATAAAGGATATTAAGAAATAGAAAATTTCAATAATATAGAAGTCAAGAAAATGAAACATAGAACATAGGGAGTATAGTCAATAATACTGTACTAATATTATAAGGTGAGAGATGGTTTCTGCATTCATGGTGGTGAGCACTCAGTAATGTTTAGAATCACTTAATGTTGTAGATGTGAACCTAACATTGTAAGTTAATGATACTTCAATTTTATTTATTTACTTAGCCTACATCTATAGAGAGTTTATTTAAGCAACATACATTACCCTGATCTGTAACATCAGTCAGTAAGTGCTTAATACAGGTACTGAATCAGTCTCATTTTACAGATGATACGTTCATGAATTCTCTATTCTTACCAGTTTCAAAAGCTGGTGTTGGAATATTTAACACATATATGATGATTATACTTTAATTTTAAATAATTATAATATCTCAGGAAAAAAGAAAGTACAGAAATTTGGACTGTCTGGGTGGTTCATTTGGTTGAGCGTCCCACTCTTGCTTTCAGCTCAGGTCATGATCTCACTGTTTATGGGATCAAGCCCCGTGTGGAGAGCTGAGAGTGCTGAGCCTGCTTCGGATTCTCCCTCTGCCCTTCCCGTGCTCACGCACCCTTTCTCCGTCTCTCAAAATAAGTAAATAAACACTAAATAAAGAAAGTGAAAGCCTTTTTAAAGAAGCACAGAAATTTCAAACCTGTAAAAATTACATAACAAAAGGTCTAAAACTTCAAGTGTAGAAATGATGGGACTATTAATAAAAAGAAGTGGAAAACTTTAAAGCAACAGCAAAACTTTTGAAACATATTTTTAAGTGGGGAAAATATATACACATATAGTAAATTATAGTATAACATATATACATACATGAAATGTCCAAAGAATATGTAATTACTAACATACAGTTTGTGTTAAAAATCAATTGATCCTTGTTATATCATAGGTCATCTGGTGGTAGCCAGTATCCAAAGCTATTGGACAGTTATAAACACTAACACATTTTCAATATTATCTTCACTAAAAAGCTCCACTAGGTAACATTTGAAGAGTCTGGTGGTTGAAATGGAACCAAAGGTCTACATGTGCAAAATCCACTCACAAGAGTTCAAACTTTTGGGGCGCCTGTGTGGCTCAGTCGGTTAAGTGTCTGACTTCGGCTCAGGTCATTATCTCACAGTCCATGAGTCTGAGCCCCACGTCGGGGTCTGTGCTGACATCTCAGAACCTGGAGCCTGTTTTGGATTCTGTCTCCCTCTCTCTCTGACCCTCCCCCATTCATGCTCTGTCTCTCTCTGTCTCAAAAATAATAAACATAAAAAAAAAAAAAACCCTTAAAAAAGTTCAGGGGCGCCTGGGTGGCGCAGTCGGTTAAGCGTCCGACTTCAGCCAGGTCACGATCTTGCGGTCCGTGGGTTCGAGCCCTGCATCAGGCTCTGGGCTGATGGCTCAGAGCCTGGAGCCTGTTTCCGATTCTGTGGCTCCCTCTCTCTCTGCCCATCCCCCGTTCATGCTCTGTCTCTCTCCCAAAAATAAAATAAACGTTAAAAAAAAAAATTTAAAAAAAAGAGTTCAAACTTTTTCACTGCTTTTATTTTAAGTTTGCATGTGCCAAATCTTCTAAGTCAAAGTTTTCAATGTCTTTGATATCCCTGAAATTTGTTATTAGACCCCTAGACCTTAAGTTTGAACATTTATTTATGGCAATGTGTGACATACTGGGGTGAGGGGACAAAAGAAGCCTAAGCTCTGAGTAGCCCCAGATCCTGGCCAGGAGTCTGCCATAAACTGTATATCCTTGGGCAAGTTACTTCATCACTGTGGGTCCTATTTGCTCATCTTGTAAAGTGAAACATTTGGGTTTAATTGCTAAAAATGTTCCCAGTTATAAAATTCAATGACTCAGAGGATTATAACAGAGTTGTCACTATGAAAAATGTTCCTCTGCCATTAAAAGAAAAACATGTACACTATTCTGAAAACCCCTCCTCAGAAAGTCTTTTCTAATTTTTCAAACTTAAAATGTACAGAGTAGATGGTTTTTTCCAGGTTATATGTTAATTTGAATAAGAAGGAAATTATTGTCCTTAAAGATTTATGAAATAATTTTTATCTAATGTTCAGT
Source organism: Felis catus (assembly GCF_018350175.1). Taxonomy (NCBI): domain Eukaryota; kingdom Metazoa; phylum Chordata; class Mammalia; order Carnivora; family Felidae; genus Felis; species Felis catus. The sequence continues at coordinate 106,744,496 of NC_058369.1, forward strand.
CTTCACTTGATGAAGGCAAATTAGACTGAAGTAAACAAATTGCTTAGACTTGTAAGCCATTAGTGGACACACAATTGGGCTTTCTCTCTTATCTCATGCAATTCCTTTCTCCAACATTGCAATTTAGATTGGAAAGGGTGAATGTAACATGAACTTGTAAAAAAAAAAAAATGATAAATCTTTATAAAAAGGAAAACCCTGTGTAAAATATGTGACAAGCAATATTTATAATTTTAGCCAAGCCAAAAACTGTTTAAACATAACATATCAAAGAGCTTTTTTCATGAAGTTTCTATGATTTAGTGGCCCTTAAAATTCACATCTTAAGAATTTATTTGACAATAAATGTTTTGTATATTTTCAAGTTCTTATTAATCACTAAGTTTTTTACTTATGTATCCAAATCACATCCTCCTCCAAAGAAAAAGTTAAAATACATATATCATAAAATTTTCTTTTCCCATTATATAAAATTTTTCCTAAAGAAAAATTGTAATCACCCTATTAAATTTAATATTAAATATTCTTGCAAATGTTTTTGTGCTATAGAAACATTTAAACGTATATTCAGAAACAAATTATATGCACACATTAAAATATATAGAGAATTTTATTCCTACTATAGTAATTTTACACCCTGTTTTTATTTATATATCCATATTAAATTAATTTTAATTATATGTTAATATTATGTACTACAATACTTGTTGACAGAATGATTATGTGAGACGAAACATGTTAAAAGCTTAATATATGTTTTATCATTTATTCATACGAATAATCTCTGATAGTTGAGGGATCTAATGCTTAGAGTGTTCAGTTGACATGATGAACATCAAATCATCAGGCCATAGTATTGGAATTCAACCTAAGTCTGTCTCCAAATTCTAAAGGTCTTTCCTTATTTCCTTTACTTAAAAAAATGACTCTACAATTTTCCCCCACATAGTACTATTAACTTGGTTAATTTTGACTATTGAAGATGTAGCTTGCCTATTAAGCCATTAAGGGGCAATTAAAAGAAGTTTGGAAATACTTTGTGTACAAATTATTATTTGAATAATTAACTCAAAATAAATGGATACTGCAGAAATTCATTCTAATTATTTATATATAATTGTCCAACACTTTGTACCTCCATCAAAAGTTTTATATTTAAAATTCTGAATGATGCATAATCCTAGCCTGAAAATCTATGCCTCTGTGTTAAGGTCAGAAGTATTTTGCACACAAGGTTAGCATCATGTGCCTTAAAATAAAAATACCACCTATTTTATTCTGCCTTTTCAACCAAGAATTAGACATCCATCCACACACACACACAAAAAAAAACTCTGTGAAAGGTGTGGAATTTAGCACTATATACCAAGAAACCCGAAAGAATCTTGCCTTCTTATGCATCTGGTAATAGGCAGAAAAAACTGCCCCAATCCCTCATGCTATACTTGAGAAAAAAATCTGGAGAGTGCTGACCTGGAAAGAAAACCACAGACAGGAAAGAAACGGAAGGCCAGCTTTTCCAAGGATGAATTCAAATAAACCACTAGAGAGAAACACATGCACATACAAATCTGGACACAGTAGAGACGTACTGTGGTAAAAAGAACTTTGCCAGCACCATCCCGCAAAGTAATGTTGCAGGGTGTTGAACTATCAGTAACAGCAATCTCTCCCAAAGACAAAAATAAGAGCAGTGATTAAGCACCCAGCTACTCCCACGCAAAATGGAGAAATCTATTTTTTTTTCTGGGAGCATTCATAGTGCTCACACAGGATTTCAATGACTGTGAGGAGGAAGGAGACCTGGAAAGGGGATGATACGAGGATCAAAGGGCAGTAAAGGGACACAGTTCTTGCTGTCTTCACTAAACAGGAAGTCCATACATTAAATCTAGCAGTATCACACCCAGGAATCTCCCTACTGGATCCATGAACACACCAACAATCGTCCTCACTCTGCCACAAGCTCCTTGTCTGCATTTGCAAGCGCTGCTGTGACAGCAAGCTCTGGTAGACAGGGAGGCAACTCAGAAAAGAGGCCAGGGTCTGTGGGCAACTGAGAAACCACAGATCTGAATTATAATGCCATCTTCTTGGGGAAAAAAAAAAAAAACATGCCACAAATGTGGCAGGCCAGAAAGGAGTGATAGGATATATTCAATGTACTGAATCAGAAAAATATGCAGCCAAGAATTCTTTATCCAGCAAGGGTGTCATTCACAATAGGAGAGATAAAAAGTTTCCCAGACAAACAAAAACTAAAAGGAGTTCCTCATGACTAAACCAGCGTTGCAAGAAATTTTAAGGGGAACTCAGAGGGGAAAAGATGAGGGGGAAAAAAAGACAAAAAGACCAAAAGTAACAATGACAAGAAAGACCAGAGGCCACCACCAGAAATTCCAACTGTATAGGCAACATAATGGCAATAAATTTGTATCTTTCACACTACTCTAAATGTCAATGGACTAAATGCTCCACTCAAAAGACATAGGGTAACAGAATGGATAAGAAATCAAGATCCATTTATATGCTGTTTACAAGAGACCCATTTCAGATTCAAAGTAAGGGATGAAAACCATCTATCATGCTAATGGTCACCAAAAGAAAGCCCGAGTAGCCATACTTCTATCAGACAATCTAGACTTTAAAATAAAGACTGTATCAAGAGATGAAGGGCATTCTATCATAATTAAGGGGTCTATCCACCAAGAAGATCTAACAATTGTAAACATTTATGCTCCACAAGTGAAAGCACCCAAATATATAAATCAGTTACTCCCAAACATAAATAATAACATTGGTAATAACTCTATAATAACAGAGGACTTCAACACCCCACTTACAACAATGGACAGATCATCTAAACAGAAAGTCAACAAGGAAACAATCGCTTTGAATGACACACTGGACCAGATGGACTTAATAGATATATTAAGGACGTTTCATCCTAAAGCAGCAGAATACACATTCCTCTCCAGTGCACATGGAACCATCTCCAGAATAGATGGCATACTGGGACACAAATCAGTCCTCAACAAGTACAAAAAGATTAAGATCGTACCTTGTATAATTTCAGGCCACAGCACTATGAAACTCAGAATCAACCACAAGAAAAAATTTGGAAAGATAACAAATACTTGGAGACTTAAGAACATCCTACTAAAGAAAAATGGGCTAACCATGAAGCTGAAGAGGAAATTAAAAAGTACATGGAAGTCAATGAAAATGATAACACTATAGCCCAAAACCTCTGGGACCCAGCAAAGGTGGTCATAAGAGGAAAGTATATAGCAATCCAGGCCTTCCTAAAGAAGGTAGAAAGGTCTCAGATACACAACCTAAGCTTACACCTAAAAGAGCTGGCAAAAGAATAGGAAATAAACCCAAACCAGCAGAAGTCAGGAAATAAACATTAAAGCAAAAATCAGTGCTATGAAAACCAAAAAAAAAAAAAATTAAAAATTAAAAAAATAAAACAAACAACAACAACAACAAAAAAAACAAACAGTAGAACAGATCAATGAAACCAGGAGCTGGTTCTTTGAAAGTATTAACAAAACCCCTAGCCAGTTTTATCAAAAAGGAACCAAATAAAACAAGAATGAAAGAAGAGAGATAATAAAAGAATATTATGAGCAATTATACACCAATAAAGTGGGAAATCTTGAAGAAACTGACAAATTCCTGGAAACATATAAACTACCAAAACTGAAAAAAGAAGAAAAAGAAAATTTAAACAGACCCATAACCAGTAAAGAAATCAAATTAATCAAAAATGTCCCAAAAAACAAGAGTCCAGGGATGGATGGCTTTCCAGGGTAATTCTACCAAACATTTAAGGAAAAGTTAACACCTCTTCTTTTGAAGCTATTTCAAAAAAATAGAAGTGGAAGGAAAACTTCCAAACTCATTCTATAAGGCCAGCATTTCCTTGATTCCAAAACCAAAGACCCCGCTAAAAGGGAGAACTACAGACCAATTTCCCTGATGACCATGGATGTAAAATTTCTCAACAAGATGCTAGACAACTGGATCCAACAATAAATTAAAGAGTCAGTGGGGTGCCTGGGTGACTCAGTCGGTGAGCATCTGACTTCGGCTCAGCTCATGATCTCGTAATCTGTGAGTTTGAGCCCCGTGTTGGGCTCTGTGCTGACAGCTCGAAGCCTGGAGCCTGCTTTGGATTCTGTGTCTCCCTCTCTCTCTGCCCCTCTCCCGCTCATGCTCGCTTGCGCGCTCTCTCTCTCACTCTCTGTCAAAAATAAACATTAAAAATTTTTTTTAAAAAAAAACAGGGTCATTTACCACAACCAAGTGGGATTTATACCTGGGATGCAGGGCTAGTTCAATATCCACAAAACAATCAGTGTGTTTCATCACATTAATAAAAGAAAGGACAAGAACCACATGGTCATCTCAAAAGATGCAGAGAAAGCATTTGGCAAATACAGCATCATTTGTTGATAAAAGCCCTCAATAAAGTGGGAATGGAAGTATCATACCTCAATATCATAAAAGCCATATATGAAACCCACTGATAATATCATCCTCAATGGGAGAAAGCTGAAAGCTTTCCACCGAAGGTCAGGAACAAGACAGGATGTCCCCTCTCACCACTGTTATTCAACATAGTATTGAAAGTCTTAGCCTCAGCACTCAGACAATACAAAGGAATAGAAAGCATCCAAATTGGCAATGAGGAAGTCAAACTTCCACTCTTCACAGATGGTATGATACTCTATATGGAAAACCCAAGAGATTCTACCAAAAAAAAAAAAAACTGCTAAAAGTGATCCATGAATTCAGCAAACTTGCAGGATGTAAAATCAACACACAGAAGTTGGTTGCATTCCTATACACCAATAATGAAGCAACAGAAAGAGAAATCAAGGAATCGATCCTAATCCTACCAAAAACCATAAAATACCTAGGAATAAACCTAATAAAAGAGGTGAAAAATCTGTACACTGAAAACTATAGAAAGCTTATGAAAAAAATTGAAGACACACACACAAGGAAAAATATTCCATGCTGCTGGATTGGAAGAATAAATATCGTCAAAATGTTGATACTACCCAAAACGATCTACATATCCAATGCAATCTTTATCAAAATAACGTGAGCATTTTTCACAGAGCTAGAGGAAACAATCCTAAAATTTGTATGGAACCAGAAAAGATCTCAAATAGCCAAAGCAATCCTGAAAAAGAAAACCAAAGCTAGAGGCATCATAATCCTAGACTTTAAGATGTATTACCAAGCTGTAATCATCAAGACGGTATGATACTGGCATAAGAACAGACACTCAGATCAATGGAACAGAGTAGAGAATCCAGAAATGGGCCCAAAAATGTATCGCCAACTAATCTTTTACAAAGCAGGAAAGACTATCCAATGGAATAAAGATGGTCTCTTCAGCAAGTGGTGCTGGGTAAACCGAACAGTGACAGGCAGAAGAATGACTCTGGACCACTTTCTTACACCATACACAAAATTAAACTCAAAATGAATGAAAGATATAAACCTAAGACAGAAAGTCATCAAAACCCTAGAGGAGAAAGCAGGCAAAAACCTATTTGATCTCGGCCACAGCAACTTCTTACTCAACACGTTTCCAGAGGCAAGGGAAACAAAAGCAAAAATGAACTATTGGGAACTCATAAAAAAAAAAAAGAAAAAAGCTTCTGCACAGTCGAGGAAACAATCAGCAAAACAGGCAAAGGGAACCAATGGAATGTGAGAAGATATTTACAAATGACATATCAGATAAAGGGTTAGTATCCAAAATGTATAAAGAACTTATCAAACTTAACACCCAAAAAAGAAATAATCCAGTGAATAAATGGGCACAAGACATAAATAGACACTTTTCCAAATAAGACATCCACGTGGCAAACAGACACATAAAAAATGCTCAACATCAGCGAAATCAAACCACAATGAAATACCACCTCACACCATCAGAATGGCTAAAATTAATGACTCAGGCAACAACAAATGTTTGGGAGGATGCAGAGAAAGAGGATCTCTTTAGCATTGTTGGTGGGGATGCAAACTGGTACAGCCACTCTGGAGGTTCTTCAAGAAATTAAAAATACAACTACCCTAATACCCAGCAAATGCACTACCAGGCATTTATCCAAGGGATACAGGTGTGCTGTTTTGAAAGGGCACATGCACCCCAATGTTTATAGCAGCACTATCAACAATAGCCAAAGTATGGAAATAGCCCAAATATCTACCGACAGAGGAATGGATAAAGAAGATGTGGTATATAGAAACAATGGAGTATTACTGAGCAATCAAAAACAATGAAATGTTTCCATTTGCCTCCAAATGGATGGAACTAGAAGGTATCATGCTAATCAAAATTAGAGGAAGACAAGTATTATGACTTCACTCATATGAGGAATTAAGATACCAAGCAGATGAACATAAGGGAAGGGAAGCAAAAATAATATATAAACATGGAAAGGGACAAAGCATAAGAGACTCTTAAATATAGAGAACAAACAGAAGGTTGCTGGAGGGATTGTGATAGGTGTATGGGCTAAATGGGTGAGGGGCATTAAGGAAGACACTTGTTGGGATGAGCCCTGGGTATTATATACAGGTGATAAATCACTGAAATCTACTCTTCAAATCATTGTCGTACTCTATGCTAACTTGGATGTTAATTAAAAAAATAAATAATTTAAAAAATGAGACAAAGATATTACAAAGAAGGAAACCTACAGGCCAACATTCCTGATGAGGATAGATACAGAAATTCTCAACAAGATATTAGCAAACCACATTCAACAATATACTGAAAGGATCATACACCATGATCAAGTAGATTTACTCCAGGAATGCAAGAATGGTTTTAGTATTCACACATCAATGTGGTATACGTCATCAACAAAATGTGAATATAATTCATATGATTACTTCAAAAGATACAGGAAAATCATTTAACAAAATTCAACATCTTTTCATGATAAATACTTTCAATGAACTGGGTTCAAAGGAAACCTACCTCAACATAAAAAAGGCCATATAAGAAAAATCTACAGCTAACATCACACACAATGGTGAAAAAACAAAAACATTTTCCTCTTAAATTAGGAATAAGGCAACAAGGTATACTCTCTTCACTAATATTTAATACAATACTCAAGGCCCTGTCCCTCAATCAAACAAGAAATAAAAACCATCCGAACTGTTAACAAGGAACTAAAACTGTCATTATTTGAAGATGAAATGATACTATACGTAGAAAACCCTCAAGATTCTACCCAAAAAGCTATTAGAATAAATGAATTCAGTAAAACTGCAGGATAACCAAGTAATACACAGAACCAGTTGTGTTTCACTAATAGCAAAATATCAGAGAAATTAAGAAAATCATTCCATTTACAATGGCACCAAAAAGAAAAAAAACCCTAGAAATAAACTTGGCCAAGGAGGTTAAAGGCCTGTACTCTGAAAACTGTGAAACACTGATAAAGGCAATTGAATATAACACAAACAAATGGAAAGATACTCCATGCTCATGGATTGGAAAAATTAATATTGTTCAAGTTTCAACTAGTCAATCCAATCCTTAACAAAATACCAATAGCATTTTTCTTGCAACTAGAACAAAAACACCCCTAAAATTTGTAGGAAACCACAACAGACCTAGACTAACCGAAGCAATCTTCAAAACGAACAACAAAGCTGGAGGTATGACAATCCCAGATTTTAAATGATAGTACAAAGCTGTAGTAATCAAAACAGTATGGTAGTGATACAAAAATAGTCACATAGGATCAAAGGAACAGAATAGAGGGTTCAGAAATAAACTCACACTTATATGCTAAATTAATCATTGACAAAGGTGATAAGACTATACAATGGGGGAACAGACTCTTCAATAAATCATGTTGGGAACACAGGAAAACTACATATACAAGTATAAAACTGGACCACATTTTTTACATACTACACACACCCAAAAAACCTCAAAATGGAATAAAGGCCTCAACATAAATCTCCTATAAGAAAACATGGGCAGTTATTATTTTGACATTGACCTTATCAAAAATTTTCCTACATATGTCTTCTGAGCAAAGGACAACAATAGCAAAAATAAACTATTAGGACTACACAAGAATAAAAGATTTTGCACAGAAATTCCATCAAGAAAATGAAAGAACAACCTATTGAATGGAGAAATATATATTGAAATGATATATTTTATGAGGAGTTAATAATGCAAAATATACAAAGAACTTATAGAACTCAACATCAAAAAAATAAAATCCAATTTAAAAATGGCGATAGGACCTGAATATTTTTTTTCCTAAGAAAACATACACATGGACTACAGACACATGTAAAGATACTGAACATCACTAATCATCAGGGAAATACAAATCACAACCACAATGAAGTATCACTTACCATTAGTCACAATGGCTAGTATCAAAAAGAGCAAGTGTTGACAAGGATGTAGAGAAAATGGGATGGTTGTTCATTGTTGGTGGTATTGTAAATTGGTACATCAACTATGGAAAACAGTAGCATTGTTCCTCAAAAAGTTAACAATAGAATAACGTATGATTCAGTAATTCCAGTACTGGGTATTTACCCCCCAAAAAGGAAAACACTAATTCAAAAAGATAGATAGATAGATAGATAGATAGATAGATAGAGATATAGAAAGATAGAGATACAGATATACATATATATATCTATATAGATATATATAGATATACCTCTTTAGTAACTACAGCATAATTTACAATAGCCAAGATATGGAAGCCACCCAAAAATCCACCCATAAGTGAGTGAAGAAAGATGTGAAGATACATATAATGGAGTTTTACACAGCCATAAAAAAAAGAATGAGATCTTTCTATTTATAACAACATGAATAGACGTAGAGGGTAGTATTCTAAGTGAAATGTCAGAAAAAGAAAAATACCTTATGATATCACTTATATGTGGACTCTAAAAAACAAAGCAGGGCACCTGGGTGTCTTGGTTGAGTGTGCAACTCTTGATTTCGGCTCAGGTCATGATCCCAGGGTCATGGAATAGATCCCCATGTCGGCCTCCAAGCTGAGAGTGGAGCATGATTATCTCCCTCTCTCCCTCTGCCCCCACCTGCACTCTTTCTCTAAATTTTTTTTTAATCACTCAAAAGCAAACTAATAAACCAAGAAAGAAGCAGAAAGAGACCCATAAATAAGGAAATAAGCTAATGGTTGTCAAAGGGGAAGGAGTGGGGAGGGAAAGGCCAAAATTTATGAAGGTGAGTGGGAGATAAAGGGTTCCAGTTATGGAATGAGTAGGTCATAGGGATGAAAGGTACAGCATAAGTAATACTGTCAATGGTATAGTAATAGTATTGTATGGTGATGGGCTGTCACTACACTTGTGGTGAACATATCACAGTGTTTAGGATTTTTGAATCACTCTGTTGCACATCTGATTATGTCTGAAATATACGTGGATGGAACTAGAGGGTATTATGCTAAGCAAAATTAGTCCGAGAAAGACAAATATCATATGAATTCACTCATATGAGGACTTTAAGATACAAAACAGATGATAACAAGGCAAGGAAAGCAAAAATAATATAAAAACAGGGAGGGAGACAAAACATAAGAGACTCTTAAATATAAAGAACAGAAGGTTACTGGAGGGGTTGTGGGAGGGGGGATGGGCTACATGGGTAAGGGGCATTAAGGAATCTACTCCTGAAATCATTGTTGCACTATATGCTAACTTGGATGTAAATTTAAAAAATTAATAAATTTTTTTAAAGTAAAATAAATAAATAAATAGGACTGTATCTCAGCAAAATAAAGGCCACCCATGGCAAGCTCATAGCTGACATTATATCCAGTGGTGAAAGGTTAAAACCTTTTCTTCTAAGATCAGAAACAATAGGAGGGAGCATTTTCTCACCACTTCTATTTCAAATAGAGTTGGTAGAGGGTGCCCAGGTGCCTCAGTTGGTCTGACTTCAGGTAAGATCATGATCTCATGGTTCATGAGTTTGAGACCCACATTGGGCTCTGTGCTTACAGCTCAGAGACTGGAATCTGCTTTGGATTCTGTGTCTCCCTCTCTCTCTGCCCCTCCCCTACTCATGCTCGGTCTCTCTCTCAAAAATAAATAAATATTAAATAATAATAATAAAATAATAATAATAATTGAAAAATAAATAATAAAATAAAATAGGTAGCCCTAGCCACAGACATCAAGCAAGAAAAAGAAATAAAAGACACTGTAACTAGAAAACAGGAAGGATAATAATCTCCATTTGTAGCTAAAATGGTTTTATATGTAGAAAATTCTAATGACTGTACTAAAAAGCTTAGTGTATAGTAAGACTATTTTTATATGTTAATTTTGTATTAACCTGAAACTTCACTAACAATGAATTGTTACTAAAATGAAGAAAATTACACCAGTTATGGTAGTATGCAAAATAATAAAATTCTTAGGAATAATATTACCAAGAAGGGGACATCTTTCCTTTGAAAAGTGTAAGACATTTATGAAAGAAAGTGTGGAGACACAAATATGTAAAGATGTCCCATGTTAATGGATGCTAAGAATTAATGTTGCTAAAGTGCCTATACCACCCCAAAACATCTATTCAGTCAGTTTAATCCTATCCAGATTCAAAAATCATTTTTTATAGAAGTAGAAAAAAAAACAGCTGTAAAATGTATATGGAAACACAAAACTCCCAAATAGCCAAAGTAATCTCGAAAAAGAACAAAGTGAGAATCCTCATACTTCTTGATTTCAAGCACCACTACCAAGATATAGTAATCAAAATAATATGTAACTAGCATATAAACCAAGAGAACACAATCAAGAGCCCAGAAATAAACCTAAGCATATACAGTTAACTAATATATGATAAACAATTCAAGAATACAGAGGAAAGGTGGTCTCATCAATAAATGGTGCTGTGAAAACTAGATATCCGTATGTTAAAGAGTAAAACTAGACCTCTATCATGTGTGCACAAAATGAATTAAAAACTTAAATATAAGGTCTAAAAGTATAAAAAGATTCAAAGAAAGCCTAGGAAAAATTATTTGACATGAGTCCTGGCAATGATTTTTTGGATCACAAAAAGCACAAATACATACATACATACATACATACATACATACATACGTGAAATGGCAGCAAAATAAAAAAGCTTATGAACAGCAAAAGAATCAATCAACAAAATGAAAATGCAACCCACAGAATTGGAGAAAATATTTATAAGCTCTAAGTATTATAAATTGTTAATATCTAAAATATACAGCAAACTCCTATAACTCAATAGAAAAATAAAAATAATCAATTTAAAATGAGCAATGGGTCTGAATACACATTTTTCCAAAGATGATATCTGACTGGCCAACAGGTACATGAGAAGGTGCTCAGCACCACTAATTGTCACTGAAATGCAAAGCAAAACCACAAGGGATGTCACATTATGTCAATTAGAATGGCTAGCATCAAAAAAACCCACAAAAAACACAAGAGAATGAGTGCTGGTGTGGGTGTAAAGAAAATGGAAACTTGTACACTATTGGTGGCTTTGTAAAATGGTACATCCACTATGAAAAACAATATGGAAGGTCCTCAAAAAATTAAAGATACAACCATCATATAATCTACCAATTCCTCTTCTTGGAATGTATGTAAAGGAAACAAAAAAACCTATACTGAAGAGATATCTGCATATTCATAGCAGCATTATTTATCAGAGCCAAGACAGAGAGACAAAGTGTCCATCAAGAGATGAATGGATAAACAAGTTATCACACACACACTGGAATTTTTCCAGGCATAAAACAATACAAAAACAAGAAAATGACATCACTTGCAACAACATGAATGGACTTTGATGGCCTATGCTAAGTGAAATAAGGCAGAATAAAAAGCAAATACTATGTAATCTCACTTATATGTGGAATCTAAAACAACAACAAAAACAAAACTCATAGAAAAAGAGACTATCTGTGGTAGCCAGTTGTGGGGGTCAGGGGGAGGGAGAATTGGATGAATGTGTTCAAAAGGCACAAAATTCCAGTTATAAAATAAATATGTACTGGGATGTAATATAAAACCTGATGACTGTAGTTAACACCACTATATATGTATGTATACTGTTAATGATGTAAATTCTACATGTTCTCATCACAATCGATAATAATATTTTATATATACATTGTATTATTATATTATGTATATTCGTGGTAATCACTTCATGATATAGTTAAAGTCAACATTATGCTGTATACCCTAGGTGTATGTAGTGGTATATGCCAATTATATAACAAAATAGAAAAAATTCCTATGATTCAACAGACACAGAAAAAGTATTTGACATACAATTTTTATGATAGAAACTCTGAACAAAATAGGTGTAGAAAGAATATACCTCAACATAATGAAGGACAGACTGACAGTCAACATTATACTCAATAATAAAAATTGAAATCTTTTCCTCTCAAAGCAGGAACAAGTCAAGAATGCTCACTCTCACTGCTGTTATTCAACATAGTACTTCAAATCCTAGCTAGAGCAATTAGGCAAACAGAGAAGTAAAAGGCATCTAAATTGAAAAAACAAATAAAACAGTTATTTGTTTCTATATATATAGAAAACTCTATTGACTCAACCAAAAGGCTGTTGGAACTATTCAAATTCAGTGAAGTTGCAGGATATAAAATTAGCATGCAAAGATCAGTTGCATTTCTATGCACTAACAATAAAACATCTAAAGAAATCAACTATCTCATTCACGATAGCATGGAAATCAATAATACACATGGAATACATTAAAGCAAGAAAGTGAAAAATGTATGTAATGAATACTACAAGACCTTTATGAAAGGAATTGAAGAGGACACAAACACATGGAAAGATTTACTGTGTTTATGGATCACAAGGATTAATATTGGTGAAAATGGCTTTACTAACAAAGCCATCTATAGATTCAACACATCCCTAGTGAAATTCCATTGGCATTTGTCACAGATACCAAAAAAATAATATTTTGATTGAACTACAAAACAAATAAAAACACATAGGCAAAGTAATCCTGAGAAAGAACAACATACGTAAGTCAGCACATTCTTGAATTCCAATTACACTGCAAAGCTATAGTAATTGAAATAGTAAGGTAAACTGGCATAAAAATAGACCCCCTGCAAGGGAACAGAGTACATATCACAGAAATAAACTCCAATATATAGTCAACTAATATTTGACAAGGAAGCCAAGAACACTCAATGTGGAAAGGATAATCTCTTCAACAAATGGTGTTGGAAAATCTGGATAACCATATGCAGAAAAATGAAATTGTATCCCTATCATGCAGCACTCACAAAAATTAAGTCCATGTGTATTAAATACTTTGGCATAAGACCTCCCACTCTAAACCTTTTAGAAGAAAACATAGTAAAGAAGCTCTTTGACAATGGTTTCGGAAAGGATTCTTCAAATATGACACCAAAACCAAAACGAACAAAAGTGAAAAACAACGAGCGGGACTATATCAAACTGAAAAGTTTATGCAGAGCAAAAGAAATTATCAAGAAAATTAAAGGGCAACCTATAGGATGGAAGAATGTATTTTCAATATTCAATGTTTTCAAAATATTTTCATCAGATAAGCATTTAATATCTAATATATGTAATGAATTCATACAACTTAATAACAAATCCACTAAAAGTATGGGCAGAGGAATTAAATAGTTATTTTCCAAAGAAGTCATCCAAAATGCCAACAGGTACATGAAAAGGTGCTCAACATCACTAATCATCAGGGAAATTCAAATCAAAACCATGGGACATCACCTCATGACTGCTAAAATGGCTATCATCAATTAAGTAGGACATAAATGTAGGTGAGGATGTGGAGAAAAGGAAACCCTGTGCTCTGTTGGTAGGATTGTCAATTGGTTCAGCCATTGTGACAAATATACAGACATTTCTCAGAAATTAAAAATAGAACTACCGTATGTTCCAGCAATTCCACACTTGTGTAAATATCCCAAAGATATGAAAACAGGGTATCTAAGAGATAGATGTAGTCACATATTCTTTGCAGCCTTATGCACAAAAGCCAAGACATGAAAACAACATGTGTTCATCAACACATGAATGGATAAAGAAGACGTCATAAGAGTTCTAGGAAGAAGGCAGAGGAGGGGCGCCTGGGTGGCGCAGTCGGTTAAGCGTCCGACTTCAGTCAGGTCACAATCTCGCGGTCCGTGAGTTCGAGCCCCGCGTCGGGCTCTGGGCTGATGGCTCAGAGCCTGGAGCCTGTTTCTGATTCTGTGTCTCCCTCTCTCTCTCTGCCCCTCCCCCGTTCATGCTCTGTCTCTCTCTGTCCCAAAAATAAATAAACGCTGAAAAAAAAAAAATTTTAAAAGAAGGCAGAGGAGGACCCCGAGTGGCACGAGCAGGCAACAACTACATATACATACATACATATATATATATATATATATATATATATATATATATATATGTGTGTGTGTGTGTGTGTGTGTGTATATACACGTGTATATATATACATATACATATATATGTGTGTGTGTGTATATATATATATACGTATATATATGTGTGTGTGTATATATATATATCACAACTCATCTGAAAATGACCTGAATATGTGCAGAATGGATCTTCCACCATTAAAGACATAAAGGTGAAGCCACATAAAAAATGGTAGGATGGGCAGAGATGTGGTCTGGAACCAAATTCTTGGCACAATGTCCCCCACACAGAAGGGATATCATAGGCATAAAGGTCTTCCCCAAGGACTGAAGAGATCAAGCCCTGTATCAGGCACCCCTGGCTCTGGGGACCTGCACAATGAAGACAAGCCACCCATGTCATGGTTTGAAAATCAGTTGAGCTTAACTCCAGGAGAGCTAGAGAGCTGTAGAAAACCAAACCACACAGAGAGCCATTTCATAAACACGCGGGTTATATGTGAAGAAGATTTGATTAATTTATGGGCAAGTGCCAGATGCATAGACATGTAGGAGCTTTCTCCAGGAGCAGAAGTACTGGCAGACACCATTATATTTTCTATCCCCCTTCAGCCTAGCTGGCCTGACACTTAGAGAAGCCAGTTCTAACACTCTCCATCTACCTTGCTAGCACCACTTCCCTCTCCCGTCTTCTATCTGCAGACCCACCAAAACCAACCTTCCTGCCCCAAAAGACACCCTTCTTAAATGGCTCCAACCCCATCACACCCAGCAGGCAGCCTTGGTTGGAACTGGTATCCCCCCAAAGTGGTAACTACCTACCAGCATTCCTGCAACAATTACAACCCAGTCACAAAAGGAAAATGTATATAACCCACACAATGAAAACATGTGGTGACCAGGCATTGCCCTACTGGGCCCTATAGGATGCTTTCTACAAATGGCCTCTACTTTCAAGACACATCTGACCTATCTAATACATAGAAACAAACTGAGAATCAGACAAAATGCTGAAACAGAGGAATATATTCCAAGTGAAATAATAAATTAAAATTTCAGAAAAAGAGGTAAACAAAATGGAGACAACTATCTACTCAATAAATATTTCAAAGTAATGGTCATAAAGATGAGCAATGGACTTGAGAAAAGATAGGATGAAATCAGAATTTAACAAAGATATACAAATATTTAAAAAGAACAAATCAGCTGAAGAATACAGTAACTGGAATGAAAAATACAGTAGAGAGTATCAACAGATTGGAAGATGGGTAGGTAATGTAAAGCACCCAAGCTCAACATCAAAAATTTTTTTTAATTTTTTTAAGCTTATTTATTTTGAGAGAGAGAGAGAGCAAGAGAAAGAGCATGACAGAGCACAACAAGGGAGGGACAAAGAGAGAGAGAATCCTAACCAGGCTCTGCACCGTCAGCACAATGCCCAGTGCAGGGCTCAATCTCACTGACTGTGAGATCATGACCTGAGCTGAAATCAAGAGTTGGATGCTTAATCGACTTCCAGGTGCCCCAGAAAAAAAGAATTTTTTTTAACATTTTTTTTAACGTTTATTTATTTTTGAGACAGAGAGAGACAGAGCATGAACGGGGGAGGGTCAGAGAGAGGGAGACACAGAATCTGAAACAGGCTCCAGGCTCTGAGCTGTCAGCACAGAGCCCGACGCGGGGCTCGAACTCACAGACCGTGAGATCATGACCCGAGCCAAAGTCGGCCACTCAACCGACTGAGCCACCCAGGCGCCCCAAAAAAAGAATTTTTAAAAGTGAGAATAGGTTAAGGGACATCAAGTCCCATCAAGGGACCGATGGGACATCAAGTCAAAGACTATTTGACAAAATAATAGCTGAAAAATTCCCTAATCTTCGAGAGGAAACAGACATCCAGGTTTTGTAAGCACAGACATCTCCCAAAAATAGAAACTCAAAGAGGTGCACATCAAGTTATACAATGATTAAAATGTCAAAAATTAGACAATCTTAGTAGCTAGAGAAAAGCAAATAGTTATGTACAGGGGAAGCCCCATAAGGCTATGAGCTCATTTTTCAGGAGAAATTTTGAAGGCCAGACTGAGTGGCATGATATACTCCATGTGCTGAAAGGAAAGTACTCCCAAGTAAGAATACTCTACCCAGCAAGTTAATCATTTGGAATTGAAGAAGAGATGAAGTTCCCCAAACAAAACTTAGGGAGTCTATCACCACTAACATAGCCTTAAAAGAAATGTCAAGTGAAGTTTTTTAAGCAGAAAAGCCATAAGAAAAGAAAGGAAATGATGAAAGTAAAAGGTTTCACTGGTAAAAGTAAACATACAGTAAAGATAGTAGGACAAGCACCTGTAAAGCTAGTTTGAAGGTTAAAATAAAGTAGAACAATAAATTGTATCTGCAAAAGTTAAAGGACACACAAAAAGGTTGGAAAATATGACACCATATACATAATACATGCAGAGGAGGAGTAAAAATAATGTTTTTAGAATGTGTTTGAACTTAAGTGTCCATCAACTTCATATAGACTACTGTATATACAGGATGTTATATATGTTCCTCATGGTGACCCCAAACTAAAACCTTTAATAGAGAAACAAATAATAAACAGAAGGAATCCAAGCATAACACTAAAAAAGAAAATCAAATCACAAAAGATAGCAAGAGAAGAAGAGAGGAACAATGAAGAACCACAAAACCACCATAAAACCCTTAACATAATGGCTAAGGACATACCTATCAATAATTACTTCAAATGTAAATGCTCTAAATGCTCCAATAAGAAGACATAGGGTGACTGAATAAATTAAAAACAAAAAAGGACACATCTATATTTTTCCTACAAGAGACTCACTTCAGACATTAGGACACAGACAGATTGAAAGTGAAAGGATGGAAAGTGATATCCCATGCAAATGGAAGCAAAAAAAACAAAAAAGCAAAAATTATATGAAACCAAATAAACTTTCAAACAAAGACTATAACCAGAGACAAAGGATTGCATTACACAATAATAAAAGAATCATTCCAACAGGAGGATGTAATAATTATAAATATCTATGCACCCAATATAGGAGCACATAAATATGTAAAGTATAGATCACAGGCACAAATGAAGAAACATACAATAATGCAATAATGGTAGGGGACTTTAACATACCACTTATATTAATGGATAAATCCAGCAGACAGAAAATCAACAAGGAAGGAATGGCTTTGAACAACAACAACACATTAGATCATGGACTTAACAGATAAATACAGAACATTCCATTAAAATATAACAAAATACATTCTTTAAAGTTCATAAGGAACACTGTCCAAAATAGATTACATGTCAGGCCACAAAACAAGTCTTAGTAAAATTAAAAAGACTGAAATCATATCAAGCATCTTTTCTGATACAACATGATAAAATTAAGAAATTACCAGAAAAAATCCGGAAGAAAAAAACACATGGAGACTCAACAACATGCTACTAAGTAATTAATGGTTCAATGAAGAACTCAAAGAGAAAACCAAAAAAGTAACTGAAGACAAATGAAAATAGAAACACAATGATTAAACATCCTTGAGATGCAGCAAAGGCAGTTCTAACTGGGAAATGTTCTCAAACTGCACCTGGATTGCAATACAGCTCTACTTCAAGAAACAATCTAACCATACACCTAAAGGAACCATAAGAAAGAACAATAAAACCTAAGTTAGTAGAATGAAGAAAATAGTGTGAGAGCAGAAATAAATGAAATAGAGACAAAAAATAGAAAAGAGTAATGAAACCAAGTTCTGATTCTTTGAAATGATGAACGAAATTGATAAACCCTTAGCCAGACTCATTAAAGAAAGAAGACACATAAATAAATTCAGAAATGAGAAAGAAGTTATAACTGACACCACAGATATGCAAAGGATTAAAATATATGCCAACAAAGTAGACTAGGAAAAATGGATAAATTCCTATAAACATATACTCTGAAGACATATACTATTAAGACTGACTTAAGAAATCTAAACAGACTGATTACTGGTAATGAACTTGAATCAATACTCAAAAAGTCTCAAAAAATAAGTCTAGGCTTCATAATGTGATTCCAGCAAACATTAAAAAAGAGAGTTATTACCTTTTTCACAATCTATCCCAAAAAAAAAACAGAAGAGGAAAGAAGCTTCCAAATTCATCCTAGCAGACCAACATTAATACCAAAACCAAAGACACTATACACACACACACACACACACACACACACACACACACACACACACACACAATGTGACAGGGCAATAACCCAGATGAACATAAATTAAAACATCCTCAACAATATATTAGCAAACAAAATTCAACAATACTTAAAAGGATCATTCACCACAATCAAGTGGGACTTATTCCAGGGATGTAAGAATGGTTCAATACCCATAAATCAGTCAATGTGATATACCATGTTAACAAAATGCAGAAAAAAATGATATATCAATACATACCAAAAGGCATTTGACAAATTTAGCATTCATTCATGGTAACACTATCAACCAAGTGTGTTTAGAGGAAACAGATCTCAACATAATAAAGTCCATGTGTGAAAAATCCACAGCTAACATACTCAGTGGTGAAACTGAAAACTTTCATCTAAGATCAGGAGCCAGACAAGGATGTCCACTCTTACCACTTATATTCAACATAGTATTGGAAGTTCTAGCCATATCAATCAAAACTAAAAAGAATTAAAAGAGATCAAAATCTGTAAGGAAGAAGTAGAACTCACTATTTGCAGATGCTATGACACTATCTACAGAAAACCCTAAGAAGTCCATCAAAAAACTGTTAGAATAAATAAATTCATTAAAGATACAGGATACAAAATTAATTTACATAATCATAATAATCATGTTATATAATATAATCATATATATCATATATGTATCATATATGTATAATAGCACCATAAGCATATGTCATGCTTCTATATAATAACAATGAACTACCATAAAGAGAAATTAGGAAAACAATTCCATTTGCCACTGCATCAAAAGGATAAAGTACAAGGAATAAATTTAACTAAGGCACTGAAAAGCCTCTACTCTGAAATTTATAAAACATTGGTGAAACAACTGAAGACAACACAAATAAATCTGAAGATATACCATGCTCATAGATTAGAAGAATCAGTATCATTAAATGTCCATACTACCCAGAGCAATCCCTGTCAAAATACCAACAGTATTTTTCAAAGAATTGGAAAAAAATCCTAAAATTTGTATTGAGGCACTAAAGACCCCAAGTAGTCAAAGCAATATTGATAAATATTAACACAGCTGTAGGTATCCAATTTCCTTATTTTAAACTATATTACAAAGCTATAGTAATCAAAACAGTATGATATGAGCAAAGAAATAAGCACATAGATCAGGAAAACAGAATAGAGAGCCAAGAAATAAACCCAGACTTATATGGTCAATTAACCAACAACAAGAGAAGCAAGAATATACTATGGGAAAAAGATGGTTTCTTCAATAAATCATGTAGGGAACATTGAACAGCTATATGCAAAAGAACAAAAATGGACCTCTTTCTTACACCACACACAAAAATAAATTGAACACAGATTAGAGCCATAAATGTGAAACATAAAGCCATTAAAATCCTAGAAGAAAACATAGGCAGTATTTGTTTTGTGGAAATTGGCCTTAGCAACATTTTTCTAGATATGTCTCCTCAGGCAAGGGACTATACATGAAAGTAAAAAGCTTCCACACAGCAAAGGAAACTATCAACAAAATGAAAAGATAACCTATTGAATGGGAGAAGATATTTGCAAAAGATACATCTGATAAGGGGTTAATATCAAAATATACAAAGTACTCATACAATTCGATGTCAAAAAAACCTAATAATCCAATTTAAAAACGGGCAGAGGAGGGGTGCCTGAATAGCCCGGTAGGTTGAACATCTGACTCTTGATTTTGGCTCAGGTCATGATCCCAGGATCATAGGATCAAACCCCGTGTCTTTGGGCTCCTCATTGAATGTGGAGCCTGCTTGAGATTTAAGATTCTCTCCCTCCCTCCCTCCCTCCCTCTCTCTCTCTCTCTCTCTGTCTCCCTATCCCCTTCTCTGACTCATCTGCTCTGTCTCTAGAATAAAAAAAAAAATTTTTTTTAAACTGGGCAGAGGACCTGCCTGTACATTTTTCCAAACAAGACATACAGGTGGGAGAAGAGACACATAAAAAGATACTCAACATCACTCATCATTAGAAAAACACAAAACTACAAGAAGGTATCACTTTACACTGTGTGCTTGGTATCAAATGATGGGGGGTGGGAGGGTGGGTGATGGGCATTGAGGAGGGCACCTGTTGGAATGAGCAATGGGTGTTGTAAGGAAACAATTTGACAATAAATTTCATGTTAAAATAATAAAAATAAAATAATCTCAAAAAAAAGAAAAGACAAAAAATAACAAGTGTTGGGGTGCCTCAGTGGCTCAGTTGATTAAGGGTCCACCTTTCATCTCAGGTCATGATCTCATGGTTTTTGAGTTCAAGCCCTTGCATTGGGCCCTCTGCTCTTAGCCTGGAGCCCTCTTTGTATCCTCTGTCCCCTTCTCTCTCTGCCCGTTACCTGCTCACACACATATAGTCTCTCTCTCAAAAATAAACAAACATTAAAAAAAATTACCCTTAAAGAAATAAGTGTTTCTGAGGATGTAGAGAAAAGGGAACTCTAGTGCACTGTTGAAGGGAATGTAAATTGGTGTAGCCACTCTGAAAAATGATGTGGTGGTTCCTTGAAAATTAAAAATAGAAATAACATATTATCCAGTAATCCCAGTATTGGGTATTTACCCAAAGAAAAAGACACACTAATTTGAAAAAAGATATACAGCCCTATGTTTATAGCAACATTACTTACAATAACTAGTATTTGGAAACAATGTAGGTATCCATCAAATGAATGGATAAATGTGTATATATACACAATGGGATATTATTCAGTCATAAAGTAAATGAAATCCTTCCATTCAAGACAACATAGATGGACCTAGAGAGTATGATGCTAAGTGAAACAAATGAGACCAACAGAAATAAATCTTATATGATTTCACTTATATATGGAATCTAAAATACAAACAAATACAAAATCACAAATACAGACAACAAAGTATTAGTTGCCAGAGGGGAGGGAGATAAAGGGATGGGCAAAATAGGTAAAGAGGATTAAGAGATACAAACATCCAGTTATAAAATGAATGTCATGGTGATGAAAAGTACAGCATAGGAAATATAGTCAGTAATACTGTAGTGACTTTGTATGATGATACATGGTAACTATACTTATGGTGAACATATCATAAAGCATATAATTGTTGAATCACTATGTTATATACCTGAAACTAACATAATATTGTATGTCAATCATACTTCAAATAAAATTTTTCAAAAAAGAAAAGATGGTATGCATACATGTACAATGGAGTATTATTTGGCGATAAGAAGTAAATCCAGTGTTTGCAACACTATGGATGGACCTGAAATGCATTGTGCAAAGTGAGGTAAGAGAAAGAGGGAGACAAATAGTGTACATCTGTGTATGTGGAATCTAGAAAATCTACAACACCTTAGAGAGTAGAATGGTGGTTACCGGAGGTTGTGGAGTAGGGAAATTGGGGAGATGTTTAAGGGTATAAATTTGCAGCCCGTAGACAAATAAGTTTTGGAGATCTAATGCACAACATAATGATTGTAAACAACAGTCATGTACTATAAACCTCAAGTTACTGAGAGTGAATCTTAAATGTTCCCACTACAAAAAAAGAAGTCAAAATTACATGATATGATAATTATATATGATATGATATGTTAGCTAATATTATGGTGGTAATCATATTACAAGATAGACATGTTATACACCTTAAACTTACATAATGTCAACTCTATCTCATAAAAAAATTAAAAGTAGTATTTTAAAATTTGTAATAGTTTTAACAAAACTAAATACTTTTAAAACTTTATAGTATACTTTTAAAAATCTTAGTTCTATAATCATAAATCAAAGAAAATTAATTAGCATACATGACTATGCCACTTTCTGTGAGAAATTTACCTCTAGTCATTTGGATGAATGCATTAATATGATTTCCAGCTAAGTATGCAGATAAAATACAGAATATTTGCTTGTAGAATCGATGCAGTATAGAAAGCTACCCATAGATGAAAACCTTTTTTTTTTATTTTTTAAAAAATTTTTATTTGTTTTTGAGAGAGAGACAGACAGAGACAGAGCATGAGCAGGGGAGGGGCAGAGAGAAGAAGGAGACAGAGAATCCGAAACAGGCTCCAGGCTCTGAGCTGTCAGTACAGAACCCAACGCAGGGCTCAAACACACAAATCATAAGATCATGACCTGAGCCAAATTCAGACTGAGTCTGACTTAACCGACTGAGTCACTCAGGCACTCCGAGAAAAACCTTTGAACTGAATCAGATGCACATGCAAACACAGTCACACATAAAGAAGTGAGTTCATATAATCATCTGAACACAACATACAAATACTGAAGTGTACATCTAGTCATAGAACTAAGTAAATATAATTGCTATTAATGTAAAAAACATATTTAAGAAAAATTTCAAGTATTTTCCTGAACAAAGCATAGTTTCAATATTTGATAGTTACTATAGATCTCCTGGGTTAAATCTTTATTTCCATTACATATGCAAAGTTTTTATTGGAAACTAGTTGCACACTAAGCTGTTTAAGATTTTAAGTTAGCTTTATCTCAATTTTACAGTGTGAACAGTTAATGAACATATAATTTCTCATATATAAACTTTGAAATGCAGAATTATTTGCATTTTCAGGTGAAGAACTAGAAAGCTGCCAAAGTAAATATTTTGAGAATGTATTTTTAAAGTTTAGATAATGAGTCTATCCATCATTTGGATAATGACTTTGTTTTATGGTTTGGTTTGATTTGGTTTGTTCTAGCCATCACTGAACAAAGACCTTGTACCAACTTCTTGTTATAATTTTTTTCTGGTTAAAATACTTTATTGATTACAATATCAGTTCATAGCAACATTTCACAGAGCTACTGTATAAATACAGGAATGAATCACTGTGCAAGAAAGATCTAAGGATAATTTTAAATCATGGTGCAAGCCCATAGTTGCATTTAAAGCTTTTATAAGAGCTTTAATCTACTACGTTCACCTTTCCCATACTCCTACTACTAAATAAATTTGATTCAAGTTGAGTTTACTTTCACTGGAAGATTTTAAGTATAACAAAGTTACTATGCTAACTTTCAATGATAGATTATGTATTCACCGACACTACTAACCAATTAAAATACTGGTAAAATTATTATAATCAGCTCACTGGGGAGACCAGGAACCCTTATTTGCAGTGCTTGCATATCTCCGTGGTGTAAGTACTCTCATTGTACTAAATGCTGCAAAGGAATGCTGGTGATCGATCCAAGGACACAGCTCTAGCACCTGATTGCTATGCCCCAAACTAGTGGCCTATCATAAAACCAAACGTTAAGAACTTAAAAGCCAAGAAGAAAAGGTTGAAACCAACTGTTACATATAGGAAGAATTTTAGACCTCAGGTAAATTATTTCATACTTTTCACAGAATGTCAGTCTTAACCTAGTGAAAATATATTACTCTAGAAGGCAAGTTATATTCTCTAAAACCAAGTATCACAATAGTTTTCAATATACTTATTCCCCCCTTTCCTTTATTGTAGGGTCACCTTATTTATAACTTCAAAAGTTTTTTACATTAAATATTCTAATTTCCATTTAACTTGTTTAATTCTTCAGTGACGTTATTACTTACTTCATTAAAAACATTTAGAATCTCAATGCTATGAAATATGATTAGTAATGTCACATTTCTTAAGGTTATTGTGTCAACAGTTTCCACATTGGATTTTGATGAAATATTGTTTACAAATTTAAGTGTATGGTAAGTGTCATAAAAATATAGTTCTAGTTTAATAACTGATCTAGCAACTGGAGAAACAGCAAATCATTTTATTTAATTATATACTTTCAGAAGAGCTGATGTGAAGAAATTTCAAAAAGCTGCTTCATACTTCAGGACACTATAAGATACTTTAAACTTCAGCCTTGATTTGTTACTAGACACTGGGAGACTGGGGGAGAGTATCTTTTGTGTAAAACCTCTAAACAGACTGCTATACTGTATTTTCTGAAAAATCCACCCATAGAAATACGTGATTTTAATTTTGTACTTCTTTTTGTTTGTTTTTTTCCTAAGCAAACTATCTGTTGTCCGAAGGCTACTGCAGATTAAATTTGGCTACCTATGTCAAAGCTTTTCATGTCCCCGCCCCCATTATAAAAAAGTAAATGGGCAGCAGTGTTTACTAAAATGATCTTCTAAATTGGTAGATTCCACAAGACACTCCAAGGCACTGTCAGTAAAAAAAGAAAAAGAAAGAGTCTCAGAATCAAGACCTCAAGGGTGTGGTTATAAAAACTTTGTTATGAATTAAGAGAGATTTAAGAATATGCCTCTTATAAACTTACTTCTCAACAACAAGGCTTCTAACTTTCAGCTTGAGGTACAGAGGGGCCCTTTTCAAAAAAAATTCTGTGCCTCTTTTGTCTAATAAAGTGTACTGTATTCTGATAATCACAAAGTTTCTAAGGGATTATATCAATTTGTAGTAAAAGGAACAGTGATAATCCAACTTCTAAAAAGCAAAACACAGCCTGAGAAAGCTACTCAGCTGCCATGTGGGATATTTCATAGGGATAAAGATGACCTATTAAGGAGAGCCAGGAGCCCAGAGGGTAAAGCTAAGAGGCATGGAGAACCAGTTCAAGGAAGCTAGGAGACCTCATCAAGGAACTGACATGTGCTCAGCTAAATTTCAAGATTTCTGTGAATGAGTGACTGCTATCTGCTTCCCTGATTTTTGAATGAAGAGGTCAACGATGCTGTATTATCTTCATCTTAGTATTGCATATTGAGTTTGTAGGAGTCACATGAGTTGTCTTCTATTTCATAGCTCTTCCTATCAAGAGGAGCCTATCCATACCTGGATCTGATCTAGATAATGAGATGCTAGACTTTGAGCCTGATGCAATAATGGAATGAAATCTTGGTAGTTCTGGGGAAAGTGAGGGTATTTTGCATGTAGGATAAGTTTATGTATTGTAAATGGCCACTTTGTTACTCTTCCCATCAACCTATGGAGTTTATTCTTCCCCATCCCCTCTCCCTCACCTTAAATATGGGTTTAACTATCCTGTGATAGTTTAAAAATTAGAATGTAGTAGAAGTTACCATGTGCAAATCACAGAGATAATTTTTTTTAAGATTTATTTTTAGGGAGAGTCTGAGCTAGGAAGGGAGAGAGAGAGAGAGAGAGAGAGAGAGAGAGAGAGAGAGAGAGAGAGAGAATCTTAAGCAGGTTCTACACTCAGCACAGAGCCTGACATGAGGCTCTATGCCACAACCCTGGGATCATTAAGCCAAAATCAAGTCGAAAGCTCAATGGACTGAGTCCCTCAGATGCTCCTCACAGAGATACATTTTAAGAGCCCTTAGAGCATCTATTTCCTCATTCTAGGGTTTTTTCCCTCTTGGGACATTTCTTGGAACTCAGCCACCATACCGTAGAAAGCCCAAGCCACATGTATGGGACACATACTGATGTTCCATTTGATAGTCTTAGTACTCCCAGACACCAGCCTGCATCAAACCCAGTCATGTGAACAGGCCATAGTGGCAGTCCAGGACAACTGAGGCCATGGATGATATAGCCAAATCCAGTATCACATGAAGTAAGAAAGCAACACTTCTTAGCTCAGTCAATAAGACTAGTGAGAATTAACAAAATACTTGCTGTTTTAAGCCACTACATTTTGGAGCAACAATAGGTACTGAAATAGAAGTGTTACATGTATGGGAGGTAATGAAACCATGAGAATGGATGAAACCTGATAGGCACATATGCTACATGAAAGAAAAAAAGGCTTAGAACATAATCCTGAATACTCCAAAAATGCTTGACAGAGGAACAAATGCCAAAAACCAAGTCTGTGAAATGTGTTGATATAGGTAGCAGGAGATCTAGGAGATTGTCAATGACCTGTAAGCCAATGGAAGATGGAGGGGCCACAGAGGTGAATACTAATGAGAGATCAAGTAAGATAGAGCTGATAGTTGCCTACTACATTTAATGACATGGAGGTGAAAGGTAGCCTTAAAAACTAGATTTGCAACATGACAGCGAAGAAGTCAGATTGTTAAAGGTTGACGTAGTAGAAGAATGAGAGGCAAATGAGTAGAGAGAAACAGAGTAAAGACTCTGTTGAAAGATCAGGAAGGATGACAAGAAGTTCTGTGTGTATGAGAGAGAGAGAGAGGGACAGAGGGAAGGAGGAGAGAGAGAGAAATCTGGATACATTTAAATTACCTTTAAATACTGGGGAGAAAGAAAAAAAGTATAAAACTGAGGATAAGAGAAAAATATGTGAGTAATATTTCACTCTTTCTAGAAGAGATCCTCAAACCACAGAACATCCATTTAGGCACTATCTATGTCCACTGTCCAAACACACAATAACCTCAAGAGAACATTTGCTACACAGCAGACTTTGTAATAACTTAGCTGAATCATGGATCCAAAGGAAATTATTTTACTGATATATCAAAATGACCTTGCTAAAATGCATGTAATGGAATCTATAGTGGAAATTTGATCTGAAGACTTTATAGCTCAAAAGACTATTTTTTCCTATTTTAGATGAATTCTTCCTTTTAAGGTGAACAGTGAAAATTATCTTTTGAGTAGACTGCACATATTTTGGAAAGACTTGCTAGAGTATATTCAGAAGTGTGAAAAATACTTAGTGTGAAAGAGTACACAAAATTTTTGCTGGGCAAGCTTCTGGGGAACATTATGGAAATGTAAGATTGTGGGTAAAGTTAGATGTTGCCTTTCCTGGTGTGTGTCTATTCATCCATGAATGGACAGCCATGCAGGAGAGCCCTCTGGTAGAAGAATGGATTGTACCAATTTCTCTGGGTGTTTCGAACTGAAAGAATGAGTTGCTGCACTCAGATATAATCAAGAAGTAGCCAAAAAAAAAAAAAAAGGTAGTGAAAGAAGGTAAGATTCTAGATTATACAAGAATACAAGAAAGGCAAGAATCTAGACTAGTGACGGGATCAACACCAGGTAGGGTAGTTAGAACTTCCTGAATGCACCTCCTGATGCAAGAAACCCTCTTGATCCAGATATGCAGGATTGTAGGGAGACACCTTGGGAAAAGTGCTGCAAGGGAAAAATACATTACACTAAGGGTTAGTAAATCATTCTTCAGGATGAAGGTAGTTTTCCTAGAGAAATTCTCATAGAAAAGAGAGGATTCATCCTACCCTGCTCCTTGAGATTCCTTGCAGTCTGAGAAAAACACTATGTTTGAACTCAGGTGAGTTTGGCCACTGGCTCAACCTTTTTTCCCATCCTTGGGCAGAATTTTCTTTGCTAATCCATTTTCTCCTTTATTTGAGTTAGTCTTACAGGAAAGTAGCAAAACACAGGATTTTCATCCTATTCTCATCCTTCTTCCAGAACTTGCAACTTTCAACATTAAGCAAACCAAGAAGAATGAGGTAAGTTTAAAGACTAGTTAACAAGAACATAGAAGATAATTGCTTTCCAGATAATTTTATGAGGCAAAAGCACAAACCACAGCAGAATTTTTGGTACTGCATAAGCAATACTTATGCTCAGTTCCAACTATTCCACTTGAAGAAAGTAAACCAAGGGAACATGGAAAATGTCCATTCATTGATTTCTAGCCCAAGGACAGCAAATCAGCAAGTTTTCCAGAAGTTCATGAATCTTCGAAATATGCCTTTGTGTTGGCTCAACTCCTGCCAGTTACCATCCTCCCTAAGCATCCTCAATGTTTTGAAAATAATTGTGCTTTCAAAGTTAAAGTATGTGCATCAAAAAATATGTATCAGATAGGGGCGTCTGGGTGGCTCAGTTGGTCTGTGCTGATGGCTCAGAGCCTAGATCCTGCTTTGGATTCTATGTCTCCCTCTCTCTGCCCCTCCCTGACTCATACTCTATCTCTCCCTGTCTCTCATAAATGAATGAACATTAAATATATATATTTATATTTATATTGATATATGTATATATATATACATATATATAGTCCAAATTGGTAATGTGACTAAACACAACAAATAAAAACACAGTTGCAATACCAAAATGTTGTCCAACTTACTTAGCATGAAATCACCAATGAGAGAAAATTTCAAAGTATTAACCAATACCCCAAAATTAAAATGAAACCAATCAATTTCCAAATAATAAAAGGTACCTAATTAGTGGTTCTCCACTGGCCCCACAGTGGCCTCCACTGGGCAAGGTCTGAAGACATTTTTGTTTGTTTTTGATCCTTGGTAGAGACCAAGGATCCTCTAATACACAGATCACCCCTTCAAGAAAAAAATTATTGGCCCTAAACATCAAAGTGCTATATTTGAGAAATCCTGTGTTAGAGTTGTGATGAAGTCTAATTTTCCTTTATTTATGAATCCCCCTCTATTTTGTAACAATAAAATCCTATCATAGGCATAGTTGGAAGAAACAGATCTTCCAATCCATTCTGGTTTTCAGGAAATGAAGAGAATTACTATTGCTACATCTGAAAACAATACTAAGTCATTAAGAATTTAAAAAAGGAGTGTCCATGACACTGGAATCTTTGTGCAACTTAGACTTTTAGGTATATTTGAAGTTCAGGAATGCTTTTAAATATGGATAGGGGCACCTGGGTGGCTCAGTCAGTTAAGCACCCTACTCTTGATTTCAGCTCAGGTCATGATCAAGCCATGCTTCAGGCTCTGCTATGACATCAAGGAGCTTGGCTGAGATTCTTTCTCTGCCCCTCCCCTCATGCACATGCTCTCTCTCAAACATTTAAGATAAATAAATAAATGTGGATAAACTCTCTACTATTCTGAGTTCACAAGAAACTTTCTATAATATTCTAAAGTTTTCCTTTACTTTTCTCATGGAATTGCCAAACAAGACACTAAGGTACTTAGAGGCAAAGTGACTCCAGATTTCTATGAATGAGTCTAACATTACAGTGGTTGCTTAAAACTCTCAGGAAAATAAGCAAGATTAAAGTAAAAGATGTACTTTTTAAATTCATTTTGTGAAATGTTATAATTGGTACCCAGTTATATTTAATTCCTTCTTCGAACCATTTAGACTTATATACGAATTTCAGAGATAGCTAAAATAGAGAAAAGGTTGTAGAAATTCTTCATGTTGATTCTGTGGCAATGATCTTAAAGGGCCCAGTGGGAACAAGCAAATTGAAGGAGGTAAAGAACGTAAATTGACTCTCTGGGGAACTTGATAGTTAAGAGGTAGAGACTTGAAAAATGGCCCTGTCACCAAAAAGAAGGAAATCTTGCATTGACATCATTTTTCAGTTTCCAACAATTTCATTTAAAGGAAATGCCATGTTTAAAATCTTGGGAACACAATCTATGACCTGTGTGTTTTATCACATAAAGACACCTACCTTACAAATCCAAATGATAGGTTAATCTATAGTGGGCATTTTCAAGAATGTGATTAAATTATAAAATGTCAATCATATTTATAATTTTGAATTTTAACAGCTCTACAGCTGTTGGATGGAGTCATTGTTTGAAATTCCCTAAAATCTCTGTTCATAGAAATATATTTTTTTGTCAAAGCTCCATTATATTCAATGTGACATTAAATTACAAATACTCCACAATTTTTAACACATTGTTTTCCTAACTACTGAAATAGTAGCATGAGTTAATTTATTTGATCTAGCAGCAGATTGCTAATTTAGAGAGGGAGGGGGTCATGATTTTAAAACTAGGATGATGAATTGATCCAAAAGTTCTTTTCCTTAAGGGGATTGTTGAGAACACTACTTTCTAAGTGGCCACCTGGAAAAAAAAACGGTTCCTAAGAAATTTGGGATATGCTGCTTACGGTAATTCTTCCTAGAGGTTTACGTTGCGTATTAGAAGAATAAACCTGTCTCTGGGGTGCCTGGGTGGCTAAGTCGGTTAAGCATCTGACATTGGCTCAGGTCATGATATCATGGTTTGTGGGTTTGAGCTCCACATCAGGCTCTGTACTGACAGCTCAGAGCCTGGAGCCTGCTTCAGATTCTGTGTCTCCCTCTCTCTCTGCTCCTCCCCCACTCATGCTCTGTCTCTCTCTGTCTCTCAAAAATAAACAAACATTTAAAAAAAGAAGAAGAAACCTGTCTCTAACAGGTTACACATTTTTGTTTAGTTACCCAACGTGGTCTGTAACCCCAATTAATATACTTTGGCTTTTACGACCTGAATGAAATTTAGAAATAGAGGTCTAGAACATGTAGCAGTGTTGGATGTCTTATCCATTGCTACATAACAGATTTTTATCATATCCTAGTTTCCATGGGTCATGGCTAAAGAAACAGCTGGGTTTACTGTTCAGGGTCTCTAAGGCAGCAATAGAGTGTTGACTCAGGTTGGGATCATATCTGCAGCTCAGGATCCTCTTTCAAACTTAAGTGATTGTTGACATAATTCACTTCCTTGTCAGTGGCTTGCTTCTTTAAGGCTAGTAGGAGAGAGATATGCTGCTTCAAGTCTCTAACCTCTCGTCCTTTACAGATTAGATCATTCCCATCCAGAATTATCTTCCTTTTGATTAACTGAAGTCAACTTATTAAAAACCTTAATCCCACCTGCAAAATCCCCTCACCTTTGCCCTAACACATAACCTAATCCCTGGAGTGGCAGCCCTTCTATCAATATGCCCCACCCACACTCCAGGACGAGGGAATAATATACAAAGACTTGGATACCAGGAGGCAGGAATCATGGGACCATCTGGGGACCTAGTCTACCCATTAAGGAACTTTGAGGACAGCAGTAAACATAGTAGAGAGTTCAATGGAGAAGACAAAAGATCCTAAGAAGAGCTTAGACCAACAATTAGCCTTTTCCTGAGGGCCTACCCATTGGCAATGTCCCTATCAAAATAATTATGTCATAAACTATATTCTTCAGACTGCTTCAGTTAAAAGGCAAAGTAGAGGGGATGGGGATGACTTGGTTGAGCATCTGACTCTTGATTTTGGCTCAGGTCACGATCCCAGTGTTGTGGGATTGAGCCCCATATTGGGCCCCATGCTCACCACAGAGCCTGCTTAAGATTCTCTCACTCTCTCTCCCTCCCCCCTTCTTCCCTGCTCACACTTGCTCTCTCTAAAAATAATAAAATAAAAACTAAATAAATAAAAAATAAAAAACTACTAACTAGTTACTTTTACTAAGACCAGAGGCAAAATAGACTATTTCTGTTTAGGTACTTATTGCTGAAATATTAACATTTAAACCAAAACTAAGGAGAGCATACAAAGAAATAGAAAATATTAGAAAATATTTTCTGTCACCTTTTCATATTTCCTAAGATAGTGTCATTCTGGCATTTTCTTCCCATAAACATTTAGACCCATTAAATCATAACACAAAAGAGGAAAAACATATTGTGTCAAGCCTGGCCAATAACAAAGCAAGTTATCAGCTTTTGTAAGAATTGGAAATGTACATAAATAATCCATAATAAGCACAAAACTAAATAGAATGTCAGAATTAATTTCTAATGACTAGAGTCTAGATTTCAAGAGTCCTATTTCATCAAAATTTATCGTCACTAAAAGGTTACCAAGTTTTTCCAACCATAATCACTGTTTAGAGTACTTTTTAATATCTCGGCATTTATTAAATAATTGTTTTAAAATAATATACCTAACCTTTACATTATATTCAAACTTAAGAGGAAGAAATAAAACAATAGAAAAAGGGATGAGGTAAAATAATATTTTATCATAATTAACTTTAAGTAAGTTTTTAATTCAGAAACACAACCGTAGGAAACAACGTGGACGGAAGTCCATTACTGCCTTTGTTGTTTCATTAAATTGTACATAATATGCTTTTTAAGTGAAAGTAGAGTCTCATTCTTGTATTTACAATGATGGTTTTTAGCGTATTGATTTAAAAGATATTTTGCTTCTCTTTTCAACAGGAAGTATGAGATCACTGATAAAGCTTAAGCCCATATGTCTTGATAGAGCACTACTCTTTGTACCAGTTATACTCAGTACTTATTGCATATTTTAAATTATTTATATTTCAGAGGAAAGGGTTAGCTAGGTGATTTACATAGTAGTGGTAAAATCCCAGTCCACCAAACTAACTGTAAAGAGCACAACTGATGCTTACTTCTCAGTATTTAGATAGTATCAGAAGCAGGATTATAATGCGATTCTCAAAACACCAGTGAAAAGCAACAAGACTTCTTTTGGAAAGACAGAACAACAGATCTAAGTTTCAAATCCGGGTGGACGAGTACATAAATCAGGTAGAAAGATACAATTTCATATAGAGCCAATTCTCTATTAGTAAGGGGATGTGGGTTCTGGGAGGCATGCACTTAATTCTGACTTATGCACACCACATTGTTGTCCATAGAACTTTACAAATCACCCTGCGAAAAAGGTTAATCAAATGTGTAGCATGACTTAGGATAAAATGCCTTGGATGGCTGACCAATTCGATTCATATCTCCTGGTGGAGATCCATAATGTCTCAATTCTTAATTATCTAGTCTTTTGTGCATTAAAAAAATGGCCAATAAAATGTCAGCCAAGAAACACACTGTTCATTCCTTTCAGGTTTATTTTAAACCTATTGCACTTAGGCTAGAGCTAAATCAATTTTTCATGAATATCTACCCCAGTAGATTGCACCTCAAGCCAGTTCAGATCCCCAGAGAATTTTAAAAAAGAGATTTATCAAGTAACAAGTAACACCTCAGGAAAAAGAAACAGGGTTTTTAATTGCTTTGTGCGCTCCATAATTGAAGGCAGGCACCTTCTTGAGGCACTGGCTGCCAGGAGGAGTGAGACTCCAGTTGGCCCTGCCTAATTAATCCTGTGATACAAACCTTCTGGCTTCAATTTTCACATTTCTGTCTCTTTTTAGAGGTGATAATAAAACTAAAAATTTATGTTGGTTACTGTATGACTATAACTGTGCCAGCGGAACACAAATAAAACCATATGGGCTAAAGAGACCTCGTCTCCACATTTCTGGTTTCTCTGTGGTAGGAGGCACGGGGGCAAGCTCTGTGCTGACAAGACAAGGTAGGGAAAAGTCAGCAGCGGGGCGGAAGTGCAGATCAACTCCTTCCTGGGAGTGTGCTCTGGGAAGATGACTCATTGAGGCATATGCTTTTTTTATTGACAAGGCAAAATTCTCAAAATAGAAGTGTACACTCTGAAAGCTCAACGGCTCAGTGACTACAAATCATAAAACTGCACTAGAGCCTTTGATGAAAGACAAATTGGGCAGCTTAGCCTTTAGAAAAGCTGTCAAAGCAACAAGTGCAGGGTCTGTTATCTCAATAGCTTACATATTAAAACTAGTATGAAACATCTTTCAAAACATCGTGATACCAGCAACGTGCGTAGTTGAGCTGCAATGCGTAATGCATCCCACGTGACGCATTGGCTCCACCATTGACGCAGATCAAAATCATTTTGCTTCTGTGGAGAACCTTGATTTCTAAGGTGACATTATTTTCAAAGCCCTGTGGAATGATACTTATATAAAGAGGCCATGCCATTAAAGAAGATGTCCAACCAATAATATTGATACTATAGTACCAGGGCAAAATCTATAAGAAAAGAAGCATATGGATTTGTCCTTATGTTAATTACGAGTCATGGCATTTGTTTTTTAAGACATAAAAAATTACTAAGACCATTCTATCCTATGACATTTTGAGTGGCTTTTTTTCCTGCAAATATTTAATCTTCCATCTTGAAATACAAATAGCATGGTATTTTGAAAGACTGGAGGAAAAACTTAAAAGGTACATCACATCATGCTATTCGTATATGCTTCAAAATTTTTTTAAAAAGAGAAATTTTCTAAAATTATAGGACTTCAATTATTTTCATCTGCTTAAGGTTATGTCACTTTATTTAACTTCATCTTTTTTAAATCCATGTTTATTTTGAATTCAATTTCCACTCTTTCTGCTGAATTTTTAAAAATATGAGAGCCATCTGGTGGTCAACAATTATATTTTTCTTAAAAACAATTCTGTGTGTCTTGCAAAATAAAGTGTTGTCCTATTTTTAAATTTGGTAATTTTTCAGTAGAAGCATTTTAACAAAGGTACTAATTCTCCATTCTCAGGTGCCTAGTTAAGTGGATTCTGAATATGAATAGTCTTTTCAAATACTGTGTTTTCTGTGGACAGGCCATCCATTTGCTCTAAGTATCAAATGGACTCTGATCTATTTCACATATTTTCAGAGAAGTGCCTACAATTTTGCGAGGAGTTGTGAAACATACACATATGTTGTTAGAAGCTTTATAACATGTAGGTTTTAATACTTTTTAAATGAAAACAAACGATTTTTATAGAATAGTCTTCATAAAGATGAAGCTTTGGAAACTAGGTTTAGGGCTCCATGAAGATACACACACGTGAAATGTAACTGAAAAAGGAAAGATTCAAATCTAAAAATTGCAAAGGTTCAAATTTTGGCCAATGATAAGGAAAACATCAGAACAAAGCTGACATGAGTGGAAGTCGTTGAAATTCGACATGCCTGGATCATATATATTTTCAATAAGTCTCTCGCCTTATAAAGTAATATATTGAGTGCATAAACACATATATTTATTATATACATATATCCGTATACTATAAAATGAGGCCTGTTGTGAATATATTAATACATGACAATTTCACTCCGATATCTACCTCATGATTGAAGTATAAAGTTTTTGTTATTAGCCAACTTGGTTAACTATATTTACTATTAGTTAACATGAATTGAGCATTTACTATATGGCAAGTTCTTGACAAAAAGTTGTTTTCTGTTTTGAGAGAGAGAGAGAGAGAGCACATGTGTGTGACAAAAGAGAAGGAGAATCTTCAGCAGCCTCCCTCTGAGCATGGAGCCTGATGCAGGGCTCAGTTTCCCCAACTGTGAGGTCATGACATGAGCCAAAGTCAAGAGTCAGATGTTTAAGTGACTGAGCCACGCAGGTGCCCCCAGTAAAACTTTTTAAAATCACCTCCTTAAATCCATGTAGACACTACCTCACAGGCACTATTATCTTCCCACTAAACCAAGGAGGCATTTCAAAGAATGAAATTGCAGTAGAAGTCTAATGGCCTTGGTTTAACCTCAATTCTACACTTATTATCTATTATTCAAAACCAAAATGACAGCTAGACACCCTAATTTCTTGTAGTTTCACTGTTTTGAAAATGTAACTGTGTCTTCAGTTAGCTTTGGTAACAGGTAAAGCACCAACCTTGTAAGCCAAATCTGTTACCTACTTACTAAGTGATGTGGGAAACAAATTACTATGAAGAAATCAAAACAACGTCTGGATGATTATCACCTACCATTTTAGCCCATCGTACACTCTTTCTTCATCCTCTTCTGGAACAAACTCCTTCCCTTCCCTTCAGGCTCTGTTATCTCCCTGCTCCATCTCTGGAATTTGGGGGGAGGGGCAGATGCTAACCCTGGTACTTTGAAGATTGGCCATGTAACCCAGGCCTGGACACAGTGACATGCCAAAGGGAGAGCAGGGGACCCAAACGAGGACAGGCAGAAGCATTCCCTGTTTTTATTTTGTTTTGTTTTGCCTTTGGTCTGAGAACAAGGATGATGAGAGCCCTTTCCTGTCAGATCCCTCAATTTAGGTGATGTAAGCATGAAGCTGCACTCAGCCCTGGACCCCTTGCCCTCTCCCCTACACACTCCTTTTTTTTAGGATTTATTTTTATTTTTGAGAGAGATAGCATGAGTGGGGGAGGGGCAAAAAGTGAGGGGACAGAGGATCCAAAGCAGGCTCTGTGCTGAGAGCAGAGAGCCCAATGCAGGGCTTGAGCTCACGAACTAGGAGATCATGAGCTGAGCTTAAGTCCAATGCTCAACCAACGGAGCCACCCTAGTGCCCCTCCTCTACACACTCTTCAGTTCATGGTCGAAGAGAATGAGGTAAACACACAGAGAAATACAAGAAATAAAGTAGAAAACCTAGCCAAGATATAGCCTGCCTACCTGTGTCTAAAAGTCCCAAAGCAGTATCATCCTTACATAACTTCCTTCAGAGGTTGAGCTACCACCAGAATCCTTCCACTAAACCTGTGGTCATTGTTGGTTTTTGTTTTTGTTGTTGTCATTTTTTGGCTTGAGCTAGTGTGAGTTGGATTTTTGTCACTTGAACACAAGAAGATATTAGAGTTGCAATTACAAAATATTAGGTTCCGTATGGCAGGAAACAGGGATAACCACTGTTTAGCCAATAGTGTCTTCTGAGTGCGTTTTAAAATAAACAATTTCCCTAGGAAAAGAGCCAATGTGCCTGCATATGGCAGGGAAGTGTGACACAAAGCACCAGACTGGTTGCGGCAAACACAGGAATGAGCCAATTTCCAAAAGCTCAACAGTTTTAATCCCCACCAGCATGTAATTTTTGTTTTTATCTCACCCTTATATGTGTAAAACCAGATTCAAAATTTACACACTTAAGGAAATATACACACACCCCTTCCTGATTTTGACTATGTTCAGGCCAGGAAGGAATTCTTTGAACTTTATCTTCATAAAGTGGCAGACAGACTGGAAGGAATAGCGTAAATTTCAATGAAATAGTGTAAATTTCAATAGTGTAAATTTCAAGGAATTTAACTCTTGTCACTAGAGACATAAGATGAAATAAACCACAAAACTTCCAAGTTGGACCACTGTAGCTTATTAGTAACTCAGCTTTTTCACTTCATCGGTTATGAGAGTTGGTTAATGTCTCTGAATGACCACTTCCTTTTCAATACAAGAGAGGAAGACCAAAGTCGATTTCAAGAATGGAGATAATGTATGAAAAGAGTCTAAAAGAGATGGTCGGTAAATGTCAGGTGTTGGTGCCGTTATAGACTTTTTTAATATCAGTATTAAGTCTGCATATACTTTTATTAACTAAAGCAATGGAAACACATGGCAAAGAGAAAAAAAGTTTCTTATTACTAATTTTGCTTTTTCTGAGTATTCATAATATTCTTCTTCTATAGGCACTAACAATCTTAATAGTTAGAAAATGCAGTGCTGAAGTTTAACAATATTATCCTTCTTCCAAATATATTTAATATTCTATTGTGACTTTGTTATTTTCCAGTCAATCTTGTTTAAACTAAGGTATTTCTCGAAATATTCCATTTGTCTTGTTTTTTAAGATATGGTGAGGGGGGTGCCTGAATGGCTTAGTTTGTTAAGTGTCTAGCTCAGGTCATGATCTCAAGGTTGTGAGATGCAGTCCTGTTTTTGGCTCCACACTGGGCATCGGGACTGCTTAAGATTTTCTCTCTCCCTCACCTCCTGCCCCTCTCTCCGCTCACTTGCTCTTAAAATATATATATATGTATAATTTATATTTATATATAAATATATAATAATTTATATATAAATATAAATATGTAAAAATATATACAAAATATATATAAATATAAAATATATACAAATATAAATATATATATATGAGAAGAATTTTACAGTCTCATAGTCTACCCCATGACATTCATTCATAGAATGCACAGTATATTACATAATGTCTACTCAACCTCTGGTATATATTTGGACAAAACTACTAAATGAACATATTTAATCTGAGATGCAATTATTTAAACAGAATAAAGCCAAGTTTAAAAGTGATTCCCATTATATAAGAGAAAATAGGTCAGCAGTTCCCCAAATTTTGGGATTATTACAATCAGAAGAAAACTTGAAAAAGCACAGGTATGTGTGGCTCTCTACCCATACACCTGCTACATTATCATTGAATTGTCTGAGGTGTAGCCTTGGCCTTGAAATTTTTTAAAGACTACCTGTTGTTCTAATGGTCAGTACCAGTGGAGTAGCTTTCCTACTGTGCCTCTTTAGCACTGCTTCAGCAGTTTGTAGCTGTTTCATTTCTTTTTCTCTAAGTCCAAAGCATCCAGTAGAGAAAATTTTATTTTGTAAAAGACATTGAAAACAAAATGAGAAAATCTTTTCAACCATTTAATCAAATTAACTTGTTTCCTCATTCACCACACTCTGGTAGGGACTAAAGAAGAGGAAAAAAAAAAATATAAGACATAGATTAGGTCTTAATTTTTTTTTTTAATTTTTTTTTCAACGTTTATTTATTTTTGGGACAGAGAGAGACAGAGCATGAACAGGGGAGGGGTAGAGAGAGAGGGAGACACAGAATCGGAAACAGGCTCCAGGCTCTGAGCCATCATCAGCCCAGAGCCCGACGCAGGGCTCGAACTCCCGGAACGCGAGATCGTGACCTGGCTGAAGTCGGACGCTTAACCGACTGCGCCACCCAGGCGCCCAAGGTCTTAAATTTTTTAAAATATAGTTCACATGATAGTCCCAAAATGACTTAATCACTTCAAGACAGTACAAATAAATATTTTTTAAGTTGTAAAGTTTACTTATGGGGGGGGAGCAGATTGAGAGAGAGAGAGAGAGAGAGAGAGAGAGAGAGAGAGAATCCCAAGCAGGGTTTTCCCCCACCACCACGTGGGGCTCCATCTCGTGACCCCTGAGATCATGACCTGAACCAAAATCAAGAGTTGACAATTAAATGACTAAGCCACCCAGGTGCCCCAGTGCAAGTATTTTTAAAATGCAAGTGAACCACCTAACTGTAGCTATCCTAAAGGAATTCCCAGATGAGTTTTTTATATACACCAAAATTTTCTTGGCAAATGTTACTGAAGTTTTGTTAGAATTGAGACTGATAGCCAGAAACCGCTTGACTGATTTTCATTCACTTTGGAGCTACATATATACAGCCTTTTACAGCCTTTGTCTGATTCGTAACAATATTCTGTCTCTTCCTTGAATCCACCACCTAGTCCTAAGTGTGTGTGCACAGCAGATGCTTATGCTGAGACTTTAGTGGCTGGGAACCATTCATGTGACCATAGCACCCATCTTCTTCATTATCACATATTTGCACAGATTTCTTTGCTGTTTTCTAAAAATCCCAGTTAACACCACAGCTTGACGTTACTATATTTTCAAGTTTTAGGTCCCAAGATTGTAATCCCTACTTCAGGCTTATGATAAGAACCCAAGGTGATAATGCAAAAAGAAAGCACTTAACGGTGTGCCTAAGATATAGCAGCCACTCAGTAAATATGTTTTCAAACCAAATATCCAATCCCATTGTCTTGAAATCATAGTGTTAGTTTTAAAAGCGGTTTATTAAACAATTCCTTGAAGTTTGTTGTAAAAGAAGCACTATTTCACTTTACTGAAATCACTGCTAACTATTCCCAAACTTGCTGATTTTAATTTTTTACATTTGGAGTTTGTTGCCCTTAATCAAAGTTCAGTCTTTCAAAAAGGAGCAGTTGTAGTTTGCTAACTGGTGGCCTGAAGCTATCCAAAGCTATTCTTACCTGAAGCAGGTTGTGACAGATGCATAAATAATTGTAGGTAGAGTCACAGCGTACTTCTATGCCTTTCATTAAGTCTTCCCTGTTTTCCCAGCAAAGACCGAGGAAACCAAAGTCATAGAACATCTGAACCCTGTCCAAACTTCAGTTGTATTTTAAAATTTCAGGTTAGCATACATAATATATTAATGCTATACAACTTTTATTGTGTTCACTTTAAAATTTATATTAAGTAGATTGCTACATTATGGTAATGTACTAAATTACCTAAAGCAAAGTAATACAATGATTAACTGACTATAAACATTGGTTTATGGTCAGATTATAAAGTATTACAATGATTAACATTATGCATTTTCATAACAGCAGAAAATTGCAGGATGAAATATCTGTGGATTGACTCGGTGCCATTAGGAATAATAAAACAGTGGTATAACTCAGTCTCAAGTTACATCTTGAGAGTAAACTTTGTTTTAAATCTCCTCCCTAAGTGGTTGAGAAATTCATTAATTTAAAATGCCCAACGTTTGCCAAACACAAGGTAGAGAATGTAAGTCTTCATGTTAATTTATAATAGTAAGCAAAATGGGGCTTCACTAACGGTTTTTAAGTCTTTTTCTCTAATACTCTGCTGTGGAACCAGATCAATTTTATTTGTTATGCTCTTTCAGTGGTTAAATAAAACCGATGTACTCAAGATTGAGAACTCAACTTCTTTCAAAAATAGATTTGAAATGGGTTACAAAAAATACACTTTCACATTGAGAGAAGTTTAGTACACCAGCTCTATAACCTAAGTCAATAGACAAATTCTTTCTGAGAAACAGACAACACAGAAAAATGAAGACTTGAAGGAGAAGTCACAGATTTAGATTGTCTTTCAGAGGTAAAGAGTTGGAATGTAGGTAGGGAGCAACCTAAAGGATTTAGGCATCAGGGAGGAAGTCTAAAATATCACAGTGATGGACTAATGCTGGAAAACACCATAGCAGTATGTCTAAGCCTGAATTCTCATGTAGCCGTATAACTGCTTTATAATCTTAGGCAAATTACCTTAATTTTATCATTAAATGGGCATATCTCTCGGTTGCTGAAAGGATTAAATAAAAATTGTAAAGTGACTTGCCCATAATAGACAATCCATAAATGAATTATTTTGTATTTATTAATTTCTTTATATTTATTTCTAGTTGATTATAAACAGCTGATTATTATTAGATTCTGATGATAGGAAATAGTCCCAATAAGAAAAAAAAAGAGTGAAAAAATTGGGAAGGGCAGCTTAAGGACTTTGGCCTGGGAAAATGATATGAGCTTGGGGAATTGCATTAAGCCCTAAAATACATATGCTGACCAATTTGTATTGCAGAGCCTCAGACTTAACCACAATGGTATCTGTCTACCCCTGGGAGTGGAAGAGTTTGAGTCTTTCCTAAAACTAAACTTCTGTTATAGATACTCCTTTTTCAATGACTAAACCATCATACTGTAGTTACTTATGCTTTTGTCCACCTTTCCCTAGATTATGAACAATTTTCACAGAGGGAGTCGTATTATCTATAATCCTAGCTCCCAACACACTTAGAGGGTTGTAACAGATGCTCCCTAAAGATGGGTTAAATTAACAATTGAATTAATAAATGCCCAAAGAAAAAATTTTGTAATCAATTTTATTTGTCTATATTACTGTTTTAAATAGACACATGAATGCCAATGGAAGTTAATTTTCTCAACTTCCATTGGCATCCACATATCCATGTAGCAGTTCATCTGTAGACTTCCCTCCTGCTTTCTACTATGTAACATAGTAGAATCACCCTTTTTTCTTGCTGTGTTTCTTAGAAAGTGGCTATAAATGGAGTGATATTAGACTTTCAACATGGCCACTATAACAATGTTGTAGAAAATAATTTAGTTCAAACTCAGACATGCCAGAATAGGTCAATGTAATGCTTTGGGGGTTGGGTGGATGGTGTTACAAGCAAAATGACACCTGAAAGCATATTTTTATCCAGAGTAAAAAGACGGTAATATTCCCTGATAATAATGAAGCTATATAGAAAAAAGTTCATTTTTTTTTGAAGTTTCATTCCTACCATGGTATCCAAATGCCTCTTGCTGAATTCAATTTTGTTTCATTTTTGTTACCCTTAAAAACTCCAGAGAACAAATTTTTATCATCAGTATATGAACTAATTGCTAATGTAAAACTCTCTCAAAACAAGGCTGTGTCCTATTTTTCTAGTGGCCTGCGATGAGGTAAGTACAGAAATGTTAATTGCCCACACACTTTTGATGAACAATGTGTATAGTTTCAGTGTCTCTTTCCTCTCTCCCTATGCTTATTCTGATTATATATATTTTTTTTTAATTTTTTTTCAACGTTTATTTATTTTTGGGACAGAGAGAGACAGAGCATGAATGGGGGAGGGGCAGAGAGAGAGGGAGACACAGAATTGGAAACAGGCTCCAGGCTCTGAGCCATCAGCCCAGAGCCTGACGTGGGGCTGGAACTCACGGACCACGAGATCGTGACCTGGCTGAAGTCGGATGCTTAACCGACTGCGCCACCCAGGCACCCCTTATTCTGATTATATTTATGGATATGAAATTTTATGCCTCTTGAATGTAATTATAAAAGTGGAGGCTTATATTGTATATGTATGCTTTTTAAAGTTTATTTTCTAAATAATTCATCCTATCACATTTCATAAAAGTGTCAGTCTGTAACAGATAACAAAAAGAAAAAGGAACTAGTCTTCCACCATATATAGTTTGACAAGCACTGTCTGCCACTACATAGTTTCTTTAAAAGAAAAAAGAAAGAAGGAAAACACTATTTTAACTTGTTAAATATTTGGCAATACTCTTATCTTGTCTTATGCTGCATTCCATTTGTTATTTGTGTGGTCACAAAGTAAATATTATTTTAACAAACCGTAAAGGTATCAAAACTGAGTTTAACAGCAACAAAATCTGACATAATTTCCCGCTTAAAATGCTTTAGTGGCTTCTCCTTAACAAAATAATGCTTTTTAAGTTTTAAAAGACACTCTAAGATCTGCCTCTAGACTATTCTTTTAGCCTGATCTCTTCTCCAGCCCTCATTCTCTCCCTCTTCACTATCGACCACAGACCTTCGATGCCATTTCCAGTTCTCTAAGTGCACATTTACTCTCTTCATGAAACCTCTTTCTCTCTCTGGCCTCATGTGCATATACAGATACATGTGTATACATAAGTGCATATACACATGTATACCTAATATTGTCAACCCCTACTCTTTCATTAGGGACCAAACTACAAGGAAACCTCTCCTGAGCCCTTGGCCTCATACTGTTAATTCTTTCTATTTGCCTTTCATACAATTTTCTACACATTAAAAAAAATTTAATAGCCTTATCTTTCAGTGGACCATAGCCTTGTAAGGGCAAGGAGCTGGCTTCTAGACTCTTGTACTCATAGAACCCTGCTGAGTACCTGATACATTATGGGTTGTCAGTGTCATTAAATGAATTAATGCCTAAGCATGATGCTTGAACTGGTGATTTCTAATTATAAATTCTCATAAATTTATCTTTTACTTCATATCTTTATACTTTACTTTTTTCCGCAACACACCCATAACATTTTAAAGCCATTATAATTACATTGTTAATTCATAGAAAGAATACTACAATCTCTAGCCTTTTTTATCTTATTATTATAACTTAGATCTCTCTACAGCAAATATGCTGTACCAAGACGTTTGCTGTTGAAAAAATTCATCTTACCATTTCTGGCAGTTTATTCTCCCAACTTGTCAAGGGTATTTAAAATTCTGATCATTCCTTTAATGTGATACAACTTATAAAGGCCAACATGAACCCAGGGGGAGGAGTGGGATAAAATCTCTTGAATTCAGTATAGCTTGCTCTTATTTTGAAATTAGACTCTCTAGAACTTCACTATTTCAGATTAATTTACACTAACTTCAACTGTAGTTCAATCCTCAATACAGGTTTCTTTTTGTTTTGGGCCTGTTAAAATAACACCTAATTTAGTGTTATTATTTAGGTATTATTAATTTTAAAACATTGATTTCTTGCCTACCTACCACGAGCCAGACAGAATGATAAGGACTTTCAAACAGACTTATTACTTATTGTAGACTTCTGAGGCT
The DNA here is from genome assembly GCF_018350175.1 of Felis catus. NCBI lineage: Eukaryota > Metazoa > Chordata > Mammalia > Carnivora > Felidae > Felis > Felis catus. The sequence goes on from NC_058369.1 coordinate 106,788,757, forward strand.
ATTCCTATTATTTCTCAAGACCCGAGTCCTCGAGAAATCAAGTGATCTGTATTAAAATAAGTGGCTCAAGTACAAGAGAGCCAAAATTAAAACCCAGCCTGATGGACTCCACACCTAGTACCATTTTAAGTGCTCTTTTTATCATCATCACTAACCTTTTCTCAAAATGTGTATGATTTCTCCAACAGCTCTTTTAAGATTATCAAAATCTAAAATAATTGCCCTCAAAGGCTGCAATCTAAAACACATTCTGTACATTCATGAAACCAATCAGAAACCCTATGAAAGCAAAACATAAAGAAAAAGGTTAGCGCATAGAGTGGTGTTTAGTGCAAAATAAGAAATGATGAGTGACTGAGTCATGACTGGCTTGTCATCAGTATTCATGGCTGGCTTAACAGGAAGGGAGCAGCAGTTCAACTTGTTCCCAAGTCAAATGGGTTGTCTTGATGGCCATGGAAATGGGCAAAATTATTCAGTACAATTTAAGTTTAAACTTATGTTAATAATTTTCAAAGCAGAAAAATCTAGCAATCTGTGTATTCTTTCTAAGTATAATACCGTATCAAATGTGAAACAGAAACGGACTAACTCCATTTATCTTCCTTTCCTAGATGACAATATTTGTCTTTGTGCTTGAGTCATCAAATCTATTTACTCAAGTATGAAGCAAGGAAAAGAAATCTGTAGGGAATGCACTTCCCTATGAAATGGAGGCCACTTCCAAAGAAAGACTAGGTCTTGTCCACAGATCATCATCACACTGATATAACACTACTGAAATTATATAATCTAAGAATGCTGGTTCAGTTGCTCAGAACTTACTGCAAATGTGACTAGTTATACAATCACTCAGCCAGAGACTGTTTTCTCTTACACAGCACAAAATGTGGCCAGCTGTGTCCCAAATGTTTGCTACCGACCACAAGCGAGATCAGATACGAGAGTATAATTGGCCACAAACATAAGTTAAAGTATACAGCCTTTAGGTATTTGCCATTACACAAAAGAAAACCTGGTAACACATCTATATAGAAACCCTAATAATTTACCAAATACCTTAAACATCTATCTGTCAGTTTTATTATACATGCTCATATAAATAAATCACCATTAGCCTTCATAACAAAAACAACAGTTTTAAAACACAAACACCCTTCCAACTATTAAGTCGATGCTTAGTTTCAAGTGATTTTTTTTCCTCTCGCTGTATAACATTGCCTCCATAAGAATAAAGAATCCTCTTATAAGAAAACCTGATGATGTATAACAGGCAACTGAAAATATAAACTGAGTTATGTTGTAATGAGGCAGATTTGCTGTTGGAAAATGTACAAATGTTCTTCAAAATAGCTTTCACATGAAATGGGTTTTGATTGTTGCTTTGATCATTGGGTTAGAAGTGATGGAGGAAATCTTATCCACTATATAAGCTGAGTGTGGAAACCTGTATTAAGCAATCAGAGTAGCTTAAGTACAGAACATTAAGTCTCTAGAAATACCTTGTACATAGAAGTGAAATGGCAGAAAACAGAAATTTTCAGGCTTGCATAAATATATTTCCACTTTTCAATTTATAAGAGCAATTACTGCTGAGGGGGAAGGATATTTCATGGGGATTAATGACCAACTGAAGGTAATGATTCCTGCCCTCATGTTATGCCATCAACTCCCTTCAGAGATGAAACCTAATCAATCTGTCATTATTGAGATGTGGTATAGGTACTTCAAAAAAAAAAAAAAAAGAAAGAAAGAAAGAAAGAACTATCTCATTTGATGCCAATAAACTCCTGAAGATAAAGGAACATGATCATCTTCAGGAAGACCACTTTGATTGACTTTGTCCAAAAATCTGCAAAGAAATTTAACAGGCTGACTATTAAACTAAAATACTCGCCTACAGCCACATTCACATTAAGTCAGTGATTGCATAACCTTAAGAAGGCACAATTTCTCAGTGACTGTGAGGCTTCTTTGTAACATGATGTAACAATTGCTTTCTTTCGCCTACTCAATAAACATTATTTTGGGAGACAATTAAGCACCAGGCAATGTCTCAGGGGCAAGAAATAAAACTGTGACAAAGACATAGTCCCTAACCTCAAAGAATTTTTAGTCCACTGAGAAAGAGAGTCCAGTAATAAAGGAATTTCAAACTAGAGTACAGAACTGTACAATGCATAGGAGAAGCGTATATCTCAGGGTTTTTTTTTAATTTTTTTTAACGTTTGTTTATTTTTGAGAGAGAGAGGACAGAGCATGAACAGGGGAGGGACAGAGAAAGAGGGAGACACAGAATCCGAAGCTAGCTCCAGGCTCTGAGCTGTCAGCACAGAGCCCGATGCGGGGCTTGAACTCACCAACTGTGAGATCATGACCTGAGCCGAAGTCGGCCGCTTAACCAACTGAGCCACCCAGGTGCTCCTATCTCAGTTTTTAGAATGGGCATGAAAGGTGATTAGAAAAATTTGTCCACTGGAAAGGACCTTGAAGTAGAAAATAATTAGCTAAAATGCTGATCTCCCATATAGGGGTGATAGTGCTTCCAAATAAATGCCTAGAGATAATTTAGGAAAAAACAACCCATTCAAGCCAGTGCAAATTGTCCTGTATGACCCAACAAATCATGGCCTGGGTGATGAGAGGTAAGGCTAGACCTACACTAAAGGGAGACTCGGACATAAAGGTCCCTAGTAAACAACATCAATAGATCTAATCCTAAATTCAGTGGAAAAATCATTTGAGAGTTTTGAGTGAAGAACTGACATGATCCTATTTTAGAAAGTTAACTTTAACAGAGCAAAGGGAGGAGCAGGGTTGAACTTAGCTTCAACAGAGTTAAATGGAAAAACCATTCCTGTAATGCAGGCAAGGGATGATAGTGGCAGGAAAAATAGGGGCACAATGAATTTATCAAAGAATAATGAGGAAATAGGAGTTAAAATTTACTGAGTATTAATGAATAGGAGAAGAGATGGCATTCTCTAAGGTGAAAAGAGAAAACAGATTCACAAGGATACAAATGACTTTCACTATGAAACTTGCAGTTTGAGGCTAGGACATCCAAGTAGAGATGTCTGTTAGATATGTAGACAGGAAGGCCTTGCCCTGTGGAGAAAAGGCTAGGACAGAAATAAAGAGTATGAGTATATAGTTATGCTGATTAAAACATTCCAAGTGGATCAAACTGCCTAAGGGGTATAGTGAGAATAGACCAGAGAGATGAACTGAGGAGTCAGCTTAATATTCAAAACCATTTAGGTGATGGGAAGCTGTAGAAAATACATAAAGAAACATACACAGAGGCAAGTAGATGAGGTAGGAAAACATGAAAGAGCGTGTGTTGTCATATAAACTCCAGTGGAGTTTGTCTGATTCCTAGCATCCATGCCCTCCTCTTCCGGTAAAGCTGCCTTAACTGTGACTTGGGTAAACTCTTCATTCCACTCTCAGGTGTGTTCTTCAGACTTCATCCCTAGGATCCAGAAGTTGAAATAAGCATGAAATAAGCAAAACCCTGTGAGACTATTCTCTTTCTGCCTAAAACGATTGATTCAAGGGTGGGCACACACCTCAACTCAATTCAGTCAGTATGAGTACAATTTAGCCATAGGATCTGGCGTTACTTAGGAAACAGATTCTTCTGTTGAATAGGTCTGATGATTCTGTAAGGTTAAACCATATTATCTTCCTCCATAGCCTCCGAGAAGGGAACTGACCCAAAGGTAGGCAGGAAATAGGGATCCTTCAGATATCCCTTGAGCTCTCACACAGAAGCCGGTTACAGTTTTGCAGTTCATTCTCTCCCCATCTTCCTACCAAGAGTCTCTGTCTGAAATAGTCCCATGCTTCCTCACTTTCAGACACTTAGTCTCCCTAGAAAACTGCTACAGGTTGGCTTATTTTCATTTTAAGTCTTCTGACTGTAGAAGAAATATAAAATCATGGGGAAATTCAATATTGGAGAAATTACAATGCAGGACATTAAATTTAGCACCAACCCCACTATTCAAGGATATTAACTGTTAAAATCCTGATTTAAAATGTATATAACTAAATTAAAATTCTTCTGCCTAAAACAGAAATAGACCTTAAGGAAATGTATGAAATGTCCATTTAGGCTATTTTGAATGGCAAGACTGTAGATGAATTTTTTTTTTCATTTCCCTGTGAGAGTTAACCTGTCATCTCTGCATATTACCTAAATATCAAGGAATTTCAGATTTTGAGATTTTTTTTTCTTTCCAATTTACCATGGCTAACCATTCACTCACAGAGATTACAGGGATCCAGAAATGAAATAATCAGCATCTGTCATTCTCCCTTTCTCCCCAAAGAGGCAAAAATTCTGTGGTTGAAATCTTAAGGACTTCAAGAAGAGAATGGTGTCATAAAAATAAAACAAGTAACCTGTATATGTATAAAAAATACAACTCATCAGCTTCATACCACTAGCAGGTAGGCATAGGGGATTTGGAAATATCCAACAAGAGTTAAGTTTGATTCTAGACTGTGTATTTTAAAATGTTGATTTAAACCAGTTACTGTGTATAACTTTATCAAAGTTAGATGGTAATATACAGACTTAGTCACATAATCTTAACAAATCTTAGCAGGAGTTTATAGCTTTGGGTTTAACCCATCAGTCTAACACCAACTAACTTGGGCAAGAAATTTTGTCCACTATTGTAAAGTAAGGAAGTTTCGTTTTTTGGTTTTTCTTGTTGTCAAAATCGGAGGGGAAAAACTGATTTTTTTTTTTTTTGCAGAATGAGTTCACTGTTTCAAGGATTCAATATTTCTGATGAAATGCCTTTTTTTAATACATCACATTTTATTAAAAATTTTCATCAAAAATTACATTGAAATAAAGCCTCGTGTTCTTTTCCAAGCAAGTTGAACTGCTAGGCAGTGGCATCTTATTTTACATATAACTCTCCATGTAGTTGTGTGGAATTTAATGAAATAACATTTGAGCAGTAAATAATATATCAAATGCTTTCTCTCCTGATAGCCCACATCTTAAAATAGATTCAATGTGTACCATACCTTTGAAAGTTCAAGTGAGATTTAAGATGACTCCCAGATATTTTAATTCCATGATATAAATTAATGGCTTCAGCAAATATTCTAATGTTACATTTCTCCTTACAACAATTCTTTCAACAGTTGATGAGTCCTAACCAGAGCTGATATTAAAATCATGCTCTAGAGAAACATAATTTTAACCTGTCAAGTAGTTCAGATCCTTTCCAAGATAGAATAAGAATTAATTTTATTTAAGGCAATAAAATTTACTGCATATACCAAAAATTTGTGGAAATTATAAGAGATTTACTCTTTAACTCTTGAGTCATCCCTTAGCATAAATCCTTAACATAGAAAGTCTGTATTACCTTCCTTTTTGTCTTCTCTGTCCCTACTAACAATCCAGAGGTGGACTTTCCACAAGTTAGGTATCTCAGTATTTTCTCTCATTAATGTATGTGCTTGTCTCAGCAAACAAAATAAAGTATTTGAGAGCATTGTTTTTTAATTAACAGGTGACTAACAATGAGGGACTATTTTCAGCATGTATATTGTGATTTCAAAACTCTCCAATAAGGAATTCACAATATGTCTCTTGCTGCTATAGATTAGATTATTTCCAAAAGAGGCCCCTCTACTGCTTAGGTATTATTCTGTTGGCTCGACTGTTTTTTGGTTTGGGGGGGGGGGTTTCTTTGGCTGGGGAGGGGGAGTAGAAAGAAGGATCCTGGGAACGTAGCAGAGATAACCTACTTTCAGGATCTCCTACCTTTTTGAAGGCTCTGGGTGTTTTGGTCACATCAGTCCTCAAATCGTGATGGGGGAGGGCAGAGGAAGGGAAGTGGGGAGAAAGTGAGGTCCTTTTACTTTATCACAGTTATCCCACAACCTCCTCTGGAATCTGACTCCTGTTTGAATTTAGGTAACAATTAAAAAGCAGTGATGCCCAACTCTCTGCCCTAGCCAAATGCATTTGAGACTTTTCCATTAAAGAAACATTCATCGGGGCGCCTGGGTGGCGCAGTCGGTTAAGCGTCCGACTTCAGCCAGGTCACGATCTCGCGGTCCGTGAGTTCGAGCCCCGCGTCAGGCTCTGGGCTGATGGCTCAGTGCCTGGAGCCTGTTTCCGATTCTGTGTCTCCCTCTCTCTCTGCCGTCCCTCGTTCATGCTCTGTCTCTCTCTGTCCCAAAAATAAATAAACGTTGAAAAAAAAATTAAAAAAAATAAAAAAAGGAAAGAAACATTCATCTCTCAAGCCAAAATTCCGACCTCTGTTTGTCCATAGTCAGGAAAGTCTCTTTAGCTGTTTATACTATGCAGAGATAGCAGGCTGGAGTCCTGACCTATCACTTACCCTTCACTGTAGCTTCTAAAGCACCTCTTAAAAACTCTAGCCTTTAGGAAGTACAGTGTGAAAAACCACTGGTCTAGAATGGTCTGTCAGGGTCCTTCTGGGTCCCAAACCCTTAGATTTGGCATCACCCAAGACTAGCAGTTTCTGTGGGTAATGTTATATCCTTCCTTAGTTATTTAGGATTAGTTATTTAGTATTAATACATCAGGGGTTACATTAGGAACTATATTTCCAATGCATTCACCATGATTTGGGGACACAACTGTAAGGCAGATTGTGGTCCTGGATCTCTAATCCACCAGAAATGCCAATATTCTAGTTACCTCTCAAGGGATGGAATAAAAGATGAAGATAAAGATTAGATGAATATAAGTAAATAGCAGAAAAAAAGAAATTCAAAGGAATTTTTTTTCTGTTAAGAAATAGGCTGGCAAATTTAGGTTTTCTTTTTTATTAAGATTAAGAAGACCCCCACCAGTATATTATGTTGTCCGGATACCTAGGTCAAGGGCTGGATGAAAACTTGAATCCTGTAACTGGACCCTACAGATCTGTCTGGAGCTGACACTGCCCTCTGGCTGCCAATTTGGATAAAATCCTTACAGAAAAAAAGATCTACAGCTCTTGGGGAAGAAGCACCTTCAGCTTAGGAAATGAGGTTTTTAATACCATTCTCCGAGTCACTCATCTGGGTCGTGAAGTCAGTACCGTCTTCCTACGCTCCTAACAGTACAGCACTGCTAAAGGGCCTCATCCCGCTCCTGTCGGTTTTAAGCATTTGATACTTCCAAGGAGAAGACATGTTTTTAAAACCCACCTTCCGTAAGAATAAAAATAAACACACTTCATAGAAAATCACAATGAGACCAATTCTTTCACCAGCATCTCTGGCTTTCCCATGTTTTTGCATAATGAAAGGGCTAATATAACATAACAAATCCTAAACTGTTTTCGCAAGGAGTGGAAAAAAGATGTGTAAAAGTATGCTCTGTCTTGCTTCCTTCTGTTCACAATGTATCTAAATAAAACAAATGGTGTTCTTGCTCTTTCTGTCTGTTTCCCAATCTGTTTGGATAGTAGCCACCATTCCACAGCCAACCATAATATCTGACACTTCCTGACATCATGAAAGCCACCATCTGTCTATCACCAAAACCCTGTACTTTTTAAAGACTACTTGGCTTGATCCTTAATGAAGCTTCACGTTGAAAGCACAGATCAGTGTAGAAGGGATGCAGGGAATAACTGACACAAGGAATCTGTATAAAATCACGTTTTCATTAGATTCAGTCTGAAAACACAAAGTGAAATGTTAAGGCCCCTTTGCAGGCAGATAAACCTCGGTTTAGTTTCAATTGTGTTTCATTTCCGATTTGCCTGTGAAAGTTTAGACAGGGTTGGACACCAAGAATAAACCTCAACTAAAACCTAAGCCTTAAATCCAATATTTTCAGTCTTGTAAAATTAAACAGTTAGACATGGCTTTGCACTGTGTATATTTGAACTATGGAAAAAGAAGAAAAAAAATCCATCACTTACTTTCCCAAGGCTTGAGAAACTCATGCCATTTAAAACTGAATCAACTTCTTCTTTAACACCTGAGCGATTATCCAGGAAACAAAGGAGGTTCTGTATGTCTTCACTTGTAAATGTCACAGGTGAACACAAACAACTGAGTGCTGGCAACATCAAGTCACTCTTTGTTTTATTAAACTGTTGTACCTCTATATGTGCAACTAGGGAGTATGTTAACAAGGGAGACTGAGAAGATTTTCCTAGGTGATTTTATTAAGTTCTTGCAGAAAAAGTAAAACTTTCCAGGTGGCAGACAGAACAACGACTTGCATATACAAATTTCATCACTGCACACCCACTGCTGTGATTATGTGGTATGTCGCCTTTCCACCAATCTCCTTTTTTCCCCCCTCCCTCCTTACCTCAATATCATTCCTGTGGTTCCTGTAACAATTTCATAAATCCAAGTTTTAGGAAGTCATGTGCTTTCCTCTAGCAGTGAAAAAAATACTAGTGGGCACAAAAATACACACAGACTACATTCATGTATGTGTATGTATGATGTACGTATTTATACAAACACATAGCAAGAGACAGACACAAGGTGTGTGTGTGTGTGTGTGTGTGTGGTCTAGAATAGGCTAAGTTCGAATCTTAAACGGGGGGAAAACTACTCGTGGAATTCTATATGAGAGTCCTTATAGGACATGAAGTTGATTTGTCCAGAAAATACCTTGGTCAAATAAGATTAAGTGCTTATTCTATAGCAGGTACAAGATCAAGCCATACATACTACTTCATTGGATTCTGTTCTGGTCACTTTTATTAGCCTGTTTTGTTTAAAAGGAAATTGAGGCTTAGAGAAGGTAACTAACTTGCCCAAGATGCCCCACATCTAGTAAGTTTTGGACCCCAGATTCAAAACAAAATGGCCCGAGTTAGACTCTGTGCTACATTACTTTTCGGTTAGGTGATGGACCCTGATACATTCAACTATGACATGATAAACTTGGAGAGGGGTGGAAGGAGAGTAGGGAACATGTGAACGCCAGAAGATCTGCATCCACATTGGTGACAGCCTACAGAATCACCATCATGAAAGTCTCAATACTTATTTTTACAAGTCCTCTGGAAAGGCAAGTGACACCAAGCCAGTCTTAAAGGAAAAAAAATCTTACTGCATTTTGTCCCACATTGTACTTATTGAAAGAGCCCTGAATTCATTAAAAAGTAGCCTCATTGCTATTCTTTGCCTGTCCAACTCTTCATCAATGTTTTCAGATGGAAAGTGAAGAATGAATTATCCACTTGAAATAATAGTGAGGGAGGCAGAATGATTCACTTGAACAGATAGTCTGTTATAACACTAGACTATTACTCCATTCTAACAGGTACTTAAAATCAACAGTTGTATTTTCAACATGATATCTGAGGTCCTTCCTGTCATGGAAATAGCTTTAATTGTTTTTTTCTGGACAAACTTACAACGAAGCATCTATCTTCCTATCACTGGGTCTTCCACTCTGTTCATCACCTTACTTAATAAAATACCTCAGTAAGTAAAAATAGACAGCCATGAGCTGAAATACAAACAAAACAAGCAGTCAGTCCCTTTACTGTGTGTGTGTGTGTGTGTGTGTGTGTGTGTGTGTGTGTGTGGCCTGAGTAGCATGGTAGTGTTGACACTTTCCACGGACATTAAATTTTAATCTTAAACTTAACAACCTTTAATGTCCTCTTATTTGTTACATACAAATGCATATTCATTTCATGTCACACTTGCATCTACTAGGGAATTAAGGTTCATCTTCCCAACGTGGAGATGGGTCTTTGTACTTTTTAGAATGGAAACAATACACGAGAAAAAAGTGAAACCAGATTGTTTAAATAAAAAGCAAATAAATTATTCAGACCAGCTGTTTAGATTTGGAAAAAAGAAACTTTCCCATGTTGATCAAAACCCCTTAATTTGTTTGTGTTCCTGTCAAAGAACAGGGTACAAATATGTCGGGACCAAAGTGCTCTTATCTGCTTCAACTGTCTGGTTCAAACTGAATAGCCATAGCTACCTCAATGTATCCTACTTCTTGGAATAAAGATTTTTTAGAAAACAGCTTTTGGTAATGATGATCACTTTTACTTTAAAAAGAGCCAGTATGTTAATGAAAACATCTATTTGCTATTTTTCAAAGATGGACAAGTTCCAGGGACTATAATATGTGTACCTTCTAAAAACAACAACAAAAAATGCCATGAAAAAAAGAGGGAGAGAGATACTGTTTATTCATTATCCCTCCATGTCTTAAAGGATTTTTATTTGGGAATCAATAAATCTAATGTTCATTTAAATTTTCAATACAAAGGCTACTTTGCTTTCATCCCTTCAATCTTAATGCCTTTTTTTACATAGATTTACTGTGTTTTGTTCATATTAACTATACCCCACAAATAGAAAAATTAACTTAAGAGATTCTCACCTCTGTGTGTAATACCATAAATTTGAGGCCTTTCCTTTTTTATATAATGTTACATGTAATGAATGATTCCTAAATAGTCTTCTGTGATTATAAATTGAAAGCAATGATCTCTCAACACTGAACTCTTACATAATTACTTTTCATAATACATGCAAGTCCAAGTACTTGCTTTATAAATTTAAAAACTTAAAAAGTAGAAGGAATTTTTAGTCTACTGATGAAAATTATACCAAATTTACAGTGTAAATTTCCTGTGAATTTTTGTTTCTGCAGTAGTTTTTGGTGGTATCGAAGTAACTCAAAAGATAAAATAAAAACCCTGATGGTCCAGAGAGACACCCTGGAAGGAACTTTGTATCTAATATTCCTGTTTGAAGGAAGCAACTAAAATAACACATCTGTCATCTCCCCACCAGGCTTGGTTCTTTTCTAGTAAGTTGTTGCACAACGCCATTTACTGGGTATGCAGGCTATTTGAACAGTGCCTGCAGTGTAAGTGTTGGCTAGAGAGAGGAAGAAAGAGAGAAAAAAGCATTCGTAATTTATATTCAACATCAACAGCCCCAAAGATATTTGTAGAAATACCTAGAGTATAGGGAGTTGTGTTGTAAGCGGTATGTCTTTCATTAGTTATGCAAATTTACCAAACTAAATGAAAAAAAAAAAAAAGCTTGCATCGAGTAAGAATGTTTATAATATGACCCATAGCTTTGATACAGTCCTGTTTAGACTCCTATACTTCTTAATCACAAGTAACAAATTGCAACACAGCTATTTTGTACAAAATATAGATGTTGGTGACATTGCCTTCAGAGAATCTAGACAAACATAACAATATTAAAGGCAAAAAGTAAAAAAAGGTACAAGATACTGAGGATATTTAGATTACTAATGCCATTGGACTGATGACAAGGAAAACAGGTAAAATATAGGAAGTAAAAACATAGTAATTCATACTTGTTTTTTAAAAGAATTTACACTAAAAAGAAAGTGAGGACTATAAGAAATAGACAAATCTTAAAAGCAGGTTTTTTATGGCTAGAAAATCTATGGAAACTTTTTGTACGTTTTATTATTCTTTGCAAATCCCTGCTATACACACGCCCATATTTATATATACACACGCCCATATTTATATATACACACACACCTACATACTATATAAATATATACATGTAACTTTTGTATCAAAATATTTACTTTTTCATTTAAAAAGAGCTTGGACCATACCATACATACTGCTATAGCCAAGCAATGTCAAATAATTCTCCTCGCCATTGTCCTTTGCTTCCATAATTAATTTCAATTAAAAAAACCTGGCAAATTAGTTTTTTTATTGTCTGAACTTCTGTTAACACTGACTCTTTAGTTTCTACCAAGATAAGCATGACACACAAACACATGCCCGCCATTACTGTGCTTTGTTTTATTCCTAACTCTTATTATAAATTTCATCATGATAAAAATGACTTTTCCGGGGCGCCTGGGTGGCTCAGTCAGTAAGTGTCTGACTTCGGCTCAGGTCATGATCTCACGGTTCATGGGTTCAAGCCCCGCGTCAGGCTCTGTGCTGACAGCTCGGAGCCTGGAGCCTGCCTCTGATTCTGTGTCTCCCTCTCTCTCTGCCCCTCCCCCACTTGTGCTCTGTCTCTCTCTGTCTCTCAAAAATAAATAAAAGGTGAAAAAAAATGACTTTCCTTATTTCTCTTTTTCTAACTGAAGAGATTTCTTTTACTTTAAAGGCAATAATATAGGGTAAGAATATTGCACTATTGGGGAAAACTCCAAATGTAAGGTTCCCACCTTTAAAATTTTTAAGGTATATATTTTTCCTCATATTCAAGTCATGCTTGCATATTCTTGGTCATTTAGAAAATATAAACAACCAGAAGAATCCAAGAATGTCCTATAGAGGAAAAAAATGTCCCATAGACTCTCCATCAATAAATATCAGTTACTAAGATTTCAGTGTATATTTTTTAACCTTTATTTTAGAGAAATTAGAAAAAAAATCCTATGGTCCTGATGAAACATCAATTACAATTACTTACTTTCATAATACCTGCCTTACTCACTAATTAAAAAAAAAACCCTGTTAAATTAGTTTCTTGATTAGTAACTTATATCTACGATGTCCAATAACTTTATCCCTTAATGAAACTGATGCATATTTTAATGATCCAAAAGATAATTTAAATCACAGAGCACTTATTCAATAATTCTTGTTATTTCTAATATTGTTCTTACTGAAGGATCCACCTTCACAAATCTTAGCATTCTAAGCCTAAAATCTTGTGCTGGCAAGTCTTACACCCTCAAAACAAAACAAAATAAAACAAAACAAAAACAACAACTTTCTTTCAATATACCTTTCTGGCCACCTAACATTTTCCATCAAGTAGGTACACTGGCGATTTCAGTGTGCCAATTTCAAATTTCTCCTCTCGGTCCCCAATTCATTTCATCCTTTCTGATCACAAAACTAAGGTCTATTTGCCCGGAGAAGAACTGTCTAATTACTGCTTGTAATTTAATTTTGTGAAGTTCTTTTTTTTTCCTTTTCTCCTTTTCTTTTTCCACAGCCAAATTAATTGTTAACGTTACCTTACATGGTTTTACAGGGAAGTAACTACATGTTTATTTCAGCGTTTAGATCTATCATGCAAAGCCCGCATGGCTTTCTAGACTCACAGTAGTTTCTTTCACTCTTGTTTGAATGCTCTTTATCCAGTGCCATATGTAATTAACAGTAGTAAAAGAACATTTCCAAAGACATTAGGTTTTTAGTTTGTCCCAAAAAAAGGAAAATTTAAACGGTACAGCAGCCCAATTATTCTTTTGACACTTACTAAGCTTACAGAATTTGAAGTTTTTTACAAATTTTTCAATTAACATCACAACTTTCTTAGCAATGAATTTCTAAGCATAACTACCAATCTTTTCTAAGGAACTGTATTAAAGAGCTCCTTGTTATTTTAACCCAAATAACTCAACAACCTTTTTGCACTATAAAGTAAATATGATTTAATGTAATTATGATGATTTTTGTACAGCACGGTATGATAATTACAGGATATTATTTGGAACTTCTATTATATCTCAGTTCTAACTTACTTATTATAGGAACTAGCACTCCAAGTTAAAAAGTGGTGACAAATTCAACCTAAATGTATCAAAGATGAAATATGCATATATAAAAATGAAAATATAGAATAGTTGAAGTTTTTTTTTTAATATCCTCCATCCAGTAGATTGGATACCAATGATTTTCAATATATGTAAATGCAACAGGTGTTTGTGTTTTCAATATACAGCCATCCATCTTAAAGAGATTAAATAAATGATTCTAGCACTATGAATCAAAATGCTGCATCTTGCAAAAGGTATACCAAAACCCAAGGTGTCTACTATGTTTATATTACTTGATTTTATCTCCTTAAGCAATGAAGCACAAGAAGGAACTTCCTCTCCAAATTTTCAATCTCCCAGCTTTTTTCTTCATCTAATACTGCTTCATTTCACAAATCAAAACAATTGCAATGTGGACATCTGCATGCAGACACTCTGATTTGCAAGAAACTACATTTACAAAAACAAAACACCAGGAAATGTGAGGGAAAAGAGCTGCCACCCAGAATCCTGTCGCTAAGCAACAACGGGATGTCTCTCTTCAGTAACCAAATTATCCAGACATCCCCTGTGGGCTCCAGGGCTCTATATGATTTCTATCATTTGACTTTAACTTGAGCCATTTCTGGTCTTTTTCACTTCAGGCAATCAACGCTATTCTGTCAAGTTCATGGGGTAGGGATATCTGTCTCAAAAATGGTCACAACAGTCCCCTTGGATATTCCACTGTCTAACATACCATCTTATGGAAGAATACTTGGAGGAAGTGATAAAAATAACATGAATAGCAAATATAGGTATCTGTGAAAGGGAGTAACTGCAATGAATGAAGATTTTTTATATGCAAAAAAGTTAATGTTTGTTGATTTTCAATGAATTTTTTTCTACATGCAAATTTGTCAATGTCAAACATAAGGATATATTTATCTAAAATTACCTATTAGTAGTAGAATTGCCTGTAATGGCCCACCAATGACACTATTCTCTAGGGGAACACACTCTAAGCTAAACTCAATTTTTTTTTTTTTTAATTCTGGAAAATACCTTTAGAAATGTATACATATGCCAGACACCTAGGACTTCTGGAACCTGGCAAAACACTTTTTTTTAATAGGAATGATGCCATGTTAACAGATGGGTGTTAGTGTAGGCATGCCAGGGAATCAAAATGTACATCACGTTCCACTACAAGGGGGCAGAATCTCATCCAGAAATGTCCGTCTGTGCCACTGGCTAAAGGAATATCCTGTTTCAGCTCCACCTAAGAGCCAGGTCACTTAAAACACTAAGTTCTAAAGCCACAAAACAATTTTATTGTTGGATTTGGGGGGAGTTGCTTTATTTTGGTGGGGTTTTTTGTTTTTGTTTTTTTTGTGTTTTTTGATTTTGTTTTGTTTTTTGTTTTGTTTTGTTTTGTTTTGTTTTTGGCTCTTGGCTTTTGGGTTTAAGAATTCACATTCCTCTTGAAAACTAGGACAAGAGCCATTACAATGAAATTTTAAGCACCAAAAATTCTATTATGGTCAATTTCATTTTTCAACTGAATGGCTTGCCTAAATAGGAAAAAAAAATTTATGGAAGCCAGCATATAATTTTTGTTAAGGCAGAAAGGATCTCTTGAGTTCTACTTAATTATTTTGAAACTTTTCTGTTTCCCTCCTTCTTAGAATCTATAGAAGCTCATCTTACAAGGACAATAAAGAGTATCACTACAACTGTCCTCCCTACTATACAGAATTTTACCAACAGCCAGAAGTGAACATGCTACACAGAAATTAGCCGCTGGTTCAAGAATGTTCACCAACTGTGGTATTAAAGAGGAAATTCACATATTCTCTGGCTTTGACTAGAAGACAGATATTCCCTAAAAAAATTCAAATTAGGAGACTTTGTATTTTAGGTTCCTGTCTCCCTTGAATTTATGATTTCATAACACCTACCAAAGCAATCTTCCACTGATATCACAGTAAATCATTCATGCGTTATGGGTTTTAATTCTGACCAACCTAATGTTTTGATCTTTGGTGATAATGGAAGCTTGGAGGGTAATACCAACTGTAGAGATGACTGTTTAAATTAGATCTGAAAACAATTTCATCTTAAAATTCACACAACTCATATTTGTATTTGCTTTCAATACGAGTTAGATTATGCCAGTTAAAAGTATATCAAATTTCATAAGGTATGAAAAATAATTATTTTTACCAAATTATTTTAAGAGGTCATTAACATATACTCCCTAATCAGTGTTCATGAGATACTTTTACAATTTTTTTATTTCACCATTTATAGTAGAAAGTAAATTAAAGCCTTTTAGAATATAAAGGAGCACTGTTATTTTATATCATCGCAGATCATATAGCATTAAATGTGACCTTCATCATTTGTGCATTTGTTTTTAAACTTTCACTTTTTTCTTTTTATTGTTACTGTGGTTACTGAGGAATAAATGATCCTTATTATAACACAGAAACAAAGTTCAGGTAGAATAAATGTATCATGTTACAGTAAGTAAAATAACACTCCAGCTACAGAAACAGTTATAACCAGATATACCTGGTATATATTTTAATACTACCTTTCTAAATTCAAGAGAAAATGAAATTCAATATTAAGATACATGGAGATCTCTGGTTTTTAAATTCAGAGCCAATCAATGATTATTGGTAAAACTCCAAAAACTAATACCTTTCCCATCGACCAATCAGTAATTAAATACACTGCAGAACTTAGAAAAGTAACATATTAGTTAAGTTGTATGAACCATACAAAGGCATACTTCTTCTTTTATGAACACAAATACCCCAACTAAATTTCTCTCACAACATGAATCACAAAAATGCGTGGTAGTTAATAGCTACAAAACAAGACATTATTTTTTCATCTTTTTCCAAATATATTACTCCTTTTGGTAAATTACTGTGAAAAAAAAAGTGCAGCTGTTGCAAACACAAAGTTACCTCCCATTGGCTATGAGAATTATCTAAATGTTACTTGCTTTCATTTGCTCTTCTCATTTGCAAATGTGCCAAGTCGACTAGCCTTTCTATTAAAATAAAGACTACCTTAGCCAAAGAAGAAATTGGACAGATTCTCAGCTATGTCTGCAAACATGCAGAGGAAAAATACACTAATGGAAGCAGCATGATTCTTCATTATGGACCCCTCCAGGTCTTGAAAACCATCCAAGGAGCTATCTCATCAAAAGTTGAAAATCTTCCAAGGATCCCTTCACACACACCCTTTTTAAGTGGTGAGTTTCGATCAAAGATTGTTTCCACTGAAAGGGTTGAGAGGAGCTTCTGGAATGATTTCCATTTTCTGAATCTCATCCAACTTCTATCCAAGCATTGCAAGAGGTTCAATATACCTCATTCCACTTTTAAGGATGAAATACTTCCAAAGAAGAATCATCACCATGATTTCCAAGGACATGTCTTGCCTATGGTTTGGTGATAGAAATTGTCCAGTGGATTCTGCATTTCCTTCTAAATATGTATCTCCCTTCAACCCCAAGGAATGAAAATATTCCAAGGTCTCTTTCAGTCAAGAATCTCCTCATGCTTACTTACACATACATTACAAATGTATCCTCTTTTTACTATGGAAACAATTTCAACTAAGATTCTTAAAATTGTGAAAAAGTTTGCCACTGAAAAGTAATTCCCAATCACATTGTTTTTACTTTGAGGTAGATTTAAGTTTCAGGTAGGCTAAAACATTTTTAAATAAACAACAAAGAAAATTATGCAGTGTCTATTCATATATAGAACAATATCAATAATATATTATCTTTATACTTTATTTTTTTATGTTATCACTTATTTCTTCCTATTCTAAATTAAATTAATCAAATAATGTAACCCTGAGGTAAGAAGTTAAACTTGGGATAATATTTCAAGAAGAAGGGGCGCCTGGGTGGCGCAGTCGGTTAAGCGTCCGACTTCAGCCAGGTCACGATCTTGCGGTCTGGGAGTTCGAGCCCCGCGTCAGGCTCTGGGCTGATGGCTCGGAGCCTGGAGCCTGTTTCCGATTCTGTGTCTCCCTCTCTCTCTGCCCCTCCCCTGTTCATGCTCTGTCTCTCTCTGTCCCAAAAATAAATAAAAAACGTTGAAAAAAAATTTTTTAAAAAAAAAATATTTCAAGAAGAAAGGAGATCTGCATGTGTTCTCATAGTGTAGAGAAAGAATTCAGGCTTCAATGGACCCA
Source organism: Felis catus (assembly GCF_018350175.1). Classification (NCBI taxonomy): domain Eukaryota; kingdom Metazoa; phylum Chordata; class Mammalia; order Carnivora; family Felidae; genus Felis; species Felis catus. Next base: position 106,806,470 of record NC_058369.1, read on the forward strand.
AAAGCACTGTTAAAATGAGGCTAAAATACATAAGCTCAAGAACAAAGTAAAGCCATTGATGTTCTCTCAAGGTCATTTCCAGAACTACTCTGTCCCTCTGAATTGATGGACATTTGTTGGCAGCAATCTGGCCTTTCGTTTCTTCAACCATAATGGGGTACTTTGAATTTGCACAGTTTACTTCTAGCCCTACCTCTTGCTTTGTGAATGTGTTCAGGTAATACGTTTTCAACAGGCTTTCAGAGTATTCAGCTTAGTTAAAATTAGGCAATTTTATATAAGGAGACTTTGGAAGCTAACTTATATTTGCAATGGCAAAAAAAAAATCAAACAAACCCAGTATCCAAGACTAAAGAATAAGGTATTTGGGGAATACAGTATATTCTTAAGCTAAAACACCTGTTAAAGTTATTTGAGATATAAACGAATATCAAAATTATGTTCACTTCAGGTGTACAAAATAGCAATTTGATATTTGTATATGCTGTGAAACTATCACTACCGTAAGTCTGGTCAACACCCATTACCACACAATTAAAGATTTTTTTTTCTTGTAATGAGACCCTTTAAGATCTACTCTTTTAGCAACTTTCAGATATGGAATACAATTTTATCACCTATTATCACCACGCTGTACATTACATCTCAAGTCTTATTTTATAGCTGGAGGTTTGTATCTTTGGATCACCTTCACACATTTTACCCCCCTTTAAAAATTAACTAATTTATCAAAAAACGCTTTGTAAAAACTGGTTTCATTAAAATTAGGGTTTCAGTAAAATCAAATATATTGTTTCCTTTAACATGGCTTAATTCACATCCCTGGTGAGTAAAAATTATTCCAAGTTTATCTTTCACCTTCCAGGGTTATTCAGAGTAAAAAAAGCTACAGAGATCTTTGAAACTAGAACAAAAAGAATGAGTCCAAATCCCATTGTCCCAGCATGGCTACTTCTATGTACTTGCTGTCATTAACACATTTTTTATGGTTGTAATCACACTGCACACATCCTATTGTTAACATCTTTTTTTCTACTTAATGCAGTATCAAAAATATTTTGCATGTAGCTCTTTTTACAAATAAAGTTTTTAATTTCTTCATTGTATGCCATTAAATGAACATACCACTAGAAATTAAATGATCATTTTTTTCCTATTTTTAAACAATTAGCTTGTTTCTAGTCGTTCACTTTCAGTAACAACACATTTTTAAATAAGTTTTTCCTCACAGATTTTTAAATACACTTTGGGAATAATTTTAGATTTATAGAAAAGTTACAAAGCAGTACAGAAAGCTCCCATATACCCCTCATCACAGCCTTTAGTTTCTTCTAATGTTGTATTACATTGCCATGGTTCATTCATCAAAATTAGGAAACCAACATTGGGACATTACTATTAACTCTAGACTGTATCATGAATTTTTCCAGTTTCCCCCATTAATTTTTTAATGATACTACACATTGATATTTAGGAAAAACTAGGCTACTGGGGCACCTGCGTGGCTCAACTGGTTAAGCATCCAACTTTGATTCAGGTCATGACCTCACAGTTCATGGGTTCGAGCTCTGTGCTCAGAGTTCCGTGCCTGGAGCCTGCTTCGGATCCTGTGTCTCCTTCTCTCGCTGCCCCTCCCCTGCTCACACTCTCTCTCTCTCTCACTCACTCAAAAATAAATAAACCTTAAGAATTTTTTTTTAAAAAAAGAAAAAAGTAGGCTACGTTTATATAAGGATGAAAGACCAAAAAATGGCTCATTGGGTTATTGTATTAGTTTTGTGTTATGTACCATGAAATCTCTTGCCACCTTTAATTTTTAAGGCCAACTATTTCTCCTCTACAATAGTGAAAGTAAACTAATGTAGTAATTAAACATTAGAAATATAAACAGGTATGTTCCTGTATAAATTTAATTATCTAAAATGTTACTGGGGAGAATATATTTTAACACAGTGTGTGCATTTTGCTCAATCTTTGTACAGACAGTCCATCTTTATTGAACTACACTTATTTGCTCTCTCTGTCAAGTGCTGCAAAAGGACAATACAATGTACCTAAAATAGTTGACTCTCCCCTTTCAGAGGCTTATAAATCCAAAAGTCAGGAAAATAGTCAATTCACAAAGTGACTATGTAAGCACTGGGGCAATGGAAATCACAGAAATGATCACAGAAATTTTCCTGACACATAATCAGAAGCTACTGAAAAGAAAAAAATTAAGACTAACAAAGATGTTGGGGCGCCTGGGTGGCGACTTCGGTTCAGGTCACGATCTCGTGGTCCGTGAGTTCGAGCCCCGCGTCGGGCTCTGTGCTGACAGCTCAGAGCCTGGAGCCTGTTTCGGATTCTGTGTCTCCCTCTCTCTCTCACCCTTCCCCATTCATGCTCTGTCTCTCTTTGTCTCAAAAATAAATAAACGTTAAAAAAAATAAAAAAAAAAAGACTAACAAAGATGTAGGCAAAATAAATTGCAGAAAAGGAAGGTTTTTGCCAGAATTTTTATCACTGTGTGTACTTAGGACTATATATAGTTAATAGTGATTGCCAGTGCTACTGAGGGCTTACTGTGTGCCAAGGACTGCTGCTGGGCAGGTCAATCAATCACCAAACAAGCAGAAGCACAGATATCCCCCAAAATAGCTAATTCAGACTCCCCAATTCAATGAACTGTAGGTTCAATATTAGCCTCTGAATCAGAATGAAAACATTAATTTGACCTACAGACATACATAACATCTATTGAACACTTTACGCTGTTGTAGGTATACTTTGATACACTGTACATGAATTTAATCACTTAATCCGAATGACCTTATGAAGATCTCCTATGAATTCCATTTAAAGTTGAAGAAACAGTCACCAAAAGTCACCTAACATACCCAAAATTATTAAAGTAGGAAGTAGAGGAGTCTATATTCAAACACTGGTTGCCTGTCCACTACCTACTGAGAAGGATAAACTGGGTGGTGGGGAGCAGTTCTGGGGTGGGGGGGGGGGAAGATAGAGATACTGAAGATTAAGAAGTTAATTAGCTGAAATGAAGTAGATCCTTTACTAGTAAGCTTAGCAATGAGTAGTAAAATTTAGATTTGAGAGTCAATAGTACACCAATTTATATTCCCTTTTTATAACACCAAAACTAATAGGAAAACAGACTACGTTTGCAACACACAGCATTAGGTTTAAAGTTACATGGATTCTCCTTCTGTATCATATAAATCTTCCATTGATTTCCCTGTTTTTGTTAATAAAAGATAAAACTTATTTTCGTTGGTGCCCAAACAACTATAGACATTAATTTCATTGACCGTGAAAGTTTTTACTTCAAGGGTTCTACAAATCTTTCCTTTTGTTTTTAATGTGTCTTCTAAGCCATTTTGAAAGTCCTCATGATACCCATGTTTTAAACTTGGCCCGTTTAGTCATAATTTGATCAGTCATTCCCAACTTTGAGGTAGGTTTTAAAAGATTCCCATTTAATCTTTCAGTGCCTAATAACAGTGCTAGACACTGATCTTGATCCACAGGTCGGGTAGTTACCAGCATGCTCCTATCACTCCCCCAGAATGAGCATAGCTTTCCCCAACGCAGGGCAGTTCACAGATTGACAGTATTTTCTCCTGATCCAAAAAAAATGAGACAAACTTTACTACAACACCCAACTATTGAGGCACTCTGTTCCTGTCCTTCCTGTTTCCCCTTCCCCTTCCCCTTTCATATGGTTTTATATCATGTTTGATATATTTATTAGAGGTGTGATTAAAAAGCAGAAGATATTTTCATAATCCTTAATGTTCAAATTTGCCCTACTTATTCTCTTTGTTCCTCACTGTTCTGAAGAGTAGAACTCAGAGAGCCTGTCTGACTCGCTCAGTAAAGCATCGGGCTCTTGACTTTGGCTCAGGTCATGATCTCACTATTCATGAGTTTGAGTCCTGCCTCAAGCCCGGTGCTGACAGAACAGAGCCTGCTTGAGATTCTCCCTGTCTCTGCACCTCCCCCACTGACATGCTCTCTGTCTCTCTGAAAATAAATCAACTTCAAAAAAAAATCCTTTAAAAATAGAAATAACTCATTTTCATCATTATTATTAAAGTTTATATATATTAAGTAGGTAATATAGACCTCATAGATACTAATATAATCTTCACAACAATCCTTTAAGTAACTAGTATATTATCCCATTCTACAGAAGCAATGAGGTAAAGTCAATCGTCCAAGATTACACATTGCTTACTTTGTGGTGCCAGGATTCATTATAGACATTTTGACTCCAGAACTCATGTAGTTAAACACATCATTGACATATTTAATGTATAATACAAAGAATTTCCTTCACTCACGTATTCATCATTGATGTAATATACAAAACATAACAAAATTATTATGCAAATATTTAGAGAGTAAAAAATAGCAAAAACTTTAAAAATTAACAGGGAATGTTGAAACTAGTTTTGATTCAAAGCCAAAGTTATATTTTCCCAACTACCCAACTATTTGTGCTAATCTAGCATCCCCATAAAGCAGCTACCACAGATAAACTGTGAAAGGTGTTATCCAAATGCTTGAATGGGTACATAATGTTTTCAGTGTTTACTTAAGTGTTTCATTCTATAATTACCATCTTCCCTGTTAATATTTCACCTTTAGTGTTCTTGATAGGGGCACATTTATTGCCTGAGCACTTCTGGAGCTAGTTAAAAAAAAATATATATTGCATGTAAATTAAAGTAGCTTCCAATGTGTAAATTGCTTCAAACGTATCTCAAGCCATATATGCTGATGTGAAACACACCCGGGATTTATTGACATTCATTCTGTTCAGGTAACTGCAGTCCTATATGTGGTCTTTTTATTGTTGACAGATATTGTAAGGCAAAAATAAAGCAAAATCAGCTTTACTATTTACAACATGACTAAAGGACTGACAGAATATATAATCTATTGTATTTTCTAAGAGAATCAACCAAGGAATTACAAATATAAAAGGAAAGACAATAATGTTCCAAATGTTTGCAATCAGGTAGTAAAATAACCCACCGTTATTGAAATAAAGCACACAGAAAAATTGTTTTTAACTCTCCAGTATTTGTGTTGGCTACTCAATGACTAAACTAAAATTTCTAGACAATTCAGGTTTACCTAAAGATATGTACTCTTGGCCTTTGTTTTGTTTTGCTTCTTCATTTCCTAGTAATCTAGACACAGGCAGTAGGCAATGGTAAAAGATTTAACTGCAAAAATAGTTGCTGGAGCTGAAATAATTAAAACACAAGAGTTGGGTTGATTCTTATACCAGGACTTTGGAATCAGGACACGCACCAAATACATGATCTAAAATCGAAGTCTATAGAACACTCTGGCTGGTGGTAGTGTAAGGACATAGCTTTGATAAACCTTTGAAATAGTATTTTTGGTTTTGAAAATACACAGTTGTAACAAATTGGGCAAGGTACCAAATTGGTCAAATCCTCAGGTCTTTTTATCATTTTTAGTTTTCTCATTGATAATCTATATAATGGTAATAAAATGGAAATGCATGTACAAGAATTCAATGACATCATACATGTTAAACACTAGCAGCTCTCTTGGAAATTAGAAAGGAGGGATTATAGTGAAAACTTCAAGCCTTGGTTTTCACTGTTTGAGCCCAAATTCTTACTCCATTCTTCTTAAGCTGAGTGACCGGAGGACGAAAAGCACTTAGAACAGTGCTCAGTAGGATGGACAAATACCAACCCCGTGACTTCACATTCTTCTAATGAGGAGCTCAACAGGTCTATTCCACCTTGATAATTCTCTCTTCCCACTCTTCTGCCCAACTGTTGTGTTCCCCGTCCACTTTCAGAAGAGGAACAAAAATATGCAAGTGCACACACAGGACCTTACCTTATTCCCCCTGTGACAGTCCAACCCTGGCAATTGTGTCAGATCAACACAAGTTGTGCAATTTTAGTCTCTTCCAATTAGTTATCCAAATAGCCAGATGTTTTATTTGACATCACCAGTGGACACATCAACTGGAAACAATATATGTAACTCAAATTCATGGCATAGGGAACATCACACAACTTTCCATCAGCAAGGTTAGCAATGGGAAACTAACACTAACTTATAAAGAAACAGGTAACTACTGAATGCTACTTAACAATACTGTTTTTTTAATTTTTTAATGTTTTTATTTGTTTTGAGAGAAAGACGGAGAGAGAGTGTGGAAGGGAAGGGGCAGAGAGAGAAGAGAAAGAAAATCCCAAGCAGGCTCTGCATTGTCAGCACAGAGCCTGCTGGGGCTCCAACTCACAAATTGTGATCGAAAAAATCAAGAATCAGATGCTAAACCAACTGAGCCACCCAGGGGCCCTGACAATCCTGTTTTTAAAAGGAATGTTTCTTTGTCTATTCACTTTAGCTTCAGATTTCACTGTCAAAGACAATATTCTTACAGATAACCTTGAAAAAGAAAAAAAGGCTACATTATCTGTTTACTTAGAGAAGTTAAATGGTGCATATAAACATTTCTGTTACATAGTACACAACAGTGACTGATGTTAGCCCATAAATTACCTTTGTCATTCACTTTGACTGCAAAGTAACCTGTACTTATTTATCTTGGTTTAGATACGCCCTTCAGTTTTCAACTAACACTGAAAAATAAACACACTCTGATTCAATAAGGAAAATCCAAATTTGCCAAATTAGCCTAACATCAAAGCAAGGGTTAGCCCACAAATGCTCAGCATTACATATGTTTACAGAAAACAAGGCACAAAGTGCAAGCTTCTAGATTTTTCTATTACTTTTCTTTCTCACACTTAGTGGGAAAAGTAATAAATATTTAATTTGGCATGTATAAGTACAAATTAGCTCCGTTACTTAATAATTTCTTAGTCTTTGGCAAAACTGTTTCTACAGCTCAGATTCTTTATCTACAAAATGGAAATGACCACTATGGTAATCTCCCGAGGGAACCACTGAGGATGAAATAATACATATAATGCTCTTCCAACAATGATTGTGATACAATAAGTGCTCAATAGGTGTTGGTTGTTAATAATATTAATGAGAAGAAATGGGCAAAAGACATGAATAGACATTTCTCCAAAGAAGACATCCGATGGCCGACCAACACGTGAAAAAATGCTCAACATCACTCATCATCAGGGAAATACAAATCAAAACCACCATGATAGCACCTCACACCTGTCAGAATGGCTAAAATTAACAACCCAGGCAACAATAGATGTTGGTGAGGATGCAGAGAAAGAGGATCTTTTTTGCATTGTTGGTGGCAATGCAAGCTGGGGCAGCCACTCTGGGAAACAGTATGGAGGTTCCTCAAATAACTAAAAATAGAACTACCCTACAACCCAGCAATTGCACTACTAGGTATTTATCCAAGGGATACAAGTGTGCTGTTTTGAAAGGGCACATGCACCTCAATGTTTATGGCAGCACTATCAACAATAGCCAAAGTATGGAAAGAGCCCAAATGTCCATCGATGGATGAATGGATAAAGAAGATGGGGTATACAATGGAATATTACTCAGCAATCAAAAAGAATGAAATCTTGCCATTTGCAACTACGTGGATGGAACTGGAGGGTATTATGCTAAGTGAAATTAGTCAGAGAAAGAGAAATATCATATGACTTGACTCATATGTGAACTTTAAGACACAAAACAGATGAACATAAGGGAAGGGAAACAAAAATAATATAAAAACAGGGAGGGGGACAAAACATAAGAGACTCATAAATATGGAGAACAAACAGAGGGTTACTGGAGGGGTTGTGGGAGGGGGATGGCCTAAATGGGTAAGAGGCATTAAGGAATCCAATCCTGAAATCATTGTTGCACTATATGCTAACTAATTTGGATGTAAATTAAAAAAATAAAAATAAAATTAATAATAAATAAATAAACAAATAAATCAAATGTAAAAAACATAATAATCTTAATGGTACCACTTTAAAAACTTCAGGTACTCTACTCACTTCAGAGATATCCCTAGCCAATAACAATAAGAGTTATTTATTAAACCACTGGCATAGATCAACAACTTAATCATTAAGACAACCTTAATCAAGTACCAAATTTTATGCCTGTATCAAGTTCCAACAGAGGTTCTGAAATCCAGTGTGTGACTCAGATAGATCCCTCTGGCAATATTTGATTATTTGAAGGAAAAACTGAAATTGGTCCCGATAGGAAATTATGTCAATGGTCAAAAGAAAACATTTAAGAACATAAATGCAGACAGTGACATTTGTTATGTGAAGCATGGGAGAGACAGGAGATGTAAGGAGGAGAAACTATACAAGCTTATCACTGACGTAGCATAAATAGTACCAAAAAAAAAAAAAAGAAACAAACAAAACCTGACAAGAGTTAGACTTTCTCGAACAGGGGCCCTTCTTATATTTCTCTAGTATATGCTTGAACAATTATCTTTAACCCAAAATGTATCTCAACTCTTTTATTTTTAAATAATTATACTGCATCTCATTGTAGAAGACAGAATGCTAACAGCTGGTAAAATATGATTAGCTTCATTAGTACATCAGGCTAAACTATCCATATGTTAATCAATATATTTATGTTAATTACTAATTTTCATGTCTCGCAACAAAGGTGCAAATTGTGGCATCAGCTGACCTTCATGGCACACACGGTATCAGCGATGCTTTTTTTTCTTACTAAGTTGTGCAACTGCTAAAATTAATTGCACCCCAGGGCTATTATATTATGCATGAGTTGTCACCCAAATGAATGACAATGTTTGAGAGGGAGTCAAAGAATAGAGGTTTAGATGTGTTCTCAGTGCACACAGCCAGCTACTGACAACTGACATGATACCCAATTACAAGAGCACTAATTAAGGCTATCAAATGAGCTTGTGCATTTTTGTCCATCACTAGGATTTTCAACCTCAGCTTTTGAATTTTCTTTCGGTAAATGGGGAAAGAACCTAGTTCTTCTTTTCGCTTTCTGAAACTAGGATTTATCACTTGAGAAGTTATAAATGTGATTATTTTGCTGTGCCCAGTTCTAACATGTAACAAAATACCAACAATATACTTTTATTTTCCCTATTTCAGAACTCAGAAAGAGTTATAGTCAGGTATATAGTTCCTCTTTTAACACTGAAGCAATGATAGTGATATTCCAAAAGTTTGATTTCATGTGAAATGCAGGACATATTATGGAAAAAAGAGCCCTGGGGCGCTTGGGTGGCTCAGTTGGTTAAGTGTCCAACTTCAGTGTAGGTTATGATTTCACGGCTTGTAAGTTCGAGCCCCGTGTTGGGCTCTGAGCTAACAGCTCAGAGGCTAGGCCTGTTTCAGATTCTGTGTCGCCCTCTCTCTCTGCCCCTCCTCCTTTTGTGCTCTGTCTTTGTCTCTCTCTCTTTCTCTTTCAAATAACTATTTAAAAACATAAATAAAAAAGAGCCTTAAGAATACAGTGTTCATTATGGTCTATACTGGAAAGGAATTTAGCTAGCTAAATGTATAACTTACATGGGTGCCTGGGTGGCTCAGTCAGTTAAGCATCTAACTTGGTTTCAGCTAAGGTCATGACCTCACAGTTGGTGAGTTTAACTCCATGTCTGGCTCTGCACTGACAATGTGAAGCTTGCTTGGGATTCTCTCTCTCTCTCTCTCTCTCTCTCTCTCTCTCTCTCTCTTGCTGCCCCTTCCCTGCTTGTGCACTTGTTCTCTCTTGATCTCACTATCTCTTTTGCTTTCTCTCAAAATGAATAAATAAACTTAAAAAACTTAACACAGAAAATTTCACTTACAAAGTTACTTTTTTTTTTCAGAAAGAAGATGAACATAATGGCTCACATTTCTCCATATGCAAAGTGGAGCCAACTTGTATTCCACAGGATAATGAATGAATGTCTTAATATTTTCAATGAAATTACTAGGACTGTGTGTGTAGGTAGATATATCAATGCATATATATCCAGTTTAGTATGTATTATTTAACACATATATGAAAAATACACAGACTTGCATGTAATGTTCACTATACATTCAGTGAATGTATGTATGTGTGTCTAAGGTTTCACCAGAAGGACCTAGGAGTCTTTCTAATATTACTTTGTAAAATAAAAGTTAACACTACTTTTACTTAATATACAGAGGTACATGCATACGTGTGCACGCATCGTACCTAGTTAAGAGATTTGGGGAATGAAGTCACATCATGGTGGCATAAGATGCCCTCCTCTTTGTCCTCACTTATTACCATTAATTTGACATCTATTCATGAACAGAAATACCTCTGTGGGAGTTGTGAGATCCAGCACAATATACCAAGGGTATTAGGAGGAGTCCAACCACGCCCTGAGTAATCGGCAGACAAACCAGAGTATGGGCTGTGGAAGCAGCAGCAGCTTACAAACCTATCACAGTCCTATCACAGGGAAAACCTGAAGAGTAAGAAGGATGACAGACACCCATGGACAAGAGACACTATGTAGAAGTCCCTCTTTCCCAAAGAAAGATTCCAGCATTCTGTTTAAGCATTTAATAAAGAAGAAAGAAAAGTCTAGAAGCACTGGAGACATTAAGAGGAACTTTGTCAGGACCACCCAACCCCAGAAATGTCAAGTACAGGGTTGAACAAGCTGGTGGAGATCATTCCCACAGTGGAAAGAGAAGTCTGAGTGAGTGCCCTGCCAGCTAACCCATGCAAGATGTTGCTGAACAAATCCATTTCTTTCTTCTTTCTTTCTTTCTTTTTCTTTCTTTCTTTCTTTCTTTCTTTCTTTCTTTCTTTCTTTCTTTCTTTCTTTCTTTCTTTCTTTCTTTCTTTTCTTTCCTTTTATTTATTTTTGAGACACAGAGAGAGACAGAGCACAAGTGGGGGAGGGGCAGAGAGAGAGGGAGACACAGAATCCGAAGCAGGCTCCAGGCTCTGAGCTGTCAGCACAAAGCCAGATGCAGGGCTTGAACCCATGAACCGTGAGATCATGACCTGAGCCATAGTTCAACACTTAACCAACTGAGCCACCCAGGCACCTCTGAACAAACCCATTTCTAACTGCAGCACACAGAGTATTGAGGCAGGACCTCCAGGAGTAGCCAGAGGGAAGAGATGGGAAGGAGGCAGATAAGAATATTAAGGAGCATTAAAAAGATATGTTCCTATTGGCAGCTTTGAGGACTCCAACAGGAATTTCATCCTGAGCCACTGGGAGAACCTCACCAAGGATCCCATCTGCTCCTTGGGCACGCCCAGTACACTAAATATTAAACTCACACTTCTCACCACTTAGCAACTGGTTCATTGTGTGCAATCCCTAGTGAGCTGCAAGGTCAATCTATAGTTAACAGGGAGTTCCCTCAAAAAATAAATAAATAAATAAATAAAAGTCTGGAGACCATGGGCAGAGCAGAAACAACAACCTTTATCTATAGCACCACCTTCTGGAAAACAAAAATAGCTTCCAAAAGCCAAACTGGTTAAGTTGTAAGAACCAGGAAAAACCTACAAGGGTAGAAAAAAATATGACAAAAAGGAGCAACAAGTGTGGACATGTACCCTTACAAGTTTGGGTAAAGTACCACATAGAAGCAGGACAAAAGAAGAATATGGTTCACCAGGAGACAACAAGTAAAGATTTGGGGTGGTATCTGCTGTTTCATGTGTGAAAACAACAATGCAAAGTTCCAGGGAATATGAAGAATCAAGGACACGTATCAACACCAAAACGTAACAATAATCCTCCAATAATTAAATTTAAAAGCCTGCAATTTTATGATTTTGCTGATAAAGAATCCAAAATATCTGTTTTGAGGAAACTCAACTAGCTATAAGAAAACATAGAAAGACAATTCAATCAAATCAGGAAAATATTTTATGAACAAAATGAAAAGTTTAACAGAGACAGAAGTCATAAAAAAGAACCAACAGTAATTCAGTGTTTGAAGAATTCAATCAACAAAATGAAAAATGCAGTAGAGAGCATTTATAGCACAAGAGATCAAACAGAAGACCGAATCAGTGATCAGGTCAGGAACTCTGAAATAATGTAGTCAGAAGAGATAGAAAGAAAAAATTAAAAAAAGAATGAAAAGGAATAGACAGCCTATGTTAGCTAAGGGATACCATCAGATAGATGTTTAACTGGAGTTCCAGAAAGAGGAAAGAAGGAGAAGAGAGCACAAAGTTTGTTTAAAGAAGTCACATCAATTCACAGGAGTAGGAAGAAAGAGAGGAAAAACAAACATCGAAAACACAAAACAGACAGAAAGCAATTATAACATGGCATTAGTAAGTCCTTCTGCATCAGTAATTACTCTAAATGTAAATGGATTGAATTCATCCATCAAAAAACACAGAGTTACTGGATGTATGAAAAACTAAGACTCAACTATGCTGCCTACTAGAGACTTACTTCAGCTTTAGGAACACCCATAGCTTAAAAGGGAAGTGAAGGAAAAAGATACTCCATGCAAGGTCAAATCCAAAAAGCAGGGTTAGCTATTCTAGTATCAGGAAAATAAACTTTAAGACAAAATGGAAAAAAGAAAACACAGAGAAAATCATTTTATAATGATAAAGGAGTGAATTCATCAGGAAGATCTAACAGTCATAAATATATATGCACCCAACATTGGACCATCTGAATATATTAAGCAAATATCAATAGATCTGAAAGAAACAGACAATAATACAAGAATACTAGAGACTTCAATACCCCAGTTATAGCAATGGTGAGATCCAAACCAAAATCTCTAAGAAAACATGGATTTAAAATACACATTAAACCATATGCACTTCATGGACATTTACTGAACATTCCATCCAACAGCAGAGCACACATTCTTCTCACATGAACATGAAACACAGCCCAGGAAAGATAATATGACTGACCACAAAACAAGTCTTAGCAAATTTGAGAGAAGTGAAATCATATCAAGTATCATTTTCAACCACAATAGTAGGATACTAGAATTTGACAAGAGCAAAGCTGGAAATTTACAAGCATGTAGAAATTAAACATATTCCTAAACATGCTTTTTTTCTTTTGATCTCTAAGAAGAAATTAAAAGGAAAATCAAAAAATGTCTCAAAGCAAAACTGGGTACAAACACAAAAAAACCTATGGAATCCTGCAAAAGCAGTTCCAAGAGCAAAGTTCATAGCTATAAACATCTACATTAAGAAATAATAAGCAACCTAACATTACATCTCCAAGAAGTAGAAAAGAAACAGCCCAAAGTGAGTAGAAAGAAGGTGTTAACAAATAAATGAAATAGATATAAGTGAAATAGAGACCATAAAAGCAATAGAAAGATCAAAATTTGTAATTAGTTTTTTAAAAGATAAACCAAATTGATAAAATTTTAGCCAAACTAAGATAACTCAAAGTAAAAAATGAAAGGAGACATTATACATGTTACCAGAGAAATATAAATGATAAGATACAACTACGAATAATCATATGCCAACAAATTAGGCAACCTAGAAGAAATGGATAAATGCCTAGAAACTTACAAACTACCTCAATGACTCATGAAGAAAAGCAAAATCTGAACAAACCAATGAGGAAGGAGTTTAAGTCAATAATAGAAACCTACCAACATAGAGAGGGTCAGGACCAGATGAGCTTTCCACTGTTGAATTTCACCAAACCTTCAAGGAAGAATTAACACCAATCTTTCTCAAACTCTTCCAAAAATTTCAGAGGATCAAAGACCCCCAAACTGATTTTTCAAAGACAGGATTTCCTTGAGACGAAAACAAAATACAGGCACAGCAAGAAAATTACAGACCAACATTCTTGATGAATCTACAGGCAAAAATTCTCAATGAAACACCAGATTAAATGGATTACACACCTTGATGAAGTCAGATTTATTTCTGTGATAAGGGATGCTTCCACATATGCAAATTAATACATATGATATTCCATATTGAACAAATGAAAAATAAAACTGATACGTACCTCTCAATAGATGCAGCAAAAGCATTTGACAAAATACAGTACCCTTTTATGGTAACAACCCTCAAGAAATCAGGTAAAGAAAGAACATGTGTCAACACAATAAAGGCCGTAAACACTAGATTCACAAGTAATTACATATTCAATAGTGAAAGGTTGAAATCTTTTCTTCTAAATTCAGGACCAAGACAAGGCTGCCTACTCTTACCACTCTTTTTCAACATAGATCTGCAAGTCCTAGCTGGAGCCATTAGGCAAGCAAAAGAAATGAAAGCCATCTAGACTGTAAAATAAGTAAAACTGTAATTATTTGTAGAGATATAATCTTATATAAAGAAAACCCTAAAGCCAATTAAAAACCTGTTGGGACTAATCAACAAACTCATTAAAGCTGCAGGGTATCAATTTAACATATAGAAATGAGTACTGTGTCTACACACGAGCAATAAACTTTCTGAAGAAGAAAAAGAAGAAAAAAAAAACTATTCCATTCACAATCTAGATCAAGTAAGATACTTAGGAATAAAATTAAGCAAGGATATGAAAGACCCGTATAATATAAACTACAACTAAGAATTTAAGAAGACATAAATGGGAAGATGTCCCATGTTCATGGATTAGAATAATTACTATTATTAAAATCACATACAACCCCAAAAGCTGTTTATAGATTCAATGTAATTCCTATCAAGACTCATGTTATTTTTCACAGAAAAAAAAAAAAAAAACTTCCTAAAGTTTGTACGGAACCAAAACACACCCCCAAAGAACTCAAACAATTCTGAGAAAGAAGGACAAAGCCAGCGGCATCCCATTTCCTGATTCCAAACTATACTACAAGGTTTGAGTAATTAACACAGTATGGTTTTAATATTAAAATAGACACATAGACTAATGGAACAGTATACGGAGTCCAGAAATAAACCACTGCAAATAGGGTCAACTAATACTGGACAAAGGGGCCAAGACAATACAATAGGGAAATAAGAGTCTCTTCAATAAATGATGGAAAAACTGGATAACCACAGGCTATTAAAAACAGACCACAGAAAATTAGAACTAAACACCTAACTTATATGACACACAAATATTAACTTGAAATGGATTAAATACGTAAACATAAGACCTACACCCTAAAACTCCGAAAAGAAAATATAGGGTAAATTCTCCTTGACAATCATTTTGGCAATGATTTTTTATATAGGATACCACGAGTTCAAGCAATAAAAGCAAAATCAGTAAGTGAGAATACATGAAATTGAAAAGTTCAGCACAATGAAAGAACAATCAACAAAATGAAAGTGTAAGCTGTAGGTCAGGATAAAGTATTTGCAAACTGTATACCAAATATTAACTAATATTTGCAATAAAGAAATTCCTACAATTCAAACAAAAAAACAAAAAAGCCCTAACAATCTAATTAAAAAGTGAGCAAATTGGAATTTACATTTTTTCCAAAGAAGACATACCAACACCATTTGCAACAACAGGGATGGACCTTAAGGGCAGTATACTAAGTAAGAGTAGTTACAGAAAGACCTGGGCACCTTGGTGGCTCAGTGGTTACGCGTCTTTCTTTGGTTCAGGTCATGATCTCACAGTTCATGGGTGCTGACAGCTCAGAGCCTGGAGCCTGCTTCACATTCTGTGTCTCCCTCTCTGTCCTCCCCTCCTTGCGTGCTCTCTCTCTCTCTCTCTCTCTCTCAAAAAATAAACATTTTTTTTTAAATATTTTTAAATAGAGAAAGACCAATACTGCAAAATTATCACATGGAATCATATAAACCAAGTACACTAGTGGTTACCAGAAGCTGGGGGATGTAGGAACTTAAAGATATTGTTTAAGGGTACAAATTTGCAACTAATAAATTCAGATGTAATGCATAGCACAGGTGATTATAGTCAACAATACTATTAAAACTTCAAAGGTTCTAAGAGACTAGGTCTCAACTATTCTAATCACTCCAAAAAAAATGACAATATGTGACATGATCAAGGTATTAATGTTAGTGACAATCACTGAAATAACATCAAACCAATACATTGTATGCCTTAAAGTGACATGATGTTATATGTCAATTATATCTCAAAAGTTAGATTGTAAGATTTCCTCTAGAATTTATTGGAAAATGATCATCTTATCTACCTCCAGATTTAGATGTCAGAGTCAAGGAGATCAAATCTGATTTGTACTTTGTTTGACCTACTTAAAAATTGTGTCTCTTTTTTCTTAAATTAATTCCATACCTCTTAAAATAAAGTCCAATGATTAAGCAATGTAGTTGATATCTTCCTCGTGTAGTGTTAGGTCATTTCTCTGGCCAATCTCCTCAAAATATAATTAAAGGAGAAGAAGAGAGGACATGAAAAGCAGAAGGTGAAAAAAAATAGACTGCTAGGGAAGCCCTGAGCGCCTACATTATGACAGAGGGCTAAAAGTTGTCTACCAATCATGTGCAGGTAATGCTGCTGTTAATGGTTGTAGTCTAGTCTTGTCCTCTTTCTAGATTACCCTGTTTTTGACGTTTGTAACCTAACTCACTGCAGTTATCAGTCCTGTTGCTCCAGAGCAGACTAACTGCCTATGTGACCCACAGAAGTATGAGACATAACACGAGTGTATGTAAGCCACTGAGGTTTCATGATAGCTGGATAAGCACTAAGTGAGAAAAGATGCAAAGCATTAATCCAACTGAGATTATGAATCCGATTCAACAGCTAAATTTTCTTTTGCTGACAAATCTGACCAGTAACCTAACTAACGCAGCCCAACCATGGCTAAGAATTACTTACTGGCTTAGATGACAGACCATCAAATTCTGTAACTGTAATGTGCTGTTAGTAGTTTTTAATTTCAGTGGTTCAAAACTGTTTGCTGGGTATTCTGGTTTACAGGAAAAGCTTCAAAGTCTGTCTTGAAAGAAAGGCCAACATTATGCTCTGCTTCTAGTGGACCACATAAGTGTTAAATATTGACCTTTCATTTCCGGTAAGTTTTTATTTTATAAAAAAGGCCCACCTGAAAATAATTTTTTACAAAAATCAAAAAATCATCAATCTTCTCCAAATGCATTATAATTGTTAAGCCAAGACCCAGAGAAGGTCCTTTGTTCAAGTTCATGTAGGTGAGAATGAGAGAAGAATCCAAACTCCTTTTCCTTCCTAAGATATCCTCAGAATTTTAATTTGGAAAACAATGGCCTCTTAGCCCTGTAGGCTAAGAAGTAGTTAACATCTGTGCTTTGCTTTTTTTATTCAGTCAATCAATAATTATTTACTAAACAACAGTCACTCTCACCTACATATAGGTCCTACCTTAGGCACATTTCCCTCTGAAAGAAGAACCAACCTAAAGTTATAAAATAGCAGGACTGAGGTAGCATTTGTCAAAGAACTAAGTTTCACTAGCTACTGGGTTTATTAACAGAAGCAAAACTCCACTCCCCTTTCCCTTAATGAAAAAAATTAGTCCTTGAAGTCTTATACTCCATATACAGTTTTTTTTTTTTTTGGCTTCAATATTTTACTTATTTCTGAGAGAGAGAGAGAACGTGAGTAGGGGAGAGGCAGAGACAGGAATCTGAAGCAGGCTCCAGGATCTTAGCTGTCAGCACAGAGCCTGATGTGGGGCTCAAACTCCCAAGCCGTGAGATCATAACCTGAGCGAAAAGTCAGACGCTCAACTGACTAAGTCACCCAGGCGCCCTCATATACATAGTTTTTAATATTGAGTATTTAATATTTGGTCCTAATATAAGGCATCATTATATTAGCTGCCTACATACTGAAGTACAATTTATTATAAATAAACTCCACTCATCTTGCAAACTAAGAGCAAATCAATAGCATTTGCTTAAATTTCCCAACTAATGGGTGCACTCTATTTTTCTTTTTTCTCCACTATGCAACAAATAGTGAACTCTCATATAGCATACATTTATATATGTGTATATATATGCACGGATGTGTAGATGTTTGGATGTGTGTATACACACACACACAAAAGACACATGGGTGCCTGGCAGAGTCAACTCTAGAACCCACATCTTCCAGTTCTATTTCCTTAGTTACACCCCACCCCCAAAAGTAAACTGTTTTGTCCTCTGTCTCATAATCCAGTCAGACTGAACTTACCTGTCCTATCCATACCATTAATTCAGTTAAAGTCTAATTTATCTGGAAGAAAGAATAAGGTTACACTACTTACTTAAAAATAGCAACTGAACAACCAAAAAAATCTTAGAAAATTATGGACTGAGGAGTATCTCTCTACAACTCTTTTTCTATTGAATTCTCACTTTTCCTGCTTAGTTACGTCTATCCTTATAGAATTTTATTTTTGATCAGGAATAATCTATCTAGACAAATTTCTCATGTCCATGTAGGTCTCAAACTGTAGGTATCCTGAATCAAGTGCTATAAAAACATGATGTCACTGAGGTTAAGTAGAGAATGATTATATGAGTTATAATTAGAAGAATCATTAACATGGGCATTTGGGTGGCTCAGTCAGTTAAGCATCCAAGTTCAGGTCAGGTCATGATCTCACAGTTCATGGGTTCGAGCCCTGCAACAAGCTCTG
This sequence comes from Felis catus, assembly GCF_018350175.1. Lineage (NCBI taxonomy): Eukaryota > Metazoa > Chordata > Mammalia > Carnivora > Felidae > Felis > Felis catus. The sequence continues at coordinate 106,825,009 of NC_058369.1, forward strand.
TGCTAACAGCTCAAAGCCTGGACCCTGCTTCAGATTCTGTGTCTCCTCTTTCTGCCCCTCCTCCACTAGAGCTTTGTCTGCCTCTGCCTCTCAAAAATGAATAAATGTTTACCAAAAAAGATAGTTAAAAAAAAAAAAAAAACATGTAGTGAGTTTATTATGATCCACACATTGTTATCAGTCCTTTACATATACTTATCTCATTTTCATCCACAAAATAACCTTATGATGTGGGACCATTTCCAAATGAGGAAACTAAAACACAGAGGACTTAATGTGTCACATGGCCAATAAATGGTAGAGGCAGACTTCAAATCCTGCCAGTGTCATGCCAGGAATTGATATCGGACTATAACTATGAAAGCATTCGGCTGTCAAGTATGGTTCAGTACATCCTTATTCAAAGGGATAGTTATAGCTAACATTTATTAGGAAATTACCTCATGTAAACCTCACAACCATGCCTCTGAGGGAGGTACTATCACCAATTCAGTTTCCCCGGGAAGGAGACTGAGATAGAGATTCGAGTGCAGGATGCTTACTGGGTAACTCACCTCAGGACTGACAGCTGAAGCGAAGGGAAGGAAGTGAGATTAGGCACAGGAGGAGCTGAGCTGTGGAACAGCCACCACATACATCTCACTATTCTTCCCAGGGAGCTTTGGGGCAGAGAATGCCCTATACAGGTTCATGAATTGGGGCAAAGGGGTTAGGTGTTTGTACCCATCAGATACCAGATGTGAGCTGTCTCCGGAAGTGTTGAGGCCTTGGGTAAGGGCAGAGGGCAAGATCCAGAAATGCATTCAGCTCTGAGTCATCAGCTCCGACAGCCCTAGCAGCTGGGGAATGAGAAATTTAGTCCTCAAGCAATGGGAGAGTGCTAGTCGGACTCTGGGTGGTGTGCTGGGTGTTTACGGATGAAAAAAGCTAAAGAATCACATGCCTCAAATCAAATAAATAGCAAGTAACGTGAGGCATGACTCCAGATCTCTTGGGCTCTTGAGCGAGTGCTAACCAGCGTGTTATGTTGTCTCAAGATATGTAAAAACTACTGGGGACCAAAGGAAAAAAATAGCAGGAGTGTGGTGGGAACAAATACATCTATATGACTACAAGGGAAGCTAGGTCACTCTTTCCAGGATATCAGAGGTTAAGGTCAAATGATCGCTGAGAAGGGACAAAATAAGGGAACAAGGAATTCAACATCCATTTTGATTTTATGTATAGTAATTGTTAGCTGTCTTTTCAAAATGATATAAAGTATCTTTCTTAAAGGAAAGACTACACCAAAATAAAAAGCTTTTGCACCACTAAGGCAACTATCAACTAAACAAGAAGGCAACCTACTGAATGGGAGAAGACATTTGCAAAGGTTATATCCAATAAAGGGTTAATATCCAATATGAGTTAAGGGCTTTTATATTTCAAAACCAAACCCAACAAAAGAACGCATAAACAATCCAATTAAAAAGTGGGCAGGACCTAAACAGCCATTTTTTTCCCACAGAAGATATACAGATGGCAAACAGACACATGAAAAGTTGGTCAACATCACTAACCATCAGGGAAACTCAAATTAAAACCACAATGAGATAACACTTTACACCTGTCAGAATAGCTAAAATCAAAAACACAAGAAACATCAACTGTACATGAGGATATGGAGAAAAAGGAACTCTTTGCACTGTTGGTGGAAATGTAAACTGGTACAGTCCCTGTGGAGAAGTGTATGAGGTTCCTCAAAAAAAACTGAAAAAAAAAAAAAAAAAAACAATTACCATACAATCCAGTGATTCCACTTCTAGGGATTTACGCAAAGAAAACAAAAACACTAATCCAAAAAGATATATGCACATTTATATCTATTGCAGCATCATTTACAATAGCCAAGATATGGAAGCTCCCCAAGTATTCACTGATAGATTAATGAATCAAAAAGATGTGGTATGTTGGGACACCTGGGTAGCTCAGTCAGTTGAGCGTCCAACTTCAGCTCAGGTCATGATCTCAAGGTCAGTGAGTTCGAGCCCGCTTCGGGCTCTGTGCTGACAGCTCAGAGCCTGGAGCCTGCTTCAGATTCTGTGTCTCCCTCTCTCTGTCCTTCCCCTGCTCGTGCTCTGTCTCTTTCTCAAAAATAAACAAACATTAAAAAAATTAAAAATATATGTGGTGTGTACACAAATACACACACACCCACTTACACATACACAGTGGAATAGTATTCGGCCATAAAAAAAGAATGAAATCTCACCCTTTGCAACAACATGGATGGATCTACAGAGTATAATGCTAAGCAAAATACGTCAGTCAGACATAGACAAATAGACAAATACTATGAGATTTCACTCCTATGTGCAATTTAAGAAACAAAACAAATTAATAAAAAAAGAAGAGACAAAGAGACTCTTAAATTTAGAGAGCTGGTGGTTGTCAGAAGGGAGAAGGATTGGGGGATGGGCAAAATAAAGGGGATTAAAAGTACACTTATCTTGATGAGCACTGATAACTGCATAAAAGGTTAAACCATTATACTGTATCCCTGACACTAATGTAACACAAATTTACATTTGTAATGTATGTTAATTATACTTGAATAAAAAATGATACAACATATTTCTTTCAATAACACAAAGTATTTTTGAAAGTTTACACCCAAAAGACAAAGATTAAAAATAGAAATTCAGACGCATTAGGAATATAAGAATAGAATTCCCACAGCAGCAATCTCCAACTTTTGGTAAATTAGGCTTTCTTGACCTAGAAATCACGTATGTGTAATTAACTCTACTTATAGAGGGCAAGGGAATAGAATTCTGTGTGCAAACATACTAGTGAAAATTGATATGCTGATATATTTTTATCTATGTACTTTAGCTCAAATAATTTAATGGTTAACTATCATGAAGAACCCCTAAGAATGTTTCACTTTTTTTGGCTAATTTAACAGCAAATGAATACAACTGTTAATTAAACTTTTTCAAAACTACAGAACTTACCTTAGAACGTCTTTGAAAGGCTCTGATTTCCAATGTATCAAAGAGGGAATCTTATCCTTCCTATTCTGTATTAAACCAATGTGAGTCAATGGAGAAAATCTGAAGAGAAGTAATTCCAAGCCGGATTACATGGGAGTGTGAGGAGAAGAATTTGAAGGGGAACCATGGAGTGAAGGGAGAGGCAGAGATGGAGGAGCTTGTTCAAGGTTTAACTGTAGAAATGGTCAAGAACCATGAGGTCATTAGAAATGGAAAAGATTTTAGAAACTTAGTACTCCCATGCTCTCTTGTTTCATAGGTCTCCACCAAAGTGCTAACAAGTCATGGCCTTCCCAGAATCCTACTTTGTCTTGTCTTTAAACACAAAGAAACTGTCAAATGCCTTTTCATGCCAAAAATCAAGCTACAATATGTCTGCATCAGAGCATTCCCCAGAATTTCTAATCCAACAAACATTACCTAAAAAGGAAAGGACTCTGATCTGGCATCAGCTCCTAAAAAATTATACTATGATCACTGCATTCTTTTGTAAGGATTCACAAAGTGACTGTTTATTAATCTAATTGAGAACTTGACTAGGGGGTGATGTCATGCTCATACATCAATTCTATAGTTCAGAAGTATCCTGCTGTTTGATATTTGCAAGATTTCAGACTTGGATAGTAGGTTGTCAAAAAGACATTTACAAATTAACAGAATTCCTAGCCACAAAAGCGTTCAAGCAAATGCGAGACAATTCCATGTCAGAGTTAAGGGCTGCTGTGTTTCTGTCACCAATCCATTGTACCATCTTCACAATGTAATGGTACATCCACCATACAAATGCATTCATTCACATTGGGAAAAAAAAGTTTTTATTTGATTACTATGCACTAAATACTGAGCTATACACTGAAGAAAGAAAGAAAAATGAGGCAAAATCTTAGAGAGTTTACACTCTTCTTACTATCACCAAAACTCGTTTTGATAAACTGTAAGAATTAGGAAATAAAAAGGTTTTCTAAAAATTTTTAAATTAAATCAATATTTTATTTTTTTTTAATTTTTTTTTCAACGTTTATTTATTTTTGGGACAGAGAGAGACAGAGCATGAACGGGGGAGGGGCAGAGAGAGAGGGAGACACAGAATCGGAAACAGGCTCCAGGCTCTGAGCCATCAGCCCAGAGCCCAACGCAGGGCTCGAACTCACGGACCGCGAGATCGTGACCTGGCTGAAGTCGGATGCTTAACCGACTGCGCCACCCAGGCACCCCTAAATTAAATCAATATTTTAGAAACAAAGTAAGATATTCATTCTCTCCATCAACACCAAGCATCATATAATCTACTCCAAGACATCAAAGCCTTGATTATGTCAATTGGCATTGTGAATTTGCAGGACAATAGAACATTTATGTTGTCGGCCAAACTTCTATGACCAGGGATTCCCCTTTTCCCCTTCAACATCTTAAGTAACTAGGGTTTTGCAGAGAGAATCAATGTTTTAGGTCTGGGTGGGGAATAAAAGACCCGAAAAATAGGTTTTTAGCAATGCATGATCTCCCATTCTGCCACAATCCCTGAGCAATTCAAAGGCAATTCTGAGACAACAGTAAGTGCAAAAGCAAACAATGCAGACTATATGGACAAGGGAACCAAGGTGACATCAAGATCTTACAGGAGAAACAGAAATCTATTTTTTATACTAAAGCAAGTTTTTTACTTTTGTTTTCCAACACACATTCTATACATGTACATTCATTCCCGAATTTAAGAGTGTCTATGTGCAAAGTGAATGCCGAATACATGGCCTGAGTTTTTCATCACTTGGATGGTTATTTTGCTTTTAGAGAATCTTTCTGAACTCTTCAAATAAAGCTCAAATGTTACACCCTAAAACAGCTTTTCTCAAACTTTAGTGCACAGGATACCCGTATTAAACCTCTTGGGATGACTGTTTAATTTTTTTAATTTCTTACCCTTACGAAGGAACACAATCTCTGATAGTATATCCAAAACTTTGCCTATTTTAAAGAATTCTAGAGATTCTCGTGCACACCAAACCTGGAGAGGCTCTCAAATAGTGTAATTTCTCTGACTCTCATTCTTTAAGAACATCTCTTTATAGTTCATCATTTTTAATCTGCACGGCAAAGGGATTAAGTGTTACTATAGGTAACAGGAATCCACAGGTGAAGCATAAGCACTATTGTGTCAAGTGTGGCAATCTTATTAAAATTCTAACCTTTTAATGGTGGGGGATGGAGGAGAAGAAAAAACAAAGATGGCTAGTTTGGGATTAATTTCCATCTCATTATTGCTAAGAAGCTAAGAAGTCAGAGGAAGGCAGATAATGAGCTTGAAGATAATGAGATAATATATATCTAAGCATCTTTAACACATATTTATTTCTGAAGAAGTTAAAATCAGTATCTGTAATGGAAAGAAGTTTCTGGGAAAATGGCTACCTGAGCTTATATTCCTGGCCCCTTGTCCTCCTCTCAGGTTCTTGTTAATGAGGCCTCGATAATTAACCTTCACGGTGAAAACTCCTGAGGAAAGCAAGTTAAGTATTTCATTGTTGGTGATACCCAGGAGAGAAATCAATGAACCAACAGAGCTTAGGGTCAAGGCTATGAGGAAGTTTGGTGGCAGATACTGGTAGACTCTCTTTTGGGAGTTAGGAAGGGGTTTTGTGCTCTTAGCTTTCTGCTGGGGCTGGCCTGTTTAGCTATTGAAAGTAATCTAAAAGAAGACACACTCTTAAATTGAATAATTTATGGTCCATTGGTCAAAAGGGATAATTTTTCTTCTGCTTGGTCCAAAGGAGGCCTAAATTGATAGAACTTTCCCCCTATTTCCCAATAAGTTACTCACAGTTTTTCCTGCCTGACCCACCTGCAGATGGTTGGTCCTCCAGGACTGTGATAGAAGGAGACGTTCCAAGATCTGTCCATGAGGTACTCAAGTTATTTAGACCTATGAGCCAACAAAGAAAAATTACAAACCATCAATACAGACACTGTAGAGAGATTCACTCAAAGACTGTGTTTACATCCCATGTGAATATAAAAATCTAGCATCTCAAATATATAGAGAGGGGCACCTGGGTGGCAGTGTTGGTTAAGGGTCCAACTCTTGATCTCAAGTCAGGTCATCATCTCACAGTTTGTGAGATCAAGCCCAGCATTAGACCTCGCATTGATAGTGTGGAACCTGCTTGGGATTCTGTCTCTGCTTCTTTCTGCCCCTCCCCCAATTGTGCTCACTGTCTCTCTCTCTCTCTTTCTCTCTCTCTCTCTCTCTCTCCTCCCCCTCTCTCAAAATAAATAAAATCAAAACGTTTTTCAATAAATGAAAATAAAATATATAAATAACACTGGCAAATCAGAAAGAAAAAATTTAAATTACACACCAGAAAACAGTGTAAAAAAGTATAGAAAAACAATACAGAAGCACCCAGGGAGAAGTCTTAAACATGTATAGAGACATATACAAAAATATACGTTTCAGAATTAAAGAAAAAATGAGAACCTTTTTCTGAAATTGTTTTTTCACGTAAATACTGAATTACAAGGATTTAAAGAGAAATACATCAATCAGTACAGCTCAATTCAAAATCCTAATATTACAGGAGAAAAAGTACAAGTGTGGAGTATACATGGACATAAATTTTATAAACCACACAATACTATATTTATGCAAATACAGAGATTTTTAAATCTGCATAGGAATAACAAGAGATTGAGGGTTGATTACTTCTGAGAAAGAAGAAAACCTCAGCAGGAAACATAGTGGATTCAGTGATTCACTACTGAATCTAAAGTGTTATTTATAAAACAAAGCAAAAAAAAAAAAAAGAAAATAACTCAAAATTACGAATTCAATAGTGAATTCACACATGTTTATTTGACTAATTTTTTCTACATTTCTACATGCTTAAAATGTTATGTAATGCAAGGAGGATATAAAATACCTCAGGTTAGCTGAGTAACAATTCAAATGGCAGTTTGGAAGAAAATCAACAGATCCCGCTTATAATAAAGAAAATCACCTACATATAAATGATGAAACAACTGAATTCTAAAGGTAAAGACAAAATTTTACAAGCTTTCAGAAAAAAGAAATAGAGTAAAACAAAATAAAGTCACACTAGAAAGATTTCTAATCTTCAACCTTATCATCTATTGTGAGGAAAGAACTATGATTTCAAAATCCTACTCTTGGCAAAGATAGAATTTTCCATGAAAGCAAAAGAACTTCAGGTTTTCTGTTCCACAAAGGAGGAGCTTGGAAGATGCTATTCTGTCCTAAGAAGAAAAGCTGGACAGCTAGACAAACCAAGAGCCTTTCTTGGATTTGTAAAAGAGGGGAGATCGCAGGACAGAGCACTGCCCCCAAGTTTGGAAAGACAGGGAAGCACAGGGAGTTTCTTAAGGGTCTGAAACTAATGACCAGAAACCACCCCTTGAGAACCAGTGCCAGGGAAGGAAAATCTGAACCGTAATGGATGTGTTGGTAGAGCTCAGTGTGGACAAATCTGAGAGTTAAAAACTCCAGAAGGAGCCAGTCACTGGGGAGGGGGGACCCCCAATATTGTGAGATTTATCTCCAGAAACTCAAACATGTCTCCACACTAAATAGCAGAGGAAACTTCCCTCCAACTTCCTGCAGAGAGAGGGGGCAAAAAACCAATTTTAAATAAGCCAGAATACTCTGTTCTTAACCAAGCAGAGCCTGATCTGCTGAGGTTATCCAAACTGACCCAGAAGGGAATATCCAACACCAGGCTTCTTCAGCCTTCCAGAGAGGATAAGGGAAATACCCAACTCCAACCCACTCTTGCTATTCTATCCCAGCTAAGGAGAGGGAAAATTAAATAAGCAAACTGAGAAACACTCACGTTCACAGCTAAGGAATACTGGCTCAGAAAAAGAGTGGCATCTCATCATAAAACTATAGGACACATCCCTCCCCCTACACCTCACCACCCCAACAGTACAAGCCTATTTGCAAGCAGTTCCTTTTATCCAGTACATCATGAAACCGAAAGAAAGACATTTTATGACATGCAGGAGATCATGCATGTATCTTCTGTAATCATCTATATCCTCTTTGAGGAAATTACTAAGCATGTTTCTACCAAAGGACAATTTAATGAGAACACAATTAACAAAATAAGGCAAAACAAAATTCAGCAACAGTGGTGAGCAATGATTTTTTAATATATGTATGTATGTATGTATGTATGTATGTATGTATGTATGTATATACTTGAACTTACGTGACTAGGAATTATAATAAAATAAGTAACGATTCTCAAAACACAGATACTACTATAGTTCAAAAATAAAAATTCCAAACTACTTAAACCCAGAGTTAGGGAAGTGAACACATTCCAAACATATTCCTCAGTAGAGATTTTGGGAAATTAGTCACTTAAAATGTTTTATGCAGGTTTACTCACTATTTAACACTGCTCAGATGGCAGATATATGCTTACAAAGATGGTTACAAAGGGAATGTAAGCAGTAATAGAATAAGAAATACAATAGTATTTCCCATTTAAACTAGAGAGCAAAAGAGAAACAGAAAGAAATTTAATCAAGTCAGAATAGGAAAAACAAATTAGAACTGGAGAAAAAGGAAACAAAATGTATTCAATAATTAACATAAAATGTGGGGAAAGTATTTTAAAATGTCATTAATCACAATAAATATGAAGGATTGAATGTATTTATTCAAAGGCAAATGCTATCATATCAAACAAAATAAGGAAATCCAGAGACATCACATTTACAAATGATGCATATAAAACAAAAAGACAACTTACAAAGGAATGAGCAAATCATAGAATTACAAACAAAATGAAAGTAGAGTGGCTATATTAATGTCAGAGGGCAATTCAAGGTCAAAGGCAGGAAAAGTGACTAATGATACCTAATGGTTACTGCACACTTGTTGTTTGGATTCAACCAGGTAAAATTGTCATTTTTTAGGTCAAAAGTAGTTAAATATTGGCAGTTTCAAAAATGTCAACAGATAACTATTAAAAATCTTTTAAAAATAAATCACACACACATCACTGCATTATACCTCTAGTAAAGCAAATGTTATTCAACTTTGGCAAATATTTAATATTGTTAGAAAAAAAGAAGAAAACTCATAAGATTATATTAATAATACCAAAACACATTTGTTAAAATTCATCAACAATTTCTAACAAAACTTCTTTTTGAGAGAGAGCGAGCAAGCACGCATGAGCCGGGGTGAGGTTGAGGGAGCGGGAGAAAGACAATCTCAGGCAAGCTCCTCTCTCAGTGCAGAGCCTGCCTTGGAGCTCTATGTCACAACTGTGAGATCACAACCTGAGCCACAATTAAGAGCTGTACGCTTAACCAACTGAGCCACCCGGCTGCCCTTATAACAAAACTTCTAAGATAAAAAGAACTAGGAAAAAAACCCACTAAGATACAAAACATAACTTATAAAAATATCAAATATTTATTAAACTATGAAATGACAAACACAGTTCAAAAAAATTAGAAATACATGAGGATGGCCACTCTTACAACATGTATTCAACTTCCTTTAATAAAATTTGGGGAAACAGGTTTTTTTTCATATTTTTTCATATATTTTATATACGAAATTGAGAGAAACCAGTATTTTTATTTCTTGATTATATGAAACCGAGAGAAACCAATATTTTTTTAACGTTTATTTTTATTTTTATTTTTGAGACAGAGAGAGACAGAGCATGAATGGGGGAGGGTCAGAGAGAGGGAGACACAGAATCTGAAACAGGCTCCAGGCTCCGAGCTGTCAGCACAGAGCCCGAGGCAGGGCTCGAACTCACGGACCTCGAAATCATGACCTGAGCCGAGGTCGGCCGCTTAACTGACTGAGCCACCCAGGCACCCCAAGAGAAACCAGTATTTTTATTTCTTGATTATATGATTGATTTTGGAAAGGAAAATCCAAAAGATTCTTCTGAAAAGTTTCATACTTTTTTTTTCAACGTTTATTTATTTTTGGGACAGAGAGAGACAGAGCATGAACGGGGGAGGGCCAGAGAGAGAGGGAGACACAAAATCGGAAACAGGCTCCAGGCTCTGAGCCATCAGCCCAGAGCCTGACGCGGGGCTCGAACTCACGGACCGCGAGATCGTGACCTGGCTAAAGTCGGACGCTTAACCGACTGCGCCACCCAGGCGCCCCTCATACTTTATTTTTAAAAAGTTACACTGTAGCTGACTAAACTGGCAAAACTCAATAGTTTTTCTTTATAATTTCCCTGGGCAGTTAAAAAGAGGAAAAAAGGAGTAAAGTCACAATAACTGCTGACTACCAACTCACTAAAAGGACCATCAAAATAATCTTTTTATGAACCAAAGCCTAATTAATTATTTGGCATAAAGGGAGATTATCACCTCCGTAGACTTTTAGTAGAATCTTGGCAGGAGAAAGTCAAAGGAGGGGTATTATAAAGTTTGAGGATCTTGATTTAAGTGAATCTTCCCATGCAGGCTAGAAGTCCTGACTAAGATGGAACACAATCATAATACAACAGTTTAGAATTGATGAAAATAGCCAAATGAAGATTTTGAAGCAAGTCTCAAAGAGGAAAGCTCAAATAACCAAACTAATTGTTCCGAGAAGGGGCTGTGCATCCTGATGAGAGAAAGATACATAGTCTTTTCTTTGAATAAAGGAATTTTTTTGAAAATTCTTGAAACAAAAACTGCAGTTATGTCCAATGTTATTATCTGGGACAAAAATTTTCTGGAATATCAATGTTCTGGTAATGCAGATAATCAAAGAGTAAAGTCATCTTGATACAGAGTGTTATTCCTAGTCCTGTTAATCTGTGGCTATTGATGGTTTTGAATCTGAAGACCATAATTGTAAAATTTTTAAGACTAAATTTAATAAGCTAGGTATGATACATACAGAAACTTATAAAATATGAGAGACTTTGGTGGGACTAAAGTAACTAAAATGTGTTCTTTTTTAATTATTACATAAAATTAATGCATTTCCAATAAAAATTTGTAGGATTTGGTGAGGAAGGAGGAATTTTAAAATTGATTGTACGTTTCTTACAAACAAGTGTCTTTGTAAAAACTGCATTAAAAGTTTTGAAAAAAAAACAATGAAGAATTACTAACTCTACAATATAATAAAGTTTATTATAACCCTTTATTCAAAGTTGTATGAAACTGGCCCAAGGCTAAATAGCTAAAATAGTAAACAAACTCAAGGGTTCAGAAATAGATTTCAGTATACTTGAGATATTAATATATTATAAATGTGGTACTTCAATTGAAAAGGGAAAAGATCTTTAACTTGCTAATTGGTTCACACACTGTAGTTATCTACCCCAAAGTAAACCACACAAATCACTTTTTCACAATATATACTAATGTCGTCTAGATGAAATAAAGTTGCAATTGCTGAAAAAAAGTTAATGAAAAAAATAAAATTTGGGGAAATATTCCTGTAAACTAGAGGTAATGGTAAATGTTTACCAGGCCTCAAGCTCAAAACCAAGAGAAAACATTACTTATTTGACAACTGTTTTAACAAATTATATTAAAAAGCTTGGAGAAATCAGTTCTACTTACATAAATGGCTTAGGAAAATGCTTAAGGCAGAAAACTGCCACCATGGTGTGAAAGCACTGGAGGTGAGTTAGTGACATATAATGGAATCACGAGTAACTTTATATCACCTGCAGGAAATTACTTTCCATCTGTTGCCAATGTACCTTGATCACAAACACCACTCGCCCCCCCAGACCCTTTGCTTCTTACTCAAGTTAATGATTACCGTCTGATTGTTTTCTCCACATTCACGTGTGTAGGATCTTGTTTTCTTCATATTCACCACGTGGGTAATATCTTGTGAGCTCAATAAACATGGAGACAAAAGCCCTGTTGGGGGCTCTTGTCTCCTCATAGACATTAGCCTTTCTCATATTCAATTCTGTGTCTCTTACTGGACCAGAGAGAACTCCAGACTGATAGTCTATGACAAAAAAGGAATTTATTTTTTATTTTTGCTTTTTTGTTTTAGAGACAGAGAGGGAAAGAGAACAAGGACAAGGGGGGAAGATGGGGCACAGAGGAAGAGAGAGAAAATCCCAAGCAGGTTCTACACTCAGGGTGGACCCTGAAGTGGGACTCGATCCCATGACCCTGGGACCATGACATGGACCAAATTCAAGAGTCAGATTGAGCTGAGCTACTCAGGCACCCTTAAGAGGCAATTATTAAAGTCAAAAGACAAAAGATAGACTGGAAGAAAATTGTTCTGCAATACATACAATAACAAAAAAAATTAATATTCCTAATAAGATGAGGAAAAGACAAATTACCCAACAGAAAAATAAACACAGGATATGAGCAGTCATTTTACAAAAGAAGAATGGCAAATGACCGATAAACATGAAAGGATTCTTACTGTAGCTTGTTTTTAGGGAAATGACATACCACTTTGCACACAGTGACAGAAAGAAAACACTTGTATAGGCTACCTGTAAAAACAGGCACTCAGAGCCTGTGGGTAAGATCATAAATTTCCACTTTTTGAAAGTGTGCTAAGTTATAAAGATACACACTTTTAACAAATATATCTTTCAGGGATTTATCACACAGACATTCATGTGTCAGTTTATAAGTGATTTTTACTTTTGTTTTTTGAATTGTGGTATATCATTTATTCCATTTTCCTTATTATTTTAAAATAATAGAGACACAGACAGGACAGTCGTCTAACAATGAACAGTTGCCACATTCTGGTACATTTATTCTAAGGAATATAAGAAAGCTATTGTAGGAGAAGAAAGAGTCTCCTTTACTGTCTTTGGGTCTCTGGCTGGGCCAAAGAATTAAACTGACATAAGACATATTAACAAAAGAAAATCACACAAATTTTGTTTATTATCTTTTTTGCATGCACATGGGAGCTTTCACAGAGAATTGAGATCCAAAGAAGAGACCAGAGTAGAAAGCTTTTATACATTTTAGACAAAGAAGCAATCCGTTTGTGAAGAATCAAGACAAAGGGGTTTGGGGCTAGGGATAGTAAATGATGAAGAAATAACTAGGAAGCTAAGGGTTAGCTTAACAAGGTTTGTGCACATTTCCTAGCCCACAATCCCCATCTCTAGTGAAAAGAACCTTGTCCTCCTGCTACAGGCAGGTCACTTTTCACATGGGACCTTTACCTTCTGCTTTTAGGAAGAAAAGAGAATCCAAGTATCCTTCGTGTACCTGCTGTTTGTCAAATGCCTTTAATTCAAAAATTGGTAAGTTTGTCAAAGTGGCTTATTTGGAGATGGCAGATTTTGGTTTCCTCTGTTATGTAAAAGAATTACTCTGATTTACATAAATGATAAGTAAATATATTTGGGTTTAAGGGGGGAAAGTTGCAGTATAAGTGCATTAAAAATAAAAGAAGGAAAAATATATTTAAATATTTGTTTATAAAAGTTCATATAAGCTTCGATCAAAATGTGGGAAGACTAACTCTTAACAACAGTATCCCTAACTCCTGAGTTGTGGCAGGGTGTGGCAAATAGAACTGAGGTAAGGGGAGTGTTTTGGTCTTTCATTCCAATATATCATTTGTTTGTGGACAAGAAGAAAAATTTTCTTGTGACCCTCTTAGCTTCCTTGGCTGGGCCTGAAAATTAAACTGGCAAAGAGAGATGAACAGAACAAAGCATGCAAATTTATTTAATATTAATTTTGTGTGAGACAGGAGCCTTCATAAGGAAATGAGGACCCAAAGAGACCCCCTGAGTCCATTTATGGTAGGTTTGATGACGAGGGGGCAGCTATGTAGAAAAATGATAGGTTAAGAAGTATGAGGGAAGAGTTTGTACTCTTACCCCAATTTATATTGGGGGAGACAGTAAGGACTCTTTGTTAAGATTCTTCTTGGCAATTCCTTGCCTTTGGAAATAAGGGTGCCTCTGTCCTCTGGGTATAGGAAGGGCACAGGAGGGATTTATGACCTATGTAGGGCAGAAGAACAAGGGGAAGTTCAGAGTAGAGTGATATTCCTGTTCCTGCCATTTTCTCAAAATTTCACATTCAATATGGCAAGGTACCATATTTTGGGGTAGTATATCCTGAACCTCATCACTTGACTAATGTTAAAGATAGTGCTTTTCATCATTGGAAAGAGAGACTGAAAATATAAAATAAAAAACGGATCAAATTACCTCAAATAGTTTTTAAAGTTTTATAGTTGTTATTTATTTTAGTTTTTTTTATTTTTTTTAATTTACATCCACGTTAGTTAGCATATAGTGCCACAATGATTTCAGGAGTAGATTCCTTAGTGCCCCTTACCCATTTAGCCCATCCCCCTCCCACAACCCCTCCTGTAACCCTCAGTTTGTTCACCATATTTATGGGTCTCTTCTGTTTTGTCCCCCTCCCTGTTTTTATATTATTTTTGTTTCCCTTCCCTTATGGTCATCTGTTTTGTCTCTTAAAGTCCTCATATGAGTTAAGTCATATGATTTTTGTCTTTCTCTGACTAATTTCACTTAGCATAATACCCTCCAGTTCCATCCATGTAGTTGCAAATGGCAAGATTTCATTCTTTTTAATTGCCGAGTAATACTCCATTGTGTGTATGTGTGTGTGTGTGTGTGTGTATATATATATATATATATATATATATATATATATATATATACACACCACGCTTCTTTATCCATTCATCTATTGATGGACATTTGGACATTTGGGCTCTTTCCATACTTTGGCTATTGTTGATAGTGCTGCTATAAACATGGGGGTGCATGTGACCCTTCGAAACAGCACACCTGTAGGGTAGTTCTATATTTAGTTTTTTGAGGAAACTCCATAATCTTTTCCAAAGTGGCTGCACCAGCTTGCATTCCCATATAGTTATTTTTTATGGTGATTCAATGGCAAATGAATTTGCTATAAATGTTATGCTTTGCTTCCCCATTAAATATTAAAGCCTTATTCTTCACTATAGATTAAAATTATACAAATGAGTTGTTCTCTTTAAAATAATCATATGGTATGACTTTTGATTTAAGAGGTAAGTTAGACAAATCTAGCCATTTTTCTGAAGGAGGACCATGCTGACTCATGTCTGTCTCAAGGACATCATCTACGAAAATGAGTGGCCTGAAATCCAAGTGTACCAAAGAAAAAACCTTGCCAGAAATGTAGTAGATAGTGATTAGCAAAACAGGTCCATACATGGCATGATTTTAATTCTTTCTGTAACAATGTAAAATTTCATAGTTATCAAGATACAAATTATAAGGACAATACATATGTACAAAGCTCTTAATATTCATTTTATCTGGGAATTATCTACAACCATTTTTCTCACCTTGTCAAATGAAATTCTTGCCTTAAATTTCATAATTTCTCAACTGTGGAAACATTATATAACACATTAGCTGGTGTTAGATAAAAGAATAGCACACAGATATTCCTTTTCAATCTTTTTTTTTTTTTACTTTTTTTACTTTTTATTTTTTTCTTTTCATATTAGACAGAGAGAACGCACATGGGTGCACATGCCAGCATACAGGGAAGGGGTAGAGGGGACAGAACGAATCTTAGGCAGGCTCCATGCTCATCTCGTAGCCCCATGAGGGCTCAATCCCAGGACTCTGGGATCAAGACCTGAGCCAAAATGAAGAGTCGGCTGCTCAACCAACTAGGCCACTCAGGCACCGCACCCCCCCTTTTCAATCTTAAATTTTGTATATTCAAAGTCTAAACTTCTCACCAAAGGGTCTCTTTTTTTCAACCATTTCATTTCTGTGAATCTTTTTAACCCCAAACCGGGAAAACCATCTTTGATTTTTCACTCTTTATATCCAAGTTGTTTCTAAGTCCCATTACTTTTTCATTTAAAAAAAATTATTGGATGTAACGGGTCATGGGTATTAAGGAGGGCACTTTCTCTGATGAGCACTGAGTGTCATATGTAAGTCATGAATCACTGAATTCTATTCCTGATACCAACATTACACTATATGTTAACTAAAATTTAAATAAAAACTTGAAACAAAGGGAACAAACAGATGTGTACCAGAGGGGAGGCAGGTCAGGGGGGATGGGTCAAATAGGTGATGGGGATTAAGAAGTGCAAATGTCCTGATGAGCACCAGCTGACATATGAAAGTAATGAATCAATATACTGTACATATGAAACTAACAATATGCTGTATGATAATTGGAATAAAAGTAAAATCTTTAAAAAATGAAAAAAAATATTGTATATCTCTTCTACTTCATTCTGATAGTCATTATCATTATTCAAGTATTCATCACTTGACACCTAAATTATTTATATAATTTACATCCAACATCATGGTGGCTACTCTCTCTTGACACTCTTTCTGTCCAAGTTCCTTTTCAAAACACTGCTCTGCTGTCCTCAAGTGCCTACTGCCTAACGCAACAGACCCCAACAACCCATTCTGCCTGGCTATTAAGTTCCTCTGTGGTCGATACTCATTCTCCCTTACCAGGCTTGGTCTTTTACAATAATAGCCTTCCACTTCCAACTAGAAGAGCATCAAGAGCAAAACATGAACAGGGATATTGTGGTTGCACCAATCATTTAACAATTTAGTAATCTTTTCAAATAATCAATTTTGGGGGGCCTGGGTGGCTCAGTCGGTTAAGTGAGGGATTTTGCCTCAGCTCATGATCTCACCATTTGTGAGTTAGAGCCCAGCATCAGGTTTTGTGCTGACAGCTCAGAGCCTAGAGCCTGCTTTGGATTCTGTGTCTCCCTCTCTCTCTGCCCCTCCCCTGCTCATGCACTGTCTCTCCCTGTCAAAAATAAATAAACATTAAAAAAATAAAAAAATAATAAATTAAAATAATCAACTTTGATGTTTAGAACAGACAGTGAGTGCAATTTGAGAGAAGGTAGAAAAAAGATTCTTCTCTAGCTTCTCACAACTTAGCTCTGTCTCAAGTTTACAATACCACCTGGCCAAACAAGACCTGATACTTACAAAATCTATCCTATACAGAACCAAATGCAATGACTATACCATGTTAACAAGATCTTACCAACGTATTCTTCCCAGAACATACAGTATGCATCCTGTCCAAAAGACATTCTAGGAAACATAATTTTCTCCAACACATTATATATCAGTGATGTTTTTCCTCTTCAGCATTGTTTCAATTCCACTTATAGAGAGGTACTTAGGGTGATCTATTTGTCCTACTGCTTAATCTGCTGTTAAGCACATACTATCCCCAACAAAGAGTTTCCTATTTCTTGTCCACCTATGGAAATGCAATTTATTCACAAAGGCTCATTTAAATTTCACTCTGTTTAAAGCCTTTTCTGACTATCTGAATATTGTTTCTCCCCTTTGCAAATTATCCTTCTGTTACAGTCCGGTCTATGTTAGTTTTGTTTTCTGATGGAGATCACAAGTTACTAGTCATCAGACACCCAATATTTTCTTTCTTTTGTGTCTCTTTAATAACATGGTACATACACAAGTGATCAATTAAGTATCTATTTAAGCCATAACAATTTGTTAGATCAATGCAAAAGCAATTTATAACCAAAAAGAAATATTATTGTTAAATAATATTTTTGTTTTTTAAATAATCATTGTGGTATCCCCAAAAGCCCTCGGCAAACAATGTATAAATCAAAAACCCATAAACTGGTCATCATTTATCCAATTTTCTTAATAGTATTATAGCAAAGAACAATATTATATATTGGAAGATTTTTAGCCTCAGAGATATTAATTCAAACTGTCTAAAATCCAAGTTTTTTTTTTTTAAGAAGCTGACTCTTCCTTAATACCTGAAGACAGACAACAGTTAGTAATTGTGTTTCAATCATAAAAATAACAACCATAAGGAAATGCAGGAGACTAAGAGATACCCTGGAAGAGAATAAGGACAATTTTCTATTAAGATACTCTACTGCAAATGTTTCTAACTCTTTACGTATTTCTAGGGTGCTAGCAGAGAGAAGTTAGCCATCAGTGATGTTCAGGAATATGATATCCTGGGAATTCCTATCATAGCACATTGACATACATGTTACATAACAGTTTTGAAAATCTTTCCAGATCTACTCATGTATTTGAGACGAAATATTTCTTATTCACCTTATTTTTTTTCTTTTTAGTACTGAAAAACTGACTTTGAAATTTGGGATCAGTTTATAGATTTCCATAATGTTAGTTTACTTTTTAAAATGTGTTATTATTTAAAGTAAAAATAATCTTTATTTTTTATGGTAATAGAAAGTATCCTTCTGGAATATAAAATGGGATAGTCAGTATAAGACAAGTAATACATTTTGTTTAGGAACAAACTTGTTTTGAATTCTTAGCGAAAAAAGAAAAAAGTCAATTAGTAAAAATTATTTGTAAAAACAGCACTAATTTAAAATTAATTCAGGCTCTTACTTATGGAGTTGTTTTCCATTTTTTCAGCAATTTCCTGTAACTCTTCTAATTTAGCCATGCTTATCCTTAGAATTATGGTTCATGAGTGTGCCTCAAAACTTCAATTGAATATTTCAAAAACTGTAAATGTTACATCTAATAATTTCTAAAAAGAATGAAATTGGGGCACCTGGGTGGCTCAGTGGGTTAAGTGTCCGACTTTGGCTTAGGTCATGATCTTGCAGTCTGTGAGTTCAAGCCCCACATCGTGACAGCTCAGAGCCTGGAGCCTGCTTCAGACTCTGTGCATCCCTTTCTCTGTGCCTTCCCTGCTCTCGCTCTCTCTCTCTCTCTCTCTCTCTCTCTCGCAAAATAAACATTAAAAAAAATTTTTTTAATTAAATTGAAATATTTTATATCAGACAATAATACAAAAAATTGGAAAGGAATGTAGAAAAGGAATGCAAATGAAATTTTACCAACCACTGGGGGGAAAAATACATTAAATTTCAAAATATGGGTAAGATAAGTCCACGGTCCTTAACAGCTCCTGGTAAAGACATGAGTTGTATATTCACCAACACAAGTGAGCATTTTTTTAATTTAAGGATTTTCCAAATAAAGTCCTAGATGTAACAATTCATGAGATATGATCTGTTAAACAAGTCTTGTCCTTTGTCCATAATAGAGCTCCTCTTCCTTTCCTAGCATCATGCTAATTAAAACTTATGTTTGAAATTTTTGTGACTCACTTTTAGATGTAAAACGTTATAACTATATTTTCCTCCCAATAACTGAAATCAGTTTTGTTGATTATTCTTCACTTTGCAGGAGACAAATAGCTATTGCAGCCATCAAAACCATTTACCGAGAATACTTTTAAGACTGTGTTCCCTTAATGACTACTCAATCCCATTTTAGTCGAAAATTGTTCAAAGTTGAAGCTGAATCAAATGGAACTTTTAGATTTTTAAATAAATATCACTAGTTTTCCTTAATACCTCTATTCTATTTGTATTTCCCTTTTAATCTTGCAAAAGCAGTTCTAAATGATACCACAATGATGGAAATTTATACCGGTCCTAACCACCTTCTAATAATTAAAATCCAGAAATTCATGAGATCTTTTTTCTTTTTTTCTGAAATTAAGCAGCAGCTTCCACCTTTGGCTGCTAATTGATCGCAACATGAGCAAGGGCTTGAGTAAAGATCAATTATCACACAGAGGTACCCATAGCATAAGGATAACTGTAATTAGGAGCCTCTAAAAAAACAGATTCAGTCAGGGTGCGTTTCTCCTTACTTTTCAATGACTGAATATGAAATCTTCCTTCCAAAACCATGTATAATTAGCCTTTAAAAGTGACGTAAGTGAGGTGAGGCATTGACTGAATTTAATGCACACGCTTCAGAAACTAAAACGTACTTGATTTTATTTGCCAAATTCCCTGGTCCTCTTGAAACTTTAGTTTTCTTTTCAATAGCATAATCAAGCCCATGACAAAGCTTGGAGACATATTTAAGAGAAGGTATTTTTCATATAATTGTTATAAACATTTCCTCATGGAAATTTTTCTCATATGTACCAGATCGTGACCTCTGACAAACAATCCCTCAATCAAAGCCCAATAACTCAATCTACTGAGAAATTACACTGTTAAAAGGAACTTTACCAACGGAACTATAAATGGTGGCACAGGAACTCTAATTTACCTAAAAGAAAAAAATACATAACACTCCTCTGATAGTTCTTTATTCATTACTTTAGGGGAAAAAAAGTCCTTATTGAGAGAAAGATATTTATATTAACAATGAGCTAACTTTAGTGTTCTCACCTTTACATATGCAGTAATACACAGAAAATTAAATATGATTATATTCAAGGAATACAATTTAAGAAAAACAAAACTTTATTTTCAAATGCTGATTGTCAAATTTGAGAAATTCATCAGTATTACAGAGAGAGTAATCTTGGGCTACATTTAGTATTTTTACGAAAATTTTAATAGAAAAATATGCTTGCATTTTCCTTTTTAATTTAAAAATATGCTTGCATTTTCTTTTTTAATTTGAAAGCGTACACTAAAAGAATTGGAAAAATTGGGGGAAAAATGACCTAGGCAAGATAAATGTTTTGTAGAAATAAACATGTTTCCAGGAATCTATATTACTTTCATATTTCAAATTAGAGGATGTAACACTGCATTCACCACCAGATTTCAAAACATGTTTGGGTAATGAACTGACAATGAGAATGGGGAAGTGTCTTGATTTTAACTAAGACAGAAGAATTGGGCATATAGAATAATAGTTAGACATGAATTAGCCAAAATAGAAAATCATATGATTCAGTACGTCCATGCAGGTAGATAGGTTTCAGTGGCCAAAAGATCAAAGAGTCAACATGTGACCTCTGATCCTATTTCCTTCTCGGAGTGGACATCTCTGTGCCTAAAAGTACTGATTAGGGCCAGGAATGGGTCAGAAGCCTGTAAGTCACTGAGGCAGAATAATGATACTTAGATTAACATTAACTCACCAATTATTTACAAATATCAGGGATCTCTGGAACAGGACTTGCACCACTGAGTTGGTCTCACAATAAGGCAAGGAGGCATGCTCTTTATAACTCTGATCAGTCATTGGGGAAGGGCTGCCAGGTACAGTGGGGGTGATGGGAGGGTCACACTTCTTTCCGAATAATAATCCATGTTGAGATCTGAAAGTTGTACGCTATTTACCTTGGAAAATAAAAGGACCAAGAATATTCAAGGTAGTGAAAGAAGTTAGTGTTTAGCAGGTATCACAAGAAGATGGTGGCAGTGTGGTGCCAAGAGGCAGAGAGGCAACCGATTACACGGAATCATACAGCACATGTAAAAAATGTTGGGTTTTGTCCTAGAAGCAATGGGCAGCTTTCAAAGGTTATAGGCAGGGGAGGCACTTAATTAGACATGCATTTTTAAAAGGTCATTGGAGAAAAAAGATTCAGAAATGGTTAAGAGTAGACATTGAAGTACCATTCAAGTGATAAGTGTAGGAATCTAGGAAGAAATTAACGTAGTTTGAACTAGAATAGTGAGAGTCTACATGAGTAAATATAAATAGATTTAAGAGATAATTGCCAAGTTAAACTCACAGGACATGTCAATGGATGGATGCCATAAAGAATATAATAAGGCTTAATTATACCATACAGTCTGCCATATTGCAATATTTTATTTACCTGTTCTGTGCTATCCAAGTACTAGCACAGCTATAGAGGTCAGTTGAGCTCAACCAGAGTTGATTTGGCTGGATGTAATGAAAAAGCAAAGATGCAACAGAGTTCAGGTCACTGATGACAGAGTTCTTGAAATACTGGACCATAGAATCCAAACTGGACCGAGAGGTAATGAAGAAAGGATAGGGTTACAAGTAGGAGAGACAGAAGCATCAATAGTCTGGAGCCAGTGACTAGGTAGTATTAGAGATTTACTACCTACTATTTGAGTTAGTCCAATTATTCTTATTGGGAAATTACCCAAGTTAAATAAATTACACGTAGTAGCAATAAATCCCTAGGGAAATGTATAAAGGACATTAAAAATAATTGTACACAGAAGAAAAAGTTCTGGTTACCCAATGTTGACATATACACAGTGTACAAATGATTCCACAATGTAAGACAATGGCACTTAAATTCATCACTGAGAAAATGGACTTTGAAGCAGCCCGTTAGGTTCTAGTTACTCAATATGCTCACAGTATTAGGCCTAAATAGTGGAGTCTTCATCTCAACACTAAAGCAGATTAAGAGAAATTTGGAAAACCAGTAGAGACATACAAGAAGGAAAGTGCAAGTAATTGTGGGATGTGCCAGGGGACAAATTTTGAGAACACAGTATCTCACAGATCTGCTTGTATAATTGCTTTCGCTCTTCATTTTTGAATGTGCACACACAACCTTTATGAGTTTAATATACATTTTAGAGTCCTTGAATTCCACTACTGCCAAGTAAATGGAAACAGGAATGAAATCAGGAAGAGAAATCTGCGGTGTGTTCTCTGGAATGGTTTGGAATTGCCTGACAGGCTGCCCCAATTGGCCATGTGGATCTTGGATCCATGTAAAACGCAGCTGTGTAGACCAGAGTGTAGATCAAAGGTTGGAATGCCTATTTTTATTTTAATGTTGTGAAAAATTTCCCGGTCCAAGAACCACATAGATTTTGACATAAAGGCTGCATGGAGAGACGTGAAAGACCTTCAGTTCAGAAGGATCACATACTAGTGAATAGGTGGAAATGAAAGTACTCGGATTTAAAAAAAAAAAAATCACATAAAATTGTAACATGAATTTTGGAAATCTAAAAATACCTTTAATGCGAACAGAATGATTTTAAAAGTTTCCATGCTAAACTTGTATTTCTGAAAATAAACAGCGTGCTGTGTATAGCAACAGTGAACTGTTGTTCTGTATTTTCTAAGGGGATTATAAATATGTCAAGATTACATTTGGGGTTCCAGAAGCAGGGCTGATCTCATTATCAGACTTTTTTTTTTTTCTTCCTGGGGTGGAACCGCTTCTGCTTTAATTCCAGTTGTGAAAAGATAGAAAAATATGGTAAGGTTCTGATCTGTGCTACTAAAATTTATTTTTAAGGTAACAATGCTGCATTAACTACTCCATGCCCCTTTCCCCTAATATGACATTACATCTTCTCCCCAAACTGCCTCCAACTGTCCCGTTTTTGCCTCAACATATCTCTTCTTACAGGCAGCCAAGAAAATTTCTGCAAAACTGTTTCTGATGACTAGATGCATATTTATCTATGTTTAAAACAGATCATAGTTTCCCACAGTTGGATAAGCCATCATTACCCAGTCCTTTTTCCAATAGGAGCTGAAAATGTTGAGTCTGGTATTAAACTATGACACCAGATGTGCCAGGGTCAATACTTAAAGGAAGAACCTCCAGCAACTGAATACACCAGAACTTTCTGTTCTGTTCTCCAAGAATCTGAGGGAGATGGCTAGCACTTTATAGAGTTAGCCTGAGCGGCTTTCTGTCTCACTTATTTTTATAGATTCCTCACTTTTAGCCGGATTTTTTTGGCAGTGTTTTAGATTTCTAGAGAATGCCAGTTCTCAGAAATACCTGGTAAAAACAAAAAAAGTGCAGGAAGATCAATGAACTTTTTATAAGAGTTTCTAAAACTGTCCTGTTTTTGTTTTTTCCTTTGTAATCTACATGATATTTAGGGAAGTTGTTACAGCACTTTGAAGGCAACTGTACCTTACTAGGGGTGGCCCTTTAATGCATTACAGACACAGGTCTTAGCAACTTTCCTATACACGGTGCCTTTAAACTGATGGGTGTATTATAAAGGCAATTTGCTTTTAATTTGAATACATTACTACCCAAGCAATGTACAGTTAGAAGAGTTTTATCTATAGTTAATTATTTAGCTGAGGGATTTAAAGCTGTGTGGTAAATGGGTTTCTCATTTTCTTAACAGAAGGTTAGATCAGGCTTTTAAATGCTATCAAAAGTTGGCAGCCTGGAGATCTCTGGTTGGCCTCTATTCTTTCAATTTGTTATATGCTACCTGCTATCAGCTTCAATATCCAGGTTTGCCAGCTGCTCTCACGTATTCTGTGGAGCATCACGCAACGCAGCTATTATGTACAATTATACAACCATTCCCAACCACTTAAATCTAACATTATCCCAGAACAACAAAGGCAAATAGGTTCAAATCTATCCCATTCCGTGAGTATACTAACATGTCAAATGATTTTAATAAAGGTTTTATATCAAGCTGATTAGGTGATTGTGAGGAAAATAAAATTTTACCTTGTCTAAAATCAGAATTGTCTGCCTCTCTCACTGTGTAAATATGAATATTCTGCTGAAAACTAGGGTAGCTGTTGCTTTCTGTTTCTCCTGTGTTGCAGGCCTAGAACAGATGGCACACCACCTGACTCAGAATAGTCTAATGTAAGATTCATTGTGCTTCACAGGAAATCAAAGATCAAGCAACATTACAGAAGGTGACGCAGCACCTCAGCAACCAGTAACCCAGTATGATGCAGTCAAGTGGTGAAGGGAGATAAGAAGAAAGTAAGAAATTAAACTGGGGGGGGGGGGGGGGAGGAAGAAAAGACAAAGAGAGAAAAAAAGCTAAATAAGTCATCCTACTTGGAAAATAAAACCATCAACCCTTGAAGGCTAATATGTGAAAATACTAACAACCTCCAACCCAAACCTTTAGCCCAAGACAGTAACAACTTTCTCTCCAAAGAATGTTAGTAATCTGACTGCTGTCAACACTAAAAGATTAGTCTGATGTCCTTCAGGAAATGCCTTCAATTCAAATCACCTTTAAGGGACAAGAGTAGAGGAGGATAGTGACAAGTACGTTAAATTTGTAACTTTCTCAAAAAATGGAGAAGGGGTTAGGACAGAATAACTTGAATTATACAGGATACCATATCCTCCCTGCTACTTTAAAAGGATACCAAGTGCAATGGGCAAGCATCTGCAAGCCCTTCTTCACTTAACCAAGAAAAGGACTTGCAAATTACTGTCTGTTCACCAGATTCGGCCCAGTGCCTGTTTTTTTAATAAAGTTTTATTGGAACACAGCTATGCTTACTCATTTGTTCATTGTCTATGGCTGCTTTTACACAGCATCAGCAGAAATAAGTAGTTATTGCAGAAAACATGAGCCACAAAATCTGAAGTATTTATTATCTGATCCTGTACAAAGGAAATTTGCTAAGCCTTACTCTAGAACCTAATTCCCTCTTACGATCTACATATGAACATGAACTTTCACCCAAGCCAAGAAGCCCATGAAAACCTCTGTAAAAGTGTATCCTACATATGTGACTCACTTTCTTTACCTCTTAGAAAGAAACTAGTTCTCATACATACAAATCCCCAGTCACTGGGAAGGGATATTGTATCTCTGGCTCCCCCACCCAGCACCACCCACCACCCTTGGGAGTTCTAATCAGCATTAGCAGAAAAGATTTAAGATGGCCTCTTCATGCCTGAATGTCAGCTTTTGACTTCCTTGTAAAAGGAATGTATATATCCAATGCCTTTGGGCAACTGTATGCTAATTCGTAGGCTCTCTACCCTTATGCTGCTAAATCTTGTTGAATCATTTGTTCCTGCCAGGCTGTCACAACAAAAAAAAAGTTTCAGGCCCTAGACAAATACCACGTGAGGATGTATTCCTAACCTTGTTATCTCTGTAACTGGTTGTAACACAGACTCACCCCCAGAGACAGAGTGGCATTAAAGTGCAGTCAAGACATTTACAAATAAATTACTGCCTGAAAAAATCATAATAAGTGAAACAGCATTTCATCCACAAAGAGCACACTTGAAAATCCGTTATCAAAGTCAATTTGCTATTTCCACCCTACATTAGCCTAATATGATGCACACGGAGCACAGTCGGTGGTGTTCCAGCACAGGCTTTCTGAAAAATAAGCCTTTAAGGATTTCAAAATATCTGAGAAACTGCATTACTGGTCAAGATAATGGCATTTTTATAACAAATGAAAAATAGCAGCTGAAATGCACAAGGGCATGAGATTGGGCATGAACAATCTGGTTCCAGTACAATCCCACCATCTGCCACTTCATGCATCAATTTGAAGCAGGTCAGCACTTTGCTTATTTTGTGTTTTAAATCAGTATCAGCTAAAAGGATGACCACGAGACACAGGTATACCTTTCCTTACTGTCCTTTTCCGCTATTGCACTGTTAATGAGAAAACTATCTTCTGTGCCAATAACCAATCTCCCCCTCAACGCCAAAGACATCTTCCTCCCAGAGAAAATGAGCTTGATAGACAGATGGGTGACTAGTTGAAAATATTAAGGACAACTTCATACTACAGAAAGCCTTTTATACAGTAGGATGAAGAAAAAATTTCAAAAAATAATTGAATCATGTGTAGTATATGTATTTCTCTCTACCAGTTCACCATTATCTCATGTTAGGTAACAAGAACATCAAAGATCAATGAAGAAATGGTGAACCTCCTTGTTACTCAATTTGAGCTTTTTCAGCAGGTCCAATAAAAATCTAAGTGACTGACTACACTGCCTCCATGGAATTAGGAATGGTTGCCAATGAGAACCACATAATAATATGCTCCATGACTTACATATATATAACGTGCATTCTTTAGTGAATCAAATATTTTACAATAAGAGCAAGGAAAAGGCAAATGTAAAAAAAAATACTTTGAAAGGCAATGTTGTGACCCTTTAAATTCACTGACCTAGGGGTGCCTGGGTGCCGCAGTCGGTTAAGCCTCCGACTTCAGCCAGGTCACGATCTCGCGGTTGGTGAGTTCAAGCCCCGCGTGGGGCTCTGGGCTGACGGCTCAGAGCCTGGAGCCTGTTTCCAATTTTGTGTCTCCCTCTCTCTCTGGCCCTCCCCCATTCATGCTCTGTCTCTCTCTGTCCCAAAAATAAATAAACGTTGAAAAAAAATTAATAAAAATAAAATAAATAAATAAATAAATAAAATAAATTCACTCACCTAATGAAAATGACAGAAACAAATCTGAGAGAATGTCTTCAACATAACTATCCTTACTAGAGTCGATATAGTATCTTTAAACAGAAAAGGTTTTCTTCTCAGAAGAATCATAGCCCATAAACTTTTCAGTTCATAAGACTCAACACTTTCAAGGGTAAAATCTAAAGGGCAAACTTTGAAATGAGGTAAATCATAACTCAAATGCCCCATCAATATTGCCTTATATAGTAAGAAAATAAACTGCTGAACCAATCAATGTAATTGGGAATAAACGAAAAGAGTTATTGGTGTCTCTGTGACTTTATTGCACTATCACAATAACACATTTTAATTTCATTTCAGGATGGAGCCTACTAAAAACGCTATTAACTTGCCTAGCAAGACTAAAAAACAGTTTGGATTATAGCTTTCAGCAGGAATTTAATCCTTGATTCCCCAAATTTAAACATATATATATATATATATATATATATATATATATATATATATATAAAATTTGTACCTTTTATAGGAATTTTATTTTCTATAAAGATTTTCCATTTACTCTAATAATGGCACATGAAGCTAACTTCTGACACTATAAGACTATAAGGAGGGACAAATTATATAAATGTTGAGAAAACAATTATTACAAAGGGAGAAAAGATCTCAGTCTCACTTTTAGATCCCCCCCCATGGAATAAATCAGTGCAGGAACAAGAATTTTACATTGACCCAAAAATTATTATTAGTAGTTCTAATATCATGTTGATATGTTTTCAGATTGTCCAATACTTAGATCAACAAAACGAAGTGGAGTAATTCATTCAACAAACATTTACTGAATACTTATTATACCCTGTGGGGAACAGGAGACAGTTTGCAATGAAAGGCTTCGGGGAGAAAGTGACACCTAAGTGAGTTCTTAAGAATTAGCTAGGTCAAGGGTGGAGAAGGAGAAAGTCT
Source organism: Felis catus (assembly GCF_018350175.1). Taxonomy (NCBI): domain Eukaryota; kingdom Metazoa; phylum Chordata; class Mammalia; order Carnivora; family Felidae; genus Felis; species Felis catus. The sequence continues at coordinate 106,852,930 of NC_058369.1, forward strand.
TCTTAATAATGAGAGCAAAGGCATAGAGCAGAACAACTAAATAGTGTCTGACAAAAATTCAAGCAGTTTGGCTTTGCTGAAGCAGTAAGTTCATGACAGTGGGTAGCTGGAGGTGTGAATGGAAATGTAGGCAAGGACTACATGAGAGAGCTTTTGTACTGAATTAAGAAGCCTGAGAGGTGGGGTACCTGTGTAGCTCAGTCGGGTAAGCATCTGACTCTCGTTTCAGCTCAGGTCTTGATCTCACAGTTTGTGAGTTCAAGCCCCCGCATTGGGCTCTGCACTGATAGTGCAGAGCCTGCTTGGGATTTCTCTCTCCCTCTCTCTCATTGCCCCTCCCTGGCTTGCACTCTATCTCACTCAAAAATAAATAAATAAACATTCAAAAAAATTTTAAAAAGAAGCTTGAGATGTATCTACTAAGTTATAAGAAGGAAGTAGACGACCTTACACAGAGAGTGCTATATGTTTATATGCATTTGTGAAGGATCATTCTAACAGCTGGGTTGAACACAGATTTGAGTGGTACAAGAATGAAAAAAGGAGATCAATTAAGAAACTAATAAAAGAGAAAGCAGCCGGATGAAAAATAATGAGGTCGTGGACCAAGGTGATGACCATGGGGATGGATTAGAAAGGATAGATTGGGATTTAAAACTCAGCAGTATTCTACAATTAATTATATAGAGATAGTGGGTAAGAGGGACAAGCAAATTGCTTCCAAATTTCTATCCAAGTTTCTGGCCATGACTCCATCAAAAGATGTAGGTAAGATAACAAGAGGAATTTGGTAGGAAAGACAGGTTCACTTTTTGATATTTTATAGGTAAGTTTCCCATGGGACAATCATTTGGTGGTGCTCAATACTCCATGAAATATATAGGTCTAGGGAGATATTTGAATTATAGATTTCAGTTTGGAAGATGAAACTATATGAGATATTTCAGTGAGCATAGGAAACTGAAATAGAAGGGGAGAGGAAGAAGAAATGAAGAAGGCAGTGCAGAAGCAGTCAAAAAGATAGAAGACTCAGGTGAATACCTGATCACAAAAGCTAAAAGAATAGACAACAGAAGGATCCACAATGGTAAACACCACAGACAGGACCAAAAAATAAATAATAGGAAGGGTCTCAGCGGTTAGGAACAATTGTGAGCTATATTTTAGTGGCTCAAGGACTACACAGAAGGCGAATGGGGCATATTATCTATGGTCAGGCAGTATGATTGGGTGATACTCAAATATCAGTTAAAAAGAAAGAAAAAAAGAAAAAAGAGAAGAAAACCCAATACCATTTCTAGTTAGTTTATCAGAGACTGTGTAGTATGTTCTCATTTTTCCAAATCTCTAATTGTGTCCTTAATGCATGTTTGATTGCAAGAAAATGAGTTTTGGGAGATACCACATTATGAGGCAAATGACATTGCTATGTAATATAAACGCACTTAAGGATAATAGGAGGGAAAGGAAAAACAAACATGGTGGAACACTGCAAATGTTGAGTCCTTTGAAAGCACTTCCTCATGAGGACATTCTCACAAAGGGCCAATTTCTGTCTACCTTTCACTTCAGTAGGACATGCTTCATGTTTATATACTAAATGAAGGACAGCATACTGCTTACTTTGGGGACATATACCATTCTCAAGGAAAAGTTATCAAGCTACCTTATATTCTGAGCAATTGTGTCCTCCAAAATGTGACCACAAATCATGAGTCACCATGTTTTCTCCCCATCTTTTTTTTTTGAAGACTAACAGAAGACAGTGATCATTTAAAATCTGATTCATAGACAAAACTGCTTCCTTAGAAAGCAGCCAACTTCACAAAGCCACTGATGAAATTCAGATGATTCGATCACCAGCCCCAACTTTAAGTGAAACTCAGACTTTCCCCTCACTTTAACCAGAATATATAACCGCTGCAAAGCAATTTGCACTTTGCAACTTTAAAGAGAGTAGAAACGACTAGACTTGCCACAAGGCACTTGGGCAATTGTCACAGGCAGATTATTTATTCTACCTAGAGGTTTATTATTATTTTCATACCATTCTGCAAAGATCAAGCAAAAGTGCTAACAGGCTCTGGTAGTTCTGTTTTTTGTTTTTGTTTTTTTTTAAAGGCAGAGTTTAAAGTACTATAAAGCAATAAAACATCAAATTTTTTGACAATTTATATGCATATAACTTTATTAGCATGGAATACACTTCATTTGTATTAATTCCAGAACCATGTGGCCTGGCCAAAAGAACAATCATAAGGGATTTTCTTGAATTTTTTTCAAAAATTTTTACCACTTTGTTTTTTTATGTATATTTTATTGAAGTATACTTGACCTACAATGTTATATTAATTTTTTTTTTCCAACTTTTTACCAGAGTTCTGGAAGCGATTTAGTGCTGGACTATAGTAAACCAATAGTGTCTGAAACAGGAATCAATACTGGCACCAGAAATCATGATTTTACCCTTTCTCAACTTCAAATACAAGTGATAAGAAGAGTAAAAATGCACTAATAAAATCGACAGTCTGAAAACTGAAGATAAAGGCAAGAAAGAACAGGACACAGAGTGGGAAGAAATTAAGGTCATGTTTCTTACAGTGACATGAAACTGCTCAAGCTGGGAACAGGATAAACAGCTGTAGGAGTTTCCTCGGACCACTGTCACAAAGTACCACACACTAGGTTGTTTAAGCTACCTAGAAATTTATTCTCTCACTTCTGGAGGCTAGAAGTCCAAGACCAAAGTGCTGGCAAGATTGGGTCCTACTGAGGGCTGTTGGAGAGAATCAATTCCATGCCTCCCTGCTAGCTTGCAGTATTTTGCTGCTGATTTTTGGTGTCCATTGCCTTATAGAAACATCACCTCAATCTCTCCTTAACGCGCACATGGCATCGTTGTTCCTGTGTACATGAGTCTAAATATCTCTTTTTATAAGGACACCAATTATGTTAGCATAGATGTCTACCGTCTCCAGGATGACCTGAGTCTAATTACATCTAATGATTCTATTTACAAACAAGATCACATTCTCAGGTACTGTGAGTTAGAATTTCCACATATTAATGGGGAGAGGGGGCGGGGTGGAGGGCACAAGTCAACTCATAACAACAACTTACATGTCTCTGTCTTTCAACACGCTGTTATCTCAAAGTCCAGTTTCACTCACATTCAGTTTTCTCTTCTATTTACCCCTTTCACTCCAGCTCCACTACAGCCCTTCCAGTATATTTCATCAACTATGGTTCCACAAAGGTAGGGCCTATGACCTTTTTTCATCTTCCAATGACGCCCAGTGACTAGCCTCATTCTGGCTTGCTTTTAATGTCATATCTATTTAATGAATTTCAAGTGCAAGAGTCCTCATTGATTAAAATTTATTTCTAGATTTCCTAGTTTTAAACTTATCTCCATGTCCTGCATTGCTAACATAACGATCTCTGAAATACTTTTACTATGCTCAAAAATGTTCAGTGGCTTCTCATGTCTTCCAAGATAAAACTCTCAACTCCTTAGCTGGCATTCAAGGAACTTCATTCTTGCTTCAGCTTCCCCGTTAAGTCTCATCTCCTCAACTTCCTCTAATACTCTTTATCCAATAAAAGTAATCACTGTAGTGCCTTGAAAACTGCCTATTGTCTCATGCTTTGTAAATCCACGCCCTTATAAATCTTCTCTTTGCCGAGAATACATTTCTCATCTTACTGACTCAAATACAACCTTCTGTACACCCACCCTCTAGAGTACCTTTCAAGGCCATGTATGTTCGAAAAGCTTGTATATTGTCTTCATACATGCTTGGGGCTGACTTTCCACCAGACTCTGAACTCCCTCTGCTTCCTGAGGACCAGATACAAGGCATTTTTTCTTCTTTCATATTCTCAGCACATAATGTAGGGCAAGGTAAAGCAATGAATAAAGATTTGTGAAATAAACACATAGGAGGAAAACTATATGGCCCAGTGTACATTTACAGAGCTTACTTGGGAAACTTTTGTTGAAAATAGGACTTGAACGTGATCGTAGCCCTTCCAAATCAGGAGCCAGAGTCAACAGAACACATACTTAAATAATGGCCTCAATGTCAGCATTCTACCAGTTAAATCCAGGCAAGCTAGCAAGGACAGAGCAGCTTTGGAGCTCCCTTTGTTTTTAATGCTTTACAAATATTTCCTAAGACTGAGGCAGGGAAGAAAGCTCAATATACTTTGGCTTATAATCTAGTGATGCCTAGTAAAGGCCATGTTTCTAACAAATCAAATGGAGATATAGCGCAATATTTGTTCTTTCTTTAGCCATACTGATTGAGCAGGCAGTTACTGACTCTTGGCTCAGATAATAAAATCAAACCAAATCTACCAAAATTAGCAATAGAGAAAGCAGTTTTCATTTGTGTGTGCCTGTGCATGTGTGTATGTGTGCGTTTGTGTGGGTGTGTAAAAAAATAGTTTTACTATGTTCCCTACTCATGCTCTAAGATGTTTCCGTATAGTGCCAATCTTCAGATGGAGAGGCTTGAGATTAGTAAGGAATACAAGTGGTCTTCCTTACAAATGAAGGCAGCAGCGACATTAGCAAAAACTCTCCAAGGAGATGGGGAATCTGAAGGAATATAGCTATGAGACACAGGCATTGCTACCATGGTCATTTACTCTTCTCCTTCTAGGTTTTGTCATTCAGTTATCACTTGAGTATGGAACCGGCACATTAATTTTCCACTCATCTGTGTGTTTACATGATGCATGGTATATATGAGGTGATATTATAGGAATCAGAAATGAAAAGATGACTCCTCTCCTCAGGAAGATCACAATCTACTGAAGGCAGTAAATTTTCAAGTAAGCAACTGCGACAAAACGTTTGTCGAAAAGTTTTGCAGAAAGTATACCACAATTTCAAAACAAGAACTGTCTCCACTGTTCATTAGAAAGGACAAATAACTCATCGTCTCATGAACTTTTCTCATTTCTGTACTGTATCTCTAGCAACATTTTCAAGAGAAGAAGGAGGAGGAACAGGCAGAGGAAATAGATGGTGCTTCTGTCTGAGCTGGGGACAAGGAGAAGTACTTGCGGGAGATCGCAAGGCAGAAGGAAGATAGAAGCCCTTCCTGCAATGTCTTGGATAGCATCCTCATTAGTGGCTAGGTCTCCTCCATAGCTCCACACAGTCCTTCCATGTTTCCCCAATTCCATGTCCTCTGACATCCATACCATGGATGGCAGTAACCTCCTGCTGGTCCTAATCTCTGGGTTGCCTAACCACCTTGTGTTCAGCTTCTTGGCTCTTCCAGCAACTGTGAAACCCATTCCATGCATTTAATTCCCTCCGTTTTAAAGACTTCGTGATCTCTACTTTACTGCCGGAGTTTGACGGATACATATTATACAACACAAACCAAACAAGGAATGGAAAAAGGTGAACATTTCTTTCCAAATCCAGGACTTTCAATGAGCAAGGAATTGAGTAGTCAGAAAGGATACTAAGATCTCATTTATTTCTTTCTATTATACTTTAAGATCAGCACTTGAGTCCAAATCACAGAAATAACTTCTGAAAAACCAATGCCAGAAATTCTGAGATTTTTAAAAATGAGGTGGGGCACCGGGGTGGCATAGTTGGTTAAGCATTCATCTTTGGCTTAGGTCATGATCTCACCATTTTTGAGTTTGAGCTCCACGTTGGGCTCTCTGCTGACAGCTCAGAGCCTGGAGCCTGCTTCAAATTCTGTGTTTCCCTGTCTCTCTGCTCCTCCCCCGTTCACGTTATGAGCCCCCTCCCCCCTAAAATAAAGAAACCTTAAAAAAATATTTCTGGATAAGATGGTATAGGTTAGACAAATAATTAAAAGTTGAAGGTTATGCACAAAACCTAGTATGGTGCCACAGCAGGAAAAAAAAAAATCTTCATACGTAGAAAGTGCTGGTAATTCCTCTTTTAATTTCATAATTTGCTATAACTTTGATATTAATGACAACTAATTACCCTAAGGAGAGGAACTGAATTTTCTTTATTATCCCAATTTAATAACAATAATGGAGATAATATAAAACACAAATGTAATATTAATATCAATAATGATAAATAATGATTAAAAACTATAAATGTCAGGGGCACCTGGGTGACTCAGTTGATTAAGCCTCCGACTTCAGCTCAGGTCATGATCTCATGGTTGGTGAGTTTGAGCACCACAGTGCTCTGCTGACAGCAGTGAGCCCACTTTGGATCCTCTGTCCCTCTCTCTCTCTGCCCCTCTCCTGCTCACACTCTCTCAAAAATAAATGTTAAAAAAAACTATCAATGCCAATAATAGCAATGATATACCACAAATATCTGAATTGCTTGTTGTGCTAAACATCTGAATACCTTTAAACATTTGGCAAAAGCATCAACTCTTTGGGCCTCGGTTTTCTATGAGGACACTAGAGTTTGGCTTATTTTTTTCCCCCAACCATTCGTTCACAGGTCTAACAATTCCCGTAATTAAAGGTAATATTTATCTCTATTGTGATTTCTGTTATTTGGATCAAAAATAAAATAATTATTTAAGGACCGTTTCTTTTAAAAGTGAACAGGTTAACACCCTCCATGTACCCTCAAGTGAGTACATTTGGTGCTTGGAGGATGTCAGATGAGCTAGCTCGTGACTCAGTCACTCAATTTCTGACTCAGTTGATAATCCTAGCTAGTACATCAGTTTTAAACAGCACACTGCTTTTTTTTTAAATTCTCAGTCAAATATTGCTTAATTTATATCCATCATTGACCATTTGTTAAAGGCAGGAAGCACAAGGAACACTGATGTTGAAATGCAATAAGGAAACTCGGAGCATAATGATATAATTCTGCAAATTTTGTTCAATTTTCCCTTCATCAAATCAAAATTCGTGTGTATGTTTAGTACTTCAAAAATCAATTTGAAAAGCATAAATGAATGTAATGATTATTAAATAGGGCTTAGAATTATGGGAAATTTTTAAAATTAAATTGCATACAATGTTATTTGCAGACTTTTCAAATAACATCTTGAATCTCTCCTCCCTTATCTATTCAGTTAGAAACAAAATGAAAAAATTATTTTAAAAACTCAGCTAAGTTATTTTTAAAGTAAAGGACAAGAATTCTATACATTTGGGCACAATGACACTTTTTTCTTATATTATAACTTGCATTCAAAATATATATTTTGATATTTATTCATAAACCCAAATATGATGCACTATTAAACTGTTAAATTTATTTTTCAACAAAATGTTGCCTTTAAAATGAAATTAAGCCTATGAGAGACTCATTACAGATCTAAAGACACCTGCAGATTGAAAGTGAGGGGATGGAGAAACATATATCATGCAAATGGATGGCAAAAGAAAGTCAGAGTAGCAATACGTGCATTGGACAGACTAAACTTTTTGTTCCTATATTGTTTTTGGCCTGCTTTGGTATCAGGGTAGTGCTGCCCTCATGAAATGATTTTTTTTAACATTTTTTTTAACATTTATTTATTTTTGAGACAGAGAGAGAAAGAGCATGAACAGGGGAGGGTCAGAGAGAGAGGGAGACACAGAATCTGAAGCAGGCTCCAGGCTCTGAGCTGTCAGCACAGAGCCAGACGCGGGGCTTGAACTCACGGACCACAAGATCATGACCTGAGCCTAAGTCAGACGCCAAGCCGACTGAGCCATCTAGGTGCCCCTGAAATGATTTTGAGTACATTCCCTCTATTCCATTGTTTCTAAGATTTTGATAAAGATTTTCATTTTGTTTTCTTTTTTTTTTGAATGTTTAGGGGAATTCTCCAATGAGGCCATGTGTTCTTGGGCTTTTCTGTGCTGGAAGGTTTTTGATTCCTATTTCAACTTTCCTTCTTGTTATTGATCTAAGAAGATTTCTTATTTCTTGGATTCAGTTCATGATTCAATCTTGGTAACTTGTGCATTTTTAGGAGTTATCTGGGTTTTTTTCTCACCTATATGATTTGTTAGTATATAATGGTTTATAATAATGTTATCACACTAGGTATATCTGTGTTTATCTTATTTGTATTGTTGTCTCTGCCATTTCTCATTTTGGTTTTTGAGACTTCTCCCTTTTGGTTTTTTCTTAGTTAATGTTGTTAAATCACTGCCAGTTTTTTTTTTGTGGTTGTTTGTTTCTTTTCTTTTTTTTTTTTTTTTTTCTAACTGATCATTAGTTTCACTATACTTTTTCTGGTCTCTGTTTTATGTATTTCTGATTTTCCTTTGTAATTTCCTTCCTCTACCAAATTTCAACTAAATTTCTTCTTTTCCTGGTTCCTTGTAGTGTAATGTTAAGTTGTTTATTTCCACTTTTTTTCTTAATACAAACATTCACAACATAAATTTTACTTTTGCATCTGCTTTTGTTGCATCCCATAGGTTTTAGAATATTGTGTTTTCTGTTACTTCTGTTTTAAAAAACGAACATATTTTGATTTGCTGTTTGATTTCTTATTTGGCCCATTGCTTATTCAGTAGTATGTTGTTTAGTATTTACACATTAAATATTTAATATTTACATTTTATTTTTTTTTAATTTTTTTAACGTTTATTTATTTTTGAGACAGAGAGAGACAGAGTATGAACGGGGGAGGGTCAGAAAGAGAGAGACACAGAATCTGAAACAGGCTCCAGGCTCTGAGCTGCCAGCACAGAGCCTGACGTGGGGCTCAAACTCACGGATGGCGAGATCGTGACCTGAGCCGAAGTCGGCCACTTAACCCACTGAGCCACCCAGGCGCCCCAATATTTACATTTTATATTTTCCACCTTTATTCTGTTGCTGACCTTGAGTTTTGTACCATTGTGGTTGGATAATATACTTGGCACAATTTCAGTCTTCTTAAATTTGTAATATTTGTTCTATCTCTTCTTATGTGATTTAACCAGAGGATTCTTCTATGTGTACTTAAGGAAAATGGGTATTCTATTTTTCTTGGATGGAGTGTTTTATATTTATCTTTTAGAACCATGTATTCTAAAGTATGCCTGAAGTAAAAAATGTTATTGCTGAAAAAAATAAGTAACTTTAACTGAGGGTACTTGTTTCAAATAAAGCCTATCAGGGGGAAGTGGGTAGAGGGATGGGTGAAACAGGTAAAGGGGATTAAGAGTACATTTGTCATGATGAGGACTGAGCAATTATGTACATAGAATTATTGAATTGCTATACTGTAACCTGAAACTAATATAACACTCTATTAACTACACTTGAATTAAAATTAAAAACAATAAAAAAACCCAAAACAAAACAAATTAAAATAAATTACTTTGAATTTTAATGGAAAGGTTGAAATTTATATTTTTATGCATTACCTCTTTTAGCAAGATTTTATTAAAATATTGAATATTCAGATAATGTATTAATTCAAATATATATTTTTACTTAAATATATTTATTACGTGGCATTCAAAAATCATCTCACAAATTAGAGCCCTCCAGACTTTGTGGAATTACACATCCCACTGTGGAATTTTTCAAGTAAAAAGGGTTTGGGAAATGCTTACTTTAGCAAAACTCAGTCCTTTCTAGTAAAACTTCATGAATCCAGTGGTTCTTATGATTCAAAGTGGACTGTTCTCAAGGGAATTCTAATGTCATTATTTGGGTCCATAAATGACAAAACTAAAAGGAAAGAAAATAATTATCTTAAAAGGACCATCCATTAAAAATATCTGTCTTTCATCTTCTTCTTCCCTCTCTCCTCTCCTTGTGCCCTCCTTCTGGGCTGTGTGATCCAGTTTTACACAGCCTAATACAAAACCAAGCCTAATGAAAATATTAACATCATCCAATTTTTTTTTTCAAATACTTAGTTCTTTCACATTTGGAAGATGAGTAAGTTTTGTGTTTAAGATATTTGAGAAATGGGTGCCTGGTATTTAGGATACCCATTTGCTCTTTTTTGCTTTCTTTTCTAACTTTGCAAATACAGAAAGCATAGGAAACTGAGTCCTAGTCCTTAGTCACAATGGGACTGAACTAGAAAAAGGATAGTCTGTGTATAGACATTACATTTTCTTGATTTGAATGTCTGTATGGAATTTATGGGGTTCATAAAAGAAAAAAAAAGAAACTCTCATAAGCAGCATGTTTACTCTTTGGATTCATGGTGTATAAATTACAGGAAAAATTAATAAATTATACACTTGACAAATTTTGTTTTCCAACACCACTCACCTATTCTTCCTGAAAACAAAATAAATGATGTCTAATATTGTGTCCCTAGTGCTGAAAGCCTTTTTGTACCTTCAGATCACAGTTTAAATTACGACTGTCATGTAAAATTGTCACTCCTTGAGTGGAGACTTACTCTGTTGCCATCTTGGAGAATTACAAAGAAAAGCAGCCAAGTATCAGAAATATTGCCCATGTAATTGAGACAGCAGTTTGGTTTAAGAGCAGGTGTTTTGCATTTGATAATTATTACCAGCATCTAATCTGCTGCCCAACTTCTTTAAATAATGGGGAAAAGGGTAATAATACTTGAAGAGACCGCTGGGAATGGAGTTAAGGTAGTGTGGTGGATTGGAGGTTTAGGGCCCCCCCCCAACACATTTATATATTGAAGCCCTAATCCCTAGTGTGATGGTATTTGGAGGTGGAATCATTGGGAAGTAATTACGTTTAGATGAAGTCCTGATGGTAGAGCCATTATGAGAACAAGAGGAAACCAGAACCCTTTCTCTCAGCTATGTTGAGAACACAAGAAGGCATCCAACAGAAGCCAGCAAGAGAGCTCTCACCACAACATAACCATGTTGATACCCTAATATTGAACTTCCCAGACTCTAGAACTGTGGGAAAAAAAATCTGTTCTTTAAGTCACCCAGTCTGTGATATTTTGTTATAGCAGCCCAAGCTGACTAAGACAGACAGCATAGTGATGAGTTATTCTTTTAAAATGGGCCCCTGGACAGAGCACGTTGACAGTCTTCTGATGAATCTCATTAATGGAATTTTAATATGTATAAAAATAGTGACACTATACAAGGGGAGAGGGTTTTTTCATTATGCAAATACCAAATTTACAAATTTACCAAATTTACAGTTCATTAATGATGAACTGACATCAAAGTATCTGGGTGAAATAAAATGTATTTAGCACTAGAGCTATGTTAAACAATTTCCAAAACTTTCAGATCGCAGAGTCATCATGAGCATGTATAATACACCACTACTGACATACAAAGTTTAGGGTATTTGTCATAACCATTATTTGCCAGAAAGAGGATATTTGTCCTGTGATTCTTTATTTGGTCAATGCTGAGACACTGTAACATAGCTATACTTGGAAATAATAGATCAATCTAATACTACAATATAGTCGATATTTTTGTAGAAATAGAATTCTTCCTCTATCTGAAATCCCTACATTCCTTCCACCTTTATACTTTAGCTTTATTTAACATTTAATGTATACCTATTCTAAATTAGACCAAGCCAGTCCATTTAATCTTCACAACATTCATAGAGTAAGAACTTTTACTCTTTTTTTTTCCAGAAAGGTTAATATTTACAATAAAAGTGTAAAGGTCACCAGAAGTCCTAGCTTTATATTGTCCTTACTGCTGGCAATCTCATAGAAATGAGGGTGTTTTCCCAAAAATGCCCTCTGATTATCCAGAGACAACTCTTGCCATTGTGTTCCGGTATTAATATCTATCCTTGAACCAACTGCTCTGTCAGAGCATAGCACACTTTCCCTGGACAAGCCAAGGTCTTTTGTTCACACCTGGAATTGGAAGGTAGGGGTTGGGATTGCCAGTCTACGTAAAACATGTGGACTAAGAGGGAAGGGGTTTTCCACGCAGAGATTCTGGGAAGCAGACCAAAATAAAAATATATTTTTATTATGTTCTGCTCCATAGTCATCATCACCTATGCATGTTATTCTTCCAAAATAAACATTCAAAACTGTCTGGCAGATACAAATGTCAACATATATAACCAGAAAAATCTCACTCCATCCCAACAGGAGACAACTCAAAATTGTCCAGGTATCACATCCCGGTATCTAATAAACAGATGATGACAATAGTATCTTTGATAGCACTCAGCTGGGAAAGGGACATAGGGAAAGCATCCAGTATAGAGTAGGGATGGGAGAGCAATGACTCTCTGTCCTGGCAATGAGTGACTGAGTCAATTAATTGGGTTTCTCAAAATTCTGTTATCTGGTAAACTTTTCCTTGACCTTTGTTTGTCTTGACAAAATATGGGTTGTATGAGTTGTAAAAGGAAGACTTTTTTTTTTCTGGAGGTTGGAACCCTTCAGTGGTCCAGATCCTGTTAAGAAGGTCACGAATTTTGCTTTAAATGCAGAGCAACAACATGTTTTATTTGCCAGTTTTGGGATTTTTATCACAACATAATTTATTCAACTTCTTAACTCTAACTGGCTTTATAAATTTCTTATAGAACTTATTTATCTAAGCTTATCAATGAACTTTTAATTTGCTTATATTATTCTTTGCAACTAAGGGTGATGGAGATGTAAAAAAAATTAAGAGTTAAAATTGCTAAAATCTCTGCATGTGAGAGTTTAGGGAAAATAGAGCACATTCAGGTTAAAGATCAAAAGGGATAATATGATAAAACTTCCTGTGTGTTTTTCCTGGGTTTTTCTTTGTTTATTTCGAGCTTTAGATTACATGTCACTTATTAAACAAACAAACAGAAAACACTATGTGGTAATTAGTTGTATTGTTTTTTAAACCGCAAAATGAATCAAGCCATACTTCCAATATGTGATTAGGGGATGAGAGACCAGGTAGTGATATGATTAGCTGAGAATAGTCAGGGAATATGTAAGTAGTTTTTGATGAGTGATCTAATCTCTCTATCAGTATTTTCAGGATAATAAAGATTATGGTGATCACTAGGACCTTTCCAAATATATTCTGACTTTCCTCCTTTTAAACACACAGTGAGATTGTTATTCCTTGCCTCCTTTAGGGTTAGGTGTGGCCATGTAATTTGTTTTAGGTAATGAAATGTGTCACTACAAAATGGATGATTGAATAGCCAGTGGAGGGTGACAGTAGCAAGGTAGCCGATTAGGAGACCCCAGTCCCCATCCTCCCAAAAAGATCAACAATCAGACCGCTATCTACAAACCATTGTCAATGTTGTGGATCCTGGTGGCCTGAGATACCAAGACATCAGGCCTCATCTAACCTGGAGTCACTACATACCCCTTTACTTGGTGCCTCACCACTATAATCTGGTGAACATCATGGTCCAGTATGCCTCCACCCACAGGTGAAGGTCTATCTTTGCCAAAGTTAGTCCATAAAATCTGGAAGAGACGAAGTGCTTCTTCAATGTGCACATATCTATGAAAAGCTATGGCAATCATGAAGAATCAGAGAAACATGATACCACCAAAGAAACACAAAAAAACATTCAGCAAATGGCCCTAAGGAAATGCAAACATGAATTTCCTGACAAATAATTCAAAAGAATTTTTCTAAAGATACTCGAAGAGCTACAATAGAACATAGATAAATGGTTTACAAAATTAGGACAATAATATAAGAACAAAATGAGAAGCTTAAAGAGAAAACATTTAAAAATATGAGCTGATAGATTGGTCTGAAGAACACAATGACTGAACTGAAGAAATGAAGAGAGGTTCAACAGCAAAAAGGCCAGAATTAGCACAAGGGAGGAGCTAAACATCTGCGCAGACATAAATGAAATACAGCAAAGAAAAACAATAGAAAAAAGTCAAAGACACTAAAAGTTGTTTTTCTGAAAAGATAAACAAAATTGACAAATCTTTAGCTAGACTACCCATGAAAAAAGTAGAGTAGATTCAAATAAATACATTCTTAAATCAAAGAGGAAACATTACAACTGCTACCACAGGAATACAAAGAATCATAGGACACTACTATGAACAATTATGTGCCAAGAAATCCATTAATCTATAAGGAATGGATAAATTCCTAAAAACATACCAACTATCAACACGAAATTATGAAGAAACAGAAAATCTGAACAAACCAATTACCAATGAGGAGACTGAATCAGTAATCAAAAACCTCCCAATAACAACAACAAAAAGTCAGTATCAGATGGTTTTACAAGTGAATTCTGCCAAACATTTAAAGAAGCATTAACACCAATACTTCTCAAAATATTCCAGAAATTTGAAGAGGAGGGAACACTCCCAAATTCATTTTACGAGGCCAGGATTTCCCTAATACCGAAGCCATATAAGAAAACTACAAGAAAAGTACAGATTATATCCCTGATGAATATAGTTGTAAAAATTTTCAATAAATTGTTAGCAAACCAAATTTAACCACATTGGAAGGATCACACACCATGATCAAGTAGGATCCATCTCTGAGATGCAAGGATGTTTCAACATATGCAAATCAATACGATACATCAGGTTAATAGAAGGAAAGCTAAAAATCATATGATAATCTAGTACATGCAAAAAAAAATCAGTTGACAAAAGTCAATATCCTTTTATAGTGATAATAACAAAAATATCAACAAATTGGGTATGAAAGGAATGTATCGCAACATAATAAATGCCATATATAACAAGCGCAGAGCTAATATCATTGTCAATGGTGAAATGTTGAAAATTGTTTTCTAAGATCAGGAACAATGGGGTGCCTGGGTGGCTCAGGTTAAGCATCCAACTCCTGATTTGGGCCGAGGTCATGATCTCAAAGTCTGTGAGTTCGAGCCCTGCATCAGGTTTAGCACTGACAATGTAGAGCCTGCTTGGAATTGTCTCCCTCTCTCTCTCTCTGCAGCCCCCTCAAGGTCTCTCTCTAAATAAATAAATAAACTTTAAAAAAAAAAGACTTTAAGATCTGGAACAAGAGTACCCACTCTCATAATTCTTATTCAACATAGTACTAAAAGTCCTAGCTGGAGCAATCAAGCAAAAAAGAAATAGTACCCAAATCAGGAAAGAAGAAGTAAAATTGTCTCTGCTGATGACACGATCTCGTATATGGAAAATCCTCAAGACTCCACTATTAAAACTTGTAACTCACTTGTGGTCCAGAGATTCAAATAAATAAAATACAGGTGGATTTTTGGAGTACATTGTGAAGTTAATGTATCTTTTTTGTTCCCAGAGTGATATGTGACATTTTGAAATCTATGTGCTACCTACCTGGGCTTGGTTCAATACATGAAGATTTGGTGTGGCAGTCTCATCATCCACACACCGACTTTGCTTTAGAAATATTGTACACTACAAGGACTATGCATTAAACAGAAAGATATAGTGTTCTCTGAACTACTGTAACCTTAAATTGGAAACTGATTCTTGTGAGCCTCCTTTCCTTAATCCCTCACTTCATGCAAATGTCTTGATGAGAGATGGTGGATGAGTATTTTGTGTGAATAAATCCAACCTTTGAAGAATTCCCTTCTGACCCATTACACCATTACACAGTTGATGCCTGAAAGAATGTTGGAGAGGGTGGGGGGGACTCAACACCCTACTTGCTTTTTAAAGTTTATTTTATTAAAGATTTTTTAAGTACATTTTTACTGTAAATATACACAGAAATGCATGCATTCCACACACACACACACACACACACACACACACCTAATAAACAAATTCAGTAAGGATGCAAGATACAAAATCAAACATTCAAAAATCAGTTTTTATACATTAACAATGAACTATCTGAAAAGTAAATAAAGGAAACAACCTCATTACAATAGCAATAAATCAATAAAATAGGAAAAAAACTTAAAGAAGTGAAAAATCTCTACATCAAAAATTTTAAGTCACTGATGAAAAAAATTGACGAAGGTACAAATAAATAGTAAGATATCCCCTGTCCATGGATCAGAAGAGTTACTATGTTAAAATACTCGTACTATCTGAAGACTTCCATAGATTTAATGCAATCCATCAAAATTCCAATAGCATTTTTCACAGAAATAGAAAAAAAAAAACCTAAAATTCAGATGCAACCCAAAAGACCTGAAACAGCCATGGCACAGAACAATGCTGAAGACATTGAACTTTTTGATTCAAACTATATTACAAAGCTATTTTAATCAAAACAGTATGGAACTAAAATAGAAACAGATCCATACACAAATAGAACAGATGAGAGCCCAGAAATAAATCCATGCATATAGAATCAACTAATATTTTACAAAGGAGCCAAAATTACTCAATGAGGAAAAGATGTTCTTTTCAATAAAACAGCACTAGGAAACCTGGATATTCACATTGAAAGAATGAAATTGGATGCTTATGTTACATCACTCACATAAATTAACTGGAAATGGATCAAAAACTTAAATATAAGATTTTAAACCATAAAATTCCCAGAACAAAACTTATATAAACATTTCCTTGACGGCAATTGTGGCAATTTTTTTTGTTTATGACACCAAAAGCACAAGCCATCTCTAAGAGAATGACACAAGTACAAGCACAGCAAAAGAAACAATCAACAAAATAAAATGGCAACCCAGAGAGTAGGAAAAAATATTTGCAACCCATGTATCTGATAATGGGTTAGTATTCAAATTACATAAGGAATTCATACAATTTAAAAGCAAAAAAGGGGTACCTGGGTGGCTCAGTTGGTTAGGCATCCGGCTTCGGCTCAGGTCATGATCTCACGGTCCATGAGTTCAAGCCCCGCGTTGGGCTCTGTGCTGACAGCTCAGAGCCTGGAGCCTGTTTCAGATTCTGTGTCTCCCTCTCTCTCTGACCCTCCCCTGTTCATGCTCTGTCTCTCCTTGTCTCAAAAATAAATAAACGTTAGAAAAATTTTTTTTTAAATAAAAGCAAAAAAAAAAAAAATCCAACAAAAAATAGGCAAAGGACCTGAATAGACATTTTCCAAAGAAGACACACAAATGGCCAATGGTACATGAAAAGGTACTCAATATCATTATTGTTCAGAGAAATGCAAATCAAAGTCACAATGGGATTTTACCTCACACCTCAAAGGATGATTAATATCACAAAGACAGCAACTAAGTTGCTTAGTTGGTTAAGCACCAGACTCTTGATTTTACCTCATGTCATTATCTCATGGTTTGTGAGATCAAGCCCCATGTCAGACTCTGTGTTGACAGGGCAGAGTCTGCTTGGGATCCTCTCCCTCCCTCTCTCTGCCCCTCCCAAATCACATTCTTTCTCGCCCTCCCTCCCTCTCACCCTCCCTCCCTCTCACCCTCCCTCCCTCTCTACCTCTCCCTCTCCCTCTGTCAAAATAATTTAAAAACACAAAAATAATCTTTAAAAATAAAATAAAAACAAATAAAAATATATCAGAAAGACAGTAGGTAACAAATGCTGGTGAGGATATAGAGGAAAGGGAAATCTGGCACACTTTTGCTGGGAATGTAAACTGGTTCAGCCCCTATGGAAAACAGTATGAAGTTTCCTCAAGACATTAAAATAAAACTACCATATTCAATGCACCTTTATTCACAATAGCCAAGACATGGAAACAACCTAAGTGTCCACTGAGAGATAAACGGATCAAGATGTGATACACACACACACACACACACATACACACGGCTGCACACACAACAAAATATTATTTAGCCATGAAAAGGAAGGAATTCCTTTCTTTTCAACAATGTGGATGAGCCTTAAGGGCATTTTGCTAAATGAAATCAGCTAGCCAGAGAAAGGTAAGTATTATATGATTGCATTTATATGTAGAGTCTAAACAAGTTGAACTCCTAGAAATAGATGGAGTAAATGCCAGGCCTGAGGGGTGGGGGATACGTGGAGATGTTGGTCAATGGATATGCACTTTCACTTATAAGATGAGTAATTTCCAGGGATCTAATGTACAGCCTGGGGACTATGTCAACATTACTGTATTGTATATTTCTTTTTTATTTATTTATTTATTTTATTTTTTTAACGTTTATTTATTTTTGAGAGAGAGAGAGACAGAGCATGAGTGGGGGAGGGTCAGAGAAAGAGGGAGACACAGAATCTGAAGCAGGCTCCAGGCTCCGAGCTGTCAGCACAGAGCCCGACACGGGGCTCGAACTCACGGACCACGAGATCGTGACCTGAGCCGAAGTCGGCCGCTTAACCGACTGAGCCACCCAGGCGCCCCTACTGTATTATATATTTCAAAGTTGCTATGAGAGATCTTAAATGTTATCACTGTAACAAAACAAAAAGAAAGGAAATTATATGAGGTAAAAGGGTTAATTTTATTGTAATATAAATATTTTGCAATATATCCACGTATCAAATCATACCATCCTATTCTATCCTTAGTTTGGTGATTGTCAACACTCTTTCATTGCTATGGGTCCCTGAATAGGTGCGAAACATCCCCACTTGCCCATGTTGGATATGCAGTGCAAACAAGAAACCTCTCCTATCAGATTAAGCCACTGTGTTTCAAAAGTTGTCTGCCACAAGATCAAATCACAACATGGTAAGTCTGCATGGTGCATTACACATAGTAGGAGCACTTAAGTAGCAGTTTTCTTTATTCTGGCCACAAATATCTAATCTTATTTAAATACTGTCTCAGCTTTTCCATCTGTGAAGTTGAAATAACATCTATATTACCTAATTCAAAAGTGTACTATGAAGCAAAATTAGAGCTCTAAATGTTTTTTTTTCTAAATACGAAATCTAGGAAATGGAAAGTATGAACTTTGTTATAAAATGGATATTTTGCACTATAAGCTGATTGTTTCTATAAATTTAACTGTTTTTATTTTCATATGTATTCCTCTCCAGTTTAGCTCTTTCAGGGCCAAACATTGTCAGTGATAAAACATTCTGTTCTGCATGTTTTAGAAAAAGTGTTCTTTTTGAGTTGTTAAAATTTAATGATTTTATCTTTCTATCTATGTAAGTTTATTTATTTTGACAGAGAGAGAGAGAGAGAGAGAGAGAGAGAGAGAGAGATTACAAGAAGAGAGGGTCAGAAAGAATGAGAGACAGAATCCCAAGCAGACTGGGCACCACCATGGCAGAGCCCAATGTGGGGCTTGAACTCAGGAACTGCAAGATCATGACCTGAGGGGAGATCAAGAGTTGGATGCTTAATCGACTGCGACACCCAGGTGTCCCAGTGATTATTTTTAAATAAATAAACCACGAAATTTTCATTGGTATCTTCCCAATAATTGGAAGGTAGCTCCAAGATCCCTGAAGGATGACACTCATCATCAAAATCAACTTCCAGAATAATCTGTTGAAAACAATGGTGAGAAAAGGACACAAAATGTCTAAAGACAAGAATCCACCAAGAGAGAATAGATTTTTTAAACTAAAAATGACAAGAGGTAAAAGGGCACTATGCAAACATGTCTGATCCTTAAAAAGATAACTGACACATCTTTTCTGGTTAAAGGTAGTCACGTCATGAATGTAGTCTGCCTTTATTTCTAAACCCAATTATTTTCTTTCCTGGCCTTTGTTTGGCTTCATCGTTTCAGCATATATGCTAGACTTGTAAAGACTGTACGAGCTTTTAAAACTCCATTTTAGGAGGTAGGCATGTAAATGCAGAGTTCTTTTCCATAGTTGAAGGTGTAGCCATTGTGGGAAAGGAGTGAGGGAACCCAACAGCGCAGTCACCTGACAAGCTGGCCAGGGCCCATGGTTCCCAAAGAACCACCATGGTGTATAGGCAGATAAGAGACACCACTGTGGTCTTCCCAACATCAGAGTGTTATTTGTAGTATGTTTTCAACTTAATCTGTTTCTCTCATCTAAGGCCCGTCACATAGTAGTCAATGAAATACCGGCTGTGTGATTATATTACCTCTCTCCAGCTTCTCTACTGCTCTAGTTGTTCTGGCTTTGCTCACTGCAATTCCCTGTTTGCAGGGACACAAGGAGCGGTTTTAAATAGGCAGCCTACGTTCGGGTGCCAGACAGCATTCATTCCGTAGCGAAACTGCAAACCAAGACCTTTCTGTGCTGAACGGCGCGGTATCTCCTATCGTACTTCATTAGCGTGGATTTGCTCCATGATGCCAGCTGCTTTTCTGGCAGCAGACATGACGACTCAGGCTAAATTATCCCCACTAAAACCATTGCTCGTGTCACTGTGCCAGAGGCAGCACTCTGACCTGTCCTCCACCAGACTAAGTCAGAAGGCACATCTCCTCCAGGCCTCTTTCAGATTCGTTTGTAGTTTCCCCTGAATTTTGTACTTTTGCATCATTCTTGTGGGCACTGTGTTAGACAGACGAGTTGATTGCTGTTACTCACGAATGAATTTCACAGCTCTTCATGCAGAGGCTTGCTGCCTTTTCTTCATGACATTCTCCATAATGAGAATGATATAGTTCAAAGAATCACAAAGAAATGGGAATTAAGTTTGTCTTCAAAGTGAGACAAAAGTGTTGTAGACAATCTGTCTCTTTAGAAAAGCATAGCTCTGTAAATGATGTTCAACCGGACTTCACTGTAAATTATTGGTATAATGAGGTTACTTGTTTGGAATTTATTTCATAACCCTTTCCACACAAATGGACATATTTAATAATGTCCACTTCTTTAAAAAAAAAACTTCAGCTTTGGGGTGCATGGGTGGCTCAGCTGGTTAAGCACCGACCCTTCATTTTGGCTCAGGTCATGATGTCATGGTTCGTGAGATCAAACCCCTCATAGGGCTCTGCACTGACATCACAGAGCCTGCTTGGGATTCTCACTCTCTCCGTCTCTCTGCCCTTCCCCCACTCACACAGTTGTGCTCTCCCTCTCTCTCTCTCAAAATAATTAAACATTTTAAATTTCTTTCAGCCTTATTGACATATATTTGACAAACAATTACAATGCTCGCTTCTTTATTCAACTTAAACTTAATCCCCTTCACTACTCAACAAAGTTAAGACAGTGGCAGAAAGCAAGGATTACCATCCTTGGCCAACAATGAACCACAGAAAAGAGTATGTGGGCATAGATTCAATGACTGGAAAGCAATCTCTGTTCATCGAGTATAAAAAAAGGGAGAAGGTCTGAAGACCAATCCTCACCTCTCTTACTCTGTATTTTCAGAAAGAGAAAATCAAACTGATTTACACAAAAAGAGAATCTATTTATTAGTTTATATATGTGGATGATGGAGAGGTTTATAGGGCTTCAGATTTTGGGTTGACATAGCAGCTCAAGGATATCATTAAGACTCTTTCCTTTCCGCATTTCTGCAGTGACTTCCTTAGCATCAGCTTTATTCTAAGACTTGCTAAATCACTGCCACAGTTCCAAGATTCATATCCACATTCCATAACATCCAGAAAGAAACTTCTGGCTGCCATCAGCTAAG
Source organism: Felis catus (assembly GCF_018350175.1). NCBI lineage: Eukaryota > Metazoa > Chordata > Mammalia > Carnivora > Felidae > Felis > Felis catus. Next base: position 106,874,230 of record NC_058369.1, read on the forward strand.
AAAAGTGAGGAACTTTCTTTCCTCAATCACTCATCAACGTCCACCCACATTTCTTTGGCCCAAGTCACCCAGTCCTAAACCAATTTAATTGACAGAGAATATTATGGGAAGCTAGGCTTAAGGCTGAACTCCCTGAAACAATTATTTTTGCAGGAGGAGGGAGACTGGGGTCAAACAAGGCACATTTGTAGAGAGGGTAGGATCAGAGTGAGAGCACCCCACCCCAACTCTGCTTTTACACAAGAGGCAATGATGGGAAGAGAATATGAAACAATCACAAGATCCATATTCTTAGCAATTGCTAGAGGCTTATCTTGCTCCCTAGGGCTGGGCTCCTTTTAGTGGGTACACATACCCCACCTTTATTAATGAGCTGCCTTAGAAAAGAGGGACTAAGTTTCTCTTCTACCTTCAGGGCACTTTTAAAATGGAATCATAACCTACTCTAAATATTTTATTGCCTTTAAAGTACAAAATAACCTGAATAAATTGAGCACAAAATTCCTGATTTGGCGAACTACCTTGAGCAACTGATTTGATTTGATAAATATTCAGGCATAAAATAAAAGGCAGTATGATCTCTAGGCTAACAGAGTAAACTATGATCCTGGTTGTTTAAAAAAGTTTTTATTTAAGGAAATTATATATATATATATATATATATATATATATATATATATACACACACACACACACACACACACATATACACACACACATATACACACATATATTTGCCACATAATATATAAATGTATATTCATACCCAAATGTATGTATGCATGTATATTTGTATATGTATGTATGTACATATGTGTGTATACATATATATGTGGGTATATGCATGTATACATGCATATATGTACACTTTAAGTATCAGATACATTTTGTCTTCTTTCTTAAAGAAATTGGAGGGAACTATTAAATTTCCTTCAACCACTGTGACTCTCAGTAAATTCTGGTTGCAGTGTAAGAGCATCTATCAGAGATTATCACCTGAGTGTATATCATAGATATGCCCCATTTGATGCCTGTCTAGATAGGTCATCCTCTCCAGTTCAACCCACAGGTCATAATTCCCTGTTTCACACCAGGCCCAATACACAAATTACTATTAATACAGTTTGCAAATATATTAGAATATACCTACTAGGGTGGTGATCAAGATATGGTCATACCCTGTCTTAAAGTAGGAATAAAAGTTAAGTTAATAATCAGGGAACTCCTTGGTAAGCAAAAGAGGGAAAACAGGATGGTGTAGTTAGGACCAAAGAGGGACATTCAAAACTACCAGAGATTTTTGCTGTCATTATGGTTTTTTTTTTAATTCTCTTATAATAACCTTTCTTTTCTTTCTTTCTTTCTTTCTTTCCTTTCTTTCTTTCTTTCTTTCTTTCTTTCTTTCTTTCTTTCTTTCTCTTTTTCTTTTTCTTTTTCTTTCTTTCATTCTTTTTTTCATTCTTTCTTTCTTTCTTTCTACAGACAGAATCAAACAAAATGAATATGTGATAGCTGTAATCATGCTAAGGCAGTTACTAACCTCGTCATAGAAATTTGTTTTAGATGTTTCTAGACTCCTCAGTCATAGGTTATTACTTCATTTCAGTTATTTCTATAGCTGACTGATTTCAGTGGTTTCATGATGATTGTGTCTAATTTCATTCTCAGAGGGAAACTTTAATTCCAAGAGCCCAGTTTACCTAGCTGTTACCTCCTAGGTACTAACTACAATTTTCACTATAGGTGTCAAAGTCAAGATTTAAACACATTGGTTCAGTATCACAACGTGATATTAAATTGATATTGAATTCATTTCACTGTTAAACATCTTCGTAGTTTTCTCTCTCTGTAGGGTTGTGTTTTCTTTTTAGGTGAAGTATGATAGCACATTTTGAAAGCATAGAATTTCCATACATCATACTCTGTCTGACAATTGTGGCATTAAAACCATCAGTGTTGACTACATGCAGCATTTCAATATGGCATAGCATGCCTCACCTGCTATGCTACGTGGCTACTTAAAGGGGGTTGATAACCTGCAAAAACCTACATACCTTTACAAGTTAAGTGATGGTGCAAAAGTTTTGTGGACTAAAAAGGATCAAGGTACATTTCTTCAGGACACTGTCTTGTTTGGCATTTTAATCCCAGCACTTACAACAATGCCTGGCACACATAAAGGATTTGATATATTTTTGAATGAAATAATTAACCACAATAACTGGAAAACCAGCTCAGAGAAAACATACTGTCCTATAAAGCTACTGAGAATGTAGGGAGATTTCTTGCAGAGTGTCTTCAAAGTGAAGACAGAGATGACAGCAAAACAGTAAAGTGGCAACCGATTCCTCCATTGGAACAATTAATTCCGAATTTAATGACGAACCCTATTCTTCAAAATTCACAGGTAGAAACACATTTTTTCTATAATTGATCTTAAAATAAAGTCAGGAGGTGCCTGGATGGCTTAGTCAGTTGAGCATCTGACTTAAGCTCAGGTCATGATCTCACGGTTCGTGGGTTGGAGCCCTGCATCGGGCTCTATGCTGACAGCTCAGAGCCTGGAGCCTGTTTTGGATTCTGTGTCTCCCTCCCTCTCTGCCCCTCCCCTGCTCGCATTCTCTCTCTCAAAAATAAAAACAAACATTCAAAAAATTAATAAATAAGGTCAGTATTTTTGATATGCAGTCCTCATTCTTAGGAAGTGTTTTTTTGTGAACTCAACCAGTAAAATAGTATCTTACATCTTAAAGAGTCTCTTCTTAAGAGAGCAGGCATCAGCTAGGAAAGTAAAACATACTTCTGGAAGTAGATACAGAAGTTACATTGTCATGAGGGTCATTGGTGCAGGGAAGGTCTTCTGGTTTACTTATCTGGGGGCATATATGCTAGGAGAGTACATTTTACTTTATATATTTTAGGTATACCCTTAAATAAATGCAGAAAATTAAAATCAAGGCTAACATGATTAGCTATTACTTATTTAGATTACTTAGAAATTTGGACCATAAACATGTTTCAATTCCAAGTGATTATTAAAATACAGTAAATCTTCCTGAGGGTGGTGAAAGTTAGTTGAACAGTAATTAGAGCAACATGGAAAAACTAGATGACAAGCCATGACCAATACCACCTAGAACTTTCCTTGGTCTAAGAAATTCACAATACGAGTTTATTTTACTTAGAATTCCAGCTTGAATCAAAGCATCTACTACCCCAAGCATCAATGCTCTTCAATATCTAATTTCACAGTTTTCTTAACACGCATCTCATGTTATTTATTATAGTCAGAGGCATCCCAACACCTTTGTCTATCCTTGCTACCTTTTAAATGGTTTATCTGGCAAACCATCAATCACAAGTCATGAAACATATTTTAACTCAAGTAAGACCAGTTAGGAAAGAAAACAAGTCTTGTGTGGTCTAATTGGAAACATTACTCACATCAATAAGTGATAAATGCTTGTTCTGGGAAAGAATATTTTTTCCCTCAGATCCGTCTTTAATGTATACTATGGACAAGATTAAAATCCCCAATCACCTTCTAACTTGAGGCCATGAAGTTATTGATAAAAACAATGCAAAGTTACGGGAAGATAAAAGTTTGAAAAACTCAATTTCAGGTTCAGAAGATGGCTTGTAATGCTAAGCAAGTAAAGATATCCATTTCATTTATGACTTATCCTCTGGTGAAAACCAGAGCTCACAAACAACTTCAAAAAACTGCACAATGAACATAGGCAGATGTTTGGGTGTGTTACAGAAGCCTTGATAAACTAGCTTACTTGGCTTTGTCCTGAATAACATGTGCTGAAAGTTTTCAATAATCTCTTATTTGATATTTAAACTATTCAAATAACTCTTAATGGTATTATACACTGTATAATTCAGAATTTATTGACATTTTACATAGTATTTTCTATGTCTCAGGGTGGGTGCATTAATTATATCTAAGTAAATATATTCTTGAACTAGGAAAAGACATAGTATTTCTTTCATAAAATTTGAATTTAAAGAACATAATGTGCTCTTTTATTCCATGAGGTCAATTGCGCTAACACAACCATGTTAACCAGGTGATGTTCATTTCACTTTACAGGTAATTTATTACAACTGCAGCACTGTCACAGGGATGGTTCACACAAATAATTTAACTTAGGTAAACACCATTTTCCAGTAATGATAAGACAAAACAAACTTTAGAGGCATTTATGAACAGTAACATCTCATTCTCAGTACACATTTGCCAAATGATCTCTGTTGTTTGCAAATGAATTAACGATGGCTTGACAAATCATTAGAGCCATCTGTTTTGATGGTAAGGAAGAACTACTTTGATCATGTTATTATAGGAGCACAGACAAGGTACTATTGTAGCATATTTTTATTTATCATTTACCCTAAATTTCACATACATCTCAAAAACTGCCAGTATTACCCATTCTAGTTGAAGCTCCTTATAAATCCATTTACTGAGAAACCACTCACATGGGTAACCATACTGTTGTTTCAGAGGTCTCAAACATGGGAAATGTCTACTTTTTCCTCCATTAAAACAAATCATTACAATTACCAAGACGCTTGATTTCCTGGTATGTTTTAATTCCTCAAGTAAGAACTAATGAAAGAAGTTAAAACCAGCTTAACAAATCAGTTCCTTTGGTTGTTTTGAGTCAGTTCAGACAATTTATGTGAGTGTTATTTTCAATTCTATCAACATGAGAAAAGCTTTTTTTTTTTTTTACTTCCTGGAAAAATATCTTTCTTACTTTCTTAAGAATATTTGATTCAGGAACGTATTTATAACGTGACTTTTAGTGTTTACCTGTATTTAGCAGGTCTAAAAAGGTGTAGGGGGGGAGTACAGGTACATACATATATGAATATAAGCACACACACAAATTAAACCCACTGCTGTTTGTCTGTTTCTCAAGGATACATGTAGTTTTCAAAATAACAGAGAAAGAAAGGATAAAAGAGGATCTGGAGAGAGGGAGAAAAGGAAGAGGAGAATGAGACAAAGTTCATTGATGTTTATCTCCAATAGAAAATTTCCAATAACCCCAAAATTTAAATATTTGATACATAGTGTTAAAAGATACATGCTTTACCATAAAAATATATATTTTTTATTCTCGTAGGATGACACTAGTACACATGACTGTAAACGAAGATCTGTCCATTTTTAAGTGCATTTGAATTTAATAGACATTTAATAATTAATATGTATTGAATAAATGGATGGGTGGTCAGATAGAAATATACATTAAACTGTGTTGTATCTAAAGCTCATTTAAAAGTTAGAGTCAAAAAAATCTACTTATGTGCTACTAAAAAGCAGTCCTGTCTGAATTTAGAAGAACATCTTTTCTCATCTAGGTTTGTAGCTAAGAAGAGGAAAATACATAGTTTTAATCCATCAGTTTAGCTGATGGAAAAACTTGAATTTGTGGAGTGAGAAATATGTTAAATATATTCTCACCATAACTGCATTCAGAATTGTGTTTAAAAGTAGGATATAAAAAAGTTTAAGCAGGTAGATTTCACAAAAGTTTCTCATAATCCCAAATGTAAATAGCACAAGAGCAAATCTACTTGCTTAAGACAGTGAATATAAAAGCATACGTCTCACAGGCACCTGGGTGGATCAGTTGGTTAAACCTTAGACTCTTGATCTCCACCCAGGTCACAGTTTCCCAGTCCCTGGGATTGAGCCTGAGGCAGATGCTAGCACAGAGCCTGCCTTGAATTCTCTCTCTCCCTCTCTCTGCCCACCCCCCACTCTCTCTCTCTCTCTCAAAAATATACAAACAAACATTTAAAAGCGTATATCTGAATAATGAGATTTGTCTATTCAAAATGGAATTTCACATTCTGGAAAGTCATTTTTTTTTTTTTAATTATTGAGAAAAACAGCATTATACTCTACTGGAGGTTTAACTCCTTGACATCAAGGGCTGGCCACAGGCTGACAGTAAATGTGTGGTTTCTTCCTCCAGTTGGGCAAGAAATCTGACAGAGAGCAAGAGAGGACCCAAAATGGAAGCCACTCTCTTTTTACAACCTCATCTTGGAAGTAACAACTTACCATTTCTGTAATATTCATTAGAAGAAAATCACTAAGTTCTGCCCACACTCAAAGGAAGGGAATTAAACAAGAGAGTAAGTATCAGGAGATGGGAATGGAGGCAGCCATCTTAGAGGCACCTACTATATATAGCTCCTTAATCCATAGTCAGTCAGCTCCTTCTCCAATGGTTCATTCCAAAGTATCTCTTTTCTCTGAATTTTGATCATTTAAATTAAACCTATACCAATTAACTTATCTAGAGATAACCTATTCTTTTCTCCCTCCTATAGGTCTTAGAAAAAGATCTATTCTCCTGCCTATTTTATAAGGTTATTCAAATTATTAACTATGATAATGAATATCTGGCAACTGCTAGAACAACTATGACATAGAGTAGCCCTTACCGGGCTATCTTTCTTAACAACACTATTGTTTAATGTTAATTTCTAAACCTCTGCTCTGGATCCACTTCTACAATTTCTTGCGTCATCAATTACTCTTCTGCTTGTGTCAACACCAGTAAGAGACAATTTCACATCACTACCATTCATTGGCTCACTCATTCATTCATTTTTAAAATAGTTCTTCCCATTTCCCTTGTTTTTAGCAGCAAATGACAAATCTATCTTTAAAATCAAATTTCTTAAATGATAATGGGAACTGCTGGATCCACTTTCTGTCTGACCTCATTGTACTCTAGCCCCCCATCTTCACTATGCTTCTGTGATAATGATTAACAGGGATCTTCAAGCTGCCAAAACCAATGGTCTTCAAAAATATGGTACCCAGTATATGCACCCATGTTTATTGCAGCATTATTTACAATAGCCAAGATATGGAAGCAACCTAAGATATGGAGCTCTAAAAAACAATGAAGTTTTACCATTTGTGACAACCTGGATGGACTTAGAGGGTAATGTGGTAAGTAAAATAAGGCAGACAGAGAAAGATAAATACCATATGATACTTTTATGTCCAATCTACATAAACAAACAAGAAGCAGAAACACACTCATAAATACAGAGAACAAACCAATGGTTGTCAGAGGGAAGGAGGGGTGGGGAGAATGGACAAAATAGGTGAAGTGGAGTGGTAGATACAGGCTTCTACACATTATGCAATGACTAAGTCACAGGGATGAAAGGCACAGCATATAGAATATAGCCAATGGTATTGTTATAGCATTGTATGGTGACAAATGGTAGCTGGCTACGTTTGTGGTGAGCATAGCATAACAAAGAGTTGTCAAATCACTACGTTGTACACCTAAAACTAATGTAGCATTGTGATTCAACTGTACTTAAAATTTTTTTTCAATAAACATTTTTTAATAAATTTTAAAATTCCATATAAAAATATGTGGTAGCTAGAGTAACAAATAAATATCTGTGGACATATCAGAAATACAGATTTTGGGGTCCTTTCATAGATTTACTGAAAACTGGGGGCTGAGGCCTAATCATCTTTGTTTTAAGAAGCCCATTAGGTCATTCTGATGCGTGCTAAAGTTTGAGAACCACTGGCTTAGACTATCATAAGAACCAGTGGCCTAAACTAATGGACTCTCTTCAATTTTTATCTAACTTTGTTTCTGCAACATTCAAAATGGATACTTTGAAAGTCTCATCACACACCCTCCAAAACATTTTCTTCTTTCTCTGCCTCTCTGATAATTTATCCTTAGTGTTTTTGTTTTGTTTTATTGTTTTTTGCCCTTGATTTTCCCCACCTGCCCTGAGAATGATAGATTGGTCTTCAGTTTTCTTATTTTATCTTTATATGTATTTTCCCTAATTTTTCCAATCGCATTAATTTATACATGGAATTGCTAATATCTACTAAACCTCTTTTGCTTTGCCCAGTCAACTCCCTTGGGTAGAGACACCTATTTCTAATTTCCAAATCAAGATGACTAAAGAAATCTTCTCTGTTAAGTGTCAAATTAAAATGTCCAAAACTAAAATCAACATTTCCCCTCCCAAAGTTCCAAAATCTGTTTTTTTCTATATTCTTTATCCTAATGAAATGTAACATAGGGGCGCCTGGGTGGCTCAGGAGGTTGAGCATCCGACTTCATCTCAGGTCATGATCTCGCACTCTGTGCGTTCGAGCCCCACGTTCGGCTCTGTGCTGACAGCTCAGAGCCTGGAACCTGCTTCCAATTCTGTGCCTACCTCTCTCTCTGCCCCTCCCCTGCTCATGCTCTCTGTCAAAAATAAACATTAAAAAAAAAACGTAACATAATTTTTAGAGTCATCACATTTAGAAGACTGGTAGTCATACCCACTCTACTCTCTTCCCGTACCTGTATACTTAGGATTGCCTCTAGATTTTGTCTCCTCTTATGAGGATTCCTCTCTGGATCTCTATTATTGTTCCTAAATCTGCAGATTTTCCTATTTCATTTTTAGTATTTTTAATTCTTTTGAAATAACATATTTATATGAAATCTAACTATTTCCCAAAAAGAAAGATTCAGTGAGAACAGTGCTGTTGTTTTAAATATTTGTGAATCTTATTGATGTATGACTCAATAAAGAACTGAATTCTCCTATCTGCTTCTACACTCAGTCTGATGTAATATGTTGTATTGGTTGAAGTAAATGAAAAATGTCTGCTTCATACTATTATGTAATTGAATAATTGAGGAGTATTTAAATAACCTTTGTATGTGATTATGAGTATTCTTCGATATCATAGCAAAATCCAGCAAGTAGAATTTTTTAAAAAATTAGTTGTAAAATGGTATCTGAAATCAAACAAAAAACTTTCTGTAATGTGTAACGTTAAAATCCATTGGCTTATCATACGTTATGATTGGCTTTGTTATCATGTAACATCATGCAGTGACCATTTGGAAAATAATATTTTATTGCATTATTCAGATCTTCCAAATACTGACCCTGTTTACTATATAATATTTTAAAAATCATCTTCATCAATATCATCACTAATCTTATAAAAAATCTTTAAATATTAGAAACTGATGAGTGCAAGTTTTTCAAAATTCTAATTATCTCTTGAACACTTAAATTTTATCACTGACAACAAACACCATCAGTTATTTTCCTTGAAGTGATAAGCTTGTTTTCTTTCTCTTCTAGAAAATTTTCTACTACCAAGTCTGAATGACCCATGTTACTGTCTGTCCACCATTCTTTCAAGTAAAACTGGTGCTCGTAGAAAAAATAGCTACTTCAGCTTCCAACTGAAACAATCACACAAGTGCTTTTGAAATAAATATCAGAACTTACTATTTGGCAGATGTTCTTAATGAGTACTTCTCACTTCTTCACACAGAATATTAAAGAGGCATGAACTCAAAGACTGAGATTTAAGAAGATTAATTTTTGTATGGCTTTTTCTCCCTTCTGTGAATGCAGTGACTTAGTACTGTTTGTTGCCAAGATCTTTAGTCCTGCTAAAACAGTAGAAATGTTATCTGCCATTGGTTTTATACAAGAATGCAATTGTCAACACAGCGAAAATATGTGCATAACTTCCGACTACTATCATTAAAAGATTTTTGACTTTGCAAATTCCCTGACAGGATCGCTGGGACCACCCTCATCACCATGAGGATTTCACCAACAATGCTTTGATAATAGCTCATCTAAGCATTCGACCTCCAGAGATCATGCTTCCGATTTTACACTCTATCCTCCCCCACTTGGGGAATTATTATGGTGGAATTGCCAAGCCTATGGCCTTGGAGATTAGAATGCTGATTTTAAATCTGACTGTCATATTACTAGCTGTGTAACTATAAGCTATAAATGTTACCTATTATTATTATTCCAGATACATTACAACTGAGTAAATTGACAAATTAAAATTTAATTCCAGCTTTGTCTGCTGGTGACTACATTTAAAATCTTATATTCTTTAAGTGGTGTTTAGGACTCCCCGTAATTGGATTCTCATCTCTCGTCTCTTTCTCTGCCTCCCTCTGGTTTCTCTTTTTCCAGATAACCATAGCCCAGGAGCCCCACTGCCAAAGTACTTGCAGTCTTGACGTTTACAAACATATCAGGAGACGTATTTCTCATCTCCTTGACCTATAAATACTCTCTTGGTGGTCTCTCTGTCGCCAGTATTAATTCCAGAACCAGGACTTGACATAATTTTATAAGAGTATCAGTCCATTTTACTCCATTTAAATGTCTGCATAAGCTCGTTTCTCTTTTTTGTAGGAAGTTATCTTTGTAAAGTGAAATGAGTGAAATAATAATTGTTTTCATAACTTTTAAAGACTTCAAAACACAATGTAGGTTTAATTTAGAAGATATAAAAGAAAGGGATTTATTGCAAAGCACTCTCATAAATATGTTGGCTTTCAAAGGAAATTATGAGAATTTTTCTTGCAAAGGGCTGGAAATTTCCTCTTATCTAGAGATCAGTAAGTAGTCTTAAATGAAATCTGGCTTAATTACCCTATCAAAAGCTGGCTAAAAGTAAACTAAATTGCCGTGTATAAAGAATAAAAAAGTGCTGATGTAGAAGGGGTGGGGAGATGGAGGGAGCCCTTAGCGGAAGGACTAAACATGTCTAGACCCCATGATGGATATCCTGCAACTGGTAGAAAACGTACACCCAAATGTTAACAGTGTTTTCTTTAGTTGGTGGAATACGCATGCATGACTTCCTCATCTTATTTTTTCCTCTCAAACTGCATACATTGGAAATGTATGAATTTACAATTTGAAAATAAAATTTATCTTGAAAAGTATCAGAAAAACAACAGAGTTGTCCCACCAGCATAAAGGTGAAATTTAGTAAAGAGACAATAAAGTCCATAAAGATTACTTGTTTAATCAGAGGACTACAGACAAAAACTGTTTTGTGAAAAACCAAAGATAGGAAGGAGTGAATCTTAATGATATTTAACAACAGCCCTTGCCAATTTGGCCACTTGGTGTGGGGCAAAGTATATACTTGAGAGTCACAGAAAACCTGTTTTTATGTTGGTTGTGCCACTTGAGAACAGGATAACTTTGAGCAACATATGTAAATCTGTCTTTCCATTATTGTATCAGCAAATTCAAAATTATATAGTTTAACTCATAGCTTGCATTATTTTGCTTTTGTTTTTTTATACACTGTCTGACATCATTTATTTATATGTAGTAGATATCACCAATGACATCCACAAAATACAATCACTCTCTCCTAATTGTGTTCTTAAATATTTTTTATGTTTATTTATTTTGAGAGTGAGATCAAGCAGAAGGGGCAGAGAGAAAGAGAAAGAGAGAGAGAGAGAGAGAGAGAGAGAGAGAGAGAGGGGGAGGGAGGGAGGGAGGGAGATAGAGAACGAATCTCAAGCAGATTCTGCACGGTCAGCACGGGAGCCCGGTGCAGGGCCAGAACTCACGAACCATGAGATCATGACCTGAACCAAAACCAACAGTCAGAAGCTCAACCGACTGAGCCACCCAGGCGCCCTTAAATTATTTTTAAACTTTGGATGATTACCTCATTTCTTTAGTACAGTAAGCTCCTTGATGACAGATTCATTCTCTTCCTCCTTTTTGTTATCTCTTCAATGCTAAGCCTGGGACACAATGCTTACTGAATCATTATTTGTTCCTTGAATTGAATTGAACTAGGTGGTAAGATTTCCCTCCAGTTTTGGTTATTTTCAATGTTAGAAAATAAGTTAGAGTCTGGATGATCAACTCCCTCAAATACACTGTACATGTGCCCTTGCTAAGTCTGCCAGGCTGTGATCACCAGCCAATTTTCAGCTGTAAACCCACATTATTTTTTATTCTGGGAAGTTATAAAAATAACAATTCTGCCATCACTTTCTAATTCACAAAGTGACTTTAGTCTCCTGCCTTCTAATTCCTCTCATTTCTTCTTTATAGGCCTGCCAAAAGCCTTGGCCTCTGCTGGCCTTACATGTTTAATCAGAATAACCAATGCTGATGATTTTTACAGGGAATTAAATTTGATTTGTTTTGAACCATTTATTTATTCCATATGGCATTTAAAGTGACCGAGTTATTTTTTGGTGTTGGAATTAGGTTGCATGAACTAGATATGAAGTGTCTAAAAACAAAAACAAGAAGCCCAGGAGTAGAATTGTAGAAAACATCCTCTGTAAAAGAAATTAAAATACAACTGAAGGATCAGGTCAGGAGACTTGGCAAAATCACAAAGATAAAAAATCACAAAGATAATTTAGCTAAAGCTAAATCTCCAACATAAATCTCCTCAATCCCATTCCAGGACTTGGTTCCACACTGTAGTGGACACTGGATCTTGCCCTGTGAGCACCATCCCAGGGCCATGCTGCAGCCCTCTGCTTTGGCGGCCATTGGCAGTGACACTCACTGTTAGTTCCAGGGAATGAGGGGAAAGGGCTAAATGGCCTGGTCCAGCCAGTCAAGTGCCTTCACTCTTGAACACGTTCAGAACAGTCACGGGTCCATACCTAAGCCCTAGCATTGAGCACAGTGATTTGTAGTTAGGTCAGAGATATGGGTGTGACCTACTTTGGTCCCATCAGTAAAGCCTGGTACTTTCATTCAATGGTTCTGTAAAGATAAAATCTATTAATTCCAGATCCTGTGGTTAAAGGTATGCATCCCAACACTACTGCAGCCATTTTCCTACCATGATAAACAAACAAACAAACAAAAAACAAAGTAAGGAAATTAAAGACATAAAAAGTTCATTCCTGATTATATACAATGCCTAAAGTCCACTAACCTGGATATAAACCAAAGTATTTCCTTTACTATTGAAACCAATATGTGATTTTTTTTTTATTTGCATTTCAACAACAGCAAAAAACTCTGATACTTAAGCAGAGAAGCAGAAAGGTAAATGCATAATTAGTAAATCCTTCTGCTAGGGCCCATAGAACATGGTATGTATCATTTCACACATTCCTCTATTGAAATAATATTGCCCTTGAGCCCTTCACCATGCTCAAGGGGAAAGATTGTGTTACAAAGACCACTGTTTCTAATGTATGTTACAAAGTTGATGGTAATAAGCATTTTAAACCAGTTAAGTGCATCACTGCTATTTCTCTTCTCTGGTGTTTAGAGGTGTGAGTCATGCTTCCTGTTAAGCCCAGAGACTGTGCCTCTGTTTGAGGTTTTATTATTTAGTAACAAAATGGAAAACACGCTGGTGCCCTGTCAGTGAGCTGGAAGCAATCAACATTTACTAGGCTTACACACATGAGAAATGCAAATATGTTTCATTTGCAGGGATATGGGTTGGTGGCTCAACTCAAACAGTTCATACCCCCAGGAAAAAGGAAGTTGAACCACAAGCTTAATCCTTGACTAAATCTTGAGGCATTTAGAACCACAAATTAGAAAATTAAAACCAAAATGTATTCTGCCATTCCAAAACCAAAGAGCTTTAGAGGCTGGTAAACCCCACCACCTTGGCCCATTTCACTTGATTCTTACCCACTGGCTTACTTTTATGGCCTATTGCCAGGCTCGCTAAGTCAGTGCTATGGAACCATGACTTTCAGCTATGGAACCAAAGACTAAATTGCAGTTAGGCTTGAAAGGGCACCAGAGGCTTCCAGTGACCTTTAATTGTTGAAGTCTTTGTTTTGTGTCAGGAAAAGAAAAAAAAATTAACCTGGAAACTCGCAACCTTCACACTTGGTGTAAGAACCATTAATTATAAAGGTAAATGTAGTCATAATCCAATAGATAATGCAAAAAAACGTAGAGCAGGAGTGCTATTTATGTCATTCAACATATGACATCTCAGCGAATAGTTGTTGATAGCAGGGATAGGTCTACTTTCAGAAGGCAAGACAAATAACAGGTCCTTGAATTCATCTTATAATTGCCTCATTTCATTCCACACAGATTTTACCAGGATAGGCAGTAATTTCTAAGAAAAGCATTACAATTTTTGAGCATTGTTAAGTTGAAATTATTTATATGAGAAAAATAATGCAAGAAAACATAGGTTGCACATGATTCATTTAAAAAATGAATGACTGGGACACTTGGGTGGTTCAGTCAGTTGAGCATCTGACTCTTGATTTCAGCTCAGGTTATGATCCCAGCATAGTGAGATAAAGCCTTGAGTCCGGCTCTATGCTGAGCATGGAACCCGCTTGATATCCTCTCTCTCTCTCTCTCTCTCTCTCTCTCTCTCTCTCTCTCTCTATTTCTCACTCTGCCTTCCTCCACTCTCATTCTCACCCTCTATCTCTCTCTCTCAAAATAAATAAACTTAAAAAAATAAATGACTTGCAAGAGCCCAGAAATAAATGTGAGGTCAGCTACTATTTGACAAGGAAGCCAAGAAAACTCCATGGAGGAAATACTGTCTCTTCAAGAAAAGTTACTGGGAAAAATAGATATCCAAATGTCCATGAATGAATCTAGATCCCTAACTCATTTCTTTCAGAAAAATCAACTCAAAACAGATTAAAGATTTACTAAGACTGGAAACCATAAACCTCCTAGAAGAAAACATAGGAATAAAGCTCCTTAACATGGGTCTTGGTAATGACTTTTTAAATAATATATCTAAGTCACAAGCAAAAGAGCAAAATAAGTAGAGCTACATCCAACTAAAAAGCTTCTGCACAACAATCAAAATCAGCAACAAAATGAAAAGGCAATGTATAGAATGGGAGAAAATATTTGCAAATCATATATTTGAAAAGGAATTAATATCCAAAATGTATAAAGAACTCATACAACTAAATTGAAAATAATAATGATAACCCAGTGTAAAAATGGGCAAAGGACCTGAATAGACATTTTACCAAAGATGACATATGAAGGGCCAACAGACATGAAAATGTGCTCAACATCCCTAATCATTAGGGAAATGCAAATCAAGACCATAATGTGGTCTTCACACCTGTTACGATGGTTATCATCAAAAAGACGAGACAGAACAAATGCTGGTGAGTACATAGAGAAAAGGAAGTCCTGGTAAACTTTTAATGGAACTATACATTTGGTACAGCCACTATGCAAAAGAGTATGGAAGTTCCTTGAAAAATTAAAAATTGAACAACTTTAAGATACAGCAATTTCACTTCTGGTAATGTATTCAAGGGAAAAAACACTATGTCAGAGAAATATCTGTGGTCCATGTTCACAGCAACATTATTTATAAGAGCTACAACATGGAGGTTACACACATACCTCTAAGTGTATATATACATTTATGTGTATGTATATAGCAGAATATTATTCAGTCATAAAAAAGAAAACTCTGCCATTTGATACCATATGGATAGACCTTGAAGGCATAATGCTAAGTCATATAAGTCAGAAAGAGTAAAACAAAGACTGATGCGATCTCACATATAAGTGGATTCCAACACCGACAATAACAAAAAACCCCAAGCTCATTGAAACAGATAGAAGATTTGTGGTTACTGGATCAGATATGAAGGGCTAAGGGAGGAAAATTTAGAGGAAGGTGGTCCAAAAATACCAACTTCCAGTTATAAAAAGATTAAGTGCTAAGGGTGCAATGTCCAACAGGATCTTGACAGGATCTAGACAGGATCTGGAGTGCAATACTGGAAACGTCAGATGTTGGTTGAAACAGGAAGTCCAATCTTTGTCCTTTCAACATTCCAACCATCCCACTTTAATGCATGTGCTTACATCCAAATGTCCACTGACTGATGAATGGATAAAGAAGGTATGGGGTGTGTGTGTATTTTTTTTACTTACCATTATATATACATATACACACACACACACACACACACACACATACATATGTATACACGTATGTATGTGTGTGTGTGTGTATATATATATAATGCTAAGTGAAATGTCAGAAAGACGAACACCATATGATTTCACTCACATGTGGAATTTAAGGAACAAACATGGGGGCTGCTGTCTGAGGTACAGGAAAAATGTTCAGAGAGTAAGTTCTAAAGTATTCTAATAACAATGGGAAAAAAGCATTTTCTTCTTTTTTCTACATGTATATGACATGATGACCATTTTTTTTTTATCCATTTCACAATATATATTATGCGAATTGTTATACTGCATACCTTAAACTTATAGCTCAGTGAAACTGAGAGAAAATGAATTATTTAAAAATAATGGACTAGACAAGTGGGTAATGAATTTTGAGAACCTATAACCTCTAGGTCACTTTACAAACTCTGATTTATTTAGTCCTCACAATCTAAAATCAAAATTGTACTGATCAGAATTATAGAAATGGAGCTTGTTAATTTGTGTTTCTGCCAATGTTCTGAGGTATTCTAATAAGTATTTGGAAAAGCTGAAAGCAGTATGTGTTCATATAGTTTATTAATTCATTCAGTAACCATTTAATGACTGCTAACGTAGTTGCAAATATGTAGAGCTAGGGGGCTCCTAAAGTGAAGGAAGTGATATTGAAATGTTTGTCTTCAAGAAGCTCATAACCTACCAGAAGAGGGAAGGCATGCAACTGCATATCTCTCTTTAGTATTTGGGATGCCCATTGTGCATCCCATTTGTCTGGTTGGATTTTATTTTATTCTACTCAAATGAGCAACTTAGCCTGTTTCTGTTTCATTGATGCTAGCAGAAGACAGGAGACCTCTGGTTTAGAGACAAAGGATTTTTTAATCATGCATTGCATATCAAGCAGCATGAGCATCACGCTTGTGTCAATTCCTATTGCCCTCCACCCAAGTCCAAGGGGGTGATGTAGGGAGCCCAGATAGATTTAGTAGGTGTGCACATTTAGTAGGTATGTTACAGCAGACGAACATTGAGCTTAGGCAATCTACCACTTACATAGTAAGTATACTTCAAGTAAGCCTGGTAAAGTAAACAAGTAAGCCTAGTAAACAAGTCTATTGTTTATCATGGAGGGAGATATCACCTCATCTCCTAAAGCTGCTCTCTGTAACACAACCCTGAGAAATAGCTGCCTTAAGGACCAGTCACAGCCTTCCATCTTGGTATACCAGTAAGATATGCAGGAATGCAAGAGACCCATGAAGGATTCTCTCACAACGCTAGAGAGGATCTAGAGTGCAATACTAAAAATGTCATATGGTGGTTGTAACAGGAAGTCCAATCTATGTCTCTTCAGCGTTCTAACCATCTCACTTTAATGCATGTCCTTATACCCAAGTGTGCATGGACTGATGAATGGATAGAGAAGGTATGGTGTGTATATATTTATGTTTATGCTTATGCTTATGTTTATGTTTATTTTACTTAGCATTATATATGTATATATATATTATCTATGTATATAGCATTATATATGTATATATATATTCTATATGTGCATATATATATATAATGCTAACTGAAATAAGTCAGAGCAAAACAAACACCATATGATTTCACTCACATGTGGAATTTAAGGAACAAAACAAGTAACATGGGGGGCAGAGAAGAGAGGCAAACCAAGAAACAGACTCTTAAATATAGAGAACATATTTATTATTACTGGGGGGGGGAGGAGGGCAGGGATATGGGTAAAATGGGTAATGGATATTAAGGGGTACACCTGTCATGATGAGCACTGGGTGTTGTATGTGATGAATCACCAATTCTACACCTGAAACTAGTAATATACTATAGGTTAACTAACTGGAATTTAAATAAAAACTTAAAAATATATAATACATGTTCTTACAGTCTCCAAGACAAGGGAAGAATCCAGTTTGTCACCACCTATCTGAGAGTTCTGGTTGTGAAATGTGGGTTCTTAATCTAAGGTAGAAAATATACAAGGCACAGTATATCCATAGCATTAAGTATAGTAGCAGAATCTCATTTCTGTGTTCCCAAAGCTAGCACGTGTTAACCACTGTGTTGAGAGATCCCAGCCAAAGACTCAAATGTTTTCAGGGCTGAATCTATTTTGTCTTACGCAGCAACATATACAAGTAACAACCTGCTTAGTCAGAAAAGTATAATGGAGTATTAAATAAAGGTGGAGGCAGGGGTTGACTGGAGGTTGGGATAGAGCAAGCTCTGGAGTCAGCAGAACCAGTTACTACCAACAGAGAATCCTAATTCTAAATTATTAAAAGTTAGCATATCCACCAAAGTTCAGGCAAACTGCTAGCCTCAATCTCAACCCCAAGCACCAAAGTAGATGGTTCTCAAAAACCCTGCAAGAAGGTGATGCAATTCTCAACAATCTCTGGGATGCTTTCCCCCAGTATCTCAACTGCTATGGATGATTTGTGTCCCCTCAAAGTTCTTATATTGAAGCCTTAACTCCCAATGTGATGACATTTGAAGATGAGACTTGTGGGAGATAATATTTAGATGAGGTCAAGAGGGTAAGGCCCTTAGATGGGATGAGTGTCCTGATAAGATGAGAGATCAGAGCTCATTCTCACTGCATGCCCCCATCCCGCCCCTACAACAATGTGAGGACACAGCCAAAAGGCTGGTGTCTACAAGGCAAGAAGAGATTTCTTAACCAGGACCCAACTATGTTTGTACGCTGATCTTGAACTTTCCAGTCTGGAACTGTGGGAAATAAATGCTGTTGTTTAAGCCACCCAGTCTACAGTATTTTGTTCTTGACGTCCAAGCTAAGACATCAACCTAGAGCTGCACAGTGAATTGTGTCTTTCCTTATAGCTCTGGCTGCTTCTGCCTATGAAGAATTAACAGCCACTTCTGTTCACATTCCAAATAGCATACAAGCGTTTCACGTGGAGAAACTTTAACCCAGGGCCATGCAATGAAGGCCATTCTGGGAGGTCTAGTTCTAGCCTCTTCTCAGTGATAAAGGGAGTGGTTATGCTGCTGTGGTTCTAACAGATAATCCAATCAAACGGGATTATTAATCTAACAACCAGATCATGTAAGTGCCATATGGATGTTATGAACTAGTGATATGAAGTTGATAGTGATATAGGAGATAAATGTACCTTTGACCCACCCAACAGCTGGATTAAGTGGAAACGTCCTAGAGCAGCGTACATGGTTCCAACTGGGATGGACCCCACTCAGTAGGCTCTTTTCATCAGAAGGACAGCTTCTTGGGCAAAATTAGAGACACTGCTAGAACTATGAGGATGGGAGAATCTTTTAGAGGGTTCCCAGAGATATAAGGGCACAAAACAGGGGATGGAATTCTGCAGGAGGCTTGGGTACTTCACTGGCAGGTAGCATCAAGTATCCTCAAAATATTCATTCAAAAATTAAGTATTTGAGTTATATTCAATGATACATTTAGAAAATTAAATCTATTCCAGATGATGAAATGAAATGAAATAAATACTTTCCTGGGGTTGGTGGAAAATGATGTTGGAACAATGGTTTAAAGGAGTTTAGAGAAGCCACTGATGACCAGGTTGAGGAAAGTAAGTTTCAGACTGTGGGTGTGCAGAAAACAACTTAAGATGACAAATGGAGGAATGGTGCCAAATGAAGAGGAAACAGAACTGAGGTAGAAAATAAGGTAAAAATTAGGCTACTGTGTTATTTAAAGTACATGATAATCAACGTCTGACAGGAATGTTAGCAATAAAGAAACAAAAGGGATTCCTGGTTGACATTGTGCAGAGAGAATCAGAACAGCTTAGTGACATGGAAAGATTTAAAAACAAAACACAAAATTTTAGCATGTTCTTCATCTATTCTCAGAGACTTGAATGCACTGAGAGCAGTCTAGTGCCTTTCCTAGTCACTGTTGATCTTCAATTTCAAATTCTCCTAACCATAATCTTGGCTACATTTAAAAAAAATTTTTTTTTAAACAATTTTTTTGAGAGACAGAGCATGAGCAGGTAGAGAGAGAGGGAGACACAGATTCCAAAGCAGGCTCCAGGTTCTGAGCTCCCAGCACAGATCCCAATGTGGGGCTCAAACCCGTGAGCCCCCACGAACTGTGAGATCAGAACCTGAGCTGCTGACCTGAGCCACCCAGGCGCCCCAATTTTGGCTCAATTTTTGAGAGGATTCTCCTTTGAACAGAAGATGGAAGCAGAATAGGCAGGTAGCATTTCTGCCTTGTCACTGATACCGCCTCCACCCGAGTCTTAAGCCTATGCTTGATCATCTCTAGATCTGAATATTACTAATGAATCACTTTGTATTTTCTCTAATTTTCTTCTCAAATTACATTTGATCCTTCATTCTTTAGAGAGTAACTATTATATGCCAGACATTATACTAGACGTTACTTATGTAAATATTAATAAGGCATGGCCCTGCTCACAAGAGGCTCACATTCTGTATGCCAGATAATGTAATAAATAATATTTAAAAGGTGGACTGTTGGTACAAAGCATAAGTTAGCAAAATGGGCTAAGTGATGGGCAGCTTGGGAGGTTTAACAGAAGTGATTCTTAAACTTACCTTAAAGGAAAGACAGGATTGGTCAGGTAGGCAAGGTTGAATGAAGAGAAATCCAAACAGCTACAAAGCAAAGACCAAAAGAGGACCATGGTTTTAGATGTAAAGCGTTTGCACACTTGACATTTCAGGTACTTCTTACATACACAACTCTAATTTCCAAAGGGAGAATGACATTTTCAGATTAATCAGGGTAAAAGAAATCGATGTTTCTGAGTGGATTAACACTTTTATGAATCATTCAAAATGTCTACATATTAGATGTGTCTATTGTTTGGAACCACATGGCCTCAAATAGTTTTTGGCTTGAGTCTATTGCAGAGTAGGGACACCTTAATGTTATCTTCCTATTTTGGGAAAACAGAGAGCTCAGCTCAGCTGAGATGGGATAGGCAACAATAATACATGATTTCTTTTTTTTTTTTCCTTTTTTAAAAACAGACTCTTTCAACAGAAAGCAATTTTAGCTGGTTTTCATTAGGCAGTTTATGGTTGTTAAATCTAAACCATTATTCTAATTTTATTACCTTCTTTGGATGCCATTTCTAGAATGCCACACTTGATGTCATTTTAACTTCGAGAAGTTTACATTAAATCTAATACGTATTTATTTAGTTTTGGTCTTTAGTTCTATAGCTACCTTCTTTAGGGTCACCACAACTAAACCACAAAATGTCAACCTTGTTAATAATGAGCTAACTGTACTCATTTACCTTGGTTTTACTTCCATCTTTTCGTTCTTCATGAATGTCCTTTTAAAATCAGATGTCATCAGAGATCTGACTTTATAACCAAATTGCTTTCTGTTATTGTTTCTCTTTTCCCCCCTCTTTTTTCTGTATACTTTGAAAGTTGTTTTAGTTTGTCCCTCTTGGACTGTATTACATTCTACATTCTCTATTCATAACCTCATAACACATTTTTTCCTTAGAGTTTCTATAAATATATAATAATGTAAAGACAGAGTACTCTGTATTACTATAATAGTTTCTGAGAACTGCCAAAAAAATAAAAAGAGAAAGAAAAGGTACCACAAACTAAGAGGCTTCAAACAGTAGAAATCTATTTTGTCCTGATTCTGAAGGGCAGAAGTCCAAAGTCAGGGTATCAGAAGGACTGTGTTTCTTCTGAAAACCATAGGGGAATCTCTCCTTGGTTCTTTCTAATTTCTAGTGGTTTGCTAGCAAACTTTGGGGTCTTTTGGCTTGAAACTGCTTAAATCTAAGCTCTGCCTTCTTTGTCACATAGGATTCTCTCTGTATTTCTCTCTTTCCATGGCCATCTTCGAATAAGGACACCAGGTATGTTGGATTAGGGGTCCACCCTCTTCCAGTAGGACCTCATCTTAAATTATATCTACAATGATCATAATTTCAAATAAAGTAAGATTTGGTGTTACTGGAGGTTATGACAGTACTCATTTTTGTGTGAGACACAATTCAAACCCCTAACAATTACCGAGGCTCAAGACCATGGGCTTTGGAATGAAACAGTTGTGATATCAAACCTATCTTCTATCACTAACTAGAACCTCAGTCTATTTAACCTTCCTATTAAGATTTAGTTTTTACGTGTATAAATTGGTGACTATGTACCTCAAAAGTTTTTAAGAATTAAATAGTTAGGAGGGACAAAATTAAACATCCTTTTTTTGATTAAAAAAAACAGCTCTTAAATTAGGCATAAAAGCAGTTTATTTCAACACAATAAAAGCTGTATGTGACAAGTGAACATCATACTCAATGGCAAAAGGTTCAAAGCTTTTCCTCTAATATCAAGAACAAGACAAAGGTGCCCACTCTCACAACTCCTATTCAACATATTACTGGAAGTGCTAGCCAGAGCAGTCAGGCAAGAAAGTAATAAAAGCTATTCAAATTGAAAAGTAAGAAGTAAAATGGTCTCTTTTCACAGATGACATTATTCTATATATAGAAAATCCTAAAAGCTCAACCAAAAATCTGTTAGATCTAATCAACGAATTCAGTAAAGTTGCAGGATACAAAATTAATACACAGTAGTGTTTCTATATAATAACATCAGTAGTGTTTTGATATACTAACAACAAATTTTCCAAACAAGAAACAAAGAACTCAATCCCATTTATAATAGCATCAAAAAATACAATGAATTGCTTAGGAATAAATTTACCAAAGAAGTGAAAGATCTCTACTCTGAAAACTACAAGACACGGATAGAAGAAATCAAAGAAGATACAAATAAATGGAAAGGTATCCTGTGTTCATGGATTAGAATTAATATTGTTAAAATGCCAATACTGCACAAAGCCATTTATAGATCGAATACAATCCCTCTCAGGAATCTAAAGTCAGGTTCTTTTTCCCCCCTGTCAAAAAAAAAAAAAAAGTGCTTCTAAAATTTATATGGAACCATGAGAGATCCCAAATAGACAAAGAAATCCTGAGAAAGAAGAACAAATCAGGAAACATCACATTCCCTGATTTCAAGCCATATTATAAAGTTATAGTCTTCCAAACACTATGGTACTGGCACAAAAACTTACAAAGAGATTAATGGGACAGACCTGAAAGCCGAGATATAAACCTAAGCATAAATAATTGATTAATATTTGACGAGATACTCAATGGAGAAAACAGTCTCTTCAATAATGGTGTTGGAATAAATGGACCTTAAAAGAACAAAACTGGACCTCCAAAAAATGAATTCAAATGAAATCAAATGAGTTCAAATGAATTCAAATGAATTAAAAATTTAAATGTCAGACCTGAAACCATAAAAATTCTAGAAGAAAACATAGGAATAAAGCCCCTTAACATGGATCTTGGCACTGGTTGTTTTGACAGGACACCTAAAGCACAAGCAACAAAAACCAAAATAGACGAGTGGGAAAATATCAGACAAAAAAGCTTCTGCACAACAACAGAAAGCAACAAAGTGAGAAAACAAACTAGGGAGTGCAAAATATATTTGTAAACCAAATATCTCTTAATGTGTTAATATCAAAAATATAAAAAGAACTTTTACAGCTCAAAAATAACAGTATCAACAATAAAAATAAACCAACTAAAAAACAGCTAAAGGACCCGGAAAGACATTTTTCCAAAGAAGATATACAAAAGACCAATAGACCTAAGAAAAGATGTTCAACATCACTAATAATTAGGGAAATGCAAGTTAAACCACGAGATACTGGTATACACATGAAACAAAAATAATATTGTACTTTAATTATTCTTTAAAAATCACACAGTGAGAGATCGCATGCATGTTAGAATGGCCATCATCAAAAAAAAAAAAAGATAACAAATACTGACATGAATATGGAGAAAAAGGAACCCTTGTGCACTATTGGTAGAATTGTAAATTGGTACAGCCACTATGAATAACAGTACATAGGATCCTCAAAAAATCCCAAAGAGAACAACCATATAATCCAGCATTTCCATTTCTAGGAATATAGCCAAAAGAAATTAAATATTTTGTCAACAAGAGCATCCCTGTGTTCTGTGCAACATTATTTACAATAGCCAAGACATGGAAACAACCTAAATATCCATAAATGGAAAAGTGGACGAAGAACTTATGGTATATGTACTCAATGGAATATTATTCAGCCATAAAAAATGAGGAAATCCTACCATCTGCAGTAACACAGATGGCCCTTGAAAGCATTATGCTATGTGAAACTAGTCAAAGGAAGACCAACAGTGTATGACCTCACAAATGTGCAGAATATAAACCCAACAAACACAGAAAGACAAAATTCACATTCATAGAAAAAGACAGCACATGTGTGGTTAGCAGATACAGAGAAGGGGGAGAGGGAATTGGAGGAAGGCAGTCAAAAGGTGCAAACCTCCAGTTGTAAGATAAGGAAGTACTAGGCATACAAAATCCAACATGATAGCTGTGGTTAACACTGCCGTATAGGATGCAGTAGAGCTGTTAAAAATGAATCCTAAGAGTTCTCATCACAAGGAGAAAAAATTTTTTCTTCTCTCTTTTTATGGTATCTACGTGAAGGGATGGATGCTAAACCTCTCATGCTAATCATTTCACAATGTGAATCAAACCATCATGCTGTGCAGCTTAAACTAACAGTGTTAAATATGGCAATTATTTCTCAATAAAAATGGGGAAAAACACTTCAAATTAAAATAATAAAATAGTAAGGAGAAGACAGAAGAGTCACCAACTTTAGCCTTTGCTGTATCATCTGTTGGAGTTCAGATATTCTGGTAATACCTGTAAAAAGGATGAAAAGAACTAAAAACTACCTGCATGGAGTGCTCAGAAGCCTCCAGGGCAAGAACTCATCCCAAGGGGAGAGAAAGCGGTCAGTGACCAACTTGCTTCCATATTGCACACTTATCAGAAGGGAAAGGTTATTCTGAGCATAGTCTCATGTCAGACTGTCAACGGCTAAGTGCCATGGATTGCTATCTGGGTCCTAATGGAGAGAGAGGACACGGAGTTAAAACCAAAAGGACATTTTGAGTAAACTTTTGGGTATGGTGTTAGAAAGTGGTTCAATTCCATTCTTTTTTGAATCTTTATGTCATACACCCACAACGAAGAGAACATTGTCTTCCAACTATACTCAAATTAAAAACTACAAAAAAAAATAATTTTTTTTAAACCAAAAGGACAATTTCAATGAAAACTTTTAAACCCTGGTACACAACTTATATTATTTTGGTATGCCTCCAACAAATTTTTAAACAAAATGGTGGTACAAGGCATTCTATTCAAAATTGACCAAGTTACTGTGAAGCTTTGGAACTTTGAGGCCACTTTAACACCTGGTGGCCACAAATGTATCGAGCCTCAGCACGGGTAACAAAAATGCAACAGTCCCTGGAAAATACCAGGGACAGCCAGCCACAGTGCTGGTAGAGAAGGGTTATTATTATGCCCATTTGATACATGAGAAAAACCAGCAACGTGTAATTCGAGATCGCCAAGTTAGCACACAGAAGAGAAAGCGTTTTAACAAAAGCAGTGGGATTTCAGGAGGGGAGACTTCTCTAAAATGCATGTTAACAACTAAGTCTAGTATAGAGGTCAGGGATTTTTTTTTTTTCTGTCAAAGTTCAGATGGTAAATATTTTCCCTTTGGAGAGCTTTATGGTCTCTGTTGCAACTATTTAACTTTGTCATTGTAATGTAAAAGCCGCAGTGGACAATATGTACAAATGGGCATGGCTGGGTTCCAATAAAAAGCTTATTCCAAAAACTGAGTCTACCAGATTTGGCCCACAGGCCACGGGTTTGCCAACTCCTGTCTTCTTTTAACTGAGGTGGCAAATTGTTGGTTCAGCCGGGAAAACATGGCATATAGCAACAGCATTTAAGCCCAAATCACCTCTTTTGCAACTTTGACCTTTAACCCTTGTAAAATGCTCTATGTTAGTAATCGGCACTGATTTGTTTCACCTAGTAAGACTAGGCTCCTTTGGTAGGAAATAGAAACAGATCCTTGATGTGAGTTTTCCATAATAAATCATTAATTTTTGCACCTCTTTTGCTGTACCTGTTCATTGCTTGTGTGCTGCTTCCTTACATTTACCCTCATCTTTCCTGACACCTGTACTGGCCAGCTTCTCTTTCCCTTGTACTTCTAAGCTACCTTTTAATTATTTTCTCTAAATCTGTGACTTTCTTCTCCATTTGCTGTTCCTATTTCCCATATACAGTTGTGAACGCAACACATTTATTTATCCCTATAACCTCTATGTTTCTGTGGACACCACATAAATTCTGCAAACACTTCCAGTGATTAGAGAGTTAGCATTGGGTGGGTAAACTCTTAAAAGTTCAATGTTGTTCAAAAATTTAATTGTGTTAATACAGGGTAAAGACACGGAGAAAGAGATCCAAGATGAAACAAACAAACAAATCTAAAGTAAAAGTAAACTCACCACATTCCTCCAAGAGACTTGTATGCTAGCCAAAGGGACGTAACTACCACTGCATGCACCACTTTCTTTCAAAGGAAAGGGAGGAAGGAAAATAAGGGAGGGAGTGGGTGGGGCAGGGAAGGGAGAAAATGACAGACACCTGGAGAAATTTCCCGAACCGGTTCTGTAGTTAGTTTATCAAAGAGCTGACCCTTAAACTGAAATCTGCTGATTTCACTAAGTAGGGTTTTTTCTACCTACCAACAGGTGGGAAGAGAAAGAGCATTTCTAAAACGTTTCTTCTCTTGAGCTAACATATTGCATCATTATTCCTAGTTCCAAAAACTCCAGCAAAATGACTGGGGCTTCTTCCCGTATCTGCAAATATAAGGATTAGAGTTGGTTACATCGTTAAAGAAAGTCCAGTTTTAAAGACTCTTCTCAAATCAAGCATCCTTTTGTCTTGCTGACTTTCACCTACAAAAAATTTCAGGGCGAGCTAAATCTGTTCTTTGTCTTTCTACCTATAAGTTGAATTTTCCCAAAGTACAATTCCAAAAATGCCACTTTGCTACTCAGTGAAAATACGTTTAGAGGATCCTCACTGCTTCCTCATACAGGTATTTCCTAATCTTCATATTTTGCTTTTTTTTCCTCCTACAACTCAAATAAATAAAGCATTTCTTTATCGCCCTTACTATTATCTTGTCAACACCCTTGTACTAGTTTACCACGGCTGCACTAATGAAATACCACAGATTGGGTGGCTTAAATTACAGAAAAGTATTGTCTCGCAGTTTTGGAGGCTAGAAATCCAAAATCAAGGTTACCAAATTTTCAGAAGTGTATTTGAAAGAATTTTTTGTTTTTGTTTTTTGTTTTCTGAGGGTTGTGAGGGAGAATCTGTTTGAGCCTCTTTCCTAGTTCCTGGCGGCTGCTGCCAATATTCCTTAGGTGTGGCAGCATAGATCCAATCTTTATATGGCATTCTCCCTGTGTCTCTGTCCAAATTTCCCCCTTATATAAGGACACCAACCATATTAGATTAGAGCCCACCCTAATGAGCTCATCTAATCTTGGATACATGGGCAAAAACCCTATTTTCAGATAAGGCACACTGTAAGGTACTGGGGGTTAGGACTTTAATATATGAATTTGGGGGGCGGGGGAGACACATAAACCCATAAAAACCCCATTTGTATTTCCAGGCCTTATGCAAAAGCAATGTCTCCCATTAAACGTTTCCTTAGCCTGGCTGAGAGAGCATTTTCCCCTGCTGAGCCCTTTCATGATAATTTCGACCCCTTACTTGACGACAGATTTCTTGAAAGAGAGATTGTATTTTTCTCCATTGGCTGCTTGATCCCCAAAGTCAATCATGCTGTTTGACATGCAGTAGACCTTCCAAAAATGTTTGCTGAGTTGAAGACAAGGTTTCCTTTCCCTAGAGGTGGAAAGGATTTTCATGTGGCTGGGACATCCGGCAAAGGCTCTGCATCTTCTAGTACACAAGGACTATGTTGAAATACTGATTTTGTCATTGATGTCTGTGTATCGCCTGATGATGTTACTTAACATCTTGTAAATTTCTCTCCCATTTCCTCATTTATAAAGCATGCCCTGTCACCCATGCCTTAAAGAATGTGACTGAAGATTGATTAGTACATACCACCTCCTAAGCAATGGCAGCGGGTCCTACTGTTGTGTCGGGCGGCTAGAAGTCCAAAGTGCGGACACGTTTTTTAAAACTTGCAAGAAGATGTAAAGAATTTAGCATGACTGTAGCAGAAAGGCCTCCGAACCCACATAAAGAAACCTTGTGAGCCAGATTCAAGGAAGAGGAAAAAAAATAAGGGACACTTTGTATAACATTAAGGAAACAGTGGTCACCAGTGGTCAAGGCAAACAGGCAGCAATTGTGCCGAATTAAGCTACAGATCCTACCTTTGACTTTTTAGTCACGCCACACAATTAGCCAGAAGAGCCATTTTCAAATATCAAGGGCAATACAAATACAGTTATTATCATCACTCACTCTTCAAAGCAGTGACCTTTACTTTGGGCTAGTTTCTTTGGCAAGGAAGTTTGGCACGAAGCTACTAAAGTAACATTAAACAGCAAAAATCTGTTCCTGTAACTACACTCTCTTAACGGCAATTTAACAAAACACCTAACTTCAGGCTCAGAGGTAAAAATGCTTAAGATAACCCACCTGAGAGTCCCAGGAAGCATATTTATCAAAACGAGTTAAAGTCACCTTCTGAGTAATTGCTGTGGAGGTGTTTTAGCACAGCAGACAGGCACATTTTCTGTGGGTTGAGCGATTGATCACTAAGTTCTAGTAACAGGTGCATCTTGTTTCTGGGGCCTTGAAACATGACAGCCTGTAGAAAGACTATTAAAATCGCTTTGCTAACAAAGAAAAATCAATTGTTCTCCACAAGGAGGTGCCCTCCAGCACAATCAATATACAATAGTACAATGCTGGGCTGTAAAGCCTGTGAGCAGATTTAAGCTTTTGATTAGGTAAAAGGTGGCTGTTTTTCATCTCTGATGGACTAAGTGAGATAAAGGTCTATTTTGCTGCAAGTTGCATTTGGTTTTCCTCCAGTAGATCAACTTGTTAAGAGGAGAGTTTTTTTCCGTTGACTGTAATCCTTTCTAAAGTATCATTTTACCTGTTTTCAGTTAAAGTGTGTGGGAGAGGGTCAAAGTTGGTAAGGGACATATTTATGAGACTAGTCTCAGACTCAGAATGAAGAGAAACATAGCATTGGTGACACCATCAATTCCATTGTTAAGAGCCCTAGTTGAAAAGTATATAATATTTGTGATTTCTTTGCTAAATGCGAGACATGTGTGAGTTGAGATGTCAGTTAGGTCTTGGTACTTTTTGTGCGTTTTTCTACCAATAAATCAATAATCATCTGTCATTTACAGACACATATTTCAAGAGTAGAAAAATAGCATTTTCGTGGCATTTACAACCTCCATGTATTTTCATAAAGCTTTATCTGTGTGCCAACAATCTTTGAAGCAGGTACAAAACTCAAAATAAAACTCAATTCGGGCTGTTCAGATGCAGAAAAAGCACATTCTCAGTAACAAAGGCCTTTATGCTGAGAACATGAAGTGCTTTTTTACTCAAAGGAATGTTATAGGTGAATAGTGCAGTTAAAACCCATTGAACAATTGTCAGTAATTTTTCATACTTACCTACAATGTATGTACATTAATAGATTTGAAGTTTAATGTAAAAAACATGTGAAATGGTCTTGATTTTATAAAACGAGCAACATAGCTTAGTATTTTCATGGAAAATTAATTATATGTATTGTTGAGCATAAAACAGAAATAAAATGTTTTGTAGTTTACATGATTTTGAGAAATACACATTATTAAGGGGATGATTTTTTTTTCAACATAGATCAACTAAAAAGCATCACTTACTAAAATTTCCAGACTTGTGAATTTAAGTTTAACTAGATGTATGGTTAATCTCAGCCCTGTGAGGCTGTTTTGGCCATGGAGAGGTCAAGCAGATAGCCAGAAAGAAAGCAATGTGGTTCTCAGTCTGTGCATCCAAAATAAAGACCAGGAAGTTTAAGAGGTAGTTAGGAAGTGAGGCTAAAACTCAGAAAAGGAGAATACTGCAGAGTCAACAAGCAGGAGAGGTCTATGAGTGTTTACCTTAACAAAACTAGATACTGCTGCAAGTTCTCAACTGGGATGAGTTAGACATAGCTATAAATTATCCCTGATCTGCATCTACGAAAGGGGGTTATATTTATCTCGGATCAGACACCCTTAGTGCCCATATGTTTTATTCAATATATTTGAAAGGGAGTTCTTCAGAAAGATGAAATTGATACAAGAGGGAAACATAAAGATGAAGGAAAAATATTTGTAAGAGCAATATGTTTGGAAAGTAATAAGCAAACCTACATGGATATTGACAGTAAAAAAGAAACAAAATGTTTTATGTTTAAAAAACATACATAGCAGGGACTCCTGGGTGGCTCAGTCAGTTAAGCGTCTGATTCTTGATTTCAGCTCAGGTCATAATCTCATGGTTCATGAGTTTGAGCCTCACATCCAGCTCTGTGCTGAGCTTGCTTTGGATATGTTCTCTCTCCCTCTCTCTCTCTATCTCTCTCTGCCCCTCCCTTGCATGCACTGTCTCCCTCAAAATAAAAGTAAACATGAAAATGGCACAAAAACAGACACATAGACCAATGGAACAGAATAGAAACCCCAGAACTAGACCCACAAACATATGGCCAACTCATCTTTGACAAAGCAGGAAAGAACATCCAATGGAAAAAAGACAGCCTCTTTAACAAATGGTGCTGGGAAAACTGGACAGCAACATGCAGAAGGTTGAAACTAGACCACTTTCTCACACCATTCACAAAAATAAACTCCAAATGGATAAAGGACCTAAATGTGAGACAGGAAACCATCAAAACCTTAGAGGAGAAAGCAGGAAAAGACCTCTCTGACCTCAGCCGTAGCAATCTCTTACTCGACACATCCCCAAAGGCAAGGGAATTAAAAGCAAAAGTGAATTACTGGGACCTTATGAAGATAAAAAGCTTCTGCACAGCAAAGGAAACAACCAACAAAACGAAAAGGCAACCAACGGAATGGGAAAAGATATTCGCAAATGACATATCGGACAAAGGGCTAGTATCCAAAATCTATAAAGAGCTCACCAAACTCCACACCCGAAAAACAAATAACCCAGTGAAGAAATGGGCAGAAAACATGAATAGACACTTCTCTAAAGAAGACATCCGGATGGCCAACAGGCACATGAAAAGATGTTCAGCGTCGCTCCTTATCAGGGGAATACAAATCAAAACCACACTCAGGTATCACCTCACGCCAGTCAGAGTGGCCAAAATGAACAAATCAGGAGACTATAGATGCTGGCGAGGATGTGGAGAAACGGGAACCCTCTTGCACTGTTGGTGGGAATGCAAATTGGTGCAGCCGCTCTGGAAAGCAGTGTGGAGGTTCCTCAGAAAATTAAAAATAGACCTACCCTATGACCCAGCAATAGCACTGCTAGGGATTTATCCAAGGGATACAGGAGTACTGATGCATAGGGCCACTTGTACCCCAATGTTCATAGCAGCACTCTCAACAATAGCCAAATTATGGGAAGAGCCTAAATGTCCATCAACTGATGAATGGATAAAGAAATTGTGGTTTATATACACAATGGAGTACTACGTGGCAATGAGAAAAAATGAAATATGGCCTTTTGTAGCAACGTGGATGGAACTGGAGAGTGTGATGCTAAGTGAAATAAGCCATACAGAGAAAGACAGATACCATATGGTTTCACTCTTATGTGGATCCTGAGAAACTTAACAGAAGACCATGGGGGAGGGGAAGGAAAAAAAAAACAGGTTAGAGTGGGAGAGAGCCAAAGCATAAGAGACTCTTAAAAACTGAGAACAAACTGAGGGTTGATGGGGGGTGGGAGGGAGGAGAGGGTGGGTGATGGGTATTGAGGAGGGCACCTTTTGGGATGAGCACTGGGTGTTGTATGGAAACCAATTTGTCAATAAATTTCATATAAAAAAAAAAAGTAAACATGAAAAAAATTAAAAAATATATATCTATATATATGGCATATGAAGGTCATTGTATTGTCTGGAAAATTAATTTGTATTTGACTTCAATCAGCTGAAAAGGAGTGTTGTAATCTCTCAGAGAGCTGTTAATATGTCAAGGAATGCTATAATAGTAAAAATAGCATTAGAATGTGAAACTCACAAGCTAATGGGTGTCAGATTGAGTATTTAAAAACAAACAAAAGAAAAAAACAAAACAAAAGAAGGCTTAGAGGGAGAAAACAAGGTACACAGAACAGACGGAAGAAATAGGGAACAAATTACAAGATGGTAGCTTTAAATACAAATATATAAGGAAATTCATTAAATGTGAAAGTGAACTGAAATTACAATTAAATGATGAATATTAAAATACTTTAAAGAAACTAAACTCAAATGGAGGTACTTATAATAGATGTACTTTCAATATTAAAATTCAGAAAAATTAAAAATAAAAGAATAAGAGAATTATTGAACAACATCTTTTATATTTTTAGATTTTAAAACTGCGCTAATATCAAAGAAGACTGTGATGTAAGACATATTATTAAAGATCAAAGAGACATTTCATAGTGATAAAAGGGTAAAACCTCTAGGAAAATATAACGGTTCTAAGTTTGTACACACCTTAGAGCCTCAAAGGAAATAACGAAAAATGTTATAGAAGTGTAAGAAAAATAGTTTCATGATTATATTCAAAGACTTTAAAACAACTCTTTCAGCAACTGATAGGACAAACACATAAATCAGTAAGGATATAGAAAAGTTGAACAACATAATTAACCAACTTGACATAATTGACAAATAGGGAATATTCGACCCAACAACTTCAAAATATAAACTAATTTAAGCTAAAAGTACAGAGAATTTATTGGCTTATTATAATTTATTATAATAGGGAAGTATGTACTTGAATCTTTGGGTTTCAGGCATTGGACTGACGGAGTTAAAAATACCTTATAGATGTTTTTTTCCTAGTTCATATCTGCTTTATTTTACATGTTTGATCTCCTTATCTCCTGCTGCAAATAAAGTGTCTTTTTGAGGCCTAGGAATATGGACCCAAGCAATTCTAAATTTATATTATTCTAGCATTGAAATTCCACAGGCAAGAAACAGTCATCCATAGTAGCACTTGCTAAAAAGATTTGGAGAATACTCTGATTGACGTGGCTGTGGTCTCATGCTAATCCCTGAATTAAACATTGAGGACAGGAAGATGGGTCAAGGATCTAATTCTGCAGCAGCCTTATAAAATCCCACGGAGCAGGAGAGAAGTTTGCCAAATAAAAATGTTTTATGACCTTGAGGAAGCTCTAAACTTATATCTTCCAGTACCATGAGACCACCTCCCCGCCCCAAGAAGATAGTCTTTGATGCTAGATAAGAATAGAAAAGTTACAAGAAGAATTATAATTGGCCCATTTTGGGTCACATTCATCCTTGAATAATTTTATCCAAGGGAATATAGTATTCTTATTTTTTCTTTCAAATTTTCAGTTGGAAATAATTTCAAATTTTATAAAGATTGAAACAATACTATAAAGAACTCCCTTATTTTCTTCACCCAAATTCACTAACGGTTAACATTTAGTCACATTTATTATTTTTTTAATGTTTATTTATTGTTGAGACAGAGAGAGACAGAGCACCAGTGGAGAAGGGGCAGAGAGAGAGGGAGACACAGACTCTGAAGCAGGCTCCAGGCTCTGAGCTGTCAACACAGATCCCAACGCAGAGCTTGAACTCACAGAGTGCAAGATCATGACCTGAGGAGAAGTTGGATGCTCAATTGACTGAGCCACCCACGCACCCCTGGTCACATTTACTTATCATAATGTGTACCTGTGTGTGTGTACGTGCATATGCTTATGTTTAAACCGTCTCAAACTATGTCTCAAAGCAAAAATCATGTCTTTACCCTTCTCAGCATTCATTTCTTAAGTACAAAGAAATTCTTTTTCATATTAGAGTATAATTATCAAAATCAGGAAATTTAACACTGGCACAATACTGTTGTATAAGGTACAGTCCATATTGAATTTGGATTAACATTCTCATTGTATTTAACCAATTTTCCCATGTTGGATATTCAGGGTCTTCTTTTCATTACATACTAATTTTGATCCTATAACTTCTGGACCTCTGTTTACCATAGTAGACTATTTATTTTCTGTGTTTCCTTTGTCTTACTGCCTTCTGGTATTTCCTTTTCTCATTTCTCTGTGTTGCCTCCATGGGATCAAAATATACAGTTGGTATCTCCTCCTTTCCCCTGCTATGTATAGCACTGTGTTTATTTCCTTCTGATGCCAACAGCTATACCTAGGTCTGCATTGACTTTAGGATTCTATGATTCTATGGATATAAGCTATTATTCACTCTAAACAAACAAAAATCCTTCAGATGTAGAAAGGAAACAATGTTTCCAGGTCTTCATCAATGTTCTTCCTAAGCCCAGAGTATATTTACATCTCCCTGTAGCTAGAAATAAGTCAATTACTCAAATATTCAATCAACCATCCTGAACTTTCAGTCACTTATCTAAACTGAAAAAAAATTCATTGATTTGTTTTTGCATGGTTACCTTTTATTCAGGAATATGGCTTTGTTATTTTCTCTAAAATCACCTTGACATAATTTTTTTTTCTAGTTGATTAAATTTCAGCAAAAGTTTAAATAATGGCACAATAGCATATCTTGTGACCCAGAACTTTCACTCCTAAGAATTTAAAGCTCCCCCTCAAAAAATGATAAGATAAAAACACAAAGATAATCTATCTGAAATTTACAATAATGCCAAAAATATAGATGCAACTAAATGTCCAAACTGGAAAAGTTAAATAAACCATAGAACATTTACACAATTAAGTATAACTTCTTAAAATCGCGATGTACAATAGTACTTAAGACCAGAGAAAATTGTTCAGGTCAATAAATCAGGTTATAAAGTGATTATTCTAGAATTATTCCTATGTTAGGTAGCAAAAATTGGTATTTGATAGATTTCTTACTCTGGAGACAAAAAGAAAACAGTCTAAAGCAAAAACTAGAAATGTTCTTGAGGGAAATTATAAACAAAATATATGAAACCCAAAAGACTTTTCTGTTTTCTGGGCCAAAATCTGTCTTGGGGCAGTGTCTTCTATATTAATAATATTCAATGATGCTATACATTGATAAGTATAGCTCCCTCATGACTGCTTGACTGTCAAATTCAGAACTTCTTTATATTTAGCCTATATGCCTGTCACACCAAGGATTCAACCCAGAACCTTATCAAGCTCACTGAGATGGCCAGATTCTCTCAGCAATATATGAAATTTATATTCCTCTTCTCTAACCCATCACTATTGGTCAACTCATTCACTTTTGCTCTCTGTCCTAAACATAGTGGTGAAACAAGAAACATAACAAAACTCTCTTTTATGCTTCCTCCAGCCCATAGGCAAAGTTGGGTATATTTTATGCCAGAAACAAAATGACTGAGTTGTCTCAAAGCAAGAAACATTGGACATAGTATGGGATCTGCAGCTGATTATGCTGGCAAGGTAAAGAAGAGGAAGCCAGGTCTAAAATACCCGGCCAACATAGACCAGGATGATTTTGCACATGATTTTTATGGTTTTTATCTTCTACTTCAAGATAATAGTTGGAGGGGATAGGAATCGATTGGTTAATGCCTTACTTGGGCCACAAATAGAGGTAGTGAATGGTTCTAGAGTGCTTAGCTCATTCATATCCCTGATCTTCTTTGTTTTTATATACATAAGACATTTGGAATTCCATTGCTCCAGTGTCCTCTTGCCATGCTTATCAAACTAGCAATAAAACATGATTATTCAATGTTTGCTTAATGTTTTATAAATACGTCTTATAAAAGGTCAAATTTCAATAACTTATTTCAATTCATTATGAGATAGTAATACAGGGTATAGATAGAACAAGCAGGGAGATACATCTGAAGGCAAGTTTTAGAAGACTCTTGCGGGGCAAATGTGCATACAAAGGGAATGAAGGGTATGTTAGAACATAATTGTTGAGTTTTGTTTAGAACACATTAAATTTGAGAGATTTGTAGAAGATCCGGTTTGAGATGTCCAGTAGTAAGTTTGACATTAGGATTTGGAGCTGAGGTTAAGATTGTGGTGTTTAGATGATGTCAGAATAAATGGAGGTTGAAACCATAGGTTTCAAAGAGATAATCCAGAGAGAATATATAATGTGAGACTAGAAAAAGGCCAAGGATGTCCACCAGATCAAGAACAGGGAACTGACAGGTATAGCCAAAAAGGCAGGACAGAGCAATACCCTGAAGCTTCTTAAAGACAGAGAATGTAGCCAAGTGTGACAAAGATGTGATTTGTCTCTAAGTCCCACACATGTCATCCTAGAACTCAAATTTTTGTAAAGGCTACCAATATTTTTATCATAACATACTGTCTCCATGCAGAGCAGAAATTGCCCTTTCTGTTCTGAAGTATCTGGGGCATGACAAGAGGGTTCCTTTCCAGTTTTCCTATGTGTAGCCTACATACATGCGTACATTGACTCTGGCTACATCAAGCTTTAGGTCTTGTTATGATCCTTCCTGTTTCCCTGGCTCCTACTCACCTTGATGACAGTTACCCATTTTGTTTTGGCTGCTCCATTCTTTGTCCAGCCCCTATCCACTCCTGTTCATGCTGCAGTGCCACCAAACTACTTATCTGGTTTCTCTTGGCATCAAAATTTTTCAGATATCCTCTTTTTTTCTCAATGCCAGTTATCTTAGTATGCCCCAGTTATTATAATATGCCATTATAGGGCTAATTTTGCTCTTTTACCATAATTCTGTTTCTAATCTCTTTTATGACCTGTAATTGGGGCACTGGACACAGAAGTCAGGTTGATTAACTAGCTAGCTAGCTAGATATCTTCAAATATATACAAAGACATTCAACTCAAATAATGTGTAAAGGGTCATCTCCAAATATATTCAAAGACACTCTATTCAGTAATGCATAGAAAGCCATTTTCCTTAAGCTGAAACCCCCAAGCCTCAACTCTGGAATCTTCTATTAGAGCAATTTGATGGATCATGATGAGTAAAGAATTAAGGCACACCTCTAATTCCCAGTCTTCAAGTCTGAGCAGTATTCCACAATAAGTTGCAACACTGAGTAACTGCTTAAATAGACCTGTCCATCTAATTTCTTCTGTCGTTTACAAATGAGCCCTGATGCTACTATTGAGCTGATCTGGGGGGACAGAATTCACAAGATCTTCCATCAGCTTGTTTCAATCTGGATATGCTGCTCTTCCCCAGGATCATTGGTGATGCATTTAAAAGCTGTCTCTCTACACCAGGGCACCACTGTCATTCGGGACCAAACATGCACTCAGAACCTTCCCACATTCTCTTTCTTGGTTTATTTCTTTTTGTCATTTAGGGATGTCATATTGAAATATCCTTGAGAACAGATATGAAGATGATATTGTCTACAATCTTGTGCTTTTAACATAGGAAGCAGACAATAATATTGGGTGAGGGATAAGGAGGGACATAAACCTAGGGCTCTTCTCTTAGTCTTTTCCCAGAGGAACTCACAGTTGCTAGAAAATGAGCCTCCAGGGTCTAATTACAGTCCTCATCCATCTCTTGCGTCAAATAATTGCATCCTAATTGATCAGCTTGCCTCCACTCTTGATAGGCCCCAATATACCCTACACATATCTACAAAAGAACATTTTTAAGACAAAAATATCAGTCTTCACCCTTCTCCTTCATACTCTTTGATGACTCACCTTAGCCAAAAGCTGAGTTTCTAAAATGTGCTTTATATTAAGAATCACTGGGGTCTTATTTTATTTTATGAATTAAATTAGCAGATGGCCAAATTAACTATTTCGTTTCAGTTTACAGTCTATACATCTTTATATATATATTTTTTTAACATTTATTTATTTTTGAGACAGAGAGAGACAGCATGAACGTGGGAGGGTCAGAGAGAGAGGGAGACACAGAATCTGAAACAGGCTCCAGGCTCTGAGCTGTCAGCACAGAGCCTGATGTGGGGCTCGAACTCATGGACCACGAGATCATGACTTGAGCGAAGTCAGATGCTTAACCGACTGAGCCACCCAGGTGCCCCAAAATCTTAACACATGTTGTAGGCAGAATAGTGGCCACAAATTTGTAGGCACCCTGAACCCTTCCTTTACCTTGCCAGAGAAGAATTTCAAACTCTAGTTTCAGCCTCTCTTAATAACCTCAATCCCAAGCATACTTCCTCATATCTTCCATCCCATGTAAGGTTAGCACATCACCTTTAGCCTCAATCGTACGGGATTAGGATTTCTGGATCCTATCCTAGACCTACTGAACCTGAAACTCAGGCATCTTTATCTTAAAACAAAACCCCAAGTGATCCTACTGTTGAAGAACCTTGTTTTAGTAGATCAAAATGTGGAATAGTTGTGGTGTTCATCTAGGCTGAGGGTACAATCATCTCAAAAGCTTTGTTAGAATGATGTGTGCCCTGGGGTGCCTGGGTGGCTCAGTCAGTTAAGCATCCAACTCTTGATTTCAGTTCAGGTCAGGATTTGACAGTTCGACTCAGGTCACAATTGATCTCATGGTATGTGAGGTCGAGCCCATGTTGGGCTTCATGCTGACATGGAGCCTGCTTAGAATTCTCTCTCTGCCCCTCTCTCACTCTCTCTCAAAAATAAATAAACTTAAAAAAAAAAGAATGAGTGTGCCCAGCTTTTTTTGTGTGTCACCAGGAGTTGGCATTGAAATGCATAGCTTAAGAATGCTTCTCAGAAGATTCTGACAGTCCCAGATTTCCCCTCTTTCTCTCTCTCTCTTCCTCTCAGTTGCCAGTCCCTATTATCTACCTGAAATTGTCCACCAAATTTTTATATTCTTGGGTCATATATCATTTCGTCCATAAAGATATCTCCATATCCACATTTAGGAAAGATTAACTGCTCTCATTATTGTACTCAAATACTTAGTAGATATTTATAATACAAAATTTCACATACTGAATTACAGTCAGTGATCTGTTTCTTTTTCACCTACTAGACTGTGAGCTCCTCAAGAGAAGGAACTGTGTCTTCTTTATTTTTGTCATCTCCAGAGCCTGTTGAATATGCGCTGAATTCATTACAAATTACGTTTTAGGAACACAGAATAACAAATATCTCAGTAATAGGAAAGTCAGTGAGACAGCTTCTAAAACGGCAATTTTAATTCTCCCATCTCCAGAAAACAAAGCAGTTTTGTTCCATGTTTTCCGAAATTTCTTACTATGAATATCAGTGTAGTAACTTTCATCTCCTTTAAATGTGTCATTTCTGCTTTGGGAAACTCTGTGATAAATTTCAATATTATTTTCCTTGAAATTCATAAAGAATAGGAAAGGCCAATGGTAGTTTGTTCACTCATATTAAACATCCTTCCCTGAAGAAAGGTTATATAGTCCCACTTTCTGGAACTCAAGCATGGCTAAGTGACATTCTTTGGCCAGTGACTATTAGCTGAAGCACTAGTCTAAGTTCAGAGCAGAAGCTCCAAGAGTAAGCAGATGGTTACCATGTATTTTTCCCCACTTGTAACAACCAGCAGTGTTCTGGCTTGCAACTGCACCATCACTAGGAAGTCTGAGACAGGACTGCACCTGGCCCGTGGTGGGTATGTAGAGAGAGAAAGAAAGACATGTTGTTTGTGAAAGCCACTTAACACAATCTGGAATAAACTGATACAAGTCTCTTGTGACATTGGACCCTGAAACAACCACAAGCATCTTTGAGTTCCCAAGCAGGTATGGCAATAAACCTGAACGTGGAAACCTTAACTAGTGGGTTCACCGTAGTAAGTCTTTATACTAAAGTTAAAGTAAATTTTTTGACCTTTTGGGGCACCTGTGTGGCCCAGTCGGTTAAGCGTCCAACTCTTGATTTCGGCTCAGGTCATGATCTCATAGTCCAGCCCCATTCTTGACAGCATGGAGCCTGCTCGGGATTCTATCTCTCTCCCAGTGCCCTTCTCCCCTTCTTACGCTCTCTCTCTCTCTCTCTCTCTCTCTCTCTCTCTCTCAAAATAAATAATCTTAAATATTTTTTTGAGCTTTTTAGGAGTTGGGGTGATATTAGGGACACTTAGAAGTAAGTGTGTGTGTGTGTGTGTGTGTGTGTGTGTGTGTATGGTTTGACTGTTAGAGTTACTGGAGGTCTTACTATCATGTAGTGCCTTGGGGGTGCCAGATGCTATACATCCTATGACGTATGAGAGAATCTTGCTCAAGAATTGTCTAGCCTAAATGTTCACTGCTCTGGTGGAGAACACTAGACCACACGAACTACTTTAAATATGCAAGTTAATTAAATTGAAAGAAGAAGGAAAGAAAGAAGGAAGGGAAGGGAGGAAAGCAAGGAAAGCAAGGAAAGGAAAGGAGGGAAGGAAGGGAAGGAAGGGAAGGAAGGAAACATGCAAATTCAATAGTTATGTTTACAATGAATAAATGAAAAGTGAGTGTGTCAGAATTTGAATTTTTATTCTAATAGGTTTCTGAATCTGTTTGTCAAGAACATTCTCATGTTCCTAACAAATCCTTGTTCTGGAAACCATTGCATTTCTAATTTTATAGCATATTCTTGAATCAGTTCTTAAATCAAAGGGAAATTTGAAGACTGTTTCTCAGACATATAGTGTCTCCCCCTCTCAGGATTTTAATTTTTACTAATGTGGATATAAATCTATTTATTATCAGTTTTTGTTTTCCAGGTGGGTGTTTTTCCTGCCCTTCACCCAAGTATTTGTTCTCTTTTGCTACTTTCCTTAATAGATGTTATACATCCCCAGACAAATGCTATAGTTCCTTTCCCTTTGGACAATACCGTATACATCTTGAGCCTTCACAATGAGCCCATGCTACCACTTTGCAGGCATTCTTTGATGCTATGCTATGATTTCCCTCTGTACCTTCTTGCTATTGTAGACAAGGATGTTTCCCAAGGGAAGACATTCAGTCTTCCAGAAGGTACTGTGGCATTGTATTCAGAAACTGATAAATCATTTCCAATCTCATCTACTAGACCAAACATCATGTTACACCTCTTGGGTGAGAGCTGACTTTGTAAACTCATATGCGAACTGCTGTTTCTTGTCATCTTGTTGCATCCACTGGCATTACTGCTGAATGTTTCTCCTCTCTTAGTCACCTTGGTGCTTTGCATTGGACGTAAGCATTTCTCAGTTGTGCCAGGACACCACCGTCATTTTACTGGCTCATTGCTTTTAGCAGAATTTCCCAATTTAGTATCAACAACTGTGAGTTTCATTGGAATGCTTCTACTCCTTTCTATTTATTTCATTAGGTATCGTATTCAACTTGCACCACGGCGGCAGTATCTATCATGATGGCAACACGCCATGGTAGAATTCGAGTCTCCTGAACACTGAAGAGTCAGGGAAGGAAGAGAGCTTGTGCTGTCCACTTGGTGGATCTTTCATTGAAGTCCAAGTGGATTGGATGACGAAAGAACTGGCTTGTCCTCACACACAGAAAAAGATCAAAGAACAGCATCATGATGAAACTTAGAGCCTTAAGTGAATTAAATAATCCAGGGTGGGGGCGCCTAATTGGCGCAGTCGGTTAAGCGTCCAACTTCAGCCAGGTCACGATCTCGCAGTCCGTGAGTTCGAGCCC
Source organism: Felis catus (assembly GCF_018350175.1). NCBI lineage: Eukaryota > Metazoa > Chordata > Mammalia > Carnivora > Felidae > Felis > Felis catus. Next base: position 106,915,810 of record NC_058369.1, read on the forward strand.
CGCGTCAGGCTCTGGGCTGATGGCTCAGAGCCTGGAGCCTGTTTCCGATTCTGTGTCTCCCTCTCTCTCTGCCCCTCCCCCGTTCATGCTCTGTCTCTCTCTGTCCCAAAAATAAATAAAAAACATTGAAAAAAAATTAAAAAAAAATAATCCAGGGTGTAACTATTTTCAAAAGGGTCGACAATGTTTGAGGCCAAATCTATTCTCTCCTCCCCTAAATCTCGATTGATTGTATATATTGTCTGAAATCATGGGGTATACTCTGAATCTTTTATTTCATTTCTTTTCATCGAGCCTGAGAAAGCTGTGCGAATGTTAATATGAACTGAATAAATCCTGTGATCACTGTAGCACCTTATAATGATGTGTTCCCAAACTGCCATATCACGGTTGATTATTGCTTCTTTTTCTTTGCAATCCTTCATTTAATTTCCACTCCTTACACCGGTGTTAATATTCTGACTATTTGAATTCACTTTTGAGTTCATGAGATGCTGTATCAAATGTTTTGCTAAAATCCAAATGTATTCCATCTCCCACATTGCAGTCATCCACTAATCTTGTAATTCAATAAAAAAAGCAATCAGATTTGTTTGGCATGATTTGTTCTGTGTAAACCCATGCTGCTTATTGCTCAATAGTGCTTAAATGATAAGTAGTGCTCAACGCAAATTTCCTCATCTAACTTCTCATTTTAGCTCGGAAAAGTCTATAGTGTTTTTGTTCATGGATTTTCTCCTGGCACATTGCTAGTTCCTGGGTCTTAAACACCAGGGAACAGAGAGAACATACTAGGTTTATGGTGGTACCACTCATCTTGTTTTGCCTTCCTATGTTTTTCCATTTGTTATCCCTACATTTTCATATCAGATTTTCATTAAATTTATCATGTGAGTAATCCCTTTATTCCCATTTTCCTATAACATCTTTTTAGTACTTGGTAATTGGTGGAGGGACAAGAACACTGAGATTAAAATTTATTTCAAACATCTTTGAGAATAAAGAGGAATGCCTTGGTTCTATTTATGCAGTCTATCCAGATTAGTCATGTAATACAAGAAAGATAGAGTTGCAATTTATCTCTTAAGTCTGAATCTCACACTTAATGGATGATAATTATTTAATTTTGATGGACTCTTTAGTTTTCACTTGACCATAATTTAAATCACTGTTATGGGTTGAATTGTGGCCTCCCTCCTAAAAAGAGGCACATGGAGTGCTAACTGCAGGGCTTTGGAATGTGATCTTATTTGGAGACAGGATTTGTACAGAGGTGAATGAAACTGAGGTCATTATGGTGAGCCCTAATTGAATATGACTGACATCCTTCTGAAAAGGAGAAATTGGACAAAGGGGTAGAATCACAGGGAAGACAACGTGAAGAGACACAGGGGGAAAAGGCCAACCATAAGCCAAGGAGAGAGTCCTGGGACAGATCCAGCCCTCTGAAGGTACCAACCCTGCCAGCACCTCGGTTTTAAACTTGTAGTCTTCAGATCTGAGACAACATTTCTGCTGGTTAAACCCTCCTGTTTGTGCTCTTTGGTATGGCAGTCCTAGCAAACTAACCGAGTACTTGTCCTATAAGAATATTGTTTTGTTTTCATCATTAGTCCTCTTAGATTATACTCTTCAAGGATTATTTCCATTTCTTGGTAATCACAGATTTTATGCCAATGTACCATGTGAGCAGGCTTTAAGGTCCTGTAGGAATCAAAGCATTTTTGAAGGGAAGGGAAGAACAAAAAGGACATTCTATATTCAGCAGTTTCCCATTCTGAAGATGAACGATAACATTATTTTTAGGGACTGTGAAAAAGACTAGACACCCAGCAGGCAATTCTGATTCTTTTTAAGTTGCTGGTGACTTGAGGGAATTATTTCCCATCCATTGTACAGGGGCTGATGGGGCTGTAAGAAAGACGCCGTGCCCTTTTACAGGCAAGGAGTAAGGACCCAAACGAAGGGCCAACTCTTGGGTTTTCTCTCCTGGGCTCCCGAATCTTAAAGTGATGCAAGAATGGGAGGATAGTTGATAATAATTGATTTCAGTAAGGGTGACCTCAACAGATTTATCATTTCTTGCCACTATAACTTTTTTGAATCTGTTATCATATCCATCAGTTTGGCCATCTTACTATGCTTCTACTAAGCTCCTTTTCCACTTACAACACGTAGAGTCACAGTGCATTCATTTTCATGAGGACATATCTAAAATTCATAAAAAATAAACTCTCTCCAGTTCAGCCCCACAGACACCCAGATAGATCCCTAATGCTTATAAACTTCCACCATTCCCTGGATGATAAAATAGAAGATACAGGAATATAAAAAATAAATGTTTTGATACGTATCATGAGTCACCACAGGTCTGAGGAAGGAGGAGGTTAACTTCATCAGGTCCAAGAAAGATTCCCTGTTAAGTAGATGTGTCCTGGAGGGATGGTTTGATGATTCAGTCACCAAATGTCATCATGGGAAGCAACCCAAAGAGAGCATTACAATCAGGCTTTCTGATATAGAGTGGAGTGATAAAGACTGAATTTATTTTCCAAGGTTTGAGAGTGAAAAAGTGGGCATTGTTAATAATATGCAGGGGCAATAAGTGAGTTGTGCCCGTCCAACAAGGACTATCCTAGTATCCCAACGGTACTTAGGCAGGTATCAACCTATGAGCTCTCTGCTATAAAATAGTCATTGCCACTGCAATTATGAGATGGAATGCATCAAAGACTGGAAATAACTCAGTGTTAGAAGGATTCTTTACTCCTGTCTATTGACCTTTTTAAGCATCAGTGGTAGGATGGGGTCAAGGGGCCAGTTATCAGGGTGGGTACCAAGAGAGTTACAGTGTCTACAAGATGGGGCCTCTTGGCTTTGAAAAACGCCTAATCAGTGGTTATTGTGGGAATGATTAAATCACCAACCACAAGTAACACAATAAGCCCTTCATAACATGGTGAGGAATCCCAGTATATACATGTATGCAGCAAGTGTACATTTGATAAATGCTTTTAATCAAGATGTTCAGGATCAAAGCGGTCCAGAAGTTAATGAGTCCATATTCTGCTCTGCCTTGATTTATAAATTTTCAACATTCTCCTGCATAATGAGCCACATAAACTTACATTTGGTGATTAATTAAATGCTTCTTTTTATGGTAATAGGCATGATTGAACTTGTATCCTCATTATATTTGACAAAATTATCCCTGCTTTCCACTGTACCTAGCATTCTTTTTTTTTTAATTTTTTTTTCAACATTTATTTATTTTTGGGACAGAGAGAGACAGAACATGAACGGGGGAGGGGCAGAGAGAGAGAGGGAGACACAGAATGGGAAACAGGCTCCAGGCTCTGATCCATCAGCCCAGAGCCCGACGCGGGGCTCGAACTCACGGACCGCGAGATCGTGACCTGGCTGATGTCGGACGTTTAACCGACTGTGCCACCCAGGCGCCCCTGTACCTAGCATTCTTAAGGCTACTTCTTTACCATATTTCTTTTGCAGAGTCTGGGCACTAAATAATAGATTATTTTAGCCTAACTGATATAGCACATAATTCTCTAAGTGTATGTTAGATTTACATGGGTTAGTCTTATTTAGTTTGAGGACAGGGATTGCATTTTAGATTTATTGTATATTCCATATAGTTTACCTATGGAATGGCACATTTAGTTTGAATGCAGAAAATACACAATCAATTGATTTATAGCAGTGTTTACTACCAATTTGTGGAAGATTCGTATTTGGGGATTTTGAGAGATTAAATCAATGGATTTCCAAACAGAACAAATTGAAATGAATCATCTCAAGTCTGTTCTAATATGAATGAATTAATATTTAGCCAATGAATAAATCAGGGTGCGATGTACTTCTCTTTGGGGATCTAAATTATCCCAACATTTATTTTCATTTTTCTCCTTGTTTTGATTTTAGAAATACTGCCTGAGGGTTTCTGCATAATGACAATTTTTTGTGAAACAAAGTAAACAGTAAATTGTGGGGAAGAAGTCATTTTTCAGTTGACTCTATTTCATAATTTTCTTGATACTGAATTTCAGTGGTAAGTATGCAAAATAATCAGAATGGCAATTTTACGGGCTGTTTGTAACATTAAGATCTTCATGAAACAAGTAACAATCAACAAAGAAAATTAGAATTATCACATTTGGGCCTAGTATTATGTAGCTGAGAAAAAAATAATATAATCTTATCTCTTCACATGTGATCCTCTCAGTAACGAAGCAGAAGTTTACCCCGTAAGTGAATGATGCTAAACAAATCACCTTAATCTGTAAATGACGGAGTACCAAATTGCAAGGAATAGATTTTTGTAAGGAATCTATTACAAGAAATTTGGAAAGTCAGAGAAAAATACTCTATTTCTTTTCATTTAGAACGTTCTTAGTGTTGGGGCACCTGGGTGGCTCAGTCGGTGGGCGCCTGACTTCGGCTCAGGTCATGATATTGCGGTCTGTGAGTTCGAGCCCCACTTTGGGCTCTGTGCTGACAAAGCCTGGAGCCTGCTTTGGATTCTGTGTGTGTGTGTGTGTCTGTGTGTCTCTCTGCCTCCCTCCCCCCCCCCCCACACACTCTGTCTTTCTCTCTCTCAAAAATAAACATTAAAAAATTTTTAAATAGTTAAAATGGCAAGTTTTATGTTATATACATATTACTACATTTTTAAAATAGAAAAATTAAAGTATTTAATGTTTATGATTATTTCTTTAAAATTTATTTTGATAGAGAAAGCACAAGTGGGGGAGGGGCAGAGAGCGAGAGAGAGAGAGAGAATCCTCACAGGCTCCACACTACCAGCAGAGTCCCACTCTGGGCTTAAACTCATAAACCAAGAGATCATGACCTGAGCCAAAGTTGGATGCTTAACCAACTGAGTCAGCCAGGTGCCCCAATATTTGTGATTGCTTTTAAGTATAAAGTAAAATATTTCTGTAGTATCAAAAGTAGGATAGCATTTTAGACTGCAGTTTGAAAACTAGTGCTACACGCATTGTCTTTTTTTTTCCCTCCTATTTTTTTCCCACTACATTTTTCTTCTGACAGTTAAACTGACGTTAAAACTATAGGACAAATACTTTTACTAGCTATTCAGGAAATTAAAATGTATAAAAAAGTCATAGTTCACTTTGCAGTAATGTGACATTATTACAAATTAAGATTTCTTTATAAAATATTTTCTATGCTTTCAGTTCTACTTTCTAATTTAAAAATCTGTCTGTTGCTCCTTCCGAATCATGTAAATTTAGATTTACTGTGCCTTAAAAGTTTTCTGGAAAATCTATTACTTTCACAAGTCATGTCTAATAGCATAAATCATGGGGGCAGTGTTTACAACTTTCTGATGAATTTGATCAGTACATCTGTCTCCTTTGGGAACATTAAACTGTACCCTTCTCTGGTAGAAAAACGAAAACAAAAACAAAGTGGTACTTCATTTTGATTCTGAAATGCTTAAAGATTCGGAGCGGGGGGTAATCACCATTTGATGTTGCTGTTGTTTAAATAGCACTTGATTTCTTTTCCAGATTTTTCTATAGAGACTATTCAAAAATGGTTAAAGAAATGTTTTAAGTAAGACCGTGTTTCAGCAAAATGGGAATCATCGTTACATACATTTTTAAGTCATTAGAAATTTAAATCAAGAAAGTAGCCAGGCCCAAGTTACAGAAAAGAGTTGATGAATTTGATGTGATCACATGACATCTTGACATGACATTTTTGTTTTGCCGGGAGCCTCAGCTTCTCCTCAATAAGAGCCATGAGTGACACAGGCAGTGATGTATGTCATTCATACACATTGGTTGGCACATGGGAATCACTAAAATAATTCAGAGAGTTCCCGTCCCCAAATTTCTTTCTGATACAGTTGCTGAGAGGATTAGGTGAAATAATGTATTAAAAGAGATCAGAACACAAAATTAGAAAACCATTGATCAGGTGTCCTGGGAACTAAGTTGCCAGAAAGAGAATAATACATGGGAAGTAGTGGAAGGACAGCAAAGAGGTTACTCAAGTGCTTGGTCATACATGAAATGATTAAAATGATTCAGATGTGCCAAAATTTGGATGTGTCAAAAATTTAGATGTTCCGCCCTCCAGTTTTAGGTGTGCCACCTTCCAGAGTGATCACGATCATGCTTTCAATTTCTGGGCTTTTATTTTAGATTCAAATTTTAAGCATATTTAATTTTCTATCATCACAAATTTCATAGCATGTTTTCTCAAACTGTAAGTATAATTTCAGTACATCCATGTGAATTAAAAATGTCTTCCCCATAGAAACATAATGTTAGAACGGAAGTACATAAGAATATTAGGGTCTACTTGCAAAATAAAAACAAAAACAAAAAAACCCCACAAGATGCTACCTTACATATGAATTCATAAGCCATAGCTATTCTGTATGTAATTGAACATTCTAAAGTCATCATTACTTCTATAAAGGTACCCACTAGTCCACTCTCTTCTTAAACTGTATTTTCCCATAAATTGTTTTTTTAATAAATCCTTCTAAATGTGTCTCATGTTTAAAAAAAAATTAAGTCAAGCCCTACAAGTACTAGTTGTGTTCTGAGTAAACTGGGTCAAATTCTTCAGCATGATGTCCAACACTGATATTTTATGGAATGTTGGCTGTTATGGAATTCTCACAATTGCTTAATTGTTCATTTGCCTCCTTTAATCTCCTTCTATTATTTTTACCTGGATCTCTATTTTTTTTTTACAACAGTATTTTCCCCTTCTTCCTCTCAAACAGCACTGGAAAATAGCTCATGCGCTTATTTTTAAATTTTACTTCTTCTAAGATATCAAGTATAAACATTCAAATGGCCTTCTCCTCTGCAATGTTTTGTCATTATAAGCTCTTAAAACGTTGCCTGATTGACAAAGGAGCTCATTTTAGAAATTCCCATGATCTGCTTAAATGTTATAAAAGTGGGTAATAGATTTCTTTCCTTGTCATATGAAGACAAGGTGACTCACATTTTAGAACTGTTCTTCTGAGTAACAGACATATTCTAAAATTCTTAATAAATAGTAATCCCTAGCAGATGTTAAGAGCGTATAGTAACCACTCATACCAGCACAAAAAGAAATTTATTTAAAAAATATATAATCTGGCTTGGACGACAGAATTAACTGTGCTACTACACTGTACTTAACACACCTTATCGCTCATCACATAATATTTACACAAGGGGTTATAAAGTCATGTCATCATTTGATGCGATTACTAGATCCTTTATTGGAATAGGTGAACTTTAATAGAATGTTTTCAGTACCATTTATGCAGAGTATAGTAAAACTATTTCAATGGTAAACAAAAATGCTTTTCAGTAACTTCTCACCCTATCTCCATCAACACAACTTTTGTCTAGAGGTAAATCAATCAGTATTTTGACCAGAGCGTCATCTAGGTGATGGGCTAAATAACAGCACCCTCCCCACAACCCTCCACCTCCATGTCCTGATCTGGGAAGCTGTGAATGAAACAGGCAAAAGGGCCTTCAAAGATGTGATGAAGGAAAGATCTTGAGATGGAGAAATCATCCTGGGTTATCTGTGAGGACCTTAAATACAATCCTCAGTGTCCTTAGAAGAGGCAGCTTGAGGAATATCTGACTTCAGTACAAAGAGGGACATGACGACAGAAACAAAGACTGGAGTGCTGAAGCCAGGAGCCGGAACTCAGAAATGTCAGTAGCCTCTAAAAGTAGAAGCTAGAATGGGATTCTCTCCTGGAACCTTCGAAAGAATCCCTACATGCACACCTTGATTTTAGCACCTTTAGGCTCATTTTGGACTTTTGATCTTCAGGACTATAAAAAGATATATTTGTGTAGCTTTGAACCATTACCTTTGCTAGGGCAGCCACAAGAAATTAAAACTATCTGTAGAAAGAAGATTCAAATAAATTACCTCCAAGACCCACGCATGATTTCAGAAAATTGTTGTGCACTGCTAGCTTTGTGGACTTTTATTTTTCAGTATTTTTCAGAGGCATAACTTAAGAAAAGTCATTTTTCATTAGTTATTTAGGATGTACCATTCTTGGTTGTAATCAGTCTGTTGGGTAATAGCATATCATCACTGAGAGGCAGCAAAATTAGGGGAGAGATTTCTTTTAGTTTATTTTACCAAGTTGAAGGAAAATGTTATATTTTTAAAGGATTTCTAATAGCCAATTCAATTAGAAATTCAAAACACAAGAATCTCGCAGAAATCAGCTGCCAGATTTATTAATCTATCTGAAAATAAAAACACAAGCAAACAAAAAGAATAAAAGCGGAACTTAAAAAAAAAAAAAGAACTTGAGATACATTTCCCAAAAGAGTTTATAATGCAACGTTTGAACCCTTCTGTACTGGAAACATTCTTAATGTTAACAGGCCGATTACTCATTTTGTTTTGTGAGTCACTACCTTAAGGAGAAAAATAGTTTGGCCTTAAATATTATATAATTAATACCAGTTCTTCCTTTGATCCATTAAGATAACTCATAGCCCAATCCTTCCCCAATGGGAAATTAGAACTAGATATTAAAAAGAAAAAAGAACAAGGAAAAAAAGAAAAGCAGAAAGAAAGAAAAAGAATCCTCAATACAATTTCATTTAGATGCTATTTTAAAGACCCACTTTTAATTTCTCCTTCAATTTCTCCAAATACGTTAATACTCTTTCCAATAAATCTTTAGCTGAATATTTTAAAATTTGTTTTTATTCTAAGTGCTGTAAATGGCCACATGAGCACAGTAGGGGGAAAGAAGTTCTCATTTTTAAGGCATACTTATTAACCCATAATGGGCCTAATGATATATAATGTATAGGCAGAACAATCATTGAAATCACAGGTTACATACATACAATGAAATTAAAATAGATCTTTTGGTAGGATTAAATGTGACTAGTATTGATCACTGAATATGGGTTTCCCAATAGCTGCTCAATTTAGATATATGAGCTGTGATCTGTGCCATTTTGGAAAATGGGTAGCCGAGAAATCATCTTTCAACAATCTTTCCTGTGTTCACCAAAAACGCTTTTATAGGTTCATTTTGGCTTTGTGTTTTGGATTTTTTTTTAACATTTCATTATAGACTCTTAAAAAATGCCGTTCCTCTGGGATATTGATGGATTGAACAAAATTCATGCTTCTTGTCTGAATGGTTCAGCAAGCTTTTCAAGGATATCATAACACCATTTACTTTGTTTTTTTCCAAGGTGAATGAAACAACATATTCTGCTTTCAATATTTTCTCCAAATGCCAAACAAAAACAAAACAAAAACCTTTGAAACTTTAAATCTTTAAATCTTCTTTCAAACAATCCAAACACATTTACACAAGTGTCCAAAACAAGATGATGAATATCAGTGCCAGCACTATGTCATACAGCAACTTCCTCAGATCTTTGACAGTTTGTAAATAATTTTCTATTTCACCAAAAGTTACAAAAGTTCCACAGTTTCCCTTAGCAAGCTGAAGCTTACTCTTCATTTGTCAATGTGCATAAAAGCTGCTTATAGCATAGCATGGCATAAGCTATTTTTTAAGCAATAAATGGTTTGAGTCATCTATTTTGTCCTGAAATGCTATCTGTAGTTAACTGCATTGCTTATAAATGGTCATAGTAAATTCAGCATGAAAGAGAATATTACAGAAAAGACAGCAGCAGAAGCATTAGCATTATCTAATATTTATATATGTTATCAACATAACACAGCAGTAAAAGGTTTAAATGCATATCAATGGGTACCATGTCTAAAAATTACTATAGTACCTATTTAGTGTATTGGATATTTTTCTTAAGGAGTGCTTGCTGTATCTAGAACAGCATAATATGTGATTTAGTACAGTTAATTCTTATCGATTAAATAATGTCTTTTTATGTACTGAAGGAAGTGAGATAGATATTTTTTGCTTCATTGTGATCCTGGATTTAACATTTAAATGAAGATCTCAAAGGACCATGACATATCATTATTTAACTGAAACGGGCTTCAAAATATTTAAACGACAGTATGATTTGTATCTAAACAGCAAGGTGGCACCAGATACATGTAATGCTACTGGCCTATGACTCAGTTTGGAGCCAGAGTCCAAAATTGTGCCCCTCATTTACCGTCATGGTGATCACTCAACTTCAGAGAGAATTACCCATTTTATGGTTATCCTCTGTGAGTCATATATAGAGCAAAACAAAACAAAAACAGCAAATGCAATCTCTAAATACCTTTTTACAACAGGTGCAAAACCAGTCATCTCTAACAATTAAACTGCCATTTACAGTAGGGTTTTTTTTTGTTTTTTGTTTTTTGTTTTTTTTGTTTTTTTTTTTGTTTGTTTGTTTTTGTTTTTGTACATCTTGCAGAGACTCAGAAATGAGAGGGGAAAATGCCCAAGGCAAATGGTCTCCAAGTGGATATTTACACAATGTGAATTAACTGTACCATAGATACCCAGAGAAAATGAACGTTTTCTTATGTTGTTATGAAATCAAATAAACATGATATAGCTTCATCATACTTAAAACCTGTAGGACCCCATCCCAAGCCTAAGTAAAAAGTAATCCCCGTATTCCCCCACCCATTCACCCATTATCTTCCTGTTACACAGAATAAATGTTTAGATTACTCCCACCCACCCTCAAATAAAGTGCACAGTCCATGGCAGACCATAGAATAATGCAACAGGAAAGCCCCTTTTTGTGTATTATTATTTAAAAATAAAATACAAACAACAAAAATCAAAAATCGAAGAGCACTCAGAGATTCTCTGCATCCTGCAAAAAGAGGAAACGCTTGAGCAGGCCCTGCTTCACTGTCACTTGTGTTAATACACGTAGCCTTCATTGTAGGGATGGGGGTTGCAGCAGCCCCCTTCCGGCATGTAGGCCATGCCCTCGTCAAAGTGAGACAGAGGCACCGTGTCCTCTTCATTGATGTGACGTTCCATGTCTGTCTTCAGCAGTGGGCGCTGATTATCTGGAAAGGCCATGGAGAACAGGGCTTCTGGATCACACACAAATTTGTAGACATATCTCTCTCCAGCCACCTGATGAAAACACGGAAGAGAAAAACCCAGCCTTATGTACGGTGCAGGATGTTAACTGAACTTAGTGTGGCGATCATTTCATGATATATACAAGTAGTGAATCATTCTGTTTTACCCCTGAAACTGATGTAACGCTATATGTCAATGGACCTCAAAAGAACTGCGATCTCTACCATCCCCAAATAGGAAAGAGCAGGGAAACAAAAGAATAAAAACTTGGTTTAATATACCAGAAAGGGTGCATAACCAAAAAAAAAAAAAAAAAAAAAAAAAAGAAGGTCCTTACTTTGTAGAATAAATTACAGTCCAAAAGAGGGAAATGCGACCTTGAGTAATGATTGACTCTGAGTAATAATTACATTCATTCCAGGCACAGCTAGAAAGCTTAGCGCTTTGCTTGTTTTAAATAAAAGGAAGCTTACATTGTTATTTGGGGGAGGGGTGGAAATCAATGATTTCATGCAGGCATCTCCCATCGAAATTTTTTTCCTTTGTTTTAAATGGTAATATCTTTATAAAATGACTGGATCTTTAAGGTGTAGTGTCTCCCTCTTAATATTACATTTTCTGAAATCGTAGAAAAACTAAACTTCTAAACCTTAAAAGAAAAATGTGTTCCTAATAAGACTAGACTAGTGACTTGCTGATTCACAGTGAACTGGTTCTTTTTTCTTTTTCTTTTCTTCTTTTTTTTTTCTTTTTTTGGCACTTGTGTATTCTGATGTAAAAGAAAAAGATGCATAGCCTTATTTAAATGAAAGATGGATCAAGAGGACAGCATTATCCTGGGTACATCACTTTTAAAAATGAAGGCAAGTTGCATTAGACAGAAGTTAAGGATGTGTGTAAAGTGTCAAATTGAAGTAAGAGGTGTAAAAAAGTGAAAGGAATTTAAAATATACAATGCTTAGGGAGGAAATGAGAAAAAGAAATGTGACAGCTGCCTGAAATAAAGGAGAAGTAGCATAATTTGTAGGGAATGACATGTACCAAACTTAAATTTTGAAGAATAATGTTTCTCTAGGAAATTATAAACAATAATGAAGTGAAACACATATGTACCCCCACCTCCATTAACAGACAAAACTGAGGTTCTAAAAAAACCAGGAGTGGGTTGTGGGATAGAGGGTGGAGGGGGTGTGTGCATGAATACAGTTCTTTGCATTGACATTGACAGTACCTTTTCGTATGTGTGCAGAGATTAGTAGTTTTAGAAAGGTGAGAATTACTCAGTACCTCTGGGTTCCTATGTATCAAAAAGGCACTGCTATTTGCTTTGTGATGCAGGAGAAGAGTAAGTTCATGGTTTAGAAACTATCTGTATGTTTGGAGAAAGCGAATCAACTACCAAAGAGCGCTAGTGTTCTGGACTCAAGATTTAGAACATTTTTTTGTCCTGGATTTTTTTAGCTTGTAAAAGGAACCAATTTAGAGAATCCAAATAATCTGAATATTCTTAGGTATGAAAACAGTGAACACTTCGTTTTTATAAATTTGGACATGTTTCTTAATCTGCTCTCAGTTTCCCCTTTCTTTTGTGAAATAGAGGTGGGAACGGCTCCTATGGAAAGCCTCTTATAAAATCAAGATGGAACTTTCTAGTACATTGCATAGCAAACAGAGGAGCTGACATAAATTATTTTAGGCCCTTATAAGAAAGAAACTAAGTTCATAAAGGTGGAATTGCCATAAATATATAAACAGGCAATAACAGAAACAAAGCTAAGATATGAAATCCTTGTGTTCTTTTTTTTTTCTTTATTCAAAGCATCTTGAGGAAAATAAATAAATAAATGGCCTGCATACCTCAAAGCATTCAATAACCTTCTTTGTTTTGTTTGGAGCTTCAGAAAAAGAGGTATTTGCTTTAGGCTACTGGTAGCTTTTTTATCCAACCTGTTGCTATTGGTTATAATTAGAAATGATTTGATAAATCACCATGGGGAATTAAAATGTACAACATGCAATCAAGATTATAAAACCTCTTAAGGAGACTGCCTTGACTCATTGCTTCCTGCTATTTTTCTTATGAAAAACATTTTTGGAGCTACCACTATATTTATCGGACTATGTTAGATGCCACAGAGTTTAGAACAAAGGCTGATAACTACCAAGGGAAATAATGTCTTTTATTAGTAGTAATACAATTACAATGTAGAAAATGCTGCACATTAAGTATACCCAAACTGCAAAGCTGAGATATACAGAACATGAATTTTATAGGAGATGAATTAGAGTTAAGTAAGGAAGTATCTTTTGAACTGTGCTTTGAAAGACTACACACTTAAATTATGTGTTAATTTTTAAAATCGTAGAAGTAACACAGAGAAACTAGAGGAAAACTAAAAACTACACATTAAACCAAAAGAAATAATGATTTATCATTATATCATCAAGAAATAACCACTGTTCAAATTTTTCCACATATTTGTCTAGGCATTTCTGTTTTGAAATAGAAGTGAACACATGTATGTACAGTCTAAAAGCCATACCCCACCCTTTCTTCTTTCACAACTACTGAAATAATCAGGATTTTTTTATATGTTTAGATCCATTTGATTATTTTTATTTTCTAAACTTTCCATTTTATTTTCCTTGACATACACCACATACATACATAATTTTAAGTTTATATGATCTGAAAAGAAACCAGAGTATCAGAATTTTAAGTTTCTAAACAAGTGTGGTCATATAAACATTTTTCCACTGCACCCTGCAATATAAAATTCTATATCACACTTTTTTTTTAAGGACAGCATAATTCTCCTGAGTGACTCTGTTAAAATCTACTTAACCATTAGACTGATACAGACGTTAGGTAAAAATCAGAAGGCAAGGCACTCTATAAAGAGGGGACCATATCGGTGAAGTAATGAGGGGGTCACAGGCGTATCAAATAGCAGCAAAGAGAATCACTCAACACATATGAGGAAAAAGAGTAAACATGTCTGTAAAAACTGTAAGCAGCCTTTATTTATGTGCTGGCTACAAGGAGACCTCAATTTTGCATATTTCACCATTAAACACCCTATGCTTTCTCACATTGCACGGCAACACCCCAAAAGGTATGTCATAGAAACCACAGAATTTTGCTACCCTCTACTAGCTGATAAACAGTTGCAAACAATTTCTTTTGGCAATTATATCCCAACAGGGAAAAATGTGAGGAGCAACACTATTTTAATCTGTATTTTAGTACCTATGCCATAATTTGATTATTTGATAGCATCTTGTCTTATCAATCTATTAAAATAAGAGGTAAACACACGGTGTATGTGATCATCAGATAAATCAACAGGCACATGGAATGGTGATATTAGTAATAAGAATCACGTTTGAACACCCTTGAGAATAATTAAGACCTGGCATGACATCCTGGAGATACCCTGTCAAACACTATGTCTAAAAGCTGAGGTGTAACTAGAGACCTTCTCCTTTTAACTCTCTGTGAATGCTCTCTTTAATAAGAGACTTAATGGTCAAGACACAGAAGCCAAATGTGTCTCAGCTCCCACTGGTTTCAGGGTGTGAGTGGTATTCAGAGCTACCTTTCGCTGAAGACTGCTACTGTGCCAGGTACCACGCAACGGTCTCGGGTACCTTATTTCATTTAATCATCAGAACAACTTCAGGAAGTAAAAACACCACCATTTAGCAGAAGAACCTGTTCAAAAAGGTGACCCGCTGAGAAGTCAGCATGTAAACCCGACTGCATTCTCTCTTTCGCTGTGCACCACTACCCAGGACTGGGGAGCACCTGCTGCACCAGCCCACGTGACATGCTGGGACTAGGGACTTGGTGAGGAAAATGAAAGGGTCTCGCTGCAGGTGGGAAGGGCAGGTGAGAGGAAGGGAGGAATAAAAAAAGACCCTACGGTTGAGATGGAGAACACAGGGGAGCAGGTAGTAATAGGTTATATATCTTGAAGGCGAGATTCGGGGAAATAGGAAATGAGAAATGGATTCAGCCTTATCTTTCAAGGATCTTGGGCACTCTAACTTCTGAGCTGGTGAACTCCACAGCACCAATTCCCTTTGGTCTAAAAACTCAGTGATGCTGTTCCCTCTGTTTCAGTGTGTTACATGTAGCAAATGGTTGAGTTTTCTTGGTGTAAATATAGTGGTATAAAAAATATGCCACAGTGCAGAATATATACCTATGTTTGTGTCACCCAAATGAACAAAGGACGCATAATAAGACAGTAATGTTCACAAAGGATAAATCATAAACTTGGTTCACAGTCTACACAACTGGAATGAATACACATGCAAGGCTGAAAGATGTAATAATCACAAGTATTCAATGTTTTATCTTTATTCATCAGTTCATTCCCTTCTTCAAAAATTTTACAATCTCTTCTGCATGCACTTCGCTTGTTTTATCTTACTCTTTTTTTTAAAGCCACTTTCAAATACTAAGAGAAGCTCACTTGAAATGAAATAAAATATATTTAACTTCATTCACCAATGAAATAGTATCAATACTTATTTTTAATAAATGGTTTAGGATTCTAAGCTGTCACATGCTGAAACCAGGCAAGATCTCAGACAAGAAGAGAAGATTTTTCAGGACAAGAAATTATCTGAATGTTTCTTAAGGATAAGAACAAGGAGGGAAAAAGTAAGCATTCAGTTTGTACTGGAAACTATAAACAAAAGCATTTCCAAATTATATAATTGTGGGGAATGTAGTGGACTACCGAAAACTTCTGGGAAGATATACGTGAATATTAGTACTGAAACAACATTTTTTACCAAATACGGTAAAGTTGGGACTGCCAGAAAGCCTACTAGTTTCTATATGATATTATTACACCGGTCTCTAATGCCCAGGAATTTATAAATTGAAAGGCTTGTAATACCAAAACCAAGAGCTAAGCATATGTTAAAATGAGTGAAAACCTTGCTTCAGCAATGCAATGATATGTGGCTTTTAAAGTACGACATGCAGATTAATGTGCAACATTTCAATGAATTTTAATGCTGTTTTAGCTGCTCACCTTTTGCATGATTCCTTTCTCATAATAATAGCGAAGCGAACGGCTTAGTTTATCATAGTTCATAGCTGGCCTGTTTTTCTGAATGCCCCAACGCCGGGCCACCTGCCACCAAAACAGAATGACATTGTAGTGTTAAGTACTGCCTTATCAAGATATTTCATAAAACACTAGTGAATTAATCAATTACTTCCAAACCTTCCAAAACACATCCAAATTAAAGACCTAAGTAAAGAGGCAAAATCATGATCTGAATTTTCCTGTGTCCTGGTTTGCTTTTAAACCAGGCGTGCAGCACAGTGATCATTCTGAAACTTCACAATAGAATTCTTTGTCACTATTGTTTTGGATACAAAATTAAATGGAAATAAGGGGATGTGTTTACAATGGGAACGAACAGGCTGCAATTCACCAAGATGAGGCAAGTTTCCCATCCTGAGATATATGGCCTGTGTTTTCCCTCTTAGTTTTTCAGATAAAACCCATAGATCAAGAACAGCTTAGTGATCTCTTTGTAAAGGTGTTTTTCGAGGTTGTGATAAACTAAAGGAAAAAATACCCTGTTTGATACTAATAAAAGAGTGAACAAGTGGCATTTTATGTGGAGCAGAGGAAACACTATACAAATTCATAATCTGAACTGCAAATAATTTTTATTGCCTGAAGCAGCATCAGAATAAAACTGTAACCAATACTAAACTGGCAAATTAGGCATTCACTTAGACAACAGTAATTGCATACTAAAAATAAGAAGGAAGTGGAAAAGGTCACCATGTACACAAGTCCACAAACAAAAATCTCTAAAGCAGAATGTCCACTTTGTTGTTTAGTGAAAAATCTCAGAACTTCTTATAATGTGGCTCTGGAGGAGCAACTTATGTGGCAGAGGAGAGGTTTTCAAGAAAAGCCTCTTCTTCAATGTATATGCCTCCCCCGCGTCACCACCGCCTTGGGCTGGCTGAGGCATTATACTGAAGAGCGTAGCCTGCTTTTTCTACCCCAGCTACAACCACGTTCTCGTTAATTTCCATATTTTATTAGTCTGAGCAGATACTGCAGCTGTCATGCATACCTAGGCGACCCCAAGAGAGCATTAGCTAATAGAGTTAGTGTTTTCCTTCATTTCTATGAAATTCCAAGTTGTTGCTGGGTCCCATACACTAAAATAGAATGCTTTTCAGAGAGATCATAATGTCTTTCTCCATTTTATTAGCAATAGGCTTTCCTCAGGGTTTGTTTTTTTTTTCCTTCCTTTTAAAAATACTGATCCTTGCTATCTTCTACCTCCTTAATTTGTATTCCCTGAATAAACATACGATGTAACTTAGCCACATGCATCCCTCTACTTTTTTAACAGCAGAGAAATGTGATGCAACAGGGACATGATGACATATCTAAGTGGTCATCACAGCAGGTACATCTTAATTTTCCAAAGATCAACTTTATTTTAATGCAAGTGTTCTAAGCAGTAGTGAAATGGGAGGGTGGCAGTACGAAATGAAAGCAATGCTTTCTAAATAAACTGCCTTTTAAAAACCGAATAATGAACATCAGCAAATCTTTAAGAGATTTGGCAAGTGAACAGCATGCAAACCTGAAAAGGACATGAAAACTACTTTTTTTCTTTTTTTAAAAAAAAAATATATATATATATTTTTCTTTTTTAAATATAATTTATTGTCAAGTTGGCTAACATACAGTGTATACAGTGTGCTCTTGGTTTTGGGGGTAGATTCCCATGATTCATCACTTACATACAACACCCAGTGCTCATCCCAACAAGTGCCCTCCTCAGTGCCCATCCCCCACTTTCCCCTCTCCCACACCCTCCCATCAACCCTCAGTTTGTTCTCTGTATTTAAGAGTGTCTTATTGTTTGACTCTCTCTGTTTGTAACTATGTGAAAATAAAGTATTAGTATTTCCTTAAATTAAATAACAACCTCTGAATAGTTTTTCATTTACAAATGCTTCTCATGAAGAAACTCACCAGGATGTCCCTAGAAAGTAAAAAACTTGCAACCAACTTTAAGACAACACAGTGGAAGTCTCTAGGGAGAGAAAGATGATTTTTTGATACCATAAGCAGAGTCTGATTTTGAGGATGCCTGGTAATTCTCAGCACAAGTGGGTATTAGTAGGTATTTTAAAACAGTAAAATTTATTCTTAGAGATGTTTTCTTAAAATTTTGTGATGTTTCTTCATTTTTGAGAGACAGAGAGAGACAGGGCATGAGCAGAAGAAAGGCAGAGAGAGAAGTAGACAGAATCTGAAGCAGGCTCCATGCAGACCCACAAACCATGAGATCGTGACCTGAGCCAATGTCAGATGCTTAACCGACTGAGCGACCCAGATGCCCCGATTCTTAGAGATGTTTTAACTCAGTGTCACATTCATCAAGAGAAGTGCCACATACCAATATGCCTATGAGACGCAGATGAGTTATGCAAGATGAACAAGTTCTAGAGATCTACTCTACCACGGGGTGCCCACAGTTAACAGTACTATATTTTAGTCACAGGTAGAAGGAAATAACTGTTCGAAGTAAATTCCTATCGCACGTACTCAGTTCTCCGATGAACCAACTCTTCAGTGATTATTATTAACATGTTTGATGAGGTGAACAGCACACATTTCCATCACGTTAAAGGGCTTTCAAGTTACTTTACATTAAGTGTTTCTAGTCTCAATTTGTTAGTGCTTCACATTTTTACGGTTCTTTAGCTTACATCATTAAAGTACATCTACATAAAAATGAATTTCGTTTGAAAGCCAAAGTAAGCTTGAGACACACTACGGAAATTGAAACACCCAAACATTTAGCCCATGCTAGACAATGGATATTTTCAAATTCTGAAATTTGTATGTGTGTTTGATGTAGGGCAATGGAGATGCAAAGCTAACCCGGCAAGCACGAGTTATAATCTGAAGTAGATTTATAATTATGCTAACCAGCTCCTGTTATTTCAAACTTCTTTTAATACATATTTGAATCAGATAATCTCTTAAATAAGAGAGGTAACTTATCTTCTGGATATCAAACTACGACATGTTATCTGATTATAAATGAATACCTGGTTTCAAAGGGCAGAAAATTTAAGATGTATAGGCCCATTATCCTAGGTTGTAGATATTTGGTCTATGAGAAACTAATCACTTGGGTTCAAAAATAGCTGGATATCTTACGAAATTTTTCAATCTTTCTGAGGTGTTTAAACCCTACAGCCAAAATGATCAGTCATAGGCATGTTAACTGAAAGTCTTCCATTGCTTTCTTGGCTAATGTAAACCAAAGTCAACTTCAAAAGTAGCAGAGAAAGCACCTTTAATAAGACACAGCATTTCATACAAAAGTCACCTTTCTATAGCGGTCCAAAATGCAATTGGAGGGTTATGCCATAATAATTATAGTAGCTTTAAGTCTGAAACTAGACCTGGGGAGAATAAAACTTGAACTGAGACGTGTTTCCGGAAAACATTCCATTTGTCTGTGCACAGGGGCGACAGTAAGAAAGGTGAACAGGTAGTTGAAAGTGTGTTCCATTTATCCATATTATCTCTCTAGAATTCTCTCACTTTGGCAATTTCTTAGGTATTACGGTGACACTTTGTACTTAATCCCTACTTTCTCATGGGGTGTACACAGTCTGGCTGCCTAGAAAAGGTATCACCAAAAATCAAAGAGAAGCAATGTCCCTACTAGGCCCGCATCTCTGAAGGAGTGAGAACTTCCTACTGCAGCTCTTGTGGGCCTTTACCCCCCCACGGCAATTTCTCCCCTGCTCCCTCTGGCACATGACTTTGGTTTCTCAATGTCCCTCTCTGACCCCTTGACAAAATTAAGATTATCCAAATAACAAATGCTAATACTCAAGAACAATCCCTTCATGTGCAAAAGTAGTTGAACTTCAGATACACCCTCTCCTCCTCAAAAATCATCAAACATCCCCAATGTAGATGCTCTCTTAGAGACCTTCCCAAGCACTGCATTCTTGAATCAAGTCTTATGCCAACGATGCTCTGGCTAGTTTTCTTCATCAATTCCACAGGATGGTATTCAACTGGAAAAAGTGTGCAACACATTCATTTCTTAGTTTAAATGGATACATTTTTTTCCTTTGCCCACCTTCTAATTTAGAAGGTTTTCCTAAAGTTTTAAAAGTAAAAAAAAACAAACAAAAACGTTTTTGGCACACTGATCGAATATATGTTTCTTCAATATTATAACATATCTGGTTTTCCAAACAAAAATCTGTTAAACCCACCTCTTCGGGCTCAATCAGTTTAAATTCCATGCCTCGCCCAGTCCACGCAATGAAATGAGAATTTGAAGGGTCATCCAGAAGAGCTACCAAAAACTGCCAGAGCTGAAGTGACCCCCGCCGCTGGTACGTGGGGCCTTCCCGATACATGCCTGGCTCCTGTTTGATGTCTCCTAAATTAAAAAGGTTTTAAGTTTCGATTATTAGCAATATTATGACATTTATATAAAATTTACATTAAGTCAATCGCTAAAATGATTAAAACACAACCACTTTATGGGTGTCTGTGAAATGTAATGTTATTGCTAAACAGGGCTTTAAAACAATTAAAGGATTTGAAGTAAAGCGAGAATCTGTACAAACTCACAAACAACTATATATATATAACATATAAGGGTCAAAATAAATGCACACAGGTGCAGAATAAATCCACAGATGTCATTTACTTATAACATTTTTGTATAACCATCCTTTTGTTTTAATTCCTTTATTTAAAAACCATACTGTCTAATCACACTTCTTTTTGCTTTTATTGCTAATGACATTACTCACTGCTCTAAGCAACACTGAAGAGGGAGTAATCAATTTTAAGCTCTGGGCACTTTATTTGTACAAATTAAATTCTGCAAACTATAATGTGTACTATCTCATTGACCTGCACATTACAAACTATTGCAAATTTTAATGCAAATATTTCAAAGCAAATTTAATAGCATCTAAAACGCTGGGTTAGGTAATCTGTACATTATAAAAATTAGGAAAATCTCATAGGGAAATCAGAGCATATTGGATTATCATCATACCATCCTTTTCCACACCTTCATACGGGCACTACCACTTTCTTAGCTGGCAGCAAATAAAAATTTCTTTGTTTTTCTTCATCTCTTGCTTGCATTTCACTCATGTGAGTTTAGCTTACTAGTCTTTTTCTAAAAGTGCAATCTGAAAACATACGTACTGGAGCTTTCTGTAAATCTCTATTTTTAATCAAGAAAGGTTGGTTTGTGTTACATTTATTTGTTATTTATACATAGTGTAGAAACCTATTAAGTACATTACAGCACTATAGGTGTTAGTACCACAATTCTTCTGGCATAAATCTGGTCAGTTATCTTGCTTTTACCAACCAACCAAACAAACAAACAAAAAATTCAGTCATAACTCCTGATTATTTACATCTACCTCCAGGCACCTACCCCTAAAATATGTGGAACTGGTCATACTGGGGAACGAATGTCTAGGGCCCTGAGGACATATCATTGTTAATGCACAACTTTCTCTTCTCCACGATAGAAGCAATTCAGACAGAATATACTGAAGCTAATCTATTCACAGTTAGTGTGAATTATAAAGCAGGTGAAGTCAGAAGCTTCTTAAAACTTTCCTTTGGTTAGTAGACAGCAACACACCTCTTAAAATAATCACGAAAAGAGCAACACTTTAAAAACCATAACCAAAATAAAATTATTCAGTCAATAGCTGCTAAAAATCATTATGTCATTTTGGTCTAAGCTAGATAATACAGAAGTGTCTCTTCATATTGATTTCAATGACAGTTTTATTTATCTCAGTTTTTCCTTCTGAGACTCACAAATTTTTTCATGGGGGTAACTGAGCAATTATACAGAGTGAAACCCTGTCAAATTTTATAATCTCTAGGTTGTTTCTGCCTATAAATGTGACTGACCATACTGGCCTTGTCGATGAAAAAAAATAACCCTTTGTTTTTCTATTCTTTTGCTCTCTATTCCTTACAAAAAAAAAAGAGTAGTAAGTATTATTTTCCAAAAAAGCCTTTCTTAGTACAAAATTGAGAATATTTAAAAGTCAAAGGGAATGAATAATCAAGATAGACATTCATGTGATTTAGGCTTCTTAGATTATGTCGTAATCCTATTGATAGTTTTGAGCTATTTTTTCTTCCTTATATGCCCATGCTGATAATCAAGATGTCTTAAAATGTTAAGCTCACTAAGAATGAAGGAAAGAAAGAAAGAAAGAAAGAAAGAAAGAAAGAAAGAAAGAAAGAAAGAAAGAAAAGAAAAAAACCTGATGAAGGTCATTCCAAAAAGTAAAGGCTTTATGCTCTGTCTGAAGAAAAAAGGTTGTATTTTAAGAATTGTGACACTCCACACCTATCACACTGCTGAACTTCGAAGCTTAAAACCAGTATCTATTTAGAATAAGGCCAAAAAAGTGACCCCTACTGGAGCTTAACCCTGTGACCTTCAATGAATTTAGCAATTTAAAGCAAGATTAAGGAAACAGATCTTCCCAAAATTATCATTCCTTCTGTGAAGGACCAGAGTAGCAAAAACCTCAGGAACAGAGTAGTCTTCAAGCAACTAATTAGAGACGTAGAAGCAATCTGAGCATGCACTTTGCTGTTTAAATAACAACGATTAAAAACTTATGAGCGCTACCAAGTCATTACAGCCATGATCCCCAAAGTTTGTGCAATCAGCTAATCAGAGGGTCCCTGCTCATTTCCTGTTAAACAATCAAAGCAGGAAATATGGAGCCCACTCCGAAGAACCACTAAGCCAATGAACTGTTCACTTTTTACCCAAGCGTCCGCGTAGATGCTGACTTCTGCCACCTTTGTTGAGAAAGAAGAAATTCTATTTAACTTGACACTCTTTTCTAAAATATGGAAACTTTTCACTGCAATCGAGAGTGATATTAAAAAGGTAATGCTTTCCTGACTCCATTTTAAGCAATTACAAAATAATGGCACATTAGGAATGAACATCTTCCCGAGGGGGGGGTGGGGGGGAGAACAAAAAGGACTAACAATCACTAACTAAATGGGCAGCTATGTTGTTCCTGTGCTCCATAATGCATCTTTTCATGAACAATAAAAGGAAGAAGACTGCATTAGTCATCTGCGTATCCACAGTAGCATGCTTTCTGTTCTGCTTTGTTAATTATGGGATCAGCTTTCAATAAATCTCGAACAACAAGCTGCATGTGCTCAGCAGGGCAATGGAAAGACCCCTCTTACTGGACACAAAGCTCAGCAAGAATGATACTCTGGTTATAACTCTCAAAATGAGATCTCTCCTAGGACAAAAGCAAAAAGCTTCCCAATAAGGAAAGGAAGAGAGAATTTATAAAAGGTAAAGTTTAGCAAGAGTTGAATACATCACAAATGATGTGCATAGAAATCTTTAAGTAGAGATGTCACCTTCTTTCAGGAGAATTGAGGGTGAACTCTCCACTCCCTCTTAGAAAAATTCAAACTTGAAGCACAATGAAAAACCTACCATCAAATTTCTCTGGGACAACACAGGTGTCATCATAAAACTGCCTGGGGCCCTTTTCAAACATACAGCCTGTGGGGAGAAAGAGGATACATTTATTCATGATAGAAATGAAATTCACAAGCAATTTAAAATAGAGCCATTAACACAAAAACTGGGGTAGAAAAGGGCTCTGCCATTTTTCAGCTCTGTGACCTTAGACACACTATTTAGCCTCTGTGTCTCTGTCTCCTCACCTATAAAATGGGCATGATACTAAATCACCTATCTTAAAGGGGTGTTGTGAGGATAATAATTTAATATACACAAGTTTGGAATAGTACCTAGCACAGTGATATATGACAGACATATATCATGTCATATATCATTACTAACCCAAGCACAGAACAGGTAAACACTGGCAAACTTACAAATTACAATCTCCTTTTTCATTCTCTTCCAAGTTTTGTTATTCATGAGACAAGAAGGAAATCAAGATGAATTACTTATATTTACCTCACGGGGTTATCCTGATAAACTGAAACACATTCAGTCTACCCCTTACTTCCTGGGAGAAATATTTTGCTAGGCTAACCGTCTCATATTTTCATCTCCAACAGCCAAGACAGTTTAATTCTATGCTTAATATTCCTTTTTCCTATAACAAAACTAAGTCCACAGGAAAAAAAAAAACAAAATAGATCAACAGCTTTAACGGTCATTTTCTCCCCCATGTCATTGACTGTGACCTTCAGTGAATTCTCGTTGTCTTTGATCGCCAGTAAGAAATTTCATACAATTTAATCACAGTTTTTTTTTTTTTCTCAAATGTATTGGTCTCTACCGTGAGTACATAACATTAGCAACAGTAGTGACACTAATTACATCGCATTTCTTAAATATTTTTGATTTACCAGCTCATTATACTCTTCTTTAAATACAAGGATTTACTTCTATCAATCTCACTTACACAAAACAACCAATATTAGACCTAATGTAAACGAATGCACCTATATCATCTTACTGAGGACAAAGAGCATTATGATAAGAACCACACACATATTTCCAGAAATACTTTAGGAGGGAATGTATCCAGAGATCTTTTTTATTCACTAATTTGCAGGTATCAAAGTCTGTTAGATCAAAGCTTTCCCACCATGTTTACCATGAACACACCCATAATAAAAGTTCCTTCTGTAGGCCTCTTATGTGAAATTCCATTCTTAACTATTATTTGTCTGAAAATGAAAATCCAGTTTATTTAAAGGCAAATATATTTATATGTCCTGTCTTTTATTTCAAAACAGAGACTTAAATTTGTAAAGAAAAACTGACATTCCTCGAAGATACATTTCAACAGAGAGTAGGAAGATAGGCTAATCTATAAAGCACATGTTCTATTTTAAAAGAATGTGGTTGTTGGGGGGGGGGGGCGGAAAGAACACAGAACTCCACTTTTCAGCTGTTTACATGCACATGGCTCATGTTAACAACCAAATTCAAGATAACATGACCTGAAACATCTTCCTTGTACTTTAAAAAGATAAAGTTTTAAAATAGTGCTTTAGGGAACATAAGTGATTTTCCCCATAAAATAGAATGAATAATCAAATGATTGCATCTTTGGCACATCTGATTTTGACAGGATTTACAAGGAACTTCAATAATAGAAAACTTAACTTCTGTTCTGCTGGGATGAGCCAGGAAGCCTTCTTGCCTCATATAAATGGAGTGGCAGCTAGGCACTTCTGAAAGAAGAAACAACACCGGTCAAAGAGAAGTCTGGAGCTGAAAATGTGTGGTTACCAGTGAACAGAGTGCAGAGAGGAAAATAACCGAAACTGACATGAGTCTCCACGAGAAGAGCTTGTCAACACGTAGTTAACATTTCAGGCAGGGCCCACACAAGAAATGGTGAACACGGACTCTCTTCGACAGGCATGTGAATTCACAGCTTTACCCACATTTGCGGAAGAGTGGTTCTCCTGCAATCCCACATGAATAGGAGAGTAGCCTTGAAACAAATGGTGTAATGAGTTAAGATACGTTTGGGGGGCATTTATGAGACATATCTGTATATCCCGTGGTATTTAGAGGAAAGATCAACAAAGACTCATTCATAGTTTATTTCATGAACACTGGTAGAAATTATTAACAAAACACCAAAATTGCTACATCTCTTAAAATTAGTCAAGCCTTTCAAGGTGATTGCTATTTTCAGCCCCAAATAAAGTATCACTAACTTTTTATTTTGTTAAGCACACAGGTCATACTCCAAACCAATGAAACTACAGAACAGAAATCCCACAATTTGGTAGCAAATACCACTATCACCCTAGGAGTGAGGCCTTGCCTATCTGACCAAGTTAACTCATCACTGAAAAAATACAAAAAAATAAACTTGGTTAATGGTTAAACTTGAGTCCTAGTGATGGCTGTTTATTAGGTTAGGGAGGGGGAAAAGGAAAAAAAATATGGATTAGGAGACAAAAGATTAAAATTCAAGTGCTTTATTTACCACTAGCAAAGCTACATGACTTTAGAAAAACCATTCTGGGGGCGCCTGGGTGGCGCAGTCGGTTAAGCGTCCGACTTCAGCCAGGTCACGATCTCGCGGTCCGTGAGTTCGAGCCCCGCGTCAGGCTCTGGGCTGATGGCTCAGAGCCTGGAGCCTGTTTCCGATTCTGTGTCTCCCTCTCTCTCTGCCCCTCCCCCGTTCATGCTCTGTCTCTCTCTGTCCCAAAAATAAATAAACGTTGAAAAAAAATTAAAAAAAAAATAAATAAAAACCATTCTGTGTCCAAGTGTATATAAAATAAAGGTCGGGTCAGATGTTATCTACAATCTACTACAGGCTCAAGTTCTTTGATTCTGAAAAAAGAAGTTCACTCACTTTATCAGAGGTTGATGTCTGGTGAAGCCAATGAAGTTATAGCTTCAGGAAGGATCCTCCACTTACAGGAGTCCCTCCT
Organism: Felis catus; assembly: GCF_018350175.1. Classification (NCBI taxonomy): domain Eukaryota; kingdom Metazoa; phylum Chordata; class Mammalia; order Carnivora; family Felidae; genus Felis; species Felis catus. The sequence goes on from NC_058369.1 coordinate 106,942,360, forward strand.
GAGGTCCTGCCCCTAACTTTGTATATGCCATTTCATTTTCTTTTTCTTTCATAAGATTCCACAAAGTTTATGTTTTAGGTCCCACAAACCTGGACCAAAGCCTGTATATAACATATACAGATTCTATAGGAGTGTATAAATATATGTGACTAAACTAATTCTATCTTCTGTATGTATACTCAAGTCTTTGAAACTCTGAACACATATAAACTTCTAAAACACATGACAAATGTGTTATTTAAGAGTGTGTCCCCCATTCCACCACTCATAGTAAGTACGTGATTTCTGAACGTGTAATAAAGATCACTTAAAAGAAGTGGGATTTAAAGACCCTCATCTCTTCTTAACTACCCATCCATAGAATTTAATGTTATAATAGATAATCAGCACCATCTACTTGGCCTAGAGGTCATTCTTTCTCAGTCTGGAATGTTCCATTTTTAAAGTGTATACAATTAAAAAAAAAAACAAAAACAAAAAAACAAAAATTGCCTGGTAATTAATGTCAACCAAAATATCAGATATTTTTTCACAGAAAAAAGTTGATGTGGTTTTAGTCAAAAATATTTTTTTAAGTTTTATTTACTCAGAGAGAGAGAGAGAAAGCATATGAGCAAGGGAGGGGTGGAGAGAGATGAGAGACAGATTGAGATTGAGAGAGAGAGAGAGAGAGAGAGAGAGAGAGAGAGAGAGAGAGAGAGAGAGAGAATCCCAAGCAGGCTCTGTCAGAATGGAGCCTGACTCAGGGCTCAAACTCACAAAGCCCGAGATCATGACCTGGGCTGAAACCAAGAGTCAGATGCTTAAGTGACTGAGCCACACAGGTGCCCTAGTCAAATGTATCTCAATAGCAATTCATTAGAGCAATAACATTTAAAAGTATGTAGAAATCAACAGCTTTTGAGTTGAAAACAGTATAAAACTCATTATCAAACATTTTAGTATACCATGCCTTCTTTACATGACACATTATCTAGTATAGAATTCTGACCGTACAAAAGAAGACAGAGTTAATCTTGTGTCTTGATATCAGGACATTTATCATGGGGTTGCAGAGTGATTGAACGTCTGGGTTACCAAATAGTTCGCAATCCATTTTATCCATACTTCTTAACCAGTGGTATTTCAGATTAATTTTTAACGTTATTTTGATTTATTGCCAGGCATAGGACCCTTGAAGCAGCTGGGCCTAGAAGGGACAGTGTTAATGACTCTGCCATCAGCTCAGCAGCTGTTTAGAGGTAAGAATTTTGTTGTACCAATGTTGACACCCTGCCACAAAATACTTTTCCTGACTGCTGGCCAGCTGGAGTATGGCTGTAAAAACAGCTGGCTGGCTCTGAAGCTAGAGGAAAACATATAGATTAAACTCTATTATATATAAGTGTGACTAAATGTAGTCTTTCCTCCCAAGAGGGGAAGAAGGAGAGGAGGAGAGGAAATGCAAGTACTTATAAGAAACCCACTATTCAAAGTTGAAGGAACATCTTATAAAACAAAATAACATAATACAAAACAAGCATGATCTTGAACATTTGATATCAAAGAAAGAATTTGATCATTTCACTAACTTTCATGTATCTATTGACCTTGCTGATTTGTTATTTCTTGTACTAATTCTGTAATATTTTTCATAAATTCTGTTTATTAATCTGTGACATTCAAAGTATACTAATTTAAAACCCATAATAAATTAATAATTTCTAATAAGGCTAAAGCCAGGACCTCCATTACAGTTCCAGAGGCGAAACTTATGATCGAGGTTCTAAGAAAAACAAGGAATGGCAGCTTAGAAAAAAACATACATATGTAAGAATATACGTGTGTTTTTCCCACTCTTAATACTATTTATTATACTCCAGAGTAAATAAAATTAACATCTAGCTCTTGAAATTGAGATGCCATCTAACAGTGTTTAAATCCAGTCTATCCTTAAAATCAGTATCCTTTATACAGTCCAGAGAAGCCTGAAAAAATATAGCTAAGAGGAGTTTATTCCCCTAAAGTAACTAAAGTCATGTTATCCTAAAGTGGTATCAGTTAATTTATGACTATCAGAGTGGGTCAGACTCTAATCAAATTGTAGAAACATTTCCAAAGTGATTATTCAATCAAATGACTAACATGGTTAATTAGGAGCCATAAACATTGCTCTGAAGTTCATCAAAGTAATGACTTGCCCAGAAAAATTACTGCTAATTAAATTGCCTGCTGCTTTCATTTCTACCTTATCTAATAAAAAATCCAACCAATGAAGTTTGGCATTACATTTTAACTTCTGCTAAATGCTCAACCAAGATCCAAAGTAGCTAAGCGGTGACTTCAAAGGCAAATGTTTTGTGGCAGGGAATGGAGGCATTGCATACGTATACACTCATGTTTTTTCATAGGATAAAGCTTACAAAATTCAGCAGCGATCATAAAATGTAGTTTAACCCATGCACAAACGTTACTATGATAGCGACTATGATAGCATATTTGTGCTGTTCTATTCTGTGTCCATAGGTTATAATTTTAGGCTCAGGAGACCAGCACGGATTACAAATGTGCATCTTGTCTTCTAATAGACCTGGTTTTGAACCTCGGTTCTGAGATTTTGTGGAAGTACGACATTTTGTTAGTTATTTCACATCTCAAACACTCAACTTCCACATCTGTAAAATGGGAATTATAAGCGACACCCTTCAAAGGGTTCTTGGGAGGACCATATGTGCAACATTTCACTTAGTGCCAACAGGGAGGATTCAGGATATGGTGCTTACCATTGAAAACAGAAACTATTTTTAAGTGACCCTCACAAGTGTTTAAAGTGAGTGAACCACAGCACTTAAAATTAAAAATGATTACATAGTGAAATTATTTTTGCATCTTAAATGGCTATTCTTAACACAGTTACCTGAGAAGATTGATTTGTTGCTTATTCGTATACTTATTCAGTGATATTCTTCACAAATCTATAAACCCATGATATTTAAAATACACTGATTTAAAGTTCATTACAAACTCATGACTTCTCAGGTTGAAGTGAGAAGCTCCATTACATTTTCAAAATATTCGAAGATATCTCTTTTGAGCTACTTTCTACAGTATTATGCCCTAATATTTGCTGCTGTGTGACTGGTTTAAAAAGTCTTAAATTTAATCTGTAAATTGAATTATGTAAACTTCATTTAACACAAAGGATTTTGTATTATTTTGAAACCAATGGATCAAAGAGCACTAGGACATGACCATAGTACGGGCCCCGCCAGCTTGCAGAAACTATAGTGGCTGTAATTTGTCACAGATGAGCTCGGGGGAGGGTGATCAGTATGCTACAAAAATTCAAAGCACCAAAGCACAGTTGTCCTTTTAATGCACTAGTTAATGTAGGGGCAGTTAGGAAAAACAGTAAACACAGACCCCCAAACTATCCGATTTTCTTAGTGTTCACCTCTAGTAACACTGTTAAAATTGCCTTTAAGATATGCAGGTTTCTTAAGAACAAATGAACAAGTTGGCTTTTCTCTCTCTTGCATTTCCAAGCCACAGTGGGAAACACAGCACTGATTTGGGGAGCTTTACCAAAAGCCGGACCACAAAGTGGAGTTTTGAATTTGTGCACACGGCATAGCTACACCCTGCTCCGATTTGTGTATTTGCATACTGCTGCCCAGGGGTACAAAAGGAAGAATCCCCACAGGGCACGGTTTGCCTAAACCTTCTAGGAGCTGTATGAGGCCAGATCAGAGACAAATATTTGCCAAGACCATCTGAGATATCCATACACTTTGCTGAAACTGTTTGTTATCAAATAGTGCGCAAACCTGAAAATTCTTGATACTATAAACTTTGAGCAAGGAGTAAGAAACGCCTCTCTTTCTGGAGGTTTTTACTTAAATTCGTGTGGCAATCATCAGTGTGATAACTTAAGCACTCAAGTCTCTGAGAGTAAATAAGAAATCCCTGTGAAATAGGAATAAGTTTGATGTATTTTAATGTGATGTTGCTTTCACATGAGTGTGCAATGGAAAAAGATGGATTTTTTATACACTTGACTAACTCCTTGGGGAAGTGATTTGACATAATCAAGTCTACCTAAACGTGTCTGTTAAACACTGATGATGGCGGAAAAACCTGGCGCATTAAAGTCCAGGGATGAAATATGTGTGCAGACATACATCTGAAATCAGCAGGTACTTAGTGAATGAAAACTATGTGTGCATGTGTGGGTCATTCTAGGCATACACAGGAGTTTAAACAAGCTTTTCAAAAACACATGTAACTATTACCTAAAGAAATAGAGAGGTGTTGCAAGAACTAAAGACATTAATCTCCTTCAAGAAAGATGAGCACTATGAGGTATCTTGCCAAAGTTTTATCTGTCTTGAACTTCATGTTTTACTGTTTTGTTTGTTTCTCCCCATTTCCTGGCACAGTGTTTAAAATCCAAAGATTTTCTAGAGTGCAGGAATAACAGGAGCTTTATGAAGATGTATTTAAATGCAAATGCATTCACATATACCCTAGTCTAGCATCCTTTTACTATGCATTTCTACTTGCCCTATGAATAGATTTCATGTAGCTAATTGAGAAAATTATGTTTTATAAAGTTTTCTGCAAAGGATGCTAAGGGGAATGAATGTTTTACACTCATATGATCTCTCTATGATAGAACAAATCTAAAAGAATTAACTCTAAAATAAGACTCAGGATGAGTACATCTGAATTCACTTGAGAGAGAAGGCAAGTGGGATGGCAAAAAAAAAAAAATGAAGTTTTATAAGACCTATTTGTCGTCAGTCACAAAAGCTCTACGTGGATGTAAGTAACATCTTAGGTTGCTGAAGCTCATATAAAAAAGGCAAAAAAGTTGGAGTTGGCTCAAATCTGGGGAAGACAGTGATGAATTTAGTATGACCTCATTCACACTTAGATGGGATCTTTTTCATTGGGATTTTGAGTAAACTGTTAATAACATAAAATCTGTAGAGATATTCTCTTCCACCACAGCCTGGAAATACAGAGACTACTGTTGATAGAATTGAGGACAGAAGGAGAACTATTGTTCTTTATATGCTTTGCGCAGTATATGTAAAGTATTTTTTTAAAGTAATGCTTTTATCTGCATTCAGATACTTTTAAAACATAAAGGCTACATAACATGAAAGAACAATATAGAACAACCTATCTATGAAACTGCAAACTTCTCTTCTAAGCATTTAAGTTTTGGGGGGACAATATCCTACACAAATAATGACCAGATTCAAACAGGATTAGCTTATATGATCTAGCAGACTGACAATTTTCCAAGTCTTACAAGCCTGTGAAGGTTTTATTTAGTTAGAGTTAAAAATAAAATTGAAGTGATAGGAAATATTGTAACTCTGTTTATTAGATATTATTGTACTCTGACAATTAACAGAAATTTTAAAGAAAATGCAAGAAAAGATGCGCTATGCTAAACTGAGGCCACCAAAAAAAAAAAAAAAAGAAATCTGAAGAGGTGAAAGTGTTAATGCTGAGTTCTGATACTGAATTGTTCCTCTGCTTGAGTCTACGTGATTTGAAGCAAACCACATCATGAATGGCTTTGTCCTCTCCCTCTCATCTCTCCTTGGATCACTGGATCACTGTAATATTCAGATATTTACTCTACTGGCTTCGAACGTGAATAATACTAGTATCAAGTTCTCTATGATTGCTCACTATGTCGCAGACAGCATAATAGTTCAGTACCTTGTTGGTCTTGCACAATTGGATCGTCTTCACATAAGAATATCTTTCTCACTTTGTCTTATCCTTTGGTCCCCAAAAGTGTATTTGTAAATATTAGAAATAATAATAATGACATCTTACTTCAGGACTAGCAGCCTTTTAGAAAATCTCTAGAGGTCCAGATAAAATCATATCATAAAGATATCCCCTAATATTGCCTGGACACCTAATACTATATATATTAGTAGCTTTACAAACATCATCATATCTAATCCTTACAAAAACAGGAAGGTAGAGGAATTATTTGCCCCGTTCTATAAATAAGGAAACTGAGGACAAAAGAGGCAACAAAACATACTTGATATGACAAAGAGAGTAAACAGTCATCAGGCACAGAATTCAGTATAATATTTCCAGTGTCATACAAAGTGGGAGGTTTTGTTTTTGAATGCTAAGAATAACAAAAACATGCAGATGAAGCAGTGCACTGTGGAGGCCCGCACACTGAAAAAAAAGGTCACCAGAATAGAGTATTCAAACATACTAAATTTCAGAAAATGGTAAAGAAATCACAGTGACACACGCGTGTCATTCTCTCAGTTTTGTCTTGGCTGCTTTTTGATACTGTGCTGTTATTTAATTTCTATGATGCTACATGATAGTATATTCACTTGGTTGTGTTTAATTTTATGAGCACAGTTACCTTTGAATATCTCTCCTAGTAACATTTTGCAGAGTTTTAGAAACAATTAACTTAAAAATCTCTCTCACACACATGATAAAAACAACCATCTATTTAAGGTGACAAAACTTCCTTGAAAATGTTTCAATTACATTCCTCATGTGTTAGGCAAAAGTATTTCATAGAAACAAAAAGCCTCCCTTTTCCTCTAAACTATGAAATACTCAACTCACTGAAGAAATAGAAATCCTTTAAGTGCAAAAGAAAATACCCTGTAACAACATTCTAACCTTAAAAGTAGATATTCAAATAGCTACTTTCAAAAAATAAATAATATTGGGGCGCCTGGGTGGCGCAGTCGGTTGGGCGTCCGACTTCAACCAGGTCACGATCTCGCGGTCTGTGAGTTCGAGCCCCGCGTCGGGCTCTGGGCTGATGGCTCGGAGCCTGGAGCCTGTTTCCGATTCTGTGTCTCCCTCTCTCTCTGCCCCTCCCCTGTTCATGCTCTGTCTCTCTCTGTCCCAAAAATAAATAAACGTTAAAAAAAAATAAAATAAAAAATAAATAATATTATCTTACCTCTTGTTCACATTCATGAACCACACAAACAAACACACACACCCAAATATGCATCCTTAAACCATTTAATTTCAAATCTTAGTTGCACATACAAAAACAGTTGTAGATCACTTTGTCCACTTGCAGTTCTGGGCCTAAGCATCCTGGTGGTTTTCTTTAGAAAGACACTAAAAATCCCACACTATGAAAGTACTCTCTCCTCCCTCTTCTAATTCCCTTTTTTGATGCTAGTACAACTCACAAGCAGATTATCCCTCCCTTCCCCCTTTCCTGCCTGTAAAATCCAAGTTAGACAAACACTGTGTGGCTGAAATGACATATTTGAATGGAATTCAGACCCACCAGTTCCTGTTTATGTTTCAGATTTGAGAATGTTGTCTTCTCATTCACTATACATTAGAAACACTGCAAGGCCATAAATAGTGTTGGGTTACATGCAGGCAGGACCAATGAGCATTAATCATTACTTCTAGTCAACTGGCAAAAGCAGCAGCTGATGGAACACTACACCCTTCAGCTCTGTATAAATGGACATTCCAGAGTGTGTGTGTGTGTGTGTGTGTGTGTGTGTGTGTGTGTGTGTGTTTCCTTTCAGTCTCCATTTTATGAATGAAACTCCAGGCTCTATAGAGTCCATTCATGTAAGACAAATGCTTACAGGGCTCTGCCCCTGGGGATCAATCAGTCATGGGTAAAACTGATATGATTGGTTTAAGACAGCCTTCAGCCTTCCATTACTGACTTAAAATGCAGTCCCTGTCCATCTGACCTGTGTTAATGCATAAAGAGTAAATCCAGACCATGGTCTCAATTCTCAAATCAAATCACTAGCCAATGCCACTTACTGTAACTGTAGATTTAGAGCATATTTAAGTATTTCTTAGAAAAAGCAATACAGTGGACCAGAGTACTGTTTTGGGTGATTTGCTATTTTAACTCAGAAGAATGAGGAAAATCCATTTGAGGTATGCATGCTAGGCAATAAAAAGCAAAGTCAAGTTGTGAGGCCAATCCCTGACCTCTATTGTAATAACAGAATTAATTAGGAAGTCATCACCGTCACTCTTCACAACTGAAGCACCTAAAAATCAGAGATTAAATGATCTACTTGTCCACAAATCAGTAGCTGAGGAAAAGAAAATTATCTTTGGATGTTAGAGAAACAGATAGAATGCTAACGTTTCTGAAGGATCAATAGCTCATTCCTTTAAATTCCCAAGTGATTCTCCAGTTGAATTTCTTGAAGCAATAGTTTTAAAGTTAGGATGGGGGGGGGGGGAATGAGCTGCCATGTTTCAGGAGAAAATGTAACCATAAGCAAATGATGCTTACTAATGGAATAGGGCCAAGTCTTGGCCTTTGGGAGTGTTAAATATCAGTTACAAAAAGCCAAAGTTCATGGAACCATAAACATCGCTGCACTGGAAATTACTAAAGACGGTAGAAATTACTAAAGACAGTAATGCTTAAAAACATCTAAAGTTTTAGAAGAAAAAAGCTATTTATGAGCAATTATGGGAATGATTTGTGAAGAGTCAGTCCTATACCAAATACTGTTAACATATAATAGGTTTTATCAGCCATCTGTAACTTGGTCCTTGCCTCTAGAGGGGGAAAAAAAAAAACACTTCTCTCTTCCAGTGATCTGAAGCCATATGGGAAAACAGTTGCAGTCAACCATCTCTGTATATATCTCTAAACAATTTCTCATGAAATCTTTACCATGTCCATTAAAGAAAGAATGAGGATAAACATAAAAAAAATGCCTAGTATTCATCTTTAAACCTGTGAAAGATTATCTACTATGGTGTAATGACCATTTAATATTTATCTCCCGATTTCTAATATCTGGTAAATAAAATAGCAAAGAATAAATAAAGTTACCAACACGTTTTAGAATTCAAAACTGAAATGCCTGACATAGCCAGGTGGGGAGATAATAAGGAATTCTATAATCTCCCATCCAGAGAAAATATGGAGCAGAGGCAAGATCACTGAAGAGTGAACATACACTGAATTATTAATTCCTAAATAACACTCTTTGAATTAAAAAAAACCACAATATTCTTCTATTTAAAGTGGTTCCAAGATATGCAAGTAAGATGATGAAATTAAGTTGAATATTTTCAAATGTAATATTTCATATATGTAAAATATAAAATTATAATTATTGGTCATAGGACCTTCCATTTTAGAGATGATGAAGCCTACTAATTAATGGAAAGCCTGGATGTTCAAAATAACTATCAGGAGCCCTTACTCCCTCTGTCACATCTGACTTTAATTAGCATTTTTCAACAGTTTCCTTTTGTAATCGCTGCATTCCTTGTGTTTCCTGAGCAATATGTTAGGTTGTTTACTTATGTGTAACTCAAATGTTCAGAAAAGACAGAGGAATATGTATTAGTAAATACACATGAAGTCAATTTCTCAAATATATTATCTCCTCTTGTAAATAAATAATAAGATATCATTTAAAAGGATGATGAACCCTGGAGCACCTGGGGGGCTCAACTGGTTAAGCGTCTGAATCTAGATTTCAGCTCAGGGCATGATTTCACGGTTCATGGGTTTGAGCCCCAAAAAGGGCTCTGTGCTGGCGGTGTGGAGCCTGGTTGGGATTCTCTCTCTCCTTCTCTCTCTGACCTTGCCCTCCCTCTCTCTCTCTCTCTCAAAATAAATAAATAAACCCTGATGACAACATTCCTGAGATAATACTCTTGTAGTGGCAAAATTAGTCTACTAAGAGTATAGAGATACTACTGGGTAATTGTAGCCTTCTAAATTTTGCTCTTATGTTTTTGCTTTTTAGAAGTTTTATGTAACTTGACCAACTGTTTGAGGCCATGAAGAATCATCTCCAAACACATAAAGCACTACCTACTCATATTTCTATGTGTCCGCAGAAAATAATTATGTTGTCTTGCTCTGTTATCCTCTGATTTCAACCTCTAACTTCCACCTTAAAACATTATTATAAACTCTGCAAGGGGAATCCCAAACGAGGCTTACTAGAAGCAGCAGTAGGAATTACTTGACTCCTTTTCCTACTCTTTGACCGAGATGAGTAGCTACCAACACAGCAAAAACACGGAATAACAATGACAGTGGAGAAATCTTCCCCTCTTGCCATTTTAGAAATCCAAGAGTATTTATGTTTAACTCTCTTGACTAAAGTGCCAACTTGGGCATACACGACTACCAGATATATGTGTCAGTTCTGACAGATGAAAACTGAACATAATCTTAGTTTTAACATATTTAATATGAGGTGAATATATTTTCAGTATTTATTTCATCAATTCTCTGCCTATGTATCATTTTTCTACATGCTAAACACAGAAAATCATTCTCTAAATGGAAAGGTTTGCCTATGGGCCTTTATCAAAATCCTAGGGTGATAAAGAAGGATAGAGGGGGAACTTGGAAAGATTGCTTGGGTGAAGAATGGATTTAAAAAGGGAGGATGGAAAAGTCCCACTTTATTCTTCCAAATGTAAGCTTTCCAACTGTTTCACAAAATATCTGTGTACCTGGAGAGAAGTTGACATGGAAGAGCCTCAGGCGTGTTATCTGTACAACTAGGGCGTGGAGAAAAAAGGTGAACTAGGTGATTTCCAAGAACTTTCATGATTTTAAAAATTTATAATTCTACACAACAACTATTCGTGTCAATTTCCAAATTTCCAGTAGTGTTGACAACACCATTAAAAAATATAAAACACTTTCCTCAGGGGGCACATGATGTCAGCTTTCTCCACTACCCCCTACTTCTACTTCCTCCTCTCCGGAAGCTCAAGGTACGCAGTGCCCCCCAATCTCTGATTGGAGCAGGTCCCTGAAAGTTCTCCTCTGCCCCATCTCCCTCCCCAGCTGTTTGATGACACTGCTCCACCACAGGGCTGGGAGGCATCTTTTAAACTAATTAGAATAATAGAATAGGCCCTGAGGGCTAAAAACACCTTATTCATGTGTTACCCTTCAGTCAACTCCTAGGTTAAAAATTTTAATATACCCCATAGCGCAAAGGAACAAAGTACTAATTGTGGATTGCAAACACTGAGCAGGGATGAACCAGAAATCCACTAAATAGCATATTAATTCTGCTCCCACCTCTAAGGCAGTCCTGGACACAAACTAATAGCAAGCCAGGTAGGTTTGCAGCATGTGGTACTATAATATAATACTTTACTTAGCATTCTTTCCACTTAAAGGACTGACGTGATTAATTTGGATACTTCTTCAACTCCAAATGGGTTGATATTTTAAAACAGAACACATATTTCCTGTCTGATTAGCAAAGTAATACCTAGGCACTGTTAAAATGCAAAGCACTTCACAGGCAAAACAGAAATTGCTTAGGATATCATCACGCGTATGAAGTCACAATATATGGGGCATCTGGGTGGCTCAGTTGGTTAAGCATCCAACTCTTGGTTTCGGCTCAGGTCATCATCTTGAAGTTTCAGGAATTCAAACCTCACATCCGGCACTGTGCTGGCAGCACACAGCCTGCTTGGGATTCTCTATCTCCCCCTTTCTCTGCCCTTCCCCCACTCACACAGTCTCTCTCTCTCTCTCTCAAAATAGATAAATTAATTTAAAAAAATTTAAGCCACAGTATGTCTGTATTGGGTCTTATTTGCATGAGTCATTCGGTGCGTCTATTTTTTTTTTTTTACTCATCTCGTTTCATTAAACTTTTTTTTTTTTTAAACTGACTTCAAATGGCTGCATGATATTTCTGTTATGGATAGCTATAACTTACTCTACCATTCAACTACTATATACTTTTAACATTTCTCCCTCTCATTCATTCACTGTGTCTTTCATCCCTTAACATAATTTCCAGAGTGAAATTATCTAATCACAGTATATGAACACTGTGTGCTGATGTTTTCTTGAGCCAAACTTCAGTTTCATGTAAGTACCACGCCACTAAAAATACTACCCCTAAAATCTATCAAAAGGAAAGAAAGAAAAATGAAACAAAAGACCAACCAATCAACGAACACAAACAACTCCAACAAAATGTGCTCTTATGCATATATAAAATATTTGCCTTGTTCAGCATTGTGAATCGGTGAAACCTCACATGCAAACACGAAAATGGGAAAGTGACTATGATTCTATGAAAATGTGGCGTGGCATAAGGCACTTCCACTGAAGCACTCAACGCATATTCAACCCATTTCATGTAGTCACTTAGCCATTAGGGCAAGAAAGGGAAAACCACTCTGGATTCAGGAGAAGTCAAACTAACAAAAAAACCCGTGTACTGCTTTGTGCAGCACTATTAAGCTCGAGAAGAAGAGAAAGAAAACAATAACAGATGTAATTGTCGAGAACTTAATATCATAATATAATAATGATCACACACACTGCACTGGTTCACCAAATTGGACCTAAATACCAATCTTTTTTAATCTTCTCAGTGTCTTCTGATTCAGGTTTTCTTTGCTTCTCCTAAATAAAAATTTCTACTCAACTAACATAATATTTTGCATTTTTTTTAGCTTGAATACTCGGCAGTTGAAATTGCATTCCTGTAATTATAATTATAACTAATAGACCTTCCATTTCCCATGTCATAATTAATGTCAGGCTTTATTAGAGCATCATCATGCTGCCTTTTCACTTACAAAGCTTCTTTTATTTTCACAACATTTATGTTATATTGAATTAAGCAATAAAGAGTTCTGGAGGCCTTCTGAAAGGAAAACCTTTGGAACATAGATGCTAAGTAAACTATGAAACGTTTTTGCATTGTTTTTAAATCACATCAACTATTTCCTAATGTCCTATTTGTTCAACATCAGTAAGTGAACCAAGAAATCAATGATCCAGTGATAAATACATTAGATTTCATAAAAAGATTATTTAATGTGCTCTCAAAAGGGATGAAAGAAGTAATGACAACGAAACAAAATATCTGGAGATCATATTTGTTGACTGCAATGTAGGACATATACAGATGTGTCAACTTGATCCCAGCTGTTTGGTGGCCAGGGAAATATATTTTGATACCTGCATATTAATTTTCACAGGCCTTGGTTATACACTGTTACCACCGTTCTTTTAGACCGCAACCAGAAGCTCCAACTTTACAACTTAATTACTCAAGCACAACAGAACTGTATCCTATTGGCAATACTTAAATTAGCATTCAGAGGTGCTGTACAATTTTAGCAATCTGCAAGAGAATTTGGAGGGTAGGAAGGAATATAAACTAACAACTTTTCAAATATTAAACAAGTGTTGTACAAATCATTTGCAAGGTATAATGTGCATTTCACAAAAGACATGCCCCATATACCTTTAAAATTGGATAGAGTGCCTGAATGGCTCGGCTGGTTAAACATCTGACTTCAGCTCAGATAGGATCTCACCATCCTTGATTTCGAGCCCCACGTGGGGCTCTGTGCAGACATCTCAGAGCCTGGAGCCTGCTTCAGATTCTGTGCCTCCCTCTCTCTCTCTGTCCCTCCTCCATTCGTATTCTCTCTCTCCCTCTCAAAAATAAACATTTTTTTTAAAAAAAATTTAAATTGGAAGGGCACCTGAGTGGCTCAGACAGTTAAGTGCCAGACTTTAGCTCAGGTCATGATCTCACAGTTCGTGGGTTTGAGCCCCAGGTCGGGCTCTGGGCTGACACCTCAGAGCCTGCTTCAGATTCTGTGTCTCCCTCTCTTTCTGCCCCTCCCCCACTCACATTCCCTCTGTCCTTTTCTCTCTCTCTCTCTCTCAAAAATAAACATACATTAAAAATTTTTTTTAAATAAAAAATTAAAAAAAAATTAAATTGGATACTGGACTATGACTGACAGAATTATCATGTCCTCCACAATTCACTGTAGATGCCCTAATGCCCACTGTGAGCATATTTGGAGATGGGGCCTTTGAGAGAGAATTAGGGTTGGATTCAGTTATGAGGGTGGGACCCCCATGATGGAATCAGTGCCCTCATAAGAAGAGGAAGAGAGATCAGAGCTCATTCACTCTCTTTCTCTCTCTGCCACGCAAGGACATAGTGAGAAAGTGGCCATCTTCAAGCCAGGAAGAGGGCCCTTCCCAGGAACTAAATCTGCTGGCACCTTGATCTTGGGCCTTCCCAGCCTGCAGAACTGTGAGAAACGTGTTGTTTAAGCTTCCCAGTCAATGGTAGTTTATTAGAGAAGCCTGAGCTAAGACATGGACTATGCTTTTTAGTCTATATCTGTACTTTGAGGGTCGGACAGTGATTGACTCTGAAGTTCCTATTATGTATGGCCCACAAATAATGCAATCAAATCCTACAAAACCAGGTTACTTTTTTTGTTTATTTTTTACCTCACTGAGTTATTTAAATCTCTTTCTTGCTTGGTTCACATCTCCTCAAGCAAAGTTACACACGTTAAATACCATGTTATACATAATTTTACCTATCACATAAATATGAGGAAAAGATACATATATGGAGTTAACTACAGAATCAAAAAAAAAGGCTTCATAATTTTTTTTAATGTTTATTTATTTTTGAGAGAGAGAAAGAGAAAGAGAGCGTGAGTGGAAGAGGGGCAGAGTGACAGGGAGACACAGAATCCGAAGCAGGCTCCAGGCTGAGCTGTCAGCACAGAGCCTGATGTGGGGCTCGAACTCAGAAATCGTGAGGCACATGACCTCAGCCAAAGGTGGATGCTTAATGGACTGAGCCACCAGGCGCCCCCCAAAAATGCTTTCAATGTCAATCTTGGTATGATTATACATATAAAAACATTTCTAGAACACACAGAGATGCTCTTTAAATGCTATGCTCTCTAAGTCCCTTTGAACAAATTATTTGGACTGTTTTATATGATTTCCATATAAAGTTTCTTAAAATCGTGGTGACTTCAAAAAACTGTACAGCAAATCGAAATACAGTTTGGGAAATAAAGACAGCATCAGTTAAAAGGACTTAAAGTTTATAGAGAAAAATGAATCTTATCTATAATAAAATGCATTGTAGGGTTCTTAACTATGGACAAACTATGGACAAATACAAAAAATTCTAAACTGAAACCCCTATGATGCATTTCAACTACATGTAGTCTGCAAATGACAGGGCCTGAGAGACAAGCATTCAAATCAAAGCCCTCATGGCACATGCTTACATTTTTTAAATTGTAAACTAACTAACAAACAGCTAATGAGTACATTTTCTCCTCCCAATCCTTGAAATGAATGAAATACATCATTCATAACAACCGGAAGGCCATGTCAAATCTAGAATTTGGAGAACTCTCTAAGATTAGCACGGGCAAAGGATGCTATGGAGCCAGCTTCTAGTCTTTAGACCCTGGCTCACGCCCCTTTCTTCCTCTTTTCCTATCCCTTCACCCTACACTGTTCCATATACCATGTAAACCATGGGGGCCTCATACGCAAGCACACGGGCACATCCAAGCTCCATTCTCATTCTGCCCCAAAGAGCTACCTCGAAGCCGCTTCCGTGGACCCTGGGAGTGTACACAGGGGCAACGCGTTCTGCCTTCAGAAAGCCGAGCCTGGGAAAGACCTGCTCAGACTGTGGAAATGGACTTAGGGTCAATCAGGCTAGGAATTCATGTGTCCTTGTAGCTCGTGCTCTTTCCACAAGTGGAGACATAGCCTCTGAGCAGGCAATTCCTCTTCATCCTTTGGACCTCTTGCCCACAGAAGAATGGTGGCCAAAGGGAGACTCTCAGTCATAAGGCTCCCCCTTGCTGAGCTTCGAGAGCAGTTCCTAATAAAGCAGGTAATTTTATGCAAGCTAAAAACTCAAACTAGAGACAATTTTCTTTCCTCAAGTAGAATAGAAAAACTTAGCAGAGTTATTCCTAGAGAAGCAAAAGTTTCCTCATAAAGAATATCCATAACTTTGCATCAAGAGGAAATTACATTGTTTTCAGGTATTTCCAAGTCCACAGTCATCTATTCACCAGTTACAATAACATTAATAATATTTTGTAGGAACATGGTGCCCTTCTTATAAGCATTAGCTTTATTTCATACTTTTTTTTCCAAAATTCCTGAGATGTGTGAAAAGCAGACGTGCAGATTTTGAGATTATAATGGGTGAAAAGGAGAGGAGTTAAGTAATTCTTCTAAAGTCTCAAGGTTACATGTTGGGGTGATATTCGTAACCAGTGTATATTTTCTTACTTTCAGGAGCCCCCCTTTCTCCATCTTGATATGTTACTTTGTGGGGCCTTTCTGCCACAGTGAGACCAAAGCTAAACTCTATGAATAAACCAATTTGAAACTCAGATATTTTATTTTTGCTCTTCCTCTTCTAATACGTAAGAATCTTTACTGCTGGACTATTGGAGTATCACCACCAATAAAGGACGAAACAGTTATAACCAATAAATGAGCCAAAGCAAAAGAATATTACTTTCTGTAACCAACATGATTAGATAACACTACCACAGCAAAATAGAAAGAAAGCCCCAAATCCAAAGAATTACAATGCTATTCTTTTGGACTGAGAGTATGCCTGATTTTACAAATTACACTTTTCTTTGGACTGCTTTCATTTCTAGACACTATTTCAACCGTGAGCTCAAGCCAAAATGGTTTGATGGTTCAACTTCACACAGAGAGAAAGATTCAAAGAGAGGATAAAATCAGAAAGATTCCACACCAAATGGTCATGAGCGGCCCAAGTTGATGCCAACACTAACCAAAGTGACAAGCAAGTGAAATGATGTCTTAAACGTAACTTAAAGCATGGGCCTACCTGAATCATATGCAAAGTCTCTGGGTTCCTGTTTAATCATCAGAGGAGGAGGGAAGCTTTGGCTGGCCGCACCACCAACCATGGTGTTGTGTTCATACACTGGGTCGTGGTATTCCTGCTTAAAGCCTTGAGGGGGGAAGGGGATGTTTGGCTCAGACATCTGCCGTTGGTACATAGGACGTCCTTCCCTTGGCATTGTTGGCAAAGGAGGAAAAGAATTACAGGGTTCAGAAAGCTGGCGGCGAAATCTGGGAAATAAGAGAGCACGTTTTAAATAAAAGGGTAACAAGGAATACTCCTTACAATATTGGTACAAGTTTTAACTGTTTTGTTAATGAGCATGATACCAACTGACCCGAAGTGTAAATCTTTTGCAAGGACTCACTAGATTTCTCCTTCCTGGGTCAGTAGCACCGTGTTTTTTATATCATAATATGACTTGTGTTCCTTGATAATTAGTCCCCTGCAGTACCATTTTGGAACACTACAGTAAGTGAAAGATGTGCTTTGAGCAGTGTACTATTGAGGAAACACACACCCTAACCGCTAAAATGCCCAATTCTTAACAAGTTGGATCATTTACCAAATTTCCATATTAAGAGAGTCTCAAATGATTATATATATAAGGAAAAAACAAACCAGGAAAAACACAAAGAATCTGATTCCAAACTGCATCCCCTGTCTCTTAATTATGTTAACAAACCAATCAACAAACATACCAAAAATCAACCAGGTTTTTACTAACCTACTTTTTGGTTTTCCGTCCCTTACCATCAGTTCCTGAGGAAGCAAGAGAGGAATAGCCCTGTTTTCAAACAGGCAGGACTCTTAAATCTTCACCAGTGTTCTAAGAAACACTGTATTCTGGTGGGAAGTTAAAAGGGGAAATAATACAGAGACTAAAATCTAAGCTGGTTGTTTGAAAGACCACCCTTGTCAAACAGCAGCACAGCACACATGAGCCTCCAATGGCTTCAAAGAAAATATCCGATTGATAAAAGTAAGCATACATAATACAGCAGACCTCCAAAGATGGAAACAAGACGTATTTGCTGCAAAGATTTGGGACACGTTGTGCTGTTAGGTCATGAGGAAGTTTCTGAGGACTCAGAACAAGCTGACAGTGAACCCCTAGGTTCCTTCCTTCTTGGTTATGCTGTGTAATGATGGGCTAATCACATCATCATTCAATTCCGTCTTTCTCAAACATAAGATCACTGACCCACCACAAAGATGTGGATTAATCAAAGATTTAAACCTGCTCTAAAATGCCCCAAGAGTGCTTACAAATAACCTACCATACACTTCAATGTGCAAATATAAACCCATGAACTGCCCCCCCACACACACACACTAAAAGCATTCCTGAGACTTTAATTTGGAAAGTTAACATTTAATTTGGGTCAGGTGAAATGAAAATAAGGTAAAAGTGAAAGAATGGCAATGCGCTCGCTTTAGCATGTCTACAAATGCTCCTTCTTCACGGTCCTGTGGTTTAACTCTAAGTTTCCTGCCTGCCATAGAAGGCACTGAAATTCCACCTACACCTGCAGAAAATAAACTTAGAAACTCAGATATTGCAAAACAGGCTGACTGGCACTGCATTCATTTCCCTTCTCTTGCTTATTTCATTAGCCAAAAAAAGCAACAGAAATTATCATTAAGAACTGTCAAGGAGTGAATCAGAAAATTGTAACTTGACGTTAAAATAAGAAACCAGTTCACTTGTGAAGCCTTAAAAGGAAGTTAATAACACTTATACTAAAAGCTTTGTAAAGAATCAAGCCATTTGTTTCTACGATTCAACCCGATTCGAGCGCGTACTTGCCGAGGACTACATATATACCAAACACACGAGTGTCTCGCACCATTGTAATGAGGCACTGGACAAGGTAAAGGTACAGTGACTCAACTAGCCGCTGGAAGAGAGTTAATGGGTAAAGAGAGCATGCTGACGGTTCTTGGATACAGCAAAACAGCGTATAAGTGGCGGGAAACACAGAGAAAGAGAGACAGGGCTCCGGCACAGTGGGTTCAGGAACAAGTGCCAAAGGGCTGGCCCTCGGAACAGAATGAGCCTGAGGAAAGGAAGCAGGGTGCAGCCCAGTTGGCCAGAGAGCGTTCCCAGAGTGAAGTGGGGTGCCCGGCCTGGAGGGGGCTATTTGGAGAAAGGATCTGTTTCCAGAGCAAATCTGCCATTTATAACCAAGGGACTGTCATTTGTTGGCTAGAACCCTCCAAGAAATCCTCCTCAGAAACATACGGCTCCAGAGATTTTCCTGGGATTGGCCAGCTGGTGCTGTCCTCAAAACTCAGTGGGGGGGCAGTGGGAAAAGACCCCGAGCTTCCCTCTTATAGTTCCGGGCCGGCTGTTCTCAGTCTCAGATATTTGACTTCAAGTAGAGAAACTAAAATGGATTTGGCTAAACCATTCCGAGTTAGGTCACCTAAACACAGGCATCCTGCTTGTTTAGCAGTCACCTTCCCTAAGAAATAACTACTCCGCACAAACAGCCAACGACACGATCTCTGATGCTGGCACTCACTCAAAGTGTGAGAGCCTCGAGTGTCGAGAACTCTGGGAAGTCAACAGAAGTGGACAAAATAAAACTTGCTTTTCTTGTTTGTACTCTTTCTCCCTTTCAGTCCTGCACAATGTGCATCTGTTCAATGGCCCACCCTGCAATAAGATTTCTTTCATCTGTATTTACCAAACTGTTTACACAGATGCACATACCATTACGCTCTGACAAGGTCTCCAGTCTACGGAGTGAGAAGGGAAAGATCATAGGAAGCATTTCATAACTAGAGCACAAGAGGGCTTAGTGATGGAAACAAAGGTAGAAAAGATGTGGCTTCGTTTCACACTATAAAGAATGCTTTCATCTTATCCATCATCCCAAAAAAGATTGAACTGAATTTGAGATTGAGTCACATTAAATAACCTATAAAAAGCTGATCTGAGTGAGTATTCCCTTATCCTCCGAAAGTTGCCAGTGACACATCTTCTCGTTTCCTCTGCTGATCTAGAGGATTCCTTCAGCTGAGTTATTTTTGTAACGGTGTGTCACAGCCAGTTTGCACTGGCTTATTGTTAAATTTTCAGAAATACTGTGAGCCGATTGTTAAACACAGGATACTTAAGCGTTAAGTGATGTAAATTTATAACTTTTTAAAAAATCCTATTAAAAACAAAGGCAAGAAGTATTCAAAATGCATCTCTTGCTAATTGTTTCACTCTGTCTTGCTACTAATTATGTCCTGGAGGTTATGTCTATTTTATCTTTAGGGTAGAGATACTATGTGAAGGTCTGCTTCCACGCGATTCTGACTCTGTGTTTAGGGCTGTCACAATGATGGCTTACAGTTGGAACATTTATATCACAGATTCATCAAATGCTACAGATGGGGCCTTCTGGTTTTTCTCCCATTAAGCCTGTTGTTAAACATTTCCCTGCACACCATCGGCTCTCTATAATTACAAGGTAGAAAGGAAACGATGGATGCTATATAGTATCAACCTGTGTTTTAAGCTCTATTGTTAAAAGTACAAAGGTACTCCTGTATTTTATTTGAATGTGCATGTATCTCTAGGAGTTCAGAATGTCCACCATGGCATCCTCCCTAGCTCCACACTCGGGTTCTTGTCTTCTTTCTAAGAAAGAATAATTCAGTCTCTATCTCTTTACTTTGTATTCTCAGGGTCCAGGGTCAGGCACTTACTGGCATTAAATATTCATCACTTGCAAAGGATGGAAAATAGTTTTAATCAAATAAGTTCTATTCTGCAAAACTATGTACAGCTAAACCATTCAATCTAAGGTAAAGAACCTAATTCCATAAGCCACCTACTAAAATTAGTCTCCTAACTTTATAGAACAAGTACACACATATGCTCATAAAAATGGGATGATCTGATTTAAAGTTTAAGTGAGGCAATTTAATTCAGGCAAAGCGAAAGGGAAATGTTCAAATGTCAGTATATAGATTAATTCTCCACTTTAGCAACCAATTTAAATGTTTATAAAAGGAATGTTTATAAATGACCTTCTCCACAAATTATTTCTAACTATAGACAGAGCAAGCTCTTTCTAAAAATATTTTGCAAAGATGTGCAAAATTAATATGCTCACCTTAAATCTACCATAGGTCTTAGGAATTGGTGATAGAAATTGCCTCCAAGATGCTCAAAACATTAAACAATATATATACAATATTTGCAGTTTTACCTGTGGTCCATGGGGTAGCTGCTATCTTGTATGGTCTGCGATGGAGGGAGGTGAGCTGGGAAGGTGCGGTCAGGTTTTGGAGTGTGAGTGGAGTTTGGAGACGCATGATGTAGTGGGGACACTGGGGTGCTGGATGGAGTTGGGGGGTTGGAGGGCCTCATTCCCACTTGTGGCTTCTGATCATAGGCACTACCCAAGGAACAAAAGAAAAGAGAACATTGGTTTCCTTGGAGTGATTAAACACTTTTCCTTCCAACCCAAGAAAAGAAGAAATATATATATTATATATATGTAATATGTATTTATATGTATATAAATGTATATATATATGTATTTACATATTACATATGTAATATGTAATATATAAATATATATATAATATATATATTAGGCTCAATATATATGTTAGGCTCAAGTCATAAGGAAGTGAGAATTTAACATGTGTTAACTTTTGTCATCCTAAAACCCATTATCTTCAGAATCACCACACACTTAAAGAGAAAATAGGATAATTAATATATAACTTAGTATCAGCATAAATATAAAATGTGTATTTTAATACTTACACAAATTCTTAGTATATAGAAAAGCACTACGAGAGCAGTGGAATTAATGCTTGAGCAAGTTGAATAGATCTTTCCTAAATCGTGGCATGTTTCTGATATTGTCATTGTTCCATATTTACATAAGATTTTAGAACAAGAAACTAACTTCAATTTCATAAGATGGAGACCATTCCTGGCTTGCCTTTATTTTGGGTATAATTTTAAGAAGACAATGCCTTTGCCTTATTTTCATTTTTCTTATATATAAAATAAATGATACCTGACATTTACTTCCTCACATGGGATAATAAAGAGAGTAATGAGGCAAATTAAAATGTCTCTGATATGGGGCACCTGTGTGGCTCAGTTGGTCTAGCATCCAACTCTTGACTTCTGCTCAAGTCACAATCTTAGCGTTCCTGAGTTCGAGGCCCACATCCCTACTTGGGATTCTGTCTCCCTCTCTCTGTCCCTCCCCTACTTGCACGTGCGCATGCTCTCTCTCTCTCTCTCTCTCTCTCTCTCTCTTTCAAAATAAACAAAAATAAACTTTACTTAAATTTCTGAATAAGGAAGACAGTTTGAGGCTAAAATAATATTTTTCTTTCAAAATAGTGATCATCAATACATAGTTTTTCCTTTTTTAAAAAGAAACATTCTTTTTGGATTAACTTATGTAATAGTTTATTCAGTTGATACATCTGTACACAGAATTATAGCCAAGCACAAAAACACTTCATAAAAGCGTAGGAGGGTGTGCTGTATAAGCCCACTGGTGGTTTTAAAGCAAAGTCAACAGTACTCGTATTATGTTTGTTTCTACCTATACCCTTTACCAATATTTCTGAACGAGAAACGACTTCTTTTACAAACTAGTTTGCCTGTCCCATTCCCATGTAAAGAAAAAACTGAAAAAAAAACACAAAACAAAAACTGATACACCCTCTGCCCTAGGACGCTTCTTTTTCCCCCCACAAAATACTGTATTGAATTACATTGTTCATATGGAAATGGGGGTACTAGAATTTAATCTATAAATCACTGTGGAAATTATTGGTCCCCAAGAGAAACCCGAAAATATTCATGTGATTCATTTACTATTAATTTATGAAAGTCAGATATGTCATACAAAGCAGCAATTATTTCATAGCCACACCTGTGATCAATGCTGAACTGGAACAACAATTCTATATCTACCTGGTCCATTAACTTAACATTCTTCATTACGCTAAGTAATTATTCTGTGAAAATGCAGCACTCTTAAAGAGAAAATGCAAAAATTAAAAAACTATAAATAAAACTCAGATTGATCAATATTATTTTAACTGAACTCGGTAAGCTTTAATGCCTTCTACGAGATTTTTTTTAATAAAAGTTTTGCAGTTTCAAGTGAGCTGGCTCATAATTTCAGGCTCTGGTGATCCTCCTAGAAAAACAGACATAAGAGACAAGTTTGCAAGAACAAACAGCAAGAGAATATCCCAACATTGGTCAGCTGCCATCAGACTGCACAAATCTGAGTTTCTTGAATTTTACATATCTTGGATATAACATTACATGTTGCGACTACATGAGAATAGAGAAGCCTCCTTTGGATCGTATGTATTTTGAACCCGAATCTATGTAACTTCTATAACTACAAATATTTGTAATCCTTTTTTGTAAGTTTCCAAATGAACTCCTTTTAAGAAGTAAGTATCTACTGTAATTGGGAATAATGATACTCAATAGACAGTGCCAACTTTTCCTTATGCAATTAGAGGCCAATATGAAAAGTAACAGAATGCAATTTACTGTGAAGGGTTTTTAATGAACATATATGTTATGAAATCTTCCAACAAATGAACAAAGTAATTTTACTGCTCCACCCTTTACTATCATCAAAAAGAACAACTGGCTTTTTAATAGATAATAGCCTGTGCTGAGCCTTATAAAATTCTAACTTTATTGCAATTCTCCATGAACATATCTTATAGATCATCTGCAAAGCCTGTCAGTAACTAATGTACTGCTCACACCTGCCAAATGTTTCCTTTTTTTTTTCCTACAGACTCTATCTAAAGTGCATAATGCATTCATTCTAATGAGAACTTTCAATAGCTGTTCACACCAAGTAAGACCCTCTTTTCAAACCCAGGATGCATTGCTACAGCAGAAAAACAACTAACGATGTGGATGAAAATTATTGCTTTAAAATGATTCTCCAAGTGTGTGATCAGATGGTATACAGTTCTTTAGAGTTCTGCTAAACACATTACCTAATTAGCTTTGTTACATGCTGAAGAAAGAACTCATAAAATATAATCTGAGACCTTATATTTTTCTGGACTTTTTGTTTTAGTAAGAACCACCACCCTCTCTCTGTATATAAATACACCTGATTGCTTTACCTGACATTATACAGGCACTTTTCTCCATAGCTGAATTTAAAGGGCTGTTCTTGACTGCAGGCAGAACCGAGTTCTGAACATGGACTGTGGGGTTCTTTCTTGATTTTCAGTGGTAGGCCATGAAAAGCCACTAGAAAACAAAACAAAAATACCCACAAAAATGAAGCGCAGTTAGAAATTAAGTACAGTAATCTGTTCTACTTCTCTTGGTTGAAATGGCCTTAACATTTCATATTAACTTACATAACAAAGAAAAATCACATTTAATGAATTTCATGGATGAAAAGATTATAGAGAATCTCTGTATACTCTTTTTCTGCTTTTACTGTATAACAGAATGCATGCTCGAACTCTCTTTCATTACTTCAAGTGAATCAATTATAATTTACTTAACTGATATTAACAACACTAGAAGCTCAGTTTTCAGAAAGTTTTAAAAACATTGCCAAGAAACTTCTAGTGAAGAAGAAGAAACACAAGTGGTTATCCAAGAATTAAGTGAAGAAAAAACACAAGTGGTTATCCAAGAATTAAGTGAACATAATTTTAAGCATTACTGAAAGGAAAATATCTCAAACCCATCAATAATAATGGTTTAATGGAATGATAACTAGAGTAGAAAAAAGAAAATCCAAGTGCAGGTCCCATGGTAACTGATGATAGTTTGGGCAAAATTTCACCACCTTTGAGGCCAATGTTCATTTATAAAATAAAGGTAAAAGTACCTGCCTATCTGCTTACCAGAGAAGGAAGATAAAATGGGAAAAATATCTGAAAATTATTTTTCACATGCAATCTACCATAAAATAATTCTTCTATATCTAATAATATTGTCTCCTTTTTTGCATGACTTAATGGTTATACTTATATTCATCAATGCTTAATGTATTACAAGGATCCTATAAAATATGAACTCTAGAGGAAATATGTTGTGTGGGAAGAATCATAGCTTTAAAGCCAATAAACAAGTAACACTATATATATTTTTATTCTTGTATATGAAATTGAAAATTGGAGATCCTATTAGAATAATTAAAGTGTTAGTAATAAATGAAAAATTAGTAAAAAGATACAAGGATTTTATTTTCATATACAATATGCACAAATATGACTAATTAAGGATAAACACAAGAAAACACACATTCTAGAGATTTATTCTAACTCATATGAGAATTCGAATTAAAACACAATATACTGGGATGGTACAGTCAGGGAAGCATCCACTCTTGAATTTGTCTCAGGGCCTAATCTCACAGTCATGAAATCAAGCCCTATTTCAAACCCTGTGTCAGGCTCCACGCTACACGTGGAACTTGCTTGGGATTTTCTGTTTCCCTTTCTCTCTGCATCGCGCGGCGCTGCGCACCACCCCCCCCCCCACACCCAGCTCATGCATGTGCATGCATACTCTCTCTAGCTCACAAAATAAATAAAGAAACATTACAAATTATTAAGTCTGTTTCTATGAAGACATGATATGACAAGAGAAACTTCATGGTTTATGACGCCATTCAATCTTGATTGTAACATTACAGCATTATAAATGTGCACTTGTTTGAATGTCACATATAATTTAACAATAATTTGATACCAAGAACTATCAAGCTATGGGCAAATATATGCTGTTTATTTGGATATGTACATAATTTTGACAAAAATCTTCAGTGGTGGCTCAAGAACCACCTGAAACATTGTGGAATATACATTTGCCAAAGAAATAAATAACTTCACCTAAATTAGCTGTCTAAGAAAAACTTAACAAATAGTAACAAAATAATTTCACTGGGAGGTCTATTTCAAAGTTTTTTTCTTGATGTACTGTGAGTTTAATATGCCTATTCAATGTAGAGAGTAGAGGAATAGAAACAAAGGAGAAATTACGTGCATTTTCAAATGTCAAGAGTACTCATGTTCATTAACTTTATGAAGTCAGAGGGTTATAATTTATTAACCATTCAGAGAGAACACATTTAAGAACATGAGGATTTGTTAGGATTCTAATTTGAAAAGAACGTCTATAAAAAGGCAACTAACTTGGAGACAAATAAGTCATCTGAAAATGGACTAGGTATTAGATATTTAAGAAATTATCATTAATTTTATTGGATGTGCTAATGCAATGGCAGATAAACACAAAAAACTTAATGTGAGAGATTCATAAAGTATTTGCAGAAAATAATATGTCTGGGATTTTCTTTAAAATAGTCTAGAAAAAATGATGTATGAGGAATGAATCAAATTAGAAAAATGTTGATAAATGTTAAAAGCTGCATGATGGGTAGGTGGGAGTTCATTACATTATTCTCTTTACTTTTAACTAAGTCCTAAATTTGCACAAAAACTTTTTTAAACACGAAAAAAATCTAAAAATTTAAAGTAACACTGTATAAGAAAATTCTTTGCCTGTGGTTGTGTCTATGTGCTACTTCTCAGAATGACAAATATTGTATGATGCAACCATTAACCATACATTTGTTGCATTCTTAACAAACAGGTTTCAACGATTTATTACTACTTTGAACATATACAGTAAAATATGTATCGCCAAGTTTAGTACTTGGGATTGTGTATTGGGTTTTACATTCTCCTAAGAAAAAAGGAGTAGTAACACATCAGGAACTCTATTTGTCATTCAGAGTAGTACCAAATATTCATACCTGAGAAATCAGATATAATTCATGTGAATAAAAATACGTGAGGCCTCGAGAATAAATATCTAGTATGATGCACAGTTCAATGTATTTATCAAAATATCAGATATTCAATACTAGTATATTTTAAAAATCTTTGGGACTTTGAGGGAGGATAAGGTTAATGAACAGGACACTAAAAGCATCAACCATAAAAGAAAATAACCTACAAAATTTTCTTCACTGAAATTAAGAACTTCTCTTCATCAAAACATTATTAAAAGATTACAAAGTAAGCTACAGATTCCAAGAAGATGTTTTCAATAGAAAGATCTGACAAAAAGCTCATAATAAGATTCGTTACAAGTAAGACCAAACAAATGACCCAATTAAAAATGGGCAAAAGCCTTGAACAGACAGTCCAAAAAAGAAGACATCCAAATGGTAAAACAAACAAATGAACAACAAAAAGCATATAAAAAAGGTATTCAACATCTTTACTTATGAGCAAAATAACAAATGAAACCACATGAAATTATCATACACACACTAGAATGGCTAAGCTGTAAAAGATTGACATTACCAAGTTTTTTAAAGTTTATTTATTTATTTTGAGAGAGAGAGACAGAGAGACACAGAGAGAGAGAGCATGAGCAGGGAAGGGACAGAGAGACAGGGAGACAGAGGATCCCAAGCAGGCTCCATGCTCTCAGTGCAGAGCCCAACCAGATCATGACCTAAGCCAAAAGCAAGAGCCAGATGCGTGCCCGGACATTATCAAGTTTTTTTTTTTTTTAATTTTTTTTTTCAACATTTATTTATTTTTTTGGGAGAGAGAGAGACAGAGCATGAACGGGGGAGGGGCAGAGAGAGAGGGAGACACAGAATCGGAAACAGGCTCCAGGCTCTGAGCCATCAGCCCAGAGCCTGACGCGGGGCTCGAACTCACGGACTGCGAGATCGTGACCTGGCTGAAGTCGGACGCTTAACCGACTGCGCCACCCAGGCGCCCCATGTTTTGAAGAAGACCTAGAGCAACAGGAACTTTTATATAAGCTCCTGACAGTACAAATTGATATAAACACTTTGGCAAATGTTTTGGCAGTATCCCCTAATGCTTCAACATAAATTTACCCCAGGACCCAGTAATTTCACTCTTAGGTGTATACCCAAGAGAAGGCACTGCATATGTTCACCAACTGATATGTGTAAAAATGTTCATGGCAGCTTTATTCAAGATAGCAAACTTTGGAAAAATTCAAATGTTCAGTAGCAGGAAAATGGATAAATAATTCATGGGATATTCATACAATGAAATACTATGCAGGAACAACAAAGAACAAATAACCGACACATACAGAAATATACATGGTCTCCTAGATGTGAAGGTGTATAAAAGAAGTCAAGCACAAAAGAGTATGTAGCATAGGAATTTCAAGAATAGACCTAATTAACTGATAGTGAAAGAATTCCCTTCTATTGGTGGATAGAAATGTTAATTACCAATAAAGGGCACTAGTAATCTGCCACAGTGCTGGGAATATTTTATATGTTGCACGGATTGGTACTTATAAGAATATATACAGAGGTAAAATTCACCAAACTGTGCAGTTAAAATTTTACATCATAATGAATGCATATCTCAATTAAAAGGTTAAAAAATATGAGAGGCATCAAGCAACGCTACACAATTTAAAATACTTGAATATGTCTGGCCTCCTGTTCCAGCAGAGATATCTGAGAATGTGATCTTGGAAGTGTGATTTTGTTTTTAACTCCACAGGATAAATCATTCCAAATGAGTCAGGGGAGGAATGACAAGTCTGGGCTACCAACAGGAATGGCTGCTAGCATAACAGTAGTGTCCTATCAAAGAGTCTATTGATATCAACTTAGAAAAAAAAGTAGGATCCATCTTAATGGATATACTATCTGGAGCCCTATTGCTTTCAGACTGGTTCCATGAGCTTCCTAAATTGACTTTATTATTTTTTTTAATGTTTGTTTATTTATTTATTTATTTATTTATTTATTTATTTATTTGAGAGAGAGAGACACAGTGTGAGTCAGGGGGGCCAGAGAGAGAAGGAGACACAGAATCAGAAACAGGCTCCAGGCTCTGAGTTGTCAGCATAGAGCCCGACGTGGGGCTTGAACTCATGAACTGTGAGACCATGACCTGAGCTGAAGTCAAATGCTTAACCACCTGGACCACCCACGTGACCCCTTCCTAAATTGACTTTAGATAAAAGGATGTAAGGCTCCCCACAATGCGAGAAGAGGTAAGTCAATCCCTAAACTTAGGAGGTACTTCTGAAAAACCCAGGGATTACTTCCCACACCTCCTATGTTATAGGTTGAATTGTGCCTCCTCCAAAGTTCATGTTCAAGTCCTAACCCCAGTACACCTCAGGGTGTAACCTTCCTTAGAAGATTAGCTAAGATGAGGTCATTAGGTGGAATCTAATCCAATATTACTCATGTCATGTCCTTGTAAAAAAGGAAGAGTTAGGATATAGAGACCCTCAAGCAGGACAAGGCCACATAAAGATGAAGGCAGAGATAAGGTGATGCTTCTCCAGGCCAAGGAGTGCCAAGACTGCCAGCAAATCACCAGAATCCAGGAGACAGGCATAGAACAGCTTCTCTCTCACAGCACTCAGAACGAACCCTACCAACACCTTCATCTTTCACCTCAAACCTCCAGAACTGTGAGATAATCAATGTCTATTTTTTAAGCCACTCAGTTTATGGTACTTTGTTATGGCAGCCCTAAGCAAGCTAATATACCACTCCCAGAAATGACGAGTCACTGAGGCTGGGATATATATCTGGATTCTGTATCTTATAAAAATGTCTAGGTGATTCTCGTAACTGGGCTAATTCCAAATCCACTGTGATGCTTGGCCATACCTAGATCCACTGTGTGCTGCATTGAAATAAATCCAATCCTTGAGAAGACTTGAGAAAAAAAAATGAAAAGAAAAGAAAAGAAAAGAAAAGAAAAGAAAAGAAAAGAAAAGAAAAGAAAAGATCTAACAAAGTCTTTCTATTCAGTAGATGCCCACACTTGAGGATTTTCACGGGTTCCCTACATCCAAAAGTTTAGGGCTCCCCTACTCCTAACATAACTCCATAACATGAACGTGTCTCTAACACGTGCGACGTGTGTGGGCCTCTTAATCATTATGGGCCCTCGGAACTGTGATTTTTTTTTCTATTCATAAGCCAAATAAGTAATCCAATGAATTTGAGTTGGCTAGGATTATTTTATAATTGCTGTGAGGAAAAAAAGAAGCCAACCTGATGATCTCCAACATTTTGCACAAGAGCCGCATGTGACTTCATTTTCCTCATTTCTACTTCCCTGCTTCCTAGAGATTCTATATCACAAAAGTGACTTCTCTTATTTATTCTTAAATAAGGAGAGCACAGAGACTCCCACCCGAGCGGGCTGAGCCGAGAGCGTGTTGGGTATTTCATCACAGGGCTGAGAGTCTGAGCGCCTGCTAACAGGCAGTTTTCCAGCTCACTGGCACAGGCACAAGTGAAAGCAGCACATTCATTTTGTGCAATTTGCTTTACCTTCCCACATGGAGTTGGTGCATGTAAAAGGCTGTTAAGTACTAAATTATTCCTTATCAAATCACCATCATCTGGAGTCATGATCAACACTAATTAAATTACTTTCACTGAACAGGGCTCCAGCCTGCTGCCGAGGCTGCTAGGTACACTTCGTTTCGCTTACTGTACTGTCCTCACTGGGTCTGAAACAGTGAACGACATGCATCTGCATTGTTTGCGGTTTTAATTAAAGTGAATCTTTCCTCCTTCCAGGGTATCAAACCGGGCGAGTTAACTCCTTCATGTCATTAACAAAGAAGTGACAGTTAGATTTTTATCCCTGCCTTCGGACAGTTAAGAAATTTATCCAGGAAATCTGAAGTCTTCCTTCCTCAGGTACTCCTCAGACGCATTTCCATGCAAACCTTTATGGCCCCCAACTCCTCTGCACAACCAGATCTTTAGGAGGAGAAGCAGAAAGAACACTCAAGAGATGCATCTTGCATTTTTTTCTTGGATGGAGGCTTGACCTTTAAAACCACATCTTAAGGCTGACTAATGATGACTGAGTTCTTCTAATGGTTACATTTAAGAGCTCCAAAATACCAAGACTTTTAAAAGTACACTTCCAAAATAAACTTAACCACTTCCTAATTTAAAAGTTTACTCGGAGTTATGGTATTCATCGTAAAGTCTTGGATAAATTAATAATTGCTTTCTTTTTTTCATTTTTTTAATGTTTGTTTACTTTTGAGAGAGACAGAGAGAGAGACAGGGCATGAGACAGGGAGAAGCAGACAGAGAGAGAGACAGAATCCAAACCAGGCTCCAGCCTCTGAACTCTCAGCAGAGCCCGACACGGGGCTCGAACTCAGAAACTCCAAAATCATGACCTGAGCTGCAGTTGGACGCTAACCAACTGAGCCACCCACGCGCCATTAGTTGTTTTCATTTTAGAACTATGAACATCCAGGTATCATCTTGCTTCCAGTTTATTTCTGTCTACACTCTAGAACAAAAGCAAAATCTTGCCATCATTCTACTGGAGCACAGAAATGCCCTCCACCTTTCCAAGCGCAACAAGGCTGATATATAACCATGTCTTTCATTCAAATTACATTTCAACACCTTCAATTATAGATGAAGATAATGAATTTAAAAATTTACTCATAGGAGAATAATTTCCTAAACAGTCTTGACATTGGAACATTTTTGTACCATTAAATTGAAAACAGAACATGTTTGTTATAACAGACTGCTTCATGTTAGTACAGAGAATAAACAGTTTAATCTACAAATTAAGTTTCTATTTCTATAGTGAAGATGATGATGTCTTCTGATACATTTAAGAAAGATAATATGTTTAACTATAGATGGTGACTTAGTGAACTGTGGTTGAATTTAGAACTGTGATAAAAACCACTTGCTATAACACTTTTTTAAAAACCCTCAAAATTTACACAGTATTACCAAATTTTCAAAGAATTGTCACCTACTCTATTTGATTCTCATCATTCAAGACAAGAATATCTTTATTATACCTCCCACTTGTGCAAAATTTTTTCAAAAGGCATAAAAAAGCTAAGCTTAATACCTATCCAAAGATCTAGGACTGATTTACAACAGGGTAAGAATTAAGAGCCCTAGAATGTTGGCTATAACTTTGAACTCTTGAGCATATAATTCAAATTTATTTTGAATAAATACAAGTATGATTTCTTTCACGCATAAGCACCATGGTAACCGCCTATCAGGTGTTTCTTTATCCATTCATTCACTCATTTACTATGGCCCAGACACTACACCAGGTGTTGAGAGGGAAACTGAATATAAACCTATAGAACAAAGATGAACAATAAGACACAGTCTTACCCATCAAGAACTCATAGAAGTCCAATTAGAGCTTTAGTTTTTTGAAATGTTTTCTCTAATACAGACTTTAGCCAGTCTCCTTTAAGTTTGATTAATTCTCGTGTGTGCAATACATGTTTATGTATACATGATCTTAATAATATATTTGTGCCACTTCTTTCTAAAACACTTCTCAGACTATTCATGCTTACTTCTAGGCATTCTACTTTGTTTCAATTTATTACTGTGACCAAAAGCATTTAAAAATTCACACCCCTCATACTCCACTGAGGAAAAATGCTGCTATCCAGCATCTAAAGCTTCCCCTAGAGTCTGATAACCAAAATGTCACTAGTGATGGGTCCCCTTCTATATGTGGACAGTGGATATAATTACAGTGATAAGTTGCCTTGGCTCTGACCTTTCACTCTGCTTTCCTCCCAACGCTCATCATAAGAGTGAAATAGAGTAGCAATTTCTGTGAGTACAAAACAATTACTCTGGGAAGAGAAACATACCACATTTTTAATTACTTCTTCACTAAGTAGAAGCATGTCTTCGAATCAAATCTGTGTGTTTTTTTACAAATTTTTCACAAATGTAGTTTTTAAACAAAAACTACCTAGGAATACAAAGCTTTATGAGAGTCTCCTGACTTTGACGTTGAGATTTCTGATCCGCTCAAAACTCCTGCTTTAGAATAGTCTACTGTATGATGTTCCAGAACAGGGGTGGGCAAATTACAGTGCATCGATGACACGTGGCTTCCCACCAGTTCTGGTAAATGAAGTTTTATTGGAACACTGTCCCACCCAATCATTGAGGTATAGTCTAGGGCTACTTTGAATTATAATGGACAATTTGTGATAAACCCTATGACCTGCAAAGCCTAAAATATTTACTGTCTGATCCTTCACAGAAAAAAGTTTGCTGACCCCTGTTCTGGATTATGGTCTACAATGAAAGGAGAAAGAAAACATAAAAATGAATGGCTAGAACAGGAACACCTGCTACTGATAGGGTTTAGGTAAATTAGTTAACAAAGGCCATTGGATTTTCCTTTATTAACGCTTTGTTTACACTGACTCTCAAAACCAAGCATGCAGCCTTATGCAGCCAATTTACAGGGGCATACACAAACAAGATGATGAAAAATTACATGACACTGAGCCTCTAAAACACTACAAATTTATGTTCTTTGAGGAATTTTAAGGCATTTACAGAGACCACGGATATGTTTAACATATAATTTTTTACACTTGTCTACAAAATATAAATGAGAAAGTCAAAACAAATCATTGTGTGGACACTAAAATGCTCAAAAAAAAACAAAAACAACAATCTACAAATTGTTGTTAATATGTAGATTATGGCTATGGCTCTTGGCCACAGCAGCAAATGAAAAACGACAACAACAACAAACAAAAACTCTGTAAAGATGGAAAAAAGTAAATGGTATACACAAATTAGATTATTTCAGACCAGATACAAGCATAGCATGAAAAATGCATGCAGGTTTTTATATAAATATATGTAGTTAGGAATACACTCACTAGATGAAAAGCATTCACTTAAGTTAATATCATTTCAATTTCAGGTGATAAATGGGTGGCAATGACCTCAATTAGTACTCAGTTAAATTCCAGAAGCAAAGGGTAAGGCTTGTGTACAAAGAAGGACAATATTGTCACATGCTCCGTAAATCCGTCTTCCAAGACACACAGAAAAACAGAGGGCACTTCTGCCGCATCTGAGCCTCTCAAAGATTCTCTTCCAGTACATTTACCTCTTTTAAGCCCTCCCCACCCCCGCAGTGTGCACACACGCTCACACATACACACACCAACATCCATTACTAAAGGGCCTAATCTCAGATATCAGCAGAGTGCCTTTATGGGGCCATTAAACCCTTTCTCTTGTTTACAGTGCCTGAAGAAAGATGTGAATTATGTCTGTGACAAAACAAGCGATAACATTTCAAAACTGCTATCAAAATGCAAACTGAAACACATTTAAGGACAGGGGCCCTGATTCGAGTTTTTGCGATTTTCCGTTATTTGCAGCTTCTGGAAATACGTTCAGCTGTAATATTTTCAAGACAGGAATTCAGACCATAGCACGGCAAGGTGATATTTATTTTTCTTCAATAATATTCTTTAAGTAGAGTAGTTATTTTTTTTTAAAAAAGATGATATAATGTTTTTAAAGGAATATCACCAGTTGGGCTAGTTCCCAAACCTAATTTGCCGTTTGGCGCTATTTTGGCGCTGCGTAAAATGTTGCTTAGTAGTAATCTCAAAGGCAAAATAAGGGAACCTCTCACCCCTAGTTATGAACCTAAGAATTTTTCAATTATAGAGGACATTAGGTATGATCCAGTTTCAAAGACAGAGCTAGTGTTTGTACTCAGAAACCGCTGTGCTAAAGGAATCACAAGTGGAAGTCAACTGGGTAAAAAGATTAAAAAGCGATGAGCTAGTTTTATCAGCGGAAGGCAAATGGTCATTAGTCTGCTCCCACTGCTCCCGGAAGTTAACACTCCGCACCTGCAAGGAACTTCCTGGGCAATCTGAACACCAGAACTGAGCTCAGAGAAACCATGCATTTCTCAGAAAAGGGCATCAAACTATTTTTTTCCAACATACCCGACTCTTACCAGTCTCAGTGTGTGCACTCTAGTGCAGAGATTCCTTAATGGTCCTGCCAGGGATGCTTCTGAATAAAAGAGAGGTACTTTGACAGGTCTGGAAGGTGATTCTGGACCTCCCGGCCCCATCCAGAATCAGAGTCCACAGACTCGGAAACCAGTGCTGAGAACAGTGCAGAAGTCAGAAGCCAGAAACCCTCGCTCTCTACAGGGTAAAGCCTTCTGATGATGTTACAGCCTCACAAGACAGTTATTTCTTAAAAGTACACTTAATAATTCAACTCTCTCTACATTGCCGAGTGCCGCTATGCCATCTTAGTAGAATAGAATGGACAAATGTTCTGGGTTTGGGCCTGTGTAGCTTCTCTTCAAAAAATAGCACTGATAGGGAGATGCAGCCAACTTTTACTCATCTGAAGGTCAGTCATCTACTCCCGATGATCTAAACCAGAAGTTGCCAATGTTTCCATTTGGCTCATGGAACGGTTTCAAATCATTTCTTGTTGTGATCTTTTAAAAATCAGCTTCAAAATCTCTTTCTGGTTTAAAAATCCAAATTTCTGACTTATCTAGGAAAAAAAAACCCACAATATCCAGCAACACTCGAGTCCACTTTCCAGCCTGAAAAGCACCTGGCTGAACCCATTATCAGCTGCCCTTTTGGCCAGGATATGCGTTTTCCTATTGGCTACAGTCCCCACTATCCCACCACTCCACACCTCAGTAGCTCTTGTGCTAAATTCACTTGACTCACTTAGATGCTTGGCATACCAGTTACCTATTTTTTAGATGACACACAGGTAAGAAACCATTAGGGCATGTGTTTCCACATATGGATGTATACATACATGTGTGCATGCACACACACACTCACACATCACCTCTAAGCAACAAAAATATTGGGGCACCTGCATGGCTCAGTCGGTTGAGTGTCCAACTTTGGCTCAGGTCGTGATCTCACAGTTCGTGAGTGTGAGCCTCGCATCGGGCCCTGTGCTGACAGCTCAGACTCTGGAGCCAGATGGGCTTCTGTGCCTCCTTCTCTCTCTCTGCCCCTTCCCTGCTTGTGCTCTCTCTCTCTCTCTCTCTCTCTCTCTCTCTCTCTCTCTCAAAGATAAATAAACATTAAAAAGATTAAAAAAAATTTTCTTTAACGTTTATTCATCTTTGAGAGACAGAGAGAGACAGAGCAAGAGCGGGGAAGGGGAAGAGAGAGGGAGACACAGAATCCGAAGCAGGCTCCAGGCTCCAAGCTGTCAGCACAGAGCCTGATGTGGGACTTGAACTCATGAACTGTGAGATCACGACCCAAGCTGAAGCTGGAGGCTCAACCGACAGAGCCACCCAGGCGCCTCAAACATCAAAAAAATGGTAAAAATAAACACCAAAAATATTATAAAACTCACATCACTTCTGTCTTAGACTCTCAAGTACTAGTTCTCAGGCAATAAGGCATAGTGGCAGAACTAACAGATACTTAAATCTGCCTAGTTTCAAATCTCCTACTGCCACTTTCCAGCTCTAAGAATGGGCAAGCCAGTTAACCTTTCTGTGCTTAGGTTTCCTCACTGATATAAAACAAAATGAGGTGATAACAGTACCTGCCTGATGGAGTTGCTGATATGATTAAATGAGACACTGTGTAAAGTATACAGTAAGTGCTCAATGACAGCTATCGGTGCCATTATTCAAATACAGAATCACAGGACACAACATCTAGAAGACAGCACACAGATGATTCAGAAACTAAAGAGCATAGTGGTAAAGAGCTTAGAAGCTAAATCTTGGCTTTGCTACTTCCATGCTGAAAGACTTCTGGTAAACTGAGTAACTGCTTATGTGATTCAGTTTCTCCCTGTTAGAGGAGACCTTCCTCACGGTGTGTATGTAAGAATTACACAAAGTGAAGCACCTGAAAACCTAGGATAGTACCTGGAACATGGTACATACTCAGTTAATGTTACTTATAACCATTATTATTTCAACCACTTCCTTTCAGAGAGGACGAACCAAGACTCCAGGAAGTAAAGTGACATTGCAAACACCCAACTTGCAGCCATCAGACTATTATTTCGCTACTTTTTCTGTTTCATCCTATTCCCAATTTTGTTTTGTGCCTATCAACTACACACTAAGAGCAAGACATTTATACATGGAGAAGACTATAAGGAAAACGTATTCTGACAGAAGCTGAAAGCACACAGTACAGCGGGTCAAACGAGCACCAGATAAGGAAACAAATACATTTGAGCCTCAAACAATACAGGTTTGAACTATGCAGGTGCACCTCTATGTGGATTTTTTGACAAATACAGGACAGCGGTGTAAACGTATTTTCTTTACCTTACAATTTTCTTAATAACGCTTTCTTCTCTCTACCTTTATTGTAAGATAGTATGCAATACATAAAACATTGAAAATATGTGTTAATCGACTGACAACTTAAGGTTTCCAATCAAGAGTAGGCTATTATTAGTTCAGTCTGAGAGAAATCAAAAGTTATATGTAACTTTTCCACTGTGCAGGGGCTCAGCATGCCTAACCCCGCACTGCTCAAAGTCAACTATAATATCTACCTAGTTGCTACCTCACCCGTAACTAGTTGTGTGATAATGGATAAGCTGTGCTACCTTTCTGGGCTTCCATTCCCATCTATAAAATGAAGGCATTAGACTAGGCAACCTTTTCTGGGAGCCTGACAATTTCAGGTCTGGGTGGGAGTACCTGCTTACTAAATGTCACAGAGGAGAGGAAAATGGAAGGATTTGATACAGGAATTCATATGGCATAATATTCTGAGTCCACAAAGAACGCTACACACCTCATTAATAATGGAGCGCATTATTGCCTTTTAGCCAGTAGTGGTCACTGAAACTTATGATCATGAGCCTTCCTCATCATGAAAAAGCAAAATCAGGTGTAATCTACTATAGTCAAGAAGGAAGGGTACATAATGCACATCGGAAAAGTGTACATGCAATGTGTTAGCATTTAAAAATGCCTGATGTTTTAAAAGGTGTTTCATGGACCACCTACTTTCCAGCTGATGGCAGTAATATGTTATTATGTTAATAAAGCACAAAGCAGAATCAAAAGACAAAGTTATATTCCTAATTGTAAAAGCATCATAAGCACCATTAATTGAAATATAAAGAGATCAAGTACAGAATGCAATGATTCATTCCACTAAATTTTAAAGCCCAAAGCTGCTCTAACAGTACTTGAGCGGTTGTGGCACTAAATGATCCTCATCTTCACAGACTACTTGCCAGGAGAAAGTGCCCTGGGAGGAAACTGGTCCTTCCATCTGGAAAAGGACAAGAACAGAGAAAGGAAGGCCTAATGTATGAACAATCCAAATCGAATCAGTTTGCATTTTGCATTGGCTTCAAATCAGATCTTCCTACCCCTACTGGTCCAGTAGATGGAAAGCAGCACGACACTATTTTTTTGGAAACCAATTCTGTACAGTGAGCCCAAACATACAGCGCTTCATATCCAGCTGGCAGGAATGAAACCTGAACAAGCTGCAGCTATTTGAGAAACAGATCTAATAAAAGGAAGTAAAGTTCTGAATCAAGATGCCCAACCGAATCCCTAACCTCTCAAAAACGGCTCTACTTAATTAATTACCTAATTATGACCTTTATGCCTACAGAAAACACCTCCTGTGGAGAACCTGTTTCACTTTGCTTTAATATGGATATTCTTTAAGCCCTACAAAGTTACAAAAATAAGTATTGCTTCTCTGCCTAGTAATTCTGTAATTCCTTTCAAATAACAGAGAACATTATTTGGAAAATACTGGGCAGTACTTATTATTGTTCCTAGCCGAGGAGAGGCTGGAAGATCCCATCACTGCCTGGTGTTTCTCAGTGTAGCATGAAGAAGTTTAGAGAAATGCTATGGCAGATGGGCCCTGCATAATACCCAGACACCAAGCGTGCTCTGTCCTCACCACTGCGTGACCACAAAAACAGGTCCTTCCCATCAGAAGAAAAGGTGAAAGGTGGGCATCCCCTATCCGGCATCCTCCACACTCTCCAGAACAAACCCCAGAGTGCCACCCTCTGTAGACTATCTCTATAGATCTCTCACAAATAGGTTGGGGGAGGGGGAAAGTGGTAAATCTATTACTTGCCATCAAGTGATACAAAAAAGGAGACGGATAATAGTAGAAAAGAATCAATGTGGACGGTTAACATGCAGAGATATTTTACTAACAAGACGTGATAAATGTGATCTTTAACTTTCCCTTGTTATTCAATCACAAACATAGAAGCTCTAACCTAAAAGTTTAATTACTCCATGGACCATAGTAACGTAAAAAGACCAAATGAAGATAATATCTCATTGCCAAAGAAGACTGCCAGTTACTAATATGCCTGTCATCACTTTGGAATAATAATTACTAAAAAGACCAGCAGTTTCTAAGGTCTGTAAGTTTCACTCACTAAGGACAAGTATTCAAACAAGTAAGTTTTTTATGCAATAAAGTATAAATATTTTAACCAGTTTCCATGAGAAATCACCACTCCTTCAGAAATAGTTTGCCCATTTAAAAAGCAATGAAATAAGTAATTAGCGATGCAGATACTTGCTTGAATGAATTTATTACCATGTTATTCAGAACGAAAGCAATATAATTCTAAATTTAGAATTCATCTCACATGCATCAGCATGATCTGAACAAGCCTTTAAATAAGCCCAGAGGTAAGAAAAATGGTGCTCAGCCTGCAGAATGAACGCCACCCCCAAGCCAACTGAAATTCTAAACCCGCACACCTCCCTCTCAAGTCTAATAAAACTCTCTTATTGTTCCATGTCTTCAAATGTTTGTGCTTTACTTGTTCTGGTACGTACCCCCTGGAAAGGCTCATTTCATTTTCATTTGGTGAACCTGCCCTGCTTGGGAAATTCTATTTGCTTTCAGGTGAGTCAATCCTCACTTTCCATTCATAATTTTTCTTCCAGGCTATATGTGAAAAGAGCCTGTAATTTGCATGGTCTGAAATTGAACACTTCAGTATCAAAATAACACACTGGATAAGTAGGAAGCAACACTCAGGTGGCTGAAGTACACCTGCGGCACTTTGTTGTCACCCTACCGAAGACATGATGGAGATCAATTCGGTTATTATTAGCCCCTGGCTCCTTGTTCAAAAAGATCCCACTGGTAGACAATCAAAGTTGAAAATATGTTCTGAATACCAGAGCTAGAAAAGTTTGCCCAAAAAAAGAAAGCCAGCTGGCTAGCGCCAAAAAAAAAAAAAAAAAGTACCTTTTCAGTAAATGCCAATAAAACTTCATAGGCTGCCAAAATAACAAAGATAGAATAATTACAAAGGAAACTTTGCAATTTTCCTGACAATAAACATGTTCTTAAAAAGAAATTATCTGTCACCTGGCCTCAACTGTTATAGCTATTAATACGAGCTAGGGTAAATCCTACAAACAGTTTATTTAAAACAACTACTAATTTGGCACAAAGTTTTTATAATTTCTTTCCCAAAATAAATTTTTGGGTTTCCTTTAAAAGCGACTTGTAATATTAAATTCAATGTATATTAGAACAGTTTCCACGAGGAATCACCATTGCTATAGAAAAGCTTTTATACAAAGTATTTTGCCCATCTTAAAAAAAAATGTCATCTAACTGTATCAGATTAAGAATTCCCCCCAAAAGAAATGTGAGATACATGAGATGTAAGAATAAGACCATGACTAAGGAGTCACATTTTTAACCCCAAAATAGTCTCTGTGAAGGAAAAAAAATCCATTAACAGTATGTAGAAACATCTAGAAAAGTGCACTTTATCCTTCATACAGCAGATACTATTGACGTTGCCTAAACTTTCTTATAACAGCCCATGAGACTTTTTTCTTAACTTTATTTATCTTTGAGAAAGAGTGGGAGAGAGAGGTGGAAGGGAAGAGAGAGAGGAAGAGATATAATCCCAAGCAGGCTCAGCACTGTGAATGCAGAGCTTGACACAGGGCTTGAACTCACAAACTGTGAGATCATGACCTGAACTAAAATTAAGTTAGAGAGTTAGACTCTCAACTGACTGAGCCACCTAGGAGCCCCAAGACTTTCTTGTAAAGACTCACAGCTAAGAACCAGTGTTTGCTTCCTACACTGTGACAAAGCCATCATCACCTCTAGATGCCGATCAAGCCCTTTTTGTCATTTCTTAACAATAAATATTAATTTAAAAACACCTACAGGTCAAGAGTCATATCAGAATAATGAACTATAAAAAGTCTACTGACACAGGGCCAGCCTTCACCAATAAAGCAAAAAGCAAACAACTGAACCGAAATAAAGAAAACCAACCAAGAGAATTATGGATAGGCTTAACCATGGCCATGAAATATCATAGAAGATCCATTATACAATATACTGATTTGACTGTGTGTTGTATGAAGTAAATGTGAATGATTCATGGGTGTAAACACAGATCACATTTCCATAGCTAAAGGATATAATCCCAAGAAAACTGTCATTGGAACAAAGGCTTCTAGAATTATATTAGCATTTGATAAGTAATTTTGCAGATTTGATGTATTCATTTTTTAATAGATTGCTTCCTTTGAATATAAGCCTCTTTTTAAAAACGTGTTATATGTTAGATTAAAAATTGTTTTTTTCCTAATGGAACCTATCCCTGATTTTTTTTAAATATTAATGTTTTATTTATTATTTTTTTAATTTTTTTAATGTTTATTTATTTTTGACAGAGAGAGAGAGAGAGAGAGAGAGACGGAGCATGAGCAGGGGAGGGGCAGAGAGCGAGGGAGACACAGAATCCAAAGCAGGCTCCAGGTTCTGAGCTGTCAGCACAGAGCCTGACGCGGGGCTGGAACCCACGAGCAATGAGATCATGACCTGAGCCGAAGTCGGACACTCAACCGACTGAGCCACTCAGGCGCCCATTTTATTTATTTATTTATTTATTTATTTATTTATTTATTTATTTTAATTTTTTTTTCTAATGTTTATTTATTTTTGAGACAGAGACAGAGCATGAGTTGGGGAGTGGCAGAGAGAGAGAGAGAGAGAGAAAGAGAGAGAGACAGAATCTGAAACATGCTCCAGGCTCTGAGCTGTCAGCACAGAGCTCTACACAAGGCTCGAACTCAGCAAGAATGAGATCATGACCAAGCCTGAAGTCGGAGGCTCAACTGAGCTACCCAGGTGCCCCAACATATCTCTAATTTTTTTTTTAATTTTTTTTTCAACGTTTATTTATTTTTGGGACAGAGAGAGACAGAGCATGAACGGGGGAGGGGCAGAGAGAGAGGGAGACACAGAATCGGAAACAGGCTCCAGGCTCCGAGCCATCAGCCCAGAGCCCGACGCGGGGCTCGAACTCACAGACCGCGAGATCGTGACCTGGCTGAAGTCGGACGCTTAACCGACTGCGCCACCCAGGCGCCCCACTAATTTTTAACTGGCGTAACAGTTTGGTGTTACAAATCACAAATGGACCAAATCTGATTACAGTATCTCATAAGAAGTTCAAGAGATTGCTCTTCTTGTCCACCTTCACAAAGGAGCAGTTATCAAGAAGTACTTTAATCATGGATATAGAACTTACCAGTCTAACCTCTCTACTCTGCAGTCCAATTTACGTTAAAACATTTATTTAAAGTTACAAAATTTGACTTGGGTGATATGTCCTAGGAATATATAATTATTAGAATAGCTCAAACATAAAATCAAGTTTTGTGCCACTGTTCACTAATTCTATACCTTTGTAATGAAAGACATTTCCTTAACTTTCACTCTATTTACAGTAACCCAGAAAGCCTTCATAAATGTGTGCAAAATGATCCTTAAATTTTTATTATACTTTATAGAGTTTTTGATATAACTTTCTAGATAGTAGTTCAAAAGATACTTTTTTTTTTTTTTTTTTTTTTTTTTTTTACCCGACTCTGGAGCCTCTCCGCGTCACTATCCCACAAGTGCATTCTGGAGGCTACATAACAGGAGAAACTCCTTATAATAAGATCATTGTGATCCTTCAGGAACTAAGCCCTGTCTGATGAGAATCAAGACAACTCACCAGTTACTAAATCTGGCTCCATAACAATAGTGTCATGGCAGCATTCCAATGTATTTTTTTTTTTACTTTGACTTGCTAACTGCAAATAAGGGGAAATTAGATTACCACATTAAACATAAAATATAGAGCGTAACTAGGTAGCAGTGTTGTACAGGTGTTATCGGAAATAGAAAACAGCAGCATGAAGGCAATAATATTTGAAGATTACAAATCTTTTTGCTTCTGTCTCGGGCAGAGCATTTTGTGGTAACATCAAAATGTGCATACTAATCTTTGCACAATGCAAGTCTTTATGTTACTCATGATGTACAGATGCACTAAGTAGGACATAAATTCTATATTTGCTTTTATTTTCACATAAATTTCACCTAAATAAATATTACACTCACTAATCCTTGCAGGTTTTTAAATTTTAGCTGCAAGGTATATATAAATGGACCCTTATTCTTCAGTGAGGTGGTGTATCCATACACTTAATGTATTCTCACGTTTAACTGCTTTCTTCTAAACGGTCAAAACTATATTTACTGCTATGTCAACCTAAAGCACCATTTAAATTTAACCTTTTGAGACTCTTAGATGTTAAAAGCATGCCCATGTGAATGAACAGATATTACAAGGCCCGCTATAGGTCACAGGTTATACAGGAATAATCGTTTTTCTATAATTTAGTGATCAAAAAGGATGATAAACAATGACAACAGCATTCTTTCAAGCCCTTTAGTGGTCTACCAACACAACACAGTGTAGGAAAGTCATGTGTAGAATGGGTATCTTTTTCACATTTCCTTTTAATAGTACATTCTAAAATACAATCTGATTCTTTAGAACAGTGAGCTCTGCCAACGGGTCTGCTGTAACTCCATGTATAAGGTGACCAGTAGGTGTGTCAAATACTGCAGCCAGATGATATATGCAACAGCTTACATTAGCACTTAAACACACAAAGAAGATTTATACAGTCCTCCTTTGTAATGGATAGTTCCAAGAAACGAGAAAAATATGAAGATGAAAGAGTCCTTCTGCTCTCCTTCCATGTGTGCAAATAGAAACGAACTTTGGAGAAACACATGGATACCACCTGCAAAACAACTGTGTGATCACAAACATAATAGGCCTGGTTTGCATTCTCTTCCTTGCCCTTTGAAGTTAATAGAAGCTTTGTAAATTGTGGGTGTGCACAGGGATAAAAATTAAATCAGATAAAGCATGATTTAAAAGGAGTCTTCCCTTACAATGCATACATAAATTCTTGGCCAGTGAACATTTGTTTAAACTACATTAGCTGACAGTAACATAATTATAAATTTTCCAATACATATGCATTATATAGTATGTTATTTGTTTAAATACAGTAAACTACAGTGTGCCTATACGCTCAAACACATTTCCCCACTCCCCCCACCAAAAAGTTGTATATTCATTCCCCTTTGTCATTTTCCTCTCCACTTTCTCCTCCTCAGTAATGGGGCATCAGAAATTTCATGCTTAGGAATTTCCAGGCTGGCCCATTTGTTCTTGAGATAAACCCCAGATATATGTGATTAATTTTGCTGACCCAGAAAATTCGACTTTCTCTGACCTATCAAACTTCATCTTCCCCACTATCCAACACACATCTATTATCTCCAAATGCTGCTGCCATTCTCTAGAGGGACAGAGAAGGCACTTGCCTGGTTCACAGCAACTAACACCTGGCCTTCAACCCATCTAATGGGTCCTCCCTTCATTACTGGGTCAATCACATAAAAAGTGCAGAGCCACTTGAGGTGTGGTAAGCACAGCTACACTGAACATTGAGACACCTAGGAGGATTAAGTTCCACTTCTATGACTTCTAACTCAGGCACTAACTTCCTGTGACCTTGGACAAACCGTCTAGCCCTAAGCAACTCATGTTTGGCAGGCAGCTTTATCTCTAACAATGTAGGGTTGTGGTTGGGAGTGTAAACTCCAGAGGCAGATCTGCAACTTGGTTGCTGTGTGACAAGAAACAATTCCTTTAACTACTCTGGGCCTCAAATTTTTTTTTTTTTTTTTTTTTTTACCTGCATATA
This sequence comes from Felis catus, assembly GCF_018350175.1. NCBI lineage: Eukaryota > Metazoa > Chordata > Mammalia > Carnivora > Felidae > Felis > Felis catus. Next base: position 106,987,041 of record NC_058369.1, read on the forward strand.
ATAGTTCCTACTAAATTAGGCTGTTGTGAAGACTGGATACATTAAGGAATAAAGGGCTTAAAAGAGTATCCACCGAACAGTGAGCACTATGCAAATATTAGTGATTATTATCCATCAAATACAGAGATACGGGGTGGATTATCTCTAGGTTCATTACATTTATAATATTTCATGGGTCTGAGTTTCCAATTCCAGACATGTTTCATTTTCTTCATGAAGCCATTCTCAACTATTCCAACCTATGTTCACCTCTTAAAAAACGAAAACAAAACAGAACAAAACTATAGAATTTACTGTAACATTCATTTAACTTTAGTCAAGGGGTTTTTTGTTCTTAATAATGTAGTAACAGTGATGTTAGTAATTGTAAATGTCCTGACCTATGTTATCCTTGTTCCACATCTATGGTATCCTCACTACGGTGAGCCTCTCTCTAAAATGAGGAGACAGAAATATTCAGAGATTAAGTGACCAACCAAAGTCACCCAGCTAGAAAATAGTAGATAGGGGCCATGTCAGAACCTACACTCTTAGCTACTTTGTTAACTCCCAACTCTACTGTATCTTTACTATCCCTAGCATGTTCTCCTCTCTTCTCCAACTTCCCAGTATACTTTTCGAAGTCAGGGATTATTTGGCTCAGGTAGGCATTTTTGTTTTTTATTAATGCATAAGAACTGTATCCTAAATCAATAAATACTTAAATATTTGTCTATTATCTTGGCATTTTAACTACACAAGTAATTTATACAATTTCTAAAATGGAATAACTAAAAACATGGCTTAAAAATCGTTTGATCTGCTAAACCATTATTTTTTCTAATTGTGAGTTATGGATAGTCATGCGTGTTTCCTAGAGAACACTATGCATAGACAATCTACCATACAAACTAGAGAAAGAATGAGATCTTTCACAAATTTTTAATGTATATGCTTCCACAACTGTAGCATTTCCTCCTTTTGGGCTGGTAATGGAGCAAAATGGAAAGAAAGCTAATGTTTACTTTTTGGAGAATAATTTACTCATTATAGCTATCTAGAGAAGATATATTAGCAGCATTGGTAGGTAGAGGAAATGACATCGCAAACCAAACCTTTTTACTATTAGATCAATCAAATGTAATCATTTTGAATTTGTTTTAACTGTATTGTTGGTGATACTATTTTGAAAACTGTAGCTTATGAAATCCTCTGGCCTCAAAACAGGATATACATTAAATACACACTGACAATGTCTTTCTTTTATAAAGCCACTGAGTTATCAAGTATTAACCTGTGTGCCAAAATTCTGACATAAAATACCTCATTTAATCATTACATCAACCCATTTACTTTCCCTAACTTTTACATAAGAGGCTCAATAAAGTTAGGTGATTGGCCCAAGTTCACAAAAATGCTAAAATGTAGAACTAAGCACTGAACCTATATGAGCTGGCCTCCAAAGCCAACAGGTCACCTTGTGAGATTAGAGCAACTTGAAGATCTCTACTTCAGGGCTGAATAATCCTCTAAGGTTAGTAATTCCAGTATTTCTTTCAGGTACAGCAGGAATCTATTTTTCTTACATTTAGCGTGCAGAGGCCAATTGGTGAAACTCTTAAATTTGAATTTGTCTCCCTGTAGCTTTTGCTTTTCCATGGAAGCTAAAAATATAAGGATTTGTTACCATTAAGAACGAGTACACTAATACTCATGAAATGCTTTGGGTCAAACACATCTAGTCTGGTAGAAGCACAACCACAGCCTAATGTTTGATTCATTGGGGTAGAAGCTATTTTATAAAGATGATCTTGGGTCATTCACAATTTAATCAGCCAATTACTTTTATATGGGCTTCCAGAAGGCCATCTCTAAAGTCAAATATCATTTCTTCACAAGTGGTATTACAGCAAGGGTCCCATGGATTAATTTTTATCATTTAAATAAGAGATGATCATAAAATTAGCACCCTTCTAATATAGTTCTCATCTTGATTATTGCTATTTAACTGGTGAAATTTTTTTCTTCAAGCTGAGTGAACACTATAATTATTATTGCTTTCCATTGTAAAGGTTGCATCTTAATTGAAAAATAAACACTTTTTTAATTTTCAATAAATACATGAACTTCAAAATCAACAAAAACATTGAAGATGCAGGCAATTTTGCTAGACCCACAAATTAAAGTGTCCTTCATCAACCAGAATTCATAACCCGTAATCTTAAACATAAGATGCTAACTGATCTTATAACCTGGCCAGTATCACAAGTACCAAATGTTTTCAGCTCAACTTTCTGCTTATAAATCCCTTATGGTCAAAGCAACAGTAGGTTTGAACAAACACTTCTAAATGTCTTCTGACAGTGTCACTGTGGATAGGTACTGAACTGCAGTGTGATCAATGGTAAAAGGTCAAGCTGTTCTTACAATTATTTTAGAGTATGTATAGAGACAGGCTATAAGTTGGTAGGTACGGATATCATTTCTGAGTATGGCAAAAACAAAAAAAACAACACAACACAAAAAAGTAAATTGATCAAAATGAATGCATTTCATCACAAATATTATATGAATTGTACACTTTATTTCATATATATTTGTAGATATATAGAATAAAAGCTTATAGCATTGCCTTTTATGTCCAAACATACATGTGTAATATATTCCATATAAACACACATAATGTTATACATATCTGTGTGTGTGTGTGTGTGTGTGTGTGTGTGTGTGTGCATGTGTGTGCTGTGAGTGGTATGCAAGTTTTTCTAGGGGAAGGTAATGTCATCATCCCTGTTTTATGTGGAAGGAACTGAGGCACAATGATGTGAAGTTGCTTATTCAAGGTCACATACTATTAAATGGCAGAGATCTGAACTCCAGGGTCCAAGATCTATTACCTTGCTCGTATGCAGTATACTGTTCTCAGTCCCCTGAGAGAATGCCATCACTTCATATTATACGACTTTAGTGTTTGAGCATTAATACTATATAAGAGCATGAACAGATATTTAAAATGTAATGTACTATCAGACAAAATGCCAAATGTGTTGTTCAGCTGACTTCAGCATATTAGTAGCAAATGTCTCTGACCTAATTATATGATACTTTATAGTAAACAGTGTCCCAAACAAAATTTAAAAATTCTCTTTTGAGAGCACCATTATTTTGTTAAGCAAACATTCAGGATTCCTGAAACTAAAGGCTTATGTATACACAGAACTTAACCACATTTCTACAATTCAAAGCATGAGGATGAAGATTTTCATAGAGTCATAGGGAATTTACAGGGCTGTCTACTCCACCCTTAATTTCCATATATGTGTTATTTTGTACGTTACGTTATAAATTAGAAGACACTTATAAATAAGAAACATTTTTATAACAGTTTTATTTTTCCTGAATTTATATCATACAAACATATAGACTTGTACATATGTGCACATGCACTTGGCAAAAATATTTACATGAATTTTTTTCACTTGTGGAGTCACAGCATTTCAATAAATGAGTGGTTGCCACAGTTTGCCGTGTGCTATCGTGTGCACAAGAGCAAATGTCACGTGAGTCCTGGTTCTGCCATTCACTATTTGCAGGACTCTGGTTACTGCACTAAACCTGTATGAGCCTTGTCTGCCCTGCTCCCGTCCCAGGGCACTGTGAAGAGCAAATGAGTTGACGGATGTGAAAATGATCTATGAACTCTAAACTGCTAAGCAAATAAAAAAGGAGATTGGTGCTATCGCTACTATTGTTTTTATCTTTCATTCCATAGCATCTAGCATAATACCTGGCACTCGGGATGTTTGTTGTCTAAACTTATTTTGCATTATGAGGAAAAAAAAGCTTTCTGGTTCTTAACCAAAACAACATGCTGCATTTTACCAAAATAAAGATGCCAGATCTTTAGATGCTAAAACTGTTATCCACTTAACTATATAATTAATATCAAAATGAGAGTATTTTTTTTCTCATTTCATAATCACAGCATTTGTATTTTACTATGCTTCCAATTATTGTAATTTTGCATTAAGGGTTTAGGAAGCATTTTAAAACCAGTCCTAACCAAAAAAAAAAAAAAAAAAAAAAAAGGTTTTATATATTTAGAGAGAAAGAGGGTAGGGGCGGGAGATTTGCTGATGATTAGAATTTGACAAAAAAACAATTTAAGAAAAGTAAGAATGGAGTATTTTAAACAAAACACAGAAGGAGCCATTTGGATATGTGGGTCTCCTTATGTGTACTTCAGGTAACTACCTCTAAATATATATAAACGGATAGGTCTGTACATTCCATAAGCACATTATCCAAACCTTCAGAAATTGCCATTTAAAAGCCAAGGACCTAAATTTTCACTTTGTGATCAATGGGACAGCTTTATCACAAGATGAGGTGACTGAAGTGTATTGATTAGCTGATAACCTTCTAATGCACCGGCCTTTAATCTGCAATAAAACAGTGAATGTAAGGAGAGCTTTCAGAAAGGAATACAGGGCTTGATTTTCCTAGTGGAAAACAATGTCGAGAGGCTCAGTATGGCAAAAGACCCAGAAAAACAGAGCGATGACATCCAGTTACTTGGCTTTCCCAGCAGACCCGTGAGTTGAGGCAACTGTGTCACCTGACATTCTACCCCAGTGCCAAGAACCAGAGTGAAATCAAATCAACATAATAAGGCTGTTGTGTCCATGAGGATGGAGAAAAACAACCTCAAACAGCAGTAAAAGTTCACTTCACAGCATGACTGCCATTTCAAAGGAAAAGCTAACACTACTGAAGTGAACACTTCAGTATTACACATATATCTTAATAGGAATGAGCCATTTTTACCCGAGTCCAGCGGCCTTAACAGTATGTGACAGAACTTTTGCTGGCTAATCTGTGGCTGAAAGAAACCCTAAGAAAACCTTATGGTTGGGCCTTAAATATCAGTATTAAAAGGTTCAGGGGGAAAGGTGGAGAAAGGGGGACAGATTTCTTTCTGATCAAAATTTATCCAGAACTGGGTATTGGCTTCTAGGTCTTGATCATAATTAATGTGAAAAACCCAAAGAACGGTAAACCGTGATTATGTACAAACACATTAAAGCTGATAGAGTAGATAAACAAAAACTTGGCATAAAGATATATCAAACTGAATTTATTCCTTCTTACAACAAAATTACATTTCTACAAATGGGGTAGCAAAGCTTAAATTACCTTCTTTAACAAGAAAATGGTTGAGAAAAATATTTCCTACTCCAGTGTGACAAACTGAGTCTTTGACAAAGAAAAGGTCACCAGTAAGTGGAAGAATCTAGGTTGGTAAAATTCTTATTTGCCATTTTCCCAACACACAAGTAAAGGTATATGATCTTTCTTGTTTAAAATCACAGAACAAAATAACCTTTCTGGACTTCAGGGTTTTATCTTTACAACAAGAGCATGGGTATCATTAATCTATAATGTCTCGCCGAGCAGCAGCTCTGAGATTGTCATGAATATTTACTACTACTTAGGTGATTCCATGAGCCCTACTACTCTGACCAGTACCAATGCTAATACTCCTGCTGGATAAGTAAGAGAAAATCCTCGAGGCAGGAAAAGGCAAAGTCTACAGCCTAGATGAGAAGCAGAAGAGTTCCTAAGTAGTAAGCCCTCCCATCTTCCTTTCCCATAGCTATGAGCTCAACTAAGTTCACAGAACATCTTTCTTAGGACATACCCCTATGGAAAGGTTCTCTTGGTCTCTATCTACCTTGATAAGAAGAATTTTATCAATATCAGTAACAATAACATCAATGTCCGGTATGAAGAACACTCTTCGTTAGTGATGGAAGATTGTTTTTAAGAGTAGTAACAGCTGGTGTACAAAGGACAGGTCAACGATTTCTGTCTCTAAGGGTACCTGGCTGGCTCAGTCAGTGGAACAGGCAACTCTTAATCTAAGGGTCATGATTTCAAGCCCCATGTTGGGTGTACAGCTCACGGTAAAAAAAAAAAAAAAAAGAGTAGTAGTGGTTGTGAAACTTTTACAAGTGGGCTAAGTACTGACCCTCAGGAAGGGAGAAGATCTCCCCAGACAATGCAAGTACGAGCTGGAGATCTGACCTATAGAATTTCAATCACCTCATGCCTTAGGTATTTGAAAATCTTATGCCCTAGGTTGTTTGTGTTAAGTAGAGAATAGTGAAAACTGTATTGTGAGATTTGAACATCAAATAATATTTATTAGAGAGCTTTCATCTGACAACAGGACTGATCACTGATAATGTCACTTAAGGACAAATGGCTTTCCATTATCCCTCTAAGAAAAATGAAACGTGGAAAAATAGAAGCAGGTAAGTTAACATTAGATTTCAAATGACTTAAGCCACCTGTGCATAAATATGTTTAAAGCATTTTTTTTTTAAGATTCTAAATATCCAAGAAGCTATTCATTCAATTCACTGAATACCCACATGTGAATTATACCAAGATGTGTAGGACATGATCCATCCTCTATAAACCAACTTAAGTATTATTAAAATTGAGATATATGTAAAGCATTTATGAGCACATAGAATTCATTAATTCTGACTAAGATAAGCAAAGAACAAATGGCATTCATGAATGAAATGACTCACGAATGAGTATGATATCAAAAATTAGGGTAGGTCGGGGCACCTGGGTGGCTCAGTCGGTTAAGCATCCGACTTCGTATCAGTTCATAATCGCACGGTTCGTGAGTTCAAGCCCCACATCGGGCTCTGTGCTGACTGCTCGGAACCTGGAGCCTCCTTCAGATTCTGTGTCTCCCTTTCTCTCTGCCCCTCACCCCCCTCTCCCTTTCAAAAATAAACATCAAAAAAAATTTTTTTTAATTAGGGTAGGTCAATATTCTGCATATATAATTGCCAGTGGAGTACATGACTCATTTAAAGACATAAGATAATCTTCTTAGTCACTATCACAGGAATTTAGGCATAGTCTAAAAGAGGTACAAACACAGACACTGACAATAATCCACTGGAAAATCTAATGGCCATAACTTTGAGCAGAGTACTTTTTGTAGATCAGCATCTAAATACACAATGACTATTCACTCACACTGTCCCCTATACAATTTCAATCCCTTGACATGGGACGAATACAACCTTATTTATCAGTTGCATGCAGTTGAGAATGCAAGTTCCATGAGAGCAGAGGTATTTTTCTTGTTTGTCCACCACTGTACTATCAGTGCCTAGACAGAACATGACACATAATACACTCAAAAGGTGTTCATTAAGTGAATAAATTTTTAGAGTCTTATAAACCTACTTAACATCCTCAATAAAAATACACAACTATGGACATTTGCATCAGAAAATAATTTAAACTAAAATCTCATAAGTAAAATAAGAATTGTTATGCTATTAAGATTTATTATTCATATTCCAAATCATAAAAACCAAAGTAATGGATATGGCTCACATTTGTATGAATACAATCACTCCAATTTTGCAAACAGAAAAAACAAAAAAAAAGATTTCCCTATAGTAAGACATAAATAAAGAAGCAATCACAATTCAAGCCTCTTCTATGGGATCTAAAATCACCCCTAACACAATCGTAAAGCCAAAAACTAGGAGTTAACTATGAAACAAACTTCTGACAGGTTTAACAATATGGCCCATACAGCAAAATGAACTTCTTTGCTGAAGTTTAGATTTAAATAATAGTCAGAATGCATATAAAACCATTACACAAAGGTTATACAAAGGTACTTTTTCTAACTGAAAGTTTAATCAGGCATCATATAAACCGGATTTCAATCTGGCCATTCCTGATATACTGTCAATAACTGAGTTCTTGAGTTAACATCATCCTCACCTACTGTCAAGAGCAAGCAATGCTTGTTGGGGGTGTAATTCGTTACATTTTTAAAAAGCAACCACCACTGGTTTGTTCCCAGGTTTTGGCACCAAAAAAGAAGGAAGTCAACCACATCAAATCAACCATTTTTACTTACTGCTACACAGTACAAACCATCATTAAAAGAAAATTCAATAACAGAATCAAATACATACTGTGCATCTTAAGTAGATGTTTATGTTATAAAAGAGGGAGAGTAGAAAAAAATGGTAAAAATAAAAACCCATAAAAACACTAAACACACAGTTATGACATAAAGGTCCACATGTACTACTTTAGTTCAAATTATTTCTTCTTTATATCTGACTCCATAAAATTTACATCTCTTATGAAATGGCGACCCAAAAATGTATTTATTTTCATGACTGCTTTGACCTTATTTGCAAATACTAATAAATGTTGTTTTTTGCTCTTTTTTATTCATTACTATACATAAATATATGTATGTATATTAAAAATACTGGAACAAAGAATATAATATTTTATGTAAGCTTTCCAACAAATACTGTTTAAGCTTTTAGCTTAATAAGCCCAGTAACTGCATAATGATATATTAATTTAATATTAAGTAAAATTTAACCAAGATGGCACAGATCACTTGCCCTAAAATAATTTGTTACTAATTATAGGCAGAGTAAATGGAAAGGATTTATTGGCATACTTTCTTTGATCATATTACTGAAGTCAATTTCTAGGATAATGTGTTAAACTAAAGGCCAAATTTAAGAGGACATATAAAATAGGAAAGAAAAAGCTAAAAACTTGGAAGTGAAATGTATAATTTCAGTTTTCAGCCATAACAAAGCAACAAACTCCAGTTTTGTGGGGAGTTGAGTGTTACTTTGTCTTTTGGTTTTCACTCTGAACCATCTACCTTAGGAAGAATGAGATGATAAAAACAAAAATTTTGAAAAGAATCTATCAGAACAGACTTGATTAAAACTGATGCAGATTTCTAGCTATAAGTATATAGTCACAGTAATCTCTATTTACACATATTTCTCCATTAATTGTGGTTTTTCTAAAGTCTACCTTTTTATATTCAGCAAGCATTCACCATATTAGATACTAACACTTCTTTTTTCCTTGAATGTGGAAAAAGTGCCACAATCATAATGTGTTCCAGGCTGCAGAGATTATTTATTTCCTTGTCATTTTACAGATAAGTAAACAAAGGTTACCTGACATGTCCAAGGTGTATGATTTAGAGTTTGTTTCTTCTATTGAACTTGATAGATTCTAGGTTATCTAAGGCAAAGTTTCTTATAAGATGTAGCTTTTTTTCTACTGGCTTTGGGTCTTCATTTGAAAAATACGTTCTTGGTGAAATAATCTAGCACCAAACTGCTTGTTTTGCTGACAAGGTCGTCACCAGACGCTAAACTGTGATAAGCATAATGCAGATGTGCACAACCAATGGATGGTCTGATGACGACAATCCCTAGTGGATGCACCTGGAACTGGGTGGGGCCACCACCTGTTGGTTCTCTGATGGGAACCAACCCTTATAAGGGGCTGACCCCTTATAAACTGGAGGGGAAGATCCCTTACAAACTAGGACTGATTCTACTATGACCAGGATCTACAGTGAGCAATGACTGTCTCAAGGTAAATGTAAGAGAAAAGAAGTAGAAAGTCATCTTTGGAACTGGAAAATACAAATAATTCTAACAAAGACAAAAAAACTAAGGAGCTATTTTAACAATATCATTTTTCTATAGACTTCATTTTTAATTTCCTGATGTATTTAAATAAGAAAATGACAGTGTATTACTTACATAAACATTTCCAGAAACTACATGTATCACATCATGAATTGTATATGTTTATGAATAGTAGAGCCCATCCTAAACTTAATTGCAAAAGACTGATACCGCTGCCGTTGTTGCACAAGTAAGTAAATGACAACTAAGCGAAATGCCTGACCCTGTGTGTGTGGAAAGCCTACATCAGAATCCTCTAACAGCTCATTAGAAATTAGGGGACTCAATTCCACACCTGAAAGTCAAGCTCTCGTAAGATAGGGAACATGAAGCTGCATTTGAACAAGCTTGCCAAACTATGCTTGTTCATTTCCAAGTGTGAATAAGATTACTGGACTTCTGTAGAATTGCATATCTGAGTACTTTCAATATATTAATTAAAACACATTTCAAATGCTTATCTTCTCAAATGGGGTGCAAGATAAAATCTAAACCTGATAAATTAAGAAGTTGCAGTGTAAGGATATTATTTAACATGTGGCATAAATGAAAAGGCATTAGAAAGAAAGAAAGAAAGAAAGAAAGAAAGAAAGAAAGAAAGAAAGAAAGAAAGAAAGAAGAAAAGAAAAAGGTTGCCTAAGGAAAATGGGGAATGATCTTATTTGTGGTTTTTTTTTCCTACTCTATGAACATACTGCTTTGATAAAATATTCAAAAAGACAAAAAGAAAAAGAAAAAAGCCCAATACACCTGAAACAACAAAAACAATACACAAAGGAAACAGAATCTTCAAGCGCTAGCTACAGCTTAGATCTCAAGCAATACTACCTAAGATGAGGAAGGCAGGAGGCTACTCATCCTTGAAATGGATGGTTTGAGTCTGACTATAGTGGCATGTTTAAAAATGCCTCAATTTTTTTTTTAAAGAAAACAAAACACAGTAACAAACTCATGTTCCCAAATCCCAGAAATGGAATTCCTGTCTGAATATATGCTCACCTTCTGGTAAAGAAACTGTAGGAATGAAAGACAATGTCTTCCTGGCCAGTCATATCCAAAAAGTGAAACAGGCAAGAAAGGTTTCAAAATGAGTAATAAAAAGCAAACTTAAAAAAAAAAGCAAACTTTTATAAAGTACTCACTGTATGTGTAGAAAGGAACACAGTGCAAAAAGATAGCTTAGTAGAAAAGCAGAAAAAATAAACAAAAATGACACATGCATGGAACTTCCCTATCCAGGATAAGGACGTGTTAATTTAAAAGAAATTATTCAGTCAGGGTCTGCATACACTTCTCTGGCTTCAGTTTCTTAAAAAGAAGATATGCAATAGTAATCTGTTAAGGTCCTCCCTCCCCCGGCCCCATGTAACTGCAAAAAGGACCAAAGTACTATGTTTTTTTTTTAATTTTTTAATTCGTAAGAAAAAGAAGTATAGCTACGACTTTTATTTATTTGAACAAGGTATCACCCACGTAATAGAGGCTTTAAACAGCTGAGACCCCACACGCTGGTTTGTCCTAATTCTTTTCAGTTGGGCCACCAGTGCCATATTACAAATTTCAATTGAAGTATATAAACTTGCAAGCTTTTAATATTTGCTTTGTGATGCACAAACATAGCAGAGTCAAGGTTATTATTATTCCTTTAATGACACTATTCTAACTGAATTCCATTCCACTATTCTTTCTTGAGTGTAAGAGAAAGGAGTACAGTTACAAAGATCTATCCCGCTGGGAATTTTTGCATAACCCTGGTTATACCCCTGGGAATGTTCTGGGAAGAGGTAAAATGTAAATGAGAACACCATCTATCATGTGAATCACTTAGAGAAAACAATGAAAGGAACTAATATAACCAAATGGAAGCAAACTAGTTAGAAAACTTGTATTATTGCAGTGAAGAAAATGATATGCAGTAGATTTCAAAAGATGAGTGCTACAACTAAAATGTAAAGTATGTAGTTTAAAATATAAGATTATTAATGTATAAATTTAAAGCACATAATCTACAAAAATTCAGTTTATATATATAAATGTGCATCTAATTTGGAAAGATAAGGCTAATCTACCTTCTAAATATTCTTTAAATTCTCTTTTCTGAAAAAGACAGAATTCTACTTCCTCTGGACTAAAGCATATCTTAAAGTAATTCTGCTTTATTCAGCAGAGTGTCTGAGTTCTGAAAAGATTTGTTTCTAAGTCATAAACAATTTGTGATAGCCGAGTAATCTTTTCTTTCAGCCTCCATTCACTTCCCAGGATGGACTTGTAGGGAGTTGTTTTGTTTTTGTTTTTGTTTTTTTCATTTGCTTTTGATGTCTACATAGGTGTTCCAAAAGTCAGCACCCTTCAAAAACGATCAGCAGCAAGCTATAGATCTTTCTATTCTGGATTTCCAATTGACATGTTTTAGAAGTAAAAATAAAGAATGGGAATATTTTTAGGGAAACCCCAAGTATTATGGTTTAATCTCATTTTCACCATGTTTGAATGCTCTGTTCTCTACTTTTCTACATAGATTTACACATTACAGACAAATGTATGCTCTGTAATCCAGTGTTGAACAGACTTTAGCTGTTCATTCTCCTAACCTACATTTATCAAAGGGCTAAAGCAATAAAAAGAGAAGCATTTTATGTGGTTGAGGTAGGTAAGGAAATCTGGTTATTTACATTTGAAAAAAGGGCCCCATAGAATTTGTAGATGGGCCACACAGAGGGGGTGGGGTTTCTTTCTATTCCTAGAGATAGGATGCCTCTGCTCCACTAGGCATTCCCAGAGAAGAATCAAACATTTGTATAGGGCATTTAGCAGACAATCTAACCTTTCAGTTCCAATATTTGATAACCTCCTGCCTCCAGAAATCCTTAGCATTTAATTCATATACCCTATTTCTCTTTTTAAATCATTTTCCTTTGTTCTGTTCTCAATGAATGAACATCGAAATTAGCTGTTCACCATCTTCTGAACAATAGTTTTTTTATGTCAATGAAAATGTGAAATAAAGCACATCTCCATTTCCTTTTCATTAGACTATTTCAGATTTATTTTCACCTTTGTTTAGAGGTCTCCTTCATAATTAGGTGTTTTATTCACAAGTCCCAGAACCTCACTTGTTAAACTGTAAATATTCACTACTGAGGACAAATAAAACTTTACCATTGTGAAAATGTTTGGCTAAACAATCATGGTTTTAGCATGTTTTTCCAAAATGAGATTACATCTATTGTTTTAAGGCGTGATCATGTATTTCTACCTTAAGAAGGGAATTAAGACTTTGAAAAGACTTAGGAGGAAAAAAGTCCTAAGAAGCAGATCACATTTAGGGTAACCACTTTATCTTCTGTGCTGCTGTATTTGCTAAACAGTTATGCTCCTAATCCTGCAACAGTTTAGTCTTATTGAAGAAAGACATGTATCTAAAATGTTACAAGGTGCTGTGGAGTCTCACTCTGCAGGGTATGGATGGCAAGACAAAGTCAGGAAAGACTTCAACAAGGTGAAGCCTACGGGGAGACTGGTGGAGTAGGAGGTCTGCCACCACCACAGAGCAAAAGCACAAGTTTAAAAAAGCAAAATGAGCCACACGTACAAAGGCAGAGAGACCTAAAACAGCTTCATCTGTTCCGAGACCTGAAAAATTAGAAGGGCTCTAGCTCAGCAGATAGGGAGGAACCAGGTGCTGGGCTGGCAAAAGTTAAAACTGACACAGCAAGTCGAGGTCCAGATTGTAGAATAATGTTCTGGAAGACTTTGCTCCGAAGGGAGTTTAAGGAGAAAATTAACAAGGTCAGACAGCTATGTATTAATGCCACTGCAGAGAATGCATTGGGAGGAGGGAAAACTGAAGGCAAGAACACCAATCAAAAGGCTTATGCACTAGACCAGTCAAGACAGAATGTGGATGTGAACCCAGAGCATGAAACAGAGATAAGCAGAGACCACAAAATGAAGAGATTTTTGAAAGGCAGAATCAACAACTTGGTAAGGCAAGCAACTGAAAGTGTACAGTAAAGAACTGGGAGGGATTGAAGATAAAGATTTCCCGCTTGGATGGTGATGTCATCAACTGGGAAAGGCAAGGGAAGCGGACGAGAGAGGCTGATCAGGAAAAATTGTAACAATAATTTCCACACTGGCCTGGCTGAGCAGGAATTGTCTGTGGAACACCATGGGTAACAGTGTTTTACGCCAATGCCAAGCTAAGAGCGGAGGGTTGAGTCCGGATGTGTTGCATTTTTCTGACTTGGCACAAGCATCAAGGATGAGTTGGTGGAGCAGTGAAGATGCCCAGTAGACAGGGGCAGAGGGGACACACACGCTAGAGATAATGATGTGGGAGACATCACTACACAAAACTGGGCTGACCACTACCTCAGCCAAGAGCCACATGTCTATTCATATCTAAGGTCATAAAAATTAAACAAAAAAATTCCCATCTTCAGTCTCATGAACCACACTTCATGTGCCCAGTGAGCAATGTGTTTAGTGGCTATAATGCCAAATGCTTCAGGTACAGATCACTTCCATCATCACAGATAGTTCTATGGGACTTTGCAGGGATGGCACATGTTAAATAAGAGCAAAGGCTTGCAGACAGAACCCTAGGGAAACAGAAGGGCAGGAAGATGAGTGGAGTGAAGAGGAGTTATCAAAGCAGTAAAAAGGGAAAGGAAAAAATCACCCCACTGTGGACCAAGGGAAGAAAGAGTTCAAGGACACAAAAGAGTCAAGAATTTGAAAAACTGAAAAGACATCAAAATAAGAAAAGGAACGAATTTGTATTTTTTGGTAGTGATTTTACCCTTGCATTTGGTATAGTATTGGAAGCATTACCAATTTCTTCAGATGTAAAATGACTCAAGGAGAATACTTCTCCCACTCAGATGACAGGTTTAACTTTTAGAAAACACTCAAATGTCCAGAAAGAGCAATGCCAGAAGTGTGACCATTCCCTTCCCACACTGTAAAGAAGAAAGGCAGGCCTTGCCTAGCCAGCATCCTTAGATGTCATCTTTCTGGGAATTTCTAAGAATCTCTAATTAGTTCTATATCATTGTTGAATAGGCTTCTTGAAATCGTATTCTAATAACTATATTCAGACATTAAACAGCACACAAAATTATCTTCTCAGATCAAAAATTAAGCTGAGAGAAGACCAGTTACCAGGGGATGGGGGCAGTGGGGAGTTAGTTTTTAGTAAGCACAGAGTTTCAGTATGAGATGATGAGAAAGTTCTGGAGGTGGCCAGTGCCGATGTTTGCATAACAACGTGAGTGACACTGAACTGCCCACTTATAAAATGGCTAAAATGGTAAATTTTCTGTTACGTATATTTTACCACAATTAAGCAAAGAAAACTGTAATAGAGCTCAACTAAAACACAGGAGAGGATATGGATATAACCTCTCACAACTCTTGACACCTGGGAAATTGAAAACACCAAACTTAAAAGGGAAAAACATGGCTTACAGACATCTGTTTCTCAAAGTCACAGAGGTATCTGCAGGAGATGTGTGATATTAGGTGTGAGAACATGGTTTTGCTAAATTGTAAGGTGGAAAGCATTTCTGGTAGCTATTGATACTGCCCCCTGTGAAACTGTCAGTGGTCTGGAAAAAATGAAACAAGTTAGAGCTTTAAGTGGTACTAATGAATGAAAACGTATTAGGTCAGTTTCATAATCAAGATGGCATTTATACCCCTTTCTTTACTATTTACACCTCAGGTCAACAGCTGTAGTTAGTTGGTAGAATGGCAAAGCCTAAATAGAGAAGGAACCCCCGAGGCAGCCATGTTTGTACAAGCATAATGCTCACTCGGGGATTCCTGGGAGGCGAGCATCCTGTGAATCACAACTCACGCATTCTCTGACAGGCCCTAGAGCAAGGCTCAGGGAAAGAAATACTGGAAGGGATCTTAAGAGAAGCCAAGGGCTCCGTCCATGCGTCTTACTGTAACTAGGAAGCAGAAAACGAAGGTAAAAACTAAATCAAAACAAGTGCAAGTTCATGAATGTAAAATAATACGAGCGAATGCATTTGTATAAGTTATTCAATAAATAATCTCACATGGATGTTAACTACTGACTTTCTCCCACCAGCATTTAGTCTTTTTCTCGTGAACGTAACAAAAAAAATTGTAAGTAAACACTTGCACGTTCATGGATCGTACCCTATTTCTTCTCCGAGGATATTAACCAAATACAGAGAATAGGACCATCTTTTAATCAAAACAGTTTTCCTTGGCTACTCTTTGGAGCTCTACTCAGATCATATAGGGACCCTGCTGATGTCACAACTTGACAAATATAATCATCTCATGACTGTAAGCTAGAAAGGTACCAACATAATGCAAGAACAGACACTGGAAGTAGAAACCAACCAGAGAGAAAGAAGGAAAGAAGGAAACAAGAAAGACAGAAAAATTCAAGAGATGAGTCATACTATACTTACAACTTTCAGTCTGATAGTCTGGCACAAACTGCTCATCATTGTCAGGTACCTGAGCTGAAGAAAAAAAGAAATTAAAAAAAAATTAAGAGAGAAACTGCCAAGGCATAAGGAATGTCAAGTAAGATCTTTCAAGTAAGATCTTTTTCAGCTCCGATCAAACCTGTGATTATTTGCCAATGAGCTCCTATTTCAACCGGTATTGACGGCCATACTTGGGAGGGAAAATAGAAGCAACCATTGATGTCAACTAGAAAACATTTTATGTCAGAAATGTAATTGGGGCAGTTGTGGTCCCTCTGACTATCACCTGCCAGATGGAAATAAGAGAGACATACAAAATAGAAGAAGCTACAGGATTTCTATTAGCTGCAGTGCTTCTTTGCAAGAATGAAGTAAGAAGTATTTCAATTCACTCAGCCAGTGCTTCAGCAGCCCATCTAAATTAACTACACAATTTCTTTCAAACGACGTGCAGCTACACACATCCCTCTGTTTTTTCAGAAATGCCTGCTTCTGGTATGTTCGGCCTATTGCAAATTAGACTGCCATAATTAAAAATGTTTGACCTAAATTTGGCCAAAATAGGCTACAGACTTTTTTTTTTTTTTTAATGAAAGCATTGTCTTTGATTTTGGTCGTATATAAGACAATATTGTATTTTAGTGATTGTGTCATAATACAGTAGAAATAATAAAAATAAAGTCAATCTTTTCATACCAAGTATTTTCCTGGCAACTATACAACACTAATGAAAAGAATATCAGTAGTTCATCAACCCTCACGTCAAATACCTTCCCTATTTTTAGTAAAGGAAAAAAATACTGAATAGCAAGGACTTAATGCATTCAGCAGCCATCAAAACACAAGGACAGTTTTTCGCTTCTAAAAGATTTTCATCACGGTTGATTCAGACATCAAAATAACCTATTCCAAACTAACAAGATATTGCTAAAACAAGTTTTCGGGTACACACACAGATATACATACTCACATACACACAAACTACATAAAACAGAAGTTAGTTACTTTTAATTTAGTAAAAATAGGAGTTGTTCTATTTAACTTTAGCTATGATGTGATTACTAGTATTACTTTACTAGTATTATCTAATACTGAAACGTTTTATCCAGTCAAGTCATATTAAAATAAATGTCAATTAATTTTTTTTAAAAAGAGCCTACTCTGAATGGGGAAAGTTTATGAACAGAATCACTCTTTGCTGAAAAAGTTTTGGATTGGTAGTTGAATGATTTAAGAAAAATTCCCTATAAAAAGGAATTCTGTATTAAAATTTTTGTATAAAAAAGAAATACAACATAAATAGGATTAAGCATTCTTTTGTGTTGGCTTATTTAATCACATTTTTTAAACGGGAAATATCCGGCTGAATAAAATTTATATCATGTTTTCAAAAGGAGAACCAATGAAAATCTTGCCAAGTATTAAAATATATACAATGTGACATTAAATTCTTTCCTAACGTTCTCTGTGAACCAGTAGATCAGCTTATTAAAGACAAATTCCATCCTCTGTCACCAAAAATGTTAAGAACTTTTTTCCAAGCTATTAACTGATCAACCTATAATAAAAGAAGAGATTTCTTTTGCCCCCTTCATATTCCACTAATGTCTGCTACCATGGATAACGAAGGTCATGCGAACTTCAAATCATAGTTTTAGGACTTCCTTTCAGTGTAAACTACATGCATTATTTAACCTATTTGAACTGTATTTTATTCCTCGGTGTAAAAGTGTTAATACAGGATTTCTGTGACAACTACATGGAATTCTAAATGTGACTTATTTTTTCCAAACTTTCACCTCTCACCCACTTCTTTCAATTCACACACACACAACTCCTCCCGTCATTACAATGCACGTTACACATCTTCAGCTCTCGGGAATTATATTGGAAAGGGATTAAAAAAAAACTGCTACAATTTGTACATTAGTATTCTCTAACTATAAACATTTTTTCACATTACAGTAAGCTTCATTTTTCTCACAGAGTTGTACAAGTAGAGTTTTCACACCAAAAAAAAAAAATGTTTTCAATATCTACTTAATAAATAACAGCACGTAGACAGAACCAAATCCTACACATTTTTCCATCAAATCCACATGTTTTGGTTTGCCTTCGAAATTAACAGCTAAACAGACATAACTATTGAGATGCAAAATTATCAGCCACAGCAATTACTATGCTTTTTAAAAGCCAACATTTACAAGAATCTAATAAAAATGTAATATCCCTTTACAGGAATAGTTAAAAATAGCTGGTGAGTAACAAAAATATATTTGTAACTGAATATGCTGGTATGAGTGTCCTAAAGGCCAGACATTATTTTTTCCTTACTATCATAAGACAAAATTGCAACTCTGGGATACATATCACTGCAAGAGAGACATAAAAATCACTGATGATTTTTTTGATACGTGGTATGTGCTGGAATATGTTGGGGAGCAAAAAAAGCAAAATTTTAGAACAAGCTGGAAGTTATACTTCCAGATACATAGAAAATAGGTGCGTAACAATTTGTAAAAAGAATAAGAATACGAATTGCTGTAGAGCTGCTATTTCTGTTCTAACTCTTTAACATACTGAATAAATACTTCACACTTATGCCTGAACATATTACAGAATTTTAACAAAAAACATATGACTCACATTTTCACAGAAGCTAATCTTAAGGAACTGAATAGACCAAATGAAGCAGGCATGCTACTTAAATAGACAAAGGCTTAAGTATACTTCTAATTTCAAGTTAGAGTAAAAGGAAAGCAGTTAACGAAAAACACACGTTGGATCTGGGCAAGGAAAATATGACAAAGTATTGCCACACTCGTATCATGCGTTTCCTTTTTTCCTCAATTCACGGGAATTCTGTGAAGTAGCAAACTACAGCTGCCTGAAAATGTGTGGCAAGCCATACCAACTCCAAAGTGGAAAATTAACAATAGAGGCCAACCTTTAAAAAAATACTATTTTCACTGCTATCTATTATCAGCTATGCTTGCAATAATCACCTTTGGGGAATGAAAATGTTTCCCCACACTATGTAATTAAAGAGGAAGGGGAAGAGTAAGAAAGGACAAGGGGGAAAAGTATATACCAAAAGACCAATAAAAGGCTTTCAAGAAGATTAAGCATGTGGATTTTATTGGTAATAGCTGGAGTGGCTCTATCAGTTCATTGCACATTAATAGACAAGTTGCCATCAAGTCTCAGGACTTCAGCTTTAAAAGGGTAGTATCTGCACTCTCAGCTATTTGCTTTACCTAGATTATTATCCAAAGTTGTTCTCTCTCTCTCTCTCTCTCTCTCTCTCTCTCTCTCTCTCTTTACTGCATAGCAATAAAGACTATGAAAAACAAACTCAAAAATACTAATCATGATTCAGATGTCACAGCATCACAAACCCTCGTTTTTAGTTTCAACATACTTTTTTAACTAACACTTCCGGGCACGGTGGCAGTTTGTAAATAGAGTTCCTTTATTTTTATGCTTATGCTGAGCTTTCAGATGAAATAATAATGACTTAAGAAAAGGTGAGAGTTTAAATATTTTCCAAGGTTGGCTGCAGGCAACCTGTTTCTTACAAACTAGGTGTCCGTGAAGTTTTCTTGTAAAGCTATGAAAAAAAAAAAGTGGGAAAATTAAAAATGGAACAAATGGCAAGTATAAAAGGGGTTAATATTTAATTAAAACCAGTTCTATCCACTGTAACAATGACCTGGAGCCAAACAAGGCGGAAGATGTATGAGTCATTCTTTCTGCCTGTGAATGAGACAGCTGATCTCCTCAGCAATTCCTCCAGACAAGCAGGCAGAACTGGAGTTCTGCCTCCATTCACAAAAACACAGTCCAGCATGAGCCATGTGGCCCAACCACAATCTTTTCATGTCACACCCTTCCAGAGAGCTAAAGCAAGTCAACTTGAACTTGCAATAAACACACCGATTTTATCGCTC
This sequence comes from Felis catus, assembly GCF_018350175.1. Lineage (NCBI taxonomy): Eukaryota > Metazoa > Chordata > Mammalia > Carnivora > Felidae > Felis > Felis catus. The sequence continues at coordinate 107,007,021 of NC_058369.1, forward strand.
TATCTCAAATACAGCTCGGGTTCATTAAGGTATACATTTAAATAAATGACAAGTTTACAAAATTAAATCTATCTATCTAGACATCTATAGACAGATAGATGATCGATGGATAGACTGACTGATTTATTGCGTCCTGCTTTATAGGGTAACTTGTCACAAAAACCTAAATGTCTAAAACTAGGAAGGAAGAAGAAAAGGAAGAAAGGAAGGAAGGAAGGAAGGAACTAAGAGAATGGAGAGAAGGATGGAGGAAGCAAGGATGGAAAAAATTCATTGAAGAAATGCCTTGTTTTTCTTGCCTATTATTCAGATTTTCTTTATCCTGACATTAGACTAGATTATTGCTGAACTTTGTAGCCTTTCACTTTGAACCAAAGAATTAGAAACGAGTTGCTCTGAATAAACTTAAATTTTATTTTAAATAAAAGTAAAACAACAAGAAAATCAACCTTTGCACAGTGGCATTCTGTGTAATCCTAAAATGAAGCTTCGGGCCACGGAACAAAATAATCATGAAGCCACTAAGCCTGGTTTTATACCACATCCGCTTTTAAAATTAAAATGATTGTACCAACATATAAGCATTAATTAATATGGCAGTATAAACATATTTAAAGAGACAAAAAAAGAGAGAGAGAAAGCTTTTCTGCATGACAGAGACATCTCTAATACTTGATGCTCTAAAAAAAAAGAAAACAGTACGTTTTAGTTGTCTTTAGCCTCAAATAAGCTTCAATTCCTAACATTAAACTAACCTACAGTGACTTGAAAACTTAAGTGTGGCTGAAGAGCTGTTGTTTCTATTTTCTCTAATACTACGGAGGTCTGACATTATTATTATCATTTTAATTACAAGCTTGTACACAGGTCAAAGGGAATAAAGTTATATTATTAAATCCAAAACATGACACATTTCTTGTAACTGAACCAGAAAAGCAGTATTTCATTAACACTCCTTAGGACCTTCCGGAAAAACTGTATCTAAACTATACCAGATCCAAGATCTATTTAAACAAAGTTTGGTGGGTTTTTTTGGTTTTTTTTTTTTTTTTTTTTGGCTTTTTGTTTTGGTGAGGGGGGTGGTTTGCAAGTAGACTCTAGATAAAAAGGCATTTATAGAATTCCAATAAATATTTAGAAATAGAATACATTTACTTTACCTGCTATCTTTTAATCAAGTCCAAATGAGAAGTCTTGCTCTCATATTTTAGAATATTTCTTGTTACAACAAAAAGAAGGGTCACGCCCCTCCCCCCTAAACATGAAATGATTCTTGCTCAAAACTAAGAAATAGGATGGACTTCGGTAATTTGATGCTTTATCCTCATTTCCTGTTTTACGTAAACCACACAACATAACGTAGTTTTTAAAATCTTTAGTTTTTACCGGATCACATTTAAAAGAAAAAACAATATATTAATGGACACATATCCAATTTATGTTCCATTTTAACAAGAAACAGTTATAATTTTTGAAAAATTAAAATGAGTACATTAGGACCAGGGTGCATTGTGGGTGGCATTATGTAAGGCGAGTAACCACAGCACCTATTATTTAAAGGGACTTCATTAGAAATTATTTTGAATGTAAATTTAGTATCAGCCACTGAAGTAAAGGCAGAAGTCTCTACTGTTAACTCAACCTATTATTTGAAGGTCACACAACACAAAAGGGAAAAAAACAAAAAAAGAAGCCCTATCTGCCGGAAGCAATAACTTTTGGTGTAGAAAGGCTGTTCTTGAAGAGAAAACTTAGATTTAAGTGTGGTGGCAGCAGGAAACTTAACTATAACACCACTGAGAAACATTCTACCCTGTGGCAGCAAATCACTGTTGACTTTTGTCCTTAATATTACTGATGAAATGGAACCTCAAGAACATCTAGATCCACACCAAAAACAATGTTCAAAATGTGCTATGTATTCACATTAGATACATAGGAAATTTACGGTTTCTCTTTAAGTTATGTTAGTAGGTAAGCTCTACTAAGCAACTTTGGAAGAATGCAATCCTTTTTAAACTCAACTTTATATCCTTCTAGTTATCTTCCTAACACACAAAAGGATCCATTTTAACTACCAATTTCTAGGACACCATTCACTACAGCATCACTTAAAACAGGATGTTAAGAGTAAGACATTACCATGATGTTGATAGGATTGATATATGAACTCATTATTTCATGAGATCAAACAATTGAAATTGCCTTTCTGTCAGTAGCAATCTAATTCAAAAGAAAAAGAATCAATAAAAAATTGTACATAGTAAAATTATAAAGCGGCTTTGGCAAAATTTTAAAAAGACACATATTATTTTTTTAAGTGCTACTCTGGTCACTGAAAACGTTATCTTTTCAATTTTCTTCAGAATGAGATGTGAATACATTAAATTGTGGTATATATGTTAACAACATTTAAATTTCAGGGTTAATACTTAAAAAGTGATACTAATACAAAGTTACATTCTTCACAAACATATTTTTGATCCTGCTTAAAAATGTAAAATACACTTCCATTCTTCCCCCTAAATTAGAGGATATTAGCAAATTGAGAATACTGGCTCCAACCTTCACCCTCAAATAGTCCCGCCTTATCTACCCCAATTTGTCCTTAGATGTAAAACACATTTCATAATTCATAATATTTTACCTATGACTAATCCCTATGTTGCACTTTGAATCTAATTTATAAAAATTCTTACAGGAAAAAACAAATTAAACACTCTAGGATATATCATTTCCCAAGTATTTAGGGGCTTCGATAACTTTTTAAAAACATAACTTTCATTGGACACAACTTGACTCATATCTAATATGATTTTTAGACCTGTTTAACTTCCCAGTGGGACTCTAACTCTTGAGAGAAACTTGGTTAATCGCCCATGATCTTTTTTTTTAAAAGGGTCAAGAAGCCTTAAAATTCCATGGTCACTTTCTTGGCTACCAATCATTATGAAAAGAAATATAGAAACAGTTCATAGTCTGCCAATCTGGTAATGTTTTAATTTGTGGACGTCCAGAAGGACATAAATAGGCAAACCTAGCTACAAATAATCTACTGTAATTTTAAGATCTGTTCTGAGTTCAACACGTGGGATAAGTCAAGTTAAAACGCTAAAGCAAATAATATTATTATATAGAGTTGCTAAAAATACAAATAAATGTGCAGTCTATTAACAAATAGTAAAAAAGAACTCTCCATTATTAAGATTTAAAAAATCATAGTAACAGCATTATGTTTATATCATGATAGAATAAATTAACGTAAACTCTTTTGAAAACTGTTTACATTATTCTAAAATGCAGCCTTATCCATAGTTTATAAACAGCCACCCACCTGGGTATTCGATAAAACACCCTGAGGATTAATTCCTGAACTTATTTAAGCTTATGAATTACCTTCTATGTAAAAGTCCATGTTCCTCCAAATACATCAGTCATTTTCCAGGTTTGTTTTACATAAAGCTAAATCTTTCAGATCTGATTTATAGGTACGTTAATAATCACGGGTAAGAATATATGTAGTGCAGAGTTTTAAAACAGATTAACTTGGATAAGTTATTGAAATCACTTACCCGAGCGACAAATAAACAAAACAAAAGTAAGAGACTGTAGTAAAACTGATTATAAAATGGCAAGAGTCTGTCACAGAATCCACATTTTAAAATTCCAGAAACAGAGTTGCTATGCACATTCAAAATCTGCCAGCAAGAGCACTGCCTTGGAATCAATGAGACTTAAACATCTAAGAACCAAAAATCTTCAAGAACAATTAAAATAGATATTTCCAGTTATTTTAGATAAGCAAACAAATGCCCTCCTAAACCTAATGTCCTCACAACCTTCAACTTTGCAAAACTAACAGATCAAAGTTAACACAAGGACCTCTGTGCAAATTTTTCTGAAAAAAAGTTAAGTTTTAAGGTATAGTATATGTCGCAATACTAAGTAATCTATTGCAATAAGTTTCATTTACAGAGACAAGCAAAATGACCTTTAAATGTAACTAAAGCTTTCATCAATACTCACCTTTTATGAACATGCAAATTAAATCACCCTTTCAAAGGGCTACTAGGAAAGCTATTTAACTTAAAAGATTTATAAAGATTGCAAAAGCTTTTTAGAGAACAAGAATATCAGCAAAACAAAGAAACTTATTTTACATGCTAACAGCAACTTGATGAACTGCAAGCAAGACCCCCGATAAAACCCTGCAGTCAGCCTCAAAGTAGCAAGAGCAACACTTGGGTTCCATTTAAAGAGACCTTCTCTCTCGTCTTTTAACAATCTTAGAAATCTGTTCCGGAAACTGCATATCCATATAACAGACAGACAGAAATACAAATTAGACTCAGGGCTTAAAAATGTATAATTTTCTTTTTGTGTTTCCCATAAAACACATCACAGGATAAAATTAATATTCCACATTTATCATGACAAATCCAAAAGAAAAATTTCAAATTATGGACACTAACAAAAGTCCCTCAATATTAGGCATTTCCCAAGTTGTATTAAACTGTACTGAAGCAGTATCTCATTGTTCCTGTAAAATAAAGTTGTACCCAAAAAAAGATAAAATAGATTGCAGCACAAAATTTTACTAAAAAGTAATTAAAAACAAAAGTACTGCCTTTAGATGTCACCTTGCCATATTAAATAAATCCTAACGAAAGTGACATAAAAGCAAAACCCATCTCAGCAACTATCACCTAATAGTAACAAATAGAAAACATTATTTTGAATCCTTAAATCCCCCAAAGATTTCTTTTAAAGCCATAGATTTCCTAAGTATTGCATACACACCTAACGTTCTGTGCTGTGAACAAGGTGGAAAGAAGACACTTGCACTTAAATCTTGAAGCATCCCGTCCTGATGAACCCAGAGAAACTAATTTCTGCCATCAGAAAAGTCCTCCACCAGAACACCAAATAATGATATGCACTGCTCTAAAAGAAACAGCAAGCCGGGTTCTGGCTCTAGGAGGTCTCTCGAGGTACAATAATATAAACCTGATCAATTGCAATTAAAATCTGAACAGAGGCTTAGAACTTGAAGTCTTGGTGCTTTAGTTCTTGCCAAAAGCAGATGTGATTGGGAGCTGGAAGCAATTTCTCCTGGTAATTTGTGATGACACTGGGTAGTGCAGCCCCAGATTCCCCAAAGACAAACTCATCAGAGACTCTAATGTATGCATGACACATGAGGTGGCTCTTTTAGAGCTCAATTAATTGGGTTGAACATTAAGACAGCAAGTTCAGGACTTTTTTTTTTTTTTTTACCCCTTCTAGAGTTGCTTTTCCCCTCTTTTTAAAGCAATTTTTTGCCTTACCTTCTGCAAGCCATGTTTCCTGTAATTGACTTAGATCTTGAAAGAGTTCTAAAAAACAAGTCAGAGACATAAACAAAAGATTTGAAAACCTTTAGGTTCCATTAAATGGAACTGTTTGTCATGAAGTTGGTATTAAATCTCAATTTAATTTAGGGAGGGGAGTCAATATAAAAAGAAAATAGGATTCATGACTTAAATAGCTCAATAATCCTGCCATTGTAATTGCTAGTAAGCAACACTTCTTTAAAAAACTCTTAGTGAAATACATAATAAAGGCAGGAGTTTCCCCCTTTTAACCAATAATTTAATATAATAAGATCCGGGAGACCAAATACACATATACTAGGAGTCACAAAAAGGCTGAGGTGAAGGTGTGTCTATCCACGTAAACCTTTCTTAAACAGAGTCAACTCTCACAGGGGAAAGATTAGAAAGACTGCAAGTCATTTTCTTTTTATCTTCTGGACCTTATATAAAAGATTTAACAGAACATGGTATAATTTCTAAAGCACTATATGTTTTGAGGTTCAATGCCTCAAAACTGAAAGAGACAACTTTTGAATACAATGTTGTAGAGGAAAATTTCTACATTAATAGGTGTTACAAAGTCAAAGTGAGGTAATTCCCTGGCACCTGTTTATTACCAAGTCCAAAACTGTGTATTCTGTCATAGTAGGAGGGAGAGGGGTGTCCAATATGGATGAAGATTTGAGTTAAGTTTCAGAATTCAATACACCTAATCAAAACGGCAAAATCAACTTTGATAATTAAATCTAAGTAGATTAAGTTCATTATGAATGTTACCGTATGTCTGGAATAATTTATAATATATTGAACTCCTAGCCAACAGTGCATTTAAAAAAAATCATAATTTTTCAAATAGTTACTATAATTATTAATTAGGCCTTAATTACGATTCAGTGAATACTTGACGGCCTATAAACAAGATATTAGGACCTCACCATGTAGTCATTGAAATCATCCACGGAAAGTTTTATAATAGTATATGGTTTCAGTGTAAGGGGAATGGGAAATCAAGCAATCATTTATATTGTTTTACTTCTGATAAAGTAAAAAGGAGAAATTAAGTAGTATACGTGGCTGCTTATGTCCCACTGTGTTGGATATTTTAAAACTGTTATCTTAGTGTATGGGATTAGTTATATGCCATATGGACCAGAATATTTAAACACAAAAGTGATTAAAAGAAGGATGTCACTGTTAACTTTTTATTTCCTTCTTTCATTAGTCTGTGACAGGGCCATAAAATATCCTCCAATGCAAACTGTCACATTATGGTAATTGCTACAAGTAAAAGTCTCAATTAAATGCAGGAATTTGAAAGAATATTATTTTTAACCTAAGATTTAAGGGTTCCTCTTCTTTATGAGGGTAGGGAGTATAGGTAAAGACCAGGGATTCAGCCCAAAATCAAACCTCACCTTCAGAATCATGAGCCAGATCTCTGTTAATGAATTTTCTTTTCCTGACATTTGTTGGTTTCTCGTTACAATTTCTCCCACGCTGATTCTACAAAGGGAAAGAAAAAATCCTTTAAAAAAAATGTAAACCTCAGATGTCATATACACAAAAACACATGCATATATAAGTCTACTGGATCTTCTCTCTGCATAGAAAAATAAAAGTCCATAGTATCCAATCTAATCTTCATTTTCTGCGCTCATTTGACAGTGAAAGCTGAGAATTCAACAACCAGGGAGAGTTGTTACCAGCCAAGCGGAACACACTACTACTTATCAGTCCTGTATTCATGGCATCTTGGCATCAAAACATTAAGCAATCACACTTAAAGTCGTTTTCAGCTAGATTAAAGCTAGACTATAATACAGTGAGTTTTATTCTCTCTGATACCCCCCAAAACAAAAAGCATAAATAGAGTGGTGAAATGAAAAATATGAGGAAAAAATGAGACAAGAAAAAAAGAAAGAAAAACACCCCATGTAAACAAAAAGTGTCAGCATTAGTCTCAACTTCATTCTTTTCAATGTGGCAGACAAACCCAGCCAAAAACTTTGAGTGCAGCTGCTGCTGCCCTCCGTCTCCTCTTCCACTCATCTTGGGCACTTTAATCAGAAAAAAAAAGGGGGGGGTCTTAAAAACAAAACTATGCCTTATCCAAGTCACTGAAAGGTAAGCTCATTTTGAAGACTGGGCTTCTAGAAGCAGAGTCGCCCTACAGTGGCAACAAAGCAGATAAAGTATCTGCAATCCCAACCCCCTTACCCCCTCCCTTCTCATTCTCTCTCTCCTCCCCCCCCCCCTCCCCTCCGTTGGAGTCAAGTTTATAAACAGCAACTTTCGAACTGATCACTCACATTGGTGACCATGTAAGGCACTTGCTGGTCATAAAATCCATCCATTCTGCTGCTCTTCGCAAAGCTCAGCTCAGTGTTTTATATTTTGAGCATTTAGCTGGAGATTTCCTCGGGATGTGGACTTCTATCAACCTAGAGGGGAACAAGATGGCTTTTAGGCTAAAAAAAAAAAAAATCATGAATGAAGCTCTTGAATTTGCATAGCTAATTACCCTCAGACAGTCCCATTCACAAAAAATAACCCTCCCTACACAGCCTCCTTCACCTGGATCCAAAGAGAGCCAAGAGAGTTCACAATTTACATATTTTCGGCAGTAGCAAAAATCCGAACAAGAGGCGATGTATTTATTTACACTCTCGATGTTTCCCTGCGCGGTCGGTGTACCCCGGGCAGCTCTGATTCGCAAACGTGTGCAAAACTAGCAATGGCGATCAACGAGACTTGCTTTGCACCTAACGGGACTAGAGAGACGGAGACACCTCTTTCATAAGGATAGTTTTTGCAACCCACAACCATGCAATTATCTGGAGAGACATAAAAAGTTGTTGGAAAGACCCACCTGAAGGCCACGCTAGGCGAACGGCTGCAAAAAATTCCCTCCAAATTTAATAAAAACATTAATTATCGCCCAGCACTTCCCCCTTGGAAGCCGAAAGCGCCTCTGACAGAGCTCAATTCGGTGGTTTTTCCTCTACTTCTCCTCCAGGGGCCTCCAATCCAAACTGATGGATCGCTGCCTCCCATTGGCTCCGCGTCTCTTTCACAAGATCAGATTTCGAGCTGTCAATCAGGCGGCTTGCTGCCCCTTCTCGTGGATCTCTCGCGCCCCTCTTCCTACAGGGATGTTCCGCGGGCTGGCGCTGGGTCCACAGTCAGCAAACGCCTAAGAGGAAATCAGCTGCCTTCCTAAGCCGCTGCTTATTGTTAGGGCGTCCGGGACACTGAAGCCATGTGTCGCTAGTTCTCCTTACTGGTGTGTTAGGTCCACTACTGGGCTGATTTCCTAAAGCACTTTTGTTCGGTTCGGATACATACCCTGAAGTGCGATCCACCAAGCCTGTGCCTCCTTACTCCTCCGAATCGCCTCCCTCAAGATCTCCAGCCCCCTGTACTTTTAACCTGATAACGAACCCACCTCGCTCTATAGCCTCGTTCCCACTAAGCTTTTGGCCCAAATTCTTCCCCTATTTTTCAACATCCAGCACCACCATAATGGTTTATCAAAAATATATCATTTTATCAGCCATCCCTCAAGTAAAACAAGATATTATCGTTCATGGGACAGTAAAATAAAGAATCCATGAGTAAAATCACCTGGGAGCTGAGGAATTGCTTGTCAGGAGGGGGTGCATTGGGAGGAAGAATTAGCAGGACCACAGAGCAACCTAGGTGAAGAAAACTATAAAAAACAAATGTGTCCCACGTGTGTACTGGGACAAGGTGCTTCCAGTCCACTATGGAGGAGGGGAGGAGCGGGGAGGGAATGGGGTGGCTCGGATATCCTAGGGACTCGAACGTTTCCTGAGCTTTTGTTATGTATACAAGGAGGCGGAGGGTGTCACTTACTGTACTTGACGCTTTCACTTCCTCTCCAGCTTTTAAACAGCCCCAGCCGGGAGTGGGGGCGAGCGGGGTTGGGGCTCGGGTTTCAAGGACAATGCTCGCAACATTAAAAAGTGAGGGTTGCGACTCTGAAACCACTATCCCTGACGCGCCTAGGAGGCTTGGGGCTGTAAAAAGTCGTTAGAAAGCAGCCTCGGCCCAACAGTGGATGGGAGGCCGTGGGGATCTGACCAGGGACTTGGTGCACTGTGTTGAAATTCACTTGTGATACTGATGGCGACCAGACCAAAGGACGTTTCCGGCAGCTGTTCCGCCCGTAGGGAAACGTGCTGTAGTTCTCAATTTCTATAAAGTTTCGTTCCTTAAATGGAACGCTATGGAGACGCATTAAAATGAGAGTGTGAGCACACAAGACTCAATTCTGGACCCATGGAGGGAAACAGAAGGGTAAATACCTAAGCCAAAAAAAAAAAAAAAAAATTTGTAATAAACAACAGAAAAAGTGTTACTGGGGGAAACACCCAATAACTGTGGACAACAAGGACACCCACAGCGCATTCCCTGAAACTAGTAAATCAGAGTAGCCGGTGCAAACGCGCGCACCTACAAGCATTTTGAGCGGGAACTCCATTTTAACCCGGGTCAGAGAGGGGTTCTGTGCACAGTCGGGTTCGCAACGCAGGATAGAGACGCTCTGGGGTGCATTCTGAGGGTGCAATCAGGCGGGGAGCCAATAGCAAGGGTGTCCCGCCGCCCAGCATTCCCGGGATAACCCAGCCTCTGTAACGTGAGCAACAGTTTCCGAAGACCTCAGCAGCCAGAGCCGGACGGGTATCCAGGGTAACCGGGAAGGGGTGGAGCTTCAGGGTAGGCCCCCGCGAGGTTCTTGCCGCAGCCAATAACGTCTCGTGGTTTCCCAGCCCATTGTTGTTTATTGCTGACCTCGCAGCGCTCCGCTAGGAGATTGGCCGCTCCAGGGAAGGGGCGGAGCTTCTCCCGCCCCAGCAGCAACCTTTCGGCTCCATTCACAAAATTCCGGCCTTTCCTGGTCACGTGGTTGGGGGCGTGGAGGGGCAAGGGAAATGACACAACAAAGGCCTAAGTTTCCCAAACCACAAAACTTTTTTCTACCTCGCTACCTCCTCTGTGATTCGTCGCTGAGCAAATACTCTATGAGGAAAAGGAGCCTTAGGTCTGACAAGAGGAAAAGAAGTCGGAAATTAAAGGAAGGCTCGCATGGAGATAATCTCAGGGTGCACTATGAGAAAAGCAGTGAAAGGCTTTTCGAGAATTAAGTAGGTTGGGAAGAAAGCCTCAAGACAGACTAGTAACTTGCTGCTCCAAGCCATTGCTTTTAGAAGTGCAAACAGTTCGATTTCAGATGGATTTCAGTTTTCTCACCTAACTTCCTGTAATTTTCATTTTTACCTTGAATTTATCGCAGTTTGTTGTTAACTTTTTAAAGTTTCACTCAGGAATACTGCAGGATTTTGCTGGCTGACAATTTTAGTTTCCATTTCCCAGTCCCCACTTTTTCACAGGCTCCCAAAAGCACTCCCCCTTTTTCCCACCAACACTGGGCAAACAGAAGTGGCACCCTAATCCTAACACTTTACTTTGTTCTGAGGGGGGTCCATATTTCCCCCTTGGATTCTTTAAACGCACTCAGCTCTTAACTATTTGATCTTAACAGTAACTGAAAATGGTGTTATGTGAATAAGCAGACAGCCAGTCTCACTACAGCTCAGTTTTGTTGAGACAATTTTTCTGAGATTTATCTCACTTGCCCCTCCAGCAAGTGAACTTTTAGACCATTCTCCTCTCTCCCACTTTCTCTTCTGTCCTTTCTCTTTCTTTCCTGTTTGTGCTGCTATACCTAGTGAAACACCAGCTTTTAGTCTGACTGCTGTTTATCTTTTATGCTTGGCACTAGGAAAAGCCAATAGACCCAGTTGCTGAAGAATTGGAAGGACTAAAAATCTGTTTTTCAAAAAAAGTTACCATTGTGGAAAATGTCTACAGAGGCAGCTGTTCTATCCACAGAGAGGAACGTCAAAAGTTGCACAGAATTTCCACTACTTCTGAAAGTGAGTCTTTAAAAAAATCAGCTTAGTAAATGCCAGTCCTTGAATGGAAAATTTCATTTTGGCAGGATTTCAGGCAAAGAATGGCAGAGCAGAGGCCAAGAGGCTTTGACATTTATTTACTTCTATTTTGAAATCCCATATGGGTCTTGAAATAGGAGCTCTTGAGAGAAAGACCCCTCACCCCTCAAAAAAAAAAATTCATTTCTAAGTTTGGAAAGTTTTTAACTTTCATATAAGCTACTTAAAGCTTTATAGCTCCTTTGCTGTGAGTTAATAAAGTAAAATAATATTCATTAGTGGCTTTTCTGCAGTTAACTTATTATAGCATTATACTGAAAATGCATGATGTTAAATAGAGTTCCTAAAAGCAGCAAAAAAGAAAAATGATACTAGTTGTTTTAAATGATTAATATGATTAGAATTAAATTTGCTCAAATTAGGTTAATTAAGTAAAATAGTAGCTTTCATAATTCATTTCTTAACAATATTATATAAAGCAAATTGTTAATGGCCTAGTTTTCACAGAGCTACATCAAATTGATAAGGAAAAAATAGACTATTAAGTAGGTAAATGGGCAAAGGAAATAAACAAATGAATATAATTCCAAAGGAAAACTTAGAGACCTGCCAGAATGGCGCAAAATAATGAATGGCTTAGTGGGCTCCCTGTGAGAAGAAAACAGGGATTTGATGGGAGGGTGGACCCTAGGAAGAAGGTAAGGATATGAAAAAAATTGACACTGTATACAATGTGTTGACCCACCTCTCAACCCTGCCACTGTCAGCTTGGGGATATCTGCAAACTCTCTGAGAGGAGGAAATGCAAACACATGACTAAAAACTTCTCAGGGCACCTAGGTGGCTCAGTTTTTTAAGCCTTCAAATCTCGATTTCAGCTTAGGCCATGATTTCGCCGTTAGTCATAATATCCAGCCCCAAGTCGGCTGGGCATGGAGCCTGCTTAAGATTCTCTCTGTCCCTTTCTCTCTTTCTGAAAGAAAAAGAGAAAGAGAGAGGGAGAAAGAGAGAGAGAGGGAGAGAGGGAGAGAGAGAGGGAGAAAAGAAAGAAAGAAAGAAAGAAAGAAAGAAAGAAAGAAAGAAAGAAAGAAAGAAAGAAAGAAAGAAAGAAAGAAAAGGAAGGAAGGAAGGAAGGAAGGAAGGAAGGAAGGAAGGAAGGAAGGGGGAAAAAAGGAGAGAGAGGGAAAGAAAGGAGAGAGGGAAAGAAAGAGAGAGAAAGAAAAGGAAGGAAAAAGAAAGAAAAAGAAAAAAGAAAATTTAGAAAAAATTCTTAGCTGCTTTCTAAGTCAGAACATTATACACATTAAAAAAATGAAGAGCATTAAAAAATGTTCTAATACCCAGGGATGTCAATGTTGGGATAAGCATGCTCACATATATTGCTGGTCAGAGTTTGACTTTCTGCAACATTTTTTAAAATGCTTATTTATTTTTGAGAGACAGAGAAAGGGAGAGCAGGGGGGAGGGCCAGAGAGAGAGGGAGACAGAGGATCTGGATCCGAAGTGAGCTCTGTGTGGACAGCAGAAACCCTGATGCGAGGCTGGAACTCAGGAACCACGAGATCATGACTTGAGCTGAAGTTGGATACTTAACCGACTGACCACCCAGGTGCCTCTCTGCAACATTTTAAAAATAAGTTTACAATACCTACTAGATCCTAAAATGGACAATATCTATTAGATCCTAAAATTAGACACAGTGGAGGAAAGAATAAACAAAACTAAAAAGACAACCTATGAAATGGGAGAAGATTTTGCAAGTGACATATCCAATAAAGGGTTAGTATGCAAAATATGTATAGAACTTATAAAACTCAACACCCAAAAAACAAATAATCGAATTAAAAATGGGGAGAAGATATGAACAGACATTTCAGAATGGCTAAAATCCAAAACACAAGAAACAACAAGTGTTGGGGAAAATTTGTAGGAAAAGAAGCTCGCATGCACTGTTGGTGGGAATGCAAACTGGTACAGCCACTGTGGAAAACAGGATGGCGTTTCCTCAAAAGTTAAAAAATAAAACCACCTTATGATCCAGCAATGGCACTACTGGCTATTTACCCAAATAATACAAGAACACTAATTCAAAGGGATATATGCAGCAACTATGTTTACAGCAGCATTATTTACAGTAGCCAAAATAGGAAAGCAGCCCAAATGTCCATCAACTGATTGAGGAATGGATAAAGAAGATGTGGCATAATAAGGGAATGGTTTTAACAAAGTGTGATGCTTTCACATTTTGGAGTTCAATTCTGTTATGTATCCATTAAAAAGCATGCAATGTCCTTGGTCCTCAAACTTGAAATTGCATAAGAAATTCCTTATTAAACATTCTGCTTACTGGATAGATCCATAGAGTTTCTAATTCAGTAGTCCTGAACAGGGGTAGTTTGATTTTTAACTTTTGGAGGAAACTCCATCCTGTTTTCCACAGTGGCTGTACCAGTTTGCATTCCCACCAACAGTGCATGCGAGCTTCTTTTCCTTCAAATTTTCCCCAACACTTGTTGTTTCTTGTGTTTTGACTTTTAGCCATTCTGACAGGAGTGACATGAGACCTCACCGTGGTTTTAATTTGCATTTACATGACGATGAGCCATGTTAAGCATTCTTTCATGTGTCTGTTGGCCATCTGGATGTCTTCTTTGGAGAAATGTCTCTTCTGTGTCTCCCTTTCTCTGTGCCCCTCCCCCACTGACACTGTGTCTCTCTCTGCCTCTCAAAAATGAATTAACACTTAATTTTTTTTTTTTTTTAATTCAGACTTCTAGTATTGTTTGTCAAATCAGAGAATATTCTTTCATGGCAACTATTAGCTGGAGCTGGACACTGCTACTCCTTAAGAGGTAAAGGGTAAAGGAGCATGGGATCTCAATTTTGCTATGGTCTGTACTCTTCCCCAACCCCTGGTTTTCTTGTTATGTTACTCACCTGAACTCTTTAAGTATTTGCATATGTCAGCCCTAATTTACATGTGACAGATCATGTCAAATGAACAAAGAGACAGAATAGAGAGAATAATATATCCTATTTTTGTTCAAAATAAAAAAAATAATGTACATAAAAGTGTACTTATATACACAAATACGGATACACACACACACACACACACACACACACACACACACACACATATATATATATATATATATATATATATATATATATATATACCAATGTTTCTCAACATTTTTCATTATTGCCCCCCAAGGAGCCCTTTCAGACTTTTTTTTTTATCCCTAATTGCCCTCCTCCCATTAAATTTTAATACCACAGATACACTGTATATCTGTTCATGTCCTGTAATTCTTGGGAGAGTCAAAAACAATTGTAATACCTAACATCCATTCCTCCAAGAATCAATTTTCAACACTTGGGGGCAATATCACTGCCAACTGAGAATGTATAATATATATTTATAGTTCTTTTTTTTTTCTTTTTATGGATACTGTATTTATCTATACATATTGATTCTTTAAAAATTTTGTTAACATTTATTCATTTTTGAAAGACAGAGAGTGACACAGCGTGAGTTGGGGAGGGACAGAGGGAGAAAGGGAGACACGGAATCCAGAGCAGGCTCCAGGCTCCAAGCTGTCAGCACAGAGCCCGACATGGGGCTCGAACCCACAGACTGCAAGATCATGACCCGAGCTGAAGTTGGATGCTTAACCGAATGAGCCACCCTGGTGCCCCTAACATATTGATTCTTTTTATCATCAAAAAGAAAGACACATATCCATCTTTTATTGTACCTCCAGTAGATAAGATTGGAGGTGTGATGTAAAAAGTAACTAAATTTTTCTTCTAGAACTTACAATGGCTTGTTACAATATGCTTGTATTGTAGTCCTATTTCTTTAATCCATTAAAAGAATGAATGAATTAGTAGTTTAAATTATAATTTGTTTTGTAAGAATCATAGGCGTTCTCATTTGTAGAACAGCAATATATGTTGTTGGTCAGGGGTCTTAACTTCTAGGTGATACATGGTTTGGAATAACTGATAAGCAAAGAACAAAATACAAATCATTTGCCTTCCTTTAAAAAAGGACACCTTGCATATCTTTTAGAATTGAAAGCATGGTATTAGCAACTTTAAATAGCTAAAATAAAATAAAATAAAAAAATAAAATAAACAATAAAACAACAAAGGTCACCAAGCTCTACTCTTAGAGTTGTTTTCTGAACCACCGCAAGAGATACAGGTGTGGTTTCCCTGCTTTCCTCAAATGTAAAAGGTTAGTTAACAAAGGAAAAAAGGCTTTTAAAAGTCCATTTTAGAAATGGAGTTTTATTCTTCTGGGATACAGTTTGATTTAGAAAAATTTAAATCATTAACAAGTTAACCTTTTATGTGTATTAGACATTGGTAGGAATATTCATAAAGTACCTTTTCTAGAAAGTCTTCCTGGAAAGAGTTTGTTTTATCTTGTTATGATCCCCAAAGTAGAATTAGGAGAACTACTTATGGGCTCTCAAAGCCGGTATTTTTCCATAGTCCTAAATTATGTATAAATGTTTCAGACTGTACTTCATTTGATAAACTCATTAGGATCTTGATTACGAGTGTGTTCTTAGTCATAAAAGGCATATAGAAGGTGTTTAATGCTTGCTGCAGGATGAAAGAATCAGTAAATGGACAACATCCTGCTGAACTGCCTTACTGTACAAATATAAACAAATTTCAAATATTGAAGCAATGTTATGAGCAATTACTTTCTGAAAACAAAAGTTTACTGGACAATTGAAAAGGGCTGATTGATTACCCACGTACAAATGGTTTTTAGATAAAACTTTGCTCTTAAAATTATGGTCAAAAGGAAAATTGAAAGTGGCATTCAACTACATATATTTTTCGTATTTGTACATTTAATTCATTTTTTAAGAAAACATTCTTTGTGATTTCTAAGGCTTTGATATTTATATGACCAACATTAATGTATCTAAAATACAGAATTCAGAATCATAGCTTGTATCAATGTGACCTATTTTTAAAAAATTTATTAAATCAAGGGTTTGTAGTAGATGCCCTGAGATCCCTTACAAAAGCAATCCCCCAATTTTCTTATTTTTAATCAATGGCTGTGTTGACCTCAACCACATGGGGGAAAATACCATCTAGTAGTAACAGAACGGGGCATCAGAAAGTCATGGATTTGAATACTGACTCTAACACGAGTCAAATCACTTTATCTCTCTAAGACTCAACTTGTAAATTTGCATAATGTATATAAAACCTATTTTTCAAAACTGCTGTGAGGAAGAAATGAGCCATTGTACTTAAACTGCAGAGTTGGAACTCCATAAAAGTTGCCTTTCTTATCTGTTGGAACTTTACTATGACATAAGACAGTAGATCTCACTCTGTTAGTCCTCATTGGCCTAAATATGTCATATTTATATCCTTATGACTTTAGGGATGACTTTTAGAACTGTCCTTGACACCTGGGAACACTCAGCCTGACTTCTTACCCATGTTTAGAACAATTTTTTACCTTCCTATCTATGTGGGGGCCAATTCCTGGTCTCCAGTATTTCCCCTGCACAGGCAGGGGACTGACACATCAAAATCCTCTCCCTGGTCTCTGGTGGTTTGGCTGACTTGATTCCTGACACAACAGGCCAATGATCTTGCTATTAAGATCTCCTTATTAAGTTCACAAAGTGTAGCGTAGTAGTTGAAAGAGAAAATGTTGCTTGACAAGAATGCACACACAGGAATTCATCTCAAGAAAGTAAAAAAGAATGATTTCCCAAAACACAGCATTTTCTGAAAAGGTGGCAAAAGAATGGCCTCATGTCCATAGCTTCCTTAAAACCTAGAAAGTCTCCCTTGAATGAGGGTCACCAATGATACTTAAGTCAGATTCTTGGCATTTGAAGAACAATGTGTCTTTGAACTTTGTAATCGTGATTTCACTTCTTTGTGATCTTTCCGAATTCCCTTTTATATTTAAAATGTTCCTTTTGTCCTGAATTTCCTCTCAAGTTTAAAAATAGCCATTTGACTATAGGCATTTCATGTAAGCACATCAAAGAAAGCTACAAATCTTCTTTGTATCTGCATGACAACTCTAAATAAAACTCAGGTTTTTAGTCTTGGCTCACTTTTGTATTCGAAACTGAAGTTACTCTCTGTTTCTATCCTGTCAAATATTATCAGTGCTTATTGGTTTATCAAATGTATTTCCAGGCAACCTGTTCCACCCAGAAAAGAAGTTACTTATGAATGAAAGTCTTACCCTTGTTAGGAAAGAGGAGGATCATTTGAATCAATAAAGGAAGGCATTATCAGAAAGGCATTCAGGAAGCAGAATCCCATGCCTCAGGTATGTGTATGGAGGATATCTAAAAATAATTTTTGCACTTAGAGTTAAAACCGATATTTTTTTCCTGTACATACACACATTCTCACACCCACTCCTACTGAAATCTACTCAGAATTATTAAAATAATAAGTGTTATCGGTTAAAATACAGGAAAAGGCCATGACATTCATTATAAATAGCTCTTGTTATTTGACTCATTCCTGACGTAATGGGAGATAACAGTGCTTGGATTCTGGATAATTTGATCTTACAGCTGGAAGAAGTATCAACAGCTCATCTAGTTTGTTACAGTGCCATAATTGGTCTTATTTTCTAACACATCCAGCCATGCTTAATAAGAACTAGCTACTTCTTACTTAAACCTTCAATATCTAATAGTCAAGAATGCTCCACACCATTGTTTCTCAAACTATCCGCAATCCAAGACTTGCATTGGTTCTCTATACTGAGTAACAAACGCCCCCCCCGCCCCAATTTAGCAGCTTAAATCAATCTATAATTATTACTTCATAGTATCTATCAATTAAGAATCTAGAAGCAACTTAGTTGGGTGTTTCCAGGTTCAGGGTCTCTCTTGAGATTGTCGTCAAGCTGTGGGCTAGAGCTGCAGTCATCTAGAAAAGAATCGTCCCCTAAGCTCACTCATGTGGTGGTTTGCAGTCTCAGTTCCTTACGACTACTAGCTATATAGCTCAGTTTTTTAAACCATGTGGTTTTCTCCCTACTGCTGCTCATGGCATGACTTCTCAAGTACAAATAATCCAAAAGAGAGAAGCTCAAGAAGGAGGCCACAGTCTTGTACAATATAATCTTGGAAATGACAAACCATCAATTCTACCTTATGCTACTGGCCACATAGACCAGTAGGATGTGAGAGATTGATGATGGCACAAAGCTGTGAGTATCAGGCGTCCATGATCATTTGGGGGCCAGTTAGAAGCTTACTTGTAAGAACTTTTTCTCTTAAAAATGTCTAATCTGGGGTGACTGGGTGGCTCAGTTGGTTGAGTGTCTGATTTCAGCTCGGGTCATGATTTTGTGGTTCATGAGTTCGAGCCCCACGTATCTGTGCTGATAGCCCAGAGCCTGGAGCCTGCTTCAGATTCTGTGTCTCCTTTTCTCTCTGTCCCTCCCCTGCTTGTGCTCTGTCTCTCTCTCTTTAAAATAAATAAACATTACAAAATTTAAAGAAAATGTCTAATCTATCACACATTGAACAGATTTATTTGCCATTCTAATTTATGCAAAATGGCTTCTACAATTAGATTTAAGGCTCTAGGGCAAAAGGGACTTTATCTTATTCATGGCTGTATTTCTACAGGTAATTGAGTGATGACTGGAACAATTTAGTAAACACATCCTATTTTTAAAGCTGCTAAAACAATGTTATGGGCTAAATATTGATATCCCCCTGAAAATGCATATGTTGAAGCCCTAAGTGAATGTGATAGGATTGGAAGACAAGGGCTTTGGGAGGTAATTAGGGTTAGATTAGGTCATGACAGTGAGGCCTTCAAGACATATTAGTTGGTTTTATGAGAAAGAAAAAGGGATTCAAGAGAAAGAGAAAGCTATCTCTTTCCCAATCTCCCTCATCCTCTCTCTCCCTCCATCCCTTTTTTTTTTCCCCTTCTTCCCTCCCCACATGCCTCTCTCCTTTCTACTGTCTTCACCGTCTTCCTCTTCCCCCTCTTTCCTCATAGCAAGCCCTGTGAGCACACAGTGGAAAGCCAAGCCAGGAAGAGAGATCACTACAGCATGATCAAGCTGGCACTGTGATAGTGGATTTCCAATATTAGGAATTGTGAGAAAATAAATTTCAGTCATTTAAGGCATCTGTTCTGTAGTTTGTTTGCTTGTTGCTATATTTTAAGTAGGCTTCTGGTCCAGGGTGGAGCCCAACGGGGCTTAAACTCACACTGAGATCAAGACCTGAGCTGAGATCAAGAGGTGGATGTTTAACCAACTGAGCCACCCAGGCCCCGCTTTTCTATGGTATTTTGTAATGGCAGCCTGAGCAGACTAAGACAGAAAGGAAATCCAGACCTTAAAGTAACAAAGCCATTTAGGGATTTAACACTTCAGGATTGGGATATGTCCAGTAATAACTAAACTAAATCCCTTAGGCTGAAGTTTAAATTTATGTCCTCATATTAAATTCTCTGTTTGCCATTCATTGCCACAGTGTACCAGGCACTGTGTTATATGAGAAATGTGCAGATAATAGGTCGTCCCACAAACAAATGAAAGGCATAAACTAAAGGAGAGATACATTAATAGCAAAACTCCTCTTTAGAGGGGACTTTCATGACATCTCCCCATGTTTCTCCTAACTCTCTCTCTCCAGCATATTAATCTGTTTTATTTTCATCAGAGGATTTAGCTTGTTTACAATTTTCTCTCTTGTGTACCTATGTGCCTAGTTTTTGTTTGCTTCCTGACCTTTGCCCTCTCCTCCACCTACACAAGATGTAAGCTCTGGAGCGTAGAGGGCATCCCAGTGGACTTGACGATTATTTTATTTACAAGCCTGCCTAGAACTGGACTTGGCTTGAACTAAGCATGTACCATGTACACATTGAAGGAATAGAGTTAATGTAGAAGTACGTTCAAAGCAAGATGGAATCTTTTACTCTCTTCTACAAATCCTGTCTCCAAATGTCATGACAAGGCCTATAATTCTACTTTTTTTTCTTTTATGCTTTCAGTTAAGGTTTCGCTTTTCAGTGTTGGGATCACAGGCTTTGTTTTGCCACTGAGTCCCCCTTTCCTCACTTTTTCAGTTGTGGACCAGAGTATGAGCCGAATATTTGTGTTTCTATGCAGTGATGCTGCTTTTAGCGTTTACATTACCTCATTTAGTTTGGAACTAAGTGGTGTCAAATGGGAGTTTTGCATGAATAAGGACAGCAGATGAATCTGTTCCAATTAAATGGAAATTAAAGAGACATTTTCAAGGACGTTCATTCAAAAAATTGATCTGCTTTGCAATTAGTCTCCTGTAAAATTATTTTTCAGTAGCCATGGAAATCACTAACCCACTAACCCAAGATAAGTAAAGTAGATGTCTTTCTCAGAATTTATAAGAACCTGAAGGGGAAAAAAAAGATTTTTTTTTAATTGGAATTTTATTGTTGCTAATTTTGAACCGTTCATTTGTGAATGGAGCAACGTGAGAGATGGCTGGGAAGAAAAACACCGAGTTCTGCTCTGCGCACTAAGCACTTGACAGACTGCTTGATTTTCCCATTGGATACAGAGGACAGTCCAGCCACAGCAATATTAGGGTCCCGCTTAATAGTCAAGGAAACTGATACCCACAAAGTGAAAGGATTCACCCACAGTCAGTAGAGCCAGCACATGGAGGAAAAGAGCCATCAACCTCGGCTCATTTGACTCCCATTCACCTCAAGACCATGGATAAATGGTTGCTGAATAATTGCTCAAGTCTGATTTCAAGCACTTTCTAATGTGTAATCTTGACAACTGTGGTTGCACAATAAATGGAACACAGTTTCCCAAAGTTTGTCCTGAGGGAAGGATATTATCTTGGAATACTAATAGGGGTTATCTGGGGGGGAAAAAGTTGCCAGGGGGAAAATTTAAGAAAAGCTGAGTTGAATGCAATTAAATCACTTTAAAATAAAGCAAAACAAATAACCCTTTGGCACTTATCAGAGCCTTTAATATGCTAATGTGCCTTATGCTAATGTTCCCAGTGAAATAAATCTCAGTGGAGGTGGTTTAGTGCCTAGAGATGGAAATGGTGGGGGGCAGGGTTGAGACAGTACAATGAACTTACCAGAAGTATTTGAACATCTAATATTTTTCCTTGGCAGAATATTTTATAGGACTAAAGCTCTATGGATTATGGTTTGTGAAATCCTTGTGTAAATTATTAGAGCAAAAACAAAGCAGCAAAGCAGCAGGTAGAAGGAGTCTACCACTAGGGCTACTAATTATACTGATTAAATATCACCATGTGGACATAAAAGATGTTCTTTTCTAAGAAAAGGCTATAATAAGAATAATAGAAAATTGGTACCAATTAATATTGATGAAATGATTCCCTCCACCCACCTTGCTTCCCCTGAGTCCTTTCTTCTATCTCCAGTTTTGTTTTTTCCATCTGTAGGGTCCTAAGTCTCAGTCTCTGTGGCACCTAAAGCCTTAACGAATTCACTCAGGAAAAGAATAAATTGTCACTCAGAATAACAGAGCGTTCTTTACAAAGAGTTGAGTAGTTCATCAGTTCTCTCCACTGGGGATTGATAAAATTACAAAACAAATAAATAAATAGACAAACGAGAACAAAACAAAAAACCTATATAAGATTTAACAGAAAGCTAACAGTCTTCTACCGGTAAGAACCCAAAAATAACAAAAAAGGCAAGGGTGGGATGGGTGGATGTCAGAGGAGAGGGGAACTACTTACCTTTGACTGTAAAATTATTTTATAAAAAAAATACATTAAAAAAACAATTAAGGGGCGCCTGGGTGGCTTAGTCAGTTGAGCATCCGACTCAGTTCAGCTCATGATCTTACTGCTAGTGAATTGGAGCCCCACATCAGGCTCTGTACTGACAGCTCAGAGCCTGGAGCCTGCTTTCAATTCTGTCTCCCTCTCTCTGCCCCTCTTCTGCTCATACTCTGTCTCTTTCTCTCAAAAATAAATAAACATTAAAAAATAAAGCAAAAAATTTTGGGGCGCCTGGGTGGCAAAGTCGGTTAAGCGTCCGACTTCAGCCAGGTCACGATCTCGCGGTCTGTGGGTTCAAGCCCCGCGTCGGGCTCTGGGCTGATGGCTCAGAGCCTGGAGCCTGTTTCCGATTCTGTGTCTCCCTCTCTCTCTGCCCCTCCCCCGTTCATGCTCTGTCTCTCTCTGTCCCAAAAATAAATAAAAAACGTTGAAAAAAAATTTATAAAAAATAAAGCAAAAAATTTTAAAGTACAAAGGGCGTATACTTGAAAAACTTCTATAAATTATTGTGATCTCATAACACGCTTGTATTATATAAGTATGTTTGTATGTGTATGTATGTGCCTTAATCTATTCAAGCTGCTGTAATAAACATACGTGGGGCAACCCATAAACATTAAGAATTTATTTCTCACAGTTCTGGAGTCTAGAAATCCGAGATCAAGAAACCAACATGGTCATATGCCACGGAGAGCCCTCTTCTGTTCACAAATTCCCGCCTTCTCTTGCATTCTTATACAGCAGAGGGCAGAGACAGGAAGCCAGCATTCTTGCAACTTTTATAAGGGCATTAATCCTATTCATGAGTGCTTCACTCTCATGACCTCATCTAATTCTAATTATCTCCCAAAGGCCTGACCTCCTAATATCATCATATTGGGGGAGTAGGATTTCAACATATGAATTGGGGGGAGGGGCATGAATATGCAATACATAACAATGCGCGAAAAGATTTTTCTATACAGGCACCTGACTGAGAGCTGGAAGTGGGGAACTACTATTATAACCTGAATCCTCAAAACAAAGTATGGGCCCTCAATCTCTTGTTTGAAACCGTTATTATTTTTGCAGAGCAAAGAAAATACATACCTTAATACAGTGAGTACTGAATAACATTCAAAGGGTATGGAACTCTGGAATGTAACATAATACTATTTGTCTAGTAAAACATGGATATTCACACAAAAAGTAAAATAAATGTAGATTGTAACAAGGCCAGACATCAGTACAGATCAGGATGCGACATTTAAACTGTCTTTTAATTTTCAGAGTATTTTCAGATCTATGTTATCAACCCCTACCCCCACCACCAAATGTGGCACTCCATAGAATTAAGGAGGCCTAGTGAAATAATTTACTTGATTTCAGTCTTATGCTTTGTGAAATTGACCTCAGCTACATTTTATTGTCCAAAAGCACTTTGTCTTATGATTCTGAGTCTGGGGTTTAATAGTAATGAATGATATCTGCATGAAAAGGAAGATTCATGTTTCTTAATTCCTTTTGGTTAGAAAGAGTGGATGGAATGCCATTAACTGGGAAATAGGAAGAATGCTAAATAATAAGTAGGTAATTATGGGAGAAAATTATTTCCACAACTAAATTGAAGAATGTTTGAATGTGAAATGTATTTATTTATTTATTTGTTTTATTTTATTATTTTTTTAATGTCTATTTTTGAGAGGAGAGTGCATGCATGTTTAGTGGGGAAGGGGCAGAGAGAGACGGGGAAGAGAGGATCTGAAGCAGGCTCTGTGCTGACAGCAGAAAGCCTGCTGCAGGCCTCAAACTCAGGAACAATGAGATCATGACCTGAGCTGAAGTCAGATGCTTAACCTACTGAGCCACCCAGGCACCCATGAACTTTATATATTAATGAGAGTCAACATAGCACAGCAGCTTAGAACATGGCTATAGTTCGACATCTGTGGGCTGTGAATGCATTTGCTTTCATGGGCTGTTTCCTTCACTGAAAAATACATACATACATACATACATAAAATTATATTATTATATTTTGAGTCCGTGTTGGCATAAGGAATAATTATTATATGTTCAATATTATCATATTCATTGTATTTATTATATAATCAATGTTATGATGTTCTTTTTTTGCTTCTGATTTTAGAAAAAAATTCAGATTAAAACATTTTTTGTCTTCCTAAAATATGGTGGGCCCTTGGCATTGTGTCCATGTGCCTCATGGACAAGTCAACCCCTGTTAAGACAGATTCTGGTGCCAGACTGCCTTGGTGCAAATCCTAGCATCTCTACTTAGCAGTTTACTTTTCTGCTTAATTTGTTCTGCAAAATGGGGAAAATAAAATTCCTACATCACAGTGTTGATAAAAGAATAAAAGTAATTACCTTTTGTCAAGCACTTAGATAAATGCTTGTTAAATTTACTTTCTCCCAGCTTATACATATTTATCTCATTATTTAAAAAAAATTTGATAATGCAGCTGAAATTTTTCTGAATAGAAACAAGCTTCTTCTCGCCTGGGAAGACAAATAATGATAAAGAAATATGTTGGATTCAACTGAGAGAAGATGGGAGGGAGGAAGACATTGAGAAGGGATACATTTCCGGGGCTAGATTGCCTGATTCCACAACTTGGTGCTGCCATTTGATAGCTGTGTGATCCTGAGCAGGTTATTTAATATTTGTAAGCTCTGTTTCCATACTTTTGAAGTGTAGATAAAAAATAGCATCCAATTTACAAGATTATTGTTGGCTTAAATGATCATTTAATGATATACTTAACAATAGTGGCTGCATAATAAACAATAATAAAATTAACACTTATCTGTATTTCTTCATAACTTTTCCACTTTAGTTCTCCCTTATTACTGCCCCCTGTTTTTTTGCAACCAGTTCACAGCTCCAGCTCTATGGAGTGACACTGTTGATGGGGGGACCACAGTGGTCTCCTGTTCCTCCCTCTATCCTCTGTGTGTGTGAACAAATATCAAACTTATACACTCAGGAAATCCTACAATATAAATAAAAACTCTTTATCATTAAAAAATTATCTTTCTTGCTATATTTTCACTACTCTCCCCAAACAGATCCTTTCTAAATTTGTATTATCAATTTAGCTATTACTAAAAAGAAGGGGGGGGCGGGGCAGGGAGGTAGGGAGAAAAAATTAGGAGATAGGAAAGAAATGTTAAATGTAACTTCCAATTAATTTGCTGTATATATCATCGGTTCTAAAGAAGAATCTCAGATAAACGACCAGTATCAAGAACTGAAATACTTATATGCAAGCCAATTCCTAATATTTTCAAGATAAAATAATGTTTGGGGAGTAAAATACAAATGAAAGCCCATGTAAGTGTGGGGCCCTGGAAAAGTGCTAAGTGTCCTCTTGTCTTAGAACAGGACTGCTTAGATGTTTTCTAATTCTCTCCTATTCTCTTCTATTCTTCCACACTTTTAAGAATGAAAGGGGTAAGATGCATATGTATATTTGGTACTCATAATCTCTTTTAATGGTTGGCTTGTATTCAACAAAAGTCCCTAATTCAATGAAGTGGTATATCTTTAATGGAAGAATAACAAAGAAGGAGAATTTGCATTTCCTGTTTGGTAAAGTAAATATAACATGGAATTTAGGAAGTGGTTACTAATATTGTCAGGAGATGGTTTATGTACTATTACAAAAGATTTGCTTTCCAACTCAAGTCATGTATATGGGCTTAATTTTTAGGTCATAAAGGAAAGAGTTGAGATTTTTAAATCAAATTGAAAACAAGCATACTTTAGGATTAGCTTATGTGTGTATGTAAATATATAAACACTTCTTTAAAATATGGGGCAGAGGAAAATACTTACAACCTATCTGTCTATTCATATGAGATTTTCCTACAATTTGATTGCTTAGTTTATTTTCTGTGGGTTAAGGAAACTAAAGATGACTTCTTTGGTGATGTAAAAAATTCAGACACTTCATAAGACAAGCTGCATCCCACCACAGATTATTTATTTCGGGTTATTTATATTTGTATTTAGCTATTTTCATTATTCTTTAGGGAATGGGTGAAAACTTAATTTATAGGCCAAAAAGTCTTGTACTTCCCTAACTACAAACTGTGGCCAGAAAGTATTAATGAGAGAATTAATCCTTCTGACTTTATTTCCAAAGATAAATGGCTTAAGGTTCTTTATGTTCTAGACTTAACATAGCCTACTGTCTAACTTTGTGAAACTCAATGATGTGTCTGCTTTAGTTTTCTTAACTATAAAATGAATTACTCCCCTTTCTGCTTTCTTTCCTGTTCGCAAATCCTGTGGACAAATCTGAGTATTCAGAATTTAAGTGAATGCCTTTATTTTAGTCTCATCAAAGTGCTGTAAACAATTCCCACTGATAAAGGCTAATGTGCAAAAAATATGTACGCAAATTTTAATTGTAGAGTTACTGAAGTGATTTCCAGGAAACATCCCTTGTCTTTAAATTTGAAAGAATGCTGGCCCTTTGATATTCTGGTTCTTCAGTTAGCAGTGGACACATGTCTAACAGATGCTTCTGTAAAAGGGCATTTTTTTTTTAAAGAAAATCATAAATAAGTGTTTTGGTCCAAGATGGTGATGTAGAAAGACTGTGAACTCACCTCCTCCATAGAACACAGCATCATATTATACCCATTTAGAGAGCAATTCTTGAAGAACTGAGGGCTGACTGAACAGCCTATGCACAACAAAAGACAGAGAATGGCAAAAGATACAGAAGAGAGAAAAAAGAGAGAAAGCAAGAGAGATGGAGACACAGTCCATTCTTCCAAGTTTACAAGTATCTACTCTTCCTAATCTACAGCAACAACACAGAATGTCAAGCAAAATGGGGAGGCAGAGAATATACTCAAAAATAAAGAACAAGAAAATTATGAGTAAAAATATATAAAATGGGGCACTTGGGTAGCTCAGTCGTCAAAGCCTCTGAGTCTACCTCAGGTCATGATCTCACAGTTGTGGAATCCAGCCCCATGTCAGGCTCTGTCCTGGTAGGGCTGTGCCTGTTTAGGATTCTCTCTCCCTCTCTCTCTGCCCCACCCCCACTCACACACATGTGCATGCTCACTGTCAAAATAAATAAACTTCTTAAAAATATGTAAGACATGACAACATATACATAAAATGTGGAGGAATTTAAAAAAAACATTATTTAAGATTATGTTCAAACTTAAAAACAAAAATGAAAATCATGTGATCATCTCAATAGATGCGGAAAAAGCATTTTGCAAAATTTGACATTTGTTCATGGTAAAAACAAAGTGGGTATAGGGAGAATATACATCAACATAATAAAAACCACATATGAAAAATTTGCAGCTAACCTTATACTCAAAGGTGAAAAACTGAGAGCTTTTCCTCTAAGATCAAGAACAAAACAAAAAGGCTCATTCTCTCCGCTTTTAGTGAACATAATACCCAAAGCCCCAGGCACCACAACCAGACAAAGAAAGAAAGAAAGAAAGAAAGAAAGAAAGAAAGAAAGAAAGAAAGAAAGAAAGAAAGGAAGAAAATGAGGCATCCATATCGTTAAGGAAGAAAGGTAAACTCATAAGTTGTACAACTACAGTAGAAAATCTATTAGAAGTAAGAAATGAATTCAGTAAAGTTTCAGGATACAAAATTAATACTCAGAAAGCAGTAATGTTTTTATGCACTAATAACAAAGTAACAGAAAGAGAAATTAAGGAAACTATTCCACTTAGAACTGCACCAAAAATAAATAAATAAAATACCTAGGAATAAACTTAAAGAAGTGAAAGATCTGCACTCTAAAAACTATAAAACACTGATAAAAGAAATTGAAGACAACACAAACAAATGGAAAGATATTCCATGTTCATGGACTGGAAGAATAATATTGTTAAAATGTTTATGCTACCCAAAGCAATCTACAGATTCAATGTAATGCTATCAAAATACCAGTAGCATTTTTCACTGAACTAGAACAAAAGTACTAAAATTTGTATGGAACCACAAAAGACCCTGAAGTAGGCAAAGCAATCATGAGAATGAAGAACAAAGCTGCATCTATCATAATTCCAGATTTTAAGATACACTACAAAGCTGTCATCATTAAAACAGTATGGAACTGGCACCAACTAGACACATAGATCAATACAATAGAGAGTTCAGAAATAAACCCTTGCTTATATGATCAATTAATCTATGACAAAGGATACAATAGTATAAAATGGGGCAAAGACAATCTCTTCAATAAATGGTCCTAAGAAAACTGGCCAGCTACCTGCAAAAGAATGAACCAGACCACTGTGTTATACCATATATAAGAATAAACTCAAAATGAATTAAAGGCCTAGATGTGAGACCTGATACCATAAAAATCCTAAGATTTTCCTAAGGAACGGGGAAAAAAGCAAAAATAAACTAGTGGGACTATATCAAAATAAAAAGATATGCATAGTGAAGAAAACCATCAACAAAACAAAATGGAGAATGGGAGAAAATATTTGTAAATGATATATCTTATATGCAATTAATATCCAAAACAAAGAACTTACACAACACCAAAAAAAACAAAAACAAAAACAACAATCCCATTAAAAAATGGGTAGAGGACTTGAATAGACATTTTCCAAACAAAACACAGATGGCCAACGGACATATGAAAAGATGTTCAACATCGATAATCAGGAAAATGCACATCAAAACCACAATGAGACATTACCTTACAACCATCAGAATGGCAAAAACAAAAAAGATGAGAAATTACACATGTTGGCAATGATATGGAGAAAAAGAAACTCTCCCGCCCTGTTGGTGGGTAGGTTAACTGGTTCAGCCACTGTGGGAAACAGTACACAGTTTCCTCAAAAAACTAAAAATAGAAATACCATAGGATACAGTAATTCCACTATTGGGTATTTACTCAAAGAAAACAAAAACATGAATTTGAGAACATATATATAACCCTATGTTTATTGAAGCATTTTTATAATAGCCAAGATATGGAAGCAAGCTAGGTGTCATTGATAGACGAATGGATAAGGAAGAGGTCACACACATACAGGAATATTACACAGACATAAAAAGGATAAGAGCATACCATTTGTGACAACATGGATGGGCCTAGCAGGTATCGTGCTAAGTGAAGTAAGTCAGACTGATAATTAAAAACGCCGTAATAATTTCACTCATATGTACTATCTAGAAAACAAAACAACAAGGAAACAAACAAACAAGCAGAATCAGACCTAAAAATACAGAGAACAAAAAGCTTCCCCAGAGGGGAGGAAGATGATGGGATAGGCAAAACTGGTGAAGGAGAAGCGGAGATACAGACTTCCAGTCATAGGATGAATAAACCACGGGAATAAGAGTACAGCATAGGAATATAGTCAGTTATATTGCCATGACATTGTATTGTGAAAGATGGTAGCTATGCTTGTAGACAGCATAGCATAGCACACAGAGAGGTTGAATCACTATGTTGTACACGTGAAACTTATGTAACATGTGTGTCAACTATATTCAAATCAAAAATCAAAACAATATATGATTTTGCAGCTTCTCTGACATGTTTTATTAGTTTAAGTTGTTACCCCTTCTGAGACCGACACATTTTCTAGAAATCCTAATTGAAATTGACGTTTCTATAAATACTGGGTTTTTTTGTTTTGTTTCTTGTTTTTTGCTTAATATGTCTTCCTGTATACTTTGGTATTCCATCTATGTTTCTTACTTGGAGTCTTGCAAGCTATATACATTGTTTTTAGTTTTTCTAGTGTTAAATTTAATAAAGACAAAGTAAACATAAGAATGCATAAAAGAAAAAGAAGAAAAAATAAATAAAAACATGCAACGTGTTGAGAAAACAAAATAGGCTTGAACTACCACTTTTCACCTCCTAATAAATTCATTCAGAAATTCCCTATCAGTCTCCCTATATTTCTAAAGTATAAACTTCTGTTCAGTTTAAAATGTGCATATGCAGAAAATGAAGCCTCCTTTTTAAACATTGATGTAAGTATGGTATCATTACTTCTGATGCTGAAGACCAGGAAATGATGTAAATATATACTCTTTCTTGCCTTGGCCTACCACTTCCTACAACTAATGAAATCTTACTGATGTTTCATGAAAAAAAAAAAAAAGAAAGAAAAAAAAAAACTAAGACAAGCATACATTCCTTACATTTAGTGAATTAAACTCAATATATAAACTAAAGGATGATGCTTATTTCAAAGACCGTGACAATGCCTAAAATACTTTCGGGTTTCATCATTTGTAGATGTCATCAATGCTGGCAACATCATTTTGTTAAATAATTTTAATGGAAGAGAGTCTTTGTGGATTTTCTTTGAAACAAACCATTTGGAGGGCATCTTGTGAATAAAAAGAGGTGCGGAATGTTGCCTTTGTTCAAATACTGATGTGAGTTTAAAGTCATAGTATTGATACTTCGCTGTGGAATTCAAATGGACTCTGAAGACAATACGAAAAGAGAATTCTGAAATTGTTAGCTGATGCAAGAATCATTATAGTGACTCCTTCAACTGGCAATATTAGTACATGAATGTCAGTGAAGATGGTGGTTCTTAGGATATTCAACTAAACACCAGGAAAATAAAGTATTTGGAAAAATTACAATAGAAAATTCAAGTTGGCTGAAGCTTTGGAATCTCTCATCACCATCCTTTAAACTTATAAATGATATCACTGAGAATCAGAGAAGTTCAGTGATGTAACCATGTTCACAGGGTTAAGGTCAGAAACTGGGACTAGAGTCAGGATACTTGACACACAGTAGAATGTTTTTCTCACCACTACATCATGCTGACAAGTTCACTGGGCTATATCCTAAAATAACTAAGCTTTGTAGAGGCAGATGTCTTGAATGTGTAGTGATGTACATCTATAAGTGCTAAAAAAGGCTGAATTTAAGAATTTTTACCCCTTAGGTTTATAAAAATAAGTTTGAGATCTTTAAATTTCTCCATGTATTTAAAAATCCTAGAGAATTTTTATCTACAGCAATCCATTCTACAAACAATAACACTATTTTCACTCTATTTCCCTATATATAGTTTGAA
Source organism: Felis catus (assembly GCF_018350175.1). Lineage (NCBI taxonomy): Eukaryota > Metazoa > Chordata > Mammalia > Carnivora > Felidae > Felis > Felis catus. Next base: position 107,038,239 of record NC_058369.1, read on the forward strand.
TGTAACTTTTCATGTTCAGGGGGAAGGAAAATAATTCTAATTTAATTATTCAGTTATGTTTATAGTTCATTTTCAAAGAATTTTTTACTGCTTAATATTTCTTGCCATTATAATTTTTAGTTCCTAAACTCACAAGGAATAAATGTTACATTAACTTTTTCATCATTAAATAAAATTGAATCTGACTCCAAGCTTCTTCTTGCTTGGCTAGTAAGAGATCCAAATTCAGTCATTTTAGCCCCATTTATCTGTCTCTTTAGAACCACACTGGAATCAAGGAGTTTCATGGGACGACTGGAAGATGGGGGAAGGCAACTTCAGTCAACATGACTCCTGAAGACATACTCAATATGCAAGCCTACTTCTTGAAGGTAGGTAGGTAATGCCAGTCAAAGGAAGCTTTGTCAACTACTTCAAGAGAAGCCTCCTTAGAAGACCCAAGTACTCAACTAAACTTCCCCAGGTTCTTCTGCACTTCTAGGGTTTCTAAAAGGAATGATGTGTGGACTGTTAATCATGGGTGTAAGAGCCATTCATCATCTTCCTATTTGAGACAATCTTCTTTTTCTACTTTGATGCTTCTCCTCTGTATCTTGCTCGTTCCTTCTGCCTTTCTTTCCAGAGTCCAGCATGACACCTTAATAAACTGAGGCTTTTGAAACAAGTGCTCGAAGGGAAGTTTATCTTTAGGTAATATAAATTCTAGGCTACTTTCTGAAATGAGGAAAGGAGTGGAATAGAGGTACTAAGTAAAAATGGCTATTTTTTTTTTCTGATCCTTCCATAGCAATGAAAATGAAACACAAATTAGTATCTCAACAAATAATCCTGACACATGTTCTACACTTAGGACCATCCTGAATATGCTCTGTATTTTGATCATTATGCATACTGGTATATAAAAATAATGACTAAACATAATTCTTCATTACTACTTCATCCTATTATCTGATGGGACCTGGGAGTTGATAGAGTTCTAATTCCTCATTTTATTTTTTTAAATTTATTTTTTTTAATGTTTATTCATTTTTCAGAGACAGAGAAACAGAGCATAAGCGGGGGAAGGGGCAGAGAGAGAGAGGGAGACACAGAATCTGAAACAGGCTACAGGCTCTGAGCTGTCAGCACAGAGCCCAACGCAGGGCTTGAACTCACAAACCGCAAGATTGTGACCTGAGCCAAATTCAGACACTTAACCAACTGAGCCACCTAGGTGCCCCTAATTCCTCATTTTATGAAAAATGAAATTTAAAAACCAGATTGAGACATCCTCTTTCTTATCATTACATACGTACTTCGGTAAAGGTAGTATTACTCACCAGTCCGGCATTCTTTGTACTGAAAAATTGGAACAGTTTTCCTTATGAATATGAATAAATGACTTTAATGAAAGCCAAGGAACTTTCTAAGGCACCAACACTGTCAAAGTTGACTATGCTCTCAGAGTAACATGCACATAGCTCTTGCCTGATGTAGACCTGAACCCTAGTTGAAATCAATCAATACAATACTGGTAATTAGACAGAAATGAACAACTTATTTTCATTACAAATTACTTCAAATTAGAACATACTTCCTGCCTCTTCAATGTACCTTACAGAGACAGCAGATACTAAAACTATTTAGGCTAGAATAAATGAATTGTTTGTGCCCCCTCTTTAATGATATGATGATAGTTTGGGGGGCTCATTTCCCTGTGGCATCTTTCTTACCTATTCTTTATTCATGGCAGCTGGGGACAAATAACACATCAGATGGGTTACATTATTCAGAACTGGAAAAAAAAAGAGAGAACTGGCAGTTATTAAACTGTATGTGGCAAAAGAAAAACAAAATCTGAATTGCTAGGCCCATAACAACATCAAATTTAGAAGAAAGCTGGGCTAAAGATTTTTGGTAGGCAACCCAACAGATAAAAAATAACTGAGAGTTAAAGATAATTCATTATTGAATCTTTATATTTGTGGCAATAATACTTCTTAAATGACTCTTTACCTTGAATTTTCAGACCAGAGGTCTTAAGTACCCCATTGGTTAACAATTTCTAGTTGCATATTAATTTCCAAGAAAAAAATAAGAGAATTAAGCCCTAAATTTTTATTTATTTATTTATTTTTTTTGAGTTTTCCAAAACTGTTCTGTCTTCTATACAAGGAACTAGAAAGGAATTAAAGGTTTGCCTATACCGGAATTATTTGTTTTTCAATTTTAGAGATAGAGAGTGGGAGTGCTGGAGAGGGACAGAGGGAGAAAGCGAGAATCTCAAGCTGGCTCCAAGCTCAGAGTAAAGCCCAATGCAGGGCTCAATCCCATGACGTTGGGATTATGACCTGATGCTCAAATGACTGAGCCACCCAGGCACCCCTCACCATCCCAGAATTAGTAAGAAAATGTATAGCTAAATGCAAAGTTACAGATCTTATTAAGTATCATAGGTGAGTAGTAAGCTTTTTGAAATAAGACTGCATAATAGAGCCTAACAAATTATTCTTACATAATATTTTGCCTAGACTATAGGCAATCACTGGTTATCACTCAAGAAGGCAAAGAGGTGAATATTTTGTTTAATGATATCATTTTCGCATGCAGTCAACATACATGTGTAAAATACTCTGCAGTGTATTTATATAAACATGCTCCATGAGGTTTCCTTGAAGGAAGGTTTTACTGAAACTGATTTTAGTCCACATGCATTAGATTCAACCTGGGTAATTATTAAAAAATTGTATCTTTGTAAAAAATGTTTACTTATTTGAGAGAGAACAAGAGTGTACACAGGGTAGGGATAGAAAGAGAGGGAGAGAAAGCATCCCAAGCAGGGTCCATGCTGCCAGTGCAGAGCCAGACATGGAGCCTGATGCAACAAACTGGGAGATCATGACCTGAGATGAAATCAAGGGTCATATGCTCAACTGAGCCACCCAGGTACCCCTAAAAATTTATATCTTTTAAGCAATTTTCTCATGAATTTTATCACTGCAGATTAAAAATCATACCTTTACATTCTTCTGTTTGCTGGTGCAAATAGGAAACAAAACCCAAATCCCTTAATATCTTTAAGTAGAGTTTTACTTATTTACATTGCTAGCATGAATGAAATCACTGTAATTTCTCACACGGGCAGGACTGAGTAATAGAGAATGGTTAGTGTAGGCCAATCTTATAAAAACTTTGTCAAGTATGAAGACAAAATTGAATACACCTTTTTTTTCCAATTTAATAATGGAGATATAGAAACTAAATTTCCATGTAGGTAAAGTTTTACTTATTTTATTTTCAAGGTGCACTTGTTATAAGGAATATCTATAATCGTATCTTTAGAAATGAACCATTTTGACATGCATCCCTATTGCAGGTATGAAATATAAATGTAAACATAGTAAAAACTAATTATAAGGACATGGGGTAGGTAGATCATTATTCTCAGTTCTTCTTATTTTTCCTATGCATCCATGCACTTTGCCCTGTCAACTTGGAGTCCCCCGCCAACATGAGAAGCATTTATACTGGGCTTCACCAAATTACTTTCTTTGGCGAATAGAACATGGGCATAGATGATAATGTCACAGTTCAGTCTAATTCTTGAGGCCCTGTGACATACCACGAAAGAAAAGCCGCAGGTGGCCGCTGCCCCATTAGCAATGGTCCCCAAAGAAGACACATGTAGAAAACCTGAATCCAGCAGTCAGTCTGCAGCTGAGCCCAGCTGAAACACAGCCTAAAGCAGAACCCAATGTAGTTCAGCTGAAACATAGTCAACAAACTGTCTCTTAAGAATGAGGATCAGGGGGCGCCTGGGTGGCGCAGTCGGTTAAGCGTCCGACTTCAACCAGGTCACGATCTCGCGGTCCGTGAGTTCGAGCCCCGCGTCAGGCTCTGGGCTGATGGCTCGGAGCCTGGAGCCTGTTACCGATTCTGTGTCTCCCTCTCTCTCTGCCCCTCCCCCGTTCATGCTCTGTCTCTCTCTGTCCCATAAATAAAAACGTTGAAAAAAAAAAGAATGAGGATCAGTGTTTCTTGTTGTATCACGGTAAAAATTTGTGATTGTTGATAATGCAGCATTATAAGCAATAAAATAAACTAACACAAGCTTATACAATATACTATACCAAAGTGAAAAGTAAGTATGTTAATACATGACAAAATAAATGTATAAATCATCAGGAAAGAGAATTAGTCCAATATACTACTGGACCTAGTGTCATCCTTAAGAGTATGATTTGGGCAAGTCATTGTGGTTTGAAGTATCTCAACTGCGGGGCTAGTGTTGGATAGATGATTTCCAAGGTCCATACACATTCAATAAAGCAAGAATTGCTTGCATTCCCAGAGTAATTAAAAGTTTCAAAAGATAGGGGGGCACCAGGGTGGCTGAGTTGCTTAAGCTCTGACTCTTAATTTCAGCCCAAGTCATGATCTTGTGGTTCGTGGGATGAAGTCTCTCATGGGGCTCTGCACTAACAGCATGGAGCCTGCTTGGGATTCTCTCTCTCCCCCTCTCTCTGCCCCTTCCCACCTTGCATGTGCACTCTCTCTCAAAATAAATAAATCAGCTTTTAAAAAAGTGCCAAAAGATAAATATTTTATAAGTTGAGTGTAGAAAACCATTTTGGCAAGCCACATGTTGCTACTACTCATTCATTCAGTGGTTACTTTAGAATAACCATCTTAAGATCAGGATTATGCCAAGCACCATGAGGGATGAAGAGAAAGAGATGATGTGTTTTTGTCTGTAAGAAATTTTAAAAAAAGAAAAAAAAACCCTAATAGTGGACATAATACAAAAAAGAAAAATCTAAGTGTTAGAAGAATGTTAGTAACTAAGGGCTTCGAGAAGGTAATCTCTTCCAGCTGGAAAGATTTGGAAAAGCTCTTGGGAGGAAGTGGCGTTCAAGCTGGATCTTAGTGGACATGATGTCAATGGGAAGAAATTTAAAGTTATTCAATGACTGAAGGAAGGGCACTGAAACAGGCAGAATAAGTTACTTGAAATGATGAATTTTTCTCTTTCATTGGAATACACTGTGTCAGAGACAGAATGGAGATATGGCTAAAAGGAGAGGTAGAGGCTATATTTCTGAGGATTTTAACTTGGACATTCAGAGGCTTGGAAGTTACCATTTAGAGAATGATTAAAAGCTCAAATATTTAGAAAAGAAGAGTGCCTAAGAAGTGCATTAGAGAGAGCCAAGTGGTCCTGGGCAGGGAGCAAAGAGATCAGAGAGACTCCAGGGAAGTTGGAAGCAGTTGTCAATGGCCCTGAGCTTGGGAGGAAGGAAAGGGAATAGGCATTTAAAAATTTTTGTTTTCAACATTTATTTATTTTTGAGAAACAGAGAGAGAGAGCATGAGCAGGGGAGGCGCACAGAGAAAGAGAGACAGAGACAGAGACAGCATGTGAAGCAGGCTCCAGGCTCTGAGCTGTCAGAGCAGAGCCTGACATGGGGCTTGAACCCAAAAACTGTGAGATCATGATTTGAACTGAAGTCTAACGCTCAACTGAGTCACCCAGGCACCCTGGGGGATGGGCTTCTTATTTTTTTTTATTTTATTATTATCATTTTTTAATGTTTATTTTTGAGAGAGACAGACAGAGACAGTGTGTAAGTAGGGGAGGGACAGAGAGAGGGAGACACAGAACCGGAAGGAGGCTCCAGGCTCTGAGCTGCCAGCACAGAGCCCGATGCAGGTCTTTCACTCACAAGCTGTGAGATCGTGACCTAAGCTGAAGTAGGTCGCCCAACCAACTGAGCCACTCAGGCGCCCCAGGGTTGGGCTTTTAAAATACAAACCTAGCAATGCTCATTTATTATCTTCCAGGATGATAGCATATTAAGAACATAAATTAATACAATTACTAATGAGCGACTTTAAACTCCTGTTATATGATAAGAAAACAGCATTAAAAATAAAAGTAAATTCCAGGATTAAATAATGGTTTTCAAACTTTAATGTGCAGAACAATCACCTGGGATTCTTTAGAAAAATCCAGATTCCTAGACCTCAAGCCTATAGATCTTGAAATAGTTGGTACTGAGAGAGACTTAGAATTTATATTTTAATAAGTATCTCAAGAGATAATGATGCAGGTGGTTGGTTTGTAAATTATTCTTTGACACTGGTTAGAAAACATAATAGTAACAACAAAAGGCAACATTTATTGCCTACTTCCCATCTGGGGACACTTGGCTAAATACATGCAAGCAGTATCTCAATTTACCCTCATGACAAGCCTGAAATGTAGCAATTAATACTAATCTCCAACTTACAGAAACCAAGAATTAGAGGGATTCCACAGCTCTTTGAAAGTAATTGAGCCAGTAAGTGATGAATTCAAGATATGATTCAAAGTCTGTCCAAAATCAGAACTCACAGTGGAGAAGTTCATGACATTAAAGACTAGAGCTTTTGTCTTTTTTCATATATATATTTTTTTCTTTTTAAAACTTTCGACTGATTGGGACCAGTGCCACATTTAACAAGATTGTCTGATTAAATTTACTCTAGTAAAAAATTTCATTCCTAAGTAGAGAAAGACCAGCTGGAACATAATCAGTCATCATAGTGGGATGCCCTAGATATGAAGATGCCCATCCTACCAAGAATAATGCATATGCACATACCAGTAATTCTAAAATAAATATAGAAAATTTCTACAGCATGTGTTATTATAACCATTTAAGCAGAAACACAAGAACTTTAAAGTGGGACATTATCATTGCCTTGAACATTTTTCCTTCACGATCTTAAAACTGACATCTCAAAATAAATCATGATCGTGAAGCCTAAGCATTAATTGTCTAAAGGAATGGGCCACAGTAAGATATGCTCAAAGTCAGATTTAACTTTATTCTTCTTGAATATCTCTTGACTCACATCACTTTTCCTTTTTTTTAAAAATGGAAGTTCCAGTCATTTTTCTGTATTTCCTATAATGAAGTAGTGGTAGCTTATGTTTTGGCAAGAAAAGGAAATGAATTAAATATGTTACATGATATAGTCAAAGTCCAAGGAACCCTGTACTTACATTAATTTTCCCCACTTTGAGAAAGATGCCTAATGAGGGAGCCATCAATAATAGAGTTTTCCTCATAAAACTTAAGGAGAAATGAATAAATTAAGGAGAAAATGAAAATTTTCCAGAGTTGGAGCAGAAATTGATATCTGTCATCAGTTGTAATTTTCCAGTTTTATTTATTTATTTTTATTTTTTTTTAATTTTTTTTTCAACGTTTATTTATTTTTGGGACAGAGAGAGACAGAGCATGAACGGGGGAGGGGCAGAGAGAGAGGGAAACACAGAATCGGAAACAGGCTCCAGGCTCTGAGCCATCAGCCCAGAGCCCGACGCAGGGCTCGAACTCACGGACCGCGAGATCGTGACCTGCCTGAAGTCTGACGCTTAACCGACTGCGCCACCCAGGCGCCCCTGTAATTTTCCCGTTTTAAAACCCAGTAATTGTTCAATGCTCTTATTTGTTCTTGAAGATGTGGCTGAGGAAAATGTGGCAGTAGTATGCTGTCACTTAAAAAAAAATTTTTTTTTTAATATTTATTTTTGACAGAGAGAAAGAGACAGAGTGCAAGCAGCAGAGGGACAGAGAGAGAGGGAGACACAGAATCCGAAGCAGGCTCCAGGCTCTGAGCTGTCAGCACAGAGCCCTTCGTGGGGCTCCAACTTGTGAACGATAACTTCATGACCTGAGCCAAAGTTGGACATTTAACCAACTGAGCCACCCAGGCTCCCTTTGTATGCTGTCACTTTAAATTGATAACAGAGTTTTTATTTGCTTTTCTAATCAATGATAGTCTTTCATTTAGTGATATTTCTCTCTTGCACCCAGAAGTGAAGATGTTAGTGTTAGAAGTTCCTTTTCATTTTAGACTTAGTAATCCAAGTCAATTTAAGAAGTTGTATTATTATTTTTTTTTTATTTCTAGGCCTTTTAGAAGTGGCTTTTCCTTAAAGTTTACGGCAGAACCAACTCTATATCAGACACTATGCTAAACTCTATGCAGGGCACAGGTGGGTACTGATTTCTCTGCTTTCCTTTACATTTGTGTCCAGCTTGCTGTGTATCTTCTTAAATCCTTAAGGAACTTATTAAACCATGAAGAATAAAGGAAAAATAAAAAGCCTACTCTGAAATGTAAGCAGAAAGTCTCTTAAAGATAAAATATATATACTTGAAAAAATACATCGAATGAGAGCTAAAGAATGTCTTTAATTCCTTTAAAAGAGTAATTCATCACTGATGCTGGACATTTGGACATGAGAGAGATACACTGGATAACCCTTCAAGGTCGCAGTCCAGACATGTACTCTGGTCTATGCTTCAGTATAAACTTTTCATTGTTTAATAACATGGAGAGAGCCTGGAAGCTTTTCATAGAAATGGAAGATATAGAACAAGGTGCCAAAATTATTTATTTAGGATATGATGATTCATTGGAAAACCAAAGAGAATCAACTAAAATTGTTTAAAACCAACGTATAAATACAAAAAGTGGATACAAAATAAATATATCTACATGAATAACATTCTTACATTTATTATTTCATTTTTAATTTTCTAATGTTTATTTATTTTTGTGAGAGAGAGACAGAATGCAACCAGGGGAGGGGCAGAGAGAGAAGCAGACACAGAATCTGAAGCAGGATCCAGGCTGTCAGCACAGAGCCTGTGCTGTGCGAACTTGAGAGCCATGAGATCATGACCTGAGCCGAAGTCAGACCCTCAACTGACTGGGCCACCCAGGCGCCTCTGAATAATATTCTTACATTCAATCAAAAATGCTTTGAGAAAAAATTAATATCCCACTCTGATGTCCACTCTCACCACTACTATTTAACATAGTACTTCAAGCCCTAGCCTCAGCAATCAGACAGCAAAAAGAAATAAAAGTCATTCAAATCAGCAAGGAAGAAATCAAACTTTCACTATTTGCAGATGACATGATACTCTATATAGAAACCTGAAATATTCCACCAAATTCAGTACAGTCACAGGATACAAAATCATTGTGTAGAAATCTGTTGCATTTCTATACATCAAAAATGGAGCAACAGAAAGAGAAATTAAGGAATCAATCCCATCTACAACTGCACTAATAACAGTAAGATACCTAGGAATCAATCTAATGAAAGAGGCAAAAGACCTGTATTCTGAAAACTCTAAAACAATGTTGAAAGAAATTGAAGGGGAAACAAAGAAATGGAAAGATGTTCATGTTCATGGATTGGAAGAATAAATATTGTTAAATATATTACCCAAAGCAACCTATACACTTAAAGCAATCTTTATCAAAATACTAACAGCATTTTTCACAGAGTTAGAACAAACAATCCTATAATCTGTATGGAATCACAAAGTTCCCGAATAGCCAAAGCAATCTTGAAGACAAAAAAAAAAAAAAAAAAAAAAAAAAAAAAAAAAGCAAAGCTGGAAGCATCACAATTCCCAACTGCAAGTCCTATTGCAAACTGTACTGATCAAAATAGTATGGTACTGGTACAAAAATAGACACAGAGATCAATGGAACAGAACAGGAAACCCAGAAATGAACCCACAACTGTATGGTCAGTTCATCTTTGACAAAGCAGGAAACAATATGTCATAGGAAAAAGACAATCTCTTGAACAAATAGTGTTGGGAAAACAGGACAGCAACACGCAGAAGAATGAAACTGGACCAGTTTCTTACTACATACACAAAAATAATTCAAAATGGATTAAAGACTTAAATGTGGGACCTGAAACTATAAAACTCCTATAGGAGAACACAGGAAGTAACCTCTTTGACATCATCCATATCAACTTCTTTCTAGATATGTCACTGAGTCGAGGGAAACAAAACCAAAAATTAACTACTGGGACTTCATCAAAATAAAAAGCTTCTGTACAGTGAAGGAAACAATCAACAAAACTAAAAAAGCAATCTACAAAATGGGAGAAGTTATTTGTAAATGACATATCTCATAAAGGGTTAGTATCCAAAATATATAAAGAATTTAATCAATTCAGGGCGCTGGGTGGCTCTGTGGGTTGTGTGTCCAACTTCAGATCAGGTCATGATCTCACAGTTAGTGAGTTTGAGCCCCACATCGGGCTCTGTGCTGACAGCTGGGAGCCGGGAGCCTGGAGCCTGCTTCAGATTCTGGGTCTCCCTCGCTCTCTGCTTCCCATCCCCACTCATGCTCTGTCTCTGTCTCAAAAATAAAAACATTAAAAAAAAAGAATTTATGCAACTCAACACCCCAAAAATGAATAATCCAATTAAAAAATGGTCAGAAGACATGAACACACAGTGTTCCAAAGAAGATATACAGATGGCCAACAGACATGAAAAGATGTTCAACATCACTGATTATCAGGGAAATATAAATCAAAACTACAGTGAGATGTTACCTCACACCAGTCAAAATGGCTACAATCAACAACACAAGAAACAACAGATGCTGCTGACGAGGTGGAGGAAGGGGAACCCTTTTGCCCTGTTGGTGAGATTGCAAACTGGTGCAGCTACTCTGAAAATCAGTATGGAGTTTCCTCAAGAAGTTAAAAATGGAACTGGATCTACAATCCAGCAATTTCGGTTGGAGGTATTTACCCCAAGAATACAAAAATACTAATTCAAAGGGATACATTCATCCCAATGTTTATAGCAGTATTATCTATAATAGCTGAATTATGGAAACAGTCCAAGTGTCTAACTGATGAATGAATATTATGTATACTATATAATATATATGTATATATAATATATACACTATATAATATAGTGTATATATTATATACTATAATATAGTATTATAGTATTATACTATAGTATTATACACTATAATATATACACTATATAATATATATGTATATATATAATATATGTATATATATTATATATATTTTACTTAGTCATAGAAAAGAATGAAATTTCACCATTTGCAATGACAAGAATGGAGCTAGAGAATATATATGCTAAGCAAAGTAAGTCATAGAAAGACAAATACCATGATTTCACTCAAGTGGAATTTAAGAAACAAAATAAAGGGAGAGAAGCAAACCCAGAAACACACTTTAATATTTTTTAACGTTTACTTATTTTTGAGAGAGAGAAAGAATATGAGCCAGGGAGGGGCAGAGAGAGAGGGAGACACAGAATCCAAAGCAGGCTCCAGCCTCCGAACTGTCAGCATAGAGCCCAACTCAGGGCTTGAACCTGTGAGATCATGAAATAAGCTGAAGCCAGACACTTAACTGAATGAGCCACCCAGGCAACCCAAGAAAAAAATTTTTTTTATTTTACGTATTTTGAGAGAGAGAGAAAGTTTGAACAGGGTAGACACAGAGACAGAGAGGGAGAGAGAGAAGCCCAAGCAGGGGTCGTGCTGTCGGCAAGGAGCCTACCACGAGGCTTGATCTCATGAACTGTGCTGAGCTGAAATCAAGAGTCAGATGCTCAATGGACTGAGCCACCTAGGCACCCCCAGACTCTTAACTATAGAAAACAAAGTAAGAGTTATCAAAGGGGAGGTGGCTGCGGGAGATGGGTGAAACAGGTGATGGGAATTAAGGAGTACACTGGCTGTGATGAGCACCAGGTATTTTGTGGGATTGTTGAATCACTACACTGTACACCTGAAATTAATATCACAGTGAATGTTAACTAACTGGGATTTAAATAAAAAATAAAAATAAAAAAGCCACTTCATATAACACAAAACAAATAAAATACCCAGTAATATACCTAATAAAGGGACAGAGGCTATGTGAAAGATCTATGGAAAATTAATATATTTTTATATAACAAGTTTGCATAAATTAAGATATGACAGATGTGTGAATACTGAATATTGTAAAGATGTTTTTCATTCCAAGCAAGGCTATAAATTTAGCACAATTTCACTCAATATCACTGTCAGATTTTTCTTATAAGAATAAACAAATAAATGGGTGCCTGACTGCCTCAGTTAAGCATCTGACTCTTCATTTCATTTCAAGTCATAATCTGACAGTTTATGAGATCGAGCCCCATATCAGGCTCTGGGCTGAGCCATGGAGCCTACTTAGAATGTGTCTCTCCTCCTCTCTCTGCCTCTTCCGTGCTCATTCTCATATTCTCTCTCTCTCTCAAAATAAATAAATAAAAAGAATAAACAAATATGTCCTAATATTTTATGAAGAGTATTTGAGATATAATTTTAAATGCATTTAATATTATTAATTAATGAAATGTGGTAAGAGCATAACAATTAACAGATAATTGGAATGTAAGGGAAAAATCCAGAACTGCACTCTAATGTATATAAATCAGAATGTAATGAAGTAGCACTTAAATTAGGAGGTTATATGATTAAATATTTGGTTTTGAGATAATCATTTAGAAAAAAAACACACATCACTTGCTCCCAATCTCCTACCTTACCATAATAAATTAAAAGTATATCAACAACGAAGCAACAGAAAGAGAAATCAAGGAATCGATCCCATTTACAGTTGCACAAAAAACCATAAAATACCTAGGAATAAATCTAAACAAAGAGGTGAAAAATCTATACACTGAAAACTATAGAAAGCTTATGAAAGAAATTGAAGAAGATGCAAAAAAAATGGTAAAAGATTCCATGCTCCCAGATAGGAAGAACAAATATTGTTCAAATGTCGATACTACCCAAAGCAATCTACATATTCAATGCAATCCCTATCAAAGTAACACCAGCATTATTCACAGAGCTAGAACAAATAATCTTAAAATTTGTATGGAACCAGAAAAGACCCCGAATAGCCAAAGCAATCTTGAAAAAGAAATCCAAAGCTGGAGGCATCACAATCCCAGACTTCAAGCTATACTACAAAGCTGCAATCATCAAGACAGTGTGGTACTGGCACAAGAACAGACACTCAGATCAATGGAACAAAATAGAGAACCCAGAAAGGGACCCACAAATGTATGGCCAACTAATCTTCAACAAAGCAAGAAAGAATATCCAATGGAATAAACACAGTCTCTTCAGCAAGTGGTGCTGGGAAAACTAGACAGTGAGATGCAGAAGAATGAACCTGGACCACTTTCTTACACCATACACAAAAATAAACTCAAAATGGATGAAAGACCTCAATGTAAGACTGGAAGTCATCAAAATCCTCAAGAAGAAAGCAGGCAAAAACCACTTTGATCTTGACTGCAGCAACTTCTTACTCAACATGTCTCCAGAAGCAAGGGAAACCAAACCAAAAATGAACTATTGGGGCCTCATCAAAATAAAAACTTCTGCACAGTGAACAATCAGCAAAACTAAAAGGCAACCGACAGAATGGGAGAAGATATTTGCAAACGACATATCAGATAAAGGGTTAGTATCCAAAATCTATGAGGAACTTATCCAACTCAATACCCAAAAAACAAATAATCCAGTGAAGAAATGGGCAAAAGACATGAATAGCCACTTCTCCAAAGAAGACATCCAGATGGCCAACAGACACGTAAAAAAATGCTCAACATCACTCATCATCAGGGAAATACAAATCAAAACCACCATGAGATACCACCTTACACCTGTCAGAACGGCTAACATTAACAACTCAGGCAACAACAGATGTTGGCGAGGATACAGTGGAAGAGGATCTCTTTTACATTGTTGGTGGGAATGCAAGCTGGTACAGCCACTCTGGAAAACAGTATGGAGGTTCCTCAGAAAATTAAAACTAGAATAACCCTATGACCCAGCAATTGCACTACTAGGCATTTATCCATGGGATACAGGTGTGCTGTTTTGAAGCGACACATGCACCCACATGTTTATAGCAGCACTATCAACAATAGCCAAAGTATGGAAAGAGCCCAAATGTCCATCGATGGATTAATGGATAAAGAAGATGTGGTATATATATATATATATATATATACACACACACACACACACACACATACATATATATGTATACACACACACATATATATGTATATACATACACATATATGTATACACATATATACACATACACATATACATAAATATATATACATATATATATTTATACACATCTTCTTTATCTATCTATATCTATATATGTATACACACACATACATACAATGGAGTATTACTTGGCAATCAAAAAGAATGAAATCTTGCCATTTGCAACTACGTGGATGGAACTGGAGGGTATTATGCTAAATGAAATTAGAGAAAGACAAAAACTGTATGACTTCACTCATATGAGGACTTTAAGAGACAAAACAGATGAACATAAGGGAAAGGAAACAAAAATAATATAAAAACAGGGAGGGGGACAAAATGGAAGAGACTCATAAATTGGGAGAACAAACTGAGGGTTGCTGGAGGAGTTGTGGGAGGGGGGTTGGGCTAAATGGATGAGGGGCATTAAGGAATCTACTGCTGAAATCATTGTTTCACCATATGCTAACTAATTTGGATGTAAATTTTAAAAAATAAAAATAAAATTAAAAAAAATTAAATGAATTGGATACTATTTTGCTATTAATCAGACTTGACAAAAAGTAAAAACAATGATGGGAAATATAAATTTGTTGAAGTTTGAAAAAGGCATTTGGTAACATGTACCAAAAGCTTTAAAAAAAATACGCACATGGACTAAGAATTCAATTTTTAAGGATTATTAGGAATAAAAATAGGACAAGTGTGAAAATATTTATGCATAGGAATTTAATGTATTTTTTATTTAAAATTTTTTTTAATGTTTATTTATTATTGAGAGACAGAGAGAGACAGAGCATGAGCATGGGAGGGGCAGAGAGAGGAGGAGACACAGAATCTGAAGCAGGCTCCAGGCTCTGAACTGTTACCACAGAGCCTGAAGCAGTGCTCAAACTCACAAACCCAGCGAGATCATGACCTGAGCCAAAGTCAGATGCTTAACCAACTGAGCCACCCAGGCACCCCAGAATTTCATGTATTTTTTAAAGGAGGAGGATTAGAACTGACTAAATGGTCCACAGCTGAATTATACATAACATATGTTACATAGATATGAGATGAGGTGAGGTGAGGTGAGGTGAGGTGAGGTGAGGTGAGGTGAGGTAAGAATGTCATGGTGGTTGCAATGATCAGAATACTCAAAGGAGAAATACTAGATAAAAAGTCAAACCGCAAATTCAGGTGGGAAAAAAAAGTCATAAGGCTAAATATAAAGAAAAAAGTTTAAAAAAAACAATAGAAGAAAAAACTATTAGGAAAAAGTCAACCAGGTGAGTTTCACAGGAACTTGAAGACTACAGGCAGTCTGCAAAGTCTTCATAAAGGAAGAGAAGTGTTCGTATGCCAAGATAGGGGTAAAATATACCATTATTATAGAAACAAGACAAGAGATATGAAGTTCAATTGGTGGTCGTAAAACAATATATATCGTTTATCTGTTTTGGAGGAACAGTGAGTGATAGGAAGAGAGCAGTCTTTTTTTTTTTTTTTTTTTTTTCAACGTTTATTTACTTTGGGGACAGAGAGAGACAGAGCATGAACGGGGGAGGGGCAGAGAGAGAGAGACACACAGAATCGGAAACAGGCTCCAGGCTCTGAGCCATCAGCCCAGAGCCTGACGCGGGGCTCGAACTCACGGACCGCGAGATCGTGACCTGGCTGAAGTCAGACGCTTAGCCGACTGCGCCACCCAGGCGCCCCGGAAGAGAGCAGTCTTAAGGACGCAATATTATGGGAAGAATTGCATGTTACTAAAATATTTCCCTTTGTTCCACCAGACCTCTCACCAGTCGCTCTTTATAAAGGTTGGGGTGTTAGCATACACCCCTTCAGATACATATTAGGCTTTGTGGGTTTCCAGTGAACTTTATAGATACTTTATAAATATTTAAATAATTTCGGTTCAGCAAAAAATGACAAGGTCTTCAACAACAGCATTAAATTCTCCTGACCACTATACTGTCCACAGTATCTGTCCACGGACAGATCTTGAAAAAAAAAAAAAAAGACTGAATAGTATATTTCTTCAGAGTATTTCTTTTTTATTAATTTGCTATCTCCCCCCCAAACATTTATAACTAATTTAATATGAAGTTGTATTTTCTACTTAAGTATCAAGGTAAAATTTGAGTATTGTAATTACTACTGTAAGTATCAAAAACAAAGAAAGAATATTTGAAAAGAAGTAATTTTACCCTTTTATTAAAAGGTACAGACCCTTTACAATTCTTATTCTGTAAAAAGTTGACCCTAAGTTAGATTATTGAGGCAAACATTTCCAGTCGCTGCATAGTGCATAAACAATAAGGTTTTTAATATTATATATAATCAGAAGGGGACATGGTTTTGATTAAATGTATCTAATACTAACTAATCATATTCAGAGTTCTCTTTACCTAACACTGTTTACCTGACATTTAAAAATTAAATAGGAAGAAATGCATCTAAATCTATGCTACACATTTGAAATTGATAGTTTATATTTGGTATAAAAGGGATAAAATTTATAGTCCTGAGTGACAATTTTATGTAACAAGGCATGAGAATGTAAAATTCCATTCAAATTCCTTTCTTATCACTATTCATGAAAACAGCATTTCTCAGCTGGGAAAGCTAACAGTGATATTACATGGTGCCATTATTTCAGAAGAGTTGTCTACGATGCAGAATATCTAATTTTTTCACACATGAGTAAGGACTATGTAAAATTTAGCATTTAATTTGCATTCTGCGTGCAGTATTTTAAAGGGCAAGGTTAAGTATTTTTTGGAAGATTATAATAACCTAAAATTAATTTAGAAGCAGGAATTTAATATTTATGTACCCCTTTTTCTTCCAAATCTTCCCAAATAGCTTTTTCAAAAAGAATAGTATATCTTGATATAGTAAAGATACCAACACTATTATTGCTGTTTTAGTAAAAAGGAAACTGGAGCATGGAATTGCATAAATGATTTTTCTAAGGCAATCCAAATAAAGTATAAAAGTAGGGGAATCATAATATAGCCTCAGCTTCAAATTCCTCATTTTAGTGCTTGATGCTTTTTCTTTTAAATATTAAAACCAGTGGCACAGCCTAATAACAACATGTGCAGGGGATGGAGCTGTTAGCTGTCCTCGTCACAACCTTACAGAATCACAGCCAATGCAAGACCATGCAATTTAATCCCCTGTCTTTATGGGCAAGGAAACTTAAATCTAGAGGGATTGTGACTTGCCCAAGGCCATAGAATATGTTAATAGCACAGATGAGGCTCAAACTCAGGTGTCTTTTGTTCCCTGTATAATGCTGTGTCCACCATGATTAAAATGAAAGAATTTAATCAAGTTCCCAGATGCTTTGATCCTTTAGGTAATTCAGTGGATGATATGAAGAGTTTTGTGGCAATAGATTTTGACTTTAATGTGTTTCAAATAGAATCTATAGAGCAGTCATTGTTTTTACTTGCCTTTTATAATGAAGAAGCGACATCATTTTAATAATCTTGTTAATCTGGATAAAAAGATAAAATGTTGCTATTCTTCACGTCTGATTCTTCGCTTATTTATTTATTTTTTTTTTTTAACACAGTGGCCACTAACTCTTGTTCCTGCAGCTTAGCCAACTAAAGTAGGTGTCAGCGAACTTTTTCAGTAGAGAGCCAGACAGTAAATGTTTTTGTAACAACTTGGTTCTAGTGTAAATACCAGTGTTTGTATCACCAAAGCTCCAGGTAACATGTGAGTGAATGGAAATGGCTGTGTTACAATAAACAAACAGGTGACTGGCCAGGGGCTACAGTTTGTCAACCCTGGTCTAAAAAGTATGGTGACTGCAGAATGAAGGACCAAGACAAATACATTCTTTGGCACTTCCATTCAGGAATATTTCAATTCTGTAACAAAATCACCACTCTCCCCAAGTCTGGGAATTCTAGCCTTTTCCAGTGATATCCATAAACCTGCTGAGTTGGCATATCTTTTTAAAAATAAAATTTATCTTAACTTTTCTTAGAATTCTTTTCTTTTTGAGTTATCTTAGTGTTAGCAATGCCATCATTTTTTTTTAAGGACAGAAAACTGAAGAAACAATCTATAGGGTTTAAAATATCACAATACATGCTTTCTTAATTTAAACTAAAGTATTTCCACAACTTCGATCCTCACACCCATGTATCTCATCGTTCATCTATGCCTCTTGAGAATCCCTATGAAATGCCAATAAGAGAAATTTAAAAAGTATAGACTCACAAGGCTGCAGAGAAATGGAGGAGAGAGACTGACAGGCTAGAATCCTAAACACACGTTTGGAAGATGGGAAGCAGAAGGAGTTGCGGTGACCCACTTAGATTAGTGGAGGAGGTGAAGGGCAAAGTGCTTGCAGAGAAGGTGCTAGATGAGAAATGGGTCAATCTATACTTCAAACTGCGAAATTGCAGGGAGACTCAGCACTTGAAGGTGCCAGTTAACAAGGTAGTTAAGATGTGAGGCATGGAAGTAATGATAGGAATATTGGTTTCAAGCTTGCACATATAATGGGCAGTTGCCTTCTTCTTAACTTCCGGATCCCCAACTCTCTCATGGCCCTGTGTCCTGTCAATGGCTCCCTATCAGTGGGGGGTGGAAGTTTATTCTAAAGAAACTGAACCAGAGGAACTCAGGGCTCAGGGACACCCAGCCCATGTGGGAGCTGGAGAGGGGAAGGGAACAGAAAGCAATGAGATCAAGTTACAATCACAACAGTGGATTTGAGAGCCTTTTTGCTTCTTTTCCTACCTAACTCCCATAATACCACACAGGAAGTCCGAGGAGACTGCTCTTGAGAAACGAATAGTCCTGTAGAAAAAGTAGAAAGAAAAAAAAATCCGCAATGTATTGACACAGGATTGTCCCATTACCCAAGTGAAGTACTCAAACCTCCCTTGTTCTTCCAGCCTCTTTTCAAAACCTGTCCTCCCACCACCAAAGCCCCTACTGGCTTTTCAGCATCTTATGATTAGATGTGATGTGTCGGCTAATGACACTGTAAGAAAGTCTCTGACATAAGAGAAAAAGACACCAAATTTAAAAAATTAAAAACACAGAATCAAAACAGAAACCGAGAGGAAATAGTCCCAACACAAGAAATAAGAGGAAACTTACGTTTAAACTTACGTTTAATATCATCAGAAAGACAGGTGTATTTATTACACCTCAAAAATGGGAGCTGAATGCTAATATAAAGGGATAATGACAGAATAAAGAGAAATCTCTCAAAATTAAAAATATGTCAGTGAATACAGAAAGAGTACTTCAAAAAGATATACACCCTGTATGTTAACTGCAGCATTATTTACAATAACCAAGATAGAGAAGAACCTCACTGTCTATCAATACATTGATAGATAGAGGGACAAAGAAGATATGACATATAAACAAACAAGCAGGCAAGCAAACAAACAAGCAAACAAATAAATAAATACAACAGAGTATTACCCAGCCATAGAAAAGAATGAGATCGTGACATTTGTGACGACATGGATGCACCTAGAGGGTATTTACTGAGTGGAATAAGCCAGACTGAGAAAGACCAATACTGTAACATTTCACTTACATGGAGTCTAAAAAATTAAAACAAATGAACAAATAGAAACAGAATCCTAAATGCAGAGAACTGGTTGTTGTCAGAGGAGAGGGGGTGGGGGGTATGGGTGAAATAGGTGACAGGGATTAAGAGGTATCAACTTCCAGTTAAAAAAACAAGTGAGAGAGATGAAAAGCATAGCGCAAGGAATATAGTCAATAATATTGTAATAATGTTGTATGGTGACAGAAGGACACTGCACTTATCATGGTGAGCACAGCATATAGACTTGTGGAATCATTATGGTATTCACCTGAAACTAACACAATATTTCAATATATTGTCAACTATATTTCAATACAAAATATGACAGTGAATATAAATCAAGGATAGGAAGCTAAAAAGAGAAAATCACATAAATTAGAACAAAGAAACAAAGAAGTGAAAAGTAAAGAAAAAATAACTTAGAGGATTAATGCTAAATGATCCACATCCAACTGTTGGATTTTTCAGAAAGAGGTGAGAAAAAAGGGAGTAAATTAGCAAAGAAGCAAGGAAAGAAACTTTTTGAGAAATTATTAATATTTGTGAAGAAATCCATGAAGCATCTTAAGTATACTTTAATATTTTCTATATTATTTTTATACATAAAGAATGTTGTAATAGAGAACGGAAATGTGATGCTATAGAACTTAGAGCAATTTTGATAGTTTGGCAACAGAAATGAAATATATGATGGGGCACCTGGGTGGCTCAATTGGTTGAGTGTCCGACTTCAGCTCAGGTCACGATCTCACAGTTCATGAATTCGAGCCCGGTATTGGGATCTGTACTGACAGCTCAGAGCTTGGAGCCTGCTTCGGGTTCTGTGTCTCCCTCTCTCTGCCCCTCCCCTGCTCATGCTCTGTCTGTCTCTCTCAAAAATAAATAATAAACATTAAAAATAATTTTAGAAATGAGCTCTGAATAATGTAGGAAAGGCTAACTTTGATCCATTCTAATTGAGTCAAATTAGAGATGGAAATACTGCATTCTGTATTCGGTGTCATACTTGTGAAGGGATAGATACTCTAAGGGATGGAGTAATGAAATGGGTAATGGACAATTTACTGGATCAATTATTTACTGCTGGGTAACAAACCACACCAAAACTGTGGTTTCAAACAACAATCATTTCATTTGCTCGTGAGTCTAGAGGTCAGCAACTTGAGCTGGGCTCAGCTGGACAATTCTTCTCTGGTGTAATTCACGCAACTGTTGTCAGCCAAAGGGACACCTCCTTTGTGTGTCTGAGAATGGGTGGTGGTTGACCACTGAGCCATTCTCATCCTCAGGGAAGCAAGCCCAGGCTTCTTCAGCCCACTTCACGTGGGTGTGTCAGATTCCGGAAAGTGAGAAACAGGGCCTCTTGAGGGTTATACTCAAAACTCTTATAACATAACTTCTCTTATATGTTCTTGGTCAGAGCAGGCTGAAAGACAAACCCAGATTTAAAGTAGTGTAGAAACTACATCACCCTCTTGTTGTGACAAGCTGTAGAAGCATGTGCATATAGCGATGGGAACACTCTGTAACCACATTTTTGTAATTTACTGTATTTACCCCAAACCATATCACATGAAGGATGGTTAAAAAATTTACACAGGATTAGCGTGCAGTATAGTAAAGGAACTATAGTAATTATTTTTGGAAATTATAAATATTGTCATGTGGAGGGGATGTTACCTTTCTTTCTCACGGACCCCACAGGTCCAATAAAATATGTGCGAAGAAGTTCCAGCTAACTTCTGCCCAATACAAGGAAGAACTCTTAACAAATTGTGAAACGTTCCATCACGGAAAGCCTTTAGGTATATGTTCAGCACTGTTTGTTTTAGGATGTAGGAGCAGTTTGTGTATAGAAGGACTTTCAGTGTGTCTTCAATACGGGATCCTTATTGTCTTTGAAAAGCATAGGGAATGTAACGGAGAGCTTGGGACTAGAAGCTATGGTTGGAAGTGGCCTGTGAACAAATGACTCCCCTCAGTAGCATACATATACGAACAGGGAGAAGAGCTAAAGAGAAGAGGAACAGACCCTTGGGTGCCAGTGAAACTCCAAGGGGAGGGGGAAAAAGCGATGCCAAAAAAAGGATTATCAAAGAAAGGGAAAACAACAACAGAATCACTGATTTAATGTAATGTGTCAGCTCAGCATTTATCTCTGCATGTAAGATTTTGTGCTCTGTTCAGAATATCTATTTCACCTTATTCCTCCCTGATACATAAATCTTTCCCATCTGAAATTCCTATTTGTGAAGTTATTACTTGGTTTCAGAGTTATTCAGATTCAAATGGCTGCCTCCCCTCAGAGTTGTCCATTTATAATAGCATCCTAACTAGTATATCTTTCCTGGGAGGATAAATTACTACAGCTGTGGGTTTAAAATCTATGGTTACCTTCCAACCTCCTGCATTTTTAACTGAGTTTATATTCGGGCTCTTCAGAGAGAAATATGACTCAACAACCAGGAGAAGGTTGCATTACCTAATCCAATTGTACATTAGTGGCAGGATAAAGACACACTCTAGGCCCAATAAGCAAGGGAGACAATTTCCTGGAGACTCTTGTGTCTCCTACTTCTGTATTTAGCTTTTACCTGGGACTGGCTCCGGTGTGATAATGGTGAATGTTATTGATAGAGAGATATCCACATTTTTATGAATCTCTCCCTACTCACATAGTAACAAGACTTTTGTATTATAAATTTAGTAGATGGAAGACCACAGAAAGAATAAAAACAAACTGTCAATAAAAGATTAATTACAAGAAAGCATTTTCAAATGGAATCATGAAGGTTACAAGTGAATGAGGTCAATCCAAAGCACTGAATTTAGTATAAACAGGAAACGTTATGAACAGCAAAGTCTGAACGGCATTCCTTCCACAGTCAGACTTTGCATCGAGTATCACTTGCTGTGGGCATGCCACTTTACTGAGGCGGGTTAAGCCAGGAGAAGGGAATTGCTGGGGCTCAGGAAGCATCCTTGGCTTAGTCCCATGCATTTCTCCAGCTTTGCTGGAGAGGACAACAGCATGCATGCATGCATGCATGTCTGCCTGCCTAGATTTTCCTATGTGAAAATCCCCTGGCTGTCAGAATTGGCACTTATTTACTTGAGGAATTTCTAGTTATGCAGGTGTATGTCGTCATACAACCATTAGAAACATTGTCCTGTATTCTCCAAACTGGACAATCTGTCTAGAGAATTTACATTCTTCTTTCCAAATTCTCCTAGATTCTTATTATGCCAATCTTTTGTGACAAAATCACCAACCTATGCAGTGCTCTTTTTTTGATGAACTTTTTAAATGAACCTCTAATTTGGATACACACACACACACACACACACACACATATATATATATAATGAAATGTATATTTATATAATGAAATATATATAATGAAATAAATTTTATGTACATATATTTAATTTATATAATGCATTATAAATATATATATATATATAAAGTGATATAGACACATATAGTCACTTGTATTTCCTAATATATGTATAGAAATATAAGTAATTATTTCTCATTTCTTTTTCTACATCTTTAGAAGTTTTGAAAATCAAAATAGTTTTTTATTTTTTTTAAGATTCTTTAAATGGAGTGTCCTTCCTGGTTGCTGTTATCTTCAGTTACTAATAACCAAAATGCTTAGCATTTCATTTATATTCACAAAACAGAAAAAGTATTGGAAATTAAGATGATAATATTTCAATAACTCTAGCCCCTAATGCACATATCTTTTTCAACACTTAAGCCATGATGCAAGTACTTCATAGTCCTCAGAATCAACAAGCACCCCCTCACTTATCTGAGAAGTAAACACTAGTTGTTATTTTTGTTAGTCCATGTTCATATATTTTATTACCAGTGAACAACTTTCCATAATGATAACCAATTCAGGGGCAATACATCAAGTAAGAAGTGAAAATTCCCTAACTCTTCCTCTACCCCCAAGCCTCTGCGACAATCACTGTAACTATTTCATATCTACCAGAACCAACTCCCAACACTCTGGTCTTTTACTCAACCCATTAAGTGGCATCACACCCTGTATTTTGATTTTCATACTCTGTATCACTGACATTGTTTCAGATCAACATAAGTAGTTCTAGCTCATTTTTAATAGTATGCAGAATGTGCCTCTATTTTGTTTAATAATTTCTTTATTAATAGGCTTTCAGGATACTTTTTCTGTTATGTTTTGTTTCCGTTACAATCGATGGTACGCGCACGTGCGTGCTCGCATGCACACACACACACACACACACACACAGGCACAAACTTACACTATTTTGGCCACAGAACATAATTCTGTAAGTAGACTTGTTGTGTAAGAGAAAAATATACCTGCCAAGAAAGACTGTCAGTTTATAATTTGACCAAGAGTTCTTGAGAATATTTTTTCTCCAATAATCCATGTCAAAATATTTTTCAATTTTCTAACTCTGATGGGGCAAAAAAAAGTTCAATTGGTATTTAATTTTTAGTTTGAGTAACCATTGTTACATAACCTTTGCCCATTTTTTAATTTTTTTGTATTGATTTTATATCTATTGATTTGGCAAATTTTGTATCTACATTTATATTTATGTCTTAACAGTAGATCTGTTATATTTCTTGCAAATTTTTCCACCTGCCTAGTTTTTCCATTCATTTTTCTTATGAAAGAGCTCTGTGTGCTATTTCCTAATCACAACCTCTTAACCTGCTTCGACTCCCAAAAGATAATCATTATCTTGATTTTTTTCATTCCTTGTTTTTTATAAAATATAGTTTTACCACATATGTATGTATTCCTAGGCAATAAGGTGCTGAATTTTGCTTGTTTTTGAACTCTATAAATGTGGA
This sequence comes from Felis catus, assembly GCF_018350175.1. NCBI lineage: Eukaryota > Metazoa > Chordata > Mammalia > Carnivora > Felidae > Felis > Felis catus. The sequence goes on from NC_058369.1 coordinate 107,062,637, forward strand.
ATTATATTGTTTGTATTCTTCTGTGTCTTGTTTTCAGTCAATGATGTATTTCTAAAGTTTAATGCACGTTGGTACTTGTAGCTGTAGTTCATTTCTTTTCAGTGATTACTCATGTTTTAAAAAAAGCTAAGTGCTATTTTTAATTAAAATAGATGGTCCATGTATTGGTTGTGTTTTCTATGTTGGCAATCATAACATTTTAAGTAATGACTGTATTATTGCTTACCTCCCAAATGCTATCTCATTTCTTTCTCTTTCTTCTTTAATTGATCTAACTCGGCCCTGTCTTCAATGGTGTTCCAACAACACATCTCCCTCCTACTCTGCCTCCCGTCACTGCCCCCACCCTTGATGTGTAGTATTTGCCAATTTCTATAATGCAAGCAGTTCTACCATGGCTAATTTCAAGCTATCAACACTATTTTGGAGTCAGGAAAAGGTATGCATAATGGGCTGAGTCTGTATGAACAGTCTCCAACAGACTGTCGGAATGTAGCTTCTCTAGTCCAGTTCCTAACTTTTTAGTATCGAATCAGATGATTACCATGTTTTTCAAACATACCTTTCATAGGTGAGTTCTCTTCTATTCCAAGTTCACTAAGAGTTCTTATCATGGTTTTTGAATGTTCCAGCAGCTTTTATTTTTGCACCTAGTGAGAGTGCGACGATTTCTTTTAATTTCTCTTTCATCTATTAATGTGTAAACAAAATCTGAAATTATTTTAGGGCTGATGCTCTTTGATCCCTGGGGTAACCTAACTTCCTAATTATCGATTATTTTATTTGTAGACTTTTGCATTTACTTTCCAAATGTTTTGTTTGGGATATTAAATTGTATATGTATGGTAGTTTTTGTTTGTTTGTTTGTTTATAATTACCTTCTGACACCCAGTCTTAGCATAATTAGTCTTTATTTGGGTGAGTCTACTAATGTTATGAATTATGTGTTTCAGAGATATTTGGTAGAATTTGCCTAAAATCTGGTTGGGACTGGTGTTTCCTTTGTAAGAAAATTTTAATTAATGATTGATTTTTAATTAGTGGTATATAAGTATTCAGGGTTCTGTTTCATGTGTTGGAAGTCAATTTTGCTAAGATTTCTTTTTCTAGGAATTTTCTATTTAATGTATACTTTTAATTAATAAAGTATTTCCTTATGCTTGTTTACTAATTTTATCCTTTATTCTATCCCTGACTATGTACTGTTTCCAAATTGTCTTTTTTTTTTCTTTCATCAATCTTATTGGAGGAATGTACATTTCTTCAGTTTTTTTAAAGATAAACTTGTTGATCTTGGTTCAGCCTCTACTGTACCTATGTTTTTCTTTCAGAAAGTGCTGCTTACATCTTTATTATTTTATCTACATGCTTTAGTTTTTGACTGCTTTTTACTAAATGTATTCCTGGTGGGATATCTCGGTGGCTCAGTCATTAGAGCCACTGAGTCTAAATTTCACTTCAATTCATGATCCCAACTCCTGGGATCGAGCCCCATGTTGGGCTCCATACTGAACATGGAGCTTTCTTAAGATTCTCTCTCTTGCTCTGTCCCTCTCTGCTCCTCTCCCCTGCTCATGCCCTCTCTTTCTCTAATATATATATATTATATAACATATATATATACATATGATATATAATATACATATATAATGTATATATTCATGGTGTACTTTATCATAATTTTTATCATTAAATCTGTCAGTCTTTCATTTTATAATGTTTGAGTTTTATGCCAATCAAAGTAAGGTGTTTCACACACCTATGTTAATACAGTGGTATATATTTTCTTCTAGTACTTATATCACTTCTTTGTTGGTGCCTCTTATGTTTTCAATCTACCTGGAATTCATTTAAAGGTATGTGTTATTTTCCTACAATCTGATAGCTAATTGTTCCAACAAGGTTTAGTAAATGGTTTCAGTTTTAATTTGCTTATTTGAAAATAATGTATTAAATGTTCATCTGTGCCTGGATTTATTTCTGAATTCTACCTTGTTATTTGTCATATTGGAATATGCTATTTTAATTAGAGTAGGTTTATCAATTATTTTAACATTTAATAGTACATATCCCCTCTTATTATCATTGTCATTTTCCTACAATTTCCTTAGCTTTTTCACACACTTGATGAACTTTATTTCCTTTAAGATTTAGTAATATGTATTTGGTATTTGGTGCATGTGTTGCAAAATTTAGATAAGGAAATACAGATTAATCCAAGTAAGCTCCTTTGCTGTAAACCTCACCCTTGCTCCTCGGACTTCTTACTGGGGACACTTCCTCTTGTCAGAGACAATCAACTCAATAATGAAACATATTTTGCCTTTATCCTCATAAAAATAATAGCACAGTCATATCCTTTGCCATTTTTCACTGACACTCTTGGCCATTTGGTCAGGATCAGGTATAAGGAGCTATGCCTAATGAACCTCAAAAACAATGTAGCAAATTTTTTTCAATGTGGCAAATTTTTAACAAAGTCTGTATCACTGAAAATTCAAACATCTGACCAAATGTCATTTTTCAAATGCGATTTCTAGCAACCAAAATCAAAGAAGTAATATTTTATTATGTCATTGGAGGTCAACTTTTCAATTCAAATAACAAATTAAGTCAATTTGTGGATAATATTCTTTAAAAGATGAAATATATCAGCTTTCATGTCATAACACTGTACTGAGAAAATGCTAACTTAAAATATAAATTTCATAAATTTGGGCAAAGTATTTTCTCTATGCTTTAGTTTTCTCATCTTTAACGATTTGAATTAAATAACTAAGATCGATTTCAGTTCTAAATGTCTACTATTTTATTATAGTCTCAAAGCAATTACTTCTCACAAACTCAGAGATAACAATGTATTAGCATGATAATATCATCTATTTTGACTTCCTGGAAGAAGTAAACAATTGGTATTTAAAAAGCTTTGTAATCAAGGATTCTTCCAGTGGCCTCTACAGCAGCCAGCTAGGGGCTGCTTGGCAAAGTATTGCCACTGACAGGCAAATCTCTATACTTCCCTTTTCCATATGTCAGGGTCCAAAATTGCACATTCTCAGGATAAAGTATGTGAATTGGCTTGACTTGACTCTCCAACCACCCCTGGTACAAAAGGCTGAAGGTGACAAGATATATAGAGTACATCTCATTGCTGGAGCACTTCACTGTGAATGGAAGTGCTTCTTTTGACAAGAAGATACTATTGCCATGACCCTGGCTGCTATAGGAAGAGATATTTAGTCATGCAGTAGAAAAGGTACTCTGCCGTATAATTCTGTATACTAGGCATATTGTAGTTTTTGTGTTCTATCAGGTAAGAAAGTACTGGGGCACCATTATTAAGTAAATATTTCAATTACACAAAGGCAATTCAATTGTCAACACTATATTTGCAATGCTTTCCCACATACATATAATTCAAGGCTTTTGAGGTTAGCTCATTCTTGTTTGGGTGTGGAATTACTGCCAAAACATATGTTTGATTCTTTTAAAAGATATTGGAGTCTTATCAAAAATGGAGTAAGCAGTATTGACCTCACTAGGATGTCAAAGAAAATAATTTCTAAGATAAGGCACCCGTGTGTGTTATCATATAGTCCTTTATTTAACGGATATGGCAATAGCTTAAAAATAAAGGCAGGCTAATGATGAATGGTGACTAATGATTTTGTCTTGTGGGTGGGTGGGGGCGGGGAGGGAACTGTGAGTATTAAGGAATTCATTTAGAGGAATTTAGGAATAAAAAAGCTGAAATATGACATTGCAAAATTTATTTGTGCTCTAACTTTTCCTTAACAGTTTTGCTGTATGATTGCTGGGTTGTGAGCTCCCTAAGGACAAGAATCAAATTCTTATCACTTATTATCCCTAGAAATTGTGGCAAATGATTAATGCCTATGTATTCGATAGAAGGAAAATGGCCTTGGGGGGAAAGAGAAATGGAATTACAATACAAAATATACTTAAAATGAGACTAATAAAACCATAATTGCAAAGGTGAACTGGCATAGAACCTGAACAGGAATGTGCACACATAGCAAACGGAACTGAGGAAAATGGAGGTCATAGCCAGGCTGGGCAGGGAAACAGGCACATGCAGCAAGACTCAACCAGCCCTCAGACTTCACCACCCGAGGCAGCTGTCCATCCTTCTCTGGACCCTGTGCCAGCCTGTCACTCTCCTGTGATTCTTTGAAATCATGTGGATTCTGCAAGAGTCCAAGGAATATTTTCCTTTTATGGCTCTGAATCTCTAAATCATCTTTGGTTGATATCTGACATACTTGTTGACAGCCTAAATGGATTTTTTAATAGTGTAGCTTAGATAAATCTTTTTTCTGTTGTAGGAGAGCCAAAAACATTTTTTATGGCTAACTCTAGCTTAATAAGGATCCAGAGTTTTAAAAAAAATGCAACCATTTAATTTTTAATATGGATTTGTTCCTTTGGTAATTAAAAACAAACATTTTGTAAAACTGCCAACATATTAATCAAAATAATATAGGGTTATGAACATCAGGCATTTAAATATGGTTTAAACCTTTCTGAGATGAAATCATGAAACAGGATTAAAACAGACTGAAATAAGCTCTTTTATTGCTTATGCATGTGCATGGTATAGACCAAAGGTCGTATATAAAGTTCACCTAGGGCCATATTAAATTTCAGTAGATTCTAAGATTTACTTGAGGTATACTTTAAATGCATGTGTCACTATACTACCATGTAGCACCAGAAAATAAAATAAGTATGTATCACCTTCATTACGTAGACCTCAAAGTTTTTGCCACTAGCCAAGTTTGATCATTGATGATCCAAATCTTTTCCATTTTTTCATATTAGTAGCAATGCTAAATGCTGCTTTCAAGTCAGGATAACAATGTAACTAGAACTTTTGTGGCCACATAGAGCTAGAAAATGTTTTAGCCAGAGACCAAATAAAAGAATCCCAAAGGAGAAATTTCTTCCTTTTTTTTTTTTTTTTTTGCCTACAAGGTTATGTTACTAGTAAGCAGCCAGACATAAGGATTATCAAGTATAATCACTTCAAGGCCCTTAAAATGTTATACTTTGTGTAGTTCTATGCAGTGTGCTGGCATTTCATTCCCTTCTATTATTTTTATATTGTAGGCAGAGTCCAGAATTTCTTCTGCCATCTTAGATATTATGTCAGTAAAATAAAAATCAAATACTAGTTACCTTATTTTGGTGTGTAATAAATATCTACATGTTAACACTTTAATCTTAAGTTTTAAGGGTCTTACTATTTTACTAGCAACTTTCTAATTTTCCAACACCAAATGCACACACACACACACACACACACACACACACATATGAATGAATGACATCCTGGCTGCCACTTCTTTTGGCTTAATTAGAATCTTGGACTGTTAGAATATTAAGAATGATCAGACTTTGTATGGAACCACCAAAGATCTGGGATACCCAAGCAATATTGAGAAGAACAAAGTTAGAGGCATCACATTTCCTGATTTCAAAGTATATTTGAACATACAGTGATGAAAATTGGATAGTTTTACAAAAACAGACACAAAGATCAATGGAACATAATACAGAATCCAGAATACATCCATGCCTTTAATTTTAGTTATCAACAAAGAAGCCAAGAGTATACAATGGGAAAAGGATTGGCTTTTCAGTAAATGATGCCAAAAAAAACAGCCACTTGCAAAAGAGTAAAAGTGGACCCCCAACTTTACACTATACACAAAAACCAACTCATGGTGTTTGATTAAAGGCTAGAACATAAGACCTAAAACCATAAAATTCTTAGAAGAAAACAGTGGGTAAGCTCCTTGACATTGGTCTTCACAATGATTTTTTGTTTTTGACACAAAGAGCAAAGGTGACCAAAAGGTGGGACTTCATCAAATTGAAAACTTTCTGCACAGCAAAGGAAACAAACCACGAAGACAATGACAAGGAACACTACAGAATGGAAGGAAATATCTGCAAACCACAAATCTGATAAGGAGTTAATACCTAAAATATAGTGAACTCCTACAACTCAATGGCAACAAAACAAACCAAAAGAAAATCCAAACAATCCAATTAAAAATGGGCAAAGGACCTGAACATGTATTTTTCCCAAAAGACATCCAAATAGCCAAGTTACCTGAACATGTGCTCAACCTCACTAATCACCAGGGAAATGTAAATCAAAACCACAATGAGATATTACCTCACACCTGTTAGGCTGTTGTTAAAAAACACCAAGAGAAAACAAATTGCTAGTGAGGATGTGGAAAAAACGGAATACTAGTACACTATTGGAAATGTAAACTTCTGCAGCCATTATGAAAAACAGTAGGGAGTTTCCTCAAGAACTAAAAATAGAACTACCATGTAATCCAGCAATTCCACTTCTGGCTATATATCCAAAAGAAATGAAATCATCATCTTGAAGAATCTCTACACACACACACACAAGAATATTATTAAGACTTAAAAAAAAGACAGAAATCCTGCCATTGTGGACAACATGGATCCAATTGGATGGCTTTATGCTAAGTGGCCAGAGAGAGAAAAATAAGTAGTGCATGGTATCACTTCTTTGTGGGATCTAAAAAGAAAAGAAGAAGAAGATGATGACAAAGAAGTAGTCGCCGTCATCGTCGTTGCCGTCAAACTCATGGAAACACAGAGTAGAATGGTGGTTACCAGGGGTTGGAGACTGGGAGAAATAGGGAGAGACTCATAAAAGGATGCCAACTTTCCATTGTAAGATGAATACGATCTAAGCATCTAATGTATAACATGGTGACTATAGTTACCAACACTGTACTGTGTAAGTGAAATTGGCTAATAAAGTAGAACCTTAAATTTCTCTCAAAGGAAAATATAGGTAAGTATATGAGGTGATGGATGTGTTAACTAACTCGATGGTGGGAATCCTTTCACAATGTGTATGTATGTCAAATCATCACGCTATACACTTTAAATAAAACAACCATTTTATTTGTCAATTTTAAGGCTGAAAAAAAAGGATGAGACATACTTTGACTAGGTCAATCCCATTCTTTCAAAAGGTTGAGCTGAAAATGTGATCCAGTTATTAGCTCTGAATTTCACTGTCCTCAATAAGTAAAGCTTGTTTAATAATGTTAAATGATGACCTTCAGTGAAATGACAGACAAGGTAGTTTAACAAACAGAATTCAAAAGAACAGTCCCTCTGCTCAAAACAGTGTGGCATCATTAATTCTTAGAGAACAGGTTTCAGGCGCTAATAGTTTGTTTGGCCTATATAACATTTAAAAGTTTTAAGTACTTTGAAATAAGGTGAAAGCATATGTGGAGATGGAGTTTGGACTAGAACTTGAACTACTGTATAGATTTGTCTGCTACTTCATGATTGTAGTTTTTTCATGTATTTTTGCAGTACTATGAAGGTGAAGATCACTAGACTCCCATTTTCTTTATATTGATAGAGCCACTGAAAGCCCCAAACTACCACAAAGTCAGGAAATGCAAAGTGTGGTCACTTTCCACAACCTATTATGAAATAAAATTGCTTTGTATTTTTGCGTTATGTGAGGTTTCAGTTATTGATCTGGAGCATACATCATCAACAAGAAAATAAGTGAATGTGGCCCTCTTTCTCCCCTTTATTCTCTATAAAGAAGCAGCTTGGTATAATAGCCAGCCACAAACTTCTCTCTGCCTCCTGAAAGATTAGTGCAGGTGCACTACAAAGAAGCAATAATTTATGTGTTTTTTATTATTGTATATTATTAATGTATAGTTTATTTTCGTGATGGGATTCTAAAATTACTTTTTCAAAAAGGTTTCCTGTAGTTCTGCTTGGGAATTACAAGTATCAACATTGACTGAAATATAATGTGCTGTGTTTTGGCCTTTGAAGTGTAAGGCCATTTTACTGATGCCACTGAACTAAAATGATCTTTAGTTATTCACTGGCCGTAAGATAAGGAGTACATCTTGCCACTTTCACAGTTCTCCAAGTAACAATGTGTAGGCTAAGAGAAGCTAACAGTTAAAATCAGTCTTCTCCACAGCATCAGTTGAATGTGTTCTTTAAACTTTTGATGTTTTCTTAAGAAATAATTTTATCAGCTTTCCCCTAAATTAATCTGTCTCATTTGCAGCTATGAACCAATATAGTAAAGAGACAATTTGAAGATTCTTAAGTTTCTTTAAGGCCCCCAAAAGTCTGAAATGCAAAATACTCAGGACTTAAATGTGTTCTTTTAAAAATTTGTTCTGTTTCACCATCACTCCCCATTTTTTTGTAAAAAAATAAAACAAATACAAAACCTCAAAGTTAAAAACTCAAAACAAATTCTGTAACTCTAATGTCCTTGTTGAGCATATGGAATTTGGAACCAGGTAAACTTAGATTTGAATCTCAGCTTTCTTGTATTACTTCAGACAAAATATTAGCTTTCCTGAAGCTTTAATTTCACTTGTAAAATTTCAAATAATGATTGTGTCAATCTTTTAGGATTCTTGGGAAGATTCTATGATATAGTCAGCTTAGCAGAGCACCAACACACAGGGGATGGTAATTAGCAGGCAAATGCTTGTTGGCCCTTATCAAACTTCGTCTACTCTTATGTGCTGAATGTTCCCCCCAAGTCCTCTGTTGAAGTTCTAACCCCCAGGACCTCAGAATATAAACGTATTTGGAGACAGGGCCTTTATTTAAAGAGGCGACTAAAGTAAATTGAGGACATATGGGTGGCCCCTACTCTAGTATGACTGATGTCTTCACAAGAATTGCGAGATGTGGACAGAGATGCCAGTGAATGGAGAAAAAGAATGAACAGTAAGCTACCCACAAGACAAGTAACAAGACCTCACAAGAAACCAATCCTGATGGCACCTTGACCTTGGATTTCTGGCTTGCAGGCCCACAAGAAAATAAACGTGCGTTGTTTAAGCCTATGGTATTTTGTTATGGTAGTGCTAGAAAACTAGTATGTCTCCCCAGAAAAAAAAAAAAAAAAAAAAAAAAAAAAAAAAACTCTTGTTCTGGAAACAAATCCGATTGCATTGGACAAAAGGGCTGACCTTATCATAAGGCTGGGCCATGATCATAGCACCTTTTAACAGCCATAATCACTTGTCCAGGCCCCAAACAGCGTCACTTAAAGTCCTTCTGTAGGCCTTTTTTTTCTTTTGCTGAAGAAGGGTGGATGGTTCTCTAATTCTTCACTCAAGACTGTGATTCTAGAGCTTCTGGTAACCATAGCTGCTGAGGGAAGGATAGCCTGAGAGGACATAGCAGGAACCCAGAGAGAAGCAAAGGTGAGAGGCAGAGACAGAGAGTCTCAGAGCTGCCCTTTGGTTCAGCAACTCTTTTTAATTTTGTGAGCTTCCCTGCAAAAATTTTTCTTTTTAAGCTGGGTTGCAGTTATCTTTAGCGAAAAAAAAAAAAAAGAAAAAAAAAGTCCTGGCCATTCCTTTGATTTTTGTGATAAAATTGAACATGTGGTTCCATGAGGAAAAATAATCCTTAGATCAAAAGAGTTGATATCTTATGGGCCAAACTGTGTGTCCCCCCACCATATATTTTGAAGTACTAATCTTCAGTACCTCAGAATGTGACCTTATTGCAAATGGGGATTGCAAAGTCTGTTGAGTGAAGATCAGGTTATACTATAGTAGGGTAAGCGCCTAATCTAGTACGATTTGTGGTCTTAAAAGAAGATAGCCATAGGAAGACACAGAGACACACACACATGAGGAGAGGGCCAGGCGAAGATGGAAGGTGAGACTGGAGTGATGCACTGACAACAGAGGAAGTCCCAAGATACCTGGCAAACTATCAGAAGTTGGGAAGAAGCAAGGAAGGATTCCTCTATGTGTTTTAGAGGAAATATGGCCTTGATTCTCCCATTTCAGTGCCCACACCCTTGATTTTAGACTTCTAGCACCGAGAACTATGAGACAACACATTCCCACTGTTTTAAGTCACTCCACCTGTAATAATTTGTTATAGAAACCCTAGGAAATGAATACAGCCTATGAGAAAGAGGTTAAAATCTATGACACTCTCAATCTTTCCTTGAATTCCCAGCTTTTGAGCAATAAGGCCCTCCTTTCATCTTCCCTGATCCTGATTTTCAGTCCTCATTTTTTTTAAAGCATAATGCAATTTGTGTTACTATTTTAACATATATCCTAGATCATGTAGTTGATAAACCCTTCGACGTCGGGAGTATGTCTTTTAGCTCCCCATAACCCAGCACAGTGAATAAATGTATCCACATCCTGCTGTTGTTACTGTCATAATGATCGCCATCACCATCAGTCAACACTGTTAATATAGCTACCATTTACTGATCACCTATTACACTGTCCTGATCCAAGCAAGGCACATTCATCATCCCATTTCATTTTCAAAAGACCTGTGCACATAGATGTTAACTTATTTACAGAAAAGGAAGCTGCTACTGAAAGTGATGAGTAGATTCCCAAAGATTCCATGGGCAGTGGGGGAGGGGAAGTGAGCACATTTCTGTGTCTCCCAAGTGAGAACCCTGATGGTAATGTGACTGTTCCTTTGTGAAGCTTTTCTAATTTTGCAATTGTTATACATTCTAGAATTTCATCTATTCTCTCAGTAACTGAAATACCCTTATATTTCTTTGTGTGGGCTGTGTTATCCTATAATATGATTTTAGTAATCAGATTACCAAGACTACTTTCTCTATCTCAATTAACCTAAGCTCCTGCCTCTCATTGTGATTTAAGGTTAGGTGAAATTAAATTATTTTTTAAATATCATACAGATTGAAAATTCAAAAAAAACCCCACAATTTTTCATGAACTGAATGATATATACATTAACTAATGCTTTTTTTTTTTAAGTATTCAAGTGCAGTGGTGAGAAGGTAAGGGAAAGAGTAGAACAAGGAATTAGATCTGTGACTGCCTGTGAACAATCAATCAAGATAACTCATTACCTTTAGACCAGCCAATAATCACTATGCTCATAATTTCCAGCACAAAGTAAAGGCTCCCTTAAAAACCACTGGGAAATCTTTACTTTTCTTCAGTCCCAATGATGACCTAAACGAACTAAATCTTTGTTTTCTCAGAAAATGCTTCCTTGACCTCCCACGTGAGATCAATGTCCACATTATGTCGTAGTACCATGCCCTATTCTTCTATAGATATTAATTTTTAAAAAGCCTGTGTAATTTTTTGGTCTTTATTAAATTGTTTTCTTCACTATTCTGTAAATGTCATGAGGGAATTACAACTTCAAATTTTTTACTCACAGTGTCCCTGGTGACTAGTTTAGTGTCTGGTATGTAAGTAATACTTAAAAGATTGAAAGAATGGATGAATAAATGACCCTAAGTGCAAAGTGCCTCTCATTTATTTCAACTGTCATTTTATTTGGGCTCTGATTCAAGCACTTGGACAATTCTTCCTAAAAGTACCGTTCCCATGGCATGGTGCCCTGGCCTCTTCTCCTTTCTCTGCACCCACACTCTTCATCTTTCTTCTGGATTCTTGTCTTCCTCCCACCTATTAATTAGTGTGAGCATTTTCTCCTTCCAACATGTCCTATTGGACGATCACCCTCAGTTGTCATCCTGACCTTCCTCCTTGTTCAAATTTTTCTCTTGTGCCTGGTTTGGAGCCTGTAGCTGGTGTATATTTCCAGTATGGCACCAGAATACTCCATAGCATTCACTTGCTCGGTGTGTTTGTCTACCTTCTCATGTCCCCTTAATTCATGGGAAGGATTTATGTCTTATTTGTTTTACCAAATATGGTGCCTCATGCATATATTTATGAAAGAATGACCAAAAGGACTCCCTGCTCAGAAGAAACCTCTAATTGTGTCCATCACACCTAGAATAAAACCCAAAGTCCTCAGCAAACTCCTCAAGTCCTTGCCTCATTTCACCTATTTCTGCTGTCTCACTCAAATCAAGCCAAAATGGCCTTCTGACTATTTGGTGACATACTAAGCACATTGATATTTCAGGGCTTTTGACCTGCTGTTCCTTTGGCCTTAAATCTATGGATAGATTTTAAGGCATCTGTGAACTTGTTTCTCCCAGATATTCCCATGGCTTTTCTCATTCAAGTCTCTACACAATAACCATTCTCCCAGAGGCCTTTATTGGCAACGTTATTGAAAATAGCATTGTGCTTTACTTTTTATCCCATATCCTGCTTTACTTATTTTGCTGTTCATAGCTCTTACCATGAGCTAATATTATGTTTATTGCCTGTTTATTGTTTGTCTGTGTTACTAGAATGTAGGCTCTGAAGGGGTATTGCTTATTTTACTCAGTCTCTGTACTGTCAGCATTAAGAAGAGTCACACAGTAGGTCTGCCACAATTATTGCTGAGTAAATGAGTCAATAAATGCTCTCAAGCTTTTCAAAGGCGGGCATCATTTCACATTCCTTTTTTATATCACCAACGATCTGATACTCTGTCTTAAGTATAGGTTTCCAAAAACTACTTGTTGAATCTATTTTCATATGGAGGTCTCAATTCCATGCATAAGCATCATGTCCTGTTTCAAACCTTGGATCACTGTACTGTTAGGTATTAGAGTCAATCTCTTGAACTTCTGAATTTAGTCTTTACCTTTTTTGCTATCACATTTTATTTTACTTTTCTATGTTATTTTTCATATTATGTTTTCAGTTCCAACAGGCTGTACTATTAATTGTATGATATCCAAATGAGAGAACACATTTCAGGTCTGTAGAAGACAAGTTTTCTTATCTGGGACTACTCTGGTACAGACAAAAAGTACATCTCTATAATTCTCCTAGAAACGGAGTAGATAAGTTATATATAATTAAGAAATAGAATAGAATCTCTTGTGGATTCATTTTGGCTAATCATTATAATTTTGTTCATTAGAGACAAATGGAAATCATGATAACCTAGGCTTTTGATACCATATAGATGGCATGTAGTGATCACTTTTTGGAGAAGGAGGAAAATACACAATTTCACTGAAATGTTTATAATTAGGGGAAATATTTTAGAAAATCGTTTACATAATATAAGCATAAAATCCCCCAGACTGAATTTCAGAAAATCAGATTGAAGTTTAACTGCATAACAATTGTGGTTTAGAACCAAATGGTTTAAATTCTAAGCATCTTAGTTTTCTTCCTTATACACTATCTTCAAAATAGCTCATCAAACTAAATGAAATGGGGAGCCTTATTTTTCTCTTATTTTAACAAGGCGTTTATTCATATTTGCATGGAAGGAGTAAGCCCTTTTCAAAAAAAAAGTTGATTTATTTATTTTTGAGAGAGAGAGAGAGAGAGAGAGAGAGAGAGAGAGAGAGAGAGAGAATATGCATTCACGAGTAGGGGAGGGTCAAAAGGAGAGGGAGAGAAAGAATTGCAAACAAGCTCATCTGGGGCTCAATCCCTCAGACTAAGAGATCATGACCTGAGCAGATATCCAGTTGGACATTCAACTGACTGAGCCACCCAGGTGTCCTGAGACCTTTTTTAAAAAGCAAAAATTCATGGCACATCTAGTGTGGAGAAACTGTAGACCTTTCTAAAATGTAAAGTTAAGCAGACATGTAACTGGTACACAGTAGGGAACCTGAGCTATGGCTTCCTCACCTATTATGTGCTCTTCAGGCTTTATAAAGTGGGAAAAAAAACCAGACATTTTTCCTCCCTTTCCAACTGGCCACATGACAAGCATTCAGACAATTTTCCAGTTGAGTCAAACATATTACTAGCTAAAGGGATGGGAAGAGGAAAAAAATAAGGAAGGAATCAAAGCTTCATCCACTATAAAAGTACACTAAATGACTAAATGATTCAGTGTAAGATACTCTAAATTGCAACTATTATAAGGAAAGGCACTTTTTAATAAAATTCTACATCAGTGGTTCATAAGCTCACATCTACCAACCTCAGGGTCCATAAATAGATTTTAAGGGCTGTATCAACTTGTATGGGGAATGATTGCATCTTTATTTCTGCTTGCCTTCTACTGAAATTTAACATTTCCTCCAATTATGAAGGTAGGCAACAGAAACAGTAGTACTACCTATAATTTAATCATTAATAGGAATCAATTATTTTAAAATCACATTACAGTTGGTGATATCACAAATTACTGTTTATCCTCATCACTGCTTTGGAAGTTATTTTACATATTGCTGGATCTTATTATTTAATATGTTGGTTTTTTTTTCAGTTTTTTTTTTTTTTTTACATTTATTTCTTTTTTGAGAAACAGAGTGAGACAAAGCGTGAGCAGGGGAGGGGCAGAGAGAGAAAGAGACACAGGATCTGAAGCAGGCTCCAGTCTCTGAGCAAGCAGTCAACAAAGAGCCTGATGCAGGGCTCGAACCCACAAACTGTGACATCATGACATGAGCTGAAGTCGGACACTCAACCGACTGAGCCACCCAGGCCCCTAATGTGTTGTTAAGTCATGTAATTTTAAGAAAACAATTAAGTAACAGCATTTCAACATAATTGGTTCTGTTTATAATCCTAAATGTTTTGTTTCATGCATTTCAAAACATCATTCTGAGAACTTAGTCTTTAAGTGACGACCAAAAATCTTCATAGCACACACACACACACACACACAAAAGATTAAGAATCTCTGATAGGTTGTTATTTTGTTTAAATTAGTAATATCTGCTAAGGTTTGTCTTTTAAACCAATTTAGGTGGTAGAATAAAAATGAAAATGATGCCCCACGTCATAAAAATGGTATATTGAGGTCAGTACAAAAAAACCCTATTGAAAAGACTGTAAATTAAACTTTAAAAATTTGGTTTTTATAAAATGATTGCTATCAATCTCTACTTTGAAGGGCATCTTTGACTTCTGAAAGGGCTGACAATTTTTCGTTTTCTTTTTTTAATTTCTGAGAAAATACTGGGTTCTTGTTTCTTTCTGTGAGTTCAGTTTTTTTTTTAAGTGGATAGAGGTACAATGCATTTTATGTTACCATTACGTGTAGAAAAGCTCCGCAGACACTGAGAAATCACCACACTGGTTCTGAACCTGACAGGGAAGCATGTTGGCAGACAAAAATAAACCCCAACATCAGTCACAAAAGTGGGTGACAGAGGAATGAGTAACAATTCAAAAAAATATACTGGGCTTAAAAATAGAGTAAGTGAATAATTCGTTTTAGAAAAGCCATATTCTGGGGTACATTGGTGGTTCAGCTGGTTGAGCGTCCCACTTGATTTAGGCTCAGGTCATGATCCCTGGGTGGTGCGATTCAGCCCTGTATTGGGCTCCACACCGACTTAGCGCTGAGCGTGGAGCCTGCCTAAGATTCTCCCTGTCCTTCTGTACCTTTTCTACTCATGCACACACATACGCTCTCTCCCTCTGTCTGTGTCTCTAAAAAATAAATCAACTAAAAAAATTTAAAAAATGTATTTTGTCACTAAGTCACTTGCATATTGGTCATGATTTGTGCGTGAATTTGGCCCTGAGTTCCTCTAAATTTCTTTTTCTGTACATTTATCTCTTTTAAAGGAGTAAAAAGAGGAAAAAGGGAAAATAATGAGATATTCTTAAAATTCTCTTTAGTCCTGCTGGAAAAGTTTATGGTACAGCAGACACCATGTCTTCTGGCAATAATCTATACATCAAAATCAGATACTCTTCATAGGAATTTTTTAAAGATGCAACTTAAGAGAGGTGAAACTAGAAATAAATACTCCCATCAAAAATAGTGTAAATACATTTAGAAATTATGAAACTAAAGCCACATGTACTAAATAACCACTAACAAATGAACCACAAGCTGACAGTAAAATGCCAGGAGTTCACCAAAATTGTGCCAAGTGAAAAGATGTCACTGTGAAGTGTTAGTAATTCGTTCTTTTTCACCATATTCCTTATCACTAAATTAAAAAGACTCTGGGGATACCTGGGTGGCTTAGTTGGGTGATCATCTTACTTCTGCTCAGGTCATGATCTCGTGGCTCAGGAGTTTGAGCCTGCGCTGGACTCTGTGCTGACAGCTTGGAGCCTGGAGCTTGCTTCGGATTCTGTGTCTCCCTCTCTGTCTCTTGCCTGCTTATGCTCTCTCAACAGATAAATAAACAAACAAACAAATAAATAATATTTTAAACATAATGCAAAACAGTCTTAATACTGACCGCTTCCAATATTCTAAAAATAACTGACTCATAACTTAAAAGGAATCTTTTAGAGGTGTTATAGTTTGTCCTACCTACAAAGAGAAGTATATTTAAGCAGCCAAGTTACAAACAGAAAGAGATTAAACTGACCAACTTTTTTAGATCTTTAATGAAAAAAATGTTAAAATGTTCATTTTTATGGTCAGAAGGCATTTTGTCTGCCTCACCGAAGTGGAAATTTAAGCTGTGAATTAACTTGTTAATCATTCTCTATTTGAGGCTACATGGTCCATTCCAACACAAATGAGGCAGGAACTGTATCTTTTGCTTTTCTTCCTCTAAACACTTCGAAATAATAAGGCTTGACCTTTATATAGCTTTTTAACAAATTTAAACTCTCCCTCATACATTATTTTATTTAATCCTTTCTAAAATTTAGGAGTAGATACAATGATACCCTAGAGCTAACTGCTTCAGCTCCTGAGAGCTGTTAAATTTGGAAGTTTAACAAAGTGAAATTTTAAATTATGTAGACTTATGGATACATAAATTGTATTTGGAAAAAGGCACTAAATACCTAAGATTCATTTCCAAATTTCTTTACCGCAGATCCTATTAATACGACCTCGTTTCCCTCCACTAACTATTACTAGCTTAATTTTACTAATGAGAATCCACTACTAATTGCTAACTTCACTAACTGAATCCTAAGAACAGTGGAAGTCACTTGACAGAGTAGGCCCTAGAGTAGGGTCTTCAGTGAGTGTCTACGCTGTCTCTCTCCCTCTCTCTCTTTTTTTTTTTGGGGGGGGGTGGTCAGTTACGAAGTGAACAAATACTGAGTGCCTGCTAAGTGAAAGACATTATAATTGGAGATTTACAATGAAAGCCTAACACCTTCTGTTTTCTCACTCAGCTGCTGACTTTGCTTTCCACTGCACAAAACAAATAGAAACTCTCAGGGGAGAATTTCACGTTTCTTCAACCATGTTTGATCTACCTGCTTGTATTTGCCCCCCGTCTTAGGTGATTTATTGGCATCATTTGCTGGTGAGGATTACTTTTGTTTCAAACAAACTCTTTCTTCTCTGGGATTCCATGCTATCACCATGTACTAGTTTTTCTTTTCGCCTTTCTTACAGAAATGTCTCATTTGCTTCCTTCTCGTCTCACTGGCCTCTCAACACTGGACTGCAAATGAGGGATCTTATCATGTTTAATAGATTTGTAACCTGTCCATCTGTCTATCTATCTGCTTTTTTGACTGTCTGTGTATTCGATATACGTATCTCCATTCCAGAAAGCTCTCCAGAACTTCAGATCTCTGTCACTGGCCTGTTTGACATTTCCACTTAGAAGTCCAATAAGCATCTCAAACTTAACAAGTCTTAAGCTTAACACTGAGCTCCTGATATACCTGTCTCCTACCTAATCCTCCATCAGATTCTCCTATAGTCTTCTCATGGCGGACCCCAAATCTTGACTACTTTCCTTTACTCACACCCCAAATCCATCTGAAAGCAAATTCTTTCAGGGCTATTTTCAAGACATATGCATAATTTGTTAGCCCGTCAACACACCATGGCAATTACCTTGGTCTGAAGTGACTGTTCAGTTCCTATATTGGTTACAGCAATAGCCTTTTAACTCATCTAACTTCTTCTTCTATGAGGCACCTGTAGTTACCAACACAGTAACCTAAATGATTCGGTTAAAACTTGTCAAAACAGGCCACTTTTCTGCTCAAAACCTGATATACCTGTTCAATGGCAAACTCATCTCACTTAGAATAAAAGCCAAAATCTGTGTTATGATAGGAAGGCTCATCCTGATTTGTACCTTCTTGTCTCCTCTTCTACCTTCCCATGGCTCTCTGATCTCATATCCTTATATTGCTCCCTTTGCTTATTCTGCTATTCTCTGAACACCTCTGGCACTTTCTTAACACCGGGCCTCTGTGTTTATTCTTCCCTTGGCCTATGATTTTCCAAGTATGGGCATAGTAGTGTTCTTTTTTTTCTTAAATGTCTTGTTATACTCAAACCTGTCTCCCTGTAGCCTTCCCTTATCCTTTAATTTTTTTTAAATTTTTTTTAACATTTATTTATTTTTGAGACAGAGAGAGACAGAGCATGAATGGGGGAGGGTCAGAGAGAGGGAGACACAGAATCTGAAACAGGCTTCAGGCTCTGAGCTGTCAGCACAGAGCCCAACCCGGGGCTCGAACTCATGGACCGCGAGATCATGACCTGAGCTGAAGTCGGCCGCTTAACCCACTGAGCCACCCAGGCGCCCCATTCCCTTATCCTTTAGATAAGCCTACCTTATCTGAAATTCAATCCTTCATCTTTCTTATTCCCTTTCTGACTTTTTTTTCTTAGGATTATCTCTGTCATATAAGGCATATTTAACTTATTTATCCTCTTTATGGTTTCTCCTTTTTTCAAATGTAAATTTTGGATAAAGGACTTTTTTCTCTTTTTGTTCAATATCCTATCCTAAAACCTAGAACAGTGCCCAATGCATGTTGCTAAATAAACATTTGTTGAGTAAAAGATGAAATGACAGAAAAAAATATATAGAAATTGGAGCAATGAATGATCTACTTAGGCTTATAATGGTTTAAAGAAAGAAAATTCAGTCAAGTTTCTCTAAATTATGAGGAAGTGATTTTGAGTATACACACCCAGGAAGGTAAGAATTTTCAGGTTTATTATGAGTTCATTCTAAATCAATTCAGGGCACTGGGGCAGTAAGACTTTGTAGATCTTCATTCTAGAGCTGAACTGTTAAACTGATTCAGCAACTCTGGGCAGGTCTCACTCCCCCCCCCCCCCCCCCCACACACACACCTTGCCAAACTGATTTTCCAACAATATATCTTTTCTGTATTGCATAGTTTTTATTATCTTAGGCCTTGACTTGAACATAGCCCATGACCACTCCCCACTCTCCCTCCCCAATACCAGCTTTTTCTATCATGAAATTTCAGCTTCAGTTCCCACTGCTAACTTTTCACTGTTTTCTATCTCTTATATGGAAATCATAAGAGAAAAAAATCTTCCTAAAGCAAATATTTTTACAACTTAAGTAACTGGCCAGTCTAAGAAATGTCTGTCTTGCTTCAGTGATACTACCATGATATCACATAGCACGATGGCAGTAGGTGTCCTATAGAACAAAATGATTTCTTAAGGACTTTTTTATTTGAATGTTTAACATGTGTAAAATTTTAATTAAGACAAAAATAATATTCCATTGACTCTCTCAACAAATTTCTATCTCAGGATTACTGACTACTAGTAGCAATTTGGATTTGATATTTTCCTTATGATACATTACTTTTATAAAATAATATCAGAAAACCTTATGTACACATTATAATAATATTTGGTTACTTCATTTCTTTGAAAATATTTACCAGTACTTACGAAAAGAAACGGGATATACTGAGGAATGAGACAACGTTCTAAGGATTAACTCTTTAGCAGAGGCATTCAACAAGGCATGGTTACTTAAAAAGAGTTACTGGCCAACCATCGCATTAAGACAACTGTATTCAGTAGATTGTAATAAGATAAGAAACATCACAGTTACCTTAAAAAAATATAATATCAATGCATGCCTGAGGGGTTAGTCATTTAACACATATTTATTAGGCACTTTTTCCAGTTTTATTGAGAAATGATTGACATGTATCACTTTGTAAGGTTAAGGTGTACTGTATAGTATGGTTAATTTATCTTTCAAATGGAAGTGTGTCCCTTTTGGCCACCTTCATCCAATTTCCTCTTCCCATCCTCCATCTCTGGTAACCATAAGTCTTTTTTTTTTTTTCGGATATGATCACAATTTTTTAAATTAATTAATTTATTTCTATTATGAAATTTATCGTCAAACTGGTTTCCATACAACACCCAGTGCTCATCCCAACAAGTGTCCTCCTCAATACCCATCACCCACCCACTCCTCCCTCCCACCCCCCATAAACCCTCAGTTTGTTCTCAGTTTTTAAGAGTCTCTTATGTTTTGGCTCCCTCCCTCTCTAACCACTTTTTTTTCTTCCCTTCCCCCATGGTCTTCTGTTAAGTTTCTCAGGATCCACATAAGAGTGAAAACATATGGAATCTGTCCTTCTCTGTATGACTTATTTCACTTAGGATAACACTCTCCAGTTCCATCCATGTTGCTACAAAAGGCCATATTTCATTCTTTCTCATTGCCACGTAGTATTCCATTGTGTATATAAATCACAATTTCTTTATCCATTCGTCAGTTGATGGACATTTAGGCTCTTTCCATAATTTAGCTATTGTTGAGATTGCTGCTATAAACATTGGGGTACAAGTGCCCCTATGCATCAGTACTCCTGCATCCCTTGGGTAAATTCCTAGCAGTGCTACTGCTGGGTCATAGGGTAGGTCTATTTTTAATTTTTTGAGGAACCTCCACAGTTTTCCAGAGTGGCTGCACCAGTTTGCATTCCCACCAACAGTGCAAGAGGGTTTCCGTTTCTCCACATCCTCTCCAGCATCTATAGTCTCCTGATTTGTTCATTTTGGCCACTCTGACTGGCATAAGGTGGTATCAGAGTGTGGTTTTGATTTGTATTTCCCTGATGAGGAGTGACGTTGAGCATCTTTTCATGTGCCTGTTGGCCATCTGGAGGTCATCTTTACAGAAGTGTCTATTCATGTTTTCTGCCCATTTCTTCACTGGATTATTTCTTTTTTCTTTTTTTTTTCTTTTTCAATATATGAAATTTATTGTCAAATTGGTTTCCATACAACACCCAGTGCTCATCCCAAAAGGTGCCCTCCTCAATACCCATCCCCCACCCTCCCCTCCCTCCCACCCCCCATTTCACTGGATTATTTCTTTTTCGTGTGTGGAGTTTGGTGAGCTCTTCACAGATTTTTGATATAGCCCTTTGTCCGGTATGTCATTTGCAAATATCTTTTACAATTCAGTCAGTTGCCTTTTAGTTTTGTTGATTGTTTCCTTTGCTGTGCAGAAGCTTTTTATCTTCATAAGGTCCCAGTAATTCACTTTTGCTTTTAATTCCCTTGCCTTTGGGGATGCGTCAAGTAAGAAATTGCTGCAGCTGAGGTCAGAGAGGTTTTTTTCCTGCTTTCTCCTCTAGGGTTTTGATGGTTTCCTGTCTCATATTCAGGTCCTTTATCCATTTTGAGTTTATTTTTGTGAATGGTGTAAGAAAGTGGTCTAGTTTCATTCTTCTGCATGTTGCTGTCCAGTTCTCCCAGCACCATTTGTTAAAGAGACTGTCTTTTTCCCATTGGATATTCTTTCCTGCTTTGTCAGAGATTAGTTGGCCACACTTTTGTGGGTCTAGTTCTGGGGTTTCTCTTCTATTCCATTGGTCTAGGTGTCTGTTTTTGTGCCAATACCATGCTGTCTTGATGATTACAGCTTTGTAGTAGAGGCTAAAGTCTGGGATTGTGATGCCTCCTCCTTTGGTCTTCTTCTTCAAAGTTACTTTGGCTATTTGGGGCCTTTTGTGGTTCCATACAAATTTTAGGATTGCTTGTTCTAGCTTCAAGAAGAATGCTGATGCAATTTTGATTGGGATTGCATTGAATGTGTAGATAGTTTTGGGTAGTATTGACATTTTAACAATATTTATTCTTCCAATCCATGAGCACGTAATGTTTTTCCATTTATATGTTCTTCAATTTCCTTCATAAGCTTTCTATAGTTTTCAGCCTACAGATCTTTTACATCTTTGGTCAGGTTTATTCCTAGGTATTTTATTCTTCTTGGTGTAATTGTGAATGGGATCACTTTCTTTATTTGTCTTTCTGTTGCTTCATTATTAGTGTATAAGAATGCAACTGATTTCTGTACATTGATTTTTATATCCTGTGACTTTGCTGAATTCATGTATCAGTTCTAGCAGACTTCTGGTGGAGTCTATCGGATTTTCCATGTATAATATCATGTCATCTGCAAAAAGTGAAAGCTTAACTTCATCTTTGCCAGTTTTGATGCCTTTGATTTCCTTTTGTTGTCTGATTGCTGATGCTAGCGCTTCCCACACTATGTTAAACAACAGTAGTGAGAGTGGACATCCCTGTTGTGTTTCTGATCTCAAGGAGAAAGCTGTCAGTTTTTCCCCATTGAGGATGATATTAGCTGTGGGCTTTTCATAAATGGCTTTTATGATGTTTAAGTATGTTTCTTCTATCCCGACTCTCCCGAGGGTTTTTATTAAGAAAGGATGCTGAATTTTGTCAAATGCTTTTTCTGCATCAATTGACTGACAGGATCATATGGTTCTTATCTTTTTTTTTTATTAATGTGATGTATCATGTTGATTGATTTGCGAATGTTGAACCAGCCCTGCAGGCCAGGAATGAATCCCACTTAATCATGGTGAATAATTCTTTTTATATGCTGTTGATTTTGATTTGCTAGTATCTTATTGAGGATTTTTGCATCCATATTCCTCAGGGATATTGGTCTGTAGTTCTTTTTTTTTTTTTTTTTTTTTTTTACTGGGTCTCTGTCTGGTTTAGGAATCAAAGTAATGCTGGCTTCATAGAATCAAAGTAATACTGGAAGTTTTCCTTCCCTTTCTATTTTTTGGAATAGCTTGAGAAGGATAGGTATTATTTCTGCTTTAAATATCTGGTAGAATTCCCCTGGGAGCCATCTGGTCCTGGACTCTTATTCGTTGGGAGATTTTTGATGACTGATTCAACTTCTTCTCTGGTTATGGGTCTGTTCAAGCTTCCTATTTCTTCCTGTTTGAGTTTTGGAAGTGTGTGGGTGCTTAGGAATTTGTCCCTTTCTTCCAGGTTGTCCAGTTTGTTGGCATATAATTATTCATAGTATTCCCTGATAATTGCTTGTATTTCTGAGGGATTGGTTGTAATAATTCCATTTTCATTCATGATTTTATCTATTTGGGTCATCTCCCTTTTCTTTCTGAGAAGCCTGGCTAGAGGTTTATCAATTTTGTTTATTTTTTCAAAAAACCAACTCTTGGTTTCATTGATCTGCTCTACAGGTTTTTTAGATTCTATATTGTTTATTTCTGCTCTGATCATTATTATTTCTCTTCTTCTGCTGGATTTGGGTGTCTTTGCTGTTCTGCTTCTAGTTCCTTTAGGTGTGCTGTTAGATTTTGTATTTGGGATTTTTCTTGTTTCTTGAAATAGGCCTGGATTGCAATGTATTTTCCTCTCAGGACTGCCTTTGTTGCATCCCAAAGCATTTGGATTGTTGTATTTTCATTTTCATTTGTTTCCATATATTTTTAAATTTCTTCTCTAATTGCCTGGTTGACCCACTCATTCTTTAGTAGGGTGTTCTTTAACCTCCATGCTTTTGGAGGTTTTCCAGACTTTTTCTTGTGGTTGATTTCAAGCTTCATTGCATTGTGGTCTGAAAGTATGCATGGTATGATCTCAATTCTTGTATACTTATGAAGGGCTGTTTTGTGAACCAGTAGGTGATCTATCTTGGAGAAGGTTCCATGGGCACTCAAGAAGAAAGTATATTCTGTTGCTTTGGGATGTTTGGGAGTTCTAAGTATATCTATCAAGACCATCTGATCCAGTGTATCATTCAGGGCCCTTGTTTCTTTATTGATCCTGTGTCTAGATGATCTATCCAATGTTGTAAGTGGAGTATTAAAGTCCCTGCAATGACCACATTCTTATCAATAAGGTTGCTTATGTTTGTGATTAATCATTTTATATATTTGGGGGTTCCTGTATTCGGCGCATAAACATTTATAATTGTTACCTCTTCCTGATGGATAGACCCTGTAATTATTATATAATGCCCTTCTTTATCTCTTGTTACAGCCTTTAATTTGAAGTCTAGTTTGTCTGATATAAGTATGGCTACTCCAGCTTTCTTTTGACTTCCAGGAGCATGATAGATAGTTCTCCATCCCCTCACTTTCAATCTGAAGGTATCCTCAGGTCTAAAATGGGTCTCTTGTAGACAGCAAATAGATGGGTCTTTTTTTTTTTTTTTTTATCCATTCTGATACCCTATGTCTTTTGGTACATTTAGTCCATAGGACTATGGCGCATTTAGTCCATTTACATTCAGTGTTATTATTGAAAGATATGGGTTTAGAGTCATTGTGATGTCTGTAGGTTTCATGTTGGCAGTCATGTCTCTGGTACTTTGTCTCACAGGATCCCCCTTAGGATCTCTTGTAAGGCTGGTTTAGTGGTGATGAAATCCTTCAGTTTTTGTTTGTTTGGGAGAACCCTTATCTCTCCTTCTATTCTAAATCACAGACTTGGTGGATAAAGGATTCTCGGCTGCATATTTTTTCTGTTCATCACATTGAAGATTTCCTGCCATTCCTTTCTGGCCTGCCAAGTTTCAGTAGACAGATCTGTCACGAGTCTTATCGGTCTCCCTTTATATGTTAGAGCATGTTTAGCCCTAGCTGCTTTCAGAATCTTCTCTTTATCCTTGTATTTTGCCAGTTTCACTATGCTACGTCGTTCAGAGGATCGATTCAAGTTACGTCTGAAGGGAGTTCTCTGTGCCTCTTGGATTTCAATGCCTTTTTCCTTCCCCAGATCAGGGAAGTTCTCAGCTATTATTTCTTCAAGTACACCTTCAGCACCTTTCCCTCTCTCTTCTTCCTCTGGAATCCCAATTATGCATACATTATTTCATTTAATTATGTCACTTAGTTCTCTATATCTCCCCTCGAACTCCTGGATTTTTTTTTTTATCTCTCTTTTTCTCAGCTTCTTCTTTTTCCATAATTTTATCTTCTAATTTACCTATTCTCTCCTCTGCCTCTTCAATGTAGCTGTGGTCACCTCCATTTTATTTTGCAGCTCGTTTATAGCATTTTTTTATCTCTTCCTGTTTCTTAGTCCCTTGATCTCTGTAGTAATAGATTCTCTGCTGTCCTCTGTACGTTTTTCGAGCCCAGCGATTAATTGTATGACTATTATTTTAAATTCACTTTCTGCTATATTGCTTAAATCATTCTTGATCAGTTCATTAGCTGTCGCTACTTCCTGGAGTTTCTTTTGAGGATAATTCCTCCATTTTGTTGTTTTGGATAGTCCCTGGAGTGGCACAGAACTGCAGGGCTCTTCCCCTGTGCTGTCTGGAGTAACTTGTGTTGATGGGCGGGGCCACAGTCAGACCTGATGTCTGCCCTCAGCCCACTGCTGGGGCCACAGTCAGACTGGTGTGTACCCTATCTTCCCCTCTCCCAGGGGCAGGACTCACTGTAGAGTGGTGTGGCCCCTGTCTGGACTACTTGCACACAGCCAGTCTTGTGGTACTACTTCGATGGGATCTGGTATATTACTGGGCTGGATCTACAAGGTGCACAAGGGCGGGAGGGGCAGGCTCAGCTCGCTTTGTCTGCAGTGGTCTGCTTCACGAGGGGCCCTGTGGCCCTGGGAGGGAAGCAGACCCATCGGAAGTATGGACCTGCAGAAGCACAGCGTTGGGTGTTTGTGAGGTGCAAGCAAGTTCCCTGACGGGAACTG
This sequence comes from Felis catus, assembly GCF_018350175.1. Classification (NCBI taxonomy): domain Eukaryota; kingdom Metazoa; phylum Chordata; class Mammalia; order Carnivora; family Felidae; genus Felis; species Felis catus. The sequence continues at coordinate 107,088,266 of NC_058369.1, forward strand.
GTTCCCTTTGGGAATTAGCAGGGGGATGGGCGAGGGGGACGGTGCTTCCCAGCACCTTTGTTCCCCACCAAGCTGAGCTCTGTCCTCCGGGGCTCAACAACTCTCCTTACTGCTCTCTGAACAGAGCTGTTGACTTATAACATTCCAGATGTTAAGTCCCACTGGCTGTCAAAAGACACTCCGTCTGGCCCCTCTGCTTTTGCAAGTCAGACTTGGGGGCTCTGCCTTGCCGGGCGGGCTGCCCCTTCACCACCCTGGCTCCCTCCTGCCAGTCCATTTAGCGCTCACCACCTCTCCACCCTTCCTTCCCTCTTCTTTGGGCCTCTCGTCTACACTTGGCTCTGGAGAGTCCGCTCTGCTAGTCTTCTGGTGGTTATCGGGGTAAATTAGGCAGATGTGGGTGGAATCTAAGCTATCAGCAGGACACGGTGAGCCCAGCATCCTCCTACACCACCATCTTCTCCCGGAATCCTGGTAGCCATAAGTCTTATCTCTTTTTCTGAGTTTCTTTTTTTTTTCATTTTTTAGATTCTACACATGATATTATACACTATTTGTCTTTTTCTGTCTGACTTATTTCACTCAGCGTAATTCCTTTAAGGCCCACCCATGTGGTACAAATGATAGGACTTCTTCATTTTTTATGGCCAAATAATATTCTATTAGATAGATAGATATGGACAGATATATGTCTATATATCACAACATCTTTATCCACTCATTCATCAATAGGCACTTAGGTTTCCATGTCTTGGCTGCTATAAATAATGCTGGTAGGAACGCTAAGGGTATAAATATCTCTTTAAAATAGTATTTCATATCTTTTGGATATATTCTCAGAAGTGGATTTGCTACATCCCATGATATTTCCAGGTTTTTTTTCTAATGTTTATTTATTTTGAGAGAGTGTGTGAGCAGGGGAGAGGCAGAGAAAGAGGGAGAGAGAGAATCCCAAGCAGCTACGTGCTGTCAGCACAGAGTCCAACATGGGGCTCTATCCCGCAAACTGAGAACATGACCTGGGCTGCAGACAGGAACCATAAGCTAAATCAATTGAGGCATCCAGGTGCTGAAGTTTTTGGTTTCTGATGATCCTCTATATTGTTTGTTACAGTTTTATCCATTTACAATTCGACCAGCTTTGCAAAGGGTTCCCTTTTTCCACATCCACACCAGCATTTGTTTTTATGAACGGATGTTGAATTTTGTCAAATGCTTTTTTGGAATCTACTGAGATGATATGATTCTTTTCTTTCATTCTATTGAGGTTATGTATCACACGAATGATTTGCATATGTAGAGCCTTCTTTGTATCCCAGGTATAAATCCCACTTGGTCTTGGTGAATGATCCTTTCAATGTAATGAATTTGGTTTGCTAAAATGTTATTGATCATTTTTGCATTTATATTCATCAGGATATTGGCCTGCAGTTTTCTTTTCTAACACTTATTTCCTGTGTCTGGTATCAGGATAATTGTTGTCCCTTAAAATGAGTTTTTGGAGTGTTTTTTCCTTTTTAATTTGTGTGTGTGTGTGTGTGTGTGTGTGTGTGTGTGTGTGTGTAAGAGTGTGAGAAGGATTGGTGTTAATTCTTATTTAAATGTTTGTTAAAATTTACCAGGGAAGCCATCTGGTGCTGGGCTTTTCTTCCCTGGAAGATTTTTGATTAGCGATTCAATTTCCTTACTAGCAATTGGTCTACTCAAATTTCCTATTTCTTCCTGATTCAGTTTTGGTAAGTTGTATATTTCTAAGAATTTTCCTATTTTTTTTCTAAGTTGTCCAGGTTGTTGGCATATATTTGTTTACAGTATTAAGTAATTTTTGTCTCCACACATTGTTCTAGGCATTATGCCATGTACAGTGAAGGAAATACACAAGGACCTTGCTTGTATGGTACTTAATGCTGGAGGATGAGATGAACAATACATAATTAAAAAAAAAACCAAGGTTTGATTTCAGTAAGCACTCTGTAGAGAATTAAAATAAGGTTCCAGTTGCTATTAGAGTGAGAAATGAAGTCTCTCTCAGATAGGTATTAAGCTGAGATATGAATGACAAAATGATACACCATATGAATATTGGGGCAATAACATTGTGGGTCAGTGTAATAAAGTCAGTAAATTTGAAGAAAATTAATGATAGTGTGACTGGAGCATAATGATTGAATGAGTATAATGATTGGAGCATAAATGTTCCAGAGAAGGACTTTTCAGGTGAGAAGGGATAGAAAACAAGAGAAAAAGTTCTTGAGGGCAATAGCATGATCTTATTTAGATTCTTAAAGTTCATTTTGGTTACATCTGTTGTAGGTAGACAAAAATGGAAGATGGGCTATAAATTAGTAGACTACTGCAATCAGCAATTATCCAGGTGAGAGGTGATGGTGGCCTAGACAAGGAAGATGTCAGTGCAGACGGCCAAAAGGGGAGACACAGTATAGTTTGACAGATTGATAGAACTTGCTGATGGATTGGGTGAAAATTATATAGGAAAGAAAGAAAATCAGTTGTAAATCCTAGAATTTGGCTTGAACAACTGGATGTATTGTATTATTATTACCAAATTACCAAGACTGGAGTGTAATAAGCTGGGTTTTATCTTAATATTGTTTATCTTCTCAAAACCACCTCCACTTTTTTAAATTGTCCTGTCTATTACGGTGGCTGAAAACATGCAATCTACATTTATCAAACTCATTTGTTAACAGTTACTGGTTTTGTTTTTGCCTACGAGGCACTCTTGTTAGAGATGTGGAGGAAACAAGGAGAAGACATTTCTTCTGTGGGGGCTGCATGGGCATTAGAGATGACAGATAAAGGATTTTCCCCAGTGGCCTCCAAATGTCCTCCTAAGAGTCACCCACTTCAATGTTACACGTAACTAAGACTAGAAAGTATAGTTTCTGAGTTTCCTGCCTATCTTGGTTTGTCCCTAGTTGGGGCTTCCCCAGACTTGCTAATAATTGTACAATTCTCTGGTTCCCTAAGTTATTTCCTGTATGAAATGCTTAGACTAGTTAATATTTTCCTAACAAACTATGACTAATAAAGGGAGAATAATTATTATTCTGCTTTCTGGATTCAAAAGAGAGAGGTCAGAGCTGGAGATATAGATTTTGGAATCATTGGTGTTTAGATAATAAACATGGGACAGGATGAAGTTTCTTTGCAGATAAAATAAATGGGACAGGAGAGAATCCTGTGGGTTCAAACCTTTTGAAGTTAAATAAAAAAGAAGTCAGAACAAAAGAATGAAACTGGACCACTTCCTTATACCATACACCAAAATAAACTGAAAATGGATTAAGGACCTAAATGTAAGACCTGAAACCATAAAAATCCTAGAAGAGAGCACAGGCAGTAACTTCTCTGACATTGGTCATAGCATTCTCTGACATTGCTTGTATCCTTCTATATAAGTCTCTGAGGCATGGGAAATAAAAGCTAAAATAAGTTATTGGGACTACATCAAAATAAAAAGCTTCTGCATGGCAAAGGAAACAACCAATACAACTAAAAGACAACCTAGTGAATGGGAGAAGATATTTGGAAATGACATATCCAATAAAGGGTTAGTATCCAAAATATATAAAGAACTTATACAATTCAACACCCCAAACCAAATACTACAATTAAAAATGGGAAAAAGATATGAGTAGACATTTCCTTAAAGAAAACATGTAGATGGACAACTGACATATGAGAAGATGCTCAACATCATTCATTATCAGGGAAATGCAAATCAAAACCACAGTGAGATAACACCTCACATTTGTCAAAATGGTTAAAATAAAAACACAAGAAACAAGTATGAGTGAAGATCAGGAGAAAAAGGAACCCTTGTGCACTGCTGGTGGGAATGCAAACTGGTGCAGCCACTATTGAAGATAGTATGTAAGTAACCCACCCAAAATTAAAAATAGAACTACCCTATGATCCAGTAATCGCAATACTGGGTATTTATTCAAAGAATATCAAAATACTAGGTGATCTATGTACCCTTGTGTTTATTCCAGCATTATCTAAAATAGCCAAATTATGGAAGCAGTCCAAGTATACCTCAATAGATGAATAAAGAAGATGTGGTGCATGTATACAAACACACACACACACACACACACACACACACACACACACAAACACACTGTAATATTATTTAGACATAAACCAGAATGAAATCTGGCCATTTACAACAATATGGATGGATCTAGAGAGTATAATGTTTAGCAAAATAAGCCAGTCAGAGAAAGACAAATACCATGTGATTTCACTCATATGTGGAATTTAAGAAACAAACAAGTAAATGAAGGGGTGGGGGGGAAGAGATAAATGAAAAAAGAGACTCTTAACCATAGAGACAGATGGTTCCCAAAGGGGGAGGTGGGTGGAAGGATGGGTGAAATTGATGAAGGGAATTAAGAGTAGACTTATCTTGATGAGCACTGTCATGTATGAAAGTGTCGAATCACTATACTGTACACCTGAATGTAATATAACACTATATGTTATCTACACTGGAGTTTAAAAAAGTATATAATCTAAAAAAAGGAGTCAGGAAAGAATACCAGGCAAGAGAGGTCAATGAATGAGAAGTAAATTTAAGTAGGTATGGCATTACGAATGACAAGGGAAGAAACTGTTTCAACAAAGGAGGTCATTGTAGGCTAGAACAGCCAGGGAAGGTTTAACTGCGGATGAGGGGACCCGAAAGGTGAATTTACTTCCGATTAAGAAGGAATGACTTTTTAGATGGTTATTGAACACAGCAAGAAGAGTTTGAGCATGGTAACAGAAGTGTTAATGCGTGTGGGTCTTTGTACATGGAGTGGGAGGGGTGGGAAAGAGAGTATAAAAAAATACATGAGAGCCATTAGAGATTTTGGAGTTGGTGAAAATTCTAAAATGATAAGGCCATTGAAAAAATTAGATGAGTTAATCAAAAAGACTTTGTTTTAAAATAGTATCTATACAAGCAAAAAGATTTCAATGGAAGACATTTAGTAGGCTGCAATGACATTAAATATTGACATAAAATAGGCCCTTTTTGGGAGTTTTATGTTGAGCCGATTATACTGATGAAAAGGGAGGTTAAGAGAGGGAACTGATTCTGCCTTTTCTGTAAAGGTAGCTTTTCCTTTTCCTTTTTCTTTTCTTTTTGCACTGCCTTTGAATTATATCTTTGCACAACATAATTCTGTATTAAAAAATCAGTTCAATAATTAATTAAATGACATTTAATAAAAATTTTACTTGGAAAGATGTTTCTTTTATTTCTTGCTATTTTTCTCTTATGAAAATTCCAAACATATTTCAAATTAGTATAATATGATAAAACTTTTTGTTTCTAATACCCACTTCAACAGTGATTAAGACATGTCTTTGTGCAAATCCCATTCCATCATTTAGTAATTTATATCATTTTCTAATATGTAAATATTTTAGTATATATCTCTAAAAGAGAACTCTAAAAAAACATCCATAATACAATCCACACCTAAAAATTAACAATAAGCCCATTCACTCTTTAGTCAGAGTTCAAATTCCCTTAATGTTCTCATAACATTTTGTTACCGGTTTATTTGAGTTTAACTATCTTTTAAAAACAGTATGTAATACTAACATTCACAAAAGAGTATATGTATATCATATATGTAAAATGTAAAGCAATTAATAAAACAAGTCTTAAGAATCCCAAGTCCCAGGTCTAGAAGTATAATGTATCAATAGTGATGAATCTACCTGTCGCCTCTCCACTATTCACACCCTGTGCCATTTTATCAAGTTAGTACTATTCTGGGCTTTCTATTCATTACTTCCTTGTTTTTTCCTTAAAAAAAAAAGTTTTGCCACATATATATGTGTTCTTAATAGGTGGTTTAGTTTTACTTGTTCTTAGGCTTTAGAAAAACATCATATACTGTCATTTGCTTTTTCCCTCCTACTAATCATGTTTCTAAGGTTCGTCTATGTTGTTCTGTGTAACTGAAGTTCATTTTTTTTCTCTGCAGTATAATCTTTCATAGAGTGATGATCATTGTTTACTTCCTCTTTTCCTGTTCATAGATATTTTGTCTGTGTCTAGTTTTTTTCTAGTATGAACATTTTCTGTGGACACTATAGCTCCTATTAAACATGTACAAAAGATCTGCAATGCGAAGCAATGGAATTGCTAGGCCTTAGGTTACTGTCATGTTCAACTTTGCAGAATCATGCCAAATTATGTTCCAAAGTAATCACACCAATTAACATTCCCACTAGCACTTTATTAGAATCCTCGTAGCACACATTTACCAAATTAATAATTTTTTTAGATTTCTTATCAAGTCTTGGTTTAAACTAAATTTTTAAGGTTTATTAATTTTGACAGAGAGACAGAGTGCCAGTGGGAGAGTGGCAGAGAGAGAGGGAGACACAGAATCCAAAGCAGGCTCCAGGCTCTGAGCTATCAGCACAGAGTCCAATGCAGGGCTCGAACCCAGGAAGAGTGAGATCATGACTTGAGCTGAATTCTGATGCTTCACCGAGTGAGCCACCCAGGTGCCCCAAGTCTTGGTTTAATATGTATTTTCCTGACTACTAGTAAGGTTGAACAATTTTTTATGTGACTGTTTACCATCAAACTCTTCCATGAAGCGGCTGATTTTCTATTTTTGTAATTTCTTTTTTTAAGCAGGCTTCATATCCAGCACAAAGCCCAATGCTGGGCTTGAATTCATGACCCCTGAGATCAAGACCTGAGCCAAGATCAAGGGCTGGCACTGAAACAGCTGAACCACCTAGGAGCCCCTCTATTTTTGTGTCTTCTTATGGATTGATATTTTTAAAAGTATTAAAGACATTTGTATTATGGATAGTAATCCTTTACTATTAACATGATTTGAAATACTTCCAGGTTGTGGTTTCTATTTTCACTTTCTTTGTAGTATCTCTAGATGAAGGACGTTCTTACTTTAATGTAATCAAAATCAATTATTTTAGTATTAGTGAGTTTGGAGTCTTGTGAAGAAATCCCTCTTATCTCAGGTTTATAATAATTATCTAATACTTCTTTACAAAAATTGTACAATTTTACCTTTCACATTTATATTTTTATGTAATCCAACCTTTCCTGGATAATTCCAGAATAAATCCAAAATTTTTAAAGTATTTTACATAAAACTTCTAATTATTATGAATTTAGTGATTACTGTGGGTCAGATTCCCTGGGAAGCCGACTGAGACTCTGAGATTTTTGGGGACAACACCTATGAGGGATGGGACTAACTAGGATGGGCAAAGAGCAAGGTTGAGCTGTGACAAAATGATGACAGAGGACTCAGCTACTCCAAGAAGGAAATCTGGAAGCCATGAGGCCATGAGCATAGTCCCATTTGAGGCAATGCCAAGGCCTTTGTTCTGCCTCATCAACTAGACATTTGCAAAGCTGCTAGCGGGGCTAGACCTTTAAAAAGGCAGCCCCCTTAAACTAAAGGCAGTTTTTAGAGACTCGGGCCTGAGCTTTTAGTAACTAAAATTCCTGCAAGTTGAGAGTGGTACGATCACCCTGAGGGGTATCTGCGGCAGCACACAAACCCCCACAACTATTTAACGACTATAATGGCTTACAAACCAAGGTTAGAAGATGATGTCCACTGCTATACCCACATTATAGTGTTAGAAACATAGTAGGCAAACAATAAATATTTGCTGAGAGAATAAACATAACATGAAGTAGACACAATGGGTAAAAGCTTTTATTCCCCTTAAGTTGCTTTTAGCCATGTATTAAATAATTGAATACATCACATTGAGCAGATTTTGTCGAAGCCTAAGTTTTGATCACCTGAAATAGTGATTTTTGTTTTTAGAAGGATTTACGCACAATGGAAGTTCAGGTGGAACTGGCTTAAGTGACAGAGGGGAATTTATTACCATTTATAATAAAAGACCAGCAGACGTTTCAGTTATGGTTAGTTCTAATGGCTCATTGAGGTCACAATGACTCTTCCTTCATCTTTTAGTTCTTTTTTCCTTTGTATGGGCTTCTTTCTTATTTAGCCTTTCTCCATATAGAAAAAGCCATGGTTATCAGCATGACTGATCCTACTCAGATCCTACTATTGTGACTACTACATAAAAAAATGAACTCTCTCCCTAATAACATTAAAAGAAGTCTAAGGAAGACTTGAAGTAATATGGCTTGAGTCACATACCCAGCTTTTAATCATTCACTATGAATAGCTGACCAGAAAGCTGTGAATGACTAGGCCGAACTCATGTGTCTCTCCAGAGAGCAGATATTCCAGCTCATCACAATTACACAGATGGAACAGCACTGTCCTTGCCGCAATCGTACAGACTAGACAGAGTGGTGTGCATCTCTCCCCAGCCACATGAACTGAACATCACTATGTGTATCTCACTCCACCCGTTTGGACTGAACAGGATTCTTGTAACATGAGAAAGGGTTGATTCCTTAAAATGATGCTAGGAAGATATGTATATTTAAGCGTTTGTGTACCTGTATTAATTCAGTTTGTAAAAAGTTACTTTATTTTGTATAATAAAAGAAACAAATCTTTCTCAGAAAAATAAAAGGTATTATTAGTCTTTGAGGGGTTATGCGTGTTCAAAATAATATATTAATTGTTATACCTTTTCCAAATTGGGCACTTTATTTATGTACCTATTCCCCAATGATTTATTAGTTACACATGTATTTTCCTGTGACAGTTTATCACTTATTTCCTATTTTAAACTATGACTCAGTTGCTATTTATTTGAACATACTTAAAAGCAAGTATAACAAACAGGTCTTCAAAAGTAAATAAGGCCCTCCCTGGCAGCATTATCATATCAAGAAATCTGGTTGGACACAGCTTGACCAGTGTGGAAGGATTTGAGCTCCAGACCAGGAATAAGGATCCTTCATGCAATACATGTCTTATTTCTAGTTTCTAAGTCAGTTTTTGACAAATTGCCCAGAGCTTACATAGATGAGTACCCACATTCCCCCAATCCCAACTTACTCATTCACTCAAGTCTACCTCTTACCAAGTATCCTCCCCCGAATTGTCTTTGTCACTTTATTAAATAGTCATAAGATTTAGATTGGAGACCTTTTTTCCTTTCTAATAAAATTATATGATAATGATTATCATTAAGATAATTATCATCAAGATAATGATTGAAATATTTTACCTTTAGTAGTTCCACCAGGCTTAATAGATGCCTGTGCTCAGTTAATGTATGTAGAACACAATACTTGTCTGAGATATTCCTTCTTTATATGTGAAATTGATATAGCTGGGGAAATTTTTGCCATATCATTTTTCATTTTTTCATATATCAGCCAAGCTTATATCAACTTACAAAATTCTATATTGGGAAGAAAATTCTTCTATAGTTGCTAATGAAGTTCTCTTTCAGAATTTGTGATAAGTCGGACAAATATAGCTAGATAGAACTTTATTTTTATTCTCCAAAGGAAAGAAAAAGGGGGGGGACTTGCTAAACAAGTGAGCATTATGCATTATGTTACAGAGGAAAGTACTTAAAAGAATTAGCTGCTTTAAATTCCTGATAAATTTTCCAGTAATCTGAATTATAACCTTCATTATACCCCACATAATGTTAGACCTAGAAAAGTACTGTTCAATTTAGGTTGGTGTTTTTGCCATAGTTATTTCAAATTACTTTCCACCCACTAGAACAAAATATGTAAGTTATTTGGTTGAGAATGTTTTTGTGTTAAAAATGATTACATTGATCTTTTCAAAACAGGCGAGTATTCAGGTTTTATACTAGTTCAAATAGGCCTTCTCCAATTAATTTGAATTCACAGAATATTTTTTATTTCTCAACTCTTTTGCATATGGGAGGAGATGGTAGAAAAGAGGTAACATGCTGAGGAGAGTAATTACCCAAGGTTTGTAAGAAGGATTTGCACCCAGGATATCAGGTAGTTTTTTAGTCAAGTGATAGCACATGGGGATGAGAAAGCATATGTATAATTTATCCACATGTTTGATTTCTTTCCACAAGACTACAATGGACATCTTTGAGACTGATGTCCAATACTCTCTTCTTTGGAAAAGAAGAGTGCCCTCATACATACGGTTGTAGGGGAAGAGCTGAGCCGCTCTGGAGAGCATCTCTCCACTGCTCCTACCATTTATTAATCCAACGGTGGACATTAAGTCTGGCTAGTCAGAATCCAGGTTCAGGATTTTTTACAATTGCCACCCAGAACACTAAGTTTGTTTATTTTGAATGACAAATAGAAGATACAAACTGAGAGGTGGTTTTGGCTGATCTGACTGAAAGGCAAAGAAGAAAGCCGACATGGGGAGAAGAGCAAAACCAAGAGATGCAGAAGATGTCCTGTGGGCATTTACCTCTCTTTCCTAGTGGTTTCTCGAACCCAAGCACACTTCTATTCTTGAGTTCCATGAGACACAGTATCTTATATTAATCATCTTTGTTGTTGATCATGAGTGATGAAATCGGACCTCTGTCACTTGCAACGAAAAACAGTCCAGCCTAATAAAATTACTTTCTCCCCAACAAGTTCTAGACAGCAAAGAGGTTTCATTGAGGATATGCCAACAGTAGTCCCACTGGTGCTGGCTACCTGGGATATTGGGTTGACAGGCAGTGTAAGGTATACATAGTAGAGAGGGAGGCATAGGAGAAGGGAGAGCACAGAGGGCATCATTACATAGAAAAAGTCTTCTCAACCTCAGCACAGATGACATTTTGAGCCAGAAATCCTTTTTCGTGGGCTGCTGTTTTCATAGCAGGATGTTGAATAGGATTTTAGTCTCTATTACTGGATACTAGCAGCACTACCCACCCAATCGTGACAACTAAAAATGTCTCCAGACATTGCTAAATGCTCCTTGAGGGGCAAAATTACCTTTGGTTGAAGGCCACTGGTCCAAGGTATTTGCAATAGATGATAAAGTGGCAGTAAGTAAACGAGATGATTTTCAACTCAATTCAGATCATTTGAAGTGTTAAAAAGATGGTCGCATATCTACATACAACCAAAAGAAATCTACATAAAAGTAAGTGAGCAAAAAATATTTTACATGTCTGATGCTTTCATACAGGCAACTTGACATTTGTCCTCCTAGGTTTCCACTGCTGATCACCATCTTATGGGCAGTGACAATTGCCTAAACTGACCTGACACCTGTTAAAAATAATGTAAATTTGTAGTGAAGGCCATCACAGAGAGAGAAACTACAGAGAATGAGGCCATTACAGAGGAAGGAGTTGAGAAATGGGTATCACTATCTGAGTGTGAGAACCTAGCAGAATTTCTTTTTTATTTCTTTTTTATTTTTTTTTCAACGTTTATTTATTTTTGGGACAGAGAGAGACAGAGCGTGAATGGGGGAGGGGCAGAGAGAGAGGGAGACACAGAATCAGAAACAGGCTCCAGGCTCTGAGCCATCAGCCCAGAGCCTGATGCGGGGCTCGAACTCACGGACCGCGAGATCGTGACCTGGCTGAAGTCGGACGCTTAACCAACTGCGCCACCCAGGCGCCCCCAGAATTTCTTTTTTTTTATGTAAAGTGATTTGAGTTTGACTTTGCTCTGTAATAAACTATAATAATCTTGAGCAATGCAGAAAGGTCTAACAAAAAGAATCAGGATATAATTCTTCCATTATAAATTATATTTAAGTTTATTTATTCATATTGAGAGAGAGAGAGAGAGAGAGAGACAGCACGCACAAGCTAGCATGCACACATGAGTGAGAGGGGGCAGAGGGAGAGGGAGAGAGAGAATCCCAAGCAGGCTCTATGCTGTCAGCATGGAGCGCAATGTGGGATTCAATTCCAAGAACTGTGAGATCACGACCTGAGCCAAAATCCAAAGTTTGCTGCTTAACCTACTGAGCCACACAACTGCCCCCATGGATTATGTTTCTAAGATCTATTTTGAATTATTTGATTTCTGTTTGCTTCTAAGTTCCAAAAAAAGAATTTATGAAAAAAATTGAGGATGATCCAGTGAAAAAAGAAACCGTTTTCTGTTCAGACAAAAGGAGCTTCAAAATAAGTATATAAAATATCTAGAAGGTATAAAATATAAAACTGCTTAGATATAATTGACTGCTTCCTATGAAAAATTTTGCCATATATATATATATATATATATATATATATATATATATATATATATCACCCAAATCCAATACAGACACCATTAATTGTGTGTCAGAGTCTGTGGTCCCATCACACATAGTGGGGAACTGTTTTTGACTCCTGTTGAAGAGTCTTCCCTGAGAGCCATGTTTTATACCATGTGACTCTATCTCCAGGTACAAAACTAACCAGACTAGGAGTGGTCTCAAGGACCACTACACATTTAACAAGGTCTGTGCAAAACAATGAACTTTGCCAAATAGACCCCCTGTTTCCTGGACTTAATACATTATGTCCTGAAAGAATGCACCTGTTAGAAGTGGAAGTTGAAGCTAAAATGTCTTACACAGACCACAGTTAGACAGACTGTGATGGCCATATACAAGTTAAAATGATAAGGAAGGAATCTAAGATGAGGAGAGATGGGGAGGCTTACTGAGAGATAAGTTGAAAAAAGACATAGGACAAAGAGAGACAGAAGAAGAAGGACTGGTCTCTTAGGGCAGATTTGATTACTTTTGATTATCTTGTGTTAGTTCCAAGTTAATTCCATTCTCATTTGTGCCAACTGTCACTTTACTACCACTCAGCTCCAGACTCACCCCTCAGTACCTGCTTTGGAATAATGGATTGGACTTCAAACATTTTTCCGTCAAAGTGAACACGTCTTAAGTTGTCTCAATAGAGAACATGGGAGAAATATTGAGGGAGGAAGAAGACTTCTGATTTTGGGGTCCTGCATTTTATTTTGTATTTAATTTTTTGCTCTTGCTGCACATTTTGTGAACAGTTGGTGCATAGGGACATCCACTGGCACTTTGTTCCTATTGTGCCCCCAGAACACACAGTTCCTCAGCCATCTTGAAGCTCTAGCCCACTGGTGACTACTTTGCATGGCTCTTCCTCTTGGAACACCATGCCCTAGGCTCTTTGCACCTGCCCCAGGCTCAACTCATCCGTGCACAGGCAAGGGCAGTATTGCAGCTCCCTCTCTTAGTGGGTACCACAGAATACTACCCCACTTCCTCTATACATACCTGTTTACCTACATTGGCCAACTAACACATTAGTTCCTGCTTGCCCAGACACATGAACTAGCAAACTTTTCAGGAATTGGCAGCAACACCTTCTCCAACAAACTCTAAGGTCACCTGAGAATCTTCTATTCCAACCCTGTCCTTCAATGAATACTTTCCTTCAGCCCCAGGGGAATCTGTAGAGTTCTCTTTCCATCCTTAGAATTACTCCCCTCTCATAACTTCCTAATGCTTTATCCTAAAATTTTCCTGTTCAAGTTGCTATGACTTTTTTCTACTTACTGTACTCAGACGGATACACTTCCTTTATAATAAGTTCCATTTCTTTTGAACTAACTTGGATGGATTTTTGTTTCTTGCAATCACAAAAGATGGATTCAAATAGCCAGGACACACCATTGATTTTTCTCTTGGAGATTCAGATGCTTCTGTCCTTGTCATTTGACTCCCACAGAATTTCATGAAACTGACATCAAGGCCTAGATCTGACTGTACATACCGAGGTGCAGAACACTCAGATCAGTTTTGATGAACACAAGGCTTGACATAATTTGTCAATAGTACCAGGAATAGTTTTGCATACTATAATATTTAACAGCCACTGGAGAAGGGCAAACCAATATAATTAAGGTTAAGGGTTTATGGAATAACTGACTCAGAGAAGCCTAATGTGTCCCTATTTCTATTTTAACTCTTCTCAGGCTCATGAATCAATGACTTAGAACAAAGATATGTAAAAAGAATAAATATCCAAGCAGGAGTTGCTTGAGCTTCCCCAAATGGATCATTAGTCAAGCAGGTTAATTTATCCTTTGAGAAAGCATGTAATTTTTCTGATATACCCATATGCTCTGGGGCTGCAAGTCAATTCCTTCATTTAAGAAAAAGGTCACAAAATAACTTCACTGGTTATTTAATAATTGATTTCATTAAGGTGTATGCCTAATAAATTTTTCCAACATTACTTTCATAGCTGTTAGTCCACTCTGGCACAAAACACTTAAAAAAATGGAGAGCAGGAATGAAGCTCTCAAATGTCTCAACTCTTTCTACATTTAAATACGCTTAGTCATTACTTACATCATTAACAGGCTACAAATTTGCTACATAATTTTTTTGATACGCATCAATATAAAAATATTGAATGGAGTTGAAAATGATTTAATGGTTATAATGCAACCTTTTTTGAGATTTTTAATATAATAAGTATTTTTAAATGATGTAGTCTATGCTAATAAGAGAGAATTAAAAGCAGTCCAACAATCAATAATTATGCAATAATACTGGAAAGAGCAGAGTACAATGATGTTCAGTATAGCTGACTCTTTAATTACACATAAAACATCTTATAGAATATGAAAAGATAAAGAGCATTTCTGCTTAGAAAAGCTGATTAAACATTCTAGTGTGCAATCAATATGGTATTTGCAGAACATCAAAAATTAGTACCTAAATATTAACCTCCTCAAAGAAAATTATGGCTAGGTCATGCCACATTAGAGAGTGACATTGAAAGGAGACACTAAAAAATGTTTTTCTGAATAATTTACTTTTTTATAGTTGAGAAGTATGAGCCTAGATTATAAATAAAAATATAAAATGTAAAGAAAAGCTTTTAAAATGCTTTAAGATATATTCTTGAAATAGCATTCAACTGAGATCAACACTTCTACTATTTTGAGGTGAAAAGAATAAAAGCATGAGTGCTTTTGGTGAGGAGAAGTGGAGAACCAATTTAGACCACCACAGAAATGATTTCTCCTGAATTCAGGTTATAAATATTATTCAACTATGTACTTTATGAATATATGAACAAATTACTGAAGTGAGTATTCTTAAAGAACATGTTTTTAAACAATATTTCGTGGGTTTTCCAAACTTAAACATATTATTTGTAAGTAGAATTATATATTTATAGTCTATATAAATCAGGTATGTTCAGGAATTTTAAGAGGTCAAAAGTGCAATACACAGAAAATATTGGGAGAAAATTCCCCAAAGGGTAAGCATTATAAATTATTAGTGCAAAATACCTGAAAACAAAATGAAAAAAATATTAGGAGGAAATAGTAGTATCTAACTCAGGCTCTAGATAAAAAGGAATTTGTGGAAAGAACACCATGAAAATATACACAGAAAAGTGTAGTTCCTAAGCCTTGCTTTTTTATAATTGAATTCCTGGAGAATTGTTCCAGGAATTGATTCCTGGAGAATCGTTCAAGAGCTAGTACATGACATTTGGGGAAAAAAAAATTCAAATATTCTCTAGAAATGTTGAACCAGAATTTGAAGTATTCTGTATATGAGTCCAAATGTTGTCCATTCCTGCCCTTTTGAAAACTCTAGAACCCTTTTATGTTCACAGTACCATCGAAGAGTAGCATCAAGTATTGGTTAAGAGTAAAGTTGCACTCAGCTCCACATCCTATAACCTGAATGAATGGATAATTTCTTAGCTCTCTGTACCTCAGTTACTGCCTATCAAATGGGGAAATAGTATCTATCTCATAAGGTTATGGAATCATTACATAAGTACATACAAAATACATAGAATGGTGTTTAACTCATAATAACCATTCACATATTATTAGACTACAATCTGGTTTATTTGATGTCCTTTCAAAACAGCATTAGTTTTTGTATATACTTGACACAGTGATAATTAAGATGGTAATAGTCAATTTATTTTAATTTTTTTTTTAATTTTTTTTTCAACGTTTATTTATTTTTGGGACAGAGAGAGACAGAGCATGAACGGGGGAGGGGCAGAGAGAGAGGGAGACACAGAATCGGAAACAGGCTCCAGGATCTGAGCCATCAGCCCAGAGCCTGACGCAGGGCTCGAACTCAGAACTCACGGACCGCGAGATCGTGACCTGGCTGAAGTCGGACGCTTAACCGACTGCGCCACCCAGGCGCCCCGGTAATAGTCAATTTAATCAGTCAAGTCACTCGTTGCAGAATACTTTATTTAAATTCTTTTTTATCATTTTACTTCATGGTTCAAAAACTAATAATGCTTCCCTACAGCCTAGGCCATAAGATGCAAGTCTACCCGTATTCTGAAATTGTAATTGACACCAATTTAATTATGTGGGCTCCCTTCCTTTTTACTCCCCATTATTTCCCACTTGTCTCACATGAGATTGCTCATACTTTCCTCCATGTGCCATGCCTTTGTTCATCTGTCCTACTGGCCTAACAGCTTCTGTCTTTCCATTCCTTCAAAGATGGTTCCAAAGCATTTTAATGAGGAGGCTTTGGGCTTGGGATTTCCTTCCCCTTCACCCTTCAATCAGAAATCTATTTGACTATTTTTTTCCCTAGAAATTTATTTGACTATCTAATCTTTACTAGGCCCTACCAAGTTTGCAGCAGGGAGTTAGCCAGCATGGATGCCTATCACATTGACATTACACATTTGTGAAGGAGATGGACAATAAAATAAACAACCAGATCATAACAGGTCTGCCCAGATTGTTCCTTTCCAAGCTCTTCACAAGACCAGTTTCTTCTCATTATGCAGGCCTCACTTCCCATATTACCTTCTCTGTTTTATCTAAAACAGCACCTGTTCTACCTACAGTGTCACATGACCTGTTGAATTTGCTTTATAGCATTTACTATTATCTGAAGGTATCTTTCCCACAGGTGGATTTACTTGTGAATAGGAGCATTGCATAGGCACCTCTTCTCCCCCAGCTATCCACTGATATTAGTAATGTGGTTGTTTGGCATCCATACTGCTCAGCTCCAGTGTGGGCCCCGGTTGGCACAAATATATCAGAATCATTTCTTCATCCTTCCAAAGTGCATTGGCCAGAAAAGGGGGCAATAACCTAGGCCTAAGCCATCAGTTCAAGACATCCTCCTGACCTCAACCACACGACTCAGAGTCGAATATATGAAAGGTAAGGAAAGATCTCTCTTGCTCTGGACAGGGTGGTGCACAAACATCAAAGTCTGGAATTGCTATATCCATTTTGATGCAAGTAGGCCAATTTTATTTTTTATTTCCAAACTGTATGCCTTCCGTTTCATTTTTGGCCCTATTGTTAGTAACTAAAACTTCCAGTAATGTTGAATCTGAGTGATGAGAGTAGATATTCTTGTGTTTCCTGATTTCAGGAGGAAAGGATTCAGTCTTTCACCATTAAGTGTGATGTTGGCTGTAGTCAATTTTGGAGAGGCTTTTTAGCTAACTGAGGTGATTATCCTCTATTTGTAATTTGCTGAAAACTTTTATCCTGAAATGGTGTTGGATTTTGTAAATTTTTCTTCCAGGCCTATTGATAGGATCATATTATTTCTTTTTCAGTCTACTAATATAATGGAATACAATGACTGATATTAAATATTTAACTAGTCTTGAATACCTGGAATAAATATCACTTGTTCATAGTAGATAGTTCTTTTAATATATTACTGAATTGGGCTTACTAATACTTTTCTTCAGAATTTTTATGTGTAAATTCTTTAGAAAAATTGGTCTGTAATTTTTTTTTTTTTTTTTTTTTTTTTTTTTTTTTTTTTTTACTGTCTGATTTGAGTATCAGAGTAATTCTGGCATCATATAAGGAGTTGGGAAATGTCCCTTCCTCTTCTATTTCTGAAATAGATAGTGTAAAATTTGTAAAAATTGGTGTTAAATTTTTTTTTAAATGTTTGGTACAATTCTCCAGTGAAACCAGCTGGAGCTAGAGATTTCCATTTGGGGAGCTTTAAAAATATGAATTTGATTTATTTAATAGTTATAGGACTTACTCAGATGATCTATATTTTACCTTGGTTCAGTTTAGGTGTAAGTTTTTAGTTTTGGAGAAATTGTTTTTTCTAGGTTGTCAAATTTGTGATCATAAACTTTTTTTTTTGTCATTTTCCCTTATAATTTTTTAATGACTACAGGATATGTGGTGATATACCCTATTTTATCCCTGATATTGTGGTTGGTGTCTCATTGTTTTTATTGTTGTCAGTCTTGCTAGAGAGATTGCCAATTTTATTAATTTCTTTTGAATAACCAGATTTTATTTGATTTTCTCTATTGTTCTATTTTTTATTTCATTGATCTCTGCTCATTATTTTTTCTTTTTTGTACTTTCTTTGGGTTCATTCTGCTCTAGTCTTTTTTCACATTTTTCATATGGGAACTTAAATAGATTTGAGACCTGTCCTCATTTCTAATCTAAGATTTAGTCTATACATATTTTTCTCACACAGTTGTAGATGTATCTCACATATTTTCCTATTTATATTTTTATTTTCATTCAGTTCTATATATTGTTTTAAAATTTACTTTGAGTTTTCCTCTTTCATTCATCGAATTTATATATATATGAATTTGTTTAATTTCCATGTTTACAGATTTTCCTATTATCTTTCTGGTAATTCTTTCTAGCTAAACATCAGTATAGTCAGAGAACATACTCTGTATGATTTCAACTCTATTACGTTTCTTAAGGTTTGTTTTATGTCCTAGGATATGGCCTATCATGATGAATTTTTCCTTGGTGCTTGAAAAAATGTGTAGTATGCTGTTGTTGGGTTCGGTGTTAAACTATCTACATAAATTTAAACTTCTTGATTGATTGTGTTGTTCAGTTCTATGTCCTTGCTGATTTTCTGTCTAGTAGTTCTATCAGTTGCTGAGAGGAGATGTTCAAGTCCTCAGCTATGATTTTGGATTTGGCTACTTCTCTCAACTTCATTAGTTTGTACACTTCATGTATTTTGAAGGCATGGTTGTTTGATGCCTATGCATTTAGGATCATAGATCTTCCTCGTAAAGTGATTTTTTTACCTAATGTATCTTGTCCCTATTTGTCTTTAGTAATTTTCTTTGTTCTGACCTCTATATTACTGGGTATTTATATATTCCTTCCTCCTTGTTTTGGATAAATGTTTGCACAGAGTGTTGTCTTCCATCCTTTTATTTTTAACCAAACTGCACCTGTGAATTTGAAATCAGTTTCTTGTAAACAACATGTATTCAGGCCATGTCTTAAATATTTCCCATCAAAGTCTCTTTTGGTTGACATTTCTGGTAATCATTCACATTTCAGGCAATTATTCATATGTTAAGGCTTAAGTCTATCATTTATTATTTGTTAACTGATTCTCATTCCTCTGTTTCTCTTTTCCTTCCTTCCTATGGATTACCTGAACAATTTTTAGTATTTCATCTTGATTTATTTGTAGTTGTTTTTGTTTGTTTGTTTTTGTTTTCTTTGAATAGCTTTCATAGTGGTTATTTCAGGTATTATAATTTACAAATGTTACTCATCATGTCTACTAATATAAACATATACCACTTACTGTCAAGTGTGGAATCTTCACTTTCTTGTAGGTTCCTTTATTTTCCATACTTTATTATTTTTTAATTTTTTTTTAACTTTTATTCAGTTTTGAGAGACAGAGAGCATGAGAGAGGGAAGGGCAGAGGGAAGGAGACACAGAATCCCAAGCAGGCTCCAGGCTCTGAGCTGTCAGCACAGAGCCCAAGCTAGGGCTCGAACTCACGAACTGTGAGATCATGACCTGAGCCAAAGTCAGACACCTAACTGACTGAGCCACTGAGGTGCCCCACTTTCCTTACTTTAAATATCACTATCTAGAATATCAGATGGTTTTAAAATTCTTGTTTCAATAACCCGATGTCATTTATAAGATTCATAAAACAAAGTCTATTATATGTATTCATATTTCTTCTTTTTCTGTTTTTCTTTCTTCAGTCCTAATGCCTCAAGATTTTCTCTTTTATCATTTCATTCGTTTGAAGGGCTTTCTATAGATCATTTTTAAGGATAGATCTGCTAGTGAAAAATTTCTTTACTTTTCTTTCCTCCAAGAATGTTTTCATTTACCTTTAACTCCTGAAGGATAATTTTTTGGATTTGGAATCCTGAGTTCGCAGTTCCTTTCTCTTAACACTTGCAAAATTTTGTGCCACTGACTCCTGGACTTTGTGATTACAGATGACCAATTATTTGAATTGATGGTTCCCTGAAGGTATTATGTTGCTTCTCTCTGGTTGTTTTAAAAAAAGTTAATTTTGATGTGCCTTGGTGTAGATTTCTCTACTTTTCACCAGCTTGAGATTCGTTTGACCTCTTAGATCTGAAGGTTTGTGTCTTTTGCCAAGTTTGGAAATTTTTCAATAATTATTTCTTTGACTACTCTTTCAGTTTTACTTTCTCCTCTCTTTCTAGCACTTCAATGATATTAATGTTGGATATTTGTTATTATTACACAGGTACCTGGGACCTGTTATTTAGATAAGGTATACTCTGTTGATTATTCTTAAGTACATCGATTCTATTTTCTATCATCTCCAGACTATTATTAAAGTAATCCAGCAATTTTTTATTTCTGTTATTAAATTTTTCTACTTTCAATATTTACATTTGCTTCCAATGGTTATTTTTTATAACTTCTGTTTCCTGAGTTTTCTTTTTTTATATAAAAGAATGTATAATTGATGAAGTGTTTTTATGACAACTGCTTTAAAATTGGATCTTCAAAAATTCTAATATCTAATTTACCTCCATATTTCCATCAGTTGATTTGTTTTTCATTCAAGTTTTGATTTTCCTAGATTTTAGCATAATGAATGACTTTTTTGTTGTATCATGGAAGTTTAATATATTAAGAAACTCTGGTTCCAATTTATATTTTTATTTCATCAGTCAGTGACTGTGTTTAGCTTTAGCACACAGGTACTAACCTCATTTTGTCTTAACCTATTCTTCCAATGATAGCTTCATTTTCTGTTTTTTGAGCTGTGTGGTTTTATTTTTGTCTGCTTGGTTTATGTGTGCTACTGAGGCTCTCACTGCTCCTTGTTGGTACTGCCTAAGGCAATGGAAAAATTGGGATTTAACTAGGCCAACCTGCCTGGTGTTACTCATTGGGGTAGGCTCAAAGATCCCTGCTAGTGACTCTCCTATGGAAATAAACTCCCTAATGAGATGCCTGTCCCTCACCCAGCTTATGATTATACTGTAATAAAAAAAGTCCCATTAGCAAGGCACAGAAAGTGGCTTGGCTGTTGAGATCAAGCAAAGATATAAAAGGAACTTAACAAATTTTTTAAAAAAAATTTAATGTTTATTTTTGAGAGAGACAGACAGGGTGTGATTGAGGGAGGGGCAGAGAGAGAGGGAGACACAAAATCCTAAGCAGGCTCCAGGTTCCGAGCTGCCATCAAAGAGCCCCACACAGGGCTTGAACTCACAAACTGTGAGATCATGACCTGAGCTGAAGTCAGAAGCTCAAATGACTGAGCCATCCAGGCACCCCAAGTCATAGATCTTTTATCCCAGCTTGCTCATATGGGATTTCCAGATAATGAAAGAGGAAAACTATTCAGAACCTAATCACATTAGGTGAAGACTAACCAGTCTTAAGATGGTTAATTATAAATGTATACAAAAGGAGAAAATTAACAGTGAGCTTATCAAAACCTTGGTTGGACTACACAGGAAATTCAAAAACTTACAACTACCTTTCCTCAAAATTTCTAGGATATCAAAAAAACTATATATATTCAGTTTATCTGACGTCAGACCAATTACTAACAAAAGTTCTGACGAGTCTCCAGTAGTGGATGCCAAAATACTCTCTTTAACATTATGTTTGCCATAGAATAAACCTGACATGAAATTCAGGGTCTCTTCACTCAGTATCCAATAAGGTACCCTAATATTAGATGATATGGCTTGGGTATTAAAGAGAAACTCTTTTACATTTATTGGATAAAAGGGCACAGCATACAGTACTGTTTAGACCTGCTAATAAGCCTCTTGGGGATGACAGAAGTAATTTGCAGGGATATGGATATACTACTGCAGTAGGATAAAAATGTCTGTTTAAATTTTGGAATTCATGAAAAAAAAATATGTCCTGGTGGCATCTACATTACTTGAACATGTAATTAGTATGGATATAATATTTTAATGGAAATTCTTCCTCTTAACCAGGTACTAATGAAAAAAGATATAACTTTTGTCAAATGGTAACTGAAGCCTTTAGAGTTACCTAAGAGATCTCAAATGGTCAAAAACAGTATCATATACCTAGAAGACAATCAGAAATTATGCCTTAATTAAGGAAATGTTAGATTCAAATATATTAGCATTCAGAAACTCATTGTTCAAAAGCCTGGTATAGACAGTGAAGAAGGCTGATGGAATTCAGAGGCAGACAGAAAATTATGAGACTCAGTAAAACAGTATTCCCAATAGCCTCAGTTTGTGATATGATATATTATTCAACTGATACAACAAAATATAATGGTGACTGGTATTCTGTAATTAATCTGGTTAATGTGTTTTTCTCAATATCAGTTGCTATGAAGAATTGACAATGATTTAAATTTATGTGAAACTGTCCCTAGTATATATTTACTGTATTATTACAAGGATATTTGAACCCTCCCTTATACTGTCACAATCTAATAAGGTGGGACTTAGATCGAATACAACTTGCAGTATTACAACACACTATACTGATGAAATAATTATTTCTGAAACCGGGGATTAAACTTAAAGCAATTTTATGATGGTAATCAGGGATTACCAATTAACCCTGTAAAAATCCAGAATCCCATGAAGACTGCTAAGGTTTTAAGAATTACAAGGACTGAAGCAACCTGGGACTTACCAAAGACCACTAAAAGTAAATTATTTTCATTGCCTGTCTCTCAGTGTGAACAATACCCATTGAAATTTCTTGACTTTTGGGGAAATCATATCCCTGACTTTGGGGATGACTAGAATCCTTAAAGTAATTGAAAAGAGATAATATTTAATTGGGGGCCTGAACAAAAATAAGTCTTCTTAGAACTATAGAAGGCTAAAGCCAGGCTATTCTTTTATGACCACATAGTCCTAATGTTGAAATGGTATTAGAAGTGTCGGCCACCTACACACAGAGCAACTGGAGTCTCTTACAAAATCTCATACCTACTACTGCTTAATAGTGACTTTTGTCTTTTGGATGAGAAAATTATCAGATGTGGCTCTCTGGTATACCACTTTGGAAAGACAGTTACTGGCTTCTCATTGTTTACCTATGAAGACAGCTGAAGTATGTAAAGACGGAGGACTACAGCAAGACTTGAAACACCTATCACTATTAGTGGTTCCAGAAAAGCATTCCAACAAAAAAGGGTGGTGCCCAAGTAGTCCCCTCATAAGATTAACTAGAAATGTTATATTCAAGAACATCCTGTCAGGGATTTACAAGAATGAGTCATTGAATTCCTAAACAACTAGTCCCTTTCCTCCTACGATCAATTGTAGAGCTGCTCAAGGACTTGCCTGCTACTATTGCTGAAAGGGCCTGCTTCGGACAAGTGCCTGAAGAGGTCAGGCATTTTGTCTGCTTCACAGAGGGCAATTCCAGAAGCAATGTCCATGATTCAGGGTAAAATTCAGTTACTCTCAATCTAGCAAGGAGTAAAATTCTCATGGAATAGCTAAATTACAGGCTGTTTCCTGCAATACAAAAACTAAAAGCCAAAGCCCTACTATTTGGGTATAATGACTCTTGGGCATATAATCTGCTCTGCAAAATGGACCAAATGGATCATGAAAAGATCCTTCTATATGATACTGCTCTTAAAAAATCGCTATGGAAATTCTAAGGTAAGATCAAAGTAAGGCATATTGATGCTTATCAAAACAATCCTACACCAGGAGCTGAAGGCAATTGCAATCAAGATGCTAATGCTCAGGTTTGATCTCTTGAAGTGGCAACTTATGTCCATGACATGAATGGACATAGGGGAATTCAAGCCAGTCAATGATCTACCAAATCGTGCCATGTACTAGTGGCCCCTACCAAAGTCAAACACAATAATACAGAAAAAGCAAAGTGTACACTTCACCCTTGCCAGCAAGTAGTTGCCAAATACATTACTTTGACTCTTTACCTATTGCTGGAAGGAGAGGGAAGGTACTTAAATGAACAGTGACAGCACTTCATCCATATTCTAGGTCTGGGCTGCCATAACCAGTTACTGAAGCCAGTAATGCTAATACTATCAAAATACTGGATAAAAATAAGTCAGTTCTGCTAATACCATAAAAGAACTAGGACAAACAAGAAATACTGTACCAGTTTGGCCCTCCTAGTTACAGGCCATCACATTAAAGCCTTCACTTCCCCACTCTCCTAGAGCAACAAAGGGCGCCGAAACAGGAACAGCACTCACAACTGACTTTACATATTCCTTGTAATCCTTAAGGTAGGGGGTTAATAACTGACATGGTCAATTAAAATACCTGTTTAAAATGATGGAGAGTGACAAGGGATTGAAGGGCGAGTCTACAAATTTCCTGCCTTATGTTTTGCAAGCGAATATCAAGAGAACTAATCATGTGTCTCTGTTAGATAAATTGTTATGTTTTTGCATTAAAATTGGGAATTACAGTATGAGGTATGATACAGAAGCTTACATACAAGTCTTCTTTGCATGTAACCACAATTTTTTTCCTTCAATACCAGACCCAGAGGTCCCTAGACTACAGCCACTATTCCATAGCCTGCTAATATTCTGAAAAAATAAAGTATGTCTATTAATTAGAGCCTAACTGAAAGAATTACAAAGGAATTGATGGGATGGGTTATTTCTTCCCCGTACTTTGCCAAGTTGGAGTTGACAGTAGCAAGTATTTTGTCACCTCATAAATGTGATAGTCCCATTTCTGTATAATTGCCCAATCTAATGCCCTGTAACAAGAAATGAAAGAAAAGGGGAAGTTCTGGTATGTTTCACCTTCCTACTAGCAATATGTACTTGATCAATTCCTGAACCTATCTCAGAGGGATAGGTTTACATAAAAATTAATGGTAAATGAAGGAACAGTGAGATTGGTACATAGGCAGAAGAGGTCAAAGAATGTTATATGTTACAAAAAAAAAGGGAAATTATAATATAATTTGGGTGCCTTAGAAAGCCTTGAAGAAAAACAATCAAAGCTCCCTTACCTTTCATCAAAGGCACTTGGAGTGAAACTTTCTGCTAAAAATTCCTGTTTGTCTATCTACGTATTCATTTGAGAGAGAGGGAGGAAGTGCAAGCTAGGGTGAGGAGCAGAGGGAGAGAGATAGAGAATCTCAAGCAGGCTCCACACTCAGTGCAAAGCCCCACATGGGGCTCATTCCCACAACCTTGGAATCATGACCTGAGCCCAAATCAAGAGTCAGTCTCCCAACTGACTGAGCCACACAGGCACCCCTGAAACCTTCTTTTTAAAAGAACCAAGAAATGAGCTGGATGACAGCCATTCCAAAAAACACACATTCAGGAGCTATGTCCTCAAAATAGATAGTATGTTGGGACCTCTGACTGTGACCACACGAAACAATATTAATATGGTTATGTACTTGACTCTCATTTTCTGATATGTGTCTGTTACCAAGGAATCATGAAAGAAAGCAATTTACAGGGAATATTTACCAAGTGGAATCTGGAGAACAGAAATTCATAATAATCTGAATGAACATTGTGTAGTCATTACTTGTTATGGTAAAGTTTATTTATTAATTTATTTATTTTAATGTTGTATTTAGTTTTGAGAGAAAAATTGTGAGTGTGGTAGGGGCAGAGAGAGAGGGTGACAGAGAATCTGAAGTGGGCTCTATACTGACAACAGTGAGCCTGATATGGGGCTTGAACTCATGAGTGAAGAGCTCATGACCTGAGCCTAGGTTAGGTGCTCAACTGACTGAGCCACACCGGTGTCCCGGTGATGGTAAAAGTATAAACAAGGTGCTGGGATTTGATCATATAAGATTATCTGCTGCATGTCTCATCTGTTATATAATATAATATAATATAATATAATATAATATAATATAATATAATATAATATAATATAATATAACATAATATCATATAATATATAGCTATATGTCCTGTTTTTGTGGGTAAATATTAATATCATAAAAGCTAATACAACTTATGGTAAAACTGATATCGATGCAACTTAACAATAAAAATAATGTGATTATAAAATGGGCAAAAGACCAGAATAGACACTCTCAAAACAGATACAGGGGCGCCTGGGTGGCTCAGTCGGTTAAGCGGCTGACTTCGGCTCAGGTCATGATCTCACGGTCCGTGAGTTCGAGCCCCGCGTCGGGCTCTGTGTTGACAGCTCAGAGCCTGGAGCCTGTTTCAGATTCTGTGTCTCCCTCTCTCTGACCCTCCCCCGTTCATACTCTGTCTCTCTCTGTCTCAAAAATAAATAAACGTTAAAAAAAAAAAACAGATACAAATGACCATCAACTCTACAGGAAGAAGCTTATCTTCTCTAAATATTACAGAAATGCAAATCAAAACCACAGTGAGATACCATTTCCACCAATTATGACCACTATAAAAAAAAATGTTGATGAGCACAGAGAGAAATTGGAATGGTGTTCACTGTTGGTGGGAATTGAAAATGGTACAACTACTATGGAAAATAGTACAGCAGGTCCTCAAAAAAAAATAAATAGAAATACCACATTATCCTGCAATCCCACTTCTGGCTATATATGTATATCCAAATGGGATATTAAAGAGGTATCTTACTTTCATGTTTATTGCAGCATTATTCATGATAGCCAAGAAATGGAAGAAGCCCAAATATCCATCAACAGATGAGTAAAGAAAATGTAGTATACACACACAATGGAATATAATTCAGCCTTAAAACCCAAGGAAATCCTGTCACATGCTGTAATATTTATGAATCTTGTGGCCACTATGTGAAATAAAATAAACCAGTCCTTACACAAGGGGTTGGATAGGGAGGGGAAATGGGGCTTGTTGTTCAATGGATATAGAGTTTCAGTTTTAAAAGATGAAAAAGTTCTAGAAATCTGTTGTACAACAATTGAATATAGTTAACACTACTAAAGTTAACACTACTAAACTGTACATTTAACAGTGATTAAGAGGGTGAACTTTATGTGTTTTTACCACAAATGAGAAAATATAACATCTTGATATTGATGTCAAATGCATTGGTAAATTAGTACAATTTTTAAAAATGTTTATTTTTGAGAGAGAGAGAGAGAGCGCGTGCGAGCATGAACATGAGGATGGGAGGGCCATAGAGAGGGAGACACAGAATCCAAAGCAGACTCCAGGCTCTGAGCTGTAAGCACAGAGCCTGACGCGAGGCTCGAATTCATGAACTGCAAGATCATGACCTGAGCCCAAGTTGGACGTTCAACAAACTGAGCCACCCAGAAGCCCCTGCATTGGTAAATTAAAACCTCCCTAGGTCATTTCACTTACAGGGAAAAATTGGTCTGAAGAAGATTCAGAGTTGATTAATGATATACTTGTTAGATGTACTGTAGTTCTTAATCACTCAGGTTATGTATACTATAAAGTAGAGACAGGTGAAGATCAGATATGCAAAAGAATTGTGTAGTACAAAAATACAAGAAAGTTTTTGCAGATGTTATTGGATAATCCAGCTGTTTAAATCCATACAAACTCCATGGTGCTACTACAAAAGTGCAATATATACTCCATAGAGCATCTTGTGTATTTGATGGAATCACTATCACTTCTAGAATTGTTATTTCACTATAATAAATGCACATTTGAATCAAAATTGCATACTTTGTTTCCGTGTACTCATATGTTTTGTGAAATGACATGTACACAAAAAGTAACTGTCATTTGTGGCCCATATTCCTATACCAAATAGATTTCTAAGTTGTAGTTCTATTCTTCCTTTTAATAACAGTGGATATTGGCTGATTTGCTAAAAACTTGTTAGATTTTAAGGTGTATGGGGGAAAAGGCCTATTGTTTTATTCATTTTCAAAGATCAAAACAGGCATCAAAGTGATTTTAAAAATCTGGTAACTCTTGGGGCACCTGGGTGGCTCAAATGGTTAAGTGGCCGATTTCGGCTCAGGTCATGATCTCGTGGTCTATGATTTCATGCCTCACGTAAGGCTCTGCACTGACAGCTCAGACCCTGGAATCTGCTTTCGATTCTGTGTCTCCCTGTCTCTGCCCTTCCCCTGGTCTTTCCTATCTCTCTTTCTCAAAAATAAACTTAATTTTTTTTTACATCTGATCGTTCTTTACATCTACTATGTAATTTTTACAACATCAAAGGTAGAATTCCAGTAATCAATTATTATTGCCTTTTCTATAGTCCCACTGTTCTGTTGCCTTTACAGTTTTGAAATATTTATCCCAAGTTATAATAGCTAGTACCATATTGAATCTTTAATATTGACTAACATGTTTTTTTAATTCATAAAATGCTTATTTAGCATATTAGAGATTCTCAGAATGATTCTGACAAAAAGGAATAAGTGCTGTAAATATGTCTACCAGCTATCCTAACTATGCCACTACATATCTAATTATCTAGCCAGTTCTAAAGAAGACACACACACACACACACACACACACACGTAGAACTGAAGCTATAGTTGTCTGTAGTCATCAACCCATCTTTTCTTCAAAAATGGTGAATTTTATAAATGTCTCTGAAAACTCCTTATTACTTTAAATGATGTTATAAATTTAGTGCTTTCCTGTATTTCTTTAAGTATTTACATAATTTCTTCACTTCTCTAGTTTTTCCATTTAAAAGACAGTAAAACTTAAAGTTAGGAGAAACTATCTTAATTCTCCCATGAATTAGATGTGAATTAGCCTCTGAAAAAGACGCATCATCTCAAGGTCTCTTTAATCTCTAGAGTGAGGCACTGACAATGTCAACAACTTCATTTTTTTTTTAAGGTCACTGGAAAGTTTATTCAAATCAAATCCTACAAAGAAGATTAACATGTAAAACAGATGAAAATTAAGCTTCTCTGGTCATGGTGGGAAGGCCCATAGGAACCCAAGATACTATATTTTCCACAATCCCACACCCTTGTCTACATCAAAAACCCAGCCAAAGGGACTCTGAAATTACCAAGAATCCACTTAGCTCAGTTTGCAAATGTGTGGATTCAATTATATGCAATTGCATTTATTGACCTAAAGCTCCAAGTACAAAACCTAGTTTACATTTAAATGATTCATCAAAAACCAGTCTAAAATGAGCAAATTTCTAATCATTTAAAGGAATTAAATATCATTTATGTTTTGTCCCTGCAAAGTTCCAAAACAAAGTAACATAAAAATACAGCAATAAGTTGTTTTATATTTTTGTAGCAAGGGAGTCAACCTAAAGCCTCATAAATTAAAGTAGAACCTTTTTTGTATGACAGCCAAGAGAAAGTATGAGATTCCTAAATCACTGTGTTTCACTCAAGTCAAAACAAGACTAGATACACAAAAGAAATGTGTTATTAAAATTCAGACTCATGTAAAAGAACCTCAGCCCCATCCAAGCATTTACATTTTACATAATTGCTGAAAGGACATTGATTGTCACTTGGTGGCAATGGCAATTCAGCAATAGGGAGTATAAATGCACTCTGTCCAAGAAAGGTAAAACACATAGGTGAAATAAGGTAGAGGGATGCTCAGGGCAACCATGCCATGAGTATTTTGACACTCAGTTTTTGTTTCTGTTTCATTAGGCCCAGATGGTGCAGTTTCTCAACATACCCAGTAGAAAGGCAAGAAGAAGATGTTCACAAACTAACAGACTTCCAGTGATGAAAATGTGACTGTTAATTGCAAAGTTTTATTTCCAGATGTTCAGATAGCTGAGTGCTTTTCAGACAGCACAAAAAGCTTGACAGAATAGCTCCAAGAAAGTAAAATAAGACAAGAGATCAAAAAACTACTGAAGTTTGAGAAATATGATACCACCATAAAGGAGTGAATATTCAAAAAAGTCTTGGTAATGGGAACATCTGGAAGATATGTAGAAGACACACTAGAAAATAGAACAACCAGTTTAGGCTCATTTTATGGAAGATAAAGCCCACAGTAATTTATTTGACTTGAATAGTGAAATATAATATCCTTCATTTACTAGGTCATTAGTTGTGAATGTTAGGAATTCAACCAGAAGAAAATTAACTTAGTGTATTGGTTCTTCTTTAAATAAGTACAATGATTCTCGGCAAAATGAAGATGATCTTTTAAGTGCCCCTATAGTTCATCATTCTTACAAAAATAACTCCTCCAACACCTATTGTTCCTATACCTTTATTTAAGGACCGTTGCAAATTTTTGTGGATAGAGAAATCCTATAGTAATTGGATTCTACATACGCATAAATATTTCTCAGCATGGACCTTTGAAAAGTATGATTTCACCTGTAGCCGATTTGTGAACATGCTAAGAAATCAAATATGGGTGGCTTCTGGAGCAGTGTAAAAAGGTAATTTTCATAAACTGTGATCTTCAAACATTGATGATCACTTACAAGTATCTGTGAAACATTTTTGGGTAAGTACACTCAGTATATTAATTGTGTGTATTAATTTTGGTAATAAAGAATATACTTGTACTGCTATTTTAACTTTTCAACTACATTGTAAAATGTATTTAAAAATATTTTAAAAGGATGCCTGCTGTGTTGGATATAATACACTGTAGTAGGCCAGTAGTCCTGCCAGAATAACTAAAAATAAGAAAAGGTAATATGAATACAACTGCCGTTTTTAGAACATCAGACTACTCTGGAATAGTGAAGATGAGGTGAAATAATATTCTAGAAATGAAAGGGCCCTCAGGAGAGCTACAGACCTCTGGAGCTCTCGTTTTCTTTCTGGGAGCATTTACCACATATGGATATGAGCTTGGTTTAGATAGAGGTTCACTGCTGGGGGAAAAGAAAATCAGGAGACCTGTTAATAAATGTGCAGTCTTAAATTATGAATTGATATCTCAGGAATCTCAAATGCGTGGCCAGCTTTTATTCTGGGGTATTTGGTGATGTCTTGGGATGATATGGGAAAGTGTAGAATGGGTTGGACATACTTTAAAAGTAAAGCAGATTAGGTAGTTTTATGGGACTTCAGAGACAAAGTTCTCCTAGAGGCACCTGGGTGGATCAGTCAGTTAAGCTTCTGACTCTTAACTTCGGCTCTGGTCATGATCTCACAGTTCATGAGTTGCAATGGGCTCTGTGCTGACAGTTCATGTGCTCACGCGCTCCCTCTCTCAAGATAAATAAACTTTAAAAACAAAGCACAAAAAGAGACAAATTTCTCCTAGAGGGATTGCTTCAATCTCATAGTAATCTCGGTTTCAAGATATATGTCCGATTTTGAACCTCCAAGGAGTAGAAGGTTAAATAGATAAATTGAACAACTAAAAATGATGGAAATTAACCCCTCATGTTTCAGGGCCAAGGAAGCAGAGATCTGCCTGGTTCGTGATCAGAATCAAGATGAAAATCTGACTACAACTCAAATTCAACCAGACATACCTTTTCTTTTTTTCTTTCAACACTTTCAATAATTTACTCCACTCTCTTCTTGCTTGCATTTCTGAGGACTTTGATGTAATTCTTAGCCTATACCTGTGTAGGTAAAGTAGTATTTTCTCTCTCTAGCTTCTTTCAAGAATTTTTGTTTGTCTTGGTGTCTGTGGTTTCAATGTGATGTGCCTAGGTGTAAGTTTTCTGGCATGTAACTTGCTTGATATTTTTTAGGCTTCCGGGATCTGTGGTTTGGGGCCTGTGATTACGGTTGGAAAATGTTCAGCCATTATTATTTCAAGTATCTTTTCTGCTTTCTTCTCCTTCTGGTATTTCCACTGTGTGTATGTTGTACCTTTTGTAATTGTCCCATAGTTTTGGATCTTCTATTACTTTGTTCTTTTTTTCTCTTTACTTCTCAGTTTGAAAACTTTCTATTCACATATCTTCAAGCTCACTGATTCATTCCTCTGCTGCGTTCATTCTACTAATCAGGCCGTCAAAGATATTCATCATTTCTCTTACAGTAACTTTTATTTCTATCATTCCATCTTGATTCTTTGCTAGTATTTCTATCTCTCTGCTTACATTACCCATCTGTTCTTGTGCATTGGCACTTCTTCCCACTACAGCCTTTAGCACATGAGTCATAATTGTTTTAAATTCCTAGTCTGATAATTTCAAAACCTCTGTCATATCTGCATCTGGTTCTGATGCTTGCTCTGTCTCTCCAAACTGTTCAAATTTATTTTTGTTTAAAGCCAGACAAGATGTATCAGGTAATAGAAAGTGAAATACACAGATCTTTACTATATGGTTTTGTGTTTATCTGGTTAGGAGTTGGGCTGTGTTTAATGTTTGCTATAACTGCCATAAGCTTTTTCTAGTGTTCTTGTTTTTGTCTTTGGATTTCCATAGAAATGCCTTTCGAGTCTCAGTCACTCACCTTTCAGTTATTATATTGGGCTCTGTTGATGGTGTGGTAGGCATTGGGAAGCAGAGCATTCTTATGATATTTTCTTTAAATCTCATGTCTTTAGGGGGCCTTTATTCCTGGGATGTGGCTTTCAGCAGAGTTTGTTGGCCTTTTGTTTTTTCTCTCTTTATGTGAGACAGGAAGGCTGGTGTGGTCCAAGTACACTAACAGCTCTTCCTCCGGGTTAGAACAGGTTCTAAGAAAGTAGTTTTCTTTAAAGATGGGCCATTGATATTGAGACCTGAGTGCTCTGGGCCTATTTTGAAATGGTTACCTTTACCCTAGCTGTATTTGAAATGGTTGTTTTCCTCCTTCCCTATTCATGGAACACAACAGGACTTTTCTCTGATCTTTCCCATGAGAACCTGGTGGAGCTCCTAGAGGTACAACTCTGGAAAAATGTGGCCAATGCCCCTAAGACTGTGCTCTTTTAAAAAGGTAGAATAAAAATTTTTCAAATTCAATAATGATTATATAGTGAAATCATTCCTTGTAGAAACTAACCCACATACCTGTAATAAAATATAAAAATCCTACTTTGGTATCCACCAATTGTCATTTTCTTTTCAGAGGTAACCGCATATCACAGTCCATTGTACTTTATATTTCTAAGTAGGCAATCATACATTCTGCAAACAACACTAATTTTATCTCTTCCTAATATTTATAACACCTGCATTAGGCAAACTGTATGGTAATTTAGATCCTGTTTTGTTCACCCACATCCAGTTTTGTTGAATGCTCCCGTCGCTCACCCCATACCTCACACTTTAGGGTTTCCTTCTTGAGAACATGAAACACTGTTGATTCCCAAGAATGTGAAAACAAAAAGATTGGGTGTGTTAACTCCCTATGGGAGACCAATGAAACATAGGATTCATTGGTTAAATCCTATTCCATTTTCCTTCCAGACCAAACTTGTTGAAAATAGCTCTATGAAACTGCAACCAATTGTGCTTGGTACCAGCTCAGTAATGCAACCTTTTGTCATTTTTTTCTTCTCTGTCTCACTCCTGCTTTCCTGAGGTTGTACTTCTAAAAAAAAATTAGTAACACAAGAACTTTTGCCTAGTTTCTTAGGGAGCAGAGGGTAAAACACTACATTTTCCCTTTTCTTACCATATCGTATTGACTAGGACCTCCAAAAATATATGAAAAAGAGGTGGTGATGATACAGATTTTATGTATCTCTAAAAAAACATTTACTTTACCTATCCAAACCATTCAATCATTTTCATTTAGAGACTTATAAATTGAAAGTATTTTCTACTCCAAAATATGAAGACATGTTTTTTGCAACTTTCATCTGATTTCCTTGGTTGTGGTGAAAAGTCTTAATTGGTTTTATTCACTTTTTGAAAATATCATGTGCTATTCATGTTTAAGATTTTAAAACTCCCTTTTATCCTTATGCTTTTTACCCTGTACCTCAATACTAAGGTAACTATATATAAGTCTTTCCTATATTCATATTTGTCCTTGGAAATTTTCTTTCCATTTTAAGACTTGAGTCTTTAACTTGGGGAAATGTTCTTCAGCCTTTCTCTCTCCCTCTTTTTTTCCTCTTAGAATTTTTCCCTTTTCACTTTTTTCCTTCTAGTCCTCTGTTGGTGAGATGCTGGAGTCTCTGAAAACATGTTTTATGTCTTTTATGTTGACACCTATAATTTTTTTTTTGTATTTTTATGTTTTATGTTCTAGAAATTTGATTAACTTTCCATAGTGTGATTTATTTTCATCTCTTTTATGATTTCATTCATTAAATTTTTGTTTTGGCAATGCTATTTTAACTGTTTCTTATTTGTATATTGATTCTTTCCTATGATCCCATTTTCTTTTTTTTATTTTTACAGTTGTAGTAACTTATCAAACCATTTTGAAAATATAATTCTTAACTTCTCTTTTATTTCTTATATAATATCTTTTTACAGGATTAACTGTTCTATTTATTCATTTTTTGTCTCCTTTCCTGATTTTCCATGACAGATAAACCTTAATCTGTTTATTTTTGCCTAAACAATAAATGGAATATATAGACTTTCATAAAGGAAACATCTAGGAATGATCAGGCATGTTGAAATAAGATCTCTGTCTTCCATTTCTAATCTATGTTTCCTCATAGATTCTTATTTACAGACAATGATTTTCTAGTAGAGAGAGTCACAACAATTCCAGGGTAAAATAATACCATCTGTGACCCCAAAACACTAGCTTTGGTTTTGAAAATTTCAGCAAATGCCCCAGAAAATAATCTTTTCAGCTTTATGTAGATCACATGCCATAAGTCAATTTTTGAAGGATTACCAAGAAAATATATGTTAATTACAACACATTTCAATCTTAAATCAAAAATAATATTCTTTTTAAAAATAGACTTCCCAGTCTTATTTCAAACTTTAAGATAGTTTATAAGATTTTTCTCTCTCTCCAATTTTGGGTTATATGAAGTCAATCATTTATTTTTTGCAATGAGATTTGAAAGCAATTTTTTTTCAAATTACTGTCACTCTTTCACATGTAACTAAAGGCTTTAAAATTCTGTCTTTTGATATATTATGAAATCATAAGGAAGCTTATATTCTTTCAGAAGAAATATCAAGACATTAGACAGCTGTCTGGGTGGAACACAAACAAAAGGGTGAGATCCCATGAAAATGCAAAATGTTAACGTTTCTTAACATCCTTTAAACTTGATTTGTGAACATATATGAAATATTGGAGCAAATATAGAATGCAAACTTTAAGGGCCAATTATTTTTCACTACAGTTGGTTCATAAGTTTATTTTTATTATGGGGTTTACTTTGAGTCCTGTAAATTTAAAAATATTGCACATAACTTATGGAATCCAAGAAATGCTATTCTGCACAATGTACTCCGTGTACTACCAAATCTATAAATTTTCCAAAGTTCAAAACACCAATACAGTCATAGATTAAATTGTATTGATATAGGATAGGAGGACTGCACTATTGGAAAGAGGAATATTTTCAGTACAAAGAGATCACTACCAACTAGTGAGAAGTAGAATAAAGAACCGTGAAGATCAGCATGAACCTGAGACAATTGCATTGAAGACTGGTAACCCAGAGATAAAAAAGCCTATTTCAGAAAAGGATCAAAGCCCTAACAACAGAGGGAATAAGTGTAAAAGGAAAATTTTTGGAGGTGATCACAGAAATAAGTCCTCTCCTCCTGGAATGAACTTGCTGAAATTGTGTTGCATCATTCAAAAAATACTTTGAATACATCATTAAAGGGTTTCTTTAGAGAGTTAATCTAACATCTAAAAGTTCTTTAGTTGGAAAAGGGAGAAGAAAGAGTTCTGTTACATAATATGCTATGCTTGATTTGGAAACTTTTACAGGTCTTCAAATGTCCACTCCATATATAAACAGATTAAGAAAAGTGTGGAGGACACAATATGTATTTAGAGCCAACACTAACGTAGTTTTTACCTGTGAACTGGGGGAAAACTCTGCACTTTCTGAGGGGCTGGCTACAAGATGAATATGATAAAGATGTAAGATACTCACAACTTTAACATACTTTAACCCACAGATGTAACATACTGCTTTAGATGATTTTGGAGATAAGCTGTGAGTCTGTATTATATAGTAATATATAGTTGTGTTAATTGTGAACACGAGTGGCGCACAGCACCAGGACGGGGGCGGGGGGGGGGGGGGTAGGAATGAGCATTTGCTAGCGAGTTGGGAAGCTGCCACGCCCTCACATTTCACCGTGGCTTTGCACTCTCGCCTCACATTTATAGTATATAAAATTCTACACAAGTGTGACAAAACTGTGTTTCTTTATGAAAAATGACTTTGGAAAGGAATCCAGCGGCTCCTGGTCGAGATTTATTAATGTTTTTATCTAGAAATTAACATTTTAGATAAATTTAAAATGTATTTTTAAATGATACGGCAGCTTGAAAATTTGAAGTTTTCAAGCCCACCCTAAGTTCTATGTGAAGACAAGAAAAAGTGATTTGTGAATCTGATTCAGCAATGTTCTAAATAGTCCAAAATTTGTTCTTACTCTGAAAGAAAAAAAAAAAAAACTTTAGTAGAATCTGAAAAAGCAATTAACTCATAGTATGAAACATGTAATGTTGGAAGGAAATATGCTTTTGGAGACATTTATTTTTATAGCTATATAAACAAATTATAGTCCCATGTTACAGATGCATTAGAATTGGTGTTTCCCAGTTATACTCTATTGTATTTGAAAGAACAAAATATATGCTTAGACCATACTCTTGAATCTGAGAAGGTCTCAGAAAGCACTTTACCAGAATATGGAGGCTCTACTGTGGTTCAGTTATAATTATCAAGAAGAACTCATGATGTAATAGAAATAAAATG
Organism: Felis catus; assembly: GCF_018350175.1. Lineage (NCBI taxonomy): Eukaryota > Metazoa > Chordata > Mammalia > Carnivora > Felidae > Felis > Felis catus. The sequence continues at coordinate 107,125,145 of NC_058369.1, forward strand.
TGATTGAAATCCAAAAACATCTGGATTCTAGCCTTGATTTTCATACCAGGAAGATGTTTGATTTCGTTCAAGACATTTGATCTTTCCAGGGTTTGGATCCTTTCTAAGCCCATGGAGGGTTGGGAGTAGAGTAGTAAATCCAGATGAGTCACTACTAACTCTGAGCTGCCATGCTTTCCGAGTTTCTCTGTCCACAAAATAAAAACAAAAATAAAAATAAAAAATCAATGTCCCCAAGTGTCTGCAGATGACTAGAAGGCACTTAGCTGCTCATCACTTAACATGTTGGCAGCGGTGCAAGTGAAAAAATAGCCTTTCTGCCGTGAGATGATTATGAGATTGGGACCCATCTATTCCATAAGCGTCCTGGTTGTTCTTGTCTCTGCCACATGCCCTCAGAAGGGGTGGGATGGACTGCCAAGCCAAACATGATAGAACTATGGATTTTGGCATTAGCCTAAAATACAGAAAAAGTTATATGTGATTACAACTGTCACTGGTTCCATTTACCCTTCAACTAAGTATTCATTGATGGGATTATATCACTTAAATGCATTATGGTATGCAGGTATTTCTGTAGCTTTCCTCCCCTCATCCTTTTATCCTTGAGAGTAATATTTGTGGCATTTTATCTGTGAATAAAGGTAAGAAGGAGGAGATAATGGGTTTCATGACACAAATCCCTTAGGCTCTATATTTATCCGTGACTTTTGTTCAATAGAATTAAAAAGGAGAAAGTCCTCTAGAGGTGGTATGAATGTCATGTGTCTACCTAAAATAGCAAGGGAGACATCAAGATCCATGATAAATTTATTAAAATTTTTGATGTTCATTTTTGAGAGAGAGAGAGACAGAGAGAGAGGGAGACACAGAATCCAAAGCAGGCTCCAGGCTCTGAGCTATCAGCACAGAGTCCAATGTGGGGCTTGAACTCATGAGCTGTGAGATCATGACTTGAGCCAAAGTTGGAAGCTTAACTGACTGAGCCATCCAGGTGCCCTATTACAAATTTATTTTTAAAATGCAAAGACATATAAGGCTCCTTAATATCTGTTTAATCACTGAAATAGGCTGGGGTTTTTGGTCAGGCTTCAGGGTCTATTCAGACTTGACCTGTTCTGTGAACCTAACCTGCCTTCAGAGAGCAACTTCAAAGGCTCTGCTCTCTGCTTGGTAGCCCATGTAGCATACATGCATCTTAGCACCCATCACTTTGTAATGCTCTTGTCTATTTATCATCTATTTGTAAATATGATAGAACAATCATTAAGACAAGACTTGCTCATTTTTTTCTACCTTAGAAATGAGGACCCACCTGGCATACAGTGATTCTGCACTTAGTAAGTTCTTTTTTTTTATGTTTATTTTGAGAGAGAGCATGCAATTGTGTGCATGCACACACATGAGCCAGGGAGGAGGAGAGGGAGAGGGAGAGAGATAATCTTAAGTAGGCTCCATACCCAGATGGAGCCTGATGCAGGACTCAGTCTCATGACCTTGAGATCACGACCTGAGCCGAAATCAAGAGTTATATGCTTAACCAACTGAGCCACCCAGGCACCCCAATAAATACTTGTTGAATAGACCTATCAGTCATGTTCCCCAGAGTATAGTTTTATACTCTGAAATTCATTGGCCAGAAGTTCTGCAATTTATAATGGTAAAGCTTTGCCCAACAAATTAATTGCTTAAATTCATGAGGAAGTGGGGTTACCTTTCCAAAATAGAAAACATTTATTTTAGGTAATATTTATTCAGTTAGTGTGTATGTATGTATGTATATATATTTAAAGTATATTTTTTTTTTTGATCAATAGAGAGACAGAGTGTGAGCAGGCAAGAGGTAGAGAGAGAGGGAGACACAGAATCTGAAGCAGGTTCGAGGTTGTGAGGTGTCAGCAGAAAGCTTGACCCGGGGCTTGAACTCACTAACCACGAGATCATGACCTGAACTGAAGTCGGATGCTTAACCAACTGAGCCACCCAGGTACCTCTATTCAGTTAATATTAAAATAGAGTTTAATTCATGCCAAGCTCTATCTTAAATTATTTTTTTTTCAAGTTTTTATTTAAATTCCATACAGAGTAATCTTAGTTTCAGGTATTCAATATAGTGATTCAACAATTCCATAGATCACCTGGTGTTTATCACAGCAAGTGGACTTCTTAATCCACACAACCTGTTTAACCCATCACACCCCTCCCCCCACTCACCCATCTACTTCTTTCTGATAACCATCAGTTTATTCTCTCTAGTCTGTTTCTTAGTTTGCCTCTCTTCCATTTCACGTTTGTTTTCTCAAATTCCACATATGAGTGAAATCATATGGTATTTGTCTTTCTCTGACTGATTTCACTTAGCATAATACTCTCTACCTTCATTCGTGACATTGCAAATGGCAAGATTTAATTATTTTTTATAGCTGAGTAATATTCCAGTGTGTGTGTGTGTGTGTGTGTGTGTGTGTATGTGTGTGTGTGTGTGTGTGTGTGTGTGTGTGTGTATATATATATATATATATATATATATATATACCACATCTTCTTTATCCATTTATCAGTCAATGGCACTTAGACTGTGTCCACAATTTGGCAATTGAAAGTTTTCAAGAGAGAAAAGGAAGAAGGTGGCAAAGAAGAGGACCCGAGGCTTGTCTTGTCCTACAAACGCAACTAAATACTATTATATCATCCTAAATACCCCATAAATCAATCTGAAGACTGACACAACAAACACCACAAGCAAAGGGAGAGAAAAGGCCACACTGAAGAAAGTAGAAAGTGTGGAGATGTGCTTTAGGCGAGAAGTGGATTGTGGGTGCCACAGAAGGGAGAGAGCTGTGGTCATGGAGCAGGGTGAGAAATAGAGGGGCACAGAAGGAAACACACAAGGAGAGAGTGCTTAATTCTTTTCATATATTAACTAATTTAGTCCTTATTTAACCACACATGCAAGATGTCATTATTATCTCCTTTTTACAAATGAGGCACAGAAAGTCTAAGTAATTTCATCTAAGTCACAGAGACACTGGCAAAGCCAGAATTCAAAGTCATTCAGTCCTATTGTAATGTTCACATCTTGGCCATTATGCTATGATTCCCTGGAATTATATTCCATTTTCAGCCATGTAAGACCCTATTTTTCAAATTAACAAAGCTAATTCAGTTAATTCAGATTGGAAAGAAGTCAAGGAGTCCTTAGTCAACTATAGCAGTTAGAAACATTCCCTTTGGTGTTGTTTTGGCTATTTAAAAATAAATAATTAGCTCTATAGGATATATGTAAAGGGTTGTCCCATTTAGAAAAAGACTGATTTTGCAAAAAATCTCTTGGCATTGACTTGGGCCGGTAAATCTCAGAGCGTGTACTATAGTTCTGTCACGTAGTTCTATTGTAGCTAAGTTTGTTGAACCAATGCACAAACTTGAAGAAACTTTACAAATTTCTATATGGCTGGCCACTTATGATTTTTGTTTTTCAACACATTGCCTCATTGATCTTCCAATTCTTTATTGACTGCCTAATGATCCTAGCTAAAATAAAAACAGTAAAATTATGATAATGTAGATTTCTGTGGTTGAAAAACAAAAACCAATCTGGACAAATAGTCTTAAAAAGCGAGTATCTGGTACTCCCTGGAATCCACACAATCAGATTGTTCTATTACATTTCAGCAGTGGGATAAATATATTATGAATCTAAAGCTGGTAAGAAATGGAAAAAATGTGGGGGGAAAAGGCTAAAAGTAGATATCTACCTGGCCTCAAGGCCTTCATTTTATTTGTTTTTTTTTTTTTAATTTTTTTTTTTTCAACGTTTTATTATTTGTTTTTGGGACAGAGAGAGACAGAGCATGAATGGGGGAGGGGCAGAGAGAGAGGGAGACACAGAATCGGAAACAGGCCCCAGGCTCCGAGCCATCAGCCCAGAGCCTGACGCGGGGCTCGAACTCACGGACCGTGAGATCGTGACCTGGCTGAAGTCGGACGCTCAACCGACTGCGCCACCCAGGCGCCCCAAGGCCTTCATTTTAAAACAAAATTTGAATTTGCTGAGTTCACAAGTCATTACTGTATGGAGCAAATAATGAATATGCATTTGTGCTTTAATTTCCGTTGGAACAAAAAAAGTCATGTTAGTAAAGCTCTCAAACTTCAGACAGACATTTTCTAAATTGTCAAAGGATTTCCTGTTGCTTCAACTTTAGCTTCTCTTTGGTAAACTCTGATTATTGTAAACTAGTATCTGAGGACATAACAGGATCAACGGTATTTTTAAGTTAAATCATTTTTAGTGAATGAGTTAAATTTTTATCACTTCCTACTTTTTTTCTAGCTTTTGAATAGATACAGTCACTTAAGGTGTATTTATTATTTGTAAAATTAATTTTTTATTAGAAAATGGAAATTTATATTACTAACCCAAAAACTTATATACTAAATTTCCCATAGATACTGTATTTCATCCAGAAGCTGTGCTGCACAATGATCATCTGTGATGGATTATTCCACTTTTCAAATTATTTTTCCACTACTGATGAGTAGAGTATATTCTAAAAAATACAACTAGTATCTATGCTGAAAATGGCATTAGCAGAGGCTGATATGTTAGTTCTTAAAATTATCTGATAATAATATTTAATTTGCTTTATCAGACAGAAACTATTTTTTTAAGTTTATTTATTTATTTTGAAACAGACAGCATGAGTGGGGGAGGGGCAGAGAGAGGGAGAAAAAGAATCCCAAGCAGGCTCCACACCATCAGAGCAGAGTCCAATGCAGGGCTCAAACCCACGAATTGTGAGATCGTGACTTGAGCCAAGATCAGGAGTTGGACACTTAATTGACTAAGCCACCCAGACACCCTTCTTTTCTAATCAATCCACAATAATTTTATATTCTATTCTCCAAATAGTCTCATATCTGTCCCATTTCTTTTATTTCCTCTGTGTTCTCCCGTTACTCTAGGGGCTATTTCCTTACAGAAGAATTCAGAGTATTACTAAGAGTACTCCTTTCTTGCAAGCCTACAAGCGTATCCAACTTGCTATTTCTGCTCACTCCAATCAGCACGAGGTAAGCCTCCTGGTTTACCTCAAGGTTATACATCGCTACTCAATGTATAAGCCTCAAGGTTATACATTGCTACTCTATTGTTCTCTCCATACTACCCTTGACAGCCACTCATCTGATCTAAGCACCCACACACCTGTCCTCACAAAATCTTTCCCAACAACCAGATCACCCACTCTATGATCAGAAAGTTCCTGAGTTTCTTTAACCTCCTCTTGGAGTATTCTTCTCTTCTCCTGGCCTTAGGTAAATCCCAGATATCTACTGGCACAATTTCTTCCTTTCTTGAAGTTACTTCATTTTTCACTTATCACAAGGTCTAGGTGGACTACCTACAATTCTTTACTTTCCATTATTACTTACAACCAATTACTCAACTTTGTATTTTGAGAGTCATTCCTTTGGATAAAATACATTTTCCTTCACATTCATGCTGTCATCTAACAATTTTCTCCTCACCCAACTTATTCATTAAAGGCTAGAACCTACAGCTAATTATTTTCCTCCCTAATCTTCTCATTCCTTTTTAGAACTTCAATATGTACAAATCCTATCCACCGGCCTTTCAGTTTTCTGCTGTTGTTTTTTCCAATGACCTTTCATCCATTCTATTTCCGCCATTCCTTCTTATGAAAATATGCAGAAACCCTGTTATTACCAGAAACTTTAAAAATAGATATTTAAAGCAATCTACTGACATACTTCATTTTTATAACATTTTTATCAAATGTGTGTCTTGCTACAAATCTTTGATTTATTTGATATTCCCAGTGTGTTAATTCCATTATTTTCTCCACATCCATCTGCTTCTGAGATCACCCATGTTACCATGGTCCATAGATAACATTTCTCTTTTGTAAATATTCTCAATTGGTTATTTAACTCCCCCTAATTTACTCACTTGGAGAAAATAGGTCTGCATGAGATGTACCATCCCCCTTTTCTGTATCTAAATTGGACTGGTTAATAACTGGTGAATAACTGGACTGGTTAATAATATATATAACATATATAAAAGTACCCAACTGATCCCAGTAGTTTATGCTATGTATTATTTATTAAAAATTCAACATTAAGATTTTTTGTGGCCCAATAATCATACTACATTTCAAATACACTGATTTCCCCTCTATCTGAAATTATTTCATACCACTGTCTTGAGGCAGAAATTGGTTAGCTTCCTCCAAATAATTTTCTCTTACCTCATCACCTGGTTGAATGGAAAAGCACTAGAGGGATCTGGCAGATGCCGAAGTCACAAGTGGAAAGAAAATGGGTCATGAGTGACTATTGAAGACAGGTTGTCTATCAGGAATACTCATATTGGTTTTATATACGTAATAAAAATATATTTATTGCTCTCAGCTGCTGAGAATTTGGGCTTTGTTTTGTTACACTAACTGGTATTTTTTAATTAATGCAATAGTCTCTCCTTCGACTTTATTCTCAGATAATGTTCTTGTGACATAATTCATTAGGAAAGTGGAAACCACTAGAATCATATCCCCTCCATTTTCTGTCCCTAAACATACAACCTGCTTACGTTTGTATCCGTATTTTTCCTTCTTCTGTTACAACGGAATGACTAGCCCTTTTGTGTCCAAGGACAATCACTCAGCCAGTCCTTTGGGTTCCACCATTTATAACCTCTTCAAAGAACTAGGATCCTTCACTTAGTTCTCTCTGCTATTACCTGCAGCATTGATTTCCTAGCTACATAGGATCTTTCATAACAACATACAAAGATGTTCTCGTTTCCTCTATTAATCCACATTCCTCTGTTAATCCACATTTCCTTCCCATTATAGCCTTTTCTAGGCCCCATCGAACCAAATATTTTCAACTGGTTTTCTTTATTTACTCTCTACAACTTTACTTCCATGTATATTTTGTAATTTTTTGGCAATAGAGTGGGGTGAGGGAATCATAACATATCTGAAAAAACACAAAGACGAATAATCATTCACATATCTACTATCTTTAATTAATGCTGGTTAAAAAATACTGCTTTTCAGTTTTATTATATATATTTTTAAATCACTTTGTTCTGCAAAGTGATAAATATAAATAATACATATTTTCAAGGCACCTGGGTGGCTCAGTTAGTTAAGCGTCTGACTTTGGTTCAGGTCATGATTTTGTGGTTCTTGATTTTGAGCCCCATGTTGGGCTCTGTACTGACAGCTCAGAGCCTAGAGCCTGCTTCAGATTCTCCCTCTCTCCCTCTCTCTCTGCCCCTCCCCTGCTCATGCTCTGTCTCTCAAAAATTAGCATTAAAAAAACAGCTTTAAATATTTTCAAATTTTGCAGAGACATAAAGATATAATTTTTTTTAAATATCCAAATACCAATTCCCTGAAATTGTCTTCATTAACACAAAGCAAATGCAAATATCGTTCTATACATGCAAACAGATGTACAATTGATAGAAATATTTTTATAAAAATGGAATACTGCATATACTATTTTAAATATTTTATTTGAATTGTACTATTATTTTACCCTCTATAAACTTGGGCAAATTATGATTTACTTCTGTAAAAAGATTAATTCCCAGTGTTGTTGCCAACTGGTTTTGTTTCATTTAGTTAATGTTTACCACTGATCATTTTGTGTTTCTTTTGTATTCTTCATTTTTATCTTCCTCATCATTTCTGAATTTGTCAAACATTTTTCCTCCTAAGAAGTATGTGTAGATTGTGTTGTTTTTGATACTTTTCACACATCCCCATTGCCTTTATACTTCACCGAATTGGCCGGGCATAGCATTACTGGGTCACACTTTGCTAAGAACATTGTGGAAACAACTTCATTGTACTCTGGCTTTTAAAGTTGAGAACTTTGATCTGAACCTGCTATTTCCCTGTTGTAGGTGATTTGAATTCTAGAGGCCCCAAAAAAGACTTCTTTAAAATAACACTTAAATATCTGACTCAGCATATAATTTATTTTTGAGGTTTCTATATCTAAGAAGTAAGGTTTTCTTTCCATTTGTAGATATATTTCTTTATTTTAGGGAACTTCTCTTATATTAAGTTTTAAAATAACCTTCCATTCCATTGTTAGGGTTTTCTACCTTAAGGACAATATTGTATTTATGTTAGCTTATCTTGCTCTATCATCCATGTCCAATTGTTTCATTCTGTTTCTTTAAGCTCTTTTGTATCTACTGTGATTTTTTCAAACACTTCCTCTATGTCAGCAATTTTATTTTTAGTTGTGTCATTTTTGTTCTTCGCTTCTAATTAATATATTAATTCTATTACAACGATTTAATCCTCATTTCCCCTTACAGTCACAATTACTTTCAAAGTACTTTTTATCTTACATTTGAACTTGGAGCTCTTATTTTACAGAAATAGTATTTCTTAATTTGCTCTACAATGTGAAGCGATTGTGAATAATTGCCTTTTGTTCCAGTGATAATTTCCTATTGGATGAGCTCTTTTTCTTTTTTTCCCATGCTTTGATATCTTAAGTTATTTTACCACAGTATGTTTGCTACATTGTTGTGTTGTTGTTTTTTCTCCTTCCCCATTTCTGGTTGTCCCTGTCTAGACATTCCATTTACTATCTTCCTACAGTTTCGAAGCCAGCTTTGCTTTATTTTTTCCCAGAGATATGGTGCGAAGCTTGGATAAATGGCCTGGATGCATTTTTTTTTTTTTTTTTTTTTGTGGGCTAGGAAGCAGCCCGGAGAGTGGAGGTGTGGTGTCATTCGTAGCAGAGTCTCCGCTTTTTCCTTTATGAATTTTTTATGTAAACTACTAAGTTTTACTCTTTCTAGTTTTAGGCAAAGGTGAATTGAGGTTTAGTGAGAGTACACAAACTGTAGGGCTTTGTTAAAGAAAACAAAATTTTGACTATTACATTGGGTTTAGTGCCTTAGAAGGGATTCATGTAAGTAAGGGAAACCTGAGACTTAAGCTTTATTAGCCTCCACTAAATCTGCCTTAATGAGGTGCATTTTGTACTCATGTGAGTCAAGATTATTTTTCTTAGGCAATTTATAGTCCTTATGTCTTCCTTCTATCAAAGTTGCCTTCTTTCTTTTCATTCCCCACTTTACAGCCTTCTTTCTCGATGTTATTTCCTTTGCTTCATGGTCACAACAAGAAAAAGAGTATGCTGCTTTGGGTTGTTTAATCCATGTTTTGTGATACTGCTCAGGACTGTTTGTGCAAAATACCAGCATAAATTGGCCAGGGTTCTCTAGAGAAACAGAAGTATATATATGTTATATATATATTATATATACACACATTGTATATGTATTGCATATAATACATATGCATACATATGTCCATATAATACATACATACAATACATAGGAATTATATATACACACTGTATATGTACATATATATGTAGATGTATACACATTGTTCATATATGTATATGAGAAGGTATATGTGGATATATGACAAAAGATGTGAAAATGTGTGTGTGTGTGTGTGTGTGTGTGTGTGTGTATGAGAGAGAGTATGTATGTGTATATATATTCCTATATATATAGGAATTGGGTCACGGCATTATGAAAGATGAAAAGTCCTAAGATCTGTCATATGTAAGCTGGAGGATGATGAAAAACACTGGAATAATTCAATTTAGTACAAAGGCCTGAGAACTGGGGAGTTTTCTGGCTTAAGTGCTAGAGTCTGAAGGCCTGAGAACTAGGATGTCCAATGTCTGAGAACAGAAGATGGATGTCCCAGATCAAGAAACAACAGGAAGAAATTCACCCTTCTCTACCTTTTTATTCTGTTCCAGTTCTCAGTAGATTGGTTGATGCCTGCCTACATTGATGAGCACATATCTTTATTGTGTCTACTGATTCAAATGGTAATCTCTTCCAAGAACATCCTCACAGACCCTGAAATAATGTTTTGCCTAGTCCCTGGGCATCACTTGGCCCAAAGTGACAGGTAAAACTAATTATCACAGGGAGGGTTAGGATGCATGCCATGTTCCTTCTCTTTTTAGGTGTAATGTCCTACAGTTTTTCCTTTTCACAGTTTACTGATTAAGGTTTTTATTGCTTGTTTGGAGACTGTTTATAAATTCTGATGTGGGTTTTACTTTATTTGAGGAGAAAGAGGTAAGTTTTCTGAGTAATTTCTTAGAGTAGAATTCTCCATTTACTCCTCAATTCTTCCAGCTTCTCCCATAACTTCTCCACTCCTGTCAAGGCTATAGCAAACTCCTTGTGGAAAAAGACAAACACTTCTTTAAACATGTCTTTATTGGTCTCTCAACATAATTGACTAAGATTTTCCACTGGCTTTTCTTGAAAGATTATCTCCCCTGGGCTTCCCTGAAACAACCTTTTCCTAATTCATTGGAAGCTATTTTGTTGTCTCATGAGTAGCTTCTTCTTTATTTCTGAAGGAAATTTCTCCGCAGTGTGTAGTCTTGAGGGATCTTTTTTTTTCTCCATTCTCTGGCCTTAATACCAATTACCTACTGAAGATTTCTAAAATTAAACCTACAGGATGAACTTCTACTTTGAGCTCCAGAAATGAATGTATATTTGCAGTTGAATCCTTTACGGCTATCTGCAACTTAAGTAAACAAAAAGAATTTTACTTTTCCCTTCTCAAATCTCTATCTTGTTCCTATATGGATTTTACATTTTGGTGAATTTAAATGATTTGTGTTTATCTATTTACGTTTCAGTAAGAAAGTGTATGTATAAGAGATAAAATATGTACAATAGCTATTAATGAAAATACATAAATGCACTACTGAGCCTAAGAAATAGGTCTGTATTAGTAGCTTTGAAATCCTGTGTGTGTCCCCTCTCAGATGCGTTTCCTTCCCACCTCTTGGTAGGCATGACTTGTCTTGACTTTCCATATGGTTATTGCATATATGTAGGTATTTGAGTATAACTGTATAATTTTACATACACATTTATATATTCATAATTAAATATTTATAAAATTCTAGGTATTTATATACTATACAGTATATATATTTATTTTTTTAGAAAAATTGATCAAAAATACAATAGTGAGTTCTGAAGCTGACTGACATCTATACAGAAATACGATACGTAACAGAGGTAGTATTAGAGATCATTAGGACAAAACTGAATAAATGTCACCAGGACAATTCATTATGCGTATGTAAAAATTAGACTCCTATAGCACTCCACAAAGAGCAGTTGCTTTAAATATATATATATATATATATATATATATATATATATATATATATATATATAACAAGGCTTGGGAAGTACAGGTGGCCTACATCAGAATAGCAAGATCAAAGAAAGATGTCATCCTCTTACACATGGTGACCAGTCTCTTCATTGTCCAGCTATCGTGAAGGTAAGTCATCAATACAAAGATCCCATAAATTTAAAAAGAGAAATATCCGTATAAAAAAGGGAAACCTTAAACCAAAACTGAAGTTTTATACCAAGTAAAATTGATTCAAATGAGAAAGACATGACCAAAAAATTGTAACCTGATACTAAAATTTGGAAAATTTTAAGACTAAGCACTTAATACATTAGAATAAAACATTAAAGGTAAGATAAATGGTAATTTTTTTTAAATGAGCAAATGTTAAGATAAATCTGATACCCAAAAAATTAAGTTTAACATTTTAAGGAAATGGAGTTAAGAGTGAACAAAGAATAAAAAAAGGTAAAAAGCAGCAGAAAGAGACACGAATGTGTATAATTGAAATATTTTTGCAGGTTGTCCAGCTCCCTTGGGTATAATGTGATCTGCTATTTATTTTATCATCTCCATGTTCTTTTTGGAGACCCGAGGGACAGAATCATTAACTATCAGTATTTTTTTTTATTCTATGGCAGTTCTCAGAAATCTTGTTCATTTCTGGTATACTTTTCTTCGTATTTTGTCATTTTATACTTTTTTCCCCCCTCAGAAGAGAAACTTCAGTGAAATTGTTGACTTAGAGTCTCCAAACTTTTAAGGCTGTTTTCATGTACAGATAAACCCATGCCATACTCAGCAAACTTTTTACAGTGCCTTCTAATGGTTTTAGGTATTTTCTCCTCAACACCAAAGAGCAAGATGTATCGCATCATTTTTATTTACAAGAAAATTAAAGTTTCCTCAGATTCCCAATTTTAAGAAGTTTGGATCTCTCTGTCATTCTACAGAAGAATCCTTGAGGTTTACACCGTGCTTGGAACACAGGAGACCTTGCTTCTTATTCCATGGGAAATCCCATCGTTAGTCTGTCTCCTTCCAGCGCACAGCCAATGGCTGCCTTCCCTTGCCATTTCCGTCAATGAATGATGCTTTGCAGAGGCTCAAATATGAATCTCACTCATAGCAGAGTTAGCCACAAAAAAGACACTTGTGACTGTCCAGGGCTTGTGTTTATTTAACAGCCAGACTTTGTAAGTGTCCTGTGAAGTCTCCACCTCCCTTCTGGCATGCTGAGAATCAACAGCGGCTGAAGAAACTGTGCCAACACCATAAAACCCTCTTGCTTTCCTAGTCTCAGTGAAGATTTAAGGTGCTGTCTTTCAGGTCTACCAACTATGCTCTATATAGCCTCTGCACAATTCAGTCCCCTCCCCCCACCACCCACACAATATGGAAATTCAGATGATGGAGAATTGCCTCACAGGTAAAAGATCTACTGTCTGGATTCCTGAAAGACAAAATATTAACTCCTAAGAAAAGAAGATAAAAAAAAAAATCCAGCAACTAAAATACCACACTTTTCCTTCTTTCAGTCTTTTAACTTCAGTAAAATCAACATCTTAAGGAAAAACTTGTACATAAACACAAATGACTGATAGTCTCTCTGAATCTTTCATTTTGTCTCCTGATGCTGCACTACTGGCCAATCCATTTATGTGGCTCTCGGTGCCCATGTTCCAGGACATTTTATTTCTGCAATTGCTCAGATGTTATCACCTATATTTCTACAGTTCTAGCTGTTCTGGACACTATTGGAATTAGTGACCCCATCTGCTCCTTCATTGTGCACTTTGCTTGAAATGCTCCTGTCTTTTGCCCTTGGAAAGCATAAGGTTCTTTCTCTTTGCCTGCCTATGTCTTCACTTTGAATGTTTTCTTTGCTCTCTTCTATGGTTTTCTTCTTCTCAGGAAAAAAAAAATAACGGGAGGAGTAGTATGGTTTAACCTCTCTTTTTAAACGAAAGAAAGAAGCTTTCAGGTTGACTTTGACCCCAAGCCTCCTTTGATACTTCTTGAACTGCAATATCAAACAGCATCTCCATTCTCCACCGCATCTGAAATGGCACAAAACTTGACAGCCTGTTTCCTGCCCACTTGCCTGTGGGCTACATCGATAGATTCTAGCATGCTTCCATATGCAGCCAAATCATGAAAAGATTTTAATTAGAAACTTAGACTCATCAAGGAAAGCTTCATTTCATTAGCTGATTCTGTTTTCCTTGTATGTATATAAAAAGCTGATGGCAATGTCTCCTGTTAGCCATGACTGAGCCTTTAGTTAGTCTGAAAAAAACTCAGGTAGGGCTTCTATTGTCTGTCTTATGTCACCTATTCTTAGGTTTTTCATTCTTCCATGTTAGGGGAAAAATAGGAGGAGGAAGCAATGGAATTTATCTCCTGGGGATTTTTAGGAATTATCTAAAGCTACGCAATTTTTGGTTTTTACACTAGAATAGTGTTCTGGGTGAGTAAATGATCATTTACTTCAGATAATATTTTCTTCCATACTGTTTTGCACTAAAATCTGTCTTCTGGAAAATGCTTAAGTATAAACTCAATGACACACTCCTGTCAATAGTTTGCTCTAGCTATCTACTCAAAGAGGCTACTATTCTTTTATTCTTTAGAAATGTTTAAAAGAAACTTCAATTTCTCTGTGGTCCTTAAGAAAGTAGAGTCCTAAAAGGAACGATCAATCTGAAAGTCAATTATCAATTGATAATTTCTTTTCTGTAAGTCACAAAACTGTTACCCGAAACTATCTTCCATTAGAATGTACTACCCTATCACCCAGGGTTAGCACAGCTTTCAGGCTCACACGCCATTCCTATTTTTGTAATTGCATAGAACAGTGACAATAATGTGGCTTTCCAGCAGTTGAGACTGAAGTTATTTTTCTTAAGAAACCACTTAGAAATTCTTCCAATTGAAAGAGATGAGATCGTCTAGTGTATAACTAAACTTTGAGAAAATTATTTAGCTGTCTGGATGTACTGTAAACACGGACATTCTTGGATGGCACCTTTCTGTTATTTCTTATTCTATTAGCACTATTTTTGAAGTTTCTGACCTTCAATGTCAGAGAAAGTTCTCTTGATGCCAGTCTTTGATCCATAAGCAGTGAAATTCAGATGGAAAGTAAAGCATAAACCTAGCCTGAGAGTAGCAATGATATTTTAATTGTGAAAAGTTTTGCTATTCTTGGCTAAACATTTTAGCTGTCAAAATCTAATTTACCAAAAATTGAAAATGAACTTTGTTAGTAGTACATGTAGTATAGAAGGTTGACTATATTTTATACTTCTTTAATATAGCTCAGCTATGACAGTGTATGAAACTCCTAAGTGCTATTATTTTTTTTTTTGCTCTGTTTCATTATATACAGAGAATAACTTCTTAACCCCTGTCGCTGCCCACTACATAACTTTACCCTCTTAACTCAAACAAGACATGACATGACTTCATCTGTTTTCATAAGACAACATTGTATTCTTCTGTTGCATAGAGATTCAAGAAGGTAGCCACACTAAATCAGATTTTGGTTTTTATTATATAACAAATGTCACAACCTATATTGACAGCAGAGTCACATCTCTGTTCTGCAGATAGAAAATGAGAGAATTGGAACTTGCTGTGCTGAACTGCTGAGATCATCATCATACATTATTAATTAAAATAAATAAAAAATAAAAGAAAAAAATGAGTTTTGCTCCCGCTATTTGAAAGGTCTGTAGTACATTATCTTGTCATCAATTCCTTTTACCACATCAGGCACCTCGACTTATACTATGTGGGTGACAAAATTCTCTCTATGACCTTGTCACTTTAAGTTTTCGTAAATCCCCCCTCCCCAGTTACCAGTCTCATATTTGCCAGAAATACATTTCCCTCAATCTTAGATTCACAATCACAAAGCCTTGGAATAAAGTAAAGCTGCTGTCATTAATGGGTTATTTCAAAATAACTGAAAATACTATGAGTAAATCTGTCACTTGGAAAACTTAGACTGAGTTCCACATTTTGTTGGTCGACCTTGAAACAAACACTTAAGCTAGTTACTAGATTCCCAAGTAGACAACTGAGGTGGTCAATTGAGCAAAACACCAAATGTTAGAAGAAAAATAAAGAAGAAAAAAAATGAGAAAGATGGAATAAAATCAATTTACTCAAAAAGTCAATTATGTATTAGTGAATTTAGTAGGTATTAAACTAAAGTAATGAGTCTTTTATTAAGAAAGGGCAAATCTTTATCTTCCACGTAGTCTTTGGTGATTTAAAAATATTTTTGAAAATTCACTGACATTTCTTTCTTTAAAAGGAGGAGCCAAATTTCCCTTCCCTTGACTAAAGGCTGGACTTGTGACCCATTTTTAATAAATAGAATGTGGCAAAAATCAAGGTTTAGACACAAGGACAGCTTTTGTCTGGCTCTAGCTCTTTGGTCACTCCTAGGTGAGCCAATTACCATATTCTAAGAACACTCAAGCAGCCCTGAGAAAGGGGTGTATGGAATTCGGAGGCCTCTCCACAAGAGTCAGCATCATTTCTGCCTCAGTTAAGAGTCCAGATGATTTGAGGCTTGACCGACATCACCTTATAACATCATGAGAAACTTCAAGCCAAAATTGCCTACTCAAACTGCTCTTAAATTCGTGGTTCATACACACTGTGAGATAAAAAATGGCTATTACTCTTTAGTCATTAACATTTGGAAGAATCCGCCAAGGCCATTCCAAGCAAAGAAAACTACACATCAATATCCCTGATGAACATAGATGAAAACTCTTCAATAAAATACTAGCAAACTGAATTCAATAGTACATCAAAAGGAACATACACTATGATCAAGTGGGATTTATTTCAGGGATGCAAGGATGGTTCAAAATCTGAAAAATGAATGTGATATACTATATTAACAAAAGCAAAGATAGTACGTGATCTCAATAGATGGAGAAAAAACATTTAACAAAATTTAACATCTTTTAAAATAAAAATTCTTAGCAAACTTGGTATAGAGGAAATATAGTTCAAAAAATAAAGGCCATGATGACAAGCTTATAGCTAACCTCGTACTCAATGGTGAAAAGCTGAAAGCTTTTCCTCTAAGATCAGAAACAAGACAAGGATGTTTACTCTCAGCACGTTTATTCAACATAGTATTGGAATTCCTAGTAACAGCAATAGATAATATATAGTCATGATATTACTATTTTCATTCTTTAGCATCTACTCTTCAAATTAAAAATGGACATAAATGCCATTTTTTAATATTCTACTACAAACTTGGGTCTTTTTATATTTCTCTAC
Organism: Felis catus; assembly: GCF_018350175.1. Lineage (NCBI taxonomy): Eukaryota > Metazoa > Chordata > Mammalia > Carnivora > Felidae > Felis > Felis catus. The sequence continues at coordinate 107,141,719 of NC_058369.1, forward strand.
ATTGAAAAAATGTAATGGAAACAAATACTAATATTAAAGAAAGCTTTCAAATGTGATGGAGTAACAATTCTCAAGAATAGTGTTTATTTCATACCTGCTACATACAGTGGATGGAGTAAGATCTTGTAACCACATTTTTTTTTCCAGAAATGGTTGTGGCTTTTTTATTGTGTTTAAAAACTTCACATTTTTTTCGGGGCACCTGGGTGGCTCAGTCGGTTGAGTGTCCGACTTCAGCTCAGGTCATGATCTCGCGGTACTGTGAGTTCGAGCCCTGCTTCAGGCTCTGTGCTGACAGCTCAGAGCCTGGAGCCTGCTTTGGATTCTGTGTCCCCCCCTCTCTCTCTGCCCCTCCCCCGCTCATGCACTGTCTCTCTCTCTCTCTCTCTCTCTTGCTCTCTGTCAAAAATAAACATTAAAAAAAAATTTAAAAAATAAAATAAAAACTTAACATTTTTGTTTCATTTATATTGCCTATTATTTCTTCTATCATTCTTTCCTAGGATTTGTATCAGTTCAGTATTAGGCAATCTGTTATAAGGCTGATTACTGATTATCTTGAAAATGGTTGGGAAAGATAAATATCTGGAAAAAGGCCATACTTCACCTGGGTTTGGGAAAAGATAATAAATTTTATTCTTTTTGTTTGGTACAGCCTTTTATTTCCATCTTTCATTTGCTTTCTACAGCAAAAACCATGTTTACTTACTATTATTTACTGGGCTTTCCAATTTCCAACTACATAAATAATTATTTTCAAATACTTTAATGCAAAGTATAAAGGCAAGTTATTACATAAAAAGTTTTATTATTTGGCTTGTCATTAGATTAAGATATTAGAATTTTAGAGCCAGGACCATAAGATTTACTGGTCTGACCCTCTCAGTTTATATATAGGAAAAATCAAAGCCCAACAAGTTTGAATCAATAGTGCGGGAGTAACCCTATAACCCAAGTCTAGAGGAGTGTTCTTTCTATTTAATCTTCCTACTGCTTGCTTTGGATATATTTTTAACAACTTGCCAAATATACACTTGATACCAGAGCAACTGTCTTGTTCTCAAAATCTAATACCATTGTTTTATTTTCCATCTGACTAGGCTAATGGAACACAGTCTTTACTTTATCATAAAGACATCCTGGAGCTACAGAAATACAAGTGGTTCATAAAGCCCAGAGGCTGTTCTGACCATCTGACCTTGAATCCATCACCTGGATCACTAGTGCATAGCTTGAGGTGAATCATTAATACAATTGAATTATGGTCTGGTTTAGCAATACCTACATGTATACAGGTTATTTCTCTTCTCTATCAATTTTCTTGGAAATGTAATGCAATTACTAAGGCACAAAATATGAAAATATTTAATTGATTGTTCCATTCACAGTCATTAGCAAAAAAAATCACATCCTTCATTTCCTTGCTCTATACTGAATTGTGCCTCTTCCCTGATCATAGTGCCACATACATGGCACAGATTTTCTTCTCAACACACTGCCTATTTCTCTCAGAGATGTATTAGGCCTTCTTCTTGTTCATTATGGTTTAAAGAAAATTCCTGTTCCTTACTCTTTAAAAAATATCTTCTGATCCTTAGTCATGAGACTATCCTCTCTAGTACCCTGGCTTCCTGTAGTTGCTACCTGGCTTTCCTGGTATAATCTTTCATTCCTAGAGAAGTTTACCTCCTGGTTCAAGGTCACTGCCCACCACTACTCCTGCCAGAATGCCTAAAAAAATTAATATTTGCTTAGATGATTCTTTCAATATTTTTACCTACATTTCTTTGATTTTTTCCCCTTTAATGCTTGTGTCACCACCTACTTACTCCCAAGGTCATATCCTACAATGTCATTACCAGTAACTACAATCACTCCAAATTTCATTTACAAGCATCCTTTCTCTCAACAACTACATCCCATCTTTCCAGTTCACTTGGTCTAAAATCCTAACTGCAAGAATCTCTAACTCATGGGTTCTACAATCCATTGACTGTATGTACCACCTCATATTAACCCTCATCCGTGCTCAAATTTCTATTTCCCTCTTTATCCTTCTTGAATTCCGTGTTCAGTCATTATAACCACTCCTGACCCCTACCTCTGCCTTTCAGTCACTCTGCTCTATTCTTTTGGCAATGCCAGAGTGCAGCTTGTTTGCTTCCAACTTGTCTCCCTTTCCACTCCTGCCCAGATGTGCAGTTGAACATGCTGGAGAAAAATAAAACCTATCACTTGAAATATGACCACAAAGATCAAGTGAGCTTTTAATGATGCACAATTCACCTTCTCTCTCCTTTTCCGTGATACTATTTCAAATCATCTTCTCTCTCCTCAAATCTTAAACATCTACACTCTCAAGCTCATTCTCTGTCCATGACTTAATATACTATTTTTGTGAGAAAGCCAAAGGATTAAGAAGAGAACCTCAAAATGTTCCAACAAATATATCCACCCACCTCTCTACACCTAGGCTTGAACTATGTCTGTTGCTATCAACTATCGGTACTCTGACCAGTGACCAACTCTTCCATTTGTGTGCCTGTTTCTAAACCACTCAAGCACATTGTTTCCACAAATCTCCCTCTGGTCTGTCATGGTCTTTTTCTCTGAGATTTTCTCATAAACATAAAAAATTCTCAAGTATCTCCTATGCTACAACAATTCTCCTTGGATCTCTATCCTCTCCCCAGTCACTGTATCGGATTTTTGCCTTTACTTTAAAGCAAACCTTCTCAAAACAGTTGTCCTCACCAGCACCTAAATTATTTTCCTTTATTCAACCTTCAAAACACCACATTGAGGTTTTTGTGCTTTGAATTCCACTGAAATTACTGTTGTAAATGTCACCAATTACCCTTGCCTTCCTTTTCTTATGCCTCCATCTACTGACCTATTGAAAGCATTTGATAACTCATGGGTCTCTCACCTTTAGAACACTGTCTTCACTTGGCTTCCAAGATGCCTCTCTGTCTTGATTTTTCTGAGTAACAAGTTGCTCATTCTCAAGCTTTTTTGCCAGTATCTTCTCCACTTGCCTATTTCTAAAATACGAGTGTTTTGAACTCAATTTTAGACCTTTTATCTTTTTATTCCACACCTTTTAACAATCAAATGTCAACTTTAAAGATTATTTAAATCTTGGTAAATTATAAAGAAATATCTTTAATCCGTACCTAATCCATTAATTCCCAACATGGACGACTGTCTACCTGACATTTTTACATGGTTGTCTAATAGTCTAATGGGCACTTTAAAAATGACCTATTACAAAATGAAAACTCCTTATTTTCAGTCTTCCCAAAGTAGATTTTCCTGACATCCTACTTATCACTTAAAGGCAATCCCGTTCCTTCAGTTTCTCATGCCAAAAATCTTTAAGCATCCTCTTTGTCTCCTACACTAATTCAATCAATCAGTAAGTCCTTTCAGCTCTACATTCAAAATACATCTGGTATCTGACCATTTTTTTCACTGCCCCTTTAAAAATTTTTGTACCACCCTGGTCCCAGCGGTCATCATTACTTACCAATATTAATGCCCAAGTCTACTCACCCGTCACTCCGCATCTGTCATGGGCCCCACCACTCTATTTTTATTAAAACTACTAGAATCCATCTTATAAAACACGAATCAGGTTAGAACTACTATCTGCTCAGTCCCTCTGTGACTTTCCACACCATTCCATGCACAAGCCAAATTATTGGAAAATGTTGACTCCGGTTAAAAGCTCTGGCATCACCTGTTACAATCTCCCCTTTCTTATTTTGTTTCAGTCACATTGACCTTCTTTCTCTTTCCAAACAAATCACACACGTTTCCACATGATGGTCTATATGCTGGTAGTTTCCTGTGATGGCAACGCCCTTACTTTGAGAACCACAGGTCACTTCTTACTTCCACCAAATCTTTGCTCAAATGTCACCCTTCTATGAAGACTTTTGGTAACTCTATCTAAAACTGCACCTTCTAGGTATCCCCTATAAATCTTCCCTTTTTTTCTTTTTATCAATAGCATCATATATTATACTATATACTTTATACAGTTCATTTACAACCTGTCACTACAAACTAAAAACCCTGTAAAAGTAGAGATTTTGCTTTACTCACAGCTATGCTCCCAACACTTGGAATCTGGTACCAAGTATAAATGTTAGTGGTATTTATATTATCATATTACATAAAATAATAAAGTAGTTGAATTAATGCTACTAAGAGTTAAATTTCTTTTATATTCATGATGGTATGAGTAATATATACTAAAAAAGAGTGTTCCTTTTATCCTTTAGGGGTGTTTAACGTGGGTGGTTCATAGCACAGATGAATAAGAACAGGAAGTACAGGATCTTCTCACACTGGATAAATATGGCAGGCCAGCATAAAAGTGGTTAGGAGGAGAAACATGAGGACAATTGGTATAGGAAAGGAAAGCATCCTTTCTGTGTCTTCAGAGTTAAAGCTGAGACTGAATAAAGTCAAGTACTCACAGAGTAAGAAGCATCAAGAATGGAAGAGTATTTTCTGAGCTACACCTATTTCCAGTAATTCAAACCATTGAAAAAGGGCCATCTTATTGATATTTACAAATAAACAAGTAGGAGCTATTACCTTATAAGTGAGATGTCAAGGACTAGTGATTACTGATGTGGGCTATTTTCACTGTTTTCAGACATTGTCACATGTGTTTCCTTCCCTTACTTGCCCCTCATAACACTTTGAAAAAGGCAAATACTCATTTCAATTTTGTAGAAATGATGTTTGGAAGTTATGTGTCATGCCCAATGTCACATGGTTTCAAATGAGTAAACATTCTTTGTCAGTCTCCCACATGAAAACATTTCCCACTGCATCAGTTCAGGCATTTAGCTAGGCACTCTGGTTGGGCTAAATCTGTGCTGAAGGGAGCTTCTATCTAGGTAGAGTGATGTTACTGTACAATCTTTGGTTTGGGACTTTCTGTTCCAAGGCTTGCCAAAGGCTGATGGGCAGATTCTCTCAGTGAGGTAGGGCTCCACAACTGTTCAAGATGGGGTATTGCTGCTGCATTAATTACCTATTGTGTCTCACAATGTATCCCTGAACATAGTGGCTAATATGGTATGTCATCAATAATATCAACATCTTCTTCTAGTTGCTGTTTTTTATGTATTTGGGAACAGCATAATTGAGTGGTTCTGGCCTAAAGCCTTTCATGAGATTCTAGTCAAAATATCTGTAATTATTTGAACACTTCATTGGAGCTGAAGGATCTTCCTCTAAGGTTGTTCTTCCAACTTGCCTTACCTGGTGAAGTGAGCAGTCCCCGAGAGTAAGGTAGAAGTTTCAATGTCTTTTATTACTAGCCCGAGTCTGCCCTATTTAGTGCAGAGGGCACAACACAAGGGTGTGGATGCCATCAGATAAGAATAATCAGAACCCATTTGGAAGGCAGACTATTGCAGCTGCCCACCAGAGATCCAGGTCTCTCATTTCTAGGAAAAACATTTTGTTTGAGAGAATTTGTGTGAATGCTGAGGCTTAGATAAATGGACTTTTCTAATATTAGAAGGAGTTATTTTAGCTTAGCTATTTTGCTAAAAAAGAGTTTCCAATTCATACTTTCTTCTCCACCTTCAAAATACACCCCAGAATTTAATTGTTCACCAAGGTTGGCCAGATCAATCAGTATAAGAGCAAAAGAGAAGATAGTATCTCTCTACTCATATGATAATAAAAAATTTATTACTGACCCTCCAAGAGTAATAATGTTGCAGAATTCTCATTAATGTAACATTAAATATCTAGCAAGCATTACCTCATCATATAGGTCCTGTTGCTATAGCAATGTCACTTCTTGTTCCTAATCCATTTAAATGTATTTTTGAGTGGAACAAGTGGTGAAAGCCAAGTAATATATAGATTTATAACATAATTTTTAGGTTGGAAGAAAAAACATACACGATCCAATTGAATTGGATTGATTACACTGAGAATTTTATCAGTTATTTGTTAACAGGTAAGAATATGCTTATCTACATTATAAAACAATTTGCTCAAAATGAAAAAAATACAAAATTTTAAAGTACGATATAAAGTGCACAATAATCTATTCCAACATTTGACCCAATAATGCCCCTTCCACATGAGCAACAGGTGATCATTTAGATGTAACATTCAGCAAACTTTTTCTGTGAAAAACACAGTAGTAAATATTTTAGATCTGTGGGTCAGTCTTAATCAATTCTTCAAATCTGGGCTTGTGTTGTGAAAACAGTCATAAAACATATGTAAATTAAGGAGCATGGTTGTATTATGATACAACTTTATTTACCAAAAAAAAAAAAAAAAAAAAAAAAGGCAGCTAGCTGGATTTGACCAATGAGCCATTGTTTTCCAACTCCTGGTTTAGAAGATCAATCATACTGACAAACAAGGCATAATATGAACAAGATAATTGTTTACTTTAATTGCTATTGAGTCCATGGTTTGGGGTGTTTTTTTGGACTTCAAGAATGAAATGCATTAAGCAAACATGTTCTTGGAAATCCAACTATCTTAGACTCTGCTGTTTCAAACTCACTCAGCTTTTAAACAATTGTTTTTATGGTACACGTCCAAAAGCATTGGATTCCAAATCATATTTGGCTTGAATTGCTTCTCTACTTGGGATCTCAGTACTTCTCAAGGTAACTCATTAACCAGTTGAACACATTTAAACAAATCAGTCACCACATCCTCTGTACTCGCTTAGTATATTGTATTAATTTATCACACCTTATTAATTTTAATTTTATAAATATTGATTTCTTCTACCTGATTGAAAACCCTCTGAGAACTGCTATGGTGTCTTGTGTGCTTTTGTATCCTAGTATCTAGCATATTGTGTAGCTAACTCTTGGATGTTTTGTTTCTGGACAAGAGATACAACTTTTTTTTTCTTTCTTTTTTTTTTTGTTTTTGCTTCATGGAAATATAGCGGAATATATAACATTATTTAAGTTTCAGGTGTATAATATGTTGATGTGATACACTTACGTATTGCAAAACAGTTACATGCCATAGTGTTGGCTAAGAACATCACAATGCATAATTACTACTTCTTTTTTTTGTGGTGAGAACAATTAAGATTTATTCTCTTAGTTACTGTGAAGTATTATAATATTGATAATTACACTCATTATTCTGTACATTAGATTCCCAGAACTTAATCATCTTAAAATGGGAAATTTGTACCCTTTGACCAACAGGAGATAAAATGTCTTAAAATAGTGCCCCCTTTAAGGGTCCTTATCTATTTTTGACTTAAATTCAGCCTGGCAAATGAAGTTTGTCAGATGCTACTGGAACTCTTTTGGAATACTAATGAAGTAAGGCTCCTTCATCTGTAACACACATAACTGACAGATTACTCTTCAGAATATGTAAAAATAATTTCTACAGATCCATAGAAAAGAATGAAGCATCAGATTGACTATATGGCAATAAGGGTAAGGCTATCAATTCATAGAAGGGGATTCTGCACAGCCAGCACACCTTCTGAGTGATGAGGGAAGCCTGGTAACAACTATGTGGATATGCACTGTTATCATAACATCTCATGGTAAACTTATTTCTCACTCCCTAGGTATTTGTGTATAAGAATCTCATGCTAAAATTTGTGTTCCTGATACTTTCTCTGCTGTTTCTGGTTAGTCTGTTTCTGGTTTTCCCCTTTTTTCTGTATATTTACTTTTCTGTAAGTTTTTACTTTAGCCATCTAATTTTGTTTAAATCTCTTCTCTAACCCGAAATATGCAGTGCTGATTTCTCTATTTCCTCTCCAAAATCCTAATTTCCCGTAAAACAAGTTTGAAGCCATCAGCTATGCCCACATGACTTCAATTCCTTATTAACACTGAAAGGCGTAAGATACATTCTGGTCCTTTTCTACAAACATTCCAGCCTTTATCATTGTAGCAGCTCAAGAAATATTTGATGAATTAAATTTAAAGGCAAAATGTACATTTTAGGTTTCTATGAAATAACAAAAGGAGGCATCAGAGGACGGTGTTGATATACACCAAAGAGAGAATACTTTCCTATTAGACATGTTACACTTGGACTTTTGAATACCATTCATCATTGGGTATTTCACAAGATTCTCTAATCGATCTAAGAATTCTTTACCTACACCATCACTGAGGAGTCCTTCTTTGCACTTGGGTTCTCCTGTTTCCCAAGGTCCAGATCACTGTTTTTCAAATTAATATTAAACCAATTTATGACCAGCAATGTTTTAATCAAGTGGTAAGTTAGCCTGGGTACCTCTCTTCTAACCCCCCCAAAAAGTGGAAGTTCAGGTTAGAATATACGAACAAGTTGTTTATTTGTAATCTGATCCCAAGAAATAGTTGTCAGAGAGGTAGAGCTCTACCTTGACTTCCTCTTTAGAACCCATGTTTTTCTCCCACTTCCTCTGATCACTTTGTATTGAACCATAATACTCTCCAATAAACAAAATCTTACCACACTGAACATTTCCTCAACACTGTTCAGCTTTCTTCTAATATTATTACTAAGACTTTGTTGTTTGAGTATCTTGAATCAGGTACAAGTATTATTTGGACTTGAATGTGGTTTACCCAGGAAGTTAGGCAAAAACTATATATTGTACTTTGTTTATAGCTGAGGAATAATGGCTGCACTTTGAAATACACTAATGCAAGAAAAACCAACTAGTGTGGCAATGCATTGAATTTTTTAAAAAAACAGACTTTTGTAGTTTGAAATCTGTTTCTTTGAAAAGATTCCCATTTTATGTATATTTTTGATGTCCAAGGAGAAAATGCAAGCAAATTAATGTTTAGAAGGCTTACATATGAGGAATAATCTTTAAAAAAACTTCTGAGTTTTGATTATTACATGATCTCGGATATCTTCCTTCACGCAATGGTTTTTGGCTACTGCTGGGATATTTTGCCAAGGTAAAATGTTTGAGCCTAAAGAAAAGCCAATGAGTTCAATCTTTTAACTATTATGGCATTCTTGTTTATAGAGTACATTAGGGTATATGAATTGACAGCTTTACATCAATTATTCAGAACCTCCTTTATGTTTTGGTTGGTGAGGAACAAAGGTTTTTCCAGCAAGGTGTTCTTCATGGCCTTCTTAAGGGAAATGCCAGACATGTTAAGGAAGTGTGCAGCACAGGATGGATATTTGTATTTCATGCTTAACATTTGATATTATTGGTAATACAATCGTTGTCAGACAGGCTAAGAAGGTCATTTGTGATCTTTAAATTTTAAGTATTACAAAATAAAGATAAGTGTAAATATATTCGAACTATCACCACATCTTTGTTTGGTGGAGAGCATTTGATTTGGTTTGAAATTCTGAAATTAGCGATGTCTAGGTATATAAACATTTAAACTCTAATTTCAAGCACTCTAAGTCAAATGTTAAAATGACAATTTTCTACCTAGGAATTCAACACTCGGGTCCTCAGTGTACATTCTCTTAATACTTGAGCATCAGTGGCTTTTAAATCAAGTAATACTTTCCAGCTTTTCATTTTCTATTAACTTTAACAGCTTGAATCCTATTGAAAAGTAGCCACCATCTTTGCAAAGTGTATTTCTTTCTTAAAGAATTGACAGCATTACTCAGACACAACTCAACACTAATGGTTCTAGTTTTGGGTGTATGGCTTTTTTTTTTTCTGGCCTATCATTAAGTCAACTCACCAGGAAAAAGGGCCACAAGAAGTTTTGATAATGATAAAATTCTCTCTGCTGTCAAAGAACCACAAACGGACAGATGATGGAGAGGGAGGAGAGTCACGGGGAGGTGGGAGGGGGAAAGGGAGGAGGAGACTAAAGAAAATGAGGGGGATGGGAGGGGGAGAGAAAAGGAGGGAAAGACAAATAATGGGAGAGGAGAAGGAGAGGTGGAGTCAAGTGAAGAAGAGGAGGAGAGGGGACAATATCAATGGAATTGAAGTGCCATGTGTAGGTAATAACAAGAGACCGCAACCCCCCCCCCCACCCCATTTTCAGTGGCTTCCTGTTGTTGCAGGCTAACAGAAGTATAAAGTAAAAGAGGGTATGGGGGGCCTGCATGGCTCAGGCAGTTAAAGGTGTGACTCTTGATTTTGGCTCCAGTCATCACCTCAAGGGGGTGATATTGAGCACCGCCGTGGGCTCCTGCTGAGCATGGAGCCTGCTTGAGAGTCTCCTTCTCTCTCTGTCCCCACCCTCTGCTCATGCACTCACTTGCCTAAAAATGGTGTAAATAGCCCCAAATCGCTATTTGTTCTTCCATCTTAGTGAAGAAGGTCAGACCGTGTAGAAGCTGATAAAATCCTTTTTTGCTTCATGAACCATGTCTCAGATAGTCAAGCCAAACAATCTTATTCATTTTCCTGATCTTGAATTTTTAAAAAAATTTAAAAAATTTTTAGGTGATTTACTATCCCTGTACGTTGATAAAGTGTGAAAGATTTTAGCTCATAGAAAAACAAGAACGATCTCCTTCAAAAACTTGTGGGCACAGCCTGCCTCCTGACCCACTTTGTGGCTCCAAACCCCACCTGGTCCTGCTTAGTCTTTTTGAAGGCAGAGAAGCACATATATATGTAACTTACTATACTCTCCATTTGGGAGGGAACGTAGAGATGATAGAAAATAAAGTTCAAATTCATACCATTATATAATTACCAACATGGTTTGTATCTGATTGTGCACCAGATACTGTCCTAGGCTATTCACATTTAATATTTTATTCCTTATAAAGTAGTAACTGTTATGATCTTTTCATTTAAAAATGGAGACTATTATGTGTTGAATAGAATTACAATGTCATACAGCTATTAACTGGAGGAGCTGAAGTTCAAAAGAAAAGTGTGAGGAGTCATCAGAGATGAAATGCTTTAATCACCTCACTCTTCTCACATAATGCCTTGACTTCCAGCCCCATGTCCCATCAGGTAGTCTATAAAGTCCTCCCCATCTTGGTAGGGACAGCTCAAGAACTTGGCTCCAAGAGAGCCAATCTTTAAATGTTTTAATTTATTTTAAACATTTGGCTTTTATTGTGATAGTCCTAATTGCAGAGTTTCTCTAGATTTCCAAGGAGGGAAACTCTTAAGTTTCTTGAGAATGAAATCTGTTGCATTATGCATATTTACTGAGGTCGTTCTACAAACATCTAGCTTCTCTTTTATACCAGTGTCAAAACATCCATGTATGCTCTGAGAATCAGGCACAGCTAATCATCTGAATTATCTATTCAGAGCCTATGCCATGGAGAGTTAGTGTCCTATGGGATTGCCTTACTTCAGATGCAATTTTGAAGGTGAGAGATATTTTTACCAACTTTGCTTTTACATTTATTTCCCTCTCCTGATGAACTTGCTTTTCCAAATATTCTCTAAGGACAGGAGAAATTAATAGTAATGAGCTCATTTGGAAAAAAATGGGCTTGTGATCATTTTGGCTTTGTTCACTGTGCAGTAATGGCTCCTGTTCATTTTATTTTAAGGAAATTTGCTTAGGCAAGATGCTGAGTGCAGCAAGGTGGTTTTCACTAAAATAAACTTATTGAATTTTGGTGAGCCTCTGGGACAAAAAAGGAAAGACAATTGCCTATAAAATGTGGAATTGTTATTTTTTGGCGAAGAAGAACAGTAGGTGTGTGCAGCTTCTAAGTGATAAACACGTACGTTTCTAAGTTTATTTGTACACCTGCCAAATCTCCCCAGCAGCTGTCTTCATTACAACCATCTGAGCACTAATAGAGCAAGCCCAAAATTTCCCAAACAACATGTATCATAACTAAAGTTTAGAAAGGTTTTTATATCATCAGTTACAAAGTTTCTGACAGTATGTATAGTAAATTTTAGAGTGTAAAGATTGTGGAGATTTTTATTCCCTTTGTTTTACATAAACATTATGGTCTCAAAAGATATCACATTTAATAAATGGGAATGAAAATGCCAACAGAGTTTCTTTCATGAAACCAAGTATCTTCTTTCATGAAACCATGTTCAGTATTATGAATGTCTTGCGCTAACAGTTTCAAAGAAATCATTATATCACACATTCCTATCTTCAGTGTATCTGATTGCCTGTTTTCTTGTTTGGAGAAGTTTGGAGAACATGGAAGGAGAAAATACTCCTGGTGTTTCTAGAGGAGATTCTTTATGGTGATGATCCTAGACTCACCTCTGAACAGCTCAGCAGTTTGCTTATCTTATACAAACTTTCTAAGATAGAACCAAATTAGTAGGGGTGTTATCACATTCTAATTCTGGATCATCTTCTTCTAACTCTGTTACTTTACCTTTGCAATTATACACTTGAAAAATAGCGATGAGGAATAGCACCTATTGCATTCTGCTATTATTACTGTTAGATAATATAATGTGTGCAAAGTGCTTAGCATATTACCTGGCACATACTATTAAAGGGAGACTATTAATCATGTCACTCATGTAAAAGCTAAAGACATTTCTTTTTTTTTTATTTTTATTTTTTTTTTTAATTTTTTTTCAACGTTTTTTATTTTATTTTTGGGACAGAGAGAGACAGAGCATGAACGGGGGAGGGGCAGAGAGAGAGGGAGACACAGAATCAGAAACAGGCTCCAGGCTCCGAGCCATCAGCCCAGAGCCTGACGCGGGGCTCGAACTCCCGGACCGCGAGATCGTGACCTGGCTGAAGTCGGACGCTTAACCGACTGCGCCACCCAGGCGCCCCAAGACATTTCTTTATGAAGTGATTTTCGACATTTGGACATTTGGACTTATCTCAGCAGGGCTCATGAAAGGCCTGAGGAAATGTGCTGAAGGCTGCAATGCATTCTTCAGTCATCCTTAAAAGGGCCTCAGTGAGAGACTGGGCCATGTTGCAGAGGGAGGCATGATTCTCATCATATGAAGAAAGCTCTATTCTGTCAGAGAATTAAGCAGATGGTGCCGTGTGTGTGTGTGTGTGCGCACACACACACACACGTGGGTTGCTTTTGGCTTCTGACTGGGAGACAGGAGTACAAAAGCATGTAGCTATGGCCAAAAGAACTCCTAAGTCCTACCTCCTATTATACAGTCCAGCAGACTTAGCATTTAGAAACTAGTTGTTTTTCATTGATATTGGTTGACATATGGAAATGGAATAGTGTGTCATTTACACAAAATTTGTTTTTCTACAGTAAGTAAAGTATGCTTCTTTTAATTGTGAAGCTGCATGATCTGTTGGATTTTAAGGTTGCCTGATAGACTAGAAAATAGATGGACGTCTAGAGAAGGCACACCTCAGTTTGAAATCAGCTTTTCTCATATTTCTGTGGAGTTCTCCTCGAGTCTATCTCTCTGAACTGAGTGTCCATGCTTACACGGTGGGGAGTGGGAGTGACTAATACCCTTATAGGGTCCTTGGGAGCATTACAGGGAATAATATATAGAACACCTACAATAGTGTTTGGCTTACTTAGCACAGAAATGGTTCCCATATAGTATAGAAGTCTCTTTCTCTTTAGTAATGACCTTATCATATGAATGAGAAAAGGTTTTCCATGTAACCAGTCCAAGTGAATCAGGTAATATTAGAACATGATGATTCAGTAAATTCAATCACTAAATAACACTAACTAAAAAGTGGTTTATTAAACTCTTACTATATGCCAGCCACTAGATTAATTTCTTATATATATCATCACAGCCCTGCAACACTAGTTATTCCCTCACAAAAGCCCTATCATATGTAATTACCTACATATAACCAAAGGGCAAACAAGCAAGGATTTTGTAATGGTGTGAATTATTTTAGTTTCATACAGAGGAAAAACCAAAAGCAAATATAAACCCACGTACATAAATGACTAAGTTCTAGTCTATTTGTTTTAAACCTCTCAATTAGTTTCCAGTCTGAACAAAGAGAAATTTAAGAATTTTTCCTATCATGTTTCCAATGTATAGGATATTTAAATGACTGGTAAGTAGTACTTCAAAAGGGAAACCTGTTTTTAATCCACATTTACTAACATCTTAAACTTGTCTGTAGTGTATTTTTTTGAGAAGTGTTTTAGAATTTCACAAACCCTCTCTGTAAGAGGAAACAAAGGAGAAAGGCCAGGACACCCCATCAGAATCGTGATGTTTTGATTCTTGACCTGCTCAAGTCTACTTTATAACTTGGGTTAAATGAAAGCTTTTTGAACCTCAATTTCCCCAGTCACTAAGATGTGGGTGTGGTCTGCATATTCCATCTTTTTACTCTGACAATTGTTTTAAGTTCATATAAATACAACAAAACCATTTGAAATGACTGCTTTTTGGCATAAGAAAATCACCACAAAAAAGAACAAAATGTTTCCCATTACAGTGAGGAATCTGCTAGGTCTTTTTCACCACGTGCTAGAGTGAACACTTAAAATTATTACCAAGACACTGTTAGAAGAAATACTCAGTTGAAATTTTACTCTTTCAAGGATTGTAGTTGGCTTATGTATAAGGTATGTAGTTGAGTCAACATATAGTTGACTCAAAATACATAGGAGTATTAAATATATATTAAAATATATTAAACATAGTTTGTCTTCTATGAATAGAATGTACCAAGAATTTTACATTGTCACTAGTAGGAATACACATAAAAAGTCTTCTATAATCAATCATACTGGATATTCTTCTACCCTTTGCCACAAGAAAGCATACAATAGCATTTTAGGCACACTTTTGTTTATTAGAGGGCAAGTGGAATGGTTTTAGATTTTGATTATATGAGAGAAACATTAACAAATAAAATAAACGTGATTTGGACCTTTTTAGCACTTAATGGCATAGTTCACTCTGAACTCTAAATTATTTATGGCACAGAAGTAGACACTTGGTAAATAACAGGAAAAGCATAGAAATCAAACACAGATTGCGGTATTTGTTCATTTTAACACTTGGGTTACCCAAACCCAAGACTGGTGATTTATCTACTCTGAATTACTTCCTAAACAATAGTTATATTTCTAAAGAAAAAAAAATTAGACTATTAGCAAATCACTAAAAACGTCACAAATAATCCTTCTGATTGGGTACTAAAACCAATTGTATACAGCTGTGAGCAATCTGGAAATATTTATTTTTTAGACCTGAACATTTGATAAATACCCAAGCTTATTTCAGTATAAATTAATGACATGTGTCTATGAAAGGTGATTTGTCACCACTATGGCAGTAAACAACCACAGTAAAGTTGGAAATCTAGAGATGTGTTAGTGTGTAAGTGTGTACAAATGTGTATGTATGTATGTGCTTTCACATGTGTGCATGTGTATGTGCCTGTGTGTGTATGAATGTATGTAAAAAATGTGAGAAGCTACTCTAAAAAAACAAAAAACAAACAAAAAAAGCAATGAAAACCAAACATCAGTTTTGCAAACTATGGTAAATTAGAGCATTTACTGCAAATCAAGTTAGAGTTATAGAAAAATTGAACTCTTGAACTATCTTTCATTTAATGCATTACAGTCTTCTCTAGGATATGCAAATAATTATCCCTACTTTTTCCAGTGTTTTATTTTAGTACTTGACGAGTTTCCGTTGCTTTAAATTGCTTCTACTTGTGGATTTTACTTCAGACTCCATGGACTTATAATGCAGGTATCTGGTTGGCCTCTTTTTCACAGAAAGAAATGATCAGAGCATGCTTCCTTCCACTGAATTCAGTAGTAAAACCTTTCACTGGCACCTGCTCCTGATGACATCTGGTTTATTTGTTATGTAACACATTTACTTTTTTAAAAAGGTTGAAGTTGCAATACTTTTTTCCTGGAATTTCCCTTAAAATTTTACTATGCATACCTTTTTAAAAATTCAGTATTTGTATTGTTCAAGCTCCTGGCATACTCCCATTAAATGTAAATACCACATCATTCATTTCATCCTCCAAGTGGTAGAGTCCAAGTAACCGGGAGACCTGGTCCAGCTTCTACTTCTATCCTCATTCATCATTGCACATTTATTCTGTTCCCTCTCTTTTAATTTTTGTTTTCTCAGAATTTTGGAATAGAGTCAGGCTGACTGTAAACCCAGTGAGTATTCTGCCACCCAAGTCTGTGACCCAAAGGAAGCACTTTGTACAAACTAAACCCCTAAACTTGAAAGATCTGGTTATGTCTTCCCTACAATCATGGATTACATCAATCTCTTTATCTTTGAGACAATGAAATCTGTTTTAGTGGCAAACATTAACCATTTTTGGTAGAAGGCAACCATTTATAGTTGTCAAGGGGACCCTGAAGAAAGATAAAAAATATTGATGTAATATAATTTTACTGAATTTGCAATTTTTGACTAAGGCCAGACCATTATACACATAAAAGTATAAAAAGGTGCTTAACCTGGCAGGACGTATATATGCATCTATGTGTCCATGTTTTTACTCTTCAGGAGAAACACAGGTAAGTAGACACAAATTATGGAATGTGAAAGGGAGGAACTGGTGAGGGCAGAAAACCTGCCAGAGTTTTTCACAGAACGTCTGGTGATGACACCATGATTTATTTCTTGAGGTTTTTACCTTTTCTCACTCATCACAGGAAGTAAGACAGAAATAACAGATGTAATTGTAGGAGATTAAACAGAAATTTTGACCTATAGTTCCCTGAGATTTAAAGGTCAAGAGACCACAGTAGAACAGGACGCTTTCACAGGGATCTACTATCATGGAAAGGAAATCTGACACCTAAAATAAAGTATCTGTGAGGAAAGGGAGGTCTAAACTGGTGTTTAGGCTTAAGACAAAGGTCTAAACAGTAAGGAAGGTGAGTTGGTAAGAGTACCACTTTAAACTGAAGGAAGCGGCCTATCCCAACAGACCAAGTACAGCATGGCATTATATTTTTGGGAGAAAAAGGCCAAGAGTCATGAGCAAATCAAGAGATGGCTGACATTAGAAGCTATGCTTGAGTGTGGTCACACTCAGTAACACGCTCAGGAACCTGCACCAGCACGCGCATCATTACTTTGTTGACAACTTTCCATGGTGTCACCTAGTGGCTCCAACAAATAACTGCTTGATTTTACGAGTCAAAACTCATCTTGGCCTCTCTCTGCACCATCCCCTAACCTCCCCTAACTTCTCATCCCTCAGGGTCCTGGTGATTCCTTTTCCAGAAGCAGCTATGAATTGGTTTCTGTGCTAACAGACAAGGTGAGTACTTGAGCCATCAACTGTGAAAATAGAATGTGACTATATTTGGATTCTGAGTTGAGGAGAAGGCCAAAAATTAAACACATGCCCCCTGCCTTCTTTGCCAGAATAGGACTCCTAATCCACTGAAGGCACACCAGCAAGTGGTATGGACACATCAGAAGAGAACTCAAGTAGAGAGTGAGTGTGTAAGCCCAAGTAATGGGCCTAATAGAGAAGAAAATGCTTCCCTGTTATTTCCATGCAAAAACCAAAGGTTGAAGGAAGACAAGCTTTATGGAAGACTTTTGACATTAATGTAAAATCCATGTTATCTTGGTAGATAACGGCTAAAAGTGAGTACATCACAAAATATTTGAGGTATTTACTCTTAGGTGTGGAGCTATTTTATTGATAAAAGAAACTTCAACTCAGTTTTAAATTTGTTTTTATTAAAATTAAGGAAGAGAAGTATGTTCTTTTTGCCTATAATATAATGGTGTTAAAACTATAGTCTTTTTTTTTAGACCATTATGGCTAGATAGCATTATACCTTACTGTAATGTTTGTAAATCAAGGTTTTCAGAACAAACAAACAAACAAAACCCTGAAGGAATCTGGGAGCATAAACTTTCAAAATAACAAATAATTCAACAAATTTAAGTATACCCATGATTAGGTTTTATTGTTATTTTTAGTTATTTCAATTTTAATTTTTAATCACCTGTGTGATTTGGCATTCTGTATTTCAGCCAAGACATATATTAAAACTCTGAAAAAAAAATCTGCCAACTCCTATCAACTCCACTACTCAATTATCCCTATCAGGCATTGTTTATTCAGGAGAAGCAAAATTACTCTAATATTTGCCTACTAAAACAATTATACAAATGCCTCTAAAATTAAATAGTTTTCTCAAATACTCAATATTTTGGAAATAACTATTCTATCCTACATGTATTTTTGGGGGTTAATTCAGATTTGAATATGGTTCTTTATTTTTAAAAGTATTACAGAATTTTTTTTGCCAGTTTGAATTATTTATGGAGATCAGAGTAGTTCTGGAATACGTGGGTGTTCTATTCCTAGTTAACTCAGAGAATGTGCCCAAAGAATGTAAGCTATGCAGTCCTAATTTAAAAAAAAATTAATGAGGGGTTCTTATAGCTCCTAACATTTTTTGATTCTAAAATGTACAAAATGTTACCGGAACTCATTTAGAGAAATTAAAAATAGGACAGAAAATACTTGTGTGCTGATAAAGATACCAGAAATTGAGGACCATATTCATATATACAAAATATCCATCCTCAAGACACAAAAACAAGTAAATAATTTAAAAATAAGAAAATCTATTATTTTTTTTCAAATTTGAAAAAGTCAAATTCCAAAATAGCTCTAAAATGAAATGGAAATTCTGCTCATTTTAAAGTAATTACAAAATCAGAGGCTCTTATGCTTGTCCAAAGATACACTAACAAATTAGAAACCAATGGAAGATTGAGTTCTAGGAAGAAGAGCCAGGAAGGCATTTTTAAGTACCTATTTTCCCTTCTGTAAGCTTGACAAGGGTTTTCAGCATAAGAGCACTTAGAAACTAGGAGAGTAACACCCAACAATGGACCAACAAAGACCTCAGAGTTTATTCCTGAATTTTAAGTTTTCATTTTCTCAAAGTTTATACTATGTGTTTGGCAGCAAATATTAAATCTGTGTGAAACCAAAGGATCATTTAGAAACTTAATTTATTCAGTAATTAAGTAACAAAACATTTTTACCTGTCACCACTCATCTTTCAGTTGCCTGAACAAAAGGAACCTGTATTGTCTATGAGTTTTCTTTTCCCCCTGAAGTTTAATTTATTTATTTACAGAAAGAGAGAGAATCCTAAGCAAGCACTACACTGCACAGAGCCCAATGTAGGGCTCAAACTCACCAATGGCAAAATCATGATCTAAGCTGAAATCAAGAGTTGGACACTCAACAAACTGAGCCAACTTGCACCCCTGCCTATGTGTTTTCTTAAATGCAAATGAAAAGAAATATACAGTAACAATCGAATGAGCATTGTCCAATGTTTTAAATTCCTTTTAATATAAATTTTAATGTCTTGAAATTAATATAGGCTAAACATGACTCTGCTATTCGATTAAATTTGCTTTGCCAAATTATGTGAGGCTACATGTACATGTATGTGGATAAATGAGACGGAACTTTTTCCGAAAAGGTGTCTTAAAAGACAGAAAACACATATTGAGGGCAAGAAAAACAATCTATGATAGAACAACTTTACAAGACGTACCAGATATTTCGAGTACATATGTTAAGGTGATCTAAAATATTACAAGCCAAAGCCCAACTAATTCTTCACAGAAGTGAAAACAGAGCTCACAGCATGTAGTTACTAGAGAGCATAGAAAAGTTACAATCATGTATAAATATTTTGAAAATATTATTTAGCCCATCTGCAGATCTTTATAAATGCTAAGTGCCTCAAACTACTATTTTATCCATTATTTCTTACGCCAACTCCGTTATAAGTAACAATTTGTTTAATAACTGGATGCGGGGAAACAAGCTTTGAAGGCATCAAGTTCTCCACTAAACAAGGAGATATTCAAAGCCATGTATTTTTCTGAGATTGGAAGGTTTTAGAGGATAAAGGAAATATGAAGGCAGAGGCCTTGGAAGTCCTTGGAAAGCTGTGAGTTGTGCAGAAAGTCTTGTAGGTCAGCTGTCATTCAACACCTTTCTCTATCAATTTGGTAATGAAGGTCCACGTATCACTACCACATGCGTAACTCAAATCTGGACTGCCGTTTTGCTAAGGTATTAAGTGCATTTCTGTCATTCTTGTCCTTTCTTCCGTCACTCAAAATAGCTTATGTTAATGCAGGAGAGCAAGAGCACATTCTCATGTAACAATTTTGAAGCAAGTCCACCCATAGGAATAATTCACTTTATTCAGTATATATTATAACCATTCTTCAGTATGTATTGGAGTCTGTTAGTAATAGCTCTGTTTTAGAAAAAAAAATTATTTCATGTGACTCAATCAAAGTAGAACAAACTCGAAGCAGATAGGTCGGTTAGGGAGTTACTGACCAATTTCCAATCACAGATACAAACCAAAAACTAGTCAACAGCAGTAGGGTCGAAGAAGGTGGAAGAAAATTCATGAAATAAACTGAATAGAAAAGACTTGGTAAGTGATTAGCTAAGAAAGAGCGGGTCATGCTTCCATCATGTGAAAACCAAATAACAGGGAGCAGGTTGTCATGGGAAAATGTGGATGGTTTCATTGGTCAAGCACATTGCATTTGTGATGCCTGGAAGATCCAGGGACAGTTTCCACTAGACAGTTAGATGCAGGTCTGCAGTTCAGAAATGAGGTCTAGTCTGTCGTCAAGACCTGAGTGTGAGGCAGCTCTTTTGTCAAAGCATCTTCCAGAGTTCTGGTTGCAGGAGCCACGAAGCTTTGGATACTATTTTAAGGCATCTATTGCAAATCTGCTGTTTCACTTTACTATTTGTTCCATCTTAAACATGTACATGGATTTGCGGTGGTTTTTGCATTAAGTTTATTTTCCCCCCCAATCCTTCGTCAAATGTGGGCCCCCCAAAGAAGTCCCTGATAGATTGTCACCTACCCTATCTTAGGGGTCACATAGACAGTGAATGGTGAAAAGGACTTGGTATAGAGTCAAACCTGTAATCTATTCCTTGTTTATAGCTGACAGTGAAGAGGTTATCTTCAGCACCAATAAACAACAGCAACATATCAATATATAAATACATCATGTACCACATGGACTGGTTATGCTTTTCCTTTCAGTGTGAAGTAATATCAGTCTTGAGTTAAGTGGCATTTGATTAGGGAAACTAAGTAGACCAAGAAGAAAGCAAAAAAAAAAAAAGAAAAAATATTCCAAACTTATCAGTAATATGAAAGTGACTCCTGTTATAAAAATACTTATTTTTAAGCCTCCAAACTATGGTATAGCCTCATGAAAATTTTTAATTAAAACTCCTAAATATTGCCACTTTAAATGGTTTACAAAGATGATTTAATGATCATTTTATGTTAGTATATAAATCAAAGAAGACGACACACTTTGTTTTATCCATGGATGTTTCCTAAACTCACAGGCGCTCAATCAATAGAAGATGCCTAGTACTCCTGTCTCCGTGTTTCGGCATATTTAAGCCTACTCCCAACAATCCTCATCAGCAAGATATCGGGTCCAGAATGCAGTCACTTAGGCTAAGGCCCACATCACTGAAATCAGATAGTTTCAGCTCTCCCAGAAATGTAATCTTCATCAGCCATCACCTGATCAGCACTGGTTAGGTAATCTGCCTGACAGACCGCTGCCATCCTGTAAAGTGAAATAACTTTGCAACAACCAACCTGCTTTTTTTGCCTCATATAATTTCCTTGTTCCCACTCCCTTCTGCCTATCAAAGTCTGTCATTCTGTACAGCTCCTCAAGCTCCTTTCTATCTGCTAAATTGGATGTGGCTTAATTCTAATCAATTTTTGCTCAAATAAACTCTTAAATTTTTAATGAGTCTCAGTTTGTCTTTCTTACCGTCTTGGCCTTTTCAAGCATTTGATTTGCAACCTTTTCTTTAACCTATGACACAGGTCTCTTTGAAAGAGCAACCGACAGGTGATAAAGTCTTTGGGTTCAAACAAGTCTCCCTCAAAAGCCGAGCCTGAGACAAGGATTTGGCTGTTGGTAGTTCATTTGGAAGATAATGCCAGGAGGTGAAAGTGAGACAGAGATCCAAGACAACTCAATAAAGGCCACGTTAACAACTGGGCTACTGCAGCTGAGTCTCACTAGGAAGGCTCCAAAAATTTCAGGAGACCACAACTCTGTATTGTCAAACCCACAAGACTACGGGAGATTGGGACATCTGTCAGTGGACTCCCATCCAGTTCATTGAGGGTTGACGGGGGAGATACCATTCTCCTCCATTTCAGGATTAAGCCTAGGCACATGTTAGTGCCTTTCTTCTAAGCATGTTTGCTTCTTTCTAAGAGTTTTCTTAGGCAGGCAAGTGTTCTTTGTGCAGGTAACTTTCCATGGCTTCAGGTTAACTCAAGGTGGGATCTGGAGGGATATGGCTTTCTTACAACGAACTTCGTTATAGAATTGCAAATCATCAATTTTTTCAAGCTTTGCATGGGCATTAACAATTACTCCCACATTCTGATTTTAAAAAAAATGTTTGTTTTTTGTCCCTATCAATTGGAATATGAGATAAATTCCCTTATTATTTTATATGGCTGGAATTTTACAACAGTCCTTAAACCTCTGCTAGTATGCTACCAATATATTGGTTTTCCATTATACAACAGACTTAAGTCAAAGAAAAATTCTTCAATCACACTTGCTAAAATATGACAACAAAGACTTATTTAAGGAGGGGAGGGGCAGTTATCACAACAGGTATAGTGACCAATGAAATGGAATTTTACACTAAGAGAGAGTGGTTTCAACCCTGAACACAGCATGGGCAAGTGGAAATTGATAGCCAAAGTCAGGGTAGGGGGTCAGTGAATCCCAAATTACTAAGAGAAACATCAAGGTCAAGGGTAACCTGTTATCACCTGGGGATGATGGAAGCTGAGCAGCCTAATTAGCTAGATGCCAAAGGTAATCAGTTATGGAGGATGGGGGATTCCCACCGAATTAACTTAGCATTCCTGCTCATATTGTACAATGCAAAGACATACAAGTCCAAAAGGTGAAGCCTAGATGAAACAGAGCTCAGGGGAGATTGGTAGAGTGAAGTCAAGGACAGAATCTTTGTGACTCAACAGTACTGAAAAGACCCTGAATTGATTAATTTATCCCATGTGTGTGTATGGCTATGGAGTCTCTAATGATACATTAAACTCACTCACAATAGAAGGGTGTAGAAAAAGAAAAGGACTCGAATTAAAGGTCTCAAGTTAAAGACATGCTAAGTTTTCATCTGGCCGGCAACTGCTCTATGACTCACGAAATTCTCATCTATAAACAAGTAAGAGCCAGAAAATCTTTTGCTCTATAAAATATTTGCAAAGTACTTTAATTTTCCCCTCCAAACACCTAGAAATTTACACATAGGCCAGTTGAAACCCATTAGCATTTGCCAAGCACACTCCTCTTCAAAAGCTTCAAACAGAGATAGCAATCCAAATGCAAAAGTAGGACTGTGACCCAGCAGGTAGGGGCAGCTTCATTAGCTGACTCTGTTCGGCGATTGCTTTAGCTGAAGCTGAATTTGGGAAATGAATGTGCAGGAAAATGTGGGGCAGACATACATAAATAATTTAACTTGAGAGGAGTACTCTAAACCTCTCATTTACATTCACCTTTTATTATATTCTTGTTCCTATAGACTAAAGTAATAAGTATCTTAGGTATCCCAAGAAGGGTAAAAAGGATTAACATAATGCAAACTTCCCAGTAACTAAAACCAGGATTAAACATATAATCTGAAAAAATTGATGATTAAGATTGTTGTCTTCACCGAAATAAATCTCATCACAACAGAGGCCTTATATTTTCTCTTTTCCCTGATTAGAGTGCTATCATTCGAAAACTAATGAACTAGGAAATAAAATCTCTCTCCCTTTCTCCACCCCTCCTCAATTTATCTACATAGGGTCAAAGGCAAGACACGTGTACTGGATTCTAGCAATGCAAATGCATTTAAGAGAGGATTAAGCAATTCAAATGCATTAAAGATTCAGCAACAGCACTTTTATTCTATTTTAAAAGGCATCAATGTTTCCCAACAGCTCTAAACATGGATTGTCTACCTTCCTACCTCCCGATATTCGTTTCTTATTGCTGCTGTAACAAATGACCACTAATTTAGTGGCTTAAAAAAACACAAATTTATCATCATAGTACCGCAGCTGAGAAGTCCAAAACAGGTCTCAGTAGGGTAAAATTAAAGTTTTTTGTTCCTTGTGGAGGCTCTGGAAGAAAATTCTTGTTCTTACCTTCTGCAGCATCTAGAGGCCTCTGCATTCTGTGGCTTGTATCTTCCCTTCCACCATCTTCAAAGCAAGTAGTTGCAATCTCTCACCAACTCTGACCTCTTCCACCTCTCTCTTCACTTTAAAGGACGGTTGAGCACACCTGGAGAATCCAGACTACTCTCTATCTTGAAGTTAGCTGATTACCATCCTTAATTCTAACTGTAACCTTAATTCCCTTTTGCTTTGTGACATTACATATTCAAAGGTTCTAAATATCAGAGTGTAGACATCTTTTGGGGACCATTATCCTGTATTCTACCTCCCCAACATTCCTTGGAGAACAGAAGACAGCTGTGTGCTACCCCCAGCCCCACCAGGCATGCAGACCCTGCACTGGCTCAATGATAACCACCTGTGTGTTAAAGCATGGCATATCGGCTACTGAATTAACAAAAAGTTGGAAATGTTTTACTATTGCCTATGGGACAAAAGGTGAGAAGGACATAAGAATGAAATGTAAGTTTATTCAGCCAAAGTTTATAAGGGATAATAAAAGAAACTGTAAAAAAAACAAAGTCACATTAAAAAAATTTTTTTTAGTTTATTTATTTGGAGAGAGAGAGAATGGGAGAGGGGCAGAAAGAGAGAGAATCCCAAGCAGGCTCTGCACTGATGCAGAGCTTGAACTCATGAACTGAACCACAAGACCATGACCTGAGACTAAATCAAGAGTCAGACACTTAAACGACTGAGCCACCCAGGCACCCCCAAAGTGTTATTTTTATGATTTGTTGAATATCAATTTTTATATAATTTCTTCTGAGAGAAGTAATGTATACTTTATGGGAACTTGGTAGTTTTGTTAGCTGTCTCTTATTTATTTACTCAAAGATTATTGGATATATAATATAGGATGGCCCCAGGGAAATAGCAGTGACTAGATCCCAGGGCTGGTTTTCAAAGGACTCACCAGTTTAATGAGAGAATCAGACAAATAACCATTTAAAATACAGAGTAAAAATCTTTAGGGGCACCTTGGTCGCTCTGTCATTTAAGTGTCCAACTTTGGCTCAGGTCGCCTGACAGCTCAGAGCCTGGAGTCTGCTTCAGATTCTGTGTCTCCCTCTCTCTCTGCCCTTCTCGTGCTCAGGCTCTGTGTGTGTCTCTCTCTGTCAAAAACTGAATAAACATTAAAACAAAACAAAACTTTACCACACGTATCAGAGTCTTAAAGGAGCACAACAGAAACTCACCAGAATCACTCTAATGCTTTCCAGACAAGGGTGAGTCCAGAAACCCTCCCAAACACAAGTGAACCAACCCTTGAGCAAGGGAATGCACCGGTGAGCATAACTTTTGCCAAAGTGCAGTCATGAAAACATGGCGTATCTGGTGAAATGCAGGTAGAATGGTGTGGCTAGAGCTAAGTTTGCACATGGGGTAAAGAGAAAAGTGGATACAGGAAAGGTTGAGAAGATCCAGCTCATGAAATCTCTTGTGTGCCTGCGGAGTTTGTACCTTTATCACGTAAAACATGGACTATCGTCAATTTCTAAAAAAACAGTGTTGGTATTGTAGAGGAAGGATGGAAGTGGCGACAAAGAGAATTCTGCTGCTGATGCTCCTAGGATTACGTTTCCACTGCAGCCAGAAAATAGAATCTGCCCATTTTCAAACACAAATTATTTAGAAAATTGACTGTATTTAATCCTCACAGCAACCCTGAAATAGGTTCTATGTTTATCCCTATTGTACAGATGAGAAAACTGAGGCTTAGCCAGATTGAGTAACTTTCCCCTAACCTATGTTCTATAAAACGTGCAGCTAGGAATAAAATTTACACCTCTGTCCTCAGAACCTTCTTACAGCTCCCAGAAGCGGATTTACCTTGAAGTTACCTCCTAGTTATCTTACTGGCATCGGCCCATTCCAAAACTTGAGGAATACAAGGAGGAGGCAGCAGGCTGGTCAATCACGTGGCAGAGTCGGAGAGTGCTATCCCGGATCTGGGGGCCACCACATCCACCAGGACACCAGAGAACACCCTGGGTAACCAATCTTGACCTCAAGTAAGAAGGAACCCAAAGAATTGCAGCATTTTATTGCTTCAACCCCTTTGCAAAATATCCTGTACCTAGTCAGTGCCCATGAGAGGTGCGCTGAAGTCAGTTACACAAAATGAAGGTGGACATGGGTTTCATCCAGATAATTCGGTATAAGCCCTCAAAGAACCCCTGACCTGATCTTTTAGTCCAGACAGCTCTATCATCTAGTCTGTTGCTATTCATGGGATCTCTGAGATTGTTGGTTTTATATTCACAGTGGCAGTCTGGGGCCAAAGCAGCACAAAATAGAATGGTACAGTTCTTAATGACACAGAATTCAGTTGCCAAATGCCCAGACTCCTTCCTCCCTCACAAAGGACGAGGGGGGGCTGGCCTGGTATTCGCCAGATGTTCAGTGGGGCACCCTGATGGCAAATGCTCGACAAGTTCATGTACACACAAAATCTGGCCAAAATGGCAGGAAGGAATGACACCTAATGAGTGGTTAACATTTTTATTTCAAAAAGCAGGATACTGTATGTAACACTTTCTGAAAAATAATTAAGACACTGTAGTTAAATGACTTCTATGTTTTTAAACACAGTAAGGATGTACAGAATCCTTGAAATGTGCATTTATTCAAACTTTACTTAAATAGAATGCAATTCAGTCGGGAGACTTAAGGGGTAATGTCTGCCTGTCACAAAACAGAAGCTCTTTTGTGGATTTTGCTTGTTTATTTATTTATTTATTTATTTATTCATTTATTTAAATTTTACATCCTCAACATATATTACAAGGGCTTCATCATTTAGTTTAGAATATACATACTGTATTTGAATAATCGTTTGTGGGTTATATGTGCCATGAAAGGTACATTTTCCTTTTTATAATCAATAAACAACAAACTGACACAAAAAGACATGGAACCATTTAAAAGTTTTGTCTCATTCAAGTAGAATACAACCTGGGATTCAAAACAGATTCTTCCTTGAAAATTGCTTATTTCCCATCCCCCTAAAAAAGAAAAAAAAAAAAAAGAACAAAATGCGGAAACATACAGGCGATTCATTAGCTCTTAATCAAATTTACATTTCTACCTGCAGTAGACTACACTAAACATCTGAGCCTTCTGCTTCGTTATGGCTATAATCACATAGTCTAAACATAAAAAAAAAAACTGTATTAAAAGTTTATTTTCTCCACTTTCTACAAGATATCATCTTCTTCCACAATAAACTGACTAGGACTTTTTGCATCGAGTACACATGGTATACAGATGAGTGTGGAAAAATACATTTATGTCCTTTAAAATTTCTGGGTCACGTAGACACCTCTATTCCCAATGGGAAGCATGGATATCCAGGTTTCTTTGGGAATGTCTGTTTGTCAACTCGGTGTATGGCACTGTTTGGCAACATGCCTATCTCTTTTCCCCTGTTAATCTGACTCCTGCCAGCCCAATATTAATTTTTGCTTAAGAGTTTCATCTACTTAAAACTCTGTAGAAAAACTAGATCTACTCTGTTTAAAAGAGGTTGACTCAACCACTCAGGCACTCACCCCCACACACAGAAGAACAAATTCCATCTTGAAAAGCTAACATTCATTATTCAGTATTTTACTAAACCATAGAACTTTCAGTTCAGAATTTTCTTGAAAATATATATTCTTCACCTGAAGCTGTCATAAAAATGGAGACTATCTTCTCTGATTTCAAAACCATCAAAGTTGCTCTTTTAAAACTACTTTCCAAACCCCAGGAGTAGTGTAGTAGGAGGGCAAGCATGTCAGGAACTTTAGGAAATGACTTGAAGACAGTAACATTTGATTCCTGCTTGAACATGTATTATTTGTACCAATGGATTGTAACTGAAGATGTAACTACTATCGGCACTAATGAGAGTTACATGGCTACCCCGGAAGTAAAGCTGCATGCTTTTACTAGAACTCTGGGAATCTGACAGGCAGGTTGCTTGAACTGTCTCAAGCCGCTGTCTCTTCAAGAGCTCGCCACCACACAGATTGTTAAGAATGATTCATCAACTGTTGCTGCCTTCAAACTACATACTATAAAAGGCAGCCAAAACATAACTGTACGTGTACTGCACATAAAATCATCTGTGGCTTCAGAATATATTTTGATACAAAGCCCGCCTGCCCATTGTACAAAACTTTGTCAATTTATGTAGAAATATTTATTACCTGTAACCAAAGATACACAAAATCAGTGTGTTTGTTATGTAACATCATGTCAGTAATGCATTTGTTACTGTTTTGAGAGATTTCTTTTGCTCCAGATTACGCTCTGCCAAATAACTTTTTTTTATTATTATTATTATACTAGGGCAAGTGATTGCTGTGCTGCATTTGCAATTGTAATGATCATTTTCCTGGGACTGCTAAATTATGTCTTAATTTTATTCAAAAGCTTTTATTTTCAAAGCAATTAAACTTATTGTTGATTGATATTTACCATCTAATGTTCCTGGAACACTAAAATAATACGCTTTATACATAATCTTCCATTATAGTACATTGCTTGAGAGTAGCTATTTGATATAACGGCATTCAGTTGAGTTTTCAAACTGAAGAACAAAAATTATAGCAATTTCACTTGAAATCCATAAATCCATGCACAGGATTGTGTTCAACAGAATCACTAAATGCTATTTGTTATTCAAAGATGAATGAATCAATAGAAAAACAGAACTGATAAATCATTAGTACTTTAATGCTGAGTGGAGAGAAAAACTAATAAATCATGCATTTCAAGCACTTGTTTTCCTCATGGCATGTTTAAAAACAGAAAACATGCACTGATGGGATGCAGGTCAATATGACTGAACAATACCCAAACTGCTCGGAAAAGCATTTCATTTTATATCATAGATTTAATGAAACACCAAGGAAAGTACTATGCTGTGATTTCTTTAAATGGACACTCCAACCATCCCATGAACACCGTAAACAACGATCTGGGTCATTATTTCCAAATAAACATTTGAAATGTCACAGAGATGGGAGTGGTGTAGGCTGATGGAAGAGGGCTAACTGCATGCACGATTTGCTTCAATGAGCTTAATAGCATTGCAGGTATCAATTTATTCCAGAGCAAAACTGATACGATCATTTACTATCTCAAGTGTACTTAACTGACCCATTAAAAATTACACATACCTATATTTATAAATGACCAAAAAAGCAAGAAATCAGAATTTGAGCTTTGATTGTGTTGTTTGGCCTATTGTCTATGTAAGGTGAGAATTTTAATTATAATTAATGGGTAATTCACTCTCTTCCAGAGTTTAAGTCATCAAAAAATTAATCATAAGAACCATAAATTTACTCCACAAAGCTAATTAATTATACATTAACCCATTTCTCTCAAGCATCTTTTTCTGAATCTTTGGTGGGAAATAGTATATTAGGCACATAGTTTAAAACATCTATTTGGTTACTGGTGTGGTTATGAATTTTCTTCTAGATCCACATGCAAAAAGGAGTAAGGCTTGTCATATTATCACACTTCACTGCCAAGTAACTTATTTCTGTTTTCACTTATTTCTGGAATTAAAAACAAAATGAAACAAAATAAAAATCACTTTCTATTTTTTTTAGCACAAGAAAACTTTATATATCTGATATTTTAAATTCCACTCAGAAGCATTAAGATGTTGAAGAAAAACTATTTAGGTACAGCAAGGTTATCACAGACAACTATTTAATAAAATCGTCCAATTAAAAGTTTCTTTTCAAGTCATAGTTCGAAGATCATTGATGCACTGATTCTATCAGGGAAAAATATAGCAATCTACAGTGATGATCATCATAGCATTACTGATTAGTGCTTACCAATAATTTGAATCACACGCAGAATCACATTTCCCATGATATTTCCTTTTATGTTTCACATATTTGTCTCACAGGTTAGTAAATGGAATTGGGGAGGGGTGGATGAGAGACATAAAAATCTATGGGAACACGTGCAACAAAAATATGCAGTATCACTTCATGTACACTTCTGCCTTCTTCATGCAAAGATGCCTATAAAAACGGAGACAAATTTTCTAATAGCTGAATATTACATTAGCTCGGTAACAAAAACTGTTAACCAATTCCATGATTTTGCATGAGCAAGAGAACTGAAATGGTTGAAAGGTTTCCAGCATAAGTTTCCATGGCCCAATTATGCTAATTAGATCTCTAAGAATAAAATGAAACAGGTTTATTCCTTGCTTCGGTTTCTTGTTCTTTTGACGAGAGAGCAGAACAGCCCAGTTTTTGGAGGAGGACCCATCAGCATTGGGGCTTGGTTCTTGTGTGTAATTTTTATCTAGGAAAAGAAAGAGAAAGAGTAATTTCCAGACAGAATACCATTTTCAGAGAATCTCTGTTAAGGTTAATAATATTCCACGAGTTACCAGAACACCACAAGTGTAAAATGTAGTTTCAGGGTGTTTGTTATTTCAAAAATAATTTTAAGGGAGATAAAAATTTGCCTTTAAACCAAATTCCAGCGCTCGGTTTTAATGAAAACATAAAAATTAACCACAATCACATTTTAAATATCATTACTTCCACCCTCACTTGAGTAACACCCCCAAAACTCTTTGTTTCAGTGACATGATTATCCAGTATAATTCAATGACCATTTAAAGCAGGAAAGGATGTACCATGACAGCATTCACAAGTCCAGTTACAGCCCAACATCAAGATACACAGGGTATCAAGGCAAGCCTTATTTATCTTGCTAATCAGATTGTTTCTCTCTTTCAACACGAACTGCAAGGTTTAATTTCAAAACAATCATTAAGAAAGAAAGTCAAAAGTTAACGTGCGTAAAAGGTCAGAAATGATGAACTAGCTTTCTAATTTGTTAATTAATTGGTAATAGAATAGAATCAAATATTGAAAAGCCTGCTTCAAACACTTTGAGAGACAGTTCTAAAGCTACTCGTTTTGATTTCTTTGATGTAAAACTACGAATCACCTTAAATGAGACAACCTTAAAGTAGATTATGTCTGCAATTTTCTCTAATTCAAGTCTAAATTAGAGAAGACATTTTATGAATATATGCTATGCTCAAAGCTAATTGAAAGCAATTATCAAAGTGGCATTTTGTCTGTGACTTTAAGATACATTGTAAGATAATAAATGATTCTCATTATGTAATAAAAAGGTCACATCTTGCCTTTGGGCTAGTGACGCTAAGAGTTTTTCAAAAGCAATCGGAGACATTTTCTTTAGAGAACTGTGACTAATACAAGAACCATCGCTTATTAAATATCAGTTGTCACCTGCACAGCACCCGCATCAGAGATGAGTATTTCTTTCAAAAAGAAACACCACCTCATTAAAAGCTCCAAAAATATATCTCTTAAAGTGCATCCCTGACATTTTCAAGTTAAAATGAATATCCTTCACTTGTCATTCACTAATAGCAATAAAACAAAACAAAAAAAAAAGTACGTCACATGGACAGGATCATTAAAATCAGCACTGGGGCTTTTGGGAAATGGAGATTCACTTCACAGTCTAGAAAGACAGAAGTATGCCAAAAACCTGGAAAAATGAACAACTTTATTTAAGTCTGTAGGAATCAGGTTATTCTGGGAAGATTCAGTGTTCTTTTCTTTACTGTAAAAATAAATTGCACCTGTAAAAGGCCAGTAGGCTAAGTCAGCCCCAAACTTTCTGGATATATGATTTTATTTTATTTTTGTTATCTTATGAACTATGGAATTGACAGCAATATGCTTGTGATCCCAGACTGCACACATCTATGTAGACTGAAAAAGATCTCTACCAGGTTGTCTCTCTTAATAACTGTTTTGGATTATGACATTGATTTTTAAATCCCCCTGAACCGTACCTTTATACAGTATCTAATGCAACATCATTCCTTCATTTATTCATTTTGTAAACTTTGTTTTACCCCTACGATGCTTCAGACACTATACCAGGAACTTTTAATGAACAATGGACAATCTCTACTCCAAGAAATTTTAGTCAAGTAGGAAAAAGAAATTTAACAAGCAGGATATTGGCCACTCTGATTTTTAAAATTATCTAAAACCCATCGTTTTGGTTGTTTGATCATTCCTATGGTCTAAGTACACATTTCTTTCTTTAATCTAACATTATTTCCATAAAAAAATAAATCTATATATTAATTGTCCATTGTTTATGGAAATGAAAAACAACTGGCTATGTTTTCCTCTGAGGGGAAATAACGTGAATGAAACTAGCATTCATAAAATGTCTATTATGTATCTAAGCTCTTTACACAGGTTATCTCATTGGATAATTAAATGTCTTTGTATATTTGAACAGAAGCAAAAAGTACTCTATTAAGGATGAGAATGATTCCAGTCCAGGTGAGTTCTGTGTGTGGTCACAGAAAGTCTAATTGTAGTCTCCAGAAAGCTGTAGAGACTTAAGAGTTAGTTTAAGTTCAGACTGTCAGAGAACCTGGTTAAGAGGGCCTCTGCAGGGTGCCTGGGCAGCTGGCTCAATCAGTTCAACATCCAACTTTTGATCTCAGCTCAGGTCCTAATCTTAGATTGCAAGTTAAGGCCCTATGTTGGGCTCGATGCTGGGTGTGAAGTCTACTTGAAAAAAAAAAAAAGTAAATAAAATAAACAACCTCTGCGGGACTGAAAGAATGACTCACATGCCTGTTTTGTATACATTCCACACTCTTGTGTTATTATTTTTATTTTTTTGAGAACCTGATACCTAGTAGGAAAACAACAATGAGTAAGGAGCAGATCTTATCTCTAAAGACATTAGAATATATTAAGTTTCAGCAATCTGAAGACATGAGCCATATATTTGGCAATCTTTGACTGCTTCCATCTTTCAACAACCAGGCAGTTACTTCTTAGCTGTTTCTTAACATGTCAAATATTTATCAAGCACCAGCTATAAGCACGGCAATCTGCAACTTGATTTTGATTCGTTTGGAAGAGAATCTGAAATTTAAAATTGTGGGCACTCAGAAGCAATGGTGATGGGGCTTCTAGAAGCTGGGATGGCTGCATGAAGGTAGAAGAACACGCTTTAAAAATGCAAGATAGGGGCGCCTGGGTGGCTTGGTTGGTTAAGCATCCGACTTTGGCTCAGGTCATGATCTCACGGTCTGTGAGTTCGAGCCCCGGGTCAGGCTCTGTGCTGACAGCTCAGAGCCTGGAGCCTGTTTCAGATTCTGTGTCTCCCTCTTTCTCTGCTCCTCCCCTGTTCATGCTCTGTCTCTCTCTGTCTCAAAAATAAATAAACGTTGAAAAAAATTTAAAAAAATGCAAGATAAATATTGTCAGTAATAGAAGAGCACCCTCCTATATAAACTCTTTACTTCTACATATTACCTATTCTTTTGCAAAGCAACGGTGCCACAAGAGAGGACCTTCTAATGTTCTACTGTTCTGTGACTCTTTCTACTTCTATCTTCCTATAACGTATTAAGATTGGGGACGTCTAAAAAGATAAACATGAGAAAATTTGATTGCAGTTTCAGTTTTAGAAATATTCAACACAAAATAAAGATGCACACGTTGAAACCAGATCTAGGATTACAAGGCAGTTTTGTTTCTACTGTATTATCAGTGTTGCATAGCGTGAGAGTTTCACTTCATAATTATAATATTGAGTGATAACAAGATTAAAAAATAGTAAGATTTGGCTCTTACTGTGTGCTGAGCATTATGCTAATAGTTTTACACAAGTTATTCCGATGCTACCTGTTTCATCCATCTCTTTGAGTTGCCCTAAACAAAAGTCTATTCCCATAAAAAGTATTATTGTTGAAGAGTATAGAAGTGAAGTATCATTTCATTAAAATGATAGAATAGAATAGTGGGCTTATATATCATAGTAGTAAATGGTGTCTATGCCTACTAGACATTTATGTTCTCCATAAAGGACCTTCTTTAGCCCAACTAAAATTGAGGGAACAGAGCAAAGTTTTCCTGACTCATTCTCCAGGCAAGTTTAGAGTGACTCACTGGTATTTTCTTTTCTAGTTCACTGTTTTCTATCACTGACTATTCTTGATACCTTTATAATAAAGAGTAATGTTTCTTTTCCTCAGGTTATATGAACACTTTGTTCAACACTGAGTCCCTGGAGGCCCTGGCGACTCACCTAAGTGCTCATCAAGCTTTCTGTCAAAAGAGCATCCAGGTTGGCAGTGTAGGAAGATCCTGAACTTACCTTCTCCCATGGAGATACTAGATTTGCTACCACATGAGGATCATTTCCCTCTGAAATATATCTGAGAATGAGATAAACTGCTCTCCACAATAGAGGATAAAAGAACCACATTGAGACTGGTAGGAAAAGCCCCACCCCTGGCACAGCAACACACAGAAGGGAGGGGTGTCACCAGACAAGCGCTTCTCCTGGAGAAGCAGGAGGCAGGGATTCGTTCCCCACATTGGGTACTCTAGCTCCTGGGATCTGAACCAAAGAGATGAATCCCAGAATGTATGGCTTGGAAAACCAACGGGGTTGACATTTATAGTTCCCAAAGTTAAAGGAAACTGAGATTCCCCCCTTGAAGGCTTGCACGCTGTCTTCCTTGCCTTGGGACCCAGCAAAACAACAGCACTAAAAAGCACCTACACTATACGTGAGGAAGATTCATTTGCTGAT
The DNA here is from genome assembly GCF_018350175.1 of Felis catus. Classification (NCBI taxonomy): domain Eukaryota; kingdom Metazoa; phylum Chordata; class Mammalia; order Carnivora; family Felidae; genus Felis; species Felis catus. The sequence continues at coordinate 107,176,546 of NC_058369.1, forward strand.
CTAGGGGCATGGGCTGGAGGGGCAGGGGATAGTTGAAATGTTCTCTGGAGACAGAGGAACTGGAAAATAGATGTCACTGTTGCACTTTCCCCATAGCCTACTAGCGCAGGTGGATGACCTTGGATATGGCACCCTCTTGCTGCCTTGCTGAGATGGACAGGGGCAAGTGGTTGCGGTAGTTGCTGACACAGGAGGGCATTGGTGGTTACAGTGCTCCCCTTCTCTCTGACTAGGGCGGCAAGCACAAATGGTCATGGAGTCCTCGTGCTCACTAGCTGAAGTCTGGGAGAAGGGGGGACTGCAACACTTCCCAGCCCTCGGGCTGGGGCTGGTGAGTATGAGTGAGCCAAGCATTCTCCCATTCCAGTGCATGCACAGACATGGCACTCTCCAGCTGCCTTGCCGAAACCAGTGGGCACACACAATCCACACATTTGGACACCCCTTGCACACTTGGCCCTGGTGGCCAGGAGGCCTAGCATTCCAGAGCTCCACAGCACTGTGACAATTGGAAAGACAGTTCTTGGCAGTCCACCACCCCCAGGGCACTGCACAGACAGCAGACTGAAACACAACCCTAGTCTTCCTGTGACAAATGCCTATATCTAGAGGCTAAGAAGTACTCCCAGGGAATGTAAGTGGGGAGACACCATCCTTGAGCACCACCATGGCCTTGCTACAGCTCCACAAAACTTCCCAGAAAGGAGCTTCTACAGTAATCTGAAAACCCCAGTTATGCAACTGTCACCCAGGGGATACCTCCAGATCTCCTGGTCTGCAGACCAGCAAGATTACATATGGGGCCCCACTGACTTTAAACATTTGCATCCTTTAAAAGCTGTTTCCTGAAAGTAGATGCTAAATGAGATTCCTCCTCTTGGACTGCTGACAGGTCTTGGCACACACTCAACAATTGAGACATACCAAGAATAAATTTTGTGGTTTAGAAAATCACAAAGGTTCAAGAGACAACCAAAGTCTAGGGCAAGGTTAAATAAGATGGATCATCACCTACACAAGGCCACTCCTTCAAGATGGGGAGAGGTAGTTGTTTTCACTTAAAATATAGAAACAAACACAGAGTCGAACAAAATGAGAAAACAGAGAAATATGTTTAAGACGAAAGAACAAGACAAAACCTCAGGAAAAAAATACCTTAATATTGCAAAGATAAGTAATTTACTTGATAAAGAATTCAATGGTGATCGCAAAGATTCCGATGGAACTTGAGAGAAGAAAGGATGACCATACAAAAACTTCAACAAACAGACAAATAAAATTGCATGGAAAAAAAAAAACAAATGGAAGTTACAGAGTTGAAGAATACAGTAACTGAACTGAAAAATACATTAGAGGGGTTCAGCAGCAACTGAGTGAAGCAGAAGAAAAAGTTAGCAAGTAAGAAGATAAAGCAATGGAACTCAACTTGGAACAACAGAAAGAAAAAAGAATTTTAAAAAGTGAAGGTAGCTTAAGGGACCTATGGAACCACATCAAGTGATAATATTTGCATTTATAGCAATCCCAGGAGAAAGGGACAGAAAAGTTATTTAAAAAATAATGCCTGAAAACTTCCCTAAGTTAGAGAAGGAAACAGACATCAGGTCAAAGAAGAACAGAAAGTTCCAAATAAGATGTATCCCCAAAAAGCCAAGCTAAGACAAATTATAATTAAAATCTCAAAAGTTAAAGAGACAACCTTAAAAACAGCAAGGAAAGAAAAACAAAAACAAAAACAAAAATCAACCTTGTTATGCACAAAGGAAATCCCATAAAACCATCAAGAGATTTCTTAGCAGAAACTTTGCAAGCCAGAAGGAGGCGACATGACATATACAAAATGCTAAAAGGAGAAACCTTCCAACCAAGAATACTGTACTCAGCAAAGTTATCATTCATATTTTCAGGAGAGATAGAGTTTTCCAGAAAAGACAAAGCTAAAAGAGTTTATCACTATTAAATTGCCCTTACAAGAAATATTAGAGGGGCTTATTTAAGCTGAAAGAAAAGGATATTAGTTAATAACAGGAAAACAACAAAAGTAAAATTCTCACTGTAAAAAGTAAATATAAAGGTAGTAGATGAATCAGTTATAAAGCTACTAAGAAGATTAAAAGACAAAAGCAGTAAAATTAAAACTATAGTAGTTATATAAAATAAAAAGATGCAAGAAGTGACATAAAAACATAAAATGTGGGGAGCAGGGTACAAATATAGAGTTTTTGAATGTGTTCGAATTTAAGTTGCTATCAACTTAAAAATAAACTGTTACATACATAGTATGGTATATATGTGAATCTCATGGTAACTATGAAACAAAGACTTACAGTAAACATAAAAGTAAATGAGAAAGGAATCTAAACATAACACCAAAGTCATCAAACCACAAGGAAAGATAAAAAGAAAAGAGAGAAACAGAGAGTACCTACAAAAACAGCCAGAAATAATGAAGAAAATGGCAATACATACATACCAATCAATAATGACTCTAAATGTAAATTGACTAAATTCACCAATAAAAAGATACAGTGACTGGAGAGATTAAAAAACAAAACAAAACAAAACAAAAAACAAGACACACTTAAGTACTGCCTACAATAGACTCAATTCAGAAGTAAGGACACACACACTGTAAGTGAAGAAATGGAAAAATATCTTCCATAAAAACTGAAAAGAAAACCAGTGTAGCTCTACTCATGTGAAACAAAACATACTTTAAAACAAAGACTGTAACAGACTGCATAAAGATATAAGGGTCAATCCAGAAAGGAGATACATAACATTTACAAATGTATATGCACACAAAATAGAAACACCTAAATATATAAAGCAAATATTAACAAACCTAAAGGGAGAAATTAATAGCAATACAATAATAGTAGGGGATTTTAATACCCCCACTCACATCAGTGAATAGATCATTCAGACAGAAAATGAATAAGGAGACTTTGGTCATAAAGGACACATTAGACCAGAATGGACTTAGTAGACATATAGAACGTTCCATCAAAAGGCCATAGAATACACATTCTTCTCAAGTGCACATAGAATATCCTCCAGGAAAAGTCACGTTAGGCCACAAACAAGTCTCAATAAATTCAAAAAGAGTGAAATCATGTCAAGCAACTTTTCAGATCACAATGGTATAGAACTAGGTATTGATTACAAGAAGAAAGCTGGAAAACACTACTTACACATGGAGATAAAACATGTTACTGACAAATATTGGGTCACAGAAGAAATCAAAGGAGAAATTAAAAAAAATACCTAAAGACAAATAAAAACAGAAATATGATATAACTAAATCTATGGGATGCAGCAAAAATGGTTCTAAGAGGGAAGTTCATAGCAATGCAGGCCTACATCAAAACATAAGAAAAATCTAAAATAAATGATATAATTTTACCCCTAAATGAATTAGAAAAAGAAGAAAAAATGATGCCTAAAGTTACTAGAAGGAAGGAAATAATAAAGATCAAACTGCAAATAAATGAAATAGGGACTAAAAAGGCAATAGAAAAATATAAATGAAATTAAGAGCTGCTTCTTTGGAAAGATAAACAAAATTCACCAACCTTTAGCTAGACTCACCAAGAAAAAAATACAGAGGACTCAAACAAAATCAGAAATAAAAGAGGAGGGGCGCCTGGGTGGCTCAGTCAGTGAAGCGTCTGACTTCGGCTCAGGTCATGATCTCGTGGTTTGTGAGTTCGAGCCCTGCGTTGGGCTCTGTGCTGACAGCTCAGAGCCTGGAGCCTGCTTCGGATTCTGGGTCTCCTTCTCTCTCTGCCCCTCCCCCACCTGCGCTCTGTCTCTCTCTATCAAAAATAAATAAATGTAAAAAAAATTGAAAAAATAAAAGAGGAAAATTTACAACTGTTACCACAGAAATACAAATTATCATGAGACTACTTGGAACAATTATACACCAACATATTGGACAACCTAGAAGAAATAGTTAAATTCCTAAAAACTTATAATCTTCCAAACTGAATCATGAAGAAATACAAAATCTGAATAGTCCAGGTGGCTTCACTGGTGAATTCTACCAAATATTTAAGGAAGATTTAATACCTATGTTTCTTAAACTCTTCCAAAAGCTGAATAGAAGGAATACTTCCAAATTTATTTTAAGAAGCTAAAATTAATTACCCTGATACCAAAACCAAAGAGAGACACCACACACACACATTACTGATGAATACAGATGCACAAAATCCTTAATCAAATATTAGCAAACTAAATTCAATACTATATTGAAAAAGTCATACACTGTGATCAACTGGGATTTAGGGATGCAAGGATGGCTCAATATCTGCAAATGAATCAATATGATGCACCACATGAACAAAATGATTAACATGTAATTATTCCAATAGATACAGAAAGGCATCTGACAAAATTCAAAATTCAAGCTGAACCACAGCTTACATCATACTCAATAGGAAAAAGCTGAAAACTTTCCTCTAAGATCCAGAATAAGATAAAGGATGCCCGTTATCCCTGCTTTCATTCAACAAAGTATTAGAAGTCCTAGGTGGTGCAATTAGGCAAGAAAAAGAAATAAAAGGCATCCAAGTTGGCAAGGAAGAGAAGTGAAAGTGTCGCTATTTGCAGATAACATGATACTACAGATAGAAAACCTTAAAGTTTTCAACAACAACAACAAAAAAAACTTACAACTGAAGAAATGAATTCAGTAGAGGTGCAGGATACAAAATTAATATACAAAATTTTGCAGTATTTCTAAACACTAGTGATGAACTATCAAAAAAAAAAAAAAGAAAATGATCTCATTTACAACAGTATCAAAAAGAATAAAAAATCTAGGAACAAATTTAACCAATTAGGTGAAAGACTTGAACAGTAAAAACTAGAAGACACTAATGAAAGATATTGAAGAAAACACAATAAATGAAAAGATATTGCATGCTTATGAACTGGAAGAATTAATATTGTTAAAAATGTCCATATTACCTAAAGCAATCTACAGATTCACTGTAATTCCTATCAATATTCCATAGCATTTTTCACAGAAGCAGAAAAAAAAAACAATTGTAAAATTTGTACGGGACTACAAAAGATCACAGTCAAAACAATCTTAAGAGATAAGAACAAAGCCACAGGTATGACGTTCCCTGATTTAAAATATTTACAAAGCTAGGGTACACCAAACGTTATGGTATTGGTAGAAAAACTGACACACAGGGTCAATGGAACAGAAAAGAGAGCCCAGAAATAAATTCATACCTATACGACCATGAATTTACAACAAAGGAGGCAAGAATACATAATGGGGAAAAGACAGTTTGTTCAATAAATGCTGTTGGGAAAACTGGACAGCCACATGCAAAATAATAAAACTGGACCACCATCTTATACCATATACAAAAACAAACTCAAAATGGATTAAGGACTTGAATGTAAAATCTGACCATCAAATGCCTAGAAGAAAACATAGGCAGTAAACTCCTTGACATTAGTTTTAGCAATGCCTTCTTGGATCTGACTCCAAAAGCAAGGGAAAGAAAAGCAAACAAAACAAAACAACCCCCCCCCAAAAAAAATAACACCAAAATAAGCCAAATAAACCAAATAAACACATGTATGGCATCAAACTAAAAAGCTTCTGCAAGCAAAGGAAACTATTAGGAAACAAAACAAAAATGCAACCCACTGAATGGGAGAAGACATTTGCAAATCATATATCTGACAAGGAGCTAATATCCAAAATATATAAAGCACTTATAAAACTCAGTAATAGCAAGCAAACCGACAGTCTGATTAAAAAATGAGCAGAGGATGGGACACATGGGTGGCGCAGGTTAAGGGTCTGAATTTGGCTCAGGTCAGGATCTCGGTATGTGGGTTTGAGCTCTGCATCAGGCTCTGTGCTGACAGCTCAGAGTGTGGAGCCCGCTTCAGATTCTCTGTCTCCCTTTCTCTCTGTCCCTCCCCCGTTCTCACTCTGCCTCTCTCTCTCTCTCAAAAATAAATAATAAACACTTTAAAAAAATGAGCAGAGGATGTGAGTAGACATTTTTCCAAAGACATACAGATGGTCAACAGGCTGATGAAACGATGCTCAATAATTATCAAGTAAATAGGAATCAAAACCACAATGAGATATCACCTTACACCTGTCAGAATGACTATTATTAAAAGACAAAAAATAACAAATGTTGGTGAGGATGTGGAGAGAAGGAACCCTCATGTACTGTTGGTGATAGGAAAATCGATGCAGTCACTCTGAAAAACAGGATGGAGTTTCCTCAAAAAATTAAAACTACAACTACCATATGATCCAGCAATTCCATTACTGGATATCTACCTGAGAAAAATAAAAACACTAAACTGAAAAGACATATGCGGCCCTATGTTCATTTATAATAGCCAAGATAGGGGAACAACTTAATTGTCCATTGACAAATGGATGGATAAAAAATATGTGATATATATGTATATATATGTATATATATGCATATGTATATATATGTATATATGTGCACATATATACATATATATACATATGCATATATATACATATATATTATTATACACACACGCAATGGGATACTGCTCAGGTTAAAGAGAAAATGAAATCTTGCCTTTTGTGACAAAATGGATGTACCTTGAGGGTGTTATGCTAAGTGAAATAAGTTAGAGAAAGACAAAGACCACATGATTTCACCTATATGTAGAATATAAAAAAAACAAAACAAACAAACAAAACAAAACAAAAAATCCAGGACTCATATATACAGAGAATAGATTGGTGGTTGTCAGATTGGAGAGTGCTTGGGTGGAGAGCAAAATTTGTGAAGGGGATTAAGAAGTACAAGACCTTCAGTTATAAAATAAATAATTCATAGAAATGTAATGTGCAGCATGGGGAACACAGTCAACAACACTGTATTAACTTTGTAAGGAGACAGACATAACTAGATATCATGGTGACCATTTTGCAGTATCTATAAATGTCAAATCATGTTGTACACCTGAAACTAATATAATATATCTCAATTATACCTCAACAAATAAAAAACAAAAACAGAGGTGAATTTATTCTCTCTTCAAGGAGTTCTCAGATCTGCTGAAATAAATGCGTAACTTTTTCCATAATTTTTATATTATCTAATTTTATCCTCCAGCAACTCTTGGACATCTGTGTCAATATCCTTAGTTTTCAATATATGACAAAAGTTTGGGTTCTTTAAGTGGTGTTACACAGCTCATGTTGGTGAGTCCAAGAACTGGGTTTGGGAGATGACTCTCCAGCCTCCGAAGTATTCCTCCTTAATTCCTGCATTTGTGCCTTTGTGCCAGCTATTGGCCTGGAGAACCTTCCCTCTTTTTCCTGCTAATGAAACTTAGATTCCTGTCCTGCCCATCTAAAATCATGTATTGTTGTGAAATTTCAAAGCACAGGGATAAAAATATTCCAAATGCCCTTTCAGAGGAAAAACAGGTGACTTACCAAAAAATAAAAGTCAGCATGGCATCAGGTTTTTCAAAAACATTAGTGTTAGAAGAAAATGGAGCTACACCTCCAAACCCAAGAGAAAAAGTTAATTTTACTATAGAATTCTATACTTAACATATTGATTAAATATAAGGGTACAACGGAAACATTTTCAGTCATGAAATGATTGAGTTTACCTTTTATATGCCCTGTAAAACATATTTGAGGGTATTCTGTAGCAAAACAAATGCATGGCCTAAGAAAGAGGTTCAAAACACAGAGGATCACACTGCCAGCACCAGATGCTGGCAAGGATGTATAACAACAGGAACTCTCATACATTACTGGTGGGAAGTCAAAATGGTACAGCCACTTTGGAAGACAGTTTGGTAGTTTCTTGTAAAACTAAACATACTCTTATAGAGCCCAGAGTTCACACTCCTTGATATCAATCACATGATTTGAAAACACGTCTGCACAAAAACTTGCACATGGATGTTTATAGCAGCTTTATACATAATTGTCCTTCAGTAGGTGAATGGATACATCAATTATAGTAGTTCCAGACAATGGAACAGTATTCAATGCTAAGAAAGAAATGAGCTGTCAAGACATGAAAAGACATAGAGGAACCTCAAATATATATTACTAAGTGAAAGAAGCCAATCTGGAAAGACTACATACTGTATGATTCCAACCTATTACATTCTGGAAAAGGCAAAACTACAGAGAAGTAGAAAAAAATAAGTGGTCACCAGGCATTATGGGGAAGAGGGATGAAAAGATGGAATACACAGAACTTTTAGGCAGTGAAAATATTCTGTATGATATAATATTGATAGACACATGTTATTGTCCATGTGTCCAAACGCGTAAACTGTGCAATAGTAAGAGGGAACCCTAATATAAACTATGGACTCTGGGTGATTTACCTGTCAGCATAGGTTCAGTGATTGTAACAATTGTAACATTTTGGTGAAGGAGGTTATGCACATGTGTAGGCAGGGGGTGAACTTAAAAGTCCTCTAAAAAATTAAGTCTATTGAAAACAACAACAACAACAACAAAAACAAACAAACAAAAAAACCCAGGAGATTCAACTGAGACATAGTATGACAGATTTGCAAATAAACAAACAACCTAGAAAGAAACACCTAGAGAAGGGTTTGTGCCATATAAAGAAAAAGAGTGGGGATAATAGATCAATTGATATCTATTTTAAAAAAGGAGAAATATTATAATGGAGATTTTCAAAGAGAGAAAAAAAAGAGATTCTAAAACATTTGTAGGAAAGAAAATATAATTGTATCAGTACTTGGTTCTGCAATTGACAACATTTTCATAATCTCAATGATTATATATTTGTTTTGGTTTAAATAAAAACATTTTTTTCCCTCAAGCAGAAGAGCCTAACAGTTCAAAATCAAACTGCCTGGGTCTACTACTTCCTATATGGAGACTTTGGGCAAGTGACTATAATTCATTTCCCTCATTAATATGATAGAGACTTTAAAATAGTGTCTGTTTCATTGGTTTCTTGTTAGGAGTAAATGAATCAATGCACACAAAAACTTAGAATGTTACCTGGTACATAAAAATCACTCAGTACATATTCACTACTAGTAAGAGAGTTAAATGGAGTGATGTAAGAGTGTTAAAAACCACTTTTCTATGCATAAAGTAAATAGAATACACCTAAAACTAATAGGTGAAAAAAAGAGCAAAGCATTTTTTTTATAGATGTAGAGTAAATGATAAGAAAAAAATCCCAAATAATTCAAAGAACAGACCTGGTGACATACAAATGATAGGACAGAGGCTTCCTGTTTTCTTGCAAGTCTATACATTCTGCTTTCTTCAATGTGCATATATTATTTTGGTACGAACATTTACAAAATTAACAATAACAAAAATCCCTAGTGTTCTGGTTTTCAAATGTGGTCTACAAACTAAGAGAAGTGACATCATTGTTAGAAACGCAGACTCCTCAGTCCCAGACCAGACTTCTTTTTTATTAAATTAAAAAAAAAATTAGCATTATTTTTTTGAGAGAGAGAGAGAGAAAGATGGAGCATTAGTGGGGGAGGGTGACACAGATTCTGAAACTGGCTCCAGGGTCTGAGTTGTCACCACAGAGCCCACTGGGGGGCTTGAACTCACAAGCTATGAGATCACAACCTGAGCTGCCATCAGATGCTTAACGGACTGAGCCACCCAGGTGCCCCTAGGAATTTCTGAATCAGCTTCTACTTTTAACAAGATTCCCCCATGTGATTCTTATGCACAGTTAACTTTGAGAAGTCCTATCTATTTACTGTTGTCACGTCACCTCTCTTCTGACGGGTAAGACCAAGAAGAATCTGTTGACCGACTGGTGGACTGGCCTTTACCTTCTTATACTAACCCCCAAAACCTATGGCTAAGAAATAACCTAATTTATCCAACATTAATTAGCTCTATTGTTAATTTACTAGGTACCAGCTTACTTCAGCTTAATGCTTGGACTTCCAAGTTGAATAGACATTTTTTTTAAACATAATTAAGGTGCTTATATTCTATCGATGATAGCATATGCAGTGGCAGAATGTGATATGCATTGTGCTATGGAGATATTCTCAGGGTGCAAAGGGGACACAAAACAATGCCATTTAGATCATGGTGTAAAGACACGATACAATTAAATGCAAGTCTTAGCAATATCACTCTGGAAGCATAGATTAGAGGCTGGATGCCATACCAGGGGCAGGGAGACGAAATAGGAGGTTAATATAATAATGTGGAAAAGAAATGAAATGGATTTTAATTGTGGCAGTGGCAATGGGAATGGAGTAGGGGGCAAACTCAAGAGGTATCAAGGAGCCACAACCTATAGGACATGGATGAACATGTGGAGTATTGGAAAAGGGTAAGGTTCTAGTATGACTCCTGTGCTTTTAGCTTTGTTTGCTACATGTATGGTGATGCTTTTTAATAGGAAGAGTTGCATGTTTGGCAATGGTGGGAACTAAGAAGTTGGTGAACTCTGTGTTGAATGTGACATTCCTAAGGTGAGGTTCAGTGTCTTTTGGATGTGTAGGTCTGATGTTCAGAAGGGAGAACAGCTCTTGAGACAGATTTGGGTGTCATGAACCTATAATAATGTCATTCATCAAGAATAGATTACTGAAGGATGTGTGGCAAATACAAATATCAGATATTAGACCATGGAACTGTGGAATGCTGACATTTAAAGGTGAAGCAGGCGAATGATATCCTATGAAGGAATATGAGTACTAATAGCCTGAGGGGTGACGGGAAAAGTACAACGAAGCACCATGATATAAACATTTCCACCAGTCAATCTTCAGTGTGGCCGATTCCTCGGCAAGGCCTTCCAATTAATCGTATCTATCTAGGCTAGTCATGGCCCAGATTATCACAATGGTTTCCATATAAGTGATGTAAACTCCTAAATTGATATACTAATTGTAAATCTAAAAATAATTATATTTTAAAGTTTTATACGGAAGGATGTTTAAGTAGTTGCTTATGTAACTTGAGGGTTGGCAAGTATTTCCTGTAAGGCAGCTTCTGCTAGATGGTAAATATTTCAGGTTTTGTGGGCTGTGGGGTCTCTGCAACTACTCATCTCTGCCATTGTCACACTTAAGTATCCATTGACTACATGTGAAAAAAACAGCTGTGATTGTGTTCCACGAAAACCTTATGTCTGAAAACTAAAATTGGAATTTTATATAATAATTTTAATATTATTAAATATTATTCTTCTTTTGATTTTTACAACTATTTAAAAAAGTAAAAAAAAATTAACTCTTTCACTCTACAAAAATAGGCAGTTGTCCAGATTTGGCCTAAAGGCCATAACTTGCTGACCCCTGATGTAATTACAGTCAAATATAATTACATCTAGAATTATGAGGCACAAAGTGAAAGAGATTTTAATGTAAAATTATGATTTAATGGGTCCATGCCTAGAAGATGGATAAAAGTGGACATAATTTCATATGGCATATCTTTGATATTCTGAGTGCCACCACTCAGAAATCATTCTATAAGTTCTGAATTAGAATACATATGAACTTTCCCAATTTTTGTAAAGTATCAACGATAATGTTTAGCTCAAATGTACAATCTCTTTAGTGCTTTCTACTAGGGTGGCCTTAATAATATTGTGGTTCTTAGAAAATACCTCAGCAGGTAGTATTTTCCTTAAAAATTTCTCCCTGTATCTAGTCAAAATGTTCTTTTCCTGCCTCTTTTCTTTAAGAGTTTATTATCACTGGATTTATTTAGCTACCTTAGAAATGAACGGAGTTCTCAGAGCAAAATAAATGCCATAAAATATCTGTGGGGAGAGCCCAATTTAGCAATTATCTGGAACATTAAAAGTTACCTAGCTTGGTTCTGGAATAAGATGGTGTCCTTCCAATAATGGAAACCATTTTGAATTCATGCATGTAGCTGAGACATATGACAGCAGGAATAAAGAGCATGCTAAATTTTTCAGATCCATAACTGCCAAAAAGCAAAGCAATGGAAACATAACAATTTTCTAAAATCCCTGTGCCAGCTTCTTTATGATTCCAGTCATTATTTTCTGGGATGGTAGTAATTTCCAAGTTTAATGTTAAAGTCTTTGATCTAATATCAAATTCAGATAAATTATTGTGAAAATTTACAATAAAAAGTTCAAAAAATGGGTTTAGGAGGTTTACCCACTGATGAAATTCACAGAAATTTTAAATATATATGGTAATGAGGAAAGAGAAACTTTTTCTTGAAAGTGACAGGCTCTGGCTACACTGGAAAGGAAATACTTATATGTGGATTTGAAATCTCTTTTAAGATATAAATTTGGCTCTCCTTTCCAAAATATTTTATGGTTATAAGTTGGTTGCCAGGGAAGGTCAACAACATTTTAAAAAACCTTTTTATAATATTTCCATGTCTCTATAGAGAAATTATACCCACAACATTAACCTACTAACTGGTTTTCTTTCCCCAGGGCCTCTCAAATCTTTGGTCATATGGAAAAAATGAAAAACAAAAAAAACCCCAAACAAATAAAAAATATATAAAAGTAAAAACAGAACAACACAAAAAATTCCCCTCTTTTACTACAACCAGGAATATTCATTATATTCACAACTTGTAACTATACTTTTCTTAATGAATAATATTTTGTATGTCCTTTCTTATGTGGTCTTTTTACATAGCTTAGGAGTTAAAATCATGGACTTGGGAAAAGAGGCAAGAGTTTGAGTGCCAACTGAGCCACTGGCAAAAGGATATCACATTTTGAGCCTCAGTCTCTATTTTCTAAAGGAGAATAACAGTGCATCTACTTTCTAACAGCACTGCAAGTACCAAATGAGGCTATGTATGTCATATTATGTGCTTAATAAACATTACCTATTATTTTAGTTTAGCCCAGTAGAAATCACATTTTGTTCTTCTCTATCCCCTCTTCTATCTGGAACAATGCTTTTGGGATTCCTTAGGTGACATTATGAGATGACATATTACAGACATTTGCCTTCTCTCTGAAGACACCAGAAGCACCTGATAAGATTCCAGCCACATTCCAGGCTCCACTTCCACCCAAAGAAAATACCAGAAAAAAATCCATGTGAGAAATTTACCAATCCACAGAAAGTTTTTTTTTAAACTAAGGGAGACCAATAATCTCATACTAACAATATGTGAGAACAAATTTTTTTAATGACCCAACTCCTAGACTCAGCTATATATATACCCTTTGCTACCGGGAGGATCAGGGAACTGATCTGAGAGAGTTTCTTATCAATGTTAAAGCATTGTATAGTAATCCAACAAACATTTTGACATTCATAAAAAAAAATGTTGCATGGTAAAATGATAATTGACATTCCCAACAATGTGCCTAGGACATTGGTAAGAGACCATCATTTAGTTGAGTTAAACTGGAGTAGAGAGGAAGTAACCTGATTATTTTCCAGACTCTCCTATTATAACAAATTGTTCCATCATTTATTCAGTTGTTCAAGCCAGAAATCTGGATCATCTTTGGCATCTTTTCTTATCTGATTACTAATTTTATCCCTCAAATATTTTCTGTATCTCTTTTTTTTTTTTAAAGTTTTATTTGTTTTTGAGACAGAGAGAGACAGAGCATGAACAGGGGAGGGGCAGAGAGAGAGGGAGACACAGCATCTGAAACAGGCTCCAGGCTCTGAGCTGTCAGCACAGAGTCTGACGCGGGGCCTGAACTCACGGACCATGAGATCTTGACCTGAGCCGAAGTCGGACGCTCAACCGACTGAGCCACCCAGGCGCCCCAATTTTCTGTATCTCTTGACTTTTGTCTTTCTGCTTCCACCATTATAAAGCCTGCTTCCACCATTATAAAGAACAATTACAGAAGTCTCCCAACTGGTTATTGCCTTCCTTTCCAATCCATTTCCCATCCAGAATGATCTTATCACCATGCAAATTTGATCACGTCACTCTCCTGCTTAAACTGTATTTATAGTTCCACTTGACTCTTAAGCTAAAGCTAATCATCCTTCCTGTGGGTGTCAAGGTCCTGCAGCTCTGATTCCCACTGAATCTCCTGCCTCGCCTCACACCTCCTTTCCTTCTGTTCCACATTCATCATGTCCTCTTTCAGACTCCTCCCACCTTGTGCAGTTGCCTCTGTAAAGGACACTCTTCCCTCCTTATATGTTTAGTTATGTTCCCCATCCTTTAGTTGTCAGGCCTATTTTGAGTTTCTTTGAAAGTCTTCTTACACCTTCTTTAATGAGGTCAAATCCCTCTATTGTACCCTCTCATAATGCCATAGTATCACAGCTCAAAGTACCATGAACCGTTCACTCAGAGACCTTGCATCATTACTGAAGTACTGTATGTGTGTGATTCTTTGAGTAATGTATACCCATACTGAATTCAGAAACCAGGCGCTTGTTTGTTTTATTTTGTTTCCTCTCCATTGTAAAATTCTAAGGCAAAATATCAGTACCTTCATAGAGAAGGAATTAGGTAAACATTTGTTGAAGAAATGAAAAAAATAAGTTACTGACATTCTTGACTTGACTTAAATAGTTGTATTCTTTCCTTAATTTTATTTTCTGATTTGAAAATCATCTTTAATAGTATCTATTTAATGGGGCACCTGGGTGGCTCAGTGGGTTGAGCGTCTGACTTTGGCTCAGGTCATGATCTCACGGCTCATGAATTCAAACCCCGCATCGGGCTGTGTCCTGACAGCTCAGATCCTGGAGCCTACTTTGGATTCTGTGTCTCTCTCTCTGCCCCTCCCCTGCTCACACATACACACACACACACACACACACACACACACACACACACACACTGTCTTTCTCTCTCTCAAAATAAATGAAACATTAAAAAAAAGATAATAATATCTACCTAATTCTTCCTATGGAATTGTCATGTGTAGAAAACAATGTAATACATTAAAATTAAAAAAAAAAAATTCTGGATCAAAGACCTAAATGTGAGACAGGAAACAGTAAAAACTCTAGAGGAGAAAGCAGGCAACAACTTCTTTGACCTCAGCCACAGCAACTACTTGCTTGACACATCTCCAAAGACAAGGGAATTAAAAGCAAAATGGAACTATTGGGACCTCATCAAAACAAAAATCTCCTGCACTACAAAGGAACCAATCAACAAAACCAAAAGGCAACCAATTGAATAGGAAAAGATATTTACAAATGATACATCAGATAAAGGGTTACTATCCAAAATCCATAAAGAACCTAGCAAATTCAACACCTGAAAAACAAATAATCTTGTGAAGAAAGGGGCAGAGGACATGAATAGGCACTTTTCCAAAGAAGACATCCGGATGGCCAACAGACTCATGAAAAGATGTTCAATGTCACTCATCATAAGGGAAATACAAATCAAAACCACAATGAGATACTACCTCACACCGGTCAGAGTGACTGAAATGAACAAATCAGGAAACTACATATTCTGGTGAGGATGTGGAGAAATGGGAACCTTCTTGCACTATTGGTGGGAATGCAAACTGGTAAAGCCGCTGTGGAAAATGGTGTGGAGGTTCCTCAAAAAATTAAAAATAGAACTACCCTACTACCCAGCAACAGCACTACTAGGAATTTATCAAAGGATACAGGAGTGCTGATTCATAGGGGCACATGTACCCCAATGTTTATAGCAGCACTTTCAGCAATAGTCAAATTATGGAAAGAACCTAAATGCCCATCAACTGATGAATGGATAAAGAAGATGTGGTATATATATACAATGGAATACTACTTGGCAATGAGAAAGAATGAAATCATGCCATTTGAAGCAACATGTATGGAACTGGAAAGTATTATGCTGAGTGAAATAAGTCAGAGAAGGACAGATATCATATTTTCACTCATATGCAGATCTTGAGAAACTTAACAAAAGACCATGGTGGGGAGTGAAAGGGGGAAAATAGTTATAGAGAGGGAGGGAGGCAAACCATAAGAGACTCAAATACAGAGAACAAACTGAGGGTTGATAGGGGTGGGAGGGAGGGGAAAGTGGGTGATGGGCATTGAGGAGGGCACCTGTTGGGATGAGCACTGGGCGTTGTATGGAAACCAATTTGACAATAAATTTCATATTAAAAAAAAGATAAAATGATCTTCAAAGTTTAAAAAAATTTTTTCCCAAATCTTCTTAAATGAAACATGTGCAACTCTGCTCTGAATTTCAAGAAAATAAAAACAAATATTATTATATTCTTCTTAGTGTATTTTTATTATGAGCTTTTTTAATTCAAATTTTTGTTTGAAATTAGTAAGCCATCCAGGGAATATCTCTATGAAACACTGGACCCAATTCTTTGTTAGTGGATAAGAAGCCTTACTACTCTTAAAACTTTCAACATTGCAGTATATTGCCTTCTGAGGTAAGACTTAGAATATTTTCTAATTTTAATACATAAAGTCAGAGGAAATGAATAGCTAGATAAGATAGGATCACAAGGCAAATGTGGGAGAAAAGTTAGGCCCTGTGATTCTATAGTTTGGATCTACCAGAAGGGTGACTTTTAAGTGCTCTGGTAGAAAAGAAATCAAATCTATGTATTAATTTGATGATGCCCATCAACTAGGAGACACTAATAACTACCCATTCTAAAGGAGTATCTTCATTTTGAACCAGAGATAAGTATAAATAAAATAACCATGGGTCCTCTTGAAACCTAATAACAACAGTCTAAGTGCATATAGTTTGATCATTTTTAACATGTTTAACAATCCTGGATCATATCAGTAGAAATGCAAAAGGTATTACATACTTAGTAGATGTCTCATTTAAATTTTTGATCTTTTATGTTTTTGGACATTGTGTCCAATTTGGGTAGGAGTTATTATCAAAGAATATGAATATTAGAGACACTATCAACTGAAATGAAATAAACTTGTCTAAATTTAAACAGATAACGATATTAATTTTCAACATGAAGAATACGAATGATTTAGGTTTATTTCACAGTATTTAGGTTGAATGTGTTCAAGAGAAAAAGTACAAAAAAGGTAAGTCTAATTGTAAACATAAGGTTTGGGATAACTTTTAAAATATAATATAGTAAGAAAAAATTCTTTAAAATATTTTAGTGCAAAATGCAATCAAATCTAATCAGTTTGGCATTAATTAAGCTCTAATAATGTACTTCAGTATCTCTCCTAAGTAGTGTGATCCGTTTCCCCTTCATCCAGGTCGATTTGTGCACATTATGGTGTCATCATAATTTTAAAACATACTGAGAAAATGACAGAGCTGCAAAATTAAAATAAATGATTAATGGTATTTTTTTTCATGTTTTGTACTAATAGGTATTACTGAGCCTTTAAATTAATAGAGCTGTCAAGCTCATGGGTGTTACAGATCCAGCAATGAACCAAAATGGAAATTATATATTCCACAGACACCTAAAGATGACACTTTGGAATATTTTAAAATTTAATTAGTAGGTGCAATTGTTTTGTTCCCTGTAACCACTGCAAATTAATTGGAAATTAGTCACAACCAATCCTTTTTTTTAACAATCTGAAATGAAGAGATTGGTGCTTTACACCTTAACATTCTTGTTTGGGGGCCAGAATGCACACATGCAGTAAATTGCATTGTCAATTACAAAAACAACAACTGTTGTGAAATTAGGAAAAATTATGCACAGGTAAACAAAATTAATTAATGCATAAGTAACAGGGGAACACAAAAAATAACGCCCAACTAAACATTAGCAAGCCAGTCTTTGGAAAAAAATAAAGGCTTAGAAATGCAAATTTATGCAAAAGAATTTACCATTGAAATCTTAAGTAAAAGATACTTCTAGTTTATGTTTTATTTAACTGCATTTGGAGTCTTACTACCACTCACACCTTAAAAAATATATACCTACTAGAACAGCAGTCTGCTTACTCAAATATATTTCAAGATGGCAGAACAATGTTAGTTAATTTTCTAGTTTTCCAAGTATCCACATTTAGACTCATTAAATAAAAAATGGTGGCATTTCCTTCTTTAACCTTTATCCCTCTTCTCTATTTAAATATTAGGCAAAATACAATTTCCAGGCACATCAAGAAAATATGCATTATCTACATATACCTGTTAAGCATTTTCCTACTAATATTTTATGTGTTACTCTTTTTCTTCCATCACTAAAAATACACATGTCCCCTTGTCTGCTTTGCCCAGTCCTTTCTAAAGTAAGCCATTAGAGCAGATTAAGATTCCTTAAAAATAGGGTGTCTACAAAGTCAGCAAGTGTTAAGTTACAATAGCTGCATAACTTTTAGTGAGAAAATAATATTTTATTAAATTTTCAAAACAAGAATAATTTCTAAAAAACACTGGTATATTAGATATTACTGAATGCTATTTAATCAGTTTAGGGGCATGTGGGTGGCTCAGTGGGTTAAGCATCCGACTCTGGATTTCGGCACAGGTCATGGTCTCTGGGTTTATTAGATTGAGCCCCGTGTTGGGCTCTGTGTTGGGCTCTGTGCAGTATGAAGCCTGCTTGGGATTCTCTCTCTCCCTTTCCCTCTGTCCTTCCCCACTCATGCTGTCTCTGTCTCTCAAAATAAATAAATAAACGTTAAAAAAAATAAAGTTAATCAATTTAATGCAAGAATCTTGGGAGAGTCAAGAGAGGTAAACTTGCAGATAACTTTCACAGCACTATTCCACTTGGATGAGTTTTAATATAATTTTCCCTTTAGATAATTATTAAAATATTAAATGTTATGATGAAATGATGTCCTTTTCCAATATTAGTTTATCTGTAAATGATTATGGGAAAACAAACAAAAAAGTTACAGCTACATTTTCTGTAACACTGTGGCCAAATCTCAAAAAGATACCAAATTTTGTCACCCTAAAATAACGTTGGTTTAACTTTTTTTCCTGTATGACTTAGATAATGGGAACACTAGATATTAAATATAACAATACTTAATATAAAGCATAAAATAACTAATACTTTCTCAGTGTTGCAAAATGTGATGTACAATAATTTTCTGCAACTCTTCAATACTCCCTTGTGATCTGTAGGTAGCTGGTTTTAGGAATAAGGAAATAGTTTCAAGAAGATTAAGTAATTCTCTAAAGTCCAGAGGTCACTGATATAACAAGTAAAAAAAAAAAAAAAACACTGGCCTCTGGCCTCTTTCCTTGTTTTCTATCCATTGGGATACATTTATTTTGCACGGTAATCTTCCTAAACAGTTTTTTCCCTCCTTCCTTATTGAAATCCCATAAGACATTGCTTTCAAAGAGTGAAAAACATTTTTAACCCTAGACTACATGGAATTTCAGCTAAAGTGCTAGAAAAATTTACTATTTCAGTTGTAGATATTAGCTTGCTCAAAATAACTTTTAAAATATTAAGCTAGAATGGGTTTCAAATAAAAAGCTGATATACAGAAGTTTTAATAAAATGGTTGAGATTCTGTAATAAAAGAATGGTAAAGCTATTTGGTTTCAAGTCTGTTTTTAGTTCCCAGGTCTGAGATCAGTTAATTTAGGTAGTACGTATAAGGGGAGCCACCTACCATAAATATAAAAAAAATTCTAGCTATTTCCCTCTTCTTCTACTCTTATTATAAATACTGTCATGTATGTTTATAGTCAGGCTTTAGTAACTTCTTGTCAGGAAACACAGCTTCATCCACAATTTGCCTATAGTCGTATTTGTTGTATCTCTAGCAATCGAGAAAGATATAGACACATAAACTATAGAGAAAAGCAATCCATCCACTACTATTATATTTTCTAATATGATATTATGTGAAATGCTCATTTCAATGGTATTTCCAACTAGAAAAAGATTGTCATGGTATTCAACTTTGTGAGTGGGCTGAAAGGGCCATTAAAACAATCTTTTCTTAATACAGTTTATCTTGCTTTTCAGCATAAGTGACCTACACTGAGTTTGCTGTGGTTAAGGTGCTAGAGAAAGTCCAAGTGCCAAGAAGTCCCACTGCCTCACTGTTTGTTTTACACTTGAGCTCCTTTACACAACACTATGCATTACAGAAAGCTTCAGAGACACTGTATTACCTCCTCTCTGAACTTTTTACCCTTCGGCAAACAAGCTTAATCAACTGATGACCAGTTTGAGAGTAGAAAACCAAGTTCGGGACAGACCCAGTCTTATAACTCTTTGCTTGGTGACCTTGGACACTGAACTAACCATACATTCATAGTCTAAAAACCTCTCATACAATCACATAACTTACTTGGAATAGTCTTAATATATGTTTTCTTATAGACAGAGTAATCTAAAAACCACATCTCATGTAGTGATCCACATCATTACTGGCTTAGAGAAATACCTAAAACATTACAGTTGAGTATAAAACTATGCCATTTAGATCCATTATTTTCACTCAAACAAGGTCTCAACTACTTATATGCAGGACACAAGAATGGAAAAATAATTCATGAGGTTTTCTTAAAATGAGTAAGATTTGAGATTCAAGGTTTAGTGAATTTCTTAGTCTTACGTAGTTGCTGTTGTTGTTGTTGTTGTTTTAAGAAATAGAGAAATGGGGAATTATGCTGTGAAGTCTCCAAGTTGGCAGATAAGCACTTCTGGCTACTAATACTTCAACCTGATGGGGATAATTCAGACAGATCTCAAAATAGCCAAACACAATAACATTTAAGGAGAGTGGTGACATTTTCAGTTCTACTCAAGTAGGAATAAGCAAACTTCACCCTAACAACAAGTACAAATCCTACATAGAATACATAGAGCAGCTTTCTGAGGATGCTGAAAGCAAATGATAGCTGGCAGAATGGAGAAGGAAATCAGAACATAACGTGTCACTAAACCAGCGATGGGTTTCCTGTTTTCTCTTCCTCCTCTCATTTCCTAGCCAGAGATCTCGGAATAGAGGAGGAACACAAAAACCTATTCCTTAACATTGTATACAATCTCCTGTGTTTACTCTTGAGCTGTGTATGGATAGCTTTGTCCTTCAGAAGCATACTGACAATTTAAAGAACCAAAATAGGGGTTAGACTACTATCCAGATTCCACACAAGCCTATGGATATTATACATATAGAATGATTCTGAATAAACTGCAAAGACTTTGAAAGTTGAACTGACATTGGAAACCCAACTCACAGGAAGCAGCTCAGGATTTGTGACCTGAAACTAACTGGATCAATTACTTACTAAAATAGCCACAACAATGACAAATCAACATTCCCCATAAGAATTAAAAAAAAATACACAAGACTTTCATAAGATGATATTTAAAATGTTCAAAATACAATTCAAAATTTCTCAACATATGAAGATCCAGGAAAATCTCAAAAACTCACAAAGGGAAAGACAGTCAATAATGTAAATCCTAAGATGACACAAGTGTTAGAGTTACCACACAAGGGCTTTAGAGCAGCTACTACAACCATGCGCCAAAAAGTAATGATAGATATTCCTAAAATGAAAGGAAATATTGAAACTATTGGCTGAAAAATAGAGGAAATTAAAAAAAGAAACAATTAGAAATTTTACAATTAAAAAATACAATGACTGAAATTAAAAAAAAAAATTACTTGGATGGGCTCAAGAATCCAACAGACAAAAAAGAGGAAAAAGTCAGTGATCTTGAATAAAGATGAATAAACATTATCCAGTATGAACAACAGAAAGAACACAGAGGAAAGAAAAAAAAATTATGGAGACTCAGAGATCTGTGAGATACTACTTAAAGTATCTAATACATGTCATCAGAATTTTAAAAGGAGAAGAGAATGAGTACGGTATCTAAATTAATACCTGAAGAAATAATGGCTGAAAACTTTCTAATTTGGCAAAGACATAATGCTAAAGATTCATGAAGCTCAGAAAAACTAAAACAGAATGAGCTCAAAGAAATCCATGCCCAGGCTCATTGGAATCTTGGAATCATTGGAATCTTGGAAAATTACTGGAAACTGAGGACAAAGAAAAAATCTTGAAAGCAGCCTGAGAAAATGATGCATTACATATTGTGAAGCAATGATTCAAATGACTAGATATCTCATCAGAAACCACATTATGTAAAAGCCACTACGCTATATATGAAGGGGAATTGAGGATGAATCTTAAAATGCTTACAATTAAGT
This sequence comes from Felis catus, assembly GCF_018350175.1. Lineage (NCBI taxonomy): Eukaryota > Metazoa > Chordata > Mammalia > Carnivora > Felidae > Felis > Felis catus. Next base: position 107,198,647 of record NC_058369.1, read on the forward strand.
CAGAAGAGCTGGATACATATACACATAGCCAAAATATAAGACTGTGCACTGCAATGGCTTCAAGAAGGTATCAACAGAGAGCCACAGAAATACAAAGGATAAGGCAAATATTTCAAACAGATGGGGAGTTAAAAAGGCTTCATGAGGAAATTGCTGCTAAGCTTGGCTTTGAAAGAAGGAATTTTATTTTATTTTTAGTATACATGTATTTATATATCTCATTGCCTTTCAAAAAGGTTTTGTAGTAAATTATAAAAATACATATATCCCAACAGGATAGGATAATTAATTCAGGCAATATGAATAAAAGGGAAAACAAAGCATATCAAAATAATAAACCATAGGTTCAATGAAAGAAATCCAACCATGGGTCCTATAGGATTGCTAGAAGAAACCACAGATTTGTTGGTTGGCTGCTTGAAGGCCAGAATAATGAGTTTATTTCTAAAACACAAAATAGCAAATTGGGATTTTAGACACAAAATTAATAGGCATAAGTAGAAAGCCCCTGGAAATTGGTCCCTATGAAGCATGGCAGCTTTGGGAGAATTATTTAATGCCATCACAAGGATTCTAAACTTATTTTGTGTGAAACAAGGAGGCATTGAACTTTGAGATCTGGGAGTAAAATGATCATTGTTGTTCAGTAGTAATTTTGGCAGTAACGTGATGGATGGCTTTGGCTACACTGGGAAGAAAAAAAAAACAACAAAAAAAAAACCCCAAAAAACAAACCCAAAAACAAACAAACAAAAAAACCCCATGACATATAAAAGAGAAAAATGTAAATAAGCTGAAAACTATTTCAATTCTGTTATAAATGATAGAGTTGTAACTGATTACTAATATTAGAGATACAGTAAGGGCTTGAAGAGTAACTGAGTGAGACAGCAAAGCATTATAATTATGAAAAAATGAAAAAAGGCATTAGAGCGACCTGCTCTATTTCCTACCTTGTGGCCTTGGAAAACCTGCTTAATTTATCTGGATTATTTTCATTTGTTTGTTTGTTTTCAGCGTATGATATGGGGATTATAATAACCTTACTGACTTGTTAGGGTTTTTGTAAGGATTAAATAAGTAATAAATATAAACAGAAACTGGTTCATGGTCAACATTCAAAAAATGTTAGGCATTGTTATAGTGGATACCTCCAAACATATCTATCTGGTACATCCAAATATCCCAAAATTCAATCAGCCTTCACCTAAATGGCACTAAATTTTACAAATTAAAAATTTTAATTTTCTATCTTAATAGTCTGAGATGAATTTGTATTTAGCAAATCATTTCAGAATAAATAATACCTTTAGGTTATGCTCATTTTTAATAATTAAGCAAACATATAAATAAAGATTTAATAGACCACAGAACACTGCTCCTCTTTTTTAAAGACTTTGCATTTTAAAGCTGGGCTGGATATATTCTCTTTGCAAACACAAGTCAAAATTAAAATAAGCTCCAGATCACTGCATCATCTAGAGCAATCACAAAAAAGATCCAGTCTTCCTAAGTGAGGGTGAAAGCAAAGGCTAGGAACGTAGCCAGTGTCTGAATCAAGGAGATACTAGTACCAGGGAAAGAAACTGGCATTCAAGTCAGAAGACAGTATCTCATAGAACAGCCTACACATTAGAAATGGGGAAGGAGGAGACAATTGCTCTTAGGTCACTAGATGACCAAGTATCTGCCCCAGGAATAACAGGGATCAAACCTAAGGCAGCAAGACAACCAGGTTTGGCAGAAACTGGCTGAGTACCAAGTCAGGGCTGACTCTTGTGTTGGCTGGTGTCTAACTGTGGAAGTAGACGTTGGGGAAGTGGGTTCAGGGTCCTGAGAGGTAAATAAAAAAGGCAAAGAGAGATCAAAAGCCATGTAAGTGCTTTCTAGAAGTTGCATTTACTTCAGCTACCCCTTTGAGAAGTCTTTATATTTAATCTGTGGTCATTTCACCAGTTAGCTTATGATCTGTTCATGACTTCCTTCCCATTTGCCACCACACAGAAGAAAGTTCCAGGAACTCCCTTCGTTTTAATCGCAGGCAAAGCGCTCAGGATAATACCGCATTACAACCTCTTTGGCATTATTTTCATAAAAGTATCATAAGTAACAACTAATACATGATGATTAATATTTTAAAGTATTAGCAGAATTATTAACATAATTGATAATGCAAAGGGAAGTGGCCCAAAGAAATTTAACTGTACCATACCAAGAAACAGAAAGAAATTAAAATTCTGAAGGTTAAGGATGTATTTTTTCTTTGATACATTAAAATTCTTTGCTTTGAGAATGTAATGAATAAAGTTAACTCAAAATAACTTTTACATGTATTTATATATGAAAAATATGTGAATGAATTGCTAGCCAACCTACATTATGTTCAGTGAAAGAAGATTTAGTAGAAAGCATTTTTTAAAAAATGTTATACTACCTCAAGAAGTATTTAAGAAATTCACAAACTCAAAATGCACTTGGCATTGGCAGCATAATTATGTATAAGGCACAGTGCTATGCTCTGTGGGTATAAAGATGATAAAAATCATGGTGCATGATCTCAATAAGCTTATGTCTATCAAGGAACTAGACAGACAAGCTGATAATTTTGATGTAATATCATTAGTGCTTGGATAAAGCTATGAAGCACTGAGGCCGTGCTTTCCAACTAGCTGGGGTCAGGGATGGGGTGCAAGAAATGGCGATGCTCAACAAAGGCTTCATGGAGGAGGGGCAGCATGAAATGACTCTCAAGCTGAGTTGTGTAACTCAACTAAAGAAGAAGAAAAATTTATTTGGACACAAGGGAAGCACATGAAGAGATTAAAAAGAAGTAAGGTAAATGATACTGGTGAAATAGGAAGCCTGATTCAAATTATATTTCATCAGAAAGAAAGTAATTACATGATTTTAAGCAGAAGAGTATCATGGTGAGATTAGTACTTTAGAGTGATCATTCTGGTAGAAAGTTACAGGATGGGTTAAAATGGGGGACAAAATGGAGATGGGGAAAGACTGATGTGGTTAGTGCCAGGCGTGAAAGAGAAATGAAGTGGGCCAAATCTAGGACAAGAATAGTAGGGATGAAAAAAAGAAAAAGATCCCAGAAATATGTCATATTGGTAGGTGGACATGGTATTTGAATTTGGGGGTATGGAGAGAAATATAGGAGTGCATTCATGGTTCTAGCTTGGGAAACAGTAGGTACATAATGGTTTCACTAACTCAATATGGTAAAAGGAGGAGTAAGTGTTTTGGAATGTAAGAAGTCAGTATTTGTGGGGAGGAAATGAAGGGAGACAGATGATGTGTCTATTTTAGCTATATTGAATTTGTGGCTTGGTATGACTCCTAACTTAACAGAACTTTAGCGGGCACTCATCACTTGTTATGAATGGATACAAAATGAAATCTGACCTCATCTATGATCCCCCATATCTTACTATGCTCTCTCCTCCTCCCCAAGCTATTCTGTTTGTTCTCTCCACAATAGGAACATACCGACAACACAAACAGTATGTTTGATGTGCTCAGGGAGAAGGACTGGGGAGGAAGAAGACAAAAGGGGGAAAATAGGCTCTGGGGTCCTGCCTAAAGAAAGGCTCTTCTGGAACTATTTCAATACAAAGTCTTCTGAAACTGTCTCTTCAGTTTGATAGGCTTGTGAACATGGCCGATTGTTACATGGCTAGAATCCATACTCTGTTAGTGACTATTATAAAACTGTGAACTGAGGAGTATTTGACACATTTCTAATGACTACTTTATAGTGAGATATTTTAAAAGGTCATAAATGTAATTATTAAGTATATAGTGGAAAAGCTTTAGTTTTAAGCTTTCTTAGTTTTGCTTTTCCTGATACTTTAATTCTGGACTGGTGAAATTTTTAAGCAAATATTATCTTATTTTTTTTTTAATTCTCTTCTTATTGTGGTAAAATATAGGTAATAGAAAATTTCACATTTTCACCATTTTTAAAGTATACAGTTTGATGGCATTATGTACTTCCCCCTTGCTGTAGAACCACCACCACCGCTTATCCGCAGACTTGTATTACTTTGATTTTTTTAAAAAAAATATCATTAAAATCAGAATCAAGACCCACTTATCACCTGCCTTTCCATTTTATATATTCCACTGAGAGAAAACAAGACTTCTTCTGTACTCTATATATCTAGAGCAAATCCTTCATAAATTAATATCAGCTCAATCATCAAAGAGTTTTTACATTCTATCAATTTTTATGTTCTGTATGAAAAACATTTTGTTATTCAATTGAAACAAAGAAGACTCTTTAGTTAAACCATACCGATGCTATGAAAACTATTTAAATAGTCTCTTCATTTAAAGTGAAATTTAAAGTTCAGAACTCCATGTGGTTCTAGGAAAAGTAGAATATGCCAGAATATGAAATGACAAAAATGAGCCATAGTCTAGTACAGCTCTTGGCCCGCTAAAGAATGGAATATTCTAAAAGAATAAGAGATTTGGGGTGCCTGGGTTAAGCATCTGACTTGGGCTCAGGTCATTATCTTGGGGTCCGTGAGTTCGAGCCCTGCATCCGACTCTGCTGACAGCTCAGAGCCTGGAGCCTGCTTTGGATTCTGTGTCTTCCTCTCTCTCTGCCCCTCCCCTGCTCATGCTCTGTCTCAGTAATACATAAACACTAAAAAAATCTAAAAAAAAATTAAAGAACAAGAGAGTTTAAAGGAGAGAAAATTAGGGGCACCTGGATGGCTCAGTCGGTTAAGCATCCAACTCTTGGTTTTGGTTCAGGTCATGAGCTCAAAGTTCATGAGTTCAACACTCAGATGGGACTCTGTGCTGACAGTGCAGAGCCTCCTTGGAATTCTCTCTCTCTCTCTCTCTCTCTCTCTCTCTCTCTCTCCCTCTTTCTGCCCCTCCCCCACTCATGCTGTCTCTGTGTCTCTCAAAATAAATAAATAAACTTTGAAAAAAAATAAAGGAGAGAAAATTAAATATGTTATATAAAATTATTATTAATTTAACAATTATATAGATCATGATAATTAATAGGCAAAATAAATATCCAGTTAGTAATTGAAATATAAGTTAACAAAAGTATCTTTTGAAGTGCTCATGCTATGTAAAATAAGCTAAAATTATTCTGAAACACTATTTAGATTTTCATAGACATAGACTTTTTATTTATTTAATTTATTTTTTTTAATTTTTTTTAACGTTTATTTTTGAGACAGAGAGAGACAGAGTATGAATGGGGGAGGGTCAGAGAGAGAGGGAGACACAGAATCTGAAATAGGCTCCAGGCTCTGAGCCATCAGCACAGAGCCTGACGCGGGGTTTGAACTCATGAACCGCGAGATCATGACCTGAGCTGAAGTCGGACCCTTAACCGACTGAGCCACCCAGGTGCCCCAGACATAGACTTTTTAAAGTAAGTGATTTACCTCATGCTCTGGAGGGGGGAGTCACAAGGATGGTGTAGGGCCTTTTTTGATTGAGATCCATGATGGGAAATGGAGAGTGAGGACAGTGGAGCCAGACCACTGGTTTTAATTACTATTCTACCACTTAAAAAAAAAATGTCCATTTATTTTGAGGGAGGGCATGTGAGTAGTGGAGAGGGGCAGAGAGAGAGAGAGAGAGAGAGAGAGAGAGAGAGAGAGAGAGAGAGAGAGAGAATCTCACGCAGGCTGTATGCTCAGCAGGAGCCTGGGGCTCATGAATTATGAGATCGTGACCTGAGCCAAAATCAAGAGTCGGACACTTAATCCCACTGAACCACCCAGGTGCCGCTCTACTCTAACACTTTTTATCTGTGTGGAATCAAGCAAACAATTTGACCTTTGCTTCAGTTACTTTATCTATAAAATGAAACTAATTATAGGGCTTTTGTGAAAATTAAATGTACAGGTCGGTACAGGTCAAATGTCTCAAACTGTACATGGCATAAATTAAGAGCTTAGTAAATGTTAGATATTATTATTATGACTATTAACTCTTGGATTTTAAGCATGGAGTAAGGAGTAAACATCCCTTCTCCCTGAAAAGAATCCAAAAGTTGCAGAGTCCTTGTGGAAGGCATTTGGTGTTTCACTGTTTTTCATCTATTATCTTGTGAGGCAAGCTGATGAAAACTGGCCTTCCATTAAAGACAAGAAGACTGTTACTACCAGCACCACTATCATCCCACATCACAACCACTGTCACTGCCACCACCACAACTACCATCACCAGCATCGGTGGTAGCACGTCCACCAGTTCGTCCCGACCACCATCACCAGCCATACATCACCAGCACCTTAGCACATCACTACCACCACTATATCACCAGCACCTTAGCACATCACTACCACCATCACTTGTGGCAACACCTTTAACATCTCTGTGAGTATAAATGTCACCTTAGAAGTGTGGGGAGAATGAAGAATACCAGATAAGATGCAAGTGCACACATGCTGGTAAAGGGAGAACAGGAAGTCTTTTAAGGATATTTGGAACCAAGTACAAAGAGAGCAGAAAGTATAGGAAGTAGCCAATCTACAGAGATTTTTAAACAGGCTTTTTTTTTTTTTACATTATTTTTAGAGAATAAACTGATGCACAAACTTGGGGTTCAAAGTGGCTAAAAAGAATATATCAGGAATAAACAAAAGATCATATTTATCTGCTGTACACAAAGAGTAAAGATAATAAGTTTAGAGTAAAACCACTGGAAAGGTAAAATTAACACTTCCATTTTACATGCTAAGCTGGACTGTTTGGAATCTGTAGCTAAATGTGTTTAAACTAGTGGTTAAGAGAAGGGGCCTTAATCAAAGAGCCTGGGTTTGAGTTCTACTACGTATCTGACCTTGAATAAGTTATTCAACTTTCCAAAGCCTCCATTTTTTCCATCTAAAAATGATGATATCCATTATTTAATGTTTAGGTGAATATTTAATACATACTAGTACAATGTTGTGTATTAATTATATCTCAATTTAAAATATACTTAAATATAACACCAGCACTTAGCAGAATGCTATACTAATCTAAGATTAAGACCTCCTCTGCCACTCCCAACTGGTTACTCCCCCAATCTTAACTACACAGTAAATACATCATCAATCACATGTAAGTGCTAAACTGGATTCATCGCTTTCTCTTAGCCCCCAGGGAACTCATTAGCAAATTCTTCTTGTTCCACCTCTCGAATGTTGCTTAAATCTATCAACTTCCCTGTCACTATCCATGCCTGAGCCCAGACCTCTCTGATAGACTCTCTCCCAGCTGCTACTCAGTCCAATCCAATCTCCACCCAGTGGCCAAGATGACCTTTTAACATGTAAATCAGATGATGCTTAAAGCCTTCAAAAGCTTCCCAATGGACACAGAATCAAATGCTAACTCTTTGCTATCATTTTTTCTACATGGTCTGTCTTCTGTTCATCTTCTATACTTTATCTCTTTCTGTTCTCCCCCTATCTCTACAAACTAGTTTCGGTCATCAAAACCCTCCTTACTGTTTCTCTAACATATTGAATTTTTATTTCTTCTTTCAAAAAAGGCCTCCTATGTCTACTTATCTAAAGTAGTATCCTCCATATTGCACCCTGTTCCTCCTTATCATTTCACCATACTTGTTTTCATAACTCTTGTAATCTGAAGTTACGTTTGTGATTAATCTGTTTATATTTACATTTAGTGTCTTATCCAAAGAGTTCCTTGAAGATAATTATATTATTGATCCTGTTGTTTTATTGATCATGATATATATCACTGATCATGTTTCTATTTTTAGCACCAAGGGCATTGCCTAACATATTTTTGAAATATAATAAAATATTCACTATAAAAAATGTAAACTGAAATTTTGTGGGAGGTCTAAATGTCTAACTTAATATCTCATTATGGAGAAAACAACAACAGGGAGAGTGTTCTACAGAGAAGGGTGCCCTCAAATCCCCAAATGGAGGTAAAAAAATAACAAAACAGATGGGTAAAAATTCAGGGAGATTTATGTCTGAAGGCCCTACAAATAATCTTCTCACGTGGTGCTCTGAAATAAGTACAATAAAAATTAAGAAAAATTTTATCAATTTTCTTTAGTTCCAGAGTTTAAAATATAATCAATCTATGGTATCTAAAGGTTGTACTTACACTAACACAAACATTCAAAAGTCAAACCACTGCCAAGGGCATATAATCCCACAAACCTGAATGCAGTAGTCCTGACACATCAATAATAAATAGAAAAAGGTACTTGGTAATAGATCCAAAGCTTAAATATTGTGATTATTCAGTTATAGGATTATGTGATTAGTTAGTTATAGAAGTACATGACATCTGAAAAGCAAATATGAAGTGACATAGCATTTCAACTACTCGGTACTCACCGTGCATGGGGTCTGCATCCATGGTTCCCCATCGATCTGCATTGGCAGAGACTTGCTAGTCCTGGAGGAAAATATTTCATTTTAAGTATAACAATGAAATATTTTATATAATAGACTATACGTAAGATATAAGATGATGAGACCAGAAAATGCAAATATGGTAATAGCTGGCTCTAAATTTAACTCTTCTGAAAGAGACTTTAAGTCTTGACTGTTAATGAATACCCTGAAAAGGTATCTTGGTAACAGGAATATGAAGAGCTTCCTGGTAAATGTGATGATATAAAACAAATTATGGATACCAACAGAAAAATGTAGGGTTTATGGTTAATGATACAGTCAGAATTCCTATAGCTGAAAATAAAGCCTCCTTGTTTTCATGAAAACCTACATCTCAGACCTGGAGGAAAGGTGTTTGATGTCTCAGATTTTCCAATATCAACATTTTTATACAAATAACAACAATTATACCTGTGCTATGACCCATGGTTTCACCTTAGGGTCAAAAATACTTTTTTTTTCCATAAAGGTAAAGTTCTGGAAAAATGCTTCTTAAAAAGGTTTAAATTTAATACATATATAAGATCTTACTTTACAATAATTGATTATTTAATTTTGTAGAAATGATGGTGTACTTTAGTTCATGAAGGAATTTAAGTTAATGGTGCTTCACTAGTGTTTCCATTGGGTATTATGCCTGGTAGATACTTCCATGCCTCTGCAAACTAAACTGTATGGGAATCATGTTAGTGGAGATGAAATATGTATGTTAGAATTGTATCCATGGTCTGAACACGAGGGTATCAAATTCCAATAAACCTGATAAGTAACAGTTAACCAAAACTTGGTAAAATCTGCCAATTTCCATCATTTTCAAATATATCTGTGTTAATTATTGATAATTTGAGGCACAAATAAGACAAATGTTGTTATCAGAGTCCTGCATACTTTTAATTAACTTTTATTTATATCACCTCAACCCCCTGTCTCAAATACAGAGAAACAGCTACCTGATGACCACAGAGGAGCACTGAGCCAGCCGCCGCCCAGCACTTTTCAGTCCCGTGTATATTTGTCCCATCTCCATGGCTCCTTCCAAGCCAACTACCTCTAGCAGCTGATCACTCAGATCTGAAAGAAAACAGAATCCTTGTAAGTTACAGTGTAGATCCATATGTGCACAATTTAATGCCCTTAGATATTATGAAGATGAAAAATGAAAGCTACTTGACAAAGAAAGCTTGTCTTGGATTCTGAAAGTAATGAAAAGATGGCCTACGTCTAAAGCTCTCAGTTTAACTAAACCCCGAGATGCTGTGGGAAAAGATCTGTTGTCAGCTTGGTCTAAAACAAAATGGGAAGAATGAATTTGGAGCCAAATAATGCCAAAGAATATACCAGTAGTTTTTAACATCAACAAACTTAATGTTATTCCACATGTATATATGGAACGTTTATACATTTGGCAGCAAATATACATTTCAACACTATAAATAAAGTATGAGGATATGCTGTCAAACATGATTTTGTTACATTACTCGAACAAAAGACCCTAGAGATCATGGAATTCGAGTCTCTCATTTAGAGATAAGAAGATTGAGTCTCTGAATCATTGAGTGACTTGTCCTTAGTGATGGGTGACTTTGTGCAGAAGTTCAAGAAACAATATTAATTTCTTGAAATGTTTTTTTCTGACGATATGCTACTAAAATACTATTTGGACACCACTAGATAATTAGCACAGTGCAATTATTATTATTATTTTTAACAGAGGACAGTAGAAAGAGGCTAATAGTAATAGCTCTTGCTTGTTGAGTGTTTAATAAGTGCCTGTCGCTGGACTCCTTTGGTTCCCCTTAAAACAAATTGTGGGTAAATATGATTATTCCCATTCATAGACAGAGAAGCTGAACACTAGAGAAGTTAACTAATTTATTCATATTAACATACCTAGGAAGTGACAGAGCCAAAATCTGAACCCAACTACTTTGATGCATAACCACCGTGCACTTGATAAATCAACCATATAAAACAGAGAGTCTTTAAAATTATAGAAATGCTTCTTACATAGGGAAAGAGGTTGGACTGTATAAGCTTCAAGGTCCCTTTCCAATCTGAATACTTTGGCTCAGCCAGAGGCAGAGGGTGCCCTCACATCAGGAGAATCCCACCAAGCCCAGCCCTGACACACAGCCCCTACACAGCTTACTTATTGAGCTCAGAGTGCCTGGATCCCTGAGAGGGAGGCAAGATTCCAGGTGCATATATATGGTCCTTTTATATTTTAACATTCTCATGTTTCTTTCAAATGTGAATAGTTTAATATTATTTTAGTAGCAGAACAAGCTGGAGATTGGAGCACAGAGTGGGAGGGCAGGATGATTTTACAAGATAATAACGTCAAAGCTGGTCATAACCGAGGTTGGATGTGCAGAAAAACAAGTGTGTTCTGTACGAACTCCATTTTGCATGGGAAACCCTCTTCCCGCAGTACGGGTCCACTGTAGCACGGAGTTCATAAAAGTAGATAATACATTGTAGTGTAGTTCAAGGGTATGGCAACTAAACACTCTGAAATCTCAAAATTTGTTAGGCTCATGATCATTGGCAAATATAAACCCTTAAAACAGAAAGTGTGACCAAGCCACTGGATTTTTTTTTTTTTAAATGAACTGATCAAAAAAACCCAATTATTTTTTTTAAACTTTAAGCTATAGCTGCAGCTGAGATTTCACCAAGTCAACACAACATTCCAGCTACAACATCAAATGTTAAGAAGTCATACATTCATTCACCTTGCTGTTCTAAACCCTATTTAGACTTATTTCTCATGAAACTTATTCTGTGTTTCTAGTTTAAATTTATGTTGCCAAGAACAGATGGACAAGGAATGGAAACATATTCTTTCAGCTGTAGCCCGCACTAAAATGTACTTGGCTCTATAGCCTGGGTGTTAATATACGCATTTCTTAGATATATGTCAACCAGAAAACTACACTGTGGCAAGCACTAAAACCCCAGATGTGTGTCTGGTGATATTTATAAAACAACAACAACAACAACAACATTGAAGTTCATATGAAGTATTATGTATTTTGCAACTGTCTGATTCCTAAATAAGGGAAATTTTGTGCTAATCTTGCAATGATCTGGTTGATGGGAACTATTCTACAAGAAATAAAACACTTTCTCATGACAGTTAATCTGTGAGCCCTAACTTTTCCATGAATCACAGGGATTGTCTAACCCACACCATATTGCTGCTGTCTACCACCCTCCTTCCGATTTTTTTCTTTAATTTGTCTTTGTTTTTCCTCCCTGAAAAAATACCCTGAAAATCAATTCTACCATTAATAATCAGTAATGAAGATATTTCTTACAGATTTAGAAGACAGGCTTTCAGATTTTCATGTTCTTCATAACACAAAGAACTGCATAGAAATAGTGGAATATTTCCTAACTCCAGTAAAAGGAAACTGATACCATTTATTTCAGGTTAATACCAATAACGTTCAGGAAAAAAAAAAAAGAAGCTCTAAATTTGTGCTGAACAAATTTGCTTCTATTACACTTCCACATTTTGTAAATACAGTAGTCTGCAATGTCTGTGCAAAATTGAGGCTTCTTACTTATTGTCCTTGGGGGTTGGATCTTGACTGATTTCAGACAAAGATAGTTTCTATCTATGCCATTTTGAATTTTGTTTCTATATGTAGTATCATCTAAAAACATCAAAGACTTCGTCACTTCACAATCTAGCTAAAATTAGTTTACATGCAGGTCCCGCTGGGATGTCACAACCAACCAAATAAACCTACTGAATTGGTTTGCTACCTGGCTATTGATTTCATACATAAAAGATAAAGTAGTGAACTACAGCCCATGGACCAAGTCTGGCCTGCTGCTTGTTTTTGTGTGGGTTGCTAATTAAGAATGGTTTTTATCCATTAACAAAGTGAAAACATTTAAAAAGAATAATATACTGTGACATCTGAAGATCATATGAAATCAACATTTTAGTGTTCATAATTTAGCTCTTTTTTGTCTTTTTTTTTTTTTTTTTTTTTTTTTGAGAGGGGTAGAGAGACAGGGAGCAGACAGACTCTTAAGCAGGCTCCACCCCCAGTGTGGGGCCCAACATGGAGCTCAATCCCATGACCCTGGAAACATGACCTGAGATGAAATTAAGAGTCAGATGCTCAACCTACTGAGCCACTCAGGCATCCCCATAATTTAGCTTTGATTGTAGCACAGCTACATTGTTTCTTTTAGGGTTTGTTTGTTTGTTTGTTTGTTTTTGTCTATGTCTGCTTTCACACTGCAATGGCAGAGTATTTGCAACAGAGACCATACAGCCTGAAAAGCCTGAAACATATACTATCTGAACCTTTAGAGAAAAGTGTCAATCTCTAGTCAAAAGAAACATATAATTAATTAAGCCATTGAGATTTTCACTTCAGTACTGCCACTATAAATGCTAAATGGCATCACAGTGACCTGAATGAAAGGCCGAACATCATTCCTTCCTCAGTGTATGTGTCCCTGGGTAAAACAGTTTTTCTCAACCATGGAGTATCACTGCCTTTTTGTACTGTGAGGATTCTCATAATCAATTTGTTATTGCATCGTGAAATACCAAAGTTTCCAAATAACTTTGTTACAAAAAAACGAGAGGCTTAATGTTCAACATTATGCGCAGTCATTGCATCCTGGTTGGACTTTTGAGCGTGAGAAAAAAAAAGGGAGATGAAACACAGGTAGGCATGAATCACAACCAGACCTGTAAATCCAGAAGAGCTAGCTCCACCTGTGAGCGTCACCCACTGAGTACTGAGACCTCCTGACATCCTGGTATTTGGAAGTATGTGTTGATCCTGAGGAAGATACTGCTTTCACTCAGTGGGAAAAACTGCATTTCTAAAGAGTTAAATGTCTTTCCAAATGGCTCTATGGGGGTAACAGAGTTAAAAGAATCTGCCATATTTGATTTTTTTCATATTTAAAACAGACAGTCCAGAAGAGGTGCGTCAGAGGGAAGGAACTTGATGAAACAACCAAAAACTGAGTCATATTAGAGCGACATTCTTTTTTTTTTAATTAATTAATTTAGCTTGAGAGAGAGAGAGAGCACACAGGAGAGGCAGAGACAGAGGGAGAGAGATAATCCCAAGCAAGATGCACACTGTCAGCGCGGAGTCTGACACAGGGCTCAAACCCACGAACCACTGGGATCATGACCTGAGCCAAAATCAAGAGTAAGACACTTAACCAATTGAGCCACCCAGGCACCCTGGAGCAACGTTCTTAACACAGGGTCAGGTGACTCTTTAACAGTATTTCAATATAAGTGGTGTCCTTCATTATCCTATATATTTTTATGAATTTTAAAACATGCTCTGAAGATATTCAGTAGATTTCACCAGACTAACAGAAATATGACAAGAAACACTATTTTAGAGTTTAATTTGCCGCGGACTTTGTAAATGTTTTTCTGAATACTTTTAGTGCAGGGCCATTTTGTTACACAGTCAATCAGGGGGTAAAGTATACCCCCAAGAGTCAGGGATAAAGTACAGATTTGAGAACACAGGAGTAGCACAGCTAATAAGGGGGTAATATTTATTCACAGCTCAGTCTCTTCATTTTTGACAGTTATGCCCTGATAATATGTCTCATTATGTAATTGTTTCAAAATGCCATATGTGAGGGAAGAGAAAAGGACGCATTACAAACACAGACTGAATGTGGGTTGCAGCATTTTACATCTCGTAGAATATAATGTGTACTGAAGTGAGGGGAAGGAGGGGCAAGGCAGGGCATGCTTCTTTGTGACTGGTGTCCAGCAACATGCTGTGACATGGGGGGAGGCCATATCCTGGGCTATACTCACTGACTCAGCAGGGACATTTTGTATTCATCATAAATTGCTAATTATATCAACGTCTATTATGTCTTTATTTGGCCATGATGTGTCCAGGATATCTATGGAGTTGTGCCTTTGAGGGTGGGCAGATTGTATGCCTTCTAGTGATGTTTCATTTATCTAGCAATTATTGGAAACATGCCTAGAGGTCCAGAATAAACTTGTAAAAAGCCAAGGTATGTATGAAATTCATCCACGTAGGTGAATCTTTGAGGATTTTTCCTTCACATGTGCATCTATTGTCCATTGATTCTTTATTTAGATGGCTCCTCACACGCACCAATGGCCATTTTCCCTTACCTCCTAAATTAGAAAATGCAAATAAAAGAAGGTGATTGGAGAGAACTAAAGCCACTGTTTATTCATATGGACTTTGTTTCACAGCCCAAGTATGTAAACATTAAAGAAGACTTTGGGGTGTCTGGGTGGCTCAGTCGGTTAAGCGTCCAACTTCGGCTCAGGTCACGATCTCACGGTTCGTGAGTTCGAGCCCCGTGTCGGCTCTGTGCTGACTGCTCAGAGCCTGGAGCCCGTTTCAGATTCTGTGTCTCCCTCTCTCTCTAACCCTCCCTCGTTCATGCTCTGTCTCTCTCTGTCTCAAAAATAAATAAACATTAAAAAAAAAATTAAAAAAAAGACGACTTTTAGCACCTAAGGCGATATACCATGCAATTATAGGTCTATCAAGGAAGTGGGGAGAGTTTATACATATATACTCTATGCCTACTATGGGCAGCCTCTCTGCTCAGGAATTTATAGGCATTTTTTTCATTTAAGACTCCCAATAATCCTTACAAACTGATATTATTCTCCTCATTTTATTGATGAGAAAACTATGTTACTTGTGCAAGTCTTCACATGTAGTTGAAAGTCTGGTTTTCAAACTACATATGCTTGACTCCAAATTCCATGTTACTATACATACTGACACAGTAAGAAGTAACCATTAAATGTTATCACTGATGGAAGAGAAAAAAGCAACAACACTAATAGTACCACTAATACCACTAATTTTCTTACTGCTAAATCATTTCAGATGTCACTGAATGAAAATATAGAATAAAACTCTCATTCACAACGACTACTCCAGGTCATGTGTGCATTATACTCTGCAGAATCCTGCAAGGAGGCTATGAAATGCAAAATATTTTTTGGAATAATTTATATCCAAAATGGTTAAAATGAAAACACTAGAAAATTAGAGTCTGGTACATAAATGGATTAACTAGAATTATTTGGAAAATTGAGCAGCATGAAATAACCCATTCTATTTTAAAAATCTGAAAAATAAGGGGTTAAGCTACACATACTGAAATTGTATATATATATATATATATATATATATACACACACACACACACATGAGATATATATATATATATATATATACATACATATAAATATATTATGTATATATATGTGTATGTGTGTGTGTATATATATATATATATATATATATATATATATATATATATAAATCACATGCCTGCTTTTTTTTTAGTGTTTATTTATTTTTGGGAGAGAGAGAGAGAGAGACAGAGCACAAGCAGGGGGAGGTGCAGAGAAGGAGATACAGAATCCAAAGCAGTCTCCAGGCTCTGAGCTGTCAGCACAGAGCTCGATCCAGGGCTCAAACTCACAAACCCAACTGCAAGATCATGACCTGAGCTGAAGTCGGAAGCTTAACGGACTGAGCCACCCAGGTGCCATCCCCGCCCCACCACATGCCTGCTTTTATTTCATTTCATTTATTTCTTTTTTTAAAAGTGAGATACCACCAATTTTATTTTATTTTTAATTGTAAAGAAAAATTTATTTATTTTTATTTTTTTTAAATATAATTTATTGTCAAATTGGCTAACATACAGTGTGTAAAGTGTGCTCTTGGTTTTTGGGGTAGAATCCCATGGTTCATCACATGCCTGCTTTTAAAAATGACTTTTAAAGAATGGATTTGATCATGTCTTTGAAAGCCATCTGGTTTTTGAAAACAACCAGCCAGAGCTGACTATAACTTTATGTATTTTCATTCTAAAATTCTGAACTTCTCTAAATGGATCCAAAAAAAGTAAAGACCAGAAATCACAGCGTGGCATATTGTCAACAACCTCCCTTATCGGGACCAAAGTGATTCAGGGCCTGCAAATCACTTTCTTACGTGGCATACTTGAAAAGCGATCTTCACCCCGGGGCACACAATCCAAGAAATCATAAGCATTTCTTTCACAAGGCCCATAGAGAATCAGCTTAAGGACTTCCCACAGCAATCTATTGCTGCAACTGACAATGTGTATTATGACTAAATGTAAACAGAGAGTTTGTGAGCACAAGCTAGCAGTGATTCTGAACGCTGTGCTTCTGGGTTCTTGAGTCAGTTTGTTCTTGTTAAGCTTTGTGGAGGGACTGAAGGCCGTCGCTTGTTTTCTGTGTGAATGAGCCATTAGTGTGTGTGGGGATGTTTTCACAGCACCATGCCTCTGCTGCCCTCTTCCATAAACCAAGCTACCTCACGTGTCTCCTCATATTAGCACCATCACTAAACAAAGCAAGTGCTCATGAATGATGGCTGATGTCAGCAAATTCTGAATAGCTTCTGGAGGGGCATCCTGCGCCCCAACACTGATGCCTGCTAAAAGGGTGAAGTCATCAGGGAGACGACCAACTGTCTTCTCCTACGAATTAAGCAGTTCCAACAATTAAAAAAGAAACCACCCCAATTCAAATCAATTTATTAGAAGGCAGTGCCAATATTACTTTAGATATGACTTTGTAGTTTTGCATTCAGTATCCAGCAGCAATATGAAGATGTTATTTTCTTGACATAGATTACAAAATACAATGTTTTATTGTCCCCTTATTTTAGTTTCAATGATGTATGAAAAACACTTATGAAAAACAGTAACGTTTTAAGAACATGGTAATGAATTTGATCTCATTTATAAATTAATACTGAAAATTAAAATAAGAACAAAACATAATAATGACACATAGTCATTTACTGAATAACAGAGCTGGGTTTTATGTCCAGTTTATCCTGGTTACGTACAAATAGTGTACTCTTAACAAGGGATTGAAAGATTCCATTATATTGGATTGACTGTGCTTTTTCAGACCATTTGTATAAAACCCTGCTGGTCAGAAGTAAATCATACTTCAGAATAGTATTTCTTCAGAAAAGAGGCTCCATGACTAAATATAATTAAATCCCAGTAACCTTCATTTGGAATTTTTTGGTATTCATCAAATATAGAATTATAGCCTGAAATCTGGTGTCTGGCCAGAGAATCCTTGAAAATCTGCTGACTTCAGGGCTCTGCACAACAGGAATGCCACAGGTGCTGGTTAGAATAGTGTGTGTGTTTAAGGGGTTTCGTTGTTTTACAGAACTGAGGACCCCCTCCTCTCCCTTCTGCTCAGCTGAGCATAGGACGTCAGAGCAGAACTGAGACAGGAACTCTTATGGTCTCAAGTTCTAACAACACCCTAATAGCATCATTGCCTCATGGTTTAAAGATGAGCTGTTCTTGACTCATCAGTGCCTCTAGTAAAGAATGATTTGAGTCAGAAGATTCTGCTTTTTTTTCCCCTTCATTTTTTAAGGCTTATAATAGATTGTAGACAGATGAACCATCCTATCTAAAAGGCTACTTGTTAACATGTTAGTACAACTTGGTGTATACCTAGATTCTTTTATTTCATATAGATCCTTCCTTTTTTTTTCTTTCTTCTGTAGTAAGAAAACCTTATTTTATAACTTTATGGTTACAGAAAAAGAATTAAATAACATCTTGGATTACTAAATTGAATTAATGTTGACAGAAGTAGTTTTATTTGGATGGGATTTTAAAATTAATCCCACTTGTAAATACTTGTAAGAAATAAATATCCTTTGTCATGTCAATTACAAAGTTAGCAAAGAAATCCTTTCAACACATGAAATCACTTAGAAGAGAGAACTTGCAATCTACTACTGTATAGGAAATTTTCAGTATCTAGTCACCTCACCATGCTTATTAATCATGTACTGACACGTTTCCAAATAGCTTGGATTTAAAAAAAAAATAAAGAATAAGCCCTTGTACATGGACATGTTGAGGGATTCAGATAAGTACAAAAGGTCTCTGTGAGAAAGTTTCCCTTTACATTTTAAGAAACATGTCATTTTATCTTTATAAAAGAACTGTACTGATATTAATCCAACTTTCAGAAAATACAGCAACATTTGTGACTAATAGTTATGTGAAAAGTAGAAATGGAACATTCGAAGTACCTTTGCCCCCAACAGCACTTGAGTACATAGGAGAAGTTCAAATGCAAACTTTCAGATTTCCAACACTGAAAAACTAAGGACTTTATCTCCCCTTTCAAGGAGTTGCTTTGTGGGTAGGGAGAGCCCAAACCTCTTTTATAGTCCAAACTTTGTTAATATAATTCATTCTTTTCCTACCTCTTCTTATAAGAGATATATTCTTCTTAAAAGAGTTTAAAACGCTTTTGCACTGATACTGTTGTATAGTGAAAAATTATTCTATTTAGTTGTATTCTTTTAAAAGTTATTTGTTTAAAAGGGCTTCACTGTATTAGTCTTGCAGCCCTTCATACAACAGAACAAAAGCAGTTCTATGAAAGAAGTCTAAACTTGGACAAACCGTAAAAAAAAAAAAAAAGCAAAGTTCCTCTCTGTTTTTATCAAATTTGATTGCTGCAGCTGTTCCCAGTTTCTGTATTTTAAAAATAGCCTTATTCAGTGCCTTGTTGGCTAAAGGCCAGAGTGCCATTAGAACATGCTGTACGGAAAACCTCTATTCAGTTACAGATACAGAAATATATTTAAGATCAGTGGGGGTCATCTGCAGCAAACACTTGTAAAGGAAAATAGAATTTTAATGTGTTTAGACTGATCGCCACTTTTGCCACATAGTTTAAAGCTTCTGTACAGAATCTTCCTAATAACTTTTTTTTGTTGTTGTTAATTTTAGGTAAAAATGCAAAATGAGCATCAAGTTCATTGGAAAAATATTATTAGAAAGGTCCTATTTCTCAAATAGTACCCATATAATTGAGATACATATTTCAAAGAATATTACCAGTGGTTTCTGTTCAACAAGTTAGCTGGTATGCATCGATCCCGTAGAAAGGTAGGTATTATGGAGCAAAAGCTGCAAATGGAATCACAACTTCTCTTGGATGCAGGCCACCTAACCAGAGGTCACCAGGTGTGAAACAAACCAAGGTACCCAAGGAAAATGAGTCTGGAAACTCATTTTGGACTGAGGAATTTTTATCTTTGGGCTCCAAGTGTACGGGAATAGGGTCAAAGAAGTGAATTATTAGTAGAGTTTCAGACCCCTATTCTCCATCTATCCAGTTCTTCTCTTTTTCCTCAACAAATAATAGAAACTAGCATTTGGGACTAAACAGATTCATAAAGGAATGCTAATTTGAGTTCTAAGTAAGAAGAATCTGTTCCATATGGATCATCAATAAAAAAGAAAAGATTTTTGAAGCCAGGAGATGAGAGCAGTAAGAAAGAATTAGCAAGCAGAGGTCTAGGGAGAACATAGGTGAGAAAAGAAGCTTTCATTATGGAAATGAACATCGTTGCCGAGAGGTGAAACATCTGAGATTTTACTTTTTTTTGAAAGCTAACATATTAGCCTTCCACAGTTTTGGGATGGGTTGCACAAGACAGAAATCTCTGAGGTCACAAACCCAAGACTTTATTACCTACAACATTTATGTCAGTCTTTCGAACCCCAATTTACATAGGGTGAAGCAAAGAGCATTTAAATCATGGAATCGAAGGGGCATAGAGAAACTAGGCCAGCATTCTGCAGGCTTCTTAGCAAAGTGTTAGGCTCACTGTGAACCTATGGGCGGAAATAGGACAGAGACTGCTCTTATTTCCACAAGTAATGGGGATGGAGAGACGATGCTCAGGTGCTCTAGGTGCAAGGCATGGTAGAACCAAAATTCAGTGGGATTGAATTGGTAAGCAGAACCAAGCTATAATATGACTGGACCAGTGGCAGCCACTGGAATAAAGTTCTTTATTAGGCTACTAAATTAACACCACGATTGTACTATGCCATTGCTTGATGATTTCCGAAGTAAAAGCAGTAGTGATGACAAAGTGCACAGTATCTCAGAACTCTGGACAGCAATATTACCAAAAAAGACACTTGTCCTTCACTACATCCTTATAATCTCAGAAATAACAAAGACAAGAATGTCAAAACAAAAAAAAGGAGAAAAATATTAAAATCATATATTTCAGTTGCTAGGCTCGGTGCTGGGTATATAGTAGTAAGCAAGACTAAACAGAGACTCTTAATACAATCATTGGAAAGGAGAGGTTCACATTTTACTGCACATTCAGAATCGGGCATCTGTCCGGAGCTCCTGGGAGGCAACTTGCTACTGCATGGTAGGAGATATTATGGTTCCTGAAAGGTTTGAGCACTTGGATTCAGGCATTTCTGAATACAGTCATAGATTTTTCCATTACGTGAGCGAATATATCCACTTTGGCTCTTTTACAATCATTTTACATTTAAATGTTTAAACTAAGACAAACAAGTTTTGTTTAGCCAGTTGAATTGGGTTTTTCTCACTTGCAACTAAATGGTAAGTGAGTGACATTACTTCCGGTTCTAACTATTGCCAGATTCATAGTCCTCAATATACTTGGTAGTGTCATTCTCCATCACTGTCACCTTTAAGTGATTTATATTCCTCAAACAAGAACCTTGGCATTTAGCTACCCATAATCTTTATTTCCAATACTCTTTTATGCAAATTATCAGACCCTGCTCAGACTACTATTTTCTGTTCCCTTAAGTAGGCTTGATTGTCACTACTCTGCTCCCCTCAAATATGAAAGTTTTTTCGTCCTCTCCTATTTAAACTCTGTCAGTTCTTTAAGGCTCAGCTAACAACATCTTTTCTGTAATGCTTTCTCTTATGTCATCACCCTTTGCTAAATGTTGCAAAAACACGGTATCAATTATGACCCTTTGGCACTCAACCTACACTGGGAGGCAACAATCACAGAATCAAAGATTCACAGTGTGCCTCCCAGAGCGTAAGACCTAGCAGTTAAAAAATGGCACACATCACTTTGCACTTTGGTCATCTCATTGCCTAATGGTCTACATGAGACTCCTTACTGTTGACCTTGATCATTATCAATATTTTGGTCCAAGTCTGTTTTTTCCTCCACACCACTCACAAAAGCAGTCCCCATTTTGACATAACTATTATGAATTTCCAATTATCTCATTTTGTTTCATCATGATTAGGGATTTTGGCAAGAACTTTTATTTTCCTGGCTTAAGTCTCATCTCCATATTTATTTTGTTATGTTATACATATTGTTTCATAATATTACCTAACTTCCATTCATTCATTTATCCATTTACTTCACACAGCACGGTTACACAAAGCACAAAATAGATGCTCAGTAGATCAATACAGGCCTGGTAGCCTGGAAGCTACCTGAGATGTGTGTGAATGAAGTTATAGTCTGTAATCTCAAAGAGCTTATTATCCTTAAGAGAACTGATGTGCAAATAATGTAATGTAGTATACATCGTGCTACAGTAGAAATATTCAAAGTATAAGTGCGAAAAAAGGAGACTGTTTAACAGTATGGATGGTGGCTGCAGTGGGGAGAGTTGGGATATTAAGATTTTAGCCAAAATCTTTCTGGAATTGATGACATTGAAGGTAAATTTTAGTTATCTGATGTCAGGGTGAGTGAAGCTCTTCGAGGATGAGAAACATGCATGAAAATAAAATAACATTTAAATCACACGCTATGTCCAGTGAACTACACAAATCTCCATGTTCTGGCTTCCAAATAGCAGGGAGAAAAGCTGTGAGAAAGGACATAATGAGGACTCCATCAGGAAGGGCCTTATAAACCATGCTTGGTTGCTTGAATTTTCCTTGTAGTTTACTGGAGGCCAGTTAAGATTTCTAAGTGAAGCAGATAAGTGATTAGATTACATTTTAAAAAGAACATTTTGGGAGTCATGTGGAAGATGGATTGTAAGGAAGTGAGGTTGAGAAGCAGGGCGATCACTTTGAGAGAAGTGCTGAAAGAATCCCGTGAGAGATAACAAGGAGGTAAGGAAGGCTGGAGCCATGTGCAGGAGAGAGAAATTTGTTCATGAGGCAGAACTGGCAGTATCAGCACCTGGGAGGTGGGAAATGTTAGAAGGCATGGTGACACTCACGCTCAGGCTTGGGAGACAAACCAATGGCCATGCCACCAAATCAAGATGGGGGAGGGGGGTTGGGGGAAAGGACAAGTGGGGAAGTAGAAAACATGATGGGTGTGGTTTAGGATGTGCTGATATTATGGGCTCTGGGGGACATTCACACAGAGCTCTCTGAAACGCCACAGAGAGGACTGCTTGGAGAACACATGTCTGTATATTACCACTATCTCCAAATTCACTTAAAATCTTCAAGGGTAAGAATCATACATTGTGCTGCTTTACAATTTGTTGTTGTTTTGTTTGTTTTTAGATCCCCAAATGCACAACCTGGCATAGAACAGACAATCAATAAGCAAATGTTGAATTAGTAATAATGTACTGTATTAAGTACACTTGAAGTTTTCCTGATAGTGTTCCGTAACTGTTGCCAAAAGACAGACTCACCTTTGAATTTGTTTTACCTAGCTGGTGAGGAGGGGCAGGGTTGAGAGAATGGCTTATGATTTCAGAGACAGTTTTTTGAAGGGACAAATGTATTCCTTTTGATGAAAGGTAAACATTGATGGATCATCTTTTATGTGGAAGTATTTCTTCTATTAATCTGGCCCTATTTAGTTTCCCAGGGTTTTTCACGACCTAACTATACTCATAGTAATTAAGAACTATGCTTAAGCCATTGTTAGATATGTTTATTTATTTTTAAACTTGCAACCAATAACATTTCTTATGTATATGGTTTTACAGATGGGGAAAAGCAGAGAATATAAGCTATTTGTCAACAGTTATTCAGTGAGCATCTAGAGTTCTGCTCATGATATGAGAGTTCCTTTCTGTCTCTCAAGGATGCTGATGGAAAGATTCTTTGGAAAGCTGCCATTAATTAATAATATCTTGTCAAGGTAAATTTAAAAGGCAAAACTGTTGTTATCTAGCCATTCTATTTGTTGGAAACTCCTTTGTCATTATTAATTCTTCTCTATTCTCATTGTGATTCAAGAATGTTGATAATTTAATTTTTACTGACCGCTGTAAAAGTTGACATCAATTTGCTCATTCTTTGTTATCTTTTCAATAGCGTAAAAAAGTTAGGATTACGTCTGTAACAATATAATAAAGTATTATATAACTGCCTACTGAATGTTTTATTTTCAAATCTCTCCAAAAATAATTATAATTTGATAGCATTTTTAATATATAAAAATTCTTTAAATCAGAAATAGTGTGTTACTTATTTGTCATAAGATGCAATCATACCATTACACTGTTAGTTGTTAGAAGTATTTTATGAATTTTGAATTCTATTAAATGATGATTTATTTTTTCCAGATAAGTCACCATGCAAGAGGCACTTACTTATTACACGTTTTTCAGCATATGTTGCAAGTTTATTTTAATGCTGAAGAGGCACATTATGATCAAAGCAGAATTCTGCCCAATTTAAACTGTTCCAAGCTATTTTCATACATTCACTCATGTAATACTGTAAAATTTACATTAAAATGAACGCTCCTCTACAATTAAGTGATTCAGTCAACATTAAAAAAAAGGTGCAAATGTGTGCAACGTGAAAAAAAATCAACAGATGTGCGAATAATCTCTGCTTGGGGATTAGTATCAAAAAGAACAGTAGCCAAAAAAAAAAAAAAAAAAAAAGGTTCCAACTCATATTCTTTCTATACTCCAAAGTTTTTCTGCACCCATGTAAAAGGACATGCACAAAAACAATCACAATTTCCCCCTATGATGATAATTGGATTAGCCAATAACAAATTGGAGTGAGGAGCAGATAATAACCTACAAAATCAGCATTAGCTCTTGGAGATGGATACATATTTTGATTTTGCCTCATTCTCACACTCTTCTATCCTGATAATGGATACATTTCAAAAATAGCAATGATCCCCCCACATTCAGAGAAAGTTCATATGTATCTAACCACAATATTTAGCATTAAAGCATTTCAATAGGAATTAGTCAGCTAGGATACAGTAACAAAAAGAAAAGCTTATGATCCTATAGGATCTGGCCAGTGTATGCCGTTGTCCAGATTGTAAACCACACAACTCTAGGTTCACAATTCACATTCTAGTGAAAGGAATGGCACCTCCTTAAATTTTACAGAGCGGATCCTCTGCATTCACATACACTGGAGCCATGACCAGTATCATGAGGTTGTAGGACATGTGAAGAGAATTCTTTTGCATGGGATAAATGAGATCAAAGTGCTTCATAAAGCTTCATTTATGTTTCTAGGAGGTAGAGTGTGGTGGCCACCGGAAGAATGCCCAGTCTTCATCTACTTCAGTAGGTGTGGAACAAAGAGTAACTTGAAGTGTCAAGTGACAATCTGAAATATTTAGACAATCTGAAGCTTCTGGTCAAATAACAGCCATAAAAGTTACTTAAGTGTCATCCTGTTCTCTACCACCATCACCCACGACCCCCGCTCCAAGGAAATGCCAGATATTTGTCTCTTCATCATTTTAACAGAGCATTGCAGTGCCATCTATTTAAGAAAACATAAAACGAAATGTCACTAACTGACAAGGATATTCCTAAATAAGAGGAAAATGAGTTGAAATAACTGTACTTAAACATATTGTCTATTAATGTTTTTTAACTAATTAACTTTTACAGAAATCATTGATATACATTATATTAAATCAGATAAAAACAAGGAGAATGCTTTTCTTCACAAATCTCAACATTTTGTGCTAGAATGGATGAAATTTTAACACATGGAAACTTGAATAGAGAGGCTTAATGTACACATCCATGTTCAACTCTGACATGACCCAGAGCATCAACTGTTCTGATTGACTGCAGCTCTCCTACACAGTTCTACAAGTAAGCCTTGGTGAACTGAACCTTCTAAGTGTGTCTGTATGTGTGTCTAACTAGATACATGTGAATGAGGAGATGATTAGCCTGAGGTCTCTAGTTAAGTCATTGACCATACCTCATTCCATAAGACTGACTCTCCACATAGATTTTAAATTGGGAAATATAAAACGGCTGAGAAAATACAGGGCTTATGATTTGGTAAGGAGTTAATATGACTTAAATTGTCTCATGAAAATCTTCATTGGCTCTTTGCCCATGAGAACTAAGTGGTTCAAGTTCTTAGTCAACTGACTAAAAGGAAGTTTAGAGTGAATGTTTCTGGAACATTATGAAATAGCCAAGACCCATGACAGACCATTAGCATGGCGATTATTTTCTGTACAAAAATAAAGAATGTTAATAATAGTGTCATGGGTATGGGAGAGGAACATATATGCTCAGGTAGTTCAATTCAAGGAGAAAAAGAAATATATTGCTATGAGTTGTTTCCTAGCTCGGTCTCTGGTAGTTATGTGCATGGAATTCTTTGAAATTGGGAAATTTTTATTTGGAAAAACCTGAATAAGTTTTCATTGTATGTTTATATGTGTGGGCAAATGTACACCCACAAGATTAGGTGTCAACAAAAATATCATAATTTTAATTTCCTGATAATCAACTTAATTCTGCTTCTATGTTCCCATGACTCTATCTTATCAGTAAATTCCATCTGAGATATTTTAAAGGCCCATTTCCTCTCTGAAGTTTGTATAAAAGCCGGGGCAATGACAATAGCCTCTCATTCTTAGTCTGTTACATCGTCAGTGTTAATTACAGTATACAAGCTGGTCTCCTGATGCACCTGTGGGACTAAGGGAACCTTCCTGAGCCTTGGAGGCGGCCTCCCAGCTCTTCATTGGAGGTGGACAATACCTTCACAGCCCATCCGTTTGAGGATGTCATACCACCACCTCCTTGGAACTCTTCCAGGAGCCGATTATGGTTCTACTCTGTTCTCGGGACCCACCATAGTAACCCTTTCCCCTGCCTGGTCCAGCAGAACCTCTCTTTTCTCTTTCTTCATTCGTAAAATCTTCCACTTTGTTTGGAGTCTCAGAACATCTCTTTAGGGAGCAAGAGTCACAAATACTTGGCCAGATGGACGAATATGGTCCACAGGATTGTTTGACTTATACCCCACTGTGTTATAAAATTTTAAGTTGTTGCTAACTTTGTTTATTCTGTCAATTTTTTCTTTGAAAAAAAAAACTTCATTGAGGTATGATTGTTATACAAAAAGCTGTATATATTTAATATATAGAATTTGACAAGTTTGAAGAGAAGTATATACCTATAGAACCATCATCACAATCTATGTCATAAATATATCTTTCACTTCCAAAGGCTTCCTCCCTTCTTTTTTTTGCCAATAAGAACACTTCTTATAAGATGTACACCCCTAGCAAATTTTAGGGATACAATACAGTGTTATTAACTATAGGCTCTATGCTTTACACTATGTATCTGTGAGTTCTTTTTTTTTTAATGTTTTTATTTATTTTTGAGACACAAGAGTGTTAGCAGGGAAGGGGCAGAGAGAGAGACAGAGAGAGAGAGAGAGAGAGAGAGAGAGAGAGAGAGAGAGAGAGAATCAGAAGCAGGCTCCAGGCTCTGAGTTGTCAGCAGAGAGCCCTATACCAGAGCTCTAACTCACTGACCGTGAGATCATGATCTGAAGTCAGATACTCAAATGACTGAGCCACCCAGGTGCCCCTCTGAGTTCTTCTTATGCAACTGAAACTTTGTACCTGTGACCAACACTTCCCTGTTGCCCCTGTTCAGAGCCCTGGATAACTACCATTCTATTCTGTGCTTCTGTGAGTCTGACTATTTTAGATTCCTCACATAAGTGGGATCATGGGATATTTGTTGTTCTGTGCCTGGCTTATTTCCTTTAGCATAATGTCTTCCAAGTTCATCCATGTTGTCACACATGGCAAGACTTCCTTCTTTTTTAAAACTGGATAATATTCCATTGCATGAATAACCTACATATATGTACTTTATCCATTTATCTGTTGATGGACATATAGGTTGTTGCCACATCTTACCTATCAGAAATAATGCTGCAATGAACAACTGAATACATGTATCTCATCAAGATCCTGATTTCAATTACTCTGGATCTATACCAAGAAGTGGGATTGCTATATCATATAATAGTTTATTTATTTTTTTCATTTTTTGAGGTACCTCCATACTATTTTCCACACTGGCTATATCAATCTACATTCCCACCAACAGTGTACAAGGGTTCCATTTTCTCTATATTCTTGCCACCACTTTTTTTTTAAGTAATAGCCATTGTAACAGGTGTGAGGTGATATCTCACTGTGGCTTTATTAGTGGTACTTAGTACCTTTTCATACATTTATTGGTCATTGTATGTCTTCTTTTGAGAAATATCTATTCGGGTCTTTTTTTTTTTTAATCAGGTTATCTGGGGGTTTGTTTATGTTAAGGAGTTGCAGGAGTTCTTTATAAATTTTGGATATTAATTCCTTATCAGATATATATACAAATATATATGTACAAAACATGTACAAATATACATACATATATATACAAATATATGTACACATATATATACACACAAGTATTTTCTCACATTATGGTTAACACGTTAAAAAATAAGTAGATTTCCACATAAACATGTACTTCTGAGTCTCTTGAAAGACTAGAGGATCTGGCAACATTGAGCCAATTTGCTCTCCTTGCAAATCTCCTCATCTTAGGCAAAGCAATGCCCTTTACAATTCAACAAAGTCCCTGCCTAGAATATTTCACTTCTGGCTGCACCAAGCATTTATGATTTTGTCTTCCGAGCTTAGAATACTAACTGCAAAAAGCCCCAGAGCCAAAATGTGGAAAATCCTTACCACATCCATAAAACTTAGAATGGCAGACTATAGGTAGGCAATAATAAGAAAATGAATAACAAACAAAATGAATAATAACAAAATGTACACATACATATTATATTTTAGACAGAGATGCAGACAGATGGATAAATATAAGCAAGGAAATCTATAGACTGAATAAGATCATTTCTGATATAGAACACTAACCAGATGATAATTTAATAATGCACATATTCAAAAGAAAAAAAAAAGTTATGTGCTAACTACAAGCCATCAAATCTTTACAGAATTGATATTACTGAGATGAATTACACGGCATATATTCTCATAGAGATACTAGTCTCATAAAAAGAGCAGGTGGTGTATAGAATACATATAGGCAAGCAGTTCATTAAAACACACACTGAAAAATGTGATAGGGGTTATAATAATGCTAAGCTCAAGATGCTAGGTTGCTTTTAGGAAAGGAAATTAACCAACCTTATAGAAAAGTTTCTCAGAGGAAGCTAAGTGTCAGCAAAAAACGAAAGAATGAGTCTGAGCCGGGTGAACAGGTAGGCAATGGTGGTTTCAGGCAGGGGAATAGTATGTGCAAAAAAACAGTGAAAGGTGAGATAAACCCTGATGCTTAAAATGACCTAGAAATTGTTCAATTTGGCTGGAGCAGAGAATTTCATGGGGTATGAAGGAAACAGCAAGTAGGGTCAAAGAGCAAGCAGGTGCATGTATACAGAATTTTATAAATCACATTAAAGAGTTTGGACTTATATGAAGGCTATTGCTCCCCCCCCCCCCCCATTGAAACACTGAATACAGTACACAACATAATAATCAGATTTTTGGTGCTGAGAAATCATATGGCTCCTTCAAAGTCTAGTTTCTTTAACTGTAAAGTGGAAATAATGTCATATACTCTTCTGGCTTCATTGGATTGTTGCAAAGATCAATTAATGATATATGCAGAAGCCTGGCAAACTCTAAGATATAAGTAAACCTTATATTGGTTAAAATTTATTTAATGCGTTAACTGTTTTTGCATGAGGCGGCTGAGCAAGATCCCTGATAGATTAATAAATTGTATTATATAGAACACTAGCAGTAAAGTACAATGTGAATAAGTTACTACCATCTAGTCAATTAGGAGAAAGACAATATGAT
Organism: Felis catus; assembly: GCF_018350175.1. Taxonomy (NCBI): domain Eukaryota; kingdom Metazoa; phylum Chordata; class Mammalia; order Carnivora; family Felidae; genus Felis; species Felis catus. Next base: position 107,228,054 of record NC_058369.1, read on the forward strand.
AGGAAAAATGAGCCTTAGAGTAAAAAATGAGATAGAGGTTATAGATGTTGCAAATAACTTTTAATTTACCTTTTCTCTTATTATATTGTTACTCTTATTTAAGGTGTTGAAGACGTTTGTCCTTCTTTCTGCCTAATACTTTAAGTTTTAATTTAAATACCAGTCAGGTAACATACAGTGTAATATTAGTTTCAGGTGTACAATATAGTGATTCAATCCTTCCATACATCACCCGGTGCTCATCACGATAAATTCCCTCCTTAATCCCCATCACCTATTTCACCCACCCTCCCACCCACCTCCCCTCTAGTAACCATCAATTTGTTCTCTATAATCAAAAGTCTGTTTCTTGGTTTGCCTCTCTCTTTTCCCCTTTGCTCATTTATTTGTGGGTCTTAAATTCCACATATGAATGAAATCATATGGCATTTGTCTTTCTCTGTCTTATTTCACTTAGCATAATACTCTCTAGCTATATGTACGTCATTGCAAATTCTGCCCGATATTTTTTAAGCAACCTCCCTCTGTTTCATGAACATAAATTCTGCCTTCAGGAAAGGCAGAAGCTCACTCCCTTTGCCTCCTTTGGGGTCAGCATGTGATCTAACAGCGTGTGAACCATCAGTGTGTGATACATCAGTAGGTAACCCTTCACAGTGTGACCCATTAGACAGTAATTCACCTGCATGTGACCTATGCTTTGCCAATCAGGTGCACTAATGCAAAACTTTAGTTTGGAAGTCAGTGGTGAAGGAGGAGGTGCCAGGAAGAAATGACTTCGACCAGGATGGCACGGAGTTATTCTGTTCTCTGACAGAGTAGTGTCAGAGGCCCTGGGGTAGCATCCTGTCTCCAACATCTCTACATTGAGGTGTTATACTTGTGCACGGAAGCAATGACCGTAAAGTTTCCTATGGACAAGTCAGGTGATGTAGTCCGTGTGTGGTTTCTGGCCGAGTGGCTTTTAAGCCTAATTTTCAGTCCTTTGAAGAGGTCCTGGGGCTCCTATTAAACACATTTCTTTTTTTCTTACACAAGCGAGACATGATTCTGTTGTTTGCAACTAAAAACCCTGACTGATATCTGTGTCAAAGCAAAACTATGATATTTATCCTGAAATGGCAAACTTTTTAGTTCTACTCCCTTATTGTACTTGGGAACTAGGACATGAACACAGCAAGGGTGAGAGTATAAATGTGGGACAAAAGAAAGAACTGGATCCCAATGCTATATCCTCAAAGTAAAACAGATTTTTAAAAAATTAACAACCTTAAAAACTTAGTAGGACTTATTAACATAATTTCTCATGTGACCCTTGAACATTTTGTTTCTTCTCAGGAAGGTTTTGCAGTGAGTAAACGTGCAAGCTTTAAAATAGGAGTCTGAGTCCAGATTGCTACTCCTTAAGTTGTTAATTGTGTGATCTTAAAAAAAAAATATTTTATCTTTGCGAGCACCTGTCCCTTTCCCTATAAAATGAAATAAAAATACCCAGTGAGATGGGGCGCCTGGGTGGCTCCACCAGTTAAGCATCCGACTTTGGCTCAGATCATAATCTTGTGGTTTGTGAGTTCGAGCCCCACGTTGGTCTCCGTACCGACAGCGCGGGGCCTGGAGCCTACTTTGGATTCTGTGTCTCCCTCTCTCTCTCTGCACTTCCCCTACTTGTGTTCTGTCTCTCTCTGTCTCTCAAAAATGAATAAATGTAAACAAAAATTAAAACAGAATACCCAGTGTAAATATTTTCAAGACTCTTTATGCCATGCTTGGTACAGGACAGACATTCAATAGTTGCTTGTTAACATCATAAACAATAACATTTTGTAGAACTAGAAAAGTTCTACAAGGATGGAACAAGTATATTGAGTATTGGTACTCTGGATTCTTGAACTGTGATGGGAGTGCAGTATTAGAACTCCTTAAAAACTTGAAAAGAACACAGGCTAGTCTAGGATAAACAAGTATATTCTATTTAACATTCACATTTGAAATAGGAGGCAGGAACTATTAATGGGAGTTCAAGTTCTACCACGAATAGCTTCTACCCATTTCACTGACTGCCAGGCATTGCCAGACAGCCCCAATTTCCCCCTCTTTATAAATTTTCTCCTTCCCTCTCCCTTTGAAGTTATTAATGTTTCTTTGAGCCTGTGTGTACACAAATGCTAGCATTTCTGTATTGAACACAAGAGTTCAAAATGAAGAGTTCAAACTGTTGCATTAATTTTAGAGTATCTTTGGAAGCAGGCTTTTATTTCTTTCTTCATTTTTCTTCATTCGAGCCTTATGCATTTAATTTTGGAATGCAGGAGTACAAGTAGCCTCGGCGGCTAACTACATTCTCTAATTACTCACTGAATTCACTACTAATATTTGCTCAGTCCTATCCTAGTGCTCCAAGAATTGTCTGAAATAAACAAAAGGCCATTCAAAGCCACGTGGGTATAGCTAGTTTTTATTATTATTATTTTTTTTTCATTTACCTCTTTGCTTCTTCATTCTTTCTTTTGTAGTCTCTTCTCTCTACTCCATCCCTAAGTAGCTGGCTTCTTGGTAGCCTATGTGTTTTACACAATGGATTACTAAATTAGCAGAGTAATATTGATACAATGGCCCTCGTCGTTTCTCTTTTCTCTGTGGGGTGCATGTGTAACTCCCTAACAGAATACAACCATGGCTATATGCAGAGTGGAAACAAGCAGGACATGAGTATAAACCTGGAAAACTATTACTACTGATGAAAAAAAAAAACTTTAAAAACCATCACCACTCATCAATTTTTAAAATGTAGTGCATGTTTAAACATTTATTTGTTTCAAATGAATAATGAAAGGCAGTTCTATCTTCCCCAAACCAAAATTAAGTAGCACTGAAATTTCTTTTCATAGAGTGATATATTTCAAAATTAGGTATTTGGAAAGATACAGATACTGCTTGCAACTATAAAAACAAGATCAAAACATTTTGATGCCCTTTTCCCACTTCAGTAGGACAGCAACTACACAAGGCTATTCTCTAGAGTAATGATCTTCCCTCCCTCCAAGGGTTTTTTTTATCCCATATTCAGGAGGTCATATCCAGTCTTCAGCTGCACAAAGCTCCAGTCCTATTAATTTAAAATGGGGGTTTCAGAGGTTCACATACAGGAAAACCTGCTTCTTAAGAGGTAAGCTCTATCAAAATCCTATTTGAAGAAAAAAATGAGAATATACCTTTGAGAAAAAAAATCTATTTATATAATTTGTCTTCTTCACTATTAAGGAATAAAAGCTTACAACAGAAGTTAATAATATATCTTTTGCTGAAACATAGTTCAGTTTAGCTCCATGTTTTCATAATATTGGTTTTTTTTTTTTGGATCTGGTATTATTTTTGTCATCATCATCATTGTTAAGCTATCTGACAGATACAAAAGGTTATTCACCCTATGGCTGTCTCATTTAAAAAAAAATGTTGCACATTCATCGAAAAGAATAAAAGAGATCTGGTTGAAGACGCAGGTGCACTAATAAATGGGTGGTCTTTGGATTACAGTATTTATGTGCACGATGGCAAAGCTGAACAGAAACCTAAATGTTATACACACAAAGTGGTACAACAAGAACATCTGTGTTGGGGGGATTGAACTGGCATGGCTAACACCTCCAGTGCCAGGTGCAAAGGAAATTTCAATACAGCTTGAGTAATCTTGACTGCTAGCATCTGCCTGCATCAGATTATCTCCTACGTTCCTAGTCCACCACTATCCATTAGAGTATTTATAAGATACATCTGGTGGTGCAATGGCCAAGCAAGAAGTAGCGATGCCTCCATTACTGGGGGCAAATGCCCGACTCTTTAACTCAACATAAAGGCAAACAGGAATTCTTTTCAGGTCCAGGGCAGCCAGCCAATTCTACAAGACTGATTAGCAGACGGCACTCCAAAAATATGGCTGCTCTGGCTTTTCAGTTTAGTCAGATGTATATCCATGTGCATAAGGTGGAGAAGGTTAATTCTTCACTTTTAAATTATGTCTTTAAATATTATTTCTAGGAAATAATAATTAAAACAGAGTTTTAATGTACTGCAAGAATCATAACAGAGTTTTAATGTGACTTGGCTCAGTCTAACGTCCCAACATACATCTAATTTTCAGAATCAATAATTATGGTAGGTATGAGAATGGTGGAGATCCTCCAACCAGTGGTCTCCACATAATGAAGCTTCACATGACCAACAACCCATTTTACACAAAGATTATGTCTCTTTCTTCAAATCTGCAAATCACCCTTATCTCTAATATATGTCCATGCCACCTACAGCAGAGAAAGTAGAAGTCACCAGATCAGCCTGACTTCAACACTCTATCAGCTTACAGCTGCACACATCACCACCTGCCCTTTCCCCTTTGCCTCTGCTTCATGCTGGAAGAGATTTATGGGTTCTTGACCTTTACAAAGCAAGCCCACCTCCTTCTGCTTTATATCCTTAATTTTACTGATTTTTTACGCACTCTCCCTCTCCCCGGGTTCCTTCCCATCTGAATCTCAAGCTGCTTTTAAGCCACTTGCTTAGAAGAAAACCTCTGGATGGCCTATTCCCCTACAACAGTCACCTTCACCACTGCTCTCCTCTTTCTCAACCAAACATCTTTTCAAGTTTCTGACTTTGTTCCCCTCCTACTCACCTCTCAAACCATTAAAATCTGGCTTCTTTCCTCAACATTCCATTAAAATTCGTCATTCATTTTGTAAGTCACATCTCTTCGTGCTGCTAAAATCAAAGGACTTCATTATCTTAATAAGATACTTCAGCAGCATTTGGATGTGTGACCACTGCTTCTTCACGAAGTCTCTTTCCTTAGCCCCTGCTTTTGTGACATTCACTCCCATGTTTTGTTTGGTTTTGCTTATTCCTGCTATTTACTATCTCCTCTGCTGAAGTCAGATGCTTCACTGAATGAGCAACCGAGGCACCTCAATACCTATTCATTTTTAAAGTTCTCAATCTTGGGGCACCTGGGTGGCTCAGTCGGTTGGGTGGTCGACTTCAGCTCAGGTCATGATCTCGTGGCTCATGAGTTTGAGCCCTACGTCAGGCTCTGAGCTGTCAGCACAGAGGAGCACTGAGGAGCCTGCCTCAGATTCTCTGTCTCCATCTCTCTCTGTTCCTCCACTGCTCATGCTCTGCTTCTCTCTCTCTCTCTCTCTCAAAAATAAATTTAAAAAATTTAAAACATTTTAAAGGTTCTCATCCTTCCAAATTTCACTACCATCCACCCAACTGATTAAGCCAGGTAACCTAGGTCAACTGTGACACTTTTCTTTCTCCTTTCCCAAATCTATCAATGGTCAAGAATTCCCAATTAACTTTTACTTATTTCTTATTTGTTTATTAAAAAATTTTTGTTAACATTTTTGAGAGAGAGAGAGACAGAGTGCAACTGGGAGAGGGGCAGAGACGGAGGGAGAGACAGAATCTGAAGCAGGCTGCAGGCTCTGAGCTGTCAGCAAAGAACTTGATGTGGGGCTCGAACACATGAACTGTGAGATTATGACCTGAGCCAAAGTGGGATATTTAACCTACTGAGCCACCCAGGTGCCCCCAATTAACTTTGAGAAATTAAACAAGTTATAAACAAATATATACTTTACACAAAATGGCAACTTTCACCATCACTCCTAATCATTTGTCCATCTCTGTCTCTATCCAGAGGTAAAATTAATTATGAACTGGGTGTATATTCATCCAAATATCTTGTCCCTCTTCTATGTACTCATATATGTACTGGTTCAATTTCAAATATATGGATTAATTTGTATGTCAGTTAAAAAAAAGGCAAAAGGTAGTGTACTCTGTAATTGAGTTTATTCAGACAAAAACATGTCCTAGGGAGGTATTTTTGTATATATAGATTTATATAGATTTGTTTCATTTTATTTTATGTTATTTTATTTTACTCTATTTTATTTTATGTTGAGAGAGAGAGAGAGAGAGAGAGAGCGAGCGCACAAGGGCATGAGCGGGGGAGGGGCAGACAGAGAGGGACAAAGAGAGAATCCCAAGCAGGTTCAATACTGTCAGTGCAGAGCCCAATGTGGGGCTAGAATTCACAAACTGTGAGATCACGACCTGAGCAGAAACCAAGAGTTGAACGTTTAACCAACTGAGTCGCCCAGGTGCCACTAGATTTGTTTCATTTTAATTAATGCATAAAGTACCACAATATTAACATTCTACTGTTAGACTTTCTTTTATTTAAAGTTAGGCTTTATCTTTTCTATTACAATGCTGCAATGAATATATTTATGCAGAGCTTCTTATATGAGTGTTTTTCAAGGTTGAAGAATACAGGTTTGAAAGCTACTGGCAGGTTACACTCTCACAAGTAGCCCTGGAAAACTATTCTGCATGGATTTGTCACATTTTGGTATATCTGGGGTGTAAGGCTTGGTCCTTTTTCTGCATTATCTTTTCAAAGTTGAATAGTGAAAAGGCTTGAAAAATAACATGTCTCTTTGTGGGGCAAAAGGGAGGCAAGCTTACTCTACAGTATACTAATGCTTTCCCCACGCTCAGGAAGGTTCTGCAACACCACACATTGCATAGACAGATGTTATTTGGCCCCATTCATGTTGTCCTGTGGCAATTACAATTTGGGAACCAGTGCCAAAAGGCTGATATTCTGATTACTGCTATTGTTATGAGTAATACACTATACTTCATCTCTAACTCAGAAGTTGTGTGCCTTCTGCCAGCATTCATGAAACTGACAATGGCCACACAGTTTATGTTCTAACCATAAGAGTATGCAGGATATAATATTCCCCACATTATAGCCCATAATTGATAGGAGTGAATTTTTCTTTTTTATGTCCAGTAAAATAGAAGAAAAAAATGATACCTCACTGTTTAGTCTGAATTTCCCTGGTGATCAGTATAACGAAGTTACACATTTCTTTCTTCCTTCACTTTGATTTGCTTCTTCCCAAGGACTCCTCCTACTTACTTCCATTTGTTCATCTCTGATATCACCATCCTAGTTTAAAGTAATTGTAATAGCTTCCCAACTGGTTGCCCCACATCTACTTAGTCTCCCTCAAATGCAGACCTGATCACACCATTTCTCTGCTTAATAACACTTAGTCTTTGAGATTACACTTACAATAAAACCCCAAACCCAGATTATCTTCACCCTGCTCACCTCCCTAGCTCTGACTCTTGCTATTCCTGTCTTCATTTTCGGCAGAAAACTTAACTGTTCACTTTCTTGAATATGTCTCACTCTTGTTTTCAGGATGTTCATCCAGTTACAAATCAAATTTCATGTCATGTCCTATTTCACATTCATGCTTTCAAAGAAATTTGTTACAATTTCAGGTTGTGAAAATAAATTTTTAAAAACCCATGTGTTTGGGTTGCATATTGTATCACAGATAAAAGAAAAAGTATAGGAAGAAAATATATAGACATGTTATGGGAAGTTATTTCTGGGTAGTGGTATACATACATATTTCTCATTTAGTTGTTTTCCATATTCCTCCCTTTTCTGCAACAAGCATTTTGCTCTATTAGAAAACATATTTCTAAAAACTTGCCTCTTTGTATTTTGCTCTAGCACATAATTGCAACAGAACAAATAATAAAGTTTCCGATGCAGCATCTGATTCTTCCCATAAGAAGGTAGCACAATTTTGAAAATATCAAGAGAAGATAAAGGGAATGAACTGCTTTATTCTCACTTAAATTAACTTTGAATCAAGAAGCTGTGAGGAAATAAGGCATTGAATTGAGAGGAAATTCCACTGATGGCTTCTTAGGTTTTAGAGTCCCATGGTACTGTTTTGGCTTCCATTTATGTCTCCCTCTCTATCACTGTCCTTTCCTCCTCCTCCCACTCAACATTTAATAAGCACTATCTGAGAGCCAGGATGCTGCTAAACAAGTCAAAGGAGTTCATGGTGAAATGGAGGAGTTCATCTATAAAGACCTATTCTCATCATGATGGCAAATGATAAGAAAAAACATGAAGGCAATGACTGTAATTAGAGGTAGCATTTGAGTAGAGTCTTGAGGAAAATGTAGACACTTGCTTGGTTGCTGAGGGATGCAGTGAGATTTTTCATACAGGGTAAACAAGAAGAGAATTTCAAGTTAGGGCAAATGTAAACAATTTCACAGGAAAGTTACCTATAATATTGGGATGCATGTACGACAAGGTGGTTAATGACAAACCTGGGTTTTACCCTTTCCTCAAGGGTAAAATATAGGCAATATATTAAAAGCATCTCACAAAGTAAAGGGCCCCAGTGTAATAATATACCTTAGCTATTTTCCCTCTTCTATGTCTCATATGAAAATTCCCTTCTCTCAAATTTCCTACCAGTCTATTTGTGAAAATGAACCCAGAATAATAATGATGGTAAATCAAAAATAATTATCACAAATATGTTGAACATTTAATAAGGGCAGTTAGTGTACAATAGTTTTATATGTTTAATCTCATTTACTCCTCAAATAGACCCACAAGGTGGATACTAGTATTATCCCCATTTTACAGAAGAGACACAGAGCTAATTAACTGATTTAATTAATAGTGGAACTAGGGTTTGAAAGAAAACATTCTGATTTTGAATTCAAGCTCTTATTTTGATGAAATTACTAGAAATGTTATTTCTCTGTGGACTGAAAAATATGTACATAAAAAGGCTTGAAAGGCAGGCATTTTATTCACTAAAGTCAAACGTTTTCAAACATATTTGTTTATATAATTTTAAGCTTATTTCCCTCTATGTGTGTGTCACTGTGTACATATGGCCTGGATACTATTTCTTTAAGCAGACTGATTTGCAGATTCATTCACAAATAATTACCAAGCTCTTATTACGTGTTAACCCTATGCTAGGACTTTAAAGGGTTGAAAGCAAGTAAATACTATTTTTGCCTTACTGGAGTTTGCTGTCCAATAAAGATAACAGATTTAGAACAGAAACTAAGGTATAAAATTGTAAATTATAATGAATACTATGAAGGAAATGAAAAATAATGCCATGATGAGAACAAATAATAAGGAAAGATAATTTTGATAAATCTCTTTCTTTAATTTTTTTTTTAATGTTTATTTATTTTTGAGAGACAGAGTGTGAGCAGGGGACCGGCAGGGAGAGAGGGAGACACAGAATTTGAAGCAGGCTCCAGGCTCTGAGTTGTCAGCATAGAGCCCTACGTGGGGCTGAACCCACAAACTGTGAGATCATGATCTGAGCCAAAGCTGGGCACTTAATCGACTCAGCCCCTTAGGCGCCCTGATATTTCTTTCTTAATCTTGTTAACCTCACCAGAAACTGGAGGTAAGGAATGTGAGCAGGAAGAAGTAAAATGGCACTGGTAAGATGTTAAAATGCTTAAATCTCAGTAACGCCAAAGTTTTTTGGACATCTCAAGTCCACACTAGTGTATTGTTATGCCATAAGTAATAAATTTTGTTTAAAATATTATTATAAACTCAAATTATAGAAGGAAAGATGAGCATATGAAAATACATATGGTAAGTTACCACCTGTATCAATCAATATGTGGGGAAGGGATTTGGGGGGGGGGTGATGTGTGTGTTCAGAAAATAAAATGCAAGATTTGCATCTTGAAGAATATACTGGGCATAGTTATCTCTGAAATATGGAATCATGAATGATATTTTGTTCCTTTTCAACACTATATATTTTCTATTTAATTAGTCTTATATATTATATTTAATAATAAAACAAAAGTACATTAAAAAATCCTTCTGAACCTCTAACCTGACTTATTTCATTTGCCCATTGAATGAGAACTTGAATGGATTTATAAAGTCACTTTTTCTTTACATTCCAACCTATACATCAAATGATGAGAGAAAGGGCTAGAGGGTTTCTAAGGTCCCTTATAAGTCCAAAGTGTATTATATATTTAAAGGATATACATGAGGATTCTGAAATGCCTTTTTTCAATTTATAAGATTTTGTTTGTTACTTTGGCATGACACTGAATATTATACAATCAACACATTTCTCCTAAATATAAATGTGTTAAATTCATGACATGGACCCTTGTTCTCCATTAGCACAGGTTCTTGTGGGGCTGGATAATGGGCATGATGATGCCTTATTTTCAGACTATGGGTCTCTAGGGTAGCACATTTTTTTTTTTTGATTTAAGTATAATTAACATAAAGTGTTATGTTAAAGTAAATAATACCATCATTCAAAAATTCTGTACATTTCTCAGTGCTCATCAAGGTAAGTGTACTCCTAATCCCCTTTACCTATTTCACCCATTCCCCCACCCCCCGCAACCACAAGTCTGGTCACTGTATTTAAGACTCTGGTTGTTTCTCTCTCTTTTTTTTTCTTTGTTTGTTTATCTGCTTTGTTTCTTAAATTCCACTTGAATGAAATCATATAGTATGTGTCTTTCTCTGACTGACTCATACCAATTAGCATTATATCCTCTAGGTCCATCCATGTTGTTGCAAATGGCAATATTTCATTCTTTTTGTATATTACACACACACACACGCACACACACACACACACACACACACCACATTTTCTTCATCTATTCATCTATGGATGGGTACTTGGGTTGCCTCTATATGTTGGCTATGTTAATAATGCTGTGATAAACAAAGGAATACACATATCTTTCTGAATTAGCATTTTTGTTTTCTTTGTGTAAATACCCAGTAGTGAAATTACTAGATCATACGGTATTTCTACTTTTTTTTTTTTTTTTTTTTTGACGAACTTCCATACTGCTTTCCACAATGGCTGCAACGATTTGCATTCCCACCAACAGTGCATGAAGGTTCCTTTTTCTCCACATCCTCACCAACACTTGCTATTTCTTTCTTTTTTTATTTTAGCCAGTTTGACAGATATAAGGTTATATTGTGTTTTGATTTGCATTTCCTTGATGATTAGTGATGTCGAGAATTTTTTCATGTGTCTGTTGCCCATTTGTATGTATTCTTTGGAAAGATATCTATTCATATTGTGTGCCCATTTTTAATAGGATTATTGTTGCTTTCTTCCTGTTGAGTTATAGAAGTTCCTCATGTATTTTGGATTTTAACTCCTTATTGGATATATCATTTGCAAATATCCTCTCCTATTCAGTGGGCTGCCTTGTTGTTTTGTTGGTGGTTTCCTTCACTGTGCAAAAGCTTTTAAGTTTGGTGTAGTCCCAAAAGTTTAATATTCCTTTTGTTTCTCTTGCCAGAGGAGACATACCTAAAAAAAAAATGTTTCTACAGTCAATGTCAAAGAAATTACTGCCTGTGTTCCCTTCTAGCAATTTTATAGTTTCAGGTCTCACATTTAGGTCCTTAATCCATTTTAAGTTGTATTTGTTTAGTATTGTATAAGAAAGTGGTCCATTCTTCTGCATGTAGCTGTACACTTTTATCAGCACCATTTGTTGAAGAGACTGTCTTTTCCCCATTGTACATTCTTGCCTCTTCTGTTGTAAGTTAATTGACCTTGCAAGAATGGGTTTATTTCTGGGATCTCCATTCTGTTCCATTGATCTATGTGTATTTTTGTGTCATTTTATACTGATTTGATTACTGTAAATCTGTAGTATACTTTAATAACTGGGACTGTGATACCTCCAGATTTGTTCTCCTTTTTTGAGATTTTTTGGCTATTTGGGGTCTTTTATGGTTCCATACAAATTTTAGGATTATTTGGTATAGTTCTGTGAAGAATGTTGATGGTAATTTGACAGGGATTGCATTAAAACTGTAGAATGCTTTGAGTAGTATAAATGTTTTAACAATATTGTTTCTTTCAACCCATGAGCATGGAATATTTTTCCATTTGTTTGTGTCATGAATTTCTTTCATCAATGACTTAGTTTTTGGAGTATAGGTCTTTCAACCTGTCTTTCCTTGGTTAAATTTATTCCTAGGCATTTCATTATTTTTGTTGCTTGCAAATGGGATTGTTTCCTTAAATTTTCTTTCTGCTACTTCATTAATAGTCTGTAGAAATGCAGCTAATTTCTGTACATTAATTTTGTATCCTGCAACTTTAATGAATTTGTTTACCAGTTCTAGCAGTTTTTTTTTTTTTTTGGTGGAGCCTATCAGGTTTTCTATATACAGTATCATGTCATCTGTAAATAGTGAAAATTTTACTTCTTCTTTACCCTTTTGGATGCCTTTTCTTTCTTTTACCTGTCTGATTTCGGTGGCTAGGGCTTTCACTGCTGTGTTAAATAAAATTGGTGAGAGTGGACATCCTTGTTTTGTTCTTGATCTTAGAAGAAAAGCTCTTAGTTTTTCTTGAGTATGATGTTAGCTGTGGGTTTTTCATAATGGCCTTATAGTGTTGAGGTATGTTCTCTCAAAACCTACTTTGGTGAGAGTTTTTATCATGAATAGATGTTGTACATTGTCAAGCGCTTTTTCTGCATCTGTTGAGATGATCATATGTTTTTTATCCTCTCTCTTGTATCATGTTGATTTATTCGTGAATATGGAACCATCCTTGCATCTCACAAAGAAATCCTACTTGATCAGGGTGAATGATTTTTTAAAAAGTATTGCTGAATTTGGTTTGCTAATATTTTCTTGAGGATTTTTGCACCTGTGTTCAACAGAGATATTGGTCTGTAGTTTTCTCTTTTTTTTGTAGTGTCTTTATCTGGTTTTGGTATCAGGGTAATGCTGGTGTCACAGAATGAATTTAGAAGCTTTTTTTTCTCTTCTATTTTTTAGAATAGTTTGAGGAGAATACGTATTAACTTTTCTTTAAATATTGGGTAGATTTCATTTGTGAAGCCATTTGTTACTGGACTTCCATTTGTTCAGAGTTTTTTGATTACTGATTCAATTCTGCTGCTAGTAATCAGTCTGTTCAAATTTTCTATTTCTTCTTAATACATTTTCCAAAGTTGTATGTTTTCAGCAATTTATTCACTTCTAGGCTGCCCAATTAATTGGTATGTAATTTTTAATAATATTTTCTTATAACCTTTTGTATTTCCATGGTGTTGGTTTTTTATTTCTCCTCTTTTATTTCTAATTTTATTCATTTGAGTCCTCTCCTTTTCTTGATGAGTCTGGCTAAATGAAACCAGGAGCTTATTCTTTGAAAAGATAAAACTGATAAATCTGAAGTGTTATTTGTGCATTGGATTTTAAAAGGTAAATGCAATTCAAACTTTTATTTATAAATGATACATTTTCTAGTAATAATTTTAATAATTATAACTGTCAACTAATTTTCTCTGCCTTTAACTGAATCCAATGGTTAGACTTTTGTTTTCTTCCTTGATACATGGATGTTTTTCTAGATATCACATCTCTGAAGCTAGTACTCTAGCTGCAATTCTCGTAATTTTACCTTTTACCATTTTCATTAACCTTTAGGAAAAGCAATCATCAACAATATTCTTTGTAGTTAATCCGGACAAGCATTCTAAAGTATTACAAACTTTTGTGATCACTGACAATGATTAATCATGTTAGATTATATACAAGTCTATGGTGAATAGTCATAGTGGGAATTCCAAAGACTTATTTAGAACAATTATGGACAACAGAAGAAGAGATCTTAAAATAAGCTAAAAGCATGAGAGATGCAAGTAAAAAAATGATGGGATCACTCTTCCACATATAGACTTGTATGAAATGTTCCACATAGGGCTCAAACTATCTACCCCCTTGACAGAAAGTTATATATCTTTCAAGGCAAAGGATTGTGTACCATTCTTTTTTTTTTTTTTTTTCATTTTCCTTTTCTTTTTTTCTTCCTTCATCCACTGAGGTATAGGTGGTGACATCTCTACTGGTTATAACTCCATGTTCCTGCCCAGACCCTTGTAATAAGTTCCTTTGTAAGTAAACCCTCCTCAAGTTATCCTAACTTGAGTGTTTAACCTGTTTTCTATTAAGACCTTTACTAATAAGCAAATAATAGATTTCATTTGGCTTTGAAACAAAGTTTTATTTGCTAGGGTAGATTCATATAAACACCCAGATACACCTACCAGACACACCTTCATGTTCATAAGACTTCAGCCTTCAAAAAGAATCTGAGCAAAAATAATAATCATTTCAATATGAGGTATTCTAATATAAATGTTTTCAAATAGATAATAGAAAAACAAATGTACTGGTTTATTTACAGGAAACGGAGAAAGAATTTAAAATCTTTTCTAAATAGATAATAAATTTAAGATGTAGCCTAAATTATCTGTGATACTTAAAGTCATATTAATAAGTTCACAGACTTAAAAATTATAAATGTCAGCAAGATTACTCTGTGGGGCTCATTCCTAACTCCATCTTTCAAAAGCACTTGATAGTTAAGTAAAAATACCACTTCACTAAAAAGTAGTAAAACCCACAATGATGTTTGCTCAACTTCTTAGGTGAATTTGTTGGTGGTCTAAGATGTCTGCCAACAAAAGATTTTTTTGTGTTGTGAAGTGACCAAAGGCCAAATGCTAATGGAAATAAAGACCTGATTTGCTCTGAAAGTAGCTCTTTCTCATAATCAATAAGAGATGGCTCAAAGGAAGATAAGGGGAAGTTAATCATAATTTTGCCCATTTATGGAATTTCTAGACTAAAATATCATATTAGATCCTTTTAAGAAGTTAAACCACAATTCCTGGGACAGAGACTTTATTTTGCAGATTTATTGTAATATAGTTTACATACCATACAATTCACACATTTAAAGTGTACAGTCTATACTTATCTGAGCACCACACTGCCTAGATAACTGGTGCTTTGTACTAGGTTTTGAAATTGTGAAGTGTGAGTATTCTAATTTTATTCATCTTTTTCTTCACTGCTTTGGCCATCCTGGATTTCATACAATTCCGTCTGAATTTTAGAATCAGCTTATCAATTTCCACCAAGAGGCTAGCTGGGAATCTGATGGTGACTATGTTGAGTATTAGATAAATCTGTAGAGTTTGGCCATCTTAGCAATTTTAAGTTTTCTAATCCATGCACATGAGATGTTGACGTAGATCTTTAATTTCTTTCAACAATCTCCTGGGGTTTTCAGAGTATGAATTCTGAATTTTGTTTATTCCTTCGTTTTATTATTTTCTGATGCTATTATAAACAAAAAATTTTCAATTTCATTTTTATTAGTTAGAAATGTGTAGAAATATAACTGGCTTTTATATATCGATCTTGTATCTTCTTACAAGCATACTGAACTCATTTATCAATTCTAATAATATTTTATTAGACTCCCTAAAATTTTATACATAAGATCATGTTATACGAGAGCGGATATAGTTTTACTTTTTCCTTTCCAACCTGAGGGTCATCTATTTATTTTTCTTTCCTAATTGTCCTTGGTAACTCCAGTACAATATTCAAGAGAAATGAGGAGAATGGATATCCTTGTCTTCTGATCTTAGGGGGAAAGTATCTAATCTAGTCTTTCATCATTAAGTATGATATTAGCTGTGGATTTTTCACAGATGCTGTTTATCAGCTTGAGGATTTTTATCCTAGTTTGTCACGTTTTTATTTTGAAAAAAATGCTGGACTTCTCTGAAGATTTTTTTCTGTTTATTGAGAAGATCATATGCTTTTTGGTTTTTAGTCTTGATTTTCATGTATTACTTTAATGGGTTTTCAGATGTTAAGCCACCCAGGTGCCCCTAAACCAACTCACATTCTTGAGATAAACACCAGTTAGTTAGCATGGTGCATAGTTCATCTTATAGGTTAGTTGAATTGGTTTGCTAGTATTTTGTGAGGATTTTTGCATTTGTATTCATACAAAATATTGGTTTGTAGTGTTTGTAGTTTCTTGTTATTGTGCAATTCTGGTGTCATAGCCAAAATGCCCTCACAGTATAAATTAGAAAATATTTCCTCCTCTTTTACTTTTTGGAAGAGTTTGTGAATAAATGATATTAATTTTTCATTAACTGTTGGACAGAATTCACCTGTGAGGCCATCTGGGCCTGTACTTTTCTTTATAGGCAGATTTTGATTACTCCTTCAATTTCTTTACCTATCAATTCAGATTTGTTTATTTCTTTGGAGTTGATTTCAGTAGTTTGTGTCTTTTTGGGAATTTATCTATTTCATCTAATTAATCTGATTTATTGGCATATACCTTTTCATAGCATTCTCTTTTTCCCCCCTGTAAGATCCATAGTAATATTCCCTCTTTCATTTCTGGTTCTAGTAATGTGAGTCTTCTCTCTTTCTTGGTCAATCTAGATAAGGGTTGATTAATTTTGTTGATCTTTTTAAAGAACCAGGTTTTGGTTTCATTGATTTTCTCCATTATTTTTCTATCCTTTAGTTAATTGTTGTTTTTCTCCTTCTCTATTGTTTTTCTATACTCTATTTCACTAATTTCTTCTCTAATATTTACTTTTTTCATTCCTTTTGCTTGCTTTAAGTTTAGTATGCTCTTCGTTTTACCATTGTCTTAAGATGGAAGGTTAGGTTGTTAATGTAACATGTTTCCTCTTCTTTTTTAAAATATGTATTCAGTGCTACAAATTTCCTTCTAAGCATTGCATCCCATAAAGTTTGTATTTTGTATTTTTATTTTCATCCCCTTTTTTCCCTTTATTCCCTTAATTCCTTAAATTTCCCTTTTATTTCTTTTGACCCACTGATTATTTTGGAGTGTGTTGCTTAATTCATATATTAGTGAGTTTTCAAATTTCTTTTGCTATTGGTTTCTAATTTTGCTCCACTGGTTAGAAAATATACTTTGTTCCTCTGCTCATCCTTCCTTCCCTCCTTCCTTCTTTCCTTCCTATCTTCTTTTACTTTGTATTATTTCTATCTTTTAAAACTTAGCAAAGATTATTTTATGGCCTAGTGTGTGGTTTATAATGGAGAATATTCCATGTGCTCTTGAGAAGAATGTATATTGTACTCTTGTTGTAGTTTTGTATAGGTATTATATAGATGTTCTATAGATGTTTAAGTAGGTGTTTGTACAGATGTTATACAGTGGTTTACAATGTTGTTCAAATTTTCTATTTCCTTTTTGATATTCTTTCCCATTCTAGCATTATTGAAAGTGAGATACAGAAGTCTTTAATAGTGGATTGTATATTTCTCCCTTTATCTGTCAGTTTTTGCTTCATGTACTTTTGTATTGTGCTGTAAGTACATATATGTTTATAATACTTATATCCTATTGATGGGTTAACACTTTATCATTATTCAATGTCCCTTCTTACTTATAGTAGTATTTTGGTTTTAAAGTCTATTTTTTATGTGACATTACTACAGCCACAACAGCTTTCTTGTGATTGCCATTTGTATACAATATCCTTTCTCAGTTTTTTTATTTTCAATCTATTTTTTTTTTGAGAGCGAGAGAGAGCAAGCAGGAGAAGGGCAGAAGAAGAGAGAGAATTTCAAGCAGGTTCCTTGCTCAGTGCAGAGCCCAGAGCAGGGCTAGAATCCCACAACCCTGGGATCATGACCTGAGCCAAAATGAAGCTGAGACACTCAACCGAATGAGACATCTAGGCTCCTCAATTATTGTTATCTTTGAATATAAAGGGTGTCTCCTGTAGACAGTATATAGTTGGATTTTGTTTTATTTTGTTTTGCTTGTCCCATTCTTACAATCTCTACTGGGCTGTTTTATTCATTCACATTTTATGATATTTATTATATAGTTGAATTTATGTGTGGCATTTCACTTTTTGTGTTCTGTATGTCAAGTTTTTGGTACCGCTTTAATTTTTTTTTGTGAGTGATTATTTTTCTAATGTAGTATTTTAATTTTTGTTTTTTTTTGTATTAATTTTTTTTCAACGTTTATTTATTTTTTGGGACAGAGAGAGACAGAGCATGAACGGGGGAGAGGCAGAGAGAGAGGGAGACACAGAATCGGAAACAGGCTCCAGGCTCTGAGCCATCAGCCCAGAGCCCGACGCGGGGCTCGAACTCACGGACCGTGAGATCGTGACCTGAGCCAAAGTCGGACGCTTAACCAACCAAGCCACCCAGGCGCCCCTTCACTATATTTTTGTAAGCAATGTCAGGGTTGGCTCTAAGGCCTACCAAATACATCTTAATTTATCAGAATCAGCTTCAGATTATACTACCTGAATTCCAGTAAGATAAAGAAATGTTATGATTACAACTATTCTGTTTTCTATCTTTTGTTACGTTATTTTTATGATTATTTTATCTATAAATGTTAAAAACATTTTAACACTGCATTTATAAGTGTTACCTTATATAATTTTATGTCTTTAAAGAAGCTAAGAGAGGGGCGCCTGGGTGGCTCAGTCAGTTGGGCTCAGGTCATGATCCTACTATTAGAGTTCAAGCCCCGCTCTATGCTGACAGCTTGGAGCCAGGAGCCTGCTTCAGATTCTGGTCTCCCTCTCTCTCTGCTCCTCCCCTGCTCACATTCTGTCTCTCTCTCTCTCAAAAATAAATAACCATTAAAAATATTTTTTTAAGAAGCTAAGAGAAGACAGGGTAGGAAATAATAACTTTTTCCAATTAACCTTATTTATCACATCTGGATATTCTCATTTGTTCCTGTGGCTCTAGTTACTATTTGGAATCAACTCCTTAGCTAAAACGGCATCTATTTCACTCTCCTCCTTTGTGTTGTTATTGCCAGATATATTACATATCTATATGTTATAGGCCTAATAATATATGATATGCATAATGTTTTATGTAATAGCATTTTAAATCAGTTAAAAGATAAAGGAGGATGGGTGCCTGGGGGCTCAGTCAGTTAAGCATCCAACTCTTGATTTTGGCTCAGGTCGTGATCTCACGGTTCGTGGGATTGAGCCCTGCTTTGGCCTCCATGCTGACAGCATGGAGCCTGCTTGCGATTCTCTCTCCCTCTCCATCTCTGTCCCTCCCCCACTCACGTACTATCTCTCCCAAAGTAAATAAATAAATATTTAAAAAGAGAGCAAGAGAGGAGGAGAAATATGCACTTATATTGTACAGTTACATTATTATCTTTACCAGCACTCCTTATAATTTCACATGGATTCAAGTTACTATCTGGTGTCCATTGCTTGTAGCCTGAAGATTTTTCTTTAGTATTTCATGTAAAGTGGGTTTGTTAACAATGAATTCTCACGGTTTTGTTTATTTGGGGGTATGTTTATTTTGTTTTTAGTTATGACACACGGTTTTGCTCAAATACATTGTCCTTGATTGACATTTTTTTTCTTTGAGCACTTTTAGTGTTTTATACTACTTCTTTCCAGCCTCCACTGTTTCTGATGGGCAGCACCAATTAATCTTATTTTAATTTCCATGTAAATTAGAATATTTATTTATTTTTCTCTGTTTGCAAGATTTTCTCCTTATCTTTGGTTTTCAACACTTTTTCTAAAATGTGTCTCATTGTGAATCTCCTTGTGCTTCTTCCACTTGGAGTTTGCTGAGCTTCCTGGATTTGCAGGTTAATGTTTTCAATAAATATGGGGAGTTTTTAGACACTAGTTTTAAAATAGTTTTTCGAATCCTTTCTTTCTTCCTTTTCCTTGTGGTACTCCCATTATGCGTATCTTGGTGTACTTGACAATATCTCATATTTATCTGCATTGCATTTTTCTTTATTCCTTTTCTTCTTAATTCTTATAATTTTCTTAATTCTGCATGATCTTTATCAATCAATTTTGAAGTCACTAATTTAGTTCAAATCTACTGACTTATTTACTTTGGTTACTGTACTTTTCAATCTCAGAATTAAACTTTGGTTCTTTTTCATAATTTCTCTGTCTTTTTTGATTTTGTATTGAAATTGTCTATATGATGCAGCATTGTTACCAAACCTTTCTTTAATTCTTTAGTCATGGTTTCTTTACTTCTTTGAACATATTTATAATGGTCACTTTGAAGACTTTGTTGAATCCCACATGTGCTGCAATCACAGGCAGATTCTGTTGTCCACTTTTTAAAAATTTTAATTTTTTAAATGTTTATTTATTTTTGAGAGAGAGAGAGAGAGAGAGAGAGAGAGAGAGCAAGCCATGGAAGGGGACAGAGAGAGAGGGAGACAGAGGATCTGAAGCAGGCTCTGCACTGTCAGCACAGAGCCCAATGCGGGCCTTGAACTCACAAACCATGAGATCATGACCCAAGCCAAAGTCTGACGCTTAACCAACTGAGCCACGCAGGTGCCCCTCTGTTGTCCACTTTTTACCCCTTGTGTATAGAGCATATTTTTCTGTTTTTCTGCAGTTCCAGTATTTTGTTAACTGGAACCTTGATACGTTAGATTACATGTTTTTAGCTACTCTGTGTACCTCCCCTAACCCTATGGGCTGGTTATTATTTATTTGCTTAGTGCTTACTTTAGTGAAGTCTACTTTGCCACAGTTACCAACCCCTCTCTCTCACCCCCTGTAGCAAGAAGCCTGTTTGTTGCTCCTCAGACAATACAAGCTTGGATAAGCCCCCAATCACTCTGAGATGACAATGATTTTTGCAGGGCTTTCTTTGTCTTCTAAGCACACTCAGGTCCACTACTTATTTTCAACAATGCCCTGGGGCATAAACTGCTTGACAGGCTGATACAACCACATTTGGGATCATTTGAATGTATAGTTCCTGAAGTCCTAGTTTGAGATTTTTTCTGGCCCTAGGAGTACGCTTCCCAGCTGCACATGCGCCTGGTTCTCGCCAGCCAAGTAGCCTACTTGTACTTTAGAGTGGATCTCCAATGAATCTACCCATTTCCTACTAATTGCCTTTCACCATAATCAACACTTTTTTTGATGGCATCCTTCATCTTGAACTTCTCCACATTCTATTGCAAATGAAATCAGTCATTATGGAAAGAAATGTGAAGCTCTCTATATTACAGTCCATTTTTTTTTTCCTACTGCAAAATCTGTGAGCTACAGCTTGGAGCAAAGGGTGGGAATAACAGTACACTTCTTTCTGAGCAAAACCTCCAATTTAGGAGTTGAATGTTGAATTGATGGGAGAGGGCAAGGCAGTTTTATCAAGTTTTCTGGAATGTTTCTTAATTTATTCAATATATGACTAATGTTTGCTTTCCTTAGAACCATTTTAGAGACTTTGAATGTTTCACTAGGACAATTTCTAGAAACTTAATGTTTTTTTGTGTGTTGTTGTGTTTTACATTTCTTCCTAGTTTCACTAGGGGGTGGGTCCACAGAACTCCTTGTGTCATCGTGCTGAAAGTTTTACTTTCAACTTTTATTTCTTTCTTGTTTGCTTTTTCAGGTTTATTTTGGCAGGGAGTTGGAGGCTTGATTTACAGAATTCAGCCATATTATTAAATGAAATGTTTTCACTGTTTTTTTTAAAGCTTGGATGCAGTGAAGGTCACAGAACCAAATAATTATTATTTAAAGACATTAAAAAAAGAGTGACTGGTATACTGTCATAAATTAATTTGGATCTGGTTAGCTAATGACATAGATTATTACAAGATCTTTTAAGAAAAAGCCAAAGAAATCAAGATAATAGTAGCAGTGAGTTAATTAAGAGTATAATTTTCTGCTTTCCCTAAAATATAAAGTCCTAACTTTATTCTTCAAAGTCAGCAAGGTTGATGCTTATGAAATGTACTATTTTTACAGAAAGTGAATTTATTTCTTTTTAGCAAACGAATTCAGACTATTTAATCTTATAATTAGTTTCTTAAAATTAATTAGAAAAATATTACTGTCCTCCATACGTAACAGAATTTCTATTTATTTTTTGACTCCTCACGAGTCATTGATTTTCTAGTTTCTAGAGTAGTTACTTTCAGTCTGAAATATCTGAAGGTCAAATTATTACTTGGCTACAGAGAACCAAGGATTGAGAAAATGTCTAATCCCATCATAAATAACCTTTCAGAATCCCAATAAGGTATAATAGAAATGATATAAGTAAAAATAAATCCACACACACAGACAGAAGCATATCAAAATTATTACAAATGGTTGAATTTCAGGGAAAAATGCTATTACAAATACATAATCCCTAGTTACTCATTTTCCCCCAGATTCTTAGATTTAAAGCCAGATTCCTTCATTATTTCTGACCTGATATGAAACACCATCTGGCATGTGCATGTTAAGAGGATTATATGTAAGCAAAATAGATATTTTTTCTCTTTCTGACTATAAGACTTTTTAAAGGCATGCTGATCATTTATCTTGGAAATGTGAATTCGAACAAAACTGATCAAGAGAAAAGATGTTATTTAGTTTATATTTTTTTTAAATTAAAGCAATTATACATTTAAATATTTTAATTGGCATTCTGTAATTTCACTAAAATTTTAGCCTCATGATTATTTTTCTTGAACAAGATTTTAAAGAGACTCCACAGACCAAAGGGTAAAGTAAATATTTTTATATTTACCCTTGGATGTCAAACACATGTCAAACTGAGTCACACAGTTCACCAAATCTATGTTGGCTAAATTTTCCATATAATAGCAAATATTTATCAGTATACAGCATTTTACTTATAATACATGAGGGAATCATATGTGAAAAATATAATATGGCATTGGAGTCAGTCTATGATTACTCTTTTAGGTGAGGCATTTCTTCCATTTTTAACATTTACTTGGAATCATAAACTTTTAAAACTGGTAGCTAATGGGTCCTATGGTGAAAAACTTGAACGTTAAAGATAAGATGGCTGAGGTCTAGAAGGTTTATATAACTTATCTAAGGGCCTACCGTCCTTTAATGAGAAGTTCAGGGTTAGACTATAGGTTGCTAAACTTGTGGTCCATTCTACTTTGGACTCTACTGTGCTTCCTTTACAAATATGATGAACTACTACTGTCCAGAAAAATCTCACTTTGGAAGGTCTTAGGTATTATAGAGTTACCCCATCCTCATGCACACTGGAAACTGAAACTAGGGTCATAGATTCAGAAGTTTTCTTTTTGTGAAATTTTTATCCAAACAATCATACCGGCTAAGCATTTGAGTCTCAAAACATTTCTCAAATGTGCAAGCTACTAGAGAAATCTATGATCAAACAGCCAGACAAAACTACCCAATTCAAAAAACAAAACAAAACAAAACAAAACAAAACAAAACAAAACAGAATGTAATAACGAATTAGAATAAAGAATAAAAAATAAAGAATTTTCCGAGGTCAATTCACTAGGAAATAAGAGTCAGTCAATTTCCATTGCAAATATGGGACAACTAAGGTTCATTGGGCTCTACCTTGGTAAAATTACACAAGGAGGAGAGGAGAGAATGAAAGGAAGCAGAAAAGAAGGCAAGTCAGCAAACTTGTTTATCAGTCCAATCCTTTATGCTGGGCTATATAAGAAAAATGTGCAAATACTAAAAGTATGGGACAAGGGTATATAGTTACATATACATTTCACATATAGCTATGTACAATATAGCCATCATTTTATTAAAACAAAGCAGCAGAAAAATAATGGAACACTTACAAACTTGAAGTTCTGTAAAGTTTGAGCTACTCTTTCACCTTTTAGATACAAGAGCCATCTGTCTTCTGAATTCTGGATGACTATATGTGCCATTGGAAAACATTAAAATGGTTTTGCAAAGTGCATTTGCTGCTGTTACGGTGTGCCTGCCAAGAATACTATCGACTAAGACAACATTTATAAAGCCACTGTTTATGCTGAACTAGCCATGGTACAGAATGGTTTAATCACTCTCATTCTTTAGGCTCAGGGAACTGAATTTCAGCAGAATAGAGAAGTTCTGGCTTTGAAGACAAAGGTTATTATGTCATCAGCTTCTGGGGCTCACTAATTCCAGTGACGACATGGTTCTTTGCAATTTATTTTCATTTTATTTTATAACTGATGCCTGTTTGCCTTGTGGACCACAGGACAGTAACAACAGCAGAGCATGCTACCAACTGTTTTCTCAACTTGAAAGAACTAAAGATAGAGGCTGACAACACTAAGGACAAAGACTAAGTTGTTGCTGGACATAATCTGGCACATGGGCCAATTCCTATTGCAACATGCTCTAAATTAATGCAAAAAATTATTTTATATTACTGTAATTTTAATACTATAACTTTCAGAAGTGGCCCGCATGCTGTAATGGGGAGTTTCACCTCATTATTGTTTTGTAAAACCAGACTCTATTTTGAAAAGGCATTGCATTTAGTATGAATAGTCTGAAAACACCTTCAGGGCTATGTTGACAGCATACAAGTGCATGTGTACAAATATAAACACGAACACACACAGTACACTACTACACTGGGTACATCACGAGGAGGGTGATCCAGAGGGTGCTACTGCCTCTGCCTCTTGGTTTCAGCTCAAGTCATGATCTAATGGTTCATAAGATTGAGCTCCACATTGGGCTCACAGCTGGCAGTGTGCAGCCTGCTTAGGATTCTCTTCTTTCTCTGCCTCGTCCCCTACTCGTGTGCATGTGTGCTCTCTCGCTCTCTCTCTTTCTCTCAAAATAAATAAACATTTAAAAAATCCAACTTCCCTTCTGTCTGAAAACTCATTATTCTGTCATTAACAAAAAGGACTACAGCTTAAAACTGTTCGGCATCCGTCTTTTTTTTTGGTTTGTTTCTATGTGTGTTTTAAAATATTTTCCTATGAATGATGACAATGAATTCAAAAGAAAAAACATTTAGGATTACATATGTATACCTATACATATATGGAAATACATATATAATATGATTTTTATATTTGTGTGTGTATATATATAGATATATATAGATATATATACAGACATGCATATAAATGTTTTAGAATAGTAATTAAGACTTAAGAGAAGCCTTAAAATCATTTATACTCATTCTTATATTTTATAAAGGAGAAAACCAAGATGCATAGTGTAAAAGTAAAACTTTATACTTCACAAAACAGGGGCAAGAACACATTTTATATTACACCATACACTTAATTATCTTCTTTAAAAACCAAATTTGATTATTTATTTTCTAAAGATACTATTTTTACTCATTCTACACTATTTGACTTGTTTATAAATTTACTTGTTTATAAAATTGTTTATTACTACTGATACATGGATATGCATATATATACACATATATTATACAGATTTATAGATATCTCATTTATTCCTTTCATTCTATGGAATTTACACCATAATAGAAATGCAAGAAAATCAAGTCATCCAGGAATATTCTTTGGGTTAATTTTTAGCGACTATTTCTTCATAAGTAACTAACTAAAAAATGCTTTTATCTTCAATGTTCAATTTCAATGACTGTCATTCATTCCTGAGAAAACTATCTCTAAATGAAAAGTTGTTTAAAAATTTTAAGAATTAATTGTAGTGGAATAAAGTATACGTATTCCATTCCAAGCCAAGATAACCAGATAATTGTCATTATTAGAAAAAATAAAATAACCGTAGATTTATATGTAATAAATGATAATTCAAAAGTAAATAAATATAGTATGCATATAAAATGTAAGGTACTGAGGTTTTATTTTTCTTTGCCAAAAAACAATACCACTTCATTGTGAGACATAGCTGGTGGAGCAGGTATAAAAGTGAATTGATTCTTGAAAAGTTCATTCTTGCTACACCAGTTTTTTTCAGTATATATATACTTAACATATGTGGGTTCATGCTTCTCCTATACTAAAACTGGAAATAAAATGCAGTCATAGAGGTTGGAGATTTTTGGTTCTATATGTGAGGAGCTTGGAAGCCATCACTCTGTCCTAACAACAAGTAAAAAGCCGAACAGACTGAAAAATCAACAACGCTTCTTGGATCCACGTGAGGGAAAACACAGGGCAAAGTATGTCCTTCAAGACTGGAGACAAAGACAGGCAAATATAGGGAATCCAGGCTCACCGAGGCTGGCTCAATTTACAGGCAAACCTACTGTGGGTACCAGTGCTGGGGTAAGCCTGAACTGTAATTGATGAACTGCTAGAGTTCAATGCAGACAAGCCTCAGAGTTAAAAGCTTCAAGGAGAGACAGTCAGAGGGAGTCACCACAATAATGTGAGATTTACTTCCAGGTGCTTGATCAGATTCCCGCAGTAAATATCAGAAAAATTCCCTCAGTCTTCTTGCATACTGGGGGCGGGGGATGAACCATTTAAGAATATACCAGAGCATTCTGTTCCTTTTAACAAGGCGTGCCTTCCGGGGAAGACAACAACAGCCTAACCCTGCTACAATATTATCAGAGCCTAACTGACCTAGGGAAGGGAAATACCCAATTCCAGCCAATTCTAGATGAAGAGTAAACACACACACACACACACACACACACACACACACACACACACCTAAGAAATACTACTGAAATTCACAGTCCAGAGGCATAGGCTCGCTAAAAGATGGAGACCTAATTATAGGACCATAGAATACTCCCTTCCCACTACACCCCACCACCACATTGCTAAAGGCCTATTTATAGCAGTTCATTTTAAGTGGCATATCATTTCCTACTCTCAAGAAAAATTTACAAGAAGGCCACAGTTTATCCTGTTTCTCTCTCGTGGATCCAAGAAGAGTTGTTGATTTTTCAGTCTGTACAGCTTTTTACTTGTTGTTACAGCACAGCAAAAAGCAGAAAACAAAATGTGAAGAGACAGAGGAAGGATCAGGACCAGATATTCAGGGATGTAGAAATGATCAGAACAGGAATCTAAAACAACTATGATTAATATGTTAGTACTGCAATGTAGACAGCATAAGCACCAAGAATTTAAGCAGAAAAAATGAAAATCCTAATAAATAACAGATAAGAAATGCTAGAGATTAAACAAAACCCACTGTAACAGATTTGAAGAATGCTTTTTTTGAGTTTATTAGTGGACTGGATATGGTTGAGGAAAGAATCTCTGAGCAAAGACTGAAAAACATAGAACAATATATAAAGACTATAGGACAACTACACAAGGTGCAACATACATGTAATGGTAACATCAGAAAGGGAAGAAAAGGGAGAAAGGAGCCAAAGAGATATTTGAAGACTGATAATTTTCCAAGTTAATGCCAGAGACCAAATCAAAGATACAGAGAGCTCACAGAACACTAAGTAGGATAAATGCCAAAGAAAGTATACCAACAGATGTCATTTTCAAATTATAGAAAATCAAAGACAAAAAATCCTGAAAGAAGGCCGAGGAAAAAAAAATACCTTACCTACAGAGGAACAAATATAAGAATCATACCTGACTTTTCCTAAGAAACCATGTAAGCAAGAAAAGAGTGAATGCAATATTTAAAGTGCTGAAAGAGAGCGAAAAAAAATACCAAGCTAGGATTCTGTATCCTGAAAAATTACCCTTCAGAAATAAGGGGAAAATAAAGACTTTCTTACACAAATGAAAATTGAGGGAATTTGTTGCCACTACACCTGCCTTGCAAGAAATGTTAAAAGAGAAGTGTTTTAGAGAAAAGAAAACTAATATAGGTAAGAAACTCAGAAACTCAGAAACTCTGCGCTGACAGCTCAGTGCCTGGACCCTACTGGGGTTCTGTGTCTCCCTCTCTCTGTGCCCCTCCCTCTCTGCACTCTCTCTCTGTCTTTCAAAAATAAATAAAACATTAAAAAAATTAAAAAAAAGAAAAATAGGAGCAAATTAAATCTAAAATAAGCAGAAAAAACAACTAATATGAGTTGAAGCAAAAAAAAAAAATCAGTGAAATTGAAAACAGGAAATCAACAGAGAAAAATCAATGAAATCAAAAGCTGTTTCTTTGAAAAGATCAATAAAATAGATAAGCTTCTAGCCAAGCTAACTAAGAAAAAAAGAAGAGAGGATACAAATTACTAATATTAGAAAATGAAAAAGGGGCATCCTACAGATGCCATAGAAATTAAAAAGATCATAAAGGAATACTATAAACAACTCTGTGCTCCCAAATTTGATAACATAAGTGAAGTGTACCAGTTCCTTTAATACAGTATCTGTCAAAACTCACACAAGAATAAACAACTTATATCTAATAAATATATTTAAATTATAATTAACAATCTTCCAAAACACAAAAGGCCCAGATTGGTTCAACAGTGAATTTAACCAAATATTTAAGAGAGAAATATATCAATTTTCTCCAGTTTCTTTCACAAGATAGAAGCAGAGAGAATATTTCCTAACTCATTCTATGAGGCCAGCATTACTCTAACACCAAAGCTAGACAAGGACATTACAAGACAACTATAGACCATGATCTCTCATGAACTTAGGTTTTAAAACAAATCTTTAACAAAATGCTAGCAAACTGAATCCAAAAAATTATGAAAAAAAAAATGCAATATGACCAAATAGGATTTATCCCAGTTATGAAGGGGTGGTTTAACATTTGAAAATCAATTACTGTATTCAAAAAAAAGTAAATCTCATGACCATATCAATAGATTCAGAAAAAGCATGTGACAATATCTGACACACATTCCTGGTAAGAATGCTTAGTACACTAGGAACAGAAGGGAACTTTCTCAACTTAATAAAGACTATCTACAAAAAACCTACAGCAAACATCAAATTTAAAGGTGGGAACTCAGAACTTTCTGTCAAAGATCAGGTACAAGACAAGGGTGTCCACTTTCACTACTCCTTGTCAACATAATACTGAAAGTCTTTCCTAATGAAATAAGACAAGAAAAGGAAAATAAATGTATACAGATGGGAAAGGAAGACATAAAACTGTCTTTGTTTTCAGATTATATGATCATCTACAGAGAGAATCTGAAAGATTTCACAAAAACAGCATGAGTGGGGGGAGGGGGGCAGATAGAGGGAGAGAGAGAGGATCCCAAGCAGGCTCTGCACTACTGGTACAGACCTGATGCGGGACTTGCACCCACGAAGCCGTGAGATCATAGCCGGATATGAAACCAAGAGCAGGACTCTTAACTGACTGAGCCACCCAGGCACCCTGAGAAGATATTTTTAATAAATGGTGCTGGAACAACTGGACAACCACATCCAAAAAAAAAAAAAGTACCTAGACAGAGATCATATACTCTTCACAAAAATTAGCTCAAGATAGATCATAGACCTAAATGTAAGATGCACAATTATAAAACTTCTAGAAGGTAGCATAGGAGAAAACCTAGATGACCTTGGGAATGGTGGTACCTTTCAGACACAACCCTCAAGACATGATCCACGAAATGACCTTGGGAATGGTGATACTTTTCAGACACAATCCCAAGGATGTGATCCATGAAATAAATAACTGAAAAAGCTGGGCTTCATTAAAGCAAGTATCAAGAGAATTAGAAGATCACCACAGACTAGGGAGAATCTATTTGCAAAAGATGTATCTGATAAAGGACTATTACCTAAAATGCACAAAAAACTCTTAAAACTCAACAATAAGAAAAAAAAATCTGATTAAGAAATGGGCCAAAGATCTTAACAAACCCCTCCACAACAACAACAAAAATACTCCCATAATAAATAAGCCTATGGGAAGATGCTCCACTTTTTACGTTATCAAGCAAATGAAAATTAAAACAACAATGAGATACCAAAATCTGAAATAATGACAACATAAATGCTGATAAGAAAGTGGAACAGGAACTCACATACATTGCTGGTGGGAGGGCAAAATGATTTGCCCACTTTGGAAGAGAGTTTACCAGTTTCTTATAAAACTAAACATACCCTTCCCATACAATGCAGCAATAATGCTTCTAGGAATTTGTCAAAAGGAGTTGAAGACTTATGTCTGCACATGGATGTTTCTAGCAGCCTTATTCATAAGTGCCAAAACTTGGAAGCAAGCAAGATGTCCTCCTGTAGGTGAATGGATAAACAAACTCTGGTACTTCTAGACTATGGATAATTACTCATACTAGAAACAAATAAGCTATCAAATCATGAAATGATATAGGAGAAACTTAATGGATATTACTAAGTGAAAGAAGACAATCTGAAAGGCTACATACCACAGGATTCTAACTAGTATGATGTTATGGAAAAGGCAAAACTATGGAGACAGTAAAAACATCTGTGAAAACATCTGTGCAATACTATAATGGTGAATACATGTCATTATATACTTGTCCAAACTCACAGAACGTACAATACCAAGATGAACCCTAATGTAAGTTAGGGATGTTTAGTAATTACGATGTGTCAGTGTAGGGTTATCTATTAGACAAACCACTCTGAGGGAGGATTTTTTTTTAATAGTGAATGCCTTTTTGTAAAATTTATTTTTAAAGAGAAAGAGAACAGGAGCAGGGGAGGGGCAGAGAAAGAGGGAGAATCCCAAGCTCGAACTCACGAAACTGTGAGATCGTGACCTCAGCCAAAATCAAGAGATGCTTAATTGACTGAGCCTCCCAGGTACCCCTGATGGGAGATATTGATAATGGGAAAGGTTCTGCATGTGTAGAGAGAATGGGGGACATGGAAAATCTCTGTATCTTCCTCTCAATTTTGCTGTAAACCTTCATTAAAACTGCACTAAATGCTTAAAGAAAATATTATTAGGCCAGAAAACATTAATAGGACAAAACAAATGCATAACACATGACTGCCCTGAAACTGAAGGACTAGACTGAAGTGTTGTAAGAGATGCTTCCTCTTTATTTTCTCACTTGGCAAATTCACACAATTCAAATTTATTTCATACGATTTATTAGAACATGTGACTTCTCAGGGCGCCTGGGTGGCTCAGTTGGTTGAGCCTCCAGCTTTGGCTCAGATTATGATCTTGTGGTTTGTGGGTTCAAACCCCACACCAGGCTTTGCCCTGACAGTGTGGAGCATGCTTCACATTCTCTCTGTGCCCCTCTCCCACTCTTGCACGCACTTGCGCACTTTCTCTCTCTCTCAAAAATAAACATTAAAATTTTTTTTTAAAAACATTGTGACAAAATTGGTTAAGTGCATTTTTGCCTAAAATACTAATGTCAAGATAATACTTCTTATGGTCTAGTTACTTGGTGAATTTTTTGGGAAAAAGTTATTTCATCTAGAAAAGAAGGGAAATCTTGTCTGAAA
The DNA here is from genome assembly GCF_018350175.1 of Felis catus. NCBI lineage: Eukaryota > Metazoa > Chordata > Mammalia > Carnivora > Felidae > Felis > Felis catus. The sequence goes on from NC_058369.1 coordinate 107,258,980, forward strand.
AATGGTATATATTTTCAAAAGTTATGATAAAAAGTCATTAATGGAAGAATTATTATGTGAGGTAATCTGTAAAGTCAAAGGTCCTCCACAAATTAAGAAAAAGGAGTAGAAATTAATGACATCCAGTTAAGATAGAGCAATAACAAAATGATTTCAAGTGAAAAATGGGTATAGCCAAAGAATTACTGTAACATTAACAACTTTGTTACATTTTATTATAGCAACACAGATTCACAAGTATTTTAAAATGTTAAACTTCAGAACGAATTTGTTACATCAGTATATCACCCTCACTAGCATTATCTCTTTTTATTCTCTTTGATGTTTATTTTCCTTATTTCAGTTCCTCTAAAGAACCAATCTCCTCTATGCATTGCAACTCACAAATGTTATTTTATATGTCTGGAAAATGACGCTGTCCATAATTACTGCTAGTTCCAAATACCTCAGGGCAGTTCTCCTTCCTCTCCCACCAGATGAGATATGTCTCCAACATGTAGGTGTATTACAAGTATCTTTACAGCAATTAAATAATTGCTATGTAATTATTTGTATCTTCATTACTATGTTGTAATCTTCCTAGAGGACCCCTGTCTAGTCTCTTTTGTTCATTCTAGGTTGACAAATTAGATTAAGCGAGAATCTATTGTTGAATTACTATTCAGGTGATGCCATATTTCCTGATAATATTTTATTAACAAAACTACTCAATAAAAAAGTAATCAGCATATCGAAGAAGTGACTATATCAAAACTTCATAAAAAACTGCTATAGAATAGTTCAGCAAATTGTAAAATTAATTAAATTTTGTTATGTGTATATATATTTGTATGTGTATTGTGTATATATTTGTACATATGTTGTGAATATATGTGTGTGTTTGCATACACCGCCCTCCCCAACACACACATATAGTATCTTGGTATAGAATGGAAGGTAATTTTCTGCTATCCAGGAAAAAAAAGTTGCTTAAAACTAACTACTGTATTATATTCCCTGACAATGCCTGAAGATTCACCATATTGTGATATTTATCAAAAACAATGATGTTTACTGGTTTTGAAAGAGGAAAGGGAAAAGTTTAGTTGATGTGCAATTTTAAAATTTCTAAGGAAAATAGTATACAGTGTTCGAAGTATATTGATATTATTAAAATATCTTATTGATTTATCAAGTCTGCCTTATAATGTTCAAGTTAGCCCAAGCTCCATTCTATGAGTTTGAGAGAAGTTGTTGACTTTTATTGACTTTTCTATTAGTGTTTCTATTCTAAGAGATCCTAGGATTGTTTTCATGCCACACCAATCTGCCAGGTGCTTATTTCCTGTAGACCACTGCCCAAATTCTTCTTCTGGTCCATTCCACCTAGCTCTGGACCACTTATTCAGATTGTTGTACTCTTTCTGTATCAATATGCTTTTCCTTGGATTACCTCCCATGTATGATAAAATAAAATAAGTATTTAAGAGAAGGGAATTAAAAGAGGAAAAGTAAAAGTTTAAAGTGGATATGAGATATTCCCTTATCAGCTTTGCCTTTCCAGGAACCCCCTGTGTATGGGTTCTCTCTATGCTCAATGCTTCAGTGCTTTGGAGTTTTAAGAGCCATGTGTCCTCAGTAGACAAAAGACTGCTCAAAATTCCTTCCTTTCTAAATCCAGAAGGAGCTTGGGAGAAAAGAAGAGTTCTTCCCCTCAGTAGTCCAAGGCTGACTTTTTTTTTTTTTTTGTGAACTTGGGATAATCGACAGTATGATTATGCCTTGTTATAGGAGAAAGTCCCCATCCTACCATATAAGGTGATCCAGACCATGGACACAGAGGCAAGATAATCTTTAAAGTAGACCAGATGCTTTTTAAAATGTGTGACTCAATCTTATCCTACCTGGCATGTAGCATCAATATGACAGGGCCAGCTCAACTTCCTAATTTGGAAAGCAAAAACCTAGCTTCTTTAAGGGCATAGTGCTGCTAAGGAAGCAGGTGAAATACATTAAGAAAACAATATTTACTGTAAATTGTCTAATTATTTTACTAGTTGGAAGGTTTATCTCAAAGCCATACAGAGGTACCTCTAAGACTAAAAGGCACTTTGATTAAAGTGGCAACTCCCAGAATGATCATTGTGTCTGCTTGAAGGCTAAATTCCTGGCTTTATCTTGTAAGGCAAAGTTCTTTAGAAGCCCTAAGAGATCAATTTCCAAACCTCCAACAATTTTAAGATCTAGACTACATCCAGAGCAACAGGAAGAATCTGCTGGCCACTTTAAAATAGCATTTTGTCCTTGCTGCACAAAGACAACTCAAGTTTATTATTCATACTTAATAATGCGCCTTAATGGTTGCAAAAAGGAAGAGTGATTTCTCGAGGTGTCTTGGCTAGAGTCGGAAGACGGGGGGTGTACATGAAGGACACTCAAGACACTGCAAGCCTGTGTATGAAAAAAGACTTGCCTTAAGCTATGTGCAAGCAAAGAAAGAAGCAAAAGGACATAAAAAGGAAATAGTGGGGAAATGGTTTTTTCAGACAATTCTCCACCCTAGTCTGGTTAGCCAATGACAAGTGGAACTATCTGAAGAGACTCTAAGTACAGAGCTGTGTAAAATTCTCTCTGTGTCCTTCTTTTTTCTTGGTACTTTATATCTTAGCCAAGGAGGATGTTCACATTTGCTATTTTGTAAAGCAAGAATGTGGTTTCTTCTTTCACATAAATTGAGTCACAAAATTTTCTTCTTGATGTCCCTTTGAGCCTCAGGCCTCATTTTTCACCACTCTGAGTTCCAAACTTAGCAAGGTAAATGCTCTCACTTCCTCCTTCCGTTTTCTCAGTAAGGGTGACAGGGTGTGACTGGGGAAAATCCTACCCCAGCAGAGGTCCATACTACTCACTATTAACTATTCTTAGGAGTACGGTGTCTGAATCCCTGAGGTGAAGGTAATAAGTTAGGAATGCATTTACATCCACTGAAATAAATGTTCTCTGGTACTCTATAAGTGGCCTATGGATGATGATCACTATCTAAGAACACTAAGTCAAAGTTATGGTGAGGTGGGAGGGAGGCAGGTAGTCTCAGAAGAAAATTATCTATATAATTAAGAACTAAATTTCATGGTGCCTGGGTGGCTAAGTGGGTTAAGCTCCCAACTCTTGATTTTGGCGCAGGTCCTGATCCCAGGGTCATGAGTTCGAGCCCTGCATCAGGCTCTGTGCTGGCAGTGAGGAGCCTGCTTGTGAGTGTGAAGTCTAATATTTGCAAATACACAGATGTATTTTATGATTCTTAAACTACTTGGCCCTATCTTAGCAATATCTCCCCTGCTAAAATAGCCTTTTCTTGAAAACATGAACCATGCGTTGCTAAGTCAAGTACTTACTATAAATATTTTTTCCAGTGATATAAATGCTCCAAATGCCAAATAGATTTCTAGGAATAAAGATAATATTTTGAAAATAGTTTCATGTGAATGGATTGTTTATGCAAGCATAGATTTAATAATCTGAATCCAAACAATATAAACCAGTCTAAAATATCCTCATTATATTATAGCACCCTATTCAGTTTTTATCAACACTTATGCCCATGGAAAGTTACTTCCTATTAATACTTTTCCACTAGCAACAGTAAAATCCCAAGGGACTTAGAAAAGGTGATGGAGGGGGTGTATGCCCAATCTTGTATCACTGCAGTATTCACTTTAAAGCAATGTAATCCTTTTCTGTTTCTGCCCCAACATTTCATAATTATGTCATTTTACAAGAATTGTGTAATTTACATAACCACCTAAATTGTCATAATTGCTAGAAAGTGCTGAAAAAGCATACGTTAGGCATTTCAGATTCATTTCTGCTCTGTGTTTTAAACTCATTTGAAATGCCTTTTGCATAAAAATTCTTTTGGTCAACAAAAAAGTAGCTTGGGTGTGATTTGGAAAGAACTATGTCTTCTCTGGCTCAAGCCGTGTTCTCCTCCTCTTCTTCCAGGAGCCCTGTGCCAGGTGAACGCTGAGATTCTGAGTACTCAAGGCCCAAGGTAAAGAATCCTCTGCTCTTGATTTTACAGAAGAGACTGAGACCCACAGAAGTCAGCTGACTTGATCTGAGTACAACACAGGCCACCTCCACAGTCCAAGTTAGAGCCCCACTTTTTTCTAACTTACATATTTTGTTCGCTGTCCCACTGCACTTAGGAAAAGGAAAAAGGAGATAAAAGAATGGAATGGTCTCTCCACAGTTTTCTCAGCATGCCATTTCCATTATAATTATCTTAACCATCTGTTTTGCTTGGAACAGGCAAAAGAATTTGATATTAAGAAAGTAAACTGTCATGCTGTACAGCAGAGAAGGGCTTCAGAAATGAGAACCTATTTCAGGATGCAAGAGTGAATATCAATTTTATCAGAGGCTTCACCACCACTGGTGAAGCAGAATGCTGATATCTGATTATTCCTTTTGGAAAATTAGTGGCTTATAATTTTATAAATAAAATTTTATAACTAAAAATCATTGCAGCATATTGTAAATGATAGTTGCTAAAAGTGTAATCAGGACACATGTGAAGTAAAACATCACTAAATAGTTAAGCATATTTGAAAATGCCAACTATTTTTTTTTATCTAACCCTGCTTCAACTTCTCCTCTAAAAAGCTAACCTATCCTATTGTACTTAAAAGACAATGTATTAATATTTAGCTTCCTGAAGCTAATTTGACTGTTATATGAAGCTATAAAGTTTTGTGGCAATATAAGTAATATGTATAAATAGCACACATTTCTGGCATGCTTATTTCTTGCATGTGCACACATAGATGGATACACACACTGCACCCAACACACACACACACACACACACACACACACACACACACACACACAATTTGTGATACTATTAATGCAGACGGATGTTCGAAATGGGATACATAAAAAATAAGCTCATTTACTTATCTGATAATTTTTTCTTAAAAGTTACCGCAAAATATGCATTTGAATCCTTATTTAAAATAGAATTTAAAGAATGATACACCTGTTTTGCAGTTATAGACTTCTCAAATTATAGATTATTTGAAAGAACCAGTAATACTTCATATTCATCATTTAAAGTGAATTACAATTTTTGCAATATACCCAAGCATCAGAATAAGTAATTAGCAACAGAAAAGGCAGCTTATCATTTCCCAAATAAGCAAGAAAAACAGAGCAGTTTTTTTAAATGAAGAAAGTATTCAATTCAATTAAGAAAGAAAAGGAATAATAAATTATTATTTCTTTCCCCCACATTGGGAAAATAGTAGCACAGCTAGAAGAAAACAAAGGCTCTTTGAACAGCAATGCCTTTCAGAATATAAAACTTATCATAATGATTATAAATAAGAAAAAAAGAAAAACATATACATTATGATAAAAGGACAATTTTGAGTCTTCAATAAAAATCAAATTGAGAAGCAAATTTTATATGGCTGATCGATATAACATAGTGCTCTTATTTTAGCCAAATAATTTTAGAAATGTTGGAAAATCTTCATCTGAAAGAAACAAACTTTAAGTTCTAAAAAAATTCTAAAAACCAAAGCAATTACACTTTTCCCAACTATGAATTATATAGGAGAAAGAAACAAATTCTAAATTTTTCTTTTCTGACACTTATTCAAAAGACATATCAACCAATGAGTTGAAACACTTAAGTCAATTCAATGCTTTTACTAACAGTACAAGTAGCTTGATCAAATCTCAAAAAATTGAAATTAAATGGAAAAAATTTTTAGTGAAAACAAGCATGAATAATATTAAATACTTTCAGAATTTAACATTTTTCCTTCTGACCTCTGTTGTCTTTTCTTAAGTCTTAATGTAATATTTTTCCTCCATTTATCCTCCTTTTCTTAACTTTTTGGCAATATTATAGAGAACGAATAAATCAATAAGGTGTGCTAGCCCTAGGAATCAGTCTGGAATACAAAGAAATATCTTACTGAGATTTCTTACATTTATTCTCTTCTCATAAATAATGTTCATTTTTAAGCCATAAGTCACATCCTACAGTCTAGCATTGCACTTAACTAACACTTTCCTACATTAATCATTCACAATCTTTGCTATGTTTCAAATATATATGTATATAAATGAAAATATTATATATGTATATATATATATATACATATACATATATGATGACATATGTATAAGTAAAAAATAAGTTGAAATGAACTCCACTGAAACAAAGAACACAGATATGAATGGCATGCTCAATTTGTTCTTGCTTTTCTTCTTCTTTCCTTCCTACTTTCCTTCCTTCCTATTATTTTTGATTACCTTCTGGTTTGTGTATGGTCTTATTTTTTGTTGTTTTCCTTCAAGTGGCAGCTGTGAAAGTGCTAACAAATGAGGCACTTTTTTTTTTAAGATAGTATGTTTCAACCACTAATATGCCTGAGTAGGTAAGTAGCCATGAATATGAGAAAATGTTATCTTGAATAGGTGTAAGTAATATATAATTCACTTCTCCTAATATTTTATAATTATTCAAGATAATTTTTAAAAATTCCATTTGATTTTAATTCATATAGGATTCATAGCAATTTACCTCAGATATTTAAACAAATTTAACATTTATTCATTTTTGAGAGACAGAGAGAGAGAGACACAGAACATGAGTGGGGGAGGGGCAGAGAGAGAGGGAGACACAGAATCTGAAGCAGGTTCCAGGCTCTGAATGTCAGCACAGAGCCCAACCTGGGGCTCAAACTCATGAACTGGGAGATCATGACCTGAGATGAAGTCGGATGCTTAACCAACTGAGCCACCCAGGTGCCCCTACCTAAGGTATTTTGAATAAAAGTCAGAAATAGGTCTGATAAAACTAAATCATTTGCAGGGAGGAATCAACCATTTGGTTACCTGAGATAAGGAACAAGCCATTAAAAGCATCAATAACTTGGCAACAAAAATTAGAAATTATCACCATTTTAGGTGCACCCTTTTAAGATGATATAAAAACAAGTTTTTTTTTCTCTCACCTATTTATTTTTCTTGATAATCTTTGTAGACTTTAGTGAATGTTAATCATTCATTCAAAATTAATTTAAACACAAACGCAATCAAGAATTCTGTGGTCCCTACTAGAGTTTATAAGTATTACAGGTTATTTTTATTGCTACATTTGTCACCAAAACCTAACAAAATGATTTTGATGTTAACACATTCTGAATGTATCTATTACATTGATTAGCATCCTCTATATACAACCATATGATAAATACATCTCCGAGGTTGGTAAAAGAGAAAAGTTTCTCTTAAACCCATGAACTTCCTTTTATCAGAAAAAAAGCTTAATAAAAATTGTGTTACTTTTGCCTTGTCCAAGGGCTTAACTACAATAAGTTTTCTTGGAGTGCATGTTCTAATTTATTAAGAATGAAACTTAGTAATGCTACCTCAAATAAACATTCTTAAAATAGTATAGGACGATGTGTCAAAATTTTATCTTCTGGGGGAGCAGAGAAATGGAGGTGAACTTGAACCCAGTCAGGGGAGTTACAGGCAACATTCTCTATGTTGGGTATCTGGACAGCGGTGCGTCGATCCCCGTGTCCTCCAGAGTCTCCTTGCCCAATCTCCCTGGATTAGGCTGATGGGTGAGAACGTTCTTAACATTACTGCTACTGGCTAGGAAGTCCTTGCGAGCCACGAGACATGTACGATCCCTGCTGATATTAAACTAGAGGAGACAAGTATCTCCATGTGTCAAACTCAACTCAGTCACAGTAAGATGAAGAAAGTATATACCCACACCTGTGGTTTTCCCCAATGGGTAGCTGTATAGAAGCCCCCCCAAATCACCTAATTAATTTCACAATGATACAACGCTATAGTTTCTGGAAGTGGATTCATCATATAATGGTGGGAATTAACAGTTCCCCCCCTTCTCAACTCTCTGCCATTTTATCTTTCATTATGGTCTCTTTATTCCTAGTTTAAAGTTTTTAAACTGTATTACATCTGTATTTTTTACTGTAAATCTTGAAAATCTTTGGAAATGGGTATAGTCTAAATTCACGTACAATAATAAGCTTAACACTGCCTGAACTATTATACTAATCAGAAACCTTGTTGGAGAGAAGGAGAAAATCCAAGAGAACTGCACACAGTAGGTATCACAAAATGATTATTATAGCTATTATTAGTTGAATAAAATCAGAATTATATAGGTTTATGGAAAATTAAACATAGAATATGTGACTCAAGACAGTGTAATTGCTAGTAAGAACATACATCCAAGCAGCAGTTGAGTACTATGTGAAGAAAATATTAGTTGATAAACTACATATTATATCTACATATACCATTTAATTTTTAGAAGCTGGTTGAAGTATCACAGGGAATACAGCCTAAGAAAGTTAGCATGTTTTGTATTCAGTCTTAAATTTTTTTCTTTTTTTTTTTAAACTTGTCAAAAGGAGAAAGAGACATATAAAGCAATGATTACATTACAGTGAAGAAGGATTTTGTTTTGTCAGCAATAGAGCGTCTTCCAAGGGAGATAGATGAATGCCCACTCCCAAAACCTAACTTTGTAACTGCTTTTGCTGTTTGTTTCCTCTCATTCATTTTGCATCCGTGTTAGGCTTGCATCTGTTTATGTACTTGTCTATTATTCATCTACAGGATAACTGCTCAGCAGTCGTTACTTCCTTTCATATCTTTTCTGCATCTTTTGTTTCCATGGGTTGTTTTGGCAATAAAACCAAGAAAAGGGTACAAAGCTTATAAAAAAGTGCAGTTGGAACATCATGTTTTTACAGCTCCAGGAACATTATTGCTGATTTCAAAAAGTTTAAAAAAAATGTTAAAATGTATTCGGCAAAGTTTAAAGCTCCTAGGTATGATAAATTTGAAAATTTGAGAGAATGGAATTTAAAAAGTGTTTTCTAAAATAGCTCACTACTTTTTGATCTTTACATGGCAGACTGCCTTGTGCAATTTTCTGTAGACTGTACATTTTAATACCAAAATCTCAAGCAATGCAGTCACCGTAATTCCTTACATTTATATAACACTTCGTAATTTTATTATGTGTTTACTCATTCATTATGTCCTCTGATCTTCCTAGGTAGATAATTAGCACTTCCATTTTAAGAATAAAAAAAGGAAAGTAACTATATTAAATTATGTGCTAAGGTCAAAAGGTCAATGAGTCTCTGAGCCTAGACCAGAACCTACATTTACCTGACACCCATTCAGCCTGGTGTGTGCTAGAAGAATCCTCACAAAACAGATTTGCCCCAGACTTTCTATAGGCCCAAGGTGGTAAAATATAAATTGGGAATATTAGACTATGTAAGTCTAGCTCTGTATGTGATTTTTAATTATTAATGTGTTCCTAAAGCCAGTATGATTTTGTTGGTAATTAAAGTCTATCACTCCAGAATACAAAAAATTTGCCTTCTATACCAGAGGGTTCATGGATTCTCTGAAGCCCTTCCAAACACCCTAGAATAAAAACTTCAATTTTGTATGATTAATTTGGTCTTCTCAAACTATATTATTTCTTAAGTGTCTGATTCAATATGCTAGTCTGGGCCCAGAGAATACTTTTTAGGTTATTTTCAGGAAAAAAAAATGAAGATACATGAAAGTAATTCAAAGAATCAAAGGCAAAACATTTGCATTAGCTCATGCACTGAGAATAAGCTATGGGGCACCTAGGTGGCTCAGTTGATTAAGCATCCAAATCTTGATTTTGGCTCAACGTTTGTGAGTTCAAGCCTGGCATCTGGTTCCACGCTGACAGCGCAGAGCCTGCTTGGATTCTCTCTCTGCTCCTTCCTCCACTCGCGTTTTCTTTCTCTCTCTCTCCCCAAATAAATAAATAAACTCAGAGAAGAGAGAGAGAGAGAGAGAGAGAGAGAGAGAGAGAGAGAGAGTGAGGGAGGGAGAAAATATGTGTGTATTTGCTTCCTGGTGAACATAAAGAACCATCAAAATCAACCACAATGTCTTCCCTTCAAATGCAAGACATGTGAATCATGACAGTAAGAAATTCTTTCAATTTTGATAAGCAAAATAAAAGAAACAACAAGAATCATGACAAAGTTCTCGTGCACTATTTAGGTTTGGTTAAGTTTTAAATGTTGAAAACGACCTGCAGAATTGGTTCTGGTTAGGATGGGGACTTTTATCTGAACAATGCGAAAGATTCCATGGTTTGGAAAGCCTAGACTTTTCATATTTAAAGCAGCACTATTCTTTCATTAAAATCTACTTTCATTAAAGACTTTCACTGTAGCCTATTAATATAGGTTATGGTTTTTTTTTCTAAAAATTTTTTTAACATTTATTTATTTTTGAGACAGAGAGAGACAGAGCACGAGCAGGGGAGGGTCAGAGAGAGAGGGAGACACAGAATCCGAAACAGGCTCCAGGCTCTGAGCTGTCAGCCCAGAGCCCGATGTGGGGCTCGAACTCATGGACGGCAAGATCATGACCTGAGCCGAAGTCAGATGCCCAACCGACTGAGCCACCCAGGCGCCCCGGTTACAGTTTCTAAAATAACATGAAATTAGGGTCTCTGGTGATGAGATCATCTCTCCAGTTGGTCTGAGTATTATTTGATTGAAGTTTAGTTGGCATAGGGGATTAATATGGGACAGGATTTATCTAAAAATAAATCTATAGAGATATATGTACTTTACCATATTATGGTTTATAGACCCTATTGAACTCATTTTAGGTTTAAATGTTGACATGTAGATACAACTAAAACACAATTTGATTCTATTACCTTACTGGTCACCGTACACTAAGTTCTATTTCCAACAAAAGAAAAAGTGAGGGCATAGCTCACAAGCAAAGAGATAATAGTACAATTACACAGATGTCTTAAATCCTCCCTCACCAATTACATATTGCCAAAATATTGACAATTAACCAGAAAACACATTTCTGCTATAGAGATTTCATTAACTCTCCTCATTAAATTCTTTCAACATCCTAAGTCCCGTAGTTGTAAAATAACACCAAGGCAATCCTAGCTTCCACTTAAAATAAATTTTCTTTGATATCTATCTAGTACTTATGAAAAATCATAAAAGAATTGGTACCCAAAATAGTAAGAAGTATCAATGTTTAAACAACTGTTTAATTATTTTAAAAGCCATTATCTTTGGAGTGAGTAATCTATCATTAAGTGATACACGACCAAATGATTTTATTTTGGCCCATGTCATCCAGGATTCTCCAAAGAAACCTACATTTGTGCTTTTGTATTATCAGAGCTCTCACTGTGGCATAATACAACTCATAAGGGAAAATAAACTACCTACTTCTTTCAATACCCTCAGGCAGAAATGTCAGAAAGTGCCCCCTTACCCTTTGTTCCCTCCCCAAAAGAAAGCTTCTCAGTGAAAGGGCTTAGCTTCTGCCATTTGGGTCTCCTATTTACTTGTAGCATAAAGAAAGAGGAAAAAAAAAAACCATGAAGCTAGAAGGGGCTGCCTCTCTGTGCTGACATCTTGCTCTCCATTGCTGCCTTTCAGTCAATGAGTAATTAACTCTTAATACCCTAACTGACATTTTCAGTAAATGGTAACAGAGTAGAAAGATTCACAGAATGTGCTATTAAAACAAGTGAACTTAATAAGCCACAAAGGTGGTTGAAAATTTTTGAATGTGCTCCTTATTGAATTTGCGGGAACTGTGATTTAATCATTTCACAAACTTTTTGGAGAGGGTCTCTCCAACTCTCCTTCAAGCGGCTATGGTCATATGTGGCCTTCATGTCCATGTGACCTCTGTCCTCTTTTTTTGATTCTCACTAATAAACGCCTACCACTGGTTAGAAACACAAGCACCATCAAGATATGGTCTGGAAGTGTGACTTAATTGTGTTCTGACTTAGTCTTTCAATGGATTAATTAAATATATCCTTCTAACCTAGCTCCATGGTTGTTTAATTAATTATTATTGTTATAAATCATAATATTAATAACTCCTGTGTATACTGTATATTGGATGAAGGTTCATGATATAAAACAATCAGTAGCTTTATTTTCATTTAGTAGTTCAAACATACATTTTCCCCTACCTAAGACTTTTTTCTTAGCACTCTCTTCCATGGCAATCCATAATTCTTTATAAAGGTTATCAAAATTCTGAGTACGTTGACCATGTGAAGAACGGTCCTACATAAATCCTGATATATTAAATTAAAGATCTGAATGTTATGTTCCTGAACCCAACTCATACAGCTTATGAAAAATGACATATATAAGTAATATCCTATAGCACTTTTGTGTGTCCTAAAATTGTCCTGAAGAAATAAGCTTTTTAAGCAGCTTATACATACTTAACAAGAAAGAGTGCAAATTAAAGGCTTTTAAAATTTTAATTAAATTTGAAAATATTTTGTTTTAACTGGTTGGCTTTTACCCAAAAGTAGGAAAGCAAAGTAAAATGAATGAGTAAAATTGATTTACCTGAACTCTAAGAAACATATAATTATATCATGAGAATATTTCTGTAGACATAAGAACAGAAAGGAGGTAAGCATTAGAAAGATAAAATGCAAAGTCCAGGGCCATTATTAAGAACAAGAAAAAAATTTACCAATATTATAAAATGACTGCAAACTAATGATTAAATAATAAAGTATAAAGAAAATTCCTTGCAGTAAATTACTTTTAGAAACAACATATATAAAATAACTAGTTGAAATAATAGGACAAATTGCATCAGGTTACTTACTGACCTGCAGTAATTTATATATTTCAACACATCTATATAAAAAGGCTAGTGTGAAGCAAATTGACATTCTTTAGCCCATACTTATTAGGCAGATGATGCCCAATGAATGAGAAAACCTAAGCCGATTTCATTTGATTCCGTCAGTCCCTGACCTGCCTGCAGGCTGACATAATTTTCCTTCACAGAAACCAGTCTCCAGTGGTTACCAGTCTTGATCTCACCCACTGTGGGATGAGTTCTCTTTGAATTACTGTAGCAGGGTGTGTGCTAGGATGGATAAATCAGCCAAACAGAAAGGCCCAACAGGGCAAAAAAACAGTAGGGCAACTGTCCTTATATTGTCCTGAAGGTGACCTCAAGAGTGACTTTCTGCGAGGTAAGAGGTAATTCTGTCTCTACTTTGGCTTAGCTTATATCACTCACAGTAAAGGTCACAAATCGTGACAGCTTTCTGTGCTCAAGAATCAGATTACTGTTTGTCTGAGAAGGAGCGGAGAGCCGTGAGGCCTGCTTCTCTCAGGAATCTAGGTCAGAATTCAGCCAGTAATGCCACCCAGGCCCTTCAAAGCAATATCTTACATTGTGGAAATACTTTGAGTGAAACTGGACGGTTGTTCATAAATTATATTACAACCTGAAGGGAGAAAAAGTTATTCTGTCCCTTTTTTGACTCCAGCTTTTCATAAGATAAGTCATAAAATTTAATTGGTGACCTCAGAGAAAGGTCATAGTCCTTAAATTCAACTATACCCTTCATAACTTCCAAGTCAATAATAATAAGTGAAGATGATAGTGTTTCTAAGTTCTATAGAAGTGTCAGCAGCAGTAAATATACAAGAACCACATCCAAATAGAGGAAGGCTTTTTTGTTTTCAAAGTATTCGAAGCTTTCTGGGTGTACCTAAACTACTGCATATGTTTAGAATTTGGACTTGATGCAAACAGGGAGTATAAGCATATTTCTTAATAGAGGTGGCATTATGAAGACTGGAGATTGGAAGAAGATAGGAAAGGGGGAGAGAATCGCGGTAATAGAAGAATTTTTTAAAAGCAGTTTCAGATATCAAATGCAAATAAATGAGAAAGTCCACAAGCAAATGCATTAAGCCTATTTTTAGGGGATTTACCTTTTCTTAGACCAAGAGAGTTGAAAACGAAAAAAAAAAAAACAACCAAAATGGAAAAGTAGAGACTTATGGGGAAATTTGCTTATTGCTCTGGGGCTGTACAAATGTTGCCAAAGGTATACCCAGTGCCTACTAAGTGTGGGAAACAGAAGTGGCATGTAACAAGGTATTGTGCAAATGCGACTCAAAAGTGTGGAAGCCTATTGCTAGTTCCCTCAAGCAGCAGGCAAAACAAAGAAGGTGAACAAGGAATAGAAAGTGGTCGTGATAAGCAATACAGGGATTTGGATCTTAATTATTAGATTTAATATTGAATAACTTACTCAAATATCTTGATTTTATATTTAAAAGTGAAGGTCGGGGGTGCCTTGGTGGCTCAGTTGGTACATGTCCAACTTTGGCTCAGGTCATGATCTCATAGTTCCTGGGTTTGAGCTCTGCATCAGGCTCTGTGCTAACAGCTGGGAGCCTGGAGCCCACTTTGGATTCTATGTCTCCCTCTCTCTCTGCCCCTCCCCCATTCTCTCTCTCTGTCTCTAAATAAATAAATAAATAAATAAATAAATAAATAAATAAATAAGTCAAGATTATATATGCTGAAATCCCCAACATTTCATACCTAAGAAAGTATTCAAAATAGGGAAACCACACTTTTAGAGCATAGTATGGCATTTCAGTTTCCAAAACAAATATATTGAGGAATGTCTTTTGAAGCATCAGTATACCAAAGCACATCACCATTCAAATCCTGTATTCAGAGATAAAATATTTAAGTTGGATAACTTCCTCAGTGCAGTGTAGCTGATAAATAAAAATCTCCCCTCTTAATATGACCACTATTCTCCCAATAAAGCTGAGACTACAATTGCCTTTGACTATAGCTTCCTGCTCAAATTACTCCATGACACTGTCAATTCTTTTTTCAAAATGACCCTCACTTTGTCCTTTTTATTCCTATAGTTACTGCAAACAGTAAAATAGTAAAATAGTTTAGTTTACAGAAACTAAAGTGGGATCATAATAACTAACTTTTAGCCCAATTTCTACTACTTCATCCTCTACCTTTATTCTCTAAATATTAAAATTGAAGACTATTAAATCTAATTTTATATTGATATTTTTCTTCTATATGCCTAAGGTATTTTGAGAGATTCTGTGTGCAGTGTGTGGGGTTACTTTCCAGATGCTTATTATCATATAAAGAGAATAAAGTGACTTCTGGCAAAATGAGAAAGATTGGGGAAGACATAAAGAGAAGACAGAACATGGATCGGGCCTGGAATAATGAGAAGAATGTTAAAAAGCTAGAGGAGAGGAGAGTAAGAATGAATTTATCCACTTCCATTGTTCCCATTAACAGGTTTCTCAAAATCTGTTTTTTTTAATAAAATGTAGCACCATGTCACTAAATACCAGTCATGCTTATGACTCCACAATTCTTATTACCTTTATTCTTTATATCTCATCTGTAGAGAGAGAACCACATATGAAGTAATTTCTGAGTGAAAAGAGGAATACGATTCAGGGAAATGTCACAGAAGAGCCTTCCCCAAATTTGAAAATAATTTAGCCATCACATTTATTTATACTAGGGAGACACAGAATCTGAAGCAGGCTACAGGCTCTGAGCTGTCAGCACAGAGCCCGATGCGGGGCTTGAACTCACCAACCACTAGATCATGACCTGGGCTGAAGTTGGACGCTTGAATGACTGAGCCACCCAGGCACCCCTATTATTGCAATGTCTTTAAACTTTACTGATATTTACGTTAGTGATTTTTTTATTTTATTTATTTATTTAAAAAGTTTTTTAAATATTTATTTATTTTTGAAAGAGAGAGAGTGTTATATCAGGGGTGCGGCAGGGAGGGGGAAGGGACAGAGGATTTGGAGCAGGCTCTGCTCTGACAGCAGAGAGCCCAATGTAGGCTCAAACTTAGGAACCTAATTGTGAGATCATGACCTGAGCCGAAGTCAGATGTGTAATCGACCGAGCAACCCGAGCGCCCCTCGACCTCTAATTATGATTACATATGATTATTTAGGGGAAATGTCACGTAAAGAAGATTGGAATTTGACTGGAATTGATTAAGCCGAAACACAGAAAACATGCCATGTTTAGTTACATTCCTGTCTGGAAAAAAATGTCACAAACTAAAACAAAGAAGCTGAGTAAGCCAGGTAATTTAGGAAAATGGAAATCGTAAAAGTAAGTGCTGCCCAAAAGGTAGGGAGCCTAAGTGGCCCCCAACTTCTAAACATTGTGGTTCCTTTGGTAAGACTAATGGTATAATGAGTAAGAGTGCTTCAGGCTATTTTAACTAAGGGACAAGTTTACACCAACAAAATTTATAATAATTTGACCCTTCATTTAACACATCCTCATGAAGAGAATGTATTGGCTATATCATAGTGCAAAGGTTTATTTGACAATTGTATCTTATTGCAAATAACTAGTATTCTGGTTATAAATTGTCTTTCTCTATAAAAAGAGAGACTTAAGGGACATTTCTTAGTTGGTTTTTTTGCAATGTTCTTGAAGGCATCAATTAGCCCAGGGATCTATCGGTAACCCTGGATGAATATTTTAAATGTTTAAAATAAATATTTGTTTTAAACATTTATTTTAAAATATTTTAAATAAATATTTTATTTATTTATACATTTATACATAGGCAATTATTTTTTTTAATGTTTACTTATTTTTGAGAGAGAGAGACAGCAGGGAAAGGGCAGAGAGAGAGACACACACAAACAGAATCTGAAGCAGGCTCCAGGCTCTGAGGGCAAGCAGGGGGTGGGGCACTGAGAGAGAGAGGGAGAGATAAAATTCCAAGCAGGGTCCCTGCTGTCAGTACAGAGCCTGACATGGGGCTCGATCTCAGGAACCATGAGATCATGACCTGAACTCAAATCAAGAGTTGGACCCTTAATCGAGTGAGCCACCCAGGCACTCCACAACAAATCATAATTTTAAATAATATCCAGTAGCTTCTAATATCAAGCTGTACCTTTTTTTTTGGCTAAGGAACTGGGAGTAACTTTCACAAGGGTGGCACACAGATGAGTTCCCTCAGTCATGGGTCTATGCCCTTCTCTGGGTCTCCAGCTGTCTGGCCCCAGTCTATGGGTACTGGATTGTCTACCATTTCCTTGAGGGCCCATATTACCTAGTCTTAATAACTGATGGTTAGCTACTGAAATAGCTATACCTCCCTATTTCTTTATCCTTAATGCTCTTAGGTCTGAAGTCTCTCTGGCATCCAACGTTTTTTCCTCTCCTGTGGTCAAGAGTTTTCAATACGTGATAAGGACGAATTTTTAAACGTATTCAGTAAAATCTTCTCTTTGTAGTTGTAAATTAAAATAACTCTCCCCTTCTTTTGTTATATCAAAACTGTGTGTCTCTTCTATGAAGGCAATCTGACTCTTCCACAATCAGGACTCACCTCCTCTTGTTCTCCTTTGTCTGCCTTCCCTCCTCCTCCTCCATTTCAATTCCACACACACAGAAACATCCAGTCAGTCAGTCACCTTCTGAGGTGGACACCTCTATTAGGCAGTATCTTGTGTTATGTTGCTGCCAGGGTTCACTGTTCTTTAAAATATGGGGTGTGCCGATATGTGACTTTGTTTCAAGTCACCAGGGTCAGTTCTGACCAAGGTATAAGGATCATGTGGGGGGAAGAAAGATATTTTATATTCAGACAACTAAGTGAAGCTGCTAAACTCCTGAGGGTTATGTGCATAAAGTTCTTGAGTTATTTACTGTTATCCAATGTAACTATTAATCATTTTCCAAACAACAAGTTGTTGAGACTCACAGCATGTGGGTTTTACTATCATTTATGAAGGAGGAAGAAGAGGAAGAAAGGGGAGGAAGGGGGAAGGGAGGAGAAAAAGAACAACATTTCACAGATACAAAATTTGAAATACAGAGGGGATGAGTAACTTTTCCCAGGATATGAAAAGAAACAAAATTTGAATTGAAAGCATGGATGCCTGTCTTATATTATTATTACGCTGAGTCCTAGAGCAGATTTCAGGTTCTTTATTAAAGCTCCTTTCCACATCCTTGTATTCTCCATATGTTTTATCAGCTCTCTCTTTCTCCTTCTCTCTCTCTGTCTCTCTCCCGCGTGCGCGCGCGCGCGCGCGCACACACACACACACACACACACACACAGTACTTCATATTTCAATTATTACTATTTTTTAAAAAAAAATTTTAATGTTTTTTTTTTATTTGTTTTTGAGACAGAGAGAGACAGAGCATGAACGGTGGAGGGGCAGAGAGAGAGGGAGACACAGAATGGGAAGCAGGCTCCAGGCTCTGAGCCATCAGCCCAGAGCCCTACGTGGGGCTCGAACTCACGGACCGCGAGATCGCGACCTGAGCTGAAGTCGGACGCTTAATCGACTGAGCCACCCAGGCGCCCCAATTATTACTATTTTTAAGTTATTTCTAAATATTTTAAAACTTTTTCTAAATAACCAAAATTGTGCTTCTTTCTTTGTCTTCCTGTTCCTCCAGAGCAAACACAATGAATGGTATGTTCTCAAGTTTATCCTAAAAAATAAGAGCTAAAAAAATAAAACCTAACAGAATAGAGGAATTTAATAAAATAGAAAATATAGAAAAATAGAATCCCTATTTTTACCCTACCTCAAACTTTTCTCATAAAGAGGGGGTGCCTGGGTGGCTCAGTTGGTTGAGCATCTGAATTTGGCTCAGGTCATGATCTCACAGCTCCTGAGTTTGAGCCCCGCATCAGGCTCTGTGCTGATAGCTCAGAACCTGGAGCCTGCTTTGGATTCTGTGTCTCCCTTTCTCTCTCTCTGCCTCTCCCCTACTCACGCTCTGTCTCCCTGTCTCTCAAAAATAATAAATAATCATTAAAAAAAACTCACAAAGAATTCTTTCTACTATAGGTATTTAGAAATACTGAAGATTTCCCTAGAATGAAAAATGTTCCTTAGCACCTACCAGTGTAAATAATTGGGCTTTTCTCTTCTATTTGGCAGGGCAGCCAATGGAAGCTGATGGAGTATCACATTTGATTCATTATTTAAAGTTAATATAAAAAAATCACAAATTTTTCAGGTAAAGAATGAGTTACACCAGGATAGAAGGTTATGAAAGAAAAGACAGATGTGGAGGACAAGGTGATGAAGTCTAAGTGTGGTGTCAAACCAACTAAACTAAGCTTCTCTTAAAACTGACTCCCATTGCCTAGCTAAGAATTATTTGCAATCAACAAACTTGAAAAAGATAGATGTAAACGGGGCAATAAAAATGAAAACATTCCCATATTAAGCCTTGGAAAAAATAAAATAATTTAATTAGAGGTGTTTTAATGATTAAAATATTTTAATATTCATCACCCTCCTATTGCTACTACACATAATGCAATCAGCAGAGTCAATACGTGTATACTCATGATGATAAAGATCAAGACACAGAATTCAATTAAAGACATTTCACTTGACTCGAAGCATCTCCCTGGGCCCTTAATTAAGTGAGAAGAAAGAAAAAAATATATAAAGACTTCTTGAAATAATTTCAAAGAACTGTAAAACAGGAAGCATATCCAGAGCTTATTTGGAGACCACTAGGCTGCTGTAAATGTGAGAGTGAAGAAAAAAAAGAGAGACGTAAAATGATATCCTTGATACAGACTTTCACACATACATAATATTACGGGTACCTACTCCTAAATCCCGAACTTACTTCTTCCAATGATTCCTTCTCTGTAGTTTGTGAAAAGCCCCTTGATTTGCTTTGTACTATCCTCCCGCAATTTTTTTTTCTTTTCCTCCTCTTCTCTTCACAGCTAAGCTTTTAGCATAGTTAATTTGCCCTTTATTTTCTACAAGTCCTCAACTGCCATTCACTCTTCTGTAAACTGCATTCAAGCTGTTACCGTGTTGAACTGAGTTGGCAAAGATCACCCAGCACCTACTAAGTATGAGATGAAATGCACATATATTTCAGTCCCTCTTCTCTTTACCTTTTGGAGACTTGTGAACCAAAACTATATTCCAGAAATCCCAGTATCTTTATGATAATGTTCTCTTATGATTCTCTTCACTCCTTATTGATCATTCCTTTTAATTTTTTTAATTAATTAATTATTTATTTATTTATTTATTTATTTATTTATTTTGACAGAGAGAGAATAAGAAGCAGGCTCCAGGCTCTGAGCTGTCATCACAGAGCCTGACGCAGGGCTTGAACTCATGGATCATGAGATCATGACCTGAGTTGAAGTCAAAAGCTTAGCTGACTGAGCCACCTAGGCACCCCTTGATCCTTCCTTTTAAATCTTAGCAGCATTTTGTCCATTTTATTATACTTTCCAAAAACCAGTTTGTTTTATTTGCTTACCTACTGAACCTTTGTTTACTACTATTTTTTTTACTCTCTCATTTTATATTATTTCTCTTTTCATATTTTTTTGCATTTGCTCTATTTCCCTAATTTTGTGAGTTGATTTCTTAGCTCCTTAATTTTCAGTCTTTCATTTTTCCTAGTCTTTTATACTACAGGTGTATAATGTTTCCTCTACATACCACTTAAGCAGGTAGTCTTAAAGTTGATCTATAGTATTTTATATTGAATTCCATTCCAATATTTTAAAATTCCATTTTGATGTGTTAAATTTTCAAACGTACAGATATTGGAAATGCAACTGTTCTGTATTTTATAAAAAAAAATATTTTAAGTTGGAGAATGAAAGAATCTTCTTTATGTGTTTCAAAAGATTCCTCTGGCTTTTGTGATGAGAGTGAATAGACTAAGGCCAAAGTCATCGCTGGGAGGTAAACTGGAGCTTATTGCAGCAGTGTGAGAAAGAATGATGCTCTTAAGATATTCATGGTGAGGGGCGCCTAGGTGGCTCAGTCGGTTAAGCGTCCGACTTTGGTTCAGGTCATGATCTCACGGTCCGTGAGTTCGAGCCCCGGGTCGGGCTCTGTGCTGACAGCTCAGAGCCTGGAGCCTCCTTCAGAATCTATGTCTCCCTCTCTCTCTGACCCTCCCCCGTTCATGCTCTGTCTCTCTCTGTCTCAAAAATAAATAAAACATTAAAAAAATAAAATAAAAAAAGATATTCATGGTGAAGGTAGAGAAGAAGCAGATACATCCAAAATTGAGGGTACAGTGCACAAGTAGTAGCACAATGAAAAGTATTAAGAAAAAGTGAGTGAAGGGTGAGTGGAGCAAGGACTAGGAAGGAACAAGTACCCTCTCTCTACTTCGTCTATGTCTGCCCCCTCTAATTAAATAAGAGGAATAACTCTTATTGGGTCTAGGCTTTAAGGTATCTGAGCCGTGATTACACTCCTGATTTCCACGGTTAACAAAAACACAGATGTGGCATTTATTAGGAACTTAGTAAACAGACTTCAAGTGATATCAATACAAAATAATGACATTTTTTATTTAGAAGGGATTCCAAGTAGAATAAACAAGTGAACTAAAGGAATGTGATGAGCAAAAGGTGACAGACATTATAGTAAGAAAACTTTTGCTTAACTGTGAAAAGGCTTAACATGAATCCTGTTCAATGTTCACTTTTTTGTAAGCCAATATGAATTTGTAATACCATTTATTCAATATATCTGGCTGCATTTAATCTTTAATGGGCACCTAGAATAAGACTTCATGTGTGTGTTAGGGGTAGGGAGGATAATGCTTGGGGAAGGTACTCTGGACAAGAAGAGGCATACAGATTCTTTTTGTTGGGGCATTAAGATTTTTTTTTTCACAGTCAAGAATCAATCACTAGTCTGAATTAAATAATATTTGGATTTGTTGGCTAGAAGACTGATGCATTTTCCAAGACCCAGAAAAAATTTATCGGCAGTTGAAATTAGAGTGAAATGCAATCGGGCATTCACTGTCACTCTGTCCTATAGTGTCCTTGCATAATCCGAGAACATTTAATCAGTTCAAATTTGCCTGAATGGAAGAGAACAAAAATTGCTGGAGGGTGAAAGGGATGGGAGGGAACAACCCAGAGATGGTGACTGCAGCTGGAGCTCTCCAATGGCAACAAGTGTTATGGAAATACACATAAGCACAATCAAGTCTATGTACAGCAGAAACTTGGTCTTTGGTGCAGAGAGAAACAGACTTTTCACAGTTGATTTAATTTGCTCATGTTACAAAACGGAATAATGACCATATAAAGGAATAAAAAAAGGATCTGTAGCTCTAGGGTAAGTATCTTGCTTCAACTAGGGCCCACTCTTTTAAAAATACGTGATTAGCCCTAGGAAAATGCGCAGCTTTTAAATCATTATAGGGAGGAAATTTTTTTAAACCAAGAAAATGTTGATTCTTAAAGCCTTGTTTAAATCTTGCTCTAATTTGTAATGTAGATTTTGAGGTATTTGTCTATGAAATTTGTTCAATGGTTTTGAAGCAACCATCCTATAGCAACGACTTCCTTTTCTTTTTTTTTTTTTTTAACTCTGCACCATTGCCTGTTGAACATGATTTAAAAAATCCCTTGCACACCAATTTCTTTTCTACCTTAAGTATAGATTCACTAATGTGCATTGACTGTCTCTGTCTGACCCAATAAGATGTTTCATTAAAAGACAAAAAAATATATAAATAAATACAAACTCAAAAGAGGAAGGTACAAGTAGGTGCAGTGAGTTTTGACTTATAAGGTCCATGTTATATATGTATCAGCAAGAGTTATTTGTAAGAAAATTCAATACTGGCAATGTAGTAAGGCCTGTTAAGTTAACCACAATAAGAATTTTTTTGCATTCACTCAAAGAACACTTCTAGTGAAGTGAATATATTAAAATGTTCATTGCCACTGCAGTTACCTTGTAACTGTGAAGCATCTGAAATTGCCAATGGATTAGCTATGGATTTCTCTTTTTTTGGTAAGTAATAGGACTTTATGATATTGTCAGTGAAACATTAAAATTACAAAAACTTCTCATTGTGTTGCTTCCCACTTTTTTTTCACCTTTGATCTAATGTTAAATGGTGTTTCTTAACTTTACCAGCAACTTGTTATGGTAAATAAACACATATCAAATTGTTGAGGGCTTTTATCTTCTAGGTTTGCAATTATGCATGTCCTGACTTTGAAACTTTATTGTAGATTAAAAACAGATGAACACACACACACACACACACACACACACATTCACATACACACAACCTTGAATTTGCTTAGGAAAGAAATCCATCAAAATAAATAATTCATGTTGGGATGGACTGAAATCTAGTCTTTTAGAAGGTGCCAACAGATGGTTTACATTTATAGAATGCACACTTGCTGACTTCCAAACAGAAATTAAAATTCATAAAGTATATCATTAGTACTCCTTATAAGCAGCATTATGTTTATGATATGAATTTGGATTTTCCCAGGTGAACAGTTTTCCATCATATTTTTACTAAGAAAAAAAGTGAAACAAATTGCTTTCCAGTTACTATTTTATGTTAGCAAGTTTAAAATTAAACGCTGCTGGTGATCATCCAGCAAGACAAGCCAATGGGCTCAGAGCTACATGAGGCTGTTGTTTTCATGATATTCAAGATTTTATAAGAACTTTTAGACATTTTTCATTATTAAAACAATAGGCATTATTACAACTAATAAAATAAGGCAGTCTCTCTAGCTTCCATTTCTTTTTACATCAGTTACATTAGGAACTTTCAACCAATATAATTAAGAATGAGACTCTGGCTCATTAAAGTTCAGGAAACTAGGCATTTTTACTAAAATTTAGCAAGTTTTTGGTCTAAGTATGGCCACTTAATGCAAGAAAGTACAGTAACATTTCATTTTTAGTGAATTTTGCTACTAACCAAAATGTTAACACTGAACTTGGGTAAGGTTACGAAAACTTGCTCTAAGCCCCCCAAAGAAGATGAAATATTGCTCATTAAGATTTTTGTCTACACAGAAGAAGGGAAATATTGTCAATTATACAATTATATATTTAATAACAAATCAAGAAAATCTTTAAAGATTTAGAAAGCCTAGACTTTATTCACTAAGTATAGCTAGTGAATTCCTCAATCACATTAACTAAACAAATGACAAAGCCTCTTCAGAATGGTTGTTTACACATGCAGAATATAAGAAAATTAACTAAATGAATCAAACAATTGCTATATGCTCTTAACCATGTTTTAACTGCCTTAAATTATTACACATGCAATTATTTTCACACTCTTCTTCAACATGTTGGGTTCCACAGTGCCAAAATAATTAAGACAACTATGACAGTAGCGACAATTTGTCATTTCAGCAAAATGATTTTTAAAAAATTTAAAAAAGTAAATAAAAGTAAAGTCAAATATAAGTGTTTTGGTATCACAGAAATAAAACAACTAGAGCCTAGGCTAATTATGTTGCTTTTCAAGCAGCAGTTTTAATAATGTATAGCTCATTCCTTTCATATTTTTATGCAGAAATATCTAAGTGCTGGCATGGATTTCTCCAGGCAAACATAACATTTTCCCTTTACAAACTTTAGGTATTATATACCCTACAGTGAATAATGAAGGACAGAACTTTTGGACACATATGTTCAAAAACACCTAGAGTTGAGTTGGTAATTTTGCCTTTTCAGTGATTGATTTGACATGTTCCACTAGGGATAAAAATAGACATTATATTCAGATTCAATTAATCCAATAATAATTTAGTATGTGGTATACACACAGCCAAATGCAAGTAAGATTAATTAAGATCTTCCTTAAAGTGAGTATAGAAAAAAAAAGATATTTTATATAGCCTATATTTTATTCTTAGGAAAAAACATGAAATACAATTTTGATATTTTAAAAGGGAAATGATGATCTGGTGGTATTTTAAAAATTTTATATGCCAGAATTTAATATTTGTATCTGTCGCTGTGATACTTTTTTCAACTAGACACACAATATTCCAAAAGCTTATATTTTATATTCTTTTTTTAAACTTTACTTATTTTAAGAGAAAGAGAGTGGTAGAGGGGAGTAGAGAGACTGGGAGAGAGAGAGAGAATCCCAAGCAGGCTCCACTGTGAGCACACAACATCAATATGGGGCTCAAATTCAGAAGCCATGACATCATGACCTGAGCTGAAGCTGGATGCTTAACAGACTGAGCCACCCAGGTACCCCTCTATATTCTTTCCTGATAAGCAATTGGCAATAAATGCCCTTAAGAACACAAAACAGAAATAAATTCTACCTATAAAGCTTCCTAATTAAGCACTTTAGGAACAAACTGCGAGAATGAGAATAAGCTTAGTGAAATGTACTTTATATATGAGAGACGATCTTCAATAAATCCTGGGTTCTGTGGTGAGTAATTAATAAAATGGATTTATCATCTCTGGCCTTGGGTTAGGGAGGATGTACTGAGGGCAGAGGGAACCCTCTGGAGAGTATAGCTCCCCAGATAATAATAGAGCAGTTGAATTTTCAATCTAGCAGAAGAAACTCAGTAGTCCAACAGTGTTGGGTAGAAGAGTTCACAACTTTTAGCTGTCTCTTTTACCTTACTGTAGCACGGGTGGAAGAAACTCAGATGTATTCACTGTGCCTGGTAGAATGGCTTGGAAGACTCTAGGGCTCAGAGTCAGGGACCTGCCACAGGGCTATTGCAAAGGACAGTTAAAGCAAATCAAGAGAAAGCACTTAGGAGTGGATGTGGAATGACAGAGTTCTCACAAATCAGCTCAGAACAAACTTGGCCAGCAGCAATAAACTAGACAAGGGTTATTGCCCCAGGAACAAAGGAAGCCAGAGGATATCTTATTCAACAAGTTCAATTTTCTATCCCCATAATGAGGTGACTTAGGCCATACCGCCCCCCACCCCCCGCCATCACACATTAATATATTCACACATATTGGAATACATATGAGAACAGATGGCACATGGATGGCTCAGTTGGTTAGGCGGCCAACTTTCGATTTCGTCTCAGGTCATGATCTCCCAGTTTGTGGGTTCAAGCCCCATTTGAGGTGGGCTCTGTGTTGATGATGCAGAGCCTGCTTAGGATTCTCTCTCTCCCCCCTCTCTCTGTGCTTGCGTGCATGCACGCTCTCTTCGTCAAAAATAAATAAACTTAAAAAAATCTGAAAAGGAGGATAGGTGGCTTAAACTCTGAGAGGGTGCACATTCTATCTTAGAATGACTGAGCATTACATAAAAAGACTCAGTAAGCATCAGAACAAGCACATTTAAAACAGGACAACACTATGTTTTCCTTTCCTCATACTTAAATGATAATAAATTCAACTTGATTAATCATTGATAAAATAAAGGTTTTCTGTACACCTGAGTAAACTGGAGTGAGTGGCAATCTTCCAAAAAAGCAGGTAGCATTATTGTGGTTTTATGTTCTTCATTGTGTGAAGACATATCCTACATCCAGGTGAAGGAGGGGACCATGAAAAGACTTTTTAGTATTCATGAATTTTATCAGAAATATCTCTAAAGTAGCCATATCACATGCTCTCAGGTTAGTCTTGGTTTCTACATTAAATATCAGAAATCAAATGAAAACACCTGCTTCTGGGGACCTCAGTGGTCTGATTATGAGGTTTCTAATGATGCTCTGGTTGCTTTGCTTTTCAAGCAGGGATCCTAAGAAAATATCCTTAAGTCCTAATCATAATCAAGGATCTCACTCAGAATATAGGCTCAAATTTTGTGAGTGGTAGGAATCATCAACGAACACGGTCTAAATCTAAAGAAGCAGAGGAGTTACTGTTTTTGCACTTTCTGGAACTCTGAGTCACTTTTTGGAACTCTGGCTATTCTTCTAGAATGACCATTAAAGAGGCCACATGCAGCGTGAGTGTCTGAGACTACATGGAAATAGAGGCCAAGCTGTCCAGGTATCCCAGCGTGGGTACAACCATGTGAGCGAGCCATCCTTAACACTGCAGCCCATTTGTGCACAAAAGATGTTTTAGCACCAGCCTACCCCACTAGGAACGGAAAAATTGCCAAGTGGAGCTCAGTTAATGCACAAAATCGTGAGAAAAAAATGGTGGTTGTTGTTCTAAGCCACTTAAATTTGGGATAGTTTATCACACAACAAAAGTAACTAAAACTGAAACTTCATCAGAAGTAGTGTTTTTCTGGAAGATAAAGCAAAAATATCTGGCATTGGCTTTGTGATAAAGACTGGGAAGAATCTGGAAGAACTCTGAGGAGACTGTTAGTATGAGCTAGAAAAAGCTAATTTTTTTCTGTTTTCCATCCCCCACTTGAATTTATGTAATAGTCTCTTGATCTTCCGGTCTCCAATCCATTTTTTCCAAGTCAGAGATCATTCTGAAACCAAATATGATGATGTCAAATTCAAAAACCTTCAAAGACACTCTACTAAGCATTGGATATTTTTCATTTTCATACTGTGGGCTTCATGATCTGGTTCACATTTAACCCTCTGGTCCTAATGGTTAGCATATCCATTTTGGCTTTAAAAACATTTTTTTGGAATGCTTCCCTTTCTCTTGCACTCCCTGTTTAAAAATTTTTTGCTTAGTAGTGTCACTTCAGATATTACTCATCTTACCACTTAAATCTCCATACGCCTCTGCTACCCTCCCCATACCGTGCTAACTGCTCCAACTCACACATTTTTTTCTAATCTCCTGACATTTTCAGATTCCTTTCTTTCTATCCTGCTTTCCATATATATATATATATATATATATATATATATATATATATATATATATTTGCCACTCTAATTCCCAAATGCCTTTCAGGTACTTATTTTGGGAAATTGCTTCCTTGCTTCCCATTTTTCCAAGACTGAGTTAGATATCCCATATCCCACCTATGGATCCCATATCCCATAGTGTCCTATCCTTACCCCAGTGATTATGTTTTGTTTTGTTTTTTGTTTTTTTTTTTTTTTCCAAATTATACTGTAACTACCTCTTTAGGTCTATCCTCCTATCTTTCCCTTTAGATTCTCAGTATATTGAAAGCAAGAGCTGTGTATATTTCTCTCCACCACCAGGATTGAGAAAAGTATCTGACCCACAAGTAGGCTCTTTATAAACGTATTCTAAATAAATGAATGAATAAAAAATAAATAAATGATTGGGCCAAGTACTTTTCCCAAATATACTTTTATTCTGGCAAAGTAAACATACATAAGACATCTCCCAATTTGAGGTATTTATGTGAGTTTTAGTTTGCTCCTTGCTTTTAGTGTGAGAGGATTATATAGTGTGGATGGTGGTATAAACTAGGGGGGTCTGGGTCGTTGTTGAAGGACCCTCTTGCCCTTGGCCCAGACTAAATAGGTAAATGTTACTGAGTGCATGTTGGTTCTACATAAAAGGCAACCTTTTCTATGGTAGTCTATTCTCTGCGCTCATTCAATTGTTATTTTTACAAGGCAAATAGCTATCAGTGTGTAAAGAAGCCATCAAGCTCTTATAGATGGTTTTAAAATACTGTTTTTAGTTTGTATGCCTTCAAATTGCGCCTAAATAACACAGTTATTTTTGACTGATTGATTCTAAGAATTTTGCTATTACAGCCAAACTATGACATTTTGCATCATATATTTTTAGCATTTTTGAAGAATGAAATGCTTTTCTATTTTTTAAAATGATTTTTCATTTTGAGTTTCAGCCAAATATCTGAAAAATTCATAGCTCCTAGAACTCAGAGAATATTAGCAAGGCCAAATAAAATATATGTGGCTTGTTGCTGTAGTTGTATATTTTAAAGAAAGCTAATATATCGACTAATTCTTAGAAGAGCATCCATAAATTGCTGTCTTTGAAAAATGTTTGCAGCTATAAAGGCTACAGATGATGTCATTTTGCTGCTACAGGTAAAGAGGCTTCTGTGTGTTTGACCTTTTAAGTATTTCTATTGAGATTCTAAATACCAATGTACCAAAATATATCTACCACTATTTATTCAACAAGACTCAAAGTAAAATCACAACATTCCACTGTATCAATTTGTATCCTTATATATTTTTACTCTGGTTATTTTAGCGGTTCAACTGCCTTTTGATACACAAAGGAATATACATTGATTTAACTAAATGTACAATACTGTTCATTTTAATACAGCCTCATAATTTAAAATGACTGTTGTTTGTCTAATAATTTCCTTGGTATTAATGATCAATATTGGCATTAAAAACACATGGATACTTAAGCAAATTCATATGCCTTAGTGTAATCAAATTTTTTTTGTTTTAATTTGTCATATGAACATAACCTAACATTTGAAAGCCAATGGCATTTGAAATGTAGATGACTGACAATTCTAGTTTCTCTCAAGTGACATATTTGTATATAAGTGTGTATCTTTGTGTGTCTTTTAGGGTGTGGCACATTAAGGCTGTCACACATTTTTTGATGATTTTTCTATCAAGTCTGAGAAGGTTCTGTAACTGTTTTAATCAAAAGACAATGGCAGAAGTGGGAATACTGGGGGAATTCCTGGGACAGCCCTTAAAAGAGATTGGCAGCATTCATCTTCCATCTCTTGCAACTAGATGGAGAACTAGAAGACTCCAGATCAACCCACCTCTCAGCCTTCCATGCGAAGGTGCCAAGATGAACACCACCACGTGATGTCAGTCATACCACATGGGGCACAAGAATTACCTGCCAAATTACTAACCCACAGAACTGTCAGCTGTAATACATGGTTGTTGTTTTAAGTCACTAAGTTTTGAGTGGTTTGTTATACAATAATAAATAACCATAACAGAGGGTAAATGGGGTGATTCTCTGGGCTGATACTCCATTTTGTGCTTTCCTTTCTAAAAGAATGTCAGAACCATTCTACTAACAAGACTACAATAGGACAATCAGAAAATGATTCACAAGGGTAAATGGAAATATTGAAACTATTAAGTCTGCAATCTAGGACTAATGAAGGAAATCAGGGGTGCCAGCCACATATTACCCAATGATTATATTGGTTTTAAAGATAAAATCAGGTCTGGTAGCTTCCAGCCCACTGATCTAACCAATGAGTAGAGCTATGTGACGTTTAGATTTTAAGCATCTACCTTATACATTAACATGCACACACATACACACAGGCACAAACACACTCAAAATATTTCTTTCATATCGCTAGATTATAAAGTGCTTTATAAGTCATCTTAAAAAGATTCTGAGATAAGCAGTGAATTTACCCACCACCCACAGGCAGCTGCTTCTGGGTAGGAACTAATCTACAACAGCAATAAATAAATAAATAAAATAAAAATGGAATGAAAAACAACATATGCACTTTAGTATTCATATCTATGTGCATAAATACAGAGAGACACTTCAAGCATATGCAAGGTTATTGATTTAGAATTCAGCATGAAGAGGTGCCCAAAGAATTCTCAAAATAACAATGTAAAAACATATAAAAAAATTCTTCTTCCATTTGGTTTCTTTTAAAATATAAAATTGAAACTAGTGAAATTTAAGAAATGAATAAAAAATATGTTAGAGGATGCAGAATCTTTGGGGATTCCTAGCATTACTAATCAGTTTTAGAGAGTTAATTTTGCTTTTCTTTTAAGAAAAACACGTAAATCTTCTGTTGATTGAACAGTTTAATCCATTTAACATCTACAAAGCATAACATATGTAGAACACACGTTGAACATTTTGAGAATATGTTATTTTATGTACCACTTTTGATCGAGAAGAAGTTGTTGAAAAATAATTTGAATGTAAGAACATTAACTTTCACTTTGATGGTGTGTCTGTGGGTGATGTGAAGGCAGTGTATTAATTATTATGGGTAACAAATGATCTTTAAATTTAGCAGCTTAAAACAGCAAATATGTATTATGTCACAGTTTCTGTAAGTCCTGAGGTTGGGAGTGGCTTCACAGGGTCATTCTGGCTTAGAGTCTTTCATGAGGCTCCAGCTAAAGTCATCACCGAGTGTCTGAAGGTTTACCTGGGGCTGATCTGCTTCTGTGATGGCTCACTCACAGGCTACTGGCTCGAGGCCTTGGTCCCTCACTGGTGTTTGGCAAAGGTCTTAGTTCCTTGCCATGTGGATCTCTCTGTAGGATTATCTGAGCGCCCTCATGGAATGGCAGATGAGGGACCAGAAAGAGAGGAGGGAGCTGCAACGTTTTTAGGGCCAATTTTCTGCCATCACACACCACCACTAGCACTTGATTTATTAGAAGTGAGCCACTGATGGGGCGACTGGGTGGCGCAGTCGGTTGAGAGTCCGACTTCAGCCAGGTCACGATCTCGCAGTCCGTGGGTTCGAGCCCCGCGTCGGGCTCTGGGCTGATGGCTCAGAGCCTGGAGCCTGTTTCTGATTCTGTGTCTCCCTCTCTCTCTCTGCCCCTCCCCTGTTCATGCTCTGTCTCTCTCTGTCTCAAAAATAAATAAACGCAGAAAAAAAAAATTAAAAAAAAAAAAAGAAGTGAGCCACTGAGTCCACCCCCACTCAAGAGGAGACGATTTG
The DNA here is from genome assembly GCF_018350175.1 of Felis catus. Taxonomy (NCBI): domain Eukaryota; kingdom Metazoa; phylum Chordata; class Mammalia; order Carnivora; family Felidae; genus Felis; species Felis catus. The sequence goes on from NC_058369.1 coordinate 107,290,306, forward strand.
GCTCCCCCGCTTAATGGGAGCACTATTAAAGAATTTCTGGACATATTTAAAATTAAAAAAAAAATAATGTGTATTTATTTTTGAGAGAGGGAGAGAGACAGAGCATGAGCAGGGGAGGGGCAGAGAGAGAGGGAGACACAGAATCTGAAGCAGGCTCCAGGCTCTGAGCTGTCAGCACAGGGCCTGACACAGGGCTTGAACCCACGAGCTGTGAGAGCATGACCCGAGCCGAAGTCAGACGCTTAACCGACTGAGCCACCCAGGCGCCCCCTGGACATATTTTAAAACCACAAGCAGCAGTCTCAAAGACTTAACAAGAATCAACTTCTTTGGTTTGGCCCCGAATTAGAGGTGACAGTCTAACTACCGTACATTTCATAGCTATGCACAATAGCTCGTGTGTATTTGTGAGGACTATATTCTTTTAGGAGCTTTTACTGAATCCATCATTTCTCCAACTCCACCTCTGAGTCTCACAAAAATCAAATATATTCTATCAAAATGCAACTTCATATTCTGGCAGCATGGGAGCAATCCAGGTCAAGGTGTTAGCCTGTTCAGAGGAAAAATAGTGCTTGGTTGAAAATAGCCAGCACTGAACTGTAGTCTATGGGTTTAGAAACTTCCTATTGAGATGCAATCCAGTTGCCTTCTTTATTTTGTTAGGGAAGTTTTGTTTTCAGCACTGAGAAATATTGTAACATGATTTGAATCCAAAATAAATCTGGAAATCAACTACCTAGAGGAGAGCCTATAATACATCTTTAAACAGGTGGCAAAAATTTAATTATCTGTGCTAAAAGTCCTGTAACAATCCATAAGATAATCAATAAGTAGCCATCATGGAAAGGTGGAAATATATTAACCTTCCTGAATCAGAGGATATGAATTCCTATGCCTTTCACTAAGTTGTTTATTATTATTATTATTATTATTATTATTATTATTATTATTATTACAAGAGAAGGATATTCCTCAATTTACCTCATGAGAGGTTTCAGGTTCAGGATGCATGTGACCAGTAGTGAAAACAGAAAAGTAAAGCTTTCAAAGGTGACACAGCTTCAGCTTCAGGCTGTTCTCACTGTCTTTTCTCTAATAGGCTGCATATTCTGTCTTTCATGGCATTTCCACTTTCTCCTGCACATATGCTACATTTTTCTCCTCTTCTCCCTCCGAACCAGGTTCCTCTGCTTACTCACAGTTTCTACATCCTCATACCTTTAGCTGGTGTGCAGTCTCTCCCACCCCTTTGCATCTCATGCCTTTCAGTTTCTAAGTCACTGGTCAGCCCGTGTTCTGTTCCATGTAATTTGGGTTGCAGTTCTGCCCACCCATTCAACCTATGAGCTCTGGTTGGGGAGGACAGCTGGGAAGCAGTACTTCTTCAGGAAGGCCTATGGCAAAGCTGTTTCTCTAGGAAGGGGGTTGTTGGGGATGTAAGCATTCTGAATCCTTGCCCAAGTATTACAATATTAAATAAATAGGTGATAAAATGAATGCAATATTTTAGTCCTATCACTTCTAATTTCCTATATGACCCTGAGAAAATATTGGTATATATAGACTTTTTCTTATCTGTCAAAGAGGTATTCATTTATTTATTTACTAAATAGACACATTGAAGGCCTATTTCTGTGAAGCCTTGTGGTAAAACTTGTGAGGTCTAGAAAGATGCTTCAAAAGTTTCCTTATCTTCAAAAGCTTTTAGTAATTAATAGAAGGGATGAAGCTTTCAAGCAAATAAGGAAAATATGAAGTGGAAAGTGATTTTTAAAAAGAGAGTTGAGGGGCGCCTGGGTGGCTCAGTCGGTTAAACATCCGACTCTTGATTTTGGCTCAGGTTATGATTTCACAGTTCATGAGTTCAAGCCCCACGTCAGGCTCTGCACTGCCCTTATGGAGTCTGCTTTGGATACTCTCTGTTGCCCTTTCTCTGCACCCCTCATTCAATTGTTCTCTCTCTCTCTCTCACATAAAAAAATTAAAAAAAAAAGACCCAGAGTTTAAATATATAGCTATTGGAGTTCAGATTAGGTAAATCAGAAATAATAATACTTTCTTTCACTACCTCACAGAACTGGTATTACATTAACTGATATAACATGGGTACAGATTTTGAAGGGAAGAGCTTGTAGGGACATGTTTTGAAAGTAATACAGTCCTATGGGAACATAGGCTCTTTTATGAGTCAGCAGTAATTTACAAATTGATAAGTGACCAAAAAATTTTTAAAAGCTGCCTCAAATTATTTAAAATATTTTAACAAAACTCTCAGACTTTTCCAAAAATGTTCGTAGCCAAATGTAAAATTATTTCAATAGATATCAGAAATTCTATTCAAAGAGAAATACCATGGGAAACAGAATGTTCTGTGGTCCAAACTATGTTACTTGCTGTTATGTTCTTATGCAAATCTTTTAATTGCCAAGGACTCAGTCTTCCCTGAAAACATGAATTGAGCAGACCAAATAATTTGAAGATCCTTGTAGCTTTGTGATTCTATTGAGTTTGGTCCAATTAGTCAAACAGTTACCTGTCATTACAGAGGCTGTGGTATATACATTTTAGCACCAAACCACAATTTAATAACAGGGCACAAGAGCCGCAAAGCCTCCTATTCTGTTCCATTACTAATTTATCAGGGACTAAAAGCAACCAAACTGAGGAAACCAGGCAGACAATGGTGCCTTTGAGGGGCAAAGGAAGCATCATTTAAAAAGAAAGCATTACCATTCTAAAATAATGGCAGAGCACATGGCCTGAGTGCTTTGAAAGAGAGCACTACACAAAAGGTATTCTTGGCTTAAAGGCCCCAAACATAAAAGCTTTTGGTTGGGACTTACAAGGGAAAAAGAAAATAGCTCCCAATAAATGGGTTTCACCAGTATCCTTTTGTGTGTGTTCTGGTGCCAAGGGGATGGAGTAAAGGCAAACTATGAGTTTCCAAAATCTAACAATATTATGTTTCGTATCTGGAACAAAATCCCAACATTTTTCTGTGAGGATAAAGAAAGCAGAGATATTCTTGAGCTCTTACCTATTTTGGTTATTGAAAGATCATGCCTACAACCATATTAGTTCGTGTGTTAGTGATGTAGTTATGTATCTTCCGTCCTCTACTTTCCTTGATACTTTGATTTAAAACAAGTAAATAAGCATACAGTGCGATAGGTTGAGGTGATCTAATTTAACCTGATTCGAAGGGCAGCAATAAGACTACAAACCAAATAACTTAGTAATCAATTATGTCATTATGTATTATCTCTCATAAACAACACAGGATGATAGTATGTTTATTTGAAGAATTACCTGAATTAGTGGTCTGTCAATTTAAAGAACTAAAAAAGACATTTGTGCAAGTAACCTTTTAGTAATGGGATCAGATTGGAAAGGTGTTTGTTCACAGATTCTCAATGTTAAAGGTGTTTAATTGTGAAAAATTCTATACACACACCAGGCATTACCATTACTATATATATATATATATATATATATATATTTATATATTTATATTTATATATATGCATATATAAATTATATCTTGGAAGAAATATCTCATATGATAAAAGAGGAATGTGTTTTCTAAATCTGTATAAACTATGAAAGAACATTTAAAGACTTAGGTCAGAAAAACATTTTCTGACCACTTTTCTGTTGAGATTTATGTCCTTGAAGAAGCTATACACTCAATTACTTGACAATTACATTGTGTAAGAGTTAGCTTCCTCTACCATAGTGTTAGAACCTCCTTAACTATACCTTTTGTCATTGTCGATCCACTTTGTTGTTTAAATCAGATGTCATCCATGACTACAAACAATTTCTCTCTGATCCATTAGTGTCTTCATATAACAAAAGCAATCCCATAAGAATCAGGAAATGTTCATAATGTAGACTGTTGACTTTAACTATTTAACAATTTGACTTACTTCACAGAAATTGCCCTAAAGACAATAGGTTCCAACTGCAAATCCCATTCTGAATAATCAAGGATTTAAACAAGAAAGAAGAATATAAAGTTTGCAGATTGTAGTATTGAGGAAGGATATTTGCAGGGGTAAATGGAATAGCTGAACAAAAGAATGTCTGTGATAATAGTCAGGATATCTGGTGTAGCAGGACCAGAAGTGAAGGTGTTGTAACCCAGTGTGTGCCCCACTATGAGTTCTAAATCCATAACAAGGGCCACAATTTTCCTCAACACTACATGTAATGATGTGTTGGCATCACTTCAGATGTAATGGCAGAGTAAGGGCATGAAGGTGATGTGCATGTGTATTTTATGTATTCAGATTGATTGCTTTATACTCATAGCCAATGCATGTATATCAAAAACATGGGGTCTCTGGTTTATCATACTGTTGTAATGACTATAGGCTGGAATGCTAAGTTTAAGGATGATTTAGGATCTTACTATTCTGGTTAGCATAGTTTAATGGTGGGTCTTCATGTGATATGGTTTCAGAGAATAGATTTTAATTGAATGACAACTCTATAAACAAATGCTGCAGATGTATCCATTGGCTAAGCTCATCCCTCTTGTTTTGAAAAGGTATGTTTTAAAATTGTACAGACATGTTGCTAGTAAATGGCTCTAATCCTTTCTTTCTTTCCTTCTTGCTCTTGTTCTCTTTCATCTATTCATATGGAGGCATGTGTGTATATATTCAAACCTATTAGTAATTTCTCACTGCACCCACAGATAATAAATATGACAATATCGAGAATTATTTTAAAAATTTTGCTTTCAGAATTATTTTTCAGGGTGATTTAAATTACTGAAAGCATATTTATATTTCATGATTTTATGGAAGACTCTACTAGACTTGAGCAGCTACGTCTCTTTTGGATGGGAACTTTCCTCTTGATAATGTCAAATCTTACCGTCATATACCCAATCAGAATTTTCCTACTAAAATGCAAAACTCAAGTCCCTTCTTACAAAAAGTCTTCAGTGATTCCTACTTATCCAAAATTCAGATTTTCTGGCATGGCATAAAAGATTCATTATGAACTGATTCGCCTCTACCTGCCTTTTATTGTCTTTATCACTTGATACTTTTGCTCATTACCTCAATTTCTCCCTCAATACTGTTTCTGCCTGGAGGGATATATATGTGTGTGTGTGTGTGTGTGTGTGTGTGTGTGGGTGTGTGTGTGACAACTTCAGTTTCTTCTACTTCAAATGGCCTTCTCCACTGGCCTAGATTAATTTCTCTTCGTTGTTTAAAAATCAGGGGCATAAGCTATCAGCATGGAGTTTGCTTGGGATTCTCTCTCTTGGTCTCAAAATAAACAAATGAACTTAAAAAAAGAATTTAGCAATTCTTTTATTTTTAAGTTTATTTATTTGGAGACAGAGAGAGTGGGGAAGGGGTAGAGAGAGAAGGAGAGAGAGACAGAATCCCAAGCATGCTCTGCACCGTCAGTGCAGAGCCAAACACAGCGCTCAAACTCAAGAAACTGCGAGATCATGACCTGAGCCGAAACTGAGAATTGTACGCTTAACCAACTCTGAGCCACCCAGACACCCCCAGGCAATTCTTAATAGCACTTAACAAATCTAAAATGCCAACGATGTCCTGCCAGTAACAGATTAGAAAAATTCCACAAGTTTCGAAAAACATCTCCAAAGCTAGTTCATAATGATGATGAGGCTAATCAGATTTTAGGACAACATAAATTTTAAGTAACAAAATAAATTGTCATTTCATCATGTCTTTTATGGTATGTGAATATCTAATTTTTCATTCATAGAAAGTAATTTCTTCATTCTTTATAAATATAAATGCAAGAAGTTCTGAAATCTTATTCACAATTTTAGTTCCTAGCCTCATCTACAGTGCTATACCTATTAGTATACAAAAATATTTTGTTTTTTAATATTCAAAAATTAGATGATATAAAGTTGATATTACTGTAAAATTGATAGATGAAACTTTATTTTTTTTAACTTAGCACTATTATATGTAATCTATCCCTGCTAAGAACTACAGGGAATCACTAAGAATCACTAAGAATCACTATTTGGTGACAGAATTTTTTTCCATCGATGATATCACACAGCTTCCACATTCCCTATATAAAAAGGGAAGTAAACCTGGTCATCATTCTTGTTGAATTGTAGAACTACATGTTTTCTTAAATCCCTTCCACTCCAATCAAATGAACATCTTTAATAGGTAACATTTCTTGATATTTCTACTTTTTATCAAGAAGTATTTTTTGGTTAATAATGACACAATACAGCATGAGCTGAATGAATTATAGCAGATCCACATGATATAATGTTAAATACTACAGAAATCCTATCTTAAAAATATATCCGTGGCATGAGGTAAACCCCCAGGTAAATTTTAAGTGAAAATTGTAGTTTTGCAATATTATATACAAACTATCATTCCAAATTTGTGCTATATATATCTATGTGTATACATTAACAGAAACATTACTGAAAAATACACATTAAATTATTAGAAGGTTTATGTCCAGATCACTTTACCATAAATTGTTCATAACTTTTCTTTGGTAATTTCCAGTATTATACAAATATTAGTCATTAACATTTGGAGAGTATTATATGCTGGTCACTTTGTTAAAAACTTTCCTGATTATCTCAGTTGATGCAACAACCAAATGATGTAAGCACTATTATAATATCCATTTTACACATGGACAAACATAATATTTATCTTTTTTACAGTTTACTATTTTGAACTTTTTTTAATAATTTAAAATTTTTTTTAACATTTATTTATTTTTGAGAGATAAACAGAGCACAAGTGGGGGAGGGGCAGAGAGAGAATGAGACAGAATCTGAAGCAGGTTCCAGGCTCTGAGCTGTCAGCATACAGCTGACGTGGGGCTTGAACCCACAAACTATGAGATCATGACCTGAGCCAAAGTCAGACACTTAACTGAATGAGCCACCCAGGTGCCCCTTTAATCATTTACTTTTGAGATAGCATGCAAGCGAGCAAGGTGCAGAGAGAGAGAGAGAGAGAGAGAGAGAGAGAGAGAGAGAGAAGCCTGATGCCGGGCTTGAGCTCACCTGAAGCAGGGCCTGAACTCACAAACCATGAGATCATGACCTGAGCCAAAGTCAGATGCTTAATCAACTGAACCACCCAAGTGCCCCTAGAGTTTACAAATTTGAAAAAAAATAAATTGGAAGGTTCTACTCCTAAACATTACTTAGCCCACACCTTCTCATTTTGCACCCACACAGACCATTATTGCTTTATAGTGAATCAAGAATAACTTGATTTAACCCTAGTTCCTAATATATGCATTTTATTGATTCACCCATATATGTTCACCCTGCCCTAAATGAGTCCTAAAATGTATTGCCATTGCACAGGTGCCACAAGATTGAACAAGACATGAAACTTACTAGCTTGTCAAAAGGCAAATCACTGATACATTGGACCACAATTACTGCCAAAATAGAGGGGCTAAAAAGTGCTAATGGAGCAAACTAGTGGGGGAAGGATGTAGTAAGTAAATATTTCAGAGAAAAGTCCCTTTCTACCGGGTGGGTGTTTAAGCTACTCATCCTATTCATCTTTCTTGAAGGCATTCTAAGTACAAGAGACTGAATAAGAACAAGAACTAAAATTAAATGTACAAGGGGTTAGCAGGGACCAGGGAAATGTTATTTTCAAAGAAGAAAGTCTCACAGACCACTTTGAGGATGACATATCAGTTGGCTGGGCTCACTGATGGTTGTACCACAGTGCATCTTATAATTCATGTTGTATATTAAGTAGACATCAATATGTGCCAAAGGGCAAATATTAAATGCTTTTTTATTTTGGAAATCAATTATGATACATATTTTTGGAAGGTACATTTATATATGTGGGAAGATGTTACATAAATAATTTAGAGAAACAAAGAACATATTAATGAGACAAATTCACATTTAGTATGTTTGAGAAATCTTTGAACTTAACAGCCCTAATAGTTGTCAGCATTTGTGGGGCAGCTTCAAATACTTACATATCACATCTTTGTGTTTAAAAAATTTTTTAAAGGAGACTTTATGTTTGAAACTTCCTTTTCTGTATTACTAGTAATTCTATGCATCAATGGACTAGTATAGGTTTTTGCTGTTGTTCTTTTTTTAAAATTCCCTTTAGAAGGTGACAGCAATTAGATGCTGGAGACCTCCTTGCCTACTGACCCACAAAGTATGCAATGTCAGAAATCATTATTTATAATTAGTGCCAGGGCACAGCCGAGCATTCTCTACATCCACTGTGGGAAGCTCTTCATGAAATCTATCTTATATAACACACAACACCTGTGAGCAAGCTTTTCCCAGAGCTGTGTGGTATTACTTCTATCCATCCAAAAAGTGTACTTCACTGAGCATTGAGGCATAATACTTTGGAAGGACAGAGTACATGTAAAAGGGCAAACTGAGGAAACAATATAGCTTTACATGCTGGCATGGTGACGATATGAACTTTATGGTAACCAGGCCTTGGAAAATGAAAGGATAATGAGAAAGCATTGCTTGAGAGCTAATGTCTTGCACAAAACATGGGAGTAACCAGGACTTGGAACTGGATTTCAGAATCTCCTAGGGTAACTACTGATCTTCAAAAAGGGAAAGATGTCTGAATTTGGAATTGGGTAAATGTTCATACCTGAAAAAGTCTGCTTATACCTGACTTAAACCACTTACATATTTCATTGCCCTAAATTCTCCTTTTTTGCAGTCCTTTAAGTATGTTTAAGACAATTTTTTTCAGATGTTTCTGGTAGGAACTGTTCATAAGTTCAATAAACATTAAATGCCTGGATAATTTCTGAGATTCCAGACTGTGTTTCAATAACTGCAGTTATAAATACATAAGCATATTATAACTTAACATATTTTAGTTATTATTAGAATTACAAAATAATGTGCCAAAAACTGAAGACAATGTTAGAAAAATGTTTTAATGGACAAAAAGACACGACCAATGTAAATTTTTCCTCATCTGCAACCAACATATTAGCCACTTGTGCCCATATATTACTTCTCCTACTCATCACATCTCTGCATATAAAGTGACATATTCACAGAAGAACATTTAAAAAACATGCTCATTTTTGGAATGTGGGGGGTGAGAGAAAAGTAGGACCATGTGATCTCTACCATCTCTTTCAGCAATAAAATTCTGTGACTATGGTCTAAAATATGACATTTTTGTCCATTAAAAAATTCTGGGTACAAAAATAGACATCTAAATCAATGGAACAGAAGAAAGACCACAAAAATACACCTACATATATATGGTCAATTAATCTATAACAAAGGAGGCAAATACAATGGGGAAAAGACTGTCCTTTCAATGAATCGTGGTGGGATAAAAGAATAAAACTGCACCACTTTCTAACACAATACACACACACACACACACACACACACACACACACACACTTCAAAATGGATTAAGGACCTAAATGTGAGACCTGAAACCATAAAAATCCCAGATGACAGCACAAGCAGTAATTTTTCTGACATTGGCCATTAGCAACGTTTTTTTTTTTTTTTTAGATGTCTCCTAAGGCAAGAGAAACAAAAGCAAAAATAAACTACTGGGACTACACCAAAATAAAAAGCTTTTGCACAGCAACGGAAACTACCAACAAAACAAGAGTACAACCTACTGACTGGGAGAAGATACTTGCAAATGACGTATCTGATAAAGGGTTAATATCCAAATACATAAAGAACTTCTACAACTAAACAGCAAAAGACTCAATCTGATTTAAAAAATGAGCAGAGGACCTGAAAAGACATTTTTCCAAAGATGACATACTGGTGGCCAACAGACACATGAAAACAAGTTCAACATCACTCATTATCAGGAAAATGAAAATCAAAACTACAATGTGGTATCACCTTACACCCGTTGAAATGGCTAAAATCAAAATGACAAGAAGTGTTGGTAAGTATGTGGAGAAAAAGGAACCCCCGTGCACTATTGGTGGGAATGTAAATTAGTATAGCCACCGTGAGAAGAGTATGAAAGTTCCTCAAAAAAATTAAATACAGAAATACCATGTGATTCAGTAATTGCACTACAGGGTATTTACCCAAAGAAAATGAAAACACTAATTCAAAAAGATATATGCACCCCTATATTTATTGCAGCCTTATTTACAATAGCCCAGATACAGAAGCAACGTGTGTCCATCAGTAGACAAATAAATAAGGAAAATGTAGTGTGAACACACACACACACACACACACACACACACACACACACACGGGAATATTATGCAGCAACATAAAAGGACAAAATTGTGCCATTTGAGACAACATGGATAAATTTAGAGGATATTATGCAGAGTGAAATAAGTCAGAATGAGAAAGATAAATACCATAAGATTTCTCTTATATGTAGAATCTAAAAAAATACTCAAACAAAAAGCAGAATCAGACCCATATAGAAAACAATCTGGTGGTTGCTGGGGGAGAGGGGTTGTCAAAATGGGTGAAGGGAAGTGGGAAATACAGGTTTCCAGTTATTGGATGAATAAATCATGAGAATAAAAGGCTAGGTAGGCATAAGGAATACAGTCAATGATATTATAATAGTGATGTAATGGGATAGATGGCAGCTACACTTAAGATTAACAGCATAATGTATACATTTGTCAAATCACCATGTTGTATACCTGAAGCAAAAGTAACATTGTGGTTCAAGCATATTCAAATTCAAAAAATTTTAAAAAGCAAACAAATGGGTAAACAAACTTAGATATGCCCATACAATGGGATTACTCTACAGCAATAAAATAAACTACTGATGCATACCACATTAATGAATTTCAAAATAATTATGGTGGATGAAACAGGATATTTGGAAATACCAAAACAGATTTTATTAACTTCTCCTTATGGTAGAATATATTACTCAGACTCTGAAATTCAAATATGGCATAGAATAAAAGGTAGCTTTTGAGTATGTTATGCTATGTCTAACGAAATAAAAAGGGGAAACTGTAGGTTTTAAGGCTATATTAGTTCCTCTACCACCTGTTCTTTTTAGATGTTTTAATGGTTTCTTGGGTTCTACATTTCCGTATTTCTCTTCTGTTACGGTTAGGCTGAAGTCAACAGAGTAGAGTTTGTGATGCCACCTTTAGTTACATCCAATTTTTTAATGGCAAATCTATACGAACTTGTAAGTTGTTCTAAAGGTCTGTCACCATGGTTGGCATCCAGTAGATGCACAGTGAAAATTTGCTGAACTAATATTTATTTGCCTGTGGTTGGCTTTTACCTATTTCTATTGCATGGTTTATATGACTAATAAAGAAACCGAGTCACTATAAAAACCTGGTTAGTGTCCATGGTTAATGTGGTATTACATTTTCAAATGGAATATGCTAACAACTGCTAGACTCAATCAGAGCTTTTAAGAGAAGACACTGAGTCACTATAAGCACCTGGTTAGTGTCCATGGTTAATGTCGTATTACACTTTCAAATGGAATATGCTGACAACTGCTAGACTCAATCAGAGCTTTTAAGAGAAACACCTTCTTAAATTAGGAGATGGAGTAGTAGTGTCAGTAGAACAGAGAATGGTGAGCACAGGAATCTTTGAACACATCACAATCCTGGAACAGGACCGTCTAGAACTTAGTGTCAAATTGTTGTTTAATATGGCACTAATATGCTTAGGTAAAAGTCATCTTAAAAGTTTTAATTCAACAGATGGGTATCCTGTACTCACAGAAGCTACTGTGAGGTATATTTAAAAGATGAGAATTTTAGATTTAATTATACCCCACGATATTATCTCACGTCCACACAGGTCTTAATGGGATACACTGGAGCATATAATGGAAAGAAAATGCAGAGGCAACTGAGGCTATGTCACTTCAGAAATAATAATGGTTTCCTTTTCAAGGAATTTTCTTAAGGTTCTTATGGTTCTTAGGTTATTGGGATCAGAAAGAGAAGTGTCAAATACTATGTTAGAGAAGGTCATATTTGCAAGCTTATAAGAAATGGTACCTTGAACTTCCTGAACTGGTTGGGAACAATTTGAGTGTGTTAGAATTCTTGACATTCCGTAAGTGAGGCCAATCTCTGAGTTTTTATATAGCTCTAGAATTCTGTGGCTTGGGAGATAGAGATTATGAGATATTTATTTCTGCAGTAAATTTTGGCCCCACGACTATGGCACATTTTATACACTGAGTTCATATACGAATTCAAATTCCTAATTTGAAAAGAACTCACTCAGGTATTGATTGTAAATATGTATTTTAGTAGTTAGGCCTAATTGGTAATTGCTGTAATTAACTTTTGACCAATTATACATTTCCAGGAATAAAGTGCCCTTTGCACTGTTATCCACTATCCTCTTCTATTTTCTTCCTTGCAACTTCTTTCCTTCTTTTCTGTATTTTCCTTCTCTGCATCCACCTTATTCACACCCTTCTTTCAACTCTCTTTACCTTCATCATTTTTTCCTTGTAGAGCAGTGAAGGCTGGCTTTGGTTGTTAGTCAGACTCCATGGGCAATTCCCTCAATGTTTTCATTGTTTACACAGAAGCATCCAAATGTATAGCAAATACACCAGCTTGAAACCTCCCCACCGACAGACGCATCCAAACAGGAGGTTTCTTGATGTCTTCTGGTAGGTCGGTTCTGTTCTGCTACCAGAAAGAACAGCCTACACCCATATGCACTGTTGCTCCTGAATGCAAGGCCTACATTAGCATCCACATGGGCTGGGTCTCAGCCAAAACTTAGCCCTTAGCACATACAGTGATACCAAAAGATGTGACAGTGACAGAGTTTTGGAATACTGTTTATAGCATGCTGTTCTTTGGCACAGTTCTTCAGAATCTAAGAACAGATTTTTCCTAATTGTCCCAAGTCACACTGTTTATTATAGAAATCAGACTTTTAAGATGATTATGGATTTGAAGGCAATTGATCAACTCAATATTAAACTCAATATTTATTGTAGATCTTTTGGAAATTGTTTTAAAATGTTGCAACAGAGACTCATGCTCAAAAAAAACCCCACCTAATTTATAGTATTTTTTCAGAGTGGGGTGAAAGGAATATTAGCAATGGGATAAATACAATAATCCTTGACTCTAATTAGGGAAAAACAGTGAAAATTTATCCGTAAAAGTAAGTTGCTTAAGAACTGAAGCAAATATATTTAAATACACTTCACAAACACAGGCAGTTTGAGCAAAAATGTTTTTGCATAAGTATCCATTTATATTACACATAAAATCCTGTTTAAAAATTAAATACTTCATATCACTTATACACTCTATTTTGATTATGATAGATATGGGCTAATAACACATTAAATCATTAAATATTTTTGTTATAAGTGATTTGAAAGAGTAATCACAAATTCCTAAGTCACAGGAATATGCCATAACAAAGAAGGATAATACCATTAAGAAATCACTGTCTTAGCTTAGGTTTAAAAAATATCCCTTCCTTTGTTTAACACTGTACTTTGAAAATAAAATGATGCAAAAATAAATATGAAAACAGCTAAAAAATTATCATAAGAAGTTCTGTAAGGTTAGTGTTATTAGAGAAACAGATCTTTAGTTTATTCTAAGCAAATATCATTTTTTTAATTTAACATTTTTTAATTTATTTTTGAGAGACAGAGTGACTGTGAGCAAGGGAGGGGCAGAAAGAGAGAGAGACACAGAATACAAAGCGGGTTCCAGACTCTCAGCTGTCAGCACAGAGCCCAGTGTGGGGCTTGAACTCATGAACCACAAGATCATGACCTGAGCTGAAGTCTGAAGTTCAACCCAGTGAGCCACCCAGGCACCCCTTCTTCTTCGTCTTCGTCGTCTTCTTCTTCTTCTTCTTCTTCTTCTTCTTCTTCTTCTTCTTCAATTTTTAAATGTTTATTTATTTTTGAGAGACAAGAGAGAGAGAGAGAGAGAGAGAGAGCGAGCGAGTGGGGAGGGGCAGAGACAGAGGGAGACACAATCTGAAAAAGGCTCCAGGCTCTGAGCTGTCAGCACAGAGCCCAATGAGGGGCTCAAAGCCACAGACAGTGAGATCATGACCTGAGCCAAAGTCAGACACTTAACAGATTGAGCCACCCAGGTGCCCCTGGGTGCCCCTCTTAAGCAAGTATCTTGAGAGGCAATGAGACTTTATTTATCTGATATGATTTTTGTCAAGAAAACACAGCTGTATTTTTCTGTCCTTTATGTTTGTTACTCTAGGATGGTTCACCTAAACTACAAACTCATTAATTGACACTCAAGAAATATATAAAAACAAATGCTATTTCCTGGTGCAAAATGTATATAGCCCTTTTTAAAAATCGGGCATAAACTGCAACCAACATGGAACCACCAGTGTGGATGATTTGGAACTACCTCCTTGCTCATTCTCACAGGCACACTGCAAGAAAGGAAGACCCTGGACTAACCTTGAAGCCCAAAGGGTGTAGGTGAAAAGGTCTATGCCTTATTCCAAGCAGGCAAATATTTTTAATGCATTGCATTCTGGGAAAGTATTTTGGAAAACATGAATGAAAATTAAATCTCATTCCTCTTTGTGAAGGCAAAGAAAATGAATCCCATAGACTGAAGGTTTATTATTTAATCTGCAATTTGAATAGTGTAAGAATGACTCCTCAAACTTTACTTTTGGCCTTAGAAAACCTATAAACTGTGAGATGAATGTTCTGTCAGTCAAGAAAGGCTAGGCTATTTCTGTTTAACAAACAACCCAGTGTCTTGGTGGCTTACAATCATAAAGTTGTATTTTTCATTCATGCACATACCCAAGATGAGGTGTAAGCTGGCTACACATTTCCTTTAGTCTATCTGGAACAATCCTAGTTCTTTTGACAGGGGGAGGAAAGGGACACACCAATTACCCACTGGCTCCTAAAGGTTCTGCCCAAAGGAGATGCCAACTACTTCTGCTCACAACCTATTGGGCAAAGAAAGTCTTCGTGGCACACTGGAGGTCAATAGGTTAAATGAGGAAATATAATCCTTTCTCTCATCAGAAGAAAGTATTTATAAACAATAGTCCAGCTTACTAGAGACAAAATCAGGGAACATAATTCCCAGGAGTAACATAAAGGAATTGCCCTTACTACAGACTAAAGTAGAGAATGTTGGATTGACAGGCATTTGGATGGACTGTGACCTCCTGGTCAAGCAAAATGACCACAAAACCAGATTCATTGTACCAACCCTTAAGTATCAGGGAAGAAGTGCCAAAATATCACGTTATCTAAAAGTAGACAAATGATGTCCATTGTTAAGCATAGAGCAATGAAACAATAAGTAATTTCCTAACTTGTAAATTCAAGAAAGTTCTTTATTATTGGCCTAGGTATGGAAAAGAATTTATGTCTCAAATAGCCATAAGCTTGAGGTGAAATGTCTCCTAAAATGTATCTTCTCAGATTTGGGCCCTTTTCTTCCTAATCTTATATTCAGGTTGGTTCAGGAATCCTGAAACTTCCTCAGAGTAAATTCTCCAAACAGTTTTAAAAGGAATCCATACTTTTGGGGACCCAAAGACCTAAGCCTAATGGAAGGTTGAAACTCTTTCTCTGCCACTTTTGTTTTAATGAGAAAATATTTCAGTGCAATCACTTTTGCCAGACCCAGATAAAAGGTCCAATTTAAAAATTTAATTCTCAGAAAATTTTTGTAGATTTTGAAATAGTAAATAGCAGGAATACTTCCAGGTGAATTATTCAATGTAAGCAGAAAATTCTGCCGTCACTAGTAAAAATCACAAACCTTTTAAGTAGGCAACAAAGATACTGTTGCCCTAAACATTTTGCTTTTCTAAGCAGTAGGCCGTAATGTCATTTTAGACAACAAAGCAAACATTGGCATAGAAATGCAAGAGCTAATCTCAGGAGTTTCAGATAGAGTAACTTCTGGAAATTGTTAGTAGCATCTACCATTTACCTCCTTTTCAATTTTTTACAAAAGAGGCATAATCTCTGAGGGCCAAGTGCTCACTTCAGAAGTTTGAATGTTATGTTTATCAGTGCTACAGAAGGCAGTGGAAATTATGACAATTTATCTGTTCTGTTTCTGAAAAGTCATTTTAGTCGAGTATTTTTTGTTTTAAAGAAATAATTGTTAATGTTTTGGGGACAGATATTAATTACAGTGTTTAAATTCAAGAATCCCTCTCTGTGAGAAGTTCTCATTCACTGCATTTTCATCTATGGTGGATACGACATGATTCATTTATGTTGTCTTTTTTCCCTCCTGCTGGGTCTTCCCTCGCAAAATGGCGCTGCACCGTCAGCAATGACTCAGAATGAGGAACATGATGAGGCTGCCTTTCCCACAGTATTTATGTGTGTTCAAGCTGTGAAAAGTGTCACGGCAATACTCCTATTCTGTGTCAGCCGAACTCTATCTGATCATATTCATATCTTGAATTGACTATAATTTAAACCTGGCTATTTGGGTTTTTTTGTTTGTTGGTTTTTCGTTTTTTTATAAACTGTCACAAAATGAAAGGCATATTTCAGTAGTGGTTTGGGACCCCTAAATAGGAAGCCAATTTTTAGACAGATCTATACCATTCCCTCTTTGGGAGTATCAATCCTTAAAATAGCAGGTGAGAGTACATTTTATTAAATGGATCATTCCAATTCAGATCCTGAGTGGTCTTACTTATGGATGAATTGTGTTGCCATCCCAAGAAAGCCATTTAACCTTTCTGAAATGAGAGGCTTCTGGTTTTGAAGCATCCAGTGTTCTGGGCTTTCAGATGGCTAAGAGAGTGAGAAAACTCAAGTAATTGTTTGTAAATCATTCTTAGGATGAGAGAGAGAAAAAAAGAAAAAAAAACCCAAAACTTCAGGGGATACCTACTGACATGTTCTTTAAATATATTTAAAAATATTTTTCTTTATATTTTATTGGAGACATTGTGGTTTATTGAATATGCATATTATATTTTAATATATACAGTATGCTTAGCAAAATTGCCATTATTGAGTAGTTTGGAAATAAGACTTCTTTTATAAATTTGTTCACATAAAAATAGGAAAACTCCTCAGAAATCATGTCAAGAAAAACAGTTTACCTGAGTTTGCAGGTGCATGATAAAAATATCCCAGTGCCCAGCTTCTATTTGTACCTGCCAAGATGAAGGCAAACAGGTAAAACTGTGAAATATTCCCATGGTTTCTGTGTTTTCTTCCATCTTTGGTCACCCTTCTTTCTTCACAGAATAGGAACTAATATCTTATGCCTTTGGCTGATGGTTTCTCCATATGGTGGTGCCACTATTGTTATTTAAAAAAATACTATGTAAGGTGTGTTCAACAAAGAGACTTATGGAACAGAAAGAAAAAAAATAAAAAGAGAACACATCAATTATCTGTCATTTCACCACCCAAAATAGCTGATGATAACATATGGTTTGGCCTTCCAGTGATTTTTCTAGGTCTATTCCTCATCTCTACCTAGGCTCCCTTCTCTTTCCTATCTGCATACTTCTTCTAAGTGATATCACCCTTGTGTACTTTTAAAAACTCTCCAGTTTAAAATCTTCCATGGCTTCCTACTGCAATTTGAATAAATTTCAAAGTCCTTATGATGTTCTCGTGGAGTTTTTCTTTCTATATGACTTTGTACAGTCTGGTTTGTCTTCTCTCTTCCCTTTCATCAATTTTCTATTGCAAAAACAATTTGTTTCAGCGATAATTTACACAGCCTTAGTGACTTAAAACAACACTTTTTTTTTTTTTTAATCTTCCACTTCTGGAGGGCAAAATGCAAAATGGGTCTCATTGAGCTAAAATCAAAGTGCTGATAGTGTGGGTTCCTTTCTGGAGGCCCTCAGAGAGAATCAATTCCCTGCCTTTTCCTGTTTCTAGACACCATCTGCATTGGTTGGCTCATGGCCCCCTTCAAGACCAGAAACATTGGCCAAACTTTCTCAGGCTATCATCCTTCTGATTTTCTCTTTTCTACTTCCATCTTCCAATTATAAGGACACTTGGGAGTACACTGGACCCACCCAGACAACCCAAGATAATCTCTTTAAAATCAGTTCATTAGCAACCTTAATTCCATCTATACCCATAATTCTTCCTTGCTATGTAGCAACATATTCATAGATTCTGAAGATTAGGATGTGGACATCTTGTGTAGAGGGGGTAGAGTGTGGTATTCTGTTTGCTATACTTCCAAACATTCCATGGAGAGTCAAAGAAAACTCATCGATACCTCCAATATCATCAAGTATGCAGATCATGGTGGCCCAGTGATAGACACTGTGATGTGAAGAGTGCCATACTGTGTGCCCAATGAATTAACTGAGAATTTGGAAATGGTGGAATACTGCAAATGAGAAAGTATAAGTGGTGAGAAGGACATTCAGCTAAGGTTTATAAGGGATAATAAAAAGACTTGTTTCATGGTACCGACATCCATTTACTTTGATTTACTAAATAGGCACTGTTTATTTTTCTTTTATTTGCAAATAATATCTTGGGAAACAGGTGATATGTTTTATTGGCACTTGGGAAGTGGTTTCATAGCTGTCGACACAGCTGGCCAAAGATGAATGAAAATCTATTATGGAACAGCCCTGGGAATATGGTAACGAATAAGACCCAGGACTAGCTTTCACCAGTTTAATGAGGGGATCGCACAGGTGATCACTAAGGAAGAACTTTCACATAAGTTTCAGAGGTTGTTACTGAAATTCAAGAATTTAACCAGGACACCTAAGCTCTGGATCAGGGAGGTTCCAGATATCTTTCCAAATGGAGATGACCAGCTGTTAAGGGAGGAATTCTGACAAAGGGAAAGCTGTCAAAGGGTATTCTTTTTTTGTTGTTGTCATTTTACTCCCAAGAGCTTCATGAGAGAAATAATCTTATTTCTCTTGATCATCATGGTTTCCTCAGCATGTAGACTAGTTGCTGGTACACAGTAGGTTCTACACACATATCTAATGTATATAGGAATGATCATATGCTTATAAAAGATGCATTTTTCTTTATTAAAAAGACAATAGTGAATAAACTTTTTGGTAGCATATTTTGCTTTCAGTTATAAATATGTCACTATCATTGTCTGATCACATTTTGACAATTCAATCCCAAATAATTGCTTCTTTAAGCAGGCCTTTCTATATTAGAGATCCTTTTACACTGGTCACCTCCCTAATATTTTGTCACCCTTTCTTTTTTTTTTTTAATTTTTTTTAACATTTATTTATTTTTGAGACAGAGAGAGACAGAGCATGAACGGGGGAGGGTCAGAGAGAGGGAGACACAGAATCTGAAACAGGCTCCAGGCTCTGAGCAGTCAGCACAGAGCCCAATGCGGGGCTTGAACTCACGGACCTCGAGATCTTGACCTGAGCCGAAGTTGGCCGCCCAACCGACTGAGCCACCCAGGCGCCCCTGTCACACTTTCCTAAGGAGCATACATTCTACTCCTCATTTCAGAAGTGTTGTCTACTGAGCAAGTATTAATAATTTGTTCTGTATTTGTGATTACTGAGCCAAAAGAAAAACTAAATTAAAACAAAACACCAAAAAAAGTCCCTATTGTTAGAACCATAGGGACAAAACATTTGAAATGGCATAGTTATCTATAATATGGGACATATGGTTTATTATATTAGTATAACAACTAGTTGCAACACACTTAGAAGACTGTGTAATTAGACTTTTATGACTGCTGAAAGAAATCTACCAAAAACTACAAAATAGCTCTAGTGTAATTTCCAAAGTCCATCAATATTTTGAAATCCTATGTGATATAACAATTTCCTAACAAAATTAACTCAATAAATGATTATTCCTATGTTACATGTCACCAATGTTTCATAGGTTGCCATGTAACAGCAAAGTGTATCTTCTTCATCCTATTTCACTTCTTTCTCCACAAATGATTATTATAACTTTTTTAAAAAAATTTTTAATGTTTATTTATTTTTGAGAGAGAGAGAGAGAGAGAGAGACTGTGTGAGTGGGGGAGGGGCAGAGACAGAAGGAGACACAGAATCCAAAGCAGGCTTCAGGCTCTGATCTGTCAGCACAGAGCCTGACATGGGGCTCAAACTCACAAACTGTGAGATGATGACCTGAGCCAAAGTTGGACGCTTAACCACTGAACAACCTAGGCACCCCAATTATGATATTTCTTAAATGGCTAGTGATTCATGGATTGGTATACACAGTGATACTATTATACTCATCCAGTGTAACATTTAGTCCACATTTTAAATGACTGTGAAAATAGGGTATCAAAATGGATAAGAAAATAAGACCCATCTATATGCTGGTTACAAGAGACCCATTTTAGACTTAAAGACACCTGCATATTTAAAGTAAGGGGATGGAGAAACATCTATCTGCTAATGGTTGTCAAAAGAAAGCTGGAGTAGCCATACTTATATCAGACAAACTAGATTTTAAAATGAAGACTGCAACAAGGAAGAACAACATTACATCATAATTAAGGGGTCTATCAACCAAGTAAATATCTATGCTCCCAATGTAGAAACACCAAAACATATAAGTCAATTGGTTACAAACATAAATAAATTAATTGACAACAATACCATAATAGTAGGGGACTTCAACACCCCACTTACAGCAATAGACGGATCTTTTAAGTAGAAAATCAACAAGGAAACAGTGGCTTTGAATGACACACTGGACCAGGTGGACTTAACAGTTATATTCAGAACATTTCATCCTGAAGCAGCAGAATAAGCATTTTTCGTGAGTGCACACAGAATATTCTCCAGAACAGGTCACATACTGGAACCAAATCAGTCCTCAAAAAGTACAAAAAGATTAAGATGATACCTTGCATATTTCAGACCACAATAATATGAAATTCAAAATCAATCACAAGAAAAGAATTTGGAAAGGCCGTGAATACTTGGAGATTAAAGAACATCCTACTAAGGAAACGATGGGTTAACCAAGAAATTAAAGAGGACATTAAAAAGTACATCGAAGGGGCACCTGGGTGGCGCAGTCGGTTAAGCGTCCGACTTCAGCCAGGTCACGATCTCGCGGTCCGTGAGTTCGAGCCTCGCGTCAGGCTCTGGGCTGATGGCTCAGAGCCTGGAGCCTGTTTCTGATTCTGTGTCTCCTTCTCTCTCTGCCCCTCCCCCGTTCATGCTCTGTCTCTCTCTGTCCCAAAAATAAATAAACGTTGAAAAAAAAATTAAAAAAAAAAAAAAAAAAGTACATCGAAGTTAATGAAAATAAAAACACGGCAGCCTAAAACCTCTGGGATGCAGGGGAAGTATATGGCATAAGAGGGAAGTATATAGAAATCCAGACCTTCCTAAAGCAGGAAGAAAGGTCTCAAATACACAACCTAACCTTATACCTAAAAGAGCTGAAATGAGAACCAGAAGTAAAGCCCAAAACCAGCAGAAGAAGGGAAATAATAAAGGTTAGAGCAGAAATCAATGATATCGAAATCAAAAAAAGAGAACAGATCAATGAAACCAGGAGCTGTTTCTTGGAAAGAATTACCAGAATTGATAACCCCCCAGCCAGACTGATCAAAAACAAAAAGGAAAGGACCCAAATCAAATCACAAAAGAAAGAGGAGAGTTCACAACCAACATAGCAGAAATACAAACAAGAATAAGAGAATATTATGTGCAATTATATGCCAACAAATTGAGCAATCAGGAAGAAATGGACAAATTCCTAGAAACATATAAACTACCAAAACTGAAACTGGAAGAAATAGGAAGTTTGAACAGACCCATAACCAGTAAAGAAATTGAATCAGTAATCAAAAATCTCCCCAAAATCAAGAGTCCAGGGCCAGATGGCTTTCCAAAGGAATTCTACCAAACATTTAAAGAACAGTTAACACCTATTCTTTTGAAGCTGTTCCAAAAAACAGAAGTGGAAGGAAATTTTCCAAACTCATTCTACAAGGCCAGTATTATCTTGATTGCAAAAACAGACAAAGACTCCACTAAAAAAGGAGAACTAGAGGCCAATTTCCCTGATGAACATGAATGCAAAAATTCTCAACCAGATACTAGCCAACTGGATCCAACAATACATTAAAAGAATTATTCACCAGAATCAAGTGGGATTTATTTCTGGTATGTAGGGCTGCTTCAATATCCACAAACCAATGTGAAACATCACATTAATGAAAGAAAAGATAAGGACGACATAGTCCTCTCAAGAGATGCAGAGAAAACATTTGGCAAAATACAGCACCATTTCTTGATAAAAACCCTCAAGAAAGTAGGGATAGAAGGATCATACCTCAAGATGCTAAAAGCCATATATGAAAGACCCACCTTTAATATCATCCTCAGTGGGGAAAAACTGAAGGCTTTCCCCCTAAGGTCAGGGACAAGACAAGGATGTCCACTCTCGCCACTGTTATTCAACATAGTATTGGAGTCTTAGCCTCAGCAATCAGACAACACAAAGAAATAAAAGGCATCCAAATCAGCAAGGAGGAAGTCAAACTTTCACTCTTTGCAGATGACATAATACTCAAGGTGGAAAACCTAAAAGACTGCACCAAAAAGCTGCTAGAACTGATACATGAATTAGCAAAGTCACAGAATACAAAATCAATGTACAGAAATCATATGCATTTCTTCTATACACCAAAATGAAGCAACAGAATAAAAAATCAAGGAATCGATTCCATTTATGATTGCACTAAAAACCATAAAATACCTAGGAATTAATCTTACCAAAGAGGTGAAAAATCTATACATTGAAAAGTATGGAAAACTTATGAAAGAAACTGAAGATGACACAAAAAATGGAAAAACATTCCATGCTCATGGACTGAAAGAATATTGTTAAAATGTCGATACTATCCAAAGCAATCTACATTTTCAATGCAATCGCTATCAAAATAACACCAGCCTTCTTCACAGAGCTAGAACAAACAATTTGTATAGAACCAGAAAAGACCCCACATAGCCAAAGCAAACCTGAAAAAGGAAAATCAGAGCTGGAGGCATCACAATTCCAGACTTCAAGATGTATTACCAAGCTGTAATCATCAAGACAGTATGGTACTAGCACAAAAACAAACACATAGGTCAATGGAACAGAATAGAGAACCCAGAAATGGACCCACAAACATATGGCCTAGAATTTTTGACAAAGCAGGAAAGAATATCCAATGTAATGACAATCTCTTCAGCAAATGGTGTTGGGAAAACTGGACAGTGACAGGCAGAAGAATGAACCTGGACCACTTTCTTATACCAAACACAAAAATAAACTCAAAATGGATGAAAGACCTAAATGCAAGACAGAAAGCCATCAAAATCCTAGAGGAGATGGTCGCCTGGGTGGCTCAGTCGATTGAGCATCCGACTTTGGCTTGGGTCATGATCTCGCGGTCTGTGAGTTTGAGCCCCCGTTGGGCTGGGTGCTGACAGCTCAGAGCCTGGAGCCTGCTTTGGATTCTGTGTCTCCCTCTCTCTCTGCCCCTCCCCCGCTCATGCTCTGCCTCTCTGTGTCAAAAATAAATAAACATTAAAAAAAAATCCTAGAGGAGAAAGCAGGCAAAAATGTCTTTAACCTCAGATGCAGCAACTTCTTACTCAACATGTCTCTGGAGGCAAGGGGAACAAAAGCAAAAATGAACTACTGGGACCTCATCAAGATAAAAAGCTTCTGCATGGTGAAGGAAACAAGCAGCAAAACTAAAAGGCAATGAACCGAATGGGAGAAGATATTTGCAAATGGCATATCAGATAAAGGGTTAGTATCCAAAATCTATGATGAACTTATCAAACTCAACACCCAAAAAACAAATAATCCAGTGAAGAAATGGACAAAAGACACGAATAGACACTTCTCCAAAGAAGACATCCAGGTGGCTAGTAGACACATGAAAAAATGCTCAACATCACTCATCACCAGGGAGATACAAATCAAAACTAAAATGAGATACTACCGGGGCGCCTGGGTGGTTCAGTCAGTTGAGCGTCCAACTTCAGCTCAGGTCACGATCTCGCGGTCCGTGAGTTCGAGCCCCGCGTGGGGATCTGGGCTGATAGCTCAGAGCCTGGAGCCTGCTTCTGATTCTGTGTCTCCCTCTCTCTCTCTCTGCCCCTCCCCCGTTCATGCTCTGTGTCTCTCTGTCTCAAAAATAAATAAATGTTAAAAAAGAAAAAAAAAATGAGATACTACCTCACACCTCTCAGAATGGCTAAAATTAATAATGCAGGCAACAAGAGATGTTGGTTGTTGGCAAGGATGCGGAGAAAGGGGGACCCTTTTGCATTGCTGGTGGGAATGCAAACTGGTGCAGTCACTGTGGAAAACAATATAGAGGTTCCTCAAAAAAAATTAAAAATAGAACTACCCTATGAGCCAGCAATTGCACCACTAGATATTTACCCAAAGGATAGACAAGTGCTGTTGCAAAGTGGCACATGCACCAGAATATTTATAGCAGCACTTTCTTTCTTTTTTTGTTTTGTATGGCACATTCCATCAAATTTTATTTATTTATTTATTTATTATTATTTTTTTCAATATGTGAAATTTATTGTCAAATTGGTTTCCATACAACACCCAGTGCTCATCCCAACAGGTGCCCTCCTCAATACCCATCACCCACCCTCCCCTCCCTCTCACCCCCATGAACCCTCAGTTTGTTTTCAGTTTTTAAGAGTCTCTTATTCTTTGGCTCTCTCCCACTGTAACCTCTTTTTTTTCCTTCCCCTCCCCCATGGGTTTCTGTTAAGTTTCTCAGGATTCACATAAGAGTGAAAACATATGGTATCTGTCTTTCTCTGTATGGCTTATTTCACTTAGCATAACACTCTCCAGTTCCATCCACGTTGCTACAAAGGGCCATATTTCATTCTTTCTCATTGCCACGTAGTACTCCATTGTGTATATAAACCACAATTTCTTTATCCATTCATCAGTTGATGGACATTTGGGCCCTTTCCATACTTTGGCTATTGTTGAAAGTGCTGCTATACAGCACTTTCAACAATAGCCAAAGTATGGAAAGGGCCCAAATGTCCATCGACGGATGAATGGATAAAGAAGATGCGGTATATATACATAATGGAGTATTACTCAGCAGTCAAAACGAATGAAATCTTGCCATTTGTAACAATGTGGATAGAACTAGACTGTATTATGCTAAGCGAAATAAGTCAGCCAGAGAAAGACAAATATCATACAACTTCACTCATAGGTGGAATTTAAGATAGAAAACAGATGAACATAAAGGAAGGGAAGCAAAAATAATAGAGACTCTTAAATACAGAAAACAAACTGAGGGTTGCTGGAGAGGTGTTGGGTTGGGGGATGAGCTAAATGGGCAAGGGGCATTAAGGAAGATGCTTGTTCGGATTAACACTGGGTGTTGTATGGAAGTGCTGAATGACTAAATTCTATTCACAAAATTATTATTACACTATATGTTAACTAACTCGGATTTAAATTAAAAAAAAACTTCACAAGTGAATAATATCATTTGATGGTTGCAAATTAGCATGCAGCAGTTACAGGTACATAGCTGATGTTCAGGAAGGAAGGAAGGAATAAATAAACCAGTAACCATTTTGAAGTTATCAACCATGTATATTATTCAAATATGCTGTAGAAAAAACTGAAAGCACAATTAGCTGTATTGTTTTGGGAATAAAATGTTAAAGGCAAAAAATAAAATTAAAAATGTGTGAAAATGGTCACTTATTTTTATTAGTAATTAATAATTATAAACCCACCTGATGAAGTTAATTATTCAATAAATCTCTGAATACTTTAAGTCAAGTCTATAATATTCTCTTAACCTTATATTTCCTCCATAATTTTTATATTTTATTATTTAAATTCCAGTTAGTTAATACACAGTGTAAAATTAGTTTCAGGTATGCAATACAGTGATTCAGCACTTCTATACAACACCTGGTGCTCATCATACAAGCCCCACTTAATCCCCATCACCTAACCCATCTCCCCATCCACAAGAAGATGTTGTATATGTGGTACACACACACACACCCACACCCACACACACACACACACACACACACACACACACACACACTGGAATATTACTCAGTCCTAAAAAAATAATGAAATCTTGCCATTTGCAATGATGTGGATGGAGCTAAAGGATATTATGCTAAGCTAAACCAGTCAAAGACAAATACCATACTATTTCATTCATATGTGGAATTTAAGAAACAAAGCAAACATGCAAAGAGAGAAAAAAGAGAGAGAAGAAAACCAACAAACAGACTCTTACCTACTTCCTTCCTACTTTAGAAACTTGTTCTAAAGAGTTGTCATTCTGGATTTTAATCTTAAGCATACTGACTTTATTAAAGACATCCACAATCTAGTTTACATATCATTCATAAAGACATGTCTTCTGTGGCTCTACTCTTTCAGTTTCCTAGTTTTATTTAAATTTTTTTTTCAATGTTTATTTATTTTTGGGACAGAGAGAGACAGAGCATGAACGGGGGAGGGGCAGAGAGAGAGGGAGACACAGAATCGGAAACAGGCTCCAGTCTCTGAGCCATCAGCCCAGAGCTTGACGCGGGGCTCGAACTCACGGACCGCGAGATCGTGACCTGGCCGAAGTCGGACGCTTAACCGACTGCGCCACCCAGGCGCCCCCAGTTTCCTAGTTTTTAACATTCTTATTTCTATCATCAACAATGAACTTTAAGGTACCTCATTTCAACTAGAGCAAATGGTCCTTAAATTCAATGATTCATTCAGCACAGAAATTTATTAGACATTGGTTTATCAGTCAAAAATGACATTTGTTTTGATCCAGATGGGTTTTCTTGAGAAAATCCTTTAATGTGATGCAGATTTGATGGCATTTTAGTTTTCCTACACTATTAGATATCAGAGTTTCATATGGCACACACAGCCTGCAATATATTTGTATACAGTTGACATGATTTAAATAGCTATGGCTTTAAAAATAAAATATTGTACTTTTCCTTTATTCCATTTATGGTATTTGACATTTTATTTGTTTAAACACATGCATCTTTTAAATGCACTTTGCAAACTTAAAGTTTGAGAAAATATTTTAAAATAAAATGTTAAACAATAAAAACAAAGAACAAAATCTCATTTTACTAGGACACCTAGTAACAATAAAATAGGAATAGTGGATCCTAGATATTCCTGGATAATTTTCCCTTGGATATCAGCCTCCTTAACGCCTCTGTTTCCCATATACTACAAATCCTAACAATTAGCAAGTCCTGAGATTTACCAAAAGAAAAAAAAATCTCTCTTCACGGCAATCATACTCAAAGATATCTTCATCTATTGTGAAGACAATAGCAGTATTGATCTAATTTACATCCTGTCTTCAACTCTTACCACTTAAATCCATTCTCCTCAAGGCAGTCAGTAATCTTTTAAAAATATAAATTAGGAAGACTATGTATTGTAACAAGAACTAGGTGACTTGAGCCAAACCTACAAAAAAAAATCCTAAGTATATACATGCATATAAATTAACAAATTTATATACATATACATGCACGGATGCGTGTGTGTGTGCGTACGTGTGTGTGTGTGCGTGTGTGTGTGTGTGTGTGTGTGTATCAATGTATATATCCATATATTTGAAGGTTTATAAAGTTAATAAGAAAGTAAAGAAACTGGGCCACCATCTGACAAACAACAGAGACCCTCCAGGGAGGTGGACTCCTTTTGCCCTGTGGGTTTTCATACATCCTAGGAAGCGTGGCTGGTAGAGTGAAGAGTACAGTTGTTAGACTCATGGGATTGAATTTAGGGCCACCAAAGTAGGTGACTTGGGAAATAGCACTTCTCTTGGGTTGTGACCACAAATGCCAGTGCCCTAGCAATAAGAGTCAACCAAAATTAAGCAAACATCCACAGGGAGTGCAGTTTTGTTTGATTCTCTGTCTCTGTGATACTATATAGCAAAAAATACAGACAAACTAAAGCCAAAAACAAAATGAGCAAATTCCATAAACATATTAGTTCAGTAAAGGAATGAAATACAAAAGAATAAATACTAAATGACTGTATGTATTTTAACACACAAATTACACTGCTTAGAAATGCATTCTTAGGTGCTAAAATCAGATGGCAAAATCAAGAAAGCATTTATAATCAAAGTCAGGATAATATTACCTATGGTGGACAGAGAATTGCAACTGAAGACAAGGCGTTAGGAAATTCTCCTGGTTGCTGCCAACATTCTATTTTTGGGGGATGTTCACACAGGTGATCACTTTGTGGTAAATCGCTAAGTGTATTTTTTTGTTTGACATTTGTGTGTATATATATATATATATATATATATATATATATATACACACTATATTTTATTCTAAAACTATTGAAGCGTTTAATAGATCATGTTGCAGCCTACTGAAAACCTTCCAATAACCTGCCATTGTTTTTCTCCTACTCTCATCTGGAAATAGCTTGCTTTCCCCTGTCCATTTCAATGTAGGCAGAGTTTCTTGCTTTTGTTCAAGAAGACAACTTTATGGAGTCCACTCTAGAGTCTGCATTTGAATTTCCTTCTCTTCTTGCAATACACTTTTATTGGGTTGTCACATAACTGTTTCCTCATTCTTGAGCCTCAAAATAATTGTAATTTTCTCAGGGATGCATTCCTTGACCACTCATTCTAAACTGAAAGCCATCCACCAATTACTCCTTATCACGTGTTTATTTCCTTCATCTTGGGAAGCTCCACATGATGAAGTAAATTTGTAAGTTTTAGTATATAGCTTTGACTTAACGTAAAATCTTCATTATAATGTAAGATTTATGAGGACAAGTACACCTTTGGATGCACTGAATAGATCAGTGTCCAAGAAAATTATTTTCAGAAGAGACTTTGTGGAAATTCTAAAGATTAGTCTACCATGCTATGGATAGAAGGAGAAACCTAAGATCTAATTATATAATCTGATCATTGTAGCTATGCTGCTAGGCAATCAGGAAATACTTATTTGCCCTAACTATCTAGAATTACCTTAGAAAAATATTATGTATCCAGTTCCAATTTTTGAAATCCTCCCCCCTCCCTTCGTTTGTTTGTTTGCTATATCTGGGTGAAGTATTTACTTAGAGACATTATAAAAAAGTAAAGGAAATGTCTTACTTTAGGTAGCAATGACCATTATTTTTCTTAATGACAAAGTTAATTTGCAATGTAATGTAATAAAAACATTATTGTGTTTCATTTTTATTTCATAAATTGCATGTCCTTTTAAGGAAATTATCCCTTATCGTTATGACCATTTCCACCCTCTGTATTTAGCTTTTAATTTACAAAGTATGTTTCACATGAAATCATATTCACCCTCCCCCAATACTAACTGGATATTTAGCCTGAATTGATAAACTATGTTTTTCTTATTCATTATTGATCATTTGAAACTGTGCCTCTTTCAACTTCATGAAACAACTTACCTGCCATATTTACTATTTGAACACTTTACTTTCCCATTTAATTTCTTTGCTGTTTGACATTGCTCTGCTCATATCAAATCTGGTCTGGATCCAGCTGCACCATGCTCATGTTCCAGTTCAAATACATCCACTGAATCATGGCGGCACTTTCTCTTAACTTACAAGCATCAAAGAAAGTCAGCCAGGACAGGGATAGAAATTCCAAAGGTTAATTTCCACTTATGCTAGAACACTAGCTCCAGGTAAACACTTAGCCATTTCTTATGAAGAGTGATGTGTCCCAGGGACCTTTATAGTGCAGGTGACTTAGTGCTTACTTGCAGAGTTTTCATTCACTTTGCTTGCAAACAATACTTTTGCCACCATCAAAGCCACCTGGGGATTGAAAAATCTATCAAGTTTTAGAGAAGGAAATTTATCAGGTATACAGATAACTTAATGTTTTTATAAAGCTCTGCCTTGGAAAATAGGCTTCTTCACTCCTATTTTGCCTTATTATTATTTTTTTTTTATTATCTGTCTGCTGGTCTAGACAACTTCCTTTCTGAAAACTAACATCATAACACACACACACACACACCATATATGCCTAAAGCAAAGGAAGAGAATGCAATTTTCTTTTTCCAAAATAACAAATCAACCTAAAATTCATTGCATGATATGTAATGTATATATATTTGCTTCAAGTTAAAATGACTACCTTTCAAATGAATTATTTTTTTTTTATTTTTTATTATTTACTTATTTAGAGACCCACCTATGTCGTCAAGGTTCTACATTTGGCATCATTGCACCCAGTTATTGTAAGACAGCTTATTTTTATAACGTGGCGTCTTATAGATTTTTTTCATTACACCATTAAGAGCATTTTGATTTCTGCAATATTCTCAGATTTTCTTGTCATAATACACAACATCCTACAGTCCCACTTTGTGCTCAGCCTCACAGAATTCACTCACATTTGGTTTTCTGCCTCAGAAAGCCAGGTAATAAGCTGAGTTTTAGAAAAAGAAATTGCCGGTTTAGTTTTTTACATTAGAGACCTAGTAGATTGTTTTCTCTTCAATTGCTAACAAAAGTTCAGTTCACAGCTATTTCGCCTGGTAAGTAATCACTGCTAGTTTAGTGCCCAGTAGTGAGCTTACAGTTCATAAATGTCATCTGATTTTCAATTTTTAAAATGAGAAAGAAAATGTCTATTTCAATATTCTGTGAATTTGAATGGAAATTATGTGATTTTTTTCATCTTCTCAAAAAAGTAAAAATTTGTCTATTTCTGACATGGTAGGCCTGTTTTAAGCCTGATGAGACATGTTAAGGTATTTATATTATTTATATTGATTATTTTAGGCAGCATTACAGAACTATGTCAATGATAGGGGCAGCTTCCAGTTTTGAAGTTTACTATGGTTTATGGCCATGTTATCTGTGATTTTTCACTCAAAACAGATACATAACTCATAAAAATACCATTTGAGATTTTTACTTCATTTCTTTCTTTCTTTTTTTGGTTGGCCACTATTATTTGTTAACTTTATCTACTTGAGGGGTTTCAGGGTTTTCTTGGGGTGGGGGCGGGAAGGGGACTGGATTTTTTTGTTGTTGTCATCTTTTTCTTATCTCATTTCTGATGATATTACATAGAGCTCCAATCTCTGGTAGTTTGGTTTGAGGTTGATTTGCCAAGGATCTTATGGGGTAATCACTGTAGTGTTTGCAAGTTTCTTGTTTTATAAGACAAATGTTAGGAAAGCAAAAGGTTCTATAGTATTTGCCTTAGTTTGAGCAGTTCTTAATACACAAGATGACTAGAGGATTAGTCTGCTTGACTCTGTTTTTCCAGAGGCCTATATTTAAACTTTAACCTAAATGATTAATGTCAGTTTGTGTGAAAATAGCAAATATGAACTTTCAAGGGTTAAAAAATACATGAGACACAGTTTAGAACTTAATTTTGGAGATTAGACTTGATCGAGTTGGCCTGAAATCTAAGCGATATCTTATTTATTTATTTATTTATTTATTTATTTATTTATTTATTTATTTATTTATTTCCTTAAGGTTGACAGATAGTCCTAAGCAGAATTTTTTAAATTAATCCTAAAGCAGTTAAAAATGTTGATAAACTCTTAACTTACTTGGAATCATTCAGTTCTATCCCAGGGACACTGAGTCTCAGATAGATAGATGGATAGGTAGATAGATAGATAGCAAACAGACAGACAGATGGACATGGTTATTATCAGTAAAGCAAGATAATGAAGTTAAATATACTGCAATCAACAAAGGCTTGATAACATATAAAACTAAAATAAAGTGAGCAAGAAGGAAGCCACAAATATACTGGGAAAAGCAGAAAAGTTAATGGAGGATTTAATGACTTGACATTTGATTTCTAAGAAGGGGCTGCTAATTAATGCTACAAAAATTTGGCTGCTTTTTGAACACGTTTTTATTTTTTGTTTTTGGCCAATACTGGTAACAATAATACAGACGCTGGTGGAATATCAGCCATTAAATGGGTACTCTGTGTTCACACTTGAGCCTTCATGAAGTGATGTCTTTTCTCAGAGTGTTTGAATAGCTAGGTTGACAGATTAGAGAAATGAAGTAAAAAGTTCCCTAGATCCTTTGGTTCTATGCTTCAGAATTAGGCCTATGGTTTTTCTTTCAAGAATCACATATATTTCCCAGGAATCACACTGAGGTGAAAAGAAAAAATAAAAAATCATCATGTATATTGGAAACCACATTGGCTTTGGTTCTTACCCTCACTACACTCTACCTATTTTGTGACTTTGAGCACTGTTTTAAAAGTTAAGTCAGATTCCTCACCTGTGATAGGTTGGTTGTTGTAAAGATTAGCATTAATATATCCCTGTGATGTGCACAAAGTTCTTCTTCAGCCTCATGGCTTTCCTATTGTCCTTTTTTCCCCCCCCAGAAATAATCATTAAGGCACCCAGGTGTGCCAGAAACCAAGTTCAGTCAAGGAAATAAAAAGGAAGCAAAACAGACATATTCCTTGCCATGGTGTTTACAGTTAAGTGGGAGAGAAGGGAATAAAACCTAAGTATTTAGTTCAATAATTAACTAATTCCAATTCCACCGTGATTTTTTTCTTTTTTTTTTCTTTTCTTTCTTTTCTTTTCTTTTTTTTTTTTTTTTTTTTTTTTTTTTTTTTTTTTTTTTGAGACAGAGCATGTGCGTGCATGCATGGGTAGGGGAACAGCAGAAGGAGAGAAAGAATCTTAGGCAGGCTCCACACCCATTGTTGAGTCAGACACAGGGCTGGATTGTGCAATGGTGAGATCATGACCTGACCCTAAATCAAGAGTCAGAGGTTTAAACAACTGAACCACTCAGGCTCCCCTCTATTGTGATTTCATACTGAGATGCTTCTGATCCTTCACATGTGTCCTCTTGTCCTGCCAGAAACCTGGAAAAATATGAACATTCCTCTTTGTCTTTGTGTACCTAATTCATTCTCATTCTTCAAATCTCAACTTATTCTCACATATTTTTCTAACTTCCTTAATCTCCTCACAAGATTTGGTGTCCTAGTATGTATTTCTATATCACCAGTACTTCCCCATCATAGCAGTAACTATACATATAATATTTATGGTTTAATTTTTTTTCCACCTTCTTTCTATTTAAATCTACCACATTGCTTGGCACATATTAGAACAATGATATTAGCAGAAAAGTTATATAATTGAGTTATGTGTTTAAGTATGTGTTTAGAGTATAATAGGAATCCAATACGTAACAACTATTACCACCATCTCAAACTATACCTTTATCTAATTTCCAAAACAGGAGACTTTTGATAGTATAAAAAAATGCTTATAGTCATTTGATATTTCAGACTTCAATTAATTAAAGTCTTCTATAGAAAAAGATGTGGTGTTATAAGCTTTCATACAAGACATTTAATTCTAGTTTTAACCTATTTCTAATGTATGACTAGGAATATTAATTGAACAGTCAAATAACGGTAAAGGTTAAAGACTGGAGTTTGTTCTAAATGAAAGATGAACAGTTAGGTGTTATATTTGCATATAGGAAAAGAAAGCTGGAATTTTCTTAGGATTAAAGAAAGGTGGCCTTATGTGTACAACTAAAATATAAATCTTTACCAGGTACCTTATTTAGTTCCAACTTATAAATGAGCTAATCTGAAAACAAAAACACAAAATCAGTAGTTAATATGAAAAACAGTAATGTTGGCATATTTAAATCAAGTAATTTGTTTCACTTATGCTTTGCTAACTATCCACTGTGCTTTTCCCTAAATATTGAATCAATGACTTAGTTTTTTCTTTTTCTTTTAAAATCACAGTATCTAACTCAAAATCTTATATGAGATCTTTAGTTTTTTTTAAAGATTTTTTTTTAAAAAAAGAATTTTTGGGAGCACCTGCGTAGCTCACTTGATTGAGCATCTGACTCTTGACTTCAGCTCAGGTCATGATCAAAGGCCTGTGGGACTGAGCCCCACATTGGGTTCCACACTGAACATGGGGCCTACTTGAGATTCTTTCCCTTTCTCTCCCTATGCCCCTCTCCCTGCTATCTCTCTAAAAGAAAAGTTTTTGAAATAATACATTTTCCTTATTCTAAAAGTAATACAAACTACTTTTAGAAAATCTAGAAAAGAAAGATAACATAACAAATAATCTATTATCTCATTTTGAGAAATAATCTCTTTTTATATACCTCGTACATGTGTATATACTAAAAATGAAATAATAATAATACTGTATGGAGTAGTTTTATGCAGCCTTTCTTAATGTAATTCCAGATCATAAATATTTTCAAATGCTATTAAAATTCTTCAGTCATATTGCTATATATAAATGAAACAAATCAACATGTTGTATACTTTAAACTTACAAAATGGTATATGTCAATTTATTTCAATAAATAAATTAAAAAAGTACAAACATGAAAAAAAAATAAGACCAAAACAATACAGTGCTTTGAAACCTATAATTTATAATGGCTACATCATGATTAATTTAATAATTCCCTTACATTTGGACACACACAATTTATCTTGATGCAATAAATATATTTAAATATACATCTTTTTTATACTCATTAACATAATAGATTTCTTTAATAATATTTACTAAATTATATGACCTAAACTTTCTTACATTAATATTTCTAATATTAAAATATCATTTAATGGTATAAAATATATGCTCAAAATGATAGTCAAATTATGAATATAATTTTTCTTTTAATTACAAATATCTTTGCCAAACCTTATAACTACAAGGAAAATAATAATGAGGCATAATAAACATCTTATTTAATGTGTGGTGTGACCAGGTAAGGATAGAGAATCAATCAGCTGCAAGACCACAAACATTAATTTAAAAGGTATGTAAATCTAGAAACAAGAGTGAAACTGCAAGGATTAAGATACATGGAAGGAAGGGAAATGTATGGGCCACACTAGGGTCATGAGAGAAGGACTGGGGGCTATTAAACATGGTGGTAAGCTTAAGGGAAAAAAGCCCTTGGAAGACTCTGCTAGAGGAGAATGCAGTCTTGTCTGTCAAATACAGTAAAAATTTGGGACACATTTTCCTCAGTTTCACAAGTAAATCTCTAACAGTCTCAGTGTTCTTTATCCTACTATTTGAGATAAATGTTCTGAGTTTTTTCATCTTAAAATTGGCAACATACTGCTTCCTTGGCAGTACTGTTGTTAGGATTAAATGAAATAATCTGCTAGAGGCAGAGCACTGTCTCTCTTGGTCACTGTGTGTTTGTAGGAGCCAGCACATAGTAGATCTTCAGTAGAATTTGAGGGTTTGTTTTTTTAATGGCTCTCTATGAAAGCAAATACAAAACTGATTAATCACCATTTCTAGGCAAAAAGTGGAAGCTAGAGGGCTTCTTTTGTAAGATTTAAGGAAATCTAATCTTCTGCAGCCAGAGAACAAGAAGAACAAAAGACAACGCCAGGTACTGAATCATAAAAGCAGGAGACTTCAGAGAAGTCTAGTCTCCTATTCTAAGATCAGAACCGTGAGAGCTGCAATACTGATAAGTGGATATCTGGGTAGGTCCAATTTAGAAATAAAATCTCCTAGATTCTCTCTGGGCCTGCAAAAATGACCCAATCCTTCTATTTACAAGATGTTACCCTTCCCATCTACTCCTAAAGATCATGTAGCAACCTACAAGAGGCAGGTTTCCAATAGATAATCTTTGTCCTTTGTCAGGATTTACTGCCATCACTTGCCTTGATAGCCAGACAAATATTAAAGGCCACATACTAGTAAACCAGAATAGGGATGCAGTGGGACTGTTAAGAGAGAAGGACCATCATTGAAGTTCCTAAAGGATCTGCAGGAGCTGGGAGATGATGCATAGCATAGATGCTAAAGATCCACAACAACAGGGGACAGAATAGACAATGTGATACAGTACTTAATTGATATGGAGCACTTTCCTGTGATATAGGATTTACCTGGCATATACCCTGGGAGATAGTGTTAATAGCTGCTAAGAAGCTTGGAAAATTTATTACCCATACTAAGTGGGGTAGAAATCCCAGAACTGCCATGGAAGATGAAGGAGAAAAGGATCAAAAGACACAGTGTACTGGGTATGCCTGAGGGAAAAAAAATACATATGTAAGGCTAGAAACCCACACAGCTAGCTATAATTTATAGGATAGACAATTTAGCACTCCACTTACCGAACAGTAAGGAACATTCTATGAGAAGGGACATCAGTATCACTGAGAAGCTCAGTAGTAGCCAGTTCTGTAATCAGGGCAGGAGATGTTATTATAGAACTGAGATTCCTGATAAAAATGGGAATGATAGAATCTCTAAATAATAGAAACCAAGAGGTGGCACTTAATGGCTAGAAGAAAGATTTGCATGATTATTGCAATGAACAGGAAGGTAAAAGCAGCAAACATAGGGTATGAACATTAGAAAAAAGATAAGAGTAAATACATAGAATATGGAGTTCCAATAGGCAACATAGATGGGCAGCCACTGAGGGTGTTGCTTAATTTATACAATGAAAAAAAAAATCAAGAATGGAAGATTAGGAGTCTAAGGATGGGTTTCTCTCCTCTCTCTCCTTTCTTGCCACCTGAAAGACACCATCTTTTGCCCAGTTTATAGACCTGTACTGATTTGCAGATATTTGATGGAAGACTCTTGATTAAAGGAGAGAGCAGATCTCTAAGAGGAAGGACTCAGTTACCCTATGAGAGGATGAAGCAGCAATTTCCCCAGTCCTTTTTCACAGGGGCCTTAGGTCATACACTCAAGTGACTATGCACAAAATAAAGGAGAACATACAGAACTTTTTATGGATTGCTGAATTTGAGTCAAAACTGAAATTGAGACTCTGAGAACCAAATTGATCCAACAATCCTCCCTAGTAAAATGAAGGCATCTGAGGAGCCAGATAATAAACAGAGTTTTGGCCTGCATCTGGCTCATGGTAGTCCACAGACCCACTGGGTAGACTTTGTCAAGATCGTTCAAGGAATTATGTATCCTTAATATGTGGCAAATCCCTCACATTGGTTTCTTGACTTGTATATAAAAGCTATCAATTCTTGCCACACACAATCATTTAAAGAAGATAGAGGTGGCAGTCTCTTATATATATATCTATATATTGCTAGCATAATGGAGCCCCAGATCAGCTTGGGGCATTAGCAATGAGACTGTTATAGGAGAGGGAAACCAATTTTTACCTGGTTGTAAGCACTGTTAATTTGGTATCTGTTAAAGCTGATAAATTAATATTCCATCACTATTTTACCTTGTGTAGCCTCTTTCAAGAATTTACATACCTATATTTTATAACCACAATTATTTAAAAGTTCACCTTTTTTTTATTCAATATATTTCAGCGCTTGTCAATAGTCCTTATATGCCTCAGCATCACCCTTTTCATAAATACTTCATTCTAATCATGCTCAGTGGCTCTGATGATCTTTTATCATTCCATAAGAGGAATATGGGTGATTCCCAAATTTCTTCACATTGGAATGGCAATTTGTTTTTATAATTCTTGAATCATTCCTTCCCTTCTTAAGTCTCTGTGGATTGCTTATTATTTATTTTTATTTTACTTTATTTTTGTTGTTGTTGCTATCTACTGGGCTACTGGGAGGTTTGAGATCAGCCTGATTCTTTCTTCTTTTAAAGTAACCAGATTCTTCTGCTAGGGCACTTATGGACTGTAAACTTTAGAATAACAACTTCAGAAAAGTTAGAACAGCAATGTTCAATATGTAATCATTCAAAAATAACACTGTAGACTGTTCAACATGTAGATTTTTGACCTCTATCATTTCATTTTATATCATTTAATATTTTTATTCTATTATCATCTTCAGAAATACTATCTATCTTAACTTATTCCTTCATTCAAAAATATTAAATAAATGTTGGCTACCTGTCAATATCACTATGTGCTGCACGTTGTTTATATGCCAACAGTAATGAATAGCATAGGCAAAATTATAGTCCACAGAGCATACCCTTTAGTGGGAAGAGGCAGAAATTAATTAAGCAAATAGAAGACAAAATAATTTCACCTAGAGCTATTTTCTCAGGAAGAAAAACCAGGAAGATATAACAGTGTGAATGTCATGAAGCAGTGGATCAAGGACAACTACAGTGTTTGAGCTGAACCCCAAATGACCTGAAGAAGCCATTCATTCAGAGATCTTCAACTCCTCTTTCTTTGTCATACTTCACATAGAACACCTCACAAAACCCTGCTGAGGGTTTGTGAACACAGATTTCAAAACATATCTTGAATCAGAGAACCAGATCACTCCTCACCACTTCCGCTGCTACCACCTAGACAAAGAGGCCTTTATCCCTTAACTGGTTTTTCTGCTTCTACTCTTGTGCCGACTCTTCTGGGTCTACTTTTCTCAAGCATCCACATTAGCTTCTGGAAAATGAGATTGTGTCACTGCCTTGTACAAATCCCTACAATGGTTCCCCATGACAGAGAATGTTATTGTCTGCCAAAAAAAAACACATTTATTCTTCTTCCTCTGCTGATAGACTTACCCAGGTGTAGCTAGGCACAGCTCCCAACTTCTCTTGCAGCCAGATTTGGCCATGTAACCAAATTCTGGCCAAAAGTGTAAGAGTCGAAGTAATATTAACATTTCTAACAGTATGCTCTTGACAAGAAAAGAGGTGTCCTCTCCTTCTCCTTTCCACTAATTCTGTTCACGGACATGTGAACCCATGTGGGCCTTCTACCTTCTGCCATGTAATAGATGGCAAACTCTGGGGGATAGCAGAATAACAAAAAGAAATGTGGTTCTTGACACTGTTGAGGTCCTTGGGCTGCTTACCCTTACACCATTACTTGAAAGAGAAGTAAATTTCCATATTATTTAGATCATTGCTCTTTTAGGGACATGAGCAAAAATGATGTGCAGCACTTCTAGATTACACCATTAAAAGCAAAGATCAACTTGCCCTTCCCTGACTTTGCTGTCTGGGATTCAAACACAGTGACAGCAGAGGGAGCAGCCATCTTGGACTTGGAAATGAAAGCATCATCCTGAAGATGACAGAGCCATCCACTAATCCTAAACTTCCTACTTATGATGGACAGTTATGTGAGAGAGAAATAAAGTTCTAACCTGTTGGAAACCCTACATTTTGGGGCCTCCTTGTTATAGCATCTTATATCCTTCCTAATGGATGTATTTCCTTTCACACTTAAATTTAATCTCAGATCTTTAATATGAAGATGGGTATGCCTGTCTCATAGGGAGACTAACACCTAGCACAGTGTTTGGAATTAAGTAAATACTGAAAGTATATCTTCCCTTCTCCTCCCCTTACTTCAGTCAGTGTATCATTTTAATGACTGGAAGGCCTAAGATCTGCATGACTAAATTTTTTTTTGAAAAAGAAAGCACACACATGTGTGTGCAAGCAGGGGAGGGGCAAAGAGAGAGGAAGAGAGAGAATCTTAAATGGGCTCTGCACAAAGCATGGACCTCAGGGAGGGGCCGGATACCATGACCAGGAGATCATGACCTGAGTCACAATCAAGAGTCAGACACTTAACAGACTGAGCCCCTTATGTGCCCCTGTGTGACTAAATATTAATGAGAAATTAAATACCTATAATTAGAAAAGTGTGTTCTTAAGAGTACCACATATCACAGGGGAAAATTAAAAAAAAGAAAGAGAAGTAAAAAGAAAATACTCAAAAGCCCAACCACCTTGACTCAATTTAGGACAACTCTAAAGGGCCGTCTGAAGTCCAGAAGGATCAGTTTGAGGCCTCATTTGCAATGCCCTGTGGATCTGTTTCTCCATCTTTCCAAACTTGATTTCCTCACTCCTTGCAGGTGTTACTTCTGAAACTCTTTCCCAATAAACTTTTTGCATAAAACTGCCTCAGAGTTTCCAAGAGATCCCATCTAAGACATAGAACAAACACCTCATTCCAGGAAATATGCTGATAAAAGTATAGGGACATTGATAATAATACTAGTGTTTTATGGGATTAAAGCTATATGAATATTAATGTGACAAAACTATCATACAAGTCAGGTGATAGTAAAAATATACTAATATATTTTAGACTTTTATAAATCAAGGACGTCAATGTTGCCAAATAATGTATGATTAAGAAAGAAAACAGGCTCTACACTGACAACACAAAGACTGCTTGAGATTCTCTCTCTCCCTCTTTCTCTCTTCCCCTCTCCCACTTGTGCCCTTGCTTACTCTCTCTTTCTCTCTCTCAAAAAAAAAAAACATAAACATTAAAAAAGAAAGATAAAAGTGAAAAATGGAATAATTAAAAATACTTTCTTAATCCAAAAGAAGATGAAACAAGAGAGGAAAAGCAACATACAAAAGATAAGACAGAAACAAATACTAAAAGACAGTAGATATATCAGTAATTATATTAAATACAAATGGAATAAATACTTAATAATAGTACTGTCAGTCTTGTTGGGAAAACATACCTAACTGTATGAAGCTTATAAGAGACATACCTTAACCCAGCATAAAAATATTAATTAAGAATAAAGGATAGAAAAGGATTTACAATGCAAGGATAATACAGTTGCTCCAGCTATGCCAATATAAGGTAAAAAAGTCTTCACGTAAGAAGCATTACTATAAAGAGGGATATATCATAGTGATAAAAGGATTATACCATTTGCTTAGACTGCTTTTTGTAATGTGACAGAGTTGATTAGGTACAATACAGAGCATATGACCCACAAAGCTTAAAATATTTGCTAACTAACAATATAGAAAAAGTTTGCCTAATTTAAGTGCAGAATAGAGAACCCAGAGATAAATCAACACATAAATGGACATATGAATCAAGATTATCTTATCACTGATAAGTGGATTAGGACCCTTTTCAGTAAACAGTGCTATGTAAATTGAATGCTATGAAAAAAAAAAAAAAAAAATCCGGGCTTGGATCTTAAGACATGACCAAAAAAAAAAATTTCATCTAAAAGCTAAAGTTAAACAAATGAAGCTTCTCAAAAATAACACAGAAGATGTTAAATGTTTTTAAAAGAAAAAAAAAACTAACCATAGCCTTAAAATCAATAATCAAAAAGGAATAAATTGATAAACTGGACTTCAAATAAAATTAAGATGTGACCTTCAAAAGATGCCATGCCATTAATAAAGTAAACGGGCAAGCCAAAGTCGGAGAATATAGTTGCAAACCACAGAGCCAACAAAAGACTCTAAGTTTTTCAAAGATGAATGGTTAGATAGAGATAAAAACAATTTTTACATTTTTTTTAATTTTAAAAATAAGCAAAAGACTTTGACAGACATTTCATAAAGGAGGATATCCAAATAACCTAGTTACATAAAATGGTAGTCTACATCATCAGCTATCACTTGAATGCATATTTAAAGACAATAAACTAGAATGGCTACATTTAAAAGACTCATCATCCAAAACATTGCTGAGGGTATGGAGGAACTGGAAGCCTCTTCTACCCCTGGCCGGAGTGTACATCGGTACAACCACTTTTAGCAGTATCTAACAAAACTGGACATCCATATGCCCTATGACCAAGAAATTTTCTGTCTTCAGTCGATACCCAGAAGAAATACATACACACGTCCAAAGACCTGTACAATAATGTTCACAATGATAGAAGTTATAATAGCCCCAGGCTGGTAAAAGAAGAACCTACATTCATATAATGGATAATATCAAGTGATGAAAATATGAAATTAAAGAACCCAGACATAAATGAATATATGCTATATGATTCTATTTTTATAAAATTCAAAACCCAGCGAAACTTATTCATAGTAATAGAACTCAGAATACTGAGTAGGGCATGTGTTGTGGGATGGTGCTTCTGTGGTATTGGTATTCCTTTTCTTGATGGAGAAGACTGGTTAAATAGACGTGTTCATTTTGTCAAAATTCATCTACTGTACATATATGAAGTGTGCACTTTTCTGTGCAAATGTTAGAGTTCATTAAAGTGTTCAGCTTTTCTGTGCAAACGTTAGAGTTCATTAAAGTGTTCAAGGTTTTAAAAATTGTAACACCTAGTTGGAGAGGGATTAGGGGATCGGAGGGAATGCATGACATTTTAGATAAATGATCCGGGAAAGCCTCTCCCAGGAGAACATATTTTTGCAGTGACTTGAAAGAAGCAAAGAAGAAGCTATGTGAAACCATGTGAAGATCTGAGATAAAAACATTCCAAACAGAGGGAATTTCACTGGAAAGGCTCTGAGGTGGTATCATGCTTGGTGTATTTGATGAACAATAAAAAGGCTGACTGGACTTGAATGGAATGAGGAAGGCAGACACATATCAGATTGGCTGGGCACATATTAAACTCCTGAATGAATGACTTATATTTATGTTGACTTTCTGTCTTTACATGCCCAGTCCATTAAATACATACAGCAAACGGTAAATTGGTTTAGAATACACTATCTATTATCCTTAGGAAAATAAGACTTAAATTGAGGGTAATCAACTTGCTCAGTTTAAGAGCTGAGTATCATTTGGTTCAATCTTTAAAGTTTTGCCCATTCTATGTAATTCTTAATGAAGACAGAAACCATCAGTTAATCAAGAAAATAGGTTGAAGGAAAAAAAAAGTGTTAATAAAGCATAATCTGTTTATTCACTGATCATTTATGAAAAAGAGTTATAGGCATATTTCATATATAAACATGAAAGGTTTACAGAGAGATAATGCTAGATTTAAGACGTGACACTAGCAACAATGGAAATAGAACAATAAAAAAAAATCACGTTTTAAAGGGACACAGTGCTCTCAGAAACAAAAGCTACCTGGGTTGCCCAGGAAAGGCAGCCAATGACATGTGAGGTAACTGAAACTTATTCTCAGATAGCAAAAGAATATGAACAATGATTATACTTTCCACATTTTATGAGAACCTAGACAACCCACACTCTAACTCTGTGAGAATTTTTCCTTTTTAATTTAAAAGTAGTAGCATTCACATTCCCAGCAACAATAACACAACACATGCAAGAAAAATAAAATAAAAATTCAAAAGCTTGAGACCATGCCAAAAAGCTTCCTTGAGAATTGTGAATGACCTTCAATGGGACTGCATCCCTGATGTCTAGAAAGAGTTGTTCAAAAGCAGTATGCACTGGACTTGAAATCACAGAACTCCTTCCATTTTCCCTTCTTACTGAGTCTATGTTAAAGGGCCATAAATTTTGTTGTCAGTTATTGCCACATCTATTGGCACACAGTCAGTGCCAGTTTGAAAAGAGTTTTGCAGCCTAGCTAGGGCCCATTACCTGTCCCCCCATCCTCTCTTACAATTTATTTTCACCCCAGCAGGCAGCACCTTACAAGGTCATTAATTTGCTAGACAGCTTGTGCTTTCCAATACAGCCTACTTTAGAGAGGGCTCTTAGAAACATCTTGGTGAACCACAGTAATGTTTTGTACCACCAAGAGGGAAACAGAAATCTAAGAGCAGCAAGCACAATCTGAACTGGTTGCTCAGGAGACTTGATCTCTGCTACAAAACCAATGGGAGATGGTCATGGGCAATTGGCTGATGAGGCTCCCAAGGAATCAGGACTGTGGCCACCACAATTTTACAAGCTTTGTAAGAAAGTGAGAGATGAAAGATGTATGGCCAAAGGGAATGCAGAAAATAAACCACATATTCCATGAATCACCAGGAGGAAGAAAGTAACAAAGAAGGAGAAGCAAAGAAACTAATCTAACAGGTATTCTGACAGGGATAAACTAAACAATTCAATCATTCCAAAATCCTGGAAAGAGTCAGCTGTATTCTAGTCAACTTCTATTGGTGCAAACATTCTAATAGGAATTCCACCTTTCTTGGGCAGGAAGGTTGAAGAGCTTGTAATTCAAAGGTGGCTCAGAATGCACTCGGCACCTTATTTCTCATCAGATCTCATTTAAATATTTCAAATACTGAAAACTCCACTGCTTAATCATAATGCAGTTTTTCAGAAAAGGAAACATACATTGTAAATCTGAAGTAAGAATGGTATTCATTTTATAATTTTGTAGTGTCAGGTTTCATTCTTAGAAGTGTGCTGGTTGATAGATGGAGAATGACCTCTTAACCTTTGCCTCCTCTCTCACAAATGTGGGCCAAATGTTACAAGGGCTTCACATGAATTCCAGTGATAATCTTGTGCATATTTTAGTGGATGAAATAATAGTAAGGACATCTTACATTTCTATAGTAAGTTATTTAAAATTATTGAAATAAATAATTTCATCCTGTAGGTAAAAACAAAATGAGAAATTGTTGTCTCCATTTATACAGGTGAGGATACAGATTTGGCCAAGATAATGGTTCTGAGCTCAAGAATTTCTCTCTTTTTTATCACAGAATCTGTTACAGCCATTCACTTAAGAAACTGAAAACTAAAAACTAAACCTTGTCTGTAAGAAATTCACTG
This sequence comes from Felis catus, assembly GCF_018350175.1. Lineage (NCBI taxonomy): Eukaryota > Metazoa > Chordata > Mammalia > Carnivora > Felidae > Felis > Felis catus. The sequence goes on from NC_058369.1 coordinate 107,334,753, forward strand.
GCCCTCAATGTCCATGTCAAAGGTCTTTTCCCTCAGAGGTTGCTCACTTGAAAAAATAGGAAGAAGATAGCCTAAATTAAGATGAGAATTCTGTGTAAGACCAACCATTGGTGTGTTTCTTTTCTTTTCATAAAATATAACTTATTTTTATCATAGGAAGACAGAAAAACAAAACAGAAAGATAAATCATTACAGCACAGTCAACAATACTGCATTAAAAACTTCAAAGTTGCTAAGAAACTAGATCTTAATTATTTAATGGGACAGAGAGGTTAGCTATCTGGCGGTAATCATAATGCAACATCTAAATGCATCAAATCAACACACTGTATAACTTAAACTTACACCATATTACATGTCAAGTGTATCTCAATTTTAAGAATGCAAAAAAAAGTATCACACACACAAAGTCATTATAGTAGCTGAACAAAATTTCCCTAGAGACCTTCAGAAGCCACCACCTTCTAATCGAGGAGTAGGTGTAAATGTGCTACAAGGGACCATTAAAAGAGGAAGTTAGCTAATGGGGCAGGATCATTCTAGGATGGGTAGGATGAGCCTTCTCATGGGGGAGGGAGAATGATGAAATCTGAAGATGGCATTCTTCTCCAAGGATAACATCTAGTAGAAGAAAAGAAAAGGAAGACCAAAAAACAAAAAACAAAAAAAGGGAATTCCTTTCCACCTGTTTTAATCCTCCTTTTCCCTGGGAATAATGATCTGTATTTCCCTCAGGAAAATGCTTAGCAAACATTTTGTATTATCAATCTCACTTCTGCTATTAAAACAAAAATAAAACTTATCTTCCTTTCTCCTAAAGCAATGCTTTGTTTGGTTCCCTGGTTTTTTGACTAGAACTTCCAAAATAACCCGTGTTCAAGAAATGTTTTTCTGCCATGCATCATTGTGTAATCTGCACTGTCCATTACTCTTTCCCCATAAATAAATCCAATATATATGTATGTACACACACACACACACACACACACACACACACACACCATAAACACATATGCACTTATACACACAAACTCTGTAACAACATGTACCTGATAAAGGCCTTTTCTGACTAGTAAATATCCAGATTTATTAACCCCTGTCCCCCATGAGAGAGATTTAAAATGTCAGATAATTTTTAGTTTAATTCAACTTTTTTTTAAATTAAATTCAAGTTAGATAATATACAGTGTAGTCTTGGATTCAGGAATAGAACCCAGTGATTCATCTCTGACATATGACAACCAGTGCTCATCCTGGTAAGTTCCCGCCTTCATGCCCATCACCCATTTAACCCATTCCTCTACACACTCCCCTCTGGCAACCCTTTGGTTCTCTATATTTAAGAGTCTCCTATGGTTTGCCTCTCTCTTTTCTTTAATATTACTTTTCCTTCCCTTCCCCTATGTTCATCTGTTGTGTTCCTCAAATTCTACATACGAGTGAAATTATATGATACGTGTCTTTTTCTAAGTGACCTATTTCGCTTAGCCCAGTTCCACCCATATTGTTGTAGATGGAAAGATTTCATTCTTTTTCATCACAGAGTAGTATTCCATTGTGTGTGTGTGTGTGTGTGTGTGTGTGTGTGTGTGTGTGTGTATATATATATATATATATATATATATATATATATATATATATATACATACTACATCTTCTTTATCGTTTTATCAATCGATGGGCATCTGGGCTCTTTCCATAATTTGGCTATTGCTGATAGTGCTGCTATAAACATTGGGGTGCATGTACTACTTCAAATTAGCAGTTTTGTGTCCTTTGGATAAATTCCTAGTAGTGCAAGTGCTGGGTCATAGGGTAGTTCTATTTTTAATTTTTTGAGGAGTCTCCATACTGTTTTCCAGAGCAAATGTACCAGTTTGCATTTCCAGGAACAGGGCAGAAAGGTTCCCCTTTCTCTGTACCCTAGACAACATCTGTTGTTTCCTGAGTTGTTCATGTTAGCCATTCTGACAGGTGTGAGGTGGTATCTCATGGTGGTTTTGATTTGTATTTCCCTGATGATGAGTGATGTTGAGCATCTTTTCATGTGTCTCTTAGCCATTTGGATGTCTTCTTTGGAAAAGTGTCTATTCATGTCTTTTGCCTATTTCGTCACTGGATTATTTGTTTTGGGATGTTGAATTTGGTAAGTTCTTTATAGATTTTGATTACTAACCCTTTATCTGATTTGCAAATATCTTCTCCCATTTTGTTAACTGCACAGCTAATTCAACTTTTAAGCCTAAACTGATGCATTTACTTTATTTTTGTTTGCAATATTTAGGATAACTGCATAGTTTCTTGACTTGCAAAAGAAGTTAAATTTCAGGATGTACCATAAATCTACCTTACCATAGTCACTCCCTTCCTCAAGAATGAAATCAACTGTTATATTTCCTTGTTAATTGCTGACTGCTGTATGAACATTTGGATGAAAAGTTTACAAAGGTAATATATATAAAGTATTCAGAAACCAAAGAGCAAAAATGAAAAAAACAAAAAATGCAACAGAAATCTAAACTAATCTATTTTAACATGACAAATAAGATAAAGACCTTATAGAATTAGAAGAAATGGGTTTCATTAATAAAAAGACAGAACACATATTGATGAAGAATTTAGAAATAATACCTAACTACAATAATGTACAAAACCTCAGACTCAAAACAGCACTGCTTATATGTTAGCATATATTAGTAACACCGTTTCATATCTCTGGGAGTTACTCAAATCCTACAACACATTTAAAATTGCTATTTCAATATGATACAATTACTATCTTTTAAAAATCAAACAACATTTTTTATACTTTTATACTAGGTAAAAGATGAATTGACTCATTTCCTTGCTACCCACTTGGCACACTAAATATCCTGGTACTTCCATTCTAGGGAGTGGCAGGGCAATGTTAAAAAAATACTATAATGTGGGGCACCTGAGTGGCTCAGTCTGATAAGCATCCGACTCTTAGTTTTGGCTCAGGTCACAATCTCATGGTTCGTGGGTTTAAACCCTGCAATGGACTCTGCACTGACAGAGTGGAGCCTATCTGGGATTCTAGCTCATCCCTCTCTCTGTGCTCTACCCTGCTTGTGCTATCAAGATAAAAATAAAATAAAATAAAATAAAAACTTTAAAAACTTAAAAAAAAACAGCACAATGTAAGGGCTCTGAGGGAAGAAAGTACATATAATCAACTATAGAAAGCTTGGCAAAACTATCAATGATTAATATATTATTTCGTTACTGCTTAATTATTTACCAAAGAGATTTAAGAGTTAAAAGTTTCACAGCACCAACATGTTTAAATATGAAGTGACTTGTGTCATCTATTTTTTTTATTGAAGTCACATTTTTGTGCACATGACTCTCTTTTTAATTTTGAAAAGACATTTAATCACAGATCCCATGAACCTTTCTTGCAGGAAATTTAATAACTAAATGTTCTTTGGTATTTGTTCATTTTTTTCTCCCTTACTCTTTGTCTAACAAGATACTCTGAAAATGTGAACGCCACAGACTTAGAAAAAAAATGTCTTATGTAGTTTTTGAAGGGAGAGATACATATTCTCAAGCATCATCAGTAGGGAAAAAGTCAGTATGCTAAGGACTTTAACTATCAGAAAAGACATGAATTTAAATCAATATGCAGAAAAAAGATTCTTAAGTATTTTTTTGTTATTCATATGTTGAAAATGCTATGGTTTTCTCAGCCACAGAAATTGAGCTCTACAAATAGCAGCAGATTATTTTATTAAATCAGATCCAAATTACTAATTTCAGTATTAATGGTTAGCTTTGACATGTTTAAAAAGGGTAGAAGGTACTTAATAGACCTGTCTTCCACCCTGAAATGAACAACTGTTCAGGGAAATGGAAGTGTTCAAAGATACATTTTCTTTCAGCCAATCTGTGAAATATAATATAATTATTCTCTTTTAATGAATCTCTCAACGAGGAACAATCTTTCAGAGCTTGAACAGGTAAAATATAATGATAATGGGAGAAGCTTTGTAAATAAAAGGATGAAATGAGATTGTTATTTTATGCCATATTACGGGATAATTAGAATAACAGTGCAGCATTCATCAGGCATTTGAACTTTCTAAAAAAATTCCCTAGGGCTCATTTAAATTGGTCATATTTATCCACGGAGATTTTTAGTCTTATTTCAAATGAATGTCACCTTATAACATTGAGGCCTCAATCTTTACCTTACTCTGATTAATGGTTGTACTTGTACAGCAGCCAACAGATGCTGCCTGAAAGAGACACCAAGAAACCCCTGAATTTATCAATCTACAGTTTACCAAGAAAAAAACAATAGAACTATTTTTATTAAGCCTGGAGAATAATTATCCAGAATGGAGGGAATGATGATCTATATGAATCTCTATCAATTTCCAAACAGTTGGCTGGATACTGTCCAACAAACTACAAGTGATATGTTAACTACTTCTATATAATAAAAACCTTATTCATGAAAACTAAATTCATGGCAATGGAACTCTAGTGGTTGGTTGCCTTGGTTGTCTCAAATTCACATGGCTCAAAGCTAATTAAGTAGGTGGTGGAATCTGACTCTTTTCAAGAAAGAGGTATTGGGGCACCTGGGTGGCTCAGTCAGTTAAGCATCCAACTCTTGACTTTGGTTCAGGTCATAATCTCATGGTCCGTGAGTTCCAGGGCCCATTGGGCTTCGTGTTGATAGTGCGGAGCCTGCTTGGGATTCTCTTTCTCCTCTCTCTGTCTCTGTCTCACTCTCTCTAAAAATAAATAAATAAACTTAAAAAAAAAAAAAGAAATCTCTTTGCTCCCTAATGGACTCCCAATGGCACCCTTTGGTAGTTAGACAAATGACTGCAAACAGAATCAGGTGATAGATTGTTGTGGTTTCCTCACATCCATTAAGGTAACAAGAAGAAAATACTTATAAATGAAAGAGAGGTGAAATAAAAGTCTAATATCTCTCCTGGTATGACTTGAAATCTTTAAATAAGACGTCATTCCACAAGATGGTGCAATTGAAGTTTCATCCTCAAGGAGATTAGTTTTTCTTTGTTATTATTTCCTATCTTGATGGAAGAGAGAACAGTTTTTAATACCAACAGAATAAAAAGGAACTAGGACTCATGTTTAACAATTTTTGTAGTTGGTTTCATGTCGTTTTGAAAGTTCTTTCATGTTTACTATTTTTTTAATCCTCCCTAACTTCTTGTCATATCTTGATTATAGGAAAATTATTTTAAGCTTCCCGGGGCACATCTATTACATGAGCTTTAAATTACCATCCTCAAATGGCAAGATTACAGTGGAGTTTTCCATTTAGGAAACTTATAAGAATGATCTCATATTTGGGAGCTTTATGTGACTATGATTTGAAACCAAGATCTACAAGTGTTATTCAATTAGTTGAGGCTTATATAATCAGTCAATATTTATTTAACTTGGAAATATATTTTATATTTTCACCACCGCATAAGTTAAATTTACTTAGACTTATAATGCATCCTTAGCCTGGGTGGAGGACCTGCCATTGTTTTCTACAGACTCAGGATTGAATACTATGTCACAGAAACACGTCAGGTAGTCGTTTTATCACTGATGTTAGACACCAACATCATAGAGAAAATGATCCATTAAAGCGTTTATATTTTCTATCTTTCTCTGAAGTCACAATTAAAATCAATAGCTGGAAAAGTAGAAGGGGAACAACTGGAAATAAAGAAGGTATTCTGCCTCAGAAGTCCGAGAAGGTAACAGCTGAGTTGTAATTCAAACCCTCAAATAAACAAATCCCTTTCCTTCTGCTTTTGCATTGACTAGATTGATTGCCAGATCATATATTTTTCAAAATGCAACTGCTACAAAAATCTAATTTGTTTCAAGTTTTCCCAGACTCATTGTGTTGAAGCAAATTACTCCTTGTTCTGCCTTTCCCTACCTTTGTGTTACTTGGATTTTCTCCATTTTCCTATTTCAGTTTGTTTTTAAGAATAAGCTCTTTTTAGTAATGATCTCATTTATGTATTAGAAAATACCACTTCCCTGTTTAAATTATTACTTATCTGTTGTATCAAAATGATTTCGTGGACTTACCATTTTACTATAAGAAGTTCTAGAATTATCTATCGTGTGTGTCAGATTTTATTGCCAGAATTATACGATGTGCCAGACTTTGTTTCTAGAATACTGTGTGTCAGATTTTGAAAATTTGACTGTTGAACATGGGAGAAAAGGGCAATAATGCTAGTTCGAAAGACTGCCAACTGATGTTTCAATTGTTCATAAATAATAATTTACTCATATTTATGGTTTTTGTTTTCCAAATTTCTATGAGGCTAGCACATTCTCTGTACTTTTATAGTGCCATGACAAATAGAAATTTCATAAATGCTTCTTCATAATATATATGCTTTTATAGGACAGCTAGGTCAAAGATAAGAATACCCAGTCTTATAATGTGAAAATACATTTCTACTTTTACATGTAAGAAATATGTTTTATATTCCTTAAGTTTTTATTACTGTTTTATAAACTTTAAAAGCATGCCTTTCATAAAAATATAGAGAGCTATCATATAGGATATCTAGGTGTATGATTCAATATTCAGCTGTAAACAGAAACTTCGAGATTTAGATAGTTTTACTAAATATGTGATATTATTTACATTACCCACTGCTGGAGGCAGTTTAAAAATATACAATTAGGAACTCATTTGAGACATCTCCTTAAAGGTTACTAGATAGCAAATGTTTGGATCTATTTTCAACGAATAAAATTATCATGGAATCAGTATATGTTTTTTTGTGAAATGTAATATCTCAAATGCCATAATCTTTTTTCCACAATTTTAAGATCCAGGTAAAATAATGCAGCATAAAATCCTTTCTTGTTTCTAAATTTAATTGATTTAATCACTGGATTTAAATGCTTGGAAATTGTTCTGCTTGCCGATGTTTGAATGCCAAATACATCATCTACAGTTCTAAAATGAATGTTGCAGTTTATATTTAGACAACTTAAAACATTGCCTTCTAAATTACCCCAAATAACCCACAGAAATGTCTAGAAAAACTGATAATAATGGATGTCAAATGTCCTTACCATCAGCTTTCAGATAAGTATAACCTGTACAAGGCATAGAAAGAATTAGGGTCTTACGATGTAAATGCCTGCGCAGTTGCCCACGCGATACAATGCACAGCACACACAGATTAATCTCAACTCTTTCAGAGCCTACGATCCCCATTTTAAAGATGAAGACACAAGAGCCAGTAATCTTATTTATCTTCAGAGGCAAAATAAATTCAAGTTTTGCTGCTTTCAGAGATACCAATTTGCTTATTCTCTTTGATCAGTTTGCTTTGGACTGATTTCTTCTTCTTCCTACTTCCCGGGAGTTTTCAAAAACAAAATAATAAAGACATCTGATATAGAGAGATTCCTTGATAGTCAGGTGCACAGTCTCTCTTCTCTGGCTTCTAAGAAGAATCAGGGTTTTAGTCTTTCCTAGCACAGAGCACACACATCACACATAGGGTGGGGTGGGAGTGTATGTAGTGTAAAGTCCATAGAAGAGCTTACTCTTGGGGGACTGATATGTAGTAAACTTTAAGCAAGATGATGAAAAAGAGGAAGAATGTTTACACTAAGTGTCCAAAATTAGAGCTGTGTGAATGACAGGAAGAGAGGAGACCTGTAACTTCTAAACTTCAGTCTTTCTTGTCCCACCTTCACAATCTTTGCCTTACTCAAATACCTCCTATATTATTATTCAGTTTTGGTTTTCACCCTATTTTTGCTCAAACAGATTTACTTCAAGAATAAAACTGAGGTTAAAATTGTAAGTTAAAAAAAAGCAGCATCCCTTACCATAAACAACTATAACAATAGATATAAAAACTACTAAACTTTAAAATATCCATCTGCATACAGCTTGAACCATTTTGATTTTCCATCAGCAGAGTGCATGCTGCAATTCTGGGAAATGCCGCCCAAATAAAAGAATCCGCATTGTTGAATGGGAATGAAATCACTGAAAATTTCTTGGATATTATCACATGCCAATTAGTTCATAAAATAAACTTCTGGGGGTGCCTGGGTGGCTCAGTCGGTTAGGCGTCTGACTTTGGCTCAGGTCATGATCTTGCAGTTTGTGAGTTCAAGCTCGTGTTAGGCTCTGCGCTGACAGCTCAGAGCCTAGAGCCTACTTCAGGTTCTGTGTCTCCCTCTCTCTCTGCCCCTGCCGTGCTCTTTCTCTGTCTTTCAATAATAAATAAACATTTATTTTTTTTTAAATAAACTTCCATATGACTGGTACCTGGATACTTGTATCCACATGTGTGGTGAACAGTCACCTGGCTGATGAGGTTTCAAGCAGGAAGTCCCAGCGGCTCCCCACAGTGTTTCCAGTAGCTTCTGGCAAATGTTTAAAACTCTTTGGCTTGAATTACTTTGGCTGAGTGGTTTCAAACCTTTTAAGGCAGTCAACCTTTTTTTTTTTTAATTTTATTCAGATTAAGCAACATTTTAAAGATCAGGAAATGGAAGAGAAAATTTAGATTTTATTTGTACAAATATATTTTAGAGGTTCACTTTGAATAGTCAATCCATGAGAATAATGGACTTTTTCTGATCAACAGTTGCAGTATCACAGTCATATTATTTTCACTGATTTCTGCATTTTGTTTCAGTTGTGTGGCATTGAAAATATCCTGAACCAAACAGCATGTGACGGTAAATGCTAGGAATGTTTTGCAACTCACGTGGTGGTCTTATACCATTTCTGGGAAGTGAAATAGTTGGACTTGTACCTTCAAAGCTAAGACCATTAGCATAGCTGAAAACTGCTCACATTACTTGACAAGTCCTCACTGTTTGGCTAAAAAATACTTTGAAAGATGTTTTTTAGGATACATGGACCCCTATGATTACAGCAGTGTTATTTACAAAAGCCAAGATATGGAAGCAGCCCAGGTGTCCAATGATTGATGAATGGATAAATAAAATGTGATATATAGAGAAAATGCAATATTATTCAGTCACTAAAAAGGAGGAAATTTTGCTATTGGCAATGGCATGGATGGAGCTAGAGAGGTTATAACACTAAGTGAAATAGGTTAGTCAGAGAAAAACATACCATAAGATAACACACATATGTGGAAACTAAAAACAAATGAGCAAAGGGGAAAAAAAGAGAGAGACAAACTAAGAAACAGACTCTTAACTATGGAGCACAAACTGATGGTTACTAGAAGGGGGGTGCATGGGGGATGGGTTAAATAGGTGACAAGGATTAAGGAGTGCACCTGCTGTGATGAGTACCAGGAGATGCATGGAACTGTTGAATCACTACACTGTGTACCTAAAACTAATATAACACTGTATATTAACTAACTGCAATTAAAATAAAGACTTACAAAGTAAAATACTGGTGAAGATAACTGACTGAAACACAAAAAAAGAAAGCATAAATAATTTATAAGATATTCACATTATAGATTACTTTGTAGCCACAAAATATAAATGATTAAAATGAGGGGCGCCTGGGTGGCTCCATCGGTTAAGCATCCGACTTCAGCTCAGGTCATGATCTCACTGTCTTCATGAGTTTGAGCCCTACGTCAGGCTCTGTGCTGATGGCTCAGAGCCTGGAGCCTACTTCGGATTCTGTGTCTCCCTCTCTCTGTGCCCCTCCCCTGCTCATGCTCTGTCTCTGTCTCAAAAAATAAGTAAACACATTAAAATTTTTTTAAATAAATGAATAAAATGATATTCTGCCATGGAATGATTCCTAAGATATATAATTTAAAAAAAAGGCAAGTATCAGAACAATGTATATGGTACAATCTCACTTATGTGCACAAAAAATAGAGTCTGTGAACATGCGTGGTATATAAGAACATGGCTGGTAGAAAAAGGCAGAGAGTCCATATTCTAAACCTGGAGTCCATATTCTAAACCTTACTTCTGTAAGGGCCAGACAAATATTTTCAACTTTGTGGCCACCCAGTCTTTAAGAAACAACTATTTAACTATACTGCTGTAACACGAAAGCTATTATAGACAATTATAGCAGGAATACAACTGAAAGGGCATGGCTGTGTTCCTGTAAAACTTCGTTTGCAAAAATTCTGTATGATTGATTTGGCCCCTAGGCCAGAGTTTGCCAACCCTAGTCGTTTTTTACTCTGTTTGCAGAGTAAGAAGTGAATTATTGCTAAAATCATTTACAAAAAAACATACTAGTGTATTATATATATATGTGTATTATATATATATATATATATTATATATTATATGTGTATAATATATATATATAAAATATTAACAAACAGTGCCCAATGCAAAAAAACACAGTTTTTCAACTTTGTCAATCCAAATTACTGTAAGATGCTACTTGTTATTTGGTTTAGATGTTCACTGGAAGTTTGTTAGTCAAATTCATCTTACTCCGTGTACTTAGCTGAAATTTTGTTTCAATTTCATTGCAGGCTCTTTGGTTGCAGTTGTGAGCATGTTTATACCACAAATCTCTGATAAAAGCGCACTTGATGTTTAAGCTACTACAAGCCTAGTATCTTTGTGATGTACTTAATGCAATTCCTTTATGACAAAAATGCTTCCTAAAAATTCATTTCCATTTTCATTTAAAATAGTATTATTATCACTTTGTTTTCACTTCCATTGATTGTTATGTACCGTTTCTTGCTTATGCCAAGTAAAAGTACCGAAGTTTGTGGGCCTTTTAATTGAATGTGATCATATACACTGTGGTGGTAATGTACCCTTATGTGCAATTATCCTATTAAATATACAAAGACATTAAAAGAGAGACAGCACATGAGCCGGGGAGAGGGGCAGAGGGGGGGAAAGAATCTCGAGCAGTATCCAAGCTCAGCACAGAGCCTGACATAGGGCCTGATCCCATGGCCCTGGGATCATGACCTGAGCTGAAACCAAGAATCAGACGCTCAGCTGACCAAGCCACCCACATGGCCCATTACATACATTTTTTAAGTGACCGTTACAAAACTACAGATTTTCCAATTAATGGCACAGTTTTTACTTTTTTTTTTATCTGTGCATACACACACACGTACACACACGTGTGTGTGTGTACGTGTGTGTGTGCGTGTGTGTGTGTAGATATGTATAATCTGTCTTTTTATCTATCTATTGAGAAGGAAGAGGAGGATAAGAAACAGGAGGAGGAGAGGAAGTTATTTTGTGGTAGCAGAATTTAATGATTTTAGAGTCATTAATATGACAAAATGTTTTATAGAACACACCTTACCGTGTTTTCATTATAGTTTTTTTTTCTTATATTTCCAAAATATGGCAATAATTGGTTTGAACCAAGGTTTCACAGAACCTCTGAAAAATTACAGTTATAACTCAATGGAACAAAGTTTGAAAAATAATGGTTTAGCTGAAGGCCTTTATTTCTTTTAAAATGCAAATACCTCTACTTTCATCTGCAATCAGTCATTTCTACATTAATGTGAGTGAATTTATTAGACATCCTTCTGAGGCTTGGATTTACTTCAGAAGAGAAGGAAGCAAAGATAAACTCAGTAACTGAAAGTAGTGGGGAAGACTGAGTTAATATTAGGGGTAGGCACACTGAAGAACTACTTGGCCTACTTTACAATTTTGCTTAAAGACCATGGTGTCTATACATAACACGCTTACTTAGATTTCCAAAAACAAAACACAAAAGACAAACCCACAAAGAAATTATCTACTGAGTTGGATGAGTGTGAATATGTTTCAGAATTGCATCCAACTGTTCTAAAACGTTCTGCTGGAACAATAATGTAATTAAATGAATTACTTATAATTTTGATCAACTTGAATTAAACCAAGCATAAAACTTCCAACCAGTGAAATTATTAACTGAAGATACTCTGATCCTGTGCTGTGAGTGTCCTCAAAGATTGCAAGCAAATTAATTGTGCAGGAGTCCCAGATCATAGACAGCATAACATAGATGAGGATTTAATGCTCTAAAACCTGGTCCCATACCTTTGGTTTATGGCAGTTTCAAAATGAATAAAAAATAAGTAAACTCTTTCTTAATTTAAACCCTTCTACCAGATAAAATAATCTTTCTGTATTATAAGAATCTAGATACGTATGCTGCCTCTACTCTCCATCCCCATCAAAAGCATTCTTACACTTTATGAAAACAAACATCCTTCCAATATACTAAAAGTTAGTTTAAATTATAAACTTTTTGCAGAGGCATATCAGAAAAGTTGTTTGTTAATATTTCAAGAAGGTACTTCCTAAAAAGAAAGTTATAGTACTAAATTTTTTTTTAGTTCTTTACTTACATATTTTCTAAGAGTAAAAAATATTAACTTGGATCTGGGCTAAAGAAATGTTTTCAACTAGAATTACATTTTTCATATTTCAAACTAAAGTCAACACTTATAACCATTTTATGTGAAATTGAAAATATATTTAGATTTAAAATATTGATTGACCTAACATTTAATACTATTGTTTTTGTGTCAAGATACTAAAAACAAAATCAAATGATAGAAATATGTACCACTTAGAAAAGGGGTCTACTAAGTAATAACTTTCACTTCTTGAGTACTGAGTACAACATTTACTGTTGTACTGTAAATTGCAGAATAAATCTGCAATCAAATCTTAGAGGCATTTTGAAATACTTTTAGCTATTTTGTTGTCAAATATATCAAAATGGAAAAAAAATCTAGATAAAGTTAATAAAAAAGAAATACAGGTTAGTATATTATTTAATATTCGGCTGATAAGGTCATTTTTAATAAGGGAATTGTTCTTGTCTGAAGATTAAACTCAAACAACTTAGCATCATCAGTTTCAAGAGAGGGAACAAAAAAGTTGAGCCAAATCGGTTATGAACATACTTTGGTTACTGCTCATACAATGACCTTCGAAAACACTGATTTCTACTGTTTTACCCTTTGTGGTGAGAAAAAATGTATTTGAAGTCACAAACCCTACAGGTTTGTAGTTTCTTCTTTCCCGAACTTACGAAAACTTGGCCCTAATAGTTCCACAACACTAAGTAAGAAGACAGTGGGAAGAAAGAAGTTCTTGTACAGTTAATGGGCAATGACAGTCTCTGGCAGTATTTCTGGCTGATTTTTCTGTGCTTTATTTCAGGTGTGTATCCTGATAAAAAGCATACAGAGGGGCGAGAGTGAGGCCAGCAGAGGCCAGGGAGGCCAGCGCAATAGGGGTTGTATAGATACTCGTCCCCGTCGAGCACAGTCACGAGTTTGACAAACTTTAACAGCTCGAGAGGTGAATGTAGCTGGCAGCCAAACACTGAGAATAATTCAGATTTCTATCTGGAATATCAACATGCAAAGGACATGCCAAGTATTGGTATGTAGTAACCACATAAATATTGGAAATTATTATAAATATTATATATATAACTTTTTAAAATTATATGGATTATATTACTAATATATATGTACTCAGTGCTTCCCTAGAAAGAGAAGCAGAGATTTTTAAGTCTGATCTTAGTACGGTCCTTGAACTAATTTTAATACGTAGGAGATTTTTTACTAATTTTCTTAGAATATTAACCTTATATTTAAATATAAATACACTATTAATGTCAACAACCCCTAGGGAAATAATTATATCTAATTCCCTTCATTTTATGATTCATATGGTACAAACCTAGTCACTTCTTCTATATGTGTCTCCTCCAAAAAAACACTTTTCTCTATGTTTTCATATAGTTATATTAACTCTGAGTATGAAGCATTTATATTAACTTGGTGTATATTTGCTTGTACTAAATTACATGACTCTTCAGGATTTACCTCTTTAGGATTACCTACATGTTTAAGGGGCTTCAAAAGCTTTTGTCATTGACAGGTTGTAATAAGCACTCCTTTCAAGAGAATAGTACCTAATATTTTCTCTGTTAATCTTTGTCACCCTCATGGTCACCATATTCCATATAACATAAGTAACTGCCAGGTACCGAAACTTGAATCAGATACCTGAAGACAAGGAAAGATAAAGCTATTTCCTGCCACCATAAAGCCTACCAACCATCTTCACATGTTACTGTGTTACTTATTTTTTAAATATATTTATTTATTTTTCTTGGGTCTATAAGGCTGTAACCTCCCATATTCTGTCTTTGCTACATTGAGCAAGCCAATATGCTTTCTGATGGCCATCTGAATGCCATCAATGGTATTAATTAGATTCTGGAAACTCAAAGAAATGAACAAAATTACTGAAGCACGATTATGAGAATACTACCAATTTAGTATCTTTGTCTATAAAATCTATCAACAAGAATTAGTTGTCTTGTCCCACAAGACATCACCACGAAATTGAAAATTCTGATCCACAACTATTCTACCCCATTTTTTTAAGTCTTTTATGATCTGTTTACCAGGTCTCCCAATTGTTGTCATAAAATTTCTGGAAAAATAACAGCAGCTAACCAAAAATTTTTGTGGGATATTTAAACATGTCATTCATTATAGAGCAACACCTAAATGTAAGATAGCTTGGATGTCATAGCCTGACTGAACAAAGCCAAAAATAAAAAATCTTGTAACACAATGTTAGAAAAGCCTTAACAAGGCTCTTGTTATAACAACTCAAACATCTTGACTAAGATGACCACATTTCAGAACTTAATGTGCAATATATCCTATAATCTTATCCACTTAATACCCACATGTATTCAATTTTCTGCGGGGAAGGAGAATAAAAAAAAAATGAGATCCAAAGAAGGAAAAAAAATCCATGAAAAATACAACCAGTGTATATGTGATTTTAGAATATATTATGATATAACTTAATTACACATACATATCTGATAGTATGAAAAATATAACTGCATATATATGTAGACTATAGTGCAATGGAAAAGTCTTTAATTTTAATGTAGCCTCAAAAGCAGGTTAAGAAGCAAGTCAACACAATTCAATGAGAGAAAACTAACCTTGACTTGCAAACTTCAACTCCTTAGCATCTGTGAGTGTAGTCCTTTTGTCAGACCCTTTTTTCTCTATTCGGCGGTGGCTTCGTCTTTTCTTAGACTCTCCCCAAAGATTGGATCCACCATGCATGCTCGGTATATTCAAAATAGCAATTCCTTCCAGAGAGATGTTTATTAAATCTATTTGTACTCCATCACACTGATCAGTAAAAAGAACAAAGAAAAAAAAACAGTAAGATATTTGATCATCCTTTCCTTGATTTCTTCTTTTGCACTTCCTTATCTTTCAATAGCAGCTTTTAAGTCCACAATCTTGTTGTATTTAAATAAACCATTCAAGAACACTTAAATGACTACGCTAAATGTCAATATGAAAGGTAAAGGAGACATTAACATTAACCAGCTATCAATTAAACATATCTTTAAACATGATCAAATTAAATCATCCGTCAATCTTTAGAGAAACCCATTGGGAAGGACACACACTAGTGTCTGTGTGTCCAGCTAGAAATTTCCGACGTGTTGCAAAGAAGTTGAGTCTAGGAAACCTGGTCAACACTCAGGCAGAAATTTTTTTGTAATGTTTATTTATTTTTGAGAGAAAGAGAGAGAGAGAGACAGAACATAAATGGGGTAAGCACAGAGAGAGAGGGAGACACAGAATCCGAAGCAGGCTCCAGACTCTGAGCTGCCAGCACAGAGCCCCGTGTGGGACTTGAACTCCCGAGTCAGGCAGAACTTTTTGTGACTGCCTCCTACTTAGAACACGCTGCAAGCCACTATTGAAGGAAAATAAGGAAGCAATTCATATTTGTGATCTCACTTGGTTGATCAGAGAAAGAAGCAGCTTAATAGACTTTGGGGGGAAAAAAAGTAAAAAAAAAAAAAAAAACAGCAGTTCAGAGACCTGAATTACGTCACAGGGGCCAAGAATGATTTCTGGCACTAGATTAAGTTCCTAGCACAGTGTCAAAAGGCAATGAGAGGCACTGTTGTCCGAAGGAATATGGAAGAGCAGGACCAGGCAGGCTGAGTGAGAGCAATGCCAAGAACAGCAGTAAAAGCAATCTCCAACCCACCATTACTTTATAGCTGCTTTAACAACAAATGGAAGAATAAAAATAATTAATCAGCCACAGTTTTTTGTTCACCTGGTGACAAAACAACCCTTTTGATTATGAAAAATATGAAACTTGCTAACCAACCAGGCTCTGTGATATTCAGAGTGGTCACTTTTTAATTCTTTGATTTTTCTGTTCATTTTTACTGAGGGACACATGTGGAGAGTGGCAAGGCCATGGTGTATTTTTGGAATTATTATTTATTTGTTCGTTCACTTTGAGGTTTCTAAAATGGCACTTACTGTGAATTTATCCCAGATACTGTTTTCCCTTCATCAGCTGATATGAGCTGATATGAGAAGAGATGCAAATATGTAACACTTTGTTTTACAAAGAACTTTGTTAGGGATATGCATTTCATAAACTGAAGTCTATCTGCAGTGGGGCTGTTTTATTTGCCACGCGTTATTTCAGAAACAAACAACACTGATACTGACTTCATCTGTCTCTCATCGAAAGGATGATTTTTGAACCTAGAAGAGATAATGCTCCACCTAAATGAAAAAAAACAAAAAACAAACAAGAAATCTCTCTTTTTTCCACATTTGTGTCTTCGTGCTGAATCTAATCCTGCATCTTGTTCGCTAAAATATAAAAACTGTGAAATAAAGCAACACATCTTGAGTCTACTTGGCAGGGCTAGAAACAAATTCTAGCGAAGGTGCCAAGTTTTCATTCAATTTGTTTCAAAGGGGGTGAAACCAAGGTCTGGATGATGCCTTTTTTCCCCCCTAGAAACAAGCGATTTTTTTTTCCTCCTTTTCATGTATTAAATTAAGATGATTTCTTTTTACTAAAGAATTCTGCTCATGTGTATACTCACTTACTGCTATATATTCTAGATAAACAGATATTAATTTCATAATTAAAAGTAATCTTGTGTAAATACCCTGCAGGCCTCAATGAATCAAACACATACTGTGTGTCAGCCCTCCCACTGTCTTCAAGTGGAATGTACTGGCTGGATAATTAGATAGTACATATTTTTTAACCTTATTTGCATGCATATTATATCTTTTGCACACTGACAAGCAGCAGTAACAACAAAAGTCAGATTACCACAGGGAATTCCCACAAAGAAGTCTTCATTCCTTATAATTTGCAGCCTAAATTAAAATAATTTGATCTTTGACAAGGATGAAATGTCAAGCAGAAGGGGGTCCTCTACAAGCCACGGCCTGTGGCTTCTGAAATCTGCCTAATTTATGTCAGTCACTTCTTAATACATATTTAAGTATTACACGAAAAAGATGATAAATATGCAATCTGACACCTTTGGTATTTCCCTGCTGTTAATTTATAAAGGTCTGGCTTTCCCCAAACTGACTAAAATCATTTAAATAACAGAAGAATTGTGAAATAAGCTAGAGTTAGGGCCTGGCTTCCATTTTCACTCAATATTGAACACAGCAGGTAGTACACTAAGACAATTATTTGACTAGGCCTTAGAACCCCACTGTGACAAGTTACTTTCAGAATTAGTGAAGGAGTATTCCTTTGTTCATCCGCAGAAAAGGAGAGCGGTTGCAAACAGGCTTTTTCGTTTTAATTGAACTAGGGGAGTTACATGTGACAATTGAAAAATACCAGTGTATACTGTTATTCATGTTTTCACTGTTCCAAGTCTCGTCACGTGTAGTTTCAAGGAAACAGAGCAGGCAGCTTTCGGAAAAATGAAAAAAAAAAAATCCTCAAGGAGTCCCATAGCAGGACTAATGAAGAACACGGAGTTTTCTATGAGAGCAGGACAATGTACTTACATAAATTGCTATTTATTAATGATTTGTTTCCACTAGTTCTTGACCCCGGGTTACCTTCCTCTGTTTGCTTTAACATTTTGTTCATTAGTCTGGAAAATTTCGGTGCTCGTTCAGATGGAGACCAGGAATTGTAGCACACCAATTGAGTGCATGGAAATAAAAGCTGACGTGAAGGCTATGAAATATAAACAAGTTATAATACTGTGTCACATAATATTTTCATCCGCTTTGAAGATTTATGATTCTTAAAAAGGTAGCTACAGAGGAAAAGAATATAAAGGCTTAAAAGCTAACAGCCTCAGTTAGTCAATAAATCCTGAATATTTTTATTATGTAGAAAAAAGGTCGTTAACATATAGTACTATGGGAGCTATTTGCAGACTGTGATGCTATGAGGCCACTGCCCATTCTTTTCAGTTTTAATTTGGAAGATCTTATTCCAGACACAAATTTACCTAAAAGAAATGAAGATGGTTTAATTTTTTTTCTGCCACTGTAGCTTAATCCTTGCTTACAAACATACCTTGCACCAAACTATGCAGAGATGTTAAAGACAAACTTTTATAAATAAATGTATTGTTTGAGATTCAGTTAACATGTCATTTGATAGGAAAATTCAGAATGTGAGGAACTTAGGAGAGTTGTAAGTGTGGATAGATTTGATGAGATATAATTAATGATACCCTGTAAATATTTTTCCATAGGGAGTCTAATTCTTTGCCCAGGTCAAATAAAAATTATCCATAATTTGATTTAATCAAGCATACAGACATTGCTTTGTTCATTATATAAAGTAGCCTGGAGTAAAATAGCTTACGTGTACTTTTAGAAGAGTTTCTTCAAATTCATATGGATTCGTAACACCCAATTATGTATGTATTTGCAGAGAACAACAACAGCAAATCCACTAATTAAAACACAGCAGTACAGGGGTGCCTGGGTGGCTCAATTGGTTCAGCATTCAACTTTGGCTCAGGTCATGATCTCAAGGTTCGTGAGTTCGAGTCCCATGGAGTCTGCTTCGGATTCTGTGTCTCCCTCTCCCTCTCGTGCCATGTCTCTCTGTGTCTCTCAGACATAAAAAAAAACACTAAAAATTTTTTAAAATAAAATTTAAAAAAAATTAAAAAAATAAAACACTCCTGTACACATAAATGGCCTAACAGCATCTCTCCTGATGTTTGAAGGCTGGGGTACTCTATATTTTCCCGTGGGTATGCTCATTGTTTTTTGAAATGCATTTTACGACTTCTATCTACAAAAGACAGTGTGGTATAGGGGCCCAGGGCATGCCTTTTAAGTGATTTTAGTATTAGCTGGCAGTCTAGTGGTAGTGATAGAAGTCTTGATTGTGGATAATCGCAAGATGACTTTCAGAGAAGAATGGGAGCTGGTAGGCAAGCGAGAGAAAGATGGAGGCAAACCCGAAAACAGGAAACTCTGAGGCCTGTACCACGCATGCACACACCCAGTTGCTAAACATGTTGATGATAATATCGCTGGCTCAAGATATCCAGCATTAGCCATAAGTATCAGCAGAAAATCAGTTGAGTTTTACATATTTTTCTTTTTTGATAGATACTGCAAAGGCTAAAAAATTATTGCTGGGATATTAGAATTCTTACCAGAAGTTATCTCATTAAAAATAACTTCTGCTAAACAGAAGAGAATATTCATTCATGTCTTGGTCATTCACTCTGTTTTTACTTGTCTCATTTGTTCTTCATTCTCCTAAGAAAAATTATGATGTTTTATCTTAATAAAATAACACTATGCCCCACCCCTACCACATTTCTTACTCTCTTCTGGAATAAGAAGTTGTTTATGTTTTGGATTTAATGAGTCCAACTTTTTTTTTTAGTGACATTTGTTGAGGTCCACACTTTTATAGTCTCCTTCCTTACTGCTTTTAGAATTTCATTAGAAAAAAAAATCACCCAGAAAGCTTTAGGAGAGAGGATAGATCTTGTAAGTCTCTCTCTCTCTCTCTCTCTCTCTCTCTCTCTCTCTCTGACACACACACACACACACACACACACACACACACACACACACACTTCACAAAGAGGGAAGGTGATGGATATGCTGATGGCATTGATTGTGGTGATGGATTCATGGGTACACATTTATCCCCAAACTCATCAAGTTGTATATATTAAGTACGTACAGTTTTTGGTATGTCAAACGTGCCTCAATAAAGTTGTTAAAAAATGTCCATCCACAAATTTTATTTCCCCGCCCCAAGACTGTGGTTTGGTATGGCTGAGACCCAGCTAAAGTGCTCTAAATATGTGTTGAAGGAGTATCCAAGGTAATTGTGATACAGATGGGACAGAGACTGAGTTATAAAAGTTTGCCCCATTGTCTTTAAAAGCTCAGTGTTTTGCAGATTACTGGGTAGGAAGAATCTTCACTGTAGAATCCTTCTGAATTTATTTTGTGTCCCTGAGGCTTCTTGCCCTTTGTTAATCCTAGAGATCATTTTGGTTTTTATAGAAGTACTTAATCACTAAAACAAATCTTAGTGCTTTGGAATGGAAATTCTAACCCTCAAAACATACCATCTTTCTTAGTCTCAGAAATTAACAAAAAGGCTGAAAAACTTTGGAAAATGGACTAATCTATTTTCTCATGACTGTTGCCTGGTACATGGAACAAATTAAAAGTCCACCAACTTTAGAGCTTCATTTCCAGACGTTGACCTATGACTCTTAGGTGCACATCTATGCCCCAAATAGATTAACACAAACTTTGCTTTTAACATATCTTCTAATTTTAAGACTTTTCATTGTATTATTTATCTTTTGTAACAAAGCGAATAACTTAAATTTTTTAAATTAAAAATTTCACCTTTGTTCATCTCTCTTTCACGTCATATATATGCCTGCATGCTATATATATTACACATGTTATATATATATATATATATATATCATATATATTTTCCTATTATATATATCATTTCCAATTTATTTATTTCCTTAGATTTACACATTTTGTCAGCAACACAATTCTTGTTTCTCTTAAATTATTAAATAACATGCTCATTTGCTCATCTCTGTAGTGGAAATATATGGGAACCTCTCTAATTGATTGACAAAGACTTAAATCAGATAATGTATACACACTGTTTAGCACCAAGAAGACGGTATAGTTAATAAGAGATAAAAATTAGCTATTATTATCAACTATTATACCATGGTATTCATATTTTTCCAAATATTCATCCCTTTTGGAAAAAGTTTCCTCTATGAAAAAGAAAAGTGAAATAAAGTGTCACAGAGCAAATAGTTTGTTTTGAAGAAGCTGCTGATAGGGGTGCCGGGGTGGTTCAGTCGGTTGAGTGTCCGACTTCAGCTCAGGTCACGATCTCACAGTCCGTGGGTTCGAGCCCCGTGTCAGGCTCCGGGCTGATGGCTCAGAGCCTGGAGCATGCTTCCGATTCTGTGTCTCCCTCTCTCTCTGCCCCTCCCCCGTTCATGCTCTGTCTCTCTCTGTCTCAAAAATAAATAAACGTTAAAAAAAAATTTAAAAAAAAGCTGCTGATAAAGCATGTATCTACTTGAGGTACTCTTGTATTTTTATCTTTAGTTATGTATTTTCAAATCATGGTTGGTACAATTTTAGGCCAAGTAGGGAGCAACAGCAAACAGAATCCAATTTCCAAATTAACGTTTTTGTTACATTAAATTATAAAGTAACCTTGAGGGTAGAAAGGCATATTTTGCTACTATGATAGACTGGATTCATTAAAAAGTGAGTAGAAAAGCCGGTTTTGCGTTACCGTCTATACACGCAAACACACACACACACCCCTCAAGTTTTAGAACTGAGATAAATACATAACATTATAACAGGATTCAGGATATGCAACAAGAAAGTGGTGAGGGCATGGCGCTGGTTCTGATTTATATATGCTATTGCAATGTGACCCAAAATAAGCCGGTAAATGCAGAGCTAGGAAGCCAGATTTGGAGGGCTTGTAAAAGTAAGACACCAGGAAGAATAACTTATTCTAGGTGCCTATATTTCTTGGGGGGGGGCATTCTAAATCGATTTTCTGTAGAATATAAAGCTGTGTGAAACAAAACCATACAATTTTATCATTAAAACTTTTTTTCATAAAATGTGCTTTATTTGCATTTTCATTCAAATGAATGCCCTTTGTTATGTTTTCTAAATCTTGCTCTCTCTCTCTTTTTTTTTTTACCTTTTTGACATATAATATTATATTCTAGATCAACATGTTATTAAATTAAGACTTTATTTTGGGGGGGTGTTGCCTGGAGTTGGTTAAGCGTCTAACTCTTGATCTCGGCTCACGTCATGATCTCACAGTTTTGTGGGTTTGAGTCCCGCATCAGGCTCCTCGCTGACAGTGTGGAGCCTGTTTAGAATTGTGTCCCTCTCTATCTGCCCCTTCCCCACTCACGTTTTCTCTGTTTCTTTCATGCAGCTTAAGGTTCACCACAGAATTCAAGGGGACGTACAGAGATTTGCCATCTATCTAACAGACAGGCACAGCATCCCCATTTATCAGCGTCCTGGATTGAGTGGTAAATTTGTTATAACTGATGAACCTACATTGACACATCACAATCATCTAAAGCCCATAGTTTGCATTAGGGTTCACTCCAACTGTTCATTCCTTGGGTTTGAACAAACCAAGGAAGTTTTCTACCATCATTATATTTTACAGAGTATTATAACTGCCCTAACATCCTCTCTTTGCTCTGCCTGTTCATCTCTCCTTCTCCCCACAACCCCTGAAAACCATTGATCTTTTTACTGTCTTACAGTTTTACTTTTCCAGAAGGTCATATGTTGGCATCATACAGTATGCAGCTTTTTCAGATTGGCTTCTTTCACTTAGGAAACACATTTCAGTTTCCTCCATGTGTTTTGAAGGCTTGATAGCTAATTTCTTTTAGCACTAAATAATATTCCATTGTTTGGATGTACCATAGTCTTTTTATCCATTCACCTACTGACGGACCTCTTGTTTTCTTCCAAGTTTTGCAATTATTAAACTTGTAAACAACCGTGTGCACGTTTTGGTGTTGGTATAACTTTCCAGCTCCTTTAGGTAAATACCAAGGAAGATGATTGCTGGATCATATGGTAGGAATATGTTTAGCTTTGTAACAAACCACCAAACTGTCTTTCAAAGTGGCTGTACCATTTTGCATTCCCACAAGCAATAAATGAGAGCTCCTACCGCTGCACCTCTTCACAAGCATTTGGTGTTTTGGTGTAGTGCTGTATCTCATTAATGTTTTAATTTAAATTTCTCTGATGATGTGATATGGAGCATCATCTCATATGGTGATTTGCCACCTGTATGCCTTTTTTTGGTGAGGTAACTGTGAAAGTCTTTGGCCCATTTTTTTCAGTGGAGTGGTTTATTTCCTTATTAAGTTTTAAGAGTCTGTATATTTTGGGTTAACAGTCTCTTATCAGATATATCTTCTGCAATTATTTTCTGTCTGTGGCTTATTTTCTCATTCTTTTGACAATGTCTTTCACAGAGAAGAAGTTTTTAATTTCAGTGAAGTTCAGCTTATCAATTATTTCTTCCACTGTTTCCACTGTTTCTTCCGCCTTTGGTGTTGTATCTAAAAGGCATCACCATACTCAAGGCCATCTAGATTTCCTCCTATGTTATCTTCTAGAAGTTTTATAGTTGCATGTTTTACATTTAGGTTCTTGATACATTTTGAGTTCACTTTTGTTAAGAGTGAATTCATTTCTTTTAGAATTTTTTTTGTTTGTTAGTGGACATCAGTTATTCTAGCACCATTAGTAAAAAACACTTCCTTTGCTGCATTGCATTGGCTTTCTTCCTTTGTCAAAGAAGCTTGAGTATATTTATGGGGTGGGTCTATTTCTAGGCCCTCTATTCTATTCCATTGATCTGTTTGTCTGTCCTTTCATCAGTACGACACTGTCTTGATTACTGTGGCTTTATAGTAAGCCGTGAAGTCAGGTAGTGTCTGTTCTCCAGCTTTATTCTTCTCCTGCAGTATTGTTTGGACATCCTGGCTCTTTTGACTCCCCATAGGAACTTTATAATCATTTTGTTAGTACTCACTCACCCACAAATCTGCTAGGATTTTGACTGTGATTGTAGTGAACCAATTGATCAAGGTGGGAAGAACTGACATCCTGACAATACTGAGTTTTCCTATCCATGAATTCTCTCTCCTAGTTCAACATTTTTTTCAGTCAGTGTTCAGTGGTAGGATAAAGCAAGGAGAAGTGCAAGAGGCTTCAGAGTATTCACCCTAAGTTCAACCAGAAGTCATACTTTTATTTTTTTCATTTTTGCCTTCTATGGATTTTCTTTGAGCATAGGTTTCTGAGGGTAAAACAATGCTAAAAATCCACTTTATTGAGAATTTCTTAAAATAATGATTTTAAAGGTAAAGAAATATTGATTTTTATTTTTTTATAAATATATATGTGTATATATATATATATAACTATCTAAATATATCACTCTCTACATATGTATATGAAATATATACATATATAAATCTTGATGAACAGTAATTACAGAAAGCCCATGTCGAACCCGAATCCTTCATCTTCTGGGATTATATTCTTTTTCAGGGTTATGATCTGATTCGGTCACGGAGAGTATTTTCCATTCCATGGTCACCAATTCTACTTCTAATACTTGAATTTATCCAGCAAAAAACCCCCAAAAGGTTACATTCTAAAATAGGACCACTTTTGCTGTCACAATCATTAACAGTAAGCGAGAAAGCTAGAATAATGAAGAACTCAGGCAGACCATTATGATCCAATGGATCCATAAATAAAAAGTGCTAAAGCCAATATTCATTTTTAAATAAAAAGTGCTAAAGCCAATATTTCACAATTCATATCAGCTAGTCATTAGATGTTCTTGTTTCATAATTATGTTCCTTTGGTTTGTCTTTACCACTCAACAAAATATAACTTTTCCTTTCTCTTAAACCCCTAAAATCTCTCAACAAAACTAAGTCATTTTATATTATAACCCATCTCCAAAAATTTTAGTCCCACAGTAGCTATATTCTTTTGGAGGACCTATTTGCTCCAAATCTTTTCAAAGTTTGTCTTTCTTGCTATCTTTGCTCTCTTTTTTGGTTTTTCCGCTTCCTATAAATGTAATGGGGAAATGGCAACCTCGGGAACTGAGAAAAATCTAGTTAATGAATGGGAATGGAATGGAAAAGTATATATTTTAAGTCTTATTCACAAAATCAAGTACAATTTTATTTAACTGTGTTTTAAAGATTGTAAGATATTGAGACCTGAAAATAAAGTATTCTTTAATGTATCTTGCAACTTTTTTCCTTTCTTTTCAAGTACTTTCTTTCATTTTACATTTTTCTAACCACACTATGCCTAGCAACTTCTCCATTGATTTCTAAAGTTGTGTCCCACCTCTCATCCTTTTATAGTGTATTAAAACAACTCGTACTCAAAACTTAACTTTATACTAATAATTCAGATAGTGTTGGAATCGCAATGAGTGACAGAAATGAAATTTTAGGATTGCGGGTTAAAGTTATATGGATTGCTCAAAGTATAACTCCTCACATGGACTGTCACAAACATTAATAACCAAACTCAAGCCATTTCATTGTATTATAAAATATAATTCATGTTTCTTACTTCTATTTCTACAGATTCATGTAGCTTCTTGCAGGTGGCTGAGAAAGTTTCAGATGTGCCAAACTCAAAATACCAAAATTTGTTCTTCATTCTGAAAAAGGAAAGGAAGAAGCAGCTTAGGCAATTATCAATAACAGAAGGGATTTTTTTTTAATTGAGCAGTCCTTTCTTGTATTATAAGTCATAAAAAAGGTTTGAGGACATATACCATCTATAATATAATAGATGGTCACATAATTTTCAAAGCTTAAATGCTGGTGTCAAATTATATGATTGCCTCTGAGGGAATTAGAAGAATATGTTGATCTGATAGATACAAGTATATCTTTGACTTTTATATATATTGGTTGCTCAGGTTTTAAAATATGATTTTAGTGCTTATAATTCTTAGCTTGTTCAGAGACAACTTGATTTAGACCAGCAACTCTATAATCATAAAGGGAAAAAAACAATTGGAGCTTTTTATGAGAAAAATGAGACTAAGCTAACAATGCTAAATATTTCTAGATGGCTAGGTATTCATCAGAGATTGACATGATTGAATAGCATATTGAAAAGAAAAAAATAGTGGTTATCCATAAAGATAAAATTTAGTAACTTTGGGATAGCCAGCCATTATTTTTTCAGACAGTAGCCTCTTTTCTGTGAATAGTAGTGAAAAACTATGATACCATATGGAAGAACAAAAGAAGTAGTAGTATTTTATCAGTATAACAAAAGTTGCAAAAAATATAGTTTAAAATATATTAGTATATAATCTGGAAGTAAGATGCTCAAAATTTATTTTCTCCCATGATCCAGTAACCCTATCTTTCTTTGTGCCAGGTAAATAAATTTATGATCATTTAATGTAACTTAATTACATTAGGTAATGTATTACCCAATATTGAATTTAAAAGTTCATTCTCATGAAAAAAAACCCGCAATTTTTAATTACACGTATTTTAACAAGGTATTATGCCCTCAATTAGAAGAAAAGCAGGTAAAATAAGATACATTTTTGCACATAAAGGCAAAACAAAAATTTTTGCCATATTCAAATACATCTCTCATAATAAATTATTCTTTTTGGCTTATAAATATTGATATGTGCTTTTCACTTTAGAAGGTAAAACATTTCAACAATTAAAAATACATTTGGCAAGGACCTTACTTAATTCAGCCCTATGATCAGTTATGGAAAATTACATGGAGCCTAATACAACGTTTATTATTACAGTGTGTTGAATGGAGTTCTCTAATATGAAATTAGGAATTATAAAACTAATTTCATCTATCTAGACATGTCCAATAATAACCTCATACAAGGACTTATTTACTTACAAAATTTTCACTAGCTCTTGTTGTATCAATCACCATATTCAGGCCAGTAATCTGAAAGTGTCCTACACCTAGGATTCTAGTACCATGCATCCTTACTCTTTTTTGGAGAATATTTTCCTCGAGTTATGGCCTGACTTCATATATGTGAGTAGTTAGAAAGAGATGATAGCTAATTAGATAGAATGGGTTTAACACCAAGATCTGTGGGCCTGAGCCTACAGGCAAATTTATATTAAATTAATGTAAATATCTACTTCATTCAATATATGTAAGTTTACAAATTTACACAATGGCTGAAGTTACACAAATTAAAAATATTTTCCTATTGATTCATCATTCTGATGAAAACATGGCATTCAATAAACTGAGAGGGAAATAATGATTTTATGCAGTAGTTTCAAGACAATCTTAGGATAATAACAAGTAGATGTTTTATGACGTTTTGGAACTGTCTCTCTATGTTCAGCAAGTTTTCTAATAAGACTTGTGTTAGCATTTCATCCAGACCTTCTTGGACTCATTTATTCATCCATCCATCCATTCAACAAATATTCAGTAAGGACATTAACTTCCATATGCTACTGTGTTAAGTTGTAAATATATAAATATGATCACAATGCTTTGTTTCCAAGGAGCGCAGACTGTTGTAAGATTATGGACATATGAAATGATTAAAAAGTTAATTCTTTATATAATATATGAACAAAATGTTATGGGGAAACATTTCAGTGAGTCAACCGCTTATTCCTGGGAGAGGCCAGAGAGCTTCAGAAGATAAGGCGACACTTTAATAGGTCACTAGAAGGTGGCAAACAAGGAAGAAAAACAAGTTCTGGGCAGTTTAGGTATGCAGAATGACTTAAGAGAATACAGGGTAGGGGCTAACAAAGGTCTGTTTCAGAACATATATGTCAAGCTAGGAGGTTTGGAGTTGACATTCCAGATTAATACGATGCTGACAGAACTTTATTACCAGTTGAGTGACATGGCCAGCTCTGGTTTATGAGCAGTAAGTTTAGCCGAAATGAATAAGGGGGCTAAAATGTTGAAATGCTAGTCATGTGAACAGAAATGTGGCTATTGGAATAGTACAAATGAAATATAAATGAAGGACTAAACCGAGTGGCAAGGGAAAGGGAAAAAAGAGGCTCAATATAAGGGACGTAAATTAAGTAGTATCAGTAGGAACTCATGATATTAGATTATATAGATTTCTGTCATACCAAGGTTATTATTTCTGGATATACATGTAGAAATACCAGAACATTACTCCAGCAAAAGAAGGATGTGTGTTTATATTATGACAGGTTCCGGGATCTAATGTATATTGCATGGTAGTTTGAAAATTAAATATATATAGATGTACACACACACACACACACACATACATATACATACATGAGACTGCTTATATTCCTTATCAATGGTTACTTTCTTTCCCTACTTTCTTTCCCATTCTGTCCATCAAAACTCTTCATAGCTTAATTAGGATGATGGAAGGCTTGTATCAGCTAACCAAAATATACCAACTTTAGGAAATACATCCCCCAAAAAAAGAAACTCTGAGAATTTACATTCAGTCTTTATTTCCCATATTAGTTAGCATTACTGCTCATGTGCAAAAGCTGCTTTAAATTCTCCATTATTACAACCATTTTATGTTTCACTTAGATAAATATATGGAGGTAATAAAAAACACATAGAATCAGATTCCACATGACAAATTAAAAGCTGTTAAATTTTATTTTTTCAACCAAACTGGTCTTTAGGTTGTAGAAATGCAAAAAAGCACATTTAAGCATGTATGCTATTTACTTTTACGGCTAACATTAGACAATGATCCAAATAATTCAAACTCAAATTTTCCAGAGAAAACATGTAGCTTTGGACTTTAAGAATAATAAGGTAACTGGACATTTAACACACTGTGAAACATCCACACCAAACTCAAATTTATTGTATTCTTAGACAGGTTTTGTGACTCTAGGTATGATGACAAATGTCCTACAAAAAGTGACCCATATTATCATAATTTTAATTCATTAATATATTAAATCCTATTTCAATGAATTTAATTGTAAGTCTACAGGTTTTGGTTTAATATTTAACGTGCGTGGCTACCAGATGTTCAGGTAAAAACTTTTAAAAATGAGCTCACATTTGTCAAGATTTTCTTCCCAACGGCCACTTTGTCTTTTTTACATATCCTCAGGGAAATGTAAACTACCAGATATTTTGTTCAAGCAAAGAATCATACTTGTCATTATAAAATGTAGGTAATATTTTGTTCTCCAAGTTCGGAACTTACAAACAGGTCATTTAATTTCAATATACTTTCCTTGGAATTTTTTTCTTCCTGGTATACATGTTTTTTGATTTGGCTTTTGTCTGCTACGTATTGTAAATGCAGCAAACATAAAACAAACAAACGGAACATGAATTGCTAGTGCATTTCCCACAAAGAATAACAAAGAGCCTAATTAGATATTAAGATCATTTCTAATGAAGTTGAAACATGAAGAGAAGGGTCAAACTGGTTCATTTATCTTATGTAGAAAGCTCAGAAGTCATAAACACAGAGAGTTGTTAATTCAGTGAAATTACTCTTAAAATTAAGGGTCAGCTTTTTTTTCTCACAGATGTCTTTCTTTTTTATTCTATTATAAATATATATAAAATTATTAAGATATTACTACTTAATATGCAAACATCTGAAAAGCCTTCTATCAGACACTTGACTCCCCTTTTCAAGCATCCTTAACTAAGCAATTCTATCTATATTTTATGGATAACATGCTCATGAGATAAGAAAATAAAACTCTTTTGATCATTGCTTTTCAATATGAAAGTAAAAACAATGCCTTAAGTAGCTTAGTTAGAAAGGATTTAAAACCAGTATGTTTTTCTATCCATTAGGGATGTTTCAAAATCTCATTTTTTCTCACTAGCTTTCTTTCACTTTTGTCCTGTTATGAAAGTATTTCAACAGTTATTTCAGTTCTGGCTTGAAAATCATTTTCTCACGAAGAACAATGTTTCTAACAATTCACTAACTTTAATGGTAAGATTCAGTCTCACAACTCTACAGAACATGCTAGGAACACAGCAGGAATTTTGAACTTGGCTAACAGTTTATCAGTGTTAAAAGATGCAGGCAGCACTCTTGGCTCACAGCAATAGGGTAAGTGTTTCAAGAGGTGCATTTATGTCATACAATCAATTCAGTTTTATTTATCTTTCAGTATCAAAAGCCATGACACTAAACACTGGTTATAGGGTTACTCGCTTCTTACCAAACTTAGTGAGGTAAAAATACACAAGCCAAGTGGTAATGCTGTGGTGGGACCTGATTCCTGGGCAGACCAGCAGCATCTAAGAGCTGCAGCCCCAGGCAGGAGAAGCTCCTACGGGGGGGAGGGGTGGCAAACAGAGGAGGCAGGGCAGCGGGGCCTTGACAGTGCAGCAACCATAGGTTAACATAAGGGGGCAAGGCTGGGGACACTTGTAGCTTAGGCTGTCACCTCTTGACATCTGCAAACTGTCATCTGTATGGACTACATACAGTAGCAGGCATTTGTTAAGAATGAAATCTATACCCAACCAAATGAGATTTGCAATTTAATTTTTTTCTTTTGACTGGCAACTGTAAATACACAAATAAATGGTTATGAAAAAGGCTGCTTAGAGTTTGAGACTTGGGAATGAATGGGAACTCTTACTCCAGTTTACAAAAATCACAGTATTAAACACTGAAGTGCACAAAGAGTTATACGTTTGCTTACAGAAATTTGAAACTATAGTTTTATGGCAATTACTACCCACAGGAACGTACTAGTGGCAGAAGGGACCCTATATTCTGTATTGTCAAATACTACACATTTTACTGATACCCTGAAACCCATGTTGTTGTTTTGTAACTAGTAATTTATAATCCTTTCACAGCAAGTGAATAATGTTGATAATATTATTTCATAAGGAAGAAACACAGCTGTAATGACCATAGTGGGGATATTTTATATTCACGCCAAAGAGAGCAAACATTTTTCATATCTCCAAACAATAGGTACAGATATAATTCTTTTTAACGACATATAAAAGTGCTTGTATCTAATGCTCATTCATAAGATATGCATGGTAAGTCCCCAGGAGACAATGAAACAAGCTACAGAAACTTCAGACAGAATCACACAGTGTTCTGTCTTAGTGTGTAAAAAAAGATGGATATTCTAAAAGTACAATTTTTAACCTGAACTGCTCTGACATGAGTAAAGAAATTTCCCCTACAAAAGGATGCATCCAAAGATCAAAAAGTTTCAGTATGATTTTTCAATTATTTTTTTAAATTCTCTTTATAAAAGAAAAAGAGTATGTGGTTATATATGAGTGTTTTTGTATATAAGAACTTTCTACTGTAAATGCGAATCAACCATTTCTTTCTTAAATGTTTTCTCTACTTTTTATTAGAAATAATTAGGAGAGTGAGAATGGAAAATTATAAAAGCAGTAGTGATGCCACATTGCCAAGTCCATGCTAAAGAAGTATCTACATGGTAAGGTCCCAAGAGCAGTGATAAATTAATAGTTATATGAAATGTAAAACTAAACCTATAAAATGTATAAATGATGTCCAGGCATGCTTACAATTGAGTATCTTCCCATAATAATTAGATCTTTACTATTAAGTATTTCACAATCATGAAAGCTTCCCTAAGAAAACTGTTTGAAAGATGAAACAAAATTGTGATAGCAATAATTGCTGCTGTTATTGAGCAAGACACTGTCACAGGTGAACCCAATGAGGCTGCAAACTCATTCTCCTAACATCACATGGGAAGGAGCATAACCTAACTCAAGAAATTCTAGCTTTTTTCCCATACTGTCTCTCATTAAATGTAATAATGAATGCAGCATCACCTGAAACTTCTCCCTAAGCCAAAAGGGAAATGTTATAGGTCATATAGGTCACCATTAGATGACTCCTTTGTTCATATTTCTATTTTCAAAGAACTTCTATTCCCCTCTCCTGAAATAAGCCAACTAAAGATAACAATGTAATCTAGAGCTGACCGATGGGACCTGATGGGAGTATACTGTGGGTTTCTATGAAAGATTTTCCTCTCTGGTAAAGAGACACATGCAAAATGAAAGCTCTGCCCCTCCTTTCCTGTTTTTGCATGTTGTCATGTAAGATTATAATTGGAGATGGAGCGGCCATCTTGCCACTATGAAGGAAAAGGCATGGGAAACCTAGATGCTAACCCAGATCCCTGCCTTATCAGCCAACTGTGAAACAGTCTGTCTTTGGATTTCTATTCATGGGAGATTTATAAATAAACTTGTATTTATTTTGTGTATTCTGTTACCAGCAGCTGACACACTGCTCATTATAGTTTTTAAGAAAATTTTCACATATATTATTATGAATGAGATATTTAGAAAATCTAAATGAGGTGATTTATTTGTCATACAAGTTTTCTAGATGTGAAACTCAGTGGCAACAAAGAAAGGAGTTAAGGTGGAGAATTTCTATTCAGCATAATTACTTGTGCTTATATTTTGACTAGACATGCCAATATAACTACACTTACTTTTGTCATGACTTGCTATCCCCCTGATTTTTCTAAGAATTATTTCCATGTGTATATATTTGAAACAATCTTGTAAGAAAATTCGTAAAACATCCCTTTTTGAAGTATCTCTAATTTGCATCTGTCGCTTACATTATAGTCAATGAAGTCTGTAATGGCTACTAAGCAGCTAGTAAATTCATACTTCTTACCATCACCCATATCCAGAAACTTCCCATATATCAAATTACCTTCCTATATATCCAATAACTTAGGAACAGAGTCACCTAGTGAAACGTGAATTGATGAAATACACCATGATGCCTGAGATCATCTGCAGAAATATTTAAAGTAGAGATAGTATTTCCCACTAAGATAAACAGGAATATGTTGAGCCAAGCCAAAATGGATGGTGAAAATGTAATTAAGCTCTGTATGCCTCTTTATGAAAGAAAGTTATAATTTATTTAAATGGATTATTTTATTCATAACTAGAAAGTGACTACTACGTGAACATGCCTTCACTGTATTTAAAAACAAAAAAAGAGGAAGGCACTACAAATGTGAGAATTAGCAGGTCTCCATGCATAACTCTGGACATCAAGGGAAACTAGACTGCTCTTCTCTCTGGTGGGACAGAAATTATTCAATATTCGGTACACCTCATCGAGACAGGTACTACAACACACATTGGGATTACATTTGTACATAGAATAAAAGAAGTCTCTGCTTGTGCAACACTTAATACCTAGTCAGGGAACTACATTAAATTATTTCATATTAATTGTAAGTGTTAAAGGTTTACGGGATGCTGTAGGCATGTGCACAGTAAAAGGGAATTGCAAGACTTACTTAAGGAAGGAAATTGGTCAGGTTTTCCCTCTAACACAGCTCCTCAAACCCTCCCTTTTCCCTTGCTCTAATTCCATGATTATCAAGCAGTCTGGGAGTTAATATGGTTTTCGTGGATTGTGATACCATGGATATGGTGTCTTGAATGAAAGAATTGTATTCCAATCCCTATAAAGGAATTACCACCTCCTTCCCTCTATTTTAAGTGGTATATAAATTTTATTACTTGGTAAACTTGAGCAAATGAGTAAGAGCCTGATCACTTCTGAGGACCATGATACAATTATGTTTTTGCATTTACCAAAATGATGATGAGACTATAATTACACACTTACAATATTGCCCGCTGGAAGTACTCCTAGGAAGACCAAATGGCCGTTACTGGCAGCAGGGACAACCAGCTGGACAATATGAATTGAGTGTGTTGAGCTAGTTAGGGAAAGAATTGCCTGCCACACCTCTGTTTCTGACATTCGCCATTTGACTTCCCTTCCTCCTCTTCTCTTTTTCTGTCTCTCTGTCTCTGTCACCCTTTTTGTCTGCCGTATTTTCTTTTACCGAATATTCTAAACCAGTCAATTTTTTAAGCACCAGTTATAAGAACATAGTGTTAATATAGTTCAACAGATACTTAAAAAATACCTACTTAGTTTCAGGGAAGTTAATTAAATAAGGTAGTTTCACTAAACTTAAAGTAAACACAGCTCCTGTTTTTTTCTGTCCTGCCTTGTGGCAACTCTTTCTAACCAGAATATAAATTGATTGATAACTTTGTACAGTTAAGAACTACATGAAGGACTTCACATTAAACTGAGTAACTCTGTTTAATGACATTTGCTTTGCATATTAAAATATGAATGACATCTGAAATCAGTAGATGAAGCAGTTTCTAATACAACATAAGGAGTTCAACACGAGAAAAAAGATATTATGCAAATATTTTCGTAAAACACATTTACTTTCCATCACTGAAAGGCCAATTAAATCCTCTATGACTATCCTCAGTATTACAGAATAATTTTAAATTAGGAATTCTGTTCATTAGAACATATTATACCTTGCTGCATTTTAATGTTTCTCTTGACCAATTTTTAGATGCTCTGTTTTGTAAAACTTGCAAAAATAATGAAAAAAAAATTACACCTCTCTAGCTCCTTCACACATTATTTCCCTTACCTTTATTCTGTGAAGACTGCCACAGTGTCACCACTGTAAAAAAATACTTCTAATAAAACTTGTTTCTATTCTCTGAAAATTAGTTAAGTGTTTTTTACCTTTGGTTTTTCTTCACACACTAGAAGCCCTTTCCAACTCTGCAACAAGAAGCACAACTTTGCATTTTGAAAATGTGGTTCACCTTAAAACTCTGCTCACACTACAACTGAAGAATGGGATAACTCTCTTTTTTCCAATGTTACAGAGGAGTGGTTTTACAAACACATTAATTGTTGTATATAAAAATGATATGGACAGGAATCAGATACTAGAATTATATTGAAAATATTGGTATTTTTAATCAAATTGAAGAATTATACAGTCTAACATGTGAGTCAGTAAATCCATTCTTATTTAGATTACATTTTTTGTCACTGATTCATATCTTAAGGGACCCAGATGACTCCCTGAAATATCATGATCTGTTTTTGTTGATAGTAAATATGCTCTAATTTATATAAAATATTCAGGCTGACTCGTATATAAACTAATTGACAGAAGGAGACATTACAGTTTGGGGATTAATCATTGTGCTGGTATATTCAAGTACATGTTAGATAATTCTAAGACAGATGTGAAAGAAACATTTTTCCTCTTTTTCTCTCTCGTATCATCTACTGTTTTATTTTAAAAATATGCCTAGTCTATATACTGTTTCCTTGTATTTGAAATCATACACATATAAATGTATAATAAATGAAGATGAAATCCAGTTGGAAATATTTTATAAGATAAAACTATTTTCAATTTACATTACCATAAACAAATTAAAAAATCACCATTTTTTGCTATATTAAAGTACTTAGGCACATGTTCCACTATTTCCAGAATTTAAATAAAAAGTCACCTGCATACTTCAATCGAGGCCGAGCCAAATAATATACTTTGTCCACACAAGTAGTACTACAGTGTGAACCCAGATATAGTGTTGAAATCATTACATACTGAATATTATTGGATATTTATAGTCACTCATTTAGGTTAATGACTAATTTAGAGATGTTTCCTAGTCTGAACAGATTATACAGATTGGAGAGAATATCTCATTGTCATTTTGTATCAATCAATATGAAAAGAAAATTTCTTGGAGGCACTCTTTAGTGAATGGTCAAATATTCATAAAATTATCATAAGATTATTCATAATTATATAAAATGCTTTAGTGTCACTGAATCTTGCCAGAGTTAATTATTATAGATTCACGAAATCACGTATGTGAGTAAGAACTCTATTTCCCATTCAACTATTTCTCTAAAAATTTAGAACCCAATCATTTGAGATGGATGAAAACAAAAAGCAACTTCTTTAGGAACATGAAAGAAAAGACCAAATAAATGTCCATTAGTTGTGTTTAGTCATTCATTTAACAAAGATGTATTAAAAATCTCTTACGTGCCAAGTACTGTTGTAGCTGCTAAAAAGTCATCAATGATTAAATAAAGTTTCTACTCTCATATTGCTTATAGCCATTATGTATCTAAATGTGAGATTAGTTTGCCTATGACCCCTTAGAATTAATAAACCACTCTCTCCATCTCTTTTCATTCTTAGAACAGAATATGTATAAAATAAGATCACAAACAATATATAACAAAATAGACACATTTTAATCAGCCAATTCCTGGACTTCAAAATTTGATTACAATTGAATAACTAATGGTATTATTTAATGTCCACAAATTCTTTCCGGTCCTGCATGTAAGCCCCTATGCAGTGGGACTATGTCACTTTTCCCTTCCAGAGGTCAATCTCTTTCTCCACCACCTTGAATCTGCGGGTCACTAGCCTTAGGGAATTACTTTGACCAATTGAATGTGGCAGAAGGAACACCGTGAAAGTTGTAAATGCCACTTTCCCCCTCTTGGAGCTCTGTGCCATGGACTCCATGTTGAGAAGAAGCCCAGGATGGAAAATGATGTGAAGATGAAGCTCTAATATACGAGCCGAACCCTGCTTATCCACTGGTTTCCTGAAGCTGAAGAGCTGCCTATCCAACCCACAGAAGTATGAGAAATAATAAATTACTCTTGTTTTAACCCATTGAGTTTAGTGTGCTGCTAACTAGAAATGGGAAAAAGACACAAAAACATGTTACATATCTCATAATGTGCTAAGCACAACATATACAAAAGCCAGTAAAGCTTCCCATAGCTCTGCCTCTAGTGCTTGCCCTACAGTGTAGTGAGGAAGATAGGAATTCTCAAATACACAAATACTGTGAAATTGCTGTGGTAATATGAGAAAGAAAGAAAAGCAAAGATACTTCATGAGAGGTTACAATTAGTGGGAGGGCAGCACATTTCTGGCACAAAGGCCCGGTGGTAGAAAGCAGGTACCTAAAACTTCTTGAAAAAAGGTCAAAGATCCTAGAAGAGATACAAAGTTAGCTCATTGAGATTGTACGAGCATAGTAGGGGCACATATTTAGCTGTACAGTTTATATGTCTTATGAAGAATACTGTTAGTAGCAGTGTGTATACAAAATTTATATTTCTGCGGTCTGTGTATTTCTTTTTGATGCAATTACTGGCTGTATGAACATTTATGAAATGACAACAAAGCACTTAACAAAAAAATCACCAAAGCAATATTCAAATTTTATTCAGAATCCTTGTATATTCAAGCCTTCAGAGTTGAAACTTGGTAACCTAAATAAATGTAATAATGGAAATGGATGTGAAAGAAAAGAGTTCTAGTGACTGTGGCTGTATTTGTCTTTCAACTGAATACTTAGACGTTTACTTTGAAGTAGAGGAATATGATAGGGCAAATAAATATAGTAATAACCAGGCAAATCAACTAGTTTCTTTATATTTTATGGCTTTGTAACATGTGGTCATCAACTTTATTAATTCAGTATAATATAGAGAATGTGCAAAATTCTGGAAGAGTGAAACCTACTAGACTCGCAATATTATTATTGCCCAAAGACTGGCAAGTGACCAGGATGAAGAAGCATTTTGAGGGATTACTGATTTAAGCAACCCCTGAAAGAAAGGCAAACAAATAGAGAAAAGAAAGAAAAAAAAGTCTAAATTCTTTTTGTTAGATTCAATCATCAAAATAGAGTAATTTTCTCTCATCATCCATAAATCTATCATCTCGCTAATACTTCAGTAAAATCATTTCATTGTAGCACATCATATATATTAATAAGCTACTAGACTTTTTCTAATAATCTACTTTCCTTTCCACTTTAGATTTAACAATCATATAATAATCACTGTTCTGCTTGCAAATGAATCATATGCAATAGTAAGGAAATAGCTAAGAGAGAGATGCAGCCCAGGAGAGATTTAATCATAGGAAATGGCTGACTTTTTATTTCCAATAACCATCTGCACTCATGGTAAATCAGGTGCTAATGAAGCTCAGGACCAGACTGCACGGGAGCATAAATCTCAAGAACCAAAAGTCGTGGAGAAACAGACTTCAGAAAAACAGAATTTTCTAAGGAAATGTACCAAGATTATCATACAGAAGGTCACCATCTGCAAATGTGTCACATAAATGAATATATTTGGTAGTCCTAATACCACTTTATGACACTGACTGTAAACATTAAATATATATCCTTCTTTCAAAACTTACCACTTTAAAATATTATGAACATTTTGCTGTCCTCTTAGATAGTCAACATCTTGAGGGTAGGGGCTCTACCTGTCAGTTTCATTTTAATGTCTTTCATAGTGCCTTAGACTTATAAGCACTCAATATTTGAAGAATAAATGATGGGAATAAAACTATTAATTGTGGGTTCCCACTTTTAGAGCAGAAAAGCATCACAGAAGTGTTTTTCTCCAGTGGATGAAGAAGCCAAATCTATATTTGTTGGAAGTTATGTCAGACACGAGATCGGACTCAAGACTTCTGAGCATCAGTCAATATAACTATGTTTTCTAAGACTGAAGTCTCTGTCATTGCAACATGGATTATATCTATCCCCATGGTTATTAACGATTGCATTTTAACCATCTGCAAACAATACAAAAGCAAGGACCTGAAATCACAGGTAAAGATGAGGTATGAGATTTCTATTAACACTTGAATCAACCTGAATTCCTCAGTCAGCCCTAACTTATGCAGAAATCCTAGTGAAGGGCTAAAAAGTTTTTTTCCTCCATTTTTGTAAAAATAAACCTGTAAAATACTAAAAAATATCTAGACACTAGAGCCAATTAGTCTGTAATTAGCTTCATGAATTATATGAAGCAAATGGAGCAGCCATTCTTATTTGACAGTGAGTCATGATACTTTGAGACTTTGGTAAGAGTCATGAACCTCATTTCCTGAAGTATACACATGACACATATGTAAAAGGACCATGCCTAAAATTTCAGAAGTTTTACAGTCTCCTTGAAATCTCCTGATAGTGCCTAGAACTATATAAATCCAGGTTAAAAGTCTTAACTATGGTGGTATTTGCAAAGTCAAGGATTAACAAAAATCCTCAAGGTGGCATGTATCATAAATGACAGATCCTGAATGTAAATTATTTTTATTTATTTTCAAAGTTATTTGGTACCAGCATGTATCGCGTGAGATCACAAATGCAATTTTCAACTGTGTTTTCATACATCTCTATAAAATCCATGTGAAATAAAATAACTGTTTCCACTTAGAATTGAGAAGAAAGGAACATTTTACCATACAATAGATATGATACGATGAAAACAAAATACATAGGGTTATAGCCATATACTAATTTTGCTCTTCTAACAAGAATTCATAAAGTTGGAATTGATTACATTTTATGAGTGGGTTTTAACCCTCAGTCCATACTTTTGCCTCTAGCAAATTTACATTGCTGTATCCCAAATACGTTAGCGTTATGACTTATGGAAATCTAATTTGCTGTTGGGAAGAAGAACGTTTGTATATATTTTCATGTTTACTGTTTTTCCTTCTCATTTCTCTTCATACATGGCAAAGCACTGACTAACCTCTGTTTCATAATACAAAGTATTTTACCTGAAACCAAATACTAGTCTACTTTCAGTTCCATAAAAATTTAAACTGAAAGGGGATTATATGTTGCAATTAAGCATATTTTCAAATAACAAATTATAACTAAAGACAGATTTGAAAACTAAATATTAAAGTTAAACTTGAAGTTTTCTTCAAAGGTTTCCTCTAGAAAGGAATATACATTCATAATTATATTCCATATTGTGTTAAGAAATAATAGAAATACTTTAAAAACAAAATGTGAAGGAACAATCAGCAATGTAGCCTGTAATGTAAGTGCAAGGCAACTATGCCCACAAGCAGCAGGTGAGTCAGAGCAACACATGTGTAAGCAGTGCCATCCAGAGTGTCTTCATCCTTGAGACTTGGGTGTGACTTGTTTTGTGGGTCACAAACAAGGTCTCATTTGTGGGTATCTTGACCACAATGAGAGGTGTGTATAACAGGAGAGGTTACAGATAATGACGGTTTCTTAGCATTTCCTAGAGCAATTAGTAGGTATCAAATCATGTTTATATGCATTCACCTATCACTTTACATATTGTGTTAGGAACTCATGTGCTTTCTTGGAAAACACAGAAATGATGCCTATTTTTGACCCTGGATATTATTCAGCCATAAAAAAGAATGGCATCTTGCCATTTGCTAAGTGAAATCAGAGAAAGACATA
Organism: Felis catus; assembly: GCF_018350175.1. Classification (NCBI taxonomy): domain Eukaryota; kingdom Metazoa; phylum Chordata; class Mammalia; order Carnivora; family Felidae; genus Felis; species Felis catus. The sequence continues at coordinate 107,374,874 of NC_058369.1, forward strand.
TGTGGCATTTAAGAAACAAATGGGCGAAGAAAAAAAAGAGAGGAACCAAGAAACAGACTCTTAACTACAGAAAACAAACTGATGGTCACCAGAGGGGAAGTGGGGGAGGGGAGGAGGATGGGTGAAATAGGTGATGGGGATTAAGGAGTGCATTTGTTGTGATGGAGGAGCACCGAGTGATGTATGGAATTGCTGACTCACTATATTGTACACCTGAAACTAATATTACACTGTATGTTAACTATACTGGAGTTTAAATTAAAAATATGAGAAAAAAAAAGTATGACTCTAAGAGAATCCATTCAAGTATAGCCTTTGAATCTGTCCATTTAGTTTTGTCCATATACATTGTTACTACATTAGTCCAAATCATTATCATCACTTGCCTTTGATTATGGGATCACCACAATTTGACAAATATTTTTACTTTCTTCCTTTAGGAAACCATATGAGATTTACACCTCGTGGCCCCCTTATGGTGGTAGGGGGCCATGTGGCTACTTCTGACCAATAAGATGTTAAGAAATATGGTGTAAGTCATTTTAGGACTGGAACAGTTAATAGCCAAAGTGAGCTCCTCTGGACTTCTGTTCTTGTGCACTGAATGGCAAGGGTCAAGTATGTGGCTGTGGTATCAACTTGGATTTCTTTTTTATGTTAATTTATTTATTTTGAGAGAGAGAGAGAGAGAGAGAGACAGAGACAGAGACAGAGAGAGAGAACAGGGAAGGGGCAGAGACAGAGGGAGATAGAGACCCCAAGCAGGCTCAGTACTGTCAGCACAAAGCAAGAACCTGGGCTTGAACTCACAAATCGTGAGATCAGGACCTGAGCCGAAATTAAGAGTCAGACGCTTAACTGGTTAAGCCATACAGGTGCCCCTCAACTTAGATTCTTAACTGAACAGAGTAAACAAGGCTCCTTTACCCTTGCAAAGAACTTGAGAGAATGATATTTTGTGGTTTTCAGTCACCCTTACTTTGGGGATATTATATTGGCAGAACACTTCCTATCCTGTTCAAACATGCTCTAACATACCTTTTCAAACACTGCTGCTTCACTCCCAAACTATTCTCCAAAGAGGATCCAGGTTTTGTTCACTGTTTCAATTTGTGAAACAGTTACTGTTCTGTTGATTTAAACTGAATGAAATGATGTTATCAGGTACTAAATCATTTTTGAAATTTGTCTTTATTTTTACTCTAGTTTTTTGATCAAAATAAAGTTTCACTTCATTAATTAAAATGCTAGTGTCATCAAAACTCCTAACGTAAAGTTGAAATGTCTTTCCTATCCTGGCTAATGGCTGATGAAAGAAGAAAGTCGATAGTAAGGGAGAGGGGGAAGTTCTTCACTCATTTTTCACCTAGGACTTCTCTCCCCGATCCATCTCACAAACCATGTTCTCTGACCTTGCCAATTTGGTGCACCAGGTATGATAAGAGGGAAGGAGAGTGAGACAGTTCTTGATTTGTATCACAGTGGAAAACTTCACTCGTGTTTTTTACTTCTGTCTTATTTTTTTTTTATTAATTTTTTTTTCAACGTTTATTTATTTTTGGGACAGAGAGAGACAGAGCATGAACGGGGGAGGGGCAGAGAGAGAGGGAGACACAGAATGGGAAACAGGCTCCAGGCTCTGAGCCATCAGCCCAGAGCCCGAGGCGGGGCTGGAACTCATGGACCGCGAGATCGTGACCTGGCTGAAGTCGGACGCTTAACCGACTGCGCCACCCAGGCGCCCCAACTTCTGTCTTATTTTTAACATTGACTGTGCTCTTGAGCCGTTGCTTTCATTGTCCTTTTAGAGATTCCTCCCTGTACTGTACTCCCTTTACCTCTACCACTGAAGATATTTGTGCCACAATCCTTGACATGGTCAGGTGCTCTGCCACTCCTCATTTTGACCTCCTCCACATCCTCTGGGCAGCTGCCAATCTAACTTCCATTTCCTTCTGCTGAGGCGACTTTGTTTGTTCTGAAGGATGTAACACAATCCCAAAGCAGCTCATGGCCTTCCCCCCCTCTCCCTGCAGAGCTTACAGATCCAGACTTCAGGCTCCAGGTTTGCCTGATGAACTCAGAGACCACACCCTGCAGTCTTCTGCTCCACTGTCCATAGCTACTTTAGTCAGCGTCCCACCCTTTATCTCATTCAGACTTAACTCACGCATAATATGCTGCAGGGCAACTGGACACGTATACAGATCTCTAAGTGAATTTTGGAAACGTCCTCTCCTAATTTTGGTTTAGGTGGGGTTCGCAGGAACTGACTTCACTGGGAGGGCTGAAGAGAACCCAATAGCCTATCTCCTTCCAGAGAAATCCTCTTCAACAATCTTCCAACCTATACTCAGTGGCTGTTTTATACTTTTGGTGTGGTGAAGTGTTTTAATGGTCTTAAAACTGATTCTGTATTAGCACCTCTCTTTGGAATATGCCTCAACTGAAACTCCCATTATAATAATCTGTTCCAAATATAAGTCAAGTTTTAGCAACCCCACCTGTCCCCCAGGGTCTCACCCACATCCTTACTAAAGTCCTTCAGTGACCTTATTTGAATTGAGGATACAATGGAATTAAGCCTATAAAGTCCATATGATCTAGAACTTACCTGTTTTAACAACCCTGTGATAATAAGACCCAGTCTCAGAGGTCTTCTTTGATTCTTATATGAAAGAACGTTCTTGCCTTAGAACAACATTTCTCAGTCTCAGGACTACTGATATTTAACTGCCAGATACTTCTCTGTTGTGAAGGGCTGTCCTGTGAATTGCAGGATGCTCAGCAGTATACCACTTCTCTACATACTACGTGCCATTTGTACTTCTGCCTTGTGACAATCAAGAATGCTTCCAGGGGTGCCTGGGTGACTCAGTCGGTTAAGCGTCCGACTCTTGGTTTCAGCTCAGGTCATGATGTCATGATTCGTGAATTTGAGCCCCACATGGGCTCACTGCTGTCAGCAGGGGGCATGGGATCCTCTCTCTCTACCCCTCTCTGTCTGCCCTTCTGCTCTCTCTCTCTGTCTCTCTGAGAAGAAATAAATAAACTTATAAAAAAAAGTTTCTAGACACTGCCAAATATCCTGTTGAGAGGGCAAACCATCCACTTACTGCCTTAAAAACTTCATATGATACTCCCACTCCCTACAAATTTCTCTTTCTCATTCTTAGAAAATGTTTACTTATCTTTAGCTCTGGATGATCAAACTAAATCAGTTTTTTGTTGTTGTTGTTTTGTTTTGTTTTACTACAAAGCATCCTGTACCTCACTTTTCCATTGTGACTAGACAGGTTTTTAACAATCTCCTCCCCTTCCTCTCCAAAGAGACACTTTTTGAAGGCTGGTAGCTGTGTTGGGACATTGCACACACTAAGGCCAGAACAACAAAATGAAGCCATTGATAATACAAATGAAGGGTGAGGAAAAAGCCACGTCTCTGTTGGGAAAACTTTCCAGGCAGAAAAACAGTTTTAATTTTCTCTTCTATATGCAGTTTGCTGAATCCGAAGCCTTCACCGATGTTTCCGCTGAGAGTGGAATAGATGAAACTAAGTGAGTAATAAGAGTTTTTATTTATTGAACATATACTATGTGCCCTACATCAAATGACAGGTTCCCTCCTCACAGTGCATTTGCCACTGGAGTTACCCTTGTTTTACAAGAGACAAAAGTGAGACACAGAGAGAATCAATTATTAGTTCAAGGCCAGGTATTGGCTTCACTACTGACTGTACTTTGCTAAGGCCAGGCACAAACCTGTCTTCAGTCTTCATACTTACTGTTGTCTCTGTCTGGAATTTTCTTCCCCAAAATAACCATATGCCTTTCAGGTCTGTATTCAAATGTCTCCTTCTCACAGAGAACTTCTTGACTACTCTATTTAAAATTCAACCCTTACCCCATCCTGGCATTCCCTGCCATGTTTTCTTCCATAGAACTTCCTACCTTTCAAAATATTGATGTTTTAATTGTCGGTTATGTTTCCCCCAAAAGATTAAAAATTCCTTCAAGACAATGATCTTGTTTCACAGCTATATTCTCAATGCCTACAGAACATGCTTCAAATTTGGTAAGTTCTCCAAAATATTTTTTGGATAAATTGAATACATTTCCAGCCTCAACATGGGGGTCTTAGTATTTGAGTCAACCGAAGACAGTACAGAGACCTGGCTTGAAATGTTGGCTCAAATTTGTTTCAAGCACAATTTCATTTTAGTTTTCTACAAATAAGGATACCAGCAGTGGAAATGTTACACAGATATTCCAGGACACAGGAGCGTACAAGTGGCCCTCTCATGCCTCTCTAGTTTCTTCTCAGAAAGCAAAGCCCAGAGGCAGAAAGCAGGTGAACACCCAGCCTATTCCTGCAGGGAGCTGCCAGCATCAGGTGAGCTCAAGCTGGCACAGAACACCCAAGACAGCTGTGGCTGAATTCAGAGGTAGCTTGAAAGGATTCTTCATGAGGCTCAAAGTCACCTGCTGTGACAATCCACCATAGTAACCTTTTGTGTTTCTCAAAACTCTCTTTAATTTCCTAACTAACCTAATTCATCATGCAATATTTTTTTTAATGTTTATTTATTTTTGAGACAGAGAGAGACAGAGCATGAACGGGGGAGGGGCAGAGAGAGAGGGAGACACAGAATGGGAAGCAGGCTCCAGGCTCTGAGCCATCAGCCCAGAGCCCGAGGCGGGGCTCAAACTCACAGACCGCGAGATCATGACCTGAGCTGAAGTCGGATGCTTAACTGACTGAGCCACCCAGGCGCCCCATCATGCAATATTTTAAATATATGTTCTACCCTTCTTGTCACAGAGACCATGAAAACAGATGCTTACTCTTATAACAAAAATAACCTTATACCAGATGAAAATTTTACCAGCAACCCCCCCCCACCAAAAATTAACGAAGTTACTAACTATGCAATTTTTCATCTTAAATTAAATCATAGGAATAATTTTCCTCTCTCCCTAAACCCATTAGAAGTCTGGTATTTTATAGCAGAGATGACATTGAAGGATTCACAAATTAATGAAACCATTGTTACAGTGCTCTAAACTTTAGGGAAGAGAATTATAAAAGCCTTATAAAATCATGACTGTGCCCCTCCCCTGCCCCTTCAGTAGCACGTGCATTGCTTATCTAAATACGAAATCCATGGAAAGCCATTGTATGAATACTTTCGCACTAATTTTCTAAGGTGATTAAGGAATACCCAGATATTTCCATACAGGCAGATTTGCGAAGTTGATCAAACATTCAGACTGTAGTCTTATTCCTTGAAGCAGAAGTAGTCTTTCTATAAATGGCCAAACATGGAAATTTTGAAGACAGTGTTGAGAGTTCGGGGCCCCTCCCTCACCACCAAAGCCATGGGGAAAATTTCTGGGAGACCCCATAGCCCAAGGCTCCATGTGGCCTTTGAAACTTCAGGCAATATTTAGAAAGTGGAAGTACAGGACTGTCTCTGTGTTTTGTAGTCCAGGTTGTGATGTTACAGAACCCAGGTTATAGGATATGGGGTTCAGAACCATGAGAACCTCTAAATTTGAGGCACTTTGTTTCACAATATTCTGAGTTCTGTCTCAAGGGATTTTATCCTTTGCCCCACTGTGCAGAATTGTTTCCTGATTAGGCCGTTTCAAAGCTAAAGGGACAAAAATAGGGCTGAGCAGCCAGCCAGCCAGCCAAATGTACCTTTTATAAATCTATCTCTTAGCTTGTAGAGAACTCTAACAATGGTTTCATTAATTTAGCAATCATTCAATGTCATATCTATTATAATGTACTAAGCTCTTAAGAGAAAGAAAAAAAAGAAAATTGTTTTATTCTCATGATTTAATTTAAAATGAAAAATGAAAAATTGCATTGATGGTAGTCTTGTTAAACTTTCTTGATTTGCTTTATGATTTAAAGGATAGACTTTCTTTTCTTGAGGCCCATGCTTTTGTCTTCTATTTTAAAACTCCTCACTGAACATTCTTATCTTTCTAGGACAGGTATGAAAACACTTAAGTGATTTTAATAAAACTGGTAATATGTACTTAAAACTTGGTAACAAATGCAGTCCCAAAAGATATTCGTACTAAAACAGTGTATATCAAAAAAAAAAAAAAATATATATATATATATATATATATATATATATATATATATAGCCAGGACCTCAAATTATCCATGTAACAATGAAGATCTGTGTTCTCCACCGACAATAATGCACCTTGTGTTAGCTGGGCCCTCTCCTGATCCCTCGGGCCCTCCCGGGACTCCCTACTAAATCAAGTCTCCAGATCCCGGGTGAGTTTTGCTCCCCTTGGCAGTATGTAAAAGTGTTCACAGCCAGGCCTTGGGATTTTCCCTCTGAAATGTCTTCATAGATAGTACAGTGCTATTCCTTCCCCAGAGTGCTTTTCTGATGATTGTCTAAAATGCCAGTCTTTCTAATTCACAAAAGGTTTTCCCGGAATGGGTAATTCTTGGATCTGCCAGGCTACTAACTGTCCCCTATGATTCTGCACTGACGGTGAAGTACATCAGAGTCACTCAGTCAGACACTCTTGGGATAGTTTGGACTTTACCCAGCTGGCCCGGCAAAAACTGTGTACATTGTGGGGCTGCAAGAGAAAGATTTGTACTGAAAGCAGGAAATAATGAACAACAAATGAATTTAATTCTGGCTGATGAGGCCTCACTAACTTTGAAGCTGACTTCTTTATGAACCCTGATTCTCTTTGGAGATTCAGTCATTTCTAGGGGAAGAGAAGATGGCATTCTAATCCATCTGCCTATATAAACAGAGTAAAAAATATATTATTGTTAATTTCTTAGTTTTGAGTGTTCACTTCTTAGTTTGGTAAATGTATCATGACTAAGTAATACGTTAAGGGGAAACTAGATTAAAGGTCTATGGAAATTCTCTATACCATATTTGTAACATTTTTGTAAATGTAAAAGTACCCCAAATCTGTTTAAAAAATTTGTGGTAGAGGAAATCACCAGTAATTCAAAAGGTCAAATATACCCTAGGGAATGATATAACTAGTCTTTATAAAGGATGGAAAATTACTTAATATATATTCTAGAAACACTGATTATTTTCATCAAAAAACTAACATCAAATACCTCAACCAATGTGCTTCTGTACAAAACACTATCAGATTTAGGGAAATGTATACGGTAAGGTATATACTGAAATCTTAAAAACTCAAAGGGACCATAAAGATCCCTTATTTTAAATAAACTATGTACATGAAAGCATTTACCTACTCATTTTCTTTAGACCTCTTTTTACTAGCTGATTATGCATATAGAATTAAGAAGGGAAAAATTTAAATCCATGTTTTTGCTCTTGTCCATTATAAATATTTACACATTTCTGTGAAGTACAAAAGAAGTTGTTATCAAAACCAATTTGGAAGGATAGGAGGAAATTTTCATTAAAAATACAGAAATAAAGTAAGGCATAATGAGACTAGGGAATGTCATCTGAAGAAAAAATTTTAAAAAATTCTTAGTTTTTACCAAAATCCTTTTTTAAAAAATACTGTAGACAATTAAGTCACATATACATTTTAAGACTTTTTCCCCCATCACACAAGATTTCTTCATTTTCTAAATTTGTTATTTGTAAATCTAATTCATTTCCTTGGCTATGTTTTCTTATCTCATTATGCTGAATTCAGTGAGTGTTTGTTTTGGAACCCTCTTTAAAATACGAGCCCCCATTTCTTTCATCATCTGTAAGTACTTAACCATGTACAGAATCATTTTTTTTGTTGAACCAACTTTCCAGTTCACACACCACTGTTACCAGAAATTGTACAATGAAATCCTTCATTAGGTGCCTCAAAGAAATTATATTTTTCCCCACTTTCTGATTCTAGTCTGTGCTTGAGAAACTTTCAGGGTGGCAGGAATCCCGTGCTTGAGAAACTTTCAGGATGGCAGGAATCCTGACTGATGTCAAATGTTGATGGGTTTAGTTGGCTTTAAGCAATTGTTTCAAATACAATAATTCCTCCTTTAATCTCTGCCCAAATAGACGCGTACATACTTCTAGAGCCTGGAAAGTCCTATTTTCTGATTACAGATTATTCTGGTGTGTATCTGAGGTCCAAGGTTGGCCAAGAGGCAGCTATGTGCAAAAGATGGGAGCAGACTGTGCTATAGATAAAAGTGAAGCTCCTCAAATGTATGATGGAGCAGCGGGTGGAAAAAGATGAGAAAAGATCATTGTTGAGAGCTGAGGCCAGGGCCTCATTCCCTTTGTGCTGTCACTTCCAAGTGAGAAACTCCAAAGAGTTGGAAACTGGCCTTCTCCGTTGTTACACCAATGTAATGGAAAGAGCCTATTTTATTTAACAATAAGCAAGCTGATTAGACCGATTTAAAACTTTTAAATATTTAGATACATAATGTGGGGACCACCATTTGTACTTTGCTCCAGGTCCTGAAAACCTCAGGTGCAGGATAATAATCGAGGATAATAATTCTAGTGACTAAGATTTATGGAGTGGTTTCTATATGGAAAGTACTACATAAAAAGCTTTGCATCCACCATTTTATTTAATTCATTTAACAATCCTTTAATGTAGGAACAATTCATGTTGCACATTCTAGAGATGAGAAAATGGGAATTAGAGGGGTAGAGTGATCCCACTAAGCAATTCTCCTTTTAGTCACACAGAGTTTATAGGAAGGCTTCTCTCTTTGACATTCAGGAAGTGGGCATCCATACAATTTCTTCCTGTTTTTAGCCATATCCTAATCACAATTTTTTTCCTAAATTCTATTGGTCTTAGAGGAATGGTGATAACATTTGCCAGTTTCAGTTTCCATCTCTGCTTAAAGTGGAATAGCACTCAAAACTTGGCAACCCATGGCTTTGGTTACTGATTTTGCAAACTCTTTGTAATAATACAATATTTTCATTCTGTCAGTGTGATTTTTTTTTCAATCTTGAGGTGTATGTTTCACACATGTTCGAATTCAGCCATCTTTCTTCTACATCTTATTTTTACAAGACTTACACTCAACTAGTTTTCATCTCAGATTTCACCTCTGATAGGAAGGTAGCAGCTGCCTGGATGGTTCTGCCAATAAGGAGCATGGGGCTCTGTGTGGATGCAGCAGGAATGACCAACTTAGAAACAGACAGTGAGAGTATGCCTTCTATAAACTTCTTACCCACAATTAACAGAGTTCTTATGCAAAGATATATAAAAGGCAGCATTTTTGTCCACCGAAGTGTTACTCAATAAAGCACATACAAAATACAGAGGAAAACGCCTATTCATTCACATTCATATATGCTTTCCTTTTACATTTCTCATTATCCACTCCCAATCTCTTTAGTTCTTGCATATACATGCACACATGCACACACATCACAAAGTTTGTAAAACATAAACCATAGGTGACCTTATAGAAGCACAAGGCTTGATCCCGCTCACAGGAATGATTCCTATACACCCTTCTGATAGGCATGACTAGTTAGGAAACCTACGGAGGGAGAATCAAAGGCCAGAATAGCAACTCTTAGGAAATGAAGCATTTCAGAGCACCCAAAAGATAGCTTTCAAAAGAGTAGTGTTTACAAGATGAAGTGCCATGAAGCTTACGAGTTTTTATTGCCATGGGCTTTTCCCTGTAGCTACGGATCAAAAGGAAATAACAGAAGATGCCTGGGAGCTACAATGAGAACTTGGTTGAGACAACACTGAGTCTTGGAATGGGTGGCGGTAGTGAGTCTCAGTGAGGCCAAGTGTGCAGCAGTGACAGAGCCCAGTGGACAGTGACAGCAGAATACAGAGTGAGCAAGAGCCAAGAGGGGATCTTTTAGGAAGCTGAAATACTGAAAAATACGACAAAAATTGGATGATCAGGCAAAAAAAAAACAAATAATGTCATTTCCTCTCCTGATTGTCAACTTGGTAATATTCTCCTTTTGTTCTGGAGTGGAATAAAGAGGAAGATCTGTGATAAAAACACAATCCAGCGGAAACATTTTTTTTTTTCCTAGTGAGAGTTCCTATTTTTTTTTCAATGTTTTTTATTTATTTTTGGGACAGAGAGAGACAGAGCATGAACGGGGGAGGGGCAGAGAGAGAGGGAGACACAGAATCGGAAACAGGCTCCAGACTCCGAGCCATCAGCCCAGAGCCTGATGTGGGGCTCGAACTCACGGACCGCAAGATCATGACCTGGCTGAAGTCGGACGCTTAACCGACTGCGCCACCCAGGCGCCCCGACAGTTCCTATTTATAATGGATCATCTTGAGGCGCCTGGGTGGCTTAGTCCATTAAGCATCTGACTCTTGATTTCAGCTCAGGTCATGATCCAACGGTTGGTGAGTTTGAGCCATGCATCTGGCTCTGCGCTGACAGCGTGGAGCCTGCTTGGGATTCTCTCTGTCTGTCTGTCTCTCTCTGTCTCTCTCTGTCTCTCTCTCTGTGCTCCTCCTCTGTCCATGTTCTCTCTCTCTCAAAATAAAAATAAACTTAAAAAAAAGATTTATAATGGCTCATTTCACTCTCAGGAAGAACATATGAGGAGAACATGAGGTCCCCGAGTACTATTCCATGCCTCTTCACCTCTTTTCTTTCAGAACTGATGCCTTGGTATTTTGTCTGAGGTACTGCAGTTCCTGAGGCAATGCTAAGTACCTCAGGACTTCATGTGATCATCAAATGAGTATTAGAGTTACTTCGAAACATAACTGATCCATCAATTATGATATTTTATAGTACATAACATTAAATCCAAAATCACATTAACTTAAAGAAGATGGGAGTTTACTCATTTTCCATTTAGATGGCATCAGGTGGTACACAGTCCTGTATGTTGGCTTCTTGATGTAATCAGGGACCCAAATTCCTATCTTTTCCTCTGCCATCCTCAGTGTGTGGTTTCTATGCTCACAGTTCAAAATGGCCCATTCCTTCGGTCCTCATATACAAATGTGCCAGGCAAGCAGAATGAAGGAGGAAGGAGGCTCCTTCTTGAATAAACATTTTTTTTTAAAGCATTCTTCCTGGATGTCCTATACAACACATTTTCAGGTGTCTCATAGGACACAGGCTGTCTTAGTCACACAGCCAAATGAAGTTTCTGAGGAGGCTGGGAAGTACAGTCTTTTAGCTGAATGTACTATCACCTGAGTTAAACCCAAGGTTATAATTCTAAGGATGAAGGGGAGCACAGCTATTGAGTGGTGTCATTTCACATAGCCTGTCTATAAAGGACATGTTAATTGGCATTCATACCGATGTTTTACTAAAGCATGTAGTTTGTATATAAGAATCAAGATCGACTCCAATTTGTGGCTGTCTTTGGTCATCATCAATCATGGACTGAAAGGCTTTTAAAGATGAGGTATGCGCATTTCTGTAAAAACCCACTTAGTCATTTCCAAGTTAATTTCAGACACAAGATACCAAAATGTTAAATTTGTGAAGATAGGCCAAGCTGATTCATTAATTTATGTAAACAAACTCTTAGATAAAAAGCAATGTCAATTTTGAAAATTAGCATGGTTTAATGATTAGCTAAATGTATATCGAATACATAAAATCATATTTTCTTAGAAAACACCTTTCCTTATTCTAGACCTAAAATTAACAAATTGTACTTAAGGCAAGGATTGGCAAATACAAGCTGCTGACCAAGTTTGGCTTGCCATGTTTCTGTGTAAATAAAGTTTTATTAAACACAGCCACTCTTAAATGTTTATATATTGTCAGTGGCTGCTTTCACCATATAATGGCAGATTTGAGTAGCTGTGTCAGACAGTCTTGCCACAAAGCCTAAAATATTTACTATCTAGATTCATATCGAAAAAGTTTGCTGATATAACAATATAAGGTATAACAATATAAATACAAGACATATTACATTTGCATCGTATTTGAAAGGGTCCACAGAACTTTCTTGGAAAAATATTATAGCTATATTTTTAAATTACATAGCAAATTAATCAGTTTTTATCTTGTCTCTGACTTATTCCTACAGAATGACAAATTCCTTCCTCTTATAAACTAAACATTTATTTTAATGATTCTCAAATAGGGCAGATTTTTCTTGCCAGGGGACATGTGGCAATATCCAGGGACATATTTACTTGTCATAACCAGGGCAAGAAGAAGGGGAAGCAGCTGCCACTGGCATCTGGTAGGGAGATGCCAGGAGTGCGGCTAACCATCCTACAAAGCACAACCATCCGCCATAAACAATTATCTGGCTCAAACTGTCAAAAGTGCCAATGTTGAGAAACCTTATGGCAAGTGAGAACTCGCCCAGGACTGAACAGGTGGTTGCCAAAAACCAACCACCTTCTTTGAAAGAAACGTGTCTTCTGGTATTCTATCTCAGGGGTAATATCTTTGCCATATTGCCTCATCTTTTTTTCTCTAAATAAAAACACCATTTTTATCTGCACTAAACAACTCAAAGTTTTCCACCAGTCATGTAAAATGTACTGACACAGTCTTTCACACACAGGTGTCATGCTAAAGGCTAGCTACTAAGCTCACTTTTTTTAAAATTTTTTTTAATGTTTATTTATTTCTGAGACAGAGAGAGACAGACCATGAGTGGGGGAGGGGCAGAAAGAGAGGGAGACACAGAATCCCAAGCAGGCTTTAGGCTCTGAGCTGTCAGCACAGAGCCTGACGCGGGGCTTGAACTCACAGATGGTAAAATCATGACCTGAGCTGAAGTCAGTCGCTCAACTGACTGAGCCAGCCGGGCGCCCCTAAGCTCACTTCTGAAAGAGAAAAGGGCTCCCTGGACAAATGAACTGGGGAGAGGATGCCTATAACATCACCATCCTGGAGATTCACTGTGAACAAGGATATTAAAGGTCTGGTGGTAAAGAAATCTGTGAACTGTGGGCTTGATGATCCTGGGGAGGCAGCCAGTTACAAACTTCTAGGGTAAATACATTAGGTCAGTAGAGCAAAGGTCCTGCCAAAACTTTCCAAGCAGCATTCCCTAAATGACTCATTCAAACTTGGTGATTAAATGGAAAGATACAAGGATTCCTAAATAAATAAGTTGGAAGAGTAGTAGACTATGCAGAGTTTAATGAGTTTATTTATGGAGAGGGTTTTTAACCATTCTCCTGTGGGAAGACAGACAGCCATAGATCCCTTCTCAAAATAATGTTATAAAATACATAAAACAAAATGTATAGGGTTTAAAGGAAATGAAGAGTAAGGAAATACAATTATCAAAATATAAAAACAAATATGCAGCATATTAATGCAAGCATTTCTTCATTGAGACATTAAATAATGAGATCTAGTAGTAGGTCCAATAACTACCGTAATTTCAAAATAGTGATGAGTATAAATAATACTTCACAAAAGTTACAGTAAATGTAATGTCATATAAAAACATGTGACTTTTGGGGCGCCTGGGTGGCTCAGTTGGTTAAGCGTCTAACTTCAGCTCAGGTCATAATCTCACACTCTGTGAGTTCGAGCCCCGCGTCGGGCTCTGTGCTGACTGCTCAGAGCCTAGAGCCTGGTTCAGATTCTGTGTCTTCCTCTCTCTGCCCCTCCCCTGCTCATACTCTGTCTCTCTCTGTCTCAAAAATAAATAAAAACATTAAAAAAAAAACACAAAAAAACATGTGACTTTTCATGGGGACAAAGTCTGAGGTCACTGCTATTATTACTGGAGCCTGTCTTCATTCAAACTGAAGGAAATAATGCCAGCGAGAGGTTAGTAAAAGCTAAGATATAAAATATCACAGAGCCTTTAAAAATGTTATGTTGATTGTGAATTTCTAAGAGTGAGAGTTGTGGGACTTAGTTGAACTTAGTTGAATTTGGGAACTATTGATTTATTTTGGAAATACCGTTTCACATGGCATGTGGGAAATTCTGCTCTGAACTAGTGCTTTAGGCCTGGAAGCTTCTAATGTCATGATGTAGTATTGCATTTATAATCATTGTTTTAAGCTACATTTTCAAATCCAGTTTAGCTCCATGATAACAGCTGTTGTTTTCTTTACTGATGTATTTCACTTTCAGAAATGATTTTTTTTTTTTCTTTGAACTTCATACTTGTTCCTAGCAAGTATCTCCACTTAAATTCCAAGGATGAGAGGAAAAAATGAGTTGTCTCACACCTCTATGCTTAGGGAATCTAGGCTGATTGTGAACTTTTGTCCTAACACGTGACTCAGTCTCAAGTATAATCCCCTTCTCATTTAGTAACCTCATTTATCAAGAAAGATCTGTGCTGATGAGGTATTTTTGACACAGGAATCATGATACAACCATGTGCCAGTTGCTGAAATAGTTGCACAGATTTTAGTGAAAAGCAAGAGATAAGCGAGAAAGAAAGTGTAAATTGTCAGCCCATAAATTACTGCTGCCCTCAGTCTACAGTAATTACAGCAAAGCTGTAGCTAACTGTCCCTCTGGTGAACTGCAGCAAACAGGTCTTTCAAGCTTATCAGCATATACATGTCCAACGCCTCTCCCAGGAGGGCTGGCCTTTTCTAAGTGATCAAACATTTTGATGGGGGAAATAAAGGACGATGAGGGGTTGGGGGGAGACGGAGAAATATTCACCTAACTTACACACTTATTATATTTAAAAGGTCTATCTCATAGGAACCTTCTATCCGTTTTATGATTTCTCTAAGTGGTGCTTACCATTTTAATGACAATGAACAGGCATGACAGAAAGCAGGGAGCTAAATTTTATACTGTGCAAACAAAACACATGAGAGACACATGTAAACAACTTCTGAACTAATGATTGATCATCATTCCCGTTACTTCTTTTTATATCTTTGTCGTCTCAAAAATCACATGAAATAGGTGCTCTACTATTATTCCCATTTTACAGGTTAGTATTGTCAACTGGAGAAGTGTCCTTTCTAGGCTCTCATTGCTAGGAAATGGTGGTACCATGATTTGAAGGAAGACTCTTATTACCGATTAAGTAAATTCCTCCTGGAACAGCATTAAGTAAAACAATATGTAGTTGTTCCATTTTTTTGTTTGTTTAACATTAAGCAAATATATATAAACACCTAAGCAAAAAAAAAAAAAAAAAACAGAGAGAGAGAGAGAAAGATAGACTGAAGGAAAGAATACTAAAAAAGCAGCTAAAGGGAATATAGGTGCTCTTTTCACTATTTAAAATTTTATGTATTATCTACATTTTCCACAATATTCAACTATAGTTTTATCTTCAGGAAAAAACATTATGAGATACAAATGACTGTATACCTTGGAAAAGTATAAGAATAGGTATATTAATGAATGCAAAATTCCAAACTGATTTTAACTGATGATATGACTTTAAAACTCTTTTTTCTTTAGACTGAAGAAGATAAAGAACATTGAGAACTTTTCCAAACAGCACCCTTTCACAAAACTTACAAGATGGCGGATGCAGGGATAGCAGCATAAAAGAGAAGAGATGAAATCAGAAGCTTGCCCAACTCCCTTCTCCTTCTCCTGCCAACATGGAATACACACCTTTTATATAGAATTTCAAGTGCTGTCCTTTACTCCTTTGTTAACTCATTCTAAACACGAAGGCAAACTCTCTTGGAAAGATCATTTAAAACACTAACTGCCCTTTCTTCAAAGCCTCTTCACATCTTGCCAGCATGAACAGTAAATCACAAATCATTTTTTGTTGTTACTGTTAAAGCATATCTTTCCATATTATCACTGATTTAAGAGTTGATGTCTTTTTGAAAGGCAGACTAACATGGTAGCATTTGGGATGAGTCTTCTTTTGTGTGTCTGTTTCATTCCTTTGTTGGAGTTCCACATTTTCTGTGTGTGGGATTGAGGAATCATGGAAAATTGCCACTTGTGTGATAAATTACTGTTTTCACCCATCAAACATCGAAAATGCTCCATACGAGCCTTGCACACCATTATGTTGTCCCATCTAGGACCCTTTGAAAGTCAGCAGGGTGCATCTGGCTGAAATTCAGTCAGGCGATTAAATTTATTCAAGCTTGGTGAACTTGAGAGCTTTCAAAAGGAGAGGAGCTGAAGGGATGAGATTATAGTCCTGACAGTGCTCTGGAAAGGTGTCTGACATCTGACTGCTCATAGTGAGGCATGATACCTGTTCCCATTGATTTGCAACAAAGTCTTTCTCAATAAGTATTTCCACTTAACATTTCCTCTCAGGGAACCCATGCAGTTGAAGATATTTACGAGTTGCTTTCAGCTTAAAAATAAATCACCTCTAATTCCTCTAAGCGAAATCAATCAAAAACCTGTAAAAAATGGACTGGTTGTTTGGTCGATTCTGGCAGAAAAGTAAACAGCACTTCAGCTTTTCTCTGCCATTAAGGCCTAAATGGCCTAGAAAGTAAATCAATATTTCTAGTCAGCCTTCTGGCTATTGTTTAGCCAGTAGATATAGATTTGCTCTGGCTTACTGCACTCCTTTGGGACTAACCTATAATCCTCCGAGAGGAATAATAAGTTCGTTATCTAGTTCAGCTCTCTGTTGTACATTTAAATGGACCACATCCATCAGCGGCCCTTGTTAAACTTAAAGGATGAGGGCATCCCATTGAAGCTCCTATAGAGTGAAACACTTCCAACATAGTGAGGGGGCATTATAACTCAAAGTTGTACTGACTGGCAAATAACCTAAAAACTCTAAGTAGGGGTGCAGGCAGTAATGTGAGTGGGAAGAGGCATATATCAGTGGTGTTTCAAGACAGTAAATACTACCTACCTATTTCTGAGCAAACTATGGTGCACTCATGAAGCTATAGGCCACAGAATCTTTCACTCTACCTACTAATCCATCTTTACCATTTCTATTTAACTATTCGTATGATTCCAAACAGCAAAAGCCAGTCAGAACTTCCTTCTCTTCTGATGCGGCCAACCAAAAAAGTCTCCTATGTCCATGGCAGCAAATGAAAGTCGCTCATGTTCTTATGAATTTCACATTAATAATTTGTTGTAATAACTTGATGATAAAGTTCTTAGGGATTTTGGAAGAAGAGAATCTTGGGGAAAAAAGATAATTCCTTAAAAGAATTAATTTTTACTTGCTTTTTCAACTTCCTTCTTTCAATGCCATTCACGTTTCCTGGATTTCCGGGCTTAATATGAGAATGTTATCATGAAGGAATAATTTGTCTTTGAACTACTTTATACACTTAATCCTTATGTCACTCTACCGATGTCTTGATAAGAACCACAAAGAAGAAGATAAATTCTGAACAAGCAAGACTTTCAAATACAGATGTTTATAGCTCACAAGACATTTCTTCAACAAAACAACCACCACCACAACAACAGAAACAGGGGAAATGTGGGGCTATTTTTCTCTGTATGAGAGTTTCTCTCACTATGCCTTGATCTGGTTTCATTCAGAGATCTTCTTCACAATTTTATTTAAACAAAATTATTACAGCACAACAGAGAGGGGGAAATGTAATTATTTAAAGTACAATACCACAACAGAATTTACAAGATGAAATATGCTCCAAAATATGTTCATTTAGGAAAGGAAGTGCATTAGTGAACTGGTATTTAGAGTAGGTAAAATGACTTGTTTTCTGGAGAGATTTTTGTTGTTTCCATCTTTGTGGATTCACCTCTTCAATGTAGAGGAAGTTTTTTTCAGCTTCAAATAACTTAGATCTTAAGTTAGAAAAAATATTTAATTCTTTGGAATTCATTTTTGGAAAAAATATAATTCAGGAAAAATCAACATAAAACTAGTATATATACAATTCAACTCACTTATTACCTACTTGCTAGTTAGAGGTATTTTTGTGATGAAGAGAATAGCTTTTTGGGGTGCCTGGGTGGGTCAGTCGGTTGAATGCCTGACTTTGGCTCAGGTCATGATCTCACAGTTTTTGAGTTTGAGGCCCACATAGGGCTCTGTGTTAACAGTTCAGAGCCTGGAACCTGCTTCGGATTCTGTGTCTCCCGCTGTCTCCCTGACCCTCCCCCACTTGCACTCTGTCTCTCTCTCTCAAAAATACATTAAAAAAAACTTTTAAGAATAGCTTTGGTAACAGTATTATATTAATTCACTTTTAAGAATTCAGTTACAATTAATTTTGTATGGAATTGTATAGCTTTATCTACTTTGTTTTTCGGTCTATTTTGGATAAGTCTATAGTGAGAGTCTGTGTCGTATCTTGCTACTTGCAAACCAAGCCACTTTTTTTCTCTCCCCAACCTTTCATGTTCTCCAATCCTACCCCAACCTGGGTGAGGTTCTAAGGAGGAGAGAAGGTAACCTGAAAGATACTGCAAAGGGGCTATTGTGTGTCTTTCGTATAAAATATATGAAAACATGAAATTCATATACTGTTAATTCTTCAGTAATGTACACATGTCAAAGATAAAATGATTGCAAATGTTAACTATATTCTCATTGCATCACTGGATTGGAACTGTATAATACTAAGAGAATCTACTAATCATATAAATGAGAATTAGGCAAATACTTGAATTTGTTTAGAAAACTGAGGTTTTTTTTCTTTGATTATATTTGAACACCCACCCCCATTAAAAGAACCTTAACTAAAATTGTTTGAAAAATGTACATAAGAGCAATAACTCCTAGTATATTATAATATAAATTCATGTGCTTCCCAAAAGAATATCGCATGAATAGCTTGACAGCAACAGAGTACCTGCCCATTTTTTGTGTGTGAAGAAACTTCTATCTGCACTTCTGACATTGACTCATCGGGAAATTTTAATGCAAAGAAATTTGCTATTTTTTATTTGCTTCATTTTTATTCTGATGTTTGAAAACACCATTATATCATTACATTGAATTTGCCAGTCAAAACTCTATTCTGTGTCTCCCTCTCTCTCCCTGCCCCTCCCCCACTTGCTCTCTCTCTCTCTCTCTCTCTCTCTCTCTCTCTCTCAAAAATACATTAAAAAAAACTTTTAAGAATAGCTTTAAGATCATAAGCTTATAGCCTTTATCCAGAAACTGTCACTACTAAAAACTGCTAATAAATAAATAAATAAATAAATAAATAAATAAATAAAGGAGCAAGAATCTAGTTTACTTTGCTTTCCAGTTACTATCACAATGTAATCACCTGTCTGAGAAAAATATTCATAAAATATTTCTGTACCCTCAAAATTTTCAGTGAGTCGAAACAGCCAGTATTGAACATATGATTGTTGGACTGTTGAATAAATATACAACTAAATTAAGTAAATGAATGCATATGAATAAATTAACACTGTTATTGTCTTTCTGCAGCATAAGTTTAGACCATTTATCAGTGGGTCTCTCCGATCTCATTAGGGCATGCAGAGGCACTGGCAAAGAGAGTTCACTGAGTGAAGCACGTTTGGTGTTGCCACCTGCACTCAGAAAGTGAACAGTTGAACATAAATGAGTTTGGTCAAACGCCATTGGAAATTCCAGATCCCATTGGCAAATGGGAGTTCTGAATCACAATTACAACTAAGAAACAAGAATTCAAGGATATTTGATTAGTCACACTTAGTTGACTAGACAACCTTTCTTCTATACCGTGCAGTATAGATATCCTTTGGAATACAGATACAGAATTACATATTCCAGATAACTTGAGCTAAGAATTTCCCTAACATTTTCCTATACATGAGAATAAAACCTCTACAAAAATATCTCCACCCCAGGTCAAAAGTGTTTTAAGAAAGGACTTGGCAAACTATGGCCTAGAGGTCAAAACAGGTCTGTTTCTCTACAGCCTTTTACGTTTGCAATTGATTTGACGACAAAGATCACCAACTACGAACCCTAATCAAGCAAAATGTTATTGTCCTCAAACAGAAATCTGTTCTTCCCATTAGTTAACATGTATTACCAAAGAAGCATTCAATTAATATTAATATTTTATGTTATCAATAAAAACTAAGGACATTTGTTTTCTTTCCTGTTCTGTAATCATCTTATATATAATACTCTTAATTTTGCATCTTGGCCTGCAAATACGAAGTATTCACTCTTTGACCTTTACAGAAAAAGTGTGTCAACCCCTGTTGCAGGCAGGATGGTGCACTGCTGGCTAAAGATCAGAAAACATTTACATTACTAATTTAGCTGATACAACATCTTTGGGCCTTTCTCTTTCCTTCCCTCACCATTTATTTACCTATCTTGCTGCTCTAACACTTGCTATGGAGCAGCCACGGGTAACTAATTATGATAACTTTTACAATTTCTAATGATGCACTCGTTTCTAAATCAGGACAAGAAACTCTGTGTCTACTATTTTGTTCCAGAAATACTGTAAGCAATCTCTCTGAACTGATTTATTTAACATGAAGATTGTGTCCATCACCTCAGGGACACATGACTAGGAACAATGTGTGTGATGACATAGGCAAAAAGAGAAAGGAGACTACAGACACAGCCTTATGCTGAATTTAAAAAAAATGTAACCACTTACAAGTTCAGTTCATTTCTTTTTATCTTAAACAGCAAAAAATTAACCTTTTTTTCATTTAATTCACACTAGTATCTAAAATCGGTGATGGAAAAGAAGATCAATTAGGTCATTTAGTTCCTTTCCTAGGTTCCAATTTTCTCATTCAGCATAATAACTTTGGCCTGTCCAAATTTAAGTGACTGAAGAGATGGGTTTTCACAACTTAACTTGGGATATATTTCTAAATCAAATTTGTCTGTACCAAAGCATCATTAAAGACTTTGCTATTAGAATTATACTAAATTGTTCTCTGCTTAATTGCATCTCATTTGTCCTTTATTCCCCTTGGCTACCCAAAGCAAACTTTTTTTCCTCACACTAGATTTATTTTAGACCAGCAAGTCCACATGTATTACTGATAAAGAATCTATCACTAACAGTTTCTGTTTATTGAATGTGTTGTTTTTAAATATCTGTGTTCCTTTGCTCAAACTAGCGTGGAAAGGACATCTCTTTATATTAAAAATTACTACATTTCATAGGAACATTTCTTAAATTCAGCAAGGATTCCAGTGACTTATGCACAGCCCTTTCTAGCTTCATTTTTCAACACATCAAGCCATGAACACTCATATAATCTGCTATTATATGTGCACTTTCTTCCTGCTATCCATTTCCCCATCAATGCTCACATTTTGATTTTCTAAAACCTCAATCACATTAAGCTTTTCTTTTTTCTGCAATAAAGCATAGCTCCCTTACCTCTCATTGATTAAGACTAACTCAAGAAATTCTAAGGATGCTAGGTTCAACAGCATATTGTTCTCTCTTCCTGCCCAATTGATGGATATCCTGTAACGCAATCTTGAATCCAAAAATGAGCTGATTAAAGAAGTATTAAGAAAATCCATATATATGACTAAGTCAATCCATCAGTGTTTTGCTCAGTAGGGTCAACTTTTTCTGTATGTAGAAAATACCACTGCCAGGAGATAGTAATGAACTACAACCTCTGAGAGTGTTCCAACAGGAACTAACGACAAGGAAACATTTGCTATTAGAGCAAATAGACTCCTAATCAACATATTATCGATTCTTCATTTTTGTCAAGGTCATTTTGTGCTTTAAAAAATGATTCTACAGTATGGCTTTAATAGGAAAAGTGGACTAATTTGATTTAAAGAGTAAATGCTATTAATTATGAAAGACAGTCAATAAAAAGCTTGTTCTTCCAAACATAAAGGCAAATCTTACACTGCCTTTGATTTATGGTAATGAATACAATGATGAAATATTTTCACCCGTATCTCACACTCACTCTCATCCCACTTTTGCCCCTTTTTCTTGCTCATACATTAGAAAAATCTAATCTTTGTAATTCAAAATGAATTTTGGTTAATTTTATTACTATGTTTTCTTTATTTTCAGTAGATAATCTGTTATTCAGTAGTTTCAAATTATCTTGGCAATAAATGTAAGAAGAAAATTCCATTTTATAATTAAAGATCCAGGAAAAAATTTAAAGTATCTTATTATAAATTACTGACATCCAAACTTACCATATATTATGATAAGATTTAAGAAGTCTAGCATTCTAAAATCCAGATAAGTACAAAGCATTTAGAGAACAATATGTTTAAATAATATTTTATCATGTGTACTTTACCATATATATAAATATGTACAAATAACAAATATACAATATTTTAGATTCTTGAACCTATTAAGGCCATTCTAGTTTCAATTAATTTATTATTCACATTTTTTTCCCTGAGGAAACCAGTATATAAATTATTTAACTGGTAATAAAATAAACTCAGTGAATTTAAGATAAGTAAAACCCTTGAACACCTAGGCCTAACCTATTGAGAATTGCTGATTTCTCCAAGAAGAAGGGTATTTTTGTCCTCTGAAAATGACTTCATTGTAAGCAACACAAGCTACTCTATATATCACTTCAATGACATAAAATTTCGTTGTTATAAAGTATGCATTTGAAAAACTGCCTTCAATGTAAGTTTTCCCATTGTGAAGCATCAATATGTGAATTAAACTTTGCTCTCCTAGACTGTAATTATGTGACCATGTCACCAGAGAATGGTAGAGCAGGTTAACCTTACTTATATATAATGAAACTATTTCTTTTTATGAAAGACTAAGATTACTGAGTAGGAAATAATATATTTTATTTATTTTTATTTTTTTTATTTAAAAAAATTTTTAACGTTTATTTATTTTTGAGACAGAGAGAGACAGAGCGTGAACAGGGGAGGGGCAGAGAGAGAGGGAGACACAGAATTGGAAACAGGCTCCAGGCTCTGAGCCATCAGCCCAGAGCCCGAAGCGGGGCTCAAACTCACAGACTGTGAGATCATGACCTGAGCCGAAGTCGGACGCTTAACCGACCGAGCCACCCAGGCGCTCCGGAAATAATATATTTTAAATATGACTAACTGTTAGTAAATGCGAAATCCCAGAGTCTAGATTGCTTGCAAAGTGTTACTGGAGAACTCCCAAATACTGAAGACTTATTTGTTTGCAAACAGCAATTAGTGGCAAACTAGAAAAGCAACAGTTTATCTTGTAGGAAAACAAAGGGCACAGAAGTCTACTTTTGCATGGTGATTAAATGATCAAAACTTAACATAGAACAAATATTTTAGGCTATGTATCTAAATCATTAGAAGATTATATTTTCAAGAAAAGGAAAGTATGTTGGTTTACCATTAGTTATGGATACGCAGACCTATTCGTCAAACCTTATATAGTTAAGATTTAATGCAAAGAACATACTCAAACTCACATCAAAGCATGATGAACCCCAACTTTATGTGGACCTGGACAAAAAACTGTTGTGATGGTGCACCTGGATGGCTCAGGCAGTTAACCATCTGCCTATTGATTTGGGCTCAGGTCATGATCTCACCATTAGGAGACCGAGTCCTGTGTCGGGCTCATGCTGACTGTGGAGCCTGCTTAAGATTCTCTCTCTCTCTCTCTCTCTCTCTCTCTCTCTCTCTCTCTCTCTCCTTTTGTCCATACCCGCTCACTCAGAGTGTCCTCTCTCTCTCTCTCTCTTTCTTTCCTGCTTGCTCTCTCAGGGAGAAAAAAAAAAAACAACTATTAAGCGTTGTGAGCTTCTGTTTGTTTATGGGGCATCTTTAAATAGGATAATATATAACAGTACTCATGACATGTAGGTCAAAGTTGGTAACATATTTAAACAGAATCAGTGTTTTATTTTAAAAAAATGCTACACTGTGTTTTATAATGCTTCTGGGTGTATGGTGTATTTCATACTAGGGTGACAATATGCTTCCATCCACACGCAGGTCTCCCATAGCTGCAGCTGCCATGCTTGTACATATCTACGAAGTTTACAAAGTCACAAAACTCTAAAGACCAGGACCAGAATGAAAACATATAGGTTTTCACCAAATAAAAGAAGGAGAATATGTTGCTGGTTCAGAGAAAGGAGAATTCCCAACTCTGAACTGGACTAAGAAACTGTCTAATTCTCATGCATATTATTAAAAATTATGTTATATGTAAACACCAAAGGGACAAAATTCTCTGGACAAGGTATTTTTCAAGTTTTCTGAGAAGAGCTTTGTGTTTTGTTTTGTTTTGTTTTGTTTTTATGGATATAGACTGGGGCATGGAAATCTCAGCACGAGTTGCAGGTTTCCTTGCAAGTTCACATAGGGTAGACAGGACATGATTTAAACTTTCTTGATGACAGAAGATTAACATTTGTACTTGGGCTATATTATAGGAAAAGCTGAAGTTACAAATGTCAGTGTAATTGGTAAATAACGGTTCATGCACTGAGATGTGGATATTTGCTACTCCTAGACTATTTAACTCTACTGGGGTTAGCTGAGGGATACAGAAATATCAGTGTATATTTACATCTTTCCTCTTTTCTATGACCCAGTCACTGGAAACACTCTGAGCGTATCTTTAGGTTTTACTGTGGTTAGTTAACTCTTTGCTTTTTCTCTCCCCTTTAGGTAGTAATGATCACCTCTAATTTATGCTTTCTGCAAGGTTTGTAGCCTAGAACTGCTGTGTCCTTCTACCAACAAAGCTACTGTCTTACTGTTCTTCACTGTTCATTTTCTTCAGCATCACAATCTCATTCGCTCTTTCCATCCCTACAGTTGACCTGTATCATTACCACCATGTTCCAATGGACCTATCCTTGCTCTGTTCTCTCGTTTCATTACAATTTATACTTTTGTTTAGTTGAATTTTGTTTAATGTTGCCTCTCTTATGCTCTTTAACTTTCATGTGAAAAAGCTGATTTGTTCCTATCAGCTATTCAGAACATTTATTGTTTGGTTGCTTTCTTACATCAAGTGAAATCTTTGGATCTCCCATTTCTTTTAGATAAATGGGTGCCTAACAATTATACATTGTTTAAAAAAATTGGGAGCCTTCCTTTGTGCTCATATTTGTTCCAGATGAATGAAGGTGGAAGAAATCTGATTTTAGATAGCCAAAATTTTACTGCAATCTCTGAACACTTAACATTGATATACACATTGGATTTACTTCAAAGAATGCTTTACACATTGGAGAAAATGTGACATAGGCACCATAAATGCTCACCTACTGCAACTACCTAACTGTCTGCTTTGATCTCATCTTCCTGAATGATTTTGATCAATGATAATGACCGGTTGAAAAGATTAAAGATGGTAAAAATGAAGAAATGCCAAGTTTTATAGTACCCATTGTGAAACATTATGCTAAACCACATTTACCAATAAATAGTCTCTTATGTTTCCTATGAACTGAGGCCTTGAAAATGTCCTTGTAAACAAAAAATGAGTAATTCGGAAAACAGAAAGAAAAGTTTATAATGAACATCGGTATGATTGGTATATGATTCTAAAAGCATGATTCATTCAAAAGGCTGAGCAACTGGCAATCAATGCTTTAAGCACAAATTCACATTATGGTTTTGGCAAATTTACACTATTTTTTTGAAAATGAATAGTTAGGCAAAAGCTACAACTACCTTTACAAAAAGGAAAACTAACTGGCCTGTGTGAAAGTAAAATCTGAGACTCAGCTTTTATTTTCAGTTTGTTGTTCTCAAATGACCAAATCTACTTAGCAGCAATTTAGTAGTAGTTTATTTCTGATGAGCTAGAATGAGGGGATAGCCAGAATAATAGGTAAAAGTATCATGGAAATGGAATTAGAGTGAACAGTGGTTGACATCTACTATCTGGAGTCATCTATAAAGCAATGTGAGCTGAGATTCTAAACCCATAGTCTATGACTGAAAAAATGAAGGAAGGTGAAAAAATGCATGACAGATGAAGCAAGGTATCTGTCTACGGAAGGCCATGATTTTGAAAGCCATTTAAGGTATTCAGTTGGTTGTCTGTTGTGAGACCAGTCCAAGCCTAGGGAAGAAGATCTAAGGCTGTTTGAGTGAACCTTCAGCATGTCACCTGAGATGAAATATGCCTGCAAATCCTGCATATCTGGAAATCTTACACCCATTAACACCTGGTGGACATAGAGGAAAGGTATGGTGAAATTAGTAAAACATTTGGACTCAAGAGATATGAATCCATGAGTTTGCTCTGTAATGTACAAAACATAAGAATCTGAATGAATATTTTAACTTCTTCAATCAATTTTCTCACTGGCAAAATGGGAGTACAACTATTATTATCGCTACCATTCTTTTTTTTTTTAACGTTTATTTATTTTTGAGACAGAGAGAGACAGAGCATGAACGGGGGAGGGTCAGAGAGAGGGAGACACAGAATCTTAAACAGGCTCCAGGCTCCGAGCTGTCAGCACAGAGCCCGATGCGGGGCTCGAACTCACGGACTTCGAGATCATGACCTGAGCCGAAGTCAGCCGCTTAACCGACTGAGCCACCCAGGCGCCCCTTATAGCTCCCATTCTTTAAAAAATCATCTTAAGCTTTTAAGAATATTTAGAGAATAGATCTGAAAACATTTTGGTACACAAAACAATATATTAGTATCTATTATTATAAATAATTAAGAATAATTATACATCCACAATGATTTTGGATATGGAACTAATTAAAAAAACAAAAAACAAAAAACACTCCACCTGAGTATTCTGTTCTCCAAGAATTATCTATAGCTCTGTTTACAGCCAAAACCTAAATATTAATTAGACAGAAGTATTTATCTAACATTAGTTAAAATAGGAATAATTATATTTTGTCAGTAACACAAGATTATTCATAGTACCTTCAATTACGAAAAAAAGATATTTCTATCATAAAAACAAAGATGAACACTTAAAATCCAAACTGAACCACATTATAACCTTTAACTAATTCTAGAGCCAAGCACTAAGGTTTGAAGGAAAAGGTGAGATGATTACCATGTACAGTGATTGTCCTATATGGTTACTTCCATGAAAAAGTGACCTTTGATTTTGGCCCAAAAAAAAAGAAAACTTAAAGTTTATCATGCTTTAACTGAGACAGACTATGGGATGACATCCAAATTATGTGTTTCTAGAATGGCAGAGAAAATCTACTTCAACAGGGTGTTCTTTGAATGAGCCGTTTCTCTTGAAGTTCTCAAAAAAGACAGAACAGGGAACAGACTATTCTGAGGCCTTTGAAAATAATAAAATGAAAAAAAAATTAACAATCTTCAGACTGCCAGATATTTCCCTTTTGATAGAAGAGATACATCAAGATAATATTAATAAAAGTTTTAGATTATTATAGAAACCACCATGAATTTTGGCAAAAACAATAGAATTTCTTTCAAAGCATTTTAAGGGAATTTCCATATAAGTATTTAACAGACTCAAAAAACAAACATGCATTTGTATACTGAAGTGTGTACAAAAATATTTGTCTACAAATCCATTTTGAAGTACCATATAAATCTTCTCGATTAAAATGGGAGTCTAGGGTGAAAACACCCTTTACGGTCTGCCTTAGAATCAGAACCATGATTTTACTTCCTTCCTACTCTCAGTAATGCCAAACATAATGCACACTCAGTAAATAGAATAACCCACAGATTTCCTTGCATTTTGTTTAATAATTTGTGACTCTCAGAAAAGTTAAGCAGAGATTCCTTAGAGAAATCATCCATGTAATCCAATCAAAATTTTGAGTATTTCAGGCCTCTTCTGCTGTTTCTGCACTGGCCAAATACAAGCATATACCCTGGCATTTGGACAAATACCGGTGCCTATGGAGAAAGCACCATATTCTCCAGAGATCTGGCAAGTAACAGACTTCATCTTGCCAGTGTAGAAATAGCATTAGAGCAAGACTAATTGCTGGAAAGCCTGTTAAGAAAGATTTGTCATTCAGGATGATAAAAATAATCCCACTTTTCAGAGTACATTCAAACTTTTTTTTTTAAATTTCCAGTATTTTAATAGAGATCAAAACATTTCCATTTCTACAAGTGAATGCATTTTATGTAATACAGCTATTTCCTTTGATTTGAGTTCAAGCAGGGAAGCTAAAACGAAAAAAAAAAAATCTGTCTAGACGTACCATGTTTGTTCCTTGTATAAGATGAAATTTATTAAGTCTGAAATGTGGCTTAAGGAAGTATTCATGTGTTCCATAAATATCTTATTGAGAAGTAGTAATTCCAAGAGGGAGAGTCCTCTCAGAAAGACGCTTGAAAACAGTGGGGCGTAAGCAGGTCAGACTGCAATGATGAGTCTAGAAATTTATAGTGAAGAGAGAGTTTCAGGGAACCATGTGCCAAGCTATCCTTGACTGCTTCCCAGTTCAATATGCTACCCTGTACTAGAAGTGATGTCTTCTTACTTACAAAATTAGCACCAAATATGCCTGCTGAGAGCAGCAGCAGCCAGCACCTCTCCTGACCTTAGGAACCTGAGTGTACCAGTGACAACATCTCTAAGCAAATCCACTGCCTCTGATTACTTTAACTTTTGGTACCAACTTCTGACTTTTAAAAGAATGTTCTTCCTTTGAGTTATGACCATAATCAAAATGTCTTCCGCTGTGTGGGGCCAAATTGCCACAGTCTTATCTAAACAAAGTCCAGATTAAGCCAATTTCTTCACTCCCAACCTTTAATGGTAATGTGAACATAGTTGTTGGATTTCCGGCATCTAGTTTCCTTAGCTACCATCCCATGAATCCGAGAAAGCATATCTGTAATACAAGGGAGCCAACATAACCACAGTAAATAAAAGAGAAACATGTTATGATGTTAAGCCATGTGCACTGCTTGGCATTCATTCAGTTCACTGTAGCTGAAAAAATAACTGTGAGGCTCCATATCCCATTAACACAGTGTTAATTATTGTCATTGTCTCATCAGTGGTTTGTTTATGACAGCTCTGGCTGACAGGAATAGTGGGATGTTCTGTCAAGGCCATCACCTGATGAGATTTTTATTGGCAAAAGATCTTTCTTTCCTTTACTCAACTATGTTAGGGGAATCAGTGCTTCATTAACTCCAAACATAATCGCTTGCATTAGGCCAGTTTTTAAATGTTTCAAATAACTGGTATAATAGCCCCTTTCTAGCACTATTAGTTAACCAACTCAACTCAGTCTCTAAAAATGAGAGAGACTCTTCAATCTTTCTCAGCTCAAAAGGATTCCACTCAACGGCAGTGAAAGGGAAATACTGCCTCACTGGGGGAGACTTTTGAAATACTGATAGGATTTTTAATTCCCTTATGTATGACACCTGTGAATAAGAGTGATTCCACAGGGGCAAGAATTTGTGTCAAGAAAAAAACACAGTAATTTGTACGCACATGCACACACACACACACACACACAAGCACATACACACAAGCAAAGACATCCTATTCAACTAATATGAATCCCTGTCCTCCCCATTTTTTAAGATGTGAAGGAAAAAAAAAAACAAAACTTTTGAGTCTTTCGCAGTAGGATGTGTACTTCACATTCTTTGGCAGGGACTGATATTTACCACTCTTTCTTTAATTCTCTCTCTCTTTCTCTCTAAATATAAAGATTACATGAGAAAAGCATACTTATTTCATTTCTTATATGATTTCCATGTTTCTTTTATATAAAAAAGAAGACAGTATCACTCATAGCATTAAAATTGTTTTATCACATTTTACCTCTTACTATTGGGTGACAATATTCAAATAGCTAATTTAAAGTTGCTTACATTTTGAAATTCACATAATAATTCTAATTTAATGATAAAGACTTCCACCTATACCAAATAATGCCTAATTTTAATCCCAAGAATGTATTTTCTTACTAACATTTTTTTTTCCTTCACCGGCTGCTAGGAGGATTCTTTATGATATTGGATGTGGAATTCAATCTATAATTAAAGGCCTACACGTTTTTCCAAAAAGAAGACAAAATTAACTTTTAGAAAAACAAAAAGTTGTATATGGTGGAAAACTTATCATGTATAACACATAGCTTATGTGAGTAAGTTCACTTGGTCATGATCATGTATTCACTGAATCTTGGTAGGATGGGGGAACAGGAAGTATATGCATGTGGTGGGTAGGTATGGTGACAGAGTAAAATCCTCAATTCCCCTAGTGAAAGTCAAGAGAAAATGTATCAGATTGAAAAACCAAGAAGTGGAAATATACACAGTTACTTAGAAATCTGGAGAGACATACCAAGGAATTAGGTTAAGCGGTAGAAATAACTGCCTCTGAAGAGTATGAAATGAAGAGAAAACAGGAAACTGATCTTTTTCTAAACAAGCCTATTACTAACTCTTTAAGCTCTTAAAATTTCTTTTTAAAAGTACATCGCTTTGACAAAAATAAAACTAAAATAAAGAGAACTATATATTTTTAGTGATTCTTTTTTTCCAGTTATGTCACTGGAATCAAATGTCTGCCTTGCTTAACCTCCAATTCCATCATGAGAATATGAAATTTATGACTACGACAGTGCATAAAAGCAGTTACCAAAATATGAGATTACTATCCATGGCACAGAGCTGGGTCATAAGGAGGTATAGTAAGTGTGATGGTTAATTTGTTGTGTCAACTTGGCTAGTCTATGATGTCTAGTTGTTTGAACAAACACTAGGTCTACATGCTGCTGTGAAGATTTTTTTTAGATGTGATTAATGATGAAATCAGTACACTCTGAATAAAGCAGATAACTCTCCATAATGTGGGTGGGCCTCATCCAATCAGTGGAAGAAGGTCTTAAGAAAATCAGTCTTAAGAAAATACAGAGGTCCCTGTAGAAGAAGGAATTCTGCTCTGCAGATTGCTACATAGAAATTCAACCTCAGTTTCTAGCTTTTGGATTCATGAGTGCAATACCAACTTTAGCCAAAATTTATAGCCTGCCAGCTTGCCCTGTGGATTTCCGTTGTGCCAGCACCCACAATTCAACTGCATAAAGCCAATTCCTTAAAATAAATCCCCCTACCTCTTTCTTTATATGTGTGTGTGTAATATAAATATGTATATATGTTAATATATATTACGAAGTATATATTTTTACATGTATGTGTGTATGTATATATCATATACACACACCTATCCTATTGGCTCTGTTTCTTTGAAGAACCCTGACTAATACATTGTTTGCAGAAGAAATTACATATATTTGCATACCCCCTCTCATAAAGTGAATTCAGAATATCTTCCTTAAATAACAAAATGCAATGCATTCTAGACTAAGGTCTCTCGTGTCATAATCATTTTCTGCTCCTAGACAGCAGTATTTTTCTGCCAAAAGATACCACCTTCTCCCTCCTCTAGCCTTATGCAGGCATGAAAGTAATTAATTCTCATGCTTACTTGACTTTGGTTTGGCTTTGGCACAGCATGCTTTCCCTAGCAAACCATAATTGATTCTGAATAATTGATCAGTGACGAACATTCAATTTTCTTTATCTTCTCTTCCTCTCATTCTCCTATGATCTATGTTTTCATTGGGGAACCATTTTCCACTTGAAAAGAAGCCCCAAATGCAAGGCCTTTTAGTGATCAAATCAATTTATGCTGCTCTCTGCCAATTCACATCAACTCCAATGCGGCTCCTCTTGGAGAACTCTTAGGGAACACTAATTAGCATCCCACAGTATGCATTAGTTTTCAATAAGGAAGTAAACTTCTCATGTAAAGACCTTGGGCACTATTTACATATAACTGCTTTGCCATCTATCTCACCACCACACTGATTTGCTCTTTTCAAGTATCCTTTGATAAGGATTATCATTGAAACCACTCAACCCTCCATGAATCATGGACTCTGTCAGAATAGATACCTAAAATCAGTGATATTCATCTGAGTTTTGTAAATTTGCTCAGTGATTATGTTCTTTAGTTTGTTTGTTTTTTTATGTAAAAGTAAGAACACATTACAATAATGTCCCACTTACCTAATTATTCCAATTCCTAAACTAGCAGAACGAAACCTCCTTCTTTGACAGAAGTGAAAGATTCCTTGGAGGAAGATAGTCTTCAGAAAGTTCACATATTTTATCATGTCAGAGAGAAATGGGTGGCTTTTCAACCAAAGGCATGCTTACTGAATTATGAAAAGTTGATTTAGAAAGAATGAATATCTAGTCTCTTATAGGCAAACACATAGTAGACCAAAAGTAAGTACGTTAGAAGCTGTTGGTGCTGACATCATGAGATGTATCACACATGTCCTAGGTTATCTCCATTTAATCTACTGTTTCCTTCAGATGCAATGCCCTTCCTTCCTCCTTAAACTTCTGAAACAGAATGTCATCCATACCTTCTCTTTTTTGAATGCTATGCTTGCTTTGCTATGTCATTCACCTTTGCCAAACTGATGGAACCATGTGTTAAAAGGGCAAATCCACAAATGGATGTTTCTTCACTGTTCATTCACCCTAACAGCAAATTCGTATGTATACTCAACTGGTCACTCTGCTATAATTCTTCAAATCAAATTTCAATTCAATATTCAATTCAATCCTGTTGTGTGAAATTAACATTTGCTAGGTAGTCACTATGTGCCAGAAACTGAGCCCAGTGATGAAAATACGGCTGCAGCCTTATTTTGTCACAAAACTTCCCAATGCAGTGGTCTCTAATCACTTTTTCTACTACCTCATCCCAGTTCTCACTCAAACCTATCCCTTCAGTCTTTACCATACCATAAGTGTTCTTTTATGCTCTGCTCTTATCTTGCCTCGCCTTCATCAAAATTTATTTTTCTTGAATCATTCTTTCTTGTTTATGTCTATGGATCTACACCTCCATCATTTTCCTTTTACTTTGCTGTTACTTCTCAGTTCCTTTTGTTCATTCCCCTTTCCCACTTCAGACAAATGCTGGTGTGACCCAACTTTCAGTCAAGTGCTCTGAGCCCACATTCTCTCCCTGGATAGTCTCTGGATAATCTCATACAGTTCTGAGACTTAAAGCATCAGAGAGAAGTTGATATTCCAAGATTCATATCTAAAGCACCAAACCCCAACAGGTTACTTGATATCACCATTCAGATCTCATATCTAATGTGTGTAGGCCAAAATTCTTAATCTTCACATTTCAACTCTACCTACAGCTTTTCAAAACCAGTAATTGAATCCATTATTGCACATCTGCATAGCTAAGACATTATATATGGGGGAAAAAAAGAAAAAATCTCTTAAGTGGCCTTGTCAATATTTTTATTTTAGATGATTTTTTTTAAAAAATAACTCTGGTGAGGAGTATTAATTAGGGAATCACAAAAACCTGTCTTTTAATACAGATGTCACCATTTATTAGCTTTTTAATAAATTACTTAATCTTATAACTTCTGAAATAACTCATGACAAGCTACTTAATCTTTATAAATGTCAGGGTCCTCACCTGTTAAACTGGATAATAATAGTAATTATGACTTTGGCTTGCAGTAAGAATTACACAAGATTGGCTTCGTAAAGTCCACAATCAGATTTTACTCATTCATTTGTTCAGTGACTCATTCAAGAAATACATATTATAAGTTTACTATGTTCCATTCTAGGTGTTAAAGAGATAATCAAGACAGACAAAGTTTTAGCCATCATGGAACTATAATCCAGTTGGAGAAGAGAGTCAACATGCAAGTCAAACAATAATCATGTAAGCTAAAAAGACTGTGACACATTGAATGAAAGGATTCCATGTGACAGAGAACAACAGAAGCAAGGTACATCTTTGCAAGGAGATGATACTTGGGATGAGACCTAAAGGAGAAGCAGCTCTTCATTCACAAAGTGAGAAAAAGTCATTCTACATCACAGGCACTAGAAAGGGCAAAGGAACTATGGCAAGAAAGAACCCAGTGCCTTTCAGGAATAGATGTGACTCCAAATGGGGGCTGGGGAGACAACACAAGATTAGCAAGAGCAGGAAGCCACTACTCCCACTAACCGGCTAGGGCCAAAAAGGAAGGTGGTGAGACCGAAGCCCAGGAGAAGGGTCAGCCACAAAAAGATGAAATTTTAGGTGGTCTGCCCAAGGGAAGTTGGAACCAATGAGGAGATATAGCCATTATGAGAGATGCTGGCCTAGAGAGAAAAAAGGAGAGATAACTTTAAAATTCCTCTTCATCTTGGGGTGCCTGGGTAGGTCAGTTGGTTAAGTGTCCAACTTTTGATAATCTAGGTCATGATCTCATGGTTCTTGGGATTGAGCCCCATGTCCAACTCCATGCTGAATGTAGAGACTGCTTAAGATTTTCTCTCTTTCTCCCTCTGTCCCTCTCACCCACTCATGTTCTCTCTTCTCTCAAAATAAACATGTAAAAAAGAAAGAAAATTAAATCCTAATTCATCCTTCCTTATCAGTAAAAGTCTCCATTATCAATAACATTCAGTGGCTGAACCAAGTCAGATGCCAGATGACACAACCTGCCTGGAAAATGCAAACCAAGAATCCGGCCCCCTTTCTGCCAGGAGAGAAAGCAAATGACAAAGAATTGATCTGAGAGCAAGTTGGCTCAGAACTAGAAGATCCTTCAGATTATCAAGGGTTACGTCAACACTTTGGGAAAACTCAGAAATGTGATATTCTTAGGGATATAAAGAAAAACATTGCCTGGCCCTTCTGTAAGGAAATGAAGAATCAGACAAAAGATTTGGGTCTATGAGTTGGTATACTCCTACTCAAGACCACACTTACTGGTCCTATCTGGTTGACTTCGAGAAAGATGGCTGTGTATATAAAACCAGAAAGAAGTTTTGATGGTGACCATCACTTCTTAAAAACAAAACAAAACAAACAAGCAAACAAAACAAAAACAGCTCTTAGGTTGAAGACAACTGGCCCACTTTGCGAATGTCTAAACCTCAGGATCTTAGAAAATGCACAGAGTAAGAGAAACCTCTAGAAGATTCTAAACTTTCTGTTACTATTCTGCTATTATTTCTGCTTAATGGTATCATGAATGATTAATTAGTATGGTATGAAATATACTCATTTTTACATCTCAGTTTGTGGAGTTAAGTTATTTACAATATTTCCAAGTGCTATAGTGCTAATACTAGTCTGGATCAGGGAGTAAAGAGTATAAATTCTGGGATGGATCCACACTTGGCAGTTTTCAGGGAAGCAAATGAAAGAATAATGGACTGGTTGAGAATATAATCAAGTGAGGAACTGTAGGTTCTGTACTGAGCAGAAAATTTAGTTCAACAAGATGCTGATACTTATGAGAGAAAATGTAGGAAATTTGGAAAATCCTTCCAAATTCATGGAACAAATACTGTTTCTGACTTATTTTGTTATTCTATTCTAGTTCACTGATTTTTTTTAATTTTATGTTTTTAAAAATTTCATATTTTTGTGTTCATTACAGCAATAGTCATTGGATTTCCATAAATAAAACTGGGGTACCACAATTAACAAAAATTCTATTCATACTCAAATCTCTTAGAAATTTTCCATAAATTTTTATGACCTTTTAATCACACTAAGCCTGTTTACACCAATAATATATACACTCACTTTTAAAAATAATCTCCAGAAGAAGCCTTTAACATATTTTAAAATTTATAATATAGCTGTATATTTTCATAAAGTCTAGTTCTGGGTAAGTTTTTATAATGTTGCTCCAAATTCATTTAATGTGTACACTCATTCTATTTCTAAAACCTTTTGCTATTCCTATCACTAAGACATTTTTATTCAGAAAGACATGTCTAAAATAGATTTCATCTACATTCACTTATATAACTAACCATACTTATAATTTCTATTTCCAAGAACATTTCTTTCAAGAATTATTTAACCTTTATCCATCAATAAAATATTTTTTAAAAGTCAAATCTTGAAAATGTTGAATATGGTAAAAGATTATGTCTTTGAATTATTTGGCTACACAAAAGAGTTAAAATGAATGTGTTGTTGAAAATACACACACAAATGCAATATATATCCCATAAAAAAAATTAAAAGTGAATTGACAAAATGGGAAAATATTTGCAATATATGAGATACACAGTTAATGTTCTTGATATAGAAAGAGCTCTGATGAATCAATTATATTAAAAAGTTTACCAATAAAAATGATAAAGCTAAAATCAGACAATGTATAGAAAAATACAAATGTATTGATCTTACTTGTATTCACACATAAAGTGTATTAAAAACGAATTCCTACATTTTTAAATGCCAAAATATTTTTCCTTAGTCACAATAATAGTCACAACAATAACAGTGATAGCACATATAGAGATCTATAGAAATACAGGCTAATAAAAAACTCTGGAGGGCAATTGACAATAAAATCAAGAAATTTAAAGGAGTACACTTCATTAAATTCCACATATGAGTGAAATCATATGGTATCTGTCTTTCTCTTACTGACTTATTTTGCTTAGCATAGTCCTCTCTAGCTCTATCCATGTTGTTGCAAATGGCAAGATTTCATTCTTTTGTATGGCTGAGTAATATTCCATTGTATACATACACCACATCTTCTTTATCCATTCATCACTCAAAGAACACTAACAAGTGAGCAAAGGGAAAATAAAAAGAGAGAGGGAGTCAAACCAAAAAACAGACTCTTAACTGTAGAGAACAAACTGATATTTACCAGAAGGGAGAGTGATAGGTTACAGAGGCGATGGCGATTAAGGAGTACATTTGTTGTGATGAGCACCAGGTGATGTATGGAATTGTTGAATCACTATATTGTACACCAGAAACTAACATTACTGTATGCTAACTGGAATTTAAATAAAAACTTACAAAAAATAAAATGATCTACAAAATACGGTCATGGTTTTCTACAAATATAAAAATTACGTTTCAGTACATGAAAAATATTGGAAAGAAATATATATACGAATGTTAACAGATTATATTTGGGTGGTAGAGTTGTTGTAAAAAATGAAATGTACATACAAGTACTTTGTAAAGAATAAATCACTATCCTAAAGTAAAATAAATAAATAATAAATACAATAAATGAGTACAGTTTATTATTATCAAGTCTAGCATAATCATATAGTCCAGGGCTCAAGTTGGTCTTTCCACTTGCCTGTTATATAATCTCAGTAATTTATTCATTCTCTGAGTCTTAGCCTACCCTACTATATAATGGGGATCATCATATATGTA
Organism: Felis catus; assembly: GCF_018350175.1. Classification (NCBI taxonomy): domain Eukaryota; kingdom Metazoa; phylum Chordata; class Mammalia; order Carnivora; family Felidae; genus Felis; species Felis catus. The sequence continues at coordinate 107,411,850 of NC_058369.1, forward strand.
TATATATATATATATGTATATATAATTACATATATTATTATATATATTATTAAATTATTACAATTATAGGTCATTATTAAAGAAATTTAAGAAGATAGTCACATAGGTGAAATAATGAGAAACCTGTTCGAAAACCATCACTCTGGCTACAGACTGAAGATGAGCAATAATCAACGAAGAGTGCTGGAAGTTATGTGTGTAATACAAGTGACAGATTACAGAAGCCTGGATTTGAAAAAAAAAAAAAGTTGGTAGAAATAAAGTGAAGTGATGGATCTAGGAGCTACTTAAGAAATAAAAGTAGGGGTGCCTGGGTGGCTCAGCCGGTTGAGCGTCTGACTTCAGTTCAGGTCATGATCTGGCCATTTGTGAGTTAGAGCCCCGCATAAGGCTTTGTGCTGACAGCTCGGAGCCTAGAGCCTGCTTTGGATTCTGTCTCCTCTCTCTCTGCCCCTCCCCCACTTGTGCTCTATCTCTATCAAAAATAAATAAAATATTTTTAAAAATTTCTTTAAATAAATAAAAGTAGGGGTGCCTGGGTGGCTCAGATGGTTAAGCATCCAACTCTTGGTTTTGGCTCAGATCATGATCTCATGGCTTCGTGGGTTCAAGTCCTGAATCAGGCTCTGCACTGGCAGTGCAGAGGCTGTTTGAGATTCTCTCTCTCCCTCTCTAGCTGCCCCTCCCCTACTCAGGCTGCCTGTGTCTCTCTTAAAATAAACTTAAAAAAAAAGAAATAAAAGTAAAATGATATAATAATGGATTGGATATAGAGGGTGCAGTGTAGACACAATAATAATATCTTCCTCATATGGTTATGAGAATTTTATTTATTTTTTTATTTTATTAAAATTATTTTTTCAACGTTTATTTATTTTTGGGACAGAGAGAGACAGAGCATGAATGGGGGAGGGGCAGACAGAGAGGGAGACACAGAATCGGAAACAGGCACCAGGCTCTGAGCCATCAGCCCAGAGCCTGACGCGGGGCTCGAACTCACGGACCGCGAGATCGTGACCTGGCTGAAGTTGGGCGCTTAACTGACTGCCCCACCCGGGCGCCCCGTTATGAGAATTTTAAAAAGTCACTTAAGCAGTCAGTATAGATCCAGGTAACTTCTGATCGATATTAAGTGAGAAAGAGCCAATTAAGGTGGTTTACAGGATCCTAACTAGCATAATGAAATGGATAGTGTTGCCACTCACCACATGGAAAATGCTAGAACAGCACCAAGTTTGAGGAGGAAAATCTTAAATTCAGGTTTACATATCCTGACCTGAATCATCTTCAAAATATACAAGAGGAAATGCCAATGAGGTAACTGGGAAAATTAGCCTGGATCTGAAGAGTGTTCTGAATTGTATACCAAATTTAGGAGTTACATAAAGGAGTCAATAAAGTTAAAGGTAAAAAGGGCTTGTAAAAGATCTTGGGCTATTCTAGATAAAGAATTATCTTGAAGGAGACAGGGCAGGAGTCGCCAGAGATACGGTACTATAGAAGCCAAGAGGTAAAGTGCTTCAAGAAGAACCCAAATACATGAAACGTGCAGACAGCTCATGTGAAATGTAGTTAACAGATGTTTCATTGAAGAAAGTGAGATAGAAGTCATTGGTGCCAACAGCAAGAGTGATGGATGTGTAAACAAGACTGGATCACACTGAGTAGTGAAAATAAAGGGTATTAACCAGAAAGGCATGAAGCAAATGAAAGTGAAAGCAAATTAAAGTGGAATTTGTTTTTTAGTGGGGCAGATTCGAGAACATTTAGAATAGAGATTTGCTCTTAGAACTTAAAGGGTGTATGTATATATATGTGTGTGTGTGTGTGTATATATGATTTTCAATATTCAAAAATATCTACTGTCTATTTTCAACATGCTGTTTTCAATAGACTACATATTTTAAGTTTACAGAGTTACAATCTTTCATAGGTAATTCAAGATAAAGAAAGAATAAACATATTCCAGTAAGATATTTAGCAATACAAAGATGAAGATGAATTGGGGACCACTGTGTATCCTTTCAAATGTCTAGAGCTTAGAAAGGGAGCACTCCAAGTGACTGGGATGGGACAGATGAAACATAAGTGAGTATAAGGTATCTGAAAGGGGGTTAAGAAAAGTTTATTCTCTGAAAGCAGAAGAGAGCAGTCTTTGGGAAGATTTAGAAACTTACTTGAACAATTAAAAAAAGAGAGCGATATGAAAAGAATCCCATGATATTAAGAAGGCCATGTCAGTATTATGTGACACATAAATTGTTCTGCAGAGGTACAGTACAGTAACAAAAGCTCTTCCCTCAAATTCAGGAACAAGGGCGTCCTCTCATCTCTGCCAATAATAAAGAGAGGTACTTTGGATAAGTCATTTAATTAATCCAAGCCTTCGTTTCTTAATATGTGTAATTAATTACTTTCCCTCTATTATCTATACCTTTTACAACATTAAAATTATTTACTTCTGTTAGTAAAACAAGAGGAAAGATATGCTACAAGAAAAAAAAATTACATCTGTAGAGCATGATATTATCAGAACTTTTATTATAGGTCCCCGTGTAAATGAAGATAAAAGCTCTACACATTCCTTGACTTGATTCTAATAGGTTGGCAGGGGTGTGAACTGACATTCTCCAGCCTTAGGGATGTGTGAGGGTACTTCATGTTTCTGATAAGCTGAATCATTTGACATTATTCCCTACGCAACTTATCCATTAAAATCTTACCTCTTGTGCACATAATTTTTAACTACATAAAATTTTAATACTTTGAATAAAGCACCTAGTCATTTGTGAGATTTTATGTGATCTCTATTCAAACGAAAAAAACAAAAAAAAAACAACTATTGAAGAGTATCAGAAAATAATAAGTTTAAAAGTGAAAACAGATTTCTAGATGTAAACGTTAAACAAGCATATAAAATAATGAATATATCACATACGAAGTGATTACATTTAAATTTATCAGTTCCCTTTCAGAATTCATATTTTCCAGTGAATATTAAAATAGGTTTGGTTTTATGCATCAAATTAATGATTAACATTATTGAGTCAAATGCTATTCATGTATTTCTTAAATAAGATTTTGTTTTGATTCCATTCTAAGAGAATAAAATTCTATGGTGTCTCCTCTCAACAATGGTTTATAGAATCTAGATAAGAAGAACTTACTACCATTCTTAACCAGTGACTCTTTGTAAAAATATATGCTATTTAAAACCATATACTTTAGGGAGTGCCTGAGTGGCGCAGTCGGTTAAGCGTCCGACTTCAGCCAGGTCACAATCTCGCAGTCCGGGAGTTCGAGCCCCGCGTCAGGCTCTGGGCTGATGGCTCAGAACCTGGAGCCTGTTTCCGATTCTGTGTCTCCCTCTCTCTCTGCCCCTCCCCCGTTCATGCTCTGTCTCTCTCTGTCCCAAAAATAAATAAAAAATAAACGTTGAAAAAAAATTTAAAACCATATACTTTAAAATTTGCTGACATTATGGATCAGGACCAAAATCTTCTTGGCCTCAAATCCTTTCCTGAAGAGTTTAAATTAGTTCATTTCTGTAACTCCAAGTATTTTTTTTTTAATTTTTAATTCCACTGTAGTCAACAAACTATTAATTTCAGGTGTACATTACAGTGATTCAAAAATTCCATAGATTATGCAGGGCTCATCAAGATAAGCAAGGATAATCTTAATTCCCTTCACCTATTTCACCCATCCCCCACCCACGTCTCATCTGGTAACTACCAGTTTGTTCTCTACAGTTAAGAATCTGTTTTTAGGTTTGTCTCTTTTGTCTTTGTTCATTTGTATATGAGTTAAAGCATGGTGTATCTGTCTTTCTCTGACTGGCTTATTTCACTTAACATTATATTCTCTAGATCCATCTGTGTAGTTGCAAATGGGAAGATTTCATACTTTGTTTATGGCTGAGTAATATTCTACTGTATACATATACCCCATCTTCTTTTTTAATGTCTTATTTTTAAGAGAGAGAGACAGAGTGTAAGGGGGGAATGGACAGAGAGAGAAAGGAAGACACTGAATTTGAAGCAGGCTCCAGGCTCTGAGCTGTCAGCACAAAGCATGACATGGGGATTGAATCCACGAATTGTGAGATTGTAACCTGAGCTGCAGTCAGACACTTAACCGACTGAGTCACCCAGGCATACCCATATACCACATCTTCCTTATCCATTCATCTGCTGATGGACACTTGAGCTACCTCCATAATTTGGTTATTGTAAATAATGCTGCAATAAACAGAGGGGTGTATTATATCCTTTCAAATTAGTGTTTCATATTCTTCAGGTAAATAACCAGTAGTGCAATTACTGAATTATATGGTAATTCTATTTTTAATTATTTGAGGAATCTCCATACAATCTTGCACAGTGGCTGCACCAGTTTGCATTCCCATCAACAATGCACAAAATTTCCTTTTTCTCCACATCCTCACCAACACTTATTTCTTGAGTTTTAATCTTAGCCATTCTGATAGGTTGGAAGTGATATGTCACTATGGTTTTGAATTTCATTTCCCTGGTAATGAGTGATGTTAAGCATCTTTTCATGTGTCTGTTGTCTTTGAGAAATGTCTTCTGCCCATTTTTTTTTTTTTTACATTATGTGCTTTTTTTCACATGCGGATTATGTCATTTGCGACTGCATTCTGTAGGCTATCTTTTAGTTTTGTTGGTTATCTCCTTTGCTGTGCAGAAGCTTTTTATTTTGATATAGTCTCACTAATTCATTTCTGTTTTTTCCCCTTGCCTCAGGAGACATATCTAGAAAAATATTATTACAGCTGATATCAGAGAAATTACTGCCTATGTTCCCCCTTCTAGGATTTTTATGGTTTCGGGTCTCACATTTACATCCTAATTTGTTTTAAGTTTATTTTTGTGTATAGCCTATGACAGTGGTTCTGTTTCACTCTTTTGCATGTAGAGGCCAGTTTTCCCAACATCATTTGTGGAAGAGACTTTTTCCCATTGCATATTTATCCCTCCTTTGCTGAAGCTTCATTGACCATAACACTTAGGTTTATTTCCAGGCTTTCTATTCTGTTCCATTGATCTATATGTCTATTTTTTGCCAGTACCATACTGTTTTGACTACTACAGGTGTGTAACATGACTTGAAATCTAGAATTGTGATACCTGCAGCTTTGTTCTTCTTCTTCAAGATTGCTTTGGGTCTTCAGGAGTCTTTGGTGGTTCCACAGAAATTTTAGGACTGTTTGTTCTAGCTCTGTGAAAAATGCTATTGGTATATTCCCAGGGATTGCATTAAATGTGTACATTGCTTTGGGTCATAAGGACATTTTGATAGTATTTGTTTCTCCAATCCATGAGTATGGAGTATCTTTCCATTTCTTTGTGTCGTCTTCACTTTCTTTCACTGTTTAATACTTTGAAGAGTAGAGGTCTTTCACCTCTTTAAATTTATTCCTAGGTATTTCATTATTTTTGGTGCTGTTGTAAATGGGATTGTTTTCTTAATTTCTCTTTCTGCTGCTGCATAATTAGTGTATACAAGTGCCACCAATTTCTGTATATTGATTTTGTAGGCTGCAACATTAATGAATTTATTTATCTGTTCTAGTAGTTTCTTTGGTAGAGCCTTTGGGATTTTCTATACATATTATGTCACCTGCAAATAATGAAAATTTTACTTCTTCCTTACCAATGTAGATGCCTTTTATTTCTGGGGCACCTGGGTGGCTCAGTTGTTTGGACATCTGACTTTGGCTCAGGTCATGATCTCATAGCTTGTGACGTGGAGCCCTGTGTCAAGTCCTGTGTGGACAGCTCAGACCCTGGAGCCTGCTTTGGACTCTGGGTCTCTGTCTCTTTCTGCCCTTTCCCTGATTGGGTTCTCTTTCTCTCCCCCTCAAAAATAAAAATTAAAAAAAAAATTTAGAGGCCTTATTTCTTTTTGTTGTCTGATTGCTGTGGCTAAGACTTCCAGTACTATGTTGAATAAAATTGGTGAGATGGGCATCCTTATCATGTTCCTGACCTTAGGGGAAAAGCTCTCAGTTTGTTACCATTGAGCATGATGTTAGCTGAGTGTTTTTCATATAGGTCTTTATTATGCTAAAGTATGTTCCCTCTAATCCTACTTTGTGGAGGGGTTTTATCATGAATGGATGTTGTACTCTGCCAAATGCTTTTTCTGAATGTACTGAAACAATCATATGATTTTTATCCTTTCTCTTATTGATGTGATATATCACATTGATTTGAGAATATTGAATCACCTTGCATCTCAGGAATAAATTCCACTTGATCATGGGGAATGATTTTCTTAATGGATTGTTAAATTCAGTTTACTAATATTTTTGTTGAGGATTTTTGCATCTATGTTCATCAGAGATACTGGCCTGCAGTTCTCTTTTTTGTGGTGCCTTTATCTGGCTGTGGTATCAGGGTAATACTGACTCACAGCAGGGGTTGGGAAGTTTCCTTCCTCTTCTATTTTCTGGAATAGTTTGAGAAGAATAGCTATTAACTCTTCTTTAAATGTTTGGTGGAATTCACCTGTGAAACTGTCTGGTCTTGGCCTTTGTCATTGGATTTTATTATTTGAGTCCTCTCTCTCTCTCTCTGTTTTGTTTTTATTTTTGTTTTTTGAGGCATCTGGATAGGGGTTTATCAATTTTGTTGATCTTTTCAAAGAACCAGCCTCTGGTTTTTTTGATTTGTTTGTCTGTTTGTTTGTTTATTTTTAGTTCCTACCTGTAACTCCAGGTAAATTTACTCAACATTTCCTTTGCTTGTTGACCCACTCAAAACTTTTCAAAGTTGTAAACCATGCCTTCAGGGGACAAGACTGCATGCTGCTTACCAGGCATCACTCATTAGATAATTTTCTTCCTTTCTGTAAACACTCCTGTATCACATTCTAAGTTACCATGAATAGCATTGATTTTAATTTCTTTAAATTTATTTAATTTAATTCATATTTCTAATGAGGAGAACTCAGACCATAGGAAGATATATTATATTTTAGTTTTCCCATTAACTCACTCTTTGACCTTTGGAAGACCGTTAAGTTCTCTGCTCCTCTACTGGTTTTAGTATAGATTAAACGTTTTCTAAAATCCCTTTCCCTCTCAAGTTCTAGAGTTCTACATTTTGTAGTATATTGTAATTATGATGATTAATTCCATGATATCAAAGGGTTTTAGTGTTTATACTTATTTTGGCACTGTTAAATACAGACACTGTATTAGAATAAAACAAAATCTATGAAATAACCAGCAGCTTCAATGTTCACATAAAATACTTCAAAAAACATAGCAAAAGGTGAAGTTACCCTGGTTCAATGAGTTACGCTATAAAATTTTTGAGTAGCAAGAACTGGGGGAATTATGAGGCATCCACTAATTCAGAATATAAAATATACGATATAGTTTCTTAATGGTTTCTTTTACTTCATCTGGGAAAATTATTATTTAACTTCAATAGAGCTTTGATAAATAATATTTAAAATGATTAAAAATCATACACCCCATTTAAGAAACTCTATAGATAATGATCTACAATTCACTTGTGCTTAATTTTTTATACTGACCTGTGAAAACTGGAAAAGTATAATAAATTATTTCTTGTAATTATTTTACTCTTTTATTTGCAGACTACATTTATCCTACTAAGAATACTGGAAAGCAATCAGAAACAATTTCATTAAAGCCATCTTCTCTGGAATTTTAGATGAATAGGATGTTTGAATAGCTATGTCTTCTAGATATTTGAATGTATGAAACATTCAGCAACAAAGGAGAGAAAACAAAAATTTTTCACTTAGGTTGAATGGAAGCCTTCTTGAATATATCAGGTACTCATTTGGTACTTTTAGAAAAATCAGGGAGTCACAAATATAACTAAACTTGGGCTTACTTATGCCAAGTCATTATTTCTTTATCAATGACTACAAGCTTTCTGCATCATGAAGGTGTTCTAAGGACTCTATAGATGCTTACGTCTCTGCATTAAGTACCCTTAGATTATAATGCTTCTAGACTTTTCCCTGAAATAGATCTGTATTATATATGTCACATATATAACACTCTACTATCTATAGATCTATATACATCTATGCAGATATATACCTTCGCTTTACAATAGAGTATAAAATATCAATTCCCTCTAATTAAAATCAACAAGTATACAAGGCAAAATGAAAGCAGCACACCACAACTACTCTATAGATGTTAGTTATCATTACTACTATCTAAAAAAAAAATAATGTTTATTTATTTTTGAGAGAGAGAGAGAGACAGCATGCGTGGGGGAGGGGCAGAGAGAGAGGGAGACACAGAATCTGAAGCAGGTTCCAAGCTCTGACCTGTCAGCACAGACCACGACATGGGGCTCTAACCCAAGAATTGTCAGATCATGAAGTTGAGCTGAAGTCTGGCGCTTAACTGACTGAGTCACCCAGGCGCCTCTAGTACTATTTAATAACTATAGAAAGCGTGACAGCTTATACTGATCCACTTATTTCTTTTTAACATGCTATTGTTCTGTTGTAAAAAAAAAATAGCAAACAATTTGAACTATGTTGAAATGATTAGGTTTGAAGTAAAAAAAAAATCGTGGGTTTAGTCCTGGATATGTTACTTAATTGTTGTGTTAATTTCATTAGCTTCATTATCCCTCTGAGCTTGCCTTACATATCAAGTACAAAAAATAATATGTACCTCAAAGATTTATTAGAAGTAAATTAAAAATCAATTTGAGAACAATTAAAATAAAAGAACAAAATGATGATTACCAGAGGGGAGGTGTGTGGGGGAAAAAAGGGGAAACGGGGATGAAGATTAAAGAGTATACTTACCATGATGAGAAAAATAAAGATAACATGAAAGAAAATCAACTTGATAAAAGTATGTGAATTGGACTGTCGCATAGAAGGCACTCAATAAGAGCTAGCTGAACCTGAAATAATAATAATAATAATAAAAGGTTGCATCTTGAAACACAAACATCTGTAAATATTTGTGATATTCCAGGCCATATGTTCTACATCGCTCATCACAGAAATAGGACCAAATCCCACTAAGAAACTCATCAATGAATGTGTTTACTGTAACTGAGAAAGCAGAGGAGAGAGTGTACTAGAATATTTACTTGGGGTCAGGAGAGTGTCCTGCACTACTGAAAAAACTCTTTGCATAATTATAATAAATTTCTGTATTTAAAAAAAATTCATTATAGTTAATAAAGCAGATACAAAATAAACGTCTGCAATGTTTCCTCTCCTATGGGAAAAGGAAAAGAAAATACAGTGAGAAAGTAGTTCGAATTCTACAGTTAATATGATATAAAACACATGTATCAGTCAAGAACCTATTACAAACATAAGTGAAGTTATACCATGACCAAAACCTTACTAGGGTTACATATGTAAAGACATCCCAAAATATTCTTATTCAATTCTCATCATTTATGAGACTACTTAAGTTTCATAGATAGAAACTTTGTTTTGGCAAAAGCTCAAGTCACCATTCCTTTTGTAACCTTGAAGGAAACTGTGGTCATCTGTTTGTTGCTACTGGCTACCTAGCTCAAGGCTATGTTAAAAAAAAAAAAAAGTCATTTTGACAGGTCTTGGTGATAATCACCAAACTCAAGGCTCCCTTTTTTAAACTGTATTGAGATTATGCAAAATAGAGTCACTTAATTTAAAAAAAATAAGTGATATTGATGGTATTCCAATAAATTTGAATGAAACTATGAGCTTGAATATTGTTCAGTAACAAGTTATTGAATTAGGTTTAGAGACTCCTAATTACCTGTAAAAAATGCCCCTCTCCCTTATCAAGACACAAATTATGTGAAAAAATTAATGTTAAATACCAAGTAATAGTCCCAAAGGCCCTTCATTCCATACTCTGGTCTATACGTTGCCAAAATGTAATATTTCGGCCAGACCAAAGAGCCAAACAGGTATTTTGGACATGGAAGAGGTGCGGAAGAAGGAAGGAGGCTATCCAAATTCTTAAGTAATGTCAACTTGTATAGCAGCACTTTCACTTGGCAGATATATTTGCCACTTTAAATATATCCAACCTGAAACTTCAAGGGACAAGCATCAATATTTTTGCTTATTTTATATATTTTTAAAATTCAAACTAAAATGCAGTCATTGGCATGGAAAACTGATGTTTAAAAAATGTTTGTATTTTAGACTTGCTAAATGAGAATAAAGCCCCTAAAAATGACTTTATAAGCAAAACAGCAGGGGGGATCAAATATTATCCAGTCTATATTAAAGATGAATTTAGGGGGAATATTTTCATTGTGAGAAGACTGAACAATATTTTGAATCTTGTGAGGAAATCCTTTTCTCACTGATCATCAATCTTTTAAAAATAATCTGCAGGAGGGTTTTCAGATTTCAGTTTCCATTCATTTGCCAATATAACTTCTAGAAAATCACTTTAGAGAAAATCCGGGTAAAATGTCTCTCTGCTTACTATAAATTTAGTAAGCAGACTTTTTGGGTCTCTGCCCATTTGTATCAATGTAGCTTTCAGAATGTTTTTTTTTTTCCTCTGTACTTCTGAAATGAAAAATGAATCATCATGGTAGATTTGCATGTGAAAGGGACTGCACTGTCCCTAATCTTCTACCTGATCCATGATATAAAGTCAGAAGACTCAGTTCACTTGGAAATTCTTAAAGGTATCAACTACTATACGTAGCTGGATTTACTTTAAAATGAAAATTTAAGTTTCAGTGATATATGACTGAGATCCTGATTTATTTCAATTCATACAACTAGGTAATTAAATCATTCTCTAGCTGATGAGAAAGAAACACATGAACATGGGGGAAAAAAGAGAGGCAAACCAAGAAATGAACTCTTAACAATAGAAAACAAACCGAGGGTTGTTGGAAAGGAGGTGGCCAGGGAGATGGGTTAAATAGGTGATGGGTATCAAGGAGGGCACTTGTTGATGAGCACATATAAGTCACGAATCACTCAATTCTACACCTGAAACTAATATCATACTGTGTGTTAACTAACTGAAATTTAAACAAAAGTTTGGAGATAAAAAAAGAAACAAATCGCTCATGCTTCACACACATATATTCTCATTTTCATTTAAAATTTTTAATTTTTAAAATAATTTTTTGGAATTCACTTGCTCAGTTATAAGTCCCACAGTATTTTGGAAATATTAATACAACTCTGAAGAACAGGGACTTTGATGCCCAAAGGGTTTCAGTCAAGCATTGTATCTGCCATTAACTAGCTGTCTGACCACCAGCAAATAACTTCCATCAATCCATTGATAGATATAGATAGATAGATAGATAGATAGATGATAGATAGATAGATAGATAGATATAATAAAGATATCTCACAAGGTGTGGCTCAGGCTTAAATAAAATAATTTATTTTAAAAGTGTTTAGGAAACTGTAAACTATAATGGAAGATATCAGTTGTTACTATTTTTTTTTCTAGTCAGATAAAGTAGAAAGTAGGTATTTCTTTTAAAATAAGTTATTCAAATGTCTTGGGTCAACTGCCTCTTGAATTTATAATTAAAAAAGAAGGAAACATTTTGCTTTTCAACAGTTATCAATGGAAAACATTTCACTCAATCTCAAAATATAATTTCCACAGATATTTTATTGGGTAGGATACTTTTTAAAAGCTCTAAAATAAGAATATGGTGGTAATGGAAAACAATGTTGAGTATCAACACTGAATAGGCACAAACAGCACTTCCGTAATTAGACATACTTAGACATGTAGCTAAAGAAAATATACCTCTGGGACAAACTCGAACTGCTGTTACTATTTTCAAACAAATATGGGACTCAAAAATACCTATTTCCGTGCTGATATTAAATGTCTCACCATGTTTCCATTATAAACCCTTCTTTTAGGAGTTTATAACGGCCATAAAAAGTCACTTCAGGCACTCCTTAGCATCCAAAAAAGCTATTACAGCCTCCTGAGAAAATAATAAGCACATTTACAGAATATAGAATAATAAGCATATTTATAGAATAAATATTGATATATTGTGTTTACCTATTTTTAAAAACGCACTTGTGACAACTAATCTCCTTTATCAATTTGCTGAATCATATTACATTTTTTAGTTCCATTAACCTAAAAGGAGAAATACAATTAAATTCAGTGTCCTTTCAATTGTTTCTAAATACGATTAATCTCGTGTCAACAAAGTATCACCGTAATTCAAAATTTGCTTCCTGGCCTCTAAAAAAATAAATAAATAAAATCAAGAAAAGAGCCAATCCCCTTCAGTGGTAAAAAAAAAAAAAAAAACCTCATATTTATTTTTCTGAATTTTATTTTTATGTTATTATTGATGAGAATTGCTATTATAAAAATTGTGTGCCATCAAAAATCCTATTGTATTAAAGAAATTTAGAGACTTAATAAGAAGTATACATGTTGTCTTAGGATGATTTCTTTAGAATCAAGAAGGCTTGAAACCCATGAATGGTTTATTCAGGTAAAAGACCATCCATTTTTTTTTTCTGCAGTTAATCACATACAGCACACACCTCTTAGGCTGTATTTCAAATATCAAAGGACTCTCTTGCAAAGAAAATGTCTTTATTATATTTTATTTGATAATGTAGTCTTAAGATTCTAATTCTCTCACAGGATATTTTTAATCTTAACTGCTGAAAATTTCTCCCCATTAAGGCATTTAAAGTGCTTACTCCTGTGATGTTTCTGTATGAGTCTGTCATTAAAAGTGCTATAAATAGAATTCTCCTCAAAATATAATAATAATAATGAGAAGAAGAAGAACAAGAAGAAGAAGAACAAGAAGAGATGATGAAGGAGAAAGAGGAGGAGGAGTTGTTGTTGAAGTAGTAGTAATAGCAGCAGCAGTAATATTGTAATAAATACTAACAGCAAGCACCCTTTACTGATTACTTTCTCTATCTCTGGTAGGGTATAATGTTCTTTGTATGCATTATGTCATTAAATCCCCCAAATTACTCGAAAAGATCAGTGCATATTTTGATGGGAAAACTACTCTCTAAAGAACAAAATGACTGATACAATATTACGTAGCCAATCACTGGCAGTGCTGGGACTCAAATTTTGTTCTGAAGATAAAACCTATGTTTGATGATCATGCTCTACATATCTCTCTATTCTAGAAGAAGACCATTACGCTTTTGTAAACTAAGGGTTCTGACAACAGAACCAGTACAGCAGACCCAAGTAATAGATGAATAACTAGATGGCAAGATAGCCACATGGCTCGAGTGTAAACAAAACTATAGAATATCTCTATTTTTTTTTCAAACTCAGAATACATTTTTTGTCACCGTAGAAATTAATCTTTAAACGTACTACAAACTTGGTATTCTAGTCTGAAATGTAAGATGAAAAGTAAGGCCTATCGTTAAAATAAGTGATAAAGAATAGTGCTGTTTATCTTTTGAAATCAGCAATAGAATATTAATTACATGAAAACTGATAAAATTATCTGGCATTTAAGAAGTTGTAAATGGCTTCATAACTCTCACAGTTCTAAATATTATAAACATAGGTGCTCAAATATCATGTGGTCCATAATTAGTATATGAAAGCCAATGACTCTAGTTATGGATAATTTTTTTATGTAACTGTGTAATTACTCCTAGCAGTTCATAAAATTGGTTTGGAAATATTTTGAAAGACTTAGAAAGAGCTCTACATCTTTTAACTCCTGAGACTGTGATTCCATTTCAAGGTGGACTAAAATTCATCAAGGAGAATTTCTGAAAAAAAGTGAACTGAAATCAGTGGTATTTCCTACAATGATGATTATATTAAAACCACTGACATGCATTTATAATGCCTCCAATTTTTGAATTCGCTACATGGACATACACTAAAAATAAAACTCTTGAGTTCCTCTTATTACTGTCTCTCCTACAATATTCTCCTCTTAATAAATGGTAACTTTACTCTCCTACTTGCTCAGGCTCAAATATTTAAATTTCTTACTTCTCTTTCACATCCCATTTAAATCAATCAGCAGACCTCATTAATATCACTTTCAAAATGTTCCAAAATTTACCCACTTCATTCACAACCATCACATTTGTGCAACCAATGTCACTCCCTGCCTGTAGTTGACCAAGAGTCACCTTACAGCTCTTGCCACTTAAATCCTCACCCCATTCAGTCAGACTCCCATGCAGAAATCAAAGCTGCCCTGTTTAAAACTTGACAAACTCCACCATTCAGTAAAACTTAACCCTCATCCCTATCTCTAAGTCCACATGTGGCCTGGAGCCCTGCTCTTCTGTCCTCATTCTCCCTGTCCCCATTTTTCCATTCGATCACTCTGTTCCTCCACTCTGTCTCCTCACTTTGAATACTAAGCCTGGATCTGTTCCTGGGCCTTCATGCCAGGTCTCCTCCGTGCTCAAAATACTCTTCCTACAGATTTCTGCATGTCACACTTTTTCTAAGTCTCTGTTCAAATGTCACTTAGCAAAAAGCGTTCTCTGACCTCCCTTATACAAGTTAGCGACATCACATTCCAACTGAAAGCTTTATTATATTACTACTCTAGGCATTCTGTTACACATATTATATTCGTGATTTCATAATCCTCAAAATATTTGTACGAATTAGGTTTTATTTTTTCTCATTTATACTGGAGGCTAGAGAACTTAAGTAACTTACTAAGCTTTACACAACACACCTAGACACATGGCTAAGATTCGAACTGGATCTCCAGATTCTTCAGCTCTTGTTCTTCACCATCCACCTAGTCCCATTTATTCTTTAGGACTCTCCCAATTTTACAAACAGGGGTGTGAGGGTCAAGATTTAAGATAATTTTCCAAGAACACATAGAAAGTAAGTGGTAGAACAGAGATTTTAACACAGGTCAATCAAATCTGGTGATTACTCCCCTGCATCACTCTGTGTTCTTAAGGAAGACATGTTGCCAATCAAGTGCCAAAGAGAAGGCATTTGTTCACTCTGCATGAATTCTGGGTTTTGTCTTTCCTTACCCAAGGTCATGTGAGTAAATGCTCATTCTACTCCATAATTTGGCTGGTGTAGAAATGTAAGTATATGTATGAAATAGAATATTATCAACATTAATTTTATCCTGAAATTACTTACATTGAGATTTATTATTTCTATTGATTTTTCCTTCATTTATTTCCTAATATTCTATCCTCTTAACAGCATAACTGCTCTAATTAGTGTTCATACTATACTATACTATACAAATCAGTGTTCATACTATACTATTAAATTAAAATCCCTATTAAATAATAACTCAGATATCCTTTACATATACTTTTAACTGTGATACAGAGCATATTGTTTTAGAATCTTTGTAATGAACCATTGCACTAAAGGCGTAACATAACTTCTCTTTTACTGTTTGTGTATTTAGTGAAAGATGAAGATCAACTGCCAAATTATACATTTGCTTTATATGTAAATCAGCCTTTCCATGTTTAACTGTATTTAATAATTGTCATGGGTCAAAATGCCCTTTATATGATGGAATCAAATATAAACTAACACAAAAGGCATAAATTTACTGACCTACTGCTGGTAAATCTATATCCAACACAAAGAACCAATCAACCACAAGCAATAATTTGATAGTATTAGACAGTCATTTAAATAGAACTTGGTTACAAGATTAATATCTCCTGCTCTAAGTATAAATGTTTCAGTTTGTCTTAGCATTTATCCAGTAGTAGGAAAAAGAAAAAGTTCTATTTTGACAAAATTCTGTATTACCGATATTATTTTATAATCAGACTTGCATTACAGATAATTAGGAGTGTCTTTGGTGTCTAATTAGTATAGTCTCATGTCAGCATACACAAAAAGGAATATTGTACATAATTTTAAGTCAGTATTACTAATAAAAGTTTTATTCCATTCCCCTCAAAGCCATCTCAAATTAAATAACATTTTGCAAATAGTTTGAAATACCACTAGTATTTAGTATTACTGAGATTTGACTTTTATCTAATAAACCTCAAACTCCTGTACTTTTTTAAGAATCCAGATTTAAGATATTATTGTCACCACAGCTACTATTTACATGGGTTAAGAGAAAAGGGATATGTACTTGAACTGAAATATACCACAGACTAGTTTTATGCATAGTCAACACAGTTTCATGAATTTCCTAGTCCAAACTATCTGTAGGGATGAGAAAAGTGGTTGAGTCTACTACTGACAGTACAAACAGTAAAAATTTGCTACCTCCACATTAAAGGGTAAAACTAGAATTACAAATTTGTAAAGTAACCAGGCTAAGTGATTTATAGTCATACAAAGTGCATCTGAGAGATATGAAATCAAAACCTGATGCTTTGTTGTAATGTGAAATTGCTGCGGAAGTAACATTCCTGTGTGCGTAGCATATGGTGGGAGATAAGTAAATGTTTGTTGAATGAATGTACGAATGGATGGAGTGGCTTCACTGTACAAGAAAGCCATGCATCACAAAAGTTAAGGGGCATTGAAAGAAATAGGCTTTTACAAAGCCACTGGATTAAACCATCATTAACCTCACCCCACTATCCATCTACTGTGCTGGAGATGTAACTGATTTCTTGATAATGAAGTATTCCAGTCATCTCTGCTAAAATTGTGAGTAGAGGAAAAACAAACTCTTAAGCAGGCTAGAAAGCTGTATCTGACCCTTGAGTATGAAGTTTGTTGAATCTAGTATAATCAGTTTCACTAACTCTGTATTAAGCAATACTACTATGGTAACTAGTAGTATTTTTTTTTTTTTTTACTTAAAAAGACAGTCATATATCTAATTCCATTTGTTTTGTTATTGTTCAATAAGTGAAAAGTTAACAATTTTTTTAATAAGTGATTTGAAACAAGTATATCTGCGGGATAATGTAAGAACTCAAAGCCTAAAACAATTAAATATTCTTATATGACTAAAAAGTATTACCTAAGAGTCTTTTCAACTTGGAGCACCTGGGTGGCTCAGTCAGTTAAGTGTCCAGCCCTTGGTATTAACTCAAGTTGTGATCTCACAGTCATGGGATTGAGCCCCATTATGGTACTCCGTGCTGAGAGGAGCCTGCTTGGGATTCTCTCTCTCCCTTTGTCTCTGCCCCTCTCCTACCTCTTTCTCAATCTCAAAATAAATGAACAAACAAAAGTCTTCTCAACTTGAGGTATTTAAGCCATTTCCTTATTCTATTTATTTTACTTTAAAAAAATATATATATACATATATACAAGTTTCAGTTAACTTGCTTTTATTTTCTTTAATTCAGTTTATTTTATTTTATCTTATTTTACATTTATTTATTTTGAGAGAGAGAAAGAGCATGAGTGTTGGAGGGGCAGAGAGAGAAGGTGAGAGAGAATCCCAAGTAGGCTCCATGTTGTTAGCATAGAGCCTGTCTCTGTACTCAAACCCATGAAGCAAGAGATCATGACCTGAGCTGAAACCAAGGGTTGGATGCTTAACCAACTGAGCCACCAAGATGCTCCATTAATTCAGTTATAATATTTTATTTCTATTTGCCTGTTGGGTTTAAATAACTCACATTTCTCCAGTGTGAAAATTAAAACTGACCATAATGTTCATATAAATGCTAAAAAAATGGTAATGTAAATAGATGACCACTTTACTGTTTATGAGGATAAAGCTGACTTTCTAAATTATTTTATTATGCATATTTATTTGAATCTTGATGTCTTACATCCAGTTCTTCTCTATTAAAGATGGAGTAAATATAGCTGGATGAGACAGACAAGGGAACTTAGTGTTCCAGTTTGCAACAAGCACTTACTTGAACAACATTCTTGAAATCTCTGTATACCTTTCTGACTTGCTTATGATTTCAACCAAACTTTTAACTAAGGTAACCTAAAATAGTTAGGTTTAAAATAAATGCATTATAATAAACAAATTTTATAAGTTAAAATATACTGTGACCTTTATTTCTTCATTATTTTGAAACAAATCTATTAACTGTTCAGTTTCTATTTGTTTTCTTATGTTGTTGTTGTTGTTTTTTGTAAACAATGGGTACAGAATTTCTTAAGAATTTTTTATTCTTTGCCTAGAGTTAAATTATTTGTATCCAACTTGCAATTCTTTCATTATAGCATCCCCAGTAAGGTTTTAAAAAAAAAATTGGGGGAAGAGAGGCAGAGGGACATACAGAAGGACAGACAGAAAATCCAAAACAGGCCCCATGCTATCTGCATAGAGCCTAAGGTGGGGCTCGAACTGACAAACCGTGAGATCATGACCTTAGCCGAAGTTGGATGCTTAACTAACTGAGCCACCCAGGCACCCAACCCCCAGTAATTTTTTTTTTTGCATGTTCAAAAATATTTGCTTAATATTGATAGATTTGTGTCCAAATAATATTTTGGCTGATTATAAATTTGGGGGGTTACCCTTTATATATTTAATAATTTTACTGGTAAATTTTTCCTACTACCATCTAGAATTGTTTGTGAGAAGTCAGACCAACCAGACCAACCAGAACTATATTTCTTTAGGGGCACCTGATGGCTGAGTCAGTTAAGCAACCAACTCTTGATTTCGGCCTGCGTCAGATCTCATGGCTCTTGAGATGGAGCACGGTGCCAAGCTCTTTGTTGACAGGCTGACACTTGAAACAAATGATCTGTTGGTATAAGTGAAAAAGTGGTTGAATCACAGCAACTTAATTGGTTCAAACTAATCCTACAGGTAGGCATAAATTTTGCTGTGGAAAATGTTTGGAAATTCTAATTCTCTCCTTCAGAGCTTGAACTGAACTGAAAGCTTCAGCTTCATGAACTGAAAGGAACAACATTAAATGCTGACTTTCTTTAAGGCAATGCTCCAGGATCTTTAGTCATTAAACTTTACGTGTAATTAAGTACTAAACAAAAATCTTCTGACAATATTTAAATAGTTGTGCATTTAATACAATAATTAAGTTGTATCTATATTACTAAAGAATTGATTAATTCTTAAGAAAAAGATGTACATGTTGATTTATATGACATTTCTCATAAAAACTATACTAAACCAAAATAAAATACTTGTATGTTACCATAGGAAAGCCACGTGAACACACAGTGTAGCTATGGCATAAGAGAGCACGTGCTTATTGTCTTCACTTGCACATTTATACAGTTATCTATAACTATACCCTTTGCAATGTCTTGACATTTATTAACTGTGAAAGGTTATGCTAGATATTCTTCAGTGGAAAATGAAGTGCTTGCTGAGAAACATCAGAATGACGATGTCTCTTCTAAAATTTACCCATCTGCATTTCTGTTGATACAAACAGAGCTCAATATGCTTTCATCTGGAGGAATTAGGGGAAGATAGTGGCATAGGAGGATGCTGGGCTCACCGCGTGTCCTGCTGATCACTTAGATTCCACCTACACCTGCCTAAATAACCCAGAAAACCGCCAGAAGACTAGCAGAACAGAGTTTCTGGAGCCAAGCGCAGACGAGAGGCCCACGGAAGAGGGTAGGAAGGGCGGAGAGGCAGTGCGCGCTCCACGGACTGGCCGGAGGGAGCCTCCGCCGGAGGGGCGGTCCGCCGGCCAAGCAGAACCCCTGAGTCTGGCTTGCAAAAGCGGAGGGGCCGGACGGAGTGTGTTCCGAAAGTGAGCGGGACTTGACATCTGGAAGGTTATAAGCTAACAGCTCTGCCAGGAGAACGGGAGGGCTGGAGGACAACGGAGGGAGAGTTGTTGAGCCCTGGACGACAGAGCGCAGCTTGGCAGGGAACAAAGGCGCTTGCCAGCGCCATCTCCCTCGCCCATCCCCCAGCCAAAATCCCAAAGGGAACCGGTTCCTGCCAGGGAACTTGCTTGCACCGTGCAAACACCCAACACTGTGCTTCTGCAGATCCATCACTCCGCTGGGTCTGACTCCCTCCCGATGCCACAGGGCCCCTCCCGAAGCGGATCTCCGAAGGAAAAGGGAGCTGAGCCTGCCCCTCCTGACCCCTGTGCACCTTGCCGATCCACCCCCGCTAATATGCCAGATCCCCAGCACCACAAGCCTGGCAGTGTGCAAGTAGCCCAGACGGGCCACGCAACCCCACAGTGAATCCTGCCCCTAGGACAGGGGAAGAGAAGGCACACACCAGTCTGACTGTGGCCCCAGCGGTGGGCTGGGGGCACACATCAGGTCTGACTGCGGCCTGCCCACCAACTCAAGTTATTCAAGACAGCACAGGGGAAGTGCCCCGCAGTCCTGCACCAGTCCAGGGACTATCCAAAATGATGAAACGGAAGAATTCCCCTCAGAAAAATGTACATGAAATAACAACAGCTAACAAACTGATCAAAAATGATTTAAACAATATAACAGAAAGTGAATTTAGAATAATAGTCATAAAATTAATCGCTGGGCTTGAAAACAGTATAAAGGACAGCAGAGAATCTCTTGCTATAGAGATCAAGGGACTAAGGAACAGCCAGGAGGAGCTAAAAAAGGCTATCAATGAGCTGCAAAATAAAATGGAGACAACTACAGCTCGGATTGAAGAGGCAGAGGAAAGAATAGGTGAACTAGAAGATAAAATTATGGAAAAAGAAGCAGCTGAGAAAAAGAGAGATAGAAAAATCCAGAGGTATGAGGGGAAAATTAGAGAACTAAGTGATGCACTAAAGAGAAATAATACACGCAAAATTGGTATTCCAGAGGAGGAAGAGAGAGGGAAAGGTGCTGAAGGTGTACTTGAAGAAATCATAGCTGAGAACTTCCCGGATCTAGGGAAGGAAAAAGGCATTGAAATCCAGGAGGCACAGAGAACTCCCTTCAGACGTAACTTGAATCGATCTTCTGCATGACATATCATAGTGAGACTGGCAAAATACAGAGAAAATTCTGAAAGCAGCTAGAGATAACGTGCTCTAACATATAAAGGGAGACCTATAAGACTCGTGACCAATCTCTCTACTGAAACTTGACAGGCCAGAAAGGAATGGCAGGAGATCTTCAATGTGATGAACAGAAAAAATATGCAACCGAGAATCCTTTATCCAGCAAGTCTGTCATTTAGAATAGAAGGAGAGATAAAGGTCTTCCCAAACAAACAAAACCTGAAGGAATTCGTCACCACTAAACCAGCCCTACAAGAGATCCTAAGGGGGATCCTGTGAGACAAAGTACCAGAGACATCCCTACAAGCATGAAACCTACAGACATCACAATGACTCTAAACCTATATTTTTCGATAATAACACTGAATGTAAATGGACTAAATGCACCAACCAAAAGACATAGGGTATCAGAATGGATAAAAAAACAAGACCCATCTATTTGCTGTCTACAAGAGACTCATTTTAGACCTGAGGACACCTTCAGATTGAGAGTGAGGGGATGGAGAACTATTTATCATGCCACTGGAAGTCAAAAGAAAGCTGGAGTAGCCATACTTATATCAGACAAACTAGACTTTAAAGTAAAGGCTGTAACAAGAGATGAAGAAGGGCATTATATAATAATCACAGGGTCTATCCATCAGGAAGAGCTAACAATTATAAATGTCTATGTGCCGAATACAGGAGCCCCAAATATATAAAACAATTACTCACAAACATAAGCAACCTTATTGATAAGAATGTGGTTATTGCAGGGGACTTTAACACTCCAAGTACAGAAATGGATAGATCATCTAGACACATGGTCAATAAAGAAACAAGGGCCCTGAATGAAACATTGGATCAGATGGACTTGACAGATATATTTAGAACTCTGCATCCCAAAGCAACAGAATATACTTTCTTCTCGAGTTCACATGGAACATCCTCCAAGATAGATCACACACTGGGTCACAAAACAGCCCTTCATGAGTATACAAGAAATGACATCATACCATGCATACTTTCAGACCATAATGCTATGAAACTTGAAATCAACCACAGGAAAAAGTCTGGAAAACCTCCAAAAGCATGGAGGTTAAAGAACACCCTACTAAAGAATGAGTGGGTCAACCAGGCAATTCGAGAAGAAATTTAAAAATATACGGAAACAAACGAAAATGAAAATACAACAATCAAAACGCTTTGGGATGCAGCGAAGTCAGTCCTGAGAGGAAAATACACTGCAATCCAGGCCTATCTCAAGAAACAAGAAAAATCCCAAATACAAAATCTAACAGCACACCTAAAGGAACTAGAAGCAGAACAGCAAAGGCAGCCTAACCCCAGCAGAAGAAGAGAAATAATAAAGATCAGAGCAGAAATAAACAATATAGAATCTAAAAAAACTGTAGAGCAGATCAACGAAACCAAGAGTTGGTTTTTTGAAAAAATAAACAGAATTGATAAACCTCTAGCCAGGCTTCTCAAAAAGAAAAGGGAGATGACCCAAATAGATAAAATCATGAATGAAAATGGAATTATGACAACCAATCCCTCAGAGATACAAGCAATTATCAGGGAATAGTATGAAAAATTATATGCCAACAAACTGTACAACCTGGAAGAAATGGACAAATTCCTGAACACCCACACGCTTCCAAAACTCAATCAGGAGGAAATAGAAAGCTTGAACAGACCCATAACCAGCGAAGAAATTTAATCAGTCATCAAAAATCTCCCAACAAATAAGAGTCCAGGACCAGATGGCTTCCCAGGGGAGTTCTACCAGGCATTTAAAGCAGAGATAATACCTATCCTTCTTAAGCTATTCCAAGAAATAGAAAGGGAAGGAAAACTTCCAGACTCATTCTATGAAGCCAGTATCACTCTGATTCCTAAACCAGACAGAGACCCAGTAAAAAAAGAGAACTACAGGCCAATATCCCTGATGAATATGGAAGCAAACATTCTCAATAAGATACTAGCAAATCAAATTCAACGGCATATAAAAAGAATTAATCACCATGATCAAGTGGGATTCATTCCTGGGATGCAGGGCTGGTTCAACATTCACAAATCAATCAATGTGATACATCACACTAATAAAAGAAAAGATAAGAACCATATGATCCTGTCAATCAATGCAGTAAAGGCCTTTGACAAAATCCAACACCCTTTCTTAATAAAAACCCTCGAGAAAGTCGGGATAGAAGGAACATACTTAAAGACCATAAAAGCCATTTATGAAAAGTCCACAGCTCACATCATCCTCAATGGGGAAAAACTGAGAGCTTTTTCCCTGAGATCAGGAACACGACAGGGATGCCCACTCTCACCGCTGCTGTTTAACATAGTGTTGGAAATTCTAGCATCAGCAATCAGACAACAAAAGGAAATCAAAGGCATCAAAATTGGCAAAGATGAAGTCAAGCTTTCACTTTTTGCAGATGACATGATATTATACATGGAAAATCCGATAGACTCCACCAGAAGTCTGCTAGAACTGATACATGAATTCAGCAAAGTTGCAGGATGCAAAATCAATGTACAGAAATCAGTTGCATTCTTATACACTAATAATGAAACAACAGAAAGGCAAATAAAGAAACTGATCCCATTCACAATTGCACCAAGAAGCATAAAATACCTAGGAATAAACCTAATCAAAGATGTAAAAGATCTGTATGCTGAAAACTATAGAAAGCTTATGAAGGAAATTGAAGAAGATATAAAGAAATGGAAAAACATTCCATGCTCATGGATTGGAAGAATAAATATTGTCAAAATGTCAATACTACCCAAAGCTATCTACACATTCAATGCAATCCCAATCAAAATTGCACCAGCATTCTCTCAAAACTAGAACAAACAATCCTAAAATTCATATGGAACCACAAAAGGGCCCGAATAGCCAATATAATTTTGAAGAAGGAGACCAAAGCAGGAGGCATCACAATCCCAGACTTTAGCCTCTACTACAAAGCTGTAATCATCAAGACAGCATGGTATTGGCACAAAAACAGACTCATAGACCAATGGAATAGAATAGAAACCCCAGAACTAGACCCACAAACGTATGGCCAACTAATCTTTGACAAAGCAGGAAAGAATATCCAATGGGAAAAAGACAGTCTCTTTAACAAATGGTGCTGGGAGAACTGGACAGCAATATGCAGAAGATTGAAACTAGACGACTTTCTCATGCCTTTCACAAAAATAAATTCAAAATGGATAAAGGACCTGAATGTGAGACAGGAAACCATCAAAACCCTAGAGGAGAAAGCAGGAAAAGATCTCTCTGACTTCAGCTGCAGCAATTTCTTACTTGACACATCCCCAAAGGCAAGGGAATTAAAAGCAAAAATGAATTACTGGGACCTTATGAAGATAAAAAGCTTCTGCACAGCAAAGGAAACAACCAACAAAACTAAAGGGCAACCAACGGAATGGGAAAAGATATTCGCAAATGACATATCGGACAAAGGGCTAGTATCCAAAATCTATAAAGAGCTCACCAAACTCCACACCCGAAAAACAAAGAACCCAGTGAAGAAATGGGCAGAAAACATGAATAGACACTTCTCTAAAGAAGACATCCGGATGGCCAACAGGCACATGAAAAGATGCTCAACGTCACTCCTCATCAGGTAAATACAAATCAAAACCACACTCAGATATCACCTCACGCCAGTCAGAGTGGCCAAAATGAACAAATCAGGAGACTATAGATGCTGGAGAGGATGTGGAGAAATGGGAACCTTCTTGCACTGTTGGTGGGAATGCATTTGGTGCAGCCACTCTGGAAAACAGTGTGGAGGTTCTTCAAAAAATTTAAAATAGACCTACCCTATGACCCAGCAGTAGCACTGCTAGGAATTTACCCAAGGGATACAGGAGTACTGAGGCATAGGGGCCCTTGTACCCCAAAGTTTATAGCAGCACTCTCAACAATAGCCAAATTATGGAAAGAGCCTAAATGTCCATCAACTGATGAATGGATAAAGAAATTGTGATTTATATACACAATGGAGTACTACGTGGCAATGAGAAAGAACAAAATATGGCCCTTTGTAGCAACATGGATGGAACTGGAGAGTGTGATGCTAAGTGAAATAAGCCATACAGAGAAAGACAGATACCATATGGTTTCACTCTTATGTGGATCCTGAGAAACTTAACAGAAACCCATGGGGGAGGGGAAGGGGGAAAAAAAAGAGGTTAGAGTGGAAGATGGCCAAAGCATAAGAGACTCTTAAAAATTGAGAACAAACTGAGGGTTGATGGGGGGTGGGAGGGAGGGGAGGGTGGGTGATGGGTACTGAGGAGGGCACCTTTTGGGATGAGCACTGGGTGTTGTATGGAAACCAATTTGACAGTAAACTTCATATATTGAAAAAAAATATGCTTTCATCTGTACATGCAAATTTTCTGGCTTACAAAATACCTTACAATTATTGGGCTCTCATTGGTAAGATAGAAACTGCTACCAAGAAATCAAAAATATATCTCTTTGTGACTTGCTGTTGCCCTATCCTCCCTATAAAGGGTCCTCTTTGTCACTCTAAGAATTGATCCAAATGTGCAGAACATAAAGTAATGAGAAGAAGACATAATCTTCCTAGAGCTCAGGTACCACCACCACTTCTTTTGGTGAAGAAAAAAAAAAAAGAAAGGAAGGAAGAAAAAAAAAAAGGCTGCCAACACTACCAATGTCTATAGCTTCCTTTTCCAAATATCTTTGCTCTTTCAAGATATACTCTTAAATTGACTCAGCTTCAATCTATTTCCAACTCTTCTTTTTTTTTTTTTTTAATTTTTTTTTTCAACGTTTATTTATTTTTGGGACAGAGAGAGACAGAGCATGAACGGGGGAGGGGCAGAGAGAGAGGGAGACACAGAATCGGAAACAGGCTCCAGGCTCTGAGCCATCAGCCCAGAGCCCGACGCGGGGCTCGAACTCCCGGACCGCGAGATCGTGACCTGGCTGAAGTCGGACGCTTAACCGACTGCGCCACCCAGGCGCCCCTCCAACTCTTCTTTTTTAATGTTGTTGTTGCTGTTGTTGTTGTTTTGAGAGGGAGAGAGAGAGCAGGGGAGGAGAAGAGAGACAGGGAGACAGAATATGAGGTAGGTTCTGCATTATCAATGCAAAGCCCAATGTGGGACTTGAACCCATGAACCATGAGATCAAGACCTGAACTTAAGTTGGACACAACCAGCTGAGACACCCAATGCCCCTATTTCCAATTCTCCGGTTCCTTATTTATGATTCTACTTCTACTTCCCCAGTGTCTGGCTCTTATTTCTTTGTATAGTGACTTTCAATTTCCCTTCATGGCCTCTGGCTTCAATGCTATCCCTTAGATTCCCTGGTTTTCCACTACATTTTATAATTTATACACAGAAATGGACCTCTAACAGCCAATCCATTAGTCATAATCCCAAGAAGTACATTTGAGGAGTGGTTCTTATGCATGTCTTTGCCTCTGCCTGATTTTCTTAGCCTTGTCCCAGTCCTGATTTCATTTCCTCCATTCCCTTCACTTCATGCATCCTTCTCTACTCCTCCTCCCTTCAAGCTAATATAGAGTCACTGTTCTTTCTCAAATGACACTTTCCACACATGGAAAGAGCACACATGGCAAGAGCACAGGTATAGTAGACACTCTGGTGATCTCCCCAGACCCCTCCTTGGAAACCGCTCTACTCATTCTTCTAGCTGCTGGAAATACTGACAGTTGACAACAGTTGTGCAGGGGAGAGCCTCTTTGTGTGAGGTCACAACTTCTCCCAAGGAGCAGCTCATATGCATTGACTGGTCAAGCAAGGATAAAAGACTTGGTCCTTTGGTGTAAGGATTACTCTCAAGGGCCATTACAGTTCCAGAGCTCACCATGGAATCAGCTGAAGCCCTTTTTGAGATTTTATTTAAATTCAAATCTTCTCAATCCAATATCCTTTGGCCCCTCACTGATGCTGATTCCAGCAAACTTCTTGCATGCAAACCTCCATATCACAATTCCCGCCCCACCCCTGCCCAGGGAACTTAATGTGAAACAATAGGCTTTGGGGTCAGACAGATCTGAGTTTGAATTTGATCACTTTAACATGCTGTGTAACCCTGAGTTCTTTAGTCTCTTCAGCATCTGTAAGCAAAAAAAATGGTAATATGAGGGCAATGATACTGTGTTTTATGAGAATGACATCACTGAAGCTGTGTAACATGATTCCCTAAAAAAATTACTTCAGTGAAAAATTAAATAATATATTTGTTTACTTGTGTGTGTGGTGGGAGGTGCTTAGAAAATAACAGAACTGAGATTAAAAGTCTGGTTAAGTTATTGCATATATATATATATATATATATATATATATATATATATATAGTCTTGTAGTTTTAATAGACATTCCTTCTTATACTGTGATTATCCAGCACTGCAACTAGAGCCTTTCCTTAGGGATATTTATGATCTAATAAAACCAGCAGTGGAATTTTATATTATCAATAATCCAACTACAAAAATTAGCTAGATACTTAAAGAAAAAAGTAATATCACTTTCTTTTGTGATAATATATTTAAACCACATTTTGCAGAGTAGATGCTAAATAAATTTTATCTTTCATTTTTTAACTTTGGGGAGTTTGAGAAAAATGAGTAGGTAATCAAGCATAAATAACTAAAAATATCTAATTACCATGTTTAAAGTATTATATAATCTAGTCATCTCAGAATCAAAAAGATTCTCACTTTAATTGGACCAAAAAAAATAATTAAAACTAAATAAGCAAACTATTTGACACTGCTGAGTTATCATTATTTTGGCCTGCAAATCTTAAATGCTTTGTAATAGGCAATCTACTTTCTTCAAAGATTTTTTTTTGTCCTAACCTTCCAGAACCTATGAATATATTATTCTACACAGTAAAGAGGACTTTGCAGATTTGATTAAGTCTAGGACTTCGAGATCAGGAGGCTATCTTGGATATCTGGAAAAGGCTAAAGTGATCACAGAAGTCCTTAAAAGTTGGAGGCAGAAGAGAATCAGACGGACATAGGACTAAAAAAGAGGCTAGACTAATATAATGTGAGAACTACGCCTGTCATCGCTGTCTTTGAATATAGAGAAAAGGAGGCTATGCTAGAAAACACCTAGAAACGGATTCTCCTTAGAGCCCATATGCCCAGCGCCTATAGAGAGGAATGCAACCTGGTCAATACCTTACTTTTAATCCAGTGTGTCAAATTTCTAACCTACAGAAATCTAAGATAATACATTTAAGAATGTTTTGTGTTGTTTTAGGCTACTAGGCTTCAGGGGATTTGTTACTGCAGCAAAACAAAGCCAGTACCTCTTCATGACTCATGGGAAGGTTCACAACCATGAGACCAGGTGTAGGGTTTACATGCAGAGACCAAAAGGCTCAACCATGTGGAAAAGAAGGGACCAAGGTTGGGAAACCAATGAAAACATGACATAAATCATTTGATTAAAAATATATTTGATAACAGATCTTCCTTGACTTATGATGAGATCATGTCCAGATAATGCTATTTTACTTGAAAATATTTTACGCCGAAAATGCATTTAACCTAACAGAGATCAGTGCTTAGCCTAACTTTCTTTAAATGTGTTCAGAATACTTACATTAGTTTAAAGGTGGGCAAAATCATCTAATACAAGGCCTATTTTCTAATTAAGCATTTATATCTTATATTGTTTGCTGAATACAATATTGAAATTGAAAATAAGAATTTCTATATGGGTACAGAATGGTTGTAAATATGTCAGTTGGTTGTTTACCTTCAAGATCACGTGGCTGACTGGGACCTGTGCAGGACACTGCCACTACACAGCATTGTAAGAGTAACGTAACACATATTGCTAGCCTCGGAAAAGTCAAAATCGAAAGCAAAGTTTCTACTGAATGCATATCACTTTCTCATACCGTCAAAAAATCCTAAATCAAACCATCATGAGTGGGGGACTGTTTGCCATTGGTTGGGTGTATATAACATCTATGTCATACTTTTTTCACTCTTGCCAGTTGCATTTTCCTGCGCTCGCAATGTGCTCTCTCTTTCCCTCCTCCCCTGAAATTCAGAAAATCATGGTGTTTCCAATCTGTAAACTATTACATTAGGAAAGTTTATTTCTCTACTTTTATATTAGTATTCCTTGTGTGCCTAATATTAATAGCTAGTCAATTCAAACTAGCTCTTGATTTAGATTTTTAACTCTTTTCAACCTCTACCTAACTTAACCTATTTTCCTACTTCTTGACAAATAAGCACTTCTCTCGCTTGCTTTTTTGCTGTTGATATGTATAAAGAAAAACTATAATCATGACTAACCATACAATGATTCATCAGAATAAAAGAAGGCAAATCTCTGAGCTTTATGAGATTTGGACACACAAAAAAATTCAAGATAAAAGGGCAATATGTAGAGGACTAAAGGAAGTTACAGAAAGCCGAGTTCAGTCTCTGCTTCCCATTTGGTCAGTATTAGATGTCAAAAACATTTAAATCTCTAAATCACAGTTCTCTCCTTTGAAAAACTGAGTTGTGCTGACCCAACAGGGTGGTTTTGAGTATACACATAAAGCAATGTGGCAAGTAAATAGAAAAATAAACTTTCAGTAAATGTTAATTATTTTTATTGCAAGAATCAATGACATTAATAAAAAATGCACTGGGAAAGCTTTCAACATCCTATGCAATGTCATATTATCTTCAACGGTCTATTTGCTCATGTCTACACACTGTTCTAATTTATGTTCTTTCTCTCAGGCTAGAGAAAAGTGAAATTAAATGATTTTTACCAATTTGAAAATTTATCTTTACAAATAATATTTGTCTACTGTGTATAATGATATAAAGCAAGTTTTGTTAGTTTACTTATGAAAGCTCTCTATGGAAATGTTTTCTGAGCTTCCAACAGTCCTGTGTAGTTACTGAATTTTGGTATATATTGTACTACTATTTCTTTTCTGGAAATATAGGACAAATGGGTACTCTAACAGATTATGATTTAGAACGATATCCAAGTAATGATGAACAAGAATCATCACTGTTCTCCAGGAGCCAAACACTTCAAGTGGAATTTAATGCCTAATTTACCAATTATAGGTATTAGCATATTAATTTAGAATTATGTAAATTAAAAAATTAATTCCCAATATCAGTGATCATTTTCTATTTATCTTTTGAATGTTTACTGTTTTAAATATTTTTATTTATTTATCTTGAGAGAGCACGCATACATGAGTGCAAGCAGTGGAGGGGTAGACAGAGAGGGAAAGAGAGAATCTCAAGCAGGCTCTTGACATGGGGCTCGATCCCATGAGCGGTGAGGTCATGACCTGAGCAAAAATCAAGAGTCAGATGCTCAACTGAGGGGCGCCTGGGTGGCTCAGTCAGTTACGCATCTGACTTTGGCTCAGGTCATGATCTCGCAGTTCGTGGGTTCAAGCCCCGCGTCAGGCTCTGCGCTGAAAGCTCAGAGCCTGGAGCCTGCTTCAGATTCTGTGTCTCCCTCTTTCTGCCCCTCTCCTGTTCACACTTGTCTCTCTCTATCTCTCAGAAATAAATAAACATTAAAACAAATTAAAAAAAAAGAGTCAGATGCTCAACTGACAGAGCCACCCAGGCACCCCTCTATTTATTTTTAATAGCTCTTTGAACAAATACCACTAAATAAATAAAAGCTAGATATTAAATTAAATAAACTAACATTTATTACAAGAGTTGGATTCATTTGCTGACACTACGGACATTGCTCGTCCTGTGGGCCACAGCTAAGGACTGGAACTTCTTGCTCCTTCTATTCAAAAGCATTTCTGACTCCCCGGACGACAGTCTTGGCATGCCATC
Organism: Felis catus; assembly: GCF_018350175.1. Classification (NCBI taxonomy): domain Eukaryota; kingdom Metazoa; phylum Chordata; class Mammalia; order Carnivora; family Felidae; genus Felis; species Felis catus. The sequence goes on from NC_058369.1 coordinate 107,442,572, forward strand.
CACCTGGGGACAGGTTGGGAGAGCCCAGCCTACTCTCTGGGCTCCTGCCAAAGAACCCACTCTTCTAAAATGCAGTATTTTGTTTTTAACCTAAATTCAATAATTAGATACTTAAATGCTATTAGACGTTCTTTTGCTTTTTCATTTCATTTCATTTTGCATTTCACTCTGTGTGACTTCCCAGTGATTCATTTACAAGTTTTATACCTATTTCTATCGTAAATTCATTCAAGATAGTCTAGCTTTAGCTCAAATTATTGGAGCCCAGACTTTGTCTTCTAGTTTACAGTATCATATTACAAGAAATATTGTAATTAAAAAAAGCAGGTATGAGCCTTGAAAATATTCTAATGAACCTCAGAGTTAAATTACTTAGATGAACTACTAAAAGTATAGCATTGTTAAAATGCTTTCATGGTATTTAATAATTAAGACAACTAATTTCACCTTCCTTAATGAGCTAAACTCATTTGGTATTTGGGCTTTTCATTCTCTGTTTAGATTTCTTTTCTTTTTCTTTTTCTTTTTTTTTTTTTAGTTATTTGTGTGTTCCTGCAGTAAGGAATTGCAACTTCAGCAAACCATAAACTTTATTTTTTATATACAAAATATTTTTTCTGGGACCCAAGACTTAATGATTTATGGAAATGCATTTCATTTTAATTTTTTTTTAATGTTTACTCATTTTTTTTAAATTTTTTTTTCAACGTTTATTTATTTTTGGGACAGAGAGAGACAGAGCATGAACGGGGGAGGGGCAGAGAGAGAGGGAGACACAGAATCGGAAACAGGCTCCAGGCTCTGGGCCATCAGCCCAGAGCCCGACGCGGGGCTCGAACTCCCGGACCGCGATCGTGACCTGGCTGAAGTCGGACGCTTAACCGACTGCGCCACCCAGGCGCCCCAATGTTTACTCATTTTTGAGAGACAGAGAAAGACAGAGCATGAGTCAGGGAGGGGCAGAGAGAGAGAGGGAGACACAGAATCCAAAGCAGGCTCAGGCTCTGAGCTGTCAGCACAGAGCCTGATGCAGGGTTCAAACTCAGGAACCGTGAGATCATGACCTGAGCCAAAGTCGGACACTTAACCGACTGAGCCACCCAGCCACCCCAGAACTGCACTTCAACAACTAAAAACAGTGATTATAATTAAAAATTAAGCTGGAGTTGATTAATTCAGTAACCAATCCATGAGAGTCCAGAGGCTGCTTTTATCTCATTTAGTAATGCAGAATTAACATAAAATTACTTTGATAATTCTAAATCTATTGATGCTTTTGTATTTATTTGAGCTTCCTACACATTTACCTGTTACTTTATTAGTTCCTGGGTTAGAAATGTAAAATTTAGCATAAGCTGAGGAGCAGTAATGACTCTGCAGAAAATGTGCTCCACTCTTACAAGTATGCTAAACATATTCCTTAAAGTTTCTCATTAGAAATTATTTACTTACCAAATGTGATTGCACATGTCAGCTTTGTTTAACTGATTTATTATTTTGATTACATACCTCCTAAATATGTTTTCAACTAAGATAATTGTGTTAATTTGCATCTTGAAAGTAAGCCTTTCAAGACAGAGTTGTCTTTAATAATCTCTGGAGAGCTAAAAAAAATATTTTCAATAATTTATGAGTTTTTTAAGTTAATCCCCCCCTTACTCTTTAACCCCCAAATTATCCCCCCGAGTTCTCTTTTAAACCTTCTTAGGAAATAATAGTAAGATTTTGCCTTAGAGAATTCAGGGAAAGTATTTTAAAGGCAGAATTTACTGGCCTTTAAGTAAGTGAATTATAAGACAAAAAAGAAGCTGAGAGTTTAATATTTCCCCCTTGGCATAAAAAGGATGAAACTTTTAAAAACTCGTTCTTTTTTGCAAGGTTACAAAATGACAAAACTATTAATGTGTCATAATATCTAGATGACAAAGTCTTTGTAATAAATCCTAAAGTATGGTATGTTTCAAAGTTTCCAAACAGAACTTTTATTCCCTCTGGCAAGTATCTATCTAAATCAAAAACAAACAAAAAACAAAAACAAAAACAAAACAAAAAAACAAACAAACAAAAACAAAAAAACCCAAAAACACAACTCAGGGATACTAGAACAAATTAATTCAGACTTGATACATTGCTCATGCAACTTCTCAGTGTAAAGCCAGAACAGCCAGGATTAAGACAACAAGGCTCAAGCTCTGCCTCGTTAGTGGTTTGTAAGTGAGGCTGATGGAGTTGCACTAGTAGGTGCAGAGAGAAAAGCTAGTCATTTAAAAAAAATAAAAAATAAATAAAATAAAACAGTCCAACCAAACATATGACATTTGGAAGAGGACTCAGTTAAGAAACTATCAGAAACATTTCGTTAGTTTTATAGCCATGTTCTAAAAAGGGTAAGAAAAAGGTAAGTAAATCCAAACTCTCGCTTTAAAGGGATATCATCAAGTTAGAACTTTTATTGTTTATTGAGAACAATTTACTGCTGAAACCCTCTAAGTGGTTAACAAAATAATTTAGATAAGAAAAGAAATAAAAATGCAATGAATCTTGCTTGCTGCAGTGACAGAGGTTGGAGCAGTGGTGAGACTTCAATGAACTGCACTTATGAGTGGCCATGAATTACAGATGACAGCATAGTTAGATGCATTATTTCATCTCAAATTAGAGCCAACACTGTGAAGCAAGATGTCCTTCTAGCAATCTTAGTAAGTGTTGGCAGCAAGAATATGTTTCAGTCAAGCAATGCAGTCCTTAAAGAAAGAGACAATTAAGTATCTCATAATTATCTTCTCCATAACTATTAAAAGGAGAGGTTAACCTTTCCAAAATTTAAGATCTAAGTAATAAGAAATGACTTAATATATTCTCTATAGAATGACCTAAGTATATTCTCTAACCTTTAAAAATTTCCAGAATGTTTTTAACATTTCAAATCCTATAATAATGGAGAAATTATATAATAATGAGAAAAGCTTACTTTTTTTTTTAATTCCAGTCTCTTTCTAAGAGTGTCTTGTATTTTATGGAAACATAGCCAGGTAAAATATGTTCAAGGGAAACAAACAAATATTAAAGGGGAGTATGGTTTTCTTAAGGAGGACTTGCTTTTATTACAGGTGCTTATACCCAAACTGCCTCTTTACATTTTTTCTTCATCATACTCACTCCTGAATACAACCTGATATATTGTCAATATTACTTCTATTTCAGTAGGATAGAAAACAAGGCTTCCTATGATATTTGTAAATGTGTGTTTGAGCAGAATTTCCATATATAGGCAATAAATATTTTTATTTCTAGTGAATACTATTAAAAAGATTTTAGATATTAAATGAATAAAAATACGAAAACACCTGTGCTTCCTTCATATATTGAAAAAATAAAATATAACAAACATAACTGAAGCTCTCCATGATCTCCTCTTCACTCATTCACCCCACCTCTCTCCACACAGATAACCACTTTCTACAGTTTGGCATTTCCATTTCCATTTTTTGCTTTCTCTATGTATGCCTGAATCTCTAAAACATATAACAATTTTTGCAGGTTTTAAAACTTTTTGAATATGCTATCAAAGATACATATTTTCCTTACTTGGCTCTTTTAAAACTCATCATTTGAATTTGTGAGATATATTCAAGTTGACAGAGACACATTAAATTCTTAACACTGCTGATTGATATTCTGTTGTTTGAATTTGCTAACACAGTTTACTATTGATCCATTGTTGATAGCACCATAGGTTGACTCCAATTTGCAAGTATAATCAATGAAAAGAGGATTTAACATTCTCAAGCAAGTTTCATGGTACACATGTGAGGACTTCTCTACAATATATAGAAATAGAAGTTGTGGGTCTTAGTATATGCACATCTTGAAATTTACATCTGCTGATAAGGTGCTCTTCAAAGTGTTTCTATCAATATGACTGGTCATCATCTGCCTTTGTTCCTCATGCATGCAAACACTTGGTATTGTCAGGGTTTTAATTTTAATTATTTTGATAGCTATGAAAGAAAGGGAAGCTTTTCATTTGCTTTTTCTTAACAGAATGTACTTGAATAGCTTTTCTTGTGTTTACTGGGTATTCATTTTTTCCTCTTTTAGAATTGCTTTTTTTTCATATCTTTTGCCCATTTTAAAGTGCCTCATTTTCTCTTTATAATCAAAGAAGTCCTTTTCATATTCTAAATAATAATCCTTTGTCAGTTACAGACATTACACTCAACCTTCTCCCTAGCTGTAGTAGATCTTTTGTTTTGCTGTTGATAAACAGAAGATACTCACTTTTATAAAGTCAACTTTTTTTAACTTCAATCCTCAATGCAATAAGAATTGCTATGTGTGTCTGTGTGTGTGATAGTAAATAGAGATCCAATTTATTTATTGTTTTCCAAATGGATAACTCATTTCCCAATACAATTTAAATAATCTCTGGGGCACCTGAGTGGCGGAGTTGGTTGTGTCTGCTTGAACACATGATTTGTGAGATTGAGCCAGGTGTCGGGCTCTGCACTGACAGCACAGAGTCTGCTTGGAATTCTCTCTCTCCATCTCTCTTTCACAATAAACATACATTAAAAAATAATAATAATCTCCTCTGGTTTGCAATGTCACCTCTCTCACGTATCATTCTTTCCTATGTGTGTAGATATGTTTCCAGGCATTCTTTTGAAATGGTACTTTTTGCTACTTGCACCAATAACAAATTCCATATTGTCCTAATTATCATTGCTTCATAATAAATATTGATATTTGGTAAGGCAAACTCTATTTTGATGATTAAACATTTGCCTTCTATACAACACATTTTAAGATAAGCTTGTCCAGTTCCTTTAAATGCTTATTTATTTGAGATCGTGCCCACACATGCACACACGTGCAGATGGGAGGGGCAGAAAGAGAGGGAGAGAAGCCCAAGTAGGCTCTCTGCTGTCAGCACAAAGCCACATGACGGGCTTGATCCCCTGAACCATGATATCATGACCTGAGCCAAAATCAAGAGTCGGACGCTTAAACAGAACCACCGAGGTACCTCATTGTTCACTCCTTTAAAAAATACTCTTCTAAAACTGTGAATGGAATTAGAAATTGAGAAGAACTGACATTTTTATGATAGTCTTCTGACTAATGAATAGGGTTTTGAACTCATTTAATTAATTTAACTCATTCTACTTTAATGCCTTCCCACAAATGCATCATTTTTTTCTTTTTGTCCTTAAAGTTCTTGTGCAACTTTGTTTAATTTATTCCAGTATAATTTGCAATTTCTGACATATTAGTAAATAGGATCTAGCTTCTTTTTCTTTTCAATTATATTTCATAACTACCTGCTAAGTATCCAATTGAGGAAGGGGGAAGGGAGACGAGGGAGACAAGTTGACCAAAGTAAAGCTATTTTTGGTTTCTGGCTGACCCTTAACCTAAAAGTCAGCAATTCCTAAAATGGTCACAAGATCCTACTTATGGAAAATCACAAGACCCCACTCCCTCTGGCAATAAAAGCCACAAAGGCTGGACTTTCTTAAAATTGCTCCCTGTGGGTAATTCCACAATTCTACAACAATGGAAAAACTAACTGCCCAATGTGAATGATAAACTGAAAGTTAAAGAATAAGCTGCTTGCTACACAGTTAGTTAAAACTAACAAACAAATAAAAAACTTAACAAAACACCGCCTTAAAGGCAAAAATGGGTCCTATTCTTCACCTGGGAGGGGAGACTGCTACTTTGTGAAGCAGCTCCTTACTTCTACACTTCATCTTTGTTCCTTTCTCTAAATGGCCTGCTCCTGAATTCTTTCTATCACAAAGCTAAGAACCCTCTTGGCAACAGGCCTGTGGCCCTCTCTCTCTCGGGGCTTCAACCTGACATCACGATGACTTATGCCATCTGCATTAATTTGAAAGTAGACTACTGAGTGTTTTCCATATAGGCTAAAACAAATAAGGATAATCGAGCTTCCTTCTCAGTCATTATGGATTTTATCGTTTCATTTCACGTTTTTTACTTACTGTTCGGGTGATATTTCTACAGAAATAATGATTGTGAACATCTTCATCTTTTATTGCCAGTATGGTAAGAACTTTAATTAGGCGTGGGTATTTAATTTCATTTATGGCCTTTCCTTTTTTTATTTCAATGAGAACTTTAAACTATTTCTAAACATATTCTCTTTTGATATATATCTTCTATAATAAATATCCTAATGTTGAGCCACACTTGTATTTGTGAGAAAATCCAACTACGTCATGATGCAATGGATATTTTTAAACATATATGTCTCAGGATGTGATTTTCTAGTATTTGCTTAAATTTTTGCATCTACATTATTATTTGAAATTAGATTTTAATTTTCCTTCCTCATTCTGTCTTGGATTATTTTTGTTTGTTCATGTATTTATTTGAGAGAAAGAGAGAGAAAAAGAGAGACAGACAGACAGAGGCAAAGAGAGAGGGAGAGAATCCCAAGCAGGTTCCATACTCAGTGCAGAGCCAATATGGGGCTCAATCTCGTGACTGTGAGATCAGAACCTGAGCGAAAATCAAGAGTCAGATGCTTAACCCACTGAGACACCTAGGCACCCCTGTCCTGGATTATTTTTATTGATAGAGTCAAACTTCATGAAATGAGTGGGAAAGGTTTCCATCTTTTTACCCCCTAGTTGGTAAGGATGATGTTTAAATTAATTCTTCCTTCACTGTTTGTTCAAAGTTGTCTTTTAAAAAATCAGTGAATGAAGGAATGCATTAATTTTTAACTACTACCTCAATCTCTTTAATATCTTTCACCTAATAACTTTTTATTTTCTTTTGCCAGTTTTATAAATTGTATTTTCTTGAACACTGTTCTAGTTTCCAAATGTACTGAAATAAAATTCTTTTATTTTTATTATTCTGATTTCTGAATTTTAATTTGCAAATCATATTCCTAAAATTCTTTATCATTTTTGCCGTTGTGATCTATCTTGCTACAATTTTGTGATTTCAACAAGCAAATATTAATTTTCTTTCTCCTCTCAAATTTAGGTTTTTATTCTATTCCTTTAATATTGTTAAATTTTTAAATCTCTTCATATTTCTTTTCGTTTAATTCTTAAGTTAATTGGCTAATTAATCTTTTGGCTTTTTCTTTCCTAAAAATGCATGTTTACAGCTATAACTTTCCTGTAATTATTCATCAACTCTATTATAAAAATTTTAATATACAGTATTTTCATTACACTTTATTTCTAAATATTTTATATCTAATATACATGTGATTGTTTTCTTTGATCTATAATTTGTGTGTGATTTTGAATTTCTAAATAAAGGTTTTAAGGGCGCCTGGGTGGCGCAGTCAGTTAAGCGTCCGACTTCAGCCAGGTCACGATCTCGCGGTCCATGAGTTCGAGCCCCGTGTCGGGCTCTGTGCTGACAGCTCAGAGCCTGGAGCCTGTTTCAGATTCTGTGTCTCCCTCTCTCTCTGCCCCTCCCCCGTTCATGCTCTGTCTCTCTCTGTCTCAAAAATAAATAAACGTTAAAAAAAATTTAAATAAAGGTTTTAGATATTTTCTTTCAGTTATTGATAATGATAATTGATATTGATATTAATTGGCCTTTGGTATGAAAATATCACTTACATGATAATAATTCTTGAAAACATAGCATCATTTACATATCGGTCAGCTTCATAACTCTGAACTAATAAACTCTGTTTTAATACCTGTCAAAGTTAATCCAAAATGATATGCTGGAAACGCCTTTATTGTGTGTTTTTTTACTTTATCGCCTTTTAGAAATCCTGTCCTACCTTCCTTTGCCGTACCTGATATTTATTTCCTTATCGTTTTCTTTAGTGGTTTGGAAGTAGGGTCCTATTCCTGAAGCATGAAATGAACTCACAACCTTTAAACTTCATTTCTCACACAACTCGCATGTTCAAATTTACCTCTCAGGTAAACATTATTTATTCAGCCAATGTTTATTTATCTACTTTTATCCAAACTTCTTATATACTAAATCTTTTATCCTGATAAGAAATAAATTTTAGGAAGCCCTGAAGTAAAGGTTTCAGGAAGGTAAGCTTTCTTACTTTTTGTAGGAACATACTGTTTTTTTTTTTTTTCAACATTTATTTATTTTTGGGACAGAGAGAGACAGAGCATGAATGGGGGAGGGGCAGAGAGAGAGGGAGACACAGAATCGGAAACAGGCTCCAGGCTCTGAGCCATCAGCCCAGAGCCCGACACGGGGCTCGAACTCACGGACCGCGAGAACATGACCTGGCTGAAGTCGGACGCTTAACCGACTGCGCCACCCAGGCGCCCCTGAACATACTGTTTTTTGACTTTTGGTCCCCAAATGATGTTAGCTAACTTTCAAATCATGTGCTGATAAATACTTTCTCAGAACTTTGAGCAGACAGCACTTGGGCTTCTACAGCTGATGTTGAATAATAAATTGTCTCTTTTGTTGTGTTTTTTGTTTTTGTTTTTTTTTAATTTTAAAGTTTATTTTTGAGAGAGCGTGAGCGGGGGAAGGACAGAGACGGGGAGACACAGAATATGAAGCAGGCTGCAGGCTCTGAGCTGTCAGCACAGAGCCCAAAGAGGGGGACTCAAATACCAGGAATTGCAAAATCATGAGCCACCCAGAAGCCCTTGTTGTGTTCTTTTGATGGTAATCTGTCCTTTCTCTCTGACACTCTGAAGATTCCCCTACCCTTTCTCGCTCTCTCTCTTGCTTTCTATGGTACTATTACTGATTCTGCAGGTTTTGCCTGTTTTTTTTTTTTTGTTTGTTTGTTTGTTTCTGTGTTTTGTTATCCTTCATAGGATATATTATGATTCCTGGATTCAGAATTTATAATCTTTGTTAATGCTACAAAATTTTTATGTACTACTATTTACAATATAAGTGCTCTCACCATTTGTTTATTGTCTACTTCCGGAATCCAATCACATACTTCTCTACTTAACCTGGCTTTTATTCTCATTTACATTTTTTTTAATTTTTTAATTTATTTTGAGAGGAAGTGAGAGTAAGTGGGGGAGGGGCAAATGGAGAGGGAGAGAGAGAGAATTCCAGGCAGGCTCTGAGTTGTCAGGGCAGAGCCCAATTCAGGCCTCAGTCCCACCAAGCACAATATAATGACTTGAGCCAAAACCAAGAGTCAGACGTTTAGCCAACTCAACCACCCAGGTGCCCCTCAGAAATTTTTTTTTTACTTTTAACTTTTTTTTTTTGAGAAAGAGAGATTGTATAAGTGGGGGAGAGGGGCAAAGGAGTGAGGGAGGGAGGGAGGGAGAGAGAGAGAGAGAGAGAGAGAGAGAGAGAGAGAGAATCACAAGTGGGCTCCATGCTGAGCATGGAGCCTGAAGTGGGGCTTGATCCCACAACCCTGGGAACACAACCTGAACCAAAATCAAGAATCAGATGCTTAATCTTCTCATTTTTTTTAAATCTCTTTTCCTCATGTGTTACTTTACCATCCATTTCACTAACACTCTCTTCTGCTGTGTTCTAATATTTTTGTTAATCCTATATTGAGGATTTATTTTTTTTTTCAATTTTCAGTAGTCTTATTTTGCGCTTATAGACATTAGAGTTGGGTTGTTTTCATAACTGATTGGTATTTTTAAAAATAATCATGTCCCTTTCTCAAATTTTGTTTTTTTTTTTTTACTGTTAACCTTTTTAATATTTTTCAATGTTTATTTATTTTTTAGAGAGAGAGAGAGTGTGCACAAGAAGGGGAGGGGCAAAGAGAGAGGGGGACAGAGGATCTGAAGTGAGCTCTTGTGCTGAAAGCAGAGAGCCCAATGCAGGGCTTGAACTCACAAACTGTGAGATCATGAACTGATCCTAAGTTGGGTATTTAATCGACTGAGTCACCCAGTAAACACAGCCCCTTTTTACTATTAACCTTTTGAAAAAGCTAATTTTATATATTTGCTTCCAGTTAAACTTACATCTTTAGTTTTCTCTCTCTCTTAGTTTATGGACAGTTGGAAATTCCCTCTTATTTGCAATATAGCCATACAGTCCTATTTTATATTTTACCATTTCATCATATCCATGCACTTAAATTGTATCGGACATTTTTAATGTTTGGCTTGAGTTTTTTCATAATACCTACCCACCAAAATGTCAAGAAATAAAAGACCACATTTAATTATTTGCATTTTTGACTTTGGAAAATAAATTTACAAGTAAACAGTGGGTTTTATATGAAAATAATCACACTTTATACATCTTAAAAATAGTTAATTTCATTGCAAATATACTCTTTTCCATATACATACATGTTGGATGATGTTGCCAACAATATTACCTGAATTTTATAAAATAATTTTATATCTACAACTGTAGTAATTTGATAATAATGGTTGTCAACAATATTAATCAGATTGGTAATCTGTAAAATAAGTCACACGAGGATTATTTTTTTGTGAAAAATTTTAAATTTTTTTGTGTCAGATTTTGATATTGTATGTTAGTTACTAGTTTTAGTATTATTCAGTTGGTATGTATGAGCACTATTTTATCCTAATAATAATCGCATATCATTTTTCTTAGTACAATATAATTTAGTGTTATAGCAATGTTGTATGTGATAAAAAGATAAGCTATGTATTCATTAACATTATAGCATGGCTGCCAAATGCATGGACTTTGAAGGTGTATGGATAAGAATTCAAACGTGGTATTCAGCAATTACAAGTTTAAGGAATGATTTGACCTCTCATCTTTATTTCTTAATTTGGAACATTTGGGTAGTAAATACTACAGCATTAAGTGCTAAAGTAACAATAATGACGATGACGACAATGATAACAAAAACAAAATAGATAACATCGGACATTCATTAAACAATGGTCTAAGCATTTAGTACTGATCAGACATTTTCATCTCCACAGAAGAGTATAAGGTACATCCTATTATTATCCCTACTTTACAAATATATGTGATGCATATAAAGGTCTTAGCATAGCACCTATTATATTTTAAATGCCCTACATATAAGTTGCTAGTATTATTATGTTTAACACCCTATAATTTCATAAACTCATGAATATTGTGTTCTTAAGAAGGGTATGAAAAAGGCATAAAGTAAATTAATAACATACTATCACATCTGAAATGCCTTGAACCACTAATGAATATATCTATTTATTCCCTGTAGCCTGTTAAGGTTTATTACAATTATTTGGTTACTAATTAAAAATCATTATTTTCCAATTAATGACTGAAAGAAGAGTGACATTAATCCTTAATATATTTCTGGCTATCTACCAGTACCACTACTGTTCCCCACCTCTGTCATTTGTATACATTTAATTCTTTTTTTTAGTAGCTATCATGATGGTTCCTTTATTTGTCTATAGCATCCAAGGCTGAATTTTTTTCTGGTCATTATAGTTACCTGATACAAAATCCTAGCTTTCATTATTCTATTAAAAAGTGCACAGTGGTGTATTTTTTTAAGGTCAAAATAATAAAAAACAAGAGAAGTTAATTTTATTTTTCTAAATTATAGGTTCTATAAATTATGATGATTTTTATGAAAGATCGTTTCCCATATTTTCTGTTAGAAATGAAAAACGATTACGTTTATCTTTCTTTCTCCACTGAATGAACTATTATAAAGTATATTAAAATACATATATACATACTGGTTTTAAAATGGCGGCATGGAAACTATAAAACACAGAGACAAATTAAAATAAAATTTGTAATTTGGAAGACTTATAGGATCATATGTGTGAAGAATTTAAATATTAAAAACATAATATCACAGAAAAGTAACTACCAACAGTCATTCATAATATCAGTTCCTAAATGATACCTCACTTTAATTTCTTACAATTGAAATTGGATCTTCATTAAGATTATTTGCAAGTAATTGTTCCAAGATCAATGAGGATTTAAAGGTTGCTTTGGCCAAGTTAATAACAAAAATCAATTAAACATTCACATGAAAAATTTGTGAGGATAAATTTTAGCAACATCTTTTAGCTGATGACCATTCTGTAGAGATATTTAGTGGAAAATAAAGTTGGGGTTACGTACTAATGCCTCAGGTGTATGCAAAACTCTGTTTAAATTCAAATCAACTCATTAAATACTTTAAATATATTTTCTGTTTCTCTTCTTTGTGTCTCCCTGGCATGACATATACTTTAAAACCTGCATGACAAACACTGAAGGAAGTGACGAAGCAAAGCTTCTAATCTTTTGATTTCTTCTATTTCCACTATATATTTTAGATATATCAGCTCAAAGACTGCCCACGTTCAACTGCATTATTGTGTGTAAGGTCCAACTAGTAATTATTATCAAGCAAAAGTTAATCAATACTGAGAAAAAAATTGCAAATAGAAATATTACCCAAAATTTGCAATAGTCTTTATAATTAGTTTGTTAATTATATTTATTTTTATTTTCCCAAATTATTTAAAAATGTTTACTAGGGGATACCCTGGGTGGCTCAGTCAGTTGAGCATCCTACTTCAGCTCAGGTCATGATCTCTCAGTTCTTGGGTTTGAGGCTATGGGCTGACAGCTCAGAGCCTGTAGCCTGCTTAGGATTCTTGTGTCTCCCTCTCTCTCTGCCCCTCCCCTGCTCACACGCTGTCTCTCTCTCTCTCTCTCTCTCAAATATAAATAATTTAAAATTTGTTTTAAAAAGCTGAGAAGCAAAAGAGATGTTTACTAGAACAAATAAATTTGAAAATGTACTTGAACCTGGATGGGTCAGTTGGCTAAGCATTGGACTCGGGTTTTTGGCTCAGGTCATGATCTCACCCGTTTGTGGGCTCCATCCCCATGATGGGCTTCATGCTGCAGGTGCAGAGCCTGCTTGGTATTCTTTCTCTATCCCTCTGCCCCTCCTCTGTTCTATCTCTGTCTTGCTCACTCTCTAAATAAATAAAGAAAGAAATAAAGAAATAAACACACACACACACACACACACACACACACACACACACACACAGACTTGAGTAAGAAGAATTAGCCAAAAAGAGATAATGGAAAGATAGCCATAAAAATGGATCCCAAAATAAAGCTAAAATGCATAAGGTGAACTTTGGCTGTAATTAACCATGACTATAAGATTAATGAAACCCTTTGCAATCTTAACAGTAGAAACTGTTTCCAAGGATCATAAAGAAAACCTTGCATCTTAAAAAGAAAAGTGTCCCTAATGACATGCATACATTAAACATAGCCACAAGTTTCATGTTTCTTATAAACCATGGCATCTATAGAAATGTTATTTTTTTCGAGAATCATGTTATGCCAAGAGCAAGTCCTAAAGTACTGCCTTCCATGAAACTCAAATAGTTTCTGCTGCAGTAATTCCCTAGAACTCCAAATCCTACCAGAAGAAAATGTCTACATGGAATTGTTCAGAGGCATTGTTCTGCTCATAAATTAAATTTAAACTACTACAATTTGCAACATGAGGAAAAGCCATGTTTCACTGACTTTCTTGGCCAGTTGGTCTCTCTTTCATTCACATTACAATCAAAGTTTCTCCAAACACTTCTTGCAATCTCCTGTTTAGTCCATGTATATATTTACCCCATTATTTCAGGAAAGCAATTCCCTTTGAAGTCAATTTGTGTTCTGAGAGGCATGGAGTCAATCCTATCACTAATGGACCCAAGAGCCATACAAATTTTTTTGTGTGTGTTTTGAAAAGCAGCTACTTAACTAAAGTTCATTCAAACAGAATGTACCCTTTTTTTTAGAATGGTTATTTGCAAATCCTTATAAACTCTTCTAAGAACCTTGTTAAACCTTCCCGAGAAATTACACAATTTGGTTCACTTAGTTTTTTATCCAATTGTTCTATTAACTCCTTAAAGTCATAGTTTTTTTCCGTTGAAACTTGCCTCCTTAGCTTTTACACACTCCACATATTACTTTAACACAGGGCATGTACCCAGAAATTGAGTGTTATAAACAACAAGTGAAAATAATTCAATTAAATATTGACAAATGATTAAGCTTCTGAATAACAATAAATTCAACAAGGGGTTATCGGTGGCTCAGTTGGTTAAGCATCCAACTCTTTGATTTTGGTTCAGGTCATGATCTCACGGTCGTGAGATCGAGCTCTGTGTTGGGCTCTGCACAGAGCATGGAGCCTGCTTGGAATTGTCTCTCTCCCTCTCTCTGCCCCTCCCTCACTCACACATATGCTCTCTATTTTTCTCTCAAAATAAATAAACATTTAAAAAATAGTAAGTCCAACAAAATATGATAAAACACCAACTTGTGTGCCATGTATTCTAAGAGCTCTCTGATTTTCTCTCCTACCCAGATCAGCATTTGCTCTATTTGTATCTAGGGACATATTTAAAGAAGTTGATCTAGGGTAAGAGTTTTGTCTATGGATGCATAGAGGCTCACATAACTACAATCTCATAAATTTGGCTTCATTATTGCCAAGTTTGCTTCCAATAGCTTCCAAAATGTGGATCATGGGTAGGATACACAGATATATTACAAGCGGTCTGCAAATTCACATATGCAGAAAGACAAGAGTAGAAATACTATTTTGCATTTATATACACTGATAATTTTTAAAAATACTTTTTTTAATTATATTATAAAATTTGCTTATTTTGAAGCATTGGTATATTTATGTTACTTTGTGTCACTTTATATTTTCTCAATGAGTGCTAAAAGTACAACTATCAACATGTCTAAATCTCAGACCTAAAACACTGAAAACTCTTCTTCCAGATACCAACAGACCTACAGTAATAATCACACAATGGCTACCACCGCTGCCTTTGTCATAGCACACCCACTGGCAATCAGAAAGTTATAACTCATCAGCTGTTTCTAAGCTTCTTTATATAACAGAACATTTCCCTAACTTAAGCAATCTCGTGAGACAAAAATTCTGTGCTCTTATTGGGAATTTTAGACTGTTTATCTAATTTTTAGAGATATTACCTACAACTTGACAGAGTAATGCTGACATTCCAAGAACCTTAGACCTTTCAGTCTTTCTAAACCACAACAAATCCCTTTGATGAATAGTCCAGTTTATGCATGCATTTACTTCTTTTTTTTTAATGTATCCATTTACTTCTGTGCTCAGTCATTTTCTCATTCATCATATACATGTTGAGCACTTTCTGTGTGCAAGGCCATACACTGAGTGCGGGTGCTATGTTCTCTAAGAATTTAGTGCCTTAGTTGGAGAGATATCATGAATTACAGAAACAATAACAACATAATGTTATGCACATGGCTTAGGCTAGTAGTGCCGAGGAACTTGGAAGGAGAAGATAGGAAAAATGTGAAAAAGGAAAATGTAATGATTGCAAGGGAGGAAAGAGTAAAGGAGGACTCTGAAAGTAGTACCTGATGTAATATATAGGTTAAGGGTTCAGAGATGGGTGTGGTATTGGAACGTCAATCAGCATCCTAGTGTGTGGAAAGCTAGGAGTTAAAAGATGCAAGCAAGAAAGCACAAAACAAATGGAATACTGATTAAGTAGAACACTTGCCTCTAGAAATAAAGTTGGGAAAGACTGGAAAATGGAGGCAGATGGCTGAAAAGACTGAATGACTAACTAAGAATTGTGAACTTTCTGTTGTTCAACAGGGAGTCCTAAAGTTTCCCGAGCATGATCATGACCATTAATTAAACACTTACAGTTCACTTGCAATGTGTCCAGTACTGTTTAAAATATTTTTCAAATAATAACTAATTTATCTTCATAACAACATTCTAAGGCAGATAATTTTATTAATCAAGCATTTTAGACTTGGAATGCTGAGAAATGGTGAAGTTAAGCCCAAGGTCACAACCAGGAAGTGGCAAAGCTGGGATTCAAATGTAAGCAGTCAGTTTCCAGATTCCGTGTTCTTACTCATGACACTATCAAGTCAATGAGCAAAATCAAATTTTAAAATAAATAAATCTGAAAACACCATATATGTGTGTTTAAAGAACTGACAAAACTGAGAAATGAAGTCAATTAGAAGAACCTTCACTAGTATGAACATGAGGTAATGTTATTTAAACCAGAATGGTGGCTGTAAGAAACAGATTGGATAGGATAGATTCAGGAGTCCATTTTCAACTTAAAACTGAATACAATGACTTATAATGAATATAAGTTAAACTATGTCGTTTTTCAAAGAATCTGTGCCTCCCACAATACATATAAAGTATTATAGTTTAAGACTCATATCTTTAAAAAAATTAATATTTATTTTTGAGAGAGAGACAGTGAGAGAGGGGGAGGGGCAGAGAGAGAAGGAGACACCTAATCTGAAGCAGGATCCACGTTCTGAGCAGTCAGCACAGAGCCCAACGTGGGGCTTGAACTCATGAACTGTCAGATCATGACCTGAGCAGAAAAGTCAGACACTTAACTTACTGAGCCTCCCAAGAGCTTCAAAACTCATATCTTTTAAACACTTAATAAAATCTGGTGTGTGTGTGTGTGTTTAATCAGAAGTAGCTTTGGTATAGTTTTTCTTAATTAGGAAATTATTATTTCTTGTTCATGATCAAGGGACAATTGTTAAATGTGAAAATACTGGCTGTGGTTGGCTTAGTTCTATTTTATGTGGCGTTAGCTCTCTGTTTGTATAATTTTGCATTTTACTGATTCCTTACAGACAAAACTGTGTCTTTGTGAAATTGTCTGTAAGCTTTCAGAGACAAAAATTCCAGGTTATTTTGAAGTTATGCCTGTTTGTATCATTCGCCCACTCAAGACATCACACATTCTTCCAACCACCCCCTACACTTGGAACAGGCACTAAGTTAATATACGCCAGGCAGGCCACCTTGCTCTTCTCCTTCAAAAACTCCTATAAAACCATCTGTTCTGGGAGTCATTCCAACTACAATAACCACCTACTACTTTCAATTGCCTATAATATCTACATCCACTTTCTTGAGCACTGCTGACATATTTTATCATTAAAAAATCCATAAGACAAGTCATTTTCTAAATATCTTATAGTGATACTTAACCTCCCCTCAAACATCTACATTCCCTTAATGTAAAAGCATATTCTTGTGAGCTTTTCTTTCATGACAGATTAAGAAAATATCAGTCTCAAAAGAGTAGAGAATTAACATTTAATTTGTTTGTGACTCTTGGATCAAAACGTTTAGCCAAGCCAGTTAGTTATTCTGATTTGAATTTTGTGCCAAACTCTCACGGAGAATGTTCGGTGAAACTATCTAATTGGATACTTTATGAAGATACTCTAGTGTAGAAAGTAAACAATATAGTGAATTGTTTTTAAATTGTTAGACTCTGATTTTCAGAGTTCATTATAGATTACTTTCTAGGTGACAACTAATTTTGATCTTATGATACTTTGAAGAGACTATTCCAGGGAATAAAAAAATATATAACAAAACACCTTATATTGTTATGCAAAATAACAATATTGTTCTGAGTTTTGAGATATTAAATCCATGTACTCTCATGCTGCTTAACACCAGAATCCTGAATGCTCATGAAACCCCTACTAATTGTACCAGTAACATGCATATCTTCACCGGGATGGCATTAGCCAGGTAATAATCTGAAAACATGCATTTTTTAATTTTGCAAAAGTCCCTCCTCACTGAAAAATAAAGGACATTTCTTTATAGTTTCATAGCAAGGATCTACTGATCAACAGACAGGTACCAGATGATGGAGAACAGAAGAATTAATTCACTGAAACTATAGAATAAGGAAGCCGGGTGGGAGATTTCTGCCATACTAGAAGCCCTGCTGTTGCTTGGTGAAGGTGGTGGGTGG
Source organism: Felis catus (assembly GCF_018350175.1). Classification (NCBI taxonomy): domain Eukaryota; kingdom Metazoa; phylum Chordata; class Mammalia; order Carnivora; family Felidae; genus Felis; species Felis catus. Next base: position 107,460,349 of record NC_058369.1, read on the forward strand.
GAAGATAAAAGCCAAAACACTGGAAGCAAAGACACACGATTAGATATATTGGCTTCCTCATTCCTCTGGTGGAAAAGGAAAATATCCACATAAGGCAAGGCAATCAAAGAATCCTAGAAGTAACCTCTGGCAGACCCTATGTGTGAGTGAGAAGAACACTGCTGTTTTCATAATTCTGTGTCCAAATGGCATTGGAGCAGTGAAGCAGCAGTGGCTGAAGGAGGTGTCCAGTTAAGTGAATTTGAAGAAAGCCCTTGCAGGGACACGTAGACCTTATTATGGTGAAAAAGAACACCTCAGAACTACAAGGCCATCTCACAATGTGGGCTCAAAACAGGAATGAAATATGTTCAGGACAAGTAGGTGGTAGGTGTGGAACACTGACAATGAAGGCTATTACATGGTCCGCAGTCATCAGAATAAGGTATAAGCCAGATGCCAAAAATATGAGGGGGGTCTCTACAGAGGAAACCAGTGGAAGATGCACAATGACCATGTGACTTTCTGTGACATTTCAGTAGAGATAGAGAACGGAGATAGTATCTTCCCCCCATGTTGAGGGAAAATGTAATACGCCCTTTGTACCCAAGTATTTTCTGTGAAGATGAGAGAAAAAGCAAAGCTAATGAGTAGAGATAAACACCTAGAAACACTGGTAATTAAATGAAAGAAAATAAATTTTAAATTGGAAAAGACTGAAGTATTTTATTTTTTTTAATAAATTTATTTTTGAGAGAGAGAGAGAGAGAGTGTGTGTGTGTGTACGGGGTGGGGGTGGGGGGTAGAAAGAGAGGAGAGAGAGAATCCCAGGCAAGCTCCATTTTCTCAACACAGAGCGTGATACAGATCTCGAACTCACAGACCGTGAGGTCATGACCTGAGCCCAAATCAAGAGTTGGATGCTTAATTGTCACAAAGTGACCTATAAGCATTTTAAATGACAAAACCAGTTATTTATTCCATCAGTGAGATTGGTGACTCAAGAATCAGATAAGAACAACCAAAGGAATAAAACAAAGCAAACTTTTCAGTGCGACTTTTGATTGCTTTATATTTGATTGCTTATATTAATGTGTTTATTGCCAAGGCTAGTAAGTTTTATGTAATAATGTGAAATTAATTTAGCTACTCTTTTTTTTTATTTTAATTTTTTTTTTCAACGTTTATTTATTTTTGGGACAGAGAGAGACAGAGCATGAACGGGGGAGGGGCAGAGAGAAAGGGAGACACAGAATCGGAAACAGGCTCCAGGCTCTGAGCCATCAGCCCAGAGCCCGAGGCGGGGCTCGAACTCAAGGACCGCGAGATCGTGACCTGGCTGAAGTTGGACGCTTAACCGACTGCGCCACCCAGGCGCCCCTAACTTAGCTACTCTTATCATTAATTCTAATCCATAAATACTTAGATTAAAAAATGAAAAAGCTCATTAAAACCTCCTTGAAAAGACAACTAGACCAGTTTAAAATGCGTAACATGTAATGCACATTGAAGGCCTACTTGTGCTAGGTACTTGAGCAATGAAAATACAAGGATGAATAAAGCATGATTCTTATTAAAAATTTAATGTAATAATTATTTCTAACAATATTCCTAATCTGGAGGCTTTGAAGACAATTTCTACTTTATTTTGTATGAATTCTTTTTGAAGACATTCAACAAGTTTGTTTTGAAATTTATGTGGACTTATTTGGAAAGGTACACCTGTTTTTGACTGTTTAGAAAATATTAATTATCATCATCAATATGCTTGCAATATTTCCTGCCAAATAGAAAAGAGCATGCATGGCATACATTTCAGTGCCTACGCATCTCAATATCACATAAAATAATGCATATAAAAGCAAAATTTAAAACTGTACATTAGTATATGCACATATTTTCTTATTTTAACCATAATGGCAAAAAAAATCTTCTTAGAATCTAAAAACAACCAGGTAGTTATCTAGAATCTGTTAACAACTTTTTTCTCATATGAATTAAAAAGTATTCAACTATATATTTTAAAATAATACTTATTTTGAATGTAAGGAAAAACTTGTGACCCTAGAATTATAAATTTTGTCCTTTTAGTACCAAAGTTTTTATGCTTCACTTTATCTGTTAAGCCCCCAAAGAAATATTTATATAGCAGCTAACATTTGGATAACTATTATTTACCAATCATTTTGTAATACAATTACTTGACTTAAACTTAAAGATAAGAGGGGCACCTGGGTGGCTCAGTCGGCTGACTGACTTGATTTCGGCTCAGATCCTGATCTCACAGATGTGAAACTGAGCCCCTCCTCAGGGTCTGAACTGAGTGTGGAGCCTGCTTGGGACTGTCTCCCTCTCTCTCTGCCCTTTTCTCTCTCTCTCTCTCTCTCTCTCTCTCTCTCTCTCTCTCTCTCACTCTCTCTCTCTCTCTCTCTCCTCTTTCAAAATAAATAAACATTAAAAAAACTTAAATATAAGATTCCATTTGTCCAAACAGATAAATCTATCTGAAGTTAACTTTATTTTTTTTAATGTTTTTATTTTGTGTGTGTGTGTGTGTGTGTGTGTGTGTGTGTGTGGAGAGAGAGAGAGAGAGAGAGAGAGAGAGAGAGAGAGAGAAGAGAAGAGAAGAGAATGAATGAGCGGGGAAGGGCAGAGAGGATCCAAGCGGACTCTGCACTGACAGCAGCAAGCCTGATTTGGGGCTCGAACTCAAAAACTGTAAGATCATGACCTGAGCCAAAGTTGGACACTCAACAGACTGGGCCACCCAGGCACTCCTATATGAAGTTAAGTTTAAATCAGAGCCCTATAAACACAAAAAGTGAATCAGATGAGACTACTGACTGAATTCACACTATGCACTTAAGATCAGATAATATATAAATGGACAGCTAATATAATATATGCATTTGCATGGAAATGGAAATAGCAAAGATTTATACATATGATTGCTACATGCCAGGAAACGTTCTTTGAGTTTCATATGTATTAACTCATATATCCCTTACACACTTTAGAGTAGGAACTATTGCTATGTCTTTTTACATAGAAGAAAACTGAGGCACAGAGAATGCTTAAGCCACTTGTCCAGGGTCACCCAGTCGTTAAGCAAGGTGTTTGGATTTGGATTTAGGCTATTAGGTTTCAGAGTGTGTGCTCATCACCACTACAGCCATTTCAAAGATCAAATTGCATGGTTCTGTTATGTTTTGCCTTTCCTAGAAAACAAGTAAGAAAAGGCTGACACAGATACAGGACTGTCTACTCAAGAGTTTCTATTTAATATATTGTCCTGGTTCACTACCTTGTGTAGCACATACGAATCTGAACTAAAATGCATTACATTTTACAGAGAATCTCAGTTTCTCTACATTACTCAAAATTCACACCCTACTTAAGATTAGATTTCTACTAAAATTCTTCATTCACTGCCTTTCTCAATTGTCTCTATGGTATCGGCCCCCAAATTACAGAACTTGAGGTTTCCACCATTTCATATGCTCTGAAATCTACCCACACTCTTCTGAACACTTTCTCTCATAGTTGCAATTTTTCATCTACAGCAGGGGGTAAACTTTTTATGTAAAAATCCAGATAGTAAATATTTTAGGCTATGTGGATCATATGGTCTCTGTCACAACTCAACTCTGACCTTGTGGTTAAAAGGCAGCCATAGACAGCAGGAAAACCAATGAGCTTGGCTGTGCCCCAACGAAACCATATGTATGTATGTGTGTATGTATGTATGTATGTACGTATATATGTATTTGTGCAAAGCAAGCATAGGACTACAGTTGGTACGTGTGCCATAGTTTTTAATTCCTGATCTCTCTTATTACATCACACTGGGAAATGTTTATACTTTGCTCTGCCTTTTGTAAGGGAAGTATGATTTTAAAATGTTCTCCCATTTAGAAAAGTCACTTAATTCTACAGCCATCTCTGTGTGTCTCTATCGAACCTATATTTTCTTCTTGACCACAGTTTTGACTGGAAAACCATCTTGAGCCAATTCTTTCACAGTCTGTGTTTTTAGAAACATTATCACACTCAACAGCCATAATAATCCTGTGAGTTATTTAACCAAAATCATTCCAATTTGCAGAAGAGGTAACTTCCACAGTGATTATAAAATGGCTTCTTATTCCCAATCCTGTGCCTTTGCTACTAATAACAAAATTTTTGTGTTACATAGAAAAATCACATGTGATTGCTAACAGATGCATGTTACCTCTTAAATAGTAAATTTTTCAAAAACTTCCAACTCCATTTCCCACTTCACACAAATTATTTAGTATTTCTGACATGCCTTCCTAAATTCCAGACAATTACTGACCCCCTGCATCATGATATCAATGTTCCTCATGAACAGAAGTCATATGATAGCTTTGATAGTAAATTCTGACAGGGATAAAAATGAAAGGAAATGGTATTACATTAGCTACATTATATGAATTATTAAATTTAACTTAATCTTATAACAACCCTGAGAACTAGTAATCAGTAATTGCTATTCTGATGCTATAGGTAATGAAATGGAGCATCATAAATTCTAAATAATTTACCCAAGGTTATAGAGCTGATAAGAAGCCGAAGCAGAAGCAGAATCTAGACATAAATAGAACTAAAGATCCGTGTACTTTGTATGACATCATATCGTGTTTCATGGTTGAGTTATTTATGGAACCCAATATCAGGTCCAAACTCCTAATCACCAGTGTACTTTTTCTTGTGTAAACTCTGCTTAGAATTCTCTGTATGTCTTAATGAGGACCAGAAAACTTGCTTCTATCATTTGAACAGTGAAGGTAAAAATCACAGAAATAGTTTCAATATGAGTTTTATTACTGTTTATGTCCTAGAGAGCTTGGAACATTCTGAATGAAATTAAAATGCATTTCACTGGTGTAGAACCATGAACATTTGTCAAAATTGTTTTGTACAAAACTCCCTAGGTTTTCACAGCTGTATAAAAGCTTCTTCAAAGAAATAAGTACAGAATGAATAAAAACAGATGTGGCTTTTTTGCATATTATCAACAAAAATCTCTTTTTTATCTTGCCAATGTCTTACCATAACTTCATTTATGTCATAATTCTGTGCACAACATGTGCAAAGAAAGTACATGACATTCTCCATACATGTAATAGTCTTAAATGAGGTTTTCTGGTTACTTCTATTTCTCTAGAGATTACCTTTGCACAGGAACTAATTTTGTATGTTTTCTAACTAAAACCCAACCTTTCATGCTGTGCACTCAAAGCTTCACCAAACATTCTCCACTCTATTAAAGGTAATTGAGTCAGAATGCTTAAAGATATTTTAAATGAATGTGCACTCAACATTCTCCAACTTGGTTCAGGAAATAGATTTAGGGAAGTTTTTAAAACTCTGCAAACTTTAAGAAAAGGAAATTACCTTTGGTTATTTAAAGCTAGAGAAGATTGGGCTTTATAACTTTAAGACAATGTGCTATCATCAACCCCAAGGCAATGAAAGAGTCTTTCTTTATAGAAAGTCACTTAGTGGTTTGTTTTTAAAAGTGTTTTCACTGCTGGAAATTCAAACACCATATAGTACTTTTCTAGGCACTCAGATGTGGGAACTAGTTAATGTTGCATAATATAAGGCTAAAACTGAAATGCAATCATTTGCAGTATCTAACAATAATTTAAGCTCTCGACGACATTAGAAATTGAGGGTGTTAATACACATGCACAAAATGATTCTACGTGACTTTTCAAAGATTAAATTGCACACTCTGTATGGACAAAAGAAGAAATTAAATCAGGATATGAATGAGTGCTATTTTATTAGGTCGATGTTCTAGCACAGCTTAATACCACTGCTTTACCTGAAAAGTTAATCACTTCTTATATTATTTTTCAAATTGTTAACTTTTCAAAGCATCATGCTAACTTAAAATTAACTTAGTGTATTGGCTGCATTCATCTAAACGTTCACATAGAAAAATATTTTACAGCTTTTAATTGTTTCAGGTTTATACGGAAGATTAAATATATTTTAACAGGCATCTACATAAGTGACATGATTATTTTATTATAACCTGAAAACCTAATTATCACCTTTTTATGGAGGACAAGGAACAGCTTTAGAGGCAAATTAATGTATCCTATCAGTGGGACAGTTTGTCACTTTATTAAATAATCATCATCTTGGCAAATAAAATTATTCTAAGCTTCATCGAATGAAGACAAGAGATAGGACCCCATCACACTATTACACGTTAAAATTAACTTCCCACAGGTTTTTAAACAGTTTACTACACTTTCACGGTGTTGGATATTACAGTAGAAATGACAACATTAACTTCTCTTTAAAACATAAAAGCAAGTATGTTTCATATTAGCTTTTAAAAGTAAACATATTTCTGACATTACACAGATATATCATATATTTGATTGTACACAAGTTTATAAGCATGCTGTGTCATAATAACAAGAAATGATGTACTTGTAAACAGATAAGTAGAAGGGCGTGCATCATTAAAAACGAGTCGATATTAAGTAATCGTCTAAAATACGCAGCTGCCAGGAATTTCTGTACATTAAAAATCTACTATATGCTTGAAAAAACAAATGTATTCTTTATCTGCTTCTATCTTAATAAGAAGTGCAAGAAAACTTATAATCATAAGTGTATGTAAAATATGGGATTTGTTAAAATGCCTTTAAAATAAATATAGGATTACTTGCATTTTTGAAGTATTTATAAAATATAGTTGAAAGATCATTAAATACTTCTAAGCCAGATATGTATGTGGAAAAAATCCTTTAAATGATCTACACACTATACCATAGTAATGCTAATATTCCCAAATTAAGTTATCTAAGAATTCTTTTAAATAAGAATCTTTTCTTAGAATGCCCTCAGTTCAAATTAGAAAATTGTTTCAGACATTTTGGCATTTATTTAATTAGTAATGCTACAATTACAAAGGAGTTCAACACTCTGACTTTTAGTTTCACTGAAGTAAAGCCCCTTCCACATGAGATTAACACTGGTCTTCTTCATCAAATGTGATCGAAAGCTCCTTAATTAGTCAGCAGGACTAAGGTAACAAATGGCCTTTGATCTCTCACCACAGGTGCTCAGATTTTGGCATTTTATTTCATACTCTCATGTGTGCTGAGTGGCATTCAAATGTAACTCAAAGTACGTTTTGCTAGGAGAGATGCGTAATTCCACAAGAGAAGGACTACTGGGATAAATATCTAAGTTCTGACATCAACACAACACTCAAGAAAAACAACTGCTTTTCCAGTGTGCTTATTAAGAAAAGAGTCTTCCAGTGTTCTCTGGATCATAAGGATTGTAGCAAAACCTGTGCTCATGTGAGCCACTGCCCTCTGCTGGCTGGATTCTTCAAATTCATTAATTTAGAAAATATTTTCAAGCCTGGCTTATACAAAGGAAGACTTACAGCTTCTTTCTTTCTGGAATTAAGAATGTATGAAAACTGTATGTAAGAATTTGGATTTTGAAATGAATAATAGGCATTCTAACAACATGGATTTTCTGTGAGGGTCATGAAGTTAGATTCTTAAATTGTACTAAAAATTAAAGGAATAATTTAATAACTTCTTATGCCTAAATAAATAATTCTAATAGTCTAGAAAAATAAGCAAAATGATTTAAATAAATCCTAAATAAATGCTTCTGACAAAACTAACAATTAATAATATCTACATAATTATATATCATACTTTATAATTATATATAATTACATTTGATAATACATGGCAATATTATTCACCATTGATTTTAAATCAGTGTCTTCAAAAATCAAAATGAGTATTTATTATAACAAGTATATAAAGTTCAAATCCAGTCAAATAACCCAGTAATCACTACTGTGGATTTCACCAATGCTCCAGTTTACAGATGATGGAACAAGAATGGCTCCTTTATTGTACTAGCTCTTGAGTTCCATCCCAGACATCTCACCTAATCCTAGGCCAGTAAAATAATTTACTGTCTGTTTAACTGACCTGGCTATCCCACACACATCTCCCAACAGACACAGAACCAAACTCATAACCTTCCTCCCATACGTCTCTTCTTCCTACATTCGCCTCTTAAATTTGTATTGCTGCTATTCATCTTTCCTTTGCATCTGCATTCATACCTATATCAATTACTAAGCTTGGGGACAGTAACTATGTTTCTCTTCTAAAAGTATTATGTTCTTGTTTAAAACCCTGTAATTGATCCATATTACCTCAAAGATAAAGGGGACATTTCCAATAGGACTACCCAAATTCCCTGTAATACCAGTATGATCAACAAATCCCCTTCAATCTTCCATTTCTCACGTTTGAAACTAACTTCCACCCTTCCCTCCTTCCTTCTTGGTCCCTACCACACATGATTATGTTTTATTCCACTTTATCTTACACATGATATTCCTTCACTTATGCTAGTCTTTTATAAAGTACCTATTCACCTTTTAGAGCAATATCCAGGCATTATGTTTTCTTTTATAATTAAATTTTTTTAATGTTTATTTTCTTTTTGGGAGAGATGGAGAGACAGAGTGTGAGCAGGGAGAGGCAGAGAGAGAGCGAGGCAAAGAATCTGAAGCAGGCTGCAGACTCCCAGCTGTCAGCACAGAGCCCGATGCGGGGCTTGGTCTCACAAGTCGTGCGATCATGACCTGAACAGAAGTCAGGCGTTTAACCGACTGAGCCACCCAGATGCCCCAGGCATTATGTCTTCTATAAAGACTTCCTAGCACCACTGCACCATGACTACATGAGAATTATTTTCTCCCTTGTATCTTTATGTGTGGTACTTCAATTAATGCATCCATCTCACAACACTGTATGTGTTTGCTTTCATGCATGTTTCCCCATATCAAGCCATAAACTCAGAGGTTGCAAAGGTATCAAACTCACCTTTTATTCTAAGCAATGAAAATCTTTTCTGGTTAGCAAATATCTTTTAACTATTTATCTAGACAAAATGGTTAATACTTGCTAAATAGATAAACTAGGGCAAGTAACTTGTACTTCTGTTTTCTAATATGTAAAGTAGGGATAATAGTAACCATATCCTAGGGTTGTATGTTGTTTAATAAAATAACCCAGAAGAACCATTTGTAAGACAATCTGAAATATACCCCAGGCTTCAAGAGGTATTAATGGTGAGTTCTAATATAGTAGACTGGTATAACAAAAGAGAACTACTAGATCGGTAACTGTATAAAAGGCTATAAGAATTCACAATAAAAATAAGATGGGTACTAGGTCTTGTGGCATTATTTTAAGTTTTCATGGTAAACAAAGCCCTTTTTTTTCTGAAATATTTTAATAAAAAAAGACAAAGTTAATAGATATAAAGAAAGTAAAAGAAAAATTTGTATAAGAATTTGCATTCTTTCCTTTATGTCACATAATAGTTTCAGTTAATTTAAATATATTTGAATATGGCTTAGATCATTGGGCGAATACAAAACAGACTAAAGCACCTAGTTTGAAATGTAAAAAAGCCAACAAAATTAAAATAATTGAGTGTGAACACAGATTTCATATTCATAAATTCACAGATCACATGAATCACCGTGTATGAATGTTTCTGTGCCTTAGACATTATTACCGAAGTTCCAAATGACCTTCTTAATTTGAACATGTCTTAAAAAAAACAGAATGAATTAAAAAAAGAGTTAATGACAGTAAAGTGAAAATAGGTAAAACAGAACAAAACAAAAAACCCAACCTGTATATATAAATATTTCTGTGTAAAAAACAAAACAAAATGAATTATGCCATCTCAGTGAGTAATAAGCTTCTCAGTAAGTTACAAGGATGGCCTAAGTGGCATGTGCTCTGCTTAGAGATAAATGGACATGTAAAGATTTAAACTTATAAAGCAGAACAGCATAAATATGTGGGGCTGACTCTCTACACTACAAAAAGGTTTTATTACATAAGGTTTTCTCATAGTACCTGTAAGTAATTTGATTACATCCTTAAACAGACCCAACAGAAAATGAGAACCTCAGAGATTTAGATGTGACTTGCTTAAAGCTGAGAAAATGAAGTAAGAAACCTAAAGTCTATGAAAAGCCCAATATACGAAATATATTACAACATACGAAAATTTGGGCAGACACTGCTGATTGACCCTCATTATCCACTTTCCTTTCTTTCTGTGTATACTAATACCTCCTATGCTTTAGGTGGGTACAGGACCCTGCAGGAGAAGATGACATTTTCCCGAACAACTCCTCCCTTTTAGTGTAGGTGCCTTGCAATATGAGGAATAATGTGAGAAGCGACAAGCGTGACTTTTGCTGGAGGAACTTGGTGACAGTGTTATCAGCAGTGGGCATGGATGTAAGAGTACCTTTTGGAGGGATGTCCTCTTTCCTTCTTACCTCTGACAGAAATAGACATTTCCTCCTGGCAGCACGCCGCACTTAATTTTGCACTTAACCTCAGTGACAGTCTTTACCACATTTTATTGTGAGTACATGTTTGGTTTGTCTTCCCCAAGGGCAGGGAGAATATTTAATTATGAACCTTAACTTATTTTCTAAGCACTTTCCTATTGTAATAAATACTACTCAAGTTACACATTAAAAATAATGGAAAAAATATAAAATCACATTATGGGTGCTTGTGTTAAAGTTGTGGGCTTTGTGTTTTCAAAATTTAGTATTCATCATTTTGTTTTCATAATGATAAGAGTATAAATGTGTAAATCTTTAATTCTTCACTGAATAAATAATATGTAAATGAGCATTCTTAGACCATTAGCACATGAGGCCATAAAATGAGAAGTAATTAAATTCTTATGAGTCAGTATTTAGCTAAGAAAATTATATATATTTTATGTATGTACATAAAACATTCAAATTTTGGTTATGGCATATATCTCCTATTTGGTGATTACTTATTTTCTTGAATACTTATACTCAGCTTTCTCTCAGCACTTATAAAACTTTTCAGAGAAGAGCAGTGACCCAGTTTTAAAAAGACACATTATACAGCAAGCCAAAGAAATACTAAAATAAAGTAAGAGGCCCATAAATAGGCTATAAAGAAAAATCATTGTTAAACAAATACTCCTCTTCCTGTTACACTCCAAAGATTGGGGGGAAAGGGAGAGAGAGAGGGAAAGAAGGAAGGAAGGAAGGAAGGAAGGAAGGAAGGAAGGAAGGAAGGAAGGAAGATAGACTCTTTCCTCAGTTTACCCTCTCTTCTCTCATCTCCTGAAGCTTCATCAAGAGTGATTCTTTTAAAATGCTGAACTACCCTCCTTTATTAAACTCAGTAATTTCTCATAACTTTACCAGGCCCTCCATGATCTGGTTCCTGGCCTGACTTTTGACCTTTCCTCTGTCTTTTGATGTGTTGGGATGGAAGGAAGAAAGCAAGGAAGGGAGAAAGCAAGGAAGGAAAGAAGGAAAGGAGGGAAGGAGGGAAGGAATGAATCCCAGAAAATACGCAACTATTTACTGTAAGACCCAAAGGCCCTAGGCTCTATCTAATGTCCTTTCTAGAATAAAATTGTTCCAATATAGATTACAACTCTTTTTAAAGTTGATTTCAAGGAGTTTAAAATGCCTTTATAAATTAGGTTAGGACTTGGACAGATATTTATACACCACTATTCACAGCAGTCTTATTCACAATAGACAAAACATGCAAACAAGTCAAATGCCCATCAGCAGATGGATAAACAAAATGAAGTATATACATACAGTGGAACCAATATCCAGCCTTAGGAAGGCAGGAGGAAATTGTGATACATACCACAAAATGGACTAAACTTCAAGACAATATGTTAAATGAAAGAAGCCAAAAAAGGACAAATATTGCAATGTTCCATTTATAGGAGGTATCTAAAATAGCCACATTTGTAGAGCTTTAGTTTGGGAAGATAAAAATGTTTGGCAGATGGATGGTGGTAACGGTTGCACAACAAAGTGAATGTACCTAATGCCACTGAAATGTACACATAAAAATAATAAAAGTGAAACATTTTGTGTTATATATATTTTCTCACAATAAAAAAGAAAAAAATAGTATTAAAAATACAAAACACCATAATGCAAAAAATTTCTAATAACAAAATAAACATCTGACTTCATTCCTACAACTTTAATAAAAGCAGCATACATATATCTGCATAAACAAAAATAAACTTTGTTCTGCATAAACAATTCTATAAATTTGTTAGGTTTACTATGGTAATGAGGCCTATATTTAAAACTGAATTTTGAAAATTTAAAAATGTAATAAAACTATAATCGAATTTTAAAAAATAAAAATGAGAGGGGCGCCTGGGTGGTGCAGTCGGTTAAGCGTCCAACTTCAGCCAGGTCACGATCTCGCGGTCTGTGAGTTCGAGCCCCGCGTCGGGCTCTGGGCTGATGGCTCAGAGCCTGGAGCCTGCTTCCGATTCTGTGTCTCCCTCTCTCTCTGCCCCTCCCCCGTTCATGCTCTCTCTCTCTCTGTCCCAAAAATAAATAAAAGTTGAAAAAAAAATAAAAAAATTAAAAAAAAAATAAAAATGAGAAATTCTAACAATTAGAACATCAGAAATAGCAATCAATAAAATCTTCCTCTATTTTTAATGGCCTCGTTGAATTGTCATTCTTTCCAATGTACCACCAATCCCAGCATTAATTTCCGAAGTATTTAACTCTTTTTTGCCAAACTCCTTTGAAGTGCCATAAAAAAATGCATGTGATTTTCAAGGACTCTGTAACATCAGAATCATGATTCTAACATAAATCCCCTACTCTGAGTCGTTCAGGCTTCTACTTATGATATTCACAAGTCAGAATTAAGAAATTTCCAAAACTATTCTCAAAATTTTATCCCTGATGTGAATTTCAAGTCTCTTGAAATTTAACAACTCAGAACTGTGATCTCTTTATTCCTGACCCAATCATGAAATAATAAATGCATTAAAGCACAGTTTGGGAAAAGAAAGGGCCAGATAGTTAAATCAAAACACATCAAGGAATTAAAAGCATAAATCCTCTACAAATTCTACAAAAGAAAACACAGGGTGGTTTGGGAGCCTAACCTAGTCAGGTGGGACAAGAAAGGATTATCCTTTCAGAAGTAGCATCTAAGCAGTTATCATCAGTCTAATGAAAAGCAACAACCAATCTAAAATTCTGGCAAGGGTAGATGCATCAAAAGACAGAGAAAAAGTCAAAAGTCAGGCCAGGAACCAGATCATGGAGGGCCTGGTAAAGACTTGAGAAGTTAAAGAGTTTAATAAAGGACGGTGGTTCAGCACTTTAAAAGGATCACTGTTGATGAAGCTTCAAGAGATTAGAGAAGAGAAGGTAAACTGAGGGAAGAGTCTATCTCAGAATTCTGAGGGCCACTAACAATTACAAACTGATTAGACAAGTCACAAATAAAACTCAAAACCAAGCAGGAATAGTTACGATGGTATATTTTATGGACCCAGGTAAGAGAAGTTTTAAGAAGACAGAGTAAATGACAAATGCAAATTCAATGTCTGTAGGGATCAAAAAAGCCCTAAAAATATTGGATTTAGTGACTTAGAGATCTTTTGTGACCTTAATAAGAAAAACTTCATTTACATGTAAAAGAATCCAATTAGAATGGTTTTGCAGAAGAAAATGAGTGAGCAATGGGTGAGTACAAAATTTATCCAGGATTTATTTGTGAAGACAATAAGGTACATGAGGCATAACTGAAGAAAAGCAAGATCAGGAAACTGATTTTTTAATGATGAAGAATGAGGCTAGGTAGAGCTTGTTTGCAAGATGTTAGAAAGGACCTTGCAGTTGTAGGACAGGAAAGATCTCGGCGAGAAGGATGAAGTATGCTTCGAGATCTAGGGAAACAGAGGATGGTGGTGGTATGTAACAGATATGGACACAAGGTAAAGTGGCCCTAGATTAATGGATGGCTAACTTACCTGCTAGGTTAGAAGGATGAGGGAAAGAGGGATGTGGATGCAGAAAAATTGTTCCTTTGTTATTAGAAGTTATGTTAATCACTATTTGGTGTTACTTTTTTCTTATTGAAGTATAAATCAGAGTCATCTCTAAGTGTAAAGGAGGTTTAAAAACAAATGGGGGATGTTGGAAATGGGTGTCGTAAAGATGGAGAGAAGGAATGGGATAAGGAAATACATGCAGGATTAATATTCAGGGCTGAATAGTCTGATAAATTTGGCAATCATGATAATCTGTCAACAAAAGTACAGAGAACGTGAAACTGTAAGACTTCTAAAGCTAAGTGAAGGAATGGCATATAGCTTCTTCCTGTTCTGTTGGGACACTCACTTGTGAAGGCCTGAGCTGTCATTGACAAGTATGGCTATCCTAGGCCATCACACTACAAGAAAATTCAGGCGACAAAAAGGTGCTGTAGGTGCTGTGATAGTTAATTTTATGTGACAACTTGACTGACCTAGGGTGCCCAGATTAAACATTATTTCTGTGTATATGTGTTTGTGAAAGTTTCTAGATGAGATTAACATTAAATTGGTGGACTCAGTAAAGTAGACGGCCCTCCCCAAGGTGGGTAGCCATCATCTAAACTGATCAGGACCTGAATGGAACAAAAGACTGAGGAAGGAGAGGACCCTGACTAACACAGTTGCTCCAGGTAAGGTCTCAACCAACAACCAGCACTGGCTACCAGACATGAGAGTAACCATGCCTCCAGTCAATTCCATTTCCCAGCAAATCCAATCATTTCCAATCTTCCCAGGTAAAGATCCCATGACTAGAGACAAGCCATCCCTGCTTTGCCGTGTTTGAATGGCTGAGCTACAGAAGCTATGCAGGTAATAAAATGGTTGTTTTATACTGCCTAGCTTTCAAGTGGTTTGTTATGTAGCCACGATAAACAGAAGAGATTCTGACCTGAGGAAGTGGAGTGTTGCCACAACAAAAACAGAAAACATGTGACATTTGCTTTGGAACTGAAAGATGAACAGAACCTAGAAGGTAAAGGGAGACAATGAATGGCCTTCGGAAACCATTAGTGAGGGCAGTGACAATACAGAATAATATTAATGGGAAAAGGAAACTCAACACTAGTTATATGGTGGCAGTTTGTTACGAAACAACAGTAACAGGCAAATCTCAGCCTATTTTTGCCCCTTATAAGTATTTACCAAATAAATGTAATAAAGTTATATAGCATTTCTGTTTTGTGTGTGTGTGTGTGTGTGTGTGTGTGTGTGTGTGTGTGTGTGAGAGAGAGAGAAGTAGAAATGGGAAGGAAGAAACTTCAGAGAAATTAGAATTAAAAGTCATAATAAATCAAGATTTTTTACCTCTACTTTCTATCTAATTTTTTTTCAGAAATTTTACCCATTAGGGAAATAATCTCTTCATATTTTAGGACTAGGGTATATCAATGTATAGAAGGGTTGCTTAAGATTCTCTACTTTGTGAAAACACCAGTCATGTAGAAATGTAAAACAGAAAATAGAAACTTAACAGTGTTGCTTAAGTGAGAATATTATTTTTCTCTTCAAAGAAAAATATGAATCAGGGAACTCTTTAAAAAAAATTCTATCAGTTATTTGAAGCTAATATATTAGGATTATTATGTTCGGCCAGAATATAATGCTGAACCTCTCTGTTGAAGAACATGTATTCCAAAAGGAAAGGAATTAGTAACTAATGCTCACTCAGGTAGAGCAAGAGACAATGGAGATCACCAAATTAGTTCCAATTAGCCATGCCATAGGATTATTCTGGGTAAAATTACCTTATAATGAGGTGATTAACCTCTTTTGAAAGAGTTTAAGATAGACTTACTTTCTACTTAATATGGCCTATAAAAAGGTGACATAATAAGGTTCTCAAAATTGTTCCCAGGGATGATTTCTACTCCAAATCAACAGATGTTATTCTATAAGAACCATAAAACACTTTTAGATATTAAAAGTTCATATCAGATGAACTAATTTACATGGCATGTACTATATACTAAAGAATATAATAATTAAATGATATTCAATTCCAAATGTTAGTCTATAGAATATCTAAGAATATCAAACAAACAAACAAAAAAATCTGTCATTGACATTGATCAATGTCAAAGGCTCATTCCCCAAAGTCGGCTGTCCACTGTCTAATTAGTTTAGCGCATCCCTTAGTCCCGAGAGCACAACTGGTTCTTGTTACAGTTAGACTAATCTGAACAAAGGAGTAGGGATCTATATAAAGGATTCAGTAGACTAATCTGAATACAAAGGAAATGGGATCTTTAGTGTTTTTAACACAAAAGCAGTTCATAAACTAGGGATAGGGTTCCCAGAAACAGTAGCTTTAACTACTGGCTAAGCCTATCTTTGGTTTTTGCCTAAAAACTGATCATTCATTTACTGTGAACTAATTGAAATGTATACATATGTTTGTGTGTATTATTAACTCTACATATATTATATATACATACATATCCTACATCTATATTTATTCTATATAGAAATATAAAAAATAAAACATGCAATTATATATATATATATATATATATGCGTGTGTGTGTATGTATATGCTGTCAGCTTGTAACAAACAAATAATTTTAAGTGTTTTAATTTCATAAATATTTCCCAAAAGTTTCCATGTAGGCACAGAATCTGTAATAATGAATAGAAATATTGTTCCTAATCTCCTTTGTTACTGTTTAGTACTCTTTCCTATTAAAAAAACCTCTGTATCTTAGATTTTTCAGTTGTGATCTTGTAGACATCTCTGAATTAACCACTGTAACTTCACAAATCTTGTTTCTTAATTTGGAACTCTAGGAAATGATTGTGTGTGTGTGTGTGTGTGTGTGTGTGTGTGTGTGTGTGTGTGTAAAACTTCTGCATAAAACACATGCAAATTCATGTAAAGCACAAACACAAATCCTAGGAAAAGAAAGGCAAAATCAATGAAGAAAATTTTGAAAATATTTGCATGGAAGTTATACTAATAAAATATAAGTACCTTGCAAACAGAAACTAGAAATAAATGTTTCTTCTTCAATTGAATCTGAGAACATACAAGCAGCCCCTACTTCAATATACATCCTTTAAAGCTCAATGGTCACCTTAACTTGGGAGCCCCAGAAAATATCCTTCCTTCTGTATTACTACCATGAAAACTTTTCTTCCTGTTTACATTTTTCTGCAGAACCTATCATTATCTAAGGTTTCTATGTATTCAAATTCATTTTCTTCACTTGCCTTAGAGATTTGAAAGATTCAGTTGTCTAGATGGATGTCCATCATATAACAGGGGCTCCTTTAGTAAGTGTCTGCAGAATAAATAATCAACCAAATCAATAACAGGAGCTACGTTATCCAAACTTCAAGACCTTCATTGTTCCTTTTGTTACTCCATGGCAGTGCAAAATAAAGAATAGAAAAAAAGCAGAAATAAGAACTTTGGAGAGAACTAAGAAATCAGTGAGAGGCAAAAGAAAGGAAGAAGCTACTGTATCTCTTCCTTGTTTATCCTCCAGTTCTCCTTCCATTCCAAAGAATATCTTATACACATGATTTTGAACAGCTTGGACACAAAAGTGAGTTTTCTGGTTTAATGATATCTAGAAAAGATGCAGGAAGATTCAGGTGAATCGAATCCTTTACATCAGTGTGAACACAACTGTGACTAATTTACCCATTCACGTTTTTACCTCCTCAGATGAAGTATTTAAATGTACTTCAACACACAAATGAAAATATATGAATATAATACCATAGCTACTGGTAAATTATTTTAAAAGCCTTATATTATAAATACATGTACAGTAAGAATACACATAATTATGAAAAATTTGCATAAATATAAGAAAAAGTGAAACTCAGAAAATATATGTATGTACACACATATATATATAAATCATACACCATGTATGTATACATGCATATACATCTATATATTATCAATCCACATATTCATCTAAGCACTATATGGCTTATACACAGATCATAAGTTTATATATTTATTTTGAAAGGGAGAGAACACAAGCAAGGGTGGGGCAGAGAAAGAGGGAGAGAGAGAGGATCCCAAGGGGGCTCTGCACTGTCTGCACAGAGCCTGCCACAGGGCTCAAACCCACAAACCATGAGATCATGACATGAACCGAAACCAAGAGTAGGACACTCAACTGACTGAGCCACGTAGGCACCTCGGAAAACTGATTTAACAATAGTTCTGACACAAAAAATGTCAAGAAATGTTATTTAAAAGATATAATTGAAGAGTCATTCTAAGTGAAAATGAAAAAGGAGTATGTTTCTGTTTTTAAAAAATAACAAAATTGATTATGTACACAGAAAGTGAAGACATAACAAATGCTATAGGATATGAAATTCTCATTAACATATATTTTTATCCAAAAAAATCCCTATAAAGTGCTAACATTCCTTTGTTTTATTATTTTTAAATGTATTTATTTAAATTCAAGTTAGTTATCATATACTGTAATATTGTTTTCAGAAGTAGAACTCAGTAATTCATCACTTACATAAGATACCCAGTGCTTGTCCCAACAAGTGCCATTTCTTTTTTTTTAATTTTTTAAAAATTTTTTTTAACATTTATTTATTTTTGAGACAGAGAGAGACAGAGCATGAACGGGGGAGGGGCAGAGAGAGAGGGAGACACAGAATCGGAAGCAGGCTCCAGGCTCTGAGCCATCAGCCCAGAGCCCGACGTGGGGCCCAAACTCACGGACCGCGAGATCGTGACCTGAGCTGAAGTCGGCGGCTTAACCGACTGAGCCACCCAGGTGCCCCAACAAGTGCCATTTCTAATGAATATGGATTTTATTCAAAATACTAAAAATCAAAATGTTTAACTTTTAATATCAGTAGCACACTTTCCCTAGTTTATAAAAGATGGTACCACTTACATAATATGGAAGTTTACATTAAAAGGTACGTATGTACGTTCTTAAATAGATAAAAAGGTTTCACTATACAATAATGGTGGTTGCAAAATTGAGGTCAAATGCCTTAAAGACAATGCCATGCAGACTCCATTCTGTCTTCACTTTCATTGTTTTCAATGGTTTGTGAATGTGTCAATAGTATAAAAATAAATTATTCTACATATTTTAAGAATACATAATAAATAGAATTTATATAAAATATAAATAAATTAGATACAAATACTTATGTAAATAAATTTATATAAATAAGTCATATAAAAAATTTTAATTTCATAATTTCAAAGTGCAAGAAAAGCTGAATTCCTACAAATATATATACTAAAAAGCTTCAGAGAAAACAAAAGGAATGTCTTCTTTATTTTACTTGCTGTGTTGTAACTGACTCAGAAATACATGTAAGTTGCAGAAAAATGAACCTGGACCACTTTCTTACACCATACACAAAAATAAATTCAAAATGGATGAAAGACCTAAATGGAAGACAGGAAGCCATCAAAATCCTCAAGGAGGAAGCAGGCAAAAATCTCTTTTCCTTGGCCGCAGCAACTTCTTACTCAACATGTCCCCAGAGGCAAGGGAAACAAAAGCAAAAATGAACTATTGAGACCTCATCAAAATAAAAAGCTTCTGCACAGAGAAGGAAATAATCAGCAAAACTAAAAGGAAACTGACAGAATGGGAGAAGATATTTGCAAACGAAATACCAGATAAAGGGTTAGTATCAAACTCAACACCGAGAAAACATAACCCAGTGAAGAAATGGGCAAAAGACATGAATAGACACTTCTCCAAAGAAGACATACAGACATCCAAACCACCATGAGATACCACCTTACACCTGTCAAAATGGCTAACATTAACAACTCAGGCAACAATAGATGTTGGCGAGGATGTGGAGAAGAAGGATCTCTTTTGCACTGCTGGTGGGAATGCAAACTGGTACAGCCACCCTGGAAAACAGTATGGAGGTTCCTCAAAAATTAAAAATAGAACTACCCTACAACCCAGCAATTGCACCACTAGGTATTTTTCCAAGGGATACAGGTATGCTGTTTCAAAGGGGCACATGCACTCCAATGTTTTAGCAGCATTATCAACAATAGCCAAAGCATGGAAAGAGCCCAAATGTCCATCGATGGATGAATGGATAAAGATGTGGTATATATGTACAATGGAATATTACTTGGCAATGAGAAAGAATGAAATCTTTCCATTTCCAACTACATGGATGGAACTAGAGGGTATTATGCTAAACGAAATTAGTCAGAGAAAGACCAATATCATATGACTTCACTCATATGAGGACTTTAAGATACAAAACACATGAAATAAGGGAAGGAAAGCAAAAATAATATAAAAACAGGGAGGGGGACAAAACCTAAGAGACTCTTAAATATGGAGAACAGAGGGTTACTGGAGGGGTTGTGAGAGGGGGGATGATCAAATGGGTAAGGGTCATTAAGGAAGCTACTCCTGAAATCATTGTTGCACTACATGCTAACTTCGATGTAAATTAAAAAAATAAATTTAAAAAAAAAAGCAAAACAAAAAAACCAAAATCTCAGTTTATCCACAATGATTTTAACTTATTACAGTCACTAAAATGTGTAATTTTTGAATATATCTAGATTTTATAAAAATAAAAATAGGTTAAGTGCCTTAAAAATATATGTAAGATATATATGTAAGAGGCTATATCATGAAGTTTATTGAAAAATAGTGTTAATTGGCTTTTATTAAACATACATTAAAAACATTTACAGTATATGAATAAAATTAGATATATTAATATATAATCATGTTATTAAACACAATTTAAGCACTGATTTTGAAGCTTTAAAAATTTATTTTACTGAATTTAGAGAAAAACCTTCTCAATGTTATTTAAGTGATAAATAGAAAAATCTAGTTATGATTCAGCATTGTGTCATCATTATTGAAATATTACTTTATTCTTAACTCTACATTTTATTCTAGAACTTCAGCTGGATCTTTTCTGTCTAGATAACAATTGATAATTTTATATAATTATTCTTGTCTATCTGCTACAACACCAAGGTGGAAAGTTTAAAAAAAAAAAAGATTAATAGGTTTTATTTCTTTAACTTGGAAATTGTACTATCTCCCATACAGTATTGTATGGAATATATGGAAAATATAATTTCCAAATTCAGAATAGATATACACATGCACAGTTTAAAATAAAAAAAAATACAGGTATAAAATTGGTACTTCAAGATCAATAAAAATATTTCATGAACAGTTTTGACCAATAAAAATATTTGCTTCAGCAAATTAACGCCTCCTGTTATACTTTATACAAAATTGATTTTGTCTTTAGCTTTATATCAAATGATTTGCAACTTACAAAATTAGAGACAAAGAAAAAGAGACATAAAAACAAATTTTTAATACTTAAGTCTTCAGTTCACCATCACCAGGTAAATATTAATAACTGGTTGATAATTACATATTGCTGACCTATAAAGTTGATAACAAGTGCTAAACAAATGTATAAGTAAGCTTGTATTATTCATTAGCAAGACATCCACAATGGTCAGAGATTATAACTGAAGAATTTTTGCTTGTTTTTTAACATTGTTGGGGGCTTTGGAGATTAAGTACATGAATACTGTACAAAAAAAAAGTAAAGGCATTATTAAAATCTGAAAGAATAGTTGTTTAGAATGAAGACTCATTCTAGGCATATTTCAGTTCTGTTTTATCTACTACATTTTTGACACTATAAAAAGGGTAAACTATAAAAGTTAGGTAGGTATTTAAAAGACAAATACAGCGCTCATTAATAAATAATTTAGTAAAGAGATTTAGCAAGTATCTACTAAGTGAGCATTATGTTCCATGCTCTGTATAGATACTAAAGTCCCAGAAAGAGTCTTATTCCAGGATCTCACCAAGCCTACTTTAGAGGAAAAACCAAACAAAAAAAAAAATTAAGCATCATTCCACAGAACCAGTGTGATTTTAAAGTCACACGCAAATTTCTATGTTCCTGTATGCTATTAATTTCTTGGGTAATTTGGAGTACAGAACTCCTTTTTTAGGGGTGCCTGGGTGGCGCAGTCGGTTAAGCGTCCGACTTCAGCCAGGTCATGATCTTGGGGTCCGTGAGTTCGAGCCCCGTGTCGGGCTCTGGGCTGATGGCTCAGAGCCTGGAGCCTGTTTCCGATTCTGTGTCTCCCTCTCTCTCTGCCCCTCCCCCGTTCATGCTCTGTCTCTCTCTGTCCCAAAAATAAATAAACGTTGAAAAAAAAATAACTTCTTTTTTATATTAGGGTTTATTAATATAGTGATAAAGTATAAGTGTGGTGTTCCAACTTGTTACTTTTGTTTCTTCCTTTCTTAGCCAGTAAGACCCTCTGACGTATCCGCTATCACTACACAGACGAGTTAAACGGCTTTAAATTCATACACCAATTTCAGTTTTCTAGTTGTAGATTTCTTCATAAAAAGCGGAATGCAGAACAAGAATGAAGTATATTCCTCTGAACAGGAGGCTAAGAAAACAATCTGTGTCTCATTCAGTGCATTAGAGACCAGATTCTTTTAAATAAGGACTTACTTGTAGACTTACTGAATTAGTATCTTTGTGGAGTATCGCTGGCTATCAGGGTTTGCTAGCAAATGGTATCAAGTGATGTTAAAAAAAATTAGTTTTTTGAAACAAGCTGTAACAAGCTATAACTACAGTATTAATAAATCTTTGTAAGATGACCAATTTTTTTTATAGTAGGTTCCATTTCACATATTACTTGTAAGTCTTTGTCAATGTTGCAAGATTTTATTCATGGAATTAAAGAGTTTTGTTTTTTTTTTTTCAAAATTATTACAGCCCTTCATAATTATCACTTTAATGGATGCATATTTTAAATACTATAAGTGTACAATTATTAGTATCATTTTTTAAAGTAAGAACTTATATTGTTCTGTTCTACACTTGATCTAAGTCAAAAGGCCAAGAAGTAATATCATGCTCTATTCTCAATAAAATCAGGAGAATTAGTAATGTATGTGAATTCTAAGAACACGAATGTGATTATTAATAATAATAGTCAAGTCAATATTTTAAATAATAATATTGTACAATAATGGTTTTAAATAATAGTTTCCTCAATACTTTAAGGATTATTTGAGTCTAAAATAATAAAAAATATATATATTAAGTATGAAGAATGTCTTGAGTTTAGAAAGTTAAACAACAATTCCTTTTAATAGTTAACTTAGATTTATACAAAAATTTGGAAAAGAATATGATATAAACCTCTCAACCAGCACTCTCTTAAGCACCGGAAAAATCATTATCTTTCCCAGTTCTTTCAATTTCTGTCAGAAGAAGCATAGAGAGAACTATATATTTTGGTAATTAATTTCCTTAAGATAATGTTAGAAACATCAAGTTCTTTAAAATATAAATGAATTTCAAGGTGAGCACGCTAGAGGATAATATTAATGGCATATGATTGATTGTGACAAGAGATCTGATCTGAAACACCATTATTATGAGTATTTAAAAAAATCCATTTGCAAATTCCTGAAAATACCAACGAGTGCTATGGCTGAATGTATCTCAAAGTTGAAATCTGGAAATCTGTCCTTATAAGTATGAAATTGTTTATGCACAATATGTGGCATGTCTTCCTCATAAAAATTTATTAGAAAATTTTCATATTCTGAATAAGTTAAATTATAGTTAGCAAATTATCTAAAAGCTTGTAATTCTGAGTGAAGACAATCTGTAAAAAATATAGATTGAAATGTATGTGCCTGACTTGGTAATATATGCAATGTTAGAGCTCTTAACTTAAAAAAAAAATAGTAGGTGATTATACACTGAGTATCTACTATATACCTGACATTCTTTGAACTCACAGTAGAAACATGTGACCTGTGTCAATCTAGAAGGTGTTTTCTATGTTATTAGCCTTCCAAATGTATTTTTACACTTTACAAATACATTGGGCTATACAAACACATTGCTGTAAATAGTATCTAACCACATATTGGGCAGTGAGGAATGTCATAAATTAACACTGCAATTGATAATAAAAAATTAAGTAGATATATGTGAATAATAGAAGTCTTATTAAGAAGAATTAAAATTATTCCGGAGAACAGAATTCATTAACCTCTGGCACTTGAGAGAGGATCATATATATTGGCATTCTTATATGTAGTATGTCAATTTGAGTATTACATAAATATATTGATACACTTTCTCTATACTTTTAATTCTCCTTTCTTCCCCCTCTCCCCTATCATTCTCTTTCTCTCTGCTGAATAACTTTGGGACAAAAATGCCTTAAACATCATCAAACTTTTTTTTTCCATGTATTTCTTACAGTCTTTACTGGGTTTTTAAATTGTGAAACTCCTGAATGGGGTCACTGCATGCCTCATTCTCAAATAGCATTTATTTTTATGCTTGAAATATATTTCAATACATGAATATCAACACATGACTGCTACACAGAATGGTATTTGAGTAAGCACAAGCTAGATTTTATAATATGGTTTTATGTACATTAACAAGTATATTCATGTCCAGGACATTCAAGGTAGATTACCATGTGTTAAAATTGCTATAAAGTGAATATAATTTCATTGTTACATCAATTTATTTGCATATATTTTATAAAATAAAATTAAATTTTATAAAATGAAAATGGCTATTCTACATACAAAGAAAATTTATAGGTGCAACGTTTAATTAGATTTCTACTAAATTTTATAATACACATGTCACAAGATTCACACAAAAAAAGTATATAATAAAAATTTAGTTTTCATCCCAACCGTTTAGTTCCCTTTTCCAGAAAGAACCAGAATTAAGAGATTTTTGTGAATCCCTCCAAAGACACTATGGGCACATGTACATATCCATACATACATTTCTTCCACTTTCCTTAAACAAAAATTGTACCTAGCTGAATTATAAGAGAAAAGGCAAACCATAATATCATGA
Source organism: Felis catus (assembly GCF_018350175.1). Lineage (NCBI taxonomy): Eukaryota > Metazoa > Chordata > Mammalia > Carnivora > Felidae > Felis > Felis catus. The sequence goes on from NC_058369.1 coordinate 107,485,231, forward strand.
TTTTATGATTTCCAGGGTTGTTAACTATCCAAATATGGAGACCACAGATCCTTGGGCTTTGAATATTAATATTAATATTGAATATATACTTAAATATATGCACAGAAATGCTGGTTATGATTTTGTAACGTTGTGAAATGATCAAAGTAGAAATGTATGTAATTGAAGCAAAGATGATTCACTTCCATCCCATTTTTCCTGGGGAAAGGGTTGGAGACAGCCCTATTTCCATCTACAAGTGGGGAAGATACAAAACCAAAGCTTTCTCTATTTCCCTGAATATCAGAAAAAAGTCAATATCTACATTTGAAAAAGAAATATGTATTACTATATTAGCAAAACAAATTCTCATTGTCAAGGATCTTCTCCTTGAAGAATGTATCTTTTAAAGTAGTTTATGTTAGCATTGATTATTTCTCTGGTTTATTTTCCATTTACTTGAGGCCAATACTGGATGAACAGTAGAAAGATGAGAGGCCTTCCGTGATACCTTTGTAATACAGAGTTACTCAGCATTATCAAATCACAGTCCCATGTTTTCTCTTTGGGACTTGGTGTAATCACCCTCATATTTTTAGCCATATAAAGACTTCCAGTATATCTTAATAAAATATTAGTTTTACCTTATACTTGAAATTCTTTTTAACACATGAGAATGGACTACAGATGACCACTGCATTCCTCATTATAGTCTCATTAAAACCAAAGAAGAAAAATTAAATTCATTTACACTTGTGTCTCAATACTCACACATACATACCCAATCTTATTCAGCGATTATACGTAAAATGTTTTAGAGCACAGACTGATCCTTTTCATGACATAATTCATCAACAGTAACCGTAATTATAATTTTATCATATGTTATCTTACCTACTGTTGAATTTTTCTGGGTGTTTTTCTCTCATGATGTGAAATCTGTGTGCAATGGAAGCATCCTAGGTAGAGAAACAGAAAAGAAAAATGAGACAGTTTATGATCCTACTATTTTGTGCAAAGATCAAAAAAGAAAAGTTAATGAGTAATATTTTTAAATTACTTTTTCTTAACAATATTGCCAAGAAGACACTCTGAAATTAGGCAAAAATGAGTAACCTACAAAAAATCAGTACAAGTGTGATTAATGCCATCATTTCACCGTCGGTTACTTGTTATATTGACTTCTGGAAACTGATTTCTATTTAATTTATGTATCTCCTTTAATAACTGGTTTTGGCCTCATGATCGAAGTATGTTTAAAATAGTGTAAATGAACATAAATGTTAAAAAGTAGTTGAAAATATGGTAATGCATAGCTGGAAGGATGGCCTAAGTGGAGCGATAGTAATTTCTAGTCCTTTGAGATTAATTATGAGTAAAAAGATAGTGTGAAAGTGCGTATTTAATAAAGGTAAATGAGTATAATACATGACTTCAAAGTTTGCTAAGAGTGTCTTGCATGTGTAACTATTAACTGTTCAGTCACAAGCAACCTTCTCACATATCTTGCTTAATGGAGAAAAGAAAGCACCGAAGAGAGAAAATTATTTTTGGAGAATTGGTGTAATTATAACTAAGCTCTGAGACCCCAAACATGTCAGTTCTGAACCCGAATGGATGTTTCTTTCTTTTAGGAAATCCATTCAGAGTTTCTATGAGACAGAATCACACTGAGCATGTGAGATTGGTAGAATATTGTGATTCAAGCTTTTCAAACAGACTGTTCTTGCTGACTTTAAACAGTTGCCCCTGTTATTCCAAGCAAGAAGATATTTCCCCATTCTTCATCTACACATGATTAATCACTCCAATGAGAAACTAATATATTTACCAGTCATCTCAAAAGAAATGGGTCTACTGTTGTGATTAACTTAATTTTGTTTCATAGTGCAGATAAAAAAAAAAAGCATACACAAAGGAAATAAAGAAGTTGTGTATTTGAGAGAATCTTGAAAACACTAATCAAGGATTAAAAGTCTAATGAATGAAATGAAAAGGCTAATGTGCTTACTCATGCATAACAAAGCATGAGGCACAACAAGAGAGGGACCAAAGCCCGCTGCAGATGGCAGGCCCAGTAGCTTTTCCCTACAAGATAAAGCTGTAATAGCACTGTTAGTTTTTCTGTACATTTTATCCTCTAAAAATCATTAACTAATTAAATTAATCTGCAAGAGAAAAGGACACAAAGATATATAGAAACACTTATTAAAAAGTTACCCCAAAACCCTCTGTGATTTGGTATTCTAGGATGTCTTTGTTATACATACATGGTCAACTTCCTGGTTTGCTAAGAAGTAGTGATGTCAAGATGGTTCACTTTTATTGGTTTAATAGCTCTCAAATACAGTCAGAGAGTTTCTTCTTTTTTTTTAAATTCTTACTAATAAGTCATAAATACATCTTAGAATGTTGTGTTACGTGGTATGAAATTATAGATAAAAATGTAGCAAGGCTATTAAGTGTATATTATATGACATGATCATTAATTTTTTTAAATCATTTATTTTGACTTTATCCCTAATCTGGTTCAAAATCAATTTGTAATACTTTATAATTAAATGCATACATCCAGCAGACCAGCTGAACAAAAAGAAAAGAAATATGATTCAAGTACTAAGAATGGATGATCAATATTGGTTATCCATAGGGAGACTATCATTGAATTTGCTTCTGCGTGAATTATTTGTTCCTGCTAACGTAGAGAACCAAGACTTTTAAAAATAGATTGTGTAGTATAATTTGCTTTACAAGCATATTATTTTTGCAATAACAAATCTCTTCCTTTCCAAAGCAACATAAACAGGTCAGAGAGAGGGCAAGAGGAAAGTACAGAAAAGGGGAAAGGAGAAGAAAGGAGAAAGAGTATCGAAAGAAGACCATTTAATTAGACTGGACTATGACTGGGTAAACTCCTAAGCATATAGATCACCAAATAGCCAAGGACAAACTTAATGTTAGCTCTATCTCCAAGATACTGGGGCAATGGATCATGTAGTAAAAGCAGGGATAAATTAAAACTGGTGAGGAACACTGGGATGCCTTTTCCATGTGTTGAATGGCTTTCATGGGAGTTGGCATTTGCTAACTACAGGACTGATAAGAAACAATGACGGCAGGTGTTCATTTGGATGATAATTCAGACTGAATTCCCATGGGACACTGTCCCTTTGGCGTAACCCCAAGAGACTTAAAAGAGAACTGCCAAACACTGTAAACTTATCCAGCAGCCATATTTCAGAGACACCGAAGACTCTGTAAAAGGAGACCAAATAAGAAAAAGCTATAATAGTGTCGGTTGTTTTATATAAATTTTGCTGTTTCTGTCTCTATGTACTCCACTCTTGAGAAACATAAATTATATCAACATTACTCCATTCTAGAATGAACAAACTGTAAATTCAGACAGACTTTTACTTCCAAGACTTGTAACTTTGAGCAAATGACTTATTTATTGTTAAGTCACAGCTTTCTTATCTTTAAAAGAGGATACTCATACTCCATTATAATATTTTGGTGAAGATTTTTTAGATTATTTTGTATAGTTGGGATGTTCATATATTTTATATCCACATCAGAATTAGACTGAAAGTAAAAGGGGATGCTAAACCATAGTTAAACTGTATAATTTTGAAACATGTGTTTACTGACTCTGAAATTGGTGTTATTTCCTGAAATTATAAAATACTTTAAATTAATTAAAACTTAAAGTTAGATCTAAGAAGTAAAAATAAAATATACCCATCTTTATTAAGGCAAGACAAATTTAAATATGTAAATTTTATAAGCAGCAGAAAGTAGTAATACACACACACAGTACATAGAAATGTTCATATATCAGAGAATCAGCTTCTAAGTCATAGCTGTCTTTAATACTCTGTCACTGATATTTTTCTGAGAAGTGATTTCTCTTTTCCTGTAAGGGGTTATTACATTTTTATTTTTAAAAATACAGTTAACCTAAATCTCCAAAGTTGCATTTTAAGTTATTAATTCAAAATTCATCAATTCAAAGAGTTTTGACAAAGGTATATAATAACTACTTTCACAAACATGATAGAGAAATTTTCCATTACCCCAAAAAAGTTCCCTTTTGCATTTATATACTTTTACCCTGGCATATACCCCCACTACCCCCCTTAAAAGACATTGGTCTGCTTTCTGTCACTGTAATTGCACTTTCTAAAATTTCGTATAAATGGAATTTAAAAGTACTCTTTTACATCAGGCTTCCTTCACTTATTGTAATACTTAACGAGATTCTACCATTTGTTCCCATATCAGTGGTTTGTCACCTTTTATTACTAAATAGTATCCAAATGAAAAGATAGACCACAGTTCATTTACTCACTGATTGCTGGCATTTGACTTTTTATGAATAAAGCTGCTATGAACTTTTGAGCACAACTCTTTTCATAGACATATGTGATTGTATCTTTTGAATAAATACCTAGGATTGAGACTGCCCAATTGTATTTTTTTTAATTTTTTTTTTTTTTTACGTTTATTTATTTTTGAGACAGAGAGAGACAGGGCATGAACGGGGTAGGGTCAGAGAGAGAGAGAGGGAGACACAGAATCCGAAACAGGCTCTAGGCTCTGAGCTGTCAGCACAGAGCCCGACGCGGGGCCTGAACTCACGAACCGCAAGATCATGACCTGAGCGAAAGTCAGACACTTAACCTACTGAGCCACCCAGGCGCCCCGAGACCGCCCAATTGTATTGATAAAGATTGTATCATTGTACCATTTTGCACTTCTACCAGTAACATTTGAGAGTTCCAGTTACTCCCCATCTTTACTAACATTCCACAGCAACACCAACCCTTGGCAGTCTTGAATTTCACCATTCTAATAAATTTGCAATGGTGTTGTTGCTTGGAACTTTAACCATGTGAGCCAACACCAGCTGCTTCACGAGAGGGGTCGGTCAATTCTGACGAAAATAGAAGATTTGAATGTTCTGGGGCAGACTTACTAGATGCTTCCAGCTCTACCACAATGCATTCATTCTGGTAGTTCTTGTACTATCTCAACAAAGAGCACTCCACAATTCCACTTGTGGTTTCTGCCTCAAAATCACCCCACAAAGAGCCTCACGTGTTTTAAAGGATTCGTCCTTTTTTATTAAATTTCTCCAAAAGATATTTCAGAGGATATATGCTTAAAGTCTCCTTTGAAGAACTTTAAGCTCTCAAACTGATTACGATCTTTTTCTTTGCTTAAACTATACTTAAAATAAAAGCAGTAAGTTGAAAAATGCAATGTATCACAATTGTTAAAATAAATTTTCCTTATTGTTGATTGAAGTTGATTACCTTTTCATATGCTTTTGCCTCAAATTTTTCTTGTGTGGAGTACCTAGTCAAGTCCTTTATCCATTCTATGCACATTAAAAATATTTACATTAATAACCATAATGATGATAATTAGCAGTAATTAAATATTCACTACTCTTTCTTAAAGCACTACTTTAAGAGCTTTGCATGTAATATTTCATTTAATCTTCATAAACATTTTATGAGCTAGCTACTGCTACCTACATTTTATGATTGAGGAAACTGAGGACTATGGAGTTTAGAATTGTTCCAGACCATACAGGAAGAAGCTGTGAAATTAACAACTAAATACAGGTAACTGCCTTCAAGCCTTTTATATTTTTTGCTAGTAATGAGAAAGTCATGCATTGCAAATATTTTCCTAATTTCTTTTTTTCCCACTTTTTTTTTTACCTTGTAGTGTTAAATTTTTATATTTCAGATATATTAACCTTTTCTTTCAGTCTTTTGAGTCATGCTTAGAAAGATCCTTCCTTTCTCCATAATTCAGCAGAATACTTTTTGTTTTTTCCCTGATGACTTCATATTTTACACTGTAGTGTTTCAATCATTTCAGATTTATACATATTAATATATATATATTAATAGAATGTGCTCAATAATCTAATTTTTCCTCCTTGTTTGAAAGACACAGGTAATTCTATAATAAATTTCCACCTCTGTATCTCTATGTTACCTCTGAACTGTACCCAACTATTTTAATTATTCTAGTTCTGTACTAAATGTTCATATTTGGTTGGGCTAGAATCAATTCTCCGCTTACTCTTTTTAAAAAAAATTTGTTGTTTACCTACAAGATTCATATTTCTGGATAAAATCTGAAATAATTTTCGAGTTACCTTTGCTTTTAAGAACCTGGCCAAAATCTTTTGGTATTGTAATCGGACCTTACACGATAGACAAATTTTGGAAGAACTGGAATATTTTATAATATCAGGCCTATCTTTCAGAAATATGTTTTCCTACTTATTAGGTTTTCTCATATAATTCTTAGTAGGGCCCAAAGTTTCCTTCACATTAAGTGTAATATATTTATATTTATTACATAAATACTTATCCATTTCTCTTTTATTATAATAGAACCCCTTCTTACATTATCTGTTTGAGCTGGTTATATTTTTTAAAAAATAATTTGATCATTTATTATTAATCTTTTCCACAGACACCTTGTAATGCTGTTGCCATATATCATTCCTTTCAGGTGATTCATTTTTGGGGGACATACAGTCCTATTATCTACAAATAATGATATATGCTCTGCCTTCTTTCAAAACCCTCCTTCCCCAATTCTTTTTTTTCTATCTAATTGCTTACTAAGTACATTCAAAACAGTACCAAATGGAAATGCTAGTACACTTGTTGCAAACTCGATTTAGTGAAAATATGTATACTATACTACATTATCATTACATATGATGCTGCCTTTTCTTTTGAGATCCTAAGTTTTTACCATGCTTGGAAAGATTCATCCAGTTATATTTCATTAAGAGTTTGACTCCCTTTCTTGATATATTTTTTCCATAACTATGACCATCTTACATGTAGCATGTTAACCTAACAGGTAAACTCTATGTAAGCTTATGTAGGTTCTATGAGAATAGGGAGAGGTTGTTTCTGTTTTTTGTTTTTTTTTGTTTTGTTTTGTTTTCTTCCACTTGATTTATGCCCTTCTGTATCTGAGAACTAGAGTATAGCCTGAGAAAGATTAACCATCAAGTTGTGGTTGACTGAATGAATGGGTGAATGACCAAATGTTTTTAATAACCACCAGATACCTATTGACATTCACTAGAGCAGAGAGATTAAAAACATGAGCTGTGGATTTAAACAACCTGGGTTCAAGACCCGGCTCTAAAATTAACTGGATCTTTGACCTTGAAAAGTATGCTTAGGATTCAGTCCTGCCATGTTCCTATCTTAAAAATAGAAATGATATTAACAGTACCTGCTTTCCTACAAAGATGTGATATTCTAGTACCCGGAGGTAGTTAAAACAGGGCTTGGTACATACAAAGCAATCAAATATGTTAGCTCTTATTATTATTGAAATATATTTAGTGTTTTGAGGTTCATATCATTTTTCCTTTGGTTCATTGATATCTTAAATAAAATCTATAATGCATTAGATGAAGTATCTGGGGACAATCATGCTTTGGTATGCAAAGTTTTGTGGGTCTTAAAAAGATTATTCAGTGCATATATGGTAAATTAATCAACAAACCCAAAGGGTCAGGAATAGCACACCATAATTTAAATTCATATAAATATTTCGGCACTAGCACATATAAATAATGACTCAAAGAAGGATAAATTAACATTACAATGACCATGTCCATTCATATTCTGTATTTCACCAAATAAACAATGAAGACATTTTGATTTTCAGAGCTTTGTGGACTCTGAAATGTTAGATAAAAGATGATAGTTCAGAATTTATTTCCTATCTACAATTAGCAGTCTTTGCTCTCCTGACAACCTTTACCTAATGTACTAATTATACAATACACTATCTGTTAAAATATTTTATTTAAGAAAATCGCATCAACAACTATAAGTGAGACTGTTTCACAGGCAGATTTTATGAGATATTGATAACTGCTGGATAATAAGGAGCATCGGAATATTTCCATCTTTATGTTCTGAAACAGCTGACAATACATGAGAATTATTTGCTCTTCGAAGGCTTTAATAATCATTTGTGAGTTGCCAGCTTTGTAGTTTGGGGAGTTTTTCTAACATTTCTTAAGTTCTGTAATCTATTTAGGTTTTTTTCTCTCTACATAATTAAAATAATATTTTTCATGAAGTCATCTGTAGTGACTGGACTGAAAAGTGGTCCCCAAAGATATTAGAACCTAATTCCTAGAACTTGGTAAAGTTTTTGCAGATGTGATCAAGCTACAGATTAACATTGCTTGGGACCAGTGACTCCTTTCTGCCTCGCACTGTGTCTCTTTTGGAATAGGAATGTCTAACTATTCTGCTATGCTTGTTCCATCACTGTATTTTGAAAGCAGATAACTTGCTTTCTAGTTTCACAGGTCCACAATAGAGAAGTCTGCCCCAGGGTGAATCATCTGAGTCTCACCTATAACTAATTTTGATAATTTATATGATAAGATGTGGACTTTGAGCTGATGATATTTAGATGAGCATTTTTAAACGTTTATTTCTGAGACAGAAAGAGAGCATGTGTGAGCACACACATACAGTGGGGGTGGGGCAGAGAGAGAGGGGGAGACACAAAATCCAAAGCAGCCTCTAGACTCTAAGCTGACAGAAGCAAGCCTGATGCTGGGCTTGAACTTACCAAGTGTGAACTTATCAACTGAGCCGAGTTAGGGCACTCAACTGACTGAGCCGAATTCAGGCACCCCTAGATGAGCCTTTTGACTTGACTTGATTTAACAGACTGAGACATTTGGAGACACTGAAATGAGGTGTAAGTATTTTGTATGTGGGACGGAATAAATCTTTGAGGGCCAGCAGGTAGACAGTAGTGGGATGAATGGCAACCCCTGAATATATCTGTCCCAAATCCCTGGAACCTGAAAATGTCATCTTATATGGTGAACTTTTTACAAATGTGATTGAATTAAGGATCTTGAAATGAGAAGATTATCTGAATTATCCAAGTAGGACCTAAATGCCTTTACAAGTGTCCTTATAATAAAGAGAGACAGAGGGAAATTTGACAGACAGAAGAGGAGGAGGCAAGGTGACAGGGAGGCAGAGAATGGAGGGATGTGGCCAGAAGTTAAGGAACAATGGCAGCCGCCAGAAGCCAGAAGCGGCAAAGAAGGGATTCTCCCCTACAGCCTCGTGAAGGACCATGAACCTAGTGACACTGTGATTTCTGCCCAGGAATACAAAATTTGGACTTTCAGACTCTTGAACCATGAAGGAATACATCTCTACTGTTTTAAGCCACCAAGTTTGTGGTAACTTGTTACAGCAGGCAAAGAAAATTTATACATCATCTATCCCTACAGGTTGTTTGAAGAAAGCATTATCTTAACTTTTCTGAATCCTTATTTCATTCTATCAATTCAAATTGCATTATTTTTTGTATTTAGCATGATGTTTTGAATGTGTAATTTAGCATATTACTACTTGGGGCTCCTGGGTAGCTCAGCGGGTTAAGCATCTGACTCTTGATTTCACTTCAGGTCATGATGTCACAGTTCCTGAGTTCAAGCCCCACATTGAGCTCTGCACTGAGAGTGCAGAGCCTGCTTGGAATTCTCTGCCTCTGTCTCTGCCTCTCCCCCACGCATTCTCTCTCCCTCTCTTTCTCTCAAAATAAATAAATAAATTCCAAATAAAAAGAAAGGCAGAACTTCTTGTCTTTATGAGAAAGACTTAAGTCAACCCCAGATCCTCCTGCTGAGTATCTACTTAACATTGATTGCGTTAGGGGTCTTTAGAAATAGAACGGATAAAAAAGAAGTATATGCATTATAAAGGAAGAGAAAAACTATCATTATTTATGGATGACATAAATATTCTGTATAGAAAATCCAAAGGAATCAAATGAAATCCACATAAATTAAGAGTTTAATGAGTTGTCCCGATATATAATTAGCATATGAAATTAGCAAAATTAACCACATTAAGACAAAGTGACAGAAAATTATCCCATTCACAATAACAACAATTACAAAAACTACCAATGCGAGTCCTACAGAAGAAAATGATAATTACTGAAAGACACAGAAGAGCAAATCAATGGAGATACGTACCATCCTGAGGCACAATGATTTAAGGAACTGGAGGATGCAAGGGGTGGTACGGTTTCTTCTGGACTTGAGCATCAATGGAAGTACAAGACTTTTCTCTATTGTATTGTATTTACCTTCTCTTTGAACTGGTTGAAGTGTGTGTGTGAGAGTGTATGTGATTCCACAGGATTTCAGAGGCTTCAGGTTGCACACCTGCAATTTATCCTGCTATGAATACTTCAGATGCAACCCAGTGCAGACTTGTTTAGTTAGCTTCTGATTACATTCCTGGGACAATCAGATAATTTTTCTAAAATTGCAAATTCAGACTTAGAGAAATACATTCCTGAGAGGAAGATGACAGGTGTTAGTCATTTAGACCCAGTCCCCAGGGAAGGATATGAGTTTTGCTGATAGTAGATGCAGACTCAGAAGCAGAGTTTTCAATGAGAAGACTTGCGCCAAGAGGTGGCTTCACTGCGAGCAGACTTCTCACGCATTTCTTAAATTAAGAAATTTCTTTAAAACACTTTCTCTAGGAATATGGCAAAAGTTATAATTTTCAGTTTAAATTATTACTCTCAGATTTTATAATTCTCTTTAGTTTTAGTTGCCCCCACTCCCGCAATTACTCAGTAAAGTTAGAGAGCACATGTCACTCGCTCTGTGTGTCCATGTTACAGAGAGAAGTATGACTTGCGGTTGTCTGTGAGATGAAGCCTGTCCCCACCTCAGCATCTTCCCGCTCTCCTTTTCTCATTTTTCAAGAAACCCTTAGGAAGCTGGTAGCTTTACACTGAGGGAAGCGGCATCATCAGTGTTCCATAAAAAACAGATGATATACTCCAATCTGAGGAAGTGCATTATCCTAAATGCAAAGAAGCTGAGAAACCAATAGGGTCATACAGAATACTGGGAAAGTAGAAGGAAAGGGTTTCCACACCTAAATCCTTTTGGGTAACGTGAAAAGGCAGTTGCCACTCAGAAGGAATAGAGTGGCATGCAGAACATGGCCTTGAGAAAAAAAGACCTCCACTCACAACTGACTTTTCATTGAGATAGACAAGGATATAATCACCCTACCCACTTTCCTCCTTCTCATCTCTCGCTGGGGCCCTCAACTAGAAAAGTCAATCGGAAGCAAAAGGACAAGAGGAATCTGATAGCTACATAGGACACTGCCTGGTCAGACAGCACAATGGAGAAGGACAGAGAGGGGATCTAGGCAGGCAAACGGAAGCAATCCAGAATAGAGGAATTACAGTCCTTAAGATTCAATGCTCATAGCAGAACAGAAAGCTATGTGCAAGAACACAGAAGTCTAAGAAGCATAAGCACCAAATATATGGAAAAGTACTGACAGTTAAGGGGGCTACCGTTGTATCAACAAAAGTATCAAATAATTATAATATATAAGTATATATGTACATGTGTGTATATAAAATATGCATTTAAAATTTTTAATGAATACTTATTACATGGTACCCAGAAATAAATACTAAACTTTCTCATTTTAAAAAAGCAAAACACCTGAAATAATTTGAGTTATTTCAGAAAATGAAACCAAAGTTGCCATTATTACCTAAGAGCACCCTGTAAGTTTACATAGGTGCATTAAGAATAAAGTGTACACACAGAAATTTTTCCAGCTTTAGCAAAGAGTTATATATCCCATGTAAATATATTTCCACTATGTGCTACACACTAAATTTTTAAATATAAATTTTGCTAATTTGGGAAAAAATATATTATTATACCTATAGAGTTACCTTAATTAAATTTAGTTAATAAATTAACCCCTTGTCTCAATAAAATTGATATACAGCATAACCTTTAAGCTACTCTTAATGGCTAGGGCTATCTTTTTACGTATTATAAACCTTGTACAGTGACACAGTGTGGGCCTCCGTGTATGCAAGGCTGTTGGCTCTACACTGAATCACTTCAGACTATTATGCTGTTTTCTAGTTTTAAGGTTTTTTAAATCCTTTCCTATTCCATGATATCAAACCCCTATCTTTCACTTCTTGCTGTGAAGAAAATGTCTTTCCTTAGCAGTTTCCTCCTGCTTCACTGATGTAAATTTTCATACTTTGAAAAAAAGGGAACCACAGAATTTGAAACCTACTACTGCTGAACACAACTACTGCTCATAGCCTGCTCTAACAAAGTGGACTAAACAAAGCTTACACAAGCCTGGAACACAGCCAATAAGCAGAAAAGAGGCTAAAATAGTCTATAGGTTCTCCTATAAATGAATTTCAGAAATTTTGTGCATCAACTTTGAGATAATCATTCTAACCTAAGCATTTTATTTTACATAATTCCTAGGTGGCCATTTTACTCCAAAAAACCAAAGTTAGTAGTACCATTATCTTTTATAAATAAACATTATTGGGATTTAAATATTGTATTTTTCACCTCTTATAAACATTTGTTAAAAATTTAATAGACTATGTTAAGAGTGACAGGAGAAGTACAAATGATTAGTTTGAGTTTCAGTTCTCAAACAAAAAACCCATACTTAAAATTATACAGTAAAAATCATTTAATTTTATATAATTAAAATTATATATATATATATATATATAGAGAGAGAGAGAGAGAGAGAGAGAGAGAGAGAGAGTCTTCATTTTAATAATCTCATTAAAAATTCCCATTGTTTACATAAATTTTATGCAGACAAGATCATGAAACCGAGCAGATTAGTTTAGGTTGTGAGGAAAAAATATTCCAATTAGCCCTAAATCATAAATCCCACGTTTGCTCTATCACATACAACACATAGCACTGCCAGAAAACTTCCAGAACGGTTTCTTCACGTTAACTTTAAGCTCTGTGAACAAACTTGTCAAAAGAATAATAAACTTAGTATACACATACTATTATCACAACTATATAATTTCTATGATCAAAATGCTCCTTTAAATGCAAATTTTGTTGTACTAAGCAGATTTGATTTTTTTATTCAATTAAAAAGACTAAATTCCTCTCAAAGTGCTTCTTTTGATTAAGAAATCATAAATTTGGAGGCCTAGAAATCTCAAATGAAGCAAACAGTATACAGTACATAATTAGTGACTGAATTGTAATCTAAATAATTGCTTCATAATTTGTTTCATTCCTAATGTGGAACGACCCAAGAACATCTTAATTAAACAAAAATACATGAAAGCCAAATTTATAAGGGTTTTAGTAGCAGTTAATCATTAGATCAGGAGCTCCCTTTCTATAGAGGCTGAGGTCAAAACTAAAGAAAGCAGATAGTAATACATACAGAACTTGGTGCGTAAGTAGCAAAGGCAATATTTAAATCAAAATTGTTACTAAAAACACTGTAGAATAAAATTTAGGTTTTTCTTTTTAATTTCATAGTTTGGGTGCTGTGGTGATTAAATTAGTCTATAGTAAAACCCTATATATAGTAAAACTCAACTCAAACCATGATGCAAATTTGAAGTTCTCACGAGAAATTAGAGTCACAGAATAATCCTGGAAAGGGAAACCCCAGGCCTTCCCTTTCAGAGGGAAACAAACCCATATGAAAATGTCCTGCTTTGGGTCTGGAGAGGAGGACATCACGCAGTATGGGAAGATATTCTGTCCGTGCCTAACAAGAGAGAAGTCTACATACCCTTCTCACATTTAGGGTCTGGGACAGGCCCAAAGTAAACGAAAGCAGGCCAGGGCTCCAGGGAACGAGGAATTGGAAGGCTGCACTTGATGTTAAGGCTTAAGGACAAAAAACAGGGTCCAAATTACTGAAACAAAGGAAGGCAGTGGCTTGCTCACAGCCAGGCAGTGCAGCAATTAAGAACACCTTACCACCTGACCAATAGCTCCTATACTTAGGCCATCACTACAATGATGTTTCCTCATCTAAAAAATGAAAACAGCCCTTATCTACCTCATCAGGTCAATACTAAGATCATTTTTGAACGTATCTTTATCCGTTGGCATAAAGCCTGACAATACACAAAACAAGAAAGCTATTATTACACTGCTCAGGTACTGGGCAAATAAAAAGTATTAGTCTGAGAAAAGAAGAAACAAGTTGGTGGTGTCTTAACAAAGAACCAATCGCCTTCCTTATGTATCACCTGACTGGCAAATGTTTACAAAAACACTCTGCAAAGATGATCACAGGCTTAGAATATATCACAAGCTCTGCTAGCGTCCACTGAACATTGGATAACGTGTTGGTTTTCAAAAGTTTTGTATCTCTTCATAGCAGAATTCTTAGAGTTTGCATTATTATTTCCAAAATTGGAAAAAAAAAACAAGTATATAAATTTAAATACTAAAATATTTATTTATCATAAACTTGTCTGAGATGCTGAACTGAAAAAAACCAAGTCAATGTCATATATTTCTTTCTTTTCATAGTAAACTAGATCCTTAGCTGTTTTAATTTCTACAAACCTAAAGTATTTTGTGGATATCTATTACCTTTAATAATAAAGTTATCTTCTTCAGTTAAAACAGAAGGGTTGGAGCCATCAACTCCATTTATTTCAGAGGTTGACTTGGTCATTACAGTATTCATTCAATCTGATAAAGCTACAAATGTATTCACTGCTTTGATGTAATTTCAGCAAATCCGCAAAGAAACTCTTGTTGTCTTTAAATACCCGGGGGGGGGGGGTTAAATGTGAACAGCATTTTTCATAATATCTCAAACTAGGCATAATTCTTGCATTTGCAAAATAAAATAGACACCTGCTGTGTGATTGCCAGTCATTAAACTGGGGTGGTAATGACCATGGTGGTATGAGTGGCACCAGCAAATTGGAATGAGATAGTGTGGAGGAAGACTAGTGAAACAAGTAGGAATGGAGGCTGAGGTAGAGCAGAGGAGGAAGAGAATGGAGATTGAATAAAATAATTTCTTTTTACTCTCTGTAAGCAGAAATGGGAGTAGGTCTCAAAGGTGACGAGTGTAAACAAGCCTGACTATGTGAGACTGGGTCAGGGGGGAGGACAGAGACTGGAACACCACATTGGGGCAGGAGTGTGAACAGTTTATTAGAACCCAAACTAGGATAATTTGTATAGAAAAAGTATAAAAGTAAGGCTTTCTATAGAATATCGATAAAACCAATGAATGCCAATAGACTGATAATTGGCATTAAGTACAAGGTATAATTATATCACCTTTATCCCAGTTAAGTGTGTACGATAAGTACTACTGTAAAGAAAAAAAAACTGAAGGTACATCAGTTTATATAAGTTGGCATAAGTCATCAAGTTGGAGTAGCCAAAACATAAACCAGAATGTATGTGTCTACATGTAAATAGTTTATAGTCATGCTGTCCAGTGCTCTAAAGGCTGTATCTTGAAAATTCCTTCCAAAATGACTCTAGCTTCATTACAAGAATGGTTTCCAAATACGACTGTATTCTTTGTATCTGAAAAATAATTGGTACTAATAGTTTGGTTGATTTCAATAAGATTGCTCAAAGTGATAGCATATATTCTATTTATTTGCTTCTTCATCTTAAGGAAGAAATTCACTGAGGAATACTGCACTATACTTCATTCTCCTGTCCTTTCCTCTCTTTCCATCACTCCACCTTCTTTCTTGCTATCTGTCTTCACTCTCTGTCCTCCTAAATATACACATAGGAAAGTCCCTCAGGAAGAGTTCATCATCTTTTTTTTCTAGAAAATATTCCTTTCCCAGAACTGTATACCCACCAAAGACATTTACAGGGTAAAACTGGGCCATGGCAGATGCTGCTTGTTAAGCTCCAATACCTATCTCCCACCTCTTTCTAACCAACAAAGCTCTTATTTCATCTGGGAAGCCATGTACTAAGCATATAAAAGCAAGCAATGGAGAAACCAAACCCCAAATTCTGCGGATTCTTTTGTAGCTAGGAGTGGTGATTTAGATACAATTCCTTTCCACATTCTACCACCAAGGTCACTGCCATACTTATAAGCATATGGGTGTGATTACTAAAAGGAATAGCAGATAACTTGAAAACATAAGGATAAAAGCTGTTGTTGAGAACTGCTGGGGGCAAAAAAAGAAGCATGGTCCTTTCAAACATCTTTTTTGTTTGTTTGTTTAATGTTTATTTATTTATTTATTTTTGAGGCGGGGGCAGAAGGAGAGAGAGAGAATCTGAGCAGGCAGCACAGAGCCCCATGTGGGGCTCAAACCCATGAACCGTGAGATCATGATCTGAGCTGAAATCAAGAGTCGGATGCTTAACTGAATGAGCCACCGAGAAGACCCTAAAGTACCTTGATGATCAAGATGACTTCCTCCAGATGAGAAAAGCAGAGAAAAGAAGTCCCTGACCTGTTAACTCTGTACTGTCCCATGAAGCCAAACACAATCTTAACTGAAACACGGGTGATCCCTTCCCTAGCATCTCATTCCTCTGGAAACATTAAGATATGAAGTCTGCAAATCCTGTAATGGTGATTTGTGAGAAAGAGTTCACTTAATTATTTTTTTATGGTTAAAATTACAAAACTTTGTATTTTTGTACAGAGCTCTGTGATTTCTAAAGAGTTTTCTTCCAAATTATATATTTTGACCTCATTACTTTTGCTAAATTATTTACCTTTTTGAAAGAAACAGAGCAGATATTAAGATTATTAACATATTATGATTAAGATTAAGATATCTTCATTTTAGGAAAAAAAAGTCTATCTGGATGTAAGGGATTTTCCTGAGGTTATGAGCTTATCCAAAGGACAGATGAGTTTGTCTTTTGTTCCTTAATCAGTAACTCAAGGTGTGCCTTCCTTATTTATCCCTGAAATATAGACAGTTCACTTATATTCACTCCAATGATGGTCTTGTCTTTAAGGTATTCCAACATTAATTGCTGTTTGTACCATTAACATTCCAGATTTCCTAAAACAACTAATAATATTCAGAAAATCAGGAGAAGCTGCTTGTGCCCATAATTCTGTTCATAATTTAATGGTAGGTTTCATTTAATTAATGATGTATTTCCTAGGTAATACTAGAAAACAAAATAATGTTGATTGGTCCTCATTAAATAATAAACAGCAGTGTGCCTATTCTTTGTTCTCCAGAATAAATACAACTTTGACAATTCTTTCCTGTAATCACAGTCCTTAAAGAAAATGAAATCAGTAAGTCAGTAGCTTGAGACCATAATCAGACTAATTTATTTATTTAAGTCAGAAGACCTTGAGTTCAAAATTCTTCAGCAAAAATAATCCCATGCCTTAATGCTACAAAGAACATCATACAAAGTGACCGCAGAGAACTCCCACATCAGTAAACTAGGGCTTTAAAGAGGATAAGGAGCTATGATATCATACTCATGAATGAATAATAGTGGTAAGTGAATTTGCAGCAGATTCCAGATAGAAAATTACATTGCTTCTAAGGTAAAAGAAAATTCAAATCTCAAATCTGCTCACTATCTAGAAAAAATTAAACTTATAAGGAGAAGTTGTCCCTGTTAGTCTACTTTTACTCTCCCCAAACAAGGCTGTATCTAGTGTATTAAGAATCTTCCTATGGGCAACAGAGAAATGAACAATCATGTACCAGACAAGGAAACAGTCCTGTTGGGGAGTGACGGGTATGCAACAGTCTGGGGCAGAGGTGCTGGCTCTAGGGGGAAAATCCATAAATAACGATGAAAGAGCATATATCAGGCACTGCTTCAGTAACATTTACTCATGTTTTCCAACTTAAAAGTAAAGGCCTAATCCTTATGAAGGAAAAGTATCTTGCATTGTGGCTCATTTGAAGGTAAGTAAATCCAGTGGTCACATTTGTTAACACAGATCACACAGAGGTACAGAAGTAATGGATATGAGAAACATTACTTTCTGCCTCACACAAATCATGGGCTCCTGTGAAGCGTTCCTGCAAAGTCCACAATACTAATAGTAATAAAATCTGAAACTCTTAAATATCATCGAATTACAAATATCAAAATATCAAATTACACGATTCAGTATTGTGTGTTCTGCAAAAGATTTATCATAGAAGCAAGATGTTAAGATATACAACCCTTAAATGTTAGAACACATACAACCATATTTGTGACAGAAAACCAACTGCTTAACACACAGGACTCACAACTTCTTCCTTCTCTCTTTGCCCATTTAATCCTTACAGAAAAGTTCAGATGTCTTTTGGTCTGATTTTTCTGAAGAAAAGCACTATAAGAAAAGGACTTACCTTCTCATATAAGGTATCTTAAAAAAAAAAAAGGCAAATTCACAGAATCCAAGAGTGGAATGGTGATTGCCAAGGGCTGGGAAAGGGGCGTCATGGGGAGTTACTAATCAAAGGCCATAAAGTTTCAGTCCAACAAGATGAATACTCTAGAGTTCTACTATACAACACTGTACCGACAGTCAATAATATAATGTGCACTTGAAATTTTGTTAAGAGGGTAGGTCTCATGTTAGTGTTCTTTGCCTGTTCACACACACACACACACACACACACACACACACACAAATAAAACTAAAACAAACTAAACTAAACTAAAAAAGGATTATAATCCCCAGAAGGCTATTTACAGAAAGGGAATGTAATTTATCCAGGGAACTCTTTGTGGGGCTGCGTCAGAAAAAGAGTGAAAAGATAAAGATGTTAACATAATGCTAACATAAAGGGAAACTAGTGAGTTTTGTTTAAAGCGAAGAGTTTAGAGGTACTAAGGGTTAAGGGAGGACCAACAAAGTTTATATGACTTGCCGTGTGCAAGGCAAATATGAGTACAGATGAAAGATTCTGTTTTAGTCATCCTCTATATTCAGCTCTGTTCCAAAACAGGACTTCAGAGGTGATTTCTTTATAAACGATTCAAGCATTTTAGTTTTTTAAATGTTTATTTTTGAGAGACGGGGAGAGAGAGAGAGAGACAGAGAGAGAGAGAGAGAGAGAGAGAGAGAGAGAGAGAGCACGCGATCACATGGGCAGGCGAGGAGCAGAGAGAGAGAGGGAGAGACAGGCTCCCAAAGCAGGCTCCAGGCACTGAGCTGTCAGCACAGAGCACAGTGCAGGACTTGATTTCACGAACCACTAAATCATGACCCGAGCCGAAGCTCGCCGCTGAGCCAACTGAACCACCCAGCTGCTCCTATTTTATTTTTTTAAGTAGTTTGGAAATAGTTAAAACTGTTGTTCTGTGAAACCTTTCTTTCATGAACACTTATTTTTCATGACAAAATTTCCTCAGTGGAAAAGAATATAAAAGGATTCTCCTCTGAAGAGAACTGAGTATTTATAACTTTATTGTTTGGGAATGCTAATCAAACCTGTCCTTGACAAATATGTGGGCCAATTGCCTGAGGTTTTAAACCTGATGTCTTTCCATGTCTGATCTCTGATTGATGGCATCTTACTGGGTTCTGATTTGGGTTTGGAATCTTCTCAAGCCCTCTCCACACTAGTTGGCATACTGGACGTTCTCACTCTTCTCACACCAGTTTAGGTGACCCTATTTCCTATATATACACACATACACCAAGGAACCTGCCAAACTCCTGTCACCAAACTTAACACATAACTGTTTTCAAACACACCCTGTTCTTTCTTCCGTTAGTTACAGCAGAGGTTCCCTTCCTCCATTTTAAGACCAGTCTCCTGACCTGTGCTCAGATCCTATTCTTCCTCAATCTCTGACAAACCATAATACATTAGGAGTTGATGTCTTTTCCCTCCTGTATTTCATCCCCTCCCTCTCAGTAGACTCTTTTTCCTTAACACTAAAACTGCATAGTTTTATTATTACACCAATAATGTAAACAAAAACCTCCTAACCTCTGTGCCTGCAAAATACTGGCACTCTGCTTTCCACTTTTTACCCAAACTTCTTAAGAACACTGACTAGAATCTCTAACTTCACTTCCACCTCTGACTCTCTAATCCACTACAGTCTGACTGTCCACTTCACTACTTAAATTATCAACTATGTCTCTGCTTCGTCTACTAACTTTCACTCCCTATTCTACTGTAGCCTGGCATGTCATTTATCAATCCATTATAAATCACATCTCTGACCTCTTGGCAATTTTGACTCTATTTCTTGTCCTTCTTTCCTATGCTCTTTTGCCTGGACTTGAATAAGACAAAGTCCTGGTTTTTCTCTTATTTTCCAGGCCATCGACCTCAGTTTATTTGGCAGGCTACTCCTTGGTCTCCATCTTTAATAGTGATATTTCTTGGGATTCTGTCCTCATACTCTTTTTTCTAACTCTACCCAAGTGGGTCTGAAAAGGAAAAGCATGTAATCATATTAAGGAGATTAAACATGATTGCAAAAATAAGAAACCACAGAAATGTTTTAAACAGGGCATCATATTTGCATTTTAGAGTAATCATTTGGAAGCTGTATGGAAGATTTATTTGGTGGGGACAAAATTGGGGAACAATAGAATAAGTGCTGAATTAGAACACTAGAAGGATGGATGTGAAGGAAGGTTCTTGTTCATTAAATATTTAAGTGGTAAATACTGATCTTGATGATTGATTAGACACTGAATGATTGAGATGTAAGAGGGAGGAAAGGATCAGAAACGACTTTCTGGCTTTTGGCTCGGGTAACTGCATTGATATGGTGCCTCCAACTGAAATAGAAAAAGAATAGGAAGTTCAGCAGAGATGATGGCATTCTTTAGTCACACTGAAACTTTCTGCTTGTTTAACTTTCTATCGAAATCAGTATCTAGTTTTTAAAAGTGTACCCAATGAATAAATGGAAAAACTGTGTTAACCACATCCAGAATAATAATTTTTAAAAAGTAAGTAAGTAAGTAAATAAATAAATAAACAGCACATTTGTATGGTCTCCAAAAGTCCAGTTCCCATTAAGAGAAGTTGAATGTTAGTCTCAGAGTCAAGTGGAGACCATATATAAAAACTACACACACACACACACACACACACACACACACACACACACACACAATAATTGCCTTCACCCAATTATTATGGTAAATATGACATCTGACTCCAGTCACTGCCTATATCTTTAAAAAGGTGAATGACTAAAAACCTATTTAAAGTTATTTCTGGAATGCATAAACTTATGTGTATTTATAATTATGTGATGGTGGGTGTTAGTAGCTTTCAACTAATTAAACAAATAGAATAGATTGATGGTTACAAGACTACTTAAAAAGACTATTAACAAGAAAATACTTATAAAGAATATTAGAATCTCAAATAAGAACTTATGTGATATATTGCTATAACAGTTGTTTCCAGAATTTATCTTTCCTTTGAAAATTGCCAATTATTACCAATATTTAGATAAAAACTTAAGTTGTAAAAAAAATTATGGGATATTTATATACGATGATGAAAAATTCAATTGTGCTACATCATTTTTCAATAATGATTTCTTTTGTTTAATTTTTTTTAACATTTATTCATTTTTGAGAGACAGAGGGAGACAGAGTGTGATTGAGGGAGGGGCAGAGACAGAGGGAGACACAGAATCCAAAGCAGGCTCCAGGCTCCGAGCCATCAGCACATAGCCCAATACAGGGCTCCAACTCACATGCTGCGAGATCATGACCTGAGCCTAAGTCGGACCCCCAACCAACTGAGCCACCTAGGCACCCAAATAATGTTGATTTCTTATTTTATTTGATATAGTTTAAAACAAGCATTCAATCTTTCAGTATGAAACAACCACACAAATTAGAGATTTGGAATCATAGAGTTCCTATTTTGAATCCTTTCTCTGTCATTTGCAAACAGTGGGATTCTGGGAAAATTGCTTTCAATCTTTGAGGTTATGGTAAAGAATAAGCAAGAAAATAGTTTGGTAAAAAAGTCAAACTAATATCTACCAGATAGAAAATATTTAACAATGATAATTATTCTTTTTTTCATTGTATTTGCATTTCTAACATAAAAGTCATCACTGGAAATTTATAAGAAAAGTATCAGATTTCTGACTTCATAAGTTGTGACATTTTAAAATACCTACAAATATTATCTTTTAAATATATCAATCGAAAGAAAATAATCTTTGCTTGAAAGACACATACAATAAATTGACCCAATTAAAAAAAAGAAGAAATAGAACATTTTCTTTAGTAAAGCAACTTCACACATGAAAATTTGTTCCTGGATTTTCCTTATCTTTCCAACAATTCTTAAAATTTCGGCATTTAAAAATATGTCATACATTTGTTTCAAGACCTTTGCTGAGTAATACTGGGACATATTTATTTCATTGACAGTTTTCATGAGATAGATTAAAGTTACTAGAAAGTTCACAGCATGAGAAAATAACCCAAATCTCTGAACTCCAAAGACTTTTTTTAGGATTGCTCTCTGGATCCCTGCAATATTCAGCACTGCCCTCCATTTCTTCCAAACCCATAATCTTAAAATCTCCATATTTTTGGTTACGCTCTCTTCTATAAGCTTTCAACTGTTTAAGTAAAGTCCAGTTCAGTATTTGCAGCCCTGACTGCTCTCTTGATATACAGTTCCAATTTTCCAAATCTATGTTTTATACTGTCATGCAGGTACCATGCTGATTATTCAAACTCAGCATTATCTTTTCCCCAAAAGTGGCTCTTATTCTCAAAACTGTTACTTCCATCAGTCCTGCCATTATCCTGCTTCTGGCTCCCTGGATTCAGGGTTAGAGTTTCTGATTCCTCCCTTTACTCCTACAACTTCTCTATAACCTGTCCCGTCAATTCTACTTGTTTCTTTTCATCTTCATGCCCTTGCCTTAGTCCAGGTTCAATCACATCCCAGCTAAACTGCTTAAAAAGTGCTCTAAATGCTTTTTTTCTTCTAATAATCCGGCACACTACGTGATAATTACTCTGGGCCATCTAAGTTTCAAATCTGAGGCTTGGCTTTCAAGGCCTGCCACCCTCTGACTACTCTACTATTCACAACTTACCTGCTTCTAGAATTCTATTCTAATATTTACATATATTTAAAATATGGCCTGTGTACATCTATTTCATAATTTACCTGTTTCTAATTAGCAACCATTTAAATACAATCTGCCATTAAAGTAATTTCACAAATACAAAAACTCTTTGACCACCCTTTGTGATTACTGAACTTGAAAAATTAAGATACATAGGTCACCCTAAAAAGTAATAGGTGTGTAGAATTTCAATCATCTTCATATTTCACATTCAACAGCTACAAAAATCAAAACAAAAATTACGTTTTTATAGAATACAGAAATAAAACAGCTAAACTATTATAGTTGTTAAGTAGTAATAATCATAGTCAAATTTTGCAAAAGGTAAAACTATCCACATACACTTACACAGACATAACCATTTTTCAATACATCTACTTTGAATGCCTAACCTATGCAAATTATTTCAGAGGCATATTTGTGTAATGTTCCTATTTCTGATAAAATAATCTTATATTAATGTTTTCAGGAAAAACGGTTCTATGATTGGGTACAGAATAAGTTTGAGTATGTTTATTTGAATAAATTATGGGTTACAAATGGAGTTTCATGTCCCTATTGCTATCTGAAGGCTAAAAAAAGGAGAGACACTAATGCTGGATAAATCAATTCACAGCCTTCTATGATTCTGGACTTACTCACCATGAAGATCTCTCACATAACAAACTATTACTTTTAAATCTAGGAAGAAAAGAAAAACTATCACAGAATTACCTATCATGGATATGTACATATCAGAGCAATTAAGCAAATACAAACTTAAAAGCTATAATTTAATATAAAATCAATAAATACATGAATTCTATTTATTCTGGTACCAACATGTCAGCTTCAATCTTTTAAGGGCTCTGAAGATTTAAAATGTATGAAAATTCTGTTCACCTGAGATTATCAAGTCCCCCTGCTTAGAGCAGATATATATATATATATACTGATATGTATTGTCTTATGGAAGTTTTCCTTAAAAAAAGTATATTTTCTATTACATTAGTTTAGTATTTTATCTCATTTACCATTTGCCTTTTCATTCTGTATGTTAATGTCATATTTTAGTTTAATGTTTTATAATATGACCAGATTTTAGATATCTAACATAAAATGTATGAACAGCTTGACACAAGTTATATTTAGTACTTCAAATGGGGTCATTTGTTTCTGCTTTATGCTGAACCTAATTCCAAACCCCAACTATCCAAAAGGGTCACAGAATCATTCAGTTATTGCAAGTATAAGAGTATACATTTAATAAAAACTTTGGCTCATCTCTTCAAGTAAGCAACACTTATAAAAATGATTTTCACTTGTGAAGAATTAGAACCAACCTTAGTCTCACAAACAAAGTAGTATGGGGCACCTTGGACTGAAATGTTTTGGTAGGCAAAACATCACTGACTCTCTCACATCAAATATGCAAAGTGAATACAAGGATGAGAGCTCCTGTGGGTTTGTAAAGATATTCAAAATTATACATTTGTAAAACACTACTTTGTTTCTAGGATTTAGTTAAATAATTTTATGTATGTCAAATTATATGGTATTCTTTTGCAGTAATGTGAAGTGAAAAAATATATATAGACACTAAACCAGTGGACATATGTGATATGGCTTCATGATAAACAGTTATCTTCCCAAGATTAACAATACTGGTTAAAAAAAAAAAAGAAAAGGAAAAAAAGGTCTTGAGAAAAGCAAAGGTATTGAGGTAGTATAAGTCAAATTTGAAAGTATTATTTATATCTATCACAATCAAACCATTTATTTTGTTTTTTAAATGAAAACTCCAAATACACTCCTATTATATTTCAGGTTGACCCGTGAGTCTGTAAATGCAGTCACCACTAATTAGTGGCACCATGGAATTCAGAGACAAATCCTTCCTGATACACACAATGGAAAAGACTTTAATAAGTGAACACCTAAGAACCTAGAATACCATTACACAAAGAGAACTACAGTGATGGTCAAGAAATGGCTCTTTAAAAATGCACTATTTGTCACTAAATACACTGCCATTATAACAAGAAACCTTTTGTGCTTTAAAAGGGTATGTTTCTCTCAGTAAAATATTTATGTTTTTAGAAATTACCAGACTATAGAGCTCATCCACAACAATTTCACTGTTATTGCATAAAATTGTAAATTATTTCTTTTAAATTATTAATGCAATAGAAAAAAATCTTCAGGCTTATAGTCTTTGGAAAGGACAGCAAAATAGATGAAACAAAACCAAGATGACAATTTCAGCATTTAAAATCTACACATGATAATTCAAACAAATGTTATGACATTTAAGATAATGAAACCCTTCATTTATTCTACTATCTGGTATGAGTTTTATTTCACATATAAGGAGTCAGAACAGATGTCCAAATATTGTAATGCCAAAAGAAAGTTAGGGCATATCTTGATTAATACCCTCAAAGCAGCCTGTAGTGTCTCTTTAAAACTGGCATGCATTACCTCCAAACAACTATTCAAAATCCATTCTAGGAAATAAAGCTAGACAAAGCATTCCCAAGACAAAAGGAAAACAATAAAGCTCAGTATAACCCTTTTAGCAATGTGAGTTGCATATTATTGACAGACCATTCATTGCAATCAGCAAATGATTAATTGCAAATTTGTTGCTAAATTGACCACAAAAGGAGAAAAAAAAAAAAAAAGACAAGCTTCAGGCTACTGTTAAAGAGGAAAAACTTATGTTAAAAATGATTGGAGACTTTTTGTAGTGAATTAATTCTAATCAATATGCTTGTTGACTACACAGTGGAATAATGACTTCCTTAAATAGCAGAAGTACCCATTATTGTAGACATTCAAATTAATATTTAACCTACTGACTTGCATTTTTAAAATTTATTGAAGTAACATTTTCTTGCCTTACCTTTAATAAATAAATAGTCCATGTTTTATCAAACATGCACATAAGATTTGTTTTTTCCATTTCAAATGTAGATTGCAGAAGCAATGCCCATATGGTCAAACTTATAATAACTGCCTGAAGCAATTTGTTCTTGGATTTTTAAAGATAAACCTCAGTGGCATATTAAAAACATAAAAGGTGATAAGATAGTAAGATTGATGAGTATTAATTTCTTAGTTACAAATGGCTGTTATTTCTTTACAAACCTGGCACCTTTGGGGTTCTTTTATTCAGACAGGGGTTCAAAAAACCAAAAAAAAAGGTGTAGTGGAATAATAGTATACTTTGTTCAAATAACCACTTTCATCCCACTAACTTACAAAGTCATTACCTGAATAAATATCTTTTGAGCACCAATATGTGCCAAACATTGTGCTGGGTCCCAAGTTAACAAAATTAAATAAAACAAAGACCTGCATGTCAGAAAAATCCTATGTGTAAATCTTTTCTCATTGAACCTTACTGGGTATGCATCAGTGATAAAGAGGCAGAAACAATATACTGAAGTTCTTGCCAACAGAAGAAGCAGTATTTTTCTTTCAATAAAGCTAAAAATAGAAGGAGAGGATAAAGTTGTTTAGGTATTTACAGTAATATAATTACTATTAAAATTATATTGGTGAGTGTGCAGTCTCATTTTCAGGTAAGATGCCAAAAATCAATATACGTAATAGGAATGTATTTCTAAAAATATGTGAGGATGCTTCAAGGTGTAGATTGTACAAGGAGGGAGAGTGGTAAGAAAAGTGAGTACCTTTAGTTTCCAACACTAGCCCTCCATAATAACACTGCATTAGACTTTTGGGAAAACTACATCAAGCTCTCATCTCCATTCCCCACATCACAGAAAGTATCTTTCTAGGTTCTTGAAACAGGGCAGTGAACAGAAGGCATCACTATATTCCTCACTACACATCCAGTCAGGTGCAAGTGAGCGTACAGAGCATCTGCTAATCACCTTTACGTGATTACCAAATGACCCGGAGCTAGTAGGCAACAATCAGAACTTGGCTGGATCATCTGGAGTATTAATAACTTACTGAAGTTATCAAAGTTTGGGGGTTATTATATATATAATTGAGCAAAGTGAGATTCACTAATATTAGGTAAGTTGTGCAATATTACAAAAGCATATCTGGTTTCAACTGATATTTAATTAAACCCAGTTCAAATGCCTCCCTCTCTCCCAGGAGATGGCTTGTTATCTTATTTCTCCAATATCACTGAATGCTGAAAGATTTGCTGTGTATCACCGAGTGCCACTCAAAAAAGGACTACTGATATTTTGGCACTAATAAAACTCAAATGTTGTTACACATTTAACTTCAGTAACAAAACATATACTTAATATGTCTTGACTTGTTTTAGATTTTTAGGTTGTATTTGTATTGAGTTAAATTCTTATAATTTTTAAAATGCATACGGTAAATAATCCTGATTTATTCTTTCTGAAGGGTTTAAGTCCAAAATAGGCATATTTTCCACTTTAATATGTCAGAAAAGTAAGTAATTGAAATTTATTACTTTTAATTTGTGAAAAAGATCTTTTCAAAGCAAACAAACATTGTCTTAGTGAAGCAAATTGCCACCTTACACATTCTCCTTAGTAGCATTTGTTAAAGATGCTTACCTTGCTTAAATGTCTTTAAATCTCATTAAAATATATTCACAAACTTAAGTGCTCCATGTTTTAAAACTGCTCTGCTAAGGATACATTAATACAGCCAACTTGCCAACTTAATTAACACACAGTATCACAAAATCATAGCAAAACAAATTTAAAAGAAAAACAGCACAGGCAATAAGCCATGGAGTTTTAAAAATGTGGAATGGTTTTTAGAGATTCAAGCTCAGAGATTCGAAGAGTAAAATAACCTGTCTAAATACTAGCACTGAAACAGGAGGCAAACAAAAGTCTTGAAAATTAAAATGCAGGTGTCCTTTTCATTTTATGATAAATTATCCAAATTAAGGTCTATTGAAAGTAATTTCAGAGAATTGCCCATTTTGTTAGATTTTTTTTTTGTGTTTTCTCCCCCTCAAAATGTGTGCTATTATATCAATGAGCACTAGGATTTATCCATAAGCACTTCTCAGATCTTTGCTAGCAAGGACAAATAGGACCAAACTAATCTAGATTCTACCACTGGAAATACTCATCTCAACAGACTGAAAATGTCAAAACTAATTACTTCATGCAGGGATATAGTATACTTATTTGCCTTAAGTTTACTAATGGTTTGAATGTGGAAAGTAGATTATAATTGGTAGGGAAGTAGAGTCATCACTTAGAGATGCAGCAGGTTAAAGTGGATTTTGAAAAGGATGAAAGACATTGTGTGTAAACATGAAGGCCCCAGAATGTAAAAGTAAAGAGTTTTAATTTGATGTGATTGACAACTGAATCCTAAGCATAAATTCTTGACCTGGGCGGGGGAAGGTATTTCTTAGAGATGGGCCTCCGTCTAAGAAGATAACTATAATTCTGTTTCAGGGAGCTTACACAATCACTGCATAAGAGAAAGGTTTTCACACAGGTTTTTAAAGTGGTAAAATGTAGCAAATGATGCCACAAACATACTTATGTTCAAACTTATTCTCTGTCCTTTTTATTGGTTTTTACCCAGGAATGTAAGTCTGGTCTGGGTTGGCATCTTGGAGTTGTTTGGGGCAGAAAATTACCAGCTTTGGTGGGAAGCAAGGCTTCCCCAAAAAATTTATGGTTCGATTTTTCAGTATGTTTTGCTCATTTGGAACTCTTCAAAAGAAACGTAGGCAAGTTCTTTGCTACTCTAATCTATAATGTAATTTTTATTGGCTATCAATATCACTCCCCAAAGATTCATTTTGGCTTGTCCACTCTCTCTTCTGGTCCAAGTGTTCCTCAATACCAAAAATGAAAATCAAGACCTCCCAAATCAGGGATAGACTAACATAATCATAAAACTACAAATTTAGAATATCCCAAGTCATCTTTGAAAAATTCTCTGACAAGCAAGAAAAGTGAAGTAAGCATTTTAAGTACAACGATTTGTAAATAGTTAATGTGTTGGTGGTGGGTCTCTTGATTCCTATTATATACCCTTTATACTACATAAATCTAACTTTAATGTCAAGTAATAAAGGAATGACATACCTTCTGGAAAGTGAATGGCAGAAGCTGCTCAAAGCATGGCCCAGTATAGTAAGATAAAGGATAGAACAATTAAGTATTTTCCCACCAACTGAAAAGAGAAAACCCAAGAACTGTCATAATGAATCACACTCAGTATTTTTCTCTGGCGGTGGCAATGAGAAGAAGGCACCCTCAAAATTAGAAAATAAAGTAAGTTGAATCAAAACTATAACTCAATAGCTTGTTTACCTTTACAGAGTTATTATTAATTAATTTTGTGACTTTTACATTCTTTATATATTTTTCTGTTCCCCAACTTGATGCTCCATAAAAGATATTTTTGACTGAGTTTTCATTTGCTATAAACTAAATTTAACTTTTAAAAATCAAACAATGACCCCTTTTCTTATATTTTTAATTTGATTAACACCTTCGCCTGTATAACTCTATTGAAAAAGACTAGAAGTTATCTTAAGCTTCATCTTTTTTAATGTAAATATCCATTAGGTTTTCATATTGTTTTTATTGATCAGCCTTTCAAATATTTTTTGTAACCTTTGACTGCATTTAAAATTGCTCAGCTGTTACTATTAAGTAATTAATTTATCACTGAGGCCTTAATATATGTTTGGTACTGGAGTAATAGAGTAAGGGCTTAAGAAAACACATGACTGTTACCCTGTTGCTGTTGTAACTTTCCCAAAGTGAAATAAGCAGAAGTACAAGGGTATCTCTAGTATCATTTCCATATGCTTTGTAAACAATCATTTTTAACAATAATAAATATAAAGCCTAAGTGACATAAACCACTCCTAAACTTAAGCAATCTAGCGGTAGTGTAATTATGGTACCTGGAAGTAGGGTATAGTGTTGGTTTGGGGACAGCTGATGAGCAGAAGCTCAAAGAGCTTCAGGGAGTCTACTGGTGAAGATGTGAACTACAGTGAGGACAATGTTACTGGAAGCTGGAGGAATGGCTGGAAGAATGTTACTGGGACCTGGAGACAACACTAATGGGAGCTGGAGAGAAGGGACCCTTGTTACACGGTGGTGAAATGCTTAGTGACATTCTTCCATCTTATTACAAGGAACACAGGGATGGGGTATAATGATCTTATGAATATGGCTGCAAAAATTCCTAGGCAAAATGTAGAAGAGTGCCTACTCATATTTTCTAGATGCTTATCATAAAATACAAAACAGAAATATCAAATAACAAAGGAACTTAACCAAGTTTTAAGGCTAAATTTAAGAAAAGAATTCATGAGCCAGGATTTAATGGTTTGAAAATAAAATGGTTTCTCATCCTCAGTCCTTCCCATCAAAAAATTCATTAAAATTGGCTTCAGGGAAAAGATCAAATCCAGGCACTACACATAACACATGAAATCAGAGTTAACATCACAAAGTTGTGACTAGGATTCTTTGCTAAGACCTCAAAAATGTACTGACTGACTCAGTCAGTAGAGCAAGCAACTTTTGATCATGGGGCCATGAGTACAAGCCCCAAGTTAGGTACAGAGTTTACTTAAAAAAAAAAAAAAAAAGACCTCAAAAATACTTAAGTTCCTGTCTAGTAGAACTTCTAAGACTCTGCAGAGTATGTTTTATAGACTCTTTTCAGTTAATAGAATTTGTAAGAATCTTAAATTTTTTTTTCAACGTTTTTTATTTTATTTTTGGGACAGAGCGAGACAGAGCATGAACAGGGGAGGGGCAGAGAGAGAGGGAGACACAGAATCGGAAACAGGCTCCAGGCTCTGGGCCATCAGCTCAGAGCCCGACGCGGGGCTCGAACCCATGGACCGTGAGATCGTGACCTGGTTGAAGTCAGACGCTTAACCGACTGCGCCACCCAGGCGCCCCAAGAATTTGTAAGAATCTTAAGGGCATTACCTACCCTAGCCTCTTAGGGAACCCAAGCTAGAGAAAAGTCTATCAGGAAGAGATATATGGGCATCACTGTTGCCTAATGGAATGCCTTTATACTTTGACACTTAAGAAGCACACAAAGTTTTTAAAGGAGCTCTTCCAGATGGGCTGAAAGGGACAGAAGCCAGACAAACTGAAAAGAGGTTGCTGAAGCCCCAACCTACTGTGGCAAGGTAGCAGGCAGAGTAAACTGCTTAAAAGAATACACAGGGGCACTTGGGTGGCTCAGTCGGTTAAGCATCTGACTTTGGCTCAGGTCGTGATCTCACGTTTCATGAGTTCAAGCCCTGCATCAGGCTCTGTGCTGACAGCTCAGAGCCTGAAGCCTGCTTCAGATTTTGTGTCTCCGTCTCTTTCTGCCTCTCCCCAACTTGTGCTCTGTCTCTCTCTCTCAAAATAAACAAACATTAAAAAAAAGAAATACAATTATATTTTAAAAAAGAATACATGGATTAGGTTTTTCTGGAAAAGACATAGTGATTCAGATGGCAGAAAGAAGAGTTTAGAGAATCATCTCCAAGAAACCGAACTAGGTACTAACCAAGAAACTGGCAAGGTACGCTCTGCCTGATTTCAGACCTGTGATGAATCACATAAGTTCTATGTAGTTTTCATTTCCTCCCTTTTTGAATAGGAGTATATAATGCTGTTATCCTAGGCCATATTATGTCAGGTGTGCATATGGAGTGTAGATAACTTGTCTCTTTAGTGAATAGGCTTTTATTTCAAGATGAATCATACTCGAGGAGCTAGCTGTACCTGAGGAAGTACACTCAGGAACCTCTTCTGGATCTAATTTAAATAATGAGGTTCTGCACTTTGAACTGATGCCATAATGGAATAAGGCTTTTGCAGTGTTGGGAGTCAGTGATTTTATTTTACATATGGGATGGTCATAAATGTGGGTGGATGCTGTAGTTGATCTCAATAACTATCATTAATTCTACTCCTATCTAATCACACAACTCATATTCCAAGGAAGAGTGCAAGCTATTTGTCTCTTCTGCAGTCTGGACCTAACTAACAGGAATACAGTTAAAATGACATGTTATGTCGTAAGTCTTCCACCTCTGTCTCTCAGAAAGTGTGCTTTTAAAATGTTTGCTTTAGGGGCATCTGGGTGGCTCAGTCAGTTAAGCACCCACCTCTATCCTGACTCAGGTCATGAGATCAAGCCCCTGATTCAAGCCCCATGCCAGGCTCCATGCTGAGCATAGAGCCTGTTTGGGATTCTCTCTCTCCCTCTCCACCACTTGCCTATGAGTGCACACACATACTCTCTAAAAATAAATAAATAAGCATTTAAAAAACAAATTAATTAATTAAAACATCTGCTTTGGAGAGAGCCAGGCTCCATGTACGAAGCCCAACCAACCTAAGACCTCCATGCTGTGATAAGAAAAAGAGGTTTCCCATTCTTCAGAGAGAGAAAGGACCAAACAGAACCAAGGTATCACACATGTGGCTTAAGTGGATCCTGCAGCTATGAAAGCTGAAGTACATGAATCAGAAATAACTCACTCACTCATCAATTTCCAAATTCCTGTCCTACAAAACTTTGAGCAAAACAAATGGTTGTTTTAAACCATTATATTTTGAAGCAGTTTGTTACAGAGTGCAATAGATAACTCTTAAGCAAGCCAAGCATACCTATACTGCCATTTCAGTATTCATTTATGATTGGAAATACTTTTGGTAATAGCTATTTTTCTGGTAATTACAAAAGTCAGAACCTTAAATATAGTTGACAGAAATACAAAGATCACAAATTTTGACACTGGGTTGACAGCTTCATTTGAGGTTTGATTTTGACCATCTTGGGTCTTGTAATTCCAGTTAAAATGTCAATAAACACTTTTTGAAAATATGACCTATTCTATACCACCACTCTCAGCACAGTATGTCCCAACTGCAAAACCCCTCCTGCCGGTAGCACTGATCAAAGAGCAGCACGATTTCTATGGTCTTAGACTTGCTTTCTTTTTTCCTTCACCTAAGAGCTTTACACTACCTTCGGCTTTAACTCTTTCTAATCTGCCCATCAAGGATTAGTTTACACAGAGAAAACTGGACTCAATGAAAGCACAAGTGGACAGCTTAACATTACAAAGGCCAAACTCTGTCCTTCGCTGACTGTTTTACTGACACTCCAGTAATGAAGTTCTTATCTCGGGTGATTACAAGCCTCTCCAGGATCTAATGTTAAGTAACTGTATGTTGCCCTGAGTCCTTGCTTCAGAAACCTCATCACGCCTATACTTCTGCCATTTTTAGCGGCTCAACTTCCCAAAAACAACAAGAACAAAAAGCTTCTTATGTACTTCGACGTCTGTGTAAGATCCACTGCTGAACCTACCTAATATTAACGATTCTTATGCAGAGACTTATTTGGTAAAATATGCTTCTTAAAATTCCTTGCAAAAACAAACTCCATACTTATGTGACAATCTTTTCTAGACTCTTATCAATCCTTAACTATTGTCTTGTCCTGAAGAGGAGACAGTGGTTTTAACAAACTGTTTTTACTCTCTTACAACACTGCATGTGTTACTTATATAATCTAATTTTCACATATTTTGAACTTATATCATGATCTATATTTTGGCTCATTTTATGTAAAAGTGTTAATCATTTTGTTAAATCGGGGGTGACTTCAAGGCAAGAATTAAATTATTATCTGTGGCATCTTTATCACAGAAGTAATTTTCAGAGATCAGTATAAATGAAATTAACTCATAGACTTATTCAGCGGGTCTGGAATGGAGCTAAAAATCTGCCTCCAATTACTTCTGGATTCCAGCTGATTCTTGCACAGATGGGTTGAGACCAAAATATAAAACACAGGTGTATGCAATGGGGATGTAATTCAAGACCATTTTCTAATAGGAATGTAGGGCAGTGAGACACTAGAGGAACAAGTCTAGTTAGAAAAACTTTACAAAAGTGCAAAGGAGAGCTAGCAGAGGCCTGATCTAGACAGTAGCACTGGGGATAGAAAGGAGGGGACAGATGGAAACTAAACTAGCTATTAACAAGTTCCTGAAACTGCTTTCTATTAAAGCTGCCTTAGAAAATGAAAATGCACTGTTGTAAGCACTAAAACAAACACAACCAAAAAGATGTTTTCTTAACTGGGAAATTATGATGTGCAGTTATGTTTGGTATCTAAATGCAAATTGTGCATGTAGGCTGCATTTATGGAAGAACTGAAAGCAACCACAATATACTATATCATAGTAGAAACAAAACAAACTAGCTGTACTTGGCATAGTAATGATAAGCCCTTTAAATTAAATCTTTATGCAGATTCTATTTTATACTCCAAACTTTTCATGGAGACTCGTGCAATTCTGATGTGTAAACCAACAAATAGATATGCTCTGTGTATTGAGTAGCCGGTTTGGGTACCAGCTGGCTTGGCTGTATGCCTTTCTAATGGTAATGAAGTCACACAGCTGCTAGGACAATCAGCTGGAGTTCAGATTATCACTAGCTAAATGGATATCCATTGACTAGCTTCTTATCCGGACTCATTAAAGTTCAGTATTGACAAATGAAGAGTGGCTAGAGGTTTACAGCTAAGAGGCATCTAGAAATGAACTTGTTGACTTTTTTTTTCTACAGCTTTATCTTTATGATTCACACAGTATCATTCATCTATTTGAGATGTGCGATTACTAATGTACTGTAAAATTTTTAAGCACTCTTCCATTTATGGTTTTAAAGTAAACAATTGCTCTGGAGCAAGCAGTCACATGCATCACTAAGAAGCTATCGATATATGAAAACAAGACAATTACTAAAAGTACTGCTTTTTCTTTAAATCAAATAGAAAAAGACATGATTTCCACAAAAAGCTTACAGTTGACTTGAAATTTACTTTTTATTTTAGAAACTCACCTGTAAGCATTTGAGTGGATAATTTCCAAGATCTGAATTCACCTGCAGTGGTCAAAAGACCACTAAAAACTAAATTTTCTCTCAACCAACCAATTAGGTAAAGTGCAGTCAGTGGTGACTTAGTTAATCCTATAACCATCCAGTGAACATGGTCAAACTTTTCCAAATTGTCAAACTAACAAGGACTAGAATTCAGTGCCTGTTGAATATAATGTCATTTTCTTGTACTTATACCCTATTAATTTCATGTACTTAAACATTATTTTTTCTTCTATTTAGTTTCAAGATTTCCTAACTGTATTTCCCATACTCATCCTCATCCTCCCTTATCTTATACATGAGCTTCTCCTTGTCACAAGGTTACTGCTTTGGGAAGGTTTTGAAAATGCTTATTACTCTACATTGTCCACTTTTGCTTTCAAAAGTCAATGGAAAATTGTCTCCTAAGTGAATACGTATATAATTATTTGCCTTAGACTATGATTAAATATCCTTTTGATTTCTTACTCTTCTTGAAACAGAAAACAAATTTTAGCAGATCTTCTTCAAGAAAATATGTAAGTAAAAGGTGCTCGCACAGTACAAATGTTGCTCAAATACCCACGGTATTCACTTCTGTACACTGTCCTCATGAAAATGCTCTATCTCCTCTCTCAATCTACAACAGACTTGATTTCTAGGTCTCTTTACTGCTGATAATAAAGACAGAGCAACATTCTTCCCTTGCTAGTAATGAGATTTAAAATGCTTTCACTTTTAGCTATGACCAGATATTTCTGGAGATCTGCCTAATATTTTCAAGGGTCCCTTCCTTTCAACAGGAAGGAACATTAGCAACAAAAGGCTAGGAGTGATAAAACAACTGTTTACAGGCAATAAATGTGGCAAATGTTCATTTAGGAACTACGTGGTGATAGTGTGGCCCCTGTGGATCAATATCACCTGTGGCTTAGGTATTTTCCTTGGGGGATTCTACCATATGTTCTGCCCCTTAATTTCATCAGAATCTTGTTATCCACCCATCCCCACCGCCCCAGTTGATGCTTTCCGTGGAACTAGCAGCTGTACAGGTTCCATTTTGCATGACCCATGACTGTAAGTTTCACTACTCAAATATGCAACCTGAATTTGCCTGTTGTTATAGTCATATCCAGAGCCTATAAAATGCAGGATTTACGGTATTATTAAATATATATCTCTAGCTCACACTGTGCACTACATTATGACTAACCACACTTACTGGTAACTCAGAATAAAGATTTTGGCAGAATCTTCTTATTAGAGAAGAACAAAATTCCAGGCCTCCTACAAACCCATAAATGTAAACTCACCCACATGAAGGATGTTGTTCTGACTCCACAGAGCAAGTCCAGAGCTTTGTGTGAAGTACATTTTTGGGGAGGCAAAAATGGCAAATTCCTGTAGTCAAAAACTACCTTCTAAAGAGTTTTTCAATTTTTTTTAATTTTTAAAATCTTTATTTATTTTTGATAGAGAATGAGAGACAGAGCACAAGTGGGGGAGGGGCAGAAACAGAATCCTAAGCAGGTTTCAGGCTCTAAGCTGTCAGCACAGAGCCTGATGTGGGGCTCAAACTCACGAACTGTGAGATCATGACCTGAGCCGAAGTCGGATGATTAACTGACTGAGCCACCCAGGCACCCCAGCTTTTCAAATTTCTTAAAGGGAACAATTAGGGTGCTTAGCTTTAAAATATTTATGTGCAAAAGATGGACAGCATGTAAATAAAGTTTTCCAAGATTGGCAAAGAGATGCACCAGGAGACAGATGATCCAGAGAACTCTGGGAAATTATGAGAGTCATTTAATCTCTGCTGACCTCATATATAAAATGGGAATTTAGGGGCGCCTGGGTGGCGTAGTCGGTTAAGTGTCCGACTTCAGCCAGGTCACGATCTCGCGGTCCGTGAGTTCGAGCCCCGCGTCGGGCTCTGGGCTGATGGCTCAGAGCCTGGAGCCTGTTTCCGTTTCTGTGTCTCCCTCTCTCTCTGCCCCTCGCCCGTTCATGCTCTGTCTCTCTCTGTCCCAAAAATAAATAAACGTTGAAAAAAAATTAAAAAAAAATAAAATAAAATGGGAATTTAGATTATATCCAGTCATTCACAAAACACAGTTGTGCCAGAGACTTAGCAAGCCACTGGGGACTCAGAAGTACAAAGCCGTACACAGAGGAGATCCTATCTAACATCCCTAGAATCCCTAGCAATGCAAGATTCTGTAAGTAGGTGAATGGGTGGGGGTATCGTTACCTCCTGGGATTTTCCATACACAAAAAAAGATTTACTGCTGACAGCCTCTGAGCTCGTGACATCCCCTGATAATCTGTGCTCTGCAGTATTTCCCAGCAGGTTGGCCACTGACCAGCTCTAGCCAGTAGACTGTAAGTGTCCAGGATTCCTTCTTTTTGTCCTCTTTCCCATTCCATCTGTAGGCTGGATGATGCCAAGGTGACACTGTACTTACAGTGCGACAGAAGTACTAGCTGCAAGTGCCTGGTGCTTGGATAAGTTAGAGGTTAATTTAAGCTGCCTGATCCCTGGACAAGATATAGTTAGTGTGTTAAGCCCTAGAGATTTGGATGCCTGTTTGTTGTTGCAGCACAACCTAGCATAGGATGCTTAATTCAAACAACTACAAATTATTAAGCCTCAGTCACTGACATAAAAATTTAAGATCAATTATAGTTTTCAGTACTTTTCATGACAATGCCAAAATCTAGCATCTTATTCTCTGGCCGTCAAAACTCAACAGTAGCACTGAAGCTCTGATATTTTCTCTAAGGAATAGTGTCAATTTTAATGAAATACTTAACTCCCCAGAGCACACTGTCAGGGATGTTCCTGAAATATTAAATATGCATGTAAAAATCTTAATGACATCTTACTAATCATTTTCATGGAGAATCCACATATGATTTAATGTTAAATATGTCAAGCCATAAGTGTGTGAGGATGTTCTCATTTTGTACTTTGCACAGAGATTTTCACAGTGCTCTTATCTTTGTTGCCATTTGGAAGTATCTGTGGATTCCATGTCTTTGTTCACCCTTTCTCCTCAGGTATCCACAGAAGGCCATATGTTGAACCAATGTGGTGCCCCCTGCAGCAGGTTCTCCTTTTTAAAATGCTATATTTTGCAGCATTCTATGTACCATCCATCGACATTCCATTATGTTGGCACAGGTCTGCCCAACTTGCTAGCAGGCACAATGCCAAACACGCAGATGGCATGAGGGGAAAGAGCCAAAAAAAACATGTGAATCAACTGTGGGTTCTGATGGCATAATTCCCAGACATGGAGGTCCAAACACTTGTCCATCCTAAGCTTATAGTACTTACTTACAGATACACTGATTTGTCAACAATATTCTAGTACTGACAGATAAATCTTTCAAAATATTTTTTTAAAAAGCAACCTTTGGCTGCAGAGGATAGTTACTGGGCAATTATTTTACAAAGGTTGATGTTTAGGCTTTTGTCTTTACCCAGGTGACTCTTCAAAAAACAATCAGGCAGCGTATTTAAAAAATTTATATTTCTAACCAAATCAGTAATAAATAAAGAGACATGGGAGATTTTGGCTTTATTCATCTAAACTGTATAATAAAACCTGAAGACAAATGTCAAAAAAATATATATTCGAGGATGAACAGTTTGCACTGCAGGCTTCAAATCGTGGCTCTATTAAATATTCATCTTTGACCCTTCTGCCTGTATGTTCAAAAAATATATTGTTTTATAAACTAGTAAACTTTATTATCAGGAATGAACATCTGACCACATAAAATGGACAGTATATGATTTGAGGATCTTTAAATGGATCATCTACTTAAAGAATCCCCGCCCAGCTGTTCTGGCAGTTTGCCTGAAATTTCTTAAATTATTGAGCCACTTTAGTTAGGTTAAGCTATTCTATCTTCTGAAGGTGCCTATTAGAAAGAAAAATATTTTACTAGGGAAAGAAAAACAAGTAGATTTTGAATTCTTGGGAAGGATGAGGTAGAATTAGTCAGCAAAGGTTTTTGGAGCTGCTGTGAAAGACCCTGAGAATATCTTCACCGTACATACAAGCTTTAGTAAGGACAATAGCTATTAAGTTGGTTTTAGGGACAGTGTCTATTAGAGAAGTTGACACTGACCTTCTTAAAGCTGA
This sequence comes from Felis catus, assembly GCF_018350175.1. Lineage (NCBI taxonomy): Eukaryota > Metazoa > Chordata > Mammalia > Carnivora > Felidae > Felis > Felis catus. The sequence continues at coordinate 107,524,236 of NC_058369.1, forward strand.
AAATACTTAGAAAATTAATTTGAGACCTAAGTAACCAAGTTAATATGTCCAAATTAATAGATCCAAAGTAACTCAGTGAGTCATATTTATTGAACCCAAGCTCTTGACCCCGAAATCCAGCACTATTGTTATTATCCTATCATCCTGCCACTTTACAGAGTTGAACTAGTTCATCTATATAACTTATAGTTTAAGATGTGAGCAAAAAATATTACATTCAGTTCTCAAGTGAGCATCTCTTATATGACCACTGGCATGTAAGTTCAGGATTTCAATCTAGCATCGAGAAAAGAAGTTGCCCTTTCTAAGTGGGTGGTTAAATCACGTTATATTCTGTAATTCCCTCAAATTCTACAGCACTTAGTACACACAGACATCTAGTCTCTTCTATGATCAGAGAGCACACAACCACTTTAGTCTTGATTCATGGTCAATTTACATCCATTTCCTATAGATGTATCTATCTTGCTCATCAAATGCTGCATACATACTTCCAAAACACATTCATGTTTGCAGAACATCAAACACAATCACAGAAACTGATATTTGAGAAGTTCACATTATCTTTATCTTCTTATATGGAATGATTTGCCTTGCTTTGATTACAAAGAAGGATTTTAATAGCTGATGCATATATTCAAAGACTACTCAGAGAGTAAAGTTTCTCTATTGTAACAGTTTCTCTTGAAAGACACTAAAATGTTAAGAAATAGGCTTACCCTTGAAATTTAACTTGGAAATGAGACATGATTAGAATACCCTTAGCTTACTGGAACCTTCTTTCTAAAATCTCATCCTGATAACTCACTCTCTTTTATTTTTAACTTATCTTAAAACATTCATACAGACAGCTCAGGCTTTAGAAAGTGGTCATAGCCATTCCTGAAACAAAGAAGCTACCATAGTACTATGTGGTTTTCTCAAATTATAATTAAGATATACAACTTGTAAAAACTTACTGTTTTATCAATTTTCCCTACTAAATGAACTGATTCCCTATCTATTAATATATTACAAAACTCAATTATAACACAAGCCATCATTACATAAGTTGTAAAACACCACAACTCATAAAATCTCCCTGACAGCAAAAGTTTAAACCACAAAAATGAAACAGCCTATTTGAACTAAACAAAGAGGTTTTGCTCTGTGACAATTCATTTATTCTTTTTTATTCTTGCCTTCATTCAATAATGTAGTCACTTATTCATTCACGAAGTAATTGTTGAACATTTATTACACATCAAGAACTAGGGCAGATACAAAGAAGATACGGCATGTAGTAAAAAAAAAATCCTTTGGTAGAAGATTCGGAATTGAAAAGATTATATAACTTCTGCAATGAATACATGAAAGGAGATTAGGTTTTCATTCAAGGTAGAAAATGACATCCATTATAAAAGTGCTATTAATAACAGCCCTTTAATATTTAATAGAGCAGAGTGATTAAGACAGAATCCATACTTTATTATTCTATCTTCTACATGTATTAAGTAGGTTTAACCACATTTGGGGGTATTACATATAATTAAGAATAAAACTAAAAAGTTTTTAGGTTTTTTTAAAATACATATGAGAGATAGTAGATGGTTGTGTCCATTTAAAATAATCATGTTACATCAACAGCTTCTTGTGCTTTTAATGAATGTAAATTTGTTGTGTATTTTCTACTTTCTTACCAAAAAAATTAATTAAAATGAGTTAGCTATGTTAGCATGATGATGGGAAGATCTTTGAGAGTTTATTCATCTGACTTTAAGGCAGTGTCACACTTGAACTAATTATGGGAGTGATTAAGACTCATAATTATTACCTATATCTTCATATATGCTAACAGCATTTTTTATTAAAATAAGATTTTTTCCATCTATCTACAGGGTTTTATACTTTATTTTATATTTTTAGGATTTTAAATACTGTAGTGGAAGGACTCTCTTCTTATAAATATTTAAATTGGCATACAAATTAAGGACGATTCTTTACTAGGTTATAAGTGTTTTTACAGGTAAAACTATATGTTGTTCATCTTTGTATACTAGCCCCCCAGGAACCAGCCTAACGTTTCATTTAATGAAAGAGTTAGAACAAATTTAAAATGGTGAACATATGGGTGGTTTTCTAAATATAAAAGTACTCTACGTAGTTACTATGTTCTACTGCTTACTAGTGGCTAAAATCTTCTACCTGCTATTTTGTACCTAAATTTGCTGGCATTGCTTTCGGTCTACAGACATTTCTAAGCAGTTAATTACTGAAAAAGTACTCTGATTCTCTTTTTAAAGTTTCATTTATTCCCCATGTAAATTAAATTCTTTAAATCCATGATAAATGTTAAACATGTATAAAATGCCAATGAAAACTACACTAATTAACTGAGAACTGATTATATTTTGGGTACCACTTAAATCACAAGGCTTCAATAGTTCTCGCCAAAGAAACTCTTTGTATAATGTGAGTTAAATTATGTAATTGTGATGTAAATTCTTCAGAGGATATATGAGAAAATATTATTTTAATGGTACTGAGGGAGAGTGGATAGAGTTTGATTATATCACCATATTTTTAATTAGTTCAATAATTTGTTCAAATGGTGCACTTCTTGGTTTAATTTTTGTTCACTTTTCTGGTTTATTTTTCTATTTCATCTGCTCGGAATTCCAACAATAATTTATTCATGCCTAGAGTAATAGATATAAATTATGATATAAATAGTAAACTAGACTTTGATCTTATTGAATCATGCAGGTACTCCCCTGCCCTATGTTAAAAAAAGAGGGGGGTGCTATTTTCCAAAATTTTAGTTTAGAATTAATAAACGAAAAAATATATATGAGGATCACATCTCCACCTCAAAACAACTTTTAAAAATAGGCTATTAACTTGACTTTCTTAAAAAGCTACACACAAGCAGAACTCTAGAAATACTGATTACATTATTTGGACAATATGTACACATTTCCAACTATTTACCTGCACGTTGTAGAATTTTATTGTAACTGCAAATAATCCCTATCTAAACACTTGAATATAAAATTTATCATGTATTAGTGATCTAATTATAAAACAAGCAGTGATTAAACATTTCTATTAGCAAAACAGATGTGTATCAGAATCACAAAGATATTATTTAACAACATTCAGATCTTATTTTAAATCAAATTAACATTATTTTTAAACCTACCCTTTATCAACTATAGTGATAAAATGAGTGTTCTTGATTTTTTACCACAACATTAGAGAAATGTACTATTAATTTCCCACTTAAAAGATAAGTAGACTAAAAATTAGTGACCTCAAGATCCCCCATATACAGCTGGGACAGTCAGTAATAAAACTTTCTTATGTAACAATTCTCATGTTTATAGCATTAGAAAGTCAGTTAACAAATATCAAAATCAAATTACAAAAATAAAAAATGGAAGCATTCATCAGTATGTAAATATATTGTTTCATTATTTATATTCCATTAGCAATTGCAAGGAAACTACTCAACATCTTTGAGAAAACTGATTATAGAGGGTTTTGTGATTATTTGCCAGGAAAATAATGAAATCAGTGATGGCAGTGTTCAAGGTCCCATAATAAGAAAATAAGTTGTTTGCTTTGAGATGGATTGTCTCTTAGGTGTTCCTGACAGCCAGACCAAACACTTTTCCCCCTCTGTTATGATGAATAAATCAAAAAATGATTCAAACAATCTAACGTGTTTAATAATTAAATTTTATTAAACTATCTTTTCATTTATCTATTAACTTGCATATCAACTGGTTTAAAAAAGAATTTAGGTATCTCATCCAAAAATGTATGAATCAGCGGGAGAAAAAAATCAATAAATTTCAAATTTCAAGTGTCTAATACCAAAGTATTCACACAACATTGCTACAATCTAGCCAACATACTCAACGTTATGCCTTTTCAACTAGAAATAAGAACTTTATCATTAAATTATATGAATAATCACCTCGGTCATGTTTTTGTTAAAACTACATGAATTGTAAAGAAAGTGTCATGGTTATTACAGAAATGCAAGAAGACTTCTCATTCCAAATTGCTAGCACTGAAGTTAGATTTTTCTTAGAAGAAAACCATTGTTTCACAATAGAAGTAAACAAAGCAATCTATTACTCTAGGCATGAGTACACTATAGTTGGAACTCCCAGCAGATGAAACAGAAAAGTAAACCAGAAAAGTGAATACAAAATAAACCAAGAAGTGCACCATTTGAACAAATCATTGAACTAATTAAAAATATGGCAATAAAATCAAACTCTATACACTTTCCCTCAGGACCATTATAGCAATACTCTTTAAAATATTTTATCCTATATCCTTTGAAGAATTCAATGTTCTTTCCAAATTCTTTAATTTGCAATCAAATAGTCTGGAATTGCATTAAAGATCGGAGTAAACAAATCAGAACTAGAAGGTCCATAACAAACAGTGGAGATGAGTGAAGAAAGCTGTGTGGAACAGAGGCACATTGAAGAGCCCATGCTGTCTCAAGGGATGCCTAGAGTCTGCTCTTGCTCAATACTGCCATGTAAGGAAGATGAGAGAACTACTGCCTTGTCTTATAATTTTTCCAAAGAAAAGTGATGTTTAGAATTTTATAGGTAATACTACCACTTAAAAATATTTGCCTAGAGGAGGACACAGGCAGCAACCTCTCTGACCTCGGCCACAGCAACTTCTTACTAGACACATATCCAGAGGCAAGGGAAACAAAAGCAAACATCAACTATTGGGACTTCATCAAGATAAAAGGCTTCTGCACAGTGAAGGAAACAATCAACAAAACTAAGAGGCAACCTCCAGAACGGGAGAAGATATTTGCAAATGATGTATCTCATTAAGGGTTAGTATCCAAAATCTATAAAGAACTTACCAAACGCAATAAGCAAAAACTAAATAATCCAGTTAAGAACTGGGTAGAAGACACAAATAAACATTTTTCCAAAGAAGATACCCATCTGGATAACACACACATAGGAAGATGCTCAACATCACTCATCATCAGGGAAATACAAATCCAAACTACAATAAGATATCACCTCACACCTGTCAATATGGCTAAAATTAACAACACAGGAAATAAAAGGTGTTGGCAAGGATGCAGAGAAAGGGGAGGCCTTTTGCACTATTGGTGGGAATGTAAACTGAACCGATCACTCTGGAAAACTGTATGGAGGTTCCTCAGAAAGTTAAAAATAGAATGACCCTATGACCCATCAATTGCAACACTAGGTATTTACCCATGTGATACAAAAATACGTATTTGAAGAGACATATGCAACCCCCCGTGCTTACAGCAGCATTATCAACAACAGCCAAATTACAGAAAGAGTCCAAATGTCCATCAACTGATGAATGGATAAATAACATGCAGTATATAAAAATATAATGAAATATTACTCAGCCATCAAAAAGAATGAAATCTTGCCATTTGCAGTGATATGGATGGAGCTACAGTGTGAGTGTATTATGCTGCATGAAGTCAGTCAGCCAGAGAAAGACAAATATACCATAGGATATCACTCATATGTGGAATTTTAAGATGAACCCGGCAGGGGAGAGAGAGAAAGGCAAACCATAAAACAGACTCTTAAATAGAGACAACAAACTATTGGTTACTGTAGGGGAAGTGGGTGGGGAGATGGGGTAAATGGGAAATGGGCATTAAGGAAGGCACCTGTGATGAGCACTGAGTGTTAACATGTAAGTGATGAATCCACAAATTCTACCCCTGAAACTAATATTACACTACATGTTAACTGAAATTTAAATAAGAACTTAAAATAAAATAAAAATATTTGTCTATTCAACACTTTTAAAAACATTTTGTAAAGCATTTGATTTATAGGGATTTAGGATATCTAAGCTTTCTCTCAAGAAGAGAGAGAACCACACTACTACAGGAATTTAAAGATACGTAGCACTCAAATTTTAGCATTTACCAGAATCACTTAGGTTTTGAAAGACAGATTGCTGGGCCCTGTGCCAAGAGTTTGTGATTCAGTGGGTCTGAGTTAGGGTTTCAGAATTTGTACTTCTAAGTTCCTAGGTGCTGCTGCTGCTCCAACTGACTTTCATGCTGGGTCTTCTCTTTTAATGACAAGAAACAAATCATGAGCCTCCAAGAACTTTTTAAACATTACTTAGGTATAAGAGACATAAGTATCTGCATGGACATGAATTTTTTTGTGTGTGTATTTGTAGGTGTGGAATGAACTATTTAAGAAACTGCCAGACTTTTATTCTAAGTGGCTATTTTACTTTACCTACCAAAAATTAATGAGGGTTCCAGGTTTTGCACATCCTCTCCATCACTTCATATTATTTGGCTTTTGCTTATAGTCCTTCCTACTGCATATGTGTGGTATCTCATGGTAATTTTAATTTTACATTTCCCTAATGATAATAATGTGTTATTTATGTGCTTATTAGTATTTTTAAAATATCTTCTTTGGTGAAATGTCTATTCAAACCATTTTTTTTTCCATTTAAAAAAGAATTTGATCTCTTATTTATTTATTTATTTATTTATTTATTTATTTATTGAGAGACAGAGAGAGACAAAGCAGGAGCGGGTGAGGGGCAGAGAGAGGGAGACAAGGAATCCAAAGCAGGCTTCAGGCTCTGGGCTGGTCAGCCCAAAGCCCAACACAAGGCTCGAACCCACAAACCATGAGATCATGACCTGAGCCAAAGTCGGATGCTTAACTGAATGAGCCACTTGGGTTTCCCTTTTCTTTTTTCTTTTTTTTTTTTCTAATTTACTTTATTAAATTGTTTTTTTTTCTTATAATTCTTGTATACAATTTATTTCTATAATCTGGATATAAGTCATTTATAAGATATATGATTTGTAAATATGTGTCTTACTCTAGCTTGTCTTTAATGTCCTACTCTAACTTGTCATTTCTTTAATGATGTCTTTTAAAGAGCAAACATTTTAAATTTTATTGGAGTGCAACTAATCATTTTTTAATACTTAGGTTGTGCTTTCACTATTGTTTTTAAGCACACTCTATGTAACCTAAAGTCACAAAGATTTCACCTGCTTTTTTTCAGAACTTTACAGTTTTAGTTCTTATTGTTCAGGACTTTGTTAACTCGTTCTTTTTATCATTATCTGTTGGTATAAGTTGTCTCAATTACGTTCATCTTTTCAAGGAATAAAGCTTTGATTGGTTTAATTGATTTTCTCTATTATTTTCTACTTGATATGTCACTGAGTTTCATCCTAGTGTCTATTATTTCATTCCTTCTGTTTGCTTTTGAATTTAATTTGCTTTTTGTTTCTTGGTTTTGTAAGGTGGAAACTTAGGTTACTGATTTAAGTCATTTGTTATCCTCTGATACAGATGTTGAAATCTATAAATCTCCCTCTAAACATCACTCTAGCAGCATATCATAACTTTGTATAAGTTGGGGTTTAATTTTCATTTAAAAGTATCTTCAGGGGCACCTGAGTACCTCAGTTGGTTAGGCATCCAACTCTTGATCTCTACTCTGGTTACGATCTCACAGTTCTTCATGGGCTCTGCCCTGACAGCAAGGAGTCGGCTTGGGATCCACTCTCTCCCTCTCTCTTTCCTCTGCTTGTACTCACGTGTGTCCTCTCTCTCTCTCTCTCTCTCAAAATAAGTAAACCTAAAAAAATATTTACAATTTCCTTCATGATTTCTTTCTTTGATCACAGGTGATTACAAATGCCTTGTTTAATATCCACTATTTGGGATCTTCTAAGATTCCTTTCTAGTGTGGATTTTTAATATAATTTAGCCATGGTCAAAGCAACACCTTCTAAGATGTCAATATTTTTACATTCACTGAGACTTGTTTTATGGTACAGCAAATGTTTTCTATTGAAAAATATTTCGCAAATTTAAGTGTTTGAACAGAATGTGTATTCCATAGTCATTGGTAGAGTGTTCTATATAGGTCAATTAAATCAAGGTAGTTGATACTGTTGTTCAAGATTCATATATATTTGATATTTTCAGTCTGGCTTTCCTATAAATTTCTATGAGTGGAAGACTGAAAGATTAGGAAATATTGTAAAACTTTTCATTTCTCCTTTTAATCTTTCAGTTCTTGTATTACATATTTTAGGGACTATTCAAAAACGAATTTATGTTTATAACTTATACTCCATAGGTGCATATACATTTATAAATAACTATTATACCTTCCTGATGCATGGACATTTGTTATTTTGAAATATTCCTCTTTGCAATAAATCTCATCTTTAAGCACTGAAGTTCTCTTGGGGTTACTCTATGCAGGGTATTTACTTTACCATTAGCCTACTTAGGGATCTGAATTAGTATGAGTCTCTTATATGCAACATACAGTTGGATTTTTTTTTATTCAGTCTTAAAAAACTTGTTTTGTGTTGGGTATTTAGTCCATTCTTATTTAATATAAGTATTTATATGATTGGATTTATGTCTGCATTTTGTTGATGTTACCTATTGTCTCATAAAATTTTGCTCTTCTATATCTACTGCTTGCTTTTGTGATATTCTTGGTTTATCGATTTAATCTCTACTGATTTTTAGTATTAGGGCTATTTTCTTAGTGATTTTGCTAGTCATAAAGCTAATTTAACATAATTCTGGTAAAATACAGAAACTTTGCTCCAGTATATCACCTTTTCCTTCCTCAATTTTATGCTATCATTGCTATATATCTTTATATGTTATCATAAATGTTACTATACACACACACACACACACACATACATATACCATGTTACAATCATTGCCATAAAGCATATTATGTATTTTAAATTAAGAGAAAAAATAAGTAAAAAATTACAGAATATTTTATATTTACTCATATATTTACCATTTCTAGTAGTTAATTTATTTCTGTGAATTTGAATTATTTACTAGTAGTACTTTCCCTTATCCTGAAAGACTTCCTGTAGTATTTCTTATATGGCAAGAAATCCTATATGAAATCTTTCAGACTTTTTTTCTGAAAAGATCTTTACCTTCTTTATTAAAATATAAAATTTTTGTTTGACAAGATTTTTTTTTCTTGCAGCATTTTGAATATGTTGTTCCACTCTCTTTGGGCCTTCCTTGTCTGATGAAATGTCAGCTATGTGCTATACTGTCATTCCCTTCTATGTGAATAGTTGTTTCTCTCCTGCTTTCTAGATTTTCACTTTGTTTTTCAACAGTTTGAGTATGGTGTGTCTCTATATGAATCACACAGTATTTATCTTACAGTCTGTTGATTTCTGGAATCTGTAGATTTACAATTTTTCATACAGTTTGGGAAGTTTTCAACCATTATGTTTCAAACTTTTCTACGTTTTCACTCTCTCTTCTCCTTCTGAGACTCATTAATTTATATGTCGGTGTACATGATACCAGCCCACAAGTTTTGTACTTTTAATTGGTCTTCAAGTCTTTTTTCTGCATGTTCTTCCAGTAAGAACATTTTATTTATGTGGGGACACCTGGGCTCAGTGTGGGGACTGGGCTCAGTCAGTGAAGTGTCATATGTACTCTGGTTCAGGTCATGATCTCAGTGTCATCAATTTGAGCCCTGAGTCAGGCTCTGTGCTGACAGCTTACAGCCTGGAGCCTGCTTCAGATTCTGTGTCTCCCTCTCTCTCTGGCCCTCCCTAGCTTGTGCTCTGTCTCTTTGTCTCAAAAATAAACAATAATTAAAAAAAAAACTTCAAAAAAAAGAATATTTTACTTATCTGGATTCATGTCTGCTGGTTCTTTTTTCTTTTTGTTTTATAGAATTGCAACTGAGCCCTTCTAGTGCATTTTTTCTTCAGTTTTCAGTTATTGTACTTATCACTTCCAAAATTTCCATTTACTTAATACTTTTATCTTTTCTTTTTTGAGATTATTCACTGATTTACTGTTTTTGTATATGGTTTTATTTCTTTCAAAACAATTTCTTTTATTTTCAACATATTTACAAAGCTGCTGTGAAAACTTTTTACTACTTTCAAAATCTGGAAAAGAAAGTTTCCAGTGATTTTTTTTCTGAGTCACACTTTCTTATTTCTTTGCATATCTCATAATTTTTGAATAATGGAGTTTTCAGATATTTCAGCGACTCTGGATTATGACTCTCCCGCCTTAAGACTGCTGGGTTTTTTGGTTTTTTTTTTTTTTTTTTGTTCTTGTTTAGTTACTTTGCTTGGACTCCATCTGTTACATCTAACTGTCTAGCAATGCAGCATCTTCCACAAGGTACATTTCTGCTCAGTTTCTTTGTTTTTATTTTTAAGCCTGACATCCTAGGGGACACCTATGTGACCATATAGCTTAGTGTTTCCCCAAAGATTGGTTAGAGTTTATCCTCAACTGTCCTATGCATTTAATGCTTCATTTTCTGCTGATGGATTTATTGGTGACCCAGACAGTACACTAATACTTTGGACTATGTTTTCAAATCTGTTCAGCCTTTTACTTTCTGACTTCTCATACTTATCTATACAATTCTTGGTTCTAAAACAATTTCTTAGGAGATACATTAACAGTTTAAATTGTAACTTGAAAAAAATCGAAAGTTACTGGAAAATAGCATTACCAGTGAAGTGGTTATAGTCCCTTTCTCTGAGTTTAGGTAACTGCTCTCACTCCTCACTGAATTCAGGCCAGGAGAGTGTAGAAAGGAACACTTTTCCAACAGATAAAAGCCAGGCTACTGAATTACCCCTTGTCATTTTGTTATCCCTAAAACCTGGCTACATCTTCTGAAATAGTTCACGTACTAAATTCTGCTTTAAAGGATCCCACCTCCAATGTGGGATCCTGTTGGAATTGTGAAAATATTAGGAAATTGTTAATTATCTTAAATACGATAAAATCATGGTAGCTATCCAATAAATGAAATGGCTATAAGTTAGACACACGTACTAAAATATTTATAGGTAAATTAAGATTGACAAGATGTTGGTAATCATTGTAGCTGTGTGGAAAGTACATTTCCTTATATTCTTCTTTCTATCTTGTAGTAGTGTCAAAGGTTTCAATAGTAAAGAGTTAAATTTATTTATTACTGATAATACTTTGAGTCCCTTTGATATTTTTTTTTCTTCTTTTGTCCATTCTGTAGCCCTGGTCTAGGTAACACTTTTCACTCCAATTAAAAATGTGTTTGTGCTTGACCCAACCTTCATCTTCAGCTGTTCCAGGAAAACTCTAAGATGTACATGTGTCCCAGATGAAAAAGAAGACATTCTAAGTGTTTCAAGTTAGACTTTTCTGGAAAAGAGAATGAATGTTCTGGAAATTACACTCTTTTGCTCCATTTATACCATGTCTTGAAAAGAGTGTTATCAAGTTGTCTTCATTAAGCAGCAGAGGAAAATCATTCTGTCCAACAAAGAACTCTCTCTCATTGGGCTAATGATTGGGTACATGTCCTTGGCAGGTCACTTAAGTGACTTAGTCTAGTGACCTTTAAATTAGAATCATAACATTGTTGATTGTAAGCAAGACATAATCCAGTTGCTTTAATGGCTTTAAACATGAATAATAAAAAAAATAGAGAGTAAAATAATTTCATTTGTAAAATAGGAAAATATTTTAGTTTTTTTACTATTTATTAAGCTAACTACCTATGTCAACTTATTCCGGGACTTATTAATCTGTATTAGTAGCATCATAACAATTAGGTCCACAGTTGAGTTATAAAGTAAAGGAATAACATTTGAAGAAAAAATAACATTAAGAGAAAATTTTAGAATTTTTAAATCATTGGTAATGATGTAGGATAGCTTTTTACATACGCTAAAAGTATGTGCCCACTCCCAGATAGACAAACTAATTTTTGCTTTATGTTTAATATATTTTTCAAACTCAGTTACAAGAAAATATTTTTCTGCATTTGTATATGTTTTAATTAATGTCGCGGAAAAATAAACATTCTTCTAAAATTTCATACGATTAATTACAAACTGTCAAGGTCAATTTATGTTCATTCTTTAAAGCAAAGTTTTCCAACTTCAGCCTATGGAATTGGAGCTGAGAAATTCTTTGCTGTAGAGGGCTATAGTGTATACTACAGGATGTTTGGTAATATCACGGTTCTCTACTTAACAGATGATATTAGTATCCCCTTTACCAAGCTGTGACAAACCCAAAAATGTCTCCAGACACTGCCAGATATCCCCAGGGAGGCAAAATCACCCTCCTGTCCCAATTAAGAACCAATGCTTTAAAGTGAGTTTTGCTTTACACCTGCCTAAATTCCAATTACTCTCAAAGGATTACAACACAAGTAGTGGGAAGAGTCAAACAAGAAAAAGAAATGATGAGGAGGAGAACGGGAGCAGGATAAGAGAAAGTTTTTCAACTACAAACTTTTTTTAAACTAAATAATTTAAATACCGTGTGCTTAATGTGAGGATCTGTGAGAGAGCAGCCCAATGAGCTGGGATTGAAAAACTCAGGTTGCTTGTTAAGCCTGGGGAAGGGGTAGGGTGACACACAAAGCAGTTCTCATCCAACTGCGTTGGTCTTTCTTCATCTAGAGTGGTTCATCATAGAAGAAGAATTCTAAACCGTCAGACATGAATATCAAAATGGATCAGATGTAAACATGCGCGTGTGCACACACACACACACACACACACACACACACACACACACACACCACATTTTGATATGAGTAAACACCACCTTTTACTTAACCAGTTCACCTATTTTTCCCTCTCTCCTTTTTCTTAAGTCAAATGATAGAGTTAATACCTTACTCTTACGTGCTTACAGAGTGTACAGTAACATAGCCATTTATTTAGTTTTCAAAGATTTTTATCTTATTCTAAAACTACCCTCAATTTGCTTGCATAGCTTAGCAATGATCTCTCTACAACTACAGGTACATGGGATAGCTAATTTTAGCACTGCCCACTGTATACAAATAGCACTGAAGACAGAATAAAACCTGAATAAATATTTGAACGCTTAAATTGAGAGATTGTTTTGTTCTGTTTTGTGGCCATATGAGCTTTAGCATCTCCATTAGACAAGCCAAAATTTAAAAATAGTAAAATTAAACTTCCAAAGTGCTATCAAACTACCAACCTCACAAATTCTGGCACTAGAGAAGGCACTAAAAACAGTAAGGTTTGAATGTATTTCAGTTCAAAGTTCTCCTAGGATTCCTTTATATGCTTAACTCTGTCTGAATCGCCTTTGGAAGTTTCAAAGAAAGTGCAGGACAATATTACCAGGAAGTGCTATAACTCTCATTGGCTTTAGATGTATTTTTCTTTGTTAACAGAAATAATTCTAATTTCATTTAACAAACCTGAATGTAAGAAGATAAACATGTAGAAAATAAAACATTATAGAATTAGTTAAATTACATAATTAAGTAGGATAATACAACCATGTAAAACTATGTCTAAAGCAGCAACTTTTATGAAACTCTCAGAGTGGAAAATTATCGATTCTTGTCATGCAACTCTCAATAAAAAGAAAATGGGCTAAATATGATCTTTTGTTGAGGTACCAGGTGCTGGCACTTAAAATTTCTCGCTAGATGGAAATGAGATAGAAATTTTTAGTGTGTGAACCTTATACTAAAATGATCTATCAGTAGCCCCTCCAAAAAGGCATCTTTGGGTCAAGTGAAAAGAGATACCTTAGAGAAAATGACTTACTGAAAAGAACAAGTTGATAGATTTTTGAAAATGTCAACAGTCAGTATAAACTCTAGATATTCTCTTTATGCATGTCTTTTGTATGTATTAACCATATAAAAAATCTTAAAATCCAGTTATCATAACTTCCCTTTAGTAGGCATTTCCACTGTATTGCCATATATTCTCACCTTTACAAAATGGCCAGCTTTCTTAGGCAATTTTTCCCTGACACAGCCTGCAGTGACCTTTCTATGACTGAGTCATAAATCCCTAAACATAGGGGATGAAATCACTGGCAGTGCCTTACATATGGTGGTGTGAATGCACTACAATAATTGCTTGGTAATTACATGGTAATTATTGACCATTTAAGTACATTTAAGAACAGGGTGAGTACTATGTAATCAAAGACTAATTATCTGATTATTTCTGTCTTTTAAACTGCAGGCTTACAAGATATAAAAATTGCAAGTAACATGGTGATTAGTCATTGAACTACGTGATAACTTGAAGTATAATTATGAAGTAATCTGGAGAAATTGTATTTGTATTGTGGTTCTTCTGAACAGTAATTGTAGAGTAGTTATATTGGAATACACTTTGTATCAAGTGATAACAGAAAAATCATCAATACATTGCACTAATAGAGCATAAATATATTAATACCAAAAATAATAGGCAATTCATTAAACAAGCATGTGAATGGGGATATTTATTTTGCAACACAGGTAATCAGTATCTGAAATAAGGACTGTTATAGTATGCCCATGAAGTAGAGAAGTGCTATTATATCATTTAGTAGTCTTATGAAATTTCTATACATATCCCATAAAAACCTGTGATAAGGCAAATAACAGGGATAGAGAGGTAGAATTAATCCTGTAAGGTCAAAAGAGATGGAGTTCAGAAACTTGTCAATTGCACTGGGGTGTAGTGGCTAAATCCAGATCAAGAGTTTAACTTAACTTCATTACTAACTGGTGAAACACAGCTCAGAGTCATTTCCAAACTCTTACTTTCTTCCTCCTGAAATGACTGACATGAGAACTGTTTTAATAACTGTTTACAATCATGCTGAAATACTCTAACTATATTAAAATTATTTTTAAAAATTTTTAAATGTTTATTTATTTTTGAGAGAGAGACAGACAGACAGACAGCACAAGCGGGGAAGGAGCAGAGAGAGAGGGAGACACAGAATCCAAAGCAAGCTCCTGGCTCCAAACTGTCAGCACAAAGCTGGACACAGGGATCAAACCCACAAACCATGAAATCATGACCTGAGCCAAAGTCAGATGCTTAACCGACTGAGCCACCCAGGTGCCCCTAAAGATATTAAAATTATTTTTAAAGCTATTACCTTAAGTTTGAAAGTTGGTACAAAATTATTTCCTGAAATTTTACCTGATACAGGTTGAATGTAGATACTTCCCAAATAAATACAGAAATTGTGGAGTGGTGAGGATGGCAGCAGGGAAGGGCTTGTTGGGGTGGCGTGTATTGGTTTACATGCGTTTGCTATTAAAGGTGACCATTGACTACTTCTGTTGTGCCATGGTGCTAAAATTAATAATCTGCAAAGTCTATTTAATTGAGTAACTATGTCTTTGGTAATATCATTAGAAACAACAATAATAGGAGCCCTGAAATGAAGATCTTATTGATTCCACTACAAAGTAATTATGACGATATTTTGTGTAAATAATGGCACGGAGCTCTGGAATGTGTTATTATCATAGATCTGCATGAAAAATGTCTGTACAACAGATAAAAATTCCTTACCTAAGGAGTAAGGGTGATTTGACAGCATCCAGAGAAATGATAATGCTATCAGAATACGATTTGGTAACTTTTAAATTCTTTCTAACGTTTTTCAACATAAGCTTAATATAATTATTTTTTTAGCATTTATTTTCTCCCATAGTTCCATGCAACACAATATACCTTCAAGGATTTTTTCATGGCTTATTTTAGGTTAAGCCTTCATTTATAACATTTTGCTTGCTACGTTCCTTCTCCATGGAATTCTATACTACAATAAATTATAATCTCCAGGACTTTCAAATATTGTCTTGTATAATTAGCTAGACACAAATGCATAGTCAAGTGGAATGCTATTAGTAGTCACTTACAAACTTGTTAATCTTTTGACCTGAGCAGATACTCATATAAACTGAAATCCAAAATGGACTGAAGTAGATTTATATGATCACCATCGATTAATTCATGTATCATTACTGAAGTATTTCCTTTGATTGAGATCTCATTAAAGGTCTCTGCCTTATATCAAAATGTCAATAATCTTTCTAAGACAGGCATGCCATTTTATTAAGACTATATTTTCTAATGCAGTAACTAAAAATTATTTACAATTGCTTCCCAAAAGTAAATCTTTATACTTTTGATTTTTAAAATAAATTACTATACACTGTTTTATGAAGTATAAAATTTGGGAGGTAATAAATAAAGATCATGTGTTAAGTAATGCCTTTGGTCAGCTGAGGAAAGGAGTTAGCAGGTAATTAACATGGCTTGCCATTCTGTATAAACAACTCATTTCAGGTTGGCTCTTCTCTTGATCACCTCTTAGTTGATATAGGCCAGAATTTAAAATTCCTGTCTTTTGCATAGATGGATGAAATTTGAAAAGTGAATGGCATATATAAAATGTGAAAGGATGCTTAAAATGAGTTTACTACACAATATGGGGTGTCTCATGAAAACATAGATGAGATCAACCTACTTATTATATTAACTTCATAAGAAGAAATGTGCCATCACACAAGATATAGCAAGGAGTTCAAAATGACTTAATCTCACCATGAACCGTCTATATAATCTGCCATTAAACTGAACCTCTCCTTTGTGTTTCTTTTTCACTACATATTCAGTGCCCTTGTGTATGATGGCATCACTCTTAGAATAAAAAAAACTAGCCAAAAATATCATAAATGAATATAAATGAAGTTTCCCAGTTCATTTTATCTGGGTTGTTTCCTCTATAAGATAATTTGAGGAAATATATAATATAGCTAAATAACCTAAATCTAAAGGAAAACATATAAACTCTTATAACAATAAATAAGGAGTAAAAAGAAAGTAATTTTAATCTGTTTAATAACAATACCAATGTTGTCACAAATATTTTGCAGTAATTTCTACATCTCTATATTGACAAACATTAAGAGAAACATATGTCCCCCAGATATATTTGAATCTATCCCTTGAAAGACTGCTACACCAAAAGGAATAACCACTTTGACCTCTTGTATTCGATATTCCACTGGAGGTTATAGCTAGTGCAATAAAAATAAATTTACAACATGTAAATGGAAGAAAGAAACAACTTGATCCCAACAAAAACATTACTAGAACTAATAAAGAAAGGTCACGTGGACAGCATGGTAACAGGGTACAAAAATATATACAGAAAAAAACTGTTTTTCTATATACTAGCACTGAAAAATCTTAAAGATCATGAAAATAATTTCATTTATAATGATTCCTAAAATTAAAATATTTAGGAATACATTTATAAAAGGTAAAAGACTTGTACAATGAAAACTACAACACACTTGAGAAGTGAAAAGGCTCTACATAAAGTGAGAGATATTTTATGGGAAAAATGAATATTATCAAGATACAATTCTGTAGAAATAAAATAGATTTAATGAAATCCTTATCATAATGCCTGTAGGATATTTTGGAGAAAGTGATGAAACCAACTTCAATATATGGAAAATACAAAGGACCCAGAATAGTCAAAACAATGTTGAAAAAGAAGAACAAAACTGGAGGAGTGAAACTATCTGATTTCAAATTTCCTATAAAGTTATAGCAATCAGGAGGGTGGTATTGGCATTACGATATGCACATAATGCACGTAGACCAACAGAACATAGCTAAGAGTCCCTAAATAAACCCTGACATTTATGATCCACTGGTGTTTGACAAAGACATCAAATTAATTCCGTGGAGAAAAAGTTTTAGCAATTGGCAATGGGATAATTGGTTATCAATAAACAAAATAAATAAATAAATAAATAAATAAATAAATAAATAAATAAATAACAAAAAACCTTTGAACACACAAAAATTAATTCAAAGTGGATCCAGCATCTATATAGATGGGTTTAATGTGAAGAATTTCTAGAAGAAAATGCAGGAGAAAATCTTTATGAAATTGAATTGGGAAAAGAGGTCTTAAATATGAAAAGAATAATCCTCAATGGACTTCACAAATGAAGTCAAAACTACTGTACATCGGGGCACCTGGGTGGCTCAGTTGTTTGGGGGTCCAACTTTGGTTCAGTTCATGATCTCACGGTTCATGGGTTTGAGCCCCACATTGGGCTCTTTGCTGACAGCTCAGAGACTGGAGTCTGCTTGGGATTCTGTCTCCCTCTCTCTCTCTCTCTGTTTGTCTCTCCCCCACTTGCTCTCTGTCTCTGTCTCTCTCAAAAATAAATAAGTATTTTTAAAATTTTTTATGAAAAATATATCAAAAGACACCATTAAGAAATGTAAAAGCCAAGTCATACTGGAGGAAAATATTTGATAAAATATATCTGATAGCAGGATTGTATCTAGAATATGTAAAGAATTCTTACAATCAACAATGAGAAGACAAAAGATCCAATTTTTAAAAATGGGCCAAAAATGTGAATAGATAATTCATCAAAGAAGATATCTCATGGCAATTATGCATGAGAATAAATGATCATCATCCGTAGTCATTAGGGAATTACAAATCAAAATCATAATGAGATCCCACTACATACCTACTATAATAGCTATAATAAAAAAGAAAAACTGTATCAAGAGAAGGGGATGATACAGAGGAACTGGAAGGGTCATATCAATTACAGTGGGAATATAAAATGATGCAGCCCCTTTTGAAAACAATAAGTTTCTTAAATTATCAAACAGTTACTTGCCAAACAACTTAACAATTCTATTTTTAGGAACCTATCCAAGAAAAATGAAGATACTTGTCCACACACAGACATGTATGTGAAAGCTGCACAGTTTATAACAGCCCAAAATGGGAATAATCTAAATACACATTAATTAATAAAAGGTTATGCAATATATGATATAACCATACAATGAAATAGCATCAAATAACATTTTCAAAAAACTACTGATACATCCTCTAATTATTAATCAACTTAAAACATGCTAAGTGAAAGGTGTCTGGGGGGGTACAGTTGCTTAAATATCCAACTCTTGATTTCGGCTTAGGTCATGATCTCATGGTTCCTGAGATTGATCCCTATGTGGGGCTCTGTGCTGACAGCATGAAGTCTGCTTGGAAGTTTCTCTCTCTCCCTTTCCCTCTTTCCTTCCCCCTCTCACTCTCTCTCCCTCACTCAAATTAAATAAACAAAAAATATTTTAAAATAAATAAATAAAACATGCTAAGTGAAAGAAACTAAATGCAAAAGACTGCATAATGTATGATTCCCTTTATATCAAGTGTCTAGTAAAAAACTTTTTATAGAAAATACATCAGTGGTTGTCTGTGACTAAAGATGAGAGTTGGTATTAACTACAAATGAACATTAAAAAAATACTGAATTGTACCCTTGAAATGAATCAATTTTAGACTAAATTATATCTCAACTGCTGTCAAAAAATCAGAGGAATATAAATTATACAGAACAAAAATTTGCTCAACACCCACAGAGAGCAGTAAATGACAAAGGAACAAAATTTGATACAGAAAACAAAAACAAAATGGTGAATGTAAAAATAACCATATCAATAACAATGGAAATATTAAAGGACTACCACTTGCATCAAATAGCAGAAATTGTCAGCCTAAATACAAAACAAGATCCACTTATATTCTGTCTACAAGCTTTAAATTCAAAGACATAAATAGGCTGAAAGCAAATGGAGGGAAAACAGCTATATAAGGTACACAGCAACCACCAGAGATGGAGTACACACAGTAATATTTACGAGAATGAACTTTGAAACATGAAATACAGTTAGAGACAAAGGATAAAGTTTCATATACAAATGGCCAAACATAAAGAAGATATAATAATCATAAATGTACACACATAAAAATAGATCCCAAGATAGAAGATAAAAAAAGTGACAAAAGTAAAAGAAAAAAAAGACAAGTTAACAATTACATTCGGAGACTTAAATATCCTACTCTTGATACATGATGAAACAATTAGAAAATCAATGAAGACATGAACAAATGAAACACGCAACCAACAAAATGGACTAAGCACATATATTTTTAACACTCCACCCAACTACAGGAGCTACACATTCTTTCAAAGTGCAGTAGAGTATTCCCAGGATAGATCTTACATTAGGCCACTAAAAAGTATCAATAATCAAAATTTATTATAATCATCCAAAGGATGAACCTCAAACCACAACTAAATCAACCATAGGAAAAAAAATGAGAAATCCCCAAATATTCATTGAATAATGCACTTCCAAATATCCACTGATCATAAAGGAAATCATGAAAAAAGTTACAAAATTTCTAAACTGACGGTATATCAAAACATATTAAAATGTATGGGTTCGTTCAAGTACTGCACAGAGGTAAACTGATAACTTTAAAATGTTTTAATTTTGGTAGACATGGAAAAATAATTTGATAAAATCTAATAAAACTCATCCTGACAAAACAGTATCAACAATCTAACATTAAAAGTGAACTTCCTTGGTTTCTCAAAAATCAAAGACAGAAGTACTCAAAGACCTACCAATTGCACCATTAGGTATTTATCTAAGGGATGCAGGTATGCGGTTTCAATGGGGCACATGCATCCCAATGTTTACAGCAGCAATATTGATAACAGCCAAAGTATGAAAACAGCCCAAATGTCCATTGGCTGCTAAATGGGTAAAGAAGATGTGGTATATATATACAATGGCATATTATACACTGATCAAAAAGAATGAAATCTTGCCATTTGCAGCAATGTGGATGGAACTAGTGTACTGTGCTAAGCAAATTTAGTCAGAGAAAGACAAATATCATGACTTCACTCATGTGGAATTTAATATAATTCTGATGAGCACATGGGAAGGGAAGCAAAAATAAATAAAAACAGGGAGGGGGACAAAACATAAGAGACTGAAACACAGAACAAACCAAGGGTTGCTGGAAGGGTTTTGGGTAGGGGGCATGGGCTAAATGGGCAATGGGCATTAAGAAGGACACTTGCTGGGATTAGCACTGGGTGTTTTACATAGGGGATGAATCACTGGATTCTACTCCTGAAATCATTATTGCACTACATGCTGACTAACTTGGATGTACACTGAAAATAGAGAGATAAATAGATAAATAAATAAATAATTTTTTTAGAATAAATTAAAAAACCCAGTATATGTTCAGGTTACCTCACATATAAGTGAAATAATTCACTACTCTAATAGGAATTAATTGGTCAAGTTAAACAAGAATAATTAAGGATAACTTGGTCCTGTCAACTCAGTTCAATGCTCAAAAGTATAGGTTTAAAAGACCTAAAAGACAAAGCTAAATTAGTTTTAAATGGGCCTTTTATATAATCACTTAAGCACTTGCTTTTCCTAAAATGTTTGTTTTTTTCAATGAAATATGCAACCTCTTGTCTTCTAATTCCTTGAATTCCCTCTTCTTTTCTAATGAGAGAGTTCTTTATCATTGAGTATGCTATACCTGGGTGAACACAATCAAATGACTTAGACTTTGGTGTAGCAAAATAAGTATCAATGAGATTCTGTATGGATAGCTAATGTCAAAGATATATTTAGGGTGTGTCTAATTAAGTTTTATGAAATAAATGTGTTTATGCATTGTTCCTAATGAATTTGTATAGCATATTAAAAGCCTCACAAATAGTTAGTTTTAGGATATCATCCAATAGGATATAATTTGTAAAATTATGCTTAATTTCTTTCCACTTTTTGTTTATGTAATATTCCTAATGTGCTGATTCCCAAAGAAATTGTATGTGACTTTATGTGAAATAAAATCTTTTGATATCCTTAAAAAAATAAAAATGAATAAAATAAAATATATAAAAATAAAAGTGAACTTCCTCATAGGGTGTCTGGTGGGCTCAGTCAGAAGAGCATATGACTTTTGATTTCAGAGTTGTGAATTTGAGCCCCACGTTGGATGTAGAGATTAATTAAATAAATAAAACTTTTTTTAAAAAAGTGAACTTCTTCAGCTTTACAAAAGATACTCATAAAAAGGTAACTTCACATTAAATGTTATAAGACTGAATGCCTTTTCCCTAAGATTGCGAAAGGAAGGCGGACCTGCCCATTGGCATGTTTAGCCAGTGCAAAAAAGTAAGGAAAGGAAAAGAGACAAAAAAGGAGATTGGTGGTTGGGGTACCTGGGTGGCTCAGTTGGTTAAGCATCTGACTCTTGATTTTGGCTTGGGTCATGATCTCACAGTTCGACGGTTCAAGCCCCCAACAGGCTCTGTACTGACAGCGCAGAACCTGCTTGGGAGTCTCTCTCTCCTCTCTCTTTCTCTGCCCCCCCACTCAAAAGAGATAAATAAACAAAAAAATTTTTTAAAACAAAGGAGATTGGTGGCTGCCTAATGTCGGAGGAGGGGGCAGGGACCGAATGCAAAGGAACATTAGGGGAACTTTTTGGGATGATAAAACAGTTATAAAACTGTTTTATGGAGATGGTTGCACAATTGTTTAAATTTACAAAAAAATCACTGGATCATACCCTTATAATGGGTTAATTCTATGGCACGTAAATTATGTTTCTGAATTTTGCTTCCAAAATATTGCTGAGATACAAAACTTGAACAAGTTACTTACAAGTTTTGCCTGCAAAAATTTTTCTTAATTTTCATTTTAACTTGACAGCTACATGAAAAAAAAAAAAAGGAATGAGATTGCTTTCTAACACTATACACAAAAATGAGCTTAAAAATAATAAAGGACCTAAATTTGAGACCTGAAGCCATAAAAATCCTAGGAGAAAACAAAGGCAATAATTTATCTGACATTCATCATAGCAGCATTTTTCTAGATAGGTCGTCTAATGCAAGGGAAACAAAAGCAAAAATAAGCTATTAGGACTACATGAAAAATAAGCTGTTATACAGCAAACCAAATAATCAGCAAAACAAAAAAGCAACATACTTAACGGGAAAAGATATTTGCAAATGATATGTCCGATAAAGGGTAATATTCAATATATACAAAGAACTATACAACTTAACACCAAAAAGCAATCCAATTAAAAAATGGACAGATAACCTGAATATACATTTTTACAGAGAAGACATACAGAGGGTCAACAGGCACATGAAAAGATGCTCAACATCACTAATCATCACAGAAATGCAAATCAAGACCACAATCAAACATTACACCTGTCAGAATGGT
This sequence comes from Felis catus, assembly GCF_018350175.1. Lineage (NCBI taxonomy): Eukaryota > Metazoa > Chordata > Mammalia > Carnivora > Felidae > Felis > Felis catus. The sequence continues at coordinate 107,547,259 of NC_058369.1, forward strand.
TAAAATTAAAAAGACAAGAAGTAACTAGTGTTGGTGAGGATGTGGGAAAAAAGAAGGATCTCTTGTGCACTGTTGGTGGGAATGAAAACTGGTTTAGCAACTGTGGAAAACAGTATGGAGGTTCCTCAAAAAAGTAAAAACAGAAATACCATGTGACCCAATAATTCCACTAGTGTATGCATCTAAAGAAAACAAAAATACTAATTTGAAAAGATCTATGAACCACTACGTTTACTGCAGCATTGTTTACAATAGCTAAGATATGGAAGCAACCTAAGTGTCCACTAGTAGATGAATGGATAAACGCACACAATGGAATGTTACACAACCATAAAAAAAAAATAATGAGATCTTGTCAGCTGTGACAATATGAATTGTCCTAGAGGGTATTACGCTAAGTAAAGTAAGTCAGACTGAGAAAGACAAATACCATATGAGTTCACTCATATGTGGACACACACACACACACACACAAAAGAACAAAGAAACAAAAAGCAGGAGCAGACTCATAAATACAGAGAACAAACTGCTGGTTGTCCATGGGAAAGAGGATGGGGAGATGAGCAAAAAGGATGAAGAGGAGTGGAAGACAAAGACTTCCAGTTATGGAATGAATAAGTCATGTGGACTAAAAGGTACAGCATAAGGAATAAAGTCAATGATACTGTAAATAGCATTGTATGGTGACAGATGGTAGTTAAACTTGTGGTAAGCACAGCCTAATGTATAGAGGTACTGAATCACTATGCTGTATACCTGAAACTAATGTAACACTACAGGTCAACTATACTCAATTTTTAAAATTCAAACATAAAATTTTCATCTTCCATTTCAAAAAACTCATGTAATGCACATTCTTCTAAAAAGCCATGGTAATTCGGTAATAAAAAACACAGTCTTAGAGGTGCTATCCAATTCCTCAAACAGCACACTAAAAAGGTTTATTATTAGTACATATCCTTTGCATACTTTCATAAAATTGATTTGCTTCAATACTTAAGATCCAGAGACATATATTTGACCACTACATGTAGATGAACTTTTAGGGGTAAACACTTTAGGATATAATACTCAATCTTTTTCATTTTTGATCACAATATACCTCGTGAATTCCCCAGTAGTAACTGGCAAAATAACTAATCTCCTGTAGCGTGAATTTTCATGTGACAAAGAGAAAAAATGGCATCGAAACTAGTTCCCTAAGCTACCACTCATTTGTGGACTTACCACATCAGTGATCTCATGTAAGTGAAATATTTAATAGCATGCACATACCCTCTGTTTGTCTTCCAAGATGTAGGCCAATGATATGCCAGAATCAACAGTATCATCTGAGAAAGGAATTTTGCTATACATCATTTTTGTTTTTTGGTTTTTTAATATTCATTATTAACCTTGCATTTGTTGTTATGATACTCCCTGCAACCATGTTACATATTGCAATGAAAATGTGACTTTAACAACGCTTTTGAAGTGTTGCTCTTGTCCTTGCCTCTGGCAAAAGTAATAGTAATCAGCTTTGCAAGTATATTACAATATTTCTGAAATAACTCAATCGGTTTACTAGAGAGATTACTGTATTTTGTTTGAAAATTAAGCAAAAGTTCATGTCCCAAACTGGCAGACATCTCTAACCTGAAAAGCTCTGGGTAAGGAAAATATACATACATACATACATACATACATACATACATACATAAAACCAATCCAATAATATCTCATTTTAAAAGATTTTTATCTTCATATTTCCCATCTTATCATTTTCTGTTGTGGCTACTTGTCCTAACACTTGCTAATTCACTTTGTGAGAATACACAGTTTTATCTTCCACCCTTGTAATACGGTCTGGTTCACAATTTGAGTTACAACCTCATGACTAATTTTATCATTACATTCATATTCCCATGGTTTATTTTGAAGCTTGGGTGCACTTTCAGTAGTAAAACTCACAATAACAGTAACAATGGCAACTGCATACTTAAAACACACAAGCAATAAATCCAAATAATATGAAAATACTAGGTGAGAGGAAATTTAGTCTGTTGTCTGAACATAGTCTGAGACAAACTGATCAACACTGTCTTTTTAGCATGGATATAACCTTTCAAATGCAGTGATGTTTAACAGCATCATAGAGTATCTATAAAAATAGTAATTAATCTTACTTAAAAAAAAAGTTTATTTCTTTACTTAACACAGACAGAGACAGCACAAGTGGGGAAGGGGCAGAGAGAAGGAGAGAGAATCCCAAGCAGGCTCAAATTCATGAAACCATGAGACCATGACATGAGCCAAAACCAAGAGTTGGACACTTAACTGACTGAGCCATGTGGGCACCCAAACCCTACTTTTCAAATTTTTGGAATTTTTATGAACAAAATTATTTCATTGGGTTTCATCTGAAGCCATCAGACTGCTCACTGATATCTGATAGAATTTAAAGATTCACTAGAGGTTCATGGTTTACACTTTAGGAAAAACTGCATTAAAAATGTTGTCTTTATATATATATATATATATATAAATTTACCATTTATTTATTTTTGAGAGACAGAGACAGAGCATGAGCAGGGAAGGGGCAGAGAGAGAGGGAGGCACAGAATCCAAAGCATGCTCCAGGTTCTGAGCTGTCAGCACAGAGCCTGATGTGGAGCTTGAACCCACAAAACCTAAGATCATGACCTGAGTCGAAGTCAGATGCTTAACCAACTGAGGTACCCAGTTGCCCCATGTTGTCTTTCTTTTTTTTTTGGTTTGTTTTTTTTTCAGACACACTCATGTAACATACCCTTTCATTCATAGAAGCTGCCAGGTGAATGGCAGCTGCAGATAGTATCATGACTAGGATTCTATGGTAATAAAAATTAAAATGAAAATCATTCACAAACATAGGTCAATTATAGTACCATTTCATATAAGGCACACTGAAGTGCTTCTACACTGGATAAAAATTTGGCAATGCCTTACATTCCAAATGAAAAAGTAGAATCATGGGCAATATATCCTGCTATTTATTAAACATGACAAATGAAACAGGAATGAACTGAGCCCACTGAGGATATTCAATAAAAGATAAAATATTACTGAGATTTCCCTGTAAGTACATGTCTATAATAACATTTTAAAGTAATTATTTGTGTTTTAGAGATCTTATTAAGAAATAATAGACTGATAGATATTTGTAGAGAGCTATATAGAAGCAACCTATTCTAAATATTTTTTTTAATTTCCCAAAGAACATAATTGACTTATTCTCTTACTCAGTCTTAGACTACTTTCTTTTATATTCCACAGGATTTTTCCAGCAATCATATCTATATCAATCTACTCCTAAATTTTTATCACTACACCTTTTTTTCTGTGTTACAAACCTGAAAGAGTTTCCAATTGGACATCAATGGACATCAGTATGTCAGAGGATGTTTTTGAACTTGTAACATTTTAATGGACACATCAAACAATTCAAATCCATTACCAAATTCTGTCAACTGTTTGTTTTGTCCTTAGCACATTTTGATTTAATTTGACCATTCTAACAATCCTTTTCCAGTTCATTATATAATTACCTCATACCATGGAAGCTGTACTAGCCTACGAACTTGTTGGCCTCACTGCCTCCATTTTTAAATTCATTTTCTTGGCTGCAGTGATATCATTCTTCCTAAAACACCTTTCCTTTCAAATGATCAACTGTTTCTTCAAAATTAACTGATGGTCCCTTATAGCATAACTACATCTTAACCTTCAACTCCATATCAATTTTTGAATGTGGACCATACCACTGTTTTTGAACTCTCTTATGATCATCTACTTCTCCCCTGCAAGAACCTCTGTCCAGTCACAGTGATCACTCTCCCCTACATATGGCTTATACTAACTGGATTCTCTACTTCAAAACTTTGTTACCATTCTTCTTATCCAGAAAACTCTTCCACACTTTATTTTCCTATTTAATCCATACACTCCCTGAAATGATTCTCAAGAAGATTTTCTGTATAACCTTACAAGTTTTAAATTTCACTACTTTGCCTTGTCCCCTAAACCAATGGATAGCTGCCTCTCCCTGGCAAAGGCAAAAGATTCAGACACTGAAATATGAATATAACACTTCTGCTTGTCAGTGGTCCAATCATAAAATTCAAGGGTCCTCTGGAGGGGATGATTCTCCATAGGAATATATTCCTGAGACTTCAACCAGGCCCAGAAGACTGCCCGCTCTGTTACCACCTTAGCGAGAGGCGTTCAGGCAAGTTTAGCACACAAAGAAATGCCCTCTATCTATAACCATACTACTCCCAAATATGTTTACAGAGACCCTAGAGAATTGTGTATTAGCTGACTTTGCTGTAATGGCTTTGGGGAAAAAAAAAAAAAAAGTAGATACGTCCAGGAGGACCATTTAAAGATTTTGAGATAAAGATTAATTTTCATAGTTTCACACTATGGGCTGGAACACATTTCTGGTCTATGTCATGTTTTATTCTATCTTAAAAATGTCAGACATTAAAATAATTTTTTTTTATATTTTTTTTCAACGTTTTTTATTTATTTTTGGGACAGAGAGAAACAGAGCATGAACGGGGGAGGGGCAGAGAGAGAGGGAGACACAGCATCGGAAACAGGCTCCAGGCTCCGAGCCATCAGCCCAGAGCCTGACGCGGGGCTCGAACTCACGGACCGCGAGATGGTGACCTGGCTGAAGTCGGATGCTTAACCGACTGCGCCACCCAGGCGCCCCTAAAATAATTTCTAAATATATAATGAACTGATTTCCATTTTGTCAGTGCTACAGTGTATAAAAAGAATATGTTTATAAAGTAATAACTAATTACAACAGTGTTAGAAGATCTACATTAAAAAAAAGTCTGAATATTTATATTACCCTCCCTCTTATTAGCTTCATACGCTTGGGAAATTTTACCCATATGAACCTCGGTTTTCTTATCAATGGAATGAGGAAAAAAATAGAAGCCACCATTTCATAATGATATGGAGATTATTAAATGAAACGACATTGTATAGCATCTAGTACAAAGTAATTCTAGTAAACAGAAGTTTGGTAAATAATAGCTCACTGCTATAGCTATGAATTAAAAAAAAAAAAAAAACAAGACTTACTAGCTCAGAAGGTAGTGACTGGTTATAAATCCTAGAGAAGAAACTTCATAAATCCTTTCCAGAAATCTACATACACATCAGTAATTTCAAAGACAAAAAGGAATATTTAAAAATGTAGGGTATCAGGTACATTTTTAAAAAAATAATTTTATTTTGATAAAAATAAAAATATTAAAATTTCATTTTCATATATTATTAAAAATATTACATGGCTTTAAGGCCATAGCTTTTACTTCTCTATAATGCAGTCATTAATTCTGAAATTTAAAATGATCTTAACATAATTAAATATATTTTTAACAATTGTTAAGACAATCATCAAATATATGAAAATTCCATATATTTAGAAAATTTTAACAGTACACCAGAAGAAAGCCTTTGAGATGGTGAAGGTTGTAATAACGAAAGAAAAAAAATTTCTATATTTAATCCCTTACTACTGAACTAGGTACAGTCACTGAGAATAAGAATCACTAATTTCATTAAATAAAAATTATGCAATATAATTTTTCATGATTTTGTATTTGTAAATGTTTAATTAGTGGGAATATAAATCAGTGCAGTAACTATGTAAAACAATATGGAAGTTCCTGAAGAAGTTACAAGTAGAACTACTATATGGTGCATCAATCCCATTGGGGGGGGGGTATAACCAAAGGAATTGAAAACAGGATCTCAAAGACATATTTGCATTTCCACATTCAAGGCAGCATCATTAACAATAGCTAGAATTGGGGCACCTGGGTGTCTCAGTCGGTTGAGCGACCGACTTCAGCTCAGATCACGATCTCACGGTCCGTGAGTTCGAGCCCCCAGTCGGCTCTGGGCTGATGGCTCAGAGCCTGGAGCCTGCTTCCGATTCTGTGTTTCCCTCTCTCTCTGCCCCTAGCCCTTTCATGCTCGGTCTCTCTCTGTCTCAAAAATAAATAAACGTTAAAAAAAATAAAAAAATAAAAAAAAAACAATAGCTAGAATATGAAAATAATCCAAATGCTCATCTATGGATGAATGGATAAAAATGTGGTATATATATACATGTACACACACACGCACAGGAATATCACTCAACCACAAAAAAAGATGAACAGCCTGTTCATGAAAACTGATAGACCTTGAGAGCATTATGCTAAGAGAAACAAGTCTAAGAAAGACAAGTACTGTATAACTTATATTTATCTAAAAAGTCAAGCTCCTAGAAACAGAGGCTAAAAGGACGGTTACCAGGGGCTGTGGATGAAATGGGGCCCAGGGGCCATATGTGTCAAAGAATACATGTTTTCTGCTGTAAGATGAGTAAGTTCTGGGGATGTAATGTACAGCATAGTGATTACATTTAACAATACTCTATTGTATACTTACAGATTTCTAGGAGAGTAAATTTTAAATTTTCTCACTACAAAAAACAAATGGTAATTATATGATGCAGTACACGTGTTAGCTAACACTATCATGATAATCATTTTACAATATATAAATGTATCAAATTAACATACTGCACATTTTAAATGTATACAGTGCTACAGGGCAATTATCTCTCAATAAAGATGGACGAAAAAACTCTGATTTCGTATTTCCAAATGTGCTGTAGAAGAGCAGTGGTTTTAATCAGCCTTGAAGACATTTATCGAAAGATATACATATAGAACAAATAAACCTAAAATTCAGAATCATTCAATAGTGAAAAATCTTCATTTTAGGAATTTAAAAATCATTAACACATATTTGAAGATTCACTTATTTTTTGTGCCTAAAAAGTGTCAATAACATCTTTTATTACCATGGGTCTCTCCCACTGCTAATATGCAAGTCAAATTTTTGACTCTAATGAAAAACAATTCAGATGATTTTTCAAAGAGAGAATATCTAAATTAAATCAGGCACATTTATAATATGGCTAATCAAAACTACTGGGACATGAGTAATAGTAACGATAAAAGCTTCACATGATGTTTTTTGACAGGAATATTCTTCTAGAACAAGGTGTTAAATTCCTTAGTGGTGGTGTTTTCTCTTTTATAGAAATCCATTTTTGCTTTTAGTCCCAGCATGCTGGGTTTCCCCCTCCCCTCCGTAAGTCAGTTCTTTCTCTTTCTCTGCTTTCTAGGCTTGCTCCCAAATGTCAATTTTCCCTCTCATTCACTCCCACTTGTATTTCTACTGTCAGATGCTTCTTCGTGTCGATGCCAAAATATGTATTTTTTTTAATTCAGCTTTTGAAAACCTCCCATTTCCTTTATACCTACAACTATTTTATCCTTCCTATCACCATCCTTTCCAACTTTCCTCTATTGCTAAATGTTTTATCTTTTGTCACATTTTTCTAAAATTGCATTTACTTTTTCTACTCCTCTCTGTGCATGCATGCTACGATAGCCATCACGGCTGTTGTCAAAATTTCATTTCATATTTCAGTTCTCCTCTTTCTGGATGCTTTTAGCTTAGGAGTGGCTTTGTAACTTGTTTTATGGGGATAAAAAAGAGTGAACCAAAGTGATACATGTCACTGAAAGTCAGATGCCTTGAGGAGCCAGAGGGTGATTCACTATGTATCTTTTCTGCTGCCAAGACAACATCAACTTTCCAAGTTGTGGAGACAACATCCAATTATGGATCCATGAATGAGGATGATATGGATCAGAGAATTCTGGCAACACATGCTGGATACATAGCATGAATGAAAATAAACTTTAATTCACTGAAATTTAAACTGTTTTCGGTCACCACATTCCAGCAGAAATCGTTACAAAATGAAGGATGTTACCATGATTAAAAGGAAGGAGGAGGAGGAGGAGGAAGAAGAAATAAAATATATGACAATGGCTTAGAAGTTAGGTCTAGAATAGAACAGTGAGGAAACTATTGTCAGAGGTAGTTGGAAAGAAAGTGGTAATTCATCTTCTGCCTTGGTGAAATAAAAGGAGACCATGTGTTTAAATATCCCGGGCTCTAGGAGAAAAGGTTTTTTAAAAAAAATGTAAGTAGCATGTGGCCATTCCTATTAGTGGTAGTGAGTAGGGTATTCCACGAAAGAGGTGAGCACAGAAAAGGACTGAAGAGTGTGCAATCGGGAATTTTAAAACCAGAGAGAATTTACTAGACCTGGAAGGAGATACTTCTCCTTAGTCTGATAAACAAGATAATTGGGACAGTTTTAGAGAAACAAAAGTAGATTAAAACTCAGATTTTATAAAGAAAAAATATTCATAACTGTTTTTAAAAACTTGCAATTCATTAAACTGACTCAAGACAAGGATGTGATTAAATTTCTGCCTGTCATTTCCACTGTTAGAACCTCGGAAAGATTAAGATGCACTGGAGAAAAGTTAGGCTAATATGCATGGCACAGAATATTCTTTCAATGATAAAAGATGACCCAAGGGGTAAAAAAAAAAAAGATTACGAGAGAGTGTCTCCAGCTTAAGTTTATATAACTAAAATATCTTCAATTAAAAGGAATTGTGGGTGTGGGTATTGAACCATGTTGCTGACTGGAAACAAATAGTTAACAGCCCAAATAAGCAGTCAGAATATACTTCCAAAGCTTAGCCTAAATCAGACTGAGTCTACAAGACTTGTGATGGCCCAACAATAGATTGTTGAGGTCCCAAGAATCTATGAACAGAAAATATACTGAAAAAAATCTCTCTCAAAAAAGACATATTACAAAATGTCTCTATTAGATGTGGTCCAAGAAGGTAATAAAGATTAGGGCAAAAGAACTATGAACCATGTTCAATGGGGCCTCTAGAAAGCAGGAAAAAAAAAAGGCTCCATTAGCTTCCATCACACCCTTCCAGAGCTGGAAAGCTCACAGTTATACACTCAACAGCCTATAAGAACTGCTACCAACCAAGGTCAGCTGCATGACTCCCATTCTTTTCCTTTCTGGGAGCAGGTATTTTGGTTATTGTGTTCCTAACCCATCATCATATGAGGTGAGAACGAGGGCAGAAAACTGTTATTTTTAATTCTAGGTCTTTAGCTCATAAGAGGCCACACGAAGAACTGAGGTAGACTATTTTCCTTACCTCCTGAAGAACAGGCAAATATGATTAAGGCAGAGTCTGAACTTTGAAAAATCTGGATATGAGTAACTGGGACTAGAGGGTAACTTCCTTGATCAGCGCCATGAGCATACTGGGTGTGGGACAGAGATTAAATTGAAACTTCTCTAACAGGGGAGTGCATTATGATATTCATTTGACATTCTGGTTCTTCTAATGGATGCATGGAAAAAGTAAACTCTTCTGCTGCCTTGAAGTCATCTGTGGCTGCAGACTTCCTTTGCAATAAAATGTAAGTAGAAGTGTTTTGTGTCAACTTTGGGTAAAAGCCTTTAAATCCAGGGTTGAAGTCACCATTTCTGCATGCCCCTGCCATAGCGAATGATATTCAAGATGGGGATGGATCTAGCAGCCTGAGTCCCCGAATTAGCACACCCGGATTATAGTCCCTTCTGGACTGTGATGAATGCACATTACTAAGAAACAGACTTTCGGTATTTTTTAAGCCCTAAAATCTTCAGAGTTTGTTATCTCAGCATAACCTAGCCTATTTGGGCAAATGCACATATTACTTTCATTTAACTTGTTAGTCTGCTTTTTATCTAGTAAATGTATCTGTAAAAATACTAGCAAGTCTAAAATTGCTTTTTCCTAAGTTTTTAAATCTTCTCCTCTAGATTATAAGATTCTTTATAGTAAGTAGCATTTATTATGGTACATAGGAAGAACACCAACAAAAAGTTACTTGCATGTATATGGGACCCAACTATTTGGATTAAATTTTACTTAAATTAATCTTTCAGTTTTTTTCTTAAGTGACTTCCCAAGGCGTTAAATGACTTCTGGTGGGTATCTTTTTGGCTTGCCTAGCAAGTACTCCTTCTCTCCCTTCTCATAATAAAATCTCGACTTACAACAGGTAACTTCTTCTTTGTGGCTCAAGTAGAAATAACTCATCACCATAAGCACTTCTCTTTTGTGGTGTAATAGAACACAGTGATTACTTCAGGAATAAATCCATGCAGGGTTGGCGTCAGGGGCACAGGAATTATGTAGTCAAAGAGAGGCCCACACTCAACTCAGGAGAGCCTCTCAGTAAGTTTAATGTTTTACTGCTACATTCTTGAAATTCTTAGCAACTTCTGAGCAAAAGATTCTTCATTTTCACTTTGCAATGGGCCCTGTAAATTATGTGGCCTGAGTACATGTTCAAAACATTTTCAAGCAAATATCTCTTTAGGGTTTGCTGCTGGAAGTATGAGATAAGATTATATCTTTGCACCAAGGATCCAGAGTTTCAGGAAGTAGTTTTTCTTTTCTTCTTTTTTTTTTTTTTTAACATTTGTTTATTATTGAGAGACAGAGAGAGACAGAGCATGAGCAGGGGAGGGGCAGAGACAGAGGGAGACACAGAATCCAAATCAGGCTCCAGGCTCTGAGCTGTCAGCACAGAGCCCGACACGGGGCTCGAACTCACAAACTGTGAGATCATGACCTGAGCCGAAGTCAGTCACCCAACCAACTGAGCCACCCAGGCGCCCCAAGAAGTAGTTTTTCTATTGATGACAAGAGACTGAGGTAACCAAACCCAAAAATGGAGAGAGAAATTAAATCCAGAAATTGAATCCAAATTGGACCCTGCTAGAAATGAAGTCAATGATCAACAGAACCAAAAAGAAAGAAAAAGTAATATGGTACTGACAATGCTGTCAAGCCTCTAATCCCAGCCTAAAGCCTGAAACACTACTGGATCAGCTAAGTGAGTCCATATACTCCAATTTCAGCTTAAATTAGCAGGAGCAGGGTTCTGGGGTTTTCACCAAAACATATTTTATTTTTTTTCTGGGTCTCAGTTGTTTTCCTTCTTCCCTAAAATGTTCTTGGATACGTCTAGAAAAGCACCACACTTTGCATAAAATAAGATCTTTCCTGGTTAACTAATCACTGAATGCCTGAACCTGTTACAGACTCAGTCCTCAATATGGAATGATCAGAATGGAAGAGAAAAAATGGACAGAGGTTTGAAAGGTCAATAGATCCTTATCTATTTCTTGGAAATTTTCTTACTAACAGGTACTCAAAGCAGACCAAATGTTATACCTCTACTTTGAAGTAATTTTTAATAAATACACCTCCAACATTCTCAGAGAATCCACAATAAACCTGGTAAATCAAGTGCCAATGGGAACTAATCTGATCACAAGAAATCAGACTTTATCTTTAAATTATCCATTTCTGTACATACCATGTAAAGAATACAAATTTACTTCTGCTTCTCAAATACAAATGGCAAATGGAATTAAATGAAAATATATGACAATTACATTATGATAATATGACTAAAGTACTAAGATGAATTGTTAATCATTACTTAGCAAATTACAACTTTCATATGGAGAAAATAATACCTTACATATATAATGAATAATATTACACTTGGACTAATACGGTTGTAAGTTAATTATAGACTACACAGCTGATTTAGTTTCATCTACCTAAGGAGCTGTTCTGACCCTGTTGCAGATTAATTACATCTTCAGGAATACACTCTCATTTATCATTGTCACTTGCAGCATTATAGCTCTTAGCAAGAGTGTAGTGCTTTTTTTAATGTAAAAAAAAAAATTCCTTAGCTGTGATACATTTTGTAAGTTTACTCATTAAAAGCACATGACAGCTAAAACCAGGTAAGATTAAATTAGCTATGGAACATTAGGAAAGTTCATGTCCCAGAAATTCAATGACTCTAAGAAAATAATAATTCTGTTAAAATCATTCAAGTCAGACAAAGGCCTCTTCTATTTTTTACATTTTTTAAGAAAATCCTATGCTTTGAAATGTATGTATAGAAAATGTATGGCACATTATGATTCAATTTGTGCACATTAGGTAGCTTTTTAATATTCCCATTTTCTAAAATTGTTACAAATATTCAAAAGAATAATATGCTTACTTTTATATACCTAAAGAATGTTTGAATTATGATAGGGATTTTATATTTTTGCTTTCCTCTGACAATGAAAATGTTGTTAATTTAATATGAGCAAGAGAAAGAACCAAAGAAATCATTCTGTAGGTTGGAATCGAGTAGGAAATTTATTCATAATAAATGATCATTTAATATCTGCTGAGAACTGCTATATGCAAATGAATATGCAAAGAGTAGGCATACTTGAAAACTTACATTCCTGATCTCAAGGAGCTCAGATAGTAGGGGAAAAACTACAAACAGATTACTATAAAAAAATAATGTAGAAATGTGATTAATATTAAAAAAAGATATGTGAAAAGAAACACAAGTCACCAAAGAGGAGTGGCAAACCCAATCCGGTAGCTTAGCAAAGACTTTTTAGAGAAGAGTAGTCCGAGGTAATTGTCCAAATACAGACAGCACCTAGCCTTATAACCTGCAGATGGAAAGGGCAGATATATTTGAGGCAAATTAGAGGAGGGGAAGGTGACAGTGGTCAGTTTCATCCAGGAGTTGATGACAGAAGCAAGCAAGAGAATCAAGAAAAAGTATTTTGGAAACTAAAGGCAGTTTCCAAAATGGAGATTAAAAAGGGCCAGGACATGGTAAAGCATATAAATTCCTCTGTATGAAATAGTGGGCCGGCCAAGGCAAGGCTATCTGGGCAAAGATTGGTCAGCAATCAAGACTGGAGGCAGAGAAGACCAAATAAGAAGTACTGAAATTGTGAAAATAAGAGGTCTGAGCTACTTATGAGCTTGGGGGTGGCAGGGGAGGGAGGTGGCCGTGGGGGTAAAGAGAGAAATCATTTGGAGGATGTTCAGATATAGAATCATCAGCATTCTTTGACCATTGTGGAGATTTGTGTAACTCCAGGAAATCTAAGATGGATGACACAGAGAAAACCGTCATCTGCACAGACAATGGCTGAAACCCTAAGGAGAAATGAAAGAGCTCAGGTAGATGGGAAGAGAAAAGAGCAGCACAGAACAATAATCCTGGTGACCATCAACAATGAAAAGACAGATGAAGTTAGAAAAGCACATGAAGGTGACATATATCCAGCAAGGTGGTCAGAGAATTTTACGACTCGAGAGGGTATGGAGGTGAGGAAGCCCAAAGAAGAAAAGAAATTGAGGAAATAGAAAATGATTCAAGGTTATGTGCAGCAAAATCTTGACAAAGACAGTACTATTGGAAGGAAAAATTTGAAGGTCAGGAGTGACAAGGCAGAGAAGTTTCAGCAAAGTGGTATGTGAGAGAGTAAAGAGACAGCAGAGCCACTCACGGTTCAGCAAAAGGGTGATGAGGTAGTGGCAACTAAAAATAATTGTTTTAGGGGCGGCTGGGTGGCTCATTTGGTTAGGCGGCTGACTTCGGCTCAGGTCATGATCTCACAGTCCGTGAGTTCGAGCCCTGCGTCAGGCTCTGTGCTTACAGCTCAGAGCCTGGAGCCTACTTCAGATTCTGTGTCTCCCTCTCTCTCTGACCCTTCCTCGTTCATGCTCTGTCTCTCTCTGTCTCAAAAATAAATAAACATTAAAAAAATTGTTTTATACTCAGAAATTATATAGGAATAAAGATTTCTTTTTAAAAAATTAGTGGGCTTTCCATTTTCTTCTTTCCCCAAGTATTTTATATATTTATTTTAAAATAGTCTGTTTAATATTTTGTATTTTATTTTAAAATTTTAAATTAAACATTGCATTATACCATCTTCAAAAATCTGACATTCTTGTCAATAATGAAAACCCACTGTAAACTTTTAAGTGATAAAGAAAATGCAGGAAAAATAACTCCAAAGTATGAAGTCTCAACATTTAAGAAAAATTTACATGGTGAAAAAAATAACTGAAAAATATAGCAATCAGTTAAGAAAAAAAAATTTTTTTTGCAAATTTATTAATAAAATATGAACAACAATCTTGTTTTCAGCCTCTGATTCAATATTCTAGTTCAGGGTTTTTAGTTTATGGGGTAAAATCAAATCATAGGATCCACTATTGGTTTTTAACTGATGGAGCTGCTTGGAAAAAAATACCAGTATTTTCTGTTTGATGCTTAATGAATAATTTCTTATCATTCAATATAGAATAAGTTACTCATTTCTCTTGTTTTAATTTTTTATTATTTTTTTTTTATTTTACAGAGTGTGCATAAGTGGGGGAGATGGGTGGAGAGAGAGAAAGAATCTTGACCAGGCTTCCTGCTGAGCATACAGCCCAAAGTGGACCTGGATCTCATGACTCAGATCATGATCTGAGCGGAAATCAAGAGGTGAAGGCTAAAGTGACTGAGCCACCCAGGTACTCTAAGTTACTCATTTTTCCAAAAATAATTTACTAAAGAGTTTAATGTGGCTTGGCCAATAAAAGAGAAAACACTATGTAATTGTAAGAAAATGGTTGGAATTAAACTTGCATTCAAATTTTGTATGTAAAGTAAAGTGTTTTAAGATAAAACTATCAAGTACTTGAGATTATTGATCTTTTTGTGGTTGACCATTCAGTCAAATAACGTATATCTTTCTTGGGATAAAGAACCCACTTCAGAAACAAATGTCCTTGGAGGCAACATCTTCCAAGAAAACTATGAAGTTGACTGTACAGGAAGAACATTCTACACCAGTATAGCATTAATGTCATTCTAAAATTCTTGTCATAAAATGGGAAAAAATGCATTTCAAAACAATGTCTTTCTATAATGAGAATGATAGTCTTCATTTGATTACCTTGTCAATTTCTCAAAAATAGAATCCATGTTCCTCATTAAGGAATCACATAACAATTATTGTTGCCTGCATGACAATGGGATTATCTTTAGACCAATAGAATTGGCCAAAACAAATTAAAAGTTTGTTTTTAAATTTTTATAATGCTTTAAATGCTTTAAAATTATATAATGCTTGTAATAAAGAGGTAGATGAAGTGGTCAAATCAAAGAAAATAAAACTTATAAAAACAGATTTTGATCATGTTCAGACCCAATTTTATTGATATCAAGACCAAAGAACTCTACGTTCCTATACAGTCTGTGATCATAACCAAATTTCTACAGTTAAGATATTTCCTTTGTATTTTCAGTAAAGGCATAGGAAAATATATAATGTAAGAAATGGCTTATGGCTAAAGGAATTCTGACTGGTTACTATTCCACTAACTTGAAATTTATGGTTATGAGAATTAAGCAGTCATATTTTTCCTACACTGGCGGAATAAGAGGCTCTTAGTGACTGAGTGAGGCTGAAGGATATTAAATCATAACCATGCAAATATCTATTTGATAGAACATTTGGGTGGTGATATATATGGTGCACTAAAAGTCCACTTGTCTTTGTCAGATTTCTTCAAGACTCGGAGAGTAATTCCACAACAAGTATAGACCCATTTCCAATTTCAGACGTACTAACATGGATAAGGTTTTCATTTTCATATTGGCTTTCGCTTCTTACACAGTGTGCGATACTAATTTGTTTCTGGATGTGTTCTACAAAAACTGGAGGACCCTTCCAGAAGCCTTTGAAATTCTTATTGCCTTGCTTGTTTCTGCTCACAGTGCTGACTTCTGTGTTGAAGAGTGTCCAAATTGGAACTTACTGGGATGATTAACAGCTGCTACAAAATCAATACTCCATGGAGGGAAAACAGAATTGGGCTAAGATGGTCTTACATGAGCACTATTCTGTGGCAGAATATCTATCTATGTCAGCAAGCCAAATATAATTTATGTTGGTGGAAGCATTTCCATGGATATAATCCATGGACTTTTCAGATTCAACCTCAGAGACCTAGGGGGTGAGGAAGATAATTCATAGGTTTTAATTATGCATAATTACGCATATTCTCAGTTGCAAAAATGATCACTGTTACACTTAGTAAGAAATGGATTTACTTAAATCTTTCATTATTTTAACATTTATTATGGTTGAAACACTAAGTCATACTATTATTGCTACTGCAATCTGCCCCAAAATGAGTCTTCAATTTTTTTCTGCACAAATTAAATTGAAAAATAATTCAGACATTTGTGTTTTGGTTTATAATACACTGATGCTCACATATGCCCTAAAATTCCTTTATATTTCTGTAGGGCTAAATAAATTTTTACAATAAATTATTATACTGCTTACAGTAACTTAATATTATAACTCAATTTTACAATAACAAGATAGATATGCTAACCGTTTAAAGACAAAAATTAATTCTCTGAATTAATTTTTTTATTTCTTCTAGACACATTCAAGCAAAGATACATATTACATATGTCTAATATTCTGCCTCCAATACACTGGAATTAACACCTCTTTTCTCGCACAATATTCATCTTTGTATCCACTATAATGCTTACCCCAAGAGTTAGAGTGGGCAGTTTGTCAGTATTTGTGGAATGAACTAATGAATAAACTCCTTTGAGACTAAAATACTAAGCAGCACTAGGGCATTAAATGATAACTCAGCATTTTAGATTTTTTTATATTAACATAAGTAAAGCATACACCGTCAAAGGTTAAGATATGTTTATTAAACAAAACGGTTTACAAATCCTAGTAATAGGCTCATCAAAGGAATATTTTGCTGATCTGTTGAACTGGATCTTTCATTAGGAATACTTTTGAGTACTAACACTCCTCTCCTTGATGCTGCATGTAATACTCTCCTTACTTTAAAACTTCGTGTTGCTTGGGTGAACAATAACATCACAAGGCAGCAAAAAATTCATGCACAAAGGGACTTAAAACTGTGTGTGGGGTGTGTGTGTGTGTGTGTGTGTGTGTGTGTGTGTGTGTGGCATCTGCCATTAATTTGAACTACATCCCTTGCATATTGAATATATAATCTCTCTTGCTTTCTGTGCTGTTGAGAAAAGTGAATATTTTTGAACAGGGAGCAGTCATGGAGTATGGATTCTATTGTCCCCAGATGTGTGAGTTTCCCATCCTCATTTTATGTATAAATTCACACTCCAGCCCAAAGCCAAAAGGACAAAAGCATGAGAAGTCAGGGTCAGTGTTGTAATGAACTGAGAAAATCATAGCTATCAACAAAATCAGAAAGCTGGAAAATAAAATTAATGAGCCATTGTCTTAAGGCTAAATCTAAGGGCCTTGAGGTCCTTGGGATGTGTAAGGCCTAATCCTCAAAGGGGAGACAGCCAAAGAGAAAGTGGAACTGTAAGAAGCAAATTTTGAATTTTGAATTTTGCTAATTCAAAAAGACATATATAGCACCCCCATGTTCACTGCAGCATTATTTACAATAGCCAAGATATGGAAACAACCTAAGAGAGCATCAGTGGACGAATGGATAAAGAACTTGTAGCGCATATATAACATACTATTCAGCAATAAAAAAAGACTGGAATCTTGCCATTTGCAACAATATAGATGGACTGTGATGGCATTATGTTATGTGAAATAAGTCGAAAAGAGAAAAACAAATACCACATGATCTCACTTTTATCTGGAAACTAAAAAAAAAACAAAACAAAAAAACCCCAAACAAACAAACAAACAAAAAACAAGCTCATAAATAGAATAGATTGGTGGTTGTTGGGGGACACAAATGGGTGAAGGGGGTCAAAAAATATAAACTTCCAGCTATAAAATAGTAGTGGTGATACAGTGTACAACATGGTGTATTGTACATTTAAATGTTGCTAAGAGGGGCGCCTGGGTGGCTCAGTCGGTTGGGCATCCGACTTCAGCTCAGGTCACGATCTCACGGTCCATGAGTTCGAGCCCCGCGTCGGCTCTGGGCTGATGGCTCAGAGCCTGGAGCCTGCTTCCGATTCTGTGTCTCCCTCTCTCTCTGCCCCTCCCCCGTTCATGCTCTGTCTCTCTCTGTCTCAAAAATAAATAAACATTAAAAAACTTTTTTTTTAAATAAATGTTGCTAAGAAAGTAGATTTTAAAAGTCCACCTCACAAGAAAAAGAAAAAAATAATCTATTTATGGTACAGTTGTTAACCAGACTTATTGTGGTGATCATCTCCCAATGTATACAAATATGAATCACTTAGTTGTACATCTGAAACTAATATAAAGCCATAGGTCAATTATACCTCAATGAAAAAAAAAAGAAGCAAAGAACAACATATGAAATAAAAGAATTTGTCATGGTCTGGTACAGGGAACTCCATACAGATGACTTCATTCTGCAAAGTGCACGAAATAATGTAGTCCAAAAGGAAAAGTATTTCCCATTCAGCAGTGAAATAAAGATACTAAGTCACTTTCCATCATAGTACCTGCATCTTTTCCTTCATAACACTTACCACTACTGAAAATTCACACATTTTTGTCTCACTCCCTATGAAAACGGCAACTAAATGAGAACTAAAGTTTTGCCTGTCCTAGTCTCCTATACTGATTTCCATTGTATCATCCAATGTTTAGAATTGTGTCCAGAACATAATAGCTGCTCACATAAACAAAATTAAATTACTGCACAAATTAATGAAAAGAAAAGACATGAGAATGTACAAAAGTAAAAGAGATCAACAGAACAGCAACTAAAGTTTAGTAAAGTCTAACTACTTAAAATGTGATCTAACCAAATCAAACCACATCAAATCTCCAACACTATTAAATTCTTTAAAAGGCAGGGCTATGAAGCAGGTTAAAAGTGAATATTTGAATGTGAATTTAAGTATCATGGTGGTATGTTTAAAAACATTTAAATACATTTGAATAATCCTGTGAAATTTTAAAGATTACCCATTGTTCCACAATATTTTTGAATTATATTAAGAAGATAAAGTTTCATTTCCCTTTCCATACCTCCACACTCCAGAGGTTAATATTGTGAACATATATATACTCTTTCATAAGTTCTTAGACCTAGAGCTATATAAAACCATTCATATTTTATCACCATCATCATTCCCAATATTTATTAAGCACCAGTGCTACATATTGTTTTAAGAGCTTCTTAAGAAAGTTTCTATATTATCCCCATTCACAAAATAATAGAAGAAACAGTGCTTATTTATGGGCAATTTGCTTTTGCGATTGAACATTATAATTTTGGGACCTCTTTTCCTGTTGTGTATCACTTAAAAACTGATAGACTTGTAGGCTGTTTACAATTTTATGTCATTAAACATAACCAATGCAGCTTAGGCTTCTCTATTATTTATTTCTGTAAAATGGATTCTAAGAAATGGGATTGATGGCTCAAAAGTTATTCACATTTAAATTTTTTTAAGAGTGTTTATTTTGAGAGAGACAGAGACAGTGAGAGTGGCGAGGTGCAGAGACAGAGGGAGAGAGAGAATCTCAAGCCAGCTTCTGGCTGCCAGTGCACAGCCAGATGTGGAGCTTGAACTCATGAAACCGTGAGATCATGATCTGAGCTTAACTGAGCCACCCAGACACCCCCAAAGTTATTCACATTTTAAATTTTAACAAATGAAATCAAATTATTCTCCAAAAGACTATTTAAATTTAAAGATCACACAATTACAAATGTCCTTATTTTTGTGCATACTTACTGACCTTAGACAGATATTATCAATCTTGGTGAATTTGAATAGTCTGAAAGACAAAATATGATATCTACTGCATAATGCTGCATTTCCTTGTAAACTAACAGTATTTGGAATCTTTTCATCTGGTTATCGATTATAATTCTTACAGTCTTAGTCCATTTTCCTATTAGACGCTTATTTTTATTAAAAATTACTATTTTTGCTTATTAACCCCACATTTACCACTTGTGCTGAAATTATTTTTGACTTTTAACTGTTAATGAACTTTAACATTAAAAATATATATATATTTTAACATTTACCTATTTTTGAGAGACCAAGAGAGACAGCACGAGCAGGGGAAGGGTAGAGAGAGAAGGAGACACAGAATCTGAAGCAGGCTCCAGGCTCTGAACATGCTGTTAGCACAGAGACCAACGTGAGGCTCAAACCCACGAACCGTGAGATCATGACAGGAACCGAAGTCGGATGCTTAACCAACTGAGCCACCCAGGCGCCCCTTAACATTTTTTTTAATAAAAGGTTATGAAAAGTAATTGTAATTTCCTTTTACTTGACGGACTCTAAGTTTCCTGTTTGCCTGAGACAGGTTTCTCCTATCCTAAGCAATATACTTGCATATTTTCTTCTAATATATTTTTAATGTATTACATCAATTTGCATTTTAAATCTATTTGATG
Source organism: Felis catus (assembly GCF_018350175.1). NCBI lineage: Eukaryota > Metazoa > Chordata > Mammalia > Carnivora > Felidae > Felis > Felis catus. The sequence continues at coordinate 107,567,520 of NC_058369.1, forward strand.
TATATTTCACAAGGATCTGAATGGGAATATAAATTTATTTTCATTCAAATTAGTAACCAATTCTGTAACCTAATTTACTATGCATTTCAATCTTACCCAATTATCTGAAAATTCAACACTAAACAAATATTAAATCCCCTGCAATGGAGTAATGTAATTATTTTGGTCTAATTTTATATTCCATTCTATTCATCTGTTTTTGTGCTACCATATTTTAGTTACAGTAACTTACTAGTATTTTCTACATAGCAAGGAAATTGACCATTATAGGACATTATTTTAAAAAATTATAAAAGAGAATATTTCCAATTATAAATTACCATTTATCAAAATAACTACTAGATCTTATAAGAATTCTCAGTAGCAATAGACTAAAGGTATAAAATAATTTGAGGACACTTGATTTCTTAATAATATTAAATAGTCCCATGTAGGAACATGAAATGACTTATAATTAAGGTCCTATTTTATAACTTTGTATAAAATTAGTTTTCTCCATATAGGCTGGATATCTTTCTCATCTTTAAATTTTTTTAGTATTTATTTATTTTTGAGAGAAAGAGAGAGCTTAAGAAGGGAAGGGGCAGAGAAAGAGGGAGACACAGAATCCGAGTGGTCTCCACGCTCTGAGCTGTCAGCACAGAGCCCGACGCGGGGCTGGAACTCCAAACTTTGAGATCATGACCTGAGCTGAAGTCGGATGCTTAATCGATTGAGCCACCCAGGCACCCCTGGATATCTTTCGTATTAAATGTAAACTTTGGTATTTTACAGTTTTCTGATACTGTTAATTGAGTTACATATATTAATATATTAACTGGTAATTTCAAAAAGGAAAGCTAGATGGTCATTTTTTATACATTTATCTAGTATTTGGCACCTTATATTCATTTACTGTTTAGCTTATGCAAAATTTACTACATATGTCATGATATAACTTTCAAATAATAGTGTTGTCTCTTACTGAAATTTTCAGTATTTATGACTTACTTAAATTTGTTACCATTATATTACCTTACTTTTCTAAAAGTATTAAGTAGTGATAGAAATATCCCTGTATTCTTCCTAATATTTTGAATGCTTTTAATATGCCATTATTAATATGATATTAACTATGCATTTGTAGAAAAGGTTTTACATATTTTCAATAGTTTTTAATTGTGAAAAATGGCAAACCTTTTTTTTTTTTCTTTTTAATGTTTGTTTATTTTTGAACTAGAGAGAGCTTGAGCAGGGAAGGGACAGAGAGAGAGAGAGAGAGACAGAGAGACAGAGAGAGAGACAGAAGATCTGAAATGGGTTCTGCATGGACAGCAGAGAGCCCCATGTGGGGCTCAGGTAATGGCCTGAGCCAAAGTCAGAGCCTTAAGGGACTGAGACACCCAGGTGCCCAAACCTGTTTTGTTTTGTTTTTTAATCATTACACTAATATTTACCACTATGGCTTTCTTAAAACTTTACCTGGTCAACAGATTTTAGTCCCTAAATATAATACTTAAATTTATTTGCTAATTATATTGTTTGAAACTGTAGCATTTACATTCCTATGTGTATTTTCTTTTTGGGGGCGTTCATGAGATAATGATATTGACATTTGCAAGCTATGCAAAATGAATGGGAAAACATTCCATTTTAATCTATATTCTGAAATAACTTCTAACATATAAGAATTATTTATGCTGTGAAAGACCATCTTACATGACACCAGAACTACCAAAGTAGTTTTCTCACTACATGCTATTTTTTCATCTTTGTTATATGTTTAGAGCAGTGGTTCTCAAAGCATGATCCTAGAAAAGCCATACTGGAATCACCTGAGAACTTGTTAGAACCATAAACTTGGGTGCCCCATCTCAGACCTAATGAAATAGAAAGGATATAAGGATCATCAAACTGGAGTTCAACATGCCATTCAGGTGATTCTAATATATACTTAAATTTGAGAACTACTGGCTTAGATTTAAAACTCCCTCCTTTTAAGGAAATTTCAGCTACTTATTTTAGAATGCAAAATATTCCGTTTCTTCCATAAGATAAAGTTTAATGACATAAACATGCAAACCACATACTTTTGTAATTAAATATTTTCCATAGCTGTAGTTATAGCCTCAAACTACGCTGCGTATTTAATTTCTGTTAATGTGTATATATATATATATATACATATAATATATAATTTATATATATTATATAATGTATATAATATATATGTGTATATATATGTCATATATACTATATATATAATTATATATATTATATGTGTATATAATACACATATATATGTGTATACACAATACATATATGTGTATATATGTCATATATATTATATATATAATTAAATATATATATAATTAAATATATATAATTAAATATATATAATTAAATATATATAATTAAATATATATATATATATATATATATATATATATATATATATATATATATATATATTCTTGGAGAGGAACATCACCAAGATGGCAGAATAGGAGTTTTCGGCTACAATCCCCCACAAAGAGCCATAAAAGTGACCACTCACAGATCACAGTACCTTTGTGGGAGTCAGAGGGTCCAGCGAAGCTCTGGCACACCACTGGAGCAAAAGATCCGACAACAGATGCAAGGTGGAGGGCAAGAACACTCTCACTTCACCTGCGACGCCCCTTCCCAAGGTGGCGCAGCTCACTGACAAAGGCAATGACCCTCAGCTGGAGATTTCTCTCACGGAAGACCCTGAGTGTTGTTGAGTGCGCATCTTCCTAAACTTTGCTGCACACTGCCGGACAGAACACTTTTTTTTTTTTTTTTTTTTTGCCTCACCCAGAATACTGAGGGCATTAGCACAGCTGAGTGGTAAGGAGAGGCTGGGAGCAGGCAGCAGACGCAAGGACTCACGGCCAAAAAGGTTTCGAACTCAACAGAGGATGATGGAACCTTCAAACCACGAACGGCATCAGGCCTGCCCACAGCACCTTGTGAAAACCCCACTGCCCCACGGCCACCCGCCCTGCATAGACTACCCCCACATCCGCGACCGAGAACATGCCTCAGAGCGCGCCCCGCCCCGGAGCGCACCCTTGTGAGTGGGAGGGCAAGCTTGGCCGCCTGCTTCTGAGCATGTGCAGACTGCAGGGTCAACTCTGTAGGATTGCAGGCAGGCCGGGAAACTTCAGCTTTCCCGAGCACTGCTCTGGAGAAAACACACAGGAGCCTCTCAACACTCACCCAGGCTTTGAGGATCGAGAGAAAGCATCCATTCTTAAAAATTTACCACCACCACCACCACCACCACCCCCACCCCCCCCACCATGTCCCCGTCCCAAGATATGGGGAAGAGGTGCATCTACAGAAAAGCTCTGGGACAGTTTCAGACTCCCTAACTAAGCTGACTGAAGCCAGTGAGCAGGGAGTTGGAGGAGTTGAATGCTTCTTGAAGTGCAGTCTGTGGATTTGAAAGCAGCGCTGTTATCTGGTTCCAGTGATCTGGGAGTGGTCCTGCCTGCTCAAGACCCTTAGCAGTGACCTGGGAGTGGTCCTGCCTGCTCAAGACCCTTAGCAGTGATCTGGGAGTGGTCCTGCCTGCTCAGAAACCCACAGGGGTCATGCTCATCCCATCCGTGCTCCCAGCAGCAAGCTTGCCAACATCCCTCCGACTGCGGATACTGAAGCAGTCCGGTAATTCACCTCCAGCGCTGATCAGCCACTACTTTTTAGTAAACCTGCTCGTTTGTATTGCCACATTATGAACTTTACACTTATCAAGAATCATTTTTGTTGTTTCCAACACTGTTTATACCAATTTTAGTTTTTATTATAATTACTAATTTAATTTCATACTATATAAAATAAAAATATGATTACAAAATTTTTTGTTTTATATCGAAACAAAGATCTGATATAAATGCAAGGCTGAAACTGCTATAGAATTATATCTTTTTTGCTATAGACTTACCTATAAGGAAAATCATTATAGAAGATTTAAGGATTGTAAAAATCTAGAAGGGTTTTATACTCAGATTGCATCCTAAGTGTCTTTTGAGTTTTTATTCCACTTAACAGAAACTGCAAATGGAAATCATTAGATGGTTTATTACGGAATGTGATTTACGCAAGACTGACTTTGTAGAACCTCAGATCCACATTCGAACAAATGGTATTAGATGGGCCTATAAGGGAAGATTGACCAATTCTATTGTATTTATAAGTTAGGTTAAAATATTCAAAATTCTGTGTATCATTTTTATGACACTTTATCTTTCAGTTAATATGTAGCTGTCACTCCTGGCAGAAGCACTCCTGTTGCACATAGTGGACTACTTAACTTCCTAATTATAAGCATTCAATCATTTCATGGCCCCTCTTGAAAGGCAAACACCACACCTGGCTTCCAAGATTCTTCAAGATATGGAAGTGGCAACATGGCAACAGCCTTTTTTTTTTTTTTTTTTTTTTTGCCATATGTCTCCACCTTCTCTTATGTTCCAGGCTCATGGACTGGAACACATCAAATGTTTTCTTACCTCAATTTCTTTACATAGAGTTACACCTGCTTGCCCTGCTCTGTCCATCTCTTTAGTGACCAGTTCATTTTTGTACTCCTCAGATCTTTGCTTAAATACATCTTCTTTTCTAGGCTTTCCCTGACCATCAGATCTAGAGTTCCTTATTCTAGCTCATGATAATTTTAGTTTTCGTTCATTGAATTTATAACAATTTCCGAAAAAAATGTGTACTTGTGGATTTGTTTTTTAATGATTCTACCATTAAACTCTAAGCTCTAATAATGACTTGATCTGTTTAACTCGTTCCTAGAACACTAAGGCCTGGCCAAAAATGAGGGGGACTTAGTTTTGTTTATTAAACAAATGGCTGAAGAATCAACTATGAGGACAAAATTAATGGCATATGTGAATCTGGTGGTATGGAAAGTTTTCTTCCTGCGATTATCGAGATTATCTATAGTTATTTTCAAGTGTAAAGTAAGAGTGAAAGGTGACACATACCAGTTGTTTTTCATCAATTTCTATAGCTGTGCCTCTAATGTGATTGTTCAGCTTTTCATGACAATTCTCTCGCCTTACTATAATGTACGCTTAGTGATCACATAGATTCCTTCTATCTTGTTCACTGCCATTCCTCAAACAGTATCTGGCACACAGTAGGTGCTATATAATTATGCTTTTATTGAAGGACCACCACTGTACAACAATATCTATTTTTAGAGTTAATTATGATTTCAGGATTATTTCCAGTTGTTCTGGCTAGAATTGAAAAGCATTACGTAGAAGGAATTAGCAGAAATGGGCTGGTTATTTACCCATTTCCCTTTTCTTCCTGCACAGAAAGAATTCCTTCTGCAGCTTCCTTAAAATTAGGTGCAGCAAATGATTCAGATAGGGACAGTGGTTTTGAGTGAAACATTTTCCAAGCCTGGCCCATAAAAGCCCTCCTTTCAAAAGTCCTCTATTTTCTTGAGCCTGGGCCACTGAGTGACCAAGTGGACTAGAACCTCTCTCCAAATGTTAACCCATGCTGTCTACTAGGTGACGGAACTGATTCTTTTTTTTTTTTTAATGTTTATTTATCTTTGAGAGACAGAGAGAGACAGAGCATGAGTGGGGGAGGAGCAGAGAGAGAGACACAGAATCCAAAGCAGGCTCCAGGCTCTGAGCTGTCGGCACAGACCCCGATGCAGGGCTCAAACCCACAAACCATGAGATTCTGACCTAAGCCGAAGTTGGACACCTAACCAACTGAGCCACCCAGGCACCCCAAGGGAAGAACTAATTCTTAGTTGTTGTCAGACCACTGTTATACTGGGGTTGTTTGTGCCAGTACTCAACCCACTCTGACTAATACAAGGGATATTCCACAGTGCATATGAAGATGATATTTATATATTTCTGACCATCACAGGTTTTTCTAAAAGTTTGAAGCAAGTTCTACATAAAGTATAAAACGCTTATGGGCCAGCCAATGAAGGGCAATACGTGAAATCCTGAAAACTCTACTGATAATACAGTCAAACTTTGAGATCTCCTTGTAACTAGGAGGTATAAAGTTCTAAGAGATAGTTTCCAGTACAGATTGTATGCCATCTTCATGTGTCCCATGCTGGTGATATGAAAAAGCTGAAATCCCCCCCCCCTCATCCTTTCAATATTCCAACTGGTCTGCTTCTTATATATTCAGGAATAGCTTGAGATAGATCATTCATTTCATTTTATTGTTTTTTGGATCCACTGAGACAGGAGAATACAAATTGCTAAGTAGAAGGTGGCCTTGCTGAGGGACAGCCAAAGCTTGAACTCTGCTCTGATTCCGATCCTGAGTGTTGAGCCTTTGGCTTGCTGGGGCAGAAGCAAATATTTCAGGGAGGGATTTTCTCCTTTCTTCCTACCTCGCCTTCCCATGTTTTACTCACTGAAAGAGGCTCCAAGTCAAACGGACAAAGACCCTTCTAAAGTGACCTCACTCAAAATCCACTTTGTTTAGTTAGTTCTGTTCTACTTCAAAATCACAAATATATTTGATATATTCTTTAATTAGGTCCTCAACTTGGCATTTCAAATTTAGTACTTAAATACATCTAGCAATTACCTATGTAATGTGAGGTAGACTTCTAACAAAATTTTCTTTCCTTAGGAAGCTAATTTTTGAACATTAAGTGGTTTGCAATCTGAACTATACAATCTGCCATTTCGCCAATGAGTCTTTGTGCCATGTCTATACTGTCATTATATGAATCTACCTCTCTGATTCATCCATCTTTTCATTTCACAGCACCATTCTATTATCATTTCCAGGCCACTTGCAGTATGTCTAATTTGGTCAAACAGTTCTCCATCTTTTCTTTGTATTGAAATTGACTTACTTTGGGATATATAGTTTAAAATAGGTTTTTCGAGAGAAGCGGCAAGATGGCGGCTTAGGAGGACGCTGGGCTCACCGCGCGTCCTGCTGATCACTTAGATTCCACCTACACCTGCCTAAATAACCCAGAAAACCGCCAGAGGATTAGCAGAAAGGAGTCGCCGGAGCCAAGCGCAGAAGAGAGGCCCACGGAAGAGGGTAGGAAGGGCGGCGAGGCGGTGCGCGCTCCACGGACTGGTGGGAGGGAGCCGGGGCGGAAGGGTGGCTCCCTGGCCAAGCTGAGCCCCCGAGTCTGGCTGGCAAAAGCGGAGGGGCCGGGCGGACTGTGTTCCGACAGCAAGCGCGACTTAGCGTCTGGGAGGTCATAAGTTAACAGCTCTGCTCGGAAAGCGGGAAGGCTGGAGGACAAAGGGAGGGAGAGCTGCTGAGCCCCCTGACGACAGAGCTCAGCTTGGTGGGGAACAAAGGCGCTCGCCAGCGCCATCTCCCCCGCCCATCCCCCAGCCAAAATCCCAAAGAGAACCAGTTCCTGCCAGGGAACTTGCTCGCTCCGTGCAAACACCCAACTCTGTGCTTCTGCGGAGACAAACCTCCGGCAGCGGATCTGACTCCCTCCCGCTGCCACAGGGCCCCTCCTGAAGAGGATCACCTAAGGAGAAGCAATCTAAGCCTGCCCCTCCTGCCCCCGTGCACCTTGCCTACCCACCCCAGCTAATACGCCAGATCCCCAGCATCACAAGCCTGGCAGTGTGCAAGTAGCCCAGACGGGCCACACCACCCCACAGTGAATCCCACCCCTAGGAGAGGGGAAGAGAAGGCACACACCAGTCTGACTGTGGCCCCAGTGGTGGGCTGGGGGCAGACATCAGGTCTGACTGCGGCCCCACCCACCAACTCCAGTTATACACCACAGCACAGGGGAAGTGCCCTGCAGGTCCTCACCACGCCAGGGACTATCCAAAATGACCAAGCGGAAGAATTCCCCTCAGAAGAATCTCCAGGAAATAACAACAGCTAATGAGCTGATCAAAAAGGATTTAAATAATATAACAGAAAGTGAATTTAGAATAATAGTCATAAAATTAATCACTGGGCTTGAAAACAGTATACAGGACAGCAGAGAATCTCTTGCTACAGAGATCAAGGGACTAAAGAACAGTCACGAGGAGCTGAAAAACGCTTTAAACGAAATGCATAACAAAATGGAAACCACCACAGCTCGGCTTGAAGAGGCAGAGGAGAGAATAGGTGAACTAGAAGATAAAGTTATGGAAAAAGAGGAAGCTGAGAAAAAGAGAGATAAAAAAATCCAGGAGTATGAGGGGAAAATTAGAGAACTAAGTGATACACTAAAAAGAAATAATATACGCATAATTGGTATCCCAGAGGAGGAAGAGAGAGGGAAAGGTGCTGAAGGGGTACTTGAAGAAATCATGGCTGAGAACTTCCCTGAACTGGGGAAGGAAAAAGGCATTGAAATCCAAGAGGCACAGAGAACTCCCTTCAGACGTAACTTGAATCGATCTTCTGCATGACATATCATAGTGAAACTGGCAAAATACAAGGATAAAGAGAAAATTCTGAAAGCAGCAAGGGGTAAACGTGCCCTCACATATAAAGGGAGACCTATAAGACTCGTGACTGATCTCTCTTTTGAAACTTGGCAGGCCAGAAAGAATTGGCACGAGATTTTCAGGGTGCTAGACAGAAAAAATATGCAGCCGAGAATCCTTTATCCAGCAAGTCTGTCATTTAGAATAGAAGGAGAGATAAAGGTCTTCCCAAACAAACAAAAACTGAAGGAATTTGTCACCACTAAACCAGACCTACAAGAGATCCTAAGGGGGACCCTGTGAGACAAAGTCCCAGAGACATCACTACAAGCATAAAACATACAGACATCACAATGACTCTAAACCCATATCTTTCTATAATAACACTGAATGTAAATGGATTAAATGCACCAACCAAAAGACATAGGGTATCAGAATGGATAAAAAAACAAGACCCATCTATTTGCTGTCTACAAGAGACTCATTTTAGACCTGAGGACACCTTTAGATTGAGAGTGAAGGGATGGAGAACTATTTATCATGCGACTGGAAGCCAAAAGAAAGCTGGAGTAGCCATACTTATATCAGACAAACTAGACTTTAAAGTAAAGGCTGTAACAAGAGATGAAGAAGGACATTATATAATAGTTACAGGGTCTATCCATCAGGAAGAGCTAACAATTATAAATGTCTATGCGCCGAATACCGGAGCCCCCAAATATATAAAACAATTACTCATAAACACAAGCAACCTTATTGATAAGAATGTGGTCATTGCAGGGGACTTTAACACCCCACTTACAGAAATGGATAGATCATCTAGACACACGGTCAATAAAGAAACAAGGGCCCTGAATGAGACATTGGATCAGATGGACTTGACAGATATATTTAGAACTCTGCATCCCAAAGCAACAGAATATACTTTCTTCTCGAGTGCACATGGAACATTCTCCAAGATAGATCATATACTGGGTCACAAAACAGCCCTTCATAAGTTTACAAGAATTGAAATTATACCATGCCTACTTTCAGACCACAATGCTATGAAGCTTGAAATCAACCACAGAAAAAAGTCTGGAAAACTTCCAAAGGCATGGAGGTTAAAGAACACCCTACTAACGAATGAGTGGGTCAACCAGGCAATTTGAGAAGAAATTTAAAAATATATGGAAACAAACGAAAATGAAAATACAACAATCCAAACGCTTTGGGACGCAGCGAAGGCAGTCCTGAGAGGAAAATACATTGCAATCCAGGCCTATCTCAAGAAACAAGAAAAATCCCAAATACAAAATCTAACAGCACACCTAAAGGAACTAGAAGCAGAACAGCAAAGGCAGCCTAAACCCAGCAGAAGAAGAGAAATAATAAAGATCAGAGCAGAAATAAACAATATAGAATCTAAAAAAACTGTAGAGCAGATCAACGAAACCAAGAGTTGGTTTTTTGAAAAAATAAACAAAATTGATAAACCTCTAGCCAGGCTTCTCAAAAAGAAAAGGGAAATGACCCAAATAGATAAAATCATGAATGAAAATGGAATTATTACAACCAATCCCTCAGAGATACAAACAATTATCAGGGAATACTATGAAAAATTATATGCCAACAAATTGGACAACCTGGAAGAAATGGACAAATTCCTGAACACCCACACTCTTCCAAAACTCAATCAGGAGGAAATAGAAAGCTTGAACAGACCCATAACCAGCGAAGAAATTGAATCGGTTATCAAAAATCTCCCAACAAATAAGAGTCCAGGACCAGATGGCTTCCCAGGGGAGTTCTACCAGACGTTTAAAGCAGAGATAATACCTATCCTTCTTAAGCTATTCCAAGAAATAGAAAGGGAAGGAAAACTTCCAGACTCATTCTATGAAGCCAGTATTACTTTGATTCCTAAACCAGACAGAGACCCAGTCAAAAAAGAGAACTACAGGCCAATATCCCTGATGAATATGGATGCAAAAATTCTCAATAAGATACTAGCAAATCGAATTCAATGGCATATAAAAAGAATTATTCACCATGATCAAGTGGGATTCATTCCTGGGATGCAGGGCTGGTTCAACATTCGCAAATCAATCAACGTGATACATCACATTAACAAAAAAAAAGAGAAGAACCATATGATCCTGTCAATCGATGCAGAAAAGGCCTTTGACAAAATCCAGCACCCTTTCTTAATAAAAACCCTTGAGAAAATCAGGATAGAAGGAACATACTTAAAGATCATAAAAGCCATTTATGAAAAGCCCACAGCTAACATCATCCTCAACGGGGAAAAACTGAGAGCTTTTTCCCTGAGATCAGGAGCACGACAAGGATGCCCACTCTCACCGCTGCTGTTTAACATAGTGCTGGAAGTTCTAGCATCAGCAATCAGACAACAAAAGGAAATCAAAGGCATCAAAATTGGCAAAGATGAAGTCAAGCTTTCGCTTTTTGCAGATGACATGATATTATACATGGAAAATCCGATAGACTCCACCAAAAGTCTGCTAGAACTGATACAGGAATTCAGCAAAGTTGCAGGATACAAAATCAATGTACAGAAATCAGTTGCATTCTTATACACTAACAGCGAAGCAACAGAAAGGCAAATAAAGAAACTGATCCCATTCACAATTGCACCAAGAAGCATAAAATACCTAGGAATAAATCTAACCAAAGATGTAAAAGATCTGTATGCTGAAAACTATAGAAAGCTTATGAAGGAAATTGAAGAAGATTTAAAGAAATGGAAAGACATTCCCTGCTCATGGATTGGAAAAATAAATATTGTCAAAATGTCAATACTACCCAAAGCTATCTACACATTCAATGCAATCCCAATCAAAATTGCACCAGCATTCTTCTCAAAACTAGAACAAGCAATCCTAAAATTCATATGGAACCACAAAAGGCCCTGAATAGCCAAAGGAATTTTGAAGAAGAAGACCAAAGCAGGAGGCATCACAATCCCAGACTTTAGCCTCTACTACAAAGCTGTCATCATCAAGACAGCATGGTATTGGCACAAAAACAGACACATAGACCAATGGAATAGAATAGAAACCCCAGAACTAGACCCACAAACGTATGGCCAACTCATCTTTGACAAAGCAGGAAAGAACATCCAATGGAAAAAAGACAGCTTCTTTAACAAATGGTGCTGGGAGAACTGGACAGCAACATGCAGAAGGTTGAAACTAGACCACTTTCTCACACCATTCACAAAAATAAACTCCAAATGGATAAAGGACCTAAATGTGAGACAGGAAACCATCAAAACCTTAGAGGAGAAAGCGGGAAAAGACCTCTCTGACCTCAGCCGTAGCAATCTCTTACTCGACACATCCCCAAAGGCAAGGGAAGTAAAATCAAAAGTGAATTACTGGGACCTTATGAAGATAAAAAGCTTCTGCACAGCAAAGGAAACAACCAACAAAACTAAAAGGCAACCAACGGAATGGGAAAAGATATTCGCAAATGACATATCGGACAAAGGGCTAGTATCCAAAATCTATAAAGAGCTCACCAAACTCCACACCCGAAAAACAAATAACCCAGTGAAGAAATGGGCAGAAAACATGAATAGACACTTCTCTAAAGAAGACATCCGGATGGCCAACAGGCACATGAAAAGATGTTCAGCGTCGCTCCTTATCAGGGAAATACAAATCAACACCACACTCAGGTATCACCTCACGCCAGTCAGAGTGGCCAAAATGAACAAATCAGGAGACTATAGATGCTGGAGAGGATGTGGAGAAACGGGAACCCTCTTACACTGTTGGTGGGAATGCAAATTGGTGCAGCCGCTCTGGAAAGCAGTGTGGAGGTTCCTCAGAAAATTAAAAATAGACCTACCCTATGACCCAGCAGTAGCACTGCTAGGAATTTATCCAAGGGATACAGGAGTACTGATGCATAGGGCCACTTGTACCCCAATGTTCATAGCAGCACTCTCAACAATAGCCAAATTATGGAAAGAGCCTAAATGTCCATCAACTGATGAATGGATAAAGAAATTGTGGTTTATATACACAATGGAATATTACGTGGCAATGAGAAAAAAATGAAATATGGCCTTTTGTAGCAACTTGGATGGAACTGGAGAGTGTGATGCTAAGTGAAATAAGCCATACAGAGAAAGACAGATACCATATGGTTTCACTCTTATGTGGACCCTGAGAAACTTAACAGGAACCCATGGGGGAGGGGAAGGAAAAAAAAAAAAACAGGTTAGAGTGGGAGAGAGCCAAAGCATAAGAGACTCTTAAAAACTGAGAACAAACTGAGGGTTGATGGGGAGTGAGAGGGAGGAGAGGGTGGGTGATGGGTATTGAGGAGGGCACCTTTTGAGATGAGCACTGGGTGTTGTATGGAAACCAATTTGTCAATAAATTTCATATATTAAAAAAATGAAAATAAAAAAAATAAAATAGGTTTTTCAAATTTGTCATAAATCCAGCGCTAATCTTCATTAGTTACAGATAAATGTATAAATTAATTTGCATATTATATTAAACTATCTCATCTAAGAATAGGAAATGTCTCTGTTTTGATCCATCATGTCTTTGTAGAGAGTTTTAACATTTTCTATACATAGGTCTTGTATATACTTTATTAATTATTAGATGTTTTCTGTTTTTTACTGCTGTTTTTGTAAATTCATTGATTATTACTGATATAATGGAGTATTAGTGAATATATATATTAGAGAGAGAAAACAAACATGAGTGGGGGAGGGGGGCAGGAGGAGAGAAAGAGAGAGAGAGTGGGAGACAGTGAGAGAGAGAGAGGGGAGAGAGAGAGAGAGAGAGAGAGAGAGAGAGAGAGAGAGAGAATATCTTAAACAGGCTCCACTCAGCAGGGGGCCTGGCACAGGCCTACAACCTACAACCCTGGGATCATCACCTGAGCCAAAATCAACAGTTGGATGCTCAACCGACTAAGCCACGCAACACCTTCCTTATACTTTGAATATTTAAGTTGGTTTTCAGCTTGGCAACTTTGCTACTCTCCCATATTTAGTTCTAATATATTTTCAATTGGGATATTATATTTTGTGTCTATGGGTTTTTTTATTTGTTTTTCTGGTCTTTTTCATTCTACATTGTTTATTTGTAATTCTCTCCACTGTAATTTTATAAAATCAATTTTGCAATAGGACTGATTAATTCTTTTCAATTATCCAGTATTTTGTTGTGCCAGCATTCTATATATATTTTTTTTCCTGTTGTTGTTAATCTTTGCTATATTTCCCATCTTATTTTTATTAGTTTCCTTTCTCATTTCTTTGGGTTTTAGCTGTTTCTCCTTTCCCAACATCTTGAGTTTTGTATTTAATATGTCTGTTTCTTGATACCAGGGTTTCTCAACCTCAGCACTACTGACATTTTGAGCTATGTAATTCTTTCTTGTGTGTCTGGGGGCTTGTTTTGTGCACTGGGAGTGCTTAGCAGCATTCCTAGCCTCTACTGCCAATAGCCATCCCCTCTCATTCATGACAATCAAACGTGTGTGCAAACATTGCCAAGTATCTCCTGTGGTGGGAAAAAATTATATGCTGTTGAGGGCCACTGGAAACTGACCAAAAGCATATAAAAACTGAGAAGTGTTTATCCAAAAAAAAACTACTTAAGTTCAGATAAGAGCAGTGGCAATCGGTCATGATTCAGCTTTGGGCTACTCCCTTATCCTCCAGCTCCATCAGTGTTCTACTTCTAAAGTGTGAGCAAGCCATGAAAGCAAGCAACTTTACCGGCAGGGGAACTGATTGGATTTGGAGTGGAAGGTAGAAAAACACCATGACCCAGAGAGTTATCTAAAACAAGAGTAATCTCAGTAGCAAGTGGGTAAGGAACGCCAGTGTCCCAGCTGGCTTGAGTTTGCAAAATTGACTAAGGCAAACAACTAAGGAGCCAGCTAACAGGAAATTCAACAGGAGATCTGAGGAATGAGATAGCCATAATGGGCCTTGATTGGCTGTCTGAAAGGCTGTATGCACGTGCAAGGCTGCAAACATGTTCGGGAAAGACCAAAAAGAGGCCTAGTTGACTATACATCCTTGACTAGTGAGAATTTTTATGCATGGGCAAAAGAGACAGAAGTAGGGATGGCAGATATTAAAAGCTGAAGTAGGATTAAAAATTGCCTGAAGCATATGTGTGTTCCCCAGTGAACACACAGATCCAATGGCAAAGGGGTGAAGATTTATTGCCACAAACTTACTGAGCACAAACTCTGATCAATCATGCTGACACAGAGGTGATCTCCAGGAAGCCAGGATTAAAATAAACACAAGAATTAAAAAGAGAAAACAAAACAGAACTGAGTCATCAGCAGCCATACACCACAGGAGAGAAATGCTCCACATGGTAAGTGTGGGTAAGTCACTAAACAAACACAGGAACAACTATAACCACTGTGAGCAGATCCAAATCCAAACTTATTACAATAAATTGTATATAATATCCAGTTACCAGCAAAAAATTAGAAGACATGCAGAGGAAGAGCAAAATGTGGCACATGTTTTGGGAAAAATAGTCTTGGATGTGGTCAAGATGTTATTAAATTCTCTGATGAGCACCAGATGTTGAACTTAGCAGAAAATGACTTCACAACAGCTATTTTAAACATGTCAAAGGAACTAAAGTAAACTATATTTAAAGAATAAAGGAAAGCATAACAACAATGACTCTTCAAATAAAAAATACCAATTAAAAATGGAGAAATTATAAAAGGAGAAACAAATGGAAATTCTGGAGTTAAAAACTACATTAACCAAAACAAACAAAAAATACACTTACGGAACTCAAGAGAATGGCATTATTCATAACACCCAAAGAATCAAAACAATCTAAATGCCTCTCAACTGGTGAATGGCTAAACAATATGTGGCATGCCCACACAATGGGATACTACTCAGCAATAAAATGGAATACAGTATTCATGCAGTTCATACGGGTGAACTTCAAAGATATTATGTGAAGTGAAACAAGCCAGATGCAAAGGACTACATATTGTACGATTTCTTTTATGTGAAATATCTATATACAGAAAAATTAGTTGTTTAGAGTTAGGTGAAGAAGCCAGAATTGACTACAAATGGGCATGAAGCTTCTTGTTTAGGTAATGAAAATCTTGTAAAATTGGATGGATTTAGTAAAATCATAGTTCACTTAAAATGAGTGAATTAGGTTGTGTGTAAGTTACATGCCCATAAAACTGTTAAAAACATGAGTATGCATACTTCATATCAAATATAAGTAGGACTTTTTGGATCAAATGCATAACACTTGTTGCAAATAATAATAGTGTAATAGTATTATTAATGATTGTATATTTACCTTTCATTATGTACCATTGTTTGAGGCTCTTTAAATGTATAACGACATTATTTGTAACAATGAGAGTACAGATAAATAAATGGACACTCCGAAAAAATATTGCTAAAGGAACCTTGCTCAGGTAGGTTAACTTCTTAAATTCACAGATTCAATCAATGACTTCTATAATCTACGAGAGCAGTGTGTGTGGGTGCTTGTGTGTGTGTGTGTGTGTGTGCAGGCACATGAGACAGTATGTAGCATGACATGAGATTAATATTAAACAGTGTATGTTAAATGAAATGTAATGTACCTAATATATCTTAAGAATTAATAATTACCAAGTAACATATATGTATGTATAAAATCACTATTAAAAATATTAATTCCTTAGGGATTAGAATTACAATAACTATTTTAATTGTCAAATGATATTTTACTTTCCATCTAAGATTTTTCAAGAAATTAAGTAAAAAGTTAGCCTTTTGACGTTTTAACCACTTGAGAATGATAGTAGCATTTTTCTTAGACGTCAGACCTAAGCGTAAAAACCTAATAGGTTATAATATTTTGATACATATTTCAAAGTAAGATAAAATTTGATGCATCATCTTCACATTTCAACTGTGGAGTTTCAGTCTATATTCAAAAACATAACTATCTTACAAACCATTCTACCCTTTATTTTAGTATCCCAAATAGTCAAATCAACTGGGGAAAAAAAAAAGTTTCTTTCCTTTGTTTAACACATGAAAAATTTATCTATTGCTGATTCTTTGACTTTGAATAAATTCGTAAGTTTTATTATAGCCCATTAAAAGAGGTGTTTTGCTGACACAAGGGTAAAATAAATTATTTATAATCAGTAAATCTTCACAGTGTAAGAGTTTATACACAGTGATTATTCCAGACTGGTAAAAAAGAACATTTAACGCAAAATCTTACCACGCCAATGGAAAAGTAATTATTGATGATACTGTAAGGCACTGGGTCTCCCTTCTCATCTTTGTCATTAGGTATGACTTCAAACTTCCACCTGTCCAACATGATTTCTGTGCTGTTTTCAATGTCTTTTAGGATTTTCATCAGATTCTCACCTTCATAACCTAATGAAACAAAAATTATCTTGAGAAAAAAAAATAACCAAATAACAAAAGCTGTATTTATGTGTGTCTGAGTGTGTGCATGTGGATACATCACTCTAAAGCTAAACAATGCATTTTAAAGCAAAGTCTAATACAAGATAAAGAATTAACTGTAATCGTTAAGCTCATAAAAATATTTTACATTTAGCTTTAATTTGCAACTCACATTCCTCTCCTAGGGTGCCAATTCTCAGTATAGTCCAAGAACAAATGAATATCTCCACTGCTTATCCCCTCAAAACTATATCATTGAATTCAGAATGAAATTAATGCCTGCTTTAACTCTCTTTCAGACAGGCAACAGCCTTGACCCAGTTGCTGAAGTAAAAATCCTGGATGCAATTTTAGACTTGACCCTTTACAATCCTCCTTTATCTTCACACTTTGCTCTCTACTGATATGGAACAACTTTCAGTTTAAGTAGAAGAAGGTCCTTCTCTTTCTCATTTTGTGCACTATATTGCCTTATTCTATATACCCAGAGTACCCTTTTCTTTTGGTTGCCTTGCTTCTGCTCCCTTTGCAGGTTTTATATTTGATAGCGCTTCTTTCCAGAAGCCACCCTCCCAAAATAAATGGCTTCTATACAGTGCCACAGCACACAGCTCTCCAAACTAGTGGCACCTTAGAACCACTACATCGCATTGTAGTTATTTGCATTGTTCTCACTGCAAGTGTCCTTTACCAGGTCTTCCCGGGAGCAGATGCTCAACAAGTCTTGTTTTAATAAGTCTACTGCAGATAGTCAACATGGCCTGAAACTACAATTATTGCTTACTATGATATTTTCTCTTAAATGTATTTGTATCTATATAACCTTATAGTTCAGACATCCTAATCCCGGTTGTGTTATTTAATATTTGCTGTTAACCTTCCTAAATAGCGTCCTCCTCCTATGTAAAAACTTAGATTTATTGTGAGAATTAAATGAGAAAATGCATAAAAGGTCTTAGTATATGAGGCATAAGAATAGGAATTTCTCAACTGTATAATACTACTAATGATAATAGAATTAGAAATATTGTATTAAGTTAAATATCTCCCTCTCTAACTCTGCACACACATACACACACACATTCTTGAGAGTATATTTTGAATTGAAACAAGATTTTCATAGATTTTCTGTGTCCAACTTTGGTCTAGATTTTAATAATGTATTCATTGAACAATAACTGGCTGAGGCTATGAGGC
This sequence comes from Felis catus, assembly GCF_018350175.1. Lineage (NCBI taxonomy): Eukaryota > Metazoa > Chordata > Mammalia > Carnivora > Felidae > Felis > Felis catus. Next base: position 107,585,598 of record NC_058369.1, read on the forward strand.
CTGATCAGAGGTGTTAGCACACATAACATTGGAATTAATTGGATTAAAAGAAAGAAGAATAGGCACTGTAATATGCCAAAATTCTTTAAAAATAAATAAGTGTAATTATGGTGTATTTGTTGAATTAACTATTAGAAGGTAAGACAGACAGAAACTAGGAATGCCTATTTCGGCGCCTACCATTACATTTTTCTTACACAGGTAAAATAATTATGTACTAATTAATACATACAGCAAAGAGTACAACAATGATTAGACACATAGAAATATTAGAAGTATCACATATTATTTTTGTAGATGTTACATCATATTTTTGCAGTAAAATTCAAAAACTTTGATTATACATAATAATTTGCATACAATTGTACTCAGACATTTGGCAGGCTCCCACAATGTGCAGATTATAATAAGAGCCAACTATCTCCGGTTAGTCTTTCTCACGATGGGGACTTTAAGGAATATTCCCAAGCAGCTGCAAAAACTCCTTTTGTTTCGGGGAACTTTCCCTATCTTCTCTGGCCCAACATGGACTGCCATTTCCGCTTGTTGGTGAAAAAAAAAAAAAATCCACATCTGCTCATCTAGTCAAGCTGACTGGTTTTAGGACCAGGAGACCTCTTTTTGTCTGCCCTCTGGGCTTTTATCTGCCTCTGGACTTCTTACCAAAGCTCATCCCTTCAGCCTTGCCCTCCCTCTGCCTGTTTCCGCACCACCTTGGGTGCCGCCTAGAAACTGGTTCTTATACCATCTTCAGGGCCTCAGGCACCTTCAGGGCCTCCTCCCACCCTCTGGTCAAGGGGCTGCAAGGAGCCACTCACTTCAGAGTTCCCCACAGGTGCCCAAGGGAAAAAGTAACAATGGGGAACAAATTAATTGACTTTTAAATAGGCACAGATGGAACATATTTGGTATTTAAACAAATTTAAGTTTGTTGGTTTCATTAAGATATGCACATCTTTAGGGTCATCAGCATTAAATATATAAAAAATTGTCTACTTAGGTTTACTAAAGGTCAAATAAGCTCATGCTATCTCTGTTGCAATTTGTTTCAAAATGTTCTTGGGTGATTGTTAAGATGGCTTTCAGGGTCTTTGATAACCTGAACCTTTGAAGTTTTGCTTGGATGATAAACTGGGTTAAATTCACTGGACATTTAGGACTTTTCTAAATCAGGTGGAATGCTAAAGCACTGCTAACTAAACATAGGTTTATGCTTTTGACTTTTTTTTATTATTGTTTATTTATTTTTGAGAGAGAGAGACAGAGCATGAGCAGGGAGCATCCGAGAGAGAGGGAGACACAGATTCTGGTGCAGGCTCCCAGCTCTGAGCTGTCAGTACAGACGTGGGGCTCAAAGCAACAAACCGCCAGATCATTGACCTGAGCCAAAGTCAGACATCCAATCAACTGAGCCACCCAGTTGCCCCTATGCTTTTGACTTACAGCAGAAAAACTAAGGACATTTGGGTCTGTTGGAAAACATGCTTTGTGCTTAATTGATTCATAAGTGTTCCATCTAAGGAATTCTGATGTAACAATTCACAACTGGTTACTGCTTAGTTTTCACTGGAGACTAAGGTTTCTAACCATTAAAATTCTGCTTAATGTAGTTAACACTGGTACAAATAAGGAAATAAGGAAGGAAGGAAATAAGTAAAAGCAAATATGTTTGTAGAAAAGTAGACGTTTAAGTTATAAGGAAAGGAAATACATTTTTGTTGACAGTAAAAAAAAAAAAAAAAAAAAAAAAAAGGAATTTTGTCCTAAACAAGACTGGTAGTTTGAAGAGAAATGGCTTGGGACAAAATCTGAATGCAAAGGAAAATTGTAGAAGCTTTGTGCAAGGAAATCTTTGGAAAGGAATTTTATGTGTGGTCAGGGAGACTAAGATTAAAATGAACAGATTTTAAAAGTACCCTGGTGTAAGATTAAAATTCCCCCTCCTTTGAGCCAAAGGCTGGGAAAATGGTGGCAATACCCTTGTTGCTGGCCTCCAAATATTCTACATTTGTGTTTCTGCAAGGCAGATGAATATGGCCTGTGCCATATGAGGGATGGACGGATGGCTATGATATATAGAGGGTTTTTAGTGAGATACATGGGAGCCATTTTGCTACACTTAACCCAGTGTCTGCCAATGTGCAACAACCTCGATATTGTAAAATGGATACCCACATGGCTGGAATGTATTTATGTGGGCATTGCTGGAAAAGGCAGGGGAATAGACCTCAATTTTGATGCTTTTAGCCCCCCCTCAATGGCCAATTTTATCCTTACAAAAAAGGTTTTTCACCAGCCTTTTGACATGTATTTGTAAAGAGGAACAGTTTTTATTATGATCAATACATAAATTACTGTACAGCCAAAAATAAAATGAGCACATCCTCTACATCCAGGGAAGTCTTGCTTGGTCACAGCTGATACCCCCAAAATCCCACAGGTGGGAAATGGAGGGGTGTGAGGAATCGGGAAGACAAGGTCGTTCTTGGAGGTAGGGTCAAGTGCGGGTAAAAGCGACTACTGCCAGCACCTCACAAGACTGACAGGGCTTTTGGCTGCCAGTTGCATAGCCAGGCTAAGTACAGTGGTTAGGAGATAAGGTTTCTTCTGGCCAGAGATAGGAAATTGAGATAAGGGATGCCTATTCCTCCTTTTTCCTGTAGAAATTGGAATTCTACAGGCAATTGGCAATTCCCCAACCGAGGCCAATCCTCCTTTTGGATGCATTATCACAAATTGGGATAACTTTGATCCACATACCCTGAAAGAAAAGTGACTCGTTTTCTTTTGCACCAAGTCTTGGCCCCAGTACAAATTAGAGGAGGAAAACAGGTCACCAGAGGAAAATATCAATTATGATACTATCCTCCAATTGGACTGTTTTACAAATGTGAGGAGGAATTGAGGAGAAGTCCCCTATGTTCAGTGTTTTGGGGGCCTTAAGAGAGAATCGAGTTATGTATAGGGTCCATTCTGGCCTGTTGGCAATGCTTTCCAAGAGTTCATAAGAACCTTTGCCTGTACCCAAAGCAGACCTAGAAAAGGAGAAAGGGAAGTCTTCCATCTCAGCCTCTTCCTCCTCAGGTCCTCGATCTGTACATTCAGACTTAAAAACATACACTTCTGCTCCCTTCTGCCCATGTTATCCAGGCCCTCCCCATAATGCAACAGGCATATTTCCCCTACAAGAAGCTCAAGTGCTGGAAGGGAGGACACAAGGAGGCACCACTGTGATAAGATTACAAGTACTTTTTTCATTACAAGATTTAAGACAGATAAAAGGAGATCTAGGTAAAATTTCTGATGATCCAGATAGACATATAAGGGCTTTTTAGAATATTCTGGAAAGATATAATGCTTTTGCTGATTCAGACTCTTAATGAGACAGAGAAACATAGGGTTCTGGCAGCAGCTGAGAGATATGGGGACTCATAAAGCAACTCATTAATTATCATGGGACTAGAGGTCCTATAGGGAACCAGAAAGGACCCAGGCAGTCCTGCTCCAAGATCCTAATTGGGACTATGACCATCTCATTGAGGAATGGATGGCCTTTGTTTTTGGAAAAATTAATGAGGTCCCAAGTTAAACCTTTAAATTATGCTAAATTAGCCACTATTACGCAAACACAAGATGAAAACCTGGTGGCCTTCCTGGAAAGGTTGAGGTTAAATATATGGGTATCTCCCTGACACCCCCCAAAGCTGCGAGGATCCTAAAGGACAAACTTGTCACTCAATCAGCCCCAGATATTTGGAGAAAGCTGCAAAAAGTTGGCTGTTGGCCTGGAAGGGACCCTGGAGGAGTTCTCTGGAGCTGTCAAATGGGTACATTACAACTGAGATCATGAGGAGAGTAAGGAACAGAAAAGGAGGCTTAAGAAAAAATCTGAGGCCTTGGTTGTGGCTTTCCACACTATGTCAGACTGGATTTCCCTAGGTCTGGAACCAAGTGCCATTTACTTGTCCATTCGGGGCACTGGGAGTCTGAATGCCTTCAGGGACCTCTGTCTGTGAGGGCTTGGATAACCAATGTCCCTGAAAGGGAGTGATATAGTCCAAGGCTCAATAAAATGGCTCTCCCAAACCAACTAGCTATCATAAACCTAAAGCCTCTGGTAACTCTGGATATACAAGGTAAACCAGTTGATTTCCTTCCTGACACTGAAACCATCTTTTCTGTCCTCCTTTCCACTCCCGGCCAACTATCTGAACACTGCATAATGATTAGAGGCATCTCTGAACAATTTTTCTCTCAGCTACCAGGGTGCATATGGGAGACTTGATTTTTTCATATTATATTTTTTTAATGTTTATTTATTTTGAAGGAGAGAGAGTGTGTGAGCAGGGGAGAGGCAGAGAGAGAGGGAGACAGAATCTGAAGTGGTCTCCAGGCTCTGAGCTGGAGAGCCTGGCTCAGGGCTCGAACTCACGAATTGTGAGATCATGACCTGAGCTGAAGTTGGACACCCAACTAACTGAGCCACCCAGGCATCCTTAATTTTTTCATATTCTTTTTTGATAATGCCAGAGAGCTCCACTCCCTTGCTAGAAAGAGATATTATGACCAAATTAGGGACTATAGTGCTACTAGCTCCAGGATAGATACACAATTGCCTAAACTAACAGCAATCTGGATATTAAAGAACAATCTTTCCTTGAGGTAAATTTAAATACCCCTCATGGAGTTGTTCCTATGGAAACTGGATAGCCAGAAGAAGATCTGAGGATTGAGAACCATAAACTAGTTCAGGTACTTAATTATTCTAACTAATGATATCATAGGATCCAAATAAGTATGGAGGAGGGAAGAAAACTACAGTCAAATTGGTTTAAAAAATGACCAGACATGTGAGGAATTTTTTGGATGGCTACAATGGGTCTTTCCTTCCTATGGTTAGGCCTCCTCTTAAGAGGCATTGCATTTTGCCAAGAAGCATAAAATACCTAGGAATAAATCTAACCAAAGATGTAAAAGATCTGTATGCTGAAAACTATAGAAAGCTTATGAAGGTAATTGAAGAAGATATAAAGAAATGGAAAGACATTCCCTGCTCATGGATTGGAAGAATAAATATTGTCAAAATGTCAATACTACCCAAAGCTATCTACACATTCAATGCAATCCCAATCAAAATTGCACCAGCATTCTCTCGAACCTAGAACAAGCAATCCTAAAATTCATATGGAAACACAAAAGGCCCCGAATAGCCAAAGGAATTTTGAAGAAGACCAAAGCAGGAGGCATCACAATCCCAGACTTTAGCCTCTACTACAAAGCTGTAATCATCAAGACAGCATGGTTTGGCACAAAAACAGACACATAGACCAATGGAATAGAATAGAAACCCCAGAACTAGGCCCACAAATGTATGGCCAACTAATCTTTGACAAAGCAGGAAAGAACATCCAATGGAAAAAAGACAGTCTCTTTAACAAATGGTGCTGGGAGAACTGGACAGCAACATGCAGAAGGTTGAAACTAGACCACTTTCTCACACTATTCACAAAAATAAACTCCAAATGGATAAAGGGCCTAAATGTGAGACAGGAAACCATCAAAACCCTAGAGGAGAAAGCAGGAAAAGACCTCTCTGACCTCAGCCATAGCAATCTCTTACTCGACACATCCCCAAAGGCAAGGGAATTAAAAGCAAAAATGAATTACTGGGACCTTATGAAGATTAAAAGCTTCTGCACAGCAAAGGAAACAACCAACAAAACTAAAAGGCAACCAACGGAATGGGAAAAGATATTCGCAAATGACATATTGGACAAAGGGCTAGTATCCAAAATCTGTAAAGAGCTCACCAAACTCCACACCCGAAAAACAAATAACCCAGTGAAGAAATGGGCAGAAAACATGAAGAGACACTTCTCCAAAGAAGACATCCAGATGGCCAACAGGCACATGAAAAGATGCTCAACGTCACTCCTTATCAGGGAAATACAAATCAAAACTACACTCAGGTATCACCTCACGCCAGTCAGAGTGGCCAAAATGAACAAATCAGGAGACTATAGATGCTGGAGAGGATGTGGAGAAATGGGAACCCTCTTGCACTGTTGGTGGGAATGCAAACTGGTGCAGCCGCTCTGGAAAATAGTGTGGAGGTTCCTCAGAAAATTAAAAATAGACCTACCCTATGACCCAGCAGTAGCACTGCTAGGAATTTACCCAAGGGATACAGGAGTACTGAGGCATAGGGGCACTTGTACCCCAATGTTTATAGCAGCACTCTCAACAATAGCCAAATTATGGAAAGAGCCTAAATGTCCACCAACTGATGAATGGATAAAGAAATTGTGGTTTATATACACAATGGAGTACTACATGGCAATGAGAAAGAACGAAATATGGCCCCTTGTAGCAATGTAGATGGAACTGGAGAGTGTGATGCTAAGTGAAATAAGCCATACAGAGAAAGACAGATACCATATGGTTTCACTCTTATGTGGATCCTGAGAAACTTAACAGAAACCCATGGGGGAGGGGAAGGAAAAAAAAAAGAGGTTAGAGTGGGAGAGAGCCAAAGCATAAGGGACTCTTAAAAACTGAGAACAAACTGAGGGTTGATGGGGGGTGGGAGGGAGGGGAGGGTGGGTGATGGGTATTGAGGAGGGCACCTTTTGAGATGAGCACTGGGTGTTGTATGGAAACCAATTTGACAATAAATTTCATATATTGAAAAAAAATAAAAAAAAATAAAAGGGAGTATAGTCAAATCCTGATACACACACACACACACACACACACACACACACACAAAGAGGCATTGCATTTTGGAATATTAATGCTTGTTGGCCTAACATTCTCTTTGTATGTCATTTGTAGAAGCTGTTGCACATGCCAGAAAATAAGACATCCAAGAAAATTTTGCTAGTCCAGATTTTCCAAACACCTGCCCACTATATCGGACCATGGATCGACCTCTGAACTTGCCCTGACTAATGTTCTCTTAGTCATTGCCCCTGCTCAGCAGGAAGCAGTTAAGATCAGCCTTTGTCCCAGTTCCTAATAGCAGTTAGGAATCATGTGTTCAGAGGGTGGGAATATGATAGGAAAAGGATAGGATTCAGTAGGCAGAGGGAAAGATTAGGACCTGAGGTCCCTGAGTGGGAAAAAACACATATTTTATAACAAGGCTGGGAGGGTCTGACCATAGCAAACCCCCTCAGGCTTAAGGTCTCTCTTTTGAATACAAGAGACACCACCTACTCCCCCTTAAGTTCCCCTTAGTAATTTGACAAAAGACCTGACAGACTTGAACACAAAACCTATGACCCACAAGGAAGTGGTGTGGCCTTAGACTACCCCTCATACAACGGAAGTGAACTAATCAGGAATGGACCCAGCACCTAGAGTTATCCAGCTAGTAAGGTAGAACCTGAGAAGGAACAAGGGGGAAGGGGAGGGAAGGCTCATCAGAACCTTATAAAACAAAGCCCTTTGCCTATAGTCACTTTCGAGTGTCCCCTCTCTGTAAAAAGATCTTTCATACTATTCTTCCTTTCTCATCTTATACTCTAATAAAGTTTTGTCTGCTACTAAAAAAAAATATTTAAACTTACATAAATTTCATATTTTTAATAGTTCTGCCCTCATTCTTAATGTTGAATGTCTCCTAAATTTTTAATTTCTTATAAAAATGATAAATATTATCCCGCAAATGAATTTTATATATTTTCACAGCTGAACTGAATAAAAAAGTTAAGTATGTTCACTTATTGTGCAAATTCAACTCATTTGAAAATAAATATGATGGTTATCGGGTGTAAATCAATTTACATATACTAATGTAATATAGTATAGTACAATATAGCATGGAAGTATAGTATAATATATATAATAGAAATTATAATATAATATAATATAATATAATATAATATAATATATAATATAATATATTTTGTATTATATATATTCAGCAGATACATGGATAAATAATAATGCTTTAAATAAAATATTAAGCTTGTCCTCAGCTACATATCAGGTTAACAGCAGCATGGTTCAATATAATGCTAGAAAAATGTAGGAAGAGCAACTGACTAGGAGAGAACAAAGTAGAAATGGATTTAGTGAAATTTAACTATTAGAGCTAGATTCTAGTAGTGTTCACCTTAAAATCTTTACCATTGGTTATTTTCTCAAAGTTTTTATGGATAAGCATGAAAAAGTCTAATGCCAATCAACCTTCTATCCAAATAAAAATGGAAAGAGATAGGCAGTAAATCTATTTTGAGAATCATAACATCTGCAGTTGAGAGCTAATTTTCAAAGGTAAAGAATTCCAAACTGTAGTCCCCAATTTAACAAGTGTCTACACCCTACTTGTTTCTGTTTATCTATGAACAAGCTTGTTAAATAATGATGTGTAACTATAAACAGGATTCTAAAACTCAAGAAGGTCATTTTTTTTAAAAAAATACTTATCAAAATCACTAAATATATAAGTAAAAGCCTATTTCTAGAAAAGAATGATGTTATTTTACTTCCATTATTTTGATTTAAAACGTATAATCCCTCTAGGCTAAGAAACAAAATAAAAGCATATTTAATATTTATTTTCCATTTAATGATGCAATGTTATGACCAAATGTATCTGAAAAGCCACAAGGGTGACTGGGGGGCTGTTGGTTGTCTGACTCTTGATTTTGGCTGAGATCATGATCCCACGGTCATGGAATCGAGCCCCGCATCAGACTCTATGCTGACAGCACTGAGCCAGTTTGAGATTCTCTCTCTTCTTCACACTCTGCCCCTCACACTTTCTGTCTCTCTCTCAAAATAAATGAATAAAACTTTTTTAAATTTTTAAAAAAATAATCATAGAAATTTTTATAAAGGAAAGTCACATAAAGGAAAGCAATAACATATATTTGTGTGCCCCGTCTAAAACTCTCTTATCCCCTCACTCTCACGAAACATTTTCCCTGCCATAATGTTAAATTTTTGTTAGACTAATTATTGCTAGAAAAACTGTAAAGAGAATGTAAACTAAGTATTTTCAAATGCCCTAGGACCTCCTACATTCTTCCAGTGTTACATTTTCCCAAATATATTCTTATCAAACAATAAGCTTAAAGTCAACATATTACAGTGACCAAAAGTTAACCAATAATTAACCAAGTGATCATTTTCTTTCCCAAATGCTAGGCATGATGATAATTACTACAACTACCTAAAGTACTCAGAACAAACATTAGGCAAACAATTTGATAGCTTGGTATCAGAACCCACAAGGCAGACACTACCATTTTTTCAAATCTGATGAGGAATCGGAAGTACGCAGTTGTTAAGCAATTTACTTGCTCGAAGTTAGCTACACACCTGGTGAGAAATAATCACACTTCAGAGCATGTTGCTTTACCAAATGGTATCTCTATTTTCCTAATCACTCCACTTAGGCATCTTGCTGTTTCCCTTAATACCTTGCCTTCCACAAAGCTCCTATCCACTCCACTGGCAGGTTCTATCAGTCCTTCCCTGAAAACACAACTCCAGTTTGTCTACTTGTCTTCAACTGCTTTATCATCACCTTGGCCCAGTCCTTTTATTCTCTAATTATGAAAACTATCATACAAGTTCTTATTTGGAAAACTGTGATTGTCTACATTTTCACAATTTCTTCTTAAGTTTATGTTATAACCCTCAATTAACCTATTTTTGAAAACATAAATGTCATTGTGTTACGCTGCTTTTGAAACTCTTTCCAAGTTTCACTTTGTGCTTCAAATTCAATCTAATAAAATTCTTAACAAGACCACCAAGCCCCAGCATTATTTTGGCTCTTGATTATCTCTCCAATCTCCCCCACTCCATTGCTATCCACTATCTCTCGACTGATTCAAGAGTCACATCAGCCTTCCTTCAGCCCTTACAGTTTAGGAGGCTAATTCTCCTTCCCTATATTTTAAATCCAGTTTAAATGTTACTTCCTCAGAGAGGTGTTCCTGACCATCTAGCTGGATACTTTCCCCCCATTATTCTCTAAATATGTTTGAGTCTTTCAGAACTTTGACATATACTCCATATATTCCATATCTACAATTCATGTGTCTTTGACCACTGATAATAATATTTAAAATTGTTTCATAAGAAAATCATTAGAAAATGTTCCAAATGTAACTTCTATTTGATTTTGAGATTGAAGGCATTTATAAGTTTGGAATCTAAAAAAATCATTAATTTTCAAACATCAAAAATTTTTTTTGAAAGAATACACAAGAAGCCACATGTGTGATTCTCTTCCTTTTAATCAATATGCATGTGTAAGTGCTGGCAAACACTAGTATCTTATAAGTAATGGTTCATTCTATCTGTCTGTTGGTCTGTAGATTCTATGAGATTTAACTCAGTGTTTCATGATATCCTTTTACTAAATTATATCCCTAATGAAACTTACAAATATATAATATACCGAGTTTTTAACTTAGTCTCCAATTCTGACATATACATATACATATACATATACATATACATATACATATACACATACATAATATACACATGACTTAGAGTTTACCAGTAGGCCAAATACTCACAGAACAATTGTTCTCAAATTTTTATTGTAAATCAGAGTCACTTATGGAGTTTGTTTAAAAAGAAAATCATCTGCCTAGGTCACCCCCAGAGATTTCCATTCAGCATATTTGGGGTGAGGTCAGGCCACTGTATTTTTAACAAGCTAAGCAAGGGCTTTTTGATTCACACTGTTTTAGCGACACTTTTTAAACTTTTCTAAGTGAATTTAGAAGATAAAATTAGATTTAAATTCTGGCTTTTTTAGCAAAATCTGGTTTTATTTTCTTTGTCATCTTCAGGTAAGTAGAGCCTATTAATGATACTTCAAATTATTTTAAGACCTTTTGAAATATTCCCCCCTTATCCTATTTCATACATAATATTCCAATTTGAATTCCTTGAGTGTATCAAGTCCCTTTCTCCTTCTGGGTCTCTGAAATTGAGATTCTTTCTTGCCTATAAAGTGTACCCTCAGTTCTATATGGCTGTCATTATCCACCAATTAGGGTTCTCCCTATGTTATCTTTTCATTTCCTCCCTGAGGCCTTTTGTTCTGTTGGTTATAGGTTTGCTTGTTAGTAGGAAGTCTCAAAATTTACATATGACTTTACATGCTGCTAGAATTCAAGGCCCCTTTGAAGGTAGATCTTGTTTTCTATTACTAACGTTGTATCCCAAGTACAGAACACACTGCCTGGTATAAAGCGGGTCTCAAAAAGTAAGTATTATTTAATGTATTCATTCCTGGACAAATCATTCATTAGCCTTTCAATTTTTTTCCTTTGTTTGTGATTTTGCCACACAACTCAGAGATTAAAAATCTGAACATTACTTTAAAGTTAACCCATGCTTATCTCATTTCTTAAGTTAGAAACCCCAAACCAATCAGGTTTAGAAACTTGCCATGCCCCATAAAGTCTATAATTGGTATCAGATTAAAGCCCAGCACTCACAGTCTAGCGATTGGTCCATTATTTGTTCCCTTACCCTAAATTATTGTTCAAAACTAGATACTGTGTCTCTCGTAGCAATTATATTTACTAACTTCACACGGCAGTTATCACATATAAAAAATGATCGGCTTAGGTGTTTTTTTTTGAGGGGGGGGATGTTCTACACTGTATTTCTGTTTTTTAAGATTTTCATTATTGTGTTATGTTTTACCTCCTCCCCATCGCAGGCATCTTGCTAAGTCATTGCCGGTCCCAAGAGGCAGAATAGCAACTGGAGGATGCTTGACAACATTAGCCTTTTCTGTGGAATAGAAAAATTAAGATAAAATAAAATTTTCATCACAGATGGAAAAACAGTAAATAAGACAGCTTGGCATGAGGCTTCCCACTAGGTATTTACAAGCAGGAAAAGTGATGTTTTATAGCTATATACAATTATAAATTAAGATTAATTTGTGTGTATTTATAGCACTTTATGAAACACAAACAAATACCATAATTTACAAAGTGGTGGGAATTTTCAGGACTTATGCCCGAATAAAGCCTTTTAAAATTTTAACTCAGTTAAAAATTATGGTGGGTTTGATTTAACATCATTGAAATTCTCAAGGATTCAGGTATATGCTTCATAGGAATATACTAGAGGGCTATCATTAGAGTGGAGGTGAGCATTTCTGTAAAAAGTCCTTTTGCACACCAACTCTAGGTATATTTCACTTTAAGGAATAAAATGTTTCAAAAAATCAAACTCTAGAAGCTAGTAAAATGTTAAAAGTGTTTCACTGTGTTGTTCCTACCCATGGTGCTGCTTTGGGTCAGAATAAACAACATAAGAACTGGGTAATTCTGAGATCAGCAGGGTTCTTTGAGATTAAGGTTTACAGAACATAGTGCTTTGGGTTCAGAACAGTAAAGATCTCTGCCATCAAAATTCCACATAGTTTTGTGTAAACCATCATATGCCTTTGATGACTCTCACAAACATATATTACTTTTCTTTATTTTTTCTACCTGCTCAGCCCTCAAAGTGAGTATGTGTCTGTGTGAAGAGTGTGGAGACAACAGATTATTTAGGGATGGATATGCCCCAGTGTAGTCAGTGAGGCTTAGATTTGGGAGGCTAAAACAAACTCACAATATCGTGCTGTTTTCACTAACATTCTTACAAGATCTCCGGCTCTATTCAAGCAGCTCTAATTTCTGCAGTTTGTGAATTCTGATTTTCTCCTTAGATAATGCACATTATACTATTTACATCTTTTATTGAAAGGCCCAAGAACACAGTTTTCAGTGTTTCTTAAAAAAAAATGGACTAAAGTCATAAGATGCTTCCCAAAAGTGTATTGACAACATGCATTCACTTTTAATTTGAATACTTTTGTGTGTATGAAAAGATAGAATATTTTCACCTGCATTAACTAAATCAAAGTTTGCTTCAATTTACATAGACGGCAAAACTTCTTTTGAACCAACTATTTCCCTTTGGTGAAGGGCCCGTTTTTAACAAAGAATTGTTCAATGTAGTAGCTGAAATGAGAACTAAAGAAATGGATATTTGTTTGGCATTTATCTCCTGTTAAAGGCCGGTACATGATCATTTTACTGACTTGTAATGAGTTGTGACATCTGACTGTCTCTGAAAAACTAGATAATTTTTCTCAACCATCAAGCTTTTGTGATTCATGTCTGCTTTTGATCCTCAGTCATGTATCTGCTTTGTTTGCTTATTTAAAAAAAAATGTTTTAAAAGTTTAAATAGAGAAGCAATATAAAATAAGGTTAGGCGTGAGCTTGAATCCTAGGTCTATCAATTCACAGCTCTTAAAACGTTGTTCTAATTATTTAACTTCTCCATATATTAAAGCCTCTCTCTATAAAACGGGATTATCAATACTATGTCAAAAAGTTGTGAGAATGAGGATGGATGGGGTAAAAATATTAGCACAAGGTCTATGGGATAGTTCATGATAAATAAAAAATAGCTATGGTAATAATAATGATTGATGCATGTGATATGAATGTAAACAGAGGGTAAGGTTCTGAGGCTCCATGCTTCAATGAAATAAGTACATCTATTTGGCACACATTTTATCACAAATGCTAAGATGCTCTTTGGCTCCCTCTTCGGGGCAAAGAAAGAAATGGAATTTGTAAAGCCTGATTTGAAAATAGCTCTGAGGATTTAGGAAATTCCAAGAGAAATGGATTTAAAAAAGAAGGATTTCTATATAGAAATTGCAAATTATTTTACCAATTAAAATTTCTAAGTGTAGAAAATACATTAAGCCAGTAAATAACGTGCAACATGCCAGATGTCTGATTATACCACCGTAGCACTCAAAGATATCAATGCATTAAATAACATAAATAAAATATAAAGAATTTTCGGTTGCCAGTCTCACCCCAGCGACATTAAATATGTGTCTTCATTACCTATGCAGTCCAAAATCCATCCCACGGTTCCATCTCCACCACAGGCTAACACTCTGAAATCAGGAACATCACGGAAAAAGTTTAACCTGAAAAATAAGCATGTAATGGCACATGATTGATACTTTAAAATTAGGACTGGTAAAGTTTTGTATTCTTAGCATTTAGTCTAATGACAGACATTTTTAGTTTATGAAAACTGTCAGATAACATCAATGATCTTATTGAAAAATATTCAATAACTATCTAGAATAAAATTCTAAAATAAAAGAACATCTTGATTTAAACATATTTTAATTGTATATTCTAGATTCATCAACTCTTAAGTTTACAAAAACAAAACTAAGACATTATAATTTTTATTAAAATATCCTCTCATATTTGATCTGCAACTCACAAATAACCCAAAGTGACAAACATTATAGTATTTAATTCAATAATTTTCATTAATCAAAAATGCTCTTTTGAATCATTATATAAATATAACTATTATGCCAGCAAATATATTTTTGAGAGTTTTCAGCCTTTCCACCACTGGAAGAAATCGATCACATTGCTTTTGGGGTTCTGTTTCCTTTGACTTAGAATTTGCAAATAGGAGGCTTCCCCTCGGCTATTGACACAGCCCTCTGCATTTGCTACTAGGAACACTCAAACCGAATTGCTGGGTGGGCTGCAATACATGACCATAGCTTCTGTTGCTAATGCAAAGAGCATCTGCTTGTTAAAGAAACCCACCTTGGGGAAAGCTAAAAAGGCAGGTATCGCAGGCAGTTATACAATTGTATATGCCTATTTTCTTGCAACAAAAATAAATAAATAAATAACTGAAACAAGACAGAAATATGTGGAATGTGTCTGTTTATCTCCCTTACCCAGGGGTAACCAACTGGTAGTAATATAATATTCAATCCTCCAGGAAATTTTTCTACATATTTACATATGTGAAGGTGCACATATGAGCATTATTATTCACATATTTTTAACATGAATGGGATTATGCTATACATCCTGTTAATGTATTTGTGTCCATTTTTTATTTAAAAATGTGCAAGAGATCCTAGTGAATGCATTATATAAGGTATACACTCTATGATCAAATATACCATTTCCCTTCATGTACTTTTAAACTATTTCTAGTGTTTCACTAATACAAAAAAATAGGTATTATACTTAATACTATTTGAAGTACGTTTATGTGAACATGTGCATGTTTTGGAAGGCAAATCTTCTAGAAGAGAAATGTTCCAGTATACCATCATATTACTCTCTGAACAGCTCCCGCTATGAAAGATGTAAATATCGATTTCCTTCAACTTCAAAACACTGTAGGTAAACAACTTGAGGATATTTCTTCAGTAATAGTGAAAAATAGAATTATGCTATTATTGTCAAATCACATATCCCTGCTTGCTAGTGGATTGAGCATATTTCTGTAGGTTTACACGTGTGTGATCTCTTCTGTGGACTGCATCTTCAAACCCTCGTC
Organism: Felis catus; assembly: GCF_018350175.1. NCBI lineage: Eukaryota > Metazoa > Chordata > Mammalia > Carnivora > Felidae > Felis > Felis catus. The sequence continues at coordinate 107,600,994 of NC_058369.1, forward strand.
ATCTTTTCCACTGAGTTGTCTTTTATTATTATCTTATGAACTCTACATATTATGAATGCTGTGTCTCATTCAAATTAGCATTATTACAAAAACAGTTTGTTAAAGTAATACAAACAGTGTGTAAATATAATAGAAATGTATAAAAATTTACTAAAACCCCACCATCAGATAATTAGAGGCATTAATATTTAGAACATGAAACTTCCAAGTATTTTCTTAGGTATTATATTGTGGATATAATGTTAGACATGTTGCAATATTTTCTTAGAGACTATTTCCCATTTGTTTGCTCATATTATGTATAGCATAATATTATGCATAATTTAAGCACCTATGTACTAATTGCCCACCCCAAGGGAAGAACATTCCTAATAACTTACATAGACCTCTGTGGTCTTTCTCTCTTCCTCATACACAAAGGTGAGCACTATTCTGAATTCTCAGTCATTATGTGCATGCCATAGACAACATATTGTTCACTTTTTGCTTTTTCCACATAGCATTATTACTAAGATTCATTCATGTGATAGCTGAAGTTATCTCCATGCATAGTTGAAATTATTTAATTTCTATTGGTAAATATCATTTAGGTGAATGTGCCTTTTGAAATCCACGTCAGTGGACATTTGGATTGGCTCATTTATGTTCTTACAAAAACTGTACTGGACATATTCCTAGGTTTCGTGGACAGATGCTACTTTCAGAGTAGGATATACTTATATGCAACTCTAGTTTCCCAAAGAAGTCTTACCAGTGCATGCATCCATTCACAGTATAGATAAAATTTGGCTGAACCCATTCTAACACTTATAATGTCACACTTCTTAATTTCATGCATTTCCTCTTTTGTGAAATGGTTATTCATGACTTTTATTTCTTTACTCCTTTGTCTCTTGTTGATTTGTAAAAAAAAGTCTTTAATTGTTCTTAATTTTAATGCTTTTTTTTTGCAACTATCTTCTATAAGTTGTTTTTTTTTGTACTTTAATGTGTATTTTAATACACAAGATTTTAATGCATTCAAATTCATCAATCTTTTCATAAGTGGTTAGCCCTTTGGCCTATATTGTGTAACAAAAGTTTGCTTACTTGGAGGTCTGAAGATAATTCATATATAATCTTTTTTAAAATTTCAGTTTTGCTTTTGACGATTCTTTGTGGTGGTACGAGGTAGGGGTCCCTTTATTCACTTCCTGTTCTCTCTCTTTCTCCCTCCCTCCATCCTCTCTTTCTTTTTGTCTCTTTCTTTCTCCCTTCCTTCCCTCTACCTTTCCTTGTGGCTCTTGCGCACAAATTTTTCTCTCTTCTTTGTTCTTTTTATTTATTGAATAATTCCACTTCCTAGCTCCACCATAAATCAGATTTCTATACATGAGTACATTTCTTTTTGAACTGTTTTATTTTATTCATAAATTTGTCCATCCCTCAACCAGTACCACATTCTTTTAATTCCTTAAGTAATTTTATAATAAGTCTGTATCTCATAGAGTGTAAAGAATCTAGGCTATTATCCCTTCTTTGCTTTTCTATATACATTTTAAAGTTAACTTGTCCTATTCCACACACACAAAATAACAAACAAAACCAATTATGATTTTGAACAAAGTAACATTCAGCCTATAGATCAATTTTGGGAGAATTAATGTTTGTATAATGTAGTGAAGTTTCCTCATCCATGATACAGCATGTTTGATTTATTTTAGATATTGCTTAGTGTCCTTCAATAAAGCTTTTAATTTTCTGCTTCCAGGTCTTGCATATGTGTTATTAGGTTTATTCTTGGTTGTTTTATAGTTTGTGTTGGTATACTAAATATTACTAAAATAGTTTATTACTGATGTTTTGTTGCTGGTATAAGAAAATATATTTGACTTTTATATTTTGATCTTGCAAAGAGCCACATTACTCGTGTGGTTTCTATTGCCTATATTTTGTAGATTCACTTGGATTTCTATGTAAATAATTGTATGATATGCTGATAATAATGGTACTATTAGTGATCTCCAATCTTTCCAATTGTTATTTCTTTTCATGCTGTCCAGAGCTCTAATATATCACTGAACTGGGATATTCATAGAGAACACCCACATTTTTTTCCTAAATTTAAGCGGAATACTTCTGTATTTCCCCCCACTTAATATGATGTTTTTGTACAGATTTTCTTATTTTCTTCTTTTTTGAATGACACCTTTTATAAGGTTCATAAAATTTCCTTCTATTCCTGTTATAGTAGGGGTTTTTTATTATGAGTAAATGTTTAAATTTTTTCTGCATCTTTTGAGATATTGATATGGTTGATCTCATTTAATCAGTAATGTAGGGATACACATTTAGATATTTTTGCATTATTAAAATACCCTTACAGTACTTTATATACCCAAATTGGATATTGTTTATTACTATTTTGTAGAGAACTGGATTTAGTTTGCTAATAATTTCCTTAGACATTTTGAATCTATATTCATCAAAACAGACTTACTATTTTTCTTCCTCCTACCCTCTCTGTCTAATTTTTGTCAAAATTATTCATAACTCATAAAATTAGTTCTAGAATATGCCTTCATTTTCATTTTTTTGGAAGCATCTGTACAATTTTTGGAAGGTAGCACTTGCATATAAACTATCCAATTTCTGGTGAGTCTTTATCTCTTTCGTTTTTATATAATTTTTTCAATTCCTTTAATAATTATTGAACAAAATTTCTATTTTTAATACTCCCTAAATCAGTTTTTGCCATAATATACCCTATTAATTTATCTCCTAAATTTTCAAACATTGACTCACTGAAGCGTAGAAAAGTTTTTCAAAATATGCTGGCAGATGAAAAGTTTACTGTAGAGCTAATTGTTTCTGGTGAAAGCCTAACCATCCATTTGACTCACCATTGTTCTTCTACTCCATGATGATGTTTCATCTGTTATTCATTCTTGTTTCTTTTAAAATTGTCATCATTGGTTCTTCAGCAGCATCCTACCCCCAAACATAAACCCCATGTGACTGTCAGACCAGCTTACTCTCTGTAAATAGATTGCTAAATGGATTGAAAAATTGACCTCTCTATCTCAGCCTCTTATTCCACTCAATCCATGCTGTTTTCCCTAGAGATTCATTCATTCCTTATTTCACTCATTCACTGAATAGTGGCCTTGGAAAATTATTTAATCATTCTGAGCCTCAGTTTCCTTTCTTTAAAATGAAGTTAATAACATTTGCTTCATTGGGCTGTCTTAAGAAACAAACAATATGTATATGTAAATTACATTGTACTATCCACAGGTTATTACTGATTCAATCATTTTCCCTTCATTAGAAGTAGTATATATGTTTTATAGGTCAGAGTGTCATGCCTTTATTTCCACCCCTCCCTCTCCCTCAGTGTTCTGGTAAAATCATCACAGGGAGAACTTACTACCAAGCAAACCTGGATGGACAATGAGAAGTTTTCCTATCTCCAATCTGAAACTGTGGCCGGTGAACTACAGGGAGGCCTACTTATGGCATCACGGCCAGAACGTGCAGAGAAAAAAAGGTCTGAGTGAGAACAAATAAATCCAAGAGACTTGGCAAGAACCAAACTGCAGGGCCCTGCATGGGCACTAACTTTTTACTCATTAAGCTGTAAAGACCAGCAGATATGAGGATCCCACTTCACATGACATCCTAACAATAAGAAGGATGAGGGAATAAGGAGTGTCTGCAAAAATGTGTGTTTGTGGAAACTGTAGTGCTGTGTATTATGCTTTCACCTACCAATTTCAGAGGTCCACTTGCAGAATTAATACATATTAATATTTCTCAATCAAGTAATCATGTGTGGCTCCGGAATTTATTTAGGTTACGTTTATGGAAATGTACTGAAATTAAAACTTAAGGTGATTTATGAAGTGGATTAATAATTGCTGAGTTTCCAGGGTCGGTCATCAGTGCTCTCCTAGGACAGTTACTCTTCAGCCACAATAGCTACATGTGAAGGAGATCTAATATTAATGTACAGCTTTAGTAGCTCTGTGTCGGCTGCTTTCCTACCACATTTACTCAACAGCCAACACTACAGCACACACTGTAAAAAAGGGTGGTGAGATCTTCAAGCTTAATATCACTGAAAGCAAATCAAGATATTGCATCTAAGATTTAGAAGTCTACTTTCCATTGCTAAGAAGTGTTAGGATAAAACTGACAAAGAAGATTGAGGAAGTTTTAATAGTTACCTGACAATAGTATTTAATACACACACAAGGAAAACTTTTTTTAAAAAGAGAAAAGAAAAGCTATAGTATGGATTCCATAATCTTGGAAGATATATAAGTGTATAGCTATTAAACAATGCATATATTATAAAATTATATTATTTGGCATTTACAAGAAATCAGTATGAGATTCATAAATATTGTCAGCATAATAATGCAGGATGAGTTCTCATTAGTACACACTATTCATATTTCTTAGCATTAAAGAAACACAAGGTTGAAGGATCCAAAATGACTTTGTTATATGTCTTCAACTCTTCCTTTTCCTCTTCTTTGCTCAGAAAAAATGTATCAAGAGCTTGCCTTAAGAAAGGTCTGCATTTTGATTTAGGCATTTTGAGCCAGAAACAAGCATACTTATCTCTTATTATTTAGCTCAATTCATAGTCATACCTTCAGGTACACAGTTAAATATTACTCTTATGGTTATAAGATTAAGTGGCTTCACAATTGCCTCACTAAAATCAGATTGAATCTTCTGAATTGTGATGTTGCTATTGTTTTTGAAACCATATTGCTAGTCTAGAAAAATAATGTTTGATATCTTCCACTTCATTTCCTAATACCCAGACCACATCTATACATACCTTGGTATCACTGGATACTATTATTGCTGCCGCAGTCACATTGGAAAACCTATGCATGAAGCAATTATGTTCCCCAAAGTCTCCTCTCTACTGTATATTGCCAATTCACAAAATATATTCCACGGCACCTGGGTGGCTCAGTCGGTTCAGCATCCGACTTCTGCTCAGGTCATGATCTCACGGTTTGTGAGTTCAAGCCCCCATTGTGCTCTGCTGACAGCTGGGATCCTGGAGCCTGCTTCGGGTTCTGTGTCTCCTTCTCTCTCTGCCCCTCCCCTACTCATGGTCTGTCTCACTCTGTCTCTCAAAAATAAATAAACGTTAAAAAATTTTGTCTACAAAATACATTCTTATATAGTGTCCTTTTCTGTGGATCTTGATAATGTCAGCTTCAAAGTGAGGACTCATCAACTGTAATATGCTTCCCCCATCATTTCAGCTTAAAGTAAAACTACTTATAACCATGTCCTCCCATCTCATTTCTTATGTATTCTCTTTTACTAAAAAAATATAAAGGTTAGGTAAACTAGCAAATGCACCTGTTTTAACAAATTTGGCTAGTCTTTCAAGGATACTGTATGAAAGATGGATTTATACCGTTTTGCCAAGAGGGCATTTCATGTAGATAAGTGGGATAGTCATACAAAATGTAACTTGAACTCCTCATGATGAACCCAGTATAAATGCTGTTATCACCACAGCCAGAAATAACTTCCAGAGTATTGGAGAAAACATGTATCCCAGTGAACCATTAATAACTGAAACATTAATTTTATTATCTCTGGAAAAATCAAAAACATATTTTATGCATATGTATTTTACAAGAGAAGGAGAGAAAGAGTACAGGAGAAAGGCAGTGAGAAATGACAGAGATAATGAGAGACAGAAAATGAGAGAATATTTTTCCTGGGAAACCTCTGTTATCTTATTAAATAACCTTAATGTTCTTCCTCACATAAAATGAGTTAGAGAGGATAAATCAGCAAACAATCAGCTCTGTAATGTGGTCCAAACATTCGGTTCCTTTTTCACTAATGCACATAATTCCTGGAAAATTAGTGTGTTAAAAATATCAAACTTTCTCACATCATTTTTCAATGAATAAAAACAAATAGTTAGCTAAAATAGTTTTGGCCTTTTACTGAAACTATTCATGATTTCATTTGTATAATAAAATACTTCTATAAAGATCTTACTTTAAAATATACTTATTCTGGTATGTAGAAAATAGCAACTGATTTAGGATTTCTTAAATATATATAAACATAAATTAGTATTTAAGGACCAAGTAGCTGAGGAACATAAAACAACCTTTTTTTTTTTAGACTTTTTTTTAGACATTTCCTCTCATCTCTACATGTTAAGAGTTTTCTGCATTAGAATGGGAGGTAGGTGATTTGACTCAGTATTTATCTAACTATACTTAGTACTGTAAATATGCAATGAACCTTATGGCCAGGTACGTGTGTCTTCATCCCTCAAAATCCTAATGTGTGTTTGTGTGTGTGTGTGTGTGTGTATGTGTGCATGTTTAAATACATATATACATATATACACACACACAGTTTGCCTACTAACATATATGCATATGTTTGAAAATGTAATTTAAATATTTCTTCTAAGTTTATAATTATATGACTACAACATGAGTAGAAAAGACTGAAAATTTTGAAGGGAAGAATGAAGAGAAAAATATGATGAAGAGTTTTAATTTAGCCAGAAATCACACATATTTCCTGATCGTTCAAAGAAGTTAACTTGGAAGAATTCATTCCTAATACTTCCAGTTGGAAAGCACAAAGGTATCATCTGTGGTCCAAAGGACATTATCTAAAATTAACTCCTAAAATGTAACACCAAAAATGATTAGGTTGCTTAGGTCTTTTTGGCAAATCTACTCAAATCCATTTTGTCATTTTAATGCTTTTATTAGTAGTAATTAGAATGAGTTTTTTATATGCATTAGATCATTCCACCAAGTTAATTTTAGAATGTGAAGTAAGAAGGTATTGTGAATTATGAAATACATCTGAACTTCTATGGAGGAAAAAAAAATACTTTGACAGGGATCAAATACAAAAGAATAGTTATAAATGTCTAAGAGAGTTACGTTTAATAGAATATTTATACACTGAGAAAAGTAACTTTTATGAATGACACAGCACCTGCATTGATCCCTTTATTTAATATGCATTTATTAACTACAACTCTGTGCCAGGAACTGAGTTAGATTCCAGAGACCGAAAAGCAAGATAGAGTCCTTGCCTCCAGTATCTGACTGGTTTAGTTGAGAAAGCAGACAAAATAACACACAGTTCAGGTCACAATAGAAAGTTCTCTGGGAGCAGTTGATGCAGATTAAATTGAGGACTATATCAAGGTAAGTTAATTCTCTGATGAACTGGGAACAGGATGTGAGCGAAGGATTAATATATAAGAAGAAGGGTGAATAAAGGATACCAGGAAAGTGATTAGATCAGAAATTCTGGACAGTGTGAAATAATGCATTGTCAGAAGAGAAGGGACAGTGCTATTTATCATATTATGGAATAGAAGTCAGTGAGCAAGTTTGAGAAAGGGGAAAAAATAGTTTCATACTAGACATGCAAAATTTGAGACATCTACAGGATACTAACCTGGAAATGTTGTCTAGAAGTTGTACAAATCTATATGGGACTGCAGAAAGAAATCTGAGATGGGAGGCAATATTCAGAAACAATCCAAATATATTTTGATGATCAAAATCAAGAAAGTAAGTAAGAAGAGGGAACATACAATAAAGGTTAAAAGGGTCGTGATGGAATACAACAGACAAAGATTTTCTCTTTTTTGGGATTAAAACCTTGAGCAAATTATTTAAACCATCTGATCATGAGCTTCCTTATCTGCAAATGGAGAAAATGCCCAAGTGATAAGTTTGTTGTATTTTGACCTACCTACTCCTGACCGATGCCCAACAAATCACCATTATTTTATTATTATAAAGTTAAGGAAGCATATATGCATGAAACAGAGATCTGAATATGAAATTCTAGGAAGATATAATTTTCAAGGGATGAACCAGGAAGGATGTATCCAGTTACATAAGAAGCAGCAACCGTAGAGATTGGACACAATTATTTCCTAATATCCAAGGGAGAGGAGACTTTTAAAAATAAACAGGGCTTTATTTAACATCTAGAAGTTTATTATTGACAATAGAAGTTTCCATAGAGAGTCTCCCAACTACACTGAAGAGGAAATGGAAAAGTGGAAAAATAGTTCACACAGGCATTGCTTAATCATTTAAAGTTCTTCCAAAATATTAAGCCAAAGTATTAATAACGTCTTTTATAACACACACAAGAAAACGTGGAATTGTACATGAACATTAACATGGAAAAATCATTTGATCTAAATGAAAAGTCATGCTTCAAAGAGTGATAGGCAAAGAGATTTTCTGTAGTTTAAGTGGTTGTTTTGAGAAGATAATTAGCTATTAATTTTGAAGCAGATACTGATGTTTTTACGGTGTATTTATGCTTACAGTTTAAATATGGTCAATGATATCACTAGAGATCCCATTGTCGATGGTATATATTGGTAAGTATTCCATAAAAATTATGTATTCATAATTATTTCTGAGAAAATAGGAACTCAGACCTGAATTTTTCATTTAATATTTGTATTGATTTTTTAGCTACTTTTTGTTTAAAAGTTTTATTGCAAAATAAGAAAACTATTACAAACAAATATTTATAAACTATATGTTTATTTTTTTAACATTTATTCATTTTTGAGAGACACAGAGAGACAGGGCATGAGCATGGGAGGGACAGAGAGAGAGGGAGACACAGAATCTGAAGCAGACTCCAAACTCTGAGCTAACAGCACAGAGCTTGACCCAGGGCTTGAACCCATGAAATGGAAGATTATGACCTCAGCCAAAGTCTGACGCTTAACTGACTGAACCACCCAGGTGCCCCCAAACTACATATTTAGTTAAAGAAAATACTGAAGAAGAGTATTCAAACTATTCACTAAAATTCTTGGCAGGGCTGCTCAACTTCTCTTCTTCACATTTATTTAATACACATCTAACCAATGATTTCCCCCAATTTCCACTGACATTGCTGATTGGTACATTTCTTCTCCTTTGCATCTCACAAGGGGATAGGAGGCAGTGGCCAAGGCATAAGGGGCTGGTAGACCAGTTAGCCAACAGGGTGTTTACTGAACATTTAATTTTATTTTTGAACTCACTGCATACTGTACTTCAGAAGAAATTGTTGCTTGTCTTTGTGTGTGGGAAAGACCAGGAAAAGAGAGGTTTTTTTTTTTTTCTGGTAATGTTTCAGACGTAATGATTACATACTGAAGCATGAACACCATTCACTGGACAGGTATGTATCTTTTACCCTACTAGAGGAAAACATGGCAGAGACTGGATATACAGTAGAGCTCCCAAACTCATCATCATCAGAGTTTACTATAATGTACTGATTAATGATAATATTTAAATTAAAAATGTAAAATTCCTGGGCAAATACTAAATTGGGATGGATGCTGGAAAACCTGGAATAGACCAGATGAGTCCTGGGTAAATCTAATTATTATACTCACTATAACTGTAGGACCCTATGTGATTTGGCCCCTCAGTAACATTTTCCTATGCTATTTTCTATCCTTTCTGGTTCAGCCACCATGGCCATCTTGCTAATCTCCCCCAAGCATGTCAATACTGTCCCATCCTGATGCTCTTCTCCTTGGTCCTCCCTCTACTTTAAATGATCTTCTATGAGATGGCCAAATGGCTTGCTCCCTCATCTCCTTCATGTCTATACTCGGTGACTTCTTCCCTGCACAGCTTATATAAAAGAACAGACCACTCACTACCCATGTATATTCTCTTTACTTTCTCTGCTGACGTAATGTATATTTTGTTAGTTTAATTTGTCTTCCTCCACTGAAACATAAAGCCATGTGAGTAGAAACTGTTATCTCTTTGTTCAAACTGGACTGGCACTTCTAAGACTTGTTCCTCACATCTGTTAGCCATTTAATAAATATATACTGATTCAATTTATGTCACTATCATTGTTGTGATTATTGAGCTATGTTTTACTTTTTACTTAGCTGTTGCATCGTTATTCTATTTTTGGTATGGATTACACTGCCCACTGTTATTCCTTTTAATTAAATTATAGGACTAAGCTATATGATCATCACTCTTAAAAGATTCTGACATAAATATCTACTAAGAGTTATCTCATTTTCACTCATTAGTAGGGACATGTCCTTTAACTGCCTGGGGTGGATGGGAAAAGTTGTACCAGAAAAGACACTGGGCAGGTTAGCAAATTGTGAATACTCAAATAAACTAGTTTGGTAATTATTAGAAACTTTTCTTTCATGGGATAAAATAAAAAACAGGTTAAGGCATATAGATAAATGAATTGGTTATTTCTAACAGCCAATTCATGTGAAACTGTTCTTTTTAGAGTGTTCAAGGAATTTAGAATCACATGGGTCTCTAGTATAACTGCTATTCACCCAACGAGTACTGCTTTCTTTGTGAGATGAATAACAAAAGTTCAGTATTTTCAACATCTTTCAAGTCATAATTCATTTGCTGATATATGTGGAAAGTGACTATAAAGTTGTAATACCCCAAATTGGGGAGTTCTTCTTTAAGGCAGGTGATTATATGACTTAGTTAATTGTAGGAGCACATTGTTTTGTTACCTTTACTACCCATAGATTTTTAATATAAAAAAATATAAAAACCTTTACTACCCATAGATTTTTAATAAAAAATCGACTTCAAACTCATTTACTCTAGTGATAAAGACAGCATTAAGCTCACACATTTAATTGATGGGTTGTAGCTCACAAAATCATCATAAAATAGGATTAATCATAAGGATTGGAAGGGTGAGAGAAGGGCTTTATTTTTACTTTGCCAACAATTTTTTACAACCAGCAACATTATTTTTCTGGATATTTCCAGTAGAGTTGGATTGAATTTTTATGATCTTTTTCTCAGCCTTCTGAGGATTTTTGTTTAGCTCCCTGACATAACAAGATTTCATAACAAGAGACATATGTAGTAGGTCATCGGTTCTGATTCAAGATGGATTTTATTTACATAAAATATGGTAGAAATTTTGTTATATAAAATTATATCTTAAATTATGAAAGTAGTAAATACAATTCGTGGAATCTGTTAATCTTTCCTAAGTTACACATTTATTGTAATAGGAAAATATATTAAAATTTTTCACTATGCAAGTATGCATACTTGGAATATGAGAATCCGTAGACTGTTAACTTTTACTTTTAATATTGTATATGTTTTGCATTTAGTTCAGGTAGGTGAAACCAAACATTTCTATATATAGCACCTTTCTTAAAAAAAATCATTATACCTAATTATTCTAACAATCTGGAAAATAATTTATATGATTTTAAAAGATTTATCTTCTGTTTTATTTCATTTCAATAAATACTTGATTTTTTTCCTAGAATATTTTAGGGATGATATGAGACTAAAATAAACCATTTGTACTTTCACAAAGCTTTAGAGTTAGAAAGGAAAAATCCATGTCACAAGTACACAAAAACTTGATATTGACTTTATATAGGCCACATTAGCATATGCAGTTGTTGTAACAGCTCAAGATGAGCATATTCATTTCAGTGTTGTGAAGGAAAAAAACACCTCCTCATTCTCTGACCAGAAAGCAATATATATAGTGTATATTTCATCTTTTCCAACTAGTTTACACCTGCAAATAATGTATTCAATCAGATAACAACATGCATTATCAGGAAGAAACCATTTTTATGACATAGATACTAATTTTAGAGACCACTAATAGAATAGAATCAGAGAGAATTTATATAAGGAGATATAATGGAAACAAACAAACAAATATCCACTTCTGTCTTGAAAACAATTTAAGATAAAAAGGGAAATGTCCAAAGAGTTTGATATTTACTAAATAACTCACACTAAGGATTAGCAGAGCTCCAATACATCAAGAAAAGTTTCTACTCTATAAACGAAGTTTTAGAAAAGAAAAAATAAATAAAGATAGAATGAGAGAAGAGATGCATACATAAAGATTTTACAGACTGGTGTGGTAAGGAGGAAAAAATGGGGAAGAAAGGGAATTAAAAGAATGAATAACTGCAAGCTCATGGTGGCAGACAAAATAAATTTATTTTAAGTACATCTATGATACCAGTTGGAAAGTAATGCACCAAAAACAAAGATGAAACTAAATCACAAGGAATATTAGATTAGTTGAGAGACCTTACAGAATGGAACAGTTCCCAACATAAAACAGTGAAAGGGAACCACTGCAAAAGCAGCTCTGGTAACAAAGCCATGATCAGGGATAGCACAGCTAGAAATAGGAGGGGCAGGAGTTACAACAAGTGAGCAGGTCAGTCATAGCCTGCTCAGCGTCCCCATCAAGAGCAGTTACCAGTGGCATTTGCCTCCAGGATAATAACAGAGAAACAGTTCTTCCATAGAAGTACTGGTCTGCCACTGGGGACACAGTGCGGGCATTGGTATAGAAACAGAGCGTTCTCAAAGGTGATCCAAAAGAAACTAGAAATTCAATGCAATTTCATTCAAACCTTTTTATTTTACTTTATTTTTTAAAAAATTTTTAAATGTTTATTTATTTTTGAGAGAGAGAGAGAGAGCAGAAGAGGGGCAGAGAGAGACAAGTGTGAACAGGAGAGGGGCAGAAAGAGGGAGACACAGAATCCAAGCAGGCTCCAGGCTTTGAGCTGTCAGCACAGAGCCCGACACAGGGCTTGAACCCTTGAACCATGAGATCATGACCTGAGCCAAAGTCAGATGCTTAACTGACTGAGCCACTCAGGTGCCCTTATTTTTATTTTTATTTTTTTTTACTTGAGGCAATAACAAACTAGGAAGAGTAAATGTCACTAAATTTTGAGAGAATATTTAGGGAGATAGAGTATATAAAATGTTCTATCCTTAGCATCAAAAGACCAACAAAGCAAAGCAAAGGGCAGCAATACTCTAACATATATATTATTTCATCATATTTGAAATTATGTCAAAGCAGTGGTGAAAGAGTTGGACTAATGAACAGCTTTTGTTGAGACAATTACATTTCATTTTGAGGCGGAAAATGTGCTCCATGTCTATATAATCCATATCTTTCAATGCATTTCTAAGAGAAAATTCAATCTTTAAAGATTAAAGGTCAGAACCTTAAACAAAATGTAAAAGTAATAAAAGAAGATATACAGGAACATTTCATAATCTCGACTTGAGGAAAGAGTTTTCTAAAGCTTATAAAATAGAGACCTCATTCTGCATAGAATTAGTAGATAAAATTTTGAATATTTATATGGACAAAAAAAAGAAGAAAATAAAAAATTGAAAGCACACAGAGCAAACTAGAAGAAAGCATCTGTAACACATATAAAATGATGGTGTTAATATTTATGCAATGAGATCTTAAAATGAACATAAAAAAGACAAATAAATCAAAAGGAAAATGGGCAAATAAAAGAGCATATGCTTTACACAAGAAATATAACACTTTGGTATACATAAGAAAAAAAAAAACTTGTTTGGAGCATCTGTTCTTTTGGCCTTATTTGATTATGGGGAAACATACTGCTGGGAATGGCTTTGGTAGATACACCAAACAAGGAAACCAACTGTACTGAATCAAACAATAGGCATGTGACCAAAGCCAGGCCAATGAGACAATTTTTCTCTGAAATTTGAACTTGAACTTTGATCTAAAGAGATAATTATGGGTTACTGATTCATCCATATGCAACAACCTGCAAACATGGTAATGCACAAGGTTTATTACTAAGAATGTACTACTATTATAATTCAATTGGGAAATTACCCCATTTGTACCATATCAGTCTGGACTATAATACCTATTATACAACAACTGATCTTTTTATTCAGTGATTCTCCATGCTGCCTGCAAAGAATCAACTGGGGAGATTTTAAGAGATTCAAATGCTTGATAACACCCCCAGATAATCAGAATCTGCCTAAACTCTGCACCACTCTAAAGGAGTGTCCCATATCTGTGTCCTCATAGGGATTCTGTTTAAGTGGGCTCCAGGCTGGGTGTGGAGCCCAACATGGGGCTTGAACTCACAACCCTGAGATCAAAACATGACCTGAGATCAAGAGTTAACCAACTCAGCCACCCAGGCACTGCCTCAACCCCCACCCCCCCACCCCCCCCAACCCCGCCTTCAGAGGCATTTTTTTAATTCTCATTCTTTAAGGATAAAAGAAACTGGTTTGCCAGGGCCTCTCCATGATATATCAGAAGTAACATGAAGTAGACTCCTGTGGAAGGGGGAATAATCTGGGAACAGAAAAGAATGCCAGCTGACCAGAGGGCAGTATTTTAAACAATAAAATTTGTTGTCTACCTTTTCTGGACAGAATGTTGACCAAAGTTTATGAAATACAACAATTCAACAGCACTGCTGATAAGATGTCTTACATGATAAAGGACTTGGAAAGGATAATAATGGAGAATTAGTGATGCAAGAAAACTTATACAAGTGAACTTCTCAGAATGAACCCATAGTTGGGACTTTAAATGACCCAAAGGAATCTTAGTTATTCCCAATGAGTGTGTGGAAAAAGATTCATGTTCATGTTGGTAGGAGTGGAGGTGATGGAAGAGATAAACAACATTAATTTATCTTAAACAAGAAAGGTAGTTAGACTCAGAGTGCTAAGTTGTCATCAAAGAAACCGATGAGTGAATTCCAATGTGTTGATTTACTTCAAGGGACCCAAACAACTACTTAGGAGTAGCCTAAATTCATCTGACTCCTTCCATAATGGTACTGCAGCCTTTTGCCTCACTGCACTAGACATTTATTCTAGCAACTGGATTTACTTTTCCTTCCCATTATGTTTCTGTCAATGGTTATAGCAATTGAGTTACTGAATGCCTCACACACTACCATAGTGTGTCACATACTGCTATCTCCTCTCAAAAACTTCCTTTCACAGAGAAAGAGGAAAGACTGTAGGCTGATGCCCCTAAGACTTGAAATCCTTATCTTGTGTTTTATTGGGCAGAAGCAGTTGGTCAACAGAACAGTGAAATATCCTACCAAAGACTCAGTCACTGAATCAGTGGGGACACTTAAATGGTGTACTAGAAACCGATGTAGCACATGGTCTAAACTATATGACAATGCTTACTCATGTTGCAAAAAAAAACATGGTCTGGGGCCAAAGGGTGATTAAACTTAAGTGATTAAACTTACGTGATTAAACTTACAATTATATTTAAGACTCACTGTGATGGTTAATTTTATGGTCAACTTGGTTGGGCCATGGGGTACCCAGATAGTTTATCAAACATAATTCTGGATGTTTCTGTGAGAGAGTTTTGGATGAGCTTAATACTTAAACTGTAGACTGTGTAAAGGAGATTGCCCTCCATAAGGTGGGTGGGCCTCATCCAATTAAGTAAAGGTCAAATTAGAATAAAAGGCAGAATAAAAGAGAGAACTCACCAGCCTGATGGCCTTCAACCTAGGACATTGGCTCTTCCTGGTTCTAAAGCAGCTTGCCAGCCTTTAGATTCAGACTGAAACATCAACTCTAGATTTTGCACTTGTCAGTCTCCCATGACAGGTAAGCCAATTCCTTATAATAAATCTCTCTATATATAACCTATTGGTTCTGTCTCTGAAGAACACTGACTCGTACATACACTTTAAAAATTTTGCTTCCCATCCCCTTGGTTTTGAACTATCATCACATAGATGTTTTAACACCTCAGCAAAGAATGCTGCCATATGAGACAATACAGTTTTCAGTGAATTAGAAGCTAAGATTGACACCTGAACATTTTGAGGCTTTTCACACCACTAGAAAAACAAGCAAAAACAAAACAAAACAAAAAACAAACAAACAAACAAACAAACAAAAAAGATATGGTGTCAACTGATGTAGTTGACTCTGATTCTCAAGGAGAAATAGGTTTGTGGCTGTACAATGGGAATAGAGACTACTACTAAGATCTCTCCCCTATCACTGGTTTGTCATGAAAGGCCAGGTTACATATAATAACAAATAACCCAAAATCTTAGAGACATCACCTTACAGGGGCTTATTTATCCTCCATTCAATGGGGATCATGAGTAAGGTGATGTGTGTGTCTCCCTCTCTTTACTCCGTGATACAAGCTAACAAAAGAGCCAATATCTAGAATACTGCTGGTTGCTCTGGCAAAGGAAAAGAAAGCATGGAATATCTACTTTCTGCCCACAGTTTATTGTAGAGACCCATATGGACATTCTAAATAGCAAGGGAAAAGGAAGTACACTAAAATCAATGCCTGGGAAGAAACCTGGAAATATTTGATAGCTAACACAAATACTGTCATATACCACCATGTCTTTCAGTAAGGGTCAATGAAAGACTAATTCAGTCCTATAGAAACAATACTACCAATGTCTCAGAACTATAAGGGAAAAACAGGTAACTGCACTGGGTAAAAACATATAGGCAGGAGAAATGTTTTAAGTTTCAACTACAACTTTCAACCAGTTACAAAACCAGGGACAGAGACTTTACATGCGTCCCATTCCTTTTATTATTAAAAGTATCATTCCATTAAATTCATATTAAACATTTTAACTTTCCCCTTACATTTTTGTATGTTAAGTGCAAATGTAGAGAAAGAGAGGAGAAAATAGTCATCTCCACAGATGTTTCCAGCAAACCAGGATGGAGAGTGGGATATATGAGACTCTGCATTGTCTACATTTTAGGAGAATGTGTGTTTTCAGTTGTATATTTAGTAACAGCAATATACTGAATGGCATAATTTTGTTTTTCAATAAATATGTTCACAAAAGAAGGGATATTGGACAACCCAATGACTGGATTGTGCTGAACACCTACTGCTTATTCCCTCTGAGAATTCACCTGTCATCCTCAGGTTATAGGATCCTCATGTATCTTTGAAGGAATAAGCCATTTAGATAGAACCTTGACAGGGCTGTGAGTCAAGATGGCCCATCCTAAACAAGTCAAGGCTGTGCCTTGGGAAACAAGAGAAACCAATAAATATACTTGTCCATGGTATATGAATCTTGAGCAGAGATATAAGAATACCAAAAGCAACTGGAACCAATTCCTCTCAGCAATAATTCCCACGGACTTTGTCCTTTATCCATGCTTCTCCGTGCCCTCAAATTGTCCTGATCCCTATCTTTAACAAAACAGAGTTCTTTTATTTTTCAATTAATTCTAGGAGTAACTTCATTCTGTTGTTCATAGAAAAGCAATCTAATTAATGCCATGTCCAACTTTGTAATTGATCAAAGGCATGCAAATAAAAATTACACAAATATATTTTCACCTGTCACATTGGGCAAAAATAGAAATTACTGAAGATAGTCAATTTAAAGAACATGGTGGGAAATAAGCCTTATATACTACTTCTGGGATTATCATTCAATACAAGCTTTTTGTATAGAACCTTGGCAGAACTTTACACAATTAAAATGGAAAATATTCTCAACAAAGCAATTCTACCTATTATCAACCTATTCTATGAAAATATTTGAATATGCTTTCAAAAACATAAATAAACTGATAAATGTTAACCTAACATATTTGGTAATAATGTTAACTTAACATATTTGGTAATAAACATATTTGGTAATAATGTTAACATATTTGGTAATAAAAGCACAGACAATCTGAATGTTTATCAATAATGGGACAGTGAACAAAACTACGGAATACTGTACATCTCTTCAAAATAATGAAACTGATCAATATCTGTTCAACTTAAACAACATCCATCGTATGCTTTTGAGTAAAAAATAAGCAAGCTGCAGAGCAATAAAAGACCTATATTCAAGTTACATAAAAAATCTATTCATCTATACAACATATATGTGTATGAATACATTATTTATATGAATATATTATATGTAAATACATCACATATATACATTAGGTTTTATGTTCCCATAAGAAGTTTTGGGAGGATACACACAATTTGAAGTGGTAATATGTGAGGAGTATTAGTGCTTGAAGTGGGGCCTTTAACATATTTTCTAAGTAATATTTATTGAGTGTAGATTTTCAGAAGTACATACATTATTTTTTATTTTTTCAATATATTAAAATAGAGTGCAGGATAGTATGATGGCTAAAATTGAAAGAGTGAAAGGAAACATGTTGTACATGTTTAAAGTGGAATAGGAAAAAAATGAAATGAGGAAACAAGGCTAAAATCATTATTATTGCAGTACATTGATATGGAGCTACAAACATGTAATTATTAACTAATTACTGTAAATAGTACTGATAATAAATAACATTAGTTGAGGATATATATAGTAAGCCTAGTCTTATATGCTTCATAAGCATCATCCCATTTCACTTTATAATTATTCTATGAGGCAGGTACTCATTTTAGAGAAAAAGGCAATGAAGAGGTTTGTAATTAGCAGTCGGTGGGCAATGCATTTAATTATGAAATACGGGAAAATCCTGGACTTACTGATCTAGATAGAACTAAAGAGGTCCTGGAATGGCTAAATTTTTGAATACATCACTGCTTAATCTTGCAGAATAAGAGCTACTGCTTCAAAATTTAGAGAATATTGAAGAACGAGAAAAAGAGCCACCCTGACTAAGCTTCCTTGTTAATAGCAAGACTTTACTTTGCTTCGCTTTCTTTCGATTGGGACTTCCTGTATGTGGTTCAGGCAGCCAAAAATCTGATCATGATATTTTAGATCCTGGAGTCTGGATCTTGACAAAGACACTGTTCTGAACTAAATGCTTATGATGATCCTGCCTTTGACAGCAAGGAGGTTCTACAGATCACTGCTCAGCTGGCAATGGGCAACAGGTAGCAGGGAGTGGAAGAAAGAGATGAATATATTAAGGGTGCCTGTGCTAATTAGCTGTGTATTATTTACCTTTGTTTAACATAAGACACAACGGTATACATTTTCTTCTGAGCATTTAAAACCATCCAATTTCAATATTTGGTTTCTGGTTTCCGAGGAAAACCTGGAAGACTTATTCCAATCACACTGATGTATTTTTATTGTTGTTGTTCTTGTTTTTTTCAAAAGAAGCTCATGTAAGCGTTATAAAGCCTCTTACCACCTCATCTGATCTAAGGTTTACTCTCATGTTGGGAGAGAAAACAGGTCAGTGGAAGTTACTAGTAAACTAGGCCAAATTAATGATGAGTGACTTCAAGTGTATCAAAATCACATGGCTCTGTTGGAAAAAATAAATGTATTTTACTATCCCTTACCTATGAATAAAGTATCTTGGAAAAGAGTGATAGTCACTAGATTTTGCAAGTAGTAAAGGAAACAATCATGATATGATTTCTATTCTTTGTGAGCTAGCTTCTTCTTTATGGTAGATCTCCATTCGCTATGTAACAAGGAAAGGAAGAGGCAGTAGTTCTTCAGACAGATGGTCTGGATATTTAGGCAGCCAGCAAGCGAGTGTATGCGATTAGCAGTGATAGTAACAGTACTCCACGGTACTTAAAAGGGAAAAATATGTGCTGGAAACAGACTATTTTGAAAAATAGCATCTGCACTGCTTACTGTTATAGAGTTGATATTCAATGTTGTTGTTGTTGTTGTTGTTGTTGTTGTTGTTGTTTGTATACTAATCTGGCTGTGTATTCAAATAACACTGTCTCTAGGTACATCAGGCTGCTTGATGTATTAATTACTACTAAACGAGTTAACGGTAACAATATTTTCCTTGGACTTACCCTGGCATCGGTCCGTTTCCAGAAAGACTGTAAACCTGACGAGGATTTAGTAGATACTGGAATTTTCTGTAAATTCTATAAAAATGAAAATATGGGAAAAAAAAGAAATTGAGTGACACTCCCCAATGTTTAAATAGTTATATATGACATGATATTATACATGGAAAATCCGATAGACTCCACCAAAAGTCTACTAGAACTGATACAGGAATTCAGCAAAGTTGCAGGATACAAAATCAATGTACAGAAATCAGTTGCATTCTTATACACTAACAATGAAGCAACAGAAAGACAAATAAAGAAACTGATCCCATTCACAATTGCACCAAGAAGCATAAAATACCTAGGAATAAATCTAACCAAAGATGTAAAGGATCTGTATGCTGAAAACTATAGAAAGCTTATGAAGGAAATTGAAGAAGATTTAAAGAAATGGAAAGACATTCCCTGCTCATGGATTGGAAAAATAAATATTGTCAAAATGTCAATACTACCCAAAGCTATCTACACATTCAATGCAATCCCAATCAAAATTGCACCAGCATTCTTCTTGAAACTAGAACAAGCAATCCTAAAATTCATATGGAACCACAAAAGGCCCCCAATAGCCAAAGGAATTTTGAAGAAGAAGACCAAAGCAGGAGGCATCACAATCCCAGACTTTAGCCTCTACTACAAAGCTGTCATCATCAAGACAGCATGGTATTGGCACAGAAACAGACACATAGACCAATGGAATAGAATAGAAACCCCAGAACTAGACCCACAAACGTATGGCCAACTCATCTTTGACAAAGCAGGAAAGAACATCCAATGGAAAAAAGACAGCCTCTTTAACAAATGGTGCTGGGAGAACTGGACAGCAACATGCAGAAGGTTGAAACTAGACCACTTTCTCACACCATTCACAAAAATAAACTCCAAATGGATAAAGGACCTAAATGTGAGACAGGAAACCATCAAAACCTTAGAGGAGAAAGCGGGAAAAGACCTCTCTGACCTCAGCCGTAGCAATCTCTTACTCGACACATCCCCAAAGGCAAGGGAATTAAAAGCAAAAGTGAATTATTGGGACCTTATGAAGATAAAAAGCTTCTGCACAGCAAAGGAAACAACCAACAAAACTAAAAGGCAACCAACGGAATGGGAAAAGATATTCGCAAATGACATATCGGACAAAGGGCTAGTATCCAAAATCTATAAAGAGCTCACCAAACTCCACACCCGAAAAACAAATAACCCAGTAAAGAAATGGGCAGAAAACATGAATAGACACTTCTCTAAAGAAGACATCCGGATGGCCAACAGGCACATGAAAAGATGTTCAGCGTCGCTCCTTATCAGGGAAATACAAATCAAAACCACACTCAGGTATCACCTCACGCCAGTCAGAGTGGCCAAAATGAACAAATCAGGAGACTATAGATGCTGGAGAGGATGTGGAGAAACGGGAACCCTCTTGCACTGTTGGTGGGAATGCAAATTGGTGCAGCCGCTCTGGAAAGCAGTGTGGAGGTTCCTCAGAAAATTAAAAATAGACCTACCCTATGACCCAGCAATAGCACTGCTAGGAATTTATCCAAGGGATACAGGAGTACTGATGCATAGGGCCACTTGTACCCCAATGTTCATAGCAGCACTCTCAACAATAGCCAAATTATGGAAAGAGCCTAAATGTCCATCAATTGATGAATGGATAAAGAAATTGTGGTTTATATACACAATGGAATATTACGTGGCAATGAGAAAAAATGAAATATGGCCTTTTGTAGCAACGTGGATGGAACTGGAGAGTGTGATGCTAAGTGAAATAAGCCATACAGAGAAAGACAGATACCATATAGTTTCACTCTTATGTGGACCCTGAGAAATTAACAGGAACCCATGGGGGAGGGGAAGGAAAAAAAAAAAACAGGTTAGAGTGGGAGAGAGCCAAAGCATAAGAGACTCTTAAAAACTGAGAACAAACTGAGGGTTGATGGGGGGTGGGAGGGAGGAGAGGGTGGGTGATGGGTATTGAGGAGGGCACCTTTTGGGATGAGCACTGGGTGTTGTATGGAAACTAATTTGTCAATAAATTTCATATAAAAAAATTATAAAAAAAAAGAAAAATAAAAAAAATAAATAGTTATATAGATGGTTGTAACTAAATATATTTGAAAAATTTTACATTAATAATATTAGACATAACAGTTTTTATAAGAACTTAGGGTTCTTTGAAAAGAGGCTTAGTAGCCAATATACAAGTAATATAGTTTATAATAGAAAGAATGATATTTGCATTCTAAATATGCATATACATTTAAAATATTCTCCATCCTGCTTTTGAATATTATTTGGCTAATTAGATTTCAAATATATTTTTTAAGAATATCAGAGTAAAATTACTAACATACCTTCTCCTAATGGAGCCCTATGAAATTTACAGGTTATTGGGCCAAGCTAATCAATATGAAAACTATTCCACATATAAAATGGGACTGGGCATGCTGTATGTGTATATGTAATCAAAGAATGTGACCTCATCTGCTTAATTATGCCACATTAAGAATCATCTTGATCAGTCAGCTCACACAATTGCTAAACTGTTTCAACAAGCACATATTTTTTTTGTTTATTTTTTAAATGTTTATTTATTTTTGAGAGACAGAGGGTGAGTGGTGGAGGACCAGAGAGAGAGGGAGACACAAAATCTGAAGCAGGCTCCAGGCTCCGAGCTGTCAGCACAGAGCCCAGTGCAGGGCTCAAACTCACAAACTGCAAGTTCATGAACTGAGCCAAAGTCAGACGCTCAACCTACTGAGCCACCCGGATGCCCCTCAACAGGCACATATTAAATAATTTTTTTCTAAAAGAAATCAATCATCGTACAACAAATGCAGTACAAATATTTCTAAGTAGATACACATCCCATATTGGCATTCTTAAATGAAATACTGAAATTGAAAGCATATATTTAGTTTTTTAAAGTTAGATTTCACATACATGGGAAAATTTTACCATATATTTTATAAACACATTCATACTATGTTTCCTGATAGAAACTCTTCAAATTCACTGTATAATATCTGTTATATCACTCCACTCCCAAATCTGCAATAATCTCACATTCTAGATCTTGATTAATTACATGATCTAGTGTCTCAAGAAAGACCTTAAGATTCATTCTTGGTACTTCTGGTACTTCTTTTTCCCCAGCACCTGAACCCAATGAGAGAACAATTTGGCACCTGCTATCAGTAATGTCAATCAAACCTGGTTATTCTCTGTCACTACCTTAGCTCAGGATTGCAAGCTGTCTCACCAGCTCTATAAAATTCTTGCTTATCCAGCCTTCTTACATAGTGCAGTTAAGTACAGTCATGTTGTTTCCAGGATGAAACGTTTCTGCAAGTGTCAAGTTATTTATGATACAGAATATTTTATTATATTTAAAATAGGTTACGCCTTACCTTTCCCCTCATTTCCCTGAAACTTTATTCTCAGTGATTATCTCCTGGTTCCCTAAAAAACACCACACCCCTTCACAAATCGTTCTTTTTTCACCTGGCAAACATCTACTATATCACAAGCAACTCAAAAGCTACTTCCTGTCCAAAGAAACTTCTCAGTCTTCAGAGATAGCTATTTCTCCCTTTGAACTTCAACAGCATTTTTATTTTAAACATTTTTAGTTTGTCATTCATCTTGGGGTACTGCAGTTTATCTGTTTGTGCCTGCCTCCTTGCGTGGCTATATCGTGGGTCTTTTATCCCCACTTCCTAGTAGAGTTTGGATTCACTAAGGTTTTGTTGTTTGAATGAATGAATGAATGAATGGTATGTGAACATTTTCACACCTGTTGACTGGTATGGAACACTTTGTGTAAATATATAATTTTGTAACCTTTTGCGAGTTATCTAACATATCAAAGTTAAAAACCAATTATTTTTAAAGGAAACCCTGAATGGAATATCATTATTTCTGAAAGATGATTCTTCTTCATTCACAAAAATTAGGAGCATTGCAGTATCATCCCTCCTGCCATTAAGTTTAATTTACTTCTGACTTTAGTCTATCTATGTAGTTTTTTTCTTAATGGGATAAGGGGGAGTCAGATACTCACTTAAGGTCATCATGCATGATCCATATTCTCCTAAAATGAAAGGAATGCTTTCCCTTTGAAAATATACCTTTTCTTTCTCTTCATACTTCATTTATCTCTACTTTCCAACATGAATTTAATGCTTACCTAATTCCGTATAAAGAGTTGTTTTTTTTTTTTGCAAACATCCATAATATATAAAGCTGACAGACTGTACGTAGTAAAGGAGAAAATAATTTTAGTTAATTATTTAATTGTGATTTTGTATCTCTAAAAGTGAGGTAACTGTTCTCTTTAATAAAACCATTTTTAATTATTAAGGCACTAGTAATTTAAAATAATTTCTATCATGTTTAGCAGAGTAAAAAAATATACAACTACATGTTGATAAAATATACAACTACATGTTGATGGGAACCCATCTACCCAACTACATGTTGATAAAGGAAACAAAACTTTCTAAGCAGAAATAATATTTTGTTGATTGGAAAAAGAATGGCACTCTTCTTTTCACTAAAATAAAGCTGGAAAGTTAGATGGCAAGAAAAGAAATTATAAAATTCCATTTACCATGAAAACAATTCCACTTACCATGAGAATCACAATGCAAATTTCTGTTTTATTATCATAGTGTTTGTATGGATGCTTTCATCTCATTTTTTTGTTGAGATAAGTAAAGACTTCTAGAAATTATAGCAGATGCAACTGCACTTTTGTTTATGACATGCCTTTTTATAAGGACATAAGATTTACTCTTCAATGGGATTTTCAGATATTTATTAATTATTATGATTTAATCATTAATGTATTACAAAAATGAAACTTCTGCATTGTCTGCCAGAATGCTGAGACACCTGATAATGAACCTTATTATAATTCAGATTATAATTCAGATTGTTGTCCTTAAGGATATATGGCATCACGTACTACAAAAACTCACATGTAGAAAATCATTTTAATACAATTTATCTAGAAGCTGAATATAAATTCTGTTCCTCACTACTTAGTGATAATTTACCTGAAGTCACCTTGTTGACCACTTAGAGAACCAATTTTCATTCAACACTATTTATGGAGCCATGTTGTATGCAAAGCTCTTTGTTAAGGGCTAGGGGTAATAGGGTAGAGAGAACTCAGATACCCAAGATTGAGAATAAAAATATTTATAAGAAGCCATTATTATATTAATTTGAACTATATAAGAATAAGGAGAGATCATATCGATATATTACACATTGACTCTAGAATTATTTACTTCACATTAAAATTCGCAAACCATAGTGAATAATGCTTTAAAATGTCTTTACACTGTAATTCTATGGGGCACTTTGGTGGCATAGTCCGTTAAGCGTTCGACTTCAGCTCAGGTCATGATCTCACGGTTCGTGGGTTCCAGCCCCGCATCAGGCTCTCTGCTGACAGCTCAGAGCCTGGAGCATGCTTCGGATTCTGTGTCTCCCTCTCTCTCTGCCCTTCCCCCGCTCATATTCTGTCTTTCTCTCTCTCAAAAATGAATAAACATTAAAAAAATTAAAAATAGATAAAAGTAAATAAAGTGTCTTTACACTCCAATTCTAGTTTATCTTTTACATACATATGACATAGAAAAGGAACCTGATTTTTAAGAACATACCTTTCTCCTTGTTTCCCACCACTTTTGGGGTTCACAAAAACTAGAAGTGGATGAGTACCAGGAACAGGAGTAATCTAGAAGAAATTTGGATAGATGGTCAAATTATTCGCATTATGTATAAAAAGGACCCTTGTAATTTCTATTTCATGAAATACCAATTAGCAATTTTAAGAATATGGCTCTTCAGTTCTGTAATTTGGGTGGAGAGATAGATCTGTTTAACAACTCAATTGAACCCTATGTTTTTACTATATCAAACAGGCATATCCACACCACAGAGACAGGTAGGGTCCAGCTAGGTATAGGGCAGAGAGGAAGGTAGCTATGAAGAAAGAATGGTGATTGAATAGCCATGAGATGAAAACAAAAGGTACAATGTGCAGGACAGTGAGTAAACCAGACAGAATGAAACAGAAGATAGTGGGAGGAAAATGATTAGAAGAAAATAAAGAGATTAATTATAGACAGCCCTGACTTTATAGATGACAGCTCCTGTAGAGGTTTATGGCATGTGTGGAATCCATCTACCCAATCTCTTGCCAACTAGAATCTCAGTAAGATGGTTTGAGGTCTCCTTCAGCCTAACTGCTCCCCTGTACACAATTTTTCCTCAATGTTTTCTTTCCCTGCCTGGGGAGTAGAAGACCAGTGAATCAAGTCTGTTTGCTAACCAGGAATCCGCAAACTGACTGTGCTCCTACTATATACTGATACTGATTTCTTGGTTGAACAAGAAAATATTGCCTGTCCTAGTGCAGCTTATATTCTAGTCGAGACATAGACAATAAGCAAACAAATATGTAGTTAGCAGTAAAACATACCATGAAGAGAAATAAATCAAATAAAATGATAGCACTTTATTGGTGTGAAGGGGGTAAAGCTGTTTTTGATAGGATGGTAAGGAAGAATTCTTGCATTTTGCCTGACTTCAATGTTAATAGGTAGACTCTTAAATGCATGTGTTCCTATTCAATCTACCACTATAAAAATTCTGTCTAAATACAGTTTGACCAAAAATATTTAGTAACAAAATATGCAACTACTGGAGCCCTCTTGATATTAAATTGAAAAGTTCTTGATCAGTTTACTTTCTGAAAGTAGATTCAAGCTATCCTTTATTGCTATGTTTTTTTTTCTATCTCAGAAAGTATTCTAAGATACGTAATGAGACACTTAAAAACAACCATTTTACCATATGATATCCTTTCTTCCTTTTTGTTCAAACAACAGAAATTAAAATATTCTTCTGATATATTTTCCTCCAATCTTAAGTGAACTGTAATTTTTCCAGCGATTATAGGCACTGGAAAAATGTTAAAATCTTCACATTAGTTACACAAGGCTGAGTAAAATATTCTTAATTCTTCTACTCTTACTCAACTTGTCACTTTCATTTATTGTATCTGTCTCTGTTTTGCTTTCCTCTGTAAAGAGGACAAGGGTTCCTTGTTCCTGGTTTGGTTCTAATTTAGGTAGGAGATAAGACATATAAAATGGATTTGTAGTAACTTTCCTGTAGCAAACGTGTTCAATTAACATATAGACAGTGCCTCCTAGGTTGCAGTGTGTGCCCTTCTCCCCTCATTTAAAAGCTAGAATAAAGAAACTACACAAACACAACTTTATCTAAAGACTTATATTCTATTTCCTTTATTTTTTATCCTATTATAGAATTAGAAAGAACTCCTGAAGTTTGCACATTCAAAAAAAGTAATGGTAACAGATGTGGATTTTTATTTTTGCACCTAATTTGAATTGTTACTCCTTATTTTTAAATAAGGGTGAGAATCTCAAGGTAAATAAAGGTTTTCAAGCACAACATTAAGTCTGAACCCAAACACTCATTAAGATGATCTTCTCCAAACTCGACATTCAGCTTACAGTTCTATTAAAATAGATTAGATTATATTAAATTCACACTGGGTCAAATATTTACAATGTATTTTTAAATATTTTTGAATGCCTTTCAGAAATACATGTATAATGGAATATTTAAAGGCATCATAACCATTTATCAAATAAAGGTTAGTAGCAAGCTATAGAACAACTGTGTTCTAAGGTGCACATTATTACCATCAAATAAATATCCCACTAGAATATAGTCTATAGGATCTCAAAATACAAAAAAAAAATGTAGATGTTATTTTTAGAGGTGGGTAAATGGATAAATAGGTCAAATGGATTAGAAAATAGAAGATAATTTAGATAAAGAACAAATTTAGAAGAATGGAGATGCTCTGTAAGCACAAAAGTCAAATATGCCAAATGGAAATACAGGAAGAATAAAATCACTTAGCAGTCTTTTCCTGGTATATATTCGCATCACAAAGTAGGCTTATGAAATAAGACTAAATACAAATAAAATACTGAAAACTTGAGATATCTATTTATCAGTTACCTGGCACTGTGGAACACGGCTTCTTTTTTTTTTTTTTTTAACATTTATTTATTTTTGAGACAGAGAGAGACAGAGCATGAATGGGGGAGGGTCAGAGAAAGAGGGAGACACAGAATCTGAAACAGGCTCCAGGCTCTGAGCTGTCAGCACAGAGCCCGACGCGGGGCTTGAACTCACGGACCTCGAGATCATGACCTGAGCCGAAGTCGGCCGCTTAACTGACTGAGCCACCCAGGCGCCCTGGAACACAGCTTCTTTGATATTGATGTTAGATAAACTCCTGACGTAACACAATCTACATTTAAGGGATAATATGTGATTAAACACCAGCACCACAAAGACACTGGTGTGAAGGGATCATTTAATGGTGTTACACTGGAAAGGTCAAGGTTTTAAGCAAATCTAGCATGTTTTTCAAGCCTCTATTCAAAAAGCTTTAACATCTGGCTACACTTTGTTACTATAAGAATACCAACCCACCAGAGTAAATTTGGGGGCCAGAAGACCAAAGATAGAATTCCTAAATTTGGGAGCACCAAAACTGTAGTCCTGCATGATCATTTTCAGGTCTGACATGTTAAAAATAACAACTACTTTGTGCACTAATACTCCTGGAAGAAGGAGCAGCATCTTACTGTCAAAGACTGCCACTGTCATTACTTCTACTTCTCTTCATCTTTATCGAAAGAGCCCTGGGCAAAATTTTGAAAGACTGGCCCTTCCCATCATACCTGTACCTTGGAAGCTATTGCTGCTGTTTGCAGAATTTAAATACGTATTTCTTTTGAAGAGTTTTAGGAAGGTGTAACTTTTGGTGTCTTGCCATATAAGCATGCAAATAAATAGTCTAAGTAGAAAAAAATGTGTCTATGTTTCGTCTATAATTGGAAGTTGCTACGGATTGAATTGTGTCCCCCAATTTTATGTTGAAGCCCTACCCCACAGTGTGGTGGTATTTGGAGAGAGAACCTTTGGGATGCAAGGAAGATTAGATGAGAGTGGGAGATTCATGATGGGACTAGTACCCTTAAAAAAGGAAGATCTACCCCTGCCTCTGCACACACAAAGAGGTAACATGAGGACAAAGGGAGATGGCAGCCACCAATAAGCCAAGAAAAGAAGCCTCAGAATGAAATATAACTTGTCACCCTGATCTTGAACTGTCCAGCCTTTAGAACTGTGATAAATAAATGTCTCTTATTTAAGCCACCCATCTATGATACATCATTACAGCAGCCCAAGGCGACTGATACAGAAGTGTTTTGTGGAAACTCAAGATATGCTCTTTAAAAAGGAAGCGTAACAGCTTCTAGTCATCTTCCTCTGGATGCCAGCATGAAATGTGATATTCTAAGGACCAGCAGCCATCTTTGCTAATGAGGTGACCTTGATGATGCCACAGATGGAGGACAGGAAAGATAGAACCAGCCCTGATAAAAATGTGGAACTGTCTTATTAGCCATACTTCTGGAGATCCTCCTTCTAGACTTTATTTACAGTAAAGAAAAATTGATGGTTAACTTCTCTAAACCACTGTTATGTTTTATTCGTTTTTGTTTTTGTTCTTTCTCCATTATGTGCTGCAGAACCTAACTGTCACTGGTATGAAAGATCCACAAGGGCACAGAATTGAATAACCAGGCATAGAAACTTCATACTTCATCAAACTTGTTAATATTTCTAGACCCTAAGTGAAGAACAGAGACTTGATATCAAAATTCTTGAAGAGAATCTGTATCTTATTTTATTCTACATTATGTTATTCTCCTTATTGAGAATGAGGATACTCATTATCAGCTAATCCTTTTGTAACTTGAAGAGTATGAAACGAGGAAAAAAATACAGGTATTACTAGATGTGATATTTTAATTACTTAATCCGATTTATTTGATTCCACATTTTATTTTCCTGGGAGGTCAATATCAGGTAAGAACTAACTTATCAAATTCAGAATTCAGACTAGAGGAACTAATTTGTATTGAAATGTAAATCATATATACTTAAAATAATTTAAGCAGATTAAAAGAATACAAAGTGTTTCTTTGTTTCTGAAACTCAATACATCTGATTTTGATGAATAAAGTTTTATGGAAATATCTTACACTAATTTTGTATATTTTGAAGTGATATTTTTATTTTTATACTTTAAAATAATTCCAAATTTACAGAAAAATTAAAAGGACTATTCAAATAACATTTTTTCCTGAACCAATTGAGACCATGTTGATAAGATGATATTTTATCACTCTTGTTTACTTTAGATTTGCCTTTACACAAGAACATGAACATAACACAACTGTCTGTCAAAAATGGGAAGTTAACATGATTCTGTACTAGCTGCTTTTGTTATAAAAGCCATTACTGGACAACTGGTAAAACCTGAATGGAATCCAAGAATTAGATAGCACTAATATATCAATCTTTAGTTTACTAATTCTCTTTGAACTATATCTAATATAGTTTTTAATGTCATGAATTTTCAATTTTTATTTCATACAAAATTTTAAAGATGTAAAATTCAGTTATTTTAATTCTTTAATTTTTTTTAATGTTTATTCATTTTTGACAGAGAGAGAGTGAGTGAGGGGTGGGACAGAGAGAGAGGGAGACGCAGAATCTGAACCAGGCTCTGAGGTGTCAGCACAGAGTGTGATGTGGGGCTTGAACCCAAGAACTGGGAGATCATGACCTGAGCCAAAGTCAGATGCTTAAGTGACTGAACCACCCAGGTGCCCCAAGTTATTTTACATACTGATTTACTACCATCCTAAAATATTGTACCCTTTTCTAACAATTTTTTTGTGGAAGGGGAGGGAAAACCAAAATATACATACATAAAAAAATTGTCAGCCTAAACTGATTTGTTCTTGGAAGTAAATATTTCTATAGCATTTGCAGTAATCTTAAGTGGAAGAATAGATAAGACAGGTGAAAAGCCAGTTGCTCTGTTTGAAGCTCAGAAGAACCCTGACCCTATCCTCAGCCTTCCATTGTCCCACCATTGTGCTTGAGGCATCTCTCTACAGAACCCTGGGCTTTTCAGACAAGTTTTGAAGATACAATGCAGTAGGAAATATGGTATAACAAAGACAATATTTACAAAGGGAGGAAATGCTCAAGATAACTGAAATCTTGAAGAATGGTTATAAATTGGATAAAGGGCATTCCAGGATGTGAAAGTTTACACTGGATTCTTCTCTATAGAGAAGAGAGCTAATCCCATGAAATCTTACTCACATAATGGGGTCATTTCGTATAGTAAATATTAAAGGGCATGACTTGACTCAGACTGGTTTTGGGTCCCAGTTTAATGACTCCTTTCTCTCTCTATTCTCCCTCTTGGTAATCTCATTTCATATTAATGGTTTTAAGTACCATCAATATGACTTTCACTTCCAAATGTGTATCTATCCTCTGCTCTGAATTCTAGATTCACTTATTTGCCTGCCGACTTAACATCTCCACTTAGATGTCCAACAGTATCAGAAATTTCTGTCTAAAACCTATTGACCCAGACCCTTCTCCATGCAGTCACTGGCAACTCCATCATTTCAGGTGAATGGGCCAATCATCTTAAAGATGTACCTAATTT
Source organism: Felis catus (assembly GCF_018350175.1). Lineage (NCBI taxonomy): Eukaryota > Metazoa > Chordata > Mammalia > Carnivora > Felidae > Felis > Felis catus. The sequence goes on from NC_058369.1 coordinate 107,632,342, forward strand.
CTACTTCATAATAAACCCTACACACATCTATCAGCATATCCTGTTGCCTGTGTCTTCAAAATATATGGAGAATCCATCTCTTCACCTCTCCTGCTCTACTCTGGACATACCTCTATCCTACAAACCCTAAATACCTAGTTAAAATCTCCAACCTAGACTCTTTGGTCCCTAACATTCTCAACAAGAGTAAGCCTTCCAACAGTTAAGTCAAGATCATGTTCTATTTTTCCATCTCTCTCAGAGGGAAAGTCAGAATTCTTATACAGGCCTTGGGGGCTCTGTACGTCTAACTCCTCTTGCTTCTCTAAAGTAGTCTTCACCAGTTTCCATGTTGCTCACGCTGCTCCAACCAGGCAGTTGTTCTTGTTGATTCTAGAACTTGCCAGGCATGCATTTACCTTAGGGCTGCCCATCCGCTAGATATCCACAGACTAAAGACCTCACCTAAGTCTTTACTCAAGTATCACACTTTAATGAGGCCAAATCTGGCCATGTTACTTAATATTAGAGACAATTCTAACTCTCAGTCCTGACACTTCATATGGAGCTCCATTTTTTCCGTATTATTGATATGCTAGCACATTACAACTATGGGAACAGGAACTCAGTTTAAAGGTTGTTGCATTACTTAAAGTGTAGAGTAATAATTCTGGACTTAGGGAGTTAAAATGACAATGAAGAGCTAATTATGGAAGAGCCAAGTGGCTTGAGGTTCCTAAAGTAGTCAAGGGGTGCGTGCGCACGCGAGCGCGCACACACACACACAGTCCAATCAAATACGGGAAATTAATTGCATACACACACTATAAAGTCATTTATACTATACATGGATGTGTGTGTGTGTGTGTGTGTGTGTGTGTGTGTGTGTGTGTATATGTTTACAGTCTTGGTAATTAAAAGAATGACATACTGCAAATAAGAAAGACAGTAGGGACAGGGAGAAGCACTGTGGCAGGGCATGGTACTGGCTCAGTTTTACATGTTTAAATATAAAGGTTCCCTGTTCTTTCTAGTGTTGAGTATCACAAACTGGACTTTTTGGTTCTCAAGTGACCCTTTAATTTGGAAATTCTTCTCAGACAATAATTAGGGACAAGGAAACTTCAGTTGAATACAGTTTAAACCATGGTTCTGTTTCACCTATTTGTTCACATGCGAATACTTACTGCATTTTTACATCTTGTGCGTGTTAGAAATTGTAGTTTCAATTACATTCGATCATATGTATTAAGTGTAAACCTATGGTATGAGCGATGACAAAGACAGAGTGCCTAACCACCTCTATTTGAAGTCCCCTAGGACCCGGGTTAATTAATGAGACTCATCCTAAGGTTATACATGATCTATTACTTCCTCTAATTAGAAATAATAATCCTGATCATTATGCTGGTTAGCTGGAAAGAAGTAAGATGAATGTGCTTAACTATGATTAATAGTCTTCTTTAAGCAGGGTAGATCTCTTCTGTCATGGACTTCTATGCAAACTGGCCTGCAACTCAATGCTTTTTCATGATACACATTTTTTAAAACTCACAGAAAAATTAACTTTCTGGCATATCTTTTTATCTTTCCTGATAAAGAATAACCATGTTATTATTTTTAAGTTGATTCTCACAACAAAGTTTATTTTTCTACTTTGCATTAGCTATCCAATAATTTATTCTTTCATTTTTTTCTATTTTCCCCCAAATTATGTGAATACCCATGTGTATTAATTTTAGTCCATACTGCTGAGGTGAAAGACTATTGCACATGATTTATATACCAACATTTAAAATTCAAAAAAATTATGATAACAATAATTAAGGTATTTATTTACTCCTGTTTTATAAGGCTGGTGTCTACCCTGTCCTGACTAACAACTTTACCTGATAAATTCACACTCTAAAGAAAACTTAGAAAAGTTATTATCTGTTTTGTGAGATGCAATATGTCCACAGAGAAAGGCAGGTAGTCAGAACAAGTTGGTCAAGAAGTTAGCATTTATATACCTGTTAAACTTTGTTAACCAAGGAGGCCAGGTATCTTAGGAGTAAAACACATAAACTCTGAGTCAGACTGTCCTTATCAAACTTTGGCTTTACCACTGACTAAGTGGGAGGCCCTGGAAATAACTTTGCCTTTGAACATCAGTATCCTCATTTTGAAAGTCATGATAATAATGATGATATGCATTATATGTTTATTCAGAAAATTAAGGATAGTTATCTCATATATTTATTGAGAAGATTCACTTACTTAGTCGGCGTAAGATATTATCACTGTGTCTACCATATACTGTTTGACAAATGATGCACGTTTAACTTTCATGTTGAGAAGTATGTATCTAGCCATGTGTGAAATGTACTTGATTTTTAAATTAATTCTACATTCTGATATTTTCATCACTGGAACCAGAATGACTGAAGATGTAATTAATCAACATTTGCAGCTGGTGTATTAGATTTGTAAATGTTGATATTTTTCACAAAAATTTAATAGGATCACTTAAGTTTTTTTTTTCTATCCAAGTAGACAGACTTCATATTTGAGTCTTTCAATGAGGTTGCTAAACATATAAAGATGACTACCAAAAAGTGTAGATCCTGATTTACTCTTTTAGTACTCTTTTAATACTCTTTTAATTTTACTCTTTTAATTTTTAAACTTTCTAACCAATGTAACAATTTCATCATTTAGAATTTCTTCTTTTTATATTTGAGTTTAATAACACTTAAAAAATTTCTGTTCACAATGTGTTTTATTAGATCAAAAACAAATCAGCAATCTGGTTACCAGTATTTAAGCAATTATTATTAAATTTTTAATGAGATCTTCAAAATAATGAAGAAACATGCATTTAGGCAACTACTATGTGCTCTGAACTGTGCTTCCAATATAGGGAAATATAAAACACATAATCCATAATATCATAGATAAAATAATTAATGAAAAGTGAAGATACAAAGTTCTGTATATTGAAGGCAAGAATGTGACAAAATATACTTTTGTTTGGTAAGTGTTTGGTAATTTTTTTTGGAGAACATGAAACTTGAAGCATATTATTGTAAGAAAAGGAAATGAAAATTAGAAGAGAGAAACATATAGGTAAAAAAGCAAAAAAAAAATGAATGCACAATGTCACAAAGATTTAGCCAACTTCATGTGTTGGTTGGAGTGAAAAATAAAGGCAAATAAATACAATCCACACAATCTCTAGGATGTCTAAAAATGTAGGTTGAAAGTAATCTTACTGCTGATGTCCGAGATACTAGGGTGCTAAAAACAGATTTTGAGTTACCTGTGTTTATTCAAACTAGAAATATATATGGAGTTTTAATTTTGAATTAAAACTAAAGGAATATATGAATAAATCATAAAAACCCTTTATGTTATTATTTCTTAGCAATAAAAATATCCACACACATGAAATTCATTTTATTTTTTTCCTAAACATTTTTTTGCCACCAAAATGATTCTTCCAAATATATAAACATATATGGAGAAAGTAAACTTGTAAATAAATAACATGTATGCCTGTAACAAATGGTACATTTAGTAATGATTTGCAAAACCTATGGAATTGCAAAAGATCTCTTACCATTTAGTTTCAAATGTAGATAATGTCGTAAGAGATTAATATAATCAGAGTGTCACTCTGTCAATCAAATATAAAACCGTCATCTAGATAAATTAACAAAGATCTTTCTGAAGTCCTCTGCTGAGCTAATTGCACATTAAATAAATGTGTTGACAGCTGGACATATGTGCCTGTAAGAGCATAGAAGGAACAAATATGAAAGCCACTAAAATTTGATCAAAAAAGTCCTACCTGTAGGCCTTGGCCATCCACGGTCACGGAGTTGGCTCTTTGCATTTTGTTTTTGTCAGTCACTTTATTTGACTGTTGGGAACCACCTTTTTCCTTTTTCACTGTTGCTTGTCTTTCCTGTAAGGAGACAATCTTTTATAAGAATATTGTTTTAATAAAAAGGGGAACACAAAGAAGACTTTATTGGCTATAGACTTGGGCCCATGCTCCTAATTTGGAGTATCTTAATGACTACTAAGAAATCTGTTGCTTGCAACAGTCCACATGATACAGGCACAAGAAGAAATATTATTTTCTTTAATTATCTTAAAGAAATTAATTATCACTTAAAGAAAGCCAGATGGTATTCCCCCTATGTGCCCAATCAGGACTCTTCACCACAAGTTATCAAGGACCAGTAAGACTAATTATTTTCATAAGGAATGGTAGGAATAAGTAATATGGACTTACAATTTAAGAAATTTGTTACTGAGCACTAAAAACAAGGCTTATACATGCAGGCAATACTGAAAATGAAGACATGACGGACTTTTAAGCTGCTATTTATATCAGGGATGGCATTAAAATTAAAACACACATTCCATCCCAGCTAATTCCTTTGTTCATCATAGTGGAAACATTTCTTGGAGTTGGCTGCTTCCTGTTTCTATCCCACCCCCACCCCCACTCTCTCTTCAACCCAACCCAATGAATTTTATCACCGTTAATCAACCAAATCTGCTCTTCTTAAAATCACCAATGACCTTCTCATTACCACACCTATTGATCAGCTTCATCTTTTCCACTTTTTAGCAGCATTTGAGAAGACTGATCTCTTCCTGTCTCCTGAACACTTGCCTCACTTGGGCTTCTGGACACGTCTTTCTCTTACTCTTTGCTCTCTTCCTACTTCACTAATTGCTTCCTCAGAGTCTCTTTCTTTGATTCTCCCTCCCAGGTTTAGGGTCCGTAACACTTAACCTCTTCCTTGAATGGCTCATCTTCACTATCTACACTCACTCCCTAGGCAACTTAATTAAATCCCAAGGTTTTGAATTTCAATTTTATGAGGAAGACTTCCAAATTTATAGTTCCTGTTCAGATTTCTCCCTTAAACTTTACTTCCTACATACAAATGCCCTTTCTATCTGTCCATGTGTGTCTAAAACACACATTAGTCCTCAAATATCCAAAACTATTTTTTCTTGAATTTCCTGCCTACTCTCATTAAAAATAAATCCCAAACTGGATGATTACTCACCACTTCCAACATTACATATCTTAAGCCTCTGCCATCTTCTTTACCTGGAGTATTGTAATCATCAACTAAGGGATCAATCTGCTTCCATCTTTGTCTCCCTACAGTCAATTCTCTGTACAACAGCCACACTCGTCCTATTTCACTCCATTCCAGCTATCCCCACCTCCTCATTATGCTTTGATCACAAGTAAGCTCTTAATTCAGAGCTTTGGCCATCATTCTTCTCTCTGCTGCAAAGCTTTCTTTTGGGCATGTTCCTCACTTATTTCAGGTTTCTATTCAAATGTCAAATTGGCTTCTCTATTCCCTTTAGCCTCCTTTTATAGAAATAAAAATATATTTGCACATAAAAGTATATATATTATATATAATTATATACATATATATTATATACATATTATACACATATATATTATACATATGTGTATACATACATATATAATATGTATTATACATATGTGTATATATACATATTATACACACATATATAATATTATACATATGTGTATATATACATATTATACACACATATATAATATGTCTTATACATATATGTGTATATATACACATTATACATATATATTATATACATATATATGCATATTATATACACATATAATATATAATTTATTACAACCTGAAATGTGTTCTGTTTAATTAGTTTAATGCTGGTCTATCCCCACTTTTAGCCAAAGCTTCAGAAGAAAAAGTGGTTGGTTTGCTTCACTGTTCAAGATCAGATCCTCAATCAGTGTCTGACAAAAGTCAGGATAAATGAATGGAGAAATAGATGAATCAAGAGTCAAACAATTTCTAATGTTTTAATAGTATTGTATTAAGAGGGATTCTTGGGCCATGTCTAGGCTTGGAGTGAAAAGTTGTTCTGATCAAAAAGCAATGTCTGCCATGTATGCTTAAATATTTGAGTGACACATATTTTCTAGTCACTATAAATGCTTCTTAGAGCATCATTTCAATTTCTGTAATTTTGGAACATATTTTAACTGGACTTAAAAGTAAAGCTCTTTTTAACTATATTAGGGCCAGATGGATCAGAAAATTTCTCAGAACAAAATAGATGCTAATCAATACAGTCCATTTACCTTGCAATTTCATGGTGTAAAATCACTGAATATATTTTTTGTGTGGCTAAAAATGGATGGTGTAATAGGATTCCTGAAATTCACATTCTTTGGAAAACGATGTACTTTCACATAAGCATAATTTCTGGCAAAAATATTGATTTTTTTAAAGATAGATCATTCTTTCTAAACTTACAAATTACAATTTTGTCCCTAGAGAGTTAAGAGTATAATGCATAGAAAGAGTGGATTATAGGATGAGGTTTGGAGTCAGAAAGCCTGAGCTGAATCCCATCTCTGTTACTTAAATGTTATGTAACCTTGGAGCACTTAACTCTTATTCAAAATGGAGTTAGCAATACATATTCCTCAGAGTTGTGCAAAATTTAATAGAAAACACACAAATTCCTAACATTGTGCTTATATTAGAATATGTGCTCAATAAATGAAAGTTATTATGAATAAGAAAGTGTGGCTGTCTCATTAGGGTGCTCATTAGTATTATGCAAAGTGTTTGTTCTATTTCCAAGTGCATATATGTATGAAAAATTACACTTAGTTACATTAAGTATATTAAATAAGCAAGTCTCAGTGATTACATTTGAAAATCCATAACTTATATTAGGAGTTCAAAAATAAAATACTGAGGTAGGTATGGGAATAATTTCTTTCTGGATGCTTGCATACAGGTATGTAAAACATACAACGCTCTATAAAATACTCTATAAAAATCTATAGTGTAGAAGATACTTATATACCTAATATCTTATATATCTAATATCTTATCATATCTTAAATACCTTGTATTCTGACATACAATCCAACAATTGTTATTTTACATTTAATTCCTAAAATTCTTAGGTTACAAGAATTAAATAAAATTTAAGTTGGTTAGTCATATTGGAACTGGATATTTGTGGCCAAACTGTTTATATACATAATGCTGGAAATTGAATACATGTAAGTGTATGTCTGTAAAGAACTACCAAATTATCTATTAACTTGATTTTATTCTTAGCCATGTACATAGCTGGGGAAATTCCATTGCTGGTAAGACCCTCCAACTAGCAAAAAGCAGTTGATTAAGTAGCTTCAGGTCTCTCCAGGGAGTCATCTTTCTGAGTAAACTGGAGTAGATGAAACAAATGCTTTATAGTAACCTTTGTAAGATATAAAAAAAATGTAAATCCTACATTGAGTGTTCAACTAAGATTTTATTTTTGAAATCTAAAATTATAAGAAAGAGGTATACAACAATAGAAAAATCATCAGTACCTCCACCTGCATGTGAATTTTATTATATAATCCAGATAATGCTAAAATAGTAAACATTTGTTTAAACACACACACACACACACACGAACTCATACACACACCCCAAAGACACCAAATGGTTTCTTTGGTTAAGGGAAACATGTCTAGTGGGTAGAATGCGTGGAATTACTCAAGGCCGAAAATTGTAAACAGGAGAAACTCATAAGCATTTACTTTTTCCCCAGAGTTATCATTTTATTGTACTCATTTGTTTCATCTTTATTTCCAAATTGTAGAGCAATCTCCATGAAATATCCACTATAGTTAAGCAGCATAAGCTCACAGAATGATAGTTGGATGCTTTTTCCTATTTCCACTACGAAAATCTTTACTTCTTTCATTTCATATGAGGGACAGGAAGGGGAAGCAATTGCATCTTTGAAAGATCTGCTGTCCACAGAAATTTCATTAGCCTGTTGTGGGGGTTAACTCTGAATGGCAGATCTCTATTGTGATATTTAAGAGAATTACTCCCAGTATTGAAGTTACTGAAAAGTTTGAAGAAGAACTCACCAACCTTATTTTGCATCATTATTCAGGATAATATTGATTTCTGGTAATAGAGGTCAGTGCTCACCACTTCACCTTCCGCTTTTTTTTTTTTTAAGTTTTTGGGCTTTAAATAACAGAATAAATTACCTTATTATAATCAAGACAAATTTTGTTCTGCCAGATAAATTATCCAAGATATAAAAAGAGTTGGAAAATTATTGCTTTAATCAATAGAAATTATCCAAACACTGAAAAGAGCTACTCTATCCCCCAAAATATAGAAAATATGGCTACAAAAAATAAAATATAGTTATTGATATTTCAGGATTTTCAAATATCAGCCATTTGTGTTTGCTATGCAGACATTTTGAATATAGAATTCAGTGTTTTGTGATCCTCAGACTCTCTAAGTAGTACAACAGATCTTAACTGGGGAATACATTGTAACAGAATTCCAAAAGAATAATCACCATAATTAACCAACAAAAAAAGCCGAAAGGACCATTCACAGAAAACAGAAAGATGAAATAAATGAAATAAAAAGACCTCCCTTTAAACCTGTGCTTTTAAAAAAAATTTTTTTAATATCATGCTGATTCTCAGAGGTAGAGTATTTGTGCATTGCTGAAAACCACTTTCACAAAAGGGATGTTTACCACAATACTTGAGCCTGCTGTTATCGATCACTCACAAACTACAAGCAGCAAGTGATGATTACCTCGAGCACAGGGCTTTCTTCTTTTTGTCCAATCTCAGCATGAGAAGCAGGCAGCAGCAAAGTACCTCCATTGGTACAAAGCCACAAAAGGGTGGGCTGGTGCACTGTTGCAACAGCATCCTTCTAGCTAGTCCTGGAACTTCCTTTCTCAGTTACCTGCCTTAGGGGAGGCTTAGTCCTTTTGGCCACTGGAGCTAGGCCACAGAAATTTCCCAGGAGCTCTAGAATTTGAACTCAAGGTAACACTTAGATATTCCCAATATAAAAGATCTCGTGGAAGCAGACGTGCCAACAAATTCATTGGTGGTTAGAAGGGTTATGGGTTCCATGAAAGCAAGGCTGACAGCTGCAGAACTGCACTTTTAATTATTGTGACCTTATTGTGAAACTGGAGTCATTCCCTGCCGAGAGAAACAAATTCACTCGGAAAATAACAAAAGCTCTAAATCTACTAGGAATCCTTGGAAGTTGCAGCAAAATTTATTATGGCTGAGTAGCAAAGCAGTCTTGATTAAAAAAAAAAAAGTTTAGAAAGCTTTAAACATAGATATAATAATTGATATATTATAAAGGTTTTCATTTTTTTCTTAATTTAGTTAAGTAAGGACTTATTAAAAAACTAAAACTACTTTGGGAAAAGTCCTAAGTATGGGCTTGGAGGCCGAATCCCAGATTTGTATTTTATTTGCCATGCAAACTTGGGCAAGTTATTTGCTATCTCTAAGCCACCACTGAGTTCATCTATAAAATGAGAAGATTTTTGTGATGATAAATTAAGAAAATGTGGATAAAGATACCAGCATAAAATAGGCACTTAGCAAATGGCAAAATTTTTAAAATACAAAAAAGTATATTGCTATATTTTCTCATTGAACTTATCACATGTATGCTGCTTACACTGCAGGAGTGCAAGATGGGTGTTGTGAAGAAGTACCTCATTTACTTGGTAGTACTTTATTTGTCTGCTGAGTCCCCATTTCTGGGGATAAGTGGTGCTGTGATCCAGGTGGGGTCTTTTGGGGCACACGAGAGGCAAACAATTAGAATGAAAGCTAGTCTTAAACGACCTAGAGGTGCTACTCACCAACAAAACCCGGAGGTACAATTTACAACTTGGTCCCCAAGTCCTGGTTTTCACACATCACACACAATGTGACTATTTTATCTTGGGGTAATTTCATATTGGGTGCAAACCACTTACAAAATTTCTGTTCAAGAAATACTGATTGGAAGCAATGAAATTTAGGAATGAGAAGGCCCATGCCAAAATCTTTTGCTTTGGGCTGTTTGCCAGTATATGGTTGTGACTTTATAAAAGTATGTGTGTGCATACGTACCTCACTCACTCTCCATTTCCTCTGTCTGTAACTGTCACCATGGACATGTTGAACCAAAGTTTAAAAGCAAGGAGGTAGCACTCTTGTTTGTTCATACTCATCATGTCTTTCAACCAGCTGAGTTAAATGCTCCTCATAGTGATTACTATGCTGCCCCCAATCTGTTTATACCAGCTCCAAGTAGAATTTGTTATCTTATTATTATAACTGTGTGATTTAATTATTACTCAAACCATTGAATCCTGAGTGTAAAATAAGTTGTTTCTGTGAAAATAACTTGCATTCTTTGGAACCACAATAATACATGATGTGTGTGTGTGTGTGTGTGTGTGTGTGTGTGTGTGTGTAGAAGGAGTGGTCCAGTTGGATTAAGACACAATGACTGTAAAAGCTTTGAAAATTAATAAAAATTGAGAATTACTGGGGTGCCTGAGTGTCTCATTCAGTTAAGTGAGTGACTCAATTTCGGCTCAGATCATGATCTCATGGTTGTGAGATTGAGTCCCATGTCAGGCTCTGCACTGACAGGATGGGACTTACTTGGGATTGTCCCTTTCTCTCTCTTTCTGCCCCTCCCCTGCTCATGCTCTATCTCTCAAAACAAATAAACTTTAAAAAATATTAAGAGTTATATTACACTCAAATTGCTTTACAGATCCTTGAATTTTTGTTATACTTTAAAAAACTGAAAATAATTGAAGACAATTATTTTCATAAATAAATGAATATCTTTTCATGAAATAGGGAATACTTTACTTTTGCTTCACAACAATTGATAACTGAAACTTACCATGGGTGATAAGACTGTGATATATGTAAGAAAGCCTATATACAATTTCCAAACAAGAGATATAGCCTCATAGAAAAGCCCTTTAACCTACATCAAAAGTGTAGCCAACAAATATACATGTACATATTTCACATTAAATGTTTAAGGTATGTCTATATCCTTCCATAAGTTCCCCCACATACATCTTAACCTAACAATTACTTAACAAGCAATTGTTTCTGACAGTTGAACAAAGGGATACGTGTGTGTGTGTGTGTGTGTGTGTGTGTGTGTGTGTTCACACACTCACCAGTGTAAACATCCACATATGGGCTTAATCAAATTTTTGGAACAACATAGTTGAAAAAAACTCATATGATGATTTCAGACGATGGTGAAAAGTCTAAATTAATATAAACCAATATATCTTGCCAGAAAATAAAAGGCAATGTATGAAGACTTTTAATAACTTTACAGAAGAAGAAATTGTTTTTTTTTTAAATGGGAAAAGTGTATTATGAAAAGTGCAGTTTGGTCTATTTATTCTATTCATATGATACAGATTATACAGTTTAATATGGGAGATCTGTGGAAATTATCAAGTCTAAGGAGAAAATTTTAAATCTCAAATGCAGTGCCTATATTCACGGGCAAAAATAAACTCAAACACCTGAATATACAAAATCAGTTCTCTTACACTTAAATAACTGAACTAAGTGATAAACTTTCTGAGAACGCTTGTCACTTGAGTCTGTAATTCAACATTTCTATTTTATAACCATCATGATAATAATGGTATCAATTGACTTAAAGAGTACAAAAACAATTTAATATTTCTCTTAGATTAGAAACATTACTTTTTCAAACATATTTCCAGTATCTTTTAAAGTATATGTCTGGTTACAAAATCAAAGTTTTAAAAGTCTCATGAAGCAGTCTACACTAATTGGAAAACTTTTTTGCAGGGGGTGGGTAGGGAAGAGAGGTTACTACATTTTTGTACAATTATGCTTTCCTCTAAAGAAACTCATATCCTTACGTAGTATTCATATATTATAAATAATATTTTTCCTAAGGAGGCCGATTCAAATTATAATTTAGGGGAAATAATACCATCTGAGCATATCCTTTAAAGATAAAAATAACTGAGGGGCTCCTGCATGGCTCAGTTAGTTGAGCATCAGGGTCTTGCCTTCACTTCAGGTCATGACATCACCATCTGTGGGATTGAGCCCCACATCATGCTTTGCACTAACAGCACAGAGCCTGTTTGGGATTCTCCGTCTCCCTGTCTCTCTGCCCCTCCCTCCCTCTCCCCCTCCCTCTCTCTCAAAATAAATAAACATTAAAAAAAACCAGAAACAACTGAATAGAATAGGGTCACAGAAAAATGTGGAGGCTTTCCTTTATTAATGCAAAGACAAAGCTAACACTTCACTGAAAATAAATGGTATGGGAATACCTATATTTATTTTCAAAATAGAAGTCATTTTTTCTGTAACTATATTTTATTCCAGTGACATTCCTAGATAATGTCATATGCTAACTGATTAATGCAGATACATTCTTTTTTAAAATGATGGGCACTTCGAAGTGAGCAAGAGTTTCTCAATCTACTATCACTTAAAACTACATTTTAATGGTATAGAACTTTGCATTGTTTGGGTTTTCTGTAAGGTATTTACATTTTAACATGACAAATAGGAATGATGCTATTCTTATACACAGGTCAAAACTCTTTGCAAAATAACTTTTATTTTTCTCTGTATAATTTGTTTCATATAACTTTTTGCTTTCCTAATGTTTGTCACAAAAGTAGATTGAAACAGTTTCAAGTCAATCCTATCATGAAAATAAAAATCTCCCTGGGGTGCCTGGGTGGATCAGTCAGCTTCTGACTCTTGATTTTGGCTGGGGTCGTGATCTCGTGGTGTTTGAGAGCCATGTCAGGCTCTGTGCTGATGGTGCAGAGCCTGCTTGAGATTCCATCTCTCCCTCTCTCTCTGCCTCTCCAACACTTGCTCTCTGTCTCTCTCTCACAGTAAATAAAATAATAGTAATAAATTTAAAAAAAAAGAAAATATAAAGATCCCCAATTCCAAATATCAGAATATGAGACAAAATGAACTAACAAATTGATATTAGTAGGTCACTGAGATAGCCCCAAATGTTCTTTATAACAATGAAAAGATGTATAATGACCTATATGGCCAAATGTGAAAACCTTTTTTGCTTACGCACCTCAGGGACTGAAACTCCTGAAGTGGACAGAGTCTGCTGAAAAAGAGAAGTTCATATTAAAGCTGAAAAAAACAAAAGTCAAACTGAAAACAAATGCCAACAAAGGTTCTTATACCACTCTTCTTCTGTGAAATAAATGAATAAATATAAAATGCATTTCCTTGTCATATTTTTTCTGCTTATTCCATTAAATAAATGAATAAGGAATACTCTAATGGAGAGTGGGTTGGGTTGTGAAGTACTTGTCCAAAATGCAACTTCATCCACCCAAAGGAGATTGGTCAATATTGTTGACCTGCTTCATATACCTCTCTGAAATAATACTGATATATTACATTCAGGTTTTACAATAAGAACTCATCTCTAAGTTCCATTATCCTTCATAAACCATCCCTACTAATTTTTTGAGTTGCCCATTTACCCGGCCCACTTTTCCATTTTCCAGTCCAATTCTCTTTCCTTGCTAAAAACACTCAGTATCTTTTTGATGGAGACATAGCTTATGGTGTGGATTTTATTTTGGGATTTTTCTGGAAATAAGAAAAAAATTCCATTAGCATCAGTAAAAAGTGAAAATATTATTAAGTAGGTAGAAAAATTTTACTTGAGAGTAACTTAAAAAAAAAAGATGAAGTTAAACACACTGAAACTGGTCTTCATGACAGTGCATCTTCAATTATTCACCAGCCCTCCTTTTCTGAGTCACAGTAAGGAGCTTTGTTTCTGGCAAAAAACAGAATAAAAGGTTAACAATTCCAAAAGTCTATGCCCTATGGGACTCAGGGCAAATTTGGAAGAATTGTTGACAAATCACACACATAATACTAGATAAAGTTTTCTAATGGTGCGGTGTGTGTGGTGGGGCTAAGTATGAAGCTGGATGTCAAGTTAGAAGGTCTTAGACATTTGTGTGTCTCTGAAACGGAGGGAGTGGTCAGTATAATCCAGTTTACCCCCAGGACTGGGCTATGTGAAAGTGACTCTAAATGGATATCCAAGATGGGTCTGAAAAATCTGAGGACAGAGACATTAGTTTACTCCCTGATGCAGTGTAAATCCAAGAAGGCAGCAAGAAACAGAAGAATAAATAGCTACATGAGGTTAATGCAACAGAAGCGACTTCCCAGCTACTCAGCATACAGGACTAGAAGGATCCAGTGCACACAAAAGTGGATCAGAAGAAGAAGGAGTCTAGAGAAGCCACAGAGGAATCTGAAGTGTCCAGGAATACAACTCTATTTAGAAGATATTTTTATCATGTAAGTAAAAAATGTTTCAGCTGCAGATGAAGTCTGAAAGGATGAACCTGGGTTAACTATCCCATGAACAGCAAAACCCTATGGAAGTAATTGCCATTTCTCAGATGGACTGAAAACAGATTTCATAGAACTTTCAAAGAAAGCTTTCTGACTTCAGTAATATTCTTGACTTTTGAGCCCAAATTAGTCTATATAACACTTGAGATAACGGGGGGTGGGAAAAATGTGCTAATTTCAGTCTACATCACCTCAATTTTTTGTCAGCTTTCCTATTTTTTTCTTCTTAGCTCTTAGTTCAAGCTTAGATCTGAATAAACATTTTAAGACATGAGTGTAATTCTTCCATCTTTATTATAGTCTATGTTTGCTCTCCCTCTAATCCAGAGTAAGTGCCTTATCCTGTGATTCCTTATCCTATCCTATGCCATGGGCCAAGGAAAGTCCCAGAGACTCTCAAGCAAAAATTAGGATGCCCATCAAACAGTCTCCAGGACATAGGTCACAGATGCCTTCTATCTTCGGAAGAGTCTATGTTCACCTTACCCGTCTGCAAAGAGCAAGGCACTGGAAAGCCAAGTGAAAAGATTATAGTTGTCAAAATGGTTTAGAGTAACAGCAAGTGTGATGCACAAATCTTAAATGGATATGGTCCACCCCACCTCAAGCACCAAAAAAAACAAACAAACAAACAAAAAAAAACCTATAAAAGACATTTTTGAGATATATTTAAGCATTTGAATAGACAGGATAGTGATTAATATTATGGAATTATCGTTAATATTCCTATGTGTGATAATAGTATGGAAATTGTGTAAAAAATTGTCCTTAATCTTACAAGATGCCTGCTGACATATTTAGCGATGTAATGTCATATTATCTGCAATTTATATATAAAAGATTCAACTTAATAAAATATATCTATTTCTGCATATATAATGGAAAAATAATAATAGAGGCTGGGGATATATTTGAATCATATGGCTCGATGACACAAAAAGCAAAAATTATGCCAACTTGGGTTATGAAGACCCTGTTTTAAGGCATTCTTTCCCCAAAACACACTGTAGGATGAAATTAACCCCTAGCTGGCACTTTGCTACCACTTGTGTGGAGAATTGGTAATTTATGGATATTCGTGTTACAGGCTTCTTCCTTCTTAAGGTAGTGGGATTATGGGTCATCTACTGAGAGTGAGTGATGTTGGCAGAGAAGTAGTGACAAGAGAGTAAGGAAATAGTAGAAAGTTTGTCACTACCTCTCTGAGAATGTGAAAGCAGTTGACTAAGAATAAGTAACAGGATCAAACAAATTGAGAGCACAGTGGGTCAAAAAGTCATAAATGTGTAAGAGAGAAAGCCACCTACTCAGAGAATTATCTCTAGCAACACTCAAGTATCTGACAGCAACACTAAAAATTCTTTCCAAGAATAAGAGGGATGAAACAATGTATATAAAAGCTCACTTATAATCAAGGTGTGTAGGCAAAGAGGGTATATTAAACTAATATGCCCATCAGTGGTTTACCCTTGAGTTACAATAAGAAAACTATGGCATCCAGGTAAACGACAAACAAGAAACTTGTTAGAGAACAAATTCAGTTATTATATTACTTCAATTATACTCTTCTGTATATGATTTCTAAATATCAAGGATTAACAGAGTAAATGTTTTAGCTTTTTGAAAATTATCATGACTGTATAATTCTAAATGTAATATATTTTTAATCAGAATTAATATAGGAACTGTATATTTGTATTTAATCAAACGTGAGGTGTGACTACAGAGGAATGTGATTGATTTTATTTAATCAGTATCATTTTAATATTAAATAGAATACACAGTGCAGATAATTAGTTTAAAAGATGCATTTGTCTTCAGGGCACTTATTAAGTTCAACGTAATATCAAAGAATTTTTAAAAATTCTATTATTCTAAAGTATAGAGATATCTCTTGTCTTCATAGTTTCTAACATGTAATCATTTTAAATTGACAATTTAATCCAAATTGTCATAGGATAAAGAAAAATCTTTGGTAGAGAGATTGTTGGAGGTTTGAGTTAAAAATATAATAAGAACATAGTACTCAGATTAAAAGGGTCATCAGTTATTTCAAGACTAAAGTAAAATTAACAGAACTCTATGCTCTACCTATATAGGGATGTTCAAATTTTTGAAAAATCGCTTTTATGTTTATTGTCTCATTTAATCCTCCATGTAAGCCAAGATACTTCACTTCTCAGACTGAGAAACTGGAAATCAGAAAGGTTAGATAATTAGCCTAAGAAAATAAAGTTAACGATAGATCCAAATATAGTGCTTCTCTGTCCCAGGCTCCATTTTTTTTCAATAAGAATTTTTTTCTAAGTCTATTTTTAGCTATGTCTCTATTTTTTAAGTGATATGAAAATACCATTATTTTAGAACACTGAACACTGCAAAGTATTTAGAGACCACAATATATATGTTCTGCCTGAAAGAAGTGGCTTAAATATCAATATGGATTAATTTAACCTTATAACTTCTAGCACGGTGGTAAATTAAGGTGGCCAAATAAAGTGATTTTATTTTTGTATTTCTTAAAATGTTTACTTATTTATTTTGGGGAGGAGGAGCAGAGAGAGAGAGAGAGAGAGAGAGAGAGAGAGAGAGAGAATCCAAAGCAGGCTCTGCTCACAAACCATAAGATCACGACCTGAGCTGAGATCAAGAGTAGGACACTTAACCGAATGAGTCACTGAGGCACCCCTAAACAAAACTATTTTAAATAGTTGCTTTCCTTATATGCAAGTTGATATCTCTGGCATCAAAAAAGAAGTGAGAGAATAAAAAGCAAGTCTGGGAAAAGAACAACTGACTTCCTAAAGTGGTACAGTGTCTCAGCCTTAAAGAGAAGTTGTTCTATCATCCTTGATGGTAAAATGTATCAAGGGCATCTGTATCGTATAGAAACTAAACACATTTGGTTTTGCTAAATTTTATTGTCACCTTCCAGATTCATAATTTGTTTAAACTTTTATGATTTTGCAGGTCCCTAAGTGAGTATACTCACACATGTAAACACAATACAAATTTTAAAAAAGGAAGTGAGACTGAAATAATTTGTATACTATAAATAATTTTTATAACCAATGATTATTTCAATGTATGGCAAGTATGTCAATTAGACATTAGACAAATTAGGTCATTAATTTTTTTTTCTTTTCCAGCAGCACAATGACATATCTAATTAAAATGAAACTATCAAAAGTAAAATATTTTAGAAGATATACATATTACCATCTTATTCAAGATCCCTTGACTAACCAAGGGATGTTTGAGCCAAATTTTTAAGTTTGCAACAACATGAATTTAATGGTAAAAATATGTTTAACAGATAATCTCAGTGTTTCATAATTTTAATTGTTCACAAAAATGTCTATTCTTACTCTTGTAAATGTGATCATTTACACATATTTGCAGAGTTTTGCTCAGGAGATACTGCACAGAAGGAATTGGAAGGCTCCGTCCTTTATGGTTCCCTCAGTATGTGTGCATGTTTGTGTCTAGAAAGGAAACACCCTGAACCTTCAGGGAAAATACACCTAAAGCAGTGGATATTTGGAAACTTAAGAGGCACTGTTTTCAATAAGAATATTAAAAACATATCTTTATAGAGATACCCAAATCATTTCGAACATAGATTTCTACATATAAAAGCAACCAGCAAGAACTAAACCCTTCCCAATGTTATTGTTACTGTCTTGCCATCCTGATTAACTAGTGAAATGAAATCATTAGTAATGTTATCATAACTTGGCCAGGTCTCATAAAATCATCAGAAGCCCAGATGGTTGAAGAAGCGCTCTTCAGTTTCCACTGCCTGCCTGTAGCTCAGCAAAAAAGGACTAATCACACTTTCTTCATCTGAAACTATTTTTGTTGCTTACAAGTATATGTGAACCAATAGATTATTTTTTTTTAATGAAGCATCGATGTTAGGGCTATTACAGTAGAGAAAAAGAAGGAAAGATGCAGAAGGGGAGACAAGAGATCAAAAAGAGAAAGCAATAGTGAAAAAAGGAGAGGGAGACAGGAGAGGCTAAGAAAAATAAAGGAAGAACAAAGTCCTCCTTGCTATTCTCCTCAATCCTCACATGTACCATGGGCATCATAACTACATCTACCATTTCAGAAATAAATGTCCTTTCATTCAAAGAAAACAATGAAATTGAGTAAAGGAGGGATGGGGGCTGATATTTAGAGTGTGGCTTTTGCTTTTGATTCAAGTATTGAAAAATTCTTAAACACCAGATTCAACCATCTACAAAATATATTTCAAAATACAATGCACATACCTTATTATTTATTTGTGTCAAATAATTCTTGACAAGTCTTACTTTACATAAATATAATTAAGAGATAGCTATTTACGTGTATGTATACATATGCATGATTATGCTTGTGATTTTTGGGACAGGGGATTTGATTGCAGTTGGTAGTTTTAAATTAAAAAAAAGTACATTCAGGGGCACCTGGGTGGCCCAGTCAGTTAAGCATAGGAATTAGGCTCAGGTCATGATCTTTAATTTTTTTTTTAAAGTTTTATTTATTTTTGACAGAGAGAGAGAGACAGAGCATGAATGGGGGAGGGTCAGAGAGCAGGAGACACAGAATCTGAAGCAGGCTCCAGGCTCTGAGCTGTCACAACAGAGCCCAATGTAGGGCTCAAACTCACCAACTGTGAGATCATGACCTGAGCTGAATTCGGACACTCAACCGACTGAGCCACCCAGGTGCCCCTCAAGTCATGATCTTGCAGTTGGTGAGTCTGAGCCCCACATCAGGCTCTCTGCTCTCAGCACAGAGTCCACTGAGGTCTTATGTACCCTCTCTCTGCCCCTCTTCCTCTGGTTTTCTCTCTCTCTTTCTCTCTCTTTCTTTCTCTTTCTGAAAATAAACTTTTTTTAAGGCATCCTCAAGAAACTACATCTAATACAATAGATGAATACCTATTGAATTTTATGTAAATAAAATTCATCAAAAATACTTCCTGTTATGCCTATTCTTTTTCTCAACATGATCCCATTCTCAAAACATAACACTGTGGCTTTCTAAAATATAGAAAAACACTGTTAAGTAGTGAAAGAATATGGATAATAATATTTAGAATTAAAGCATTGGCTGCTAAGTTTTCCTTTTCATCAATCTGGGGAAAAAAACCCAAATTTAAAAACAAACAAGTTATAATGAAATTTGTTCCTATCCTTTGCCTCTCTAAATATCCACTGATCTCACACCAAAGCATTTTCTAACCAGGTTAAAGTCCAATTCTGCATTCACATTAGGCTAAGATTCAATTGAGTTAAAATTTTACATTGACTGCCAGTCAACCTTATCATGAACTTTCATTATGTGCATGTAATTAATTGGGTCCAACGAACAATATCAGTACTGAGTTATAGACTCTTTTCCCCCGACCATATAATTAGAATATAATTACCCACAGGATATCAGAATGATGCAAAACCTTTCCTCTAAATGCGCCCTCATTAGGAAACAAGTCTCAATGTACATTTATTCAATCAGTGTGAATTAATTAAAATGTTACTGAAATAAAAGAGGGCAGCAATAAAGAGTATCTGACATCTATTAAGAGACTATCACTTGAGATCTGCATGCACAGTTCATATTTAAACCCATTTAGCTCAAGTAGGAACTTGGCCATGTAATGTTATATACATGCAGTATGCTAGGAAATCTGAAAATGAATCAGTGTGTGGTAGTGTTTTTGAAAAGAACATAATACACAATACACAGAAAATCTTAAAGGACCTGAGTAGGATTCTAGAGGACCTTTGATTCCCGGATGAATCCATAAAGGTGTATCATTACATAGTGGTGGATAGAAATTATTTTTATCTTGAAGTATCCAGGAAAATAGTTGTTCATCCCACACTTTTCTATTACAAATGTGGCATATTTGTTTTGATATGGCTTAGGAGATAACAGTCAGAAAAGCCTAGATTTACCAAAGCATTAACTATTTTTGTTTTTTTTTTTTCAATAAAGAAAATAACCTCAATTACTTAAGCTAGCTCACGGTATTTCAATAGCATATTTTCTTTAAGCAGAAAATTCATAAGCACCTAAAACTATATTCTTTTCAAGAGGTTATGCATAATATAACATATTCCGATTATATAAAACATGGAAAAAATAGTAAATGCATAAAGAAACCAAGGGGCATATACTTCCTATACCACATGAAGCTGTTGATTCATGCAAAAACATTCTTCCTAAAAGCTATTTATCTTGGTTTTGCTAGAACCTAGCATATTGTCATATGAAATAAAAGATGATTGAATAAACTAACAAATAAATAACCCTAATACAAAGGAATACTGACTAATACCCAAGAACAGTATCATCAACAGAAGCAAAATTTTAAAAAGCTCCCTGTAATATTTAAAATAAGATACACAGAGATTTTGAAGCTTTCTATGTTATGACATAATCCCTCAGACACTTTTAGCTTTAGTAATAGGTTTCATAACACTTAGTTCTGGTATTGAATACTTCACATTAATTCTTACACGTAGATAAGCATCGTTTTAAAATGGAAATACTGATGAGAACTAAGATAAATAAGACCATTTATAAATTGCTACTTTTTACATGTTCTTCAGGAACAAACTCTAACCAGTTTTTAAATCATTGCTTTTGTAAAAAAAATAATTAAATCCATAAGCTTATATATATTTTTAAATGTTCTGAATGTATATTTACAAAATGGTCTAATGTTCCATTCAGATATTAGAGTGGCTTTGGTAGAGGCCAAAACGAAATAAATAATGAACTCTCTCTTTCTAAACAAGAAAGGAGATGGTCTCACACAGGCTTGCTTTATTTTTAACATGAAATTTCCTGTTGAATTTCAGTGACAAAGACATGTTGCTATAATTTCTTGCTGAAAACATGGTGATTTGAATAACACTAAGAGTAATAATCACCACATAAAAAATCCTACTAATAGAATATGAATAATTTTAAAGTTCTATTTAGTAGTAAACATCAATATTCATTTTCTGAGCTATACTAAGAATGAATATTTGTGATATTTTACATGGACTACTGTATTGCTTAAGCTATATTTTAAAAAAATCAGATTGTAAATATAATTTGACAGTCAGAGAAAAAGGTCTTGATTCTCCTCAGAATTCTGAAATATTCCCTCAGCCTTCTACCTGCAATACCACTTTATTTTAAATATTAGGTATTTCACAGTACCATCTATTGGATATTTGATATAACTACAACAACATAACAATCATAGGGTTTTTTGAAATTTAGTAATAACTGTAAAATACTTCCTGTGTCACTCTAGAAACTAAACACAATGCTTATTTGACAGCCCCTAAGATTACTTCATTATCACATACTTTGAACTCGAGTGTATTAGCTTGTAACAATAAAATTTAATTATTATGTGTTTTGAATGATTTTAAAAAAGAAACCTCCCTGTCACATATTCATTTTAATTTTTCACTTGCTATTTATGTCACTGTCTGATATATTTTCTTCTTGACTCAGGAGAGGTAGTAACTGATGGGGACACAAAGAGACAACTGATTGTTATTCATTAATTCGGCAAATATTTGTTGACTACTGAATTAGGTACTTGAGACAAAGAGATAAACCCTTTTCGTGTCAGTGATAAGTGTTGGCAGCACTGGTCAGTAAGCAGAGGCAACAGCTCCACAAGAGACATTTTCAGTTCAGTTCCTGGTGTTTGGAAACTGAGCCCTCGATGGGACATCAAGAGGAAATTTGCAAGCTGAAGCTGAGGATTTGGTTCTTGAGGGGTCAGGGAGAAGAAGCTTACACAGCTGTATTCAAAAGTGGGAGTTGTAGTCATAAGACACTGGATGAGATAATCTATAGAGAGCATAATGACATGAGAGTACAGTTAAAAATGGAGACATACATATTCAAGAACAGGAGGATGAGGAATTTAGCAATGTAGATAAAGTGTAGTTAGAGGGGTAGAAGAAAAACTAGTAGAAATGTGTTAGATGAGTGCTACATTATAACAGAGCACTTTAAATACTGCCAACGCAGCAGGGGATTAAAAAATGAGGACTCTTGGAAAGGGGGTCTAGTAGACGTTGTTGGTAGCCCAAAGCAGATCCTTTGTCACCTGGCCAGAGTACCTATCCCCCAACTGCTGTGAGGGTTGACTGATGAGAATTCCCAAGTGTCCCATTTTCTGAAGAATTATTCTTTACTTCAGGAGCAAGCTTTCCAGGGTGGCAAATACCTTCTATCCTACAGGAAGCCACAGCTAATGAAACACTGATACAAGTTAGAAAAAGCCAACCCCCTTATCTTAAGAACAATCATATGGTGGGATTTTATGCTAGAGATGCCAAGGTTCAGGCTGAGTCTTGAACTCTCCCTCTGACTCCTTCCTTGCTCAAAGCCCCCTTCCTCTCCTTCCTTACAGATGATTTTGTAAAAAAACATTCCTCCTTCAAGGGCGCCTGGGTGGCTCAGTTGGTTAAGCATCTGACTTCATCTCAGGTCATAATCTCAGGGTTCATGAGTTCGAGCCCCACGTCGGGCTGTGTGCTGATAGCTCAGAGCCTGGAGCCTGCTACAGATTGTGTGTCTCCCTCTCTCTCTGACCCTCCCCCACTCACACTCTGCCTCTCTCTCTGAAAAATAATCATTTAATAATTAAAAAAAAAAGGAACATTCCTCCTTCTATAAATCACAAACAGCAAAATCCCCTTCACTCTCTGCTCCTTGGGAATCCAACCAAAAAGAGTGCCGCTGGATTTGGGATGAATAGCAAGAGCAGGTTTCCACCTATTTGACTGTCAGGAATGAGAATAATGTGGGTTGAGGTGGGAGGAGGAGGGAAATTTGACACAGTGAGTACATCTTCACAGCTGCATAGATTTATAGCTACATTAAGAAGCGGAGAAAAGTCACATCCATAAACAAATATGGAAGACAGCAAAAAGAACAGCTATCCCTCTAGTATGGGCTCAGAGGCAGACATATCACTGAAAGTAGAAACAAAGAAGTTCCACCACTCAGATCACCGTGCTGTCAAGTGCTACCTGCCATAAGGTGTTAGGTTACACCTTATCTGAGTTTTCCAACTGTAAATTAGTGAGTCAGTATATTATTACATACTGTGGCATATGCCATGACAGGAGCAAAATGGGGAGAAAGAGAGGCAGAAAATGCTAGAATGAAAGAAACTGGAGGGATAGAGGTCTTGGATGACTCAAGGATGTTGGAGTAATGGTAACCAAATGGAAGAATTCAAGAATATTTCAGGTTGGGAAAAAAGAGGAATGGAGAGCTGTATTCCTCCAGGATTTGAGTTCCCTTGGGCGAATGAATCCAAATTGGTCAAAGCTCCTGTGAGTATTAGTAAGAGAATTTGAAATGATAGATTTTACCATCTAGACGGGAAGGCAAGGGGTAGGTGTGGCAGTCTCAAAAGAACTAAGCAATCTTTATTCTACAAAAAGGGGAAACATAGAGCAAGCTAATAAAAAAAAAGACAAAATTGAGTCAAAAATCATTTCACTGTGCATGAAACTGGTGTCCAGACCAAAAGTTTTACATGACTCAATTCTTACTCAGGTTTCAAGTTGAAAGCTGAGAATAGACAAGTTATATTTAATAGTAAAACAGAGAAAAGCATGATATAAATACTTTATGATCACCACTACTTCATCTGGAATCATTAAAACCACAGGTTACCTTTGCAAGGTGGAATTTATCCTTCAATGTCTAGTGGTGAAGGGATCCGATTTTTATTGCACTCAAAATTTAAAAGTGAGCAGACAGAAACGATATAAAGTATTTATTTCTACTGTAATGCAATTAGTTCTGGATATCTGCCCTGCCCCAACCCCAAACTTCCTCTGGAGGGCACAAGCAAAAATACCAACATAGAGTTCACATATTTGGGAGTATATTTATGCCCCACTTCGTGGCAATATTGTCTCACTGGATAGAAAATGAGTACCTCTGGCTTTTGTTTTAATTTGTTTTTCTCAGTTATTTATAAGAATTAAAATTTTCAATTATTTTTTTAGGTATTTGTATTAATTTTACAAAACAAGGCTTTTTTGTTAAAATGTTTACATCTATCTTGATTTGTGAGTTTTGGTCTTTCTTTACCATTTTTCAAAAAATGTTTGATTTGTCAAGTCTGTCAACATTTTCTTCCACCTTTGTGTTTTAAGATAAAATGGAAAAAGGCATTTTACAGGCAAAGACTAAACCGTTAATCCACGTTTGATGTATTTTAGAACAGGAATAAAGTGGAATTAATTTAGTGTCCCATACATATGTAGTCATCTCATCATGCACCCCTGCCATCCCCCTGCAGATTTAATATGAGAGTGTCATCATATATTACACTATGACATATCATTTAATAAGTTTTAGACTCTCTACCAAGTATCTTCTAGAACCAGTATTACATTATTTTGATCACTGTAACTTTAATAAGCATATTCTTAAGGTCTCTTCTAACAGGTCTTTCCTTATTACTATTCTTTCCTAGAATTTATAACGTATTTGTGCATATTTACTCTTCCAGGCAAACTGTAGAATCATTTTGCCAAGAAAAGCATGAATAATAGTAATAATACCTGGAAATTGCATTAAGTGGATGACTGAACTTGAAGAAATGTAGGTTCTTTTTAGTTCAATTTGATTTTATTCAGCATATTTAGACTTTAAGAAAATATTTTAATTTTTTGTTTAGGGATAGCACCTTGTTGCCATTCTCCTTTGCACTAAAGGGGGTTGTCTTAATCCTCTCCTTCAAATTACTGATTTAGTTGTCCTCAATGTTGATTTTTCCCTAGGTAGACACTGATGTATTTTAGTTTCTGCTAAGGTATTATTTTTCTCTATGTCTTTTTTTAAAGTTTCAGGTATTCCTTTTAAATCAGTATATTATAAAGTAAATGTTTTCTTTAGTATTCTTTATCAGATAAAACAATTGCTATTAACATTTTCTTCCGTTCAATACAATAAATTTTCATGTATGACATCCATCTAACTTTTAACTACTATGCCTGTTTCTTTTTTCTTATGGCAGAATTACTACTATTTTATTTTTGCAATAGGTAGACTTCTTTATACTAAAATGCACTTTGGCCATAAGCCATCACTCTGCATTGACAGTTGTTATAAAAAAGCAAAACCAAAGGAAACAAACTCTACTAAATGATTACAGCAATATTGTTGAGGCGTAGTCCCTGCCTGATACAATTTCATATGGAAGAAATTAATCTCAGATCTCAGTAACAACAATAACAATAAAAAGCGTTTCCGCTAAGTGAATGGTTTGGTTTTATGTTGTGAAGATTGTCAACACTTTATTTCCCGCTTTTTCATAAGGCTACTAAGAAACTCTGGGACAAATCTGAAAACTACCTCTGTCAACTTTTTAAAGATATTAGTGACATGAATTTCTAAGTCTACCTCGATTTTGGCATAAATTTATTGCTTTATAATGCTGCTTAATATATACTTAAATAGGCTGACTTTGAATGTTACTGGTAATACGTTGTAGAATAACTTAATTCATAATCTCATAGCCTGACTTTTGAATCAGACACATACAAAATATTCTTTATTTTGTGTTAGTCTATTACCTAGATTTTTACCTTTTAAGTATTTTTTTTGTTCCTTCTTTAGATAATACCCACTTTTGGCTACAAGCTTTAGATTTCCATCAATTTTCAATTAATTGAACTTCCTGTTTATGTCATATTAGTCTTTTGTTTTGCTTTTCTATAAATCATGACAAAATTAACAGAGTACAGGTTTGTTTCCTTAAAAAATTATAACTTGATCAAGGTACAGCTACATGTTAGGCATAAAATATAGAAATGTGTAGGAATAAATTTGTAGTCCTATTTAAAAAAATAAAAATAATATTTTTAGAATCCTAAACATAGAATCTACCATATTCATTTATGTAGAAACAAATATAATTTGCCACGACATAATTAACTTTTTCTTCTAGGTTAGCCCGTACTTTTAATCACACATAGTATACATTATATAGCCTAAGCTACTGTAAAGATGGGTTCTTCAGAAACCACTAGAATCAATCTAAGACAGTGTAACAGATAAATGGGTCATCTCTTAAGTGTAGATGATGGAATCATCACTTAGTGATGCAGACTCCTTTTTCCATTTCTTGTACTATGTCCCTTTAAAATATAAATACATGAAGACTATGTCCAACCTAAATGGATGTACACATATTTTATAAACATTTCAGATCTTTAGTGCTTAAATGTTTTCCTCCATGGAATTGAATCAAAAAAACATTGGCAAAAAATGTGGGAATATTCAGAATTTAATTCTACATATTTTTTAAAAAATAAATTTAAAAAAGCAGCTATCTTATATGAATAATACCACAAAATTGAGTCTGAGTTAGATTTTCAAAGTATGGAAAAATTAGATTCTTTTTTACCTATCATTACTATGATGACAATTATGAATTGATCTATAATGAATATTAAT
The DNA here is from genome assembly GCF_018350175.1 of Felis catus. NCBI lineage: Eukaryota > Metazoa > Chordata > Mammalia > Carnivora > Felidae > Felis > Felis catus. The sequence continues at coordinate 107,659,160 of NC_058369.1, forward strand.
TAAATGAATATTAAGTAATGACATTGATGAAACATTTATTGAGCACTGACAATGGGCTTTGTCCCCACTCTTTAGACAAAAAAGAAAATTGCACAGGCACAACCCATGGTACATTGCATAAAGAATTTCAAGAAAATAGATGACTTCAGTAAGTGTGGTTAAAGGTTAAAGAGGTAAATGCAAAGAAGGGAGAAGCCACCGAAAAGATGTTAAATAAAAACTGAAGCTCAGTGCAGCAAGTCACATCCCTAGCCAACTGTTCACACTTCCCCACCAGACTTCTGCGAGCTCTACAACTAGTAAAGGAAGTAAGTTTACAGAGCATTCAAAATCCAAATTTCAGAATCACAGAGAATTCAAAAATCTCCCTCCCTTTTTAACCGGCTAATGTTTATGACTGAAATTGTCATTATTGACTGTTTCTGGTTAAATGACAGATACAGTATGGAAAGGACCCTTAATAGTTGGAATGTAAGGATAAAACACACACACCATACTTCCAGTCTCTAAAAGAACTTTTGACATTGCTGAGGAGTAAACACTTGATTAAACACATGCTTTAAGAACAGATTTAACATACTCTCTGCTACACAAGACGTAATCACCATATCTACAATGCATAATTTAGTAGAATTCTTGTAATTGTAGAAGAGCAAACAAGATTGGAAGAGGAGAAGGTAACAGAGGCATATGGTTCTCCAAGCATGATATATGCAGAGATACGTGGATTGGTACTTTAGAAACACCACGTTGTCCAAGTTTTTAGTCACAACAAAGAAGAGGGGTACTTGGAAAATTCTGAATTAAGTCTAAGAACATGTCTAGAATTTATATTTTCCAAATACCTTTATTTTCCTGTCTCTGAGCTAACGGGCTTCATTGGTTATTTTGTTGGCATTCCTAAAAGTTATTTAAGGTAATGTAGGATATTATAGCAAAAGTACGAAGTATTCTGGGGAGAAAAGACCACAAATGGTCAAAAGGGGCACACTACTGAACATATAGTTAATTTCTTATCATATCACCTTTTGCCAATGAATACTACTTTGACCATATATTCTGATAATAATATGTTCTTGAAAAATAAAATAATCATCTCATATTAACTGTTTAAAAGTTTAAATTAATAGTTTATTCAAAAAATATGTTTTTTAGGTTTTAGGAAAATCATTCCAATTATTATGTTCCTGATTTAGAAATATGCTTATACTATAGGGATGCCTGGGTGGGGCAGTCAGTTAAGCATGTGACTTTTAATTTTGGCTCAGGTCATGATCCCATGGTTCGTGAGACTGAGCCTCACATTGGGCTTCCTGCTGACAGCATGGAGCCTGCTGGGGATTATCTCTCTCCCTCTCTCTCTGTTCCTCCGTGATCTCTCTTTTTCTTAAAATAAATAAATAAATAAACTTAAAAAAAGAATCATGTTTATAGTACATAAAAAAACTAAATAACTGTGAAATCTGATTCACCTGTGAAACAAAATAATAAGTATGAGAAGAAAAGGATACTTTCATTACACAGTGACCAGGAAAAGCCATGGTTCATAAAGGTGTTCCCTAAGGTGTTATATATAAAAAACAAAATAAATAATTGGAAACATACTAAACATAAACATTGTTATAACTAAATTATGGTATCTTCATTTAATAAGTTATTATACAGCCGTTAAAAGCAATGTTACATAGTATATAGAAACATAAACATTTAATGGTACTAGTTTAAGTATTAAAACAAGGTGTTCAAAATGAAAGCTTGGGGAGCCTACATAGCTCTGTCAGTTGAGCATCCGACTTTGGCTCAGGTCACGATCTCACGGTTCATGGGACTGGACCCCACATGGGGCTCTGTGCTGTTGGTGTGGGGCCTGCTTGGGATTATCTCTCTCTCCTCTCTCTCTAACACTCCCCCCAGCTCGTGCTTTCTCTCTGTCAAAATAAATAAATAGATTTAAAAAAAATAAAGTGTCACATGATTTACCAAGTTTAGTTACAAAAATGTCAAAAATATATATCTAAGGATCCAGAGGAAATTTTAATAGCTCTTCCATTTATATTACAATTTTTAAATATTTTCTCTTCATTTTAAAGTTGCTTTTATAAATTTTATTTAACAAATACATAGTTCTTTTATAGTAAAAGGTTACAATTTACTTCTTAATTTTTTTTACGTTTATTTATTTTTGAGAGACAGAGCACAAGTAGAGTATAGGCAGAGAGAGAGAGGGAGACAAAGAATCTGAAGCAGGCTCCAGGCTCTGAGCCATCAGCACAGAGCCTGACGTGGGGCTCGAACTCACAAACTGTGATATCATTACCTGAGCTGAAGTTGGATGCTCAACCGACTGAGCCACCCAGGCGCCTTGGTTAAAATTTACTTTTTAACCATAGTATTCCAACACAATACTTCTCATAACAGTAATATTATGTGATATCAAAGGAACTATACTGACCACACTTTTAAGTAATTTTCATGAATTAATTAATTTAATTCCATTTTTTAAATGGAATACAGATGTGTAAAATATTAATAACTTGCCTCATGTCACAAAATTAGTGAAAACGCCAGGATTCAAATACAGAGAATATATTACCAAACAGTATCCAAAAGTGGCTGAACAAATTTACTCTCCCATATGCATTGTATGAACAGTCTAGTTGTTTCTTATCCTTTGCAAAGCTTAGGATTTTTAATTGTCTTAATAATTCTGATGGATGTGTAGTATTCTCTACTGAGATTTAAATATGTGCTTTCCTAATGAGTAAAGACAGTGTGCATATATTTATATGTTTGTAGGTGATTTGTGTGTATATATTTTGTTCAAAGCCTATTTAGGTCTTTTGCCCTCTTAAATTGCATTGTTTGTTACCTATTATTTATATACATAAATTATTTTTATATTCTGGACACAAGTCATTTCTTATTCTGTAATCCTATGAAGGAAACAACTTGCCCACAGATCCAAAGTTCACGTTAGAAACTTAACTTTCTAGTCTCTATCCTTTCTGGTTATCACTATCCCATGCTTATTTCTGTTTTCTTTCTCCTAAATTGATTTTCCATATCTCACCTCATTTTTAAAACTTTTTGCTGGGCTCTCTGAACCTTTCAAATAAACAAATTATCTTTTTTTCTTTCCAAGTCACTGCCATTTTCCCTGCTATATTTCTGTAAAGAGGTTGCTCATTCTCTCAACCAGTGCTTTGTTGTATAGTTTTTATAGAAATCTCTTGGTTTTCCATTCAAATCGTCATTCCTTCAGACCCAGAGTAGACTATCTCTTATCATTTGAAACTCATGGAATCTAATACCTCTCCCCACCATTCGTATTCATTACTCTTATACAGCAAGACCATTTCACAAAGACCCTTTAATTACCCTGGGACATTTTCAAGACAACATACAATAAGCTATCCCAAGAGTTACTTGACCTCTTGATATCTAGTGAACCTCTCTTCTGCACCAGGTGAGCCTCTCAGATCCATGGTTACAAACTGGATTTTACCATCCTCTGGAACTAATCCACTCTGAAATCAAATTAAACCCTCTAATTCCACTTTCTGCTAAAATTTTCTCTCCTGATTCTCTCAATTTCTTACTTTGTTGGTGTTTTATGATTGTTCATATCATAATCCCGTACTCTATTGTATCTCCTCTGCTCCCAGTTTATATTTATTTGTGATCACATTGCTACCACAATTTTCCTTCTAAAACCTGGTCTTGTGGTCTCCGATATATACTAGATAAACCCAACTCCTTGATGAGACAGGCCAGACTTTTCACTATCTCAGACTTTGTCTTGTCCATCTTTCCAAGTCTCACCTTTACACATAACCCTTAATAAACATTTCTTAGCTTCAAGAGCTCACTCTGTACTCTTGTTGCTGAGACTACTCAGAAGGAGTTCACTTTGAATTTGAAAGCTAAATCCCTACTTATTCTTCAGGATTCAGGCATCATTTCTTCAAGAAAGTTTTCATTTACTCTTTGAATTACCCTCCTGATGAATTAAGAGTCTGTCCTCTAGAGCCCCTATTAGTCAATATTTATCACACCATGATATGTAATCTGCTTTTCTGCCTTGACCAGTAGAGTCTAATTTGTAGGAAATAAGATAAATATTCTTATCTGAATTTTTAGCTCTGTAACCTAAAAAGGCAATGGAAAGAAGGAAGTAGAGAGAAAAAGATGGATGATAAGACATAAAAGAATCAAGCACTATAGCTATTGTATATAAAAACAATGCACATAGATTATCAGTAAAGATTTTAAAATAAAGACACAGTCAAAATAGTATAGAAAGGGCAGATACTTATTTCTAATATAAACTCATGTTTAAAGTAATCAATTCCATATCATTCTTATATTTTAATTTATCAGCTTTACTAGCATATATATAGATATATAGATACAGAAAATGACTAATCAACCCCTTATTTAGAAAATAAAAGTCTTACAAAAAGAAAATAAAATCTTGCTTTTAAGTAATAATATATAATAATCATTTTATACATACAGAAAACTAAATTTAATCATGGAGCTAAATATAATAAAAATGATTTTTATGATGATCTGCTTCATTTCACTGTTCAAACATAAAGTTTAAAATGTGATTTCCTCATGAGACATCTTAAGTCTTCTTTTGTTGAGAGTGAATCAATTTAATAACAGCCTCCCTCAAACTGAAGAATCATTAGGAAAACAGCTATACTCCTAGAGACCCAATTTGCCTGATCATAAAAGAATAATATAAAACTTGGAATGAATGTATGGATTATACCACAGTTTTAGAGAAGTTGGTCAAATTTATAGCTCCCTCGGGGCACCTGAGTGGCTCAGTCGGTTAAGCATCTAACTCTTGATTTCGGCTCAGGTCCTGATCTTAGATTTTGTGAGTTCAAGCCCAAGTTGGTCTCAGCGCTGACAGTGCAGAGTTTCTCTGGAATTCTTTTTCTCTCCCTCTGTCTCTTCCCCTCCCCCACTTGTGCTCTCTCACTCTCTCTCTTAAAATAAATTTTATAAAAAAATTTAAGAACACTTATAGCTGACTCTATAAAATTACTCTAAGAATCAAAGGGACTCTAGCCTATTTCATGGATTTCCGTGATCTAACAAACTTATTTACTATCAAAAATAATTAAAAAAATAAAAGTACTAACTGAGGCCATTATAATTTGATAAGCTAACAATAAAGTTATGGATTAGCACATAGAAGTAAGTAACATAAAAATGTGTATCATTGTTAAATGTGGCCAAGCATTTAACTCTAGTGCATCCTAAGGAGAGAAAATAAATCATGACAGTAATAAGACTCACAGTGTCCAAAAGATAAGAAAACCATGATAAAGAGAACTGAGAAGGATTTCTGTTAGGTAATGAAGGCATCTCAAAAAATATAGCTTTTTTTGTGACAATAAGGAGTTCTGTATGATTTTTAAAATGTCTTTCAATATAGGCTGAAGCCATAATGGTGAGTTCACATTTAATTATAGCAAATCAGTAAGGGACTAAAACAAATGGACCAAGTCTGTCTTTGGTTGGAGGTTAAATTTAGAACATAAAAGATAGATTTCAAGCTTATCAAGCCATGTTCTACATGCAATTATTACAATTCTATTTTGCATTGTCACTATGAGGTTGGACAACAGAAATTTCTGAGTGCAATCTATAGCAAGAATCAAGAATGAATTTTTAAAGGATTTTATTCAAAGGAGAAATATTCATTTTAACAATCAATTGGGAAGAATTAATGGCTTTTTATGGAAATTAAGTTGCTTATCAAGAGTCTCCACTGAATAGAATCACTTGGAGGTAGGATGAAGGAAGGCCTTCAAGAAATCTGCTTTTGTAAACAGTTCTGAATTTTCTTCAATATGGCAATAAATGGCCCACGAATGTCATCATTTTTGCTGGAAAATTTTTGCAAGAAAGCATTATCAGTATGCAAACACAGCCATAGAACATCTTTTTTTTTTTTTTTTTTAGTTTTTATTTATTTATTTTTCAACGTTTATTTATTTTTGGGACAGAGAGAGACAGAGCATGAACGGGGGAGGGGCAGAGAGAGAGGGAGACACAGAGTCGGAAACAGGCTCCAGGCTCTGAGCCATCAGCCCAGAGCCCGACGCGAGGCTCGAACTCACGGACCGCGAGATCGTGACCTGGCTGAAGTCGGACGCTTAACCGACTGCGCCACCCAGGCGCCCCGAGAACATCTTGACAAAATCTCGAAATTATATAAATTTTAAGCTATGTGTTTTTTTTATAATACTTTCAAAATATGCCTGATACCAATTTCAATCTCAGAAAACAGTGATTATATCTGATGTATAGAGTTACTGGTTACATTTCAATTTTAATTTCAGAGTAGTTGGTTTTAATCCATTTTTATGGCAATAGGCACTATCAAGACCAATTATGTGTGGAGGTCATTTGTAGTATATGCTAATAAAAACGTGCCACCAATGAAAAAAAGATGCTTACCTTGCTAATCTGCAAAAGAGGTGAACACATATCAATTGAATCATTAACTTAAAGTTAGTAACAAGTGTTGAGGAGTAATTGGTGGGCTGAGAAATTTGGTGTAGGATTTTTTAAGAGATAAAAAAAAAACTAAAAAAGACATTATAAAATATCAAAAAAACTGCTGCTATAGACCTTGAACTTATATTATTAAAATGTTTCAACCAGGAATCAGGGCTCCATATTGTTTATACCACTTATTCAATAACCAATTCCTGACCATACAGTCAAGGAAAAGGAAAAAAAAACTCAACAAAAATAGGTATCTTAAGTTCCTCATTTTATATTTCCTGGAATGTGATAGAGAAGATATTCACAGCCATTTTGCAATAAGTGATTCTGCACCTCACCTGTTCTTCTTTGAGGATATTAGCATGAGAAAATGGGTCTCATAATTTTTTAAGAAGGAAATTGTTATTGAAAAAAAACAAAAACAAGATTATATTATTTTTGAAAAACTAATGATTTTGGGGGCACCTGCGTGGCTCAGTTGGTTAAGCACCCAACTCTTGATTTTGGCTGAGGTCATGATCTCGTGGTTGTGGGATCAAGCCCCACATCAGGCTCCACACTGAGCATGGAACCTGCTTATGGTTCTCTCTCTTTCTCCCCCTCTTTCTCTCTGCTCCCCCCCACCACTTGTGATCTCTTTCTCAAAATAAATAAATAAACATTAAAAAAGACTAATGATTTTCTTTAAGTAACAGTTTATAATTTTACAACAGGTGACGTGGTGTGGAATTATCCTGGGATATAAAATGAGAGCTTAAAAACTGAAAAGTCTCAAAGCCCATCAGCCAGAAAAAATTAAGCAACTTTATGGGCAGAACAACTGCATTAATTTGTTTAAAGTATCAGTATTTAGATAGTTAATGGGTTTAATAGGATCTATTCCATGACAAGAACGTAACCTTTCATTTCCACTTAGCAAGTTGGGGGAAATTTTAAAGCAAAGTGATTCAGGCTGGTTTATTAAGACACACAAAACTTCAAAGGCTTTAAAGAGCAGGTGTACTTAAGAGAACTACAGTAGTTCAAATCATCCTTGATTTCTAGTGAGTAATTGGCATATGAAGGACTGGATGAGTTGATCTAGTTAAAGCCTTGCTCACCATGCTATATAGTTTGGAATTAAAATATTATACTGCATTTTCGCAAGTGGATTCGGGAAGCAGAATGAAGAATGTACGGAATGGAGGCAATTCAGTAAGGTGCCATTAGGACAATCCTGGAGAACTATTTGTGATAGTGGCATGTGAGGCCATTATGGATGGGCTGAAGAAAAGGAAAAGACTAAGAATATTAGAATAGGCTGCCCAATGACCAACCTGATATTCAAGATGAAGCAATGATAATTCTAAGGTTTCTGTCTTAGGAAAGTTGGGATATGAATGTTCTAGTCACCAAGATAAGATAAATAGGAGAAGGCCTATTTTGGGATTTGGAAAAGGGGTAAGAATGATGAGTTCAGTGCACAAGCTCTGGAGTGACACTCTTGGGTTCCAGTTCTGGTTTGCCACTTCATTGCCATGTGACATAGGAAATTTACTTAAACTCCGTTTCCCAGTTTCCTCACATACAAAATAGAGATAGTTATAATATTGATCTTACGGTGTCACTATGAGGATTAAACAAACTCATACATATCATTACCAGTAACCACAACCCCTTCATAATCTCCATTTGTGACTCCGCTCACTCCCACAACCTCACACCAGTAACCTTGACTTCAACAATCTTTGATTCAATTATGATCCATAAGATATTCTTCCTAACACCCATTACTGTGCCTCACTCTTCATGTTCTTACTTCCCTTACCTCCCAGCTTAACTTCCATGACCAATCCTTATAAGCATTCCATTGCATATAGTCTCAATTCCTTGGTTACTCTCTATTTGGATCGTATTTAGCAAAACAGTCTTGTTAAGGCTAGGTTGTACCTATTCTACTCCTGGAGCTAGATTGAAACTAAAGAAATATGACTGAATGTGACCAGAGAAGTATACATCCAAGTTTACTGGTCTTACTCTAAATCTATGATGATTAACAAGTGGCTGCTCATTGTTCCCTGCCAATCAAATGGCATTTCCTTGATCCATTAAGCTCCCACATTTCTAGGTGCCTGTTGTGTAACTTCTTCCCAATCCACAAACTTCTCATACAGTTTATACCTTCCTTGCTCTCAGTAACGACCCAGCTTCCTATTTCTCTGATAAGAGAGAAGTGTCACATATGTTTTCGTTCACTGCTTCCCCCTCACCAGTTTGATTGTTCTTTTTAAAATATAAATCATATTTCTGGTCAAAAATCCTCTAATGGCTTCCAACCTCACTTGAAATAAAAACTAAAGATCTTAAAATGGCCTAAATTGCCCCACAGGACATGAAAATTTTTGTGATACTTGTGAGCTTGTCCTCTACTATTCTTCTTTCTCACTTAGGCCCAGCCACTAATCTTGATGCCCTTCAGATATGACCATTTTCTCCTGCCTCTAAGCCTTTCCTCGTTCTTCCTTGGTGACTCCTCTGTGAAATTCCATCCCCAGTAAGCCACCTGGGTGACTCCCTCACATTCTTCAACTCTTCATTCAACTATCCCCTTACTGAACTCTTTCTTGACCACCCACCCCTTTCGTAACTGCAGCACCAACATTTCTTCTCTTTTTTTCCTGTTTCAGTTTTGTCTTTTACATGTAACATACAACCAGGTAGGAAATAATTTTCTCATTTCATTGTTTATTGCTGGAATGAAAACCCCACAAAAGCAAAGATTTAATTTAGCTTTTACTGTTTTACCTCCCTGCCTATAATACTATGTGGCATCAACTAGACACTCAATAAATATTTATTGAATTAATGAATTAACCTGTTTAGCATGGTAGCTGGTATGGTATATATGTTCAATATATATGAATTATCATTATTACATTAAATAATAATAATATATTGGGCATGTAAAACAACATGGGACCTTCAAGTTGCAGCCTCATAGATTTGAGATTCAAACCTATGGATGGAGGATGAACTGTATATAAATTAACATGGTAATGAAGTCAACTAAATAAACAAGATCCCACTGGGAAGAATGTTAAGAGTGAAAAGCTGTGACATATGACGGTTGAGCACGGGATGCACCAACACGGAGCAGGAGGAAGTTATGAAAGCCAGGAAAGATAAAAAAGGAAGTCTCCAGGGAAACCAGGAGAAGAAAGACCAGGAGAATGTGGTATAATGGAAGTCAGTGAAAGGTAGGCATTCATGAAGGATGAAGAGGTCAATAGTGCCCACGTATTTCAGAGTAGAGAGTACCAAGGAAATGAGAAAATGGTAAATGTTGAGATAGAACTGATGATTAAAACTGAAGGAAGATTTCATGACTGAAATTAAATCTTCAGAATCAAGAGAATCTAAAAAAAAAAAAAAAAACAACGAAATAATGAGAGGGTTTGTAAGATTGCTAAAAGACAAGAATATTTGTGTAACACATGTTCTTTACCTTTGATTCTCTCAAAGAAAGAAAAGATAGAGGGTAAAAAGAATACATCTCATGCTTAACTTTATGTGACCAGAGGCTGATATAAGTGAACCAAAGAAGTAGTCCACTGTTTCAATAAACTGAATGGGTTTTACATAGGTAGCTAGAAGGTAGGATGACATAATGAATTTCTTCTCAGAATTAAAATCTGAGATCTGCAACAAAACCAGTAAAATTACTATACTTTTTAAAAAGGATGAAAACATGTAAAAATTCTACAAGTCCTTTCTCTTTAAGATAACACTCTAAAAGAATAAAATGACACCCCAATTCATCTAAAAATGTAAAGTATATTTATATGGCATTCATTATTTTTAATTAATCTTATTTGCTACAGGATGTCTAATAAATCACACACAAAGAAAGGAAATTGAGAATCGGTTATTGCTATCCTCAGCAAGGTGGAGGTATTTTCTTTTGCTCTATATTGTAGTTTGAGAAAATTAGGAGTTTTAAATAATTTTTTTAAAATAAAGACATTTAAAATACAACCAGTATTTTACAGATAATTACAAAATGAATCATAAGTGGGTGCAAATTGAGTAATTTGATTAATTTCTAGATTGACCTTTAGAAAAGTATTTGTCTAACATTTTTTAGTTGTTGTATTTTTATTATATCAAGCTGAAGTTCCAGCTACTTAATTTCCATAGTTTTTAAAAAATACAGATTGCATTATATACAAAAAAATAGTTTGTTTTGTAAAATAAGTGTTAAACTTTAGACACAATTTGGATTTTGAAATGTAAAATGAATATCATCTTTAAATATCTGCTTCTCTATCAAGGTTTGCTTTTTTTCTGGGTTACCTCACTTAACACATTTTCCACTTGCACATTTATTTAATTAAGTATTTTTCAGATAGTTAAATTTATTGTTCACTAATAAAAAATAAAATACACCTAATGGCAGTGCATAACTTTCTTCAGCGTATGTGTCCTCATTCTAGGTAGCCTCTGACCTAGATAAGAGAACTCAACGTTGCAGATATATAATGTGCATCCCCAGCAAAATTGCCCATAAGAATAACTTCATTATTCTGGGAAGCTAGATCTATAAAACATGTAAAATGTAGAAGTGTTCTGCCTATACAATTTCTGGTAAGTACAGCATGACTAAGTGATAAAGCCTTAGTCAGCTTCAGTTAGAGCATACCTGACTAAAACGTTTATTGTGCCATGAAGAGAAAAGGAAATATAGTGGGCAAAGGTGTCTACTCCGCAGTAATGAGGTCTTTTAGATCTATAGAGCTCTGCCTTGATCAATGGAAAATTAGCTCTGGAAGCATTTAGTGGTATAGTGTACCAGTCAGTCATAGAGACCCCAAGTTATAGCAGGATGATGAGAAGGAAAAACTCACCAGTACTACTGGACAGATTGTTGTGGGTGGTAAAATATGGTCCTTCAGAGGTCCGCAGTCACATTCAGGTTTGAGATGAGAAGCACATTTATTATGCAGCTAGGAAAGCAGAAAGAGGACACTATCAACTCTGGCATGACAAGAGCAAACGTACAGCAGGTATTTCAACTGAGATACAGCAAATACACTAACAATACATCAAAGGAATTACAAGAACAATTAAGATGACCATAAAGCGATTCATATTACATTTGCTTTTATACATCTACCTTAAATAAACCATTTAGCAACTTCTGTGACCCAGCCTATATATTTTCTAATTCTCAGAAATATTTATATTCAAAATATGCTTTAGGCTTTACACTAATAAAAACCTGATTTCTTTGACAAACACAAATTGTTGTCTACTACAGTCCTTCCTTTGCTTATCTGTTAGCATAATCTTGAAACCACTGTGTGCTGTGGATGCTTTTTTTTTTTTTTTTGACCCTCCTGTTTTCTCAAAGTCATTCCAAAGTGCACAGCTCAGTATGGGGCATAATTGATCCCATCATTAGTTTTAACTTTGTAATTCAATATGTAAATGTAACCAGAGATTCATCTCAGTAGGAGCAGGATATAAATATAAGAAGATGATTATGATGATAAAAATTTATCTTTATATTGTATCCATCAGCTCTACATTAAGTTAGTGTATAATCACATAATGTGTTATTTACTTTTCAACATGTATGAAACGAAACTGATATTTTTATCCATCTTGGTCACAGGTTTAAATTAAGGTTATAACCTAGTGCATTAAATAGTGATTTTTAAAATTGAGGTGGTAGTTATCATTGGAATCATACAAATTTGCTAAAGGCATCTAGGGATTTCTCCCTCTCCCGCACCATACAAAGTTAATATAAAATTATTAAAATGTAAAATTTAACATAAAATATTAATACTTTAGAACAATTATACATGTTAATAAAGCAACATGCCTAGTTCAAAATAAAAGCAGAGCTGCATCACTTTTTCAGTTTGGGACCAAAAGTCACTCCATTTAAGTCATGGCTACATTAATTTCAAAAACAAACTTACCTTTGTAAGCAGTTAATTAGCAATCAAACATAAACAACTAAAGAGTATTGATTTACAGTCGGTGACAGAAATCTACTGAAGGTGTATTTCTGTTGCCCTTGAATCTAAAATATCTGTCATACTACCTCCTTGCCTGACTTAAGACTACTTGGACTGTAATTACTGCACATCAGGCCACATTATATGAAATGAAAGACCCTTTATACATTCATCCATCATTAGCAGCTCTGCTTCTCAGTGACATGTAAACCCCTTCCCAAAAGTGGCTTAATCTTCTTAACAAGCATTGCGGATCTTTGTCAAAAAGTAAGAGATGTTGAAGATAAAGAAGGTCAAGCTACATGTAAAATAGAACTAAATAAATGGGTATTCTAATTTGGCAAATGAAAATGCATAGTTACTTCAAATTAGAACTAGTGACTGGTGAAATATATTATTAAATTATTGGACTTAGTCAATTTCCTTGGAATAAATCATGGCCCTGGAATTTTGGATGTGGACTTAATGGACAATGGTTTCCTCAAAAGATGTGTTGAAGTCCTAATTCTTGATACCTGTGAATGTGAGCTGATTTGGAGAGATCTCTGTAGATGTATTCAAGGTCAGATGAAGTTTAATGGAGTAAGGTAGCCTTAATCCAATAACTGGTGACTTCATAAGGAGAGAAAAATCTGGACATAGAGGGACAGCGATGGAGGGAAGAGGCCATGTGGCAAGAGAGGTAGAAATTTGGTGATGCAGTTATAAGCCGAGGAACACCAAGGATGGAAGGCAATCACCAGAAGCTAGGAAGAGGCAAGAAAGCATTCTCCCAAACAGCCTTCACAGGGAGTATTACTCTGCTGACATCTTGATTTCAAATTTCTAGCCTCTATGAGAGAATAAATTTCTGTTGTTTTACGCTACTCATTTTGTGGCATTTTGTTATGGCAGTCTTAGGAAACTAATATATCCATCACTATGAAAACTGAACCCAAACCAAACACAAACGATGAGTCTTAACACTCATGTGTTAGTAGGGTGTCACAGCAAAAAAGCTCTTGTGTTTTGATCCTGCACAACCTCTTTAAAACTGAGAATGCAGACTCTCAGAAGCCTCTATTTTGTAGAGATAAGATCTATAATAAAAATCCTTGTGTGTACAGAATGAGAAAGCACTGAATTTTTACTCTTGACTGAAGTTTGTAAAGCCTCACACGTGACTCTGAAGGACAGAGGGGCAGGGCACTCCTAATCTCTTGCCAGCACTGACCACAGATGTGCTATCTGAAGGCCTCAGCCTCCTCCATACCTGCATTCCATGTGCTTCCAACAATTTGCAACTGATCTGGTAAAGGACAAGTGAGCTTTCTGTATAATTATTTGAGGGTTACCAGATGTAAGAAGAGATGGCAAACATAAACTTAACACCTTTTTTCTTTCTTTCTTTCTTTCTTTCTTTCTTTCTTTCTTTCTTTCTTTCTTTCCTCTTTCTCTCTCTCTCTCTCTCTCTCTCTCTCTCTCTCTCTCTCTCTTCTTTCTTTCTTACCTGTTTTCCATCCAAAAAGAAAGAACTAAGGACTCCAGTAGAATCACAGTGATGAGCTCAACAGAATGTATGTACAGGGAATAACTCTTCATATCTGGGGTTAGAGATTTCAGAGTAGAAGTGCTAAATAAAGCTAGTAAGGGTTTTTTTTTTTTTCAGTTTGCCTGTCACATGGCTCATATCATTGAGGTTTATCGAGTCAGCTGTGAGGTAGAATCCTGCAGGAACATAGGCCAATAACAGAGACTATGAGAAAGTTGGTAACTATATGATCGTCAGTGAAACAGGGACACAGAGTGCAAGAAAATTCTCCTACCCCAAAAGTCTATATTAAGTAATAATGTGCAATGATGCCTTACACCTTTTTTAAAGACTGGAATCCTACAGCTGCTAAATATATTTGGGTGGCCATAGACACCATGACATTGTATGAAGCCAAAAGTGTCAAAACTGAGGATACCATGTTGGAACTGCTGATCATTCTCATCATTCTAAAAGCTGTAAGTCAAATTTGTACAGCAGATCTAGTTTATTCACTGTATTGCTCAGAGATACACTTGAGGACAAGGGATAAAATGTGAAAGCCAAATATAATAATAATAATAATACATAGTTCTCAGCACTATTTATCAAGATTAAAAGTGAACATTTTTTTGCTGTGAACCTTAAACTACTCTAAAAATAAAAAGTCTATTAAAAAACAGCAAATGTCCAGAAAATAGGATATGAAAGAATTTAAAATTTCCTTCCTTCCCTTCACACAAAATCTTAGGTTACTGGTAATGTTCTATTTCTTGATCAGATTCTTGTTACATGGAGCGTTCATTTGTGCAAAATTCATTGAGCTCTACCCTTAGGACATTTAAACTCTCCTGCATGTATGTTATTTTTCAATACAATCTTAAAAATGAAAAAAGCGAACATAATCAGCAACAAAAACAATTTGCTTAAACTTGTCACCATGACATTTTACAGACAAGCATATCAGTAAAAGACACAGCTGAGTTCTTTTCAGTGTCAATAAGTTGCTGAAGACTGAAAATTGTCTTAAAGATAACCCAGATCCCAAATCACCAAAAGTGTAAATACAAAAATCCTCATCAAGAATAAAAATAAACTAGAGCATTGATGAATCCCAGGTCTTCAATAAAATGGCCAATAGAGCCCAGAGATAGGAAACTGTTACCTTCTTTTAAATGTTTTTATGTGTGCTTATGGTTGTGTTTGCAATTTTTTCTAAGAGTAACACATAGGTCATTTTATTATATATACAGAAATTCCCATTTGAGTTAAGAGAACCAGACCTTTATCTACAAAATTCATAAAATACGAACCAGCTTTTCCTGGAAGTGAATTGAAGATTTGGAAATAATTTTAGAGTTTATGACAATTTCCAATAGCACCTAATTTACAGCCAGATCTATGTTTATTGGGAAAAGCTGTCTCAAGTTAGGAAGAAAAAGAAAACGTGAGAGTTTGTATGTGTGTGTGAGTGTGTATGCACGTGTGTGTGTGTGTGTGTGTGTGTGTGTGTGTGTGTGTGTATTTACAGGGAAGAGTTGAGAAAAGAGTTGGGGTACTCTATTGAAAAGAAAGCATTGGAATTTAAGAAGTCAAAGGAGGAAAAATAGGAAATATATTTTCATTTTAATTTGGAGGAAAAGAAGAGAAGTAAGTCATTCTTCCAAAGCAAAACTAAGGGATCTGACTTACAAAAACACTGTTGGTTTACACACCCTTTTATCTCTAACATTTTGTAAGTGCAGGTTGCTGCTTTAATGCAAGCTTTTGCTAAAGCATAAATATTCCTGTTGGAAAGGTATTGCAAACCTTTAAACACTACTGCTGGTGGCCTAATATTCTAATAATGTAGTAGCACTCATGATACCAAAAGTAAATAATTCATAGCCACAATATAGGCTTTCTTTAGTCAAGTTCAAATGAAATATATCACCCTCCTATCCTGGGGAGCTCTACCTGACCAGGGACATTTAACTACAATGAGGAGCAAATTACAACTTGTTTTAAATAGAATGTCAAGGAAATAAACTCTCAACAGAAATGAAAATGTATAAATAGTGGGATCTTGGGATCAGAGAATGTAAACAAGAGAAGGAAGAGAGAATCAATGAACATATTTAGTATGACTGATTGAATTATAAAAATGTAATAAAACAGTTTCATAAATGCTAGAAGATAGTTTACACTATTCCTACTTAGGAGTTTTCTGTTTTTTTCACGTAAGGTTTGCAACAGGAGATAAAACTCTATTTTCTAAGAGTTTACAATCTACAATATGGCAAAAAGTATCATTTCAAGAAGCCACAACTGCTGACTAAAAAGGAAGTATTAAAATGAGTTTTTACCTTTAGTATTTGTGTAAACTTACTTGCATAGTTGATGCAGATTTAGGTATTATAGGATGATCTTTTAAAAAAAAACAATTTAAAAACTATAGAAAGCTTATGAAGGAAATTGAAGAAGATTTAAAGAAATGGAAAGACATTCCCTGCTCATGGATTGGAAAAATAAATATTGTCAAAATGTCAATACTACCCAAAGCTATCTACACATTCAATGCAATCCCAATCAAAATTGCACCAGCATTCTTCTCGAACCTAGAACAAGCAATCCTAAAATTCATATGGAACCACAAAAGGCCCCAAATAGCCAAAGGAATTTTGAAGAAGAAGACCAAAGCAGGAGGCATCACAATCCCAGACTTTAGCCTCTACTACAAAGCTGTCATCATCAAGACAGCATGGTATTGGCACAAAAACAGACACATAGACCAATGGAATAGAATAGAAACCCCAGAACTAGATGCACAAACGTATGGCCAACTCATCTTTGACAAAGCAGGAAAGAACATCCAATGGAAAAAAGACAGCCTCTTTAACAAATGGTGCTGGGAGAACTGGACAGCAACATGCAGAAGGTTGAAACTAGACCACTTTCTCACACCATTCACAAAAATAAACTCCAAATGGATAAAGGACCTAAATGTGAGACAGGAAACCATCAAAACCTTAGAGGAGAAAGCAGGAAAAGACCTCTCTGACCTCAGCCGTAGCAATCTCTTACTCGACACATCCCCAAAGGCAAGGGAATTAAAAGCAAAAGTGAATTACTGGGACCTTATGAAGATAAAAAGCTTCTGCACAGCAAAGGAAACAACCAACAAAACTAAAAGGCAACCAACGGAATGGGAAAAGATATTCGCAAATGACATATCGGACAAAGGGCTAGTATCCAAAATCTATAAAGAGCTCACCAAACTCCACACCCGAAAAACAAATAACCCAGTGAAGAAATGGGCAGAAAACATGAATAGACACTTCTCTAAAGAAGACATCCGGATGGCCAACAGGCACATGAAAAGATGTTCAGCGTCGCTCCTTATCAGGGAAATACAAATCAAAACCACACTCAGGTATCACCTCACGCCAGTCAGAGTGGCCAAAATGAACAAATCAGGAGACTATAGATGCTGGAGAGGATGTGGAGAAACGGGAACCTTCTTTCACTGTTGGTGGGAATGCAAATTGGTGCAGCCGCTCTGGAAAGCAGTGTGGAGGTTCCTCAGAAAATTAAAAATAGACCTACCCTATGACCCAGCAATAGCACTGCTAGGAATTTACCCAAGGGATACAGGAGTACTGATGCATAGGGCCACTTATAACCCAATGTTCATAGCAGCACTCTCAACAATAGCCAAATTATGGAAAGAGCCTAAATGTCCATCAACTGATGAATGGATAAAGAAATTGTGGTTTATATACACAATGGAATATTACGTGGCGATGAGAAAAAAATGAAATATGGCCTTTTGTAGCAACGTGGATGGAACTGGAGAGTGTGATGCTAAGTGAAATAAGCCATACAGAGAAAGACAGATACCATATGGTCTCACTCTTATGTGGATCCTGAGAAACTTAACAGGAACCCATGGGGGAGGGGAAGGAAAAAAAAAAAAAGAGGTTAGAGTGGGAAAGAGCCAAAGCATAAGAGACTGTTAAAAACTGAGAACAAACTGAGAGTTGATGGGGGGTGGGAGGGAGGAGAGAGTGGGTGATGGGTATTGAGGAGGGCACCTTTTGGGATGAGCACTGGGTGTTGTATGGAAACCAATTTGTCAATAAATTTCATATAAAAAAAAACAATTTAGGATATGCACTTAAAATTCAATATTTAACATTAAGAAGACGAGTATATCAGTGATTAAGTTAACTTATTGAGGACCTTCTCTAACCTCAATACTCTGTTAAGTACTTTAGGTGATTAGGTAGAAGTGTCTATTTTTGACCAGGAGCTCAATCACATTGTAGTCTGGCAGTGTGTACAACTTCAGTATGTAGACCTGAAACCACTGGAGAGCATTTAGTCTTTCATTTTGGTATTGACTCAATGTATAGAAAGTATTTTTAAAAAGGAGAGAGAGAATGATTAGTGTCAAGGGAAATTTCAAGGAAGATATGGAACTTAATTTGGTTTTTGAGGGGCAATTAGAATTCAAGGTGGGTACAGTCAAGGGAATAGAGTAAGCAAAATAACAGGTAAGGGGGAAGCATGGCCCTCCCAAGGGACTGCCCACAGCTATGCACGACTAGAGCAGGGGATGTGTGTAGAAAGGAATAACATATACGTCATGTGCTTGGGTTTGGGGCTGATATTTGAGGAAATGAAAACCAGGTCGGGCAAAAGGAAGTGAGGGCTGCATTTATTATCACAGAACTATTATAGGGTGCTGAAGGTGGCATATGATAACAAACTAGTATTTTCAGAAGATGATTCTGGAGGTGGTTTGCAGCCTGCATTATAGGAAAAGTACCTTCTGTTAGGGAGATAAGCCAAGAGATTCTGACTCTAATCTAGTTGAGAGGTGCTAAGAGTTTGCACTTGGGCTGTGAATGATGGATACAAAAACTCAAATCCGAGAGATATTTTAAGGAAAAAATGTCAAGGCTCAGTGATAGGTTGACTATATGAGAGAAAGGTGAAAGACAAGAATAAAAGAAACTGATTTCTAACTTTATTTCCAATGACTGCAAGCATGATGATGCCATGGCTGACAGAAAAGAGAGAGCTGGAATTGGTGCTTTTTGTGAATATAAATAAATCAGCTTAGTCTAGGATTTAGTGAGATTCAGGACCACATGGTTCTGGATGATTTTAGAATATGCAGATACTAGTCTGATTTAGTCTGGGCAACTAGATCCTTCCAGAGGTGAAAGAGAAAGGGCATGAGTAATAATCATGGAGTGCCCTCTGTGAACCAGGGGTTGGATTTTGTGACCCTATGATATTTTGCCTAGATTTCATTATGTTAATAATTGTCAATTACTGAGCACTTATTATGTGTGAGGTCTTGCCCTAAACACACCTACAGAGATTTTTTTTTTTACTCATTTAATTCTTACAACATCCTATAAGGTGCATATCCATTAACTCTATTTTACAAATTAGGAAACTGCCCACAACTTCTTATATATCTAGCCCAAGATTATACAACTGCTATCTTAGTTGTTGGACAGCGACCGTGTTAAGAATCTATCTGATCGGCCTTAGAAGACTCAACCCATTTCTAAAAGTAAACATAAAAGAAATAATGGCATTTGGGAAACCTGTGAAATGAAGTTTCATGCTCTTTGTTTCTCTCTGCAGTCTATTTCCCACAGACTCCGTTCAGGTAAGTCTCCCTAAAACTCAGCATTGATGAGGCCACAACCCATCTCTTTCACAACTTCTGCTAGCTATGTGCTATATTAATAGAACTTTCTGGGAAGCATAGACATAAGAAAGTAGATTCAGTCTGTTTAAAGGCAATGAGTAGTAGTAGGTAAGCACCAGTTAAGAACTGGTATAAAATCAATTTTATACTAAAATCTTTATACAATGGTTCAAGAAGAAACTATAGATGGCAGTAAATATATAAATATTCTGAGGTAAATATGTTCTGTTTAACCTAGGTACAGCATCATTAAATTAATAAATATGTCCTTAAAATTGCTCATAATTAAAAATCTAAAAGTGCAGAAAAGGCTGAACTTACTTTTGAGAGGGCTACATATTCTTTTGGATAGATGACAACTTTTTTTTAAAAATTGTGGAATTTTGTTTCATAAACCAAATACCCGAATAACCTTTAGTGATCATGGTGTGTGAAAAATAAGGCTGAGGTTCTCCAGAAGCCTCAGGACTTAGCAGAGCTTAGTGAGAGGGCACCATTTTTTTTTTTTTTTTTACTCTGCCTTTAACCCCTCACTGCTCCTTTATTTCTTAAGTAGAACTAAAGGATTTTTTTTTTCATTTTATTTATTTTAGAGAGATAGAGATCAGGGGGAGAGGGGAAAAATGAGAGAGAGAGAGAATCCCAAGCAGGTTCTATGCTCAGCACAGAGCCCGACTCCGGGTCTGATCCCATGACCCTGGGATCACAACCTGAGTCAAAATCAAGAGTGGGACACTCAACCTATTGAGACACCCAAGTGACCCAGAAGTAAAGGATTTGAAGACATTTATAGGTTATATTGTGCCCTGCCAGAGTGACAAAGTAATCTTCATATATGCACTGATCTTTACTTAAGATGTCAGGGGTTTATTGTCTGAATTGATTTGGACATGAAATCCTGAGACTTGAAAAAGTATATAGTTTCTTCAGAGGGAACACCCTCTTTCCTACAAAAGCAAGGCCCAATTTCTTACAAGATTGGGGCCAACATTCAGATCAAATGTAAATGTGTGACTAATAAGCGGTTGGGGTAGCAATGTAGATTTGTGGAGCCATAGATGAGAGGGACATTAAAACATAAGGAAAAAAGGCAGGGAAACAAAATGGGATATAAAACAAGAAAATAATTTCAAGATTCATGAAATAGAAATAACAGACTATTTCCAATGGTAACTTTGATATGAGTCATTTCCATAGAATGGAAAGGAGAGGACACTTCATGGAGATTAAAAAATGAAAGGAAGAAATGAGCTAAATAAAGAAAATTCCAGAAGCTCAAAAGCTTTTGTATTAGCAATGCATATTTTATATTTAGCAATGCATGTTTAAGATGAGTACACATTTAAAAGATATTAATTTAAATAAATTAAAAAAGAGAAGAAAAACAAACCTAAGACCTTACATTTGAAATTTATGAAGAATG
Organism: Felis catus; assembly: GCF_018350175.1. Lineage (NCBI taxonomy): Eukaryota > Metazoa > Chordata > Mammalia > Carnivora > Felidae > Felis > Felis catus. Next base: position 107,680,342 of record NC_058369.1, read on the forward strand.
AGGAAATAACTTGAAATATAAAGAAGAAATAAATTCTGACACTGTCCCAATTCAGTTTATTTTATTTTTTTTCTATATTAAAAATTTTTTTTAATATTTATTTATTTTGGAGAGAGAGACAGAATGTAAGTGGGTTAGGGGAAGAGAGAGAGGGAGACACAGAATCCAAAGCAGGCTCCAAGCTCTGAGCTGTCAGCACAGAGCCCAACATGGGGCTCGAACTCATGAGCTGTGAGATAATGACCCGAGCCGAAGTCGGACGCTCAACCGACTAGGCCACCCAGGCACCCCTAATTCAGTTTAAGTCAAGATATAACTAATGAAAGATGCACTATTAAGGGAAAAATAATCAAAACAGGCTTCTATAAGATCTGAACCAAAAACTGCATATTTTATAGATGCTTAGCAAACAAAAATTATTATATAATGTGCACAAATTTTCTAAAACGAAATAGTGTGGTCTTCTTAAAACTGAGGATTTAACATGTTTAAGTAATCCATATGAGTAATTTAAATCATTGTTACACATTTTATTATAATAACCAAACACTTCAAAAGTATAAAACTGTCTTTCATAATTGAGGAAATTTCAAATGTAAATGTAATTTAACTGAGTAATAGCTGAAAATGATTGAAGAAAATGTGTTCATTTAAAAAAGTACGTAATTGTATTTTTGAAATGCAAGTCACAGTTTGTTTTTCTCATTATCCTGTGTGTTATGCATATGTGTGCTTAAGAAAAATCATAAATGGTTTGTGGGGTATGGTGATCAGGGGCACTACAGAAAAATGTACTTAACTGGAACAGTGCCCTCTACTGTTTTAGTTGCACAAAAGCAAGAACAATTTCTCCTCTAACAAGAGCACTCATGCATTAGCTGGAAAAACAAAATCAAAATGTTATGTGTGGGAGGGGAAACAATTCCATAAATATTTTTGTACTATGCCATCAAAATGGCATTCTATCTAATTCTCAGAAATCATGTTTTAATGTTTATTTATTTATTTATTTTGAGAGAGAGAAAGAGCACTCACAAGTGTAAGCTGGGGAGGGGCAGAGAGACAGGGAGAGAGAGACAGAGTCCCAAGCAGTCTTTTCACTGTCAGCAGAGAGCCCAGTGTGGGACTTGATCTCCCGAATTGTGAGAAATCAAGAGTCGGATGCTTAAATGACTGAGCCACCTAGGCACCCCACTAATTTTCAAAAATTAAGCACAAAAATAGTATCAATATCATCTAAAATCATTTATTCCAGAATTTATTTGAACCAGGTTTTCATAATTATACAAACCAAGTAGAATCCTAAAAGTTCCCAGAAAAGACCAATTTACCTCTTCTTTGTCAACTCTCAGTATCATTATAATGACTAGAGTTTACATCTATAAATATTATATGTAAATGCCACATGTAAAACTGTATCCCTCAAATCATGATATAAGTGAAGAAACAAGGCAACACATATTGTGAAGAAGCACGAAATAAGTTCTTAGAAGCATCGAGAACTAAAATATCGACCCACTTGCATGTCTACCTGGCCATGTGGTCAACATCAATTTGCTATGTTTCTTGGTCTTGGATCTTCATTATATAATTAAGTTTTTTTCATCTTTTTACCTTTTTTAAGCCCATAGATTCTGTGATTAAAATACATTTACAACATGTAAAACAAATTTCTTCCAAAATAGCACTGGGGATGGAGGGAGAGCGGAGTTCTACACAGACTATACCCAACACACAGTGCCCACCCCTAGCCATGGCTTTTCATTACCTTCCTGGTAACCCCCAGAGCTCCCTGGAACATAGCTGGAATCTACATAATGGTAAATTCTCTAAGAATGTCAGTAGTTCTAAAATTCTGGATTCTATGAGGACAAATCTGACTCTGACACTTATCCCTTTGAGAGCCACATGGGATAAGAAGCTTCCATGGTTTTATGCTAAGTTAGTCTAAAATTCTGGATCATCATCCAGGATAAAATTCTTGGAGTGTCGTCATTTTGAGTGAATGCTAGAGATTTGTTTTCCGATGTTACTCACTGTGATCTGACACCAAACACAATGCAGTCCTGTCAGACCCTGGTAACATTTAACCGTCTTGTGGCACTTATCACACTTGGTTGGGCAGTTACCTTCAACCCAGTAATGGTGCATGACCTAGAATAAGAAAAGAACATTGTGATTAAGAGGAGGCATACCTCAACATCACCCTAAGAGAGCAAGTACAGCTACACACTTACATCAGTGTTCTTCTTGGACTTCACATACGTCTTGATGCAAGAAGGCGGCGCTCTAGCCACACAACGTTCATGCACTGTGTACTTGCAAACTGAAAAGAAACACGTATACACATTCAGAGTTAATGCTGGTCCCGAGTGCAATTGTATAGGGAAAGAACGACATTAACAGAACCTCATTCTACATCCACTGCTCCCTAATCAATCCAATCAGCTACATCAAGAAAAAGTCTAAGTTGACTGTTTTTACCATGGAATACAAAAGGCCAATTAGTACAGGAAATATTATGCATGTGAAAAACCAAGACTCCTCTGTCATGGCATAGCAGGAAATGCTTAATTAAATCAGGCCTCACTCAAATTTTTCACAATAATTCCCAGATGACAGAAATATTAAAGACAAATTGATGACTGCCAAATGGCTTGGTGTCATTTGCTAGAAGGAAGAGATCTATATTTTACAAAGTATAGGCATGAGAGCAGCTGGAGGGCATGGAAATAAAAGCCCACGAGTTTATGCTATTTTCTCTATTGATTTATCTAAACCTTAAATGGCTGATTAGTCCATTTCCAGAGAATAGATTTCATCATACATGCCAGGCCTTCAGAATAAGTTTATCCCTCACTTGCCATCATGGCACTGCTTGTCCAAAAGGAACAACCTATTCTAAAAGAGCTCTAAATGTATAAATATAGAGAATAGAAACTAAATAAAAAATTACTGTGTAGTCCTCTCAATAAGGCAAAAACAAACCACTACGTAGAATTGGAATGAACAATACTAAATTCACATATTTATATAGTAAAACTGTTTTAAAATATCCACAATTTTTATTTCCTTTGGTGACTTTGAAGACAAAATCACACTTTTTCTTCTTTTCCATATTGGTAACAATGTTGAGTATTACATTTGTCACACTGCTCAGTTAAAATTTGTGAGCAAAATTCTCACTCTCTCTTTGACAGCACTCACAATGAATTATCATCTTGTTTCATATGCTCCCATCAGTAGAATCTACCATGAAAAATCCTTTTCCTTAAAAGTAACAAAGTTTAGGGGCACTTTGTTGGCTCAGTCAGTTAAGCATCAGGCTCTTGACTTCGGCTCAGGTCATGATCTCACAGTTCATGAGTTTGAGAGCCCCGTATCGGGCTCCAAACTGACAGTGTGGAGCCTACTTGGGATTCAGTCTGTCTCCTCTCTCTCTTCCTCTCTACCACGCATGCTCTCTTTCTCTCTCAAAACAAATAAGTGAACTTTAAAAAAATAAAGTTTAAAAACAGATTACTTCCTTTGTACATAAAGTATGTTCTAGCATAACTAGCCTCTCAAATGTGGCCACTAGAAACTGCCCTCTGAAGTGACATAAGCCAATTTCACATAACTTTATTAATATCACTTAAACGTGGCATTAAAACATGGTTTTTATGTCAAATGGGACACGTAAGAGGAAGTCAGTTCTCAGATATAGCACCAAAGATGCTGCTACCTAAAAATAGTATCGGAAGCCAGCAGGGCTGTATGGAAGCCAAGTAAGAAATTAGATTTAATATACATGCACCAAAAAATGGAATGTGTTTAATAAACTTGACAGTTTCTGGGATACCTGTGTGGCTCAGTTGGTTGAGCATCCAACTCTTGATTTTGGTTCAGGTCATGATCTCGCTGTTAATGGGTTCAAGCCCCATATTGGGCTCTGCACTGATAGCATGGAGCTGCTTGGGATTCTCTCTCTCCCTCTCTCACTCTGTTCCCCCATCCCTGGTCACATGCTAGCTCTCTCTCTCTGGCTCTCTCTCTCTCAAAAATAAATAAATAAACATAAAAAAGTACTTGACAGTTTTCAGTAACTCCATACATAGCAGAAAAGGAGATGGTTGGACAAATTGTTGGACGAAGAGAATGGCATATTTATGATTAGGACACACTATTCCTCTGTTTTAACAGGGACAAAAGAAAATGTAAACATTTCTCAGGCATAAATATTGTGTATTTAAAAATATTTAGGTGACTTGTTAATAAATTCTTATCTATACTACCAGAAAACTCTAACGGGCAGTACTCACTCAACAGAAAAAAACGGAAATTGTAAGGTAAGTGTACTGAAACGGAAATAATGGCCACAACTCATGAAGTGGCAACCCTTTGGTTCCCAATATCCATTAATCATATTTGAAGGTTTTCCTCATGCTAGCATTAAAAATTACTTTCCTGAGCTTTAAGATTAGTTTCTATCCTTAATTTGAGTGCAAATTAGTAATCAATTAATTTAGTTGTTTTTAAAAGACCTAAAAGAAATGTGTCATGATAGGAAGACAATGTGAATTAAGTGGCTAACTTGGAAAAAAAGGGCAAATATGAGTAATATAAAAATATGAGAAGCCAGTGGGAATTTTCATAATCGTCCCAGAAGAAATGGGAATCATACATAAATCAAACTACAATGGAAAGAAAATGGCTACTCAATTGGAAAATGTCCTTTGTTCTTTTCCAAGGGGAAGGTTTCTCAAAAGTGAAGAAAGATAAAACCAGAGAGACCTAAACATTTAGGAACATATTGCAGGGAAACATGAATCCTAGGTACAGGAAAGGTCAGAATCATTTCTTAGGTCTCCATCTACAAATAGGACTATTCCATGAAATCAACCTTTCCTCCAGGTGATGACGTCCAGGCAAAGTAAATATACTCACAGGAACAGCAGAGGCCCTGCTTCCCCACACCAATCAGCATGTTCAGGCAAAGATTGCAGTAGGCAGGTTTGTTAAAGTGTTTGAGTCGCCACACATGCTGTCCGTCATCCTTCACGTTCTGCGCAGGACGCAAAAGAAACAGATTTCACTTAATGAAATAAACAGTGGAATATGCAAGTGCCAATAAAATTCAGAGCTGGACTGAGGCATTTGAAGACAATCTGTTATTTCATCCCTGACTTTCTCCAAGATCGCCCAAGAGTCTAGAAAAACACATGTGCTCTAGTGGAATGAGATCCGCTAACACATCTCGGATACTATAGCAACGCACACATTCTTGTCTAATGTCAACAGTTCAACAGCATGTCCCAAACCATCATAATGACCTGGCAAACCGAGCACTCCCTAAGAAAGGGGACATGCTTGCCTCGCCTTTGAAAATTTTATCCTTAGAACAATTCCAGAAAGAAGTAAATGAATAAATAAAGAGAAAACGCTCTTCTTGAGTGGAAAAGCCTGACAAATACAAACTTGGAAAGAATGTTAACACTTGCTTAGTAGTAGGAATATTCAAATTTCATGATAGGGGGTCTTAAAGGAGGCAGAGGAATGGGATGGAATGGGGTGGGAAAGAACAATTACTTAAAGGTAAGATATTGGTGTTATTTTAAGACTTCAGTTGAGGACTACTTACACCTTATAATTTACATTAGTGTATTTTTGTATGTCACAGCTAGCAAAATTTAAAAGATAAACTTTTTTAAGGACTTAATTATATTATCATCGGACTTAATTATATTATTATCTTGTTTATTCCTCTTCCATAAAATATGAGTGATTTTGATCTCATAGAAAGGTGCTAAAATATTAAAACTGTATTATGGTATTTATTTATAACAAGCACTATAGTTATTTGCTATAATAATCTTAAGTTTGAGTTAAATCACATTTTTCATAACAATTATAATTATGATGTATTCTTCTAAGTAAAGCTATATAATATCATAATAGCTATTTCTCTAATAGGTATTTAATTACATCTATATTGTTCAGACTGAAGTAAAATGAAATACTAAGATGCTCCTGAATCTCTTGAATTCCTTACAAGAAGGTCAAGATACTAAATGAAATTATTAAATACCATTACTGTTGTTACTATCATTTTCTGTCCTTGTAGACCATGTACACCATTCACCAAATTCTATCAAACACAGATTAATTTTAGACATCACTTATTCAATGGCAACCATTATAGGACATGATATTTCACGTTAGCCTAGTTATTATATTTTTCAGAACACATTCACCTAATAAAACTTTTTGATCACCTACTGTGTGCTGTGACATGAATACATTTTCCATAGAGGTGGGACAATATAAACATGTCCAGATCGTTTCATTTTTCTTTATACTAAAATATTAACAATAATGCTTCCTGACCACCTTTTTTTACTTCCAGTGATGAGATAAACATCAGATTTAAAATACTTGATTAAATCCATAGTAACTAACTCTTCCATTAGAACCAGAAATGTCAAATTTGCATCATAATATGAAACATTAATGAAAATGTTTCCTGGGAGATAATTCTCCATGGGTGTCTTGAATTTCTGCACATTTTGTAAGCAGAAGAACTGTCATTTTTTCCAGGTTATCTTTTTAAAGATATTTGAAAAACAGGTAGCCTTGGACAATAGAGATGGATCTGCCTACAGAGCAGAGGGCAGTTTTACTTACTGTCCAGTATAATAAAAATAATCTCTCTCTTCTAAGAAAAGGTTAAGCAGGTTTGTTTATTGCACATTATAAAAGATTTAGTTTCCCCGAGCCAGGGGATCCAAGCTCTGAGGCTGTGCACAGTGATTCCTTGTGACATGCTCCATCACCTGTGTGAGACTATAGGCCAAGAGAACTGGCTCAAACATGCAGCTCCTACCTCTTGCTGTCCTATAAATAAATGTCCTTTGTTTCTGACCCAGGTGTCTCATGTCCTCTGCCAGCATACATGAAACTTGAACAAGCTAACTTGCTAATGTGCAAGTAGGGAACTTCTTAGGCCCTTCACAGTTCTGGACAATGTTTAGTTTTTTTTTGTTTTTTGTTTGTTTGTTTTGACAAACAAGCTCTCAACAAAAGCAGTTATGCTAAGGGTGTTGTGGAGAGGACATCAGAAAACACTGGTGTTTTAATTTTCTTCCACAACTTAAGAAATAGTTTTTATAGTGGTGCCTGAGTGGCTCAGTCAGTTAAGTGCCCAACTCTTGATTTCGGCTCAGGTCATGATCCTATGGTTTCATGAGCTCAAGCCCTGTGTGGTGCTCTGCACTGAGAGTGGAGATTGAGATTCTCTCTCTGCCCCTCCCGGCTCATGCTCTCTCTGTCTCTCTCAAAATAAATAAAATAAAATAAAATAAAATAAGAAATAGTGTTTATAGTACTTTCTGAATCCAGTTCTAATTTGTTTGAGTCATGAGATTTCTAGTGTTGTTATTATATGAATGGAACATTTTATATATTTGTTTAGCATTGCTATGTTTTTCAAACTGTCTGTATTTTAAAATTTCTATTCCTTAAAATAAGAATAAAACATCCTGAGTGAAAAGTTTAAGTGAGGGGGTTGTTAATTTAATAGATAGATACAGATACAGATATAGATATAGATATAGATATAGATATAGATATAGATATAGATATAGATACAGATATAGATATAGACATATAGGTATAGATAGGTAGATAGAAATAATACATAGATATAGATAAAATCAGGTTAAACAAACATTCTTAAGTGAAAAGAGGAAAGAAAAAATATGGAATTTTCATATGTATTACTGTTCTTATAATCCTTGTCATTTTATTTTTAAATGAATGTCCATTACATGTGAATAAGCCTCATCTTGTTGAAGAGCACATATGGACTAAGTTAGCTGGCATTTTCCTTATCAAAAAATAAACAAGTCTGAACGTGGGTGTTCTGTCAATCAGAACACTTAGCCATGTTACAGGCTGTAACTGATGTACAAATCCATTACCCAGACATAAAATACTTTACCAAAAAACAAATTAAATAGCTTTATAGCTCTTAACCGGATACATTGCCAAAATATGCAAAGGATGAAATATGTATGTGACTTCAAGAGAAGAAATTGAAACCAGGAGCCAACTATTTCTCAGCAGTGCAAATTATACTCCAGCCCTCTGTATTTTCATGTCTTGTCTTGTTTGTCTTATTAAACTTAGTGGGGGACAGGGAGAATCTGTCCCTTATTATATTCTATCAGCCAGTAGAGCATGTCCCTAATAGTACTTCTCTTGCAAATAAATATTTATTGTCATAGAAAGGAATTCATCTTTTTAAACAAGAAATGAAGAGAAAAATCCACAAGGCTTGATTCCTGGCCTACTATGAAAATGTGGATAAGCCATTTCACCTCTCTTCCTATTTTCGTCTCTAATAAAATGGAAACACCTACTTTCCTCTCCCAGGCTGTGGTGTGAGGTTTCATTATACAATACCTGTGAAGTCAATTTAGCTCCTCAGAAGATTGGTGTTATATAAACAGCAAATATTATTACTATCATTGGGTTGAGTTGTAACATCCCAATGTTTTAGCCAAAAGACTTGAGAAGGATGTTTGTAGGTTTACTATACTTTGTTTCATAAAAAAATCTGTTCTGTTTTTCATTACCAGACATCACTTTTAGTAGAAATTTCCTCCTGATATTTACAAAACACTGTATTTTATAAGTGAAGTGGTTCAGTTCTGTGAACTGATTATGACAGAGAACTACTTAATGAAACAGAGGCAAGTTCACACAGAGAAAGAGCCCTAAATTCCTCCTCCCTTTTTACTCCCTAGAAGTCAAAAGGAGGTTTCAAAGGCAAGAATGCCCCTTGGAAATTTTTGGAAGCTATTTCATGACCCTAATGATTTCTAAAGTTTTAGTTTTCCCCTAAATGCATCCAAGATCACATATCATGTTCAAGTGAACTAGGGCTACTATAAATAATCTCATTTTTTCAAAAGACCTGAAGGAGAAAATTTACTAATGCCATAGCCAAAATGCCCCTAATCCCCATACCGGGCCACATCCCTATCTGTTTCAGCTGACTTCACTTAAGACACTTTTAAGAGCAAATGTTACAAATTAATTCCAACTCATTAAATAATAATGACCATTCAATTACCTTCCTTTTCTGCTCAAGGTCTCCAAAAAGATATAACAATATGTAAGAAAATGCTCTTTAAGACAGAAAGATGAGTTACATCAGATCTGGGCAAAGAGAATGCAGAGAGACAGTTTAAAATTCTGAGTAGAGTTGCAATCAACTGCTTATCTCCAGACCCCATTTTTAAAAGCCAGGCTCAGGACCTGCCATTCTTGGGTTCAAGTGCAAATCCAAGAGCACATCACAGCACCGAGCTGGCGTCCTTGAACGACCCAACTTGGAATCTCAAGAATTGTTGCATTTATCCAGCTTCATAATTCCTTTCTAGATTGAGCAATGTATAAACAGCAGAACAACAGCTCAACCAAATTAAATTTAAAAAATAGAGTGTGAAGCATTAGTTTTCCAAATATAGCTTAGTCTATTAAGAATGCATCATCTTCGGCTCTCCATTATACTCAGAAATTTCATCAGGAAATAGACTTCATCAGAAATCAGGAGGCACACCAAGTGGTTACTTTTACTTTGCTGAGTCAGCTGAAAATATGTGTCCTAAGACATTCTGATCAACAGCAAAGTTTAAATGATGTATAGTATTTAAAGTCCAGGATTCTGAGAACACATAAAATGAAATGAAAACATATATCCACTCAAAAGCCATACATGCCAGATGTGGGCACTACAATCCAAGACTAAGAAGTTAAGGTATTCTTATCTTAAGCCAGGCTCCTACTTAAATGTGTATTTCTGTTTTTATGATAATATGAATTCAGGAATTTTCTTTGAAAAACCTAATAATGATCCAAGATTACAGATTTTAGGAATTGCAGCACTATGAATTATCTTGTTTATCTAAAAAAAAAAAAAAAGAATAACTGAGTTGAAAGAATATTTGAAAAGGAAAGGGATATTGTTGCCTAGTTTCTTTTTATGTATCTAGAGAGAATGACTGGCTGGCACAAAAATGACCTAGTTAGTTAGTAACAGAGCCAAGGTAAAGATCAATTTGATGAAGTTCACTGCTACCGTACTATCTCTTCATTAGTCCACATGTCTTGTTGGGGTTGTCTAACTGAGCTAAATAAAAAGATATTAGATTCCTTTCTCCTAAATGACTAAATATAAATTAATACTCTTTCTGTTTCTAATATGACAGATAAGCGACAGAATAAATCATGGGTCAGAAAACTATGGCCTGTGGGTAAAATCTGACTAGCAAGCTGTTTTTGTAAATAAGGTTTTCCTGGAACACAGCTTTGCTCTTTCCTTTACTTAGTTCCTGTGATTACTTCTGTGCCAGCCATATGGTGGAAATGAGCAACTGCAACAAAGACCTTATAAATAAATGACTCTGCTTCAGGTATAATAAAAATCACAAGTGCCACCCAAACTCTCAGTTTTCCTTCAGATGTAACAGACTGTACCATTTCATACTGGGTTTGCTAAGTTTCATGGCCTTCTTTTTTTTTTAATTTTTAATTTTTTTTTTACATTTATTCATTTTTGCGAGACAGAGAGAGACAGAGCACAAGCAGGGGAGGGACAGAGAGAGAGGGAGACACAGAATCCGAAGCAGGCTCCAGGCTCTGAGCTGTCAGCACAGAGCCTGACGCGGGACTCGAACTCAAAAGCTGTGAGATCATGACCTAAGCCGAAGTCAGATGCTTAACTGACTGAGCCACCCAGGCGCCCCTCATGGACTTCTTATAATAGAAAAGAAATGACTCTTACTCTCTAGCATTTGATATAGAATCAGGTTCTGATAAACTACATTTGTGATTTTGCTGCCAAAACACATAGTACTTGAAATAGAGTAAATATTTAAAGTCTATTGATGGAGAAAAATAAACTACCATGAAATCACAACTGTTCTGCTTTGCATTAGAAGTAAGGATTTCTCTCCCAGGACAATGTTCTTATCTGTGTAATTTGGCTAGTACACCACAGTCACTTTCAAATGCACTGTGGTATTTAACAAGCACTATCAATTAGAATCTACTCCCTGAGCTCATAATTGACAGAAGACAAGAATGTATAGGACAACATAACAAGACTGGCTGCACAATAAATGGCTGGATTCAACCTAAAGCTTCTAGATTTCCAATTTGATTAGCAAAAGGGGGGGGGCTTGGGGGGGGTGGAAGGGGGAAATGGCATCATGAATCAAATTCTCTACAGGTAATAACATAACACATTAACTGCCTACAGAAAAGGAAATAAATCTCAATTACTAAAAAAAGGCCCTCATCACTCAGTTGTCATTGTGTCATTCCTGCTTTGTATAACACTTTCCATGCTTCGGAATTAAAAAGCTGTTTCTAACAAATAAATGCTCTGCTTTGTGATCATAATTACATGGCTTATACATTTTATTAAAAGACAATTTAAAACATTATTGGCTTATTCTTTTTTTAAAAAGCAAAGGAAAAGGGATATTACTCTCAGAATTCTTTATAGAGGAAAAATTCCATCTCCTATTTAAGTTGATCAGTAAGTGTTAAACGATGTAGCCGTGCCATCTAGTGGCTTTCACTGGAAACACAATTTTGCAACATAGGTCTGGTTACTACTTTGAAACCCTAAATGGATTTCTCCTGTTAAACTCCAAAAACATCTCATATTACTAAAAACACAAAATATAAATGTAAGAACATGATTATAAAGTATATTAGGTATGCTTAGCCCGATAGAAATTCATGACAAAGAATTTTCATTCAGTTGAAATAAATTTACTGCTACATTAGAAACCGATGAAGTATTGTATTTGTTTAAAATAATTTGAATTAAATCTATCAGGACTTCTGGATTGTATTTACCCATGCTATTTTCACAACCTTATAAATAATATATATATATATATATATATATATATATAATTATTAAAAATCTAAACAACTGTTTCCTTAGAAGAACATCATTTCAAAATCTTTATGTAATATTTTAAAAATAGATGACTAAGTGTGCATTTCTGCATTTTGCTGTCCAGCATACCAAATACCAAATAGTGTACTTACTCATTCCCATACATTCTCTCATACTAAAATTTCCATAAATATTTAGAATAAATGTATTTGTAGCTTTAAAAATATAAAATTCTCTTTGAGGGAAATGTTATTATCAGAACTTCTTGATTAGCATATGACAACTTTTTCTGTTTAAAGTATATCTTACTCCTTAAAATGTTAACTTTTGTTAATTTTCTTTTTGTTTTCTCCTGATTTATTTACATATAGTTTAATCAGGTGTATTAAACAATTAAACAAATATTTAAAATATAGAGATATATAACAGGTTCTTACCAAAAGATAACAGGTTATGTATTGTATGAGAACATCAGATATAAGAAAAAACTCCCTCATTAATTTTCAAAAGGTAGAAATATATATCTATTAACAATAAGATCTACTTTGTTTTAATAAATTATTTACTTTAAGGATAACTTCCTTGTATATCATCTATTAGCAATTTTTCTTTGCCTTCCTATGACCATATCTAAAATCCTATGGGCCTCATGAGGGGTAAGCTTAACCTAAATGTGAAAGAATTTGAACATTCAGGTGAAAAAGAGAGAAATGCTACTTTCCTAAAGCCCACATATATATTCCCACACCCATATGTAAAAGTGTACAAACATATTTGTGTATATTCTCATATGTCTTACAAATACAGACTGTAAGATTTCACGAGGGCTTTAAAAAATTTGGTCTCTTCTCATAAATATGGAGAACAAAAAGAGGGTTACTAGAGGGGATATGGGAAGGGAGATGAGCTACATGGGTAAGGGGCATTAAGGAATCTACTCCTGAAATCATCGTTGCACTACATGCTAACTAATTAGGGTGTAGATTTAAAAAAATAAAATTTAAAAAAAAATTGGTCTCTTGAGTAACTGTGGTATAGTCTTGAATCTGCAACATTGTTAGCTCTGGTAATAAATAAGTATGAGAAGTTTTGGAGTCAGCAGCAAAGTGGTGGACGTGATGTTCTTGCATTTCAAAATTCTAAATATTTTATGTGTTATGGTGGTTTCCATAAGTAATGTTCTTTAAATCTTAGTATACATTTTATTATATGCACGTTAGAATTAATTCTTTTCATTAATGCTACATACAAAAATCCAATAGTGACTCATTGACTTTGATTACTGAAATTGACATCAAGACCCGGCAGCAAGATTCAGTTTCAAACTCACTGTTATATCCCATTCTAAACTTAAGTTCATTTATTTTCTGGCAAACCACTTTTTAATTACCACTGGAAGCAATGATGTAAGAAAACTTTTGATAGGCTTAGAATGAAAAGCTGGCTGATCTGATGATACGTAAGAAAAAATTATGTTTCATATATACTCTTAACTACCTCAGTATATAATTGGCTTCTCCAAGTATTGGTTATCAATAAAATAGATTTTCTTCATGGGAATGGTGATTATGGAATGAGAAGGAGCACCACAAGAACCACAGACTGTAATAATATTGGGGAGTTTCTTGCAGTAAATAAAATGAGAAGGTCAATATTTTTTTTTCAAACTAGATCATATTTTAAATAGAGAAAAAAAGAAATTATGTATTAAATAATAAAGCAATACCTAAAATGAATCAATGTGTTTGTGGCAAGTATTAATCACAACTTATTATGACACTGCACTGTGGTATACTTATTAAAAGGTCCAGGCACTCACTACATGCTTAATGACAGAAAATGGCCAAATCGATTTATAATCAAAATGTGTAATGGAGCACCCCACTGACTTACCACCAGGCCACCCTCTTTGTGTAAATGCTTACATTTTCCAAGCCCAGGAGCACAAGAAGTGGAATTGTTGTCATTCCTCCTTGGATCCATTCCTCCAGAGAGACTGTTCCATCATGATCATAGTCTATTTCTTCCATCATTTCATGGAGGATCTGGAGTAGAAGAGATGAGGGAAAGCTTGCAGTGAATCAATAAAATACATTTCAAAAGAAAGAATAAAGCATTGCAATGAATTAGCTAAAACAAACTGACCAGCAACTAATTGCAGAGTAGAGATAAATACCTAGGTAAGTTGGTACAATGTTAATCCAAAAACTGTGGATATCGTGGCTTTGTTATGATTTCCGGAACTTGACCACCTATGATGTTCAACTTGTAGGAATAACTGCTTAACTTTTTAATACTTTCTCAGTGAATGATACAGCTAAAACAAGAGGGTATCTTTAATTTAAGGGTGAAAGTGGTCTTTAATTGCTTTCTCTAGATTTTTAAAATTCATGTATATGCCAGAAAATGTCTGAACAAATTAACTTCATGGCAAAGAGCTGAAGTAATTCTTTGCTAAGTGGTAAGGGGTGGAGGAATTAAGTTGCTTTTAATTGTCCATCAGAACTTAATAAATCCAAGAAGTTAAACCATCAAGTCATTTTTGATTAGGTTTCTTTTCTAAAGTTGACTTGTATAGAATGTCTCAAAATGTTCTCTGCAGTGTTTGTTGGTAATACAACTATCTCTTTTACATTGGTAATATCAGTATTTAATCCAATGTGTTTAATAAGTATGTTAATATACTGTAAGCTTTTTCAAAGAGCATCCAGAATGTATACTAAGTATCACATAGGGGCTGTTAATATTACATTAGCAGAAAGTATATGTGTGTTCCAAACATATTACCCTTGCTTTCTGGGGAGATGAAGTATTTCCATCTAATAGCACCAAAATGCTAATACAGAAATTTTAATCGATTCAGAAAAAAAAAAGATACACGGAGAGCACTAGAACAAAAATTTGAAAGATGCAATAAATGAAATACTTGATATGTTGATACAGTGTTTTTTGCCTAAAAACTCCTGAACTTAGTTGATTGGTGTGGTTCCTCATGAAGTATTTGAAAATCAGGTTATTTTCCTTCATACACACCTAAAGGTAGGTATTGAGAAACAAGAGACTTTTTGGAACAAATGGTGCTGAAATAATCATTTTATTATTCTCCAAATGAAAAACAGGGGAAATTATTTAGAATTTAGCAAAAAGGTAGAAGATACTGTTAAAATCTCCTGCCCCTTGAACGTACTTTGATGAACTAGTAGAAACAATAAATAAGAAGAAAACTAAAACACAGAGCATTGTTTCAGGTGGTTGTACCTCATACATCTAATGTTAGAGCCCGGGTTCATTTTTTAAAAACCTTTTCCAAGGACGTCTCAATATTCCCCATTAACTGCCATGAACCTCAAATGTTCAATTGTTTTTATTCATATGTGTAAACTTATCAGGTGTCTGACAATGTGTACAAATGTACACACTGGTTTAAAACAGGCAGAGTTGCCGAATCATTAGGCAGAATGAGGCATGCGGTTCCCCATGATGGCAAACACACTGCACAAGGTAAGTCATTTTATCTTCACTTTCTACTATTTATACTACTCACAGAGGTGACCGATTTATCAGTGTGTGCTGCAAATGACAAATAATGCCATACAGTTTATTATTTATATTTTCTAGTAGGGATCTGTCATAATTAGACGGCCCAGCCACCAACTGTTCCCTTCCTCAAATCATCCACATTTCCCTTTTACTCAAATGTACAGCCTGCCAATATTTTGGGGGAGAGAAAGCAGTAGTGCCGCCTTCAGCTTTAAAACCTAATATAAAAAACATCTTCCTTTTTTCCATGGCTCCAGTGAGGACAAGAGACTTGACTGAAAGATGTACCATATTTACAGGTATTAAGGTGAGTAGGATGGACAAAGCTGTTTTAGATGAACATAACCCCAAAGGACAAAAGAACTTAAAAGTCCCTTCATTTCAGTGAAAATAGTACTAAGATGAATCAAGCAGTATTCTTAGAATTAAATGCCATTCTTTTATTATTGAATATAAAAACTGCAACCTTGTTCATGATATCTGCTATGCATCATGTGCACAGCATGTGTATTTCCACATCCCTCAAAAAAGAAAAACCAGTTGACTTAAAACTTGGAAACATCAATCCCAGTAAGAATGGTGCCCTCCTTTATAGGTGACATTGCATATAATTTTGTTGTAATTTACTGGCGTTAGTTTCCAAAGCAAAGGGAATGCTATCTCAGCTCTCCTATCATATAATCATGTCATTATCATGCCGTTATAAGGCTTTTAAAATTCATATAAAATGCAAGCCATTAAAATAAATTGATTTCTATTTGCTTAACTCATTTATAATTTTCTCGACTTAGTTGGTTTCAAGAACAAACTAAAGTCAATAACATACTTATCAACTCTCCCCAAAATATTACTTGTAGCAAAAGTCACAGATTCTAATCAAGTATGTTTTAATATACATTTGAATAATGCTGTAAAAATAAGGGTTTTTTTTCATTTTTTTAACATTTTATTTATTTTTGAGACAGGGAGAGACAGAGCATGAACAGGGGAGGGTCAGAGACAGGGAGACACAGAATCTGAAACAGGCTCCAGGCTCTGAGCTGTCAGCACAGAGCCCGACGCGGGGCTCGAACTCACGGACCGCGAGATCGTGACCTGAGCCGAAGTCGGCTGCTTAACCAACTGAGCCATCCAGGCGCCCCAATAAGGTTTTTTTTTTAATGTTCTTACAAGCATTGTTAGATACCATTTCTTTAAACAATAGATTATAATTTTCTAGCTCTATCTTTAACCAGCTTAAGTGCTACAGGGAAGTTACTTTAACATTCTGAGGTCTCAATTCCTCATCTGTAAAATGAATAAAACAGTAGTATCTACTTCAGAGAGTTGCAAGTGTTGAATAACATATATACAGGGAATAATACAATGCCATACACAGTAAACTATCATCTTGTTGATTGAGTTCACCTTCTTTTAGAATCAATATTTAGCTATTTCCATACGAGGAAAATCATAGAGATCATGAAAAACACACATCATTTTTGACTTTTTTATGACATGGCACAACTTTGGCAGTGTTCATCAGCAGCCTGTTTACCGACAGATATTTGAGGCCACCATTCAAATTAATTTCCATGAAGAAGAAAAGGAAAAGTTACTGTTTAGAACTCCAGAACAGCACACATACATTTTCTTGTTCAGAATCCATTTTCAGCACTGAATAGAAAGAGTAATTTAGAGTTATCAAAGGAAAATATCAAATGACAGGAGTATCTTCAAGTTCCAAAAACAAACAAACAAAACAAAACAAAACAAAACCCAAAAGGCAAAGGGGTCTTTTAGAATGTAGCCAACAGTTAAACCATTCATATACCTACTGGATTAAGTTCAGTGACATCCCATTCAAGGTACTCTGCGACATGCATCATCTGACTGATGATATTTTCTAGTTCCTGGAGAGAAGGGGGGGGGGGGTGGAGAGAGAGAAGAGAGAGAATATGGATATGAATAGAAGGTCTTTGTAAGTTTTTCAAACTTTTACTTACAAGAATTGTTTTCTTTAACATGTAGCTCAAAAACTAAAGGAGTTACATGATTAATTTATACCTATTATATAAAATTTATATATCTATATAGTAATTTATATACACATGTAATGTATCCTTTTAACAGTCTGATTAACTATACATAAAAGATGCACTTGAATACAAATTCATTTTGTACTTTGTCTAGAAATCTTCACCAGGAGAGGGCACCAACTGCACAAAAAAGATTTTCTTCCAATAGAAGATTTTTTTTAAGGAAGAAAATCTGTCTTGGGAAAGAACATCTGATCAAAGAAGAGACATGCATATTTTCACAAGATGTGATGTTTAAGTCACCAAGCATCCTGACCCTATGGCTTGGAAACAGGTGTGGAAGGATGAAAGGAAGTGTTTGAGGGCAACTGAGAAGTTTATTTTTATTCCGATACACTGAGAATGTATATTGACTGTTCTAGTCATTAAGTGGTATAATTTGCTCTGCTAGAGGTGCGTTCAAGGGTCAAAGTTTAGAGGCTAAGTACATGTAAAGTTTATTTTATGAGGAAATGGAATTTTAGTTAGAATCTTCATATTATTCTGCTCAAGTGTCAACTCTTTGTACAACGGCTAGTTAATACATATGACTTGACTAAACAAATTAAAACATTTGCTCATAACTATTTATTTAATGCTTTAATTGTTCCCTGTCTCCAGAATAGATTAAATATGCTTTGTAAATGCTAGTAATTTTAAATGTAGTCAATGACGTAATTAAAATTGTTGTTACAGTATAATAATGTAAAACTTTATACTTCTTATAGTATAAAAGAATAAGGTTTGAAAGCATATTAATCAAAGATAACTCTACTCAATCTAATCTCTAATCTACTAATCTCAATCTCTGATCTAATATATGTACTTAACATTCATAAAGTGAAGAAGGAAATACGGTAAAAGAGGTTTTCTTTTGGGAGATAATGGATCCCTATAAAAAACTGATGGAAGCTACCCTACCATTCTCTAGAAAAATGTAATCATGAAAATGTTGCTTGTGTAACACAGGTTGCCCCAGAAAAACATACAAATATGAATGTGTTTACTTAATACAGATAAGAAAAATTTTAAACTAGTGTACCTTGGAATTATAGGCTAGAATTGTGCGTGTGCGTGTGTGTGTGTGTTACTCTGTCTTTGCCTACATATATATGCCTTAGTGGTTTAGAAATGTTAAACGTCCCTGGATATGTTTTTAAGAACAGAAACTATTTCTAGTGGGCTATTATGTAGGCATGTTTAATTAACATTAGATAAGTCAACTAACCTAAGACTCGGTTTCCTCATCAGTAAAATGACTATTCTAATCTTATGTAGTTTGTAGAGTTGCTACAAAGAGTAAACATGCTATGATATGAAATACATTTATGCCACCTGGCATAGTGCGAGTGATCAACAAATATTAACTAGCATTATTACACAACAGTGGTCATTTTTCAAAGTATCAATTTTCCTATGCCTTGCCTCCACTATGTGAAGTGTTATACCTTTACAATTCCAAGACAAATGACATCAGCATGTTCAATTTCAACCTGACAGTGAAGGCAATATACTGTTGTAGTAGGTTGTATGGAGAAAACCATAGAAACAAAATTCAGACCCTTAATTATAAAACAGACTACTTGAATCATAAATAAATTTATTTATCCCCAATTCATTGTTTAATATTGTATGTATAGTTATAAATATTGTTGGAAATATACTGTATGTTAACAACAACAACAAAAATGGCCAGAGACCAAAAAAGCATTTAATTTAATTTTCAAATCAGCTGCCAAACCATGGCTAAAAGTCTAGTAAAGAAACATCTTTTTAATTTAATTAAACAGAAACATTAAATAAAACAAATTTGCATTGAAATATAATTTGTATCAATATAGTCAGAAGTGCTACAATAAGCATATGGAAATATCTAGAAAAGTCTAATCTCCTAGCTGTGAAGTGCCACCAGAAAATGAGCAAATGTATCGTGTAGCTTAATATTCCTAAATGGAAAACTGCACACTACCAGGCACTTAAAAATGATAGCATTTGAAAAACCGGAGGGACTTAAATAAGAAATCCTACAATCACAGCATCAATTTAGATGGGTGGTCATTTCCTAAATTAGGAATTATACGTTTTTATCTCTCTCTGGAGAAGCTAATGTGCCATTATTGTACTCAGGATTACATAAATATGTATCCAACTTCATTGCTTTGCCTGTAGAATTCTGTTTGGTTCTGTTAGAGGGAGGTATATCAGATGATGAGAG
Organism: Felis catus; assembly: GCF_018350175.1. NCBI lineage: Eukaryota > Metazoa > Chordata > Mammalia > Carnivora > Felidae > Felis > Felis catus. Next base: position 107,700,113 of record NC_058369.1, read on the forward strand.
AAACTCACTCATTATCAGAAGTAATGCTCATTGTAATCAATTTAAAAATATCAAAACATTTGTTTTTTAATGTACCTGCATACTTCAAAATTTCCACAACCTGACATTTATTATTTTATTAATATTCTTATATTTCCTTTATGGAATAGGCAATGATATAATATGACAAAATATATGATTAGGAAATATAAATGCATTATTGGATGGAACCTGAAATGGATTTTCATTTGAGGCACTGATTCGTGCAGTAAAATTAAGAATCTAACTACTCTGAAAACTAACACTTATTTGTGTATATTACAAATAAAATAAACATTTAATTATTCATTTCAATTAAGTCATACAGAGATTGTATTTTTTTCCTATTGCTTTTTATGGCTAAAATGATAAAGAATACAGTTTGCATTTATATTAGATGAGACATTTTAAAAGAAGAGTTGGTCAAATCAATTTTTAAATATATGTATGTATTTTAACAGCATATATATGACCAAAAGACTTTAAAATGTGGCAAATGATAACATGATTGAATTGACTTTATAATTTCTTTTAATTCTACTGGTATTCTCGATAATTTCCTTAGTGTCAAACCTCAGATTTTTTTTTTCTTTCTAGATCGATGATCTCAACTTTCTCATGTATTATTCAAACAAGGTTGGGGTCTTTTTTTATAGTCCCATGCATGAAAGTCACTTTTTTCTAGTAAAACAATTCAATAGAACAATTGTAATCCTAACAGCCTTTTCAGATCATTCTCTTTCAAAAATTCAGATGATAAAAATGCTGTGTGAGTGCATGGAAATTATATTAAGTGTGTCTTCTGTGGTAATAGCTATAAATTTATTCATTGCATTTTTCAGAACAAACTGCTTTGAAATTTTCACAGAAAATTTGAAGAAAAAAAATTACCGAGCTGTCCAGGAAGCCATTCCCATCTGTGTCATAGAGGCGAAACATAACTAGAAATAAAAGAGGTGTTGAAAAAAATATTATAGGTGAGTGAGATCAATGTTAGGATAAGACAGATTCTTCAAAATTTATTTTCTGTTGAAAGCAAATATTCAATCCTCTCTTACTTAAAGCAATTGATCTATGGGATCATTTCTCAAACTAATTTGCAAATGAATTCATCAGTTAACAAAAATATGAAATATCAGATACAAGGTCTATCAATTTTTGTTATGTATCTAGAAAACACTAAGAGGTACTATTCTTTGCTCATTTTTTTATTACAAGATCATTAAATGAAAACTCAAAAATGAAAGAAGGAGTTTAGACATTCAGAATGCAGATATTAAAGGGCAGAGGGAATAAGAAGAAAGATGTAATTTGGAGGTGTGTAACCCAAATTCGGAACGTGCGATCCTCTAGTACATGAGTATAGTCAAACACTGTTTTCTTCTCTGTAAAATGAGAATAACTACCCTGTCATAAGACACACATGTGAAAGTTAAGTGAGGTGATACACATAAATGCATATCCAAAGCTGTCGGTCAGTACACAAATGTAAGCCCTTGTTTTGATTGATCCCTAAGCAGTATGGGAAAGGATTAGTGCAAAACAAGGGAATTTTTCTGACGGAGGACAACAAGACACAAAATGCATTACTACCACGGTTATAATGGTGTATTTGTTGCAGTCTGAGAGGTATTTCATAGGTTACCCACTCTTTGAACTAATGAGTCAGGAAAAGGGAAGTGCTGTCTCTGTGGTAGCCAGCACAGGAAAGCCAGAGGACAGTGGGTCTCAATGGCCTGAGGATTCCCTCATAAATTCACATACCACCAGGAGACCACAGAAGAGGCTGCAGGTGCCATTTTGAGATAAACAGAGAAGACTGACACAGCTGTTAAAACAGAGGAGTGGAAGTGAGAGTTTTTGTTGGGTTTGCATAATTTCTGGGAGAATCTTGATGTCTGAGGTCTATCATATTAAATAAAGACATTGATAACAAGGGGGCATAATTATGCAATGGCCTTGATCATATATCTGTAATTATTATTTTTGTATTTAAAAACAATCATTATACTTCACCAATCTAAGATATGATTATTTATTTATAAGATGTATAGCCGGTCTGCATACAACGAACTGGAAAAAATGCTTGCAATGTAACTATCATATACTATTTATTGTAAAACGCGAAAAGACTTTAAAGATGTTAAAATGTAAGGGGAAAGTGTGTACCTATTGAGTTAAGGAACATAACGTTAGGCTGGCTAATGATGTAAATATCTTTATTTGCAAACCATGATGATTACTCTCTCTCGTGTACTCAATAAATGACAAAAATTCAGAAAGAAAAAAACCTACCACAACATGGATACTAAGATTTTCCAGAAAAAAGCAGAAAATAAAAATCACTTGTTAAGCGGCAGGAATTCATTCACACATCGCCCAAAGAACGGTTTCAGTGCAGGGAATAAGGAAAAGACTTACAAAAGCCTAACTTTATTTATTTATTTATCTTTATTTATTTATTTAAGTTTGTTTATTTTTTAGAAAAGCGGGACAGACACACACACACAGAAAGAGAGAGAAAGAGAGAGAGAGAGAGAGAGAGAGAGAGAGAGGGAGAGGGAGAGGGAGAGGGAGAGGGAGAGGGAGAGGGAGAGAGAGGGAGAGGGAGAGAGAGAGAGGCTGACTCAAGTAGGCTCCCTACTGTCAGCACAGAGCCGATTCAGAGCTGGAACTCCTATACCGTGAGATCATGACCTGAGCGGAAGTCAGATAGCTTAATCCACCGAGGCACCAAGCCTAACTGTATTTTAGAATGGGGGGTACTGGTGACTCTATTAATCCTATCTTACTGTAGTAATCCTTATTGTAATAAATGACTATGAAACCGTTTTCACATGGTCGGATATATGGAGCTCTACACTTCTTGGTAAACCCTGTTGGAAACATAACCTCAAAAATACACACACAAGTGGACTCTGTGCGAGGGTATCTGCCATTTATTTTTGGCACTGTCTGCAACTTCTTTCTATGTTCTTAAAGCCACACGTTACAAAACACAGTAACAGATGACCTGAAGGGAGAGTTTTGCACATGACGTCGGCTCTACTATTCAGAAGAAAAACCTTGTTAATCGATCAGATGCTAGTGACCCAAGAAAAAATGTGCTATACAAATTCATTCTGGTGATGTGAGGCAGGAGTAGCAGTAATCAGAGAGAGTGCATTCGGAGTCCTGGATGTGTTAGGACTGTTGGCAATGAACAGTGCTCTCCCTGTGCACGGAGCGGCAGCAATGGGATTTTTCCCCGGTCCAATTCTGTACTTAAGTTCACCACTGATCCTAGAAAAGTATCCTCCAGATCTGGTTCTCTGCCTCTACTAATGATTCTCTGTGTTCCTCGATATCATTAAAAAAACAATAACCAGCTTTATTAAAAATGAAATTAAAATTAGGGTGCCTTGGTGGCTTGGTCGGTTGAGCGTCACACTTCGGCTGCAGTCATGACCTCACAGTTCATGGGTTCCAGTCCTGCATCGGCTCTATGCTGTCAGCACGGAGCATGCTTAGGATACTCTGTCCTCCTGTCTGCCATCCCCCCCCCCCCCACACTTATGTGTTTTCTCTTTCTCTCTCTCAAAAATAAATAAACCTTACAAAAATCCTAAACATAGGATATTTTTTAAAAGTTAAATTTAATTAATTAAAAACTAACCTGTTTTTCTGTCTTGCCCAGTGATATTGTGCACTCAACATTGGTACTTAGTTCACATCAGACATAAAGGTTAGATCAAGATAAATTTTAAGTGTAAATTGAACTTAAAAAAAAATGTGACTTTAATTTTAACACTAAAGCTAAATTATAAAGCTTCTAGAAGAAAATACAGGAAAATATCTTTACAACCTTAAGGTAAGCCAATATGGACCATCAATTATTATTATTTTTTAATAGGTAGGGGCGCCTGGGTGGCTCAGTCAGTTAAGTGTCCGACTTCCGCTCAGGTCATGATCTCACAGTCGGGAGTTCGAGCCCCGCGTCAGGCTCTGTGCTGACCGCTTGGAGCCTGGAGCCTGTTTCAGATTCTGTGTCTCCCTCTCTCTGACCCTCCCCCGTTCATGCTCTGTCTCTCTCTGTCTCAAAAATAGATTTAAAAAAACGTTAAAAAAATAAATAATAGATAAATTAAACTTCATCAGAATTAGAACTTCTGTTCATCAAAAGATAAATAAGAGAAAGAAAGGGAAAAAAAGGAAAGAAAGAAAGAAAGAAAGAAAGAAAGAAAGAAAGAAAGAAAGAAAGAAAAAGAAAAATAAGAACAAAATAATCCAGCCACAAATTAAAGAACTTTTGAAAACACAGATGTCTGATAAAGGGCTTATTTCAAAAATATATTAACAAACTCTATAGCTTAGTAATAAAATGACAACCCAAATAAGAGAGAGTCAAAAAATATTGAACAGATATTTCAAAAATGGAAGATACATGAATAGTCAGTCAAAATGAAGTGTTCAAGATCATCAATCATAAACAAAATAAAAATTTAAGCCACAGAGACCACCATACAACTATTAAGAAGACTCTGGAATTCAAAAAAATTAAATGAACAAATTCAAATAAATTAAAAAAATACTATGTCCAAATTGTGTTCCCAGTAGAGATGTTGGTCTGAAAGTTTTTTCATTATTGTCTAAAGTAGAAGTCCTGACATCTTTTGAATAATTTCTAAACACACTGACAGTGGGTAATGGTTGCTTATGAATTCTCTTTATTTCATAAAGGAAAAAGGTGGAAAAATAAAAGTTCTAGTCAATAAGAATAGCAATCATATAAACGGCATGCATATATTGAACAGTAAATCTAACATACTCTAAATCTGACCAAGTCTAAATCAAGAATTTCTTCCTTCCTCCCTTCCTTCCTTCCTTCCTTCCTTCCTTCCTTCCTTCCTTCCTTCCCTCCTTCCTTTCCCCCTAATAAGAGAGAGAAATTCTAGGATTTTAGTTTTCAGAGACAAGTCTATTTTCCTAATTTAAAATTATAGTAGTGTCATGCAAAATATGAAGTATTAAACACATTTGTCGACATTGGCTGTGTACTGAAGTGCGACTATGGTAATAGTAATGTATGAAATAGACATAAATCAGGGTGCCTGGGTGGCTCTTGATTTTGGCTCAGGTCGTGATCTCACAGTTCTTGAGATCGAGCCCCACATCTGGCTCTGCGCTGACATTGCAGAGCCTGCTTGAGATTTTCTCCCTGTCTCGTTGTCTCCCCCACTCACTCCACCAAAAGAAATAAATAAGCATCTAAAAAAAGAAAAAAGGAAATTGGCATGAATCAACAAGTACAAGGAAAATGTAAGAGAAAAAAAAAAGGAAGCTGGAAAACACATGTTGAGTGACTTGGAACCCAGAGAATATAAACATAAGTGAAGAAGCAGCAAAGATTTGCACAGAAAGGGTGATGAGATGGAAAATTAAGTGATAATCTTCATGAAATGAAATTAGACCCTCAAATACTACCCTTCATACCATCCACCTAACAATATGCCAGCTCCCTACCCCAGGAGAAGAGTGGGCACTGTGCTCTATAGCATGCAAACCAAGAGGATGCTGAGCTCAGGCTGCTTAGGACTGTTGATGGGAGGGGCACTACACCAAAATCAGGGTGTTTATGTGAAAATCTATACATTGAATATTAAGAGTATAAGCCCCCTTCCTTATCTCTAGTGAGTCACACTTAAACCTCACCCACATACCCACCCACCCACCACACCAAGGAGTCCTTCCAAAACAGGTAATTGGGAGGGGGAAAAAAAAAAACAGCAAGGCAGGGAGACAGAATAAAATCTTGTAAGAGGAAAGTTGCAATCCATAAAACGAGAAGAGAAACAAATAAGGATTATGCTGAGAACAAAATGAATCCTCTGTGAAGTTAAAAGCATGACAGAAAAAGTAAAAAAAAGACATCACAGATGTAGAAGACATTACAGATGAAAAAAAAAAAAAAAGAAGACATAGGAGAAAATATGTTGGAAAAGGAAAATACTGAAAAAAAAAAACAAATTCAAATTTCTGTCTTGGAGTATCAATATCCAAAAATAATAGTTCCAGAAAGACAGAACAAGTAAAATAATGGAGAAAGTAACTAAGAATAAAAAGATTAAAGAAAAAATGAAGGGCACAAATTTTTAAACTAGAATTTGTGGTGGAGGATTTGAAAATTCTTCAGTTGTACAGAGATAGAGAAACTAATGAAACTTTTTAAAAAGGTAGTTATTTTTTTTAAAGGGCAGTTATTAAAACTATGGAAAATAAAAATTGTTTGGCTTGGTAAGTCTATATAATCTTTCCCTTTTAAAACTACATTGAATAATATTGATAAAATTAATATTCTTCTTAGAATTTAAAACTAAATTAGGCTCCAAGGTCAAGTGAATCATTGAAAAAAAATATATTCTTAAAACTAACATAATAAGGATATAGATTTTTAGGTGCAAACATAATTTAAGCTCAATATTAAAATAACTCTGTCAACATGATAAGTCCCAAATGTGGGTACCTGTTACAAAGTTACAAGCTAGTTTAACCCACTTTTTTTCTATTTTTATGCTCATGCAATTTCCCTTTATATAGAAACAATTATGCACCCACACATGAATTTGGTTAAAAGATCAGGGCAAAGGCACATTATGCAATATAAGGTTCATTCTTTCTATCTACAATTTTTTCTCTTCCAAAAGATTTGCAAGTTTTTAATCTATTTCTCCTCATCATCCTACTAAATATACTCTGGTGTTATTATACTTGGGATAATATATTTTGCTAATCAAAATATTAATATTTAGTTGTTATTAAACATTAGAAGGTATGTTTATAAAGGGCATGTAAGCTGGAATTTTTTAACTCACATTTTTTTTTTTACTTTTTTATATATTAGTAAGCTTTCAGGGCAGAGGTGAAAAAAAATAGCTGCTTGGAGTTTGTGACCTCTAATGCAATGAAGTAATGTTTTCTCCTTTTTTCCTATAGAGGAACAACAAAGACAAAGAAAGGAAGCTTTTCAAAATGAAGAGCACTTATACAGTCACTCAGAAATCATGGGTGTTAGTCACAGCCAGAAAAAAAACAGTGCTATAATTAACGACCAGTCTCTCTGGGCTTTAATTTTTTTCATTGACTCTATAGGGAGAATGACTAACTGATCTTTAGGGTCTCTTCAGTGTTAAATCCAATTGTTCTAAGATTAATACTATACATGGCAATAACTTTAACATACAGGTTATTCTTCATTATTTGTGTGTCAATGATCTATTTTGTGGTTATTTTTGTATTTTGTATCTGTATTTTGTATTTCTCTTCAGTGATACATTTTCATTAAATGTAAGCTAACAACAATTATTCCTTAAGTCATTAACAATTTATAAATACCAATCCTAATGTAAATATAATGTGTCTTAAAAATGCAGTATAAATGAATTTAGCATCATTCCATGACTTAAATAATTCACGTTTTTTTCTCTTCTCAAACACCCATTGACTTCAACACAATTCCAATTAAGTATCATTCATTGATCATCTGTCTGTTGAAATACACACACACACACTCACACACACAGAGTAGGTGCTAGGGTAGGAAGTTACACAGCATAAGTGTACAAGCAAAATGAATCCAATTAGGAGTTGGCCAGAGAATTCATAACATGAGCTGGGCCTCAAGTGTATACTGTAGTGGATCTGATATACATTGAGAAAGAGCACTCCCAGCAAATGCACATTATAAGCAAAGGTATAAATATGAAAAAGTTTGGGTTTGTCTGGTGATTGAAAAGTAGATCTATGTGACTAGGACGTAGTCTGTGCATGTAAATGTAGGTCAAAGCTAAATGCAAGACTGGCCAACTAGGTTGGGATGAAACTGTAGAGTCAAATCAGTTTATAGCTCTAAGTTTAGGGCTTAAGTTTATGTATTTTTAATGGGGAACTGTCAAAGGGACACATTCAGAAGAAGAAGAGGAAGAAGAAAGAACATGTCTAGAGGTTGACAAGTTTTACGTAAGATGAAACAAAGTTATAAGAATTCACACCTAAAGATGATGATTAAATACGTAGGTGTTGGAAAAATGAAGCATCTGGATCAACTTAACTAGAAGAAGTTGATGATGAGAGAAACACTGAGGGCACTGTAGGCCAGCTGAAGTTTTGAGTAGAGTTATAATCTGTAGAATTATAGTTTTATTTTACTAAATCTCTGCCATCACCATATATAAGCAAATAAACTGGGTGCCCAAAACTAAATGTCAAAGAATGACTGGCATCATAGATTATGGAGGGATGGTTTCCAAAAAAGCAGCAGGCAAATTCAGGAGGAAGGGAAATGGTTAAGAGACAAGAATACTTATTTAAATTGCACTTAACAAACATTTATGTGAACCAATAAATGTGAAGGAATTTATGTGAGCAAATATTGGTTAATTTAATCTTTATAGCAAACATATGAGATAGATATTATTATGATTCCAATTTTATAGTTGGAGAAACTAAGGCCTCAAGAGGTTTTTGTTTCATAAAATGTGCCCCAGGCAGTCATAAGTGTTAAAGCTAGGACGCATTCAGTTAGTGAAATCAAGAGTCTAGGCTTTTCAGTACTGTGCTATGCTATGTTTAAATTAAAAGTAGGAGAGGGGGAAGTTAAGTGATCATAGTCTGGGGTCAAAGTAAAATGTTAGAGCTTAAAATTTTAGAATAAAACCAGTCTTTACAAATTACAAGTCGTGTGGTATTGCAGCAGATGTGGGAGACTGAAATAAAATGGAGTTGAAATCACAGAATTCGAGGAAGGCAAAGAAACTAACAGAGGGAGATACTGAATGGCTCTCCACAAAGTATTGTAGCTGACTTAAGGTGAGGAGGGCAAAACAGCTGGGGTACAATGTTCCTATTCCACACAGCAGGATGGCAGGTAAGTAGCACCGACAAGGAAAGAGAAAAATGGAATTCCCCACAACCTGAACACATTTACACAAAAACACGTGCACATGCACATATACCTTCTACAGTAGCAGGTGAATAAATGCCATCTACTTGATAGGGCCTCAGAATAAGCAAAGTTCTCAGTGAGAAAACATGATTGGAGTAGGCAAAGTAATTTGAAGAAATGACATAATCGGTGGAAAGTTCGAGGACTTTTGTCTATTTCCTTTCAAAGAAAAAAATAATCTTTATTCTAAACATTGTGTGAATGCCTGGCAAAAAAAGACAGGTAGGGAGATGGGAGGTGATAGTAAGTGATGGATAGATTTATAAAACAGTATTTTGGGGGAAAATATCTTTTTTAGAAACATTTACAACCATGTCATTATTTTATGTAGTAACCCAGGGAAAGAAGCCTACCAAATACTGTCACCATTCAGCAGTTCTGAGAAACGGTCCTTCCTTCAGAGAAAGTGTGTGTGTGTGTATGATTCATTGGACGGAGGAATTGCATAAGCCAGTGTTCCTCAGAATGTGGTCCCTGAAGCAGCAACATCAGCACTATGTGGAGCCTTGTTATACATGAAAATTCTAAGGGCGCACACCAAGCCTGCTGAAGCACCTACCCTGAATCTGGGGCTCAGAATAAGCTGTATGTTCCTAAGTCCTACAGGTAATTCTTATGTGTGATAAAGTTTAACTTCTGGCCTAAGTGAATGTGCGTGTATTCCTTTCTGTTTAGCTACTTAGAAATTAAGATCCAAGTTCAGCATTTACCAGCAAAAATGAATTATATTAGGTGCTTGCCCATATTTATTTATTGTCAACTTACTTATTTTTTTCTTTCCTCTAGTTTATATTGTGTTTAATAAGTCACAACCCTTTTGGAAATAAGTGTATGTTAAATTAACCACCATTAAATTTCTTTAAAGTATTACTGAAAATATTTTTCAAACCTGTAGCTCTAGAAGACTACATGAATATTGAGAATATGTCAATGTTTAATTGTAGAAGGAAAAGAGTGTACAGTCCATTGATATGAAAGTGGGTAAGAGGCATGGATTCTGACTTAACAGAGGTAGGAAAGGGCCAGGCACTGGCATTAAAAACAAACAAAACAAAACAAAGCAAAGCAAAGCAAAGCAAAACAAACAAACAAACAAAAAACAGACAAAAAACAAGTTCCAGATAAGTAAGGATCAAGTTAAGTTCCTCCAAATCAGAGGAGTAGAGCAGAGAACTTGAGTGTAGCAGGGACAGAGGCAGAATCTTCATATATTCGTAAATTGACATTCATCTATTTCGAAGAGACTGATGAAAATCATACTGATAGAGCCAGGCTCTAAAAATTCCCACTATGACAAGAGTCTGAAGCAACAGTTAAGAAAAAAGGCAAAGGCAACTGAATCTGACAAATGCTTGACAAAGAGCTGGAAAATTTGAAGAAAGAACAGAGTAAAGGAGGTTGAAAACAGTGAAGAAAGGTAAGTGAACAGGTCAGGTTTGACCTGATTCATCAAGTGTTTTTGAATGACTTGTGGGTTAACATTCTGACTGCAGTTGTAGACAAAGACGGTTTGATTCATAAACTCAATGTGAGAACTTAAAAGCACACCTCTTAAGAATTCTACCTTAAAAACAAAATGCTTCCAGTTGATATAAAAATAATTAAACTCCAACACAAATAGCATGTTGAAGAGGAATGATGGTGCTTTCATTTAGTCTCAGACCTGGAAGAAAGGATTTGCCTGTATATTTTTAAAATCATCCCAAACACGGACCTGACAACACCTGAGCAAACTTTCTCCTTGGCTGTCACTTCAAGAGAAATTCCCTGAACATTAATATTTATTTTGGAATGTGAAAGATTTATGTATGTCTTTAGGAATACAAATAAATCTTGAAATGCAAATATTCCACATTTAGGAATAATAAATACGTATTTAAAGACTCCTAATATAGTTTATAACTTAGACAGGTATGACTTAGTCATATTATAGTTAATTCTTTATTAGTAAGAGAAATATTATCAACATGTTACTATTAGATTTAACTAAACATGCTTTCAAATCATAATTCTGAAACATCACTATGGTCTATATTTGCTTGAAAATATCAAATTTAGGATTTGTTATCTTCACTATCATTTCAGACGCAAGAACTTTAATTTATTTTAACACTATCCAATATAATCAAGTTACTGGATTATTGAACAAACTACCAGCTCTATGTTTAGCAGGGGTTTTGGAGACAGACCAGATTATTAAATGTTCAGGCTTATTGTAAATATTTGAAAAAATATATCTTGCATTGCAATGAGTATAGTTTGCCACCAGAGAGAGCTCACACGCTGCGCTTTATTAAAGACAGCAATTCTCTCCTTTTCACCTAGATAGAAAATCTCTATCTGAAACACCTGCTACATTGTGGAAAAAAACAAACACAGCTATGTTTATTTACAACATCCACAGTCAACTCCTATATATGAAACTTTCAGGTGTTTGGAACCTGAGAAATCATTTATTCCTGGCACAGAAAGTGTTAGTGGTGAAGTTTTAAAGAAAGATTTCCATGAGAGAAAGGCTCAGGTTGTATGTGTCCAGTGAACCTTGGTGCTAAGAGGAAGACCTCCTCATATCCTAGAAATAAAGGTGTTTTTTCAAAACAATTCAAATGACACTTTCCAGTATCATCATGTTACCAAACTGAGGGACAGTCAAGAACAAGTCATCTGACAGACCAACATGCTAAAGAAATACTCTGTAATAAATGGAACTTGATAAGAATCTTAATATATTCACAATATCCTTTGATTCCCACTTGAAAGAATTTTTATTTCTTAACCAAGGCCACTTCATTTAATGAAAATTTAGATAACCATAGTAAATACAATTTTCAATTCATCAGTATCTAGTCCCTCCTCCTCCCCACTATTGTGAGAAGTAAACTAAATAAAGAAACACATACACTCAAGTTTATCCTCGGGTCTTCCTCTTTCAAGGAGAGACAGGTAACAGACAATGTCCTTCAGATGAATTACTTCTGGAGAACATGAATTTGCAGGAGAAGTACGGGGTGGGGTGATGGCACCTTTATTCATTCTCAAACCTGGGGAAAAAACATATTTGTCTTTATATTCATAAAAATATCCACACTGCTTTCAAAGAAAAACAACAACTAAGAAAATAGATAATGCAAAGACAATGGAAAGAGCTATATATTTTTAGGTTATATAATAACCAAATTCTCAGGAACTCTAGGATAGCAGAGTCAGACATTTTCTATGATTGTTGTAAATAGTGCAGAGTTCTTCAGGATTCAGGGACACGGGGACTGCTCTGCCTGCCTACAGGAGGGTGTTAGGGTCAAATCCTCTTGTCCAGGGTAAGCTGGTAGGTGTATTTGAATGCATAAATAACTACTTTCCTCTTCCATCTTTCTGTGCTTTAGGAAGTGACAGCTCTAAATCAGCGAAGGAGATACAAAAAATTGGCCTTTCACAAAAAACTGAAGAAGAAACTTGAGTCTGTCACAATATGATTTATATGTTGATAATCAGGACTCATTCACTCATAAAAACTCATATTTATGTCAAATATTTGCCAGAACCGTGAATAAAACATCCTTTTTCCAATACATCCTTTTTCCTATCAAGAAATCTGCCCATGAGTAAGAAAGGGAGCATAAACAAAAATCTGCTTAAACATGACAGACATTTAATTAGAGAGGTGGGAACATATGACTGTACTTTAGTTTTAATATGGTTCATACTTTATTTCTGAAACCCATTCACTGTGCTTATTCCAAGACGAGGGTAGTGAACTCAGTGCCTGTTTGCAACAGCTGATGATTGTAGATTATCTGGCTGGTGATAATTGTACTGAAACTCGATTACATAAATGGTTAGTTCCACAGAGAAGCCTGTGAAACCAGATCATGTGTATCTGACATGGCCTGAAGGCAAGTCCCAATTGTCTTTTAAGGTTCATTTGGCAAACAAGAGGTGCTTGGGTGAAATGGTTAATGGACTGAATGTACTAGATTCCTAATCAACCAGGAGTTACTAGAATGGAGGGAATAATCCCATCCAAATACAATTCTATGAACCTAACCTAACCACATCTCTTGCTCTTGTCTATTTCCTTTGATGAATAACTTTGATGGAGTACCTGGCCTCTCCTCTAGCCATCTCAAGATAGCCATGCATATAATCTAATGGATTATGAAATTACTTCTATCATTCATTTATTGAGTGTCTAACATGTGGCAGGAATCAAGCCAGAGGCTTTAACATGTATGATTTCACTTAATTCCCACCTTAACTCTGTGAGGTAGATTACAATATTCCCACTTTACGAGCTTAGAGTTCTGCAGCTGGAAAATCCATCCCCTTTAATCTACACTAATGAATTACAGACTACTTTTGCTCAAGGCCAAGAGTAAGAAAAAATAAGAAAAACAATTTACATATTAATCCAGCAGAATCCTTTTATTCCCCCCACCCCATTTCTCATTACTAGTAGGTTCCATAATTGCCCCAATTTTTCTTTTCTATGTTAACCTATTGTCTTCTCTTTTATTTCATTCTTAAAATTCTGTCAAAGACCCTCTAAATTGAATTCACCACCCATTAGTGGGTCAGAACTCACATTTTGAATAACACTGCTATAAATCTTTCCTTCATTTTCTTTTAACCAAAGTCTTATTTCAAATACAATTCTACGCTTCACATTGATTCTACTTCTGTTTATAGCTATTAAAAGAGACATATAATTATAAATTGATTTTTTCTTAGGAAAAATGTCACTGTATGTCTAATACAAACTAATAGAGTTATTTTTAAAAATAAAAGGCAGAGATTGAAGACAATCTTGAGTTTTAAAACACCTATATACCTTATTGGTTCTACCTAACCAACGAAAGCTTGGCCAACTGTAGGAATAAGCAGTTGTCTTTTATGATAAAAGACATTTTGGCACTAACCTTTGACATAGCCATAACTTCCAGACTTGGAAAGCACAGCATTTGAATTATGGTCGGATAAACTATGACCTAACTCATCCTGCATGATGAGCTAATCCTCTCTTCTCTGCTTTCCCATTATGGTACTGAAATGATTTAATCAGCTTGATTTAACTCTTACACAAAAACTTATAACAAAACAAGAAAGAAGGAAAAGAACATGTTATGACATTAATTTGAAAGAATGCCAACCATATTATACATTTTCAATGATTTAGAACACCTCCTGATCATTTGTTTGTATAAAACTAAAGTGCTTGGTATTTCATTATCAGCTTTCATAATAGTGAATATAAACAATATGGAGAATGTGAAAACCACATAATTTTTTGTTTGCCTTTCTTTTAAGTAATGTACATATTGAACAGAAACATCCACATATAATTTACATTTAGCCCCATCTTTTTGGAAAAACATATTATTATACTAAGATTATTTTTATTTGACAAAATGAATAAATATTTTTCACTTTCTATTCACGACATGTTGTAAACTAAAAGCTTTGTCACATTCATGTCACAGTTTTATATTTAAAAGAATTTAAAGGTTATTTTTTTAAAAATATATGGGCTTATATAGCAATCACATTGGAGAACTAATCAACTTAACCTCAAATCCAGACAAAGATTTTTGTTATTGTTGTTCCTTTGTGAGAGATAAAGTCACAGAAAAAAAAATGTTAAAGACCTTTTTCTCAATTGCTTCATGACAAAAAATTGGGTAGAGCAGGACTTGACAGAATCCTGAGGTGCTGAACTGATGAAAAATGTCCTATGTTTGTTCCTGCTCCTACTCCCGTCCCCAAGATCAGCTCACTTTCTCTCATGTGGTGAAAATGTTTCTTCATATTTTCATTTAATTTTCTGAAAGCAGGCCCTGGGGCCTCAATCTGTCTTCATAGAGACTTTTCCAACCCTACTCTACCATTTATATATACTTGATATATATGTTTTCCCTTCCTTAAATCTGGCTTTAGGTCTTTTCCACAACTTAACTCCTTCATTGCTCTAAAATATTTCTTTTTCTTTCAAGAATACTGGCTAAGGTTGATGCAGAACACACAGGAAATGACATAAGTGGCAAACAAGAAGTTGCAAGCCCTGTTCCTTGACTCCTTTTCAAGGAGATGCTAAATGGAACCCTACATTCCTCTTCAGCAGCAAGAGCCTCTGATGAAAAGCCTCAGTATTCTACTTTCCATTAAGGAAGGCCATTTTAATCCATCTGATCTTTGGTAAAACTCTTTAGAATTGGAACTGAACACAAAGATAAGCAAAACAGTGGTGTTTCTTTTGCCTGGAGCGGTCAATAGTTAGCTCTAAAGATAATGTGACTAGTTGACACCCAGTTGACAGGTTTGCTGATGTGCCACAGGTTATGCTTCTTTGAATGCTGCGTCACAAAACTGAAGCAAGTGTATACACACACACACCATTTATGTCCACATACCAATGTACATCTATTGCACTGTACAACAAAGCACAAAATAAAGTGAAAAAAATACGCACTGTAACTAGAGTGTATTAGTTCACTCAGGAAAAAAATTATCTTGTACTTTGAGAGCATTTTTCTGTTTGATGATGATTTTAGTGTGTGTCTGTGTGTATGTATATATATATCTTCTAATATATAAACATTCTTCAAAGTTTTAACTATAAAAATAGTTCGCATTAGTTGAGTATTGCCTGCTATTATCACATTCTTCAAGAAAATGATTTTCATTGTACTTCAAACTAGACACTCCATTTCCTGCAACAAAAAGCTAAGAAGTTTTGTTTTAGCAGATACTTTTAACTCCAGTTTCAAGGTTCAATTATTAGCAAATAAGTTTTGGGTACATGTTCAATTATTGCCTCTGCTGCATTGTGTTTTATTTTGAAACACATGTAGCTCAGATAATGAAAAGGTATCACTATATCCAGTGTTTCCCCTCATCTATTAAAATGGAATATTCAAAACTAATAACATGAATTACATTTCTAAACTTACAAGGCAAAAAACCACCTGACAATTTGGATTTTCTATTTTTTAATACCGGTTCAATTTTCAGAAATTTATCAGGCTTAGACACAAGCCTTGTCAGAGTATAGTCATTGTCAGAGTATTGTCAGAGTATAATCATATTTCCACTATCCTTAGTAATAGTCATGATTAGTAGCATAGACAATAAAAAGTAAGAAAAATTGTTTCGTATTGTCAGACATATCATGATTTTCAGAGTTAACCTTCCAATTATGCTTGTCTTAGGATAGTATTATATATACATATTTTTTATTTTTTATGCTTACACAAACTGGCAGCAAAATGAGATAGACTGGGTTACAAATCAATAAGGAATGTAAAATATGCATCAAGTGAGGACAGGCAGTGGGATATCTTCCCTGACAAGAGACTGGGTCAGCAAAGTATCTGGATTTCATCTGTTTGGACATTGGCAAAAACCCCAAACAAGAAATTATAAGGAGAAGGGCTCAAAGCACAGGTCTTTGGGGGTAACGTTCTAGAAGCACATTTGTGCTTCTATTCTGTACTGTGCTGTACTGTACTGTGAAGAAGCAGTAATTATAACATCCCTAGCTGTGTGCCAACAACACTTAAACACAATGGTAGGGTCTGATTTGACACTACAATTTTATTTTAGAGACAATAGGGTGAAAAATCAGAGAGTAAAGCAAACCTCTGATGGTCACATAGCAATCCAGGGAGCCAAGGGCTGGAGACAGGATATCTAATTCCTGACATTAAGGTCTTTCCAAGTCAGTAAAAACAAGATCTATGTCAGTTCTTTACAGGAGAATATTCTACAATGATAGAAATATTCTGTAGGTGTACTGTTCAATATGGTAGTTTTAACCATACATGGCTGTTATGCATATGAAATATGGCTGTTATGACTGAAAACTGAATTTTCATTTTATTAACTTGTTAACTAATTTAAATTTAAATTAAATAGGTACATTGGGCTAATGTCTACCATATTCGACAGTACTGGTGACATATTGTCTGCTGAAAGTAAGAGAATAAAACTACCATGTATTAAAAAAAAGGAGTCATGATAACAATTTTTATTTGTGTTATATTAAAGAGAAATCCCAGTTCCACTTCTGGAACAACAACAACAAGAAGAAAAACAAAAAACAAAGAAACAAAACCCACAAAGAGACCCATAAATAAACAACCTTATGGCTGGGGTGACAGTAGCAAAATAAATGAGGCAGAGTGAGAGATACAGGCTTCCGGTTACAGAATCACTAAGTCACAGGAATAAAAGGTACAACATAGGATATACAGTCCATGATAGTGTAATAGCATTATATGGAGACAGACGGTAGTACACTTGTGGGTGAGCACAGAGCACATAACCTGTAAGCATGTTGAATCACTTTGCTGTATACCTGAAACTAATGTAATGTTGTATGTCAACTATACTTCAATTAAAAAAAGTAAAAGTTATGAAGATGGGGTGTGAGGAGGGGAATTTCAGGACCATGGTCAAAAGGTACAAACTTCCAGTTATAAGATAAATACGTACCAATGATGTAATATATCTGATGACTATAAGTAACACTATTATATGATATAACTGTATATGCTAGTTGTTAAGAGAGTAGACCCTAAGAGTTCCCCTTATAAAGAAAAAAATTAACAGTCGATTCTAATAGTTCTCATTATAAGAAGAACATTGTTTTTGTTTTTGCTTTTGCCTTTGTTCTTTATTGGATCTGTACAAGATGATGGATGCTACCTAAACTTATTGTGGCCATCATTTCACAATATATGTAAGTCAAACGAGTATGCTGTTCACCTTAAACTTGTACAATGATATGTGTGAATTATATCTTAATAAAACAAACAAAAAATCCAAACAAACAAAAAGAAATCCAAATTAATACTCCATAAAATTTACTGTACTCTTTCAGAATGATCAACATTTTAGGGAAAAAAAAGACAGTGAATTTGATTTTTCCCTATGTCTGCAAACTAAAATGCTGGAAAACAACCTATTTAATGAATAATGGTAACAGCTGGCATTCACTGAACACTTATAATATACATAATACATTATGTGTTTGAGTCCCACAGTACCCAGTAAGATACATGAACGTTATTATCTCCATTTCATATTTGGGAGAACAGAGGCAAAGGCAAGTAGTATGGTTCCAATTCAAAAGGCAATCTGAATTGAGATTTTATGCTTTAAGTATAATTCTGTGGGGTTAGAGAGAAAAAATAAATCAGAGATACCGGTCTCCTAACTCTCAATAAATGACCTTTTGTATTAAGAGTCTGGTTTTCAGGACTCTTAAGAGTATGTACATTGATTATTTCATAAACCTTTGGAATGAAATTAGAAATCCTAGTCATGGCTGAGAGCTCTAAATGTTACTCTTGCACTCAGATCATTTCTTGGGCCATTCATTATAAAATACAATTGTGAGATGTTCTTATATATATACATATTTTGTATGTATAGAAATAAACATGCATATTTACATATTTACCAAATCTTTACCAGCATTTTCTTATAGGGAAATGGATTCTGGATATCTTTTCTTTTTGTTTATCTGTGTTATCTAATAGGTGTACAACTAGCATGCACTTTATAAATATAAACCAAATAGATATTAAGAACCTTTCATATTAGTCACGTAAAACCAGGTCCTAGGATATAGCATTGACCACAGAAAATTTGAAAAATCCCATTTTTATAGGGTTTTCATTCTAATGGATCAAAGCCAATGCTCATTTTTACAGCTATTCCTAGGTATTTTAGAGTACATCACAAGTTAAATAAAGTTATGACTCATTTGGGACTCTGAAAAGTACTAAATATCCTATTTGCCTTTATTTGAATAAAAAAACTATAAATGATATTCATGAACATACAATGCAACAATCTTAAGATAATATTATCATTTATATATGCAATCATTAACATGTAAGTGCAAATACAAAATCCATTTATATTTGGTGAATAAATCTAATGGTAAAAATGGCAAATTTGAAGACCAACATTTTACTTAGAATATTCAGATAGGAGAATAAAGAAACCTGTATAATCAAACTCAATATATTCAAACCTATTTAGTAATTAAAGGGGAGATTTAGGGGAACTGTTCCTGTACTGACAGTAATTTTATCCTAAATGGTGCCTTGAAGTGTAGATTTTTCTGTGGTTTCAGTTAAGAGTTTTCAGGGTTTCAAGATAAAATATTTATTGGAATAAAATAATTTGTGGATTACTGCCACTAATAATAATTGTAAGAGAAATTTGGTACTATAAAAGCATAAGATATGTAATGGTTGATGTAAATAAAAGCTACTTAGCCAATGGATAGGAATTATTTTATCTTTATTTCTACAGCATTTCTATATAAGTATGTAAGTATATCCACATTAGCGAAGACACAAATATATCTTAAATGTCTACTATGTGACAAGAAGTTCCCTATCTTATAGTCATGTAAGCCTTGTACTCTGTTCAGTTTGTGCTCTACAAGACCCTGTCTGCCCTTTTTTGTATTGTGGAAACTGAAATAGTTTATTAGACACAAAAGACCTATAAAGGAAGCTACGGTGAAAATATACATGCACATACACACACACATACATGCACACAAATTTTTAATATCCTCAAGACAGTCCTGATAAGAGTAATAATTCCTTCTCAGCACAATTAATGAAGTGTGTCTTTTGGCAAGAACATCCAGTAAGGGCATTTGGCAAAAGAATATTTTCCCCAAGGTTCAAGTACCTCATTTTCATTGTACATTTTTCTGTTGTTAATTTGATTAACTTCCTTATGAACAAGAATAAATTCTTTCTCCTTTTATGCCTAAAATTTTTACCTGTGGTCTGACTCTCTGGTTGTACAGAAAACATAAAAAGAACTACATTCCACTAATGATATTGTAGCTTAACAGCATACATCAATTAACCATTGCCACACTGGATGGGCAAAGAGAGGGGCCAAAGATAAAGTACTATAACTCTTTCATTGGTAGCTATTATTATTCTCAATCTTAAATATCTTCTTGACTTTTTTGTACCTTTAGCCTCATGTCCCTTCGTGACAGCTTCCACACTGCTGTCAGTATGATTATTTTTTATGAAAATTTTCAATGTTTTATTTTTGAGAGAGAGAGCGCAAGCAGAGGTGGTGGGGAGGTGGGGTGGGTAGAGAGAGACGGAGACACAGAATCTGAAGCAGGTTCCAGGCTCTGAGTTATCAGCACAGAGCTCAATGCGGGGCTTGAACCCACAACCACGAGATCATGACTTGAGCCAAAGTCACATGCTTAACCAACTAAGCCACCCAATTGCCCCCAGCAGAGTGATTATTTTCTGACTTAAGACAATATATCAACTCTCCAATTTCTCCATGGGCCCTTGGCTCCCTCCCTGGCCTCTTCTCCAGCCATCTCTTCCAGTCACTTCATCTGCCCCATCCCAACAACTCAAGGCATAGACCCAGATCTCTCAGTACTGAGCAAGCCTACCTTCCTCTTACTCATCAAGCCCACTTACCCCTAACTCCTAAGGCCATAGGACTCTGATCCTACCAGGACCAGTTCCGCAGCCCCACCTCCAGGCTGTGCCCAATACTTCCAAGGTCATGACTACCATCTGCTCTGGGACAATCAAAAATGATCTCCTTGTGATCCTCATCCCAGTTTTAGTCTTTCATGAAAAACTCAGGACTTCCAGTCATCCTCAGTTTCAACTTGTACTTTCTATCTAGTCAATGTTTGCTAAGAGAACTCCTCACATTACCTTCTGACATGCTATATATATTTTTTTTATTTATTTATTAAAATGTTAATGACTATAGGGGAAGGGAAGTAGTTCCATTTTGCTCACTGAAATTTGAATAGTGTGGGGGGCACATTGTAAGTGATTAATAAATATTTGTGAATGATATAAAATATCACTCAGTCATAAAGAATGAAGTCTTGCCAATTTCAACAACATATATGGATCTAGAGAGTATAATGCTAAGCAAAACAAGTTAGAGAAAGACAAATACCATATGATTTTAGACTGATGTGAAATGTAAGAAACAAAACAAATCAGCAAAGGAAAAGAGAGAGAGAGAGAGAGAAAGAGAGAGAGAGAGAGAGAGAGAGAGAAACCGGGAAACAGACTCTTTACTCTAGAAAACAAACTGATGGTTACCAGAGAGGAGGTGGATGGATGGATGGATGGGTGAAAAAGGTAATGGGGATGAAGAAGGGCACTTGTGGTGATGACCACTGAGAAATACATGGAACTGGTGAATCACTATATTGTACACCTGAAACTATTACAGTATTGTAAGTTGATTATACTGTATTTAAAATTTATTTAAAAACTTAAAAATAGGGGTGCCAAGGTGGCTCAGGTGATTAAGCATCCAACTTCAGTTCAGGTCACGAACTCGCAGTTCATGAGTTCAAGCCCTGCATCATGCTCTGTACTGAGAGCTCAGAACCTGGAGCCTGCTTTGGATTCTGTGTCTCCCACTCTCTCTGTTCCTCCCCCACTCACTCTCTGTCTCTCTGTCCCTCTCTCAAAAATAAATAAAAATATTTTTTTAAATAAAAGAAAAATTTTAAGATAAATATTTATGAATGGAATAATACTGAATGTCTTATATAGTTCACACACTATCCTTTGACAGGGCACTTTTATTTAATTTTTTAAAGGTTTACTTTTGAGAGAGAGAGAGAGAAAGAGAGACAGATGGAGCATGAGTGGGAGAGGGGCAGAGAAAGAGGGAGACACAGAATCCCCGAAGCAGGCTGCAGGCTCTGAGCTGTCGGCACAGAGCATGATGTGGGACTCCAACCCAAGAACCATGCAATCATTACCTGAGCTGAAGTGGGACACTTAAACGACTAAGCCACCCAGGAAGCCCAGGCAATGTTTTTTATTTGAGTACATGTTTTCTCTTCTTGAATCTCCCTTCCATCCTCTCCAACTGGTACCTATCACTACCTCTATGTAAATTAGATAATTTTAATTTATGGTGAAAAAGATGATCATGATAAATAGATGACAACTTTTATTTTATTATATACTTGATTACCTAATTGTCTGTTTTTCTTCTTGGGTCTGAAGGATCTTCAGCTTTCTGGTGGAATTCCTGGGACATAATATGGTTTAGAAAAGAATGGTGGAATGCATGAATTAATGTAATAAAATGAACAGACAAAGAATTAAATGGCACACCTGGCCAACTCACTACATGGTCTGATATAAAGGGTGCTAGGAAAATCTTCTCTTTCTGTCCTATAAAACTAATAATAACAACAAAAAACACTTATACTGACCTATAGCTAATAACAGGTAGTGTTGTGGAGTCAACATTTTAGACATTGTGGAACCAATGGAAATATACAGTATAAGTGTCTGAAGCAGGTAACAAATCAATTACATTCTCTTTTAATTACTATATTTTTAGAAAAAGCAGAAGTTACTAATGACTACTGCTAAGTGCTATCCTATACAATAAGAACAGTAATTTAGTGGAGGATAGTTAATTCCCAGTGCTGCTGTGCAGAGTTGGCCTAGGTGGAAGTCGGGGAGGAGCAGGGATGCACCAGCTATCTTACAGGAGGAAGATGGTGTGACTTTACAAGGGTGCCGGGCTTGCCTTCCAGTTGCACAGTCTAAGTATCTCATCTTATTGATCATTGCATTCTTAGCATGGAGCACAGCATGTGCTATTCAATTACAATGAAACATTAGCCGAGGCTTCAAAGAGTTGGGTTTTGCTGTGAGTTAAGGGCAGAGCAAGACTCACGCAGGAAATGAGAGTTCTGAGTAACCACAGCAGACATAAGCCAGAGTGAACATTTAGATATGAAAAGGAGCGGGGGTGCATTGGTCAGGACACAGAACAGGGACTATAAGCAGATGCACAAGCTACATGACATTGTATTTACTACTAGGAAACTCAGGTTTCATCGTCTTCTTAACTGTACTGCCCAGACCCTGAGTTCCATTAAGGGGACCTTGTGGAGGGGGAGGTGTCTCAAAAGATAGGGGAAGACTATGACTAGGACTCCCTGTACAAAAATTTAAAAACTTCCCACAAGGTGATCATGAAGGTCTGAAACTTGGAAACCCAAGAGTAAAATAACCAGGCTGCTGTGTGGAGCACATTGTGGAGATGTCAAGTCAGGGTCCAGCTGGGAGCCATGCCAGGGGATAGCCTAAGACACAAACAATGATGGATAAAAATGACAAAGAATGTTTGAAAAGAATAAGTTATCATGAGCAACAGAGAGTATTTTGTGATTAATTAAACATGAGGCCTGAAGCAGTGGAGGGTGTAAGAGACCAATACTTTAGGATTGGAAAACTGATAGATACTTGGGTTCCACTCACCAAGAGAGGAGATAGGAATTGAAGCAGGTTTGGGTAGAATATAATTATTTGACTTTCAGACATATTTAGTTCAATTTCTATGGGATATCCAGATGAAGAGTTCCATCTGGAATATAGTTAATATATATTTTCTTAGAGCTGAAGAAACAGTTCTGTGTTGCATGGGGAATAATTGAGGTACTTTATGTTATTTTGTACGCTGTGAAAAAAATCACCTATTGAGAATGAGGAGAAAGAAATGAATAAGCTAAAGGATGTCTGAAAATTTTAACCTAATTGAGCTAGGAGACAGTATCAAAAATGAGTACTTTTTAAGACAGATTTTTTAAAAAGGTGTAAAGGTGTTAAGGCCATGTTAATATTGAATGGTAAGAATTTGTAGGCAACAATCTGCATATTTATAAAATTTCTCTTGGGTTATTCTTATTGTTTGAGTTGTACGGACTGAAATATGAGATAATATTGATTCATGGTGGAAGGTATATGAGCCACTTGCAAAAAAGCAAAGGTTCCACATGACTTAACAATCCTGTAATGAGAATAGCTCAGGTAATAGACTCTAGTGATGAAGGTAAAATCAGAAGTTAGTCTCTCAGGCCAGCAAAGAGGTGAGGAGTTAGGGACGTGACATTTATGGTGAAGCAGAAGAAGTGAGAAATATGGAAATATATATAGTGTTAGGAATATCTTCAAAAATTAAAAGTCTAACCTGTGAACAGGAAAAATAATCAGCTTACATTTTAAGTAGGTGACAAAAGGCACTTATACTGCAACAAAATATACTCCCCCCCCCAAAAAAATCATTCACTACACAAAATACCAGATGGATCAGTAGCTACTACAAGTTCAACAAAAAATAACTACACACACACACACACACACACACACACACACATACACACACCCCTTTATACCTCTTTATACTCATTTAAACATTTTTATTCTATAAAAACTAAATGTTTTACATTCACCATATCTCCGATACTTGAATATTGTTCATTAACATTAACATTTTTCCCAATTTAGTCTTGCTTTTTATTGAGAAACCATTGTTGTTTAGTTTATATACAGAGTCAAGAATAGTGATCATATTCCTGTTGATATTGTAGTAATGCAATATGGTGAACTCTAAGAAGGGATAAACAAAACAGATTATAGCTCTCTTGTATTCAATATTAATTTGTGATTTTTCAGCCACAAATACATCTTGTGTACATAACAGATTATTGCAAAGTAGGGTTCTAAAAATAAACATACATTTACTTTTCACTGTCAGTGGTAAGTTTCAAAGAATATGGCGTTAAAAACAGGGCTATGAAGGACACCATGCACTTATGTTTTAAAATGTGGAGACCAAGTTTTGAAAAGGAATTCCAGTTTTATTTTTTTGCTACATGAGAGTTACACAGCCCATCTTGCAATTCCTTTTCAAGTAGATCTGTGCAGATTATGTGGCTGTCCCAAATGAAGTACAAGCTGTTACCCTTTTTTTTTCCATTTTGGAAACTGATTCGATTTCTACTCCTTGTAAATCTGGCATCTTCTGTGTAATACTACATGCTATTTGAAGAAAAGAGAGCTTGAGATTTTCACTTGTTACAAGCCTGCCTAATTAATTAGAATCTCTCCCCTTCATCCAAGTCTGACACAATTACTCAGATTGAAAAATGTTCCCCTTGCTTCTTTGTCAAAACTCAAGAACAGTATTGCTTCATCTGAAATTAAAAAGACAATTTTTATTTTATTTAGTCTATGGTATGTACAACCTATTTATAGCATGAAATGGAGAACAGAGTTTTAATTTCTCGATCACAGTAAGCAACTGTCCCATTTTAAAATGTTCAGTCCCAAACACTGGAAAGCTCTGATAGCACACTGTGAGAACACACAAAATAAGACTCAGAGAAAAACAAGCGGGGGGAGTCCTTTCAATTCATGATACAAAGGGAATTATTTAAGTAACTAAAATATTTTAAGGGTAATTAAAGATTATAATAAATGCACTCTTTGGTATACAGTTCGAAGGGATCAAAATATATCATATGGAAGGTGTACAGTTGTTTTTAGAAAAGCCCACACCTAACACATCAGATAAAGACTTAGTATCCAAATCTATAAAGAACTTAACAAACTCAACACCCCAAAAAATAAATAATCCAGTGAAGAAATGGGCAAAAGACACTTTTCCAAAGAAGACATCCAGATGGCCGACAGACACATGAAAAAATGCTCAACATCACTCATCATCAGGGAAATACAAATCAAAACCACAAGAGATACCACCTCACACCTGTCAGAATGGCTAACATTAACAACTCAGGCAACAACAGACATTGGCGAGGAAGCAGAGAAAGAGGATATCTTTTGTACTGCTGGTGGCAATGCAAGCTGGTGCAGCCACTCTGGGAAACAGTATGGAGGTTCCTCAAAAAGTTCAAAATAGAACTACCCTACGACCCAGCAATTGCACTACTAGGTGTTTATCCAAGGGATAAAGGTGTGCTGTTTCAAAGAGGCACATGCATCCCAATGTTTACAGCAGTGTTATTGACAATAGCCAAAGCAAGGAAAGAGCCCAAATGTTCATCGGCTGATGAATGGGTAAAGAAGATGTGGCATGCACACACATACACACACACACACACACAGACACACACACACACACACACACATATACACAACAGAATATTACTCGGCAATCAAAAAGAATGAAATCTTGAGAAGTTCGGGTGGCTCAGTCACTTAAGCAACCGACTTTGGCTCATGTCATGATCTCACAGTTTGTGGGTTCAAGTCCCGTGTTGGGCTCTGTGCTGACAGCTCAGAGCCTGGAGCCTCCTTCAGATTCCGTGTCTCTTTCTCTGCCCTCCCCCAACCCCTGCTTGTGCTCTGTCTCGGTCTCTGTCTCTCAAAAATAAATAAAAGTTAAAAAAAATAAAAAAAGAATGAAATCTTGCCATTTCCATTTAGTGGATGGAACTAGAGTGTATCATGCTAAGGGAAATTAGTCAAGAAAGACAAATATCATATGACTACAATTATATGTGAAATTCAAGATACAAAAGAGATGAACATAATGGAAGGGAAGCAAAAATAATATAAAAACAGGGAGGGGGACAAAACATAAAAGACTCTTAAATACAGAGAACAAACTGAGGGTTGCTGGAGGGGTTGTGGGTGGGGGCATGGGGTAAATGGGCGAGGGGCATTAAGAAGGACACTTGCTGCGATCAGCACTGGGTGTTTTATGTAGGGGATAAATCAATGGATTCTACTCCTGAAATCATTATTGCACTATATGCTAACTAACTTGGATGTAAATTTAAAAAATAAGAAAAAAAAATCTTCCACCGACATATGTATAATCACTTGAGGAAGAGACATTATGTCTTTAACAGAAGGGAAAGGAGCATGGACTCTTCATCACACTGCCTAAGTCTTAGTTATGACTCAACCACCTATTTCTTAATTACGTGTTCCAGGGTTTTTTATATATATATATATTGGAGTGTCGGTTATTAAACATCTATCCCTTTACTCACATTTTGATATTCTACTTAGTGATGTAAGGGCTTGAAGTCGCTAGACCAGGGGCTCCCTTGGGATCCCTGGGCCCTTTCGGGGAATCTGTAAGGTCAAACGATTATCAGTGATAATTGTGAGATATCACATTTGCTTTTTTCACTATAATTTTCTCATGACTGTATAGTAGATCTTTTATGAGGTTGCATAACATAGGATACAGCGAAGAAACACAGAAGCAGATACGAAGCCAGAGGTTAAAGAGATTTGCAACGATATAAAACAATGCCACTCTTCTCACAATTTTTTTGTTTTGCTTTTGAAATTATTTTTCAGAAAAAAATGTTATTTTTGTTAACATGTAATGGGTTGATTATGGTTACTTTCACAATGTCTCATCTTTAATGTGGTTACAATAGATATCATCCAAGCTCTTTGGGGTCCTGAAAGTGTCCTGAGACCAAAGAACTTGAGAAACTCAGATGTACACTACGTTTCTCCATTGTGAGCTGGATTCCTATCAAGTTAACAGGGGGCACTAGAGAGACATGACAAGAAAGAAAGGAGAAGGGGCTGGTTCCTGCTCATCTACCTTCACTTCCTGTTAAATCTCTCAGGTATCTCACCCTCACAGCACATGGTTCTGGGCAGAAGAGGCTCTAGTCACTAGCTTATATCCACATTGAAAAAGACAGAGGGAGCTCTGGCTACACAGTCCTGCACAGACCTCGGAGATGCTCCTCTGATGTCTGACTGCCAAGCTGCAGGTTCCTCTTGAGTTCCTGAGCTATAAAACTCAGAAGGAAGCAGCCCCTTCACAGAAGTCCCAGGGTGAGATCTGCCAGGCAACACCTTCCCCGCAGAACCTTGTGTCCCAGTTCCAAGACGTCCTTTCTCCAAGCTTCTGAGTTTTGATTACTCCAACCAACACACTTCCTGTGGTTCTGCCTCTGCATAACCTCAGTATTTCTCATTGCTTTTTCAACCTTCCAACACTGTTTAACCAATCACCTCTTCTACACTCTCTAGAGTAATAGAGTGAGACTTCTGTTCTCCTGACTGGCTGGAGCTGGACACAATTAGCAACAGGTATTAATGCATGAGACATCTCTGAAAAGCTATTATGACAGAACCAATCATCTCTATGGTGACATTAAATTTTAAAAAAGTGTCCAAGAGAAAAATCAAAACTGTCTTCCTTGATAGCATATTGGAAATTTACACAAGTGATAAAAATATTATGTTTCCTACACATGATGGCTTTGTGACTACATTTTCATATATAAAGTGATCTATATTTATCTAGTCATTTAAAGGAGCACTTTTCCATATGTGATGGAAGTATCTCTTAAAATTATTACCTAAACACAGACTTCTAAGACTGTGAATGACAAGTGATGGATAATGAAAAAGTATATTTTCTTTAATGTTTGCTATTATTATATCAGAGATACTTTAAATATTTTGCACAGTCTTAGTATGACAGTATAAGTCTTGCAACAAAGATATTTCCTAAGCAAATAATCTCTTCTCTTATAGAGAACTTGATACCGATTTTCCCTTTGAGGTTTCTACTGTGTATACATACTTAAATAAATAATTAGACTTACCGCCTGAAAGGAGAGCTGGCTTACTTTTTGCCATTGGACTAGAATGAGGAAATTTGTTGCTAAATGACATGAACAGGTGTGCCGTGAAATCATCAGGAAGCTCTGCTTCCAGGAATGTCTTCATAAATAGCTTGAAACCTTCAAAATCTATTGTCTGAAAAAAAAAATTGAAACATATATTTTCAGACACAGCCAATGTTAAGATTTTTTATGTGCTATATTCAGAATCAACAGTAGTAGAAATGACCGCAAACATTCTTATATCCATGTCTACCAAAGGAAGGGGACTCTTTGAGAAATAGTTGCAGCCATCCTAGGCTAACAGTGGCGATTAGGTAAGTATATATCTTACCTGTGGTGGATGAGCTGGATTCCAGCAGGAAAGGCTGAAGCTTTCCAGTCACACATTTCTATTTCCAGAGTATCTTATCACTTAAAAAATCTCCTCTTTGAAACTTAGTTTCCTTTTCTGTAAATTGGGAATAATATTCCCAATCCTACAGAGTTGCTGTTATGATTAAATCAGGCAACTGACATGAACAGGCCAATTCAGTCATGAACACAGCATGAATACTGTGAAATAAAGGAATTTCTCTTGTCTCATTTCCCTGCCTCTAATGATGAGTCTTGCTTTTGACAAATGGAAAAAGGGGTTAATTATAAATTTCACCCTAGCACCAAAAAATCAAGTGATAGGAAATTCCAAAGTGAAATTCTAAAAGTTCCTATGCAAACTTTCAAAGAAACCTATTTCAAGAACTTTGCCCAACTATACTCACTGCAGGTCTATAAAAAAAAAAAACAAAACAAAACGAAAACACAGTTATTTCTTAGGAGAGAACCATTGATACATTGACAGTCTCCATGTCGACTTGGGGAAATAGTGGTGGGAACCACCTTCTATCCTTGAGTTAAGGAGAGGATTTCCCAGGAGCCACCTGGATATCTTGCTTTCTCCACACAGATGAGGACAGTGGACTGGACAGATCCAGGCAGGATCTTACTCTTGTCTGAAAACGGAGGACAAGAGTGCAGGTGCTTTAGGGCAAAGGCAAGTCAATGGCATTATATTGGGTTTGGCCAACGCCCTCATGACTGGAGGGACAATAAGGCACAAATATATCCTGGGGAATGAATGTAGACCACATGGAAGAGGCCAGTAGTTGATTTGAAGGGACTAAGAGACCTACTGAGAAGTAGCTGGAATTAAGTCACATCTGTCCAGATCAAGAGAGTGCAAGGTCAATGGTCCTCAGAAGAAGCCCTTAAAGGGCACTATTTTTTCTTATCCAGTTCAATGTAATTGAGATGAAACTAAAAATAGGGCAAAAATTAAATTTGGCTGATAAATGCTCTTAATTTTGGTCAAACTTCTGGTAGATGAGAATAAATTAATTCCTTAAAGTACTATTTTGGATAGAAAAAGTATTTGTTCTGTGTAATTATATTGGGATAAGATGGTACAGAATGACCAATTTTATTATAACATTATTTTGAATAAACCAAAAATGGAATATGACATACAGGGATATCATTACAGAAAGGGCATTTTTAAAGATCAGATCATGTGCCAATTAAGAATATGTACTAAGTATGTTTCTGTAGCTAATATAATTTCAAGCCAATAGAAACAAAACAAAAATGTCATGTTGTTTATTAATGGTTGCAAAACTCTGCATACACCTTAATCTGATATTTTTAGTTGGTTTAATCTTCCTGTGCTTATTCATAAAGAGCACTTCAGACATTTACAATGGAGGTAGTAAAAAGACTTCACTTTCTTCCATGGGGTACCTGGATGGCTCAGTCGGTTAAGCGTCTGACATCAGCTCAGAGCATGACAGCTCAGAGCCTGGAGCCTGCTTCGGATTCTGTGTCCTCCTGTCTCTCTGCCCCTCCCCCATTCATGCTCTGTCTCTCTGTCTCTCAAAAATAAATAAACATTTAATAAATTTTTTAATAAAAAAAGGAGACTTCACTTTCTTCTATATTTAATAGATCACCACCACTGCAAAATATTACACATTCTACTAGGAAGTGAAACACGTAATTAAAATCCATGAATAATACAAAAATATAAAGAATAGTCTCAGGTAGCGTTACTTCCAAAAAGCAGTTTGCTACCATGAACGAAACCAAAGTTTCCCAATACACTGATAAGGCTAACAGCCAGGCCACTGCATCAAAATTAGTTTTCTTTAGCAGAGACACCTACTCTTACTAGGTGTTAGTTACTCTTACTAACAGGGTTCCTTAGGCATGGCCTATTGTCAGAGATTCAATCCACATTCAACTGGATGAGTGAGCAGTATCGATAGACAATCCTCAAATGTGTGAAGCCCCATGGGACATTAGGAGTTAATTTTATTACAAAAATATAGGAACTTTGTGTAAAAAAAATAACATATTCATAGGCACTGTGGCCGGGAGCATGGTTATTTATATTCACTCTTGCTTCTGTGTCCTAAGCCTTAAGTAGTCAGCATTGTGTTTGCCAATATAACAGAAGACAACAGCATAGTTTTAAACTGAGACTTTGGATCTGCTCTCAGATTCAACACTTTCTAGCTGTGTCAAGGTGGGTGATTTACTAATTTCGCAATGCCTCAGTTTTTCCATCTCTAGATAACAATAACATAATACCTACTTTTTGGTCTATTAGCAATTTCAAATAGTCTTTGAAGAATAAGCCTCAAAACCACATTACCTTAAATGTTTTTGTATGCATTTGAATATCCTTTTTGGATATTTGTTTTAGAAAGCTAGTAACAAAACATGAACAAAGGACTAGAATCATTGACATTTATTCTCTGGATCTTCTTTTGGTACATGAATACATTTTAAAACCTAACTATTGCAAGGCAAGAGTTTAACATGATAACAGAGGAAAACAATAACAACCAACAAAGAAAAACGAAAGAAGAACTTCAGAATAAAATAATTTTGTAGCATATTCCAATATCTCTACTTGCTATTTGAGGGTTCTGGGGCAAGGAGTTTATCTGCTCTTTTATTTATTATTTTTTTTATTATCTTTTAATGTTTATTTTTGAGACAGAGAGAGATAGGACATGAGTAGGGGAGGGGCAGAGAGAAAGGGAGACACAGAATCTGAAGCAGGCTCCAGGCTCTGAGCTGTCAGCACAAAGCCCAATGCGGAGCTGGAACCCACAAACTGTAAGATCATGACCTGAGCCGACATTTGACGCTTAACTGACTGAGCCACTCAGGCGCCTCTATATGCTCATTTAAAGAAAAAATCTGCCACATCTCAAGTGGGTGTATTTTATAAAGCCTTACATAACCCAAGTAGACCCTCCTTGAAATTAGCACCTATAATTTAATAATGAAATACAGAAAAATAATCAATCAAAATGAATAGCATCCTTCCTTGGTACATCTTTCTTGGTCCTCAGGAAACATTCTAAAATTAAATGCTGCAGCTCTGCTGTGCTCAGTAAGCAAAAAGCAGCTTGGTTTTATTCTGACAGCTCTAAACCTTAATTTTTTTCATATAAAGTGATATATATATATATATATATATATATATATATATATGATCAACTATTTAGGATTGTCATCTAAATGTAATAATAAATCAGCATAAAGCACTTAAGATGCTCTTGGGCACGTGGCACGTAAAATAAATGAAATAATAAACTAATAGAAGGAAGTGCTGGTTTGAGGTTTAATGGATTTTTTATTATCTTAATTTGCCTTCCTCTTTGTTAGTCCAGAAAACCAGGAAAGTCACTACATCCTCCCGAATCAAACCTGCAGTTTCTGTGTTTTAGCTCTTTTGCTATAATTGTTCAGAATCAGGCAACATTGACAAATCACTGCTTTTAAAATGTGAGCATTTAGGGGCACCTGGGTGGCTCAGTCAGTTGAGCGACCGACTTGGGCTCAGGCCATGATCTCACGGTTTGTGAGTTCAAGCCCCATGTAGGGCTCTGTGCTGACAGCTCAGAGCCTGGAGCCTGCTTCCCATTCTGTGTCTCCCTCTCTCTCTCTGCCCCTCCCCCACTCGTGTTCTGTCTCTCTCTGTCTCAGAAATAAACATTAAAAAAAATTTTAAATAAAATAAAATGTGAGCATTTATTTATAAACAAATATCTTCTTAAAAAAAAATAAAAGTCTATTATTGGAATCATCATAAATTCCTCAGTTTTGAAAGTTTTCTACGAGATGACATCATCCCATTTATTACTTAAGTTTTACTGTTGATGTAAACTTCTCTTTCAAACTTCTTTACGCTGTTGGTGGAAGCAAATTTCCCCTGCCTTACATTTCAGTCATTACATACAATTTACAGTGTTATAAAACTCAAACTTCTTTAAAGCCAAAATTGAGCTGTTTCAGTTTTCCGATTCATGGAGCTAATTATTCTGCAATGCCTTTTCTCATTACCCTTGTCTCCTTATTTTCTTGTTAGTAAAAGATTTCCAAATATCTTTTAAATTCTATGTTGTCTAAAATATCTGTAAGTGTATACTGTTCTCAATATATACATTTTCCTTATTTCATGATTCAGTAGAACATTTCCAAATTTAAGTATTTTATTTTCTACTGCTGTCATGTAGCAGCATTAGAATTGGTTTTTGAAGATTGTGACCTTTAAATAGAATGAGATCACTTATATGCACATCAATGGAAACACTAATAAAAAAAAAAGTTGGGTTGGACTTAACTGAATGAGTGTTCAAAAATCAAATTGGCTATACGCTCGGAGACACACAGACCACACGATGTTGAAAATTTTGAGAACTGCTTTTTCATTTTTTTTTCTTAAGGAGCAGCCACAGACTATTTAGGGAGATAACATAGAGAATCTGCAAAGAATTCAGACTGAGGGAGCTGCTGAGATATTGTTGCCAAGTTGGCATGAATTCAAAACACATTTCTATATGCCTTTCATTATTATATCTGACCATCTGGGTCCTTTGTTTTTAAGTCCTAGTTAATTCTAAAGAAATAACACTAGTGTTCATCCAAGTAGATTCAAAGTGAATGAAAATAAATGTCATCGCTCTATCATTAATGTATTCTGGTGGTTTCAGGATGGAGATTTTCTCATATTCAGCAAATGTTCACTGTGCACCCACTTTATATGAGGCTCCGCCCCAGGTGTTTGGGTGAAGATGCTACTGCAACATGCGAAAATCCTTCCACTAGAGGCTAATCTTCTAACAAAGGATATAAGAAAATAGAGAAATAAATATGTTAAATGTACAATGTTTGACAGTGTTAAGTGTTGTAGGAAAATGAAGAAGGAAAATGGTTATGTATTTGGGAGGGGCACATGTAGTTTTAAATCTTATGATGAAGAAATGAGAATCTGTTCTTTGAATAAAGATTTAAAGGAGATGAGGGAGATAGCTTTGCACATATTTGGAGAGAGAACATCTCAGATAGGCAAAACAGGTAGTGCAAATGTCCTGAGGTATTAAATTGTTCCTGTTTTAAAGGAATTTATATAAAATCCAGTGAGGAGGAGCAGGAGAGCAGAGGAGGAGTGAGGGCAGACTAGAATAGTAGAAAATACATTCTCATATGTCTATTGTAGAAAATTAGGGGAGAAATACATCAACTGTGACAGGTATCACCTCACCACTTGAAACAGTCATATCATTGAAGTTTCAATTTAGGATATGGTACTGCAAATGGTCCATTCACAAATTCTAAATGTTGTGATAGATACAAGATACTATTTTTTTGAGAATATCGAGATTGGATCCTCAGTGCATTTATGAGAAACCTGTAAGAAGCTATTCAAATTTATGTGTTTAATTATGATAAAATGTAACTAAGTAAACTCATAAGTATCTATGTAAGTATCTTCTCAAACTTTTACATGGCTCCCTTGTAGGGCAGAGCAATTCTCGGAGTATCAAGGTGTAAAAGCCAAGCCCCATCATGAAAAGGAAGTTACTACATATTTCAACAATAATTAATACATAGTGAATATGATGTTAATAATACAGAATTATCAAAGGCATTTTATTATTCAGTTTGGTGGTAAATTTTCAAAACTGTTCTCTGGTTGTAGCATGATAAGAGGAAAATGGCTGCCTTTGTGTTGACAGGAAAAGGGAAGAGAAGCAGAAATACTGGTTGACATGTTCCTTCCATTCCTTGCTAACTGCCCTGGCATTTATGCAGTTGTGGGAGGCAGAACAGATACAACAGACACAATAACTCTAGGAGCAGGACAGCATTCTGGATGGTGGCCAGGCTTGGCAGGGAAACAAATCACATCTTGTGTCCTCCACTCGTACCTCATGGTAGAAGGAAATCAATTTAGAGTTGGAAAAGACATCAGAGTTATATTTTCTCACTTTATAGTTGAGAAAAGTGAGGCTCTAAGAAAATAAAGGTGATAGGATAGGCTGATGGTGTATCTCATATATTCCCACCTTCTCTTTTCACATATATTCTAGAAATTTTGTATGAAATCATGCTGGTTGCTAAAGTGTGACTAACAGCCACTGTCTTTAAACATCACTGGAATACCTACACGTCAGGCACAGAGCTAAGTTTTTTATACACACTTTAGAATTTAACCCTTTTAACAACTCAATAAGGCCAGTATTCCTCTTGTTTGACAGCTGAACAAATGGAGGCTAATCATTTGTACAAGAACTGCTAATATGTGGCACATGTGGGATTTGAACTCAGTTCAGTTGAACTCCTAAGACCACATTTTCTCTGTTATACTTTCCAGATGCTTTCTTTAATGGCAAAGGTTGAATTCGGTTCTGGAAGGACAATTATAGCTTACAATAAAAGGGTGTTTATATCATTGCTAACAATTCTATCAGTGTCAATATCCTTGTTAAAGACACTTAAAATATTACATTAGGCAGCAGCACTACCAATGTAAGTTATGAATTCCCAGGTTTCTTATTAAAGGAATGAAGCAACTCACTAATCTAAATGTAAAGGGTAACCTTCTATATTAGTAGAATCCACAGTACAGAGTACCAAGTACAAAGATAAGGGAAGCTTAGGGAACTATGAAATACAACTCAGCCTTGAGCCAAGGATCATCTACTAACAGGAAATGTAAAGAGAAAATCCTACACTCATAGGCACTGATACACCAAGAGCCCATATAGAGCAATAAATATGCATGCCGTGTTTTTTTTCCTTTGGCTAACCTCAGCTATACCTATTCTTTCTATTCTGCAACTGAAATCGCTTGCCTACTAAACATTTCCATATGGAACAAAGACTGAGCAAGGAAAAGGAAGAAACTCATCCCACTGACCCTAAAAAGGGCAGGGCTAACTTTGACACCAGTTTTCAGACAGTCCCTGGTAGGGATGCCGATTGTGCAGAAAGGTGTGTTTGTTGACCAACGTGTTCAGCAAATGTCCTTTCATAGCTAAAGCATGCTATATAAAAGCAGCCATTTACTCTGAAGAGTTGTCCCCTAAAACCATAAAGTCCATGTAGTCCGTCTTGGGTGGGGTGGTGGTTGGTAGGTTTCCATAGAGGTCAGGGATAATATCAGGGAAGTGTCATCTTCTGAAAGAGACTGGTGAAAGTCATCACAGTCAATAAGTTGCCATTTCAGTCCTACCTCATCCTAGGAGACTGTAATATGGAGGACCTGTATCTAGTCGATCAAGATCATTCTGATGTAACCAATTGCACTGTGATATGTCGGGGATGAGATCACAGTGTTTTCTGTCATTGAGACCATAGGGAAACGTGTGAATAAAAAGCTGCTAATACATACCCATTACTGTTCAAGGGAGACAATATTATGGTTTTAAATATCTCATGCATTTTGGTATGATATATTCCTAGTATGATAGAAAAATCCATTTAGAGATTCCCAAAATGGGTTGTAATTCTAGGCACCCAGCTGAACTATGGACCCCAAACTTCCTTTACAAAATAGGCTTTGCTAGGAGAGAGTGACTGAAACAACAGATGGTTTACTCTTTTTTCCCACGAAGGCAAAGATCAACAGCTTTTCAGTTATATTTTTCTCACAGATTCTAATAGCACTGTAGATGCCCCCCACAATGAAATCCCTGTCAATTGCATTTAAGTGCAATTATAAACCTCCCATTGTAAAAGAATAAATTAAGACTTTCATTAAATGAATTATTTTATTGGAGTCTGATCCATGTTTTGGTGAAATTAGAAAATTAAATTCAAGAGCCTATAAAACTAAAGCCCACCCTCTAGACCCTCTGTGAATCCATTGAGACATTAGCTCCTCCGTTTCAGACTTTGATGTGAACAAGTGTCGGTCAATTATAACCTACTAAGTATTATGGATAGACTTGCATATTATATGAATCTTAATGGTACAGAAGTACAGGTCAGTGATATGGATGAGAAATTCATAGCTCACATAAGAATAAAAAAAGAAAAGACAGATTTCAATAGAAAAGAAAATGTCTTACTTGGTTAAGAATGTCTTGTTTCTGTGCATGCAAGGAAAGAAAGAATACATGTGTTAATGTAAGGTAATTTATACTCATTATCTCATTATGCTGACAAACTAAAAGGTCAATTTTATAGATTGATTTTAAAACATACCCTAGATCCATGGGTCTCAAAATGTGGTCCTGAAACAGCATCATTATCATAAACTGTGAAACTGATAGAAATATACATTTTTGAGCCTTACCCCAGAAACACAGAAACTGAGAGGGTAGGGGAACAGGCAGAAACCTGTGTTTTAAGAAGACCCACAGGTGATTCTGATACAAGCTAAAATTTGAGAATCACTTACTAGGTCAATCTTTGAGTGTAATAAGCAAATAGTTCTAACTGATAGGAGATAAATATAATGAACAACACATATAAGATTTTTAAAACCTTCCAGAGAAAATTATGAAAATATAACAGCATTATAAATATATATTCGATTATGAATACTTATTTCTCACTCCTAATGTTTCCATCTTTTGGAATAACATGTTTGACTAGCCCATTGTAATGCCTTTAAAGAAAAATATCTTCCCATACATATAGTACTACTTATTTTTTCCCATGTTTTTAAACATCAGTGGAACAATATAGAATTGAATTTGAAATCCAGGAGGGAAAAAGATACACACACACACACACACACACACACACACACAAAATTACTTATTCTATAATATTCTATGTATATTTTACATATATATAAAATGCAATGCCAAACTGGTTCTTTCTCATATTATCAAATTCCGTTACTTTCATGAATCATTTATATCTGAGATATGCTGACTATATTCACTGTGAGTCTTCTCACTGAGTTTGGATGGCTACTAAAAACTAGCTATAATCATACTCTTAACATTATATCATTCATGTAAGATTAGTTGGAGACTAATAAGAATCTCTTACCTTATTAGGTATGAGTTAGTAGTAATTACATGCATGGGAATATGCCATACTCATTACATAAGAAATGCCATTCAATGTACATGACATACCTTTCTTTTCCCCTTATTCTCATCTCCCAAAACCTTCCTTTTCATTTTATGGCCAGTCAACAAAGTGAAGAAGAAAGGGCATTAATCTTAATCTGGGATTCCAGATAATTAGGTTTTAATTATGGCTCTTATCATGAAACTAGCTTGTGAATCTTGAGAAAGTAATTTTAGTTTTCTTATAATGACTTTATCTAAAAACTTGATAATCTTATCTGTTAAGGAAACTTAAGACCTTTTTAAAATTTTGGCTCTTAGGGAATCTTTAGTGCCATTGTTTAGAATAATATATTTTTTTGATTTGGTTATTTATTTTTTTTCAAAGAGTGATTGTTACATGATCTTTAAAAGACACAAATTAAAAATAATTGATTCATCTGTATATTGCAGTTAGTACTTATTCTCCATTAGATTCATCCATATATTGCAATTAGTATTTCTTCTCCATTAAAATACACTTCAACAGGTCACATATTCATTATATTAAGCCTTTATACAAAGATTTAGAATTCAGTAATTACAAGAGTGATAAGAAATACAGTGCACCTACCATATAAGCAGCTTTAAAAGAGGAGAAGCAAGTAAGAGATATTTAGGCTGTTCTTTCTTTGTTTCTTTGCAAATATCTTTTATATGGATGACATAAGCAATGTTCATTTTAGAAAACAAAGGATTAATTATTTATTCTAAAAGTAGTGTAGATGAAATATTTTTTTTCTAAATTTTCTTGTATAAGGGGGCATCAATTAAGTAGTCATCTGTGGCAAAGAACTTTAGGATTAACCTGTCCAGTCAATAGAGAGTGATAACTTCCCATGTGAATTCTGCATACTGTTATAGTAACCTTTCAGAAACTGGATGAAGTCATGTTCTGAAGAGAACCTCAAGGCTTTAAAGATTTCTTTTTCAACATTAAATATTCCTAATTACCTCCTATTGGCTTTTGTAAAATACATACTAGTGTTTAAGAGTCATATAAACTTTATTTATTTTTTTTCCTGAAGGGAAAAGACCTATCAATGTTAGATTAGGAGTAGTTTTGCTTTTAAATTAGAATTACTTTGGGGTCATAATGAGATCTAACTTTTTGTTTTTCAACAATTCATTATTTTAATAATGCATTTCAAGAGCAGATCTGCACATTTATGGAGAATTATTACATTACTGAATAGGCTGACATCATATGGGTGTCTAAGAATGAATCTAGTAATTACCTCAATAAATCCAGTATACAGTGACTGATAATCCTCATGAAAAATATAATAGTAAGACTAAGTCTGGAGAGTCTTTTAAATAAGAAATCATTGAAGCAAAAAGGCTATTTTGCAAACAAAATTACATTCCAACTTAATTTATAGCTACCAGCTATCTTTAGGGAGAAAAACAAACCTAGTTTTATCTATGTATATAGATTAGATAACATGTACATTTTCAAGCATGGTCAAGCATTAATGTAAATATTAATGACACTTTTGGGCCTTACAGCAATTCTGTACAGTTGTCATCTTAGCTTTCCCACTCTGCTTTTATGGTCTTTGAGATTTTCAGTTCTACAAACTTTTCTGCCAACATTTTCTTTCTCATACTATAGCATCCAGGAAAATAAAATCTGAGGGAAATGTACGCTGGATATCTGCTTTTGTTCCTAGGACAGGAAAATGGGACTGGCTTTAAACTGCCTTATTTTCCCCATCATTGGTAGGCTGTAAATATTAACTTACTTGAAAAAGAAAACAAATCTTAAAGACCTTTACAAGCTACAGTAATGTATCAGAATATAGACAAAATAAGAAAATATGACATGAAAGAAAGCTATGGGAAATACTGAAAGGAAATTATAAAACAATATGAATTAAGGTTAGAATATATAGATTTGGTTTTGACTAAAACGCAAATTCTATAAATCCCTAAGAAAAGTAGTATTGAAGGAAAACTAGGAACTGTGCTCTTATAAACATTCAAAACTGTAATGACAATGATAACAAAAAACAAATCGCAGTTAAATCAGCAAATAAATCTATCTAGCTGGCTAAATAATTCATCCAGGGGAAAGGGCCTTTTCCAAAGGGTAATTTGTTTTATCTCCCATACAACACAACTATCATTCAGAGAAACTGCAAAAGAACTCACAGCAAAGGTGCTCAAACATTTAAATGTAGCATCACTCAGGTAGCATTAAAAGGAAGGTTATTTAACAAGTAATTAGGAAAGGAAAGACATTCATTCAAGCAAGGTGTCCAAAAGCAATCGGCAGGACATGAAGTTTTTACAAGGAAGGAATTTCAGGGACTTGTCAGCTTACTGGTAGTAGGTTAAAACAAGATAGGGTGAAGAAATTCCTCTTTTTTTACCCAAAGTGGCTTTTTAAAATTACAGATCTTTCTTTAGTCAAGGGAATCATTCTCTGAAAGGAGTAACTCTCCTGCCCCCAACAAATTTTGATCTGGGGTTAAAACGTGTAGGTCACAGAGTGAGTGGCAAGCACACTTTGTCTTCCCTTCTATCTAATCCTGACGTGATCCTACCCGAGCAAGCCAATTCAGAATTGCAGTATCTTTAACATCTAGGGAAAGAACCTAAGACCATATTAGAGATGACCTATACTCTTTCAAGCACCCAATATAGAAATGTTATTTTCATCAGCAAACGTTTTTTGAATGAAAAAAGTAGTACACTATTTTACGTATTTTCCAAAATAGCATTTCATTATGAATTTTATTTCATTTATGGTATGGCATATGGTACATATATTTCCAAGGACTCTTCATTAAGAAACCCCTTCTCCAATCACATATATGAAACTGATATAAATGAAAAAGAAGTTTTACCCCTTCAGGATTATACTTTGCAAGCACACCATTACCATGGAATTCTTCAAGAACATCCTTTAATTTCTTTGTGGAATCTATAAAGAAATAGAGAACACACAAATTGTTTATAGATGCCTATTGTGATTAAATAACCTAGTTCCGAAACAAAGACCCATTAAAATATAATCACCAACAGATATTCAATTTTAAAATGAACATGTAAAATGTTCTTTATCATTTTCGAAAGGCTATTTGGTTGAAAAAAGAAATCACACACAAAAAAGAAAGAGACAGAAATACT
This sequence comes from Felis catus, assembly GCF_018350175.1. Classification (NCBI taxonomy): domain Eukaryota; kingdom Metazoa; phylum Chordata; class Mammalia; order Carnivora; family Felidae; genus Felis; species Felis catus. Next base: position 107,741,124 of record NC_058369.1, read on the forward strand.
ATGTTTTCCAAGTGTATTGCCCAAGAATAAGGCCATTACCTATGTACTACACAAATTAATGAGCAAACATATAAAAAAGTAGCATGTCTTCTCTTTATTTTGATAGCATAACATCTAAATGAATGAAATAAGCTTAGTTTAAAAAGAAAATATAGGGGGTGCCTGAGTGGCTCAGTCGGTTAAGCCTCCAACTTTTGATTTTGGTTCAGGTTATGATCTCAAGGTCATGAGATCAAGTTCCGTGCTGAGCTTAGGGCCTGCTTGGGATTCTCTCTCTCCCTCTCTTTCTTCCCCTCCCCCATTTGTGCACACACTCACTCTGTCTCTCTCTCTCTCAAAATAAATAAATAAACATTTAAAAAAGAAAAAAAGTAAACATAGGCATTTGTTATTGAACTTTACAATTAACACAGTACATTTTACATATTTTACTCCATTAGCAAAGAATAACCCTCCTGGGGGGCGCCTGGGTGGCGCAGTCAGTTAAGTGTCTGACTTCAGCCAGGTCACGATCTCGCGGTCCGTGAGTTTGAGCCCCGCGTCAGGCTCTGGGCTGATGGCTCAGAGCCTGGAGCCTGTTTCCGATTCTGTGTCTCCCTCTCTCTCTCTGCCCCTCCCCCATTCATGCTCTGTCTCTCTCTGTCCCAAAAATAAATAAACGTTGAAAAAAAAATTTTAAAGCACTTTTAAAGTGCTTTAAAAAAAAAAAAAAAAGAATAACCCCCCTGGACAAATAAACACAATGAAATGTGTAGTTAAGCCTCAATGGTGAATGAATCCAGTCAGAGGCAAGGTACACATTGTAGTATTTTGCAGATGGTTTTATAAGGAATTTTCTAAATATACACAAAGAACAAACTAAAGCTTAATTCAATTAAGAAACAAAGTTTAGGAAAAAAATTAAGAAACAAAGTTTAAGAAGTATCTCTCTAACTTGCCAGAAGGGATGCTGCCCCATTGAGGAAGCATTCAATGAAAAGCTACTTATAGCTCCAAATTTAAAAAACACACGAAGAAAGTTTAGGGGCACCTGGGTGGCTCAGTTGGTTTAGTGTCCGACTTTGGCTCAGGTCATGCTCTCACAGTCCATGAGTTTGAGCCCCTCATCGGGCTCTCTGCTGTCAGCACAGAGACTGCTTCAGATCTTCTTCTTCCCTCTCTCTCTCTGCCCCTCCCTCACGGGTTCTCTTTCTCTCTTTCTCTCAGAATAAATAAACTTAAAAAAAAAGTTTAGGTGCACCTGGGGGGGCTCAATCAGTTAAACATCCGACTCTTGGTTTCAGCTGAGGCCATGACCTCAAGGTTTATGAGATGGAGCCCATGTTGGGTTGGGCTCCATACTGACAGTGCGGAGTCTGCTTGGGATTCTTTCTTTCCCTCTCTCTTACACTCCCCAGCTTACTCTCTGTCTCTCTCAAAATAAATAAATAAACATTTTTTAAAAAGGTTTAGATATGTTACCAAAATAATTTTGAATTGCTTTTTCAATTTTGAAATATTTTGAAATATTTTTAGGATGTTCATCATACTAAGATTGTGACAAAAGAATCCTGAGTTAATATGGAAATAATGTCATGAAAGAAAATAAATGTTAGAAAAATATAAATAAGTAGAATATAAATATATGCAATCAATCTACTAATACAATGCTCTCATAGTTATCAAAATATAATTTTGATAAAGCAATCTAAGACTTACAATATACTTAACTTAGAGAAAACTAACCATTAATACTGATAAGCCATCTAAACATTCAATCAAGTTTGATTAATAGTGATAAAACAAGGCTGAAACTGAAATGTGGGAAATAAGCAGAAGCTGTTTAGTTTTCCACTAGGGAAGAGGGTATGGTCCTAGCATTTGAATATCATCCTCCTTTCATTTCCCCAAGATTCAGTGATGTTTGTAACATAAAATAATTCCCAGTTCCAAAAATACTAATTTACAAATGAGCTTTTGAGGCATCCTGCCAGAAAATTAATTCTTAGATCCCCATCAAGTGAATCATGTCTATATTTTGTGAATTATACTTTAATTTAGAGTATGCAATTTTGTTTATGTTGTAAGTTCTGTGAGGTTTTTGTGTGACTGTATTGTTTTTATATTATTAAAAATTCCACATAACATAGATTCTATTTTGACCATTTTAAACTATACAAATCAGTGGGTTTTTAAAATGTATTTACATTGCTGTGCAACCATCGCCCTACATAATTCCAAAATATTTTCATCACCCCAAAAACAACCTCCATATTCTGGACATTCCAATGGAATTATATAATTTGTTGTCTTTGTTTGGCTTCTTTTACTTCAAGGTTCACATATGCTCCAGTATGTGTCTGTACTTTATTCCTTTTTATAGCTAAAAAATATTCCATTTTATGGACATACCACATTTTGTTTATCCAGTCCTCATCTCATGTACATTTGAGTTGTTTCCACGTTTCAGTTATTATAAAGAATGCCACTATGAACAAACATTCAAGTATACATGATTTTGTGCAAATACATATTTTAATTCTCAGGGGTATACACTGAAGAGGAGAACTGCTAGGTCATACGGAAACTCCAGGTGGAACATTTGGTGGAACTGCCAAACAGATTTTCACAGGGCTATCCTACTTCACATTCCTATCAATAATGTATAAGAATTTTAATTTCTCTACATCTTTGCTATACTTTCCTAGTTTTTTTTTAATTATTATCAGAGCTACCTTAAAGGGAATGAAATGCTTTTGATTTGTATTTCATTAGTTATTTGTTAATGGCTAATGATGTTCAACATCTTTTCATTTTTTAAAAAAAATTAAAAATGTTTATTTATTTTTGAGAGAGACAGACAGAGAGACAGAGTGTGAGTGGGGAAGGAGCAAAGAGAGAGGAAGACACAGAATTTGAAGCAGGCTCCAGGCTCCGAGCTGTCAGCACAGAGCCCTATGTGAGGCTCGAACTCATAGACTGCAAGATTGTGACCTGAGCCAAAGTCAGACGCTTAACAGACAGAGCCCTCCAGGTGCCCCTGAACATCTTTTCAAATGCTTATTGGCCATATGTGTATCTTTTTGAAGAGATGTCTATTCAAGTCTTTTGACTATTTTTTAACTGGGTTGTTTATCTTTTTGCTGTTGAGATTGGTGTGTGTGTGTGTGTGTGTGTGTGTGTGTGTGTGTGTGTGGTGTAACATGTTTGAAGACTGTTACACTTTCCTATATATTTCTTTTTCAGTATATATTTTGCTACCACTTTCTGTACTGTGATCAGAGTTAATTTGTTACGTCTTGCTTCCTGCTAGATTGTAGGTTGCTTTGGGGAAGAAAACGTACATTTTATTTTTACATAGCACTCAAATTTATTACAAAGATGAAGTAATAGAATTGCAATAAATATTGTGATTCAATTGATCAAAGCTATTTCTTAATTAAAACAAATTACAGTAATTACTTTGACATTTACCTTGGCAGAAACTTAAAACTACTTTGGAGACCAGGTTCTATATTAAAGAGAGAGATGAGGGGCATCCGGGTGGCTCAGTCAGTTAAGTGTCTGACTTTTCATTGTAGCTCAGGTCATGGTCTCCCAGTTAATGAGTCTGAGCCCAGCATTGGCTTCTCCACTGACAGTGCAGAGTCTGCTTGGGGTTCTCATTTTCTCTCTCTTTCTCTCTGCTCCTCTGCCACTAGTGTCGTCTCTCTATTGCTCTCCCTTTCTCTCAAAATAAATGAATAAACTTTAAAAAAACTAAAGAGAGACATGAAGCTGAATCTTTTGTCCCAAATCCTTCTTTGTCAATAATAAGGCATTAGTGTAACTTAGCAGAAAACTTTTACTTCTTCTAATTTATAGATGTGGATGCAGATACTTCTGTATACAACTACATAGACATACACATTTCTAGATTCACAAATTTTGGAATAAGATATCCCAAGGACTCTGGCTATTTTAACCATATCTGAGCCCCATGATAAAATGAAAGGGGGAGGAGAAAATTTGCTTTCTTATACCTAGGCTTTCCGAAGAACGTTAAAGACATTGTCTAAAGATAGGCTTTTCATTTCAGGTTTCCATAGGAGTAAACCGCCCCCCCCCCCCGACACACACACACACACACACACACACACAAACACACACACTCAGTAATCATTTATGAATGCTCCAGAGAGGGCAATAGTCCTTAAAATTATTCATGTCATTTTTTAGGATTTTCTTGGTCATAGTTTATATTAGAATATTCTTAGTGGGAGACCACTAGGAATAAATTTAACAAATTAAGAGGCAAAATCTCTGTGTTTCAATGATGATCCTGCTCAGGGACAATTTAACAAGCACTGATTCATATTTAGATCAATCACCATTCACTCCATTTACCCCTTTTTCAATGGTCAAATTTCATTTTTAATCTTGATATCTAAGGTATATTCATGATCCAATCTCCACTTCACAAACTAGTTTAGGAACTGGAACATTATCTTGTTGTTCTATTCCAGTCCCAATAACCTCTCTTGGGCCCAGTCTCTTGACCACTGAGGCCTTGACTTACCCAGCCAATATTCTATAGATTAAGATTCTGGTATGAAACATCAAAGGGTTCCAGATATCCTGACTTGGTCCCCTAACCTTTAATCAGAATTGCCTTATATGAACAGTCTACATATCTGTGTGGATTCCCAAACTGCAGTAGATTGTAAAGATCCTGCTGTTGTGTTCTACCGACCTTCAAAGGCAAAACGTCACTTACTTATTTTATAATTCTGCTGCTTTTCTAGATTTGCTCCTATTACTTGTCACCATAAACATTCCTATCTTTCTAATTCTGTCAACTCTAAATCACGTCTGTTCAAACAGCACTGGGGTGGTGGAGAGGCGAAAGGACATATAACTTAATCTGACCTACTCTCTAGTATAAGACAGACATAAAGTAAGTGATGCCTGGGTGAATAGATGGTTAGTGAAAGACAATCTCAATCACATTTCAGCTAATATTGGAGCTTCAAATAAGAGAGCACAGTGACAGATTCTGGGCTGAGCAATACTGAGAAATCTAGGTAGGCAGGCAGCCAGGCAGGCAGCTGTGAACTGGGAGATTAATTCACAGGTAATACATATCTGTAATGAAACAAAGGTCTGGCATCAAAGAAGCCTGGCAATTGAAGTGTAGGGCAGCCAGGTTCAAACAGCTGATTTCATCCTTGGATCAGGGATCAGGACAGATGCTTAGTACCAAATACAGGGTCTCTTAGAAAGCAAACGAGGGTCATGACATGAAATACATGGCTAATTCCAGAGGCACTGATGCTTGACTCAGCTAATAGGGCAGGCGACTTGGAGAAGAACAGTAGAAGCAACTCACTGCCCTATATCCATTTTACCAGGAAGTAATATCCTGGTAAAACCATATCCATTTTATAGGAAGCAATTTAATATTACTAACCACAACAAAGACTATGGGATTTTAGATTACTTGCTCTACCACCATCAGAATCACCTAAGCACTAAGGTGCTACTGAACCAAAAACGGGGAGGGATCATTTTGTTCAGCAAATGCTTTGGTTATATGCAAGGACAGAGGAAATGTATATGGGGACTGATGATCTACTTAAGTGTCTGCTACATCTTGAATGAACTTCCTTTGTGATTTCACAGTCTCTTTGACTCTTCATTCCAAAAAACTCAACACACACTTCTCAGATTAATCACAAAGGTCTCATGGAATTATGGAAACATTTAAAGATAGAGCGTTTTAGATTTGAGTCCTGGCTCCAGAATTCATGGTTGAATATCCTTGGGCATATTTTTAATGTCTCCGTGGCTCAGTTTTCTAATATGGAAAATAGGAATAATGATACAAACCTTGTAGTACTGTATGTAGCAGAGTGTCTGGTGCACAATAAATTCCTGTTCCTTTGTTCCACCATAAATATGACTTCAAAAATATCATTACTTTCAACAGTTTCCTGTTATGTTTGGATTGAAGCACAAACTCCTCTTTTCGGCATAATAGTTATGTCACAATATGATCCATACCCTACCTACCAACAGCTATTTTTCATGCCTTCCTTATTATAGTTAATATTCATTGTAAGATATCCCATGATTTTAGAGCCCCTCCTTTGCTCATGATGTTCTCTTTGCCTGGGATTCTCTTCAATATCAAATGAAGTTCAAACATAATGCATGCCATAGTTTACCTGTCACCTTATTCATAAAACCTCTCAAGACTTCCTTCAACAACAGTAGATAGCAACTAACCTTCTATGCAATACCCTATAATAACTTTCTTAGAATCTACACCTGATTTATGCATTGAGTACAATTAACACTGTTAATCAACATTTGCATGGGTAGATTGTTTTAGAGATTGCAAAGTGCTGTATCTTTTTTTTAAGCATTGTATCTTATTCTTTCATTTAAGACTCACAAACGCATGAAGACATCAAGGTTAAAGTAACCATTACTTATTCAAAATCATACAACCCAAAGGGGTTTAAGTAGTGATCCGAACTTTGGTATATGACCCAAGTCTGTTTTCCTTATTTTGTAAAAGCAAAGCAAAACATAACAAAAAAATAGAAGTTTCCATCATAGCCAAGGCATCAACTTGGCAGTCCATGGTTTTCTTTAATTTAGTTCACTGAAGTTCATTACCTATTTTTCTAGCACATGGAAACATTCTATTTCTTTTTTACCAACTTAAATTAACAGGTGAAGAATACTATATATATATATATATATATATATATATATATATATATATATGAAATATAAAAAACAAAACAAAAAGGTCATATGGATATTTTTAAAGTGTTTTCTGGCATATTTATTTTTGTTTAGGATTATATTTCTCTTTGATAATGGAATTAGAATATATATACAATTCTTTTTGAAAACCTTAAAACATATGTAAATTTGACATAATGTATGTATTTCATATAATTATTATGAGACATTCTTAAACATTAAAATTGCTTGTGTGCATTAAGAAGGGAAAGTCACAGCAAATGCAGAGAACTACTGAAGTAAAATCCTAAAAATGTTTTGCAAAGAACATATTCTCATTATACCTCCTAAGAAAATCTTTTTTTGTTTGTTTCAAGGTAAATATACTTTAAAGGTCAAGGCCAATAGTTTTACTATCCAAACAGTAGTCCTAGGCCTTCTCACTCCCATGAAAAGATTATCATATTCCACTGTTAACACCAAGACTATCCAACTTACAAAGCACATTTGTTATTTTTAAAACTACCAAATTCTGAAATAACCAACTGTAGATTAATCATCTAGTCCTTTATGTGCCTGAGTAGACAACACCATGGGCCCCTGTTTCAGTGAGGACCTTGGGTTTCCAGGAATAATGCAGCTCTGACAATGTGAGAGAGGCTCCTAATGCCTGTAATCTGAATTTGGGACCATGGAAAAGTCATCTGTTGGCTTTCCCAACTCAGTGCTTCAAAAGTTTTCTTCAAAGTCTAAGCTTCCCCACGTGGTATTTTCCCCTTATAACAAAGGTTATCTGTGGCCTAGAAATCTTTTTATGCACTCAATCTAAATCATCTTTGCAGTGGCTATTTTAATCCTGTAGGAAATAAGGTTTGTAGCTTCAACTGTTTAAATGAAAATTTTCTAGTCTAAATACTGAGCTAGCATTAATGTACATATAACCTATTACTATTCACTACAAAGTTAAATGTGAAAATTAAAGTCTCCCTTAACTATATAGTATTTCAAATAAGCAAAATAACCCAAACAGCTTTGTGTCTAACCCAGTGATACTCAAACTGGGATCCATCTTAGAATCATGTGGGTAGTTTTTAAAATATACTGATACCTGGGCTTAAAACACAGTGATGATGATTGAATCCACTAGAGTGGATCCCACTAGACATGATAACTTTTAAAATTCTCTTCACATGATTTTTATATGCAGCTAAGGTTGAATTAACCACTGTTCTTATCCTTAAAGAGATGCATAAAGAAATTGAGAATTAATCAGCAAAATTTTTGCTGCTACATCTTCCTACCTGGGTCCCTGTTTCACTGAGAACATTGCATTTCCAGGAGGAAAAAAAAAATCTCTGATGACGCAAAGAGGTTGACAGAGCCTTTAATCTGAATTTATATATATTTAGCCTGATTGTAAAGATTATATATAATCTTTAATAAGTATATATTTAGTCTAGCTGTTGCTCAGGGGACTTCTATTAGGGAAAAAAAACTTATTAGAGCATTTTACTTAAAAACTGATTTAACTGCATCTGAGGTCACGATAGCAAAAAATAGTATTTTAGAAATAGAGAAGATCCAGAAATTGCTATTGCTATTAATGTAAATCCCAAGGTGATATAAAAAAAAATGTCCTATTTAAGTTGTGGTCAGCAGCAGTAAATAAACACCTACAACATTATAGAATAAAATATTTGGAGAGCCAGTCACCCCAACATTAAAGTTCATATCTACTTGTGGGAGAATTATAACAAATGTACAAACAGATTGAAAAAAAAACCTGAAACTATTGTTAAAAATAGTAAGTCACACTGTAGCAGTTTATATGCTAAGTGAAATGTATATAGCTAGAGTTTTAAAAACATCCCAAAGATACTCTGATGGTACAGCTACATTAGGAAGAATTGTTTTAAAAAGCTAGTAAGTAGTTCTGAGAGCAAGTTCCCTTTCTACATATTTCTACTAAGCTCTCGAGATCTTTGTAACTTGAAAAGATAATGGTCATACTATCTTAGACAAAGCTATTACACACAGTATAATAATTATTTCTATTTATCTGGAAAGACAATTATTTAATTTCAAGATAACTGTTGATGTGAGGCTATGGAGAAAATTCCCTTTCTCCTTTTGATATTCATTATTTGATGATAATACTCTTAAGTAACCAATCCTTAAAACTGTTTTCTGCATTTGCTATTTTTTCCCTCATTCATCTATTCATATTTAACTTTTTGAGGTGTACACTTGTTCAATGCCTTGGACAAAATATTTATAAGAGTGATTCCTTGGATAGACAACATATCTGGTAATCTGTCCTCCAGCTGGATACTGTCTGAAATGCCCATGAAATGATCTGCATAGCATAGAGATATTCTTACATGGAAAATTCATTAAGGAAAATATACATTTGCATTTGAGCCACTGTTCTATAAAATAACTAAGGATTGATACTGAAAATATAATTTTAATTAAGAATTGTAATTGAGAGGGAAAGGCCAAGATGGCAGAACAGCACGGAAGTTTCTTTTTTTTTCTTTTTCATTTCTTGTCCCTGAAATGTAGCCAGATCAATACCAGACCATCTTGCACACCTAGAAAACGGATTTGAGGATTAAGACAACAATCTTCACAACCTGAACCACAGAACTCTGCAGGTAAGCAGAACAGAGAGGTGAACTGGGGGAGAGAGAAGCTGCAGAGGGCAGGGAGCTATTTTTGCTTGTGGAGAGAGGACGGAGATGGGGAGAAATACAGGAAAAGCACCCCTCCCTTTCAAAAACAGCTGGAGAGAAAAATCAAAAGTGGCAACAGCCACAAGTGTCTGAACAAAAAAGGGAGAAAGGAGAAAGGAGAGGATTTAAATACTATTAAGACTCTACAAACAGAGGGAGTGCAGAGTCTCAAAGTCTGTAGCTCGATACCTGGAGGTGCTCTGGTGGGAAAGGTAAATTCCAAGAAGCAAAGAGCAAGGTCCAAGGGCTCCATGGGCTACTCAAGGAATGGCAGTTCTTCTGCTGGGAGGACATTTGAGAGAGACTGTGAGGCCTCCCCACAGGCAAATGTCCCAGTGGACCCAGAGAAAAACCAGATTTGCTGGTGTTGAAATAGGGATGTAAAGGGTGAAGCCTGGTACCAAATGTGTTGTGATTTACCATAATCGCTGAAACGCTGCCTCTACACGATCACACAAACTTTTTCTGTGGCAGGCTGGCACCCAACCACAGTCTCTGGGAATTGGCAACACCATGATCTTGTGAACACTCCTGGGGGCAGGCTGGCACCTGGCCATTGCTCAGCAAGACCCTCCCCCAGAGGGTCTGAGTGGGTCAAAGCCATAGTTCCTCAGAAATGAGGGATTGGGAAACACAGCCTCATCTGAGATAAAACTCAGGATGGAGGTGATGCCTGGCAGCCTGACATATTGTTCATAAATAGTGTAAAAGCAGGGAGAGGATGAAAGCCAGACACAAAGGAGGGGGACTTGATTCCTGGTCGGGGAGGACACGGAGTTCCAATACTAGAGACTGGGTAAGCTGAAAGATGCCATTTTCACCCCTCCCATGCATGCATATACATGCCTACATGTGCCACAACAATCCACCCCAGTAAGCTAAGCAGTATGATCTAGTGGAGAACAGAGTCCTTACACTAAGCCCTACCCAAATGGGCCAACCACACTCTTAAGAAACACAACTAGTCCCTCCACCTGCTTAGTTTACAGACTATAAAGTGCTTCTTAGTTTGACTTCTAAGGGATACCAGATGTCATTTCAATCATATTTCATTCTGTTTGCTGGTCCCTTCATTCATTTTTTTTTCTTTTTCTTTTCTTATTATTGAATAAAGAGGAAAAAATTATTTGCCATTTTTATTAAAAATACTTTTCTTTAACTTTTTTCTACTATATTTTTTACTTTTTTGTAATTTTTTTAAAATTCTATTTTACAACATTTCATTTTATTCTATGTCATTCTATTCATTTTTTCAAACTTTCAAATGTTTTCCTCCCCCCCTTTTTTTTCCTTTTCTTATCTTTGCCTTTTTTCCCTAATCTATCAAGATTCAATCAACCACAAGACCAAAACACACCTAGGTTCTAGCATATCTTATTTGATTTCTTTGTGTTGTTTTTAACTTTTTATTTTTTTTTACTTTATTAATTCCTTTTCTTCCATCCAAATGACAAAATGAATGAATTCACCCCAAAAGAAAGACAGGAAGAAATGACAGCCAGGGACTTACTCAACACAGATACAAGCAAGATGTCAGAATAAAACTTTAGAATCATGATAGTAAGAATAATAGCTGGGGTTCAAAATAGATTAGAATCCCTTTCTGTGGAGATAAAAGTAGTAAAAACTAGTCAGGATGAAATAAAAAATTCTATAACTGAGCTGCAATCTGGAATGCATGCCACGGCGGTAAGGATGGATGAGGCAGAGCAGTGAATCAGCGATACAGAAAACAAACTTATGGAGATTAATGAAGCAGAAAAAAAGAGGGAGACTAAGGCAAAAGAGCACGACATAAGAATTAAAGAACTCAGCGACTCATTAAAAAGGAACAACATCAGAATCATAGGAGTCCCAGAGAGGAAGAGAGAGAAATAGGGGTAGAAGAGTTATGTGAACAAATCATAGCGGAAAACTTTCCTAACCTGGGGAAAGACACAGACATCAAAATCCAGGAAGCACAGAGAACTCCCATTAGATTCAACAAAAACTTTCCACCAAAAAGGCATATCATAGTCAAATTCACAAACTACTCAGGCAAGGAGAGAATCATGAAAGTAGCAAGGGAAAAAACTCCTTAACCTACAAGGGAAGACAGATCAGGTTCATAGCAGACCTATCCACAGAAACTTGGCAGGCCAGAAAGGAGCAGCAGGATATATTCAACATGCTGAATTGTAAAAATATGCAGCCAAGAATTCTTTATCCAGCAAGGCTGTTATTCAAAATAGAAGGAGAGATTTAAAAAGTTTCCTCAAACAAAAATTAAAGGAGTTTATGACCACGAAACCAGCCCTGCAAGAAATTTTAAGGGGGACATTCTGAGGAGAGAAAAAAACAAAAAAACAAAAACAAACCAAAAAGACCAAAGCAACAAAGCCTAGAAAGGACCAGAGAACACCACCAGAAACTCCAATTCTACAGGCAACATAATGGCAATAAATTCCATTTTTCAGTACCCTCTCTAAATGTTAATGGAGTAAATGCTCCAATCAAAAGACAGAGGGTAAAGGAACAGATAAGAAAACAAGATCCATCTATATGCTGTTTACAATAGACCCATTCTAAGCCTAAAGTCACCTTCAGATGGAAAATAAGGGGATGGAGAACCATCTATCATGCTAATGGTTGCCTAAAGAAAGCTGAAGTAGCCATACTTACATCAAACAATCTAGATTTTAAAATAAAGACTGTAACAAGAGATGAAGAAGAGCATTATATCATAATTAAGGGGTCTATCCACCGAGAAGACCTAACAATTGTAAACATTTATGATCCAAACGTGAGAGAATCCAAACATATAAATCAATGAATCACAACATAAAGAAACTCATTGATCATAATACCATAATAGTAGGGGACTCCAACACCGCACTTACAGCAATGGGCAGAAAATCAACACGGAAACTATGGCTTTGAATGACACACTGGACTAGATGGACTTAATAGGTATATTTAGAACATTTCATGCTAAAGAAACAGAATACACATTTATCTAGAGTGAAAATGGAACATTCTCTAGGATAGATCACATACTGGGACACAAATCAGCCCTCAACAAGTACAAAAAGACCATGATCATATGGTGCATATTTTCAAACCAAATGATATGAAACCCGAAATCAACCACAAGAAAAAATTTGGAAAGATAACAAATACTTGGAGACTACAGAATATGCTACTAAAGAATGATTGGGTTAACCCATGAAGATAAAGAGGAAATTAAAAAGTACATGGAAGCCAATGAAATGATAACACCACAGCCCAAAACCTCTGGGACACAGCAAAGGCAGTCAGAAGAGGAGGTACATAGCAATCCATGCCTTCCTAAAGAAGGAAGAAAGGTCTCCAATACACACCCTAACCTTACATCTAAAGAGCTGGAAAAAAAACAGCAAAGAAAAACCAAAACTGGCAGAAGACAGGAAATAATTAATATTAGAACAGAAATCAATGCTATTGAAAAAGAACAAAACAAACAAATGAACAAATAAACAAACAAAACCCATCAGAACAGATCAATGAAACCAGGAGATGGTTCTTTGAAAGAATTAACAAAATTGATAAACCTCTAGCCAGTTTGATCAAAAACAAAAAGGAAAGAACCCAAATAAATAAAATCAAGAATGAAAAAGGAGAGAGCACAACCAACACTGCAGAAATACAAACAATAAGAGAATATTATGAGCAATTATATGCCAATAAAATGGGGATTCTGGAAGAAATGGACAAATTCCTAGAAACATATAAACCACAAAAACTGAAAAATAAAGAAATAGAAAATGTGAACAGACCCATATCTAGTAAAGAAATCAAATTAGTAATAAAAAATCTCCCAAAAAACAAGAGCCCAGGGCCAGATCATTTGCAGGGGAATTCTACCAAACATTTAAGGAAGAGTTAACACCTATTCTCTTGAAGTTGTTACAAAAAAATAGAAATGGAAGGAAAACTTCCAAACTCTTTCTATGAAGCCACTATTACCTTGATTACAAAACCAGACAAAGATCCCACTAAAAAGAGGAACTACAGACCAATTTCCCTGATGACTGTGGATGTAAAAATCCTCAACAAGATGTAGCTAACCGGATCCAACAATACAATAAAAGAATTATTCACCACGACCAATTGGGATTTATACCTAGGATGCAAATCTTGTTCAATATCCGCAAAACAATCAGTGTGATACATCACAACAATAAAAGAAAGGACAAGAACCACATGATACTCTCAATAGATGCAGAGAAAGCATTTGACAAAATACGGCACACTTTCTTTATAAAAACCCTCAAGAAAGTAGGGATAGAAGGATCAGAACTCAAGATCATAAAAGGCATATATGAAAGATTCACAGCTAATATCATCCTCAATAGGAAAAAACTAAGAACTTTCCCCATAAGGTCAGGAACATGACAGGGATGTGCACTCTCACCACTGTTATTCAACATAGTATTGGAAGTCTTAGCCTCAGCAATCAGACAACACATAAGAGTAAAAGGCATCCAAATTGGCCAGGAGGAAGTCAAACTTTCACTTGTCACAGATGGCATGATACTCTATATGGAAAACCCAAAAGATTACCAAAAAACTGCTAGAACTGATCCATGAATTCAGCCAAGTCACAGAATATAAAATCAATGCACAGAAATCGGTTGCATTCCTATACACCAATAATGAAGCAACAGAAGGTGAAATCAAGGAATTAATCCCATTTACAATTGTACCAAAACCCCCAAAATACCTAGGAATACACATAACCCAAGTGGTGAAAATCTATACACTGAAAACTATAGAAACTTTATGAAAGCAATTGAAAAAGATTGGAAAAAGATTCCATGCTCCTGGACTGGAAGAGTAAACATTGTCAAATTGTCAATAATACCCAAAGCAATCTATATATTCAATGCAATCTCTATCAAAATAATGCCAGCATTCTTCATAGAGCTAGAACAAATAATCCTAAAATTTGTATGGAACCAGAAAAGACCATGAATACCTAAAGCAATCCTGAAAAAGAAAACTAAAACTGGAGGTATCACAATCCCAGATGTCAAGACATATTACAAAGCTGTAATCATCAAGACAGTATGGTACTGGCACAAAAACAGACACTCAGATCAGTGGAACAGAATAGAGAGCCCAGAAACAGACCTGCAAACATATGATCAATGAATCTTTGACAAAGCAGGAAAAAATATCCAATGAGTAAAACAGTCTCTTCAGCAAATAGTGCTGGGAAGACAGGACAGCGACATGCAGAAGAATGAACCTGGACCACTTTCTTACACCATACACAAAAATAAACTCAAAATGGATGAAAGACCTAAATGTAAGACAGGAAGGTGTCAAAATCCTTGAGGAGAAAGCAGGCAAAAACTTCTTTGACCTTGGCCGCAGCAACTTCTTACTTGACACATCACTGTAAGGGAAACAAAAGCATAACTGAACTACTGGGACCTCATCAAAATAAAAGCTTCTGCACGGTGAAAGAAACAACCAGCAAAACTAAAAGGCAACCAACAGAATGGGAGAAGATATTTGCAAAGGACATATCAGATAAAGGTTAGTATCCAAAAGCTATAGAGAACTTATCAAACTCAACACTGAAAAAACAAATAATCCAGTGAAGAAATGGGCAAAAGGCATGAATAGACACTTCTCCAAAGAGAAATCCAGATGGCTAACAGACACATGAAACAATGTTCATCATCACTCATCATCTGGGAAATACAAATCATAACCACCATGAGATACCACCTCACAATTGTCAGAATGGCTAACATTAACAACTTAGGCAACAAGAGATGTTGGCGAGGGTGTGGAGAAAGAGGATCTCTTTTGCACTGCTGGCAGGAATGCAAACTGGTGCAGCCACTCTGAAAAACAGCATGGAGTTTTCTCATAAAATTAAAAACACAACTGCCATATGACCCAGCAATTGCACTACTAGGTATTTATTCAAGAGATACAGGTATGCTGTTTCAAAGGGGTACATGCACACCAATGTTTATAGCCGGGCTATTGACAATAGCCAAATATGGAAAGAGCCCAAACGTCCATTTTAGGATGAATGGATAAAGATATGGTGTATATATACATATACATATGTGTGTGTGTGTGTGTGTGTGTGTGTGTGTGTGTGTGTACATATACACACACAATGGGGTATCACTTGACAACCAAAAAGAATGAAATCTTGCCATTTGCTACTACATGGAGGGAACCAGAGAATATTATGCTAAGTGAAATTAGAGAAAGACAAATATCATATGACTTCACTCATATGAGGAATTTAAGATACTAAACAGATGAACATAAGGGAAGAGAAGCAAAAATAATATAAAAACAGGGTGGGGGACAAAACATAAGAGACTCTTAAATATAGAGAACAAACGGAAGGTTGCTGGAGGGGTTGTAGGAGGGGGGATGGGCTAAATGTGTAAGGGGCATTAAGGAATCTACTCCTGAAATCATTGTTGCACTATGTGCTAACTAACTTGGATGTATATTAAACAATAAATTAATTAAAAAATAGGGGCGCCTGGGTGGCGCAGTCGGTTAAGCGTCCGACTTCAGCCAGGTCACGATCTCACGGTCCGTGAGTTCGAGCCCCGCGTCCAGCTCTGGGCTGATGGCTCAGAGCCTGGAGCCTGTTTCCGATTCTGTGTCTCCCTCTCTCTCTGCCCCTCCCCCGTTCATGCTCTGTCTCTCTCTGTCCCAAAAATAAATAAACGTTGAAAAAAAAATTTAAAAAATAAAATAAAGGTGTTTTTAAAAAAGAAAATAAACAAATAAAACATAAGGAATCAAAAAAGAAATAATTTCCCAAAGATTAAAACTCCTTCAAAGACATCTTAATATTTAATATTTTTAATGAAAGTATTTTCTTTTTGGTGCAAGAGAAGATCGTAGCTAAAAATAAGTAAACATTAAAGGCCTAAAGAAAGTGCAATGCATCAACATTCAGATTTCTTTTTCTCTTCTAGGAAGGTAGATTATGAACCTTGTTAATTTATGCTTACAGGATAAAATATTTATTGTGGATCAAAATTTACTTTATCAACTATAAATAAAAGTTGATTGCTTTTTGGTATTCTCTCTCTGTGGCTGAGTTTTGTGTATGCCCAGGTAGTAATTGCAGTTATTTAAAAATTTTTTTATTTTGAAAATAAATGAAGATTCCCTAAAGACAAAAATGAATTGTAATTGGGACCTAAATTGATTAGCATGATTCAGTGGTGTACTGTTAAATATTTACCTACTATAGAGGATGCAGAGTGCTGACTTATGTGTTTGTTGATTAACCTGTTGTAAACATCCTCCCACCTTGGCCATTTCAAGCCTTCAGCATGGCATCGTGAATGTGGAGTTGGGAATATATGTTAATATTTCACTCACATGAGCAGTAATTAATGAATTAATCAACATAGATATTTATGTATTTTAAGGAAAGTGAACAAATCTTTAGAAACAAATAGAGATCAAGAGAAAAAACAAAAGGCCCAGTTGTGACTGCCCAATCATTCTTGAAAATATTTGAGAGGCATGTAATGAGTTTAGAACAAGCATCGTTCTAAGTACTTGGAATATATCAAGGCACAAAACAGAAAATATTCTTGGCTCATGTGGTTTGTAGTCCAGTGAAAGAAGACAGAAAATAAACGTAAGCAAATGTAGTATATTAGAAGATTTCAACTGCTATGGAAAGAACAACAATGATAAGGAAAATTATCAACTTTCAGGATGTAGTCTGCAATTTTAAATAGCAAGAGTGGACTTCTGTGAACAGATGACATTTGGGCAAAACTTTGAATCTGATTTAAGTTATAAAAGAAATACTCTGGGGCGCCTGGATGGCGCAGTCGGTTAAGCGTCCGACTTCAGCCAGGTCACGATCTCGTGGTCCGTGAGTTCGAGCCCCAGGTCGGGCCCTGGGCTGATGGCTCGGAGCCTGGAGCCTGTTTCCGATTCTGTGTCTCCCTCTCTCTCTGCCCCTCCCCCGTTCATGCTCTGTCTCTCTCTGTCCCAAAAATAAATAAAAACGTTGAAAAAAAAAATTTAAAAAAAAAATAAAAGAAATACTCTGTCCGAGTAAAACTGATGAAATCTGAATAAACTCTGGGGATTATAACAAAGTCTATTCTCTGATTCTGATGGTATTGTACACACTGTAGTTATTTAATGTGTAACCATCTCTAACCGGTACATGGGGGCTCCTTGTACATATTTAATATAAACTCTGGTGCATCTGTAGTTATTTCAAAATATTTTCTTAATTTTAATTTTTTATTTTTTTATTTTATTTTTTAGAGAGAGAGAGAGAGAGAGACAGAGTGCAGGCAAGGAAGGGGCAAAGAGAGAGAGAGGGAGACACAGAATCTGAAGCAAGCCCCAGGCTCTGAGGTATCAGCACGGAACCCAAAGTGGGGCTTGAACTCACAGACTGAGAGATCATGACCTGAGCTAAAGTCGGACGCTTAATCGACTGAGCCACCCAGGCGCCCCTCAAAATATATTTTAAATGGAGTGCTCTGGCTATTGTATTGAAAAGAGACTCTAGAAGACAAAGGTTAAAACAGGGAAGTAGTTATGGAATTATTACATTAATTGAGTCCAGAGATTTGATGACTTTTTATGAATGTATTAGCAGTAGAGTAGGAAACCTGGATCATTGTGAAAGTGGAGTCCAAAGATTTACTGATGGATAGGATGTGGGTTTTGAAACTGAAAAACCAAAAATAATTCTAAGATCTCATGTTTGAGTAACTGGAAGGATTAAGTTGCCACAAAGAAGAATGGGGGATACTGAGAAAGAGCAGGTTTGAGACAAAAACTTTCATTTTTGGCATTTTATAATTGAAAAATCTACCAAACATCCAAGTATGTCCATTATGAAAGCAGTTATAATGGGAAAGAAAAGTACGGCATAGGGAATACAATCAATGATATTACAGTGCACTTATTGTGATGAGCATGTCATCATGTATATAATTGTTGAATCATTATGTTGTACAGAAACTAATTTAATGTTCCATGCCAACTATATTTCAATTGAATGTTTTAGTAAAAAAAGAAAGCATTTATATATGGGTGTTGAATTCAGGAGAAGATCTAGGCTAAAGAACTGAATTTTAGTGTTATGTATATAATTCGTATTTAAAGCCACAGAATTGAGTATCACAGGAAGAATGACATAGGGAAGATACCAAGGACTAAGACATGGAACTCTCAGATGTTCAGATGTTAAGAAAAATAGACGAATCTGCAAGGAGACTAGGAATGAGTATCTAGTGAAATAGCAAGAAAACCAGGAGAAACATGGGTCATGGAAGCAAAGTGTCACACAATGTCCAGTAGGATGAGGAGCAGAAACTTAAGACACCCATTCATGTCCTTGTCAAGAACTGTTTCAGTTTAGTAGTTGGGACAAAATACCAGAGTAAGTTAAGAGAAAATAAAATGGAAGAATTCAAAAGCAGCCAATAGAGACAGCTCATTCAAACGAATTTGCTGCAATGGAAGCACACAATTTGAGCAGTAGGTAGACTACTAGATGGACTCAGGCTGACTTTCCTAAGAGAAGAGAAAAGGAAACAGCACTCTGATAAAAATGATCCAGTGGATAGGGAAAAATTAACAATTAAGGAAAAGAATGGAACACCACTAGATGGGCACTTTTTTAAGTGGCTAAAATAGCATGCAGTCTTGTTCACAGCAGGTGATCTGGTTTAGAACAGAGGGGGGCATGGACAGTTCACCCAAGGGAGAGGCAGAGTATATGGGTTCATTTGCTGAGGGGCAGGGAGATGTCCAGCTGTCATATATAAAGTTCTCGTGACAACTATAGTCAGTGAAGCAGGAAGAGAGACCATCAATTGAGAAAATAGGAGAGGGGAAGTTATAGAAATTTGAGGAGAATATGGAGGTCTTGAAAAGCCACCCAGGAGACAGAAAAGGGGAATGGCCAAGGGAGATGATTGCCAGGCCACACTGAAGGCCAGCCAACTATAACGTAGGTGGAGAGTTAAATTTAACTACCATTATAGTTTGTTCGCCAAAGTGATTTGCAGTGAGGGGGAGGAAAGGAACTTGAGGAAGGAAGCAGAGGGATGGTTTTAATGACTTTTTCTGGGGGGTTATATGGTTTTTGGATTATGGCTTCAATTCACGAAGAGTCCACTGTGTGACTCTGTCAGTCATTTGAGAGAGAAACATTTCTGGCAATTATCGTGCTTTTCAGAACTTTACCCCCTCCTCAGATGACTGCCTCCTCTCTACCATCCATAAAATGATATGGAAAAGAGAACTCTACAATTCACATTGCTTTCTATATATGTTTCCCAAGAGGTAACAGTACCTCAGTCATTCTTGCTCCCCCCCCCACTTCCTTCATTTTTTTCTCTCTATTCTATAATGCACCTAATTATATTTGGACACAATTAGTTCTGTTAAAATTGTCTTTCCATCCTTCCCCCTTGTCCAGAGAATAAAATAGAAAGCCCGAGTACCTTAGCTCTATCTGGAGCCATCACTATCAGTGGTGAAAAAGGTTATTTCTCTAGAGACACATTCTAAGTCTCCTGTCCCCACTTCACTGCTTGCTACTCCTCCCTTCCTGTCTGATGATGCTTTAACCGTCCGCAGCACACACCCACTTAATTCATTTTGGAGAGGTTGAAAAATAACAGTGAGATGATTCTGAAGGCTTTCTGCCCCTTGACAACACTTTATAGCTTATATGGTTGAAGTTACATATTTTTTTCCAGTTCCTTTGGCTTAAAGACTGCTCATTTGTTCGCAATATTTTTTTCTTTCTTTGTAAAAGTGATTTTGAGTCATTTGTTAGGTTTGGTGGAGGAGGCTTTACAAATTGTACTCATTGTATTTTCCCAGAAAGATAGGCGAGATTTAAAAGGTATATATTGTGGTGCCTGGGTGGCTCATTGGTTAAGGGTCTGATTGTTGAATTCGGCTCGGGTCATGATCTCACAGTTTGAGAGTAAGAACTCTGTGTCAGGCTCTGCGCTGACAGTGCAAAGCCTACTTGGGAGTCCCTGTCTCCCTCTCTCTCTCCCCCACTCCCCCCCCCACCTCACGCTCTCTCTCTCTCACACAAAAATAGAATTTTTTAAAAAATAAAAAATTCAAAGTATGTATTAAGCAAGAAATGCCACTTCATGCAGTATTGTTCAAGCAGATCCTTCACAAGTATCATGCAGAATCTCCAAACTAATGAACTCATTTTCAACCAAATATCTAGATTTTATATTGATTAATGCTGCTTACCTACCAACTTTTTGTGATGATGTTACTGCTATCGGTAAATGGGGATAGTAATTATATCTTCCTCGTATTTTTTATGGGCTTAGTACCTGATACATAACAGTTATTCACCAACATGAGTTCTTCTCATCTGTCCTGTCAGATTGACACTGTGCTCTTGAGATTTTTTTCTTCCATAACCTTAATTTCAGGTTATTCTCAATTTTCTTCATTTTCTTTTGCATTTTCACCAGATGCTTTAAATTTCCTATTTAAACCAATAACCAGGATATAATACAAAATGTTTTAAATTAAAATTATACTTATTATCAATTTTATTTTTTATTATGGACAATAGAATGAAGTCTAGCCATTATGTGTTTCAATCAAATATTTAATGAAATGCAACTATGAGTTACAATTTTGAATGTGTGCATTATTTAAACCTTTTAAACCCACATTAGCTCACAAGATGAAAGTTTATTTATTTATTTTTTGTGTGGGTTGCAAAACACTTAACTGGGAAACCAGACATTCTGGCAACAATTGTGTATTCTCTAGTGGCACTGCTAATGACATCCTGTTTTAAGACAACATAAAACTACCAAAGTTTTCTATTTGTTTCTGACCATAAAAATTTTCAGCCCTGTGTATATTTACCAACCAACACAGTATTAGGCAATGTGGAAAAACTGAAGTCTATTTATTTTGCTGGCATACATATTTCAAAGAATAGGATTTGCTTACATACATAATTTCAAAGAACATAAAACTCTAAAACACTGTCCCCAGGTCTTAAATTCAGAACACAAGGCAGGGAAATGTGTTCTATTTATCTTGTGGCTTTATCTCCTCATCTCTACCATGCCTCCAGGGGCCATGAAAGCTTTATTGTGAAAAAGAAGCCTCTAGCTCTACATGAAATTAAAACTAGTTGAAATATTTGCTTCCAGACCTTGGCTCTTAGATGATGTATATCAAAGTCCTCTCATAAAAGGGACCTCCATTTTCTCCCTCCAACACTGAGGAAGTCAGAAGAAAAGCAAACAAAACCAGTATTGAAGAATTCTTCCAACCAAGACATTCTATGATCCAAATGAAAAAAGAATCTCCAGATGCCATAGAACAATAGATCTACACCTTCTAAATATTCTCCCACTAGTATTCCCAGGTATACTTCCCCTTCCTTTAATTCTTACCCAACATTGGAGTACAAAGTTCAGAATGAGGAAATTGGAAATTTCTAATCCCACTAACCTGATAAACAGAAAAGGGAGGAGAGGAATAATAATTCCAGTTCAGAGAGGTGGAGATTTTTCTGGCATGTCAAACTCCCCAGTGTTATTTGAACCTCTAATCATATTACTAGTATTATATATGAGAAATATATTAAGATTTATACTTATTACTTTGAAAAGTGATAAACTTTGATCAAGGTCCCTTAAGGCTTAACTTGACAATTTTAAATGGAGAACTTTACCTACAAAATGACAATCAATCTTTATATTTTCAAAAATTATTGAGTGGTGAGTAGACCACAGATGAAACATTATGTACATGGATATTGTCACTTAGTTCTTCTAAATATCCCTACTGGGTGGTGTTCAGAAGGAAATTAAGTGGTGGTGTTATTTTATTAAATGGTATCTCACAATCTACGTTCTTACATTGAAATATTTGCTATAACAACTTCCAACAGATTTGGCCATAATTTGACACCAAATAAAACCACCTTCTAAAATGCTAGCAAAATGTGTTGGCTATCCTGAGGGAAGGGATTTCTAATGCACCTTTTCTGTAATCAGGATAAAGGCTAGTCCCACGCTGCTTAAATATTTTTGAAGATCTAAAAAAGAAGGGAACAATTAGAGGTGATGATTTTGTAAAGGAATTTGGTTACAAAGCAAATCAGAAATGGTTTGAGGGATTTAAAGACCATGTGACATCGCACAGTACAACAATCAGGAATGAGAAGATTCCAATGAGTAGAGGCTGCAGCATTCTCTCCAAATGAATTGTGGAAATCCATTGGTCAATGTGCTTCTCCTACAGAGTAAATTCTCAGTCATGTTGGAAAACAAAACACAAAAGCACAAAAACCTACCAAGAACATAAAGCCTCCAAAAATAAGCTAACACTGCTCATTAGTTTCTTACCGCCGCTGTAATAAATTACCACAAATCTGATGGCTTGAAACGACTGAAATGTATTCTTTCACAGTTCTAGAGGCCAGACGTCTGAAAGCAAGGTATCCACAGGGTTAGTTCCATCTGGAGGCTCCAAGGAAGAATCCTTTCCATGCCTCTCTTTTAGTTTCTGGAGGCTACTGTAAATCCTTGATAATCCTTGGCTTGTTGACACATAACACTAATTCCTGCCACTGTCATCACATGCTCTTCTCTTCTGTTTCTGTGTGTTCTTCCCTTCCGTCTTTTATAAGGATATCAGCCAGTGGATTTAAAGCCCACCCTAAATCCAGGATGAACTCCTCCTGAGATCCTTAACTATTTTTGCAAAGATCCTTTTCACAAATAAGGTCACCTTCATAGCTTCCAGGGATTAGAACTCAGACATACCTTTTTGGAGGGTGTGGGCACTATTCACCCACAAGACACTGGTTTTAGGTAGAAATTTTAAAGGCAGTGTTCAGCCAATACTTTTATTGATGCATTGCTCTGAAAAACCCAGGAATCTTAATGGAATTTTGTAAAGTTTATTTTTGGTTAAATGGTATGTCAGTTCAGGTCCTGTGAGGAGTATATACAAGAAACTGGACAGACATCTGTGAAGGGCAAAGGGAAGCAGGAGAAGGTAGAACTTTCAGGCAATGAAACAGATCTAACACTTGGAAAAAGACACAAGAAGGAAGAGAATTGGGTCGCAAGGCTTCAGATACCGGGAAGCTCTGACAAAGCCTCTCTCAGGCCAATGTGGACCTCCTGAGCAAACACTGCCCATTGGAAGAGTGCTGTTAGAACTTGGGTTTATCACTACCACTGGGCTTAGTCACTGCCTGGGAGCAGTCCAGGGAGAGCATGGCCTCAGAATTAACAGTGTACTAAGTCCTAAGTGTAAGGCATAAATGATGAGAAGCTGGTCAAGGCTCAGTTGAAAAGTTTTCTGTCACCATCCATCAAAGTTCCAAGAAGAGTTTGAGAAGGAAACTTTTGTAAATACAGTTCTTTGCTTATACCTAAGATATCCTTCTAGGGTTGTTGATTATGAGATAATGCACAAGTGATATTTTTTGTCTCTTAATACCACTAATATTAGTGTGATATTTTTTGTCTCTCAATACCACTAATATTAGTACAGCCAAGGGTACTGGTGACCTTGAAGGCATATCACTTTATGGTGATGCAGTACCTGAAGTGGGAGGCTGATGCAGGTGACTTTGCCCTTGTGAAGGCCTACCTGAATGGTCCTGACAGCAAGAAGGTACTCAAATTGATCAAGTAGGCTGCAAAAGAGATTTCATGCCTAACAATAAATTAAATATGAAAAAAATTACACAGTTCTATACTTTTTTTTAACTAAACTTCCAAAATTTTCATGAAGAGGGTTAACCAAACAGACACCTTATATCCAGCATAGAAGCCAGATTTGTCACTTTGGACAGTGAAAACATTGAAGAATAGTTCAGCAAAGGATTTGTTCATTTAATCATTGTGAGTTGGAAGAAGAGGAAGCATTGATGGTTGATGCAAATCTTCAAATACGCTTTGGATCATTCATGTAAAAACCATGTAGCTAGTGTATGTGATGTAGACATGAATATGAACATCACATACTATCACTTTATCACCAGTTATACTGGCACAAGCAAAATGAATGGAAATAGATGTGGAATTTGAGTTCTACAGAGCCTATTACTGTTGTCTATAACATCAGTTGATAGTTCACAGCCATCTGTTTCTAGAGTCAAAAGAGCCAACAGGAGAAATTATCCACTGGTTCCATATACTCGGACATGGCCATGTACTTGGACACAGCCAAACTTCAGGCACTTATTCTTGCCTCTCTCACCCCTTTACCAATTACCTCCCATTCATCTTTTCCATTCAGCCAGCAGCAGCTTTGACTACATCTTCCACCTCTCTTTTCACCATTAACCTCAGTCAGGAAGTCTGCAAGTATTTATTTAATTTTAAAAACTACCCTGGGGCACTTGGGTGGTTCAGCTGGTTAAGCAAGCGACTCTTCAGACTTGATTTCAGCTCAGGTCATGATCCCAGGGTCATGGGATCAAGCCCTGTGTCGGGTTCCATGTAACAGTGAAGAGCCTGCTTGGCATTCTCTCTCTCTCTCTTTCTCTCTCTCTCTCTCTCTCTCTCTCTCTCTCTCTCTCTCTCTCTCTCTCTCTCTCCCCTCTCTCTCTCTCCCCTTCTCTCTCTGGCCCGACTCAAGTGCACACACATACTCTCTCTCTCTCACAATAAATGAAACTTTAAAAAACAAAACAAAACAAAAAAACTACCCCGTTTCTTAACTTTTTTTTTTATTTTGTTAAAGGCTATTTTCATTCACTGAATCTCCAATATATTATTCATTCTTCAGGTTTCTACTTAGAAAGAGAAGGTTATTTGTATCTAATACTTGGTATACCAGTATCATTACATACTTCACACCTATGCACCAAAAACCTCATAACGTGCTAAATAATTGTTTAATGATTAAGTAATTTGGTGCTTTAGTGCTTTATATTGCACAAAATCTTTGTTGAGGTTTATGTAAGTCTTTGAATACTTATTATGACTTGGGAAATTTTGCTTGGATGTTTTCATAAGCAGCAAATGCATTCGTTTTTCCCTATTAAAAATAATGGCATTGAAGCTACTACTATTAAAAAATCAGTAGTCAACACATTTTCAATAATAGATTAGATTCAGATTATAAGAGACACACATTATACTTTCTAAGTAGAAAAACAATGTATATAGTTAGTGAATTCAGGGAAAGTAACTGAAGAATAACAAAGAAGGTAATGAAGAAAGGACAAGAGTGAGAAAAGCCAAAAATAGCATCGGAATTTAACCGAGCACATCAGAGGATCCGAATAAGTCTGAACAGTACAGTCCTCAACATCAGCTGCTCTAAATAAGGAGTCATATCCTCAAGTTCATTCTGAAAAAATAGTGAAGTAATCAATAATGGAAGCAAAGAAACACATAATCAAGATGCTTGTACTGTACTAAAAGTCCTAGAAAGGAATATGGGAGAGCTTTTGAAGTGGACCAAAGATGAGATCACCAGGAGGTATACATGGACCATAAATAAAGATGATTATACTGGCCAACAGTTGTCAGGAATTCTTTTGTATTGCGACCTGTCAACATCATGATAAAAGTGTGTTGATGTAAGTTACATTTTCATGAACCTGTATTGCCTCACAAGTTTTTTGTAGAATGCAGTGCAAAGTGTCGGGGGTGGGGTGTCGGGAAGCCTAGATAATACACTCTAAAAAAATTTTTTTTAAATGTATCTGAATGACTGCACAGAAAAGATTGACAAGCCTTGAAGAAATCATCTTGATGTTATTTTTGTCATAGGAAGAGCCCAAGAAAAATAAGAAATTATGTCTTCCAAAATCAAAATTGGTCTGGGAAAATTTTTTTTAAATAAAGAGAATTCCAAGAAATTAAAATAAATTCCAATTAATACGTAGCAAGAGCTTTGCCTAAGGCACATCATCCAAGCACATACAAAATAAAGGAGATTCAGAGTGAGTGTATATTTGTTCCACTGAAAGTCTGAAACTAAAGAAAAGCTAAGAAGGGGTAGTGTGCTGCACAAAGTGTCAAAAATCGTAGCTTTCCTCTTATTTGCATAGTGTTATTATTGCTATTTTGCTATAGTATACTGGTTTTGCTTGAATGTTGCTCTGAATTAGATGATCTGCTTTATGACTTTTTAAATAACTGGCCCTTTGCGAGTGTTATTTAAATCTAATCAGATCTTGGGGCGCCTGGGTGGCGCAGTCGGTTAAGCGTCCGACTTCAACCAGGTCACGATCTCGCGGTTCGTGAGTTCGAGCCCCACGTCAGGCTCTGGGCTGATGGCTCAGAGCCTGGAGCCTGTTTCAGATTCTGTGTCTCCCTCTCTCTCTGCCCCTCCCTCCGCTCATGCTCTGTCTCTCTCTGTCCCAAAAATAAATAAACGTTGAAAAAAAATTAAAAAAAAAATAAATCTAATCAGATCATAATTGGATATCAATAATCTCTTTTCAACCTAAGTATTTATATGTCATATGCAATGGTCTTCTTCAAACTATTACGTTTTCTAAGCAAGTCCGAATTAAAGACAGATGCACAACTCAGTAAAATTGGCAGCAAATTTATTTAAAAATTTTTAACACTTACTCACTTTTGAGAGACAGACAGAGACAGCACATGAGCGGGGTACGGGTAGAGAGAGAGGAAGACACAGAATCCGAAGCAGGCTCCAGGCTCTGAGTTGTCAGCAGAGAGCCCGATGTGGGGCTCAAACCCATGAACCGTGAGATCATGACCTGAGCTGAAGTTGAATGCCTAACCAACTGAGCCATGCAGGCACCCCAGCAGCAAATTTATTTAAATTTGTGAGAGTAAAAAAAAATTGTTTTTGCGTTAGAATTCTCCAATTTCTTTCCTTTCCTAAGTCTCCTTTCCACCACAGATTGCTTTATCTGTCTGGCTCTTATTGTCCAGATTGGCATCATATTGCATAGTATGTGCTCCACTGCTGCTGAGATGGAAGTGACAAGATGACTGTATTTTTAATGCCCACAAATTAGAATCATAAAACAGAAGTTGCCCAAATATAAAAAGAT
Source organism: Felis catus (assembly GCF_018350175.1). Classification (NCBI taxonomy): domain Eukaryota; kingdom Metazoa; phylum Chordata; class Mammalia; order Carnivora; family Felidae; genus Felis; species Felis catus. The sequence goes on from NC_058369.1 coordinate 107,768,643, forward strand.
ATCACTGTCTTTAATTTCTCTACCTGAAAATGGCCACTATTATCACTGTAGTGATATCTTTCCAGAATTTCTGTAATATGTATATATAAATGCATATTTAGAACACTGGGATCAGAAATCATGAAAACTGGGGTGAGAGAGGACATGATATTTTTAAGCTGCCCTTATATTTAATATATTTTAATTAATTAATTAATTTATTGACTTTTTAATCTTTATTTTTGAGAGAGAGAGAGAGAAAGAGAGAGAAAGAGACAAAGCATGAGCAGGGGAGGAGCAGAGACAGATTAAGACACAGAATCTGAAGCAGGCTCCAGGCTTTGAGATGTCAGCAGAGAGACTGACATGGGGCTTGAACTAACAGACCACAAGATCAGGACCTGAGCCAAAGTCAGACACTCAACTGACTGAGCCACCCAGGTGCCCCTAATATATATATATTTTTAAGTTTTTATGTTAATAAACACACATCCATATTATTGTTAGCATTGGTTGAATAGTGTGTCCTTCCATAGTTGTACTATAATTTTATTTACTTGTCTATTTAATTATTTAAATTATTGCTAAATTTTTATTTTATTTTATTTTTGTTTTGTTTTCAACGTTTATTCGTTTCCGGGACAGAGAGAGAGAGACAGAGCATGAACGGGGGAAGGGCAGAGAGAGAGGGAGACACAGAATCGGAAACGGGCTCCAGGCTCTGAGCCATCAGCCCAGAGCCCGACGCGGGGCTCGAACTCACAGACCGTGAGATCGTGACCTGGCTGAAGTCGGACGCTCAACCGACTGCGCCACCCAGGCGCCCCGGTAAATTTTTATTGATATTAAAGGTAAATAAATATAATATACTCACATCTCTGGAACATATTTGATTCTATCCATAGGATAAATTCCTAAAGGCAGCATGGATGGATGGAAGGTTTCACATGTTTTAAGGCTATTTTTACATTATGCCAATTTGCTGTTCAGCAAGTTTGACCCAATTTAATTTGTCATAACAATGTATATAAGGAAAGTATTTGCTGTGTGTAGAATCTGGACAAAATTCAAATATGATGCAAATATATTTGTATTCTAGCCTCAATAATCATACACTTAAGTAAAAAAAATCCACATTAATTCACATTTCATACTGCTGTGAATAAATTAAATAAATATAGGTATTATTGGTGAATTCTGTTTTTCCTTTATTGTTATAGAGTAATTAATAATCATCAGGCTCTTGGCATGCCTGGGTGGCTCTGTCAGTTAAGTATCCGACTCTTGATTTTGGGTCAGGTCATGATGTTGCAGTTCATAAGTTTGAGCCCCACATAAGGCTCTGAGGTGACAGCACAGAGCTTGCTTGGGATTCTCTCTCTCTCTCTCTGACCCTCCCCTGCTCTTGTTCTCTCACTCTCTCACTCTCTAAAAATAAACTAATTAATTTAAAAAATATATATATATATACACATGTGTGTATATACATATACATATATACATATATAAGCGTCATGCTCTTAAATATTATCAAGATAAAGAGACTGAACAAGAAACGTGCTCAGAAATGAAAATGCAGCAAGATTTAGTTAGGAGACCTGTACTAGCTGAGCAAATATATTCCTTGTACCTGATTTTTTTAATCTGTAAATAAAGATGACAGATTGGGCAATTTCTAAGCCTTTTCAAGTTGTCAAACACCATGTATACCATACTGCAAGCTCCATTAAGCTAATAACCATGACTTATTTTCTTAGTTTTTTTTTCCACAGCACCTAGCATGTAAAGTACTTTTCATAAAATAGTCATTTTTATGTGCTACATGAATCATATTAAGACATATTTTTAAATGAGTATGCTAGGCTGCTTATTAATCCATTTTCATTTCAAAGGATCATATAAAAATAAAGTAAATATTGATTTTCCAGTATTAATTGCTCTATAACCCTCTGCAAATGAAAGCATTCTTCCATTTGCTTCATTTTTTTTAGAAAGTAAAGAGAAAAAAGTTGATTGAGGTCTCATACAAAGTTTACTAATATGAAATATTCCGTCAACTAAGAAAGCCTCAGTTTTATACTTCTTGCCTTCAGCTAAAATAGAGGTGAAGAAGGAGTTGACTTTTAACTTCTGCTCTTACATAGGTAGCTCTGAATTTTAAATGTACCTATCACTAAATTTTTGGAACTTTAAAATACAATATGAATTATTTAATGGAAAGAATGAATACATTTGTTCTTATTTTTATCCCAATTGTTTAAATTAACAGAGGAAAATTGTGAGAGATTTGCCATCTTTAATTAAGAGACAGGGATTCCCTGTCTTACCTTTATACTTTTTTTAAAAAATATAAAATTTATTGTCAAATTGGCTAACATACAGTGTGTACAGTGTGCTCTTGGTTTTGGAGGTGGATTCCAGTGGTTCATCGCTTATATACAACACCTAGTTCTCATCCCAACAAATGCCCTCCTCAATGCCCATCATGCATTTTCCCCTCTCCCCACAACCCCCCCACCCTCTGTCTACCCTCAGCTTGTTCTTTGTATTTAAGAGTCTCTTATGGTTTGCCTCTCTCCCTCTCTGTTTGTAATTATTTTTTTCCCATCCCCTTCCCCCATGGTCTTCTGTTAAGTTTCTCAAGTTCCACATATGAGTGAAAAACATATGATAACTGTCTTTCTCTGACTGATTTCACTTAGCATAATCACTTCCAGATCCACCTACATTGCTGCAAATGGCATGATTTCATTCTTTGTCATTGCCAAGTAGTATTCCATTGTATATATAAACCATATATTCTTTATCCATTCATCAGTTGATGGACATTTAGGCTGTTTCCATAATTTGCCTATTTTTGAAAGCACTGCTATAAACATTGGGGTACATGTGCCCCTATGAATCAGCATTTTTGTATCCTTTGGATAAATTCCCAGTAGGGCTATTTTTGCTGCATCATAGGGAAGTTTTATTTTTAATTTTTTGAGGAAACTCCATACTATTTTCCAGAGTGGTTGCACCAGTTTGCATTCCCACCAATAGTGCAAGAGGGTTCCCGTTTCTCCACATCCTCACCAGCATCTGTAGTTTCCTGAGTTGTTCATTTTAGCCACTCTGACTGATGTGAGGTGGTATCTCAGTGTAGTTTTGATTTGTATTTCCGTGATGATGAGTGGCGTTGAGCATCTTTTCATGTGTCTGTTTGCCATCTGGATGTCTTCTTTGGAAAAGTGTCGATTCATATCTTTTGCCCATTTCTTCACTGAATTATTTGTTTTTCAGGTGTTGAGTTTGGTAAGTTCTTGATAGATTTTGGATACTAACCCTTTATCTGATATGTCATTTGCAAATATCTTTTCCCATTCCATTGGTTGCCTGTTAGTTTTTCTGACTGTTTCCTTTGCAGTGCACAAGCTTTTTATCTTGATGAGGTCCCAATAGTTCATTTTTGCTTTTAATTCCCTTGCCTTTGGAGATGGGTCGACCAAGAAACTGCTGTGGCTGAAGTCAAAGAGGTCATTGCCTGCTTTCTCCTCTAAGGTTTTGATGGTTTCCTGTCTCACATTTAGGTCTTTCATCCATTTTGAGTTTATTTTTGTGTGTGGTGTAAGTAAGTGGTCTAAGTTTCAGTCTTCGACATGTTGCTGCCCAGTTCTCCCCAACACCATTTGCTAAAGAGTTTATCTTTTTCCACTGGATACTCTTTCCTGCTTTGTCAAAGATTTGTTGGCCATATATTTGTGAGATGTCCACTCGTACCACTGTTGTTTAACATAGCATTAGAAGTGCTAACACCAGCAATCATACAACAAAATGAAATAAAAGGCATCAAAATGGGGAAAGAAGAAGTCAAACTTTCACTTTTTGTAGACGGCATGATACTCTACATGGAAAACCTGAAAGACTCCACCAAAAGGCTGCTAGAACAGATACATAAATTCCTTAAAGTCTCAGGGTAAAAAATCAATGTACAGAAATCAGATGCATTTCTATACACCAATAATGAAGCAGGAGAAAGAAAAATCAAGAAACTGATCCCATTTACAATTGCATCAAGAATCATAAAATACCTAGGAATGTACCTAACCAAAAATGTAAAAGATCTGTAGGCTGAAAAGTATAAAAAAGTTATGAAGGAAGTTGAAGAAGACACAGGGAAATGGAAAAACACATTCCATGCTCATGGATTGGAAGAATAAATATTGCTAAAATGTCAATACTACCCAAAGCAATCCACACCTTCAATGCAATCCCAATCAAAATTGCACCAGTATTCTTCTCAAAGCTAGAACAAACAATTCTAAAATTTGTATGGAACCACAAAAGACCCTGAATAGCCAGAGTAATGTTGAAGAAGAAAACCAAACCGGGGGGCATCACATTCCCAGACTTTAGCCTCTACTACAAAGCTGTAATCATCAAGGTATTATGGTATTGGCACAAAAATAGACACATAGACCGATGAAATAGAATAGAGAACCCAGAATTGGACCCAAAAATATATGGCCAACTCATCTTTGACAAAGCAGGAAAGAGTATTCCATTTTTAATTATAAAAGTACTATGATCATAATCACCACTTATGAGTAATACGGTTGAAGTAACTTAATTAAAATATTCCATCAGTACCAAAAAATATAAAATGAAAAATGAAAGCTCCCACAAACTCCAGAGCTGACCACTTTAGCCATTTCTGCTGTTTAGCAATTTCTGTTGATTATCATATTTACTAATTACCTGATATCCTGATATAAAACAACGTATGTTGCATATGCACTTCCCCCCAAAGTGCACATAAATACATTCAGTATTTTACTGTTTATATTACTATTATAGTTCTTGATTCTTCAGTTTCAGTTCTCTGCTCTCTATGGAGCCTGGGAAAATTGCCCTACACTCTCTTTACTTCACTACCCTTTCTTCCAACTTTTCTGAACTACACGTTGCCTTCTACATTTTTATTCTGTGATGGAGATGCCTCTTTTTCTATAGTGAATGTTGTAGCTGGGCAGAGGGCCAGCTTAGATGTAGAAACAGGGCATGGAATGTAAGGAAGTACTCTGTGTTAATTCTAAGTTGGGTCACTAAATGGGGATATGCCTTCTTTACGCTTTCTCTTTCTTGTTTATGCTGGCTGGAAAATGATAAAAACCTACACACAGCCTAAGTGTGCAGTAAATGGCAGGGCAGCAAAGTAAAAGCAAATGACCATGGGATATAGAGCCATCCACAAATGTGGAACATTCCCCAGATGACTATTTTCTGCAAGAAGGATACAAACATCTTTAAATTTTGGAAATTCTGGTCTCTCTGTTTTAGCATCTTAATCCACTTAACAAATACACTTCAGTATTTTGTCTGTTTGTTGATTTCTAAAATATCAAAACTACACAGCAACATTTACAACACTAGGCATATAATGGTATAATTTACTGCTCAACCAAATAGTGTGATTGGACCCTGAGGGATGGAGCTTGAAAGCTAGATTAATCCTGTGTCATTTAAAAAGAATGTTAGGTTCTATTTTCTTACAGTCAATCCACAGTTCAAACCATGCCATACTGTAGTTTGCATAGTATTTAGAGCATGATATTCTTACAAAGATTTTTTTCACGGTAGCTAAATGCCTTTCTTTATTTTTTCTGAGATATTTACTAAATGAATACTAGATCTAACAATTCTTTGTTATTTTGCCCTATGTACAAAATGGAGCCACTGTTTACAGTCAGATAATTAAGGTCTTCCTTAACTATATATATTGTATTGACTTTTTTTTAAGAAGGAGATAGAGAGCATAAATGTGCATGTGCGAGCAAGGGGAGGGGCAGAAAGAGGTTGTGAGAATACCTTTTTTTTTTAATGTTTTTAAAATGTTTATTTATGTTTGAGAGAAAGAGAACAGAGCCTGAGCAGGGGAAGGGCAGAGAGAGAGGGAGGCACAGAATCAGAAGCAGGCCCAAGGCTTAAGCTGTCAGCACAGAGTCCAAAGCGGGGCTCAAACTCACGAACCTTGAGATCATGACCTGAGCTGAAGTCAGTCGCTCAACCCACTGAGCCACCCAGGCACCCTGAGAATCATTTTTTTTAATGTTTATTTATTTATTTTGAGAGGGAGAGAGAGAGAGAGAGAGCAAGCACAAGCAGGGGAGGGGCAGAGAGGGAGGGAGAGAGAGAATCCCAAGCAGGCTCCACATTCAGCTTGGAGCCCTGACATTGGGTCTTGATCTCAGGACCACCAGATCATGACCTTAGCCAAAATCAAGAGTTGGAAGCTTAACCTACTAAACCACCAGGCATCCCAATATTAACTTTTTTTTTATAATGATGGCATCATTATTTTAATTTCGAAGAAGTCTTGCTAATCTCTGTTTTTGTTTTATCACAGACTTTTCCTATTTTATGATACAGCATTCTCTACACTCTCTCACCAACAATAATACTTGAAAATGCTTTTTTAATTTTAACTAAGCCCAAAGCTTAATTTGTGGAGAATTGATCATTTTTTTTTTTCAAAATTGGGTCTGCCATGTCATGAATATAAAATATTGTTTCTTTTATTTATGTCAGATTTAATAAGTTTTCATCAAGTTTTATAACATTCTCCATTAGGTTGTTGTACACATTTTGGTAGATTTATTTTGAATAACATCTTTTTATTTTCTTTTTACATTTTCTAGTTATTAGTTTTAGAGTTACAAAAGTAGTTTTTTTATTGGTCTTACAACCAGCAACTGGTTACTTCAACTATTAATTATCAAAATGTGTCCACACAATTTGTGAATGTTAAAAATAGATAATTACACCATCCATATTCATTTGTTCTTTCTATTCTAATCCTAATATATGTATTTTTTTCTTTTCTTATTTTACTTATAGGAACCTCCATTATAATGTTTATAGAAATAGTGACAACGAACATCTCGGCCAATTTCCTAATTCTGGAGGGAATACTTGCACTATTTTGTCATTGAAAATGGTATTTATTATACTTTCCTGTTAAATAGTTTTAAGCAAGTTGAGCATTTTTTTTCTCGTTTGCAAAGAATTTTTAATCATGAATATACATTGAGTTTTATTGAATGTTTTTAATGCCTTTTTCAACATGAACCTTTTATTGTAAATTGCATTAATTTCATTTTAAGTTTTAAAAAATCTTCTGAAGTAAATGTAATGAGAGTAAGATACATTGTATTTTTTTAAATTATTAATACTTATGGATTCACCCTCTCAGCCCATTGTGTTGCACTCTGTAATCTATTCTTTGAATGGTTACACTATTCAAATTAATTTTAGTTACACTATTCAAATTAATTTTAGTAAAATCTAAACCATTAAAAAGCTATTGAACATTTTAACAATATTCAACTCCCAAATCATAAGCTATTTTGATTAGATTTTAGCTTTTTTTTTTTTTTTCTTTTTTGGTCATCACAAGAAATTCTTACAATTATTTATATAGTTAAGATTGCTTTAGTTTGCTGATAGTAGCCTTTTCCTCAGGGCAACCTGGCTTCTTTGTTCCTTTAGCCCTCCTGTGTCAGCTTTCCTTTCTCTCTTTTGCCCTTTGAGAATTTTCCATACTTCTTGTGAGCTCAACAACAATATATTTTAATGTATATTTACTGTCGAAAGGCTTTTCAATATGGCTAGTCTGCCACATTGATGAGAAAGAAAGTCTCTCAAAAATACATATTAAAAAAAGAAGTGCTTGGCTGTCTCAGTCAGTAGAGTATGCAGCTATTGATCTTGCGGTCATGAGTTTGAATCCCACATTAGATGGAGAATTTACATAAAAAGTTATTTAAAAGAAAGGAAAGAAAAGTCTCTCATTCTTTTACCAGAGCATGGCCATCATAAACTAAGGTTCTGGCTTTATCAGACTAACATGTCCTACATCCCTATGGCCTGTACGATGAAGCTAAATGTGCACTTTCCGTGAAAAAGAGGAAGAAAGAGTCAGCTTAGTATTACGAGTGACTTTTATCTTTATTTTCCATTTTCTCTTGGCAGTTTACACTTATTTCATCATATGGCTTTCAAGGTCTCAGATAAAACAGATAAAGTAAAAAGTAAAATGATATAAAAATATGACACATCAAAGGTTTAGAAATAGCTAAGTGGCTTCTGAAAATTATTTTGAGTATTTTAATATCAGTATCTCAAGAAAAGTGTAGAAAATGGCTAGCAAACTCACTGTAATAAATGGTTTCACTTCTTCCTTTTATAACCTTGCCTGTCATTCAATTTTTTTTTAAATGAAACATTTTGGCTCTAAATATTGACTCCTTCCATCTAGTTCATTGAAAGCTTTTGCATATATATACATACACATACGTATATATATGCATATGTATACATATGTATGTATATATATGCATATGTATATATACATATATGGATATATATGCATGTGTATATATTATATGCATATACATATATATATGCATGTATATATATGTATGTATATATATATATGCATATACATATATATATGCATGTATATATATACACATGCATATATATATATGGCAAAAACCTTATTGCAATTCACAATTAAATTATATTAAATCCATTGACTGCTGTATTTTTTGTCAGATCAGAAATAGGACAGAGGTCTCCTTAGAACTGAACTAGAAACTGAAGGCCACCTGCATCAAAAACATGTGTGGAAAAGCACATAACAGGAAGACTGTGACACAAAGAAACTGAAGCCTGCTCTCCCAAGCTGAATTCTGAAATAGAAAATCAAGTATTGAATCATAACCTCAAAATACATATATATATTGTACATTCCAAAGTCATGAATAAGACTATTTCTGAAACAGTAGATTAAGTTAAACATTCATTTCACATTCCAAAATTTAGGATTACTCAAATTTATCCAAGTATTATTGGAAAGTACAACATTCAGATATGAAAAGAAGAAAGATTTTTCTTTTTTTGCAACAGCTGAAAGATCTAAGGGTAAAAGAAAGCCATATTACAGTTCATTATCCCACCAGCTCAAAGAATTATTTACAAAACAGTGTTTGAACTCTGGCAGGAAATCATTTGTGAGTCTTTCTTTTTCTTTCTTTCTTTCTTTCTTTCTTTCTTTCTTTCTTTCTTCCTTCCTTCCTTCCTTCCTTCCTTCCTTCCTTCCTTCCTTCCCTCCTCCCTCCCTCCCTCCCTTTCCTTCCATCTCTCCCTCCCTGTCTCTCTCTCTTCCTTTTTTCTTTCGTTCTTTCTTTCTCCCTTCATGATATTTCTAAGCAATTGTACAGAGATCTCCTGTGTTATAAACTTCATCGGAAGCAAAGGTCAGAAAATTTCCAGGAAAATGCAGACAGACAGACACACACACACACACACACACACACACACACACACACACACACTTAAAATACTATAAATCTGGCAAAAGTTGATGGCTAAGACTGCAGCTGGGGAAGAAGAATGAAAACATGTCCTGGGCTCTTAGCATCACTGCACTGAGTAATAAGTCTCATTAGGACACTGTTGGGAAAGACACAGACTCTGGTACCCTGATCCCAGGCAAAGGCTTGCTGCTGTTGTTAGGAGGAACATATAAAGCTTTCATGGCCAGAGCACTGACCTAACACAAAACAGAGGTCTGTTACCCTTGGAGGAAGATCAGGAACATTGAGAACAACCCAAGCCATGAGGACCAGGTCTACAGAAACATAGTCTGAGGATGCAGCAGACGGTATGAAATCCTCCATTGCCATCTGCATCCCATCAAAAGCCATGCATAGGTTAATATGCCTTTTGTTTTCTGCATTCTGATGCTTTGATACCTTGAGGCCTTGCCTCAAGCAGAAGGGACTGCTACTTTCAAGGGTTAGCTCATTTTTAAGATAGCAAAATCTTGCCTATGAGCATGCTTTTCATCTACAAATTATCAATACACATCTTCTACTCCACTCACCCACTTCATCAGGCTCTCACACCCTGAGCCACTATTTATCTGTTCCAGTTACTCCAGGGCCAGGTATCAAATGACTAGAGACAGCTTCCATGACCCAAAGCCTGCTGAAATTACTTAAATTAAGAAATCCTAAGCCTGCTTATCCTGCCTCACCCATTCTTTGACACAGAAACCATAATAAAAGCCCTTGCCCATGTTTTCTCCTTACTTTGTCTACCTCCTGACTGACCCTCCTGTGTCCCCTATGGCAGGGTGAGCCGCTTCTCTTAGGATCTGTGAGTACAACCAAGTACCTTCTCAATGGCAATCACTCCGTGATCTGTTGACACGGCCATACCTAAATAATAATAGAAGCTATTTTTAAAAGCACCTTACAGGGTCGCCTAGGTGCCTCAGTTGGTTAAACATTCGGATCAGCTCATGATCTCAAAGTTTGTGAGTTTGAGCCCCACATTGGGCTTTCTGCTGTCAGCACACAGCCTGCTTTGAATCCTCTTTCCCCACCACTTCCGCCCCTCCCCGACTCCATCAATTTCTCTCCCTCTCTCTCTTTCTCTCAAAATAAATAAAAAACATCTTACATAAAATAACATACAACAGCGTCTACTTCTGAAGGATGTGAAGCAGCACAGAGTCTCCTCTAGGACACAGGTATTGACGGTCTGCTAAATTATGTCAGTGCAGCAAGAACACTGAGAAAAAATCCATCAGCATTCCAGACCTGACTTTACAACAATATAGCTGCAGCTTCCCAATTTTTTTAATTGAATATTTAAGTTTGAGATGATAATGGGATTCATATGCAAGTAACTCTATGACAGAGAGATCTCATGTTGTCTTCTCTTCAGTTTTCCTCAATGGCAATACCTTGCAAAAATATTGTACAATATCTAACTGGAATAGTGACATTGATAGTGAAGGTACGGAACAGTTCTATCATCTCAAAGATTCCACATGCCCTTTTATAGCCATACCCAATTTCTTCCAGCTCCCACCCCTTCTTTAGCCCTGACAAGCACTCATCTTTATTCCCATAATTTTGTCATTTCAAAAATACTGCATACATGGAATCACACACTATGTAACATTTTCGGACCGACTGTTTTTTCAGCAATATTTCCTGGAGATTCATCTAGCTTGTTGCATGATTCGTTATTTTGTTTATTTTTATTGCTGAATCCTATTCTATGGTATGAAGCTACCACGATTTGAAGGACAACTGGATTGTTTCCAGTGTTTGGCTATTATTAATAACACTTCAATAAAAATTTATATACAGGGTTTTTTTAATGTTTCTATTTATTTTTGAGACAGAGAGAGACAGAGCATGAGCAGGGGAGGGGCAGAGAGAGAGGGAGACACAGAATCTGAAGCAGGCTCCAGGCTCTGAGCCGTCAGCACAGAGCCCGATGCGAGGCTCGAACTCACGGACTGTGAGATCATGACATGAGCTGAAGTCGGACACTTAACTGACTGAGCCACCCAGGCACCCCTATATGCAGGTTTTTATGTGAACATAGCTTCATTTCTCTAAGACAAACGCCCAGGATTACATTTGCAGTGTCATATGGTAGTTACATGTTTAGTTTATTAAGAAACCAGCAGACTGCTAGAGTAGCTGCACCATTTTGAATTCCCACCAGCAATGGACACTTTCTCTACAACCTCTCCAGCAGGTGGTGATGTCACTACTTTTTAATTTAGCTATTCCAATAGGTGAGTAGTGCTATCTTGCTTTGGTTTTGATTTGCTTTTCCGTAATGAGCAATAATGTTAACAGGTTTCCATGTGCTTCTTTACCATCTGTATATCTTCTTCAGGGAAATGCTTATTGACGTCTTTTACCTGTGTTCTAATAGGAATATTTGTTTTGTTCTTCACTGTTGAGTTTTGAGAGTTCATTATATAGATAGCAGTCCTTTGTTGAAGGTGTTTGTTGTCACTGTTGTTGTTGCTTTACTTTGTTGTTGCTTTTTTTTTTTGCTTTGTTTTGTTTTAATATAATTTATTGACAAGTTGGCTAACATACAGTGAATGTGTTTTGAAAATATTTTCTCCCCATCTGTAGCTTATATTCTCCTCTTAACAGGGTCTATTGCACAGAATAAGTATTTTGATAGAATCTTATTTATCTATTTTTCCTTTTATGAATGTGCTTTTGGTATCAAGTCTAAAAAAATCTTTGCTTAGCACCATATTCCATTTTTATATGCTATTTGCTGATATTTTCATAAGGATTTTATATTTTGGGGGGATATTAGTCTGTTGCTTTCTGTTTTGTTTTATTTGTTTACTGGAAGAGAATATGTACAATAGGTATTACTTCTTCCTTAAATGTTTGGTAGCATTCCAGTAAAACCATCTGGGCCTAGAGATTTCTTTGCACGAGCTATTCAATTATAAATTTAATTTCTTTAATAGTATTAGAGCTATTCAATTCTATTTCATATTGATTCAGTTTTGACATTTTCTGTTTTTTGAAGAAGTGGTCTAAGTTATTATACTTTTGTGCATAGAGTTGTTTGTGGTATTCTCTTGTTATTCCTTTGACGTGTACAGGATCTACAGTGCTATCCCATTTCATTCCTGATACTGCCAGTTTGTAGCCTCTCTTTTCTTTGTCACTCTTCCCAGAGACTTGTGAATTTTATTCATCTTTTCAAAGAACAAGTTCTTTGTGTCATGTATTGTTTCTATTGTTTCAATTTTGTTGATTTCTACCTATCTTTGGTATTTCATGTGCTCTCCTTGCTTTAGATTTAGTTTGCTCATATCTTTCTAATCTCTTGGGGGAGGAGATGAGAGTATTGACTTGGATGTTTCCTCTTTTCTATTACACACATTTACTGCTGTCAATTTCCCTCTTGGTTTTTATTAGCTGTGTTCCACAAATACTGATATATTTGCATTTTCAGTAAATTCAAACTAATATTTTATTTCCCATGATATTTCCTCTCTGACCCATTATTTATTTAGAAGTATGTTAATTCCCAAGTATTTTGAGGTTTCCTCTTATGGATCTCTAATTTGATTTCATTGTGATCAAAGAACACACTCTATTTGATTTCAATTCTTTGAGATTTGTTAAAGTCTGTTTTATGGCCCAAGATACTGTCCATCTTGGTTTATGTTTTATGGGCACCTGAAAAGTAGCATACAAGTATTTTACTGTTGTTGTGTAGACAATTAAATAAATAATGTTTGGATCCTATTGGTTGATAGTGCTGTTAAATTCTTTTATATCCTTGCTGTTTAAATATTTAAGTGGTCTATCAATTACTGAGAAAGGAGTATGGAAGCTCCAACTCTAATTGTAGATTTGGGTATTTCTACTTTCAGTTCTCTCAGCTATTGTTTTACATATTTTGAAACTCTTGTTGGGTGTAAATATATTAAGATTGTTCTGCCTAATTAGTAGATTGACCCTCTCATTGTTATACAATGTCTCTATTTCTGGAAATATTCTTTGCTCTGAAATCTACATTATGATATTAATTTTTCCACCCTACTTTATTTTGATTAATATTTGCACATTACATTCTTTATCCTCCTTTTAACTTTCAGTCTGCCTGTATCCTTATATTTGAAATGAGTTGGCCATGATTTTTAATCCACTCTGCCACTATGTATCTTTTAACTGGCTTACTTAGACTATTCATATTTAGTGCAGTTATTCATATATTAGGGGCTCAAACTGTTTTGTTTTATATTTGTTCTCTCTGTTTTGTTTCTCCTTTTCCTTGCCTTCTTGGGGATTACTTGAATATGTTTATAATTCCATTTTCATTTATTCTAGTGTTTTTGTTTATCTCTTTAACAGATTTTAATGACTGTTCTATATATTATACTACATACATATAAGTTACCATAATATACACTTCACCATTTTCAAAGTAAGCGAAATATAGAAAACTTACCTCTTTTTTCCATCCATTTACCTCCCCTATTAATGATATAGTTGTTTTAAACATTTTTCTGTATGTATACAATTATTTGCCAAGAAAAAGAAAAATATTTATGGATAAAAAGAGTTGTACTCAAATATTTAAGCAGTATCTTTCATAATTGTTGAAAACTGACATTCAATTCACTAGGTGAATTCATAAACATAATTTGATACACTGACACAGTGAAATATAGGAGTAATAAGAACAAATTATCAATACATGCACTAAGGATTCATTCAAAAGCATTATGCTAAGTGAAAGGAGCCAGAAAAAGGAAAAACACAAAACAACACAACAACATAAAAATAAAAAAATATATACACTAAATGACTCAGTTTTTATGATACTCTTGCCAACATAAAACTGTAATGACAACAATTAAATCTGTATTTCCAGGGGTTGGGTGTGGTAGGAGTTAACTGACTGAAAATGCATTAGAGGGACTCTCTGAGATGATGGAAACTGCAAATCAAATGTTTTAAAGCATCTAAGCTAATCCATTACTACATGTCTAAAGTACTCTGCAGAATGTTTTTATACATTATCTAGTTTAATCATCATATGAACTCTTGCATGTAGCAGTGCTATTCCTTGTTAAACTGAATGTGACTGAGGCTCCCTGAGAACCAGAGTTTTCCCAAGGCCATGTATGAAAGAGGCAGTAAAGCAGCAATTGGACGGACTAATCTATAAGTTTTCAATATATCTTTTACTATATTCCTCATACAAATATGCTATACTATGCTAATAGAGGATTTTTAAAACTTTATACTTCAAGTAGAGTACGTGTTACACATAAAGAAAAAAATGCAACTATGTGTTTTGAAGTATGACCTTCACAAGGGTGGTTATGAGAGCAAAAGGGTGAGGGATTAACACTCAGGAGCCTGAGAAAGTGCAAATCAGTGCTTGAAAAGAGACAAGGGAAACACAGTATAGGCAGAATGTTTAGCTTTGTTTTGCTGATATCTACAAAATATATTTTAAATAAAGAGAAAAACTATTTTGGCATCTTAAAGTTATGCCTTTAATCTGCTTTTCTGAAAGCCTCACAGAAGTTGTTTTCAGCTTCACATAAAGCATTTGATGGTTTCCATTAGAGATTAAATATGAGCATCCCCATCTTCTTATCGGCTATTCCTTTGCCAAATGTTCCAAAGTGATCAAAAACGAACAGTAAGAGGAATCACAGATTGGAGGGCATCTTGCCAGTTGAAACTGTCTAAAGAATATTCTGACAGTTTTCAGTACTGTATTACTTAAAATAGCCAACTAGATGGGTGGGGTTGTTATTACTGTTCTAGGAATAGATTTAATTACAAATGGCAGGCAGGAAGCCTTGACAGAATTCTGATTGATGGTTGTACAGTCATGTACCTTGTTTTAGACCTATCATTTGCTTTGCCTTCCCAGAGCAAAATGTTCCAACAGCCACCAAATATGAGAATGAAGAAGTACAGCAGGTTATACATGCCACTCTAATCCCCAAATCCAATTAGCATTCAGCCTTGTCATGTAGCTACCCTTCTAACGCTTTTTCAGCTACATTCAGTGCTGTGGCTCTGATTAAAAACAGTGGGTGGCCTTGATCACTTAAGATGCTTCTTATAAAATCACTGGGAGCCTAGCAGAGAAAGAGAATGAGACCCAACAGAAGGGTGGAGGCTACATAATAGTCCAAAAGAAAACTACATTGATATATGCCAAGAAAGACATTTCCATCTTAAACCATCCATTAACAAAATTAGAGGAGGAAATTGGAAAACTTGTTAATACTCTTATTTTTACAATGTTAACCTGAACAATACAATATAAAGAAGAAAGAAAACATAATTACTGTGGTTATTATATGCCACATGCTCTTCAGATTTATATTAATTACCTCATTCATTCTCATAATGGTCTTCTGAGGTACCTGTCATTTTCCTCATTTTACAAAGATGGGAAATGAAGATCAGAGACACTAAACAACTTATCCACATTAACAGGTCCAGTAAGCAGCAAAGAAGACTCCACATTGAGGTGTCCTTGATCCTCAAGCCCAAGCTACAATTTTCTCTACCAAATCTATCATTTTTTCCCCAAACCTATCATTATATAACTCTATTTTTTAATGTGTCAGTTATCTTGTTAGCTTTTCATTAACTACACTTTCTTTTAATCCCCTTGCTATATCTTTGAGTTATCTATTTAAAAGATTTTATTTTATAATTATAGATAAATGACATGAATTTGATTAACTACCAGTAGTGAAAGAAGGATACTGCCCAATTAATAAAACAAATATATGTATAGCTGCTAGCTAGGTTGCTAGCTAGCTTTGGGGATTGTCAACAAAGGATGGTTAGAAATTTCATTAGGTAATAAAGAATACAATGTAGCTATAAAGAAATAAGGAGAGGGAGGCACCTAGGTGGCTCAGTCAATTAAGCATCTGACTTCGGCTCAAGTCATAATCTCATGGTGTGTGAGTTTGAGCCCCATAATGGGCTTCCTGCTATCAGCACAGAGTCTGCTTTGGATCCTCTGTCCCCCTTCTCTCTCTCTACCCCCCACCTCTTGCTCTCTCAAAATAAATAAACTTAAAAAAAAAAGGATGAGAGGGATGCCCGGGTGGCTCAGTCTAAGTATCTGACTCTTGATTTTGTCTCAGGTCATGATCTCATGGTTCACCACATTGACAGCCAGCATGACATTGAAAGCTGGTTCATGAGACTGAGAGTCTGGCAAAACACTGGAAGTGGAACAGGCTTAAGATTTTCTCTCTCTCTCTCTCTGCCCCTCCCCCATTCATGGTGTCTCTCATCAAAATAAATAAATAAACTTATAAAAATGAGAAAGCTCACTAAATACTACTAAAAAATCGTTACAGGGTTTAAGTAAAATGGCAGCAGGCAAGAGAATGTATATACCTTGGAGAAATTTTGTTTGTGAAAGGATAATAATATACATTAGGTTTTCTTTGCAGAAAGAGACAATGGAAAGGTAAATAAGAAAATAATAGAAATAGCAATAGTGAACCAGAGGTGAGGAAAGAGATGAAGGGGGTGGGAACAGACTCTCATTCTTACAGAAATGAGACTCCTCAGATTATTCCCTTTTTGATGGTTTTGACCTTCAAACTATATATATAAGTAACCTATTCAAAACTAATCTAAGGAGAAAAATGATGATAACCCAATCTGGATAGTCTGAAGAGTTAGGTCAGTAGTAGGTAAAGGGTATCTTAAAGGGAATCTAGTGCAAGGTCTCAATAACCTATTGTTCAGTTCAAGTAAAGGGTCAGGAGGCTTAAAGTCTTAGATTTGACACTGGGTCAAACAATTATCAGTTGAAATTTTAGCTTTCTTGTTTTCTAACATCTCTGAATTTCAACTGTATCATTTGCGATTATAATGGTACTGACATCAAAAGAATATAGTGAAAATTAAATAAAATAATGAACAAAAAGTATTTGGATATAGAAAATGTGATGAGAATTAAGAATTTCCATCATTCACTCTACCACTCTGATCACAGAAGCAGGAAAGAAATGGGTGAACAATACCTCTTGGAAGCCACCCAAAGAAGGACACTGAGACCAGGAAAGTCTTGGATCAGGTAGTCATACAATGATGATAATAGGCAGAACTAAAGAAAGGGTTTCATGCTCTGAGCAAAATCCACCTTTTCCTAATGTTTCTATAAATGAGCACATGGTGGCTTGAGTCATCTTCATATTCATAATAAAAATAGGCAGGCATACTCAGGTCAAAAGGGGGACATGAAATTAAACACCTGTTGAGCAAATTTTGAAAGTTACTGTAAGTATAATATTAGAATACTTTTGTTTGTTTAATCTAGTCACACCTCATTGTTTTTTTCTGCAAAACAGCTTTAAGAAAAAGGCACCATATCTATAGTATTATCATTAACCCTTTCATAAATTTTCTGTTGAGATACTTTTAATTCAATCCACTAGAGAAACTTCCCACATGGAAACATAATACTCCTCTTATAGAAAGGAATTTTATAGCCAATTCATTCCACTTTAAACTAAATTTCTTGAATTTGTCGATGAAGAAGATACAAATTAAATCTGAAGAAAAATGTTCTTTTGGTAGAAACACTAACATCCTAATTAAAGAAACAAGGAAAACACATATACGTGAAAATACACATAGACACAAAAGTCATTTGAGACAAAATTACCAATTGAGATTCTGCATGAACATTAATGGTGAATCTTAAGAAAAATAACAGCAATCATTCTAGTAAATGGGTATTGGAAATTCACTCTATAAGAAATCTTACTTGAAACTTCTTACATTCAGAAAAGACAGAATTATTAAAATGGGATTCCTCTCCTTATCTTACTTCATTGGGACATGGCATTCCGCCACTACATCCCAAGAAAACATCCCTGCCTCTTCTCCCACAACTATCACTTGTGATATTCAAATACTGTATTTCTTTCCTGCTTCCCAGATACATTGACACTGCTCTGCCTTCTCTGTCTGGGTTTCTAAGCCTCATTAGGATATTCACCTTTGAGAAATCAGAGAAGATTATATACTTTTTAAAGTATCACTCAAATAATAAACTTACACTTTTTTTAGGAAAAACAAAAGAGTGTTCATATTGCCAAAGGGGTACCTGGATAGCTCAGTTGGTTAAGTTCAACTCTTGATTTAGGTTCAGGTCATGATCTTGAGGTTTGTGAGTTTGGGCCCTGCATCGGACCCCATGCTGATAATGCAGAGCCTGCTTGAGATTCTTTCTCTCTCCCTTTCTCTCTCTGCCCCTCTCTGGTTCTGTCTCTCTCTGTCTCTCTCTGTCTCTCTCTGTCACTCTCTCTCTGTCCCTCTACCTCTCTCTCTCAAAGTAAATAAATAAACTTTAAAAAATTAAAGTGTTCATAAAGTATCACTCAAGTATTATGTCTAATTAGTACTTAAGAGTTTTTATGAGGATGATTAATATTGTTTGCCAAAAGCAGAGAAATATACAGACATCTCAGTTTTTACAGAGAGTGTATGTATAACTTGACTTTAAATGAAAAAAAAAATTAGAAGATTAACCATGTTCATGAAAAATTCTTACATGACATCTAGTGTTTGAATTTCTGTCAGGGTCTAGGATTTCATCCCTGATTTATAGTCCTTTTAAGTCAAGAATTTTCTATTTTATTACAAAGTAAAGACCATTAAGATCATTTTAATCATTTCTATACTTGACTTAATTTCTAATTTACAAAGTCACTGCCACTACTGTAACGGCAATCTAATTTTTAAGGAGCAATCATTTCTATAATTTATTTTGCCTATCTCATTTTCCTTTTTGTTACTAATTTTACAAACGCAGTTATTTTTCTGCAAAAGTCCATTACAATCATGAGGAATGTAGGGGCTATAGCATTTATGTTGGGAGACCCATTAAAATCTAGCCAGCTAAATATTAATAAGGTCAATAGTATTATTTGGCTTCTCTTAGCTTATTTTTAAAGACTTTGCAAAATATTTTTTTTAATTTCTGTGAACTTCTATGAATATTTTTAAAAAAATCTTTATTTGTTAAAAAAAGATTTACTTGTTAACCTTCTTAATATAAGTAATTTATAAAACAATGTTGAAGTTTTGTCAAATTATGATGGATGAAATTATCATTCTATTAGAAATATTTCAAATATGCACAGAAGTTTAGAGAGTAAAATCATGAGCATCTGTGTAATCCACTATGTAGATTTAACAACTGCTAAAATGTCATAGTTTTCTTTAGCTCATTTATAAAAATCAACATAAAAATTATAGATTTACTAAAATCTGCGTACATTTCACTCTCAATCCTACCTGAAAATAACCACAATCTGAAAACTGAAGTGGATCTTCATCATACTGATTTTTCATACATTTGCTGCACATTTATATAACCATAAATGTATAGAGAATATTTTTCTAATATTTGCGTACAAGTTTTCATTCTCACAGGCATATTCTTAAGGTTATCTTCATTCATAAAATAAAAAATGAACTGAAAACATAATGAAGAAAACACTAAGAAGTGATTGTGCTAAAAACATAAAGCTGATAAGGAAGGCTTGAAGTGGAAGAGTTGGGGGTAGGTTGCAATTCAAATAGAGGAATGAATGTAGACCTCTTGGACAAAGTGTCATGAGCCAACATTTTAAGAAGACAGAGAGTGATTTATTTTCTGCATCTATTATTACATGTGTTTAGATGTTGCACTAAAAGGATTGAGCCCTCTTTGTCCTTATTAATGCTTTCGCTTTTAATCCTTTCATCTAATATTGCTATGCTAGCTAATTGTGTGTGTGTGTGTGTGTGTGTGTGTGTGTGTGTGTGTGAAGAATGATTATAATTTAACTAAATATTTCGGCCATTCTATTATTGTCACTTTGTCTTGTCTGTTTCTCATTTATATGTTTTGGGTTGATTTAAAAGCATCAGATGGTGTTTTTTATTCCTTCACATTTGTTAGGCACTGTCCCTTCATGACTGAGTTCATCTGTTTGAATGTATTATGACAATTTTTTAATTGAATTTATTTCTATCACCTGGTGTGTGTGTGTGTGTGTGTGTGTGTGTGTGCACATGTGCGTGGTGTCTACCATGATTTTTCTTTGCTCATTTCTTTTGCTCTGAGCTGTCAGCACAGAGCCCAACACAGGGCTCAAACTTACTAACCATGAGATCATGATCTGAGCTGAAGTCTGATGCTTAACTGACTGAGCCACCTAAGTGCCCCTAGATACCACTTTTAAAAGTGATTACTCTTATATGTGTAATATAATTGATATAATTTTTCTTTTGTCTATGGTTCAATATCTGTATTATTGCTCCAAAAATTGCTCTTAGCATATTTTAGTCACAAGTGAATATCTTCTTCACTTGCCTTGTAACTAGTGTCTAGAATTTTAGTCCTTTCTTTTGAACCATAAAAATATCATAGTTATTTATTCCATGAAATAATGCATTATGTTGACATGCATTACATGAGTTTATAGCTTCTCAGTGATTGTATTCTCTTTTCCAAAGATTTCTTTAACTCTTTTCAGGTACATCTGCTTTTGTTTCACTTTCATTTAATTTAATATGTCTTGCTGCTGTTGTGTATTTCTAAATTCTATTTCTTTCTCTCTTTGATAATTTTTAGTCATTATAAAAATATTATAATTCTTCTCTTACAGCTAATTTTTACCGGTGGTTTTCCTTTTGACTGGGCTTGTTATTGGTTACCATCCTTTAAGTTTTTAGGTGAATTTTGAGTAGAAGTTATTTTCTTCCTTGTTTTAGGTTTTCTTATTTCTTCAAAGAAGTTTATAGTTACCTCCATTCTGTCCCAAAGCCCACTTTCCAAAAACAAGATTCAGGTTGGTGAATTGCTAGCATAGAGCTATCACTCACAACTCCAGTGGACTCATTTATTTGGATACTCCTTGATAATTGTGTAATAACCCATCTATAACTGTGGGCCACTGCCTTAGCAAACACCATCCAAGAGTGGGAATGAGAATATCACAGAACAAGTCATAAGCCAGTGGGTGGAATCACTATAAGATACCAGCTGCTTTGTTCTTCTTCCCTGTATATGCTGCTCAAGGCAGCAAGTACACCATTTTCAAGCTTCTTTTCACTAACTGTTGGACTCACCATAGCACTTGGCTTCTAACTTTGAACACACTTCTGGTAGCTCACCTTTTGTGGAGTTCTTTTAGTTCTTCTTGATGCATAGGAAGTGAGATCTCAGCTCCTGTGTTTGAGTCTAAAAGGAAAGTCCAGCATGCCTGTAGATTCAGTTACATATGCTATTTTTTATATTTCTCTCCAGTTTTTAGTCCATGGGGATCTATATATTATGTTATATAAACTATGATTTGGTCTTCAGTTCTGAAATAACTAATTTATCAACACTAGTGACTGTAATAAAAGAGTATGAAGTTATAATTCCATCTTGATAAGAATTCTAAGGAAATGATCCATGATTCTTTCTGACTCTCAATGTTATAAGCCTACAACTCTTCCTCTCAAAGTCATTTTACCAAGAATTCATAAAATTGGTGTTTTTTTTAAGATTTTATTTTTGAGTAATCTCTACATCCAACATGGGGCTCAACTTCACAATCCCAAGATCAACAGTCACATGCTCTATCAACTGAGCCAGCCAGTGCCCAAGAACTCATAACATTTGAATCTAAAGTATGTTGATTTATTTTTAGTTAAACTGAATCCTTTATTTGTAATTATATTTTAGAAAATACCTTCAAACCAAGTCAAATCAGTGTAGCCTACTCAAATTTCCAGTCTTTTCTTTTCATGTAATAGGTCCATTATCATTTTTATATACACTAGGATATTAAGATAAGCAGATTCTCGTATTTTACTTCAATAATAGTTAAAATTTATTTTTTTTACAAAGTTATATGACAAAGTGACATAGTGTGCCCTACTACCCTACCTGAGGTATGCACAGCGCTTTTAGCTTCCATTCTTCTTGTAACTGGAGCTTAATTTGCAGCTTCCCTGAAGAGCTACCTTTAATGCACAACACTGTATTATGAAGTTCAGAAAGATCAGAAAATATTCTTTATCCAATTTGCACTTGGAAAATAATCCTATAAAGAATTATTGCCTGGCAATATACTATATGCACTGATGTTACAGCTACAGATCATACATTTAAGTTTTCAGAATTATCTGGGTATTTGTAGTCAAGATCATAACACAGCACCTATTCCTTCATTACCAGTCATGTAAATACCTGACTCCGAAGAAAGGGAAGAGTAAACACAAATGGACAGTTGATAATTGTTCTATGCCTTATAAAAACATATGAATAGCACCTACATTGCTATGGTTTGTAAAGTGAAAACTGTAAAATAAGGCATTGTGATCACAATCTTAAGTCACAAGGCATCTTCATTGTTAGTGTATGCTGTCTGCACCATGCCTTCCCACAGTACTTGCAATTGTCACATCTTATTTCCCATAATGACTATCTGGTACATTTGCCTCCTTAGTATTCATAAGCAGCCCTCTCCTTCCTCCCTTCCTCCCTCCCTCCCTTCTTCCACCCCTCTCTTCCTTCCTTCCCTCATTCCGTGTTTATTTAGTTTTGAGAGACAGACAGACAGAGAATGAGTGGGGGAGGGCCAGAGAGAGAGGGAGGCACAGAAACTGAAGCAGGCTTCAGGCTCCGAGCTGTCGGCACAGACCCAACACGAGGCTTGAACCCACGAACCACGAGATCATGACCTAAGCTAAAGTAGGATGCTTAACCAACTGAGCCACCCAGATACTCCTGCCCTCTCCTTTCTGATAACATACCAATTTCTTTCAAAAATCCACCTTGCTCCTACTCTTTGACTGTACTATACCAAAGGTCTTCCTTATTCCATGGCTATCAGAATGACAATATAACCTAGGCCCAGACAATTGTGGCAGCAATAAGCAAGGGAGCTGAGAAACCACTAGCATCAGCAGCTCTAGGATTTTCCCTAAACAATTAGAAACAATGGTAGCTCTTTCTTCCAGGTTTGTTTACTGGCAAGGTTCTTATCCATCACTGCTGGAGTCGGCCGGCTTCAAGAAGGAAACATAATGAAGCTCTTAGAAAAATCAGAACTGAGAAATGGTGATAAACTCCTCGGGGAACGAAGCTATACCTAAAGGCAGAGCAGTCCTGAAATTCTTCAGTTAAGTCTATTTTTTTTCTGTCTCTCTTTCTCTGTCTCTCATAGTAGCAAATTAGAGTTTAATTTTCTCTCTGAATGTAGGTTTTACCTCACAGATCATATATTATAACCTTCCATTCTCTCCTCTACGTTACCCACTATTTGTGTTTCTTGAGAACAGAGATGATGATGTCTCGTTAATCATTTTAGATTTATTTCCTATCATAGTGCCCAATTCAAATGTTTAATAAACAAAAAAGGAATGCACAAATGAGTAAGTACTAGCTCTCGTAGCTATATTACTACAGCTACCCTTAATTTAAAATAAGTGAAGGATAATTTTGTCTATAATTCTGAGGTAAATACCTTGAAATGGCACAAAATAAATATTATTTTCCCTCTGCTCTGCCTCAGAAGAGATCATTATGAAGAAATGTAACATGAGATTAGAAAAAAAGTTACCAACCATGGCATCAAATTACACTGATAAGATCACTCTTGATGTGTATCAGAAATGATACAAATGACATAAAGAGGGATGGAGTTGAAAGTCTTGGAAATACCTCATAACATGTATTCTCCCATCTCTTTCAAAGAACTCCTGTTGTCTATAATTACACCATCAAACAAATATGTCATGGTAGGAAAAGTTTGAGCATTACTGCTTAGAGCGTCTTCTTAGAACAATAGTCCCTTTGTTTTAATTACAAAAAACACATTATGAAAAACATGACTTGAGACTAATCTCAACAGTTGTAATATTATGACATATTTGTTTATTGTTCATATGTCTGGGTATATACATTTTTTGGTATCACTTGAAATAAGCTATAGACATCATGACACTTATTCATATATTCTTCATCATGAAACTCCTAGGAATATGGATTATCTCTTACTAAGGAATTGTCAATTCCTAATCTAGTGTCTAACCATATCCAAATGTCCCCAGTTGTCATAAGAATACCCTTCAGAGCTTCCATTTTTAAACTACGCTCATGCACTGTAAATCACTATTTAGCCTCTATTGTAGACTAACAAGATTTCTATGAGAGATGTTTATATAAACAAATAGATCAGTTATCATTTCCTGAATATTACTCAATAAATAGCTCCCCCAAAATGTTGATATTTACTACAAAGAAAATAGTATTATGAAGAAAATGATTTCTTAAGGAAAAGGATTCCTACACAAAAGTAATAAGTTACTAGCTACATGAAGAGGGCACACTGGTTAGCGTGTTGGGTAGTTATCGGAAGGATTCTGGACTATTCAAGAAGTAGGCATTAATACCCACTAAATATTCATCACCAACCACAAAAACTATGAAGAATCCAAAAGAAGTATAATAAAATTGAAGATAACAAAAGAGACATTGCACTATAAAGGATTTCAAGGATAGTAAAAGCACATTGAGCTTGAATCAGCAAAAAGTGAAGGAGTTTTACACAGGGTAAAGGCTTGATGAAAACGATAACTGAGAAAAAAAATGAATGGAGCACAAGAGACTGCAAAAAGGAAGTAAAACATGGACAGAGGCTGTTACAGAAACCCAGGTGAAAACTGATGAGGGTAGAATGTTTGCTTATAAATCATAGTTTCATTTTGTTGGAAAGGGCCAAGAGGCTCCTTAGAAACAATGGAAATAACTACACTAGTATACAGGTACACCAGGTCCTTATCCCAGACCTGTCACTAATTAGCTGTGTAACACTGGTTAACTTGGAAAACATGCCCAGTCCTCAAAATCCTCCACTGAAGAAAGGAAAAAAAATCCTCCACTGGAAACTGAGGGAAGGAGGCAAAATAGAGGACAACAAAGGCCCAGCTCCATGTTCCTCTTCACTTGGGAATGGCCATCCCCCACTTGTACTGGAAGTTGCTTGAAGTTTTCAAATTACGCAGACATAAACACATTTATTTTTAACTGAGGTTAAAGAAAACTTTAGAAACAAAATTTGAGGAAGTGATAACTTTAATGTAGGCCAAATTTTCTCCTAGCATTCTCTTTTTGACTATTGTGGAAAGTGTAATAAAACTTTACGAGGCAAAGATACAATCTGAATATCTCCTAAGAAAATCTATCTAGATATTTAAGGATTCTGGCTAAATTTTTTATATTAGGCATTTAAATATATTTTTTCACATGTATGATTTTAATTGTGATTTAATTTACAATGATATTAGCTACTTACCTAAAAGCACTAAGTTCCCGCTAGAGTTCAGTGGTTTTCATTTTTAATATCCCAGGTCAAATACTAACAGAGACCATGTTTTCAAAGTCATTTCAAAAGAAGTGAGTGAAATATCAGATTTAAGACTTCAAGTTCAACTGAAGCTGAAGCAAAGACCCTGTGAATTATATGGGCAGTGTCATTATCCCCAAGAATATGGAGGTGATATTTTACCTTCCACCCATGTAAGAAATGTAGGGTTTTTCAAAGTAATATTCTAATACATTTGGAATCTTCTAATGAGTGTTCATTAAGAAAGAATGCACATCATGAGGCAATTTTTCTTTTTGCGAAAAAGTATTTTTGTTCTTAGATTTTTAAGTTAATACTTTTTCCAAAGGCAACTTGAATATATGCCTGACAAACAGATCTGAAATCAAAACTATATTATAATTTAATGCCGGGGCACCTGGGTGGCTCTGTCAGTTGAGCATCCTACTTCAGCTCAGGTCATGATCTCATGGTTTGTGGGTTTCAGCCCCGCTTCGGGCTCTGTGCTGGCAGTTCAGAGGCTGGAGCCTGCTTGGGATTCTGTGTCTCCCTTTCTCTCTCTGCCCCTCCCCTGCTCACACTCTGTCTGTCTCTTTCTCTCTCCCTCAAAAACAAATAAACATTAAAAAATAATTAAATGTCAGTAATACAGCAGCATTTTTGGTATTACAAGAGTAGGGAGTGAGGAACATTAAAAGCAGTCACTGTAGTTCTCTCCTCAAGAAAAGTATAGTCTTATTGCTTTAGGCCACATGTATGAAAGTAAGCAACAGATCCTTTATTCAGCATCCCCTGGCACATTTGCAAAATGAGAGAAAGCTAACATGAAAACTTGCAAAATGTTCTCTGTGGATTTCCAATGTAAAATTTCTAGGACTGTGTTTATTTCCCTGTTTTCCAGTAAATCTGGTGAACAAGCAAATCACTGTTAAACTTGTTAAGATCCTACATTAACACCTTGAGATCATGAATTCCACTTCCTTTAGTCTTACATTTAAGTCTTTCCTAGAGACCTGACAGAATGTATCCATATTGCAAATATGAATTCTTTTTTATATTTAAAAACTGGTCTGAAACTAGGAAATATGGCTGCAAAGGCTAGACTCAGAGATAAATGGTAGAAGTACCCATGTGGCCATTATTAGAACACAATGGTTTCAGAACAAAATAAATGTGCTGTAGTCTGGTTTCTGGTAATCGAGTGAACCTCAAGTCACTCCTGGCAATGAATCCATATTCTGAGTGAAGGTATATCATCCTGAACTTGTATTCTCATTGCTGGTCTTAACTGTATTTCCGTTATAATTTTCTAGGCCAGCAATCACAGTCATTTAAATATAATGCAAGTCACAAATGTGTGCTGCAAAAGTCAGCTAAAATTTTGTAGTAGCCACATTTTAACAAGTAAAAAGAAAAAAGTCAAATTAATTTTGATAATTTATTTAATTCAATATTTCCAAAATGTTAACATTTCAACATTTAACCTTTCAAAACATTAATGAATGTCTTTATCTTATGAAAGCTTAGAAATGCAGAGTTCAGTTTACATTTATCACACGTCTCAATTTGGAGTTGCCACATTTCACATAGTCAAGAGCCACACATGGCTAGTGGCTACCATATTAGACAATGCAGTTCTGGAACTGTTAAGGTTTCAAATGCTTTAAATAGTGCCAGGTGAAGTGCCATGAGCTTGAGGATTATTAAAATGCTCTTTGATTATACTGGCTTAACTAAAAGTTGGAACTCTGGAGGTCTAGAAAGGACCAGTTGAAGTAAGCCAGATTTCTCAATCTCTATGACTACAAGACTGTGTCGCTTCAAAACCAAGTAGTAAGGGTAATTTTAGTAACATTTAAATTGTTTTCAGTGTTTAATGATAAAGAATTATAGCCAAGAGTTATAAAATAAAGAATAGTACACACTTTTAAACCTTGGGTCTTTTACATCAAAATCCATACTTCTCGTAAAATTCTTATTATTCAAAAATTTAATATTTTTATTTATTCTTGATAATAGTGGAAATGGAGAATGAATAAAACATATCTATTTTGAGGGGAACATATTTAAAGTATTTATGTAATTGGTTAAAATACCCTAAAATTAGGGGCGCCTGGGTGGCTCAGTCAGTTAAGCGTCCGACTTCAGCTTAGGTCATGATCTCGCGGTCCGTGAGTTTGAGCCCCGCGTCAGGCTCTGGGCTGATGGCTCAGAGCCTGGAGCCTGCCTCCGATTCTGTGTCTCCCTCTCTCTCTGCCCTCCCCCATTCATGCTCTGTCTCTCTCAGTCTCAAAAATAAATAAACATTAAAAAAAATTTTTTAAATACCCTAAAATTAGAGTTCCATGAATTGACCATTTTCTCCTGTTACCATAGTTTCTAAAATAGGGCCTTCTCTTTTTTGTTGTTGTTGTGTATGATAAAATATATAGAACATAAAATTACCATTTTAACCATTTTTAGTGAACAGTTATGTGGTATTAAATGTACATTCACACTGTTGTGCAACCATCCACAGCATCCATCTCTAAAACTTTTTCATTCTTCCTGATACACTGTACCCATTAAACACTATCTCCCCATCCCCTTCTCCCCCCAGTTCCCAGCAACCACCATTCTACTCTCTGTTCCTATGAACTTGACTACTCTAGGTACCTCATATAAGTGGAATCATACAGTATTTGCACCTTTGAGACAGCCTTATTTCACTTAGCATAATTTCCTCAAGGTTCATCTAAGTAGCAGCTGGTGTCAGAACTTTATTCTTGTTAAGGCTCATTTTTTTCTTCCTATGTATAAACTGCATTTAGCTTATATTTGCATCCTTTGATGGACCCTTGGGTTGCTTCCACCTTTGGGCCCCCGTGAATAATGCTGCCATGAACGTGGTGTACAAACACCTGTTCAAGTCACAGGTTTTCACTCTTATTAAGTGTCCTGAGTTTGAGAAGCCCTTATCATTTCTACTTTTTTTTTTATTAAATTGGCGGCAGATTTTCCTTTCACTTTAGAATGAAATAAAAATCTTTCCTCCTTGTGCTGGCAGTATCTACAGTCTTCCTTTCTAGCAGAACAGAAACTTATTGCCCTGACAGCCAGAATTTTTTTCTACCCCTTATTTCCTACTTCTTATTCTACTATATTTTTCCAAGGTCATCACTCTGTAATATTAAATTATTTTACATGGAGAAATGTTAACATTTCTCTTAAAATATCGATAGAAGATTCTAAGCTTCAGCTACCTGGGTCTCAGATGAATTATCCCAGTTTGACATTTTTGTTGGAATTTATCTTGTCACATACTCCAGGCTTCAATCTTTCAACCCTCTTCACTCCATTAGTTCTTCTCTCGGCTCCCACATGTGAACTATTCTTGGTATTAAAAACTCATTTTGAAAGCAATACAATTTCAACAACTAAAATACCATGTGTGCTCGGTTAGGTTAAATTTAGCCTTGTGAAAGTGCACCTTAGCAATTTTGCAACATCAGTAAGTACTTCTATCTCCAGTTCCTTTTTATCCCCAATCCACAACTCGCCTTGCATTCACTTGTAATTTCTGCCTCTCTAGTAAATACGGCTTTGAGGAAACAAGATCCAAACTAAGGAGAAAAATAAACAGTGATATACCAAGTATGATCTAAAAATACGAAAACAAAGCTCATGAAATCCTGAGCACTGATGTTCACAGCAAAAGTAGACTGTTCTCTAACTTTTTCAACGCCATATTTAGAGTGTTCAAAGACTTGTGAGAAGCACATGATAATTTTATTAATAACCAGAACTATTCCAAAGACCTTCACTGTCTGAATTTCAAACACGTTCAGTGCTCCTTATTTCCAGCTATTTCCTTTAGCAAGTCTTAGTAGAAAAGGAAAAGGAATATAGATGAGCAGTTGTAAATAATGCACATTTAATTTTTTTTTTCAATTGCACTAGAAGAACTACTCTTATATTTAGTATACCCACAGGCATATTTCTCTTATTTGCCCTAAGCAGGACTGCTCTTGGGAACATCAAACTATCACATAAATGAATAGCAGTGAGAAAAATGTGACATGGGAAAAATAGACATATAGAGAGGGGAGCCACTTTGAGTCAAGATTTCCATTATTGTGACTGAAAATACTCTCCACGGTAAGAATTTTTTCAAGAAATACTTTTTATTAATAAAGGACTATTTAATTTTCAAGATCACAATTTCTGACATAAAAGCTTAGGTATTAGTCTCTGTTGTATTTAATTATGAATGGAAATGTGGTGGAATTTGGAATTTTAGAGTCATTTTCCACCCAACATTTAACTAATATGACTTCATTTTCTTCTGAAAATTAGTAAATTTTCTGAAGAGGTAAATTCCAAAAGGACACCAAATTTTCTTACTTTAGAGATCACCTGCTTGAGGGCTTGTAAATGTTTTCCTTATCGTTCAAGTTTTAAAATATCATGGCAGTATTATATGTTAAGTGTTGTGTTTTTTTTTTAATTAGCTCTATTTAATTAACTGTTTGGGTCAGCAGACTCATATTCTTCTTCAGCTCAGAAAGTCTCTTCTAATATATAATTAATTGGTGTTTATGATTGATTTCTTCTGTTCCCTTATTCTGGCATTCCAATTACAGTATTTTATGGTTTCTCTAATCTTTATATTTACTGTATTTTCTCTCATAATTAAAAATTTTGCTGCTGTTCTATATTATTATAAATGAAACATTACACAAATGAAATCTTATGAGTCACAGATTAGTAGAGAGGGTTATAAGCAGAAAATTAAGAGATTAGAAAAGTGGATAATTTTGTTTTGTTTGCTTCTTTGTTGTTTCCTTCTTTCCATCTTTTTTTTTTAAACTTTTTTAATGTTTATTTATTTTTAAGAGTGAGACAGAGAGAGAGAGAGAGAGAGTGCAAGCGGGGAGGAGCAGAGAGAGACGTAGACACAGAATCCAAACCAGGCTCCAGGCTCAGCAAAGAGCCCGACAGGGGGGCTTGAACTCACAAACCGTGAGATCATGACCTGACCTGAAGTCAGACACTTAACCAACTGAGCCACCCAGGCACCTCTCCTTCTTTCCATCTTGATCGTGGCTTCCTATCTGACTAGGACTGCTGCTATCATTATTCACTGTGGGGCAGGCAGCCAATGCCAGCAGTCTCATGTGCAGGCATGAAATCTTCATTCAGTGCCTTCCACTGCACATTCCTTTGACACCAGAAATGTGGCTCCTCATCCTCTCTTCTAGACCCTAAGCTAGTGGACCTCTCGCTCCAAGGTCCTCTTTCCAGGCCTCGCTCTAGGGTATGATGCTTGTGGAAGCGTTCAAACCTGGCCAGTTTTACTGAATTCACTTAACCCATGGGAAACTCACTTATCCTTGTGATGACAAAAAATAACAGATGTCTGCCCATATTTTTCCACCCACTTATTTCACATGATTGTTTTTCTCTTATTTAGGTAGGTATATGACACTGTGCCAAGCCCATTGTCTAAGCCAAGATCCTAACAGAGAAATAGGTATCGTTCTCTTCCTCTAGCCATACTGATCTCTCGGAGTGGTGTCTTGGAGACCTGGTCCCTGGCTTTAGTGTTGTGGAAGGGAGGACTTCACACCCATGAACTACCCACTAGGCAGGCTCAACTTTTCCTCCCCCCAACCC
Source organism: Felis catus (assembly GCF_018350175.1). Lineage (NCBI taxonomy): Eukaryota > Metazoa > Chordata > Mammalia > Carnivora > Felidae > Felis > Felis catus. Next base: position 107,800,048 of record NC_058369.1, read on the forward strand.
TTAGTTATTTCCTTTTATCAACAGCAGCACAACAAGAGGTAATGAAATCACAGACTACAAAAATCACAAAAAGAAAGAAAGCTATTAGGAATATATTGTGAAAGACAATTCCCTGGACCAGACATGGGGCACCAGGGAATGGATAAAATACGACCTCAGGTTAAACTGAAGGAGAAAGATGTAGATTTTAAATATGAAAGGCTTACATTGTAGGCTGATAGAAGATACCTATATTGTATACTTGTAGAAAATAGCCGCAAAGTCCCTCTACATGTTTATTAGAAATTACCTTTTTGTTCCTTTTCATTCTCCAATAAGTTGCCATTTTGCCTCAGGTTTTTCTGATCTCATACCCCTGTTGATGGTTGGCAGTTATTGAAATAGTCATTGATCATTTTTATTAGACTCTAGCTGTCGTTAACCAGGAAGAATTGTGGTCAAAACAGCAAGTGAATAAAGAACATGGACTGTGGAATCAGACACACACAGGTTCCACTACTGACAGCATGTTAGAGCTATGCCAAGACTCTACATCCTAATTTTATTGCTCTAAAATATTGCCTAAATAATGCTATTTCACATAAAGACTTATTTCGCATAAAGACTAAATGAGGTAATACAGGCAAAGGATACAGCACAATATTACATATGTGGATAAGTATCTACTATTATGATAGGATAACACCTACATTTTCTGTAAATGCTTTTATTGGAATAGCAAAAATAAACAAACAAAAAACTCTGAACCAACATTCACTGATAATAGCAATGGCTTCCTATAGGTACCCAACATACTAAGCCAATATTATTCAAGTGTGAACTCCTGGTGAGGAGTTTGCTTTTATGTTCTACACTGCTGATGGAACACTTAACACTTAAAAGCCCAAAGACTATTGACACAGTTTTCTGTCTATAAGATGCTCTTTCCCATAACATGCATCAATATTTGTCTTTTTATTTTCCTTCAAATCCTTGCTAAACTTCAGCCCCAGTTCCAGTTTGAGCTTTCAGGAAATAATTGATGGCTTAGGATATCATGAAGTTCATCTCCAATTTATGGTAATTTGATTACAATCTCACAGGGACCATGACCTTCACTTCTGATGATACAGCTTTATGGCTCCATCTACCATGCACATATATATGACTAAATGCCATTGGGATAATTTAAGTTATATGCCCCCAACAGTGCATCTCACAGTCTGGTAAATGTTGCAAGTTTTAATTTGTCAATCATAATACTAACACATGTCGAGTTTCACCATAATAATTAAATTACAAAAAGCCCAGGTACAAAATTTGGCTTTTATTTGAAAAGAAAATGATGAAATCTAGTCAGACATCATTATATCTTTAAAAATCAAACAAAAGGGGCGCCTGGCTGGCTCAGCCGCTTAAGTGTCCGACTTCTGCTCAGGACGTGATCTCCTGATTCATGAGTTCAAGCCAGAGTCAGGCTGTGTGCTGACAGCTCAGAGCCTGGAGTCTGGTTTGGGTTCTGTGTCTCCCTCTCTATCTGCCCTTCCCCTGCTCATGCTATGTCTCTCTCTCAAAAATAAATAAACGTTAAAAAAAATTTAAATCAAACAAAAAAAAAATAGAAATACAAACATAAAAGCTTCTAAGGGATAACTATAGTGAAACTTATCAAAGGGAGGCTAAATAGTAATAAAAAACTGAGTAAACGTTGGATTTTAATTTGAAAAGCTTAAGAAACACTTTCTTTTTTAAGGTATCTAATATCTATGCTTTTGCAGTAGTTTACCCATTTTTAGAATCTGAATCAGAGTTAGATATTTTAATTAACATACATTTCTCCTTCTTAACAGGGAAATGCATGTTTTCATCTAAAATAAGCACAAATGACACAATGTTTAGATTATATTGTCAAAACCAATTGTCTGCTTAGTGTCTATTTCCTTATCCCTGCCACAGATATTGACAATAATAATATATTACAAAGTAAAGTCTATTTTAATCATTTTCCAGTGAAATATAATAATACAAAAGTACATGTGCTTCCAGAAGCACACAAATTATGGCATGATGCTGATAGCAAGAATCAACTCTGGTAACAACGACAACAAAAAATCAGTAGGCGTCTCCTATATCTGCCAAGTCTAATTCTGAATTTCTGCACTATGTGCTAATATACGAGAGAGCAACCCAGACACCAACTGGGAAAAACTCCAGATTTTCTCTTAGGTATACAAATCGTGACTTCTGCTAGGAAACTGTGATAATACCAATGTTCCAGAAGATTAGAACATGGATTCTTAAGAAACTTAAACCACCACAGGCTCATTGAAGGGGGGCCCTTAACAACTAAGAACATTTGTTTCAAAAATATCAAGGGAAAGTGGGCCATTGTCGCACTCCTCCTACATGGCACTATTGAAAGTCTTTTAAAGGTGTTTTCCAGAAATATAAATAAAATGGCTAAATCAGAGGTGGTCCAATTTCTATTCTTTATTAATTCAAACACTTAACTCTGCCCCCTCTAATGCATGCGGTTCTACAATCTTGAACCAGCAGGCTATGATGAGAATTCCAACCTGCATACCTAAAAGCAAAGCAATAAATAGGCAGGCAGGGTGGCCTGCTATGTTCCCCAGCAGCATGGAGAAACTTAGCCCATTAGACTACTGCAATTATCCCTGTCCCTTCTACCTCCTACCATCTTTCCACAGCGTCAGAAAACTTCTGAGTAAGGCTCCAAGCAGAAGTCATGAAGGAACTATAAAATAGCTGTAATGTAAGGGAGACACAAGCAGAGGCAATGGCTCTTTGGAGAAGAAAAAGAAAAACTAAAGAATACAATGGCCTCCAAATTATATTACCAGTCAGGATTTGAAATTCAACTTTTAATTCTACTTTCCTAGTGAGGAGAAAGAATGATGATTAAGACATATTAATTGTTATGGAAAGTGTATTTGGGTTAGTCTATGCTCAAAATGTATATATCATGGAGGGTAATATTCGAGAGAGAAAACAACTAGAGGTGATGGTATTTGTAAGGAGGTCAGAGAAACAGAGTCAGACATAAGTCCCTACTACAAAAATAGGCACAACTCAGTTATGCCTATTTAATAGGAATTAATATAAGGTACCAATATTTAATTATACATTAAAAGAACTTATTGCATCTAGTCTTTAGGCTACTTGTTTTTTCCTTTATGCTAATCTTTGTCCACTTTTGTCTTCCTCTTGGTTTCCCTTAGTTTATGTCCCAGTCATTTCCACATGCCACAGATTCATTCACTTTCCATATTCAATTTACTTTCCCCAATTTATTACACTTTTTAAATACACACAGGGAATCTAGTGTGTATAATACCAAGGGATAAATTGACATAGAGGCCTTGCCTTTAAGTCAGATGTATACCATTTGGATAAATCAATTGTTCTCTTCACCAATAACAATAATAGGTAACGTTACCAAGGTTGCATCCCATCCCATTGAGCAGAAGATGGCCCTATCTCTTTTTATTCTTCTCAGTTACAGGCAAAACAAGAACTAGCCATAACTGTTTGGATCCAAGATGGCAGCAGGAGACTGGAAAAACCCAGTCATAGCTAATTAGACTATGGTGACAGATTTGACCATAGAAGAACCCCAAATCTGATTATAGTCTGGTTATAATACATCAGGATGCCAGATGACATACCTGCCAACACTGTAACAGTTCCAACCAAAGTCATGGAAGGAGAAAGAGGAGGTGGCAACCATTTCTTAGAAAAAACCTACTCATTCAGAAAAAACTCATGCATATTTCTCCCATTTTTGCCCCAGCCCATAAAACCCTCCTTGAGATACACCCCAGAGAAGTGGATTTGTGAACTTAGTTCCTGCTTCTGCATTCTCAGGCCACTGAATAAAGCTGGTGCTGTCCAAAGTGCAACTTGGGTTTAGTGTTTGGCTATGCAGCACAGAACACAGAAAACACTTCCAAGGAAAGGCACAGGGCTTCCCCAGTAGTTCCAACCTGTTTTGGAGGAAAGGGAAAATCAAATGGCAACAATAATCATAATTACTAGCATTGTATCCCTATAGCATACATACTGTAATTATTCTGCATATTCTACAGATTCTACATTGCACAGAGGTGAAATAACTTGCCCATAGTCGCGTTTGTGGAATCCAAATTCAAACCTAGGCAGTTTAATTCTAAACCTATGTTCGTTCGTTCTTTCTTTCTCTCTCTCTCTTTCTCTTTCTTTCTTTCTTTCTTTCTTTCTTTCAAGAGAGAAGGAGTGCATAGGCATGAGCAGGGGAGGAGCAAAGGGAGAGAGAGAATCTTATGTAGACTCCTTGTCTGGTGCAGAGCCCAACACTGGGCTCAGGGTCAATCTCATGACCATGAGATCATGAGCTGAGTCTAAATCAAGAGTCAAATGCATAACCAATGGAGCCACACAGGCATCCCTCTAAACCCATGTTCCTAACCAGTATATCATATACTTTATGAGTTAAAAAAATACACAAAATAAACATACTAATTTAAGTCATAAAACTAAATGAAGAGTCAAATGAATAATATAATGAATGAATATAATAAATTCTAAAAAGTTAGAGATCAGTATAGGTTCATATATTCAGAACAATCTTTATAATACCTTCTCTCCTCATCCATGTGTTTGGGATCTTGTGGGGAAGAGAGACTCATTAAAAAAGAGAAGGTAGAAAGAATATAGCAAGAAGTCACCTTTGTTTTCATTCTTTCCATACATTGCCTGATATCAACTCATTGAAGGAATTACCTAGTTACAATCAATCATCTGATGATTCTCTATGCTTTAAGAAATGCTTGGTGACCTGCTATGTAAACGATAGAGATTCTGCATCAACAAAAAATTGCCTAAATCCAATGTAACTGTGCCCCCTTGTTTTTAAATACCATGTAGAAAATCCTACTCTTTTACTACAATCATATGTAGGCAATTTTTGCTTTATATAGCATTAACATATAGTAGTATTTCATTGTTTTCCAAATGTTTATACCATGCTTTATTTCAACATATAGTTGCTGTTTCTATAATCTACTTAAGCAAGCACTAAAAAAAATCATCATAAAAAGCAAAAAAAAAACTTGGCACTGGTGTTTTGCAGTGCCTGATATTATAACACTTGAAAAAATTTCCTTGGGTTGGGTATTTTAATGCATTTCAAAAATTTTTAACTGCACATATAATTATGAAATGGTGTGTATCATTTATGGTTTCCAATTAACTAAAGTATTATATGAAATAAGCTTATTGAAAGCCATACTGTTTTAATTTAACAAAGATAAGCACAAAAAGAAGCAAATGTTCTTAATGCAATTATAATTGGTCACTGGATGGATAATTGGAGAGGGGATAATGTGAGTGGATTATATCTGAAATGTTATGGAGGATATAGTGTTCTTTCCATGATAATACTTTTCTATTGGGTTTAAGGCAAGAAACTCTAACAGAGTTAACCTAAAATTATCACAGAGATTTCTCTCAGAGCTAGAACTTTGAAAACTGGAGCAAAGTGTGTCTCTGTACTTAAATCAAGCTATACCTGGAGAACTACAGGGGGTCCATTGAATACTTTCTGACCCAAATCCATAGTTACAATCTCAGACCAGGCTTTTGAGAAACATCTTAGGTATTTACAATCTTAGAGCTCTCTATCCTTTCTGTGAACAGGTTCAACCAGATTCCAGAAAAGTCTTTGTCTCAGCTCTACAATTAATTACATTAAAGAAAAAAAAAGCTACTCATATCTAAATTAGTAACATATCCATTAGTAGGAAGAGTGAAATCTTGAAGTCAGAAAAGTTCATTTTTGTATTAAAGCCTCTTTGAAAACCTTACCATGTCACTTTCTATATACATAGGCTAGGGCCATTTTCCTTATTTGCTTTAAGTTTCACTGACTTATTAGATCCATAGTTACTGAGTATCCACTGCGTGTTAAATACTACGTTTACAATGTGGATATATATTTGTGAATAAGTAAACTACCTTTAGAAACTAGAAATAATAAAAACAAATAATTAAAAAATTATTATCAGCTGGTAGATAATGAGTTTAAGCCCATGTTGCTTGTGGAGCCTACTTAAAAACTAAAAAAAAAAAGTTTTTAAAAAATTTAAACAACAGCAACAACACCAAATGAATAAACCCAAATCACATTAACTGTGATACAGGAGATGAACAGGGTTGATAATATCAAGGAAGAAGAATTTCAAGTGACCAGAGGAGGCCTCATAGAGTGGTTGACATTTAGACTGAGAACAGAAAGATAAAAAGGAAGCACACTTGGAAAAACATCCAAAGGGAAGTACATCCCCAAAAAGAAGACCATATGACAGTACAGTGTGGCTGAGCATAGTGGGCAAAAGAGAGTGGTGTCAGATGGTTTCGTACATCAGATGAGAGTCTGCTCATACAAGTTTTAGACTGAATAGTAAGGAATCTGGATCTTACTCAATGTACAATTGGATATCATTTCATAGTTTTATGCAGGAGAATGGCATAGATGGATTTATATTTTCCAAAGACTTCTCTGGCTTCTCCATAGAGAATATTTTGGAGAGGGATTTGGGGGGGATGCAGGAAAGCCAAGAAGAAGAGTACCATGGTAATCTGGGAGAGAAACATTGGTGTTTGGGTTTACAGTGAAAGAAACATAATCAAGAGAAATGGAGAAATTATCTTAGAGGTTGACTTGCTGACAGTTTATATGTTGAGAGAGAGGGAAAGATGAATATCGAGTTTGAGTATTAACTTTTCTTCCAAAGTTATAGAATGATAATAGCACAAATTCAACACGCATAATCTAAAGGAGGGATAGAGTTGTGTTTTAATTTTGATTTTATTTGGATTGAGCAGAAGGGAATCAAGAATTCAGTTTTGGATCTGTCAAATGTGAAATGTCAATGAGAATCCAATTGAAGATGTCAACTAGAGAATTGCATATTTAGAGCTAAAGTTGACAGAAGAGAACTGGGTTAGAAATATACATTTGGAAGTCATTGTCACATACATGGTATTTAAAGCCTTCAAACAGATCATTACAAAAGAATGAAAGTTGAGTTTTAGAAGGAAACATAATCTTGAAAGCAGCAAACATTTAGAGGTCAGGTTTAGAAGAAAAATCTACAAAGGAGATTGAGAAGGACACTCCAGAGGTAGTCAAAAAAGAGGAAATTACAGATCTGGAAGCAAGAGACATGTGGGTTTTAGGAAGAAATGACTGGTTATGCAAATGAATTAATTTGAGAGTTCAGGTAAAATAAACAATGAATACTGACCATGAAAACCTTAGGTTTCAAAATTGATTATGGTAAAACTCAAGGCAGATAGATGGAACAGTATGTAGAGACGTTTAGTAAAGCTCTTATAGAATGGACAATTCTAGGGTGATTTGTAGGTTGATAAAAAGAGTTGTAAAGGAGGAAAAATAATTTTACCTCTATCTTTCCAGGTTCTGGAATAAGGGAGAGATTAACAAGAAAAAACAAGGAAGTTTAATATACCTCCTGTATACATGAGACACCCAAGAAAACTGATTAACTCTCCAAAATGACCCAAGCCACCACCTTACATACCATTTCCAGTTGGGGACAAAAGAAAGATGTAGTGGGGGAGGCCAATGTTGAGAGGTTACCAGGAAACGCATAGTAAACAAGGGGATGGTTGTTACACAGATTTACGTTCAATGCCTTCTCCACAGTTAAGAGTTTCTAGAGATTTGGTCATCCTCCCCTTCCAGATATAGAGGGGGAGACACACTTACACATGGAGATTTCTCTTATGAATGAAATGTCCTTTACAAAAGGGCAACTTTTACTCAGTTTTTAGAATTTCTCCTGTGTATTCAGTTTTTCAAAAATAACTAGCTCAAGCTAATTCTTACACCAAAGAGGCATATTTTGGGTGGCAAATTCTGCTCCCCTTCAGAGTAAAGTAGGTAAGAAACTACAGAATGGGAGAAGTCTTTGATGTCAACAAACAAGCAAGTTAGTGAGCTCATGAGAAAAAACAAAACAAGACAAAACAAAATAAAAATCCTGCCAAATAACACATAAAAGCAATCCTTGCACAACTGTTCTAACAAGCACAAAACCACATATTAAAGATTTGAACTTCATATTATAAATATCTATTTCTGGGAAAATTTTTCTTTCTTGTCAAGAATTAGGGATGTCTTCAACTATTAATATTTCTCAACTCAGTATCTTAGGCACAGTTGGATGATGTCATCTATTTTCAATTGAATTCACCACAGATTTCAGTCAGTTTATATATTTTTTATTCTGAACAATAGATTTTATAATTTAAGAATTAAATTTATATGTAATTTTTTCATATCATACAATTATAGAAAGCCTAAGGTATCTTTTCACATTAGAAGGACACTAAGTAGAGGCGTCTGGGTGGCTCAGACAGTTAAGCATCTGACTCTTGATTTCAGCTCAGGTCATGATGTCATGGTTCATGATTTTGAGCCCCACCATAGGGCACTGTGCTGACGGTACAGATCCTGCTTAGGATTCTCTCTCTCTCTCTCTCTCTCTCTCTCTCTCTCTCTCTCTCTGCCCCTCTCCCCTGCTCACATTCTTTCTCTCTCAAACTAAATGAATAAACACTAAAACAAAACTAAGTCAAAAAATTGTCAAAAAACCGTAATTGAGGAATATAAGTACCAACTAAAATTAAAACAGGTAAGAGACAAAATGACTCAATTAACAGGTAGAATATTAAAATATGTAGATAAGTTATAACATATAATTTTTAATTAATTCTTATGTCTTGCGTTTTCAATTGCTACTTTGTATTCCTAAAGTGAGCAGATATTTAAAATATTTTCTCAATTTTAGAAATTTATGTCTGTGGTATACTAGATATAGGACGTTTTTGCTTTCTCAAAAATTAGCCTTTGGGAGGGAAACATGGTTATTATAGTATCTTATTAAAAGTAAAAACAACAAACAAACAAGGACATAGATTGTATATTTTTGTTAACTTCAACTAAGAGAACTTAAAGTTGACTATGCTTTATAAAGACAGATTTTAAAATGTATCTCTGCCATAAACATACAATTATATTTAAACTAAGAAAAAAATCCACAATGTTTAAAAAGTAATTACCCTTCAAACAAACAACTCTCACCAAAATCACTTGAATAGCAAAACAATTGTTAAAAGGAGACAAGGAGGCCCAAAATGGAATCACTTGTGCTAAACATCTTATTGACAAATCAAGACTTAATACCTAACCTAACTGCAGTTTTTAGATCCCCAAGGTATGTAACCTTTAACCAGTCAACCTGATTAGCACTAGTGAGATAATCTGCCAGATAAACCCTTCCATTTCCCTTAGGAGGGAGAACTTACCTGAAATATTACATTCTTTCCTAATAATTTCCTTTTACTGCCCCCTTCCTGACATAAAAATCTTTATTTTTTAGATTCCATGGAGGTCCTTTCTATTTGCTAGATGGGATACTTCCCAATTTATGAATTGCTAAATAAAGCCAATTTGATCTTTAAATTTTCACAGGTAAATTTTGTTAACACAATAAAATTATGATTAACAAACAAGAAGCAAGTGAAGCTAAGAGTATTAATTTTTTTTCCAGCTTCTCCACATTTTGCAGATTACCTGCAATGAATACATATGGCTTCTAAAAATAAAATTTAATTTCTTTAATTGGCCTTACTCATCAACCTATATTAAAACAACCTGTATCACCATCGACTTTTCCTTTAGATACCTAATGTTTTCCTCATTGTTTTTGTTTCCCTCTGTCAACAAATAGCAATATATAAACAATTTTTATGTTAAAGAGTGTATTTTGTTTATGCCAGTCAGGATATGGATTATAATAAAGAAAGGAAAGAGAATGTTTTATAGAGGGAAATAGAGAAAAAGAATGAAGAAAGATACAAATTGAGAATGAGAGAGTGAGAGGTGCATCAAATTTAGTCACTCTGGAGAAGGAAATTAGTAGCAAAGTATCTGTATTACTGTTCAGAACTCAGAAAGCTACATTATATTATATAGCTGAAAATTATTAAAATTATCAAAAGTTCCTTCATTGGCCTCAACGTGGAGAAATTTTTGTACATGATTGTATATGGTTCGCTGTGCCACAACCAAGATGAGCTGCATCAGAGATTAGAAGACATACTTAGTTTTCATTTACAATTACCCTTTTATAAACTGGCCTCATCTTTGTCATTAAAGATCGTATTAGAAAGGTAAATAAAACATCATTTAACAGTCTATTTTTATTAATTATAAAGTTATAGAATTTTACACTTTTCGATTCTCATAATAAATGGCCCAACAGAAACAGCATGTTGAGTCTAAATTAGAGACAAAATTATATACCAGGTAGGCAGAGATACTAAAGAGCATTCCTTTTACTCTTGTTCAGTATGTGTTCCTAAACTCTGTGAAAGGTGTGGTACACAACAGGCTTGAACTGAGGAGCTCCTCTCTGCAGCAAGATTGAATTTCAGGTGGACTAAGCTGTTTAGCTGGCTAGTGGCTAAAAAGGAGATGCCACGATTTTCTGAAAACATATTGTATTTCATTTACTTTAAATTTTTTAATGTTTATTTATTTTTGAGAGAGAGAGAGAGAGAGAGGCAGAGACAGACCATGAGCGGGGTAAGGGTAGAAAAAGGGGGAGACACAGAATGTGAAGCAGGCTCCAGGCTGTTTGCTGTCAGCACAAACCCCGACGTGGGGCTTGAATCCACAAACTGTGAGATTGTGACCTGAGACAAACTTGGATGCTTAATTGACTGAGCCACCCAGGTGCCCCCCAAAAATATATTTTAAAAGGTTCACAGGGCTCCTGGGTGGCTCAGTCAGATAAGCATCTGACTTGAGCTCAGGTCATGATCTCATGGTTCCTGAACTAAAGCCCTGCACTGTGCTATCTGTTTTCAGTGCAGAGTCTGCTTTGGATCCTCTGTCTCCCTCTTTCTGCTACTCCCTTCTGGGGGATAAGCTTAGGAATCCGCAGGCTTACACCAATGGGTTGACAAGGCATAAAGAAATACAAAGTCATAAAATGCTCACACCTGAGTTTGGGTAAACCTATTGGCACCCCAAGAATAGGGGGGTGCAAAGGCACCCCGAGAATAGGGAGGCACAAAGGTGCCAGAAATGGAAGGAGGTGCAAAGGCACCCCAAAATAGAAAAGGGGTGCAGAGCCCCCAGAATAGAGACAGGAAAAGACCTGAAACAGAAATGATGCAAAGGTGCCCAATACATAGGTATATGAAACAAACAAGCTTAGATATTCAGGGTGAAAGCACCCAAAAATTTAGTACTGTAGCAGAAAGCTGCTTTCACAGGAGAATAGGGCCAGGTTTGGTAAATTGGTGAATTGGACTATAGACCACTGTACTGCAGGCAAAGCATCCCAGAGTGGAGATGGTTAACAAAAGAAAATGTGCCTTTGTCAACCCTGAGGTTATTTCCCCTATCTGTCTCATCCCCTAGGCTGGCTAAGATAAACAGAGGTGCTGCCTTATGTCCGCTGTAAACAACCTTCCTCTGGACTGCCCGGAGTGCAGATTTTGTTTTGTATTAACCCAAACCCCTAACCATAAGTATCTTCAAGAACCCTTTTCCTCACATCCACAAGTTAATGTTCACAGATTCATTGTCTCTTTGTGCACGTCCATTGCCATGTTTGTTAGCCTTCTGATCCTAATAAAAATGGGGCAAGGACACTTATTCGGGGCTCTTGCCTTTTCCTGGACATGAGCCATCTTTTGCTTTCAATCTGCATCCCACTCTTTTGCTAGACAAGAAAGAACCTAAGACCCAAAGTTTACGACACTCCCTAACTCACACATGCTCTGTCTCTAAAATAAGTAAACATTAAAAAGATTTTTTAAAAAGGTTCACAATATAAACAAATGACCAAGGCAATTTCCCCTTTCCTTAAAATTAACTCTCTATTCAAAACAAAAGTGTAACTGAATTCTTACCTATTGAAAACAAAAACATAACTGAACACTTACCTCTATGTTCTATCAACAAAGGACATAGTGTGAGGTAGAGAACTAAATGAAACATAAAATCAGAGGCATCTTGGGCTTTCTGAGTAATTCATTTCAGTTTTAACAGTTGCATTAAGTCTCCAAGTGCACACTTCCTTTTGCCCACTTATTGCATCATACCTTCAACATTTCTTGTTACTGCTGCTGCCTGCCCTGAGGCAGCCTATTTGATTTTGCCTACGCTGCTCAGGGCCTACCCAGAGCAGCAGTGTTAAACTTGCAGTAAAAATGAGACAAGCCTTAAACGCTTACTCCAACAACTTGGCTGACCTCATCATGCTTCTTCCTACTAAAGCCTGGAAATGGATTCTGGCTGGAAGAAATGTATCTCTTCATCAAAGCTTCTGCCCGTTTAATCTCTGATTTTCTCATAAGTCTCTCACTGCTCTCTCAAAGTGACTCTCAACTGCCTGCCCATCAGAACTATCTCAAAACTACCTTAAAGGATATACTAGAAATCATCAATTTTTCAGCCCAGCAGCTTCCAAGATATATCATGCTTTATAGTTTGTCTGAGTCATAGCAAACATTTATATCCTTTATGAATAATTTGAACTTGTAGCAAAATGGAGTTTCCTGGTCCCTTTATTCATTTTCTCCTTACTATTTCATTACTGTTGGGAAACAATTCTGCTGGCTTATGCTTTGTTTTTAAGCTAATGATCACCCTAGGGATAACAAAAAGTCAGTAAAGCAGTAATTAAATGCATAGACTATAGACACAGTGCACCTGATTTGAACTATGGCTCTATATTTAATATCTCTATAATCTTATGTAAGTTAATTTAAATTGTCTGGGCTTCAGTTTCCTCATCTGTAAAATAACAATAATAATAATTGCTGGCATTATAGGGTCGCTATTATTAAATATATCAATATAGTTAAGGCACAGATACTTAGAAAACGTGAGCTGTAATAAATTCATGACAAGATCCTTATGTGTTAGATATTATACTATATTTGCCATTCAAGATATGTTCTGAGAGATAATAAATACCAACATGCAAACATTTAGCTTGCCTTAAAGTACACCACTCTGAACACTCTAAAAGGGACCCAAATTCTTCAATGAGATATCTTTTGCCCTCATGGGATAAAGCCATGAATAACAGGTGACCTAGACTACACAGGATACAAAAATAATGGTCTTATGAGCTCTGACCTTGTAGAACTCAGGCAGGATGGGGCCAGGACACTACAAAGGGCTACAAAAAGAAAGAGAAAGGGAAACAGGAGGGAAAAAAAGGCATAGAACAAATGAACAAATGTTTTGCTTTAAACTCTATGTATGTTTTTTATCAGCAACTCATAGTATTACACCTGGTGTGAAAGACAGACTGCATTTGAACACCCTTTAAAACACTATGGAGTATTAGCATGGGAACAGTCAGAGAAGGTGCTGCCTAGGATTTTTGACTCGTGGAATGGCCACATCTAAATACAAGCGTATCATAGCAAATTCCAGAAGCTTCTACTATAGCTTTTAAACTGATAGTAGAGAGGGACAGATCATTTTGAAAGAGAGACACTGGGGCGCCTGGGTGGCGCAGTCGGTTAAGCGTCCGACTTCAGCCAGGTCACGATCTCGAGGTCCGTGAGTTCGAGCCCCACGTCGGGCTCTGGGCTGATGGCTCGGAGCCTGGAGCCTGTTTCCGATTCTGTGTCTCCCTCTCTCTCTGCCCCTCCCCTGTTCATGCTCTGTCTCTCTCTGTCCCAAAAATAAATAAAAAACGTTGAAAAAAATTAAAAAAAAAAAGAGAGACACTGATACAATTAGACACATGGACTCTGTAGTAAACATGCTGAAGAAAGACAAGTTTTGAGAAAATTGTTTCTACTCCAAAGTCAGGCCAAGCTATATTATGTATCTTTATCAAGATGATCTCTCAAAGAAATTTCCTGAAGGAAATCCTGGGTAAAAGAGCCTGCGATAGAATGACTTATTCCCTATTTATTATACAATATTTAGAAAGAAAATTAGGATCCTTATGGAGAATAAAGACCCATGAGGAATACGGTATAGCTGAGGACATCTACTTCACATCTCAGCCATTCACACAGAGACCCTGTATGGACAATAACAGATAAGTTACACAGCTTCCGCAAGATATCTCTAGACAATAAATCTCAAAATACTTAGGAAATTTCCAGAGAAAGAAACTTTGAACTGTCCACTGAAGAAGTCATAGTTGGGGCACCTGGGTGGCTCAGTCAGTTGGGCATATGACTTCGGCTCAGGTCATGATCTCACAGCTTGTGAGTTTGAGCCCCATGTCAGGCTCTATTGTGACAGTTCAGAGCCTGGAGCCTGCTTTAGATTCTGTGTCTCCGCCTCTCTCTGCCCACTCCCCTGCTCTTGCTCTGTCTCTCTATTTCAAAAATAAATAAACATTGATTTTTTTTAAAAAAAGAAGTCATAGTTATACAACAGAAAAATAAACTGAAATATAAGCAAAACATAAGGAGGTTAGAATGTCATCTTTGAGGTGGCTTATGGAGGAAAATCTGAATAAATGTAGATAAAGTTGCAGTTCCTCTGTTGAGCTCTGTGCTATTAGTTTAGAAAGTAAATCTGCATTAGGTTTGGAAATATCAAGATATATATGCTAATTTCTTCACCACTTAGAGGAAAGAAGATAAAATATAGGTAATTTTGTGATGCACTAGAAAGTTTTTACAAAAGATGCTAGAGAGGAGGTCTTAGGAAAAGATGGTCAGTACACAGTCAAAGACGTGATAGGAGAAATATGTGGCCCAAATATGTGACCAAGTTCTGCCAGCCATCAATCTTCCTAAAATGTCTGAAAAATCCCTATGGTTTCGATTAACTCAAGGAGGGTCAAGAGAAATCAGAGGTTATGGAGAACAAGGAAAAAAATCAGAAATACCTGAAGATACAAGGGTCCTCTACCAACTCAAGAAAATATATCTGACTGAAAGTTAAGATGTTGGTGGATATTTTGGAAGGAACTTCCAATCCTCACTTTTATGAATAGTGGGAGCTACGGGATTTTCCTCAAAAAGACATCCTACCTATTGCTACTAGTGCTGTCTGGGGGGAATGTGCAGCACTATTATTATTTAGTCAATCTCTGGACATTACTGTCCACAATTTCCTAGAAAGGAAAGAATAAGATGCCAATTTGTCAATTCTGTATCAGATAAAAAAAAAAAACAGGTCAATATTTAAAAGAGATGGAATTGCAACATTAGTCTGGTTACAAGTGCTGGGTCCATATGCACCATTTTTCTGACCTCCTCATTCTCTTCTGGCAACTTCAAGGGCTCCACACAGTAGCCAGCCCCGGGCCACTTTGTACATTCAGACCATGGGGGAAAGAGTACTCATAAAAGTGAAAGATTGGAAGTTCCCATTCAAACCATCCAAAATGTCCACCAACATCTTAACTATTTCTATGTTTTTTCCTGGATCTTCATAACCTCTGATTTCTCTCAACCTTCCTTCTTTGCCTTCACTCTGCTTCTAGGTTTTCAGATTCATCCTATCAGTGTCCTACATTTTATTTATTTATTTATTTATTTATTTATGTATTTATTTATTTATTTATTTTAAGTTTTTAAAATGTTTATTTATTTTTGAGAGAGAGAGAGAGAGACCTTTAAAATGTAGGGCACTAGGGACATCTGGGTGGCTCAGATGGTTAAGCATCTGACTTCACCTCAGCTCATGATCTCATGCTTCGTGAGTTCAAGCCCCATGTCAGTCTCTGTGCTGACAGCTCAGAGCCTGGAGCTTGCTTCAGATTCTGGGTCACCGCTCTTCCTGCCACCCACCCCGCTCTCAAAAATAAATAAACATTAAAAAATTAATTAAATAAATAGATAAATAAATAAATAAAATGTAGGGCTCTGATAGGATGAATCTGAAAACCCAGAAGCAGAGTGAAGGGAAAGAAAGAGTGTCAGAAACCAAGACAAAGAGACTCATAGGGACTGAAAGGCAACCTAATAGGAAACATGTGTTTTCATCAACCTCTGGAATACTGACTATGGTGGTAATGACTATTATAAGCTTATGTTTACTGGGGGATAATTTGCAATGTTTCTTTCAGTTTTCTGTAGGTCTTACAAACAGAGGTACAGACTACTTTGATTCCAGACCATCACTTCACAGATATTTTGTAGTGAAAACCCTTGGGGGACATAGAACAGGAAGTGCATGCTGTTTGCTGTGACATGGTTAGTAATGCCCTTTTCCTATGATCCAGGAGTACTGTGTCTTCCAGCATCATAAATCTGTGGCAAGCTAAATTGTTAAATTGTGAGTGGGGTAAATTCTCAGACCTACCACAATATTGACAATTTCCTCCCCACAAAATACAGTTTTTGGTATGAGAAAATATTCCTTGCTCCTGAAGATGCCTGGGAAAGTCTTTGCAAGAGACTGAAGGATTTGAAGACAAACTGTGATCTAAGAAGTTAAAATGAAAAATTAAGTCACAATGAGCAGGTGGGTATTTTTCACATAATCCCATAGAATCAACTGATAAAATTCAATAAATAATGAAATTATAAATGTGTATTTGGGAGAAGCAGAGACTGTCTTGCATAAAAAGAAAAGAAATAGTATAAAGATAACTCAGAACATTCTAATGGTAACTACAATGAAAGTGGTAATTAACTTACATATGGTGGTTTGCAGTTTACAAAGCATTTCCACACATTATTTTATTTGAGTCTTACAGCGATCTTGTGAGATAGGCTTTAGTATTTTCTTAATTACACAGTTGAGAAAATTAAAGTTTAGAAAGATTATGTAACTTGCTAAAGGCTAAAACTAATATGTTAAAAAAATAAACAGAAATGAACTTGAGAAAATTGAATAAAACCAAAACAAAAATTAAGATTTGGCCATAGGCTAAGAAGCTTCCACCACAAGTTATTCTTTTTATATGATGCCCTTTTTGCACCTATGAACTTGTCTTTTCTCCTATGTAAAACAAATTTCTTCTTTTTACTGTATTCATTTCAGCTATAATTATTTTTCTCTTTCTTTTCCTGGCTAAGATACTATAAAAAAAAGTAGTGTGTATGTGTTCTCTCTGCCTTTCTTTTCCACTCATCTCACTGCATCTACTATTCTAAGAAAAAAAGAATTTTCATTAAAATCACCAGCGACACTAAATGATGAAAACTCTGGGTACATTTTGGTTATTAAGTTACATCTCACCTTCTAAAAACACTTTTCTTTAGATTGTAGAATACTAGTCTGTCACTTATTTCCTCCTTCATTTCTAGGTACTATTTTCCAATTGCTTTCATGGATATCTTATCTTAAATGCCTTATAAACACAATGATCTCTAGCATTCCATCTCCATCTTCTTGTCCAATTTTCTCCCATTGGATCATCTAATCTATTCTCATGATTTGATTACCACCCACAATGCAAAAGCACACCGATTCTATATATAAATCCAGTTCTGATTTATTTCTTGGGAGCTCCAGATCTGTATGCCCAAGAATCTAATTCATATTTTCAATCACAACATGGATACAAAACTATGGTTCACTATGTCCAAAATCAAATCAGTTCTCTCTATACCTGTCATTAATACATCAATTTGTTTGTTTGTATTCCTTTCCTGGATTAAGTAAAGCACATTGACTCAAGCTGGAGTATACCATCCTCCTTCCTTAGTCCTCATATCCTAATGGTGATTATATCTGGTTTATTCTACCTCTAGATACTTTCTAATAAATAACTACCTCTCTGTTAACAATACCTTTAACCCTGAGTATTCAACAACTTGAACTAGAAAAATATTTTTTGTAGTCTCCCTTAATCAAAGTGATTCTATACACACTTCTTTCAGAAATTATAATCTTTTCATTTCACTATCCCTCCTACTAGTATCTTCCATGTCTCCCGATGAGTATATGTTGATAGACAATCTTTTATTAATAGCATTCATGTACCCATATTTTATTACTATTGCTGATCAGCCTATCTTCAGTGCTTATATGCATGCAGATGTGCACACATCATACATACTCCTACACAAATGTGTACATACATCGACACACACTTCCAACTGTCCCTAATGTGTCACAGTATATTATGCATCAGCACATGCTTTGATAACTGCTTAGAGTTTCCCTACTTCTCTTATCCCTATCCAATAATTTCAGTTAAAATTAAAATCCCATTCCCCCCTCAACTCCTATCTACGTGAAGAATTAAAAGCTCTCCAAGTGTCTTGCATAGATTTCGATTCAAGATGGCAATGCCAAGAGGCTCCTGAATTCACCTCCACCCATGGACACAAGAAATGTACAGTTACATATAGAACAATTCCATATGCAAGAAGTCCATAAACTTCAATGACTTCTACACATCAGGCAAATGAGAAAACCCACATTGAAACAGGTAGAAGGAACTAACACACACTATCACAATAAACTCCACCCCCACCAGAGTGCCACAGAATCAGAAGGAAACTTATTACTGTTAGCTTCATCCTGAGAAGCAAAGGAGTTGAATCCCACATCTAGTTCCCCAACTCAAACTACCTCCACCTGAGAAATGGATCCCAAAACATTGAGCTTTGAAAACCAACAGGGCTTATGTCCAGGAGACAGGCTATAGTGAACTGAGAAACAGTTCTTAACGTACTCACCTGGACTCACTGAGGCTAAGCTCCAGGTATAGCACAGAGGCAACAGACTAAAGCGTTCAGTCTTTCCATGAGAAAAGCCGATGTGCTTATCTTAAAAGCTATGGCTTAATAACAATAAATTTTCTGAAAAAGAATGAGGAAACTGATGGGGCACCTGGGTGGCTCAGTCGGTTAAACATCTGACTTCAGCACAGGTCATGATCTCCCGGCTTGTGAGTTCAAGCCCCTGTGTGGGGCTCCACACTGACAGCTCAGAGCCTGGAGCCTGCTTCGGATTCTGTGTGTGTCTCTCTCTCTGCTCCTCCCCTGTTCACTCTCTCTCTCTCTCTCTCAAAAATGAATAAACATTAAAACAATTTTCAAAAAAAAGAATAAGGAAATTGATACCATTTACAATAGCATTGAAACAACAGAATACTTAAGATTGAATTTAACTAAAGAGATAAACAATCTCTACTTTGAAAACTAAAAGATATTGATAAAATAGATCAAAGTAAACACACATAAGTATAAATGTATCTGGTGTTTATAGATTGGAAGACTATTGTTAAACTGTCAACAATACCAAAAGCAATATTAGATTCAATGCAACGCCAATGTCATTTTTTTATAGAAGTAGAAAAACACTCCCAAAATTTATTAGGAACCATAAAGACGCTGAATAGCCAAAGAAACCTGAGACAAAACAGGGGGTATCAGAATTCCTGATTTTGAGCTATAGTATCCGGTTATACTATCAAAACAACATGGTAATGATGTAAAAGCAGACAGACCAATGGAACAGTATCAAGAGTCCAAATGTAAACCCAATATATACGTATATAGTAATCTAATATATTTGACAAAGAGGCCAAGGCCACTCAATGTAGAAAAGACAGTATTTTCAACAAATAATGCTGGGATAATTGGATATTCACATGTAAAAAAAAAAAATGAAACTGGGCCCATATCAACAGCACTCACAAAAATTAATACAAAAGGACTTACATGTAAGAACTGAAGGCATGCAACTTCTAGAAGAAAACATAGGAAAATAAAGCTACCTGACATGGGTCTTGTCAAGATTTTTTAGATATGAGTCCTAAAGCACAAGCAACAAAATAAAAAATAAACAAGTGGGACTACATCAAACTAATCAAGCTCTGCATAGAAAAATAAACCATCAACAAAGTGAAAAAACAAAAACTAATGGGATGAGGAAAAATATTGTCAAACCACATATCTGAGAAGGTGTTAATATCCAAAATATGTAAGGAACTCAGAACAACTCAATACCAAAACACAAATAACCCAATTTAAAAGTGGGTGAAGGACATGAATTGGCATTTCTCCAAAAAAATATCAATTACAATAAGTACATGAGAAAATGCTAACCATCACTAGTCATTAAGAAAATGGAAATTAAAATCACAATGAAATATCATCTCATCCCTGTTAGAACAGCCACCATCAAAAAGGCAAGGATTAACAAGTGTTGGTGTGGATGTGAAGAAAAAGGAAACCTTGTATACTGTTGGTGGGTTTATAAAATGGTGGCACCACTATGGAAAACAATATGGAGGATCCTCATAAAATGGAAAACAGAACTACCATATAATCCAGCAATTCCACTTCTGGGAATATAACCAAAGGAAATGAAAACCCTAACTCAAAAAGATATCTGCACCCCCATGTTTACAGCAGCATTATTTACAATAGCCAAGACATGGAAACAACCTAAGAGTCCACTGATGGATGACTGGATAAATAAGTTGTGTGTGTGTGTGTGTGGTGATGTTATTCGACCACTGAAAATGAGTAAATCCATTTGTGACAATATGGATGGAATATGAAGGCATTATGCTAAGTGAAATAAATAAAGACAAATACCATACGATCCCATTTATACGTGGCATCTAAAACAAACAAACAAAAGCAAAAACCATAGAAAAAGAGATAAGACTTCTAGTTAGCAAAGGTGAAGGATCATGGGAGGGGGAACTGGAAAAAAGTGACCAAAAGATACAATTTTCCCCTTTTAAATACTAGGGATATAATGTATAACATGATGACTGCTATATGATACATAAGAATGTTGTTAAAAGAGTTAATCCTAAAAGTTGTCATCACAAAAAGCACATTTTTTCTCTTTTCTCCTTTCTTTTGTTTCATTTTATCTGTAGGAGATGGATGCTAGCTAAACCTATTATGGTAATCATTTCACAATATATATAAATCAAACCATCACATTGTATGCTTTTAACTGATACTGTGATGTATATCAATTATTTCTCAATAAAACTGGAAGAAAAAGAAAAGCTGTGGCCCAAGAGACAACCTTCTAACTTAACACACATCTAAGGGGCCAAATGCAATACTCCCCAGAGGTAGGGAAGCTAGCACTCTCCCTCTGCCTCACTCCAAGTTGTTTGTATCTATTAGAAAGGAACTTGTACACACAACTGGTACCAGGCTTCTGTAGCTGCTGCCTAGAGGATGCATCCCTTGACTGTCTGGCTCTGGGGGCCAGTAGGACTTATGTCTGCAGGTTCCACAGGTCCATAGCAAATTGAATTCATTCTTAATGATTTAACCCCAGAGTACAAAGGAGAGGTATCAGACTAAAATTCCCAGTGTGTGTGAGAAAGAAGCATATTTGCAGATCATGTACCAATACATACATAAAAAGGTGTTCAACATCACTAATCATCAGAGAAATGCAAATCAAAACTGGAATGAGGTATTACCTCACACCTATGAAAATGGCTATTATCAAAATGACAAAACTTAAGTGTTGGAAAAGATGTGAAAAAATGGAAACTTTGTACACTGTTGGTGGAAATGTAAACTGGTACAACTACTATGAAAAAGAGCATGGAGTTTCTCAAAAACTTAAACATAGAACTACCATATGATCTAGCAATCCCAGTTCTGAGAATATATCCAAAGGAAAAGAAAACCCTAACTCAAATAGATATTTGCACCCCATGTTTGTTGCAGCATTATTTATAATAGTCAAGCCATGGAAACAACCTAAGTATCCATAGACATATTAATGGATAAAGAAAATGTGCCAAAAGTATATAATGGAATAGTATTCAGCCATGAAAAAGGATATCCTGTCATTTGTGACAACATTCATGGACTCGGAGGTATTATGCTAAGTGAAATATGTCAGACATAGAAGACAAATGCAGTATGATCTCACTTATAGGTGGAATCTAAAAAACTCTATAAACTTACCAACATATGAAAACAGAATGATGGTTGCCCAAGATAGAGGGTGATTATGTGAGTTTGGTGAAATAACTGAAGGAGGTCAAAAGGTACAAACTTCCAATTATAAGATAAATAAGTCCTGGGAATATAATGTACAAGATGGTGACTATAGTTAATAAAACTGTATTGTGTATTTGAAAGTTGCCAAGAGACTAGATCTTAAAGGTTCTCACCATAAGAAAAAAAATGTAACTGTGTGTGGTGATAGATGCTAATTAAACTCATCATCATGATCATTTTACAATACATATTAAATCCTTATGCTGTACACCTAAAATTAAAATAATCTTAGGAGCACCCGGGTGTCTCAGTCAGTTAAGCATCAGACTCTTGATTTTGGCTCAGGTCATGATCTCACGGTTCGTGAGTTCAAGCCCTGCACTGTCTCCCTCTCTCTCCGCCCCTCCCCTGTTCTTTCTCTCTTAAAAATAAACATACAATAAAAAAACACAATCTTATAAGTAGCTATATCTCAATAAAAAAACATTCTTATATATGTAACATTCAGAGAATGTGTTTCATTGCTTTATCATCATCTGCCTTATTATTAGTCTCTGAATAGATTAAACCCTTTGACTGAAAGCACCACAATATTCACTTCTGTATTACCCAAAGCCAAACATAATGCCTAAGAATAAAAGGTACTAAGCATTGTTGTGTGAATAATGATCATTGAGCAAAAGTAAGTTCCTCTAGTCTGTGTACTCACATTTTTGTGTGTGTATAGCACTTTTGCTATAATGGGGATGGTGACGACAAAGGAAACTTTTGTCAAGTGACAACTTTTAATCTATAACAGAGTTAAAGATGAAGTATGTATTCAATATGTATGATTCTTAGTGATAACTTTTGTTATAAATTTATCATATTAATATTAGTGATAAAATAACAGTTGTTATTTTTTGATAGGGGGAATCATCCTCATTTTATAGGCAAAGAAATGAGAGCGTAAAGCATTAAGAAACAGAAGCATAAAGCCTAAGTTTCCAAAGTAAATGGTTGATTATATTTTACTTGTGTGTACTCGCCAGTTAGTAGTTTTCACCAAATATTTTGGTGCTCCCCTGACACTGGGCAGACAGAAATAATGCATTTCTCTACTCACTTAGAATTAGATGTAGTCATGCGGATTGCTTAGGCAAAACAAATCTAAGAATATCATTGCCAGGGAGAAGCTTTAAGAGCCAGCACCCAATTCTCAAGCTCTCTGTCTCTACCACAGCACCTGCCAAATTCTGAAGCTGACGACTATTCCAAGTCACTGGGACTTGACTGGGGACAAAGTGAAATTAACCATTTGCTGACTCAGATTTGGAAATAAAATATGAGCAAGAAACCAGTGCCTATTTCTTTAAGCCACTAAGATTTTATGACATAATTTGGCCCACCACGGCCAATACTGCAAAGTCCTAACTTCAATATTAAAGGTTGTTTGACTGTGAGTCTTAATAAAACTGTTTTTTTTTTGTCAAGTTTGAAAAGTTTGAAAAAATATATATCTAAAAAAAAATCACTGAAAATTATGTGCCATTACAACACTAAAATAATAGAAATTTAGACACTCATAGTTATTACTTTCTTTTATCATTGCAAGCTTCGTGTATTAAAACATTAAAGACATATATGGACCAAGAGAAGCTCCCAAGGAGAAATTCAGTCTGAAACAGTACAACAAATAGAAAACAGAGACAGAAATGAGGCAAAAGAGATTATACAGCCAACATACATTCCAGAAATAAAATCTGGGTCAGAGCCAGGAACTGCTGAGTTAATCAATGTGAATCAGAAGAAACAGGGTCGGAAATGAGAGACATGTATTATCCAAAATAGAGTTGCAGATTCCAATTTCAGATCAAGTATCAGGGCAAAGTCAAGACATTTCACTTAAGTAGTATAGGTGAATAGGCCTAAAAAAATTACTTAAAAAAGTTCTCTTTTGGTATTAAACTACCTCAGGCATCACCATCATAATCCTCATCATAACAATAACAGATTGAGTCCTGTGTATTTTACGTGCATTTTCACATTGAATCATCATTGCAATCCTAGGACATGGGTGAGAAAACAGAGGGGTCTGTGACAGCACTAGAACCTACCTCATTTTAGGCAACATAAAATTGCATTCTCTCAGTCACTGTGCTAAATGACCCTTTGCCCTTCATTCTTTTGTATTTTACCAAGAGTAATCATCAGTAAGTGGTTTGGCCTCCCAACACAGAGCCAGTCTAACACATGGCATAGGCCAAAAGCAAAAGCTAAATGCATCGTGACAAATTAGAAAGAGGGCTAATATGTGATCTAAATTTGCTTAACAATAAATTAAATACCCACAGGGGAAGAGGTCAGGTCAGCTTCCCTCCATTATCTTTGTCCCATCTTGTATGGATCAAACACAAAACATATTTCAAAGACACATTAGATCATCATGCTAGTGGGTGCAGTTTCTCAGGAGGGTAAGGCTACTTAAAATGGAAAAGAACTTTGCCATATTTTTATTACAATTGCTTCATGATTTTCTTCTTATCTGTCTTTCTCTCCCCATTTTTTTTTAATAAAGAAAGCGTGAGGGAGGTTCCAGGGACAGGAGGAGGGAGTGTAGGAGGAATATTGAAATCTGTCTCTCTTTAGGTAGAGCTCCACTGAGGTTCACACATGATCCAATCCAATTGACTATGATAAGAGACCAGGAAGACATATTGAGGCCAAAGCCTTAGTGAGCAGCTTTGCCTCTTTGTTTTGTCCTGTATGCGAAAACCTTTGAGAGATGGCTGTGGCTGATGGAAATATGAGGACCTGAATCCCAGATTCCAGCTTTCCCTATTTTGGAAACATGATTAACAACCCATTTATTAACATATTGATCTTCATAAGAAATATACATAAATTATTATTGTTTTGATCTTCATCACTTATTATGCCATGGCTGTGTGCTAGGTAATCTGCCTCAAAGAGATCATCTGCCTCCCTCTAAGGTGTATTGTATTAAATGAGTTAACACACTTGCACATTGTGTAGAATAAGACAATAAGTGTTCTACACTTGCACATTGTGTAGAATAAGACAATAAAATGTATTATTTATTATGATGATGCTTACTGTCTCAATAAATCCTACAACAATGCTTTGAGGTGGACTCTACTTTCCCGGGTGAAAAAGCTGAGGCACAAGTAGTCTATGTAATATTCTAAAGGTCATACCACTAATAACTACAAAATGGGGCTGGGGCTCAACACTGTCAAGTATTAGTCTACCTGCAAATCCTTTGCTCCTTCCTCTAAGCCATGCCACCTGCCTCTCTCCATGGAAGAAATTGTACATTAGGTCTAAACATTAGGCATATTGGTCCTTGTTGAAAAGAACAAGTTCATCATAATTTTGTAACTCTCAACAATGCCAGCTGCTATAAACAGTATAAAATTTATGAAAATCTGGAAGTGTTCCCACCATAATAACACAGTATTTTTCAAAAATAATTTGCATGCTATATAACACGCTTTATATATAGCAAATAAAAAGCTAATCCTAAGTGACAATATGTGGGCAGATAATGAATCACTTGGAAATATCGTGTAGCTTTTACATAGAAAATATTGTCCTCCATAAAAAGATCTGGAGTATCTTAACCCTTTGCTCTGCCATGAAACCACAGCAGGAAGCTCTGGCAAACTAATAATGTGATAAGCTCAATTCTCTACACGGCAGGAGTGAGAGCTCTCTGTCTTGTAACAACTGTTTGGATGACTTTATATAAAGAGTGGGAAAGAAAATTATACTCCTCTCCCACATATCAATGGAAATGTTTCCCATGGAGTGACTCAGCCTGAAACCCTAAACAGGAGCATGGTCTCAGCAGGCTGTAGGCAGCCACAGCAGGCTTCACGTTAGCTGCCTTCAGCATTTGTGGGGACAACACAGAAATGAGGCTGCCAATAACACCAGAAGTTTCCACCTTGTGGGAAGAATCTAGTCTTACAGCAGGCAAAAAAAAAAAAGACACTGACTGTGTTCTAAAATATGGCACTTTTCTACTGATCATCTATATTCAAAACAGCCAACATAACACACTACTCCCTTCCTATTAAAATAATAATTGTAAAGTTACATCACTTACAACCTGCCAGGCACTGCTATCATTATTTGACATATATTGTTAATTCATTCAATTTAATCCTTACAACCCTTGACATATTTATTGTTTTCTGCATTTTATAGGTGCAAAGAATGGGACACAGTGACATTGAGTAATTTTCCCAAAATGGGAAATCTAAAATATGGAGGATCAGGATTTGAATACAAGCTGTCTGGTGTGCTAGCAGCCTAACTAGGAATGTTGTGCCAATATCACTCTATTTCCCCCGATTAATTACAAGAAAAACCTTGAGGTTGAGAGAAGATTTCTTGTTACAGGGTGTAATGGACTAAATGGGTCCCCACCAAATGCACATGTTGCTATACTACTCTCCAATAGGAAAGGTCTTTGGTAGGTAATTAGAACTAGCTGAAGTCATCAGTGTGGCCCCAGTTGGATTAGTGCCCTTATTAAGAGTCCCCGGGAAGCTTACTGCTCCTCTCTTACTCTTTCCAACCTGTGAGGGTACAAGTAGTAGTTTGTATTCCAGGAGGGAGCCCTTACAGAACCTGACCATGCTGGAGCCCTGGTTTTAGACTTCCAACATACAGAACTGTGAGAAGTTAAGTTTCCAGTATTTATAAGTCACCCACTCTGTGGTACTTGGCTATAGCAGCCCAAACAGAACAAGATATGGGGTGTATTGTGGCAGTTGTGGAGGGAACCCAAAATCAGATCAATTGAGGAAATGACCTTTATGGTGCTATCTAGGCCTCTCATTGAGTGATTTGGTTTTGCCAAATTCTCTCATCTTGATAAGAGGTCTACAGCCCCACCCCATCCCCAAAAGCATATGAAACATTCATTTGATAGCACATATAGCACATATAATCTTAACATGCTGCAAATTTAAACTTAAATCAATAACTCGCTTTTTTTTAATTTAATACACATAAACAGCTTCCTATTGAAAGCTACAAAACAAAGTCAAGAAAGTGAATCCAATATACCATTTTCTAATCGACTATGGAGGAATGTCATTTTGCCCACATTGCACTGCAACATGAAAAATCTGATCCTCGGGGCACCTGGGTGGCTCCGTCGGTTAGCATCTGACTTTGGCTCAGGTCATGATCTCAAGGCTCTTAAGTTCAAGTCCTGTGTCGGGCTCTGTGCTGACAGCTCAGAGTCCAGAGCCTACTTCAGATTTTGTGTCTCCCTGTCTCTCTGTCCCTACCCTGCTCCCCATTTGTCTCTGTCTCTGTCTCTCTCTCTCTCAAAAATAAACAAACATTAAAAAACATTTTTTAAAGAAAAACCGGATCCTTAAATGCTGATGACAAACCGATCACAAGTACTGAATAGTATGGAAAATATACTACTTTTATAATCTTCAGAATAATGTTTGTTTCCAGCTATATTTAACAATGGCAATTTATTACACAAGGATACATTCTAATCATGTTATTCTTTGCTTCCTAATTACACAGGAAACTTCATGGATGATTAAGTCATATTGTCTTGCTTATTTAAAAAAGAGCGTAGATCATGGAATTTGCACTATTTTTTTTTATTTTCAGTTAATCAGTTAATTTGTTACAGTTAATCAGTTAATTTTTGACCCCATAAAATCAATTTTAAAATGTTCTTATACTCACTGTGTCACTTCTTACTACCAATTTATTGAATGCTCATTAATCTTTGTCTCAATATGTTACAACTTCTACATTTATGACAATTTTTGTTACCATTTTATTATACCATATTCCTTAGTCAATAAAATGAAAGTAACAGTTTATAACATATTTAATACTTTAACAATAAATTCTGTTGGAATTCTAATATCTGAATTAAGTTATTCTATGTGATAATTTAGCTATTATGGCAATAATTTGCCTATTTTATGCCAGTACTTTCATAAACATTAAAATATTTTACTGATCCATGTAAATTCAATATAAGCTAAACCAAACTCAATGTTTCCTTCACTTGGGTGATTATGTCACCAAATTCCCCTATCTCTCAACTCAAATCTTTTGAACTAAACTGGATTTCTCTTCCTCTCTCTCAACTTCATTATTTCTCAAACTCTCTGTTAGTTTTAATGCTACAATATCTGAATCTATGCTTCTCTGGTTGTCTTTCATCATCCATGTTATTTAGTTTATTCTAACAGCCCACTGGCAAGATTCTAGCCTCTCTCCATACCATATACCATCCTCATCTTTACCAAACTAAACTCTTTCTTCATGTTTTTCTACCCTTAAAACCCTACAGTTACTCCTCACTGTCTAACTCAAGTTTAGCATGATATATTTTAATTCCATCTCATTTTTACATCTTTAACAGCACTTACAGTCTTAATTTGTGGTATGGCTCAATATGATTCCTCTTCCTGCCTCAAATATATGCTGAATTTTCCTTTTTATCTGTATTATTTCCTTCTCCATTTACCTTAAACCTATTTTTTAAGATTCATTTTAAATCCTACTTCTTCCATGAAGACTTCCCTTTTCCCACCTCCAAATGTATACTAATGTCCTACAGAACCCCTAACTTTGTGGCACTTAAAATATTCTGCCTAGATACAGAGTCATTTATCCATTAGTTTCTAGCCTTCATTAAGCATCCTTGAAGGGAGGGTCCACATCTGTTCATATCTGTATTTCCTTCAGTACCAAGCAGAATACTCTAACAAAAGAAAGTGCTCAGAACTATTTACTTAATTATCGGATATAACACAACAGCAAAGAGCATGCAGAACGCAGTCATTCTAGACTTCATGTCCTTAATGGGATAAGAGGATGATCTGTGCTTTCAGCTGCTCAAAACAGTTTTCGAATATCAGGAACACTTCGATGTCAGAAATTTCTGCCCCCGTCCAGTGATAGTTGTTGTATTTTTATTATTGACTAAGAAAATGCACGCTTTCTTACGGCTTTGCATCTTCACTGAAAATACCCAACAACATCCTCCCAACCTCACCCTGAACACTTCAGTCCTCAAGTGAGGAAGACTCTAGAAAACTTGTGAAATTGTCCTTTTCAGATAATATGCACTGTTTATTAATGTTCCTGACTTATAGGTACCCCATAAATATATTAGTATTCATTTATCCTATCTACTTCTTATTATTTCAAATTCCCCTTCTGTGTGTGATTCTTTTCCCTGCCTCTCCTCCCAAGTCTTATTGTATGTCCTGTATGCCACACCTGCTCTCTGCATAAGCAGCCCCAGCTTCCTCTTCCATTCTTGTGTCTAGTGATTGTTTTTCTCTTTCTAAAGCTTCTTGCGTTCTCTTCCTCCAATCGCCATAGTATTCCCACCATTCTTGCCAATCTTATTCCACTCTCTATGTGCTATTTTTTTCTCTACTCATCATCTTCCCAACTTGCGGTGCCTCTTATTTATTAGTTACTTCCTTTTCTCTCTTCAATACCTTGACCCAGCTGCTATTCATATTTATAGTTGAAACTCATTTCATGAAACATGGTCCTGAAAATGTGTGGTAAGAATAAAACTGCTTATAAATAAAATCTTACTGTTTATGTGAAAAGAAACTTCATATTTAGAAATAACCTACTATAAATTGGATTGCCATGGTCTATCATTTGTATAATCACACACACTTGAAAAGTTGGCTAAAGGTCCTGATACCCTCTCTCTAACAACCTCTAATTCCAACTCCACAATGAATCTGTGACTCCCTGCTCCCAGTCCTTTTACTAATGTTACACTAACAGAAGAAGCAACGAGGAAACAACAACAAAGCCCTCCTTTTTTCCCCTTTACTTCTGTTTGTTCTTCTACTCAGTTGTCAAATCACCAGTTTCCATTCACCCAAACTCTTACCTTTTGCTTTACTTCTGGTACAGCTGGAATGTTTCCGGGCTTTATTTTGCATCTAATATCCTAGTTCTTTTTTTAATGATATTTAAGTTTACCTTTTCCTTATTCTCATGCCCAAAGGTAGTCCCAAGTGGACCTACTTGCAAACACAAAAGACATACCTACATCTATCCCAACGTTAACCAGGATCTGTAAACCTCTAAATAATTAGTATCTGATTTAACACGAATGCCAAATAAAATCATACTACCAACAGGAATACTTACACTCAGCATATTTCTGAAGTTGGGAAAATTCTGAGGGGCTGAGGTGGGCCCACTTCTCCTGGTTGGTCATGGTGGTAGTGATGTCTCTTACATACCAGGTGAGGAATTCTTTATTCAGGTGTTTGGCAGAATTCTATACTTCAGAGTTTCCACATGGCATGTTTCATTACAAAATATCTCAAGCTTTCAAAATATGCAATCTGTCAACATGAAACCGATGTGGATGTGAGTTTGTAGTTTCAATAATATATTAAAGCACTGCAGAAAAAGAAACATAAAAATAAAAAGATCAGCATTATTGCACAAAGAAAAAATTGACAAGTTATAGAATGTTAAGAATTTTTAATTTCTAAATAATGTGTTCCAAAGTTATTCTATTTTGTGTAATACTCAATTGGTAATTGTCTATGCATTCTTTAATTGCATTTTAATGTGTATTTCCTAATGCCAGATCACAGGAATAAATATGATTAAAATATAAGATGAAGAAACTTTTATGAAGTCTGTTTCATAAAAGTAGATTTTTTTGTTGTTCACGTTTATAAATTCCACATTTTAAGAGCAAACAAGGGTGTCATTTTTATGAACTTATCAATCCCTTAATATTTAAGCAATTATTATATAAAAATCCAGACCCAAATCATTAAAGGAGGCTAATTAAACCCTACACATACAATTACCAGTATAACAGATTTTTAACAATGATTTGGAATGACACTCAACTGTACCACATATATTTGAAATCAGGCAAATCAATTTTGGGAGTCATATAGAGATTTTTCCAAGCAATACAATAAACAGAATATTTTAATTTTACAATTTGTAAAACCCAATAAAAGTTACCAAATTAAAACAATTCCAAATGTCTGACAGACTTGTGTAATGATAGTAGAATAACTACTATGAATCATGCTTAAAAATAAATCCCTAGGTTGTCATGGTCCTACATTCACTGCCTTATCTAGAAGGCAAACAAAATGACAAACCATCTGGTTTCAACTTTTTATTAAAGACAGTAATCAATTGCTCAAAGTCAGACTGGCATTGTGATCATTATAGAAAATGAAATATTTAGCAACAATGACTTAAGTTTATGGAATTGTATGCTTGGAAAGCTTATTTATACAGATGTCATTATCTCAGGCCATAGTATCTATATTTGGCATTAGTGTGTAAGCTCTCTTAGCATCTGTTTCTGTTGTTTGTTTGTTTGTTTCCCTATCAACCCCAGGACCTCACTGTCACATCCTTTCATCTTTGCCTTAAAAAAAGATTCTTGTCTGTCTCATCTGTTCAGAGTTCCTGCACTCAGTTTTACAGGATGATGGTTTGCTATTTAACTGGCAATAATGAAGATACTGATGTGTTAACAAAGGCCAAATTGCTAGCTCTCTTTTTCCTGCCAGGGAATGCTCTTAAATCACAACCATGACTTTGTGGAAATAATGCAAACTAAAAGAACAGGAACATGTGATGGACATTTATTTGTGTCTTCTTTGTGATTTCATCCTTCTCACTGATTTCATCTTAATTCTTTCTTCTCCCAGTTACGTGCAGTTTGGGGACTATAAAACAAGGTGTCCTATTCTTTCCTATCTAGAGGGAGACAGATGATTCAGTCATATTTGGCACATGAGGCCATCTCATGGGGCTTCAAATGTTGAATGGAGTTATTCAAGGACAGGATGAAAATAGTTGTACCTAAATGATACAGCAATAATTGGCTGCATGTCCATGCTTGAACTAGACTGTCCAGATACCTTGTCATTTCAAGAAGCAAGTAACATTCTTTCAATTAAGCATTAAGTAGATCAGAATCAGTTTCTATTGCCTACAACCCCCAAATCTTAACTGATGATAATGGAAGATCATTTATTCATATTAAAGAAAGTTTATTTACCCCCCTCTGTGTGCCAGAAAGCATTCTAAGCACTAGAAATGCAACAAAGATCAAAATATACCCCAAAAATGAAAATAATGTTAATTACAACAATGTGTCAGCTTTACTGAGAGCTTACAGTATGCATGGTACTCTCCTCACAGTATTTGTGTGTCAGATTATTCAGTCTTCACAAAATAACTTTGTGAGGAACCAATGTTCTCTGCTCTGACTTCAACAAACAAAGAAACTGACCCTGGATGATAAGAATCTGGTTAAATACAAGAGACACTGCTAGAAACTTAAACAATATTTACTCCTCTCCCTTGCTTCCTTGGTAACAGAACTCTAATCTTAATGAATGGAAACATATCCATCTAAAAAACTATATTCTTCCGGTTATTTGCATAATTAAATGACCAGTGAGATGTAAATAAAGTTGGATAAGGTGTATAGAAAGGTTCTACTGGGAAAAACAGCTGGCAAATTACCTTTTAACCTTTTTTCTCTTCCTCCAACTTCCTACCAGGAATGGTAACATATTGGCTGCAAATCCAGCAGGTTTTTGTTTTTTTTTTTTTTGTACTTCTGAGATAAAATGGAAGGCATGTGCAAAGAATAGTAGAATCCTATAAAATAGGCCAGGAAGCCAAACAGCTAACTGCAGAAAGATTTGGCCGTCCCCCTATTTTTTATGAATAAAGTTTTATTGGAACCAGCAAGAGGCCAATTTTTGAAGGGATCTCAATGCTAAATGAAGTTTGGGGAATTATTCTGAAGGCAGTAATAAACAGTAGAAGATCCAAAAATACCAGAAACCTGATCCCTGTGGGAAAATGTCATTATAGAAAAATGCCAATGCCTTCATTTTGTGTCTTGCTCTCACTGTATTATTGCAATAGCTTCTTAACTGGCCCCCTGAGCTCCACCTTTCTTTAATGTTGCCTGTTTGTTGAGTTCACGGACAGTCACAGACTAAGGCGATTCCAGAGGCCTGTCTGATAAATTAGCAATAAAAAGTTAATTAATATATGAGAATAGTAATGAATTGGTTAATTAATTATAGCTTTCTACCTTGTTACTTGCTGGGAAATTTATTAAAATTCCTCAATTATTTACATATTAAAAAACTCAAATTTAAAATGACTGGATAACTGATATCCTTCACATCTCTACATGAATCCCGTCTTCACAGTAAAATGTTACCTGGTCATTCAACTTAAAATTGCACATTTCATACACACCATCCCTCCATCATGCTTTTATTTGCTTTGAATATAATATCTTATCAAATGTTTAATTTATTTATATTATGTAATTCTTTGCTCCTCATGCTACAAATTAGGGGCAACATGAGTGGTTTTGAGCCCTCATAGGATTCCACAAAAAGGACAATACAAGGAAAAATACTTATTGCATTTTCCCTTGATTTTCATCCAGGTGTATGTATAGGGGCCAAGGGCAGGCCACCCCAAAATGGGCCACTTTGGAATGGAAATTATTCTGACTGAAAGCAATAGAGACCCTATAGGCTCAAAGGCAATTCTGCCCCTCCAGTAACTACATAGAAGAATCTCACCGGGTGCTCTTTTCCAGAATAAGAGTTATTAGCAGAGATAAATTTGATCAGAGTGACCCATCTTTATGGCTGGGCAAACATCTAATTACCAAACTTCTGCTTATTCTATCACCCTGTGAATTACATCCCTTTCCACTGACGTCCCAGAGCACTACCCCCCTTCTCCTTAGTTCAGGATACATATACGCCTCATTTTGCCTGTCTTTGAAATTTCAGTATCTGTATAGGTTCCCCATACATATGCTATTAAATTTGATTTTCTCCTCTTAATCAGTCTCATGTCAATTTGATTCTTAGTCTGTTAGAATACTGAAGGGGAAATGACATTCTTTCTCCCCAACACATGTATTAGATTCTATGTTACCATATTCTCTCCTGTGCTTTAAGACCTAAGTCCCACGAGGACAGTGATTTTTGTCTGTTTGCTACTTTCCTAGTACTTAAAAGAATGCTTGGTATGTAGTAGCTGATTAGTAAATAATTATGGTATGAACTCACTTACATGCTTTTTTCATAAAGAAAGACCTGGGTAGTAGAGGTAGAAAGAGCTCCTCAAGTTGAGAAAGAGAAAATGGGGCATAAAGGGGTTAGGAATATGTCACTACAGATTTCACTCTTACTAGGGGCCATCCGTTTCCTTCAACTCAAGAGACATGAAGCAAAGAAGTTGTAGTTAGAGGTACAAAAATTTTACACTTACAAGAAAAAGACTGGGGCATCTGGGTGGCTCAGGGGATTAAGCAGCTAACTCTCGGTTACAGCTTAAGTCACGATCTCATGGTTGTGGGACTGAACCCTGCAATGGGCTCTGCTCTGCACTGTGTGTGGAGCTTGCTTGGGATTCTGTCTCTCCCTCTCTGCTCCTCCCATGCTCGTGCTTACAGGTGTCCTCTCTCTCACTCTCTTTCTCAAAAATAAAATAAATGAACTTTAAAAATTTTATTTTACACAGTTTTTGAGTACTTTATTATTGTTTTTGTTGTCAAATATAACTAAGTCCATATAAATGAGCATTATTCCCAAGGAATGCTTACATATTTATGATAACACACATGAGCGTCAAGACTATCTTTAAATTATTTTTCTATATCTAACAAAAAAAATTACATAGCTTTCTTTAATTTAGCATGATCTTGTCAACACAAGTCCTAGTCTTTTTTTTTTTTTTAAGACAGAGAGAGTGCTTGTGAGTGGGGAGAGAGAAGAGAGAGAAAAAGAAAGAGAGAGAGAGAGAATCTGAAGCAGGCTCCATACCCAGCACAGAGCCTGATGCAGGTTTTGACTCCATGATGGTGAGATCATGACCCGAGAGGAAATCAAGAGTTGGACTCTTAACCAACTGAGCCAGCCAGATGGCAGAGTCCTAACTTTCTGTATCAAGAGCAGTTTCTCTGGACTGATCTAATACAATTTGCATTTTATTAAGAAGATGTTAAAGAGTAATGGCAGCCCTGAAGGACTCCAAGTAAATTCTCTTTGGTTCTTCGATTTGCTTTCTTCCAAAACTAATACACCTTGAATAAAACCTCCTCTTAATCCTTCTCCTAGTGTAAAGCCTTTGTCTTCTTACAATCCTGGTAGTGCTAACTCTCACAATGAGATGTGACATGTGGTAAAGTAAGAAAAAATAAGGGTGGGATGCAAATGGAAAAGTTTTCCTAATCAAATATTTTAAACTAGTTGAACTAACGTATCACAGCTCTCTATAAAGAGAAAAGTTGCATGTATAATATTAAACCAGGAGATACAGCTATTCATGCCTCAGGAGAGGCATTCCCATGATGGCAACACTTTCTTACAGTCTCTGCCTCTTTATAAATGTGTAGAAAGAGAATGACAATATTCAGTTGAGATTCCCTATGGTACATTCACAGATTTCCTGCTCCCAGGCAAGGGGTTTCTTCAGGTACATAAAATGAAAGCCAGGGAGGATCCACTTTGCTGGCTGTTGGAAAGCAGTCTAAAGCTGGCATTCTCATCTACTCAATGGATGGGCCATTTTACTTAGTCGTTGGCAGGAAATAATTATGTTGGAGGAATTGGAGAAGGCTCTTTGGCCTACTTTGGGCTAACACATATTCTCTACAATGAGGGAAGGAAACCAATCTCCTATGAAGAAGTTATAGGCAATATCTAGATGCATGAATTTGATGGACTGGATTCATTATTTATTAGTCACAGAGTATGTTTCTTGATAATTATTCAAAGTCAACAAGTCATGACTCCTATGATTGAATAAAGTTAATACACATTAAGGCATAGTGAAAATTACATGTATACAAATTTAAGGTATTATGATGACTGAAAATATTGACTGGGTCTGAAAGGTCATAAACCCCAAATTATTAGATAAGTGATGGAGAAATCATAGCAAAAATATAAGAGTCAAAATATCAACCGAAGAATTTATGAAAGAGAAGTAAGATGATGAGGCACCTGGGTGGCTCAATTGGTTAAGCATCTGACTCTGGATTTTGGCTCAGGTCATGACCTCACTGTTGAGAGATCAACATTCACTGTTGAGAGATTATCTCTCTCCCTTTTCCCCCTCTCTCTCTGCCCCCATCCCATGCTCACACTGTCTTTCTCTCTCTCCCTCTTAAAAAAAAGGGTTTAAGTAGGATGAAACTAAATGGAACATTAATGCTATCATGTAATTTATAAGTACTTGTTCATTTATTAATGAAAGGAACATGATAGACACTATGCCAGATGTTGGAGATCTATTAAAAGCAAAACATATATGGTATCTGAGTTCTTGGATTTTGTTTTGGTGGAAGATCTACATTACTACAAACCAACTACACAAACAAATCATTCTGAATTGTAATAACTTGTATGGAAAAAAAAAGGCAATGTAGTTCTGTGAGAGAGCACCACAGTATCCTCATTAAGAGATTCAAAGAGCAACTCAGAGAGGAAGTTTTATTTATACTGCATGATAAAAGGTGAGTAATAATTAAAAACTTGGGTGAGAAGAAAAACATGAGCAAAAGCCTCAGAGTGGGAAGAAAAAAAATAACAGATCTCTAAAGAAGACAGGTGTAACTGGAGAAATAGATAAGAACTACATCTTGTAGATTCTTAGAAGATACACTGAAGATTTATCAGAACTGAAGTGTGAAACCACTGACATATTCTGGGCAGGAGATAAACATGATCCACTTATATTTTAAGAAGTCCATTATAAACGGTGGATGGAAAGGTGACAAGCATCGAAGTGGAAGGTCTGCTCCAGTACTGGAT
Source organism: Felis catus (assembly GCF_018350175.1). NCBI lineage: Eukaryota > Metazoa > Chordata > Mammalia > Carnivora > Felidae > Felis > Felis catus. Next base: position 107,836,896 of record NC_058369.1, read on the forward strand.
AGAGCTGGTGTTGGCTTCTACTACAGAAATGGAAGCAAAGATGAAGGAAAAGGCCAAACTCAAGATATATTTTAGAAGTAGGATTTTATAATGAATGGGATATATTGTGTGTAGGATGAGGGAACCAAGAATGACTCCTAGAGTTTGAGCTTGAGCAAAGCATAAAGGTGAAGTTTAAAGAATTACTATTTACTGGAAGAGTATCAGGTATGAGAAGAGATGAATCAGTATTCTGTTTGGGAATGTATGAAATTTGAGAAGGGACATCTCAATTGACAGGACTAGTAGTGTAAGATACACCTAGGCTAATAAAAGAGAAACAGAGGTCATATTTTGTGAGTTGTCTGATATAGATAATACTGTTGAAGATACGAGCATGTGTACATTTGCCTGATGTAGCAGCCATAAAGCTTTGCCTCTAAGCTCTGCCTTTAAGAAAGAACGTGCATTCAGCTGCAAGACTGTAGTAGCTGACAGCCTCTAGCTCTTATTGCTTTCAGAATACAGTCAGCTTTTGAACCAAGGTCACACTCTTCTCAGGCAGGGTTCAAAGACTAAAGATGATGGATGTACTAGGACCATGTGGTTTTTGTACAATGGAGGACTCCTGTAATGATCCGTATTTGCTCCACAACAACCCATTGGACCGGCTGAGATTTTGTTAGATCTGCATTGTGATCTGAAGCTATTCATAACCAAATCAGCACCCCCACCTCCTTTCTTTTCTTGGGTATCAAATCTGCATCATTGTTTGAAGGCTGTCTCTGCCCAATCCTGCTTTTCCTCCCTTTATCTTTCACAGGAATAATTTCCTGGTAAGCCTTTGTATCCCTAACTCCATTTTCGTGTTTGTTTCCTGGTGAAGGATCCCATGTGTCAGGATCCCTAGTAGGAAACAGATGGTACACTTAAAATGGGTAAGTAGGAATTTAATAAAAGGATTTTGAGTGAATATGGACAAAGGTTAGGGAGCTAATAGAGGCTGGTGAAGTATATTGATCTAGCAAAACTTGGGAACTTATTGACCCTAAGCCTAAACGGAACAAGGATGTTGTAGGTAAGAAACCTCAGAGTAGCTATATATATATACAGGGTCCTCTGAGAGGGGCCATGTTCTTGGATAGCAGGATTCACCTATTTTCAAAGGACTTAGCTGGGCAGGAGGTGGAGGGAAATGACATCCCTAACCTTGTACTCTTCCAACTCTCCCATCTCCTCTAGTGCCTCACAAGGACCAAACCCAATCATAAGTCAGAGGGCAAAGGCAACAATTGATGCCACCTGTATGAAATAACCTCAGGAAGCAGAGAGCAATATGGAAGGGGGGAAAGGGGAAAGGGGAAAGGGGAAATCTCAAGGGGCAAATAAGGAAATATCAAGCACATCTGAGGAAAGAGTATGGTATGAGAAAGAGGGCCCAGGACAAAGTTCCAAAGAGTTCCTGTATTTAGAGATTAGAAGTAGAGGGGTGCCTAGGTGCCTCCACTAGTTGGTTAAGTGGCCAACTTTTGACATCAGTTCAGGTCAGGATCTCAAGGGCGGTCATGAGATCAAGCCCAATGTCAGCCTCCGTGCTGAGCATGGAGCCTTTTAGGGATTCTCTCTCTCTCTCTCTCTCTCTCTCTCTCTCTCTCTCTCTCTAATCCTCCCCCCTCACTCTATGTGCACACGTGCTCACTGGCTCTCTCAAAAATAAATGAATGAATGAATGGGTAAGTAAACATTATTTTAAAATGTAGACAAAGACCCCCCCCCCCCAAATAGAATATGGTGCCAGAGAGACAACAAAAGAGGAAGAAAAGAATCCTTCAAGGGTAGAGTAGAAGGCACTTTTCATAAGTTTCTGGGCAATTAAATAAGATAAGGAGGGGCACCTGGGTGGCTCAATCAATTAAGCATCTGACTTCGGCTGAGGTCATGATCTCATGGTTCGTGGGTTCGAGCCTGGCATCGGGTTCTGTGCTGACAGCTCAGAGCCTGGAGCCTGTTTCGAAGTCTGGGTGTGTGTATGTGTGTGTGTGTGTGTGTGTGTCTCTCTCTGCCCCTCCCCATCACCCCATGCGCATGCTCACGTGCTCTCTCTCTCTCTCTCAAAAATGAATAAACATTAAAAAAAATTTTTTTAAGATGAGGACTGAAACACCCAAAGGCAACATGATGGTCACTGGTGACCTTAGCAAAACAATTTCTCTGAGGCTGAGCAACTCAAATTGGAACAGGTTGCAGAGTAGAACTGAGCTTGGGATAGCTGTGAAAGCCATTAACTCTCAGAGAAGTATGATTGTGAGGAGTGGAAAGCTGGAAGTAACTATCCAAGAAGAATATGGAATCAAGGAATTTTGCTTGCTTTTTTGTTTGTTCGTTTGTAGGAATCACTGCAACAAAATTTAAAATTGAAGAGAAAGATTTATAGCGAGAATGGTTTAAGGATCAGAAGAAGTGATAGGTATTTCAGTCTTTAAAAAGGATTATAAAAGCCCTTGTTAGCAAGAGGAGGTAAGTTCCAGAAAATATATGAGAGCCAAAATTAATCATAACAATGAGAACCGATGCAAGTAGTTTTGTAGATTTGGTGGTTAGAAAATGGAAGATTTTTGGCTGATGACTTCTATTTTCTCAATGATATATAAATTGTAGTTATTAGCAGAGAGTTTATTTAGGCAATGATGGGGGAAGAGAGAAATAAGGGTGGGAAGATACGAAAAATAAATACAAATGTGGGAGGCCTGGCTGGCTCAGTTGGTAGAGCACTATTGATGTAAGGGTTTTAAGTCTAAGCTCTACATTGGGTATAGAGATTACTTAAAAATAAAATCTTGGGGCGCCTAGGTGGCTCAATGGGTTAAGCATCTGACTTCAGCTGAGGTTCTGATCTCGGGGTTCACAAGTTCCACGAGCATGGAGCCTGTTTCAGATTCTGTGTCTCCATCAATCTCTGCCCCTCCCTCCCTCTCTGTCTGTCTCTGTCTCTGTCTCTTTCTCTCAAAAATAAAAATAAACTTTTAAAAAATAAATTAAAAAATAAAATCTTTAGGAATTTTTTTTTTAATCAAAAAAATTACAAACACTGTAAAGCAAGTTCACTAAAGGCATGTAGTAAGAACAGCAGACACAGTTAAAAGCCAATGGGACATTGCTATTCATAAATTTAGAACTAAAACAGCCTGGTTTTAAATTATTAACTTATACATCTAAAGGACAATTAAACATCTAAAGGACAATTAATCATATTCTTATCCCACCACTTCTGAATCAACTAGATCTGTATTCTCATTGAAATTCTGAGCTCTCTTCCCTATGTAAAGTGAATCACTTAACCCATCTGAATTTCAAATCCTTTCTCATGAAAAGTGGATAATACCACCCACTTCCCAGAGGTATTAACAGCTAATGAAATAACGTGTGCATAATACAAAAGAAATAAAAGCTTCTCAATAAAAATTATTCTTTCCTTGTTTTTGCAAGTAAGGATTTAAGGCATATTTACGGTATAGGATGTGAACATATATACAGTATGTATACAGGGGAAATAAACTGGAAGTCTACAAACCTTTGAGAAGACTATGTGGGGGGCTTAATGTAAGATTCATGATTGTGTTATCTTTGGACTCTACTGCCACAAAAAATCTAAAATAAAAAAAAATCAAGGGAAATCTTTGGTGATGCAAAACAGGGAAATACATCAAACTGCATTATCTGTATTTTCAGGTCATGATTTCAAAGTTCGATTATCATTTTTTTAAGAAAATTACGCTTTTTATACATGGTTTTAAGGAGAATACCCTTTAGAATGGAGACGGGAGGGTTAGGTAGAAATGGCTATCCTGTACAGCGATAGAACCTTTATCAATATGAAATACTAAATGTAAAGTGCTATGCTAAGAATCTACTTTCCAACCATGGCCACAACAGTATCACTCATTCCACATGCCATTGTAGAACCCTGTTGAACGCCGTCAACAAGTGATATCTATGTTTCCTCCCCTTATACTTTCGAGTGCCTTTGTGGTTACCTTCTAACCAAGAGATTTCAGCAGAAATGGTGCAGCATGACTTCTGTGGCTAGATCATAAAACTATCACACACTTCAGTCTTGCTTTCTTTCTTGGGACACTTGCTCTTGGAAGCTAATCAACATATTCTAAGAAAGTCAAACTGGCCTATGTGAAGAGACCAAAGACATGCCATGCATCTGTGCATCAGCCAACAGCCCAGATTAAGTGTCAGTCAACAGCCAGCATAAACCCCCAAATATCTGTGTGAAGATGCCTTCAGATTCCAGCCCAAGCTGTCAAGTAACCCCATTCTCTAAGCTATAGGTCTTCCCAGATGAGCTACCAAATAGAGCCAAACAGAGACAACCCAACTCATTATGCAAATTCTAAAGTCTGACCCACTGAATACAAGAACCCAATAAAATGGTTGAGTTACAGCACTATTTTGTGTTTTTATTATTAAAAAGTAAAAATAAAAATATTAGGACAATATTTGACCCAAATAAAAAGTACCAAAATATTATTTTACTGTTATTATTGCATTTTTATATGCTGAATAAATTGTGTGTGTGTGTGTGTGTGTGTGTGTGTGTGTGTGTGTGTGTGTAACTCTTAATTTACCCTTCTTACGTTACTTGTCTGGCTCGTAGTGCTGTGAATTTCCCATCTCCTTCTGAATTGAGGAATAAAGTATTTGGGAGTTGAGTATAAATATTTAATATAGATTTCCTTCTAACTTTGGACTTTATAGTGATGGAGATGGTTGAGAGAATGAGAGTCATGGAATAAAAAATAAGGGGTTAACAGAGTAATACTTTAGAATAGGCAAAGATCTCAAAGCCAGAAAGAGAAAAGATCCATTTTGTGGGCCATTGTTTTGTTCTGTTTTATCAGGGGAAAGGGCCTGTTTGTGTCTTTTACAAAGATTTTCCAAACATAAATATAATCCCGAATAAAGAAGAGAAAATGTGAAAGGATAAAAGAAAACTCCTTCCTCCCACCCCGAATAGGGAAATACTGATTAAAGAAAAATACCATTGAGTGTTTTCAATCTATTCGACCTGGGACTTTTTCAAAAGAAATATGTTTTCTAGAATGCTAATTATTAAAAGTTTATAAGTTTATCACTACTGTTTCTCATGCCCAACTCAAGAAAGCAGAAATTCACTAAAATAATTCCCCAACTCTTTGCCAAAGGGCCACTGATATGATACATTCAGACTCGGTATTATGAATGCATGTGTTTACAATTTTTTCTATTAATTAAAAAATAATAAATTCAGTCTTAGGCACTTCCTTGAAATTGATGATTGCTGGTAAGGAACCTTTCAAACCTTTTATCTCTAGAAAATAATCAACTCTAATGCTGTTATTCAACTTCAAGTTAGAGTACACAACTGCCTAAGGAAAATCATTATGGCAGCACACTGGGGACCTTTTTACCAAATGAAATTTGATGTCTGCTCTGAGAAACAAGTAATGCTTGCGGTAAATCCACAGTAAAACCGGAGAGCTATATTCAATTTATTGACACAGAGACAGATATCAGCAATAGAAAAATACATATTTTGGTCATATAGGCTTTATTTCCCTCTGAAAAATCCACTATCTTAAACATTCCATGTACACATGATTCACCAAAAACACCACAGAAAAACACAATGTAATTTTCTCATTTGATTTCTTTATTTGTTGCTAGCATTGAAGTATAAAATTTTGCCCTTCCCTGCTTGAGAAAATATTGAACTGAAAAAAGAATTTCTTCTTTCACAAGTTAAGCTTTTATTCTTTTCCTGCAGAAGATTATTTATAGAACTACAAAAGAACAAATTGACTAATGAAATTAGTCTAGTGTGTTTGTTACTTGACCTATAGAAAACATCAACATTTAAAAGTGTTTTATAACCAAATTAGAATTAAAAAAATGAATCAAATTCTCAACTGGAACAATTGCTGAGCAGAAGCATAATAGGGTGTAATGCATTCAAGAGCGCCTGCAGGACATCCTTAAACACAGACACAGACACACACACACGCACACACACACACACACACAAATGTTGACAAATGAAACATTATTACAAAGGTTTTAATGTAGGTTTCTAAAAAAAAGCAATTGAAATTAAATTCCTTTTTTTTTTTATGAATTCAAGGTGTGAAATGAGGTTGTAATATTTTAAATCAGGTCTACATCAAAAAAGATGAGTAAGAACAGCAGCTGTTGGGAGATCAGCAGAGAAATAGCACGTCTCAGCCTCTCTTGGTTAGAATGGCCTAAATTGAGCAGCACTTGGGAATCCAGGGAGAGCCTCAATCACCCTGTGAGATATACTTTGAACTAACAAATTCTTCCTTCAAGGTTCTTTCAGAGACAGGATATATATCCCTTCCATGTAAGTATAGTTTTAATCTTGAGATAATTGTTACCAAAAAGTATCTATGACATAATGGAAAAGGATAAAGAATTGAAAGTTTGATTATGTAAACCTATATTTCCATGGACAACAGACATAGCTGACACCCAACGCAGATAAATACGCACACAAGCGCACATGCATACATTCACACCAACACCCACACAAAACACATATGCACACATTTTGTCAGAGATGGATTGAGCATTTTGCCCTCTTGGGTCATAAATGATTAAACTCTTTAAGTAAAGTCTCAGGTATTTACCACAAGATTTTTTTGAACGCAATGTTCTTGGAAAGCTCAGACTCTTTCCATACTTAATTTGTTGTCCTTGTTTTTGTTTCTAAATATTAATACCGTATTTGATGTTGATTAGATATGACTATACAACTCCCTTTCTACTCTTTTGAAGAGCAGCTCATGTGTACTCTAAAAAAAAATTAACAACTGTACTTAAGGGGTACCTGGGTAGCTTAGTTGGTTAAGCATCCAACTTCAGCTCAGGTCATGATCTTGTGATTAGTGAGTTCGAGCCCCGCATCAGGCTCTGTGCTGACAGCTCAGACCCTGGACCCTGCTTCAGATTTTGTTTTCCCTCCCTCTCTGCCTCTCTCCTGCTTATGCTCTGTCTCTGTCTCTCTCAAGAATAAATAAACATTAAAAAAAAATTTTAATGTATTTAAGTTTATTTTCAAGAGAGACAAAAACAGTGTGAGTGGGGGAGGGGCAAAGAGAGAGGGAGAGAGAGAAAATCCCAAGCAGGCCAGCAAAGAACCTGATGTGGGGCTCGAACACAGGAAACCATGAGATCATAATCTGAACTGAAACCAAGAACCAGATGCCTAACTGAATGAGCCACCAGGCACCCTGAAATACATTTTTTTTTTTTTATCCTGGGGCGCCTGGGTGGCTCAGTCAGTTAAGCAACTGACTCATGACTCAGGTCATGATCTCACAGTTCATGAGATTGAGCCCCCAGTCAGCCTGCTTGGGATTCCCTCTCTCTCTCTCTCTCTCTCTCTCTCTCTGTCTCTCTCTTCCTTCCCCACTCATGGGTGTTCCCTCTCTCAAAATAAATAAATAAATGTTAACAATAAAATAAATGAAATACATGTTTTATCCTAATAAGGCACAAATAATAAAAAAAACCATAAAGTTTAATGTACAGTATGCAAAGATAATATATATATTGTTTCATAGTAATAGTAATGGGATTAAGGGTCAATATGTTAGGTGAGGTAGAAGCTAGAAAGAGCCCTGGAGGAATACCCTCAGGGAATACCCTGAGGTAGAGTCTCAAATCCTTGATGGGGAGATGATAGAGACAGAAACTGGAGGCAAGGGTAGGGATAAACAGATTACACATTAGAAGCCTGGGGGGCACAACATCCTGACCTTATGGCTTCCAAGATCTTGGGGCTAAAAGACTGAGAGCCACAGGTGCTGAGTGGGCACTCTCCACTTCCACCTCTACCCTGGGGTAACACCTAGACCCATTATAATGCATTTGCACTGGGTTATAACCCCGCCCCCTGAGAAAGGCTGCCATGATGGTTCCAGGTATAAACCATGTAGGGTCAAAAACTCCCTGTCCCAAACTGTGGGAGGGGTTCCCCCAAAGGATTGGAAGCAGCCACCATTAGACACCACACCACTGAACATCACTGCTCCTCCCAGGCTAAAAAGACACAAGAAATAACAAATCCCAAAACAACCCTCGGGATGGCGTCCACCTCCCAGAATCTGCCCATTCTCCCATCTTGAGAGTGTACTTTCACCTTAATAAACTGCTTTGTGATTGCTACTTTCTTTCTGGCTGTCTTTATTCCAGCATGGATCCTCTCTTAATTTTTCTTTTTTTTTTTTTTTTTTTTTTTGTGAGGAAATCCAAGAACTAAGACCTCCATTCACACCCCACCAATTCTCCAACCAATAACAAATATACTAATTTAGAAAATATATGTATTGGTAATTAACATTTTCCTCAAACGGTAGTGCACTTGAATCTCTGAAGCATATATTTCTCTCCATTTTAATGATAAAAATAATGCCTCCATCAAATACAAAATCTAATAGTACTCAAGATACGTTTTATATAAGAACTCATAAGTAAACAGCTTTCAATTTATGAACTCATCATTATAACCCTCCTGAGGCTTATTTCCAAGAGTTGAAAATATCCTAGATTAAAATTTGAATACTGCCTCAGTGGAATAAATATAGAGATCTCAACCTATCTTTTGAAAAAGATATATTCTTATTGAAATGGAAATATAAAAGTATACAGTTATAATTGATCCTTTTCCTATTGATAACCATATATTTTTTGACTCACACATATACACTCATACCTTTTAGAGTCTAGATGATAACAGTGTTATTTCTGTTTCCTTTACTATTTTATTGCAAGTGTCATATGCATATAAATATATATTATGAACTCTGCATAGTACTATTTTATATGGTTTGAAATGTTACCTAATTTGTATCATACTGCCCATCTTTTTTTCCTGCAACTTCTGTTTTTCACTCATTTTTTTTCCAGATGTATACCTATTAGCATATGTGGCCCTGATTTATTCATCATCAGTGCTGTGGAGCAGAAGTTTTCATTGTATGAATGTATCAAAGTTATTCATCTCGTTTTTTATTCATGGGTCTTGGGTTTTGCGTGTCATTTTTAATTATTAAAAATAATGACGCAATTGACATTTTTGCATATGTTTGTGGGGTATATAACAATACATAGAATGTTGGAATTTAGAGTATGCTTAGCTCTGTGCTACCAAATTCTTCTTTACAATGTAGTTATTTTAGTCAGTTTCTTAAGCTTTTGCCCATAAAATGAACGTGGAAGACACACTCTTAACGTAAACTCCAATGAGTCACACTGTCAGTTAATCCTTTCCCCCTGAATGTGGGTAAGACTTGCGACTTGCTTTTATTTTTTTTTTAATTTTTTTTTTAACGTTTATTTATTTTTGAGACAGAGGGAGACAGAGCATGAACGGGGAAGGGGCAGAGAGAGAGAGAGAGACACAGAATCTGAAGCAGGCTCCAGGCTCTGAGCCATCAGCCCAGAGCCCGAGGCAGGGCTCAAACTCACCGACTGCGAGATTGTAACCTGAGCTGAAGTGGGACACTTAACCGACTGAGCCACCCAGGCGTCCAGCGACTTGCTTTTAAATAGTAGAATATGGCAATGGTCACTCCCTTGATCGGATTACATTATATGGCAAAGGCACAAAGATTTTGCAGATAATCAAAGTTCCTAATTAGATGACTTTAAGTAAATCAAAAGGAGGATCACCTTGGTAGACTTGATCTAGTCAGATGAGCAAGTCCTTTGACAGTGGGTCTGTGGGTGGGGGATGGGTGAAATAGGTGACTACGTAGTGCACTTGCCTTGATGAGCACTGGGTGATGTATGGAATTGTTAAATCCCTGTATTGTACACCTGAAACTAATATAACACTTCATGTCAACTATACTGGAATTATTATTAATTTTTAAGTGGGTCTAGATCGGGCACCTGGGTGGCTCAGTCGGTTGAGCGTCCCACTTCAGTGTAGGTCATGGTCTCCCAGTCCTTGAGTTCGAGCTTTGGGCTCTGTGCTTACAGCTCAGAACCTGGAGCCTGCTTAGGATTCCATGTCTTGCTCTCTCTCTGCCCCTCCCCTGCTCTTGCTCTCTCTCTCTCTCTCTCTCTCTCAAAAATAAATAAATCATTAAAAGAAATAGATAAAGTGGGTCTAGATATCAGAGACTTGAAGCAACAAAGCTTCTCCCACTCTGCCCTTCCCCCTTCCCAGATATGAAGAAGCAAGCTTCCATGAAGTCTACAGCCTCAGGGAAATAAATTCTGCCAACAACCAGAGGGAGCTCAAAAGTATATCCTTCCCTAGTCAAACCTTCAAACAGGAAGACAGCTCTGCAGACATCTTGATTTCAGCTTTGTGAGACCCTGACAGAGAATTCAGCTACACCACACCCACATTCTTTATCTACAGCAAATAAGATATAATAAAGAAATGTTGTTTAAAACTATAACATCTGTGGTGATTTAAGGAGGTATAGAAAAAATATAATGGTGATAAGATGCTACCTTATTTTTGTCTTAATTTGTGATTTTAGATTTTAGGACACTGTACCTTTTCACATGTACCTTGGCCATTTAGGTATCTTTTTCAGTGCACTGCCCATTGATATCCTTTTCCCATGCTTCTACTGGGTTTTTTTTTCCCTTTTTCTTTTCCATATATAGAAATTTTTCATATATACATTTATTGCTTTAAGCATATTTCAGTTATTGATGGTATCTTTGCTGTCAGGATTTTAAATTTTACCTTGTTTAAATATACTGATTTTTATAATTTATTGCACACTTTTAAATACTACCTGCAATTCTAAGTATTTCAAGAAAGACAAAGTATAGAAAATGTAAACATCCAAAGTGAATCAATCTTCTCCTATGTGGATAAAGTTTTACTTGACCTGACCTATTAGAATCAATATTCAATGGATACTAGTTCTCCACTATTAGTAAGATTCATACTCAGTCACCTATAACAGCATTTTCAACGTAATACAAACAACTATTCAAGACTGAGGAGATGAATGAGTATATGAAAGTGAAACTGTTCTCCAATATTAAAACACTTTAAAAACATACCCAGAAGCCATGCTTTAGCGTTTATCTTTTGTTTTCAATTATGTCAATGAGATCATGTCAATGAGATCATGTTTCACTGGAAATAACCAGTTTTTCAGTATGTTTCTGTTCTTGGGTCTAACTACCATCGCCAGATTGCCCACAGCAGATCTCTATGCTCAAAAATGACTACAATAAAAAGGACTTTGATGACCAGCAGTAATAGAACACTAAAAATCAGCATGATTATACTCTTCTCATTTTCATTTTAGGGTACAAATGTATTTCTTCCAAGAAAAATAAAAACAGAAAATATGTATAGATTTAGGAATATATATAAGAAATGGAAGATGCATGTAAAAAGAAGACAATAAACTCTACATTAAATTAAAATCCTGCTCTGTGATACACAAATAAGATTTAAGCAAGGTGGCAGCTTTGGAGGAAATATAATTACTTGGCCTGCAAGATGTATATTATCGTTAGGCAGCAGAGCACCATGAGGGATATAAAGTTCTAATAGTGTCAGATGGCAACAGATTAAGGAGTAAGGAGAAAGAGAAAGAACCACCACTGGAATAGCATGGAGCCAAAAGATAGGAATGGGAATCTCAGTAATTGACCAAGAGATAGAGACAAAACAGATCAGGGAGTCACTCGATAAAGTAGCCAGAGTAGATAAGGTATAGATATTCAAATCCAACTGTCATCAAGTGACAAGTACATTTCACTGTCATAATTTCTGGGGAAAATAAACATTATTAGCCCATGGTTGCAGAGCTCAACGATCTCCCAGTCTGTTTGAAAAGATGGACTTAAATACATTCATCTTTCTATGAGGCAGTTTGGTGAATGACAGAGTGCTTCAGAGGCACAGAGGTGCAAGTATGATTCTGACTGGGAAGATGAGGGAAAGCTACAAAGAGGAGGTGTACAACCCAAGTTAGACTTTGAATTATATGTTCACTGGGAGAGGGCATTCCAGGCAGCAGAAACACTGTCATCAGCAATCATGATGTGATCCAGGCAGAGAGTACAGGTTGTGGGTGGATGTCAAGAACAGAAACTACAGTCTGCATAAACAGGGTTGTACTTGGACAAGAGATCTGGATATCAAGGAAAGAAGGTTAAGGGAGACACAGTCGAGAAGAGTCTCCTTATTACTCTTGGTGATGAATTGTGAAATATACATGAAATATGAAAATATAGTATATTGTCATTATTTCATTAAATATTAATTTTTTTCAGAATCAGGAACAGACTACTTAAATAAGCCAAAAAGGAGACAGGAAAGCTTGACTTCGAAGGTGAGCCAAGAGAGCTGAAGTACATGGGACTATTTGAATCTTCAAAATATGCAAGAGTAGAGAAGAAATTAACTAGTAGAGAAGATTGGTAGGAAAGACTTTTTCAGGGTTTTTTTTCATTATTATTTTAGAAGTTCACAAATTTCCGGGGCGCCTGGGTGGCGCAGTCGGTTAAGCGTCCGACTTCAGCCAGGTCACGATCTCGCGGTCCGGGAGTTCGAGCCCCGCGTCAGGCTCTGGGCTGATGGCTCAGAGCCTGGAGCCTGTTTCCAATTCTGTGTCTCCCTCTCTCTCTGCCCCTCCCCCGTTCATGCTCTGTCTCTCTCTGTCCCAAAAATAAATAAACGTTGAAAAAAAAAATTAAAAAAAAAAAGTTCACAAATTTCCTAATGCATTCTCTTCCTAACAAACAACTAAAAAGTACTGCCATATTTTCTTGATGCAACATTTCCTTTGGACATTTAATTATGGAATCTTCATGTTGTTTAATAAATATTTTCCTTTCTCCTTTCCCCTCATTTCCTGACTAAATGTAAACAATGGGAATGAATAAATGCACCTCTTAAGACCGTTGTATTATATCCCAGGATTCCCAACCACATTATAATGTGACTTACAATATAGCCAAAGTCGTAACAAAGGCCTAGTAGCAAAAACTTTGGTGATTTCAATACACAACCATGTAATCAGAAAACTGTACCAAGAAGTAAGAAATAAATTTATAATATCTACTTACTTATTTTCTCTGTCACAAACAAAATGACAACAAGCAACAATTTCACTAGCTATAGAAATAATGAAAAAAGCAGTTCTATATTTTTGTACCTAAAGTGATATGTTTTAACAATAATATGCCAGGCATTTCCTTTGTTAAATAACTTCTCTGACTAAAAAGGACAGGATAATATATACTTAAAATATAATCTATCATTTCTGTTGCTTTAAACATTGTGAATTTTTATGACAGATAGCACTTACTTAAAAATATTTTATATTTCAAATCTATAAAGAAGCCTTTTCTTTCAAAAGACAAATGTCATTCATTCTTGATAATTCATTGCCTCTCATAACAAAAGTGCTCCTTGGACAAAATTTGAAATCTGATGACAATCATATATATCTGTATTTGTCCCTCACTGTTTATTGCTTTTATATGTGTACATAATGCCTAATAAATTGGTTCTCAGTAAATGATTTTCTGAAAGGCAGATAAAAACTGAGATAAGTTGGGAAGAAAAAGGAAATCATTTTAAATTGGTATTTTGGTGTCATTTTCCACAGACAGATATTCCATTCTCTTCCTACCACACTGTAAAACTGGATGGTATGTAAATTCTGAGAGAGAAATATTTCAGCGACAGAATATTAATGTATAGAAAATTTTAATTAGATGCTTTCACAGTTAGTTATTTATCAGTTTTATAGTTTTAACTGGTACAGCTATATGTGATTTACATTTACAGGATTTTATAAAACAATCTCCTTCCTTGAGTTCCCCCCTCCACCCTCAGGATATTAAATTGTTTATGTACAGTCTCAGGAGCTCTTTCAGCACCCTCTTATGACATGCAAAACTGCATGAATATGCATTCACACTTGGGAAACAAAATTCATGAATTTCATGACAATCTTTAAAGGTTATATGATTCCAAATATTGAGATCATAGATTTTTCTGGGAATTTAAAATGTATTTCCTTCATAAACAGTGAATGACACATCGTACCCCTATATTTACCTATATCCAGCAAGAAAATGATTAATAGCAGTGATACAAGACATCATTGTAGGGGAAATGTAAGCTTCATAATTCAAATTCAAGATGATTTCACACAAAGTCATTTTATTTCCAAGTAGTTGGCATATGTGTATAATAAATTTAGACCTCTGAAATTCGAGTAGCAAACTGAGTATGTGAATTGTATAAACTGATTGGGTTTTCCACTATTTGTATTTTTTATATTTCTCAGACACTGAGGCATCTAATAAAATGTACTAAGTTATTTCTGCTCAGTTATACATTCAAAAAGGAAATGTGTATATTAAGTAGATTTTATAATGTAAAGATATGTGTTAACATGTTTGACTTACAGCGTAATGCATATTTCAGAAATGTGTGATATGGTTTAAACAGCAAAAACAAATTTTTATTAATAAATACAAAAACAGGAAAATAGCTAACAATTACTAAGTACTCTCTATCGTCTAGGTACATTTTTAACTTTTTATATTTATTTAGTGGTTATAAGAACTTTCTGAGTGAGGTAATACTATTATTTGCATATTACAAATAAGAAAACTGAGATACAGAGTTTTAAGTTATTTGCCTCAAACCACAGTTTGCAAGCGATGGAGCCAGAATTCAAACTCACGAAGTCCAATGGAGGAATTCCACTCTGAGTGAATTGTAACTATGATGTTCTGTCACTTCTCTTACACAGATTAAATAGTTTATGTTTACATATATTTTTAATGTGTATTTATTTATTTTTGAGAGAGAGGGAGAGCACAAGTAGGGGAGGGGCAGAGAGACAGGGAGAGAGAGAGAATCCCAAGCAGGCACCAGCACAGAGCCCAATGCAGGGCTGAATCCCATAGCACACAAGATCATGACCTGAGCTGAAACCAAGAATGAGATGCTTAGCCAAACTGAGCCACACAGGTGCCCCAATATTTTATTTAATTTTAACTTTTTAAAAGTAGGTTTCATGCCCAGTGTAGAGCCCAATGTGGGGCTTGAACTCAAGACCCTGAGATCAACACCTGAGCTAAGATCAAGAATCAGATGCTTAACTGACTGAGCCACCTAGGCACCCCTACATTTTGAAAAGTGTAAGAATCAGTTGGAAAAGACTAAAAGGTCTTATTACTTCTCTTTACAAAGGGTCCTCTTTTTTTCCCCTCTTTTCTCCTTTTTTTTAATGAACATATAATGCAGTTGTTACTTCTTATTTGCCTTTAAAGTTTTTTTATATATTTTAATCACTTTAGGTCAACTGCATTAAATGTATTATACACGTCACAAAAATCACTAAATTTATTTTTCATTTTTTTATGCTTTCTCTCAGAAATAAGTGAAATTAAAAGATAAAAATTTTCCCAAGTTAGGGTAGAAAAGTAAGGCTTTCTTGGTGACATAAATTGTTTAAGCAAAAGCACAGAAATGAATACAAATATAGAGATAAAGACAGAAGGAGTTGAGATGTGATGATGGAGAAAGGTTACTTCCTGGACTGAAAAGTCCAGACCAGAGAAAAATAGACTTAAAAAAAATGTTTTATTTGGATCAATATTCAGGATTTATCTTTTGGTATTCTGTTATCAAGATCTTAATTCCCACACAGAAACTAGCTCATACAAGAAAGCCAAGAAAAACTAATCTGGTTTATAGTTTTGAAATAGTTTCAACAAACTTGAGAATACAGATGGCACCTAATTTTTCAGTTATATTTTAATTTATTGGGCTTTTCCTTGGATATAATAACTCCATTCTAAAAAGTAAAATGAGAATGGCTGTCACTGAATTTGACAGTCATTGACAAAATAAATCCATTCACAGGCAGGGTGTTCTACAAATACAGCCAGCAAAGACCATGCAGAACTCTGTACTGAACATACCCAGATTTTAATTAACCTCAAGGATGAGTTTTGTCTCTTTTCTTTACTTTTTCAAGTGTAGTCTCCGTACAGAGTTGGCCAAAGGGATGGTATTTAGTGTGTTTTCAGCCAAATTATATGTCTCAACTTCTCATTATTTTAAATCTTCTGAAGAGTTTCTTAAAATAAAACAACTTTTATTCATTCATTCGTAGTAAATAATCTTTTTGATTGACAGAGATGGAGAGCATCAAGTACTAGTACTAATTTTTTGAGCTACACAATTATACAAAGCTTCTAGAAAGGAAACATAAATAAAATGTTTTAATTAGTTGTGTTAATTATGAATAACACAACTAGATATTAAGCCTCAAAAAATGGAGGTAAATGATAATTTCTATAGAGCAGTGGTTCTCAACCTGAGATTATTATATGCCCTGTAGGAGTCGTTTGGCAATGCTGGGACAGAGTTCTGATGATCACAACCGTGGGGTGGGTGTGGGAGACGCTGCTGACATCTAGTGGGTACAGGTCAGGGATGATGCTACATATCCAGCAATGACCAAGACAAGCCCTAAAGAATCATCTGGCGCAAAAGATTAATAGTGCCAAGGATGAGAAACACTCCTATGGAGGATTGCAATGGAAACTGGCACTTTTTAGATATTATTATGCATAAGCCTGGGTGGATTAGGTTTTTATGATGCTGGTGACTATTTCATAGGTCATCTAATTATTTGAAGATAGCAGTCCTGTTTCTTAATACATCTACATATATTAAGTAGTGTTACAGAAAATAACCCATTTCTAATTAAACTGTTTTTGTGAAATGTCATACATTTTGTGTTTCAAGTGTTTTAAAGAACTAATTTCCTTTTTTTAATATTTACTTATATTTTTGAGAGAGAGAACATGAGCAGAAGGAGGGGCAGAGAGAAAGGAGTGAGAATCCAATGCAGTCTCCAGGCTGAGAGTGGGGAGCTTGATGCAGGGTTCAATCCACAAACCGTGAGATTATAACCTGAGGTGAATTCAAGAGTTGGACGTTCAACCAACCAAGCCACCCAGGAGCCCCAAAGAAGTAACTTCTTTTTTTTAATTATTTTTATTTTTTTAATGTTTATTTATTTTTGAGACAGAGAGAGACAGAGCGTGAACAGGGGAGGGGCAGAGAGAGAGGGAGACACAGAATCTGAAGCAGGCTCCAGACTGAGCTGTCAGCACAGAGCTAATGTGCGGCTCGAACTCACAGACTGTGAGATCATGACCTGAGGTGAAGTCAGAGGCTTAACCGACTGAGCCACCCAGGTGCCCCAGAAGTAACTTCTTAATGCAGCACATAAAATATATTAAGGCCAACATTTGTTTGTTTACATGTTTTTATAACAATAAATTCTTGAAATGTTTTATTTCCTTTTACTGAAATGGAACTTGTTAAATTACTCTTTAAATTTAAAAACTGACTGTGTTTTCTCAAATTGGAGCACTAAATTTTCAAACTCATTTGTTTAACAGTATTTGTGGAAAACAATAATAAAGCTCTAAATATTTATGAATTATTAAAAGCAAATGTAATTAACCCCTATAAATATCTCAAATGAATCATACTTTCTCCTATACGCTTAACAGAATGTGAAACTAACTTAGATTTCTGTTTTCTCCTTTGAGAACTGCCTTTATAAATATTACCAGCAGAGCGGAGGAAATACAGATCCTCAGGATATATATGTAAGAACAACTAGCACCGATTCCTTGACTGACATCTAATCCTTACAGGTATCTGCTGAAACAATCAAATCGGCTGTCTAGTTAGACACTGTAAAGGGAATACTACCTAAGGTAGTGTCAATAAAAGCTACAGCAGTGTTCTTGCAGTATTTAGTATTTCCCTTGGATTTAGAGCTGATTTCAAATTGTAGAAGTGAGGTAGTAACAGAAGAGATTTGGAGACAGATTGGATTTGACTTTTAATTCAAATTAACATCTCTGTATCTGTGTGTCGCTCTCATCATCTAATCCCCACCTAACTGGACCTTGTCCTGGCTCTGATCAGACCAAGAACCCCCAGTGGAAACCTCCATCTTTCATTGAACATAATGTGGATTATATGGAAGATTTTGTGGTAAAATACAGGAGAAAGAGATATTACACTCATGTTCCAAAGCAAAACTTCCCCTTAAAATTCCACTCGATACCTGCTCCCTTCAGTAGCTGCCCCACATGGTGGCCTCTCTTCTCTTATACAGATTCTGACTTCAGAGACTTCCTCCGCACAATAGCTCTGGCTCTGCTCCCAAACCTCATGCCTTCCTACCTACTTTCCTTTAACTCTCCCCACCATTTTGCTTTGTTGAACAATTTTTCTTCCCTCCATCCTCTCTGATTTTTGTTTTCTTTTTACTTTCCAGTCGCCCTCTGTAGAAGTGGAAAAGGCTGAATTTTCTCCCTTAAATATAATGAGAGACAACAGTACCTACCTCAATGGGCCTAAGAATCTAGCCTGTGAAATCAAAGGCCTAAGAATCTAGCACATTTACTGTTGTATATTTAAACACTCAATCCATGTTAGTAAATTGCTTGTTCCTTGCTTCCTTACAGAAATGCAAATTTTAAATTTCTCGGGGAAGATGAAGACATAAAACACCCCATGAAGACCTAACAAAAAAGAACTCATCATTGTCTTAGAGGTAAAGATAGAACACTTATGTCAAACTCCAAGGACAGTCTCTCTAGATATTATAAGCTAAACATTGTCAGAATTCTTCATAACTAAAGGTTATAAATTCTACGTTGAGATGGCAATCACTAAAATAACCAAGCCCACAGAGATGAGCAATGGCATCTTGCCAAAGCAAATATTATATACAAAAAAAAAAAAAAAGGAAAAAAAATCATGTTCCTCATCAAAATGAGTAATGAAAAGCTCAAAACAACCTATGTAAATTCTCGGAAAATGAAACTCGATTAAAAATTTACTGTTGATATTTTACTTCACATTGGTGCCTCTCATGGAGACTATGAGATTCTATCATGTTTTGACAGGATTAAACACTTAAGGTTTAAATGGATCCATACTTTCCCGTACATTTTAAAGTATAAAAGTTTTTTTAAGTAATGCATTTTATTACAACTTTGTAAATGAGTATACATTCCTCTAAAGTAGGAATATTCTTTCCATTTTTAGGAAAATGTTTAAGCTGAATGCTGTATCACAGTATTATTACTAATTCCCATTTTTTTCAAAAAAAAACTTTAATGCTTATTTGTTTTTGAGAGAGAGACAGAGAGAGAGAGAGAGAGAGACAGAGAGAGAGAGAGAGAGTAAGTGGGGGAGAGGCAGAGAGTATGGTAGTCACAGAAGCCGAGGCCGGCTCCAGGCTATGAGCTGTCAGCACTGAGCCCCCACGCAGCCGAACTCAAAGAACTGCAAGATTATGACCTGAACTGAAGTCAGGACAATTACCTGACAGAGCCACCCAGGCGCCCCAATGCCCATTCTTAAGTAAATTAATTCACTTCAAACATTAAGCACTTAACTTCTAAAAACAAGTATGATCTACCTTATCTAAATAAAAGCTTTTCTGAAAGTTTATTCCTTCTTGAGTTATGTAAAAGTAGCTCATAAATAAAGAATATATCACAGCATTTATTACTCATGGTATTTCCCTGTTCTTTGCCTAATTCGTCTTTTGAAACAATCTTATACACAATGTATATTCATTTATTTAAATTAATTCTGCTTTGCATTTACAGTAATTTACTCCTGTCTAGTCAGTATCAAAGGATCATGACATACTAATAAACAAACAAATGATTACCCACTCATGTTCATGCTATACCAGAAGATCTAGTTTATGATTTAGGAGACGATATTAATGTTTTGTAATCCAACACTTTACTTTGTTACTTACACTCTCTCTTGATTATTCTTCTACCTGTCTACTTTCTAATTTCCTTTATCAACCTTTCTTTCTTTCTTTAACACCTTGGTGCAAAGTTGTATCTTGGGAGTCTTGGCCCTACACATCTTTCCTTGAGGGATCTCACTCATATCTTTGCATTCCACTGTTAATCAGTTGAAAATGCATCTTCAACTTACCTCAGCCCATTATTCTCACCTGACATCCAAGCCTACAGAGTCAACTATTAACTAGGGATCTTCATCTAGGTATCCTACAGATACCGTAAGTGAAATGCTCTCTTTCCTCCCCTGATTAACCTACTTGGAGCTTCCTAGCCTGCATCGTAGGGGTACAAGCAACTTCTTTTTCCGCAATGGGTAAATGAGTGAGATGAAATAAATAAATATGTGAATTAATGAGTTAATTCTTTAGAAGATATCTTGGACTTCTGTGCAGAATACTTCCCTTACTGTCTTTGATAAAAATCTTTTTTCATTTTCTCTCATCATAGAAATTCTGACAAAGACTAACTTAAGACTGATCTTGAGAATATTCATCTCTAGCTACCATGAGTCACCCTACTCTGATCTACCCTCTTTAAGGTCAGTCTCACACAGCCTATCACATATTTATAATATGCTTGTTGTTCTCTGTTTTTGGTAATGTTAATATGCCCAGATGTTTGGTATGCTAACACTACCTAGGATGTGGACTAACTGAGAAGGACTAGGCTTCTCCTTTCTTATAAAACATTCATAGCACAATGCTGACAAAAAATTTTTGGAACACACAGATCACATACTTACCAAATCATTAACAGGCATTTAGCGTACCTTTACTAAGTGCCCAGCACTGTTTACATTGGTAAAAAACATTAACATATTTATTATGCTAATTGCTACCTATGGGGAGATATAAAGATGGATGGCACGATGCAGGCATTAACCAATCATTGTCAAAATGAATTTTAATGTTTACTCATTTAGTTTTCGTATTTTCATCTTAAACAACCTCTGAGTTTGAAATGTAAGCACTCTCTAATATTTTTTGCTACAACTTCTGTCATCAATATGGCACTTTGCCCAAAATAAAGCTATCATTGAGACAGACCTGAGAGTCTCAAGAACATTAATGCCCCTAAGCTCTTTGTGAAGCAAAGGGGAAAATGGTGATTCATGAGATCTAAAAATAAATATGAGTTTATAAAGGATGAAAGATTGAACACCGTAATATAAGAATTTATCATATATTCATCTGTCCATATTGTTCATTATATAACTATGCTACCTTTAGAGTACATCTATTTCTCCAATGAAATGCTGACTCTCAATAAGAAAATAGAACAGGGATAGCAGGTACAGCATAGAGATAGAGATAGAGATAGAGATAGAGATAGAGATAGAGATATGTATATATAGATATATAGCCATATAGATATATAGCCACATATAGCCATATATAGAGAGAGATATGTCCATATATCTGTATATACATATGTGTATATAGATATATATGGATATATATGGATATATATGGATATATATGGATATATATGGATATATATGGATATATATGGATATATATATCTATATACACATATGTATATACAGATATATGGACATATCTCTCTCTATATATGGATATATATAATATACCACTAAGCACAGACCTCCCAACACTCAAACAGTCATAAATAAAGGATTACAATAGCATCCTATTGAGCTCAGGGGCAGTCTCAGAATCTCTCTCCACACAGCACTAGAGGCAAATACTACCAACTGATTAATTTTAGCATAGGTAATGAAACCTATTTATCACCTGCTCTGGAATAAGTATTTACTGAAAGATCCCAACAAAGTTTCTGTCTTATATTATGTTATGCTTCAAATGCCTAGGACAGCTCCTGATTTATGGTAGATACTAAATAAATATTAGTAAGTTTATTCGATACTAAATAAATATTCTTTATATATACGTGTGTACACAGGCTTTAAGTGACAAGTAAATCCACAACAATTTATAGTTAATTCTGAGTTCCATTATTTCTAGACAGTTACCCTTACAGTCCAAAACTACAGAGTCATTTCTGAAAGTCTCTGAACTGAATGAAAATTGTTTATCATTTGGTTTCTTTAAAGAAATATAACTGGTAGAATCTGGTAATGACATTACCTATGTATTCTATTAGTAACTTATATGTAAAATATTCCATACGTAGTTAGTACAAAAATAGGGAATGGGAGAAGATATTTGCAAATGATATATCTAGTAAGGGGTTAATACCTAAAATGAAGAACTTCAACAACTCAGTGCCAAAAAACTCAAATAATCTGATTAAAAATGGGCAGAGGGCCCGAATAGATGTTTTTCCAATGAAGACATACAGGGGGGCCTGAGTGGCTCAGACGGTTAAGTGTCTGACTTCGGCTCAGGTCATTAACTCATGGTTCCTGGGTTCGAGCCCTGCATTGGGCTCTGTGCTGACAGCTCATAGCCTGGAGCCTATTTGAGATTCTGTGTCTCCCTCTCACACTGCCTGTCCCTCACTCATGCTCTGTGTCTGTCTCTCTCAAAAATAAAGAAACATTAAAGGAAAAAAAAAACAAAAAAGACATACAAATGGCCAACAGATACATGAAAAGATGCTCAACTTCACTCATCATCAGGGAAATGTAAATCAAAACCACAATGAGATACCACCCCACAC
The DNA here is from genome assembly GCF_018350175.1 of Felis catus. Lineage (NCBI taxonomy): Eukaryota > Metazoa > Chordata > Mammalia > Carnivora > Felidae > Felis > Felis catus. Next base: position 107,859,468 of record NC_058369.1, read on the forward strand.
CTGTTACAATGGCTGAAATAAAAAAGATAAGAAATGACAAGTGTTGGTGAGGATGGGGAGACAAGGAGACCACTGTGAACTACTGGTGGAAAGGTAAATTGGTGCAACTATAGTGGAAAACAGTGTGAAGTTTCCTCAAAAATTAAAAATAGAAATACCATGTGAACCACTATACCACTACTGGGTATTTACCCAAAGAAAATGGAAACACTAACTTGAAAAGGTATATGCAGTCTTATGTTTATTGCAGCATTATTTACAATAGTCAAGATATGGAAACAACATATATTTCCATCCATAAAACAATGGATAAAGAAGATGTGGTATATGTATATACAATGGGACATTATTCAACCATAAAAGAGAATAAAATCTTGCCATGTACAGCAACACAGATGTACCTAGAAGGTATTGTGTTAAGTGAAAAAAAATAAGAGAAAGACCAATACTATATGATTTTACTTATATCTGGCATCTAAAGGAAAACAAAGCAAATGAACAAACAAAAAAGCAGAATCAGACCCATAAATACAGAGAACAGAATGGTGGTCTCCAGAGGGGAAGGAGTTGGGGGATGGGCAAAATGGATGAAGGAAACCGGAAAATACAGCCTTCCAGTTATGGAATGAAAAAGTCATGGAGATAAAAGGTACAACATAGGGAATGTAGTCAACGGCATTATAATAGATGATAGGTACACTGTGGTGAGAATGGCATAATGTATAGAGATGATGAATCACTGTTATACACCTAAAAACAATGTAATACTGTATGTCACCAATACTTCTATTTAAAAAAAGACATTTGTTTCCTTTAAAGAAAATCTAATTGGTAGAGTTCAGTAATGGCACTATTTATGTATTCTACAGTAACTTATTTGTAACATATTACATAGACAGTCATTACAAAAATATGGAACAATAATTTTATTAATCAAAATACAAAAACAGTAGAATGAATTCCTAAAGAATGAAATGAAAATATTCAGTAGTGATTTTTAAACATTTTTAATGGATTGAATAGGACTAACTTCTTGAAACTGTTTTTTTCTTTTTTGGAGTTTTCTAAAATATAGGACAAATGTTGGGCTTGAACTCCCAACTCCTAGATCAAAAGTCACAAGCTCTACCAACCCCAATTTCTAAACATTATTAGAAACAGTACTCTTTCTTTGAATAATATTCTATTAGTCCAGCCAATGTATCAGAGGTTGAATTTTTCTAATTGAAGATGAACAGGTAGGGGTACTCAGTTAATCCTGCGGTAGCACTTAAACGCACGCACACACACACACACACACACACACACGCACACACACACACACACACACACACACTCACACACACACACACACACACACACACACAAACTAATCACAAAGTTTGACCTCAGAAAATTAGGACCTGAGTTTCTGTGATCTATCACAGAGTCTTTAGTTGTCTCATCCAGTTTCTTTTTTCAGGATTTATTGAATTCATAGATCATTTCAGTAGAAATAAATTTACTATAATGCAGTTTTTGTGGAGGCAAATTAGTTGACATAGTTTAGCACTGGAAACAGCACAGAGTTTCCACATTTCAAATTAAATCCATGTTGGTAAATACTATAAATATATATTGCTCTTATTCATTTATATGAATATAGGAGATGTACTTAATCCATGAGAATGTCAATTATTTTATCTACAAAGTCTCACCATGAAATTATGAGGAAAAAATGCTATGCTACTTTATAGTACAGTAAATAAGATGCTATTAAGATATCATACTAAATAATAATACAAAATATATAATACTACATATACATGACAAAAATGGAGGAGTATTGATACAAATGATTAAAGTCAACTGAAATACTGCTTTTTTAAATTGTTACTGAAAAAAGCAGCAATTGCAGCAAAATCCTTTGTATCCTGAGCTTCAAAGCATTATTCAAAATCAATCCCCCCACACAGATTTATTATTAGATATAATATCAAGTCTTAGATTGCACAGTCCCCTGTATGTAAATTTTCAGGTTGTTTCTCGCAAGTAAGTAGGAGAAAAAAAGAACTTTATAATATCTTCCCTTCCTAAACCTTTTTTTTTTTCATCTTGCTAGCTTAATGAAAAATCAGATTTTCTTCTGTGTTAAAAAATAATACCTGTTTTCTAGAGAGGAGTTTGGTGTATCATTAAGAAGTTAAGTAGATATAATGGAGTTAAGATGAATTTCCTTGAAAGTCAGGGACAGAACACAAAGAATAATATAATTCAATAACAGTTGACCAACATCCTATCAAAAGAAATGTTTGTGGAGAAAGGAAGCAGCCACTACAAGCCACAGACAAAATAAATATCATTCCTCTAAAACTATTTGTCATCTAGGACCATCTATTCTTTTCAAACACCCTCAATGAATGCCAAATGTTACTTCTTTTACTTCATAACCAAAATGCTGCTTCCCATATTTGCTTATAGCTTAAAATCTAGGAAAACAATCAACGTTCACTTTTTAGAAGTTATCATGCTTTTAAAAAAATCAAACCATATAGATGATTTAACACTTTAGTCTGAAATATACCAATTTGTACGCCTCTGTAAAATGTTTTTGCTAATTGTAAGTTGTTATAATGTCTTATGCTTGCCTAATTATTTAGCTAGTTATAAAAATAAATTATGAGAAACTATCAAGACCACTTAATCTTGCTGCTCAATAATTGTCAGTAAAGATCATTATGAAATTTTCATGAATCTGTGCATACATGCTAAATATCTTAGATTTGTATGTGTGTATATTTGTACGTGTATGCACATGCACACATGATCTTATCTCAAAATGACCAGTATTGGGCAAAAGAAACTATCTTTTCTAACACACTATTGTGCATCATTTGAGTAAATAACAAGACTCCTAACTATCAGGTCTACATCTTTGCCTTGAATTCTAAGAGCAAAGCTAGAACTCAACCAACTTTCCTGAACTGTTTTTCTTTTGTTTCTTAGGTTTTAATGTTTATTTAGTATTAGCACTATCATATCAGTTCTACATTGTTGTTGTTATTATAAATCACAACTTATTCAACTCAATATAACTTAGCTGCCTTTCTGGGCTTGTTCTTTTTTTTTTTTTTTTTTTTTTTTTCCTGCACAACTGATATTCGACCCTAATCATAAGATGCTCTCTCTATTGCCATTCACTGACACAGCATATCTCCTCAGCTAGCTAGGCTACTATTTTATCTACCTATCTATCTATCTACTATCTATCATCTTTTAAAATTCACTGCTGTAGTACATTCAGTATAAATGTCTGTAATCTAGTGGATGACATCATAAATAAAAACTCAACCTATATGTCAAACTACTTATAAACTGTATGTAATTTTTAAAAAAATTTTTAATATTTACTTTTGAGAGAGAGAGAGCACGCGAGCGAGTGAGCAGGGGAATGCAAGAGAGAAAGGGAGACACAGAATTTGAGGCAGGATCCAGGCTCTGAGCTGTCAGCACAAAGCGCCAAACAGGTCTCAAACTCAAAAACCGTGAGATCATGACCTGAGCCGAGGTCGGACACTCAACCGAGTCACCCATGCACCCCATAAACTGTATGTTATTTAATTCAGATTACTAACAACCACCAAATTCTGTTTTCAGGGGGAAAAAATTACTCAATGTCTACAATTTCAATCTCCCTGTGCTACTTATGTGCTTACAACTATGCTTAGTTCTGGGAAGATAATTACAAAGACATTAATATTTTTAGACTTGCATGTGACAAAAATTAAAGGACTTATATGATCATGGTTCATTAAGACTTTTTTTCTCATGTAACAATATCAGGGAGGTAGGGGAAGTTTCGTAACTATGTACCACACATTGTCACTGGAATCTCTGAAATTTCACGTGTATAATTTACCTTTTACAATATTACTGCTGAAATTCAGTCAAAGTTTTGGTCTCATTATTACTGAAATATTCATTTGAAACAATCCGTTTGGGGCACTAACTCTGGGATTGCATTTCCCTCACCCTTGCCCACAACTTGTGCAGCTTCGTATGACAGTAGTTTATAACTTACATATACTTTTGTTTTGCTTTGGAGTATTCCCCATAAAACCAAGTTTGTGATAGATGCTTAATGAATATTTATTTACTAAGGTAACTTCACATTTTTTAAAATAATTTTTTTAATGTTGATTTATTTTTGACAAGGAGACAGAGCATCAGTGGAGGAGGGGAAGAGAGAGACAGAGACACAGAATCCCAAGCAGACTCCAGGCTCTGAGACACGAGGGCCTCGAACTCCAGAACTGTGAGATCCTGACCTGAGCGTAAGTCCGACGCTTGACCCATTGAGCCACCCAGGTGCTCCAGCTAACTTCACATTTTAAATTTTTTTCCAAATTATTTCCAAGAAATAAATAAATAACTCTCCATAGTGCTGAGTTGTACAAACAGTAGGCCCTTGAAGCATTAGAAAATATGCTGACTGGTTTCTGGAGAAAATCATATACAGGAGAATTCAATCACACCCCTAGCTTTGAGGACTGATTATCATTTTATGACTTTTTGTGTCTCTAGTACCTAGTTTATATGACTATGTACTCAAAAAGGAATCCACATTTGTGCTTTACAGAAGGGCAAGAATAAATTTTTCATTTTTCTTACTTTATGGTGACTTTGGGAATGCCCCGTAAGAAGGGGAAAAGCACATAATATTTAATCCGTGAAATATACACACATACAAATACAGTCTGTCAACAAAATTTCCTTGTGTCTGAGCCTTTCACATATAATCTATACATCAAGCTAACCAGAAAAAAAAATCATGCCAATAATAATTCAGCAATTAACACTTTCACCCCTTATTTCATCTACATTCATAATGGTGATGTGCAGTAAAACTCTTACCATTTGCTCCATCTTTGTCTTTTCCAATTGCACTAATGTCCCTTCAGTGAAACTCTAAAAGAATGTCAGATTTAGAGAAGTTATATGACTATGCTCTTTACTGCCTAATTTGCAAGTTGGTGATAAGTCCCTACAAACTACATTTTTATCAGATACAAAAAATTGAAAAACATAGATATGTAATGTTTATACCATGTGATCTATTAAAATGTCTCACAAACTAACTTTGCTTTCCTCCTATTGAATTTATTATGAATCTTGCATAGGTGTTAGTTTATGGACTGTAAAAATATGCCCCAGGCCATTCTACTTTGTATCAAAAGCCAACAACATCTATTTAAATGCCACCAGCAAAATGAATGCTACAGCTTTATAAATTGTTACATTTCAGTTCTCAAAACCCCATGCTTTTAGTTGATAAGAATCAATGATAAACTCCTGGCCTCATGTTCTAGACAGAACAAAATATCATACAGATTCCTGATGTATTGTATTGTTAAAGAAGTAATGTGTATCAAGACACATCACAATTCAAGGTAGTGTAACTCTTCCCAAATTACGACAAACAAAAATGATCTGTATTTTAATGCTTTTCAAAATATTCATGACCTGGCGTAAAGGATATCCTGTTTAGATACCTGATTTGTTTCTGTTAGCTAGGCAAGTCTAATTTTGAAACAATTTAATATGGCAAAATTCCACTCTGTATTCAGTAAAGGAATGCCCTTAAATATATCACTTGAAAGAGATAGACTGTTTTTATTGCTTCAGTTGGGAGTTTGCTCCCTAAATATAAAACACTTAACTCTTCTTCCAAGCTATTTGGATGTTTTATACTTTATCTTGTCAGAACCTCCTTGCAGTCTATCTAAATATTTATGCCTTTGGAAGGTTCTAATCCAAGTGGCCAAAACTTTTTTCTTTCCTACCTGAAATCACCTAGGGCTATCAAGTCCGAAGAATATGCCTATGATTCTAAATATGTATGTTAGTAAACAAACTTGTGAAACTCTTTTCTTTTATTGAACAAAAACCTTCATAGTGGCAGCTCCTACAGCTAGGAAGAAAAATCAAGAAGGAGCATTAATTTTCTCCATGGTAAGTTAACCTTACGTTGAAATTATCTTATCCCATAAGATATTTGTGTGACAAGTTGAAATTCTTTTAATGTGAAATAATCCAGATGCTTTCATGTAACTAATAAATGACAAATGAACGCATGATCCTTCTTTTCTCTCATAACAGAATTCTAGTTTTACAAATTTTATATACTCAATATTTAGCTAGCTCATTTTGCACAGCACACTCAAAAGCTTCATTTAGCAACTCTGAGAGTCATAAGGCATCAACTTGGTTTCTATTTAACTGGGGGACCTAAATTTTATTGAAGGAACAAAGTGGCAATTTTAGAGAAATGACATTTAAACTGAATCAGCTAGGGTACAGGAAAGGTGGTTCTAGACAGGGAATATGGTGGTGAGTGGGGAGGCTTTAAGGTAAGAAAGAATTTTAACTTTGCAAAATAAACTAAAAGCTGGATGTTGTTTCTAGATGCAGCTAAGGAGTGGTAGAGTTGCCCAAGTTCAAGTTGGAGCAGTAAGAACTAAACCCCAAGAGACTTACAGATGGGGGTAAGAGATTTGGATTGCATTCTAACTCCATAATAAGCCCTTTGAGAGATTTTGAGCATATGGACAGTTATAATATGGTATACTAATGTACTTATATGTATAACAGTAAAATTAATGTTCTTTTTAACAAAATGGTGCAGCATCAAAATTGTCAATGTCTTTAGGATCCTTATCTTAATCCCATAACCTATACTACCCACTGGTAACGCTTTGTGTATAACTTCTCTCTGCTTATACAACCTCTTTGTATACAGAGAATATTACTTTGCTATTACTTTTTATTTTTTAAAGATATGATCATATGCTACACCTTCTATAATTTAATGAGTTTAAAATAGAATAGGCATACAGGCAATTATAACTCATTCTTTATGATAGCCAGAGAATTACACAATAAGGAAGTATAATTTACTTAATCATATCCTTAATAATGTTAATTTGCTATTATTTCTCCAGTTGTATGCTATAATATATTACATATAATTATATATATGCTATAATACATTATATATATATATATATATATATATATATATATATATATATAATGTTGCAATAAAAATAATCGCACCATGTATCTTTATACTCCAGCATTTTTACTTCATTGAATAAATAAACAATAATGATGTTGTAAGGTAAAAAATGATGGGGAATTTGGATTTTAATAAGTCATAGCAAAATGCTTTCAAAATATTCCACAGCATTTACAGAACTGCTGATAGTTTATAAGAGAGCAATTTCTTTACAGCCTTGTCAATACTGGATACCATTAAATGCTTTTAAATGTTACCAATCTGATAGGCAAACTTTGGATTATATGGCTGTGAATGGTCATCGTTTCATTTCCGTGACAACTGAGATGGGGCATCTTTTCACAGGACTGCCCATTAGAATCGGTTCTATAAACTGATTGTTCTCATCCTGCTGATTTGCTTCTATGACTCTGAAATCTTTTTTAAAATAATTTTTTCTATATACTTGAACCCTGGAGGAGTTAACCTTTTACCATTTATATAAATAAAAAGTATTTTCTCTCAACAAATTGCTCACATTTGAATGTGACTAAAATATTTAGTTCATAAAGGTGTTTTTATTTTTTAAGTTTATTTATTTTGAGAGAGAGAGAAAGAAAGAGGAAGGGGCAGAGAGGGAGGGAGAATCCCAAGCAGGCTCTGCACTGTCAGCACAGAGCCTGATGTGGGGCTCGAACCTACAAACCACAAGATCATGACTTGAGCTGAAATCAAGTTGAATGCTTAACTGACTGAGCCACTCAGACACCCGCACTTTAAGTTTTTAAATAATAAAATTGGCAAAAGAACATTCTTGGTTTTCTAGAGAATATATTAAGGGTTAAGAGTGTGTGCAGAAAAATTAAGTCATAAACATGGCTCTGCATTTGGGAACAGAAATTACTAGGTGCCATTTCAGTACAGTAACTGGCTATTTGTGCATCAGACACACCCTAACTGGAGATTTTCTAATTTAAAAGATATTTTAAGGGGGTCACATATCTAGGGTCACGTATCTTTGTTCAACTTCCTACTTACTATTACTTTGAATATGTTGCAACTATATAAGAATAAAGGTTAACTTGTAGAACTGAGTGAAATGCCAATGATCATTCTCTGAAAAAATTGTATATTATGTTGTTGAAAAGAAATGACGTTAATGACTTTAATACCATAATCCAAATGTTATTATTTATTGCAGCTTTGGACCTTCGCCCCCCCCCCAGTTTTTTTCATTCAATTTTTTAAATGTGAAATCTACCCCAAATGTGGGGTTTGAACTCATGACCCCGAGATCAAGAGTCACATGTCCTACTGACTGAGCCAGCCAGGCGCCCCAACCACTTTAGTATCTTTTAGTAAATTCATTTCTTTATTCCTTTAACTAATCAGCTCTATAAATATCACATCTTCTAATTCTCTTTTGAATCATTCCTGACATGTTAATAGTTCCTTCATTAATTAATGAGTTGACTAAAATCTTTGAAATGTGTTCATTTTGTATTTTTATGAAAGCGATTTTTGTATTTGAGTAGAGTTGACACAAATGTTACATTTGTTTCAGGTGCAGAACATCATGATTTGACAATTTTATATTCTATGCTGTGCTCACCACTAGTCCAGCTACCAGTGTCATCATACAACGCCATTATAATACCATTGACTATATTCGTCATGCTGTGCCTTTTATTTCCATAACTTATTCATTCCATAGTTTATTTGCAAATTTAGCAGATGTTTCCTAAGCAAGAAACCTTGGTGGTCTCAAATGCAGTGATGAAAATCAACAGTAGTAGGTTTGGGAGGTAAAAAGAAACTAAATATGAGTATATTTGAGAGTATGAGGGAGAAAGAGGAATCACGGATGAGACGCAAGATGAAGAATGAAATGGGTAACAGAAAAGCTAGTCCACAAGAAGGGTGGAGTGCTGGACGGTCAGAGTATACACTAAGTTCCTAGATTCTACCTAAGGACCAAATCTTGCTCTCCCATAAGAACAGAGAGAAGGAGGGGTGGGCAGGATAGTTTTATTCACTGACAGGCAGTGCCGAATCCCGTTTTAAGGTTTGTACTTTTGTCATATGTATCTATACAAAATATGGGCCATGGCCACCTGAGAATTCAATAAAAGGTGATGGCTAAAGTTTTAAGAAGAATGGGAAGTTAAATGTCATTTTTGAGCCTATAAAAACAAGCTTTACGGAGGAAAAACAATGGACAAGATTGTTAGAGTGAAGTACTTAGTGTAACTGTGAATGGTATAAAGGTAGGGAGGAAAAACAATTGACAAGATTGTTAGAGTGAAGTACTTAGTGTAACTGTGAATGGTATAAAGGTAGGGAGGAAAAACAATGGACAAGATTGTTAGAGTGAAGTACTTAGTGTAACTGTGAATGGTATAAAGGTATCTTCCTAGGATACGTTTTCTCTTCTCCTCTTTGCCTAACTTCTCACTTTTCATCTTAGCTAAATTGTTACTTTGTTAGGGGAAGCTTCGGTTGCTCATCTATCCAAATCACAGCCCCGTGTAATAAACTCAGTTTTTAGCTCCTGTATATGGCACATGTTAAATTTGTATGTGTTAGATAAATAAATAAGTACAACAAAAAGGAATATATATTATATATAAGTAATTATATATAAAATTATATGCAATATTGTACTATCTTGTTGTACAAAAGGCTTGAAGTGGCCAAAAATACAGACATAAAATTGGGTTCAAGAGATAGAAAAAGGCAAGTGTCTCTCATATCAACAGACAGGCCAGTAACAAAATGAGGTGAGCCAAGTGGGCCTGGGAGGCCACACCCTCCCTCAGGGACAGGAGCAGCTCCTGCTTCAGCAGGCCTCTGCCTGGAGGGAGTACACATGCTCAGATACCCATAAATTATTTGTCAAAGAAGGAAAGAAATGCAGATTGCCTGACTTATAAATATCAGAAACTCAATGTTTTAGAAACCTCAGGTTTGGGGGCACCAGGTGGCTCAGTCAGTTAAGCCTCCAACTCTTGATCTCAGCTCAGGTCATGATCTCACAGTTCAAGGGATCAAGCCCTGTGTCAGGCTCTGCGCTAACAACTTAGAGCCTGCTTGGGATTCTCTCTCTCCCCTCTCTCTCTGCCCCTACCTTGCTCTCTTTCTCAAAAAATAAACTTAAAGAAACAAAGAAAGAAAAAAGAGAGAGGAAGGAAGGAAGGAAGGAAGGAAGGAAGGAAGGAAGGAAGAAAGAAAGAAAGAAAGAAAGAAAGAAAGAAAGAAAGAAAGAAAGAAAGAAAGAGAAAGAAAGACCTCAGGTTTGAATCTCTGGGGCTTTATGTCAAGCCATGGTTTTCTTTGGAGAGTGGGCATGACAAGAAAGGGACATCAGTGGGATGGCTGGGCATGTCCTGCATCTTGGTCTGTGCTGGTTACATGGGTCTGTGCAGTTTGTGAACATTTCACAAAACCATACATTTATTATTTGTGCCTTTCTTTTCAAACAAAAAGGTAATAAAAATATGTATGTAAATTGTTTGTCCTGTATTAACTGTCTGTCTACACCAAATATGAAGGCTTGATGAACTTAGGGAACATGCTTTTTTGCTCCCCTTTAGTACCTAGCACAGTGGTAATATTTGATTGGATGAATATTAATGAGAGCTAGTGTACAATAAACAAATACATAGTTAGAACACAAAACATGTAGATCCATGAAAAAAAATTTAATAAATTCAGATTTTGCCATTTCTTTAAGAAATATTTAAGATGGGAGTTCCTGGGTGGCTCGACTGGTTGAGCATATGACTCTTGATTTCAGCTCAGGTCATGATCTCATGGTTCGTGAGATCGAGCCCCACGATGGGCTCTGCACTGACAGTATGGAGCTTGCTTGGGATTCTTTCTCCTTCTCTCTCTGCCCCTCCCCCACTCATGCACAACATGCTCACTCTCTCTCAAAATAAGTAAATAAACTTTAAAAAAAGAGAAATATTTAAGATGGAAAAATACACACTCATACATATTCACACACAGATAGAGGTAGAAATCATAGAGGTAGGTAGAGATAAAGACAATCCTCACAGTTTTTGCAAGGAGTCTACACTCAAAGCCGTATTATTTACATTAACTACTGTCACTATTCACACTGCTGAACAAACTGGAGAGTCCCTTTCTGGAAATCTCTTATAAGAATAGGGACCTAAAACTAGAGGTTTACTTGACATTTTGCTCACAAAAATAGACTCAGTACCTCTGCAAACAATACTTAACTCTGTGATATCCAATTAAGACCCTAATGAATGCTTTAGTTGGATGAGGCAGTTATTAATTTATTGTCTTTTCATTTTTAGCCCTATTCTAAATCCAGTTATCCCTGACAAACAAATAAATCCATAGAACAAGACCACCAATTAAAAAACAGATGCTCCCATTACAATCCTGTCATCTCTTACAACTGAAGCAAACTTCTTGTTAATGTCATTATAGAAAATAGAGCAGAAACTTCCATTTGTGACAGAATTTCTTCCTAGGCCAGAGGACAACAAACTTTTCTCGTAAAGAACCAGAGAGTAACTATGTTAGGCTTTGTGAGCCAAAAGGTATCTGTTGCAACTACACAACTCTTCTAGTTGTAGTGCAAAAGCAGCCATAAGCAACATGTAATAAATTCCTTCAGCCATGTTCCAATAACTTTTTATGTACAAAAAATAGGCAGATTTGTACTTTAGGCAAATGTAGGAGAGTATTTCTTAAATACAATTATTTATTTCTCTTATATCATGATACCTTTTCTTGAACCAGAAGGAAACAGAACCATTTAACTATCAAGTTTTCCTCAGTAGTACATTACTGTAGGGAAAAACATTGTTCATCTTTGAATGATCATGGATTTTAGGTTATTCCGTATGTCCATAAAGCCCATAAATTATAAATAAAGTGGATATAAAGCCATGTCAGATTGACCTTCTCCCTTACCATAGCAAGTTTTCACACAGGTTTTTGAAAGGTCTGTACTTATTTTGCTCTGCTTTCCAAATGCGGAGATAAATATGTTCCCTGACAGCCTGACTCTTTCTGAGGCAGCACTCAATTTATCATTACTCTGGAGCACATTTTCCAAAACCTGACAAAAACATCCCTGAAAGCTTCGGAGGGGAAAAATAAACCCTCATCTCAGGCTGTGTAAGTTACAACCAAGTACAACGATGGATAAAGTAAGAATCAATCTTGATTCATGCTTTTGGGACATCCTAAAAAATGGCAGCTTGTAATCCAAAGGCCATGGCCCAGCAGAACCAGAGGCAATTAGGCAGGAAACAGAAAAGATATTAAATATTGTTTTTTATGTCACTTTTTTTTAATTTTAAAGAAGCCCATTATTAGAGATCTCTGAGTAAAACACTATTAAGCTGGTGCTCAGTTACCTCTCCTAAAACTGCTTCCTTCAAATTATGTGTAACTGAGAAAAACAAAACAAAACAAAACTAACGACTTGGAACATAAAAACAGGGCCCATGTTGCCAGAAGAGCTTGGTTAAATGCACTTAGAGTTCCTGAGAGCACTGAAAACACATTAGCCCTGACGGATTTAGTGGATTGCTGACTTGAAAGCTCTTGTCTTTAAGGAAAAGATCTGGGACAGGTAACTTGATGTTTCTTGATGAGGAGTAGAGCCAAAATCAGTCTACATGGGAAGGAAAACAAAAGAATATTCACAGGCAAATGAGGGAACTGCCCACCAACACTGGCAATCTTTTGTTCACTAATATTGCAAAAACTATAGACATTAGGCAAATAGCGTCCTAAAAATGGCCCTATACTCAAGGCCTACCCTGTAGAAGATGTAAGAAAGCTACATACCTAACTATATACAAGGAGCTGATAAGATAGGTGTCAAAAAAAAAAAAAAAATATTGGGTAACCGCACCTAGAACCAGGGACAGGGCAAGCTGGGAAAGACAGAAATGTTGCCTGGGGATAGAAAAGGGCTGGTACTTGAAGAGATGAACAAATTTAGACAGGAAGAAATTGCGTTGTGGGGAAAGGCTGCCAAGAGAGGAAGGAGAAAGCCTTCTAGGCAGAAGAATGCAAGTTGTATAAAACAGCACATCAGAGAAATAAAAGGCATGCTCACGAAGTGGTTAAATGTGCCTGCATACATACAGGGGGCTTGGTGGGAGGCTAACAGAATAATAATAGAAACTGCATTAATTGAGTGCTAGCTTTGTGCCAGGGACTGTGCTAAGAGAATTTAATGGATTTAGACTTTAAAACAACCATGTAAATGAGTTTCTATTTTTAATCCCATTTGAAAAATAGAAAATTGTGATTAACTCAGCCAAAACCACACAACTAGTAAGTACTAAACTCAGGATTTAAACCAGGCAGTTTCTAATTACTGAGTTCCACAGTGTGTCGGGGTAAGAAAAATCTACAGATTTCTTTTTTTTTCCTGAATTCCAAGCTAAAGTCAATCTACAGCTTATTTATAAGGAATAGGAAAGACACTGAATTATTTTAAGTAGGGACATGGGAAAAATCAGAATCTTAAATATGAAAATAGCTACTTAAAATTTTCAAAAAAGTATCAGACAAGGAATGATTTGGGGGAAAAAAAGACCACATAGCAGGTTAAGAGTACAGTGGAGTGAAATTAAAGAGTTTGAAATTGCATAGTATGGATAAAAATGGAAAAGGGCAAATGCGCGAGAGAACAGTCAAGAAAGATCATGAGTCTCCTGACATGGAAACTGAGAGGGTACTAGGAAGAAAAATCATTACAAGATGTTTGAGTCTGGGTTGATGAGAAAGAGAAATTTTGAAGGGATCAAGATGGACTCAGTTTTAATATTTTTGAGAACTCAGTGGGATATATAGATAGAAAAGTCTAATAGGCAGGTGAGAATGGCTCACAAGTCCCTCTAATCCAACATGCATAACCTAAATCCATTAAGGCCCACAAAAATAATGGCAAACCAATGGAGTTCTGCTCTAATTCTCTCCTAATTAATGCCAAGATACTGCCTCTCTACTGTGAATGCCAGAAGTTTAAGGGTCATGCTTGACTTCTCTACATTTCCTCATATACTCCTATCCAGACTGTTATAAGCACTACCAATTTCACTTCATAAATATCACTCAGATTTCTTTCTCTCCATTTTTACACCTTTACTGCTGTAATGCAAGCTACAATTTTGACTCACCTTAATTACTAAGATGGCCTGTTCGTGAGCTATCCAACTTCCATCTTGCTGACCTACCTATATACTCTATACACAGTACAGCTAGAGCAACTTTATCAAACGATAGATGATGTTGTCCACATATCCCCATCTCCCTCTAATCATTATGCCCAATGCTCTAGGGTTAAAGATAAAACAGTCTTGGGGCACCTGGGTAGCTGAGTCAGTTAAGTGTCTGACTCTTGATCTTGGCTGAGGTCATGATCTCACAGTTCATGAGATCTAGCCCCACATTGGCCTCTGTACTGACTGCATGGAGCATGCTTGGGATTTTCTCTCTCCCCCTCTCTCTGCCCCTCCACACCCCATGCCATGTGTGTAAACTCTTTCCTTCTCTCTCTTTAAAAGTAAATAAAGTTAAAAATTTTTGAAAAAAGGATAAAACAGTTTCATGCCATCATTAAACTCATACATACCCACGCCAACCTGTATGAACTTGCAATCTTCAAGTTTACCTTGCGGTCTTAGTCTTTTTACAAGCTTTTTTACTTTTGCCTTATTGTCTAATTATTACCAACTCATCTTTCTGACCTCAGTTTAAAATCATTTCTTCATGAAGCCTTTCAAACCCTCTTGATGAACTCAAATGATACTGTTATATTTGGGCCATTCATTTCAGGTGCAATTTCCCATTTATTGGTATTGTTATCTGACTGGTTTTCCCTCCATGGCAAACCAACAATTTTCACTTCAGTCTGCTTTGGTCTAACTTGTGCTCTACCATTCAACTGAAATTTCCCTTTTCAAGGTCAACAAAGACTGACTTTCCCAATCCTGTGGCTAACCTACCTGGTCCTCTTGCTTGTCCTCTCAGTAACAAGCCACGTATTTCAAGAGCTCTTTCTGACTGCAAACTTATTGAGCATCCAGAGAAATTCTCCTGGCTTTCTCCTGCTGCTCCTTCTTACTTTCTCCAAGGCTCATCATTGTATATTCCTCTCTCTCTACTCTGATTCCCTACATGATCACTCCTGGTCCTAGATCTATGCACAAATCTCACATTTTTGTCTCCGACAAGCAGGGGAGAAGAGCATAGGGGGAGACACACACGCACACACACACAAACACACACACACACACACACACACACACACACTCACACACACAGAGAACATTAAGCAAGCTCAATGTTCAGTGTAGAGTCTGAGGTGGTGCTAGATCCCACAACCCTGGGATCATGACCTGAGCCGAAATCAAGAGTCTGGCACTCAACAAACTGAGCCATCCAGGTGCCCCTCCAATAACTTCTTGAATTTCAGGCTTGTGTACCCAACTGCCTATTTAACAGCACCTATTAGATAATTTAAAGGCATTTCAAATGTAATATGTCCATGGAAGAATGGAACATATTTAATAAATCTAAAAATCGTACATTATTTTTTTTGAGAGAGAGAGAGAGAGAGAGCTAGGGTGGGGCAGAAGGAGAAAGACAGAGGGAGAGAGAGAGAGAGAGAGAGAGAGAGAGAGAGAATCTTAAGCAGGCTCTATGCCCAACTTAATGCCCCGTGCAGGGCTTGATCTCATGACCTTGAGATCATGACTGAAATCAAGAGTTGGATGCTTAACTGACTGAGCCACCCAGGTACCCCTAAAATAGTACATTATTAAAAATAGCACCCACTCTCTATCACTTCCTTTCCTCTTGCCCGGACTTACTTTTCATCATGGCACTTATATATAAAATGATATCAAGTACTTGTTATTTTCTATCTCTTCCAAGAAAACGTGTTTCCCCATGTACTGTTTTTACACTGCATTTCTAATGCCTAGAACAGAACCTGGCATCAGGTAGGTACTCAAAATATATTTACAAATCAAATAATAAATTATTATCAATCACTCACTAAACTATAAATTCACTAGGCACAAAAACTATGTACGTGTTTTATTAGCATTGTTTTCCAAGTACTTGGTAAATGGTAGTAAATGAATAGTTTTTGACTCACTGAATAAACAGAAGTAACATTCTAATAGTGCAGTCTTACCAATGACAAAGACTAAAGTTGCAACAATGAGTGAAGCTATCCAAGGTGGCAAATTCTGTAAAGAGGCTAAAGATAGCAAAAAAACTGATAAAAAGTAAATGCATTTGATAACCAGGAAATTGTTAATAAATTTAAAGGCCAATTTAAGTACAGGTATACATTGATAGCAAAGTATAATTCGCTACAGAATAAGTGGGAGGCACAGAGACAGATGCCCTAAGGGTAAACATGATATAGTAGATACTCTTCTTAACATCTGAGTTCCCTTCACTCCATATGCCAATGTTGAAATTTTCTGCACCATTATATCAACTAGGTATTCAATACCTATCTGTGTACCCTTAAAGAGTCTACTTCCCCATGGGGTACCTTAAATCTAAAAGAACTGGACATTTTATTTTTACCTCTGTGTGAATAAGGAGCCATATATCTGAAAGTTATAAGAGTAGGTCATTGCTTAGAACACAAAACATTGCTATGAAGTTAAGTTTCAAGGACAGCTACATGAGGGTAATGTTTGAGCCCTTTTATTTAGAAATTGAAATTGGGAAGAAAAACAAGTAAGAGCTGGTGACTGTAATATTTACTGGCCTGTTAGAATTTTTCTAAGTTAATGATTTTTAAAACATTTGATAAGACTACATAGATTGCACCTTGGCAAGTAATATACAGATAAAGAGGAACACCCTCCAACTGTGGAAGCCAGGAAGTGTTGATACTATGCAGGAAGTGGCCATGAATCTATGAGCCAGTCCAGTAAAACCATTTTTATCACCACTGACTCTAAGCTGGTAAGAATAAAAAAGCTGGTTCAGGTTCTAGAATTGGCAAGAATTAGGGCCATGACTCAACTACGTTCAGCTTTTGCTTTGATTCACAATTACACTGGCAAAGAATCCTTGCAAAGAATAAACACAAGATTAAGAATGTAAGTCAGTAGATGCTCCCTGAGGCTTTGTTTTATTCCACACAAAGGCAAAGCCAAAGTTCAATACTACCAGAATCCCATGCAGAGGGAGGAATCCTCCCAGTTAGCACAGTACAAGATGTAGGAATTTGGCCTTTTATAACCATCTGGTTGAGGGACCACAGCAACAATGAAAGGGCCAGTCCTCTTCCCTTCAGTGAGAGCCTTGCTGCACCACAGATGTATACATACTTCTGTGCTCTATTTCTTGTGCTTCATCAAACCAACAAAACTTTCAGTGCAACTGGCTTGGCTATGGCCTACCACAAGCCCTGTTAGAAAGTCTCCATGCCCTAAGTAGATGGGAGAGGAAGCTCATTTCACAAATCAGTACTCAGTTTAAGAAACAGAAATTCCTATTAGCTAAGAGAAAATGAGCATGCTTTGGGTAGCAAAAGGCCACCAATGTTTTGCTCATCATAAAAAACAAACAAAAACAAAAAGTTTTCACAGGTATCAATGAATCCTTTGTACTTAGTCTCTTGACACTCAAGCAGGAAGTACAAAGAAAAGAGTCCTGAAATAAGAACATAAAATTCCACCTCCAATCTACAAAAACAAAAAGCGTGGAATGAATGGAATCTGGACAATGTAACGCAAAGGGAAAGTTGACTTCCAATTTCTTCAAACCAGACCTATCAAAGTCATTTCTGCAAATTAAAAATTAAATTTTCATTTTTTTCCTGTTTGGCCTGGACAAAATATCATACACCAATACATTAACCTCTTTTATAATGTCTAGAATAAATAAAAAAGAGGGAAAAATCAAACATATAAAGTGTTACAATATATCAGCTTATCAGGATTTCCCCAATCATAAGCTCTAATAGAGTGTCCCTGCCTCAAAGTCATCTCTTTCCACACAGTTTTCATTTCCTTCTGAAGTTATACTTTTTACTATACCACAAATAAAATTAATTAGGGCACATACCATACTGTGTTCTAAGAAAAATGACTGAGTACTTTTTTTTTTTTAGGTCACAGCTAACCTTATTTATATTGCTTAAGTAAAACTATATAGAAAAGAAACACTGTATTAGAAATCCAAAAGCTATTCCAAGGCCAACCTATTCTATAATTTCTAGAGCTACACGTAAGTGAAAAACACACACTTGTAAAGTAGACTAGCATACTGCTGTGGATAAATTCACTTTTAGAGTAAGGTTTGATATAAATCATGTTTTCCCTCTTAAAAATGCCTTCATTCATTTTATTAGTTGATATTTAATTCTGTGGAAAGAATGGAGGGAAGAGAGGGCTATGGGAAAGTAAGAAACTGAGCAAGTGACCACCCTCTCATGAATTACACTCAGAAATCATGATAAAAATCTTCTGTGTTTATTCACACTTTTTTAAGTAAGTATTTCATGTGGCTGAGGAAAGTATTTTCTTTCTGTTGTCATTGGTACATCATCACTTAAATGGGACTCTGAGAAAGTTACATAGCAGTGGAGAAAGTAGACTAGATTATTTTCTATTCCTTCCACATGTGTGACCTCTTAGCCTACTGCTTACTTCCGTTAAGCCCTCAAAGTCTCAGTGTTTATTCTTGTCAGATACTGAAAATAACTCTGAACCTTCCACTTCATCCAGGTTGACAATCAAATGCTGATAATCAATTCATGAAATGTGTCACAAATAAAACAAGTGCCTAAATCTAACTTAAACAGTTAATATTGTAAAATAAAGTGCCAATTACTGAATTTGGTCAAATTAAGAATAATCTTATTCTCTCAAAACAGAATAACATGATTGAATATTACTTCCAGAATAAGCAAATGTATTTATTACTACTACTTACCAAGGGGAAAACGTGATAGAAGACAAGCACTTGATTAGAATAAAAAAAAAAACTTTATTGAAAAATGGACAGTATATTTCAGAGAACAGAGATGGTCGCTTAGCATTCTAACAGAGTAAACTGAAAGATAAAAACATTGTTGACTGAGGGAAATGCTTTATGAGACAATCCATCACCCTCAATCAAAAAGGAGGCATTTTCAAAATTCACTTATTTATTCAGTGTTACTCTGTTTTTGTTTTCTGTTTTTTGGGTTTTTTTTTTGGTACCTGTTTTGTACCAGCTACTGTTGTAATCACAGACAAAGAATGAGAGACACAATGAGAGTGCAAGTAAGGTAGAAAAGGAGCACTGACAGAAAGGATATTTTAAGCAGCTTAATGTCAAAAAACATTGGATTGGAAGAGAATACTGTGGCAATATATATTCTTGCAAGGATAAAGAGGGGACAAATTATGAAACTATCTAAAAGCTATGGTATAGGGGGTTGGTGGAGACAGTGGGGAGGAAGGTTGATTTATTTATGGAAATTGATAATTTTTAATTAAAATCTAAAATTTTTAAAAATGTTTAAATATCAATACCAAAAATAAAAGTAAACAGCACAAAGAGGAAGAGGGTAATAACATTTAAGTCTTTTCTTAAGGAATTACCAAGTACATGTGTGGCAGAGTTTTATGAGACATCTGTTGCAGAGAATGGAAAGGTAAATAAAACAGGGGCACTTAGAAGTATTACTGGGGTCAGACCAAGATGGGAGATCACAAATTTATTATGACACCAGTTTTCACAGTTTTGTGATTTCTGAAAGCATTCAATACCCCAAGTGAAAAAGCAAAGCAAAACTGCTCAATTGAGAAAGGTCAAAGATTTTGCCAGATGTGAAGTGGAAGGAAAAGAGTACAAAGAAAAGATTTGGGCAAAGGAATTCTTTAAGTTGTATACTAGGTCTTGGCTGCATGGTAAGGAGAAGTGAGTGAGAAAACAGTCATGAAGAAAGCAAGGTGTGTCAAGGTGCTGGAGATTGGTAGGAGGTGGACAGAACAAGAAGATTACTGCTTTGTGATTGATGATTTTAAAGATGAAAAGTTCCAGATAATATCAAGATTCAGAATAGAGTCATTGGCCAATGGTTAACGTGGAAGGGAGCAGAATACCAATGAAGGTAATTTGGTTAAAAATTTCTACAGGCTATTAATTGACTTGTCAACCCATATAATTTAATCAATCATAATGCAGGGTGCCTGGGTGGTGCAGTTGGTTAAGCATCTAACTCTTGATCTCAGCTCAGGTCATGATCTTACAGTGTGTGGTTTCAAGTCCCGCACCAGGCTCTGTGTTGATGGCCTAGAGCCTGCTTGGGATTCTGTCTCTACTCTCTACCCCTCCCCAGCGGGTGCGTTCTCTCTCTCTCTCTCTCTCTCTCTCTCTCTCACTCACTCACTCTCTCTCTCTCTCTCAAAATAAATAAATAAACTTAAAAAAATTTAAAAAAAATCAGTCATAATGCTAACAGGAGGTAAGAAAAAGGAAAATTGTGATCCAAATTTCTAAATCTGAAGAAGTACTAAAGAAGATGATAGATGATACTGAGAGAGTAGGCAATGACAATATAAAAGACAAAATGAAATAAAACAATACATCTTGGATGAGCTCTGTATTTTTTAACATCACACTTCCCAGCTGTTGAAAAGAATCACATACTGACATAAAATGCCATCATTGTAAAGTCAGGACCACCTACTCAAATGCCCCTTCCTCCAATATCACCCAGATCCTAGCAAATGTCTCAGTCAGTAACTCCTCCAACCTTGTTCAAAAACTTCAAACTTTCTTCACTTTGTTCAGATTTCTATCAAGAAAGTTTAAATTCCAAAAATATCCTCAATTTAACACTACAAAGCCTATATATCTATTCAGATTGTTCCTTTCTCTCCCTCCTTCCCTCTTTCTCTATAGAAGGTGTTAACTGCTAGTCAAAGTCAACTCATACTCCATGTCTTAAAACCTATTCAATTTCACATTTTTAGGTACCCATCAAACATTGCTTTACTTTTCTAAATTTTGTTTTGTATTTGTTTTTGGAACCCATGTTGTGGCACTTGAACTGGTGGACTGAAACACATAGTACAGAGAGGGTTGGAGTCCTTTTCCTCTGCCTCAATACATTTCAGGGGTGGGGACCACCCACTTGACCCCCACCAAGAACAGGAGAGTACGCTTTTATATTTTTGATCACTGGGACTTTTCGTAGATATTTAAACATGCTCAAAAACTCGTATCTTAGAAAAGCTCCTTCAAATTTCCATTATTGTGCAAAAACAGTTCTTTTTTTCAAATCTTCACAGACAAACTTTTTGAATGAGTCACTCCATCTCCATTTCCTGGGCTCCTACTCACTCTTTAACACATTTTCACCTGGGTTTCACCCCAATCACCATGGCAACACATCTTTAGCTAAAATCACCGATGATCTCCCAGTGTTCAAATCCAATGGATATTTTTCATTCCTCATCTCAACCTCACAGCAACATCTACAGGGATAATTGTTCCGTCTTTCTTATAGGATATTTTCCCCTAGTCTTTGGAATACCATAGATTCCTGCTATTGGTCTTCTCCTGTGTGACAATTCATTTTCACTCTGTATATCCTGTGTATTCCAATATACTCTAAAAATTGACCAAGAAACCTACAATTATCTTTTTATCACTCTACATTCTTTTCCCAGGGATTCTTATCTACTTCAAAGGAATCAAGTACTATCTGTATCACCAAATTTATATATCTTTTTCCCAGTTTGCTGCTCGTATCTCTTAATTTATGTAGCCACTATTCACTCAGGAGTTATGCTTGGATGAGTGAAAAGAGTACCGGTTTCCACATCAGAGCAAAGGAATAACGATCTCTAGACATAACTTTGTGTTTTGTTTTTTTGACCTTGTTTTGAAAAAACTCCTACTTTTTCTCAAGATCCAACTCAAATTCTAAGTTATCTACAATGAATTACTTATTATCTTACTCTCATCTACTATATACTCTCATCTACCTATACTATAGCCTACTATGTACTTCCCGCCCATCTATCTTCTATCATTGTCCAGAACCCATGGTGTTATAATTTCTATATTCATGTGTCTTCCTCTAAGCCCCAAATTAGGAGCCACTTAATGACAGGACCAGGTTCTATTTATAAATTTCTTCTCAGAACTTTCTACTCTGATGTATGAGAGATGCTCAAACAATTTGATATGAACAAATGAGTGCCAATAGACCAATAAATTGTTCTCTGGGGTTTTCAAAGAGATATTAATAGATATTCCCAAAAGAAAGGATTCTGGGATTAAATAAAGTCGGGGAAATTTGTACTAAATCCCACTTCTAGAGATTCCAGCACACACTTGCATCTGACAAACTATAAGAAGTCCTTAAAATAGAAAACTATTTAATTTTGTTTAATGTTTGGATAAGAAAAGCTTTCTTGCCCTTTTCTTCTTTTAACACACATACTAGCATTCCCCAAACAATTTTCCCTTTTGTCTTAACATAGTTTGGATTTGGATTTTAACTTATTAGGATCAGCAAAACAGATGTTAAAAAAACAGAAATTATGCACATTCTCTTTATCTAGGATTCTCCCCAAAGGTAAGGCACAGGGGCTAATTCCTTTGTTACAGCTTTGGCAGTTCATAGTGGAGAAGAAATTTTGATCAGTATAGTACTCCCATACTATTGATATATACACCAAATCTAACAGAATCGTGTTGTTTTCTTTTTTATAAAAGAATTTATAAAAGAATTTAACTTTAAGAATTAAAAAACACTGTCCAACCATAAAGAATAGCAATATTATAGCCACACTGAAATCATTGTTTTCTTTTGCTTTGCTTTGAAAGTGTTCTTACCAAGATAATATAGTTACCTGAATACTAAACATACCAGCAAGCAGTTATGCAAGTAACTTAAATGACAGAAGCATCCATGGCTCCAAAATGTAATATCCACATGAAGGTGAAAACCCTGTACCACTTCACCTTCACAATATGTTTTCTGATAGAGTTTACAGTACACTGAAAACCAGGAACCCAAACACAACAATAGTCCCACCGTGAATGGTTTTTATGCTATACTGTTTTCAGTGTGTGACAGGGAAGGAAACTCTATTTGCCAAATAGAAAGTTCTGACATATGGGGTGGCAAATAAGATTATGTAACGATAAAGCACCCATCTTGGTAACCAGAACTCTTATTAAGAACAACAGGAGAGCAAAGTGACTCATCAGCTTGTGTGCTCTTTCTCAATTCTAGTAATTTGGGACAAGTGTAGGGAAGTTACAAGTTGTTTATGTGCAGCCCCAAATGACAGGCAATACAAGTTACTAAGCAACATTAAGGACTCACATTTTTCTAATCCTTAAAAGCTGCCACAAGCTGAAAAATCCTGTAATATAAAGGTAAAGGGAAAAGCAATGTGGGAGTCATGTTTCTGACTGAATGAAAATGTTTTGCTCAATAATTCTAAAATTCTGATTCACCATGAGTTCGTCAGTCTTAGTTTTAGGATTACTTCACGTGCATAACCCTCCTCTCATCACTGTCAACACCAGAAACTTGTTCTATCATGACAAAAATGATAATGGAGGGGAGATGTGTGGAAATGGTTCTTATAAATCTTGAAACCAGTTTGTTCCTCAGTAAATTGGACCTCTGTTCTTCTCTATTTCAACTCTTTCTTTCATAGCACTTAATAAAACGATAACAACAATAAATCATGTATTTGTTTCCTTGTTTATTATATTGGCTTGTGTCTTTCTCTTTCACTGTAGTACCTTCAGTACTGTAGGAACTTGTCCCTTATTTTATTCTTCCTTCCCTGAGGCTGGCATATTGCTTGACAGAGTAGCCCATCAATGACTAAAGAATGAAATAAAATAAGGGCACCTCGGTGGTTCAGTTGGTGAAATGTCCAACTGTTGATTTCAGCTCAGGTCATGATCTCACAATTTGTTTGTTCAAACCCCGTGTCAGGCTCTGCACTGATTGTGCAGAGCCTGCTTGGGATTCTCTCTTTCTCTCTCTCTCTCTCTCGCTCTATCTCTCTATCTCTCTCCTCATTCCCTGCCCTCCCCCTGCTCATGTGCTCTCTCTCTTTCTCAAAATAAATAAAAGAATAAACTTAAAAAAAAGTATGAAATACAATAAAACACAGGATCCTGGTGTTAGTTCTGTTTCTTAAGGTAATAGTTTTAGTAACAGTGTTTATTTATATGAACCTTAAAATTTCCCAGAGGTAGCTGTGTGTTACTTACAATCCCTAAAATACAATGGTATGAAAGGCAGGCAAGCGAGAATTCCCCAGTCTTTCTTTCTTTTCATGAAGGAACCAGTGAAGGGATTCCTTGGTCAAAAGCCCAGGAAAAAACATTTCCTCACATTCTCTGTCTCAGCAAAACAAGTTGCTGAATAAAATACAAACTCATCTTATGTGTTTGAAGTTCTGTTTTCAGGTCAAGGATCCTGTAACGCTCTTCCATAGCACCTCTATTTCTTCCTCCTTTCCAGTTCATATAATTCAAAAGGAGTCCATTTATGTAATAATAGATTTGCTCACACAAGAGGAAATTTTCCCAGTCTGCATAGGTACAAATAGAATAGTTGATAAGGATGAAAATAGAGCATCAGTTCGCATATTAAATGGATGATAGCTGTGACTGCCTTTTAAGAATGGTGGAGGAAGAAAAGTGAAAGGCCTCTCATCATGGTTCTAGCTAAAGGGAAAAGAACTACAATTTCTTCGTTTTTAAATTTTTTAAAGTTTCTTCCTTTATTTTAAGAGAGAATATGAACTTGAGCTAGGGAGGGGTAGAGAAAGGGGAGAGAAAGAATCCCAAACATGCTCCATAACATCAGCATGAAGACCAACGTGGGATTCAAACCCAGGAACTATGAGATCCTGACCTGAGTCAAAATCCAGAGTCAGCCGCCCAACCAACCGAGCCACCCAAGCACCCTAAGAATTAAAATTTCTAAGGGTTGATTGTGTGCCCGCCACTCTCCTGGCAGTATTTACATGTGCTATCTAATTTATCTTTGTGACCAGTTGCCATTTTTTTTTCTATAATTCAATAAAAACCTTTTGGGCAAAATACTAAGTAAAGATGACCCTAATGAGAGGCTGTTTATTATAACGTTTAATAGATTTTATGAGTTTCATAAATATTTTATTAATATAAAACTAAAATGGAAACAGTTTTTAGATTGAAATTTTATTTAGAACATTTTCTTTGCTATTAGTACTTTACTTTTTACCTGAGACAACATCCTAAGTAAATAGGAAGTAACAAATAGCTAATATTTTTGAGTACTTATTATGTTGCTTCTGTTCTAAGCCTCTTACACACAGGATTAATTCAATAATTCAATTCAATAAAGTGGATATCATTTTCATTACCCTTATTTTACAAAGAGAAATCTAAACCAGAGACTTTAAGTTACTTGCTCAAGGTCATCCACATAGGAAAGATTTGAATGCAATTTGAATGCAAAGAGTAAGTGTTAACCCCTGTATCACAGTGCCTAAGAAGGAAATAATGAAATTCAAATGGGCATCTTTGCATACCGAGAAATTTTACATGGAATCGATTTCCCCACACCTTAAACCACAATTCCATCATCATGAATAATCAAAATATGATATGTCAAGACTCTGTAAAGAAAAAAACAAATCTAAAGGAAGGTCTAGTTATTTCACTGAGGTAATCTCATCCTGAGATAACTTTGTTGATGAAACTCCAAAGGGATCTTAAATACCTACCACACATCTCATCACATCTGTTCTTCTTCTGGCTATAACTCTTATTTGACAACTGATTTGTGTGGTTTGGAGAGTAAAATAGAATTATTTGACCTAAGATGATATTTTTAATGAAAATGCCGTATTTGGACAGCCCTAGGCGATGTCCATTCAGTTCACATCATTATGTTGTTTTAATACTTAAAGAAATTTACAAATCATTAATAAGTAAAATCCAACTTATCCCATAAACTGAAAATACTTCTTTGGGGGAGGGAGAGTGGGGACTGATTTTCCCACTACTATCTTTTTTTTTTTTTTTTTTTTCATTTTTCTCTAGTGGTAGTCAAGGTTCTAACATCTGCTCACAGATATGACTCAATATTTATCAGCTATGACTAAATCAAAATCTTCTCAGGACGTTTCCTCAAAGAAAATGAGTTCAAAAAACAATTTTTTAAAAGAGCCATCTCACAACTTCATTCTATCGGCAAAACATTTTTGCTGAACCGTTTATTCTAATACCCCCCACCCCCAGATACATTAGTACCAGAAATTAGTTATCATTATAAATTTCAATATTGCAATTTGGAATATGCCATCTGTCACCTTCCAAAATATTGTCTCCTATATTCTAAATATATAATACCACAGAGGGTGGCAAATATCTTTTGAGTAATTTCATACTAATTATGAGTTCAACTAATTAAAATATACTATCTGGCTCAGAGGTGGTAACTTGCATTTGAAACATTATTTTCTAGACTTTTCAGGGATAAAGACTGGAATTGGAACTACCTATCCCTTCAGGGAATTGAATTAGAGCTTTGAATTCAATGGTTTTTGATTTTTACTTTTGTATTAGACATAACACTCAGCACTAATGTTCCAAAGATAAATAAAGCTTAATTTCCTTCCTCAATTTAGAAAATAGATTATTTCAACCCTCAGTGGCATATCCAATAATAAAGGTAAGCACAAGTTTCAGTGGAACAACAGAAAAGGACAGTTAGGCCAGTGGTGGAATCCAAACAGAATCTTGAAAGGTCATGATGCTACATCAGAAGCTTAAAGATGTATCCTAAGGTAAAACACTAATGGAATAAGGACAGAAGGATCTGCGTGTCAAGAAAGAAATTACAGACAGAGACAGGTGTAAGCAGAGATGAAAGAGGTAAACAAATAGCATGAACTGTAAAGGGTTATAAAAAGCCAGTAAGAGTTAAGAGTAGACTTGTAACCTTTGGGTTAAAGGCAAAGGCTGTAGAACCAGACTTCCCGTTCATACACCAGCTCTGTAACTACTAATTTCTAGCTGTTTGTAAGTCACTTAACCCTATTGTGCCTCACTGTGCTCTTTTATAAAATGGGAATGCAGACGATAATGGGATTATCCTACAAGAGTAACACTGTCAAGATTAAATAGGCAAGATGTTCATACAAGCAAATGGTATGTAGTAAGCACTCAGTATGTGTTCCTGTCATTATTTTTAAACCATAAGGGGAGAAGAGCCAAAGCACCACATCCAAAAATCAACTCTTGACAGGAACTCTATTTCTAACCTTGATTTGCAGTGTCACAAGTGACAAGATACAAAACAAAGAATCAGGGCTAATAATGTAAATGTATTTGTAAAGCTCCATCAAAGTTCATTAACTTTCCTTTTGCAGCATATGTATTTTTACTCTCATTTTGAAGGTATTATTTTTGGTGCTCCTTGATCTGTAGTGATTGGCCAATTGCCAATTAGAAGTAACTGACTCAAGGACACTGTTTCAAACTTCCAATGCAATACAGATTCTCTGTTAAAAGGCAAATCCTTCATTTCAAATTGTTGACTCAGATAATACTTAAAAAAGAATTTCAGCTGTTTAAATTTAGCATGCTGAGAAAGACCAATCTTAAAATATTGTTTGGCATTATGCCCACAACATTTTCATTTTTTTCCTTGTTAGTGTTTGTCTTCTGTGTTAAGAAGACAAGCGACAGTAATCACGTTATTCTCCTTAACACTTCAGATTTTACCTAAAAGAACCATTTTCTTTTTATCCTCACCAGTTAAAGATGGCCTTTCATTTCCTGGCAAATTTTCAGAAACTGCTTATGCAAAAACCAGTGAGATTTCCACACCACTGTTTTACCTCTTCAGTCATCAGCAGGCCTTTCTCCCCCACTTTCCTTTGAATCATCACTTTTACGCTTTAAAAAATGTGTAAAGGACATTATCTGAAGACAAACCTAATCTAATTTTTATAATTAGACCTTATAAATACTTAAAGAATTGTTTTAAATCTGTGCTTTATCTATCTACCCCACATACCATCCAAAGAGTTTGTTTTTTAACATCCCTCAGGACACAGTCTCTGGACAAGTTCTCATACCAGTCTCCCACCATGATAAGCCAATCTCCCCTTAGTTTCCTTTTATCCCTCTTGGTTTTGGGGCTTTCCAACTTCTTTCCCTCCTACATTAACTCCATCATTTTCCTTCCTGGAAAAGATATTTCCAGCTTCATTCCCATGGTTCATGAAACCATAGTAGGACACTTCACTTGGAATCATTGATTCTGCTAAGTTTGGATTTGGGGTCAATTCAGATTCTAAATTGAGTGGATCCAATCTTGGTTATCGGTACAGGAGGGAGTTCTCTCCTGATGATTTCTCAAGCACTCTCAACATTCTTCAACGATAGAACAAGCTCATTCCACTAGGATATGGTAGAGTACCATTTAAATAAAACAAAGTGGCAAAGTGATTAATCCTAGCCCACCAGTTACTGAATATACTGTTTTAGGCAATTTGCTTATTTACTCTGAGATTAAGTTTCTGATAAATGGGAGAAAATGTAGCTGTTATACCATAAATGAAAGAACTATTAAGAGCTTGAATCTACTTCACAATCAATACCTAAGGGTGAACAAAGCCATAAGATTCTTACTTGAGGTCTGATTTTTGTGTTGGCTTTTTAAAAGAGAGAGAAAATGTCATGAATGGGAAAAGAGCAACAGGAAGAGCTTTCTTTAAATTCTTGCCTAGATCTTCCTCCAGGCAGATGCTCCTAGGCTAGAAGTATTACCCTTAAGATAATATTACAACAGTATGATGCATGCATAAGTAAAGTTCTGTTCCTGAGGCCAGCCAGGAGGAGAAGCATCCAGGAAAGGATATTCTTAATGTCATCTCAAGCCTATACATCAACATCATAGTCATTATTAGCGGGGACCAGCAGTTATCTTTGGCTTGTCTGGCTACAACTCTTCCTTCTTCCAATAGTGTTCAAGGAAAGCATGAGTCATAGGGTACATGCTTAGTTCAGACGCTTTTCCCAGCAAAACTTACTAATGGTTTAAACCTTAAAATAATTGATTTCAAAAACAGTTTTGAAAATCTTCACCTTGGACATACCATGAGGTGTAACCTGAGGTTTATTATGAGGACAACCAAAATATGAAGCAAATGTATTCCCCAAACTCAACTCCACCCACCTATGTTTCTATCTTTAAAGATAGTCTCACAAATCCCTATTCAACCACAACTCCTAGTGATTCCATTCAGGCTCTCAGCCTGATTTTTCTGGTCTTTAGCCAATACTTGAGATAACGACAGGTAATGATCTATTCTAGAGTTGCTTACAAACTGGCTCCAACCATATTCTTTGAGTCTTTGTATAGATGCTTCCTTTTCTTTTTTGTTGCTGTCTAAAATTTTTAACCACCCTCATGCATGCACTATCACAATATGTCCTCTGGATGATATTTTACTCAGTGATTTACAAAGTCATATGTAGAGTTTTGCACCAAGAAATATGTGTATATGGAACAGGTTACCTGTAACTAACTGGGTATTTCCATAATGACAAAAACATTATATGGAGATCCTTAGGATGAGTAGGTGAAGTAAGTCAAATTACATTCAGGATATGTTTTATTTCTTAAAAAGATAATGGAGATTAGGTGGATTTGAGGAGTTTAACACAATTAAAAACTGAAATAACTGGATAAGAGTGATCCTTAGTTTCTCCTTTCTAATGATGGAGACTTTTAGAATTATTTTGCATTTCACAATAGTTGTTTCGTAAGTTTTGACACCTCTTTATCCTAAAGAATTTATGACAGCACATGAGACAATCCAGCTTAAAATCCTGGATTCCGTTTTGGGTAACCTCTGTTTTTTCATTAATCTTTCTTGGAGAAAACTATAGTAATAGAATAATTTTTTCCAGTGATTCTGTAACTAAGTCTAATAGTTTTTTGTGAAACATGTTGTTTCTTCTTTTTTTCTTCATTATAAAATTCTGGTGAGCGTAAAAGAGGGACTGGTTAGAAATACACCAACATTTCCAGATTAATTATTCCTGGCTTCTCTCTAAAAAAGACCTTTAGTATTCTGCCTGAATTCACATTTATTTGGTCATTTGCTTTACAATGGGCTGGCCGTGTCACTGACCTGTTTTTACCTCCTTTTAAGAGTTTGTTATCTGTAATTTGAGCAACCAGTTGAAGTACTTTTGCGAAAGTTTTTTCGCCTTCATTTTATTTTGCCAGGGACCACAATGCTGCTTGGTTCTGAGTATAAAGCCATCTGTGTAAAAACCACCACTTTGAAATCACAAGGAAGGGACTGCTTAGCAAGTGGAGGTGCTGATTGCAGGAGTAAGAAACTGGGGGAATCCAGCACTTCCATCCACTAAAGAGTATTTGCATGTTTATCGTATCATCAGAGTCGCCTAGGCTGTGGTTGCCTGGCAGTTATCTAGAGCCCTACTTCACATTTTAACTCAACCAAGTAAATCAAAGACCTTCCCTTCATTTTGTTTGCTGGATTGCTTCTTTATTTTGCAGATTAGGAAGGAGCCTGGAATAAATTTGTAGCAATTAGCTGAGCATTTGTAAGTGCAAGTTGGCCTCTTCACGAATTTTCTTTTGCAAAGGCAAACTGCCATCCATTGGTAACTTTCGGGAGCACGCGCTGGTAACGAAATGTAGGACGCATTTACCAGTTTTGTTGCCTAAAATCCCAAAGGACTGAGCGCTTTATGCATACCTCGCCAAAAAGCCACAGCCTTCAGCAAATAGCCGAGCAAGTACACCAACTATAGCGTAACTAGGACGGGAGTCAGAGAGACCAACGGATTCAACATCTCAAGGAGAATCAGAGCTATGCTTTTCTAACTTTCCTCGCCATTTCTTCTCAGCTTCCCTTCCCCCCGCAGCACAAACCCAGAAGCCACTCAAACTGCCAACCGTGTCGAGTTTAACTTACTGCAGTGTGATGCAGGCGAAGGCTGGGCGCATCTCCCAAGCGAGGGCAACTGCTTTTCCGGAGAGGACCTGCGCCTGGACCGGCCAGCCCTCGGGATCGCTTCCAGCTCGCACGCTCTCCGCTCGGGAAGAAGGCTGCCTCTCGGCTCGGCTTCCCCCAGAGGAGTGGAGCTTCAAGAACTCCGCTCGCAGCCTCTCCTCCCCTCCACTTCCACCCCCTTGCACAACGCGCGGCCCATTCTAACTAGTGTCGGAGAGATGGACATCGACTTCCAGTCCACAACACACAGGCGGCCTGCAGCCCACCAGTCCCTGACAATTTGCAACTCCCAAACAGCGGAGGCTGAACGATGTGGCTTTCCGGAGCCTGAAAGTCATCTTTGGCATCCCGCTTCCCCACCTCGCACTCC
The DNA here is from genome assembly GCF_018350175.1 of Felis catus. Classification (NCBI taxonomy): domain Eukaryota; kingdom Metazoa; phylum Chordata; class Mammalia; order Carnivora; family Felidae; genus Felis; species Felis catus. The sequence continues at coordinate 107,890,939 of NC_058369.1, forward strand.
CGCTTCCCCTCCCAGGCGCGGCCACCTCCAGGCTCCCGGTTAAGCCCGGCATCGCCAACGGTTATTTTGGTAGCCATACCAAGGGGCATGCGAGGGAAACGGGATTTGTCAGAGCTTGAAATACCTGTTGTCCATGACTCATGCTCTTGTTTCATCTCTCTGAGTCCTTCATTTCTATCAAGACGCGGTGATGTTGGGAATCCGTGCAGTGCGTGTGTGTCTGTGTGTGTGTGTGCGCGCGCGTGTGTGGTAAGGAGGAGGCAATCTGCGCGGCAGCGAGCAACAGCCCTGCCTATCTCTAGCTGCCGCTTCCACAGCTGCTGTTGCTACTATTGCTGTTGGAGCTCAGGGAGAACGAGACAGAAAGAGACAGTGCTTTACAGCTATTTAACTGCTGGACCAGTTATAAGAGGAGGGTGGAGACTGTGCAGGTATGAGTGGCTGCGGCTGAGACATTAGGCTTGATTCACCGCAATTACTACCATTCAGGATACATTTCCCCTTCAACAGGAAACTTGATACCTGTCTCCCCATCACCCTTCTGCTAACTACAGTCCTTGATGGGTCATTGTTCATCAACCACTTGCTAACCCACTTCTAGCAATTCTAACAGCTGCACACTCTATTTCTGCATTCCAGCCTGGGAGCAGGTGACTGGAGGATGGATGACGACAAACTAGGAAGGCAAGGGGAAAAGCAGGTGAATATCAGAAGGGAAACTGTGTATGTAATCGGTCAGGTCACAGGTAAAAGGATAATTTTGAGTCATGTGTGTAAAATAATGCGTTGGAGTAATACAAATGTAAGCCTGTGTACAAATCATCTCTATCTTATAAAATGTGGGCAAAATCAATTAAGGAGCGTGTTTACCTTAAGTGCAGGCTACCTTGATATACACACATCCCTTGGTGGCTCTGTCTTCTGTACATAGTATCCACTGTGATTTCAATGCATTACTATTTCTGTCAGCTAGAAATTCTGATGAAAACCTACCGGTGACCGCTGTCTGTGGACTCCCCCTTCCCTCCTTCCTGGTTTCTCATTCTCTGTCCTGATTTATCTCCAGCTTACTCTCACATAAGGTGAAGCTGAGCTGAACTAAGAAGTTAAGGAAGTTCTCAAAACCCCCAAAGACAAGAATACTTCTTAATAACTAACTTAATTTGCTCTAGCAAGTTTGTCTTCATGTTCTTGCTCTGTAAGAGTCTGAGTAACAATGAACAACCCCTCCTAAATAGACACACATGCGCACGCACACACACACACACACACACACATATGCACACCACTTAATTGATAGTATTTTATTTATTTATTTATTTATTTATTTATTTATTTATTTAGAGAAAGAGAGAGAGAGAGAATGAGTAGGGGAGGGGGAGAGGGAGACAGAGAAACAGACACACACAGAATCCAAAGGAGGCTCTGTGCTGTCAGCACAAAGCCCTATGCAGGGCTTGATCTCAGGAACCATGAGATCATCATCTGGGCTGAAATCAAGAGAGTTGGACAGTTAACTAATTGAGCCACTCAGGCACTCCAATTGGTGGTGGTATTAAGCCACTCTCAGCATTTAGTTGTCTAAGCTAAAAATAAACTTAATTCCTTTTTAATTTTATTTGTAATGCACACCATTAATTATTTCTGTTCTGCTCTGAGCAATTTTCATATTTGCCATACAGTTTCTCACTTGCTAGGGCTTATGTAATCAGGGTTAATTTGGAGGATGTTAATACAAAAAGAAGGAAGCGTAACAGAAATACAACAGAAGATCCAAAAGGAGGAAAAGAACCCAAAAGGATTAAGTAATACATCTTTTCCTGATCTGTTTATATTAGAAAATCACTGCTTTCAGCGAAACAAAGACCAGTTCATGTGCAAAGCATTTATCAATTGTCCAATAATTATCAATTTACCAAAACCAACCTTATGACAATTATTATAGAAAATACATAGATTAATGTTTTGTTTTAAAAGTCATACAATGTACTAAATTCAAAGAGTATATAGAATTATTTAAATGTTAAAATCCTAATAAAACTTAAGGTCAAATAGTCACATAATTTTGCCTCTTCAATTTCTGTTTATATGTAACCATTATTAAAAATCCAGGGGCGCCTGGATGGCTCAGTCGGTTAAGCACCCGACTTTGGATCATGTCATGATCTCGCAGCTTGTGGGTTCAAGCACAACTTTGGGCTCTGTGCTGACAGCTGAGAGCCTGGATACCACTTCATATTTTCTGTCTCCCTCTCTCTATGCCCCTCTCCTGCTCTCTCTCTCTCTCAAAAATAAACATTAAAAAAAACTTAAAAAATAATCCAGAGTAGCTTCACATTCAAACCTATACTTAATGTAATGTAAGGAGGTAGGCAAAGGTTGTCCACCCTACTTAGAAATACATTTGATATAGAAGATCAAATTTATCCATAGATCTGTCAGTGTACTTTAGAAATTCATAAGAATCATTGTGTAATTAATGAATCTCAGAAACACAGTGGCAGAGAAATAAACTTGTTCTATAAATTTCCATCAATCAACAAACCCAACAACTTATGGGTTTATAGAAATAAATAATATCTTAATTGCCAACTAAACCTCTTTATTATCAAAACATGTTTGCCTGGTGCACCTGGGTGTCTCAGTTGGTTGAGTGTCTGACTTAGGCTCAGGTCATGATCTAATGGTTCAGGGGTTCTAGCCCCATGACTGGCTCTGAACTGGTAGCTCAGAGCCTGGAGCCCGCTTTGAATTCTGTGTCTCCCTCTCTCTCTGCCCCTCCCCCACTTGTGCACATGTGCCCAAGCTCTCTCTGTGTCTGTCTCTCAAAAATAAATAGACAATTAAAAAAAAAAACATGCATTCCCAAACTAGATTCTGTAATTCCCAAACTAAATATGTGTTTGCTGTAGAAAAGCCCAAAGATGGCAAGCTTTGCAGTGGCAGAAGCCGTGGCTGTTTGGTTCCTTCCTATGCCTCTAGCATCAAGCAATGTGCTTAGAATGTACTATGTGTACAGTAAGTAGTTTTCTAACAAATGAGTCAATGAATAAATAAATTAATTTCTGGATGCAAGATATTGGGAAGATAGGTGAACTCGGAATAAGGATGTTTACATTCTTCCAGTCTTTACTGTTAAAAAGTATCTCATAGACTTTACAAAACTTCATAATAAATGCCCCTAATACTTTCCCAAAATGGTTTTCTACTATATGAATTCAATCAACATTAATTCCCTAAAGTCTCATTTTCTAAGAATTTTGCAAACCAGTAACATCAAGACCTATTCATCCCTAAGAAATGCATGGTTTCTCCCACTTTTACTTCCAAATCTGCAGCTAGTTTAGTGGGTACTTGGCTAGATGTTTGAGAAAATAGGTTGTTCACAGGAAACAATAGGTATTGGCAAGGATGTGTACAAACTGGAAACCTCTTACACTGGTAGTAGGAATGCAAACTGGTGCAGCCACTCGGGAAAACAGTAGGGAAATTCCTTAAAAAGCTAAAAATAGGACTATCCTATCACCCAGCAACTGCACTACAGGTATTTATGGAAACGATACACAACTACTAATTCAAAGGGATACCTGTACCCTGATGATTATAGCAGCATTATCAACAATAGCCAAATTATGGAAAGAGCTCAAATGTTCACACATATACGCGTGCGCACACACACCCCAACGCGCACACACTCCTTAGTCCATGGCGACAGCCATTCTGGTTCTCCATTATAAGTTCAATTTTTTTTATTCCACATGTAAGTGAAGCTATACAGTATTTGTTTTTCTCTGTCTGGCTTATTTCATTTAGCAATAATGTACTCCAGATCTATCTATCTATCTATATAAAATACCATTTTATATATATATATATATATATATATATATATATATATATATATATATGCTAAGTGAAATAAGTCAGTCAGAGAAAAACAAATACCATATGATTTTACTCATATGTGGAATTTAAGAAACAAAACAAATGAACATGGGCAGGGGGTGGGAAGAGAGGATAGCTAAGAAACAGCCTCTAAAGTATAGAGAACAAACTGATGGTTAACAAAGGAGAGGTGGGTGGGCAGATGGGTTAAATAGGTGATGGGGATTAAGGAGGGCACTTTTTGTGATGAGCATTAGGTGTGGCAAGGAAGTGTTGAATCTCTAAATTCTACACCTGAAACTAATATTACATTGTATGTTAACTAACTGGAATTTAAATAAAAACTTAGAAAAAAAATCTATAAGAAGTACAAGCTTATGCAAAAGAAGATGAAGGGAAGGAGGAGGAGGAAGAGGAGAAAGAAAAAAAAATAAGTTGTTACACAGCTATGTATATGTGTTCTTAAAATTTTAGTCCTGTAATAAGGATTATAAGCAAGGTAACCTTTACTGACCTTTTATGAATTTTAGCAACATAATTCTTAAAACCAATTTATGAAAGATGGGACTTAATTAGCGATGTAGCATAGATTACTTAAAGTAAATGTAAATCCATACTTATCAAGCCTTTTATGTGAACTGGGGCTTAAAAACACCTTCTCATGATACTTTATTCAACAAATACTTATTGAACATTTATTACATACAAACCATTGGAAAGAGAAACATAGTCTATCACTCATAGCATCTGCTTCTAAAGGACATATGGTCCCACAAAAAAAAACATATTCTTACTTTATAATTTGAACACTTTTTTATTTAACTGTTATGTTTCAGAAAAATTAAATAGCTTAATTTATATCAAATGTGATTAAAATCTTCACCAACTTTGATTTAAATGATAAGAGCACAGCTACTTCTTAAACTGAGTACATTGTAACATGGGAACTTTTCCACTGGCTTTCAAACCATGAATAAGTAGATGCAGGCTAAGAAATTGTGAAAGGCCCAGAAAAATGTTTTATGGATAAAAATTATGAAAAATATTTTTCATATGAAATTTTATAAAAAATTTTTATGAAAAATTTTATTATGAATAAAAATCTTAAAATATTGGGTTTGAATAGGATGCTAGACCTAATATAGTCTAGTTCTCACATTTTATAGGATGGACAAAAACACCATGGCTTATTGCTGAGGTCATTTACCAGTCTCCACTAGACCATCTGACTAGGAATAGCAGGGTTAGATATGCAAGTTTTGGCCCACACAAAAAGGTCAATAGCTAGCTATGATTTGGTGTGTCAATAGCTAGCTATGATCTTGGGAAAACTCTTTCCAGACTTTAGTTTCACATTTATAAAATAAGGATAATTTTTTTTCAGTGTTATTAGGGTATAATTGACAACTAAAAATAGAATATAATCAAAATGTACAATGCGATGATTTGATGAGCATATACTATGTGCAGATTCCCATATAAAGTTAATTTTATGTATATCCATCACTTCACATATTTGATTTTTTTTTTGCTAGAACACTTAAGATCTGCTCTCTCAGTAAATTTCAATGATAGAAAATGGTATTATCAAGTATATTACTATGTTAATCACTAGATCTTCCCTATTCATCTTATTTCTCAAAGTTCATATTATTTCACCCACCTCTTCCTATTTCCCCACACCCTAGCTCATGGCGACAACCATTCTGATCCACTAGTGTAAGTTCAAAAATTCTTTATTCTACATGTAAATGAAACCATGCAGTATTTTTTCTCTGTCTGGTTTATTTCATTTAGTATAACGTAGTCCAGTTTTATCCATATTGTTGCAAATGGCAAATGGTAGAATTTACTTCTCTTTTAAGGCTATTATTCCACTATATATATGAGTATATATATATATATATATATATATATATATATATATGTGTGTGTGTGTGTGTGTGTGTGCGCGCGTGTGTAGGTGTGTGTAACCTTTCATTTGTTAGTGTGTTTATTATCAAAAATACAAGAGATAAATGTTGGTGAGGATGTGGCGAAAAGAGAACCCTTATATACTACTGGTACAGCCACTATAGAAAACAGTATGGCAGTTCCTCAAGAAACTAAAAATAGAACTACTGTATGGTCCAATAGCCCCACTTCTACATATACATCCAGAGGAAATGGAATAAGAATCTTGAAGAGATATCTGCGTTCTCATGTTCTTTGCAGCATCATTCCCAATAGCTAAGAAAGGGAAACAATCTAAGTGTCTGTCAATGGGTGAATGGATAAAGAATATATGATATAAACATATATTAAGTGAAACACGCCAGAGAAAGCCAATTATTGCATAGTATCACTTATATGTGAAACCTAAAACACAAAACAAAACAAAAAACAAAAACCCATAAAAGAGCAGAAAAGTGATCACAGGGGCCAAAGTGGGGGAAATAGAGAAATGTTGATAAATGTTGATAAATGTGGATAAATGTTCATAAAAGAGTACAAACTTGGGGCGCCTGGGTGGCTCAGTCGGTTAAGTGTCCGACTTCAGCCAGGTCACGATCTCGCGGTCCGTGAGTTCGAGCCCCGCGTCGGGCTCTGGGCTGATGGCTCAGAGCCTGGAGCCTGTTTCCGATTCTGTGTCTCCCTCTCTCTCTGCCCTTCCCCCGTTCATGCTCTGTCTCTCTCTGTCTCAAAAATAAATAAATGTTAAAAGAAAATTTAAATAAATAAATAAATAAATAAATAAATAAGAGTATAAACTTCCAGCTATAACATGAATAAGGTCTGAAGATCGTATGTAAAACATGATGACTACAGTTGGTAATATTATATTCTATCATTGAAATTTGCTGAGAGTGGAGCTTAAATGTTTTCAAGAAATAAATAAATGGGGTGATGGATGTGTTAATTCACTAGAGGGGGGCATCCTTTCACAATGTACAATATGTCCCATCACCATAACGTACACTTAAAATATCTCAACATTTTACATGTCAAGTATACCTCAATAAAGCTGTAATTAATACAATTTTTTGAAAATGTAACTACTTCTTTACTATAGTCCTGTTGGAATCAGGAAAGCAAGCCCTGTTGGCTATCAGAGCCAGGTGATCTGGTGTCCCATTGTTTGGCGGCAGCCATCAAAGCTGGGGCACCAGTCACGTGCATAAGCTTCCTCTGGAGAAATGTTGGCAACCTGGTTTTATCCTTAAAGCATGCCAGAGAAAGAAGGCAATGCAATTGTCCATATCTCAAAATGTCTATAATAGCATCCACCCCAGCGAATAGTTGAGAAAATCAAAGAATTTGGCACATGTAAAATACACAACCCACTGCCTGGCAAAGCTCCCATACACACATGCACACACATGTGCACACATACATACAAAAGGACTATTACGTCTTCCCTTCATTATTGTGATACTTTCTGGGGTTAATGTTTAAGTACTTGACTTTCCAGTTATTTAATTTTTTAAACTGAATGATGATGGCAGAATCTGCATGATTTCCCTTAGGGGCAGCAAGCATACTGCTGACAGTAAGAGACAATTTTTACAATCAGAGTATTTTCCCTCTACTTCAAAGAAGGTAACTTGTGTTGTAAGGAGGTCTGACTGAACAGTGATTAATCACACGAATTATTGAATTACATTTGTTCAATCTACAACATGTGAAGTCCACAGCTATGTACAGAAAATGCAGCAAAACATGGTTTAAGGCACGAAATACAGAGTCTGTGACAGAGAAATTATAGTTTTGAAGTTGTAGTTTTATGTGGGAAATTAGCAGACTCTGATACAGCACAGCCATTTATTTGCTGTCTCCATGTTGGATGTGGATTACAGCATAATTAATTTAGCAATGATCATCCACATAGTGAATTTCAGGACAAATTCCTAAAAATGGCCATAATTTATATAGTATGATCTCACTACTATTTAGACCAATGTTTTTTTTTGTTTTTTTTAAGACACAACATATATATTCTGTTGTGACCTTTTCTAATTTTTTTTTTCAAAGAAACTAGATAGGTAGATTTAATTAATTCTTCTTCTGAGATTCTTCTAACCCTAGAATGACATCCCATCACTCTTCCTAACACTTTGGAGGTCATTTGTTTGTCTCTTCAATGGACTTACAGGTCAATTTAGATTTTGTTTTCTTTTTCTCTTTTTTTTTTTCACAAAGAGAAGGCATTCAAAGATTTTCGATTGCATTGATATGGAGTTGTAACAAAAATCATTTTAAATGTCTTTTAAAAGAGAAGAATTAATTTTCACTTAATAGCTAAACATTTAGAACAGCAGATTATAAATTTCAAGCAAATAGTTATTTTTGCTTTAAGCTATTTAACTGGTTAAATAAGCTTCATCTTGTCTACATATTAGACAAGACTACCTTAAGATGAAGGGTAGGGATTTTCTTTGTTTATTTGGGGGGGGGGGTTGCTGAATGGCTTTCTAGTACATCTTATGTGATTTAACATTAAAGTAAATTTTTATTAAACTGAAACATAGACTTGTATAACTTCTAGGATGGCAAGTACCCTGAAATACAGAGTCTTTATTAAAATTTGTAACAGGAATCACAGCTACCTGCACTATGCATTAAAAAAGCACATGCACAGAGATTAGTTTGGGGTGGATTTAACAAACCATTTTATTAGAAAGGCAAGTGCTAGAAGATTGTGGAAATTTAATAGAAAGATTAATTATCTTTATATTCATTGCTGTGAAATCAGCAATCTGTGTGGTTTTTGTCCTTAAAGTTAGTTTGAAAAACTGACGATGCATTTCTTCAGTTAACCTTTTCCGTCTGTATGGGCTAAGAGATCAATATAAATATTAAAATAATAAAGTGAGTTCGCAAAGTAGAGAAGCTTTTTCTAAGCCTCAGTAAATACTTCTTAAAAATTTAACTCATATATATTTTTTGTGTGTGGTGGCTTCTTACTGATTATCCTACATCCAGCATGAAGAGTACGAAGGAGGAAAAGTGTGATCCTACATGTAACTTTGTACCGTCCCCAAACAAGTATGTCTATTAAAACCAGTTCATTCACTCTACAGTGAATAATTCCTTGTCTTCTTATTGTAACCATATTTTCAAAGTCAGATTCTCAAGGAACTAAGAATGAAGGTCTCCTGAAAGAGGATGTGTTTTGCTTAATATTGCCTTTTTCTAAACCTTTTTATATATTTTCATAGTCTCATGATTCTTTTTTATTATTATTATTGTTTTGAGAAGGACACAGAGAGCAAGCTGGGGAGGCACAGAGAGAGGAGACAGAATCCCATGTAGGCTCCGCACTGTCAGCGCAGAGCCCAAATGCGGCTTGAACCCACAAACTGAGGGTTCATGACCTGAGCTGTCTGACCAACTGAGCCACCCAGGTGCCCTCATCATTCTTATCTATACAAATATCATGTATGTATTACATTATTAAGATTCATCTTTGTAGATCTTCTTAGAATATTATGCAGAGGAACTTTAATAATCTGTAGAAATAGAAAGAAAAATAATTTTCATTGGAGATTTTCTAAATAGTTATAACTGTACCCAGCCCAACGTTTAAAACTAAGTTTTCTTAGACAGTATGAAAATTTTATTTTGCAAATGGACTTCATTACATGTCAGCTTGCAAATTAAAAATAAGTTGTATAATTAAAACAGACAATGACTAAATATATTTTCAAAAATCAGTCACTTTTTTTCTCAGTTGGCATGACCTGAATTCAGAGACCATATTTGCCCTGGATGATTTATCTAAAAATGACTCTGAGGTTTAATAGCTCCATGAAACCCTGGCACATTAGCACTTTTACGTCAATAGGAACTGACGTCAAAACTGTTAGGCAAAAATTGCCACCCATTGTGATAATCTGGGGAATCTGTGATATCACGAAAATTTAGGCAAACAAAATATATATTCTTTAAAATGAAGAAAAACTAAAGCCTGTAGCATACTTTTTTTTTCTTGGAAAGATTTATTCCAAAAATACAACAACCAAAGCTTGGAAGAACATACACCTTCAGAATAACTTTATGTTTCCTTTTTTTGTCCACCAAAAATATGTTCACTCTCAGGAAAAGCAAATATTTTTATGTTAGCCACTAATCTGAGAGTGTCTACTAAACAATGATACCTTATTTACTTGTCACAATATCTTATGAGGCAGATACTGTTGTTACTTCCAATCTTCAGATGAAGAAACAGAAGTACAGAGAAGTTAATTAATTTATTCAAGGACCAAAACCTCTGATGAATAGCAAAGGCATTGGATCTTCATAGGCTAACTTCAGACCTCATATTCTCAACAGCTCTGCTATACTGCCTCTCTACTTTCAATAGAGAAGTATCATTTAAGATATGAAATTAGAATGCCTATGGCAATAGGACAGATAATTGCTTAATCTATGTTTAATCAGTACTGATGTACCTAACACTTGAAATGTCAATAATTTATATTAGCTTTAAATCACACAGAGGTAGAATTCTTGACAATTTAATATCCTCATTAAACTACAAATTCAAGATTCCTTCCATTGTTTCATGTTATTATCTATTTCTGGCATTTGCATAATTATTGCAACTAATAGTTTGTAATAGATATACTTCATGCCAAGGTAAAGAATAATTAATAGAGGCATTAATTTATGCACTTTACTAACTATGTTAACTATACAATGTGTGTGTGTGTGTGTGTGTGTGTGTATATATATATATATATATATATATATACATATATATATATATATATATATATATATATATATATATATATAGTGAAACACGATATATTATTATGGTTAGTTTTTCTGTGGCTCTCCCTCATTACACCATAAACTCAATGAAGGAAGGACTATATCTTATTTGCCTTTGTAGCTTTAGTTCTTTGAAAAATATTTGGAATAAGAAACATTGCCAAATTTATCACAACATCAATAAATGTGTTTGTATAGGGATCTGTCCAAATGCTGAAAATACTCTAAACAGTTGATCTTAACTTATGTAAACTTAACAGTCTGCTGTTGAGTATTTTTGGTTTGCTTTCCTATGGTTTAGGATAATTATTAACTGTACAATATATTTGCTGTTTATTTGATTAGTATTTTGTCAATCTCACTAACTTGTAAGCTCTATGAGGGGCAGGATTCTGAAATTTTTGTTTGGCCACTACAGCTCCAACCCTTAGCCCGAAGCTTGGCAGATGGGCACTCCAGTTTAATGATCAATTATCCACATCTACATAAAATTAATAAATTCAGGAAGAGTTGGCAAACGTCTTTCCTTTCTTTGTTTTCCTTCAAAATCCAGGTTGGTTTTTCCAAGTCTCAATCATCTGGGAAAGATGTGCATGTTCACCTGAGGCACTCATGAGAGCCTTAAGCTATAGAGAGAGCATCTGGATACTATTACCCAGGGAAGTCAAACTGCAGCAACACTATGTTTCATTTTACCCAAGATAGGAGACCAAACATCTAAAAATTAAAAAAAAAATGAAAGTGATTAATTAAATTAATGGACCATTTTTTGTTACACATTTTCTGACTTGTTTATACAAAATGTTGGAAACATTTTAGGACACCAAAAGAGTATACAGAAACAAGAAAAAAACAACAAAGAATTTGCCCTAATATTAGGCTAAAATTTTGGGGCTATGTTCAAAGCACATCTGAGTTTTTTATTGTTTTGGACTTGTTTAGCTTCTGTTTACTCCTACTCGGTGTCCAGTTCCCCATCTTCTTGTAACAAATTCTGATTTTTCTTTGGATACAGTTTTGCTGCAATGTAAATAAAAACACCTTGTTCCCAAGTCCAAGGGGATCTAAATTTAGCCAACCAGACTTTCTCCCTAGAAAGCTGAGATTCCCAAACTCTGTGAAGCTAATGGATTTGAAAAATTCCAAGAAAAACACCCTCATATGTTTCTATATAGATATTAAAATTGACTTATTTCCTAACCTTTCTAAGCTTGGTCTTTTTGTCTTTTATTTTAGTGTAGGAACCACTTTACATTTTTTGAATGATACTATCTTGCATCAAGTAGCTTGAGTCAGTTCAACTTGTCTGCAACAAGAACATCAGCAGCTAGATCAAGCAATGTTGAAACATTCTGAGTTTACATCAGAGGAATGAATTTTTGCGAGGGAGTGGTTAGGGTGACTCATCTGGTGGTCATGATTAGAACGTATCAGAATAAAAAGAGAAAAACACCAGGAGGATCCAACAGGAGGCTGTTGAAAAGATTACTTAAGAAGCCAGAATTGTTTCAATGGAGTTAACATGAAAATTATTTAGTGTTAAGTAGATTCAGCCACAAAATTCATCAGTTTCTTACCCTAGCTGCCACTGAGTAGGATAAGTGAACGTCAATGCCAAAAGTAAATATTGTAGTGGAAACCTGTCAGGTTGTCTATTTCATCACTATTCTCTTTATCATGATTCCACTCAAGGCTCTGTTTCTTCTGTAGGGTGCTGTATGTCCCACACATATAATTGCCCCACATATATACAACATCTTCCTACTTATACACCATCTCTCATGTTGCCTTGTGCAAGAAATTCTTCTCTGTTCCTTTCAAGTTGCCTCTCATTGTTTTAAGCCACTGTCCCCTACTTATTGTGTCAAAGTTTATTATCCTAATTTTGAAAAAAAAATGAGTAGAATTGACACACAGTATCGCATTAGTTTCAAGTGATTCAACATCTCTATATATTATGCTATGTTCACCACAAGTATAGCTATCATCTGCCACAACACTATTACAAATGGCAAGCTAGTAATATCTGTTTTATGGCCGCATAATATTCCATTGTATGTCCATACCACCTCTTCTTTATCCATTCATCTATCACTGGATCCTTAGGTTGCTTCCATATCCTAGCTATTGTAAATAATGTTGCAGTAAACATAGGGATGCATGTATCTTTTCAAATTAGCATTTCTGTTTTCTTTGGGTAGATAGATGCCTAGTAGTGGAATTACTAGATCATATAGTAATGCCATTTTTTAAATGTTTTTATTTATTTTTGAGACAGAGAGAGAGACAGAGCATGAGCGGGGGAGGGGCAGAGAGAGAGGGAGACACAGAATCTGAAGCAGGCTCCAGGCTCTGAGCTGTAAGCACAGAGCCCGACGCGGGGCTCAAACTCATGAACTGCAACATCATGACCTGAGCCGAAGTCGGACGCTCAACCGACTGAGCTACCCAGGCGCCCCTAGAAATTTTTTTAAGTTTTTGAGACATTTCCATACTATTTTCCACAGTGCCTTTACCAGTTTACATTCCCATCAACAGTGCACAAGCAATTGTAGCCATTCTGACAGGTGCAAGGTATTATCTCGTTGTTCTGATTTGCACTTCCCTGATGGTTAGTGGTGTTGAACATTTTTTCATGTGTCTGTTAACTATCTGTATGTCTTCTTTGGGAAAATGTCTATTCAGGTCCTCTTCCCATGTTTAAATCAGATTTTTTTTGGTATTGAGCTATGTTACATTCTTTATTTGGGATATTAACCCCTTAGGTGATCTATCATTTGCAAATATCTTGTCCCATTCAGTAGATTGCCTTTTTATTTGTTGGTGGTTTCCTTCACTGTGTAAAAAAGTTTTATTCTTACTCTTTTTTTTTAAAATATACTTCAGACTTCATGGTTCTCCCACTTTGTTCAACCTATTCACTCAGAGTAAATGATGTGGTCCTCCACTTCATCAAGAAATGTGATGATGTCAAGAATTCTGCTCAGCTTCAGCCAGCACATGGATCAGCACATCTGTACCCAACCCATGCTATCACTCACTTTCACACTCTTCCTCAAGATGCCCTATCTGATTCACCTATGACCATCCCTTGCTTTGCTTGGCTCCCTACAACTCTTTCTTTTACAAGAGGTCTCCTTTCCTCTGAAAAACATGTAATTTCTCTTCTTGCTGATCCTCATAGCACCCATGCACTCGGCAATTATTGTACTTTGCACATTGCATATAAAATTCCTATGAGTTTTTCTGGTGCTCCTACTAAAACATGTGACATCTTAAGGTTAGGCATTATAGTCTTCGTAATATCCATTATCCTTACACAAGAAAATCATGTTTTATATCATGTTTTATGTGCTGGATATGGTGCTGGGCACTGTAAATACAAAGATGAAAGACATCTATTTTCCAAAATCAAGGACTTTAAAATAGGTAAATCCCACAAAGCCATTTAAAGGTTACAGATAAAAGTGACAGCTTAACAAAAGTAGGGCTAAAATACTCAAGAAGAGTTTGAGGTAAGTCATGAAAAAATGGGAAGTAAATTACAGGGAAGTTTTTCAGGGAATAGTTGACATTTGAGGAGAATTTTCAAGAATGACTTGCTGGTTGAAAAACAGGTAGTTTCTTGACTTATATTCTAAGCTCTGACATATAAAGATATTAGAAGACATCACTGTCATTCTCACATTAAAAAATGGCTGAATAAACTGATAATCAGTAACTTTTTTTCAGATTAATCAGAAATTTGAAGTCACTGGGTAACTGTCACCTAGAGGCTGGAGGGATAAGCAAACACAGAGAACCACAGCTGAGTCCAGCTTAATGGTGGCAGAAGCCACTGGACCAAAAGGTAATGGGTGATAAGAGTTAAATGGAGCTATGGACATTTAGGAATCAGTTTTTGTATGAACATGCATTTCATTCTTTGCCTAAGAGTACAATTTCTGAGTCATACAGTAATTGCCATTGGTGCCCGTTTTTTGATGAAATGTCTTTCTTGTCTTTTGCATATTTTTCTAATCAGTTTTTAATTTTTTATTGTTAACTTTTGTGAGTTCTTTATATATTCTAGATGTAAGACCTTGTTTGGATTTTGGTAGGAATATCATCAAACTTATATATTAATTTGTGGAGAATTTATAAGTTTCTTATGCTGAACTGTCAAATACATGAACATGGTATGTGTATGCATTTATTCAGGTATTTTTAAATTTATTTCAATGTTTTAAAATAAATTAACATTTATTCATGTTTTGAGAGACAGAGAGATAAAGAACATGAGCAGGAAAAGGTCAGAGACAGATAGAGATAGAATCTGAAGCAGGGTCCAGGTTCTGAGTTGTCAGCACAGAGCCAAACTCAGGGCTTGAATTCACGAACTGCCAGATCATGACCTGAACCAAGTTGGTCACTTAATCGACTGAGCCACCCAGGCACCTGTATTTCAACATTTTTATGTTTCAGCATACAGAGCCTATGCATGCATTATTAGGTTTGTACCTAACTATTTCACTTTTCCTTGGAGAAATTTTAAATGGCATTGTGTTTAAATTTTAGTCTCCATATGTTCATTGTTAATATATAAAAGTGCAATTTGTTTTGTGTTTTGATCTTGTATCCTGCAACATTAAAAAACTCACTTATTGTTCTAGGAGGTTATTTGCTTAATTATTTTTAATTAAAAAGTTTTTAGATTCTTTGGCATTTTCTATGTAGACAATCTTGCTAAGGGCAAAAAGGGATCATTTTAGTATTCCTTTCCAATATATATTCTTCTATTTCTTTTTCTTATTACAGTGGCTAGAAATTCAGGTATTTTGTTGAATGAGAGTGGAAACAACAGACATTATTGACTATTCCTCAATATTCAGTCTTTTACCATCAAGTAATGATGTTAGCTGTAAGTTTTTGTCTATGTTCTTTATCAGGTTGAGGAAGCTCCCCTCTATTCCTTGAAGTAAAATTCTTGTAGATGAATATTGTTGGATTCTGCTTTTCCTTTTATTCACAAGTTTTAACTTAAATTCCAATTAGTTGACATACAGGGCAGTATTAGTTTCAGATATATAAATTTAGTGATTAAACACTTATATAAAACACCCAGTGTTCATCACAACAAATGCCCTCCTTAACACCTATCACCTACTTAGTGCATCCGCCTGCCCACCTTTCCTGCCCACTTCCACTGTAATAACCATCACTTTGTTCTGTGAAATTACGAGTCTGTTTGAAGTTTTCCTCTCTTTTTTTTCCCTCCTATATTCATTTGTTTTGTTTCTTAAACTCCACATACTGAGTGATATCATATGCTAGATGTCTTTCTCTGACTGACATATTTCGCTTACCACAATACTCTCTAGCTCCATCTATGTTGTTGCAAATGGCAAGATTTCATCCCATCTTCCTTATCCATTCATCAGCCAATGGACATTTGGGCTCTTTCCATAACTTGGCTACTATTGATAATGCTACTATACACATTGGGTGCATGTATTCCTTTGAGTTAGTATTTTCTTTATCATTTGGGTAAATATTTTAATGCTGGATCATACAGTAGTTCTGTTTTTAACTTGTTAAATAAAAATATGGAACCTTCACATTGTTTTCCAGAGTAGTTGCACCACTTGCTATTCCCACCAGCAGTCTAAGAGGGGTCCTCCTTCACATCTTCGCCAATACCTGTTGTTTTCTGTGTTGTTAATGTTAGCCATTCTGACTGGTGTGAGGTGATATCTCATTGCAGTTTTGATCTGTGTTTCCCTAATGATGAGTGATGTTGAGCATCTTTTTATGTGTATATTGACCATCTATCTTATGTCTTCTTTGGAAAAATATCTATTCATGTCTTCTGCCTATGTTTAACTGGATTATGTGTTTTAGGGTGCTGAGTTTGATAAGTTCTTTGTAGACTTTGGATACTAATCCTTTATCAAATATCTTCTCCCATTCTGTAGCTTGCTTTTTAGTTTTGTTGGTTGTTTTCTTCACTGTGCAGAAGCTTTTTATTTTGATGAAGTCCCAATAGTTTATTTTTGCTTTTGGGTCCCTTGCTTCAAGAGACATATCTAGTAAGAAGTTGTTATGACTGATATCAAAGCAGTTACTGCCTGTTTTCTCCTCTAGAATTTTGATGGTTTCCTGTCTCACTTTTAGGACTTTAATCCATTTTGAATTTATTTTTGTGCATGGTGTAAGCAAGTGGTCCAGTTTCATTCTTTTGCATGTGGCTGTCCAGTTCTCCCAACACCATCTGTTGAAGAGGCTCTCTTTTTCCATTGGATATTCTTTCCTGCTTTGTCAAAGATTAATTGACCATATAGTTGTGGGTCATTCCTGGGTTTTCTATTCTGTTCCGTTGATCTATGTGTCTGTTTTGTGCCAGTACAACACTGTCTTGATTACTACAGCTTTGTAATACATCTTAAGTCCAGAATTGTGATGCCTCCAGCTTTGCTTTTCTTTTTCAAAATTCCTTTGGCTATTTGGGGTCTTTTGTGGTTCAATATAAATTTTAGGATTGATTGTTCTAGCTCTGTGAAGAATACTGTGGGTATTTTGATAGGGATTGCATTAGATGTGTAGATTTCTTTGGGTAATAGAGATATTTTAACAATATTTTTCTTCCAATCCATGAGCAATGAATGTTTTTCCATATATTTGTGTCATCTTCAATTTCTTTCATCAGTGTTTCATAGTTTTCACAGTATAAATCTTTCACTTCTTTGGTTAGGTTTATTCCTATGTATTTTAGGATTATGCTTTTCCTTTTTAAATCCTTTCTGCCAACCTCCATCTTTTAATTGCATATTTTAACTATATGGTTTTCAGTATTCATTTGCTAAATATCACAACTTCCTGTATTTAATTTGTTTCCTCATTTTCTCTTTCCTTATTTTCCTGTTAATGACTTGATTTTTTTTTGATAGGGTTGCATCTTGACTTAATTAGCTTCCCCCCACCCCCCACAATATACTGCTTGGTGTATGTTTCTTAGTGGTTGCTCTAAGTATTACAATATACACATTTAACTTAGCACAGTCTACTGCATATTTATGTTTTACTGCATCAACTGAAGTTTAGAAATTTTCTCTTTAAAGTGCTTTACCTTCTCTACCAATAAAGAGAAATTTCCTCAAGTGTGGGTTTACTGGCAACAGATTTCCTTAGTCTTCCTTTGTCTGAGAATGTGTTTATTTCCCCTTCATCCATGATATTTATTTTCACTGGATAAACATTTTATGGTTACATTTTTGTTCCAGTACTTGAAAAGTATCATACACTTCCTTATGGTCCCTATAAATTTCACATAAAAATCTGCCATAATTCAAATTGGTGTTCCTCTATAATCAATGGGTTGTTTTCCTCTGGCCACTTTTGAGAGTTTTTTGTTTGTTCTATTGTCTTTAGTTTTCAAAAGTTCAATTATAATGTGCCCTGGTATGGATTTGGATTTCTTTGAATTTTTCCTTTTTAGAGTTCATTCACCTGCCTTAGTGTTAGGATTTATGTATTTAACCAAGTTAGGAAGTTTTCACCCATTATTTCTTTGAATAGTTTTCTAGTCCCAGCTCTCTCTTCTCTGCTTCAAGGAGTCAAATTCTTACTCTCCCCTGACTATGGCCCAGTGACATCCAAATGCATCAGTGACTTTCCCTCACACCTTTTGCTTGTATACTGCATCCTGATCCCCAATGAAGGCACTTGTCCACAAACCCTACACCTCTGTTTCAGCTTGCAACTGTTTGGTTGAGCTAACTCCCCTAAGGACTGCTCAGGACATGCAGTGACTGTTTCTCTAAGATCTGTAAGTATAATTAACTTTGTTTCCCTGTGCCTCTCTTGTGTCTCCTTTTGTGGCCACACTTGAGTGGCCATCTCTAGAAAGAATATAAAACATAGCTCTTTTGTTACTGGCCTACAGATTACTGAGGCTATGCTAATTTTGTTTTGTTATTCAAATTATGTTCTCTGCTTTTCAGGCTGGGTAAATCCCATTGATCTGTCATTCAGTTCATAGCATCTATCTGCTGTCATGTCTGGTCTACTACTAAAACCACCCCAAGTTGTGTTCTGTTTTTAGTGATTTTATTTTAGTTTTCAATTCTACAATTAACATTGAATTATTTGTATAATTTCTATTTCTTTGCTGGTATTATTTTTTTCAGTTGTTTTAAGAGGATATATAATTGCTTTGTGAATTTCATTTTTACTATGGCTGCTTTAAAATTCTGGTCAGATAACTACACCATATGATTTATTTTGCTGATGGCAGCTGCTGACTTTCTTTTCTCATTCAATTTGTGGTTTCCCTTGTTCTTACTGTGAATGATTTTCAATTGTATGTTTAAATGTTTTATTTTTCAAGTCCTATGGCTCTTAAACAGTCTGACCTTTGTTCCACCTATCAGAATCTTTCTATTTTTTGTTGTTTTTGTTGCATTATGTTCAGGCATTTTTTTTTTTAGTTGCAAGTGGGAGGATTTGAGAAGAATAAGGTTACTCTATCTTTATGGAATAAAAAATCCCATATTTCTACATTATTTTATGTTTTTGTTTCATTTTGACACATCTGATTGGTCACTTTTCATGTCTTGTACTTCATTTTCATATCTTTAATCCTTAATTTTATTACTTTAAATATATTTATCCTAAGTGTTTTATATTTAATGTTTGATATAGCCAGTATTTAATGTCTCTGCATCTGAATGTGAGATCTATTATTTCTTCTGATTCTAGCTAGTAATGCCTGCTTCTGTTGGTGTTTTTTTAAGTTTTAGAAATCAGCTCATTTTCCTTAAAATTTACCACAGGAATTCTTTGATATCTTGCTGAATGTGATTCTCTATAGAATATTTGCACTTGCTTCCATATGTTTGGAAGGGTATTGGAGATCCAACCTAGGACCATTTGAATGTAAATTGTGAGCTTAGGGTTTTGAACTTTCTATTTAGTAAAAATTTGGGCCATAGACTCATTAAGGAGTGTGTTTATCATTAAAACACACAGGAGTGATTCTTTTTTCTCTCTACTTCAAACATAAAGTTTCAGGACAGGCATTTTTTTTCTTAGAGTTCCCTGTTACTAGTGTCATTGGGAGGCGAACATTTCTACTTCACTGTGTTGATGATTTAAATTTTGTGGATTCCAATTTTATGCAGGGATGGGGAGGACAGTCCTCTCCCATTTGAGTGGTCTCTTCTACAATGAGCAGGTCCTAGGCATTTTTCTTTTATCTTCTGTATTCCTGTGAAACTGAAAATCATGTTCATCTGTTTTGCTAAATGTGGTCAAGACAGAGAAAGCTCTTGTCAATGTTCTGCTTACCTGTTTGGTCCTTGCCTTCTCTCAGTTTGAATCTCTTAAGTGTTTATTTTATTTTTAGTTCATTGATACCCTTAAACAAACTTTTAAACATTCTTTTTTTTCTTGTTTTCTGAAGATGAGTATGACAACTGTTTCACCATACACTATCCTTATAATTTAAACAATATGTATACTAATCTAGGAGGATGTGTGCTAGTTTTGTTTTCTATCTTCTGTAAATAAGAATTTTTAAAGGCATAAAAAAATTCCAGGCAAACCCCCACATAATTCCTGCAGTATTATACACAGAAGTCATGGTTAAGAAATATTAAGATAAAGGTTAATGTAACTACGGGATTATATTTACTTGGAAAAAGTATATTGATTCCTGCTTTCTATGAAGCAAAGCAACATCACTTTCAATAATAATTTCCCCCATTTTCTCCCTAAGCTATATCCTGTGTTCACTGAGAAAAGTCAGAGCACAGTTAACAAAACCAAAAAAAGTAACAAGAAAAATTTTCCAACAATTTTTACCAATTCTAAGTAGCAGTTTATATTTTGCATTTCCCTCTTTCCCAAATATTTATCTGCAAAATCAACCTCTAAAATCCCTGATTTTAAGATCTCAGTACAGATTCAATTTACACAAATTACATGGTTTACTAGTTTGTTTATAAGGCAATTCACAGTGAATTTTGAGCCAGTTTATAAAAAGGCAAGATTGTTACTACAAATACATCCCTCATAGTACTAGAGTCTAGATAATATAACAAGAGTAACTAATGGAGTAGGCTAGGAATTTGAGAAATTAAAAAGGTAAAATTTTCTTGCAGAAGACCTTTGAATTTTAGAACAAAAACTATTTTAAATTAGGTTTGTATAGAAGTTAAATAAAAATAGATATACTGAAATATAGATTAATTCTTTCAATAAATATTTAGTGAGCAGCTATTATTTACCAGGCACTGGTAATTCAAAAGTGAACATACAGCCTTGAACTCATGAAATCTGCATCCATCCTAGTGGGTGAGTTTGTAGAAATTTATTTGGTAGCAATTATAGCAAAATGAAGATTCACAAATTCATGAAAAATGTTAACCATATCAATACCTAGTTTTCCTAGCAATACTCTAACTGTATCAAAATTTCCTCAGATTTTTACTTCATCCATTGGCATCTCAAAATAATAAATAAATGAGTATGTAATTTTCTCTGTCAGAATAAAAAAAAATCTAGAGACTACACATATTTTTTCAGATGTTATGGAATTTATGTGTTCTTTCAAGGCCAAATATTTTTTAATAGTGATATACATGTGCTAGATTAACTTCCTCAGGTTCTCAACCCACTGGTATTTCTATTCTATAGTTAATATGTCACTCAATCTTTTAACAGTTCTTTTCCTTTACCTGAATTACTAACAGTCTTCCCAAATGGTTGCCAAACTTCCAGTTAGCACACATCCTATCAATCCTGCAAACTATAAAATTATACTTTTTAAAAGCACATGACTGTTTACGCCACATACACTGAGCAAAATCTTTCAATGTTTTCTGTATCAGTTAAATAAGGTATATTCAAGAAATGGAAACAAGCTTGGCATTTCAGACACAGATCATTTAATAAAGATGATGGGTTACTCAGATATGAAAAGGCTCAAGTAAAAATGGGATCCATAAGAATCAGTTATGGCCACTAAGTCTTGAGAAATAGAGGGTCAGAAGTGTCAGCAGAAACTAGGAGTTCAGCAAAGCTACTGTGTTGACTACCAAGGCACATTGTAGATGACATGTTGGGACATGGCTGGGGACTGGGGGGGGGGAGAAGGAGGAGGTGTTGGAGTATGGTGGGAACTTTATGGTTAATTGTTGGGCCACCTGGGAAAGTGCAAGCAAATGGCACTGGAGCTGCTGCTGTCTGCTGATGCTGAAATGACTGACAGAAGGCTGGAGGGAGAGTCCTTTCTCCTCTCTGACCTTTTAGTCACACACCATTGCGTCCCAGCCAGTGAGGAAAACATAGAAATGACTCTCATCCCCAGTATCACAGAGCACATTATAAAACTGGCTGCCTGGCACTGAAAGACAATAACCACAACAGTTTATTCCACTTACGATAAACCCTGCTTCTATATTAATCTACTACTAAAGTATCAATACGTATTCTTTATTAGATTACTCTATCAGCTGAACACACTTGAACTGGCCATTATACCCTGTACATTGCATCCTAACAATTTTGTATCCCTAGAATACATTTCCTCTTCTTTCTCCATCACTGGAAATTGTATCCATCCATCTTTTAGTTCCCCTCTTAAATCTGGTTTACTTATAAAGATATTCATTCCTTAGCCCCAGACTTAAATTTTTCTTAACATACTATCCGGCACATACTCTATGGGAACTTTGTGTGTCTAAAGAATGAAGTACATTTTCCATCTATATTTTTATGGGTCTCATCTACATTTGTATATCCCTCAAAGACTATACTCTAGCTTTTTATGTTATTTTTTATTTTTTAAATGTTTATTATTTTTGAGAGAGACGACAGAGCATGCACACAATTTGGTGGGGGAGAGGGGGAGGGAGAGAGAGAGTCTCAAGCAGGCTCCGCACCGTCAGCACAGAGCCTGATACAGGGCTCCATCTCACAAACTGCGAGATCATGGCCTGAGCCAAAATCAAGAGCCAGATGCTCAATCAACTGACCCACCAATTGCCCCAGAGCTTTTAAAAACCAAATAGTATTGTAAAAACTGTATCATTTCACAAGTTCCTTCAGGGTAGAAATGATTTCTTACTCACGTGCAGTTCCCAGATGTTAAGTGCTCATCAATTGATGCTATTTCCAAAACTGACGCATACAAAACTAGAAAAGCACTCAAGGCCTTATGAATATATGAACTTTAATTTCAGGAGGGCAAAAAGTTTAGTTTTTTCAGAACACAAACTTCTTTAGTTTTACTATTTTATGCTTTGCTAAGATTTAATTGTGATTAATATTTAAGAGATACAATGTACTTAGTTTTCAACACCCAAAAGTTTCTCTATTAGGTTGATGTTTGAAAATTACAAGGCATTACTTTGCTATTTTTTCCTGTATCAGTTATGACACCTAAGTCAAGAACTGTGAAAGAGTATCCACCTAACTATGCGACATCTCACTATATTCCACTCTGGAATCCACCACTTGACTCTGTGGAAAAAGGATATACTGTCAGTAGCAAAAAAATGATAACCTTTGTGAATACCCTTTCATTGTTTTCTATCCGCAGATGAACAATGTCCTCAGGCAAAAGTAAGCATTTGAATAACCTGTTAGTTCTGTGTTCGATAAACAAGGTTTTAGTGCATGCTTCAACATCAAGAATAATTTCAACTTCCATTTGATCAACAGAAAAATAATTTATATTACTTTTCTCTTTTGATGTCACTAACTTCAAAATTATTATTTTAATAGAATGCTTACAGGAGAGGAAAATCACTTTTTAAAATTTCAGTGACAAACCTTATTTATTTGTATACCAATATTCTAAATAAGCATGTATAATAGGAATAAACATTATTCTATGTGTAAAATAGAGCAATTAGCCGAGAATCTGCTGGACTGTCACTCCTCTGAGTACAGGAGTGCTTGGCATGCTATAAATCATCAATCTATGATCTTACTGAAGTAAAAATTCATTTTCATTTATTAACCTTTGTGAGATTGTTGTGAGATCAAACTATTGCTTTCTGAATGTGCTGATTGAGGACTCCAAAGTAAGGAAGAGGTAAGCAACAAAAATCATTAAATGCTAATTTTAAAAATAATCAAGGGTAAACCTATTTAAATATATTCCACCATAATTTTTTACTGTTTATATCTCTCAAAATATATTATGCTTAATATAGTACATTTTATCATGTAAAAATAATGCAAATTTGGTATATTTCAAAATAAGTGCTCATTTAGCAGAGGAAAAACAGATAAAGCCAAACAATTAAAATAAGGAATTAGGAGCTACGATATAGTAGGGAATACTCAGACCAGAGGCTGAAAGCTATCAACAGAAGAGAAGAAGGGGAAGGGACAAAAGCAGGAAAAGAATAGGTCTGGTTGTTTTTTTAAGTTTATTTATTTACTTAGTGGGGGAGGTGGGAGAGGGACAGAGGGACAAAGGGAGAGAGGGAGACAAGGAGAGAGAGGGAGGACAGTCAGAGAGATAGATGGAGGGGACACGAGCAGGAGAGGGCAGAAAGAGAGGGGGAAGAGAGAGAGTCCCAAGCAGG
The DNA here is from genome assembly GCF_018350175.1 of Felis catus. Taxonomy (NCBI): domain Eukaryota; kingdom Metazoa; phylum Chordata; class Mammalia; order Carnivora; family Felidae; genus Felis; species Felis catus. The sequence goes on from NC_058369.1 coordinate 107,915,157, forward strand.
CTCCACACTGTCAGCACAGAGCCAGATGCAGGGCTCAATCGCACAAACTGTGAGATCATGACCTGAGCCAAAATCAAGAGCCAGATGTTCAGTCAACTGACCCACCAGGTGCCCCAGAGCTTTTCAAAACCAAACAGTGTTATAAACACTGTATCACTTCACCAGATCCTTCAGGGTAGAAATGATTTCTTACTCACATATGCAGTTCCCAGATGTTAAGTGTTCATCAATTGATGGAACTTGCAAAACCAATGCATACAAAACTAGAAAACCTTGACCTGAGCTAAAACCAAGAGTCAGAGGTTTACCTACTGAGCCACCCAGGCCCCCCAATAAAGTGTCTCTTTTGCAGAACAACAGCTCCCACTGAGGAGATGCACAGCCAGGTGTTCCACAAGATCCCCTCGGGAACCAGTTCAACAAGTCTGGAACTAAGGGCCTAGAGATGAGGACTTGCACAGAAGCTCCCTGAAGTGGCCTGAAATTACCTTTAGCTCATTATAATCCTAAAATCTCCTAGTACGGTGTTTTGTTTTTGTTTTGTTTTGTTTTGTTTTTTTGGCCATTTTTTGAACATACAATATATGTATTAGCATGTTACACGCTAGGCCTGCACAGCTAACCTAAGAGCCTAAGTTACAAAATGTGTGTCCTCAGTGTATCAAGCTGCCTGCTTTTGCCCCCTAGCACACTGAATAAAAGCATCCTGCACTAAACCCAAAAGGAGACAGGGCTTTGACGACTATTTTTTTTATCTACTTACCTGTTGCCAGTAAAAAAACAAACAAACAAACTTTTTGCTCAAAACAAAAGACTTGGGCTGGTCTATTGACTGACACACCCCAAGAAATGGATCCTTTGTGTTTGGTGACAGAATGCCTGCTTCAATCAATCCCTTTAATGTGATTTAAAACCCCATGTGGAATATTGATCTGTACTTGACATCTGCCCAACTTTTTTAATTCAATGATTTTTATCAGTGGCTGAGGCAAACAAAAGTGATCCCACATAACTGAATTTCTTTGCAGTCATAATTTTACCTACAGCCTAATTTGGAGTCTTGCAGTGCTAAAAGCAGGTTATTAATGCTGTGACGAGCTTTAGAGCCAATTTGAGTATTATTGGGCAAAAAACCATTCAAGTGTCTGCTTTTTCCTGAGCCTATCAGCCAACACATCAGTGATGACCAGCAGCTGTCTCTGTGTGGGCTTTAATGAGCCTGCAAATGAGACCCTGATGTAAAGAGGCTTTGGCAGCCTTAGAGATCTGTGAAATTGCCATTTTTTTAATAGGGAATTTCCAAATGGAAGACAGTGTATATTATGAAAATGTGCCAGAAAGGTTGGGGGTGTCACAATGAGTTTTTGTTTTTTGTTTTTGTTTTTGTTTTTTAATCAAGAAGCAAAGTTAAATTTATCTTATGGCAACAGCAGGATGAACTCCATAGGTTTTGAATGGATACAAAATTCTCACCAAGACCCAGTAACACACTTCAATTATAAGAATGTCTATTAAAGATATTTTTCTTAAAACATCCCACCAGACAATTCCTAACCAAAAAAAGTTTAGATAAAAATAATACAATGAAACTATTATATGCATTTTGACTAAAAGCATTCAAATCAATCTTTTGATTATGACAAGATTATAGTAATCTATAAGTAACACCACTAATTTCATTTAAAAATTTAAAAAATGAGGAAATCAGTGAGTATAGAATAAGTACTATATATAATGCTCTTTACAAGAACTTTCATATATATTACATGCAGAAGATTCTTTGTTTCACTATAAAGCATTAAATAGGCTACGCGCACTGTGAAAATCCAAGAGGAGAAACATGTCTACATTCTCTTTGCATTCTTCTACCCTCTCCTCATCTCTTCTTCCTCTCTCCCTCCTTCCTTCTCCATTTCTGTCTGTGTGTCCCTATCTCTGTTTCTCCCACTCCAAAAAAATCTCATGGAACTCATGTTCTCAAAGCAAGCCACTTCAAAACAAAGGATCATGTTAAAATGTAAATTCTGATTCAGTAGGATCTGAGGCATCTTCGTTTCTAAAACATTCCCTGGCGATGTCTATATTGCTGGTTTGTCAACCACACTTTCAGTAGGACGATTCAGTAAGTCATTTTGGAAAAAAAAAGAGGTTAGAGTGGAAGAGAGCCAAAGCATAAGACACTCTTGAAAACTGAGAACAGAGGGTTGATGGGGGGTGGGAGGAAGGGGAGGGTAGGTGATGGGCATTGAAGAGGGCATCTTTTGGGATGAGCACTGGGTGTTATATGGAAACCAATTTTATGAAAAATTTCATATATTAAAAAAATAAATAAATAACTCATTTTGAGAAATGCTAATCTATGCAAAAAATAATGGTCATATGATCAGGGAAGGTTCACTGTAAGAATGAAAGGCATGATTTTTCAGAGCCATGAGTTTGAAGGATGAGGAATGTCTGCAGGTATTTAACACGGTTGACAAGAAAGACAGTATTATTAGCAGAAATTGAGGTGTCAGTATTATTCGTGGATTTGACCTGGAAAATGAGTTCCATATTGAGGCATCAGCATGACAATAAGTGACAATACCTAATCAATAGTTAGAAGTAAGAGTGATACCTATCAATGTAGTCAGTGTCTAAACAGTGGCATGAAATGGAAATGGTTGAGGAACAGAGTTCAGACAACGTAAGTATTTGGGAGGTGGGTAATGAAAGAAATGTGTCACAGAAGAGTTAGAGAAGGAGCTATCAGAAAGACAACCAGATACTAAGTGGCTGAAAAAAGGAGAGAAAAAAATCTGTGTATTTTTTTTAAAGTTTACTTATTTTGACTAGGAGAATGCAGGGGAGGGGCAGAGAGAGAGAAGGAAAGAGAGAATCCCAAGTAGGATCTGCACTGTCAGCATGGAGCCCATTGCGGGGCTCCACCCCATGATCCAAGAGATCATGACCTGAGCCACAACCAAGAATCAGACATTTAAATGACTGAACCACCCAGGTACCCCAAGAAAAATCTTTTTAAAAGCAACTTGTAAAGGGTTCAGGATCAGATGCCAAAGTGTACATAAGAAATAAGGAAGAGTAAATAACATAGTCTGTAGAGACTAATTTTTAAAATAAAAAGCATTAAGAGGCTGAGAGGATAACAAGGTTGAAAAAAAGATCTGCTTTTTCTGCAACTGAGAAGCTTCAGAGTATTGTTAGAGGCCAGTGAGGTCTCTGGAAAGGGAGAGACTATACAAACAAGAATAAAGAAAATTGCGTAACAGCTTTCAATGTGCAGTAGTCCTTGTGAAAAAAAAGCCTAAATTGGATCAAAATCACAAGTGGAAATATTGTACTCGAAAGAAGAGGAACCCTTATATCAGGAGAATAATGAAAAGGAGGAAGAGGATGAAGACAGTCCCTGGAAGCTTCTCAAAGATACAATCAGAGGCACCAGCACCCTGCTCTTGGTTTCTTCTTTCCAATGTGTGAATGCTCACCTTCAATTATTGTTTTTAAGAGAGAGTGAGAGCATCCGAGCAGGGCACAAGGACAGAGGGATAGAAAGAGAAAATTTCAAGCAGGCTCCATGCTCAACACAGAGCCTGATGTAGGGCTCGATCCCACAACCCTGGATCATGACCTGTGCTGAAATCAAGAGTCAGATGCTCCAAAGATTGAGCCACCAAGGTACCCTAACTTTGATTTCGATTCTAATTTACTTCTTCTACTTTTCATCCTCCTTTTCTTCTAAAGTAAGCAGGACAAAATTGCTTACACAACAAAAGGACCTTTACTAAAACAGTATTAAGTAGTGGAGGTGACAATCTGACTTTTTGGCAGTCTCTTATAATTTATTTATTTTTTAATTTTTAAGTTATTTACTTATTTTTGAGAGAGAGAGAGAGAGAGAGAGAGAGAGTGTATGCACATGTACATGTGAGTCGGGGAGGGTCAGAGAGAGAGAGGGAGAAAGAGAATCCTGAGCAGGCTTCACATTACCAGCACAGAGCCTGACAGGAGGCTTGATCTCACAAAATTGTAAGATCATGACTTGAGCCAATATCAAGAGTCAGGTGCTTAACTGACTGAGCCATCCATGTGTCCCAAGAGACACATTTAATATAGAGAAATGTACTTTACTCATTCTTTTGAAAAAGGTAATTTCAAGACTCCAACGACAGTTAAATGTCCTTCTAGCATTGTGTGTATGTACCTTAAATCACATTAAATTAATTTTATATGTACATCTTCCCCAACCAATTTTTTGCTCTTCAAACCTTGACTAGATCTTAACTTTATTTCCATCCTGTGCATTTCATTCTGTGCCAATCACCACGTAGTTGCTCAATAAAGATATATTCTTCCAAAGTGTGACAGAGATAGTAATAGATCAGACTTGTTTTTCTTGATGTTGTATGGAATTGGTCTCCATAGCAAAACTACTTGCACTTATTTGTAAGATATATTTAATGGGTTTTGAAATGTTAAAAGATCCCATCCAAAAATAAAAATTTTATTTTGAACTTTGGCAATAAGAAATTTTTTTCCTTTATTCAAATTCTTCTGCATGCAATGCTCACATTCTGAAAAAGGGGCAAGGGCACCTGGGGCACACAGTTGGTTAAGCATCCTACTCTTGATTTTGGCTCAGGTCCTGATCTCTCAGTTTTCTGAATTTGAGTCCTGCATTAGGCTCTGTGCACCGCCTACATGGAGCCTGCTTGAGGTTCTCTCTCCTTCTCTCTTTATCCCTCCCCCACTCATGCTCTGTCTCTCTCAAAATACACAAACATTAAAAAATTCTGGATAAAGGTAATGGAACAGAGACCCCTCAAAGAGTGACAAAGCTAAAACACTCAGAATTTTCAAGAAAATTTTAGCACAATCAATATTCCTGATAGCTCAGAAATCTTTGGCTGGTAATAGGGCAATTAAAAAAAAAAGGTAACACACATGGTTTAGTTATTTTCTAAAATTAGGGATGATGTTCATTAATGAGCAACATGAGCAAGAATGATGGGTCTCTTGTGTCAGTTTGCAAAAATTCATGACCTGACACTCAACTTTGTATTTCAGGTAGTTTTAGAAGACTATTTAACAGAATCCCACTTACATGTAAATTTACCCCGGAGACTGTTAAATATCCCCTTATATAGACTTTCTGCTTAAGTGTTATAAAAACTGCTTTTGATATGATTCATTGATTTTCATCTCAAATCAGCTTTACTTGACTTTTTCCTTAGACTATTGAGTGTCATGGCAATAACCTGATTACATCTCTAGGATTAGGTTTATAATTATTCCTCATTTTCATATTGTTATCATTCCAGATAATATGTCCATCCAGACCTTTCACACAACTTTAGTGTATCGCATAACTTCAACTAACGTTATCTTTTTTTAATAGTAATTATAAAAATGTCACATACATTGAAAGTACACATTTGAGATTTGTCCTGCCAAATCACACAAATTGATTTTATGGTTAGAGTATTCCCTATGGATAGGTTTTTAAAAACATTCTTAGGCTTTTCATTGCCAAATAAAACTGAAATATCTGAAATGAAAAAAAAAATATTGATGTATTACTAATAGAAATAAAAGTCCAGGGGCACTTGGGTGGCTCATTTGGTTTAGCATCCGACTCTTGGTTTTGCCTTAGGCAAAATCTCAGTTTCATGGGTTCAGGTCTCATGTCGGGCTCTGTGCTGGCAGCACAGAGCCTGCTTGTGATTCTCTCTCTGTCCCCCTCCCCCACTCACACTGTCTCTCCCTTAAAAACTTAATAAACTTTAAATAAAAAGAAATTTAAAAAATCCTGTACATGCTTATAAACGTAGCTTAATTTAAAAAAAAAATTTACTTTATTTTAGAGAGAGAGAGAGAGAACACAAGTTGGGGAGAGGGGCAGATGGAAAGAGAGAGAACCTTAAGCATGAGCAAGGAGCATGATATGGGGCTTGATCCCACAACCCTGGGATCATGACCTGAGCCTAAATCAAGAGTCAGATGCTCAACTGAATGAGCCACACAGGCACCCCCACGTAGCTTAATTTTTTAAGTATATCCAAATCTTGATTGAATATAAGTTCATATGGAGGGAAGACCTGCAATGGAAAGATACTCCTTTGAAAAGAAGGAACAATAATGCATCTCTGTCTTTACAAAAATCCAGCTACATTACATGCCTAGCATGATATAAACAAATAAACTCGAGCCACTGGATAACCATGGTCATATGTACATATGGATGTAGATTTTGAACTCAAAGTTCATTGCTCTCTTTCTTTTAGAAAATTACTGTATATGTGTGTTTATATGTATGTATATTCTATTTATATTATATATATATATATATATATATATATATATATATATATATAAAACCTGTTATCTCATTGGTAAAATGGGAAGCTGATTAATACCAGCTTCCTAACACTGTTGCAAAGACTGAATGAAATAATGTATATAAAATGCTTGGACAGTACCTGACACATACTAAGCAATACATAAGACCTTATTCCTTTTCTTTCCTTTTCTCTATTGTTTTTGTGGCCTTTCTCTGCCCAGATTTCATGTATATGAACATGAACATACAAGCACACAAGTACTGAAACAGCACATATGTTTGCACCCACACACATATGTAGAGTTACTTAGAAAACTATGGAAATATTGCATGTTATTTTGAACTCCACAGAAGACACAAAATTTCAAACTGCTTAAAAAATATACACATGCTGCCCAGCTCCAAAAGGTTTTAAAAGGGCTTCTAAATGCAACTTAAAGATGGTATTTAAGAAATAAAATAGAATCTAAAGAAATTAAGAAAAACCCCTAGACATTTGTTAGACATTTGAGATGGACTGATTATATTAGGTGAGCACATAATGAGGCTGGAGTTTTTCACATAACAAAAAGAAGTAAACTTTTCACCATATTGTTTTAATGTGTTGTAAAATAAAATGTATAAACAAGTACATAAATATTTTTCTGGAACTACACAAATATTTTTCCACAAGACACATTTTTCTGGAAACACATTTTGCCATGCACACAAAATTGCTATTCAAAATCTAACATTTCTTATGTTACTTTTCTATAAAGACTAAGGACATCAATAATTCCTATTTCAGTTTAGGTATATATCTTTGGACAGTAAGATGACATTCCAGGTATTCTGTTTTCTGGTAGTCTGATATTAATTGATTTTTAATAATCCCTTAGGATTTTTTTTAAAGTAACATAGGCCTGAATTAAGACTTTGATGGGTGAGAATATAAATGCATTATTGAATACTCAAAAGTATACAGATCATATTTCTTGATACGGTAGGGACCATGATTTAAATACTAGATGTGAGGAAGATATATTTTTTAATGAAAATTTATGAGATGAATTACTGATTCTTGCTCAAAGCAAAGGTCAAATAGCCTCAGTAGGGCACTGACAGTGGGAAATATTACAAATGGAACTAATACTGTCATAAAAATTACATCTTTTCAAGCTCTTGCAAAAAATAATAAATTATTGAAACAGAAGTGCTCTTTATAATGAAAAAGAGTCTTAGTCTGAGATTGTATGTGGCATGTTTTATGAAAAGACTACCTTACCCATAATATAATTCAGCAAGTGATTTTGGATAAAACTATACCATAATGGGATATAGCTACCTAAAATTAGCTGGAGGAATTAAGAAATGGATGATTTTTAAAAATATTTACTTAAATCTTAACTATGGTCCACAGATTTATGGGTTACTTAAGTCAATTCCATGGTGAGTGTTTACTTTAGAATTTTTACGCCTAATTTGTAAATATACACAACTACCATGAAGATGATTTGTTGTTTGCATAAAATTTCTTAAAGTGGTCCTCAAACAATAATAATGATTCAAATACTGGTGAAAAATATAAAATACAAACTTAGGGGTTTTTTTGGTACTTAGTCTGAAAAACCCTCTGTACATGACTAATAAGTGTCAATCCCTAAACACTTATAATAAAAACAACATAGAAATTTAAAAATTACAATAGGTCCCAGATTTCAGTATAATGGAAAGATATTGAAAGATTATGCTAAATAGTTAAGATACAGTTTAAGAAAAGGGATACTTAGAATCAGTATAGGTATAAGAAGACATAATTTCATAGTTTATTAAATTATTTCAAACTCAACTTTAGTAGAAGTCAATTTTAGAATCTGATTAGTAATAGTTTCTTTGGAGCTGTGCTCATTTATGCTAATTTAGTTCAGAGATTTGCCTTTGCAACTGAGTGAAAAACTTAACAGTTCAAATAAATTGAGGAATATAAAGTGAACAGTTATTATTGTTCACCTGCTCAATCATTAATTTTGTTCAATCTCTACTCCCTCATTAGGAAAACCACAGATTTATTTTTAAAAAAATTTAGACTAGGCAGAGCTGTTTGTGTAGGTATGGTGGGCGCTTTACCCCAGCTCAGATCCTGTATTAACGATGTCCAGAATGGGTAATTTTGTCCTTCTTTGCCAGTGACTAATTTCTACTGGGACTTGAATAGAATACTTTTATCCTGATTCAAAAAACAAAGAGATGAGGACGTGAGGCATGCACTGAGAACCACTTCTTTTCTAGGCTGGTCAGGGACATTATATATACTGCTGCAGAAGTGATCCTTGGGCCATCAGAAAGAATGGAAAATTGCATGGTATTTAGTGCTGTTCTGAAATGAGCCTTTGAAACCATGCTACAGCTGCCTAACTCCAGGCTTCTGGCACCTAGGTACCAGGTACCAGAAGTCACTCATACCTAGAATAATTGCAGGATTCCATTGGAATTGATCACTCAATACTGAGTGAATGACCAGCTGGCATACTGATAAATGTGTAGGATTTATTTGCTTGTGTGCTTATTTATTTATAGGCAGTTTTTATTCCCACTGTGGAGCCCAACACAGAGCCTCAACTCACAAACGTGAGATCAAGATCTGAGCCGAGATCAAGAGTTGGATGCTTACCTAACTGAGCCACCTAGGCACCCTGGCTTTATTTTCTTTATTTTTATATTTAATATAGAAAAGTGTTTTTAAAATACCATGATCACATTCCTTTAATTGAGATAAGATATTCTTAAATGGAAGAAAACTGTGGATATCATTAGAGTTAATTAAGTCTCAGTTTTTATTTTGTTTTTAATTTAATTTTATTTTTTTGCTTTTTAAATTTCAGTGTATTTAACACACAATGTTGCATTAGTTTCAGGTGCACAGCATAGTGATTTCACAACTCTATATTTGATGCTATGCTCACCACAAGTATAAATACCACTTGTCACTTGACTTTTATTCTCATGACTTACTAATTCCATAAATGGAAGCCTCTATCTCCTACTCCCCTTCACCCATTTTACCCATCCTCCACCCACCGTCCCTTGGACAACCATCAATGTGTTTTCTGTATTGACAAGTCTGATTCTGTTTTTGCTTATTCTTTTTTTTTTTTCTTTAGATTTCACATATAAGTGAAATCACATGGCATTTGTCTTTCTCAGTCTGAGTAATTTCTCTTGGCCTAATACCTTCTAGGTTCATCCATATTGTTGCAAATACCAAGAGTTCATCCATTTTACGGTTGCATAATACTCTATTTCGTGTGTGTGTGTGCATGTATGCATCACCTCTTCTTTAGCCATTCATCTATCTATAGACACTATCTGTAGACATATATAGACTATAGATATGGTTGCTTCCATATCTTGGCAATATGTTAACAATGCTGCAATAAACATAGGGATGCATACTTGTTTTTTGGGTTTTTTTGTTTGTTTGTTTTTGGTTTTTTTTATTTATTTATTTTTGGGACAGAGAGAGACAGAGCATGAACGGGGGAGGGGCAGAGAGAGAGGGAGACACAGAATCGAAAACACGCTCCAGGCTCCCAGCCATCAGCCCAGAGCCTGATGCGGGGCTTGAACTCACGGACCGCAAGATCGTGACCTGGCTGAAGTCGGACGCTTAACCGACTGCGCCACCCAGGCGCCCCCATACTTGTTTTTTGAATTAGTGTTTTGTCTTCTCTGGGTAGTAGAATTACTGGATTATATAGTAATTATATTTTTAAGTTTTTGAAGAACCACCATACTGTTTTCCATAATGGCTCTACCAATTTACATTCCAACCAACAGTATACAGGGTTTCCCTTTTGTTCACATCCTCACTAACATTATTTCCTGTGTTTTTTACATTAGCCATTCTGACAGGTTTAAGATGATATCTCACTGTGGTTTTGATTTGCATTTCCCTCATGAATAGTGATGTTGACCATCTTTTCATATATCTGATAACCATTTATATGTCTTGTTTGGAAAAATGTGTATTCAGGTCTTCTGCCCATTTTTTACTCAGATTTTTTTGTGTGTTGAATAGTTCTAGTTTAATACTGGAAAAAATATGTCCATGTACACCAATTAGTTTCTTTACTGAATTCTAACACTATACAAAATACAGCATAAAGGAAAATCCAAAATCAAAATCAGACTTAGAGTAAGTCAAATGTAGCCTACCATCCTAACAATGAACATCCTAGGTGGTTATTTCATAGACCTATTTTTTGTATTCAAGGAATGCTTGAACTCCCAAGCCAGAAGAAATTATCTACATTATTTTTATGGGATGATGAAATTGAGTCCTAATCCTGGGTGTATAGATATTTTGATAATACAGAAATATTTTTGGTCAAACATTTGTTGAAAAGAACTTTGATTTGTAATGCCTGCTTTTGAGATAACTAAACAAATTTGTATGTATTACTCATGTATTTCGATGTATTTTCAGTGTTCATCAGTGATTTGTTGAAGGCAGTTTGTACCAACTCAGGGGACCTTATTGTTGAATTTTCAAGAAACTTAGGATTTAGTTGTTAAACACAGCTACTATTAAAATCAAATTAAGTTGAAATTAAATAAGTTACATTAAATATAAAGATAATAAATACTCAAGATTCATCACTTCTTAATTGATTTACTACATTTACTACATTATTAAGTCAAATTTGCTCTTTCCTGGCCCCCATGACCCTTTATTTTCTTTCACAGTATTATCTGCTTTCTGTTCAGCAGTGGATGGCTATTCACCAATCACCCTACAAGGCTATCCTTCATTCTGCTATTAAAGCTTACCATATTGCAACAACGTTTTTTTATGAGAGCTGATAAAGAATTCAAGCTCATTTTCAATAGCATTTAAATTATATTTCATCATATTATCTAATACATTTGTTAGTGTTGACAATGTGGAGGCCACTACTGCCATTTCAGGGATACATTTAAATGGAAGTATAGGATACCTTTAAATATCAAGTACACAGGAAAGATCCCCACAGCAACTGACTTTACCATTCAAAAATGGCAATAATGCTAAGATTTGAATAACCTAAATTAAATCTGCTTCTTTGTAAAAACAAAAACTTTTATCAGAAGATATAGTTTGAAGTATAAATTTCAGGAAGTATGGGCATCATCTATTTTTTTTCCAAACATTGTCACTCTCATCTGGGAAAAGACCTAGTAATAACCTAACAATTTTTGGGGTACACACATGGAAGAAATGGATTATATATGTTTACTAAAATATACGTGCACACATGATTATAATAGCTCATACATAATACCATCTAAGTGGAAATAATTTAACAGTTCAGAACAGAAAAATGGAAAAATAAACTGTATTATCACACAGTGGATACTATGCAGCCACAAAAAATAGTCAACTGTAACTATATGAAACAACAGGGAAAATCCTCACAAACACTGAAAAAGATATAATAATGTCTAGATCACATAATTTCATTTATGTATAATTAAAAAACAGACAAAATTAATCTACAGTGTTAGATGTCAGGAGTATGCTTATTCTTGGAGAGGGTAATAACTGAAGGAGAGCATATGAAGAACTTTAGAAATATTGCTAACATCCTGGCTTTCAAATTCTTTTCTGGTAATTTGTGTGTTCAATTTTCAACAAGGTTTTTATTTACACACTTAAGATTTTCCCTTCTTGTTATGTTATCGACTAAACAATTACTTAGAAAACTAAAACAAATCTGGTTACAAATAAGCATAACCATACCAGATCTTTTATATGTACCCATTATTATTAATTATAATGATTGTTCCTTTATAACCTCACTAACACACACACAAACAGAAGTATGTACACCCTAAAAGGAACTAAATCTGAAAACATTCCACAACTCTAGATTCAAGTAACAGGCAATACAAATATTCTATTGATACAAATCCAGCCATTTTAGACATAGATGAAGAAAAATGAAAAAGCAAGGTAGTGTTAAAAAAATCAATATTCCAATTACCAGTTATAATATTTATTTCTTATGCCTTGGTATTCTTATTATTTTAGTGTTTATTTATTTTTCAGACAGAGAGACAGAGGGTGAGCAGGGGAATGGCAGCGAGAGAGGGTGACACACAATTTGAAGCAGGGTCCAGGCTCTGAGCTGTCAGCACAGAGCCCATCACTGGGCTCAAACTCACAAACTATGAGATCATGACCTGAGCTGAAGTCAGTCTCTTAACCAACTGAGCCACCCAGGTACCCTGTACCTTGGTGATTATTAAGAATTAATGAAGTCATAGTCTCTGATGATTTAACAATACTATGTGTGATACATCTGTATCAGGTAGGTAAGCAAATTACAGTAACCTATTTATAACTTTTTCCTTCAGTTTTCCACATCCATAACTGGGTGGCTCAGTTGGTTAAGCATCCAACTCTTGGTTTTGGCTCAGGTCATGATGTTATGGTACATGAGTTTGAGCGCCTCATTTGGACTCTGTGCTGACAGTGTGGAGCCTGCATGGGATTCTCTCTCTCTCTCTCTCTCTCTCTCTCTCTACCTCTTCCCCACTCGTGTTCTCTCTCTTTCTCTCTCTCTCTCTCTCTCTCTCTCTCTCTCCCTCCCTCCCTCCCTCTAAAAATAAATAAACTTAAAAAATTGAGAGAAAAATCTTGGATTTCAAGAAGAAAATATTTTGGTATTAATATTAATGTGGCACTGTAGAATTAATTTTTTTCCCAACAAATGTATCGGCATGAAGGTGTATTAAGCATCTAAGATTATGCCACTAACAAAGTGTTAATACATAGGTATTCTTACTCTTCTAATTTTGATTTCTTGAGAATGTATATACTGTCCAGTATCAATAATTTTCTTGTTCAGTTTTCCATATTGTTACCCAGTTGGTTTTGTAGTTTACTTCCATACAGGTTCTACAGCATTGTGTCTTTAGTTTTTCATGATCTATTAAACATCTCCAGGAGAATGTAAGTTTGACACTGACATAGTTTTAAGAAAAAAGAAAAAATGGACCAATTATTGCAGAGAAAAATCAAAGAACCTTCCATTTCCTTAACTACTACCTTTATCTAGGCCAAACTCCCACTTGCTTTTACATTGGCTTCTTAATTTATTTCTCTCCATCCAGATACTGATCATTTTTCCTTCAAACTGATTTCCCTCTCCTTTCAACACACACACATACTGCATATAAAATTAAATCTACATTTCACAGGCTGGTATTTAATACTGTATCTTTTTATGTGATGTAGCTAATTAGCAACAACCACACCCGGTCTTGAAAACTACACACATATACACACACAACATCATGCCCTCAAGTTACTCAATGTTTCTCTCCCAAAGGAGTCTATGACATTATATAAAGGGGAAAGATAAGGAGTCTCAAAAGGAGACAGGACTTGCCTACAATCAAACAGCCATAAAGTCATCAAAAGGCGTATCATTCAGTCTTCTGAAAGTCCAGTTCCAAGCTCCCTTTTCAATACTGTTTATTATTGTATCCACACTACTTGGCAAGATTCTTCCAACATTTGAACCAAGTTCCTTAATCTATTTTTATTATACTTGATTTGTTGTATATTCACAAAAATTTATTATCAGATAACAATAACTGAAAATGTTTTAAAATAAAACAGCCTATTTATAACAACCAGGAAATAATAAACTGTAATTTAAAAATATTTTACAGAGTTTTATTTAAAAAAAATATTAATTCACATAGCCAGGTTGTTGTTAAGATAAGGTTTAAGGAAAAAAAGGGAGAAAACCTAACAAAGAAGTTAGTATCTGTTGTACACAATGTCAAGAACTTCTAGTTGGAAACAGAAATTCTAATTTTTGTAATGAGTCACCTTCTTACTTTACTAAGCATCTTTATAATGCTACAGTTTGTTATGTTTAAACCTAAAAAGTATAAGGTCTGTTTAGGTATCTAAGAGCCTAGCAACAAGAAGATTGTTTTAAGCCATTTGTTACTTTGCTTGTAAAACAAACGCCTTTATATAGAAATGGAAAACAAAACTGTTCTGTAATGAATCTTTTCAGTTCTGTTTCTGGCATTCCACTTGTTTCTGGATGAATTATTGCTCAAATGTAAATTTTTACTGAGTAAGATTTATCCTTGCATCATTAACTTTTTGGGACATATACAGAAATTATGTATATATTTAAGTAAAATTTTTAAGATAAAGTAATGAGTTATATTGAGCACAATGGAATCAAATTAATGTAATTATAGGATCATATAACAAACAGTGTGCACTGTATAATATCCATAGAAGAAAAAAAACACTTAGGTTTATTATATATATGAAGAGCTGTAAAAACAACCCTAAAAACATGCGTGTATGTATCTTAATTTATAGAATATATATTTTATCATGTATGTTCAATGAAAAGTTGGGGAAAATCACATGGTAAAGAATTACACTAGACACAGCCATATATACTCAGTTCCTTTGAATCTTTTTTGTCCAAGTATCTGCTATTTTTTTCTCCATTTCAATAGGCTCAGTAATCCTACTTATCAGTAATCTACTGCTTTCTTTGTCCACCTTCTTTTCATATTCATTTTACTCTTTTCCATTTATTGGCTTCCATGTAAAGCCAATATATTATGAGGATTGAAAGGAAAAAGAAAATATCCACACACATACACCTCAGGTCAAAAGAATCAAAGATATAAAGTTATTTGTTCAACCAACACACCTGAAGCAATACTCTATTTTTTTAAATTATTATTTTTTAATGTTTATTTATTTTTTGAGATAGATAAAGTATGAACAGGGCAGAGATACAGAGACACAGAATAGGAAACAGGTTCCAGGCTTTGAGCTGTCAGCACAGAGCCCTACGTGGGGCTCAAACTCCGGAGCCATGAGATCATGACCTGAGCTGAAGTCAGACGCTCAACCCCCTGAGCCACCCAGGCACCCCAATACTCTTTAAATAGGTAGCTCACAAATCTTAAGTAAAATATATTGACTATTGTATTTTCCTTAACTGAAAAGAAAGTTGTCAAGAAGGAAGATAATTTCCATGGGGCCTAGAAAATGAGATTCAGGAGCAAGAATGTATCAGAGTTTCTGAATCAGAGTAACAAAATTGAGGTTACAAATACTCTAATCCCGCCCCTTTCTGTCTTAATATTCCCTTTTTCTAATATGGACTAAAAAATAATTTACTTTCAATTTATTTATTGTGAAAATTCTTGACAACTTTTCCTCCTTAACTTTCTAGTGAAATTTGTCTTTCAAACTTAGCAGTATGGTATGGTTTGGCAGATCCACCCTCCAGACTTCCCTTCCCTTGCTGAAATCATTAAGCCTCTGTAATAACTACAACATACAGGGAATTTAATGCACTACTAGATTCAATGGAATTTAAAGGAAATTGAAAATTGTAAAACAACCACACAAATATGAAGTTGAAATTTTAGCAGCGAAAGGAAACAAGGAAAATATAAAACATAAAACGCTTTACCTTAAGACATCAGTAAACAGAATCCGTATAGGTCCTTCAAGAAACTGAAGAGGCTGAAGTTAAACCCGCCACACCGATGTAAGGGCCTTAAGAAAGGTCCTAGAAATTTTGATTTAATTAGCTTATGGTGTGGAACAGCATCAGGATTGTAAAAACTGTCCCCAGGTGATTCTACTATGCAGCTAAGGCTGAGGACTACTTAGCAGAGCCATGGTTCCTAAAGAGTGGTGCCTAAGCCTGCATCATTAGCATCACCTGGGAACTTACTAGACAGGTGAATTTCACCCCTTTCTCATCAGTCCTACTAAGTAAGAAATTCCGGTGGTGGGGCCCAGCAATTTGTGATTTACTAAGTTCGCCAGATGACTTTGATGTTGCTCTCTAATTGGAGAATCACTATTTAAGAGGATCAGAGGAGGATTTTTTGCAGCAGTCCTTATCTATTTTTAAGATCTCAAATTTAAGTAGATGTGGAGGGGAAGGAAGATGTAGTCTCTACTTGCTCAACTCAGAAACCTGGGGGTCATCTCTGACTCCTCCACCAAAGTGAATTGTGCAGTATGTGCTAAGATTCTACATTTCTAAAAGGCTGGCATTTGATGTCCATGGTGCTGACCATGAGACCGGTCTATTAGTAGTGGGTAGGGAGCACTTCAG
The DNA here is from genome assembly GCF_018350175.1 of Felis catus. Taxonomy (NCBI): domain Eukaryota; kingdom Metazoa; phylum Chordata; class Mammalia; order Carnivora; family Felidae; genus Felis; species Felis catus. Next base: position 107,931,642 of record NC_058369.1, read on the forward strand.
ATGGGGAAGCATTGCGGATGAAAGAGTTTGGAGAAATATATTAAACGTCAGGTAGAGTGTAATGAAATGAAGCTAAAATATACACAGTAAAATCATGCAGAGCCTTGTAAGGGACATGAAGCTCTTGAATTTTATCCTTGGTTAAAGGCAGTCATCAATGACTAAAGCAGTGTAGAGATGTAATCAGATACGCATTTTTAAAAAATCACTCAAAGGAAAAAAAAATCAGATCAGCCACTGAATTGAGAATCAACTGCAAGGAAAGCAATGCTACAAGTTAGAATATTTTGAGGAGGCTATTAGAATCCTCCAGATAGGTGTGGTGTTTTTTTTTTTTTATTACAGTTATGGTGGCAAGATAAATATTTGATATATATTCTGGAGGAAGAACAGGAAATTATTTTTATATAGAATATGAGATAAAACCAAAAGGAAAAATGAATACAGATATATGCATAATGAAATCATAAAATTATAGATGGCTACTAGATAGTCAAGTGGAGATAGCAAATAAATATTTGGCTATATAGGTGTGGAGCTCTGAAGAGAAGTTGAGGTTCAAGTTCATATTTGAGTGTCACTGGTATATAGATATTTTCCAAATCCATGAAAAGCTGTGGAAAGAGTATAAAGAGATAAAACAGTCTACTAATAAGCCTGAAGAAACATTAAGAGACTTGGTAGAAGAGTGGCTAACAAAGGAGACTAAAGTAGGTAAAGAGTTAGGGAGAACTCCCAGAAGGCTGTAGGGTTGGGAACAGCCAAAAAAGAAAGTTTCTGAAATAAGGAGAGAACAACATTGAAAAAATTGCTGAGATGTCAAATAAAAATAGGACTTGGAAATGCACATTTGACTTAACAAAAGATCATGTGGGAGAGCGGGTCCAGTGGAAAAGTTTAGGAGAGAAACCAGATGTTTTTCAGTTGCAGAGTGATTAAGAGAAGTCGAGAAAATGTGGGTGAGTCATTCTTGTCAAAAATTAGTGAAGCTTAATCTCTTTTGTAAGCATCTCATTCTCTTTTAAATTCACAAACGCTGGAATTCCTCTTTGTAGCTGTCATTCTACACACTTTTTTTTTTTTTTTACAAATTATCTAAACTATACCCTTTTCTTTAAACAAAACTTTGTCTTCAGAGATGGTTTTGTATATTCATCTAAGTCCATTCTGGAAATGGAATTGTATTTTGAAATACTTCAGCTTCATCTCACCCCAAACACACATGCATATTCGTAATCATAATGGCATGAACATCAACTAAGTCGCTAAAGTCAGAAACACCTAAGTTATCTTTGACCTCCTACTCTTCTCAATAGATAAATACAATTCTGCACATCCCCTGTTGATTTTTGCCTAACTCACCACTCTGCCAAGTATTATATTAGTATGTAAGGCTGTTTTGTACAATTCATATGATTGCAGTTTCTTACCTGAATTGTTTTTTCAATCTCACAGCCTTTTTCCCTCACAATCTCTTCTCCATATGACAAGGCCAGTGCTCTCACTCTTGCATTATGGAGCTTTCTTATTCTCTGCATTAAATGCATTTATTGAATCAAATTTGATCATCTTACTGCCTCTCTTGATACACTTCAAGGTTCCTCACTGCAACCAGGAGAAAATCCACAATTTCATAGGCAAATGTGCAACTTTTCCAATACCACTGCCCCTTGACAATGTTTGGATGATATCTTGTCACTTCCATTGTCATGCCCAAATTCTTAAACCATAAAACATCCAGTGTTCCAAACCACAGTGTTATTTATCTCTGCTTTTATATGAATTGTTAGTTTTTTTTTCTTAAAAACATCTTTTGGCCACACCATCATGAACTAACTCCTACTGAACTCTCAAAACTCCAATGCAATATAATTCCTCATATTAACTGACTTTTGGGGCCGTATCCCCTTGCCAAGCCCTGCAGGTTAGGTGTCCTCCCTAAGCTTGTATAGCTTCTTTTAGCAAGATATAATTGTGTGTTAGCTTGTCTGTCCCCTTGACTAGAATGTGAGTTCCTTGTCTCTGGAACCCTAGTACTTGCTGTATAGGAGTAGTTCTATTAGTGCTTGTTAATTAAATGGGTTAACAGCACACATGACAAAAAAAATGATCACTTTTCTATCAGATTAAGAATCAAAAGGAATACTGATGGGAAAAGAGAATTGTACAGACACATACACATTAAACATTGTTTAATAACAACATCATTTTAAAAGCAGGGCGAAATTATTGAGCAATATAGAATGGTTTACAAAAGAAAAAAAATTATAGACAGAGACAGATGATTTTGATTCTAAATCTAACTGCAATTTAATAGTTCATGTCCTTGAATGAGCCATTTAACCTTTCTAAGCTTATCTGTCTTGGTTTCCAGCACTGTTTGGTTTTGATATAGAACACTCACAGAGTTTGCAGGAAGGCAGCTGCAATCCGTAAGCAACTGGACAGAGACAGACCTGCAGTGACCTTGGGAGCCAATGAGGGCCTGCCGATGACTACAAAAATGTCTTTCCAGCTAACCTGTGGCAGTTGTGTGGTAGTCTGATGGTGTCTGAATTATGAATATGAGACTCAATTCTTTTTCAGTTTCCCTTGGTAATTTTGGTATGTGTACAGCTTTGATGTATGTACAGTAAAAAGACACGCTTTGAGAGAAAATAAGCTAGCAAAAAAAACACTACCTCAATGGAAGAGAATCATAAAGCTAGTGAGAGGAACAGACTCATGAAGGAAGCCTTTGGAGCCCTGAAGTCACCTGTAGTGGGGGATAGTCCTCTGGTATCACAAACTCTGTGTTTGGCAGAATTTAATGATGTGAATGGGTTCACCTTTTTCCTGGGGGATAGAGTTGACCTTCTCAGCCAAGAACAGAAAAACCAATCCCATAAAATTTCATTTCGTGGAGTGATGATGGCTTATCTTAAAGGATAGTCAAGGTCACTCAAAGAGGCATCAAAATCTCTCCAGTCCCAAGTGACTGAGTCCAAAAATATCTTAACAACATTTCACAAGAATTTAGGACATAAGAGGAAAATAATTAATGATATTCATGTAAATATTCAGCTTCAATAAACCCCACAGCTGCTTGTCTGAGAAGAGACAACTGGGAGGAAACAAGGCAGGGGCTGAAGGAACAGAAAAAAAAAAAATGCTTAAGGGCACCTGAGTGGTTCAGTCCATTAAACGCCAGACTTTGGCTCAGGTCATGGTTTCCCAATCCATGAATTCTAGCCCTGTATCAGGTTCTGTGTTGGCAGCTCAGAGCCTGGAGCCTGCTTTGGATTCTGTGTCTCTCTCCCTCCCTGCCCCTTACCCATTCTCAATCTCTCTCTCTCTCTCTCTCTTGTTCTCCAAAAATAAACATTAAAACATTTTTTTAAAAGAAAAAAAATGCTTAAAAATTTTAATGCGCAATGGGAACAGGAGGGCAATGATAAAGAGAGCCAGTCAAAATGTCTGACTGAAACCATGCTAAGATGATAAATTTACCTACTCTCTTTAGAGTTTACATAATATATCATAAATAGGATCATAAATATATAGGTGATCACCATGTCAGTATTTGTTGCTGCAAAGAATACAAGTACAACAAATCTCTGAAGGGTGGGCAGATCCTAATTTGTTGTTAGGCCACTATTTAGAAAGAACTATGGGAAGTTAAACTGAGGAGGCAAGTATGAGATGTGTGTATTCTGGAGAAGTAGAACACCTATAATGGAGACCAAATGATCGTCCTAAGAGAAATTTAAAACTAAGTTTGGCAAAACTTAAGTGATAATAAGATGTATCAAAATATGGGGAAAAATGCAAAGTATGCTAAGAACCGTGTATCCAGTTTCTTAAAGGTGACTCTAAGAAAGATGACTCCTTTGACAGATGTATAAAACTGAATAGGGATTGAGAGATTAACTAAAATAACTGCTTTGCCATTCATGTGTAGGATACTTTACACCTTCCAAAGAATTTCAAACACAGTTCTTGACTTAGCAAGATTTTCCCCAAACCAGAATGAGTTTTGTCCCCCACAGTAACTCTGACATCTACATAGTAAAGGACTTAGTGTATTTGTGGGGAGACTGAGGAAGAGTACCCAGTAAAGTTCATTACCAGCATACCTATGTGCAATGATTTAAATAGATACAATTTTCCCCAAAATTTATAAAGATTTTAGGAAGCCTTGTTAAAATTCAAAATCTGTTGTAATGTAGTAATACAGAAATACAGAAAAATTTTTTCACAGAGAAGGTATAGAAGCAAAACAAGGAAATATGTGATTGGCTATAGCTTAAGCTTCTTAGCTTCTAGCAACATACCAGTGTGTATACAAGAGATATTATCATAAGGTCACAAACCAATTCAGTTACATAAAATTATATAGGGTCTTAGAGAAGAAAAAGAGAAGCATACCCATATGTGCAGCAAACACACGTAGAAACTCATGAAATATCAGCATTAAGGATTTTAGGTTGTGTGTGAAGAATGACATTACTCTTAGGTAAAAAAAAAACAAAAACAAAAAACGTGGAGGGTGGGGAGAAAAAAGCATTTCATGAAAAGAAAAAAAACAGTATAAAAAAGGCCAATGAGAAGTTAACATGAAGTTAAACATTCTTATAGCCTTCCTTCCCGTTCTCCTGGTTTCCTTGCTCTAAAACAAGCTTCACAATTCATTTGCAAAGAAATGAAATCTCTAACTGAAACCTATAATCAGATGCTGCTCTTTTTCAGAGGCTATCAAAGGCCCAAATCTGGATTTGTGAAGCTTTTTAGTTTTCTAGTTCCATAGTTGAAATTTTCTGTTTCTAATTTTACTATTTATTAAGTATTTGGCTTTATGTTTTTTTTTAACAAAGAGGACACAAAAACAAAACAAAATTCTTAGCTTGGTTCAATGCCTCTAGAAATCAATCCTCAGACAGAATTTGAAAATTCCTGATTCTCCTTTATTTTTCTTACTATACCATTTCTGCAGCTTAGAAATGTTCTAAGCAGTAAGGTTCAGAATGTTGCTTTGGTCAACTTAAAAATTTATTTTTTCCTGTGCTACCATGAGATGGGATAAAATAATGTTGTCTAGTATTAGAGACAGTTTGTTATACAACCAACTATAACACAAAGTTGAATATGTTGAAAATGATCATTGAAGAACAAAAGAGCATAATAAAAAAGAAATAGGTTAATTCCAACTAGGGAAGATTGAGAAAGACGCTACAGAAAAGTGCCTAAAAGTTGGTGAGGAATTATGAATGTATTTTCTGAGACTAGCTTTCATCCACCTAGCAATGGTGTTGAAACTCTCTCCTTTTACTAAGCACTGACGTATATATACTTGTAAATCTGATTGTGTGTGTGTGTGTGTTTTACATAAGACTGTCACAATTTATTACCATATCTATTTCTATATTTTACAAATTTTTAACACCTACTCCAAATATATATGAAATGTCTGAAATATATAATTGAACAATAAATGAAGTAATCTTGTTTATAGAATTAGAAATGAATGATAGAAATCAATACTAACAGCAAAATCTCAAAATTTAGTTCACATCCATGGCACTGTAAAATCAAAAACTGAATATTGCTTTAAAATATTTGTATCAGAAATAAATCTTGGGCAGTAAATAATTATTTGATAAACACTTCTACAGCACTTGCTACACTGTAGAATATGTTATATTGTACATGTGTAATTTAAATGCATTAGTTTGAAACCCTTATGCAAATTCTAAGTTGTTCTTTTAGTCTTCCAACAATTTTGGCAATATCAGTTCACAAGAGTTAAGTCAACATCCAGTGAACCGGGGCACTCATATGACTGTATATGTCAGCATCCATACATGTGGTGATAGGCGTTAGTTTCCCTTCCATCTGCAAAGTTCTCTGTGGTGTAACTAAGAAAGCTTCCAGGGGATTCTTGTGGTCTTATGAGGCTGAGGTCTTGTGGTCTTGTGGTCAGTTGAGGCAAGTGTACATGTGGCATGGTAGTTTTGTTTTAGACAAGACAGTAGATGGTAGGTGGTGAACACATAAAACTGAATTAGGTGGTATCCTAAATGGTTAAGTATCCTCCGTTAAATGATCAACTGAGAAGTACCTGGCAGGCTCAGTCAGTGGAGCATGGAACTCTTGATCTCAGGGTTGTGAGTTCAAGCCCCATGTTGGGTGTAAAGCTTACTTGAAAACAAAAACAAAAACAAACAATTCCTACCTCAATAAAATAGCTTTTTTTTTTTAAAGATAAATTTAGGTACATTAAAATTTTTGAGTTTATTTGAGCATACATTGATTTGAATCACACAGAGCCAAACCAAAGCTGGTTAGGAGTGCTGTGCCTACAGGAGCTAGGGAAAAAATTTTTCACAGAGAAGGTATAGAAGCAAAACAAGGAAATATGTGATTGGCTATAGCTTAAGTAATTGTCTTATTTGGGGAAACCTAGTTGGCTGTTTGTGGTTGGTTGTTGTTACGTTTAATTTTCTAGATACACTTGCACTGACTCTGGCTTAGGTTTTCATTTGTTTAGGTAGGCTACCAAGGCATTAAAGCCACCTCAACCTAATGGCCTTCTTGTTAATTACATTACCACCCCTCTCCACCAATGCCTCTAAACATGCGCGCGCGCACACACACACACACACACACACACACACCTCTTCTAGATGTGAATAAAATAGAAAAAAATATATAAGCTTTACAAACTTGCTAAGTATTTTAAGTCCAAAGCATCTGATTTTTTTCTGTTTTGACCAAATCTCCCAAAAATGTCATTTCCCCTTTTTTTAAGTGAACTTTATTTCATTATGTCAAAGTTTTTAACTCCAGTCTCTTTGTACAATATCTTCACAAGAGTACTATGCATATCCCTGGCCATATATTTGGTTTTATTTTTTACGTGAGAGGTGTTATTTTGAATTTTTTTTGACGTTTATTTATTTTTGGGACAGAGAGAGACAGAGCATGAACGGGGGGAGGGTCAGAGAGAGGGAGACACAGAATCTGAAACAGGCTCCAGGCTCTGAGCTGTCAGCACAGAGCCCGACGCTGGGCTCGAACTCACAGACTGTGAGATCATGACCTGAGCGCCTAACCGACTGAGTCACCCAGGCGCCCCGAGGGGTGTTATTTTGACACACAAGTGCAATATAAAAAATATGATCTGTAAAGTAAAAAATAAAAAGCAGGTAAAAATAAACATATTTCCAAATTTTTGTAGAACACAAAAGAGGGTTCAAATTCTCAATGAGAAAAAAACACAAAACGTGCCCAATAGTAAAAACGGTCTTCCCTGCAAGAAGCAGGAAAAAAGCTGAAGACCCAGTTTGATTTCACTGCTGGAAAATGTAGAAAACAACAGAAAAACTAGTCAATGTCAAATGTGAACGCACTACTTTTACCTGCCTACTCTTGATGTGAGGAAGGTTGATAACTACAGAGCAAGGAAGAGCTTCCATGATGGTTTCTGCCACCTGGTGGACACACAGCTGGGTGCTGTGCCCACATGTTGTACTGTGGTCCCTCCCTCCTCCACTGGAGCTTCTCTGGGGAAGGATTTTTTTTGGTTGGTTGAAAGCCTAGGCATAAGGAAATGTTGCAGTTCATATCTGAATAAATAATCTAGATTCTTACGTCAGAAGCCAAAAAAGAATGTAACGGCATAATTCCTAAGCTTCATTCTGGATACTGTTTCTGGAATTTATCTCTATCATTTGGTTGAAAAATCACTGATGTTAATTTGGTATTTGATTTGGGACTGCATTGAGCTATAGGTCAGTAGGATGCGGGGTTAGATAAAACCTGAATACTTTACAAATATATCTTCACATTTCAAAATATTGAATATGTCTCCACTTGCTCAGTTCTTTTTTATCTTTTAAAATATTGTAAACTTCTTCACAGAATGAGTGTGCATTTGTTGATAGGTTTATTTCTAGGTGTTTATAGATATTTTTCAGTTACGTTTTCTAACTGGCTGTATATAGTTGCTTTATATGAAAGCTATTGATTTTGACAAACTGATTTCATAACCAGTTTATGACTGTCTCACTTGCCGGTATAGTAAACAAAATTTTAAACATATTTTTCACACTTTTAGGGTGTTTTAAATGGATGAGGAGTTATATGCCTCTATTCATTTGATCTGCCATCATGATCCGATTTCTTTAATATTTTTAAATTTGAGGAGAGGAAACTAATTTGTGTATTCAAAGCTCTACAGTTCACTAAAGACAGCATAACTCATTTGTAACCTAGTAACCATTTTTGTCACTAAATTACATGTTTGCCAGGCTAGCTGATTAAGTAACTGCTCCAGTGTGTCAACCTGAAAGAGGTCACTGGAAATCTCAGTAATTTAAACATTTAGGTCTGGAGAGGGGAATGTAATTCCTACACAATCATTGTTGTGAGATAAAATGTAAAGCTCTATCATATAACATTAGGTTTTATCACTGAAAGCAAAAAAGTAAAACACAGTAGTTTCTTCTAGTAGTTCTCCTTTTTTCAATCAATTTACCCAAAATATTTTATCTCACTGCAATGATAATAGCTGTATATATAGGGATATCTGTGTCTGCTGACCTATCTGTCTATCTATCTATCTATCCATCTATCTACCTATTATACTTACCATATACTTAAGAAATACCTATATCTTTCTTTAAGCAAAATGATTTTGATATTTAGCCCTGAGTGAAAGCATAACATTTTCCTCATGACCTCTCAACAAGGAGTCCTGTTTTCCTATATTTTTAAAGTGAAGACAAACTCCATCATCAGTCATTTTGTGACTAGAGACATGGGTTACAAGTTCGAAATCTACCTCAGCCTGTTTTTTGGAGACTAATTTACTTTCTAACTTACAAATATATGATGGGCCCTTGAGTGACTCAGTCAGTTAAGCATCTGAATTTGGTTCAGGTCATGATCTCACACTTTTTTTTGAGAGAGAGAGAGAGAGACAGAGCATGAGCAGGGGAGGGGCAGAGATAGAGAGGGAAACACAGAATCCAAAGCAGGCTCCAGGCTCTGAGCTGTCAGCACAGAGCCTGATGTGGGGCTCGAACTCATGAACTGTGAGATCATGACCTGAGCTGAAGTCGGATGCTTAATTGACTGAGCCACCCAGGAGCCCCATGATCTCACAGTTCTTAAGTCCTGCATCCTGTTCTGTGCTGACAGCTCAGAGTCTGGAGTCTGCTTCACATTCTGTGTCTCCCTCTCTCTCTGCCCCTCCACTGCTCATACTCTATCTCTCTCTCTCTCTCAAAAATAAACATTAAAAAATCTTTAAATTACAAATATGTAATAATTAAGATCAGCCTCTTAACTTTGATCTGTGACTCTTACAGACTCCAAAGGTCAATTTGTGGAAGAGTAAGATTCAAGTATTGAGATGTGATAGTGCATTTGGTTCACTTAATGAAATATTATGCTACCATTCAAAATAGTGCTTAAAAGAATGTATAACAGAGGCACCTGGGTGGCTCAGTCGGTTAAGTGTCTGACTTCGGCTCAGGTCATGATCTCATGGCTTGTGACTTCCAGCCCCGTGTCGGTCTCTGTGCTGACAGCTCAGAGCCTGGAGCCTCTTCAGATTCTGTGTCTTTCTCTCTCTCTTTGCCCCTCCCCTGCTCACACTCTGTCTCTCTCTGTCTCTCAAAAATAAATAAACATTAAAAAAAATTAAAAAAGAATATGTAACAGTTTGAAACATTATGATGTAGTAAAAGGAAAAAGAAACCCAAATTTGTATGTACTACTTGATTATAGAAAGAATATTTGTCTTGTATTTTAAAATGAAATAAAAATATTAGCAATACTTACACTTAGATAGTAAAACTATAAGCAATCCCTGGACTTCATTTTTTTTCTTTTGTTTTATAAGATTGACTTAAAAACTGTATTATTTTAATTATTTAATTATGTAAAAATATATTTTAAAAGTATTATCAATAGAAACATATTATGGTAAAGGTAAACAAAAGTACAAAGAAGGTAAGCTTTATATTATAATTTGAGAAAATGCATTCTCCAAATACCGTTTTATATAATAAAGTCACAGCAAATCCAGTCAAGGAATGAAAATGACAATGACAATGGTGATTTTCCCCCAAACTGCATCTGCTACTGACTAGTGGGATGCCATTGTCAGTGTCAAATCACATAATTTTTTGATCCAATTTAAACTTGACGTGAAAACTGTGTACTGAGTACTGTGAATCCATTTATTTTCTCCTCCCAGATTTTACAAGTTATACCAACAAACATTTCTCTTACTGTCAAATCAAATTAAATATATGCCACTAATAAATTTTTCATTACCCAAGATCTCAAGCTGAAAAGCACAGGACAAGTACCAGAGAACATAACATCCCAATTGAAGGATATATTATATCTTATAAAACTACAAATTCTCTTGCACATTCTGGCAATCTCATTCTTAGAGGTGGTAGTTATGGCAGGAATTAGGCTAGGCACGGCTGCTTTCTAAGAGCAATGCGGAATGGAGGTCTCTAAAGATTGTATAGCTGGGGGCACCTGGGTGCCCCAGTCGGAGCTTGAGTCAGACTTTATTCAGGCTCAGGTCATGATCTCACAGCTTACTGGTTTGAGTCCCACATTGGACTCCCTGCTGGCAGCCCAAACTTGCTTGGGATTCTCTCTCCCTCTTCTCTGCTCTTTCCCCACTTGTACTGTCTCTGTCTCTCTCAAAATAAATAAATAAACTTTAAATAATAATAATAATAATAATAATAATAATAGTAAAACAAATATTATATAGCTTATTTTAATGTGTATTCCACTCTGGAAATTATCTTTTCTAGGTTCTTCCTTTATCCCATTCTTTTTTGACATATGTCCAATTGTACTCCTTTTCTATTCCCTCTATTCTGAATTCCTGTCCATATTTTGAACATGGCCTGGCATCTTGTTCACTTTGTTTCAGAGATCTGTGTTCATGCAAATTACCTTTTTTTTTTTTGCTTTTTTACATTATGAAGTTTTAGTGAACAGAACATTTACTTGATGTCTCCATTTCTCCATTTTCCATTCAAGCACTCCCTTGTGGTAACCCCCAGATTCTTTTTGTAATGTTTTTATTTCATTTTTGAGAGAGAGAGAGGGAGAGAGTAAGTGGTGGGGAGGTGCAGAGAGAGAGTGGGACAGAAGATCCTAAGCAGACTCGGTGCTGACAGCAGAGAGCTCAATGTGGGGCTTGAATTCACTAACCGTGAGATCACGACCTAGGCTGAAGTTGGATGCTTAACCACTGAGATATCCATGCACCCCAAGACTCTTTAGTAAGCAAAAGCTTTCCAAATTAAAAACACACAATTGGGAATTCTAGACAATGGTCCTAACTCTCAATGAATTATGTTACCTCAGTTGATCAAAGAGCACGCTTTTTAATTAGCTTTATGTATTTTTTTCAACTTTAATCCCAGTGTAATGAACATAGACTGTTATATTAGTTTCAGGTATACAATACAGTGATTCAACAATTCTATTACTCAGAGCTCATCATGATATTAACTTTGTCTTTCTTAATGTGGCCGTCATGGACATGGGACACGAAGCGGCAGCCTGATTCCCAACCACACTCTTCAGAGCACTTTCTAGTTCATCACAGCTTTTGAGCCAAGGTCAGTCTTTGGACACAGCAGATAACTGATCAAACTATGATACCTAATGATCCATTTCTGCTTAACGCAGGACTCTTCTAACAGGCAATCATTCTCCCAAGCCTCCCTGATGGGGTGGTAGATTTTATCAAATACAAAACATGGTCTGAAAGTTCTTGCTGCATAGTCATGTTTCTTCCTTCCTGCCACCCCACTCCCTTCTATTTTTTTTAAAACAGGTTTTACTCCACAATAACCTTTGGTAGCCCTTTTGAACTTCAATCTCAGCATCTGCTTCTCACAGGATCTAAATTTCATATATTACAAAAATTATAATACACTAAACAAAATTACTGCAGGCTGATTACTTATCATCATATCTACCCACTAAGTAAAAAAAACTCTTATCTTCTCAGCCTCGATATCATGCGGGACGATATACTTATGGGTTCTTTCTAATTATGATTTTACCAACTATATAGCCATTTGTCTAGAACTATGAAAAATTATTTGTCAGTATGAACAGTATACGCCACTAGCCTATAATCCTCAATGATCATCAATTGTATCAATTACTGAGTGTGTGATGGTTCACATATTTTTATGAGGCACTTCTAGACCCTTAAGTTGGAGAAAATAGACTATACATCCATCCATACATCTAAATTCTCCTATATTTCCAATTTTAAGAAGTAAAAAAGGCACTTTCCAATTTCAGAATAGCTATCTTCATTGACAGCTTTTATTTTGGTTGCAGAATTTTAAAGGACATCACGCTTTTATCTAAAAACTACAAGAGCAACAATGCCAGCAAAAGTAGAACAATGCCTTTTTCAAAGATCATAATCACATTATCATTTTATGTTTTGCAATATAATGGTTTATTCTGGGATAGAGAGTATGTGTTTACATGAAAAAAAACATAAACCTTTTATCATGATCCTGGTAAATCAAGAATTTGTCTATTTTTCACTCCTTCAATATAGAATGAAACACCTCCCTGTGCTTCCTCAGAATACCTTAATGTTTATGAAATTCTTTATAAGTAGCTATAGGAGTGAGTATGTTTGTGTGTGTGTATGTGTGTGTGTGTGTGTGTGTGCATATGTGCAAAACCAGAAAGTACCATCAAGACTAATATATGTTCCTACAATTATTTCAAGTGATATTTAATTCTTAATTTTCAATTTTATTATTTTCATCAAACATACAAACCCTCGTGGCTGCAAATATATAAGCCATTATATTATTTAGGATTCTATTGATTGCAAGTGATATGAACACAAATAAAATGAGTCTGGGCAAGATGTTGACCATAAAGAATATACTGGCACATGAATTAAACTACAGTTCCCAGGGAAATCAGAATCAAGAACTTATAGTCCACTGGACCTCTCTCTCATTCTCTTATGTTTGCAACCCTTGGCCTGCTTGCATGTTTTCTGAATTCACATTTGCATTGGAGCAGCAGTGGTATATCTGCCTTTTGAGACTCAATTACTAGGGAGTGATGGAATAAAACTTCGTTGCCAGAGGGGCTTGTTCTAGAGCTCCTGGTTTTTAACATGTCCTATATTCCCATTCTAAAACTAAAATTTATTGAGATATTCTTTGGTTTTATTTCCAGTGGGTGGGAAATATATTCTATGTTACCCAATATTAATAAAGGCTTACCATGCTGCAAGTGCTATGTTCAACAACAGTGACAGGTGGATAAATCCAGGACAGACCTTACTTTGTAGTAGCACATAATTCAATAAGGAAAACAAAAGAGGTAAAAGTAAAATAAATTTATTTAAATATGCCCATATTATGATATTATTATATTTATATGATATTTGCCATAATAAATTTACATAAAAACCTTTTCATTAGTAAAAATTGATGACCTTGGCAGAAAGGGGTGGAAATTCGGGGGTAGAGAGAGATTTTGACACTGGAGGTAATGCCTGACAAATGTTTGGAATAATTAATGTGTTTAACAGTTGAATTACGAATAAGAATATGAAGTGTTAAGGCAGAGATTCATAGAATAACATGGTACTTAGAAAAATTGTAAATATTCCAGATAGAGTAAAGCGATATGATAATTTTTACATACAAAGAGTTGGATAGCTGAAGCCAAAAAGGGAAAGATCTTGTAGATTATGAAAGTATATTGGAATTTATTCTAACATGATTCAAAATTTTTAAACAGGATTTTCGTGAGCCGGGGGTGGTAAGAAAATCAAACTTTTATTTTATTTTATTTTATTTTATTTTATTTTATTTTATTTTATTTTATTATTTATTAATTAATTTATTTATTTTCACATCTTTTTTTGAAATGGTTAATTTTGAGAGAGAGAGAGAGAGCACGCGCGAATGAGGGAGAAGCAGAGAGAGAGGGAGACAGAGGATCTGAAGCAGGATCCACACTGTCAGGGCAGAGCCTCATGCGGGGCTTGAATTCACAAGCTGTGAGATCATGACCTGAGCCAAATTCGGATGCTTAACCCACTGAGCCACCCAGCCACTTGGATCAAATTTTCATTTTAAAGAGATCTTGCTGGCAACAGTGTGGAAAGAAGTTTGATGAGGAATTGGCAGTTGGCCATTAAATAGATAAGAGGCAAGAGTACAGTTTCTTGAACCAAATCAGTGATGCCCAAGATTGCTGACTGAGGCTTACGACTCCTGAGATTGAGTGGACAGAGGATCTGAAGCAGGCTCTGCACTGATAGCAGAGAACCCGATGCAGAGAACCAGTGAAGTCATGACCTGAGCCAAAGGTGAATGCTCAACAGACTGAGCCATCAAAGGGGCCCAAGAATGGTAGACTTTTGAAAGGAGCTATTCAATCCTCACTGTTGACTGCCTGAACTTATGCTGCTTCTATTACAACAGAACTGAGCAGGTGAGAGATCTACCTGGAGATTTTCCTTGGTTCCATTCCATGATTAACCTTACGCAGTCTAATGAATTGTTAATTTTATTTTTCTGTCAGCTTAAGTGCAGAGATGTTGTAAAGACAAATAACTGAGAATTAGAAAAGGGAATACTTCCATTTGATTACCAAAAAAAAAAAAAGTTAGAATATAATATATAAAAAGTACGGTTTGGTTAAACTACTGAATTAATATTAAGTTTAGTTTTAGACTTCAACTTCATCTGGTTAGTTGTAGATTTTTTTACATGAAAGACAAAAAATTTTAGATGACAAAATTAATCCAAATATGCCAGGGAAAAATCTAAGAGCATTTTAAAACTCCTACATAATGTAAACAAACTGCATTTCATCCACAGAACACTCTAAGCAACAAATGCTTGCTAACTTTATAGGCACATGGTTGACTCTTTTAAGGAGAATGCCTTTCATAATTAAAAACAAAACTTAAAAATCTTCAGCATAACTTCAGACTTGATTTGGGAGATAAATGTAATTGCAGGGCTTAAAACACTTGAATTATCCTTGCTAGTGAACAATCTTGATTAAAATGCTAGTGAACAATCTTGTTTAAAAATCTGTAAAGTATATAAGACTAATGAATTCTACTGGAGAATTTTAGTCAGAAAAATTATTAGAGCAAAAGGTATTAAAGAAACAGGAAGAGAATGAGAAAAAGAGACAGAGAAATAGAGAGATGCAGAGACAGAGACAGAGAAAGAGAGAAGTTTAGTCCAAAGAAATAACCTACTCTAATAATTTCTGGAGATCAGTGAGTATTCCTATTTCTGACAAAGGCATGCAGAAGAGTGTGATAGCCCACTCAGCCACTTTCCATATATTAGAGAAACTCAGAACTGAAATCCCTTTGGCCACTTTCTGCTTAATGTTTCTGGTAGCAGAGAAGTCATAAATATTTACATTATCTTCCTTATATTTTTCTGTCTTAAATAAGTTTGATCTTTTTTTATCCCTCTTTTTTTTACCCACTAAAGTATTAAGGATAATAAAAACAATCTGCTCCTTATATCTTTTTGTCTTTGACAAGTTTGATCTTTTTTTCTCCCTTCTTTTTTCCCCACTCAACACTAAAGTATTAGGGTATTAAAAACAACATTCCATTGACTTTACTGTCATATTAGCCAAGAAACACTAAATATAACAAGCTTGCTCTCAATTAGAGCATGAACAATTTACAAAAGAGTTCTTAACTTGAGGCTTTAGAACACTTTATTTGATAGATTTTTGATTTATTGTGTTTGTGTGTGTGGCTAATTGAATCAAGCTAAATGTAGCACTGCTGTTTTTACAGTGAAAAAAAAATCTGTGATAATAAATTACCCATTTTTAGCTCTTTTCAACAGAGAAGGTGAAATTAAAATAATAGGTTCTCAAGAGAGCTCTTTAAAAAAAATTAGTATGTTCTACATTTGATGACTGGAAATAAAAGATCCTCTTTTTCTTTTCACTTTTCCGTTTTTGTTTGTTTGTTTTTTGGCCTTGAATAATTTACTCCAAAAAAAAAAAAAACCCAGACCTGGAAGAAACATATCATCCACCCCTTTGTACCAACCATGCATGGGCTCTCTCTACAACTGAATGAAACCCAGTTATTCATTCTTTACCCAAACACTTCCTGTGGCAAGATGCAGGCCTTATTGCTCTGGAATATCATGGAATAAATTAATTTGACCCTCTTCACATGGAAGTAAATTTTTAGTCAATCTTAAAATGCAGACCATGGTATCCTTTGAAAATACACGTTTATCAAAGCACATGAGATTTCACATTCTTACCATATTCGCCTTACATTTCCAACATTCGAAGAAGGTGATGTGTTTTGTTTTCACACTAACACCATTACTCTGGACATTTTCTTATTAGGTATTAACTAGTTTTTAAACCTAAATACAACAGTTTCCATTAATATTTGTTAAAATTTAGCTCTTTATTTTGACTTGTTTTCCACCTGTCAAAATTAATTTGATCATTTGTTGCTCACCTAATCTTTTCACTATCCTGTACAGCGTTAACACCATTTGTAAAAGAGTTAACAAAAATGACAATACCAGCAACAAGGCCAGAAGCAGAGACAAACCAAAGGTAGAATGTAGGTGATACTATCAGTTCTCCTTAAGGATTCTTGTATCATAAGCAAATGTAAGAATAATAATTAGAGGCCCAGGCCTCAAGGGAATATCCATTTATTACTTTATTAAGATATCACAAAAAATGCCATTCTAAAATTTTTTTATGTTTTTATTTTATTTTTGAGAGAGAGAGAGACAGTGAGAGAGGGGGAAAGGCAGAGACAGACAGAGACAGACAGAGACAGAATCTGAAGCAAGCTCCAGGCTCTGATATGTCCGCGCAGAGCCTGACATGGGGCTTGAAGTCACAGACTGCGAGATCATGACCTGACTAAAAGTTGGATGCCCAACCGACTGAGCCACCCAGGTGCCCCCCAAAATGCCATTCTAATTCCTGTCCAACACAAACGTGCCCCAGGAATAACGATGAGTGACTGCAGATACCCTTTGACTTTAGGAAACCGGGTTATTTGAAAATGAAGATTTATGGGGTCAATCGAACATTAAGTCCAGTAACATAATGTGGGCCTCACTCATCTCAAGGAATCCTATGGTATGACTTCAATCTTTCATTCTTTTCATTTATTAAACAAACATGTTAAAATTCTAGCAAAAGTTAGCTCCTATTGATTGTTGTTGTTGGTATTATTATTGCTAGTATTTACCATCAACACTAGATGCCAGGCAAGTCTCTAGATCTGAGAAATTCAGCATTGAACAACACATAGAATTTATTTTTCTCAGGAAGCTTATATTTGGTAGAGGGAAACAGACAATGTAGCAAAACAAAAAACAAATAAGATGGTTTCAAGCAGTGACAAATGTTGTGAAGAAATCAACTAGGATAATAGGAAAAGGTAAAGTCTGGAGATGGGAAAAAAGTTTGGCAAATATAATAAAAAATAAAGTGGCCCACAATGCTACAATGCTCACTAAATGTTAGTTGAATGAATAAAAGAAAAAAAAATAATTGAAACAAGCGAAAAAGGAAATGAATGAATTATTTGGAGGAGAAAAAGGCAAATACATACAGATCATCCTCAAAATGTACACATCTTCAATCACACACACACAAAAGCAGACAAAATTGTCCCTCGAATTTTCCAGCCCATTCCCCAAAGTTGCATGATTGTCTTTTTTAAGAATTTTTTTTTTAATTTTTTTTTCAACGTTTATTTATTTTTGGGACAGAGAGAGACAGAGCATGAACAGGGGAGGGGCAGAGAGAGAGGGAGACACAGAATCGGAAACAGGCTCCAGGCTCTGAGCCATCAGCCCAGAGCCTGACGCGGGGCTCGAACTCCCGGACCGCGAGATCGTGACCTGGCTGAAGTCGGACGCTTAACCGACTGCACCACCCAGGCGCCCCCATGATTGTCTTTTTTATAAATTGTCCCTTAAAAGGCTATATTTTTATTTGATCTTGTTTTAACGGGGGTTCAAATCTTGTTGATAACATACTGTGTAGTATTCCTAGAGTCTATCTTCCAAAAGGTAGCCCTAAACTCCCCCTGCCGTGAAGACCATTTATGGATCTCAGTCTGGAGTGCAGATCAACCATATATACTAGGATGGAAATAGAATACAGGACAGGGAGTAGAGGAATCCTGAACCATTTTTGTGTAAAGTCCTAAAGTGAAGTTTTAAATTAAAAAAAGATTCCTTTTATTTTAGAGAGAGACAGAGAGAGTGGGAGTGGGGGAGGGGGCAGAGAGAGAGAGAAAAAGAATCTTAAGCAGGCTACATGCTCAGCACGGAAGCTGACATGGGTATCGATCCCATGACCCTGGGGTAACCTGAGCTGAAAATAAGATTCGGACAATCAACCTACTGAACCACCCAGACACCCCTAAAGTGAAGTTTTAAATGGAAATCTGAATGAAAAACAGTCTTTTTCTTTCCTTATCCCAAGGAGTCAAATAAGGTAAACTGTCGTATCACAATGAGAAGAAATATAAGCCGGGGCTCCCTCAGTGATGGTTTCAATTGTTAGGATTAATTTCTCAGTGGAACAGCATCTGCAGGTGGAGCTATTCTTTTGCTGCTTCTGTTCAACTCAAAATATTTCCAGACAGATAGTGAATAAGTAAATATTTCCTAACAGATAAGTAAATAAGGCCTGTGTATTTCAGAGGCTAGAGAATGACTGGTCTCATGGAAAATGTAATCATAAATAAATATATTCCAAGGGGGTCCTATGCGTACTGAACTCTGAGATAATAGAGAGGGGAAAACCTCACTTACATTGAAGAAAATAAAGTTTCCTGCCTTCTTTCTCACTTAGGCATAAATACTAACAAAAGGTTTATGGTATATTTTTGGCCAAAAACTCTGGCCACAAGCTATATTTTATGAACACTAAATATAGTACTTTTTTAAACAATTACTTGGGTTAAGATTTGTAGGTGAATAAAAATATCTAGCTTATCTTCCACATCTTAACTGCACCACAGAATCAACTAAATTTAAAACAAACATTTGGGAAACAAATTAGGTTTATTCCGGAAAAAGAAAGGAAAAATAAGTTCATTAACATCATCAAATACAATACGGTCTGTGTAAAAATTCCTGGATTGATGAAAGCCTTCAATTTTTTTTAAAGTCACAGCCTTGCCTAAACTTGCTTATAAAAGAATACTAAATGTAATTTTAAGATAAATCAAGATGATAGTGCTTTAGTAAAATAATGACAGCTACTTTGTCTTAGGATCTGGATATGATAGAAATCGGTGGCTGGAGTCCCTGCCATTCTACTCACAAATGTCATTTTTACAGTGAACTGCAAATAAATTAAGGCTTGATATATACTCTCACTTTAATATGCATACTAAAAAAGGGTTTCCATTTTAGATTAAGTATCTTGTGAAATGTCAGGATTCCTTATGCACTCTAAAAGCTGCCTCCTGAAATTACACTGACAAACTAGAGTAACTCAGAGTCCATGTGACAAAGAGATATTGCTGTCTTTTTGTCCTACGTTTATAAGCAGCAATTTTTATTTATTTCCAGATTAACAAAAACATTTTCTTTTTAAAGCAAAATGTTAAAACATTTCTTTTTAAATCCAAAAGAAGAAAAAAGATTACCTTCCTGCCTTCTATTTCCGACTTGCTATAACATCACTGAACTCCAGTAAATTTAAAACACTAGATGAGGGAATAATCATCACATTAAAGTGATTACTTTAACATCTGACTAATATTCTATTAGATCTAAACTATTTCTTAATATTTGAACTCCTTTTGTAAGAATATGATTTTGATGTCCCGGTTCTCTGAAAGATTTAAAAAAATCTGTTGCTTAAATCTTCAAATAAAGAGTTGTTCTTAGGGAACCAAATTTTAAATTTGTTTACTTCTGCAAGAATTAAAGGAGAGATGTAAAAAATGATATTATGGTAAAACATATAATTTGAAATAGAGAGAAAAATAAACACAAAAGCATGTGTGTACATTTGTGTACATGTGGTGGTTGGGGGGGTTGTAGAAAGTAGGTTAACTTTATATAAGATACAGGAAATCTAATGCTTGTCTTATTACATGATAAAAATAGGCTAGATGGATGGTGTCGAGCAAATTTTTTTTAAGTGATATGCAATATGCTCAGCTAAAGGCTTATTTTAAAATAGAAACTACAAATTGCAAGGAAATTATGCCTTATGAAAACAAATCCCTTAAAGCAATCAATTTTAAAGTTTTTTTTTTCATTAAAATACAAGTTGACATCATCTCGGCTTGATGCTTCTAAATAACCAATAAAATTTTTATTGCATTCCTTCTCTTTATATTTACGTTTATTTATGTTTATTTTTTGGTCAAAAATGCTATTGAGGCATATTCAAAATGTCTTCTATTGAAATGAAATTTTTTTCTTAGTTTAGATGGTGTATAACACCTACAGTCAGCATAATTTGAAAAACAAGAAACATTTAGTTAAAAATAGTATAATCAGAATAGGTACAACTGAGTTCTAATACAAAGACTGATACAACAAAATACGAATTGCATATTAAGCTAATCATATCATTTCTCAGAGGAACCTCAGGCTGCTTATAATGAATATTATCCATTTTCAATTTTTTAAAGAATTGTTGGTCTTCCTCAGTTGTTCTAAGTAGGTACTTGAGTAACACCAAAAACATAATTAAGTTTTGCATCAGATAATATACTTGGAATAATACACCCTGCACCAAGAATGTTTCTGCTTTTCTTTCAGTGTCTCTGGCACCAAATGATGCATTACAAAAAATGAAGTAGCCTCTCAATCATGTTCATTAAGAATTTTACAATTAAGAAGTTATAAGAGAACACAGTGTCCATCGCTAAGATTACAGCCCATATATACATATTATGTCCAATATAGACATATTTCTTAATTGCCCCAAATGGAAAGTAGGCTTTTAAAATCAAGACAGATTATACCTTTGTTTTTTCTTTTTATAAACCTATAAAATCTTACAAGGAAGGAATTCCTCTAAAGAGTTTCTGATTTGGCTCAGATCAAATAAAAAGGCAAACATTACTGGGAAAATTGCCATTTGTCAACTGTTTCATGTCATATCATGTGGTAATATAGTTCTCTAAACAGCAAATGTCAGAATGCTGACACTCTACTGTACAAACTAAAACAAGTACAAAATTGAGCATAAATGATCCAAAAATATTGGCAACAGTGCATTTCTAGATGAATGGTGTTTGTGACAACTAATATTTTCTTCCTAAGGTTCTAGTCCGCCTTCATTTATTTTCTATAGGACAACCCTGGGTGGGGCTAGGGGGAGGGAGACAGAGAATACATAAGAGTCAAGTGATTTTTAGAGTTCACAAAGGAGAAATGAGTTTGAATCCTTGCTTAATTAAAAATGGAACAGTACAAAAGGGTGACTCACTTCTTTCATAAGAAGCTGAAAATTAAAAACTATGCAGTATCCTGAAACATTCTAATATTGCTTCGTGTAAAAACCTTCAAATAGATCCCAAAGTTCACCTATTTAGAATATTTGTTGGTATCACTGCATTGTGTTTTTTTAAATGTGAAAATATAAAAAAGCAGGTAAAAAGAAGTCATTTATTGCATCAAATAGGCTCATACCATAATGATAAAACAATTGCTTCCTTTCTAACTGACTGAAAAGTTAAAGTATACATTCTTCAAATATTCAAATCTTACCTTTCGAGAGACATTAACATGAATTGTTTCTTCATCCAATTGTAATTCAATACTCCCTAATCATTAAGGTACAAATTTATGTAAGAAAGCAGAGGTCCTAATATGTATTATATTTTATTCAGAAATATAGATGACAGTTCCCTTTACTAGGTAGCTTAGAGTGACTAGTTCTTGTCATAATGTTGTCATAGTGATAGTGACATCAATGTACTTCATGGTAATCACTGCAGCGATTTATCTGAGAAAAATATCAGTGCTGATTCCTGGTGCATTTTACATTTCAAAATGCTGTAAAATGTACTGTTTAATATATTACAGGTAAATGAGCTTTACATAAATAAAGCATGCAAAAATATAGACTAACGTAAGAATATATGTATCTGTGAAATGTAGATAAAAACACAAGTGTGTGAATGGATGATGGTGAACATAGCCAAGAGATCATGATTAACCGGTTGCTAAGGAAGATTCTGCTCCCAAGTGCCTTTGCCAAATACAAAAGCTCCTCAAGTCATGAGCTCAGTTTAATTATTTTGTTAAATCCTTTTTAATTTTTTTTGGACTCCCAGAGTGATATGGGGGTGACAGTCCTGAATTCTGGATTCAATCCCTCGCGGTCTTGGCAAAACACTTTCAGGCATAACCTTTTATGCCAAAGGGATGTTACTGAAACTTCAGATGTTACATTTAGTGGTTCAATTATCTCTCCGTCCATGTCTTTGTAGACTGACTTCACAATAAGCAGTGAGAACAACACTGTCAGAGCATCTTAGAGATGAACAGAGAACCCCTATTTTTAGGTCACTAGCCCATTAAGAATGAAAAATATATACACACAAAAAGGTTACTTTTTGTATATGTAAAATGTTTTCTGGGGCCTGGGTGGCTCAGTTGGTTAAGCATCAGACTTTGGCTCAGTTTATGATCTCAGTGTTCGTGGGTTGGAGCCCCACATCGGGCTCTGTGCTGACAGCTCAGGGCCTGGAGCCTGCTTCAGATTCTGGGTCTCCCTCTATCTCTGCCTCTCCCCTGCTCACACTTTGTCTCTCTCTCAAAAATAAATAAACATTTAAAAAAATAAAATGTTTTCTTTTAATAAGTATATTATTTTAACACCAAACTCTGATACAATAATTGAGTTTTTCATACAAAATTACAGGATTTTCAAAATAATAATTCATAATGAACCACAGATGTTGATAAGTATGGGATCTCATGCTGAAGAAAATTACTCCCTCCTCCAATCCAGGACACTGCAACTGATTGAGCAACCTCGTTTTGAGAAGACTTTAATGCCTTTTATGAAGGTGTGAATCTGACCAGTGATAAATTCCTTATCTAAAAGTAATTAATTCTAATTAAAATAAAGCCTCTTTGGGCAAAGCAGAACTCACCTGATTTGTGTAAAATCTACCAGTTTGTGGAAGATAAACTATGAAAATCACAACTGGATTACTTTTCAGTTAGAGATTTGTTTCAGTGATCATTCTCATTAGTTACTCTGAAAAGTAGCATTGCTACTTTGTCACCCTGTAATTTTACTACAACAATGGTGACTTAGATGTGGTCAAATGTAATGATCTGTCTGCATTGAAAGAACTATCTTTCAGTTGATTAAAAATTATGTGCTTATTCAGGGCTCTATTAATTAAGACAGGGTGAGAATAAGTCTCCCAAAACTGCTGCTTTGTCATGTGCGCTAATTGCCCTCCTCCCCTTGGAAGCCTCAGGCCCCTTTCCCATCCTTTAGCTCAAGATGGCATATAATCCTCAATTGCTCAGCTCATCTTTGGGTCTTCTATCCTTATGATGCACCTGCACGTACATAATAGAATTTGTTTTTCTGATACTAACCTATTTTATGTTAATTTGATTATTAGACCAGCTAAAGAACCTACAAAGTAGAAGGGGAATTTTTTCCTCCCCAAATATAGCTTTCATAGAGCTAATTTTGATTCATTGTTAATAAAGGATTTTATTTCCATTTAAGAAAATTTCACAAGTCCCTGACTTGACATTTGAAGTTCTGAATATTTACTTTATGCCATACCATCTCAAATTTATTAAGTGTGGGATTGGAGACCAAAAGCAGTATTGGATGAATACAGTCAGTAGCATATTTATATGTTATATTTACATCTATAGAAACATATATATGGCCATATTTATACTGTTCAATAAAACGTACATTTTGCATTGCATCATTTAAGTTTAGTCATTATCAGTCCCTTTGCAATCCCAATTAAGAAATTATGATAGACCAGGGCTTCCCAAATGCAGGCTAGGAAATTTTGCCAATATCTGGAGACACTGTTTGTTATAACTGCATAATGAGGGGGTACTACTTGTACATAGTTTTCTTATAATTGCCCCAAAGCAAATAAAAATAAGTCACATCATGTTAAAAAAAATAGATAATATATCTTCCTAGATCTGAAATCTTTGGGTCTCTAACAATATCATGGTGGAATTGTAAAGTTTGTTAAAGTATGAATTATATATTTTTATAATAATAATATCTTGGTGTTTCTTGAGTCAAGATGGTAGGTAGAGCAGTTTTGTTGTTGGAGGTTATAAACTGATAGTTCAGTAAAGTATGTGTAAAGGTTAATAGTATTTGTTTCTAACTAGGATAAAGGGGTGGCTGTGGTGAGTGGGAGGTTGTGGCGACAGACTGGAGGGAGGGGGGAAGTAGGAGAAGGCTCTGGAGGGGAATAGGAGGTCCAATCAAAGGGTAAGGCAGTTACCTACTGGGAGAATCAATAATCTGAATTAATCTTTAGAATGGCACAGATAGTAGGGACCTCTATAAAATTTACCCTCAGGTGTAAAAGTATAGATAGAGCACAAGGGACATAAACATGGACAAAGCAAACAGCAAGCTCTGGAAACATAATATAATTTCTAATAATAATTTAAAAAGTAATAAGTGTCCCATTTTCAATTTATCATCATCTCAGGGGATAACAGAGGCAACCCATGGGTTTTGCTGGTATGGTAGTCTCAGTGTCTGGGGAGAAGTTGTCTCTGGCACAGAACGCAAAGTCATTTCCAATGGTGAGGTCTTTGTCCCATGCAAAGTTATGTGAAGTGATGTCTTCTCTAAGAGCAAGCTTCTGGCTAGGGCAATATGGTTTGGATATGGTACTGGAGTATCCTTTTTAAGTGGATGAGCACTTGAGTTGATGGGGGCTTTGTTTTTGTGGATTTATGGTATTATAGCAAGGCTAAGTCTCTGTAAAATCTGAAAATGAAGGCAATGCTGGGCTTGAAAGCTTGAATTATAAGTATCTTTTAATTCAAGGTTTTGTGGGTACACAGCTAGCAAAGATGATGCTTGTATCAAGGATATGGCCATGACTGGACTAATGTACCAGAAACTGACTGGCACAATTAAATCTCTAAGGGTGGTCAAATCTAAAGGCTCCCAAGTGTTCAAGGTTTGGTCTACATGGGTAATGCGGGAGATTCTACTGCAGATAGGTTTTAAATCATATGATCAGATTTGGGCACATGGAGTTAATAGGATGTCATGTTTGTCAATTAAAATATCTGTGACTGTGTTTGGAGCTCCAGCATTATTCCTGTAGGCAGGTCCCCAATTTAGCCAATTGCTATGGATGCTTTCACTCAGTTTTTGGTTTGGTTGGTGATGGACAAGCCAGGAAACAGTGGTTTACTTGGAGGGTTTGAGCCTTTGGATTGCAAACCAATGAAAGCCTCCAGACCGACAGCAATGAAATCAACAGTCAACAGAATGATGTATAGCTGCACTTGACAGACCTAGGTTGTCTGATGTTGATTTTCCTCTGGCTTGATTATTACCAATGAGGTATTGTTTTATCATTATGGGATATGGTGTTGATTTTATTATCTCTGAGAGTTATTTTTATCTTATTTATGAAGTCAAGTTTTCTATCTCCTTTGTGTTAGTGTGCACTATCTGTTGGAAAGGCTCTGAAAGAGTAATTTTAATTTTCTGGAGGGAATAAGAAGTATTGTAGGAATTAAGCATCCATCCCTTATAACCTGCATATTGACATAGATTTTTAAAGTGGTAGAAATTTAGGCTCAAATGAATCCTGTATCAGATGGACAGAATCCTGGCCCATGGGACAACCTATGGTTAACAGGTTCCAGGAGAGTATGTACCCCAGATCTGGCCTCCAGCAATATGGGATGGCGGCAGAATTAAAAATCTGAATAAAAAATAATAGAAGAAGACACCATTAAGGTGTGTTTATACACACGTAGGCCAGGTATATTCCACCTTTAAATACGGGAAAGATCTTTAGGAAGGTTTTGTTTGTTTTTGTTTGTTTTGTTTTTATTTTTGTTTTAATTGGTGTGTAGTATGAATTGGCTAAAGGGCCTTGAGTTGAGACAGACTAACGCCTGGGGTAAGACAGACACCATTTAGTAGCTTATTGTGTAACTCAAAGGAGAGTTTTTTGAGGAGCCCACTAGGCCTCTGGGATCTATTGGGGAAATGTTTTATTAGATGGGTTTAAGCGCCCAATATAGTCATACCTTGGAGATAATGAAAGTTTGGTTCTAGACCACAGCAATAAAGTACCACAATAAAAGCAAGGTCAAATGAATGTCTGGTTTCCTAGTGCATATAAAAATTATGTTTATACTCTACCAAATTCTGTTAAGTGCGCAATAGCATTATGTGTAAATACACTGAATATATTTTAATTAAACAATATTTTATCGCTTCCACAAATATATGGTCAACTAATCTTTGACAAAGCAGGAAAGAATATCCAATGGAAAAAGGACGGTGTCTTCAACAAATGGTGTTGGCAAAACTAGAGAGCAAAACGCAGAAGAATGAAACTGGACCACTTTCTTACACCATACACAAAAATAAATTTAAAAATGGATGAAAGACCTAAATGTGAGACAAGAAACCATCAGAAGCTGAGAGAAGAACACAGGCAGCAACCTCTTTGACCTCGGCCAGAGCAAATTCTTATGATACATGTTGCCAAAGGCCAAGGAGAAAAAGAAACATGAACTGTTGGGACTTCATCAAGATAAAAAGCTTCTGTGCAGTGAAGGAAACAATCAACAAAACTAAAAGGTAGCCTACCGAATGGGAGAAAATATTTGCAAACAACATATCGGATAAAGGGGTAGTATTCAAAATCTATAAAGAACTTATCAAACTCAAAACAAACAAACAAACAAACAAACAAAAAAAACACAAATAATCCAGTTAAGAAATGGGCAGAAGACATGAATAGACATTTTTCCGAAGAAGACATCCAGATGGCTAACAGACATTAAAAGATGCTCAATATCACTCATTGTCAGAGAAATACAAATCAAAACCATAATGCAGTATCACCTCACACCAATCAGAATAGCTAAAATTAACGACACAAGAAACAACGGATGTTGGCGAGGACATGGAGAGAGGGGAACCCTCTTGCACTGCTGGTAGGAATGCAAAGTGGTGCAGCCACTCTGGAGAACAGTATGGAAGTTCATCAAGAAACTAAAAACAGAACTACTCTATGATCCAGCAATTATACTATTGGATTTTTACGCAAAGTATTAAAAAAGATACAGATTTGAAGGGGTACACGCACCACAATATTTAAAGCAACATTATCAACAATAGCCAAACTATGGAGAGAGTCCACATGTCTACCAACTGATGAATGGATAAAAAAGATGTGGGATATAGACAGTGGGATATTACACAGCCATCAAAAAGAATGAAATCTTGCCATTTGCAACAGCATGGATAGAGCTAGAATGTATTATGCTAAGTGAAACAAGTCAACCAGAGAAAGACAAATACCATAAACTTCACTCATATGTGGAGATTAAGAAACAAAACAGATGAATATATGGGAAAGGGGGAGAAACAGAAGAGAGGGAAACAAACCACAAGAGACTCTTAATGATAGAAAACAAACTGAAGGTTTACGGAGGGAGGTGTAAATTATAAATCACTCAATTCTACTCCTGAAACCAATATTGAACTGTAGGTTAACTAAAATTCAATTTAAAAAATCCTTAATTGCTAAAAGAGAATAAATCTCATCTGAACGTTCAGCAAGTTGTAATCTTTGTGCTGGAGGAGGGCCTTGACTGGATATTGATGGCTTTTGACTGATCAGGGTGGTGGTTGCTAAAGGCTGGGATGGCTGTGGCAATTTCTTAAAGTAAGACAACAATTAAGTTTGCCATATCGATTGACTCTTCCTTTCACTTCAACACTTAGACGTGCTTATAGGGTTATTAATTGGCCTAACTTCAATATCATGTCTCAAGGAATGGGAGGCCACAGAGGGAGAGAGATGGGGGAATGGCAAGGCAGTGGAACATTCAGAAGACACACATTTGGTAACTAAATTTGCCACCTTACCTGGGGAGGGGGGTTGTGGTGCCCCCAAACAATTTCAATACTAATATCAAGATCACCATAACAATAATAATAATGCAAAAGTTTCAAATATTGTGAGAATTACCAAAACATGACAGAGACATGAAGTAAGCAAATGCTACTGGAAAAATAGTGCTGATAGACCTGCTTGACACAGGGTTGCCATGAATCTTCAAATAACAAATAAATGCAATATATGCAAAGTGCAATAAAGCAAAGCACAACAAAAAGAGGTAGGCCTATACTGTTTTCTGAGAAGTGTCTGAAACTCCAAAGGGGATAAGAAGTGTTTTGACGAGGCATTTGGGTTCAGAATATGTAGAAATACATGTGACCTTGATTTATATTTTGGGTATGTGTGAGACTACAGGCTCACAGAGTTCCTTACTCTGAACAGAGGGTAAAACTCTTAGGCAAAGACTCAATAATTTCTTTAAAAAATGTATAGTAGAGGTATTTTGCTGACCAGGACATCCAGAGGCAAGATGACTGTCTGAAGTTTGGCAAATTTGCTGACTTTTGAGCAGGGTACTTTATCAGGGACACACCAGTTAGGGGATACAAAGCAACACCATATAACTGAGCTCCATCCCTTTGGTAGTAGCAATGCCATCCATATAGTGTATGAACTCCCACTGTCATTCATTCATTTGATCCCAAGGGAATGCCAAGTGGTTAAGGTGTCTGGGAGAACGATAATCTTATCCGGCATCCTAGATCTGACAAGGTAGTGAGGACAGGAGCGATCACATGCTCCTCTAGGTATAATGTGCCACAAGGCCCAGGTTTGGCTCTGTTCTGTATCAAGGTGTGGCTTGAGAGATGATGCATTTATGACCCAGGGATAATGGGCAACTAGGTGTAGAGAGTCATAGGTTCAGAGATCTGTGAGAGTCATTATTTTTAGGAAGGGCCAGTAAGTGGATGGCAATTTTTGCTCTAAGGGTGTAGAGCACAGAGCCAAGGTTAGATGCTACCATCTAAAGCCCAACAGCAACCTATGGCTGTCGTAGATGTTCTGATACCAGGGAGGCCTGAGAAGAGGCTGATAAGCCTCTATAGTGAAGGAGTCTCGGGACACTAAGGAGAGTCTCAGCAATTTTTTGATTTTTCTAAATCAGGATTTCAATGAAGAGAAATGGGCTTCTGAGAGAAAATAACTGAGCTCCATCAGTTTGTCATTCTCTGAGCAATATGATCTAATATTTAGCTGAGAGTAAGTATTGCAACTATTGAGATCAATACCATTCAGCGTCTTCATTTTGTAGGCTAAGATAAGCTTTGTTGGTGTTTTCTTTCAGAAGGGATATATTCACTGGATTCTTCATGAAATGTTCTTATTTTGATCTTCATTTTCTTCTTGTCACGATCATACACAACAGCATGCCTCATGAGACAGTGTTTCATTGCAAATCTTTTGCAATAGCCATCAATTTCACACTTAAACAGGTGTTTTTCCTCACAAAAAAAGAAAACATGGATCTGGAGACTAAGCACAACTTCTACCGCAGTCTTTTCTTGGGTGTTGACACAATTCTCTTTCTGGGGCATGAATTTCTGTATGTTGCTTACCTTCATCCTTGGGTTTGAATGTTTTCCACATTACTTCCATGTTGGTTCCTTTTTCGTAGATTTGTCTCACATGTTTTGCCACAGTGGAACATCCCTTTTGATGCATGCAGCCCTTGTGAACCATCCCATGTCCTTCTAGACTACTGGGTGAAGCAGAGTGCTTTCCACATCTTTCATGGTTTCACTTGAATTCTATTATATCAGATTCATTTTTCTATCATCACTGATGGATTTTCAGCTGCTGATGTTTGTTAAAGGCCTTCTTTTCAAAGTGGCATTCATATTGTTTTGCTGATTTTCATGTTTGCATTCAAAATGTTTCTTTGTGTTAAATTGATTTTGTGTTAAATATTAATCACAGCCACTAGATACAAAAATAAATGACCTTTTCCCCATGTAGATCAGGATGAGGCAACAAAGATGGGAGTCCCTGATGAAGGCTTGGCCACTCTTCATTGTCACAAATGAACTTGTCTATGACCTTGCACAGGTGCATATCTAGCTTTTAGGCCTTGTATTCAGCTCTGCAGTCTGGTCAAGTGAGAAAAGCCTCCTGGGGGGGGGGGGCATGGGAGTAAAGGACTGAGTGAAGGTATCTGGGACAGGACTGAGTTGGGCTATTTCCTATCTCAGTGAATGGCATTTGCAGTTGAATGCATCTGTGATAATCAAACAGGGCACCACGTCAGAGACAGTGGCCTGGGTATCCCCATGCAGGGACAGGAAAACAACCATGTGTGTCGCCACTTGAGGTGACCAGGTGCAGGCAGTAACGGCTTCTTCCAGAGTGAATGATTCTGGTTCAACCCCATATGTCACCCAGTTGCATTTTATGGAGTTGTCCCCTGTGGGGCCTATTGATTTTAATTTGGGCAGATTTTAGAGCCTTTTGCTGGAGAGGATCCCAGTTAAGGTAGGTTAATTTGTAAGTAGCAGCATCAGAAAGATTAAGTAGAATCTCTAAATGAGGAATACGTTGCTTCCAGAATGTAAAAAAAGGACTAAACTAAAACACGTTGGACTTTTATGTCCTTAATGAGGGTGTTGAGGTGCCTGGTTGGCTCAGTTGGTGGAGCACGCTACTCTTGATCTCAGAGTTGTAAGTTTGAGCCCCATGTGGGTGTAGCAATCTCCTAAAAATTAGAAAAAAATCTTTTAAAAAAAGTATCTTTAAAAAAATAAGTGTGTTAAATAAAACTCCTTGAAGGAGGATATCATCACTGTAATGTCCTACTCGTGCTGATGGAGAATGGTGGATGCAGTTAAGATATAGTCTGTAAACATTTTATATAATGGCAAAGCTGTTGAGTTACTCTGGAGAGTGACCTGGAAAAGATGTCTTGCTTCCCATAGAGGTGAAGGCAAACTCCTCACTGGGTGAGCACAAGCCCTGCTTCAGGTAAAAAACATGAGCACCGCTATAGGTGAGCCCGCTTCTCTCTCTCTCTCTCTCTCTCTCTCTCTCTCTCTCTCTCTCTCTCCTCACTCATTTCCGCCCTCTTTCTCTCTCTCTCTCCATTTTTCCTCTATTTTATATTTAGGGGGGGTTCTTCTAAGGTTTCCTCTATTTTATATTTAGTTACTCTTCTAAGGTTATAGGGGGTTCTATGTTTAAATTTAATGGGATTTCTGGTAAAACTGAAATTTGAGACCCACTATGATTAAGTCTTGAAGCTTTGTCAATTGGTACATTTTAGTAGTTGTCAAAGTTAGAGACTGTGTTATTGAGGCAAAAAAGGCAATCGGCATCTTTTAAATCTTGTTGCTACGAACATTGTTTCAGTAAATTTTGGATTTCCAATTGGGTCAAATTCTGGACCTTTGCTGGAATTTAGTTACACATACATATAGTTTAATTTTTTTTTCTTGTATCTGCATTTATTTCTTTCCCTTGTATTCCATTATTTTCTACCTGTTTTGGGGCTTCTGGCCACCTAATGTTGTGATTTTAGTTTCAGTCTCTGTGTGATAACTCACAGTGTGAAACTTCTAGGTGGTTATGGGGAAAAGGGAAAAGGGACCAGTCGCCTGCCTCGTAGGCAGGTGGCTCTTGCACCAGCCTTCCCAGGCCACCTCTAAAGGAGTGGAGTTTGCACTTGAGAGCTAGAGCAGCCTCTCCTTGGGACAGGGCAGTAAGCAACACTCAGAAGTACCAGTGCCTTTGTATGTTATGTTGGGGGCACTTACAAAGGTCCAGGCATACTGGCTAGGGTTCTTGTAATACTTAGTAGGGTAATTGGCAGGTATTCCAAAGGCGGTTGTTGGGATGAGATATTAGTTTCCTTGCCTGAGAGGCCTCCTTTGGATTATACATTGTGTGGCTGGTCTCCAAGGATGCAGCCTACGAGGCCCCTGAACATCTAGAAAGTATAAAGTTCCCTGGTGACAGCAACAAGGTATGCAGCAGCAAAGAAAACAGTTAGCTGTTACTCCCACCTAAGCAACAGCAATGGGAGACCCAGGTGCTGTTTCTCTACTGTGGGGGAGCCAACCAACATCTTCTGCACAGGAGTTGATCAAACACATAGACAAATGAGAGTTCTGCCCCAAAGAATAATGAAAAAAACACAATGTCAAAGAAGTGACAGACCCCTGGAATAGGCTTCTGCCAAACACAGGGTGACTGGAAGCACACTAGAACAAAGACCCAAGAGAGCAGAGCTCGTGGCCTATCACTTCTATGGAAAAGGTGTGTCCACAGAGGTGAGCCCCCAGAGGTGAGCCAATTAGCATGGCTCATTTTTAATATTCTGAGACTTGGCAACCACTAGCAGACAGAGCAGCAGGCCACAAGACAAAAAGCACAAGCTTCAATTCCACACCAAATGTCTCTTCCTCTGCGGTCTGGAACCAGTTAGTAAGTCAAGAGCAGTCTCCCAAGAAGTTATACAAAAGTCAGTGGTTATCGCTAAAGTAACAAATGTTTTTTTACGATTTGAAGAATTCTTTTAATGGTAGGATACAAGATACTGACACTCCTGTAGATACAAGGCTGATTGTTGTTGTTGTTGTTGTTATTGTTGTTGTTACATCTACTGAGTAAAGATAGCTGCCAGATGGGGCCCACCAGAGCACCCAGGGATAGATAAAAGCAAACCAGAGTTGTAGGGGGCAGCTGTGTAGGGGTGCTATGGCTATCAGGGTGGGTTAGTTAGATTTTGCAGCCTCCCTGAGGATTGGCTAATTTGAATAATTAGTATAGGGGCTATCCCTCGTTGTTTGGTACTTGGAGCAATTAGGGTGGTTCAAAATAGCGCAGAGGGTAAGATCCTAATAAAGGATGTTAACTTTTCAGAACAACATGGTAGGTTTTAGTAATGTTCACAGTACACTCAAATGCCTCAAAATAGACCACAAGGGTGAGAGCATAGCATTGGATACACACCCGGGTCACTTCAACTTACAGGCACCTAGAGAATTCCTGTAAAAATATATTTAATGATTAAGAAATGCCCATTCCTCCCGCCCCCCCCCCCTCCGTTTTCTGGACACAGGAAATGAATGTGAAACTAGGCACTCAGTTTTCTTAATTAATTTTTTATAAGCAGGAAGCACTGCACTGGTTCATTTGGTAAGTTTCTGTTCAGAATTTTCTAAAATTTCCGTAAAATATAGAGAAATGATGGCAACTTTTAAAAACCTCTTATGTAAGTGTTTATTGTGAAGCCTTGAGAGAATTACTGAATTTCACAAAGTGCTATGTTTGTAATAAACCTACTGACTAGGGAATTCCCAATACAGATTAGTTAAACAGGATTAGGCAGAAATAAAATATCATAGTTTTTCTACCCTTGGCCAGTTTTTAAAAGTTTTTAAAAAGGAAAAAAAAATAACAGAGAAACTAATTAATGTAATTTTTAGGGCTGGTTAGCATTCAAATTATATAGCAAATCAATGTAACATTAACATGTTATTACGATTTTATGTACATTTGTGCAAAGTGACTTCAAATAGGTCTCTAATACTGTTCAGTAATCCATCTATGTTCCTTTAGAAACTTCTCTCTCAATCTCCCCAGTGATTACCTCAATTTTCCCCCCTTTCCCTATACATCTCCTTCTTTTTTTGTAACGTTAGAAGTAGATTTCTTTTTTCTTTCTTTCTTTTTCTATCAAAGGTCATGCCTCCTGGGGCTCCTGGGTGGCTCAGTTGGTTAAGCATCTGACTTCGGCTCAGGCTCAGGTCGTGATCTTCCAGCTTGTGAGTTTGAGCCCTGCGTCGAGCTCTGTGCTGACAGCTCAGAGCCTGGAGCCTGCTTCGGATTCTGTGTCTCCCTCTCTCTGCCCCTTCCTCAGCTCACACTCTGTCTCTCTCTCTCAAAAATAAATTAACATTAATTTTTTTTTAAAAAAAAAGGTCACTCCTCCTATCTACCTGTGCTTTTGGACCCCATTAGACTGTCTCAGGCATGTTATCCAACTCCCCTTACTCGAGTATTCAACCACACCTCCTCAACTAGATCTTTTCTACTAATAAGTAATCATTCCTAGGACTCCATCCTATATCAGGCTTTGCTTACAGCCCTATCTCTCCACCACTCCATAGTCAGTCTTTCTTAAAATAGTTATTTATATTTTGCAGTCTTCATTTTCTCACCTCCTATGCATTTACTAATGTACTCTATGCCAACACAGCTTACGTACCATTATTTTATGGAATAATCCTTCCTAAGGTGATCAATGGCCTCCACTTTGCCGAATCTAGGGGACATTTTTAGTGCTCATTTCATTGATTTCTCAGCAGCATGTGACACTGTAAACTGTTTTGTCTCTCTTGAATTACCCTCTTATTCAGCTTCCAAGATGCACTCCTCTTGTGTAATGCTAGAATTAAAGTGTCCGACTGAAGGCAACAATCAATAGGAATGTAAGGAAAAGGAGAGACCAAACACATCACCAGTAAATCTCTCTGTCCAAATATAATTATGTAATTGTTTCAGAGACTGTCAGATGTCTACCAAAACCCCTTTCGCCCCTCTCTTGTAGTAACTGGGAATATTATGAGCTACATTACACTTACGTATCAGCTATTTTACACTTCTCAGCCTCCCTTGCAGTTGCCTATGACAGTGTGCTGAAATTCCCTCAAAAATTACGTAAGAAGCAAAATAACTGTCCTATGGAACTTCGCAATATACTGCTCTGTGCACTCAGCCTTTTCATGTGGGTATGTTGAGAATGGAAGAGATACAGTCAGTTTGGGTCTCTGCATGACGAGGTGGAGCAGAGGTACCCCTTCTTAACGGCACACACCTACATCTCTCTGGGTTGGGAAATTGCCCCATAGACTTCAAAGTGTAGTGAGCATCAGACACACTTGAGGGATCTGTTTAAGCATTGCTGGTCCTCAGTACCAGAGTTTCCGCTTCAGGAGATCTAGAGTCAGGTTCCAGAATCTTCTTTTCTAACCGTTCTCCTATTTTGAGAAGTACTATCTTACACTATTGGTTGAAAGAAACAAATGCCTTTTTTTTTTTCATCATTGCATTTTCAATCTACTGTTAATACACTGTAGCCTCTTTTATCTCATGCAGAAACATTAGGGAAACTGGTTCAGAATTATCTTGTTTTCATACTGGTATGAGTACATAATTTGACATAAAATACAACAAAATCCTGTAAGCATGTTGAGTGATTAGAAAATGGGTCAAACTGTCTAAATTTCTGGTTTGTCATCTTCATACAGATTGTCCCAATTCTCCTAAAACTGACCCCTAACTCCTACCCACAGTACTCTGTTCAAAGAGGCTCAAATGCGTGAAAAATTAAGGAATCAAGGCTTCAAATAGAAAAAATAAGTAGACAAAAATGGAGGGGGAAAGGCACTTCACAAACAACATGATTTTGGATTTTTAACATAAGAAATAAAAAAATAAAATTTGTCCCAAAGTCCATCTTGTATCATTGGGTGGGGAGGTGGGGAAGCTAAGGATGGGAAGGGGATGAATGTGTGTGTTAACTGGAACCAAGAAAAAAAATGACAAATGCTATTCAGAGAGGATGGGTGCACTGGACAGGCGACAGAAGAAATGGCAACAAATTCAAACTCTGTCCCTGATTAGATGAGAAACCTTGGAAAACTGAATCCAACCATGAGGGAAGTCATCTAGATGAGTCCTAAGACCTCAACCAGATCTGAAACTCTGTGACTCTGTTACTGAACTCTTTATTTTGTAACAGTGCAAAGAACATACCTTTACTGCCCTCTAAGACACATCTATTGTAAACTTATTTTTTGATGGACATATATATTTGTGTGATATTTAATTAGAATAGAAAGAGACATCCAGCATTAAACCTGACATATTTCAACTTAAATGCCTTGGATTATTATTTTTTTAAATAAAATCTAAAGTATGAAATGAAAAATTGAGAAATGCTGGTTCTTAGCAATTTCCAAGTGGTACAGGACAAAGAGAGCTTTCTCACTTCAAAGACAATTTTGTGTAACATCTTTGCTGAGTGTTTCAATTTGTCTTGAGTTCAGGAGATGCTTTTATTTAATTATCTTCTAAATGTCTTTAGGCCATTTAATGACTGAAGGTAGGTCTTTCCTTTCCCATTATTATTCTTCATCTATATCCTACAAAGGACTTAATTATTTAAATTGACAATCTTTATTGGTTGACATTCAAGAGACTGAACTTTTCAAGAAACCATTTAGACAAAGTAATGCTCTCCATTTTCCCCTCTTTTCCTTTAATTGAAATCATAAACCCTAAAGACCACAAAAATATAGTTCCTAGGTTATCAAAAATACCCTAAATTTGCTCCTGGAAGTGTATCTTTTAACGTATTATCTTCTCAAGTCTCTCTCCCACTTGACTATTACATGAAAAAACGGAAAAAACTTCCAAGCAAGAACAAAGTGTGGCAAGTTAGGCAAACCAAAAATTAAGAGAAAAAATTGAAAAACACTCATCTAGGAAATCTAAAGTTTATCTGATGTTTTAAGGCAGGAAAATTTTGTAGAGAATTTGTCAATTCACTAACTGGTAGATGACCACTAACATCAGTGCACTGTATAATGTATCATAAAGGCATATTCACTGCAAACAAGACACTGGAGACTAAATTGTAATGTTAGATTTCTATAGATATTAGACCTTGATATACTGTCATAGGAAGACAACCTGACAGCAATAGGGGAGGTCTGGTCCCAAGCTCTAGCTGCACCGTCCTACACTTGTGCAGTAACTGGGGTATTGAGTGAACTAAATTCGATAGAAGCATGTTCTGGAAGCCCCTTTCTTTTACACCAGCTATTCCTCTTAAACATTCTTTTTGGATGAAGCTTCCCTGCCCCCTGATGATGCATTATGCAAATCTCATAAACTCTAAGTCACGTCTATTTCCTTTTCAATCACTATGACTCACTCTCCTAGGGCATATGAGTGAATTTTTCCAGTGGGTTGGTGAAGATCTCCACAATGCATAGTACTGTAATGTGGGTGTTAAGCTGTGGGGACTCTTCTTGGCAGGCTTTCCTGTTTTGTGGGGCACATAAAGGAAGACTTAAGCTGGGCTACTGTATTCTGCAGCTATCAGCCCCGTGAATCCTTGCATATCCAATGGCGGGATGCGAGCCACTTCAACACCTTAGGTCTCTTTGCAGTTGTGGACCTTTCTAGCCATACTCCCACCCACAGAAAACTGATGGCAATACACAGGCTTAAGCCTTTAGGTACATAAATGTCTCCATCCTGCAAGAGACTCATTTAAGCACTGTCTTGTGCTCTACTCCAAGGGAAGCCACAAGATGAGACTGCAAGGTTCTATCGCTCATAAGCATTCAATCATGGTATGAGACGCAGTCTACTTCTTGTAAAGATACTGCCAATCTCTGCACGCTTTTCTTAGATTATCTTGCCTTGGAAGAGAAAAAGCCCACATGTCCTAGTCCTTTCTTTTTGAGCTCACAGTTCAACAACCCAGATGAATTCCCTATTTTCATAAAGTCTTCTACACCTTACCCAGGCTGATTGGGCTGTGGGCATGATTTACAAAAGACCCGTGTGAAATGAAATATGAAGAAGCATGTGGTACGGCTTCTTCTATTTAATTAAAACAACCAACCCTGGATTTCAGCACCAAAAAAACAAAACAAAACAGATAAAACAAACAAAAACAAACAAACAAAAACAGCAACAAGGAAGATTCACAGGACAGGCTAGTTCGTCTTAGACAAAGAGTTCAATTTCAGGATGACGCAACAAATATAAACCCCTGGCCTATGGTCATGGCCTCACTTACCTCTAGATGTAAGTGGATTGGGTGCTGTAAGTCTGCTTGATGGACTCCTCACAGTGGGGAGGTCTTTCCTCTTGGAGACCAGTCTCTCAAACAGATGACAAACTTGGATGGCAGGATGAACTAGGCCATGGCAAACAGAGGAGGAGCACAAGTCAGCTCTGGGCAGGAAGATTCTTGCTCCCTGGCTAAGCTCAGCTCTGCTGTTCCTCCCATCAAGCCAAATCATGGAATTCTGAAGCAGGTGAGTTTATGACCTAAGACCTGTGAGACTGACAGCACTGGTGGGCCATCTTGTGTGACAAGGGACATCTTCACTGTGACAACAGCTAAGCTGCCCCTTAAAAATTGTCACAGTATTTTCAGCTATGCCACCAATACTCAGTCATTCCAAGCCTAAAGCACAAGGCTTTGCAATGGTTTGGTGCCCCAGTAAGTGTTGTGACTGCTATACAATCATTGCAGGATTAGGAAGTGTTAGGTCTGTCTGGCAGAGAGAGAAACACAGCATTTGGGATAAGAACACTACTGGACATCTTATTAATAAAGGGCTGCTGGACCACTGGGGCAGTTGGTTTCTGATATAGAACTGTATTTGACGCTGAGTTTGTGAAAACTTGTAATGAATAAATATTTTCCCTTCAAAACCAAACCATACAAATACAACAACAAAATAGAACAAAGCAAAAAACTTGCCCTACCATATTTTATTAAGAACTATAAATAGAGTCGCTTGTAGCTACTTGACATTCTATTTAAAACACAGGAGCAATTTCTGCCTTGATTACAAGCTTTGGAATACTGGTTGCAAATATAGGAGAGAACACTTAACTTTCTTTTTTTTTAAGATTATTTATTTTTTAAGAGAGAGAAAGAGAGAGAGAGAGAGAGCACACAAGTGGGGGGATGGGCAGAGAGAGAGGGAGACACAGAATCCGTAACAGGCTCCAGGCTCTGACACATCAGCACAGAGCCTGATGTGGGGCTTGAACTCCTGAACCATGAGATCATGACCTAAGCTGAAGCTGGACTCTTAATTGAGCCACCCCGGTGCCCCACACTGAACTTCCTAATACAGAGGTATTGTACTATTGAACAAGTTACCTAACCCTAACCTGAGTTCCCCAGCTGAGCTGCTGTATGAATTTCCTACAGGTGCTGTAACAAATTACCACAAATTTGGTGGCTTAGAACAACACAAATGTATTATCTTCAATTCTAGAGACCAAATCAGTCTCAATTCAGTTGTATTGCGCTAAAGTCAAGATGTTGACAGGACTGGTTTCTTCTAGGGGTTGTCAGGGATTATCCATTTCCTTGCTTTTTAAAAAACTTCTAGAGGCCACCTACATTCATTGGCTCACGCCTCTTCCTCACACCACTTTTAACTCTTGTTTCCAAATTCACATCTGCTTTCTCTCTGATCTCCTATTTCCCTCTTATAAGAACCCTTTTGACTACACAGGCCCACATGAATTCATCTCAAAGTCCTTGGCTAAATTACATCTGCAAAGTCTCTTTTTGTTGTCAGGTATCATTTACAAGTTCTGAGGAGGAGGATGTGGATATTGAGGGGGCCAATATTCAGCCTATTAACAGTTGCTTTAAAAATTAAATTAGATATGAGAATGCAAGCTGGTGCAGCCACTCTGGAAAACAGTATGGAGGTTCCTCAAAAAGCTAAAAATAGAACTACCTTACAACCCAGCAATTTTACCACTAGGCATTTATCCAAGGGATACAAGTGTGCTGTTTTGAAGGGATACATGCACCCCCGTGTTTATAGCACTACTGTCAACAATAGCCAAAGTATGGAAAGAGCCCAAATATCCACTGATGGATGAATGGATAAAGAAGATGTGGTATAGGGGCACCTGGGTGGCGCAGTGGGTTAAGCGTCTGACTTCAGCCAGGTCACGACCTCGCGGTCCGGGAGTTCGAGCCCCGCGTCGGGCTCTGGGCTGATGGCTCAGAGCCTGGAGCCTGTTTCCGATTCTGTGTCTCCCTCTCTCTCTGCCCCTCCCCCGTTCATGCTCTGTCTCTCTCTGTCCCAAAAATAAATAAATGTTGAAAAAATAAATAAATAAATAAATAAATAAATAAATAAATAAATAAATAAGAAGATGTGGTATATATGTATATATATATGATGGAGTATTACTTGGCAATCAAAAAGAATGAAATCTTGTCATTTGCAACTATGTGGATGGAACTGGAGGGTATTATGCTAAGTGAAATTAGTCAGTCAGAGAAAGACAAAAATCCTATGACTTCACTCATATGAGGACCTTAAGAAGCAAAACAGATGAACATAAGGGAAGGGAAACAAAAATAATATAAAAAGAGGGAGGGGGACAAACAGAAGAGACTCATAAATATGGAGAACAAACTGAGGGTTGCTGGAGGGGTTGTAGGAGGGTGGATAGGCTAAATGGGTAAGGGGCACTAAGGAATCCACTCCTGAAATCATTGTTGCACTGTATGCTAATTTGGATGTAAATTTAAAAAAAATTTAAAAAAAAAGAAAAAAAAAGAAAATTTAAAAAAATTTAAAAACAAAAAAAATTAAATTAGATAATAGATATAAAGTACCGATCATGACACATGATACATGGCACATATTAACATCAACTTATGTTTATTTTCTTCTTCCTACCTCCTCATCCTATTAACTAGATTGTATGATTTTGGTTAAGAAACCTGATCAATGAAGGACCTTTGCTGCCCCATCTATAAAGCTAAATATATTTATAATATTCCCTCTAGGGATACAATGATGAGCAAAAGTGAACTAACCTCTGGCATCCTTAAGTCCTTAAGGGAGCAGGTAATAAAATAATTTTACATATATATAAAAATAAAAAACATATTCATTTATATATAATAATTACATATCATATATAATATATATGTAATATTAATTAGTGCCATAAAACAATTTAGTTACAGAAGAAGAGGTAGAATGATGGGGTGCACAGGCAGGATCATGCATGGTCCACTATCCCTTTATGTAGCACCTATCAAATGTCACCCCCATAAAAAAATGTCACCCCCATATAAATTATTTGGCTGATTTCATGAGCTAAAAGAGTCCTCCTACCCATTTTTCCCATTATTCCCTACCTTTTTTACTTGACTTAAATTTTTATGGCACTAATGACTACCTAATATTATATTTATTTATTTACTATTATATTGCCATTTCCTCTAATACAGTGAAAACCTCAAGACACCGAGGGTTAAGCTGGCCTTGTTTGTCATCCTAGAAGAGTGACAAGAGTAGGAGCTCAATTAATGTTTACCAATGAATGAAGGGGCTACATAAATGTCATTAAATACCAATACTAAAATTCTATATACTTCTTTAAGACACAGTACTAGATATACAGTTGATTCATATCTAACTGAAAAAGATATATTAATAAATATTTGAGGATGCATAGCATCTACTGAAAGACTGTAGTAAAACTCAGGGGTGAATTGGTGTGACTACTTATCAGAAATTGATACTTTTTTTTTACAACATTTATGACAGAAAATAAATGACTGAGAAAAACTCAAATCCATAAATAAAATGTGAGAAGATAATCTATATACATAACTTATTTTAAAAACCTCTTACACATAACTTTCTATACTTGAAAAAAGTTGTTGAAAATAAATCTTTTTCTAAAAATTGAATATCTATAGAATGTATGCAAAAGAGAATTTTACCATACATAGGATAGGAAGCATAAAGTATTTCAGATATTTATAGACCTATCATAATTATGAAAAAAAGTGTTTCAATTCTAGTTAGGGTGAACAGTTTAAACTGTGGCATTTTTACATCTAATCAATATAGATAATTCATTAAAATATAGGTTTATAAAAATGAAAGGAAATTATAGTCTTTAAATACAACTTATTCTAGCTGCAATTCAATTCCAAATACACAGGTTATAATTGGTAATTTACCTTGGTGACATGTTTACAAACCAACAACAGTTAATTTATGGTTTTCAAGATGTTGGTCATTTAAACTGATCTCCTTATTAATAAGCTGTTGATTGAAAATAAGAACATACGGTATTTACCTGTCAGTTAAATTAGTCACCTTTTTGTTCATATGTGCACATTGGTTAATAATGA
Organism: Felis catus; assembly: GCF_018350175.1. NCBI lineage: Eukaryota > Metazoa > Chordata > Mammalia > Carnivora > Felidae > Felis > Felis catus. The sequence goes on from NC_058369.1 coordinate 107,973,806, forward strand.
GATTCTGGATTTGGAAATACATTTAAGTAAACAATATTCAACAGGAAAATACTACTCTTTTTAGATTCTTATTCAAGAATCTAATTTATTTTCAAGATTGAGGTTGGTATAAGTTATCTAAATAAAATCCAAACAGTTTTCATAAAATATATATTGGTTTACCTGATCTATAAAAATTAAAAGCAGAGTTTAGGTTTGTCACTATCTCAGACATTTCTACTAGTTCCAACAGTCTACATTATAACTCAACTTGGTTATTTTGAGAATTCGTGAGTATGAGCCCTCCAAACTGTTTACAAGATATATTTTCCCACGATAAAGTAAAAAAAAAAAATTAACAAAAAATACGAGAGGGCATCAGGATGGGTGATGACAGCATTTTAAGTATCACTGCTTTCTTTAGGGTTGATGTGCTCAGAAGATGGTGAGCAGATTCTGCTTGTTTAGGGTGAGGGCCTGTCAGGTTATAAGCAGTGGATAGAGGCATCACCTAACTTCTCACACTCCTATAGCAAATTAAACGACCACAAATGCTTTGGTACTCTTCCCATCAAGAGTTGGGTGCTCCTGGCCCATTTTAGTTTGGCTGGCCTATGACAACTTCCACCAACAGGGTTTGGAATCAGTGAAATATTCGAGTTTGGGGCTTAGCTTTTAAGAGCATGGGTGGTTTCCATTTTGGTCACTGGGAGCCCTGAGCCTCCACCTAAGTAGTCCAACTACCTTGCTATTGAGATCATAGGTTAAGGCCATGAGATAATATGAAAAAAGAAAAGAAAAGAAACCCAGATGAGCCCAACATTCCAGCAACCTCCAGCAAGGCACAAAACATGTGAGTGAAGCAGTCTCGAACCTTCCAGTTCAGCTTAGCCTCCAACTGAATACCACCTAGTGATCCTCATCATTTCCATGTAGAGCAGAATGACTGCTCAACTGAGCACTGCCTGAATTTATGACCCTAAAATCACAAGATATATTAAAGTAGGTGTTATTTTAAGCCACTAACTTTTAGGGGAGTTTGTTAGGCAGCAATAAGGTAACCAGAACAACTCCTAAATAAGTCATCTAGAAACTTTAGCACAGTTACTTTATATGTTTGAAAATTTCCTTTGTCAAGCCACATCAACAGATTCAACTCCAAAAATGGATGGGGTGTCTTTATATCACCTCTGCCATCATTCTGCAGTGACTACAATGATGAACTGTGCACAAGAATATCTCACACAGTAAATCAAACCTATGTAATGTTATAATGAGCAAGCAAAATCATTCATGTTCTGCTTCACAAGGTCTAGGTGAAACTGAGAAGGGCAAATCTGTCAGTATATACCCACTTCAAAATCAGTTGGTCTAAAGCAGATCAACTCGATTTTCCTCTTCAAGGAAGAGCTAAGTGCTCACTCAGATTCTAGATGTTAGGACCATCTTTAACTATTGCACAAATAAAATTAATATCAAAGCCTTTTCTGTTGTCTATGCCCAAATTTACTTCTTTTAGTTTTCCTTCAAAATGATGGTTACAGATCTAACTGTAGCCAATATCCCTTCCTGAAAAGGAAAAACAATGAGGAAAAATGTACATTCTTACCCAGTTAAAGAGAAAGCTGATGGTGAGGATCATACTGACAGACATATATTACTGTAAGTGAAGTTTCAAATGTAAAAGATAGCATTCTAATCCATCTATGTTCTAGAATTTTTGCCTTGGTTAAAGGTAGCATGATATGGTTGAATAGGTAAAATGGGCTCAGGTCCAAATACTTGGAGGTGTTCAGATAATGGCAATGGGGTTTAAGTCCTTTGAGAAACTGCTTGATGGGCCCCCTTAAAGGTATTAATTCATAAATCACAAGGATAGACATGTGGGCCAAAGAAAACGACACAAAACATTTCTCCTTGGTTAAAATATTTCTACGGAGAGCCCATAACCAATAAGCATATATCTTCTGCTTCTATCAATCTTAACGGATACTCTGTTTTTGCACCTTAAAACCATTCATAACAAGCCTCAATACCCTATAAAAGCCTGTCATAACTTCCTCAGTTTGAGAAACTCTGAAGGCTTGCTTGGGGAGTGTTTTCCTTGACTACACCAACTTAAATAAGCTTGACATTGTATGATTACAGGTGTGTCCCTGGCTACCTTTCACCAAGGAGCTTCAAAACTACCACTAATTAAATATGCGGTTTTGACCTAGTTATTTGAACTTCATGAACCTGAAAATCATGAATGTCAACTAATTTCTTTTTCCTTATGTAATAGTCATAATACCTGTCTTATAATATATTGTGTGGTTTAGGGACAATATATGAAAAGTGCCTAATGTAGTATATAGCAGATACTAAGCATCATTAAATAGTGGGTAATTTTTTTTTAGTATATTTAAAGTGTCTTTTTTTTAAATGTGCATTGCACCTAATAGAAATTTGGCAGTGTTCCTGATATAACTCTTGGTTTATGTCTTTTAAGCTTCATTTTTAGAGTAGCCCAAGTCTGGGAATATAAATCTGAATGAGCTGTCAGACAGGGATGTCTCAAATAGAGATGACTAATGCTAATTTGGAGAACTGAATAGAATGTTCATAGTCTATTGGCTTTTGAAACTATAACTAAAACTGGATTCAATGACCTTTCAAAATTTTTGTCCTTATTAAACCATGCATCTAGAAAAGAAAAAAGTCAATGTCCTATATTCTTGATGTGATCAGAATTTGATGAAGAATATAGGAGAGGGAAAAAAGGAAAGCATTATAAGAATTTTTGAGACAAATAAGCAAAGAATTTTAATAAAATGACAGTAGAGTAATAATAAAATGCAGAGTATTTCCAATTTCCTGTTATAGTGTATGCAGTTTCAAAATATAATTAATTAGGGAGGAGGCTAATGCCAAGGTTAGATTCCCTAGGAGGCAGACTCTAAGACTGACATTTGCATGAACATGGTTTATTTGGAGCTCTCCAGAACAACATCTGGCAGTTAAGGAAGCAGGTGTGACTGAGCAGAAGGAGAAGGTGAAATGCAACAGAGTGTACACAGAGGACTTAGGTGATCCCTTCGAAGCTCTGGAGTTGGTGCTCCTTTTAGAGATTTCCCATACTGAGGCAAATGCATTCACCTCTGCACCCTCTCCCACCTTGACCAGTCAGTGGAGATATAGCTCCTTTTGGCAGAAAGCAGTTCTTGGGGAGGGTCTTAGTTGTGAGCCAGAGAAGACTCCCAGGCACTGGAAAAACTACTGGCATGTTGGTCCTCACCTGGATTAGTGTAGCTCAGCAGCCACTACAGTGAATTTCTAATTTTATCTACTTCTGTTAGGACATATTATCTGATTATCTTCTATTTGACCTTTGAGAAAATACTCAAAGTAAATTAACTTAAGATTTATTTATGAAAGAAATTCTAATGAATCTATATTATCAAATCCAATATTAAGACCTTCTTAAAATGATCACCTCCCACCTTTGTGCATGTAGAGAATCGTGGTGCATTTTAACAATTATTTTCACCTCTCTTCTCTTGTATTTACTTTTTGAAATATTGACCTAGGTTATTGTGTGGTGGAAATGAATGTGTTCAGTATAGATTTGCTCAGGTCTTTATTATTTCACTGTATTTGGGGGGAGTTCTTACCTATTATTTTGTTAATGGCATAACAATTTAGTTCTAATTTCACTCTTTTCCTTACTCAAAATTGGTGGGAAGCTGCATGAGACAAGTGGAACACAGCTATTAAGTAATTTCCATCAAATATTCAATTGCTATTGTATGGAAGAAAGGAACAGCTTTAGAGGTATTTATGTGAGACACACATCACATACCAATTTATGAGCTGAAACTTTCCCCAAATACATTCGTTTTCTATGTAAGACTCTTATTATGTGATTAAGTTATTTAAATGGCGATATAACATAATGTAAGTCAACCACTTATGATATTTGTATCTGGTGTTTGTTTTTCCTCTGTTCAATTTTTGAATGTCACCTAAATGTCGATATATGTTAGTCTATTTCTTGCTGCAATTCCCAGATCCATAAAGGTTATGTACTTCATCAAGCAAACAAGGGAATTTAGTGAATTATTTTCTAATGTGGATCACATAACTAGGCACCAGGATCTTTAATAAGAAGAAATGCTAGTTAATAATGTATTCCATCATATTTATATATTTTTTCTTCTTTCAGACATTACTTTCTCTGATATCATCATGAAGTATTTAACCATTTAGAGGAATGCTACATAGGTAAAGATAAAATGCTTCCCTGTAAATATTTAAAGTCTATATTTTAAAAGAAAACACCTTCCTTAGCAAACCACTAGAATAGGATGTTATCAGAGAGAGAGAAAGTAAAATATGAGGCTAACATTCTGTTAAAAATGATGGCTTGTTCTGCTTGAGATGAGTGATAATGCACTTAGCAGTTAACCTATGCTTCATTCTACATTGGGCATAGCCATTATTTATATTCTGTCCACTGGAGTCTTTAAATTGATTGTGGGAGGTTAAAAGACCATTTTAACTTATCTGTAGGAATAGACTTTTGGTTAGTGCTGTTCATTTTCCATTCTCTATTAAGATTCTAAAAATCAGTGGGTACCTTATTTATGATCTCATTGATCAGTTAATCGATAGTACCTGCAGAACACCTTTGTTACCTTTAGTAAATTTCTGAAGGGTGTTATAATCCTAGAGATAAGAAAAAAATATGCTCATAAGTCATTTGTGTTGTTTTGGATGCAATAAACTCTCATTTTGAAATGAATTATCCTTGCTTATTCATTTTTGGATAAACAGAGCTAAACACATTTTCTTTTCTGTCACACTCTGTTTCAAGTGTGCTATTCTGATTTGCCAGTACCAAGTTGAAGAAAACAGAAATGAACTGATCCATTTTCAGGAATTCTCTCACTTGATATGTTTAATGAATGAAATAATGTGAGGATTAAAATTTTCAAGTTAATTAGAAGCTATGTATCTTTTTACTCTCTTTAATGTGGATGTATTATGTTATAGTTCTACAACAAATTTGATTGTTGTTTTTTAAAACTAAGAATAGTATTTTAGACTTCAGCATGATAGTATACTTGTTTAGAGTTTAGAATAGTTTAGAATAATATGATATACTATTTCACTAGAGCCTCAAGAAAACCTTAAGAGGCACTCATTTATAGATATAGACTCCATTTTACATACGAGGCCTCAGCTCAGACAAGTTGCACAACTTGCTTGCTTCTACAGTACTTGTCAGGGCTGGAGCTGGAGCCTTGATTCCCAATCCATTTTCTTTATTCAAAACCACCGTAGCTTTGTTTATTGAAATGCACAAATGAGGCCCATTGGTCTAGCTGAAAAATCATTTGCCTATGGAAAATTAAAGATGCCAGTTTACTTAGCAGTGCTAGGCAAGGCTACTAACAGTTAAAGAATGACAAATGACAAATATTACTTAATAATTAGATTTAAACATATGAGGCAATGTTTGCTTAAGAATTACATTTCTTTCTTTTTTTAAGTCCATTAATTTATTTTGAGAGAGGGAGAGGGAGAGCATGCATGCATGTGAACAAGTGGAGGAAGGGCAGAGAGGGAAAGAGAGAGAGAGAAGAGGATGCCAAGCAGACTCTCTACTCAAGACAGAGCTCCATGCAGGGCTCAATTTCATGACTACGAGATCATGACCTGAGCCAAAATCAAGGGTTGGTTCCTTAAATGACTAAGCCACCCAGGTGCACCAGAATTACATTTCTAAACACCCTTAGGCAAGATTATACCCTAGCTTCTTCTAAGTTAGTCCATTTGACATGTAGAAAGTGACTATGAAGTAGACCATAAGCAAAGTTCTATAGCTCTGGGGACTTTGCAGTTCTGTCCTCAACAGGTAAAATAGCGTCTGACACATAGTAGGCCCATTAGATGTATAGTGAATGGATGAAATAATGAATAGCATTTAAATAGCTCACCTATAACAATAATTTATAAAAAAAAATAGTTTCTTGAAAATATGTAACCAGATTCTATAAGTAGGAGGATAAAAAACTACTACTTAAAAATAACTTATTGAGGGCTGACTTTGACCACAGAACACATCCTCTGTGTTCAGAAAATTTAAGTCTTTCAAAAAAAATTTTTTAATTAATATTATAGAACTAAATTAATGGATGATACAAATAGGAACCTGCTCAGACATACTGAAAGAAAAAAAAGCAAAACAAAACTAATGCCTTTGATTTTACCTGACATTTCTTCTTGATGGTTTACAATTAGGTCAAAAGAGACCAACAGATACATCTTTCCTTGGGGGAAGCAAAAATTGCAATTTATTCAAACTTACAAAACACATTATTGATACTATCTTATTTGTAAATGTTGATATTATCTTATTTCTATGGCTCAATAATCAGACCTTTAGAAATGTCTACAATTTATAGACTAGTGATGTTTTAAAATAATCCTGTTTTTTGTTTCTGAAATAAAATAGTTCTCAAGCTCATTTTGACAGAAAGTCATTTGATAATCTTCTGTGTGACATGTTTATAATTATTCTCAATTACATATGAAGAACGAACTGTTTGCCTCACCAGATAACACACACAAAGAACTACAAAATGACGAATCTGAAATGTAGCTCAGATGATTTGGTAAAGCCACTTTACTTTTACACATGAAACAGAATGAGATCTAGAAAGATGATGTGACTTGCCCAAGGTAACAAAATTAGATGCCAAAAGAGCAGGGATTGGAATGTGGAACCCCATCCCATTTTGTAGTAGAAAACTCAATCACTATTAATCATGTCCCTTAAAAAATTATGGAATTGGTTGCAATGAATCCATTTTCAGACTTGCTGGATAAAGGATTCTTGGCTGCATATTTTTCCTGTTCATCATATTGAAGATTTCCTGCCATTCTTTTCTGGCCTGTCAAGTTTCACTAGATAAGTCTGCTACTACCCCAATGTGTCTACCTTTGTATGTTAAGGCCAGTTTATCTCTAGCTGGCCTCAGAGTTCTCTCTTTATCCTTGAGTTTTGCCAGTTTCACTATGCTATGTCATGCAGAAGATTGATTCAATTTACGTCTGAAGGGAGTTCTCTGTGCCTCTTGGATTTCAATGTCTGTTTCTGTCCCCAGATTGGGGAAGTTCTCAGCTATGATTTGTTCCAGTAAACCTTTGGCTCGTTTCTCTCTCTCTTTTTCTTCTGGAACTCCTATGATATGGATACTGTTCCATTTCGTTGAATTATTTAGTTCTCTAACTCTCCCCTCGTGATTCAGAATTTTTTCATCTTTTTCTCAGCTTCCTCTTTTTCCATAATTTTATCTTCTAATTCACCTATTCTCCCCTCTTCCTCTTCAATCCATATTGTGACTGCCTCCATTTTATTTTGCACCTCATTTATAGCATTTTTTAATTCATCACTGTTATTTCTAGTTCCTTGATCTCTGTGGCAATAGATTCTCTGTTTTCTATGCTTTTTTCAAGCCCAGCGATTAATCTTATGACTATTACTCTAAATTCCTGTTCAGTTATATGCTTATACCTGTTTTGATCAATTCTTTAGCTGTCACTTCTTCCTGGAATTTCTTTTGAGGCGAATTCTTCTGTTTCATCACTTTGGCTAGTTTTCTGTCTCTTACATGTTTTAAAAGCTTGTTTTGTGCTCTACACCTGTGAGCACTGCTATATTAAAGAGGGGTCATACACTGTCCAGAGCCTGGCCGTTCAAGAGGTGTTTTTGGAGAGTGTTACTTCCTCTCTGTTGTTGTGACTTTGGTTATTTTATTTCCCTACTCATAGTGATTGTTTGGACCCTCCACCAGGTGTGCTTTGATTTGTTTTTCTCTATATTTGACCCATTTTAACACTTTACATGTAGCATTGTGCTAAGTGCTGACTAATCATGATTAAGAAAGCAAAAACCCCTTTAATAAAAGAATATAGTCTGCAGTCAGCTCCTCTTTTTTGCAAGTGCCACATTCACCCTGTAACTAGTTCTTTTGGGGCTACGTGTGTGTGTGTGTGTGTGTGTGTGTGTGTGTGTGTGTGTGTGTGTCTATGCAGAAACCATCCTTGTTATCCCTCTTTTCTACCATCTTGATCCCAACTGTGACCATTGTTCATCTGTTTATTGTCATAGCCTGATTCTAGTTGGCCTCTGTACTTCTCACCCTACCTCCTTATGTCCATTCTCCAAAAGAAGATACATCAATACAGGTCTCTACTATGGGGACAACCTTCTGCTAATTTCTCATCTTTCTCTGAATCTAAACCCAAATCCCGACTACAACCTCTGAGTTCCCATTCCTCAGCTTCCTGTCTGACTTTGTCTTTTACCCTTAATCACCCCACTCTGGCTTCACTGGTGTCCTTCATGGATACCAGCTTCTTCACACTACAGGGTCTATGTACTTGTTCCTTTTCTCTGGAAAGCTTGTCCCACAAATATATTTTCATGATTGGCTACCTGACCTCTTTCAAGTATTTTCTCAAAAGTTATTTCTCAGTGAGATTACTTCTTTTTTATTTTTTTTTAATTTTTATTTATTTTTGAGACAGAGAGAGAGTCAGAGAGAAAACACGAGCAGGGGAGGGCAGAGAGGAAGACACAGAATCCAAGTCAGGCTCCAGACTCTGGGCTGTCAGCATGGAACCTGATGTGGGGCTTGAACTCACGAGCTATGAGATCATGACCTGAGCTGAAGTCAGACACTTAACCGACTGAGCCACCCAGGGGCCCCTCAGTGAGGTTACTTCTGACTACTCTGTTGAAGGCAGTTCTTGGCCCTCCCTACTCCTTCACCGCTTTATTTTTTCACAGGACTCTGACCTTTTATGTACTAAATGATTTAGTTATTTATTTTGGTCTTTAGTGTTTCTTTCTTCACCAGCTCCACTAAAATATAAGCTCTGTGGATGTGAAATACTGTCTGTTTTTTTCAATGATGTATCCTTAGTACCTAAAAAATGACTGACTACTTGCTAGAGGCTCTGGTAAAATGCGTTGAGTGAACAAATGAATCCTCCTGGGAGAACACCGTAGCAGAAAATATACACTTGGGGAAGGGCAGATGTACGGCACAGTCTCAACTCCTGATCACAGATTCTTCTTTCTCATGTGGATCTTACTAGTGTGGCTGCCAAAACATTACTGGCTCCAGGTTATGATGTTCTCCCACTTACTACACTGGCTCAGGTTGGCCACACCTTGCCTATGAAGCCCACAACAAAATTAAATGAGGTTCTCAGGACATCACTCAAGGCCAAGGGTTAACAGACAGGAGATAGAGGGAAAAAGATGATTTACAACTGGCTTCCTAGGTTGTCTCTTGAATTGGCTCAATGGCTCCTGCCTAGACATTGGCTGCCATTCCCCTATTACTTCTTTGCTAATGAAATCCCTCTGATGGCAATTGTCTCAGGTTAAGCTGGGGTGGATCTATTTCAATCAAGGTACTGGCATTCTTCTTGCTAGTGACAAATTCAGAAACCAGAATATGAAACTCGATGGAAGGCTGGAGGTAAGTGGGTTGAGGTATCCCTTGGGAAGATTACTGGGCGGTTCAAAAGGTATACAGGGAGGTTACATGCTCTTCCCCACACACCATTACTTGTTTTGGGACATTGGTTGTTGTACTTTGAAGATGTTACTCTTGGAAGTATGGTATAATATTGCATTCACCAAAGGACAAAGTTCCAAGTATGTAAGCCAAAGTTGTGAGGCTGGCAGGAGGGAGTGATGGCCATGACAGCAACTATCCTTGATTACACTGTTGATCCTCTAATTCAACCCACCCTGGGAGTGGCTCATCTCCAGGCTCCTCATAAAGGAAAAATAATAAAGCATTAATTTTTTGAGCTATTTTAAGTTGGGGTTTTCTTTTAGGTGAAGCCAAAGTCACTCTCATTGACCAGAAGTTCTCTAGCCATGCCCCTCCCATTTTGCTGATGTTTCCTAAGAGCAGAGCAGAGATATCTTTCCTTTAGGAACATTTATATTCCCTGAGCATTCAAGCCAAAGAGATAGAGACCCAAGTGTGTGTGTGTGTGTGTGTGTGTGTGTGTGTGTGTGTGCATGTGTGTGTGTTGGAAGAGAGATTTTCTTCTAAATTCAAAGTTTCCACTCCCCCAAATCTGTTCTCAGGAAGTTGTCAAACCGTATGGCCTCAACAGAGCAGCTGGGACATATAACCAAATTCACTTTCTGAACAAGAGGCACCACTGTTGTTTTTTTGTTTTTCTTTTTTTCTCTAGTGTTTAACAAGTTATAGCCTGAATATAGCTCAAGGAAAGTTTTAGATCCTCATGGGCTTAAAGCAAGCATTCTAGCCAATAAACTAGGTATGGGTCTAGTCTTAAATAATAGTTGCCAACCTCTCAAGCCCAGAGTCTGTAATAAGGGCAGCAGGTTTTTCTGGGAGATGAACCATTTAAACAATGCATTCAAGGATGTTATCTAAAATTAAATGGCCAAGAGGCAGCCTATGAAATGGGAGAAAATATTTACAAATCAAGCATCTTATAAGAGGTTAATACCCAAAATATATAAAGAAGTCATAGAACTCAATAGCAACACACATTCACACACAGACACACAAACACACAATTTGATTAAAAACTAGGCAGAAGAACCAAATAGGCATTTTTCCCCAAAGATATACAAAGAGCCTATAGGTACATGAAAAGGTACTCAACACCACTAGTTACCAGAAAAATGCAAATCAAAAGCACAATGAGATATTACCTCACACCTATTAGATGACTGTCATCAAAAAGACTAGAAATAAAGGGCTCCTGGCTGGATCAGTCAGAAGAACATGTGACTCTTAATCTTGGGGTCATGAGTTTGAGACACATGAGGGGTGTAAAGATTCCTTAAATAAATACAAATTTTAAAAAAGACTAGAAATAATAAGTGTTGGGGAAGATGTAGGGAAAAAGGAACCATTGTGTACTGGGGTTGGAATGTATATCAGGGCAGCTGTTGTGGAAAACACTACAGAGGTTCCTCAAAAAGTTTAAAAAAATAGGAGTACCATGTGATCCAGTGATCTCACTTCTGGGTATATATACAAAGCAAAAACAAAAAACAAAAAACGGGATCTTCAAGAGATATATAAACCCCCATGTTCATGGCAGCAATATTCACAACAGCCAGGACATGGAAACAAACTGAGTGTCTGTCAGCACGTGAATGAAAAGCAGATGGATGGATATAGCAGATTATGCAGTTATGAGAAAGAAAGATATCCTGTCATTTGTGATAACATGGTTGGTCCTTGAAGGAATCATGATAAGTGAAATAAGTCAGACAGAAAAAGGCAAACACTGTATGATATCACTTATGAGTAGAAGCTAAAGAAACCTGAACTCACAGAAATAGTAAACAGTGATTACCAGGGGCTGGGGGTTGAGGGGATGGGGGGGATGTTAGTCAAAGAGTATAAACTTCCAGTTATAAAATGAATAAGTTCTGGGGATCTAGAGTACAATATAGTGGTTACAGTTAGTAATACTGCATTATACACTTGAACTTTGAAGCAAGTAGGAAAGATGCAGTCTTAAATGTTCTCGCCATGCGAAAGAAATGGCAATTAGGTGATGTGATGGAGGTGTTATCTAATGCTATGGTTGTAATCATTTTATAGTTTATCAGTGTATCAAATCGACATGTCGTACACCTTAAATGTACATGCGTTACCACGTCAATTATAGTTCAATAAAACTGAAAAAAAAAGCTAAATGAGTAGTTGTCTTTTATTTTTTCTGATTAAAAGGCCCTTGAAGGGAAAGCCACATGAAAATTTGAGAGGCGTACATCAGGGCTCCATTGCCTTAGCTCATTTATGGGGAGGCACTGCAGGTAAGCAAAGTATTTTTACAAAGTCTCTCCACATTTCTATATATCTGTATATGCTATATCTGTGACTTATGTGGAGAAAAGTACACTTGAGGCTTAGATGGAAATGCAAATGACAGGGTACAAGTCAGTGTATTGAAGTAAAAATTCCATCCCCACACTATTTCATAAGGAAACTGTCTTTGATGAAAGCATTTTCATTTCTACATGGGTCCTTTTTTTAAAGGGTCAATACCACAAGGAAAGGAACTGTGCGACTAAGCTGCTATCTTAGGGAGTTTACCAAGTCCTTTCTACTCTGGCAGGAAGGAAGGGAGTATCCAAAACTGGGGGGGTGGGGGTGGGGGAAGACTAGCAGGGGACACAGAAGGGTAGGATGACAATCTAAGGGAAAGTGGGCAGGTTGGAAGAGAGCTTGCTTTCAGGAGATCGATTTTACCTGTCAATCCTGAGGCTGAGACACTGGCCTGCCAGATACAAAATGGTGAAGTCTTAATGTGCACATATTTCTAGCTGACTTCAAAATCTATAAGATTCTTTACTAGACCAAAGTCAAGCTGACATGAAGGTTAATATGTTTCGTGTTATCTAGCTGCCTACCTTTCCTTTGCTCTCTCTCTTTTGTCATAAACAAATCGTGCCGCCAGAGAATTCTGAAAATGAAAGGCAGTATAGCATGGTAGTTTTCAGTGCGAAGTAAGTTGGCCAAATTGTCTGTATTCCTCAGTTCCCTCATCTGAAAAAAATATGAGATAAAAATACTTACATCCTAGGGTTGTTGTGAGAATCACATGAGTGCTTAGAATATGCCTGGCATGCAGAGTGCCAGTAAAGGTTTTGCTATTATTGGAGATATTTGCCTCATTTAATTCTATGTCTTATTTTTCCCCAACTGATCAGAATGTCTTTATCTTTAAATGACTTAAAAAATGGAGAGTTAGTTTCATATTTTTAAAACTATTATATATTTGCTTAATTAGGTAATAAAAAGCAAAACTGTTTAATTTTTTTTTTTTTTTTGAGAGAGAGAGAGAACGTGCACAAGTGGGGAAGAGAGGCAGAGAGAGAGAGAGAGAATCCCAAACAGGCTTCACCCTTAGCATGGAGCCTGGAGTGGAACAAGGGGCTTGATCCCATGACCCTGATATCATGACCTGAGCCAAAATCAAGAGTCAGATGCTCAACTGACTGAGCCACCCAGGTGCCCCAAAACTGTTTAAATCAGAAAATTAAAGTGCCCCACCGTCTTCTTTTAATATCACTTCTCAGATGTTACTAGTATATAGTCACATATATTATACTTAGTCATTCCCATTTATTTTCCTGAATTGCTATGCTGCTTTTCACAATTTCTGGCTGGGAGCAACCAATGAAATTAACTTGAAACATTGCTTATCTTACAACAAACTAGCTCCATAGAAGATTTAAATGTGCAAAAGGTATACTGAGAGCACACAGTGAAGTGCTTGGATGCGCATCTCTCAGTTTGCAAACTCCCATGTTGAGGTGAAAAGAAAGGTATGTTTCATGCCAGCTGATGCCCATAGTTTTAAAAACAAACGGGAATAAAACATTCCCCAAATGACACAGGCTATATCCTGAAAAGAGTGTGAACCAACAACAAAAAAGCTCAACTGCAAAGCCTAAGTCCTCACTCTCCCCGCCTGTTTTTTGTTTTTTTTTTGTTTTGTTTTGTTTTTTGTTTTTTTCTGTTTCTCCACCCCCAGACACATGTTAATCCAGGTGCACTGTGTTTAACATCAACTCCAAGGTCAGAGGCAGTTAGTGAGAAGGGGAGGGAGACTGGGGCTGCTGAAATGGAGGAGGTGGGAAAGGAGGAGGCTGCCAGAGTTGCCGTGGCAATACAAAAGAGAATGTCAAGGGGGAGGGATTTATATGCTGATGCTAATCGCATTTGCTAATTGCATCTATTGTGCTGACCTGCCTGCTTCCCCAGTTCATCATTCTGAGTCATTAAGCTGTTCCCAGAGCTTCTCTATGCAGTAGGTCCCCTACCCATCTAATTTTATTCCCTCTTCCAGTCCCCAGGCTTAGTTACCAGAGTGCTACCTTTGGCAAGGCACTGGGGAAGGCTCTGTTGTAACTGATTATGCAAGGTTTTAGAAATCCTGTAAGAAAATATTTTCCTGCTGGAGTTTGCTGGAATATTGCTTTACTGCTCAACCACAGCACGGATTTACAACTAAAAAAAGCAGCTGAAAAACCAAAGAAAATAAATCTGAAAGAAACTTCCCACAGTGAAACGCAGGCTGCAAATGATTCACCAAGAAAAAAAAAAAAGAAAAAAATACTGAGCAGTTCCCTGTGGAATCCAGTGTACCTTCAGTTGGAAAGGTGCCTGGCTTTAGGGCTTTGAGATTTATTCCCTTACTCCCCCTGGTGGGAGTTTGATTTAATTACAAGAATCAGAACAAGCACATCTGAATACACAGATATCTTCTGTAAAATAGTACTTCCTTACAACCCCCTCATCATTGGCATGAAGTATTAGCTTCCATCACTTCAGGTATGGAGTGAAAATCAACAAAAACATACGAAGCATAGTGTCAATCGTGTCAGTCATGATGTGGACACATTCATAAATCACACAATATAACTATTTCAAATGTAATATATATGAAATTTGTGCTAGAGTAAGTTGTATAGAGTAATGCTTTTTTTTCCCAGTCATATTCAACTTTCCCATTGATCTCTCTTTACAAGCACGGCCTAAGAACTGGCCAAGTCTTCCTTCAGTCTATCTTTGCTTCTCTTAATTATTTTTATTCCTTTTGCTTTGAACCTTTGCACTCCCAGGTTGTTCTGTCTCTACTAATTTTCTAAGAGTAAAATTTCTATTTTGTTCACAGCAGACCTCTTCTGAATCGTCACCTGATGTTTCTGTATTTCTCAAGCATTGACACATTTCACTGCTCAGAGCTCAAATTGGCTCCTGGAAGGCAGTGAAACGCAGGTCAGGCCGTCTCTAGGCTGCTGAGTGTCTATCATCCTGTTTTGCATTTCGGTCATAAAGCATGGCAGATTTATCGGAATGGAGAAATTTTTCTAAGGAGAAATTTAGTCACTACACATATAAAAAACATTCCCTGCCAAAGAGCAGGTTCCATAGCATTCCTGTCTTTAGTCTCACATCAGCATTTTCCCCTTTTATATGCATATGGCATTCCTTGCTATCTTACGTGATGGTAAGGGAAAAGGGAGAAGGAAAGAGGCTTTGGCTGCGATCCCTGAATATTATGATGGATTTGCTATAAATATATCTGAAACCTAGGCCCTTTACAGGCTCTGTGATGCTGAAACCATATTAATTATTTTGCCTTTGTAAAGTGTCACAATACATCATGATATGGAGCGGTTCATCATGCTAGAATTGTAAAGGGGAGAATTTGTGACTTCAAAATATGCCCCTTTAGTATAAGGATTATCTTTAAGAAAGAGCAGAAATTAGAAAACCTCTGAAAACTGAATAGAAGTTACCCTTTTGTAAGAGACATTTACATTTGTGAGGGAAAAAACATCTCCATTTGTAAGGGTGTCTGCCTCCCTGTACCAGGAAGACAAGGCTGACTCTAAGCCTCTAGAAATTCTTTTTTTTTAATTAATTAATTTATTTTTGAGAGAGAGAGAGAACACATAACCCGGGGAGGTGCAGAGAGATGGGGACAGAGGATCTGAAGCAGGCTGACAGCAGAGAGCCCAGATGTGGGGCTCCACCACAGGAACCTTGAGATAGTGACCTGAGCTGAAGTCAGACAGGTAACCAATTGAGCCACCCAGGTGCCCCTAAATCCCTAGAAATTCCTATCAATGGTGAAGGCTTGAACTTAAATCTGCGTAAAAACCTTACCTTTTTTACTGTGCTTTTCCTAGTAACATCCCATAACTGGCCTCCTTCCTGATCCCAACCCTCAACATCTTTGTCTTTAGTTGGAGATGTTAAGGTGGTAGCTTGGGTTATTTCTGGAAGTTACTCAGTTTTTCTGGGTACCTCCCATGTATACAGGAGATATGCATCTTATTACACTTCTGTTTATTTTTCTCCTGTTAATCTGTCTTTTATTACAAGGAGGTCTCAGTCAAGAACCTAGACAGGTGGGAGAAAAACATATTTTTGCTCACTTGGAATTGCAAAGCATTTTTCATTAGACCTCAATACAGATCCCAAATTCCAACTTCTATGTTTGTTTGTTTTCTTCCTTGAAACAAAATTTGAAGCGGATTTTGAGGATCTTCCACTGTATTCCAAATCTGCAAAATGCCTGAGACATGTTCTCCAGGAATCTACGTGTGTGAGTGATATAAGAAGACCCTCTTCTTGTGAAAAGATGTGTCTGCGTCACAACAGAAGCCTCAATTATCAGAAGGTTAGAGTGGCTCTGAGAAAGTCATGGAACAGTCACTGAATCAGGGCTTCACTGGGATTTGTGCCTGAACCCTAAGAGAGGTGGCCACCTCTATCCTTTAAAAAGCATAAGGAAATAAGTAATCGAACATAGTCTTCTCCAAAAAATCTGAAGAGCACTGGACTACAAGATGTCATTACTGTTATGAGTTGTAATCCAAGAGAGAATGAGGGCCCTTTTCGCTTTTCTGGATGTAACTCAGAGAGTGGGTCCACACAGAATGTTTTAAAACACTCAACATTTCTAGAGCCTCAGTAGCACATAGGGTGGCAGAGATCAGCTGTGGTACCAAAAGGTAACAAATGGAAGTCTACCTTGCTGAGAACTTGGGGGACAGTGTTAGAATACCTCCAGACAGCTCCTTTGATGGCAAACATTAATAGAGCTGTGGGTCAGGAGGGAGGAGAGAAAACAGCAGACTTCCTGGTTGCAGACAGCAGTAGTTCTTGAGCAGACATGAAAATCCCTCAAGATTTCCTAAAAATAATGGAGGAGGACTTTTTTTTAGGGAATGAAGGCCCTATATTAGTAATTTAGGGTGATAAGTTAATTAATTTCTGTTAATGTTAATTAATTTGTACTCTGAGGGAACACAGATGGCAGAAAAGTGAGTTCTGTATTTTCATTTGCTGCTCATTGACAAATGTTTGTCAAGGCATATTTATTTAGCAGCAACTCTGCTCTGGGAAGTTTGTACGAAGCTATTGATGTTGCAGTAAATGAGAAAGACTCAGTCCTTACAGATGGTAAACAAGTAATAAGAAAATGGGATGGTTACAATTGGAATAAGAGATACAAACGGAAGTACATAAAAGCATATTTGAGGTGGGGGTCTCAGGAGGTGGGATGTGAGGCAGGCAGGGGAATCTTCACTGTGAAACAACATTCAGTTGAAATGTGAGGACAAACAAAATAAGAGCTAGATAGCTAAAAGCAATATGAGTTGAAAGATCACTCTGGGCAGAAGAAACAGCATGTATTACAATACTAAGTGAGGAATTACATGGCTGGTTCACAAAGAGTTAGCCAAGTTGGTGCTAACTGTAGTGATCAATGCAGGGAGGCCCAGGTAATACAGGACATGTTAAGAACTTGAGGCTTTTGGTATAATGGTGATGTCTTGATCCCAAATGTGTCCCTCTAGGTGTTCAAACCATTTGCTCCCTCAAATATTTATTTGGAAAATGCCAGGCTACATACTGTGACTACTAAAGCAAACAAGACACATGAAATCTGTGCTTTCATAGAGTTTACATTCCAGTGGGGAGGTTATAGCTAGTCAAAAAATATATAAAGCTATAAAATAACAGCAGTGTACTAATGAAGAAAATAAAGTAGGTGATGTGATACAGAGATACTGAGTGGAGGAACTCCTGTAGATAAGATGGCCAGGAAATGTCTCTGAGGAGATATTTGAGCTGAGACACGAAATTGAGAAGAAGCCAACTATTCAAAGCACCAGGTGCAAATCAAACACTCTGATCCTGAGATGGATAAGATCTTGCCCCCTTCAATGGCATCGGGAAGACTAATATGACCCAAGAACAGTGAATGAGGTGGGGGTGTTATAAAGAGGTAGGACATGGAGAAGATCATGGCTTTTACCTTAATTGCAATGGGAAGTCACTGAAAGATTCCAGTGGAGGAATAATGCTTTTATTGTTATTGTCATTTGATATTTCTCCAGTGCTGATACAATATAGGTTAAAAAGGGAGAAGAAGAGAAGCAGAGAGACCAATCTAAAGGCTATTGTGTTGTCTAGGAATGTGAAATTGAGCAAAGACTAAGAAAGTGGTAGTGAAGATGGGGAGAGGTAGATGTGTTGTTCTAGCTATATTTTGGGGATCAGAAGTGACCTAACTTGTTGATAAGCTGAGTTATGGGGAAGAAGAGAAAAAAGATAATTAAGGTAGATTGCTAAACTGATGGTGCTTTTCTAGGATAGGAAAATTTGAGGGAAAAATAGTAAGAGCTCTGATTTGGATATGTTAATACATGCAGATTTAGGTATTTGATAAAAGATCTCATAGGAGTAGCTGGGTATGAATCTAGAGCCCAAAAGAAAGAAAAGAGTCAAGAGCCAAGAATAGATTTATAAACTAGTGGTCCACAGCTGGCCCACAGAAATATTTTCTCGACTTACACAGAACTTTATTTTGTTTTTACATAGTCACCACCATTTAAAATTCAAGAGAATTTGCATAAAATGAGATATGGTAATGCTAGCTCTGTATTCTCTTGTGTCTCCAGGGACCTGAAGCTGAGTAAAGGCTGCACCTCTTCTATACAGCTTTTGTCCTTCCATTTGTCATATTCTCCACTGTTCCCTACTCATCCTGTCCCTCGCTCTTCCAGAGTGAGTCTGAGTGTCAGTTGCTATTGATGAAACTTTTTCTTAGAGTCGAAAATATTTCTATTTACTCATGTCTGAACCAGATATAAGGGAATAAAAGATAACCTCAAAGACCCTGTTGTGTTTGTATCTAGTCTGCATTATTCATCTTACTCATCTAAATTTACTATGAGTTACTTACAGGTATTTGAGGTTGTGATCCCCTTCATATAAATCCGATTCACAGCATAGGAGAGAATGGGAACATAGAAGCAAAAAGGGGCCCCATAACAGGGCTCAAGGTCCTGATAATTTCATACGATGTGAGTCTTCCCCAAGTGTATTTTATTGTACTGAAAGGTCAGATCTTATCAGGAAGGGAGTCAACAGAAGATGAAAAAAAAAGCTAGAGATATGGACATCAAGAAGGCAAAACTAAGGATAGTTAGCAAAGGAAAATTGATGCTGGAATTTCCCTATAATGGATGGAAAATGATGAGGTAACACACACACACACACACACACACACACACACACACACACACACACAGAGCAAATGGTGCCTCAATGTCTATTTAAGAATAGTGAAGGACGGCCACAGTGAGATTTTGTCATGGTTACTAAACCCATTGTGGAGCTCATGCTATTACATCTGTGAGCATTAATAGGAAAACTCACGACAGTTTTAGAAAAAAAAATCCCCTCCGTCCTGACATAATGAAGGATTGTGGTATATTTGTTATTCTAAGGAATAAAGTGGTCATATCTCCCACATTGATATATCATATATACCACAAATGTATTTCCACACTTTCAAACTTATGAAAAAGATGACTAGTCTTATGCAGAGGAGGTAGCTGCTTCCATAGTACCCATGTCTTAAAATATTTTCATCACCCCCTGCCTTCGACATCAAACTTCTATTATTCCTCAGACTGAAAGTAGCTTAGTGAAAATAAAACATAAATATTCCACCTTGTAGTTCTATATACTTTCAACACCTGAGGGTGATTATACAACTATCAGTTGTGAATGTAACAAAAACAAGAGCAAATGTCAAGTGAATGGATATTTCTAGATGTTAAGGTAATAGCTGCCTTTGCATATAATGTTTTGTGTGTATAGTATGTATTTGTGTGTTGTGTAAGAAGCTGTCTTCACTTATTAAATGCATATTTTAAAACATAAACAGAAGACAATGAGTCAGATCTGATTCAAAACCCAGCTCACCTGGCCATTACCCTATGAAGGGATAGAGTCTGTTTTCTTCCCCTTTGCACCTATGCAGTCCTTTTGATGGCTTCGACCAGTGGAATACAGTGGAGCTGATGCTGTGCCATTTCTGGGCACAGCCCTTAACTGGGCTTGATAGGTCCTCTTTCTTGGAAGCCAGCCACCATATCAGAAGAGTGACAACTCTGAGATAACCAGGCTGTGAGGAGGCAAAGCCACATGGATAAGCCCTAAAGGTGGAAAGAGAGAGAGAAGCTAAGGGGCACCAAGGCACACACCTGAGAGTGAAGAAGCCATATTGGAAGTGGATCCTCTGGTCCTAGGTGTTCTAGCTGATACCACAGTGGATCAGAGACTCACCTCCTAGCCCAGACTTTTCAAAATCCTGATGCACAAAATTGTGTGGAAAGACTTCAGCTACTCACGTGGGATGGTTTGCTTTGTAGTCATTGATAACGTGAACACTATTCAATGGAGTTGTTTAGAAAGAAAACAAAGTAAGATATAGGAAGTGCTACATATTTTATACCATGTACATCCTTTATAAATTGTAGTAAAAATTGTAGCAGTTATTTGCATAGTCCATTACAATTACAAAGGATTTTTAAAAAATTTAACCTTTAAAATACCTCTATGAGGCAAATTGTCACCTTCATTTTATAAATCAGCGTTTAGAGAGTCCAAGAAGATAAATGATGGGACCAAGACACCACATAGTGCGCCAGAAATAGCACCTGGTATTCCGATTCTAAGCCAGGTGCTCATCCACAGCTGTCCAATAGAAAAAAAATAATTTTCTCTTCTCAGCATTGATTAGACTATGGAACTGTACACACAAGGAGAAAAACAGCTAATCATAACTCATCCCTTTGGTACAGTATCTGATTTTACATTATAGGGAAAGGATTTCTCAGGAACAACCGTATGATTAATTCATGAAGCTCCTGAGTTAGCATCTATTTCCATGATAAATAGAGGGCAAATCAAAGACAATTTCTTCTTTGGAGTAATACATTTTGTGGCACAACAAATATGATTTAAACCAAGTCAAGTTTCTAATTAGGACCAATGATGCCTAAGGTATAATAAAAGTAAATAGATTTATGAACATGTATATATTCACATGTATATCTATATCCAGTTAAGTTTTTCAAGAACAAATTGTACTTTTTTCTCATTGTGTGTTTATTAAACTATAATATTCAGTCTTGTTCTAAAACTTCTTGAAAATGTTGCCTAATAATCGTTAACATGGGCAAGGGCAAAACTAGTCCCCCACTGGGCCCTTCACCCAAAGATGCTCAAATACATATTCATCAGTGGCATCTGCTGGGATTTACTATAGTCATGACGTGCCCGATACTATTACTACTAAATAACAGCAACCACTTTAGAGTTCTCCTCTAGTTTCACATCATTCTACCCAGATGCCAGGTAACGGCACTATCATAATATAGGTTGTATCTATCATCAGTGAAATTCCTCTCGCTCCTAGTGGGAAGACAGAGGTGGGGGGAGCACCGAGAGAGAATCATGCACAAATATACACACAAACTTATAATATACATTATAATACATATATATGAAGCTTTTTAGTTCATGCAGAAAAACTGTATACTTACTAGTCAAAATTCTCTAAAATTATATTTCAATAAGGGACAGTATTGCAAATCATCACAAGTTGTTGTTGAAGGTATTTTTACATGACTGAAAGCAGTAACTATTATACCTTTTGAATACTAAGAGAAAAGTTGACCTCTCTTTAGCATGAAATATCATCCAATTAGGGAAATGAGATGGAGGGTGGAGACATTTAGCATTAGTAACAATAATATCAATTTGAAAAGAGTGTAATGCTTTGTTCTAAGGATACATGAGTTATAGTTACTTGATCATTGTGTTTAACTAAACAAAAATATATATTTTATAACTCACTGTATTAAATCGGGCTAATACAACCCATATGCTGCCCTCAAAATTATTATACTTCACCCAATACTTTAAAATAATATATTACCTTTTTAACAAAATATTTTCCTTCTCTGGAAAAGCTTTCTTTATTCACCCCTTCCTTCTTTCCAACCCACACACACGCACAGCCAGAATGAGAACTGAGATACTTTACCACATCTTGGCTTTCCCACCGCTTTCCTATCTCCCTTTGGTATCTTTTCCATTATTCCAGTTTCTAATATTCTTTAAATCTGAAAACTTCTCATTTGTTTCCTCAATTTATGATCTCATTCTCTAGAACTCCAATATAAGAAAAGGGGCTTTAAAAAAATACTTCGTGGAAAGCATGTCTTTGTTCTCATGCACATTATATACATATATATATGTATATATATATATATATATATATATATATATATACACACACACACACATATATATAATTTGTATTATAGTAATTATATATAATATATAATATAATTAGTAATATATTAACATATAATAGAAATGCACATTAATATATTATTTGTAATAAATATTAAAATATACTATTAAAATATATTACATATAAAAATTTACATGCACATATATATATATATATATATATATATAAGTAAAATAAACAAAACTAAGTTCCTTATAGCCAAATAGCCCAAGCTCACATTAGTTGGTAGTAGTCTGATCCTTAAAACAAATGGGGACAGAAAAAAATAGAAATTATTGTATTTATATATTATTATTATATTATATTGTATTATGTTATATATTATTATATTTATATTCCTATTCCTGTCTTTGGTATAGAAGAGTGCTCGAGACCAATGGCCACTAAACCCAACCTCATCTGCAGAAAAACAAGCCAAATCCTGGTTATGTAAATGGAGTGAATACATACTATATTGGGAAATTAAACATAACACAAGAGAAATAATTCTAAGTCAAAGAACTAGCACCAATTGTTTTTCTAACATTTGCAGATATGATTACCTTATCCTCTGTGCACTTTGCTATGGTTTTGTCAAAAGAGAGAGCAAGTTGGCCCTAGCTTAGAGCATCACATGGCATCTGTCTCCTACCCAGCTAATGTATATCTATCGTTACTGAGACTATATCAGTTTGGGCTGGAATTAATCTTGGCTGGAAATGAGAGTCACCTAAGGCTCATTTAACTTTTCCCAATTCCTGAGGCCCATCCTTGATCAGTGAAATCAGAAACTCCGATGGTGAGATTCCTACAGTGAAATGACTTCCCCAAAGATTTAAGGCTAGAGCTGCTGAAGCATTTTCATCCCATTATTAAAAGACCAGTTGCTGCCAAGGCCACACACTGACATTCCAATCCTCTGGATTCATTATATAAAACCCAGTGATTCGTCCCTCAGCTGCAATAGTGAGTGGTCTATAGTTTTGTAAGGATTATAAACCTGAAACAAAACCATGGTGCAGAGATAATCCTTTGAGTTTATTAAGCCATGAAACCTAAGTCTAGATTTCATCTGACAGTCTGCTTCAAACCAGGTATGGAGGTACCAAAGGTTAAGTAGCTATGAGGAACTATTCTAGCTCATATATTGGTTCAACACAGCAATCACAATGAATAGAACTGGAGAAGAAAATGTATTCTGTCAATCAATAGATCTGATTTTCAAATAAATCATCATCACATTTGAGGATGATAACTTGGTCTTAACGGAATTTGGAGGTTAGCCACACCACAGACATAGAGGTCCTCGCATATAAGAATAGCTGGGCAAATAACCAAGGAAATGGAGATGGGAGTTCCATTAAAATAATTTCCCTACATGAACAATATTTCTAAACCTATTTTTACATGCCGGAATGACAAATCATTAATTATTGGGAGTTCAGACTAAGAATGTATGATTTGCCAGGTTATGGATACTTAAACTGTTCAGCTGTTGACTTAATTATAGGTCTCTAAAATCAGTGTTTTAGCTCAGGAAGAAAAATGCAACTTTAAATAAAAATGTAGTCAATCAAATTAAAGACCTTAAACTGGGGTGCCTGGGTGGCTCAGTTGGATGAGCGTCCGACTTTGACTCAGGTCATATACTCGCAGTTCCTGAGTTCAAACCCTGCATCGGGCTCTGTGCTGACAGCTCAGAGCCTGGGGCCTGCTTCAGATTCTGTCTCCCTCTCTCTCTGTCCCTCCCCCACACATGCTGTGCCTCTCTGTCTCAAAAATAAATAAACATTTAAAAAACGTTTAAAAAGATACTTAATTGGTCTACTCAAAGTTCTTTTTAAGCAGGCATAATAATATTTGGTTCCATTAAGAATCAACTGTGGAAAAAAATTTGCACCTCGTTACAAATGATTTAAATGACATGGAACAACTTATTCTTCTATATTTAGTTCAGTTAATGAGCTTTGTCAAAGGAAATGACTGCAATGAATGAAAAAAAAATTGAGTAAAATGTCTTTCCCAAATCAAATTAACTATAATCTGTTGGGGCTTAAATAAATTTGTGATAGCATCAGTAGTTCATATATACTAAAATGCAACAAGCAGTATTCTCCCTGTACTCTTCTATGAATTTCACACCACATACATCTTCTCTGGTAGTAGTTACTAAAATGTATGTTTTGATGTAGTGGAGAAAGTCCTGCTTTAGAAACCAGGATACCTGGTTCCTAGTTTCACTTATATTATAATCCATTCTATGACTTCTGGTAAATCATTAAACTGCCACCCTTTACATTTATCTGTCTTTTAAAAAGGAGCCATATACTTTATCTCCTTCTGAAAATTTTTGTGAGACTAGTAAACTCCAATGAAACAAAGCACATAAAGCACATTAAAAATTTATAGGACTTCTTATGTTCAACAACTGCCTCATTTTGGTATAGGGTGGACATACAGTTTGTGAAAATAACATATATGGATAGACAGATGCATTAATTTCTTCACCTGTGAATTTTCAGCCTCTGGATAAATATCTTAACCAAAAGGCAATTATCATGGCTGTGAAGGGAGGAGGAAGTTAAGGGAGAAGACAGACCCTTGTCAAGTGGTAGCATCTGTCTTCACAAAGAGAAAAGAGATCGAGGAATGATAATCATGCCCTCATTGTCAAAGTAAACACAGTAAAAGACAGAATGAGATAGACCCTCTAACAAGGTCGGGTTCAAAGCAAAAGTGACTCTGGGAAGGGCCTGAAGGTGGTTACTGAAATGGAAGAGCTCTTATGGTTGTTTCTAAAGACAAAATTTTCCTTCCTCCCAATTACTGAGGGCCAACTCGATTCTAATGTTTTCTTCTTTAATTGGTGTTAGTGGATGGCTCATAAACAATGTTGAATACTGTCAAATAATTATGACAGATTTTCTTAACTCAACTGAGAAATTAAATGCATTTTTAGGCTCAGAACAAGGTTTTCCATTTTTGTCTGAAAAGATAAGAAATTAAACTTCATCAAGAGAGGAAAAATACATTTCATATTTTAAAATTATACTTTGCAATAAAATGGCATGTATAATCCAATTTTTATTTAAAAATTCCATTCATACATATCTGGTTACCTATCCATATAGCCTCTATTAATAAATACAATAGTAATGCCTGGAGTGGGGTTAATCTGATTTTTTAAAATTTATTTTTAATGTCTATTTACTTTTGAGAGAAAGACAGAGAGACAGAGCACGAGTGGGGGGGACAGGAGAGACAGAGACACACACAGAATCCAAAGCAGGCTCCAGTCTCCGAGCTGTCAGCACAGAGCCCTATGCGGGGCTCGAACTCATGAACCGTGAGATCATGACCTCAGCCAAAGTCAGACGCTCAACCGACTGAGCCACACAGGCACCAGGGTTAATCTGATTTCTAATAATATTACCTTGTATATAAGAGAGTAAGTAGTCTTTTACTTTTTTTTTTTTCTTCTGGGTTTCATGTATGTTTTTAGATAATAAGCATCCATTGTTTTTTTAGAAAATAATAAGTTCATTTTGAAAACACTATTCAAATATTTAAATATAGATTTAACAGTTATAATAGAAATTCCCAAGACCTACTAATGTGTGGTAGTTTTGTTTGTTTCGGTCACAGTGAGAAAAATGTGGGAAATTGGGCTTTATCACTGATGATAAAATATGGTGTCTGTCATTGGTTGTCTACACATTTGTAAGTAAATTTATTATCACTGACAGTGCTGGAAACTGAATAAAATGTATTCACAAAAAAGAACGTACTTGGATATCAAATTCAAGATAGTAGAACAAATTCTGTAACTGCTGTTTTGAAGCTGTACTTAACAATTTCAGTTGGCATTACCAATAATTAGTATTATTAGTCACTACACTATCCAATTCTTAAAGGAACTTTTGTCCATTTTTTGCAAGTCACTCTGCCTGTAGATGTTTAAATTGCAAAAAAAAAAGATCATTTGTAAGGTGACTGAGACTAGGTGTCACGTCTCATTCAACTTTATGTTTTTTTCCTAATACAGAACTGAGACCCTCTAAAGTATGGTAGGGAATCAGTAAATGTTTGAAGAAGGAAGGAAGGAAGGAAGGAAGGAAGGAAGGAAGGAAGGAAGCAAGCATGGCTCCCACTTCCTTGAGTTTTTAGTAAGATGAGGAAAGTAATAAAGGATTCTACTGACTCTTTATGTGATATAGAGAGTATGGTCTTTTGTATCAGACAACTGGACTTGACTTTTCATTTGATCATTTAATAATATTTAATTTCTCCATGCTAGTGTTTTCCAGTCTACCAAGGGCTCAGTAACTTTTTTGTGTGTGTAGGATTGCTGTGAAGAGAAAATCAAATTGGGATGCAAATCCCAAATAGCTTTTGGCACAAAAATTGGCAGATGGATTTTTTTTCTTTATTTAAGCTAGAGGAATAAAGAATGACTATATGATTTGGCTTGTGAAACTACATAAATGTGGGCAATATGAATAAATGCAGGGGATACAGGGGTACCCAGATATGAAGGTAGAGATGGGGAAGGGGAAGAGTGAATTCTCATTAGAATGAATTGACTCTAACTTAATGACCTAGGTTAGGAGAGAAGGCTTTCTTGAAGATATAGATTTGAGGATCATTTGATCTTGATGATTACTGAAGTCTTGGAAGTGATGTGGTTATCCAAGGGAAGACTCAACTTTCTTCACCTTTTCTGTGTTATTCTCCCTTTTGATAGACTGGTAAAGTCTATGAAAGCATTTTTTGGTAAGTCATTTAATTTTTTTTAATGTTTGCTTATTTTTGAGAGAGAGAGAGAGACAGACAGAACATGGGGGTGGGTGGGGGCAGAGAGAGAAGGAGAAACAGAATCTGAACGAGGCTCCAGGCTCTGAGCTGTCAGCACAAAGCCCAACGCGGGGCTCAAACTCACAGATCATGAGATCATAACCTAATGCGAAGTCAGACGCTCAATCAATTGAGCCACCCAGGACCCCCTTGGATAAGTCATTTAAATGTGCAGAAGTAAATATATAGGGTCACAAAAAAGACCCATTTATTAAAATAGTTTTCAAAATATAAGCATATTTGAGTTATGGTCACACATTTGCTTATTCACCAACAATAATCAACAATCAATAACAAGCTCTAGTGGAAAACCTAATAGCTACTGTAATTTCAAACTAGTGGTGGGTATAAATGATATGCTGTGTATCTGTAATATCTGTCATGTGATATAAAATACTCAATTTCCATTAGTCACAGAGATATAGGTACTATTGCTAATACTTTGGGTTTGCAGCTTACATTCAAAATTTAAGCTAAAGATAAATAAAAATGTAATTTAACTCTTTCTTATCCAAGTTCATAGATTCAATCTGAATTCTATGAACTTTGAAGTCTGAGAATCTAAGTTAAGATTGCCTGACTTGGAGTGACAGGACCCTGGGGAGAACTAATCATTAAGGAGGACACACAGGGCAAAAGGCTGCCAGCTAAAGAATATAGGGAAAAAAAAAGAGTTAGGAGAGAAAAAAAAAATTCAAGAGACAGTGTAGTCAGTCATTGTGAAGTCAAGGAGGAATGCAGTATCTACCAGTAGGTGGTAGTCAATGTAACACAATGCTTGAATAAGATCAAACAGAGCAAAGTTGGAAAGCAAACAATAAGTTTAGCAATTGGGAAGTCAATGAAATTGCAATACTCCAGTCCTTACTAAACATGTGAGAAGAACCCAATGCTCATTGGGAATACAAAATAGAACAAAATACAAAATATAAAATAGATATTTAATAAAATAATTACTCAGGTAATTTTGACCACATATGTTAGATACTAGATATTTTGGAAAAAAACAGAATTAAAATAATTGAAAATTTAACAGATGGACACTTATAGATTAATGTGGTCGATAATATATCACACCACTTCTCTGAAATGGTCAACTTTTATATTTTTAGCTAAATTAATTAAATACATAATATGTGCACACCAAGAAACTTCCAGCACTGCAAAAGATGTCAAACATAAGGATCTCTCCTGAGGTAGAAATTCTCCTCACAAAGGCTGGGTCTGTTAGCCATTTTTATACTCTTCAACAAACTTTCTATGCATCTAAAACCATATATATAGAGATATATATTGATAAATATATGTAATCATTTTTATAATAAAAGAATGAATTATAAACATTTTCTACCTTTCACTTTTTAAGAATATAACTTAAATATAAATGATATACTTTTAAAAAGTTACTGCACAGTAGTATACTAACCAGATATACATAGACTAGATAAATAATTTATTCAACCAATGACCAAAGGCCAATTAGGTCACTTTCAGTGTTTTGTTATTAAGAAAAAATAAATTCTAATATACATCTGTGAAACACATCTAAAATTGTCTCTAAATGTTGAGCAGTGTAATTTCTGTTTAAAAGCTAGATATGAATTTCTAATTTTAAACAATTTTAGAAGTCAAAAGAAAGCTGGGGTAGCCATATTTATATCAGACAAACTAGACTTTAAATTAAAGGCTGTAACAAGACATGAGGAAAGGCATTATATAATAATTACAGGGTTATCCATCAGGAAGAGCTAACAATTATAAATGTCTATGCACCAAATAGAGAAGCCCCCAAATATATAAAACATTAATCACAAACATAAGCAACCTTATTGATAAGAATGTGGTAATTGCAGGGGATTTTAATACTCCACTTATAGCAATGGATAGATCATCTAGACACAGGATCAATAAAGAAACAAGGGCCCTGAATGAAACATTGGATCAGATGGACTTGACAGATATATTTAGAACTCTGCATCCCAAAGCAACAGAATATACTTTCTTCTTGAGTGCACATGGAACATTCTCCAAGCTAGATCACATAGTGGGTCACAAAACAGCCCTTAATAAGTATTCAAGAATTGAGATCATACCATGCACACTTTCATACCAGAATGCTATGAAACTTGAAATCGACCACAGGAAAAAGTCTGGAAAACCTCCAAAAGCATGGAGGTAAAGGAACACCCTACTAAAGAATGAATGGGTCAACCAGGCAATTAGAGAAGAATTTTAAAAATATATGGAAACAAACGAAAATGAAAATACAACAATCCAAACGCTTTGGGATGCAGCAAAGACAGTCCTGAGAGGAAAATACATTGCAGTCCAGGCCTATCTCAAGAAATAAGAAAAATCCCAAATACAAAATCTAACAGCACACCTAAAGGAACTAGAAGCAGAACAGCAAAGACAGCCTAAACCCAGCAGAAGAAGAGAAATAATAAAGATCAGGCAGAAAAAAACAATATAGAATCTAAAAAACTGTAGAGCAGATCAATGAAACCAAGAGTTGTTTTTTATAAAAAAAATAAACAAAGTTGATAAAACTCTAGCCAGGCTTCTCAAAAAGAAAAGGGAGAGGACCCAAATAGATAAAATCATGAATGAAAATGGATTCATTGCAACCAATCCTTCAGAAATAAAAGCAATTATCAGGGAATACAATGAAAAATTATAGGCCAACAAACTGGACAACCTGGAAGAAATGGACAAATTCCTAAGCACCCCCCACACTTCCAAAACTCAAACAGGAAGAAATAGAAAATTTGAACAGACCCATAACCAGTGAATAAATTGAATCAGTTATCAAAAATCTCCCAACAAATAAAGTCCAGGACCAGATGGCTTCCCTGGGGAGTTCTACTAGACATTTAAAGCAAAGATAATACCTATCCTTCTCAAGCTATTCCAAAAAATAGAAAAGGAAGGAAAACTTCCAGACTCATTCTATGAAGCCAGCATTACTTTGATTCCCAAACCAGACAGAGATCCAGCAAAAAAAGAGAACTACAGGGGAATATCCCTGATGAATATGGATGCAAAAATTCTTAATAAGATACTAGCAAATCGAATTCAACAGCTTATAAAAAGAATTATTCACCATGATCAAGTGGGATTCATTCCTGGGATGCAGGGCTGGTTCAACATTCACAAATCAATCAATGTGATACATCACATTAATGAAAGAAAAGATAAGAACCATATGATCCTGTCAATCGATGCAGAAAAAGCATCTGACAAAATTCAGCATCCTTTCTAAATAAAAACCCTTGAGAAAGTCGGGATAGAAGGAACATACTTAACATCATAAAAGCCATTTATGAAAAGCCCACAGCTAATATCATCCTCTATGGGTAAAAACTGACAGCTTTCCCCCTGAAATCAGGAACACGACAGGGATGTCCACACTCACCGCTGTTGTTGAACATAATGTTGGAAGTTCTAGCATCAGCAATCAGACAACAAAAGGAAATCAAAGGCATCAAAATTGGCAAAGATGAAGTCAAGCTTTCACTTTTTGCAGATGACACGATATTATACATGGAAAATCCGATAGACTCCACCAAAAGTCTG
This sequence comes from Felis catus, assembly GCF_018350175.1. Taxonomy (NCBI): domain Eukaryota; kingdom Metazoa; phylum Chordata; class Mammalia; order Carnivora; family Felidae; genus Felis; species Felis catus. Next base: position 108,004,460 of record NC_058369.1, read on the forward strand.
CTAGAACTGATACAGGAATTCAGCAAAGCCACAGGATACAAAATCAATGTCCAGAAATCAGTTGCATTCTTATACACTAATAATGAAGCAACAGAAAGACAAATAAAGAAACTGATCCCATTCACAATTGCACCAAGAATCATAAAATACCTAGGAATAAAACTAACCAAAGATGTAAAAGATCTGTAGGCTGAAAAGTATAGAAAGCTTATGAAGGAAATTGAAGAAGATACAAATAAATGGAAAAACATTCCGTGCTCATGGATTGGAAGAATAAATATTGTTAAAATCTCAATACTACCCAAAGCAATCTACACAGTCAATGCAATCCCAAAATTGCACCAGCATTCTTCTTGTAGCTAGAACAAGCAATCCTAAAGTTTGTATGGAACCATAAAAGACCCCGAATACACAAAGTAATTTCGATGAAGAAGGCCAAAGCAGCAGGCATCACAATCCCAGACTTTAGGCTCTACTACAAAGCTGTTATCAAGACAGCATGGTATTGGCACAAAAACAGACACATAGACCAATGGAATAGAATAGAGACTCCAGAATTGCACCCACAAAAGTATGGCCAACTAATCTTTGACAAAGCAGAAAGAATATCCAATGGGAAAAAGACAGTCTTTTTAACAAATGGTGGTGGGAGAACTGGACAGCAACATGCAGAAGAATTAAACTAGACCACTTTCTTACACCACTCACAAAAATAAACTCAAAATAGATGAAGGACCTGAATGTGAGACAGGAAACCATCAAAACCCTAGAGGAGAAAGCAGGAAAAAAACATTTCTGACTTCAGCTGCAGCAATTTCTTACTTGACACATCCCCAAAGGCAAGGGAATTAAAAGCAAAAGTGAACTACTGGGACCTCATGAAGATACAAAGCTTCTGCACTGCAAAGGAAACAATCAACAAAACTAAAAGGCAACCAATGGAATGGGGAAAGATATTTGCAAATGACATATCGGACAAAGGGCTAGTATCCAAAATCTATAAAAACTCACCAAACTCCACACCCGAAAAACAAATAATCCAGTGAAGAAATGGGCAGAAGACATGAATAGAAACTTCTCTAAGGAAGACATCTAGATGGCCAACAGGCACATGAAACAATGCTCAACATCACTCCTCATCAGGGAAATACAAATCAAAAACACACTGAGATATCACCTCACGCCAGTCAGAGTGGCTAAAATGAACAAATCAGAAGACTATAGATGCTGGAGAGGATGTGGAGAAACGGGAACCCTCTTGCACTGTGGGTGGGAATGCAAATTGGTGCAGCCAGTCTGGAAAACAGTGTGGAGGTTCCTCAAAAAATTAAAAATAGACCTACCCTATGACCCAGAAATATCACTGTTAGGAATTTACCCAAGAGATACAGGAGTGCTGATGCATAGGGGCACTTGTACCCCAAAGTTTATAGCAGCACTTTCAACAATAGCCAAATTATGGAAAGAGCCTAAATGTCCACCAACTGATGAATGGATAAAGAAGTTGTGGTTTATATATACAATGGAATACTACATAGCAATGAGAAAGAATGAAATATGGCCTTTTGTAGCAACGTAGATGCAACTGGAGAGTGTTATGCTAAGTGAAATAAGTCATACAGACAAAGACAAGTACCATATGTTTTCACTTTTATCTGGATCCTGACAAACTTGACAGAAGACCATGGGGGAGCAGAAGAGGAAAAAAAAAGTTACAGAGAGGGAAGGAGGCTAACCATAAGAGACTCTTAAAAATTGACAATAAACTGAGGGTTGATGCGGGTGAGAGGGAGGGAAAGTGGGTGATGGGCATTGAAGAGGGCACCTGTTGGGATGAGCACTGGGTGTTGTATGGAAACCAATTTGACAATACATTTCATATTAAAAAAATTTTTTAATGTTTATTTACTTTTGAGAGAGAGAGAGAGAGAGAGAGAGAGAGAGAGAGAGAGAAACACAGAGTACAAGGTGGGAGAGTCAGAGAGAGAGGGAGACACAGAATCCAAAGCAGGCTCCAGGCTCTGAGCTGTCAGCACAGATCCCGATGCAGGGCGCGAACCCACAGACCGTGAGATCATGACCTGAGCCGAAGTCAGAACCTTAACCGACTGAGCCACCCAGGCACCCCAAATTTCTAATTTTTATGGATACTTCAATATCATACCCTTCATGGTCCTACCAAATTACTCTCCACATTTATAGTGTATACGAAAATTCCTGCTTTCCCATGCCCTTCCCACTGTGTGCTATCAAACTTTGTGCTTTTCCAAAACAATGAGAGAAAAATATTACTTTAATTGCATTTGTTTAACCATAAGTGAGAATGAGCATCCTGTCACTATTTTAGGACACTATTCACCCCACATCTAGATGGCCAAAATAAATCTGACTGAGCGCAGTCAATCTAAGTCTTTAGGATATTTCCACAACAGGTTCAGACACACAATCCTATTAAAGGTGGCTCAGGAGAAACTTCAAAGCACACAAAATAACAAGGTGGTAGTCCATCTTGATTTCCATCTTTCTGTCATACTCTACATCCTTTCTATCAGTAGATCTTTATGTAGTATTTAACCTCTTTGCACCACCTCTATAGCAGTGCTTAATCCAATAATCAACTCCTGCCTGGATTATTATAAATCCTACTGCAAGATTCCACTTACTCCACCCTTTCTACTTTGCTCTCTATTCTCAATACCCTGCAACAGGATCCTGTGAAAATGTAAACCACATCAAATCCACCCAAGTAAAAGCAAAAATCATTATCATAAGCAAAACCAAAGTAAAAGCAAAACCAAACAAAAAACCCCACAAAAACAAAATAAAAAAGGCCTAAAAACTAAAAACCTTACATAAGCAGGGGTTTTGTCTGCTGCTCTTCTATTTAAAATAAGCTTCAGGTACACCGACTTCCTTGCTGTATAGTGAATATGCCATTAGCTCAAAGATTTAACATTTGTAAAGTTTCTTTTCTGAGACAACAATAACAACAACAAGACTGTACATGGAAAAGACAGAGAGAGGAGATTATTATTGGTGGTGGTGATTTCATTCAGATACTTGGTTTTGCAATCATGAGTTTGAAATATCTAAGAATTCATAGTGACACCACATCTGTAAACTGATAGAAGTGGAAAGCTCATCTTTATTTTATAAAATAGAGTCAAAGAATAAATAAATGAGAGGGTATGTTATTTATAAACAAGGTATAGCTTTTCATTAAGGAATTTTAGCTATGTCATCAGATGCTCAGCTCTAGTTTGGGGAATTCTGATAAAAGAAGCACATTCAGATCTAGGAAAGAAGTGTTAACAAAAGACTTTGATAGCTAGTATACAGAGAGAGCCTGTTAGATGCTGTCTATGCCAAAGTTTGTCTTGAGAATCCACAAACAATTAAAATTGTTTTCTTTGATGACCCACTGAGCTGCCAAGGGCAGAATACCCTGACTGGCTTCTTTGTTGGCTGCTAGCTCATGTGAAAGAAAAAAAAATCACTTGGACCAAAACCATCTATATATAATTTTTCCTTCTCTTTCTCATCTTTTATATAAATCATGCCCTTTTTCTTTTGTTGAAGGAAAACAATCTATTCATTATTATATCTTATATGCAAGTGAAAGAATTTCTTGAAAATCAACTATATGTTTTTGAATTATTTGAAAGTGCTCATAAGAACAAAAATCTAATCTCCAGATGCAAAACTTGGGTTTATTTTTTAAAATAAGATATCTTTGGGGTGCCTGGGCGGCTCAGTTGGTTAGGCGTCCAACTTCAGCTCAGGTCATGATCTCGCGGTTTGTGGGTTCAAGCCCCGTGTTGGGCTCTGTGCTGACAAGGCTGGAGCCTGGAGCCTGCTTTGGATTCTGTCTCCCTCTTTCTCTGCCCCTCCCCCACTTATGCATGCATGCTCTCTCTCTCTCAAAAATAAACATTTAAAAAATTAAAAATAAATAAATAAAAGAAGATATCTTTGTACTTATTCAAAGTACAAAGTACAAATGACATCTGTGTATATGTTAATTTTTTTGTCAACAACATCAAAAATTATTTTAAAAGGGTAACATGAGCACAGAGCTCTGATGGTCATTGTGAAGCATCACACATTCTAGTTTGCTTTCTTTTTTTAATGCTCATTTATTTTTGAGTGTGAGAGAGAGAAAGAGTGAGAGAGACAGAACATGAGTGGGGGAGGGCAAAGAGAGAGGGAGACACAGAATCCAAAGCAGGCTCCAGGTTCTGAGCTCTCAGCACAGAGCCCAATGTGGGGCTTGAACACATAAACTGCAAGATCATGACCTGAGCCTCAGTTGGATGCTTAACTGACTGAGCCACCCAAGCACTCCACTAGTTTGCTTTCCTAGAAGAGTTTTAAGTCCAGTGGAAAACAGACACTAAACTGAATCTATATCTAATTTAACTGTAGCTCAATTTCTGCTAGCATTGAGGATAAACCTTCTCTATTCCTCTACTATCCAACTTTGTACATGTTGTTGGGTGGAAAGAGTAGATGAACATGGAGATGATGATGTATACAATTCTTAGACTCTGCTTCTGTAAGAAAGAAGACCAGGAATTCATAGAACTATTTCTTCATGAGATAGCTAGTGAGGTTCTCATTGATGGATCAAAGGATAGAGGGCACACATGAGTCATCATCTTGAAGATATTCAGCTACAACTGGAAGTTAACATTAACCAACTCTGTGGTGTGATGGCAGTAGTTAACAACTGGCCCTGGGAGGTATTCCTGATGTGGAGCTATTATACACCAAAGATCATGAGCTGTGTTGTTTCTTCATCCAAACTTCAATGTGCTTGAGATTTCGTGTTGAACTTTCAGGAGAACTTACACTGATATAGAAGACTTGACCTTAAAAAAAAAAAGACACTGTAATATATTAACCAGCAGAATATGACTGTCAATCTAAAAACCTGGATCATTTTTAAATGAACAGGGAGTGTAAATGTCAGTAGAGGCTGTGAGTGTGTGCAGAACAAATAGTAATAAATACGCAAGAAAGAGAAGAGAGTCTCAGGTGGAAGGACATGGAGGAGACAGAAAATGGGGGAATTAGGAATACAAGTGGATGACTGGGTGAGAGAAAATAGAAAAACATGAAAGAGAAAAATATCATGCTCAAAACGTTATTATTAGTACCAACATATTTGGAAGAACAGAATAATGCTGTAATAACTAAATTGGGCAGTATTCTTTCTGTGCATTAAAGTACAGAAAAGCTTGTAAAAAAAACAATTCTAAAAACTGCGCTCAGGAAATTGATTCTCTTTGGGACAACTAAACTCAAGTCTTTTTTTTTTTTAACTTCTAAATTAAGTTGCCATATAACTAACCACCTAAAGTAAGAAAGTAATCATAAGTGGTATTTGAATAATTGCAATTTCTTGAAAGATTAGCTGTTAAATTACAAAATATCTCATTTTTATTTTCAATCCTCATTAGGAAGTAATTATTCTTCCCTTTATATTTCTTTCATGAGAAATGGCTTCAGAATTAAAACAGTTTAAAAATATTTTACTGAATACATGTAACATATAACATTGTGTAAGTTCAAGGTGTACAGCATGTTACTTTGATATATTTATATATTTTAATATGATTGCTGGCATAGCAGTATTTATCACTAGATAAGTCTACATTTGCAGTCTAGCTTAAATCTCCCATTGCCAAACAGCTCTCAGAAAACAAAGAAAAAAGGGATGAAATTTCAAGATATTTTCGAAGGTCTCTCTAATCTTGTTTTTTAAAAAAGGCATTCTATTGTTTTTAGCTTCCATCACAAGTCTTTTTAATGTTTGGCATATTCCCACAGCAAGAAATTCTGAAACAAATTATTCACAGTGTGTTTGGAAATGTTCTGTTTACTATCCATTCTCATTTCAATGATTACACATTCCTAAATAGTGTTGGAATATACGTACCATTGAGAGACGTAAGTTATAATATGTGTATGCCTTCCACAATAATATTCTCATAAAAAATATGTGGTGAGTACTAGAAAGTTATTTCCTACATCACAGGGAAGGACTTTATCTCTTGAATATTTTCACCTATGACTGGCATGGCCAAGGAAACATAGCAAACAAAATGCATAATGCAAAATAATTAAAATCTTATGGACTATTATGTGGTATTCAGTAATACATGCTAAAGAGAAATAGAATATCCAGAGTTGAGAGAAAAGATTGACATGTCCACATTTTCAGTAATTTTCTGCTAATTTTTGTAGATTTTATCACATGTGTTGAGGGAACTAAACTAAGTTGTAGAGGGAAATCTATAGTGATCAGAATAAATGAGATGAGAATGTCAAATACGTGGTCCAAACACAAAATGTGAGAGGGATATTAGGAATGATAGAGAAGGAAAGAAAATTAAAAAGGAGATTGAGTTTGATACAATGATTCAAGGATAGTTTGGTGATATACAATGAGATTACACTGGAGCAGTTTAGAACTGGTAGGTAAAATCAATAGATAGACAAATATATGCAGAAAACACAAAAGACATCATTTTCCCATGTCAACTTTGCTTTAAAAGGATCAAGACCAAATTAATGTGAATTTTTTAACCTTCTCCATTTCCTTATATCATCCCTTGTCAACCTGCATATCAAAGTTTTCTATATCTTAAGTTTGCTTATCAGTTTCTGAGAGTAACAGCCAAAGCACTGAGCTTTCTCTTTCTTTAAAACAGTGTAACCAATAAATTATAAAACTGTCATTTCTTCTATCTATTCAAAAGGCTGTTTGATCCTTTTTCTTTCTATGTATGGTTGAATTTAAAATTTAACTATTAAATTCTAAATTGTATAAAGCACATTATGGAAAATTCAATAAGCTATGAAAAATCAACAAAAAGTGCAAAAATGTAAGTACATTATAAAACAGTCTAAAAATAGAAGGTTTGAAAAATTCATTCACAATTCTATCTATAGTTAGCAACCCTGTAAAAATATTCTTTTGTTAAATTTTTTAAATTATTAAAAAATTTTTAATGTTTATTTATTTTTGAGAGAGGGAGAGACAGAGCGTGAGCAGGGGAGGGGCAGAGAGAGAGAGAGAGAAAGAGAGAGAGAAAGAATCCAAAGCAGGCTCCAGGCTCCGAGCTGTCAGCACACAGCTTGATGCCGGGCTCAAACTCACGAGATCATGACCTAAGCCAAAGTCGGAGTCTTAACCGACTAAGCCATCCAGGTGCCCATCCAGTAAAATTATTCTGACTGAATTTTAAAAAACATCAATGATTAATTTTAAATTAATTTATAAGTTTAATTTTTTCCTTTTTTAAACTACATTAGCCTATTATTGAAGACATAGAACTCACTCTCTGGTGTTAATGAAAGCAATTTTAGAAATAGAGCACTAGGGTCATCTAAAATTGATTGAAAAGTTAAGAACAAGTCACTGGATGGAATAGAGAGCAAAGCAGGTAGTAGAAGAAAGTGCAACTTCATCCTATTTTAAGAAGGATGGGAGTAGAGAAAGGGTCAGAGAGAACAAAGGAGTTAGTGTGTGCCTTCTCCTCAATGCGGGGTAAAACCTATCATCTACCAAGATGAGATTGGAGTTATTATAACTTTACCACAACTTCTCTCTTAAAGTATGTCTTCTTGGAAAAACTGTACATGTATTACTATTTTCCCAGCCAATATTCTAGAGGTTTTAAAGACACCTCTAAAAGTAACTGTAAAAAACACAGTATCTACAAATCATCAAATCTCAAAACACCATTCTTTGGCTGTACATAAGAACTCTGTACATGAAAAAAACCTCTGCATGTGTGTAGGCTTTAAAAGTTCCCCCAAAATGTCACAAATTTTAAAGAAACTCTTTAGCTATGAAGAAATTGTAAATAGTCCCTGTTGACTGTGTTTATTTACTTATTTTTGGCATGCATGCTGACACAAAAATTAGTCATGATGTCCGTCTGTTAAGAGATAGATTTGCCTAGATAAAATCAAGTGTACTGATGTTTTAGAACTTAAGCAAGCCCCTACTTTCCTGAAAAGCTGATTTCTAGTATTTAGGCTTTCTGTTTGCAAAACTCTATTATAAATTTTTAAATAAACTTGTGAAAATGAGATATAATTTACATACACTGGAAAGTACAGTGGATTATAGAGTTAAGTGAGGTTTAATAAATGCACACACCCAGTGTGTTAGGTTAGCCCACACGCCTTTCAAGATACAGAAAAATTTTATCACCCAGAAAGATCCTCATTTCTCTTCCCAGACATCTCTACTCATTCTTCCCCTACTCCCTAAAACCCTATTGTACCAAGGCAACTGCACTTTTCTCAGTTCCAAAATTTTATGTAGATGGAATCATACTATATGCATATATTGGATCTAATATTCATTCTTATTCAGTATGGGCTCATCTTAACCAACTATATCTACAAAGAACCTATTTCCAAACACAGTCACATTGTGAAGTTCCAGATGACATGAATTTTGGAGGACACTATTCAAACCAATATACCTTCCATGTTTCATGGTCCAGAAGTGCCTTCAGGCAGGAACCATGGTGGTTATGGAGCATATTATATTTATTTCCCCTCTGTAAGAAACATCCCAGCTTGGCCTATTGTCCAATATTTAAAAGTTCGTTTTTTTTCATTTGCATATATTCTATATAAATTTTAAGGTTGATATATTTTTTATTTTTTTAAATTTATTTTTTAGTATTTGTTTATTTTTGGAGAGAGAGAGACAGAGAGAGAGTGTGAGCAAGGGAAAGGCAGAGAAAGGGTGGGACACAGGATCTGAAGCAGGCTCCAGGCTCAGAGCTGTCAGCACAGAGCTGGACATGGGGCTCACATTCACGAACCATGAGATCATGACCTGAACTGAAGTCAGAGGCTTAATTGACTAAGCCAACCAGGCGCCCCTATAATACATTTTTAATTGTTCAGTGCAGAAAGGTGAGTCTGACACTAGTTACTATATCATAGCCAGAATTAGAAATTCCTCTGAGTACATAAAGTTTGAAAAGTTTCAAGTAGAAATTCCAAGTATAATTAATTTTGATGTTTAAGTAGAATATATATTATTTATTTATTTATTTATTTACTTACTTACTTACTTACTTACTTACTTACTTATTTATTTACTTATTTATTTTTTTTAGGTTCCAGCTGTAAAACCAACCTAAAACGCAGAAAAACACCAAATCTTGATGTTCCTTCTAAGCAATTTTGGGCACTTTATTAAAAAAAAATATTTGCATTGGGTCCTCTGTGAAGTACATCCCAAGACAGAGCTAGGAGTGCAACAGTTAACTGGAAAGTAATACCAATGAAAGGTAATAGGTAGAAACAGGAATGGAAAGGGGAAGCCTTAGATAATAACACCGAATTGGCAGATTCCAACCTACATATTCTTCCTAGGTGGAGGAAGGATTAGCCGTTAGAGGAGCTGTACTCTGTATGGAAATGACTGGGCCTTGGCATCACAGTGCTTCTCAGTCAGTGACTGGGGCCACCGAAAGAGTGTGCTGTTAGTACAAAAGTGAAGGTTGACCTGAAGGAGTTAGCAGCTGAGGCTGTCAACTAACTACAGTCCTTGCAGTTGGCCAGTGAGTCCTTTCTTGAAGAAAGTCAAGCAGCACACCTCCATATCTGTCACCATCCATTCTTTCTACCATGTAAGTCCACTTGACCATACACATTTGGGGATCCCTTCTCCAGAATTTGAGTGTGCCCACCTTAGTGTGGGGACACTTAAAAGAATAATGGTAATGTGGACTAAAAATACTCACTCTAATAGTTTTACCCAAACTGGTATATGTCTCCTCCTTTTTTCACTTTCATATCTAAATCCCCTTTAACTCTCAGTTGTCATGTCCCTAGCCTGGGTCACTTACATGGAAGTAGAAGAAAGCTTCCTTTCTAAAGAGTTCTGAACCACTGGTAACACAGTCTTGTTAGTGGCTGATTTTGATTATTCCATGTGAATACAAACTAATTTTCTTTCCTGATTGGGATAGGACATAAGTCATTCACCAAATCAGAATCTACATACTATGTACCTGAGGCCTCTAGCAATGATACTACATGAGCACAGAGATGAAACTTTATTACTTGGAGGAACTTTGGTCATCTATGCATACTTCAGGATCCACCCAATTTGTAAAGGACCCATACTTGCTAATATAATGGGGATGTGATAGAGGCTACCACCGCTGCATAGCTTATATCTCTGCTATTATCCTTAGAGAAATAATGGCTGTAGGGGTAATTCAGACACTTCTCCTTGCCTTTCCCTACTATGACATTGCACAGGCTAAAGACCCATTATAGTGGTAGTTACTCCAACTATCACATACATATATGGCAATTACATATCCCAAAGTTGTGGAAATGGCCAATAATTGGGTTTATGGATCCAGTGGACCCATCATATGCCCAATTTTGATCAGGACCCATTTATTACTTAACCTCTCTGTTGTCTCCACTGTTACAACAGCTTGCAGTTAGGCAGAGTCCTTGCTTGAAGGGAGATATTAGTGGTGCATTTCTATGTCTCCCCTAAGTACCTAAATAACCAACTAACTGAACGTACAAATGAATTAAAAAAAATTAAAAAATAAATAAATGTTCTAGAAGCAATAATAATTCCACTAGTAAATCAGCATGTCCTGGTCAAATCACGACACACTGATAATCACAAGTCAATTCAGGCGTATCTTCGAGGCCATGCTATGAAAACTTTGCACAAGGATGAGTAACACACCTCCTACTGTTAATTTAAGAACCTTTGGTTGTCCTGTGAATCAGAAACCATTTTGAGAGGGATCCATTAAGGATAAATACATCATTGATTTTGTTGAATATGAATTATGCATAAATAATTCACTATCACACATGCTTTTTCCAATATTGCAGTTTACTGAAAGCACCACCTTTTTACAAATGTCATTGCCTTTTATAGGAATTGTTTATTGTGTTATGTGTATAAACCAGACTCCAACTTTTCACAGAGCCATAGGACAAGGCAAATGAGGAAATCAGTAGAGAAGATAATAAACTCTTCTATAGGGAATGTACTGGGAACATGTGACAACAGTTTTAAAGTAGAGTTGACAGTGAGTGGGATGTTGAGTGTTTTGTGAAATAATAAACTTGTGGTGGGTGGAGAAAAAGTGAGGACTATTATTAAGACTGCACAAAATGCACTTTCAGAGAGTAAACTCAGAAATCAGAGCATCACAGATTGGGAGCTTATCATTAAGAAAAACCCAAAACATCCATTAGATATTACAGGATATGAACTAGATATTTAGAGAAACAAGAGTGAGTTCCCAGGTTGAAATCCTATATTATATTTGCTAAGGCAGGTTCACTAGACAGTAATGAAGATCATGTAACTGAGTAAACTAGAGACCAGCACATTTTCTATATCCCTTTCCATTTCTTTTCCCACGTAGATAGATCTGAGGGAACAACAATGGGAAGAGAGAACAACAAAGGTATAATGTACCTCATTAGACAATCAAAGAGCTGGTTTTAGAATCAGCCATGGAGAAATGAGCATGTTTCTCTTTGTTTATCTGTATGTATACTTTAGAGTGATACCAGAGAAGGCAAAATAATTCGCACAAAAACTTGGAGTTAGACACTTCATAGAAGCTGACCTTAACAGATTTTTTTTCAATTTGATATTGCAAACATTTGAAACCTCTTTTTAACTCCCATGTCGTGATTTTATGCTCTGCAAGCAATCTTCTGATTATAGATGGGCTTTCCTGGATTTTGTCCTCAGAGGAAGAATGTATACAGGAGCTTAGTCCCTGTATAGCTGGTTTTGTAGATTTTAATATAGGTCAGTAAATCAGTGCTTTTGTTATAGACACTGGTGTCTGTGAAGTTAACTGAATTCTACCTGTGATAGATGCAGCACTATTTGGTATATACTCAACATCAGTTTTCTTTAGTGAGTGGTTAAGGCTAGCCTATAAAATGAGCTGATTTCTCCAAGATAAAGGACAATCTGTACAGGCCTGTCTGATGGGCACACCATTCCAGTTCCCTTATTCATTGTGAGATATCCGAAGTTTTTACATAACTATGAATATAAGTGATTGCTAAAATCTCATAGAACATAAACTCAATGACTGAAGGCAACTTTGCTTCATTCACCAATATATCTTAAGTGCCACAGAACAATGCATAGCATGGAGTAAGTGCTCAATAAATATGTGTTGTTAATAACTCACCGTCATCAAATGAAAATGTTGCCATGTGTGATTTAAATTTTAGACAAGCGTATAGCTACAGATAATTTGGGATTATGGATTTATATTCTTTGTACCCTTGAATGATTCATAGGGATCCTGAAGCATAAAGCAAAACATCATTCTCTAGATTCTAGAATTTATTATAAGCAACATAGATTGGCAGCTCTTAAAATAACACAGTTAATATTCTGACGTGTCTAAGATTATCTAGTTTACTATAAACTGTTTATTTTCTTCATTTGTATTTTAATCCATTTTAGATTTTGTCGAGAATGATATTTTCATTTTGATATACTCTTTTCTCAAGGGAGGAATTTGCAAGATATTGAGATATGTCATAAATGACATTATAATTTTCAATATAAATGGAAAAGTTAATACAATCAATTATCTTACTAGTGAATCCAGAAAAAAGTTTGGCTTTTATAAAAGCTGGAATGGCTGGTTTCTGATTTCCTGTTTTTCTTGCACATAGAAAATGCTTTTGAATTCTGACATGCAATATAATTTCAGGTATTTCATTGTAACATACTTGAAATTAAGTTTAAAAATGTTTACACTACTCACATTGTAAGTGTATTCTTAGAATTCTGTTAAAGTGCAAAGTTTTTCTAAATATTTAAATAAGACTGAGCCACATTTCAAAGCAAAATACCCTCAAGGAAGTGAGTAAAAGAATAAAAAGTGGTAGAGGAAACATAGTGTTGGGCAGTCATGGTGCTTGCTTCTAATTCTGCAAAATGGTTTTTCCCACATGCCTTCTGGCAATGGACCCCAACTCTGGAACAGAGCGAGCACATCACCCAAGCGTACTGCACAGTAATTCCCAGGCATGTGACCCAGTAGGGCCAATCTGTGTCCTATGAGCATTTTAATGAGTGTAGGGGGAAGAAATTTCTGCTCTAGATGTTAGCCTGCATAAAGTAAATATGGAACAGCACTTTTCTCAAGCCACAGGTGGAAGATTGTTCACGGAAGGAGGCAACACGAAAAGGAAAACTGAGCTGAAAAATAGAGGAGGAGATCAAGAGAAGGGCAGGCTGCAGTGAAACTAGTTTACAGGGGCACAATCACGTAATCTGTTGTATCACAAAGGACTTTCATCAGTTGATTAGTCTGTTTGGGCTGCCACAACAAAATACCACAGACCAGTAGCTTAACCAACAGAAATGCGTTTCTCACAGTCCCAGAAGCTGGGAAGCCCAAGATCAAGGTGCTGGCAGAATCAATTTCTGATGAGATCTCTCTTCCTGGCTTGCAAACAACCATTTTCTTGCCCATGTTCTTCCTTCTTTCCTCTTCTCCTTCTTATATGACCACCAATCCTATCAGATTAGTATCCGAGCCTCATGACCTCACTTAAGTTTAGCTATCTTTTAAAAGTCCCATGTACAGATACAATCACACTGGGGATTAGGGTTTCCACATACAGTAATACCTTGGATTGTGAGTAACTTCTGCGAGGGTTTCACAAGGCAAGCAAACATTTCTAATAAATTTTAACTTGATAAACAAGTGACATCTTGCAATGTGTGTGGTATGTGATGCTGAATGTCACATGATCACAACTGAGCCAATGGTTCTTAAAATTCTCTTTGATATACGAATGCTTTGGATTACAAGCAAGTTTCCAGAACAAATTATGCCCACAAACCAAGGTTTTACTGTATACATTTTGGGAGGGCACAGGTCAGTACATAGCAATCAGGGAGTAAAAATCACTTCTTTATTTTTGCTTGATCTCTCCCACATTAATGCCTTTATGCTGCTCCACTTTGCCCAGTTAATTGTTACTCATTCACAGCTCAGCTAATCATCATTCCTAAAAACCTTCTGATCTCTATAATTAGGTGGAATCTCCTTAGTATACTCTTAGTATATGCTTTTCTACTGCCACATGCTTTTCTTTCAAAGTACTTTCTTACTTGTCAGGTTATTTGTGGAAGTATTTGCTCCATGTTTATTTTCCTACTTGGAGTCTAATAGCCATGGGGCCAAAGACTGTGTCTAACTTTGCTCACAAGTTTATCTGCAATATTATCACAGTACACTGTAGGTAGATATTTCTTGAACGAATAGAAGAATAAAATGTAAATATGAGATGAATCTTGTTATAGAACAAAAGACCAAGTATTTTCCAAGCAAGAGGTCATAGCATACACAAAAAGTCTGAATACATCAGAATCTCAACTGCATGAGGAAGCTATTTAAAAGAAAACTACAATGAGTGGAACAGGGAGAGCAAGGAAGGTGGAAAGCTTGGAAGAGATTTGATTCTGCAGCTTGTTGTGTTTTATGTTGGTGAATTTTGTCCTTTTTGCTAAGAGAAATGAGCAAATATTGAAGAATTTTAAGCGGGAAAATGACACGATTTATTTTGCACATTATTAGAATGTCTCTGCTCCTACATGGAAAATGACTGGACAAAAGCAAGGTGGATACAGGTGGAAGAGATGGGAAGCTTTGCAAGAATCTAGCAAGGAGAGAACTGGAGCTGAACTAAGGTGGTGACAGTTGAGACAAGGAACTAAGAACATTAAAATATTAAAAGTGTTTGAATTAGGACATACAACAGTTTACATTTAACCTATAGTAAAACAGCACAATATTTTTATTATAACTGTCTAATGCTCCCTTTCTGCAAACAATATGTCAATTTTCCACTTACGTCAAAACAACACAATACATGCTGCTATGGTTATGATTATTTAGAACCAAGAAAATAGAAATGAGTAGTATTAGTAGTAAATGAATGGAAAGCCAATGATTTGGTATTAAAATCCTTTAGGCACTCAATTTTGTGGAAGGCTCTGCAACCAGCTAAGAAATAAACCAATTCATAAAAATTCACAAATGCATTTCATAATGTTCAGGATTGCCTCACTTACATTTGACTGTATTAATAATAAAGTCCAGAGATTAAATCTATAGATACACACATTGGAGGTATTTTTATCAAAGGTCTTGTTTTTATACAATCTTTTAAAAAAGTATGAGATATTTAATTCTATTAAACATGAAAAAAAATTCAATGTGACGCTTATACAAACTCAACAATCACAAATCATCAGTAAGATTTTTGAAGCACATAGGCTGTTTTGTTCTTTCTTTTGTCCCTCCGTTGACTTTTAGTCAAGAGTTGAGTGTCATGAATTTGCTTATGATTCTTTTTTTAAAATTAATTAATTAATTTATTTATTTGGAGAAAAAGCGAGAGAGAGTGTGTGCAAGCATTGGAAGGGCAGAGAGAGGGGGAGAGAAAGAATCCCAAGCAGGCTCTGACCTGGCAGCATGGAGCCCTACATGGGACTTGATCTCATGAATCATGAGATCATGACCTGAGCAGAAACCAAGAGTCAGATGCTTAACTGACTCAGTCACCCAGACCCCCCGCTTATTATTCTAAAATTATTTTGAATAGTAGTTAAAGCACTGGTGGAAAACACCTACATAGTAAAGAAACATCCATGGCAAAATGGGTGATTGGACACTCAGGTTTTTCTCTCTACTCCTTTCAAAAAAACCTACTGAAATGCTAAAAATAAACACGGTACTAATTAAGAACACCTGTGATAGTTACCTCAAAAGGTTACAGACGCTTAGCAAACAAGAAGACTAAGGAGTCAGTGAATGAAATGGACTATGAACTAAATGGGTCGACTGTAATTGTGAAACTTAAGGTAATTGAGGAGCTGATAATTCTAAGAAACTCAAAACTAGCAACTAGCTTGAAAGGTTAACTTAGGTGTCTCCCAAGAGTGACAAAACAACTATTCGTAGTTTCTTTCTCTAAGAGCTGCTGGCTCTAGGTTTGCCATGGCTTCAGAAATGGAGTATGGCTCTCCAAATAAAATATAAATGTTCTGATGTGGGAAACTCCAAAAAAAAAAAAAACAAAGAAAAAAAGTACTGGGATTTGGAAATGAGGTACTGCCATAAAGAAAAAAGACCCCATAGTAAGAGAAGAGACTATAAAATGAAAATTCACCTGGTCTTGGTCCTAACAGTCTCATTTTATATTTCCATTTTAGAAATATTTGGTTAATTTCCACAAAAATAACCTGCCAGGATTTGGATATGGATTGGATAAATATATAGAGAAATTAGGAGAGAAATTACACCTTTTTGGTAAAAGTTTTCTAACCAGAAGTGTAATATGTCCTGCCACCTACTTAGGCTTTCTCTGACTTATCTCTGTAATATTTTGTAGATTTCCACTGTAAAGTTCTTATACATATTTTTCATATTTATTCCAAAATATTCACTATTTTTGATATTAATTTAAATATTATTATTTAAAAATGTTTTCTGTTACTTGCTATTATTTGGAAATGTATATATTGGTTTATCTAGCAATTGCAAATTAACACATTAATTATACAGCCTGTAGATTGTTTTGAATTTTTTATATATACACATTTTCCACATATTATGAGAGTTCTTTCTTTTTATTTACTATTTGTACATATTTTATGGAATTAATGAATGAATTAGGATCTCTAGATCTGTACATTAGGATGTACAGAAAGTTGAGTGACTTTTTTTTTTTTAGAGAGAGAGCGTTAGTGGTAGAGGGTGAGGGAATTTTAGGAAGGCTCCACTCCCAGTACGGAGCCTGATTCAGGGCTTGATCTCAAGACCCTGAGATCATGACCCTGAGATCATGACCTGAGCCAAAACCAAAAGTCAACTTAAACAACTTAGCCACTAGGTACCCTAAGAGAGAGCATTCTTGTACTCTTCTAGATATGGAGGGAAAAGTTTTCAAAATTTCACCAGTATGTACACACAGGTTGTAGAAATTTGTGGGTATGCTGTATCATACTAAGTTATTTTTCCTTGGTTAAGAGGATTTTTTAAATTATGTTTCACTGTTGAATTTTATCAAGTACTTGTTCTATTAACAAAACTATATGAAATTTTCTCTTTTTTATCCTACTAAAATGTAAGGTACTTTAATTGATTTTCAACTATTACACATGGCTTTATTCTCGAAATAAATCCAACTTGGTTTTGATGTCTCATGCCTTTTATATATTGCTGGGTTGGTTTGTTTATTAGGATTTTAGCATTTATGGTCAGGAGAAATATTAGCTTACAAATTTCCTTTCTTATAAAGTCTTTGTTAGGTTTTGGTATCAATATTACGCTGGCCACATAAAATAAGTTGGGAAAAACTCCTCTTTTTTTTTTATCTAGTGTCAATTTGATAGAAATCATTTCCTGAACTCACCAATGAAGTCTTTCAGTCTACTGCTTTTTCTATTGTATCTTTAAAAAATAGTAAAATAGCTTTATGGAAACAAAACTCACACACCAAAATTCACTCATTTAAAGTGTGCAATTCAACATGTTTGGTATATTCATAGAGCAGAAAAATCATCCCTTCATTTTTAGAGCATATTTATCACCATAAACAGAAACCCTATATCCATTAGCAGTCATTCCCCATTTATTCTCAACCATCCAAACCTAAACAACCACTAATCTACTTTCCAACTATATAGATTATCCTATTCTAGACTTTTCATAGAAATGAAATAATAAAATATATGATCTTTTATAACTGGCTTCTTTTGTTTTAGGTTTATTTATTTTGAGAGAGACAGAGTGGAAGCAGGGAAAGGGCAGAGACAGAGGGAGAATATCAAGGAGGCTCCACACTGTAAGCACAGAGCCCAACGTGGGGTCAAACTCACCAACTGTGAGATCATGACCTGAGCTGAAATCAAGAGTTAGGCACTTAATCAACTGAACCATTCAGGGGCGCCATGACTGGCTTATGTGTAGTGCAATGTTTATAATGTTCTTGAATGTAGCACGCATCAGTATGTCATTTCTCTTTATTGACAGATAATATTTACTATATGGATATATCATATTTTATTTAATCATTCATCAATTGTTAGATATTTGAGTTGTCTCCGATTTTTTATTAACATGATTAATGTTGCTATTAACATTAACATACAAGTTTTTGTTTGGACGTATGTTTCAAATTCTTTTGAGTTTATTACCTACAAGTGGACTTGTGGAGTCATATGATGGTTCTATGCTTAACCTTTCAAGTAACTGCCAAAATGTTTTCCAAAACAGCTGCACCATTTTACATCCTCACTAACAGTGCATGAGGCTTCCAACTTCTTGGCCACTTTTTGGAATAATGTCTATTCAATTCCTTTGTTCCTTTTTCAATTTGGTTATGTGTCTTTCTGGTTGAGTTGTAAGGGTTTTTTATATATTCTGGACACAAGTCCCTGATCAAATATATGATTTACTCATATTATGATAATGGGATCCATGCTAAGAAGAGGCAAGAGAACTAAATGCTAATATACCTTATAACAGAGTTTCAAAATACATTCAGCAAAAACAGAACACATACATGGTGTAACGCCTAAAAATAAATGCCAGCATTATGTGCTGCCTTGATAAGTGGTGAATTCAAAAGGGCTTTGAAAGGCCTAACTACAATTTCCCTTCTAACTGTTCCCATGTAGAAGGTCCCTTGGATAGGGTATCAGCCACAGTTCCTACCTATCTTTGAATAGCTTGTTTCAGTCCCCTCTCTGGCCATGGAATTATTCAAACGAGCCAATTACATCATCCGTTGGAACAAGGAGTCATCCTACCTTCTTGATACTACAAAGGTCCCCTCTCTTAATCCCTACTTGTTCCCTCCATCCCCAACTGGAAACTCTGTGTGGTCCCACATGGCATGCAGTGTTCTCCCACAGGCTATGAGTACATGTGACCAAATAAACTGCTGTAAATCCCAACTGTCCTGAGTCAGGCAGTATATATTTGGCCACCCCCCTTACCCTGGGGTAGAACCCCTTTCTCACCAATGGGATGGACGTGAGGCAAACAAAAAGAACTGGCATAATAAATAGCATGGCTCAGCCACATCCTAGGAGCCCTGGTCAGCTTTCAGTAAGTGCTCCTGGCTCACTGACTGCTCTGGGATAGAGCGAAAGCCACCAGGGACACTGTCGGAAGGTTTGCACTTTTGCCTGTGTACACTTTCCTCTTGTTCTCAAGGGTTGCCCTACTCTTCTAACCCTAAAACACTCTCATCTCTGAGACAAGAAATGTTGTTCACTGACTGCACCCCAGCATGACGTGCTGTCAGGTCCACGCTGTGTTTGGCAGGTCATCTGTAAGGTTCCCATCATAAAGGCAGTGAAGACATGGTGCCTTAACCTGTTGGTCCTTGAGTCCTCCTTACCAACCAGCAGGCTGGAGCTCTCTGGTCACGGCAGCTACCTACTGACTGTTACTGTCAGCCTGGGGCAGCTATAAGGACTTTTTGGTTTTGTCTTCATGCACCCCTGACATGGGGAGATGGGCCAGGGATGGCTTACTGTGGAGTTTGTGCAAATGAAGAAGATGACCAGCCCAGGGAGAATTAAGCATGGCACTAGGTTGTCCTACAAGAGTCATGTTGTTCAGGCAATACTAGTGGCCCTGCCCATCTTCTGTGTTGCAATTTCTCTTGATTTTGTCATGAGCACTATTTAAAAAAAAAAAGTGCTAGTAGACCTAAAAGACATATGGGAATTTGATATTTGATAAAGGTGACATTTTAAATAGTTAGAAAGCCTGGATAATCTCATGAGTCCTATGGGAAAACTGCATAGATATTTTGGGGGAAAAATGATGTGAAATTTCTAATCTTTCCTTATGCA
This sequence comes from Felis catus, assembly GCF_018350175.1. NCBI lineage: Eukaryota > Metazoa > Chordata > Mammalia > Carnivora > Felidae > Felis > Felis catus. The sequence continues at coordinate 108,024,408 of NC_058369.1, forward strand.
AAGCAGAGCAGGTTCAAACATGTAATGTAAAAATCTTGTAACCATAAAATTCAGAGAGAGGAAGAGAAAATTTACATTCAGGAAACTGTTTCCAAGTCAAAAATGAAACCCAGAAGCCATAGAAGCAAATTTTATTCTAACTATATAAAATTTAGAAATGTTTTAACAGTAAATGATACAATATCCAAAATACAAATTTATATATCAAAGATTATAAAGAAAAAAAATAAGAAACAAGTGGTTGCCAAATGGTAACTTCCCAAAATTAATCTATGGAATTAGGCCTACACAAAAATACTACTAAGTTTAACTGAGGATGTGGTTGTGTTTGATTTTGTTCTGTTACAGTGTTTTAAGACCAATCAACATTTATTAACGTAAACATCAGATTACTTTTACAGATTTGTCATCACCTCACAGCATGTAGAAATGATTTTCAACGTTTCAAATGTCCAACTAGTTAGGTCCAACTACAGTAACAGTTCAAGTACTAGTACACTAATTAAATAAATTAAAATATAATAATTATATTACCTAATTCTGAAGGCTCCAATGAAATAAAATTATATACTCTTAAAAGTTATGGTAAAACAATATATATTCTGGAAACAATATTTTGGAGTTTACAATTATATAAAACTACAAGAGTGAACACTGCATCACTTAGGGTAACAAGTTAAGCCAAAAGGCATCCATCAGAATTAATTTAAGGAGAGAAGACAAATCAGATATCCTGCTGAGGTTGTAGATATTTGGGAGTTGGCTGCTGCAAACCTCAATGAAACTTGTATCTATCACCCAGGGTCCTTAAACCTTCCCACCTCACCCTGGATGCCCCGGGGATCTGATGAGAGAGGCATGCTCTGACTCTCTAGGACCTTGAGACACTGGAAATAGGAGGCAGAAAGGGGCCACTTGGAAAAAGTTACAACTCAAACTCTAATTCAGCCAGTTTTTGCCTGTTGTGACCATGTTCTTTCTTTAGATCATCAAGCTTTCTCTTGATTGCAATCACAACTGGCAAATTTTCTCAAGCTAACTTCTCACAGGAATTGATCCATCTTGGATTGAAGGAAACGGAATATCCAAATGTTTCTCCAGGATTTTGGCCATCTTTCTGTAGAAGTCAAGGTTTTGATATACAAGGCTAATGTTTTCATATACTTTGTGGAGTGTCTCCTCCATTTCTAAGCAGTAAATTCCCTCCCCCAATGATTTTCTGCAAAATTGCATTTCATGTTCTTGTTTTAGCTCAGGAAGTCTGGAGATTCAGAGGAAGCTTTTGAATCTCGCTTCCAAACTGTGCGTTTTCTCACTGCATAGAAAGATGCCTGCTCTGTTTGGGAACTTTTAAAATACTCTTTGCTTCTCTTTTTTGAGTTTTTTTTTTAAAGAAAACATTTCAGTTAACAGCATCAATGAGCTTCTTCAAATTGATCTCTGACACTCTTGGTTTCCATATTTTGACATCCTTTTTGTCTGTTGCCAGCTTTTCACTATCTGTGTAATCATCTCTAAAGATAACAGGGAAGTTTATCATCTTCAACACAGAGTCCAATCAGACATTGTAACTGGTTCTCTGTAAGTGACCTCCTATTTCCTTTGTGTGTTGATATATCCTATCCTTTGTTTTTTTTCTCCTGTTCCTACAACTCTTGTACTCTTTTGTTTTCAGCATCTTCTTGGGCAAGCAGCCTTAAGGTTTTCTGAAACTAAACATTTTCATCAAACCTATGAACTGTTTGCCTCTGACTCTGCTCTATATTCTCCTGAAATTAACATTTTTCATGCCTCAGTCACTTGGGACTACAGGGATTTTGATGCCTCTTTTGAGTGGCCATGCTTGTCTTTCAAGACCTGCCAGCATCATATCATGAAATGTAAGTTTAGGGGACTCACTCTTCTGATTTCGGTTGAGAAGGTCTACCCTGTTCACCACTGAAAGAGTGGACCTGTTTGTGTCTTTACCAAGTGCTGCCAGACACAGAGTTTGTAACTTAAGAAGCCTGGCCTCTGCTGTGGCTAACTGGAATGCTTCAAAGGCATCTATTATGAGTCCAATCTTCACACTGACCTTATATGACTCTTCAGTTTAGGCAGCAAGTCTCGTGGCTAGATCTTTTCCCTTTAAAGTGTATTGTCTTTTTACAATAAAAATGAACAAAATACCACATATCAAAATTTCCAAGGGAAAAATCAAGCAGATCTTAGTCTGGTGTCTATAATTCAGAGCTCCATGTGAGCCCTGCACATCTGCCACAGGATTAGCTGGAAAGACATTTTTGTGGTCATTAGTAGGTGAGGGACTCCGTGGCTCAAGAGGTCACTGCAGCTCTGCCTCTGGCTAGCATCCTATGGGACACAGCTTCCCACCTAGAACCCTGTTGAGTCTTCTCCCATAAAACATAACAAATCTCTGACTACCAGGAAAGGACATTAGTGGGGGTGTGGGGTGAGGAGGGTAGGCAAGTTTATAAAGTGGTACTCTTTAACTTTGCTCTGGCTATTGCACAAGTAGAAAGGGTTACTGTTTGTAATATGCCAGAGGAAAAGAAAAGACTTGATTACGGCCAGAGAAAACCAACCAGCCCACAGGCTGTGACCCATAGGAAACTATGGGGATCCAGACAGAACTATGCCAAAACCAAACCTACAGGACTAAAAGTGGATTCAGATGAGCTTCCAGTCCTTTTTTTATTTCATTAGCTTCATAACCCAGGACTTCAAAAATCACAAACAATATGATAAAAATAATCCAGACCACGAACCATCAACCTATGGAGTGTCTTCTGTAAGCCTGACTGACCTATGAAGTTGGCCATCCCATGAAGTTAAAAATCCTACCAAGTTATTATATGTATTTTGATTGATGTGCTTAAGCTTAGGCAGGTTAAATGGCTTGTTCAAAGACACTACTGCAACTACTACTAAGGTGCAGGATTAGACTTTGAATCAAAATTGCTTAGTGTTTTGTAAGAAACATGTGTATATTCCTGTGGACAGCCTGACCACCCATCCTCCACTGTAAAAATAAAGGAACTGGTAAACAGTATCCACAGACCATGAAGCTCAAAAGTTCCCTAATTTTATCATTATTCTTTTTGTCTTTTTAATGAAATAGTAAAATGTCTATTTTTGTCCCATGTGTTATTAACCTAATTATTTAAAATCAGTGATGAAACACCTATGTGACAAGTACTAGCGTTACAGAAACAGTCTGGCCAGGGACAAGCAAATTAAAAGGGGACACTTGGAAAGACAACTACCACATAGTGTGAAAGTGCTTTGGAAAAGGGAATGCGAGCCTAGGGAAAATACACAACGAACAGAAGTTGAGGAGTGGAGGTGCACCAAAAGCTCAGAACCATGGAGAATTACAATGAAGTAAATTTTGAAAGAAAAGTAGGAGCTAATTCTAATGCTGTGACCAGAGGATAGAGTTTTCAAGGTAAAGGAAATAATACATGTAAAGTCAGACAAAAACAAATGAAACTGGTTTTCAAAATAACAAGTGGCTTGATAGTTAAAGCACCGGGCACAGCAAATGAAGTGACAGGTTATCATCTGAGCACACTGTCAGAGAGAAATCATATTACAAACTGGGCAAAGACTTCCGGCTGTGATTCCGACATGTAAGGAGTTGGAAGTTGTCATGTCTATCCTTACACCTGAAAAAAAGTTGAAAAAATCTGAAAAAAGTAAGTTTTGAAATATACCCAGGGCTCTCTGTGTTCCTTAACAAACCTGCCCTAAAGGGAATGTACTTTACAGAAGCCTAACTGACTGCGGTTTTACCAAGCCTCAACTTACCTTGAGGAAGGGAAATACACAAACCTAGTCTTCTCTCGTCTTTGACATGGAGAAAGAGAAATATCCAACTCAGTCTCACTAAAAGACTGAGACCTAGTCAGAGGATTATAGAATGCATGCCCCTCTCCCACACTTTAACATCACATCTACTGGGCTCCCATATAATAACAAGGGATTGCAACATAACAAAAAACCCCTACAAGTTTCATTACTATTTGACTCTCTAGAGACACCCAAAGACATTAAGGGAGATAAGAACAAGGATATTAAAAGACATTTTAGCCTCTGATACCAAAGCCAAAGCAGAGTAAACACAGCTTAACTCCTAGCCTGCTAAACATAAAGCCATGCACTAACAACCTACCTACTGCAGTTCCTTTTACCTGATACAGCACATGTGGCCTTTGACCAAAATTTTACAAGACATGCTAACAGCGAGAAAACAGTCTGAAGAAACAGAACGAGCATCAGATTCAGATTTAGTTATGGCAGAGATGTTGGAATTATCAGACTAGGAATTTAAGATAGCTCTGATTAATATGATAAAGTATCTAGTGAAAAAAAATGGACAACGCACAAGAAGAGATAGGTAACATAAGCAGATATGAAAACTCAAAGAAGTAAAGGCAAATGCTAGATATCAAAAATACTGTAACAGAAATGAATGAAGAATGCCTTTGATGGCTTCATCAGTAAACTGGACACATGTAAGGAAAGATTCAGTAAGCTTCAATATAGGTCAATGGAAACTGTCAAAAGTGAAATACAAAGAGAAAAACAAAATGAAAAAGAATAGAATATCCAAGACCTATGGGAGGATTACAAAAAGTGTAATTTACACATTATGATGTTAACTGGGATTATCTAGGGTGCCAGATAATTGGCCAAATATTATTCTGAGCGTTTCTGTGAAGGTGTTTTGGGATGAGTTTAATATTTAAATAGTTGGACTGAATAAAGCAGATTTTCCTCCCTAATGTGGGGGGGCCTCACCCAATCATTTGAAGGCCCGAATAAAACAAAAAGTCTGATCCTCCTCCATATAAAAGGGAATTCCTCTTTGCCTGACTATCTTTGTGCCGAAATATTAGTTTTTTCTCGCCTTTCAACTCAAACTGAAACATCACCTCCTCCTGGATTTTGAGTATGTCAATCTTTACAATTCTCAACAGTATTTTAAAAATTATTTCAAATTAAATGAAATACACTTTATAAAATTTGAACCATACAGCAAAAGCAATGCTATATGGAAATTGATAGTATTGACTACCTATATTAGAAAAGAAAAATAAAAAATCAGTAATGTAAGGTTCCATCCCTGGAAACTAGAAAAAGAAAAGCAAACTGAATCCAAAGTAAGCAGAAGAAAGGAAATGTAAAAATTAGATCATAAATCAATGAAGTTGAAAATAGGAATATGATAGAGAAAATCAATAAACCAAAAGCTAGTTCTTTTAAAAGATCAATATGCTTGATAAAACACTAGAGAGGCTAACTTAAAAAAAGAGAGAGAAAGTTAAGGCACATACAAATTTGATAAATTAAAGGAAATTGATCTATTTCTTGAAAGATGCGCTCAACCAAAACTCACACAGGAGAATAGATAATCTCAACATGACCTGTATAGATTAAAAAAATTAAATCAATAATAACTCACCAAAATATAAAGTATCATGCCGAGATAGATTTACTGGCGAATTCTACCAACTCTTTAAAGGAGATATTATACTAATTCTTTTCCATCTATTCCAGAAAAAAAGAAGTAGAGAGAACATTTCCTAACTTATTCTGTGAGCTGAGAATTACCCTAATAACCAAACTGGGCAAAGACATTACAAGAAAAGAAAACTACAGACCAGTATCTCTCATGAACATGGATACAAAAATCCTCAAGAAAACATTAGCAAATGAAATCCAACAATGTTGAAAACTAATTCTACATCACTACCAAGTAGGGTTTATTCCAAGTATTCAAATTTGACTCAACATTTGAAAATTATTTATGTACTTGAGACTACTTTTCTATGTGCATATACATCCAAAAATATTATGAATTCCATTTTATCATTATGAAGTATTCCACTTATGATCCATAGATGCCTTGAGCAGAAAAACACGGTGTGGTTTTAAGTCATAAAAATATTTTTTCCCATATGTGCATTAGAAATACAGTTGATCTACTTAAAATAAATTACTCATTTTTGCCTATGATTACAAAAGTCTTGATTGTACACATTTATTGACATATTTGAAATCTTCAAGTCATCTTAAAATTAGTGTTTTATGTTTAAAGTTCGAAAAAAGAGACATATGTACCCTTTATGGGAAAAAAGCTAATGTCAAGCCAATTTACCTTACAAGAAAAATTGACCAAGCTGAAAAAGCTCAAAAATGTTTGAAGACATCAGAGTTACCAAGACTATAGGACATAGGGAGCTAACGTTTTATAGAGGAACAAGTTAAGTAGTGAGAAGAACCTTTTTACTTCCTCTTTTGAAAATTTAAAAACTACATTTAAAAAGACTTATTGCTTTATTCTTTAAGATTATAAAAGTATTTAGATATTGTCTTTTTTATATTTCTAGAAACAGTCCTCAAATTTCAAACTTGTGTCCTTAAGTATAGATAAGAGTCTCTAGGTATCTAAAATCTGGTCATAGCAAACCTATCACAAATATATATTCAAACAATAAGAATTATTACAGAGTGAGCATATAATCTGTTCTACATACAGGCTTCACTCAAAATGAAAGTTTCTTTGTGAGATAAATTAGAAATATGGGCAAATAAATTGTAATCATATCTAAATCTTTTGTGAATGCAAGCTTATACATTTCCTTGTTGGCTTCATATGGAACTGCTCTGCACTGAGGAGGCCATAGAATTAACTTGCTGTCAAACAGGAATGAAAACTAATCCCTGTTGACAATATATACATGTTGTGAATGCAGCTGATGACGCTTTCTTCTAAACACTCAATTTCCCAAATGGTCCTTACCCAAATGTTGTATTTTCTATGAAAAATATATCATATGGACAATTTCTCAGTAAGTGATGATTTTTTTAATCTGATAAAAAATGTTAATATGATGTCTCGATTTATATATGATTTGTGTATATATTTATGGCATATTGGTTTTTTTCTGTCTAGTGAAAAAACGCAGATGGGGAAATTTAAGATATGCACATCTATGTTTTTATGAGAGACACTTTTTTTTCTAAGCTTTGGAAGAGTTAAAATGCTGCACCTTTCTAAGCATGTTTTAACTCTATTTGATTTGTCATGTAACACTATGTCAAGGAGAGTCTTTTGAAAAGAAATACTCGTGTCCAAAACACAAGCAATTCAAGACTTTAAAAATATAAACTTTGGAAGATTTGAGGGATTTTTAATCTCAAACTTGTAACAAAAATAATAAAAGTCTGTAATTTTGGCATATTAGCTGTTTACAAATAAATGATTTATCTTGTTTATTGTTTTGGAGATAGTATTTGTACAAAAGGTCAACAACGACTTTTAGGCTAACTACACACATTTCAGGGTATTCTCCAGCATATTTAATTCCTATGATTTTATAAAAGATTTGCCCCTTTGAAACCTCCCATCAAAGCTGAATATTTATCATTTTATTAAGTACACCTTAGACATTTATCTGCATAGTAAAATGTGCAGGAATAAAGAGTTAGCCATAATGGACCATGACTAAGAATCTCCCTGTTGACAAGTAAGATCCATCAATTTGCTGCCAAATTCAATTTTATAGTAGAGTAATAAATAATTTGTAGAATAGAATAATCCAGGTGGCATGGAACTGGACAGGTAGTTGAACAATTTTTCATTTTATAGAGTATTGGGACAAGAGACATTGACACTTGTCTAATTCTTAACATCAGTGTGGAAAAAAATCAAATCTGAAATTCGGACTCCCATATGTCTGTATAGTATATACCACACACAGCCCCTCAAGCAGGTCAATGTCTTCTCAACTGGGAACAAAGATGGCAGTGATGGTGAAGAAGAGAACTGAGACCAGGCATACGTCAACAGTTTCATTTTCGGCATAAATAATATAGTGCCAAAAAAGCAACTAAAGTTATTGTGATAAAAGACTTGAATTTGGAGTTGAAAGTCAGAAGCAGGTTCATATGCACTTGTTTTTCTGGTTTAGGTCTGAAATAAATCACTTTACAAACCTAACAATGAGATATCACCTTATTCCTGTCAGAATTCCTAGAATAAATAAGACAAGGAATAACAAGCGTTGGTCAGGATACAGCAAAAAAGGAACCCTTGTGCACTGTTGGTGAGAATGCAAATTTGTGCAGCTACTGTGGAAAACAATACGGAGGTTCCTCAAAAATTAAAAACAGAATTACCATAAGATTCAGTAATTACACTACTGGGTATTAACCCAAAAAAATGGAAACACGAATTTGAAAATTTATATATATTCCTATGTTAATTGCAGCATTATTTGTAATAGCCAAGATATGGAAGCAACCGTGTCTAGATGATTGGGTAAAAATGTGATGTGATGTGATGTGATGTGATGTGATGTGATGTGATGTGATGTGATGTGATGTGATGTGATGTGATATGATGTGATGTGATGTGACTGTGTGTGTGTGTGTGTGTGTGTGTGTGTGTGTGTGTCTTACCCAGCCACATAAAGAATGAGATCTTGCCATTTGCAACAACATGGATGGACCTAGAGGGTATAATACTACATGAAATAAGTCACACAGAGAAAGACAAATATCATATGATTTCATTCATATGTGGAATTCAAGAAACAAAACAGATGAAGAAAAACAGAGATAAACAAACAAAAAACACTCTTAAATACAGAGAGCAGAGGCTGGTGGATAAGAAAATGGGTGAGATAAAGGGGATTAAAAGACATTTATTGTTTGGAATGAGGATGGTGTGAGCTTCAACATGTCTATCAGTTTTAAATAAATGGTGTATTGCGATGCAAATGGAATTATGATCGTGATGAGCACTGAGTAATATATAGAAGTGTTGAATCATTATATTGTAGACCTAAATCTAATATAATACTGTATGTTAATTATACTTCAATTAAAATTTTTCAAAACAATAAATTGTATTGCTCAAATTTTAAAAATCCATTTTATTATATTTGTCAATGATAAATTGTTGAGTTACTTTGCTTCTGAAATCAATGAGAATATTGATATTCATCAAATATTTAGTAATCAGTTTAGTTTATTTCTCTCTCAATTCTGTTTTGGTTTTGTTTCAGGTTTTTTATGAAGTTTGGTTCTGGTTCTGATTATGGCCAATAACTCATTCCTGACTGGCTGGCAGTAATGACTGGGATTCTGGTTTCATGACCTGAACATTTGGTAATCTCCAATGAGATAATGAAGATTTTTTTTTGTCAGCTAAGAGATGATCAAAATCTGGCTATTTAGTTCTTTATTTTGTGTGCCTTTTCTATTTGTGAGCTTAACTCAGCGAAGAAAACATTTCTTGCCCACTGGAAAAAAAATAAAACAATGCTTTAAGATCTACAATACTGATTTCTTTGTTGTTGTTCTGTATTTTTTTTAATGTTTATTTATTGATTTTGAGTGAGAGAGTGAGAGAGAGAGAGAGAGAGAGAGGGAGAGAGAGCGCACACGTGCCGGGGAGGAGCAGAGAGAGAGAGGGAGAAAGAGAATCCCAAGCAGGCTCGACACTATCAGCACAGAGGCAGATGCAGGGCCCGAACTCACGGACCATGAGAGCATGACCTGAAGCCAAATCAAGACTCGGTCACTTAACTGACTGAGCCACCCAGGTGCCCCTTCTGTATTTATTTTAAATTTGTGGCTGCACCCCAGAGCTAAACCTGCTAGCTGTCTATGTATCTGTGTGGTTTTGATTGGGAAACACCTATACTGTTGTGAGTTCAAAATCTTTCCTTTGTAGTATATCAATACATTGAATTATAACATCTCTCAACTGAATAAGCTTTGTTCAATTAGTCTATAGAGACTGACAAGGGTAACATAAATCAGGGATTTATGTAATTTTTGTTTTAGGATTTATGTTATATATATATTAGGGAATCCAACAATTAGGGAACCTAGGAGAACAAAACAACTAAACTTCTGAAACCTTAAATATGCTAGTATATTATGAATTTAGATGTATTAATTATTAATTAAGAATTCATAAGTGTTCTGTGACATTTGGGCATGAGAACTTAAAAAACTGCCAATATCTTTGCTTAACTTAAAGACACAGACTAATATTAAACCAAGTAATTGATAACTAATATTTAGGTGCCTGGTGAAACATTAAGAAACAGTGAATACTAAACTTTAATTAATATATACATGTATATATACATGCATATATATGCATTTCTATTTATATATACATTTATGTATATAGATCTATATAGATATCATATACATATATACATGTATATAGATATATATCAAATACATATATATATATATCTATATAGATATATACCATATATATATATATATATATTCCTTTACTTATTACTTTAGTATGTTACAGAGTGGCCATACTTTGCATCAAATTAATCAACATCTCTATTTAGTCACTTCAGAAAGGAAAAAAAAGAATGTGGGTATTAGTAGGAGGTCACTGTTTTGCTCATGAGACTTTGTGGTCTGTCAACTGATTGGCATTGGCAGTCAGCTGCCAATCACTACATCTCAGCTTTCTCCTTGCAATAGAGTTTTTATGATTAAAAGTTGTAATTAAGGGGAGCCTAGTGTCTCTTTTGGTTGAGCACCTGACTTGATTTTGCCTCAGGTCATGATCTCACAGTTTGTGAGATGGAGCCCCGTATCAGGCTCTGTGCTGCCAGCAAAGGCAGAGAGCTGTCTCTCTCTTTCCCTCTGCCCCTCTCTTGCTCATGCTTTCTCTCTCTCTCTCAAAATCAATATGACTTTAACAAAGTCATAGTTAATATTGGTGTTTGCACTTATAGTAGGAATGTCAATGGCCTGCAAAAACAAGTCTGTACATTAAGCTTCTGATTTTAAGAGAAAATAAGATAGTAGTTTTGCCCTAAAATAAATGTGTCAGGTCACTTCAGAGTGTACAGAAGTCACATAAAGGGAAATGCTTGAGTGTATTTAGCAAGTTTTAGAGGACTTGAGAGACGTTAACTTTATTTAACTTGGAAATGATCTACCTGCAAATAATTCGTGTAAAGAGAAGAAAATAAATACGTTAAAAATTTGGTATTATTTTAGTATTGAGGACCTGATTAATAATATATTTTAAAATAAGCTTATGAATTTTCTAGTGCCATATGTTAATGGAAAACTGAATTTGTTATTCATTAGGGAAATAATCAAGTATTTAGTCATGTTAACAAGAGGTATTAAAACAATGTGTATGCTCAAACAGCTGAGGTTTCATACTTCGTCAGAGGAACTCCGTATTTTCTGTGCTTTGTTTTGACTTCATCATGTGGTTGAGTTTTAAACAATGAAAAGATATTTATTTCTGTATCTAAAGGAGCTGAAGTTTCTTCTCTTTGAATTATTTAAAATCTTATATTGCCACATTGATTACTTTTTCTTAAGAACCCAGGATTTGGTTTTAATCAAGTGAACAAATCTTCACTAATCTTTTTTTATTTTGCCTTCCTCTAAATCAGGGTCTGAATTTAGTGGGGGAAAAAACTGCATGGCTTTTACACCTAAACGCAAAGATTAGAATTCTTCACAGGGTTTTTGGAAATCATTAAGTCCTCTTGTTCTTTCACCTTATCAAAAGAGAAATATGAGAAAATAATAGATTCATTTAACATCCTTCAGATTTCTTATCTAACTTAACACTGTTATAAAAGATACATGGGAAGAGATTTCAGACTAAAGGATAATTTTATACAAGTTGACAGTGAATGATATAAATATATCAGAGACTCTACGGTATGCAAAATGGATTTGAAGGTCCTGAAGATTTGTCAATGCCCTTGCTGTCCTTAGTATGTTCTCAGAGACAACACTGAAAAAAATTCTTAGGAACGGGTTATTCACTGTACTCCAATAAAGAACTTCACTCCTCTCCACAGTGATATTGGTTCTGTGATAAACTAAGCATAGCCATTCAGTATCATCAACAGATGTTTTTTGCTGTTCTCTCATGCTTGTTAAAGTCTAATAGGCTATAGAATAAATTTTTGTGTTCAACAAAGAAAGGTAGGCTTACGGAAGGCAATATATCAGGTGCTTTTAACTACTGATAACTCTTGATAACTTCAAAAAGTCGACTTGCAGTTACAGACTTTGAAGCTTATAGTTGACATCATGTAGACAGCTGCCAGATCGTACCAGGAGATTCAATCAGGTGATCTGTCAGGTTTTTTTCTTTTTTAATTTATTTACATTTTTAAAAAAGTTTATTTATTTTATTTTGAGAGAGAGCGAGAGAGCAGAGGAGGGGCAGAGAGGAGAAAGAGAGAATCTCAAGCAGGCTCCCCATTGCCAGTGCAGAGCCCATGTGGGGCTCTAATTCATGAACTGTGAGATGATGACCTGAACTGAAATCAAGAGTCAGATCCTTAAGTGACTCAGCCACCCAGGTGCCCCTGTTTTTGTTTTTTAATCCAGAAGTAGAAAGTTTTATGTAAAAACCGACAAATGACCTAAGACTCAGTAAAAGAATTAATCTCTTGGACAGAACTAATGAGGAAATTTAATTGTGGTTATTTATTTGCAATACTATGGATTTAATCTCATTGTTCTATTTTCTGATGGGTATATTAGTAAACTCATTCTCTTCCTCTTAATCTGTGTCAAAAGTCAATTTACTAGTCTCTTTTACCCCTCATGCTTCAGAAACAAATACTTCTACTGAGTTTCTGCACTTTTAATGAAAATATAGTTATTTGCAGAGGTTAAATAAAAATGTTTTCTTATTAAAATATATTTGGAGATATCAACAGTGAATCCAAGAGCATACCTAAAGGGTCGCAATGAGAATGCTATTTATTTGATCAGACTATGCCAAGTGGACTCTTAAGGAACGAGTTTCCACACGGTGCCTATGCTAACAGAGGCTTCTCAGGTAAACTGTCCCATGTACTTGTTACACACTTACAGCTTCTTCATTCAGGAAGGCCCTTCCTGACAGACCAGAGACCTTAACAGTTATTACATACCTCATACAGTAGAAATTCCCCAAATTTATAGGAGAGAATTTCTCAGCCTTGGTTTCCTGGACTGAGTATAAAAGAACAAATAATATGAGCTTGTAAAAACCCAAAACTGAGTGTCTGTATGAAAATTTCTAGCGAGGGTTAGTTGGTAGATGCTCAGTAGTTGTTCAAAACTGTGTGCAGACTGTGAATCGATACTTCTTCCTGTAACTATACAAACAAGCAATCCAACCATAATGTGTTCAATCTTTGTGATGAAGAAAGCTTTTTGGAGATTATTTATAAAAATGGGGGGACTGTTAACAAAAATTTCAAAATCTGGAAAAGAGGCAAAAAAAGTACATGATGTTCTTTCAATATGATATTGGAGCACTGTTTTCACAGATAAGGGCTATTAAATTCTCTAGAAGAATATACCTCTATTTGACATTGCTTTTTGCTGTTTGACTAAAGGTCAAGAAACTATAAAGTGGCATAGTAACTTGTAGACTTCTGTCCAGGAGAGAAAATAAGCTCAATTTAATTTTATTGTCCTATAAGACATCAACAAGTTTTATCTCTAAAATGGAATTCTTATTCTAACATTTGCTTTTAAAAATGCTTAAAAACACCTAGTTGCAGTGGCAACCATCTTTAACACCGATACTTGTTCCCTCATTGAAGAATTAGAAAATCATTGAAATGTTGATTCCATATATATACATATACATATATATACGTATATATATGTATATGTATGTCAAGTTTTTATATTTAAGAAACTTTTTCGAGAAGGTGAATTTGACATTCTAATTTCTGTATTTTTTTAAAAGTATACATTGATATTACTTTGTATCAGAAAAACGTTACAAAGAATTAAAACAGATTATTTTTGTGCCTGATACAGCAAAGCTATTTGAGATTGGTACCTTTAATTATCACTTGTAACATTTTAAGGCAAGGAAATTCACTTTTTTTGTTCTTTTAGATATAAAAACAGCCACAGCTATTTAGTATTGAGCATCAAGTCCATCCAAAATATATCTGAAAAGTTTAAGATACAGAGCCAAGATACAGCGGACAGAAGCAATCTCAGGTATGTGCTCAGAGGCACAACTATTCTCTTGCATTAATTGTAAGTATTTTTACCCTCCCTGATGCTATTGGCCATGCCCTCTTACTAAGTTATGTGAACTAGGTCTGTCGGATAGTGGCAGTCTAACTTCTAAAAACAGAAACTCAGCACCACTCTTCCCATCTTTTCCTACCCATACCCTGAAATTCTCTTAAAGGAAAGGACCACATGCCCTTGTCCTACGAAATATTACGTAATATTACCATGTAAGACTGGTTGCATAAAATCAATCCAAATTTGCCTAGAAAGAAATTTTGCCATTTATTTTGATGTTATTTTGGGTGAGACAGAAAAGAAAGTAAAACTATGGCTAAAACCAGATTTATCAAAATTTTATTTCAGGGAATGGATTTACTAAACGGAAAAGAAACCTTATTCTTTGCCACATTCCTGTTGGGGATGTGAGTGTAAGACTGAAGAGAACTTTTTTGTATATGAATTTTCTGGGGCAACAAAGTTATTTGTTAGTTAAAATAAAGAGAATACAATTTTTAGACTAAGACACTGTATTGCAGGTTGCTTTGTGTTTTTGAGGAGCTTATAATTCTTTCCAGTGATTCCTTTTTTCCTTGCTGATATTTGTAGTTTGCACAAACTGTATCAAATATTAGAGAAGTTTTAAAGATTTACAAAAAAAATGTAGTTTTGGGCCCAGCAGGCTTTTATGGAAGGGTCTTTATGTAGCACTTAAGAATTTGAAGAAAAACAAAATAATTGTGCATCCTATCTTCAAAGGATAGACTTAGGAAAGAAAAGTAGGCTGGGTTGAATGATGAGATTGTAATACACTGATGTTGTTTTTGGAAGTATAAATACATTCTGATATTTGAAAGATGTCAGTGTCACCAAGAAGCTTAGTCTATCACTAAAGGGATACAGTTTCCGAAATACACCTTTAGATGCAGAAAGTCTTGTTTGGAACTTTCAAGAAAGAAGGTATTAAATTAAGATTAATTTAAACATGCTGTTCCGTTTACCAAATGAATAAAGCCACCTGTAACCGGATTGAAATGTCCAAAAAATATTTAGGTATAAAAATATCAAGATTGGTATAATCATTTAGACATTTAAACCTTTGCTCTTCTTGGCAGGACACTATTACAGACATTTCTATATCATGGAAATCAGGGAACACCCACCCGCAAAAGCACCATGACCTGACTGAAGCCCAGTTGCAATCTCTTGTAAAAAGAGGGATAGCAAGTCCCCTAACTCACCTCCAGAGGGAGCTCCCTAACAGAATTTCCCATTTGTTGCATAATGAGTTGTAGCTAATTCTGCCCCCTTCACTTCGCATCCTTTCTCTTGATGATTGTTGGCTCCATTTGGCCATTTGACTTGAATGAATTTGACAATAAAAAGTTGTATATTTTCTGCAATCCATTTACTTCCAGCTATATAAGAGTTTTATTTGAAAGGACTACTTTATTTTAG
Source organism: Felis catus (assembly GCF_018350175.1). Taxonomy (NCBI): domain Eukaryota; kingdom Metazoa; phylum Chordata; class Mammalia; order Carnivora; family Felidae; genus Felis; species Felis catus. The sequence continues at coordinate 108,039,927 of NC_058369.1, forward strand.
AGAAGTAGCTGAACGTCAGACAATACTAAAAATATATAGTATGTCTCCATTCTTTAATGACTTTATCATCTGTATCTAAGAAAATTAAAAAACATAGGGGGAAAATATGATACTAATGCATTAGAGAACACATCTGGCTTTAAATTAAAAATTTCCAATTCAAACAATAGAGGAAGAAAAAGAAGGATGTTGTCTCAGAAAAGGATGTTTTCTAAGGAATGAATTGAAACTGAAAATTAATTCAAAGAAATGCTTATTTTTACTCTTAAATCACTTAGTCATTAAAAAAAGAAGTCAAAGGAGAACTACTTCAAAGCAATCTGCAGAAAATCTTAGGCTATTTTGAAATACTGTAGGAATTTTAAGATTGCAAAATCATAATAATACAGGTATTACTATTTCCCTTATTCTGTTTTATTCTCACTCCTACTTATGAGTAAATGATTTTCTTTAATAATGGTTGTTCTTAACGTTACTTTAAAAAAGTTGGTGCTTTAAACTATTTAATAACAAATAGCTCTAGTTGGCCCTTCCCACAATTTTCTGGCTTATTTTGTCAAGGGGAACATAGTTATATGTGTATACATAGAAGTAAGAGTGTTAAAATCAATGCCTTTACTTAGAGGAAATTTAACATCCTTTATATGTTACTCCTACATGCTTGTACAAATCACAGTAATAAATGCTGTCAAACTCACCCCTGAAATTAAATATTCTTCAGGCCAGAAACATGTGTCTTTTCTTTCAGTAAATAACTATTTAAATTATGTGTATGTTATATGTGTTATTACATGATACACACATATGTATATGTATTTACCAATAAAAAGAGAATTGACAACTCATCTATTTAAAAATAGTGGGAAGAAACAATTAAAATAATCTGATTACCCCTTGGAAAGACTAAATTTAAGATGTGAAATAATATGCAAAAAGTGTTCACATTTAGAAATTAGTTGGTATCATTAGTGATTACAATATCAACAATATGCCAGTTTAATAAAAATGGATACACTTGAACTTTTAACCATTTGGTAAAAAAAGTACTTAGTATTCAAATGGTCTTCCTAATGGGAAAAAAGAAAATAAGTCTTCCTTGAGCATAGCAGTCTGGTCTGATAATTCAGATAATGGAAACTTAGTGCTGGAAAAACTTTTTAAAAGAAATTGGGAAGGAGGTGCCCTTGTGGCTCAGTTGATTAAGCATCCAACTCTTGATTTCGGCTCAGGACATGATCTCACAGTTTGTGAGTTTGAGCCCCCAGGTGGGGCTGTGCACTGACAGTGAGGGGGCTGCTTGGGATTCTCTCTCTCTCTCCCTTTCTCTACCCCTCCCAAGCTCACGTGCTCTTTCTCTCTGTCTCTCTCAAAATAAATAAGTAAATAAATAAACCTAAAAAAATTAATTGATAAGAATTATATGTTCATATCAAGAAATGAAATCAAAACTTTGAGAAAATAAATAGGGGAGGAGGGAGTACATGTAATTATTATTTTTAGGGCTCCTCTCTTAATCAAACTTTTATTACCATCTTAATATTTGGCAAAATACACCAATAATAGAGGACAAAAGCAAACCATAGGGTAAATATTGGCAGTATACACATCCAAGAAAGAAATGATATCCAAAATAAAATTATTATAAAAGACAGAAAATCCAAGAGGAGAATATGCAAACAAATTTGCACAGACATTTCACAGAAGATGCCAGCTATTTAAAAAGCCAATAAATATTTGAAAAGGTATTCAACTCCTTGTTGCTTATAAATCACTAGAAGACTGAAATGAAATATCCTTACAATGGGATACTAAATAAAATTAACAAATGATCTGCAATTATATGCAACAGACTGGTAAGTTTAAGAAGTAAAATCTGAGACAAAAAAGGCAGATATAAAAGTGTACATAATGTATGATTCTATTTATATTGATAACAAAAGAAGGCAGAGTTAATCTAAGCTCTTAGAAGTCAGATAGCAATTACCCTTATGGGGGTAGTACTAAGTGTATTGAGGTAGCTAAGGGACATTTCTGGTATTCTGGTAATGCTCTATCTCTTGACCTGGGTGCCAATCACATCATTGTGTGTATTTAATTTTGTGAATACTCACTAAGTTCGACACTTGAATATGTTATTTGCTGATGAATATTATACTCGACAAGGGTTTAAAAAAATGAAAGCTTATCTTCTGAACACTTTCAAGAGAATAAACATGAAATGTTTTGAAAAGAATTATACTTACAAAAAATTAATGTATAAAACAATTTGTTTATAACTCTTACTATTTCGGAGATAACTATATGACAAACTTCTTAAGTCACAGGATTTTTTTCCAAATAACTATCATTAATAATTAAAGTAAAAATCAGTTGTGATGTGCCTGTATTTGGTTTTACTTATAAAATATATCAATATGTAACATATCAATTAGTAGTGCACCTGCATAAAAAGACTAAAGAAAGGGCACCTGGGTGGCTCAGTCGGTTAAGTGTCCAACTCTTGATTTTGGCTCAGGTCATGATCTCACACTTCATGAGTTGGAGCCCCACATCTGACTCTGTGCTGACAGTGCCTGCTTGGGATTTTCGGTCTCCCTTTCTCTCTGCCCTCTTCTTTCTCTCTCAAAAATAAATAAATAAACTTTTTTTTTTTTTTAATGATTGAAGAATTCAGAGTGGTAGTTACCCTTCCATCCCCTTCCATTCACTAGCATGGCCTGTGGCTAATACCTTATAAATCATGTAGATAATGAAGATCTACCGTAATCTTATCAAAATGGTAATGTCACTTGAAATTGCCATATGTGATATGGAATGACTCATATAAACATAGTCACCAGCAATTAGTACACAGAAATTGAGTTGGCAAAAAAAATTTTTTTGAGAAATATGATGAGGAGGCCAAAAGCAGTTTGCCTTTATACATTAAGGCCAGCAGTAAAGCTTCAATGTAGAATTCAAGTGAATTTTCTTCTGTCATAAGATATCCACACACTGATATTCCTCGATATGACATAAAACATCACACACGGTCTACAGATTATCACACACTGGAACAAAAACATGCCCATCATTATAGAGAAAAGATTTGACTTGGAAAAAAAACATCCCTCAGTACATGACCTTTTCTAGAAGGAGATAATCTGACCATGCAATGAGTAAGTATGAGTCTAAACTGCCATCTATGAGCTGCATGTCATTATGGTACTAAGTCATGGGTGTTTCAGGAATTCATCATGCATAAATCATACAATTAGGACAGAATGCAAGGAGTTTCAAAAAGCATAAGAGAATTACATGAAGAGCCACTGTTTCATAAAGGCACATGTCCATTAGCTCAGCCAAGCTGTAAAGTTCTAAGCAAGCTTTGCAAACACTGTCTTTCAGAAAATTACATTGGGAAGCATGGAAAAGGTATATTTTCTTCTTTGTATTTCTGTCCCCAACTCCTGCTGGTCAAATTTCACAACATGGGAAGCTACTATCCTTGACTTTCAACTTGTATTATGTGGTCCTTTGACAACCATTGGGGAAGTCCATTTCTTGCCAGGTGGTGTGGTATTTTATCTGGAAGTGGTGGGGGAATCATAAGCCTCTCGGTGTCAGCCTCAGACAGGCAGAACGACATGATCCCATGGAGTTAGTTGCCATGGTAGCAGTAGCAGAGCAAGCAGCTAAAAGACCAGGAGTCAAGTGGGTTCTGGCACCCATCATGCATGAGATATGTCCAGATATGTCCATAACAAAATTCAAAAATCTCACACAGGGCTTTTAAAATCTAATATGTTTTTTGTTTACTGGAAGCAAAATAATAACGTCAAGTACTTATTATGTGTTAATTACTTTTTTTTTTTTTTTGAGGGAGAGAGCACACACAAACAAGCAGGGGAGGGGCAGAGAGAGAAGGCGACAGAGGATCTGAAGCAGGTCTGCGCCCACAGCGGAGAGGCTGATGTGGGGCTGGAACTCACAAACCGTGGGACCATGACCTGAGCCAAAGGCAGACCCTTAAGCAACTTAGCCACTCAGGCGCCCCTGTGTTAGTTACTGTTTTAAGTGAGTTACAGATATAGATATAGATATAGATATAGATATAGATATAGATATAGATATAGATAGATATAATCATTTAATCCTCATCAAACTTTATGAAATAGGTATGCTGATCTAGAAAGCCTAAAAATAAAAGGAGAGGAAAAGCTATATAAGAAAATCATGAAAAATAAAGATGATGAATGATAAATATGAAGCCAAGTAGCATTCAAAGTGAAAAGGAGTAAATGAGAAAAGAAGTCTCATTATACATAAGCATGTATGTGTATTAAAAAGACATAAGGACTAAAAACACATGCCAACAATGGAACAATAACATGATATACCTAATGAAAATGAGCCCAAATCTAGTCAATGTACCTCTATCTACTAACAAATCACCAAGCAATACAGTAAGAATGGAAAATTACATTCTACACAAATTACACCCTCATTATAATGTGATCACAGAGAATGCTGAGACTTTAACTTTGAGTAAAAGAGAAAAATAACCTACCAACTAGAAATATATGATCTTCCACACTAACATGTCACTGCCACCCCATCAACAAGTTTATGGCAACAAAGGCAAATGACGGAAAACTGTGGGAAGATAGAAGGAAGATCCTATGGTATTGGTGTACACTTCCTTTCTTAAAGGAATTTGAGTTTTCCCTCAGTTTCATTGCTTTAAAATGATTTATGGAACAATGAGACTATTTGTTTATTGAAGGTTTGGTAGAATTCCTCTATGATGTCATATGACACTGGTGCTTCCAGGGCGGTTCCTCCATAATTTTCCTTATTAGGAAATTGGATAAAGCTGTCTAACTCTATTGGGGTTAATTTCAGCAATCTGCCCTTCTCTGGGAAATTGTCCGTTTCATCTAGGTTTTCAAGTCTGTTTGCATAGACATTTCTGAAGGAGTCTCTTTAAATTTCTTATGTTTCAATGGTTATTCCTCCTTGTTATATTTCTTATTTTGAATACTTATGACCTCTTCTGTTTTCTCTTGGTCAATTTAACCAGTGGGTGGGTGGTTTGTTTTATACTATGAGTGATGTAAAAAGGCATAAAAACTAATCCTTTGCTGATGCTATATATCATTGATGAAAACATTTTTTATGGTTGCTTTAAGATGACTTTTGTATTTTTTATCCTAGAAATTTAAGAATGTTTATTGGGAAATCTATGAATATGATTCAGTCTTTACATAGTTCAAAGGAGGAAAAAAATCATGAATTAGAGAACTGTCAAATTTTTATAATAGAAATCACCATCCATTCCTGATTACAAAACACACAAAACTCTTAGTAAAATATAATACAATAATATTACTTAATATAATTTGTAATCATGATAAAATCATGCTAAATAGTGAAAGCCAGAGACATTTCTATTAATTAAAAAATAATGCAATAATTACTACTAACAGTACTTCCATTTACTCAAAAGTGTTAGCTAACATTGACTAGACAGCAAAATAAGCTGAAATATTTAAGCAATATGGACATTACCAAAGTCTCACAAAGTTATTCAGTGATTCTAAAATTTTTCATGAGTCACTCTTCTTTGAGAATCTAATAATTAATATTCTCCCGTGGGGGGGAAAAGCCCATATAATCTTCTAGGTCCCAAAATTTTTCGTGAAACGTTTTACTCCTTTGAAATTCAGTTATTATTTATGTACAATATAGAAATAGCATTACAGAGGCTTATTTCTCTTACACACAATTTAAATCAAACAACTGATTACCACTTAAGAAAAGAAAGGGGAAATTAATACAAGTATACAATAAAGCAAAAGTAAATTTTAATTATACTCAGAAGTGGTTTTCAAAAGGAATATGCTAAAATGTAGTTTACATATGTATTTGTAAATGTGGAAGAGTATGAGAATGACAATGCAATGAAACGTATTGTTTCTATTTAATCAGTTTCCTTTATTCTTATGGCCATATGTGCTGAAAATTCAGAAACAGAAATATACATGGAAACAAAACAAAACAAAACAAAACAAAATCAAGGCTCTCCTAGCTCACTTTGCCAAACATGTCTAAATTGTTGAGGAACATCAGAATTCTCTAAGAGTCTTCAAGGTGAATTTATGCTATAATTGCCTTTGTACTTATGCCAATTAAATAATATCTGTCTGGGTTTGTATCAAAGTGCTATTTATATCTGCAAGGAAACAATTGAGAAACCACCCTCAAGTTTGAGGTAATCGGAGCAGGTAATCTTCAAAAGAGTTTTCCAATATTTCCAGGTGACTGAATATTTTAACTATCAGAGACAATAAAAACCACTGTCATTCTCAATTTCCAAGTCTTAAAACACTTAAAAGAGTATATGGTTGAACATTTCCAACATTATGTAAAGGAGATTCAGAATATCTTAACAAAATACTATGTCTACATACAGGCTAATGAATTTGAAATTGTAATAGGTTAATGATCTTTCTAAACATTTAAAATATAAAATTGATTTAAGAAAGAGAAAATATGAATAAACCAAAAACTATAAAAAATGCTGAAAAATTCAAAACTTATGTCCAAATAAAGCTCTAGGATAAAGTAACTTAATTGTGATATCTTTCAACGGGAGATCATGACCTGAGCTAAAGTCAGACAATTAACCAACTGAGCCACTCAAATGCCTCTGATCTGTGCATGCATTTGAGGTTCCTTTGATGGGGCACCTGGGTGTCTCAGTTGGTTAAGCGTCTGGTTTTGGCTCAGGTCATGATCTCACAGTTCTTGGGTTCAAGCCCCGCATCACGCTCTGTGCTGACAGCTCAGAGCCTGGAACTTGCTCTGGATTCTGTGCCTCCCTCTCTCTCTTCCCCTTCCCTGCTCACACCCTGTCTCTCTCTCTCCCTCTCTCAAAAATAAATAAACATTAAAAAAAAATAAAGTTCATTTGAGTAGCCAGGACATCTAAAACCTAATTCAGATAATAGAAAGTTATTATATGAATATATGAGGAAGTTAAAAAAAATGAAAGAGCTGAATAATCAAACCTCACAAAGGAATAAGAACTGGTAATCAGCATAAAATTCTGCACTACTGGCCCATTTACCTTGACCTATCCATGGCAGATATTGACTGCTGCCTAATCTAGCACCTCTTATTTATACCAACCACTAACGGCTTTTTCAGTCTACTTTTGTGTTACTGAATTTCACTCTCTTTGTAAACTTTGAATTCAAATGCTTCTTGAGAAGAGCTGACAAAACAAAAAAGTAATGTGGTAAGCCAATAGGGTTATTGGTCACCGAGATTGAACAGAACTAGTATTTTTTTTTTCCTACAGGCGCCATATGCACAGGGCACATATTCAATCTATCAATAATATAAGTTTATATGCACATACCTATATATCTCAAAAATTACACATATATATACACCAAAGTTTATAAATAAAAAGATTATATAGTAATAAATATAAATCTTAAATCTAAATAAAATTGTAAATAAATTCTAAGCAACTTAAATCAAACATCATGAAGAACGAGATTTAGCCTGTCAATTAAATAATTATTATCATAAAATCACTACATTATGTCCCAGGCAACTGGAAAAACTATTCACAATTACCATTTGGGAATTTCAATCATATTGTCATTAGGGAATTCAATCACACTGTCCCTAATTAAGTTATTTAGAAATAATAAAAAAAAAAAAGAAATCCCCTTAAACTAAGAGCTAATATGGTAATAGATTCGTTCACATTAAAATCAGAAGATTTTAGCCAACAGTATTATTTAGTCATTTGAAACATCTGGCAAATAAATAAATGAATAAAAACTGTGTGTTACCCTTGGGAAGGAAGAAACTAAATTTTTGTGTTTTTTTTTGTTGGTGCAAATAATGTATCTGAGTTATTCTGTGTAGAAATCCAAACCAATGATTTGGAATACAATAAAAATTAATGACTGATTTCAGCAAAGTGGATGTGGATCATGATTAGGTTTGGCAAACTACCACCTGCTAACCAAATCAGTCCACTATCATTTTTGTCAGTGAAGTTTTAATGGAACACAACCACGCCCAATCATTTAGGTATAATCTATGAAAACTTTTATGAGCAGAAATGAGTAGTTGTGTAGAGTAGAGTAGAGTCAAGTACTCTATGGTCTGCCAAACCCTAAGATATTTAATATCTGGCCCTTTGCAGAAAATGTACACTGACCCTTGATAAAGATAAATATTTCATAATAAAAACATTTTAGCCAGCAATTAAGAGTTCCAGAAAGAGATAATAAAGAAAGATACTGGGAGAAAAAAATTTCTCAGACCTGAAGGAGATGGTTTTCCAAACTGCACAGGTTCACTGATTACTTTGTATAACACAGGAAGAAACCCATCACAGCAGGCCAGACATGATCACAGTAACACTTGAGACCTACATTCAGATCCTAGAAACTTTCAAAGAAGAAAAAAGGATGCATAAAATATTTTGCATCTTATTCCTCAAGATCAACTCAGGAAACTAAAGAGCTGATAAAATAATTCCACTCTATATATTCAGTATAAAGTCAAGTCATGCTTGACTTTAAATCTTTTACTTCTGAGATCTTTGAGAATATACTCCATCAAAATTAGAGAATAAACACTAAAAAGAGAAGACATGAGATAAAGAGGATCTGACAGAGAAGAGAGGGGAAGATAATTCCCAGGATGGTGAAAAAAATGGTAATTTTCCAAAGCCGTATGTACAGTAGGCTTTGTGAATAAATGGGCCAGATGGGAGCAGGGGACAAAGAGGTCTAGGCCGGATATATCAAGGGAGAAATAATGAAACTTATAGATGCATATGGAGTATCTGGCCATATCGAAAATAATTGTACAGTTCTGTCAGGACATTTGGGTGCTTGAGTTACTGATAAATAATAGGGGGGAAAAGCAATTGAAGAGAATGAGGTAACTCCAGGATAAAGAAAAACTCATACAAGCAATGAAGTGTTAGTGTGTTTAGTACAGAAATGAAGTGTGAAAGTTCTGACAATGGCCCAACTGACAGCAATATCTGAAAAACCATAAAAATGTAAACAATGAAGTTTGAGTTAACCAGGAAACTGGGTATTAGTATTTTAGAAGAATGGCTATAGATGTGGAGTCACAAAGGGAGGAAGAACTGTATGAGTGAAATCCTCCTCTTCTAGGAGTCAATAAGTAATGCCCAACAGTGAAATCTCCAGAAATAGCTCTATAAGTTATATTACAGATGCAGAGATAGTTTTCTTTTTAAGAAAGAGGAAGATGGAGGTATAAGCAAAGTAGTAACTAGTGATGGCCAAAAAAGGCATTTTTATCATCAGCTTCATAGAACCACTGGATATTTAAAAACAAGAAAGAATTGGTCAATTACACCAAAGCAATTTCTTCCTTCCTTCCTTCCTTCCTTCCTTCCTTCCTTCCTTCCTTCCTTCCTTCCTTCCTTCCTTTCTTCCCTCCCTCCCTTTCATCTCTCTCTTTCTCTCTTTCTTTCAAGACAGAGAATACTTTATTCAAACCCATCAGAGAAATGGAGACAGCTTAGGTCTGTAACAACTGTTGTATTTTAAAGTACAGGTCAGTAATTATATATGAGACCATACACTGCTACATACAAATTAAATAATCAGATCACAACTTTTCAATGTTTAAAACAGAAAAAGCTTCCAGGTAAAAACAGTACCTTTGTGACATTTTTAACTTCAGTTTTCCTCTCTTTCTTCCTCATCCTCTCCTTCAACAGAGTCCACACTAGCCTCTTCATATCCTTCTTAAGGGCAGCTACACCCTCATGGGTCTTAGAAAACTTTCCTTCCTCCATGATCTCACCCACATACCAGGGAACAAAGGCATGCTAGGCACACATTTTGTCAAACTTGTGGTCCAGGTGAACCCAGTCCTCTGCAATGACTGTGATTGTTCAGCAACCACAATCTCACTGTACTTTGGCCAGGTCTCTATCAGGTACCATAGGGGAAGGGTGGTAATTAATACCAACTTTGAAGCCACTGGAGCTCCAGTCTACAAACTGGATGGTATGTTTGGTCTTAATGATGGCCATGGCAGCACCGACATATTTGGGAACCATGTTGCCATTATACAATAGGCAGCAAGCCATGTAATTACCATGGCAAGGGTCATATTTCACCGTTTTTTTTTTATTTTTTTTAACATTTATTTATTTTTGAGACAGAGAGAGACAGAGCATGAACAGGGGAGGGGCAGAGAGAGAGGGAGACACAGAATCGGAAACAGGCTCCAGGCTCTGAGCGGTCAGCACAGAGCCCGACACAGGGCTCAAACTCACTAACCCTGAGATCACGACCTGAGCCGAAGTCGGACGCTTAACCGACTGAGCCACCCAGGTGCCCCTCATATTTCACCGTTTACTTGGCTGGCCCAAAGCACTCACTGGTGATCTTTGCTATAGAAAGCTGTTCACAGTAGGCTTTCTCAGGAGAGAAGGCAGGGGCATATGTGGCCAGAGAGAAGTGGATATGGGGATAGGGCACCAGATTAGTTTAGAATTCTGTTATATCAACATTCAGAGCCCATCAAATCTGATCTGAGAGAAGCAGTGATGGAGGACACTGTTTGGCTTATCAGCCTATTCAGGTTAACATAAGTTGTTTTCCAGGCAAAAAAGCTCCCAGCAGGCATTGCCAATCTGTACATCAGCCTGGCCAATGTGGTTGGAGATGTACTCACACATGGTTGTTGCTTTACGTCTGCTGCTCCATTAAGCAGATGGCGGAGAGGAAGAAGAGAGATTGCTACTTATCCCAGCACAGCTTTTAGGCGGTTGGTGTAGGAGAACCTGCCACAGGTTCTATATTTAAAAGGCCTATGTATAACCAGAACTTACCCATTTACTAACTGTAACTAAATAAACGTCCATGTGTCTGAATTTTTTTTCCTTCTTAAAATAGAGATAATAGAGGTAACTATCTAAAAGAGGCATGAAAGTGGTGCCTGGGTGGCTCAGCCAGTTAAGCATCCCTCTTCAGCTCAGGTCATGATCTCATGGTTCCTGAGTTCAAGCCTCGAAGCAGGCTCTCTGCTATCAGCACAGAGCCTGCCTTGGATCCTCTGTCTCCCTCTCTCTGACCCTCCCCTGCTCTCTCCCTCTCAAAAATAAAAACATTAAAAAATTTTAAAAAAATAAAGAGCTGATAAAAGATGCATAAAAGATGGCGAATGAACTAATAGATGTAAGGCACTTAATTATATATATTACTTTGATAAAATAGCAACTATATGTTCTTTTACAATATTATTAACTATATTCCATGTGCTGTGCTTTTTGTCTCTGTGACTTATTTATTTTATAACTTGAAGTTTGTACTACTTAATCTCCTTCACCTATTTCACCTATCTTCTATACATCTCCCTTCTGGCAACCACCATTTTTTTTCAATTTTATTTTAATTTTTATTATTACTATTTTTTTCTTTCCAAGTTTTTATTTAAATATCAGTTAATGTACAGTGTAATGTTAGTTTCAGGTGTAGAATTTTGTGATTCATTATTTATATACAACACCTGGTACTCATTACAAGTGCCCTCTTTAATCCTTATCGCCTATTAAACCCATTCCCCCCACTTCCTCTCTGGTAACCATCAGTTTATTCTCTATAGTTGAGTCTGTTTCTTGGTTTCCTCTCTTTCCCCCCTGCTGCTATTCGTTTTGTTCCTTGAGTTCCATATACAATCATTTGGTATTTGTCTTCATCAGTCTGACTTATTTCACTTACCCAAATACCCTCTAGTTCAATTTATATAGTCACAAATGGCAAGATCTCATTGTTTTTTTATGGCTGAGTAATATTCCATCGTGTGTATGTGTGTGTGTGTATGTGTGCGTGTGTATACACATACACACCACATCTTTATCCATTCATCTCCTGATAGATTGGGTTGCTTCTGTATCTTTGCTATTATAAATAATGCCGCAATAAACATAGAAGTGCATACATCTTTTTGCATTGGTGGTTTTCATTTTCTTTGGGTAAATACCCAGTAGTGGAACTATTGGATCACATGGTATTTCTGTTTTTAAATTTTGAGAAACCTCCATACTGTTTTCCACAGTGATTGCACCAATTGACCTTACCACCAGTACTCAAAGGTTCCCTTTTCTCCACATATTCATCCACACTTATTATTTGATACTAGTAATTCTGATGGATGTGAGGTAATATCTCATTGTGGCTTTTATTTGCATTCCCCTGATGATTAGAGACACTGGCCATCTGTATGTCTATGGAAAAACCTATCTGTCCAGGTCCTCTGCCAATACCCAGTACGGGAATTATTGCATCATATGATATTTGTTTTGATTTTTTTTAAGGCATCTCCATACTTCTTTCCACACTGGCTTTACCAACTTACATCCCCATCAACAGTGTATGAGGGCTCCTTCTTTTCCATATCCTTGCCCACATTTATTTCTTGTCTTTTTGATACTAGTCATTCTGAATGGTGTGAGATCATATCTAGTTGTGGTTTTGATTTGCATTTCCCTGATGATCAGTGATGTTGAGTATCTTTATTTTTTTGAGCATCTTTTCATATATCCATTGGCCATCTATAGGTCTTCTTTGGGGGAAAAAAAAGGGGGCTATTCAGGTCCTCTGCCCATTTTTAATTGGATTTTTCAAGTATTGAGTTATATAATTTCTTTATGTATTTTGGAAATTAACACTTTATCATATATATCATTTGCAAATATCTTCTCCCATTTAGTAGGTTGCCTTTTTGCTTTGTTGTTGGAACATTACAATTTTTAAAAGTAAATATAAATGAGAAAAGTGTCTCCTCACAATAACATTACAAAGAAGTAATCTGTATTGTAATGTACAAGACATACACAAAGGGTTAGCAAGTTGATTTGAAAAATTCAGAAAATAAAACCAGTCAATTTAAAATTGTTATTATTCTAATAATATAAATTATGTTTTCCATGTTGTTGAAGAAGACTATTTTATTTGGATATAAATTCACACAAGGTATTTATGAAGAGGATTAAAGTAATTTTCATGAAATTTGATAGACTTTTAGAAGACCATTGGCTCTTAGATATTTTCTCTTAGGGCAAAAATGCTAGGCTCATGTATAAAAGAAAGAGGTGTTGACAACATCAGAATTTTGAGTAATTTTAGCAATGTTTCTAAGGACCTACTTTTTCCAATTCAGCCTTTTAAAAAGACTTCATATTTTCTTTCATTGCTGTATCATATATATCATTGTCTATCTGCAGCTGTAAGATATAATTCCCATTGTTCCATTAATATTTATGAACAATTATTATTTTTTCAAACCTTAATATTCGTTTGATGAAATGGGGAGGGGTATATGGAGAAGTGCTTTAAAAATATGTACATGCACCTACAAGCTTGGTCCAGATATAAAAACTTAAATGTGTATGAAATAGTCTGAACTGTAAGGAAAGCAAAATAGTTTGTAAACCTTCCCTTCTTCTCCAAAATGGAATGGTTTTATGAATATAAATTTACCTCGGGGTGCCTTGGTGGCTCAGACGGTTAAGCGTCTGACTTCAACTTAGGTCACGATCTTGTGTTCGTGAGTTCGAGTCCCATATCAGGCTTGCTGCTGCCAGCAGAGAGCCTGCTTCAGATCCTCTGCCCCTTCTCTCTCTGCCCCTCCCCCACTTGTGCTCTCTCTCTTTCTCTCACCTTCTCTCAAAAAATGAAAACATCAAAGATTCCTCCAGGCGGCAGGGCTCCAAGGAGAGGTGGCTAACCACAGCTGAGCCCTCCACCGACTCACAGGGTTTCTGCTTGGGTGATGGAGTCAGTCAAACCTGAGTTCATGAGCTGTGGCTTCAACCAGGATGTTAGTGAAGAGGGGCTGAGACATGAATATTTTCAGGATATTCTCTGGAGGATGTAGTGTGAAGGCAGCCATCTATCTGCAAGCCAAGAAGAGAAGCCTCATGGGGAACCAAATTGGATAGCATCTTCGTCTTGGGCTTCCCAGCCTCTAGATGGCTCAACCTGAAAGATCCAAGCATCTGGACTGAGAAAGGAAAGGGGTTTCCTCACAGGAAATTCCACCCCTGTCCCAGACTATTAGAGAACCAGGCTGGAACGCTGGCAGAAAAACCAAGAAGCACTCGGAGATCTTGGTGGACTGGAGATTTATTTAACACCGGCCGGCTCAGAAGAGACTGGTTCTCCAAAAATCTGAGCACCGAATGCAAGTGGGGAGGTCTGACTGCAGCCCTGCCCACCAACACAAGTTACTTCAGACAGCACAGGGGAAGAGCCCTGCAGTTCCGCGCCACTCCAGGGACTATCCAAAATGATGAAATGGAAGAATTCTCCTCAAAAGAAACTCCAGGAAGTAGCAACAGCTAATGAACTGATCAAAAACGATTTAAGCAATATAAGAGAAAATGAATTTAAAATAATAGTCATAAAATTAATCGCTGGGCTCGAAAAAAGTACAGAGGACAGCAGAGAATCTACTGCTACAGAGATTAAGGGACTAAGAAACAGGAGCTAAAAAATGCTATATATGAGCTGCAAAATAAAATGGAGGCGACCACAGCTCGGATTGAAGAGGCAGAGGAGAGAACAGGTGAACTAGAAGATAAAATTATGGAAAAAGAGGAATATGAGAAAAAGATAAATTGAGGAGTATGAGGGGAAAATTAGAGAACTAAGTGATACGATGAAACGCAATAACATACATATAATAGGGATTCCAGAGGAGGAAGAGAGAGAGAACGGTGCTGAAGGTGTACTTGAAGAAATCATAGCTGAGAACTTCCCTGATCTGGGGAAGGAAAAAGGCATTGAAATCCAAGAGGCACAGAGATCTCCCTTCAGACGTAACTTGAATCGATCTTCTGCATGACATATCATAGTCCAACTGGCAAATTACAGGGATAAAGAGAAAATTCTGAAAACAGCTAGGAATAAACATACTGTAACATATAAAGGGAGACTGGTAAGACTAGTGATGGATCTATCTGAAAATTGGCAGGCCAGAAAGAAATGGCAGGAAATTTTCAATGTGATGAACAGAAAAAATATGCAGCCGAGAATCCTTTATCCAGCAAGTCTGTCATTTAGAATAGAAGGAGAGATAAAGGTCTTCCCAAACAAACAAAAACTGAAGGAATTCGTCACCACTAAACCAACCCTACAAGAGATCTTAAGGGGTAGCCTGTGAGACAAAGTACCAGAGACATCGCTACAAGCATGAAACCTACAGACATCACAATGACTCTAAACCCATATCTTTCTATAATAACACTGAATGTAAATGGACTAAATGCACCAACCAAAAGACATAGGGTATCAGAATGGATAAAAAAACAAGACCCATCTATTTGCTGTCTACAGGAGACTCATTTTAGACCTGAGGACACCTTCAGATTGAAAG
Organism: Felis catus; assembly: GCF_018350175.1. Lineage (NCBI taxonomy): Eukaryota > Metazoa > Chordata > Mammalia > Carnivora > Felidae > Felis > Felis catus. The sequence goes on from NC_058369.1 coordinate 108,055,368, forward strand.
TGAGGGGATAGAGAACTATCTATCATGTTATTTGGAACTCAAAAGAAAGCTGGAGTAGCCATGCTTATATCAGACAAGCTAGACTTTAAGTTAAAGGCTGTAACAAGAGATGAAGAAGGGCATTATATAATAATTACAGGGTCTATCCCATCAGGAAGAGCTAACAATTATAAATGTCTATGTGCTGAATATGGGAGCCCCCAAATACATAAAACAATTACTCACAAACATAAGCAACCTTACTGATAAGAATATGGTAATTGCAGGGGACTTTAATACTCCACTTACAACAATGGATAGATCATCTAGACACAGGACCAATAAAGAAACAAGGGCCCTGAATGAAAAATTGGATCAGATGGACTTGACAGATATATTTAGAACTCTGCATCCCAAAGCAACAGAATATACTTTCTTCTTCAGTGCACATGGAACATTCTCAAAGATAGATCACATACTGGGTAACAAAACAGACCTTCATAAGTATACAAGAATTGAGAACATACCATGCATACTTTCAGACCAAATGCTATGAAGCTTGAAATCAACCACAGGAAAAGTCTGGAAAACTTCCAAAAGCATGGAGGTTAAAGAACACCCTACTAAAGAATGAATGGGTCAACCAAGCAATTAGAGAAGAAATTAAAAATATATATGGAAACAAATGAAAATGAAAATACAACAATCCAAAAGCTTTGGGTTGCAGCGAAGGCAGTCCTGAGAGGAAAATACATTGCAATCCAGGCCTATCTCAAGAAACAAGAAAAATCCCAAATACAAAATCTAACAGCACACCTAAAAGAACTAGAAGAAGAACAGCAAAGACACCTCCCAACCCAGCAGAAGAAGAGAAATAATAAAGATTAGAGCAGAAATAAACAATATAGAATCTAAAAAAACTATAGAGCGATCAATGAAACCAAGAGTTGTTTTTTTTTCTTTTTAAATAAACAAAGTTGATAAACCTTTAGCCAGGCTTCTCAAAAAAAAAAAAAAAAGGGAGATGACCCAAATAGATAAAATCATGAATGAAAATGGAATTATTACAACCAATCCCTCAGAAAGACAATTATCAGGGAATACAATGAAAGATTATATGCCAACGAACTGGACAACCTGGAAGAAATGGACAAATTCCTAAATACCCACACACTTCCAAAACTCAAACAGGAAGAAATAGAAAACTTGAACAGACTCCTACCGAGCGAAAAAATTGAATCAGTTATCAAAAATCTCCAACAAATAAGAGTCCAGGACCAGATGGGCTTCCCAGGGGAATTCTACCAGACATTTAAAGCAGAGATAATACCTATCCTTCTCAAGCTATTCCAAAAAATAAAAAGGGAAGGAAAACTTCCACACTCATTCTATGAAGCCAGCATTACCTTGATTCCTAAACCAGACAGAGAACCAGTAAAAAAAAGAGAACTACAGGCCATATCCCTGATGAATATGGATGCAAACATTCTCAATAAGATACTAGCAAATCGAATTCAACAGCATATAGAAAGAATTATTCACCATGATCAAGTGGGATTCATTCCTGGGCTGGAGGGCTGGTGCAACATTCACAAATCAATCAATGTGATACATCACATTAATAAAAGAAAAGATAAGAACCATATGATCTTGTCAATCGATGCAGAAAAAGCATCTGACAAAATTCAGCATCGTTTCTAAATAAAAATTCTCGAGAAAGTCGGGATAGAAGGAACATACTTAAACATCATAAAAGCCATTTATGAAAAGCCCACAGCTAATATCATCCTCTATGGGAAAAAACTGAGAGCTTTCCCCCCTGATATCAGGACCACGACAGGGATGTCCACTGTCACCCCTGTTGTTTAACATAGTGTTGGAAGTTCTAGCATCAGCAATCAGACAACGAAAGGAAATCAAAGGCATCAAAATTGGCAAAGATGAAGACAAGCTTTCACTTTTTGCAGATGACATGACATTATACATGGAAAATCCAATAGACTCTACCAAAAGTCTGCTAGAACTGATACAGGAATTCAGCAAAGTCACAGGATACAAAATCAATGTCCAGAAATCAGTTGCATTCTTATACAATAATAATGAAGCAACAGAAAGATAAATAAAGAAACTGATCCCATTCACAATTGCACCAAGAACCATAAAATACCTAGGAATAAACCTAACCAAAGATTTAAAAGATCTGTAGGCTGAAAAGTATAGAAAGCTTACGAAGGAAATTGAAGAAGATATAAAGAAATGGAAAAACATTCCGTGTTCATGGACTGGAAGAATAAATACTGTTAAATGTCAATACTACCCAAAGCAATCCACACATTCAATGCAATCCCAATCAAAATTGCACCAGCATTCTTTTCGAAGCTAGAACAAGCAATCCTAAAATTTGTATGGAACCACAAAAGGCCCCGAAGAGCCAAAGTAATTTTGAAGAAGACCAAAGCAGGAGGCATCACAATCCCAGTCTTTAGCCTCTACTAAAAAGCTGTAATCATCAAGACAGCATGGTTTGGCACAAAAACAGACACATAGACTGATGGAATAGAATAGAAACCCCAGAACTAGACCCACAGAAGTATGGCCAACTCATCTTTGACAAAGCAGGAAAGAATATACAATGGGAAAAAGACAGTCTCTTTAACAAATGGTGCTGGGAGAACTGGACAGCAACATGCAGAAGGATGAAACTAGACCACTTTCTTACACCATTCACAAAAACAAACTCAAAATGGATAAAGGGCCTGAATGTGAGACAGGAAAACATCAAAACCCTAAAGGAGAAAGCAGGAAAAAAAAAACATTTTTGACTTCAGCTGCAGCAATCTCTTACTTGACACATCCCCAAAGGCAAGGGAATTAAAAGCAAAAATGAACTATTGGGACCTCATGAAGATACAAACCTTCTGCACTGCAAAGGAAACAATCAACAAAACTAAAAGGCAACCAACGGAATGGGAAAAGATATTTGCAAATGACATATCGGACAAAGGGCTAGTATCCAAAATCTATAAAGAGCTCACCAAACTCCAAATCCGAAAAACAAATAATCCAGTGAAGAAATGGGCACAAAACATGAGTAGACACTTCTCTAAAGACGACATCCAGATGGCCAACAGGCACATGAAACGATGCTCAACATCACTCCTCATCAGGGGAATACAAATCGAAACCACACTCAGATATCACCTCACGCCAGTCAGAGTGGCTAAAATGAACAAATCAGGAGACTATAGATGCTGGAGAGGATGTGGAGAAATGGGAACCCTCTTACACTGTTGATGGGAATGCAAACTGGTACAGCCACTCTGGAAAACAGTGTGGAGGTTCCTCAAAAAATTAAAAATAGACCTACCCTATGACCCAGCAATGGCACTGCTAGGAATATACCCAAGGGATACAGGAGTGCTGACGCATAGGGGCACTTGTACCCCAAAGTTTATAGCAGCACTTTCAACAGTAGCCAAATTATGGAAAGAGCCTAAATGTCCATCAACTGACGAATGGATAAAGAAATTGTGGTTTATATACACAATGGAATACTATGTAGCAATGAGAAAGAATGAAATATGGCCTTTTGTAGCAACGTGGATGGAACTGGAGAGTGTTATGCTAAGTGAAATAAGTCATAGAGAGAAAGACCGATACCATATGTTTTCACTCTTATGTGGATCCTGAGAAACTTAACAGAAGTCCATGGGGGAGGGAAAGAAAAAAAAAAGAGGTTAGAAAGGGAGACAGCCAAAGTATAAGAGACTCTTAAAAACTAAGAACAAACTGAGGGTTGATGGGGGGTGGGAGGGAGGGGAGGGTGGGTGATGGGTATTGAAGAGGGCACCTGTTGGGATGATCACTGGGTGTTGTATGGAAACCAATTCGACAATACATTTAATATTTTAAAAAATATAAGTAATTAAATAAATAAATAAATAAATAAAAAACATAGAAACATTAAAGAAAAAGAAAAAGAAACTGACCCTCTTGGCAACCATTAACTTTCCTTATAAATTGAGGAATTTAACCACTCAGTGTAGTGACATAGATATAATTTACAATCACAAAGTAATTTTCCCAAATACTAGCGCTGTGCCCTCTCCAAAAACCCTACAACATTTGCACGTATGAAAATGTCCTGGCCTAGACAATAAAACGTCTAAAAGAGCATGAGATTTACTTTTCAGTTCAACCTTGCCCTCATTATTACTATCTACAAACAGGTTAGCGGCGAACTCCTCCAGAGTTTAATTGCAAAAGCTTCCCACTTTTCTAAGGGGCCTGATAAATTTTACAATCTTGTGGAGAAAACAGTGATAAAAAAACTCACCACATTTTTTATGCACAGGTGATCCTGTGCAGGGACACAGGGACACAGTATATATCTACTTACAAGGTATTTTAAATTAATCTCCAAAAGTTACCCTTTCAAAATATTTCAGTGATCAAGAAGACACATTATGTAGGGATAATTTAGGAGTTTCTTGCCGTAGAGGGGGAAAACAGTGACTAACAGGACATAAAACAAGTTTTGCTGGAGGTACTTGGCAGACATGTACATTACAGGTAATTGTGGGCAGTAGACATATTAGATGAGATGATGATAATTGGTAGGGCAAAACTGGAGCAGCAGAGGCATCCCAGGGAAACAGAGGAAGCATATCCTCTCAGAGTGCTTTCAAGTCCTGTGTGGAGCCCTGATGGATTTGAATCCAAGCTGTGTCACTTACTAGCTATGTACTAAACAATTAATTTACCCACTGTATGCTTTAGTTGTGTCATCTGTAAAATAGAGACAATGATAGTCCCCATTTCTTAGAATTCTAGTGAAAAACAAATTCACTCCAGTATGTGTTTAGCAAAGTTCCTGATTCAATGAGTAACAGTTATGCTTTTCTTAGAAGCAGCACTAAGAAAGAGCATCCAGATGGGCAACCAAAGAGATAGATTACTTGCCCCTCAATTTTGTCCGGGTATGTATCTGATGATTATTTCATTGCCACCCAACTGCTGCGCAATGGCCTTTTAGAGATTATTTCACATCTGTGTGAAATACTTCGTGTGAAAATTCAAGCAGAGGGCTGACCTCCCTTAAAGGAGGATTAACTGGTAAAGGACTGCCAAGCACTAGAACACTTGAAGAGTTCCAAAAATGTTGCTTGCTAATTCTCCTCATCCTGAGAAAGGCCAGCTGATGACAATTCTAGGCTTAAGTGTCTCATGTCATCTAAATACTCAATCCAAAGTTGTTGTGAAATTTCCAGTGTGCAAGTGGCCGGAGGGCACACTGAGAACACATTTGTAGAAGAGCAGCACATTCCACACCTGGCATAAGATTAGGGACTACTTAAGTAAAATGTTACCTCCGGCATTTGGTTTTCAGTTTGGTTTACTTTTTCACATTTTCACATCTGACTCATTAAAAGAGCTTCACACAGCAATCTTCCTGTCACATGTAAGAAGATCATATGGTGAAAGACCATATTATTGAGAAAAATCTGCTACATGCAGACTGTGGAAATAAATTAAATTTTTTGTGTGTTTAGTAAGGTCTGCAGATGACATTACATTCACAATTTTTATTGTATCATAATCCTCTAGGAAAGATACTTAATGGTCCCAAAGGCATCTTCAGCAAAAGTACATGATGAAATCTAAAAGGAAACAGTTTTCATGGAATTATGAATTGCACAGGAGTTCCATCTAGAGATAAATATTCATAAGTCATTAACAAATTCCAGATCAGTTCATGATTATTCATCATTAGAGCACATGTACTCGATTTTATATGAATTATTCATTGGCTTTGTTTATGAACATCTTTAACTGATTAATGGCAAATCTTGACGAATATTCCTGAATCGTTCAAACTGAAGCATAGATCATAATGAATGAAGTCATGCATTGCTTTTCAGGAGTGTGAGATGAATAACCGATACAGAAAGAAATATAAGGAATTGCAATGGTTTTTGCAAATATGTCTGGTTTAGAAATCTGAGGGCTTAACTTTTTATTAGTAACACATTGACAATCAACATCCCACTCTTTAAGCTATGAGTCTTGGCTTCAGAGTCCGAAAAGGTGATATAACACAGTGCCAGGAAACATGCCTCAAGCATTTCAGAGTTTCTCTGTCCCAAATTTCTGAAACCAGGCCTGAACTCTTCAATAGATAGATCATGCATTTAAATAGCTCCCTCAAATATAGCACTTAATTCAAATTTACTCAATAATATTCTTTTTCAATTTTTATTTTATTGTGGTAACATTTAACATGAGAACTACCCACTTAGCTTTTAAGTATATACTACAGCATTCATCTTGGATTACTAGAACTTTAAAACAATTTCATTTTTAACTTTTATTTCTATTTTTATTTATTTATTGAAGTATAGTTGACATATATTAATTTTAGGTATAAAACATAATGATTTGACCATTATAAACTTATGATATACTTATCACAAGTGTACTTACCATCTGTTAGCATACAAATTATTACAATATTACTGACTATATTCTTTAGGCTGTACTTTTCATCCCTACAATTTATCTATTTTATAACTGAAAATTTGTACCTCTTAATCCTTTTCACTAATTTAGCTCATCATTACTGGAACTTTATACCCATTGGTGAGCAGCTACCCATTTCCCTTCCCTGCTGCCCCTGGTAACCACCTTTTTGCTCTCTACTTCTAGGAGTTTGACTATTTTAAATACTTCACATAAGTGGAATCAGGCAGTATTTGTCTTTCTGTGGATGTGTTATTTCATTTAACATAATGTACTTAGAGTCCATCTATGTTTTCACATATTATAGGATTTACTTATTTTTTTAAGGCTGAAAAATAGTCTATTGTGTGTGTGTGTGTGTGTGTGTGTGTGTGTGTGTGCACATCTCCTTCATCTAATCTATTCATCTACTGATGGATACTTAGGTTGTTTCCACATCTGGCTATGGCAAATAGTGCTGCAAAACATGACAGCTAATCTCACTTTGAGCTCTTAATTTCAGTTATTTTAAATAAATATCTAGAATTATAATTACTGGATCACATGGTAGTAAAAATTAATTATTTTTATTTTTTTGAGGAAACTCAATACTGTTTTTCTTAGAGGCTTCACCATTTTTGCATTCCCAATAGTGTACAAGGGTTCCCATTTCTTGACAACAGTATTTTTTTTATAATACCCATCCTAACAGATGTTAGGTGATACCTCATTATAGTTCTGATTTACATCTTCCTGATGATTAGTCATGTTGAGCATCTTTTCATAAACCTGTCAGCTACTTGTATATCTTTTGAAGAAAGGTCTATTCAAGTCCTTAGCCCATTTTTAAATAGGTTTGTTAGTTTTTGCTCCTATCAAGTTATAAGAGGTCCTTATATATTTGGGGAGGTAATCTCTTATCAGATATATGGTTTGCAAACATTTTCCTCTATTCTGTGTGTTGCCTTTTCACTTTAATGATTGTTTCCTTTACTGTGGAGAAGTTTTTTGTTTGATTGGAAGATTTAATATTGTTAAAATGTCTATACTACCCAAAGCAATCTACAGATTGAATGCAATCCCTAACAAAACTCTAATGCCATTTTTTATAGAAGTAGAAAAAATAATTCTAAAATTCATATGGAATAACAAAGGATCTCAAATCACAAAGGATTCTCAAACTTGAAAAGGAAGGATAAAGCTAGAGGCATTGCATTTCCTGATTTCAAAATATACTACAGATACAGCAATAAAACAGTAAGGTAGTGGCATAAACAGACTTTTAGACTAAAAGAACAGAATACAGAGAACGTAGAAATAAATTCAGACATTATACAGTCATCTGATCTTTGACAAGGATGACAAGAACACAATGGGAGAAGAATGGTCTCATCAAAAACTGGCAATAGGAAAAGTGGATATCTTCAGACATAAAGATGAAATTGGACCCTGATCTTACACCATACACAACAATCAACTCAAGAGTGATTACAGACTTAAACTTAACTCCTGAAACTGTAAAGCTTCTAAATGAAAACTCAGGGAAGAAATCTTCCTGCCACGGTCCTTGGCAATGATTTCATAGATATAACATTAAAACCATAGGCAATAAAAGCAAAAACAGACAAATGGGACTACACCAATAATATTCTTGACCACCAAAAATGAACTTATTTTTTCATAAGAATTAAAGTTTCTTGATGAGAAATTATTTTAAAGCCAGTCAATAAAGCACAATGAAAATGGAGTAAAAGAATAAGGCCATATTTCTGCCTGTGTTAAAACTTAGAGTCTTGGTATGCATTTGTGCCTTTCCATGAATCAATTTTCATACATATTTTTCTTTTTTTAATGTTTAGTTTTGGAGACAGAGAGATAAAGTGTGTGAACGGGGGAGAGGCAGAGAGAGAGAGGGTGACACAGAATCTAAAACAGGCTCCAGGCTCTGAGCTGTCAGCACAAAGCCTGACATGGGGCTCAAACTCACAAACCGTGATATCATGACCTGAGCCAAAGTCAGATGTTTAACCGGCTGAGCCATCCAGGTGCCCCGTATACATTTCTCTTATTTCTGTATTTTAACCTGATTTGCAGTAATCCAAGATATTTATACTATAATAAAATCCCATGATGAAACTGGAAAATCATGCTCTCATATTATTAATTAGAATGACACTTAAAGACTAAATACAAAAATGATTTTGTGACACATGCTCCAGTCATGTTTATTACTAAGTTATTGTTTGAATGATCCACTGAGTCATGGCAAGTCACAGAATGAAGTTAGATCCTTTGTGAAATCTGGATAAAGGGGAAAAACTGTATTATAAAATGCAGTAGGTAGTAACACCAAGTGAAAATGTGAAACAGGGAATCTAAGAGGAGCATTTTATTGAAGTTAGATATTTTACTGTTCTTTTCTTTTTAATTTTTTATGTTTACTTATTTTGAGAAAGAGAAAGAGAAAGCACACAGGGGAGGGGCAGAGAAAGAGTGAGAGAAAGAAACCCAAATAGGTTCCATGCTCTCAGTGCAGAGGCCAACATGGGGCTTGATCTCATCAACTGCAAAATCATGACTCGAGTCAAAATCAAGGGACAGATGCTTAACCGACTAAGCCACCCAGGCACCCTAGATAAATTCGTGTTCACAATTTTTACATTCTGAAAAGTAAGTACAAGGGAGATAAATTACGGGACCTAAGGAATAAAGTTGCCCTTGTATTCATGGCTCATCTCTCCCAAAATTTTTACAGATGCCTTGAACCTGGTAAACATTTTTGACAATTTTTGAAATATAAGCATATTCTGCATAGGACAATTTAAACTGCCATGTCATATCTTTTGGTATTAATTGCATTAGGTTAGTGATTCTTTTTTTTTTTTCAATGTTTATTTATTTTGGGGGCAGAGAGAGACTGAGCATGAACGGGGGAGGGGCAGAGAGAGAGGGAGACACAGAATCGGAAACAGGCTCCAGGCTCTGAGCCATCAGCCCAGAGCCTGACGCAGGGCTCGAACTCACAGACCGCGAGGTTAGTGATTCTTAATCAGGTTATACATTTCAATCATCTGTATGGATTTGAACACATATATACTTTGAATAAGATTTTTTTAAGGGATAGAAGCTCTATATGGAAAGGACAATATGCTCCATAGATGATTATGACATCTTAGAGAAGCATTCAATGTGGTTATACTGATTTGGTAGATAGTACTCTCCCACTCTTAGTGTGGATTTTGGCATGTGACTTGCTCTGGCCAATGAAACACTGGCAAGAATTTTATAAACACAGGCTTAAAAAGTACTTGCAAGCTTTCATCTGTGTCCTTGAATCTCTGCCACCACTATGAGAATATGCACATTCTAGACAATTAAAGATACATGGAGCAAAGAGGAGTGTCTCAGTTTTCCCATAGCCAGCTACATCAGCCTGCAGCTAGGCAATGCCAAGACTGAAGAGTAAGCTCAGTCAAAAGGAGCAGAATTGCCCAGGCAAAGCCCTGTTTGAGTCACTTAACTGCAGCCTCATAAGCCAAAAATGCTTGCTGTTTTAAGCCATTACATTTTCAGGAGTTCCTTCCCCCCATCTCAGGAGTTTTGTTATGTAGCATTAGTGCAAAAAAAAAAAAAAAAAAAAAAAAGGGAGCTGATACACCATATTAAGTAATAAATTATTTAGATTTGATTTCAATTAAAGTTCCAATTACAATTCTTTGGAAAAGTCAAAAGTAGTGTAAGAGAATTATGAAAAATATAGTTGAATAGATGAAATAGCTTATTTAGTGAGAGGTAAATAATATTTTAAAGTTAGCAATTTTGGTCATTTGAACTACCCTATATGATAAATACATGATATATATGGTAAATATTTTAATCTCTTATGTTTCCCTCATAAATGCCATAATTATATCCCAACTCTAATAAAATCACTTTAAAAAATTAGTAAATATTAATGGATTAAGTTATATGTAATTTAAAAATTACCTTATTCATTGATTTGATACGTTTTTAAGAAGAACATTTTGCCACTGGGTGTTGTTTGTAAGTGACGAATCACTTTACTCTTGAAACCAATATTGCACTGTAAGTTAGCTAACTAGAATTTAAATAAAAATTTGAAAAGAAAAAATATATTAAAAAGAATAACATTTTGCTGTTCTGCTGTCTATAAATATATATGAATTATGATAAATACTGTATGTTATATACATATATAGTGTAAAATACATAAAACACCACCTCTCAAATGTAAACAATTTTAATATTACAGAACACATTCTTTATTTTACAACATGCTAATTGATCACAACTGTTTTCTAATTTTTTAAAACTCATGTTACTAATCCATTTGATATAATTATATATTCCTTTTATCAGGAGCATTTTAATGACTGATACATTATCATGTATATAAGAAGATATGTATGTAGAGATGCATTATATATAAATACATTATATGCAGAGAGAAAATATACTGTCATGTATGCATTATTATGTATATAGAAAAGAAAAGATCCAAAACATTCCAAATACATTCCATATTTAGATTAGAAGGTAAAATGAGGAATAGCAACCAGCAAACTCTGAAGTAAAAGAGAAAAGTACAAGAAAAAGAAAATCAGAAAAGATGTCCTTTAAGGTAGAGAAGTCAATGATGCAAAAAGAGGGAATGGTCAATCATGTCAATCATGAGGGAAAGTCATTAACCTTCATGGGAGCCACACCCAAAAGAAGGTGGTAATTACTTCTCCACTTTGGAAAACAGAATATAGAAGACATGACAGGAGATGACGAGAAGGTGAAACACTATGGAACATAAAAAAACCTGCCATAGATAAGTGCCTGTCTCCAATATATCAACCAATTATCTAACGTCTTGGCCTAGGTAAAGTGGCGTTGTTGAAGAACGGGTACTGAGTGGTTAGTTGGCAGTCACGTAGAGATTTTAAATGTTGTGGGATTCTAGAAATCCAGGATGAATGCAAACAGTGGAATGTGTAGTCAATATCAAAGAAAAAACAAAAAAAGACCTTGCAGATAAGTATCATAAATCTTAATCTGTCTTCCAACTTAAAGATGCTAGGTGCCTATATAATGTGTCAAGCTATAGTCATGGAAATCAGGGGAGAGATGATGGTGTGACTGAATAAGATCTTGAAAATTTGCTCAAAAGTTTTTTTTTTTTTAATAAAAGTTAAAATGGAATCTAACCTACTTCTACATTTTCTTTCCTTGCACAGCAAAAGCCAATATAATTTGAATTCAGTGAGCTAGCCATGCCCTTCTTTTTTTCCTTTGGAACTACCACAAAACACAAGAGTTCTAATTCTAGTAACTAAGAGTGTGGAGGAAGTGGAGTATTTCGTGGGGAATATATGTGGCAGCAGGGGAAGACAGATGATGGAAGTGAAAAGAACATGCTTTACAAAGAGTAGAGAATTCAAGTACAGTTAGCTAGAATGTACTTTTCTATAGGAATTTTGAACTCCGTGCTTGAAATATGATTTCCTGAATTTTTTATTTCAAGTCTTTCCAATATACCACTCACTTGTATATACCACTTTATCAAGAGTGCTATCTGAAAGCTCTTGTATTTAAGGGCTTAAGTGATCTCAACTTTTTCTCATGGCAAAGTAAAATTTAAAAAAAAAAAAGGAAAAGAGAAAAATAGAAAAATTTGTTTTTTAACCAAGTTTGAACAATATTAAAGAATTTACTAAAATGTCAGTTGTCTTTCAGTAACTATCCCAAGCTCATCTACAGTACTGCAGTATTGCTGGGAGATTCTGGGAATACTGCTCAGTGTTAGCAGGTAAAAAAAAAAAATAACTGAAACATCAAATAGCGACAAAACTCTCTTACATCAAAGAGAAGGTCATTTTGCCATCAATGCAAATAAACAGAGAGATCATGATGTCCTAGTGCAAACTTTCAGTATCTCAGAATATTTAAGCTGTTTCCTTCTTTTTTTTTGTCAGTTTAATACAGGTTTTTAAATAAAAAAATAATAAGACAAGCTGCTACCTTCATTACATTTAGACTGAGGCAATTCAAATATTAAGAGTCTGATTTACCTGATGGCATCATTCTCCTACTGTTTTATTTCATTTCAGGATCGTGTCCTTAGGGCCAGACATTTTAGACACCAACTATCACAAACTGCATCAGGAAGGTTAAGAGACAGCAGGAAAACAAAAGAGTCGCATGAAGTGTAAAAACAAATTGTGGCAGGGCAATTATACCCAAGTCATCAGGTTCATGGTCAGAAAACCACTTATTTGGCACATAATTGCTTATTCAATAGACAACATATTAAAGTAGGTGGATAGGTAAAAAACTGTTAACTGTCTCTCAGAGAAAATGATGATGGAATTTAGGAAAATAACACTTAAGTTTTCTTAATTATGATTTTTTTAAATGTTCATTTCAGGATTAGTAAATAACAATGTTTAAAATAACTGTATTTGTGAGCATAGTACCTACTCAGAGATTAATGCAAGTCATTTAAATGGCAAAGTTGAGTTATCACATATTAGCTTGTCCCATTTTAAGGAAGTCTATTGATTCAATACATATGGAAGTTTCTAAATTGGCTGGGCTGATATCACGTTGCTCATGATATAGAGAAATACTCACAAGTTCCCATGTTGCTATGAATCTTTGCTTGAATCCATTGGGGTCATACCCATACATGATCTTCATGTTTTACTTAACTTCACTTTCAGGATTACTAGGATTTCTTGCAACCTACTCTCTTTTAAGTAATTGTCTTGTTCAAATCTTTTATAAGAAAGAGAACCATATCTGAAACTGAGTTAGAGTCCAGGATCAGGGTGAGAGCTATAATGTTCATGGGAATCAAGAATACTGGCTTAAATTCTACAGATTTTTATAGATCTGGATGATATAAAAGTCTACATTTTGGGGAAAGTTATGATTTATTGAATTTTTCACGTAATTGGATAGAGATTCTTGAAAATAACTTACAGAAAAAAAAATTGAGGCAAAATAATGTAACCTGTCTTTAAATAGCTATAGAAAGCTCTTAGAAAACAAAACCAAAACCCCATAAAGTTGTTGAAGAGAAGGGAAGTTAAATTATTACTTTTATAAATATTGTATATGCAGATTGTGATTTTTAAAGACTTGAAAAATATGTTATTTAAAACTATGGATCCTTCCAGTTCTATCACTTGTAAGTCAGGTACCTTTGGAAAGTTACCTGGTTCTTTTCTTCATCTATAATGTGGAGAAAAGATTAGTCTTTAAATCAAGTTGTACAAATGAAAACTATATGTAAATTTCTTAGCACAGTACATAGGATAAATAAACAACTACAAAGAGCTGTTTTACGCTAACAGGGTCAAAAAAGCTTATGTGCATGTATTATCAATGATATACAAACAATATGGGAGGCTTATGAATAGGAGTGATTGGATCTGTTAACATACTTATTATAACATTATACTTATTACAACTATAAATTATTATAATGTTGTCAACATTTTTTACCAATTTTATTTGTTGTTGTTGTTTTCCAGTCAGAGAAAGTGGTATTTTAACCAATACTGGAGGTGAGTGAGTTCATACATGTCTGGGGGAAAAAGTTGCCTAGGGAGGAGAAACAATTTGAGCTAAGACTACAAATTGGAGCATTCTGGATTTATTCCAGGAACAGCAAGAAGGTAACTGTTGCTACAACAAGTAAAAGAGGAGATTAGCAGGACATGAAAGGAGTTAGGGAGCACCAGATCACTTATTAAGGAAAATGCTCTACTTTGAGGAAAGTATCTTTCTTCATTATGACTTAACCTGGATAGTGGTGAGTGATGGCACTATAAGATATCAACATATATATGAAAAAATTTAAGCAAAATATATTAAATCACAAATTCTACACCAGTGTGGGGTCTTCTAATAAAGATCAATCACATAATGACTATATTATCCTGTTATATTTTCAAACTATTCTACTACAGACCATATAGAGTCTAAAAGATTTTCATCTAAACAATTACCAGAATAATATGAAAAATAAGGAAAATTTTAGGATCTTAACTTCAAGGCAAATATGATGAATATATTATTTTTAAAATGAGCAACAATTTCTATATAAACTTTATTTAAATTACACCATGGTGATATAACTGTCTACTATCAAAAAGTAAGAGTCAAATAATAATTAGAAATGTCTTTTCTTCTTTCTACTGCTATAGCACCATGGACAGTGACTCACCAACACCAATTGTTAGGCCATCTGTTGGTTAATCTGGAAATTTCATAAATACCACCAGTTTTATAAACAAGGGTCAACTACACAACAAGGCTCTGAAGCAATAATTAAAATTAGATATTTGATTTAGTTTCAATTCTTCTAGGAAAAGCATAGTATAACGGAAAGGAAAATACATGAGGAATCAAATCAAGTGTTTTACATACAGCTTTAAATAAAGCTCTTCAAAATATAGATAGCTAGCCTATCTTTGGTAAATCAATTAACATTTCTTTTTTTTCCCCCCCAATTAACATTTCTGGAGTTCAATGTGTTCTTTGTAAAATGGTGAGGTAGAAAGAAAATGTGGAAAAGTTACCTAAGGACCTCTCCTGCTCTAAATTTTAGTAGTATTATCTAAAACTAGTCTGACAAATTTAGACAAATGAAATCCTAACTTATATACCTATACCATTGATAGAGACTCTCAATTCTTTCAAATCCACTCAGAAAGATTGTCTTATGTAAATAAGTTCTTCAGTGTATGAAATACTCAAGCATCAACTATAATGCAGGTAAGAGAAGAACCAAATAAAAATAACTTGGCAATACAGAAATTCAATATTGCATGTAAAAGGAAGTTCAGAGAGAGAATGATTAGTTGAGTGGATAAATTACAACATAATGATTTATTCTTGTACACTGGCACTACTCAAGTTCCCAAAATGACTGCCAAATTTTCAACTCTCATGAAAGAATCCAGAAGGGAAGACTGTTATTTTGTTTCTGCTTTTCCTTGTTATTAGTGAGAATAATAGTCTTTTCCAGAATCCCCCTTGTAGTTTTTCCCTCATGTCTGTAAAGCCAGAATTCAATCACATGCTTATACTTAACACCAGTCATTGGTATAAGTTTGAAAAGCCAATGGCATGAAAACTGAATTACAATCATTGGCTTAGCTGATCAAAATTAGCTACTGGTATGTACATTTTAAAAATATATGACCTTCTCTTTAGTATATGGCTTTCCAATAACTGAGTAGAACTGGGGTTCTCTCAACAACAACAACAACAAATGAGAAATGGCTGTCAGGTCTGCCTTATTTAACTTAAAAAGAAACGTAGGTTCTATCCAGTTGCGTACTCTTCTCTCTATGCAAGCTGGCACTGACAGACATGCATCTGCTTTGCAACAAGGTATCATTTAGGAAACTAACCTTCTCCTTAATAGGAAGACTTCAGCCCTGGCTTTTCAAACTCTTTGTTGTTTTATCAGTTATGAGCATCACTGTTACATGATATAATTAACAAATATTAATTAATATCTTATTAGTGCAGTGCTTGTAACTCTAGTTCAACTGATAGTGTATTGAAAATGAGTATCCCTGCACATTTACCCCATTAAATTTATCCAAATGCCTATATTCAACCTTGACATTTCCTATCACTATCATCTGCAAATAGATGCTAAACTATATACAAAATTAGCTATAAGTTATCTTTTACAAGGTGTAATGTAACATTATCTTACTTGAAAACAGGTCTTCTCTTAAAAATTCCATCTTATCATTTTTCTCCAATCCTAATATACCCTTAATATCTACATTTTAATTTTTACCCTGTGCTAACAACTCTAAATTCTATTATATAAAGGTGAAATGTAATCTACTTAAAATATTAATATAGTTATTCATTTAAAATCCTCTTCAAATCATCATAAAAGAGTATGCCTTAGTTTTCTTTGCTAGCGAGAACCATTAGCATCTGAATAATATAAAAATTTTCAAGTAACAAAATGTGAAATCACTTTCCAAAGCCCTGAGCCAATAAGGACATATTATGCATTATTATCTTTACTTTGCCAATGACACAATGTGCAGACAGGTCAACAGATTTGCCACACCAAAACAGGAGACTCAGAACGAGGTCATCATGAGTCTAATAACCAACTCTATTCTTAATTCTCTTAGTCACAAAAATATGATTAATGCAGCAAATGCAGGCTTGTTACCTGATTATTATCCCCTCTGGGTATGACATAATTCTGTCTGTCTCTTTACAAATATATTCCATGTGTGATGCTGATCCAGTGCTCTGCAAAACACACCAGGAAGACATTAAAGTCTCTGCTTGAAAGAAAAAAAAAATCATCAGACTCATGCAAGCCCTGAAAATAGAGATTTATATTTTTGAATGCCATATGCCATTTTAGAGAGGGTTCTGGTTTTTCCACATGTGACATCTTAATTGTCCCGTGAGGAAGATGAGAAATAGGAAAGTACTTATTAGCTGATCCTTCAAAAGGTAACAGCTCTTGCATTAAAATGGACTACTCAAGTATTAATTTTCTGATGATACATTTGGGTTTATTTAGCTGAACACAAATGATATGAAAGATCATATTTAGTCCACAAGAACTGAATGAAGCTTCATCCTTAGTGTCAAAGTCTAAAGTCAAGAGCAACAGTTGAGAATGCTGCTCATAATCGCTCCACCACAGAAAGCATTTAACATGTTACAGTTATGGAAACTGAGGGAAGAGACAAAGTCAGAGGAAATGAAAAATGTCTGAAGACCTTCTTGATCTGTAGGTATGCATTATCCTTTTTTTTATACCACTTTAACACATAATAGTTGCATTTTTGAAAAGCTCAACTGCCCCATGAATAATAAACTTGCCAACAGATAACAGCATCCTTATAAAACTCATTGCTTGAAGACAAGTGATATGCATTGGTGGAATGTTATCACATGGAATCATTTCTCCAAGACTCAAAGACAGGATGTCTTGCTTTGTGAAATCTGCACTTATGGAAGAACTGCCATTAAAACTTTTCTGTATGAAAACAGTCATTTATACGAATCTGGGAAAAAGTACCTCAGTAAAATGATGGAATACAATCATACTTTATAACAAATAAAGCCATTATGATTGCATAATTAATTAGAAATAAATTATTTTCAGGAAAAGTATTTATGAAAAAGTGTAACATGGATGTAAAGTGATTTATGTTTCCACAATGAACTGAAGGCCACAGGCCCACAGCCATTTTAAAAACGCAGTTTGAGTTCAACAAAATCCACCAAAATTTCATAGCAGTTCTTCTTTCAAATTTGGTTTAGCAGATCACTGAGGGGATAGCCTAAGAACATAAAATGGATTTGTTGACATATGCAAGTGGAAAGAAGATCCAAAAAAAAAGAGTAACAATTCAAAATGTAGCAATAAATGAATAATGGGCAAACATAATTCCTATGAACATTGACATAATACACTAGATGAACAATATAATCAATGGGTTTATTTATAGAACATTTTTTCCAAGACTCAAAGTTTTGGATAGAAATTTCTCAAGGTCTGTAAATCAAATGTTGTAATTTTTAAGCATTCTTTTCCTGTAGAAATAGCTTTAAATTAGTTTTGCTTTTGTTTTAAAAATATTTTCTATTTATTTTTTTAAAATGTAGAAGTTATAAATCAATGTGAGAAAGAAAACGTGAATCACCCATAGTCAGTTGATAAAAATGTTTTTTTCCCGATTACCCTGAGAGGAAACTAACAAATACAGTAGGAAAAATGTAATGACATTAAAAACACTTTTTTTGTTTAGGCAAACACTGGTCTGTCAAAATATGTTTCTTTTCAATATTTTCTTGAAGGGTTTTGAAGAGCTTACTGAGTTAATGTAATTTACATGAATTAATTCATGTACTTTACTTCCTCATTTTTTGAAATGCAATGTGAGGTTTCTCTCGCCAAAAAAGATGTAAGAGAATTGATTACGGAAGAAGAAAAGCTGGAACACATATGTATCCAAAGGACAAACTGTGTTAATGTTTTGGTTTTCTAAATTAAAATGCATATAAATTTGTTATGAGATTTTTAATTAAAATTACTACTCCAAAAGGAAAAGAAACAGAATAAATGAGCATCATTAGGAGATAAACTTCAAAATAACTGAAAAGTAGGGGCGCCTGGGTGGCGCAGTCGGTTAAGCGTCCGACTTCAGCCAGGTCACGATCTCACGGTCCCTGAGTTCGAGCCCCACGTCAGGCTCTGGGCTGATGGCTCAGAGCCTGGAGCCTGTTTCCGATTCTGTGTCTCCCTCTCTCTCTGCCCCTCCCCCGTTCATGCTCTGTCTCTCTCTGTCCCAAAAATAAATAAACGTTGGGAAAAAAAAATTTTTTTTTAAAAAGTAACTGAAAAGTAAAGAATTGTTGACCCTTTAATGTAAAATGGTATTTACTTGAGCTTATCAGATGTATTATACAAAGAAAACATTAAAAAACATTTATGCATTTGTTTTCAAATATTTGTAATTTAAAAAATATTTTTCATGTCATAACTGTATAAGATGCAGCTACAACATTTATATAAATCTATGTATTTTTATGTGTATAGCAAAGCCACAATCTGTCACTTTATACCTTAATTAAAATGGAGTAAAGCACTGAAATGTTAATTCATAATAATAATTACTAGCTATTGGGCATATTCTATGATAGACTATACCAGGCACTCCACATACAGTTGACGTCATGACAACCCAAAGATGGAGATAATAAAAGAGGAATTTAGAGCTCAGAGAGGTAAAGTGATACCTCAAAGTCACTCACATAATTAATAAGTAACAAACCCAAGATTGAACCCAAAGCTGTTGGACTCAATTTTCAACTCTCAATAATAGTTACAAATTACCTTGCCAGCTAATATCCTTGCCAGGCAGTGAAAATGCTTATGAAAGAAAAAAATATACCAGAAATCTGTTTTATATGTTTTCTTTAAATTTCATTCAAAATATTTTGTTGGACATAACTGAAACCACATTCTCAAACTACTGATGGAGATTTTATATAGGAGAATCCACTATAGAGAGCTAGCATTTCTATCATTTATTACTTATATGTTACTTCCTTCCCAAATGAGTTGAAGCATTTCAAGAACTGACAATGCTAAAATGTTTATAATACCTTCTAACATCTTGAATGACGTGGCAGAATAAAGAATGGTTGACCTTGGCATTTCCTTTCTTAAAAACTAACAAATTAAATTTGAGGCATCAGGGTTGTGTGTCTTCTGGAAGCAAACCGATCCAAAAGTACCAGGGAAAAATTCAAAGCTCAAAAATATCTCAAAAAATGGTAACAAAAATTCCAACCGGGTAGTGTAGACTCTGTAACAGAACTACTGACAAATTGCCAGTTTTCAAACTGAATGTATTTCTGACTTAGCACTTTTAATCCTAACCCACTCCCAGATTTTCCCCAAACATATATAAATACAAGCTCTTTCTCAGACTCTTAGAAAACCAAAACGAACATATAATTTATATTTCTTAAGTAAAATCTTAGATGTGGAGACAAACATGTCTTAGACAATGTAGTCAAATAATTAAGAAAAATTAACCACACTGTCCCAGAAAAACAAAATAGTTCATACTTTTTGAGTTAGAATTGTCTGAGTCAGAAATAAGTGGAATGAAGTCAGAATGGCATATATCTATGACACTATAAGAAGGTAAACTAAAAATGTAAAAATCATAAAATGATGAAATTTTCAATTCCAAGATTAAATAAAACTCAAGACACAGAAAAATAACTACACTAGTGTTTGGTTGTTTGCATCAAAGAATTCAAAGAGAGCATACTTTTATTTTACATTCCTTCCTTCTTTCCTTCCTTCCTCCCATCCTTCCTTCCTTTCATCCTCCCATCCTCCTCTCGGAGAGAAAGAGTGCATGCACACATGTGAGTGAGTGGTGGAGAGGCGGAGAGAGAGAACCTCAAGCTGGCTCCACACCCGGCTCACAGGCCCACACGGGGCTCAATCTCACAACCCTGAGATTATGACCTGAACCAAAATCAAGAGTCGACTGCTTAACTGACTGAGCCACCCAGGTGCCCCAAAGAGAGCATACTTTTAATGAAATCAAATATTAAATATGAAATGACAAAAGTACAAAATTGCATGAATAGGAAGACTACAGACTTAGAAGAACAAAATCATGAATTAAGCAACAGTGTTACAAAAGCAGTGAGTTTGAAACACGGAAGAGAGTAAATATGGGTGAAATAAATCAATGGCATAGAGAAAGGGCAGAAGAAATTACTGTGAAGGATGCCTGGGTAGCTCCGTCGGCTGTGTCCCAATCTTGATTTTGGCTCAGGTCATGACATCATAGTTGTACGATTGAGCCCCATGTTGGGGCAGCACGAGGGGAGGAGGTGCTGAGATTCTCTTTCTCGCTGCCCCTCTACCCTGCTCATGTACTCTCTCCTAAAGACAAGAAATTACTGTGAAAACCAAATACAGGAAAAAGATTCAGACAACTAAAAAGAACAGCAGATAAGGTAAATAAAGATGATCAAACATCACTATAATTTGTGTCTATTTCAACACATGGAATAGAAAAAAATATTAAAGGACAATAATGGAAGAAAATGAAGGAAAAATTAAATTACTTTATTAAAAATTCATACCATATTACTAAAATCTTTATTGGATTATTTTGGGAAAAAATGCATATTAAGACATACCCTGGTTAAATACTTTATTTTTGAGATGACTTTTCAGGGCACCATGTACAAAACTACAGTGGAGAGACATTAGGAAGGGGGATGAGAAAATGAGACGAGCCTCAGATCTTTCACATCAGTAACCAATATAGTAACAAACTACTTGAATACCAAATACTAAGAAAAAAAAAAAACCCTAATTAAGACAACTAAAAAGAATAAAGCAGATAATAACAGATGGTAATCTCCTCCAGAAACACCCTCACAGACACACCCAGAAATAATGTTTAATCTGGGTAGCCTTGGGTGCAATCAAATTGACATAAAATTAGACATCACAATACCTGTGTTGAAAATAGCTAAGATAAAGGATAAAATATTTTAGTTTCTCTTTTTAAAATACTTTCATTGATCCAATAATAAGGATAACACAAAGACCCTGAGAGTGAAGTGAGAATAGCATGATTGGCATGGGCACAGTGTCATTCTTTTAGTCACTGTAGTAACCCAGTTTTCTCCATCAATATAATCTGCAGCAGAGATTATATAACTGTAAATAACTCTATTTTTTAATGTTATTCTTATCTGTAACTCCCAGCTATAAACTGCAAGTCATTAAGATTTTTAGCCACCTAACCTAAGGGGTAGCACAGTGATAGTTAAATTACATGGTGATATGTTGGAGAAAACTTGAAGTCCCTGACATTTTCATCTATTCTGTCATTAATAATTTTCTACTACAGTGGGATATATATGATGCGGCAAATGTAGTAAATGTTCTCTTGCTGACTAGTTAGGGAGCAATGTAGCGTGTTTAAATGGGTTTGCAAAGGTAATTGTTTTCCTACTATTTTTCTGTCTTTTCATTTTAGAGTGGCGTTAGGGGCATTGTAATTAACTGAATTTTTTGCAGTGTTTTTGCATGTTTTTGTCTTCATCCTAGCACTTAGTGAAAAATTATATTGAAGATACATGCTTAACTCTCAGTTTTCCTCAATAACACACTCCTCCAGGACTGGGAGTGTGACTTTCATATTTACAACCTTCAGTTTTTCTGACAGTTCCCCATTTAAAAGACACGTGTGTGCTGAACTCGACTGCTTCCACACTAGGAGTGTTGTTTTCATGCCTACTCTAACCTTGATTAGCTCTCTGCTCAAGCACAATATTACATATCATATAAATTCATGCTTCAGATTTAATGTGTGTTTTTACTTATAGGAGATGGAAGTGGAGAATCACCATTATTTTTTTTTTAATTTTTTCATGTTGATTTTTGAGAGAAAGAGAGAGAGAGAGAGCAAAGGAGGGGCAGAGAGAGAGGGAGACACAGAATCTGAAGAAGGCTCCAGGCTCTGAGCTGTCAGCACAGAGCCCGACGCAGGGCTTGAACTCACAGACGACGAGATAATGACCTGAGCCAAAGTCAG
Organism: Felis catus; assembly: GCF_018350175.1. NCBI lineage: Eukaryota > Metazoa > Chordata > Mammalia > Carnivora > Felidae > Felis > Felis catus. The sequence continues at coordinate 108,078,005 of NC_058369.1, forward strand.
TCGCTTAACCAACTGAGCCACCCAGGCATTCCATAATTACATTTTTTTTTTTCCTTTTTTTTTTTTTTTGAGAGAGAGACAGAGGGCACAAGTGAGTGAGGGGCAGAGAGAGAGAGAGAGAGAGAGAGAGAGAGAGAAAGAAAGAAAGAGAGTGAGTGTGTCCTGGAAGGGATGGAGAGAGAGAGAGAGAGAGAGAGAGAGAGAGAGAAGCAGTGCTCACCCAAAGTGGGGCTCAAACTCATGAACTGTGAGATCATGACCTGAACCCAAGCCAGATGCTTAACACAATGAGCTACCCAGGCACCCAAGAATCAATGGTATTATTGAGAAAAGTTGACAAAAGTATTGTGATTTAGTCTGATTAGTGGAAAATAAATTCCCTCCTTAACTGCCTAATTCTTCATTTGCTTTCTGTGTCTAGACCTAGCTAAATTACATATAAATGAGATGGACAGTCATGGTAACATTAAAGACATGGGGTTTTGTGTTTGTTTCTTCAGGGGAAATTACTGACATTCAGAATTGGCTGCAATGTAAACAACAGTAGAGAAGCAATTACTATTAAATTAATTACTCCTGAAAAAAAAATCAAACAGGAGACCCTCAAATATTATTGATGGAGGCTGCTAATTTTGATATTCCCCCAGGAACTTTCACCAAATAAGATGTGTTCAATATGTCTTCAATTTGTATATATCACAACAGCAGTGAAAGCTATTACAAACCTAAGACACCTCCAAAAACAAATCAATGAAATGGAGGCCTCAAACAAATGTGTATAGATCTTGTTACAGTAATACATTTAACTGGATGTGCTTTCAAGTGTCTCATTAGCTATCCATTTAGAGTAAGACACTCTCTTCGCTTCCCCGCCCCACCAGAGAGGTTCACCTGCATGTTCTCTGGTGACAGAATGTCATAATCAAATTTGCAGGGATGCACAGTTCTTTATCTACACTGCCAAAAAGGAATGATTTCTGAAAATGCAAGAAACCATTCAAGTAAGACTTCAGAGTTATGGGTTTTCCCGTGGAAACTTTTAATATTAAATATCAGTCTCCCGATATTTTTTTTAACATAATATAAACATTATCTGATAGAGCCCTGTTTCTTTTATATAATAATCACCATGCTTTAACAATAAAAAAATCATAATTTACAACGGTGCTGCAGGGAAAATTGTATGCACTCCAGGTATTTTCAAGGGATATTCTCAGTGTTTTTGTTTTTGTTTTTTAAACATGAAAAGTGGTGCTCCTCAAAGAAGCAAAATAGAGTAGTAATTACCAGACCAGATGCTCTCACATGAAAGTTAAAGATGGCACAGTGATTACGTTTCATCAGTATAAGAGTATGGATGAACATCCAAATTAGATGAGAAGGGGCAGGGTTCTTTTATTTCAAGTGGAATTATGGAATGAAGAGACATTATTGTTGTTATACTGACAACATTTTTCTTCAGAATATGTGTTCTTTGAAGACATATTTGTCTCTGTGATTCAGATAACATTTTGTTCTTAACTCTGCAGCTCCACATAAAGCAATGTTGAGTTAAATTAAGATTATTTTAAAAATACACAAATAGGGGCACCTGGGTGGCTCAGCCGGTTGAGCAGCCGACTTAGGCTCAGGTCATGATCTTACAGTTTGTGAGCTCGAGCCCCGAATAGGGCTCTGAGCTGTCAGCACAGGCCTGGAGCCTGCTTTGGAATCTGTGTCTCCCTCTCTCTGCCCCTTCCCCGCTCACACTCTGGCTCTCTCTCAAAAATAAACATTAAGAAAAATACAAAAATAGAATAAATACACCAAGAGAATAAGAAGAATATCATGTTGTATTCAATGTAATAATGGTCTATTTCTGGTCCTATTATGCATATTTGCAAAATACTTTTCTTTATCTTACAATCTCTCTTTACAAAATTTGTAGTGTGGTTATCTCTCTAGGCAGCTATATCCAAATATGTTTGTAGCTTAGGTCTCACTAGATTATTCTTTGCCCCCAAATGAATACTGTTTCAGAAAATTTGCTCTAGGTAATTCTTTACTAGACTTTTTAGTCTTAATAAATGGGCCTACCATTATCCTATTTACCTAAATGAGCATGTTAGGAGAAATTCTAAATTCTTTTCTAATTCAACTTATCCTCCACAATCCAGCTGACCATTTTAACTCCTAAATATTCACTGAGGCACAAAATAATAAAGTGGACCTAAAACAGGGGCTCTGGATTGCCTGGTTAAAAATTTATCTCCAATTTTTAGTACCTCCACAATCTTTAACAAGTTCCTCAAACTGTTAAAGGATTAATTTTCTCTTTTTTTCAAGTGCAGAGAAAAATAGGTCTAAACTTACAGAGCTATCATAAGGATTATGCAATATAATTTATGTAATAGACTTTCCACTGTACTTGTCAAATAGTAAGTGCTCAAAACTGTTACCTGTAATTATCATCATCAGTAACAGCATCACCATCCTCATCAGCACCATCATCATTATCATAATCATCATTTTGAATCTATTCTTACGTCTTTATTCACACTTCCTCTGACTTAATCAGATTCACAGCTCATGACCTTTCACTGATATGATACATCCCTAACTGGTCTTCCTGTTTTCAAACTTATCACTCTTTGAAAAGTAGTTATTTTTAAATAAAAACTGATGATGTTTCTCTCCTGCTTAAAATATATCTGCAGCAAAATACATCTCTGTAGTTGAATATATAAATATATAACTTTAGGTCATTTGCCTCACCTAACTCATTAAACAGAATCCATTTACCGGGGGCGCCTGGGTGGCTCAGTCGTTTAAGCATCCGACTTCGGCTCAAGTCGTGTTCTCATATTTGTGGGTTTGAGCCCTGCATGGGCTCTGTGGTGACAGCTCAGAGCCCAGAGCCTGCTATGAATTCTGTGCCTCCCTCTCTCTCTCTCTCTACCCCTCCCCTGCTCATGCTCTGTCTCTCAAAAATGAATACATGTTAAGAAAGAAAGAAAGAGAGAGAGAGAGAGAGAGAGAGAGAGAGAGAGAGAGAAAGAAAGAAAGAAAGAAAGAAAGAAAGAAAGAAAGAAAGAAAGAAAGAAAGAAAGAAAGAAAGAAAGAGAAGGAAAGAAAGAAAACTATACTTCAGGTGTTTCAGAAGTTTAAATATTGCTTAACACAAAATTCCATCTGACCACAACCCCATCTTCACCTGGAAAATGCCTGCTGTCTTGTCCCCTGGGAAACTCTGATTCTCCTAGTCTAGATGTGTGCTTCTGTACTTCCGAAGCACCTCATTCATATTGCTCTCACTCAAGTCACTCTCTTGCAGTTATGTGTGCACCTCTCTAAGACGCTTTACTTCATAACTGCGAAGACTATACATTATACATACCTCTGGATCTCCAGTCCCTGAAGTACCTCACACATAGCTGAACCATAAATGGATGGAAAATGAATGCTACCTTTTTTTTTTCAGCATTCCTTTTGTAAATACTTCTTATTGTCCTTAATCTTACTGTCTCCAACACACTCCATCAAATTGTTTAAAAAAACTTATAGAGAGTTTCTCAGCGACTTATACATCCAATCCCAATTCCTCCAACTGCCTGCCACTCACTAATATCCATTAACTTCCAATTTATTTATTCTCCATTTTTTCTTTATCTGGTGCACCTCCATATTACCTTGGATCTTCCAAAGAGAGAGGGGGAAGCACATTTACTCTCAGATCAGACTCAGACTCATCACCTCATCAGTGTTTTTCCCTTGCTTTCCTCACATTTGCTTCAATATACATCTATATTTGAATTTCCATTGCCCACCCATACACAATATTTCCAGCTAAACCTCCTTCTTCCTCTCTTTTCTGAACATGTCTCTCTCACAAACCGAGGTTATTAACTGTTTCTTCAGATTGCAATGCTCGTATCCCCAATACTTGACTGGTAAAAATATTACCGATAGGATGTACAATTCAAACTCACATGCCGCCTGGTAACAACAGCAGCAACAACCACAACTGTTCTATTCCTATGACAATTACATAATGTATCTTTTTTTTTAGAATCCTCATAGGATTTCCGTTTTTCATATATCCTGAATATACCCTATGTTTTTATTAACTTTTTAGCTTAAATGAGCTACATACTTAATGTAGCCTTACCTAAAAAAAAAAAAAGCCAAAAATGTTATTGTGCTTTAGACCAAATTCAACCCTGCATGGTTTTTAATTATGTATTTTATTGAAAACAAAGGAGAAGCAACTTTGCTTAGTACTGCAAAGCTGATGTAAATACTTCAGGTATTATTAGTGTTGTACTCAGAAGGATAGAATGTTTTCTTGCCTTTTCTCTTGGCATTTTGATAATATTTTTCTAATATCTTTCTAATAATGCGATAATCTTATTTTTCTGTTGTTCGTGGTAGTTTTTCATCAAGTGTATCAGAATGAAATTATTTTGCAATCAAGGTATCATTTACTACTCATAAATCGTGACTAAACTTCACATCTGCTTTGCAACTAGATTATTGATTCTATTTAAAAGTATACATTAAAATAGTTGATGGATCTCTAAGACAAGGGTTCATGCTTCAGTGGAATGAAATTAACTTGATGTCATGTATCTACGATATAAAACAAAAGTATCATACATTGTCAGCATATTAGAATGAATGCTCCTGGATTGGGAGTTAGAAAACCTGAGACCATTTGTAAATATGGGATCATCAAGATGAAAACTTTATTAATTACAGAATGTTGTAAAGAGAAGTCTTATACATTATTTGAACCAATTCAAACGTACTGGGCCTTCAAGAAGAAAATCATACTACTTCTTAGTGATGTCACTCAATTTAGTATTTCTAATCTTTTGATACTTGTCAAATATACTTTTTGTTTTCAAAACTCACCTCTGTTCTTTTAAGTCATATATTCCTTGAATACTGATATAACTTTAAATAATGTGATTTGAGAATTTTTTTTTTGAGAAAGTAAAATTATATCTTAAAACAAGGGCTGGGCATCAATATTCTCCAGGTGTAAAAAATTAATTTTCACAGATGTAAACTTACTAAAAATAAATAGTCCGTTTTTCTTTATAAATAACTATTTCTTTCCAAAAAGTATTATAAAGTTACTTGATCACTTTGAGGCCATACCTGCAAACTTGTGTGATAGGTATGTTTTAAAGAAAGTTCACTTTAATCTTTCCTTTTGGCAAATGCAATTTTTTAAGTTTATTTATTTTTAGATAGAGACAGCACAAGTGGGGGAAGGGCAGAGAAAAGAGAGAGAGAAAGAGAGACAGAGAGAGAGAGTGAGAGAATCCCAACCAGGCTCTACAGCACAGGGCCCAATGTGGGGCTCAAACTCACAAACCGCAAGATCATGACCTGAGCTGAAACCAAGAGTTAGATGCTTAAATGACTGAGCCACCCAGGTGCCTCAAATAGAGTTTTCCACATCTACTATAGATAGCATGCATTTATATACCATATGCCAGGCGTATATTAAATGCTGTGTCATTAAATGGCTGAGACCATGAAGTGAGACACAAGCCAAAGGGCATACTCTTTGAAGTGGTTCTTTGGCATGTGGACTACTTTAAGCCAAAGGCAAATGAGACTCTGTAGACTCAAGAGAAAATACTGCCCCTCCCTTAACTACCTAGAAGAATCTAAATTAGGAGTCTTTCTCAGAATTGGAGTTATTAAAAGAAATGTACTGTATCTGAATGACCCATCTGTATGGCAGGCAAACATCTAATAACCAAAGCTCTTTCTCATTGCACTATGACTCAACCTCGTCTCCTTTGAGGGCCTGGGGCTATCGTATTCCTTAGCTCAGGATGGCATATACACCTCATTTTTACCTTTCTACTTTTGAATCTCTCATTTGTGTGCCATTTCCGTATGTATACAAAATTAAATTTTATTTTCTCCTGTCTTGTGTCAATTCAAATCCTAGACCAACGAGAAGCATCTTTGAAGGGGAAAAATTTCCCTCCCCTATATCTTCTATTATACTTTTTATCTAAAGGAACTCTATTATATGGTTCTTTCCTAAAGTGTATTTCCTTTGGAATTTTTAGGAAATTTTCTGGGAACCCTTGAGACCACTCCTCGAGTCAGTCAAACCCATATGTGGAACAACCCATTATTTGTATGGTAAAATTTCAGGGATATTGGTGCAGATCTTCTAAAATCCAAAATAAAAACTAGGGGTGCCTAGGTGGCTCAGTCGGTTAGGTTAAGTATACAACTCTTGATTTTACTTAGGTCATGATCCCCTCCTGGTCATGAGATAGAGCCCCAGGTAGGACTTCAAGCTGCACTTGGAGCCTGCTTAAGATTCTCTTCTCCCTTTTCCTCTGCCCTTGCCTTGCTAGTGCACAACTGCTCTCTCTCTCTTAAAAAAACAATCAAACAAACAAATCTAAACAAGCAGAACTACCCAATTCTCTCAGATAATTCTTCAATTCCCAGTAATAAAGAATGTTTCATTTTGCTTATTTAAGGTTTAGGTCATGTTTAAAAAAATGCATTTTACAGGAGATCCTCTGAAATGTGAAGTCATGCTGGGTTCTGTTACTTTTTGTTCATGTGTATATTATTAGCCAATTTTTATACAAGATTTTCTCTCCACATGAAGCAAACATGTTTTAGAGTTCTCCTCAGGGTAAACTTTGAGTGAGGCTATGTTTGGTAAACACATGGCCTCTGGCCCACTGAGGGATTATTATCCTGGTGGGCCAAGCACAATTAAGGCCATTTCTCACACCTCACTATTTGATTTTGTGAAGATTAATAAAAGGTAACCCCATTTAGAAGTGTTGGAAGGCCAGGATGGGGAGCTCTCAAGCCTAGTAGATCCAGCAGGAAAAGAGGAACCTTGCAAGTACATACTACTCTATTACCTCACCAGGAGGAAGAATGTTTCTCACTCCACCCCCTCCACAGTCTAGCCAATGAGAGATAGTCACAACTCAGCCAATGAATAGCCACTATACTTAGACCTCACTCTCCCAAATTCTCCCTTTTCTTCTATAAAAGAGTGTATCTCTTCTTTGTTTTGCAGACTTGACTATGGTTTTGTTGTACTTTGCTTGTCTCAGATTGCAATTCTTTGCTATTCCTGAATAAACCCATTTTTGCTGGTAAAATAGCTGGCAGTTTTATTTTAATTTTTTTTAAGTTTATTTATTTATTTTTAGACGGAGAGGGTGGGGGGAGGGGCAGAGAGAGAGGGAGAGAGAAAATCCCAAGCATGCCCCATGCCCCACACAGGGCACAATCTCAGGACTGTGAGGTCATGACCTGAGCCTACACCAAGAGTTAAACCTTGGAGCCACCCAGGCACTCTGGCAGTTTTATTTTTAAGGTTAATAATCTCGACCTGTATTTGGCTTAACAACTTATTTCTATAGATATCTCAGAAATTTCCTTAGAGATACATTCTCTAAATCTAACCAATTAACTTTCCTGATAAGGCCATTGTAAAAGACAGTCTCTCCTTAAGCCTAAGAATGATGTTCAAATGTTTACTGACATTCAAACACATTCACCAAATGAAATGCAAATAAAATTAACAAAAATACCAAATGTTTGCAAAGCTATGTTCAATAGTGACAGTCATCCACATATTTGAATATTCTATTTAAGCCAGAAGTGAAGTCTGTTTCATACCCATGAAAACTGCTATGGTGATAAATGTGAAACAATTCAAGTCCACTTTTAATTAGATTCCCCTCTTTAAATTAGATTAATACTTTCATTTCATGTGTTTTTGTGTTCACTATGTAATTTCTTTATATCCTATTTTTCTTTTTATTTGTCCTATTTGTAATGTCCTGAGCAGGCTTTCTATCATTTTTTAGGTTTGTTTATATTCCTCTTTTTGTATTTTATTTTTTTCAAGTTTATTTATTTGAGAGAGTGAGCGGGAGCTGGAGAGGGGCAGAGAGAAAGGGGAAATCTCAAGCAGACTCTGTGCTGTCATGGGGCTCGATCCCACGAACTGTGAGATCATGACCTGATCAACAGTCAGATGCTCAACTGAGCCACCCAGGTGCCCTGTAGTTTATTTTTAAGTATAAAGATAGTGACTGGTTTGGAGAGTACTGGATCTTGTAAAATTTGCTGTATTAGGGAAATGTTAAAATTATGAACTTAGTAATTCAATTCTCTTAAAGGGAAATACAATATTTTAACTTTTGTTGTTTTAGCTCTAACTATAAAATTCAAGATAAATTTAAATATAGTCTTTTCTACCAATTTTACTATGTTTTGGAAATATATCAGGGAAACATCACAAATATATTAACAATCATTCTATAATCTTCAAGTTGCTTAGAATTTATTGTTCATTCTGCTTGATACAAGAATTTAGTTCAGGTTTTGACTACATACAAGTTAAATATTCCGGAATATTGAGAGATATGGTATCACTAATGAAAAGGCAATGATTGCAAAGCCACTGTTTGACACACATAGTTACGGGCAATAATAGGCAGACAGAACAAAATGAAAACCAAAACCAACCAATCAACAAACCAACCAACCAACCAACCAGCTAACAGTACTGTCCTTTGCCTACTAGTGAATGACCAGCTTTTTCTCCTACCCTGTCTTTGACATGAGCCACTTATCTCTATGGTAGCCATGGTGTTTCCTTGGTAACACTTTTTGTTTGATACAATATACACAATTCAGACCTTTTCCCATAGCTTGTTTGGGTTGTCCATTATCGTGACAACAGAATTTTCCAGCAGTCTACACTGTGTTGTTCTAGGCCTAATGTGATCCAGGATGTAGAAAGATGCTAGTCAAAAACAGGAGCAATTTACAGTTTTCAGTCCAGAGTCACTTAAATGGAATCAGATAAAGTATTTTCCCACTTGTAAAATGTTCAATTCACTGATCTTTAAAAAGGAGCCAGAAATGGCATTCTCTTCCTCTCCATCTCTTCAGAAATCATAGGATTTCTTACATATAACGAATTATAGACATTTTTTTAACATTAGAGTCTTTATCAGATTTTACATTAGGCTCTGAATAATAACCATTCCTGCAGATGTTATGAAAATGCTAGAATTGTTTGTAACTGTATTCAGATTCTGTGAATGTTCTAAGAGAAGTGGCTTTTACAAAGCCTGAAGTCACGGCAACACTTAAGTCATGAAAGTCAATAGTAGAGTTGCTGTCAGGGAGAACATTATGTAATGGCTAAGGATGAACAGAGAAGGGCAAAGAAATCAATCATGAAAACAGGGTTTGATAAATGTTATGATAAAATAATGAAGTACTATAGAAATCTAAAAAATGGAAAGAGAACTATTTTTTGAATAGGATGGTTTCAGAAAACAATTGACAAATGAGCTGGGAACCATCTACTGGGAATATTTTCATTACACCAAGACCAAGATATTTCCATGCCTAAGCTCAAATCTGTTTTCCAATCTGTAAAAACACAACTCTGAAGTTTGCTTATCTTTAAAAACATACTTAATAGCTTTTTCCCTGGTTGGGAAGTTGGGCCTTGGGTCTAGCGCTTGGTGGCCAGGCGTTGCCTTCCATCCACTGTGCCTCCTACTCCTGGGCCTTCTGGGCCTCCTACTGTGCCCTATTCCTCCCCTGGCCCTCCTGGGCCTCCTACTGTGCCCTATTCACAGAATAACAAGTGAGTAGGGTGGCAATGAGTGGTTTCTGCAGTTTGGGGCCAGAAACAAGAGGTAAGTTTTTGTTATCAGATTGTCAAGAGACCTAGGACTTATTACTAAGAAGTGATGCTTTTGATATAAAGAACCATACACAGAAGAGGGCCCCTAAATATATGGCTGGTGAAGATCTCTCCCAGCCATATTTTATCTTTTGTCTCGGCCTCAACTCTAGAATGATGTATCTATTATTAATCTCTTCTTTTGGCAAGGCTACCTTTTTAAAACACTCTTGTAATAATGTTTATGTTTACCAGGTGCCATGTGTTTCTCTTCCACACAATGCAATATATATATATATATATATATATATATATATATATATATATATATATGACAAATAATATAGAGAAATTGGCAGGCTATATAAATTAACCAACTGGTAGGCCCTTGGGAAGCCAAGTAAGAAGACTAAACAACAGAGTGACATAAAAATAAAGACGTGTCTTCTTTCTAAGAGAGCAAGAAATCCTGGAAGAAGCATAAAATTAAATAGACATGGTGTGAATTCTGTCAACTGGGTGACCTAAGATATGTTATTTAATCTCTCTGAATCTCAATTTTCTTATCTACAAATGGAGATAATATCAACTACTTTTTAAAATTATAAGCATTAAAAAATAAAATTATTGGAAGCATGAAAGAGAACATCTGCAAATCACTAAATACAGTATCTGATATTTAATAGGTATTCTATAATATATTAAGTAGCAACGAATGTTCTGCAAATGCTACAATTGCCTGTAACAAGGTTCAAGCATTCACTGAAGTTTTATATTCTATAATAAGAAAGAGCTGGGAACTAGGCCCATGTAAGCCCCCCTTCTAGTGAGACATAAATAGTGTAATGGAAATTACAATCAGTTTGAAATTAGAAGCCATGAGTTCTGATTTAGATATTATTTATCTACTAACTATATGTTTCCATAAAAATACTTGAACTCTTAGAGCTTAAGTGTTCCTGATAAGAAACAAATAGTAATAAACTTTAGTAACGCTATACCTATAAATGATATTTATAAAACAAAGTGTATGCTATGAAGTGCAACAAAGATACAAGAAATGCAATATCTAAACTTAAACGATTCACAGAGCATGATGCTTGGCTAATCACATGTACAAAATCTATTAAATTCCTATAATAGCCTCTTATTTTGGCCTGCTGCTGCTTATAATCACGGTAAATAAATGAATGTGTACTCCTGCTAAATACCATATGAAAACAAAATTGAAGTCATCAAATCTAAAAATGAAATAGAAACACACAAATAGATGATTCTAAGACACATTCTTTTCCAAAATACTCTTTTCATTGTGGGACTGTTGTGGCCTTTTGTGCTAAAATGGCATTTTCTCAACCTTGGAAATTATGAGTAAAACATGTAAATAAATCCCCCCAAAAACCTATTCTCCAGTATATGTAACAGGGTCTTCAGGATATTTTCACATTAAGAAAAAGTTTATTAAATCATCTCTATTGGGAGATACTGACAGGACTGTCTTGTAAACAAACTAGTGACTGGAAACAATCTCCTTTTAAAAGACTGAGTGGTAAGAATCCACTTTTGCTGGTCTAGAGGCAAAAATAAAAATCGCCCCAAAGTAAAATTGCTAAAGTAAAACTGAAGGCTTAATTTTTAACTATTCCAAAGGATCGTTTCTTTCAAAATTACAATGAGGTTTGATATTTGTATTTAAGTATTTCTACTTTAAAGTCAATATTGTAATGAAATCACATTTATTTTTTTCCTACAGAATCTTTTAAATCTGACAGTCTGTGGTTTTAAATTTGTCCACTAAGGATCTTAATTTTCTGGAATTGCAGTCTTGGAAGTGTAGTCAAAGTGGTTGATTATAATTCATGTAATTTCTCTTCTTTCTGTTTTATCTTCAAGAATTTACAGTGTTTTCGTCCCTCTTCAGTCCTTTCTCCCTTGGAGACACACTCCTGTCTTCAGCCTTCAATTCCTACCAACCATAGTCTTGTCTACCCTTCCCTGTTCTAAACCACTGCTTGTAGTTTAGACATGACACAAGAGTTTAAAATGAATTTCTTCATTATTTATTTTTCCTCTGTGTTTTACGGTACTACTACAAATCCCAACACTGCCCCCCGGTCATTTGTCTCTGGTTCACACTGCTTCTTTCCCCAGGCAAACCTTCTTAAAGATTGATGGCATGTGTTATAATAGGTGTGCCCTGGGCAGACAGAGGAGATGCCGTATATGGCCATATCTCCATGTAGCTGGGGGTTGGGAGAGCATTCCTAAGGGAAAAGGAAAGAAAGAAAAGGAGGGATAAGTTTAGTGAAGTTGAAGAAGCTATTCCGTTATCAAAGTCACCAGGCTAGTAGAGGCTATTCTTGGGTAAACTCTGTTTTTCTTCATTTGTTTTACAAATTTTATTTTGTTATTGGTAGTCAATTAATGTCTGTAAAACTATTGTTTACGCATACACCCACTAGGAACTTGATAATTCCTTTTAACATGTGATTTGTCTTAGCTCTTTAAATGAAATAAAATCTAGTTCTCTAATGAAAAAAAAAGTTTTATTCTATTTAAAATGATTTTGTAATCAGTTTGAAATTCTACTTAAGTACATAAAAATATATAAATACGTGTGCATTTTTTAGTAAAAATGGAAGTTTTTACCTATAACATCTGATCTATTCCCCAGACATAACCACTTAAAACAGTTTAAGGTGTATCTCAAAACCAATATTAACCTAAAAACTTAAAAATTCATGTACGCATTCTAAGAACATTAACTTGTTATGGAAATAGATGGACACCACCCAAATGAGAACAGTGGTTGTTTATTCAAACTTGCTCTAGCTAGGGAGCAAGTCACTATCACTTGCATTTGGCAGATACTTAAAAGCAATGAAGGGAGTGGAGAAATTTCTAATGAAAAATGAAAAAGTTGAAGTATGCTCCAGTCGCAGGTTGTTTGAATGGGAAAGCAGGAGGTGGAATAACTAGAAGTGGGGTGTGTGTTATGCGGTTAATATGGAGAGCATATTTGGCTTTCTCAGGCTGATTCTGCTTTGGAGGCAGGCAAGGGAAGGGGAAAGGAGAGCGAAGCTGTCATTCTTTGGCTAAGTCATCATTTTACAATGACTGCTACATAGGTGTTGTTTGACTTCTTTGATTGGTTGCTGCAGAGTTTATTGTTTGGCTTCCCAAGCTGGTTACCACAGAGATGCGAGTTAGAGTTCTGTTGTTTTTTGTTTGTTTGTTTGTTTGTTTTTTATAATGTCCATTCATTGCTCAGTTGTATCCAGCCTCCCAATTTACATATAGATTCATTTTATTTCTACTACATAGTTTACCATAGTTTTTATATACGATATAAAGAAATGAATAAAATAGGGAAAGGTGATACACGTTTCATATCACATTTGTGAAAAATGGGGAAAAGCAATCCATTTTGACCAACTTAAGATTTTCTACAGCAGTGACTGAAAATCACTAATGCATTATTAGTGTTTCAAAGGTAAAAGTCTTTACTACTAAAAAAAAGTCCTTTAAAAGCGTATTATTTGAAAAGACCAGTCCTCACAGGAATACAAACAGAGTATGTAGGAGAGGCTCACCACCTGGGACCAAGATGAAGTGTTTTCCCTCAGGGGTATAGAATTACATATCCATCCAATTGCATTATGGGTGGTTTGCCCTTCTTTAGAAGCATCTGGTAGGAGTTGCTTCCTAGACAGGATATTGAACAAGAGTTCTGTTCTGGTATGACAATAACCACAGGCAGGTCTTGCAAATATTCATTTAGTGATAGTGTCTGTGCTTAACTCAATACAGCCTTGTTGTCACTTGTCAGGTAAATCAAAGGCACATAGTGTGTATTGAATGCCTGATAGTATCCACGTGTATCAGTCATGCTTGAGTAATCCCAAAAGTTTAATTTAATGAGAGAATTGGAGAATCTGAATTGTAGAAAGGTTGGGGGTCTAGGACAACATTCTAGAAACAGGACATCATAAAATGGTACATACAATTACTCTCCCTTTTGCAATTTTAACATATTATTGTATTTAGTGCATGAATTAAACTAGAACTACACATATTTTTAAATAGCATACATACAATATTTAATGTGGTCTATGAGCACTTGAGATTGTTTGGGCAATGATTCCCAAATTTATTACCATAACTACTTTTTAGAAATTCTTCAGTTAATATTTATTTTCTTTTCCTTTTCTCATGTTTAAACTGAGATTGCTTGTATACTCACAAATGGTCTGTAATTTTTTTCTGTGTATGGTCAAATCTTTTTGTTGTTTTTGTTATAGTTGCTATTGTTTGTTTTCTCTCCTATGACTAAAAATAATACTCTAGAACAATGGAACATTTTCATGAATATTGTACCACATTTTCAATGTCATTTCTCCATTTCTTCCTCATCTTTCAAGAAACTTATTAGGCCTAAAATTTAAAAAAATGCTCTAATATTAAAAAAAGAGGGGCGCCTGGGTGGCGCAGTCGGTTAAGCGTCCGACTTCAGCCAGGTCACGATCTCGCGGTCCATGAGTTCGAGCCCCGCGTCAGGCTCTGGGCTGATGGCTCAGAGCCTGGAGCCTGTTTCCGATTCTGTGTCTCCCTCTCTCTCTGCCCCTCCCCCGTTCATGCTCTGTCTCTCTCTGTCCCAAAAATAAATAAACGTTGAAAAAAAAATTAAAAAAAAAAAAGATTATCTAATTGCTATTAAGTGTAATACAAGAGATGATAGCAAAAGGTTTGAACAAGCAAAGGAATACTTGAAGGCAAAGGAACAGATCATGATATTAATATTCCAGCAATATAATAAATATAATTATTAGAATTAGTGCACTTGGTCATTGGTTTTATAGTGAAGGGAATTGTGTGTTTGTTTGAAATATTGGTAGGGGCGCCTGGGTGGCGCAGTCGGTTAAGCGTCCGACTTCAGCCAGGTCACGATCTCGCGCTCCGTGAGTTCGAGCCCCGCATCAGGCTCTGGGCTGATGGCTCAGAGCCTGGAGCCTGTTTCCGATTCTGTGTCTCCCTCTCTCTCTGCCCCTCCCCCATTCATGCTCTGTCTCTCTCTGTCCCAAAAATAAATAAAAACGTTGAAAAAAAAATTGAAATATTGCTTGGAGGAATAGAGAAATGAAAACAAATGGAGTCTAAATGATGACATCCTTTAACTTCAATGATATGACTTCCAGCTTTTGTGTAGGAGTTTTAAATACATACATATATTTCTTAGGAGTGAGCAATGCTTTCCATTCCTGAGTATCACATCCATTGTGTTATTTAATATGTTTAACTTCCTTGAACACAGAACCTTGCTTCATGCGAAATAATTTTAAAAGATCAAAATCATTTATTAAGCTTCAAAAGCTCTTAAGCTTCTCAGTGCCATTAGTTATATCATTCTGTTTCAATTCTTTTTGCTTGAATTTTTTTTTTTTTTTTTGTAAAAGAGGAGGCAACTTTGGAAAGATGTATCAGAAGGCGAAGTTTCTTTCCACAGCCTCCCAAGAGTCTTAGCTTAAACAGTGGTTCCCTCAACAAATGGAGACTTGTTTATCTGTGGAACAGTCTCTATCACTGGTCAACAGAACAATGTTTTCGGGAGCAGAAAATTGTTTAACTACTTGCAAAATAGAGTCAGAGACCGGCAACTTATTGGTTATGAGGTCATGATGGTAGGCATTTCCTCGCTCCAGGATTAGGTTAGGCTGTAATAAATTATGATTGGGAATGATTCAATGATTCATATCCCTCAAATGGTTGATACCTTTCTAGGTCTTGAATCCTAGGCTGAACATTATTTTCTCTTAAAACTTGGAGGCCTTCTTGCACAGCCTGCAGGTATGCAGCATTTTTTTTATCACTTTTGCCCATTTGTCAAGTGACTTAGATCTCTAGAAAATTTGAGAATATACTTTTTATGCATGCTGTTCAGAAATTTCAGAATTATGTATACTGGAGCAATTATTTTTTTATACATTTTACTTGGAAAGTGGTACATCGTTTTGATCTGACATGACACTCAGCCCTGAAGATTTCTCTTTTATTTTTGTGACTTTTTTCCCTTCTTATATTCTCCATTTTCTGTCATTTAAATTAATAGCTTTGTGTTATAGGGTTTGGACTGTAAGGAAACTAGAGTAGAAAATAATTCTTCAGGGATTTAGGGAATATTTTGGAGGGAGGAGGACTTGCCATGTGCCTTGAAACAGGTGGCAAGAGGTGTGACATACAGGAGTAGATAGACACATAAGGGTAGAAATGTATTGGTGCTAGACATGTAAAATCAAGTGCAGTCCAGCATGCAAATAAAAGAATACTGTAGATAGTAGACAGATCCATGTGATGAAACAGTTTTATAGCAGATTAGTAGGAACAATGGTTCAAAGAACTATTATGGCCATGTTGAGCAGATCGTTGAATTCAAACAACAGAAAATACTTTTACCATGAAGAGGGGCAAGGTCAGTGAATATTTTTACTGGGGAGTGAGTGATATGATTGAAAGTATTTTTAAAAGACCAATCTGACTATTTTGAGGAGAAGAGGTAGTAGAAAGATGAGGTAAGAGGCAATGAAATAATACAGAAGGCTTTACTCAGAAAAGTGCTTTTCTTGCTTGATTTCTGAGAACTACAGTCTTCTCATCACTTCTGAGTCCCCCACACTCTCCTGCTTTTTGCTCAGGTTGTAGCCTGCTGTCTAAGGTTCTTGTCTTCTTTATTCACCAGGTATTATTTTACACCCTCTTCTACTCCAGCTGAACTCTCAAATTCTCCATTTGCTACCACACCAGTCCCCCAAATCTAGTTACAATGACCTTTGATCGTTACAATGACCTTTGATCGTATGTCTCTTTTGTATATATCTATTACTGGTACCTTTATTTTACATAAATGTACTTATTTCTGACCCTCTTCCCCTAGACAGTCCTGGAGAGAGGGCGCTCTGTTTCATTCACTCATGTGCTTTGTGAAATCCAAGTTAAGCAGTAATAGCAAGGTATATGTTGCATATAGGATGACTTCACTTACTCATGTATGATTTATGCAAAGAGTAAAAGACACAACATGTCATTGGATTCCACTGCATCAACTGGGAAAGATAAGTTGTAATTGATTCCACTGCATCAACCGGGCAAGATAAGTTGTAATCATGGCATCCTAAATACTCTATACATTCTGAGGCAATGAGCAGTTGAATCAGTATTCATTAAGCTTAGCCATACAATATAAAATTTCCTTTACCTGTGTAAGAAATATATTGTATGTAAAAAAGCAGAGATGCAAATTAATCTGAAAGCATTTAAAACAACTTGGTTGTCTGGGTGATACATTATAGCACATACGACTGAGAGTTAGTTAAGCAGAGAGGAGGACAAGACTGCTGTGACCCAAATACCAATGTTTCAGTACTTGACTTCGCAAACAGCATACAGCCTGGGATGGTAAAATAACAATTGGCCAGTTAACTTTAATGAAGTTCATCAACAGACAATGAAACCACTTCTAATAAATACCAAATGTCCGTGAAGCCATAATTTACAAATTGAATTTAGTACAAAGGCTTATTCTATAAATAAAATCTTAAAAATTATAAATTGACTTTTTGATTAAATTCCTAAAAATTTTATTAGGTAATATTTGACACAGGAAAATATTACATACATATCACATATGTAAATTATAAAATTTACTAAAAAAATAAAATCTCTCCCTGAACTCACCACCGGGTCTAGAGCATTTCCAACACCCCACGCTTCTATCTGTGTCTTGCTATCTGCTCCTCTGCATACCATCAATCAAGGAGCCACCATCTAGAATTTTATATTTATCATTCCCTTGCCATATTTTTTATTATGTTTAACACATATAACATGCAACTCTAGGCAACATGTACTTTTCATTTTGTGTGTTGGTTTTCTAAAATGGTATTATACTGTATGCTGGTATCTTTGACTTGCTTTTTCCATTCACACCTTTTTCTAAATTTAATACAAATTGGTATCTACAGCTTTGTTCATTTATTTTCATTGCTTATAATATTCATTGTCCTGAAAATGGTCATTTTAATTGCTTCCAACTTTAAAAAATTTTTGTTAGCACTGTTACGAGTGTTCTTGTCTACTGGTGGTCATGTACAGGAATCTTTTTGGTGTGGGGAATGGGTGCCGATTAGAAAGAGAATTGTTGAATCATTTGGTATATGAATATTTTATATTATAAAATGATTTCAAGTGTATTCCAACAACGTATAAGAGTTGCCTTTGATTCACATCCTTGCCATCGGTTAATTTAACATTTTACCAAAATACACTTAAATATTATTTCACTAACTACGTTAGACTCTGGATATGGCAGGGAATGATAGGGAACAGAAGAAAAGTAGGGACTTAGAGTAAAAAGAACTAAAAATGAACAAAAAGTGATTCACTCAGTGCTTGAAACTGAGGTAGAAGGAATTAATAATGAATAAATTGATTTGGTTAACAAAAAAACCCTAGATTTATATGTATTTTAACAGCATTTTGAGATATTTTCTATTAACAGTCACATCCATTATTGCTGTTGGAAAACAACTGTCAGTGAAAGTCATATCCTTTTGAGGATATTTATCTTTTGTGTCTACTATTGAATTTTTTTTCATTTTGTGTTTCCCTAGTTTGAAGTATTAGTTACCTTTTATTTCATCTTTCAGCAATAACAGAAACTATTCAGTCATCATTTCCTGAGATATTTCCTCTCTTTCATTTCATTTATTCTTTCCTTATGGGTTCAAATTAGATGTATGCCAGGCCTTCTATTCTCAAAATAGCTTGATCTTGCTTTCATTTTTTCACTTTTCTTGCTCCCCTGTACCATATTGTAATTTCTTCAGATCTATTTTTTAGTTCACCAGTCTCTCTTCAGTCTTTTTAATGATTATTTACTTATTTTGAGAGAGATAGAGCACACAAACTGCAGAGGAGCAAAGGAAGAGAGAGAATCCTAAGTAGGCTGTGTGCTGTCAGTGCAGAGCCCAACGTGGGGCTCGAGCTCAAGAACCAGGAGATCATGACCTCAGCTGAAATAAAAAATTGAGCCACCCAGACCCATGCATCCCTGTCTTCAGTGTTGTCTAATCAATAGTTCAACCTATACATTGATTAAAAATATATTATTTTGATAATTATATTCTTGTTTCTAAAAGCTTATTTTAGTTCTTCCAAATTTCTGATCATTTTGAATAGTTTCTTGTTAATTTTTCCTTTTATATGATTTTATTAACTTATTCAAACAATTCATGTATGATTATTTTATACCTTATATAAGATGATTCTGAATAATGGCAGAATATGCCACCCCAAGACATGCTATCCTGGCATAAGGATTATTTCAAGTTAAAAGTACTTAAAAAACACAGCGCCTGGGTGGGCTCAGTTGGTTGAGCATGTGACTCTTGATTTTAGCTTAGGTCATGATCCCAGGATCCCAGGATTGTGGGATCAAGACCCATGTAAGGCTCCAAGCTCAACATGGTATCTGCTTAAAATTCTTTCTCTTTCCCTCTGCCCCTCTTCCCTGCTTGTGCTCTCTCTAAAATAATTTAAGTACTAAAAAACTGCAAATGTGGGAAATACATTCTCTCCTTTTCTTTTTAGAATAGTAGATCAAACTCTCATGTGAACAATGCCTCCTTCAATGAGGGGAAAAAATGGGAAATCCAAAGCCTAGAGAATTCTGTATAATCAGACCTTGTTAAAATAATTCTTATCTTCCATAGCCTCTCCATATATTTTAGTAACTTTTCCACAATTGCTTCTCTTTGTTCAAGCTACATATCTTCCTTTACCTAGAGTGGAGTTATATCTTAATAAAGCTATCACATGGTGAAAATATTCTAAGTCACAAATGCATTTATTTTTTTTTAATTTTTTTTTCAACGTTTTTTATTTATTTTTGGGACAGAGAGAGACAGAGCATGAACGGGGGAGGGGCAGAGAGAGAGGGAGACACAGAATCGGAAACAGGCTCCAGGCTCTGAGCCATCAGCCCAGAGCCTGACGCGGGGCTCGAACTCACGGACCGCGAGATGGTGACCTGGCTGAAGTCGGACGCTTAACCGACTGCGCCACCCAGGCGCCCCACAAATGCATTTAATACACCTAATGTACCAAACATCACAGCTTAACCTCGCCTACCTTAAATGTGCTTAGTACACTTACATTAGTCTACAGTTGGGCAAAATCACCTAACACAGGGCTATTTTACAATGAAATGTTGAATATATGATATAGTTTATTGAATACTGCACTGAAAGTGAAAAGCAGAATGGTTGTATGGGCTCAAAATTGTTCTAAGTTCATCAGGTGTTTACCCCTGTGATCACAAGGTTGACTGGGGCTGTGTCTGCCACTGCTCAGCATCACAAGAGAGTACTATACAGCTTATTGCTAGCCCGGGAAAAGAACAAAATTCAAAATTCAAAATATAGTTTGTACTGAATGCCTATCACTTTCACACCACTGTAAAGTTGAAGAATCATAGCCCAAACTATCATATATCAAGGACTGTCTATACTATAAAAAGGTTTTAGGTTTTGTGTCAATTCTCTGGGTCTTCCTTTCCTTATGTTATGTAAAACTTTTATTTGTATACTTTTCCGTTAATCTGTCTTATGTCAACTAAATTCTCAGGCCGAGATGAAAACCCCAAGAAGGAAAAGGTTAAGTTTTGCCTCTCCTACAATTCTAGTAGCTGAAGTTCTTGGAGCTCCTAAACTAATACCTTTGTCCTGCTAACTCTCATTCATGGTCATTGGTGTCCTTGTGTGTTGGATGCTCTTTGATGATAGGCCTATAGCTAGGTGAACGTTGTTAGTGATCTTCTGGAGTAGATGCGTATTTCCTGCTCCTGGGAATCAAGGGAGCTACCAAATGACACCAATTTATCTGCCTTCCAGAGTCCTGGCCTTAATTAAAGAGCCTAAGGATTTTGGGGTGCCTGGGTGGCTCAGTCAGTTGGGTGTCCGACTTTGGCTTGGGTCATGATCTCGCAGTTTGTGGGCTCAAGCCCCACATTGGGCTCTGTGCTGACAGCGTGGAGCCTGAAGCCTGCTTCAGATTCTGTGTCTCCCCTTCTTTCTGCCCTTCCGAAGCTCATGCTCTGTCTCTATTTCTCAAAAATAAACGATTTAAAAAAAATTAAAAAAAATAAAAAAAAGAGCCCTACGGATTTCAGTCTTGCAAATAGCTCATGGTCCAGTCTCAGGACTACAGCACTGATGGCATTTAACCTTAGGGGAACCCACTCTTTGGGTGTTAAAGGCAGGCTCTAGTTCTACTTCCCATCTCCTTTTTTGTGTCTTTTTGTGTTTATCTCCTTGGAGACGTCCCCAACTTCTGAGTAATCCAGTAATATAATAAAACTATGAGTTATTCAAGATCTAGTTTTGTTTTGTGTTCCCAAATGCCATTCAAAGCCATTCTAATGATAATGAAAATTCAAAAAATGTGACTTTTATGGAGGTTAGAACATCTCATATGTATTTCCAAGTAAAAATGGTAGTTACATTATTTGGGTTAATTTCAATATTGATAACTACAGTACAAAATCATCCTTGAAAATTAAACTGATATTGGTGCCAAGTAATTTTTACATTTTGTTTTTGTTTTTTGTTTTTTTAAAGTCTTAGAACTATGAAAGGACTCTCACTCTGTAAAGTAACAGAGCTCCTTAAAGGACATGTTAAAAGCTCTTAAGAAAAATCACATCAGGCAGCATTTCTCCTCTTCCCATAAAGTTGGTCGGTGTCTTTGCTGTGTTCTTTGCCTTATACTAATCCCCATAGTCAGATATTACCTGACCCATGAAGGATTCACTTAGCTCCGCTCTAGATAGTGGAGTTTAGTATAAAGGTTCAGAATCCTTATAATATTCTGAATCTCTGAGTCCTTACTCACACAGGGGCGCTAATGATTATAACGGAGAACATGTGAATCACAATCCACAAACTCAAGTATATAGGAAATAGCTGTTTTTAATCTTTTTTAAAAAAAATAAATGAAAATGGATTCTAAGCTTTCACCCATGGTTGGTGGGAAATTCTCATTTAGTCATAACTAGGGCCCCATTCTCTTTCCAGTTCTCAGTGAAATATGGCCTGGAAAAGGAAGCCAGACCCACTAACATTTGAGCCATAGTAGTCACAGCCAAAAATTTACTGTATATGTGTAAGAGGTTTTTAAGATCTAGAAACTGTTTTCATGGCTTGCTTGGAGTAAGAATGCTGCCTCAGAGTAGGAATTCTGATGGTTAGCATCCCTAGTCTCTCCTTATAACCTTTACCTTTGGTGACTTCTCACCTATTACTAAGAGGAAATCTCTCTCTCTTTTCTCTTGATCTTTCAAATTTTCCTTCTGTTCTCTACTTACACTCATCAGCATTTTTCCTAATTACTCTATCGCAAGGCTTTTAGGACATCAAATGGCAAGAAATAATGTGTCTTCCAAACTGCTTTTACTCTTGGCCCAGCAATGCAACTTTCCCTGAGGCTGTGAAATCATAAAGATCTTGGCTCCCTCGATGGAGTAGAGGGAGAGGGGAATTACAGAGAAAAAGAAAAAAGTGATTATCTTGCCACAATAATTAGTGCAAATATTCAATATTTTCTTGAATGCTGGGAACATTCCCGATACTAAACTAAAAAACTTACTTTATAGTAATTATCTCATTTAATTCTCACAACAACTTTATGAAATAGCTACTATTATTTTATTTTATGAAAGGCTAAAAAGAGTTTAAATCACAGCCCGTGATCTGAAACTAAGGAGCCAGGATTTAAACCTCAATGCTCCCAATGTAAATTGTACTGCCTGTGATCATTGATTAGGCTCCTACATCCACTTCTAGTAAAATTACCTAAATTACCCGTGTAGGAATCCCAATTAGTATTAGATGCCTATATTTTTTTCTGACAGTTTTCTCTAAGGATATGGAATCCTCCTAATATTGAACTTCATTCAGACTGAGGAATGGAAATCACACTACCTTCTTGTTGACAGATTTCTCTAGGGCCAACTCCTAATCAGAGACAGCCATTCCCCAGAATACCTTAACCTCATGTTCTGCAAACTGCTGGAACAACTTGCTGCTATTGCCCTACGCTCACATGTGACAAGCTGAGGTAGAAGCCTGTGGCAGCAGCAGGTGGGGTTTGTCAGTGCCATCAATATGGCTATGTTCTGTACCTGTCTCTTCCCCATTCCTCCCCCTTACAAGACACCTAGCACAACCCACTGGATGTCAAGGTATGACTAATTGAATGTGTAGTCTATAATCGACTGAGAGGTACTTTAACAGTAAAAATCATTCTGGTCAATGAGTAAATATTTATACTATATAAGTATTTGGTCTTTGGTGCCATATGTATAATTAAAGTAACTTAAAAATACAATTCTATTTAGTGAAGCAAAGCTTAAAAAGGGAATTGGCATGAATTTTTCTTTAACTTAAAAATGTGTAAAACATACACAGTGATAGTTTCTGATGGTATAGAACAGCTTGCTCATTAAAATTTCATGGTTTCTTAGAATGGAAGGAGCGATAAGAAGATTTTCAGA
Source organism: Felis catus (assembly GCF_018350175.1). Taxonomy (NCBI): domain Eukaryota; kingdom Metazoa; phylum Chordata; class Mammalia; order Carnivora; family Felidae; genus Felis; species Felis catus. Next base: position 108,101,308 of record NC_058369.1, read on the forward strand.
ATGTCTAATCATCCTGGAGAACACTATCCCAGTACTATTCACTTTGTAAATGCTTAAATAGGGTAGATTATGTAGGAATTAAAAAGCAAGAACATTCTATATTTAAAAAATTGACAAGTAGTGTCACTATAAATTATATATTACAATAGGAAAGTTTATGGTATAAATAATGATAAAATATGTATTTGCTATATCACTGACCTATTGAACAATCATGTTTATATTGCTTGGCCTGTATAAAAAAATATTGTTAAATCAATATCAGAGTTAAAAGGAATAATTCTCTTTCATAAGCATAAACTGTTGTCAGATGAAGAAAGGCAAATGTATACTGCTTTCTTAAAGTCTGGAAACTTGGGCTAAAATTGGTGTTATTAGGTAGATGACTATGTCACAAATATGTAGTCAAGTATTTTGTAAGATAATCCAAAGGGATTTGCATCTATGTGACTTCATTTTTTGAGGGGAGGGGGAGAAAGTGCAAGTGAAATAGAGGGGTAAAGGGAGAATTCTAAGCAGGCTTCACGCTTAGCATGGAGCCCAACACAGGGCTTGATCTCATGATTATGAGATCATGACCTGAGCTAAAATCAAGAGTCAGACGTTCAATGCACTGAGCCACCCAATGCCCCTATTTGACTTTTTCAACAGTGGTCTACACTAATTCTTAATTTATAAAAAACAATTATATTTTAATTAGTTAAATGACATTAGAGTACAATGCTTCCTCCTAATCTATTTCACAGAATAACAACTAAAGATTTTAAAAATTAATTAAATACCTTAAAAGATTATTTACCTGTTACCCACAAAAGCATAAGAAAATGCAAACAAAAAAAACCAAAAAACAAAAGTACCTAATTCTTACAAATCCCTAATGTTCTAATTGGTATATATGTGCATGGGGAGTGGTAATGCATATTTTTAGTAAGGAGTAATAAGTACTTACCTACACTAGCATCAATGCCTCAGTTGTAATGGAATGTTTACATTCCTGTCTGCACCTGCTTCTTTAAAGCAGGCTAAAAAGTTTTGGATATCATCACAATTTAAGTGTCAAGATGTTCTGTATAAAGTCACTGGTGTTTGGAGTCAGTTTTATATATTATTTTCAGGAGAATGCGACACATGGCATAACTATTTTTATCAACAGGGTCAAAATATCACATGACTATTGCCGTATACTTTTGAAAAAAGATGAGGTAAGATAAATACTGTTTTAACTGAGATCTTCAATTTGCTTCATATTAATAGCATTTGAAATATAATTGTTTCCTAAATGCCTCCAAAATAATGCTTGCAAAAATCCTATGAAATAAAATATATGAAATTAAAAACTCTATTTAAAATATATGAAAGTGCTCAGTCTATCAAAGTATGAATACAATGTAAGTTTACTACTATAATTATATGGTAGATATATTAGACATATCTAAGCTTATATGTTCAGAATAAATAAGAGAATAGAAATATATCAAAATATTAGTGATAGTATCTCTAAATAGTGATATTTTGAGTAATTGCCTTTCTTGTATTTTCCATATTCTTAAACCAATAAACTGTGGTGTTTAAAAGGAAAACTACATTACATGTTATTTTTACCATACTTTAGATTAAACTATTCTTTTTTTAAATACTTTTTTTACTGTTTATTTATATTTGAGAGAGAGAGAGAGAGCGTGTGCATGCATGCAAGCTAGAGAGGCACAGAGAGAGGGAGACACAGAATCTGAAATAGGCTCCAGGCTCTGAGCTGTCAGCACTGAGACAGCTCAGACTCACAGAATGCGAGATTATGACCTGAGCCAAAGTCGGATCCTTAACCGACTGAGCCGCCCAGACACCCCCAGATTAAACTATTCTTACTGTTCATGTTTCTCCATGTACTTCACGATATTATTCTCACAAAAGAATATGCTCTGATTATTATCCTCTGTTGGTTTAGGATATTCTGTAACAGAGAAATTTAATGATTATTTCATGATTACACTATATGGCAAATGTTATGGCTTATATCCACTTTCTTCCAAAGTAGAACAAATTATAAAATTTACATTTCATCTCACAATATGGTCTAAAGTACTACTCATTACATGATTTCAGAGGAAAATTTATGTTAGAAAAGAAGCATAAAGTATTTTTGTTAAAATATCTGTACACCCACATTTTTATGAAAATCAACATATTAAAATTTTTATATTTTTCATGTAGAGTTGACTTATTATATATGAAATACTGAAAACTAACATAAAGCACAAATCTAATCCTTCACTCAGGACATAACTAACAAATAGGCCACTGGGAAGATGGTGGGGAAGGAGGTCTCTAAGCTGGTCTCCTCCCATGGATACAACTAGATAACACTGGGATCAGCTTCAATATCTCAGAAAAAGACCCAAAAACTGGCAGAATGAACTCCACAAACAAAAGCAGAGAAGAGACCATATTGACTAAGTTAAGAAACATGGAGTAGTGATTTGAGACATAAAGGGATTGTAGCCATTGTAGGAGGGAGCCAGGACTGCAGTGAAAGGCTACAAATAGACAGTCACAGTGGTGACCCCACACAGGAAAGTCAAACCCCCATAACATTGGTTTTGAAAGCAGAAGGGGTTGAATGTGGGGAATTCCTATAAACAGCAGGACTTAAAGTCTGAAATTCTTAAAATGGGAGTGTTTGGCTCTGGGAGAGCCCTAAGGGCATTAGGAAGCTGAGTCTCTGCCCTTAAGGAGGCAGCACTACAAGCAGCCTGAGGAGATAACCTCATAACATCAGCAGTTTGAAAAACCCGGTGGGACAGGAGGGAGAGTAATTTACTCATCACAGAGCATGGCTTGTACACACAAGGATCATGGAGAGACCTCCAGGAACAAAGGAACTGGCCAGCACCATTTCCTTCCCTGCCTCTCAACATAAACACAGAACCACCTGTGGGAACCAGCATTGCACCCAGGCTCACTACCTACTTTGTCTGCACAACCACCCCCCTCCACCGTCTGAGCAGATCAACCCTCCCCAGTCATGACTGCATCAGTACCAGTGCTGCAGAGCCCCTCCCGCAGACCAACACAAACCTTACCACCACTGTATCTCGCAACCAACCAGTGCCTTTACAGGGCCTATGTCTTGGCAGCTGCCACAGCAATGGTGAGTTCTGCAAAAGCCTGAGAAGTACCTTGTTAAAAACATAGGATCCATCGAAGCACCCTTTGCATATCTGCTTAGGCTGGCCAGTTCTGATAGCAGCAGTTTCAGCTCTCAATTAACAAGAAGACCAGAGTGTACCTACTTAAAATGCACCCTAAATCTGCGGGGGACCAAACACTTCCAACAACAGGCAAAGAGAGCCACTGTGGACAACTGAACTGAAGGGAAAACAGGCAAGAACACAAGGCCACATATAGGAGATACTCCCTGAAGCACCAAGTCCTGGGGAATAGGGACACTGCACTGCAGGGAATTTCAGGATCTCTTCTTCATAAGGCCATTACCTTTAATAGAAGGAGACATAATGAACTTTTCTAACATGTAGAAAGTAGACAGAGAGAGTTAGAAAAAATGAGAAAACAGACATATATATCCCAAAGAAAAGAACAAAACCAAACTACAGCAAGGGACCTAAGCAAAAGGGATATAAGTAATATGCCTAATAGAAAATTTAGAGTAATGATCATAAAGATATTACTGGGACTGAGAAGAGAGTGAAGGGCATCCGTGAAATCCTTAATAAAAAGATTAAAAAAAAAAAGAGCCAATCAGAGATGAAGAACATAATAAATAAAATTAAGAATACACATGATGGGAAGCAGGCTAAAAGCAGGCTAGATGAGCAGATGAATGAATTAATGACCTGGAAGACAGAGTAATGGAAACTGACGAAGCTGGGCAAATGAAAGAAAATAGTCTTAGCGAACTCAGTGATTCCATCAAGCATAATAACATTTGTATTATTGGGACGCCAGATGAAGAAGAAGAAAGGGAGCAGAAATGTTATTTGAAGAAATAATAGCTAAAAACTTCCCTAATCTGGAGAAGGAAATTTATATCCAGATCCAGGAGGCACAGAGATCCCCCCAAAAATTCAACCCAAGGAGATCCACACCAAGATACATAGTATTAAAATGGCAAAAAATAGTGATAAAGAATCTTTAAAAACAGCAAGAAGAAAGAAGATAGCTAGACAGAAGGGAAACCCCATAAGACTATCAGTGATTTTTTCAGCAGAAATTTTGCAGGCCAGAAGGGAGTAGTATGATACCTTTGAAGTACTAAAGGAGAAAAATCTGCAACCAAGAAAAATCTATCCAGCAAGGCTATCATTCAGAAGAGAAGGAGAGATAAGTTTCTCAGACAAACAAAAACTAAAGGAGTCCATGACCATTAAACAAGCCCTCTAAGAAATATTAAAGGGGACTCTTTGAGTGGAAAGGAAAGACAATAATGAGAGTATGAAAAACAAGTACATCTGTAAAAATCAGTCAAGGAATTCACAAAATAAAAGGATGTAAAATATGGCACCAAATACCCAAAATGTGTATGGGGGGAGATAAGTAAAGAATAAGTTCAAACTTAAGCAACCATCAACTTAATAGAGACTTCTGTATGCAGAAGATGTTATGTACAAACCAAATGGTATCCATCAATCAAAGCCAGTAATATTAAGAATAAAGAGAAAAGAATTCAAGTATATCACTAAACAAAACCAGGAAACCATGAAAGAGAGCGAGAGAAGAAAGCATCCGAGAAAAACTATAGAAACAACCACAAAACAAGTAATAAAATGGCAATAAATACCTATCAATAGTTACTTTGATGTTTTATTTATTTTTAAGACAGAGAGAGACAGAGCATGAGCAGGGCAGGGGAAGAGAGAGAGAGGGAGACACAGAATCAGAAGCAGACTCCAGACTCTGAGCTGTCAGCACAGAGCCCCACGCAGGGCTCGAACTCACGAACTGTGAGATCATGACCTGAGCCGAAGTCTGATGCTCAACCGACTGAGCCACCCAGGCGCCCCTAGTTACTTTGAATGTAAATGGACTAACTGCTCCAATCAAAAGACATGGGGTGACAGAGTGGATAAAAAAACAAGACTCATCTATACACTGCTATAAAAGTCTCATTTCAGACCTAAAGACACCAGGAGATTAAAAGTGAGGGAATGGAGAAATATTTATCATGTAAATGGGTACCAAAAGAAAGCTGGAGTGCCAATACATTTATTGGACAGACTAGACTTTAAAACAAAGACTGTAACAAGAGACAAAAAAGGATCCAATATAAAAATGAAGAGGGCAATCCAACAACAAGATATAACAATCATAAATAGTTATGCACCCAGTATGGAAGCACCCACATGCATAAAACAGTTAAAAATAAACATAAAGGAAATAATCAATAGTAATATCATAATGGTAGGGGATTTTAACACCTCACTGACATCAATGGACAGATCATCCAAACAGAAAATCAACAAAGAAACAGTGGCTTTGAACAACATAGTGGACCAGATATATTCAGAATATTTCATTCTAAAACAGCAGAATACACTTTCTTTTCAAGTGTACATGGAATGTTCCCTAGAATAATCAGATATTAGGCCACAAGACAAACCTCAACAAATTAAAAAAGTTCAAAGACATAGCAAGCATCTTTTCTGACTACAATGCTATAAAATTAGAAATCAACCAAAAGAAAAAATCTGAAAAGACCACAAACCCATGTTGAATACATGCTACTAAAAATAAATGGGTCAACCAATAAATCAATGAAAAAATTAAAAAATTACATGGAAACTGAATATGGAAACACAATGATCCAAAATCTGTGAGATGCATTTCTAAGAGGAAAATTTATATCAATACAGAACTACCTCAAGAAGCAAGACAAATCTCAAGTAAACAACATAACCTCACACATAAAGGAGCTAAAAAAGAACAACAAACAAAACCCAACACAGCAGAAGGAAGAAATAACAAAAAGTAGAGCAGAAACAAATGGTATAGAAACTAAAAAACCAAGAGAACAGATCAAAGAAACCAGGAGGTATCCTGAAAATGTTATCAAAATTATAAACCTCTACCTAGAGTCACCAAACAAAAAAAGGGAAAGGACTCAAATAAACAAAATCACAAATGAGAGAGGAGAAATAACCAACCAACACCAGAGAAGTACAAACATTTATAAGAAAATATTATGACAAATGATATGCCAACATATTGGACAACCTAGAAGAAAGAGATAAATTCCTAGAAATATGTTACCTATCAAAACTGAAGTAGGAAGAAACAGAAAATTTGAACAGACTAATTACTAGCATGGAAATTGAATCATTAATCAAAAAACCCCCAACAAACAAAAGCCCAGGACCAGACGATTTCATAGGGGAATTCAACCAAACATATAAAGTAGAATTAATACCTATTCTTCTCAAACTATTTCCAAAAAAATAGAAGAAAGCTTCCCAATTCATTCTATGAGGACAGCATTACCCTGATAACAAAACCAGATAAAGACCCCACCAAAAAGAGAACTATAGGCCATTATCTCTGATGAACATAGATACAACAATCCTCAACAAAACAGATGCAAAAATTCTCAACAAAATACTACCACACCAAAGTAACAATATACAAAAAAAATCATTCACTATGTCAAGTGGGATTTAGCCACAGGATGCAAGGGTGGTTCAATATTTGCAAATTACATCAAATGCAAATTATATCACATCAATAAGAGAAATGGTAATAACTGTATGATCAATTCAAGAGATGCAAGTAAAGCATTTGACAAAGTATACATCAATTCATGATAAAAAAGCTCAACAAACTAGGTTTAGAGGCAACATACCTCGACATAATAAAGGCCTTTTTGAAAATTCCACAGTGAATATCATACTCAATGAGGAAAACTGAGAATTTTTCCTCTAAGGTCAAGAACAAGAAAAGTATGTCTACTCTCACCATCTTTATTCGACATAGTACTGAAAGTCCTAGGCACAGCAATCAGACAACAAAAAGAAATAAAGGGCATCCAAATTGGTAAGGAAGAAGTAAGTTCACTACATGCAAATGACATAATGATATATATAGAAAACCCTAAAGACTCCACCAAAAAGTTACCATAATTGATAAATGTATTCAGTAAAGTCTCAGGATACAAAATCAATGTACAGAAATCTGTTCCATTGCTATATACTAATAATGAAGGAGTAGAAAGAGAAATTAAGAAAACAATCCTAATTACATTGCACCAATTATAATAAAATGCCTAGGAATAAACTTAATCAAATAGGTGAAAGACTTTTACTCTGAAAACTATAAAACACTGACGAAAAAAATTGAAGATGACAGAAACAAATGGAAAGACTCATGAATTGAAAGAATATTGTTCAAATGTCTACATTATCCAAAGCAATCTCTATATTTAAAGCAATCCCTATCAAAATACTACAAGCATTTTTCACAGTGGTAGAACAAATAATTGTAAAATTTTCATGGAACCACAGAAGACCCCAAATAGCCAAAGCAATTTTGAAAAAAAACAAAAGCAAACCTGGAATCACAATTCCAGAATTCAAGTTATATTACAAAGCTGTAGTGATCAAAACAGTATGATACTGGTACAAAAGTAGACACAGACCAATAGAACAGAATAGAAAACCCAAAAAGAAACCCACAATTACATGGTCAGTTAATCTTCAACAAAGCAGGAAAGAATATCTAAGGGGAAAAAGGCAATCTCCACAGTAAATAGTATTGGGAAAACCGGATACCTACATCCAAAAGCATGAAACCAGACCACTCTCTTACACCATACATCAAAATAAATTCAAAATGTATTAAAGACCTAAACATAAGACCTGAAACATAAAAATCCTAGAAGAAAGCACAGCCAATAATGTCTCTGATACCAGTTGTAACAACATTGTTCTAGGTAAGTCTCCTGAGGCAAGAGAAACAAAACCAAAGTAAACTATTGGGACTACATCAAAATAAAAAGCTTCTGCACAGCAAAGGAAACAATCAACAAAACTAACAGGCACTCAACAGAATGGAAGAAGATATTTGCAAATGGCATATCCTGTAAAAGGTTAGAGTCAAAATATATAAAGAACTGATTCAACTCAACACCGTAAAACAAATAACCCAATGAAAAAATGGGCAGAAGACATGAACACACATTTCTCCAAAGAAGACACACACATGTCCAACAGACACATGAAAAGATGCTCCACATCACTCATTATCAGGGAAATGCAAATCAAAAATACAATGATATATCACCTCACACCTGTCAGAATGCCTAAAATCAAAAACACAGGAAACAACTGTTGGTGAGGATGTGGAGAAAAAGAAACCCTCCTGCACTGATGGTGGGAAGGCAAACTGGTTCAGCCAGCTTGGAGGCTACTCAAAAAATTACATAGAGAACTACCCTATGATCCAGTAATTGCATTAGTGGGTATTTACCTAATATATATATATAGACATTAATTCAAAGAGATACATACAACCCATGTTTATAGCAGCATTATTGCATTATTTACAATAGCCAAAGTATGGAAGCAGCCCAAGAATCTATCAAAAAATGAATAAAGAAGAAGCATATATAAATACGCTAGAGAATATAATGCTAAGTGAAATAAGTCAGTCAGAGAAAGACAAATACCATATGATTTCACTCATATGTAGTTTTAAAGAAACAAAACAAATGGGCAAAGGCGAAAAAGAAAAAGAGAGGGGGGAGAGAAAAACCAAGAAACAGACTCTGAACTATAGAAAACAAATTGATGGTTACCAGAGGGGAGATGGGTGGCAGGATGGGTGAAAAAGGTGATGGGGATTAAGGGGATTAAGGAGTATATTTGTGATGAGCACTGGGCATTGTACAGAATTGGTGAATCCCTACATTGTACAACTGAAACTAATATAACACTGCATGTTAACTACACTTCAACTGAAATAAAAACTTAAGAAAAAAACATAACAAAAGTGTAATATAAAGAGTTAATACAAACACATTGTTAATTCTGATATATAATTTTTAAAATATAAGCATTTCTTGTCGAGTTAAACAAATAAAAATAGGTATTTTCAGGCTTTGGGTGACTGATTCTTTAAATCTCAATGTTCAGTATTTTCTTATTATAAATCTATCTGAATCATCACTTTCTTTAAGAGAAAAATGTCAACAATTTATATATGAAACATGAAACAGCATATGTGGCTCAAATATTGTAATCCCAAATCAATTACTAAAGAAAGATGTGACAGAGATATTCAGAGTTGCATGAAAGCTATGCTTAAATACTATGTAACTAAATCGTTTCCGAATATTTTGAGAAGCTTAACTTTATACATTCTACAAAGTAATTTTGTCTAGACAAAGGAAACAGCTACTGTGACAAAATTTTCTTCATTAAAACAAAGTTATTAATATGTTAGTTGTCTTGGTTCAGAGACTCCATTACAGTTTCATTAAAATTAAAGCCAAAAAAGACCATTCTCTATTCTTCTTGCTATTACTTGACATTACCTATACATTAGTATGGAACGTATACAGTATACAGAAATCTACAGTGTGCAAAATTTAGTAGGAGATACAAAATGACAGTGGCTTAAACAAGTATAAAAGTCCAGGCTGATAAGGTGCTCTGCAGTGTCAGACACTGAGACTCTTTCCCTCTGTTGCTCTGCCATCCCCAGGCAGGGCAGGGGGAGGGGGGGTTCCTTCCTCTAGGTGCAAAATGACTCACCCCCACCTCCATAGCCTAGCCTTAAAACAGTGGGTGCGGCAGGCAGTTCAGAGTATGGTCCTTCCGTACATCCTGGAAATTGCTCCCGTTACCTTGTAATGTATTTCCTTGGCCATAATTTAATCTCAGAGCTACAGCTAGGTACCAGGGAGACTAGAAAATGTAGTCTCTATTCTGAGTGGCCATGGGACCAATTAAAAATAAGGAACTCTCTCTACCAAAGAAGGGAAGAATATACACTAGAAGAAACCTAGTAGCCTCTGCTATAGTCATATTTCCACAAATTCTAAAAGTCTACCCCTTGAAAAAAAATTAATGGCTAAAAAAAACTGAAACTTATAATCTTTTCTTAATTTAGACACTTTATTTGTGCTAGATTGAGCATTATTATTTTGACTTTTATTCAATATAGAATGCTTCTCATAGCATCAAATTCACAAGCTAATTTTGGAAACTTTTCCCAATTTAAGATTTCTAAATTTCCAAATTTTCCAATGTAAGAAGAAGGAACCAACTAAAATAAGGCAGGTGAATTTTGTTTGCTACAGCAAAGACACCAAATACAAAATCACTTCTGAGTCCTATTCAGTGGGAAAGTGTAAGAGAAGGAAATCAGTTACGAAAAGTATGTTTTAATATTATTTTAACAGAGTTAATATTTAGATTTAGATCCATTTTACATCTTTGGTTACAGCTCCTTTTTATATTTCAATTCTTCTTTATAGAATTATTTCTTTCCACTTAAAATACATATTTCAGAATTTCCATTAAATAATTTCTTCATGGTAAGACCTCTTATGTGTGAAATGTTTCTTGCCTTTATTCGTGATAGTTTTGTGAATACACAGTGCTAGGTTAACAGTTATTTTCTCTCAGCACATTTTAAAGATATTATTCCTTCAATGTCTATTGGCTTTCAAAGTTGCTGTTACAAACAAGTACAGGAAACAAGCTGACCATTGCCAGAGGGGAGGGGGAAGGGGAAAGGACAAATTGGGTGAAGGGGATTGGGAGATAGACTTCCAGTTATTGAATGCATAGATCATGAGAATCAAAGGTACAGCTAGGGAATATAGTCAGTGGTATTGTAACAGTCTTGCATGATGACAGATGGTAGCTATACTTGTGAGCATAGCATAATGTATAGAAATGTCGAATCACTATGTTGTACACCTGAAACCAATGTAACATTGTATGTCAACTATACTCAAATTTTTAATTTTTTTAAGTAAAAAAAAAAAACCTGCTGTTACAAAATCAACCATCTAATGATCATTCATTTTAAGTAGTATGAATTTTCTCCCTGGGTTATTAAATTCCTTTTTTTTTAATTTTATTTTTTTAACATTTATTTATTTTGAGAGGCAGAGCATGAGCAGGGGAGGGGGAGAGAGAGAGACATACAGAATCTGAAGCAGGCTCCAGGATCTGAGCTGTTTGTTAGCACAGTGCCTGACGAGTGCCTCACTCACGAACTGCAAGACCATGACCTGAGCTGAAGTCGGACGTTCAACGGACTGAGCCACCCAGGCGCCCCTTAAATTCTTAATACCGCAGATAACACTGTTATTTGATGCAGATTTGAGATAATTTTTAGTTCTGTTACACTCACTTGAACTGTGACTTATAGTATAATTAATAATAACACAAGCATACTTCCAAGATATTGCAAATCGAATTCCAGACCATCACTTTAAACAAAACGAGTCAAATGAATTTTTTTAGTTTCCCAGTACATACAGAAGTTGTGTTTATACTATCCTGTAGTCCATTAAGTGTGCAATAGGATTATGACTCAAAAAAAAAAAAAAACTGAAAATGAAAAAAGTTTAAAAGATTGTGAGAATTAACAAATTGTGACACGGCGATACAAATGCTTTTGGAAAAAAAAAAAAAAAAGGTTCAGAGAGACCTGCTAGAGGCGGGCTGCCACAAACCTTGAATTTGTAAAACACGCAATACCTGCAAAGTGCACTAAAGCAAAGGGCAGTAAAACCAGGTCCGCCTGCAGTAACTAGCATTTATTTAGCACTTACCTTGTGCCTGACACTGTGGTAAAAACACTCCACCTTATCTCATTCAGTTATCTTTCACTGGTAGGTACTCTTCCTATCTCTGTTTTGTGCCAGGAACGAGACTGGAATGAGACTGGGGAAGTCGGACAACCCCTGCCAGGTCACACTGCCGGGAGTGAGAGGGGAGGCGAGAAGAGCCTGGGGTCAGCGGAAGTAACACCACCCTGGCTCAGGTGAAACTTATTTACAAATGTAGACGTTGCGTGATTTGCAGCCCACTGGGCTAAGCTGGAACTACATTTCCCAGAATCCTTCTCCCACATGCTTCCCAGGAGAGTGCCAGCAGAGGGAGAGATATGCTGGAGATTTGGCAGGTGGGAGTGAGGAAGAAGCCATTACTCCCTGAAAGTCATCCATTTAGCTGTGGTGGGAATACGACACAGAGGTGCCTGCCAGTGCATTCGGGCTTGCCTCGTCCTTTGCTAGATGTCCCACTCTCCCGTACTAGTGGCAAACAGTAACTCCCGCCTCAACTCCCCACCGTGCCGAATGCAGAGGCAACAGCCCAGCTGAGATACTTTTTTTTTCCGCTCCTTTCACCATCCTTGTCCTATTCCCTCAGCTGGACAATCCCACCTTCCTGGCTTCCCTTGCCAGTGTCTACCCTTCCATCTACGCTCAAACTCAGAGGAGCTGGCCTCCAAATCCTCTTTCCAGACCTTATTTCTTCCACAATTATGTATGGTCTAACTCCATAAAGCCTGCAGTGATTCCATATCCTTAACTGAACCCTGACTGAACCCAGAGGTGATACAAAGTATACTGCGGGGGCACCTGGGTGGCTCGGCCGGTTAAGCTCCCTCTTGGTTTTCGCTGGGGTCATGATCTCATCGTTTCTGGGCGGTACTCTGCATTGACCACAGGGAGCCTGCTTGCGATTCTCTCTCCCCATCTGTTTGCCTCTCCCCACGCCCTCAAAATAAATAAATAAACTTAAAAAAAAAATACTGCACAAGTGCAGTGTTTCAAAAACTCCCTGTTCATGCTTCTTAAAATGCAGATTCTGGGATCCTATCTTAGATATATATTCTGATTGCTAGGCAGGCCAGATCCTGACTTCCATCTGACCTAGGCACTTTTGACTTCATTGTACCCCTTTATCCATATAAATCATTAAACATGTTTTACAACTGTGTTGGTATAAAGACAAATACAATCTAAGCTGAATTATATCTGTTTTCTAACTTTAAAGGAAGGTAAACACTATCTTGGATCCTAAAAGTATGCGGACCCTAGGCACTGTGTCTACTGTGGCTAATGTCGAAGCTAACCCTGATACTAGGTTTGGAGAGGGGCCAGGAATATGAATTTTAGGAACCTCTCTTGGTGATTCTTGTCATTAGGCAAGTTCGAAAAGGACTGATGGAGAATATGCGTACTTCAGGACTTCTAGGAAGCTCTGTAATCACACCATTAAAGGGTAAATAACATAAAATAACTTTCATATGGAAGGGAACACATTTGTAGGGAAACACTTTTTAAAAAGTGTAATAACAACAAAACCTAGCCCTGCAAAACAGCAACAGATATCTCACCCTATGCCTTATGCTTATGACCCATCCGATTTTTCAAGTTTTGTTACATTTCCATGAATTGGTCTTATAGTAGAATCACAATACCATTGTTTCTGTAGGAAATAGTTCTAGCCCAATGAATCACTGAATCTGTTACAAGTCCCTCTGAGAATTAAGGTCCAAAAGCAAAAGAAAGTTATGACAAACCAGGTCCATTCATAAGGCAGAATTTCCCAGGCTGCTGTGCTTATAAAGCTCTAGCATAAAATTGATTTGCTTTTATTTGTTTCCTGTGTCTGAATTAAATTTTAATCTCCTTCCTGGAGGGAAATAAATTGTATAATATATCTCAGCATTTAGAATGGTGCTCTAATCAATGTGGACTCTGAAGAAACACTACAGATAAAAGTCAAGAATATAAGTAAATAGGCATTTTTTTTTTGGCCCTGACAATAAATACAAAATGCTGAGCAAAGGCAAATATTCAGAATTGCATGTTGCTTTTTTTTTGTCAAAACTATATTCTCTTAATACCTTCTATGTGCATGTCTTATCTCTATTATTAGACGGTTTCTTGACTATATTTTCTCTGTTGGTCTGATTCCCAATGGCACCTGTGTATTTCTATGAAAGTAGTTATCCCTCAAAAATAACTTTTTGTACTTAATGAAATAATAAAAATCTTGAGATAGATTTTTAACATATATTTCTGGTTATTTTTTGTGGGAGCTAGGAAATGGGATAAACTAAGATATCAAAGTTTGAAGACTTTGGCTGAAATAAACTTTTCAAAATATCTAAAGGTTGAACTCTGGAAAAAAATGTTTAAGGTCTAAAGAAGGACTAGGAGAAACATTTGAGATTGATTGCTTTGTTTTCCATTCTTCTGTGGAGATTCTACCTCTTCTGTTTCTTCTCACTACACGCTCCCAGGGCACGTTTCCAGTATTTGAAAAGAACAGAGGTTTAGTGCATTCTCCCTATGCTCATCTGCAGCTAGAATGCAGGTTAAAAAAAAAAAAAAATCCCATCTCTGCTTTTCCTGGGGAAAACAGGAACCAGACAGGAAGCAAAAGAGCTGTAAAGGAGTAAGCACAATACATATAAAAATGGTCCCGGACACCAATCTGAGAGCTGTCACTTTCCATCTGTCCTAACAGGTATAGAATATTGACATGCTACACAAGGGGGCAGGGCAGGGCAGTGCTTTTAGAGATTTTTCTGTTACCTCAACTGTAAGTTTTTCATGGTACAGTTACATTACTTTGTTAATTTGTGACTTCTCCGAGAAAAAAAAACTGCAAAGTACACTAGAAATCAGATTTACTGCATAGAATTTTCAGAATACATAAAAAATAAAGCAATACAGGAAAGGAGACTGTGTGTCTAAGTGTCATTTAATTGGTTATTCTGGTGGGATGATGCAGAGAACTTTGGAGCTCTAAGAAGCTTAGCTGTTGATGGCTTGCTAGAGCATGTCCATTAAAAACAGCCCCAATGCATCAGTTCTTGAGGCCAGCTTTCCTCCTGGAATGTGGTTACCATCTCATAAGGGTGGTAAAAGTATTGAAAACAGTATTATGTACTTTAAGACACATTCTTTGACTTTTTTAACATTTATTTATTATTGAGAGACAAAGAGAGACACAGCATGAGCAGGGGAGGGGCCGAGAGAAATGGGAGACACAGAATCTGAAGCAGGCTCCAGGCTCCAAGCTGTCAGCACAGAGCCCGACGCGGGGATCGAACTCACAAACTGCAAGATCATGACCTGAGCTGAAGTCGGACGCTTAACCGAGGGAGCCACCTAGGCGACCCATATTCTTTGATTTTTAGAGTAATAAATGCTTATTGACTATTTTCAACATCACAACATACTTCCCATTAATCTAGCATGTTTAAATCAAGAACATTTTTCACAGAAACCTGAAATGATAAAGACAGAGGACAGTTGGATGTTTTCCTGATTCCTGGGGAAATGACAGTAAAACTTTTCTAATATTTGAACTAAGCAAACATTGATCCCTGACTTCCTCCGCACCACTACTTTCCAAGATGTTCCTGAATGGAAGATTAAAGTGTAAACGAAGTCAGTAAAGTAAAAAAGTGTAGCACAAGTTGACAGTTGTATGTTAAATGCAATTTCTATGTTTATTTCATAAGCGTTGTGAATTACAAGAGTAATTTTGCCTTCAAAAATTTTAAATTTTAAAATCCCAACTGATAGAACAAAATGGAATGTCTTTTACTTTTCTCAAAGAGAAAAAGCTTTTATTACCTGTAGAAGACAATCTTTGATGTAGCCCCCAACTTCACAGTGACTGTCTTCCTGACGTCTACATTCCCCAAAACAACGATCTCATGAGGAAGGGTCCATGGAAGCTGTTCATGCATGGGACTGCACTCTCTGTGCCACAGTTGCTTATGATAGACATTTGATTCAATTTTGACCAAATTCCCTCCAGTAAAATGGAAAGTGAAATCAGCAGGTATTTTGCACCAGGTGTCTGTATGTAGTTGGTACTGAGGAGATAAGAGTTCCATAGCTGGGGAGCTTGTGTATAGAGACACAAGGAAAGCTGAACTAGAGATATAACATTGTAACAAATGTAAAGGAATAGCTGTAATAAGATCTATTGTCCCAAAGGAAAAGAGAGCCAGAGCGAGAGAGAGTCAAAAGAATGATGACCAGGATTCTCTAGTTCCCTCACTTGCATTATAAATCTCCAGTGTCCCTTTTTTTTAATGTTTATTTATTTTTGAGAAAGAGAGAGTGCAAGTGGAGGAGGGGAAGAGAGAGGGGGTGAGGGGGCACAGAGGATCTACAGCAGGCTCCATGCTATCAGCACAGAAACTGACACAGGGCTCGACCCCACAATCCATGAGATCGTGACCTGAGCTGAAATCAAGAGTCTGACACTTAACTGATTAAGCCACCCAGGCGCCCCTCCAGTGTATTTTTTTATTCTTAGCTTTCATAAGATACTTTTGTACCCTCAAAATAGATCTCTCACTTTTTCCATAAGCTTGTTCTAAGCATCTTCTACAATATAAAGCCAAAATATCTCTAAGACATTATCCCATCATTATCAATTGCCAGTGCTGCCCCCAAAGAAGTTACCTAAATTTCTTAAACATTTTAATACCCATTTTATAGCAAATGTTCTATTTTATTTCTATTTAATGATTCCAATATACCAAATTGAGAGGCATTTACAAGTGTGAATAACAGACTACATGTTCACAGGTATGATGGTGATTTTCTGATCATGCTGCCTGCTCACATTTCCAAAACAATCAATCAAATAATAAATTAATAATGAAAGTTAATTCAGTACAAAGTGTTTTTTTTTTTAATATTGGACTTGGTGCTGTGGGGTATACAAAAATAAAATAATGCAATTCATGAAAGAACGTATCATTGGGGTGCCTGGGTGACTCAGTCGGTTAAGCATCCAACTTTAGCTCAGGTCATGATCTCATGGTTCGTGAATTCGAGCCCCGCATTAGGCTCTGTACTGACAGCACAGAGACTGCTTCAGATTCCCTGTCTCCATCTCTCTTTGCCCCTTTTCAGCTTGTGTGTTCCCTCTCTCTCAAAGTAACAAAAAGATAAAAATTAAAAAAAAGAGCACATCATTTTCAATAACAGATTATTTCTGAGATGTGAAAAGTGGTGATCTATTCAAATTTTTTTAAATGTTCAGAAGGGGATAAGTTTAAATATACAAATGGTTTCATCTAATTTTCTGAAGGCATCACATCATAATGTAATCATCCTTCTAGTATTCTGACTTGGAAGTAATTCCAAAGGGTTTGAATGGACTTTCAAAGTTATTTCTCCTTATATAAGGCAGGGTAATTGCTTGTTATGTCATTCAGTATTTTTAGTTGTAAGTAACAGAAATCAGCTCTGGCCAAATTAAACAGAAAATTATTTTATCACAGAATATTGAGTGATACAAAGCATCATGAGAAGGGATGAAGAACTAAGGTCAGAAAGATAGCAATGAATAATGCTCAGAACTATGCTGGAGAACTGATCTAGTGAGGACACTGCCTGCCCCCACAGGGATGACAAGCTTTACCCCCACAGCTGAAAATGGCTGCCATAGATGTTTTACATGGTTGTCAATACAACCATGTCAATACAGTCAGCACTCTATCTCAGGAAATGCTTCCCTGCACCCACCACTCTTTCTTTTTTTAATTTTTTTAAATGTTTATTTATTTTTGACAGAGAGAGAGAGACAGACAGACAGAGACAGAGCATGAGCGGGGGAGGGTCAGAGAGAGAGGGAGACACAGAATCCAAAGCAGGCCCACCACTCTTTCAGAGAGAATTCTATAGCTCTTGTTTCTTTGCATCAGTAGTACCCAAATCATAGTTTGGCAGAGCATAGCGCCTATAGCTGTGCCCTACATGCAAGGGAGGCTGGGAAATAATGTATATGGAGCTTTCAGCTTCACAGGGAGAGGTAGGCAGTCACAGGATTTAAGAAGTTGAGAATGCTCTTAACATGGCAAGGTGGTCCCTATCCTGACCAGTCAAAAAGTGTAAGAACTGTCTAGGATATCAGTGGGCCAAGGGCTAGTACAATTAACGTCAGTTATTTTCCTCTTTTTTTTTTTTTTTTTTTTGTATTCTTGTTAGTACTTTTTCTCCTTCCAAGTTGTTTTCTGCAGCATTGGTTTAGGGCAAGTGTAGCCAGAAAAGTTCTTATCCCAATATAAGGTCATAATTGAATGTATTTTTATGTTTCCTATGTTTTACTGCTTTTCAGCAGAACAAAAATATGAGTAGATGAAGTAAAATTCATATATAGGAAACACTGAGGCTTAACTAAAGTTTTCTTCAAAGTGATCAAGCATGCATCGTTCAGTAATGGCAAGGATTTCTAGAATCTCTTTGGCAAGTGTTTAAGCTATAGAATAGGCTGTTCATCAACAAAAGAAATATATTTGCCAACATTTTCTTGATTTTTAGGAAGAAAAAAATACAAAGAAGAAAAAAACCTTTCCCAAAGTCTACAATTTTGGAGTTGTAGGAAATAGCAATTTTGTCTGACATATACATGCAATGGTGACTATAATTCGTGATTAAGAAGAAAAAATAACTCATGGGAATCTGGGAGCATCACTAGAAGCATGTACAGAGATGGCATATTCATATGAAGGAATGAAATAACATGCCCTTTGAGCTCTGCATCATACTCCCAAAATGGAGAAGTGAAGAAAAATACAGTGCCATAAGTTGCCCTAGAAATCTTTAATTCTGTGGGACAGAAGTATTCTTTCATTCCTCATTCATGATTATGCTAATGTTGGTTGTTTTTTGGGCGAGGAAAACTTTCTCCTTCTTCTCTTCTAGGTTCTTTGGCTGGCCTAATAAACTGACATAAGATAGATTAACATGAGAAAAACAAATTTAATTAGGTATGGATGAGAGCCCCACAAAGACAGGAGAGGCTCTCTGAAAATCAGACAACTGAGGTTTATATGCCATCCTGAGCTAAGGAGAAGGGGGAAGTATCTAGAACTTCAAAGGGGAAGAAGACAATCCACAGAAAGATGGAAAGAATCAATATTTGCCATGTCTCCCTGATATAGAAATTTCTCTCTGGTGTAGCTTTCTTCCTGAATCAGACTCTTTATCTAAATGATTTTAGGCAATTAGGGGCACCTGGGTAGCTCAGTTGGTTAAGCATTGCACTCCTGATTTTGGTTCAGGTCATGATCTCACAGATTATGGGTTCCAGCCCCACATTGGGCTCTGCATTGACAGTGTGGAGCTTGCTTGGGATTCTCTGTCTCCCTCTCTCTCTGTCCCTCCCCCCTCTCAAAATAAATAAACTTAATTACAAATTTAATTAAAAAAATTTTTTTAATCCTTTAGGCAGTTAAAGGGGAGGCAAAGAATTCCTTCTGAGTCCCTTGGGCCCTGATTGCTTTCAGCTTGCAATAATCCACATGCAAAAATGGCACACTCTGAGGTGAACTGCCTCAAACTCCATCATTTTAATATATATTCTCTGTAAATTTTATACTTTGTCCTTGCAAAGGAGTTTGCATTTCCTCCAATGATGGAAAGCCAACACAAGTGGGTCATGAAATCCACATTTTCTCCTTCTTATTCACCTCTCTCCTTAACCCATTCCCTGACACATACTCACAAAGTGACCATAGCCCTTTAAGCCAAAAAAACCTTTATGAGAGGAGTTACATATATACAGATGTCACGGTGTGAATTAATTTTGAACTGATTCCTGGTTTATGTAATGTTTTATTCCTAATTATTATTGAAGTTATTTCTTACAGAAAAAATACAAATAACCAGAAATTTCCTGAAATGTATTGGAATACACTCTAACTTCACAAACCAAGATTAAGGACTTAATTTTGAATCAGTTATGTCCTTGTTGTGGCTCACCATGTGACTAGAGACATAGTAAGTCACCGATTACCTCAGCTTCTATGCCTCATCCTAGAAAAAGAATAACATTTTCCTGTGAAGGGGAGCAGTATTTGCCACCCCAAAAATGTGTCTTTGGCATAGGAATATCTTGAGCTGATTATTTTTGAGAAACAGCAGGCATAGGGGAAACTGGAAATTAAGTAGTAGTTTCCCTTTTATTAGAGATATTTACATTGGCAAGGGTGACAGAGGTAACTATACTTACTGTGGGGATCATTTTGCCATGTACAAAAATATTAAATCTCTACAATATATACCTGAAACTAATAGGATATTGTATGTCAAATGTAATTTAATAAACAAAAAGAGGGACACCTGAGAGGCTCGGTCGGTGAAGCATCTGACTTCAGCCCTGGTCATGATCTCGTAGTCTGTGGGTTCAAGCCCGCGTCGGGCTCTGTGCTGACAGCTCAAAGCCTGGAACTGCTTTGGATTCTGTGACTCCCTCTCCCTCTGCCCCCTTCCAGGTTGTACTCTCTCTCTCTTTCCAAAATGAATAAAAAAAACATTAAAAAAAAAGAGTTACTTCACCTTCACTGAAATATATGAAAGAATATTCTCAGGAGAGTTGGAAAACACTATTTAGAAATAGTGATTGATAAGTCTTGGTTACATTCAGTGTTGAAGGTGAACAACTCATATAAGACATTGTCTTAAAACATTGCTCTATTAATAAAGCCAGTTATTAAATATAATGTCTATTAAAATTAAGGAGTAAAAATTTTCCTTCAGATTTGTTTTATTCAAAAGATTTATCAAGGAAGATAGTAGGTGTATTGCAACTGACATTCTGCAGAAGCTAAAAAGAAAATTCTGACAAAAGAAACTGTAACTACATTACTTTTTTACATAAGCTGCCCAGTCTTGAAGGGTACAATTAAAAAAAAAAGACCACATGCTTTAAAGTTGGTGTATTTACAAGGCCTTTACAACCTTAAATACTAAGAAGGGAAGAAAGAAATCACAGGGCTTTTAAAAGCAATTATGATACATTTTAGCCATTCACTGGGTTCTCAGAACAGACTAAAAACTCAAAGTTCATGGCTATCTAAAATTATTCAGCTAAGATCACTTTGTGAGAGCTTTTCAACCACTGTGGAAGCTTCTCTAAGGCCAACCGAAGCAGGAAATTCAAATCTACCATGCATTATCAATGTTTTGGCACCATGAACCGATGTACTTTTTCACAGGATAACAGGCATTCAAAATTCCAAATCCTATAGTTTTTCAAGATGTTCCAGAAATGTAAGTATAACTGATGTTTAAATGCTGTGTCCTGGGGGAACAGTTCTAAATCTTAATAAATTTTAGAGGTGGACATCATCATTCATTGCAGCATAAGATGATCTTGTCCACAGGCAGCTGGCTGTCTCTATAGAAATGTAGGGAGCATGCTGAATCAAAACAGGTCTCAATAATGGTGCGGCCACCAAACATATCTCAGCAAACATACATATGTGAGACAGAGACGTTCACCGCAGATCTCATTGCATGGGGATTAGCAAGCAATGCCAGCTGCACTGGTGTCAGTAAGGGTACAGGCTATTGGCTAGCTTTGGCAACCTCAGGGTGCATATGCGCAGTTTGCCTTTACCTTTAAACTCCACCCAGCATATCTACTGCAGGGGGAGGAGATGGTCAGCATATGCTAGCAGGTGTCAAGGGCCATAATAAGCATGCACAACAGAAGTAAGGATTTAAGAGAAGCAAAGAAAAAATTAAAAAAGGGGCCTCCTTAGGCCTTTTATACATTGATGGTTAGATCAATTTTTCCTGTTTTTAAACTGCAATGCAATTATCGACGCCTTAAGCTTCAATTCAATTAGGACATCACCTGATTCGTCAGCATATATTGCCCAAATGTTAATATGCATACAAAGGCAAGAAGGGAATGGCAAAGGGTTAACTTTGGATTCCAGGGCTTGTCCTCAGGTATTAGTATCACCACCACCTTGTAGTCTTCATTTGGCTCTTCACTGGTTAATTTCCTAAGCGAATTATCTTTCTCAAGGAGACAGACTATTTTTAGGCCTAAGTGTTTTCATAGCAAGAGGCAGTGGAAACAGTTCCTCTGACACAGGACTGAAAATACTCATAGGAGACTATGCATGCTCTGTCACTAGATGGAGCCCACACTCAATTCAGTTTTGGGGTGTTCGAAACCTATGACTCGAAAGCAACAGGAGGATTAAAATGCTTTAAATATGTTGGATGTGAAAGAAAGGCACCTAAAATAAACGCAGGGATTGAGAATATCTTCAAGCCAATTTCCAATCTTGTTAGAGGATGCTTATATCTTTTTTTTAATGTTTATTTATTTTTGAGAGAGAAAGAGAGTGTGAGTAGGGGAGGGGCAGAGAGAGAGGGATACACAGAATCCGAAGCAGGATCCAGACTCTCAGCTGTCAGCACAGAGCCTGACATAAGGCTCAAACTCGTGAACCATGAGATCATGACCTGATCTGAAGTTGGACACTTAACCAACTGAGCCAACCAGGCACCCCAAGGGTGCTTATGTTTTAATGCCACTCTCTGCAGAAATTCTGATAGGCTGTATGCAACAACATAGTTGAAAACTATTTGGACTAGACGACGGGGAAAAAAGACCACTTTTAGTGGTCTTGGAGTTGGATTAACACATATACTGTTCTGACCTAATTTAGAACCCCCCCACCCCACCCCGGGGGAGTTGTGTTAGGGTCAAAGTCCATCTGCTTGTCAGTGATTATAGGAGGATAACCAGAAGAGCAGTGGTTGATACTGGGAGAGAAGCCTCATGAAAGAGGGCACAGACCTGGCTGGAGAGACTGTTGATCACCTCCACTAAAGAAGGTAGCAAAGTCCCTGATTGACTACAGTTCAGAGGCAGCTCTTTTCCTGTGAAGAGCCACAAAGTAAATACTTCCTGCTCTGCAGGCCAGATGGTCTTTGTCACAATTGCCCAACTCTTCTAACATGTAATGTAAAAGTAGCCATACGCAAGCTGTAAATAAATGAGTGTAGCTGTGGCCAATGAAACTTTATGGACACTGAAATTTGCATTCCATTTATTTTTCATGTATTATAAAATATTATTCATTTAAATTTTTTTTCTATAATTTAAAACACTGAACCCCATTCTTATATCCTGGGCTGTAGAAAAACATTACAAGAGGCTGGAATGGCCCGTAGGCTACCATCTATTGCTGACCCCAGTATTGGTTAAAATGTAAGCCTAGTGTGTTAAGGTGGGAGCTTCTTTTGCGCGCTTGTGATGTTTTCTTTTTTGATGAGTGACATCTGTCAGAACTGCACTTGTGACCTCTGCCTCCACCTCTTATTTTTTTTTTTTTCATGGACATGGATTTACCAGATTGGTGGATCATACCATCAGGTAGATAGGACTAAGCTATTGAAGATCCCAATTGCAGGTAGATTGTGAATAGTTGGTGTCTGTTCTTACCACTTTACTTAGCCAGTGGGAGTCAATGACCTGGGCAGATGTATCTCATTTGCATACTTAAACTTTCCTGCAGGAAGTCTGTAATAGACTGTTTTGTCCTCTCTGGGCAACCACGCATCCAGGAGACAGTGATTCCCTCAACAGTTCCAAATGGATCATGATTTGACCTAACCATGATTCCCAACTCCCCTCACATTGACTGGTTCAGGGAATATGGGTTAAAACAGTGAGCATTAGTAATATGTTGTGGCAAAGGCTACTATTTAGGGGTGGGCACAGTGACCTGAATTGATTCAAATCTTTTTCCGAGGTTGGAGGAGATGTTTTTTTCTCTCTTCCACTGCATATGAGCAACAAAGCATATTGTCAAGTAGTTAATGCTGGCATCTATCTTATGGCCATGAGGGAAGCAAGCCTGAGGACACCGTTGGCATGCTGAGGACACAGAGAAAAAAGAGTGCAATACTTCCAGCGTTCTCTTGCATATATAAGGAGAACCCAATTTACCTCTGGATCTCCTTTTTAAAGAAAATACAGGACTGTATTGTATAAGATTTCTCTAGCTTACAGCTAAAATGAGCTACTTACAAGGGGACAGAAGGTTGATTTTACATTTATCATTTTACTGTACAAGCAATAAATTACTAATACAGGAAAAATACAAATAAACCAAAAGAAAGCCCACCCTCAAGGAACAACCAAGGTTAGCATATTATAATGTCATTCCACACATCTTGCTAGGTATATACACAAATAGGTGTAAACATATTTTATATTAACAAAGACATACCAAGCACAATGTTTCTTTTTATTTTTTAACATTTGAAATATTTTAAATAGTTATAGATTTACAGGAAAGTTGTACATAAAAGTACAGTCTTTCCATATACCCCACCCATATCCAGTTTGTGACATTAGTATGGTATATTTATCGCAATTAAGAAACCAGTATGATATATACATAAATGGAACAAAATAGAAAGCCCAGAAATAACCCCCTACAAATGCAGTCAATTAATTTAATTTATCACAAAAGAGCCAAGAATATACAATGGAGAAAGGACAGTCTCTTCAATAAATGGTGTTGAAAAACTGGACAGCCACATAGAAAAGAATGACATTGGACCACTATCTTACAACACACACACAAATTAACTCAAAATGGGTGTCAGACGTGATATATCATTATTAACTAAAGCCCTTAACTGCATGCTATTTTGTTTAGTTTTCACCTTATGTCGCTTTTCTGTTTCAGGATCCCATCCAGGATATCACATTTTCTGCAGCTGTCATGTGCTCTTGGCTATGACAATTTCTTAGACTTTCCTTGTTTTTGAAGATCTTGATGGTCTTGCAGAGTACTGGTCAGGTATTTTGTATAATGTCACTGTATGGTTTGGCTAACTTTTTTTTTCCTCATGGTTAGACTGGGGATTTTGGAGGAAGATCACACAGGCAAAGTGCCATCATCACAGCATATCAAGGGTATATACTATTACCTTGACTTATCATTGTTGATGTTGACCTTGTTCACTTGATGAAGTAGTGTTTGTATTCTTTTCCCCTTCCCTCTTTGGAAGGAAGTCACTATCCTATATTTATGTTTTGGGGAGCTACGCTCCATCTCTTTGAGGGCAGAATATCTATTATAAATTTTTTGGCATTCTTCTGCATGGGGGATTTGTCAATTTTTAAGCTTTCTGTTATAAACCCTGAAATAAATATTAAGAAACTTGAGAAATTCATGGAAAGTGTCATGCCACATTTGTGAATTGGATTTAAAGAATGTCAGAAATAGTGAAGAGATTCACTATCTCAGAAATGGGGGTACACCCAGCTATCTAAGTAATCATCTCTATGGCCAAGCACAAGAGGCCACATATGGAACAAGTATTGAAAGCCTGGTGATCTCAAATTTATAACACATCTCACAAGGCAGTAAAGAGTGTTCTTCTTTTTGGTTCCAACACAAAGACATACCAGAGAGTTCTATTTACCACATTAAGACTTGGAGACACAGATGTTGCAGATTAAATTTGTTAGTTAATTGTTTGTAGCTATGAAATCCTAAACTAAACTATAATCTCCATTGTAGCCCTGAGGATATTCAAGTCTCAGAAATGAGGAGGTAGGAGGTGTCTGTGGCTACCCTTTGAGCACAGGATTGCCAACATCTGACAGAGGTACAGAGCTGTCCACAGTGGATATATGCCAAACGTCAAGCAAATCTCACTAAGTGAATATCAGTGGGTAGGGATGCGTTGGTTAAGCCATTCTAATTCAAGTTTTTTCCAGAGGTATTTCAGGGTCAGGTTGAACACTGTACTTGGTTACTTATAGTCCTACAGAGAGTGCCAGAAGTCAGACTGCAATAGACATTCTTAGGTCTTGGAAAAAATAAGGTAAGTATACTGATTGTGCTTTCATTGACTGAAATATCAAGACCTAAAGAAAACCATACATTTGACTTAGTTGGAGTGAAGAGCAACATTTGTTAACAGGCTGCAACCCTAAAAGTTTCATTGGTTGTTAGACACATTTTATTTTAAAGTGTGAGAGATCCAGGAAAATTCCACAATTCATTGTCCCAGTATGGTAGGAGCGTACTTTGAGGGCTCAGCCAGCTAAGCATCTCACTGCCCGCACAAACCGGAGAGAAGAATGATACTTATCCAGAATCCAGAATGGGTGCAGTGGAACAGATTAGTGACATACTGGGAAAGAGGGTTGGTGCTCTGTTGCCTTCCTCTACTTTGCATTCAGATACAAACACTATCTTGCAAAGATTTTAGATCTGAAACATCTTACCATCACAATTGATAGACATGCATAACTTAGATGAGTGGCAAATCACAAAGACAAGGACTTCTGAAATAATTATGTCCCATTGCATCAGCTTAAGAGGTAAAATATTTCTTTATAGCTTCTCTTTGGCTATTTATTTATTTTTTTACTGACTTTGATTTTTTTCAGCTTAGTTCTATTGAATAAAATTCTTTGTCTCCAGAAAGGCCAAGTGCATGCAAAGGAGCTCACTGAGAGGATACCCCTGTATAGATTTTTTTTTTTAAAGAAAAATCATGGCATATATCATTTTCTTATTTTATTTTATTTTATTTTATTTTATTTTATTTTATTTTGAGAGAGACACAGAGAGAGAGAGTGTGAGTGGGGTAGAGGGGCAGAGGGAGTGAGAGAAAGAATCTTAAGAAGGCTCCACGCTCAGTGCAGAGACTGAGGTAGGGCTCAATCTCACAACCCTGGGGTCTTGACCTGAGCCGAAATCAGGAATCAGACGCTTAACCCATTGAGCCACCCAGGTGCCCCTGGCATATCTCATTTTATAGGAAGACCAAAAGTGTCATCTCTTTTTATGGCATAAATGTTCCATCTCTTTGTCTTTTATAGTAATAACTCTAAAATTTTTTAAAGTCATATTGATTTCTTACATCAATATGAGTAATATCTCTTCTCTGTAACACAAGTTGAAATTACGCTATATATCTGGCCTATAGATCATCACTCTGAGATTCAAAAGAAAATTATGAATGTGATGGGCAAAGAAATATGAATATAACATAATAAAAATATATAAATTAAATACAAAATAGATAAATGTAAAACAGCTAAATTGTAGTACTTACAATTATAGAAACATGGTCATGTACAACTAATAAAGCTAAAAAATGGGATAAGTGTTAGAAAGGGAGTTGGGAGTTTAAGTTTACAAAATTCTTTATCTTGCACAGCAAAGAGTCAATAGACACTGTATGAACTTGAAAATGTAGTTTAAGGAAAAGTTACCTTTTTATTTATATTTATATTATATTATCTTCTTATTTATCCCGGCATGGTTAGTGGGATCTATCTTTACAAATTAATTTTTTTTTACTGTAAAGAAACCTTTATTTAAAGTTCAATGACTCTTTTGGCTTTATTTCAATTTATTTTAATTCTGTAAATTTCATGTTCATGTTAACACATTTAAAACTTTGAAATAATGTGAAGAGTATGACCATATTTTATCTTTCTTATCTGGATCTGTCTTTATAAATGTGAGAAGTCTGAAATGATGTTCATATTGAGGACAAGTGTTCCTCGATAGTAGCAGTGAAGGGACTTCCTTTTTACTTCCTTTTTAAATCTTTTAAGGTTTTTAAAGTTAACAGATGTTACCTAGGAGGAGGACAGAGTTGTACACGAGGGCAAAGAGGAATCATCACTTTTTACTCTATATACTATTTGCATTTACACAACAATCATATACTTCATGATTTTTATAAAACAACAATTTATATTTTGGAAGTTAAATTTTAAGAAAAGTACTTTTCCCCATCACATTCTTGATTTTTTTTTTTTTATGTTGGTACAAGCTCAAAGAAAAATAATGGGATATTTGGCAAAGTCTGCAACCCAACTCAATGTAGAGAAAATGTATATTTTATAGCCTGTTTTAGCCAACAGGTTTTGTGTTTTGTAACTCCATGGAGATACATGAGAGTTCCTTTAGACATGAAACATTCCATGTAGGTCTAGTAAGTAGATCAATCTAATTTGAAGAGAGATTTAGGTACTAGTTACACAGTGAGCATACACACTTTTTTGGCATACATATTTTTGCCAAAGTGCTGAACAGATTTGGAAAAACTTAGGTAAATCATTTCTCAAGAATATGGGATGCCCACAAACTAAATCAATTAAAGTATTTCAGATAACTGTCTTTATGCGTTATCAACTCATAATGGTAGAAAGAAAAATCTTCAGAGAGCCTGATAGAGAACATTTGAACTTAAATTAAACTTTACTCTTTTCCTTCACTAGCTAATGTTCAATTACTAGTTTGAGTCATGAGCACATGATCTACGCAGAGTGCATGAGTATTAAAGGATATGTAATTATATTTTCAATAACAACTACTGGTTTAAAAGAGGTTTGTGCGATTGAAAACACATATAATTGTGTTTGGGGGAAGTTAGAGAATGGTATCATTAAGATGATTAATCTATTTTACAATCAATTTTTAATTTAAGTTGGGGCCTTAAATTTAATTGGTTTTATTTGATTTCAGAAAACAACATACACATATTCTCCTGTTTTCCAATAGATGTCAGTATCAAAAAAGAAAAGAGATAGTTGTTTACTCTGTCTTGCAGCACAAAGGAGAATATTCTTAGCCCCTCTTCTCAGCTTCATGTACTTAGAATTGCTATAGCCAGTCTAAGCAGTGCAACAAAGGACCGTAGTTTTTAAATACAGAATAGTTATATTTTTGGGTGGGTAAGTTCAATGGCAAGTATATGTAGGGATTATGGTGCTTGAAGTGGAAGGGAATAATAAGGAAATATTTGACTGATTTCAAAACAGTCCCTAGTTTCTTTATTCCTTTGTGGCTCTATTATTCCTTCTCTTCTCTCTATAAAATCTAACCTCCATCCTGAGTTTCCATTTCCCAGTGTTAGCTCATAAATGACTTTATGTTAAAAAAAGACTTTAGGGGCGCCTGGGTGGCACAGTCGGTTAAGCGTCCGACTTCAGCCAGGTCACGATCTCACAGTCCGTGAGTTCAAGCCCCGCGTCGGGCTCTGGGCTGATGGCTCAGAGCCTGGAGCCTGTTTCCGATCCTGTGTCTCCCTCTCTCTCTGCCCCTCCCCCGTTCATGCTCGGTCTCTCTCTGTCCTAAAAATAAATAAAAACGTTGAAAAAAAATTAAAAAAAAAAGACTTTAGTTATGTTCCTATGGCATTTTGATCTTTGAAATTCACAATATATTTTTAAAGTAATAATAACATGAGTATTCCTTATCATCCATTCCATTGTCACTATTGTAGAACTTTAAACAAATCATCATATGTAGAAGAAATAGTGGTTAACATGGTTTTCAATTTAATTCATCCAACAATATGCAGAATTCAAGGCTGGGGAGAATTGGGAATTTGGAATTTTGTTAAAAACAGGAAGGATTCCCCCTGAAATGTATATTTAATCCTATACTGTCAGCATGCATGGGGTCCTAACTGATGTAATGACATCAAGAGAAAAGGCTAAAAAAATTCATGACATGCCTGCCATTTTCTTTCATTACATTATAGTCACCTAAATTTACCTTTGTCTAATTGCCTACTACATTATTTATATCTACTTTAGGGATCAAGAGAGAAATGGAAAAACAATCTCATACATTCTATTATTTACATTTCCTTTTTCTGTGGCTGAAGCATCAAAAAGAAGTCCATCGTCTTGTTCCTTCAGGCTTTGCTGTCCTGCATGAGGACAAGGACTGAAACACAGATGGGTGAAGAGACAAACCAAGCGCAAGTTTCTCATCTGCCCCAGATTCAGTTTTGCTCGTAAGCATATAAATGTGTGAATTTTTCAGCTTTAGAACTGAACATGTGAGAGACCATTTCTTGCTTATGATCAGAAATGACACTTTGCACAATATAGGAGTGTAGAGAGCACACGTTGCTATTCATATTCTCCTGCAACAAGAGAATGCACAATAGAACAGTTTTTGTATTAAATGACAGGTTTCTGACAGAATCTACAGGCTGCTATGCATTCATACACAAATGTATAGGCACTTTTGTTTGTCTTTTTGCCTGAGTCAAAGAGATATGGGCTCTTATCACTTGTCACTCGTTAATGATATGACTTAGACATGTCATTTAATCTTTCACAACTGGACATCGCATACTTGCCTAGCAGGTTAGATTTATTGTAAAGGTATTGATAAAGTGCTTCATAAACACTAAGAGATAATGCAGATGTGATGGGAAAAAAAAAACAATGATTTTAAACCATTTTTTGTTGACTCTAGGTTACTTTTGCACTTTTGGAATCCATTAACTCCCTCCAAAATCTTAGAGGCTCTTGGGCATAAGGGTATTGCTTTTAATGAGGGAGGTCTATGAATGTGAAACATGTCAAAAAATAAATAAATAAAATAATATCTGAGTTAATAGAAAAAAAAGATGTTATTTGTAGTTTGCACAAATCTCTTTACACTGGTATTTATTTTCCTTTAAATACACTGGTATTTATATATAACTACACTGGTACTTCTATATAATAAAAAATATTCACGTTGTTTTTTAAACAAAGTCAAAGAGTAGGGTGCCTGAGTAGCTCAGTCAGTTAAGTGTCTGACTCTTGATTTCGGCTCCGGTTGTGATCTCACAGTCATGAGATCGAGCTCCTCGGTGAGCCCCGAGTCAGGCTCTGCACTTGGCATGGAGCCTGCTTACAATTCTCTCTCTCCCTTTCCCTCTGCCACTTCCCTGCTCAAGCTCTTTCTCTCTCCCTCTCTCTCCCTCTCTCTGAAAACAAAACAAAAAACAAAGTGAAAGAATGTAAGAAGTATTATATAATAACAAAAGCAAAATACAAAATCATGAAAAAACAGACAGTCCCCTACCAACCCAACAACAGGTCTATTCCTTCTGAAGCAAATCTTTCTGTATTCTGCTTTTTGATTCCACTGATGGTTACCTTGACATGTAAATGTTTTTTTACAACCCTTTATTGGTTCACAAAACATAGACATTGTCTACTGATTTCTTATGATCAATAGACACTTACTTTCTAGTAATTGGCTCACATCTATCCCCTGCTACATCTCTTTCCCCCTGTTTCAGAGGACTTTCTTTTAAAAAAACATTTTTTAATGTTTTATCTACTTTTCAGAGAGAGACAGAGCATGAGCAGGGGAGGGGCACAGAGAGAGGGAGACACAGATTCCAAAGCAGGCTCCAGGCTCTGAGCTGTCAGCACAGAGCCTGACGTGGGACTCGAACTCACGGAGTGTGATATCATGACCTGAGCTGAAGTCGGAAGCTCAACTGACTGAGCCACCCAGGTGCCCCAAGAGGACTTTCTTAAATCTCTATTTTTTATACATTTTCCATTAACAGCATCTCTTGACCCCTCTCTGTAAAACACAAGATATTAGAGCTTTCACCAATCTCTCCACTTTTCTTTATCCCTTTCCACCTCCCTACATGTCTTCTGAACCACTAGTTCTATAATTTAAAGATGATGGCATACAAATTTTATTCAACACCCATGGTTATATTGTCCACCATTTCTAAGAACCATTCTTAGAAGTAAAACCCCATAAAGACATTTTTTAATGCTTATTTATTTATTTTGAGAGACAGAGAGCAACCACAAGGGGTGGAGCGGGGTGGGGGGAGGGACAGAGATAGAGAATCCTAAGCAGGCTCTGCAGGGAGCTCAAACTCATGACTGTGAAATCATGACCTGAGCTGAAATCAAGAGTCAGAGGCTTAACTGAGCCACTCAGATACCCCCAGCCTCTAAAGACTTTTTAACTATATTATGACACTTCTGCCTGTTTTGGGTCCAGTATCCACTCCTATGTCTCTGAATAGCAAATATTTGGGACACAAATTAAAATTAATTTCCATTTTTATATGCCCCGAAATTCTCAGTTATTCTCCAGTTCTTAACCATATTATCAGCTTTATGTCTTCCATTCCCCCCAACTTCCTACTCAGCAGACCTCTTCCCTGTTCCAATCTTCTCATGGCTGTTAGCTTCATCGTGGGACATCCTCTCACTACCTTCTTGGAAGAGCTGAAACTATTTCCTGGATCACCATTTTCTTTCTTTGTTTATTTCTTGTTTTGTCAGAGTGCTTCCTCAAAAGAAAAGAACTCTCTAAGAGAGAATTTTCCTAGCAAAGCTTTTCTGAGTCATTGAGAGGTTTAAAAGCCTTTATTCTGTGTGCTCACTTCAGTGATGGTTTGGCCAATTTAAAATTCTAGGTTAAACTTTCTTTTTACTCAGACTTTTGAAGGTATAGAGACCCACCTTCCACCAGAGTATTGCTATGAAAAAGTCTGAAACCCCTTTCCTACATGACCTGTCTTTCTAAAAACACTTCATCCTTCAGTGCCTGGTAATTTCACAGTGATGTGTTTGATTACAGATTATTGTTGTTATTGCTGTTGCTGTTGTTGTTGTTGTTATTGTTGCTGTTTTTACAAGTTGTTTCTTTTTTGATTTCCTGATTTTCCTCCAACATCTGGTGCTTCTTGGTGCCTCTTCTCATGTGAGAAAGAGGCTGTAGTAAAAATGACTGTATGTACTTTGTACACAAGTAAATTCTTGACTCTCATTCTTAGCTTTCAGGGGAACAAGCAAGGAGTCTTGTATTACATTTTGAAACCATTAAATACTAAAAGGAAAGAGGTTTTGTCCTGGGTACCAACTCCTGAATTATTCAAAGTTTATTAGAGAAAAATTTTCATCTTTTCCTTTCAGTAATGGTATCACCTGGCTCCTGGCATTTCATGCAAACTGCAGACAAGTCTTCAACATAAAATTTCAATGAATTCTTATGTCAATTCCTTTATTTCATTCCTACTTTCCACTTCTATCTTTTGAAATTCTTCAGAGACAAACCCACCTCTCCCTTAGCTAGATCTTCCTCTCCTCATATTCTTCACTGGGCCCTAAGTTGTACTATTATACCAGTCATTACTCATCCATGAATTGGCTTTCTAACTTTCTAATCCCTCCGGCCCATTCTCTATATTGATACATACTTTATTCCATTACTTCTTTTTTTTTTAACGTTTTTATTCATTTTTGGGAGACAGAGAGAGACAGGGTGTGGATAAGGGTGGGGTAGAGAAAGAGGAAGACACAGAATCTGAAGCAGGCTCCAGGCTCTGAGCTGTCAGTACAGAGTCCGACGCAGGTCTTGAACCCACGAACCATGAGATCATGACCTGAGCTGAAGTCGGACATTTAACCAACTGAGCCACCCAGGTGCCCTTCCATTACTTCTGATGCAATAAATTTTAGGTTGGTGGTGGCGGGGATAGACCTGTAGGTTCATTATATTGTGTTAAATTGGAATAGAATCCTTATTTTTTCTTTTATTTTAATACTCATTATAAAATGAAATTACAGGTATTTGCATATCTGTTTTCTGATGGTTTTGTTCTGATTCACTTTATTTAGTTCAAGTACATGAAGCTCCTAAGAAAGTAAATAAAAAACTTTGTTAATAGTGAATGATGTAGAACCCAGGGATTTCCAAAGCTCCTGAGGGTGTTGTAGTTAAAATTTATTATAGTCCCGCCCCTGTGTACCTTGCCGATCCACCCCAGCTAATACACCAGATCCCCAGCACCACAAGCCTGGCAGTGTCAAAGTAGCCCACATGGGCCACACCACCCCACAGTGAATCCTGCCTGTAGGAGAGGGGAAGACAAGGCACACACCAGTCTGACTGTGGCCCCAGCGGTGGGCTGGGGCAGACATCGGATCTGACTGCGGCCCCACCCACCAACGCAAGTTATTCAAGACAGCACAGGGAAGTGCCCACACCACTCCAGGGACTATCCAAAATGACCAAACGGAAGTATTTCCCTCAAAAAAACCTGCAGGAAATAACGACAGCTAACAAACTGATCAAAAATGATTTAAACAATATAACAGAAAGTGAATTTAGAATAATAGTCATAAAATTAATCGCTGGGCTTGAAAACAGTATAAAGGACAGCAGAGAATTTCTTGCTACAGAAATCAAGGGACTAAGGAACAGCCAGGAGGAGTTTAAAAATGCTATCAATGAGCTGCAAAATAAAATGGAGACAACAACGGCTCGGATTGAAGAGGCAGAGGAGAGAATAGGTGAACTAGAAGATAAAATTATGGAAAAAGAAGAAGCTGAGAAAAAGAGAGATAAAAAAATCCAGGAGTATGAGGGGGAAATTAGAGAACTAAGTGATGCACTAAAGAGAAATAATCTACGTATAACTGGTATTCCAGAGGTGGAAGAGAGAGGGAAAGGTGCTGAAGAGGTACTTGAAGAAATAATAGCTGAGAACTTCCCTGAACTGGGGAAGGAAAAAGGCATTGAAATCCAAGAGGCACAGAGAACTCCCTTTAGACGTATCTTGAATCGATCTTCAGCATGACATATCATAGTGAAACTGGCAAAATACAAGGATAAAGAGAAAATTCTGAAAGCATCTAGGGATAACTGTGCTCTAACATATAAAGGGAGACCGATAAGACTAGTGACAGATCTCTCTACTGAAACTTGGCAAGCCAGAAAGGAACGGCAGGAAATCTTCAATGTGATGAACAGAAAAAATATGCAGCCGAGAATCCTCTATCCAGCAAGTCTGTCATTTAGAATAGAAGGAGAGATAAAGGTCTTCCCAAACAAACAAAAACTGAAATAATTCATCACCACTAAACCAGCCCTACAAGAGATCCTAAGGGGGATCCTGTGAGACAAAGTACCAGAGACATCACTACAAGCATGAAACCTATAGACATCACATAGACTCTAAACCCATATGTTTCTTTTTTTTTTTTTAATTTTTTTTTCAATGTTTATTTATTTTTGGGACAGAGAGAGACAGAGGATGAACGGGGGAGGGGCAGAGAGAGAGGGAGACACAGAATCGGAAACAGGCTCCAGGCTCTGAGCCATCAGCCCAGAGCCTGACGTGGGGCTCGAACTCACGGACCGCGAGATTGTGACCTGGCTGAAGTCGGACGCTTAACCGACTGTGCCACCCAGGCGCCCCATAAACCCATATCTTTCTATAATAACACTGAATGTAAATGGACTAAATGTGCCAACCAAAAGACATAGGGTATCAGAATGGATAAAAAAACAAGACCCATCTATTTGCTGTCTACAAGAGACTCATTTTAGACCTGAAGACACTTTCAGATTGAAAATGAGGGGATGGAGAACTATTTATCATGCCACTAGAAGTCAAAAGAAAGCTGGAGTACCCATACTTATATCAGACAAACTAGACTTTAAATTAAAGGTTGTAATAAGAGATGAAGAAGGGCATTATATAATAATTACAGGGTCTATCCATCAAGAACTAACAAATATAAATGTCTATACGCCGAATATGGGAGCCCCCAAATATATAAAACAATTACTCACAGACATAAGCAACCTTATTGATAAGAATGTGGTAATTGCAGGGGACTTTAATACTCCACTTACAACAATGGATAGATCATCTAGACACAGGACCAATAAAGAAACAAGGGCCCTGAATGAAACATTGGATCAGATGGACTTGACAGATATATTTAGAACTCTGCATCCCAAAGCAACAGAATATACTTTCTTCTTGAGTTCACATGGAACATTCTCCAAGATAGATCACATACTGGGCCACAAAACAGCTCTTCATAAGTATACAAGAATTGAGATCATACCATGCGTACTTTCAGACCACAATGCTATGAAGCTTGAAATCCACCACAGGAAAAAGCCTGGAAAACCTCGAAAAGCATGGAGGTTAAAGAACACCCTACTAAAGAATGAATGGGTCAACCAGGCAATTGGAGAAGAAATTTAAAAATATATGGAAAAAAAACGAAAATGAAAATACAACAATCCAAACGCTTTGGGATGCAGCAAAGGCAGTCCTGAGAGGAAAATACATTGCAATCCAGGCTTATCTCAAGAAACAAGAAAAATCCCAAACATAAAATCTAACAGCACACCTAAAGGAAGTAGAAGCAGAGCAGCAAAGACACCCCAAACCCAGCAGAAGAAGAGAAATAATAAAGATCAGAATCTAAAAAAACCTGTAGAGCAGATCAATGAAACCAAGAGTTGGTTTTTTGAAAAAATAAACAAAATTGACAAACCTCTAGCCAGGCTTCTCAAAAAGAAAAGGGAGAGGACCCAAATAGATAAAATCATGAATGAAAATGGAATTATTACAACCAATCCCTCAGAAATACAAGCAATTATCAGGGAATACTATGAAAAGTTATATGCCAACAAATTGGACAACCTGGAAGTAATGGACAAATTCCTAAACACCCTCACACATCCAAAACTCAAATAGGAGGAAATAGAAAGCTTGAACAGAGCCATAACCAGTGAAGAAATTGAATCAGTTATCAAAAATCTCCCAACAAATAAGAGTCAAGTACCAGATGGGTTCCCTGGGGAATTCTACCAGACATTTAAAGCAGAGATAATACCTATCCTTCTCAAGCTATTCCAAAAAATAGAAAGGGAAGGAAAACTTCCAGACTCATTCTATGAAGCCAGCATTACCTTGATTCCTAAACCAGACAGAGACCCAGTAAAAAAAGAGAACTACAGGCCATATCCCTGATGAATATGGATGCAAAAATTCTCACTAAGATACTAGCAAATCGAATTCAACAGCATATAGAAAGAATTATTCACCATGATCAAGTGGGATTCATTCCTGGGATGCAGGGCTGGTTCAACATTCGCAAATCAATCAACGTGATACATCACACTAATAAAAGAAAAGATAAGAACCATATGATCTTGTCAATCGATGCAGAAAAAGCATCTGACAAAATTCAGCATCTTTCTAAATAAAAACCCTCGAGAAAGTCAGGATAGAAGGAACATACTTAAACATCATAAAAGCCATTTATGAAAAGCCCACAGCTAATATCATCCTCAATGGGAAAAAACTGAGAGCTTTCCCCCCTGATATCAGGACCATGACAGGGATGTCCACTGTCACCACTGTTGTTTAACATAGTGTTGGAAGTTCTAGCATCAGCGATCAGACAACAAAAGGAAATCAAAGGCATCAAAATTGGCAAAGATGAAGTCAAGCTTTCGCTTTTTGCAGATGATATGATATTATACATGGAAATCCAATAGACTACACCAAAAGTCTGCTAGAACTGATACATGAATTCAGCAAAGTCGCAGGATACAAAATCAATGTCCAGAAATCAGTTGCATTCTTATACACTAATAATGAAGCAACAGAAAGACAAATAAAGAAACTGATCCCATTCACAATTGCACCAAGAAGCATAAAATACCTAGGAATAAACCTAACCAAAGATGTAAAAGATTTGTAGGCTGAAAACTATAGAAAGCTTATGAAGGAAATTGAAGGAGATGTAAGGAAATGGAAAAACATTCCATCCTCATGGATTGGAAGAATAAATATTGTTAAATTGTCAATACTACCCAAAGCAATCTACATAGTCAATGCAATCCCAATCAAAATTGCACCAGCATTCTTCTCGAAGCTAGAACAAGCAATCCTAAAATTTGTATGGAACCACAAAAGGCCCCGAAGAGCCAAAGTAATTTTGAAGTAGAAGACCAAAGCAGGAGGCATCACAATCCCAGACTTTAGTCTCTACTACAACGCTGTAATCATCAAGACAGCATGGTATTGGCACAAAAACAGACACATAGACCAATGGAATAGAATAGAAACCTCAGAACTAGACCACAAAAGCATAGCCAACTAATCTTTGACAAAGCAGGAAAGAATATTCAATGGGAAAAAGACAGTCTTTTTAACAAATGGTGCTGGGAGAACTGGACAGCAACATGCAGAAGAATGAAACTAGACCACTTTCTTACACCATTCACAAAAATAAACTCAAAATGGATAAAAGACCTGAATGTGAGACAGGAAACCATCAAAACCCTAGAGGAGAAAGCAGGAAAAGACCTCTCTGACCTCAGCCACAGCAATTTCTTACTTGACACATCTCCAAAGGCAAGGGAATTAAAAGCAAAAATGATCTATTGGGATCTCATGAAGATAAAAAGCTTCTGCACAGCAAAGGAAATAATCAACAAAACTAAAAGGCAACCAACGGAATGGGAAAAGATATTTGCAAATGACATATCGGACAAAGGGCTAGTATCCAAAATCTATAAAGAGCTCACCAAACTCCACACCCGAAAAACAAATAATCCAGTGAAGAAATGGGCAGAAAACATGAACAGACACTTCTCTAAAGAAGACATCCAGATGGCCAACAGGCACATGAAACAATGCTCAACATCGCTCCTCATCAGGGAAATACAAATCGAAACCGCACTCAGTTATCATCTCACGCCAGTCAGAGTGGCCAAAATGAACAAATCAGGAGAGTACAGATGCTGGAGAGGATGTGGAGAAACGGAAACCCTCTTTCACTGTTGGTGGGAATGCAAACTGGTGCAGCCAGTCTGGAAAACAGTGTGGAGGTTCCTCAAAAAATTAAAAATAGACCTACCGTATGTCCCAGCAGTAGTGCTGCTAGGAATTTACCCAAGGGATATAGGAGTACTGATGCATACGGGCACTTGTACCCCAATGTTTATAGCAGCACTCTCAACAATAGCCAAATTGTGGAAAGAGCCTAAATGTCCATCAACTGACGAATGGATAAAGAAATTGTGGTTTATATACACAATGGCATACTACGTAGCAATGAGAAAGAATGAAATATGGCCCTTTGTAGCAATGTGGATGGAACTGGAGAGTGTGATGTTAAATGAAATAAGCCATACAGAGAAAGACAGATACCATATGGTTTCACTCTTATGTGGATCCTGAGAAACTTAACAGGAACCCATGGGGGAGGGGAAGGAAAAAAAAAAGAGGTTATAGTGGGAGAGAGCCAAAGCATAAGAGACTCTTAAAAACTGATAAACTGGGCTTGATGGGATGTGGGAGGGAGGGGAGGGTAGGTGATGGGTATCAAAGAGGGCACCTTTTGGGATGAGCCCTGGGTGTTGTATGGAAACCAATTTGACAATAGATTTCATATATTAAAAAAAAAAGAAAAAAATTATAATTATAGATAGAAACATCCATTGTACACCCATATCCACAGTAGCACTTTCATACTGACCAAAAGTAGAAGCATAGCAAATGTCCATCAGTGGATGAGAGGATAAACAAAATATGATACATATATAGAATGGAATATTCAGCTTTAAAAGTAGGAAATTCTATAAAATGCTACATCATGGATGAATTTTGAAAACATGCTAAATGTAATAAGCCCATCAAAATGGTGATATGGTATGAGTCTACTTATATGAGATATCTAGGGTACTCAAAATCAGAAATCTACAGAAAGTAGAATGCTAAATTTGCAAGAACTGGAGGGAGGGGAGGAATGGAAAGTTGGTGTTTAACGAGTACATAGTTTTGGTTTTGGATGAAAAGTTCTGGAGATGGATGGTGGTGATAGTTACACAACAGTGTGAATGTAGCAATAGTGTAATGCTACTAAATGACACACTTAAAATGCTTAAAATGGCCAATATATGTTATGTATGTTTTACCAGAATAAAGATAATACATATTGGATAATGTATTTCTTTAGTTTAAATATATTTTGATTTTTTTTCCACGATGGCATATATTAGCAGTAGAGGAGGGTCCTGCCTTTAGATGAGTATTCTCTCCTCTTTACATATATTTCCTGTGTTCCTTCCTGACTTCACAGAAAATAAAATTTCTCATATCCAAAACCCACAGAGTTGGAACAAGATCCAAGTGAATGCATTTCATAGTGCCCATCTATTCTGCAGGTGAAAGAGAACAGCAGACCAGGTGTTTGAAGTTGGCAAGCGCTCATATTTTTTAATCACCTGTCAGGAAATTCTGATGTTTAATTTCCAATATGTAAAATGTTAATTTCTCGCTTTAGATGAATCACTTTTCTTGAAAAAGCTGGCTACTTTATCAACACCATCCTGACTTAAATACCTTTATTTGTCTAGATTTTATTCCTGGCTTACTCCTTGTTCATTGAGAGATGAGAAACATGAGATTTTACATTTGAACACTCGTAGTTGTCCTTCAGATTCTCCTGTTTAACTACTTTTAGCAAGTTGCTTGCTCCTTGAAGACTCACTCTCCTCAATTTGAAAAAAGGAGATAATAGCTGTTACTAGGAACAATGTGAAAATCCAATGAGTTAATCCACTAGCCAGGAAATTGCTAATCTGTAGCCTCTATGAGACATTTGGGGGCCAAACTGCAGTCACATTAGAGTGAATTAAGCCTTTCAGCCTCAAGTAATTGTATTCAAATGAAGAACTGTATAAATCCAATTCTCTTTAATGGCATGAGGGGTTCAACGGAGACAACATTGAGATTTTAATAATTTTAGTCTCTTAAACTGAAAAAATTAGATAACTGTCCCCTTTGCAAGTAGTTTTCTATAATGTGATTATTGTTGTAAAGCACATTTTAATTAGGCATAAAACCATGTTTTAATAAATTAAAAACATTGTTAAAAATAACACTTTCTGGGGAAATAGTCTGTAATCTCATAACCACCAATCTGAATATTTTGACAATTATTTTATACTTAATCTGGCTTTTGAATATCTGTTTTTTGATGGTAGTGGTTTTGTTTCAATTTGCTTTATTTAGTTTTAGTACATGTTCATTTGAATTATTACATCTTTCTTCAGAAAAAAAGGAAAGAAAGAAAAAAAGAGGAGGCATGATAGGAAGGAAGGGAGGAAGCAAAGATTAAGGGAATCATGAGAGCTACAAATAAATTGTTTCATGTGTGACTGCATTTTATATGTGCAGTACTGGCATTATATAATAAAATAAAATCTATTCTTTTAAGCTTTCTCTGGAATATAGAAGAGAAAATACTTCTGTAAGATTAAATTCATGAAAGTCTTTTACATTCATATTGTAATAAAACCTGTTTTACACCTTCAAAGAGTTCATCACCATATTTACAATGATTCTTCAATGCACCATTTTGGTTGAGTATTGACTTTAACTAATTTTATCAGACTCTCTCTTAGAAAAATAAATACAAACTTAAAGGCATGATATATTTAAATTAGAAAATCTATGGTCTTTCAGTGTTTTGGTCGGGTTTATGGCAGTAGGCACACTGGGTCTCAACTGTTCTAACTTGATGATATTTTGTTGGAAAAAAAGTACCAGTGAATATATGTCTGTTTCTGGTAGGTGAATGAATGAGGCCTAGGATTTCTGAGTGTGCTTGACATCTCCTAAACCATGCACTTTGGCTATATATGATATATGGCCCCAGGATAAGCATTTCTTTCATGAAAGACAGCAGGGCTTCTGCCTTATGACTGCCAGTCTGCGTCCCAAGGAGGCTGCCCTTTTCATGTAGGCCAGGTGTGGACCTGGAGGGGTGAAGGCAGGTGATTTTTCTGAGATTTAATCATAGCCAGGGCTAGAAATTGCTTTTTCAAGATTAGAGCCCAAAAGGCTTGCTCCCTTCCTTAGGCTCTGAACCAAAGGTGAATAGTGAAAACCGCAATCTAGAAAGAATACATGGTCTTGTTTTCTATGAGAATAAGATTAATAGAATTTCAATAACATTGCACTTAAGAGACTTATTAAACTGGCTGAGAATCAAAATTAATTAAGCAGGTCCAATAGTTTGTGGTGTGTGTACTTCCAATCCAGTCTTCTAAGTATAGCCCTGTCCCATATGATTTTCAAAACTCTATATACTGAATTTTAATTTTCCTCATGCGTAAGCTATTTGGTGGGCAAGATGTCCAGTCACACGTGCTGTGGTCTAAAACAAACCAATGCATAAAACTCATCTGTGAGCATTTACAGGTATATCAATATTCTTGTCACTCTCAATACCTTGGCCATTACAGTTGGAGAGTCTCCCTTTTATTGGAAAAGTCAACTCTAAGGCTGGTTATTGTTTCACTAATATTCTGTTGGTAATGTGCCACTTGGTAAAACTTGCTTCATGAGTTCCAGAAAGCACTTGGCTCCCGACTGTACAAAGAACCATTGCAAGCATTTTTGGTCAGTTTTGATTGAATGCAGACTGCAGGACTGTTTTGCGAAACCACATTATTCTTTCAAATGTTTCTTCAGTAGTCGCATATTACTTTCTAATGATAATCATTTGCATTTCCAGAGCCCTTTTTGCGCCTGATGTTTTACAACAAACTTACTCAGAATTCATCTGTCTTCACTGTGCTTCCCTCTGGTTTCAGCAGAGGCCTGTAGCTCCTGGGCTTTTGCACAGCCACCTTAACAAATGGCTGCAAAGGATGAGGAGGGAGAAGCCCGTGAAAACCACCCAGCTTAGGCTCTCCAGAGGGTGATGCCTAAAGCAGAATGCTAACATTTTCCATACTTGC
This sequence comes from Felis catus, assembly GCF_018350175.1. NCBI lineage: Eukaryota > Metazoa > Chordata > Mammalia > Carnivora > Felidae > Felis > Felis catus. The sequence goes on from NC_058369.1 coordinate 108,143,509, forward strand.
AGAAAAAAAATTTTTTTCAAGGGTGAGCTATGAATTCTATTTCACCACCCCCCAAAAAAAAGTTTCTTCTATGAATGTTATTGCTCTTAGACGTCTTATATAACACAAAAGGTAACCTGAAGGTTAGGCGATTCAGTTGAATGTTTGGGCCCAACCAGCTCCCAGTTTTTCTTTTATTGTCTGCCGCCTCCGCCCCCACATACTTCTTTCTCACTCCAAGTCTGGTGGTCCATGGCGTAGTCTGCAGATGTCTCTCCCACACAGTGGAATCATTCCCTAATGCGTCTGTGCACTTCCAGGCTATGCTCATATGGGAAAAGGAAAAATTGGAAAGAAATAATAAATTTCTGGATTGGTCTTATTTCCTTTTGTGCCTTTCAAAAGTGCTGAAACAGACAAGAAAGTAACTTTAGACCTATTCACCTTTCCCACACTGCTAGCTGTGGAAGGTGGTATATAAAGTGATTTTTTAATTTTTAAAATCAAATAAACAAACAATCACATCATGCCATCTTTCATAAGTCTTGGGATGGCTATTCTGTATTAGAAAACTTTGTATAATTTTATTTCAATTGTATAGTTTTTAAAATGGGAGTAAAATACTGAACACTTGGAAAATGAGGTTATCTTTGGTGTATTCTGCATTCAGTTTATAGATTGTATCCCATAAATTTGAAATAATTTTCATAAAGAGATACTCTTCCCTATTTGCATGGCAGAGTATAGGACCAATAATGCTGAGAAAGCAAGGCTCATAGATAACAAAAGAAAAGAACCACTTTCATTTTCCCTCCTTCTCTTGTCTCTGTACTACCAACTCTTCATTTGTCTTTGACTGACATCTTGTGAAGCATCCATAATTTACCTGAGTACTCATCGCAATGGTAACCCCTTTAGTAATCTCAGTCATAAAAATATTCTCAGGTCAAAATTAACATGTCAATGTCTATGTTTGAAAATACCATTGAACTTCACTAAAATTGGGGTTTCTCCTGCTCCAGCAACCCTCTCCATCCCAATTTGGCTTGCTGTAGGTGAGAAGTATATAGTGACTGTGTGTGTGTGTGTGTGTGTGTGTGTGTGTGTGTGTGTGCGTGTAAGGGGCACCGGGGGTTTAGTCTTAGTTTTTCTTGATTTTGTCACATCTTCTCTCTCTCCTGAAGCCTAGAGTGTAGTCATAATTGAAGCAGAGGGGAGGAAAAGAGTCAGGAAAAAGCTTTCATACATTTTAACCCACAAACTGGTGGTGTTTAAGGCTAACCACCAGCTAGGCTCTCTTGGGTAAATTCTTCACAAGGATGATGTCTCCCCATCTTAGGGATGCTTTTCAACTGCCTAATTTGAGAGGAGGTGTAGCATGTCATAGGGGATAACAATATAGATTCTGGAACCATTACTGCTTGTATGGCCTTGCATAAATCAGTTAATCTCTCTCTTTCAGTTTTCATGGCTGAAGAATGAGGATAATACCATCTACCTCATAAGGGTGTTGTAAGGATTGAATAAGTTAATACATATAAAATATTAAGAAGAGTGTCTGGAACACAGTAAGCTCTGTGTAATTTTTTTTCCTATTGTGATGATTGAAAAAGCAAAGTCAATAAGACACAAGTAAGTAAGGGAAGAATTACAAGAGAAAGATACATGTCGGGGGTTAAGCCTACAGATGGTGTTAAGGATAGTGTTAGTACTATGAGATTGGATAAGGGTACCTAAAGGGTGAGTGAAAACAGAATATTCAAGGATTGAGTCTGAAACACTGAGCACAATGGGGAGATGAGAAAACCCCAGCAAGAAGGGCCCATGATGACTTCAGGGAAAACCTAGGTGAGTAAGGTGTTCTATAAACAGAGGGGGAAGTATTTTAAGGGGAACAGTGTGATGATGGTGTCATATGCTGCTGAGCAGTCAATAAAGTAGGGGCCATGAACTCGTCACTGGATTTAACAATATGGGCATTGTGCTGACTTTGGTAAGAGCAATTCCAGTGGAGTAGAGGTGGCAGGGCATGGGGGGGGAGGGGGGAAGTGGGGAAGGGGGACTCCCAGCTGGGGTATGTCCAAGAGAAAAGGGGAAGAGAAAAATTAGAAAAACATAGACAACTCTGAAGGGAATTTGAGGTAAAGTAAATGGAGATGAATAGGGCCAGCTGGAAGCAAAGGAGGAGTGAAATAAAAACTTTTAAAGTTGGGGGGAAAGTAGCAGCTTTTTTGCATGTTGACAGGAATGATCCAGTAGACTGGGGAAAACTGAGAATTACTGAAGCAGATGGGAATTGAGATACAAGCACAGAGTTTAGCACTATTTAAGAACATGAACAGCTCATTATTGGGAACAAATTTGGGAGGTGGTGCTAGGTCAGTGAAGCTCTCTTTGATAGTTTCTAATTTTTTTTTTGTTTGTTTTCAGTGAACTAAGGAAGAACATCATCAACCAATACTGAGAACATGCTGAAAGTTTGAAGGGTATAAAATAACCATCTTGGAAAATGGAAGAATGAATAGTACTGGGGAAGTATAGTATCATTGCTGGTCAGAATTAAGAGCTTACCTGAGGTATGTAATCATGATAGGTGAGACTAGTTTCACGGCTGTGTGCTTTTCTTTATTCATATTCAATGACAAGAGTGCAGATAGAGAGGAGACCTATGGTTGGATTTAATCCTTTTATGATTAATAAGACCAGAATGGTGATTATAATGATTGATCATGAAATTCAACCATCTAACAAAGTAAGTAAATACATGAAGAAAGGAGAGACAAAGGAAATGTACTAGGAAGGCCTCAGGCCTCAGTGGAGTAGGCAGTAGGGATTCCTCACTACCCAAGGTAGTGAGCTGGAAAGAGAGGATGCAGTGATCAGAGAATGACATGTTTGATGTTGAAACGATGACAGACTTACAGTTATTGGTAATGACAATATGACTGATGGCAGTCATTCAGGCAAGGAGATCAAGGACTAGAGATGCCAGGATACTAGGAAGATCATTTATGTGGATATTGAATTGCCAGGAATTACAAGAGGACTATTGGAGAAAATGACAGTGAGCCACCAGTAAAAGTCTTCAAGGAGTTAGGAGAGAGATCCACAGAGTGGTAAAAACTGCCATGAGGAAATCGACCCATAAAGGATTTACAAATGAGAGAAGATGCCAACTCATTCTGACATTTCTTTAGGATTGTTGTTGTTGTTGTTTTGTTGTTTAATTTTCAGAGACCTATGGAAATAAGATCTCATTGTATAAAATTTTCAAATCTCTAATCCATTCGAGAGCTGGAAGCGAACCCAACTTTGTGCTGCCATCACTGCTGGCTGAATTTGTCAGCCAATAAAATGTTAACAGGCAACCTCTTCTCTACTGGCCACATCTTTCTCAATTCCCTGCCTTCCATACCACTCTGGAGTCTCATGAGGAGACACAGTTGTGGCAGTGAATTCCAGTTATCAATAAATCCAAATAAAGCTGACTTTTATATTTTATCTTTGCCTATCCTATATTTGTTCTAGTACAGAGATACAAGGACAGAAAAGGCTATTTCTTGTTGCATTTTTTAAGCTGATAGGTTACATTTCTGAAAAACTTTAAGAGTTTCATAGTACATGTTGTTTACCATTCACATTTAATAATAAATTTAAAACCCAAATATTTTCCTGATACATTAAGCAATTTCTTTTTGTGTCCTGGGACTTTCCCTGCTCCTCCACTGGGCTGACCGCCCTCACATGTATGACCTGAATTTCCTGAGCTGTCTGTGAGTCCCTATACTAAAGGCTCCCAAGTACTATGTACACAGTGAACAGTCGCTTATATATTTTTAATTTTAGGCGAAATGCCTATTAAAGGTCTCCCTGAGATTTTTCACTCCAAAAAAAGTGATAAGAAGGCCAAAGAAGTAATTTATTAGGTAATAATTCAAAATGTGGTGATCATAATAAGCACACAGAAGGTAACAGAAGGTAGACGCCTCTTCATACACAATTGCTTTAACTTAATTGTAGTAGAAATAAGGAAGGAAAAAGAAACGGAAGGAACAATAAAATACTGAGAGCAAAGAAAAGACAATAGGCGTTAGAAAGGGAATCATGTTTGAAAAATAAGAATTAGAGTTTGTAAATTGTTCTAGGATTCTTAAATGGATGAAGGACATTTTACTTCTTGTATTATAACTCCATTCGGAGGTTGTCCCCATTGACTTGATGTTAATGAACATACTCCGAAATAAAACCTCATTAATTCATTATTGATTCAAGTTCAAATTCGATCAGAGTTTCAAAAGAAATGTAGTTTTATTATTTTAAAATATAGAAGTAACTTGGACTGACTGCTCACTGGAAGGTCAGAACTACAAAAGACCATAGACATGATTTGGTCCAGTGCTCATATTTTTGTGGTGAAGAGCCTGAGACACTAGATGGCCAGACTGGGTTTGGAGGCGTTTGTTCTAAAGGCTCCTCAGCCACTTTCTATCTCCATGTATAACAATCAAGGCATTTTTTTTTGTGAAAAAAGTTATTTTTAACAGTTTAAATGTGGTCCCAGGTATTCTCCTATAAATATTACAAAACATTCATATTTCAAAGTAGTAGAAAAAGAATTGTTTATTTATAGAGAGTGGAAAAAAAATTCAGACCAGTCAAGGACCAGTGATCACAAGCTTAAAAGGAAGCTTCTGGTCGCCAGAAGTACTGCTGGGAACAAGACATCTTGCTAAATAGGAGAGAATATATTGAACTTGCTTTCCTTAGACCAGGGAGTTTTACATGTTATAATGCAAATAATCCTACTGGGGATCTATTTATTTATGCAGATGCCAGAACCCATCTTCTGAGGTCCAGATTCCTAAAATCTGAAGTGGTGCCCTGGAAATAGCAGGGTGTTGTGATGCAGATAAATGTCAGCCCACAAACTGAGAAATACTAACCTAGTCAGACCATAAATGAGATTTACCATCAAGCCACTCAATATAGGCTTTTGTCAGATACCTTTTCATGCATGAATACCTAATCTCTTAGATCTAAGAGCTGCAAAATAAATCTTCAGTCACACTGAATGGATTCTTGAAGTGATCAATGTTCAAAAGCACAAGGATCTTTATACATCATATCAAATCTTTGTCACTTTGTAAGGGCTTTTAAGGCACTAACATGTTAGTTCTTGTATTTAGTAAATTAGTATGTTTAGCATTTAAAATATGAAAAGTGCTTAGCTCCACTTCCAGTATTTAACAAAGGATAGATCACATTAGTATAAAGAATGTGAAAAAATTTCCTGTCTTTAGGACACTTAAGAATGGATTATGTAGTGTTTATTGGTAGAGTGTCTAAATTACTGACCAAATATAAATGATTTCTCCTTCTCCCTCTTTCTCATACACACACACACACACACACACACACACACACACACTCACCCTTATGTATCAACCAAAAATCTATTTTATTATATTGGGAGACTTATGTAATAGTATGTTAAAAACTATTTCAAAAATAACATTTTTTTCAAAACTAAAAATAACAAAGCCATGTGAAGAAAGCAAATTAACAACAAAAAACTGTCCATACTGATTATATAGATTCTAGAATATTAAAAATAACATAAACAGAATAATTATCCTGATACATATTAAATACTTTAATTGGTTTCTTTTTTTAATGTTTATTTATTTTCAGAGAGAGAGAGAGAGAGAGAGAGAGAGAGAGAGAGCCAGTGCACGCATGCTTGTGACTCAGGGAGGTACAGAGAGAATCCCAAGCAGGCTCTGTGGAATCAGTGCAGAGCCAGACGTGAGCTTGATCCCACGAACTGTGAGATCATTCACGACCTGAGCCAAAATCAAGAGTCAGATGCTTAATCGACTGAACCACCCAGGCACCCCTAATTAGTTTCTTAACTGCTTCCATATGTAAGCATGTCACTGGTATTTCTCTGAAGATTTTTTTCCCAATACAGTCTTAATAGTTTGAACTCGTATTGTCTTGACTCTTGTCTGTAAAAAAATTTTAATGATGAAAATGTTCTTTATTAGGTATCTAGTGAGCTCAAAAAATATGATATGGCAAATGAATCTTTTTTGCTGTATTTTTTCTTACTGAAAAATATAAATACTTAAGTGGAATGATTAGGATAGACTTTATACTATTGTTTTCATTCAGACTGATCTGCTTGAAATGTATTTTACAAAACTAAACACACTAATTTTTCTTTCTTTTTTAAATTTTTGTTGTTTCATCATTTTTATTGTTTATATGCTATAAACTTATAGGCTTTTTCTATTTTACTCCTTTATGGTACATAATATAAAGTTATCCATTAGAAAATAGGAGCTTCATTAATAATTTTTCTAAATCCCTACAAACAAAGATATTCTTGACCTTAATCATAGGATTTCAAAATTAAATGTCATATGAGGTTTGAACTCTTAAAACTTAATTTGTTCAGTTTTCCCTACTTCCTAGGAATAAATGTCAATGTTTCCCTGTTTGCAAGCTCTGTTTTCAATAAATGAGATTTGCTAACAGCAGCAATAGCTGAAGTTGTGTCACTTTACTCATTGATATTTGCCTAAGGATTTCTAACTAGTCTTGAACAAAAAGCAACCAAGTTTAACAAACTCTACCAAGTACTTCAATACTATTGGAGGACACAGATTGGCTTACAAAACTGTTCTTCAAAGACTCACATATTTATAAAATTGTTTGGCTATCTGGCAGCACACAGATCAATGGAACAAGAGATACAGAACCCAGAAATAAACACATGCTTATATGGTCAATTAATCTAGGACAGAAGAGGCTAAAATATACAATGCGGAAAAGACACATCTAGAAAAATGTTGCTAAGGACAATGTCTAAAAGACTGCTGCCTATGTTTTAATAGTTGCATGTTTTTAGGGTTCACATTTAGGTCTTTAATTCATTTTGACTTTATTTCTGTATATATGGTGCAAGATAATGCTCCAGTTTCATTCTTTGCTATGTAGCTGTCCAGTTTTCCCTATACCATTTATTGTCCCTGAGGCAAGGGAAACAAAATCAAAAATAAACTATTGGGACTACACCAAACTAAAAACCTTCTGCACAGCAAAGGAAACCATTAACAAAATGAACAGGCAACCTATGGACTGGGAGAAGATATTTGCAAATGAGATATCCAATAAGGGGTTAATATCCAAAATATATAAAGAACTTATACAATTCAACACCAAAAAAAAAAATAACGAGAGAGAGAGAGAGAGAGAGACAGAGACAGAGAGACAGAGAGACAGAGAGACAGAGAGAGAGAAAAGAAAAAGAAAAGAAAAAAAATAGGAAAAAGGAAAAACCAAAAATCAAAACAAATAATCTGATTAAATATGGGCAGAGGACAGGAGTAGACATTTTTTTCAGACAAACAGTTGGCCAAGAGACACATGAAAATATGCTCAACATCACTAATCATTAAGGAAATACAATTCAGAACCACATGAGATATCACATTACACCAGTCACAATGGCTAGTAGCAAAAAGACATAACAGGAAATAACAAGTGTTGGGAAGGACGTGGAGAAAAAGGAAACTTGTACACTGTTAGTGGGAATTTAATTTGGTGATTATTGTGGAAAACTGTATGGAGGTTTCTCAAAAAGTTAAAAATAGAAATATCATATGATCCAGTAACTCCAGAACTGGGTATTTACCCAAAGAAAACAAAACACTGATTCAAAAAAAATATATGTACTCTCTGTTTACCGCAGCATTATTTACAATAGCCTAAATATAAAAGCAATCTAAGGGTCCGCTGATAGATGAAAGGATAAAGAAGATGTGGAATCTACATACAATAAAATATTACTCAGCCAAATAAAAAAAATTAGGTCTTGCCCATTGTGACAACATGGATGGCCCCAGAGGGTATTATGTTGAGTGAAATAAATCAGACAAAGAAAGAAAAATACTGTATCATTTTAGTTATATGAAGAATCTAAAAAAAGAAAAAGAAAAAAACCAGAATGAACAAACAAATAAACAGAGTCATAAATACAGAGAACAAACTGGTTGTTGCTGGCCCAGGGTGGGGATAGAGGGTTGGAGGATGGGTGAAACAGGTAAAGGGGATTAAGAGGCACAAGCCTCCTATTAAAAAATAAAGAAGGCACAGAGATGAAAAGTACAGCATAGGGAATGTAGTCAGAAATACTGTAATAATATCATAATGTGACAGACAGCAATTACCCTTATTGTGGTGAATATTAAGTAATGTATAGAATTTTTGAATCATTAAGTTGTACACCTGAAATTAATATGACATTGTACATCAACTATACCTCAATAATAAAAAAGAACAAATAAAATAAACTGGACAAAAATTTTCAAACGAAGATGAAAAATCAGAGGCAAACAGACAGGGCCTATGGCAACTATGTTTTTTGAGTATATCTCCTTTGCCTGCTAGACCTCCTTGTACTTTCAATCTCACTGATGCTAACCTAAGTTTTTAAACTTTCAGGCTTTTAAAAATATATGTAAAAATAATCTCATGTTAAACTGATATTTGACACATTTACATATCCATGCTTACTTAATCAGTATCTCTTTCTTTAAATTAAAAGCTTTGTTATAGGAACAGTATTCTCTGACATAGTGCCTCTGTCCTGTATATTTCTGAAACTCAAGGGGAGTGTCTAGAAAATGTTTCCTCACTCTAGATTCGTTATGGCCCCTGTACCTTAATTTTTTTAATGTTTATTTTTGAGAGAGAGAGAGAGAGAGAGAGAGAGAGAGAGAGAGAGAGAGGGAAACAGAAACAGAGACAGAGTGTCACTGGGGTAGGGCAGAGAGAGAGGAAGACACAGAATCTGAAGCAGGCTCCAGACTCTGAGATGTCAGCACAGAGCCGGACACAGGACTCAAACTCATGAGCCATGGAATCATGACCTGAGCTGAAATCAGACATTTAACCTACTGAGCCACCAGGCGCCCCTATCATTGGCAGAATTTTGAAGAATGCAATTTCTCTGGTACTACTTGAAGTGTACTAAATCAGGATCCCAATGTGCCCACAAAGAATCCGCATTTTTAAAAAGATCCACAGATAATCTTGATGCATAAAAACAAAGTTTACTTCCTTTTGTTTTCTGTAATGTAAATCTATGCAAGTTCGAATTGTGGATTTTTTGCTGCTAAATCAAAGGGAGAACAAACTCTAGGAACAAACTTATGATTGATGGACACTGAGGCAACTGGAATGACTGGAAGGTCTGACCACAGAGGAATTAGAGTTGAGGAATTTCAAAAGAAGACCGCTCACGAGAGAAAACCATCAAGGCTTGCTTATTTTCTTCATTTGCTAATACTTTTTTCCTAATTGAGTCTTTGGGGAAGAAGGTGTTTAATATATTATGCCGTTGAGAAGAAAGGATGGCAGACTGGAGTGAGATTTGGAAAAACAATCTAATAATAGAAAAACATTGTTAAGTTTCCTTCTACTGAGGTAGGCTTCAGATAGGGCCAGTTGGTGTTGCTGACCATCATGACATCAAAAATATTTCAAGATTCTGAAAACCAAAATAGCCTCTATGTTTACTATCTTTCCTTGAGATTCTGGGCTACAAATAAGAAAAAAAAATCGAGGAGGGGGTCATAAAAAAGGAAACTCATTTCTAATCACTTTTGCTCTATTAAATGACATTACACCACAATGTGTACCGTATCTTACAGAATTCCATACTGAAAGGCATAGTTCCAGTAAAATAAAATTTAAGAACCTCTAAGAAACAATAATCCAAGCTGCTAAAGTTAAAGATAGCAGGGGTTCATATACTTTGGTGATTAACTCAATTTCAGATACAGAATTACGAATCCATATATTGCTGAATATCATGGCCATGAGAGGATTAGATTAAATTTAGCAAAACTAATTAGGAAGAACAAGATGAAGGGGAAGTAAACGATATAAAAAATAGAGCTAAAGTAATGGGCAGTTTCATCAAATAAAATCAAGTACAGGAATGGATTCCTTTTAGGCGTTTGGCAATCCTATGAATAAACCTATGGCCTTATCATTCTTAGAGTGATTAGAAATTCTGCAGTCATCCACTTAGTCACTGAATCAATCCTATAACTAAGCCTCTTACCCTCCAAACTTTACTTTTGTACTTTGGAGCATCAAATTGAATAGGAGCTACACTGAACTTAAAATCCTGAGTCTATACTTCTAAAGATTTGCCATGGATATCTGGCATCATGGAAAGGAGAAACATCACGGACTTCACTGTCAGAATTGAGAGTTTTTAAATTTGGCAGGGGCACCCATTATATTTCACAGGCCAGAGCAAGTTTTTAAACCTCTGTCAGCCTCACAGTTTTCTTCTGTAAAATGGTATTAACAGTGCTTAAGTCCCAAGATTTTAGAGACTAAATGAGATAGTTCTAACTGAGTACTACTCAACAAACAGATGTAGCTTCCCTCTCTCTATCCTTCATTATGGTAGGTTAGCAAATCTGAGAATCTTCATAATTATTTGCCAAGTTGGTTTACAACTCCCCATTGGAAGTGGCAAGTAATTGATGAGTCCTATTTTTAGTGCCTTTCCTCTTGAGAGAATGAGAGAGAGGTAAAGTGCTTCCAGTCAAGAGTAAGCATAAATTACATGGCATCACTCAAGATTAATTCACAACATTTATAGTAGTTATATGATCTGTCATCATGTATTAGTACTCAGCAAGAGAAAACTGGGCTGGAAAATTAGCAAGGTTGAAGGTGAAGAATAAAGTGCCCCAGGTGACACACACAGGCCCTGGAAACACTACTTATCTGGAAAATTTATAGCTTGAAAACATTTGCATTTCTAAAAAGAAAATCATTTATAATGATGGTGAGGGTAGCTAAGAGAGAAATGAGAGAATGGATACATTTGCATTTACTTCAAGAAAACTGAGTTTTCCCATGAAAATATCTTTTATCATTTTTGAATTTTTTATTCCCATTTTTAGGTCACTCCTATAAATTCATATATATATATGTATATATATGTATATATATGTGTATATATGTATATGTATATATGTGTGTGTATATATATATATATATATATATATATATATATATACACACACACACACACACACACACACACACCCCATGGGGAAAACAAACTATTTGGACACACCAAAAACTTACTTAAAGATTTGTGAAACCTCTCTTTTTTTTGCCAGTCCATGAGGATATAACCTTTTTACTGAAGTCTTAAAGATGTAGAATATGAATATTCAGGATATTTATGCGATGAATTTAGCAATTTCAAGCCAGTAGAGGGCTCCCTGCTTTGACATGATCCTATATATGCAAAGTCCAGCACGAACTGCTGTTAAGGAACCAAAGCAGGGTTTAATGTTTGTTATGGGCTTAAAGTATTTGCTCTAACTGTGGTACATTAAGCAGTTTAAAAAGATGAATGAAGCAAAGCCAAGTCTCTGCTTCTGACGCTAGAGATATAATTTGTTAATTGTTTCATCATGCAAAATTTAATCTTCCTCTGGTTTACTAGTTTGAAAACCAAATGTGCTTCAATTTTGCATCATGAGTCCACATAGACACCTGCTGTCTGATTTTTCTAATAGATCTACTTTTTTCTCTGTTCACAGCTTAACTGACACATTTTAAAGATGAGACTAACGGACTGATCAGTGTCTTAATCCTGGAGATGAATATAGGCAAAGCTCAATGAAGAAGAACATTAATTGTTTTAGTGCATATAATTTTGATTACAGTAGTCCCCGTTCATATGCAAGGGATACATTCCAAGACTCCCAGTGGATGCCTGAACTGCAAACAGTACAAAGTCCTATATAGACACTATGTTTTGTCTTCTATATACATACTCATGATAAGGTTGAATTTATAAATTAGGCACAGTAAGAGATTAACAAGAGTAACAATAAAATTGAACAATTATAACAATATACTATGATAGAAATTATGTGAATATGGTCTCTCTCACAAAATATCTTATTGTACTGTACTTACCCTTCTTCTTCTTGTGATGATGTGACAAGATAAAATGCCTACCTGATGAGATGAAGATCGGCAAATGACCTAAGCATTGTGATATAGCATTAGGCTACTAGTGACCTTCTGGCAGTACATCAGCTTCCAGACCCCAGTTGATTGCAGGTAACTGAAACCATGGAAAACGAAACTATGGATAAGGGTGGGCTGTTGTACTTAAATTGTAAGTTTAAATTGAAGGAATAGTGGAAGGAGGGAAGGAAAAAATTCCAACTACTTTCAACTTCTCCTGCCATTTTGAACTGCATCCGGCTACTTCATGTCAGTTCCTACCTAAGAAACACTTGGCAGATTTTTACAATCCCAATGAATAATGTACACACAACACTTAGGATAAATTTATTTAGAAATGTTTATTAACATTATTGTGACTATTTAAAATACAAGTATCTCCTACTTTTCAAAGTTTTGCATTAATGAAGCCACTTCACTTTTACAAAAGACCTATATTAGTACCCATTTTCCCTAACCTGTAAGAAACATGAAGAGAATTTTTGCTTCTATGAAAAAAGGTGAAAAGCAAAAATACACTCAGAGTTTGTTTCACAGTGAGCAGTTATAGAGGCTGTGCACATCTCAAGCAGCAAGAGCTGCAGGGCCAGGCTCCTTCCCATGGAACCACACTCAGCACATCTCAGTGTCAAGCTGCCATAGTTTTGAACTGTGTCTCTGAGCATCTGTGCTTTATTCTGAGTTATTTTGTTCATCCATTAGCAAGATATGTCTTACGGTATCAGAAAAACCTATGAGAGATGTTTCGGACGGTTGGGGGGGGTGGTCTGGGAATGCTTTAATGTTTTCCATATAAATTAATGGTAATTGCTTCTTCAATTTGTACCATTTTGGCTGATGAAAGATTTCATAGGAAGGCTCTACTTTCAGGTGGCAGGGGAAACCCGAAACAGAGAATCACAGGTTTCTGAAATTACAGGTTGGTGAAAGACCTGAGGTTTTGTTTTTTTGGTTTTTTTTTTGTAAAAGTGAACATTTCTTTCAGTTAGTAAAAATAGGTACTAATGGAGGTCTTTCATAATACGTAAAAGCAAAGCATAACACAAGCTTTCAAAAAACAAAGGATGTCTGACTGCATACTCTTCAAATTGCCAAAACAAACTGACCAAACATACTAGACATATGTATTGATCTGTTGTATAAACAAATTCTGATAAATTCTACTTATTTTCACTTCCATGATGTCTTTTTCTGTAATGTAGTTGCTTAGGTTATGTGGTTTTCAAAGGTAAATATAGCCTTATGCAGACAACTAATGTAATACATGTTTATGACAACAAATATTGATATAAGCACAATTTTAGCATGCAGCAAAGAAAATGTTGTCAAAAAATGCAAATGAAATCTTCATTCTTTTTAAGTTTCCTCCCTTCCTTTTCTCATACTCTTTGACTCAGATGCTACAAGTGAATATAACATGACTGTATTTGATATCACTTGTTTTCAAACCCATTAATAAAGTAATTGCAGCACACTTTAATTTTAATAGAAAATAACATATGGAAAGCAAGCAAAAGCAGATAAGCATATTCACCTTTCATTAAAAAAATGGTTCATATAATCATTATATAAGATAATTATATTTCCACAGACAGTCATAATATACTGTGGTTGTGGACTACTGATTGAAACAAGAGAATTGAGTACAAACTTATTTCCAAGGGCCGGAGGCAAGTTGTTTTATGCTTCTGACTCCCCAGAAAGCAATGCAGATGGAAAAAAAAATCTGAAGAAATAAAACACAAAGAGGAAAAAGAATTAAAAGTGAATCAATACTTTTGTTCAACTGAGTTCTTTGAAGGGGAAAATGAACATCAACATTTTAGACACTATAAATTAATCAAATTGAATCTAGCAGTTGTTCACTGATAGAATTTACCCAACCCAACTTAAAACACATTACGTCAGAGAAAAGAGTGGGAGTAAAATGCTTTGTTTTTTTGGCTTTTATTATTTATTTATTTATTTATTTATTTATTTATTTATTTATTTATTTCTCTATCTCTCTATTTATTTTACTTATTTATTTATTTATTTTACATCCAAGTTAGTTAGTGTTTGCCTTTTATTTTTTATACTCTCAAATCTGGGTCATTTCTAGGGATGGGACTATGAAACTTAGATACTGAATGAAACAGAAATTTCTTCTGGCCTCTGGGCCTTCTGCATGTGGAATGTACTGTATGAAATGATCTCATTGTTTATATAATTTAAGAAGCATTTGGAAAAGGAGAAATAAAAACATTATAAAGAATCATTCCTCTCTGGGGCAATGTGATCTAACATGTTATGAACTTTACCCAACACGAATTAAATGTTAAACATCACTACTGATTTACCTTCTCACTCTGGTGATCTTACAGGTATGAAAAACTGTACTGCAAAATTCTCTTTAAGATTCATGCCATAACTAACTCATAATAAGCAGCCATCGGAGTTCATTGAGTTTACTTCTCTGCTTTCAAGTAATATCACACATTCTCAACAAATCACCCCAAATTAGCCAAAAATAACTTGATTTCTGATGATCGTAGCAATAAGGATTATATAGTCATTCAGTAAGAAGTCATGGTTGCAGAATTTTTTATTATGTGTAATCTAAATGCCATAATGCCATAACACACATATCTTCTCTTCTCTTGATGTAAAATCCAAGCACTAGTCATGGTCTTTACACCATCAGAGTTCTCCTAAGCTAACTTTTCCCTTTACTCTTTCTTTTTTAAATTTTTTTTCAACGTTTATTTATTTTTGGGACAGAGAGAGACAGAGCATGAACGGGGGAGGGGCAGAGAGAGAGGGAGACACAGAATCGGAAACAGGCTCCAGGCTCTGAGCCATCAGCCCAGAGCCCGACGCGGGGCTCAAACTCACGGACTGCCAGATTGTGACCTGGCTGAAGTCGGACGCTTAACCGACTGCGCCACCCATGCACCGCCCCTTTACTCTTACCTATACACTAACATTAAGCTACAAGGTTGCCTTATGCTCTCCATTTTAGGTGTTATTTGTATGATGATAAAAAAAAGAGTAAAGCCCAAACAAATGGGTTTATGCAAGAGTCTCTCCATATGTTTTTTTTTTTTTTTTAATTGTGCAAAGCTCCTCTCCAAACTACTAAAATATGACCAGTCCTCCCCAGGAAGAACCACTATTCCTGAAAGATCCACAAAAATATACAAAGGAACAAATTTAAGTAATAAGATGCAGGCATGGGAAACATTCTGGGGTGATGGACTGGGGAGAAGCCAAGGCCATTAACTGAGGCCAGCCATCAATTCAAAGAAAATAGCTTGAATTGTGGTTATTATGCTGTGAAAGCCTGAATATGAAAACAACAACAACAACAACAACAACAACAACAACAACAACACCTTCCTAAACCATGGTATTAGATTCACGGCTAGGTTGTTCTGTTTCTTATAGAACCTTTCATATGTTCTTTCTAGAGAACCATGAACCTTCACGTTAGTCACTCTGCAGTTTTGTTCCAATACATGCATTCCTTTCAGCCTATAATATGCACAATGTAAAAAAATATATATCAAAAATGAAATCTACAGTTATGTTGAAGCAGAAGTCAAGAATAATATTAACATTATGGAGTTGCTTCAGAAATCAAATACAATATATTTAAAGGTTGGTTTTGATTTTGTTTCTTTTGACTCTAATTCAAGAAAAATGACCTCATGGGATCTCTTGTGATGGTGCCAAGCAAAATAATATCAAGGTGAAGAGTATTTATGAAAGCCCTTTGTGCAATGAATTGAATTAGTCTATGAAGATGGGTAATGTTGACAGACGGCTAGCTGTAAAGAGAACTTTCAAATGGGACAGAGATGAAAAATGCATAATATCAGTATAAACAGTTTAATTCAGATCCATAACATTTATGAACCCGAAATATATTTGGCAATAGAAGTTTTTACTGGTTTTTCAGGGTGCCTGGGTAACTTAGTTGATTGAGCTTCTGACTCTTGATCTCCACTCATGTCATGATCTCAGGGTTGTGAGATCAAGCCCAGCATCAGGCTCCGTGCTGGGTGAAGAGCCTGTTTAAATTTTTCTCTCTCCCTCTGCCTCTCTCACTCTCCCTCTCTCTGTCTCTCTCTGTCTCAAAAAAAGAAGTTTTTATTGGTTTTCATTTTAGTTTTTCGGGTCACAAGGATTCCAAGGGTGAAGGCTAGGGAGAAGGAAACCTCTAAACTATATGTAAAATTTTGCTGGTAAGTCATGATTCTCCTCTTCCCTACTCCCTACCCACTAGACCATCTATACTTCCATCTGGGATCCTAGAAATAGTAACAACTTCTGACCTAAGGAGAGAATGAAAAAAAAGTTCAATTCAGTTCATGCCTTTGTTGTTAACCCATAACTTCCCAACTAAATCTTTCTGCTTTTGAAACTATAAATCAAGTCCTATTTCCTTAATGACCCATCCTTAACTAAAACACGAGGATTTTATCTTTTCCAATTATCTAAAATGCTTTCAGCTCCTTAAGAAAAATGAGATATTTAACAATTTATAGTTTTATTTTGTTTCTTTGGCAGGTTTTGGCCCCATTTATTATCTCTTCAAAACGGGGTGAGGAACTGATGATGCATAGAAATCCAACTCAGATTCAATATTAATGTGCAGTGAGACCCTTGATTAAACTAGCCATTGTCCTAGGTGCCTTATTAGATTATGATGTTTAAATCTCATCACAAACTTTGCCAGATTGGTACCCAATTTGCTCATGAGGCAATGGGAACCTAGAATTTATGTGGTTTAACAAGAAATCACAAAACTACTAAATATCAGAGCTGGGATATGGGTGTTTGTTTATATAGCATCTCTCAGAAAATCTAACTACACATCCTAGGATGTCAGTTCAGTGAATACGTACATAAGTAGTGTTTTCTTTCCTCTTTTTTTGTAGTGATCTGTACTTGCCTAATGATTTTTGAGTCAGTAACTGCTAGGTTTCTGACACTTTTCACAATCAATGTTTTAAACATCAATTGGAGTTTTTATATATAATGAAAACCAGATTGACACAGAATCATAAAAATTAATACAATGAATATGCCCTTCTCAAAATATGCATGACCTTGAAATAGTCACTCAATTGCATTAGAAAATAAGTAGGAAAAAATAGATTTTCTCTTGTATTTTTTAATGTGTACGCATATGTATCCTAAATATATATTTAATATATAATTTTAGGCTGGAAAATTATTTAACATGGACTCAATAAACCAGTTGATGATTGGAGTCATGCCATTTTAATTTTCTCTTGTCCAAACTTTCTCTTGATTTTTCTATCAAGCTGTCCATTTTGGGTCTCCATAATTGATTAGATTAAATGTGTCCTTTGAAATGACTGTTGATTAACATATTTCTCAATCAAGTATTTATTCAAGGAAGACAGGAGAATTACTACTTAGGCTAGCATAAGATTAAATGGCAACCAAAGCCAGTTTTTGCAACATACTTCTCTGATCACAGATCTGATGTTTCTGGATATGTACAAACTCAATGAACACTTATTTTATCCAAGTCCCAAGATTTTAACAGCTGGATTCAAAATATGAAACAGAGGAAGTTCACTCCTGGTGTCAAGCCCTCCTTGAGCTAACACATCATTAGTGGCCCTTGTCTTCAGGCTATTTCCTTGACTTCCCAGGGCCCTAGACTCTGATGCCTGAACTTTGGCCTGTACAGATGCTCTCCACGTTTCCTTCACTCTTTCCAAAAAAGTGCATCAATTGACAGGTGGCTAATCTGAATCACTAACCCATACTAAAACACCAGTGGGAACCGATGAGTTATTCTACTGCCCCTCCCATTATGTCTGTGTTTTAAGAGGCCTTATTAAAAATGGCTCTACTTATGAGAAAATCAGGCATCTAATCTTAAAGGAGACAGAATAGTATCCGAAGAGGTACTTCTGGTGTGCATGTGACATCTCCTCAAACTGCTATCCCTCAAATTACATAGCTAGTGGATTGTTCTTACACCTATGTACATATCTGTCTCTGTTGGTTTGAATCCGCCTACCAAATGTATTAATAAATAACCTGAGAAGCAAATAAAATATCATCTTAGGTAGTGGACTATTTCCATTAGAACTAGCCAGCAACACCCCACACTTCTCAAAACATTTAACTCTCAGATAAATTGCAAAAAAAAAGAAAAGAAAGTTTTAAAGTACTTGAAAAATTACCCACAAGGGAAACAAATCTCTGAGATAGCTGAAATTTACTTGGATTCTCAAACTTGTATCTATTGGTACAAATACTTAAATAGAATATGCTGAGAGATAACATCTCATTTAATTTTATGCTTATCCACAGTGACAATGTAATTACATATACAGAATCACTAGAGAATTGCACGAGCAAGTTAGAAAATCTAAGTCATTTTATAAATGATGGGTAAAGCTGCCTGATAAATTCTACCCTGACAAGGAAGAAACTTGAAATAGCATTTTTGTGATGAGTGATTACAAACTCACTTTTCGTAATTAAAAAAAATATATTACTCTTTATTTCACTGTGTACATTTTTGTGTACAACTTTTGTCTTGATTTCCTAAAATTCCCCTGGAATGGATATACCTATGTTTTATGTCTAAAAAATTATATCCTGCCTCTAAATGGAAGAATATATTTTTACCTAAAAATTATTTCTCTGACATTGATGAGGTTCATAAAATAACAATTCACTGACTATTCACAACTATAACAATGAAAATAGCAACAATTTGTTTTAAGAGCAACACATTAAATATGCAGAAGTTTTTACTAAATTATTTGGATAAAATAAAACTAATTCTTTGTTAAATATACTTTTTGACATAATATTTTGGTTTTTTAGAGAGGACCATTGTCTGCTCTACAGATAAACATATAAGAACTTAAACAGAGTTCAAACCTGAATTGCTTAAAAGTATCTCTATTTCCTATTAGTGCAAGAGACAAATAAATACAAACAAATCTAGACCAGAATTTGGAGCCAAATAGACTGAAAATCCTGCTGAAATGAAAACATCAGAAAGATAATAGGTAATGATACATTTTTTTTCTTTGAATTTTCAAGGATACTGTTTGACAAATGCCAACTCCAGAGAAATTGGGAATTCCTGATTTAACTTCCAGTACATTCTATATATATGACTAAAACACTAGGAGTCATGCACAGACAAACAAAGGCTTAAGATAAATAATTTCCAACTATTTGCAACTATTACTTGGAAGTCTTGTGTTCTCTCTCTGACCCTATTCAAAGCATATACAATTACCACTATCTTTATTATGTGGTCTTATCGGATTTACTACTATCAAGATTTAAATCAAACATTATTGTTTTGCATTAGTTTTTAAATATGTATTAAAATTCTTAACTGAGGGAAAAACAATATAAAAATAAAGTCTATATTAATGCACACGATAACAATGCCTTATTTAAAAAGAATATATATTTCCTTCAATCATTACATATATTCTGATATAAATTTTCAAACATAATACATTAAACATACCATTATCATGTTTTTATAAAAGGAAATAAACTCAAAATAAACATTAGAACAAAAGTTTTAAATAATTAAGCTGAATTCTAAAACCTTAAAAATCAGGCATTTTACTATTCAGTGGGGGCAAAGGACTCTAATTTTAGTGACAAAAAAGTACTAAGTTAATTTAGATAACAAATACAGAATCTTCATTTGTAACCATTTCTTCAGCTCCCCAGAGATGATTATCTCCTGTTGGGTATCACAATTTATTCACTATTCTAAGAGTCTACATAGCTCAAGAAAGTGTATATCCTTTTCAACAATACCCCTATGAAATATCTGCTGTTCATGTATACCACATTTGAGCTATCATGATAACATGTGAAACCACAAATATCAATAAGAACATTAGAGATCTCTTGGAGTTCTCCAAGACCTACCTACAATTCAGAGAATATACTTGAAGACAGTTGTCATGAATTAGCTACTGTGTATGCAAACCCATCTGGTCAAAATTGTATAAACTGTAATTAGCATAAAGTGAAAATAGATGCTACATTTCTCAAAAACATCTGTGGATTTTTCATCTTTGAATTCTAAATTATGAATTCAGTGTCTTTATAGATACAAGACTTTAAAATTTTCCAATATTACCAACTCTTGTTCTGAGGGTATTACCATCCAGTAATAGGGATTTTAAAATTGCCCTTGATTACTTATTACATTCTTGCTCTCCCTCATACACAATGATACATCTTCAATTTATGTTCATTTCCTGGAAAACTTATAAACATTTTAATATACATAGTCTAGATTTACAGCCTTCATTCTCAATTTTTTTTCCAGGTCAGTTTTTTTCCAGGTTAGTACTCCGCCCCCAGCTTGAGGTTTGTCAAAATGACAGGTAAAAGGAAATGCCAAGCTTACCACAATTAAAGCATGGAGAAAAATTAAAGAGACAACCAAAGTTGATTATATGATTTATATTCATAAAATGGTCAAAACATGTGTCTTGTCAAAACTGAAACCTGACTTTATATTTTTCTAATCATCAAAATTCTTAATGCAGAAGGGTAAAACTTTTTTTTATAACTTTTTAGTTTGAAATGCTGGATAAAAAGCAATATGGAGATACAGAGAGCAAGTTACAATAAGGTCAAATTAATAAAGAACCAAATATCAATTGTGAGAATGAATGTTAGGTTAAACGTTGACCACTCTTTCGGAAAAATATCTTAGCAAAGGCGTACATTATAAAAAGCATCTGTTTACGCTCATAATCTTCTTCTTGTACTTACAATGGAGCCTCACATTCTTTACCTTTTTAGGTGTGAGAATGAAAAAAAATATCGGAGCGGTGAAAAATTCTAAGGATAGTCTATTTTAGTTTTTATGAAGTTGGGAATAAAACAAGAGTAGGAAAAATAAGTCACTCGATGAACATTACCTAATCTGACCTGAGACATTCTTATATATTAAAACTAGTAATGGACAACGCATTAAAAATAACCTGATGCTGGGGCACCTGGGTGGCTCAGTTGGATAAGGGTTTGACTCTTAATTTTGGCTCAGGTCATGATCTCACAGTTCATGGGTTAAATCCCTGTGTCAGTCTCTGTGCTGATGGTGTGGAACCTGCTTGGGATTGTTTCTCTCTCTCTCTTTCTCTCTCTCTCTCTCTCTCTCTCTCTCTCTCTCTCTGTCCCTCAGCCCCTCACCTGCTTGCTCTTTCTCTCGCAAAAATAAATAAACTTTTAAAAAGTTTAAAAAATAGCCTGATTCTCTGCCCTAAAAACTATTACTGTACTTTTTTTTTAAAAAAAGAAGATAGTTCAGGGAATTTAAAAATTCTTTCTTTTTAACTTCATATTTCTGCAAATAAGTTCTGGTTACAACTAAAACAGCATTTCATTGAATTTTCCTGAGTATGCCTAACATCGGCACAAAATTATTTGGTTCATATACAGCTTGTTTGAAACTGAAGATTTTTTAAAAAAAATTTAAAAAATATTTATTTATTTTTGAGAGAGAGAGAGAGAGAGAGAGAGACAGAGAGAGACAGAGAGAGACAGAGTGTGAACAGGGGAGGGGCAGAGAGAGAGAAGGAGACAGAATCCGAAGCAGGCTCCAGACTCTGAGCTGTCAGCACACAGCTGGATGCAGAGCTTGATCTCACAAACCTTGAGATTATGACCTGAGCCGGAGTCAGTCACTTAACCAACTGAGCCACCCAGGTGCCCCAAAACTGAGGATATTTTAATAAAATGTTGCTGGATTAATCATGGTCCTTAAGTATCCTAACAGAACTCTTTGTAATGGGGAAAAACATGACACTTAATCTAAAATTCAAAGTACTATACCTTTCTAATTCCCTTTTATTTCTGACTCCTCAAATTTAAGGCATTTACATTCTAAAATCAAAGCTCTGTTTTAACAAAAATTATCAAGACAACCATTCAAGTCTAGCTTACCAAAATGTAATTTTCATGGTGAATGAGGGGTGGTTTGTTTGCCAAATAATAACCAATATTCACCTTGCTATTTACCCACCTAGTTTACCTACCTATTTACCTTGCCAAATAATCTCATCACAACAGCAGATTGATTTTCAGTGTAGTGTACATAACAAAGGCCAGCTCCTGGCATCTCCCAGACATCAATCAGAGCCTACGTTTTCTCCCATGGAGGCAAATTTTAATACTTGGTGTACAAAAATTTATATATGAAAGACCACATGCTCGCAAATGCAGAATACCATTCAACACTGCTAGTCCAAGGACTTCCAGTGTGCTGTTAAAAGAAATTCTTTGTACTTGCCCACTATCTAGGAAACAAAGGAAGTCTCTTAACAAATGAGTTTATTTTTAGGAAAAAAATGCCATGTTTACAGAAATAATAGTGATGTCTGGTTTTTAAAACACAACAGTATATCTTGGAAGGATGTGTTTTGAAAAGATCTCTTTGTATTGTTTT
This sequence comes from Felis catus, assembly GCF_018350175.1. NCBI lineage: Eukaryota > Metazoa > Chordata > Mammalia > Carnivora > Felidae > Felis > Felis catus. Next base: position 108,166,043 of record NC_058369.1, read on the forward strand.
TGCTTGTGTCAAAGGGATGATTAGAGCCCCAGTAAATGGGAACCTCCCAGAGTAGGCTAAATAGAAGGCCAACATCCCACATATGGCTTGCAGCTTGGGGGATTTCTCTCAAAGTTCTGCCAGAGATGGGACTGCCCAAATGGTTTCTCGCGTAAGTCCTAAGTCATAAACTGCATCCTACTAGGCCAGCCATGCCAGAACTGGACCCAAGGGTATACAGAGTCTTGGCTGATGGCAAACAATGATTGCTTCCTAAGGAAGGCACAGCTGCCTTCCTGAGAGACACCCCAGATGCCTGAATTTTCCCTTACTTTCCATTTCTGACTACCTGTTCTGGCAAAAGTTCCAACAAAGAGGGAGGCAGGCAGCAGGCACCCAGCTGTTTTCAATATGCCTTGGCAATGTAGGTACTGATTACATAAACACTACAAACATTCAAAGAGCATATTTTCTAGCTTTTAAGCTATAAAAAAGGTGTGAGCCTGTACCAACACCTTATATCTCCTCTTCTCCAAATAATGATAATGCTGACCAGGGTGATAACTACAATAATGACCACGATGATGATGATGATGATGATAATTAGGGCTTTAATTATGAAAGCCAAGATTATTAAAGGAGACACGATATCTTGAACTGCTGGGAAAGAGCTCAAATTATACAAGAATTGGAAAGATGTGAAATTTCCACATTTCATGGGCAAGAATATATTTTTTTTCCCTTAGGAAACAATGAGGTCAAAATATGTAATTGATTCACTTGATGTCTTAGTTTTCCCACAAGTCAGGAAAAAAACAATCAGCTGTTACATCATCCATTTGCATTATAGCACATTTTTCTTTTCATTCACATATATTTAAAAATATTATTTTAAACTCTTAATATACAAGTTGAACTCTGAAAACACAGTTTGGAACTGCACTCAGCCACTTGAGTGCAGTTTTTTTTTTCCATAAACACAGTGCAGCACCGTAAATGTATTTTTCTTATGATTTGCTTAATCATACTTTCTTTTCCATAGCTTCCTTTTTTATAAAAATACAGCATATAATAATATTACATACAACATCTGTCTTGATCAACTGTTTATGTTATCAGTAAGGCTTCTGGTCAACTGTAGGCTATTAGTGGTTAAGTTTGGGGCAGTCAAAAGTTATATGAAGATTTTCAACTGCATGGGTGGTTGGTGCTTCTAACCTCCACATTATTCAATGGTCAGTTTTATGTAAAACATACAAGAAATTACATTAATAAAATATTGCTAAAGGTCTTCTGTTTATATTTAAGATCAAGTTCAGAAACCTAGTCAAACTGGAAGAACTCTGGAAAAAGAATGAGAGGATCAGATTGTCCCAAGTCAACACAAATTCTTTTGCCTCCAGAGGTTACTCAGAATTTCAGTTTCTGCCTCTATAAAATATGGATAATAGCTTCATAATTTTCACAACTTTATCATAAATATTCACTATTTTTTTAAATATAAAGTTCTATGAAGATAAAGGATAGACAATTAAAGTGTGCTATTTTACTTGCTAAAAAGATTCAGTAAACTAAAGGTGACAACAGAGAGTGACAGATAAGGAGATATAAATGATAGGTAGAGTTTGAAACATGACAGTTTTCAATAATGCCAGCTTTTTCAGATGGATGGTCCTAGGTTAAAAAGATGCTTTTAAAACTGTGAATATATAATTATTGTTGGGAAAATATAATTATCTTACAAAGTAGAGTAAGAATTTAGTGGGTAAGTACAATTATAGATTGATCATTGTTTGAAGTATTTCTATTCTGCTGTGAAACATGGAGTTCAATGTTCTTGATGAGTTTTTATGATGCCAGCCTTCAAATACATCTTTCAGTGTCTTAAAATACTTTTAATTTTAATTCCTTTTTATGACAAAAAATATAGACTAAATAATAGTTTCTAATGATCCTCATTCCCACTTCTGTCACCAAAATACTGTTTTGATACTTCATATTTAATTAAATTTCCTACTCATACTACTTTTTTTTAATATTTGTATTTGGTAGAGAGAACAAGCATGTACACGTGCACAAGTGGGGGAGTGGCAGAGAGACATGGAGACAGAATCCAAACCAGGCTCCAGGCTCTGAGCTGTCAGCACAGAGCCTGACACGGATCTTGAACCCACAAGCTATGACATCATGACCTGAGCCAAAGTTGGACACTCAACCGACTGGGCCACCCAGGTGCCCAATTTCCTACTCATATCTAAAATTATGTTAAAAATAATTGTTCTATATAATTGTTTAATAATAGACAGATATTATTCCAGGGGGATGCTGAGCAATATAATGGAAATAGTCTTCCATGAAAATTCTACAATAGACATAATTTTTTAGTAGTAGTATTTCTTGAAATATTCTTTGACAAATATATATATATATATATATATATATATATATATATATATATATATTAAGCAAAGCTGAGTCAAGACAATTCTAAGTGGAACTAAGCTGATGGCATGATAAGTTTTTTTGACTAAGACTGACATTATAATGTAAAGGAAGGGGCCAAATTTAAAGGACATAATGGAGGAAGAATAGTAAAATGCCAGCAAGGAATTACTGTTCTATACCTTTGCTTTATTGTAAAGCATCCTGCTAGACAATAAAAACAATTGAAAAGCCTTCAAAATTTTCAGTATATATTCAATTTAGTAAAAACTAGTATCTTAAAGTCACAACCACTAAAATAATAGTCTTTAAAAATAAATACCCATATTATTCTATTTATTATTTATTTAGTGCTAGGTATGGCACCCATAAGAAAAAATAGCATGGGACCTACTTCAAAGGCAAACACAAGCACAAAAAATTGCATTGAGCCAGTCCCCATTAGGTTGTACTCATTATACACATATATATCACACTCTTGTTTCACGTCAGGCAGTCCACTGCTGACAGAACTCACTGGTAAGCAATGTAGCCCCTGAATCCACACTTAGATCTACACAGTGTTTCGTGAAGTATCTATTAAGGACTGGTGTTTTTGTATGTATCTTATTTTTAAATCTTCAGGTAAAATTATCTTCACAATGTCGTGGTTAAATATAAAAAATGTTTGGGGCGCCTGGGTGGTTCAGTCAGTTAAGCATTGGACTTCCCCTCAGGTCATGATCTCGTAGTCCGTGAGTTCAAGCCCCACGTCGGTCTCTGTGCTGACAGCTCAGAGCCTGAAGCTTGCTTCAGATTCTGTTTCCCTCTCTTTCTGATCCTCCCTGGCTCACACTCTGTCTCTCTCACTCTCAAAAATGAATAAATGTTAAAAAAATTTTTAAATAAAATAAATGTTTTACTAAAATGAGGTCAATCACAGAGATATGTTAAATTTCCCACTGACTTAGCTTATTTGTAAAATGATTATTTGCCATAGCTACCTTATAGGATTCTTATATGAATAAGAGATAAATCATCTTCATTCAGCAGATAGAGTGTTTCCTCAAGTACTCATAACTCAGTGTTTTGAAGTTGTATGTTTGAATACAAAAGAAGTGGCTTTCAATGATAATTCCATCTTGAGGAAGTTATTTAGTGCTGCTATATCTCAGTACCTTTACCTGAAAAATATGGATTATCTTACAAGGTAGCTGAAATAATTAAATGAAGGAATGGACATAAAAACTTGGGGTTTCATACACGCAAGTGCTCAACAAATATCAGTAGTTTAAGTTGATGCTATTTTGTTATTATTGCTACTACTGATATTAGGTCAATTTCTACAGCAATGTTTTCTAAAATTTATTATGAAAATATTACAGTTCTTCCCCCCATTTCATTTAGCCTTTAAATTTTTCAATTATTATTTGTGTATTATAAGCTTCATAAAAAAGACATTTCTTTTAAAAGAAGGATGAGATAAAACAACTGTAAATAGAAATTCTAATTTTTACTTCTTTCATCCCATTGTGTCCTCATCTATCACTTTTGAAAATCACAATCATGGGATAAAGAAGCATTCAAAATTCCAAATCAGTGTCCTGGAAAAAACACTGAGAAACTTGAAACCTGATTTCTTGTCCCTTTTGTCATGAAATGATCAAATACTTCATATACTCTGGATGTTAGCTTCGTTTTCTGTCCAATTAGAGTGGAAATAGAAAATTTATAAGGTCTATTCTGTTCTATTATCTGAAAAACAATAACAGAATTGGCCAACACAATATTGTAATGCGAGAAAGGTCTGAGGATAGCTCCCAAAATAATTAAGTTTTTAATAAAAGGTATACATCAGAAATGCTTCTTCATCTTGCCCTAATTACTAGCACCATAAGGTAATTGAAATAACAGAGGGGATGACAAGCGAAAAGCCTTAAAAATATCAGTTTTCTAGAGAACAAATTAATGGTTCCAGAGGGAAGGGGCAAAATGGGTGAAGGGAGTGGGAGAAACAGGCATCCGGTAATTGAATGAGTAAGTCATGAGGATAAAAGGCACAGAATAGGGAATACAGTGAACGATATTGTAACAGTGTTGCATGGTAACAGATGGTAGGTACACTTGTGGTGAGCATGGCATAGAGATGTTGAATATCTACTGTTGTGTACCTGAAACTAATGTAACATTGTGTGCTGACTCTACTCAAATAATAAAATAAAATAAAATAAAATAGCCACTCCCCCCACCAAATTATTTTCCACACATGTGAAATATATGTGAATACTGGCAAAGGATGGCAGAGATGGATCCCAAAACATCCATTTCTCGAAATCAAAATCCCTTATCTTCACCTTGGACATAATCTGTTCTCCCAGCACGCTGACACATAAAAGTTTTAATGTTAATACACATTAGGTTCATCTTTGAAAAATAACTTAGTGGACATCACCAAAGGGTAAATTGGCAAATCATGATTATTGGTAAATCATGATGGGTTTTAAGAGCAAAAGAAATTTCAGAGGTAAAATACTTGGCCTGTTTTCATTTATAGTTCAAGAAATACAACTATACCTCATTAAGTCTGGGGTTGGGGGAAGAAATACAGTTTGGCCACTAATATATTGTCTAGATCAAGTTATAAAACAAAAACTTCAAAATTGTTAGTCTTTATCTAGTCCATAAGTAATTGTTGATTATTTCTCTCTTCATTGAGAGAGAATGAGGATAGAGGGAAGATCCTTAAAAACAATTATTATATGATAAAAATTAAGGGTGAAGCTTGTAACCAATATCAAATATTGGATAAGGGGGAAATTACACTTTATTACAGTATGAGTTTCAGAAAATATCTTTGTATCTACAATATGTTTATAATTATGTCAAAAGATATATTTTATGGATTCTGGAGAAATATGTTACTAATTCTCATAAATAAGGGCAAATAGAACCTCCCTGGTTAGCTTCTGAAGTTAGCACATGCCTCAAAAGTTGTCCAGAGTTAAAATTACTCTAGGAAATCCCTTAAATAACCCCTATAGTATAATACACATGGTTTTGTGTATACAAACCCTTAATGGTAATTCTTTCACACACTCACGTTTGAGAACTATTTTGCCAGACTGAAGAAATTAACAAAGGAAAGTCTCTAGGTAGACATCTGATAATTTAAACCAATCTTGCCCTTTGATTAAATGGCAAAACTTAGTGAAGAAAGAAAGAAAGAAAGAAAGAAAGAAAGAAAGAAAGAAAAAAGAATAGAAGAAAAGAAAAGAAGGAAGAAAGGTAAAGAAAGAAAGGAAGAAAGGGAGGGAGAGAGAGAGATGATGATGAGGTCTAAATTGTTTCTGGTTATTTGTAAGTTTACCTTCTTTAATTGAAAAAAATTTTTTTAATGTTTACTTATTTTTGAGAGTGAGAGAGAGAGAGAGAGAGAGAGAGAGAGAGAGAGAGGGAGAGTGCACGGGTGCACACACACAAGTGGGGAGGGGCAGAGAGCAAGGAAGACACAGAATACTAAGCAGGCTCCAGGCTCTGAGCTGTCAGCACAGAGCCTGACGCAGGGTGGCGGGTGGGGGGGGGGGTTCAAAGTCACTGACTACGATATCATAACCTGAGCCAAAGTCCTATGCTTATGAGTAAGTCACCCAGGGGCCCCTTACCTCCTTTAATTTTTAATGTTGAGCCTTTATCACTCTAGTTACATGTTAAATGGATGTGTTTGCTTTTGTAAGGATCAAATAAGACAGCAGAGTATATCTTGGAGTTGGCAGTAAATTCCAAATTCTAAAATCAGCTTGAATGTACATATGACATCACTTCACTTTACGTTAATATACAGGAGAATATTTAGTTTGGTTTCTCTGACATAAAAATTTTGCTTTAAAATGTTTTAACTATCCTCAACTTTTTGTGTCCTTTGCTATTTCTAACTAGATCTTTGACAGCAATGATCCTATAAAACCTCCAAAGGCCCCAGTTTTACTTCAAACTTTCAAATGAATAAATCCAGTAAAAATTCTGTCACAACAAATGAGATGTACCAAGTACTAAGTTTTTCTGTTATAATTAAACTGTATTTTGATTTCAACACTACTTTTTCTCTTGACCTAATTCTGACCCTCTGTAATGAACTAGTTCACCAGAGTTTTTAGTACTGGGATTCCTTTTGTTATGAAGTAGAAGTTTTACAGAGAAACTTTACAAAATCCTAGGATGTGATGACTGTTGTGACCTTGAAAATTTCACCAGGATGAATATGAATATTGGCTAAATTGCTTTGTAATTGACTAAGTTTCTCTATGCTCTTATCAGAAGAAAGCACACATATTTAGAAATGTTATTTTTCTTTGTTTTGCTTCTTTTTTTTTTCCTTTTTCTCTTGCTTTACTTTTTTTTTTCTTTGCTGTGGTGAAGTGAGTTACAAGCTCCCACAAGACCTGAAGACTCAACACAGCTTGGGTTGTGGACCGGATTTCTCCCACATGAGTTTGGTGGCCGGGTCAGTCAGGATGATATTAGTATATTTAATTTTCAAAACACACACAGTGGAACAGATGTGTTTTATAGGGACTGAAAAATGAAGTTCAGAAGTGAGGAGGTCTGGGTAATGTTCTGGTACAATATGGTTAGAGATCACTGTATGAAACTAATTCCTGCTGATAATCATAACTTGTCTCTGTGAAAACTAGTTTACAATATTTGTGTATAGCACTATGGAGAATATCAAAGCTACCAAGATTTGAAACAGTGCAGCAGGAGCTCCAGAACTTTATGTAAATTAACCCCACAACATGGAACACATTAACTTGAGGGTTGCAGGAATTTGGACCTCAGAATGCCTAGGATGTGGGTTTAATTGAAATGCAGTATTATGACAATCAGTTTTTCTCTGGAGACAGAATTTTTTAAGGTGCATGCAAATGTATAATTGAGCATTGACATATTACATCATAGTGATATGTTTTAAACAACCCATATCTGCTTCACAATATTTATTTCACTGAAATACCACTGGATATTTAAAGATTCCTCCTTTAGAGTCCAGCCATCTGAATAAATGAACAGTACACTGAGGTGAGCCAGTCAACTCTCAGATGGGGCCAGGCCTCAAAGGCTCACACATACACAAAGCACTTCTTCTGGAAAAAATGTTTCTGAGTTTTCAACATAAATCAGGGTCAACACATAATACGATCATACTCTAGTATATTTAAAAGCTGGAAAACAGTCTAACTAGGACGGTGATGCTTCCAACAAGCCCTCAGGCCAAATAGCAATCAGAAAGAGAATTTATGGCTTTGTGATCAAACCCCAACTCTGTTCAAGTCCATGAAGGGCTTGCCTGCTCTCCTGAGGAAATTTTAAATGGGAGTTAGAAAACTATACTTTCTCTGTGATGACTTACAGGATTTCTTTTTTCTTTTTCTTTTTTCTTTCCCTTTCCCTTTCCCTTTCCTTTTTAACTGTAGCCACGAATGAACATACTTGTGAGTAATTCTAAATTTCAGAAGCCTTGACATTAACACCATAACAATTATACATTTATGGTGAAAGAATAAGCCAAATCTTTGGAATGAAATTCTATATGCATCACTTATAAATAGTAGCAATAATAAGATTAAACAATAATAATAAATTTTCTTAATGGTAAAAAAAGTTACAATATAAAAAATGGTCAAATTGCATATTGAATTCAGAATATGCCAGATAAAATCAAGTATATTATTGTTTAGGCCATTTTTTACATAAAATATAAAACATAAAACTAAGAATTGCTTATTACATCACAGAGTTGGAAATGTCAGGATCAACAGATCAACATATATCCGCTGACCATACATCATGATTCTATATATGTGTAAGAACAAAGTGATAAAAAAATAATATAAGATAATAATATACAGAGAAGATAGAATGTAATATACAAGGGATTGGGACTTTCTGCAGAGTGACGTATTACACAGATACAGAACTCTCTTCAACGAATACAACAGAATTCTGGCTAAATATACCATTTAGAAAGTTAACATGTAGCTTATCTCAAAAGAAAGAAAGAGAAGATTAAATGTTAAGAGAAAAGAACAGAAAAGGGAGGGAATACAAGGCCAGAGGTAGAATGAAGGCATGAAATGTGGCCTTCAATCTGGGGGCTGTGAGCTGGAAATGATAATCTTCTAAATGATGCCCAATCCATGAAAAGGTACTAGAAAAAATAAGTAATAGCCCAGAGAAGTGGCAAGGAAGATTTAATCCTATGCTAGAGGATTAAGGATCTATGCTTATATAAGCTTAGATTATATATGCTTATATATATCCTTATATAAGGATCTCACCTCTATTCTAGAGGTGAAGGAAAATAAAAGTGTTCTGTAAGAAACTGAAAAGCCAAAATTGTTCTACAAGTGAATGTTGTTCAAATACCCAAAGCAGAGAATTTAACATAAATAACATGAAATTGCTGAACCCCCCAAATAAAGACATGTTGAATACCATAGAGATGCTTTCAAATGCCAAAGCACCTGAGAAGCCCAGGGATATGAGAATCTTCACTGATAAAGGGCTCCTAGTAAAAGTTTAAATGTGTGTGTGTGTGTGTGCGTGTGCGCACACACACACACACACACTTCAAAAAAAATTCTGAGGGAGATTTTAACATATTCAGCAAATGGAAAATCTATATCACAAATGTAAGAAGTAATAGAGGAACTGAAAAAAATAGCATAAATAATTTTTAAAAAGTTAAAGAATTAAAAAAAATAATAGAAATAATAAGGAACAGCAAGAGACTAAAAAATATATAAATTTACAAATAAGGCAAATAAAAACATCTTAAAACAAACATAGCTATTGAATTTAAAAATCTAATGAAGCTGGTAAAAAAATGATTACATAGAGAAGAAAATAAAATTAGGAAACTGGAGGTTGGAAATGCCATAGACAGAGTTATGGAAACAAAATATGAAAAAGAGTTGGTGTCATGGAAATCTAACATGTAGAATTGGAGTTAAGGAAGAGGAAATAAAAAGAATGGTGAGGAGGTGACACTAGAGGTAGTAATGGATGATAATATTTCAGGAGAGAAGGAAAAATAGAAGCCATTGCATCCCTCAACTGAGAAACCACAATGAAGCCCAAGAAAGGTAAAGAGAAACAAAGAACAAACTATACCATTTTAGTGAAACTGCACAAGACTAATGACAACAACAAAAATCTTAATGGGAACCAGAAACAAAGATATATTAGGTTAAGAGGAAAAATATAAATATATCAGACTTTTGGTCAAACAGTGAAGAACTATTTTCAAATCTCAGCAAATCTCTAAATATCGGCTGTCAACCAATAGCCTTATGCCAGCTAACCTGTCACTTAATATTGAAAGTAAAGTGATGGGTAAAGCTCTCAGCTGAGAGCTTTCCTCCTAAGGTCAGGAACAAGACAGGGATGTCCTCTCTCACCACTGTTATTCAACATAGTATTGGAAGTCTTAGCCTCAGCAATCAGACAACACAAAGAAATAAAAGGCATCCAAATCATCCAGGAGGAGGTCAAACTTTCATTCTTCGCACGTGACATGATACTCTATATGGAAAACTCAAAAGAATCCACCTAAAAACTGCTAGAACTGATCCATGAATTCAGCAAAGTGGCAGGTTATAAAATCAATGTATAGAAATTGATTGCATTCCTATACACCAACAATGAAGCAGCAGAAAGAGAAATCAAGGAATTGATCCCATTTACAACTGCACCAAAACCCATAAAATACCAAGGAATAAATCTAACCAAAGAGGTGAAAAATCTATATACACTGAAAACTATAGAAAGCTTATGAAAGAAATTGAAGAAGACACACACACACACACCCACCCACACACACACACACACACACAAAAGGAAAAATATTCCAGGCTCCTGGAAAGGAAGAAGAAATGTTGTTAAAATGTCCATACTACCAAAAACAATCCACATATTCAATGCATTATCAAAATAACACCAACATTCTTTACAGAGCTACAACAAACAATCCTAAAATGGGTATGGAACCAGAGAAGACCCCAAATAGCCAAAGCAATCTTGAAAAAGAAAACCAAAGCAGGAGAGATAAGAATCCTGGACTTCAACCTGTACTACAAAGCAGTAATCATCAAGACAGTCTGGTACTGGCACAAAAACAGACACTCAGATCAATGGAACTGAATAGAGAACCCAGAAATGGACCCACAAAAGTATGGCCAACTAATCTTTGACAAAGCAGGAAAGAATATCCAATGGAATAAAGACAGTCTCTTCAGCAAGTGGTGCTGAGAAAACTGGACAGAGACATGCAGAAAAATGAACCTGGACCACTTTCTTACACCATACACAAAAATAAACTCAAAATGGGTGAAAGACCTAAATGTAAGACAGGAAGCCATCAAAATTCTCAAGGAGAAAGCAGGCAAAAACCTCTTCGACTTTGGCCGCAGCAACTTCTTACTCAACATGTCTCCAGAGGCAAGGGAAACCAAAGCAAAAATGAACTATTGGGGCCTCATAAAAATAAAAAATTCCTGCACAGTGAAGCAAATAATCAGCAAAACTAAAAGGTAACTGACTGGATGGGAGAAGATATTTGCAAATGACCTATCAGATAAAGGGTTAGTATCTAAAATCTATGAGGAACTTATCCAACTCAACACCCAAAAAACAAATAATCCAGTGAAGAAATGGACAAAAGACATGAATAGACACTTCTCCAAAGACGACACCCAGATGGCCAACAGACACATGAAAAATTGCTCAACATCACTCATCATCAGGGAAATACAAATCAAAACCACCATGAGATGCCACCTTACACCTGTCAGAACAGCTAACATGAACAACTCAGGCAACAACAGATGTTGGTGAGGATGCAGAGAAAGAGGGCTCTTTTGCATTGTTGTTGGGAATGCAAGCTGGTACGGCCACTCTGACAAGAGTGTGAAGGATCCACAAAAAATTAAAAATAGAACTACCCTACAACCCAGCAATTGCACTGCAAGGTATTTATCCAAGGGATACAAGGTATGCTGTTTCAAAGGGGCACATGCACCTCAGTGTTTATAGCAGCACTATCAACATTAGCCAAAGTATGGAAAGAGCCCAAATGTCCATCGATGGATGAATGGATACAGAAGATGTGGCATATATATATATATATATATATATATATATATATATATATACACACACACACACACACACACACACACACACACACACACACACACTGGAGTATTACTAGACAATCAAAAAGAATGAAATCTTGCCATTTGCAACTACATGGATGGAACGAGAGGGTATTATGCTAAGCGAAATTAATCAACCAGAGAAAGACAAATATCATATGACTTCACTCATATGAAGACTTTAAGATACAAAACAGATGAACATAAGGGAAGAGAAGCAAAACTAATATAAAAACACGGATGGGAACAAAACATAAGAGACTCTTAAATATGGAGAACAGAGGGTTACTGGAGTGGTTGTGAGGGGGGGAGGATGGGCTAAATGGGTAAGGGGCATTAAGGAATCTACTCCTGAAATCATTGTTGCACTATATGCTAACTAACTTGGATGTAGACTAAAGAAAAAAAAAAGAACGAAAGAAAAATGTTTACTAATCATAAACCATTGTTATAAAATCCAAAAAATTTATATCTTATACTTCAGAAAAAATCAAATTAAAGCAAGGAGGAAATATGGGAGGCAATCTTAAAACGGGAAAAAGAAAGACCAACAAGGGAGGTATACTTTGGAAAAGCAAGTGAACACTGGCTTATTACAATAAATTAAATAATATTCATCAATAACGAATAAGAAGTTTAAAACTAGTTAGAATTAACTCCTAGTTAATAACAACTTTGGAGATAGAATGGTAAGATTCAAAGCATTATTAAATCAACATTACAATGTAAGACTAAGCACTAAAAGAACTGTAACATATAATACCCAAGACAGTAAAATAAATTTTGTAAAACACATACATACACACACACACACACACACACACACACACACACACACACATCATAGTCAATGTAATATACAGTATGGGGCAAGAACAGGATGAAAGAAGCATAGAGAATATATGACAAATTAAAACTGATGAGATAAACTTTAATCCACTCATTATGTTTATTATGTGTGCGTATATATTCACACTTGCTGATACAGAAAGATTCAAAGAAAAAAGTAGTACACTGTATATAAAGTAGATTAAGTAGAAGATTAAGAGTAGTGACATTTGGTATAGTAAACTTTAAGGGAAAGTGTTTTAAAGATAGAGAGGTATTACTTAATGTTATAAAATGAACAATTCACTGTATACATGTATCAGTGCTGAATCTGGATGAATCAAACAAGTTAATCTTAAAACACAAAAAAGAAAAATGATAGAATTACAAAAAAGAAGTACCGAAGCCCATAAATATAGCTGGAGATTTTAATACCTCTCTTTTAAAAATGTACAGATTAAATAAATAAAAAAAAAGTTGAATAAAAATGTAGATTACCAAGTAAAATTTTAGTAAGAAGATTAAGCATTACTAATAATATATATGATGTCTCATAACAAATAAAAATAAAATTATATACAGACCACAGTTTCTGATCAAAAAGGAATAAAAATAGAATAAATAAATATACTGAAAATCAAATATTTGGGATATAAATAACATTGATAACTAATCTGTCAGTTGATATAATTTAGAAGGGGAATTATCATATACCTCTAAATGACAATAAAAATACTGCATATCAAATTTGTGAGAGGCATCTAAAATCATATAAAGGAATTAATAGACTCAAATCTATCAAAAAGAATATATGGTTGATATATTCAACCAATTAAATACTGTAAGGTAGATAAAAAGTAGGTAAAAGCTGAATTAAAAAAATTAATTATAGTTTTATATTCCAATGTGGGTCAATCTAAAATACAAAATTGAGGCGGGCCTGGGTTGCTCAGTCAGTTAAGTGTCTGACTTTGGCTCAGGTCATGATCTCATGGTCCATGAGTTCAAGCCCCATATCCAGCTCTGTGCTGACAGCTCAGAGACTGGAGACTGCTTCAGATTCTGTGTCTCCCTCTCTCTCTGACCCTCCCCTGCTCATGCTCTGTCTCTATCTCAAAAATAAATAAACAGTAAAAAAATTTTTTTTAATTGTACTATAAAAATTTTGTAATTAAAAAAAATGAGAGATGCAACAAGGTCCAAACTCAGGGTAGCTTCAGAGTAGACAGAGGTGGTACTTCTGCTGGCTTAAGTACTGGATTGGACCTGAAGTATGAAGAAAGGCTAACACAACTCAAGTGTGAGGTTCACAGTCAAGCTTGTCGTAGAGGGGACCAGCTGGACTCTTTTTGAACATAATTGAGAGTTAAAGTAAAATTGAACGGGTCTATTCAAAACCAAACTGAAGTAGGAAGATCTCATTTGATGCTTCTGTAAAATACTACTACAAAAATTTTAAAAATGTGCGATAAATTCAGGAGATTAATCAAAACAGGAAAATCTAAACAAACAAACAAAAAAAGGAAAATCTGGCAGAATAATGTTTGATATGAAAAGAGTAAATTCATTAATTTATTGATCAAATTTTTATTGATTACCTCTGTGCATGGGTTATCTATATAACATTCATCCACATAAAGGTGATAACTAAACCATTTATTCAGCAAATGATTATTAATCTTGAATCAATCATCAACCAGGCCATTTCTACCCTTATGAGGGTTGAATTGGAATAGCTAATAACAGACAACTGCACAGATGATTACAATACAGGGTGCTGTGTGTAGCAGGGGCACCCAATACAATCTAGGAGAACAAGGAATGTATTTTGGAAGAATAAAGTGCCTGGAACACAGTATCTCCTCAACTAAGTAGCTATGAATGAATGAATGCATGATTGAATCAAATAGATTTTTAAAATGAGACATTAGGTTATAAAGGAGAGTTTGCTAGATGAAAAAAGGGAAAATTTTGGGTACAGAGACAACAATCAGGGGAGTTAAAAAAAGTGACTCCCTGGAAGATGATCAGAGAGGTCGAACTACAAAAGTGCATGAAGAGAATACACAGAGATGAGGCTTGCATGAGACAGCACAGGCAACCAAGAGGTTTTCAGCACAGGTGATAGGAAGAGATTTGTTCATAAGCACCTGGCTGTGGTGTGGTATGGAGCCTGGCAACCTGGACAAGAGGGCTGTTAGGACACTGTTCAGTAAGCTGATGATGACAGCGGCCAGTGGCCAGAACTACAGTACTATTGGCTATGGGGAAGGACAGAAGAAGATGGATTTAAGGAATTTTAGGGGTTTAAACCATGAGAATGAATGTGTTCTCCAAGGAGCATAGACATAAGAAAATATTTTTATGCTCTCCTGATAATCCCCTAATATATTTCCAGACAAACCAGACAGCTCATTACATGTTTCCTGAATACAGCCCAGATCTTTCCTGTTGTACAGCTCTTAACACTCCCTCCCTCCGACTCTCTTCTCCTCCAGTCCTGGATTTTTACATCCCACGGTCAAGGTGGGCCTCAGTGTTACCTCCTTCATGGAATCTTCTGTGATCGCAGTTCTTCTCCAAAATACAGAATCTCCACTTCCTCTAAACCACCAATTTCGTTTTCTTATTTCTCTTAATTGTGTTTACTATATATTGTTAGGTAAGATGGCTACTGTATATCTTAGGTACCTACCTAGCTGTGTTTTCAGGGAAGGGAAAATACCAAAGTCAATTTATTTTTCTCTAAAGTACTTGACATAGTATTTTGTGCATATCAAAGTTAGTCTTTAGATGTAATACATTACAATGTATTAATACATTAATAACATGTCGCCTTAACCCAGAAATAATTCATTAAATATGGATTTATGACTTATTTCAATAGAAAATTAATTTCATTTTAGAAGTGTTTAAATTTTAGAGCTGGTTATAAAACCAAGTCTAAAACTGGCTATTGACTGATGTCAATATGTGATAAGAGTTATTATTATCATATGTGGTTTTTAATATCTGTTCCTTGAAAGAAATAAAATCAGTCTACTTTTTTTAAAAAGTAGGTGCCCAAAGTGATATGGGGGCTTATAATGATGCTATTCTCTCTGATGATAGTCATAAATTTATAAAATAATAAAAACCATAAGAGCATTTGGAAAAACAAAATAATGGCATTAAAATTTTTGATTTATCCCCCCCAAGATTAGAAGGAAAGAGAGGCAAATTGGATAAACTTATTTTTTATTTTTCTGAATCAGTGTGCCTCGTTGGTACTGGGCCAATAGAAAATGTAAAAGAATCATTTGGCCTCTATTTGGCTTCTGGATATTGAGGACATGTGTGTCGGATCAGAGTTACAGGGTGATTTCCATGAATCTATTCCAACCCTTCTGGAAGTAACGTTCATCTGTCAATTCCTTGAGCCAGAGCTCAGTTCTTATAAGTCATCTATCAAATCTCTGGATCTGGCTGATAATGCTGACTGCGGCAGAGGTGACTTTCATGAAATAACAGCTTTACCTGCATCATAATCACAGAAAGAGAGGGGGGAAATGTCATGATCAAAAAAAAAAAAAAAAAAAAAAAGATTCCTCCTTGCTTTTCTTCTTGAATTCTTTATTTCCCTTGCTGAGACAAAGGGCAATAGTGGCAGCCATACACATAATTCTCTTTCCCCTCAAAAAAAATCAAGCACGGAGTCTTGATTTCATAGCAGTCAACTTTGATATTTTTTTTGCCTTGCTGAGGAGTTGGATATGCTACCTTGCCTTTGTTTGCAGGCATAGTGGAATTGTACAGCTCCTTTTAAAGGGAGAACGAACATATGGGAGCTCTTTTTTTATAAAACTGTTGTGCAATTGAATGTTAAACATGCTATCCATAAAATTAAATTTCAGCATCTGCTTCCTTCAAGGAATAGCCACTTGCCCTCCCTCGGGAGAGAAATTCCACACAAGGAACACAGTTTTACCTCTTCTGCAGGATCTATGAATTAGCAGGTGATCGCTAAATGTATATTGTGCCATTTCATTAATTTCATATGCACACACATGGGTCTGTATGGAACCCATAAATACTCAGGGATCAAGCATTGCATCTGATTACATTTTACATTTAATGCAAGTTCCACTTTAAGATCTTAAGGGTGCAGAGGAAGCATAATTGTTAGAATCCAATAACCTTGTAAATTTTAAATGAATGACCAAAAGGAAGTTTAAAGAAAATATTGAAATCCAGTTTCTTTCAAAATCTAGAAGATGTGAAGAAAATCGAAAATGTCAGAGTAATTGGGATCTCTAACTGGATCATTATTCCCGATCAAATTAGTATTGAAACTAAGGTTTACTAGAAATGTTATTATTTGATACCCATGATACAACTAGAAGATAAGAATTTTGATAAAAACTATAGTTTCAGTAATACCTTTATGTCATACTGAAATTCATCACAAAATTTTCAAGTGGAAAGTGACTATTCTATTATCCTTATAAAAAAGAAAATTTCAGGAGAAAAAAGTGAATCCAAATAGAAGAATTAGACATTTTTAAGAGATCGTATTTGGTGAGGAAACCATGCAGGTCTTATAACTGGTTCAAGAAGAATGTTAAAAACAGGCACATTTACAAAGCATTAAAATGAATTGCAATAGGAGACAAAATTTATTTTTGTCATGTGGGTTAGAGAGACTGGACAGAACACAATTTACATGTCTACAGATAAGAATTATTTTACATTGCTATCAGTTATCTATAATTTGTAGGGTTGTAAAATAGCTTCCCTAGAATAAGAATCTGATACCTGAAAAGGTCTTTTCTAAGAGTCTAGACAATGTATAGCTTTTCACTGAAGCACACATTTTTTCTATATCCTTGATTAATGCCTATCCCTTCCCATTTAGAATTTATTATGATGATGACTACATTTAACTTCAAAGGAACAGCAATGCTATGGCATTTGTATTATTGAGATCTGTACAATTACTTGATTCCTGATAAAGGATAAAATAAACTATTAACATGCAAGTGTGCAAAGTATTTTCATTAGCAGTTTTTTGGGAAATGTACTGCAAGTACATGCTCTAAGCAAACATGGTAGAAAAATCACACCTTCAGGCTGTCAAATAGAAAGTCTATTATTTCAAGTAACATTTTGATGAAACTTTGATATATAATATTTATTCCTATTGATGTGTGTCAGGAGTATTACATGTGGGTAATGAGAATAAAACAGATTTAAATTCACTGCAGAAGTCAGAGATCTGGTCTTGCTAAGGAGGTATATAGTATACCTCCCTATCAAGTCTTCCAAAAAGTTCTACAAAAGGAACAATCTAAAAGGAAAAAAAAAAAAGATTTCATAGAGCCTCACTATTCTTTGGAACTATGTGTATGTACTGTGGCCAAATATTTGACTTCTAACTATCTTACACACGATGACATCATCCCATGCCCCTGGAACTCTGTACGTGATTATTTGTCTGAGTACCACTTTCCTTTCCCAACACTAGGTAATTAGATAGGACTGCCCATAGGAAATCTGACATAATGGTTTGGGCCATGAATAGGATCAAACCAGTTTTGGCAGTATTAGTATCAGGGTCCAATTATATCTACAACATTTTTAAAAAGTTACTTTTGTTTCATATTATGCATCTAGAAATATTGGGAAGAATCTAAACTTTAATTTTTGTAATAAAAATATATATTAGTCATAGAAATATTGGAAAGTAGGGATATCATAAAGAAAATAAAAATAATCTTAATTGACGAGTAAGGGGCAATAGTTGGGGAGACACTATCAACATTTGGCCTAACTCCTTCAACTTTTTTCTTTGTTTCTCTCTTTTTCTGTTTTTGTTCAATGCATGCTAGAATCATACTAAATACTTTGATATGCATTTTATTTAACACAATGTAAACATTTTCTATGTGATTACAAATTTTTTCAAAAATAAGATTCTCAATGTTGTGTCATTTTATTATTGACAATTGTTATCCATTCCCCTGAAACTGAGCATTCCATTTGCTCTTGATAATTTGCCTTAAGAAATAATAAGGTGATGGTAATCTCTCTACAATAATCCTTCAGCTAATCTTTGTATTTTCTTTTTTTTCCCTCCCTGTCTTTGTCCCTCTCTTCCTTCCTCTTTCCTTTCTTCTTCCTGATCTTCATACCTTCCTCGCCTCTTAATCTTTATATTTTCTTATGGCATGTTGTTGTGGTTGGAATTATTGTGTCAAAGACTACAAATACTCTAAATTTTTCAATGTATATTGCCAAAGCCCTTTGTAAAATTGTCTGAAAATATGTAACCTTACCCAAAGTTTGTTGTATATGCATCTCATTATACTCATATCAATCTTAGTATTATATGTTTTTAAAAATATGCGTTAGGAGCACCTGGGTCCCACAGTCAGTTAAGCGTGGACTTTGACTCAGGTCACGATCTCACAGCTTGTGAGTTCGAGCCCTGTGTTGGGTTCTGGGCTGACAGTTCAGAGCCTGGAGGCTCTTTGGATTTTGTGTCTCCCTCTCTCTCTGCCCCTCTCCTACTCATGCTCTATCTCTCTCAAAAATAAAACATTAAACAAACATATGTAAATCTGGGAGATGAAAAGTCAGCTTAATGATTTTTGTTTTTTTAGCCATTGCTAAGGTGACTCAGTTCCTATTAAAGTTGTTACTCATACTAGGTCAGAATAAAAACTCAATGCTAGTCCCTAAGACTATTTCTTGTTCAAATGAGTAAATAAGTATGTCTTGGTTTATGAAAAATTCAGGGAAGACAAGCACAAACCTAACAAATATCTTAAGACATCTTCTTAATTATTTGAGTACTGTTTAAATGGATTTATCCAAATTCTTATATTCATTATGTGAAACTTGGCTTTTCCTTGACAGTTTTTCCACAGATCTCTTCTCACCTGGGCATCTAGGCACCTCTCACTATTCAAATCTTGGTAAATTCTCAACAAATATTTATCAAATGAATGAAAGAAACAAGTCAGCCTCTTCTGTGTATGCGTTTCACATATGTGAATATGACCAAAGTTTGTCCTGGCTTTACTTGCTCTAGTCCTGTTTATCCTCTACCCTAATAAAAACCAGCCTTTCTCACATCAGATTTTATTGGCTAACAACTTATCAAACCTGGGTCTGGAGGATATCCAAAAGGCATAACTTTGGGCTCTATGTTACCTCTTTATAATATCTGATAATGCACTCTTTAAATATCAGTGGACTATGTTCATGTCTAACTCAGGCTGACATGCCAAAGAGATGATCTGCCTTGGAAGAAACCAGTTCACTCTTCGATTACAGGGACACTACATTGTTTGGCCATATCAGACGTAACCTTAGAATATTCAGTTAAGCTGTGAGATGGCAGTTAGCTTCTGACATCAATTCTGAGAAGGACATTTTGAGTTGATGTTCAAAAAGAAAAAGGGGAAATATATTAATCACAACATAATTTTCTACAGGCCCCACTTTAACAAAGGATCCTTGATGTGCCGGTTCAATGTTTAACTTATTGAGCCAAGCTACATTTTTAAAGAGTGGAAATATGGGGTCAGAATTTCTGTTCAGGCAGAGTTGGCTTTTGAGAGAAAAAAAAAAATCCTCTCTGCATAGGACTAAGGACCTTTACTTTATTATCAGCCCTTGAGAAAACAACCCAGGAGAATGTCAGCTTGCTCACTGACCCACAGCAAATCATTTTGGCACCTAATAGCACACTAAGTTACTCTCAAACCTTAATTTCCAACTTATTTTTAGGGGAAAAACATTGGATCATAATCATTGCGGATATAACTCACTATTGCAGTCACTTTCTAAAGAGTTTCATATCCATGAAAAATAATTAAACACAAAACATCATTTTAAAATCAACAAGACGGAAGACTAAGAAACGCATCCCTTAGATTAAGTGTCTCAAACAAAATATCATCTAGCAGAGAAAAGGCAAGTTGCTTTAATTACATTTAGGGAAGAATGTTGAATTATTACCTGAGTAATTACCTTAAAAATCCAGACAAATGCAAAACTCTTGCCTTAGTCTCATCTGTTTTCCTAGAATCAGCTTATCCCTATTGTGCTAGTTTCTCCCATTGTTTTGGGTAAAACTTGTATTTCTTTCCATAGTGTTTCTTTCCACAGGAAATTAAAGTCTATACTTTTCCAACAGGTAATAGTACAAGTCTCTACTTTGGTGGGCAAGTGATAAAATATATCTTAAATTAACAGGTAGTTTGAGGCACATGTGGCCAAAATCTGAGTTAAAGGCTTTCCAAATGTTGACAAAACATACTTCATGGAAGGCATGGAACATCCCAAAAGATCCATAGAGCCCATGAAAAGGTAATTAAAACCAACCCTGCAAGCTATAAAGCTGGGAAAGGGCTTATGAAAGGCAGAGTTTGAGGAACGAGGGACACATGCAAGGAGAAGCAAAGAAAGACTAAAGAAAAAAAGGTGGTGAAGTTGTGAAGGGGTTAACTCCAACAGCCAAGAGGCACAACTAGAAAATAAAATCTTAAGGAGTTAGGCAGAATCACATACTGAAAATGCACGCTGGCCAGAGAAATGAAGGAGCAAGACACTAAGAGGAAAAGAGGAAGGAAGCAAAATAACTAAAGGAAAATAAGTAAAAGACACCAAGAGCTAGAAAAAGATCACTTAAAAAAACTATCTGGCATTTATTCATGTTTTACCATAGCCATTATCTGCCAAAGCCGAAATTACAGTATTCCTCTGCGATTCACCTTAATAGACTCAGCCAGGTGCATTATCTGTAAGCATGCTCATTCAGGAGAAAAATTAGCCAATCATGGGTCTGGATGTGAATTTAAGGGACAAGAATAACTGAACGCTCTCCAAATGATATTTATGCAGTGGTCCAATCAAAATTGCATAAATTACTGAATTCAATTGCCAGGAAAAGGGGTTAAATTTAATACAGCTAGACAGCTGAGCAGCTGCTTTCATGATTTAAATAAAAACAAGCTGAAACCCTTGCTGTCAGCTCAGTGATATATGACTTGTAATGGGATGTTTCCAACCTTCACTTCCATATGGCCGCCTCCACTTTAGGTAACGCTCCTTGCCTCTGGTGCAACCCACTTTTTAGAAAACATCTGGGTCCCATTCCTGCACTGTTAGCTACAAACACAAATGATTCATTGGATAACATCCCTTCACTTCAGGATCAAATCAGGGAGTTTCATTGATAATCTCATCATGTTTACAAGGAGAGACACTGTATGTGAACGTGGCACACATTCAATTTGCAGAATTCCTTCACACAGTGTTCATTCCAGTATAGATAACATATTTAAAATTAAAGGTGAATTTTAGGGGAAAAAAAAGAAAGGTTAGCCCCAGCAGAGTGGAATTTTTGTCTTGCTACTGCCTCACTCCTTCTCTTCATTGACACATTCTCCCTGTGCTTCCAAACATAAAAATAAAGGAAGAAAAAAAGACAAACAACCCTCGAAAGAGTAGTTCTAGCACGGGGAAAAATGGTGAGAATTTTGCCGATTTTACAATACCTTCACTCATT
Source organism: Felis catus (assembly GCF_018350175.1). Taxonomy (NCBI): domain Eukaryota; kingdom Metazoa; phylum Chordata; class Mammalia; order Carnivora; family Felidae; genus Felis; species Felis catus. Next base: position 108,188,039 of record NC_058369.1, read on the forward strand.
TCAAGGTCAAATCGAAAAGAATGCATTCTACTGTGACAATGGTTATGGAAAAATGAAAGATTTATTACGTAAACTCTACCCCCAATGTGGGGCTCAAACTCATGACCTCAAGATCAACAGTAGAATGCTCTACTGATTGAGCCAGCCAGGCACTCTAAAAAAATTAATATATAAATTGCTCATGATTTGAACCAAATCATTATGTGTGTCTTGCAAACCAAACATAGTGCTCGTGTCTTCTAATAAGATACTACTGCCGAGTCCAAAATATTCTAGATGCTACCCTGAAAAGGGAATTAGAAACATTCTCTTGATACTTGACAAGAGTATTGTGCCTCCAGTGACACTATATGTGGTTAAATACAAACCACATTTCCCATTGTTAATTCATGAAACCCAAGTTAATGTTCTAATTTATACAATTACATTAATTTCACATTTTAAAATGCTATACAATTTACGTACATTTCTTATTTCTCATTAGAACAAAGTGTCTACACATAGGCCCATTTTAAACCAAATTTTTCAAAATGATGATTCCTCTCATTAAAAGTTGACAAAAAGCAGCAGGAGGAGGAGGAGAGAAGAGAAGGAGCGGTGGCATAGCAGCAGTTTAGGGGTGGCGTGGCTGCACAAGTTTTGAGAAGCCAGTGTCAAGAAAGGAGCAAAAAAAAATTAATAGCTAGAGCAGTGTTTTCCTTTTCCTTGCAAGAGTACAAATGTTCTCACGTGTTCCCCCTTACAATTATAAGCTTATTGGTAGTCTGCAAAATTAAAGGTCAATAAAGTTCACAATAAAGGTAATGGGGGGAGGGTCCAGTGCCTGCTTAAAATCTGACATGCTATTTTCCAGGCCGGATCTGGCGGGCGTCACCCCAGTCTTGGTGCAGTCTGGAGGGATGTGCGGTCGGGAGATCAGTATTTCCACATACGGAGACGCTCTTTCACACACTGACATTCTTAGCCCGGGCAACTTCATTGCTGCCTCTGTATCTGAGCCTTGGGCAGAGGGCTTCTTCAGATGCCTCTACTGAGACTCCCTCCCACCAAAGGGGAAAGTAGGGGAAACTTTGAAGACTCTACTCTGATTTAGTACAAAGTACTTTTCTACTCCTAGCCCTTCCATCTTGCTCCTTCCCCAACCCAGGGCCCATAAAACTGCTGAAGCATTTTCTTTGGGGCTCCCTCGGCAGTGAGAAGCGACTCTCACATCTGTGCTGATGTACCTCACCCTTCACCTGTGTGGGGAAAATGGAATGGGAGGAGTTGGTGCTTCCTCTGGTTTTAGACCCCTGCTTATACCAAGCAGTAGTAGGGGCCTCATCATATCTGGCTCGCAGCTTTAATCGGTGACTCTGGCACCTGGCAGGTCAGCTCGCTCGCTCCCAGCTCTAGTCAGTCGCAGACAATAATAATGATCAAAATTCACTCATTTACAACTTAAAACATCATAAGAAGGGGCTTTTCAGAGCATCACAAAATATAAAGTGTGAGCCCCTTAAGTTGTCGTTAATTCGTGAATATATCAGTTTGATGGTCATAACAGGGCAAGCAGAGTTTACAGAAGGACGGGAGTATGATTACTGCTACACTGTCACGCTGGGATGCTTGCTCAACTTTTAACACCTTTTTTGTCCTTTTTGTTTTACAATCAAAATCTCTAAATAAGCCACTTTGATGGACGCTGCTTCTGTGTTAATCTGTCACGACCCCAGCAATGCAAGCGAGTGTATTGGTCCTCAACCTTTCCCACCCTATCTGAAAACATATTTCAAATTGTCATCATGAGCTTTCTCTTTTTCCCATTTTGAATTTAACATACTGCAAAATTTGCGTTACATTTACTGATGCTGGTTTGTTTAAAGGTAAAAATGTGTTAAACATCATGTCATTGAAGAAAGTCTATATCCATGTTTATTCAATAGCTTTGCGTAATAAATGACCCAACCTAACGGATATGCATATTCCATTTTGTAAAGCAAAAGCAAATGGAGTCAGTCAGATCTGGGTTAGGAACTTAGATCTTCCAGGCATTACTGAATTATCTGTGGGGATAATGTCACTGCTCTTGCAGGGTTCTGTGAGGATAAAACGAAATAATGTTGTCTTCAACGCCTGTTTTTGTCTCTTTCTTCTGCACCTCTTTTCACATGTAATTGGTTTAAAAGCTGTGGTCCAGACACAGCATGGCATCATGGCCAAAGTAACACCATGGCAATCAAAAATGATGGGAAGGTAATACATATATGTATTGCAGACTCTTACAAAAATGCCAAAGGGGGGAGGGTTATGCACATAAAATAAAAAGGTCTTTAAAATCCTTTTCACCATTTCCCTCCCAAGTCGTATTTGTCATGTTAAGTGTATCTGCTCTCAATCTCCCTCACAAAAATCTCCAAAGTGATTTTTCTTTTTTTATTTTTCATCCTCCCACCTGCTGAATGTTTTCTTCTCCTTTCCTCAGCTTTCAGACTGATCTCTTTAACAAAAAGCATTCTACCCTCTCCAGTACTCATTTGCTCACTCAGTGCAGCAACTGCCTAAGCTTCTAGCTGGTAATAACCAACTGCTCCCCATTAGCATGGGAGGTGGAGACGTTGAGGGTCCGCATACTTTTGGGGAATGAGATTTGTAAAGCTAAATGACTTGCACAAGGTCACAGATTTTGTAAATGAAACTTTTAACATTCACTTTTTTCTCCTCCTTCTCTCCCTCTGTCCTCCCCACCATCCCTGTCCCAGTGCTCTCTTTTAATAAGCCAAACAGCCTTAATCACACATCAACATGTCAATACACAAGGCATAAAAGCAATTCTTGCACCACTGCTCACTTGATGGACAAGAGGATTGTGGAAGAGCTAGGAGTGATCAGTTAATGAATATCAAAGTATTTTTGTGGAGAGAAGAGTTCTGCCTTTATAACTTGGAACGTCGCTGCTATGATTTGAAGAACGTGCGCAACAGAGCAATGAAAAAACAAATCTACCAATGGGTAGAAACCAGATCAAAGGAAGTTTTATACAAAAAAAAAATTGCCCAAACAGCTCCACACTCCAGTACTCTTTAAAAACACAGTAATTACACCAATATTTAGCTTCAAATGTACAAACCACACATACACACACTCACGCACATGCGTGCGCACACACACATACACACACACACAAGCTACCAAAATTCCATCTGATTCAGTAAGTAGGCAGTGCTTGCAACAGCAACTAAAGGCAGGATGGAAGGAGGAGAAGGAAGAACAGAGAAGTGCTAAAGGAAAATTGAACAGGGACACCTGGGCGGCTCAGTAAGTTGAGCTTCCGACTTCGGCTCAGGTCACGATCTCATAACTTGTGAGTTTGAGCCCCACGTGGGGCTCTGTGCTGACAGCTCAGAGCCTGGAGCCTGCTTCGGATTCTGTGTCTCCCTCTCTCTCTGCCTCTCCCCTGCTCATGCTCTGTTCTCTTTCTCTCTCTCAAAAATAAATAAACATTAAAAGTAGTAATAAATAAATAAATAAAACTGAACAAAGCATTTTAAAAGTAAATAGAGTTCATGAAAAAGCAAATTGTAGCAGGGATGTAGTTGTACATCACAATTCCTATCCTTATAATGTCAGACTATTGTTCTAAAGAAATAGTAACATTATTTTTTTTCTTTTTTAAATTTTGTTTATTTTTTAAAATTTACATCCAAATTATTTAGCATATAGTGAAACAATGATTTCAGGAGTAGATTCCTTAATGCCCCTTACCCATTTAGCCCATCCCCCCTTCCACAACCCCTCCAGCAACCCTCAGTTTGTTTTCCATATTTATGAGTCTCTTATGTTTTGTCCCCTGTAACATTATTTTTTATTCATATCAACTCTCTCAAAAAAAAAATAAGAAGAACTCAAAGAGAAAAATTGAGGACATCAAGAAAAAAGAAAGGGCAAGGATGGTCTCCACATCTACAGATTTTTACACAAACATATGACTTTTAAGTTTTAGACTACTATGAAGAAGTTTGATGGAAAGCATGGTAAAATGTATCAGGTAAAATAAATCCATGTACCACCCTTGGTATTGTACACCCTTATCTGGCTGCATGTCAGGAAACACTCTTCCTGGAATCACAACATGTGTTCGGGAAGGTGCAGGCAAGAAAAGAGCTTGAAGGAAAGATTTGAGTATGGAGAACCTGTTACAAAAGTGATACAAAGAATGCAGGTTTCCAGAGGCTGGAGAAGGAATCATTGCTTAATAATTACAGATTTTCTGTTTTGGGGTGATGGAAAAGTTTTGGAAATAGATAGTGGTGATGGTTACATAACATTGTGATGTAACCTGATGCCACTGAAATCCATCTACACTTGAAATGCTGACTTAATATACCCTGAATTGTACACTGAGAAATGGTCAAATTGATAAACTTTGAGTTGTGCATCTTTTACCATGATTAGAAATCAAAGAAGTGACGAAGCAGCTGACCCAACACTAAACCAAACCAAGTCCAGAACAAAAACACAAAAACCAAAATTGATGGTAGAGCATAAAAACCAAAGGGAGACAGGGCAGCAATGTCGAGATTAACAAGAGCAACAGATGAACCAAAAAGCCCTTGCTGCCTCGGCTGGAGAGCCCAGGGGAGGGAAAATGGGATCACCAGAGTCTGAGAGCCAGCGTTCCAGCAGGACTGGAATCACAAGGGAGACACAACCACTGCTGAAGTTGCTGTCCAAAACCGTCAGAAGAGGAAATACTCTGGTTTCAGCCTTCCTCCTGTCAATTTCCTGTTGCTGCCCTAAGTGGCCAGAAGGAGGAGGAAGACAGAGGTTAAGGAGCCCGGAAAATTTTTCAGGGTTCAGTCCCTTGTAATCCAGAGCAGAACAAAGAAAAGGCAGGAAATGGATGTGAGAGAAACAGGCCAGCAACCCACACACAACATGCACCACCAACAGTGTAGCTGGGCACATCTTAAAGGAATCTGATCAAAAATATTACAAGGAGCTGACCAAATTATAAAACATATTAGAGAAAAAAAGTCAAAATAAATCTTTACCTAGAACTCAGCCACTAACAACAACCTCTGGAAAATGATTAAAAACAGTCCTTCCATCCATTTATTTTTTTAGACCACTGGTGAATTTATATTTATCAAATCAATTAGGACTTGAATCTTCCAATGTGGGTCTCCTTACTTCCTACCTCACAGAGGATGGCGTTGCTTTCTTGCCATCTTGGAGTATTTTACTCTTTATGACTGTCTATCTCTCCCAAGGTCAGTATCATACTTCATATCTTCATTTTCATAGCACAGTAAGGAACCAAAAAATGTCCTGATTTGCTAATCTGCTGACGCCTTAGTTGGACACTGGTCTTGTATGCACTCAACCCATTTTTAAAATATGCCACCCAAGAAAACAGTTTACAAAACAGCTCATAGTGAGACACTTTATCCTTTAAAAACCCATCCATGGTTTTTTTTTTTTTTTTTTTTTTTTTCTCTTACAGCATAAACTCTTAAAGTCTTTGGTCAACAGCAAGGGTCAGCAAAATTTTTCTGGAAGGGAACACACAGTAAATATTTTAGGTTTTGCAGGCCATATGGTCTCTGTTACAGCCACTCAATTTGCCACCCTATGTAAGAGGAGCCATAGACGAGCCATAGACAGTGTGTAATCAAATGGGAGTGGCAAGGTTCCAATAAAACTTTATTTATGTACATTGAAACTTAAATTTCATATAATTTCAGGTGTCACAAAATATTCTTCCTTTGGCAATTATTCTACTATTTAAGCATATAAAAACCATTTATTAGCTTTCAGGCATTAAAAAAAAAAGGCAGAGTGCAGACCCCTGGGTTACAAACCTGTTGCCTAAGATCTGGCCCCCATTTTCATTTTTGATCTTATGTCTCCGCATCCTCCACTCTTACCTATGGTTTAGTTGGCTGAGCTACTTACTGTTCTCAGAGTGTGTCATGCTATTTGCTACAATTTTCCTTGGCCTGGGATGACTTCTCTTTCTTCTGTGAATTCTGCAAACGCCTGCTCCAAGAGACCCTTCTTGAGACTCTCACCGACCACTATTGCAATTACTAGAGAGGGGTGGTTCCTGTTAGTAGAGCTACAATCAGAAATAAGTTCCCTTTTGTTTTCCTTTGTTTTGTTTTTCCTAGAGACAAATTAATTATTGTTTTGGAAAACAGATCCTAACGAAGAAAAATAGAGGTTGAGATCACTGTCACCACCAATAGCCATGGACCCTTGGGGACCTGTAGATGAAATGCTGAGAAATGACACTGGTGGCTTTTTGTCAGTTTCACTCTCTTTGAATAAAAAGCGGAAATAATTCACTTAGGAGAGTAACTTAAAACATTTGTTTTTAAAAACAAACTAACAAACTGGTAAACAAGGCAATTTTGAATTTTGGAATGAAAAATCTGTGTGATTTTCTTAAGGCTAAGTCAAGAGATAGTAAAGAAATTCCCCAAAAAGGTCACTTATTCTTTTCTGCCTTATGGTATTCTTTAGGAGACAATTCCTGAAAGCATTATTAATGGATGGGAACCTGAAAGAACAACTTCATAACAGCTGCCAAACATTGAAAATATTAAATAAGGGACAATAAGATAAACTCTCTCTATGTTATTAGCAAGAGGAGCAAGTTTAAGGAATTTAAGTTACTACACATTGTAAAACATTAGCAGTGTATAAATATTTAAAGACAGACAGTGAAGTGATTCCTTAATTGAAAACAATTATTATGAAAATTTTAAGGATAATATTCTCTCTGGATATAATTAGCAGGATGTTGTGCATATCCTAAGATATGATTTTATAGATCTTGTTAAAATCTATGCTTGTATGCTGTTTATAAATAACCTGTTACTGTATTTTTCATAAAGTTAGAGAATAGAGAGTATGTTTATTAACAAATTAGTGAACAAAAGGAAACAGCTTCTGATAGGTAAGTATGGCAAAAGGAGATAAAGATTCTTGAATTATTTATATCAGATCTTAAATATGGAAATGCTGGTCTGAGATCCCTACTTTGATTTGGATGTAAGAAATATGTATGAAAACAATAATCGGTCCCAGGAGTGAAGTGTGTAATTCGAAAGTGTAAAGGGGCAGCTATAGAAGACATAATTGGCAGGTGCAATGAAGTGATACAATCAGCCCAGATGTGAGTTAGGAATATGTAATTTAAATACTAAAAGACTCAGCGTGTTGCCCTCCTGTTATCTCCTGAAAGTTGCTCTAATTAAAAAAGAAATTGGAGTCTAATGACTGATTAGTAGCAACGAGTTGACTTGAGCCTTTTTATATACCTCAGATTTTCGAACCTATTTTATCACCAAAATTAATGTAAAAAATCCCCACATGAAAAAATTACAAGCAAACTAAACTGAAGGGCATGATAAGCATAACCATTACCTGAAACCTAAGCAACTAAGAAATAGCCATTTAAGAAACAGAAAATATACAACCTTCAGTATAAAAAGTGAAGTGATCTTTATGGTTAAGGCAAAGAAAGAGTCTTTGAATGCTTTTCTTCCACAAACATTGTGTAATCAACCTCAAATTTGCCTGGTAAGTTTTGGGACTTCCTGAAAGATTATTTTGCTATGAAGCTCTGTTTCTGCACATATTCATACCAGACAATGGAGAAAGAACAAGGGGAAGTAGCTTCCAGAAGCAGCAGCTGAGATCCAGAACATGTGGGTGGAGAAATTGTGTCTACCAACGCTGCATGTTCTTTCTAATTTAGAAGGTCAGGCTTATGTCAGAGTTTTCAAAGACATTTTCAACACAAAAGATGAAAGTAACATCAAGGGAGAGAAGACGCTCATGAAGCTTTCTTTCCCCTATACTGTTCCCGTGTTTTCTTCATTTGTGAAATGAAGGAATAGATCTCCTTGGTATTTAACATCTTGTCTACAGTTCTGTGACAGTGTCTGTATAGCATATTTGGGTTAGCTCTAGAGAAAATTGTTTTCCTTGCATGAAGAATAATTTACAGGGGCAAAGGGTGGTTCAGTTGGTTAAGCATCCAGCTCTCAATTTCGGTTCAGGTCACCATCTCACAGTTCATGAGTTTGAGTCCCACATCGGGCTCTGCACTGGCAGCATGAAGCCTGCTTGGGATTCCCTCTTTCCTGCTCTCTCTCTGCCCCTTACCTGCCTGCTTGCATGTACTCTGTCTCAAAAGAAGTAAATAAACTTTGAAAAAAAAGAATAATTTACATTTGAAATCTGACCATACAAGTCTACACAACTTAAAGTCTCTTTCAGGACATGGGATATGAGAAGGCGAGGAAACTAAAAGAAATGCTATTATAAAAAGAAAAACCTAGGATGAAAATTCTTCTTGCAGGTATAGAATATCCATAGTTGTCCTTTAAATAATAGTTATATATGTATTTACTGACCAGGATGGCCATTTAGTCAGATGACTTTCCTCATCTGACTAAACTTTAGAGACTTCTTTGTGACCACAGGCCTCTGACTCCCTTTTTCATAGAATATTTATTTATGTATTTATTTTTCTTACTTATTTTTTAATATTTATTCATTTTTTGAGAGAGAGATGGCATGGATGGGGGAGATGCAGAGAGACAGGGAGACACAGAGTCCAAAGCAGACTCCAGGCTCAAAGCTATCAGCACAGAGCCTGACATAGGGCTTGAACCCACAAACTGCAAGATCATGACCTGAGCTGAAGTTGGATACTTAACCTACTAAGCCACCCAGGTGCCCCAGAATATTTACTTTAGAAAGCTTGCAATTGTAAACTATTTCTCTGCACTTTTGAGATGTAAATTTTTTGGGTTTTTATCAGTTTTATTTATTGTTTGAAATTTTTTGAAATGTTTTATTTACTTTAAGACAGAGAAAGATAGAGCATGAGTGGGGATGGGGCAGAGAGAGAGGGGGACACAGAATCTGAAGCAGGCTCTAGGCTCTGAGCTGTGAGCCCAGAGCCCGACATGGGGCTTGATCTCAGGAACTGTGAGATCATGACCTGAGCCGAAGTTGGACACTTAACCAACTGAGCCACCCAGGCGTCCTGCCTTTTATCAGTTTTAAAACCCAGAAATGTCTTTCTTGAGGAACTGGGATTCATCTGTTTATAAATATGATTATCAAGACAGATAGGACTCTTATCTCTCAACCTCTGTGGGAGCATAGAAGCCCAACTTTGATAAAAGTCAACTGTCAAACACACATATCCTAATCACACCAGCCAACTTCCCTACTAACATCCTCACATACTCTTCCATTAGCTCACTCCAGCCCTGAAATATCCTCCCACCTTTTGTTTCAATGTAGTTAGGTTCACTTTCTCTTCCTTATTGAGGTAGCATGGACCTCGACTGCAATATTCTTAAATAAAGTCTCCTCTGCCATTTTTAAGTATCTAGAACTTTTTTCTTTTATAATACACACACACACACACACACACACGTGCACAGACATACACATTTTTAAACCTTTTAAATATCTACTACTTGGATAATATTAATAATTAGTATTATGCTAATTTAAATCACATAAAATGCTAACAATTACCTTAATAATTTCATAATATATAACTGCATTACTATATGCCAGATACTGTTTAAAGTTATCTGCATATATAAATGTACTAATCTACATGATGACTTTATGAAATAGGTATTATTATCCCCTGTTTCATAGATGAGGAAATTGAGACGAAGGGACGTTAAGTAACTGGCCCAAGCTCACACAAGTAATAAATAGCAAAACTGAGATTTGAACTCAGGAAGTCTGGTTCTAGATCTGTGCCATTAACGTTGTAGGCCAACTCCCCCAATGTCATCAACATAATTTGTTTGTTTATTATTTATTTATTTTGAGAGAGAGAGAGAAAAAGTGTACGTAAATGTGTATGCAGGAGGGGCAGAGAGGGAGAGAGAGAACCTCAAGCAGATTCTGCTCTGTCAGTGTGGAGCCCTACGTGGGGCTCGATCCCACCAACTCTGAGATCATGACCCTCACCAAAATCAAGAGCCACCCAGGCACCTCACCAATATAATTTGTTGATGTGACAAAGGTGAGTTTGTTTCTTACTGCCTTAAGGGAGACCATCACTTCCAGAATTTCAGTGGTGTCCCTGAGAGAATCAAGGGCCAGAATTTATTAAAAATTCCAAGTCCAGTTTAAGGCAGGTCTTACAAAGGGGTTACCACTAAATTGGGATTGGATAAAGATCCAGATACAACAGTGTAGGATTGGTGGATGTAAGCTGAAGATATTTGAGACAAAAGGCTTAATGAATTTAGGGCACAAACTGTCACTGCTTTCTGTTGAAGATGGATCAATCTAGATGTGTATGAAATGTTAAGTGATTTGCCAAGGTTAAAGTCATGCTAAAGAAAACAGTAGTCTTCTTTTAAAAAGCATGGTATTGTCATTTAAAGCAGTATGCTATTGGCATTAAAACAGACACAAAGATCAATGGAACAGAAAGAGAGCCCAGAAATAAACATACATACACATACATGGTCAATTAATTTGTGACAATGGAGCAAAGAATATACAGAGAGAAAAGGACAGTCTCTTCAGTAAGTGCTATTTGGGAAAACTATGCAGCCATTAACAAAAGAATGAAACTGGACCACTATCTTCCACCCTACATAAAAAGTAATTCCAAATGGATTAAAAACTTGAATAAAATGCCTAAAACCATAAAATTCCCAGAAGAAAACAGATCCTTGACATGGGTCTTGGTGATGATTTTTTGAATCTGACACCAAAGAAAAGGCAACAAGAGCAAAACTAAATAAGTAGGACTACATCATACTAAAAAGCTCTGCACTTGGGGTGCCTGGGTGGTTCAGTTGGTTGAGTGTCCACCTCTTGATTTCAGTCCGGGCTCTGTGTTGGGCTCCATGCTGAGCCTGAGAGTGTGGAGCTTGCTTAAGATTCTCTCTCTCTCTCTCTCTCTCTCTCTGTCCCTCTTCCCCACTTGTTCTCTCTCTCTGTCTCTCTCTGTCTCTGTCTCTCTCTCTTTCTCAAAATAAAAAAGCTCTGTACAGCAAAGGAACCAAGGAAACAATCAACAAAATGAAAATACAACCTACTGAATAGGAAAAAAGCATTTGCAAATGAAGGTGCACATATCACTTGATTGATTTCATTCTTTGGACACTATCCTTTGGAAATAAAAGCACCTTTAAGTAAGAAAAAAAAAGGTAAGAAATAATAAGTGCTGGCAAGGATGTGGAGCAAAGGGAACTCTTACATACTGTTGGTGGGAATGTAAATTGGTCCAGCCACTATAGAAAACTGTATGGAGGTTTCTCCAAAAATTAAAAATAGATATACCATATGATCTAGAAATTCCAGTTTTGGAAATTTACTTAAAGGAAATAAAAAACACTAATTTGAAAAGATACATGCACCCCCACATTTATTGCAGAATTATTTACAATAGCCATGATATGACAACAACCTAAATTGCCATAGATGGATGAATGGATAAAGAATTAGGAGGGGTGCCTGGGTGGCTCAGTCGGTTAAGCGGCCGACTTCAGCTCAGGTCATGATCTCACAGTCTGTGAGTTTGAGCCCCACGTAGGGCTCTGTGCTGACAGCTCAGAGCCTGGACCCTGCTTCAGATTCTGTGTCTCCCTCTCTATGACCCTCCCCTGTTCATGCTCTGTATCTCCCTGTCTCAAAAATAAATAAAATTTAAAAAAGAAATTTAAATAAAATAAAATAAAAGAATTAGGAGAACCTACATGACTATTGATGGATGAATGGATTAAGAAACACACTCACACGCACACACACAATGGAGTATTAGTTAACTATTAAAAAGAATGAAATTTTTTCATTTACAACAACATGAATGAAACTCGAAGGCATTAGGCTAAATAAAATAGAACAGAGAAACAAAAATGCTAGATGATCTATGATCTGTCTTATATGTGGAATCCAACACAAACAAGTAAAACACCAAGCTTATAGATTTGTGGTTGCCAGAGTCAGAGGGTGGGAGAAATGGGTGAAGGGGGTATAAATTAAAATGTATATATATCACATCCCTGTGTAATAATTCGTTTTTCCACAAGTAGCAAGCAGATGCAGTGTAACTGGTAAAACCTAAACTGATAAGGTAGAGTGGATCTTCCCATGAAATGGTATGCATAATTTCTTTTTCTTCTTATTTTCTATGTATAAAGGGAAACTTAAATCAAGGAGACTTGATCTACTTCAGAATAATAATTCTTTTTGCTTTTGGGAATCTCAAAGAACATTTCAAGCTAAGTTGTTATAAAGATGACAGAGACATTATATTTTTGTTCTGGCAAATATATTTGCATATTAAAATTAAACACTGGGTTGGAGGAGATTCTACAATTCATTTCAAAGTACCGTATCCTCCTTTTGATTAAAAAAATGCACCTGTAATTCAAATTTACTGTGTAACAACTAATCCAACAGGAGAAGGAATAAAAACAAACAACAACATGTCATCCCTTGGACTATAGAAAGCAATTGTTAATGTATAGGTTTATACAAAAAAGAAGAAGAAGGAGGAGGAGGAGAAGAAGGAGGAGGAGGAGGAGGAGAAGGAGGAGGAGGAGGACGAGGACGAGGAGGAGGAGGAGGACGAGGACGAGGAGGAGGAGGAGGAGGATGAGGAGGAGGACGAGGAGGAGAAGGAGGAGGAGGAGGAGAAGGAGGAGGAGGACGAGAAGGAGGAGGAGGAGGAGGAGGAGGAGGAGGAGGAGGAGGAGGAGGAGAAGGAGGAGGAGGAGGAGGAGGAAGGCGGCGGCAATGCAATAGTAAAGTCATGTGAATGTACACAGTAAGCCCCAGAGTTAGGGTAATAGGTCCTCACTGTCCACGCTGGAGGTGGGGGGATATACTTTAGGTTCTCTACATCATTTAAAAGAACACCAAAGCATTTTATGTTTTTCTGTGAAAGAAGTATACTGTCAAATAAATTAACTTTCTTAGATTAACATATCAATATGATTTTAAGGCACCATTTATGTTAATAAAGCAATCAGGATGATCTGTAAATTAATCAGAGTGTTTTATAAATCATGTAATTAGCTATCATTTAATTCTATGCAGATGTTTCTACAAATTAACATATCTTGAACACCTTGTTGAATTGAATAAAACTGTTTAATGAACCCCACTGGTTTTAAGCCTTAAAAACAAACCTTAGACTTTTGTCTAGGACACTGAAGAACAGGGTGGTTTTCGTATGTGTAATTTCTCAAGCATCCATTTTGAAATTAACATTTTCACTTGTAAGTATGTTGGTTTTTTCCCTTTTTTCTTTTGTTTTTATTGTTTCAACCAATTATGAAGGAGTAACTGCTGCTTCCAAGAGAAACTTTTAAAGAAAAAACATGTTTTCCCCAAACAGATGATTAAACTACCTTGAAGAGACAATTTAATGAAATAAACAACTACTTTTTAAGTTTATTTATTTACTTTGAGAGAGAGAGAGAGAGAGAGAGAGAGCGAGAGCGAGCAGGGGAGGGGCAGAGAGAGAGGGAAAGAGAGGATGCCTAGCAGGCTCAACACTGTCAGCATGGGGCACAATGCAGGGCTCGAACTCAATGATCTGTGAGATCATAACCTAAGCCAAAATCAAGAGTTGGTGCCTAACCAACTGAGTCACCCAGGTGCCCCTAACTATATCTTTATCTATTAATCGTATTTTGTCCAGCATACCAGCTGGATCTAGGTTGCAATCAGCTTGAATTAACTGCCATAAATGGTGCCCCCCCAAAAGTAATCATCTATACCAGGGAAGGTCAACGAGTTCCCATCAGGAAATACAACCCCCTAGAGACATAAGGTGCTCACTCTGGTAGGACTGGTCCTGGTGTCAAGCCACCAGGATAACATGTGGCAGGCCAGTAAACCTTATGGATGTCAAGAGAACAGTGTTTAGGTAAGGATGAAATCCATGGGAAAAGCAAGACTCCCATTTGTAGACTTTGCTGTGCCCTTCCCTTCGCCCTAAAAGAACAACAACAAGACAACTCATATGATAGGTCCAAGATGGAGGTGTTAACTGTACTCTCAGAATTTTCTTCTCTTTATCTGTTCACTGTCAGTTCCCTCAGAAAATCATCAGAAAAACTTGTTGATCAAGCAAAACTAAGTTTAGCAGATGTACTTCAGGGAGGGATATCACTACCAAAAGGAACCTAAGAATCTTAGCAGTGTCAAGAAAAGGAATATCAGAGAAGAATATTTACAGGGTCTTTTGGCCCAGGCCGGGTGATTTTAAAATGAGTCTGTCAAGGCAGAGGACATTTAGAATTGGGAAAAATTCATGTGAAATAATTGTTTTAGATTGTTGGGTGCAGCTTTTGGATTGTAAGTGAGACTTGATGAACAAGTGTTAGTCTTGGTATGAAAACTCTTAGCTGATTTACAGTCTCATCACCACATGTGATTTTGAAAGCACTTTTTTTAAACAGGAAGAATAGGATTCAAATTCCCTGTCTATAGACAAATATTTTACATCATAAGCTTATGTAAGGATAAAATCAGATATTAGCACTAATATATTTTTTGATCACAGTGTTTAGAATAAATTATCATGTAGTAATTGGTAATACCAATTGTCTTAAAATTAAATGCTGGAGGAAAGCATACAAAACACTGATAAGACTGAATTGCTGGGGCGCCTGGGTGGCTCAGTCGGTTAAGCATCCGACTTCCGCTCAGGTCATGATCTTGCGGTTCGTGAGTTCAAGCCCCACGTCAGGTTCTGTGCTGACAGCTCAGAACCTGGAGCCTGTTTCAGATTCTGTGTCTCCCTCTCTCTCTCTGACCCTCCCCCATTCATGTTCTGTCTCTCTCTGTCTCAAAAATAAATAAACATTAAAAAAATTAAAAAAAAAAGACTGAATTGCTAACTGATGGTTCTAAAGATCTAATCTCTATCCTGGGTGCATATTAGTTCCAGAGACCAGAAAAGAGAACTTAATCGACCAACTGAGTTAGAACCTACATCAGATAAAGGGAGTTAAGAATTTATGTGACTAACAAATAAAACTAAGTTTGGATTAGACAGGGACCTAAATATTTACATAATTACTACCTTCCCCACTGTAGAATAAGAAAACTTTAAGGAAAAATACATGATAAGCCAAGTAAGTACAGTATAAGATAAATATGTCAAATAATGAACAGAAACTATACCACCTGACAATTATATTATCTTAGCTATATTTTTTTAAAAAATTATTTCATCCTCCAATTATAGAGATAAAGTAAATGACAGTAGGTGAAGATGATATATACTACTACAATCTTTTACCATTCACTAACCTAAGATGGAAGAAAAACTTTAAACCCCAAAACAAGCATTGTTTGGAAAGATGGGGAGTGGGGAGAGAATGTAGGCGCACCTGAAAAAAATTTCTTATTATCACTTTAAAAGCCCACTCTAACATATAGTATTTATATTTTTATATACTTAAATAGAAATTTACATGAAAAAAAACCTCTTCAGTCTTAATATGCATAGAATGGTCAGATCTCAAGGGATTGCCTTTACAATCCTACTCGCTAGATCTAAATCATCAGGAGAGTAATCTTCAAACTATCTTTAAGCAAAGTCTCTTTTTAGAGTTGGGTGGTAAACATGCATCAATGTTTCTCTGTTCTCCTAAGCAACCACAGCATTATTATTCTCTAAGCTACCCTATCATTATGATATCATCTGGAGACCCAGAAGTGCATCTGGTTAAAATAGATGGACCCTGGCTACACAGAAACGCTATGAGCTATATTTTTCCCAAGAAGATAAAGCAAAAAGTTAAATCAATCCAGATCTATCTATTTTATTCTCTGTTTGGGACTTGAAAGAATGTTTCCTTCTCCAGTGTTGGCCCATGACAGACAGCTATGAAGAGCATAAACGGCATTTGACACTAGGCTGAGAAGAGTCTGCAGTGACTGGGGCTGCAGAATTTCAAAGAGAGAAGCTGCATAGTTATCAAAACATATGCCAATTAAACTTTAAATTGGATTTTTAAATATTTTAAGTAGTTAAATATAAAAACCATTGAATTGTTTACTCAAACGTGGAGATTTTAGCAATCACCAAAATCCAGAGAAACACCAACTCCGTGAATGCATGATCTGTTTATATTTTCCAAAGCATGGATAATTTCAAGGCTACAACAGGCAAACATGCCAATTCCCCCAAACTGTTCATCTGGTTTTGTCTTCCACGACTCTCACAACTTACACAGCAGTCAACTGCTTGATACTTCCTACTCATTCCCTAAACGCCCACTTTCTGGCATCTGGGATTTTGATATTCTATGTATCTATAAATTGCTTTCACCCAACATCACTGTATTTTAGGTCATAAATTAAACAAAAACTCATCTTTGAAACCCCCTTCCACTCTTCTTCGCCAAAACAAATTTTCCTCTTTTCCCCTTCTTAAACTATTTTGCTCACAGCTCCTAGCAAATCTTGCACAAGGAACAAAGGGGTGTAAATAGTAAATTATGTATATAAGAAAGGAGGAAACACACATATTTATGTTTGCATAAGGAAATAGTGAAAAGAATATACAAGAAACACAAAAAGTGAGAAGGAATAAACATTTTCAATGTGTACTTTTGTCGATAAACTTGATTTTTGCTCCAGGTGATTATACGTTCAAAGAGGTACTCAAATATAAAAAAGATCAACTTTTGTCACTGTTTATGAACATTCTCTTCCTTATTTCTGGTAAGTTCTCCTAGAACAGAGGCTATACATTGTTCATCTGCTTTATCTCTTACCTGATCTTGTATCATGTATTCATGAGGGCACTGCTTAGACTCCTGCCTCTCAACTTGCTCCATTAGGAGCAAAAGCTATCATGAAACAAAAGCTGGTAAAAATTTGACACAAAGAAAGCAAATCTGCCCATTTGTGGACGTAATAGTTTACACCAATAATGTGTTGATGATGGGACCAGAACTTCTTTCCTATTTGAGTCAAAGACAACAAATTATTCACTGATTTTAAAGAGATGAAAATAGAACGAATTCGAATTTATTTACATCTTGAAGCTAATCGTATATACTACTGTTAGACTATTTTACAAGGCATCTTGGAGTCTAGGAAATGGAAAACAAAGGTTAATCTGTGGATTACAAGAACAGCAATGTCAATAATAAGTGATCTGAGTATTTTTGATCACACGGAAGCTCTAGCTGTCTAGTAGACCAGGATATTGTATTACCATACGACACATTCTGTTTCAAATCCTTCATTTCCTTTTACTTTACAACAATGCAAGATGTCCTCCCTCACAACTAGTCTTCCACTCCACCAGATTCCCGGTGTCACCACTACCTAATCTTTAAAAAAAATTTTTTTTATCTGAGGTTTCAGACTTTAGAATATGCCCCTACTTCCCCTTTGACCTGGGGAGACACTAAATATAGTCTAAATTAGAGCCTGGGCTAAACAAATTGACTGAGAGGGAGTCTGAGATTTGCAGCCTTCTAAATAAGCCCTAGATTCCTAATTAGCTCAACAGGGAACAAAATAGCATTGCAGCCATCCTTTCCTCTTCTGATCCTCCCCCAACTTGGCAAGACAATGTGCAACCCATGAGGCTCAGTAAAAATAAATCACCATCATAGAGGTATAGTGCACCATAAATATTCAAAACCTAGAATCACAAACCTACAAGTTGGAAGGGTTTCATATACATGTCCTGAGTGCCCAGAGTTACGGATCATTTTCTCTACTAAAAAAGGAGGAAAATGCCACAAGGATTACTCATGGCAATTTAACCAAATCTATTTTTAGTTAATTAAGAATATTATTTAACCATTTACTACAAGTCTAATTTTCCCATCCAGAAATAACATAAATGCTTATGTCTTCTCCCTAGGTTAGTACAGAAACCAGAGCTCAAAGGAATGATGAAGGAAGAGAAGGGAATCCCCAAAGCATTAAATAATAGGTCTGCATCTTATAGATCATCATCCCCAGACAATCAGACACTACATAAATGTTTCCATTGTTCATTTCCTTTATTGCAGATACAATGAAACTGTCCAGTATGATTAAGAGATGTCTTACCATAGAAAATAGAGCCATTTCCCTAGAACACATCACAAAGTATTTTTTAAAAGCTGATTAAATGGCTCATCTGTTTCATCACAAATCCTTACTAAAGATAAAGAAATCATGCCATAATTCAAACTGCATTTTTGGGGATTAAGTTTGATGCCAAAATGATTACATATTCTAGCAATAGCTCTCTAAGGATGTTGGTTTTACAAAACCGCTTCCAGTGGTTAAAATAGATAAGCATTTCAAAACTAAGTATGCTTCATTTGGTACTCAGTAGAAGCTTAACTAACGAATAAATTTGTTTCTGTGGCAGTGAATGCCACCTGCCATTAATTAAAACAGCCCCTAAAGTATGTTTTACATATTGAGTTTTATATATAAAACTGGTAATGGAATCTTATTTCTTACATTCCTTAATAGGTTTTTTAAAACATCAGTTAATAGATGATAACTTGAAGTTTGTTCACTCTGCAGAAATTTTGCTACATTCTTCTCCAACAGAAGATAAAAACTACAAAGCAGACCTTTCTCAAATTCTTCCAGCCTCCCATCTCTACCGATAATATTAATGTTTTTTATATTTTTATATTTTTACTGTCGTATTTCCACTTTCCATGGTATGGGGATCTCTAGTTGGTGGGTTCTCTCCTGTATTTTGAACCCAATATCCAACTCCTCTTTTACATACCTACTTGAATATCAAATGTCTCTATTTTCTTTTTAGTCTAGAGCTTGTCATTTTTGATTCTACCTTTAAATAGGTTACGACTCTTTAAACTTTCCCTTTTGTCCACCTCCTAGCTAACATCTTTCCCTACCCTTGAAAGCCAAGCTTCTAAAACATTTATTCCATTTTCATTGACCTGCTTTCTGGCTTCTCATTCCTGCTTCAACCCCAAACAGGAATATTTTCCCATCACTCCTCTAAACTTCTCCTGGATGTGTCACCAGTGCCCCCTGGTCACCTTGCAATCCTTATCTATGTGACTTCTAAAAATATCCTCCTTGAAGCTTTATTCCCTTAGTTTCTGTGATACAATCTTCTTGGGCAAATATACACTTAAAAACAAACGGCTAATTAAGGGCACCTGGGTGGCTCAGTCACGTAAGCATCCAACACTAGATTTCAGGTCAGGTCATGATCCCAGGATCATGGGATCAAGCTTTTGCATCTGGCTACATACCAGGTGTGGAGCCTGCTTGTGATTCTCTCTCTCTCTCTCTCTCTCTCTCTCTCTCTCTCTCTCTCTGCCTCTCTCTCTCTTTCCCTCAGTTCCACCCCCACTTGTGCTCTCTCTTTCTCAGAAAAAAAAGCAAATTCACTGGTAATTACAGAGATGCATATTAAAATATGATTTATATTGTATTTCTTATAAAATTTAAAAGGAAAAGAATTCATACATTGCTAGTGGGGAAAAAAATCTTTCCAGAAGGAAATTTAGCAAAGTGTTTCAAAAGCCTAAAGAAAAGGGAAAGAAAAGGCTAAGAAAAAAAATAGTTTATTTTCAGGATATTCATATCCTAGCACTAGTTATATTAAGGAAATTGGTAAACAATTTAAATGCCCAATAGTAGAGAAATATATATAGCTTATATTTTATTTTTCTAAAATTTCTTTTCTTTTTTTTAAATTTTTAATGTTTGTTTATTTTTGAGAGAGAGAGACAGAATGTGAGTGGGGAGGAGCAGAGAGAGAGAGGGAAACACAGAATCCAAAGCAGGCTCCAGGCTCTGAGCTGTCAGCACAAAGCCAGACACGGGGCTTGAACTCACGAACTGTGAAATCATGACCTGACCCAAAGTCGGGCACTTAACCGACTGAGTCACCCAAGTGCCCCAAAATATAGCTTAAATAAATGATAGGCAACTGTTTAAAATGATGCAATTATATGTACCTATATTTTTAACATATTTTCAAGTTGTAAAGCCAGATTATAAAACCGTATGTCAAGTATAATCTTACTATTTATAAAATGAGTGTCTATAAACATGTAAGTACAAACACATAAAATCTTAGAAGGTTGTGCATACAAGTGTTGACTGCTGTTTTATCTGGTTGGTGGAACTACAGATGATTTTTAAAGACTGTTTCAATTAAAAAAAATTCTACAAGAAAGCATTATTTTTTCCAGATGAGAAAAATAATTAAAATAATTGCAAAAGTGTTCATATGTGAATAAATTAAACACAGTAGTGAGTGTTTGATTTGGAACTTTGAGCTTATTGACTTGAATACATTGATTGTTGTCTCACTTCAGACAGATATTCAAAAGTTAATGAAATATGGGAAGGTTGTTGTTTCATAATGTTTCTTATTCTTAATTTATATATTGAATAGAATTGAAAATAAAAGTTTTGGAATGAAAGGCTTGGAAAATTTTAC
The DNA here is from genome assembly GCF_018350175.1 of Felis catus. NCBI lineage: Eukaryota > Metazoa > Chordata > Mammalia > Carnivora > Felidae > Felis > Felis catus. Next base: position 108,208,500 of record NC_058369.1, read on the forward strand.
ACTGTGAACCACAGTCTTCAAGACATGGTAGAGGAAAGAAATCAATACAGCATGGTTATGAGAGCTATCAGTCAAGGTCAGAAGTATACATTCTTTGGGTTACATTTAGCTAAAATTAATTGAGCAATATGTGAAAATACTGTTCTAAAGCCTTAATATGAGTTATATGTTCTTCATAACAAATTTTGAGGTCAGTACCATTATCCCTATTTTAATAATGATGAAAGGGAGCTAAGGAAAGATCAACTAACTTATTCAAGGTCATACAGATAATTGACTGGGTCTTGAACCTAATCTGACTCCAGAGTCTGTGTGCCTAATTACTATGTGATCTGTCCTAATATCTATCACATCTAGAGAGAAAATACCACAACCATATATTCCGATATATGACCCAATTTTAGAAAGCAGAAAAGTGTAAGTGGCAATTAGAGTATTTAGATAGAATATTATCCCTTTATATATCCTTTTGTTGAAATGGAAAATATTTTTCTTTAAAATTCATTAAAATTTCAAATTTTGAAAATATGAAATATGATAAAACAATGATAGTCCTCAAATTATAATTATAGTTACGTTTTGTTAATTTACCCTTTCACACGTGGGAATAGCCACTCTCATTACCATTCACCACCAAAGCCATAGTCTAATTATCTTCAAAATACACTGACACAACCACACTTACACACTTCTATTGCAAGTGGAATATATCAGGTATACACAAAAAAAGAAAGGGGTGTATCCTGAAAAGAAATAGCAAAATATTTTTCCCAACCTGACCAAATATTGTCACTTTATTACTTTTTACATTGTCAGTTAAAAATTCAATTACTCATTATTTCATTCAATAAAAATCTCTACCTAAGCCAAACTATACTAGACACTAGTGACAAAATATGTTAAATTGAGGTTAGTGGTAGAGGCACAGGTATAAATGACAAGTCAAAAGGTGCTTAAATAGAAGAGTGGATAAAGTGGGCAGAGGATAAATTACCTTCTTAGCCAGAGAATGGGTTGAGGGAAACTTCTTAGAGGAACTGAAGGACTGAACTCTTAAAAAGAAGGAAGGAATTATCCAAGCAAAAGAATATATAAATGTTCCAAACATAAAACATCCTATGCATGAATGTAGCCCGTGCAAAATTGGACAGGAATCATTAGCTTATATGGGGACAAAGAGATCTTAAATATGTCATAAAGACATAGTAGGGCCAAAGGGTGGCTTGGGAGCTTTTAATTCCAACCTCGAAATGGAGAAATTTTGTAGCTGCTTCTGATACAGTTTCAGTAGTACTGAGGGCTGCAAGCAATTGGTGATACTTGTTACTGATGTTGAATTTTAGAGTGGTGACAAGTAAGACTTGTCTTATAGCTGTTTCTGGGCCACAACATAGGCTGAATTTGGGGGAGTGGCAGGATATGATGTTCAATGAATAGGTAAATGTTACTGCAAGTGCTTTCTGCTACCCTCAGAAGTCTTGAGTACAACGCAGAGGCATTAAAAAAACTTTAAGGGCACAGGTTGATAATCCCATTTCTATAACAATAATCACCATATTGTATTAAAAGGTCTTACGTTATTATCTGATTTCGTCACTAGACTAAGCTCTTTGATAACAAAGAAATACATCTTTGTATCCTCACTGAAAAGTTCAACTTAGTAAGTGAGTTTTGATGAGGGTTTTTTTTCCCAGCATTTAAGAAAAAAAAAAAAATTAAGACATCATGGAACCTCTAACACTATGAAGACTAGGACATGCTATGAAGAACTGTCCAGAGAAATAAGATGAGCATTAGGTGTTACAGAAATCAAGAGAAGAGAGATTCTGTTTCTAGGAAAGTTAGTACTTGCGCCAAAAACTTCAGAATAGTCATGTAGACAGCTGAGTAATGGCCACAGAATTCATCATTTGGAAAGTTCTTGCTGGCCTTAATGGCAGAACGTCAATAAAGACGTATTAGTGAAATTCAAACTGCAGTGGGTTTAGGAGTGAAGGAGTAGGTGACTTCTTATTCTTGTATGAAGGTATGGTAAGAGGAATAATGGCAGCTAAAGGAACACAAAAATAGTAGGGTAAGAATATGTGACCTAATAAGGATCTCCTTAAGATTAGGATACCCATAGAAAGATGCGAAAATATTTAGTTCTGTCAAATGTACAGTATTCTAATTTGTAATCGCTTTTCTGCCAGCCTGTACCTCTTGTGTAGAAGAGATGATAGTTTTAATCAGGATGAAAGTATGTTTCAAAAAGTAATTCTAGAGCAGGACACATTTTTGCATGAAAAGCCATCCTCAGCTGAAAGTAGACCTGTGTACAATGTGCTAGAACAAACCTTAGGTTAGTATGAAGCCCATGAATATTTACAATTTGGAAATGTGAAGAGGAGAACAGAAAGGAAGTGTTAGGAAGCAAGAGATAAGCTCCATCTACTTTGCAAAATTTCCCAAAGCCACACTCGGGCCTGAGGAAGGGGTGGGAAAGTCCCTCTCTAAATACTTTTTCTCCAGATGTTAAATTAGGCAAGAATTATGATCTATTATCATAGGTTTAATGGTTCCTAAATTTTATCTTAAGAAACTTTAGACTTATATAACATTTTCTCTTGTGGACATGTCCGAAGGAAAGGTTTTAAATTCTGAATTAGAACATATATTTTGATAAACAGCTTTTTTACAAGTTTGCATCTGTCACTATTTATTCCAGATTAGGAAACAAGTTATTGTATTCCACTCATAGGTTTGTGCTCAGTCTTTTAGTAACTGTAGTTGAAGCTTTCAACAGTTTAATATCATTGTGCTGAGTTATCACATTTTGTAAAATGATTATTAACTAAAGCTCAACATTCATATTCTTTGGCTGACCCAGGCTCCTTTAGATGATCTCTGGGGAACAATGTCTGTGAAATTATGTTTTAAACCATCATGATCTACTAATTTTGCTAAACGATCAAGTTGGTTGCCAAAAAGTATTTATTAGGATATTCCCAGTATTAGAGAAAGAACACTAAGACATTCAAGGAGTGGAATAGGATTCTCTTGTTAAGGAATCAGACTCATACACTTGAAAAGTTAAAGCACACAGTGTTAAAGAAGAGTCATTCTGCATGTGTGAACTATGCACTAGATGTAAAAAAAATAATGATCTGTTTATTTTGTAATAGGTAGAACTACAGTCTGGTAGCATTCAAGCATTATTCATAATGTCTGACGCTTTGATAATATATTCCAGTAAGTAGAAGGCTCAGACGGAAATGAGCCTAAAAGGAAATTGAATGACATACACACTGATTTATGTCACTGAATTGATTTGCAGATATAAATCTGAAGTTGAAGAAACTCTTGAGATGACCATTTGAAAACATTTGAAGTTTCACCTCTGATTTTTATTATAGGGTCAAACAGACAAAGCACAGTCAGATGAGGAAATGAAAAATTTATGTGTGAATGCCTTAGCCAGAAAAATTGTTTCTGAACCAGGAGAGTTTTTTTCATATGTATACCTATGTGCCTTTGATCCAAGGCACTTGACCATATTGATATGATACATGATAGCTCAGTTAGAATATTAAATACCCCTGCCCAATTCATAATTGAATTATGAATTCTTTGAGATGGCCCTTCGTTGCTCTCCTCAGTCATTCTCGTACTGTATGGCCCTGTTTCTTTGTTTATAGCTGACAAATTCAGGGATGGACACTTAAACAAATATGAGCCAATTTGAGTCTCTCAAAGGAAGTTGGAAATTTGAACTCAATCAGAGAGTGGGGGCATGCAGCAATCAGGTATCAACCAGGAAAATAAAAACTATCCTGGGTAGTTAAAACAAAGGGAATTTAATGCAGGAAGTTCATCACATTTGTGATTAAAGAGCTATGAAGCCAAATGGGAGAAAGTGAATCAATACTAAAGGAAGCTACTACATCCCTAGGTTGGAGGAATAAAGGGAAGATGTGTCAAGGTGGTTATAACATTAAATATGGTGTTCAAGTGTGATATACATACTCTAACAGAGACCCCATGATCTCTACTTTCTGATACTCTAAACCTTGTGATGTGTCTCCTCTCTTTGTGTATGGATGGAGTCTGTGACTTTATAATAAATGGAGTATTCTAAAGATGGCAGGATGCCATTTATGTGATCACATTACAAATGATTATAATGGCTTTCTACTTCTGGTTTTGCGGAAGAAAATTGCCACGTCTGGAAGGCCCAAGTGGAAAGGAGCTGAAGGCAGACTGCAGTCAAGAAATGGAGTCTCGGGGCGCCTGGGTGGCGCAGTCGGTTAAGCATCCGACTTCAGCTCAGGTCATGATCTCACGGTCTGTGAGTTCGAGCCCTGCGTCGGGCTCTGGGCTGATGGCTCAGAGCCTGGAGCCTGCTTCCGATTCTGTGTCTCCCTCTCTCTCTGCCCCTCCCCCATTCATGCTCTGTCTCTCTCTGTCCCCAAAATAAATAAACATTAAAAAAATTAAAAAAAAAAGAAATGGACTCTCTCTCATGAACAACAGTTCACTGTTCGTTCTCATGAACAAGAGTTCATCAAGAATTGACTGCTGTCATCAACCATGTGAACAAGGACACAGATCCTTTCCCAGTCAAGCTTCAGATGTGACTGCATCCCTGGCAGCTTTATTGCAATCTTGCAGGGCACAAAAGCTATGCTATGGGTAGACTCTTGACTCATAGAAACTGAGACAATAAATGTGTGTTGTTGTAAGGTGCTAAATTTGTGACAGTGTTGTGCAGCAACAGGTAACTAAAACATCAATGTAGCTCTGATTAACAAGATGTTCAAAAGTCATGATCATGTGGTTCTCAGGGTGAAGAGACTTTGGGGCACAAGAAGCAAAGAGTAAAAAAAAAATTCCTAAAATGGGAAGGTAATCAAAATGTTCCAGGACTAGCAAGGAGACAGCACAGCTCGAATTGAACACGCAAGGAAGAGAGTGAGGGGGAGAAAAGTTACCTAAGAACTTATAAGCTATTGTAAGGACTATGAAATTTTGAATGAAATGGTGAGACATTAATGAGAGGGTTTGCAAAAGGTGACAGGCTAAGGGTTAACATTTAAATAGTTTTGTACTGGCTTGTGTGTTGAGAATAAGCGGTGGGAGATGAAAATAAGTAATAAAAGAGACCAGTTAGGAGGCTATTACAATAATCTAGGTGAGAGATGACGGTGACTTGAATCAGAGTGAGTGATAGGGTAAGTGGTGAGTAGTGGTTGGATTCTGGTTATGTTTTGAAGCTTCAGCCAACAGGAATTTCAGATTAATTATATATGGGGTATAAGAAAAAGAAGGCTCAGGATAACTACAAGAGTTTGGGCAGGAACAACCAAGATAGAGAAACCTGTGTGGGGGTGGGTAGTTTGTTTTGTTTTGTTTTGTTTTGTTTTTTAGTGAGAATGGGGTGAATATCAGACACTCAATCAAGGACACGTGACACCTGAAATGTCGTGACATCCAGCTGGAAGTGTTGTATCAGTCCTGTGGTATCATTAGTTCAGAGAGCAGGCACTTAGGTATTTAAAACTGTGAGGCTGGACAAGACAATCAAAGATGCAAATGTAGAGATAGGAGGGGGCCTTGGGATGAGTGCTGGAACACTCCAAGTTTAAGTTGTTTAAAGAAAAGAAAAAATCAGCAACAGAGAATGAGACGAGGGAACCACTAACTTAGAAGACGAACCAAGAGACTGTGGCATACAGAGAGTCATGTAGGGAGAATGTGTCCAGGAAAAGGATGTGATCCACTATGTCAAATGCTACAGAAAGATAAAATAGAGAGTCACTGGATTCAGTAGAGGTCATTGATCAATTTCGTAAGAACAGATTAGAAAAGCAGTGAGATTAAATGTGACAAAAGTGCAGTCATTTGTGGGACCAAGAACAAAAATTAGGTTGTCATTAGTTTTGAGATGACAGCTGTAACACAGGAAAACAGTCAGTGTGGAATAGAAAAAGAATAGATGGAGTGATAGATGTGGGTAAATTAGAAAGGGAGAGGTCTTCTTAAAAGCAAAGGCCTGGGTAGGAGCAAAGAAAGTACATTTCTCAGAATAAAGAGGTGGCAGGGAACGGATATACCAATGCTGGTATGTAGGAGTTTGCCAACATTTTTCCTAATGGCTTCAATTTTGACAATTAAACCAAAAGTAAGACTATCATCTAGGAATGAAGATGTAGAGGTGCTATTTACAGTTTGAGTAGAAGCTAGATGTAATAAAAGAATCATCTGGAAGAATGGGAGAGAGAATGGATAGGAAAGGGAGAATGGTTTCTGAGGAAGGTGAAGAACCGACCTGCATTTCCTTATCATGAATATGAAGTGAAATGAGTCCAGGATGGTATGGGTTTTTTGTTTTGTTTTGTTTTGTTTTCATTTTGCTTTTTTTTTTCTATACATATTCCTATCAGGTGCAGACATGGAATAGGTGAGGACTCAGAATTAACCAGGGTTGGGGATTTGCAAGGCACCAGGACAAAGTAAAGGAGGTAAAAGAGTTGAAAATATAAACCATATAAAATGGTTATTACAACAATTGGCCATGAGATTTAAGCTATATAAGGAGGGAAAAAGGGACACCAAGGATATAAAGATAATGAACAGGCCAAATAGTCCACCAATTCTTTGCCATGGTATAGTGGAAATATTGTTATAGTTAAGATACTGAAGGTAGTAAACCCATAAAATAACAGGTGGTGATCATCAAATGGAATGTATAAAACTGAGAACTTGAAGGTGCCAGTTAGATGGTAATGACAAAGGTCTTTGATATATCTCTGGGAGTAAGCGTCAAGGTAGTTTACAGGGCTGGATCATTGGAGGAGAGTAATCCAGAGATATGGAAAGAACATATCCATGCATATCAAAATTGTCCAGAATTTAATTAAGAGTGGTAGTAGGTAGAATGAACATAGCCAGGAGCTACAGATCATTAAGAAATGAGGGGGCATATCCTGGTAGCCAATAGAAGAACAACTGTGAGAAGTAGTGTTTGAAATAGTCTTATGGCATGAGATCCAAAGTTGAGTGTGTTAGTGGAGGAACCAGAGATAATGGACTTCAGCCATCAGTGAAGAGCAAAGAAACCATTTACTTCACCCCTAGACCCACTGTTTCAATTGACGTGGAAGAAAAAAGCCACCACCTGATAGGGCTCTGGGAGATACAGTGTTACCATGGCAGTACCTGTTTTTACTTAGCATAGAAAGTAAAAAGAAATGCTCAGATTGCCTTACTCAGATATTACATTTCACAATGTCCCTTGGACCCACCAATCCATCTCCATAGCACAACCAAGCAATATATTTTGTAAAACAACTATGATTGTGGGAATCCTTCCCTTCAATTATTTTAATGGTTTTTAATTCTTTTCAGGATAAAGTCCAAACCCCACAATTTAAACAATCCAGTATAGTCTGGCACTTGCTTACATTTCCAACCTCAACTCCTACCACATTGCCACTTCCAAACCGTATACTGAGCACACTGAAATACTCTGAGTTCCCTAAAAAGTCTAGGTCTTTTGCCTTCTAGTCTTCACAAATACATAGGATCTTTCTTTTTCCTAAAGCATTCTTTGAACCTTCCTGGTTCCCTAATCCTTATCATCCTGTTCATTAGGTTTTAACATAATTTCCTCTAGAAAGTTTTCCCATGACCCTCCCAGTCCAGGCCAGTGTCCCTCCTATGTCCTTCCAGAACAACATATACATCATCATTCACATTACTTCTCATAGCAAACTCTAAATTTCATGAGCAGGTACCATGTCTATCACATTTACTCTTATAAACCCAGTATTGAGCACCATGCCTAATAAGCAACAGATGTCCAATAAGCAAAGGTTAAATGTATGAATGGGTGATAAAGCGCATATAAGTATATTAAGAGAGAAATATCAGAAAAAGAAATGCAATCCCCCAAACTTCCAATCTATTTACATACAAGTGCATGCCATAGAGAAATACAGAGAATTAGAGATCTTGTTACTAAAGTATCACTGTATTCACAGAAAAGGTTATTCCAAAAATGGCTTAATTCTAAGATGGTATTGGAAAAGTTAAAAACTTTACCCAAGAGATTTCCATGAAAATATCAGGAAAAAAATATATAGATACTTCATAATGTTCTTCTAGTAAGTCTCTAAATAAAGAGGGACTTTTGTTCTATGAGAATCTTAAATTTGTTTTTCCAAGATTCTATTCTTTTTAAAGGTGAGAATGATAAAAGCCAATTGACTTAACTTTTTAACAGAGTCTTTTCGTTGTTTTTGTTTTAGTATAATTTTACCTTTAAAGGAAATCTTCCAACCCTGACACAAGTAACAATCCATAAACTCAAAAGAAATGAAAAATATTTCAAATACATTATTTACATAAACTATATAAACAAATATAAAATAAATGACTAAGAAGGATCACAATATACAATACAGGACAACAATCTCAGGTAGGCTTTTATATAATCCAAGCATTAACATATGAATTTGGTACGTGTTATGGATATATAATAATTATTCATGCTATTATTATAAAACAAAATTTGGAATTACTTTATTGAAATACCAATTCCTCAGTGATCTTCTTATAACAATCCAGTACTTGTTACTGATCCTCCTGGGTTGACATTTAGATGACACAGAGGAAATAAATTTAGCTAAATTTTCATTTTGATTGTAAATTATGAAGAGTGTTACTTTCCACTAAAGTCACAGAATTTTAAGAAAAATTTCCTTCTAATAATTATACATATAATTTTTTGTAACTTCTCAAGAAAGTCCAGCATAACAAGAATGATTCATCTAAAGAATGTTACATTTTATTTATAAAAATAATTTACCTGAAACACTATCTGTTCAGGAAGTTATATTAATATGAAAGGCAAGGTAAAGCCTGCCTGTGGGGTCAAGAACAGTACTCCACCTAAAGTGAAATCATATGTTTTCATCCTAGTTTTCAAAACTTCTGTGTACAACTGGTGTGGGCAGTGGACATTACCACCCATTTCACAATTTATGCTAAGACATAAAGCTGCTGTTTAGCACCACACCCAATTACATATCCCAAACAGATTTATTTTATGGAGCTTTTCTTTGTAGTTAACGAAAACTGTATTTTAAATAATCTGTTTAGCATAATGGGAAGAACAAACTAAAAGCACATGATTCTCCATTCTTCATTAATTTTATAACATTCTTGAGGATATTGTCATCTTATAACATGAATTAAATTCCTAATTTCAAGATGCTATTTGGGGCTTTAATTTTATAAAAGTTAATGTAACATCTTTGTTACAAATTGGTACGCTTCTATTTTGTCATGGATTCTAATTTTGAAGCACACGACCCAAAATGAATTTTTGAAGTGAGTATAGATTATGTGCAACCAAAGATAATGTTTGGATATTATTATTATTATTATTATTATTATTATTATTTCCTTTTTTTTCTTTTAAGTTTTAGATGAATAAATTACCTACATGGCACTACCTGCTAATTCATTATCTGTAATCAAAAATATTGATTTTACTGACATTTTATTTTTTAGTGTGTGATAAAATTTCTATGTCCACCTAGTACATCTGCAATATTTATTTACTTATTTCCTTTTAACAAAAATTAGATTATAACAGATATAACGAATATTTTTTAGAAATTCCTGTAGTTTTCAGCGATAAGCATAACATCACAAAAACACAGTATTTGTGAATGAAATAATGACATGTCACATTGCCATGAAGGTTATTGCTACACAGAAAAGAATGAGGTATTAAATGGAATCAAAGGTTAAAATTTTTTTTAAAAATAAATTAAATAAATTAAAAAATAAATTAAAAATAAATAAATTAAATGGAGGTTTGAAGTCTCAGAAAAGAGAGCCAAAAAGATTTCAGGGTTGCACTAATTAAATATGTCTATCCATCTAATAACCTTTTAAAGATTGATAATTATACATTTCAAGTGGTCATTTTTGGAAAGTTCAAAAGATATCTTTAACTCTTAATCACACATCATAACTCAGTCAAAAATGGCACAAAAAGGATTTCTTCATAGTGAAATAATTGGCATACATTCTATCTTAAATAATTTGCAATAAAACCAAATAGATGGATAACCTCTGCCAAAAAATACTTTAAATTTCACTTGGAGGGAAAAAAAAAAACCAAAACATCTTGGATTAATTCATCTTCAATCCTATCCTGTGGTATTAATTAGTATTGAATGTAGGAAGACAGATTTTCAAATAGATAGTTTCACACTGATACACTGATTCCTGTTTTGTTCCCTATTTAAAAAGTAATTTTAAGTAACTTCAAAAAGCAATTATTGTGAAAGGTTTTTTCCTTGTAACTCTCTCCTATTAAATTTTTACTAAATAAAGCTTTTCCCGCTGGGCCATGATTCACTTCTCTACCATAGGGCTTAATGCTACTTCTATTTCTATTTGTCCTCTGCTCAGTGTTTATCATTTTCAGATTTCTTCCCAGGAGCTCACAGCTTCATAAAAATGTCCTAGAAAAGTCCAAGAGACAGATACAAACTTTTTGAATATAGGGAGCTTTCCTACATGAGTTTTTATAAAATCATTCTCCTCGGTAACATAAATATACTTTCTATATTATTCCATGTTATTTGACTAGTGTAACAAAATTTATACAGATAGTATTAAAATACCTAGGGAAACAAAATAGTTCATTGCAAACAATAATTTCAAACTTGACTAGCTGATTTTGGAAATACCAAGGAAGGGGCAATCTGGTAAACAGAACATCAACAATAATATTCTTTATTTGCTAAAATCATCACTTAATGGAAGAGAGAATTTACAGAAGATGGAAAATGTTATTTCTATGACCTCTTGCATAAAAATTGTCCCATTAGAAGTGCTCACACTGTTTCACAGAATTTTCGTAGGTGGGATATTTCTTCTCATTAAGGAGAAAACCCTTGAGTTTTACTTAAAAACATTTGCAAAAAATTGGCAAATGTTTCACGTGTAGCTAATCCTCATTATTTTCTTACTTATAAAAAACTATCACTTCCAAATTTATTTCTCTTTTGTTCTTGGAAAAACATACTTCAGGTAATTATAGTGAAATACATTGACTACATTGAAATGTGTTCTATACATTAATCAGAAGAAAGCTGGACTCATTCAATGAAAAAGATTTAGAAGATAAAGTATTTTCAAATGTTTCATGAGTAAATTTCTTCTCAAGTCATAATAAAGGTCAAATAAAAAGATAAAAAAATTAAAGGTAAAAAGACATCAGGAGTATTAAACTGGGATGTTCCAACACTATTTTGTCAAACCTGTTAAAATTTACTCTAAAATAAAATTCTATCTTGTCCATCACAAAACCATAACCAAACATTTACTGCATGATTATTTATTGGTCTTATACATGGGCAGTAAGACAATAAGGAAAATTTGATTTAGTCATACCCAGAATAATATTTATTTCTGGATCTCTAATTGACCATTGAAGTTTCCTTTATTAGTTGCCTATTCATTTATTTCAAAGTCAAATTTTCCTCCATCTCTCACTGTTATCTGTGCCCTTACCTCAATCTACACGGTTATCAACAGGGAGCCCAAATTCTGTTTATAGTGTTTAAGTATTTAAATGGGTACCTGCTGGTAATTATCAATATTTCAAAAAGTTTAATGGAAATTTTATGCATGTATTCCATATGTAATCATACAGTCATCAGATGTCTGCTTTGTTTATTCATATGTTTGGTGTTGCAGGGTCCTATAATTATAATTCAATACCTAGCTGTCAAATAAAAAAAAGTAAGTGTATGACATAATAAATAATGTTTTTTTAAAATAAGCTTTTAAAAACAGGAAACCATGGCAAAATTGATAGTAAGTATCAAAACACAGGGAACAAGATAACTCAACCAACTATATCCCAGGACTTCGATTACATATAAAGGTCCCTTGTCTGATATTCCTACTCATATTTTCTTTACTACTAGAAATTTCCTCCTCACCAGAAACAGCACTATTTTCATCAAGTCACTTGTCCTGTTCAATAATATAAAACATTAATTTTCAAGTTTTCTCCTTGGATCTGAAGACAATGCATAATTTGGTCTTATACTTGACACAAGATAAAATATTTTTCCTATCTGGTGTCATGACAGATTTTATCATGTACAATTTTTGAATACGTAAGAACATTTATAAATGCAATGTTGAGATTACATAAACTCTGCTTTAAAAGGAGATTATACCAATTTGATTCACAACATGCTGAGAACTTGTTATCGATATATCCATATCTACAAATACTTACATGTAGTCACCAGAACTTTTCAAAATATTCCAATGACTTAGCAGGTATCTACAATGGCATCAATGAATATTTTAAGTACATTTTAGCACAGTTAACAAAATACATATGCTAAATCTCATTCTTTGGAATAATTTACCAAATGTGCTTTCAATGTAAAAAATATCTTTCCTAGAATCCGTGTCCTTTTAATTACTGGCATTTTTCTGTCAATCAACAGTTATGTACTCATAATATATATTTTCTAGGTGCTGAGGGAATCTTGAATCTCATTTAATTCAGCTAGGATGCTGCTCACTTTCCAAAAATGAGAAAAATTTTGAGAAAAATCAATTTTGGTTAAATTCTTATGTTTTAAGAAATAAAAATACAGTACCAGTCTTTAAACATAGTTCTTACTAAACTGTGCATTACGTTTCCTTAATTTAAAAACTTAAAATACATAAATATAAGGTAAAAATCTGCTCAGTCAAGTTTATACAATGAGCAGGAACTGTGTTTGTGTTGGTGGACTCATTTCCTATGAGGAGACATTTCTTCCAATCAGACTATGATGAATTTGTATGAAAACTATGGATTATATCTTATTTTCTTTTTTGTTCCCCTTAAGTGGGAAAAGATAAATGAATAATTCCATAGATTCATAAAGGTAGAGTTATTTGCACCCAAATCTATATACATATTTACCTACTAAAGAGTTTAGACATGAAAGGGAGACAGGAATTGTATTTTCATTCTTCTGTATCTCAAACTTTCTTATATTTTCGTGAAGATTCAGATGCACAATTTTGTGTCATAGTTCAACTTAATCACCGTTTTACATGCCTTTAAAATGAATTGTTATATGTGCCATAGTAATAGATTTCAGGAATTAAATACTGCTGGGAAAAAAAAAACTATATATGGAGAAGAAAGAACATTTCCACCTTCATAAACACAAGTGTTTCTTTTCTTTCTTTCTTTCTTTCTTTCTTTCTTTCTTTCTTTCTTTCTTTCTTTCTTTGGAAACTTTTTAGAGCCTCCATCAGTTTTGGCAAACAGGACACCAGTTTCATCCAAATTCTAAAGCTGGGAGTTGATCCAAAACTCTGGTAGTCAGAGATCTGCTAAGTGTGTTGTTGCTCTATTACCTGACACTTTTGGCTCAATTTGAAACATTTTTTTATTCATTCTTTATATTTTCTTTTCCTATTGTTGAATTTTAAGAGTTATGAAAGAGTTGCTTCTTCCTTTTTAATAACAAAAAATTCAGTCTTTAATACTGTATCTTCATATGCAAAGTAATTTACTTGAATTCATAATTCAAATCACAAAACTACTGATTCTCTATTTTGTAATTATATCAAAAAATAAATTACAGTTTTTTCATCTTTAAACCAGTTGCATAAAGTAGATTTTTAAAGAGTGTTAATGATATTCCTTTATAGTTATATGATGAAATACTTGTTATCAAATTTTAAAATGTATAGCTGTCTTAATAGTTAATATTCTGAATTTTTTAAATAACAGGCACACTTTAAAGAACAATATCTAAGCACATATATTTTTAGACAAAAAATACAAATACTACTAATAAGTATATAGTTTTACTCCAGAAACTTTGGTTTAGTCATTACTTTGGTAATATATGCTTTATGGCTCACCAAGAGTACATAATCTCTGAAAAAGAAATTTGCAAAGACACTTGATATATAGACTCCATTAAATATATAATATGTCTTCAGGAATATATGTTATTTCACGAGTGTATTTATGGAAAATTTGTTACTACTTTCTACTAACTTCCTCGGGAAAGGTAATGTGCATAAGAAGGAATTCAAAGAAAGAAAGAGAAGTACTGGATCCTTGTACTTAAAACTAAATTTTTCAGAGTCTCAATTTATTGATCTGTTAAAACAGAAACAATCCATGCTAAAATTTTTTAATAAAAAGTAGATAAATGGATACCACTTTGTTAAAGATATACATGACTATACTTTTCTCTGAATTTTTCACTTTTAAGTGGCTGTTAACAGCATCACATGCAAGACTATTTATTGCAGCATTTTCCAAACTTTGTTTCTTAAAGCATTGTTCCCATAGAGTATTAATAGTTGTTGAGTGTGAAGGAGCACAGAAAAAAATTCTAAAATATATTAAGAAACTGTTGGGTTTCATAGAATCCATGAAATGTTCTTTCTGTAGAACTGCTTCAAGTCTAAGAGAGGATATTCAAATGCACACATTCTTATCTTCTGACAAGACTCAATTCAATGGCACTCTTGATTTCTATTGTTTTGAGTGATGTCTATCTTGAACCAAGAAAAAGAGAGTGGGCTTGGATGTGGTGATACAAAGGAACGAAGCCACTGAAAAGTTGGTTCACATGATTTTGCATGCACACAGGGTGACTTTCCTTCAACTAGGGTAAGTTTAATACATCCACATTCTATTTTTACTAGATCATCTAAGGAAAAAAAAATAAAATTCTAAATTCACTTATGTTAATAATTCCTAAACTTCTGTGATTAATAAAAAAAATAATTTAAATGATTGTTGAAACAGAGATTTTGAGGCCCCTGATTCATAAGCTTTGAATAGGTCACCCAGGAACATTTAACTTATTTTTCCCCCCACAACTTCTTAAGAAAAAAGAGCTAGAAAATCATCTGTTAAGACAGATAATAGAATCTGTTTAACTCAATTTAGCTCTGTTTCACTGACAGTGAATTTCATTCATTCTCACCTACAACAAAACCTAAGCTTTATGAATTTTCTGGACTTTAGTAATTGTGCTAGTACTTAGAATATCATAATATGTGCAGGTAAGATGATATTTATACATTTGTTTAAGGTTTCAGATAGTGCACACTGTATTTCTTATGGCATGTCAATTTTTAATTTACTTCTTAAAAAATTAAAATATTTGCGGTTAAATCTAATTAAGTGCATAAATCTACATAAATATAAGCTTACAGATAGAAATATATAGAAAAATATAGAAAAAACAAATGCTTTAATTGATCATTTTTATCTATTACACACAAAAGGAAACTTTATAATCCTATGTTCGCAGTTATATATTCCTAAAATATGAATATTTGTGCAATGCAGACATTTTCTTCAGACAATTATTTTTTAAACTTTACAATTATAGAGTCCTCTTAAATATGACTCAATCTTTATATTTTTATCAAAAATATGGAAAATATTCTCATTGTTTTATATATATAGAGAGAGAGGGAGAGAGAAAGAAACTCTTTACAAGCCATGAAATAATATTATAGCCTTTTTAAAAAAAATATATTTACTTTGAAAAGATCCATTGAAGAGCCCTTAAGTAATAAGAACCATGTTAGCACTGAATGGTGAAGTAGATACAAAAAAATTATACAGCATTTCTGCTCTCAAAGGACTCATAGACTAGCAGAAAACAGATATATAAATACACAGTAAATGCATCATATGAAATTTGTCAAGGAAGCTGGAGATCTATGAGCACCTAGCAAGGGATCGTAAAAGACATTAGCCTAAAGAAGAGTAATAAAGAAAAAACAGGAGTTCATTAGAAAAAAGAGAGTAACAGTTACAGAGGCAATGGTAGAGGCATGAGAACTGTGAATAGGCATGAACAACTTGGCATGTTTAGACAGATGTTGGTGACAATATGAGAAGCAGGGGCATGACCACTTGCTGATACAGGAAGTCACACTCAAGTAGGGTAGTGGATGAAACACATCAAACTTCTTTCAGGTGTATTTGGACTCATAGCCATTGAGAAATGAAAGACATTTAACAACAGTGACAATAATGTCTGTAGGTGGGAGTTAGGAAAGGGATACTGTAATATGCTGTGCACAGAGCACTGAGGTCAGTGGGTCCCATCTTGGCTGATTATCTGAATCAAGTGGGGAGTTGTAAAAACATGATGTCCAATTGCACATTTGATTAATAACAGCAGAATCCCCCTATGGGGAACTGAGGGGTGGAACTGAGGCATCAGTATTGTTTAAAGTTCCCTAGGTGAGGGGCGCCTGGGTGGCTCAGTCGGTTAAGCGTCTGACTTCAGCTCAGGTCACGATCTCACGGTCCGTGAGTTCGAGCCCCACGTCGGGCTCTAGGCTGATGGCTCGGAGCCTGGAGCCTGCTTCCGATTCTGTGTCTCCCTCTCTCTCTGACCCTCGCCTGTTCATGCTCTGTCTCTCTCTGTCTCAAAAAAAATAAATAAACTTAAGAAGAAAAAAAAATAAAGTTCCCTAGGTGATTCTAACTTGCAGCCAAAATTGTAATCCAATTAGACTGTTGGTTCTATTGGCCTAAATGGTTGATCCATGTCAGTGATGAGAGGGAAGGAGAGATCAGGTTTGACTCCTGAGGTTTCTTCCTAGAGGAATGGGGTAAACAGTTAAGCATTAACACTGATGGAATTGTGAAAGGAAGCTGGATATTGTGAACATGATTTTGAGTCTAATTTTTGATATTTTGAATCTAGAGAAATGCATTTTACAATATTGTAAAGACTCTTCCTACACTTGCTCATGAACTTTTGTTGGTTTGGGAGAATAATAAAAGCCTATAAAGAGAGAAGGAAAGGAAAGGTACAGAAGAATTTAAATATTTGGTCTCTAGTTCTCCAGCCTGTGGAAATATATGCTGTTTTTTCCTGTATTAGTCTGAGTTTTCATGATTTAGTCTCTATTTCAACAAATAATCATTTAATCCTTCTGTGAGCCAGGTTTGGTGCTAGAGGTTCTGCAGAGTGAGACCTACTCTAAATTCCGTTTAAGGCTCCTCTCCTTTCCAGACTCTAGCACTAGTATTCCCTGCCCTAACTTATTAAATGTCACTAAGGCTGGGAAAATTTTAGCCACCCCAAAAGTAGATGATTTTTTAAATAAAAAGCTAATAAAAGCAAAGGAGAGACCTCTAATTAAACTGTGTCATTTCTTTGAGGATGCTGAAAGATTTCAGAGTACACTTAGTTAAGTGGGGCACACTAAGGGAAGTAAAAATGTTATAGAGGGATTAGAGTAAGAGAAGAAGTTATTTGTCCCCAAATGATCTCTGCATGTGCAGATAATCATCCTAATAAAGTTTAGATTATCCCAGTGCAACAATCTATGATTTCTCTAAACTATGTAAAATTAAAAAACAAACCAAATAACCCCAAGGTACTAGTTACAAAGGAGTATAACATCTCAGCCAGCAGTCTAGCTTCCCAAGACAATGGTTAAAATCCACAGTCAATTGTTCACACAAAGACCAGCGTTGACTAGTGAATGATAATATAAACTACACCTGAGCCTTTTCATTTCGTGTACATTTAAGCCATGCTCAGCCTTTTTCCAGTGTGAATTAAACTAATATCCTATGCATTTTCCATAATTAAAAATGACATGCCTCCCTCATCAACTCCAATTTCAAGCATTTCTAGATTCCTTGAACTTGAACATGTATTAAACTACTGTGTAATTATTAAAGAGTTCAGAATTCACAAAGGTGCAATATGTCTTAAGAAATAGTGGTATAGGGGTGCCGGGGTGGCTCAGTCCATTAAGCATCTGACTCTTGGTTTTGGCTTAGGTAATGATCTTGCTGTTCATGGGCTCGAGCCCTACATCGGGCTCTGCTCTGACAGTGTGGAGCCTGCTTGGGATCTTTCTCTCCCTCTCACTCTGCCTCTCCTCTGCTCGCTGTCTCTCTCTCTTGAAATAAATAAATAAACTTCAAAAAATAAAAATAAATAACTAGATAAATAAATAAGTAAATAATAAAAGAAATAGTGGTATGAACCAAAGTCACATTTAAACTTTCAAGGATTACAGAGACAAGCAGTGATTAGTAGAAGGGAGAAGCAATGAAAATGGGGTATTCATCAGAAAGAAATTTTACCAGAAAGTCTAGGTAGAGATTTTTAAGAAAGAAGAGGTAGGATGGGGAGCCTGCGTGGCTCAGTCAGTTAAGCATCTGACTCTTAATTTTAGCTCAGGTCATGATCTCACAGTTTGTGAGCCTGACCCCTGCATTGGCCTCTGTGCTGACAGCATGAATTCTGCTTAGTATTCTCTCTCTTTCCTTCCCTTTGCAACCCTCCTGTTCAGGTTCTATCTCTCTCAAAATAAATGAAACAAACATTTAAAAAAAAGAGGGGTACCTGGGTGGCTCAGTCAGTTAGGCGTCTGACTTCAGCTCAGGTCATGATCTCATGGTCCATGAGTTCGAGCCCCGTGTCGGGCTCTGTGATGACAGCTCAGAGCCTGGAGCCTGTTTCAGATTCTGTGTCTCCCTATCTCTCTGACCCTTCCCCATTCATGCTCTGTCTCTCTCTGTCTCAAAAATAAATAAATGTTAAAATTAAAAAAAAAGAAACAAGAGGTAGGAGCTTAATAATGTTAAAAAATATTAATGAATGGTTGTCTTGGTTCAAAGCATTTATATTTAATGATAAGTAATAGTTAAATAATTAAATGGTTGAAGTTTAAATTCTTGAATATATTCAAGAAAATAAGAGATACCTTTCAAACTATGTAACAAATGACCAGTAAATTCTACTTAGGTTAATGGTATAACAAAGCTGGCATTTAATCATACAGGAATAAACATAACGTTTAAATGATTACTTTTATTAGACTATTAGGGCATATAGTACTAAACCCACAATAGCTTGAACATAACATGTTAGGGAGATATAATTAAAATTGAACGCAATATGGATATTTCTGCTAATATTTCTGGATGTCCTTAGGAGTACAATAAAACAAATGAAAACACAGAAGCAGAAGAGTAAATTATTAATTCATATAACCCAAAGTAAAGAACTAAGAACAATTAGAATTAATAGGAGTGTTTAATAAATTACCAGTGGCAATATAAACATGTGCTCATATTTTAAAATATCATTAACATCAAACTATAAAATATAACAAAATCTTGTAGTGTTGCGTGGCTCAGTTAGTTGTGTCTGGTTTGATTTTGGCTCAGGTCATGATCTCATGGTTTGTGGGATTAAGCCCCATGTCAGGCTCTATGCTGACAGCATGTAACCTGTTTGGGATTCTCTCTCTCCCTTTCTCTCTGCCCCTCTGCTGTTCATTCTCTCTCTCTCTCTCTCTCTCTCTCTCTCTCTCTCTCTCTCTCTCTCTCTCAAAATAAAATAAACTTTAAAATACAACACGATCTCATTTTAATAGCAATAAAAATATAAACTACACGAGGATAACCCCAAGCTTCATTGTATATGAAGATAATCTTAAAAAACACTAAAAGATATTTTCCTTTTTTTTTTATTTTTAAGAAATGTCTATGTGCAACATGGGCCTTGAACTCACGACCCTGAGATCGAGCTGTAAGCTCTACTGAGCCAGCCAGGCACTCCTAAGAATCATTTTCTTTAAAAATGTTGAGTAATTTAAGACAAATATAATTGGTGCACTGATTACTGTAAAGGTGTTGAATATTTTCATATTTATTTAGAGGCTGAAACCATGCCCATGCAAACATCAATGGGAGTTGTTTGAACTTCATCAAATTATTCTAAATGTATTGAAAGTTGCATTCAGATCAAAAAACTACCTAACAAATGGAAAGAAGGCAGCTTATATATGATTTTATGAACTATGTTTTATAGCTTCCTATTAACAAATAAATGGTTAGAAATGACAATGTCACCTAAAATTTAAACGTTATTATTAACACATTAATTTGTAGTTAAAATAATAGGTAGATGTTGTGAAAACACAGAAAGTTTGTGAGTACCCATCATTCATGAAATGTTGTAATGCCTTCATAAAGAAGAGTGGTATATTTATCAGAATTCTTAACAATGTCTATAACATATCATTAAGGAATTCCAATTCTGGAAAATTATTAGGAGGAAATAGTAAAAAAAATATAGAAACAGCTCTTGGGAACTACAGTGGTCAACAGAGTTTAATTTATAACAGTGAACATTTGGAATAAAATTTGGAAATCTCAATGTGCATTATATAGGGACAGTTAACACAGAGCTTAATACCATTATTATACACATATTTTTGTCATCATTAAAAACAGTGGTGTCATTCCTATAAATACATCGAAGCAATAAAGAATATAATGTTAATTGAAGAAAAATCAGTGTATTATATTTTATATATTTTTTAATTTGTCATACACAAATATTTATGGACAAAAGGATTTCATGAAATAAAATATGCAGGAATAATTGGGTTTGAGATGATAACATTTTTATCCAGTATTACAAAATTTTTATAGTGAATGAAACCATGTAGTTACCAAATTTAACCAAGAGAGAAACACCGTATTATGCCTGAACAATTGAGGCAATGTCAAAGGAATGTTCCCCACAAATGTACACTTTTATAGAGCTTTCATCTTCTACAAGGCCAAGAGCTTATCTGGCTAATTTATGGGTTCCATATCACACAAGGTGCTTTACATCATCTCGTCTAACAAAAGAGGAGTTTTCCAACTAGATATGTTTAGCCTAGAATACTCCTTCATGGCATACTACAGGTGAGGTACGTGCGCCTCACAATGCCCCTTGCTTTGCAGTGTCTATCACCACTGACTGAAACAGCTTTCCCTTTTTCATCTCCATGCTAAACTCTTCTTCATGTTTTATTGAGGTCATGGCTTAAGTCCTCTTTATTTACTACTAAAATGGGTAGTAAGAAGAAATTAAGAAAACAATCTCATTTTCAGTTGCACCAAAGGTAATGACATACCTAGGAACAAACTTAAGAAGTAAAAGACCTGTATACTTAAAACTATAAAAAATACTGATGAAGAAATTGAAGACAACGTAAAGAAATGGAAAGACAGTCCATGCTCATGGATTAGAAGAACAAATATTGTTAAAATATCTGTATTAGCCACAGCAATCTACAGATTTAATGCGACCTTTATCAAAATATCAACAGCATTTTCACAGAACCAAAAAAATAACCCAAAAATTTATATGGAACCACAGAAGAGTCAAAACAGCTGAAGCAATTTTGAAAAAGAAAAGCAAAGCTGGAGGTATCACAATTCCAGAGTTTACAGTACAAAGCTGTAGTAATCAAAACAGTATGGTACTGGCACAAAAACAGACAAATAGATCAATGAAACAGAACAGAAAACCCAGAAATAAACCCAAAATTATATGGTCAATTGATTATTGACAAAGCAGGAAAGAATATCCAAAGGGAAAGACAGTCTTTTAAACAAATGACACTGGGAAAACTGGACAGTTACATGCAAAAAATGAAACTGGACTACTGTCTTACACCATACACAGAACTAGACTCAAAATGGATTAAAGACCTAAACATGATACCTGAAGTCATAAAAATCTGAGAAAAGAGATCAGGTAGTAATGTCTCTGACATTGGCCATAGCGACATTTTTCTAGAGATGTCTCCTGGGATGAGGGAAATAAAAACGAAAACAAACTATTGGAACTACCTCAAAATAAAAAGCTTCTTCATGTGAAGGAAATAACAAAACTAAAGAGCAACCTACAGAATGGGAGATTTTTGGAAATGACACATCTGATAAAGGGTTAGTATCCAAAATATATAAAGAGCTGACACAACTCAACACCCAAGAAAAAAATAATCGAAATAAAAATGGGCAGAAAAAATGAACAGACATTTCTCCAAAATAGGCGTTCACACAGCCAACAGACACATGAAAAGGTTTTCAGCATCACTCATCATCAGGAAAATACAAATCAAAAATACAATGACAATGGAATAAAGAGCCTCTTCAGCGAATGGTGCTGGGAAAACTGGACAGCAACATGCAGAAAAATGAACCTGGACCATTTTCTTACACCATACACAAAAATAAACTCAGAATGGATGAAAGGCCTAAATGTAAGACAGGAAGTCATCAAAATCCTTAAGGAGAAAGCAGGCAAAAACCTCTTTGACTTTGGCCACAGCAACTTTTTACTCAACAAGTCTCTGGAGGCAAGGGAAAGCAAAGCAAAAATGAACTATTGAGACCTCATCAAAATAAAAAGCTTCTTCACAGTGAAGGAAACAATCAGCAAAACTTAAAGGCAACTGATGGAATGGGAGAAGACATTTGCAAATGGCATGCCAGATAAAGGGCTAGTATCTAAAATCAATACAGAACTTATCAAACTCAACACCCAAAAAACAAATAATTCAGTGAAGAAATGGGCAAAAGACATGAATAGACACTTCTCCAAAGAAGACATCCAGATGCCTGACAGACACATGAAAAAATGCTCAACATCACTCATCATCAGGGAAATACAAATCAAAACCACAATGAGATATCACCTCACATCTGTCAGAATGGCTAACATGAACAACTCAGGCAACAACAGATGGTGGCGAGGATGCAGAGAAAGAGGATCTCTTTTGCATTGCTGGTGGGAATGCAAGCTGGTGCAGCCACTCACTCTGGAAAACAGTATGGAGTTTCCTCAAAAAACTAAAAATAGAACTACCCTACGACCCAGCAATTGCACTACTAGGTATTTATCCAGGGGATACAGGTGTGCTGTTTCAAAGGGGCACATGCACCCCAATGTTTATAGCAGCACTATCAACAATAGAGAAAATATGGAAAGGGCCCAAATGTCCATCAATGGATGAATGGATAAAGAAGATGAATGGATAAAGAAAATGTATACACACACACACACACACACACACACACACACACACACACACAATGGAGTATTACTTGGCAAACAAAAAGAATGAAATCTTGCCATTTGCAACTACGTGGATGAAATGAGAGGGTATTATGCTAAGCGAAATTAGTCAGTCAGAGAATGACAAGTATAATGTGACTTGACTCAAGTTCACTTGAATTTAAGATACAAAAAAGATGAACAGAAGGGAAGGGAAGCAAAAATAAGGTAAAAACAGGAAGGGGAACAAAACATAAGAGACTCTTAAATATGGAGAACAAACAGAGGGTTGCTTGAGGGGTTGTACGAGGGGGAATGGGCTAAATGGGTAAGGGGAATAAGGAATCTACTCCTGAAATGATTGTTACTATATGCTAACTAACTTGGATGTAAATTTAAAAATTAATTAATTAAAAAAATAAATTTAAAAAAAGGAATGACATATCACTTCACACATGTCAAAATGGCTAAAATAAAAAACACAAGAAACAAGTGTTGGTGAGGATGTGGAGAAAAAGGAACCCTAATGCACTACTTGGTGGGAATTAAACTGGTTCAGCTACTGTGGAAAACAGTTTGGAGGTGTCTCCAAAGTTAAAAATAGAACTACCCTATGATCCAGTAATCACACTAGTAGGTATATACCCCTAAAATACAAAAACACTAATTCAAAGGCATATGTGCACCCCTGTGTTTATTGCAACATTATTTAAAATAGCCAAATTATGGAAGCAGTCCATGTTCATCGATAAATAAGACATAAATATCATATGTGTGTGTGTGTCTGTGTGATATTACATATACGTTATATATATATATGACATATATACATATAATATATATATAAAGAATGAAACCTTGCTATTTGCAATGACATGGTGAAATGGATGGAGCTAGAAAGCATGATGCTAAGTGAAATGTAGTCAGAGAAAGACAAATACCATATGATTTCACTCATATGTGGAATTTAAGAAATAAAACAAATGAGCAAAGGGGGATAAAAAAGAGAGACAAACCAAGAAAGAGTTTCTTAACTATAGAGAACAAACTGATGATTACCAGAGGGGAGGTAGGGGGCAGAATGGGTTAAATAGGTGATGGGGATTAAAGAGTATACTTGTGATGGGCATTGAGTGTTGTATAGAAGTGCTGAATCATTATGTTGTACACTTGAAACTAATATAACACTGTATGTTAACTATACTGGAAAAAATAAAATAAAGTAAAATAAAATAAAATAAAATAAAATAAAATAAAATAAAATAAAATAAAATAAAATAAAATAAAATAAATAGTGATAATAAGTATAGTAATAACAACAGTAAAAACATATTATAAAAGAACATAATTGGGAGATGACTGGTGAAGCTTTTTTACAAATATTAATTCTCTAATAGTCATCTACACCCCAAAGCACAGAGTGGGCATTTTTATTTCTCTTTTCCAAATTAGGAAACTGGAGTTAAGAAAAACCAAATAACTTGCCACAGCAGCACAACTACAAAGTTAGCTAAAGATGCCATTTGTCCTTGGGTTTAAAAGAAGCCAAAAATCGTGTTTTGTGGTTTTGTCTCCCATTTTTCCACATTACCTTAGTCTTTCTAAGATCCCCTTGACACAATAAACCTCTTGCTTTCCTGTATCTTAACTGAATTTTGAACTTGAGTACAGCACTGGGTTTACAGACTACCTTGTATCATAGGTATCCGTGTCTTTATTTTTCACATCACTCAGCCATGACGTGCAGGCGCGCGCGCACACACACACACACAGACACACACACACACACACACACACACACACTATCAGTCAACAGAGGAAAGTACTTGCTCAATAAATACACAATTTAATCCCAGTTTAAGCTATCACCAATGAGCCTTTATGAACATTTCCAGTTCCAGTGTTAAAGATAAATAGGCATGAAATCCCTGGAATATACCATCAAAGACCAAGCTCACTGATGTAGTACTGTAAAGAATGTAGAGCAGTGAAAATGGAAAATACTTGCAAAAGATGAGAGTATATAAATCCCAGGTGGTGCTACATTTTACTATTGTAGTTATTGGCATTATGGAATACAGTTTTAGATGGACTTTTTTCAAGTCAAATATCTTAAGAGAAATGGAGTTATAATCATATAATGTGGTAAATTTTCAGTATCTAATGACTCATGAAAGCTTGCCAAAACATGCAGATTTTGAAAGAAAAGGTTCACCTGTCTCTTGATTTACTACAGAGTAAATTACAGACAAGTTAGTGCTGCATTTGGCTGAGGAGTTGAGAACAAGACATACAAATGAGCAAAAGAAAAATATCTAACTAGTATATTCCCCTCCCCAGGCAACATTGATCATTATCATGTGAGGATGCAAAATATCTCCAGACAATTATGGAAGTATTGAGTTCCAAGAATATTTCCATGAAATCATCATCAAGTATGAAGAGAGAATTACATACATTTAACAAATTGACAGGAAAGTAGGCAAACATGAGTGAATGAGTTTTGTATAAAGATAGTGAACTAACATCAGATCCAAATAACCAGGAAAGTTCTTATAAATTGGTAAATATTTATTCTTTGGGAGGATGCTGAATTCAATGTCAAAAGGTAATGTGTTTGTTTTTTTAACATATCTTGTTTCTAAAGGCAGTACTTTAACTCAAGATAAGTTCACAAAAGATCCAAGTACTTATTTGGGATGAAATATTTGAGCAAATTCCTAAAGGGAGCCACGAAGATTCATATTCTCTGAGATTTTCAGGAATATATATTTACAGTTAAGAAACACATTAACTAGGTAGGTATGCTAAGCATTTTGCTGGCAGACAATAATATAATAAATTATCTTTATAGGTTTGTTAATGTGATATAAAATGGATTAAGAATATTTATTAGCTCAACACATACTTTTTAAATTTTACCATCCAGACCACTAAATAGGATTGTTCCTCCTCCAATGATTTGTCTCCATAACAGTCAGTCAATGTGTCTGATCAATTCTACCTTCTAGTAATTTCATATCTTTTATGTTTTTCTGTCATCATTGTCGCTCATTCATTTTAAGCTATAGCCTCTTAATTGATGTACTGCGATCTACTAGAGCAACACCAACCATTTTATTCTTCTGCTTAAAATTATTCATCATTACTGGGTTGAAATACAAATACCTTGGTACTAAAGGTCCCCCGATTTTAGTCTTCTCCACTTCTTACTTCATCACTCTTTGCTTCACTCACACTGGACTATTTTCATTTCCCCTCACTCCCCATGATATTTCACACCTCCTGTCTGCTCTTGTCACTGTCCTCCAGGCCTCCCTACTTTGCTATTTCTACTCATCTTTCAAGGCTCAGTTCAAATGTTACCTCCTCTTGGACTTGATCTCTAGCCACTTTCTCACCATCACCCCAAACTGTTAGGTTCTTCTCCTCGTGTTTTTTTTTTGTTCTTTAAAAAAATTAATTAGTTATGTCTGAAAATTTAAAGCCTGTCCCTACCATTTAAAACTTATTTACAATTGGGCAACTTAACCGTACTGATCTTAGTTATCATAATAATATGATATAAACAGTATTGTTTTGATAAAAGTAAAGTCTATTGTCCGAAGTATATAATTTCCTTTCTCTCTATTCTGTGCTCCCTGTTCATACCTCTACAAGGACACTGACAAAAGTGCTTTGCCATAATTTATTTTTTCTTGGTGTCCTTAAGTAGACTGTGAACTTCGTGAGGGAGGAAACAGTGTATTATTCAACTGTGTATCTCAACACCGAATCTAGGACTAGTACAGGCTGATATCTGTTTTTAATTTAAGCATTTGCAAAGAGCTAAAGCTATATTCAGAGTTTTATAGATTAGAAGAATATATTCAACATATCCTTTGCCCATACTCAGCAGATAAAAGCATGTAAAAGAGATATGGACAAAGCATAACATGGTGAAGAATGCTGTGACTACCGTCTAGTACACACTCACAAAGACAGGGGACTTCAGAAGACAACACATACTTTGATTGTGGGAGAAATGGAGGTTAATACAGGTGGAGATGATACAGTTGGAAATGAGGAAGATTTGAAGGACTTTGTAGCATTTGAGTTGACACTTAGAAAGGTAGTTAAGATGTAAACATAGATCATAGAGGTAAAGGTAGAAATGTTAGAGAGGAAAAAAGAAAATCAAAGTGATGAAATGCTAGGTATGTTCAGATGCTAGCAAATAGGTCCACTAGAATAGAGTCCATCATAGCAAAAGTGGTGAGTGTCTTTTACTGGGTAACATGGAGCAGAGCCTGGAACCATGGTTCAATAGCTTAACCAGATTTGAACATGTTGAACATTATATTCTCAGGCATAGCAGCTACATGTCAGGATTAATTTATCATACTGGTATTGCCATCTTGAGTGACTCAAAACAGTAGCTTTTTTATTTCAGTATAGCCATTGTTCATCCATTAATTAGTTAAGCTGAAGAAAACTTAAAAATCTTCAAGAAAATAGGTTAGTATAATTATTCTAAAATTCTTAATGAGTGAAAGTACAGAAATAACCTTTGAAAGAAAATCTATTTTCTTCTCACTGATATCATTTAAATACAACACTCATAGTACATTCAAATGTGACCAGTAACAGAACATTACCTCATCTGATGAATGGAAGAAGCTATTTTTCTACCACCAACTGGCATGAGAAAGAGCAAAACTCCTGGAGGAAATTAGCAAATCATGAAGGTGTGGATGACATTCTGTAGTACTGCTTGTCCAAAAAAAATGACACAAATTATGGCACTAAACTCTAAAGCCAAACAGCAGCTCTCCATGGCAAAATGCACATTTTTTTCCAGGGTTTAATCTCTAAACACACCAATGTTTAAGTGTAAGTTTGCTGTATATTACAGAGTCGGTGGAATCTCTTCTCTATGTCTCTCCTCTGTTTTAAACACACACACACACACACACACACACACACACACACACAGGAATTTTCAGCTGAAGAACAAAGGAAAACAACTTCTTATATTCTAAGAAACAACTGTACATTTAATAAAAAACCTTTCCCATATTTATATTGTCTTATAACTATATGTGTTAGTGGGTGAAATTAAAAGTGCCATTGATAGTAATCTAAATGCAGATATGGAAAATATCTCCAAAATAAAGGCAGATACAGTTTTATTAAGTGCCAGAGCGTGACAACTGAGGACATGCTGCTAGTTCACACAACATGATCTAAAAACCATACAAGTGGCAATTTAAGAATTAATCTTAATAGATGAATACATAAGCAAAACCAAAGGATGATACATGTTGAAATCAGGGCTGATTTGTGCATCAGGTATAAAGGCCACAATGCTGAGAACCCACAATAATTTTAAGGGCCCATAGAAACATTTTCATTTTTATTTCTTTTAAAAACAGAAAAAGAGTGAATATCATAACACTTAATGTATAACAATGAATCCTTGGGTGATATTCATTCTTCAACTAATACAGCTGCAAAATGTAAGTTTTTAAGATATTTAATATGGAGAGAGGGGATCAGGAAGACAAAAGTGCCTAGGGCTTGGGAAAGCCAGATATAGTTCTTATTGAATTTGCAGTGGAAATTACTTCTGGGGCTGAAAGAAGGAAAATGGTATTAGAGAAGAGTATTTAGAGAGAGATCCTCAAGTATTTTGGTAATATTTTATTTATTTAAAAATATTATGCACATGTCTCATAATGAGATGTGATAAAATTCTTTTGGGCACAAATATGTTTGCTATGTTTTTTTATATCATTTAAGTTTTAAAAATCATAATTATAGTGTTAATACCTGATCCTTTCAATTTAATTAATTGGTATTTATAATTAGATTTTTTAAGGGTAAAATTTTAGAATTCTTCCTTAAGATGTTAGTTTGGTCTTCATAAATATTTTTCACCTCTGAAATGAACAAACTTCCCTTGGAAAGAAATGTTTCATCTCAAGAGAAATGTGATTTTAATTTACAGAATTATTCTTTTGGCCAAAAAATTAGACAGTGGACTTTTAAAAAAAATCATGTTGGTTATGGATTTTTTTATAGAGTATTAATGTTCCCTAGTAAAATTGGTATGGCGACAAAAGGTGTGGGGTATTTTTGCCAGATTTCCTTATTTTAAAATGTATTATTTTGTTCCAACTCCAGAACTTAATAAAAATAAACTCAGGAATGTAAAAGAGATGGAAAATGTAAAAGTTATTTAAAAATTAAAGTCACTGGAAATAAGAGTAAAGAATATATAAATCAGTCTGACTGGCATAGGGCTTTCAGTTCAGTAGTGGTTTCAGAGCAAGTATTTATTTTGCAATATTTTGGCTGTTTTCAATTATAAGGTCTATTTTCACTAGACTGTAAGCTCCATGAAGAGAGTCTTTTTTGTTTTTGTTTTTTTGTTTTTTGTTTTTTGGTGTTTTTTTTTGTTTTTTGTTTTTGTTTTTTTGTTTTTTTGGTTCACTGCTGTACCTACAATATCTGGAGCAGTACCAGGCATGTAGTATGTTTTCAATTAATACAGGCCAAACAAATCAATCAACAAGGGTTGAGCTTTATAAAGAAGGCAGGGTTCAAGCCATAAAATTATTACCGATAGTAATAATCATTTCTGTAGATGCCAGTCCTTGACTACTCATAGAAAAGATGAAAAGAGGAGAATCATCTATATATTTTTAATCAGTTCAAAACCCCTGCAAACTTGGTTTTATTAGGTGAGAAAATGTGAAGGACCTCAAAAGATAGAAGTTATCTGGGATAGTCAATGAAGAAAC
This sequence comes from Felis catus, assembly GCF_018350175.1. NCBI lineage: Eukaryota > Metazoa > Chordata > Mammalia > Carnivora > Felidae > Felis > Felis catus. The sequence goes on from NC_058369.1 coordinate 108,238,228, forward strand.
AGGAGGATCAATATGCACAAGAAGAACAAAAGTGAACAGTTTCTTAGAGCTTCTCCTTAAAAGACAGCAAAAATGCAGATGGTCGCAAGAAAAATGCAGCCCACATATGACATTAAGATGGTTACACAGATGCAGACAGAATGAATCTTAATAATGACTTTAGAATACACTGAAAGTACCAAGGAGTTTTCAGAATTATATATTCAAGTTGAAAAATGAGCACCTGTGGCCTAAAGTTGATTCTAAATACCAGTTGAATCTTTCCTTTGTTTGTTCCCTTTTTATTTGCAATACACCAGACTAAAGTAAAGATCAACCTTTTGCTAACATAGTGGGAGATAACTAGCAAAAGGACTGACATCTAAGTATGTGTGTTTGGCAACAAACGAAGAAGAGAATGGAAAAAAAGGAGAAGGGGTGGTGAACATCTGGGGTGGTTTCTTTTCTATGAAAAGAAAAAAAGGTCACATCCCACCCAGTGAGAAGAAGTGACCCCCTAAAAAATGTAAGTGATCTTGCTTGACCTGTGACGCGAGCATGGGGATGACCTCGGCTGTTTAACTGCAATGTGTGTTTCTTGTTAGAAAAAGTGAGAGAGTTGTGCTCTGCCATAAAAGAATGTGAGGGATATGAAGGTGCTGAAAGGCAGGAGAAAGACGTGGAGCGTGAGGAACTTGATGCAGGCTATGGAAAAAACGGAATATTAAGTTGGCCCTGTCTTTTAAGAATGTTAGGTAGAAGAGAAAGATAAAAATACATGTGGATCTATACTTCTATAAACGTATAGATGCACATATACACACAAACACACACTCACACACACACATATGGCTTTTTGCTGTCATTTAAATATGGGGATCAAATATGTTTCTTTTCATCTCTTCTACTTATCATTAAAATGATGCTATTTACCTGCAGGAGAACAGTCCTGTACGCATGTCTCTAATAGCTCAAAATATCTAACATTTTCCATGAACTCCTGGGGTCTCAAGTCCAATACATAAATTTATGTCAGTTCAACCATCAGTCCTTTTACAGATAATCAGACCAAGTCAACACCCTTATCCAGTGCTTGGCAGTATCCTCAGAATTTTTTTGTTCTATAAAATAAGTGGGCTCTCTGCTCAAAGCAGCTGAAAATCCCCACATTACAATATAAATAAAAGGAAATTTAAATGTCTTGACCTACATAAACTCCTAACATTTGTTTCATCTTTTAAAGTCTCTTTCATCCCTTTCTTTTCTCCAGTAATTCATTCCCTCAGTCCCCTTGGGGTCTTCTCCATGGAGCCCTGTTACTTAAGGAGGAATACACCCAGCAAACAGCTGTGGAGGAAAGAGTGGAACTGAGGCACAAGGCCAAACCAGGACAGAAATACTGGGTACAGTCTCACATCTTTGGGTATAAGGAAAACTGAACAATTTTGAGTTCTTAATTACGTTATCATTGAATGGTTTGTCACATCAGTTTTATTATGGAAATATAGGGGAGATTTTACAATGGAAGGATTTGGGTTTTTTCCCAGTGATTTTATAATAAAAATCTTATTTATTCAGTTATTAGTTATGAGTCAAAGGTTCTGTTTATCTTTTTCAAAAGTCCCTGACTGAACCTTTACTGGGCTGTGATTTTTTAATAGTCCAATAAACCCAAAGAAACAGAAACTTTTATGGTTTAGGATGCAGCCTGCATGAACTGAGATGAAGCTATTAATCAAGTTATTTAAACAGATCTGGGAAATGATAGGTCTTCTCCAATTCCCCTCTCCCTCTCCTCCTCCCCTCACAAATATTCTGATGAAAACATGAGGTATTGTTACTCTTTCACTTACACAAAGCACCAACATTTAATAAGAAAATCAACTCTGGCCAATGGTTTTGTTAAACCCTGGAAAGTACATTGGATAACAATTTCCTCTTGCTTTTCCTTTCCTCTGGGATTCCCTCTTGCAATCTTAGAGCAGAGTGAGCCAACTGAGATTCAGTAGTTAAAAATAAATGCAATATTAAAAATAGGGCATTATTTTGAAATATGTAGAATCTCACCAGACATTATCATCTAGTGACATGTGGTAACACCTATCTTAAGTACTTATCATCTCACCATGAATATTCTGCCATGTGTCTTTCTCCTTACTTTGTATCCTGCTGCTGCTCTCCACAAGAGGGCAGACAGGGGCAGGGAGAAGGCAATTCTGTTAAGAAATCTGGGTAAAACAATAGTTTGATAGGACAGGAAGTAAAAAAAATATATATTGTCTAAAATAAGATTTAAGGATAATCTGCAGGTTTGTTTTTTTTTATTCTCCCATATCTTCATCTCTTTGATAAGGAGAGATGAGGGTTGGCATTTCCTGTAAGCAATTTGAGTAAAGTATTCTCTGTGCGTTTAGGTTCGCTAGTGAAACATGAATGATCAAAGTTCAACATGTTGCATCAATTTCTTTCACCTGGCAAGATGGGTGATTGCGCCACTTCTCAAACCTTGTGATTTTGTAGTTATTTCCTTTGACTGATGGTAACTGATTCTTAAGAGCAATTCCCAATTTTTTTCTGAGAAAAACTGCCTCAAAATTTCATTCCTGTGTATATGATCTGGATATATGTGATCTAGAATTGAAATGATGACTTGGATTTTATTTTAGATATACTGCTAAGTTACTAGGGTACCACATTTATACACAACAAATGACCTCTTCCACTGCTTACTGTAAAATGGAGACTAGGTCTAGATAAGTCACATAGAACATTCTATGAATCATGCTTCGTTTCGTCTATAAAAAGGTACTACAAATGTACAATATATCATGGATAAAATGGCATTATAAGTTCACGGATGGGTCAGAAGAACCACTTTTCAAAGATTTTTTCTTGTCTAAATATTCTGGGTAACAAGAAATTTAAAGTAACAAAAACCCAAATATCTTATTTTTCTGGAAATTCATAAATTCCAAACAATGAAATATGAATAAAATAATTTTGTGATAACTAAGAGGAAAAAAAGTATAACTTTGATTTTTAAAAATGTTAAAAATAATTTAAAGGCTACCTGAATTCATCCTCTAATATTCTGTTTTAATTAACCTACTTCCATGACTCATTTTACATTTCCTTTCACATCATATTGTACTCACCTTAAATGGAATAAAAACTTTTGATATGCACTGACATTGACTTCATTAGAATACTAACTTTTGACATTTTGGAAGACTTTTCTTATTCCATTCTAATAAATGGAAGGGTTTTGAATTTCAATGGTTGAAAGGAAGTCAGATTTTAGTTATATGAATCCAGGGTAACTTCATTCATGGATCAAAAAAGACCTCTTGGGGCTTACAAAATCTTTATTATTTTCAAGCTACAAGAAACAGTTTGGTAGAGGTCTGGATAATGGAAAACATATTCTTCTGTGATCATTCCACTTTGGGGTGCTTTCCAGCTGTGAGACGGTCTCTCAAACTTAAAAGTTCTCCAAAGTTCTCCTTGGCCTGGAGCCCGAATTTACTTATAACAGAATATGACTGTGTAAAAAAAAGCTTTACAAAATATAGCAATTTTTGTCACCTTGCTAAAAAGTTAAAATAATTTATGACACTGTTAAGGATTGTTAATGTTTCACATGGTTAGATTTTAATATTTAGAATTAGTACAATTTAAACTTTCACCTATTATTTTAGATTCTATTAATTCTTCTAGGCTGAACAATATGTCTTCAAAACTGAAATTCTACTTTATTACGCTAAGAGTGTCACAATGGAAAGGTCTAGTGGAGAAACTTAACTTACACATCTGGTGTATAAATATTATTATTATTATTATTATTACTATTATTATTTTAAAGCTTATTTATTTTGAGAGAGAAAGAGTCACATGCACAGAAGTGGGGAGGGGCAGAGAGGGAGGGAGAAAGAGAACCCCAAGCAGGCTGTACACTGTCAGCACAGAGCCCTATGCAGAGCTTGAGACAACAACCCTGAGATCATGACCTGTCTTTGCAGAACCCCATGCGAGGCTCTAACTCACAAACCATGAGATCATGACCTGAGTAGAAATCAAGAGTAGAATGTTTAACTGACTGAGTCACCCAGGCACCCCAGGAAAAAAATAATTTTTGATGTTTAAGTGTACAATTCTTCCGTCACTAATAAGACAAATCACTTTGGTGTATAATTATTATTAAAATAAGTTATAATCATCATAACAAAGGTAATGAAATCCTTCTTTATATAAAACAGTCCACCATTTGGACTATTTCAACCAATGCTCAGTCGGTTAACTGTCTGACTCTTGATTTCAGCTCAGGTCATGATCTCATACTTCTTAAGTTCAAGCCTTGCATCAGGCTCTGCTCTGACTGTGTGAAGCCTGCTTGGGATACTTCCTCTCTTCCCTCCCCCGCCCCCACTTCTCTGCCCTCCCCCTGCTCACACCCTCTCTCTCAAAGAAATAAACATTAAAATTTTTTAAATAAATATTCAAACAAGAAACAATGATGAAGTGATTCCAAAAGGAAAAAAATATTTTTGATGTGTAACTGTACAATCCTTCCCTCACTAATAAGACAGATCTAGCGGTGATAATGAGATTCATAAATTACACTACCTTAATGTCCAGTCTAGTCACCTAGCTCTGATTATCTTGTGAAAGATAAAGATATAATTTATATTTAATTATGATGGATTGCTTTGGGACCCTAAAATGTTTGAATTCTTGTTTGACATACCTTGTCTTCAAGCCAAAGCCATTTATTTGGAAAAACTTTGAATCATCCATTTGATCACATGGGCAAAAGTTAAAACAGGCATACACATTTACTTGTAAGTATAATTAAAAATAATTACCTTAAAAATGATAGTGGCAGTGGCTGATATAGAACTTTATTCTTAGATGGACAGATCAATGTACAATATAACACAACATGACTCTTTAATTTAGTTGTTTTAAAACTAATGTGGATGTTTTGAAATATATCACTAATGTATACTAGACTCTATTTCGTATGAAGCCTACAGAAAGTAGACATTAAAATTACCTAATCATGTAATTGCATCAAAATGAAGAACAATGAAAAATTTTACAAGGCAATTGCTTCTATGCAGATGGGTTTTCTGACCACCTTCAAACTGACACTCAAATCTATACTTCCAGGCCTGACCAGTTTTCCTGAATTTCAGATTTGCAGCTGAGATTCAGGCATGTCACATAAACATACCAACAAATAAACTCAGTATCTGGCCCTTCAAATCTCTGTCCTTTCCCAGCTGCCACGTTCAATGAGAGTAGGAGGTCATCAACCCAGAAATTTAGGAGACTATGCAATATTCGTCTTTCCTTCACCCCTACCTCTGACCAATCAGTAAACAAGCTAATAGAGATTATCTCTAAAATCTCTCTCTAGTCAATCCCACACATGCCCAGTGCCTAATGCTTCAGTCTAACTTAATTCGAGCCCTACTTTCTAAATACGTAAAAATTTCCCCACTATGTTCTGTGCTTCCAGTTTTTCTGGCCCCCTTTCTCAGTGCCTCCCTGCAGCTCTCCATCCATCACCCACAAACTGTGAGAAAAATCTTCGCAAAGAACTCTATTCATCTTACTTCTCTAAAGAATTTCACTTCTTCTCCTATCTAGAGAGCAGGGTAAATTCTGCTTCTTCTGCCTATATGTGCCTTACTAATCATATCTCTCCCATTCTTCATGCATGCACCCATCACTCCAAGCCATTTGTCACTCCTCAAGCACAGAAAATTTGCCTTAACCTTGCACATGTCCCAACCCCCCTTAAAAATGTATTCTTCCCTCTCTTCTGCTTAATTTACTCTCATTTTTCTTTAAGTCTGTGATCACATTTACCTCATTTGAACTACCAGAGAGGGTTCGATATCCCTTCTATATTCCTACAGCAGCCACTTAATACTTACCCAGTTCACAGAGTCTTTCACTATGCACAGCAACTGTTTCCTCACTGGCATGTATCAATTTACTGAGAGCTTCTTAGGGACAAAGCTTATGCCTTTAATTTCTATTAGAGCTTTCTGAATTACAAGTCAAAATGCTCATTAATAAAAACAGACAATACTTCTCTGCTAAGCAAAGTTCTTTGACATTCCTGTATTGACTGATATTCATACTAATATATCACATATAATGAGACTATAACAACTAATACGATAAGCTTTAGCATTTACAAAGGATTTCACATAACTCATGGAAGCAGGCAATGTTTTCTTCATTCTGTGGATAAAGAAACAAAGTTTCACAATATTTAAGTAATTGTTCCAATGTTCTTTAGTCTGTGTATAGTAAAATTGATATTCAATCTAGTTTAATAAGCTTGATTTCAAAAGCACTGATTTGAGGTTGGTCAAACAGAGCCATCCAGCTAAGATTCACAACTTAAAAGTTTACAACTTCTTAATGTTAAACAGCTTTAGCATGCATTCCGTTAGCTCAGAGATTGGGCTAAAATCACTAGCTGCAACAGCCATATCAAGCAATAACAGTCCATCAGTAATAGCCCCTTTGAGCAGTTATTTATCAAATGCTCAGTATAAAAGAGACATGGTATATTATGGAAAGACAAGTCTTGCTAGAAATCCTTTGGGGGAACACATTAATTGCAACTACAGGCACATGTTATGAAGAATCATCATTATCCTCACTGAGCTGTTTTACAGACAGGCAAGACGAATAGGGCCAACATTTTTTCCATAGGAGGACATCTCCAAATTTTTGAGTAGGTACCAGTAAAAGATGATCAGCAGAAGGGAAATACTTTATACTTTGTTAACATCTCTCTGTAACAGTGATGATCTTCAACTATATCAAAAGAGTTATGAAACAAATGTTATGGGTCAGAGGGAACTAAAGCCACTTTGAAGTTCATTGCCCTAGCCACAGTGAGATATACCTTTTCTCTTATCCTTCCAACATAAGATCTCATCTAGCCAATGTAACTCAGGTTTCGTTTTATTAAATTTTATTTTAAAAGACATTTTCAGAATGTTAGATGAAGGTATTCATTTATTAATATATTTTACATAAAATAATAAATATATTATTTTTGTATAGGTATGTGTGTGTACACTCTTTCTATAATAGTTAAAATGTTGGAGAATGACAAAACTTAGTTATTATTATATTTATTCCTTATTATTTTAGAGATGATATGAACAAAGCCAAGAAGGACTAACTGACTCACCTAAGAGTCAATCAATCAATGATCATCATTCTATTTAATAAACATTGTCATCCAATGGAAAGTATACTGGCTGCAGGATCTGGTCAAATTCTTCTAATATCATCTTTTTAGGGTTCCAAATTAACACTCTATACATCTATATTCATTCATATACATTTTATGATGGAAAATATGCATCATATGCTGTCTGGAAGGAAATCTTTGCTCATCATGGTTTGTTATGGGATCTGATTCCCTAGCTCGTCACATGGTCTGTGCCAGTCCTCACAGGATTAGCGGCTTTCATGAGCAAATGCATAGCAATAAGGCTAAGTAACTTGGCACACTTGAAATAGATGAAGTTTGGCTTTAATTTAAAGAATAATTTGATTCAGTAATGTTATTGAAATAAATGTAAAACCTCTTACAAAAACTCACATGTAGTAAATGAACAAAGTTGTGGTTATTTAGGTTTTTATTTGTTAAAAATGTTGAGAAAATATTTGTAGCAAAAATTTCCATTCACTCTGAGCAGTGAGTTTGGAGGAAGCGAGCTAGTTAAAATTTTAGTTTTCATCACTTTGCCAGAAATAAGCATATTTGGTAACCATTTGGAATACTGTATCTTTTAGTTTCAAATCGATCAGGATTTAAGGTAATGTACATCAATCACTAATATTAAAACCAATTGGATCAGACAAAAATATCCTTACTTTCCTTAGTAGCACATTATTTCCCCATTATGTTTTAAATGATATTAAGTGTAAAGTAACCACAAAAATGGAGACCGTACCATTGTTCTTTTCAGATCTTTAATGTTTAACTACGCTCTTTATAAAACAATGGGGAGCTTCTATTTCTAATAGGATACAAGTATATTATTATCCTATTGCTGTCATTATAAATTACCACAAATCTAGTGGCTTAAAATAACACAAATTACTTATTTTACAGCTCTGGAGGTCAGAGGTCTAAAATGAGCCTTGCCGTTCCAAAATTAAATATGTTGGCAGAGCTTCCTTCCTTTCTGGAGGCTCTGAGGGAGAATCCGTTTCCGTGCTTTTTCCAGCTTCTAGAGGCTGCCCACATTCTTTGGCGCAAGGCCCTCTTCCAACTTCAAAGCCAGTAATAACTAGTTGCATGCTTCTCACATCACCTCACTCTGACTCTCCTGCCCCTCTCTCTCATTTCTAACGATACTGTGACTCCAGTGGGCCCACCCAGACAAGTCAGGGTAATCTCCCCCTTCTGAAGGCAGATGAATTAGCAACCTTAACTCCATCTGCAACCTTAATTTCTCCTTGCCATGTAACAACACATTCACAGTTCTGGGAATTAGAACATGTACACATTTAGTGGGCTATTATTCTGCCTACTACACAGGGTTAAAAGACCCTGCTACTAAAAACAAAAAAAAATTTATATATATTTTTATAATATACATATAATTATATAAATGTATTTTAATATATAAATGCATAAATTTATATGTATTATATATATATAATATATATATATATTTTTTTTGAAAGCACTGAAGAGCTAACAAGAGGACCATACAGCCAAAAAATCCAAGCAAAAATAAGAATGCATGGAGTGTGAGAACCAGTTTTGGGCTGAGGACATCTGTGCTCCATCAAACATAATTTAGTTTTTGGCATCATCACCTGAAGGGGAAGATTAATAAAAACCCAGGAACCATGCAAAGTGGACAGTCAACAGAAAAGCTTCCCCACACAAATCTGGAACCACTAATGATTCCACCTACCTTTCTAATATCAGGCTACTAGAGAAAAAGTTACATAGGCCCTGAGCAGAGATGGGAGAAAAATGTCCCCAAGAAGTTGCAATCACAAGCCAACCCTTGCTCAGATGTACAGCCAAGTTTACAGATCTTAGGTGGACCAAATAGCTTGTCTTGTAGAACATCCAGCTGCCTGGCTAAAGCAAACACAAATTCTCTCTGGAGAAAATCACTCTCATTTTAGGCCTTAATGAATCATTAAATATAATTTTTTAAAGGCAGTGACCAACATATAACAAAAAATAATCAACTTCACAAGAAAACAAAGCATCCTGAGTAAGAATATACACAAACAGTAGAATGTCAAAAGACAGCTGTTCGAATTATCTGACATATATTCTAAAATAACTCCTTTTGCCATATTTAAAGAAATTTAAAATATTCACAGGAAATAAGAAACTAAAAAGCAATATATTAAGAAAAGAGAGCTTATGGTAATAAAAAATACAACAATCAAAATCTTATTTAAAATTATTTTTTAATGCTTATGTATTTTCGAGAAAGAAAAAGAGTAAGAGAGTAAGCAGGGGAGAGGCAGAGAGGGAGACAATAATTGGAAGTAGGCTCTAGGCTCTAAGCTGTCAGCATAGAGCCTGACGTGGGGCTTGAACCCATGAACCATGAGACCATGACATGAGCTAAAGTCAGACACTTAATCGACTGAGCCACTCAGGTGCCCCAATAACCAAATCTTTTAACTAAATGGATGGCTTTAATATCAGATTATACTATCGTAGAGAAAGGATTTACCAACTGTCAAGGAAATGTTATCCAAGTGCAGCACAAGGAGAAAAAAAAAGATGAAAAAATTTAAAAACAGAGCGAACTTAAAAGACATGGAAGATCGAGTTGCAAAAAGAAAGGAAGAGTGTTGCGCTGAGGCAATATTTGACAAGTTAAATGTTGAGGATTTTCTAGAACTGATATAAACCAATATTTCATAGCTTCAAAAAGCTACATGAATCCTAAGAACGATAAAAAAAAAAAAGAATGCCAAGCCTACATGCAGCATATTAAACTATAAAACACTACATACAAAAGAAAATGTTTAAAGTTGCTAAAGCAGGGGAAGAATAAAAGTCAGGTTTCCTTCAAAGAATTGACAGTTGGGATGAGAAGTGACCTCTTAAGAATGGTCATGGAAGTCACTGGACAATCAGATACATCTTCAGTGTGCTAAAAGAAAATACTTGCCAGCATAGAATTTTATACAAGGGGTGGGTAGTGGGCAATCTTTCAAAAATGAAGTTGTGAAATAAATATAGTTTCAGACAAACAGAAACTTGAAGATTCCACTGCTGGCCAACATTCAGTGAAGGAAATTCTAAAGAATGAACTCACCAGAAGATAAGTGACCTGAAATAGAAGGTAAGAGAGGCAGAAAGATGACAAAGGAGAGAGTAGGTACACGAAGTGTCTATATGAATATCTGCTGGGTAACAGAACCAGAATGATGTCTTATATGGCTAAAATAAAAACAAGTTTTTGGTGGACAGAGAAAACCCTTCTATAATCTGCCTTCTTCCACAGCAATGAAGTCATGTTTCTCACTGATCCCCTGTAATGATAGTCTTAAAAAAAAAACCCTCCTTCATCAACTTTCTCTTAGCTATATTCCAGACATACTGGTAAACAATTTACAGCTACTACTCAGAGTCCTGTGAGGTAACAACTACTAAACTCATTTACAAGTGAGGAAACAGAACAGTAAGTTTACATAGTACTCAAATATGCTAAAAGTAGTAAGCAGCTGGGCTCAGATTTATCTTACTTTTGTCAGAAAAAAAAAAAAAAAACACCTTAAAAATCCACATCTTAACAGCCAGGCTTCCTGAAAAGGACAGACACTTTTTGCTAGCAGATGTACCTATATTGTAGAGAGTAAAAGGACTTATGGTTCCGGTAATTACAAAATGTAACAGGGGCACCTGGGTGGCTCAGTCTAGTAAGCATCTGAATTCAGCTCAGGTCATGACCTCACAGTTCTTGAGTTCAAGCCCCGCATCAGGCTCTGTGCTGACAGCTCGGAGCCTGGAGCCTGCTTCAGATTCTGTGTCTCCTTCTCTCTCTCCCCATCTTCTGCTTGTGCTCTGTCTCTCAAAAACGAGTAAGTGTTTAAAAAATATTAAAAATTAGGGGCACCTGGGTGACTCAGGCAGTTGGGGGACTGACTTTGGCTCAGGTCATGATCTCATGGTTTGTGGGTTGGAGCTCCGCGTCGGGCTTTGTGTTCACAGCTCAGAGCTTGGAGCCTGCTTCTGATTCTGTGTCTCCCTCTCTCTCTGCCCCATCCCCACTCATGCTCTGTCTCTCTCCGTCTCAGAAATAAATAAACATTAAAAAATATATATACATAAAAATATTAAAAATTAGATGAAATAAAGCAAATGCTTCAGGAACTTAAACACAAAGGACAGAGATAAGGAGAAATGAAATAACAATGTGATAATATAATGATACAATTTATAGTTATATTTTATTTTGTTCACTAACTTAGGAAAATAGCCAAAAAACCTGGCAAATAGGGGCGCCTGGGTGGCGCAGTCGGTTAAGCGTCCGACTTCAGCCAGGTCAAGATCTCGCGGTCCGTGAGTTCGAGCCCCGCGTCGGGCTCTGGGCTGATGGCTCAGAGCCTGGAGCCTGTTTCCGATTCTGTGTCTCCCTCTCTCTCTGCCTCTCCCCCGTTCATGCTCTGTCTCTCTCTGTTCCAAAAATAAATAAACGTTGAAAAAAAATATTAAAAAAAAAACCCTGGCAAATATATATGCTTAATGTTTATAAAGGTTCATTGTCACTTTAACTCTAAAATTTAAAAATGAAAATAACTGCATTATATTTTAAATCAAATTTTAGCTAGAAAAAAATTTATGAGATTCTCCTCATATACAAAGTAATCTGAGGTTCTTACTTTTTTTCAGTTCACTGGAAAATTATCTATTTTTTCTTGGTTTGTTATTAAACTTTCATTATGATATATCAAAAAATAATGAACAAACAATTATAAAGTATAATATAGTAGGTCAAGTAATGACCCCCTAAAGATGTCAATGACATAATCCCTGGGACCTGTGTGCACATTATCTTACATGGCCAAAGGGACTCTGCAGATAGAATTAATCTTCTGAAACTTAAGAGGGGAAGATCAATTCTGAATTTTTCTGGTGGACCCAATCTAATCTCCTGAGCCCTTAAAAGCAATGAAATTTCTCTGATGAGAGGCAAAAGAGGAGAAAAAAAAATTTGGCAGAAGAGGAAATCAGATTCCAGGCATCAGAAGAATTTGCTAGGTCATTGCTAGTTCTGAGATGTGGGTGTCACAATGCAGTGAGTGAGGCTTCTTGGCAATAACAACATCCCCTGGTAGACAGCCAGCAAAGAAATGGAAACATCAGTCCTGCAACCACAAGGCTATGGATTATGCTAGCATCCTGAATGAGCTTTGAGTGAACATTTTCTAGAACATCCTGATAAGAACCCAGCAGACCAACCTCTTGGTTTTGCCCTGGTCAAACTTGGAGCAGAGAAATCAGCTGAGCCAACCAAGATTTCCGACATTCAGAGCTAGGAGATAATAAATTTGTGTTATTTTAAGTCATTAAGTTGTCTTAATTTGTTATGGCAGCAGGAGAAAACTTACACGCACAGCAAAACTTTTAAAATATATATTTAAAAACTGAAGTAAAAATGAAGAGAAAAGTAAATCATCTACATTTATTTGTTACATATTTGACTCTGAGCTATTTAGCAACCAACACACAGAAAAGTAAGATCTAGCTACCAAATTAATAGGTATTTACATAAAAGAGATATAATTATTACCCATAAAATACAAAAATACTAATTCAAAGGGATAGAGGTACCCCAATGTTTATGGGAGCATTATTTACATTAGCCAAATTATGGAAACAGTCCAAGTGTCCACTGATTGATGAATGGATAAAGAAAATGTGGTATGTGTGTGTGTATACACACACATACATACATACATACATACACACACACAATGGACTATTACTTGGCCATAAAAAAGAATTAAATCTTGCCATTTTGCAGTGATAGGATGGAGCTAGAGAGCATTATGCTAAGCGAAGTAGCTCAGAGAAAGACAAATACCATATGATTTCATTCATATGTGGAATTTAAGAAACAAAACAAAGGGGTAAAAAGGAAGGAGAGGCAAACCAAGAAACAGACTCATAACTATAGAGAACAAACTGATGGCTACCAGAGGGGAAGTCAGTGGGGGATGGGTTAAACAGGTTATGGGAATTAAGGAGTGCACTTGTGATGAACACTGAGTGTTGTATGGAAGTGTTGAATCACTCTATTGTCAACGTGAAACTAACATTACACTATATGTTAACTAACTGGAATTTAAATAAAAACTTAGAGAGAGAGAGAAATGGTTCCATCAAATTTACATAACTATACCTGTTACTGAGATCAGAGGAAAAGTGCTCTTCATAAAGAGGACCATTATATACAAGGTCCTTAACCTTAGAGTAAATAGAGTAAAAAAGAGACCATCACATCACCTTTCATAATTTTCTCAATTATAGGTCAACTTCACAATACCTAAACAGTTTAGCAAATGTCAAATGTCACAACACCTGTCCAGTGTCAAATTTCAATTATCTATGGAAATAAATAATTTCTGAACGATGTTCCAAGAATTGATTTTAAATTTTTTTTTTAACATTTATTTATTTTTGAGACAGAGAGAGACAGAGCATGAATGGGGGAGGGGCAGAGAGAGAAGGAGACACAGAATCGGAAACAGGCTCCAGGCTCTGAGCTGTCAGCCCAGAGCCCGACGCGGGGCTCGAACTCACGGACCGCGAGATCGTGACCTGGCTGAAGTCGGACGCTTAACCGACTGCGCCACCCAGGCGCCCCGAAGAATTGATTTTGAGACACATCATTAAGAGAAATATCACTGAGTAGAACACCATGCACTGGCTGTCTGTGCCAGGAGAGGACTCCAAATCCACGGAGGATCACAACGATCATCACAACACTAGCCGCCAGGAATTTGGATCCAAACACTTCTGCTCCTTGCACCTTGGTATAGGAGTTGCCGAGGAAAACAACACCGTCAAGCACTGGGTGGAACAACACTTTTACTCACAAAGAGGAGAGACAGCAAGATCAGGTTCAGTGTGTGCCAGTTCTGCATGGCTGGTGGGTTCCCTTGACAACTAAAGCAGGGCAATTGGCTTCGCACGCCCCCCCCCCCCCCCCGTTAAGCTTTGGTTCAAGGACCTCTCCTCCACCTTCACTGTGTCTGAAATACTGACAGCTGAGGATGTGCCTGCGAGACACTAACATACTTAAGCAACATAAAGGTGTACTCATTGAGTTTGAAACAGAGAAAGACATACCCACTGAAGGATAAGCCCTGTACTGTCTGTGTGTACTCTTTATCTCTTGGAAAGAAGTATTCCAGGCCTAAGACCTATTCTTATGTGGCTGAATGGAGGTCTAAAAACTGCACACACGAGACCGCTGCTTTTCCTAACCAAAATGAATTAATTAGTTAATTAAGTAATTAAAAAATAATAAATACAAAAAAAGAAAGAAAAGAAAAAAGTTTTATTTGTCAGGTATTTAAGCAAAAGGGATCTCAATATAGTCAACTTTTGGGGTGTCTGGGTGGCTCAGCGGTTAAATGGCTGACTTCAGCTCAAGTAATAATCTCACAGTTTGTGAGTTCCAGCCCCTTGTCAGGCTCTGTGGTGACAACTCAGAGCCTGGAGCCTGCCTTGGATTCTGTATCTCCCTCTCTCTCTGCCCCTCTCCAACTCACTCTCTGTCTTTCAAAAATAAAAAAAAAAAAACATTAAAAAATAAAATAAAATAAGATAAATCAAATTTTTTTCTGCTATAAGACATGTTGAAGCCTTTAATAGACCAAGATGCATATATACTATTCAACATTGTTAGCAATATAATTATTAGCAAAAGAAATTTCAAGAAGAAACATTTTCAAAGTAGATTTCTGTAACTAAATAAATCAGCTTACTTTACAGGTTTATTGACTATATTTCACTTAAATTATTTGATTGTTTTAGGCAGCATGTATATAGCCTCCTTCACTGTCTGCCAATGGTACTCCAATTTCATGGTAGTAAAACCAAATTGTCTTCATATAAAGAGAATATTTAGCTTTTGTTCTCTATGACTGACAGAATGGACATAGGGAAAATGAAATGCATCAAGTATATCCACATGTGGCATTGTTATTAAACTATAAGTACTCAGAAAAGACTTCCAGTTCACAACTCTGTTTTCCCCCAAACGGTCAAGTAAATTTTCCTTGTGATGTTGACTCAAAATAGTAACTTGACTTTCATTTTAGTAAATTCTGTGCCAATGTTTCACACAAATCAGAGAAATATTCCAATATAGTAAGATCAATACTAACTTAATCTTTGTCCTTTAAGATTATTTTTAATCTGAATTGTAGATTTGCACTATATCCAACATATATAAGGTATGTATTTATGACCCTGAAAAGTAGTCAATTCCATAATCCCAAGACACTGTAAAAGCTTATTTAACCATCCATAACCTGACCATTGACAGATGTCTAGATGAAACCAGATACTTATATTTAGTGTTGGGACATAAAAATAAATGTAGGCTAGAATAAATCATTATAGAGTAATCCAGTTTTCTTTATTAAATTAGGAGTGGGGATAGGCGAAGAGGTTCAAATTCCACTCAAATTACTGGGTACAATATCATCTTGTAATAAGAGAACTTTCCTAACCTATTGGTTGGCTTAAACTTTCTTACCATTTTAAACACCTGTTAAATCCTCTTAGGCACTTGATTGGAGTGAACATGAACACATTATTTTTAGGCTACTAACAGTAAAATAAAATATCCCAGAAGACTTTAATTCATTCATTCACTTCCAAACATGAGGTCAGAAGTGATTTGATACAAGTATCTGCTATAGCAAGAGTAGAGGAGAAGCTGCCACCCAGAAAGACAATAATTATAGTCAATGGATAGCACCATTGAATAATTTCCACTGGAAGCGTTTCAGAAAGGCTTCTATTCTTTGTTATATATAAACCAAAAAGATTATAAAATCTTAAAATTGTTCCTCATGAGAGTTTTATTCTTACACATCGTAATCAAGTTCAGGTTTCTTCTGATAAAAGACAGAGACCTGAACTTAGTATCTCTCTCAAAATGGTATTATTTTAAAATGGATTAAAGATAAAAACACCTTCCTGGTCTTGAAATCCTAATCCACATGTTCAATCAAATAAGCTGATACGATTACCTCAGGTTAATTCACAAACCAGTATCAAAAGACAATCTTTGAGTTCATGGAAATTAAATATTACAAAATTAAGGAAACTATGAAATGTCAAGTGCTATCATTCTTCTAGCATTAACAGAAATCTCTCTTATATAGGTCCTGCCAGATTAATTTTAGGATTGATCTGGTATGCATTGTCTTTCAATGCTTATTGTCTGTTCATAAAGAAATTTAATTACAATTTAACCATACCATGATTTAATTAAAATATTTTAAATACATAGACTAAAATTACATTGTCTGAAACCATTTTTTTCTTTTCTTGCCTTTACCTGACTTCTTATAGAAGCTGATAAATATGCTTTTTACCTAACTAGTACTTTGAAAACTCTAAAAACCACAGTTCTTGAAGCGGCCCATGTTGATTCTCTAATGCCTTTCTAAGTACCAAATTCGATTACCTTTTTCTCAGCACTCAACCTATTTGGTGATTCTTATAGTGTTATTCGTTATTTCTTCTGAAAATTCTATCTCCCTTTGGCCTCCACGATGTCTTTCACTGCATTCTATTACTGATTATTACCAAATTCTTTCCAGCAGTCTTTTCTCCCACCCTCCTTCCTCTGCTAGCCTGGTTCTGCTCTAACGTCCCCTTACTGATTTCCATTCTTCAAGAAGTCGATTACTAAGGCCTCACCAAGGGATTTCCTCCTTGGGGAGCAATCTTGGTAACCAACCCCTGACAAAAGCTACTAAAAAGTGAGCCAAAATAATTTAAAGATATTTGAGGGGGGGAGGAATCAGTGAATGCTAGTGTGGATTTACCAAGAAACGGGAGACAGAAAGAAATGGGAGAGAACAGAAATCTAGAGGAGTGAATCCAACATTCAAAACCCTTCCTGTCTCACAGAATGTAACAACTAGAAGAGTCAAGGGTGGGGGGGAAAACAAAAAGAAAAAACAAAGTCTGCAGTCTGCCAAAAGAGTAACCCTGTTGAGTCAACCTTGAGTTTAGAATGGAAACCAAAGGGATACATTCTAGGACTGAGGGTGGAAACAAAGTAAACATACTTTGTATCCCCTGAAGCTTGATTTTGAGTCATTAATGCAGAAAATCTCATGCTTCAAGGTAGAATTAAGTTTATCTTGATGGTTAGAGATGTGGCAACGGTAATTTCAAATCCTGCTTGGTGGAAAGTGACATTTTCCTAGGAGTCAAGCAAACTTCTGTAAATCAAACTTTAAACTTCACATACATCACAAAAAGATCACCAGAAACATAAGGAGAGAAGATTCCATTAGTGAGAAGCAAGAGACAGGTGCTTAAAAGTATCAATTATTTGACATAGATCAAAAATATAGATCTTTAAAAATTTTTTAAATAATTTTTTAATCTTTATTTTTGAGGTGGGGGGTGGGGGTGGGGAAGGAACAGAGAGAGATGGAGACAGAGAATCTGAAGCAGGCTCCAGGCTCTGAGCTGTCAGCACAGAGCCCTACCCGGGGCTCGACCTCACGAACTGTGAGATCGTGACTTGGGCCAAAGTCAGACACTTAACGGATTGCACCACCTAGGCACCCTTTATTTAAAAAAAAAATAAGTTTATTTATTTTGAGAGAGAGAGACAGTGTGAGTAGGGGAGGGGCAGAGAGAGAGAGAATCCCAAGCAGACTCTGGGCTGCCAGCCAGAGCCCAACATGAGGCTGAAACCCACAAAACCAGGAAATCATGGGAAATCATGACCTGAACAGAATTCAAGTTGGAACTTAACTGACTGAGCCACCCAGGGTACCTAAATACAGATCTTTAATATTTGAAAGGAGATACATGCCAAGTGTTAGTTTGGGGACAGAAAATAGTAAAGTTACATAAAAGAATTGACAACTGGGTGCCTGGGTGGCTCAGTTGGTTGAGCGTCTGACTTCCAGCTCAGATCATGATCTCACAGGTTCGTGGGTTTGAGCGCATGTTGGGCTCTGTGCTGACAGCTCAGAGCCTGGAGCCTGCTTCAGGTTCTGTGTCTCCCTCTCTCTGCCCCTCCCCTGCTTGCACTCTGTCTCTGTGTCTCTCAAAATATACAACAAATGTTAAAAAAAATTAAAAAAAGAAGTGACAAATAACTAAATAGATACAATGAAGTGAAAAATACAACAAGTAAAATAAAAAATTCAGTGGTCTTGCTTTGGAGAAAATTAGATATACACGAAACCACAGCATATGAAACAGAATAAAGACCCAAAAAAATAACAATAATAATTCAGAATAAAAAAATTCTATAAGGAAACCCAGGAGGTAGAGGACAGGAGAGGAAGCTCGGGGATGGAACAGAAAGCAGTGCAAAAGAATATAAAAGGAAAGTGTTTATAGATGTTTAGACTTTCAGAACAGGAAAGGGGGAGAATGAGGTAGAGGCAGCATTTGAAGAGATGAAAACTTAAGAATTTCCCAAACTGATAAAAGACTTTAATTCACAATTTCAAGAAATCCAAATAATCCTAAACAAAATAAGTAAAAGAGAAATCTAAAACCAGATATATTAGACTAGTGAAGCTGCAAAAAGCCAAAGACGCAATTATCCACATAGCCAGAGAGAAGCCATAATATAGTCCCTTATTTACATGTTAATTATAATATTTGTTTCTTTCCCAGGGCGCTTCATACTAGTTTCATAACTGATTAGAGATTTTGCTCTGAAATGTTCAAAGTGAATTATGGTTAAGTGTATTAAGAGAAAAAAAAAAAAAAAAACCTTTAAATCTATCAACTCTCTGCCTAGGCCTTGAAAAGTTCACATTGCATTTTTATAATTGGAAAATACTTAAAGTGAGCTTTAAATATAAACTTAGAGGTAATTTATTTCATAAAAGGTGAGATTTTTCAAATTAGCTCATATTCTTGTTTTCCCTGTCTTTGCTCGAAAATTAACTACTATTAATAAATGACATGATAGATGTCGCCGAGTGTTACATATTCCTAGTAAATGCTTGGATATAAATGAGCTTGAAAAAACAATCTCCAAATGAGAAAAACAAAGCAAAACAACAAACTTTCCTCTTTTTGTAGTCAGGGAAAACATGCTACAGGTCAATTGTCAAATATATGCTGCATGTAGGTTACATAGCTACAATTTTTAGTCTTTAAAATCAATTAAGGTTCAAATGATGTATGGCTTATGTGAAGTTAAATGTTATGGCAAATTTTCTGAAATAGTTTTGTTAGGAAACTCTTTTACTTTAAATCCACTCATTTCATTTGAACTCCTGTCCTGGCAAAAGACAGAAAGAGACAGAGACAGAGACAGAGACAGAAGAGAGATGGAGATACCTTCAACAGAGTTTTTGGTACAATTTTTTTACACCTCTGTTTTATATATATCACTCTGAAATTTAAAAGCTCTGAAATCCAACTGTCGTATGTATGTATTTTAAAAAATTTGTTTGACCATAGAACCAAACTAGAATTGACAAAACGTTGTTCTGTTCTTCATTTAAATAATTAAGGGTGAATTTACTACAATTGATTTTGCTAGCAAATCTGCTACAAAAAATATAAAAGGTTGGACTCAGGGAGCTATGACAGACCCCCTTAGGAGTGTTCCATAATACATGGTACATGCACCTTTTCAAAATCCTAAAATATACCAAATTCCAAAAACATCTGGCACTAAAGTTTTCCAAGTAGCATATATTCTTATACAAAGCAATAGTGAGGATCTGTTGGTGGCATAAGTTTATAAATACATCATCACCTCCAAATAAGAACAGATATGTCCAAAATTAACTAAGTATAAGACTGGAGCTCTTGGGAGTTTTCTTGGGGGGCAGGGTAGTCAGAAAGCAGTGGGGAGAGAAAAAGAAGGGATTCCCATCCCTACAGTTTACATATGTGGATAATTTGCTTACAGGTTTGTATTTAATAACAACGATCTAAACATTTCTAAAAGTCATATATCACTATTAAATTTAGAAGACAACATCTGCCCGATAAAAATCAGCTTTAAACTTTAATAGAAAAAAAGAAGACAAACAGTATCAAGATCTTCTTTCAACAGTTTTTTTTTCTGTAATTTAAATTCAAGGAGATTCCAAAAATATGTATAGATTTGTTTTCATTCTCCATAGGCTAGTAAGCAGGCTACTTTGCTCTAATCTTCAAAACTTTGTGCTATAACAGTACACAATCAGGGGTCTATTTAATATATATTTTTTCCTACTATGTTTTCTAGAATTAAAAAGTCATTGAAAAAGGAAAGAAATGAGCAAATAAAAAGTAAACAAAACAGATTAGACTTTGTAAAAAATATTTTTTGAATCTTTTATTTTTAATCAATCTCTATTCTGTGGGGCTCAAACTCACAACCGTGAGATCAAGAATTATATGTTCCACCGCCAGTCAGACATTCCTAAAAAGAAGATTCAAATTAACCCAAGAATCTGTACTTTCTTGTTAAGTAGAGTATATGACTAATAAGAAAAATGAGATACCAAATTACACATAATTATCAGACATAATTTGGAAACTCAAATATACTTCATGTATCTTGATGGAAAACTGGCAGATGTATGCCATAACTTATGAAGGGAACGATGATAAGGAGTGAAGAGAATAGAAGCACAAGTTACCAAGAATGATGAGTTCTGATTTAAAAATACATTTAATTTTCTTCTGCCTAAAAGATACTTTGAAGTATATAGACACAACTTTGAAGATCATCTTGAGCTATGAAAGGATAGATATTAGGTATACCTAATGTTTAAATAAACATACTTAAATAATAGTGCGGTTCTTTAGAGTAATAAAAATGCTTTCCAATTTCTTCTTTTTTTCTAAATTTTTTTTAATGTTTATTTTGAGAGGAGACAGAGATTGCAAGCAGGAGAGGTGCAGAGAGAGAGGGAAAGAGAAAATCGCAAGCAGGTTCCATGTTGTCAGCTTGGAGCCTGATGTGGAGCTCAATCCCAGGAACTGTGAGATCATGACCTGAGCCGAAATCAAAAGTCGCTCAACTGAGAGAGCCACCCAGGTGCCCCTTCAATTTGTAATGTAAAAATATTATAAGCAAATTTGCTTATAGAATAATCTTATTATTCATAGTATATATTAAGAGCAAGATAAACGTCTTTATTACGTAATCTCTACAAACAGATACAGGCAATTTACCTTAAGAAAATGTTCCGATAATCAGAGAGAAATTAATTCAGATTATTCAAGTTTCTGTTTGTGCATTTGTAATTTTTCTTGTCTTTTAATTCTTTGATGTGAATTAAAGATGCAGGGGAGGAAAAAAATAACCAGCAGAGCAGAAATCTTATTACCTTTCTTTCAAGGGGGATAGAGAAAAACTGAGAGGAGGAATACAGTATGTACAATATAAATATTTAACATGAAGATGGTAGGAAAGATGTTTTCAAAATTATACTGACCTTTTGAGTTTTGTTTTATAACATGCATTTGTTACTCTCCATGGCTTGTTTCTTTAGACAACCCATATCACTGATTCTATGCTACAGAAAACTCCCAAAATACCCAAGTAGAACAATGAAACACTCTCAATCTCATATAATATTAGATACAAAATAACTTGGAGATTAAGAGGCCTCAGGGTTCTTTTGTGCTTGGAATCGAGGAATTTTGCCAGAACAAAAGGTGTGTAATAGAAAAGCGTGCCTCCACAATCTTGGCTTTAAAGTAGCCTTGCGTATGCAACAAAGAAGCAGTCCTATGATATTGAACAAATACTATGATTTAAAAAAATTTTTTTTTCAACGTTTATTTATTTTGGGGACAGAGAGAGACAGAGCATGAACGGGGGAAGGGCAGAGAGAGAGGGAGACACAGAATTGGAAACAGGCTCCAGGCTCTGAGCCATCAGCCCAGAGCCTGACGCGGGGCTCGAACTCACAGACCGCGAGATCGTGACCTGGCTGAAGTCGGACGCTTAACCGTCTGCGCCACCCAGGCGCCCCCAAATACTATGATTTTATACCTGTGCTAAAATGGTGATATTATCAAAACAGACATGTGATGCTACCAAATACGTGTTTCTTTGCTTTAAGTTCATTTAACTGCAGACAAATGCCTGTAAGTATTTCTCGTTACTACCTCAGACAGAGGCAACTGTGAAGCTCAAAGTTGCTGTAGACATTTTTATTTTCCAAAGAGTTGCTTTAAGTTCTGTTTTTGTATTAAAGATTTTGTATTTAGTATATAGAACTACTTTATGTCTTAACATATATTGCCCAAACAATAATATAGATTATATAATATAAACGTAGTTATAATACAAATGTAGTAAAAACAGACAACTTTAGGTCAATGCTTCTATCAAATTATTTTGTTTATCACCCTGAAGCAGTAACTCCTCTCACCTTCGAC
Organism: Felis catus; assembly: GCF_018350175.1. NCBI lineage: Eukaryota > Metazoa > Chordata > Mammalia > Carnivora > Felidae > Felis > Felis catus. Next base: position 108,260,864 of record NC_058369.1, read on the forward strand.
CAACAGGTCTGTTCCGTGAAAGACAATGTCAAGGGAATGAGAGATTATCCACACACTATGAGAAAGTATTTACAAAAAGACACAGAAGGAAACGGATTAATGATGGAGATAGTAAAAAGAGATCCACGGCTGCCAGGGAACAGGGGGAAGAGATAAGTAAATGGAAAACAGGATTTTTAGGGCAGTGAGAATACTCTGTTACGATACTATAATGATAGGTGGATGTTATTATACATTTGTCTACACTTACAGTATGTACATCAAGAGCGAACTTTAAACTGTGAACTTTGGGTGACTATCATGTGTCAGTGTGGGTTCATCAACTGTAACAAATGCTTCACTCTGGTAGGAAATGTTGATAATGGGGTTATGCATGAGTGAAGGCAAAATGTATATGGGAAATCTCTGTCCTTCTCAATTTTGCTGTGAACATAAAACTGCTATTAAAAGATAAAACCTTTAATACAAAAAATTTACTTTTTGAGAAACATATACTGGATATATACAAGTGGCCTTCCATCAAATTGTATATCCAACTAAACAGCATTTTATTTATTTATTTCAATTTTTTTATGTTTATTTTTGAGAGAGAGAGAGAGAGAGAGAGAGAGAGAGAGAGAGAGAGAGAGAAAGAGAGAGAGAGAGCATGATCAGGGGAGGGGCCGAGAGAGAGAGGGAGACATAGCATCCGAAGCAGGCTCCAGGCTCCGAGCTGTCAGCACAGAGCCCAATTCGGGGCTTGAACTCAGAAATTGTGAGATCATGACCTGAGCTGAAGTTGGTCGCTTAACCGACTGAGCCACCCAGGTGCTCCACTAAACAGCTTTTTAATTTGTAAGTGTTAAGGGGTTCCTGGGTGGCTCAGTTGGTTAAGCGTCTGACTTTGGCTCAGGTCATGATCTCACGGTTCGTGAGTTTGAGCCCCACGTCGGGCTCTGTGCTGACAGCCTGGAGCCTACTTCGGATTCTGTGTCTCCCTCTCTCTCTCTGCCCCTCCCCTGCTCATGCTCTCTCTCTGTCTCAAAAATAAATAATACATTAAAAAAAATTAAATTTTGAGTGTTACTACTATTGGGAAGATAATAGAAGTTAGATAATTACATCCATTAACCTTGTATGTATTCACAAATACATACATTAACAGTTTTATATTTAATAATTTTATATGTAAATTTACTACATAATTTTTATCTGTAATAATTTAATAAACAACACTCCAAAGGCATCTCAGATTAAATTTTACTGTAAAAGGTTTGAAATTGTGGCATTTTTTGGCTTATAATTATTTTTTAAGACTAATTTTCCTCATAAAATTCACGTCTGAACTGATCCAATTAAGAATAAAACACTCTAGGGGCGCCTGGGTGGCTCAGCCGGTTAAGCATCCAATTCTTGACTTTGGCTCAGGTCATGATCTCATAGTTCGTGAGTTTAGAAAAATAACAAAACATTCTATACATATACACATGTGTGTGCACACACACACACACACAGTCATGAGTGCACATACAGGCAAATGGAAATAGTTTAATAATACATCAGGCCTGTAAAATATGTTTAAGGAAAAAATAACTGTGACAACTGGAAAAAAATAATTCAAAACATTAAAAGAAGTACCATGCAAAAAGTAAAATGCTAAACTTGAAAATATTATGACATCTCACTTCAGCTAACTTTCTTTAGCCCTATCTGTGTTTCATTAACTTGCCTTTATTATTTTTATTCTTAAGTTTTATTATTGTTTCATACATTTTTAAAAAACATTTATTTTGAGAGAGACAGAATGTGAAATATGTACATGATCAGGGGAGGGTCAGAGAGAGAGAATCCCAAACAGAGCCTGAAGCAGGTCTCCATCCCATGAATTGTGAGATGATGACCTGAGCCAAAATCAAGAGTCAAACTGAGCTACCCAGGTGCCCTATTTCATACAACATTTGAATGGTAAGACATTTATGATAGGTTGGTTGATATGCAATTTTTGTCTGTCCTCTTTAATGACAAAGAAAGAAACCAAAAGAGTAAAAACGTGCAATGACCACTTAGGCCAAATTTTAGAAAGTAGAGACAATAAAATATTCTCAATAGGAATAGTACAAACTAAAAGAATGGACACAAATTGTTAACCTCGCATATTACTGTTTCTTTGGAAGCCTATGGAACTTAATTCATGATGTCCTTAAGATGCAAACTCTATTAGATGTATTTGAAAAGAAAAAATAAAGGGAAAAAAAAACTTCTGGGAAAATGGTAAAAACCTACAGTTACCTTCTGCCACTAGATGGAGCCCAGGCATCTATATGGCAAAATAGTGAGGCCTATGTTTACATTTGGCTATATTTGATTTAGAAACTCATATATTAGTATAATCTGAAGGGGAATGGAGACAAAATAGGTGTGTTTTAGACTCTAGCATCTTGATGAAATAAAAATTAACAATAGACATTACTTCTATTAGGAATATTTTTTTTGGTCTTTTTTTTTTTTTTTTTTAAATACAAACATGCAAAACATAAAGATCTACGTCTTTGGTTTCATGCCCACATCTCAACATTCTGTTTTGAAAAGGCTTCCCTAGAGTTATTAACAACGCTCTTAAAATTACTCTACTTTCGTTTTTCTTATCTTTTTCTGAACCTACTGATAATATGAAACATTCATTCCTGATCTTATATGTACCTCTTATATGTGGCAACAATGATTGCATTTAAAGAAGTGGCTTTCTTTCTTGTGAAAAAAAGACAAAACTCTATAATCATCTGTATGGGGTGGATATCAAATTCAAATATACAAATGGTCTACTTTGGACAAACAGATACCATCCATTTTGTTGTGAGTTTCACCTTTAGACCTCTGGGAAGTAGGGCAATCACAGAAGAAGGGCTCTTATATGCAAAAGGCATGGGGAGAAAGGGGAAGAGAGACTTGGTGCATTTTGCCTTCAGTAACTGAAGTAGTCATACTTTCAAGTATTTATTATCTTGGAAATGTAAAAAACAAAAACAAAAACAAAATAGAGTTCCAGGACCAACACAGGAAAAATTTTGTGAACTGCTGAACAGTTCACAACTTTCCAAAAAAATGGAATTTTGACATTTGTAGTCCTAATGTAAATTATTTTAATTCTTTTAGATCAATCCTGAAAATTCACAACATATAGTATTTGTGATTTTGCCAAGGCATAGATTTGAATCCCATGTAGTGTTATGAGCCTAACATAACTGCCTAAGAGCTTAAGAGCTGGTCTAATTAACTGCGTAGAATATAGCTGTTATAACTCAGCTCTCAAGTTCTCAACTTATTATTTATGGAAGAAATGTTTTTTGACTGTTTTGACAAAGTTTTTCTAAATATTCATTTTTATATTTTCTGTTTCATATTTGCAATTAGTAAAAAGATAGCTAAAAATTGAAAAAGCTTGAGGCTAGGGCTAATAGAAGGAGAAACCAGCGTTGGAGGAGGCAAAACACCATGGGATGGGGAGAATATATTAGATACCAAAAAGAATGCTTGGACTTTGATTCCAGAAAGAAAAGGAACAAGTGTGGAAATAACTGCACTGAGCCTGAGGTATCTTCCTGAAGCTTCATTCCTTCCTCATATGCAAAGGTCATTTGTTCAGCACTGACAATTTATCAACTACTGAGTTAGGGAAGATGCACATCTATAAATGCAAGCTTGTTATGAAACTTAGGAGTTTAATGAGAGAAAAAGAAAAGAGACAACTATTGCACAGTGATCTAGGAAGTATAAATTACAATAGGATACTATAGTAAGGTTATCTACCTTTGGGGTGTATATAGTTTGGAAGTGAGAAGGAGGGAGGAGAAGAGGCTGCCATGAAAAAATGATATGGAGATTTCTTAAGCTATTAAAAATTCTGGCACATTAAGGAAGGAGAATTATGACTGAGAGCAAAAAAAGGAGATTCTTCCCATATGTATTCTTCCCAGGCTAGAGTAAATCGTGAAAAATTCACTTCTTCAGAGAGGAAGATACCAGGATGAGTGAAAGAAAAATCTGGTTGTGGGGCGCCTGGGTGCCTCAGTCGGTTAAGCATTCAATTTCGATTCACGTCATGATCTCACGGTTTGCGAGCTCAGGCCCCACATTGGGCTCTGTGCTGAAAACCTGGAGCCTGGAACGTGCTTCAGATTCTGTGTCTCCCTCTCTCTCCAACCCTACCCCCTTTGTGCGCACTCTGTCTCTTTCAAAAGTAAAAAACAAACATTAAAAAAAAAAAAAAGAAAAATCTGGTTCTGTAGAATCTAATCATAAAGGATCTTATTATACTACACCAGATGCCCAGAAGTGGTCATTGAGTGTTCTAGACAGGTGAATAAAACTCATTATATTTTTATTTCAAAATAGTCAATCAGTATTCCTTTAAAAGTAAATTTTAGAATGATCTTTCCTTTTTTTAACAAAGATTATGTTGAGAGAGAAAGAGAGAAAAAGAGAGAGAGCTCAAGTGGGGGGAGAGGCAGAGAGAGAGGGAGAGAGAGAATCCCAAGCAGGCTCAGTGCTGTCAGAGCAGAGCCTGACATGGGACTTGATCCCACAAACCTATAAGATATTGACGTGAGCTGAAATTAAGAGTCAGATGCTTCAACAACTGAGAGATCCAGGCACCCCAGAGTGATCTTTTGAAGGCTAAGTCAAATCACATTACTTCTCTGCTTAAAAATTCCCAATAGTTACCCATGTATATGTTACACTAACCAACAGGTCTCCACAGATCCTGTTCCCATGTTTGATACATCTCCTTCTCCTCTCCCTTCCATCAACCCTTTCCATTGATCTTCTAGCTCTTCCTTTAACACACCAATCATCCACCCATAGTAGGGCATGAAACCAACCTTTTCCCCTGTCTGGATTCCTATTCCCTAAAATAACAGTGTGGCTTACTCTTTTTACAAGACATTGTTTATTCTCGTGTCACCTGGGGCCAGGTAAACAATGGATACCTGCTTGATGGGAAAACATTTGCTTCAGAAATAAAAATGAGAGAACAACTTGATTTGTTCTGTAGTGTCAGAGAGCCATAACCTAGCAACTAGCAGGTGCCATTTTTATATAGTTAACACTAATTGACATTACAGTCGTCACTAATACCTACATAAGATATGTTTTCCTCATTATCATTTTTTATCTTCCCAAACCAGTGAGATTCACCTTCCCCAAGTTTGCAGAATGGGAAATAGAGTGTCCATGGTATAGGAAGCGAGAACTTTCTAATTCAAACACCTCTGCAAATGTGTGCGTGTGTGTGTATGTGTGTCTCCTTGACGTATTAGATTGTATTTCCCAGCCACCTTTTTAATTAAGAATGGTCATGTGACTAGTCTTACCAATGCAATGGGAGCAGACTTTATATATACTGCTTCCAATATGGCCCCCAAGCGCTCTAATGAACAATATTCAGCTCTGCTTTCACTCTTTATTTATAATGGAGAGGAAGTGAAGCCATAAGATTGGAAAGGAGCCCAGGTTCCTAAAAGACCACATAGAAGGCTACACACCAAATGAGAACACTAACAGTGATCTTTTAGGGAGCAAAAAATAAAGTTTTATTGTGGTAGGCCACTGATACTCTGTGGAGTCTATCCATTAGAAGAGACAGTATGACGTTAACTAATAGACATCTTCACTGGACACTGATATCTTTCTCTCAATCAGGACTGTCCTGTTATTGGTACTGTACTCTGTGCCTGGTTCTGGTATAACATAGCAACTTAACAATTTACGAAGAAAACAGATCTCAGCTGTTAAAAATACCACTGAGACTAAGATCTGTCTCATCAGAGATTTTCACTAACTCAAAGTAAAAGAGACCCTATCTTTAGGCACTGGATTCAATGCACTTCACATAAATTTTTCTCTCTTTAATGTATTTCCTCATTTTTATCCTCTGATATTTTACCAAATTTTCCTCCTTCACTTGCCCACTTCAGCTACAGCTTCTGGTCCAAGCTAGTCTGGTATTTGGATTTGCTCACTGCTAGCTGTGTGACTTTGGGCAAGTCAAAACATGAAACAAGACCTTTCTTGTATAATTCCATGGATGACTAACATGAAATGATATAAGGTAAAATTGCTCACGTTTATATTCATTACCAAAATGAAAATATATTTTACCTTTTTTGGATACAGAATGGTATTTAAACCTCTATATTTTCATATCCTGAATATCTGGCAGATGTTATAGAGTAATATCAATATTTCACATTATGCCATAAGTTACATGATGCTCTTTGGGTGTACAAATGTTAAATGGATCAGCCCTTCTTCTTTTAACCTTGAAATCTCTCTGTCAATACAAACTCTTAATGAACACTAGAAAGAAAAACTTATAGCCCAAACATATAACCAGAAAATTGAACTCAATTCTGTTTTACCATAATATCTTATACTAATGGGATGATACAGCTAAAAACTTTAACAAGCTTCCTGATATTTATTTCAGAGCACTACTTTGTAGCCTGAAATGGATACTCATTCCAGCAGGTGCCAAGTCTCAACAACAATCCACTTTCAACTTACATGCAAATTACACACTGAAATTCTATAAAGAAAACACTCTATTCCTTTCCCCCCCAAATAGACTTCTTATGCAATACTCTCTAATGAGAATGTACTTAACTGATACAGTAACTGAATGAGGAAAAAAAATCTCTCCTGGCTTAAAGAAACATCAAAGTCCATTTCATAAATGACAAATAAAATGTGACTTCTTTTCAACAAAACAAACACCTTGATGCTGAGTCTTTACAAATTAAGATGGGATTTAGAGCCCATATATTCCCTTTGAACTTGGTAGTAAGTTTCAATGTACTTAGCATGCTGATGTTAAATGTGGCCCTGACAAGTGCTAATGTATATCCTTTGGGTTACTTGATACTCTCTATAGAGATGCACTACTGAATTAAGAACAAAAACAAAAAGAGAGAGAGAGAAGAAGAAGAAGGAGGAGGAGGAGGAGGAGGAGGAGGAGGAGGAGGAGGAGGAGAAGAAGAAGGAAAAAAAAAGAATGTTACTGACATGGGTTCAAACATTTATTTATAAAGAAAACTGCCTCAGAAAACCATCAATATTTAAAGTGCTTAGAAAACATATTGATATATAAATTATTTCATACCAATTTAGATGTCATAACCAATAGTTAGCATAATTATAATAAGTATTTGGGAAAAATAATTGTAGTTTGGTACTTAATAGTCATTTCTCTTTGAAGAATTTCCAACTTTCAACGGTATTTATTCCTAAACTATCTCTTCCTCCAGTGATCTCAATAAATGAGCATTTATTACAGACTCACTGTATTAAACGTCTCATAAAAGTTACTATAGACTATAAGTAACCCCAAGTAAGAAACCTAGAAGCAAATCACCAAGTGAAGGAATTAATTTCCCACAGCACCAGGAGGATTCCTGAGAGCAGAAATGCACCAAATTGTGTAAAAGGAATTGTCACAAGTGCCTTTACCTTCTCATGTTTTTTTTTTTTTACGTGTAAAGAACTATTAATGAATGACTTGAAAAGTGGATAAGGAAAAGAGACAAAGAGGAAAGAAGGACTCAAGAAGCAAATTTGAAACTCTGCACATCATCTTGAATGATTTACTAGAAGGTAAAATTTAAAATCATCCTGAAGTTTCAGACAACAAAAAGAAACACTTACCAAAACACGCTATTTATAACCTTGTCGATGAGTTTAAGAAATATGTATGTGCTAGTTTGTATACTTATAACTAAAATGATTTGCTTTCAAATAATAGCATCTTTGAGGCATTTTAGAAAAAACTGTCACTTCATTCTATTTTCCTTTTGTGATATCAGAGTGATTGAAAGTAGGTGATTAGAAAATAACAATCTGCTCTGACTTCAACCTTGCTTTCCCCCGGGGCGGTGGATTATTTCTACATCAGAGTATCTGTTAGTTAATACCAAAGGCTCTGTCCAACTTCAAAGCAGAGATATTAAAGGCTCACTTTCCACTACAAGCAGGTGTATTTTTATTAGCTTTCTCTTTCAAAATTGCTATGACTTCACTTGCGGATATCCCGCCAACAGCCATTATTGAAAGCCCTGCTATAATTGCTAAGTTACATGCAATGTCTGAAGCACAAAACCAATGTCACTTGCAGCCCTCCAACAATTGACTGAAACCAAGTGTTACATCATTAAAGCTGAATTACAACACACCCATGGCGTGTTTTCCATGTGTGCTATTTTAAACAATAGTAGAGCAAAACCTGGCTATAAATTCACAGATCCCCAATTTGTTCAAATTCATGAACAATAAGAGCTGTCTGAGTGCCTTTTCTGGCTCTATTTTAGTCAGAAATGTCATGTACCAAAATTAAATGTCTGTTTGGATTTTATTGGAGATGGAAATGCTAGCTTTATGTTGTAAATTTAAACAACCTGCCACAAAGGGAGACTCACATTTGTATCACTTGGGAAGGCATATTCATCTCTAATTGCTTTGGGTAACACAAATAAACTAATGTAAAGTGTTCGGTTTCTTAACTGGTTTTGTGTAGAATAAATCAGATGAAGTGATGAAGGCATGAGTTTTCAGTGGGTTCAGACTGGATTTCTTGACTTTGATAGAGTTGGATGTAGAATCCATGCATTCTATTATTGTTAATGACTATGAAGTTTTCTGGAAATTCATGAACATTTTCTAGACACTCATTAGTGCTGATAAAAAATTACTATCATACTTTTATAACTTTTTTGTCTAATTAGCTTCAATCCATTCTATTATTCAGTGATCCAAGTGGAAATATTTCTTCTGTTGTAGTGGTACGCAAAACTATTATAATTACTTTTTAAAAAGGTCGACGACTTTTTTTATTCAGCTTCAGTGATTTTATGGTGCCTAGATTCCACCGGAAAATATTTAGTCACTCGCTTACTTGGATAGAAATCCATCACCTGGAATAGAAATCATGGTTAACGTGCCAGCATCTTTGTGCAGACAGGCCCTGAAAATATATACTAGGTAAGGCCACTGCCAAATGACTTGTGTCTGGCCAGCACTACCTTTCAAATGTTTTCTGCATACCAGTCACTATTAAGATTTATTGTAGCAAGTGTAGGTAAATATATTTTAGCTTTCATATCCATAACTTAAGATAATACAGTAGCAGTGGACACTCTACATATGACCTGTCTTCAGTTGTGGTTTTAGTAGTCACTCACAATATTCATATTTCTCACCCAAACCTAACAGTAGTCTTCACGTTACTTTAAATAGATCACATGAAACCAAATGCAGGAATTTCATATATTTTACTAATCCCTAGAGAAATTAGCTTAGCTTTTTAAACACACCCCTATCATGAGAAAATACATCATAATAAACCGAAGACCTACTCTGAAATATATGAGAGAACCAGGGCTCTATAAAAATATACAATAATCTTAAAGCTAAGTGCTGTGCCAGGCTAAACCAACCACTCCTGTACTCTCTACTATTTAAATGCTTGCATTCATGTAAAAAAGTAAATAAACTCTGCACACACAAACACATGCATACATACACAGCAAAAAATGTTATGGGTCATCACTTCTACCACATTCAATTCACATCACAAATTATGACAGCAAAAGAAATCCATCACAGCCACCAAAAGGGGGGAAAAACCAAAAAAACTATGCTCTCACCACAAATATATGTCCACCCAGTTCTTTCCTTTATTTAGAAAATCTCAGTGCCAAGTGAATCAAAGCAACCATACTATTTTAGGGTTTATTTGTTTTCTTTAAATTTGGCGGACACTGTTCTTTCCTATAAAATTGGTTGACTCAATACGGAAAAAAATATCCACCATTAACTTCCAGCATGCCCACTTGTTATTCTTCATCTTGAATCCCAAAATTAATCTTACTGATTCATGTTTAAGGATTGCTGTTGAATAAAAAATATTTTGTGAATTATGTGCTCCGAGTTAATGCATTTGGGGAAATTTAATTGTCACTTCAATGTGTGCCACTGAATATATTAATCACATTCTTTAGATTCTAGGATCTGGGCTATTATGCCCATCTTCAAGTATTGGTCATTTGACTACTGTGTGTATTTTGATACACACAGTGAGAAAGTCATAGAGAAACCAATCTACATGCTATTTCAATTTAGACATAACTACTAAGTCCTAAGATGTACCATTTACAAGGTACATAGATTACAAGGCATCTATTAAGTAATTGCTTATCAGGCCCTACACATATTTCAGCAAATCAAGATGGCTTACATTGTATTTACATTTAGACTGTAGAGTAATTTTCCCAAACCACATAAACAAAACCATTTTGACACCTGGTCCTTTAAAGTTCATGAACTTCAACATCTAAAAACATGTGCAGGATTGTCAAACATTCCAGTGCCCTCCCTGGGGGCAACGAAACATATGTAACTGTGTATATCACAATGTCATATGCCATCAGGTTTTCTTAAAAGAAAGTAACTGGGTTCTTTTATCAGGGCAGCAAATTGTCCCAGCTCTGAATCTGTGAGATAAGGAGCAAACACTCTGAGGGAGAAAGAAGCTTGACTGTAAACAAAGGCTTTCTAAATCAAATTTCAAAATTCATTCTAAGTCTCCTTCTATTCAAAACCCATATATAATAGCAAACAATAATGCCGGAAGTGCACAAGAGGGAAGATTATAAGCCAAAAATCCCATTTCAATAACTACACATATTTTATAATTATATAATTTATATTCTCAACCACTCCAGGGGCAGGGGAGAAAAAAAGCCAGAGTAAAAAGGGAGATAGACAATGAGAGGAATGATGATCCATGAAACAGGGGTGTGTCCCATAGCTTAAAAAGCCAAAAGGGACATTTGATGACATCTGCCCCAGCTGCTCATCGCTGTCTTATCAGAGATGTTCCAAGCTGAGCAAATCACTTTGGAAAAGGGGCAGATGAGAAGCCTGATTAAATCCACCCTTACCTGCAAAATAAGCATCATCTCCTTGGAGGAGAGCTCTTTATAGTTCTGCCAGGGGAAAGGGGAGGGCCAATTGCAACCCACCTGCTTACCCTGCACAATCTGAAATTTTGCTAGCAAGCACTGTGAAATCTCTTTAGCAGTCTCTGTCCACCTGTCTCTGAGTGCAGCGACCGGCTGAGTCCCACCAGCTGTTTCTTACATTTACCAGATTGCTGGCCCTTTTGACCGCGGGCAGATAAATTAAGGCACCTGGGCTCCACCTTCCCTGCTTTGAATAGCAAAAGGAAGCTACTCTCCAGTGGATACTTTGCTCCAGCAATTAACTGAAGAAACCGATTAAAGGCTCCAAAGCAGACATAATAGAGGATCTGGGGTTGTAATTAAACAACCAAGTGACTTGGGATGGCTACAGGGAATATATCATGAAAATTTTATCTCCAGTGGAGAGGACTGTTTTCTACGTACTTTAGAAATACTTTGATATATGTGAACTTTTTTTTAATCATTCACAGAAATTTTAATCCGATTTCATCTTTCCTTCTCTATGCAGCATTTTTTTTTAACTGAGTGAAATTCACATAACACAAAATTAATCATTTTAAAGTATACAATTCAGAGGTGTTTAGTGGACTATCATACAACCAACACCTCTAGCAAGTTTGAAAACATTTTGATCATTATAAAAAAAAGGTCAATTTTTGTACATTCATAAGATAGGCAAATATTTAAATTATATCAAATTATTTTTAATTGTAGATAAGAATAACATAATTACATTTTAAACATTCAAATGAATAGTTACACAAAATATTTTGTTGCTACATCTCTGCTTTTCAGATTTGGTAGCTGTGAAGCTCTGACCTTCTTAGATTATCTAATTTGAAGGTCAACACTAATGGATATGTACTTTCAAAACTCTTCCACATATATATATATATATACCTCTTCCCCCACCGTGGTCCCTACTCAGGAACCAGAAGACCTAGAACTTCCACGCATCCTCAAAATTAAACCAACTTGATTTTTTTTAATTAAACCAACTTTAAAATAAATTTATCATTGAGTATGTAGATGAAAGAAAAAAAATGAAGAGATTAATGAAGGTTAATTTCAAAAAAGAGTAGATTTCATGAGCACCTACACCAAATCTTTCACTGAAAATGTAGTGTACAAAATGAATCATTTTCACCTACTTGCACTGCCTTTACGTATTCACATCCATTAGGTCTTTAATACAGATCAATGTTTGAGATAGGAAGTTGAAAACCAACTGCCAGATAAAGCATTGAAGGACTTATAATGATGCCAAGTTATTATCTAATCTGTTCTCTTATATGTAAATTGGTTAGAGTGCAGTTTTTAAGAAGTTGATGGTAACTGGTGGTTCTCAAATAGAAACTGTTTCAATCAGAAATAATCATTATAGGGGTACCTGAGTGGCTCAGTGGGTTGAGTGTCTGACTTTTGATTTCAGCTCAGGTCATAATCTCACAGTTCCTGTGTTTGAGCCTGGCGTCGGGCTCTGAGCCAGCGATACAGAGCCTGCTTGGGATCTTCTCTCTTCCTCTCTTTCTGCCCCTCCCCTGCTTGTGTGCTCTCTCTTTTCCCCTCTCTCAAATTAAATAAATAAATTAAAAAAAAAGAAATAATCATTATAGAGATTAATTATATTCAAATAAATTCAAATAAAGTAATACGGATTAGTGCTGAAATTATTTCAAGTTTGCATATTTGTGGTGAGAAAGGAAACCAATCCTATTTCTCCAAACTCATCAACTCCCATGGATCTTTAAATGATGTCTCCCAAATTTATGTCTTCAGTTTAGACAACTCCTATTACTTCCAAACTTGCTTTCCACACATAGATATAAAGCCGACCATTAGATGTAGAAGTCTGAAGTTCAACAGAGAAACAAGGGAAGGTTACAAAAATGTTATATAAATAGTATTCAAGAGGCATTTAAACCTGTGAAACTGAGTTGAGATTATGTAACACAATGAAAGCAGGAAAGAAGACTGAGCCCCAGGGAACTAACTACAGGAGTTGAGGTTTGGAAAAACAGTTGTTTCTAGCAGCTGCAAAGGAGTGGCTAGTAAGGCAGGAATAAAACTTGTAAGAATGCATTGCTGTGGAAAATAGAAAAAAATGAGGGAGAAGGGAAAGGTCAAGGTTGTTGCCTTGAAATTAAACTGAAGTGAATTCATAAATGCCTACACTGTCCACCTAAGGAATGTTTATTCACCTTAAAATCCAATATTAATGACTTTACTGGCAAACTCTCCTCATCCTGTATCATCCCCCACCCCTGTCATTTAATCAGACCAGGCTTTACGTCAACCTTATCATATTTCCTTCAAGGTTTTATGCAGTTTCATCTATAAAAGTGCTGAAAATGGGTGTGTTTTAAGGCAGGCAAGAGATCTGGTCTTGCAGTCCTGATCAGACTTAAAAAAAAAAAAAAAAAAAAAAAGCTTATTTCATGAATGTATGTGTTTAGAAAGGAATTGTGATATGTGCTAATATTCTCAACATAGTTGTCATTTTTTTTTCTTTATTTGGGAGTGTAGTATAGAGACAACAGTGCAGACAGAAAAGAGGTTTGAATTCTACCCTTACGCCTTAAATAATAAGACCCTGGACAAGTTAGTTAACTTTCTAGACCTCTATTTCCTCATCTGAAAAGTGTGGATATATGACCTAAAAGGCAATGTGAAGAGTAAGTAAAAATGCACACTTAGAATGGTGTAGACATTTGATAAATATAAGTGGCCTTCTCTTTCATGGATGTTTTGCTTTTGTGGAATCTCACAGGACACCTAATAATGATTACAGAAATAGAAATTTACAAGAAATTTCATATTTTCCTACAGCAATTACTAGAACCTAAGTAATATATGATATTCAGTCAATGAGAACTTAAAGACTCTTTCCTTCACTATTATTTCATCCAAATTGGGGTTTAAATATCAAATTATAATAACTATAGATATATATATATTGTATCAATATTTAACTCATTCCCCATCCTAAAACCAGTATACATCTGATATGAAATGTAAGGCAGACAGCCCCAAATTTTTGGTTTAGAAAATTTTTAAGTGAAAAAGGGCAGGGAGTGAGCTAAAAGAATCTTCAGTAGAGTCAGGTTTACTTTTTGGCATTTATGATATCTTAGTCCTTCAGGGCTTATTACTATCAAGGAAAGAAATAAATTCAAAGGATCAGATTACAAAAGTATCACAAAAATTTTGAGTCATATACACACTTTCTTACAAACCTCCTTGCTTCACCTCACTGCTGTTAGATTTTTGTTTGTATATGTTTGCAAATGACATGAGTTTCAGTTTCTGCTTGCATTTGGCCGTAATATTAACCACAAAACCTCTGCAAAACTTGTATTTCATGTTAGTGCTTGCCTTTCAAATCACAAAAAGGGAAAAGAGAAATCCATTTATTATTTAGTACCAAAATAGCAGAAAAATTTGTTCTGGTAACAAGTCCTAAATATAGTTTAAAAGTTGAAATTCATACTCATTCATGCACACATGGGAAATGTAATTTAGAAAATAATCTTTCCTTCAGCTATTCTTAAAATTCACTGAAAGATACTGGCTATCATTTTCTTCTTACAGATTTGGGGATTAAAGAAAAGAAACAATTTGGCAGTCACTGGGGTTGATACAAATAAAGATACAATTCCAGGCTTAAGGATAAATCAAGAATTTCTTGATAACTCATTTAAAAAATAACACATATTTCTGGTCATTGAAATATCTAAAGCACATATAGCAGTATGTGACACAGAGTAGTAGCTCAATGTTTATTAATTAAACAAATGCACATATATAATAATTTATAATTATATAATTAAAAATATTTATTATAAACATTTACAAATAGTTATATTACAATATCGTGTATGTATGTGTGTATACGCGCGCGCACACACACACACACACACACACACACACACACACACACACAAATATTTATGCCCTACTTTCCTTAAAGAGCTTGGGCTTTCCCCAACACTAAGTTGCAAGAATGGCTTATTTTGCAGTAGATTAAAGTTTCAGATCTAGAATTAATGTGCACAGTAAAAATATCTTACAATCTGAAATTAGGAACATTAATAAATATTTTCTTTATTTTTGAAAAAAAAAAACCTTTGTATTAGCAATACTGTAGGGTTTCCTAAATGATATGATGCTTTTTCCTGGGTTGAATAAATCTCTAAACTTAAACCATCTCTCTTGGGGCGCCTGGGTGGCTCAGTCAGTTGAGCATCCAACTCTTGATTTTGGCCCAGGTCATGATACCAGGGTCATGGGATGAAACCCTGCTTTGGGCTCTGTGCTGTGTGGAGCCTGCTTGGGATTCTCTCTCCCTCTCTCTCCCCAACTTATGCTCTCTCTCTCTCTTTTTAATAAAATAAAATAAAATAAAATAAAATAAAATAAAATAAAATAAAATAAAATAAAATAAAATAAGAACTTTCTCATCTTTGTATCTGAAATGAATAGTTCTTACTCTTTTAAATCTTTAGTTTCTCTGGTGAGACTGTCATTTTCTTGAGATGCACAGAGATAAATTATCCTAAAATTCTCAGTTTCCTGATTCTATGCCTCTATCCTTAGACTGACTATCCTAGTTGAAGTCACTGTCATATCTTACCAAGATTATTAAGTAATCCCTAATGTGTTTCCTGTCACTCACCCATTCCCCACCAATTTCTTCTTTTCAAAATCATTTCTGTGACCATATTAAAACATGAATCTAAGGAAAAGGCTCCTATGCCTAAAACTCTTCTATGGTATGCTCGTAATGCCCTGAGGACAAAATCACAAACTCTTTAATGTGCATTCTCTACACATCTTATTCTGCTGCTGCCCTTCTGCATTTTTCTAATACTCTCCCTTGCCTTCCTTCAAACTCAGGTAACACTACAGCCATTAAGAACCATTGCTGATTATGCAACACAACAGGCATTTGTTTTATCTACTGGCCTTGGCCCAAACTGCTTGGTCCACTTGAAAGGTGTTCACTCACAGTCCTTCAGTTGGTAAACTTCCACTCATGCTCAAGATACACATCACCACCTTGGATAATCTTATCACACACCATACCTGTATTATGTATGTTATTCTTCTATGTTCTCTCAGAGCACAAGGTGTATAACTTTAACATAGTATTTATTGGGGCTCCTGGGTGGCTCAGTGGGTTAAGCATCCAACTTTGGCTCAGATCATGATCTCACAGTTCATGAATTTGAGCCCCACGTCTGCCTGGATCCTGCTTCAGATTCTGTGTCTCCCTCTCTCTCTGCCTCTCCTCCACTCACACCCTGCCTCTCTTTGTCTCTCAAAAATAAGTTAAAAGCATTAAAAGCAAAATAACATAGAATTTATTAAACTCTACTAGAATTACTAGTTTACTTGATCACTTCTTCCAAAGACATTTTAAAGACTAGAATAATGTCTCATTTGTCATTTCCCCTAGTATCTGCCTCAGTACTTGGTAGTGATAATGCTGTTATTGTTTTCATCACCAACAACAGGTAGCATTTGTTATTTGTCATATAGCAGAAATCACCCTAAGCACTTTACATACAATATTTCATTTAATTCTTGCAACAATGCTATTATTATCTCCAGAAAACTTGAAAACTTGCTTACCAATATACACACAGCTGGTAAATATCAAAGCCAAGACCCCAACCAAGATTTGTATGAGTCCAAACTTTCTGTTCCTAACCATTGTTAATAATTCCATCACAAAGTTGGATATTTAATATATTTGTTGAGTATATGAGTAACTGATGGATTTATTAAATCAAAGTGAGGTGAATGAAACATAAAAGTTTTAATAATAAAATAATAATTCTCTTAAAAGTGCTAATATAATTCTTGTTGAATATAGCTAAATGTTATTCTTATAAATCAAAGACAGTATCACTCAAATAGATTTTGTTGTCAATAGGAAGAAAAACAATAATTATTTTTTGGTAGATGTAGTAAAAAATATGTTAAATTCAAGTAAATTTCAAAAGCCATCAACAGTATTCTTTGCCATATAAAAACTGTACATTTCAAACTGGAAACAGACATCTCAAACTGCATATACTGTATATTAGCTTTCAATCAGCAATGTAAACAATGTAATATAAGCATTACATAGACTCTACATTAAGATAAACCAAACCACTTTTGCCATGACAGATGTAATCACTCAAATTCCATAGGGAAAGAGGTAACAGCATTATTTGGTCTAGGTCTCAAGTACTTTATTTAGTAAATAACTTAGGTTTTGTATATTCATTTTTTCATAACACCTATTTCCAACATTTAAACCTTACAAAGTGTTTCAAGCATTCTGGGCTGAGTATTCAATGCTAAAACATGACATTTGTTAATCTTCCTTCATCAGGCAATTTTTATTTGACAGTTATGGGGAAAATTTAATTACTCAATCTTGCTTAACACCTAAATAATACGAGAAATATTTATTGTTAACCTTCCTTATATTTCAAGCCTCCTCATTTCTTTTAATCACAGTTATAAAAATAAAATAAAAAATAATTTTACAAAGTTATATTCAGACAAATTCAACAATTTGATTTTAGCCAAGATGCTAATTTGTAAAGTTATTCAAGGGTTAAACTCAGAAAAATGAGTTGACCATATGCAGCATATGGCTTTGGAAAATAGTTATTTTAGTGTTGATCGTAAGCAAAAAAACAAAGTTGTCTGAACTGAACTGCACCTTATTATTTTTTTAATTAGATCCACTTGTTTAAATTAAAAGTGCATTTTCAAGTAACTTTATCTAAATTTACACACTTTTATGCATTATACTTTTTTCTTATACATTTACAGAAAAAAAATACTCTTTGGAGTGTCAATACAGGTACTTCTAAAAACATAGCTAGTATATTCACATGAATAACCTTTAAAACTTTAAATCACTTTAAAAGATTCTATGAAAAGCTCCTTTTCACATCTGTGCTCCTGCCATGCAAATCTTCTCCCCAGAAGATTCCAATGTTACTGTTTTTGCGTGTGTGCATGTGTATGTGCATACTTCTTGACAAATTTTATGCACATACAACCACATATATGTGAATATTAAAAGACCTAGATCCAGGCCCTGATTCTTCTGTAACCATGTAACTCTGGACAAGTCATTTAATCTTTTAGATTCAGTGCAAATGATGATGAGATTCCAATTCTAAAATGGCTCAAATGATGGAAGCCAACGACAGCAGTTTTTCCCGTTAGTTATTTTCATTCAAAGCTTAAACATCCTTCTTTAATAATAGGAATTCTAGTCATTTTCTTCTATGATACAAAGTTACAGGGACTTGCATGCTATCTGTAACTTCTATTTGCCTATCCCGCTCAATATCTATGAACAGAAAGAATCTAAATCCCGCCTAGATGACCCTTCATGGACTCAATCTCTTCCTCGTCTCCAATTCATTGATGTCCTAAGGGAATGCAGGCTCAGGATGGCCAAATCTTTGAATTTTTCAAGAGACACCATCAATCCAGGTCCTTAAAGTCTCCTGATTTAAAAATCTTTGTAACCTATCAAATATTAAATTAAAAACAAATACCTCTGTGCAGGACAAACTAAATCTGATCCAAGGGTTGGATTTAGCTTATGAACCCTGAGTTTCCTGCCTGGTAGGCACCTAAAATAAATAAAGTCCTTTACTGACACCACTGTGATACACGAGGGAGAATATTGGTGGGATATTAGGTCTATCTCTATATAAAAAGTGACTCCTTATAACTTCTCCTGTCTTTAGTCTTAAAAAGTAAAGTTCATTCACTCATAGTTCTTGCTCTCGATAATATTTCCCAAGGTTAACTATTGCTCTTTGTGACTTTTGTTATTCCAGGATACCTTTGATCTTCATCATGATGTTTTCATAATAATTTTTATTATATATATGTTTACATATTCTATTATATAATATTAACCACATTATATGATATATGTTATTATATAACAATAGAATATTCTGTGCTAATGTTTGATCACAAGTAGGAGTAAATAGAATTCCCCTTCACCTGTAATCCAAAGAGAATAAGTAACCATTTCAAAATCTAATTTTTCAGCAAACGTCCAATGACCCAACCCCATTTCTGAGCTCATTCATCTACGCTTTGTCTTTTGACGGAATTCCCATCATCAACACACACTTATATACTATTAAGGTTAAATACATGCTACTTGGAATGATTTTGGCCAGGAAAAAAGCAAGTGAAATTCCACTGAATGATAGATAAAACTGCACTGTCAGAATAAAAAAAAATGAGGATCAGATGACAGAAGGTTTTATGAAGAGAGTAACAAGAATTTCAAAATTCTACATAAAATTAATTGCACTGGAATACATTCTATGGTTATTTGGGAACAAGTATTCTCACATATGTTATTCCACTACAGGCTTGACTAGATTTCCTTCCAATTGCTGCTTTGTAACACTTGTGCACTTGTACAGAGAATCTACTATTTTAGGGCTATTATTACTTGAGTTAAATATGAATCAGTATCTCCCTGCTTTTCACTTGAAGATTTTCCTCCGGAATTATGTAATAAGCCAGAGCTAACAGTACCACTACAGTTGGAAATAAGTCCACCATTTTAGTTGGGGTAGGGTTGAATTGAAAGTAAATGGACGGGCGCCTGGGTGGCTCAGTTGGTTGAGCGTCCCACTTTGGCTAGGTCATGATCTCACAGTTCCTGAGCTGAAGCCCCACATCAGGCTCTGTGCTGACAGCTTGGAGCCTGGAGCCTGCTTCGGATTCTGTGTCTCCCTCTCTCTCTGTTCTCTTTCTCTCTCTCAAAAATAAATAAACATTAAAAAAAAAAAAAAGAAAGTAAATGGAAAGCGCAGGCAAATTTACCCAGGCCTTCAGCAATCATCTGAAGATTATTTAACAAGCAGCAAAATAATTTTTAGTGTCAGTAACAAAATGGAAGAGCAAACCTTAAAGTTTCTCTAAATTATCTGCCTGATGCATTTTGATGAAATGCTTCCACATGCTTACTGTAAATCACTAATGTGTCTCACACTAAGACTTATTTCTGTGATACCCTTCCACAGTGGGTTTATAATTAACACTTTATGAGAAGAAACTGAAAGATATATATGTCTCTGGTTGCTTTTCCTCTAGACACATTGACAATAACTTAATCTTGCTGAAGGTTGCTAACACCTCCTATTCAGAGCTACTATCAGTTTTTGGCACACGGATTTTTAGCACTCTTCAAGCTTTCTATCACTCACATCAAGGGTACTGGCATTAGTATTTCAATGTCTAATGCTCTCCCAGTCACAGATTTGTTCCAGGCTCCACTCTGATGATCTGACTCTGTCACTGGCCTGGAAGCCCTGTGATCTTCATCTTGACCAGTAAGGAAGCTTGTATGGAACATGGATTCACAGCAAGTAAACTGTTTTTTGTTTGTTTGTTTGTTTTTTAATCTACTCTGGAGTTTGTTTGGAGTGATTTCGTAGGTTGAAAAGGGCATGGTGGTGATTACATGGGGGTTCAGTTGAAGTCCCACAAAACACAATTAGGACGTCTACTGCCCCATTCCCATCTTTTATGCTCTCATCTACTGTGCACTAAAACATCTTATAGATTTAACTCTTCATTTCTCAAAGATCCTTTGGCATCTGCTCTTCTTAGTAAATTAATTATGACTATAAAACAATACCAACTATCTAATGTTGTTTTTTAATCACACAACTAGTATGAAATCTTACGCAGTGAAGTAACTTTAGAAATCTACTTAATTCCCTTGACATAACAGATGGTGAAACTGAGAACCAAGTGACTTCCCTCATGTTAATTCGTAACAGCCATGTGTCTGGAATCTGTGTACATTGTTTTCTCCAACTCATCACAATAATTTAAGTACTTGTACAAAGTTAGGCCAAGTCACTGTCTTTGTACCACAAACACAATTTAAGAGATGCTACGTTCTTGTGCTACATACTAGATCAAAATCCTTGTAAGTACTGAATTTTGGTAAAAAAATAATACAAAAGACAACAAAAACTGAATGGAAAAATCCATATTCACTTTTAATCTGCACCAGCCAATTTCTCTGGATCCATTATGACAGCATGTAGAGAAGATGATATGACTTAAACATAGACTTAGGAGTGACAACTGAGGGTGTCAGGCAGTAATTCTCTACCAGCTAGTTGCTTCTCTGAGATTGTATATGCAAATCCTTGAACTTGTAGTCTCACTTGATACCTACAAGGAAGCCTCATATTTGAGAGTCAGAAAGTGTACATTTCTGCTGCTTCCCTGGAGAGAATGTTTCAACTGTCAATGCATTTAATACCAAGCAGTTGGATTTTTCTCTTAGATCTGAACATATTTAGGAAAAGCTGGCACACAGGATGGTTCATGTCAGTGAAAAGGAATGAACAAATTAAAATTAATCAACTTGTCCTTTCTATAAAAATTTGATCACAGAGAAGTAACTTCCAGAATTTTGTTAAAGACTGCACATACTTTTTTTTTTTTTTTTGGTTTTACTCAACAAAAGGACGTTTGGCTCACCAAAGACATGCAGAGCATATGAAGGGCATGGAGAAACATAAACGAGGCATTATATTTTAAAGATGGCAATTAAAAATTGTTCAGCATTGTTTTTGGCCTAGTTGCTGGTATGCTACTTTACTAAGGAAACTAGCAGGCAAAATATGTCTTTTTAACCTTTATCACATGAAGCATGCATGAGACATCAGATATTCAAAGTAATGAAAATCGTCAGCCTACTTAGAGTTATTCCATGCATAAAATAAATTGTAGTATATTTTAGGCACATTGATAATACAGTAATCTATTCACTTAGTTTTGCTACCTAATAAACTTCAATCTAGAACCCATACTGATTAATGGGTAAATGTCTGCACATGTAGAAAGAGCTCTCATAAAAATGGAAATTTGAACTTATCTATGTTTCCTTTAAATATGCAGATACTACCAGAGAGACACAAAATTCTCTCTTCATACCTTTCCACCACCACCATATAAGTAGAAATGACAACACTTTAAGGGGAAGGAACAATGATTACATAAGTAAGAGGTATTTCTGGGAAATAAAATTCTATATTTAATGGTGACCCTCTGGGGAAAAACAAATTTGATAATATTTCTTGAGAGCTGGAGTGAAAATTTTAACGATAAAAATATTCCTTGAAATTGTCTCTGCTTCCGAATCAGCAGGAGAAACAAAAGCAGACTTCCAGGAAGCATATGACATATTCAAGGAAAGAAAAGGCCATGTGCTTGAAAGTGCCAGGTGATAATTTGAATACCTGGGTTGTTACTATACTTTTCAAGGTGGCTTCAGGAAAACCATGTCATTTCTATGCTACAACACAACTGTATTTTAATAGGACACATAAACATAAAAAGAAATTTATGGCATATTATCAAATAAACATTAATAACAGCTTACCAGACAGCTATATTTAAAAAGAAAAAAATATATTCTTATGGTAATTTGTGATTAAAGTCTTATACACATATAAAGCTAGAGAGAAAGAGTAGGCAAACATATTACACAGTATTAATTCACATTATTTTCAGAAGATGGGTCTGATTCCTATTAATCTTCACTATCATTACTTGTCAAGCAATGAATATGACAGAAAAAATAACAGATGCTTTTTTACCATTAACCTCTGATATGGAGACCCTATTTCCAGTATTTATAACCATTTGACACAATCTATTAAGGCAATGGTGCAATTCTCCCAATCAGAGCTCTCCAGTGTGGATAAAATATCTATCACTGTGGATAAAATAAATATATAATCCAAATTTAACCTCATGTTCAAAGGCATCTAAGAGGGTCTCCCAACATGTCTTTCCTATTTTTAAAACTTTTTATGATGGTAAATAAACCCTGGAAAATTCCTTCTTAGATTTTACCACCTGAAACTGCAGCTGTGGGCTGACACTATCAAAGCCTCACAACTCCAAACTCACGTGCAAACCTCATCAAGGGCAGACATTTCTAATTGATTCCAGAAGTATTTCTTTTGCTGAGATCAGGGGGCAAAGGAAGAATAATGAGCAGCTTTTTAGAGGGAATTGGGGGTTAGGGTGTTGAGGGGAGGAGGAGGGGAGCTTTTAAAATCTCAGGCTTGGCCAGAAATGCATAGCAATTTTACGGTCAATTGGCAAGAGCATCTGGAACCAGGCATTCTGGCCTCGTAGTTGATGGTAGTGAAACCAGCTTACAGGCAACAGCAAGCCCATAATGAGTCCCTGTCATGTCCTAGTGGAAACCACCTTGACGTTCTGCCAAATATCCCTGCGCCTTTTTCTCAAGGTCAGGATTCCCCTTAGAGCTCTCGTCTAGTATGTGAAATCCTGTCCACCCATGGATCTTAACCTATTTTAGCCATTCCTAAAGGCAACGCAAAAACAAAGTCTAAAAATTATAAATTGCACGTGTTTAATTCCTTGCGTGCTGACAAGGCTTTATATCACAAGGCTGTGTTTGCTTTCATTTGGGGGATATATTTCAAACGCAGCGGGCCATCTTGTTAGTGCATGGAGAGTGTCGGATGCTCAGGTCATAAATCATAGCACAACGCGTGGCACACTCAGACTACAGCAGGCAAAATGCGAGGCTCTTTGTTATTTCAAATGTAGGACAGGTGATTATAAAAAGGGGCAGAGTTTCTTTTTTTTTTAATGCCAAGCAGAATACCGAGGTGATGTGGAAACAATTTCTTAGGAGTAAATGATGTTTACCTTAAGCTGCTGCTCGTAATTCACCATGCTGGCCCTGGTAGATTACACCCACAAATAAAGTCTGAGAGGACATCCGTGAAAAATGCAGAGCGATATGAGTGGACAGGATGGAAACTGGTTCAGTGGTCAGAAATGGGCCATGCAAAGAGATGGATTTCTAATATTCCTAAATTTCTATTTTTATACAAACAATATAATCAATAAAGATTGTATCCATTTTAGATCTCACTGAAAATTACAAAATTTGCAATGTTAAACTAACATGTTCAACCTGCTTGGTCTCCTAGCTAAACTACTCTTGGCAAGGAATCACTTCCGGTTTTCAAACAAGAAGAGCCAAACAAACAAAAAAAGACAAAGAACAAAAAGCAAAAACTAAACTGCCAGAAATGTATTTATTTAAAATATTTTTTAAAAAACTTAGTATTTTCAATGTAAAATTCTCCTTGAAACACCTGTTTTGATGATTTCAGGATAGACTAATCAGAAATATATAAAATTTTATATATTTATATAAAATATATAATAAATTTTATCATATACACAATTTTAATAAAATAAATAATTTTAATTATAAAATAAAATTTTGTATATTTATATATTTATATAATAAATGTTATTTATTTATATAAAATACATATAATATTAAAATGCAGAAAAAAGCTCCTGATGGTGAATATGTCCTTCAATCTAAAGTATTTGCTAAAGCAATTTCACTTAGTGGATGTCCATGCAAGGGCTTTTCAAATAAGGACACAGGAAAAGAGATGGATGGGTACAAATATAAGATATAGCTATGTCTCATAATTTTAACCATTTTAATAGGAAAAGATGATACATAAGAAACTATCATAGATTAACAATTTCTTCTATGTAGATTCAATATTTTAAAATCCTAAAGAAGAGACAATACATTTCAGGAAATGTATTATATATAATACATTATATTGTATAATGTATTATATATAATACATAATACATATACATATATATACACATACATATAATACACAATACAATATAATGTATTATATATATACATACATATATATATGTATATATGCATGTATATATATGCTGTATTAAAATAGTATTTAATACAGATACTGTATAAAAACAAGAAAGCAGTACTGTATTCTAATATTGCTTCATTTTGGCTACCACATATTGTGTTGCTCATAGCAAGAGAAAGTAGTTATTTTTAGAAGAGTAATGGGAAGTGGACAGTATTTTTTTTAAAGGGCCATGTATAAATCACCTCAAAGAGGTTATTTTCACCTGTTACTTAGCGTGCTCCTCACCTAATACATTAGTTATTTTCCTGTCTTACAGGATAGTACATGGTATGAAATAGAAGATATGTGCGATTATGAATCAGATTACACACATAAAGCTCTTTGCACAGAAGTTGGAACAGAGTAAACATTTGTTAATTTTATGTGATGATAACCCCTAAAAAACTATCTTTAGATACTAAGAATACTTACAAGGATGCCAGGGAGAGTGAAAGAATGAAAATATTTTAAAAGCGGCAATGAAACTTGTTGAGTTTAAAGTGAAGGAAAAAAGTGACAAAGCTTTATTACATGAACACATGACAAAATCTCAACAGGAATTTGCTAAAAATTTCTAGTATTTGTGTCTTTTATGCTATACCATGAATTTTGCATTGGTTTTGCTCAAAATAAAAATCTCTTATGTCATATAAAAATATATTCTCAGTAAGATGGCATCATGTATATAGGAGAATTTCAATGCATTTTAGCAGTTTTTCTATGCTGTACAGATTTTGGATAACTCTTAAATTTGAATATTCTTCCCTACAAAAGGATAGGGGAAATCCTGCTCTATGTATTTAAAATTCATGTAGTCCATAACCTTGCTAAAGAAGCCATGATTGTGGAATGAATCTTCAAATTTTATGTTAGCTTTATATTTCTACATATATAGCCTTTATATTTCTACTTATATAGCCTTGATTCATAGCCCTGTTCAGGAGTTATGTACATATATAATGATGGTTCTAGGAGGAATTAGAGCTAGATATATCTATAGAAGATAGATATAGATATATAGATATAGATATAGATATAGATATAGATATAGATATATAAAAAAGTTTATGCTTTTCTGAATTGCTAATAACAAATTATTTAGTAGTACCATCTTCATATGTGGAAGTCATATACTATTATTTGCCATTACTCTATGAAATGAAATCCATCTGTGTTCAATTCGGGACAATGAGACAAACTACAAACTGGGCGAATATCCATTTTACAAATATAAATGAAAAAGGATTGGTATCTTCACGTATAGAATTTCTAAAGAGTGGGAGAAGAAAATAACAAAATGGAAAAATGGGTAAATGACATGACAAGACATATTACAGGAAAAGAAACACAAATGGCCAATAAAGATGAAGTAATGATTCACTTTAGTGGAAAACAGGAAAATGATAATTAGAAATGCAATGAGATACTTAATCCACAGAAGAACAAGAGTTAAGATAATTCTGGCTTTGGTAAAGGAGTGTATATGTTGGTAGTGGTGAATTTTATAACCACATTGGAAAACAACTTGACATTCTCTTAATGTAATCATGCCCATTTCCTATAATCCAGCCATCTACACCTACTGTGTAACCCAGAGAAACACCGTAAATGCCATGTGCACTAGAAGATGCCTGCATGAGTTTTCAGTATAGCATTGTAAAAATAAAAGCTAGGAACAAACACTAGAGAATGGGTATTTTAATATAGTTGTACAATGAAATACTTTATAGCAATAAAAGTGAATGAATTACAACTATATGCAAAAAAAGGATACATTTTAGAAACAAAACATTCAGCAAATTAAAGGAAGTAGCAGGAAATGATATACAGGATGATACCATTTTATTGCACTCATTTTATAAGACTAAATCAAATACTGCTTGGTGATAAATTTAGGAATACATGAAAAAAATAGGGTTTGTTTAGAAAACACATGGAAATGATAAGAACTAATTATAAGATAAGAGTTTTGCCTGTGGAGTGTGAAATAGGGGGAGAATCATACAGTATTAATAATACTTCACTGACATTGTAATATTGAGTTTTGAGTGGTTTTAATTTCATTATCTTTTAAAACTATTTTCTATAATTATAAGAAATGCTAGAAAATAGAAAAATAATTATGAGTTGATATGAAGTATTATTTAAAACTGATGTAACTACTGCCCATAAACACAAACTATGTACAGTTGATAAAAATATTTGACGTCTGAATAATTTTAAAATAGGTAAGTCAAAAATTCTGTATATCATGAATATTCATAGGTCAGTATGTGTGTGTGTGTGTGTGTGTGTGTGTGTGTGTGTACGCGCATGTGTGTATGTGTGTGTGTGATTTTCCCCTTAAATCCATGAATATGTTTATGACAGTTACCACATATTTCATGAAAAAAATGGGTGCAGTCTGTTCTTTGCGTTCATAATGTGACCCGAAATAAAACTGAAATGAATCATCTGAGATGACCTCAGACGAATATGTTTACACTCTGTGATAAACTAGTCACCATGAATTTAAGTCATATAAAACCCATATGTGGTAGGTTGAATAATGGCCATAAGTTCACATGTGCCCTTTTACAATTGACTTGACTGTTCTTCAATCAAGAGATGGAGTCTATTTCTCCACCTTTGAACATTGGCTAGACGGGTCCAAAGCTGTGACCAATGGAATGTGGCAAAGTGACTTTTTTTGAGTTCCAGAGCCTTGGCTTCAAAAGGTCTTGCAATTTCACGTTCCTGAAATTGCCATGTAAGGACCTGGTCTGGCCCACTGGAGACTGCAAGGTTGTGTGGAAGGAAAATAAAGGTGCTATTGCCAGCCCAAACTGAGTGTCTTCAGGTGACCCATGTGACTGTCCAATCCAGCTGCCTCCTCCCCTAAACATATAGCCCAATAAGTGAGCCCAGGATAAAGAAACAGTGGAGTTCACATATATTGGTGAGAAATAATAAATAAGCCATTAATTTTGTGTTGGTTGGTTATGCACCAAAGATAAACACCAAGGAAAGCTGAATTTTACCAAAAACAGAAAGAAGAATCCATGACTTGGATTCTAAACCTTCCTTCACTTTCTGATTCAAGTATTCTGACCAAATATTTAGGTAGCAAGGGGCATCTGATTATACATGCTTTGTCATCTGAAGTCAAAACATATTTAATTCAGCATTCTATGTAAGGTTAAAATTCCAGCAATTTGCTCTCCTCCATTTTGGTGAGTAACAGCTACGTAGCAGGTGCTACCAGTGTTTCTTTAACATTTACTGAATAAATAATAAATGTTGAAAAGTCTTACTCTTGTTGCTGGCTGAGTATTGGCTTCCAATTCTATACAGAAAATGCCTCAGGTGGCAAACAGTCAAACTTGGTTAATGTTTTTCTTTTTTTTTTTTTTTTTTCAAAATATCTGCCCAGGCAAGATAATAATGTTGAAAAGGTAACTAAAAAGAAGGCATGACAAATTAGATTCCAGAGTTCAACAACAAGGAGGATGTTTCCTAAAGGTCAAGATACATTCTAATGGTGGTACTTGATATGATTTCAGTTCGAACCCCGGAGAAGGTTGCTAAGGATCCGTCCAAAGATATTCTCTTTGGATGCAAGTGGGATTTTCTGCACTCCAAACTGAGTCCCCACCCAAGGTCCCTACGATCTAAAGCATTGCTCCCATCACTTAGCAGGGCCTTTTGGTGCTTTGAAAAGAATGCACACTATTCCCAGCTCCTGAATGGCTCAAGTCTATGTGTCCTCTGACACTGAATGTGTCCCTAAGGTTGATCTCTAGGACCCACAATCAGTGACTATGAGACAAAAGAGTACCTCTCTGTGAGTTTTCAGGTTATTTATTTACCTTAATTTCACTTGTTTGTTTTGACCTTACACTTCAATATGACACTTAATATGACACTTAAAATAAAACAGGAGTTGGGATGGAAACGTGAATATCAGAAGTGATTTTGACAAGAGCATTAAGCCAAATATTGCCATATTTTTGAATAATCACATTTAATGGCATTTTTATCAGGATTTAGTTTTCAGATATGACTTTTGTGAATTAGGCTTATTATTTTTACTAGTATTTTTATTTCAAAAATTTATGACCTTTTAAATTGGGTATGTCAGTGCCCGGGGGGGCTCGATCAGTTTAGCATCTGACTTTGGCTCAGGTCATGATCTCGCAGTTTGTGAGTTCCAGCCCCATGTTGGGCTCTATGCCCATAGCCCAGAGCCTGGAGCCTGCTTCAGATTCTGTGTCTCCTTCTCTCTCTGACCCTCCCCCACTCATGCTGTCTCTCTCTCTCTCTCTCTCTCAAAAATAAATATTAAACAAAATAAAAAATAAATAATAAATTGGGTATTTCTCTTTCTGGGTATTTTTAATTTTATGGTTTTCTATTACTATTGTGAAAAATTTTCCATTTACAAGGAATGTATTTAAATTTTAAAAGATGAGATAATTAAAGAAAAATATTGAGATGAATCAAAGTGACTTGCAGATATATCATTAGTTGTTTGTTTTTCTTTTCTACAGAAGTAGGTTCTTCCCAAGAAGTTCCCAATCCTAACGAAAAAGGTTACACAATCTTTCTCATGACTCTATGAGAAATAAAGTAAGCTGCTGTATATTACAGCCATAATTTTATTTATCCATATATTCTTTTTATTAGCTTGACTTCCCAGATTGAGGAATGAGCCAGCTATGGCAAGTGAGTATGTCTATGAATGCTTCACTTAGGGCCTTGGAGGTTATGGGAAATGGTTTAGATTTTATTCTACATGCATTTAAACCTATTTAGCAGTTTAAATTAAATTTGATCATGGTGTTATACATATAAAATATATTGGAAAGTATCAAGAATAAAGTGATGAATATTTAGGAGTGCACTGTAGTAGACCTGACAAGATAAGCTAGCACTTTCAATTAGGATTGTGACAAGGGGGATGAAGTTGAATTAGTATCTTAGTGTAGAAGCAACAGAAATTGCTGAGTGTATGTGGGTGGCAAAAGAGAGGGTTAAAACAAGAATGACTCCTGGATTTATGAAATGAGTAAAAGTGTCTATGGCACCTATTTATTCAGATGTAAATCTACTGATATGGAAAAAGATATGTAGGAAAAGGCATGAAGAGCTCACTTTTGCACATGCAATTGTATGATGTGCCTATGCCATTCAAGAGAAGATCTTAAATAGGTAATAGAATGTGTGAGTCTACAGATGAGGTTAGAGGTCTGGTCCAGGCATAA
Source organism: Felis catus (assembly GCF_018350175.1). Classification (NCBI taxonomy): domain Eukaryota; kingdom Metazoa; phylum Chordata; class Mammalia; order Carnivora; family Felidae; genus Felis; species Felis catus. Next base: position 108,290,936 of record NC_058369.1, read on the forward strand.
AAATGTGGGAGTCAACACAACATCCATAGTGTCCAAAGAAGTAGAAATGAGTAAGGGTGGATAGAGAAGAAAGCAGGATCCAGGCCCTAAAGAATGCTAACAGTGAGGTGTGCCTGGGTGGTTCAGTCAGTTAAGCATCTGACTCTTGATTTCTGCTCAGGTCATTGTCTTGCAGTTTGCAGGTTCGAGTTCCAGATGGGTTTGAATCCTGTCTCTCTTATATACAGGATCATGGCCTTGGGCAACTTACTTGTCTTCTTAATGTCTCAATTTCCTCATCTGTTAAATGTGACTCAAAGTAGCATTTTCAGTATAAAGTTGTTGTATTTAAGGAAATAATATTTACAAACCACTTAGAATACTAACTGCAGCATTTTATTTTTTTATTTTTTATTTTTTTTTCAACGTTTATTTATTTTTGGGACAGAGAGAGACAGAGCATGAACGGGGGAGGGGCAGAGAGAGAGGGAGACACAGAATTGGAAACAGGCTCCAGGCTCTGAGCCATCAGCCCAGAGCCTTACGTGGGGCTCGAACTCACGGACCGCGAGATCGTGACCTGGCTGAAGTCGGATGCTTAACCGACTGAGCCACCCAGGCGCCCCTAACTGCAGCATTTTAAAACTAAAATTACCTATGATATTTATTGGTAAAAATTTAAATAAATGATGACATAACCAAAAAGCTTATATATGGATGTAGTTTGAAGCTTTCTGATTATTTTAGTAATAAATCTATAAACAAAAAATCAGCAACTAAACTCCTAGTTCTATTCCTTTCTTGCTAAGCTAGGCAGATGACATGATTATCTATGGAGAAAATTGGAAAGGATCAACAAAACACTCTTAGAACTAGTAAGTGATTAGGGCAAGTTTACAGTATACAGCATTAATATAAAAAGTCTATCATTCTCCTACATACCAGGAATGAATGGAACTTGAAATTTAAAAGTGCAATGCCATTCATATTACAACTAAATAATAATGATAATAATAATAATAATAATAATAATAATAATAATTACTCAGGTAATAAATCTAACAAAATACTGTATGTACAAGATCTGTATGAGGAAAATTATAAAACTGCAAGAATGAAATAAAAAACTAAATAAATGGATAGATACTCCCTATTCATGGATATGAATCTATACTGTCAACATGTTAAGATATCAATATTGTCAAGATGTCAGTTCTTCCAACTAGATTCAACGCAATCAACATCAAAATCCCAGCAAATTATTTTGTGATATCAACATACTTATTCTAGTTTACATGAAGAGGCAGAAGACCCAGAATAGCCAACACAATTTTGAAGGAGAAGGAAAATGCTGGTGGACTGATACTACCTGACTTCAAGCCTTACTGTAAAGCAACGTTGATCAAGGCAGTGTGGTACTGGTGAAGGAAGAGGCAATTATATCAATGGAACAGAATAAACAGCCAGGAAATTGACGCACATACATACAGTCAACTGATCTTTGACAAGGGAGCAGGTACAATGCAGTGGAGCAGTCTTTTCAACAAATGGTGCTGAAAGAAATGGACACACACACACACACACACATGAATCTAGACAGACATTACACACTTCATTAAAAAAATACTCAAAATTTACTAAAAAATCACAGATTTAAATTAAAAAATGCAGAAGTATAAAATTCCTAGAAGATAATATAGGAGAAAACATAGATGATCTTGGGGATAGTGGAGCATTTTTGTACCTAACACCGAAGACACAATCCAAAGAAATAATTTATAAGCTGAATTTTTTAAATTAAAAACTTCCACTATGCAAAAGATGGTGTCAAAAGAATGACAAGACAAGCCACAGACTAACAGAAGAGTTTCCTAAAAACACATATGAGGGACTATTATCCATAATATACAAAGAACTCTTAAAACTCAACAATAAGAAACCTACCCAATTTTTTAAAATGGGCCAAAGATCTTAACAGACACCTCACCAAAGAGCATATGCAAATGGAAAATAATCCTAGGAAAAGATTCTCCACATCATCTGTCAACAGGGAAATGCAAATGAAAACAATGATGTATCACTACACACCTATTAGAACGGCCAAAATCTGGAACACTGCCAACACCAAATGCTGGTGAGGATAGGAAGCAAAAGGAAATCTCATTCAGGGATGCAAAAGGGTATGGCCATTTTGGAAGACGGTTTGAGGATTTCTTACAAAACTAAACATACTCTTATCATATGATCCTGCAATTGTGTTCCTTCATATTTGCCCAGATGAACTGAAAATTTATGACTACACAAAAACCTGTATGGGAGTGTTTATAGCATTGCTATTCATAATTGCCAAAAGCAACCAAAATTTCCTTACATAGGTTAATGAATAAACTGTGGTATACACAAAAAAATGGAAAATTGTTCAGCACAGAAAACAAAACAAAAGGGCTGTGCATCCATAAAAAGACATGGAGAAAGCTTAAATGCATACTACTAAGTAAAAGAAGACAATCTGAAAATATTTCATACTATCTGATTCCAACTATATGATTTTCTGAAAAGGCAGAACTATGAGCACAGTAAAAAGATGAGTGGATGTTAGGGACTAAGGAGCACACAGATAACAAGCAGAGCACAGAGGAGTTTTAGGACAGTGGAAATTCCCGGTATGATACCATAATAATAGATATCTGTTACTATACATGTGTCCACACCACAAATTTTCAACACCAGTAGAAAACCATAAGGTAAATTATGGACTTTGGGTGACTATGATGTGTCAACCTAGGTTCATTGATTATAACAAATGCACCACTCTGGTAGAGGATGTTGGTAATGGAAGAGGCTATCCATGTGCAGGGGCAGGAGGAATATGGGAAATCTCTTTCTTCCCCTCAGTTTTGCTGGAAAACTTCAATTGCTCTAAAAAAACAGTTTTAATTTTTAAAAACTCATGGCTCATGGTTTCATGACATCAGTTCCGTTACTTTACAGTGACACCTCAAATAAATAGAAGCCCCTGGACTCTGACAGCACAGCTGGGGGAAGCATCTCTCCCATCCAAGGTGTGCTGCTCCCTGTCACTGCCAACAGCATTCAAGTGTCTTTAACTGAAGCTTTGACTTCTCTCTGGTTGTCCAGACCTATCTCTTACATATTTTTTTTCTCAGTTTCTATTACAAAGCTCTGAACAGGTAATCTTGGCTTAAAGAACGAAAAGACTTCACGATATAGGATTAAAAATAATATACGTTCACGAAGGAATGTAGTATCACAAAGAAAAAAAAATCAAGTCACAACACATAAACATAACCAGTAATAAATGGTGGGTGTATTTTCTTACCATCTACTGTCTCTTCTTTGAATTGTGTGTTTGTGCAGAACAGATTAATAACCCTACCAGCAAGAAGATAACTATGAAATCAATAAACATAATCCTATCAAATAAAACTGAACCCGGTGATCTATCCCCATTTCCGGCTTTTCCTACCAGATTCTTCCCATGTCAGTTCATGGGTAACTCCATTCTTTTATTTCCTCACACTAAAACCACTGGAGTCTTTCGTTTTTTGTTGTTGTTGTTTTCCCATTCTTCTCATTTGACCTGTCAGCAAAACTTACCTTTTCTACTTTAAAATTCCTTCCTGAATCTGACCACTTCTCACCTTCTTTGGGATGCCAGCTTCTCTCACTTGCATGTTTACAATAGCATCCTAACTGCTATCCTTAGTCCTCTTGCTACCCCCTTTCATTTGCCTTCAACTGAGCCATCAAAGTGATCTTAAAATGTAAGTCAGCTGATACACTTCCTGTGCTCAAACTCTCTGGGTGGAATCATTTCAGCTGGAGTAAAATGGATAATAACAAGACCAAAAGGAGCTATGTGGTCTGACCTCTGCTACTGCTCTGACCACATTTTCTACCACTTTCCTTCTTGCTTATTCAATTCCAAACATGTGCAGTATTCTAAGAACATGCTAGGTACATCCCGCCTCAGCATCTTTGCACTTGATGTTGCCTTTATCTGCTCTTCCCCAGGAATCCACATGGCTTTTGCCCTCATATCAGGTCTTAACTGAAATGCCACCAGCCTTTGCTAGGTACCATGTTTTAGAAAAAATTTTGCCTTCTCCATCTCTGATTTTTCACCATAGTACTTAGCATTATCTAATAAACCATATACATGAATATAAATATATGTGTATTTGTATATAAATGTTTGTCTGAGTTACTGTCTGCACCCTCCTCAACTATCGCAGACAGAAACTAGGGAGGCCCATAGTCCCTACCCTGGCTGTATATGACCTGTCAGCCTGTACAATCCCCTCCCCTGGAGTGTACGAGAAGCCTGTGACTTGCTTCTAGTCAACAGAATATGGCATAGATGAAGACATAGCAGATGTAATTAAGGTCCTAAATCAGTTGTTTTTCATTTGATAAAACATAAGATCATCCTGGAGGAGCCTAGGTTGATCAGCTGAAAGCTCTTAAAAGAGGGGTTGAGCTCTTCCTGAAACAAGTTCCTCCTTGCTGGCTTATGAAGTGCACAGCCATGTTGAGGAAGCCCATGTGGCATGGACGTACAGGCAGCCTCTGGGACCTGAGGGCAGTCTCCAGTCAAAAGCCAGCAAAAAGCTGGTGCCCTAAGTCATACAGCTGCAAGGAAATGAGTTCTGTCAACAACGTGAATGAGTTTGAAAGTGGATTTTTCCGTAGTTGAGCCTCCAGATGAGAACACAATCTGGCCAATACTTACCTTAAATGCAGTCTCTTGAGACGCTGAGCAGAGTTCTGAGCAAAACTACTCCTGACCTCCTGACCCATGGGAACTATTAGATAATAAATGTGTGTTGTTTTAAGCCACTAAATTTGTGGTAATTTGTTACACAGCAATCAAAAATTAATACACTGATTAAAATCTAATCTCCACAAAGACAGGGCTTTTGCTCTGTTTTTACTGGGGCAGGTGTTCAGTAAGTGTTGAATAAATGTTTCTGCCTGCCATTTAAAGCATTAGGCAAGCTGGTTCTATCTTCTGTGGGCATTTTTTTACCTCCTATCAGGATCCACACGTTGGGCTGTTGTTACTAGGCTCCTCTCATCACTTAAACAGTCCATGGTCTCCCCTGCTTCCAGACTTTTCACTGTACTCTCCCTTTAGTCAAGGTACATTCCCTCCATCTTCCTCCCTACTTGTCCAAATTCTACCCAGCTCTTGCACACATCTTCAGCAGATACAAATTGGTTTACCATGCAGCAGTGATGTGTTTCTATTTTAATGATTTAAACTAAAAACTGGAAATTAGATTTTACGTTTTTTCCAAAGTCTTAATTCAAAGTTTGGGGCACCTTGGTGGCTCAGTTGGTTAAGTGTTGGACTTTGGCTCAGGTGATGGTCTCATGGTTCGTGAGTTCGAGCCCTGCATCGAGCTCTGTGATGACAGCTCAGAGTCTGGAGCCTGCTTCAGATTCTGTGTCTCCCTCTCTCTCTGCTCCTGCCCTGCTCTCACTCTGTCTCTCTCTTTCTCTCAAAAATAAAGATTAAAAAAAAATTTAACAAAGTCATTGCACGTTCTTTTGGAATCAACTCAAATTATTTGGCCAATAATAACCAGGTATTCTCAGGTTTATTTTTTTCATTTTTTGTAATGATCTTTTTTTAAAAACATTATTTTAAATTTGTGTGTGTAGTTTGTGTATGAATGCATGTGTATAATACACATGTATACAACTGTTATTGATAAGATTCATTACTTAAATACCAAGTATTATGCTAGATTCTATTGACTCTATTGCCTTTACTCCTTGAATACCAAAACAATCCCCATAGGATGTTTATTCTCCTTTTTGCTGAGGGAGCTAAGCTAAGAGAGCTAAGATGTGGTTGTTCTAGAAAAGTTCCTGAAGGCCGCATAACCATTTGGCAGCGCTGGGAATGACACTTAGGTTATTTGACTTCAAAGCCAATGCTTCTTCTAGTACCTTAACTATCTCCTCAATTAAGTAAGAAGTTATATGAAACAAAATACACATAGGATCAAAATATCTGTAAACAGCATTTGCTATTATCTTATAGACCTATACACTTACTAAAAATAGCTACTCATCTTTGACTTTGTAATCTTCCTTTTAAAGGCTCATCAAGTTTATACATTTTTAAAGCTACTGATGGAAGACAATTAAACAACCACAAATTCACAGACATATATTAGAACAAATTACACTTGGCTACTAGAAAAAAAAATGTGTGCTGTATTTTAGTGAGAAATGTATGAATAAAAGAATGTTTTCTGTCAGATTTCCTGTGAATGAAAAAGTTAAAAAAAAAAGCATATGAGTTGGTGCTCAAAATATTATAACCAACCTAGCTAAAGAAATGTACAAGGATACGGACTAACCACTGCACACACTAAATAAACCACTAAGCATTTGTATAGCAGTTAGTTATGTTTATAAATAGCCACAGCACCCCTCCCTTACTTCATATTCTTGCACATAGAAGCTAAAGAGAATAGTAGGATCATTCTCATTTTAGTTTTTCGATGAACCCCCATACTGTTCTCCAGAGTGTCCGCACCAGTTTTCATTCCCACCAACAGTGCAAGAGGGTTCCCCTTTTTCTTCATCATTGCCAACACCTGTTGTTTCTTGTATTGTTAATTTTAGCCATTCTGACAAGTGTGTGGTGTTATTTCATCATAGTTTTCATTTGTGTTTCCCTGATGATGGGTGAGGTTGAACATTATTCATGTATCTGTTGGCCACCTGGATGTCTTCTTTGGAAAAGTGTCTATTCATGTCTTCTACCCTGTTATCCAGCAATTGCACTATTAGGTATTTACCCAAAGGATACAAAACTACAGATTCTACAGATTCAGAGGTGCATGCACTCCAACGTGTATAGCAGCATTATCAACAATAGCCAAACTATGGAGAGAGCTCAAATGTCCATCGACTGATGAATGGATAAAGAAGATGTGGTATACACATACAATGGAATATTGGTCAGCCAACAAAAAGAATGAAATCTTGCCATTTGCAACAATGCAGGTGGAGAATGTATTATTCTAAGTGAGATAAGTAAGTCAGAGAAAGACAAATATCATTTGATTTCACTCATATGTGGAATTTAAGAAACAAAACAGATGAATATATGGGAAGGGGTGAGGAAGAGAAGAGAGGAAAATAAAGCATAATAGATTCTTAATGATAGAGAACAAACTATGGGTTGATGGAGGGAGGTGGGTGGGAGATGGTCTAGATCCATGATGGGTGTTAAGAAGGGCCTTTAACAACAAGCCCCCCTTGTTGTGACAAGCACTGGATGTTGTATGTAAGTGATAAATTATTCAATTCTACTCCTGAAACCAATAACACACTGTATGTTGGTTAACTAAAATTCAGATTAAAAAAGAAAAAAGCTAAAGGGAGTAAATCTTCCACAAACAGGTCACAGGATCAAATTTAAATTCTACTTTGTACTTCTGCTCAGAATTATAACTACCTAAGCACTGTTTTATAACCTAAGTACAAAATAACATAAGGTCAATTTTCCATTCTGTGTGTGCTTGTGTGTATGTGATTAAAGTTGTAAGTATAGCCAGCAGCGTGTTTGCTTAGTGTAGAAGGATTGTTATCATGCAAATCTATGGCATTTGACTTACTTAATGAAGCAGTATACCAGAAAGCCTCCAACCAGCCTTCTAGATAAATAGAGAAGAGTCACAGGGCTACAAGTTGATGTTGCCAATAAATACAACATTAATTTATAAAAGAAGGGATTAATTGCTTCAATGACACTGATTCTAAAGATAACTTCAAAGAAAAATGATGAGAACAGTGTGTCCCCATAGTATAATCACTGCAAGTCAGTAACCCCTGATTCCTATTGAATGGAGTCACTCAGGCCATTTATTAGGCTTCTAAACTCCTTATGTGGGCAAAGAATAGTTTTACTAATACTATGATAAATGGTAAAAATTCATGTAAAGTTCTAAGAAATGTGAGGAAAACACAAATTTGAAATTCATAATTAAGAATATAAAAACTGGGGTGCCTGGGTGGCTAGGCTGATTAAGCGACCAACTCTTGATTTCGGCTCAGATCATGATTTTACAGTTCAGGAATTCAAGTCCCACATCAGGCTCCCCACTGACCACGCAGAGACTGCTTGGGATTATCTCTCTCCCCTCTCTCTCTGCCCCTGCTGTGCTATCTTTCTCTCTCTCAAAATAAGTGAAATAAACTTAAAAAATTTATTAAGAATGTAAGAGCTGATAACTAGTTTCTTAAAGTTTGAATTTAAATTTGGGGCGCCTGGGTGGCGCAGTCGGTTAAGCGTCCGACTTCAGCCAGGTCACGATCTCGCGGTCCCTGAGTTCCAGCCCCGCGTCGGGCTCTGGGCTGATGGCTCAGAGCCTGGAGCCTGTTTCCGATTCTGTGTCTCCCTCTCTCTGCCCCTCCCCCGTTCATGCTCTGTCTCTCTCTGTCCCAAAAATAAATAAACGTTGAAAAAAAAAATAAAAATTTTGAATTTAAATTAAAAAGTAAAAGAATTGATAACTAGTCTTTTTTTTTTAACTTTAGAAAACGTGGAAGAAAAGGCTGCTTCACAAGTGAAATGCTGATCATAAAATACTTGCCCAGTCTTTACCATATAGTTATTGACCTCCAGTCAGAGAAGACTTATTCAGTGTTAACCATGGAAATTCAATCATTAATAATAAAAATGATGATAATACCTTAATAATAGCAGTACTAATATTTTAAATGATAATTATAGAATAATCATATTAATATGAACAATGATAATAACTAAATTGTATCAAGGACTTGCTATGTGGTACCCTTTGTGTCATTGAATTTATCCACAAACCATAAGAAATAGATAGCATTAGTACACCATTTTAAAGAAATGTTTAATAGGCATATCACAGTCAATGTTTACTCTTGAAGAATAGGCTACATGTGTACCTAGATGGGCAGGAATGGGTTCTGTAAAGAGTAGGTGAATAGACTGAAACATTTTGCCATTATGTCTTCCCTCCCCTTCATTTTACTTTTAAATCACAGATAATTCAGAGGTAAAGTATTGAAACCATTAGTCTTTTCAAAACATTTTTGTAGTCAAATTAGTAAGACCTTTTATTTTGGTCTTCACATTTCTCAAAGTACTTTTGCTTCATTGTAAAAATATCTTTTATCTAAATTCCTTGAGATGAATAAGTATTGCTATCATTACATGGAAGAAAATGTTTTTAGATAATTAAGAGCTACAGTGTCAGACTGTCTGAGTTTGTATCCTGACTTGTTCAGTTCTTAATTATATTAACTCAAACTAGTTTTCAACCTCTCTGTAGCTCAAAATTTTTTCATTATACAAATAATAATAGTAACCAGATCATGAGTCACACTGATATATAGATTAAATGAAGTAATAGGAGTAGGGCATTTAGAACATAGTAAAATCTAGGTGTATGTTAACTCTCATTTGGCAAGTAAACAACCTGAAGAACAGAGTCCAAGGTCAGAGAGTCAGAACTAAAAATTCATAATCATGACTTTTAGATTCCACATTACTGCTCCTCTATATCCACCATGCCAATTGTTGCCAAACTTGACTTTTGGATCCTGAGGTAAACCAAAGAATTATTCCAAGGGATCTTCAATTTCATAAAAGTGATAATAATAATAGGATATAATATATATTAAGCTTGTACTGTATGTTAACCACTATGCCAAATCTCTTATACAGATTTTCATTTAATCAAAATCCTATTAGATAGATATTATTACTTATCCATTTATAGATAAGGAAAGTAAGTCTAAGAATATTTAAGTTGATAAATAACTGTCCAAGGACACAGTAGTAATTTCCTGGGTTAGAAATCAAATTCAGTCAATGTGGCTTAAAAGCTCAAATCTTAACCACTAACTTTTACCTACTGACTTAACATAAATAAATAAATGGACAGCATCTCACCACTAAAATTCATCATATTCAAAAGTTGGACACACCACACTGTCCTCCACTATCCCATCATCAAAGAACCTCAAATGCAGTGTAGTTCTCCAAGCATATATTCCACTTGTTTATACCATGGCTGCCTTAAAGAACCCACATTTTCCATTTGTTTCTGGAGCATTTAAGATAAACTACTACAATATACCCAAGAGTAGATTCACTAAATGGTACCGGTTTCTTTCATACCTATAATTATAATATCTGTCCTCATGCAGAGTGTGAAAATATATACATATTTTTGGCATGTATATTTCCAAATACATTGAATAAGTGTAATTTAAGCTTCATCATTTTGCTTGAAGTTGTATTCTCAAGAAAAGATAAAAGTACATAATACATAAACTTTATTTAGTGCCTATTTAGATGCACAATTTATTCAATTAGATGATATCTAGTATCCTGATACTAAGATTTTATGCTTCATTTTTTAAATTTGCATGACTTTTAAAGTAGAAAATATATTCAGGTGGTGCAGAAATTTTAAAGGTAGTAAAGAATATCAACTTAATGGAAAATCTTCCTCATATTTCTTAATCCTAGTCATATAATTCACCTTCCCACAGGCAACCATACAGTAAGTTCTTATTACCTTTCCATATATATTTACATTATATAAACTTACATATATATATGTTTACATATATATACTTACATATATATATGTTTACATATAAATATATGTATTTATATGTATATTATACATATTATAATATACATATGTATATTACATATACATATAAACTTACATATATATATGTTTACATATATATACTTACATATATATATGTTTACATATATATACTTACATATATATATGTTTACATATATAAACTTACATATATATAAATATATACATATACATATACATGTAAATGTATATGTACATATGTATATATGTACATATATGTATATATGTATATGTATGTATATATATAAACTTATATATAAACTTATATCAACTGTATATATAAACTTATATATATAAACTTTTATAGTATATATAAACTTATATATATGCACGTATATACATATACATACACATACAGATATATATGTATATGTATATATGTATATATAAATTTCCCCTTCCTCATTTTTATATTCATATGCCTTCTGTGGTGGTGCCAAATTGTTTTCCAAAGAGCTTGTTCCAATTTACGGTCATTACTAATTTATAAAACTGCCTGTTTTAGTTTTTCCATCAATACTGGGAGAATATTTGCATTTATGTTTCATGCTTAAACAAGGTTACATATGCTGGGCATGTTAGCAGGCTCATCAGCACCAAAGTTAAACAATATAAACCTTAATTTAAAAGAATAAAGTTATGTGCATTAACTCTTTAGTGATAAGAATAAAGATTTTGTTAACACACATCTAAGATCTGAAACAATAAATATATACCCAAAAGCTTTTGGAAGTTCTTGGAAGAGAAGTTTTAATCATCACAGAAGGTTAAATTATAACTTAAATTTTTCAGTTGTAGAAAAATCTCAGTGACATCAGTGATTTTATTTCTATAGAATCATTATCTTTTGTGGGCAACTGATAAGATGTTTTAATCACCTTAAAAACCTAAGAAGAAAAAATCTCAAATGGCAGGATCTCTGCCAAAAACTTTTTAAAAAATTATTTGTTTCCTTGTTGAAAGCCAACTATGTGACTGAATTTTTCCTCATAAACATCACGCAATATAATTTGTCCAACAAGTCTAGGAGATTAATGATATCAATACATATTTAAACACCAGAAAAATGAAACTCCACAATATTAACTAGCTCCAGGTGACACAATTAATATGGTATGGTAAGTAAATGAATAGGTAAATGTTTCCCATAAGTACTAGTCACAAGATAAATAGACAAAACATTGTTGAATGAAAAGATTAAACATATGATAGCTGTATAATTGTGCTAAGCCACCTAAAAAAATATGTCTTACCTCTAAAGCAAATGACAAAGAAGGAGTGAAAGGCTTCAGATGACCAAATCTACACAACATTAAGAACACCAAGCAACGGAAAGTTTCCAGTATAGCTGCCTTAGGTCTGAAATAAATATCATTGACATGTATTAGCTTTAATATGTTCTTTGTATGTTTACATGTTATAATTCATATGATGAAACACATTTTTTTCTAATTTTCAAGAAATACACGGTATGTTAATGTATTTAAGGAGCATGTGTCTCTGAAGTTGTTTGAAAACAGCCATCACACTAAGAAATAAAATGCATTTTCTTTTTAAAGAAAATCAGTTCCTAATCAATCTATTGCTTAGCTTGAGCACTGATGAGTTAGGATGAAGCATACACTCAATTAATAAATAAAATATCAAAGAACTAAATTTCTAGGATCCAAAGTAAATGAGACTCCTGCCACTCACTAAATACTTTTATACTTCATTCATTTCATTTCATTTTTATTTTTTTTAAATAATGTTGATTATTTATTATTGAGAGAGAGAGAGAGAGACTGCACAAGCAGGAGAGGGTTAGAGAGAGAGGGAGACACAGAATCTGAAGCAGGCTCCAGGCTCTGAGCTGTCATCACAGAGCCCAACGTGGGGCTCGAACTCACGGACCGCGAGATCATGACCTGAGCCGATGCTTAACCGACTGAGCCACCCAGGCGCCCCATACTTCATTCATTTTATTTATTTATTTATTTATTTATTTATTTATTTATTTATTTATTTATTTATTTATTTTTATTTTTTTACTTCATTCATTTTAAAAATGACTTGCAGGGGTGCTTAGGTGGCTCAGTGGGTTAGGCTTCCAACTCTTGGTTTTGGTTCATGTCATGATCTCACGATTTGTGAGATGGAGCCACATGTCGTCCTCTGACCTGACAGCATGGAGCCTGCTTGGGATTCTTTCCCTCTCTCTCTGTTCCTCCGCCCACCCCCCTCTCTCTCTCAAAATAAAAAATATTTTAAAAAAGAGAAAAAAATGACTTGTAAGGAAGACTTTAACTCTTCTAAAATAATGAACTGTCAATTTCTGAAATATTGGGAAAACGGATAATGTATGATTATGCCTAATATGATACGTAGCACAATTATAGTCCTTTGTTATCTATTTTGTGATGTTCATTTTTTGTATGCATGGTATTCTTAAAATTCAAACTCTAAAATAAGTGAACTAAGCATGTTTATGTATTTGAAACAGCATCAAATATCAAGCACAGGTAAGTGTTTACAAATTATCTTGTAATGATTGGAATGAACAGCTTTTTTTATTAGCATAAAATAAGCTTCTTATGATATTCATTTGTTGGATAAATATTTTTGTAACAGGTAAATAGTATTGTTATGACAAGTGAATTTTTTGACTAAAATATTCTTGAATTAATCTCATAATACAGACATATTGTTTAGTTAATTTAGATTATAATGGTATAAAGAAAAAAGTGAAGAAAATATAAAGTAGTATATTTATTTAACTTAAATATTTCTTCTGCATCTATTTTTAATTTTTTTAATGTTTATTTATTTTTGAGAAAGAGAGAGAGAGAGGGAGAGAGAGTGTGAGCAGAGAGGGAGAGAGAGGGGCAGAGAGAGAGGGAGACACAGAATCCAAAGCAGGCTCCAGGCTATGAGGTGTCAGCACAGAGCCCAATGTGGGTCTCAAACTCATGAACCATGAGATCATGACATGAGCCAAAGTTGGACACTTAACTTACTGAGCCACCCAGGCACCTCTGTTCTGCATCTATTAATTATGACTGTTTCTGTAAAACTGAATACAAATTTTTATACAAAAGAAGAGAACATTTTTTCAAGTATTTTAAACTCAGTTAAAACAGTGTAACAATTTTTGATTTGTTTGTATTCAAGTAATGTGACTTATCTTTTTGTGAATAAGATATAAAATCAAATTAAAATTTTTCTCCTTGTAAAATAATGCTATATAATTGGTATAAGCTATTTTTTAAAATTGGTATCTGGGTAGGTTCCAAGGGAAAGAAAAGGAAATTTCTATTTTATCTTATTTACTTTTTTAAGCTTCATTTATTTACTTCGAGAAAGAAAGAGAGAAGGTACAAGCAGGGGAGGGATAGAGAGAAAGAGAGAGAGAATCCCAAGCAGGCTCTGCACTGCCAGTGCAGATCCTGACTGGGGGCTGGTCCCACAACCATGAGATCATGACCTGACTGAAATCAAGAGTTGGATGTTCAACCGACTGAGCCACCAAGGTAGTCTATAAAATTTCTATTGTAAAACACAATTAATTTCTATTAATTATATTATATTCTTTGCTTTTTAATCTTTTATATTGTGAGAAGAAATCTACATATAAAGAAATATATAACACAGAAATGTGCAGTTTCATAATTTTTAACAAATCAAGAACCTTGTAACCACCACTCAATATCAGCACCCCCAAAGAGAACTCTTACCTCCTCAATACTTCTACCTTCCCTCTATCTCAGAAAGAATCAGTACCCTTTTATGATAATCATATTCTCTTTGCTCTGTTTTAAATTTATATTTTTACCACATTAGCATAAATTTTTAAAAATTCCTGTATAGGTGTTTCTTTTTACTTTTAATAAATGGGATTGTATTGTATGCACTGTATCTAGCATCTTTCACTTAGTGTTAATGAGATGCATCTTTGACATTGCATGTAGCAGCAGGTCATGCTTTTCACTCTTGTATACTGTTCATTGTGTGAATATACTGATATTCATGCATCAATCTGCCTTGTAAAGGACATCAGGACTGTCGGCTACACTTGTTTATTATGAAAAATGATGTCTGAACATTCTTTTCCGTGCCTTTAGACTTCCAGGTAAAATTGTTTATATGTTGAAATTTAGTAAAATCTTCAGTATTTCAAGTTAGTTATCACAATATAAACTCTCCCCTCAGTGTGTGAGCCCTTCATCAGTAGGGATTGTCTATACTTTTAATGATAGTCATGTGGGATAAAAGGTGTTTTCTACTCATAAAATTTGCAAACAGCAACTCTGATTTGAAGATTTTATTTTTTACTATATTAATGAGGGTTAATTATTGAAGAACTGACTTTCTTAATGTTATTATAGTCTAAGTAATAGGGATTTGTGTGTACCATTTAACATTTTTACCTACTTTAAGGTTATAGAGATACATTACTATGCTATTTTCTGGAATATTGGTTTTCCATTCACTTGTAAATCTACAATCCCCTGGCCCCAGGATTAACTTTTTATGGTGTGAAATATTTGTCAAGTTTATTTTTCTTATTCCTATGTGGAAATCCAATGTTTTCAAGACCATTTATTGAAAAGACAGCCTTTTCCCATAGCTCTGCAGGGACACCTTTGTCACAAATCAAGTATGTATGTATATATATATATAGATATTTCCTAGGTTCTCTGTTTTAATCTTTGTGCCAATAAAGCATGTCTAATTACTGTAGCTTTATAATAAATCTTGATAGCCAGTAGTGCAACTATTGCCATTTTGTTAAATCTCAAGACTGTGTTGACTATTACAGGTCCTTTTCATTCCCATATACGTATGTCTTAGAAATGCCTACCCAATTCCAGAAAAAGCCTTTTTACAATTTTAATTCCAACTGTATTAAATATGTAAGTCAATTTGGTGAGAATTGTAATGTTTATAATACTGAGCATTGCAATCTTTGAATATAGTTATCTCTCCATTTATTTAGTTTAATTATTTTTCATAATATTTCAATAATTTGACAATGTTCTAGAGATATTTTACTCATTTTTTAAGTTTTTATTTTAATTTCAGTTAGTTAACGTGCAGTGTTATATTAGTTTCATGGGTACCAAAGAGTGATTCAACACTTCCATACATCACCCAGTGCTCATCACAAGTGCACTCTTTAACCTGCATCACCTATTTCACCCATCCCCACTTTCCACTCCTCTCAGGAAACCATCAGTTTGTTCTCTATAGTTAAGAGTCTGTTTCTTGGTTTGTCTCTCTCCCTCTTTCTTTTCTTCCCTTTGCTCATTTGTTTTGTTTCTTAAATTCCACATGAGTGAAATCATATGGTATTTGTCTTTCTCTGACTGACTTATTTCTCTTGGCATTATATTCTCTAGCTCCATCTATGTCACTGCAAATAGTAAGATTTCACTCTTTTTTGTGGCTAAATAATATTCCATTATATGCATATAAAATATATCATTATATATCATCATATGGAATATGTATTATTACATATATAATATATGTCATTACATATATGTAATATATATCATCTCTTCTTTACCCATTCATCAATTGATAGATTGCTTTGATCCATTTTGAATTTATTTGGTGTATGGTGTATGTTTCATTCTTTTGCGTGCGGCTGACCAGTTTTTCCAACACCATCTATAGAAGAGATGAGTTTTTCCCAATGAATATTCTTTCCTGCTTTGTTGAAGATCAATTGACCATATAATTATAGGTTTATTTTTGGGTTTCCTATTCTGTTCTATTGATCTATGTGTCTATTTTTGTGCCAGTACCATACTGCTTTGATCACTACAGCTTTGTAATATAACTTGAAGTCCAGAACTGTGATGCCTCTAGCTTTGTTTTTCAAAATTGTTTTGGTTACTCAAGGCCTTTTGTGGTTCCACAAAAATTTTAGAATTGTTTGTTCTAGTTCTATAAAAAAAGAGTTACTGGTATTTTTATAGGGATCTCAATGAATGTGTAGATTGCTTTAGGTAATATAGACATTTTAATAATATTTGTTCTTCCAAAGCATGAACCTGAAATATCTTTCCATTTCCTTGTGTCATCTTCAATTTATTTCATCAGCATACAGTTTTCAGAATACAGGTCTGTGTCACCTCTTCGATTAGGTTTATTACTAGGTACCTTATTATTGTTGCTGTAATTATAAACGGGAATGTTTTCTTAATTTCTCTCTCTGCTGCTTCATTATTGGTGTATAAAAATGCAACCGATTTCTATACATAGATTTTGTATTCTGTGACTTTACTGAATTTATCAGTTCTAGCAGTTTTTTTGTTGGAGTCTTTCAGGTTTTCTATATGGAGTATTAGGTCATCTGCAAATACTGAAAGTTTTACTTCTTTGTTACTAATGTGGGTGCATTTTATACCTTTTTGTGTCTGATTGCTATGGACTTCCAGTACTATATTGAATACAAGTGGTGAGAGTGAACATCCTTGTCTTGTTCCCGACCTTAGAAGGAAAGCTCCTAGTTTTTCCCCATTGAAGATTATATGAGCTGCAGGTCTTTTGTAGGTTGCCTTAATGATGATGAAGTATGTTCCCTCTATTTTTATCACTTTATGACACTTTTTTTAAAGTCTATTTCTTTATTTTGAGAGAGAGAGAGAGAGAGAACGTATGCAGGAGGGACAAAGAGAGAGGGAGAGAGAGAGAATCCCAAGCAAGCTCTGCACTGTCAGCATGAACCATGAGATCATGCTCTGAGCTGAAACCAAGAGTCAGACACTTAACCAACTGAGCCACCCAGGCACCTGTGAGGGTTTTTATCATGAATGGATGCTGTACTTTGTCAAATGCTTTTTCTGAATTTATTGAAATGATCATATGGTTCTTATCCTTTCTCTTACTGAGATGATATGTCATGTTGATTGATTTGTGAATACTAAACCACCCTTGCAATCCAGGAACAAATCTCAGTTCATCGTGGTGAACATTTTTTTAATGTATTGTTGGATTCTGTTTCCAGTATTTTCTTGAATATTTTTGAATCTTTATTCACCAGAGATATTGGCCTGTAGTTCTCTTTTTTGGTGGAGTCTTTATCTGGTTTTGGTATCAAAATACTATTGGCCTCATAGAATGAATTGGAAGCTTTCCTTCCTCTTCCTTTTTTTTTTTTTTTTTTTTTTGGAATAGTTTGAAAAGAATAGGGATTAGTTCTCTAAATGCTTGGTAGAATTCCCTGGGAAGCTTAGACCTGAACTTTTGTTTGTTGGAATTTTTTTTTATTATTGATTTGATTTCTTTGCTGGTTATTAGTTTGTTCAAATTTTCTGTTTCTTCCTCATTCAGTTTCAGGAAGTTATATGTTTCTAGGAATTTATTTACTTCCTTTTGGTTGGTCAATTTGTTGGCATATACTTTTTCATAATATTCTTTCATAATTGTTTGTATTTCTGTGGTATTGGTTGTTATTTCTCCTCTCCCATTTGTGATTTTATTTGAGTCCTTTCTTTTTTCTTGATAAATCTGGCTAGAGGTTTATCAATTTTATTGGTTTTTCAAAGAACCAGCACCTGGCTTCAATGATCTGTTCTATTGATTTTAAGTTTCTGTATCATTTATTTTAACCCTAATCTTTATTATTTTCTTCCTTCTGCTGGTTTTAGGTTTGTTTATAGTTGTTTTCCTAACTCCTTCAGGTACAAGGTTAAGTTGTTTAGTTAAGATTTTTCTTGCTTCCTTAGGTAAACCTGTATTGCTGTAATTTCCCTCTAAGAACTACTTTTGCTGCATCCCAAAGGTTTTGAACCATTGTGTTTTGATATTTATTTCTTTCCATTCACTTTTTTCATTCCTTTGCTATTTATTTTTTTTAATTTTTTTAATTTTATTTTTTAAATTTACATCCAAGTTAGTTAGCATATAGTGCAACAATGATTTCAGGAGTAGATTCCTTAATGCCCCTTACCCATTTAGCCCATTCCCCCTCCCCCAACCCCTCCAGTAACCCTCTGTTTGTTCTCCCTATTTAAAAGTCTCTTATGTTTTGTCCCCCTCCCTGTTTTTATGTTATTTTTGCTTTCCTTCCCTTATGTTAATCTGTTCTGTGTCTTAAAGTCCTCATATGAGTGAAGTCATATGATATTTGTCTTTCTCTGACTAATTTCGCTTAGCACAATACCTCTTGTTCCATCCACGTAGTTGCAAAAGGCAAGATTTCATTCTTTTTGATTGCCGAGTAAAACTCCATTGTGTGTGTGTGTGTGTGTGTGTGTGTGTGTGTGTGTGTATCTATCTATCTATCTATCTATCTATCTATCTATCTATCTATCTATCCCATCTTCTTTATCCATTCATCCATCAATGGACACTTGGGCTCTTTCCATACTTTGGCTATTGTTGATAGTGCTGCTATAAACACTGGGGTGCATGTGTCTCTTTGAAACAGCATACCTGTATCCCTTGGATAAATACCTAGCAGTGCAATTGCTGGGTCATAGGGTAATTCTATTTTTAATTTTTTGAGGAACCTCCATAGTGTTTTCCAGAGTGGCTGCACCAGCTTACCTTCCCACCAGCAATGCAATATTCTCTTTCTCAGCATCCTCGCCAACACCTGTTTTTGCCTGAGTTGTTAATGTTAGCCATTCTGACATGTGTGAGGTGGTATCTCATTGTGGTTTTGATTTGTATTTCCCTGATGATGAGTGATGTTGAGCATTTCTTCATGTGTCAGTTGGCCATCTGGATGTCTTCTTTGGAGAAGTGTCTATTCATCTCTTTTGCCCATGTCTTCAACTGGATTGTTTTTTGGGTGTGGAGTTTGATATGTTCCTTATAGATTTTGGATACTAACCCTTCATCTGATATGTCGTTTGCCAATATCTTCTCCCATTCTGTCGATTGCCTTTTAGTTTTGTTGATTGTTTCCTTCACTGTGCAGAAGCTTTTTATTTTAATGAGGTCCCAGTAGTTCATTTTTGCTTTTGTTTCCCTTGCCTCTAGAGACGTGTTGAGTAAGAAGTTGCTGTGGCCAAGATCAAAGAGGTTTTTGACTGCTTTCTCCTTGAGAATTTTGATGGCTTCCTGTCTTACATTGAGGTCTTTCATCCATTTTGAGTTTATTTTCGTGTATGATGTAAGAAAGTGGTTCAGGTTCATGCTTCTGCATGTCGCTGTCCAGTTTTCCCAGCACCACTTGCTGAAGAGACTGTCTTTATTCCATTGGATATTCATTCCTTCTTTGTCAAAGATTAGTTGGCTATACATTTGTGGGTCCATTTCTGGGTTCTCTATTCTGTTCCAATGATCTGAGTGTCTGTTTTTGTGCCATCTATGCACTTTTTGATTTCTTCTTTTATTTCTTTACCTATTCATTGTTTATAGCATATTATTTCACCTCCATGTATTTGTGTTTTTTGCAGATTTTTTCTTATGGTTGACTTCTAGTTCCATACCATTGTGGTCAGAATGGGTACATAGTATGACTTCAATTTTTTTCAATTTATTGTTGCTTGTTTTGTAGCCTAATATATGATCTATTCTGGAAAGTGCTCCATTTGCACTTGAAACGAATGTGTATTCTGTTCTTTTAAGATGGAATGTTCTGAATACATTTGTAAAATCTATCTGTTCCAGTGTGTCATTCAAAGCCATTGTTTCCTTGTTGATTTTCCATTTATATGATCTATTGATGTAAATGGGGTATTAACATCCCCTACTATTATTGTATTATTAGCAACTAGTTCCTTTATTATTTTTTGTATTTTTTTAAAAAGCTTATTTATTTAGAGAGAGAGAGAGAGAGAGAGAGAGAGAGAGAGAGAGAGAGAAAGAGAGCGCATGGGTGGAGGAGGGGAGAGAGAGAGGGAAAGGGAAAGAATCCCAAGCAGGCTCTGCATTGTCTGCACAGGATCCAATGCGGGGCTCAACCCCATAAACTGTGAGATCATGACTGAGCCAAAGTCAAAAGTCAGATGCTTAAACAACTGAACCACCCAGGCACCCTTGTTTTATGTATTTGAATGTTCTCCTGTTGGGTCCATAAATATTTACATTTGTTACATCTTATTGTTCAATTGTCCTCTTTATTGTCTCCTTTATTATTATATGCTGCCCTTCTTTGTTTCCTGTTACAGTCTTGATTTAAAGTCTCTTTTCTTGGAGTGCATGTGTGGCTCAGCTGGTTAAGTGTTTGACTCTTGGTTTCAGCACAGGTCATGATCCCAGGGTCATGGGATCAAGCCCCATATCAGACTCCAGACTGAGTGTGGATCCTGCTTAAGATTCTCTCTCTCTCCCTGTGTTCCTCTCCCCAATGCATACTCTCTCTAAAACAAAACAAAACAAAACAAAAAACTATACTATTGGTATTAGCTTATTGCTACCTCTCATAAGTATATGCAACCAATAGAATTATAATCTTTAAAATGTGAGACCCTGATTCTTCGGAGCTGGGTTAATTATTTCAGAGGGAACTGTGACCTATTTTTCCATTTTATTAGTTCATGGCTCTTTAGGTACTTTACTTCTAGTCTAGAAAAGTAGGGATAGAGAGCCCCCCAAAAATAAATTATAAACACAAGTGTTTATAGGGGCATGTTCTAAACCATCCCATTAACCAGTATGTTCATTTTGATCTTGATGATTTGGTGATTGATAAAACTCCAGAATCTGCTGTTACTCCAGAACACCAATTAAGCATTCCTTGGGAAAGTAACATAATATTTAATATAAATTAAGCTTGTGTTTCCTGGACTTTCATTTTTACAATTTCCTGAAAGTAATGGTATTGGTTCCCTACTTAAACAATTACACTACAACAAAGATAAGATCTCAAGAATGACTGAGTTTTTTGTTTTGTTTTGTTTTGTTTTGTTTTGCATTTTTTCACCAAGTTACAGTATATGTAAACTGTAGAATACGTGAATTTGGGAGTCACATTGTTTGGGGTTCTACTGTGTTCTATCTCTTACTATCTGTCTGTCTGACTTTCTTAGCCTGTAAAATGGGCTTTATAGTAATTCTTATCTCAGGGCATTGTTGTAAGAATTAATAACATATTCCATGGCACATATTAAGTGCATAAATATAGGCATCAGTATTAATATTAATATTTGATAAATACTAAGTAATAATGAATAGGTATTTTTCTACATACTTCCTACCATAAATGCATTGTGCAAGTGAATGCATTTTCTCACTAGGACATACACTTTAAGTACATAGCACACACATTCTGGCATATATGTGAACTGTTCAATGACAAAGTAAAAGTACCCAATATGTTTCATGTTTTATTAATTACTCAGAGTTATGGTCTATGTTTTGCCAAATTACTCATTACACTTATAAGTTTTCTTTAATAACCTTAAAAAACCTAAATCTCATTTAAAAGGCTTAGATTGTAAATGCATTCTTGATTTTAAAAATTGGATAAACTACACTGTTTAACAACATACTGTGAAATTATAGTTTCAACTTTATTTTTTAATAACAAATGTTTGATGACTATTGAAGTTTCACATATATTTTTAAGGCAACATTATAAACTACACAAAAGGAAAGAATCTCACTTCTTACCTTTGATCCAGAAGAAATCCAATGGAGGTCAATGTCAGAATAATGAAGCAAACCCTCAGAAGGAGGGTAACTTGTGATAGTGCCTGTCAAGCAAATACAGAGACCAAAGATTCTTTAGGAGAGTTATCAAAAAGAACATTAGAACTTAAAGCTGTCAAGAAAACCAGCCTCAAATTTTATTTTATATTACACCATTTGTCACTGGCATTTTTCAAAAAGGCTAATTATGCAGCAGACATTTTGGTTTCCTTAATGTCATTTAATTATCTTGCTGAACGCTTGGGAGAATCAAGTGGACACTTCCACAGAGCTATTTTGTTTAAAATATTCTTTCTAAAAATTCTCCTTTAAAGTTATGACTGTCATAATTCTTTGAAACACCTGTGCCCCACATATGGAGAAATCACTTACATTTTTATGAATAAATAGCAAAGTACAATAGTTATTTTTATTATCACAAATTCTTTGTGGTTTCAAACCCAACACTGTTTTTAATACAGAAAATATTTAAAGCAGAACGTGTTTATGCATGCCAACACATAAATAAAACATATTGCACAAATATATATTCATATTTGATGAAATCTACAGATTTCTTATGTACATGCCAAGGGTTATCTTTTCAATTATTGTAATAAAACATTTTAATCATAATTATAAATGAATTATGCATTTTGTTTACATGTCAAAATTTAATAATAATGTTTATTGAGCATCTACTATTTTATAGCTTCTATGTTATATGTTTCATATATTTCAATTCTTTTCTTTAGTCCCAACAACCTTACAGATAAGGTATCATTATATCTGCTTCATATATGAATAAGGTAACTTTTCCATCATCACATAGAAATAAATGACACCTCTGAAATTCAAAATACATTTCCCTGACCTCAAAGTATGACAATGGTGGAATAAATATGAGCAACAAACCTAAACAGTCAGGGCAGAGAGGTTGCAGAGCTAATATTTAGGGTCAGATAAATACTGTTTTCATGTGAGAGTGGATCTGTAAAAGCAAGAAGTTGGATGCACACCCCTTGAATGATTCCCCTACTCACTGATGGTGTTTATGTTGTATCTTAATGAGAACACCAGAAGTGTGACACAGCAAAGTGGCTAATAGAGTTATCAAAACATGCAAACACTCTTTCTCTGCTTTTTCATGAAATACCAAGAGGTAATTTCAACTCATTTATTAATACATATCCCTACAAAAACTGCATCTGTCCACAGTTTTAAACAGTAAGCAAAAGCCATCAATCACAAACACTGTTCCTGTCCAATACCCCCTCTCCACACTGCCTTATACATGAAGCCTGACCTCACAGCCAACTTATAACACCTCTCTATTCAGTATCGTACACTTGGATGGTACCCGGAATTGAAAGGGATTTAAAAGCTTCCAAAGCAATAGTTTTCTAGACGAGTATTGATGAGTAATCAAAAATATGAATAAAAAACATCGATTTGTTTTGGAGTATGGGGACTAGGTAGGTATCAGATATAAGAGGGAAACCTCAGTGGACATCAGAATGTTTTAGTGGAGAGCTATAGAGTGCTATTTGGATATGTGGAATTCAGCAATGACTGCTTTGGGACAATGCAGCAAAAGTGCCAGAAAATTATTTTCAGGGTGGTAGAAGTAACTAGGTCTGTTTAAGTAGATTAATGGCTGTTTAAGGGATATGTTCTAAATGCTCCAAGAGCTTCAATTTCTACTTAGAATAAAACTCAAAAGTCCTTACTCTGGCCCATATATAACATATCCCCTTACCATATTGTCCCCTAGTAATCTCTCTGCCTTTCATATCACAAATTTTGTTCTTCTTTCAACATGGCAAGCATCCTTCCCACTCAAGTCTGTTTTATTTACTGTTGCTTCTATTGGAACAACTTCCCCCAGGGATCCTTAGGATTCATTCCTTCATTTCACTGAGGTACTATTCAAATGGACATCCTTGTCTGTCATATATAAAATAGCACTTTTTCATAATCATCTATAACCTTATTCATTATATTGTTCTCCATACAACACTTTTGTACAATTATACATTTATACACTTATCATTTCTATACAATTGTAGGTTTGTCCATTCTTTTGTTTTTGTTGTCTGTCCCACTCCACTAGAATGTAAGCTCCATTAGAGGTTATGTTTTGTTATTCACTGTTCTATCTCAAGCATCTAGAACATTTCCTGGCACATAGTCAGTACTCAAATATTTTTCTTGAATGACTGACCAAATGAATGAATATTTTATTATATTTTTGTTTTAATGTCCATGCCTTTGATATTAATAATTTCTTAAATTATCAATTGGTTTAGTCAATACTTTAACACTTTATAGCATCAAATATATAATTTCCTATCAGTGTTTTAGTTTATTAAAATTAAATTATATTAAATGAGTTAAAATTTGGTATTTCATAAATTAATAATAATTTAATATCATATATTAAGTGTTTCAAAGTGTTAAATATGTTAAATATTAAATCCTTTAATATTTATTTCATTCTTTAAAGAACAGAATTGTCCTAAAGACAAGAGTCCACTTCTTTGTTTAACTTCTAAGGCTTTCCATAGAGCATCATTTGATAAGCTAATTAAGGCATATAATCAATTAGTTATATCTAATTTCTACATATTCATTTCATAAATGTTTATTGAGTGTGTGCTAGCCATCATAGTAGGTATGAGTTTAAGAAAGTGATCAAGATGGACAAAATCTCTGCCCTAGAAAACATACTGCTTTAATCCCTGATTATATCATCATAGGCCAGCTATACTAGAGCAAAAAGGGAAAAAAACAAACAAAAACATAAAATGGGATGGATAGGCTTTGACCATAAACATTTAGACTCCTGTGTTTTAAACAATATGTGAAATGACTTAAAGACTGTTAGTTTTTTATAACAAATAAAACTTTATTTTTCATTGGGTTAAATCTCATTTCATACATTCCACTACTGGTAAATCTTTTATGTAAAATATTGCTGTCCTAAAATGCTAAGATGGAATTATTCTAAATTAACCTTTGAATGCATTATAAGTTTTTATCACACACAGAAACACAAAAACATACGAAGAAGACCATAACTATGAAAGTTTTATCAAGCAAGGAATTATTTTTCCTTTTAAAAAGTTATCTTTCAAATCAGCAGTTCAGTTGCCCTTATTTCCATTGAAGTTTCCTAGTGCAGCAATCACTGTACAAATATGTATGCCTGAAAAACTCTACTTCTGTGCAACTTACTTTTAAGGAAAAAACAAAACAAAACAAAACAAAAACAAAAAAAACACCTCAGAAGCAGCATTAATTACATAGAAATTCTAGTAGAATTACATGTTTGATGCAAACTGCATAATCAATGAGTTGTGGGAATCCTTCCTCTGCTCACTAATATAAAGAAGAAAGCTTTTTGCTTCTTGACTGGGGATATCACCCTGTTAACATTACATGGAAAAACACTGTTGATCAACATAACTACCTTTCAAACTTACCCATCTGACAAATCTCACAGAGGGAGGTATCAGCTCCATACGCTGTGTCATAAAATACTCCTATGCCTCTATGTAAACAAATTCTTTTTTAAAACTTTGTTGTTTCGTCAAAAATGCTTTGATAATATTTTCTATGATTTTTTTTTCAAAGGACTTCAAAATGAAGATGTCTGGATTTTGGGATTCTAACAAGGTAGTACGCTTTTAGGAGTTTGTCTAAAAGGTGTCTGAGAAGAACCACTAAAGTAATTATTTTGATTCAAAATGCTTCTCTTCCCAAACGTTGTTATAATGAGGTCAGAATCGCCTAATACTTAAACCTTTGTGACTTGTGATGTGAGGCAGCAGACTGGGTTTGCTGGCACAGCTGCTAGTCTGCCTCACCCAATCTGTGACTGTGGACTCCACCTTCCAGAAGCTGTAGAAATCCACAGAAAGTGCCAGTCGAGTCCAGTATACCAGACCATGCATGGGAGAAAACCATGGAGGTGAGAGAAGGATTAGTAGGGCTTAGAGCTTACTAAGGACTGGCAATAGTTCATGGCCAGGCTGGATAACCTCACTGGGCACTGGGTAGAGAAGACAGAAGGGTCTTGACTGAGTATCAGTTAATCATTAATCCCAGGGTGAGCAACCTCAGAATGAAAGGTCACACAACAGTTGCTGGAAGAGATCTATTTTGACACGATATCTTTCTTAGTTGCTCAGTAAAATTATTTGGGGGATCATTGAAACTACTCTAAATTATCAGTGTTTGCTTCAAGATCTCACTGAAATCTGTACACCAACTTTCGCTATACTTGTGATAGAAAACTCTTATTATTTTTTTCACTAAGAAATAAATGGAAATATAAGCTATATTTCTTTCAGTTATTCCCCAAAACACAAAAAAACAGGAAGTGTTAAAGGACAGTCTCAGAAAGACAAATTTTCTTTTCATGAGGATTTCTTTTATTAAGAAAATATGACTCCTCAGAACTGTGTATTTAGACTTTGAGTTTCCAAAGTTGAGTTAAAATGTCTAATTTTTACACATTTTTCATAAATAAAACTAGGATCTTAATTCAAATTATAAGAAGCTTATGATTGGATTTATTATTAGTATTAAAGGAGCTACCTGATAGTGATCAAATTTTGGGACAATACTAATAATATGAAGATATGTTCAATTTAATAGTTAATATTTCACTATTTAATGTAAATTATGTTTTTAATGTGTGATTTCTCACTTAATTATAATACAATTTAGTGTACAAAAATTATATTTTTCATTGGAACTCACAATGAGCACTTTTCTAAGTTCCTGAAGCTTATGTTCATCAGACAGGTAGTTTTTTAAAATATCCTTCCTTTAATACACACATATTACATTATTTCATAGCTTTCAGTTATAACTGATGCTCATTTTGGCTCACATTTCTTTTTTTCACATGACTTCAGTTACCACCTAAAAACTTTAGGAAATTAAATTAAATCTCAGTGGACTGCACTGGAAGAAGAAATTAGACACTGGATACTGACCTGAGAGATTTCATGTAAGACCTAAGCTAGATCTAATTTGTGCAAGTGACACTGTAATACAAGAGTACAATTAAATATATCGACTTTATTCAAAGAGTCTCTTAAAATATGTCAACATGAAAACTTTAGTTACAAAACTGTAGTCCCCATAATATTTTACAGAATACAGCATACAGGGGAATTCAAAACTGTAAAAATCTGTTTCCAAATTTATATTGGATATTCTCAGATGCCTCATTAACTTGAAATATATCATCAAATAATCTGTTAAAACCTATATGCAGTAACTTTATTACACATTCTATTATAAGACTGTTAAATATTCAAATTCTTTTGAGTGTGTCTATTATTTGAAAGGATAGCATTGCTTTTACAGTTTTACTTTGGAAACATGCTAGTGTGTCCATATTTTCATTTCAAACGTGTATTCATGATATCACCCCATGAACTGGACCCTGGCAGCTAAGGAATTGATTTCCCAAGCATTACTAAACCAAAATCAACAGAGAAGTCTGTGGGTCATATCACTAAACTAAACACTATATATTTAAATGTATGCATTTCAAGTTTCAGCAATAAAGGAATGTGCCTTTTACACCTTTGTGGTGGCCATCAAATTGCTTTTTTGACTCCCAAAGTTATTTATACAGAACTTGCACACATAAAACAAGTAAGTATTTATCTACTCTGGTATATGCATAAACAGAAAAGGCTGTGGGACCACAGCAGGGCCCCCAATTACAAGTCAGCCACAACTTTTCTATGTGATTATTGGCTACAGTGAATCTGGAAAAAAAATATTGCTGTTGGATGTTAATGTCTTCATATGCTTTTAAACATCCCTGAGACGAGAATGGCACTACAGAATCTTGCAAATAAGCAACCTTTTTTTCCTAGTTGCACAGCATGTTTTTAGCAAAGAAAAACATGTGTGGGAAACAAGCAAATACACCTTTCAAAATTAATTTGTGTCAGGAATGAAGCCATTTCCAACTCTAATTTCAGTCTGAAAAGGATTTCAACACTTGGCATTTCTCTTTGTCAATATATCTATACGAGTTTCTGTTTTTTATGGCAGCAGAAAAATCTTGTGATGACTTGCTATAAGTTGAATCTTTTAATATATACCGGGGCTAGCCTCATTTCTGCCCAGGAAGTACTCACTCATGCAGATACCCTGAAATCTCTTGGTGAATTTAAGAGTTTCTATTTAAAAATCAAAATGGATAAATTTATTTTTTAATTGTTTTCAATGTTTACTTATTTTTGAGAGACAGAGAGAGAGATAGAGTGCAAGTGAGGGAGGGACAGAGAGAGAGAGGGAGACACAAATTCTGAAGCAGGCTCCAGGCTCCGAGCTGACAGCACAGAGCCTGAACCCAAGAACCTCAAGATCATGACCTGAGGCAAAGTCAGACCTTAACCGACTGAGCCACTCATGTGCCCTCAAAATGGGTAAATTCCTAACTGTGTTTCTATGAATTGGTATAATTTATTTTGGGATTTTGTTTAGTGCAACTAAAAAAAGTTTGATTAACACAAACTATGCTCGACAGTGATACATACATCAAGAGTTAGATATTTAGATGTGGATGATGTAGCTTTTCTTCTGGTTTCATTCAACCATGGAAAACTCTATGAATACATACATATTTCAGTAATTATTTAGGTAAAAACACTAAGATAACAAAATGGAAACTAGAATTCATTGTTTTTTGTTATAATCAGTAAAGTCTATTAAATATTTTCCTGTAGGTTTTTAAAAGTCATTGTTTTTGGACAGAGAGTACATACATATGAACTTATCTATTGTCACTACTTGTAATAATGTTTGGTTATTAATTTTAAATGCAAAAAAACACAAACATGTATGAATAATACCAATTAGTAAATTCTTTCAATAATGATGAAAGGTAAAATGGGCCTTCCTTAATATATAATCTAGTAATGGCTATAATTACTTTTGGTAAATCTATTTTATTAGCAGAATACCCAGACACACACTATTGGTTGCTCAGCCAGAAAATATCTGCCATTTCTTCTGTTCTAATACTATGCTGATTTTGTGCAGGTATAAGGAAGTAATGTGCACAAGGGGAAAGTGAGCTCTTTATCCCCAGGGAATAAATTATGCTTGGTATAATTCATTCATGGTTAATTCATGAGCTGGTATTAGTTATTGGTTCAGTGTGGACATGTGAATTAGTCTTGAATAATGAGACATGAAAGAATATTTGCTGGGAAATATTCTGGGGCTTTTTTTCCTCCTTCCTCAATAAAATGAAATTTACAAGATGTTCTAGAAGAAGTGAACTTGCTGCCTGTGAATACAGGATGCCTGAAGTTTCTGTAATTATCTTATGATGATGAAAGTCAAGAGAATTATAGAGAAGACTTTTTGGAAGCTCTGCATGTTTGAACTGGTGAACTAACAAATCCCAGGAACACTTGCCTCTAAATTTCCAGTTATATTTAAGACATATTTAATTGGATATTCTGTTTCTCAGAGCAGCAGATATCTAAAAGACACTCATGCCATAGACAATTTAAGTGAAGGTATCCTGCAAGAAAGTTTATATATTATCATGTATTTTATAAGTGTTTAAAGCACATTTTTTTGAAAAAAAATTAAATCATATATTTATATTTATCAGTGAGAAGGATTTATAGATATCTAACATTTGTTACTTTTGTCTACTCAATTTTATTTCCTTTTTCCTATATACTATCATCTAGTAAATTTTCTTTCAAGCCATTCTTTCTTCTTCACTGACCATGAGGATCCTGTGGAGTAGACCCTGTTCTCCCATTAATGGAATGATAACACTGACTGGTTCAGGGACAACCAGATGAACCAAGCCATAACATCAGACTCCAACTTGTGTCCTTAATTTCTGCAGTTCTTTGTTTGATGGCATTTAAAGCTAGAGCTGCTGGTAGCCATCTTGTCACCATGAAGGCTGAGTCTATAGGAGAATCTGCACTGAGAAAAGCACAGCTACAAAGAAAAATGAGAAAGCTCCTGGTAACATTATTTGACTCATTGCATCAGCACTGCCTGAAGAAGAAATAGTCTGAACTCTTCAGTTATAGGAGTTAATAAATTTACCCTGGGTTGAGCATCTGTCACATACAAGCAGTGAGTCCCACCTAACACACTCAATAACCTACTTCAAGTAGACTGCTTTCTTGTAATTCACTGGTAGAAGATGTATGGAGTATTTGTAATTGTTCCAGTGGCATTACTAGACTAGGAATAATAAAATGGTATGTAATTATTAAGAATGATTCTGTAGGGTTTGATATTAAATTATTAAAAATAACCCTCTAGTGTACCCATTTTTTCCACATATATTATTTGATAATTTCTATTACATATAGCATTTTAAAATCTGATATCTGTAAATAGCACAAATTTGTTCTTTGAAAAAAAGTAATTTATTTTTCTTGAATTCATGGTCTACTGATCTAATTTGTATTCATTTAAATTTTTTTCTGGATTTTTGCATCTTTTTTGGACTTTTCCACACTATTCTTTATGTATGAAGATAACTTGTCATGTTTTATTTTTTATCTCATTGTCTTTTATCACTATATAATGGGTTTTTTTAAAATAATGGATGACTCTATTAATACACTAATTTTCTCTTGATTTGGCTTTAAATTCTTAAATAGATCATTGACTTTCTCATATCTGTTATCACATCTTTGTGTTCTAGAAATTTAATGTGATTATTAAATGTGCCTTATCATTTTGATAGTCTTGCTTTTTAGATTTTCATAATTTTAATTTCTTTTTAATTTCATCTTCTGTATCTTCAAACATACTAAATTTACTAAATTTATATTCTCCTTCAATTTCTAACATCTGTTGTTTTTGAGAGTTTGGGTCTGTTGTTTGTTGTTTCTGCTAATGCTTTGTCATGATGGCTTGCTTTCTCCCAGAATGTTCCTGTGCTTTTTAACTGAGTTCATAATCATTGGAACTTTATCTGTGGGAATACTCTGACACTTGGGTTGAAGGGGATTGCCCCAAGCATGCTTTGAACATGGGTCTTTTAGACACATGAGACCTAATCTGAGGACACTTTAAATTAAATTCTTAGTTTAGGTTTATAAATTGATGGTTAGTATAAATCCCAGACCCATATCTGAATGAGAGTTGGTTTGTGGTTAAAAATTCTCAAGGAAGACTTTTTATTCTGCCTCCCCAAAGCCAAGTCAATATCAATAGCATATAATTTGATAGACAGTCTATACAAGAACATTTTGGGTATAACTAATTTATACTTGATAGTCTAGAAAAAAATAATTTACCTGTTTAAACAGGAGATAGTGCCAACATTAAAGTAGAAATTACAGAAAAGAATAGAGCACAACTATAAAATGGGGAGTTAATTTTCATTTTCAGATAAAGTGACAGGTAATTTTCTCACAAAATTTTACTTACAGCTTTATCTGCAAAGGTCTCTTCATAAAATGCTAGCATCAAAGCAAACTGTACAACTGCATATATCCTCAATAGATGAGACACCGATGATGAAAAGGGAACTTCTTTCCCGGTGACCTAGGAAGACAAGAAAGAAGCTTTATTTTGCTCCCTGGCTTATTCTACTCATTGACATTCACACCAAGTAAAGAGGAGATGTGTAAAAGAAAGGAAAAGCTTTGCTACTTTTTTTTCCCCAAAATTACTCACATTCTTTTTCATTTTGATAGAAAAACATAAAAGTTCAGAAGCTTGTTTTTCTTTTCAGAAGCATCATGATTATGATTTAGTCTACTTTATAACAAACTGGTATAAGAATTGATTCAGCAACATGTACTGATGACAAATACAACTAAAATGAACATAAAAATATGAATACAGAAATATGTCCAGGATTATACATGAAAGTAAAGAAAAAGAAAAAAATGGAAGGTGATTTTTAGTAGTGGAGATAATCATGCCTGAAAGGGAAATATTACATTATTGGAAACAACTTTCCTAAATTATGGAGTTTCCAAAAAATACTACAACTCTACTTTCATAATGCAAATTTAGGCATAAATATGACTTCAGAGTATTCACTTTGGATTATCTATTGAAAAATAGAAAAATAATAAATGGATCACAGCAAACTAAACTTTTTAGAGCTGAAATAAAGCAAATCATTTTCATCTATATCAGATTAGCTCATTGTTACATAACTGATTTTGAACATAACTAAAAATATCTGGGAAATTTCAGCAAAGCAGCTTCCATAACTGGATGAAAAAACATCCTCATTTGGATCAAGAGTTTTAAAAAATAACAATATTAAAATAAAAAAAGATATTATTTCCTTATAATATTGGCTAATTTTATACTTACAATTATCTTTGAAACCAACAATAGCTTACCCTTTCTGTTGCTTTCAGGTTACTATTTTTTTTTAATTTTTTTTTTCAACGTTTATTTATTTTTGGGACAGAGAGAGACAGAGCATGAATGGGGGAGGGGCAGAGAGACAGGGAGACACAGAATCAGAAACAGGCTCCAGGCTCTGAGCCATCAGCCCAGAGCCCGACGCGGGGCTCGAACTCCCGGACCGCGAGATCGTGACCTGGCTGAAGTCGGACGCTTAACCGACTGCGCCACCCAGGCGCCCCACTTTCAGGTTACTATTAATGACAGTTATTTTAATAAGGAACCACAATATATATCCTGAAAGGTTGAAAAGAAAATCCTTTTTTTCATCTCTATAAGAATTCCAGATTGAAATTGAATTTTTCATTTGGTTTCCAGGGTTTGAAATCTCCACCTCACTTATTTTTGGGTTTTAATGTGATTTATGAATTTAATGCTACTGCTGTACCTCAGAATAAGGTTATGATCTAATCTAATAACCACATCATCTTGGTGTGGCTTTTGACCTTCCATTCTAGAGACTTTATTTATTTTTTTAATTTCAGTATAGTTGACACACAATGTGACATTAGTTTCAGGTATACAACTTAGTGTTGTGACAAATTCATACATTATGCTATGTTTGCTACAAGTATAGCTACCATCTATCTTGGTATACTGTTATTACAATATCATTGACTATATTCTTTATGCTGTGACTTTTATTCCTGTGACTTATTCATCCCATAACTGTAAGTCTGTACCTCCTACTCCCCTTCATTCATTGGCTGTGCCAATTTAAATTCCCACCAACAGGATACGGGGATTCTTTTTCTCCACATCTTCACCAGGACTTGTTATTTCTTGTCTTTTTGATTTTAGCCATTCTAACAAGAGTAAGGTGATATCTCATTGTGGTTTTGATTTGCATTTCCCTGATGATTAGTGGTGTTGACCATCTTTTCATTCTTTCATGAACAAAATGAAAGCTAGACTGAAGCATCTTTTAAGGCTCCATCTCTAATGTTTTAGGATTCTGTGACCCAGTAACATACGTTTGTGTAGTTTTTGCACTACATAAAGCTTCTTTGCTGTAGGTTTGAGTGGATCTGAAACCTAGCCTCTGCTGCTCTGCCTCCGAACCAGGCTCCCCAGTAAGGGGCAGTGTCATCCTGGGAGAAGGCCCTCCTCTTATCCGCCCCTAGGTGGTACCTACTCAATAAGTTATGCACCACAGGGCTGTATCTGCCGAAGGAACATCTTTTTTTTTCAGATCTTCATGAAGTCGACATACATACAGGCTGGCTGTCGACCTGACGATATGATACTAATCTTTACCATCACCAACATAAACTCTATTTACCTCTGGGATTTCTTCACTTAGTCCAAGTCTTGGTTTACCTGGACTCCATCCTGGTCCTTTAAATAGGACAGAAAACTTATTGAAGAATCCAGGTGTGGCCCAGAATGTAGTCCATATGTAAACTAAATGGTGGCACTAGAAGAACAAAAATAGAGCTTATTTAAAAAAAGAAAAACTCCTAACAAAAATATTAAGTACAACTAATCATACATTTTATTTTCTTTATTTACTGTTCAATGACATTTGTATATTTTTTTTCTGTAATATACAGGTTATGTGTCATGTGGTTAATGTAGATTAATGTGCAGTGGCATTCCAAATTGTAATTCATTCTATTCATTCTGTGTCCTTTAAGTGTGTTCTTGTCAATATTTCTGAAGTGCCACAAAATTATAATTTTGAAGTTAAAGAAGAGGACAATTATTTAGAAAACAGCACAATAGAAAAAAAAATGAGTTAACAGCTTTGCTTCCAATGGAATTAACCAGCTCCTTGTGAACTCTACATCCGCATCTAATGATATTCTTTCTAGAGTCTTGCTAAATGTATATTAAAGTTGAACACAGAAACACACAAATATTAAAAATAGCCCTTTATTTGCTGTATTGAGTTATAGACAATCATATCATATTTAAGGAAGCATATTCAAAGCCATTTCTGCATCTTTTAGCAGGATTCCACATTCTTTAAATAACACATTTGACATGTGCAGTACTTAAAAGTATGCTCACACATGAGAAGTACTCAGTAAATATTAGAAATTAGGGTAATTAGACATATATTCCATCCATGTGATAATAATGCATCATAGGTTAAAAATAGTCCTAGAGGTTGTACATCAGCTACAGACGCTAGAAATGAGTTCTATTAGAAGTGAAGTAAAAAATTAATGTACAAAGAAGTTTTGGCTCTATGGGAATTTGTGGTCTCATTGGCATTTTCACTGTCTGTTAAAAAATTTAAACTGCTAGGATTATAAAACTGGTTTTAAAATTGCTTGAAACATTACAATAAGTAATCTGAAGCAATTAATGAACAATGTAGGGTTTAGTGGGGCAGATTTTAAAGTGAATAGAAATTCCAGATGGAAATTTACACTGGGGCATAATAATAATAATAATAATAATAATAATAATAATAATAATACAAAACTTACTGTGCTTAGGAATTATAACATATATTAATATACTTATCTGATCTGTTATTTTGAAAACTGACAACATTTCATTGGTCTCATTATAGACATAGCCATGAGAAATACACGGTGACTTTTTAAAATAAGGAGTACTTTCCCACTTATTTGCCTTCCAATGCCCTTAAAGTCCTGGACTCCAAATGAGAGCAAAGTGAATGTCCTATACCCAATATACAGGGGGGACAAATCCCTCTCCACCTAGTGGAGGTCATCCTCTGTTGCTTTTGACACGTCTGAGGGAAAGGTGAGAAATTTAGCTGAATAAAAAGGAATACCAGTGAAAGTAAGTATACGTTTTTGTAGGTTCAAGAACTCCTAATTCAGTCAACGTTGCTAATATGGCATTTTTGACAATGTTAGTGAGAGTCTAGAAGCCTATGTCTTGTACACAGTTGTGATAAGGAAATTTTTACATGAGGACAGAGGCCTGGGGAACTGAACCTGACACAGATTCAACATCAGCTCATAAAAAGTCTAATCATCTGATTTTTGTTTCCCCCAAATCCTGTCATCTAACTCCTTGTGCTGCTAGTGTTGTGCGGTTTTCAAGCCTCTCATCTGTCTTAGCGTTGATCCCCTTGCCCTCATCAGGAGTGTATGCTCCCATATCCTTGCTACTTAAGGATCAGAAGGAAACAACAGGTTCTGCAGCTCCTGGGAGCTTGTTAGATATACAGAATCTTGGACACACCTCAGAGCCAGTGAACAGAATCTGGGCTAAATTTAGTAAGATTCTTGCATGATTCATATGCACATGAAGTTTCAAAGGCTCCTTTCCAGAGGACAAAGACCAAGCTTTTAATGTCCTTATTACAGAGATAAGACTATACCAAGTGAAAAGGTAGTTCTCAATGTATTACTTTTAAATTAATTTCAATTCTATAAAGTTTATTAAGAAAGTACTCTGAAATATTTGCTAATATTCTCCTGAGGGATATAACTTTAGGAATGCCCAACACAGAGAGAGGGAAAGACAGAGAGACAGAGCTGGCCTACAGTTGAGAAGGAAGGAAATGAATGATCAGCTTTTCTCACTTGATAAAAACACCATTCATTTGAAAAGTGGAGGCAATTTGTGACGGCCTTTTCTATGAAGAGGCAGTACAGTGTAAAAGTTAAATTGAGTTAAGCAAGTCTTGGGCTTGGCCTGCAACACTCCTTGGTTACGTCTGAATCTGACAAGCTGTGTATGGCTGGTTGAATTATTTAAATCCGGGGAAATTCAGCCTCACCCACTAAAAAACGAGGATTAAAAAGTATCTCTATGTCATAAGGTTTGAGTAAGAGTTTCATTAAATACGCATGCTGAGCTGCTAGCAATACCCTGTACATAGTAAAAGCTCAAGAAATGTCCATTTATTTTGTTATTTTAACTTCCTTAAAAACTTTTAAGAAATAGGATCAGAGAGCAGACCTGACGGGAACCTGTAATTACCGCCCTTCCCGAATGCTATAATCCCGGTTCTATGTACAGAGCTGTCACTGCCTGACCTCTTCAGCTGCTCAAGCATTCTTATCTTTTTCTCATTTGCTAGTCCCTAACCCCAGGAGTGTTTGTGGTGCTCTGTTGCTGACGGATCAGAGCTTCACAGACATTCCTCATTTCTCTAGTGCCAGCCATTGAGATCAGTGAACAACCAATACCACATGTCTAACAGAAAACTGGTCTGGGGCTACAAGTCTTAGCAGGTGAGGTAATGTGCAGACCTAACCAACTCGTAATAGCTCCTGACATTTAGGTCCAAGTAGAATAGGGCAAAGGCCTCATGTTGAATTTCTAACCAGAGTCATGCGGCCTTGAAGCAAATATTTTTCTTACTGTGGTATCAGCCTTTATAATGCATTTACTACTGTTCCTTCTGAATCCATGAATATATTTCAAGTCTATTCTGAGAAAGAATATGTTTGCTTGAAGGGCTATTTTTGAAAAAAATTCTCTGTAGTAGGTATATTTAAAAGTTCTTAAAATGAGTTGTTTTCAAACACATTTTGCCCAAGTTAATTCAAGATTTTGCTTGAGTGTCAGAGTTACTTCTAGCTTCTTTTATGGTTAAAAAAAAAAATTCTTTTCAGAATAGTGTGAGGTACTTTCACCTTTCAACAACTGATCTTTATTTTAGCTATAAAATTTGTGAAAGGATATAACCAATTCAGAAATAATAAAATCAATTACATTACCTGCACCATGAATGGTTCAAATGTATTAATGGGATGCGTTAGACCATATACAACTTTTTCATTTTCTGCCTCGAATGTCCCTGGAAAATAAACATTAAGGATATGATCTTTGACTTTCTATGAGCTTAGGAGGTAAGTTAATATTTTTATGTTCACATATATTTTACTTACCAAAAATTCTATCCCATATAATAAGAACGCCAGCATAATTTTTGTCAATGCAATAACGGTTTCTGCCTATGACACACAATATTAAAAGAAAAAAAAGGTTTTGAAAAATGAAGTTATACTTTTGAAACATCTTATTGTATTTTAGAACCCATTCACAAAATTAAGACTTATGCAACAAAATGATTTTCCTAAGAATCTCTTTTCACTGACAACATTAGATTATTTGCTAAGTAAATTGCTTTTATTTTATTTTTTTCCTATTGAGTTAATTTTACCAAAATTACCAGAGAACTCCTTAAAACTACATATATGTTTGGAATTTCCCCAGATTTATTTTTCAGAGAGGGAGAGAGAGAGAGAAAAAGAGAGAGAGAAACAATGTGTGTGTGCATACAGGGGAGGGGCAGGGGAGAGGGAGAGAGAGAATCTCGAGCAGACTCCATACCCAGTGCCAAGTAGGATGTGGTCCTCAATCCCATAATTTTTTAAAAAATGTTTTTGTTCTTAATTTTCCAGTTGTTTAGAAATCTGGCATAATTCTGAGTAATTTTACTTTTTAAAATTTTACTTTTTACTATCAAAGAGTAGTGTGTCTGGTGGCTCAGTCAGTTAAGCTCCCAACTTCAGCTAAGGTCATCATTAAACTGTTCATGAGTTCAAGCCCTGCATCAGGCTCTGTGCTGACAGCTCAGAGCCTGGAACCTGCTTCAGATTCTGTGTCTCCCTCTCTCTCTGCCCCCTCCCCACTCCCGCATGCATAGTCTCTCTCTCTCTTAAAAATAATCATTAAATTTTTTTTTAAAAAAGACTATCAAAGAGTAATAATTAAAAATTAAATGGCCCAGAAAAAGGCAATAGGGAATAAGATAACTAATATATGTGTATTCGCATTTGGTTGATTTTTTTAATTTTGAAATGAGTTGCTATCTCTAGCTCTTCTCTCTGAATCTTTTCCAGGAAAAAAAAAATTTCTACTTAGACTGAGACTTTACTATTTATTTTAATCATGAAAGACATAAGTGAAAATTAAATTACCCTTAATTATTTTTATTAACTATTACTCAAAACATATATATTTTTCTTCCAAAGTATTCAAATTATAATTTAAAATGAAATAGTTGGGTATTGTTTCTTTAATAATAAAAAATGCTTAAATATGTACCCCCGTATTCACATAAGTATAAATCAAAGGAAAAATATTAACCTATCAAGCCACTGCTCCAACAAATTCAACTGTCTTCATGTGTCATTTTTTTGCATGCCTTCTATACATGTTAATATATGTTTGAAAGTGAAGACACACAGGACAACCTCTCCAGTCCAAAAGTAGTGTGGGTCTGGCTACACAAATGCACAACCCACTGCTATATATGGGCTAAACAGTGGTTCTTAGTTGGAGGAGAGAACATCTTGCTTCT
This sequence comes from Felis catus, assembly GCF_018350175.1. NCBI lineage: Eukaryota > Metazoa > Chordata > Mammalia > Carnivora > Felidae > Felis > Felis catus. The sequence continues at coordinate 108,329,894 of NC_058369.1, forward strand.
CGAGGGACATGTGGAAATGTCTGGAGAATTTGTTGAGAGTCACAACTGGGAGGGGATATTATCTGCACTTAGTATGCAGAAACCAAAATCCTACAATACAAAGGGTAGCCCCATTCCTAACCTCCCACCTCCAAGTGAAGAACTATCTGGCCCAAAACATTAATAATGCTGAGGGTAAGAGGTGCCTCGGTGGCTCAGCTGGTTAAGTGACCAACTTTGGCTCAGGTCATGATCTTGCAGTTCCTGGGTTGGAGCCCCACATAGGGCTCTTGCTGACAAAGCCTGAAGCCTGGTTTGGATTCTGTGTCTCCCCCTCTCTCTCCTCCTCCCCTACTCAAGCTTTCTCAAAAATAAAGAAACGTTAAAAAAAATAATAATAACACTGAGGGTAAGAGATGCGAACATAAAACAACAGGAGTGGGAATGTGCTCTGAAGCTAAACAGAGAACACTAGTAACTATTTCTTCTTCAGTATGGATTTATTCTTCTCCACTCCTTATGTTTCCTTTACTGTGAAGGGAGCCCCAAGAGTATAACACCCTTAGTCTCTCCAGCTTCTCGCTAACAATTCTCCTTGGGATCAGGAATGTATGTGAAGTTTGGAAGAGGTAACTGAGCATGTGCAGCCTGACCCCACCCACTTCTCTTCCTTTTGAAGGGAGATGATGGGACTTGTGTTTCTGCTCTTCTCCCTGCCAGGCAGAAAGGAACCCACCCCTTGGGAAGGCAGGCCTGCAGTGTTCCAGCACTGCCTGCGATGCCTGCAAACTTATGAAAACAGAACAATAGTATTTATTATTATATTACTGTCTTCCTTTTCTCAGCACTATGTATGTAAGATGTATTCAGGCCATCACAAGTTGCAACAGTTTGGACATGTTTTTTTTGGTATGTAATTCCCCATTATATGAAAAGTCTACAAATTTATCTGTTCTCCTGCAATAAGCATTTGAATTTTATCTCTATTTTTTCCATTACATAAAATGCTGCTATGCACATTCTTATACAGGTCTTTTGGTGCACACATGTAAATAATTCTGTTATGTCTTATGCTGGTATCTTTAAATCTTAAGTACTAGTCACATGGGATTTTTTTTCTCTGTCATGCTAATGCAGTTCACAGAATTTAGGCAAAAAGTGAATTTCTTCCTATTAGGCTTTCCTGAAATCGCAACAATTTTCAAGACCAGAGACTTTCTGGTTGTATATAGGAGTGACCCTCAACACTGGGTCAGGTGGTACCTTCAACATAGAAAGTGTGTATCCCCTCGCTGGTTAAGTTGTTTTCCACTACAACTAAGGAGATCTAGACAAAAAGGAAAATCCAAACAAGATTTTTCCCCTCCAATCATTGCTTTGGAAAAGAGGCTTGTCCAGGTACGATGGAAGACATGATACCTATTTATACACTGAATGGTGACTATGTTGAATAATTGTGATGAAAAGGTACAAAATAATAGTATTTTTAAAGAAATGAATAAGGAGAAAAAAGGTCAAATTTCCTTACCATGATGAACCCGATGATGGCTAGGAGTATTAAGAATCAGTTCCAAAGGACCAAGGTTATTAATGATCTGTTTAAAACAAAAGCAATATTTATACACAGTTATCAATAAATGTGTACGTATACTCACATTAACTTTCCATGTGGGTCAAGAGACATTTCAAGTTTCAAGGTTGACTTCAGAGTCAGAAGAAGTTTCTCTGATTCCTGGGGTTCCTATGAAAATAACGATAATCTCCTAACTCTATTCTGGGAGGCAGTACAGTAAAAGGTTAAGAGTGATGCTGCCTAAATTCAGCTCCAGGAGCCTCCATTTATTGCTGTGTGATCTTGGGAAAACAACTTAAGCTTTTTATATTCAGTTTCCTCATCTTTCAAATGGAAATATTAAACATATCCACATAATAACATTCTGAGGGTTACAAACAGTACGGTATTTATATACCGTGTCAAGGCACACTTCTCTCACATCTCCTGTCATTTCACGCTCTTCACCCTTCAACTATGTCTTTGTTGATTAATGGTAACAGCGCATCACTAAAGAAGGGAAGACATCATATTACATTTGCTTTGTGGTTAGTTGAGAGTTGGTTCACCCAATAATCAGCCATGTTACCTACTGCATTAGGGCGATTCTGCTTATTCAAATAGAATCCTTAATGGCCTTTTACCTGTAGATGTACCATCTTTAAGTCCAATTTACAGGCACAATTAAAAATCAAATGTAGGGGAGCTTTTCAGTCAGTTAAGTGTCTGACTTCAGCCTGGGTCATGATCTTACAGTTTGTGAGTTGAAGCCCTGTGTAGAGCTCTGTGCTAACAGCTCAGAGCCTGGAGTCTGCTTCAGATTCTGTGTCTCCCTCTCTCTCTGTCCCTCTCTGCTCACATTCTGTCTCTCTGTCTCTCGCTCAAAAATAAATAAAGATTAAAAAACATTTTAAGTCAAATATATAAAGGGGTATTTTTTTTTCAATTAAGGACCCTTCAGAATGTGGTCTATAACTCTTTAATGTTATCTCTCAAAATTTCCCAGTGAGAATCCCCATTCCAGGGTCTGCAGATTCCAAGGAGTGTAGGAATGAGGTAGGTGTCATAAAAAAGAGCAGGTCATATAAGACATTTGATATACTACATTAACTGGAAGCAATATTGGGAACTCTTTTAATTTTGATTACATTATTCTTCCATCAATTATGGCAGATACTAGAATGTTTACTTGAATTATGACCTAGGTCAATTTGTTTAGAGCCTACTAATGACAAAATCAATACATTGTTATATTTTAAGAAATTACTCACCACTAGAGTTACTTTCCATTTATAGGATATATGAGGAAAAAAGGGTAAGTTAGATGATGCTTAGGGGAAAAACATTCACTGACAACGATGATACTTGAATTGGCAACGAGTCAGTGGTACGAGGAAAAAATAGAGAGATGCGACTGCTTAAGATAAAAAGATATTTAAGATACGTAACAACTAGATGTAGTATGATGGTCTTGTGAGAATACCAATTTGAACAAACCAAACATAAAATACATTTTATAGGCAATGCGGGATAAGAAAATGATTATATAGAGGGTATTACATAGTAAATTATACTGCTTTTATTGAAAATTATAATGGAGTTTTGTGTAGGGGGAAGTAACTGTTTTTTTAGAGTTGTATAACTGAAGTATACATGACATGAGATCTATGTTTTGCTGAAAGATATTTGGCAATGAAAAAAGAAAAAGAGGGGCGCCTGGGTGGCGCAGTCGGTTAAGCATCCGACTTCAGCCAGGTCACGATCTCGCGGTCTGTGAGTTCGAGCCCCGCGTCAGGCTCTGGGCTGATGGCTCAGAGCCTGGTGCCTGTTTCCGGTTCTGTGTTTCCCTCTCTCTCTGCCCCTCCCCCGTTCATGCTCTGTCTCTCTCTGTCCCAAAAAAAATAAATAAACGTTGAAAAAAAAATTAAAAAAAAAGAAAAAGAAGGATAATTAATGAAAATGAATCAAAATCATAATGATTTTTTGATTGAAGTGATGGATATACATAATGCACTCTATTATTCTACTCATCTAAATGTTTGAAAAAATTAAGATAAAATTCTAAATAAAAGAAATACTACTCTAGTAATACAAAGTAATGTTCAGTTACCCAGTTGGAAGTATTAATAGATCTCTAAAGTCCCAAACAGATTTCTAGATTGCAACTCTTTATATAGCAGGGTTTAATGACTTTTGGGCAATCTCAGACACTAAAACACCCAGTTTAAAGTTGCTGTGCAAATGTGAACAGCTGCAGTAGCCACACTGTGCACAGCTTGTGGGGTCCTATACTCTTGAGATAAAAGCTGCAGCAATGTTGCCACATGACAGTGCTGCATGTCTCCATAGGGCAGGTGCCACCATCATCTCCTTACTAAACCCATTGTATACACATCTGAAAGCAGCAGCCCTTGGTTTCCATCCTGCTGCCAGGCTTCTAAGGGATTGTCAGTTTTCATTATGCAACAGACAGAAATGTTTACATGCAAAGGATGTGTAATATTTCATGTCCTATATTGATTTAACCACCCTCCCTCCTAGTTTCTTTTCTTTCTCTCTCTTTCTCTTTTCCTTTCCTTTTCCTTCTCCTTTCCTTTTCTTTCTCTTCTTTCTTTCTTTCTTTCTTTCTTTCTTTCTTTCTTTCTTTCTTTCTTTCTTTCTTTCTTTCTTTCTTTTCTAGCGTGGTGTTTTATCACCATTTTTAAAGTTATTTCCCTGAAAGATATATTATGAACCCGAAACAACAGAATTTTTGGATAACTCAGAACAGAATTCATTTATACGCAAAGAACTATCCGTATTTTTTTTTAATTCCAGGAGTTCAAAATACTGTGAATATGTATAATATGTATAAGGATATCAGACTACATTCCTATCAAATCAGTCACAAAAGATATCATCCCACAAATACAGTACTAACAGCCAGGGATTGGGAAGGGAGTAAGTAGAAATAACCCTGTATTTTATTGGACTCCATTGCTTTGTACTTGGTGGAAAAATATTTGTTAAAAAGAAGGATGGTGATGGATAGAGAACAAGAAAGTGGGGTTTCTCAGCAGTCAGAACATTGAAATCTGATGCTCAGTTCAAGCTTTGTATCTCTGGCAGAATACCAGATGGGAAAGGAGAAAACCATTTTATCCTTGTTTGTCTCTTTGGTGCCTAACATATGTTACAAAAAGAGACAACAAAAGGGGGTGGAGGAGACTATGGTGACCAGCTTCTGCTACCCAGATGCATTTCTGATCCTTGGTCTTGGCGTGTGTGCAGCCAGATTTAAAGCCACACAAATGGTGAGTGCATTCAGATGGCTGGAGCCTTGGCTGAGTGCATTATTTTTTTAATGTCAAGCACTTTTCCTCAAAGAAAATCTTTTGCTCCTGCAGGCTAAAGCATGGTGATATCAATATTGAAAGTCCCCCCTGCCCACCTTTTTTTTTTTTTTTAAGTTAAAAGCCAAGTACAACACAGGCAACCACAGTCAAATTTCCTGGTAGTGCCTATGAGTACCTTGGAGCTGAGGAAGACCACCTCGGGTGGGAGATGATTCATCATTCAGACAGCCCAGTCAGAACCTCTCTTGTAGAAAACGCTTCTGACTCAGTCATGGAGAAGTCATCAATAATTAATAAGGTTTGAGCATAACGACTTAATTATCGCCCACTTTTGCAAATTCAGGCATTTAGCAATTCAACGACATCTAGCTTTGAACCACTTCCTGAAAATATGTTACTGTGGAAATAATTGCAACTATTCTCATTTTTAGGTAGTTATTTTTTGTCTTGCTTTTTAAGATTCAGATGAGTTAATTTAAATGATGGAATTTTCTAACATATAGAAGACTTAAAAACAATATAGTCCAATACTCTGTTATTTAAAAAAAAAACTGACATTCGGAAAATTTTAATTATCAGTCCAAGTCAAACAGCTTGGAAGAAGCGCTAAAGTCTTCTTCATTTCAACTCAGAGATTTTGTTTTTCTATCACATTGCTTTTAAGAGATACAGAAATAGTTCCATCAAATAAAAGCAATTTAAACTTTTAGAAGTTTCATGGAAAATAACTAAATGCTTTTTTTCCTCATTTCAGCCAAAAGAAATCCAGGTATTTATAAAGAACCTAGACACTTCAGATTCTAAACTGCCCTCTCATGGGATTTTAGGCATTTCTGGTGTTTCTTAGATTTCCAAAACAATGATCTAAGTCTTGTATCCTTGTCATTTTCTTTCAGAATTTTATAACCTGAGAAGCATGGATACCTAGAAAGGCCATCGATGGGCTTCAGAAGGTCAGGAACACCCTAAGTATTATACCAAATTTTATGAATATGTGCCAGTGGGTATTTTTTTCTGGGAGGAAATGGCTATTTTCATCATATACTCAGAGGGATAGATGAGTCCTAGGAGGTTATGAGCCCATGTTCCCAACAAGGTCTTTAGATTATTTCCTTCACCCTTATTTATATTGTTTTTAGTTTCCATATTAATAAAACTTGGATAATAATTTCTCATCCAAACTTCAGAAACAGCGACTTAAACATTTTTTCTGCCTATTTCTTGAAATAATTATTTCCCAAAAAACTCATTTCTTGGGCTGTTTTTACTTGTACAATAATAAGTTATTATAAATGAACCAATAATAAATAAAACAATTTTATAATAATAAGCTACTTCAATTCTATCAGTGAAATTTTATCCAGCAGAAGTGCTCTAGATCATTTGCTAGACTGGTCACATATTCATTTTTCTCCCCACAGTTTATGGCAGGGGTGGGGAAAAAGAGTTAAATATAAAACCAGGAGAATAGGGGCCATAAGACACCGTCATCTTTTCATTAAGTCATTTCCCTCATCAAAAATAAAATGAATTCAAATGAAAGGCCTCTTACAATGAACAAATGAAGCCCAAAAGATGTGGAATTCAAAGCTGTTCAAACTCTTCATCAAGACCCATTTCCAATGTTCTCTTTCTTCTGCCTAAAAGACCTTAACCTCTTATCTCAACCTGCTGGAATCCTGCTCTTCCTTTAAGACACACCTAGATTTTGAAACATTCTTCTTGATTTTTCCAATGAGAATTTTCTTTGCCTTTCTCTGAATACATATTGAGGCATCACTAATTTTTATGTCATGCTGTTCTGATATCTAGTTATTCATGTTCACTTCTTATACAATATTGAAAGTTCATTGAGGACAGAAACTCTAACTCAAGCCTCTTTGTTTCTCACAGCACATGCAATGCTGCCTTGCATATAGTGACTGCCAAACAAGATTATATTGATAAATCCCCCTCACTGCCCTCCATGCCCTTTCACCTTTATATCAGTGGTTCTCAAATGGGGATGATTGTGCTTCCAGGGAACATTTGGCAATGTTTGGAGATACTTTGGGCTGTCACAAATGGAGGAAGTGCTACTGTAATTTAGTGATTAGTGGATTTTAGTGCTGCTAAACATCCTACAATGCACAGGACAGTACTCCAAAATAAGAATGATCTGCCCCAAAGGTTGATAATCCCTTCTGCTTCATAGGTATACATGTCTTGCTGCACCTCAGTCTTTTTGTTATTCAGGAGGGAAGCATTGTATAATTTCTGTCTTCCAGTTTGGAAACTGGAGGGAAGGGTGCATTAGCGAATTCCCAATCTCTAGAGACCAAACATGAGTCTGGAGTGCCCTTGGCGATTAAAGCCCGGAGAGGGAGTCCAAACAGATCTTTGATTTAGTGAATTGGAAAATTAAGATAAATAGCTAAAATGAAAGGGCCAAAAACTAGTAACAACAACAAACAAACAAAAACCAAAAACATATACAATCAGAGAACAGATAATGGGAGAGTTGAATTCTGGTGATCATTGGCAGGTGAATTTCTTGAATTATTTTTATGTTCTCTCAGTACAGGTTTGTGAGGGCTTCAGTTTCAGTTGAAAGGACCCAGAGATAGAAAATTTAATTCCCATATCACCAAATGATTCTGAAATGTCTTTTTAGAGTTCTTACAACCTTCCTCCCCACTTGCCCTGCAGTCACATTTTGAGTGAGTTGAATAACTCAGAGGCCTAAAGGTTAATGAAACTTCCATTGTATCTAAGTTACCAGGGGGAATAATATTGCTTTAGAAATTGATAAAGTGACTACATGTGGTAAATCAAATAAGTAAATGCCTGCTATGAACTGGTTGCAATTAATTCCTTCCACAATATAGCTCTCAGGAGTTTTTTGATTACTTTACATCCCCTGAAAAACATACATCTGTAGGTCTTTACAAATGAAATTGATAAATCACTTAGAGTTGAACTCTGTAAAGCATCAAAGTAAATGCTCTAAATTAATGTCCTGTCTGAAATTATTTCTTATAAAATTAACGTATTCTATTCTATACATTTCTTAGTTGTTTTCACTGATTGCTCTGATAGGGGAACATTGACTGGTTAGGTTTTTGTAGTTCAATTAAGAGTGCAGAAATGATGAACTATTGCACAAGTTGGAGGGCAAGACTTGCTTTAAACAAAAATTCAGTTAATTCAAAACAAAATAATTTTCACTTTATGTATTGTGTGGAAAATTGCCTCTTCTCACCTCACTCTATTAATGTTGGAGAAGAGACTTTCTAAATCCATTTTAAAAAGAAACCTCTCAATTCTATTCTTTTGTCAAATTTTAGCATACTACTGGAAATGTCACATTATATTTCCAACTTACAGTTTTTCTATATGCTAATGGATACTAAAAATACTGGAACATATTATTGAAAGGCTAATGGAATATTTATAACCACTTACTTTTCAGAAAGAAACCACGAGCCTATAGTTAATTATAAATTTATTTCCAAATAAGACATGCTTACAAATATTCAGGCTTCCTGTCTGAGAGGGAAAAACCATAATAGGGAAAATATGTCCTAGGAAGCATATGTTTTACAGAATCCTCATTAACAGTGAATGTGCTAACAATATGATAGATGCTGAGGAGCGACTGGGTTGTGGGTGAAGTGAAATGAAATATCCATAGTAGGAAAATGCCTGTATTCAGATGAGCAGAGGTTAGAGTGACACCATTGACTCTAACTAGTCTTCTTTAGACCATCATACATGACTAATGCTTCATAGACCTGTTCCACTGTGGCCTTCTGTATTTCACTGAAGTCAGTATTTAAGGGAAATACTAAGCCAGTTCCAAATACATTTATTATCTGATGTACAAATCATTGTCATATTATATTTAACTAAGAATGATATACTTGACATGCAATCTGAAAATGGCAAAATTTCAGGTAAATTAGTCACAACGTTCAATGCAAACACACACTAAAATTAAATAGACTAATAATTATACCATGATTAGTTGTTTATTTCATGGCAATTTTCCTTCCTTGCTCCCTCTCTTCCTCCCTCTATCCCTCCTTCCTTCCTTTATTTTTTTCTTCCTTCTTTTATCTATGTATCAACTAAGCATGTCTGCATGTACATTTAGGAATAAAAAATTTGAAAAATCTTTTATTTGGAAAGATCTTCACAATAACTATAGGCTCTTGCATATCTTTGTGAAAAGTAAGTGGTTATAAATATTTCTATGACCTTTCAATTATATATTCTAGTACTATAGCCCTATTTATAGAAAGAAAACCTGAAGGACAAATATATTAATGCATACACATAAATTTATCTTTATTAAATGTTTATCATATATATTAAATATATATTTGAATGCCAATCAACAAGTATCTTAAGTACCAAATTACCAATAAAGATTTTCTATTAGCATTAGAAATAATGTTTCAGATTATTAAAATCTGTATGTATAAACCTTTTTCAAAGTTTCTTATTACAAGATAGTCACATAATAAGCCAACCAAGTAGAACCTTGTCAGCCAGTCCATTCATTCTGCAAAGATTTATTGAATTTCTATGGACCTTCTAGGTTTTAGAAGTAAAAATAAACGAACTGATGCACAGGCACTTCCTCACAGAAGCTTATTTATAGTCCAGGGGACTCTTCAATGGAAAGGTAGAACTATTTCAGAAGAAAAGGTTTTGGTTTTTTTTCCTTTAAAAAATTTTTTTAATGTTTATTTATTTTTGAGAGAGAGACAGAGAGACAGAGTACAAGTGAGGAGACAGCAGAGAGAGAAAGAGAGAGAGAGAGAGAGAGAGAGAGAGAGAGAGAGAGAATCCAAAGCAGGCTCCAGGCTCTGAGCTGTCAGCACAGAGCCCTATGTGGGGCTCAAACTCAAGAACTGTGAGATCATGAACTGAGCCAAAGTCAGACGGTTAACCGACTAAGCCACCCAGGCACCCAGGGAGGAAAAGGTTTTATAGAAAGTTTTCTTTTTCAAAAATTCTGTATAGTTTTGAGAAGGATGAGAAAAATCATTCATTTTTTTCCTTCCCAATTAGCATTGCACAGTAAAAATATTTGAACTTCTAATCAATTTGAATTTATAATGGGCACAAGATTACCTAATAAGAAGCAAATTGAGTTCCTTTTCTAGGTTGGAAGCTAAAAATTACCTTTAGTAAAAACATATGCTTTTATATCGTTCCTACTGTGAAGCATTGCCAAAAATCCCATTGATTGTTTGCTTCTGGAAAATGCTGTAGAGAGTTTTCACTTGTTCATAAGCTTCTTCAATTGACTATACAAAAATCAAAATAACCTATGTGAGGTACATTTATTTAATAGGTATTTATTCAGTACTTATTTTATGCAAAGTTTTGTGTTAAGATCCTTTGAGAGATCATAGGGTAGAAGAATGGAAATTACAACTGAGTGCCAGTAATTTAACTATTTTTTAACTTAAAGGTACAATGAGTAATAATGTCATTTTAGTGTTTGAATATATATAGGAATATGATTTTTGCTATCAAGAAATTTTATAATAATTCCTCACTGAAAGTTTCAGGAAAGAATAAAATCTATGAACTACATGAACTACAAGTTACCATGTCAAAATAATTTTACTTTTTGCTCTTAGTTGATTTTTAAACACTCATTATTCTCCTTGTTAAAAACTTAATCAATCTGAACATTTATGGATAAATTTATATTGTAGAGCATCTGGTGATGAAATGTAAAAATAAAATCTTAATTACCTCCCCCACTAGTTCTGCTATGTTAATTCAAGACAACACACTCAAGTATTTAGACAGATGGTGGTGGCGGCCATATTAACCTCTGATTTCTCTACAGGGAAGCAAGAGAAAGCAGAGCTCTTAGGATGTGTGCTTGTCTGCCTAGTTTCACACTTTGAAATCCTTGACAAATGCTGATTTATTCACAGCCAAATGTTTTCCTATCTGATTAGGCAGCTTTCTACTTCAGTAAGCATGTAATATGGAGGTAGCTGAATTTCCACACTAAGGAGTGAAAAAACAATATTTATAGTTTCGAAATAAAACAATCTGGAGGAATCAGGACTGTTGGGATCATAAAAAGCTTCATAGGGAGTAAATTTCTGATGAATCTATACCATAGGGTTAAAGAGTTAAAAGCTTAGTGTTAAGAAGAATGAGAGTAGGCTATGTTTATACAATAAACAGCAGTTTTAAAGGACTGCATTTATAATAAATTATCTTGAAGGCTGATTCTTGTCATTTATGATTGTATTATTCCTCAGACAAGAGGACAGGAGCTAGACAAGTCAGCATTTTATTTGAATTCATCTCAGCTTACATGTTAAATAACACATTTGACTTTTCCTTGGAAAAAAATAAATGCAACTAGCTACTGAAAGTGTTCCTTCAAAAAGAGGTGGATTGCAAGTGACTTTCTTTTTTTAACAAGACCAATTAAATTGACAGAGGGGAAATTGGAAACATTCATAAGCATAACCATATGAAACTTCACTCTAGTGTAACACAATTTTATATTTACCAGTTTGGATCCTCAGGGAAAAAGAACCACATTATTATCAGTAGTAGTAACATTATGTTAAAAAAATGTTACTGACCATGTAATTATCTAAGTACTAGATACTTCCATCAATAAAACTTATAAATCTGCACTGCAGAGTTTGCAATCTCATATGACAGATTTCCTAATTATTACCCTTCATCCATTTTGGTCTGTTAAAAAATATTTGCAAGTATTAATCTTTTAAAGTTAAAGGTAGAATGGATTTTCAGTCAGTAGATAGAAGCTATAAGTATCTGTCTTAAGTTCATTTGCCCTGTTTTCATGTGCATACTTTCCTTCTAAGAATAAGCTCTTCTTGTCCCTTCAGGATTATTATTATTTTTTTTAAATTAGTACATCCTGTCTTAGTTCAGGATACTATAACTAAATACAATAGACTGGGTGGCTTCAAAAACAAACGTTTACTTCTCACAGTGATGAAGGTTAGGAAGTCCAAGATCAAGGTGCCAGAAGATTCAGTGTTTGGTAAGAGCTATCTTTTTACTGTATCCTCTCTCTCATGTCTCTTCTTACAAGGGTACTAATCTCATCATGAGGATTCCACTCTCATGACCTGATTGGTTACCTCCTAAAAGCCCCCTATCCAAATATCATTACATTGGGGATTACAGTTACAACACATGAATGTGAAGGAACAAAATCAATCCTCTATGATCTTTACTATGAGTATTTTTTTCTCCTCTCTTCTCCAATACCGTATATATTGCAAAATATCTAGTTAATAATATCAATTCATTTGTTAATAGGGTTCTAAAATCATCACCATAGAAGTCTATCATAACCATCTATGTAATTGATGGGAGGGACATAAGCTAATGTGAGATAACAGAATGGAAAGGTTAAGAGAGACCGAAGAGCTGCTTAGGAGGAAAACAAGTGTATAATACATATTTTAAGAGAGTAAAAGAAAGAGCTATTAACAACTGTACCAGAAAAAGGAGCACATATTAGGATTGTTTCAGGTAATCTGAGTCATCTCTAAGAAATGTAAAATCAGTGATACCAGATTTCAGAGGAGGAAGGGAGAAAATTGTTTACCAAGCTTTGAATCACATATCTAGTACTAACTAGCTACAACACTAGGCAAGTTATTTAACATCTAAAACTTCAATTCCCTCTCTTTGAATGGGGATAGTAGAATTACATGATGATTAAATCTTATGAAATACTTAGCATAGTGACTGACACATGGTCTGAGCCACATAGGTGCTTGATCTTAAAAAAGGGGACAGTTTATGAAGAAGGAATTTGATTTGGGCCTTAAAGAATGTATAGAATAGCAACATCTAGAAAATATGAAAGGAGATAAACAGCAATGGTAATATATCAGATTCATTTAGAAAATGGAAAATAGTCTAGTTTGAATGAATTGCACAGAATGGAAAGTAATGGGATGTACACCAGGAAATCTATTTGGAAGGCAGTGCATGAGAAACATAAAATGAAAGCAATTTAGACTTGGCTCATCAAGCAACTGAACATCACCAAAGGATTTTCAGTAGTACTAGCCTCTGAGGATAGATTAATTTGGTCCAGGAAAGATTACAACTGAGTTCTGTCTTGACTAACCAACAACTTCATCTTATTTCACTGTGCCATAAGAATTATTTGTAAAACCTGTTGCCATCCATCATTGTACACTGACAAAGAACCAAATAAATATATCGTTTGAGGAGGAAGTAATGGCCAAAACATAAGTAAGCTCTGAAGCCAGCTGTGTTGCCTTATATAAACTGTAGAATACCAATATTCTTAGCTTTTAAAAGGATAATGTTTGCTCACAAAGTTGGCAAGTATAAAAATTTCAGTTTTCTAAAATTGTCCATTAAATTTGGGATAGTTTCCTGCTGCATGTACTTCCACATGTCCCCTTAATATAAAGCCCCATTAACTGAATTTATTTGAACTTATATTCATTCTTTACAAGCTATAAAAATTGAATTGACCTTTAGTGATTCAAACTATTTTATGAAAATTAAATGAAACTTTTTGCGTGGCCTATATTGGATGTTTAATACATGGTGGCTATTATATTATGACGTTAAGATCAGAAATAGATGAGAACAAGGAATCTGGAGCCTGACTACTTGGTACAAAGCCCAGCTTTGACACTTACTAATCCTGTGACTCAGGACAAGTTACTTAGCATGCTTAGTTTGAGGAAATAGTATTACTTATTCCATAGACTTGTTATAAACATTTAATGAAATAATATTTGTTAAAATGCTTGAAATATTTTTTGAAAAAGTGAGTGCTGGATAAGCATATGATATACCAAATGAAATAAATAAAAAAGTCAAACCAAAATTTCATCTCATCAAGTTTCTCCTTGGGACGCATCAGACCAATGACAAATATCAGTAACTGAGAATTCTTGGCTTGGGATGACTATACCTGTTTATTCTTCTAAAATTCATTCATTTAAAAATATTTTTAAAGCTACTTTTCCTTCATCCAGAATATTGTATCTCATTGTCCCAGTCTTTAATTCTTTTTTGTCCTTGTTATTACATGGAAGATGAGGAATACAAATGGTACTCAATGAATGTCTGTGGGATATAATAATTGAAATATTTAAAAAGATACATTAAATTTGGCTAATTTCATGATTTTGCACGTTGATTAGTTTCTGAATTAGAAAAAAAACAGAAGATAACAAAAAAACCTGAATAATACATTTCATCATCAGAAACTCAAACTCATAAAGATACATATTTTTCTACACTAATTTTTTGGCATCATTTCCTTAAATCTAAAATCCAACTGCATTAGTTTATATTAATAATTCATACTAACCAAAATATGGGATGCATCAAAATTATGTTATAAAATGTGCATGAATAATCATGATGATGGCTAGGAATGATTAGTGAGTGACATACAATAAAATAGGTACCTAGAATGCACAAAAGATAACAACGATAATAGTACTACAAACATCTAATTGATTTATTAGAACATGAATTATCTTTTTTTTTTAACACTCACAATACTGTGCATTGTTATCTTTATTTTACATATGAGGGAACTGAGGCACAGGAAGGTAAAGTAAACTGTCCAAGGTCATAGTAATAGTAATAAATGAAGTTAGGACTTGAACTAAGGGACTCTAACCCCTGAGGCCTCAAAAGGAAAGCACAGTTTACATTATGCAAATACTTACTTTTAATTTTTTTATATTTTTTTAGGTAAGCTCTATGCTCAACATGGGGCTTGAACTCACGAACCTGAGATCAAGAATCGCATGTTCTATGGACTGAGCCAGCCAGGTACCCCTACATTTATTATGTTTTAAGAAAAGCACTTAGGATGAATAACTTTGTGTTATAATTTTAACGTTTAAGTTTTAATAATTATAGTGTGTAAAATATTCAATAATATCTTCCCAAGTGTCATATTTATGCAAAATAAATAGTAATTTGTTAATGAAAAAGCTTTGTCGTCTAGTTAAATAATTCCAACACGCTTCCTGCCTACTCAGCGGGCAAAATAACAGCTACAGAAACTTGAGATAAACTAAGCATGTTTCTCTATAACCAGGACTTAAAATTCATGTTATAAATAGTATACATTTTATTCTTCCTCAGTGATTTACTAAAATGATAGGATAAAACAGATATACCGACTTAAAACTACATTTTACACAACACTGGCTCTGGGTAGACTCCGTAAGATTTTGAAGAACAGATAGATACTGCTAGACTTCCATGAAAAATCATAATGTGGGATACAAAAGGGCAATAAATAAACCACTCTATTAGTTGTATAAAGAAGTCAGACCTTCTAAATCTCTCTCCACATGCTGCTACCGGTTTTTTGCTGCTATAAAGTTCCATTTTCCTATTCTTCTCTGTATCTCCAGGCTTCTGCAAACTTCTGATTCCTATTGTCTCTTCAGTTATGTTGCTTCATAATTCCACTACATATCTCTTAAGCTTTCTAATTTTTCACATTGCATTCTTGGAGTTCTCCTATATTCTAATTTCTATTGATGCTTATTCTCATAAGTGTGTCATTCATATATATATGTGTGAGGAAAAAAAAAGTCTGATTGGGACAGTTATATGAGTATAGTGTTGCCAAAGAGAAGAACTTGTTTTCCTCATACCTTACCAACCAAATCTCTGATGGCAGCATTTGTGCTTAGTGAATATAGTTGGCTTAGTAGGATTCTAATACATAACTGCCCTAAGGCATGTTCTGACTGCAAGGAGAAGGGGGTGGGAATGGGAGATGCTGAAAGAGAAAGTACCAGCCTCACCCAGCTAGGATCAGAAATCAAAATTTGAGACCACAAGAGTGACTGAAAACCAAAAGGTTTCTCTCCAATAAAGAAAGGACCCAGAGAGGCAGAAGCCACAATACTGGCACACAAGTCTCCTGACTCTTGAATTAAGACTCTTGGCTGATTCTTATAATATTCATGCAAATATTCATGTATAGGAAGAGGCTCTAAGGAACTTGCTGAAAAGCCAGGAAGGTAAAAAGCTAGAAAATTGCTGACAATGATTTAGACTGCTGCCCCATGCTGGTAAGAGAAAATGTAGAGAGCAAATCCTACTAAGTTAATGTGGCTTTGAAAACACCTTGGGGGATGCCTGGGTGGCTCAGTCAGTTAAGCATCCGACTTCGGCTCAGGTCATGATCTCGCAGTCGGTGAGTTCAGGCCCCGCATCGGGCTCTGTGCTGACTGCTCAGAGCCTGGAGCCTGTTTCAGATTCTGTGTCTCCCTCTCTCTCTGCCCCTCCCCTGTTCATGCTCTGTCTCTCTCTGTCTCAAAAATAAATAAACGTTAAAAAAAATTAAAAAAAAAAAGAAAACACCTTGGGCATTTCATTAATTACACACACACACACACACACACACACACACACACACACACGATAGTTCTTGCCCTAAGATTAAAGGCCACCAAGGATAAAGAATATGCCTCATAACTAAAGACCATACTAAAAGACCCATGTCCTATCAAGTGAAAATCAAAACCTCCAAAAACGCAGGATAATTAGTTAATTTTATTTCCCTGCCTCCTACAATAAAAATAAGAAAAGGTCAGAGGAATATATCAGAATCTAACATCGCTACAACAAATGTGCCATGGAGATTGGCATGTAACAACAATAATAATATACTAGACATACAAAGAAGGCAGATGTGATCCATAACAAGAAAAATAACAGTCAATTGAAGTAGACTTGCACATGACTTGGATGTTGGAATTAGCAGATAAGAATTTTAAAATAATAATTATAATTAATACTTAAAGGAAAATACAGCCATAATGAATAACATAATTTCAGCAGAGAAAGAAAAACTATTTATAAATATACATGGAAATTCTAAAACCTAAAGCATAATATCTGATGTAAGAAATCCACTGAATGGGCTTAAAAGTACATTAGAGGGAGCAGGTACAAAGGTAATTAAACCTGAAGACAAATTAATAGAAATGAACCGATCTTAATAAGAAAGCGAAATTTTAAAAATTACAAAGCAGTGCTGATATGAATCAATATCAAGTAATGTAATAAACATGTAGGTAGTTTGAGTCCCAAGAGAGGAGAGAGATAAAGGTATAGATATAATGTTTAAGGAAATAATAGCGTTTATTTTTTTCAAAATTTGACATAAAATATACTACCTGTGAACTCTAAAAGAGGCAAAAAAAAAAGAGACAGACTCTATATGACGTAAATAAAGGAAATAAAGACATAAAGCTATCTACTCAAAAACTACATAATTGTCCATTAAAAAATCCTGGAGAATTTTTCAACAAATTGTTTGACAATTGTGCAAACAATACTTCCTATAAAGCTATAATACCCAATAATGTGAAGGATTGGTATAAGAGGAAACAAATCCATAGAAGAGAATAGAAGTCTAAAATTAGAGCTAACTATATATGGTCAATTTTCTTTTCTACAAAGGACTTAGGTAGTCCAATGGCTAAATGAAAGTATCTAAAGGGTGGTATATTAAGTGGGTATTCATAAAATAACATACCCCTACCAAATACCATATTCTTTTAGAAAAAAATTTTTAATGTTTATTTAATTTTGAGAGAGAGAGAGAGAGAGAGAGAGAGAGAGAGCGAGCATGAGTAGGGGAAGGACAGAGAGAGAGGGACACACAGAATCCTAAGCTGTCAGCACAAAGCCTGACAAAGGGCTTTAACTCACAGACCAGGAGATCATGACCTAAGCTAAAGTCAGACACTTAACTGACTGAGTCACCTAGGCACCCCCCAAAATATCACATTTTAAAGTTTATTCAAGTATATTAAAGGTCCAAAAATAAAATTAAAACTCAAAAGATTCCAAAAGAAACCTTAGGATAATTTCTTTGAAAGTTTATGATAATCAAAGACTTCTTAGAGAAAATACAAAAAGTAGACAAAAAAACACCTGAACTCACCATTAAAAAAAGATAAATTAATCTTTTCAAATTAAAGCTTCAATATTTTTCAAAAGAATTCGTAAAGAAAATGAAAAAGCATGCTACAAACTGAGGAAATACAATTGAAATACATGTATCTGACATTGCTTTATACCCAGAATCTATAAAGAATTCCAAGTCACTTAGGCAAACAACTCAAGAAAAAATAAAGGCCTGAGAGGTGGCTGGGTGGCTGAGTCAGTTAAGCATCTGACTCTAGATGTCAGCTAAGATCATGATCACATGGTTCATGAGTTTGAGCCCCTCATAGGGTTCCATGCTGGCAGTGAGGAGCCTGCTTAGGATTCTCTCTCTCCCTCTCTCTGCCCCGCCCCAGCTCTTCCTCTCTCAAATAAATAAACTTAAAACTAATAATAAAAATAAAGGCTTGAACAGGCATTTCATTAAAGCAAATTCATCAAAGTCCATCAAATACATGGAATGCCACACAACATCGTTGTTATTAGGGAAATAGTATCACAAAAAGAAAGTTCTCTGCCCACATTAGAATGAGTAAAATTAATGCTTATATTTCATTCTAATCCTTATCTCCTAGCCATCCCAAATATCTCTCCTCTAGGAAAAGAGTTGATTACTCATGTATACTTCAACAGACATTTTATGCATATGTGAACATATAAAACACATAGTTGTTTTCCCTTTTTTAATAAAAATAGTATCCTTTGGTATGTACCTCTGTTTTTTGGACATCTGTCCATATTAGTCCATAAAAAGATTGCTCATTTTATTTGTAACTGCATCATATTCCATTTAAGGGCTTCAGTTAAGCACGATAAAAATCCTTGAGTCGTATGGGTTCAAATATTTAATGCCAAAGAATTATTTCTCTTTTATATTTCTTTGCCCAAGGACCAACTGATGTGTACATGAACAATGATAATAAGTAAACATAATAAATAATGATAAGGTAATGGATAATGTTACTACTGCTATTATACTGTGTAGATCATCTAATATTCAAATATCATCTAAAACCTCAAAAAATTATAACATTCCACAGTTATTCACTTTAAAACACACATTAAATAATAAGTTTTTCTACTTGCCTTGAGTAAACTCAGAGGAAAAGAATATAACTGACTATGTACTTTGGACACTTTGGATGAAGGAACAATAAACAAAAATGTAGGCAAAAATTAAACAAGAGAGTACAGTTTGTAGCAGAAGGTTTTATAACTCTCAGAAAAGAGGAAGGGGATAAACAATATTACCTCTCCATCAGAGTAATCCAAAATTAAACAGAAAATTTCATCATAAACTCTTCATTTTGTTTTATGATCTTTTTATTCTCTCATATACAATATTTCAAAAGCATGTTGTCAGTCTTTTGTTTTGTTTTTTGTTGTTGTTGTTTTTTACTTTCTCTTATCCTAACCTAATTGCTTGAAGTGAATGAACCTGTCCTCACTTTTAAAAAATCAGTACCTTTTTAACACCAAATCTCCCTCCGAGTGAAAACTGATTTTATGGATGTCCGTAGCAGTGAAACAACTGAATGAATCAAACCTCCATTCAGGAATGTTCAGGGCTTTTGGGCCACCAGTGTCACGTCTACTATGGCTTCTGTATTGCTTATGTGAATGGACTATTGTTTCTGTGTATTGAACTTCCAAAAACTAGGGCAAGCATTTAATTTTTTTAAATTAAGTCTTCTCCCCACTCCAGTTCTCCATTTCACTTGCCCCTCTGTCCAGAAACAGCCACTGTTACAAATCTCTTGGCTCTACTTCCTGTGTGATTCTGTTATTTAAATAAATGGTAGTATGCTGTCTATAATAATAAATGGAAATAAATGCACAGCTGTAAGAAATCTTATAAATGTTTTCACACCTAATACTATAATTTAAAATTTCAAGACCCAAACCTTAATTGCAGAAAGTGTGTTCTTGCTGTCTGTGCAGCTCAACTGTAGAAATTATGCATTGTATACTACTTTCAAAACTTTGAAGTATAACACAAGTGAAAAGTTGTAATGCATTGCTTTTGAGTTTAGAAATGAAGCCACCTGGAGGCTCTGAGTGTAAAAGAAATGTTTCACCAGTGGCTTTCCACCACTGCCTCTTTACATACTGAGATGGAACTCAAGCTCATAGACCTCTCAGAGGAACACAGGAAAAGGCGGAAGTTACTTAGGCACCAGTGTTCTGTATTCACAAACTAATACCTGACCCAATACGTGGCTTGACCTGGAGCAGAGCTGCTATAAAAATGTAATTCTCCTTTAACCCCTCCATGTAAATCATCAGAAAGCTTTCCTTTACTGATTTAAACAAATTTGGTCTTTGACCTCTACAGTCAGAATTGGCCTCAACAACTCTTTCAGACAGTTGTAGTATTTGACTATTTGATGTATGTCAACTGCCATAAAATGCAATGCTATTTCACCACAGATCTTCAAATAATGTCACATATGTCCAAAGCCATAATAACAGTCTCTTTACTCCAAGTAAATCAGTAGCATGAATACTGCAGATTAATGAAATAAAGTACTTTGTGTATCAAGCTTTGGTATCTAATGCAGCTGTTATTTGCTGTATTGTTCAACCATCTGCAACACCTGTCAATGTGTTTCCTATGGAACTTCAAAACACTCCCAACAAATACCAAATGCTTGAAAAGGTTCTCATGTACATAAGCAAAAATTTTTCTAGGTCTCTGATTTTTGGTATTTGACAACCAGCAGAGTACAATAGTTCATAAAACAATCAGTTGCTTAATGATCTATCTGCAAAAATTCAAATCTGACAATTTGAGATACCACAGACAATCCAAAAAATTATATATGCTACTTTTCTGGGGGGAGAAAAAGCTAAATGTATTGAACATTCTCTAAATAAATCTTAAAGTCTAAAATAAAGCAGGATTTCCAATCAAAAGAGTTTTCATAATTTCTTTAAGAGTTAAACTTTTTTCAGAGTCCCTACTAACTGATATGTATGTGTGTAAGTATAAATATGTAAATAAAAATGTATCAATATTATATATTTTAAATAGTTAAATAGTTTTATTATATAATAAATCATATTATAAAATAAATATTTTAAATAACAGTTACATTCAATAGATAAATTACATATATGTATATATTTATAAATATATAAAAAATTATATATATATATTTAAATTTATATATTTAAGTTGAAATGAATTTCAACATCTTTGGGTAAACAATGTTTAATAAACTGTAATACAGGAAGATACTGTATTGAATATAGTATTAGAATGTTTTGGTACTTAATAGTTCAAAAATTGTTTTATTTAATTGAGACCAACTGGCCTCATTGCTTCTTATAAACTTTGCAATATATATTCAATATAAAAGGAATAAAAATGAACAGATGTTTCTCCTTAAAGAAGGCAGACAAAGATTTTTCTTACACAATAAATCAGCTGCTAGTGGATTTCCAGGACATTGCTTCAGGCTAACTATTTAGGTATAGAACTTTAAAAACAAAAAAGAAAAAAAAGTCACCTCTGTGTGGATCCAAAATTGGTAGAGAAGATTGAATTGAAGATGAACAGCATATACTGAAGGCGGTATGAAGAGGGCCAAGGGAGAGTAGAATATCTGAAAAATTAAAAATTTAAAAATTTGCACATCTTATTTCTCAACATGAAATATACTTTTACTAATGATTGAATGTTATGAGTATAAACTTCATGAATACATCTTATTCTTTAGCAAATATGCCTTATTCTATATATTTTATTGCCACATTTGACTTTGCAACATTAATTTTCCACAAGGTGATAAAGTTACAGACAGGTAGAAGCTAAGTTCACCAGACTTTTAGTCCGTATTTAATACTAATTAAAATAGCATACATGGTGTGTTATTTCCTTAATCTTGAAAAGGTTGGATGTGTTTGCTGGGAGTAAAGAGGTTTTTCTTATACACAGAGATTCTCACTTTAGTTGGAAAAAAAAAAGTATCCTGTGCCTTTATGCATTGATGGCTCCCAAACTGTATTATGGCCCAGCATGCTGAGTAATGAAATGAAATTCTATTTTGAAAAGGTAACTTCATATAAGAAGTTTTCTCTTTCAAATATGGTTTTATGTAGTTGATTGAGAGCACAATATGTCCTAAATTTTTTTAAGTGACTAAGGAAGAAGCTATGATATGATGCCATAGTGGAAATAAATTTTAAAGGTCCATATTTCCTAACAGACGGAAATGCCTCTGCCTTAGAAAAACAACTTATGCTTAAACCACAGAACTGGTTAGAATCAACTAATAGGCACAGTCTGCTGGGTTCTGCTAATGACTTTGATCTCCCAAGAGTGATTTCATGTTGTAAAAAAAAAAAAAAAAAAACATTTAATTAAATGACATGCTAAACAAACAAATAAGAATAAAAAGAATTGTACTTTCATTTTACATTCCAGATTTTCTCGAGTTAATATTTCTTCTGATTATTACAATTTTATTTCTGTTAAAGCTTTTGTTCTCAATTAGGCCAATATCATTTCAACTGTGTTTAGTTTGATTGTGAATTTAAAATTGGACATTTACAAAAACCATTCCCAGTTTTGTTTTGAACCTTAAGTCATGAAAAATCTCAACTGTCATCACAACCAGGATCGTTTTTATTATTTATAAATGTATTATTAAAGATGGATTGGATTGGTGAGCAACAAAAGAATATTGGGCTCTTTTTTAGGACATCCGTTTTAAGTCTTGGATCTACTGCAGAATCTCTCCGTGATGTTCACAAAGTTCTTAAACCTCTTTATACTTTAATTTTCTCATTCAAATGGTGAAGGAGAAAACCATTTGAAACTTAGCCATCCTTTTGGTTTCAAAAGATTTATGATAGTGTTTTTTGACTTATTAAAATATATTCAAATAGATCTCTTACAGTAGGTTAATAAAAAATTTTGAAACACATATATAATATATGATTTAAGTATTTTTTTTAAAAAAATAATGTTTGGGGCGCCTGGGTGGCAGAGTCGTTAAGCGTCCGACTTCAGCCAGGTCACGATCTCGCGGTCCGTGAGTTCGAGCCCCGCGTCAGGCTCTGAGCTGATGGCTCAGAGCCTGGAGCTTGTTTCCGATTCTGTGTCTCCCTCTCTCTCTGCCCCTCGCCTGTTCATGCTCTGTCTCTCTCTGTCCCAAAAAATAAATAAACGTTGAAAAAAAAATGTTTATTTACTTTTGAGAGAAAGAGAGAGATAGAGGTGTGAGTGGGGCAGGGGCAGAGAGAGGGAGACACAGAATCCCAAGCAGGCTCCAGACTCAGCTGTCAGCACAGAGCCCGCCCGCCCCAGGTGCCAGACTCACAGACTGGGAGATCATGACCTGAGCTGAAGTCAGATGCTTAACTGACTGAGCCATCCAAGCGCCCCTATGATTTAAGTATTTTAGGTTAAGGACTATTTTGGAATCTTGGAGTTGTGAATAAAAATGTAAAACAACTTAGGTTGGATGTTTAATAAATAGTTTTATTCAGAAAGAGAGTGCATACCAGGTGAATATTTATCGTCATTATAATTCCCCAAAGTGTGAATAAATAGTCCTTTGAGATAACAGCTGCTGTGGAAAAAGGGATTCTAGGATCAAATAAGTTGTGAAGTGCTGAGTTAAACAAGTTAAATTTGTTTACCACAGAACTTCTCGGAGCCTTTACCATGCTAATGTGAATCACAAGTGTGTTAGCCCATTAAATACTTCTCTTGTTTATTTATTGAGAGAGAGGAGAGAGAGAGAGAGAGAGAGAGAGAGGAAAAAGGAGAGAGAGAGAGGAAAGAGGAGAGAGGGTGGAGAGAGACAGAGAGACAAAGAGACAGAGAGAATGTGAGCAGGGGAGGGGCAGAGAAAGGTGGAGAGAGACAGAGAATCCCAAGCAGGCTTCACACTGTCAGCACAGAGCACAATGGAGGCTCCACGTCAAGAAATATGAGATCACGACCTAAGCTGAAATCAAGAGTGGGACGCTTAACCACCGACTGAGCCACCCAGGTTGCCCCATTGAATACTTTCTCAAGGAATTTCCCACAGGATTAGATTTCCAAAAAATACATTTGATGAACCAAGGTCTCAAATCTTACCAATCAGTATATATAATTATCAGAAAACTGGAAAAATGAGTTCAGCATGAATTCCAAAAAAGGAAACTTCTAATAAGAAATATAAATACATTAGGGAACCTGGGTGGCTAAGTTGGTTGACCATGCGTGACTTTGGCTCAGGTCATGATCTCACAGTGTATGGGTTCAAGCCTCACTTCAGGCAGGCTCTGTGCTGACAGCTCAGAGCCTGAAGCTTGTTTTGGATTCTGCCCTTCCTCTGCCCCTCCCCTGCGCTCTCTCTCTCTCGCTCTCTCTCTCTCTCTCTCTCTCTCTCTCAAAAATAAACAAACATTAACAACGGAAAGAAAGAAAGAAAGAAAGAAAGAAAGAAAGAAAGAAAGAAAGAAAGAAAGAAAGAAAGAAAGAAAGAAAGAAAGAAAAAAGAAAGAAAGGAAGGAAGGAAGAAAAATACAGGACAGGGAGTAAGTCTCATGAACCACATGAAAGTTAATTTCATTCTAATTTCTAAAATGAAAGCAGCCTAGCAAATGTCCAGGTCTGAAATCCCTCCCTCATCTTCTGTACCTCACATCTTCACATTCCCAAATCCTCTGTAGTTTTTAAAACCAACTTAAGTGTCAGTTCCATCGTAAAGCCTGAAATGATACTAATTTAAGAGAAGAAATTTCTCCTTCCTCAAAGTTAAACTCTCAGTACCTGGGTCAGGGAACATTATACCATTTACCAAAGAAATTCATTTCTGCCATGCGCTCACCATGTCATTCTGATTCCAAGTCTCTTTAGCTTTAAATTTGATTGTCTACCCTGGGTTATTTTATTACATTTTAGTGGAAGTCATATACAACAGGTTCTTAAAGGAGAAAAATAACCCACACTTATGTGTATGTGGAAAGAATGAGGATAGTCCTACAGTTGACCTTTGGCTACTGGATGGAAAATGAGTGGGTTTTATTCTGCTCATCACGTGAACAGAGCAGCCTGGGATTGTGTGAAGGGTACCATGAAGTAGGACACTAAGGGGAACTGTAAGTATCTCTGCCTTGCTGAAAGTGTTGGAGAGTGTGTCCAGAGACTGGATTGGACAATGGGGTTCACTGACAGATCTAAGGGGGTCTGTGAACCCCTTTAATATCACTACAACAAAACATGAGTTTGTGTGCATGGGGGCATATGTAATTTTCTGAAGAAACAATCTATGACTTTCTTCAGAGAGTCTCTGGTCAATCTCTCTCACCACACAGCCAAATGAAAGTAAAAACAAATGATAATTAGACATTAGTCAAAACCAGGAGGCGAGGCATTTAATTCCATTCTAAGGAGAAAAGATTTGTCCTAGATCGTGAGAGAGCAGTTACATTTTTTTAAGCTTGTGAGAAATATAAAAATAATTTTGAAATCTAGTTCACTGGCCCAATGGAAAGTCACCCACATTTAACCACAGCAGTAGCCATGGGGATTAAAGGGCATGCAAGAAATCTAAGGCTTTGGTAACTATTTAAACATAGATGAGAGGGACAAAGGAGTATCAGAAGACCTCCAGATTTGTGGCTTGTGTGTGATAACTGCTCACCAAGACAGCAGACAGGAGGCAAAAGAGGTTTATAAAGTTCAACTTAGGGAATGCTGTGTTGGAGTCTTTGAGATATATCCCAAGGAAGCTACTGAGTAAGCAAATATGTTCTGCAAATATCAACTGAATTGAAAAATGACACTGGATTGGACAGTGGAGAAGTAGGCTTGAAATCCAGACCTCAATAAGTTTAAAAATGATTCAAAGGAGTAGATGAAATAGAGGTAGGGATTATTTACTTCTCTTTTTCAGAAAACAAAGAAGGAGAGAGGTGGGGATATTCTTTCAGTAGAACATGGATGAGGGAGAAGATTTTATTTATTTTTTTAGTGTGAGAGATATGAATATATTTTTTGGTATACTCAGAAGGAGCCAGTTAAGAGGAAGAGGGACACATGCCAAAAGTAGTTGGTCAGACAAAGTCCAGGACAGGAACTCAGACAGGAGCAACGTCACCAATCTGAGAATAAGACCTGTTCAAAACAGGTGAACATTTTCTATAAACCTAGAGACAAGAAAGTGTGTGCACTTGTGAATTCACAAATCTTAACGAGTGTATCTAAAAGAAAGTAGAGTGAGGGAAAAACAGGAAAACTCACATTCTCTGTGAAGTTTTAAATATGGTCACTGGCTGAAAGCAAGGGGCATCAGTGGAAAAGAGAGACCTTGAGGAGACTGAAGAGTTCTGGAAGGTCTTCTTCCAGGTAAGGAGGAGGCTCATGTTTGGCGCTTGGTGAGCAGCACTCAACTGATAGCGCAGCTCTGTCTGGAAGCCATACGTGCTACAGGGCGCCCACAGGAGTTCAGCAAGCTGGGTGTGGGAATGAAGTACGTGGGCAACCGGATTCAAACACAGCTTGGGGATTTCAGGACAGATGCAACAGAAGGAGGCAGACTGTTTTCCAGAGTCAAAGAAATTACGCATTTCAGGTTGGATGAAGTTGGAAATAAAGTCGTGAGGCATGAAAAACTGCAAGAAAAAGCAAGGATCAAGAGAGGAGAGCTGTCCACAAGTAAGCTGCTAAATCAAACGGTTAAAGTTAAGTGTATGATTACTTTAAAAGAAATGGAAAAAAAAGAAATTGAACTCCAGGATTCATGTCTATCTTATTTTAATAAAGTAGTTTGGATCGCCTGCGTGGCTCAGTCAGTTGAGCATCTGACTTCGGCTCAGGTAATGATCTCATGGTTCGTGGGTTCGAGCCCCGTGTCAGGCTCTGCTGACAGCTCAGAGCCTGGAGCCTGCTTCAGATTCTGCCCTCTGCCCTCCCCTGCTTGCACTCTGTCTCTGTCTCTCAAAAATGAATTACCATAAAAAGAAATAAAGTAGTTTAACTTTATTAGTATCTGCACTTCTATAATTGTCATTGATTTTTATAATGCTACTTTAGCGAAAAAAATTTCCTTCATAGTTGATGAACTAAAGATTGAATAATCAAGTACACTTGTCCCACATTCCTAAAATCCGGAATTAGTCATGATATAGAACCAAATCTTCTGATTGCAGATAGAGAACACTGATCTCTTTCCTAAAACACATCCACTTAAATTGTATGTATGGAATAAGCACTTGTGTTTCTACATAGGAAGTCCTATTTTAAATAATCTAGGCCCATCTTTCTGTTTCCATCACTATGCTTTACCCCTTTTGCCCTTTCCCCATTCCACCTTCTTATACATCCTATATTTCAGCCATACTCAAACTTTATGGGTTGAATCGTGTTCCCCCAAAAGATATGTGAGACTTTATCCCCCAGTATATCAGAATGTGACCTTAGTTGGAAATAGTTTCTTTACGGAGGTAATCAAGGTAAAATGAGGTAACTAGGGTGGGTTCTAATCTACCATGGCAGGTTTCCTTCTCAGGAGGAAATATGGACACAGAGACAGGCATGCACACAGGAAGAACGCAAGGTGAATATGAATGCAGAGATCAATGTGATTCATCTCCCTGCCAAGGAACACCAAAAATCACCAGGAAACCACCCTAAAGTGAGAAGACAAGCATGGTACAGATTCTTCCTCACAGACTTCAGAAGTAATCAACCCTATAGTACCTTGACCTCAGGTTTCGAGCCTTCACAAGTATGACCCAATAGATTTCTAAGCCACCCACTCTTTGCTACTTTGTTAAGTCAGCTCTGGGAAACTAATACATATACCATGCATTTTACTTGCAATTCCCTAGGTTTATTATACTTTTTTCATAATTTTGTGTTTTCAGTGATGTGCTCCTTCTACATTATATTCCATTTACAACCTCATTCTTGGAAAAATTTTATTCCTCTTCCAGACTGAGCTCAGGCATTTTTTCAGTGATGCTCCCCTTGACCCACCATGGTTCTTAAAGCAGACACTTCTATGGGGCGCCTGGGTGGCGCAGTCGGTTAAGCGTCCGACTTCAGCCAGGTCACGATCTCGTGGTCCGGGAGTTCAAGCCCCGCGTCAGGCTCTGGGTTGATGGCTCGGAGCCTGGAGCCCGTTTCCGATTCTGTGTCTCCCTCTCTCTCTGCCCCTCCCCCGTTCATGCTCTGTCTCTCTCTGTCCCAAAAATAAATAAAAAAGGTTGAAAAAAAAAAAAAAGCAGACACTTCTCTAAAACCTTAACAATTTGTATTTATAATGGCTATTGCCTTACTGAAATCCCACCAAGGAAAGCAAGCACCTTAAGGACAGAGCTCATGTCTTATGTCTCTTCATATGCTCAAACTTTGCACCATGACCAGCTCTGCCAATCAAGAGTGTATATGGAAAACAAAAACAAAACAAAAGAAACAAAAAAAGAGTGGATGCACATCTCAAAATAAGAACAATTATACCATGTAGAGGAAGTTGAATAGTTTGGCCAATTTTATATTTTTTAAAGTAACAATGAGATAATGCTGCCTTTTGTAGAGCTCTTCACTATGAGTCTTCTTATTTATCCATGCTAAACCCTAAAATGACTATCAAATTTATGTAAAATGAAACATCAAGTATCAGATAATAATTTTATCTTTACCAAATTTTAAAATGACTTTGGTAAACTACAGAATAATTCCCTTTTCCTGATGCATGCTAGAATCAAGACTCTGAAACTGGTCAAGACACAGAGAGCAAAGGGCTTAATTTATTGAATATGTGGACATGAACTTTGTCTTATATGCTGTCTTTGAATGGTGGTTGAGTGTGGGGAGAAATGCCTTGGAGTTCTGAGGCAAAGTCCTGAGACATGTTTTGTTTCTTTACTGCATGGGGGGTTCAAGGTATGCTTTCCATCTGTGACATATGAGTTATGAGAATTTTATCCCCTGTGTATTTGACTGCATTACATCAAAGTTGTTAGTTTCTTGTGTCTTTATTTCTTCACATTTGTCTTTATATAATTCCAGCTCTCACATATTGAAAAATAGCCTTTGTTTATGAAGTTTGGCAGAAAGTACGATGTAATAAAAGATTTGAGATTTCACTAACAGTTCCTCTATAGTCTTATATGTAATATAAAAACAATATTATATATGTGAATCATACTGCTATAGTTCAGAGAATTTCCAAACTCATCATTTAAGGTAATCTTCAAAATAACAATATAGGAAGCAGAGCAAATATTAACTACCCCATGTCTAAATATTTTTTAATGTTTATTTATTTTTGAGAGAGAGAGAGAGAGAGAGAGAGAGAGAGAGAGAGAGAGAGAGAATGAGAATGAGTATGAGGGTGGGGAGGGGCAGAGAGAGAAACAGACACAGAATCTGAAGCAGTCTCCAGGCTCTAAGCTGTCAGCAATGAACCCACTGTAGGGCTCAAACTCACGAACTGTGAGATCATGACCTGAGTTGAAGTTGGAAGCTCAACCACTGAGCCACCCAGGCACCGCTTAATTACCCTACTTCATGTACAAGATCACTGAAATGCAAACATTAATCAGTTGGTTCAGAGTGGCAAAGCTAGTTAATAACTGAGCTAAGACTGGGACTCAGAATTCCTTATTTCTGGTAAATTGTCCCCTAGTGTTTCTTAGATGTAAACAATATGTATTTTTAAATTATTGTGCTCAAAAATAATATCACCATATATTTACAGATTCCCTAACTTGTGGAAGAAAAGTTTTCATAAATGGAGATTATAACTATATTTATTTCCTCTGATGGTGGATAAAATTTACCTCTTTTTAGATTTCTAATAAGCTATATTTTATAAATTCTTATTGTATTGATTATAACACTAACCTAAAAATTAAAACAATTTAAATGATTGAGAGATACTACAGAGTTAAAAATAAATGACTCAACCTAGTCATTTAAACTAAGTGCATTTATCCTTTATTGACTATGCTTTTAAGAGAAATATTAGGGGCGCCTGGGTGGCGCAGTCGGTTAAGCGTCCGACTTCAGCCAGGTCACGATCTCGCAGTCCGTGAGTTCAAGCCCCGCGTCAGGCTCTGGGCTGATGGCTCAGAGCCTGGAGCCTGTTTCCCATTCTGTGTCTCCCTCTCTCTCTGCCCCTCGCCTGTTCATGCTCTGTCTCTCTCTGTCCTAAAAATAAATAAACGTTGAAAAAAAATTTTTAAATAAAAAAAGAGAAATATTAAACTCATTAAACGCAGATGTTAGCCTTTCCCATGCTATAGCTTCATATATGAAACAATTATGTCAAAATATATTTTATTCAAAAAAGTAAATAAGTTAATATCCCTATCGATAATTTTTGGTGATCTTTTAAATACTTAAATTATTTCACTCATTTGACTTACTCTAGTTAATGTAGCAAAATAGTTCCTCTGACACATGTATTTTGACATCCATAAAACTTTTTTTTAATTTTGTTCATTCACATAGTATACATTTATTATGCACTGACTGCAACAGGCACTTTAGAGATACTAGGTATATAGCAGTAAAAAAATACCTTTTAAAGTTTACAGACTGGCATGAAAGGCAGTAATGCAAATAATAAGTGCTATAATAGAGATATACAAGGGTTTTATGGACAAAACAAAACAAAACAAGACAAAACGAAAAACGGCAACCTAGGCAAAGTTAGAAAGGATCTAAGAAAGGAGTGAACCGAGTCCTGAAGGATGAAGGAATCAGGGGTAAAGGGGCAAAAATTTTCCAGACAGACATAACTGCATGTGCAATGACATATCAAGACACTACGACATGGTATATTTAGAGAACTGAAAATTAATTGTTCATTGAAGATGAGGTGACAATAAGCGATTGTGGAAGATGAGATTGGAGACAGAAGTGGGACCAGGTTTTGACTCCATCTGCATGTGGTAGGAGTCTGTGAAATTCCTTTCTCAAACCTAGAGAGCAATTTAGCTTGTTCAGAGCTGGCATTCTGGAAAGCTAAGAGCGGGTGATGCGTTGAGGGATTAAGAATGAAAAAAATAAGGAATTACCTTAGAAGCAATTTAGGATAGTATTGGCTGAATCATTGCTCTTTATGATGCTCTAGGGGTCCCAGGAATCAATGGCTATTGCTGCTAGTTCTAAGGGGTTTTGTTTGGTTGGTTGGTTTTTGGTTTTTAAGAGTTGTTATATGATCCACAGTGGCTCTATGAGAACATAGGTACGTACATATAATTATATTTTTAATAAACTATTCCATAATAGTTTTATATTGTAAAAGAGTTGCAAAAATAGCACAGAGAGTTGTTACATACTCTCCACCAAGCCTCCCTCATTAACACATTACTGAGCTGCGTGGCCACAACTAAGAAACAAATTGGTACAATATTAATTAAACTCCACTAAACTGTACATCTTGCTTAGATTTTACTAGGCTTTTTCTACTTTTTTTTTTCTGACTTAATATCTCGTCCAGGAGGCAATATTACAAAGTCTTAATATCTTATAGTCTCTTCTGACCTGTGACAGTTTCTCAAATGTCCCCAGTGTCTCATTTTACACTTTTGAGGAGTACTGGTTAGGTATTTTGTAGAATGTCCTTCAGTTTGGGTTCAACAACGGTCTTTTCTCATGATTACTCTTCGGCTATGGGTTTTGGTGACAAACACCAAAGGGATGAAGGGCCATTCAATAGGCCATTATTATCACATCTTATCAAAGGGTACATGCTATCAACACGATATCACCGACAAAATTAACTTTATCTGAGATTTTGTTTGCCAGGTGTCTCCATTTTAAAGTTACCTCCCACCCGTACTTCACCCTTTGTCTCTTTCTCTCTCTCTCTTTTAGTTTTTGTTTTTGTTTTGGTGTTTTTACTTTTTGTTTGTTTGTTGTTTGTTTGAATATACCTGACACACAATGTCACCTTAGTTTCAAGTATACAACTGAGTCATTCAACAAGTTTATACATTATGCTATGCTTATCACAAGTGTAACTACCATCTGTCCCATTACATTCCATGTCCATTATTAATTCTCTATTCATTGTACAGGAAGTCCTCAGTACAGTCTGAACTCAAAAGGTCTGGGTAAGGGAGACATTAAGCACCATTTCCTAGAGGCAGGGGTTGGGGGGGGTAGATATATCTATGTATATCATCTGTGATTCTTTTGGAATTCTTTAAAGGAACGTGTCTCCCATATATTTGTCCCCATTTATCTAGTTATTCCATCATTTATCTATATCAGTATGGGCTGATTTCAAAGATATTTATTTTATACTTTGGATTCTAACTCTATACTCCATTATATATTTTACTGTTCAAGTTGCTCCAGATTTTGGCCATGAGGTGTTCCTTCAAGTTGGTTCCTATAACCCTTTGGCATAACCCATTTAATTTTTCTAGCACTTTTCTAGCTATGTTTTGAATATAAACTGTAGCATTCAGGTATTTTATCCAAATAAAGATGGAAGAAAATGAAGTGCTTTCCTTGACATTGTTGTATGTAAAATAATATCCATGGATCTAGACACATTTTATTATTTGAAGAGACTATCATCTTTAAGCCATTGTATCAATTAGGATACGTAGTAAGAGATGGAAGTAGCAGGCAAAATCGCGTATTTCGGTGTGTAGTAAATAAGGTTCCCTTAAAATGGCCTCCATCCATCACAGTTCTTTTTGGGTGAGCAATGGTAAATCTGAGGTTAAAAATGGTTTTTAACAAAGTGCAAAAAGTACAGCTAGAAATTCTTGAAAGTTGAATTCTCATCTTTAACTATTTTAAATGACAGGAGTGCCACCCTAACTTTTGTAGTAATGTAAACAAAAAGCACTCTAAGAATAACTATGCTTTACATTTCACAAATTAATATTCTCTTCAAAGACATTTATTACTTGTTCTAAAATATGTTGTTACCTTAGTAACTACCAAGTTACCTGCTGTATGCAGCAGCACTAATGAGAAGAATGTTACAAAAGACTCAAAGAAAATGAAAAAAAAAACCCAACTAGTGGTATTTTTTTATTTTAATGTCTAGAAAAACCTCCTACAGATCGTTGACCATCACAGACCCTTAAACCATCTATGCTATCTTCTAACAGACCTACAAACACTAGACAAAACTCCAATCTGATTCACAATCTCTGCGTTTCATTTCCCACGTGGCAAATCCTCCAGCTTGCTCCCCTCCCCCAAGTTAGCAGCTTCTGATGCATTCCCAATGCTCATTTCCCCCCTCAGCATATTTTGTGTCCTTGGCAAGATGATATGAGGTTGTAAAAGGGATTTATACTGGCAATAAATAGGTGTGAACCTGTATTTTACTTAGGCTTTCACTAATCTGTAGCTTTGAATGCATTGACTTAATAAGGGGAATGTCGCAAATGAAACTAGGGTAAAGATTACCATAAACTTGGAGCCAAATGTCGGATTCAGATTCCAACCAGAAATTTTCAATACTGTATGAGGTAGTGGGCTCCTCTGAGATTCATTTTGTAGCTTTTAAAATAGATGATTTAAATATATTGTCTCCCAGATCTCTTTCAGTTCTGAAATCTATGATGCTCTGATAAAAAGTCTCCTTTGATAATTCCTCAGATAATCAATTTACACACTGCATTAATTTCCTGGACCAACTTCAAATACAGCTACATCTTTTCTTTGAGGCTTTATCGCCCCAAATGTAAACACTGGAGGCTTGACTTATCTTTATGCAAAGGGAAATATATAACTCAAGAGAGAATAAAGATTTTTGAGATCATTGTTTTAATCAGGCACATGTTTAGCCTATGTATAGGCTAATATGTTTATGTATAGGCTATGTTTAGCCTATGTACAGGATAATAAATGTTTGCATTATGAAGCTATTTCTTAAGAAGGGAGGATAGTCAGTATCCCTCCCCTCTATCAGAGGCCTGTTCCTTTTATTCACTGGAGCCCTAGGCCAGTCTTGAGCTATCCAACTGTGACATAGGTCATAATTTCTTTCACAATGAATCATTCAGAGTTCCAGCACAAACTGTAAGGATATGGAAAAGATATATGCTCTTTCTTTTCCACCTATGTTGGTTAAAGCATGTTATAGATTGAATTGTGTCCCCCACAAAATTCATGTGTTGAAATCCTATCTCCTACCTCAGAATGTGATCTTATTTGTAAATACAGCCCTTACAGATATAGTTAGTTAAGATGTGCTCATAATGGAGTAGGTGGGGCTTAATCCAATATGACTTGTGTCCTTATATAAAGAGAAAAGGAGAAATCTCGATATAGGCAGGGAGACCCCCATATGAAAACTAGCCTTATGCTCCCAAATGTCAAGGAACTATCAGAACCTAAAAAATTCAGAGACAGTAGTAGAACATATCCTTCCTTAGAGTCTTCAGGGAAGGGACCATGGCCCTGCCAACACCTTGATTTCAGACTTCTGGCTTCTAAAACTATGACACAACAGGTTTCTGATGTTCTAAGCTACTAAGCTTGTGAGACTTTATCATGACAGCCCTAGGAAATTAATACACACAGTAACACAGATGTGTGATGTAGGGGGTGGGACCTGGATTTCTTTTAATATCTCTTTCAGCAAATGTATTTGTACCATCAGTGACGTATAGATTTGTTTTGCCTATGCTGCTGTTTGGATTAAAACACAGGCCAGTATATATATTTTTATGAAGCATCTGGTTTCAAATATGGGACTTTGTCACGTACTAGCTGTGTAATTAACCTCACTGATCTTTGGTTCCCTGATAATAGTAACACTTGATCTAGCATAGTAATATAAGTGAAAAACAATATAGAGGCAAATAAAAGAGTATTTGGTGTGGAGGATAAGATCAGGGACCCTGCAGCCAGTTGAACTGAACTCAGTTGAATGAGTTCAAATTCAACTCTCCCTTTTACTAGTTTTATAACTGAACTATGGACTCAGTTTCATCATTTTAAAATGAACATTATATTAGTACCTGTCTCATAAAGTTGCCATGAAGATCAAAAAGTTAATGCATAAAGAAATCTTAGAAGATTGTCTGGAACACAGAAAGTATTCAATAAATGGTATGTAAAAGTGCCTTGCAAACTATAGAGAACCATACAAGTGCTGTAACATTATAAGTTATAGTTAATAAATAGCTTATTGATGAATGCACTTACACAGTGATAACACTTTCTCCTTTTTAAAAATTTTTTTAATGTTTATTTATTTTTGAGAGAGACAGTGTCAGAGTGTGAGCGGGCAAGGAGCAGAGAGAGAGAGGCACAGAATCTGAACCAGGCTCTAGGTTACTAGCTGTCAGCACAGAGCCCGATGTGGGGCTCCAACCCATGAACCCTGAGATCATGACCTGAGCTGAAGTCCGACACTTAATGGACTGGGCCACCCAGGCGCTCCTCTCTTTTTTTTAAAGTGGTATCTATACCCAATGAGTGCTCGAACTCAAGACCTTGAAATCAAGAGTCAGACGCTCTACCGACTGAGCCAGACAGGTGTGTTGCTAACTCTGATCTTTTATTTATGTCAGTATGCCTCTTAGCAGCAGTCGTTTGGATAGCTATGGAGACATAAAGAGTGACAATCACAGATGAGGGCTATTACCAAGTGGGTCAAGTATGCCCAGGGAATCAGAAGAAACTTCAAAATAGAGGCTATTTCTGGTTTTCATTAGTCTGCTCATTTCCTTGTGTGAAAATATTTTAGAGCCAAAATTTTTATTGAGCATCATATTAACTGCTCTAATATGTATATAAAAAGCAAAGAATTTACATAGATTTCACTTGGGCATGGAGAAATGGGAACTGAATTTTTTAAAACTGCTTTTAAAAGTTTCTAATGAAATCTTGGGGCGCCTCAGTGGCTCAGTTAGTTAGGCAGCTGACTCTTGATTTCAGCTCAGATCATGATTCATGGTTCATGGGATTGAGCCCTGGGTCAGGCTCCATGCTGACAGTGTGAAGCCTGATTGGGATTCTCTCTTTTCCTCTCTCTCTGCCCCTCTCCTGCTCACTCTCACTCTCTCTCTCTCAAACTAAATAAATAAACTTAAAAAAAAGTTTCTTGTGAAATCTTTGCATATATGTGAATGAAGATACATTGCCTATACATCACTGTCATTAGTTATAGTAAATAAAAAAAGTAGACAGCCAATCTCCCACCTTGCTGTATACCTCAAGGTGAAATTGTGTTTTTGTTGTTGTTATTGTTTTGCTTTGTTTTGTTTTATCAAATAAAAGACTACCATTGCAAAATACCACTTGCTTCATATGTGTCTTGCCTTATGAAAGGAGACAAAGCATTAACAAAACACTTTATTTTAGATTACTTGGAAGAAATGGAAACAATTGAGACTTTAAAAAATGTATTATGGGGTGGCTGAGTGGCTCAGTCGGTTGAGCATCTGACTTCAGCTCAGGTCATGATCTCATAGTTCGTGAGTTCGAGCCCTATGTCAGGCTTTGTGCTGACAGCTCAGAGCCTGGAGCCTGCATAAGATTCTGTGTCTGTCTCTCTCTGTTTGCCCCTCCCACACTTGCACTCTGTCTCTCGCTCTGTCTCAAAAATAAACACTAAAATTTTTTTTTAAATTAAAAAATTAAAAATGTATTATATTATTATATGTATTCAATTTTATACAACTTACCCAGGAAGTATATATTTGGAAAACAGATTGCCTCAGTGCTGTGGATAAGTTGTAGTCTTCAGAACTGTGGTGGGTTTGGTGTCCAGCCCACATAATATTAACCTCTGCAAAACACATAATTTGAAATGAGCCATGAGAATAAGAACAAAGCAACTTACATTTTCAGTTATGTATGCTGCTCTTGTTAAGTGAGGAAGAAAAATCTGGAACATCTCTGAAAAACCTAGCCAATATAATTATAATTAAAATAAGCTGCTTCAAATGACTCTTGGAAACAGTGAGGGTACAAATTACAAACAAATAAGAAAACTGAAACATAGCCAATAAGTATGGATAGTGTATGTGAAATAATGCAATGCCTCCAGCAAGCTGAAATGACTTCCAAAATTTATACTTGCTAATGTATTATTATAATATGACAAATCATAAAAGCTAAACGTCAGTGTTGTAACAATGCAGTCAATGGATAGTGATGATTTTTCAGTATGTGATAATATACTTATAATTAAAGAAGAATAATGTAATGGGAGAAACTGGTATAAATTTTGGAATGAAATAGTAAATAAAATTTCTTCCTGATGGCTTTTTAAATGTCTCAAAATCTGTCTATTGGAATAAAAGGCAGAGCAGAGTAATATTTGGTCCTAAGATCTAACAATTCATTTTTATTTATAGAAATACATTAGTTAACATATAGCTTTTCCAATACCTTACAAATATCCAGTATCTTACACTCTCATTTTTAAAATTTCCACACATAATTGCTGTTTCATCCTTATAATAAAAAATTAAATGTAAGTTGTATATTTTCATCAAGTATTATGCAGACTATTCACATACAGCCTTGCAATTCATTTACATCCCAAACGGATAGTTCCTTGTTTTTTTTTCTACAACAATACGTCACTCTAGTGACCTCCTTAGTAGACAGAATAGAACAATCACACATTTTTCACTCTGTGCATATTTTTTATTTCCTACCATAATTACAGATACCACATTATAGTCTATTCAGTTAAAAGAAAGTATGTTCTTAGCTAAACTAACTATAATTAAGTTCTTTGCTACAAATATAGGAGATAGGAGGTATAGGAGACAAAATTAACCATGTGATATGATCACTGTATCCATGCCAGTATATATTAGAAATTAAATCCTTTAGTCTTGCACACATGGGGACCAAACAGACTACGAATGGAAATATTGGGTATGGATGTTTACAGTAGCCCTATACTAGAAGTTAAAATACCTGGGTGGACTTCTCTGCTTCTCATTTAGGAAATGAAAAATCTCTGGACAATCTATATAGAGTTACCAAACAAAATTGCAAAAGAATTTTTGGTAAATAAATGACAGCTCAGATTTAAGAAGGACTTAACTCTCTGAAAATGGAAAGATTATGAACAGAATTATGAATACAATTCTCCATCAGAAGTCATTACTATTAAAGTTATATACTTTTGGGGGGGCAAGTATTTTCATAAACCATAAGTTTATGTGTAACTTAGGTCCTGATTGGTTGACATTTTTTAAGTGTATTTATTTTGAGAGAGAGCAA
Source organism: Felis catus (assembly GCF_018350175.1). NCBI lineage: Eukaryota > Metazoa > Chordata > Mammalia > Carnivora > Felidae > Felis > Felis catus. The sequence goes on from NC_058369.1 coordinate 108,367,935, forward strand.
CAGAGCACATGAGTGGGGGCAGAGGGAGAGGGAGAGAGAGAGAGAGAGAGAGAGAGAGAGAATCCCAAACAAACTCCATGATGTTAGTGCAGAGCCCAATGCAGGCCTCAAATCCATGAATCCTAAAATTTTGACCTGAACCTAAGTCAAGACCCTGATGCTTAAGTGACTGAGCCACCCAGGCACCCCTGGTTGGTTGACATTTTAATCATTCCTAGTAATTACCCTGTATGTCTATCCAACCAATTAAGGAAATTGCTCTTATGCAAATGAAACTATTTCATCATAATGACCCCAAACTTCCCAAGCATAATCCTTGAAATGACCTAGAATCTTAATCTCTTGCTTATTGACTAGTTATACACCTCAAATAAGAAATTTACAAAGAATCCTGTGGCACTTGATATCTTCAAATGTTGTGTGAAAGATTATTGAGAGGTAATAAACTTGATGAATCTACTAAGCCTTTTAAAACTCCTTGTAGAGTTAGGCTCTAAAATAATCCAAACACCATTTTCTCTTTAGAACATAACCATTATTAAACATTTTGGAACCTATTACTTAAAAACTTTGTTACAAAAAATCATCGTCCATTTTGTTGGACTTGTTGGGATTCACTTTAAAAACTCATCATAATGCATGCATGTTATGAATTCAGAAGGGGATGAGCTAATCAGATGAGGCCCAATTAGAGAGTAATAGGATATATTTAAACTATTTCCTATAACTTCCACAGAAGCTAAATGGTGGAACAAAGAATCCACAAAGGTGGAGGTTAAAGACCTATCTCTTTGGTTGTTTTAAAAGCATTTACTTCCTATCACAAACTGTGTGTAACACAAGACTTCGTTCAATGAAGTACAGCTGTATAAACAGGGTACAGTAACTGGATCCTACTGCCTTGCCTCTGTCACTTTTCAGAACTAGGAAAAACAAGAAAAAAATATAAGATTTTTTCCCACAGTTTATATGCACCTTACTTGAAGTAAGTCATTTAGAAAGTGGTTATAAAAATGCGTTTTATAGAAAATTATTTCAGTAGTTCTTTTATAAGCAAAATAACAGATTAATAGTACACTTTCAAATATGTTCATTTTCACTAATATGTGAATTGATGAATTATCTGTTCTAAGGAATAAAAACAAATATTAAAGAGGAAAGATGATATTTTAAGAATAAACTTCTTTCTATCAATGAACTAACGTAATTGTAAGTTATAGTCCATAACAATTTTCTTTTCCTATTAGCGAAGTACTGATTATACAAGCATACAGGATGTTGTTATGGCTTTTCAATAATATAGCTAGAAACATTATGTTACTTTCCAGTATTAAAATATAGACTTGTATAAATATATTTTATTAATACATTGACCAATCATTTGATTTGGCCAAAAGCTAATGCAATATGTGTGTTTATGTGTATGTTATATTCTTGAGTTTGTTAACATTTTTTTTAATTGAAGTATAGCTTACATATGGTGAAATCCATCCCTTTTACCCATATTACCGAGTACCGGTAATATGAGTTTTTACCAAGCAAATACAGCTGTGTAATCGCAATCAAGATACAGGACAGTTCTGACCAACCCAAAAAATTCCTCATTGCACTTTGTGCTTGTGGCAAGTAAACTCGAACATGGCTCCCTGATCAGATGATGATATTCTGAACTGTGTACTGATAACGTAATGGGATGAAACTCTTGGGACCTTGGGGAAGATGAGGGTGTTTTGAATTCAGGAAAAAAATGAATCACTGGGATCTAGAAGGCTGTCTATGGGAGGTAGCCTCTCAGAGAGCCCCCAGTGATCCTTGCCCTTGTGGATGTTCATCCCTTGTATAATCCCTCCCATTGAGTGTGGGCTGGATTTAATAATTCCCTTCTAATGAATATAATTTTGGCAAAGGTGATGATGGGATGTCAATTGTGATATTAGGTTATAAAAAGACAGAGGCTTACATCTCGAGGGCTCTTATATTCTCAAATTCTCTAAGGAAAGTCAGTCACCATGTTGTGAACTGCCTTTTTTAAAAGCACATATGGTAGGGAATCAGGAGAGGCCCCAAGCTAACCAGTGAGGAACTAAGCACCTCAGCTCAAACTCCACAAGGAATTGAATCCTGCCAACGACCATGTAAGTAAATTTGGAAGCAGATCTTCCCCCAGCTGATCCTTCACGTAACATTGCAGCTAGCAGACAGTTTAACTGCTTAACTACAACCTCGTGAAAGACCTTGAGCCAGAAGCACTCAACTAATAAACTGTGCCCAGATTCCAGACCCACAGAGACTGTGAGCTAAGCCACTAATGTGTTACAAAGAAGTGGATAATATAGTGGTCAATCCCCTAGGCCTCATTCTCCCAGTCTTCCATATCCACTGATTTGAATTCTTTACTATAGTTTGGCTTTTTGAGAATGTCATATAAATAAATTACATAGTATTTAGCCTTTTGAGTCTGGTTTCTTTTCCTAAGCAAATGCATTACCGACTTCTCCATTTTATCTGTACTTTGTTTTTCCTTTTTTTTGCTGAGTAGTATTCCATTTTAATGGTTGAATCAAAAGTTTTGTTTTGTTTTTATTCATTCACTAGTTGAAGAAACATTTCCAGTTTGGGGCAATTACAAATAAAGCATCTATAAACATTCTAATATAGTTTTTTTCTCTGAACCTAAGTTTCATTTCACTTGGGCAAATACTCAGGAGTGAGATTACTGAGCTGTATAGTATATTTACATTTAGGTTGTAAAGAAACAATCAAAGCATTTTCCAGTGGCTGTGCATTTTCTTGTACTACCACCAGCAGTGTATGAGAGTTACATTTTCTCTACATGTCTAGCAACCCTTGGCATTATTAATTTTGTTTTTAATTTATTTGTTTCTTTTTTTTCAATATATGAAATTTATTGTCAAATTGGTTTCCATACAACACCCAGTGCTCATCCCAAAAGGTGCCCTCCTCAATACCCATCACCCACCCTCCCCTTCCCCCCACCCTCCATCAACCCTCAGTTTGTTCTCAGTTTTTGAGAGTCTCTTCTGCTTTGGCTCTCTCCCACTGTAACCTCTTTTTTTTTTTTCCTTCCCCTCCCCCATGGGTTTCTGTTAAGTTTCTCAGGATCCACATAAGAGTGAACACATATGGTATCTGTCTTTCTCTGTATAGCTTATTTCACTTAGCATCACACTTTCCAGTTCCATCCACGTTGCTACAAAGGGCCATATTTCATTCTTTCTCATTGCCACATAGTACTCCATTGTGTTTCATAGCATTCTAAGACCTATATAATTATATCACATTGAAGTTTTACTTCCCATTGCCATAATAGCTAATGACTATGATTATCTCTCCATGTGGTTATTTGCCATCTATACATGTTCTTTGAACTATCTAATCAAAATTTGTGCCCCCATTTAATGGAGTTGTAGTCTTATTATTGAGTTTTCAGAAATCTTATATATTCATTATACAAGTCCTTTTTAGATATGTGATTTGCAAACATTTTCTTCTCTATGGCTTGACTTTTCATTTCTAAGTGTCTTAAGAACATAAGTTTCAATTTTGATGAAACCCAATTTAGATACCTGAGAGTTTTATTAAAATATATTTTTAGCATATATAACAAAGAATGGGGTTACTTCAGAGAAAGTTTTCAGAATGATGAGACATTTGTGTCTATAAGCAAAAGAGTCTATTTTACACATCTAAAATATATCTAAGTAAGTCTACTGAAGTGTCTTCTCACCTATGGATGGAGAGAATAACCCTCTTGCCTTTGACAAGAAATCTAACACTATAAAACACTGACCTTTTCCAATTCTAACCTCTCTTGGAATCATGATTTTAATGGATTTTTAAAACATGATATTCAAATGGAAGCTTTTAATTCTATCTTGTAGAATTTTAGAATGAGAGTTCTCCAATTATATGTTTATATGCTTTTAAAATTTAAACAGAGCAAAAGAGAAGATACAACTTTTTAGTATGAAGTAAAAAAAAATACATTAGAATTTATTTGGTCATGGACCAAATCCAGCCCACAACCTGCTTTTACAGCCAACAAGCTAAGAGTGGCTTTAACATATTTTAAATGATTGAGGTAAAATCCGAAGAGTAACAGTTTATGATACAGGAATATTACACTAAAAAATTATGCACCTTCCTCTTTCTCTTTTTGCATACCCTCTATTCTCTGGGATTGAACACGCTCAGCACTTTCATGGTCCCCTGTCTTTGTGTGACCCGTCAAAATATTTTCATCTTTCAAGGATCACTGCATATGTCATTTTCTAACCCTCCCAGTCACAATTATTATATAATGTTTATTATTCCTAGGCCTCTAGCATCATGAATACTCTACTATTTTGCATCTTCCTCTGTTTTATAGGCTTCTTAATTAAGGAGATTAATTTGTCTTTGTATTTTCTATAGTGTCTCATCGTGTCTTTGCATGGTAGACATCAATATATTTTTCTTGATTAAACCTGTGTTTATTAAAAACTGGCTCATTTGAATAATCAATAACCATGTCACACTATTTTATTTGTTCAACTTTCTCATTAGTAAGAGCAATGTTTTTTTTAATTTCCCTTTACACTATTCCTTCTCTTTAATTTCAATCATAACCAAACACTCCACTTTGTAAAACATGATCCATTGACCTTCCGTTCCTTTAATTTTTTTTTCACCTTAAACATCTTAAAAGAGAAATTTATTTACTTTCTTAACTCCCATTCATTCTTAAGCTCATTCTTAATGGCACTTAATTCTCTCCAAAATCATTATTGGCATCTGTCTTGTCAAAGCTAAAGACTTCTTTTAGGTGTCATTCTATTTGAACTTTCTAAAACATTTGTCCACTGAATCTATCTTGAAAACCTCTCCCTCTGGCTTTCCCTTTCCCTTGCTCCCAGTTCTCCTCTTCCATTTTTCAGGCCAGGTGCATTTTCCTAACCTCTTCCCCTTTCTCACCTATTTAAAGGGACTAATTTATTTTTCTTTGCTCCTTGCTTCTTGTTTTTCATGGTGTGCCATGACCTGAAATGACTTCAATAAATGCTTATCCAAAAGATGATGGTTCCCAGATACTTCAGTCTATAGGTGTCTGTTGACTTCTAGGTCTGAATTCCTTAGGGGAAATTCCATACATATTATGCCTTGAATCTATTTAATTGTCTTGCTTTCTGTCTCCTGTTGTCCTTTCCTTCTAAATCGCATCATGTCTTCTCAGTCCCCAGGCAAGGGAGAGAATAGACTGGGAAGACCTCAAAACAGAAGCAACCTCAGTGCTTTTTTGTATCCTCTGACCTCTCTTTAGATAGTTACGCAGGGCTTAGCATATAATCAGGACAAAAACCAGTATTTCTGTAAAAATAATTTTTTGTACATTTTATTTATTTTTGAGAGAGAGAGAGAGAGAGAGGGCACAAATGGAGGAGAGAGAGACACAGAATCCAAAGCAGGCTCCAGGTTCTGAGCTGTCAGCACAGAGCCCGATGTGGGGCTCGAACTCAAACCCTGAGATCATGACCTGAGCCAAAGTCGGACACTTAACAAACTGAGCCACCCATCCGCCCCTATAAAAGTAAATTTTTAAAAATGACCTCACTGAAGCTTGTGATATTTTCTTCTAATACACTGCAGCAAACAGACCCAAGAGTTGGTTTTATTAGTAATGGGAACATTAAAAAAATGAGAAAATATGAAGAAAAATGTTGAATGACAAAAGTAACATAGAGGAACATGATTATTTGTGAAGTCAAATAATAGAATTTAAGATATTCTTTCTTCAAAGATTTGACGTTTTAGAAAAATTATAGGGAAGAGGGCATGAAAAAACTCAAAAACTGTACTTGACATAGTCAAATTCTAGAGTAATAAGATAGCTTTCATACTGAAGAACATTCTCCTCTAATTCTTCAAAATATATTAAATATTATCATATGACCTATTGCAGCCCCTCTGGTCCTGAAGTTAGAATATCAAACTTGGAGCCTATCCTGGAGTTCTGTGTTTAGTTTTCGTAACCATTTGCAGGATGTCCCTACTAGAGCTATCCCACTTGCTCTTAATTAAACCTACCTCATCACAAAATTAATCTTTACCTGGAGATATATATTTTTGATACACTTTTGAGGTTGGGAGAATACGAACATGACATATCACTTTGTCATATTTTCTTTTAAGAATCTCAAACAATAAAAACAAAGACAAATAACTAATATATCTACACAAAACTCCCTGATCACTTTTAAATTCCCATATAGAAAACAAAAACAAAAAAACTGTCAAAATACATAAGGCTTTCATGCATCCTCTTTCTCACTCTTTTCTGTTGTTCCAAATATTTGAGGTTGTTCTGTGAACCGGTCTTAATCCTAATGGTCAAATACAAATAACCATATTTTTTATTGAAAAAAAAATGCTTTCCTCTTGCAGTAGCATTCTACTTAAATATAATTTCAAAAACAAGTTGTTAGAAATATTTTATAATGTCATTGGTATCAGAAACTATTATTTGTAAAGTTACTACACATGCAACGAAGATCGCTTAAGTTGGTTAAAGTTTAAAAGACATGAAGCAACATATTATCAAAGTCCAAGGCTCCTATTAGCCATTTCTCAGTACAGTCTAACACTTAGGAGTCCACAATAACTTGCCTTGATCCCTGAGTTTTGCAGTGCAATGTGAATTTGAGCAACCACACATTTATTAGTAGATAACACAACAAGTTAGTGTAGGTCAAAACAGTGATTTTAACACATCTCTCATAATAATTTTCTTTTTCTTGTGGTCAGCTTGTCTAAAATCTTGTCAAATGACCAAAAACAAACAAAACAAAACAACAACAAAAAACCCCACCACATTCTGCTAGCATTGCAGAGTTGCATAACGTGATTTCTTATAATGATGTCACGTTTGATGCTGTAGACCATGTGAAACAGATTAGCTGTGACCAAATTAGTATTCTTTTGCAAGGCCAGCTGATGTGCACATGTAAAACATAGAGCACATACTCTGAGATGCAAAAAATGATTCTAAAACACTATACCATCAGTAAGTCCAGCCTCATAAATATCTACCTTATAGAGATAGATTTTTATTTGTTTCTTGAAACAATCAACATGACAATTTAAGTAATTTTAATACATTTTCGTCCTTGAGAAACTTACTAAGAAAATGCTTTGGTGGCATTTTTTTTTGGTTGGATAATGCCTCACTTGTTCTTTTTAAAGAGTTCTTATATTCATGTGTTCTCGGCTGTCTTTAGGAAAGATTGATGTCTGGTGTCACTGCTAGGAAGTGCAAACTGTTCAGCCTCACTGCAATCTATGTCCTCACCCTCTTGCTCCACAGGATACCACATACTTTGGCAGCCAACATTCAGAAGGGAAGTGCTTTAATGACAATAAGTGATGCCAATGAAACCTTTCCCACAATGCTCAAAACTTAGTGGTTGGAGGCTGAGGCACCAAATGGTGGGACTAAGGAAGATAAATGGATCAATTAGCTGACAGGTTCTAATGCTGTTGACCTAACCAATGCTGAAAGAGTTTCAAAATTTCTGCTATCATTAAAATTTTCACCAAAATATCACCCTTATGATAGCCTAGTAGAATCTGGGTCTGGTTAGCAACGTCTTGACCCTCTCTTTTGAGACATAAGAACTTAGTGATCAATTGTGTTAATAATAACAATTGTCAGTGTGCTTTTCTAGAAGTAATTTCCACAGTATAACATGTTCCAGCTATACCTCCACCCCTGGAGAGTGGAGCAATAGGAGGGAACCCTTTGCAATGTAAGTAAAATGAAAGGAATTTATATAAAATGACATAAAACAGGTGTTAAAGAAACAGTGAGCTCCTTAGTGGGGGAACACATGATATTGTGGAAGCAAGACATTCAAAAGCTATATGATCATGGCAAAGTCATTTAGAGTTTCCAATGTTCCCATCAATATGAGCGAGTTATGGTATTGCTTTTCATGAAAAACAATGTGGCTACATTCACAATATCAAGCAGAAATAGCAAGTGAGTTTTTCTTTTTTTATAGATGGAGTTGGATTCTGATTGGGATAAATAAGTTACTCATTTGACTACTTTAGGTTACAAATATAGTCAAAGCCACCAAATCCAGTGAAATCAAGTAACCACATGTTGATTTGACCCACTACCTTGGTCTTCTTATATCCATGCTTTCAAAAAATTACCTAATTCTTCAAACTATTCCATGAAATAAACATTCAGTATTTTGCAAGTAAATCCATGAAGCATAAGATCTCAAACTGATCCTAACAACCATGAGTGATTTCTAAAGTAAGTTGAAGTTGTGTTTTTGTTTTTTGCTTTTGTTTTTGCCTACTTCAATGCCAAGACTTTTTCAAATGTAAGTAAAATTCTACCAGGTCTCTCATATAGCTTTTGAATTAGGGACACCAAAAAAGCAACCATTAAAAAAAAGGAGTGGGTGAGTCAGGAGAAGTAAAGACAAAAAAAAAAAGAGAGAGAGAGAGAGAGAGAGAGAGAGAGAGAGAGAGAGAGACTCTTGCCAACAGTTGTGAAGAGAGGTGAAAATAGGAGAATAAAAGATAACATACATTGAAGAACAAAACTGTTTAGAGGACTAGGCATGATTTTGAGATTGTCTTTGCTAATCTTAATAGTGAGATAACTCTTATTTTCTTGCTATCTTAAAGAAGAGGAAATTGAGGAAAAACTTTTTCCAGATCATAATTATAAAGTGGCAGAGCCAGAATCGAAATCCAAACCTATCTGGTCCCAAAGCCCACACTCTTCCCTGAAGTCTGAAATTGGTAAGTGCTCACAGCTCTGCATGAGATGGAACAGCCAGGTGACTAATGCATAGTGCCTGCTTTAAAGAGCGAGTTCTTGGGGGCACCTGGGTAGCTCAGTCAGTTAAGCGTCTGACATTAGCTCAGGTCATGATCTCGTGGTTTGTGATTCCAAGCCTCAAGTTGGGTTCTGTGCTGACAGCTCAGAGCCTGGAGACTGCTTAGGATTCTGTGTCTCCCTCTCTTTCTACCTCTGGCCTTCTCTCTCTCTCTCTCTCTCTCTCTCTCTCTCTCTCTCTCTCTCTCTCTCTCTCTCTCTCAAATAAACATGAAAAAAAATTTTAATAAAAAATAGTAAAGACTGTTCTTTACACATAAAAAGAAGATGAAGACATTCATATGAAGAAAAGTAAATGGGGACGCCTGGGTGGCTCAGTCGGTTAAGTGTCCGACTTCGGCTCAGGTCATGATCTCGTGGTCCGTGAGTTCGAGCCCCGCGTCGGGCTCTGTGCTGACCGCTCAGAGCCTGGAGCCTGTTTCAGATTCTGTGTCTCCCTCTCTCTCTGACCCTCCCCCGTGCATGCTTTGTCTCTCTCTGTCTCAAAAATAAATAAACGTTAAAAAAAAAAAAGAAAAGTAAATGGAAAATAAGAAACCACAAGTGCCAGATTAGTTGTGTAAATACTGCTTGTAATGGAGATCAGGGAAAGAATGTAGCTGGGGCCAGGTTAGTCAGGTTAAATCCTCAGAAGAGGCTAGGTTTGACACTCTCAATGTGAAGATGTTAATTTCCTAGAAATATGGTATCTAGTATATTAAGAGAGTAACTTTTTCTAAACAAAACATATAAACAATGCAAAATAATTGTTACAGGATGCCTTTATTTAAAAAAAATTCAAAACAGGGACATTGAGATTAGCCTTATTAATATATATTTTTTACTTTTACAAAGTACTAGTTGGTTTTAAAAAAAGGTGATTTAGGACATAGTTTAAAATAGTACTTCGTTTAAAAGTTATGTTCTATTGGTTTAAAATTCATTTTATGTGCATTTTTAGGAACTATTACTAATGATCAAAGTGAAGCTTACAAAATATAAACAATTTAATAATGTTCCATTTAAGGAAGGAAAATGGAATTCAAATATCACTTGTTTTGAATAAAAAAGGACCACTTAACACTTCATCACAAATTAAAAGTTCCTTTCCCCAAATTTTACAATAAATGGTTCTAAGACACAGGCACGTAAATAAATTTCAGCTCAACTCTTTTTTCAAGTTAATTTACATAATCAGGAAGCTTAATTTTTCTCAAAAGCCTTCTGGAAGTTTTAGTAAAATATCACAAATATTCTCTAGTGTGTCAACTGAACACTAAATTTCTACTTCAGCTAATTAAATTTACTGAAAATATTAATTTTTCCTCAAAGTACTTGTGTTTCTGTCTTAAAAATTTCACCAAAAATATTTATTTAAATGCGTTTTTTTTAAAAAAAGAAAGAAACAACTCTTTCTGTGGATTTCAGAGTGAATATTTACATAAACGAGATTATTAATCTTGGCTATTCTATTCACAATCACACACACACACACACACAAACACACACACACACACACACACACACACACACACACACACAAGCAAATACAGTGTCTGATATTATTATCAATGCATTAAGCCCTTGGCCTCTGTACCTTTTTAGCAATAAAATGTGCTCTTAGCAATAAAATGCACATGAATGTATATTACTTCCTTTGGTTTTACTAAAAGGCCTGTTGCTGATAGCCTCTCCTTTTTTTTTTTTTTCAACGTTTTTATTTATTTTTGGGACAGAGAGAGGCAGAGCATGAACGGCGGAGGGGCAGAGAGCGAGGGAGACACAGAATCAGAAACAGGCTCCAGGCTCCGAGCCATCAGCCCAGAGCCTGATGCAGGGCTCGAACTCACGGACCGTGAGATCGTGACCTGGCTGAAGTCGGACGCTTAACCGACTGCGCCACCCAGGCGCCCCGATAGCCTCTCCTCTAATAGAACCAACCCAGTTGGCAAATTTCTTACTTTTATTTGAAATATATACTTAGGAATCAAAACATGGAATACTGACAAGAAAAATTAAATAAACACTTCTATGCAATACTTTGGAAGGGGCATAAACAAAATTAGAAGTGAAATAAAGGAAAAAAAACTTGAATAATGTTGTTATGTTGTTCAATTGCAATGTTTCCTTTCAGTGAGAAATGAAGCTAAATATGTTAGGAAAATTGTCTAGCACCATATTTGACTAAAATGAAATAAAATTTTCAGCAGAAGATGTTTCAGTCAAACCCCTCATCTCTTTTTATCTATAAATTTAGCAGGGTTTCTGTAGTCTCTTCAACGGGGAAAGAAACCAAGAAATTCTGTAGAGTTATACATAATCTTTAATGGAAAAGAAGCCTGATATGACATAAAATTATTTTCACTGTAACGGAAACTATAAATTTCAAAGAAGACAATGTTTATAATTTATTTCCTGTATTTTAAAAAGGTAAGAGTAATTAAAATAATCTTTCTAAATAGGTGATGAGGAGTTCTGGATACTTACATATTCTGGTTAATAGAGAAATGCAAGTCATATGAAGTATCAAATTTCAAAGAATTAAACTAACGTTGGCTACATGAAACAGCACAGATAATTTAAATATTCCTCTGTTTCAAAAAATTCCTTCTTTCTTTCTTTCTTTCCTTCCTTCCTTCTTTCCTTCCTTCCTTTATTCTTTCCTTCCTTTCTTCCTTCCTTTTCTCCCAAGGACTTCCTGGGGACTTTTTCTCCTACAGTAACCACTGACCTTTTGGTGCTATGTTCTTAGAGATGATTATAAAGTACTATTTTCTTTTTTTTAAAAAAAAATTTTTTTTAACGTTTATTTATTTTTGGGACAGAGAGAGCCAGAGCATGAACGGGGGAAGGGCAGAGAGAGAGGGAGGCACAGAATCGGAAACAGGCTCCAGGCTCTGAGCCATCAGCCCAGAGCCTGACGCGGGGCTCGAACTCCCGGACCGCGAGATCGTGACCTGGCTGAAGTTGGACGCTTAACCGACTGCGCCACCCAGGCGCCCCTATTTTCACTTTCAAAGAGGATTTGTGGACATAGTAACACTAATCAGAATGAGGAAATGAGGATGTTTCTAATAATGCAAAAGGCACAAGATTTTAAGTGCCTTGAGTTGTATAAACATAAGTAATTGCATTTCATATATATATATATGAAATATGAAATATATATGAATATGTATTTATATATTAGTTCATTTCTTTTGGATTCATTTTCTTCATTAGAGGGACAAGGGCATTCTGGCAAATGTTTGTAGAAGGGCATTGTATCAGGAGGACTTCCCATTCAGTTGCACAAATACTCTCAAGTCTAGGAATAGGCTAGCTCCTATTTGGTATGGGACAAACATTGGCTCCTATAGCATTACCCAGTAAAATGGATATTGCTTTAAGAAATTGAAAATCTGAACAAAGGAAAAAGGAGAAAAAAAGAAAGAAAGACAGAAAGAAAGAAAGAAAGAAAGAAAGAAAGAAAGAAAGAAAGAAAGAAAGAAAGAAAGAAAGAGAAAGATGAGAGAAGAAGAAGGAAGGAAAGAAAGGAAAGAGAGAGAGAAATGTAACTGGATAGTAACCATGTATTAAATGTTACAGGGTTATTATAATGTTATTATCTAAGAATTCATACCTTGACTCCTAATTTTACTATCAGTTAAAGGTTAATATCCTACTTAATTGTGTACATGGACCTCATTGCTTATTTTTAATGTATCAAAAACAAAAATCAAATTATAACCCTTTGCATTTGATAGGTATTACATAATTTGCATAAAACTTGTTCTTAATATCATCTTCTTTTCTTCTCCCAGTTACTACATATTCTGGTCCTCCAGCTCCTTATCTCACCTGGATGATAGTTCTAGGGTATTCTTATTTCTTGTGTACCTTCTCCTTATGTGCTTTCTTTGGAGTACCAATATGACATATTTCTATGTCACCTAGGATTCACACTTGTTTCTTCGTTCTTCTCACTACAATATATGTAATCCCTGGGCATTATCAAATTTTCACAGGGAGAAGCAAAGTGAGATTGAGAAAGAAGGAGTAACTTGCCCCATGGCACAAAGCAACTTGACTAATAGTACAAATAAAATTAGATGACTGGTACAAACAATCTTCTCTTATTAAGGTGTAACCATTCACAGTGAGCCACATGTTTCACCATTGTTTGTGTATTATAATTACACCCTCAATAAATCAACTATAATCTCAAGTCTCCAGAATTACGTCTGTGTCTTTCCCACATGTCATACATGATGTGCATGACATTTTTTAATATTTATCTTTTACCTCTCTGCCCGGACAATACTAGCTCAATACTTACCCAGTAGAATAAAATTCTTTTAGAAGGCAACATTCTAATCATCTCATTCTCAATTCAATTTGTTTCAATAAACACTTTCTGTACACCTTCTATTTACAAAGCACTGTGTTCATTCTACACTAAAAATAAATCTAAACAGATCAAAGACTTAAATTTAAAAGCTAAAACTATAAGACTCTTGAAAGAAAACATAGCTGTTATTTCTCTGTGACCTTGGATTAGTCTCTTAGATATGATACCATAGTCTAAGCAAACAGAGAAATAATAGATATATTGCCCATAATTAAAATTAAAAATTTTTGTGCAGTAAAGGATACTATTAACAAAATAAAGACAATGTTTCATTGTCTAGAATGAAGATAGAATGAAGGGAAATGTTTTAAAATTTTATCTGACAAAGCCCTTGCATCTAGAATGTACAAAGAACTCATAACAATAAAAAGATAAATTATCTGATTTAAATATAGGCAAAATGTTTAAATAGAAATTCTTTTTATTTATTTATTTTGAGAGAGACAGAAACAGTGCAAGTGGGGGAGGGGCAGAGAGAAAGGGAGTGAGAAAGAATCTCAAGCACGCTCCACTCTGTCAGTGCAGAGCCCAGTGCGGGGCTCGAACCCACAAAACTGTGAAATCATGACCTGAGCCGAAACCAAGAGTTGTATGCTTAACCAACTGAGCCACCCAGGTGTCCCTAAAGAAACACTTCTTTAAAGAAGATACACAGATGACCAATAAGCATATGGAAAGATGCTCAACGTCATCAGTCATCAGTGAAATGCCAATCAAAACATTAATAAGATGCCATTTTTCATCTACTAAGATTTTTATAATAAAAAAAAGGACAATAACAAATGTGAATGAGGATGTGTAGAGATTAGCACATATACAGTACTGGCAGAAATATAAAATGGTGCAGCTGTTTTGGAAAACAGTTTACAATTCATCAAAAAGTTAAATAAAGAGTACCTCATGCCTCTGCAATGCCACTCCTCGGTATGTACTCAAGAGAATGGATAATATGTGTTTACATATATCTAAAATGTGGAAATAACCCAAATATCTACCAGCTAATAAGCAGGTAAGTAAAATTTTGTGTATCCATACAATGAAATATTACTGAGCCATGAAAGAAATCAATTATTGACACATGCTACACTGTAGAGGAACCTAAAAACATCATGCTAAGTGAAAGACACAAAAGATACTGTTTACATGAAATGCCCAAAATATGCAACCCCATAGAAACAAGGTAGATTAGTGGTTGCCAGGGTCTGAAGGGAAGGGGAATAGGGAGTCATTGCTAATGTATATGAGATTTCTTTTAGGGTGATGAAAATGTTCTGGAATTAGTGGTGATAGTTACATAATCTTGAGAATATGCCAAAAACCATTAAATTATACACTTTGAAATAATTTTTTTTAAGTTTTTGAGAGAGAGAGCATGAGAAGGGGAGAGGGGCAGAGGGATGGAGGGATGGAGGGGGAGAGAGAGAGAGAGAGAGAGAGAGAGAGAGAGAGAGAGAGAGAGAGAGAATCTAAAGCAGGCTCCACGCACAGCATGGACCTCAATGGAGTTTGATCCCATGACCCTGATGAGAACCATGACCCAACCCAAAATTAAAGTCAGACACTAAGGACGTTTGGCTGTCTCAGTTGGTTAATTGACCAGCTTCAGTGCAGGTCACCATCTTGCGGTTCATGGGTTCCAACCCATCAGGATCTGTGCTGACAGAGCTTGGAGCCTGCTTTGGATTCTGTATCTCCCTCTCTCTCTGCCCCTCCCCTGCTCATGCTCTCTCTCTCTGTGTGTCTCAAAAATAAATTAAAAAAAAAAGTCAGACCCTTAACTGACTGAGCTGCCCAGGCACCCCTGAAAGGGTAAATTTTATATTAAAGGGTATAGAAATTACATCGTAATAACTTAAAACAAAAAGTACACTGGGAGAGAGGATGGTGGAAGGTGAGAGAAGAAAATTTTATGAATGGGCCAGTTATACACCATTCCACTTAAAAGTGAAACAAAACAAAACTATGTGCTAAATAGTGTGGATCAAAAGATGAATGACTCCTGTGTTTGAAACATTCATAGTGTGGAGAAAGCAGACACAGCCTAACAATACAATGTGAGGCAGGCTGGAACTAAGGGCTGCTTCCACAAATGGTTGGAATATGAAGAGAGAAGAGGAAGCAATTAGAGATTCTTTTGTAGGGTAGGGAAAAATCAAACTAAGTCTTGAAGGATGTCTCCCAGTAAAAAGGGCATTTCAGGCAACTGAAAACAAGCAAAGGTGGAAAGACTTAAATGTGGATAGAGTATCTGGAAAACAAAAAGCACTCCTGTAGGCTAGAGCTCAAGCTTGTGGAAGAGCTGCAGGCAGGTCACTACAGGAAGTTTCTGGCAGCAGTGACCATTGAAGAGTCTGCCAAATGGTTTGGATCACACAGACCTGGCTTCTCATCTCACTTCCACTACCTATATTGCAGAGAGACCTTCCTCAAAATAGCCACCAATCTGAGTCACAGGGATTATACACAACAGTATATTGAGAGAACTTAAAGGCGATGACACAAGTAGACTGTTGTATTAGGTACACAGCAAAATCATACTTTTCTCATCACAAAAGTAAATATATGTTTATTTCAGTAAACTGGAAAAATAGAAGAGTAAATGGAAAAAAAATACTGGCCTCTGTACTCCCTCTACTCGGAGATGGTCATTGTTAACGTCTTACTGTGTATCCTTCCAGTCTTTTTTAGTGTCTGATTAGTTTATAATTATACAAAATATGAGATGATAAACATTTCCATTATCCTCAAACATTTTCAACAGTCCTATAATGCTTTGCTTTTTGTATATATTTACCTTAATTATATAAATAATTACCATCAGTTTGAGAGCTTTGATTCCTCTATTGCTATGAATATTCATGGCTTATATATTTTTAAATATTCACCAAAGTACTACGTGTTCTATAGTTTTAAAAGTTATACATTCCAATATGTATATAACGAAGAACATCAATGATTGAGCCATCTTTCCCTTTTCTGATTCTTAATTCCCATAGGTAACCATTTTCAACTGCTTGACCTGTTTCCTTTGGTATTTACCTCTACATTTTTAAATAACATCCTTTTAAATTTTTTACCATTTACTTATTTTTGAGAGAGAGAGACAGTGTGTGTGCAGGGGTGGGGCAGAGAGAGAGGAAGATACAGAATCCGAAGCAGGCTCCAGTCTCTGAACTGTCAGCACAGAGCCTGATGCGGGGCTCAAACCCACAAAGTATGAGATCATGACCTGAACCGAAGTCAGATGCTTAATCAACTGAAATACCCAGGCGTCCCTTAAATAACATTCTTACATTAATATTTTTTTCAAAATTTGAGACATTAACTACTGACTGACTGCCTGCTACAATAGACATAAATTTAGCTCTTTACGCTGGCACTTACACACACACACACAGACACACACACACACACACACACACACACACACACACACCTCACAAACTTCTTGTCTTCACTTCTTCCCAAAAGAGCTATCATCATTTTTTTTTGTTAAATTTAAATGTGTTCATTTTGTGACTTTGAAAATGTTATATGCTGCTGAGTGATGCAGCATATTATGAAATTTTCTTCTTCCATTTTGTTTACATGTTTTTTTTCTTACATATCAATGATTTATTTCCAAAGTCCGCTGATGAAAGGTTCTTTAGTAATACTTTCAAATATAACGAGTATTCTAAGAAATTTTTCTTTTCTTTTTATTTTTGGAAAAAGTTTGTGGGGACTTTGGCTTCTCTGTTCTCAGGTTGGCCCCATAGTTGTTGTCCTAGAGTTGGCCTTTTACCATCAATTGAGGATTTTCTTTAATGTCTCTATCATTGGATTTCCTGTTTCCTAAATACCATTTCTTCCTACTTCCTTAACTTTTTTTCTTAATAAATACATCCTCTAGTCTACAGAAGGTAAAGTTTGATATTAGGCACATATGAATATATTTTTTTTTTATTTACATGCTTGATTTCTGGTTTTCCTAGGTATATGATTTCAGACTGGGAATAAATTCCCTTCAGAATTTTGATTGCATTGAAACAAGGGCAACTAGAATTTAGTTGCTAGTGAAAAATCTCATGCCTTCATTATTCCATCACTTTTGGATATCTGACCTTATTATTTTCACCTTTCTAGAAGATGTTAGTCTATTTTTTCCCCAAATATTCCAAAATCTCATGATAACATGTTTGAACATGGGAATTATTTTCATTTACTTGGTTAGAGCATGCTAAATTTAGAAAGTTCCATCCTTTCAGTCTCAAACATTTTATTTATACATTTGATAAGAACCTTATTTCCACTTTCTTTGTTCTTTTTTTTTTTAGACAAAAAAAAAAAAAAAACAGCTGGCTAACCAAAACACCCACAGGTATTATAAGAAAACTACAGACTGATATTTTTCATGAACACCCATGCAAAATTCTTAACAAAATACCAACAAATTGAATCCAACAAAGTATAAAAGGAACTATACACCACAACCAAGTATGATCTACCCCAGGTATACAAGATTCAACATTCAAAAAATAATATAACTCATCATATTAGTAGGCTAAAAAGAAAAATCAGATCTATAGATGTAGACAAAGCGTTTATCAAAATCCAGTACTCCCTCATGGTAAAAATTCTCAGTAACCTAGGAATAGAGGAAATCTTCCTTAGCTTAGTGAAGACTATCTTCAAAGAACCTATAGCTAAGATCATACTTAATGGTGAAAAACCTGAAGCTTTCCCACTAAGACCAGGAATAAGGCAAGAATGTCTCCTCTTATAACTCCTTTTCAATATTGTAATGGAAGTTCTACCTGAAACATTAAGACAAGAAAAGGAAATAAAATTTGTACAGATAGAGAAGGAAGATATATAACTGTCTTTGTTCACAGATGACAAAATTGTCTATATGAAAATTCCACTGAAATGACAAAAAAAGGTCCTGGAACTAATACAAGATTATAGCAAGGTTGTAGGATACAAGGTCAACATACAAAAGTAAATCATTTTCAGATATACCAGCAATTAACAAGTAAAATTTGAAATTAAAAACACAATACCATTTACATTAGTATCCCCCCAAATGAAATACTTAGGTATAAATCTAATAAATTATGTACAAAACTTCTGTGAAGAATGCTTAAGAACTCTACCTAACAAAATCAAATAATAACTAACTAAGTGGAGAGACAGTACATGTTCATGGATAGGAATACTCAGTATTGTCAAGATGTCAGTTTTTCCTCAACTGAATCTATAGAATCAATGCAATAACAACCAAAATTCCAGCAAGTTATTTTATGGATTTTGACAAATTCTAAAGTTTTTATGCAGAAGCAAAGGACTCAGAACAGCCACCACAATATTAAAAGTCACTATTTGAAAACTGACCCTATCCGACTTCAAGACTTACTACAAACTATAGTACTTGAAACAGTGTGGTATTGGTGAAAGAGACAATTAGATGAATGCAATGAAATATCCCAGAAATGGGCTCACATAAATATAGAAAACTTTGTCCTATGACAAAGGAGCAAAGGTAATACAGTGGAGCAAATACCGTTTTCTTCAAGCAATAGCACTGGGAAACAGGACATCTACATGAAAAAAAAAAAAGAATCTAGACTCAAACCTCCTTACAACTTTTCACAAAAATTAATTCAAAATGCATCACAGACCTACATGTAAAATAAAAAATATAAAACTCCTAAAAAAATAAAATAGGAGAAAATCTAGATAACTTTGGGTATTGCAATGACTTTTTAGATACAACACCAAAGGCATGATCCACGAAAGAATGGATAGGCTGCACTTCATTAAAATTAAAAAAAACTTTGCTCAATGTTAAGAGGATGACAAGACAAATCATACTGGGAGAAAATGTTTACAAAACACACATGTAATAAATGACAGTTGTCCAAAATATACAAAAAAAACAAAAACAAAAACAAAACCTCTTAACACTCAGCAATAAGAAAACAATGGGCCCAAGATCTTAAAGGACACCTCATCCGAGAACATATTCAAATGGAAAATAAGCACATGAGAAGATACTCCACATTACATGTCATCAGGGAAATGCAAATTCAAACAACAGTGATATACCACCACACACCCAGTAGCATGGCCAAAATCCAGAACACTGCCAACTCCAAATGCTGGCGAGGATGTGGAAAACCAGGAACTTTTATTATTGCTGATGGGAATACAAAATTGTACAGCCACTTACAAGACAGTTGAGTAGTTTCTTACAAAGCTAAACATACTCTTACCATAAGAGCCAGTAATTGCATTCGTTGGTATTTACCCAAAACAACTGAAAACATATCCACACAAAATTTTGCACATGGATACTCACAGCAGATGGATTCATAATTATAAAACTTTGAAAGCAACCAAAATGTCATTCGATAGGTAAATGGGTACACTGTAGTGTAGCCAGAGAATGGAATATTATTATTGAGCAATACAAGAAATGAGTGGTGAAGCCATGAAAATATATGAAGGAACCTTAAATGCATATTAATAAGTGAATAAGCCACTTAATAAGTGAATTATTAATAATAATTGGCCTATTAATAAGCCAATTAATAAGTTAATGTAGGCTGAAAAGCCTACATTAGTTATAATTTCAATTATATGACTTTTGGGAAAAGGAATAATTATTTAAAGTAAAAGGATCAGTGGTGGCCATGGGTTGGAGTAGGGAGAGGAATAAATAGGTGGAGCTCAGAGGATTTCTAGGGCAATGAAAAATACTTTGCATGATATTATAATGATGGATAAGTGTCATTATACATTCATCCAAACCCACAGAACAAGGGAAGTCTCTGTCCCTTTGTCTTAATTTTCTTGTGAACCTAAAACTTCTCTATAAAAATAAAGCCTTGAAATAAAGTTGATTACATTTCAGACCTTCTGGACTAAACCTCTATTTTTTTAACCTTATTTCTAGTTTGTTTGTTTGCTTTTTATTCTATGCTTTGGAAAATTTTCTCGGCGCGCCTGAGTGGCTCAGTCGGTTAAGCATCTGACTCAGGTCATGATCTCGTGGTCCGTGAGTTGGAGCCCCGCATCAGGCTCTGTGCTGACAGCTCAGAGCCTGGAGCCTGTTTCAGATTCTGTGTCCCTCTCTCTTTGACCCTCCCCCGTGCATGCTCTGTCTCTCCCTGTCTCAAAAATAAATAAACGTTAAAAAAAATTAAAAAAAAGAAAATTTTCTCGTTTATGTTTCAACCCATATTTGAGTATCTTATTTGTTTTCATATATTTAATTTGTAAGAATTCACTTTGTTCTTGTGTATTTCTTTTATACACTTTGTTCTTGTGTATTTCTATTTTTGTTTAATAAATGCAATATCTACTCTTCCTTCTCTAAAGACATTAATCATGATAGGATTTAAAACCTTTTTTTTCTGCTCCTTGCATGTCTCTGTTTCCCCAATTTTCTTTTGTTGTTATTGCTGTTTTGCTTTTTAATTTGACCTCTATCCTTCTTTCACACTTTAAATATCTGTAGGCCAGGAAGAAATCCTTTTATTGTTGGCCTGGAGGTTAGAAGAATACTCCAGAAATTATTGAATCCAGTGGGGAAAGATAACCTCTGTTTTCCTGTGTTCAGTTTAGTTACTTTCTTGCCTTCAGCTCCACCTGCTATTCCCATGTCTAAGAACCTTCCAGTTCATTGCATTCAGAGAGTAAGCTGTCTTTTCCTGAATAAGGGAATGGAATTTTCCCAGGTCTTCTGGAGTTCTGCGGATCACAAAATGCTTATACAGAATTTCAACTGATCCTGTAGTTTTCAACTCCAACTATACACCCTCTTCTGATGCTCTTACTATCTCTAATTCTTGACACTTTCTAGGGTTCTCCAGTACAGATTATCTTTGTTCTTGGCTCCATACTTTGTAACTTGACTTTCATCCATCTTGGTTCAGCTAATTTGTTTAATTCTTGCCCATCAAATTTCAGCTTTCAAAGTTTGTTGCAGTACATCCCACTTATTGCTCAATATTCTTAGGGCTTATAGCTTTCTTTGTCGTGTTACTATAATTTTTATGAGGCTTCTTGAAGAAGCAGAGATGAATGCAATTGGTCAAGCAGTCCTATTGAAGTAGAAGTAAGTATCTATGTTTTTGTACTATAAACTGGCACTGGTAATCTATGATCTTTTAATAATACTTAATGCCATAAAACAATAATCAGTCATTTTAAAAATGAACTTGGGGGCACCTGGGTGGCTCAGTCGGTTGAACGTCCGACTTCAGCTCAGGTCATGATCTTGCGTTTCATGGGTTCGGGCCCGTGTCCGGCTCTAAGCTGATGGCTCAGAGCCTGGAGCCTGCTTCGGATTCTACGTCTCCCTCTCTGCCTCTCTGCCGCTCATGCTCTGACTCTCTCTCTCAAAAATAAATAAACATTTTTTAAAAATTAAAAAAAATGAATTTGAATGTTACAATGCAAGTTTTTGGATTTTTATTTCACTATCAATTTTTCCAACAAAGAATTTGAAATATTGATTCCTTTTGCATATTATGTTTCAAAAGCAGTGTTTTCTGAAATCTACCAGCCATTCAGTGGTCAGATAATTTTAAGAAATGTATATTCCCCATAGAGATACATGATGCTTATTAAGATAACCAAGGTTCAGAGTAAATAAACACATTTAACTTAGTTTAAACTTGAGTTCCCTAAACTGACTGCACAATTTGACAACGTTGCTACAAAATTCCAAGAAGCAGAATTGTAAAAAGTAGAATATTTATTCTGTGAAACACATTCTAAGAAATTCTGTTATAAGTTTAATATTTACCGTGGCACAGTTTGCACAAACATACTGTGTAATTAATGCTTATTGGGATTACTATCAATTCTTTTGAATGTGTCAGAAAAAGAACTATAGTGGACAAGTTTACCATGGATATATGATTTGGCAAGTATCCTTAATATTTGGACCCCAAGTGGCAAGCATGACAGTTACATTTAATGCAGAATACACAAATATGAAGAATAAATTATTCCTGCCACCTATGCACTTGAACCTAGCTCTAGAGCTGAAATAGAAAACATAATTTTGCTGTTTTACTTTTTAGCACAGACGTACAAATGATGAAAACCCAACCCCCCTGTGACACTCAAAGTTGTTATTTAATTATGTAGTATATAATTGGGTTAAATTCACGTAAAAACTATTCAGAAGTAGGAAAAGAAAGAAAGAACAGTTATTTAGTTCACAGGACTGCTAACTCTCTCACTTGCCTACAAGGAAGCGTCACTTGAATTACCAAAGTAGCTATTTTTCTGCTGTTAGCTCTTAACCAAATATTGGCACCTAAGAGCACCGTCTCTCCTTCAGTGGATCAAGCCAAATACAACTACAGCCCAAAAAAGACATCCTGTCCCTCCTTTAACAGCCAGCAGTCTCCTCTCTCAGTTCCAAAGAAAAACAAGAGCAAATATTTGTAAGGATTTTTTTGTCTTGTACCAAAAATGAGCATTAATAAAATCATGCTTGGAGAAAAGCACTGAGAGGGTATATAAAAATGATACTGTAATGTCAAAGTGGGAAGCATTAATTCATAATACGCAGAAGTATTTTTAGATGTTACTGACAGTTTGCATGAAGCTTGGGATTGGTGTGACTTGCCTTCACAGGAAAGGAATGGCCTAGCCTGGGAATTTTATTGGCAGACATCATAGCTTAAAAATGCACATGGGATGTCTGTCTTACAAAGCAATAAGCATAATATTTTACTTTTTTTTCATTTTATAAAAGGAATCAGTTATTATACAAGCGAAGAGTTTTCTTGCTTTTCTCATTATTCATCTTACTTTTGCTAGACAGTATTAAACAGAAGTCTGAATATTATCTTGGATTTTATGGTTCTCTATGGTTTGCAAAGTACTTTCACATACGTCACCTCCTTTAATCCTTGCAACAACTGTTGAGGGTGTTATTAATATCTCTGCTTTATCTAAAAGAAAACTGAAGACCAAAAGGGATTAGTGAATGGCCTGAGACTACACGACCACTAAATAATAGAGCCAAATGTGGAACCGTGAACTTCTGCTTTCAAATCCAAGGAGGACACTCCCCTCTACCACCTCTGTGACATGCTCTTCCTTTTTTTAATTCACTTAACATAACTCCAGATTTTATGAAACATCAGCCCACATTAGGGAGTTATTTTGCATCATATGCCAGACTAAAGCAGACAAAATTACTTTTTTTTTTTTCAGGTCATAAGCAGGTGAATATCAGCAATTTCACATAGTTCAATCTAATACATAAAGAATTCCTGTAATGATATATGATAATTTTCAATACTGCTCAAGTATAAATGTCCTGTTTTAAATCTACACCATTAAAATTTAATGTTTCTTAAAACAAAAACAAAAACATATAATATCAGTTTTAGCAATCGAAGCATATCTTACGCACACACTGATTTTGCCAATTCGATTGACTTAGTTAAGCCAATACAAATAAAACTATCCAATTGGTTGTTCTGACTGAGAACTATTTGTTTTCATATTTCAATGAATAAATCCATAAATTTAGTTGAATGGGTTCATGTGTGTAAAAACAGTATACGTGATGCACTGAGAAAAGGTGCTTGTGGGGAGGGGTTCAAGGGAGTTCTCAGATGTCAGAGGCCCTGTGCGTGGCCTCAGGATACTGAGAGCAAGGGAAGAGCGGTCATGTAAGGAATGCTCTCATTTCCTGCCCTCTCCCCAGGGAGGCATAGATATCATAAAAGGTCCCGGAATGAACTCTTCTGAATCCTAAAATAATTCTTTTTCCACTTTTAAGGGATGGGTAAAACTTAGGTTTCATCTTGCTTTTTTTTAAAAAAATGTGACTGTCAGTCATTAAAAAAAAAAAATCACACTCCCCAAGGCATGAAATTAATAACTTGTGTTCATAGATTTTATAATGGTTCTAAACAAAGTTATATTTTTAAAAAATGTATAATTTTCCTCAGCTTAGATCAGAAAAATATCAGTAAGAAGAGTAAAGATGCCTATATGTCAATCCCCTTGACATGGCAGCCTGTAACAATTACTGTTAAAAAGCAAGGTGGTCTCTTCTGTCATTCCAGAGTCTATCAGATGGATAGGGTGATCTCTAAGGCATGGCCAATATTGAATTTGAAACTGTGATTAGTGATTAGCATTTGCTAAGAATTTTCACTCATTATTTAACTCATTTATTGACTTAAGTTTATTTGTTCACAAATAAATACCTACTAAGTGCTCACTGTGAGCATAGCAAGATTTTCAGGTACTTTGTAGCCCTGGGGATACAACAGTGAGCAAAAGGATTACATAAGGTTTTAAAGTAACTATTTATCCAATTTCACTATTTCTTTTAATGAAACTTTGTCAGCCTTAGATGCCAGTCCCTGTTTTTAATTTTTTTCATAGACAATAGCTACAACCACACTTTCTCCAGTTTTCTTTATGAAGAGCATCTGAAAAGTACAGTCACAATGATTGTGGAAAATATGTTATCTTATTTAAATTAGATTGTGTTCAATTATACTTACTATATTAATTAATGTTTATGATGTAAATAGCTTTAAAAAAAGACTTTCAATTTTAATGAATTATTTAGTAAGATCTGAGAAAATAAATATTGACCTAGGCTTTATGCCAATTTAAACGTAAGATTTTCAACTCACATTGACACAATTTAAAAATAAGGTATTAGTGAAAAAGTAACAAACATACATAACTAGGAACTTTTATAGGAAACTGAAGAAATTTGGAACAAAAACAAGTTCTATAAGAAAATATTTTAGATAAAATATGGAATAAAAAGAAACTATAATTTCTGAACTGGAAATTAAACTAAGTGAGAAAGTTAAGGTAATTGACATTACAATTAAATATAGATTGTGATATATTGGTGTGTAATATTGTAGGCCTATTGTGTTATACAACCAGTGTTGAAGAAGATAGAGGTGGTCCCTGCTCTACAAGGCCTATTATTGAACAATGGAAATGAAGGTTGTTTAAGTACCCAGAGATCAGGGGACATGTCCAGCTAAAGCATAGACCATCAAAGAAAAAGTCATTGCTTCAAAGTAATTGGAATTTTCTGCTACCCCATTTACAGTCTCATTATTACAGTGGTATATACTTTTGAGATCATCATAGTGTTTCTTCAAAACTTTTTATCTGAAGATAACAATAAATATCCCACTTTAACCCCATTTTTGTAAAAAATATCTTGATTGCCACTTCCTGTGTTCTTGGAATACGTGTTAAATAAAGGTTGTAGAGGAACAGCATTACTCATATTTCCTCTCAGTGTTACAACTTCATCTTTACCACCTCTAGATAGTAATAACAACCATAATGGGTTATATTCAAGGTCAAGCACAATGAGCTTCAGTAAAAAGCTATAGGACGTGGTGATTTACTTCGATATTAGGATAGCCACGGAGGGCCTATTTTACTGGAGCTCTAACTTGTCTATATCTGAGCGGTAGGGGTTTTCATTAACATTCATCAAATCCTCCTGCAGAGAGACCTAGGCTGCTGGTCTCTCTAGAATGAGCATGTCTTTTGGCACTTTGTTGATCAGACCTCTGGGATATCAGAAGGAAAGCATACTCAGTAAATGATTCAGGATCTTAGAATTCACTTCCTTTGCCAAGAAAGGAAAACCAGAGTCTTTGGGGGGCTGAGAAACTCAGATATTTACACATGTATTTACTTGAAGAAGTGTGGTACAAATTCCCAGTACTCCCAGGAAAATAAGAATATTGTTTTGCGGTTATATTTGGCAACAGGACTAGAGATTCAATGTCATGATAGACAAATATTACAAACACTGAAAAAAATGAAATAAGACCTTTCCCTTATTTATGCACCACAAATGTTTCAAATAATTCACAATAGTTCTGCAAATGACCACAGGTCCACAAACTTAAGGCTGAGTGATATTAAGTTGGACTCAAAAGAATCCTACTTGGAAAAGGTAAAAAGTTTTCTAATGCAAAAACAAGACACAAAATATGTATGATACCATAGATCAATTTTATCACCGACATCAACATAGAATTTGTAAGTAAGGTAAGTTTTAGAGAATATCAGAAAGCTAATTTCATTGCATGTATTCCCCAGTACCCTAAATTATTCTTTTCACTATTTATTGAGCTACGTAAACTCAATAAATATTAGTCAACATTGATGTATTATAAAATTTTTGTCAAATGAAATTATTCTTTTCTAATTTATTTGATGTTCTGAAAAAGATGGGAGGTTTCAAGACTGTAAAAATGAAACAAATGTTTCATACAATTGTTCCATCAAAGGTAAACCTTCAAGATTATTAGTCTGCTGGAAAATCAATCCTACAATGTCATAGATATTTTTCTTTCTATGGTACACTATCATTGGGAAAGTTCTACAAATTAAAATATCCGATTAAGTGTAAAATATACAAAGCGATAACTTAAACAAAACCCTACTTCTTTTAGCAGAATGGTATGTCTTGACTACTGGACACTAAACAGAAAAATTAACAGGCATAGCTAAATCACAGTTACGTGAATTGCATGACAATGCAGGAACTATAGATTTTTACCAACATTATCTTACTTTGTGGTTCCCTAACTGCTAAATACTATACATTTCTCATTCTAGAACTCTATCACAGGTACAAGGAGAAATTAAGCTGTATCATGTGATTGGCCAAAGCGATCTATATGAACATTTTACATATCCAATCAATGTAACAGAATGATAGTGATTTATAAAGGAGTCCATGCAAAATAGGGAGAAAAGAAAAAAAATGAATTACTTTACAAACTGTACTTAATTCTATCTCCTCCAAAGGCATCTTCTAACACTCACTGAGCCAAATTTCCTAGAGGGTAGAATGCAGCAGGCATAAATTGCAGGATGATAGGCTGTCAGATTCCCTGAAAAGGTCCACTTTCACAGAGTTTTACTACAGGATGTGAATGAAATTAACTGGATGTAAACATCTGGAGTGTCAGACTACTATGAGTTAGATAATTGGAATAAGATATAAAAAGGAAGAACATTCCATTGTCCTTTACTTCTGAATTGCCGGATACAATTTTGGTGTGACTGTTAGGGATGAAATTATTTAACAGTATACAGGGACTGTTTAAAATATACAAAGAGAATAAATACAAAAGACTAGATTGCACGTAGAGGCACTCTTTTTTTTCTAAGTAGAAGGAATGGACATGACCCAAATAGGAGGCATCTTAGAAGCAATGAGAACATAGAAGAAATTTGTTCACTACTAGCAAATGACATACTCCTACTTTATATTTACTTATCTCTTTTTCCTAATTTAGTCCAGTAAATTGAACTGTATTCACCTCACTTATACTTGCTTGAAGGCAAAGAACAGAGCTGTCTCTCCACTACCTACCTTCTACACTACTCCTACTGGCAATACACACACACACACACACACACACACACACACACACACACACAATGATAATAATAAATTGGGTTGTCCTTAGGATTCCATAATTTTATTTTAACTCTATTTATTTTGAAAACAAGCATTAATAAGCATTTCTTGAATACATAATAGGTTCAAGAAGAGAGGGAAGGAAGATATTCTAGATGAGAAGAAAAAAACTGAGCAGTTAAGACACAAACTAAAGAAACATTTGGGAAAACAAGAATAATTGCATTTGTCTAAAGACTACAGAAATGTTAAAGTAATGGAGAAACTATACTTTGAATGTTCAGGTATAGGAACATTATGACCATTTCAAATAATTGTGGCTGTAACAATGGAAGAAATGCCTTGAAGTTGGATTTGAATGTTTTTAGTTCTAAGTCTGGATGAACTCTTTGATGCAAGATTAAAAAATCATCCACAGAGTATTTCAGCAGAGCTGACTGAATTTTAGAGCACAATTTGGCATAATGAGCCATGAGAAAACTGTTGACCAATTTCTTTCAAAAATATGCTCCAATAATAGCGAAGGGGATTCCTTAACCTTTCTGCTTGTTGCTTGAAGAAGAGATACAATCCTAGTCACTTACTGAAGCCCTTTTTCATAGGTTCTTCAAGCAAAACTGAGATAAACGTAGACCCATTAGAGTTCATATTTGTACATTGTTGTGACTGAACTGGAATGGAAACTGGAGTTTACTAGAGGCTTTCTGCTCCTCCCTCCATAAAAACATGTAATCTTAGCCAGACCTACTTGGTCACTTGCCATAAATAAATTATGAACTTGGCCACTGATGGTCTTTTAAATATTAAAATAATTATACAGCTTAAAATATAGACTTCGGCTAATCCTTTTAGGCCAAATTAATATCTAATGTGCTGTATGTGACATGGTACTTCAGGAAATTAAAAAAAAATCCTTGTAAAATTTTTTTAAGCAGGTAAGTCATACCAATGTTTGTGAATTACTTAATTCCTCTGGTAGTTTCTCTATTACTGTACTTCCTCAACAACCCATGAAATATACTGGCCAACAAAGTCTCAAAAAGAGTTGATTAATGTAAGGTGAATGTCTTCAAATATAAAATCATTCAGAGAAATGGACCTGGAAAATGAAAGTGAGATTCATGGTGGTCTCAGATGGTGGTATTGATTGTATCATTATCAGATGGTGGTACTGATTGTAGACAAGAGACTAATTATAAGTATTGTGCATTGAGTCGTATTTATAATCACAGACGTTTTTCTTGAAAAAGAATCACCAAATGGGATGCCTGGGTGGCTCTGTCAATTAAGCATCCAGTTCTTTATTTTGGCTCAGGTCATGATCTCATGCCCGAAGTCAGGCTCTGCATTGACAGTATAGAGCCTGTTTGGGATTCTCTCTCTGTCCCTCCCTCTCTCTTTCCCTCTCTCTCTCTCTCTCTTAAAATAAATACATTTGAAAAGAATAATAATAAAAAAGAGAGTCATCACGTATGATTACAAAAGAACAAATACTAAAGACTAACCTAAAAGAATCAACTATAGAACTTGATCCATAGGACAAAAGCACCTAAATAGGAAAAAGAAAAACAAAACAAAACAAACAAAAAAAAAAACAAAAAAAAAAACAACTCAACATTTTGTAATCACTATCATAAAATGAGGCAACTTTGGCAAGAAGTAGTGCCCTATGTTTGTTGCAAATTTCAAGCACAGACCAGAAGTCAAAGGACTGTTTTCCACATCACTGAGTCCACATCGTCATGTCTTTTTATTTTATTTTGTTTAAGTTTATTTATTTCTGACAGAGAGAGAGAGAGAGAGAGAGAGAGAGAGAGAGAGAGGAAGCATAAGCTAGGGAGGGGCAGAGAGAGAGACACACACAGAATCCAAAGCAGGCTCCAGGCTCTGGGCTGTCAGCACAGAGCCCAACACAGGGCTCAAACTCACTAACCTTGAGATCCTGACCTGGGCCAAAGTCAGACGCCTAAATGATTGAGCCCCCCAGGCACCCCACGTCATGTCTTTTTTTATATATAATTAGATAAAGTAGCTCAGTAAACATTGCCTTTTGTTGTATTGTGAAAAACTGTCTTAACTTTTGAGTTTCTTGGGGAATAAATTTAACAGGTAACTTTGTATAAGTTAAAGTGTACAGCATGCTTCTTTGATGTTTACATATTGTAATACCATTGTTAACGTAGCAATATTTATCCATTACATAATTATAATACAATATTAATTTCCTTATTCGTTATACTGTGCATTAGATCTCTGTGGCTTATTTACTTCTCATTACAAGTTTCTACCCTTATTACAAGTGTATTATCACTCTTACTCCCCTCACCAATCTCCATCCCCTGGTAACCATCATTTCATTCTCTATTTTACAGGTTGAACTTTTTTAGATTCTACCTATCAGTGATATCAGACAGTACTTGTCTTTCTTTGTTTTATTTTGCTTACCTTAATTTTCTCAAGGTCCAGCCATGTTGTCATAAATGAGGATATCTTCCATTCTCATGGCTGAATAGTATTCCATTGTGTATTTGTACGATATCTTTTTTAATCCATTCACTTCACATCTCTCATTTTGATGGGTTGAGTACATGCCTTTGTGAGCCAAATCTACTAGGCATGGGCCCGCTAGGACTAACCTAACCTATACTGCTCCCTGTTCTTGAGGTGTCTTTCCCTTCTGTTTTCACCACTGCTTTACAGAAACAAACAAACAAAAAACCCCTGCTTTGGATATTAAATCAGAATAAGGACATAAATCTTCTCATATCAAGTAGAGGTTGGTATGTTGGATCTGAGGCCATGTAGGTAAAATATTTTATTTCATTTAAAAGTCAAAATATCACCATGGGATTAATGGCGGTGACCTTATTTCACAGAAGAGTAAGTTGCGTTTCAAAGAATAAAATAAACGTGCAAAGATTTCCCAGCTAAAAAATGGCACTATCAAAAACCATTTCCAAGACCTGTAGTTACACTATCTTTTTGGACTGGATCCTTTGTCAGGTTCTTGGCCATATTCAATTTGATTCAGTCAGGGGCCTTTTTTTTGTGAGTAGCCGTCATTTGGTGATGAAGTGCTCAACAGCATGACAGAAAAGAATCTATGTGTGAAATGTAAGCCTCTCACCATGATTTAAATGCTCGTGGAAAAGTCATAATCAATAAAGGGCACAATGGTTTATCTAAAAAACCTAACTACATGGCTTAGTACTAGATTCAATAGCAGTAATTTGATGTTATTGAGGCATAAATTAATGTTGGAAAATACCACACTTCAATTTGTCTAAGTATCTATTCAAGACAGACAAAAGTTTTCCATCTTTTTAATTCAAAGAGGGGACTTAGTAACACTAAGCTTTATAATTTGCTCCAAAGCATTCATTTTAGCACAGGAACTACTCAGTCTCACATATTTGGGAGCTAATTTATGCTGCCAATATTGTTTTATCTTTTTTACTTAAGGATGTATCCTAGAGTGCAAGCAAAACGACTATAATGAAAAATTAATGGTTTGTTGTAAAAATTACTCTGGACTACCGTAAAACCTCTAAGTCAGTATAAGATACACTTGCAAGAACACAAATGGAACAGACTCATTGGCATTTATTCTCTCATTTACCTTATGAAACTGAACATACAGAAACACCCAGTCTGGCTATAATTTTCCTTTATGAGTTGGAGGTACAACAGGGAGTGGAAAAGACTGCATGTCAGTCCTCTCTGATCTCATGCTCTATTATTCCAGACCCTATTCTGTAGGCACTGTGCTAATTACTGCAGGTGCAATGATAATGATGATGGTGATGACAAGAGCCAATAGTTATTGATCTTGTCTCTTTTAATATTTGTAGCACTTCCATCTTTATCCTGATGTACAAGTGCAGAAATGGGGCACAAAGAAGTGAAGTAATTTGCCCAAAAACACAGATTTAGTAACTGGTGGGGCCAGGATTCAAATCTAGGTAATCTGAAACTTTTGCAACGTTCTTACTCTTAAGGACTCTTTCAGTTTATTGGAGGAGACAATAATTAATGTAAATAATCTCCTAAATAAATATGCAATTTTAAACTATGATAAACACTGTAAATTCAGAGACATGAATTTATAAAAGTGGACAATAGGGCATAGTGGCTTGAATTTTGGACCTTCTCACTCAGTTTCCACCCAGGGCTTTCTTTATATTCTGTGATATCCTATCTGTGCTCTTTCCGAATTCCTGAGGCCAAACTGCGGCTACTGCCAAACACCTATAGGGCCCTAACACAATCAGGGACAGCGCTGGTGGCCGTTTCAGTTGTCATGTGACTCAAGGGCATGGATGAACTGTGTCTTACCTCCAGGTTTTACAAAATACCTCTGATCTTCCACCATGTGAATTTGATGTTGCCTTTAAAGCAAGAGCCGTGGCAGATCCACTTGGCATCCAGACATGCGCACAAAAGTGTGGAGGAGTTAAAGCCTCGTGGAGCACCCTTGACTAATGGGAAACAAGAGCCAGCAGAATAAATTCTTTTCCCGTCCTAACCCTGATGGACAGCTCAGAGAGCTTATCAGAGCTCTTGGAAGTTGCAGTGGGGGAAGGAGCAATTAGCTTGTCAAGAAACTGGGGCCAGCTGAGCAATGTACTCCTTAGCATTTACTATCTCTTTCTTTAATGCCTGGCTTTCATTTTCCTCACTCCCACTTCCCTAGGATTGTACTTCCTGGGAAAATGTCCAGCCAAAGTGAAAAAGCATATGTTTTTGCCTCAGGCTCTATTTCCTATGGAGCCAAGGCAGAGGGATAGGAGTGCTCACCTAGTGTGAGGGTCAGGAAAGGTCCCCTGAGAAAGCTACCTATGAACTGACATTATCAGTACACAGACTGATTGGAGATGGCGGGGCTGGGGTGGGGGGTTGGGGAGAGCTCCACCTTACATGCAAAGTTCTGATTAGGGCAAAGGCATAGTGCTTCTGAAGAAATAAAAGGTCAGAAGGGAAAATCATATGGAAAAAACAATAGTTAACACTCAAGGCAAGTACTGCTCAAAGCATATTACAGCTATTATAACATCCAATCACCACAAGTCTCTGAACTAGGTATCAGGAGTAGTCCCATTTTCTTTCTCTCTTTTCTTTTCCTTTCCTTTCTCTTCTTTTCTTATTTTTAATTTTCTTTTATAATTTTTGAGTGAGAGAGACAGAGACAGAGACAGAGAGAGGGAGCATGAGTAGGGGAGGGGCAAAGAGAGAGGGACACACAGTATGTGAAGCAGGCTCCAGGCTCTGAGTTGTAAGCACAGAGCCTGACACGGGGCTCGAACTCATGAACCACGAGATCATGCCCAGAGCTGAAGTCGAACACTTAACTGATTGAACCAGCCAGGTGTCCCCACGTAGTCCCATTTTATAGATGAAGAAAGACTGAGAGAGTTTAAGGAAATTACCCAAAGTAGTAAAAATAGAGAGGCTATATAGAATAATTTAAGAATGCAGACTTTACAACTAAACTGCTTGACTTTAAATTCCTGCTCTGCTACTGAACTCTCTGTGATGCAATTTTTAATCTGCGAAATGGACTAATCTGTCTTTAATATGTAAATAGTGGTAGATAAAATTAACCAGGAAACGGAAAGGAGGACAATGATCATTAATGATCTGGCAAGATATGTACAAAGTAGAGGTATACAATTGTATTTAATGGCATGAATCTGTTGATTCTTTTTTTTTCTAATTTAAAATATTTTTAAAGTCTATTTATTTTTGAGAGAGAGAGAGACAGAGCGAGAGTGGGGGGAGGAGCAGAGAGAGAGGGAGACACAGAATCTGAAGGAGGCTCCAGGCTTTGAGCTGTCAGCACAGAGTCCAATGTGGGGCTGGAACCCACAAACCGTGAGATCATGACCTGAGCTGAAGTTAGATGCTCAACTCACTGAGCCACCCAGGCGCTCCGGATCTGTTGATTCTTAAATACTGTCATATTTTCAAATATGGACAATACAGTTTATAGTCCTACTAAAATTAAAAAAAAAAAACATAACAAAAGGTGGATGAATATAAATCCTATTCAATGTAATAGTCTCTCGGGGGATTTTACATGGAAAGCATGATCCAGACAACAATGAAATGTTGTATTCCTACTTGCCTAATAGATGGATTGGATTTACTATGGCTCCACAATTTCATGTGGACATGTGGAACACAGTGAGCAGCAAAAGGTACATTTAGGGAATGTTAAAGGCCTAAAAGCATGGGAATTGTGTTGGAGACAAACTTGGCCAGACACATTAGGCTTAATTCATGGCAGCTACAGCATCTGTCCTGATGATATAAATAGTTACAGTATTTTTACTTGTTTGACCATAGGTGTTTCTTAAATAAACTTGATTTAATTGAAGGCACTGTAAGTGCTCTTCCCTTCCCAAGCAGACAAAACAAAACAACAAAAAACAGAATTAAAAAAAAAACATTTTACATATATACAAAAGGAATAAAACTTCACAACAGTGCATGGAAATTTAATAATAGCAGGATTCCTGAAAATATTTACACCCCAACACTGTGTCTGTAATGGCTCTTCCAGGCAAATAGAGAATCCAGAATTTTACACAAGGTATTTGCACCATATTAAATGACAGGTATCTGTAGTTTTGGATATTATTTCTGAGACAGTGTGGGATTTGTTAAATAAATCTATATTTGAATTCACTGTCTTATTCATAATTTTATAATTTTAAGAAAACATAATTGAAGATAAAGATATTTAATTTTTTACGAGAGATTTTATGTGTCCCTGTTCTAGGAAAATGTTCATCGTTCACTACAGTATGACCCTGAGATGCTAGGTAAAGGATGTGTCCCACCTCTGACCCCTGCAGAGCCCCATCACCTCCCACACACACTCAGCTTCTCCTTTGACCTCAGCAGATCTACTAGACTGTTTCTCACTTGTAATTCTTTCTCTGCCTCACTTAACAAGATGTTCTAACAGATCTGCTCACGACAGCTCTCCTCCCGCTTCCTGACTGAACAAAGTGGGCAATTCATTAAATTCTCATATACTTTTGGGTTAACTCATCAAGAAGAATCTGAACTTAAGTGCTGGCTAGAGTCATTAATCCAAAATGGTGATGGTAAAAATACTGTTAACTGTTAAACCCTTTGTAAATATTCTTGTAAGTGGTGATGCTATACAAGGATACCTCTATTTTTATTTTTATTGTTGCCCTGAATGATGACAGACATCAGTATCAAAATGATCACTCCAAGGATGTATTTTCCATGTAAGAATTATTTTTATGAATATTCAAAGGCAAACTTATTCATTTTTGAAATTTCCTATATAGCCTAACAATTTCACTGTAGGGAAAATGTGTAGTGTTGTCAATTGTATAATAATGTGTACATGCATGACATACATATTAAACACACATAACATTTATACATATGCATTCAATATTTGATTTGTGTTTATGTATACAAATTATATATATGTATAATTTATATATGTGTGTGTGTTATTTTATTCTACACTTGATAAGAAAGTTTCTCAGAAGGGTAAACTCATATTATCTTTGAGCATATACATATATATATTTACATACTACATATGTAAATATAATTATATACATCTTATATAAATAATATATGTATATGTGTAATTATTTATGTGAATTCTTATCGACAGGAGGTTATATTTGATTTGCTTGTCAAATATTACCTGAAGCTTATACAGGTTTGTGGATTGTGTTAAATGGATAGAGGTGAGTGGTTTTAATATTCAAATTTGTTTCTAGTATCTCAGTACTATTACTGTGAATTGAGAAAAAAAATCACTAAAATGCTGCTTTGTTGATATATCCAATATCAAATTTTAAATCAATAAAATATCACAATACCTGAATAAACTAAGAATTTCATTTGCATTACAGGCTGCTTTCTGCTTTCTTTTTCTTCTCAATTTATGTAAATGTAAACACAGAACATACTTAAACTTTTCAAGTAGGAACTTACAGGTTTTCTTTGCATGTAACAATATGAGGAATAATAACTCGATTGTCTTGATAAATTACCACAACATAAAATCATGATAACCTAGACCCAAGTCTCACAAAAGATCTGGAACTTCTCTGTGTTTCTGGAAAGTACTCTTGGCAGTAACAGGGCTATAGTTGTTGTGCAAAATTACGTTTTCTTTCAACTTTACTCTCCGTTGCATCTCAATGAGAACTTTTACGAGTCCCCTTTAATTAGCTACTTTAATATCTTATGATTTTGGCTGTATCTAGATGAAGACTGGTTTGAAAATCTCATATATGAACGTGTAGTTAAATTTTCTTGTAAAAAACTAGGGAGATTGAACTTATGGTAAAATAATAAATTGATATCACATTATCTTCATTTATGATAGCTGAGGACAATCAGTTAAAATTTTATCTATAATGCCTAACTCAATTATTAATCAAGTAAAGACATATGTAAAGACAACAGCAACACAAAACTAATTTTAACAAAATAAATGAATGGATTACACTATTCATTATCTGACTAAATAATTAAGAGTCAGAGACTCACAGGAGTTTGGTCACCTTCTGAGACACTTACTGATTATGTACCCTTGAACTGAGCTCCTCATGTTTTATGGCAAGAAATGGACTCTGAATAGGGCAGTAGGAATGAAAAGGAATGGGGAAACTCAAGATCATCATAGTAGTCAATTGACAGGATTTTGTGACTGGATGAATGTGAAAGGGAATTAGTGAAAAGAGTCAATGCTCATTATTAGATGCTTACGGGATAGCTTTGAGAGAGTGGTATCATTAAAGGAATTACAGAACACATGAGGAGAGCCAGGATGGGATAGAATTTCATCTTAACACAGGTTAATTTTGAACAAACCAGGGGGTATCCAGGAAGCAATACCTAGTAGATACAGTTGGAAATAGAAACCTGGATTTCAGAAGAGAAAGGTCAGGTGAGGATCTGGACGACTGCCATGTCCACCATACTTGAAAGGATATCTAGAGAAAACCGAAAGAACAGATGATCTCATTTGGGAATAACTGATTTATAGGTTTTCCACAAACACCTAGTGGAAACCATAGTTAAGGTCTAAGCTAAAAAAGAGGAATGGGTGAATGACCGAGAAAGGATGGTCAAGATGTAGAGAATCAGAAAAGGTATCATGAAATAGAAGGCAGACATTCAAGAAATATGGAATAGCATGTAAAAAGGTAAAATAAAATAAGGTCTGGAAATATGCTACTTTATTTAATTGTTAGGGGATTGCATTTAACGTTCATAAGAAGAGTTCTTGTAGAGGTTTGGAAACAGAACCTATATGGAACATCTCTGAACAGTAAATAGAAAGAAAATTGAAATTGAGGGGAAGACAACATTAAAAGTCTACAATTCTTTGTATTGTATAGTCAACATAGTCATATTACAGTATTACAAGTTCAGTTTTTTCAACATTTTGTTTTACTTATTACATGTGTTTATTATTTTTTT
This sequence comes from Felis catus, assembly GCF_018350175.1. NCBI lineage: Eukaryota > Metazoa > Chordata > Mammalia > Carnivora > Felidae > Felis > Felis catus. The sequence continues at coordinate 108,405,156 of NC_058369.1, forward strand.
AAACAAAAGGAAATAATAGATTCAACCTATTTCTAAAATTTTACAAATATGGGTATCAATAATTAGAATCTTAATAGATTGACTTTCACAAATTGAATCTCAATGTAAAGTCATAGTAAATTAAAGATGGAAAAAGTCCAGAATAGTCTCATGTGATCTAAGTGGAGCTTTTCTTCTCAAACCCAAGTAATTCCAAAATTAAACTGTGTATGATCTTAGGTCACTTAAAGACTTTGCTATTTTTTTTCATAATTGTTTTTTATTTTTTTAATTCTCAAGGACAGCAAACTACATGAATATAAACATTTACTCTCATATGCTTAAAGAGCTTGAAATAAATGAGCCAAATTTCACACCCTTTTTTAAAATGTCCATAGATACAAATATTTCTTTGTGGGGAGTGAATGTATAACAACACATTTCTTTTTTCTCTATAGTATGTCATGTATAGTTTTTATGAATAATTAAATATATCCATAATCTTAGACCTAGATTATATATTTAAAAAAATAACTAGGGCCCTCTGGGACAATTGGCTGCCTGTGAGTAAAAATTAAGTACTCATGGAGATAAATTTTCTCTCTGGATTTAATGATATATTGCAACTCCAACACATTATGATGAACACATTTCCCTAAGTGGTTTATTTATACCTCTAGAATAGTGTGCACATAAATCAGAATTGTACCCAATTGTCATCATTATCATTTCTCCATTTCCTTCATAATTCTTTGTATTGATATCACACACTGGTATGATCTCACAACTTTGCAAGCTAGACATGAGATATTAAATGTCATGGCCATTAGTAAACAGAGATAATACACTGAAAGTACAGAGCTTTAAATTTAATATTTTCTGACTTCACTGTATAGCTAGCAATAAACCGTGATGCAAATAGTAAAAAAAATAAATAAAAGGCAAAATAATATTTATGGGTCTACATGGAACCTCTTATGAGCATATTCCATTCTGTATAACTATAAGAATGAGATCATTGTCCAGGATCCGTCTTTCTGCTTTAATTATCAATGAATAATGTCATGATTGTCATTTCTCTGCCATACTTGGCAGGGCATGGAGAAGGATCTGGACTTTTGAATATTGTTTAGTAGCTCTAAGTATAAATGAGGATTACCCCACAATAAAGCAGCATTGTTTCAGAGACAATGTTAACTTTGTGATTAATGAGGTGATGGATGAGGAACATATGACTATTTCCAGGTTCATTCCAGCATTTTTCTTAACTTCAACCTCAGCCAAAACTGTCAGCACTAATGACAAGATGACCAGATAATGTTTCACCTGCAAGTGGGGATCTTGACTGCAATTTAAAATTTCCAAAACTTTCACAAGGCGCAGCTCTTATGTAAAGCCAAGATTTTTTTTTTTCTTTCAAAAAGCCTAAAAACAAATGGGACAGCAAATCTCTGAGGAGGAAAAGAAGCAGTTCAGTTTGCACTTTTGGAAGTTCTGGAAGTATAGACTGATTAGCAGGGTGACTTGGCTGCCCAGAGGCTAGAATATAAAAACAAGTAATTTTGTAGTACGAAGAATCCTAACAATAAATAAGAGCCTAATTCTGAGTGATCTAGTTATTCAAAATGCTGGAGTATACAAGTTTTGATGAAAAGTTTTTGAAAGATGGATTGAATTTTAGCAGCTTGCACAAGATTTTCAGCTCTTTGAGGTTAAGGATTATGACCACTCAAATCTCTAAACTTAAGTAAATCTCAAATGCCCTAACACTACTAGTCAGTGCTATAAGCCATCGTCAGCCTTTTGGGGTGAAGTTCTGGCTCAGAGAAAACACATTAATGTCAATAATGATCATAGTGTCAAAAAATCTCATACTATGGTCAACTTTCTCATTAATTCATTATGAAGAATAATTTAGTATACGTCCCAAAACCCAAAAACATTTTCAAAAAGCTGAATGGAAATGTGTTTCCTAACAGGAAGGATCTGTGCTTAAATTCAGATGTATGCAATTAGCAAATTATTGTAACCCATTTTCCCTCTGTGAAATGAAAATACAGAACTAAATATGGGTGGTCCTTTCTAACACACTGAAACACTCTAAAATCATAATATTTTAGAAATGAAAGAAACGTTAGATGTCACCCAGTCTAAACCCTCAACTTTATTTTATTTATTTTATTATTTTTTAACGTTTATTTATTTTTTAGAGAGAGTGAGACAGGTCAGGGGTGGGGGGAGGGACAGAGAGAGGAAGACAGATACCAGCAGGCTCTGATAGGGCTCAAACACATGAACCACAAGATCATGACCTTAGCCGAAGGTCATGTTGGATGCTTAACTGACTGAACCATCCAAGCACTCCTTATTTTATTAAAAAAAAATGTTTACTTATTTATTTTTGGGAGAGAGAGAGAGAGAGCAAGCAGGGAGGCACAGAGAGAGAGGGAGAGAGAGAATCCCAAACAGGTTCTGTTCTGTCATCCCTGACGCAGGGCTTGATCTGATGAACTATGAGATATGACCTGAACTATGAAATATGAGCTGAAATCAAGAGTTGGATGCTCAACCAACTGAGCCATGCAGGTGCCCCAATCACTCAATTTTATACACAAAAAAGTAAAATATAGTGCTGACTTGAGAAAGGTCACACAGTCCTATTGTAAAATCACAGTGAGAACCCGATGTCGTGATTGTATTAAAAATATTTTTATTCTGAAAAATGTATTTGTTTGATGCTTTAATAATTCAAATGTGACTGTATTTCTTGACACATTTAAAGGGACTTTGTCATGGTGATATCGGCCTTGCCTTCGCATATGTCAAAAAACATGAATGTTTTCACGCTGTAAAAATATATTATCAAATCAAAATATTTCATCTTTTTATGAATGAATTCTTTCATAAAATAATTAGGCACATTCAATATGATTAAGGGTAGACCTAAAAGTCACGTGTGGCTGTACATTTAGAATAAACATGAATAGGAGACTAAGCAACAGGAAATCTAGCATCCTATCTTTATAGCTTCACAGTGAACTCTTTACGTTTGTTAGGTATTTCATTAACGTAGCCAAACCCAGTTTCCTTCAACGTAAAATATCAAGAATCTGTAAATCTACAATTATACTATACTTACCAAGAAAGAATTTAGATTTATTAAATGTAAATCTAATAATGCCTTTCCACCTTATTTAGAATTTCTAATGTAACTCAGCTAGACACAGGGGTGAGGGGTAAAAAATAAAAAGTAAAATGATTCAAGGAGCAGAATTTAAAGAGGACTTCAATGAGTAGTAATTAAAATGGTTGCATTTTTCATGGGTGCCTAAATTTTCAAACACTGTGGAAGAAATGCTTCCAAATCATCATCACATAATAGAGCATTAGCAATGAACTAGTGTTTAATAACCAAGGTAAGTGAAAAATTGAATGTGATTCAAATTGGACTCATGCAAAACTTTTGGGCGAATAAACAAGAGAGTGTCACTTGAAGTAGAAGTTTATTGATACAAGTACACACAAAGTGGTAATACATTTTGAAGTAGAAATCTAATTTCACTTTGGGTTTGCCTTTATCCTTAAGGAATGAAGGATGACCTCAACTATCAAAAATAATTGCTGTTTGAATAAGCAGATGATAGGAAGAAAGAATTGTGGAAACCAAGGTAACAGTTTTCCAAAACAGCATCTCGGATTTCAAAGATTTCTGTGAGGTTACATTAATCCACATATGGATTATATCATTCTTGACATTTTACTGAAAGTAGTAAACTACAACATCCGTGAAAAATTCGGTCCCTGAAGATATTCTTTCCATGGAACGCTTCTTTATACACCAACGTGTGTTTACTTGACAAGAAGTTCTAAGGGGATCAAGACATGGATAAGGGAGACTGCTGTCTTGCCTTCATCTTCCCCTGGGTATAAAGTCAGTTATTATCTCTATAGCTCTCTACTTCAAATTATAGTCTCTTCACAATTGGGAAACATACAAACCTGGATTTGTAGCAGTGGTGGTTTTATCCTTCTTTTCTCTTTTTTTTTATTTTTTTGGAAGTTTATTTATTTTTGAGAGAGAGAGCACAAGTGGGGAAGGGGTGGAGAGAAGGAGACCTGGAATCTGACGCAGGTTCCAGGCTCCAAGCTGTCAGCACAGACCCCGATGCAGGGCTAGAACCCATGAACCACAAGCTCATGACCTGAACTGAAGTCGGACGCTTAACTGACTGAGCCACCCAGATGCCCCCTTCTTTTCTCTTTTGTGAAGAGGTCTTTCTGTCTCCAAGACTAGGTAAAGTGTGAAATAGCCAAAGAACCCTTTTTGCTTTTATCAAGCTTTGAAAGTTGCTGATAAAGTTGTGTCTGTTGGACTTTAAAACATTTGAAACACATCTCCAAATATTGTGAAACACATATAAAACAAAATGGGTGGAATTTGTACCCTTTGAAGTACTTTCCATGTCATGGAATTTAATTCTTAAAATAGCTTTTCAAAGCTAACTTTATAGTCACCGACTCAATATTATGGATGAGGGAATGGAAGTAGGGACAGTTAAAGTACCTTGCCGGTTGAGCTGGAATTTGAACTCCTACATTCAGAGTCTAGAGACTACCACTTAATGCCTATGATCTACTTCTTACCTGAAGGGATACCTACACAGAGGACACCCTCCCACCCTAATAATCTGGGAGTGATTTTATTTTTCACTGAGCAGGAAAATCATTATTCTGTCAATAAACATTCATTCCAGAAAATGCCTTTTTATTAAAAAAAAAAAAAGACAAGTTCTCAAAACTGCTAAATGTGCTAAACAAAATTGATACCCTCAGATTAAAGGAAAGAATGAAACTTTGAAATAAAGCACTAGAGAAAAAAGACAACATCTAGCAGTATATAAATAAGAAAGTTTATCTTAATTTCAGTAACTGGATACCAGTGAAACAGGTAACTGAATTGGATTATAGAATTTGTCCCATAGACAATGCATAGGTCTTCATCAAATAACTGTCACATATACATTCACTGGGTCTTGTATAAATCTACCATGTTTCCAGGTGCAACTATGTTTAGGAAAGCAGCATACAATTAATGTGAAAGAATGAGAGCATGGGGCTGGGAAACATGAAAATATTATATATTTTCCAGAAGAATTAAAAAAAAAGTTTTTTTGTTTGTTTGTTTAGTTTAGTTTACAAACTTTGAAAGAAAAAAATAAGGCAATTCTTGTGGGCTACCTAATATTTTTATGTAGCTTATATCTAAAACACCAAGTACAAACCATTCCCCAATGCTCAGTGAGCCAGTAAAAAATAAGTTCTTTACCTTTTTGGATTCCAAATTTGGTAACAAATTTGGCACTCCAAATTGATTAATTATCACAAGCGAAAGTATCGTCCTGATACTCCACACACTCAAAAGTAATGCTTCCATTTGTTTCTAATGTTGTGCCTCTGCAGAATCATTGCTATGAGATAGGCTTTCTCATACAGGAAAGCAATAGAATGATTCCGTCAATTTTCTATTTTTAAGTCAAAAGTCTAAAGAGTGAAAAGGCACCTATGCCTACAGGTTACAGATTTAAAGTAATTGTTTTACGTTGTTTACCCATTCTTCCACTGTCACTATCTTTTTAAAAATAACATACATTTATTTAATCAGAATTTTAACCTGAAGCCTGTGCTCGTAACTGTGGTGAAAGCTGGGAATTATCATGAATGGAATGTAAAGATATGTTTTTATAGATGACGACCTAAAATTGTTTCTCTAAAATTTCTGTGTAACACTTCAAAGTTTGAAATTATTCGTCTACATACCTCTAAACTGTTAAAACAGTTCTAATTGATGTTGCTGCCCTCAGGTTAGGGCAAGAAGGCCAGCAGAGAAAAGGAGATTCTCTACACTTCTAAGGCATGATTCAGTCCTAAAATACACTTGTCTATTTCTTCTTGCTGTTTAGCTGCATATTATAGAGATAATAATACTTTATGAATAAGCCAGGAAAACATTACTGTGTGAGTGTATGGACTTGTCCATGTAGAGCAAATGTTCCAAACTTTATTGAAAGGTGCTTCATGACCTAAACATTTTCAGTTGTGTGCAGAGTTAGAGAGGCTTATGCTAGAGCATAAAACCACAGACTGCTGAGACCTCCTTCCCTGACAGCTGTAGTGTAAAACCTGAATACAAGTCAGACTCAGCTCAGAACACTAAATCTGATTCCCCAATATCACCAATAGGAGTTTTGATACTGTTGTTCCATTATAATACTTGAGAATCACTATGAGAATGTAAATTAAGACATAAGAGAAAAATAAATAATCATATAATGCTTGGTGGTTCTTATAGCCAAATTTCAGAAAGACTTCTATGCTGGACATTTGTTTTATTTTCGGTCACCCTGCAACCAAACACTTTTCTTATTTGCAGGAAATCCAAAATATGAGAAGGTGAACCTTTGTGCCTTTCCCCAGTGCATATTAAAGAGACATATAGTCTCCAGAGAAATGCTCTATATTTGACCAGCTACCATCCATTCTTGGGTACAGAAAAATAAAGCCTGTTTGCACCAATAGTTTAGTCATACTTAACGATATAATATAGCTCCAGTCTGAATTGGAAAATAAGCATGGAAGAGTGGGAAATTCCTCGACCAGCAATAAGGAAAAGTTGAATTCGTGTACCTAACACATTCCCTAATTTGACAAATAACCTTGAGCATGTCATTTAATTCCACCAGCCTTTAATTCCCTTGTCCATAAAATGAGAAGATATGATTTGGTAATCTCCAAGGGTGATTCTTGGAAAAGAAGGACCATATCTCTCAAGTATCACTGAAAATATACTGGAAATATAGGAGACATGTTTAACTGCTTTTCCTTCCCAATCTCACTGTGGGTCAGACTGTAAAGCGATCACTGAAGCAAACCAGCCAATACACTTTACAAAAACCAGGAGAGTGAGTGCAGCACATGCACACAACACGGTTGTGACTTTCCTGTCTGCTGACAGATATCAGATCTTGTCACTAGTACAGTCAATGGGGTGCAAAATCCTGTGGAATTTGCTGAACTGAACAGGACACCACACATAATGATGGGAACCTCAGACACCAGCCATGTCATGTATTGTCATCACTGATCGTGTTCCTGTTCTCACTCCAGGGCCAGCCAGAGAGTCTGTTATTTACATTAAAGTAAAGGCTGTTCAGATCACCTCAGATCAGATCTTAAGCAATTATTTTGACTTCATCAAGACTGTGTCTTTTATCTTCAAGTTAATGATTTGGTTTATGAAAAAAATACACTCCAGATAACCAGCTTTATCCTAAATTTGGTGCCCTAGAACCCTAATCTATCATGCCATTCATCATCTGGGATAGGTACTGGAAACGTAATCTTGCACAGTAACTTTATATCGTGTTATGTCAGACAAATGAGCTAATAAACATTGCACCTGCGAGTGATACAGCTTTGAGGCTGATGAAGCTAGACACATAATTGTTCATGCATCATTTTCATTAGAATCAATATAAAAATCTGCACAAAGATGCAATATTTCACTTAATTATTTGCTGTGCAGAAATGATAGACATTAAAACAATATGTCATTAGTATGAAAAAGAGGGGCCATCTCAAAATAAGAAGCCCTTTTATGTTTGTGATAGCAGAGTTTACAGTAACAAAAGATGAGGCAGAGCCCAAAAAGGGAAGAAGCCAATGAGAGTGCAGAAAGATAGAATGAATCTAACACAAACATAGGTGATGTGAAGATCAGTCTATGTCCAAAGAATTCTACAGTTGACAAGACCCAAGAAATAAGACCTGAAAGGAATTAGTCACTGAGAAATGAGGTGACCTTCCTGAATTTCATAGTGGAACTAAGATCTCCAGACTCCTGATCCAACGTTTTTCCACTGTATCCCATAACTACAGTTTCAGGTGATTTAAATATTGCCCTAATTTAGATGCTTTAAATTTGAAAGAGAGTATGATCTTTTTTTTTTTCCAGCATCTTCCATAGGATGAAAATAAGAAGCTGTGGTGGTTTGGGTTAACACTTGCAAACATAATTTAGTAAGAGTCCTGTAAATAAACATTGAATTTCCTTCTCATGCATCATGCAATCCTGCATTCCATCTATACTGAAGGCCTACCCAGGGTGTTTCCCCCCTGTAAGGGAGTCAAGCATATAAATAGATGGTTGGGAAAAAAAAAATATATATATATATACACACACACACATATATATATAATATATATATGTATATATATAATATATACATACATACATATGTGTGTGCATATATATACATATATAATATATATGTATATATATATAATATATACATACATACATATGTGTGTGCATATATATATATATATATATATATGGTAGAATTGGCAATGAGAGATTTAGAAATAGGGCTGGTACTGTAAAGTGCAGTCAGATTATAAGGAATATGTCCTTGGTAAGGATTTTAAACTATTTACTGGCAACCAAGAGTCTGTAGATGATTTTTAGCAAAAAGGCGACATGAACGAGTTTATTTTGGAAAATTACTCTAGTGTGTTGTGGTAAATGAGTAAGACAAGGGGAGATAGCAGGGTGACCAAATCAAACAGTTGCCATAATTTGGGAAGATGGTGAGTCCGAAATAACACAGACACAGAAGGATTTGAGTCACTAGTTATTTCTGAGATAGAAATATTAGTCTCAAATAGTAATTAGAAAGTGATTATAAATTGTGGGTGCATGTATTAAAGGATTACTCAGTTTTCCACATTAAAGTATGGGGGCTTCAGTCATGTGGGATAAATAGATAAATTCCCATTTTAGAGGAAACCTAACATACCTCTCAACTTCAGTTTGAAGTTCTATGAGAAAGGAATGATGTTTTGTGTCAGTTTGACTCTAATTTCCTAAAGTTTAAAATAGAGGATGGAGTAGAAATGGGGGTTGAGTAGCCCCCAGCATGTAGTTGATGCCAAGGTAGGGCAGAGGGAGGGAGAGTACTAAAAGCAAGATAGATAAGGATAAAATCATATAACTTCATGGAAAAAGGACTTGTAGCATTTCCTACCACTAAGAGGAAAATCAGTAACAGGATATCACAGGCAGGGTAAGATTAGATTAGTTTCTAAATTGCCCTAATTTTGGCTGGAATTCTCCTTCTGGTTCCATACTAATTCAAACACTTATCAAAATCAGCTGACATCTTTAGCATCAAAGTGTAAGACATTCTGAGATGGATTTTTCTTTATCTGCCCTCCCATTCCTCCCATCTCATAAGAAAATTTAATAGTTTGGATTTATGGTTCACAGTTGTCTGTCTTTGCTAGTATATACAGAAAATTTCTGGAAAGTCGCCTGTTATTGCCACAGGAAAGTGATGATGATTGGTTGAAGCACCACCTAAGGTTAAAATAAGTGAGAATTAAGTGTGTGTTGGCCATGAGGACTGAGTAATGAGTAAGAAACACTCACAGCTATAGGTTTTTAGGTGTGAAAATGAAATGAAAGAGCTATAGAGCTAATATTTATTACCACATAATTATAGGACTGTGGGGTCAAAAATATTATTTCTAAATTACAGCAGTCTCTCCTCACTGCTTTAAAGGGAAATGGTGACATATAAAAGACAACAAAATAGAAAAATGTAAGAGATAATGATTCTTAATAAAAAACATTTTATTGCATGAATCCTATCCCCAGTTCCTAATAATGGGCTCTGGAAAAGTGCAGTGGAATCTTGTCAGTAGGAAAGGACTTTGGGAACACTTGGAGAGTGACATAAGTGTTGGGAGTTACCACCCAGTCCTTGAATCTCTGCCAAAAACATCATAGTTTAACGTGAAGAAGAGCTAGACAGTTTCATTCTAGAAAGGCACAAAGCATCTCTAACAATGAAGAGGAATATTTCTTAATGAAAAACATATTAATCTGAAAGAAAACTATAAGAGTATTAATTATATATACCTAATAACATACCTTCAAAAGTTTTAAGCAAAAAGAATATGATAGAACTAAAGGATAAATAGATGAATCCACATTCTGAGGAAGCCTAAGATACTTCTCAATAGCTGGTATGTAGACAAAAAAAGCTAATAAGGATGTAGAAATTAGGTCAAATTTGTTCATTGTGTGGTTTACAGAATACAATTTTTGGCAAATGTTTCTGTCATAATTTTTGGGCTAAGTGCTGGACCATAATCAAGTTTAATAAATTTCAATATATTGAAATACTTCAGAATATGTCTCTGAACATAATGCAATTAAGCTAGCAATCAGTAAGAAAAATATAACTAGAAAATTCCTACATGTTTGGAAATGAAGTAATACATTTGTAAATAACACAGTGACCCAAGAAGAAATCACAACAAATTAAATGATAATGAAAACATGATATATCACAAATTGTGGGATGCATATAAAGCTGTGCTTTGAGGGTAGTTTATAGTCTTAGTACACATACTAAAAAAGAAGTTTGGAAAATAAATTATATAAATATGAATATTAAAAAGTTAGAAAATAAAACTAAATCCAAAGGAAAGATAATGAAGGAAATAATAAAAGAGCAAAAATAAAAGAAACAGAAAACAGATGTACAAGAGAGACACTCAACTAAAGTAAAAGATGTTTCTTTGAAAGAACCAAAAACACTGATATACCACCAGTAAGACTGATCAAGAAAAATATAAGGAAGGCATACATTGTCTATATAGGAAATAAAATATAGATATCATTATAAATCCAACAGACTTTAAAAACTTAATAGAATGACATTATAAATAATTTCATGCCAAAATATTTGAAAATTTAGGTAAATCAGGTAAGTACCTATAAAAAAAACTCACAAAAAAGCAATAATTAGAAAATTTGTATAGGGTTTATTTCCTAAATAAATTAAATGAGAAACTGTCCTAAACTAAATGTCTACTCCCGGATGTTTTCATGGATGAATACTTCCAACCAGTGAGAAAGAAAGAGTGCCAAATTTAAACACTTTCATATACTAGAAAAAGCAGAGACATTTCTCATCTCTGTTGGGGTTAGCATTTCTGTTCTACCAAATCATGAAAATGAAATTATAAACAAGGAAAATGATAGGGCAGTGTCAATTGTAAAAAAATGAGATTTCTCAGAGCTGGAGAAAAGAAATAATATCACATACTTAAAAATGTTATTGAAGACTGACCTATTTAAAAGGTTTTATGATTTCAGCTCAGCTAGATTTGCACCTGAATGAAATATACACAGGGTGAATAAGAAGTTGTAAAAATTGGCAAGTCAAATCAAGTGAGCTGCGGATATAAGATAAAGTAAGATAAGCCTGAGAAGCATGAAAAATAGCGATATAAAAGATGTTTTGTATTTAAGTATGAGAAAATGAGAGAAAAGTTGTTTAAAAAAAAGAGAGATAAGAGTAATAGTCAAAATGTTGGCTCAGAATATAGAAACAAAACCAAGAAGCCCAGATTACTTGTATCTGTGGTCATGAGCCCATGAGCAGGCTTCATCAATTTTCCCATGTTCAGCTGAGGTCTCCGGGGTGGTGTGGACTTTGGTGGTCAGGGAACTCTGCTCAGTATTAACAAATGCACATTGTAACTCATTTCTTAAAGCATAACAGAGACATTTCTCCCAATTTGGTGGGGGGTATGCAAGAAGTTGGGGCCTGATGGAGATTGATGGCAGCCTTGGAAGAAAACGTAGATGACGGATTACAGGCTTCACCCTCTTCACACGGTGCCCTTGTGATCATTACCAGGACTGCATTACCTCTTCTCACTATTATAATCAAGGAGGAGTATTTCTTTGCTTACAAACAAGGTTATCTTCTCAGGGAAATGTGCTTTATTCCTCTGTATCAGTTTCTTTTTTATACATAGACTTATCTGGGGCTCTTGGGTCTGAAATATGCTAAGGCTAGTAATTTAGTTACAGAGACATTTTTTTGGTAGTCTTATTAAGTGAAGTTCTATTCTATTTGACTGCATTTGTACAATTTCTGTGTTTTGGGGGCTAAGGAATGCTTGTCAGGGGTAGTTCTGGATTTACATTCAGAAGAGATGATTGCAATCAACTGCTTTTTCTACTATACAATACAAACCACGTACTGGATTCTTGCTAAGTCATTTGTAGAAAGCAAAAAGTGCCCTTCATGTGTACAGAGGGATTACTATTAGATGTTTGCAAGCAGAAACGGGGTGCAAGAGTGCTGTTTGGTATCTAGCTTATGGTACCTAAGCTCAGTGGTCTCTAGGACCACGTCAACACAAAATCTCCATAAAGCCTGGGGTATAATTTGGATTCAGGAGGCAGAATATTGTTTCTAGGAAGTGATGTGGCCTCTGTGAAGCTCAACCCTATGACCTTGGTCTTGTGAAAAATACTTTCTAATGAATTGAAATAAACAAGCCTGAGAAAGTGACAACACCTAGTAAACATGAACAAATGGAGATTTTGCTTGACAGAACAAAATATTAAAATGATTCCTGATCTTTTGTAAACCATCCTAATACGTAAGGAGAAAAAACAAGTTTTGTAAAAAGGAAAAGCTAAATATAGACAGACTGACAAACTGTGGTAGTTGAAAAGAAATAGTACTGCAAATAATTTAAGAAAACGTAAGTTAAATTATAGGACCCCAGTCACAATACACCCTGTACTCAATAGTGATTTTATTATCATGGCAAATAAAACTAACAATGTTCACTTAGGATTTCTGAAAAAATGTAATAATATTTCTTTGTTTTTTATTTCAAAAATTATGATTATTTTGACTAAATATGTTCTTTATAGGGAAACTTCTTACTCACTGGGGGAAAATGGGCAAAATTATTTTGCTGTAAGTAACTTGTTTATGTTTCACAAAAAATATGCAAATGAGACAAAAACAAGAACCACCAACAAAAGGTGGCACCTCCCCTATCCCTCCCATCCTCTACAAAAGACCTATCAAATCCCATTCAACCTTTAAATAGATGAAGAAAAATATTAATGACACAGACATGGAATTACTTATTCCAAAATTGACTCTAATCTATTATATTTAAAATAATGGTGGATGGGGCGCCTGGGTGGCTCAGTCGGTTAAGCCACCGACTTCGGCTCAGGTCACGATCTCGCGGTCCATTAGTTCGAGCCCCGCGTCAGGCTCTGTGCTGACTGCTCAGAGCCTGGAGCCTATTTCAGATTCTGTGTCTCCCTCTCTCTCTGACCCTCCCTCATTCATGCTCTGTCTCTCTCTGTCTCAAAAATAAATAAACGTTTAAAAAAATAAAAAATAAATAAAAAAAATAATGGTGGATGAAAAATTTTTTTACAAAGATTTTAAGTAAAAGCTGTACTTTAGGCTTCAACCTGGTTTTAAGAAAAGTTCAAAATAAAATGTAAGAAATAATTAAAATGGAAAAATAGAAGTGTGGAACAAAACAGAATGACTGAAAATGTAAAATATAATAGTTAGAGACTGAAAATGTAAATTATAATGGGAGTTAGAGACTAGTCATGGAATGGATACACAGATAAGCAGGTTAAAAGCCAGACAGAGTCATAAGCTTAGTGACTGAAGCATGTTATATTCTTTTGTGCTAGCAAATTTAATTTAGGGGATAAGTGAATATATTAGATAAAATTAAATAACATACTTCAATTGATAAAGATGAAGGTTATAATTTTGCTTTCATAATAATTTTGGTATCTGATCAACTGGACCGCGATTCTGTTTATACAGCATGCTCTCAATTTACTTAGATGATTATTTTCAAAAATATGGGGGCCCTTGGGTGGCTCAGTCGGTTAAGTATCCCGACTTCGGCCGAGGTCATGATCTCACTGCTCCTGAGCTGAAGCCCCACATCAGGCTCTGTATTGACAGCTCAGAGCCTGGAGGCTGCTTCAGATTCTGTCTCTGTCTCTCTCTCTCTCTGCCCCTCCCCTGCTCACACATTATCTCTCTCTCTCTCTCTCAAATATAAATAAACATTAAAAATTTTTAAAAATTAAAATATATTTAAATTGCTAACTTCCTAAATACACGAGTCCATTCTTGCCCTGAAAACTATGAAAACCAATTAGAAAATTCACTATTTTATTTAAACATGTTTCATAAACACATTTTTTATTTTACATTCATGCTCTTTTGACAAATGATGTCAGACATTTTGAGCAAAAAGGTAGGTAAAATGGGCATGGCTTTCGAAAGCAATATTTAGAGCCCTTGAAAATATTTGAAAACATTTAGAAATTCTTGGAATGTCAGTAACAACTAAATTATATTTTCACCTACAATATAATTAGAACAGACACAGGAAATGGTACTTCAGCTTCTGGGAATGACCTAACAAATTAAAAATCTTAAAAAAAGTAAACAAGAATTCAGAATTAAGTCTTCCGTAGTTTCTCTCTTCAATGATACATGTATAATTTTTCCCTACATCTATTTAGAATGAAGCTCTGTTTCTAAAAAGGAAAGGAAATGGCATCTTTTATTACTAGCCCAGAAGCAGAGAGAGCAAGGTATAAAAGCCATTAAGTTTATTGAAATGTGCAACGTATTTCCCAAACTTTTCAAAAGCTATTCAACCTGATCTTTAGCTTAACAAAAAACAGAATGTAGTTTTTGAATATTATATTCCTAGTGAATCTCTTTAGTGTTGGTTATTAAAAATGTGCTTTGGAATTGTAGTTTCCCAGGGAAATTATTTAAAAAAAATAGTTTTGACACTTTGATCATTACAATGTGTACTGGAGAGCCAGAAACCATATTGCAAAAGAAGAATTTTGCTTTGTTTTGTTTTGCTTTTCCAGGGAAACATACTAGGGGACAGTTGACCTGTGTCATACTCTCTATCTTCATGGTAATATTTGAAAATGACTTTAAGCAATCAGACTCAATAAATTTTAAATAGGCCAATTCTTGACATTAGCATTGGTCATATAACATAGACCTTGTTTTATCATCTATGTGGCAAATCATGGGAAAATATTGGGCTTTGATCTAACCCTAGAAAATCATTAAGGTTCACATCACATATTTCATTTAAGTCACAAAGCACCTAATAGTGTTGAACAATTAGTAGGTACTTAGTACATATTTAAAGATCATTTAAAGAATCATAAATTCTCACAAGACAGTTTAGAACTACCAGAAAGACTATATCTTTGACCTAATTGTGCCCAACAATAGATAAACAGAAACCTTCTATTGTCACCTTTATACTATATGTAAACAATAGAAATATAATTTGCACTAATAACTTGTTATTTAAAAAAATCAATAGAAAAAATGACAATATTTGATAAACTGATTACGTGTTGAGTGGTTTTATTAAAGATAAAGATTTCTATTCAAATAGAACAGTTTGGAAAATGAAACATAAACAATTTATCCTTCTTTTCATTTGTAATAACTAATAAAAAGATTCCAACAAAGTACATACTATGTACTATGTCCTCACATTGTGAAATTGTGAACTCTGCTATAAAAAGTGTGGTCTCTAATTTTTAATGATTGTTTTTGAGTAGGAGAGGCCCTTGAACATATTCAACATAAATAATTGAAAAACATTACTTTCATAATGGCCATAACAATAAAGTAATCAATATTTATTACAAGATTTGTAAAATCATGAGGAAACTTTTATTGGTTAAAGAAAACCCTAAATAATGATAAAAATTGGTCTAACTTTAAGAATTTTCTTTAATGCTGTAGAAAAAGACGACCCTCAAATTAAAACTGTTATTAGAAGCAGTTGAAAGCAAGCAGGAACTGAGGCTGTGCCTTGCAGTCTTGGCTATTGTTGTATTATTGCAAAGTCCCATAGGCAATCCTCACATGTTCAGTACATCCTGGATCTTTTGATTCTTTTGTCCACCCTCCAACCTGCACGGCCAGAAACCTTCAGCCAGGAAAGATTTATGGAGCTCCCACTAGCAAGGTCAACCCTGTTTTATCACCAGAGGCCTTCTTCATAAAAATAATAACATCCATCTACAGCTCTGTTGGGCCAATTCTCTTGGCACTAACATTTTGTGTTTATCTTAACAACGAGTGCATACTCAAAGCCCCTAGTTGCAATGAGCACCGTCATCAATTCTACTGGGCACAGTAGCCCAGACTCCTGTGGTCTGTCAACCTGATGTCATCTAAGGTAACAAATCGGTCAATGTGTCTGTACACTTCAAAAGGTTGATAGGGTTTGCATTTTGAGATTAAGATAGTGAATTTTAAGGAGAATAATTTGCAACAAAGGTAAACATATTCCAACAGAATCATGAGTAAATAACTCCAAAACACAATGGAGATCAATTAAAATACTACAAAACTCTGAATTGAAAAACGTCTAATTTGAGAACACCTATCAATAAGTTATTAAAATGTAATATTTGTTCTGCTTTTAGGAGTCTTCCCAAAGCCATTTAAAAATATCAGATTGATATAAAAACAGACTCCTGAGTTGTAAACATTACATAATTTTATTCTCCTTTTCCCAATTTAGACTTTAGGATATTTTATGAATGAACTAAATTTTGATAATTTATTTAAATCATTAATTTTATTTTCTGGTCATATAAATTTGTAAGGTTTTACAAAATGTTTTGGGATTTCCTTTTGGAAAGGAATGTGCATAAAATCTAAAGAAATGCTCAATATTTTATTGTAATTGCATAAAGTAGTTCTCTCATAAAGATCATTCTTAACAATCTTAGTCCCCTGTGCTGTGATGAGAGAGGCTTTTCATGGGTATTTGGCCAAAGGTTTTTTTCTAGAGTTAATACTCCCACTCTTCTTCCTTAGGTGTCTTGGGATTTTTAACATCCGCAATACAGACAGGAACTTGGTTTTATGCCTCAAGAAAAGAATGGATCTTTTTTCATATAATAATCTGCAGTGCAATTACCAATGAAAAAGTAATATTGTGCACCATAAACTGAACAATCTGCAAGGAACATTTTAGTAATAGACAATTCTAAATGCAGAGGCCATAAGGAATTTAAATCAAGTGAAGAAGGAAATCAATACAAGAAAATAAAAAAAATAACTCACCATTTCACATACAAAATAAGTTACAGGGGGAAATACAGAATACCTATTGTCTGCCATAAACCTCGAGCTCATCAGAAACCCGTGTTTTAAAAAAGTCTTATAATTTAAAAATTGAATATTATAAAATGCTTGAGGTCATTAAGTAACCAGCGATACAGGTGAAATTGGTCAATACAGCCTAGCTCAAGAATCAATATTTTGGTAAGAATATAATTTACCATTAGGATTTTGTTAGGTGAAGGCATAGAAGAGAGTCCTAATGGTTTATCATCTATAATTCTGAGGATTCTAATCTGCTCAATCTTATAATTAGGGGGTATTGCATTTATTTGCCGCTTTATTAATTTCTCAGTCCATTAATCAACAAAGACATGTCAAACAATGCCTGTATGTTTGATGCCTGTATGAAAATACAGGGATGATGGATAAAACATCCCTACCAACCAGCACCTTGTGGTTTAGTGGGGAACAAACATGTGAGCAAGCAATAATTATTCAAAGTCATTTGTATA
Source organism: Felis catus (assembly GCF_018350175.1). Lineage (NCBI taxonomy): Eukaryota > Metazoa > Chordata > Mammalia > Carnivora > Felidae > Felis > Felis catus. Next base: position 108,422,701 of record NC_058369.1, read on the forward strand.
TATATATATATATATATATATATATATATACATACATATGTGTATATATTTATTTGTATATACATACATATGTATATATATATATTTGTGTGTATACATATATGTATATATATTTTGTATATATATGTGTGTGTGTGTGTGTGTGTGTGTATATATATATATATATATATATATATATATATATATATATAACTATAGAGGGAAGTAGGAGATAAGCAGTGCTTAGGAACAGTGTTGACCCCATGATGATCTTAACACAAATTGCTGAATTAATCTCATACTGGTATTTATTCTATCTTTATATTTATTAAACACTTAAATATAGTACTTATTGTGTGCCATACTACAAAGTAAACACTACATAGAATGCTCCAGAAACTTTAACAATATGAACTCATTTAAGTCACCTCATCATACTGGTAACAAAAACTAAAGTACCATGTCCTAAGGCTACATACAGAAATGCCCAGGATGATATCCCAAAAACAAAATAGATTATCATATAACACATTTTAACGATGTGGCATTGATTAGTTCATACAAAATTTACACTTCTGTATTTTTGAGGCTCACAGGACATACCAAAGGAAATCTATAAGATGCAGACAAAAGACTTCTCAGGGTAATTATTTTTTATATATTTTTAGTAAATAGACAATATATAGACCTTCACGCAGGACTAACTAGCCATTTTCTAAATCCTAAAATAGGAGAGACTGAAGTCCATTACCTTTCAACTACTTGGGAGAAGGAGAAACACTGTCCTGACTTCACACTATTTACTCTGGTTAGACCAAAGCTAGAAATACTGGCAGCACAATTCTGGACTAAAGGCTTCATCCCACCAAGACTTTACAAAGTGGCAATAGCAGCAATGATGGCAGTATTAAAATATACTTATGGAGCATTTCCTGTGTTCTTAAGTGACTTCAAATATGACATCTTATTTGTTTTCATTCTAAGATTGTAAATGCAGCAAGATGTGTTTTTCGTTTCAAGGAAACTGAAACTGCGAACTGAAGTGACTTGCTTAATGTACAGCTAGAACCCGACTCTCAAAGAAGTCTAGTCCTTGTTTTACACTCTAGTCCCTGCCAGGTCCTTCTGCTGGGTTACTAAATGCAGATAAAGGCAACTTACTGCAAATCATAGAGCAGGTCCTTCTGAGGCTCAATACAACGACTACCATTACTCTACTGCCTACCTGTCACCACTATTACTATGACTGAATTCACTTGCTAATGATGGAAATGACTGGATTTTCCACAGAAGTTCGGTGGAAGCCAGAAACAAAATCTAGAATTTTCGGTTCCCAAATTGTCTTTAGGTATCCCCAGTGTCCTTCGCAGCTATACCTGATGTCTAATACTACACAATTACTAGCTCAGCGTTCATAATTCCAACATTACAAAGCTCTACGTTTATTTCTCTGACATCCTGTCCTTGTGAAGTGGGGGTTTCATAAAACACCATGGTTAATTCAACGCAGGAGAAGAAATGAGAGTACTGGTATACAATCTGATTTCCAGATTTGAGCAACCGTGCAGTGCGCAACACGCACAATAGCCCATTAGGAAGTAATTGTGGTTGTTTAAGAATGAAATAAATGTTTTCAATTTATATGTCTTATTTTTTCAAATAGATACTTAGTTGTTAGGACATAAATACTTTTAAGTTGACTTGACCGAACTGCCTAATAAACAGAACTGATGGATATTTCTCCTAGCCTAGGGATGTTATGAGAAAGCACTGAGACACTAAGCATCATAAGCCAAGAAAGTTTGAGAATTTCTGTTCTAGAATAAATATCTAAATGTCTCAGTAAATGACTTCTTCAGATTCCTTTATTAAGGAAGGGAAATACCTTCACAAAATGAAGAACAGAGGTATCTTGACTTGATTACATGATTTCCTATTCTTCCATAAAGTAGTAGATGTTGGACTTATGAAAAGCAAATTTTTTTTCCTTTTACAAAAACAGAATATATTCACATAGTAAAACTTCAGTACAAATGTAGTTGCATTGAAGAACAGCCCTTCATTTTTAGTCCCCCATGCTGCCTGAATTTGTTTGAACACGAATACTTCTGGGATTCTTTATGTTCTTTCACATTCGAAGTTTTATAAAATTAAACAATCTTCATAACCTTCTCCTTTTGTTGTTTCCCTTATTGTTTTTAACTAAACCATAAGTCACTAAAGGCAGGGACTTTCTATACTTACTTCATCATTATTTGCCCAATACTTAAAAGTGCTTGGGACTTAGTAGGCATGCAATAAATTCATGTTGAAATCATAGGTGAAGGAAGGAAGGGAGAGAGGGAGGGACAAAGAAAGGGAGGGAGGAAAGGAGGTAAGAAGAAGAGATTGCTGCCACAACTTGCCTTTGTCCTGGTCCTTTTGTAAGTTTTCCTTCTGTTCTTGCTTTGGTTTTGTTTTGGTTTTGTTTTGCCAGCACCTTTACTTTCTATATCTTAAATTTTAGTTTGCTATGTCTTTTTAAGTTTGAAATTTTTGAACTCATCACTTTCTTTTCTTTTAAAAAAATTTTTGTTAACGTTTATTTATTTTTGAGAGAGAGAGGGAGAGCACGAGCAGAGGAGGGGAAGAGAGAGAAGGAGACACAGAATCTGCAGCAGGCTCCAGGCTCTGAGCCGTCAGCACAGAGCCTGATGTGGGCCTCAAACCCACAATCCATAAGATTATGACCTGAGCTAAAGTTGGTCATTTAACCGATTTAGCCACCCAGGTGCCCCATCACTTATTATGAGTTATTTAGGATGTTTTAGAAGTGTTTGCTATTATAGGCAATGCTGCAATAAATAATTTTCCAATTATTTTTCTAGGATAGATTCTTTTTAAAAATATATATTATTGGGGCGCCTGGGTGGCGCAGTCGGTTAAGCGTCCGACTTCAGCCAGGTCACGATCTCGTGGTCCATGAGTTCGAGCCCCGCGTCGGGCTCTGGGCTGATGGCTCAGAGCCTGGAGCCTGTTTCCGATTCTGTGTCTCCCTCTCTCTCTCTGCCCCTCCCCCGTTCATGCTCTGTCTCTCTCTGTCCCATAAATAAATAAACGTTGAAAAAAATTAAATATATATATATATTTATTTATTTATTTATTTGCTTAGAGCGAGAGAGTGTGCACGCACAAGCAGGGGATGGTAAAGAGAGAATCTCAAGGAGGCTCAGCACTGTCAATGCAGAGCACGACGTGGGGCTCCATCTCACAAACTGTGAGATCATGACCTGAGCTGAGATCAAGAGTCAGATGCTTAACCCACTGAGCCACCCAGGCACCCCTTCCTAAGATAGATGCTTAAGAGTGAAAATTTTGTTTTAGATTTCATGTATAAACATCTGAAGGATCTAGCTTAAGATATTGCTGAATTGTTCTAATACAGGTTTGTATCAGAATTTTATTATTTTTGGTTCTATGTAACTTCAAGTTTCCTTAAAAATGCAGACAAGGTACATGGAACTCCCATATAAATCTTATCCAAATTCACCATATTTTTTGCATTTTGTCCCATTTGTTTTATTATTCCCTCTCTCTCTCTCTCTTCTATACACACACACACACACACACACATTAGAGAATATTTTTTGACCATTTGTTAGTAACTTGGAGGCCTCAGGTGCCTTTATTCCTAAATCCTTTCCTGTGTATTTCCTAAGGAAATATTTACTTACATAATCCCAGTACAATGATCAAGATCAGGACGTGATTTTTCAGATATTAATTTGTAATGTATATTTCTTATTTCCTCTTCAACACTGCACTAAAGCTCTTAAGTTCAATGAATAAGTCCCACAGCACTATATACCTTCAGAATCTGGCCCAGTATATCATGCATAATGGAGACTAAGTAGATATTTCCTGATAACTTAAGGCAAGGAGGATAGGGTTTTCAGGAGACACTCCTCAACTAGGTTTTATTTGAAAATAGAAGTTTATCAAAATTAAAACATAAGTTCAAGATATTTGAGCACAGCTATTCACAGTCTGAAGCATGTACTAAAACTGAATTTAGTACTAGATCTAGTGCATTAATGGTTGATTACATTCATGCCATACAATTAAAGTAATTACTTCATTTTAAAATTAATGCACTCTAATATGTTTAATGACTGAAATTAAAATGTGCAATTATAGTATAAATACATGAAATGATGTTGTAGTGTGTTTATACTAATTATCTTGTGTCAGCTGAGACAGCTGTAGTGAACGTTTGCACCAGTGCCCAGGGAAGCTGTTCACAGTCCACCTAGCAGATGTGCTCCTGGACCGAGGGCCATGACCAAGAAACCACTCGCTGTGGTTCAGGGTTTGTGAGCAGAGAAAATGCTGCGTTTTTCCTCATTACTCTTGATAATTAAGATAAATGAGTAGCTCGTTTATAGAAAAAGCCTAATCCAGGAATATCCTCTTAAGTATTACGTAAAAGATCTTAAGAGCTGCGTTTTATACATGCATAGACTTACAGCCACAACTAGCCAGATGAAATAGTGTCCCGAAAACACTGTCCTACTGATACAGTCATTCTTACAAGTCTATTAACCAATATTGGCAAGTTGGATGAACAGGGGGCCTGTGCTTGAGACTTTTAAGACTATCACCTTAAATTCCAGGACTCAGAAGGTTCTGGTTACCCACCTAGATTTGCAAATGCCCCTCTTCTTCTCAGACTTACTTAGGTTTGGCAGTACCAATAGGATTTGGCACTCTTCCAAGTACTACCCCTTCTCCTTCATGTTTACGCTTTAACGTATTTTAGAGATAACGTAGCCCATATGTTTCTGATAACTTGGGCCTTATGTCATCAAAATTTTGTTTGCTTAGAATTATTTGAAGCCCAAGATGTCTTAGCAAACAAGATCTTACAGCATTTCTCTTTAAATGGAAGAGTGGATTTTTGAAGGCCTCACAACAGCCACTGAGGGGGAAAATGGTTTTGATTTGAACTTCCTATAGCTCATAGCTTCCCATACTTCTACTTTTAAATGCATCTAGTCGGCTTGGGATGCTATAAGAAAGTACCATAGACTGGGCATCTTAAACAAGAGACATTTATTTCTCATAATCCCAGAGGCTGGGATGTCCAAGATCAAGGTCCTGGCAGATTCAGAGATTCGTGAAGACCTTCTTCCTTGCTTGTAGACAGCTTTCTTCTCACTTTGTGCTCACATGGTTTTTCCTGGGTGCATGTACATGGAGGAGGAGAAAGAGAAGGGTCCCTCTCTACCTCTTACAGACTTTAATCCCATGATAAGTTCCCTACCCTTGAGACCTAATATAAATCTAATTACCTCCCAAAGGCTCCACCTCAAAATACTATCACATTAGGTCTTAGAGTTTCAGCATATAAATTTGGGGTGGAGCAACAACATTCAGTCCATGATATCCACAATGCACTAAAAACGCACTGAAGAATCAATACTATTAGATATTGTCTTGCACAGCCCGGGCAACAATGCAAATATCATTACACTCATCCTAAGGGTGAGTGGAAGGACTTCAGTTCCCATGTGATCATACTGCTATCTCAAGAGGGTAATAACACAGGCAGTGAGAAAAACATTTGACAAAGAAAAACTGAGATATGCCTGATCAGCATTCCCTCAGTGCTACCACTGGAGAAATGATTGGCTTTGCACATCAGCCTTATAGGACATATTGAGAGTCAAAGTCAACAAAATGACAAATTAACATGTTTCAGACAGAGATTCTCTTCAGAGAAAAATAGGAATGTTTACTGTCTGTTATAAAAGACATGGGTGTGGGGCACCTGGGTGGCTCAGTTGGTAGAGCCTCTGACTTTTGGTTTTGGCTCAGGCCATGATCTCATGGTTCGTGAGTTCGAGCCCTGCATCGGACTCTGCGCTAGCTATCCATGTGGAGCCTGCTTGGGATTTTCTCACTCCCTTGTCTCTCTGTCCCTATCCTGCTCATGCTCTCTCTCTCTGAAGATAAATATAAAAATTAATTAATTAATTAGAAAAAAAAAAGACATGGGTGTCCTAAGATCAAGGAGTTTGTCCTATAATGGAACCCACTGTTAGGTCTGATGTCACCCTACTCAATCTTCCTGTTGCCTTGCAGGAATAGAGGCTCAAGAAACCAGTGAAAATGCTGGTATTATGCCTAATGCAATTGCTGTGAGAAGGATGAACAAATGGGTGGATATGTGATCAAGCAAATTGTAACAAGAAGTCAATTGTAGGAACTAGGTGGTGGCTGAAAGGTTATGTGGATGTTCCTGAAATTCTTTCAATTTTTTCAGTTGACTGAAAATACGCTTAATAAAATATTTGTTAAATATTTTTTTAACCCCACTTCAAAATTAGTAGTAGCTTGAGACTTCAGTGAACTTAGCAAGACACATTTCAGTTACCTTGGCCTTTGTGTAATACTCATTATTTACAGTCACTCTCTTTTATCATGTTCCCAGTTACCCCAAACCTCACTAGGATTTCTTTAAGGCCTTCTGTCCTGCATAATGTCCCTAGCCATAAACCTATTTATTTCTCTACTCTCAAACCTTATCTATGTTATATTCCATTTTTGCCCAGCTCTTTGCTAGCTGTAATATCTGGAATGAACCTTAGAGAAAGCATCTAACCTGTACTCAAGAGGAAAGAATAACAAACTCTATGTCAGAGAACCTTAGTAATCCTGCTTATTTGGCAAATAGCCCCTGTTTATTGAGCACAGAGTTGTTTAGTAAAATAATTTTAACACATTTATTCCTCACAACAACCCTATTATTCCTATTTTAGGGATGAGAAAAGGTGAATCAGAAAAGTTAAGTATCTTGCTCATGGTTGCATGACATAGCAAGATTTGAACCATGACCTGTCAGACTTCAAAGCCTCAAACTGTAACTGCTTGCTTGTATTGTCTTCCAACCGTCTTTACATCTTTGAGTCTTTGTTTGTACAACTATTCTATTTTACATGGATTTGTTTTTAACATCAAATAAAAACAGAGTTAAGTAAGTGCATTTAAAATATTAAAGGACTCTATAAATGCAGGTATAAATATTACCAAGATGTAAAGAATCTCTGAACTGGTTTTGACAAGTGAAATAAGGCCTCATATCTCATGAAAAGAAAGCCTCAGAAAATGTATCCTTATTTAACCATTAGACATCCATTCCTTTGGCAATTCCAAATAGTGGGAGCACACACACACCTTGAGTTATAATAACTCTAAAGTTCACAACTATTAGATTCTTTTTAAAACCATGTCTTGATAATGGAGAGAAATCATGAAGACACAGAACACTTATAATAATACAGAGAAGCCAAAAGAATTGCAATAAAAACATCTTTGCCCCAGTCATAATAACACTGTCTTGTGACTCATCTTACTTGTGAATCCCAATATATTCTGCTTCCAACCGTGGGGCAAATTCAATTTAACAGAGGAATATAAAGATTACAGTTACTTAACTCAGTGCTACCCCAAATTTAAAGTCTATCAGAGTCAGCATTTAAGACAAACAAAAAAATATTCTCAGGTTTTGGATCCATCTCGAGGAGATTCTTACAGAGGGAACTGGTGGCACGTGAGCAGCCACCTTTAGAAACTTTATAAAGAGATTTTGATAAATAGTATATTTAAAGACCAGTGCCTTAATCAAAGGGAACATGTTTCAAAACAATTTTTTTTTCTGGATACCATATCATATTTGGTAGGAGAAATACTTGGTGGTAAGAAGATGCTTCGAGTTATACTGTGTATGCTGTTTTCCCCTCCACCACACACACTTAGTCTAGGTAGAAAATGTACTTGGTTACCCTCAGTGAATTAGATCACGCTAATTAAACATAATATATTAAAAGCTTATAGAGACTATTAATTTGGCCATCTAAATGTTAATTTTTCCTACTGTTACAAATATATGTGTGTGTGTGTGTGTGTGTATATATATATATATATATATATATATATATATATATATATATGTAGTGTCCAGAAAAGATCATTTAAAAAAATAGCTAAGATTTCTTAGCAGTCAAAAAATAAGTTGTTATAACTTCTTCCTTGCACAAGTTTGTCTCTGGTGGAAAAATGTAATAGTGATAATTTACTTTGTATATTAACAAAAAAGGGTATTCAATGGTTTTGAGTGTAACTAATTTTTGCATCAGAAAACTGATGAATGCCTGTTTTTGGAGACATTATTCTGCTTATTTATATTGTTTAAGTCACTTGTATACATAGAGGAAGCAAAGAATGACTTTTCCATGCTTATGTTTCTGCAGTTTGTTACAGATGAAAAATAGTTTAATTTTGTGTGCTCAGAATAAAAGAGGTTAGAAGGTTACAAATCATGTTTGTATAAGGTATTACAGCATCTCTCCAGTCAATTGGAAAATTAAACTTACTGATGCATTGACCAAATCAAAACAATGTGCTTATATTTTTTCCTCTAGAAGACTTCCAGCCCAAATAACAATTTGGCTTCCTATTCCTTCACTTAGAAAATACATTTTGATTTACCACAAGTGTCTAATTTAATCAGGGGTACAAACATGTAAAGGGTGTCTGGTTCTTATTTCATTGTGTTTTTGGAATATAAATGAGAAACAGTGAGAAATGTACTTTTTGAAGACATCTACTGTATATTTTCCCAGCACTGTTTATAAATTTCAAACTCTTTTGCCACAGTTATCTAAATGGTAAAGTTTTATTTGATAACTAAATAAAAAACCTGGTTGATAAAACAGTCACATCATCCTCAAAGAAGATATGAAGTTACATGACTCATGAAGTATTTAGAGTACAAAACATGACAGTACACAGAGTCACAACCATTGTCCTATTCTTGTGCATAAATATGAGTAACACAACAGCTTTAAGTCATGGTTCTTAGATCTTCTCAAAAAGGATTATTATTCAGTGATCACCTAGGAAGTGATCAATAAAAACTTCAGTGTAACACAGTTGGACCCTTTTTTCTAATCTAGTGGTAAGTTTGAGAACAATGCAAACGAGGCTTCTATTCCACTCCAGCTCTTTTCTATAACAGAGTTTAATCCAGGATCTCCCTTTATGTGTGTCCTGTGTCCTCTGTGTTGCAAACATAAAGTGAATGCTGGCAAGTACATGTGCTTAAAAAAAAAAAAAGTCACAGTATACAGAATTGCTTATTCTATCAACAAGAGCTGCTCCAAATAGGTTTCTATGCCATTAAAATTACACTTAAATACTATTTCCACCTACCAGATGGACTAATATTTAGAAGTTTGACAATGCACTCTTTTTGGAGAAGCTATGGAGAACTGGTGTTCTCAGACGAGGCAGATGAGTATACAAAATGGATCAACGACACTGTAATGGAATTTTGCAATAACCATCAAACACACATATTCTTTTTCCCTTTGTGGTCCCTTTAAAAAAACTATCTTAGATATATACTGCCAAAAAATAACAAAGAATATATGGACAAGGCTATTTATTTTTGCCAAACACTGAGATAATCCAAATGTTCAACAATAGTGAACTGCCTGAATAAACTATGATACACAACACAATGTATTATGCAACTATAATTGAACAAATCAAATCTCTGTAAGCTTCTTCAAACTGATCTCCATGATATACTATTAAATGAAAAATTTTACAAAATTATATCTATTGTACACAATTTTTACGAAGAAAAAGGGAAGAGATTATGATTACATGTGCACATATATATATATATTGCGTGTATACACACATGCACAATTTTTCCCCAAAAGGAGCAACTGACTTTTGAAATAAGAATCAATAAAAACGCTTAGGTACATGGAGAAGGTAAACATGGGGTGTATGAACACAAATTCCCTCAGAATATATGCCTTATAGTTTTGACTTTAGATGCAGATGTTTTATCTAAGTAAGAAACATGTTGAAAATTTAAAAAAACAAAGCTTAGAAATTGAAAATAATTAACAATAATGAACTGAACTTCCTGTTAATGGAATATCAAAAAAGTCTTATTTCTAGTTATTCTAAACAAAATATTTTTAGAGTCTATCCCTAGTAGGACATATCCAAAGGACAAAAAAGAGCCACAAAGTAGTTTAAAACTGCTAAAGATTAAATTACTTTGTTTCTACAGAGAATATAGTAGATAAGTAATTACTTTAATGTCATTAAGAACCAAAATTTATATTATAAATAAAACATATTTAAAAAAACATAATCCAAGAAGTAAAAATGCTACATTTATTTTTATTTGCAAGTGTAAGTTTATATATTTGTATATGTGTGTTACTTTTTATCTTAATAATATACCAAACTCATAGAAAATGGAAAGTATAGGGCAAGGAAATCCCATAAACTTTTTACCATTCCCCATATTTCTTTTTTTAAAGAAAAAAGTATTTCATAGTTCTGTCCACTAAAATGGTCCCTAAGCAATGACACTCTTCTAGCAATGAATATCCTACCACCTGGACTGTGTATGATACCTATATACCATTTCCTAAAATTAATCAGAACTTTTTAAAGAAATAGCTAATACCTAATTCCAGGTTTGGGTTAGAAAATGTACATGATGAAACTAGGACAGCTTATCTTGCCTAAAAACAAAAAGGTTACCAGACTAATAAGGTCACATCAAAAGGTCATAGGGATATTCAAATATGAAAACAAATGATGAAGCTAGAGGATTTAACACAGCAAATACATTTTTGAAAACTCATAGGGGCGCCTGGGTGGCACAGTCGGTTAAGCGTCCGACTTCAGCCAGGTCACGATCTCGCAGTCCGTGAGTTCGAGCCCCGCGTCAGGCTCTGGGCTGATGGCTCAGAGCCTGGAGCCTGTTTCCGATTCTGTGTCTCCCTTTCTCTCTGCCCCTCCCCCGTTCATGCTCTGTCTCTCTCTGTCCCAAAAATAAATAAACGTTGAAAAAAAAAATTAAAAAAAAAAAAGAAAACTCATAAAGCCAAGATCTTATTATGATACTCCAAAAGCACAATATACTCATAGATCATCTTTGCTAAGATATCAATGCATTAATTTGAAAATTAACAGAAATGAAACAAGCCTTTACCCTGCCTTTCCTGAACTAAGTAGCTGATTAACTAATTGAATATACAGTGAGGGGAAATTTTTCTTTATAAATATTAAATGCAGGAGAAAGAATATACTTGGAAAATTGCCATTTTTCACCGTGGATAAGATCATGAATTAAGAAAGATCTGTCACTAGGTGCTATAATCACTAGATAGACAGTTGGTATGGACCTTCATAATAGACGTGTCTACCTGATACCAGACATGATATGTTAATGTAAGCGTATATAGCACTACCTTGGAAATATCTTTGTCCTTCTCACTCTCCCGAACCTGAACCTAATCAATTCTCTAGATCTAATCATGGCTTTATGAAATATTACAGTGATGGAAAATAAAAGTTAAATGGCATTAAGAGAATTAAATATGGGCAAGTCTTCAGATTAAAAGATAACAGTCTTTTCAACAGATAAGTGAAAAGAAAAAGAGGGGATTGTTAGATGGATTTTAAAAGATTATAAGACATCTGATGCAAATCTACTATTTGACCTTGTTTAGATTCTAATTCAAACAATCAACTGTTAAAAACCAAAGTGTTCACTAGATGCTATGAAGGAATTATTATAAATTGTCATGTGATGACGGCATTGTTATTATGTTAAAATAAAAGTGTTGCAATTGCAAATAAATATTCACAGTTGAAATACAATGTTTCAGATTGGTTTTACAATATTTCAGGCAAAAAGTATGTGCTTATGATGGGTGAGGTAACAATGGCAGAATGTTGGTAATTTTGAAACTTGGGAATGAGTTTAATGGTAATGGTATTTATTATAGTATCCTTCCATTTTTGAATATATTTCAAATTTTCCATAAAATAAAATTAATAATAATAATGAAATTCTGTGTCTAATAACTCAGTTATGTTAATGATGGATTTTAGGTCTAATTAAATTAATAAACAAGAACTCCATTACTGTATCCCACAGAGCAAGATGTGCGATGAAATCACGACACACACAGTGACACTCAGTGCTGTGAGCATTTAGTGGCAGACTTATTGGCATGGGGAGAAGGTATTGGTTACATCTGAGTTTTTAAAATCAAGAATAGACTTAAGACAGTAATTCTGTGTTTAGTAGGAGGGTGAGTGTAATTGGACAAAGTAGAAAGCATAAGAGAAGAAAAGACAGGAAAACTCTGTGAAAAGGGGAGTCTGTTAAAATGCAATAATCCAAGAGTAAATAATCCCAAGGGAATACATCAACATGAACTACAGAAGAACCTAACTGGTTTCAGAAAGCTTTCTTCCCCTGTAAGGGGGTTGTGGGGTGGGGGAGGGTTAATTAAATCTATATTTGGTTACTATTGTAATTAAACTTTGCATTTAAAATAAATTTTGTGAACACTACCCAGCAAGTATAAAATGGGAAGAAAGAACAAGTCAGAGGCAGTAGGATATTTCAAGTTTGTGAAGTTCGCAAATCTAAGCATTTATCAGAATTTGGGTGACAGATTAATCTACTTATCTTCTCTGGGCATGCATTTTCTCAACTGCCAAATGAGGATTTTTAAACCAAATGATCTCTTAAGTGTTTTAGAATTGACATTCTGTGTTAGGTGACCAAGTTTATTTTTTCTCACCTCGCCAACATTCCCTGATCTTTTGCACAGTTTCAGACTAGAAGAGTCTGTTTCCAGCCCTTGCCCCTCCTCCTTCATCTCTAAACATTCTTTCACCACTACCCACCCTCAACCCCGACTCACATTCTGGCAGCATGGGTGAATGCCAGAAGCAGGACGCTGGGAAGCAATTTATAATTATATATACTTCTGCTGTCACCCTGGAGAGAAAGACAATTTATAATAAACAATGGACCTCTTAAAATTATCAAAGCAGTGGTCCTCAGCTCACAGGGTCAGTTCTCCAGAGAGTCACTGATGGTTTCAAGGGTCTGGCTAACATTTGCATCCTGTGTTGCCTCCTCATAAAGTTCCCTCTCATCTCTTCTCCTGGATTCTGTAAGGGCCACCCTAGGAAATGCCATGGCAAATTATTCTAACGAATAAATGATGAACTGCAGAAAGGAAGACTTCGGTTTGGCAAGTAAGATGAAAAACAATGGTCCAGATAAGTCGATGCTAGGCAGATAGAAACAAAAATGTGGAGAGCAAATCAAGCTAATATATTGGGAGAAACAGAGGACATCATTTTCTTTTTTCATTTAGTCACTACTGGGCAGGACAAGGTAAGCGTGATAGAAAAAAAGAACACTAAATTTGATGCCTGAAGATACGTGTTCAAATTGAAATTCTACCATGTGTTAGATTTCTGACTCTGTGCTGGTAATAGAGGCTTAAATGTAGGGACATAAAATGATGATAACAAGAGTAACTTGCCTCACAGGCCTTCCCTTTCCTATCCACACCAGTGTCTTATACCCACCATTGAATTGAGGCACTGATTCAGAAACCCAGACAAATCACAGCCACAATGACCTCCTACTTCTGAGTCACTCATTTATTTTCTCAATTACTTTTTCATTCAGTTCTTTGAGGCAGGTTGGAAAGTGTATTTGTTAATCTGGGAAGGAGACCATTGACAAACAAATTGCTGGTGCTTGACATCCACTGGGCCATTTACTGCTCATATGACCTTGAAAGGAAGTTTTATCATCATGACTTTACAGATGAAGAAAGTAAGATAAAAGAAGTTAAATTACCCTTAGCACATAATTGTTAAGTGACAGAGCAGGGATTTGAAGCCAGACTCATTTATTCTCTCTAATATTTACAGATTTAATAGTTAACATAGTTTTCAAGAATTATGTCACTCAAATGTTGTATCTGAATATCAGTGAAATAGACTTGCAATGAGAAGAAAACGTTTTTGATTTATACAGGAATCAGGGCAAGCAAGAAATGTAAACAGTGATTAGCAGTCTGACAGCATCACAAAAATCTCTCTAAAATCAGCGATAGCAGATGAATCACATTTCTTGTCCCCATGTCAAAAAACTTTTTAAAAACTGTATTACACTTTCCTTATTAATAAATAAAATAAGCATACTTTTATTTCCCACATTACAAAGGGACACTGGCTCTTTGTAGTCTGAAAAATCATGTTTTCCTTCTGTTTTCCTCCCCCAAAGCAATCATAGAGGCAATTTACACAGTTTGTGTAAAAGCCATCTTTTCTTTCTAGAAGAAATTTAGGCATCTATCTGAATACCAGCAGAGGGAGTGGGGTTCTAAAAAGGATACGTTTCTGGGAGGAATATAAGAAAACATTTTAAAAGGCAATAGTTATTTTCGGACCCAGCACATAAACTGTAAAAATGATGCTTTTAATGCTTAAATTCTAATGTAAATATCATATCTTCTCCTTCCATAATCAGTTGAATGCATTAAAATTTAGAAAGTTTATAATGATAAATGCGAGAGGGAAAAATTAGTATTACTACTTTCCAAGGAACATATGATATGTTCTACCCTGGGCTTTTCTGATGGTTTCTGCAGTGCCACGTGTTAAGAAGGAAGGCTTTAATCTGTAAAGATGAATTTCAACCTCAAAACCCCCACTGATTTTAATGGGAGTGACACAGCTAACATGTCACAACAGACTTTGGAAAGGTACCCCTGAGTGTCCAATTATTTTAAGTGCTTTTCCTATTCACTGTCGCTCAACTGATCATAGTGGATTTATTTGGCAATAACATTCCTCTGACATGAACTTCCGGAAGAATCGCTCCATAATTCAACCCTAGTTAATGTTGCCTTAAAAATTAAATGTTTCCGCAAGTTTTAAATAGATAACAGTACTTTCTAACAACTACGTTCTTAGATACAATTTTATTACTTAGGGTGAAGAAAATCTGGAAAGAAAGATTTTCCTTTTTTAGTTAAAATGGAAAAAAAAAGGCTAAGAGAAAACATCCTGTCATAGGTCCCAGAAAAAAGTCCCCAACCTGGAACTGGAGATACAAGCATTTTCAAAATTACCTTAAAAAAATGCAAAACACTCAGTTCAATATTCATCTATTAAAAAAATTACTGAGTGTTTAGCATTAGTAAGCGTTCCTTCTTCTCTGAAGTGGCTTTTCTAGGATTATTGTGTGTTCCAAGTCCCCAATTTTATAATGCCAATTCTAATTTCAAGATTATTATATAAGACACTAATTCGGTTCCCCAAGTATGATCCCCAATGGGCACAGAGCTGTATCTGTTGGTTATCCATGCTTCACATCAAACCCCCTGCTGCTAAACTGCTACAGTGTGTCATGTCATAATGAAGATAGCAGTGAATAGAATCCTTCATTATACTCAGAGAGACAGTGTCTATTTAAAATAACTGGAGAAAAGGCTGTTTACTTTTCTTTTTGTTCTTCTCAAGGTCATTAGGATTTATGAGCAGTGGAGAGGATAGGCCACACAATCAAGCTAGAGGAAGATACAGACCTGGCATTCATATAAGATAATATAAAGCTAACATGTGTTTTGTCTGATTGAAATGCAATCAACAATTTAGAATTTGTAAGTATCTGTGCTTACCCAAGGCTATGGCTAAAACTACTCTCTGCCATTTCACCCAAGTGGGCAGATGTTATTTCTATATCGCCTGAATCAACCCCAGGACCATGTAATTCTTCCTTCCAATTAGCTTCTTACGGTACTAAAATAAACAAAAACAGGAATCAGGCAGCTACTTGTACTACAGAATTGTAAGTGGTCTTGAATTTTTGTTCCTGGGGATGAGGAGGAGTTCGTATAAATAGAATATAGCTACTTCTGTAAAAATTAACTAATGTTAAATCCCCATGAAGTTGTAACTTTAAAATATTTTGCATCATTCCCATCTCTTCATAATTTTTGGAAATATATTTCTTGGTTAGATAATAACAAAGAGAGTCTAAGAACTCCAAATAGACTCTTTACTTCTGTTTTTAAAGTAGAAAAGTAAAATAAAAATGACTATCAGATGAGCTGTCTGATGACTTTTTAAAGCTTAATAACTTCAGCATGATACAAAATTCAGCATTTTAAAATGAAGTATCCACCTACATACTTGGCAAGTTGCCAAAGTCTAGACTACCACTATGGCAAATTTAGAAAAGAACAGGAAAACACAATTTTAATCTTGTAAAGATCTAAACTGCCTAGAAGGAATATTCATTTTCATTTTTAACTGAGATTTATCTGATTTTTCTTAAATTAAGAAGTCAAATTAATAAATTTACTTGTAAAACCGTTTTGAGTTCAATGACTTGAATTTACCTCAAAACCTCTAAAGAAGAACTGAGTGAAGTTTTAGTACTTGAACATTCACTAGGTGCCAGGAGCTTCATATAAGTGATACAGGTAATTACTGTTACTTTCTTTGTACAAATGAGGGAACGGAGTCATAAAGAGGTTCAGAAACTTGCCCAAGTGTAGATTCTAAGTGACAGAGCTGGAATTCTAATGCCAGAAGTCATTTTCTAGAGTCTGTGCTGGTAACCAGTCTTGCACTGGCGTCCTGTGATAGTGTGTTTATGACACTACTGTCCCCAGTGGCCACATGACTGGAAAACATATGCATTATCCCCCGAGAGTTGCTAGGGGACTACAGATAATACCAGGTGGTGTGTTTCCTCCTGTGTTTGTTCTGAAACTTAATTAACTATCTGCTCCTGAGTCTTTGTTTGTGGAACAAATAAAAAACTACAGAGAAGTTTCTCAAGTGATATTTAGTACAAATATCATACCTGAAATAGTTTCCTTCATCTGCATATGTTTTTAATTTTTTGAAAATCTTTATTTATTTTTGAGAGAGAAAAAGACAGAACAGGAGTAGGGGAGGAACAGAGAAAGAGGGAGGTACAGAATCTGAAGCAGGCTCTAGGCTCTGAGCTGTCAGCACAAAGCCCGACACAGGTGTCAAACTCACAAACCGCAAGTTCATGACCTGAGCTGAAGTTGGACGCTTAACCAACTGAGCCACCCAGGTGCCCTTCCTTCCTCTGCATATTATCTCCAATACCCTTGTAGATATAGGAAACTGCTGTAAGAGCATAGGAAATGAAAAATTCAGATAAAAGTGGGAGAAGAAAATAAAGCCAGGACATCTCAGAAAGTACAAAATTATATAATATATACACATATCATATATAATTATATGTAATATGTAATGTTAATATATTATATAAAAACATAACATAATAAGCATATACTAACATTTAATAAAAAGAAAAAGAGAGTGCTGTGAAGTTGAGACAGCTATTGTAGCAACCCCTTCCACCTAAATTTAAGGAAAACTAATTTCCCATAAAATGAGTAAAAGGACCATGGTCTCACATACCAGAGATTTGACCAGGTCAAGGGAAAGGAAAGGAAATCAAGTTTCTGTTCAGTTTATTAAAATGATGTCTTATTTAAAGAAAAAAAAAAACAAAGAAAAAGGAAAGGAAAAACATACTTAAGACACTCAAGGAAAGAAAATGTGAGCCCAGGATATTATGTGATTTCCAAGTATGAAAGCCAAGGACACACTGTTATCAGCATGCAAAAAGTCAAGAAATATTGTTCCCAGAGGAATCTACTGAAGAACTTCAGAAAACCTTAATGAATGGGGAAACATTGATATAAGGACTGATTGCATGATTATCAGTGCTAACCTCACACAAGAAAAGAGAAAAAAACACAACAGTATGCTCCTCCTGACAATGGAAAACAATACCACTTATAAAACGATCTTGTTCCTAAAACCAAACTTGAATCTTATCCAGCCTTGAGATTCTACCAATAATTCACAGGAATTACAAAGACAAAGGAATATGGTAATCTATATCACTGGGATGAAATCAGCTAACGCAGACAGGCATGTATGTGGGAAAGAGAAGCCCAATGCCTTCGACAAATAAATTGCAAGGCAAAAAAAAAAAAAAAAAAAAAAAAAAAAAGAAAGAAAGAAAGAAAGAAGAAAGAAAGAAAGAAAAGAAAAAGAGAGATAAGAAGTGGAGCTTATAGTTAAATGAGATTTAACAAAGTAACTTCTGCAAGGTAAGAACTTCATTGTGTCTTTATGAAAAACTAAGCTACAAAAATGTTATATCACATTTATAAGAAGATGAGAAGTTTGAACATTGAAGAGATAGCCTGTGATATTAACCAATTCTTTTAAACCATTTTTTATATGTGGCATTGGCCTGGGAAATATACAAAAAAAAAGGGAGGGGGTGAGAAAAGCATGTTCTTTAGATATTATACTAAATTATTAGCAGATCAAATGAATGCAATGATACAATGCCTGGGTCTTGCTTCACACTAATTTTGTGGGTGTGAAAGGGACAGGGTCAGTCAGTCCTAGGTGATGGTTGTTGGGGTGGAGGGTGGGTCCTAGATGCTTATTTTTATCATTCTTAAAAATTCATAATAAAATTAAATGGAAATAAGATAAAGACATTTTCAAACAAATAAAAGTTAGAAGAATTCATTACCTACAGGTCTGTGTGAAAAGCTTCACTGAAAGAGACTTTCAAGAAGGAAACTTAACCCAGATGAGCACACAATAATGCAAGGAAGGAAAGACAATCCTTGGGGAAGGTAAGAAGTGAGTAAATCTATATGAAAACTATTTAAAATAATACTAATTGTTTTATGGGATTGATACATGTAGAATTAAAACACCTGACAAAAGTGAAAAAAGATAGGAGAAGGCTTAATGGAAGTATTCTTGCATTATCTGGGAAGCAGTAAAAGCACTAATTTACATTCAGCTATAATGAATCAAGAATGCAAGCTGTCATCTGTAGATGAGGTAGAGTAACCTCCTCTTTGGAAGATATTATAGTAGTTATTTATTTATCTATTTTTATTTTTAAAAAATGGTGTAACTATTGAAATGAATTTAAGGCAGCTGCTTCTTGCAGTAAAAAATCCTCTTTTGTCCTGCTAACACATCCCATTAGGAAGTGAGTGTTAACATACATAGGTAACTAAAACTGGATGAAGAGATAAAGAATAGGGAAACAAGACTGAATGCAACCCTGTCCCCAAGGGAAGAGATACAAATGCCAAGGAAAGCCCACCACCAAGAAGGCCAACACAAGACAGCCTGTGAACATCTCATGCAATAGTAGATTCTTTACACTTCTCAGGCCCCCTCCCATACTAGACTTGACTTAGTACAGTAATGTTTGTTTTTGTAATGGAAGAACAAACAAAAATTGATCACATTTTTGGCATATTTCTGTTTCCTTATGTCATGTAAATAATGCTTGAAAATTTAACATAAATACATGTCTCAATATATACTTCCCAGATACATCAGCTTCTTTTAAGAGCAGAGAGGAATAACAAAAGGAAACTTAATCTATAATGCTAAAAATTGACATAACAACCTTTCTTATGAAAGAGTGTCAGTTCTGCATGGAACCAGTACTTATAATCGCACAGCCCTTAACAGTCTGACATTAATCACCTCATTTGTTGAGCCTCAGGATTATCTAATAAGGTAAAAGGAGACAGTTTTATCATTTCTGATTTTTGGATAAGGAAAAGGGGGATTTGAAAGAATAAGTAATTTACTTAAGGGCAAATAGATACTGCTGATTAAGAAAAGGAATTGAACATATAAAATAGGTTAAATAAGTTAAATGGAACTTATTCTGTTGTAGTTTGTGTCATCTATCAGAATGTTGCACACGAAAAAACACAGCAGTTAATGCTCTTTGAAATACTCTTATGCTATCTTCTAAAATAAAATTACCCAAAGAAAATAGTCAACAAAACTAAAAGGCAGCATACAGAATGGGGGAAAATATTTGCAAATGACATCAGATAAAGGGTTAGTATCCAAAATCTACAAAGAACTTATCAAACTCAACACCCAAAAACCAAATAATCCAGTGAAGAAATGGGCAGAAGACATGAACAGATACCTTTCCAAAGAAGACATCCAAATGGCTAACAGACATATGAAAAGATGCTCAACATCACTCATCATTAGGGAATCCAAATCAAAACCACAGGTGCCTCACACCTGTCAGAATGGCTAAAATCAACAACACAAGAAACAACAGGTATTGGCAAGGATGTGAAGAAAGGGGAACCCTCTTGCACTGTGGGTGAGAATACAAACTGGTGCAGCCACTCTGAAGAACAGTATGGAGGTTCCTCAAAAAACTAAGAACTATCCTATGATCCAGCAATTGCACTATTAGGTATTTACCCAAAGAATACAAAAATACAGATTTGAAGAGGTACATGCACTGTAATGTGTATAGCAGCATTATCAACAATAGACAAATTATGGAAAGAGCCCAAATGTCCCCTGACTGATTAATGGATAAAGAAGAGGTGGTATGTATGTATGTATGTATGTATCATCTATCCATCCATCCATCCATCCATCCAATGGAATATTTCTCAGCCATCAAAAAGAATGAAATCTTGCCATTTGCAACAATGTGGATGGAGCTGGAATATATTATGATAAATGAAATGAATCAGTCAGAGAAAGACAAATACCATATTATTTCATTCACATGTGGAATTTAAGAAAGAAAACCAAAGGCGCGCCTGGGTGGCTCAGTTGGTTAAGCTTCCGACTTCTGCTCAGGTCATGATATTGTGGCCCATGAATTTGAGTCCCACATTGGGCTGTGTTCTGACAGCTCAGATCGTGGAGCCTCCTTTGGATTCTGTGTCTCCCTCTCTTTCTGACCCTCCCCCTCTCATGCTCTGTCTCTTTCTCAAAAATAAACAAACATTAAAAAAAAATCAAATGAGCAAATGGGAAGAGGGGGAAGAGAAGAGTGGGAAACAAACCACAAGAGACTCTTAACAATAAAGAACAAACTGAAGGCTGATGGAGGGAGATGGGTGGGAGATGGGCTAGATGGGTGTTGCGTAATGAAGAGCACACTTGCTGTGATGATCACTGGGTATTGTATGTAAGTGATGAATCACTGAATTCTACTACTGAAACCAGTCTTGCACTGTATGTTAAAACTTAAATTTAAAAAAAAGAAAACAATAAAATAAAATAAAAGAGGCATCAGTCTCTCTCATTATAAATAACTTATGATAATGTTTGCTATTTTTCACCTGAGAAATATGTAAACTAGAAGTTTGTCTATACATTTAATAAGATTATACTGGGTCAATGGTTTATAGGCCAATGTCCTCAGACAATATTTTCTAAGGCTTTTTCTACTTCAATAATGCTTTCATTTGTTCAGAAAATTTGGGAGTAATGCTAAGATTCGCTCCAGGCACTAAAGAGTCTTGAAGAAATAGTATTCTTCAACATACATGAAACTTCACTCCTTTGCTCTGTTCTGGGTTATCTATCCTTTCTTCATTAATTTTCATCCTTTTCTTCCCCCTAGCCTTCATTCTGTGTAGTTTCTTTTGATCTACTATTGAGTAATTTTCTCTGCTGCTTTATGCAATCTGCTATCAAATCTAAGTACTCAGTTTTTAATTTCAACTTTTCTATTTTTCATTTCTGCAAATTATTATTTTGCAAATTTTCAATGTAACTTAAAATTATATTCCTAATATGTGTATTTATTTGCAAGATTTTCTTTTATTTCTTTAAGTATATTAAGCATAATTGCTAAAATCTTTGTATGATACTACAGATGTCCAAAATCTCTGTAATGAAGTCTCATTTGTCTTTTGTTTTTGCTAGTTGTTAAATATAATTACCATTTCCTTGTGTGTCTGATTTTCTTGGATGTGTGCTGGTCACTGCTGTTGAAAACATAATTGAGGCATAGACAAGCATCACTATTTTTCCAGAGGCATTAATTGTCAGGTGACTAGATTACTACTTTAAACTATATTTACTTAAAATGTCTTGGACAAACTTGGCCATGTACATTTTGGCTATAATTATCTCTTTGAGCTAGTGTGTGATTTATAAACTCTTAGGGATTAATTTTATTTTCACATTTCTTTATTTCTTCTATTTCCCTGCATCAAGACAATTTCCCCACATTCTGGTGGTGTGTGAATGACAAGGTTGGTTTGTATTGGTTTGACCCTGACTTTTTGAGGTCTTAGCTTAACTTCTACCCTCTTGGTCCCAAAAATAACCAAAATCATCACTCATTTTCTCACTTTCTTCAGGATTACCAGATGCCCACACAATAAAAGTGGATTGGAATGTTACCTTAATTTTGTGTCCTCACTGTCTTCAAGATTTGGTGTAGTGATCCTTCACTATTTGGACATCTCTCTGAAAACATTAAGACAGCTTCTATATTCATCCAGAAGTTTTAGCTGCCCTCGGAAGGAACATTGATCCCAGTCACCTGGCCTACTCTTTCTAATGCAGGAATCTCTGAGTAGTATTTGGCAGAGTTCATCATGAGTTTTTCCTTGAGAAACTTTCTTCACTTTCTTTTAGGACCCCCACACAACATGAATTGTCTGTTGCTTTCTAGTATACCTTGCTGTTTCCTTCTAGAATCTTCAAATTAAAAAAAAAAAAGACCACCACAAGACTCAGCTTTTAGAGATTGTTCTTTCTCTAGACTCATTCCTTTGCATCTCAATGTCTCTCATAGTTTTAAATACCATCAATATGCTAAAGATGTGCTCATCTGTATCTCCAGCCTGGCCTCTTCCCTGAATGTCAATCTTCTATAAAATCTCCTCCCTGACATTTCCACTTGAGGTTGTAATAGGTATCTTAACTTTAACATGCCCAAAATGGAACTCATAAACTTGTGACTCATTAAATCTACATGCCCTGCTTCTCTGGACTAATTATTCAGAAGTAAAAATATATTTAATTATTTTTATTGTAATGAAAATACCATTTCTTAAATTATTTTTAAAATACTTATGTATTATTTGATTTACATGATATCTTAAAGCCAACAATTCAAGACTAATAGATGTAAGGGAAAAGTATTATTTTAATCTTTAAACAAAGACAAAACAGAAATGCAAAGTAGTATAATTATTAGTACTCGTATAGAATACCAATTCACAAAGTACTTGCAAACATATAGAATATACCAATTAGTACTTGAGGTTGCCATTTCAAAGATGAGTAAGACCAGATCCCTTCTTTCATCTTCTTGAATTGTTATAAAGTGATAGAATATAAGTTCTAGCCTTAGAAGTGGTCATTTAGAGTACTCTGTTGAAAAAAAATTCTGAACCTGTATGGTGTCAGTGAGACAAAGAATCTTAATCAATGAGCACTAATTTTTATAGTGTGGAATTCTGGAATTCCTGAAATGGTCACCACATTCTGCTTCTCTATATAAGTAATAATAATTAAAGCAATGATCACAGCTATGGCATGTACTATGTGTCAGCTATTAAACACGTAATTATTTCATTTAACCTCACAACACTTTGAGAGGTACGTACTATTAATGTTTATTTTAAAAATTAATACATTGAGGGGCACCTGGGTGGCTCATTCGATTAAGCATCGACTTCAGCTCAGGTCACGATTTCACAGTCCGTGGGTTTGAGCCCTGCGTCTGGCTCTGTCTGACAGCTCAGAGCCCGGAGTCTGCTTCGGTTTCTGTCTCCCTCTCTATCTGCCCCTCCTCACTCGCACTCTGTCTCTCTCTCTCAAAAATAAGCATTATTTTTTTATTTATTTAATTTTTTTTAAATAAGAAATTGAGACTCAGAGAAATTAAGTAATTTATACAAGGTCACAATAATTAATAGATGATTGAGTCAGAATTTGAAATCAGGTCCATCTGACTTTAAAATCTCTCTTCTTACCCTCTTGATGAAACTGCCTATCTGAAAATTAAAGGTATCTAAAGATTAGGAAATAAACTAAGTGAATGTCTTAAAAAAGCTTATGAATACATGAAAATGCTTTTGTATCTTGACCAATAAAACCTGCCACATGCATAGCTACTTGATGTCAGTGATGGAAGAAAAACAGCTGTAGTGGTATAATTTACAAGGATAACTAAATTAACCACCTCTACCTTATGGCTTTTGGAGGTATTGATTGAAATGTAGACACTTTTTTCAGAAGTAGATCAACTTTTGAGCAGCTTTCTCACTCTGTCACTGCCATCTCTGCACTCAAACACAACTAAGAGAAGCAACATCTTTGTTAGATTGGGGGGCTGTTCTGTGAGACAGGAGATGTCAGTGAACCCCCTGATGCCTGAACATCTTATCCAGGGTTGGACTCTTTCCGCAGTTTCCCCCTCACTGTGTCGTCCCACCACCTGCCTGTAATAGGAGGAGGTTAAACCCTAGAGAAGCAGCTCCTCCCTTGGCTGCATTTTCAAAGGATGAAGAGGAAATTCTGTTGAGTTTCTCTTCCAGTATGAAGAGTCACCTTCTGTAGGCTGAGGCTCCTGAGACTACAACAAGGTAGCCAACTAATGGTCCAACTAGTCTAACTCTTCAGTGAATTTCCACCGACAACTTTCTCATTATTAAAGATTGCCTACTTAATTCATTTTGAATTAATATCTTTTTATCTGAGCAAGTTATCATACTTTTACCTTGGACATCATTTTTTTTCCTCCAGAATTACATGAGATCTAGGGAAACACAGAATCCAAATGGTTTCTTTCTTCTCCCCAGTTGAGTTGCGTGTTGGAGCTCAGCCAAAGAAGTGTCAACTTTAAGTCCCAGAGGGCTTTCAAATTCCCAAATTAGAATGTGCTTTCTTGTCATTCCCATGGATGTATGTTTTGGCTTCTAAAAAGCATGCAAGGCATGGTAGCCATGTAGAACATAAAAGAATATTTTGATGTATATGAATGAATATTTGAGTGGGGGCAGTATCTGCCCTATACTGGAACATTCCAGTGCAGTGCTAAAATAGCTCTCTCATGTAGAAAATACTCCACTTTTATTGCTTGATATTTTAAGACATTATTCATCTTGGTTCTTAAGAGAATTGAGAAATAAACCACAAAAAATGGCACTGTTTTGGGATTTAAATAACATGGAGTAATTGTGCTATTTTTCTTCCACAGTCTTCCTTAGCCTGCAGCAATAGAATATTTGCAAGGTGTTTATAAAGATGTTTAATACTACGAAGTAACAAGAAATTCCCAGGCAGAGATGAGTAAAGATTTTTTTAAAAAGCTTATTTACATTTTATGGTAAAATAAATTCATCAAAAATTTTCAACCATATATTAAAGATGATAAAGCAAGAATTATATTCTAAGTCTCCATTTGCTTTAATTCAATTTATGATCTTTTTAAAACTGAGTTTATATATATAAGGACTTTTTTAAGCACTGCTATATAAATCTTTAAAGAGATTAAAAAGTATTTGTTACTCTGAAAATCTTTAAAAATCAGACTACAGTTGATAGCTGAGTTATATGTTTACTATTTACAACTTCCTCTCTAAAGATATAGGTATTGCATTCCTTGCCTTTTCAAATGTAACTTTATACATCTGTTGAGCACACATCTGGACATTTAGCCCAACTCATCATTTCCTTCTGTATGTCCAAAAACTGTCAGTTATTTCAGCCAAGATTCAGCCCTTGGGAGAACTGAAAAAGTTACATCCTTCTTTTGTCCAGGTTTTATAAACTCTTCTTTACCTTTTTCCCCAAGATACCAGTAAGTATAAAAATAAGCAGTCTGAATTCCTTCTGGCTCTGGAGAAAGGAGCATGGGAGGATAATGGGCATTTGCTCCATTAACATTTGCTTCCATAGAATAAAGAACAAAGTCTTCATATGAAAAAATAACCACCACACAATTATTAATCAAATGTCTTTTTTTGACAAAGTAAATACAATTTGAATATAGAAAAGGAGCTTGAGCACCAAAGAGGAATATCTGTACTTTCAAAAAGATAAGGATCTCATACTTCATAATGTTAAAATTTTCAAGTCATCCAGGATAAATAATGATTCTGAATGTGTGTACACCAAATCGCTCAGCCTCAATAGACAAAATCACAAGAATAATTTAAAATGTTATAATCACAGTGCAAGAATTTAATACATCTAGGGGCGCCTGGGTGGCTCAGTCGGTTAAGCATCCGACTTCGGCTCAGGTCATGATCTCGCGGTTCGTGAGTTCAAGCCCTGCGTCAGGCTCTGTGCTGATGGCTCAGAGCCTGGAGCCTGTTTCAGATTCTGTATCTCCCTCTCTCTCTAATCCTCCCCCGTTCATGCTCTGTCTCTCTCTGTCTCAAAAATAAATAAACGTTAAAAAAAATTAAAAAAAAGAATTTAATACATCTATTAACAAAAGAGCAATAAAATACGTGTGACATTTGTGATTAAGAAATTTAGGGGCGCCTGGGTGGCGCAGTCGGTTAAGCGTCCGACTTCAGCCAGGTCACGATCTCGCGGTCTGTGAGTTCGAGCCCCGCATTCAGGCTCTGGGCTGATGGCTCGGAGCCTGGAGCCTGTTTCCGATTCTGTGTCTCCCTCTCTCTCTGCCCCTCCCCCGTTCATGCTCTGTCTCTCTCTGTCCCAAAAATAAATAAAAAAACGTTGAAAAAAAAAAGAAATTTAATGGTGTGTATGTGTACTGTTATGTATGAGTTATACTTAATTATGTCTATAACTGTATAACTGTATGCATGTACCTGATTATTTTATATTTTAAAGTACTTATAAATGTTTTAAATGTTTATATATGTTTGTGTATGTTTATGTGCATGGGGGGAATGGGTGGGGAATGGGCGTTTTACTAAAACGCACAGGAAGAATAAAGACAAGTTATAAAAATGGTTAACTATATAGTGTGATCTCAATAAGTAAGAGGGATGGGAATATTTCTGAGTGTACAGTCTTATGCTTTTGAATTGTTTTATGTATCTAACCATGAAAATAAAAGTAAATATAAACAACTGAAAATAAAAGGAAAAAATTAACTATATACCAAATTGTTACCATAACCATTGAAAATGATTATTTTAAGTAATTTTTGAAATAGGTCTCTGATTACATTCATAATAGAACATACTTTAAAGAAAAAACAAAACTGAAAACAAATCTTAAACTTCTACCAGTGGATTTTTAGTTTGATATTTTTATTATAAAACATTTACTGTCTACTATACAACAAAGCAAATAAGTATACGCATTAGTATTATTACAAGTCAAGATTTTCAGTATAGAAGAATATTGATACAAATATGAAAGTTAAAAGCAAAATGCTAAAATATTAAAATTGAATTTGAGATATCAATATGAAATCACATGTACTATATATGCTAGGTCTGTCCACATATAAGACAAGAAAATTGCCAGCTAATGGTTGCAAAAAAAAGAGGACAATTTTTTAAATCATCATTTTGCAACCCCCATAATAGTAATAGTAATTCTGGCAATTTTCAAAACTGGAAGCTATAATAATATGAAAGATTTGGTGAGGATAGAACAGACTTGTGTCAAAGTATAGATAGATTAACTGTAAATTACATACAAAAACTGCTAATTTTTGACAACTGAATGAATTCTTTTTTTTTTAATTTATTTTTTATTTATTTATTTATTTTTAATTACAATTTTTTTTTCACAGATATATTTATTTTCATTTTTTTTATATGAAATTTATTGACAAATTAGTTTCCATACAACACCCAGTGCTCATCCCAAAAGGTGCCCTCCTCAGTACCCATCACCCACCCTCTCCTCCCTCCCACCCCCCATCAACCCTCAGTTTGTTCTCAGTTTTTAAGAGTCTCTTATGCTTTGGCTCTCTCCCACTCTAACCTGTTTTTTTTTTTTTCCTTCCCCTCCCCCATGGGTTCCTGTTAATTTCTCAGGGTCCACATAAGAGTGAAACCATATGGTATCTGTCTTTCTCTGTATGGCTTATTTCACTTAGCATCACACTCTCCAGTTCCATCCACGTTGCTACAAAAGGCCATATTTCATTTTTTCTCATTGCCACGTAATATTCCATTGTGTATATAAACCACAATTTCTTTATCCATTCATCAGTTGATGGACATTTAGGCTCTTTCCATAATTTGGCTATTGTTGAGAGTGCTGCTATGAACATTGGGGTACAAGTGGCCCTATGCATCAGTACTCCTGTATCCCTTGGATAAATTCCTAGCAGTGCTATTGCTGGGTCATAGGGTAGGTCTATTTTTAATTTTCTGAGGAACCTCCACACTGCTTTCCAGAGCGGCTGCACCAATTTGCATTCCCACCAACAGTGCAAGAGGGTTCCCGTTTCTCCACATCCTCTCCAGCATCTATAGTCTCCTGATTTGTTCATTTTGGCCACTCTGACTGGCGTGAGGTGATACCTGAGTGTGGTTTTGATTTGTATTTCCCTGATAAGGAGCGACGCTGAACATCTTTTCATGTGCCTGTTGGCCATCCGGATGTCTTCTTTAGAGAAGTGTCTATTCATGTTTTCTGCCCATTTCTTCACTGGGTTATTTGTTTTTCGGGTGTGGAGTTTGGTGAGCTCTTTATAGATTTTGGATACTAGCCCTTTGTCCGATATGTCATTTGCGAATATCTTTTCCCATTCCGTTGGTTGCCTTTTAGTTTTGTTGGTTGTTTCCTTTGCTGTGCAGAAGCTTTTTATCTTCATAAGGTCCCAGTAATTCACTTTTGCTTTTAATTCCCTTGCCTTTGGGGATGTGTCGAGTAAGAGATTGCTACGGCTGAGGTCAGAGAGGTCTTTTCCTGCTTTCTCCTCTAAGGTTTTGATGGTTTCCTGTCTCACATTTAGGTCCTTTATCCATTTGGAGTTTATTTTTGTGAATGGTGTGAGAAAGTGGTCTAGTTTCAACCTTCTGCATGTTGCTGTCCAGTTCTCCCAGCACCATTTGTTAAAGAGGCTGTCTTTTTTCCATTGGATGTTCTTTCCTGCTTTGTCAAAGATGAGTTGGCCATACGTTTGTGGGTCTAGTTCTGGGGTTTCTATTCTATTCCATTGGTCTATGTGTCTGTTTCTGTGCCAATACCATGCTGTCTTGATGATTACAGCTTTGTAGTAGAGGCTAAAGTCTGGGATTGTGATGCCTCCTGCTTTGGTCTTCTTCTTCAAAATTCCTTTGGCTATTCGGGGCCTTTTGTGGTTCCATATGAATTTTAGGATTGCTTGTTCTAGTTTCGAGAAGAATGCTGGTGCAATTTTGATTGGGATTGCATTGAATGTGTAGATAGCTTTGGGTAGTATTGACATTTTGACAATATTTATTTTTCGAATCCATGAGCAGGGAATGTCTTTCCATTTCTTTAAATCTTCTTCAATTTCCTTCATAAGCTTTCTATAGTTTTCAGCATACAGATCCTTTACATCTTTAGTTAGATTTATTCCTAGGTATTTTATGCTTCTTGGTGCAATTGTGAATGGGATCAGTTTCTTTATTTGTCTTTCTGTTGCTTCATTGTTAGTGTATAAGAATGCAACTGATTTCTGGACATTGATTTTGTATCCTGCAACTTTGCTGAATTCATGTATCAGTTCTAGTAGACTTTTGGTGGAGTCTATCGGATTTTCCATGTATAATATCATGTCATCTGCAAAAAGTGAAAGCTTGACTTCGTCTTTGCCAATTTTGATGCCTTTGATTTCCTTTTGTTGTCTGATTGCTGATGCTAGAACTTCCAGCACTATGTTAAACAGCAGCGGTGAGAGTGGGCATCCTTGTCGTGTTCCTGATCTCAGGGAAAAAGCTCTCAGTTTTTCCCCGTTGAGGATGATGTTAGCTGTGGGCTTTTCATAAATGGCTTTTATGATCTTTAAGTATGTTCCTTCTATCCCGACTTTCTCAAGGGTTTTTATTAAGAAAGGGTGCTGGATTTTGTCAAAGGCCTTTTCTGCATCGATTGACAGGATCATATGGTTCTTCTCTTTTTTTTTGTTAATGTGATGTATCACATTGATTGATTTGCGAATGTTGAACCAGCCCTGCATCCCAGGAATGAATCCCACTTGATCATGGTGAATAATTCTTTTTATATGCCGTTGAATTCGATTTGCTAGTATCTTATTGAGAATTTTTGCATCCATATTCATCAGGGATATTGGCCTGTAGTTCTCTTTTTTGACTGGGTCTCTGTCTGGTTTAGGAATCAAAGTAATACTGGCTTCATAGAATGAGTCTGGAAGTTTTCCTTCCCTTTCTATTTCTTGGAATAGCTTGAGAAGGATAGGTATTATCTCTGCTGTAAACGTCTGGTAGAACTCCCCTGGGAAGCCATCTGGTCCTGGACTCTTATTTGTTGGGAGATTTTTGATAACCGATTCAATTTCTTCGCTGGTTATGGGTCTGTTCAAGCTTTCTATTTCCTCCTGATTGAGTTTTGGAAGAGTGTGGGTGTTCAGGAATTTGTCCATTTCTTCCAGGTTGTCCAATTTGTTGGCATATAATTTTTCATAGTATTCCCTGATAATTGTTTGTATCTCTGAGGGATTGGTTGTAATAATTCCATTTTCATTCATGATTTAATCTATTTGGGTCATTTCCCTTTTCTTTTTGAGAAGCCTGGCTAGAGGTTTGTCAATTTTGTTTATTTTTTCAAAAAACCAACTCTTGGTTTCGTTGATCTGCTCTACAGTTTTTTTAGATTCTATATTGTTTATTTCTGCTCTGATCTTTATTATTTCTCTTCTTCTGCGGGGTTTAGGCTGCCTTTGCTGTTCTGCTTCTAGTTCCTTTAGGTGTGCTGTTAGATTTTGTATTTGGGATTTTTCTTGTTTCTTGAGATAGGCCTGGAATGCAATGTATTTTCCTCTCAGGACTGCCTTCGCTGCGTCCCAGAGCGTTTGGATTGTTGTATTTTCATTTTCGTTTGTTTCCATATATTTTTTAATTTCTTCTCTAATTGCCTGGTTGACCCACTCATTCGTTAGTAGGGTGTTCTTTAACCTCCATGCCTTTGGAGGTTTTCCAGACTTTTTCCTGTGGTTGATTTCAAGCTTCACAGCATTGTGGTCTGAAAGTATGCATGGTATAATTTCAATTCTTGTAAACTTATGAAGGGCTGTTTTGTGACCCAGTATATGATCTATCTTGGAGAATGTTCCATGTGCACTCGAGAAGAAAGTATATTCTGTTGCTTTGGGATGCAGCGTTCTAAATATATCTGTCAAGTCCATCTGATCCACTGTCTCATTCAGGGCCCTTGTTTCTTTATTGACCGTGTGTCTAGATGATCTGTCCATTTCTGTAAGTGGGGTGTTAAAGTCCCCTGCAATTACCACATTCTTATCAATAAGGTTGCTTATGTTTATGAGTAATTGTTTTATATATTTGGGGGCTCCGGTATTCGGCGCATAGACATTTATAATTGTTAGCTCTTCCTGATGGATAGAGCCTGTAACTATTATATAATGTCCTTCTTCATCTCTTGTTACAGCCTTTAATTTAAAGTCTAGTTTGTCTGATATAAGTATGGCTACTCCAGCTTTCTTTTGGCTTCCAGTCGCATGATAAATAGTTCTCCATCCCCTCACTCTCAATCTAAAGGTGTCCTCAGGTCTAAAATGAGTCTCTTGTAGACAGCAAATAGATGGGTCTTGTTTTTTTATCCATTCTGATACCCTATGTCTTTTGGTTGGTGCATTTAATCCATTTACATTCAGTGTTATTATAGAAAGATACGGGTTGAGAGTCATTGTGATGTCTGTATGTTTTATGCTTGTAGTGATGTCTCTGGGACTTTGTCTCACAGGGTCCCCCTTAGGATCTCTTGTAGGGCTGGTTTAGTGGTGACAAATTCCTTCAGTTTTTGTTTGTTTGGGAAAACCTTTATCTCTCCTTCTATTCTAAATGACAGACTTGCTGGGTAAAGGATTCTCGGCTGCATATTTTTTCTGTCTAGCACCCTGAAAATCTCCTGCCAATTCTTTCTGGCCTGCCAAGTTTCAAAAGAGAGATCAGTCACGAGTCTTATAGGTCTCCCTTTATATGTGAGGGCACGTTTACCCCTTGCTGCTTTCAGAATTTTCTCTTTATCCTTGTATTTTGCCAGTTTCACTATGATATGTCGTGCAGAAGATCGATTCAAGTTACGTCTGAAGGGAGTTCTCTGTGCCTCTTGGATTTCAATGCCTTTTTCCTTCCCCAGTTCAGGGAAGTTCTCAGCTATGATTTCTTCAAGTACCCCTTCAGCACCTTTCCCTCTCTCTTCCTCCTCTGGGATACCAATTATGCGTAGATTATTTCTTTTTAGTGTATCACTTAGTTCTCTAATTTTCCCCTCATACTCCTGGATTTTTTTATCTCTCTTTTTCTCAGCTTCCTCTTTTTCCATAACTTTATCCTCTAGTTCACCTATTCTCTCCTCTGCCTCTTCAAGCCGAGCTGTGGTGGTTTCCATTTTGTTATGCATTTCGTTTAAAGCGTTTTTCAGCTCCTCGTGACTGTTCCTTAGTCCCTTGATCTCTGTAGCAAGAGATTCTCTGCTGTCCTGTATACTGTTTTCAAGCCCAGCGATTAATTTTATGACTATTATTCTAAATTCACTTTCTGTTATATTATTTAAATCCTTTTTGATCAGCTCATTAGCTGTTGTTATTTCCTGGAGATTCTTCTGAGGGGAATTCTTCCGCTTGGTCATTTTGGATAGTCCCTGGCGTGGTGAGGACCTGCAGGGCCCTTCCCCTGTGTTGTGGTGTATAACTGGAGTTGGTGGGCGGGGCCGCAGTCAGACCTGATGTCTGCCCCCAGCCCACCGCTGGGGCCACAGTCAGACTGGTGTGTGCCTTCTCTTCCCCTCTCCTAGGGGCGGGATTCACTGTGGGGTGGTGTGTCCCGTCTGGGCTACTTGCACACTGCCAGGTTTGTGATGCTGGGGATCTGGCGTATTAGCTGGGGTGGGTAGGCAAGGTGCATGGGGGCAGGAGGGGCAGGCTTAGATCGCTTCTCCTTAGGTGATCCTCTTCAGGAGGGGCCCTGTGGCAGCGGGAGGGAGTCAGATCTGCTGCCGGAGGTTTGGTTCCGCAGAAGCACAGAGTTGGGTGTTTGCGCGGAGCGAGCAAGTTCCCTGGCAGGAACTGGTTCTTTTTGGGATTTTGGCTGGGGGATGGGCGGGGGAAATGGCGCTGGCGAGCGCCTTTGTTCCCCACCAAGCTGAGCTCTGTCGTCAGGGGGCTCAGCAGCTCTCCCTCTCTTTGTCCTCCAGCCTTCCCGCTTTCAGAGCAGAGCTGTTAACTTATGACCTCCCAGACGCTAAGTCGCGCTTGTTGTGGGAACACAGTCCGTCAGGCCCCTCCGCTTTTGCCAGCCAGACTCGGGGGCTCTGCTTGGCCGGCGAGCCGCCCCTCCGCCCCGGCTCCCTCCCGTCAGTCCGTGGAGCACGCACCGCCTCGCCGCCCTTCCTACCCTCTTCCGTGGGCCTCTCGTCTGCGTTTGGCTCGGCGACTCCGTTCTGCTAATCCTCTGGAGGTTTTCTGGGTTATTTAGGCAGGTGTAGGTGGAATCTAAGTGATCAGCAGGACGCGCGGTGAGCCCAGCGTCCTCCTAAGCCGCCATCTTGCCGCTTCTCTCCAACTGAATGAATTCTTAATGGTCAACAGGAAAATTTGTATTTTCCTTATGTTACTGAATCAGTTTGGATATGCAATTTTTTTTCTAGAAATTTGTTGTGTGTTTATTTCACAGGAATGCACACATATGTGATATATATAGAAATCTCTTTATTACTTATGTAGACATGATTTATTTATAGATTTCTATATCAATATTTACATATAAATATATACATATATAAATTTATTTATATATGGCTTTCTTATTAAGGGGAAAATGTTCCTTTAAGGGTTTTGGCAAAAGCACACACAATCTTTCATTATCATACTTAATGGTGTAGCCACCTGCCTTATGGAGATCCTAATCTATTATTGCCAAAAATATTTATCCTGAGTCTAATTGATCTGGAGTCTAAATCTAACATTCAATTTGCAGATAGCTGAGAGGTCAGACAGTATAGGTAAGCAATTCTGGGAGAAAATAGATAAATCTAGAATGTAGATCAATTTACAATACAACTGGCCTAGACAATTCAGATATAAATGGCATTAAAAAATAGGGTGACGGTTGCAACTTAAAAGGCACATAAAAAGACACTAAAACTATTTGGTAAATATTGATTTGATTTCATAAAAATTTCATTAAAAATATTCTGGCATAATTGGGGGATTAAAAATGAACTGATTGAATATTAGACAATGTGATGGATTTATTGTTTAATTTCTTAGTGATAATAATGTTATTTTTTAAAATTTTCTTATAATGGATGATTCATGATGAAGTATCTGGGGGTAGAATTACATTTCAACATACATGGTAATTATTCAACTATACATGTATACAATTCTATTTAGTAATATTTAAATACATATTATTGTCAATTCATCTTCACAAGAGTTAGCATGTTTCCTGTTCCCTCTCATATCTTCAATGAGAATTGGGGCTACCCATTAAAATGACTGAGTTGGGGTACCTGGGTGGCTCATTCATTTGGGCCTCTGACTCTTGATTTTGGCTCAGGTCGTGATCCCAGGGTCATGGGATCTAGCCCCATGCCAGGCTCCATGCTGAGCGTGGAGCATACTCTCCGTGCTGGGAGAGGAGCATACTCTCTCTCTCCCTCTCTCCCTCTCCCCCTCTCTAAAATAAAAATAAATAAATAAAAATAAAAATAAAATGACTGGATGGCTTAAAACAACATCAACAACAAAAAGTACAACTAAGCCCAGGCCCCACTCCAAGAGATTCTGATGTAAGAGGTTCTGTTTATAATCTAGGTATTAATTTTTTTTAAAGCTTCCAAGGTGATTCTGATATACAGTGACAAAAAGCATCATAGCATAAGTCAATCAGCTCACAAACACTGTCTAGGCTGGAGGACTGCAATATGAATATAACACTGCATGGGGAGAGGAAAGGCGAGCCCCGCTCTATCTTATCGTAATACAGCTTAATCCTTATTTTCAGTAAAAATTTTGACACCTCAACAACCAAGTCACAAAATTTAAATTTGCCTTCCTATCAATATATTTGAGGACTTATATATGTCAACACAATCTAAAAGAGGTAGATTTGATATGTTTTGATATTAGTATATGTTGTATTTAATGAAAAATTTTAATTTTATTAAGAGGCTAAAGAAATGGCAAAGCCCACAGACTCTGAGATCAATGGCCTCATGTCAAAATATTCATGTTCTGACACATTAACTCTGATAACTGGACACTCTTTGTTTTAGTTTCCCCTTTAGTGAAAGCGTTGTGATCGAAATCATCTCCTATTGTTTTTAATTAAATAAAAATACGTAAGAGGAACACTGAGAGAACTCAGTAAATGTTATTCACTGTTAACATTATTTCATAAAATGAGAGGTTTTCATTGCCTCCTAGGACAAAAAGTTGTGGTACTTCTTTGGCCTCAGTATGTTCATAAATATTTTACTAGATCTAATTCCAGTGAAGAATCTGGAGTCCTGTAGGATTTGAAAATGGCAGGGGCTCCTGGGTCGCTCGGTTGGTTAAACGACCAGCTCTTGATTTCGGCTCTGGTCGTGTTGTCATGGTTCGTGAGATCCAGCCTGGCTTTCGGCTCTGCACTGACAGCCTGGAGCCTGCTGGGATTCTCTCTCTCCCTCTCTCTCTGCCCCTCCCCAGCTTGTGCTCTCTCTCACTTTCTCTCTCTCAAAATAAAGTAGACTTAAAAAAAAAGTGGCAAGAAGACTTCTTGTCACCTATAAAACAACCTCCTTACATTTAAATTTTAGTCAAATTACATTTCATTTAAATTTTAGTAACATTTAGTACTCATCCTTTACCCACAAACTTTTAACAAAACCCTTCAGAATGATATTTGCTAGTTCTTCCTGTTGAAATTTTTGATGTGTTATACAGTGAAGTATGTGTTCAGCATCACTGAAAAGATGGTGATTAATGTTAATATCCAAGTAATATCTACTGCTACTCCACTGAGTTCCTGTTATGTTGTGGTTATGTATTTTATTACATTGAAATATTCTTATTTATCTCCATTCTCAAAATATTAATCAATCTCTTTTCTTGACATTGGAAATTATGTATCTCCTTTTCATATCCCAATTTTCCACTAATATTTGTCAAAAACCCAAGCTATTATGGTAACTTAATATGCCTAGTTAATTATTATCTAGTGTTATTTAGATGATTATTTGCACTATTCCTTTGTTTTTAAAGAGAGAAGTATACTGAATCCGACACAAGGTTGTGGCAGGCAGGGGGGCAGTGAGGCTGTATGCCATATTCCATTTTAGCAAAATTTTAAGTACAGATCTTGGCTATAGATATGATTTATATATCACTGCGTCCACTGAAATATTTTCTATTCAAACTCATTTACATTCTTTGTTTTCTACTTTCTATTCATTTAGCTTTATGTTTTATGTGCAGGTCACTATGTCCTTACTTAGAATCAGTTTTTTTTTCCCTAAGCAATATTATCACTGTGGTACAGCCCATCAAAATTGTGCATAATTACATTTCTTCCTATATTTCTAAAAACACAGAAATCACTGCTAATGAAATCTAGTATTTATGAAATAAGTACTGATTGAACTGACACTTGTATAGCTGGTGTGTTTTTCTGGGGTTCATCTATTTGTTTCACTCACAGTATAAGCACTTCACATTAGAGCACGTGTCTTCTTTGATGCTTCAAATACTTCCAAAGCACAGAGCCAGCAATGAACATGTTTTAAAAAATAATACTGCACAACCTATTGTGAAAATATACAGTTGGGGGTCTTTTTGTATTATCAAGATTTGTGAATTTGGAGAGACAAAAAAATACACATGATTTAAAAATACCTATGACACAAAATTACATTTTGCAAAGCATTCTATGAAGTATAAACCCTCAAAATTTAAGAAAAAAGATGGTCAAATTACCTACTAGTGTGAAAGAATACAGAACAAATCTGTTTTAGTGATTTTTTTTTCACATTTTACTTTCTAGTTGCTGGAAAAGAGATTGCAATCTCTAAGTTGGAAAACATATTGACAAATCAATATTTAAGCTCAGAGAGCAACAAAAGAAACTTTAAAATGTAGACAAAGTCCTAATGGATTTTGTTTCTTCCAAAAATTTCACTCTTTTCAAAAAGTGTAAGATAAGAAAACTGAAGTTTGAAGGAAAAAGGAATGTGGATAAGCGTGACCTACCAAAAACAAATTCAAATTATATGCTATTCAAGTTTTAATTGATAAAGAAACATTTTTTTATGTTTATTCATCTTTTGAGAGAAAGAGGAAGACAGAGCATGAACAGGGAGGGGCAGAGAAAGAGGGAGACACAGAATCTGAAGCAGGCTCCAGGCTCTGAGCTGTCAGCACAGAGCCCGACACAGGGCTCGAACTCGTGAACTGTGAGATCATGACTTGAGCTGAAGTTGGACACTTAACCGACTGAGCCATCCAAGGTGACAGATAAAGAAACAATTTTAGGGGCGCCTGGGTGGCTCAGTCGGTTAAGTGTCCAACTTTGGCTCAGGTCATGAACCTGTGGTCTGTGGGTTCAAGTACTGGGTCAGGCTCTGTGCTGACAGCTCAGAGCCTGGAGACTGCTTCGGTTTCTCTATCTCCCTCTCTCCCCCTCCTCCACTCATGCTCTGTCTCTCTCTGTCAAAAATAAACGTTAAAAAAAAGGAAACAATTTTAAAAGAAAAGCTCATTTTAATTTTATTTATTATAGTGACAAATATTCATCCTAAAAGATCATTAATATCTTGTTTAAATGAGTGCATGCCTAAAACACAGTCTTTCAGTGTTTTCCCTTGTCTATATATCTGTGTTGAGACTAAGATGTTCTTTTTCCTATGTATGTATCTTATTAAGCATAAAGACAATTTCATTAAAATGTAATAAATAGAAATCCACAAGGTATGTTTCATATAATCAGAGCTCTCTAGCTGTAGTTTATATCATATAATACACTTGTACATATGCCCAATGATATAGCTGTATAGTAAATCTTTACAAGATCCTTTATGAAGTTCTATTGCTATCTCCAAGTAACAATGAGAAAAAAAAATGTTTGTATAAGGATAAGAAAACTTAATACTGCATTTTGACAAAGGTCATTATTCTAATAACTAATGTATATAAATTATCATTTAAGGAAAACATAATAATTTTCATATTGTTAGATTACATATAATACATTATATAAACAAAGAGACCAGACAATATAACAGTTAATGTTTTTCTTTCTCTTTTTTACTTATTATGTGTCAGGCTCTGTACTGTTTTCTCAATCGTAATTCATTTATACTTCATAATGATCTAACGTGGATTATGCTTTTGCTATTTGAATACTTCAAATAAGGAAAAACAAAGAGGAGGCATAACTTGTTCAATATTATGCAGAAAATGGTAAACTAGGGTCTTAACCCTGGCAATTCGATTCTAGGTTCCCTTCCATTACACTGTACTTATAGAAGCTATCTCTGGGGGATGGGTTTAGGTGCACATTTCATTTTCCATCTTTTGCTCCTTTGTGCTTTTTTCTACAATATTTTTTTCTTACAAATGTTTTGGAATAAGAAAGATAAGTTATTAATTTTTATATGAATGTTTCATCAATTCTTACAGCAGCCTCTCTCTTTGTACCTTCAGAATAAAAGAATTAAAAATTCCAAAAACTGCATAACAAAAACTTATGTTACAAAATGAGGTTAAAATGAGAAACCCATTTGGTTTTGAACAAATAGTAGAAAAATAACTTAGGAAATTAATCAAACTCCAAAAATCATACATTTTAAACTATTTTGACTTCTGTACATAATTTATAATTTCTAAAAACGTGGAAAATATATTGTAATATTTTAGAAAGTTTTAGCAAAACAGTAAAAATATCTAGAGTACTTTAAATATGATCTTCAAAATTAGTGTAAGATTTTTAGTATGTAGTGTGGCTCTATGATGTATCACAATTAATTGTTTATTCAAGCTTGATCACCACATCAAAATGAAGAGATTATTATTCCCATTTCACAAACGAGGAAAATTAAGTGGATTAGAATCAGGTGTCTTTAAATGTGTCCTTTTTTCCCCTGAGTAAACACTGCCTCTTCCTCAAACCAATGAAGCTGCTCTCTGTATATTCATGAAATGAGAGCATTATTGTTTTCTCACTCAGCTAGTTTATTATTAGTGGACTGAATTGTGTCCTCCCAAAATTTATATGTTGAACTCCTAACCCCAGTACGTCAGAATGTGACTACTTTTGAAGCTTAGGGTTTTTTGTTATTTGGGGGGGAGGGGGAGGGGGGAGCAAAGGAGGAGGGAGCAGGGGGAAGGCAGAGGAATAGGGAGAAAGAGAATCTTAAGCAGGTCCCACGCCCAACATGGAGCCCAACTCAAGGCTAGATCTCACAACCATGAGACCATGACCTGAGCTGAAATCCAGAGTCCCAAAGCTTAACCTACTAAGCCACCCAGGTGCCCCAAAGATAGAGTTTTTAAAGAGGTAATTAAGTTCAAAGGAGGTTATTAGGGTGGGTCCTCACCCAGTATGACTGATATCTTTATAAAGGAGATTAGTACACAAACACCTACCAAGGGCAGATGATACAAAAACACAGGGTCCACAAGATAGCCACCTATAAACCAAAAAGAGAGGCCTCAGAATAAACCAACCCTGCTTACCTCTTGAACTCAGACTTCTAGCCTTTAGAGTTGTGAGGAAATTTTCTGTTGTTTTTTCTTACTACTTGAAGCAGAAAAATCAGAGTCCAGGTCTTTCACCTCCTTGGTTATATTTACTCCTAGTTTTTAAATTATTTTTGGTACAATTATTAATGTGATTGTTTTCTTAATTTTTCTTTCTGCCACTTTATTATTAGTGTATAGAAATGAAAAGGATTTCCATATGTTTATTTGGTATCCTGCAACTTCCCTAAATTCATTTATCAGTTCTATTTTTTTTTTTAGTGGAGTCTATGGTTTTCTATATATAGTATCAAGTCATCTGAAACTAGTGAAAGGTTTACCTCTTCCATATAATTTGGATGCCTTTTATTTCTTTTTCTTGTCTGATGGCTGTGGCTAGGACTTCTAGTACTATGTTGAATAAAAGTGGTGACAGTGGATGTCCTTGTCTTTTTCCTAACCTTAGAGGAAAAGCTATCAGTTTTTCACCACTAGGTAGGCTATTAGCTGTAGATTTTTCATATATGGCCTTTATTATGCTGAGATACGTTCCCTAGGTTTAGAGGGACTAAACCTACTTTGAGGACTTTTATCATGAATAGGTGTTGTACTTTATCAAATGTTTTTTCTCAGTCTATTGAAATGATCATGTTTTTTATCCTTTCTCTTGTTGATGTGATATATCATGTTCATTGATTTGTGAATGTAGAACCACCTTGCAATCCCAGGAATAAATCCCACTTGGTCATGGTGAATGATATTTTAACCTATTAGTGGATTTGTTTGCTAATATTTTGTTGAGGATTTTTGCACATATGTTCAGTAGAGATATTGGCCTGTAGTACTCTTTTTTTGTATTGTATTTATCTGAGTTTTGTATCAAGGCAATACTGGTCTCCCATTATGAATTTGGAAGCTTCCCTTCCTCTTCTATTTTTTGAAATAGTTTGAGGAGAATAGGTATTAACTCTTCTTTATATGTTTGGTCTAATTCACCTGTGAAGCCATCTGGTCCTGGATATTTGTTTTTTGGGAGTTTTTTGATTATTGATTCCATGTTATTGCTGCTAATGGGTTTGTTCAAATTTTCAATTTCTTCCTTATTCAGTTTTGGGAGTTTATATGTTTCTAGGAATGTATCTATTTCTTTTAGGTTGTCCAACTTGTTGGCGTATAATTTTTCATAATATTCTCTTATAATCCTTTGTATTTCTGTGGGGTTGGTTTTTCTTTCTTCTCCTTCATCTCTGGTTTTGTTTATTTGAGTCTTCTCTCTCTCTCTCTCTCTCTCTCTCTTTCTCTCTCTTTATGAGTCCGGCTAAATGTTTATCAATTTTGTTGATCTTTTCAAAGAATGAGTTCCTGGTTCCAGTGATCTGTTCCATTGTTCTGGGTATTTTTGTTTTGTTTTCTATTTTGTTTATTTCTGTTCTAACATTTATTATTTATTTCCTTCCTTCTATTGTATTTGAGTTTTGTTTGTTCTTTTTCTGGCTCCTTTAGGTGTAAGGTTAGGTTGTTTATCTGAGAATTTTTTGCTTCTTGAGGGAGGCCCGTATTGCTATAAACTTCTTAGAATAGTCTCTGCTGCATGCAAAAGATTTTGCACCACTGCGTTTTCATTTTCGATTGTCTCCATGTAGTTTTTTATTTCCTCTTTGATTTCTTGGTTGATCCATTCATTGTTTAGTAGCATGTTATTGAACCTCATGTATTTGTGTTTTTTCCAGACTTTTTCTTGTGGTTTATTTCTAGTTTCATAACATCGTGGTTGGAAAAGATTTATGGTATGACTTCAATTTTTTTGAACTTGTTGAGACTTGTTTTGTAGCCTAACATGTGACCTATTCTGAAGAATGTTCCAAGCATGCTTAAAAAGAACGTGTATT
This sequence comes from Felis catus, assembly GCF_018350175.1. Lineage (NCBI taxonomy): Eukaryota > Metazoa > Chordata > Mammalia > Carnivora > Felidae > Felis > Felis catus. Next base: position 108,464,191 of record NC_058369.1, read on the forward strand.
CTGCTGTTTTAGGATGGAATGGCCTGACTATATCTGTTAGATCCATCTGGTCTAATGTGTCATTCAAAGCCACTGTTTCCTTGTTGATTTTCTGTTTGGATAATCTATCCACTTATGTAAATGGTGTGTTAAAGTCCTCTACTATTCTCATATTACTATCGATTATTTCCTTTACTTTTGTTATTAGATGCTTTATGTTTTGGGGTGCTTTCACATGTTGGGTGCATAAATATTTACAATTGTTAAATTGCTGGATTCTTTACCTTATGCTTGTACAGTGTCCTTTGTCTCTTGTTACGGTCTTTATTTTAAAGTCAACGCTCTTATGATAGTTTGAGTTCTTGCATGGTATGCCCAAACTGCCTCACATTTATGATACCCTTCATCTAGTGCAACTTTAATCCTTTCCCCTTGTAGCTCCAGCCAGAATGATCCTCCTTGCATTTCCTCAAATGTGCCATGTATTCTCTGTCTCAGAGCCTTTGAACTTACTATATCCTCTCTGCCTGGTATTCCTTTTCCCCAGAAGCATATGACTCATTCTCTTAAAAAGCTTTAGGTCTGGGCTTAAAAGTCACATTATCAGACAAATATTCTGGGGCATTCTATGTAAAATTGTGATGCCCAAACCTATCTGGTACTTTTCTATTTTTCCAAAACTGCTTTATTAATTTTACTGCATATATCACATCCTGACATTATATTAGTAACTTTCACAAAAATGTTTTGGATTTTGAGTACCATATATGCCAATAAAAGTTAAAGCATACAGTAGGTATTCAATGAGTATTTGTTAAATAGTAAATAAATGTCACTCCTCTCCTAAAAATCTTCCTGGCTTCATGTTACACCCATAATAAATAGGCTGCAGGGTAAACTGGGGAGTGTTGCTGAGGATTAATTTATCAGTTTTATTATTGCCAGTCTAGAGGATCCTGTATGACCAGAATCCCGTCATCCTCATTCTCTTTCTTCCAGTTCCCTAACGGTATTCTCCACAGATGGTTTCTTAATATTCCTCAAGTATGCCTAGCTTATTCCCTCCTAGGTACTTTGCATTAACAGGTTTTTTGTGTAGAAAGCTCTTTCCTCAGATATCCCAAGGATGCCTTCTTCGGCTCATTTAAATTTCTACTAAAATGCCACCTATCACCTCTATGAATCCCAAGAGAGGTCTTACTTGATTCCTGTATTCATCACCCTCTATCCCATAGCACTCCTCACTACCTGGAATTATATTACATATGTTTTACATCTGGATTTCCTTCCCTATTAAAATGCAAACTTCATAAAGACAGTGGCATTTATTTGTTCACTACTATATTCCCAGAAATTAGAAATTACTAGAATATAGGTTCTCATCTAATATCTGATGAACAACTGAATGCCTACTTCATAGGGCTGTTCTGGGAATTGAATAATATAATATGCTGCTTTATAATATAAAGCACCTAGTCAAGTACCTAGCAATGTAATAAAGATTAATCAATAATAATAGTAACACTTAACATTAACAATGTACAAGTCATTTTCCCGAGGTTTTGCCCATTTAAACTTTATAAAATCCTATCATGGGAGCACCTAGGTGGTTCAGTTGATTAAGCTTCCCACTTTGGCTCAGGTCATGATCTTGCAGCTCATGAGTTTGAGCCTGCATCAGGCTCTTTGCTGACAGCTCAGAGCCTGGAGCCTGCTTCAGTTTCTGTGTCTCCCTCTCTCTGCCCTCTTCCACTCCTATGCTCTGTCTCTTTCTCTCAAAACTAAATAAACATAAAAAAAAAAACCTATCATGTGTATAGTATTATTCACATTTAAGAGATGAAGAAATTAGAACAGATTAATCTGCTCCAAATCTCAGTTAATAAGTGGAAATACTAGGAATTGAACTCAGGCAACCTGATTCCACAATCTATGCTTTTTAAACATTCTCTAATGGCTTTCAATAATAGTTGACTTTTAACGATTGGGATTGCTATTAATACTATTACTATCATCATCATGAGGATTATGCATTTTAAACAGAATCTCATTTTTTTAATGCACGCTGCTTTGAGAAAAATTGATCAGTTCATTCAGAAGTGTGCAAATTTAAGAGTAAGTAACAATGAGGACAGGATTTCTTTTGTCATTTTCTGTGTTTGTGCTATAATCATCATGGTACTTTACCTATTATAATTAAGTAATTATTAATACCTATCATCCATAGTAGAATGAACAATCAGTGACCATATCAGTTACTAACAACACTATCTCCGGTACCTGGTATAGGGTTAATACATAATAGGTGATCATTAAATATTTATTGAAAAATTAATGTACAAATAGTTTATAATGGTAAAAAAAAGTCTCTAAGTTAGTTGATAATATTTCCAGACATCTTCACTTAGTTTTTTCTCTTGATAATTTTTTTCATAGTGCTATTTTCATATGGTAACAATAAATTCAGTCACAATTACAATTGTTTAATAAATGAAAGAGGATAGAATTGCAGTTGATTTGGCTTCTTATGGTCTAGAATGGCTGGGATCAAATGTTTTCTTTGCTAATGTATCATATGCATTTGGTAAAAGACTTCTCCAAATTCTCCTTTTGAACAAAATTACTTGGGAAAAAATATGCTTTTCCCACATCATATTAAATGGAGTATCATTTCAGTTAAATCCTAAAGGTTACCCTAACTTAAGTTTGTCTCTTTTCTGACCATTTTAATCACCCCTAAATCTTCACATAAGCCTCCATCATGCGTTCTTAGTGTTGGCATATTAATTAATTAATTGATTCACTCATTCATTTTCACTTGGTTCATGCACTCTTAAAGCATTTTTTAATTCAAACTCCACAAAACTGAGAGATTAATAATGCCAATAAAATCTATTTCAGAGAGGTTAATCCTAAAGTTATGTGTGTGGTAAATAGTTGCACAAATAGTTATACAACTAGATTTCTTGAAACAAATTCCAGTGCTCTGTCTGCTATGTGACAGGCAAGTGTACTAAGTCCTAGCACTAAAGGAAAAATAAGGCACATGTCTTAAGCAGTCGCAAGCTGACTAAGGCTCATAAATTAATCTTTAATCCTTCTTTGCCTTCCAGTTTCATTTTGATTGCTCATTTCACAGCTTTCTTAATCCCTGGAAAATATTACCAGAGCCATCCTCAAATGCTCCCAACTATTCCTGGAAATATTTCCTGGAAATATTTCCACACTTTAGTATCAACATTCAAAAATAGGCTGATGGAGATTCCTGAAACTCTTACCCTTTATCATCAAGCGTATGATTTGCCTGTTTGATATCTCAGTGCATCCATACTTTCAACACCTGGATGATGGCTCAAATATTTGTGTCAGATGTGCTTTTCATATAATACCTACATCTTGAATCTAAGTACACTAAAGGAAATTCAACTTGTAGCCTTAAGCATGACCACAACTACCCGTGATAAAAATAAGCTCTTTCTAAGAGGAAAGTTCCCTCAGATGGGTTTTTCTGAGGGGCAATAATGGTAATCTTTCAGTTCATTTTAAGTACTCCTATGAACAAGTGTTTACCATCAGACATAGTGTTGCTTCTGTCATTAAAATGAACTCAGAGGAAAACGGTTGATACAGATGACATGTTTTTTAGTAGAAAGTAATACTGAGAAACTGGCAAAACTCCCTTCACTGATGTTCTGAATGATCACTACTCCAAGGATTGAGAGAAAGGAAGAAATGACAGAAAGAGGTGAGAGGAAGGGCTGCAACTTAAGCAAAAACAGGCTGGACTTCACCCTCACTGATCCAATGAGAATAAAATCACAGTATATTATGAAAATATAGTGAAACATATGGCTCAAGAATGGATCAATGGAACAGAATAGAGAACTCAGAAATGGACCCACAAACATATGGCCAACTAATCTTTGAAAAAGCAGAAAAGAATATCCAATGGAATAAAGACAGTCTCTTCAGCAAGTGTTGCTGGGAAAACTGGACAGCGACATGCAGAAGAATGAACCTGGACCACTTTCTTACACCATACACAAGAATAAACTCAAAATGAATGAAAGACCTCAATGTAAGACAGGAAGCCATCAAAATCCTCGAGGAGAAAACAGGCAAAAACCTCTTTGATCTTGGCCACAGCAACTTCTTACTCAACACGTCTCAGGAGGCAAGGGAAACAAAAGCAAAAATGAACTACTGGGACCTCATCAAAATAAAACTCTTCTACACAGCAAAGGAAACAAGCAGCAAAACTAAAAGGCAACCGACAGAATGGGAGATGATATTGGCAAACAAAATATCAGATAAAGGATTAGTATCCAAAATCTAAAAAGAACTTATCAAACTCAACACCCAAGAAACAAATAACCCAGTGAAGAAATGGGCAAAATACATGAATAGACGTTCTCCAAAGAAGACATCCAGATAGCCAACCGACACATGAAAAAATGCTCAACATCACTCATCATCCGGGAAATACAAATCAAAACTACAATGAGATACCACCTCACACCTGTCAGAATGGCTAACATGAACAACTCAGGCAACAACAGGATGCAGAGAAAGAGGATCTCTTTTGCATTGTTGGTGGGAATGCAAGCTGGTGCAGTCACTCTGGAAAACACTATGGAGGTTTCTCAAAAAACTAAAAAGGGAACTACCCTACAACCCAGCAATTGCACTGCTAGGCATTTATCCACGGGATACAGGTGTGCTGTTTTGAAGGGACACATGCACCCCCATGTTTATAGCAGCACTATCCACAATAGCCAAAGTAATGGATAGAGCCCAAATGTCCATCGAGGGATGAATGGATAAAGAAGATGTGGTATATATATACAATGGAGTATTACTCGGCAATCAAAAAGAACGATATCTTGCCATTTGCAACTATGTGGATGGAACTGGAGGGTATTATGCTAAGTGAAATTAGTCAGTCACAGAAAGACAAATATCATATGACTTCACTCATATGAGGACTTTAAGAGACAAAATAGATGAACATAAGGTAAGGGAAACAAAACTAATAGAAAAACAGGGAGGGGGACAAAACAGAAGAGACTCATAAATATGGAGAACCAACTGAAGGTTACTAGAGGGGTTGTGGGAGGCGGGGGGAAGGGATAAATGGGTAAGGGGCACTAAGGAATCTACTCCTGAAATCATTGTTGCACTATATGCTAACTAATTTGGATGTAAATTTTAAAAAATAAAAAATTTTTAAAAAATATAGTGAAACATACAGCAAAGAGCTACAAAAAGTAGGTATATTCTGGTATTTTTATTTTTATTATTTAAAACAAAATTTTAATGTTTATTCATTTTTGAGAGACAGAGTGTAAGCGGGGAATGGGCAGAGATAGAGGGAGACACAGAATCCGAAGCAGGCTCCATGCTCCAGCCTGTCAGCAAAGAGCCCAACACAGGGCTTGAACTCACAAACCGTGAGATCATGATCTGAGTCAAAGTCGGATGCTTCACTGACTGAGCTACCCTGCCACCTCTATTCTGGTCTTTTTAAAAAAAGAAACACAAATGTAGCCGAATGGAGGTCACTTATTCTTCAATAGAGACCACAAACTTGGTACTACCACAAAATAAAATAATTTCTAAGCAATGAACACTTGCTTATTTTTATTTAAACAGTGATGGAAATTAAAATGGTCTAAAATCAACCCCTGTTAGAAGTCAGAAAAGAATGAAAACAAGTGAAATTTAATAAGTCATATAGAGAGGCCAACTTGATCATAATAAAATTGTAGGAATGACTAAATAATTACACAAAAATCATGATCACCCACCCTTTTTAGCTACAGAAAGAGATAAATAGAAAATGAACTAATTTACTTGTTGAGTAAAAGAACTGGAGTTTGAGGGGATTGTATAAAGTCTTATTATAACAATTTTACAGATGAACTTCTTTATTTCAGAAATGAACTAAATTGTATTATACCCTAAATGTGTAATCAGTGCCACAGAATAGAATATTAAAGGTAGAGTCAGGATAAACTTCAATTTACAACCTTATATACTATGTAGGGAAGCTGGCTTTATCAATCAGAGTCTAATCAGGAGGAAAAAACCACACCAGTAATTTGAGTAAGAAAAAGCTAATGTAAAGAACTATTAACTAATAAAAAAGCAGTTAGCTACTAAAAGGTAAACGAGGAGTAGTTCAGTGGTACAGAAGTAGCAACTAGGGAACAAAACTATTGCCTAAGCACCTGAGGGAGAGTAAAAAATGCAGGCATGTATGAATTTAGAAAACCCCCTTCCATCCTCCACCAAGTCTGAGTCAGACATCTTTGGAGAGGCTATGGCTACTTCAGGAGCTCTGGTGGGAACAGAGGAACTTCCTAGAGCACACAGCCCCCAGAGGGTGTGTGTTACAGGCAATCCTCTGATGTGGTCCTTTGGAAGACAGAGGATCTTACCAAAATGTATAGGCTACAGCTAAACCATGGTTACTACCAGGTTCCCTGGGCACCCATCTGCTAAGTACCTCATGGAAAAGAGCACTCTGAAAAATGGAAGCAAAGCCCCTGCTATTCTGGCCCTGGAGTATCCCTCCAATCTTTTAAACTGACAAAGTCTAATACCAAGTAAGCTTGCAAATATCTGTAGGGTCTACCTCTGGTAACACAAGAGATACCAAAGAAGGGTTTGGAGAAGAGGGGCAATAAAATTAATAACTGGTTTCTTGTTTTTCCGCCATCCTTGGTTGTGGAAACTGATACAGATAAAATCTGTGTAATGTCACATGTTTATGCTTATAGTTACAAATGATAATTTCTTGGTTCTTATTTTCTAAATTGGGTTACCTTTTGCATCATTCTGACTTCAAGCTACTCACTAAGAAATCATATAGGTGGCATTACTCATTAACTTTTTTTGAAGAATAATGTATGCAAACTTTAAGTACACAACTCAACATATTTCTTACAAACACATACACTCTTGCAACTATCACCCAAGATGAGATAAAATCTACTACTAGCACTCTGGAAGACTCATTCTTACTCTTACTAAATAGTAATCATTTACACTGTAATGATTTTAATGTTCCCTTAAAAATCTTCACCCGATTTCTTGCATGTTTAGTATAACTCATAGGAAATTCAAGGAAAAAATAATGCATCCTTTTGTATTGGAGACTAAGCATGCCAGAAGCCACTTTAAATTTGAGATGAATTTCATTTTGTCTTTTTACATTTCCTTCTTAAGATGTCAAGGCATTCTATAGAAATTACTGTGTTACTCTTGTTTTTCTGTAAGTTGACAATAATTAGCAATGAATTTCTAATGATCCCAGAGGGAAAGGGAATGAAATATAAATAACACAATAGACTCAAATATCCTCCTGTTCTTTTGTACAGGAATAGAGATCAAAATCAAGTTTTTGAGAATAAACTCCTTCCATAACTTTAATGTGAGAAAATTCTACATGGATGCAAACCAAACAAATAACAAGAAGAAAACAACAGCAAAAAACCTAGCGGCAATTTGGGTTACTAAAGAAATAATTTAAGTATATGTAAAAACAAAAAGTATATATTGTTTCTTCAAAACTCATAGCATTTAACATGTCAACAAATGTGGAATGTGTTTTTATTTTATTATTTAACTGCAAGTAGTGAAAGGAAAGTAACACATTAAGTAGGAAAAGAGGGTATTTTCCTTATTATATTTTAGGACAACATTAGGATTTTAGAACTATTCAAACTTCTCAGTTAAATAAACTTGACTAATTAACTAACGTTGGTTCGTAACCCAAGAGGCTCAAGAAATTTGATATTAAAAGTTTTTCTTACTCCTGTGTACTTCTAGATTTCTAAAAATCCATTTAATATTTTACATTATTATCACAAAAATTTTAAATTTGACTACCATACTGAAGGTTGACACTTTCAACTACTAATTTATTTTTTTTCCTATGAGCTTTCCATCACAAGTCAAAGATCTTTGAACTTATGATTAGACTTCATAGCCTGAAGGTGGTGAGTGTTTTTCCAGAAGGTTTTTAGATTTTTTTTTTAATGCCTGCTTCCACTGGATTTGGTTCAAAATTTTCTAATGGGAAGCATACTTTACACAGCCTCGATTCTGTGTATTTAATATATTATTTTACTTTATTGCTCTTCCTTAACTGGAGCACTTAACATCAACATATTTTTAGAAGTTTTATATTTGGTAATATTTTGTTGGTTCTTTGTTTCCTGTTATAATGGGCTTTTAAAGATTAAGCGAATTTGCAGATTTCCCAAACAAACACATCTGTACAGGACAGTGTGATATTAGAAGGCTCCTGAAATTGAATAATACAATATAAATGCTTTCTGCATTACCCATTTGCTGCATAGAAAATGAGGAATATTGCCAATGGGTTTATTTTAGGGAGAAAACTACTATTTTGAAATAAAATACAAAGATTACTACATGACCATATTTTATTCCTAGTCATGTTCAATTTGGGAGTATCCTCTTGCTTTATACACAAGGAAATGATGTCAGGCACTGACATATTATTTTCAAAGACAAAGGTTATCACACACAAAATAAATAATTTTTTCTAGTTTATTTGTTCCTTTCAAATTGTTTTAATGAATTAACATTCTTTATAGTTTGACTGTTTACGCATGGTTAATGTACCTAACAAAAATAATGCTGCATTTAAAATTTCGTGCCTTAAACATAATGCTAATCTATGTCACTCCTATTTCCTCATCCTTGCTTGGGAAGGATATTTGGTCACCATCCTCCTACACACATTGCTTGGTTATTCACCCTGATCTCAGGCCTCTTCTTGCCATCCCCCAATTAATTTTTATTATTATCCCAGGTTTCTTCCCCTTCCTTCCTTCCTCCCCACACACTCAACCCAACCACCCACTGAAATCCTCAGTTCTACTCTTCAGTAAGTTTTCAAAATTAGCACATTCCCCCATTTCCCTTCAGAAATACGTTTGCATGCCTTCTTCCTCCCTAAAGACTATTTGCTCACCTTAGCTCTACAATCATTCTCCAACCTCTACTTAGTCCTACCTAGTTTAAGACCGTTTCCTGACCTTCCATTTCCCTTTCCATAACAAAACATTGTTTGGAAAGTTCAGCCAGTAATCCCAAAAAACAAATTCAGTGGGCCAGTGTGGTAAGAGGGCTTTGTATTAGATAAGAAATTTTACAAAACTGTGGTAATACTGAAATGCATTATGGTTAGTGCCTAGATGATTGCATTTTCATTTGCAGTGAGGAATTACTGCCAAGAACTTGAATCACTCTTACGTATGACAGCACACATTACCCAGGATTCCATGCTGTTTCAGAGCTTTTCTGAATGACCATTGATAATTGTGACATGAAGTCTGATAATGTGTGTAAGAGTCTCTAGACTCTACCAAGCATGTCATAATAAGAAAAATGTAAGGTGGTATATTAAAAAGTAATGCTACAGCCATCACATTCTCAATAGTTTTTTTGCAAGTTAGGTATAAGAGGTGTGAAAAATGTATCTCTAATAATTTCACCTTTTAAAAAAAATTCAGATTTTTTCCATTTAAATTTCAAACTAAACTTTCATCATTAATCTTTATATACTTTAAGACAAACCATGTTTTTCACTTATTCATTCATTCAATATTTATTGAATACCTGCTATGAGCCCAACACAGTTCAGCATAAATTATCCCTAAATTATCAATAAAACCTTGATTTGCAACTTACCATGGGCCATGCGATGGAACCAGTAGTAGCCAAAATCAACTCCTAAGAATGTTAAATACCAAGTCCATGGAGAATCCCAAGGCAAAATGATGAGCCTGTAGTTCTCCCAGATATAAATGTATGTGGTCAGTTCGATGCTTCTGGAAAACAAACTGGAAAAATAAAATTTACAATGATTATACCACTTTTAAATGTGAAATTATAAAACATTTTAGGTAACATTTAAAAATTAATGTATTCATATATAAAAATAAAAGTATTTCTCCTTTTTTTCTCACAGTTCTATCAGACCTTTTAAAAGGCTCAATTTCCTTGGTATCAAAATGTTCCATGAGATATTTCCTTTCGTTTCACAGTTATCATGGATGCCAGCTATTTGCACTCTTGATTTCATGGAATTTAGGATGCCATTCCTTTTTTCTTCTTCTTTTTTTTTTTGTCTCTTAAAATATTTTCATAGAAACCATACAACATAAATATGACAAAACTACAACTTATTTTCTGTGACTGTCATTTCCAAATCTTAATGAAGAGCACAAGAAGGGTGCTTTTTAAAGGAAGTTTAAAAGGTATAAAGTTTAAAGGGGACTGCAGAAATGCCTACTGCCTTAGATCAAAGTTGCTTCTGGCTAACTACTGTCTTTATTTCTCTTTATTCCCTTCTTCTCTCTTTTGCACACAGACTTATACTCTTATGTTTTTAGATGTTATACTTAGGATCACAAATTGGATTCTCAAAGAATTTCAATAATTCTTGTAGTAATATAAACTATAACTCTAAAGATGTAAGGGAATAATCTTTCCCTAGAAATAATGTGTAAAAACTTAGATACCACAATGAGATGTCACATTACACCAGTCAGAAAGCTAGTATCAAAAAGACAAGAGATAACAGGTATTGGTGAGGATATAGAGAAAGTGAACCCTCATGCACTGTTGGTGAGAATATAAATTGGTGCAGCCACTGTAAAAAAACAGTATGGAATTTCCTCAAAAAATTGAAAATAGAAATGCCATACGATCTAGTACACCTACTGCTAGGTACTTACCAAAGAAAATGAAAACACTAATCTGAAAAGATATAAGTACCCCTTTGTTTATTACAGCATTATTTTCAATAGCTGAGATAAGGAAACAATCCAAGTGTCCATCAATAGACGAAAGGATAAAGGAGACGTGGTAAATACATACAATAAGATATTACAGTGCCATCTGAGATCTTGCCATTTATGCCAACACAGATGGACCTAGAGGGTATGATGCTCAATGAAATAAGTTATACAGAGAAAGAGAAATGCTACATGATTCCATTTATATGTGGAATCAAAAAAACAAAATAAAAAAAAAAAGAAACAAAAACAAAAAAGGATTCATAAATACAGAAAACAAACTAGTGGTTGCCAGCAGCGGGGGTGGGGTGGGGGGGGCGGTGGGAGGGGGAAGGGTGAAGCTTCTAGTTATAAAATAAATAAATTGCAGGGATGAAGCTACAGCATAGGGAATATAGTCAATAATATTGTAAAACTTTGCCTTACAACAGATAGTAACTACATTCATCGTGGTGAGTACTGCATAATGTATAGAACTATAGAATCACTATATTACACAACCAAAACTAACATAACACTGTAGGTCAACTGGAAAGCTACTAAAATTTTTTTTAAAAATCTAGTTAAAAGAAACAACTTTTTTTTTTTAAAAACCCAGACACTGGAATATGGTTTGCCACCTATGCTACCAAGCTTCTATAAATTCTTACCAAGAACGTTCCAAAAAATATATAATATACTTCAATCTGATTAAGTGTAGCATTTTCTCTTGAAATTATCTGTAATCAAATTTAAGTTTAGACTAAAGATAATCTTTCCTGTATCACTTCTATAAATTTGGTTGAAGTGACTTTTTCTTTTATATTTATTATTAATATGTAAAATGAATTGATCACTCTAATAAAAATTCACTTATAAACTATGAACAGATGAAGAAATTGTTAAACATTCTAATTTTAAATAAAAGCTGAAGAAGCAGCTCAAATTAGTATATTATTAAATTCACCATTTCAATAGTATTTCCCTCTACACAGTGAGCATCTATGAATTAGCATGTAACTGAGTCTTTTGAAGATATGGGCCTTTAATTTTAATCTACTTTTGACTTTAATTATGATAGGATTATAACTATGATTTAATAACTTTAAAATTGTCTCCTATTTTGAATACTTCAAATTATTAGTTAATCTATAACATAGAACATTAGGTCACTTCACAACAGCATTAATATAAATAATGAAAAGAAATGTCAAATGCCTACATTTTTTACAAACTTTTTTTTTTTTAAAGAGAGGGAGGGAGGGGCAGAGAATGGGAAACAGAGAATCCCAAGCAGGATCCATGCTATCAGCTCAGAGCCTGACATAGGGCTCGATCCCACAACCAAGAGATCATGACCTGAGCCAAAATCAATATTTGGCCGCTTAAGGGACTCAGCCACCCACATGCCCCAAAAGCCTACATTTTTGAAATGACTAAACATTATCAGATCTTAAAACCCATTTTTTTCAATTTGAGATTATTGTTAGTTCTTTAATTGTCCCCTGTATGTGAAGAGTTAGGAGAAATCAAAAAAGTGGCAAATCACCCTATATTGGTGGGTGGTAGGTTTCTTTTTCTTTTCTTATTTTTTAAGTTTAAAAAAAATTATTTTTTCAAAGAGCAAAGAACCCGGGGAGGGACACAGAGAGGGGGACAGAGGATTCCAAGAAGGCTCTGTGCTGATAACCGTGAGCCAGATGTGGGGCTTGAACTCAGGAACCATGAGATCATGACATGCAATAGACTGAACCACCCTGATGTCCCAGTGGGTGGTAGTTTTCAAAAGCCAAGAAACTTACATAGAAGGCTTTGGCCAGCCTCAATATCAGCAGATCTCTATTCCTGCCTGCTAAAATCTTAAAAGTTCATATAGAGCTCTTTCTTTTTTTAATGTTTGTTTATTTTTGAGAGAGAGAAAGAAAGGGTGTGTGAGCAGGGGGGTGGGCAGACACAGGGGGGTGGAGGATCTGAAGCAGGCTCTGTGCTGACAGCAGAAAACCCAATGCGGGGCTCGAACTCACTAACCATGAGATCATGACCTGAGCCAAAGTCGGATGCTTACTTGATTGAGCCACCCAGGCACCCCTGCATCTCTTTCTTGTTTAATATAATTTATTGTCAAATTGGTTTCCATACAACTCCCAGTGCTCATCCCAACAAGTGCCCTCCTCAATGCCCATAACCCACTTTCCCTTCTCCCCCACGCCCCATGAACCCTCAGTTTGTTCTCAGTATTCAAGAGTTTATAGAGGTCTTAACAGGGTTCAGTCACATATTCAGTCCAAATGGTCTCAACACCTTATTCTTCAAAGGTTTCATCCTTAAAACAGCTGCTAGTATGAGAATAGTAACAGATTATATATTCCAAGGACAGGGAGAAGGTAAGGAGACTCTGATTGCCTTAGTCTAGCTCAAGAGTCATCCAGTGAAACATCCTCCCAATAACCTCCTCTAACAATTAATTATATGGCTAGAAAGAGCAGTTTTGTCCCTGAGGGTGAGTTCTTGATCCAAGGGAACTGCCTATGCAGAACTCCTGTCACACCCAGCCATGTCTTGCATATTTCAGAATCCCAATCAGAAAAGTTCTGAGACTACTTGCAGGAACTTCATGGGCCTCTTTCCTGGTCGGGTCCTCCAGAAGGCCAACCTATGCAGGGGTGTAGACTACTAGACATGACAAGGTAATCCAGAGTGACTTTTTCTAGATATGCAGATAGAGCTGGGACAAGCATTCTGGGATATTCACATACAAGTGTTTGTCATCCATCATGAGAGAATAGGCCATGGGCCAGAGGCTCCCACACTGTTCTGAAACTCTGAGGAATCCAAAATCTCAATATATAAAACTTGTCTTCCAATTTGTTACCCAGGTTATTTATTATGTTGTTCATGGCAAATTATGCTCAGAGACTAATCATTTATTTAAGGCAGGTTTACTGTGGGATTTATAATTTATAATAACAATATTTCACAGGCCAGTGGCATACGGGATCATGCCTCTTAATAAGCCGATAAAGAAATAAAAACTCCAAACCAATGATAGATTAATTACACTCTTGTTTTAGGCAAAGGGGAGATGGAAGAAATGAAGTCCAGATTTAGTGAAGGTATGCATTTCTATGGGTTGGTTATCAGAAGAGTTAGCTTAGTCACCAAGAGCTGATGTGTAGCTGTCAGCACAAGTTGAAAGGCCCTTGTTGCTAGAGCACAATGCTGGCAGAGAAAAGGCACGAGTGTTGGTGGGCAAGATGATTTCTTTCATGGGGCTGCCACACTGTTTTCACCACTGCCAGCAAGAAGCAGCCTTGTCATGGCAGGAGGTATTGTCCCAGGGTCTTAAGTGAGCTATGTAGGTCAGCAAAGAGCAGCTTTGCCAATTTGCAAGTAGCTTGAACAATTTTCTTTAAGTCCTCACAAAGTCTTACTTTTTAAACTTTAAACGTCCGTTACATCATATGTTCCTATCAAAAGCATTTAGTAGCACATTATGATGGCATTGTCCTGACAAGGCTTCCTCAATGTAAAGAAATTCATTCCTTAGATCAAAGCAACTTTGCTTGAGCCATGTTGAAATCGTAACAAACTAATACACAACATTTATCAAGGTGGAGGATAGGATTCAACGAATCATTCAATAAATTTAAGTTGAGAATCTACTAGGTGCCAGGTACAACAGGAGATTGGGAGGACACACTGGTGAACATGGCAATCAAAATCACCTGCCTCATCAATGTCCCATCTATCCAGAATCTTCTTTTTTTTTTTTTTTTAAAGGTTCTATCTCCCTGGTCAGTTCCACAGACAATTGAAATAGGCTTTGAAGATACTAAAATTTCAATACAAGAAAGAGGGTCCCTGGAAAACTTCCACTTGCAAAACAAAGAGAACCTGCCTACAATTGAAATACTTCTTGATTTCCTGTACAGGTGCCAGGTCTTGAGCAGACACCCAATTTATTACTCTGTCAACTTACTTATTAGGGTTGACACAAATCGAGCTGAAATATGCTTGATATTCTACAGTCAATACTTTTTTTTCACACTTTAGCAAGAAGCTAAACCTTTCCCAAAGCAAAGGCAAAGTGGGGAGAAGCTATGGGAGTTAAATTCCCTGCTTTCTATCAGCAAGATGAATATGATCCTCTTCCATCATAGATGGGGAAAAACAGCAATGGAGTGCCCACAACTAAAAACAATTCAGCAAAGGGATACAGCTGGGAAATGATTACCAAGCTCTGGAAATGCCTTGATTGCAGGAAATAGCACCTACATTTTCAAAAATGTTCCCACCAGACCTTGAATCATAAACCAAAGCTCCTTCCTCTTTTTCTTCCCAACTCCTCAGTCCTCTCCCAGGCCTGACCCCCAGCGTATGACTCTGCACTGTGGAATTCAAAGCAACTCTCTAAACTCCATCCTGTGGGAAGAGACATATGTAACATGTATGAATGTTGTGAACTTACTTTATCAAGTGGAGATGAAATCTGGGGTACCACAGGGGCTTTGCATAACCAAATAGGAGATTCCTTTTACTCAGGAAGTTTGAATGCAAGATGAAGTAAATGGTCTAAATACAAGAAGGCATTAGAATCCTCTAATCAACAACCTGCATTTACAGGGGCTTTCCTCTCAGTCTTTTTTCTTCACAATTTCTCCCCAAATAGTTATTTTCTCTTGCATCTGAGGTATGCCTTTAGTAAAAGAAAGTTAATGTTTATACAACATTTCTCTTAAAACTAGAAATTTGCCCTGTCAATGTTTAGTTGCTGTAAAATCCAGCAAGTTACGAAATTGCTATCCCAGGACTGATCCTGAATTTTTAAAAGGATGAAATTAATTTAAAATATTGAGATTAAAAAAAAGTCAACACATTGGAATTAATATTAACTGAGGATTGCAAATTACAAAGCTGTGCAGTTCTCAAAGTGATCTCAATTCGAGAGTACCCATCATCAAAAGCAGAAAGGTAATGTTGAGCATGTTGTCCACCTATCACTATCTCAGAGCTAATTTAAGATATGTGAAAATTTGGATCAATGGACCCTAAAATTATCTAACTTTCAAATACTCCCATGCTCTAATCATCGCTCAAGCAAGTGAAATTTGATGTAATGCTCTTATTATAAACTTAAAATTTCATAAACGGGTTTCAGAGTAAGTGAAATTTTGTACTCAGGCCTTACAGACACCTGCCAATTTATACTAGTTCATTATTGCCATCAGAGCTGAGTGTAAGGTGTGATTTGGCCAGGGAATGCAAAATTGAAAGAAATCAATAAGGTATTTTTTGTTTCTAGTAATTTTGTCTTGTAAATCAGAAAATAAACTAATATTTGAGTGAGATCATTCTACATATTTTTAAAAGCTTCAGGAAGTTAGAAACAAATATATTTAGACTATATATACTTTTTCCAAAAAAAAATTATTGTTTATTTATTTCAAAATCTCTTAAACCTAAGCTAGGACCTTTCCCTATCTGTAAAGCTACTGCCCCTTTTGCTCCATCTAGTGGAACATTGATTTTTGCTCAGTATTAACAGAATACATAATACAACCTCTGCCTCCTAAAGACAGATAAAATTTGTACTGCTAGTTCTTACTCTGAAGTGAAATTACATTTCTGAAGCAGTCATTTCATCTCTTTCTACAACAACAAAACCATAGACTTTTATAAGCACAGTATGGTAAATTTGGAAGAAGCAAATTTGCTACATTCTTTACTTTGCAAGAAGTAAACTACTTGAAGTAATTCAATTTCTCTACTGAATAAGTAAAAGGAAGCTTGCTTGCATCATTAGGGAAGGTTAGTCTAATAGCAGTCTCTGAAGTTCCACAATTAATAACAAAGGCAAATTCTGTTCATAAAGTTTGAGGTAAAAGTTAAGAGGAAACGAGGCATTTTCTTTAGCAAATATAATTAACAAACCAACACATTTTAAAAATGTATTTTCTTCACCTAAAGTGTTTTTTTAATAATTTTCAAGGTTAATAAAATATATTAATATTAATAACACAATAGCACTATTAACATTACATATATGCATTTATTTCTTATTCTGGGTAATGAATAACTGCTTATTAAAGTCCTTATCCAAAATGACAGGCACTTATTTGTTAGAAGTCTGATGTCGCCAAAGGCAATATTGCTTCTGATACTATACTCTAATATAAAAACCCAGTACACAATTTTCCTTTATTCTCCAATCCCACCCCAAGGAGTCAAAGTATTTTAAAGAAGTTTAATTTCCTCCTCATGATTTTTTTTTTTAATGAATTGAAACTTTCTTGTCAGGAATGGAAAATTCCATGGCAGTCATGGCCAGTAAAACTGTGCATATGTATGGTTGAATATTGTGGAGCTAGCTCCATAGTAAAAACTGGCAATGACCCATATGTATTAAAAGTGGAGTGTCCCCAACTTATTTGAAAATTTACCTACTTAAATTATCCTCCAACCTATTGCAATTTGATTTATAATCTGCTGTTTCAACAAACTAAATGAACCCATTAAAAACAAACATACTGTAGATATTTATATCGGGAATAAAATTTCTCCGGGGAGGATGCAATTTATGGAAGCAGAAACATTGGAAGGAAGTAACAAATTGAGGTCCTGGTTTTCTAATGAAGAATTGGAAATTGAGTTCTGCTCAAATAAGCAGGAAAAAAAAAAAGAGATGTGATTATTTTTCACTCATTAGCATTTAGGTCAGTAGCAGGATATTTCACAAGTTTTAGATAGCTTTTTTTAAAAATAGATTTAGTAATTATTTTGTTAAGTTTAATTTTTATAGTCATATATGCAAGTTATTTATAGAAAGGCAGATTATCTACATATGCTACCCTGCATTTAATTATGATAAATACAAATTATCTGTCTATAACTTCAGAACTAGATTCTAATGAGGAAGAGTCTGCCTACTAGATTCCAGAAGAACAAAACAGATGCAGGTCTGCCCAGAATCTGGTTCTTGGGACAGATGGACTTTTATTGCACGTCATGGTCTGTCTGACAGGCTTATAAACAAGATATAATCTTGCCTATGATTAATATTTTCCCTTACATAAATATTTGAAAGACAAAGCATGTATCTTTTCTATCAATATGTTAAGTATGCTACTACCTTCAAGATACTTTGAATTTTATGTAACAATGAAATTGACATCCTGAAACAAACGTTTTTCCTCAAAGTCTGCAAACAGCATTTCCATTACATGAATGGCAAAGTGGAAAAACATGTTCATGGTTTCACTTTGATTTCCACAACCTTTTGTCAGAGGCCACATGCCTACTTGGAATTATTATCCAACATGTAATTACTCACAACCAGATTAACGAATGGTATACTACCATTTTTTTCACAATAAGGTATTTTAAGGATGTGGCAAGCCCCTGTTGCTGGTGTAGAAAATGAAATTAGTCCCTTGGAGAGGATATAATCAATGCCGTGTTAATCTAACCTTCAGCTGTTAATGATTTGCACAAGGATTCCCCTTGATACTGAAATATTGTTTTAAGAGTTTCTGTTAAATCCCCCTTCTTGTCTTTTGCCGAAAGGGGATTGAGGGGAGTGGATCCTGTGGATCAGCTTTTCTTCTCTGCTTGTGTGTGTGTGTGTGTGTGTGTGTGTGTATGTGTGTGTGTGTAATAGGAACAAAATACATGAAAATATTTTTACATTTCTTTTTCAAATAATCTGCTTTGCTGAAATGTTGTAAGTAGAAAGTTATGAAAAATAAAGTCCTTGAAAACTTACAAAATTATCTACAATTTCATAATTTAGAATTGCTGTTCAAACCTAGAGGAACAACAACAACAACAACCAATTTGCCATTCCCTTTCAAAATACAATTATGGAAAAATATGCTCCACATTCAAGTTCACAGCATTTCACCTTTCTTTCAAAGGGCACCAGGGTAAGGAACTAGTGTTAGCTTAAGGAGTGCTGTGGGGAGTGGGATGTGAAGGAAAAGAACTGTGTGTTCCATCCTGGAAGGACTGCATTGTTTTGGTCCTTCTCACTCTCTCTCTCCCGTTCTCTCCCTCTCTCATCTTCTCTCTTTCTTTCTCTCCCTGTCTGCCTCTCTCTCCTCCCCATCTCCCTCATCCTTTATAGATATAAAAATCTATATCATATATATATATGATACTTGTGTACCCTGTTAAAATTCCGTACCCTAATCCGCAGTGTTGCTGAGCAGATTTATGGAGTATATATTTCTAGTGGTTATCATGTTATGATAAGAGAATAATCTAATTCCACTTGTGGCCACAGCCAAATGTGAAAAAGTAAAAGTAATGCTGAAGCGTTCATACAGCTCCTGATGTCTCCCTGAGCTCTTAATAAGTTCGTTCCAACCCAACAAAATATGTGATCCCCAATTGTACCTTCAGGGTTCCTCTCAGTTATCAAGTTATTCTTAAAGTTCATCAGTTGTTGCATTTCCATGAACTCATACACTTAACTTCTTCAGAATGAACTACAGTAAACAACTGGGTTGTTGTTGTGTTTTTTTTTTTAACGTTTATTTATTTTTGAGACAGAGAGAGACAGAGCATGAACGGGGGAGGGTCAGAGAGAGAGGGAGACACAGAATCAGAAGCAGGCTCCAGGCTCTGAGCCATCAGCCCAGAGCCCGATGCGGGGCTCGAACTCACAGACCGTGAGATCTTGACCTGAGCCGAAGTTGGACGCTTAACCGATGGAGCCACCCAGGCGCCCCTAGGTTGTTTTCAATAATCAAATCTACATGTCGTTTGAGTATGTTGAATGTATTTCTTGTTCAGTTTTGTTCAAGGGAGACAGAAGATAGAGGAAACTATGTAAAATGGTAAACTCTTATTTAGCGTATTCTGGGAATTAACTACAAAGAACTTGAGATATTTTCCTATGACAACAACGTGCACACATAAGAGTAGTTTTTCAGACATTATTATGATGATTATGATAATGATGATTATTTTATACCCATTAGCCTACTTTTCCATAGTAACACTTATGAAAGAAATTTTACTTTTAGGTTCATTGTTATCTAAACAATTTTTACAATTACATGAAATTATTCTACCTTTTCTTGAATATCTTTGCATTTTCATTTTAAAAACTCCACCTTGGGGGATACCTAGGTGGCTCAGTTGTTAAGCATCTAACTCTTCGTCAGGATCTCAGGGTTTCGTGAGTGCAGGTCCTACGTTTAGCTCTGTACTGACAGTGCAGAGTCTGCTTGGGATTCACCCTCCTCCCCCCACCCCTCCCTGCTTGCATGTACACATCACTCTCTCTCTGTCTCTCAAAATAAATTAATAAACTTTAAAAAATATATTAAACTAAAAAAAAATCTAGCATGTACCTGATAACATTCCAGGCAGAGGAGTTAAAATTATGAATAAAGATCCTTCTTGCTCTCAAGATGCATGCAAGTTATCAGGAAGGGCTGGGAAGAAAACAGGTGAGCATAATACCATGTGACAATTCTAACCTGGGGTAAGCACAAGAACACATGAGGCCATAGTGAAGTGGTGTCTAAAGTAGGCTTAGGAAGAAAGGGAAGATTTGCTGAACAGTGTGACTCTTCAAGAAAAGTCTATGTTTAGACATAAGAAATGAATTAGAGTTAGCCATATGAATGGCTTTCCAAGCAGAGGGAAGCATGTGTGACATCTGGGCAATGGCAAATGATGAAGGATGGAAGGAACAAATATTGGAAAGAGGGAAGGAGAATGAAGAAAGCAAAAGCAAGGATAGATGGACAATGGTTTCAATAGATCAGAAAAAAAATTCAGACATTATCCTTAGGCAATATGGAACCTATGAAGAATTTTCACCAGATCCACATCATGGAAATGTTTGGCTGAAAATGAGGTAGCACTAGAAACAGGACCAGAGGCCACTTAGGAGATCATGTAGTAATACAAAGCTTTGTGCAACCTTTAGTAGGGGGTGTCTATATCCCAGATTGCTAGAGCATGTGAATTTGCCGGAGGGAAATTAATTTTCCAGTAGAGAACTAGACTATAACTCAGGACTGGGACTAGGTGAAACATTTTGTGCACAAAATTTAAAGGGGGGGGGGGCAATAAACACAGTAATCAAGATAAATAATATTTAGAACAGTATCTTTTAGAATGAATACAAAAACAGATCTACGGTGAACAAAATATAAAACATTTAAATAATGACAGTAACTGAATTCTTTGGGGATATATGTGAAAACAGACAAACTCCCATACAATGGGTTCCTTTTCCATCTTATTTAGAGAATTTCAGTTTATTCACTCTATATGGCCAACCAACTAACTCACCTTGGAAGCCGAGAAAGAATGCCGGCTGACATTGATGTTAATGCATCATCCAAACGACCTGGTGCCTTCCCTTTGAGAATCCAGCTGACAACCAGTTCAAGAAGCATTAAGGAAATGAAAAATGGAGTTGCCTGGAAAGGAAATGGCACAAAAAAAGATGCTATTGTGCTCGGTATGAAATTTTTCCACATTTCCTGATTAGTCATTCCAGAAGTAGGAGGCCCAGAGTGACATCTCGTAGGAGAAGGCATATACCTATGCTAGAGGATCATTTCCTCCCAATAGGCAAAGAAATCTGATTATTTCGGACATATACTAAACAGGTGCTCAAAATCTATCATCCAGTTTGTAAATGAAATAGAACCATCGACGTAGCCATGATAATTCTGCCAAGAAAATAGTAAGATTAGGAGGGATGGGTTTCAAGTTAGATCTAAAAAAAATACATTTTAAAATAAGTACAATAATCAGAAGTCTATTATCTATAAGATGGACCTTCTTTTAAAGGCTTTACTTAGGATGCACATATTGCTAGTTTTTTTTTTTTTATATCAGAATTATAGGAATGACAAAATTGAGACTGTAAGAACAAAGAATTTTCTTCTGAGTATTTGAAAGGATTTGATCATTTAAAATGTGTATTTATTTTTAATTTTTTAAATTTTTTAACGTTTATTTATTTTTGAGAGAGAGACGGACACAATGTGAGCAGGGGAGGTGCAGAGAGAGAAGGAGACAGAGAATCCAAAGCAGGTTCCAGGCTCCAAGCTGTCACCACAGAACCCAACGCGGGGCTCGAATTCATGGATAGTGGGGTCAGGATCTGAGCTGAAGTCGGACGTTCAACCGACTGAGCCACCGAGGCGCCCCTAAAATGTGTATTTAAAATACAATTCAAGTTTTATTCATTCAAATGTATTTTTGTGTTGGAAAAGGTATTTTTAGGCTCTACCATGGATAACAAATATTAAACTAAGCTTGGTATTATAATACAAAAAAATGATTTATGAAGATGTGAGTACCACATTTTTGGTCTTAAAAAACTCAGAAAGAAGGAGTAATATCAAATCCTGAAAAAGTTATGGGTTTAACTCACTTGGAAGCTGATCATGAATTCTGAAGTTTCTAAACTGAACTCCCAAGAACATATTCTCTGATGTCATTTTTTTCCCCTTATTTCTGGTCTGAACTAGTAAGTGTTATAGGAACAACTTTGACAGGGTGGGGAACTTAGGTATTCAAGTTCTAATTCTGGATATTTCCACTTCCAATCATAGCCAGGAACCAGAAGTAAAAAGTGCCTCTGAACACTTCAGAATTTCAAAGAAAACTTGGTTCAAGTTCAAACTTAGGAAGTCAGAGTTGGACTCAGTCAGCTCTATATCCATTCTGCAGAACTACTCTACCAAATTAAAGAGGAAATAGTTTCCTGGGAGGTGGTTTGCCCTTTAAAACCAAAATTGTTACAAAGTTTACTGATGTCATATAACCATTGAGCTCTGAGCTTCTGACAGCTAAATTTGTAACACCACTGTGTCCAGGAAAACTTCATAAAGTTTTATCATATTCTGCAGTGACATATCCGAGGAGAGGAGATTAATAGGAGAAACTGGCTATAGGTATTACATTCAAGTAGAAATTCTAATTTTGCTCCGTGCCTTTATGAAACTGAATTATTTTTTTAGAATTTAACAATTTGAAGAATGAAAGTGAACAAAACCCCAGGATGTGTTGAACTTACTTCTCATTAAGAAAAAAGTCACTGTAGCCTCTTACCAGATAGTCTCACCTGTTTTACATAATCGGGTACCTCTTCCAGTGTTTGGAATGACGTTTCATTGGGCTTCATCATGTAAAACATCATGCGAACTCCCTGGGAAACTGAAACATCCTGTTGGGCTTCTGGGTTCATGTCTGCCCTTGCTTGATTCCCAGCTGGAGAATATTTGTGATTCAGTGGTTGAAGCCAGAGGCTGTACAAAGAGGACGAGCTGTGCTGCACAGAACAAGCCCTTTGTCAGAGAACAGCTAGAAACAAAGCTCCGTGGAGAACATAGCCAACAGCAGATTCTGTGTAGGGAGACAGGAAAACACAGAGATCAAGAAGGAGTTCAGAGTTCACTGGGTGCAGGACATGTGAGGGAGGGAAAGGGGAGTAATCAGACCCAAATCAAAGATAAACAGAGGAGTTTGACTGTAGGTGGAGTAACTAAACATTTAAAAATGAAAAGGAGACAAACAAACAAAACAAAGACAAGTGCTTAGAAAGGCGAAGAAAAAAAGTGCTAACAGGTTCATGCTGAAAAAGTGGGTGGTGATTCAAGATTCAAATCACAAAAAAATTTTTTTTTTGTTTTGTTTTGTTTTGTGTATTAATTCACATTGTATTTAGTTTGTTGTCTCTCCACGGATTCCTATTTCCTGAAAAGGGAAGTGTGTTGTAATCTCAGTAAGACCAAGTTTCAAAGTCTATAAGTACTGAATATATCACACTGGCTATTGCCTACACGCTTCTGGATTTGTATGGTGTTAACTTCTGAATGTTTGCAAACCTATTTAGGGACATTTGGCTTATTACATGATCTCCCACATTTAATGGAACCTTGGCTAATCACATCTGTATTCTTCTTATGGGGCCTCTCTGAGGAAGCTGACAAGATGTTGCTGCAAGACCTTATCTGTGTTTTGCAGGAGGAGCATAAGTTGATTTTGCCTTCCAGAGAGATGAGAGGGCACCTTGTCAATTGGTCACCAGTGAATGAGTGCATGTTTCCTGAATAACTTCAGCTCTTTACCTAGAATGGCAGTGATCACTCATTAGCTACCAACTCATCTTTTAAACATGATTATGTACATTTTATTAAATTATCAATGCATGATTGTTTTAGGAAAAAAAATAGGAACTACGGATAGACAATAAATAAATTAATACCCAGAGACACTATTAACTTTTTGGTGTATGAATAGTCAATTCTGCTGTTTTGTGATATACATGCTGCTAAATATCAGTATAATATGCAAAGTTGTCCAATAAAAACTATGAGGCTTGTGAGAGAAATAGGATTAGGGTGCAATACTCAAAAACTCTGTAATGATCCATAAGGAGGAGGAGGAGGAGGAGGAGGAGGAGGAGAAGAAGAAGAAGAAGAAGAAGAAGAAGAAGAAGAAGAAGAAGACGACGACGACGACCTGATGGCACTTCATCTTGAAAAAGACCTGACATTTGTTTGTGGAAGTGGGCATTGGAAAGGGGCAGAACTTGAGTTATTGTGGAGAATTGAAGGAGGCTTATCTGAAATCAGACAGAAGGTTATAAAAACAGATACAGGTACTGTGGCTCATAACGTAGAGGTGAAGTGAAGATGACGGTAGTTGCTTAAGATGTGTGAATATGTGTGCGTGTTGTGTATTTTGAAGGCTTTCAGTTCAGTTGGGTGCAACATTTAACATTCACCTGGCGTTTCTCACAGACAAAATCACGCATAGGTTTGGATGAACAGTTCCAATTATTCCCTAATAGTATCAATACCCTGTTGGAACAAATTAGTACTTTAAAAATACTGCAGAAGTGACTGTGCTTTCAGACAGTTCCCATTACAAATGAATACATGTATATATCCCATTACAAATGAATACACATACATGTGTAATAAAACTGATCATCCGAAGCAGTACTTTATTACCTGCTTTGAACATTGCTGAAATTACAAATGTAATGCAGTATGGGGCAAAAAATCCAAACACAACTGTTTAACAAGTAAAAATTAGCACCACTCCTTCCCCTCAACACACACACACATAACCTCTCTTCAACTTCATAAATACAATTTCTTTCAGTGAATATTTTGCCATATTTGTGGTTTCCTACAAAAATTTAGTTGTAGTTACCATTATTATTTTCATGATGTAAGTGCGTTCAAACATATGCATATTGTTTGACTTTATGTAATGGACCATATTAAACATAAGAGATAGCAGCTTTCCTTCCTGGAGTCAACAACTTATCTGGAACATTGTTCCACTCAGTACCTGGTTAGACAGGATTGTTTTGTTTTGTTTTGTTTTGTTTTACTGACGGCAGAGATATGTGTGTGTGTATTTGCCTATATTCCAAGCAGGAATACAAAAATACAATATTATTTTAAGTATTTAAAATAGCAGAACATGAATACAAAGAATTAGTTACAGGAATGATAGAAGAAGTGAAAAGGCAAATAGGAGCACAGAAGCAATCTAGAGATTAAGATCAATCGGAAGTCACTAGCATCTCTAATCTACAGGGACAAAAAAAAGGTGGGTGTGTTGATACTGCTCAGACATTCAGTCACCCTTGGGAGGTTTGAACCACGATGGGCCTAATATGATGGTCCACCATGGAGCAAACCCAAAAAACAATACCCAAAACAAAGAGGAATTAGAAAAATGTATGCTGGCTACTGGCTTCTTCCAGCCAACCAAACTCCAAGCACTACTTTTCATTGGCCTCAGTGAGTGGGAACCAGTTAAAAGAAAAGCCTAGGAAAAGAAGTCTGCAGGGCCTAGTCCCTGGAAATACACAGTAGGGAAGCAGAAGGGGGGGGAATGCATCTGAGGGAAAAGCCAACCACAGATGAGCACACCATCATAACTTACTTAACTGTTTCTCCACTGCTGTGCAGTGAAATGCAGGGTTCCAGTTTTAGCTAATAAATTTAATGCATCAGTGGACATCATGGTATAAATATCTTGTCTACTTGTGTACATTTTTGTGTCGAATAGATTCCTAGCAGTGGAATTATGTTGTCGAAGGGTATGTAAAATTTATGCTTTGATAGTTGTTGCCAAATTCACCTCCAAAACTGTGTTTGACTCTTGCTAAGACTGGATACTATCAATCTTTTATAGTTAAGCCAATTGGGGAAAATGACATCTTGTTTTAATTTGCATTTCCCTAGTGATTTTGAAAATCTTTGCAATACATTTATTAGTCATTTATTTTTCTTCATGTGTGATTTATTTTTAAATATATATTGCCCATGATTTTATATTATCTTTCTGTATTTATTTATAGGCTATTTGTATTCTCTATATATTTGTGTTTTGCTCATGTATGTGGCAAATGTTCTCTCAGTTTTTATTTTTATTTTAACTTTGTTATACCCGTTGTCATACAGTAATTGTGACTTTATGTTATTTATTTATTTTTATTTTATTACTTCTGCTTTTGAGTCTTGTTTATGTTTTTCTCGCCAAAACTCTACAAAAATAACCTTCTATGTCTTCTTCTAGAATTTTCACAGGTTTTTTCAGTTCTTCCACACTATTCTACATATCTGCAATGTTTCCATGCTCTCCACCCAATGTATGTGCCTATTCTGTACTGGTATCATGGTGCCTTGATTACTGTCATATTGTAATAAATTTTGGTAACTTGTGGAACAACTTTTCACTTGTGAATTTTATTTTTCAAAAATTTTAAACTATTTTTCACTATGTATTCAAATGGATCTATTTAAACTAAGCTTGAAAAAATTCTATTGGCATTTTATGTGAAACTTCATTAAATTCATGGATTGATTTGGAAGAACTGACATCATACTCAATATACACGACAATCATTTAAACCTAGTTTTGTATTTAAGTGATGCCAGTGCTAACTACCAATCCTTGTATTTCTTATCCTCTCCATTTTTTTTAAGATTTATTTTTACATAATCTGTCCCCTCAATGTGGGACTCAAATCCACAACCCCAACCAAGTTCAAGAGTAATATGCTCTACCGACTGAGCCAGCCAGGCACCCCTATCCTCTTCATTCTTGATTTTTTTTTTTTGTACTGACACAGGTAGCAAAGTTTTTCTTCTCCTTTTTTCCAGAAGGTTATATAATTGTATATCTTAACATAATTTTTTTCTCACCTATATATGTGAAGAACACCTTGGCTAAATACAAAATCATCTGAAGCAAGATGTATAGAATAGATAGTTGAACTCTATACTAGAACCAGAAAAAGGAAACCTGAAATAGTTCTAGGTGCTTTTCTGTCAGGTTTCTATCCAAAGCCTCTTAGTCAATGGGGCCCTGCTGGCAGTCCCTTCTTTTACCTAATTAAAGGGAAAATGCTTAGGAAGAGCCTGGTACCAGGGATAAACATCCCATGAGAATACAAGACATGAAAACCGGCCCCACTAGTGTTCTCATTTGCAAATAAATCTGAACAAAAAGACATCAGAAGTTTTTTGTATTGAACAGACATTAAAAAAAAAAAACAAAACTGATTTGGAACTTCTAACTGATACTGATAACTGTCCAGCCAGGAAAGAGAAATCACAGTAATGTGAACAGGGAAAATTTAATATTAATAATTGTCAGTTTTAACAATAGAAATGCTTTTCTAGATATGTCTCCCCAAGCAAGGGAAACAGAAGCAAAAATAAACTACTGGGACTACTTCAGAATAAAAAGCTTTTTCAGAGTGAAAGAAATCAACAAAATGACAAGGTGACCTACTAAATGGGAGATGATACTTGGAAATTATATATACGATAAGGGGTTAATATTATATATTTGTACAATTCAACACCAAGAAATACAAATAATTCAATTGAAAATGGTCAGAGAACTTGAAAATTTTTTCCAAGGAAGACATATAGATCGCCAACAGACACATGAAAAGATGCTCAATATCACCAATCATGAGGAAAATGGAAGTCAAAACCTAATGAGATATCACCTCACACCTGTCAGAATGGCTGAAATCAAAAAGATAAGAAATGACAGGAGTTGCTGAGGATGTGGTGAAAAAGGGAAGCTTGTACACTCTTGGTGGAATGAAAATTGGCACAGTCACTATGGAAAACAGTATGGAGTGTCCTCAAAAAATTAAAAATAGAGTTACCATATAACCTGGTAATTCTACTACTAGATATTTGCCCAAACAAAATGAAAAAACTAATTTGAAAAGATATATTCACCCCTATGTTTATTGCAGCCCTATTTACAACAGCCAAAATATTGAAGCAACCCAAATGGCCATCCATAAATGAATGGATAAAGATATGGTATACACACACAATGGAACACTACTCAGACATAAAAAAGAATGAGATCTTGGCATTTGCAACAGCATGGATATGCCAAGAGGGCATAAAGATAAGTGAAGTAAGTCAGACAAAGACAAATACCATATTATTTCACTAATATGTGGAATTTAAGAAACAAAACCAAAGAAACAGAAGAAAAAGACAAAACAAACAGACTCTAATACAGAGAACAAGCTGGTGGTTGTAAGAGGGGAGATGGTTGGTGAGATAAAACAAATAAAGGGGCTTGAGAGTACATTTTTCGTGATGAGCACTAAGTAACGTATAAAATTACTGAACCACCTATTATATACCTTTGAGTAACATAACACTGTATATTAATTATACTTCACATAAACATATAAGAAAATAAAAAAGAATTATCAGCTATAAAAGGGAACTGGAGTAATGAGCAGTGCCTAATAAAAGTTGGGGAACTCTAAAAAATAGAGGAGTAGCAGAAGTAAGGAGCAGCCACCACCCTCAGGGCTGGACTGAGAAGCTCATGGGAAATCATGCTGGAGGAGGTCCTCAAGAGGACCATGTTTAGTAGTTGACCCTCGGGCTAAGACCCTGCACAGTCTGCCTAATGTGCCCACAGCATTACGCCTTCAACAATGACTGTCCAGGGCCTGCTTCTGACAGACCTTAACATCATCTCAGCTAGCATGAAAAAGTATTTAAAAGACTCAGATCCATTCTCACAATCAGACAACGAAGTGTGAATTTGGAGATGAGAAGTAATAAACTTCTAACTAACACAAGACATGACCATCTTTAGTAATTATAGAAAGTCTTTGTTGTTGTCTCTTCTGCAAATTGTACTTAGTTTCAATGTTTATGAAATTATAAATCAGTTAAAAAAATTGATGGGATGCTCATTGTAAGAAGGGGTGTGAGAGAATATATATATTTCTACATTTTCTTTTAGCATTTAACATTTCAGACTAATGTTAAGTCTGAGTTCAATGTGACTTTTTTTCCCCCTTAACTTACCCATTTCTGCCTCTTGGATGCTTGTAGAATATTTTTGTACCCTTGAAGTTAAATAATTCTGGTGTTATTTCTTCTTGTATAAGAATATCTTGAAGAAGTAAACCTCTTACACCTCAAATTTCAAGTCTTCCTTTACTTCAAGGAAATTTTTTGCTATTTTGACTGTTATTTCTGTTCCATTTATTTTTTATACTTTTCCAAAAATGTGATTTATCTCTTTATCACATCCCATTTGTCTTCCATATGTATATATTATCTCTGGGCATCCTCATCTTTGGTTTTCTAATGCTCTCTGATTTGCTCAAACCATACTTGTGACATTTTTTTTTTTCACTGCCTCTTTCTTCCTTCTGCTTCTCCTTTAAAATCTACAATGACATTATTTGTTTTCTTAAACTCTTTCCTTAACTCTCTTAGTTCCCCTGTTGTGTCTATTTCTTATATAATCTCACTTCTCTTCAAATTTACTTCCTATTTAACTTCTTTATGTGCATAAAACAGTTCTGCCTAAAATTATCCTTAATTTCCTAGGGAATCATACTCAAAAGGAAATCTTTCATCTACTTTTGGCAATCTCTTTCCCTGCTCTCATCCCTATTTAACCTTGAATGGATACAGGTCTTCTAATGCTTCCTCTCATCCTCAGAAGATGTAGATAACCTTTGTAATACACCCTTAGGTATTTGTAGCACTTCTGAGTTTAGGTTTATCTTATCAGTTCAACCTAAGGACATGGAGGAGGGGCTGTGAATGTGGTCTCCACCCATCTCTGCAAACTTTTTCATGGCTTGGAACTGATGTATTTTTGGCCAGCTTTGCTTACCTTGGTTCTCACTCTTTGGCCTTCTCTACTCTAGTCATACAAAAAGGCCATTTAAGATATTCTTTCTGTAATTTCTATTTATTGAGGCTGGGGAGGGTTGATGGTCTATTATGGAGAGCTTCCAGTCAGAAAATTTGCCTTGTGATTTTAGACTATTTGACAATTGGGGAAAATGAGAATTTGTTTACAAAAAGACTTCTCAGCCTCTGGGTTTTCTCTTTTGTGAGAACGTCTATACTCCCTTCCACCCCAGATGATCCCATCCTCCTCAGCTGTCATGGATCCTAAAGGCCAAAATGACTCCAATTAGAGTGGGCCAGTCCTGACAACCTGTCACATTTCTCACCAGCAGTCCTGACAACCTGCAGATTACAGGGTTTATCCAATACAGCAGAGGGATAAAACTCTGGTTCTGAAAAAGTGTGTTGGAGAAGTTGTTCACTATAGTCATCTTTCTACTAAGTGTTAAGAATAACACATCAAGGTGAATCTCAAGGTGGATGCAAGAAAGCAACCCTTGCAGGCATTCCTGTTGTTTCTCTTTTTCCTATAAGGACACCAGTCATATCAGATTAGGACCCTACCCTTATGACTGCATTTAACCTTAGTTATCTCTATAAAGGGACATCACCAAACAGTCATATCAGGGGTCAGGGCTTTAATATATGAATTTGGGGGACTCATAATTCAGTCCATAACACTTCTCCATATACCATTCTCTTTAAGCTCTTGAGACAATTTCTGGGAATTAGACTGGAAAACTTCTTTTACATTACCATCTTTAAAAGTTTATTTTTCTGAGATTATAAAAACAATGTATGTTCACTATAGAAATGAAGAAAAAATGCTGAACATACTTAAGGAAAAAAGTCATCAAAACCCCACCTATCAGATTAGTGCCTAATTAATATATATTTCTAAAATATTTATTTATTTATTTATTTTGATAGAGAGAGAGCACATGAGTGAGTGGGGGCAGGAGCAGAGAGAGAGAGGAGAGAGAGAATCCCAAGCAGGATCCATGCTCAGCATGGAGCTCGACAAGGCACTTAATCTCATGAACCATGAAATCATGACCTGAGATGAAACCAAGAGATGGACGTTTAGCCACTGAGTCACCCAGGTGCCCCATGCCTCATTAATATTTTAATGTACATCGATGTTTAAGGTTTCTTCAGAGACATTATTTTACATAAACGAGTTCATACTCTATGTGTAATTTTAGGTCCACTTTTTTACAATTTGGAAGCCTCATGATGAATGACAAAGCCTAAAAATTGAAGATGGTGTGGTCTCTGAATCACTACTTGGAGAGGTATCCATCAGTTAGAACATGATATAAGCAAAATTTAAACTCAGAATGTGTTTGGTGTTTCAGTTATTATTATTTGAGGCTAATGGTGTCCTACTGTACACAAAAAAAGCACTGGAGAGTTTTAAACAGAAGCATCCATAAACTGATATAGGGATTAAAGCCATCAGCCTGATTTCCTTGTGAAGAATAGATTTTAGAGGGGGAGGGGACAAGTAGAGGCCAGTACAGAAGTGACTGACACAGTCCAGGTGCCGCATGTCGGTGACTTTGACCAGGATGGTTTCAGTGGGTGTAGTGAGAAGTGAAAACATTCTGCATACAATTTGATGGTAAATCTAACAAGTCTTACTAACAGACTGGATGAGGAAACATGCACAGTTTCAAAAGTGTGGTTTAAGCCAACGGAAGAAGAGTTGTTACTTATTACAACAAACAAAAAGAGGAATTTGACTTTAAACATGATATGAAATGTCTGTAGTCACCTAAGTGGAGATGGGTCCAGCAGTTGGATATACAAATCTGGAGTTGAAGGCTCAAAGTAAGGAGAATTATCTATGAATAGAAAGAAGTGCTGACAAGACTAGAATAGCTACAGGCCAAACATGAAAATAATTTCCATATATAGACTCTTCAATCATGTCTGTATGCATAAACAATACTCATTTTAATTCGAAAACCATTTTTGTTATTTTGATTTTCTTTGCATGACAAAATTTTTTGTAGTTCAAATACATAAAACATAAAACATACTTTTCACGTCACTATGCATAATCTCATTATAGAAGTAATTGAAATGGCCTAGCCTATTCCAATTTTAAGATACAATATACAGAAAACATCTATTTTAAGAAACTGCCAAACTGTTTTCCAAAGTGTATGTACTAATTTAGCATCCCAACCAGTATGAGGGTTCCAGTTACTCTGCAGGCTTTCTAGCCCTTGGTATATGTAGGCTTATTTTTATTCTTCATAATCTAAATGGTGGCATGTTCTTCATCAGATCTAAATGGTGGCATAGTTTGTGGAGAATATTACTGTCATAACACAAAGAACATTATTTTTATTCTTATATATTTCAAAGACAATTGTTTTAAAGAATATAGCTATTTGTTGCCAAAATTTTAATATTGTCTTTAAGAGTCTTTAAATCCTTTGTATTAATACTTTTTATTATAAAATGGCACCATATGAAACTTAAATCAATCTCTCTATTTTCTTAGATCAGATTTTATTACTTTTGGCCAAAGTCCTTTCCACGACTTAGAAGGCAAAGATCAGGTAGAACATGATCTTTAAAGAAATTTATGGCATACACTTGAGTTCAGAGCATAGAAAACAAATAGTATTTCAGAAGTTATTTCTTAAAAATCCCATCAAGCTAATACATCTCATTGTTATTTTAACAGTAGTCAGTGCCAAAAGAGCAACTCAAAGTGCTGTACACATATCAGTGTCAGAATGGATGTAACTCGTTCTTTACAGGATTGATTTTGAGTCAGTGTTGGAATTAACCCAAATGCACAGTGCAGAATACAAGAATGTGGAAGATCTCAAGAGTATTTCTTGAAATAGCTCATGAGGTTCTCTGCGAAGAGAAGAATTTCTTTTGGAAAGTACAAAATAATGCATATGCCACTTAGAGATTAATCTTGTATGTAATAAAATATTTTAAAGGTTCTGACAAGTCCAGCAGCAAATAAATTTATTTTAATTTGCTTGACTTGCAGTTTCTCAATTATCATTTACTGCAGAATTCCTGTTATTCTCACACTTGCGAATATCTTATAGAACGTATATCACATGGTACATGGTTTGGGGATTGCTATCTAAATTAGGGTCTCTGTATGACTTTCTCTTTTAGGGAAAGAAGGGACACCTATCTTTGATAATGGTGATTACTGCACATAACCTGAGAGAAAAGTCACTATGAAAGACTTGTATGTTCTTGAAAATAAATAAAAAGGCAAGATTAGTTCATATTCTCCACTATCGACAAAAGTGTGTTTCTAATAACACCAGCAGATCAGACAAAGTCCTTTACTTAAATATCCATCATAGGCACTGCTGCCTGCTGATGAAAGGGCCAGTGAACCTTCTTTTATGAAGCAGAGTTGAAGCAATTCATCGTGGACATAAATCCAGGTCTTATCATTCTCTAGGACGTGTGGTTAGGAATTTCTCCCTAGTTTCAGTACCAAGAATAATGTGTTTCTCCTGAACAGCACTGGTGCTATTTAATTTTATGGATGCCATGAATCACCTAACTAATCATGTTTCCCACTTCAGATGGTTTAATATGCAGCTTAGTGCCAAATTTATGGCATAAATCTAGCAAGTGTATAGGACTCAAGTGGCAGCATACGAAACTCACCACTGGATCCATCTTGATTCCTGTCTGTATTTTCTTTGTTTAATTTTTATCACCTATTTTACTCTGTTCGCTTAAGCTTTATTGAGTGTACTGGTGTAAGATGTTTTAATTTCTTCTTGTCATGAGGTAAAGAAAAGTTAATAGATTATTTAAAAGTTAATAGATTATTTAATGAGTAAAAAGAGCAATTATCTAGTTAGATAATGCCTCATTTTGACAGGCGTATCTCAGGAGGCACCTGTAAATTTTTATTATCCTCACAAAAGCACATAGTGTAATTAAGAAGAGCTAGTATCCACTGGGACCGGGCTACTGGTGATGCCAACGGAAAAAACTAAAGATATTTAGGAGCCAATTCAAGATCCAAATCCAAATTAGATACATTTTCATTGTATTTAATTTTTATCTCAATCTTTACCTCCCCAAATAAACAGATATCAATACTTTTGAATCACAGTTGACTTTTACTTCAGACTTTTTCTTAGTGGAAGGGGATTAAACGTATTCTGTGTTTTATATAAGGACATTGCTGTTGTGTATCTTAAATATCTAATGGGGATATCTGAATCCTCAGTTTGAGGTATAGCAAATAAAGGTCTATTATGGCATTAGAAAAAACAGTTGATTACACATGCTTCCATATAGTCTCCCATGCCCTCCTTCTCCAGGAAGCTCAAGATTCTTCCTCTGGGGAGGAGATTCTTGTTAGAAAAGGACAGTCCCAACTTGCTGATGTAACTCAAATGTATAACTTTGCCCTTAAAGCTAGATGACTCCACCACACTACCAGAATTTGTTTGAACTATAATGAGTCACTGTGATGTTGCTTTAACTAGTAAAGAATCCTTGTGTCCCAGTTGAAATCAGAATTATTCAAAAGATACCTGTTCAATTTTACTGCCGCTACTGGAACATTAACTGATCTCTTCAGAGGAATGAATTGTTTGCCTCATGATCTGATTGCTGCTTTTTTTCATTCATGGGGGAAAAAACAACAAACCTCCTAAGTGATAGAGATTTTTCAAAATAAAGGACAAGACACCTCACACAAATATATCCAAAGCCACATACTTTCTATACCTTCTCCACTCCCTCAGAACTACACTGAAATTTAAAAATTTCTACTCCTCGGGGCACCTGGGTGGCTCTGTGAGTCGAGCATCTGACTTCAGTTCAGGTCATGATCTCGATGTTTGTAAGTTGGAGCCTGCGTTGGGCTCTGAGCTGACAACTAGTTGAGAGCCTGGAGCCTGCTTCTGATTCTGTGTTTCCCTCTCTCTCTGCCTGTCCCCTGCTCTCACTCTGTCTCTCTTTCTCTCTCTGTCTCTCTCTCTCAAAAATAAACACTTAAAATAAATAAAATAAAATTTCTATTCTTCAAAAGCCACTGTTAAGAAAAGGAAAAGATGACCACAGACCGAGAACATTTTTTTTTTTTTACAAATCTTATATTTAACAAAAGACTTGGATCCAGGATCAATAATTAACTGAAAACTCAAAAGCAACCTACTTTAAAAAGAGATTTGAACAGACACTTCACAAAAGATGATTCAGATGGCAAATCAGCACCTAAATAATCAATGCCATTAGTCACTAGGGAAATGCAAATTAAAACCACTACACATCTATTAGAATGGACAACCTTAAAAAAAAACTGGTGATATTTAGTATGAGGATGTGGAAGGAATAAGACCCTCATTAACTACTGATGGGAATGGAAAATGATACAAATCATGACGGAAAGCTGTCAGACAGTTCTTTAAACATTTAAAAATCCACTTACCCTATGGTCTATGCCTTTAACTCCTAGAAATGTACCTGCAGAGGAAGGAAACTACCTACCCTTGCAAATACTTGCACATACATGTTCTCAGCACATGTGTTTGTATTTAAAACAGATACACTAATCCAGAGGTTCATTATATAACATGGTAAATGTCACAAATGCCACATTGGGTTTCCAGGGAATATTCAGTAGTTTCTGTCAAATTTCACTCCACAGCCTATAGCTGGGAGTTTGCCTTGATGCTTCTACTTCTTTCTTCGCACATTCAGTTTAACATCAATTCCTGTAGGTTCTACTAGTAAACCACTGTGGTATCACAACCTACTTGTGAGGTGTGAAATCAGACAGTGGGTCACAAATAGAATTTTTGAAAGATGATTTCAAAGATAATTAAAATATTTCCAAATGTCAACATTTCTTACCAGTTATATAATTAAGTATAATTTCATGAAATTTTGTTACAGTTACAAAAATACCACTCAATGACACACATTTAGTACCAGCTGAAATTTTATTTTTGTTTAAATTTAAATTGCAGTTTAAAAAAAATTTGAAAACCATACCTCCAAATCTGACTCCTTTCCTTTGCTACTGTTATCATCCATCAAGCCTCCTTTATGACTCTCCCGCACCACGATAATTACCTTCTATGCCCTGGATGCTTTGTCTCCAACACACTTTGAATACACCACCTCCACAACAATTAGAAGAATCTTTTTAGTATGTTAATGATATCAATCATTTTTCACTTTGAAATTTTACATTCCCTTTCTTTGCTTTTGGAACAAAGTCAGAACAAATTCCCACATGCATCTTACCTGGATTTGAGTATACAACATGAACTAGCTTGAGGTTATCTCAGCAACAACCTTGCTGCATGCCTCCACCTCTTTCATTGTATTCCTTGTGGTTTTTCTATTAGTATATCAAATGCACCTCAGCACTTTTAAGCTTATTTTTGCTTCTTCCTGAAATACTTTCCATGGCCTCTTAGTATCCTTGGATCCCTCTCACTCTTCATGGATATTCTAATATTCCCTCCTTAGACTTGTCTTCTTTGAATACAAACTGACTCTTGGATATTTCACTTGAATACTGTATACATATTTAGAATGAGACATGTCAATAATGAGCTCATTGTTGTTTATACTGCCCCATTACTCTTATCACCATCATTAAAGCTGTGAATCTTTCCTATGTCCTTACCTCTGTGAAACTTGCTACTTTTTAGAGTATAGATGTTTCTATAGAGTTTAGATATATCATGACCCCTCCCACTCTCCCATCACTTCAATCTTCAAGTCTTGTCGATTCTTCTCCTGACACTGGCCAGGTAGATGTCTATTTTCAACTAAAGGGTTTAGCATATCAGCTTTTCATTCATGACAGATTGAGAGAGAGAGAGAGAGAGAGAGAGAGAGAGAGAGAGAGAGAGAGAATGTTTGAAATACACCATTTCATGGGATTATCTAACCTCACAGATTTTATTATCATACTATGACATAATTTTTGGCATCCATTCTTATCTCTAGGACTATGCAATGTCCTACTTTGTGCATTCATAGCAGGGAGTGGATTAGGAACCTAGATGAATCATGCATTAGGGTAAAGGCCTCTCAGCCCAACAGCAAAGGGAGCATAGCTGGTAAATTTTGGTTCCAAATTAGTTCCAAATGCAGCAGAATCTCCTAAAGGTACACAGCAGTACTGGACTTTTTATTTTTTTAATTAATTAATACATTAATAACCCTAAAGACTTACTAAAAACTACTAGAACTGATAAATGAATTCAGTAAATTTGCAGGATAAAAAATTAATACATAGAAATCAGATGCATTTGTATATACTAATAATGAAGTAGCAGAAAGAGAAATTAAGAAAGTCTTCCTATTTATAACACAACAAAAACAATAAAATACCTAGGAATAAATTTAACTAAGGAGTTATACCCCAAATACTATAAAACACTGAAGAAAGAAACTGAAGATAACACAAATAAATACAAAGATATTCCATGCTCATGGGTTGGAAAAACAAATATTGTTAAAGAGTTTAGATTACCCAAAGCAATCTACAGATTTAATGCAGTCTCTGCCAAAATACCAACAGCATTTTTCACAGAACTGGAAAAACTAATCCTAAAATTTGTATGGAACTACAAAGTCTCCAAATAGTCAAAGCAATCTTGAGAAAAAAGAACAAAGCTGGAGGCGTCTCAAGCCCAGATTCCAAGATATACTACAAAGCTGTAGTAATCAAAACAGTATGGTACTGGCACATAAATAGACACATAGATCAATGAAACAGAATAGAGTCCAGAAATAAACCTACAATTACATTGTTAATCTATGACAAAAGAGGCAAGACTATACAATGGGTAAAAGACAGTCTCTTCAACACATGGTGTTGGGAAATTTGGATAACTACCTGACGAAGAATGAAACTGAACCACTTTCTTACACCATAATCAAAGACACACTCAAAAGTGATTAAAGACCTAAATATGACACTTGAAATCATAAAATTCCTAAAAGAAAACATAGGCACTACTTTCTTTGACATCAGCTGTGGAAACATTTTTCTAGATATCCCTCCTCAGGCAAGGGAAACAAAAGCAAAACTAAACTGCTTTTGCACAGGAAAGAAAATCATCAACGAAATAAGGCATCCTACTGAATGGAAGAAGATAATTGCAAATGATATATACAAAAAGTGGTTAATATCCAAAATGTGTAAAAAACATAAACAACTCCATACCCCCCCCAATATAATAATCTATTTAAAATGGGCAGAGGACCTAAATAGACATTTTTCCAAAGAAGACATACAAATGGCCAGCAGACACATGAAAAGATGTTCAACATTACTCATCATCAGGGAAATGCAAATCAAAACCACAATGAGATTTCACCTCACACTGGTCAGAATAGCTAGAATATAAAAGACAATAAATAACAAGTGTTGGCAAGGATATGGAGAAAAGGGAACCCACCGCTGTTGGGAATGCAACCCAATGCTGAATGGTATAGTGACTATGGAAACAGTATGGAGTTCCTCCAAAAAATTCATTAAAAATTAAAAATTACTATATGATTAAGTCTTTCCACTACTGGGTATTAACCTAAAGAAAGGAAAGCACTAATTTGAAAAGATACATGCACTTCTATGTTTATTGCAGCATTATTTACAATATCCAACATATGGAAGCAACCCAAGGGTCCATCAACAGAAGAAAGGATAAGGATGATGTGGCGTATATACACAATGGAATGTTACTCAGCCATTAAAAAAGTATGAGATCTTGCAATGTGCAGCAACATGGTTGGACCTATAGGGTATAAAGCTATGTGAAATAAGTCAGACAGGGGTGCCTGCTGGCCCAGTCAGTTGAGAGTCTGACTTTGGCCTAGGTCATGATCTCACAGTTCATGGTTCAAGCCCCACATCAGGCTTTCTGCTGTCAGCACAAAGCCTGCTTAGGATCCTCCGTCCCCCTCTCTCTCTGCCCCTCCTCTGCTCACACGTGCTCGCTCTCTCACTCTCTTTCTCTCTCTCTCAAAAATAAAGAAACATTAAAAAAAAGTCAGGCAGAGAAAGACAAATACCAAATGATTTCACTCATATGGAAAATTCAAAAAACAAAAATGAACAAATAAAAAAAGAGACAAAGCTAGTGGTTGCTAGAGGGGAGGTGGGGGGCAGGATGGGTGAAATACATAAAGGTGATTAGTACACTTACCTTGATTAGCTCTGAGTATTGTAAAGAATTGTTAAATCATTTTACACCTGAAAGTAATATGGCACTCTATATAATTACACATCAACAAAGAATGATAAAATTCATTAATACATGATTTGTACTAGTCTTTTTCTGTCCTCAATCTGCCTTTTTTGATATTCTTTTAAGATAAGAAATATTTGACATCTTTGCTTAAACTATCAGTCTATTTAAGTATCATTTTCTTAAACTTATTTGTAATATTCCTTGGAAAAAATTTTTGAATTTTCTTAGATGTCCTGCTTCTCAGAAAGCATATTGTCAATTTGGGTACTTAACACTTTACCTCTAAAACACTGAATCTTTCTGAAAGTCTTCAAATAGATAGGTGGTGTCTTTCTTATAAATAAACATATCTTGAGGTAAAAGAATAAACATTGTGCCTCACCTACATCGACAGTAAGGCTATCCACCTCTGTTAATATTTTAAATGACAATCTGAGTCATGATACAATATTTGTGCCTGCTGCATATACATATTGTTTGGTATTCCTTTTGAAGTTTGTTTATTTATTTCAAGTGAGAAAGAGACAGAGCAGGCGCATAAGTGGCAGACGGGCAGAGAGAGAGGGAGAGAGAGAATCCTAAGCAGGTTCTGGCTGTCAGTACAGAGCCTGACTCGGGATCTCATTAATTGTGAGATCATGTCCTGAGCAGAAACTAAGAGTCAGAAACTAAACAGAGTGAACTACCCAGGTGCCCGTCATTTGGTATTCCTATGCTAAATGATATTAAAGAGTGAAAAAACAGTGAAATCTCTTACAGATGGAGAACCTCATATTCATCCTACAGAAAGTAATATTGAGTCCAAGGCTGAGTTCACTAAGCTCATTGCCAACTGATTTTTAATAGTTTTCCTTTATTCATTAAGGAAATTTTCTCAGTCATGCATTTTATAAATAAATTTTTACTATTTGTATTTAAGCCCTTATTTTTGTTAAATGTTAAATATTTAATGATAGTTATTTTTGTTATTAGTTTTTAAATTACGCATTATAGAAAATATTACTGAGTATTCATTTATATTTATAATATAAGGTTTCTTCTTTAAAAATCATATTAATTTTTAAGTGACATTAATGACATTTAATAAATAATTGGTCTAACAAAAAATTTTCAAAAATGATACTCACATGACTAAAGTTTGACTAACACTGTATTATTTTATTTAATCTTCATCTTATGAGACATATATTATCCCACTTTACAAATGAGAGAATTGGTTATCAGAAAAAAATACCTAAATTATTCAAGGTCATATTTATAATTTGAAAAGTAACCAAAGTCAAAGATAATTATGCTGAAGGTAAACACAACTTGGGTTTTTTTGACTATCACTCTGCATTAAAGATGACAAAGATAAAGGATCTAACTCTGAGAAGACTGCACTTGTGTTAATGACAATCATGCGAGCCCATCCTTGGGCTATGATATGTTCTGTGCCTTAGCAAAAATGTCAAAAAGGGCAACAAGGAGGAGGAAGAATGTAGTTTACTGAACAGCTGAGGAGGGTGTGAACAATGAAATAGTGAAATATGATTGAAACAGTAGGAATATTTTAAAATGTAAGTCAATCATATGTAAGTTGCAAAGTAAAAAAAAAAAAAATCAAAAATTTCCTACATACTAACTTCAGAATGCTTTACATTAAATACCTTTTACTTTTGGAGTGCCTGGGTGGCTCAGTCAGTTTAGCATCTGACCTCAGCTCAGTTCATTATCTCGCGGTTCGTGAGTTCCAGCCCGACATCAGGCTCTGTGCTGACAGCTCGAGACTGGAGCCTATTTCAGATTCTGGGTCTCCTCTCTCTGCTCCTCCCCCTCTCAGAGTCTGTCTGTCTGTCTGTCTGTCTCTCTCTCTCTTTCAAAAATAAATAAACATTAAAAAAGTTAAATACCTTTTACATTCTATTTGGTGGTAATTATTGAAATATCTGTAAGACTTAATGATCCATTAGACTTGAGTGGCATCAGCAACTTAACCTACTTTAAAAGCGGACTTTTTCTTTCTTCTCTAGGTTATTCCTGATCCACACACACTTCAAACCAGAAAATACCCACATGCTTTTGGTTTGACTTTCTAAATACTGGACCTGAACTAAACACAACTCATACAGTATAAGTCAGAAAGAAGCTAGACAGAACAATGTGAAATCAGCAGCCACTTATTGGGTTTGAAATGCTTTTCAGAACTGAGCCAGTGCAATTTATTTCTATCATCTAACATTATCTTGGAATATTAAAACAAGCTAACAAAAAAGAGAACATCCTTGAAAGACTGACTAATATTGTTTTTCCAACCATTTGCAGACTATATCAAAACTGGCAGTGGTCTATTTTTAGGGATTTATGTGACATTTATTATTAGTCTGGTTACTGAGTACAACACAGACTCTTGGTACAGAGAATGCCAAATCAAAAGCTGCATTTTGGCCAGCATCCATAGGTTAGGTGTGGTTTTTCTCTTGGTTTTTGTGTTTTACTTTTTTAAAAAATGGCATGGACATATTTAACAGAAAATGGAATATGTCTGGATTAGGACATCATGACTGAACTCAGTTGCTTGGTAAAGCTTCTAAGTCAATGATAAATGAAGGCTTAATTTAATCTCATTCCTTAACATGCTACATGATAAAATTTAGGCAATCAGATTCATAGACATTGTAAGAATGTTAAATATAATAGCTACTATCACTTGTACCTCAATTTCCTGGAAGTTTCTTTATGGGAAAATCAGGTACTCAGTGCCAATAGCTTTCCACCCATAAAACTGTAGTGGAGTCTAGGAAAGTAGCTACTAGGAATTATCCTATTAATCACTGGTGGAACTGACATCGTCATTCTCATGCTAAACGATCATTTAAGGATCAGACACAAAGTCTTTTCCTTGAAAGTAAATAAAACTAGATAATTTAAAAAGCAAAACCCACAATACTGAACTATCACACAGAGTTGGCAGTCTGTTTCTAGTGCCAGACTAGGACATAACATGGATCCGCAGGTTTCGTGCTTGGCCACGTGATCATTTCGAACAATATACTAGTTCCAGTGTTAACTCTAAAAAAGTTGCTTAACCTTTCTGATGCTTTGCTTCCTCTATTTCTCACTAACATAATTTTAACTTCCAATGAATTTCTTCAATCACTATTTATTGAGATTCTTCCATCTGTCCAGCACTGGTCAAGCAGGGGAGGCAAGATAACTGCAATTTGTCTTGCTATCATAATTCGTACGTATGGATGTGGTAAAGATTAAATAAAATGATACATGAGGCTAAGAATTGGCACTCAAAAAACATTGTTTTACTCCCTTCTAATTCTTCTCTAATTCTAATTCTTCTACAGACTTACCACCAGACTAGAGTCTTGTTTTACACTAGAATTACCTAGAACGGTAGGTGAGGAAAAGTTAAGTTGTATCAGATGAAATTATTTAAAGAACAAAACACAGTATTCTTTGGGACTACCACAATATCATGGCATCTATACACTTACTCAGTACTTACTGAGCACCTACCATATGCTAGATACTGTATTATGCATTAAAATATAGAGAATAAACAAAGCCTATAAATTCAAGGAGATCAAACTTTCATGTTTCATTATGAGGGATGAGCAACACATAGGAATTAAACCACAAGTAAAATATTTATTTACTTATTTACTTTAATTTAATAATCATATAACTTTGTAATTATATTTCTATACCATATAAATATATTTTAAATGTAAAGAATTTACATGACTACATATCAAGCACACATTAATGTATAACATAGACATTATTTATATAATTATTTATTTAATCAGTGCTTTTATTTGAAGAAAACACTACAGATGACATGATATTGAAAAGCATTATTCTGGGGTGCCTGGGTGGCTCAGTTGGTTAAGCGTCCAACTCTTGATTTCAGCTCAAGTCATGATCTCACCGTTTGTGGAATCAAGCCCCATGTCTGCTCTGCAGAGATAATGCGGAGCCTGCTTGGGGTTCTCGCTCTCCTTTCTCTCTCTGCCCCTCCCTCTCTCTCTTTCCTTCTCTCAAAATAAAGAAAATAAACATTAAAAAAAAGAAAAGCATTATTCTTCCTCCTTAGTTCAGTCCAATTTTCCTAGAAACAGAATTCTACTCTGTATAATTTTAAATCTGTTAGAGGCTACTTTCATGACTATTCTACTCTAATATTGATTTATCAGTTTCAACAGTTAATTATTGATCAACTCCCCTGAAAGCTGAAGATTTAGTTTATTCATGCCATCAAATTCCTTCAGTCTTCTCCTTTAAATGCCACCATTTGTAGGCTTATACTGCATTGCAACTGTAACTTTAAGTAATTTATTTAAATCTGTGTTCCTTGTTCAATGGTATCTCTTGCCTCTTAATTTTTAGCAGCCTTGTTCTTGCCTCCACCTTTCCTGCCAATGGACTTCTGTCGACACATCCCATCTTTGGTGAGCTCTCCTCTCACACAATGTTAAAACATGAATCGAGTTTGTAATCCCAACCAAGTACCACATGATTTGTCTATTCTAAAGGTTGGAAATAAATAAACAAGATCTGAATTGTACAACTATATAAATATTATTCACTCCTGGCTAAAAAATATATAAGAATTATATTTCCTTTGCATATGTTCCAATGTCAGAAACTTTGGACTCCGAAAGAAAAATGTTACTGGCATACAGTATCATACACATATCAAACAGTTGCGACACTCTCTCAACTGTTTAAAATCTTTCCACGTTTTAGTTTGCTTCATATTAGAACATAATTTACTCCTTTCCTTTTTTTTTCCTCCCAGGTGTTTTTAATTGTTCTTTTTATTTGTTTGTTTCTTATACAAAAAACAAAGTCTATATAGGACCTCAATTTTTTTTTCTATCTTTAGTTATGAAATCATTTTCAACATTTTTCAAAATGTGGTCTGCAAAACCTCGTGATTCTTAAAGACCTTTTCAGGGGCTGAAAAGTCAGAACTATATCACAGTAGCTCTGAGGCATGATTTGTCTTTTTCACTGTGTGCAAAACAATGGTGGGTAAAACTGCTGGCAAAAATTGTACTAGGTGGGAACGTGCCCACTCGGGACTTCGGTGGAGCAGCCAGTTTCCTCCTTGTGGTGACTCGCCTGTGGATAAAAAAGTATTCCCTTTGCCTTGTCTTCACGTAAGAAATATCTTTCTTGAGAGGGAGCCAAGATAGCAGAACAGCATGGAAGTTTTTTGTGTGTCTCCCATCCA
This sequence comes from Felis catus, assembly GCF_018350175.1. Lineage (NCBI taxonomy): Eukaryota > Metazoa > Chordata > Mammalia > Carnivora > Felidae > Felis > Felis catus. The sequence goes on from NC_058369.1 coordinate 108,508,661, forward strand.
TGAAATACAGCCAGGCCAACACTAAACCATCCTGCACACCTAGAAAACTGTTCTGAGGATTAACACAACAATTTGCACAACCTGAACCACAGAATTCAGAAAGAGAAAAAAATCATTTTTAGTTTCAATTTTTATTAAAGATATTTTTAATTTTTTTACTATATTTTTTACTTTTGTGTAATTTTTTTTCAAATTCTATTTTACTTCCGTCATTTTATTTTAGTCTACTTTAGTGTATTCCCTTTTTCAAATTTTGATTATTTCCTTTTTTTTCTTTTTTCTCTTTTTTGTTTCTTTTTCTTGAATACAGAAAGAGAAAAAATTCATTTTATTTTTAATTTTTATAAAACATATTTTTTCTTTAATTTTTTCTACTATATACTTTACTTTTGTGTAAATTTTTTCAAATTCTATTTTACTTCCATCATTTCATTTTAGTCTGCTTTAGTGTATTCATTTTTTCAAATTTTCAAACAATTTCCTTTTTTTCTTTTTTTCCCCTTTTTTCTCTAATCTATCAAGCCACTTTCAGCACCCAGACCAAAACACACCTAGGATCTAGCATCATTTACTTGATTGTGTGTGTGTGTGTGTGTGTGTGTGTGTGTGTGTGTGTAGTTTTTGATTTTAATTTTTTATATTTTAATTTTTTAATTTTAATTTTTTTCTACCTCATTAATTCCTTTGCTCCCTTAAAAATGATGAAATGAAGGAATTCACCCCAAAAGAAAGAGCAGGAATAAACAACAGCCAGGGATTTAACCAACACAGATACAAGGAAGATATCTGAATCAGAATTTAGAATCACGATAATAAGAATACTAGCTGGAGTTGAAAATAGATTAGAATCCCTTTCTGTGGAGATAAAAGAAGTAAAAAATAGCCAGAACAAAATTAAAAATGTTGTAACTGAGCTGCAATCACGAACGGACGCTGCGGCAGCAAAGATGGATGAGTCAGAACAGAGAATCGACGATATAAAGGAAAAATTTATGGAGAATAATGAAGCAGAAAAAAAGAGGGAAATTAAGGAAAAAGAGCACGATTTAAGAATTAGAGAAATCAGTGATTCATTAAAAAGAAACAACATCAGAATGATAGGGGGTCCCAGAAGAGGAAGAGAGAGAAATAGGGGCAGAAGGGTGATGTGACCAAATCATAGAGGAAAACTTTCCTAACCTGGGGAAACACACAGACATCAAAATCCAGGAAGCACAGAGAACTCCCATTAGATTCACAAAAACTGACCATCAACAAGGCATATCATAGTCAAATTCACAAAATACTCAGGCAAGGAGAGAATCATGAAAGCAGCAAGGGAAAAAAAGTCCTTAACCTACTAGGGAAGACAGATCAGGTTTGCAGCAGACCTGTCCACAGAAATTTGGCAGACCAGAAAGGAGTGGCAAGATATATTCAATGTGCTGAATCAGAAAAATATTCAGCCAATGATTTTTTATCAAGCAATATTGTCATTCAAAATAAAAGGAGAGATAAAAATCTTCCCAAACAAACAAAATTTAAAGGAGTTTGTGACCACTAAACTAGCCCTGTAAGAAATTTTAAGGGGGATTATCTGAGGGGAGAAAAAATGAAAATAAATACATACACACATACATATATACATACATACATACATATATACATACATACATACATACATACATACATACATACCAAAAGCAACAAAGATTAGAAAGGATCAGAGAACACCACCAGAAACTCCAACTCTACAAGCAACATAATGGCAATAAATTCATATCTTTCAGTACTCACTCTAAACATCAATGGACTCAATGCTCAAATCAAAAGACATAGGGTAACAGAATGGATAAGAAAACAAGATCCATATATATACTGTTTACAAGACACCCACTTTAGACCTAAAGACATCTTCAGAGTAAAAGTAAGGGGATGGAGAACCATCTATCATGCTAATGGTCAATAAAAGAAAGCCAGAGTAACCATGCTTATATCAGACAATCTAGACTTTAAAATAAAGACTGTATCCAGAGATGCAGAAGGGCATTATATCATAATCAAGGGGTCTATCCACCAAGAAGACCCCAAAATTGTAAACATTTATGCGCCAAATGTGAAAGCACCCAAATATATAAATCAATTAATCACAAACATAAAGAAACCCATTGATAGTAATACCATAATAGTGGGGGACTTCAACTCCCCACTCATAGCAATGGACAGATCATCTAATCAAAAAATCAACAAGGGAACAATGGCTTTGAATGACACCCTGGGCCAGATGGACTTAACAGATACATTCAGAACATTTCATCCTAAAACAGCAGAATATACATTTTTCTCCAGTACACATAGAACGTTCTTCAGAACAGACCACATACTGGGACACAAATTATCCCTCAACAAGTACAAAAAGATCGAGATCATATCATGCATATTTTCAGACCACAACGCTATGAAACTTGAAATCAACCACAAGAAAAAATTTAGAAAGATAACAAATACTTGGGGACTAAAGAACATCCTACTAAAGAATGAATGGGCTAATCAAGAAGTTAAAGAGGAAATTAAAAAGTACATGGAAGCCAATGAAAATGATAACACCACAACCCAAAATCTGCGGACTGCAGCAAAGGCAGTCATGAGAGGAAAGAATGTATATAGCAATCCAGACCTTCCTAAAAAAGAAAGAAATATCTCAGATACACAACCTAACCTTATCCCTTAAAGATATGGAAAAAGAACAGAAAATAAAATCCAAAACCAGCAGAAGACAGGGAATAATAAAGACTAGAGAAGAAATTAATGCTATTGAAATTAAAAAAAAAAAAAAACAGAACAGATCAATGAAACCAGAAGCTGGTTCTTTGAAAGAATTAACAAAATTGATAAACCCCTAGCCAGTTTGATCAAAAAGAAAAAGGAAAGGACCCAAATAAATAAATCAAGAATGAAAGAGGAGACATCACAACCAACACAGCAGAAATAAAAACAATAATAAGAGAATATTATGAGCAATTATATGCCAATTACATGGGCAGTCTGGAAGAAATGGACAAAGTCCTAGAAACATATACAGTACCTAAACTGAAACAGGAAGAAATAGAAAATTTTAGCAGACCTATAACCAGTAAGGAAATCAAATTAGTAATCAAAAATCTCCCAAAAACCAAGAGTCAAGGGCCAGATGGCTTTCCAGGGGAATTCTACCAAACGTTTAAGGAAGAATTAACACCTATTCTCTTGAAGCTGTTCCAAAAAATAGAAATGGGAGGAAAACGTCCAAACTCATTCTATGAAGCCAGCATTACCTTGATTCCAAAACCAGACAGAGACCACACTAAAAAGGAGAACTATAGACCAATTTCCTTGATGAACATGGATGCAAAAATCCTCAACAAGATATTAGCCAACTGGATCCAACAATACATTAAAAAATTATTCACCTCAACCAAGTGGGATTTATACCTGGGATGCAGGGCTGGTTCAATATCCACAAAACAAATAATGTGATCTATCACATCAATAAAAGAAAGGACAAGAACCATAAGATCCTCTCAACAGATGCAGAGAAAGCATTTGACAAAATACAGCACCCTTTCTTGATAAAAAACCCTCAAGAAAGTAGGGATAGAAGGATCATACCTCGAGATCATAAAAGCCATTTATGAATGACCCAACGCTAATATCATCCTCAATGGGGAAAAACTGAGAGCTTTCCCCCTAAGGTCAGGAACAAGACAGGGATGTCCACTCTCACCACTGTTATTCAACGTAGTATTGGAAGTCTTAGCTTCTTCAATCACACAACACAAAGAAATAAAAGGCATCCAAATCAGCCAGGAGGAAGTCAAACTTTCACTCTTTGCAGATGACATGATACTCTATATGGAAAACCCTAAAGATTCCACCAAAAAACTGATAGAACTGATTCATGAATTCAGGAAATTTGCAGCATATAAAATCAACACACAGAAATCTGTTGCATTCCTATACACCAACAATGAAGCAACAGAAAGAGAAATCAAGGAATCGATCCAATTTACAATTTCAACAAAAATCATAAAATACTTAGGAATAAATCTAACCAAAGAGGTGAAAAGTCTTTACACTGAAAACTTTAGAAAGCTTATGAAAGAAATTGAAAAAGACACACACAAAAAAATGGAAAAAGATTTCATGCTCCTGGATAGGAAGAACAAATATTGTTAAAATGTCGATAATACCCAAAGCAATCTACATATTCAATGCAGCCCTTAACAAAATAACACCAGCATTCTTCACAGAGCTACAACAAACATTCCTAAAATTTGTATGGAACCAGAAAAGACCCCAAATAGCCAAAGCAATGTTGAAAAAAAAAAAAAAAACAAAGCAGGAGGCATCACAATTCTGAACTTCAAGCTACACTACAGAGCTGTAATCAAGACAGTATGGTACTGGCACAAGAACAGACACTCAGATCAATGAAACAGAATACAGAGCCCAGAAATGGACCCACGAAGGTATGGCCAACTAATCTTTGACAAAGCAGGAAAAAATATCCAATGGAATATGGACAGTCTCTTCAGCAAGTGGTGCTGGGAAAACTGGACAGTGACATGCAGAGGAATGAACCTGGACCACTTTATTACACCATGCACAAAAATAAACTCAAAATGAATGAAAGACCTCAATGTAAGATAGGAAGCCATCAAAATCCTCAAGGAGAAAGCAGGCAAAAACCTCTTTGATCTTGGCCACAGCAACTTCTTACTCAACACGTCTCAGGAGGCAAGGGAAACAAAAGCAAAAATGAACTACTGGGACCTCATCAAAATAAAACTCTTCTACACAGCAAAGGAAACAAACAGCAAAACTAAAAGGCAACCGACAGAATGGGAGAAGATATTGGCAAATGACATATTAGATAAATGGTTAGTATCCAAAATCTAAAAAGAACTTCTCAAACTCAACACCCAAAAAATAAATAGTCCAGTGAAGAAATGGGCAAAAGACATGAATAGACACTTCTCCAAAGAAGACATCCAGATAGCCAACCGACACATGAAAAAACGCTCAACATCACTCATCATCAGGGAAATACAAATCAAAACTACAATGAGATACCACCTCACACTTGTCAGAATGGCTAACATTAACAATTCAGGCAACAACAGGTGTTGGCGAGGATGTGGAGAAAGAGGATCTCTTTTGCATTGTTGGTGGGAATGCAAGCTGGCACAGCCACTCTGGAAAACAGTATGGAGTTTCCTCAAAAAACTAAAAAAGGAACTACCCTACAACCCAGCAATTGCACTACTAGGTATTTATCCAAGGGATACAGGTGTGCTGTTTTGAAGGGACACATGCACCCCAATGTTTATACCAGTGCTATCAACATTAGCCAAAGTATGGAGAGAGCCCAATGTCCATCAGTGGGTGAATGGATAAAGAAGATATAATACACACACACACATACACACACACACACACACACACACACACACACACACACACAATGTAGTATTACTCAGCAATCTAAAAGAATGAAATCTTGACTTTTGAAACTACGTGGAGGGAACTGGAGGGTATTATGCTAAGTGTAATTAGTCAGAGAAAGACAAATACTATATAACTTCACTCATATGAGGACTTTTAGAGACAAAACAGATGAACATAATGGAAGGGAACAAAAATAATAGAAAAACAAGGAGGGGGACGAGACCGAAGAGACTCATAAATACGGAGAACAAACAGAGGGTTACTGAAGGGGGTGTGGAAAGGGGGATGGGCTAAATGGATAAGGGGTACTAAGGAATCTACTCCTGAAATCATTGTTGCACTATATGCTAACTAATTTGGGTGTAAAATAAAATAAATAAAATAAAATAAATTGTACTAGGTAGGAGTCACTGTATTCTTCAGCACCATAAACCGGCAATGCAAAACAAGAAGAAAAAAAAACAGTTACACGGAAAACGTTCTTTATGAAGCAGTTAAAAATGTTAATTTTATTCATCTGAATCTTGGAGTGCATATCTTTATAATATTCCATGTGACAAGATGGGAATGCTCACAATAGTGGATGTCTCACGGAAAATCACTTTTATGATTGATTTGTGAGCCTAACTACCATTTTTTTCCTGGAAATCTTTTGACATGAAAGAATAGTGGTCAAATTATAGTTATTCAAGTTTTAGTACCTAGAAACTTTTTCAAGAAACTGAACTAAGTAATCCAGCTACTTTAACAGTAATTCTAGCTTCCAAATGGAAATTATCATCTTAGAAATTTTTTATAGGCCATCAGCTTGACAATGTAATTCTGTGACAGATATTTTCCAATAACTAACTAATGCATGTCATTACAAAATCATGCATAGACAAGTGACTCATTCAAAGTGCAATGTGGATCAACATAATTTGAAGCATTATCTGAAATGTTCTTTGAATGGAATAATAAAGTAGGAACTATATTCTTTCCTTTTGGCTTTTTTCACTCTGCATTTGTGAGTCATCCAACTTGTTGCATGCACCAAGTTTACCCACTTTTATTGTTGAAAAAATCCATTATGTGGATATTCTACAATTTGTTAATACATTCATCTGTTGATGGACATTGAGTATTTTGCAGTTTTTTACTATAACTAATAAAGCTACTGTGAACATTCCGTGAACATTCACGTACACATCTTCAATTTCTCCTGAGAAAATACCTAGGAGTAGAACGTATGGATCATATGGTAAGTGTGTATTTCACTTTTTAAGCACAGCCAAAACGTTTTCCAAAGTGTACTAAGTTAAAACTCTACCAACAGTTTACAAGAGTATGAGTCCCTATCTTTTGCAATATTTCATACAGTCAGTCTTCTTAACTTTAGCCCTTTAAAATAGGTGTGTAGTGATAGCACATTGTGGTCTTATTTCACATTTTCTTGATGAATATTGTTGCATATGGTTTCATGTGCTTATTTCCCACCTGTGTAATTTCTTTGGTGAGTTGTCTGTTCAAATCTTTAGCCCATCTTGCTACTGAGTTGTTTTATTTTAGTATAGCTGTTCCTGTTTTGTTTTTTATTGAGTTTTGAGAGTTCAGTACATATTTTGACATGAGTACTTTATCAAAATGTGATTTGAATTTATTTTATCCCAGTCTTTGTCTTGTCTTTATATTATTTTAATAGTGTCTCTTGAAAAATAGAAGTCCAGCTTATCAACATTTTTATGTGTTGTGCTTTTGGTATTATATTTAGAAAAATCTTACTTAAAATCTTTGTCTAACCCATGGAGACAAATATTTTCTCCTATGTTCTACAAGTTTTATAGTTTTAGGTTTTACATTAGGTTTATGAAATGTTTTAAGTTATTTCTGTTTATCATACAAGGTATGGATCAAAGTTCATTTTTCTTTTGTATTTGGATAAGCAATTGTTGCAGCATGATATACTGTGAAGACTATACTTGTCTTAAAGCAAAAACAATGCAGTAGAGAAAATACAGTCTTGTCAGTGGTGAAAACATAGTTTTCTTTTTTAAACACCAGTTGTCCATAGACGTGTGAAACTATTTCTGATCCTGTATTCTGTTCCACTAATGTACTTTTCTAATTTTACAACATATTTTCTTGATTATTGTAGACTTATAGTAAGCATTGAAATCAGGTAGTATTAATTCTCAAACTTTGTTCTTCTTATTCAAACGTACTTTACTATGCTAGATTATTTGAATTTCATTATGAATTTTAGAATTTGTATGTCAATTTCTATAAAAAACTAATAAGATTTGAATTGGTATTATAGGGATCCTATCAATTTGGATAGGATTGCCATCATAAAAATCTTCTGCCTTCTGATCTATGAATTTGATACATTGTTCTACTTATTTAGGACTTTTTTTCACTCTGTGTATTAGAGCCTTTTGCATATAGTTGTTGCATAAATTTTGTTATAATTTTTCATGCTATTATAAATGGTATTCCTTTTTTACTTTGTTTCTAAATGCTGTTGCTAGCATATAAAAATAGTTTTGCACCCCATAACCTTACTAAACTCACTGATTAGTTCTAGTAGGCATTTTGTAGACACAGATATTCCATATATGTATGAAAAGATCATCTAAGAATAAAGATAAATTTTGATGTCATGTTTCTGTTTTTATTTAGTTTAAAATATGTATTACTTTTATGATTTATGCTTTGATATATGGTTATTGTTGTGTGTTATTTATTTTCCAAATACTTGAGTGTTTTCTAGAGATCTATTACTGATTTCTAATTTAGTTCCATTGTATTCAAAGGATGCATTTTGTAAGACTTGAAACCTTTTACATTTATTGAGACTTGTTTTATAGCTCCAAAGATCTTCAATCTAAGGTTTCCCTATGCACTAGAAAAAATTTAAAAGAAGTGTATTCTGCTGTTTTTCATTAAATGTTGTATAAATGCTAAACCAAATTAGTTGACAGTATTTAAGTTTTATATCCTTACTGATTGCTACATGTTCATTTTTGAGAGGGCTGGTATTGCAATTTAAGACTATAATTGTGGATTTCTTTACTTTCTTATAATTCGATTAAGTTTTTCCTTCATGTATGTTGGCATTCTATTATTAGGTGATAAATATTTAGAATTTCTATGCCATCTTAATGTAGATAGACTCTTTACCATTAAGAGATCGCTTTCTTCAGAAGCGGCTAGTGATATTTTGGCTCTGAAATCTACTTTGCCTAATATTAATATAACCATTCCAGATTTATTTTGGTTAATGCTAGCATTGGATATCTTTTTTTACCCATTTACTTTTAATTTATTTGCATCTTTATATTTTAAGTGTATTTACGATAGGCATACACTGCTATTTGGCTTTGCTGTTACATTAAAGCTGGCAAATGCTTCCTGATAAGTGTGGTACAGAGAACATTACTGTAATTACTCATATAGATTTAAGTCTGTCATATTGATATATATTTTCTGTATGTTCTGTCTATTCTTTGATGTGTTTTTTTTCTTCTTTTTCTCCCTACTTCTGTAGTTGTGTTTGATATAACTGTGGTTCTAGTGATTATTAGCAGAGGCTGATATTACCATCTTTGGATTTAATGATCCCATGTAATTATTAAGGTTGCCAATCAACCTTAATTTAGAATGAATTTAGAGGATTTAGAAGGAATTCATTCTGAACTTTTGCAATCTTTATTAAATTATCAGGGTGCAGGTAGTGATATAAAAAATGCAAAATTAACAAATTTCTAATTTTCAACAAAAACCTAAAGGGTATGTTTTTTCTAAGTCTTGCTGAAAAGAAGTACTGTACTCTGTTGCATAACCAGTTTCTGGTTGATTCAAATGTAAAAATCCCAAGAAATTTCAGATGAACTGAAACAATGGAGTATGATTTATACATAATTCATTATTTTTAGTATCATTCAGTAATCATAATTATAATTCATTAATCACCAAAAAGTGCAAACTTATTTCAAAGTAAGTTAGAGAAAGCAGAAAGAAATATTGACATTATGACCTCCGAAAATGGAGATAATTGGATAACTTCTATCCTCATGGCTTATAAATTTGTAACATAGGAAGACCTGTTCTCTAGATTTCACTGTGGCCAATTTGGCATAGCCTGTGGTCTGCCTGGAAAAAACTTCTTTGTGTTGATGTATAAAACAGAGTTAAAGACCTATCTCCTTGGCATAATATGGCCACAAAGGGAAGGACACATATGGCTCTGGTTTAAGTATTTTTTTTTTCCCTAATGAATGTTCTTTCTGTTTTAAGGTACTAGGATCCGCCCCCCCACCATGCAAATATTTACAAAGCATATGCCTGATATTTTTTAAGGCATAGGTCCCAGGAAATTGAAAAGGCATAATGCAGTATGCCTAGAATATTAATTAATAAAAGCTTCAAAGTGTTTTCTTCATTGTTGGTATCTTGAGACTTAGTCCTGGTTCTTACAAAGAGTAAGATATCAATAAGCATTTTTGAATAAACAAATGTCAAAACATTCCACATTTCCTTCAGAAGAGAAAACTCTTTCGTGGTATTTTCCCTTATTGACTTTTTCTGGCTTCAAGTTTACCATTCAATGTAGAAAACACCAGACAAGAACTTGCAATCGTGTTGTGGGGAAAGGACATAAAAAGATGATCCACAGTAAAATGTAAGAGTAAAATCATAAAAGCTATAGAAATTGAGAAAAGTGAGCAGATAAAAGGTAAGATATGAGTGGGATGCTGACATTTGGGTGAAAGTAAGAATGGGAACAAAATACATTAAACGGGAATGTGTACCTTAAACTCCTATAGGCAAGTTCTGTGAACAAATCAATAGTTGTGTTTTGCTGGGTGGGGCTGGTGCATTTGTGTACTGAGAGCTAAATCTGAAGAGGTATCTAAGTGTTGAGTTATAAAAGACTATGAATGCCAGCCTATGACAAATGAATTTTGTGTTTTTGAAGCAAAACTGATGTGTGAAAATGGTATTAACAGATAATCAATTCACCAGAATTTGACAGATGGGTTGGAAGGAATAAGTGGTAGAAGCAGAGTGACAATTAGCAGGCTTCAGCAATGGCCTCAGTTATGAGGTGGTCAGAACCTGGTAGTGATGATGGGAATCAGATGAAAGAAATGGATAAAAGAGCTAAAACAATGGGAGTTTAGCTATGGGGAAAAAGGGAATTTGAAATAATTACTCTAACAATTCAAACCCAAGTTCTTACAACAATGAGAGCACATTTCAGTGGAATTAGAAGGTAACCATTTTGGAAAATGATGACAAATTCATCATTTTTAAATGTTAATATTAAATATGCTGAATTTTGAGGTGAAAGATCACATAGGAAGAATTTTATAGCAAGTTTTCAAATATCCAAGTCAATAATTTAAATATAAGACAATGATGAACCTTCAACTACATAGAAATAGAATTGGCAAATAAAGCCACAAAAGTGACTTTTGTGATAGAGAAAATGAGCATGAGATAAGGGCAGGGCTCCATTTATGTGGGCAGGGACCAAGCAGAGACCATGGGGAATATATTGGAGAAGTAAGTGGAAAACTAGAGCACTTTCATATAATGTAAAGCAAATAATGGTGCCCAAATTGCTGCACTATATTTACAGTTACAGAGTGTCAGAGGAAAATAAAAATTGAGATAGAGCATGAGATTGGTGATTAGTGGGACATTGGTAAACAGACACAGGAGAAAGTTACAAATATTAGATTAGAAAGTAGGGCTTAATTAAATGCACAAAATAATTGAAAACAAAATTCTATGAATATTGATTAGTACTAATGCAAAATTATGTCTGGCTTTATTTTATTTAGTATTCATTTATGTTTAGTTAACATATCCATAGTTTATATTAAAATTCACTTTGTGTTCTATAGCTCTAGTTTTAAAAACATGTAATGTTATAAATCCACCATTAATTACAGCATCATAGAAAATAGCTTCATAGCCCTACAAACCCCATTCTTTCACTATACTGATGCACCCCTCCTTCCTCTCCCCTTCTTATGGCAACCCCTGCTGCATCTATGGTTTTGCCTTTTGGAGGATATAGTATGGTTGGAATCTTACAGTATATAGTCTTTTTAGATAGGCTTCTTTCACTTACTAATATGAATTTAAGTTTCCTCCATTTCTTTGTGTGTGTGTCTTGATAGCTAATTTTTTTTGTCACTGAATAACATACTATATGGATGAGCCACTATTTATTCATTAGCTATTGAAGAACACCTTAGTTACTTCTAAGTTTTAGCAACTATGAATAAAGCTGCTATAAACATTTATATGCAGCTTTTTGTGTAGACATAAATTTTCAACTCGATTGGATAAATATGTAGGAGCATGACTGCAGGGTCATACAGTAAGGCTATGTCAAGATTTTTAAGAAATTGACAAACAACCTTTCAAAATGGTTATTGATAATTTTGCATTTTACAAGCAATAAGCAACAATTCCTGTTTCTCCGTATTCTTGTCAACATTTATTGTGAGTGTTTTTGGATTTTAGTCATTCTAATAAGTGTATACAATATCTGATAGTAGTATCCCACTGTCACAATTTTCAATTTCCTAATGACAAATTATGTTGAGCATCTTTTCATATGCTTATTTGTCATCTGTATATCTTGTTGGTTAGGTATCTGTTCAGGTCTTCTATGCATATTTAATTCAGTTGTTTGTTTTCTTATTATTGAATTGTATGATTTATTTGTATATTTTGGATACAAGTCCTTCATCAGATAGGTGTTTTGCAAATATTTTCTCTCCATCTTTGGCTTGCATTTTCATTCTGTTAACAGTGTATTTTGCAGAGCAGAAGGTTTTAATTTTTAAAAAAGAACAACCTATCGCATTTGTCTTTCATGGAATACACTTTTGGTTCCATTTAAAAAATCATTGCCAAAACCAATGTCAAACAGATATTCTTCTAGCTTATCTTCTAGAAATTTTATAGTTATGTACTTTATATTTAGGTCTATGATTCATTTTGAGTTAATCTTTGTAAAAGGCACTACATCTAGATTCTTTCTTTTTTTATTGCATATGGATGTCCAGTTCTCCAGAACCATGTGTTAAAAAGACTATCCTTTATCCTTTAATTGCCATTGCTCCTGTATCAAAGTTGATAACAACTGACCCAGTTTTATATTCTTTTATTAACACCATACTGTCTTGATTATGCTACCTTTATATTAAGTCCTGAAGTTTGATAGTGTCTGTACTCTGACTTTGTTTTTCTTCTTCTGTATCATGTTGGCTATTTTAAGTCTTTTGACTTTCCATATAAACTGCAGAATCAAAAGAACATATTGGAGAGGCACCTGGGTGGCTCAGTCAGTTAAGCTGCTCTCTCTTGATTTAGGCTCAGGTCATGATCTCCTGGTTCGTGGGATCAAGCCCTGCAATGGGCACTGTGCTGACCATGGAAGCTGCTTGACATTCTGTCTCCCCTTCTCTGCTCCTCCCTCGCTTACACATGCACACTCTCTTTCAAAATAAATAAATAAACTTAAAAACAATACCTTACTGGAATTTTGACTGTGATTATATTAAACAGGTTGTTTTGGCAAGATTTGAAATTTTAGCAATATGGACTCTTTCCATTCAAGGACATGGAATACCTCTCATATTATTTTGATTTTCTTATACTTCTTTCATCAGAATTTTATAGTTTTCCTAATAAGGATCTGTACTTACTAATGTTATTTTATTTTTCTAGTGTTAATGTAAATGGTATTATGCTTTGAATTTTAAACTCCAATTTTTCATTGCTGGCATATAAAGTAAATGTCCTTATGAATTAGCCTGTTAACCTAAAAACTTGCTATAATAGCTTATTAACCCTACAAGCCTTTTGCTGATTCTTTGAAATTTTCTACATAGACAATGACGTCATTTGTGAAAAGACAGGTTTATGTCATCCTTCCCATTTCATATGCATTTTTCCTTGTGTTATTGTATTAGCTAAGACTTTCAACACAGTATTAAATAGGAATGGACAAAGCATCTAGTCTCCCAACATTAAATATTACATTGACTGTAAATTTTTTATAGATTTAAGGAATTTATTAAATTTTTCACAAATAATTCTCTAAATTCAGGACTGGTCTCAATGACTATGTGCAGGTGCACTTGTCCATCTGCAGATGAACTGGTTTCCATAGGAGACCACAATGATACAGTTTTGAGCCAATATGATTGCCTACATATTCATATTTCTAGTATTTAATACTTTAATTTCAACATGGCTCCTTGTAGGCTGGCTAGTTCAACTTGACTAGAGAAATTATCAAGTTAAGCTAAAGTTAAAAATTAGAAGGCATCTGATATAATTGATTTAATATGAAAAAAATAGCTACTTAATTTACCTCTGGTCTATAATTTTGAAAAAAAGTACATTTTTGACAATTAGGGTATCTCAGGAGAAAAATAAAGAAATGGCTAGAGTGGAATAAATCCAAGTTGCTTTTAAAAATTAATTTTTTGGGGCGCCTGGGTGGCGCAGTCGGTTAAGCGTCCGACTTCAGCCAGGTCACGATCTCGCGGTCCGTGAGTTCGAGCCCCGCGTCGGGCTCTGGGCTGATGGCTCAGAGCCTGGAGCCTGTTTCCGATTCTGTGTCTCCCTCTCTCTCTGCCCCTCCCCCGTACATGCTCTGTCTCTCTCTGTCCCAAAAATAAATAAAAAACGTTGAAAAAAAATTAAAAAAAAATTAATTTTTTAGGAATGCCACAGTGGCTCTGTCAGTTAAGTGTCCAACTCTTGATTTCAGCTCAGGTCATGATCTCATGGTTGTGGGACTGAACTCCATGTGAGACTCTGCACTGAATGTGGAGCCTGCTTAAAATTCTCTCTCTTCCTCTGCCCCCTCCCCCACTAACACTCTCCCTCTCTCTCTCTAAAATAAAAATAAATTAATTATTTAAATAAAATATGGTTCTTTTTATTCACAGCTTTTGGAGGCGAAATTAAGGTATAATGAGATGAACTTTTTAAAAACCACACAATTTCATAAGTTTTGACTTATGGACTTCCCATGAGACCATCACTACAACCAAGATAATAAATATATCCATCACCCTCAACAGTTTCTATGTGTCTAGAAATCACCTTAGTTTTAGAAAGCTGCCACCAGATTTTAGGGGTGCTTAAATGTAGTCCATTCCCTAATATAGATTGTTATAATAGATGCCTGACAGTAAAATCTCCAAGGATCATCTGTTTACTTCTTATATTTTTCAAACATATTACAATGTCATTCAGGCTGTTATTACAACATATGCTTCATATTGCCATATACCTAGCTCTGCTTTGGTAAACTCATAATTAACACTAAGAATATATTGATTAAGAAAGGCAAAATAAGTTAGTATCATTTTCTTTTAAAAATTTTGTTGCTTTTTTGAAGCCAAACACCACACACACACACAGTATATACATGATACAAAGGTAAATAATATTTACTTTTAACAGTATAAAGCTTACTATGTATTATATTACCATAGTAATATAAACTTACTATTGAGTAGCTTATTATCTAATGGGAAGAGTGAACAAGTACTATAAGCAGAATCAATACATTTGAAAGTTACAACAAGATACTACTATATACCTGTTAGAATGGCGAATAGCCAAAATACTGACAATACCAAATACTGGTGAGAATATGGAGTAACAGGAAATCTCATTCATTGCTGATGGGAACGCAAAGTGGTAGAGTCACCTTGGAAGACAGTTTGACCGTTTCTTACAAAACTAAACATTATCTTATCATATAATCCAGCAATTGTGCTCTTTGATATTTGCCCAAAGGAGTTAACAACTTATGTCCACACCAAAACCTGCACACAAGCATCTATCATAGCTTTATTGTAAGTGCTAAAACCTAAAGGCAATCAAAATGTCCTGTAAAAGGAGAACAAGTAAATCAATTGTGATTCATGAAAAGACATGGAAGAAACTTAAACACATATTACCAAGTGAAAGAAGGCAGTATTAAAAGGCTACAAACTGTATGATTTCAACTATGTGACATTCTGGTAAAGGCAAAATGGAGAAAACTATGGAGGTAATAAAAAGATCAGTAGTTGCCAGGGATTTCGGGAGAAAAAGGGATGAATGGGCAGAACACAGAGGCAGTGAGAATACTCTGTATGATACTATAAAAATGGATATAGATCATTATATATTTGTCAAAACCCACAGAATGTACACCACCAAAAGTGGGCCTTAATGTAAGTTATGGACTTTAAATGGTAATAATATGACAATTTAAACTCATCCATTGTAACAAATGTACCACTATGGTGGCCAATGTTAATAGTGGGGATTTTAAGGTGGGGTGAGGGGGGAGAGGCATGCCCTATATGGGAACTCTTTGTACTTTCTTCTCAGTTTTATGGTGACCTTAAACCTGCTCTAAAGTAATAAAGTTTATTCAAAACAACTCTATTTGAGAAAACTGTATTTCTGAAAAGATATTTCTGAAAAAATAATAAAAAAGACCGAAATACAGAGTAACACATCCCATGTTCATGAATTAGAAGACAATATTATTAAGATTGCAAAACTACTCAAAGTGGTCTACAAATATATCATTATTCATATTAAATTCATGTGGAATTACAAAGACCCTGAAGAGCTAAAACAATAGAGAAAAACAAGAAGAAAAGTTGGAGAACCCATATTCCAATTAGTAACACTTAGTACAAAGCTACAGTAATCAAAACAGTGTAGTACTGACATAGGCTAGAAATCTAGACCAATGGAAGATAATTGAGAGTCCAGAAATAAACCCATGCATCTGTATCTAAATGATTTTTGACAAGACTGCCAAGATCTTTCAATAGGAAAAGAACTGTCTTTTCAAAAACTGTGCTGATGTAAGTGATGAATCACTAAATTCTACTCCTGAAACTAATATTACATTATATGTTAACTAACTGAAATTTAATAAACCTTTAAACTATTAAAAAAAACTGTGTTGAAATAACAAGATATCTACATATAAAAGAATAGTTGAATCCCTACCTTACAGCATATTTAAAAAATATCTCAAAATGAACTAACAACCTAAACATATGAACTAAAACCTTAAGACTCTTAGAGGAAAACATAAGATTGTTTCTTCATGACCTTGAATTTGGCAGTGGATTCTTAGATATGACACGAAAATCATGACCAAAGGAGAAAAACAAGAGGTAAATTGGACTTTATCAAAATTAAAAACTTTCATTCATCAAAGGACACTGCAAAGAAATGAAAAGGTGACTTACAGAATGTAATAAAATACTTGCAAATCATATTATATTAGAAGTGTAGAATATCCAGAATACACAAAGAACTCTTACAACTCAACAACAACAAAAAGTCAAACTGCCCAATTTAAAGAGGTCAAAGACTTGAAGAGCTGTTTCTCCAAATAAGATACACAAATGACTAAGAATCACATGAAAAGTAGCACAAAATTAGTCATCAGAGAAATGCAAATCAAAACCAGAGGGAGATATTACTTCACACCCATTAGAATGGCTACTATTTGAAAAAAAACAATAAAAACAAGACAGCATATAATAACTATTAGCAAGGATGTAGAGAAATCAGAATCCTCATGTATTGCTGTAAGGATGTAAAATTGTTAAGCTACTGTAAAAAACACCTTGATAATTCTTCAAAAAGTTAAACATAGAATTATCACGTGACCCAGCAATTCCACTTCTATGTATATACCCCAAAGAACTGAAAACAGGTACTTAACAAATACTTGGACATGCATGTTCAAAGCAACACTATTTGCAATAACCAAAAGGTCAAAACAGCCCAAATGTCTATCAATAGATGACTAGATCAACAAAATGGATCTATACATACAATGGAATAGTATCCAGCCAAAAAAATGAAGTATGAATACATACTACAACATAAATGACTCTTGGAAACATATTAAGTGAAAGAAGCCAGACCAAAAGGTTGCATATTATACGATTCCATTCATATGAAATATCCAGAATAGGTAAATTGATAGAGACAGAAAAGTGATGGTTTTCAGGAGCTGGAGGGTGAGAGCAGTAATGGAAAGTAATTGCTTTATGGTTATAGGATTTTCTGTGGGGATTATAAAATATGTGGGAACAAGGTAGAAGGAGTAGCTGCACAATTTTATGAATGTACTAAATGACCCTGTATTGTTCACTTTAAAAAGGGTAAATTCTATGTTATGTGCACTTACATTAAAATTTTTCTTTTAAGTTTGAAGACATTAGAGAGTGAGAAAGGTAGGACTTGATCAGCCTCAGTCCTTAGGAGGAGGAAAGTGAACACGAATAATTCCGGTATTTACTGGTTCTTCAATATTAAACCATTTGCTGAGTCTAAGCATTAGCTCAAAGGCTAGATGAGCTGAATGAGTAACTGACAGGATCAGAAGCTCAGCAAACTCTCTATAAACTGAAGAGGCTAAAAGTAGGTGTGGAATATGGGGGAAGAAATCAGAGTTCTGTTTCCAATAATGAAGAGAGGCTCAGAGATTCACACCCTGCAATAGGGATGAATTAGAAATAGATCAGCCTCAAATGGATAAACTCAGCTACAAATATCTCATTCCTAACTGGATTAAGGTTATGTGCTCCTACCCTAAAAGAAGGCCAGAAACAAACTTGAATTCTTTCTGGAGAAAGCAAAAATCACCCAGATGTCTAACAATAATGAACGTCTCTGTGAAGGTAATAAGAAGAAAGATAGGGTAGCAGAAGTGGAATGGCAGAGCAAAGATTACAGTGGGGTTAACCGAATCATCTACCAACAATCTGAGTGTGAAGGTAGGGAAGGATTCAGAAGGAAGAGGTAATTTTGACTAAGAATTATAACATGCAGTGGTATAATTTGAGGAGGACATAACACAGGAGAAGTAAGTCTAGGAAATGAAAGAGCTAATAAGTTTGGATGGGATTTATTACACTTTGAAGTATGTGTGGATTTGTTCCAGGTGGAGATGTGTCCTATTACAGGAAAAGTGTCTAGGAAAACAATATTTTTTATATGTCTGGACCTGACTCTTTGCATTTGCCATCACTGGGAAGCCTGAATATGCATGATGTGAATGCCACCTGTTAAAGTTCATCTGAAACAGCTATCCCATGAAAGTCTAAAATGCACAAATAGTCAGTTTGGTAATGAATTCTTCTAAGTACTTAAAGGAAAAACAAATTTTTAAGAGTGAAATGGAAGCATAACTTTACACATTTGAAGTAGTATTAATAAAACTCACAGTCAATTCTTTTTTAAAATTTCTATCTCACTTACACAAAGTTTTAACAATATTTGAAAACTGAATATAACCCAAAATTTATATTTTCAATTGTTTGCATGATTTTATCTAATTTATATTTATCTGAACACACTAAGTTCTGTTATTTTCTCTTTTTTCTGTCTCAGCATATTTACATAAAAATCCCTTTCCAAGTACTTTTAGCTCTTTCCACTGAGAAAAACTGGTTTATGAATCAGTCCTGAACCATATAAGGAAGCAAACAATTGGCTAAAATAATTAATTCGCTTAGAAACAGATTATCTAAAGTAAAACATTCATTTTTCACATCCAATACATATACCTTATAAATATATTATTTCATTCAATGCAATAAACAAAGTATGGCAAAGATCTAAAAATAGTGTTTATGTTGAATACACTGAAGAATGAATAAGAACAGCGTTTATAAGGCATTTCATAAGGGGAAAAGTTTACACTTTGGTTTTGGTAGAAAAGCCAATTTTTTTTTCTAATTGAAATATATCCATTTTCAGAAAAGTGGTGAAAAGAGTAGAAGTCAAGCAAAAACAACTGTTCCCGAATCTCAGCCTACCTACTTAGATTTTAGCCCATACACATGGCCTCCTTTCAGAAAGCTAGCTCCTTAATGAGGAGCAAAACCGGTGAAGATCACCAGACCCTGAGTGAGAATCGCAACCAAGACCAGATGTAGTCTAGCAAAACACTGACAGGAAAGGGAGGTCAAGCAAAAGAAGGAATGAATTCTGCCAGGAAGGTGTTCCTGAAAGGTACAAAAACAAACAAACAAACCCCACTGTGATATAGGAGTAAAATGTTAGCAAGGGAGCAAAAGCATAACCCAAGGTTTAAAGATATGGATGTACCACACGGAAAAAGTAGAGCATGCTCCAATGTCTGGTGCCGCTGCAGAAAAGCCACCCTGATACGTTAATATCTTATATATGGCAATTTAATTAGAAAGAAGAGGAAATCATTTTCCTACAAAAAATCATTGAGACATTTAAGACGGGTAGCATAAACAACCATGCTGATGTATCCTAGATTGGTAAAATTAATCTTTTAAGTGTCTTATATAAAACCAATTAATGGGAAATGTACATTGGATTGTATTTTGAATTACATAAAAGAATCATAATATAGGGCCAGCATAATTATATATGACTACGTTGTGAAATGTCACTTTGTGAAAAAGATACAATTTTAGTTGGCAATTTCTGCACGAGTATTTTCCGGATAAGACTAAAAATACTTAACATCATACACAATTTTCAGGAACTGGATTTATAGACATTTAAGAAAAAGAGCTACTACCAACAACAAAAGGCAACCCATTGATAGTAAGGTAGTAGCAACTGACATATAAACACCAGATAGAAGGAGAAATGGAAAGCAAATACTTCCCCAGGAAAAGGAAACCTAGTATTAAAGGCAGAGTAAGGCATATTATGAATTTTTAGTGGAAAGCCACTATTGAAAAAAAAGAAATTATGCTAACTAAACTAAAAATATGTCAGGTGGAATTATGTGTTTATAAAACACTTTTTTTGGTCTTATTCAGCCACTAAGGCAAAATTACAAGGTATATCTTAATAATTTTCATCATCGGACTTTATTCTAATCCTCTCCCTCTCTTGCCATGTTTCCCATACATATGAAAAAAAATTGTATTTCCATCTCTTATTTCCTGCTTCAGGAAGAAAAAATTTGAGTGATATATAATATGGTAATATCCTAGAAAAAAAGGTGCTCCCAAAGGTTAGAACTCAAAGTGATAGTTTTGAAACAGAGCAATTTAAATACTTAGGAAGATAAGTAAACAGGGCCCATCTCCCTGTTTCCCTCCAATTTCATTCAATGCTCCAACATCAAGGATTTGTTAACAACTGTCTTATGATTTTCAGCAGATTCTGGTTCCTTCAGTCTCACCAGACTCTCTGGGTCAGAGAATATATACACCAATATTGACATTTGGAAAACATACCTCACACCTTTTCATCCATCTAGATTTCACAAGGATGAGGCAGAGTGAAGTTTAGATGCAGTCACAACATCAAGTTCAGGGAACTGTTTCAGAATAGAATACCAGGATGAAAGTGTATAAAATGTCATAATTTACTATTGAGCCTGAAAATGAGAAAATGCTACTCAATTGGCATATTTGTATTTAGATTTTTATACACTGCCTTGCTGCAGAAAGATTTTTAGCCAAAATGAATTCTGAATGGAAGAGTCACCAAAATGAAAAATAAAATCGAATAATAATGTAGGTCCTTTATTCCTAAGGGTCTTTAGGAGAATTCAAAACACAAAGATTAAAAAAAAAGTCTAATAAAAGGCAAAGGAAGAAATAACATTTTTTGCTATTGACAGCAAATGAGTCCATGATTATATTCCTTATATTCTATATATTCATAAGGTTTGCTACATTCTACATTGTAGGCCTCCCGGAGTCCCTCATTACCATGGGGAATCTGTAATACTAACTGTGCTGGGATTAGCCAATACTTTAGCATCTGCCATTCTGCACTTACAATACTACAATGCTCCGTTTCCTTCTTTCAGATTTGGTCTTATTTTCTTAGATTTTTTTTTTTCTTTTCCTCTAGTGGATACATAAGGATAGAGATTATATATGGTGTTGAAATTTACTGGGACATGAAATCTTCTCTTCATATATGTAAAATGTCACAAATTGCCAAATGTTTATAAGGAGATTGGGCAGGGTTCCCAGACAAAGGGTGAGGATTTCAGTAGAGACTGATTGAATCTGTCTCTCTTGAAAATTTTCTTTCCAGTCTCCTGTCATGTGATGTGGATGATAAAAATGTGGGGAGGAGGAGGGCATCTAAAAATGTGGAAAATAACTATTAACACTCTCCTAGGGGAAACTGTTTTATAACTACGTAGGTCTAGACAAAAGCTTAGAACTTTGACACAGGTTTCAGGCACTGTATTACCTCCTTGGATACAGAAGAATGATAAATTAAATTATAAATCCAATTAGCCTTTTTAAAGGCTTATCCAAAGCATTAAAAGTCCTGGATAACTGTAAGTAGTCCCTGCAACAACTTGCTCTAATGCCACAAGCAGCAATGCTCCTAAATCATACACTCAGATAGAAGCCTTGGTAAATCTATTGGCAATCGGAATCAATTAAACCTATAAAAGCAGGAACCTGGGGTACTGTATTTGACCCAAACTTCTAGAAGAAACTAAAAAAATTTTAAAAACCTATTATTTATCAGTGAGCAAAAGTAGATAATAAAATAAATTGATTTAAATATTCAGTTATAAGGCAAGGAACACACAAAATAAGTCATTGAACTAGAGTCTCTAGACAATCATATGACAGAGTCTAGACAAGAAAATAGCTCTGTGCTATCATAAAAGAAATCATTCATGAATGGATGTTGGTAAAATCCAATGTTTTTTATCCTACATACATTTGTTGAGTTACATATTTTAATGGTGATGTTAGTTAAAATGTATTATGGTTTGTTTGCTACTGAATCACTCACTATAAATATACATCTATACAACAGTTTCATTTTGCTATTAAATTTTTATTTATTTTTTTAAAATTTTTTTTTCAACGTTTATTTTTGGGACAGAGAGAGACAGAGCATGAACGGGGGAGGGGCAGAGAGAGAGGGAGACACAGAATCAGAAACAGGCTCCAGGCTCCGAGCCATCAGCCCAGAGCCTGACGCGGGGCTCGAACTCACGGACCGCAAGATCGTGACCTGGCTGAAGTCGGACGCTTAACCGACTGCGCCACCCAGGCGCCCCTGCTATTAAATTTTTAAATTACATATAAAGGTATTTGAAAACATTATGAAATAATACTTAACTTTCTATTTAACCAAAATGACAATAGGAGATGTGAAAGACAAATACAGAAAATTACATGGTTGTGAATGAAACTTAGCTCTTTAAATATGGAAAAGACTGGGCTTTTTTTCTTTTTTTTAAGTAATTGAAAGCATGATAAAAAACAATGGGAAACATAGTAAATTGTTTTGATAAAACACAAAACCTTTACTGCCCAGACAGATTATTTAAAAAATAAAGAAAAATCTTTGTTTACAATTTCTTATCAAGGGCCAGCCAATAATCTAAGAAAATGTTGTTCTTTTAACTGAGAGAAAACCAAATTCTAGTATTACACTGGCATACTTTTGATATTAAAACTCATTTTTTAAAAACTTAAATAAGTCCATTCCAATATTAGCCAGCTTGACCAAACATAAATTTTCTTTCCTAAGATTCCTTTTCCACAAGCCTTCTATAACTTTTTATATATCCATTCAGTTTTTGTCCTAATTTTTTTTTCCTTTTTCTCTTTCTGGAAGAACCAGTCATTTTATTCTCCTTATCTACTTTTCTTTTTATTTTTTTTTTTAACATTTATTTATTTTTGAGACAGAGAGAGACAGAGCATGAACGGGGGAGGGTCAGAGAGAGGGAGACACAGAATCTGAAACAGGTTCCAGGCTCTGAGCTGTCAGCACAGAGCCCGACGCGGGGCTCGAACTCACCGACCGCGAGATCATGACCTGAGCCGAAATCGGCCGCTTAACCGACTGAGCCACCCAGGTGCCCCTCTCCTTATCTACTTTTTATTCACAGTCGTTTCCTTTCACACTTATTATTTCTAAATAGCTTTACTTATATATACTGATTAGAATTTTAACCCTTAGAAACATAATTCCTAATGAAAACTAAGAAGTAAGCAACTGTGGATTGTCTGGTATGCTAACATTCTGGGGATTTTATAAATACATTTCATAATTTCTAGAAGTATATGCTTCTTCATAGTAAATTTTCCAATGTGGCACAAAACATGGGTTTATTAGGAGACCCATGAGTCTTTAGTTCCTTAGTAAAAGCAAGTCCAAAGTGTATAAACCTGCATTCAGTAATTAATGTTTCAACATTTTATCTTTTTTGGAAATGATCTAGATATTCAATGAATATTCATCATTTAACTTATCTCAGTATAACTGCAATGTTTCAAGTTAGCAAGAAGGTTCTGGAAACTATTTTTAAGTATACATACCATAAAACATAATTATCAAAAGGCTCATTAATAAACTTTTATCTTAATTATATCCACTTAACTTACTTGTTCTTAGCACTATGTTTAGATTACACATGAAAATTTTATGAAGATATTAAATACTAACCATTATCTTAAGTTCTCCTTCTTGCTGTGAAATTCTGCAAGGGAGATAAGGTGAGCATACTTGACTTGCAATAAACTTGAAGAAAATTGGGGCGCCTGGGTGGCTCAGTCGGTTAAGCGTCCGACTTCAGCCCGGGTCACGATCTCGCGGTCCGTGAGTTCGAGCCCTGCGTCGGGCTCTGGGCTGATGGCTCAGAGCCTGGAGCCTGCTTCCGATTCTGTGTCTCCCTCTCTCTCTGCCCCTCTCCCGTTCATGCTCTGTCTCTGTCTCAAAAATAAATAAACGTAAAAAAAAAAAAACTCAAAGAGAATAAATGTTGTATGCCTGCATTACGTTTAATATTGATAGTTCTTTTTTTTGAGAGAGACAGACAGAGAGAGAGACCAGCAGAGTAGGGACAGAGAGAGAGAGAGAGAGAGAGAATCTTAGGCAGACTCCATGCCCAATATAGAGCCTGACTAAGGGCTCAATCTCACAACTGTGAGACCATGACCTGAGCCAAAATCAAGAGTGAGACACTCAACTGACTGAGCCATCCAAGTGTCCCTTAATAATGATGGTTCTAAAAATATGCTTGTTTTAATTAAAATAACAAACTTAAAGTAGTATTTGTTTACTGAAGATAATCCTGGATCATGTGAACTTGAAAACTCTTTGGCTTAGTGTTTCTACATTTCTGAGAGTATTTTTTTTTAATTTTTTAATGTTTATTTTTTGAGAAAGAGGGAGAGGGAGAGGGAGAGGGAGAGGGAGAGGGAGAGGGAGAGGGAGAGGGAGAGAGAGAGATGAGTGAGGGAAGAACAGAGAGAGGGAGACACAGAATCTGAAGCAGGCTTCAGGTTCTGAGCTATCAGCACAGAGCCCAATGCAGACTCGAACTCACAAACTGCAAGATCATGGATTACAAACCTGAGCTGAAGTTGGATGCTTAACCAACTGAGCCACCCAAGGCGCCCCAAGAGTATTCTCAATTACTTTCTTTATTCCAATGAAATAAAGATTTTTACAAATTACTTTTGGCAATACCATCCGGAGGTAGGAAAAAAACACATGTTTATTACATACATACATAGACATATGCACATAAACACACAGATGGACACAAAGAGAGATCTTCTGGTTCTGGCTTCCTAGAGGAGACGGCACCTCAAAGGCATAGAGAAAGGATGCAGGTTTCTCCAAGAAGGGCTTTTGTTATCATCTAAAATCAGATCTTTCATAATACCTGCAAGCTTTTATCTCAGGGAAAAGACCTTCAACTAAGATGGATATTAAAAGACTCCTATATTCTGGATTTAGAACTCTGTGTCTTTGTTTTAGTAAATCCTACCACAAAGGTTTCAAAATATTTTGTGTTTTTCACTGTGTGCATAGTTTCATTGATGTTTAGGGGAGAACTGAAAAAAAAAAAGTTTCTCTCATTTTCTGAATATCAGCTCCAATTTGGCCAACTTCAGACCATAGAGCCACATTAAAAAATTCTTCCAAATATTTTGTCAGGTTTCGGCTGAGACAAACACTAATATTCCTATCAGTATTGAAAAATTTGACAGACACAAGAGGCATCCCCAAAGAGGTGCAAATGATGCTTGCAATATCCAGAGCCATTCCCAAAGATAACCACAAAAAAAAGAAAGAAAGAAAGAAAGAAAGAAAGAAAGAAAGAAAGAAAGAAAGAAAGAAAGAAAGAAAGAAAGACTTAGACAATTGCTCCCCAGGTGGCAGCAGCTAGTAGGACCCTAGCCACAAATGGAGTACAACCCAAAATCCTCTCTGGCTATATTTTGAGTGCCACTACCCTGTTGGGTGATCTGCCTACACACACACAAGTCCACATGTGCTAATCAGGCAGCAAGGTAAGTCAAGTTCTTAGGACACCAAATGAGACAAACAAGAAGGCAGAGAAAGGATTGACAACCAAGGGTTTCCCGAAAGCAAAATGCACAAGCCACAATTCAAAGATCTAATTCTTACCAATGGTTTTTTTAGCTGCCAGTCTGAAAGGAGCAATGTAAAATTTTCTTTCTCTCTTGACCTGGCACCACAGACAGAGATTTGGGAGAAGTGACTTTGACAAGAATTCTTATCCTTTGCTGACTTCTACAGTTTTCCCAGGATGCCCTCTGCAGGCTCTGGAGCAAGTTGGGTGTCTCAGTGGATCTCATCCTGGTCACTAAAAACTGTAGAGAAGGAAAAGCAATTTCCCTTCTACTCTATATACTGGGTGCTTGGCTAAGACCCCTTTTTCTCTAAGGGTACCTTATAAATGGATAAGTATATCTAGGTGAAAAGTTCTCTGCTGTGGACACCTTAATTCAAGATTACCTTTGTTAAAACAAAAATTTAAAACAAAATTTTACTTACCTAAGGCTCCAATTCCAGCTTAAGTTGGACTTAGTTTGACACTACACCTGGGGCAGTTTCTAAGTGGAACGCAGATTGACTATGGCCAGTTTCTGGACCCAGTCCAGAAAGAAGAAATACTTGAAGTCTGAAAGCACATAATGCAAAATGTGGAGAGGCAGGATCTGAGAGAGACCTACCCACAACCTTGAGGCTGAGAGAAAAGCATCAAGCTCAAGGGGCCCAACAGCTACCTGTGTCTAGCTGCTCACCGTTCCTAGAAGCCCAAGGGGATCTCCTTAGGTTCCCTCCTCTGACTGTGGAGCTATTAAAAAATAAGCTGAGCACATTAAAAAACTTAAGAGTTTACTTGATCAAAATTCAACTCAAATTTGGCAACATTCAATGAAGCAGATAGGAAAGAACTCTGAGGAGCCATATAAAAAGAAAGACTTTTATAGACAGAAGGGAGCCGGAACAAGAAAGTGATAGGGGGACAAAAAGTAGGTTGGTTATTGCAACATTACTTTCCTTCAGGGGATGGCAGGGTTCTATCAGGCAGATGACCTAACTTGGGCCCATCTGGCGATTCCTTCTTGACTGGTTTTAAATTTCATTTCTGACAGAACTGAAACTGTAATTAAGTCTCAGTTTGGTGACAGAGGGCTTAGCATAAGTGACTTCATTTGGGGCCTAAGTCTTGTTTTTAACACTTCTTAACCAAATCATACTATAATACAGATTTTTTTAATGCAAAGGCAATTAGCTATGTTAAATTAATTAAACATCTAGAGGCCATTAGACTGATGGGGCTCTAATGCTATGGTGGCCTGCATAAGTAAGCACACAAAAACCTAGGCCTATAAATGCCTCCGGGTTTGCAAAATCAAAATGCTAAATCCATCCATTCACAAAGAGCCAACTAGACTTTAATCTGTAACTACTCAATAATTTCCTTCCTTTGTTTCTTTCTTTTCTCTATAAAAATGTCTCCCCCTAGCTCCTGTAAGTGGAGTGCTCCTAACTACTTCCAGTTGGGCAATGCCCCATTTGAATCACTTCTTGCTCAAACAAATCCCTATGATTCTTAATATGCCTCAGTGTATCTTTTAACAGCTCCAAATTACTTTTTATTATTTTTTCATATTGTCCTTTGATATTTAAGCTTCCAGTTCTGTGCATAGCCCTGTGCTTGGCACGTCTGATTTGATAATTCTAATCCACTGTGGGATGAGAAACAAGTTAACTGAGCAACTGAATAATGTATAAGAATAAGCTTCTTGCATTTAGTTCCTTGGCTTTAACAGATCCATGAAATTCATGATGAAGAAGAAGGTTTTAAACTTCCTGTTTGTGGCTCCGTTTGCCTTGACTATTGTGGCTGAAGTACTGAGACCAAGCAGTATGTAAATTATGATATTATACTATGCTAATTGCATTTCTTTTGAGATTAGATGTGCTAATAAAGGAAATCCTTCTACCTAATATACTTGTTTTGGGAAGAGGCTGTTTTTGAAATAGTTAAAACACAGGCTTTAGGGTGCAAAAGACTTGCTTACGAGCCCCGGTTCTGTCAGTTAGTGGCATGTGAGTTTAGACAAGACACTTACATTTACTGAACACAATTATCTCACCTGTAGCCTAGGGCAATACTGGACTCTAAAAGAGCTGCTGTAAGGCTTAAACAATATAATGTATTAATTATATTGCAAATAGCAGTAGGTCACACACAATAAGCAACAACAAATCTAGATTCTTATAATGATAATGAAGACTTTTTATTGTAGTAGACATGTCTATACTCTTTAAAAATTGAGAAGTTTTTCTATCTTGCTTTATATGAGTTAGCACCATATCAAATGAGTGTTATCAAAAATCAGTGGTAAAACTATGAGTGCCTGCAATACTTCCTTTGAATTGATATATATATATGTAAAGATATAAAGGAAATAAATTGGTCGTTTGACTCTGGAGGGAGCTAAACAACTCCAATGAGGTCTACTTACTCTGATAATAGAATGGGTTCCATTTAGTAGTAGTTAAACCTAATTTTGCAAAAATTAATTTATGTACTTTGGAATTGGTGGTTACATTTTTCATCTCACTGTTCTTCCTTCAGGGACGTTTCAGAAAAGAAAATACAATTGGGAAGACATTTTAGTAGGAAATATAGAACTTTGATGTAGCCTATGTCCCTGACTTAAGGTAAAGCTTTATTCCATTGTTGATAGAAGTAGTTTGAAAATCTTAAAGTTTGCAGTGCAATCTGAACTTTGCAACACCCCAAAAATGGAACGCTTACCTGCCATGCTTAAATTCCATTTTACATAATTATGCCTTTTTTTTTTCAACAAAATGTAGTCATTTTAGACCATGGTAAGCTTGACACCTGATTTTACTTTAACAGCACCTGCCCAGAGCATAATTAGCAATCCACTCTTGAAAAAGGACTTCCATACTGCACAGATGGCATTCCTCATACCAGACAAGCAACGATGAATGTTTGGAAACCAGCCAAACTGTCTGCAAAAATTGTGAGAATTTCAAGACTGACATCTGAGCAAAAGGAAAATTTCCCTTTTCTCTCAAACCATAAGTGAACATCTGTTAAAGCCTATTCTCCTTAACTTTTCTATTTAGTCTCATCCGACTTGATATATTTTTAGTGCAATTTCAAAGGCTGTAACCAAATTTTTTTTATCTTGTGACACCCATATAATGGCCATTAAAAAAATGTTCCAGAGATACATTTTACAACTAATTTAGATTTACAGGTATTTCTTTGAGAAGATCATGTCATTTCATTCATGCATTAATTCAACAAATATTTATTGATTACAACAACATGTCAAGAGCAGAATCGGTGTTTATAATTGTGCAAATCATGCATTGCACAACTCCAGGGGATGACATTCACATCATAATTACTATGTTGTTTTACAATGATCATTATCATCACCAGGTGTTGGCATTCTAATAATTGGAGGCAGAAGTGACGTTTTCTAATTCATAAAAATCCAAAATATAGGCTGGTGGTAGAGCTTCTAGGGACTGTTTAAGATGCTAGAGACATGGCAATGAACACAGCGAAGTTCTTGCTCTCATGAAGGCTGAAATCAATAATGGGAGGAACTAAACAGATATTTACCTAAAACTAACAGGAAAAACAATATGACTTAAAGGGGTAGAATGTGACAAGTGCTGCCATTTTATTTAAGAAGATCAAGGATTGTCTAGGAGGAAGTAGAGACCTAAAAGGGATGAGGGAATAAGTTCAAGATATATGTGATGGAAAAGTATTTCAGGCAAGGAACTAGGGAATGCAAGACTGAAATGAAAGAGTACTCAGGGTAGACAAGGGTAGGCAGGAAGTAAGACTGATTGGAGCTGAGGCCATGCAGAGGAAGTGCTGGCAGACAAGTGAGTCACCAATTTGTGGACAGATCTGACTACCTCGAGGCCAGGTAAAGGTTTTAGTGTTTATTCTCAGCCCCTGGAGTGTTTTGTGTAAAGGAGGGACATGATCTGATTTGCTTTTTTAAAATGTCTACAAGTGTTTCATTATGGACTACAGCTTTCAGTTGAAATTTTACATTTGCAAAGTCACCATGAACCACTTATTAATCTTATTTGCATTTTAAAGGAATGACTTTGGCTGCAGTGTGGAGAATTAATCAATTAATTAATGAATTACAGCAGAAGAATGGAAACAAGGACAGCTGTTTTCATGAGTCAGGTTTCCCTACATGGTTTAAGTAGCTTCAATACAAGACCAATTCTTCTGTGCCCCTGCCTAGGGAACCACCTAGAATGTCAAATGCTGTTTGACAAAGAGTCACTGTTTCATATGGCTTTGTTCATGAAATTATTATTTTTTTAATTGCAGATGAGCTTTCTTTAACTTTGAACATGCTAATCAAAATTATTTGAACTTCTTTAAGTCACTTTAAAAATATATATTTTTTTAATTTTTTTTTAACGTTTATTTATTTTTTGGGACAGAGAGACACAGAGCATGAACGGGGGAGGGGCAGAGAGAGAGGGAGACACAGAATCGGAAACAGGGTCCAGGCTCTGAGCCATCAGCCCAGAGCCTGACGCGGGGCTCGAACCCACGGACCGCGAGATCATGACCTGGCTGAAGTCGGACGCTTAACCGACTGCGCCACCCAGGCGCCCCAAAAATATATTTTATAATTGTATTATTGATTAGCAAGAATGACAGAGAAAATGATAGGTGTACTCAAATTTATAAAAGAATGACTTACTAGAAAGTTTCTATATAATCTAATAAAATTCCATGTAATACTCTAACAAACTTCTAAAATATATAAAATTTCAAGGAAACAGCAATAAAATCGTAACTGGTGATCAAAATAAATATCCAAATATGGAGTGTAAATGATTAGAATCATTACTGGTTTTGCCACACTACCTTGAAAATCTGCTGGCAGAAATAAAATGATAGTTGAAAATACAGAAAGTGTGGCTCATAAATGTCAGCCAGTCCTTGATAAGTGCTTCCTCTCTTAAAGATTCTCCAAGAGCAGCTTTACCAGACTCATTTTTAAAATGCTTTTATGGGGACACCTGGGTAGCTCAGTCAGGGTAAGCATCCGACTTCAGCTCAGTCATGATCTCTTGGCTTGCGAGTTCAAGCCCCGAATCTTGCTCTGTGCTGACAGCTCAGAGTCTGGAGCCTGCTTGGATTCTATGCCTCATTCTCACTCTGCCCCTCCCCTGCTCATGGTCTGTCTGTCTCTCTCTGTCTCTCAAAAATAAATTAAAAAAAAAAAAAAAAAGAAAAGAGAAAGCCATGCAAATAATTTACAGGTATTAGTAGTTTGATTTTAAATGTATAATGTAAGTGTGACGTTGCATCAAAAAAACTGGACAAGTAGTGATAGATTTTCAAAATTAACATTTGTAATAAATTTAAAAAAATAACATTTGTAGTAAATACAAAAAATAAAATAATATTTAATGTTTTCAACTATCACTATCACACATATGAAGAAACACAATATATGTTTAAATAACTTTAGGATAACCAAATTATTCCTAAACCATATGATTTCTTTTTCATTTGAATCAAAAACATTTTTATAGTAGTTAATTTTGTTCATAAATGGCAGAAATATACAGTACAGCCCAAGCTTGATATTACTATATACTCAAATCACTGTATAACACCTTGTATGAAGTGGATGTGATAATAATTTCTATTTGCAAATACACTGGGTTTTGGAAATTTTTTCTGGAAACCATCCTTAATAAAAGTAAACATTAAATGGGTATTTACTGAGTTGGTTGAATACAATATGATGCAATGAAAAATTTTGGGTGGCTGGTGAGGGGTCTGGGTGTCTCAGTCAGTTTAGTGTCTGATTCTTGATTTTGGCTCAGGTCATGATCTCATGGTAGTGATATGGGGCCCTACGTGGGGCTCTGTGCTAAATCTGGAATCTGCTTAGGATTATTTCTCTGGCCCTCCCCTGCTCAAGCACGTGCATACATGTCTCTCTGTCCCTCAAAATTAATAAATAAGCTTTAAAAAACAATTTTTTCTTTATTGTTTTCTTGACTCTGGTTTCAAGCTGGATTTGAATAAAACCTAGCTATTAAGGAGAAAAATGAGATACAAAAGAAAACACCTTTGCCCTCTGAAATGTACCCTTAAAATATTTAACCATTTTAAATGTCAAGAATATTGTAAAAAATATATGATAATAGAGAATCACTTAAAGAAAAGCCATGTTTAAGTCCCAAAACACATTTTTTATAGGTTTTCAGGGTTTGCTGTAGCAATATTTTTTTCTGGAGCTGTTTTATTCCTTTGTCTACTACCTCTAGCATTATTTTGCAAGAACTGAAAGCAGAAACGAAGTACCCATGGAGAAGGACTGTTCTTCAATATTCTGCTCAACTTTAGGTAGGGAATATAAAACATAACAAAACAGCGCACTCTTAAAACCCTTTCTTAGTTTTTTGCAGATCAATGTTGCAGATTCCTAATGTGCTTAAGATTCGAAAAGTTTAGAATATCAAACTAAATGTTAAGTTCTAAATAGTCACAAACTTTTATAAACAGATTGCATTTTGCTGAAAACAAAACAAAAGGAGGTTCCAAGAAAATATAATTACAGTATCACCCAAATGGTTCAAAGAACTATACCAATTGAGTATTTGTGTTTGATAGTTTAAACACTGCATTGTAATCTAAATATCACTCACTCCAATATTTAACTTATTTATCTTAATGACATTTTATTAGAAAATAGGTTACGGAATAAATGACATATTCTTAAAAATCACCAGCCTAAGTATATTTAGAAATCAAGGTGAAAACATATTACAGTAAATATTTCTAATCACTAACTTGATACTCTACTGTCTTGTTACTGATTTTATTTTAGTTTCATAGTTTCCTCTAAACTTCCCTAAGAAGAAAATTAGCATTTGTCATTACAATTATGCTAGTAATTTTTTAAAGGTTAGGAAACCAGTAGCATTAAAAACATAAAGGGAGGGGCCAAGATGGCTGAACAGCATGGAAATGCTGTTCTCCTCCCTGAAACGCAGCCAGATCAATACCAAACCATTTTGCACACCTAGAAAACTGATCTGAGGATTAACACAACGATCTGCACATGAACCACAGAACTTGGCAGGTACACGGCGCAGAGAAGTGAACTGGAGGAGAGAGAAGCCCTGTGGGGCAGGAAGCTATTTTATTTTTAACCTGAGGAGAGAGGACAGAGATGGGGAAGCGGGGGCGGGGGAGGAGGGAAGAGTATGGGAAAAGCACCCCCCACCGAAAGCAGCTGGAGAGAAAGAGGAGTGGAAACAGCCACAAGGGAATGGACAAAAAAGGGAGAAAGGAGAGGGTTTAAATTCCGTTAAGATACTATAAGCAGGGGAGCACAGAGTCTGAAACTTCACAGCTCTATACCTGGTGGTGCTCTGGTGGGAAGGACGAATCCCCAGCAGATAGCGCGTCCGAGGGGTTCTTGGGCCACATGGAGAGAGGTGGATACCCTGCTGGGAGGC
This sequence comes from Felis catus, assembly GCF_018350175.1. Taxonomy (NCBI): domain Eukaryota; kingdom Metazoa; phylum Chordata; class Mammalia; order Carnivora; family Felidae; genus Felis; species Felis catus. The sequence continues at coordinate 108,542,006 of NC_058369.1, forward strand.
TATGTGGCCTCCTCACAGCAAAGGTCCCAGTGGACCCGGGAGAATGGCTACATTCGCTGGCGCTGGAACAAGGATGTTAAGGGTGAAGCCTGGTGCCAGAAGTGTTGCAATTTACCAGAATCCCCGAAAAACTGCTGCTACAAGATTGTGCAAACTTTTTCTGGGGCGAGCTGACACCAGCGCGCAGTCTCTGGGCACCCGCAGCAGCACAGTCTCACAAATGTACCTGCAGGCAGGTGGGCACCTGGCCTTTTCTTGGGGAGACCCTCCCCCAGAGGGTCTGAGCGGGTCAAAGCCACAGTCCCTCAAAAGTGAGGGATTGGGAAACACAGCCCCATCTGAGATAAAACTCAGGAGGAGATGCTGCCGGGCAGCCTGACAGCTTGGTCACTGACAGTGTAGAAGCGGAGAGCGGATGGAAGCCGGAGACAAAGGAGGGGTGCTTGATTGCTGGTCCCGGTGAAAGCACAAACTTCTGATACTAGAGACTGGGTGACGCCATTTTCACCCGTCCCACGCGTACACGCACACGCCTACACGCGCCACAATCCACCCCAGTAAGCTAAGCAGCGCCATCTAGTGGAGAACAGATACATTACACTAAGCCCCGCGCAACTGGGCCCTGCTCTTAAGGAACACAAGTCTCTCTGCCTGATTAATTTATGGACTATGAAGTGCTTCATAGTTTGACTTCTAAGGGAAATTAGATATAAATTCAATCATATTTCACTGTTTGCTGCTCCATCTATTCAATTTTCTTTCTTTTCTTATTCTTGAATACAGAAAGAGAAAAAATTTATTTTTATTTTCCGTTTTTATAAAAAAAGATTTTTATTCATTTTTAACTATATTTTTAACTATTTTGTTAATTTAAAAATTCTATTTTACTTTTATCATTTCATTTTATTCTATCTTACCATAATCATTTTTTCAAATTTTTAAACGTTTCCCTTTTTTTGTCCTTTTTTCCCTTTTCTTTTCTTTCCTTTTTTCTCTATTCTGTCAAGCTCCTTTCAACAACCAGACCAAAACACACCAAGGTTCCAGCATCATTTATTTTATTTTTTTGTGTTGTTTAAAATTTTTATTTTATTTATTTTTTTTACTTTATTAGTTCCTTTTCTTCCTTCTAAATGATGAAATGAAGGAATTAACCCCAAAAGGAAAGAACAGGAAGAAGTGACAGCCAGGGACTCAATCAACACAGATAGAAGCAAGATGTCTGAACCAGAATTTAGAATCATGATATTAAGAATACTAGCTTGAGTTGAAAATAGCATAGAATCCCTTTCTGCAGAGATAAAAGAAGTAAAATCTTGTCAGGATGAAATTAACAATGCTATAACTGAACTGCAATCTCAAATATATGCCATGGCAGCAAAGAAGGATGAAGCAGAACAGCAAAACAGTGATATAGAGGACAAACTTATGAAGAATAATAAAGCAGAATTAAAAGAGGTAGACTAAGTCAAAAGAGCATGACGTAAGAACTAGAGAACTCAGTGAACCATTACAAAGGAGTAACATCAACATATGGGTCCCAGAAGATGAAGAGAGAGAAAAAGGGATAGAAGGATTTTGTGAGCAAATCATGGTGGAAAACTTTCCTAACCTGGGGAAAGACACAGACATCAAAATCCAGGAAGCACAGAGGACTCCCATCAGATTCAACAAAAACCGACCATCAACAAGGCATATCATAGTCATATTCACAAAATACTCAGGCAAGGAAAGAATCATGAAAGCAGCAAGAGAAAAAAGTCCCTAACCTACAAGAGAAGACAGATCAGGTTCACAGCAAACCTATCCACAGAAATTTGGCAGGCCAGAAAGGAGCAGCAGGATACATTCAATGTGCTGAATCAGAAAAATATGCAGCCAAGAATTCTGTATCCAGCAAGGCTGTCATTCAAAATAAAAGGAGAGATAAAAAGTTTCCCATACAAACAAAAACTAAAGGAGTTCATGACCACTAAATAAGCCCTGAGAGAAATTTTAAGGGGGACTCTCTGAAGGCAGAAAACAAAAACAGAAACAAAAACAAAAAACAAACAAACAAACAAAACCAGAAAGACTAAAAGCAACAAAGACTAGAAAGGACCAGAGAATACCACCAGAAAGTCTATAGGCAATATAATGCCAATGAGTTCATATCCTTCAGCACTCACTGGAAATGCTCACTCTAAATGTCAATAGACTAAATGCTCCAATCAAGACATAGGGTAACAGATGGGTAAGAAAACAAAATCCACCTATATGCTGTTTACAACAGACCCATTTGAGACCTAAAGACACCTTCAGATTGTAAATAAGGGGATGAAGATCCATCTATTATGCTAATGGATGCCAAAAGAAAGCCAGAGTAGCCATACTTATATCGGATAATCTAGATTTTAAAATAAAGACTGTAGCAAGAGATGAAGAAGGGCATTATGTCATAATTAAGGGGTCTATTCACCAAAACAATCTAACAATTGTGAACATTTATGCTCCAAATGTAGAACACCCAAATATATAAGTCAGTTAATCATAAACATAAAGAAACTCATTGATAATATTAGCATAACAGTAGGGGATTTCAACACCCCACTTACAGCAACAGAAATATCATCTAAACAGAAACTCAACAAGGAAACAATGGCTTTGAATGACATACTGAACAGGATGGACTTAACAGATATATTCAGAACATTTCATCCTAAAGCAGCAGGATACACATTCTTCTATAGTGTACATGGAACGTTCTCCAGAATAGATCACATACTAGGATACAAATCAGCCCCCAACAAGTACAAAAAAATTGAGATCATATGGTGCATATTTTCAGACCACAATACTATGAAACTCAAAATCAACCACAAGAAAAAAATTGGATACATAACAAATATTTGGAGACTAAAGAACATCCTACTAAAGAATGAATGGGCTAATCAAGAAGTTAAAGAGGAAGTTAAAAAGTACATGGAAGCCAATGAAAATGATAACACCACATTGCTGCTCTGGGATGCAGCAAATGCAGTCATAAGAGAGAAGTATATAGCAATCCAGGCCTTCCTAAAGAAGGAAGAAAGGTCTCAGATACACACCCTAATCTTACACCTTAAAGAGATGTAAAAAGTAAAGCAAATAAAACCCAAAACTAGCAGAGGACAGGAAATAATAAAGATTAGAGATCAATGAAATTGAATCAAAACAAACAAACAAACAAACAAACAAAAAACAGTACAACAGATCAATAAAACCAGGAGCTGGTTCTTTGAAAGAATTAACAAAATTGATAAACCCCTAGCCAGTTTGATCAAAAAGAAAAAGGGAAGGACCCAAGTAAATAAAATCAAGAATGAAAGAGGAGCGATCACAACCAACACAGCAGAAATACACAGTAATAAGAGAATAATAATATGAGCAATTATACGCCAATGAAATGGGCAATCTGGAAGAAATGGACAAACTCCTAGAAACACATAAACTGCTAAAACCAAAACAAGAAGAAATAGAAAATTTGAACAGACCCATAATTGGTAAATAAATATAATTAGTAATCAATAATCTCCCAAAAATCAAGAGTCCAGAGCCAGATGTCTTTCCAAGGGAATTCTACCAAACATTTAAAGAAGAGTTAACATGTATTCTTTTGAAGCTGTTTTTAAAAGTAGAAATGAAAGGAAAACTTCCAAACCATTCTATGAAGCCAGAATTACCTCAATTCCAAAACCAAAGACCCAACTAAAAAGGAGAACTACAGACCGATTTCCCTGATGAACGCGGATGCAAAAATCCTCAACAAGATACTAGCCAACCGGATCCAGTAACACTTAAAAAGAGTTATTTACCACGACCATGTGGAATTTATACCTGGGATGCAGGGCTGGTTCAATATCCACAAAAACAATCAATGTGATACATTACATCAATAAAAGAAAGGACAAAAAACACATGATCCTCTCAATAGATGCAGAGAAAGCATTTGAAAAAAATACAGCATCCTTTCTTTATAAACACCCTCAAGACAGGAGAGATAGAAGGATAATACCTCAAGATCATAAAAGCCATATATAAAGACCCACCGCTAATATCATCTTCAATGGTGAAAAACTGAGAGCTTTTCCCTGAGGTCAGAAACATGACAGTGATGTACACTCTCGCCACTGTTATTCAATAGTTTTGGAAGTCTTAGCCTCATCAATCAGACAACACAAAGGAATAAAAAGCATCCAAATGAGCCGGAAGGAAGTCAAACTTTCACTCTTCGCAGATGACATGATACTTTATATGGAAAACCCAAAAGATTCCACCAAAGAGCTGCTAGAACTGATTCATGAATTCAGCAAAGTCGCAGTATATAAAATCAATATACAGAGATCGGTTTCATTCCTATACACCAATAATGAAGCAACAGAAAGAGAAATCAAGGAATCGATCCCATTTACAATTGCACCAAAAACCATAAAATAAACCTAGGAATACACCTAACCAAAGAGGAGAAAAATCTATACACTGAAAATTATAGAAAGGTTATGAAAGAAATGGAAGAAGACATTAAAAAATGGAAAAAAATATTCCATGCTCCTGGATTGGAAGAAAAAAATATTTTTAAACTGTCAACACTACCCAAATAAATCTACATATTTAATCCATTCCCTATCAAAATAACACCAGAATTCTTCACAGAGCTACAACAAACAATCCTAAAATTTGTATGGAACCAGAAAATACCCCAAATAGCCAAAGCAATCCTGAAAAAGAAAACCAATGCTGGAGGCATCACAATCGTGGATTTCAAGATGAATTACTAAGCTGCAATCATCAAGACAGTATGGTACTGGCACAAAAACAGACACTCAGATCGATAGAACAGAATGGAGAACCCAGAAATGGACCCACAAACATATGGCCAACTAATCTTTGACAAAGCAGGAAAGAATATCCAAATGGAATAAAGACAATCTCTTCAGCAAGTGGTGCTGGGAAAACAGGACAGCAACATGCAGAAGAATGAACCTGGACCACTTTCTTACACCACACACAAAAATAAACTCAAAATGGATATTAGACCTAAATGTAAGATAGGAAGGCATGAAAATCCTAGAGGAGAAAGCAGGCAAAAACCTCTTTGACTTCGGCTGTAGCAACTTCTTACTCAACAAGTCTCCAGAGGCAAGGGAACCCAAAGCAAAAATTAACTATAGGGACCTCATCAAAATAAAAAGCTTCTGCACAACCAAGGAAATAATCAGCTAACCTAAAAGTCAACCAATGGAATGGGAAAAGATATTTCCAAAGACCTATCAGATAAAGGTTTAGTATTGAAAACCTAGAAAGAACTTATTAAACTCAACACCCCAAAAGCAAATAACCCAGTGAAGAAATGGGCAAAAGACATGAATAGACACTTCTCCAAACCATACATCCAAATGGCTAACAGACACATGAGAAAATGCTCAACATCACTTATCATCAGGGAAATACAAATCAAACCACAATGAGATACCACCTCACACCTATCAGAATGGCTAACATTAACAAAGGCAACAACAGATGTTCACGAGGATGAGGAGAAAGAGGATCTCTTGTGCACTGCTGGTGGGCATGCAAACTAGTGTAGCCACTCTGGAAAACAGTATGGAGGTTCCTCAAAAAATTAAAAATAGAACTACCCTATGATCCAGCAACTTCAGTATAGGTATTTATCCAAGGGATACAGGTGTGCTGTTTCGAAGGGACACATGTACCCCAATGTTTATAGTAGTTCTATTGACAATAGTCAAAGTATGAAAAGAGCTCAAATGTCCATCAACGGATGAATGGATAAAGAAGAGGTAAATATATACAATGGAGTATTACTTGGCAATCAAAAAGAATTAAATCTTGCCATTTGCAACTATGTGGATGGAACTGGAGGGTATTATGCTAAGTGAAATTAGTCAGTCACAGAAAGACAAATAACGTATGACTTCACTCACATGAGGACTTTAAGATACAATACAGATGACCCTAAGAAAAGGGAAGCAAAAGTAATAGAAAAACACGGAGGGGGACAAAACAGAAGAGACTCTTAAATATGAGAGCAAAGAGAGGGTTGCTAGAGGGGTTGTGTGAGGGGGATGGGTTAAATGGGTAAGGGGCATTAAAGTAGACACTTGTTGGGATGAGTACTGGGTATTATACATAGGGGATGAATAACTGGAATATATTCCTGAAATCATTGTTGCACTATATGCTAACTTGGATGTAAATTTAAAAAAAATTTTAAATTTAAAAAAACATAAAATTTTTATTTTTATAATTTAATTTTTGTGTCTGCCCTTTAATCTCATCATATTATCCTAAGAAGAGCCTTTATTGAACTTTACAAGTAATTACAACATTTATTTTATGTAATCACTCAAGAGTGTATTAAAACTGTGGTTGGGGTTATTTTAAGAGCATTTAGTTCTTAAAAAAAAAAAAAAAGGAAAGGAAACTCAGGTCTTAGGTCTCTGAAAAGGAAAATATAGACTGACAACCCTAGATAAATATGGGAAGTAAGGGGTAATTGGGGTCATTCAATAATGAGTTAAAAATTTGTGGATCAGCTTTTGGAAAAATTTTGTAGTGTTCATCTCTCTGAATCCTGCTGGAAAAATTGCTCTAACCATGATTCTATACTATTTTCAGAGAAAGGTATTTTCATGCTATTATAAATTTCCACAGAGCTACAAGTTCTGAGACAGAGTTACATGTAATGGGCATTATGGGAAAACATACCCTGGCAAGCCAGGATCCCAGTGTAGAATAAAAACAAGTAGAGTTCTTTCAGATTTTGCTATTTCTGGGGTATTTAAACTTGATAATACATAAGAATATCTTAAATTTCCTCAGAAGATTTTAATTCTAGAATGATGTTGAGGTATTATCTAGCAAACCTATGTACAACTTTTAAGATAGAAGCATACAAAAATACTCCAAAAAGATAGCAACTTTTAATTAAAATTAATCTAGACTGCTTGCTTATTTGTTCATATGTTGTCATTGTGCTAACATGTTCCAGCATCTTATCTGGTGATCATTTAAATTATTATGAATAAAATGATGCCCCCTTTAGGTCAGCCAGTGGTCTGTCCCGCCTGGTGATTCTTCATGGTTTCTGGAGTCAAATTTCATACATTTTAGAATAGCTTTCAACTCTCCAAGAGTCCACAATACAAATGCCTCACATTTCCTAACTGCCATAGATATTCAGAGTCACTTTTTCCTACTTCATTTGTCACACGAAAGTATAATTCTTGTATCTTTCTATTTGGCCACAACCCTTAGTTCTCTAGCTACTCCTAAGCAGTCTTTTCCTCTTATTTCTGGAAATTATTTTTCTGCCAAAATGAATTAATCTCCACTTTGTCCCTATTGAACTCAATTCGATTTATATCTTCCCACTTCTCCAATTTGTCAAGATGTTTTGAATTTAAATCTTAAAATAAGAAAGTCAGTCCACCCAAGTAGATGTCATCAGTACAAACACACTTTGTATTGACTCAAGTGATTGATAGAAGAGTGTTTGCTTCATGCCTAGAAGGTGTCAATCTGAATGGTCTTTTCCCCCCAAAGTTAATTCAGAAATACTGCTAACTGCGGTGATTACATTTATTACACAAAGGGAAAAATTTGATGCCAAAAGTCTAAGTTTTTAAATTTCTTCAGTACTTTATACATACCATGCTAGACTAAGTAAATTGAGATTAATCAAATCTATTTTGTCAGTCTCACCATTCTAAAGAAAATAAAATTAAATAAAGTTTTGGAAATTTTTACTGATGACGTTTCTCTATTTTCAATTAATTACTGGGGAGAGGGAGTTACTGGAGATTTCCAAATATTTTATGTTACAATATAGAACAAATGAAAAACAGTATTATAAAGTTATCAGTAAAACTTAGGTATCCAATGTATGTTTATCATGCATGAAACAAAATACATTAATATAATCCTAAATATTCTTACATTGGTAATGTCCATAAGAATTTGGATTAGCATATTTAGCTTATTTTCATATCAAAAACTCTGGACATTTTGACATAGAAACAATCATTGGATTCATATCTATTATATGTAAGTTTCAAAATGTATGACTGTTCCCTTTACCTCATAACAGTGAATAATACTACTTTTTCTCCTTCCTTTATCTTCAATTTCATAAAATACACACAAAATCCATTTCGTATATTCTTCAAATCAGAAAAGTGACTTAATATATACGTGTTCTTATATGCTTTTTGATTACTCCAGGATTGATTGGTTTTTTTCATAATAAACAATTTCAGAAGCCAAAAGGAAACTGTAGATGATTCATTTATTATGATCATCTGGATATATACAATGCAGATGAATTTGGAACTTTCTTAAGTGTTTACATCAAAACCTGTAACAATTTAGAAAATCACAGTAGGGAGACCAAAATTATTTACAAAGGGTCATTTATTAAACACTTTTTTTTTTTACAAAATACAAAGATTGTTGTTCTGCATGAATACATCATATATGAAAAAATAATGTTTTTACTGAATCTAATTTGAAGACATTCAGAATTTTATCTTCTACCAACTTGAGGAGTCAATTTTGCTTTGCAACTTGTCCAATACCATCACCAATCAAGGGAAATATTTTTCTTGTTAATTAAATCATACAACAGCTAGCATTTTCAAGAAATAAAATCAGACAAAGTCTGTCATACAAAGCTCTTTCTGCAAGTTAACTGATTTGCCTATGATCCTAATTTTTTTTGTCAAGCTATAAGATAGGAAGAATTGAGGAGCTAGGTAAGTTTTATAATAATGTATTAGCAGCAGTTGATAGAAAATGCAACATAAGATTTGTTTTGTCTGTGGTACAAGAATATGTCCTATCAGACTCTAATGTATTTTTCTCTACTTGAACACAAGTAAGCACGTGCTGATTGTTTCTGGGATGACAAAATGCATAAACAGGAAGCTGGTTCTGGTTGTCATCGTAAGTGCCTATTTTCATCAGCTAATATGAATGCGTTGCTAAACTTAGTGAAGACAGGAAAATGACTTAAGGGTAATATATACAGAGTTAAAATACATTTTTTATCCACTTAAGAATGATTTCAGGCACTGTGGCTATTCAGGATAAAATGTTTCATGGTTTGTTCTCGATAGCAATTTAAGTGTCAGTGCAAGCAAAAGCAAATACCTGCCCACTGTCATACACATGACCTTGTACATCTGGAATGTTCAAAGCAAGTTCGTCTTCTGCATCTTCACTCTGGAGGCATCTTGAATTAAAAGGTCTCATAATTTGCTCTTGATAGCAATTTAATTTTCAGTGCAAGCAAAAGCAAACATACCTACTTACTGTCACACACACGACCAACACATCTGGAACAGTCAAAGCAAGTTCACCTCCATCTTCACTGTGGAAGCATCTTTAATAAGTGGCACTTAGTGTAAACCCTCTATAAATCATGAAAACAGACTGGAGATGCCTGAATTTAATAATAATTAAAAATCACTGTCATAGTCATCTCTCTGTGTAAACGATGTTTGAGTAAGGCTTGCCATCACGACATTTCTTTCCTGAGAATGGAGCTGATCCTCTCTGTATATCATAAGTGTGCATGCTCTGAGCTGTGGTCACTGTCGTGGCTGTCTTCATTTGCTAGAGAGTCCCCTGTTTGCTGGAGGGTGGCTGCACCAATCCCCGAGAGCTCGGAAGGGAGAAGTGTTCCCTTTTTGACATTCACCAGTTCCTTTTCTCGAGCTGCAGCTCCTTGCTGCCCTCCTTTTACTCTCTTCCATTTCATGCGCCTGTTCTGGAACCAGACTTTCACCTTAACAAAGAAAAGGAACAAACAGAAGAAAGAAAAACAAGAAAGAAAATGAAATGGCATTTTTCCCCTCCTTTTCTGTCGTCAATGAAAAAATAACTCCTCAAAGACTTACACAAGGACACTGTGAAGGGCTGAATAAGAAAATAAACCAGCACTGAATTTAATCAGATCCCATACTGATGATAGTGATTTAAACTTCCAGAAGATGCACACAAAGTACTCTATTTTGTATTTTATGACATACTGTATTAAAAAATAGATGGGAAAGAATGCTGTCATTTTGGGTTGCTCAAGGGTACTTGGCTTCATAAAGAGTATCTATGAATCTCAGCCAACATTTTAATAGTTTTCTTGGTCAAACATTTTTTCTTCCCAAGTCCTTTGATTTGACATCCAGCTGTCAATTCCTGAACCAATCTGAAACATACTCAGAGAGCTACTGGTGAAGCTACATCTTAAAGGACCATTCTGGGCCACTGCAGCCCGCTACTGCATTCACAAAGCTGTATGTGACCGTACCACCGGTGTGAGTTCATCTTATAAACTATATATCATATTTTGAACTCTCTCTCTCTCTCTCTCTCTCTCTCTATATATATATATATATATATATACATACAACTAAATACACGTGTATATTTCACATCAGCTTTGTAGACATAAGTTTTCCTTCTAAAATTTAATTGAATTTGCCTGATACATTAAAGTTTTATATATATATATATATATATATATATATATGGTATATGTACATTTATATCATAAAACAAAAAATTAAATAAATATACATTAAATGACCATTTATTTTCAGAACCAGAATAATATTGGCACATTTTATCTTCTTGTTTTAGAGGAACTTTATGTTCCTTTCACATTGCATTTCTCATCATTATGTATTCTTGTAAACTGTCCCTTTTACATTTCATTGATCTGTCTACTCCATTCAAAGCCTAAATTTTATGCTTATCATCTCCAATCCTTCAAATAAAACAACCAAACAACACAAAGTATTTTTCACAATATGTGACCTGAAAAAGTACTGTGTAATTTTGCTTGTCTTTTAGTTTATCCAAACAGAATGTTTCTAACTACATGCTTCTTGATCTATCCATGTTGATTCAAGAGACTGCAGTCATTCATTCTTTATGATTGTATACTATTCCACTGTATGAATATACCAGTTTATCCATTCTTCTGTCCATGGGCACTTGAATTCTTCCCCCCCCCCCACCTTTTATAAATGATGATACTATAAACGTTTTTGCATTTGTGTTCTGAGAAACATATGATCAAACTTCTCTGACTATATATCCAGGGTTTGTATCAATGGGTCACAGGGTATATGATCATTCAACTTAACATGATAATACAGAAAAACTGTTTTCAAAATTGCATCAATTTATCCACTGCTGTCACATATACACATAGAGTCCAGAGTGTAAAAGTTGTTATTGATCCACATCTATATCAACATTTGGAGTTATCAATTTTTATCCAATATAATGACCATAAATGTTATCTTACCATGTTCCTATTTTGCATTTGCTGATTACTAACGAGTAAAGTATATTTAAAATGATGCTTAAATCTTCTTTTGTGAAATCCCTCTATGCCGTTGGCATTGAAGTCTTCTTAAATTAGTTTTATTCTTTATAGACTTTTAAAATATATTTTGAATGCTAATTTAATGCTTTGTGCTTATATGGCTGCTACTATTTTCTCTCAATTTATAGTCTTTTTCGTTTCCTTAGAGTGTCTTTTGATGCTCAGAAACCCTAACGTTTAAAATACTCAAATTTAGTGGATGGAACTGGAGGGTATTATGCTAAGTGGAATTAGTCAGTCAGAGAAAGACAAATATCATATGACTTCACTCATATGAGGACTTTAAGAGAAAACAGGTGAACATAAGGGAAGGGAAACAAAAATAATATAAAAACAGGGAGGGGGACAAAACAGAAGAGACTCATAAATATGGAGAACAAACTGAGGGTTACTGGAGGAGTTGTGGGAGGGGGGGATGAGCTAAATGGGTAAGGGGCACTAAGGAATCTACTCCTGAAATCATTGTTTCACTATATGCTAACTAATTTGGATGTAAATTAAAAAAATAAAAAAGAAAATTAAAAAAAGAAATAAATACTCAAATTTATCAATTGCTATCATTTTTATGTCTTCATTAAGAACCCTCTTTCTGCTGAGGCCATTAAGATATTTTTCTAAGTCGTCTTCTATGACATTAAAGGTTTGCATTTCACATTGAAGTGTTTAATCCATGAAGTATTGATTTTAGTATACAGTGCAAAGATCAAATTTTACTTTATTCTGTATGGATAACAAATTGCCGCAAACCATTAATTAAATAGTCCACCCTTTTTCTCCTGTGATCGCTATTTCAACTATGTCATAAACCAAGTTTCCATGTATGCTATAGCCTTAATTATTAAATTTCATAATAAGTCTTTATATCTGGTAGAGATAGTTCTGTTTTAGTCTACTTCATGAATGTTTTCAATATTACCCATTTTCATTTAAAATTTTTTTAATGTTTATTTCTTTTTGAGAGAGACAGAGATAGACTGCAAGTGGGGGAGGGGCAGAGAGCGAGGGAGACACAGAATCCAAAGCAGGCTCTAGGCTCTGAGCTGTCAGCACAGAGCCTAATGTGGGGCTCAAACCCACAAACTGTGAATTCATTACTTAAGCTGAAATCAGATGCTTAACGACTGAGCCACCCAGGCACCCCAGTCTCCATTTTCATTTTAGGAACAATATTAATTTCTGTAAATGCACAGTGCTAAAAAGAAGGTGAAGAGTAATATATTAAATTTCCAAAAAAGTGTATTTATTTTAGTGGACTTCAAATCACAATACTCCATAAAAATTGGTACAATTTCCTCAGATGTTTCCACCAAAAAAAAAAAAAATTACCTAAGACATTTCTCAACTGCATTTTCATTGGCCTATGAGGCCATAACTGAAATTTTATATCATACATTGCTCATTCTTACTTTAATCCATTAGGGAATTAAAAAAAAAATAAGAAAATGTTGAAAAAGATTGATTAAGAACTCAGAAAAATGAAAGAAGAATGACTAAAAACTAGCTGATGGGGGCACTTGGCTAGCTCAGTTGGTAGAGCATGCAACTCTGATCTTGGGGTTGTGAGTTCAAGTCCCATATTGGGTATAGAGATCACTAAAAAAAAAAAATGAGTAAACTTTAAAAACAACAACAAAAACTAGCTGATGGGTGTTCAGGTGTTATTACTTAATATCAAAACGATGAGCGGTTACCTTTTATTATATACCTATTTAAGGCTAGACAGCTCTACTATAAGTATGGTTTATGTAATATTTCTAATAGTCACAATTTTTCCAGATATCTTTAACATTATTCCTATTTTATAGATGAGGAAGTTGAGATGCCGAGGTTAAGTAACTTGTTTAAGATTACACAGAGGGGAAAATGTGGTGCCAGAATTTAAATCTGGGGGTAGTTTGGCTTCAGATTGGAATTTTGTTGTTATTGTTCCTGTTATATTTCAAACCCCTACTTTTTAAGTAGTTAGAATACAAAAGTAAAGCTTATAAAGTATGTGAACTCCATCCATATGATTACTATCATTCATGTAATTCTCCTACTCGATATAATTAGGTTTGTAAATATGACACTATTTCCTGTACTATAATTTAGGTAATTATACTACTCAATTTAATTACCTTTGCAAGCTTGACATTGCATGTTGCATTAGATCTTTTCCACATGAGTTGGGTTCTACTCCTGGCTTCACTTCTGAGTTTCTGTGTGAATTTGAGAAAATTATACTTCTCTCTGCCCCAATTTTCATATTTGTAATATTGGAATAATGAGCCTTTCAAGATTCTCCATAGGGACATTTTCTCCATGGACAATTCCAGATGGAAGAAACACATCATCATCATTGTCACCAAGAGCTGAAACATTCAGTCAAAATAATCTTGGCAGAAAATGGGAGGAATACGTTTCTTTTAAAATCTACACTTATTTCCTTTTCTGTGAGAAGGGGTACAGTAATTCTATAATAACAGTATAAAACCTGTTATGTGCAATTCTAAATGAGAAAAATGTAAGAATATGGTATTGATTTTAGAGACCGTATAGGCTATTTTGTGTTCTTTTCTATGTTACCATGTGAAATTTTGCCATTTCTTTTTTTTTAAACAGACTGATAAAAGACTTTCATAGTACTCAATGGTAGCTATATATCCATACATAAAGACACATACATGTATATATATATATATATATATATATATATATATATATATACACATATATATGTGTGTGTGTGTGTGTGTGTGTGAAAGCATTTGATAATTATACAGTAATTATTTACTATTTTCTCTAGAGGTCAGATAACATATTTGATACCAAAACTAAATGAAATTAATAACAAGACAAAAACCAGCAACAAATATATCATAGGTACATCCTATAAAAATAGAAAGGAAGAATGCAAAATATCAAAAGTCAGTGTGTCCAGATTTATTTTCTAATATACTATAAGATATTGAGGTGAAATGAAATGAGAGAAAGATTTTGGGGAAAAGCCTATGTTTTTCTACTAGCATCACAGTATTAAGAGCAAATCTAAAAAAGCAATCCTAGATTATAAATCAATATTTCCATTAGAATATTAATACCACAGTTTTGGGCACCTGGGTGGCTCAGTCGGTTAAGCCTCCAACTTTGGCTCAGGTCATGATCTCACGGTTTGTGGGTTCGAGCCCCGCATCAGGCTCTGTGCTGACAGCTCAGGGCCTGGAGCTTGTTTCGGATTCTGTGTCTCCTTCTCTCTCTGCCCCTCCCCACTTGTGCTCGCTCTCTCTCTCTCTCTCTCTCTCTCTCTCTCTCTCTCTGTGCCTCTCCAAAAATAAAATAAATGTGGAAAAAAAATTTAAAAACCACAGTTTCAAAAATAAGTAAACAATAGTTTAATTTAGTATCACTTTATAATCCAGCTTCATTGGTTGAATTGAAAAAAAATAGCTTTTGTTTTTTTTTTTGTAAGTTAGCTAAAGCATAATCATTCAAATGCTTGACATTTCATTAAATTTTTTTAAATGTTCATTTACTTATTTTGAAGAAAAGAACATGAGCATGGGAGAGGGGCAGAGAGAAAGAGAGACAGAGAATCCCAAGTAGGCTACACACTGTCAGTCCAGAGCCCCATATGGGGCTCAAACTCATGAACTGTGAGATCATGACCTGAGTTGAAATCAAGAGTGAGACGCTTAAGCAACTGGGCAACCCAGGTACCCCCTGACATTTCATTTTTAGAGACAAATATACTATTTATTTTAATTGAAGCTTACACGTGTGTTTCATATAATAATCTGCATTTATAAACTAGACAAAGTAAAGCTAATCTCCCATTTCCTTGGTGACTTTCAAGCTCCATTTATCTATTCATTCATATACTTGATAGTACTGAATGTTAGCAACAGCTAATGTTTTAGATAAAAACTGGGTGGGGTTAGAGTGAGGAATGTACAAATAAATAAGATAAAGTCCCTAGGTATTCAGAGTCAAGAAAAGAGGCATGGTAACAGTTTACTGGCTATATACGAAACCTTTGGTATAAGGATTAGCTTCATACTTTATAGAATATCCTTAAATTGGGGTGCCAGGGTGGCTCAGTCAGTTGAGCATCAGACTCTTGATTTTGACTCAGGTCATGATCCCAAGGTAGTGGGATCTCAAGGTCCGTGTCAGGCTCCATGCTGAGTGTGGAGCTTACTTGGGACACTCTCACTCAAAACGAAACGAAACGAAATGAAACATAAAATAAAATAAAATAAAATAAAATAAAATAAAATAAAATAAAATAAAATAAAATAAGGAATATATGTAAACTGTTGTTCTGGTTGGTATCATTGCTAATTCACTATTAAGAGATTCCCCTAATATTCTATGATATGGTATAGAACTCTACCCGTAGGCTCAATGTGCCTCTCAGTTTATGCTGCCACACAATTATTATAGCAAATTCTTTCCTCTGAGAATCTCGTGCTTTTGATGTTATTGGTATCTGAAATTTTTGTCCCAGTAACATAGAGTAATGCTATAGGTTCTAGGATATTGGATCAACAAACATTTTGCATACAATTAAATCTGTTCATCTTGGAGCATGATATACAAATTCTGTGAGCTTTTATTATTTTGGGGGTCCTAAGCCAATATTATATTCTAGTCTACCATTTTTCTGAAAAGTACTAGACAAATGAAGTGTTTTTTTTTTTTTTTTTTTTTTGCTTTTCAAATATTTCCATTTTTAAGCTCAGATCTAAGGCAAGATTCCATATAAAGTGTGTATTGTCATGTTACATAGTATGATTAACAACTCTGATAAAAATAAATTATCGGGCCACCTGGGTGGCACAGTTGGTTAAGTGTCTGACTCTTCATTTCGGCTCACGTCATGGTCTCATGATGATGAGACTGAGCCCCGTGTCAGGCTCTGCAGTGAGACTCTCTCTCTCTCTCTCCCTATCTCTGCCCTTTCTTTGCTCATACATGCTCTCTCTCTCACTCTCTCTCAAAATAAATAAATAAACTTAAAAAAATAATAAAATAAATTCTTTATCCCAAGAATCTGAATTATGAAAAAATACTATTATTCATGAAATCAAACCATATGAACCAAACCTTATAGACTCTTAATATCTAGGCATGCAGGTATTTTTCAAAAAATATTCATGTTAAAAAGTAACAAATATATAATAGCCTGCTGTATTATAGTAGTGAATAATTAAAGTGATCAGTTATATACCTTACTTTTCAGAACATTTACTTATTAGGAAGAATTCTCACTTTTTATTCCTTAGCCAACAAAGTATTTAGTATTCATATTGTCTGGATGATCAAAATACTATTTAAATAAACAGGAAAGCATTTATTCCCATCTTGATTCCTTTTACTGAATAAAGCAGCCAAGAGATTTTTGCTGTGATTAATTTATTCAAATGATGTATTTCAGAATCTAGTAATCATATTTTTGTATTTAATAATACTGTGAGGATCACTGTTGCCACTTGGTAAACATTCATTTTACCTTTTTATTTAATTTATTTAGTCATTCACATTATATCCTTCTATATAAAAGTTCAAAATACCTGTCTTTTTAGGGTTCACAATATATCACGGCAGAACGCAAATGAAATATGTGTCTGCAACTGCCACACAATTTCCTAAGGTGACCAGAGGCAAGGAGACTGAGAGAATGTTGAACTACCCAATGCTATAACCCATATTTATATAACACCATAAATATCTGCCCTTTGAAGAAACTATTGTAATAACAAACATGTGGACGAAAACGGACTATTTCAGTGACATATCTAGAGGTCTCTAAACATCTGGAATTTGTAGCTTTAATATTTCAAATGTTTTCATTAGTATCTGGGCACTTGAAATACACGGTCTAACAAACATTTGTTCACATCTTTACCATGTGAAAACATGCAAAGAATAATTTTATAAGTACAATTTTCAGATTTAATCACATTCCCTGTGATTATATTTGGTCATGGCAGCTGATCTAGTAAGCCAAGGTAAATAGGCCCTAGAAAGACTTACCCACGTAATTCAGTGGCAAAGTCAGCAGTTGAACTGAAGAATTACAACCAAGAATGCTCCATAAGGTAAGCATGAAAAATGAGGAAAAGAAAGCTTCTTTACTCTTCCTGCCTGAATAGATTTATATCTTATACAGAAAAGGAATCCCTCAGCCATTTCCAAGAAATTCATGGGAGCAACCAGTTGACTGTCCTGTTTCTAACAGCCATGAAACATGGGGTTGGGAAGTGGTTGTTTGTATGTGTAGGAGGCTGAAGGGTATTAGGACATATTCCATGACTAAAGACTGAATTCTTGTTTGGAGGGCTGGTTTTGATGTTTATCCTCTATTTCAGCAATGAATCATTTCCTCGCCTTTATGATTTTCACTTTTGAAGCTCCTTTTTCTTCCCTCTTTAGAATGCTTGAGAATTAGGCTCACTAATGTAGTCATAAAACATTTACTATTTGGCGTATTTTTAAACAAACTGAATACACATCAGCTGTTGTGAGTCAAAAGCAAATTATATATTCAACAACAACAAAAAAAAACTTTTTTGAGGCAACAAATGAAATTCTCCATAATAAATTGTAATGTTATGGGTATTATTACAAGCCAACAGAACATTCTCCTTTCTAAAAATGCAAACCAAAGTAGCCACTCACATGATGAGTAAAATTCTTAGAGGAGTGATTCTTTTTAATCGATTTTTTTGAGAAATGTCACTATAGTAATAGATGATAACCACAATACCTTTTCTGCCATACCTAATGAAATTCAACTTAATGGTCTATTTCAATAATATTAATTTATAATCAAAATTCATTATTTCTAACCCTATTTTTCATACAGTTAAAAAACAGGTGTACCTTTGGTTATCTTTACTGTTTACCCAAGTATAGTATGACATATGACTTCTGCAAATTTGTGTGGATACTTGATATTTGACATTTGCAATCAAAACCAAATCAGGTACCTTTATCTTTGATTGTGTTAAAAAAATCCTGACTAGCAAATCTTTTCTGTATGGACTTTGTGTATTCTGAGCCACAACTGGTACTTATTTTGTTCACACCAATGAGATCAACTAGAATGACAGTATTTGTTCCCAATATTTTGCCTGATCTCTGGGATGATGTGTAACAATAGCTAGCAACATATCGCGGTCAGTATATACAATTTTGACTAACCACCTCTTCTAACCTTTATCTAATTAAGTGAAATCTATCAAATATAAATATGTGGTTTAAACATAGGAGCACACTATTTTTAACAGGATACAAGAACAATGGGCAACTTCCTATAGTTCAATTTAATGAAATTAATATTCTGACTATTTCTAGACATCCTTAAGTTCATTATTATAATATATATAAGCCTTCACTATACTTGCCATTTAATTTTTTAGATTTAGGAACCACCTCCTTAGAGCCAATATTATTTTAAGAATAATAGTAATTATTACTATTACATTCATATGCACTGACCACAAAAAAGTCAATAACCTTAACAACTGGATATAGTTCAACACTTGAAAAAAAAAAAACTGTCCAGCATAAAAAAATGAGAAAGAAAAATGATAAAGAGATGTGAAGTTAAAAATCTATTCTTTTTTTTTAATGTTTATTTTTGAGAGAGACAGAAAGAGAGACAGACAGACAGACAGAGGGAGGGGCAGAGAGAGAGGGAGACACAGAATCTGAAGCAGGCTCCAGGTTCCAAGTTCCAGGCTCGGAGGCCAACTTGGGGCTCAGACTCACCAACTGCAAAATCATGACCTGAGCCGAAATCAGACACTTAACCGACTGAGCCACCCATGTGCCCTAGCATTACACTTTAAGTGGTGATCCTGTGATGCGGTGTATGTTATGTTTCAGAATGTTATTACTGATTTACTGATCAAGTATAAATTAATATATTTGTTTCTGTATGGAATAAATTGGGAAATAAAATATAGAAATTCTGAGATTAAACAGAGAATTATCCTTATGCTTTCATTATATCAGTTGGATGAATGCTCACAGCAAGAATCATAAAGGCTCACTTTATAGGTGAATATATAGATACATATACGAAGACATACATACGAATGTATGTGTATATATCCATTTATATACCTATATGTATATTTCTATCTCTATTGATCTAACAGCATTTAAAACTTGATTTTTTATATATTTTCAAGGCTATTTCAATAAGGGCGGGGCTTTATTTTTCTAATATTTTTTCTATTATTTCACATTTAGATATTTATATTTGTAAACTGTTAGAAATCAATTGCTTTTTTCTCAGTCTTCTACTTTATATAGGTAGTATTTCTAAAAATTGATTTAGGAGAGAGTTAAATAATTAATTCTTTATTTATAGATCTTGCTCTCTAATCAACTCTCATTCATTGCTCTTCTTATATCATAGAAGTAATGTTTTGTAGTATGTAAGATAGTTCTGATTCTGGCTTTTAGATTGTACGTTGTCAATATGCATTTCTTAGAAAAAAAAAAAACCAGCAGTGCTCAGGCAATACCTCTCTACATTAGAAACTAAGATTCTGTCATGTTCCACCATCAACTCCTCTACCTTATGCTTCCCGCCATTTTTTCAGTAGGAGTCAACTCATATTTAATCTTTTCAAATGGCAGACACACCATGATTTAAACAAAGAAACATCTTACTGTTACTGCAGGTGACTGTTAAATACTACCTTAAGAAATGAGAAAATGTTCTAACATCATTGGCTACACAGGTAGTCTTGAATTACCTTGAACAGACAATATGTCTGGTCATGGAGAATAATTTATTAGCTAAAAAGTGTCCATATGAATTTACAGAAATAAACTTGCAAAGGACAGGGATTGTGTAAATTGCTGAGCAAAAGGCAAAACCACTGTTTATTTGGTACATGGAAAATTCTCCTTCATAGTGATCCAAAAAGTCAATGCCTGTTTTGAAAATATTTGGCACTGAGCCATTTAAAGATTTATGAGTAACAAACAAAGCATAATCCTTCTCATTTCCACTAATGGAATATGACCCAACTAGGTGGGATTTTCCATTTATCTTGGCAGAGGTATCATGAATTCGGTCTGTTTATTCCAGTAATCTTTGCTAGTTTACAATTCTGCAACATTGCACCTTTGATTAGCTTTGTGAAATAAATGGATCCCCTTTTTTTTTCTATATTTGGCAGCCTTAGCTGTATAAAAATGTCCATTTGTCACTCCTGTTATAGTTTCATGCAGCTGCCTTCCCTCCTCTTCCCACTGTGAGATATTAAAAAATTGGCAGGAGCTTTCTCCAAGTGTGCCTGGATGGATGAAAAGGCCAGAATAAGCACGTCAAATGTAAAAATACCTTGGGACAGGAGGGTCTTTAGACTAACTGGCTCTTCAAAATATTCCAAGTGGCTCTGCCAATTGAGTCTTATTAGCTGTTGATTCAGAAGGGTATATAAGAATATGTTGGAAATTAGAAACTGTAAGTTAGAAGCTGGGAGATACTGGACTGATAACTTATACAAAAAAATTATATAATTAAAAATATTTGAATTTCAATTTTGTTCTAGTATCTCCATTTTTATTTGACATAAAATAATTTTATTTAATGCCTATATGCTAATGTGGAATCACTTTGCAGAATGAGCCTTTTTTTTTCTTCTTCTTTGGCCAGATGGAGTTCAAATGGGATTATAGGCTCCCCTGATCTACAGAGGCACTGCATTATGGAAGACACAAACGTAAGAATCTGACTTCTTTGTGAGATTTCAGAACTATTCTTCAGATAGAGGTTTGAAAATTCAAGTCCTGAGTGATATTTCAGAATTTAACATATCTTACTTTTTTCCTTAAGGGAAACCTAAGCATCAGAGTAAATCTTTATAATTACATGTATGTGACCTGTAATAAAATGTAGCAAATATATTGATTAGTGATTTATATCACTAAGCAAAGTAGGAGTATATACAAATAACTTAACAGTTATACATATGTATATTTCATAGGCAATTATATAAAATTCTTAGATGAAAGTACATCTGAAGATTACTTCTGATTATAAAGTAAGTTTCCATTTAGGAGAAAGTTATTTCCTTAAAACAATTCTGCCCTAAATTGTTGCAGCTTATTTAATATTTATTTTTCCCTTTACATTATATACTTATGAATTCTACCTTTGCATTTAAGTCTTGAAAAGCTTTTTTAAAGTCAAGAAAAATATTTTAAGAGACTAAAGGTTCTATTAAAGTTAAGGAAAACACTGCACAATATGGAGTTAGATATAAGTCTCAGGTTATTTTAAAGTATGAAAAGATAAATCTTGCAGAATGGAAATGAAAAAAGTGCATGTCTATAATTAGAATAATTTTACATCTGGAAATCCTATAAAAGGAGTGTTATTTAAGAATATATAGTGTTAGGATATAGATTACATAGATAAACATGTATAGCATTAATACAAAATCAAAGTACTACAATTACTGTAAGACAATTAAAAGAAGACGAATGAAATGGGTTCAGTTTATAACTCTATGTTTATAACTTTAAAAGCCCAACCTTGAGAAAATAAACTGAAAATATCTCACTGGGACAAGAGTGCTGGCATATTGAAGGAATATGTTTTCAAACCTTTAAGAATATCAAAATTGATGCCTGACAGCATACAATATTTTTCTGATAAACTTAGCATAGTAAAATTCATCCCACAAAACATAAATAAAGCCTTCAGATTCTCAATTTAAGGTACTGCATGTGCATAGAAGTCTAGGAATAAAATGAACAGCTGGCACAACCAGGAACATTCTCCCATACAACTCTGTCATTCCTCTTTTGTGACATTCAACACTCATCACAATTGTTAATACTTGTTTGATTTTTGTCCTTCCATGACTTCTAGCAGAGACTTGTCTAGCTTATTTTAGCAAGATTTAATTTTTAGCATCTAGCTCAACAAATATTTGTATTACCAAACAATTCACTATGTCTTGAATGGCAAAGATTTTTCGCCCCTCTGGTTGACACTTGTGTTTTATAGTTTATGCTAGAAATACTTTCATATTTATTATGACATACAAACCTGAGTAGAAGCAAGAGAAGGTAGTTTTTGTTTTTGTTTTCTTTTTCCTTAAGCAGGCTTCACACTCAGTGTAGAGCCCAATATAGGGGTTGAACTCAGAACCCTGAGATCAAGACTTGAGCTGAGATCAACCTCAGCTTAATCAACTGAGCCACCCAGGTGCCCCGAGAAGGTAGTATTAATTTCCATTTTGTGCCTTAGGGAGATTGTTACTTGCCTAAGAACAAACAATTGCAATTAGAGAAATTTGTTCAAATTTTTATCATAATAATTCAATTTTTTCTTACTAACAAATAGTGGCCCACTAAAGACTTAAATTTTTGTTATTGTTGTGAGTAAGAAAGTGTGCAAGCCAGGAAGGGGAACAGAGGGAATGAGAGAAAGAATCTTAAGCAGGCTCCAAGCTCTGTGTAGAGTCTGAGGCAGGGCTTGATCCCACAACCCTAGGATCATGACTTGAGTTGAAATTTCAAGTCAGACACAACCAACTGAGTCATACAGACACACCTAAAGACTTAACTTTGGGAATTTGGATTCCACACGGATACATCTCCCTTTCATATTAACTTGCAAAATTGTGAATAAAGATTTTTATAGGATAAAATTCCGTACAAAACCAAATTTAAGTTCTTCGCAAACCCAATTATATCTCAACTTATTTTTTTGCTATTTTTACCCCATAAAGGTATAGTTAGCTTGTTTTAGTAATGGCCTCCAACAAATGTTGCCTTCCTTCCATGTATCCATTCCCTTATATTGTCTCCTTCTACACTGAAACCGAGCTTGTACATTGGAGTTTTTCTTTTACTCCTGGGAATGCTTCCACCACCATTTGAAAAGTCCCAGGGAGCCTATTAGAAGAAGATGGAACCACACACAACAGAGACAAGCTGTCCCAGCTGAGGCTGTCTAGACCAACCAGCTCTTCAAACCCACCAGGTGACTACAGCTCTATGATGGATCTAGGTAAGCCCAGCAGTATAACAACCCAATTGAGCCCAGTCAAAATCCCTGACCCACAAAATTGTGAGCAAATTAAATACTGGTTATTGGTTGAAGCCACTAAGATTTTTAAGTGCATTATTACATACAAAAAGCTAACTGATACAAAATTGATAGGGAACTTTAAAAAAAAAGGCAAAGATTAAAATTGTGTGTTGGGGGGGAGGGGGGGACGCCTAGGTGGCTAAGTCCGTTAAGCATCCGACTTCGGCTCAGGTCATGATCTCACAGTTCATGAGTTTGAGCTATGCATTGGGCTCTGTGCTGACAGCTTGGAACCTGGAGCCTGCTTTGGGTTGTGTGTGTCTCTCTCTCTGCCCCTCCCCTGCTTGCACTCTGTCTGTCTCTCAAACATAAAGATTAAAAAAGATTTTTTAAAAAGTGTGTATATAATTTTGCATATAATTGCACATCACTATCAGGAATGGCAACTCATGAAGAAAATGAAATATCCAAAATACCTTCAAAATTCTCAGGCCAAATTTATAGAATTGCTTCTAAAATGAAATTATTCCAAACCAAAGGTGAAACCTCTGCTTTATAATCAAATAACCACAGATAACCACAGCTATCTCTGGAATACCAAGAACAGAACCTTGACTTTTCTCTTGACTAAGAGAGTAGTACTGAATCCCATTATTTCGGTAGCTTGGAAGCAAATCCTCATTCGTTTCCTCTATGTATCATATAAAACATGGTTTCTTTTTATTGAATTCACTCTCTGTATAAATACATTAACCTGTAATTCCTCCCCTCCTTTATCTGTTCCCAGTTTAAAAAAAAAATGGGGGAAAAAAAAGATGTCTGATAAGGCAGATTTTGGATTCTCCTCTCCTGCGTGCCAAATGTTATACACTTATGGAGGGAACCTTGTATGTGAAGTTCAAGAGAAGGAGAATTTTGTGCTTCACAACGTAGGCACTAGTCATAATATTTAATAAAATATAAACTGCCAATAAATAAAACCACATAAAAGTGTTTCTCTCTATATTTCCACTACCCAGAAATATTCCACCAAAAGATGAAGCACAGAAATTAGCAGAAAGAAAGCAGATGATTTAAGAAATTGGATAAAATAACTTGCTCTCCTAAGATAGTATTCATTTGTCCACACCCTGTTGGTATTTCTTTGGTTCCAATGGGATCCCTAGAGGAGGTGCACACAGTGAAAGAGGAAATGAGACTCTAGTCCTGGGAGTGCCAATCATAACTGCACTGTCCATAAAGTTGTTTGGATTTGCCTTTCAGGAATGTTTTTCTAAAGATTAGCAACTGTTGACCATCAGTAGGCTAGATTCTCCCAGGGCAAATCAGAATCCATAAAAAGAATGCACTGGAAGCACTACTGGAGCAAATAAAATTCAAGAGAGAACCTAAAATTTAACTAATTAAACAGTATTTTTTAGGTTTTATCAACTGAGGTCGACAGATCATTAATAATTTCAGCGTTTTCTGAGTTGATGTCAGAATTTCTGGATTTTTGAGGCCAACCAATATAATTTCAAAAGTAGTTGGGAAATATTTACCAATAATCTAAATGCCCTTGCCCCCATCATGTCCCAGCCCCCTTGAACTTAAGTGGAACCACTGATGATTTCCGGGCCTTAGAGTATAAATGGAAGTGACATGGGTCATTTCCAGGTGAAAACATTTAAAGGTCAATGCATGAACTTCCAACTCTTTCTTACCTCCTGTGGTTAGTAAGGACACCACATGTCGAGATGCCAGAGAGTCAGACTGGGTCTGTGAGTGATAGTTTGTAATGTTGGACTTGTAAGTATGGACAGCGAGCAAATAGTGAACATTTTTGTTATGTCACTGAGGTTTGGGGGTTAATGTGTTATGGTAACAAACGTAGCAAACCCTGTCCTAAGCAATAGAGGAAACTAACATGGGGTCGCAAGCTTTCTACTATACCAAATAAGATTTTAAAATTTAAGCAAACAAAATTGCTCACTATATGCCATCATTATATACAAGAAATAGTATTTTAAAAACAATTACAGAATAAAGAATAATTCCTTAAACTGAATAGATATAGTTTTCCTAAAAACACTGCCATTTTATCCTTAATTTTGTCATTTTGCTGGGCCCAAATATCATGGAATAGAACACCTGTCTTCCATATGGTATTTAAGAACCACAAATCTAGATATTTCAAAAATGGCAAGAGAAGATTGTTGATTCAATGCAATTAAAAATACCATAATCACAACAATACCCAACTTTACCTGTCTTTCAGTGAGATCCAAATTCACTGCTATCTCATATCGCCTCAGTCTGGTCAGGTAATTATGATGGGCAAACTCTGCTTCAAGTTCTCTGATTTGCTCTTTGGTAAAAGCTGTCCGTTCCTTCCTGGGTTTGCTATTGACTTCTGACTTATAATTTCCTTCCTGGGAATCTGAAAAAAAGAAAAAAAGTAAGAAAGAAGTAGATTTGCTTCATTCATTCAAATGCATTCAATCACAACATTCATACCAGAAGCATTTATTGAGTAACTCCTTTTTTCGGGTACTGTTAGAAATGGGAAAAATACAGCAAAGATAGTTAAGACTGATCTCACAACAGGGTAAGACACACTTCTTATTTTTCAATCTACGCTCATGTGACTCACAGCCTAAATTCCAAAATATGAACAAAAAATTTAATTGCTCTTAATATGCTATTATAATGAAAAGATCAATATATAAAATAAACCATTTCTAGGAAATAATTTTAGATATAAATTTATGTCTAATAAGTTGTTTAACATATATACAGTTGGGATCTAAGTACGATTAAATTTTGTAATTCCTAAAAAAAGCGTTGACTTAGTTTATGAACATTTAAGCAATTTAAATGTTTAGCAACTGGACCATAAAAGTCAGTTCAAGCTCAAAGCATACATATGAATGTGTTCTACTGATCTTTTAATTTCCATTTAAGTTCAGCCTCTTCAAGTACAATAGCATTGCTATTCTTTAATTTTGTACAATAAATATTCCAATGTGGAGTCTATAAATAAAATTGTGTTCATATAACTCAAAATATGCAAAGTTTGTTAATGTTTTTTCATCATATATGAGATAAACATAAGATGCACAACACCTAACAAAAGCTATCCAAACACCAAATCTTATAATGCCATGTAGAAATAATAATAATTTAGGGTGTATTATTCCATGTTTCTTCCTAGGAGTTTAAGACATAATTAACATATAGTATTTCACTTATCCTCATCATATCCCTGAGATGTATGTTAGAAGACATTCTTAATATACCGAAGAACACATTGTGTGCCTATAATGCAAAAAAATTCCACGTGTTTAAACGAATAACAGGTAATTGAACCAGCTCTAGTGATTCATGTTGAATCTATCTTCAGGAAATAGCAACATAACAAGGTAAAGTGATGTGTTTGTGCTCCCTTAAAAATCACTTCAGTTCTCTATTTTTGAGCATGTACACACAAATTGTGATGTCTTTATCAGGTGGAAGTACAACGAACTCTTCTTGAGCACAAATGAGACAATATAGGAAAATGATGGTTAATCAAAGATTACAAAGAGTGACATTTTATTTTTTAAATTGACAAATGTAATATGGTATACTTTAGGAAAGATCTTTTTGGTCAACATTCAAGGGCAAGAAACATTTGTTTCTTCATTCAATGATGCTTAAATATGCTAAGTACTATGTGCATTTATATGTATGTAGTTAAATATGTTAAGTACTATATATATATTATTAGTATTTAATACTAATTTAATATAATATACATATGTCAGTGTTCTTTTCTGTCTGTCTGAAAAGTCCAACCGAAGTCAAGAATTCCCTGCATAGTGGGAATCCGCTAGACAAGGTGCTCTAATGTGAACAGTTTAGTTCTGATTCTTTCTAGAATCTTGTTTGGCCAGATGTAAAGCTGTGTAGATCCAATAATAGCAGCAGCTACAGAAAGCCTGCATCAAAATATTGGGACACTGGCCATTACTTTGCTTCTGAGGGATCACAGAGTATGATTCACCGATGCAGTGGTGCAGTCAGAAATTCCTCGGATTTCAGTGACCACATTTCTGGGCTTACCCCTGTGTGGACACTTACTCCTGTGTTGACTGGTTCCTTACCTTGGCAGAGAAGGTAGGGCTTTATCCAAGGCAAAAATGGTTTGTGACATGTCACATACACGTTGTACTTTAGAGTAAGCCACTAGGATCATATACAACTTATGTAATAGATGATGTGTCAGCTCTCAGGTAGGCCGTGTGCACACAGTGCCAACTTACCTGAATCAAAGTGGAACCTGAAGTCCATCATCCCCCCTACTCTTTTTTTTGCTATAGATTTACCAATCTCTTCATCTTTGGAGCATTTAGCTATTCTGTGTTAGTAAATCTTCTAGATGACTGAATTCTTTTAATTTAATTTTTCCATTGGCTGTCCTGACAGACTGGAAACCCAGTCACAGCCTAGAATATTCAGAAGTCCCTTGCACAGGATCTATGTTCTCACGTGAATCAAAAGTTTTATTGCCAATTTGGAACCATACTCAGTCTAAAATCTGAAGCTGATTATTCTTTATATAGGGACAATACTCTTATCCTTTCAGTAAAGCAACTCTGGAAACTGACAGCAAAGTCAGAACATTTTTTCTCATGAGCATTTCAATTTGAATGATTCATGGTTAACACAGTCCCTGACATAAGCATGAATGAACAAATGCACAATGAGGAAAGCCTATTAATTTATATTTATTTTTGAAATACTTTAACTTTTGTAGTATTCAAAAGTGCTTAAAAACCAACACACACACACACACACACACACACACACACACACACACAAATTAAAAGCACACAAAATTTGGGCCAATGCTTGTTACGAATGGTCACTTGAGTAGATCTATATACATGCCCATTCTAACTAGAAATATACAACAGGAGGTTTATACATCCAGTGACTGAATTTAAACAAAAGTCTGGCTATAATTCAACATTTAAATCCAAAAGCAATTTATTGAATGCTTGAATTCCAAACCAAAGTAGTTCATAGTAAAATCCAGTGACTAAAACAATGTGAACTGTGCATACTTAAATTTACCATAATCACACATGGAATAATTATACTGTAACTAACATGATAAAGAGTGGGTGTGTGCTTCCTTAATTCATCACCTAAGAGAGAGAATGCCAATGTAATTGAGGCAGCACCAACATCAATTAATTCGGTGGACACTTTCATCTGTGTATCTGTGTTTCTGTTGTGGTTTTCACCAGGTTTGCTCCCACTTTTTCTGTGCTATTGAAAACATGCTCCTTGGGACTATAATTCTGGACTTGTATTTACTATATCTTTGATTAATTTTTTTTCTTGCACTTCCTGAAGCCCATCATTTGCTGACCCTAAGGCTTCCACTACTGTCACCTGACTGGCTTTTCTTTGGTGGAAAATGGGTGGGAGACTTGGACAAGGCTTTTGGCAAATTGCACACCAGCTTCCATCTGTTTCCCAGCTGTTTCAACTGAGGCAAAAATCTCTCCTTTTTCTTCAACCTCCTATATCCAATGCCAAATGGTAGGTGTTGGGGGTGGGGGGGTGGGATCTGGAAACTGCCTTACTTTCTTCCCTACAGCCACAAACAAAATGTCACCATCTGTACAGTATATTCCAATGTAAAATATTACAATTGTTGTTTCTCGTCTCAGATACTTTAATGCACATGTGGGTGCACTCTCACACTCCCTCGCTGCTTGGAGGAAATGTTGACTTATGTGTTCAGGTAGAGCTGGCAGTCCCAGTTCCCTAACCTTTTGCTCCCTGGGACTATGCTAATGGAAGAAGTCTGCAATACTTCCGTGGAGGATAAAAATTGCCCTCCAAGGATCATTTCTGTCTAGCATTTAGAACTTCTCCACATGTGACTTTTTATTTCCCCTAGTACAAGGGGATGCCAAAAGATAATAATGTTTTATTGAAGACAAGTAATGTAAGGGCTTGGTCTGTTCAGTAGTGGCACAGAATGCTTTTTAGCAAAAGAGAAATATTAAAGTATGATTGAGTATATTTTTTTGGCTACCCTGGGTAAGCGTATTAACTTGTTTAAATGAAGAACATAATTTACCTATGTCTGTAAAATATCAAAATGTAAACGAATGTCTCTATAGCTTAGACTACAATGAATATTTGTTTCATATTCTGAAGGAAGAATGAATTCTAAGCCACAGCCTATTTTAGTCCTTTGCAACTTCTCGTATCAATGTTTTGTTTTCTATTCAAAATGACAGATATTCATTTATTATTAACAAAGCTGCACAAATAGTTGGCACAGGAAGCTATAATTATCTTTACATGGGCATAAGGATTGTGGATGGAGATGGGGAAATTTATTGAATAATCCTATTGATGCTAGTAATTTTCACATTTAAATGGGAAATAGACTTCCTTATGGTAAATTATCCAACTTGCCACTCCAGCTTCTAAATGGGTAAGAATTTCAACCTTTCCATATTTCTTTTTCCAGAGTAAACAACCTTCCTCAGGGGTTCTTAAATCCACTTGCCTATCTACGATCCACTCTCCAGATTTGAGAACCATAGCCTTAGTGAGTTACTATTATTAATGAATGTGTCTGTTATACACTGAGATGTTACAGGAAAAACAGGATTGAAAACCATTATACTAAATCCACAATAGAAATATGCACTGAAAACATCCACTATTTCTCGCGCCTTTGATGTGAAAAACATACAGCTATAACAGCTTCTTTTCACTTACAAAGCAAACCCAAATTTCAAAGATTAAAAAAAAGGAATTTCCATTTTTTAGTTTAGTAACAGCAATAGTAATGTAATAGTTGTATTCAACATGCAAAAATAATTCTATGGGTTGGACCAGTGATTGTCAACTGGTTGATGTACTTTTTCATCATCCAGCCTTCCTGCTCACTGCCTCTTTGATTATTGATGGGATTGTCTAATATGCTCTCAGGGATGAAGAAAGTCAGATAAATCCCAGTTTAGTGAAATTGAAGATATATTCATTTTTTATTATATCTGTATATCCAACTATATGTTTTGAATAAATAATTTAGAGCATACCTTGCTTATTTCTGTTAAAGGCATTTAGATTCTTACTTGGTGGGCTATATTGAAAGATTCACTGTGTATAGCTAAAAATTTTATGTAATAGAATAGTTACTATTATGTAATAGTAAATCTTAGTTTACAGATTTGACTGTCTCCCATTACACTTCAGCTTATTTTTATACAACTAATTCTTAAAATGAGATTAATAAAAATTAGCATACATGATTGTGTCAGTATTTATCAATAGCTGCTTATATCAGCAAATATTACAATAGTAACTTATTACACAATCATGCTATATTATGTAATGACAGAAAGGAGAAAAGAAAGATGTAAGATACCTTATAAAATATATATATTTTTAGGTCACATTTTAAAATGAGAGAGATAGAGACATAGAGACCTAATAATAGCACAGGGTTGTTCCTAAATTGGTCCCAATTTAATAATTTAGTGCAAGTATGGACGTGAATAATTTGGAAACATAGATCTCATAATTTGCATGAAGAAAATATTCAGGTTACTAAAGTCATCCACAACTTATATGTAGATGGTTCCGCAAAGTAGGTAATGATCTTCCTTGGCATTGTGTTCCATTCCTAGAATAAACTTACAAATGTAACAAAGTCCTTCTCTTTGCTTCCTCTCTCCTTTATAATTTTGAGATAATGGCAGTTACAGGAATTTTAGCCAATTTAAAAGAGTTCCCTAGTTTTCATTCTTTTTTATGGCTGAGTAATATTCTATTTTATATATATCCCATATCTTTATGGGATATACATAATTATCCCATAACTTTATTCATCTATGGATGGACATTTGGGTTGCTTCCATATATTGCCTATTGTAAACAGTACTGCAATAAACATAGGGGTGTATAGACCTTTTTGAACTGGTGTTCTTATTTTCTTTGGGTAAGTACCCAGTAGTGAAATTATTGGATCATATGGTCATTTTGTTTTTAATTTTTTGAAGAACCTCCATACTGTTTTGCAACAATGTGGATTGACCTAGAGGGTATAAGGCTAAGTGAAATAAATCAGAGAAAGAAAAATACCATATGATTTCACTCATATATGGAATATAAAAACAAAACAAATTACAAGGAAAAAAGTCAAACAAACAGACAAAAACCAGACTGTTAAATATAGAGAACAAATTGGAGGTTACCAGAGGGGAGTTGGGTGGGGGTAAGGGGAAAGTGGGTAAAGGGGATTAAGGGTACACTTATCTTGATGAGCACTGAGGAATGTATAGAATTACTGAATCATTATATTGTACACCTGAAACACTTATGTATTTGTATGTGTTGTGTGTTGATAGTACTTGAATAAAAAAAAATCATTAAAAAAATAAAAGTTACCTATGTAAAAACTTCTAATGTTTATTTATTTTTGAGATAGAGAGAGAGACAGAGCACGAGGGGAGAGGGGCAGCGAGAGAGGGAGACACAGAATGTGAAGCAGGCTCCAGCCTCCGAGCTGTCAGCACAGAGCCCAACACGGGGCTCAAACCCATAAACCATGAGATCATGACCTAAGTCGAAGTTGGATGTTTAACTGACTAAGCCACACAGGTGCCCTAAAAGTTATCTATTTAATAACTCATTTCAATTTCTTACTTTTTGTGCCCATCAATATATGAATCCATTTTTACCTTACAGCCTCTTCTTAGCAGAGTTCCTTTGTTTTTAAACAGTGACATGTTAACAATTGATTTTAATTTCATTACCTTGCCCTTCTTATTTTTTATTTACTATGTAGTTTTTTCTTATAGTAAGAAGATGTCAGCCTTATGGTTCTTCCTCTGTGACATAAATACAAAATAAAATACACAAAGAACTAACAAGTTTTTATGAAATTAACATAATTAATATTGTACAATTCCACATATATTTAATAAAATAGTAATTTTGATTGAAATGTAAAAAGAAGCCAAAGACACACAAAATAGGAATACAATGCAATTTCCTTCAGTCAAATTTAGCAAAGTCTTAGCTCTCACTACCAAGTTCAAAGTATTTAATACAAAGACAACACCAGCATATGTCTTCCGGGTAACTGTAAACTTCTTCAATCTTTCTAGATGCTTCTAGTATTAGAAACTGGTTACAGATGCCCAGAATTGACTTTTTGCTTCTTGTGGTATCCCAGAGAGAAAACATAAACTACCAAAATATCATGGCCATCTGTCCAACAAAACAAGGCACACGTACATGTTTGAATTGTGCCTGCTAGCAAAGGAGTTCACAACAATCACCATTTGCACCTCCAGTGGAATCCCTAGTGAAAAGCTGATGACATACAGCATTCCATTATATTTTCCTGATTATATTAATTTAAAGAATGCACCCTTCCTCTGAGGTCTCATCAAACGATCTTTATTCTTTTCCTCCAAGGCTTATTACCACATGCTGTCACTACACGGATCCTTTATCTCCTCAACTAGAATATAAATCTATGATGCATACTACTGTTCTCATTTATTCAGTAATTGAAGGCAAATATAAAGACAATCTGGGGTGCCTGGGTGGTTCAGTGCTTCCCAAGCATCCGACACTTGATTTCAGCTTGGGTCATGATCTCGTGGTTCATTAGTTTGAGCCCCACATTGGACTCTGTGTTGGCAGTGCAGAGACTGCTTGGAATTCTCTCTCTCCCTCTCTCTCTCTCTCTCTTCCACTACCCTGCTCATGCTCTCTCTTAAATAAACTTAAATTAGAAACAAGTATATAAAGATAATATTGGCATTCACATTTACATCGTAATACATGCAGACACACTAGACAAGGTCATGAAGAGGATGCATACCTCCATATACGCCCCCCTCCATTTACCTTCCATTCAGTAAAAATGTCAGGAAATGGCATGGAGTTACATGGTGTTGAAGAATACAAAGGGATAAACTCTTTTCAGAAATTAGAGGCAAGAACTAACTTGGCAGTGCCAGAGGAATCGTGACACATCTAATTGACAACTGTCAACAGGGCAAAAAGTCCTGAGATCTCTTATGACTTCAGAAAACACCATATAGCTTTTGCAGTGAGGTACCAACAATTCAGTACCAATTCTGCTAGCAGCTTGGTAAGTTCCTTGGGACATGTAGCAGGAGAGCTTCCAAAAAAGGTTTATTTGTGTGTGTGTTTCATTTTGTTTTGTTTTTATTGTGGAAGACAAGCCTACATCTTCTAAGAGTATGAGGGCTTGTTTTTTGCTATGATTCTGAGCCTTTTTTGTCCAGTCACCACAGTGACTCTAATACATTTTTAGAGAAGTAAGTCTTATAAGTGATTGAGCTTGTTTTTATCTTTAAATCTCCTTTGCTTCTCTGAACTCTAGACTCCAGCTAATCTAAGATTAAGAAGTGTGC
Organism: Felis catus; assembly: GCF_018350175.1. Taxonomy (NCBI): domain Eukaryota; kingdom Metazoa; phylum Chordata; class Mammalia; order Carnivora; family Felidae; genus Felis; species Felis catus. Next base: position 108,575,937 of record NC_058369.1, read on the forward strand.
TTTATTAATCTTCATATTCCCAGTACTAAGCACCTAATTCTGAATCTCTGCTGGATCTTTGATTTTCACACTTTGGTTGTGGATTATGATTCCAGTCATAACCCTAAAGGGTTTTGTTCTGTTATTAGAATTTAAATCACCTTTAGCTTAAAAAAAGAGAAAGCATCACAGCAATACTACTTACATTAACTTCTCAAAGCACTTACTACCTCAATTAATAGTAGATAAACATGAGAAATATCACTTTCATTTTGTATCTATAATATCTCTAAACATGTTCAGGTAGAAAAGTACCAAATCAGTGTCACTATTGTAAAATTTAAAACCAAGGAGACTGAATATTACACAAGTGAAGGAACAGACTTCACACAGATTATAGCTACAACCCCCAGCACTATTGATTGATATGTTAGACTGGATAATTCTTATTACATTTATATCCAGTGAAATATACACATATTCAAGATGAATGGGTGGTGATAGCTAGCCTGGGTACTGTGGGATGTTTAGCAGCATTCAGGTTTGTACTCAGGATATGTCTATAGCAACCCTCAAGCCCATTTTAGCATTGTTCAATACTACATAGGACTTCAGTTCAACTAAAAATCCAGATAAACAGGGGCATGTAGGTGGCTTGGTTGCTTACGTGTTCAACTTTTGATTTCAGTTCAGGTCATGATCTCAGGGTCCTGAGATCAAGCTCTGCATCCAATGAGATTGAGCCCTGTGTCAGGCTCTTTGGGATCAGCTTGGGATTCTCTCTCTCCCTCTCTTTCCACCCCTACCCTGCTCATGTTTTTTCTCTCTCTCTCAAAACACTTTAAAAAAAAAATAAATAAATCTTTTTTTGCCATTTTCCTAAGCTATACTTCTAGAAATGTGTCAACAGATTTCAGAAGAGTATTATGTTTTTATAATACATCAAATCATAGTTAATACTAGTTTAATTATTCTATTAAATATGTTTAGTTAATTAATAAATTTGGATTTAAGTAATATATCTTGATTTAATATGCATGAATTTTAGAATTTGAATAGATTCTGACAAATCATCTATTTGTAAACCTGCTCTATTTATAGGTGAGAAAAATGAGACTCAGGGTGACTAAAGGGTCATTGAAGGTCTCATAGAGTCACACAATGTTTCTAGGCCTCACGTGTCAACTGTAAAAATAGACATAAGTACATTTTCAGAACTCCCTAAATACCCTTTGCATACTGCATGGCCTTTTCAAAAAACAAAGATTTGAGAAATACCACCCTTTAATTGTGATACTAAATAAGGCTATGAAAGCTAAATCTACACAGAGTCTTTATTACCCAAGATGTCAAATGAACAGATGTTAAGAGCATAGCATAGTCTTTGCCACTAATCTGCTTATTCAGTCACTAAACTTCCTTTTCTCTCATCTTTAACAAATAATTAAAGTGTAGGGGATTAAATTAAGTAAATCAGTTAGCACAGTGCCCACACATTGCAGGCACTCAATACTCAGTTGCAAATTCTAGCCATTCTCAAGGAAGGACCCTAACATTGTACTCCAGGACTTCAGTAATTGACAGTGATAGGTTGATAGAATGAGGATTTAGAAAGTTCGTTTTTTTTTAACTGTAGGAAAATTTTGTTCTGAAAACAGAACTCAACCTAAAACCTACTAAGTTTAGAATTTACATAGTAACCAGCAAACTTCTATTTTACATTGAAAATTAATGAAGACCTTAACATATCTGTGTCACTTTTGATTGTCTACAAATGAAATAAGCAAGGTTTAATTATGATTTTCCAATGAAACTGGTGAAGTAACAGTTTATAAGGCTCAGAGGGATCAATGTCTAAATTTCTGCTCAGGGGGATTTAATAAACAAATAAACCCACTCTCTTAAACACTGTGCACATATTTATTTATTTGGAAATATTTTCTCCTAATAATTTTCTTCATATAGAGGGTTTGAGAAGTAAATCACTTAGTTATTATTTAACCTCAGAAATAATCATATTAGAAGATTAAATGCAAATAATTTACAAATTGATTTTGCTTTAATTTCACAGTAAAAAGGAAACAAAGATAATAAATAAAGGGCTCCGGGGTGGCTGAGTCAGTTAAGCATTTGACTCTCGATTGTGGCTCAGGTCATGATATCACGGTAGTGAGATCAAGCCCCATATGGGACTCCATGCTGGGCATGGAGCCTGCTTAAGATATTCTTTCTCTCTCTCTCTCTCTCTCTCTCTCTCTCTCTCTCTCTCTCTGTCTCTCAAATAGATAAATAATATATAAAAGTAATAAAATAAAAACAATCATAAAATCCCAACCAACTAGGGATTCTGGCCCATACACTAAGCAGCAGTTAGTTTCCTTTTGAATGCTGTTGTTAGAGTTAAAAGCTTTGTGATCTATTTCTCTAGCGCAGCTGTACCAGAAATAAGGAAAACAGTCTTGGGTGACTCATGTGCACTGAAGTCAATTTGTGATTATTTTTGTAAAGGGATTTTCCCAACAGGAAGAAGTGTAAGACTTTAGAACTTACATTTATGGAACACTCTTTAAATATCCTCCACAAATAGAATTCTGTTCACAGTGACTAAGGAATATGTGCTTTCTATTAAACAAACAAATAAATAAATAAACAAATAAACAATCAGAGCTCTGTTATTAAATCAACGGCTTGTGATTTGATAGTTTGCCCAAATAATAAGGAATCAATCTGAGTATATTTGGGCATAGTATGAAAATGACAAACACGTGCTGATGGATCTCAAAATGTATAAGTCATATTACCCTTTTTCTTTTCATCATTGTTACTACCACTTACCACATACATATTTTGAGTTGGGAAAAACTGCAATTAAATTTACTTGAAAATCTAAAGCATGATATCTGAGTATGGGGATAAAATGATAATTGAAAAGGATTTTTGAGGAGAAAATGTTTAGAAACAGTCAGCCTAGGGGTGCCTGGGTGGCTCAGTCAGTTAAGGGTCTGACTTCAGCTCAGGTCAAGATCTCACCACAGCTTGTGGGTTTGAGCCCCGCGTCGGTCGGGCTTTGTGCTGACAGCTCAGAGCCTGGAGCCTGCTTCTGATTCTGTGTCTCCCTCTCTCTCGCTGCCCCTCCCCCACTCACACTCTGTCTCTGTCTCTCTCAAAAAATAAACATTAAAAAAATTAAAATTAAAAAAAAAAGAAACTGTCGGCCTATGCTATAAAGAATATGTAAGCAAAGGTGGTTGGTGGCAGAGACCAGTGAAGCCTGAATGTTGGCAAGAGTCTAAAACATTATGAATAACAGAGGAAAAGATGAGGGGCACCTGGGTGGCTCAGTTAAGCCACCAACTCTTGATTTGTGCTCAGGTCATGATCTCATGGTTCCCGGGTTCGAGCCCTACATTGGGCTCTGCACTGATGGCACAGAGCCTGCTTGGGAGTTTTCTCTCTCTCCCTCTGCCCTACCCCACTTGCCATCTCTCTTACTCTCTCTAAAAATAAATAAACATTTAAAAAAAGAGAGAGAGAAAAAGATGAGGTCTCCATTTAGTTAATAAATATTATGCTGAGAGATGAAGGAAGAGGTTGATGTCAGAGAGACTGATTCTAGAGTTTATTTCTTGGGCAAAGAAAAGTGTGAATGATAATTGAGTCTGAAATCTGCCTGTCTATGGAGAAAGGGGTATTAGCAATTGACAATATTGTTGAACCGTGAGGCTCAATAATAAAGTATGATTTACATAACAATTTATGCTATAATCCACCTTTGAAGCAGGTATCTACAGCCTATACTCTATGTTGAGAGTGGTGTGCCATATGTATGGCACACCAATATATATATATATATATATATATATATATATATATATACACTATATATACTATACTATATATGCTATACTATATACTATATATACTATACTATATATACTATATATATGCTATATACTATATATAGTATATATATAAATAATATATATAATCATATAAATATAAATATAAATTATATTTATATTTAAATATATTTATATAAATTATATTTGTAATTATATAAATTATATAAATATAATTATTTATAATTATGTAATATAATTATTATAAATATATAATTATATATACTCTATATAAATTATATATATAATTATATAAGTATAAACATAAATTATGTTTATATCTAAATATGTATTTATATAAATTATATTTATAATTATATAAATTATATAAATATAATTATATATATAATTTAATGTGTCATGTGCTATCAAATTAATCAGTCCAACATCGTACCAATCCTAAAGTAGCTTACAATCAAGGTGAGAATAAAAGCTAAAGATCAATTCTAAATATAAATCCACAAATAATTATAAGTAGATATTTGGGATATAACATCACAGCAGCTGTTTATTACAATTTAATGTTTGGTGGTGTATAACCTGTGTTTTTGTCAGATCATTTTGTGGGAAATACCTGAATAATATCATTATTACTAAATTTCATAGGAGGGACAATTATAAAAAGATACACATATATATTTGTATATATTACAGATTCTAATTGTCTACCCATGAAGCCTTCCTTCAATCCTACATATGGTACAAAAACATTCTGTAAATCCTTAAGAATTGCTACACAGGAAAATTCTAAGCGAAATTTTTGAAAAGTCTTACATGCAATTATACATTTGACATAGAAACCCAAGAATTTAAATGCAATTATCTATACATCCATAATATTTTACATCAAATTGAGGCATTCCATCAAAACTCATGATTTAATAATTTTTTCACATGTCATAGATCACAGCCTATAGCTTTTGAAATGTTTCAAAAGCTTATGAGAATTAGATATTAAATGGCATTTAGTATTCCACTACACTGTGGAGGGAAAGGGGCTAGAAGTATCAACACTTTTGTTGTACTTAACACCTGAGAGTCAACACCTGTGTTCTACAGAAGGCATGTACAATTTATCCTAAAATGTAATTTTCCAACACACACACACACACACACACACACACACACAGCATATCCTCTGCTTATCTTGTAATAATTTCCAATGAGTGGAAAGAAAATCTTAGTATATATATTTTAAAGTTTTGCATTGATTAAACAGAATTATTATTACAATTAAAGCTGTATCAGTTTACAGCTTTACATACTGCTTGAAACTTCTACATATTTGGAAGGGAAGCATGACCACGGGAAAAGTAGCAGGAGCTTTAAGCCAGCCAACTGGAGTTAGAAATCCACTGTTGCTACTTACTAACTGTGTGGTCTTCTGAGCCTGTCTTCTGAAATTCAGATTCCCCATTTACAGAACCCACATGGAGTTGTTGTAAAGAGAAAAATTAGGGAATTTAAAGTGTGTATATCTAAGATGTAGTACCAATTCAATAATATACACCTATTTTTAATAATATTATTAAACTAAAGATGTATCATGAATCAGACTTAATTAACTGAAATTTTTACTAAATCACATTTATTAGTCTTTTAATTTTATTTGAATCACTTAACTGTCATTTCACACCTAGCCTTTACTGAAATACATCTTGATGTGTTTTTTAAAAATGAAATTGATTTTAAAAAGGAGGTGGTTTTATTTTTTTAGCTCTTTCTACCAATACATATTTTAAAAGACCCAGCTGTGCTCATAATTTCTTTGGCCAATCAGCAAGGTTTAATTATGTTTCCTATAAAAAAATAAATGGGTTTTGCAAGTCTGTATGATTTTATTTCTTTCATATTTTCTTTTTACAGCTTTGTTACTAAAAAGTGAAGTCAAAATTAAAGTACGTTTTTTGTTCTGAGCATAATTAAATGGCACTATATTTTATTTTCAAAGTAAGCCAAATAAAAAAAAATGTATGTTTGTATGTGTGTAAGGGTATATGTATACATATTTATATTCTAAACATTTAAAATCTTTTATTTTATGTAATCACCATTGGTCACATATGCATGTAGTCAAATTCATACACATTTCTGGTACATATATAAAACATTTGTAGATTTTGAAATTTTTTACCACTTGTGCAATATTTCAGAGCCAATTGTGTACTGGTAGGTAGGGAAAAATGTCAGGTTTATACAAGTTGCCACTTTCCATGATGCAAATATTCTCACCTTAATGAATTTTAAGGTGATGTCAACTGTCATCTCAAACTTCCTGAAAATTTAACAACTGACTCCTGAAAGTCCCCACTAAAGTAACTCCTACTAAAAAGGCCCCAGCACAACATAACACCTTACTATTTCACAAACTCAATTATGGTATTCAGAAACTATCACAGAATCATGAAGAGCAATGTCTACAGTAATAAAGTCTTAGAAAAGAAAGATTGATCAGGTTAAGAGTATATGCCTAGCTAATTTGGAATGGACCTCAATGACTAAACAATAGTATTTAAAGCAGTATTCTAAAGTTCATCTATAAAACTGACAACAATTTTCTATGATTCATTAATAACTCTTAATGCTGTGTTGACCTGATAATCAATTCAACAAAATGGGTAAATCACAGAGGTTATGCTCATGTTACTGTGGGAAAAGAAAGGCTAGGAGTTACCTTAAATAAGTGAAAAGATTTCTTTTTAACCTTATGCAACACACAGTAAACCACCACTAATCATAGATTATTGGGGTATCCAGCAATAATCACCACATGTAAGTGTTTTGTTGTTTAAATGAAATAATAACTGTGCCAAACCTAAAGCATAGTAAAAAATACATCATGAAGAAAAGGACCACCCTTCACTTATCCAAATACTGGAAACTAAAAGCATAGACATAGTCTCATACCAGTGAAAAGAAACTCCAAACTTCCCACAACTGCAATAATATTTTTCTTTTAAGATGGAAATTGGAATTATTTTCTCTCGAAAATATTTCTACATTGAAATTACTTCAGGAACTTATAACTTAAAACAAAAGAAAATGTAAAAAATTGTCTAGAAAAAGACAATAGAGTACCTGAACTACTGGGACCTTCAACAAAGAAAGAAAACATTTCTCAGATGGTCTCTGGACTATCATGCTATTTAAAGTACTATACAATGTAATTAAAATATAAAAAGCACCTGGTCTCTAGCAAGAAGTTGGCTTACAAATAGTAAACAAAAGGAAAATTACACAGAAACATATATAACATTCTGAGGAGTGTGTATGAGTCTTTTTGTTTCACATGCATTTAAGTGTATGCATATGGATATGTATATGCGGCAGTACTAAGGTGGGGGGGGAGTTTTCCTATTTTTAAGCTTACATTTCATTACAACACCAGGGAATCTTCTATAATGGGCACTTACTATGAAATATTGGAAATTAAAAATATTGTGGTTATAATTAAGTTCCATATTCCTTGCCCCACAATAAATGTTAATTAATCTACACTAAAACCCTAAGTTTTCTGGCGATGGCTATGGAAATGAAAATGCCAACAAGTCTTGGCATAAAACCTCAGTGCTCATCCCTATTCATTTACTCAACGATTGTAATTCTTTATTCTCAGTTTATTTCCAGCCTCGTAGATTTCTTACATGGAGAAGTGAGATAATACACATAAAGGTACTTCATAAACTTCCCCATAAAGAAATAGTTTTACCATAGACAAAGTTTCTAAAGCATTTTGAGATCTATTTTTACAACATAATTGTATTTTTTTTTCTTCCCAGACCTCCACTAAAGTGATATTGGCTTTCTATTAATAGAAAGATAGTTAACTATCTCACAACCTATACATTTACCTCTTTCCACTCTGGAATGCACTATTTCGCAACTGAAGAAGAGGTTGTCTTTGTAACACAGAAAAGTCTTAAACGTGAGTTTGATAAAATATATCAAACTCAGTAAAATCCATGCTATTAAAAATCTGGGCTAGTAGGAATACTGTATTTAAGTGATTATGTTTTAAATGCTTGTTATATTACAAACAGGTCTCTATCACGTACTTAGTTGGCTATAAAGCAATGTCTTATTAAAAGTATTCCATGGAACATGAGGAGGTTTACATAATGAAAAGAGAAAGCTCTATAATTCATATTTGTATTGAATCACCAATTTGAGAAGAGCTCTAGTATTTTGCACTTAAATAAATCACATTGATCTAAAATTAAAATCTGAAGTATGAAAGAATTATGATTTAGTCAATCTGTATTAAACTTTCTGCTCTAAGATAATAATTGATTTAAATAAGTGTTTCTCTTTACTGCTAGCTCATTATCCTCAAGGTACTATATAGAATGCTGTTCATATGTCAAAAAGTATTTGCCACACTAAATGAAATTTGGCTGCATATTTTACGTTTATATACACGTGGGTACGCACCAAGAAACAAACATAACAAATATATTTGCTATATGTTAAACCATTATTAAACCTTATACTTTACCTAAGGTTTATAAATAAGACTCAAATATTAGAAAAATTCCTTAATTTATGTATTTCAATAGTTCTATGAGAAGGAAGTTTTTAAATAACATAACCTGAGGTCTTTTCTGACTGTTATTATACTCTAAAAGCATCAAATGAGGTTTTTGTTGAGAAAAAGAAATCAACACACAATTCCCACAATCCTATAATACTTAAACATGCATAAAATGAGTGTTGCAAGAACACTGTCAATGCTCATTTTTACCAATAATCCAGGTTTGCTTCATGAAGTCACCATAACATTAACTCAGTGAGGTCTCTGTGCTTTCCACATTAAAATGGTAAGACATTTCCAGACATATGGCTCAAAGATATGTTTTAGTAAACGCTATAACTAAATTCAACAAGCACCAAGATTCTGCTTGTTATGCAAAAGTCTACTTTGATGGTTTGATTTCTTTGTCTTCTCATATTACACCATTTCCTTCCCTTAGTAATTGTATGCATTAGCATAGCAAAATCTCAAGGATCATGATCTAGGTTCTAAAATGTAAAGACAGGAAGCTCAATTTTATGGAACATGAAACTAAAGCTGCTGTGAACAGTTATTATATCCTAGTGGCAACTCTACAAAACGGAAACTTTATAATTGTTTATAATAGCCAACAACAACAAATCACAAAAAGTGTATTATGGTACTTCACATAAAATTGCTGGAACATAATTTCTCATTTTAAAAGATAAGCATTTAGTAAAACAATAAAATTTTTAAAAGTTAATGAACTTCACTTTCTTTAGGATTACCATGTATGCATTAGCTCATCTTCTTACAGAGATATAACTTCAGAATTCCTGTTTACTTTCAAACTCTTCCATTTGCAAACCCTGTTTTGGAGAGCTCATACAACAAACTCAAATAATGGAAACATAATAATCTCTAAAGAGTTTCCTTTATTCACTCATTGAAGTGGGAAAATCTAGCCTTCAAAACGCTAGATATTAACATGTTGACCCTATCATGCCAGTGATATTCCCACAGCATTCAAATTCATCCTATGGCATGTATTTTTGAAATTAAATTAATACATATTGGAAAACAAATATCAAGAATAAGCAAGCTTTGTCTTTTTTTGTATTTAAAATGTCTTTAAGATTTAGTATAGTATTGGCTTCTTTGAATTATTATTATTAGCCATATGAATAATAAATGTTTACAGATAAAAAAAGTATGGCTACTTTAAAAGATAAGACTTCATTAGCATTACTTCATTGAATAACAAGACAAAATTTAAACCATATAATCATGATATAGGAGAACGCTTTCTTCTTCTGGAAAAATGTAGTGACACATAAAAAAAATAATTTTATGCTGTTGTGGATGAGGAAAAAACCCCAGGAAAGTGGGGATCACATCACACAGTAAATAAATGACAGATTTCACTTGGAAATTTCAAGATGGTTCTCTTTTTGGAAGCTGTATAATCATTGCTGGGATATAGAGGAAAGGATAGCAGGCCAGAGATGGGGATCTGGATCCTTTATTGTTACCATTAAAGTCTTACATAAAACTGTCTCCACATTCCATAAAAATGCCATAGTGCTTCAGGAAAAATATAGACCTGAGACAATAGTTTATTTTGGCTTGAACTAAAGTTCCAGAACTGAAGAGTTACTGCCAAGAAATAGGAACCAGCTTTGAGAAAAATTTAACTGACCCAGGATGCAGCGAAAGTGCTGCAGCATTAATACCCTGGTGCTTCAAGATCTGAATCAAGGGTCCTTTGTTAAGAACCATGCAACATAATTAATCATCCAGAGGAAGTAAAGAGCTTTGAGGTTGGAGTCTAGTTACCCAGGGAATTCCCTTTTCCTCTGGCACCCACTTGCCAGGACAACTATAAAATAGGAGCAGAAATGTCTCACTCTGTAAATGATTAATATAGCTGATTTACATGAAATTAAGTTGTTCACTGGCTAAGCCACAGTTGACCTGGGTTCCAGAGAGGCCCTCCCACAACTCCCTGAATAACCAAAGCAAATCATCTCTGGGCTGCCCCATCTCTGCTCCCCTTACTCTTCCCTCTCAAAATGGGGAATTCTCCAAAGATTGCTTCCATAAAGAATTTCCATATCTAAAAGTTCACAATTTTCAAGTTGTCAATTACCATATGGATTCCACTCAACAAATACTTATTGAATACGTATAAACAAATTGGTAAGTAATATAACATGTAACTTCATTAAGAAGCTTATAAAAATTGTGTGTGTGTGTGTGTGTGTGTGTGAGAGAGTGTGTGTGTGTGTGTGTGTGTGTGTGTGTGTGTGTGTTTGGTGAAAATGTCAGAGATTTTTTTTTAATTCAAAAATAGCTCAAAACTTTAAAACTTCATGTCAGAAGAGAGATACAAACACCTATGGATAATCAAACAAGGGGAAAAAAATCACATATAATTGAAGAATCATGAAAAGTTTCATGAGCAGATTACACTTACAGTAGTTCTGAAAGAAAAGGTACAACTTCTACAATGGGAGATAGCAAAAGATGGCTTCCCAGGTGACTGGGAAAATAAGAACAAAATCTAAGGTCAGAGACTGAGTAATGGGTACAGAAAAGAGTAGGTACCTGTTGCACAAAGTACAGATGGGAGATATGATGGGGAAGATAGGCTGAAGCCATGTGGTGCCTTAAATGACAGACTGAGGGAATTATGTTTTTAAGAAGAAAAAAATGCTGTGTCACAGTGGTAAGGAAGAGATAGATCAAGATAGAACAGAACACTGCTGCAGACAATTTATCTGGAACATAGGGCAGGGCCTTAGTTCAGGAGAGAGCTTGAAATCCCATGGAAAAGTCAAACAGAAGACCTCCAAATTTAGACAGCACTATAGAGATTAAAGGGTGGAATGGACATGTATATTTTTCAAAACCATTCATCCTAAAATCTCAAAGTTGTTAAGCAGGTTAAGCAGGTAAGCTACAGATCAAAGGTTTCAAAAATCTACACGGAAGAAGGAGTGGAGAGCTCTCACCAGCCCCACCCTTGTAACTGCCCACTGGACATTCTCACATAGTTGTCCTGCCGCCCCTGTAAGGTAACCAATTTTGTGTTAAATTCTTCCCCCAAACTAAACTAGCTTCTTTTTCCAACCTGTAATCCTTGATGGGTTTTGATTTTTTCCACTTTTCTCCATCCCCCACAACCTATTAGTCACAATGTTCTGTGTAATTTTCCTTTGAGATGGGAAACAACACTTGAATCAGATTTGGCATCTTGTACTAAGATTGCTACAATAACCGCCTAGCCCAGTGCACACTTGTTTCCTGCTTTCTAGGTATGTCAGAATTTGCTTTTATGCTGCCTTTTAAAAGTAAGTTCCTATTGTATCAAGGAAGGTGTCATATACCAAAATGATGCTGGTCTCATTACTGTATCTCAAGAATATCTCAAACCAATTCCATCTCCTGCGAACACAATTATTTATAAAATGTACACTGAGTGCTTCCCATGTGCCATAACTGTGCAGGGTACTGAGGGGACACAAAGTGGAGTAAGAAATCATCCTTGCCCATAAGGATTCACAGTGTTGGGGAGGGAGAGGAAGCAGGAGACAGACAAAGAAAGGCGGGGGGGGGGAGAAAAAGGAGAAGAAGAAAGAGAAGGAGGAGGAGGAGAAAAAGGGGAAGAGGAGGAGAAGGAAGAGATAGAGACACAAAAAAAACATGGATTCCAATTATTCTTTTCTTTGTACTTTCCTGTGCTTAGAAATTTGAAATATAAAATCAAATTGACTAAAAAAAAAATAAAACAATACAATGAAGAAAATGCTAATACAACAGAGGGATTTCCACTGTGGTTTGAGAAGAGAACAGAAGCTCTCACTGCCTGATTTTAGCTAAGAAGAAATACAACATAAGGCAAATGTAAGCCAGAATATGGAAATGGAGAAGAGTTCTCCCATAACAGAAACTGGGAATTGCATTAAGATCAGAGTGAACAGAGGACTTGATAGAGCACCTGGGATGTACTGGGAAAATTGTGTATCTCAAAGTGCTAGAAACAAGGATGTGGGGAAAGAGGGGAGAGGAGGCCAGGACAAGCCTATGAGAACGTTTGATTTTTATGTTGAGTGTTTTCTCTTGATAATAGGAAGCCACTGATGGTTTCAAAACAGGGAGTAAAGGATTGATTATTTAATGTCTGATTTTTTATTATAAAAATCTTCAAGTTACTATCCAGGGTAGTTAAAGGCAGGGATCATTCAATACATCATCACCAGTAACAGTGTACAATAGGCACTGAACAAAAACCAACCAATTAATTCTAGCATAATCTTGATAGTCAAAGATGATAAGCTACTGTTTCTGGTAAAGTTCCAATTCAGTATCATTTCTAATCTCTAAAAACAGGGAACTTTTTAAGGAATATAATAATTCTACAGTGTTCTTAATGTTGGCATAATAATAATAATAGCTAATTCCTAAGTAAGTGCTTATTATATGCCAGGCTTTATTCTAAGCACCTGCATTTAATGACTCAAGTAATATCTCATTTCAATAGTAAGGAAACTAAGGCAGAAAGATATTCACTAACACATGCAAAGTCATAAGGTCAGCAAGGAACAGAGCTAGGCTTTAATCCTTAGAAGTCTTCAAAAGCTGTGCTCTTAATCATTGCACAAGACAATATTGCCCAAGTATTCTATTTTTAACCCATATCAAAAGACACCCTACTAAAGAAATGCAAAATAAGGAGAAAAGACCTCGGTGAGTAACATTTAATGGCTTGTACCTTCCCAATCTAAAAACTTTAAGGCCATACATGATTTCAAAATTCTCAAGGTCTTCAATTACACAGGTAACTACATCATTAATAGACCTACATGATTACTTGGTAATTTTGCTCCCCCAACGTAAGACCGCTGGACGTTAGCAAATATATCTTGGGAAGAAGAAATAATCTAAAACCCACCCAGTGATTAGCACATCTTCTTCTTCTCAGCCCTAGATTCTACCAACAAGGAATCTAAACAGCTTGCAAAGTACCATCTATAATAGTGTGATATTACTATTGTATATAATGATAGGACATCAGATGTCAACTGCTTTGAACCTATGGGCATCTCAGCAATAAATTAATTTTCTTTTGACTTTTCTGAAAATTCGTTTTCAAGTGCAATTATTTTATTATCATTCTGCTTAGAAGAAACTATGTTAGGTGAACTAGCTGTGAGCAGGATATTCAATGGATGTCTTTTTAGAATACTGTCACAGAGTATAAAACTATGTAATTACCCATGTTTCCTGAATATGCACACTTAATTAATTTATAACATTTTCAACAAAACATATATGACATAACGCATGGACCGTATCTTATGACATTTGTAAACAATGGTCATGTAAGCAGATCTTCTACTCTCAGCCAAAAGAAATTGTTCCTTCTTATTATTAGATATTAGTGCTTTCAAATAAAGCAGCACTAATATCTCCACAAGGGAAGAGAAAATATTTGCTATGAGCATGAATAGTATCATGGCCCATACAAAACATTAAATAAACTTTATTATAGTATAGTATATATAAAGATATTCTAAAGAGCTACTAAGCCATATTTTGAATTAAATTAACCTTTTTTGAGATAATTGTTGGTTCATTTGCAATCCACAAATAACGCAAGGAGATTCCATGTACCCTTTACTCAGTTTTGCCAGTCGTAATCTTGCTAAACGAGAGCACAATATCACTCTCAGGATACTGGCATTGAAACAGTCAGGATACAGAACATTTCCATCACGATAAAGATGCCTCATGCTACTCTTTTATAGCCATTCCCAATTCCCTCTGCGCTCCATCACTTCTTTAACTCCTAGCAACCACTACTCTGAGCTCTATTTTTATCAGTCTTGTCCTTTCAAGAATGCTTTATAAATGGAACGATATAGTGTATAACCTTTGGGATTAACTCTTGTCACTCACTATAATTCTCTGGAGATTCATTTAAGTTGTTGAGATTCACTGACACTTCTCTCCTCTTTAAATTCTACCCCCCTTCACAGGGTCTTTCACAGAGGAGAAGTTGTTTTGCTTGAGTAGAACAGTTATTGTCTTAAAGTATCTTGTTTTGTGAAGCTTACCCCTTTCTTGGACCTTTGCCTACAGACAGCAAACTTCTGCTGGAGCTTTTTACGTTTGTGATTGTTGGTGTTTTGAGGTTGCTGGCTTCTTCAGCTCCAAGTCTGGCACATATAAGGCAAAAGTAAACCCCGGGAAGTCATCACCATGTCATTTCTTGGGTCTCAAAGTCATTACCCATTTTGCCTTCCTGTCTCTACCTTTCAAAACCTTTTTAGCTTTGTTTTATATATAATGTCCAGTGTTTTCATTTGTACTCAGTGAAAAGAATCAAGAAAAGAATATTTATTCTATCTTTCTGGAAGCAGAAGCCCCCAAAACTACTTTTAATATATAAACCTACTTATAAACTATGCAGTGGTATTTTAAAATATGAGTATAAAAGCCATAATGTTGCATCTTTTTTTTTTTAATAAGCAATCTCTGTGTGTTTATTTGCAAGTATGGGGATTATTAGGAGAAAAGGAAATAATCTTACACTCTCATGTGTGTATACAGAATGCAGATTTCATATCTATGTCTGTTTAATGTCAAATGATGCCTAATGCATATACCCAGAATTTTAAACACCTGGGAATAAAGTACACTGAACACTTATTTTTTAAAGTTGCATGCAATTTAGAGCCGTCATTCCCCTTCTACAATTATTCAGGTACTTATTTTATTCTTTTATCAAATATTTGAACAGAAACTTTTCCCCAGACATTTTCATATGTTCTTGTAACTAAAGACTCAATCCCTGCAGTCAAGTTTAGGAGATATGGGTTAATAAACAATTAATGCAAAATGGCTCATTCAAAAGTAAAAGGATACACAGTAAGCTACAAGACTAATGTGAAGGAGGCAGGGAATATCTTTTCTTTTTGTTTTGTTTCAGTGAATACCTTTTCTAGGGTGAGTTAAAGATGGCTTCAAGGAGGAAGTAACATCTGAAGTGAGATTTAAAGAATGAACGGAATTTCTGTAGATGCAGAAAGAAAAGTATTCCGGACAAAGAAAAGCAAGTACAAAATCTTACAAACACAAGAGCCTAGAGTGCCCTACCCTTTGGAAAGCAATACTCTTCTGGGGTTGAAAAATGCTGGAGAGTTGGGAGAAAAAAAAAATTGGCAAGAGAGTGTGGGCTATGAGCAACATGGAATGTATTAATTGGAGGATTTTAATCAGGGCAGGATTAGATGGGTGCGCCTGAATAGCAGAAACCTGACCTTATTCTTTAGATCCTCTCCACACCTCCCCACGGAAATTTCTGAATTCATGTATTATTGACATTTTAGATGCAATAATCATTTCTTGTGAGGACTGTCCTATGCATTGGAAGATACTTAGCAGCATCCTCAGCCCCTAACCACTAGTGGCTAACAGCATTCCACACATGAAGATGATTTGTCCTTCAATACTGCCAAATGTCTCCTGGGGAACAAGATCACCGTGGTTCGAGAACAAGTGATGTCACCTTAAAGTTCCAGCACTGAGCTTGACACATAGTCAGTGGTCAATGAAAGATATTTATACCAGTGGTTACACTTGCATTTAAAAAAAAATGAGAAAGGAAGAAGCATTAGGATAAACTGGAGAAGAACTCTTGTCATTATACAGGTGAAAAACTTTATTCTAAGCTAAAAAATTACAGTAAGGAAAATATTAAAAAGTGATTCAGAATGTAAAATCAATAGTCTTTGGTAACTAAATAGATGAATAGCTCTGCTACTGGTAAGTGGCTTTCTTCTTTCCTTATCAAAAGTGTCATGATCTGTAGCTGAGTACTTAGAACTAAGCTCATTCAGCATGGTTTGAGGAGTAAAATTCAAATTATTTCAATTTTCTCTTAATTGATGAATATATTAACATCCATTAAATTGATTTGGTGGGCACCTTCATAATATATGGGGCCTGAGCTTTTAGACACTTTTTGCTTTTTAAATCCACCACAGTTTTCTTATTTAAGTAGAGCACTTTGCCAATAAGAGGCATTCAATATGCACATTATAAATGACTGAATGACTGAAGGAGTATGGAGATGAATCAATCATTCTAAAAATATGATCAACCATTTCAAACTGGCATTCTTAAATGGGTTTTCCATTTATGGCTGGGCAAACACACACTGTTCCCTGTGTAACACAGAATGCATTTATTATACGGCTGGCAATGATTAGGGCGGTTCTCTGTATAGCCACGAAAGAAAGACATTCTCTGAAAGACGCTAATGTCACAAAACCTAAGCCTGTGATTTTGGCATTATTAGCACCACTCTGCCTGCTTAAGCTAATTGACAAATTTTCCAGTCACAGGTAATGACTGGCTAAGCTACCAAATACAGGTTCTACTACCATCACAGTTATATTTAATCACATTAGATAGCGTTATGAAATGGAAAGAGTTGAGTTAAATAAGCTAAGATAGAAATAATTTATACTTAGGCCTTAGCAAACTTAATTATCTTTATTTTGGGCAAGATCATCATTATGCCCTGGAACTAACAAGGACAAGATCACTGCTCCCTCACATTACTGTTTATTCTCTCTTCTGGGGTTGACTAAGGAATTCTAGAACAGAAAGTCAACACCACTACTGCTATTTTCCTTCTGGATTACTTTTGGAGGAAAAAATAAAATCAGCCAGACTATTAGAGAACTCTATATTCAGCAACTTTGAGGTCTTCAAAGAAGGGTACTATCTTTATGTAACACATAATACTTTTTCTTTAAGAAAGTGTTTGAGTTTGAGTGTTTTTTAGTTCTCCATTTTCCTAAACTAAAAACAATTAAGTATATGTGGAAAAAATCTTGAATCAACTCTACTTAAAATCAACAAAACAGTCTATATATCAAATGGCGCTTGTAGCATGAGGAGAATATTAGCTGTACAATATTCTAATGAGGTTTTTTTTTTTTTGAGAGAGAGGGTTCAATGAGCAAGAGATAAAGAAAGAAGGAGAGAGAGAGAATCCCATGAGAGGCTTAGAAAAAGAGGAAGGAGAGGGAAAGAGAGGAAGAGAGAGAGAGAGAGAGAGAGAGAGAGAAAGAGAGAGAGAGAGAGAGAGAGAGAGAGAGAGAGAGAGAGAGAGAGAGAAGGAGAGAGGGGGAGACAAGTGGAGTTCACCCAAAGCGGGGCTTGAGCTTACCCAACGCAAGACTCAAATTCACGAACTGTGAGATCATGACCTGAGCCAAAGTCAAATCCTAAACTAACGGAGGCACCCAAGTACCCTCTAATGAGGTTTTAAGTGTCAGTAGATCATAAATTTTGAATGATACTGGATTCAAAATAAAGAAATAAAGATAAAACTGAGAAAATTAAACATACCTTGTAGTTGCCAGGCAATAATATTTTCAAGGCTGAGTAATGCATTAATCCTGTATAGGAATATGCAGACTTTTAGTTTCCATAGTCTTATAAGCCAAATTTTGATATTTTTGGCTTAGAACAATGGAGCAACCCCCCATTCCTTAAAAATTTTCCACCTCCTCTTTAATATCCACACAGAGCAGTGACTGATATTTTGGGTAATTTATTTGTATTTCATCTTGATATTTATAAAGAATGAAGCCACTCCAAAGGATTTATGACTGCAAGCAGTGCATATGAAAATTTAAAAGTACAGTTATATTAACTCACTAAATATCTCCCACAATTAGAAATCAATAACCTAAAATACAATGTATTTTTCATGTTCTAGATTATCAATGGTGTGGGAATGGAGGCCCTAGAATTAAAAGCTCTCTATACCTTTTTATCAAATAACACACAGATGCACATTACTCCATCCACAAATATACTAACATCATGGTCATTCCGACATCTGCAAATAACCAAAGCTATATCTGTGGATAGAAAATCGACTTCTCATTGTAGCTCCCAAGGACTATGGCCGCACAGAGCATCCTGGTATAACATTCTTTCCTAGCCACAAACTGCATTTTGCTTTAAAGTATCGAGAACTCTAAAAACCAATATAATTATAAATCTGTTGATGAATAGGTGATGAGAGGAATGATTCAATTATCAAAAAGACATAATGAAATAAGAACGCTCATACTGTGGCCAAATCTGTTACTGTCCAGCAAGAGAAATATCTACAAAAATCCTATTTTTAAAATATTTTTATTGAAACATAACTGACATACATTGTATTAGCTTCAGGTGTCCCACATAATGACTCGACATTTGTATACACTGTGAAATGATCACCACAGTAAGCCTATTTACCATATGTCACTATACAAAACTACAAAACTTTTTTTTCTTGTGATGGGAACTTTTAAAATTTATTTTCTTAGCAACTTTCATATTTGTAATACAATGTTATTGAGTATAGTCACCATACTGTACATTACAACCCCATATAATGATGATCACTAATTATCAGGGAAATGCAAATCAAAACCACAATAAGATACTATCTCATATCTGTTAGGATGGCTATTATAACAAAGAAAATATGACAAAAGCTGGCAGATTTGCAGAGAAGAGAAAACACTTGTGCACGGTTGGTGGAAATGTAAACTGATACAGTCATTAAGGAAAACCGTATGGAAGTTTCTCAAAAACTTAAAAATAAAACTACCATATAACCTAGCAATTCCACTACAGGGTATTTATTGGGGAAGAAAAATGCTAATTTGGAAAGACATCTGCACCCCCATGTTCACTGCATTATTATTTACAATAACCGAAACATGGAAACAACTTAAGTGTCCACAAATGGATGAATGGATAAAGAAGATGTGGTACAAACATATACAATGGAATATTACTCAGCCATAAAAGGAATGATACTGACGTTTGTGACAACATGGATGGACCTTGAGTGTATTATGCTAAGTGAAATAAATACCATATGATTTCACTTGTATGTGGAATCTAAAAAACAAAACAAATGAACAAACAAAACAAAATACAACTCATAGATACAAAGGGGAGGGAAGTGCAGGGTGGGCAAAATGGGCGATAGAGATCAAGAGGTATAGGTTCCAATTACAAAATAAGTAAATCATGAGGATGTGATACACAGCAAGGTGACTACCGTAAATAATACTGTATTGCAAATTTGAGAGCTACTAAGAAAATAATACCTAACATGTTTGAATGACATAGCACTCCATGTATTTTTTAAAAGATTTTATGCTTTTTTAAGTAATCTCAACACGCAGTGTGTGGCTCAAACTTACCACCCAAAGACCAAGAGTCTCATGCTCCACTGACTAAGCCAGCAAGGCTCCCTGAACTGAATTCATTTTTAAAACAACAAAAGAGGGTGCAAACGTTTTGAAGGCAGAACTATTATAAATAATTGCACAGTGCAGGCATCCTTAAAGTAAGGACAGATTAGTGTTAAGTCAGACAGTGAGAAGCATAGGTGTAATAGTAGCATCATTCCAGTCACTGAGCTACTGGCAGACTCAAAACAACTTGCAGTTTTGATCTCCCCAGTTACACTCCTAGACCTTTCAATGTCATGTATTTGGGAAAAAATCAAATAAATAAACACACACACACACACACACACACACACACACACACACCCCTGAATACCTGACTTAAGAAGTTTATCAAAACTTGAGATGAAAAAATGTTTTAGTTCTAATGAAAATTCTACTTTGTGTCAATTGATTTTTGTTTTTAGTATTATGATTATTGAAATGAGTATCAATTACAGTTACATGTGCTCAAAAAGCTAATAACTACATAGAAAAGACACAGGTTGAGAGACTAATTCTGTTACTGAGACAAATAAATTCTTTAATCAAAAATTAAGGATGCAGACAAAATATTGAAAAAAATAGCAATGTACCCCTTTTTAAATTTAATTCTGACATACATTTTCAGTTTTCTTTTCAATGGCTGTTTATTTCTTTAGAACCTTACTTGTGTTTTGGTCTTTCTAGGAGTTTTAGCATTTGTCTTCTCTTTTTGTCCTGCTTCTTATGTGAACTTGGATTTCCCTAGTGGATTGATGGCTAGCATGAATGTGCATTTATTTTAAAGGAATTAATTTATTTCAGTTGACATAAATAACAATAAAAGATAAGTCTGTAATTCTGAGATGAAATAAGCAAGTGAACAAAAAAGGCCCTTAACATCTGATGCTTGATATTTACTCCTTAATCAAATTCCTGCCTTACTAATAAAATTTCTTATAAAAGGATCAATTACCATTTGATTTAAAGTTGAATGTGAAATAAACTAAAGATTAAAAAAAACTAGAGGGCTAATTCATTTGAGGGCCACAGACTTCCAGATTTCTAGCCTTTCCTCTTCAAGTTTCCTATGTTCCCACAATTCAGGCTTTCTACTTAAGACGTTTCCAAGGGCCCTACAAAAGTTCATTCTTGGCTTCGTCTCTGCACTTGTGCTGAATGTCAAGGTTTGAGGTTTGTTTGAATTCCTGCTCTGTGGATATCTGCTGGACTTTCTAGCAGGTGTGAAGACCCCATGGCTCCTTCTGTTGCATCTCATTTCCACTTATTAAATACTTTATCTTGGAGGATGAAGCAAAAGTGACTTTCATGTTTCCTGGCAGTCTCTTGCTTCAAAGGACTTAATAGTGATTTGTTTATTTCAGAGGAAATGGAGACCAGTCAGTGATGACAGATTTATTAGTTAAGTGGACATCACACACACAAAAACCTTTTCTTACAATTCAGGATTCCTTCTAACCACACTCTAAATGTTCAAGACGATGTCATGTATTTGCCAAATCAAACCCATGTGATTCAATATAGTCAAATTTGTGAATTGATATGACCTCCTCCTTCACATACACTTCCATGATAACTCAGAGAAGAGAAAATGAGCAAAGAAAACAAATATTATCCTAAATTAAAAGGAAAAAAAGACATCCTGATGAATTGGTGACACTGAATATGTTTTGTGAAATCACTGAAGGAATACTGAAACAAAAATCTTGAATTGCAAGGATTCAAGTAAGATGCTTGGGATTCAGAAAGAGCACTTACAACAAAGCAAAACCCTCGAACTCTTATCATGAAGTAATTTCAAGTATAACAACATTACAGATTCGTTATATTAATCACTGATAAAATATTTCTTAATGTTTAAATTTTCAGAGTAAATTTAAAGAACAGACACCAACTCCAGAATGGCCCAAATTATTGCTGCTTAATGAATGACCACTTTCACCAGGAAATAAATGTCATGCAAGGAATACGCTGGGATATCATCAATGGAAATTTGATCCCTTCCAGATTCATTTTTTAAAAATAAGCTAACTATGGGGCACCTGGGTTGCTCAACTGATTAATCGTCCAACTTTGGCTCAGGTCATGATTTTGTGGTCCGTGAGTTTGAGCCCTGCATCGGGCTCTGGGCTGACAGCTCAGAGCCTGAAGCCTGCTTCGGATTCTGTCTCCCTCTCTCTCTGCATCTCCCTTGCTCATGCACTGACTCTCTGTCTCTCAAAAATAAATAAACATTAATAAATAACTAAATAAAAATCAGCCAGCTAATGTTCACTATTCATTAAAATTAAATGGACAATGGTAATTCAATGATAATATTGGTAGTCTAAAAAAAAGTAGATTTTCATGCTATCGTTACTCCTATTGTAGAAAGTGACCAGTTGAGCAATCTTCAAAAGGAAACTTTCAGCTATTTGACATCTTAATAAATAAATGGGATGAAATTTTCAGATTTTGGAACTAAGAGAAAGATACCAAATTGGAAGTTAACAGTCCCAGCATTGCATACATTATTTTAGGGATGCCACTCTCTAAGCCTCAATTTTCTCATCTTCAAGATTAAAGGGATTGTTTTGATGAATTCTAGAACCCCTTCCAGTCCTAACACGGCCTGTGGGAAAGTACTAAGAACTCTCAAGATAAAGATGGAGAGAAATGCCAACAAGACTGAAGAAAGGAAAGCTAGGAAGGATTAAAAGTCATTTTGCTTATTTCATGATATTCATCTCTACTCAGCCCTTGAAATATGGGAGAGCTAATGACATCACAGTCACATCAGTAAATTGACTCCACACTGTCTTCTGTGGGCTTAATTCTCCCTTGCCTTATAAAGAGGACATCCATTTCATTGGCAAAAATAATGCAACCTATATATTTAATCACCTAGCAAGATCTCTTACCTTTCACTCTGATTTTATCAAATGACATCCTGGAAATAATAGTTTTGAACTGAAAAGTTTAGCTACCTATGATCAATTAGTATCCCACAAAACTTGGTGCTTAAGACAATGGAAAGCTTAAATCTTAACACTGAGGATATGAATGAAAATGCCCTAGAAACGCATTTATGCATGAGTCCAAGAACCCAAAAATCTACTCACCATTTCATATCTTCTTTATCTTTTTCTACTTCAAAAGTAGAAAGTATGGAGTGAGAGGAACTGAGGCATTTTCTAAAACCTTCCTGGACTTCTCTGGGTATTTTCATCACCTTTGCTACATTATTATATGTTCTATCATTGTATTACGTTCAGTCATTTCCATCTTTGTCTTCACTACTATGCTCTGGACCCTTCCAGAAACCTCAAGGTGTTCTATTCATCTTAGTGTACCCACCACACAGAATCAAGACCCTGGCACATAGCAGGCCATACTCGAATGTACACTCTCCACTCATAAAATTCTAACATGAATGTATCCAGTGATATCTTTGCTTCACATGTAGTGCTAGTATTGTCTTTTCTCCCACAAATTGCTAGCACTTCAACCAATTAATTATCAATTAATCTTTATTAACAATGAGTCCACTGATGAACAGTCTTCCTGCTTCCCACATATTCAAAACCTTCAGTTGTGGCAACCTAATTGTGTAATGTATGGCCCCAGCCAAACATGCACAGATGTTTCACAGTACAGATGTGATACTCCCTATACTCCACTCTTCATTGCATTCGCTCTTTTCTCATGCCAAAGTGAATGCTTTATCCTCATTTTTCCCCCAAATGTTAAAAATCTCCTTTAATAGTCCTCTCTGTCAGCTACCTGACTTGCGATTCTGGAAATCACACCAGGGACTGTGAAAGACCAAATCTTTTGAGAGGCTGTAAAAGTTAATAATTCTTTGTCATTAATTGCCACTGTCTGATTCTATTAAGTTTTCATACTTTCCCCCTGGAAAATCTAGTCTAATTCCTGGCATGTTCCCCACCCTTTCCCAGAAAAATGTTCTCCTCCCTATTCCTCAAGAGGCCTGGAAGAATCTCCCTAGTTGACCTTACATTTTTAAATATGCTTTGTTTGCCCTCTCTACTTCCAATATTCTGGGTTTTTTGTTTTTTTTGGTTTTTTTACATTTACATCCATTATTATGTTGTGTTTTACTTTATTTTAATTCTGTATTTATAATTCAACCATTTAATACCTCTGACTTTGCTTTTATGTTGCTAACTGTCCCAATCCCAGGATTATATATTATATTTAATTAATAATCATTTAGGATACATTTTGGCTTCTTTAAAATGAAGAATGTATTTTATTTTAGTGAACATTTGGTTGACCAAGCAAGCAAGCATTTATCCAAAAAGTCTTATTTATCCAAATAATGCTCTTTACATTTCACTTTTCAGATAAGCTTCAACTTTTACAGTTACACATTTAACTGTATTTAGCTTAGTGTGGTATTTAAATTTGCATAATCTCTTTCTCCACTTGAGGAGATTCCCATCTTTGGGGATTCTTTCAGTAGCTGAAAAGTAAGGAAGTTTGTCTTTTTGTCTAGAGGCACTGTTCAGTGGTACTTTCTGACAAATGGAAATGTTGTGTATTTTACTGGTTAATACATCAGCCAGCAGGCACATATGGCTGGTAAGTATGTGGAATGTGGTTAATGATGTTGGGAACTGATTTTTAAATTTTATTTAATTTTAATTAATTAAAATTTAAATAGCCACATGTGGCTAGTGATTACCATACTACAGCATAGAAGAGTATTATGATTATTGGTGATACACACAGTTACAGTTACACAAACGGCCATTTTCAGGAAATGAGCAACCAACCAGGTCTGACATTGCCCTCCACGTGCAGAAAAGGATAAAATTCAGAATATAAAGTCCCTGCTTCTCAGAACTTTTCAACCTAGAAACAATATTCTAAACCAGTAATTCTCAATCTCAATCTAGAATCACTTGAGAGTTTTGAAAAATACCAATGTCCAGATGAAATTAGATATCTGAGATTTGTTTCAAAATAATTAAGACAAGGTGAAGGAGGAGTAGGATGATATAAATAACATATGCCATGTGTTGATAAATATTGAACACAATGGGCACATGAGTGTTATATGATGTTCTCTATTCTTTAAATGCTATAATTTCGTATTATAAAATTCAAAACAATTCCAGATTAACTTAATCATAATCTGAAGCATCAGTGTTTTTTAAGAGTGCCCTACTCACTCCAATGTAATGTCAGTGTTGAATTACTGGTCTGAATAATGTAATCTTATGATACCATGTTAACAAAAAAGGCCAGAAGTATGAAGAATCTGCAAGTTATTTTTCTTTATGAAATGAAGGAATTGTTGAAGTAGAATCAGTATCAGTCATGGATAACATAACTTCTGAAACTTGTCAAAATGTATTGCAATACAGATAAATTTTAACTCTTACAGAAATAATAACCCAACCAACTCACATGCACAGGTAGGCTTACTGCAAACTTTCCTTTCATTAGTTTCTATGATTTGTGACTAACCTCAGACCCACAAGTGAGATGATTTCTTTAGCTTGCTCAACCCTCACTATCAGTGCTCTTTCCTTACAAGCCAGGCTCCCTCACATGTGGCCACTTGTCAGTGTCTTAGATCCACATTTTCTCATCATGTAGCATTCTTTAAATATGGTTAACCAGTCATACTCAAAGCAGAACCCAAGGCATTGTGGATTGAACTAGCATCATTGCATTACTTTTCTCATAAAAGGGATTTTTCCTTTCTTTTTAATAATTCAGCCTATTTGAAAATAACCCTTTTTTTCTTTTCCACATCACCAAATATTTGTGCCACTATCCAACACAACACTGCAGATCAATTAATATTCTATATTTTCCCCAATTGCCCCATGACTTCTAGTTTAATTTACTTTTTTGGCTTTGTTGGACAGACATTTTAAATACTATAATTACTCGGCTGTATGCAATGTGCTCAACAATGCATGGCATAACTTCACAGAATATTTATAGAATCTCATGTTTCACCCAAAAATAATGGAATGAGGCATTCCTATACATTAATTAACAGGAAGTTAGGCTTAACAATCACTGAACTGTTGAAAATATAGACACTTTAACTTCTAAAATGTAGGATTTTTTTTTGCTGACTTATGGTAGTTTTTAATAAATGCATATTTACTTTTGTCCTGATTTACTCATAAGTGGTAACTATAAACCACATAATCACAGGTATGTGACCTTAGAAAGCATCCATAAAAATCAATCAGAAACAAACACAGATCATTACTTAGGGTGGATATTCATTAAACTCTCCTGAGAAGTGTCATAAACAAGCTTTTAATGACAGTAATGAATATATATTAAATAAAGGTATTATAGGCTATGGGATCAAAATAAAAGATAAATCTGGCAGGCAGCATAGAGATAAATACACACACACACACACACACACACACACATAAGTACATGTAAAACTAGTGAAATGTGAATAAAATTAATGGATGTATCAATATCAGTTTTCTGGTTACGCTATTGTATTATAATTATGCAAAATATTACCCCTGGGGGGAACCAGGTAAAGGGCATATAGGACCTCTGTACTATTTCTTACAACTGCATGTTAATTTATAGTTTTCTCAAAACAAAACAAAACAAAACAAAAAATTAAAGGGGTAGGCATAAAGAAGTTTATTGAAGAAATATTGGTTAAAATAAAAGAAAACCCACTGTCAGCAAAACTGACCAAGCTGATCAATAAAGCCTTTAATGATTGAGTTGGGGGACTTTAGCTGGAAGCCCATTAATATACAGCCCTAAATTCTCACCAAAGGAAGCTAAATAGTAAGTAAGTAACATCACAAGTTCTTGACTAAATGGGAGATGCAAAAAATCTTGCAGAAAACTTCTTGACTGAAGCTATGACAACCTGTATTTAGGTACCCACATAAGAAATATCAGAACACTGTTTTAAAGTAACACAAATGCTAAACATTGTGTTCCGAAGACTACATGAAAAGATCACTTTTGGAGTGCCTGGGTGGCTCAGTGAGTTAAGTGTCAGATTCTTAGTTTCCGCTCAGATCATGATCTCATGGTTCCTACATCAGGCTCTGTGCTGACAGCACAGAGATTCTCTCTCCCTCTCTCACTGCCCCTCTTACTCCCTTTCTCTCAAAAATAAAATAAACATTTAATAAATAAATAAATAAATAAATAAATAAATAAATAAATAAAATGCTTATTTAAAAAAGAAAAGAAAAGAAAAGATCACTTTGCTAGGAAAACACTTCTTTAAATTTCTATCAGTTATATAAATATGAGATTATAAGACACATTATTACATGTTACATTATATATAATTACATGTTGTGTACATATGATAGTACACAAACAAAACCTGGTTGCACATAAGAAAGTAGAAAATCTAGTAGTAAATCATTGATGGGCATTAGCCACTCCAAGTAGCATTTGCATCAAAGCCCATAATTAAACATTCATACTGTGTGAAATAATTTCAATTTAATGTAGAATTCCAACAAGAGGAATGAGAGTCTTATTATATCAAATATAATATATTTTATTATATTATATATTATATATTACGATTATAGTTGTAATATATCAAATATTACGATATATTGAATATAGGATTCCGTTAGGGAAGAATGAAAAGAGATAAATATACTATGAAGATAACTACATCAGGAGTCTTGGAGAGAAAACTAAATTAAGTGTAAGAGACATCAAAGTACAAATAAGAAAAAAAATAAAGGAGAATGTGGAATAGAATGGATTTGGGCCAAGCTGTGTAGGAAGAGGCTACATGGCTGAATCCTAAATATAAGTCTAGCAGAAAAGGAGAAATTATCATTTGAGACCATTAATGTGAAAGCAGTCTGAATGTAAATTAAAATTAACTACACAAAAGAGGAATTATGTTTTATTATTTTGGAAATGGTGTTGTGTTTAGAGAAAAAAAGGAAATGAAAATTTCTTGAATGAACCAACTGCAGTTTTTTTTTTAATGTTTTATTTTTGAGAAAGAGAGAGCACCAGCATGTTCCTGGGGGGTGGGGGGTGGGGGGCGGGAAGGGGCAGAGAGAGAAGGAGACTTAGGTCCAAGAGTGGACCTAAGAGTGGCTCAGGAACCAGGAGATCATGCCCTGAGCCTAAGTAGGATGCTTAAGTACTGAGCCACCCAGGCACCCCCAACTGTATTTTTGATATTTACTTTTGTGTTTTGAGGTTCTAGTAAAAACCAAGGATCTGGAAATCATTATGAAAGGTCATTGTTACAGTGCTTCAGAAGTTGTATGGTTCAATGCATTGGAGAGGAGCAGACGGGTTTGGTGTTTACAGATTGTGAAGAAGATGGGTGTGGGCAGGAAAGGAGGAGAAATAAGGAAGGTAGGACTGGCTAGCAAAGGCAAATGGCCAACCACTAATATTTCTGAGTATTTTCTATGCAAGAAGACTGCATTCAAATAAAAACTAAGATCAATACTTATCCAAGAACAGAGATAAAGTTGATGACTTGTGACAAGGGAGAGTTTCTAAGTGTCTACTTAGAGCTATTCATTATTTTGAACACAAAAAAACTAGTAATACTTTATAGGTAAAGCCCAATTTAGCAAAATTCACTTGAGTTAAAAATTTTAAAACAGAAAAAGATTCTTCAATTCACAAATGGTTACCCAAAATACTATTCTGTTTACATAAATATCTATTATAGATATAATACAACAAAGTCCAGCTGCACATTACCAGATATTCAACTTTAAAAATGCTATGATTTATTGTATGAGGTGTTAAAAATATACAGGTTGGGGCGCCTGGGTGGCTCAGTCGGTTAAGCGTCCGACTTTGGCTCAGGTCATAATGTCACGGTTTGTGAGTTCGAGCCCCATGTCAGGCTTGTGCTGACAGTTCAGAGCCTGGAGCCTGCTTTGGATTCTGTGTCTCCTTCTCTCTCTGCCCCTCCCCAACTTGTGCTCTGTCTCTCTATGTCTCTCAAAAAATAAATAAAAGTAAAAAAAAAATTTTTAATATACAGGCAAATTGGTAATTGATAACAAGAAGTATGTCATTACAAAACTGAAGCTCAGAAAGTATAACAGTGTTTATATTTATAAAAACAGAATGAAAACTGACTGAGGTAACCATAAAATCAGATTTAGAGAGAGGTAGTTTACACCCAAGTAAAGCACTTTGTCAAATTCCATTTTATTCACTCAAAAGCAGTAGCCAACATTTTAAATGATGCTGAAATTTATTTTTATTGGGAAGACTAAAAACTTAAGGTTTCACAATATTTTATGAGATTTTCCTTTTAAGGGCACTAGGCTGAAGTCAGGATATGGAAGTTCAGCTTCCACTACTTGGCTGAGTGGACAGACATTACTTAATTTCTCTGGGCACATTCTCTCATCTAGGAAATACATTCATTGAACTGGGTGATGCCTTGGGAGTCTTCTGGTATCTTGATAATTCAGATTTTAATAACCTATTTAGACATTAAAGATTACAACTCATTAAGAGAATGGACCAACCAAGCCTACCTTGAAATCTAAGAATAATGAACTAGATAATGTCATCGGCCCTTTCTTATCACTGCTGTGTATTATGGAACATATAATGTTCTGTTTGTCTTCCTGGACCCCTGTCCCTACATCCCCTCAGCCCTTCCATTATCCAACAGAGAAGCAATCACTAGTCATTTGAATTCTCTAACTTTAACAATTATATTGCTATGAATCCAGGAACTTTGAAGTGTTAACTTTGGCATTTAGAATTTTAGTACAGTATTTGATTTTTACTTATTTGAAAGTAACTCCCGCAGACCATCAGATATAATAAAATTTCCCTAACGTACTTTTCTGAATTCCTCACATTGAACTGTGGGTGTAGGAGAGGTGACTAAGCTTACCAGAGTGAAATCAGCCAACCACCTAGGACTTGCAACTCAGGTGAGTAATATAAACAAAATCTCAAAAATTTATTAAATATAAGTAAACACACAAATGAGTAAAATATTGTTGCTTTTTTCCAAGAAAAACAAAATTATCAAATAAAACTGCTTCTATTCATTTTATGAGGGGTATATTTTTAGCTTGTCGTGCTATCTGCATATTTACCTTTCATCAGTGTCTCCAAATGAGACCACCAAAATTAAAAGGAACTACAATATGTAAATTATCTCTGCAGGAAACTTTATAATATGGCAGAAAGAATGCCAGGCCTATCCTCCTAGTTACTGGAAACAGAGACCTGAAATTTCATTGTCATATTCAAATCCCTTTGATTTAAGTTCTGCTCCCTTTTGACTAAATAAATACCCCTCTGTAATGTTCCTCTTGAAAACAAGTGTTTGATGGAAAAGTGGCAGGAGACACCGGAGAAAGAAGGTTAGGCGATGCCCAAGCAAAAAAGGCTGTGGAATGGGAATCTTAAGGGTGATTAAGTGAAGGAAGGTTGCATCTCTTACACAACTTGGTCTACAACTTACTCTCCATTTCCGGAAAATGGCATGGGACTTACAGTTCTAGCGACAGTGGCAGATTATTTTAAATCTGTAGCTATCTTTTAGGCAAGCAACATTCCCTATAGCAATAGTAGTAGTAAAATACAAATAAACAGGCAATATAAGATAGAACTTGTTTTCAGGTGGGGCACACCCATGACATAACTGCATCTACCCTGATATAAAAATAACAACACTTACTGACCCAGACCTTGTTCTAAGTGCTTTATATTCATTAATTCACTTTAATTTTTAGGAAACTACAGAACAGAGAAGTTAAATCACAGCTAACAAGAGAATTAGCAAGACATTGGGGTTCTCCCAGATTTACACTGACATTTCTCCTCGGCAGCCTGCATTCCTCTATGACTCCTATGGATTTCATTACCAAGACTAGTGTGGTCTGCTTCATTGTCTTCTGATTATATTTGGCCAATGGAAGACAACAAAAGGAGATGGAAGGCATAAAGATCGTTTACTGGATGATATTTGATACTGGCTGCAATCTTCCACCTGAGGTCCCCACTTTGCCAGAAGCCTTCTGTCCTGCTGCTCTCCCCAGATTCTGGATTCTTTCAATAGCTCCCTCTATTTGCCACCTCAGGTTTAGAGAAGCTAATGGTTTCCAAATGTGGTCAGACCCTGGATGATTGACCATTTCCTGTTGCTTTCCAACATACTGCTCACCATCAAAGAGTCATCATCAAACTCTCTTCATCTTCAGTTATCCCTTTGAGTGTACCATCTATTTTCTTGTCTGACAGGATAACTAAGAAATAAGATAAATCCTTCAAGATTTATCAACTATTGGCTAATTAAGCAAAAACAATCACACACACACACACACACACACACACACACACACAAAATGTTTCTGTTACTTTTTATTTTCCCAAACATCTGAGAATGCAAGAATAAGTTTGGTAACGGTCATCTTCCAAGAACAAAGAATAGTTTAAAAGAAAAGATATCTGTAATTCCCTGAATTTTGAAAGCGGACGTCCAAAAGGTGATAATCCTGGAAATGTGCACAGCAGCAGGACCCCACATTTGGATGCCTAACCTCTGGCTTTCCTGTCATTTCAATCTATCGCAACGACTTACATCTAGATGCTGTCTAGTTTAATGCATCCAGACCCATTTGTATTTCATATTAAAAAATTCCCAAAGTAAACATACCCTGTAGTTGGAGAGATATTAATTGCTGAAGACAGTAAACATACTGAGAACTCATTTTACTTTTGAAAAATATTAAATAAAGAGAGACATCGCTTAATTTTAATCTATCCAGTTACTAGTAAAGCTCTCTTTACATGGTTCTTAAAATGTGGAAGCCATTTGCTAAATTATCGGTGTCCTAAAAAATCAAGGCTACATTTTATCTACTTAGTTCCGACTAAGTTTCTGATCACACAATTCTATTTTCCTAAACTTCACATTTTAGCTATCAAAATAAAATCAGTCATTTCTGAAATTTACTTGGTATTCACTGTTCATTTGGTAAGAGTCACTACCCATTGTACTTTTTCTTTTAACTAATAAGAATATACATCAGTTTAATTTGATAGTTTTTCAGGAGGCTAAGAATGATAATCTAAAAGTTCACTGAACAGTCCAGACAATATAAGAAGCCGCCTCTATAGACATTTGACTACACTTCACCACTACGTTTGCAAATAGCTATCACTTTGCAAAAAACTAAGTTTTTATTTGGGTGTCGTTTCTGGCAAAGCTTTAAGGCTACATTTTCAAAGAGCAAAATTCCAGGCCTTTAAAATTCTACTGGCATCCACCCGCCTAAGCTGGACCCTCCTCTACGTTTCCGCAGAGCCTGAGAGAGAGATGACTTCATCTTAATCATTTTCTTGCCCACAGTCATGTAAGATAACTGAAGGGTTTTCTTTTCTTAGAGCATTATGGGATCTCTTGAAGTGTGTGGAGAATAATGAGCTAGAGGAAGAGAAAAACAAAAGAAAACAAAAACTGCAGGGGAGTTGGCAGATTTGACTTTAATGACTATCATTGATTACCAGCTTCGGCCCGTTGGACTCTCCACACAGCTGTATACGTTTCAAACCTAATATTTTACTTTCTAACTGGAACATTTAACATCATGTTGAGGTCTCTAATGTGGATGCTCCACTTCAGATGATCTCTTATCAAGAAATTAAGTTTGGAATTCTACCAATTTATTATTGTGTGTTTATACATATATATCTTCACATAAACAGATTTTTTAAAAGCGTGCTTGAAGAATAGCTGCCATGTCCTAGTTAATTTAGCACCCTCCCTGTTTTCTCTTCCCCACTAACCTTTCTACTAAAACACAGTAGAAACTAATAACTATGAAAAAATAACTCCTTATATTCATAATTCCAGCCAATCTAATTCACCCAAGCTTCAAGAAACATACCTAAAACATATTAGAAAGAAAGCTTATGAAAACAAAGAGGACATTTAAATACATTTGAAACATTCAAATTGAGTTGTTTCTATGAAATTTTGAAGAGCAATGATTTTTTAATTTAAATCTGTAATCAAAACCCTAACGGTTTTATCACTATCACTTATTCCCTTGTAAACTGTTACAGTAAAAGTAAAATTCTAAGGATATAAGAATTAAGTCACCAAAATACACAAATAGCTTAGAATGATTAAACTTTTAGGAAATGCTAACTTTTTAAAGAAGCACAGCAATAATATCATATAGGTTAAGATCAGACTTATTAATTTTTAGACCTAAGAGAGCTGATTATTTCTGAAAGTATTTTTCCTCTCTTTCATACAAAGTCTTCCCAAGAATGTATTCATATAATACAGATTTTACCTGATGATTCTCATTCATATGCACATGTAAGAAATAAAAAAAGTGTATCATAAATTATTTTCAAACCCTATGAAAACCAGTATTCTAATACACGATACCAAATTTACAGAGTAATGTGTAAATTCAGAAATATTATATTGCTGTGGAAAATGTAACATCATAAATGAAAGTTTTGTGAATAATCAGAAACTTTTTTACATATTTAAAATTCTAAACAGAGAAATTAATAATTGACCCATTCGACCACATATGAATGCATACTCTTACCAAGTAACTTTCTGTTAATTTAGTAACAAATATATCAAAAGGTTTCAAATAGAAATACTCTAAATTTAAAAGCTATGTCTCAAATTTACACAGATGGATCAATAGACATATTTTTGGTTATTTTGTATCTTAAAATACTATCAAACACAACTTACCGAAAGGGAAAATAAATTCCCTATGCTTTTATAACATAAGTGGAAACCATTAGAGAAAGGGGCATTAGACTTAAATTAATTCTGCTTCCACATAGGTAATGCAAATTGAAGGCTGAGACCTAAATGACCTTTACCATTGTAAGTTTTGCTCCATGAGAGCAATAAAATATTCTGCAAGGTTTTCTCCAGTTGGATTTTGAACCTCACCGATGACTAAGATTTAGGAGTAGCGCGGAATGTTGCCACTGACTTTTCTTTATGGTGTTCCTCCATCCCTGCGTGAGGGTTTTAGTTTAATACAACTATTCCAGATAGTCATAAGAGCATCATAACAAAAACAGGAAAATTGTTAGTGCTTCCTTTTCTTTACAACCTTTACAGAAAGCTTATTATTGATAACTAAGCCATACTAATGACTAAAGCACAGAATACGGAGAAATAAGTTGTCACAATAAAATGTGTTTTATTGGTTAAATACATTAAGTAGGAAATACATCATATCTACCTCAATTTCTAATTTGCGGACTTTGGTCTTGGTTAGTATTTCACCTTTTTTTTAATATTTAATTTAATTTTATTTTTATTTTAACCACTAGAATCAGTCACAAGTACCATAATGCAGGAAATATAATTTAACTGGCCACTCAAGAATTAATCCTTCTTATTTTATGATTTCAATCAAGGGGGGAAAATGCTACTCTTGATAGGCTCACTTCATGTGCTAATATATTTTCCCAGAAAATATTTTACTATTATAAAAAAACATTATGGTAAAAATATAGAAAATTTGAGAGAGATAAATCATCCACAACTATTAACTCAACAAATATTAAGAATTCCTAAATGTATTTTATTCTCTAATATTTTCCCATTCTTAGCATGCATCATTCATAGATGTTTATAATCATTATAGCAATGCTTAGAAGAGAGACACGCTCTGAAATTTTAGAAATAACTACCTAAGTGAACACAGTGTAAAAACTAAAATACATTATCCTACTATATTTAAGTTCTCATTTGAAATGAAAACCTAAAAAGTCCTCACATCTTTGTTTCTGGCTGCCATTTTTAATACAGTTAATAAAATTGCACAGCATATATATGTCTTAATATAGTAAATGAATAAAAATGGCACCATTACCAGGCCAGGTACATGTAATAGATTTAT
This sequence comes from Felis catus, assembly GCF_018350175.1. NCBI lineage: Eukaryota > Metazoa > Chordata > Mammalia > Carnivora > Felidae > Felis > Felis catus. Next base: position 108,610,516 of record NC_058369.1, read on the forward strand.
ATGTGAGACTTTTTACATTATTCAGCTATTAATTCATATACAAGTTATTTCTCAAATTAAAAAAAAAGTTAATTTTTATATTAAATATGGAATTAGTCTCTCAAATTTCCCTGGATCTAAGGGGAAAACTTTATCTGCTTTCGCGATTTCACTTTTTGTATAAAATTACTTTCTTAGAACATTTAGAACCTATAGTAAACATTATGTTATTATAAATGCCAATGCTTTGATGAAGGGTCCATGTTTCCAAATCACACAGAGGGAAAACAGGGTAATATACTTAAAACGTTTTTTTTTTTCTTTTTTCAGTTTATTAGTAGAGATCACCTTACAGGGTGCCAACTTAATGGTTTCCATTGAAAGTTACTATAAGTAAATATTAAAATTTTAAATATTCAGCACTGGGTTTTTAACCCAAATGAAAGTTTTAGCAGTACCATGGCAAGTATTTAATGTTTTTCTTTTTCAAATGAACTATAAATAAAGATTGTTACAAAGATTTCAAAACCATTTCCATTTTTATTTGCATTATTCCTTCCACTCATTGCTAACTTTCAACAATAAGGCACCTTAATTCTAAAGGGAATGCTGGTCTTGACTTTTGAGTGTAATCATTTGAGACACTCATGGAGGTCAATGGTACTTAGAACTTTTTATGTCAGGTCACCATTTTAAAATGTTCACACCTAAAATTAATCTACCACTCTAAGAAAAAGACTTAAATGACATTTTTTTTTTATTCCATAGATTTGAGACACTTAATTTGTTCAATATTCTTCTATAATTATCAAGATCCAATAAACTTTTTTTTAATTCTAAAACAAATGCTGAAAAGCCATAGTCCAGTAACATAGAGATATTAATATTAAAGTAATTATTCTTCCTTTCATAAAACATGATTGAATTATCTGGAAAAAATCACAATACGGTACCAGAGTTAGAGTGGGTAAGACATTGCTCTGTATTTAAGTTCCAGCTTATTAAAGTAATACTTGCTTGTCATTCTGCATAGCCAAGCATATAGGCAGATATAATTTGATAACAAATATTTTATGATTATTGTAACTATAAATATTTCTAATTTTACAAGAATCTAATATTATTCCAAACCTTATAAAATCCACATCCCCAAACCTCCCTTCTTTTTAAATATAATTTTGATTTTTTAATAAAATATGTAGTTATTCAACTAATTTGAATAAGAAATATTTACATATTTACACTGTATATTGCCTGCATAAAAAGTAAAGTTAAATTGACTAACCTGTTTTCATTATTTTAACTAAAAGTGGACAGTTTATACCTATTACTACATTGCTTGGAGAACAATCAAATGTAATTGAAGCCAAGTAATTCACACTATTTATAGACATTTTTTTCAGAATCACCTGCTTTGTATAGATTGTTTTAAGTGCAGTTGTAAAGTTTTGATTTTTAAGAGTTCCTTTGAAGACATCACAGATGTTGGCTTTGCTAATAATGCTGGAAAGCATAGGAGGTTCAAAGTTGCAAAAATGTTTAACACATATAAAAAATAACAATGTGCTTCTCCATTAAACTTGGCTATTTTCAATTGTCAATAAACTATAATGAAAGCCCAAAGTCCATAAATAGTTGTTTCTAGACACTTAAGCTTCTTGAGTTTGCATATGTGTGTGTTTGGGAGGGGGGGATGCAAGTAAATGCACACTGGAAAATGTTACATATTATAGTTTTTGCATCGTTACGATGAATAAAAATTCAGGTCATTTTTCAATATTTTATGCTGCTTAAAATTCTATTCGAATTTCACAGGGTCATGCACACATATACATACACATACAATCTGGATATTACAAGTAAGGATACAGAATTTTGGTTCTGACTTTGCCTTGGATTTGTGTACTACATTTACTTTCAATTATAAACATATAGTAATTATAAACTTTCTAACAAAATATAAGTGGTCTCTACTATTCATGATACAATTTTAAAATTTCAAGAGTTCAGAAATTAATCTAATTTTTAAAAATATTGAAATATTAAAACTGTGCTACAAGCAATATGAGATATACATGTTAATAACATATCAAAATTATAGTGTTTTTCTACATTGCTTTAGTTTCCACTGGATCAGGATGCCCTTATAATACTATGATATGAAGTAACTGTAAACATTAATATGGAAGACCAACTGAAATATCACAGGAGAAAGATATCTTGAATCTAAATCTATCTAAACATCTAACAAATATTAACACAAATAATGAAACTGCCAAATCAAATTTTATTTTTAATGAGTATGCATATATTTAACTGAAAACCATCACCATCTTTCCTTTTAGTTAGTCAAAAAGTTCTTTCAAAATGTCCCAGCATGAATGGAAAACGCTCATCCTAACTCCCCAGTGATTCTACCCTGGGTGATGACTAACTGTATTTCCCACTCAAGACCTCATCTATTAATACTTTCTGTAGCTGATGCAGATTTTTGTGCTTGTTTTTCCAGCACGCTAATTAGTTTCAACATACAAATATAAACTTAGCTTGTTATATGGTTATTTCCCACCAAAAGAGGATAGCACTATTAGTTTTCTTAAGAAACTTATCACAATAATTCAAGGGAACCTGTTCTTGAATCTCACTTTCTCTATTTCCCTCTGACCAAAATAATATGTGCCTATATGAAAATTCGGTTTACCCGAAGAAGCGTAGGTGCATTGATTCAGTTCAGGAAACATAAGGAACAGCCCATCATAGGTTTTTCACTGCATGAAGTTAAATGAACAGTAAGAGATTCTGTGAATTGCCAAAATGGACCGACCAACCTGAACTGGGATCTGCTTCCAAAAAAGTTACATTGATATCAAATGCTGAGCTGAAGACATGAACACTATTTTAAAACTGACTTAAAAAAAAAAAAATGAAGATGGAAACCTTCATGGTTAACCTCTAAACTCTGTCTTAAGAGAGTTTCACTTACAGTTAGTAAAAACCATTAGAAATGAATGATACTGCTGGTAAGTTTCTAACATATAAACTAATTTGTGATGGAGCATTAAAAGTTCACCCCTGACCTTGAAAAGTAGAAGCTGGATTTTAAGTTTGTGATAGAAGAATGTATCTCAGGCTAACGCTGAAGAACCAGTGATAGCTCAGCTGCAAAGGCATATGAAGTATGCGGCTCAAATTGCCATTTACGTGGGATCTTACCTAAAGCGTTATAAAAAACAAAAACAAAAACAAAAACCAAACACGTTCCAATCCTTCACATTAATATCTGCAGTTACCTTCTAGGACTTGTTAAATCAATCCCGCAAAGGAAGAACACTACGTAAATATTATACTGACCCAATGACACTTTCCAGAAAGCTGGAACGCAGGTTGCAATAGCTACAGAAGAAAATTCACAACTCTCTTAATTGTAAAGTATCTTTTAACAATTTCACAACGTACAGATTGTTAAGGGCCTTAAGGAGTTGCCCGAAAAACTTCAGTTCGTCGGGACTGCTACAGTTTACTTGGCAGTCTATGCTTTCAAGCATCTACGTTTAGTAAAGTTCCCTTTTGCGTGGCTACTCAAGTTATGCCCACGTAGATCAGCGCCTCCGTCGCGCACCCTCGCACACCAGCCTCAAGCACGTAGAGAACCAACATTACCCCGGTTGCTGTGTGTTTCCAAACACTTGCCTCCCCTAATACTCAGCTGGAGGAGAGCTTACTTTCCACATTGGCAACTCAGAGATTCTATTTAGATTAGCACCACACGAACACAACTACGATTAAAAAATCGTTTTTTTCCTCAAGAGTTTGATCATGTATTTATTTACCAATCTCTGACACATTCCTTAAAATCATCTGAATTCCTAGATTGTCTTCTTCCCCAAGAAAGGGAAATTTTTACCATTTGGAATAGGGTGCTATTTAAAGAACTCTGAAATCAGAATAATAATAAAAAAAAAAACTAAAACTTTTTTTTCTCATACGTGCTGCCAAGTTCCACTGCAAGTTCCAAATATTGTGCAATAATTTGGAAATCCAGTTAACGATGGGAAAAATCGAGCCACTCGTAGTCGGGAACTTGCAAGGGAAAAGTCAAGGAGCGGCAGCCGCACGCACGCCCAGCGGACGCTGCATCCCAGGGTGCACTCCCCTCCCCACCTCTCAGATGGAAGGTCACGCTTCGCAATCGATTTCACATACTGTCACTTGTCCTTTTTTTCTTAACCCTCTGGTAAACTAGTTGGAACCTTGGAGAGCTTAACGCCGTTGGCTGCAGGGTTGCGCTTGGAGAAACACGTGCCCCCCAAGTAACAGGACGAAAGCAGCCCCACCGAATCTGGCGGCGGGGAGCCAGACAGGGCAAGACGTATACCATATTCCCTGCTTCCTCACAGTAGTGTGAGAATCTTCCCAGTCATCTCCCCGCCCCCTTTCGCCGACAGTGCCCGGCGCGCCCTTACCTGAACTATCGCTTTTCCTTTTGCCGCCACTTCTCTTCTCCGCCTCCGCGGGTGACAGCGCCTGGCGGCCGTAGTCCCCTGGCGCGCACGCAGCCCCGGTCGGGGTGCTGGAACCCAAGCTGGAAGAATTGGAACACAGGACCGGCGGGCTGCTCCCCAGCTCCGGGGGCCCTCCCGAATCCGGCTGGAGGCAGAGGCTGTGACGAGCCGCACTCGGGGGGGAGGACATCTGCGGGAGGTGCCAGTTGGTTTGCAGAGCTTGGTGCTGCTGCTGCTGGTGGTGGTGGTGGTGGTGATGGTGGTGATGGTGGTGCCCCCTGTGATGCTGGCTGGCAAACATGCCCTCCTCGTTGGGGTATCCCGCGATTATGCAAGACGAGGAAGAAGTGGAGAGCTCGGGGTAGGACATATGGTCAGATCTTCCATGGAGGGCGAGAGAGGACTGGGAAAACGGGTGCAAGCCTTGCGCCGTGGCGTGAGGGCTGCGCAGGCAGCCAAAGAGCGGGTGTTCCATAGCATGCAAGTCTCAGGTTCCAGGCAGAAGACTTCACGATGGTTCCAAACGCTACCACCCTGTCACTTTTCACTAGAAATCGTGTTTTCCCCCTCCCAAATAGCCGTTTCTGCAGAGCTCGGATAATCCCGGTCCTGAGCCCTAGCGGCCAGACTCCTTTACATATAAACACTCGGACCTGGAGAAGCTTCCCTTCGAGCTACTCAGATGTCAAGAGTAGGAGAGGTTGAAGCCAAAAGAAGGTGGTCCCAGAGAACTGCTTTCAGGGGGAAACGGCTCTGAGAGGTTATAAATAGAGTGTAATGTGAGCTGGGGGCTGGCTTAGGAGCCCGGCGCTGACCACATGCAAACTCCCTCCAAAACTCCCGCTCAGTCTGCGCCACGCGCTCCCTGTTCCACTTCCTATCTCCCGCTGGACGCACGCAGTGCGTCCACGCCCGCCCGCCCTTGCCAGCCGCCAAGGCTGCAAGCGGCGCGCCTGGCGCCTAAACCCGAGCCCGGGCGTACAGCGGTTCTCCCCTCCCGGGCCCGGCGGCCAAGGTGCTCCGCGGCGCACGTCACCCCAACTCTGCACTCAGTGTCCGGCCCTCTCCCTTCTCTTGAGAAAGATGTCTTGTCAGTGCCACTTGGGCACTGGCACCTGCAGGATAGCTAGGGGTACGGCTAGCTCTTGAGGAGCACGAAAGGGGAAGTAGGGTTAAGGAAAAAGATCAGAGCTAGCCTGGCGAGCGCTCAGAAGTGTCTCAAACTCTACATCAACGCGTGCCCTGGGCGCAGCGGCGCGTCTAGCTTTTCGCAGCTGTCGTCCCTGGGTGGGTTGTTAATGGGCTCGTATCTGGCGCCCGAGGTTTCTGGGAAATTCTTCTCGGCAGAAAAGCGCTATTCACAGCGCGAAAAGAGAGAAACCTGGTGGGGTAGGTGAAAACCGAGGAGCGGCGAGAGTTGCAGTTATCTAGAGACGCGGGCATCCTCACCTGCGGTGCCAGGTGGGGTCTTTCTTCCTGGGCTTTCCGAATATGTCCTCCTTGCTTTGCACAATGTCCTTCGCCCTGCTTTCCTGGTCCGAGTCAATCTCCTAGCCATTTGTCCACCCAAAACTTCGGTCAGGAAAATCCGAAGTGATACCGTCCTGGTAACATGTGATGTGTACAGGGCACGCACATTTTCAGTCTTTCCCCTCAGGAGCCAGCCCAGGTCTCCTCACCTCCCTCCATAAATTCACCCTCTTCCGCTGAAAACTAAATCAGCTAATGGTACAGCTTCTACCCCAGCAAACCGCCATGGTTCCACTTACTGGGAAATTTTATGCTTTGATATCCACCAAAGCTCACTAAACCTGGGTGCTGCTTCAGGTCTCCCAGGTTACAATCTTGCATCATACAAAATGAGTTAGAAAACTTGCCGCCAGTTAATTAGTATGAGCGACGGCTGGTCTTTAATACTGCCACTTGCTTGAGGGGTGACACTGTCTGCTGGGGGCAGAGTCGTTTACACAAAGCAAGCAAGCAAGCCGCACTTAATGAGCTACAGGAACAGTCAAGTCCTGCCTGGGACGTGTGGCATCAGAAGATCCGCGCGCACCTATACTGCCCAGGACCCTCAAGATGCCACCAGCAGTGTAACCCCGTTATTTTCATTGTCTCAGGTGTCCTGAGGATGGCTACTAGGTCTTTGAAGTTGTTAATGGGATTAATGAGGACAGCAAACCAAGCCAGCCATCTGGTTTGGATTAGGAAAAAGTATTGATGAATCTTTGAGAAGTGTCCCCAAGGCGGAACCTTTCCCTCCACCGGTCCCTCAGGTTTCAGCCTACCTCTCTTGTCTTTTAAGCCCTACTGCAGAATAGTGGCCTCTCAATAAACCTTTACATCCGTGTGAAAGTTCGAATTGTTTTCCATTGCTTAGAGGTGGGATGTGGTGGGGGTGATCAGGAATTCTGAGATTTGTAAGCGCTGCTTTCTTTAACGGAAATTGAGCCCTATTTTGAGGGAAATTAGTTTTGCAGACTTCGTTAAAAAAAAAAAAAAAAAGCTAAAACTTTTGTTCACCAGCTGCTCAGCTTTTCAGTCTGGGTTTGAGCTGGAACCTGCTGCAAGCGTTTGACGGTAAGACTTTCTTTGCCGATACATTTTGGGAATCTAATATTGTTTTAGACTTCGAAAGGGGGTGTTCTTCAGGTTGCACGTTTCTAAGGGGTTTAAGCACTCCCAGGATGGCGTCCAGGGCTTAGATCTTAAGAATGTTTCTTCCTGCCACTCCCCACGCCCTTGGCTCTTTAAGGATAAAAAAAAAAGGAGGGGGTATATTCTTCTAATATGGTCTGAATATTTTTTGAATTTTCATTGTGTTTATGGTTTCAATATGTGCTCTGATATTAAAAGTTGAAGTACAAAGAGCAACACTAAAGTTCCCAAACTTGAGTAGCTCCTCTATAGGGATTATGGGTGAATGCATTAAAGGCTTTATCCAAGGAGAAATTTAGGCAACCATCTCCATAAACAGTAACCAGAAATATTTACGTAATATAATGGTGTCTACTAAAAGCATTATGGAGAATGTCAGACAAGGCGGACTAAATAAAGATACACTGGATCTACACAGATCAACAAAAAAACATCCATAAAGGTCCCCTTTTGGTTTCCATTACAGTGGTTTAGAGGGAGCAAAGCAATTGGGAAATGAATGGGTTTGAATTTAACCAGTGTGCTTCAGGTAACTAGTAAGTAGCAAACACAAACTTTTCATCTCCAGGAGCTGCCAATTCTCCTTGAACCTGTCCAGTGATTGTGCTGGTTTTTTCTCACTTACTGTGTCAGATGTTAACAACATGTCCAGAAATTTCTCTACAACCTGCCTCAGTCAGTCAGCCTCTGGAACTATGGGGCTAGAAGACTGGGAAAGAAAAGTTAGAAAAGATTAGAAAAAGGAGTCTCTTTGAAAAGCACACAATTAAAACAAAGCTAGCAGGAAAGGTCTTTTTAATTGGAGACCCAAAACACAGTATCAGTAAAAATGATGAAGTCTAGATTTCTAACAGAAAACATAATATAAGAAACATGTTACTTGAAAAAGTGTGGTTCAAAGAAGAAAGAAAGAAGGTCTTGATGCAGTCCAGTATTAAATATTACTTTTTTTTTATTTTCTCGGAATTTCCAAATATATATTAATTATTCCATAAAGTGTTTTTTTTTCAAAATTTTCACTTCCTAGAACATTTGGAATAAGAAAAAAATATTGATTTTTATTTTCTAAGCCACAGGAAAAAAAATTTAAATGTCCTAACAACAGGAAAGATTCCTAACATTCCCTATAACAACTACTTCAGTGTCCACATCTATATCCCAATATTGAAAGATGACTTTTTACATTTAATAGCTAATTATATTATGAAGAATGGTAAAAATTACAAAATGTATTATAGAATTTTTGTAGCTTTCATTTTAAACTATAAATAGTCTGGTGTTTATCCTGTATTTATAATATATTTGAATTTTCCTGAAAAATATTCTATTAATACCAGTATTTCATGCAAAGTTTTAATATCAAGCAGTGCATTTATAACAAGAGCTTGAATATATGAATAATGTAAGCTGCTAGTCTTTTCCAGAAAAAGTAATCAAAACTATTCAAGCATGTGCTAGGCTCTTTAAATTTGACAAATATGTACATGTATTATTCCTTTTGCTTAACAAAACAATATTCAATAGTAAAGGCAGATTTTGTTTAATTAAGATATTTTATTTCAAAGAGACTAGAACTTAAATTAAGCAACCTGAAAAGTTTGTTTAAATTTTAAGAATCATGATGCTTCTTTTAAGAGTTGCCATTCTTCTGCACATTTGTGTCATGAGGTATGATGGGAAAAATATTTAAAATTAAGCATAATCTTTAGCTAAAGATATTATAAACTTTGTCTTGCATTTTATCTGCCAGACAAATTTACTTCGGTAGCATATAGCCATGATATACAAATTTATGTATGGAAAATTAAATCACAATGGAATTTGTCTATGAAACTTGTGTTGTACATAAAAATATTTTTTCTACTATATTTCTCCAAGAAATTAACAGTTCTGTCCTTCAGTTCATTCTTCTGAAGTAAAAAATTTTTAAAATATATTAAAATATGCTAAATACTCAATGGTAATTTATGTGATTTATGATGCACTCCATATTTAAGAACTAAGGAACTGCCCTTCTCCAGAAATTATGCAATGTAGTATTTCAGGAACAATTTTGCTATGGATAATGCATATTATTAGGTGATTCAATATACCTTTACTGATTTTTAAAATAAGTTGCTATTTTTACATAACACTGGTTGGTGCTTTCACGATAAATTTGTTATGTTTCTATATTACTAAATGAATATTTAACCCTTATTTCAAAAAAGTGTGAAATAATACCCAATATACTTTGTTTTCCTAATTTCTGTCTTCTTCCTACATTTAGTTTTCTTTCTTTCATAAATTGGTGGTTTTCTTCATTTCAAGTATCATCTAGTAAATAATGTTCAGAACACTATCATGAAATACAGATTATGAGTGATAATTTTAAATTCATAAGATTTAATTAAAAATTAAAAATATTTGCAATCTTTCATTATTCCAATTCCCTTCCACATACATTTTATGACATTTTAATCATCCTTTGGTGTGTATGTAAGGAGTGTCAAAATGAAGAGACACCGACCACCTCTCAAATTTCAAAAACGTCTAAATGAACTTCCTTTTGTCCACCTGTTTTAAATCCAGAATTATTCAACAGTTTTCTTATAATGCACATGGGAAATAATTACATTCAGTTCCTACATTTTCATTTGCATTCACCTTGTATGTTATTTTTGTTGATAAATGTATCTCACGTTGGCTCCCTTATATACCTAGCTGTAAGAAGTATAGGCATACTAATGCAAGACAGTTCCATAATGAAATGCTATATAATGCATTATATATTCTATACCATCAAACTCATACGCATTAAGTTTCTATCCACAATTTAAGGGAAATAAACCATTTATTTCTCCCATGTCATAAAAAGCAACATTATACTTTTAAGTGGACTGAATTTAGAACAAGTTCATAAATCTCGGAGAAAAAAATCATTCGAAACTAAACACGGGAATTATAGGTAAAACCTTAGTCTTCTGTTTTAAATTTTCCAACTTGAAGAGTTTAACATGACTAATGTAATTCTGGCACAATGGTAAGTTATTCTTCTGTGTTTTTATTTTTCATGCTTCATCAATTTGTAGCATGTTTTATTCTTAAAGTGGTTCTTTCATTTTGAGCTTGAATCACTAAAACTCTCTGTGTTTTAGCTGTGTTGGTATGGCTCTCCCAAAATATTTAATTGCACACTCTAGTTTTATATGATTCCAACTCAGCAAAGAAACACCAGCTGCCTTTGATATCAACACTTTTGTGTGTAGGAATAAAAAAATGTGTATCTGTGTACTATACAAAATAGTTTAGTTAAAGCAAAACACATGAGGTATTATAAAATATTTTTAAGAGTTAATATTAGTACCTTGATAAGCTCAGATGTGTAAAAGATTTTAAGAATACAGAGTATTTTTACACAAGGTAATAGCCATATGAAAATGGATCAAAACAAGAATGCAAATGATTAAATGACAACTATTTGCTTCTGTCTCACTTGATGTAAGGAATTAGAAAGATGACAGGAGCACAAAATAGGCCAAGGGAAAACCAGAAGAAGGTGTTTAGCAGGTGAAAAGACAGAAAAATAAGATAATCTTAAATATATGAAAAATAATTATATATTTGATAATACAAATATGTAATTCATAAGCCACATACATTTATAATAATGGTAAAAAGGTCCCAGGTGCATGTTTTAGTTTAATTGGAATTTTAAAAAAGTAATCAGAAAGGTTTATGTTTGAACATATGCATGGCATTTATATTTTTGATAAAAGAGATACTAACAAAATACTGTGCTGAGAAACAGTTTCAAGTAATCAGGTACATATAATGTAAAACTTAGGTACAGAGGGGGTCAATGCCCAGACATGTGCAAGCTACTGAGTATCTGAAATTCTGAGTAATTGGTGCTTTCTTGACTTACAAATCTGTAACCTGAAACTCATTGTAGTCAATTGTTTTTCTAAATTTTATTTATTTTTAGAGAATGATTTCTGCTAAGTTGGGGTAACAGTATATGGGAAGGGAATAAACTGGTTTTCAAAAGCTTTCAGTGGCTGAGAAAAAAGAAAAACAAGAAACCTACTGGGCCAACTGCATCTTAGAGCACTTCAAAGTACAAGGGATTCCAACAGAATCAAACACTAACCAGAACCCTGAAGGAGTATCAGTTCTGAGCCCAGGGCCCAGCATAAGGCAATTACTCATACCATCAGCTAACACTCATTTCCACCAAGTACAGAGACCTGCGATCAAAGTGAAGCTTTCTCTACATTAGGTGAGAACACATAAATATGAGATGAAACTTCAACACAGAATAACACAGAAAAGTCTTTCCCCCTATTTGGCTTATTCATTTTGCATGACCCTTGCCTAATGACTTGAGTGGCAGGAACCACCTTGTTCCAACTCCATGTTTCTAATGACTAATTCTTGAGGCATAAATAATGAACAGGGAAAGAGGGATGTGACTCAAATGGTCAAAACAATGTTAGAATACTTTATGATAAAGTACAGTAAAACTTACTACTGATCTTGAAAGTAGACTACATGGTAATGGGAAACCTGAGAGTTTCTTCCTCTAATCTAGAGCAACTGTAGTGATATGTTGCACAAATGCAACAGCATTTCTGCAAATAACTCATTAAGGATGATTATGTGTGCTGGCGACAGTGAAGTTAATGTTCCTATGGAGACATAATCAAAGTCAATTTAAATAAATTTCACCCATAATCAAATACAGTAAAACCTCTACTTACCACAAACAACTTTAATATTTCCCTGATATGTTAAATACAGAGAGATAAAAATGGCACAATTATGACTTTCCAGGATAATTCTTACATTTTGTTTCATGACAGCTCTCATTTGTGGACCAGTATTACCTGTCAATAGCTAATGAAATGCCTGGATTATTCCAAGTTTGGTTCTTAGTCAAATCTTATATCCTATTTTGTTCAGTTAAAAATATGATTTGATCAGGGTAAAAATCGGAAGCCTTTTGGATTTTTAAGATCAGATTTTCCAAAGTATATGGCATATCCTCATCTGACAGACTTTGCCAAGGCAGATGCCCAGGTGGCAACACTTAGAATTGTTTTTTCAGGTCCAAAAATAAACACATAATTAGAAAATGCTGTAAAAATCTCCACTCTTGTATGTGTGGTGACAAAGTTGAAAGTATCTTTAAAAAAGACAAGAAGAAGCACACAGAAGCTAGTAAATGTTACACTCTATAAATCTGAATTAGCTGTTGGTGTTCTTCTTTCTGTAATAATATTAAAGACTTGCCAATCCATGTGTATTTCTTCCTGTAGACTCATTTTTTTTTTTTTTAATAGCAGATGCCATTACCATCTGGTATTTGTGACCAAATGTAACACAGATATGATTAAAACAAAAAAGTGGGTAAGGTTCCTTGCACTGTACTGGCAATTCCAGTGTTCAAAAATTACTAAATCCGACTTCAGATTAACAAGGCCCATGTCAGTCAGTCTCTTTGTAAACAGCATCACTGCAAACTCAGTTGCTCAAATCAGAAGTAAGATCCCACCCACAACAAGCCCTTCCCTTCTTACGCCTCCCAATTATGCAATCTATCCTCAAGTAGAATAGTAACAATTCTATAATTACCAATGCCATTACTTTATTTTTTTAATGTTTATTTTTGAGAGAGAGAGATAGAGTGAGCACGAGCAAGCAAGTGGGGGAGGGGCAGAGAGAGATGGGAGAGAGGATCCCAAGCAGACTTCACATTGCTAGTGAAGAGCCTGATACAAGCTTAAACTCATGAACCTTGAGATCATGACCTGAGCGAAAACCAGAAGTCCAAAGCTTAACCAACTGAGCCACCCAGGCGCCCCTTAGTTAATCGCTAATGCCATTACTTTAATTGGGGCTCTTATCCCTCTTGTTTCCATTACAGAGGATTCCCAATGGTACTCTACTTGCCTAGAGCGTTGCTCCACTTCCAGAGGCAAGAGGGAGCACTGGTTTGACCCTTAACTCTATCACTTTCTAATTCTGAGTGCATTCATTTGCTAATGAAAAAGAATACTATGAGGAATTAAATATGATAAGGTTTTGAGTGAACCTAACAAGATGCTGAACATAATGTGTAATAAATTTAAGGTGTATCTAGAGCTGCACGGTTGGAAACAGCAACATGTGACTGTTGAGCATTTGAAATGTAACTTATCCAAATTAACATGTGCTTTAAAAGACTTCATGAGAAATTCACATGATTTCAAAGACTTCATGTGAAATTAATAGGCTTTTATATGGATTGCAATTTAAAATGGTAATTGTTGGATACACTGTACTGAATAAAGTATGTTATTGAGGTTAATTTTCTTCCTTTCTACTTTTTAAAGTAGCTACTCAAATATTTAAAATCACAAAGGTGGCTTGCATTGTATTTCTCTTCCATAGCACTGATCCAAAAGAATAGAAGATGCCGTTTAACTTTTTCTCTCTCTCATGCCCCACCACCTTGCAAAAAGGTACCAAATGACATATATATCTGTCAAAATGATGTAGGACCCGAAATATCTCTGTAAGTTGATCCTCTTGACCTCATGAATAGGAGCTTCACAATGTGGTACCACACAAGGAAACCTCCAGCACAAAATCTCAAGGAAACACAGGAAATTCCTGGAGCGGCAAAACATCCTATTTGAAGACATTCAGTTACTCCTTTGTACATCAGGAGCATCATTATTAACTAATTGTTGATATACTTGGAAAAGTTCATTTAGCAACAGTCTTTGCAAAGAAAGAAGAGTCGTGTATTATCCATGATGGACTAGACAATACTGTCACAATGGGTTGACCTCTATATCCTAACCCTTCACAAAAGTTTAGTTCTTATTCCTACAAATTCTGATACAAGATGGCTGGCTCTCCACACAGCAACTGATCTCATGAATTCGTCATCTCAACATGTTTCTCCAAAATGTCACAGCAGGGAAAAACAGAGGTGGAGGGTTACATACCTGGTTTTACATACTCCGATGCAGAAATGATACATGTCAATAACTTGCAGGCCAGAATAAAACCTGATATACCTCTAAGGGGTCTGGAAAATATTCTAAAGCACATGACTATTTGGTGAGCAGTAAATGTTTCTGCCACATCAGGCTTTAGCAAACTTCAAATTTGCTCCTAATAGACTTAATTCACACCACTGAGCAATATATTCCTGGAGACTTTTTGGCATCTTATATGGGTGTTTTCTAGCAAGTGTCAGGCACAGAGTAAACACTCAATAATTATATTCAACAGAGTGCTCGGATCTGCAAGTTTCACTTTATCATTAGGCTTTGGTACCCACGGAGCAGCTACCACTAAAGTGTATCTACAATATAATTGCAAAGAAAATTTTAGATGATCAGCCCAGATTCAGTTTTGTTTCCTGTATTTTTTGCTTTGATTTTTGCTCTACAACATAGATTCATCCCTAATTTTCATTGGAATTAGAACATTTGTGTCTATATGTGATGAGAATACGTAATTCCCTCAACTCCAAACAATAAGACATAATAGCAATGAAACAAAATATCCCTGAAACAATTAACATCCTAAAACTTAACATTTAATATCTATGTACATAATTTATACTTGATTCAAATAGTTGGTACATGTAAATTATGCTTAACAGTAATTGTTATGTAGGTAATGTCCAGACACAGCTATATCATCGATACCTCAATAATCTGAGACAGCTATGTTAGATAAATATGGTTGCTATCTCTTATTATGCTGCTTAAAATCTGTATTATTTTAGTACTGAATCTCTTCCTAGTTCCAGAAAGGTTTTGTGCTGATTTATAGTGAAATCTTATATAACACGATAATTTCACATAAAATATGAAAATTTTCTACAGCAATAAATCTTAATTATCTGATGAATTATCTATAAAAAAAAAAAGGAGGGGCGCCTGGGTGGCTCAGTTGGTTAAGCGGTTAAGTGTCTGACTTCAGCTCAGGTCATGATCTTACAGTTCATGAGTTTAAGCCCCACATCAGGCCCTGTGCTGACAGCTCAGAGCCTGGAGCCTACTTCAGATTCTGGCTCCCTCTCTCTCTGCCCCTCCCCGGCTCATGCTCTGTCTCTGTCTCTCAAAAATAAATAAATGTTAAAAAAATTAACAGGCAAACACAAAGGAAATTCATTACAGAAATGCAACTATGTAAAACGAACAGTGAGAAGTACCACAGTTATGACAAATACAGGTAAAGGGGACCTGGTACACCATCTGCTGAGTGTGCTCTCTTCTCCTCACCTATCACAGGTTTGTGTGTGGCACCTACAAAGAAACAAATGGTTCTAGAGACACAACCTGAAATCCACTAATCATTAAAAGATACAATCAGTCCAATAAAATGGCCCCTGAAATGCCAAACCTGTGTTTTCTTGGCCCATTAATTTACTTGATAGGCACACTTCAGGGGCATATATTTGAGCCACATTATTTTCTTTTATTTTGGCCTTCGAGTGTCTAGCTACCAATTCTTTCAGATTTTCTAATTTTTAAAAAAAATGTATAAAGTTATATTGCCAAAAACTATGAGTGTAGAAATATTTTTAGTAGATAATATTTTAATATAATAATCCTGCATTTATCATGATTCCAAATTAGAAAAAATTAGCCAAGAAACATCTCCATAAGGTCTGAAAAGCACAATTCTATTTAATAGAATTGAAAAAGGATCTTGTTGTGATGAGCACTGGGTGTTAGATGTGAGTGATGAATCACTAAATTCTATTCCTGAAACCAACATTACACTATGTGTTAACTAACTATAACTTAAATAAAAACTTGAAACAAAAGAATAAATAAACTTTAGAAATAAATAAAATAAAAAGGATCTAATCCCTATAGAATTCAGTGTTAGAAAAACAGATTACCAGATAGGAAAAGGACAAAAAGGACACATATTCCTCAATTATCAAGGAAGAAATCCAGATGAGATGATCAAGAAAAATAAAATACTGTATGTTTATTTGTAATGAAAATACAAGCTAAAGAAGATAGCATTGTCCAACTGCCAAAATGACAAAGTTTAAAAAACAAATTGGTTATAGTGACAAGAATTTAGGAAAATAATAGATCTCATACACTACTAGTAAGACTATAATTAAAACAGATCACTAAGACAAAACTAGCAATAAATAAAAGGCTAAGTGTTGACTCCCCAATTTTAGATGAATTAGTACATTCAAAGTTAATTCAAAATTAATATATATGTAACCAGATATATCAAAATCTTTGTGTATAATGAAGTCTCTGAAGTAATATTTATTGTACTGAAAATACATATCAAATAATAAACATTGATTAAATGCTTTATGACAAATCATTATGATAAATACAACATAAGTATTAAAAATTATGTTCTAAAATAATAACAACACAGAAAATGAGTTATGATATAATGCCAAGAAAAAAACAGGTTACAAATATATGTAAAAGATGATCCAAATACAAACACATCATACATCTTTTGTTATGCATGTTTTATATATTTATGATATATATATATTTTTCAACGTTTTTTATTTATTTTTGGGACAGAGAGAGACAGAGCATGAACGGGGGAGGGGCAGAGAGAGAGGGAGACACAGAATCGGAAACAGGCTCCAGGCTCTGAGCCATCAGCCCAGAGCCTGACGCGGGGCTCGAACTCCCGGACCGCGAGATCGTGACCTGGCTGAAGTCGGACGCTTAACCGACTGCGCCACCCAGGCGCCCCTATTTATGATATATATTATAGATATGTACATATTTGATATCAAAAAATATACTCAGAATGATAACTGTTTCACGTTATCTCTGGCTGGTCTTAAGGCTGTCTTATAAACTGAATATCAATTTTATAATCAATAAAAAGACATTTTGGGTCGCCTGGGTGGCTCAGTCGGTTAAGCGGCCGACTTCCGCTCAGGTCATGATCTCACATTCGGTGAGTTCGAGCCCCACGTCGGGCTCTGTGCTGACAGCTCAGAGCCTGGAGCCTGTTTCAGATTCTGTGTCTCCCTCTCTCTGACCCTCCCCCATTCATGCTCTGTCTCTCTCTGTCTCAAAAATAAATAAACGTTAAAAAAAAATTTAAAAAAATAAAGACATTTTTATTTCTATACAATTAAAAGGTATCCTACAAAGGAGAAAAAGCCTTTGTGGTTTGAATAAACTTTATATATGTTAAATAATTCCATTATGAATTATGATATAATCATCATATAATTATTGATCAGCTTCTGTCAAATGGATTGACTATCTTTGCTATATCTTTGCCTTAGAAACTACTGTTCTTCTCTAAGTAATACCTGTTCCTCTAAAACTATATATAATACTGTCCTATCTGCAATTAGCAACTATTCTGAACCAATTCAAATGTGAAAGATCCAACTGTCTGCCTGTGCTATGTGGTAACGCATATGGAGTGCATTATACCCAAGAATGAGACTCAGCAGTATCTGGAGTATAAACTAAGGTGTTGTCTTGGACAAATAAAGTCCTTAATGGCTTGAGTTATAGTAAATTTGAAACCTATTTTTCTCCCATGTGTGAAAACAGAGATTGGGTGAGGGAATTTTTTTCTTCCTTTTTGGCAATGGCAAGATTTAATCTTTAGTGAGGGTCAGAACAGTAGAAGGTATTCTCATATTAAGGTATGACAAGAAAAAGTTCAGAGTATCACATGACACTTTCTATTGTCTTAAGAAGCATGAGTTGCTACAGGGTTAAAGCAGAGTGTTACAGAGTTTCAGTGTCTTGAGATTTTCACAAAAACTAGAGTTCAAACTGTTACTTTTTCTCCCAATTGATATGATTTTGGGAAATATGCTAACTAACAATGCAAAAATAGCATATTCAAATATGCAAAACATAACCAAAGTTTTCTTTCCTTACTTGATTACTGAGTACGTTGAACAAGAAAACACAGTTAAATATCCATTGGTAATAAAGGAACATCCTCTCTCTCCCTCACCCTCTTCCTTATTTTCTTCTCTCTGTAGCACATGACTTTAGATACTATTATTGGAATCTTTAATATCAAAATATCCTTGGCATCATCAGAGTTTAAGCCATGGTGGAAATTCATTGAAATGTAAAATTAAAAATAAATCTTAGAGCTAGAAGAGACTTTAGAGCTCGTGTAGTTCAATCCTCTTAAAAAAAAAAAAAGGATACAAAGGCTATTAACAATGTATGAATGACTCATAAAGTTCTAAATTATATTGGTAATTTGTTAATGGACCATTACAAAATTTAAATCTCAGCCAACATAATAAATCTGATATTATATTTCAAAGCAACATTGATGTTTGCTACTGTTTCATTAACATCTATCTCAGACTCTCATTAAGGACCTAAACAGTCTCTCTTAATATTAGTTACAAATAATGCTTAGCTTCAGGGAGAAACTATGAATATAAATGATATTCACAAATATAGGAATTCATAAAATCTAGATGAATGTCCCTCAAAAAAGTTAACACAGTTCTTTATTTTCCCAAATTCCTTACTTTTAAGGAAATTTCCCCAAATTCCTTACTGTATTTTAATAAGTGAGCATGGTTATATTTTGATCAGAAAACTATTCTTAGAATTTCTTTAAGATAGCAGACCCAATATAGTCCTCCAGCCTCTACTGTACAGATGGAAAACAAAAAAATTTACCAACTGAATTGTTCATTATCCATCATGACTTTTTCCTCCAAATCCCAACAGATCTGTGTCCAGCTGGGCCACAACTAGCAGTCAAAGCAACATTAAGTCCCTGTCTGGTGCTTGCTTTTGCTGAGGACTTTAACATAGCTATGGTCCCCCCAAAACTGTGATGTCACTTAGTATGGACACCATAGTCAAGCTCATTCACATACAAGGGCACATGTGTACAACATGAGCCATAAGATGTGTGTATACAGGAATTGTATCTGGGAATAAGAAAAGTGTAATTTATTGAAGCACTTGTAACATATCAATTATCATTGACACAAACACCCCAAACTGTCTTCTACCCCACTGCTATTACTCCATACACATTTTACTTTTAAAATGCTCATTTTTTTTTAATTTTTTTTTCAACGTTTATTTATTTTTGCGACAGAGAGAGACAGAGCATGAACAGGGGAAGGGCAGAGAGAGAGGGAGACACAGAATCAGAAACAGGCTCCAGGCTCTGAGCCATCAGCCCACAGCCTGACGCGGGGCTCGAACTCACGGACCGCAAGATCGTGACCTGGCTGAAGTCGGACGCTTAACCGACTGTGCCACCCAGGCGCCCCTAAAATGCTCATTTTTAATACGCATGTTTTTCAGTTGAAGAAAAATTTTAAAGCAAAATTTATTTTATTTTTAATTCAATTACAAAGCTAATTCTATTAATAATTTGATGCAGAATTTCTAAGTAGTCTTAGTTAATATATGTTAAATCTTGAAAGAACTAATCTGAAGATTGAGAAGAGTGGCCTGCCCTAATTCATATCAAAATGTACATGTCAAAACAAAAGAGACTCATAAATATGGAAAACAAACTGAGGGTTGCTGGAGGGGTTGTGGGAGGGGGGGATGGGCTAAATGGGTAAGGGGCACTAAGGAATCTACTGAATTCATTGCTTCACTATATACTAACTAATTTGGATGTAAATTTTAAACAATAAAAAATAAAGTTAAAAAATGTACATGTCAGATGTTAATATTTTATTCTGCCCTTAAATTTTTAAAAAATTGTTCTTTTATTTTGTATAACCAAGGCTAATTAAAATGAACTGTCCGCAAAAGTCTCCTTGCAAATATATGTTAGTGAGGCACTCTTATGATTACACTTCAGGAAGGTTAATAGCAAATATTTTCCATTGGCTATAAGTTGTAATATTACCTCAAACTTCTACCATCTATTAGAGCATCAACATTCTTATACTTTAAAAGAACATTTTAATTCATGCCAAAATAAGTCATAGATAAGCAAGCATTTTCTTATACACACAATTAACGTGTATATTAGAAAGAGTTGGTCCATGGATCTAGTGAATATATGTTCTTTTTATTATACAAATGATAAAACTGAAAGGTTGATGGGAAAAATTGTGGTTAAAAGATGAAGAGTTACAAGACTCCAGAGCTACAAAATGTGCATTAGATGGAGAAAAACATCATTTTATTTATGTGATATACATCAGAGTGTACCTCTTTTTATCTTGACTTATTTTGTTCCCAAAGAAAATTACTATCATTGGCAAATTGCAGCTGTGGCAATAGTTTTTTTTTTTTTTTTTTAACGTTTATTTATTTTTGAGACAGAGAGAGACAGCATGAACGGGGATGGGTCAGAGAGGGAGACACAGAATCCGAAGCAGGCTCCAGGCTCCAAGCCATCAGCCCAGAGCCTGACGCGGGGCTCGAACTCACAGACTGCGATATCGTGACCTGAGATGAAGTCGGACGCTTAACC
Source organism: Felis catus (assembly GCF_018350175.1). Classification (NCBI taxonomy): domain Eukaryota; kingdom Metazoa; phylum Chordata; class Mammalia; order Carnivora; family Felidae; genus Felis; species Felis catus. Next base: position 108,631,098 of record NC_058369.1, read on the forward strand.
GACTGAGCCACCCAGGCGCCCCGGTTTGCTTTTAATACACCTGACACAATGATGGGGATATTTGGTTCTAAAATAGGCCATATATTTCAATTTTAATAGGTCAGATAAGGAGCATCTAAGTCAGTTAAGTGGCAGACTTCAGCTCAAGTCATGAGCTTGCTCTCATGGTTTGTGGGTTCGAGCCCCACATCAGGCTCTGCACTGACAGCTCAGAGTCTGGAGCCTACTTCAGATTCTGTATTTCCCTCTTTCTCTGCCCCTCCCCCAACTCATGGTCTGTCTGTCTCTCTCTCTCTCTCAAAAATAAATAAATGTTAAAAAAAAATTAAAATAGGTCAGATATGGCTTAGGCCCAAAAGGTGACTGTGAAACATTTACACGAAAAAATTTGCCATCGGTTCAGCATTTCTAAAGGTGATGTCAAGAATATGAATATATACCATTTATTTATTTTTAAACATGAACACTATGTTGATAAGAAGTCTTCATGGAAAACTTGAATAAGTGTGCCTTTTAAGTACATGCTCTACATGGGCTGTAGAATAAAATAAACCAAGGACTGAATTTCTGCTCCACTATTTAGTATCAAATGACCTTGGAAAAGTAACAACTTCTTTGAGCCTCAGTTTCTTTTCTATAAATAGAAGAATTGTAGTTAGCATTAAATGAGATTGAGCATGCAAAAGATTTGCATAGCATTTGTTACAATATTTCAAAAGCATTTCTTATTAAGAATAATTTTCCTGTTTCAGGTATGTTAAATATGAACAATTTACAAAATTCAGATTAGACTGAAGTGATGCTTGCATTTTTAAGAGCATAGGTTTATTATAAATGTCCACAATTGTAGTTTACTTAACATCAAGCATTTTGGAAATTATATAATCTGCAAAATAATACTATGTGTCATTAAAGCAAATTATACTTTTAATCAAAATGTCAATATTGAGCTGAAATTGTTAACTAAATTAAAATAAAAACCATTTTTCTAAATTTATAAGCACAAGTATTACTGGTTCATCTGAGAGATAATGTACATATAAAGCACATATATTCTATTATTATGCTTAGTGCAAATGAAAATTATCAAGTGAATTATAATAATTTGCTTCTACAGTAAAAAAAAAACCCCTACAGATTAAAAATGTCAAAGTGTTGAATCTCTATACTGTATACCTGAAACTAATATTACATTATATGTTAGCTAACTGGAATTTACATAAACACTTTAAAAAAAGAAAAGAAAAAGGGGCTCCTGGGTGACTCGGTTGCGTGTCCAACTTTGGCTCAGGTCACGATCTCATGGTTCAAGAGGCTCTCTGGTGACAGAGAGAAGCCCACTTCCAATCCTCTATCCCCCTCTTTTTCTGTCCGCCCCCCACTCACGGTCTCTTTGTCTTAAAAATAAACATATCTTGAAATAAAAATATATTTCTATGGTTTTAAACTATTTAAAAATAGTATTCAATACTTGCTTCAGTAGCCACTAAAGGACACACACATTCTTAGATTTGCCAGCATTTGGTTATTAACTCTTGTTTGCAATAAATGAAAACCAGTTAGGTTAAAAAAAAATTGTTACAGATATATTCTGTGCTTCACCTTTTTTTTCAGTGGAATTCACTCTTCCATTTTAAATAAATATATATAAATAATTGTTCATTCTATACTAAAACATTTCAGTTTTAATTACTAAATACCTATCTAGCTTTGCCAGAGAATTGTTAACAGTAAATTCAAGTGTGTGAGACATAATAAAATACCAAATGGCTCCAAAGAAGTGCTCAGTCATAAAGGTAATATTTAAAAAGTATAGAAAGATTTCTGTCCTGAGAAATTGTGTTATATTTTTAATAGGAAAAGATTTATACATGTGAAGCAGTTAGGTAATAATATGAAGATATATAAAAACATATATTCTTGTGTAATTTATGAATGTAAAGAAACAAGACTTTATGTATTACATTATGCAAAGACCTCCTTGTAGGAAGATAAAGTAGCATAAATTTGAAGGGAGTTTGGAATTTCCTTTAGAGGGAATGTTTGTACATTGTTTGGGGCAGCAAGTTAGACAGGCAGGAATTTTCAATTGATTACATTTTAGTACCAAAGGAGTTGTTATCGATGGCCACGGTGTCCATCCTTTGGAGACCAAGAGACTATCACAGTTGACAGAATCAGAAACATCAAAAAAAGATTTTATCTAGACAGGAAGGTGGGGAGTTTTGCATTAAATACATGGAACTTGAACTAATGGCTAATTACTGAAAAGATTCCTTTATTAGATGTATTAGAACTTGCATCAGAAGGATAAAACATATGGTAACTGTCTCTTATGTGGATCCTGAGAAACTTAACAGAAACCCATGGGGAAGGGGAAGGAAAAAAAAAAGAGGTTAGAGTGGGAGAGAGCCAAAGCATAAGAAACTCTTAAAAACTGAGAACAAACTGAGGGTTGATGGGGGGTGGGAGGGAGGGGAGGATGGGTGATGGGTATTGAGGAGGGTGCTCATCACCTTCCTCATGGGTGTTCCTCATGGGATGGGTGTTGTATGGAAACCAATTTGACAATAAATTTCATATATCGAAAAAAAAGAAGGATAAAAGTAATGCTTGGCTGCCAAGTGATCAATGAAACAATGATTATGGATGCGCTAAGATAGTTTAAAAGGTAACAATATAAAAATAATAGCTCAGCCGTGTGGTAGCCACGTACTTAGAAAAGGATTAAAAACCATAATGAAGGCTTGTCAGAGGAATTATTAGAGAGCAAGTGGCAAATAAGCACATCATCCTGAGAGCCAAGAGGAGAGAAAAATTCTACAAGTGGATGACGAATAGTTTCAAGTAGAGCAGAGCTATTGTGCAAGATACTATTTGAAAAAAAGACTCGGAGAAAGATAGGGTTAACAGCATAGAGAATGCTTAATTAGAGTAGCAGGGGATCCAGAATACAATAGAAAAGAAGGAAATGGATGCACTACTTTTCAAAAATCTGTAGATGAGGCAGAAAAAAAAAAGTGCAGTTATCTAAAGGACAAGCAAAGAAAGAAGTGTTTGTGTTTGTTAGCTTTCTTTTCCCTAAGAAGCAACTTTTTAAAAATTATTTATTTTTTAATTTACATCCAAGTTAGTTAGCATATAGTGCAACAGTGATTTCAGGAGTAGATTCCTTAATGCCCCTTACCCATTTAGCTCCTCCGCCACCCTTCTCACAACCCTCCAGCAACTCCTTGTTTTGTCTCTTATATTTTGTTCTCCTGATTTTTATATTATTTTTGCTTCTCTTCCCTTATGTTCATCTGTTTTGTATCTTAAATTCCTCATATGAGTGAAGTCATAGGATGTTTGTCTTTCTCTAATTTTGCTTATCATAATATCCTCTAGTTCCATCCACACAGTTGCAAATGACAAGATTTCATTCTTTTTGATTGCCAAGTAATACTCCATTGTATATATAGACCACATCTTCTTTATCCATTCATCCATTGATAGATATTTGGGCTCTTTCCATACTTTGGCTATCGACAGTAGTGCTGCTATAAACATTGGGGTACATGCGACCCTTTGAAACAGCATTTATGTATCCCTTGGATAAATACCTAGTAGTACAATTGCTGGGTCATAGGGTAGTACTATTTTTAATTTTTTGAGGAACCTCCATACTGTTTTCCAGAGTGGCTACACCAGCTTGCATTCCCACCAGCAGTGCAAAAGAGATCGTCTTTCTCTGCATTCTCACCAACTTCTGCTGTTGCCTGAGTTGTTAATGTTAGCCATTCTGACAGGTGTGATGTGGTATCTCATTGTGGTTTTGATCTGTACCTCCCTGATGATAAGTGATGTTGAGCATTTTCTCATGTGTCAGTTGGCCATCTAGATGTCTTCTTTGGAGAAGTGTCTATTCATGTCTTTAGACCATTTCTTCACTGGATTATTTGTTTTTTGGGTGTTGAGTTTGGTAAGTTCTTTATAGATTTTGGATACTAACCCTTTATCCGATATGTCATTTGCAAATATCTTCTCCCATTCTGTCAGCTGCCTTTTAATTTAGCTGATTGTTTCCTTCACTGTGCAGAAGGTTTTTATCTTGATGAGTAAATTTTTGGAAAGAAGCAACTTTCAAGAAGTTAGAGAAAAGTGGTTATGTCGCCATCACTTTGCACATCCAATATTTATTGGGTGGATAATTGAGAACTAGTTGGAAAAGGCAAAAGTTATGGAAACAAGAGTATTTTTGGAAGTTAGAGAAGGTGACAATAGCTGGTGAGTTTACTTTAAATGAGGAAAGAGAGAAGTGTGCCACTTATAAAACAAATTTTAAAAGTCACCATATCTTTTCTATACAACAGGATGGGATTATAGAGTTTTAATAAAGTATCACTTTGGTATTAAAATTAATAATAATTTATTAATGAAAATAAGGAATATTACTTGAAGGACTTAGTTTCTCTTTTCCAGGTATATTTCTTTCTCAAACTTACTATTGTAAGACGCTTTTACTTGATATACAACATTCCCCTAAGTATCTACAATAAATTCTATAATAAACACTATAACAAGTAATAAATAATACAATTACTACATTTTATAATATGTAATAGTGTAATCAAAATATGGACATAAAGATTCAACCCATAAGAGCTTGGTAAAGAAAATCAACTGAATAACTCATTAATACCTCCAGAAGTTATTAAGTATGCAACTTTTAGACACCTATCAGAAGAAAGTGTTTTGCACTTCAGGTAATGAATTTTTAAAAGATTCTCTCTTTCATACAAATACACAACATGTTTTATCAACCTTAAATCATACTTCATCTTTGGGACTAGGATAAATTGATTGGGAATAAATTGATTGGGAATTGACCAGTTCCATCAAGCAACTTTCCTGTTTGCTTAAATATAAGAAAGCACATTTTTCCAATATTATCTCACAGGAAATAGGAAGTCACATTTTGAAATCTTGAATCCCTGCATGGTCTCAGGTGGGTCACTCCCTCAATTATTTTGAACTACAAATCACTATTTGCAAAAATATATTAATCTGAAAGGACTGTAATATGTAATAAATGTTGATGCTTATACAATTTACTCCAAAACTGAGTATTTTTAAAAAAGGAAAAAAGAGGAAACTAATTAAACACAGATTTAAAATTTTTTTCCTAGGAAATGACCTCAAAATTATGTGTTATATGTCTAATTAATTTAGTGTACCATAAAGAAATATTTTAAAGATTATTTTAAAATAGTCAGTAATTAAACAGTGTGATCAAGCATATACATGTTTGGGAAAAATAAAATAATTTGTCTTTCTGTCTTGTATTATGTGAACACTTATATAAGAAGTAAGACAATTTCACGTATTAACACAAAGGTTTAAAATACTCTGCATCTCAAACAGTGTTGAAGGTAAGGGGGATTATGTACTCTTGAAACTGTCTTGGAAAACTCAAAACATGACTCCGCATTTACCAATGCATGATGGTGAAGTGTATATTAAGAGCATAAATGTACCAGTGTAAATGCATTCGTAGGCTGCCATAACAAATTCCCAAAAATGGAGTAGTTTAAAACAATAGGAATTTCTTTTCTTCCAGTTCTGGAGACTAAGAGTCCAAAATCAAGGTATGGCAGGGCCATGCTCCTTCTGCAAGTACTAGGGAAGGATCCTCTATTGCTTCTTCCTACCCACTGGTGCTTGCCAGCGATCCTTGGCGTTCTTTCACTGCAGGTGCATTATCCTTGCCTGCATCATTACCTGACCTTGTTCACTGTGTCTTTTTTTTTTTCTTATAAGGATACCAGTTATACAGGATTTAGAGCCCACTCTAATATGACCTCCTTTTAACCAATAATATCTATAAAAACCCAATTTTCAAATAATGTCATATTCTGAGGTTCTGGGTAGACATGAATTCTAGAGGGACAATAGCCAATCCAATACAGTGAATGAAAAGTATTCCAGAAAAGTAAAAAACAGCAACATTTCTAAACCATATATTATTGTATATAGTGCATAATTTAATGTTTTGGAAAATTGATACTTTAAATAATATAAGTAGACATATGACTAAGTAGTTGCTTACATCCACAAAGTTTATATATATCTAAAATGGCCAAAATCTTTATTTTGCATCTTTCTATAGGAGAAATGATCTTATATTCAGGCACAAATGGTAGTCTGATGAGTCAAATGGTTTCTTACTGATTATTTGTCCCCTCAGAAAGGTTTACTTGACCTAGTAAACACTCCTCCCCCCCTTTTTTACATCACTGCAACCAGGATGTTCTTAATCTTTAAGTAGATAATTATATCAGGCATGGTTTGCAATGGAAAAATAAAAGATATATTCATTTTTCAAAATAAGAGTTCAAATCTAATTTCATACACTTTAATCTCCATAAATGGAATTTCAGCAAAGCTTTTGTGTCTACCTCATTTAAAGACAAGAGTGCATCTCTCATCCCAGATGGATACAGCTTGGAGATACAGTCATGTATCCATTTCTTTTCACTCTATCATCTCCTTCTTTTTTTTTTTTCTCTAAATCTTTAAAGGCCCAGTCCAATACACACTTTTGCCAGGAAACTTAAATCATATGTTATTTACTTAGTCTTCTACATGTATAATCCACTGCTTCTCAAGAAAAACAAATAAAAACAAAACTTATAGCAAAGAGTATAGTTATTTCTCAATCATCATGCCTATGAGATTTTAATAGTGCATCCAAGTTTGCATATCTCTTGGAGGTGAGGGCCACATATTAATGTCAGATACTTTCAAATTTCAATCCATGCCTTACATAAAGCCTTCAGTGATTTTCACTTTTCTATGCATTTACAGCCTTTATGATTGATATTATGGGATTGGAAAGTATTTCACCCTAGTTGTTTAGGTTAAGCATGTCTTATCTCCCTAGATTCCTATGGGAAGCAACAGATTAATACATTGGGGGGTGAAGGACTTAAGAGTCTAGATTTGTAGCATGGTCTTGCTGCATTCTAGCTCAATGACCTTGGGCCAACTATTCCATCTGTTTGTACTTCAACATCCTCATCTCCATAGTGAAAATAATAATACCTGAAGTATTATTGGAGTGAGGATTCAATATATCATTCCATATCAGGTAAATGGAACAGTTCTGGGCACAGAGTAAGTGCTCAATAATTGTTAGCCATTGTTCTGTACCTCCTGTAGTCCCATAAGCATTAAGCAAACAATAAGCATCATTTGCATACTTTCTCACTTTAACAATTCTTTAAAATATCTGATTTGATTTAAAAGCTGCTTAGTGCTGAGTCATAGTATAATTTAACTTGAAAATTAATTGAAAAATGTATATTCCAAATGTTACTTTAGTAAATTTAAGGACTCCCTGATTTCTAGCTTTGGAAGAGATGAAAATACATACAATTTAAAATATTAAAAAAATAATAATTTGGCTCTTAGGCACCATCTCTCAGCTTTAGCTCTGCTACTTAAATTGTTTTAACTTTAAAGTTGTAGTAATGTGATAGATACACGATCCTGAACTGGATTTCAAAAATGCCATTCTGTAATATCAACAGATTTCCGAATAGAAAATAATGGTAAAAATACTAATGGCACTGTGTTGTTAATGCTAAATAATTCAATATTTGACCATGTGTAATATGTATAATATGAAAGTATAGAATTATAGCCATGGAAACTAACATATGAGAAGAAATATATACCAATGAAGAATATTATTTGTACTTCATTAACTGAAGGTAATAAAAATTCCTAAGGAAGGAGAATTCCCATTTAAACAAAAACTACATGAAAAATGAAAGCTGGAGGACTGGGGTTACTGAAAAATATAAACAATAAAATTCTAACTATACTACATGATATAACAAGGCTATCAGAGTTCATATATGTAAAGTAAGTAAAATAGATACAAGGCATTTCATTTTAGTTTACTACACCTACTCAACAGGAAAATTTCTGGATCTACTTTCCCTGCAATTCCAATGAAAGCTGTGTAAAATGCATTTTCTTTGTTAAATGAAATCTTCTGAATTACAATATATAATTGTTAACCCTCACTTAATATAACAGAATAAGGAGAAAATTTGAGTAATTTTATTCCTATAGCATTTGCTTTGTCTAACTTAATTTCATCACAAAAATCAGGGCAAATCAGTGTTTCATACGCAGTTCAATCCATTCTTACTTAGACATAGTCAAATATTTCTAGGAAATAGTTTATTCTAGAATTGTCCATTTTTCTTAGCCATAAAACTCCAGCAGTTGTCAAATCTTACTATCTCCTAAATATGTTTGAACTCTGTCCCTTTCCCTTCAAAATCACCTATATTGTATAATTTGTAAAATAACTTCTAAGTTCTTTTGTTTTTGTGTGAGACTTATCAGATCCAACTTACAGAGGTACCAGGTGGCTCAGTCTGTTAAGTGTCTGACTTCGGCTCAGGTCATGATCTCACAGGTTGGGAGTTCAAGCCCCACATCAGACTCTCCACTGTCAGCACAAAGCCCACTTGAGATCCTCTGTCCCCCTTTATCTCTGCCCCTCCCCTGCTCACACGCCCAGTCTCTCTCCCCCTCCCAAAAATAAACATTAAGAAAAAGAAAAAAATCCAACCTACCTACTGTTGTCAGCAGAATAAAACCCAACTCTTTTTTATACATGTATAAGGCACACATACAATGCCTGACATATATAGAGAGGTAACACTTTTTTTTTAATTTTTTAACATTTATTTATTTTTGAGACAGAGAGAGACAGAGCATGAACAGGGGAGGGGCAGAGAGAGAGGGAGACACAGAATCTGAAACAGGCTCCAGGCTCTGAGCTGTCAGCACAGAGCCCGATGCGGGGCTCGAACTCACGGACCGTGAGATCATGACCTGAGCCGAAGTCGGTCGCTTAACCGACCAAGCCACCCAGGCGCCCTGAGAGGTAACATTTTAAAGTAGAACAATGTTGTCTTCCTCCCCTTTAAAAATTCCATTCCTGGGGCGCCTGGGTGGCTCAGTCAATTAAGTGGCCAATTCTTGATTTCAGATTAGGTCATGAACTCACAGTTCAAGTCCTGCATCGGGCTCTGCAATGACACTGTGGAGCCTGCTTGGGATTCTCTCTCCCTCCTTTCTCTGCCCATCCCCCACTTGTGGGCAGGTGGGCATGCTCTCTCTCTCTCTCTCTCTCAAAATAAATAAATGAATATTTAAAAAATAAATAAAAAAATAAAAATTCCCTTCCTAAATTGGCATCTCTTTGTTTTGAAAATGAAAATCTTTTGCCTTTATAAATTAGTTGGATAAACTTGGCACAAGAAATCCAGACTCAAAGTAGCTTAACAAAATGAACGTCTTATTTATTTATTTATTTACTAATTTATTTATTTTTCCCCCAATTTAAAGCTGGTAATATTTTATTTATTTTATTTTTTTTACTTTTTACTTTTTTTTAATTTAAATTCAAGTTAGTTAATGTACAGTATAATCTTGGCTGCAGGAGAACACAGTGACTCATCTCTTACATATGACACCCAATGAAGAAGAACATTTTATTTTTTTTTAATGTTTATTTATTTTGAGAGAGAGAGAACATGAACATGAGCTGGGGAGGGGCAGAGAGAGAGACGGAGAAAGAGAATCTCAAGCAGGCTCTGGCTGTCAGCACAGAGCCCAAAGTGGGACTCAGTCTCACAAACCACAAGATCATGACCTGAGCCGAAATTAGGAGTTGGACACTTAACTGAGTGAACCACCCAGGTGCCCCAAAAAGAAAATTTTAAATTTCACATGCCAATTTAGAGATATGGTGGGCTCTTGCTAGGGTTCCAGCTCTGCTTTTCAGGTTTTGGCTGCCTTGTATCAGCTAATTACTCTCATTCTGGCTCCTTTCATGGTTACAAGAGGCTTCTAACAGGAACTGTGGAACATAATTCCCATCATGCATCTAGTTGGAGAAAAACTGGTTTTCTCTTCCATGGAGCTAGTGTTAAGTTTCTTACTGATTTCAACCTGTTTATATCCACTTACTCCTTAGCCAATTATTAGAGAATGAAAGAAATTACTATAATAGGTTTATTGATATATGGGGAAAAATCATCTGGAACATAATGAATACTGAAGAGTTAATCACATAGTCCCTTCGTGTAACATGTCTAATTTTTTGCATGTTTTAGCCCTAGATTTGCCTACACATACTCTAAATGCTAATCATGACAAACTACCTCTTGTTTCCTAAATGTGTCATGCTCTTTTTCCCCATTAGCCATTTTCCCTCTTTGCCAATAATGCCCATCACCATGTCTCCATTGACTCATCTTAAGCATTCTTTAAAGGTTAAACTAAGTACCAGCTTTTCTGAATAAATGTTCCTGATTCCATCAGACTGAGTTAGGACCCCCTTTCTTATGACCTTGCTTACTTCAAGCACAAATATTTCTCAACTTCCTGAACATTAGATTACTTGCTACAGCATTTCAAAATACTAAGGGCCTGAAACCACTCCCAAATATTCTGATTCACTTGGTTTGGGTTGGAGTCTGGACAAGGCAATTTTTCTTTCTTTAACTTCTCAGGTGATTCCAATGTGAAGTCAAGGCTGAGAATCCTCTAGCATATTACTTGCCACACCTATTACAATATTTATTGTTCTCTCCTACTAAGTTGTGAGTTTTTGAAGAGGGGACTACATTTTCAACCTTTGAATGCTAAGCACCTGAAAAGCATGTCTGATACAAAGTCAGTACTCAAAATTAGTCGATGAATGAGTTTCAAAAGAAACTGAATGGGTATTTCAATTCAGTAGCCATTAATTGCCTACTGTGTGCTGAACTTTATAGGATGTGTTGTTATACAAAGATAAATAAAATAGTGTCAGCCTTTAGAGGAAGTTTATTCAATGCAGGGCTCAAAAAAGAACCTACTGATAGTAGCATCAGAGTACCACATCTTAATTTACTCTTACATCTTAAATTACTATTCCAATATTTTCAATTGAATAGAGCAAGTCATTTTGTTCCTTAAATAATGCTCCTTTACCATATGTAATTGAATGCATAACTTTTTAAAATAAGGTCTTGTGAATATATATTTATTAATACATAAAGTCTAACTATAAATAGTTCTCCCCCTTTTTTGTCTTTATACAAATATGTAAAATATAAAAGAGTTTCTATTTTATCTGAGCTTCAAAATAAAAATGCTAAAAGAATCCAGCAAGTTTTACTTTAGTTCAATATCCAAGGAAAGGCAGGTGTTCACCAAATAGAATGAGAAAATTAAAAGCAGTCTAACTGTAGAAAGTCCCTTTGAGCCACAAGCTTAAATTTTTTAATGGTTTTACAATCTTCTCAAGCTGTCAATGGAAAAAAGTGGCTTGACATTGAACACATACCAAGTCAGTAGCATAACTATTTTATAATGTCTGATTGGTCAACTGAAAAAAAATAGCTTAAAATTCAATCCATGTGATGGAAACGCCACTTAGAAAAAGACCATTCATACTGCAGTGCTGCAGGAAAATTGTGGTTATAAGAGTTCCGATTTCATTCAGCAACAGGATTCTTAAAGAATTACAAGTGGAATCGTTCCTAGAATATTGCATGTTGAGTATTATTAATATGAATTTTACCATCATAAAATTAACCATTAATAAGAAAATATGTTATTATGTTTTCGTTCTATAGGTTAAAAAAACTTTATATGTTAAATGAAGAGTCTCATATTAATTTATGGGAAACTTTTGGGAATATCCATTCATAATTCCTCCAGAACATTCACACATTAATTTAACTAAAATTTATTGAATACTTGCTATTCTTGTTTCTCAGAGTGAAAGGGGTCTGCATAGTCATCTGTTCAACTTTCACTTATATTACTCATAGATTTAAAGTCTTTTTAGGAAGCCTATGAGTGGATATTACTGATTATGTGTTGCAGAATTACAGATTACCTGAGATAGAAGGCTTTATATGTTGACTAGCTGTCTCTACCATGCAGAAAGAAAGAAAGAAAGAAAGAAAGAAAGAAAGAAAGAAAGAAAGAAAGAAAGAAATATTTAAAAAAATCAACTGGTGAATTTTTAAAATTCAAAACCTGTTACAGAAAATTATTATGAAAAGATAAATGGACTTCAACCGCATTTAGAAATCAGAAATATCTCCCATATTTCAATATTAGACAGTTTTGAGGCCTGTAAACTTTTAACTTTTAAATTTGTGTTAATTTCAAATAGATGTCAATTAAATAATTTTGAAAAACCCAAACCCATTGATTCTCTTTTTTTGTTTTTAAGTTTATTTATTTTGAGAGAGACAGAGACAGTACAAGCAAGGGACAGGCACAGAGAGAGAGAGACAGAGAGAGACAGAGAGAGACAGAGATTGGACAGAGAGGGAGAATTCCAAGCAGGCTCAGCACTGCCACTGCTCAGCCCACCACAGGGCTTGAACTCAAGAACCATGAGATCATGACCTGAGCCGAAATCAACAGTGGGACTCCTAACCTACTGAGCCGCCCAGGTGCCCTCCTCCACCAGCAATTTTCTTTTATGCTTATTTTCCTGTCTACCTTGGGGTTTTTTCCTTGTTGATTAGCAGTTTCCAAAATGAAAAGGGCAGAGTCAGGGAAAGAAAGCATTACAAATCAAACACAATTGGCCCTATCTTGGTTATTGGCTTTGAAACACGATTTAATAGTTTTGCTTGGTTTCTTAAATAAAACGCAATACTAAGGTTTTGTTTTGTTCTGTTTTTTTTTCTTTCAGTTTATTTATTTATTTTGAGAGAGACAGAGACAGTGTGAGCAGGGGAGAGGCAGAGGGAGAGAGGGAGAGAGGGAGGGAGTCCCAAGCAGGCTCGCCATTGTGAGCAAAGAGCCAGACACAAGGCTTGAACTCATGAAACCTTGAGATCATGACCTGAATTAAAACTGAGAGTTGGATGCTTAACCTAATGAGCCACCCAGGCACCCCTGTTTTGTCCTGTTTTTTAAACAGACTTTATTTTTTAGGTTCAGAGAAAGACTGAACAGCAATGATAGAGTTCCCATTTAATCCCTGCCTCCATACACACAGCCTCCCCCACTATCAACACCCCTGACCAGAGTGATACAATGAAGAACCTACACTGACACACCATCACCCAAAGTCCACAGTTTACCTTACTTAGTGCTCTGTCTTGGTTTGTATATTCCGTAGGTTTTGACAATTGTACAATGACATGCATCCGCCATTATGATATCATACAGAACAGTTTCACTGCCCTAAAAATCATTTGTGCTTTGCCTGTTCACTCCTCCTTCTCCACAACCCCTGGTAACCACTGATGGTTTTACAGTCTCCACAGTTCTTCCCTTTTTAGAATGTCATGCAGGTGGAATTATACAGTACATAACCTTTCCAGATTGAGTCTCTTTGATTAATAATATGTATTTAAAGTTCCTCCGGATCTTTTCATGGCTTGATAGCTCATTTATTTTTGCCACTGAATAAAATAATACCCCATTGTATGGAGGTACCACAGTTTGACCATTCATTTACTGAAGGACATCTTGGTTGCTTCCAAGTTTTGGAAATTACGAATAAAAATGATATAACCTTCTGCATGCAGGTTTCTGTGTGGACATAAATTTTCAACTTCTCTCAGTAAATACCAAGGAGTGTGATTCTGGATCATATAGTAAGAATATGTTTAGTTTTGCAAGAAGCTGCCAAACTGCCTTCCAAAGATCCATTTTGTGATCAATGACAGTATCTGCTGCTTCCCATTCTCGCCAGAAATGGGTGTTGGCAGTGTTTTGTACTTTGGCCACTCTATTAAGTGTGTAGTAGTATCTTGCTGTTGTTTTTCCAATTCCTTAATGATTTATGATGTGGAGTGTCTTGTTATATGTCTATTTGCCATCTTTATATCTTCTCTGGTGAGGTGTCTGTTTAGGTCTTTGGCTCATCTTTTAACTAATTTATTTTCTTATTGCTGAGTTTTAAAAATTCTTTGTATACTTTGGACAATAGTGCTTTACCAGATATGCCTTGTACAAATACTTGTACAAATACTTTCTCCCAGGCTGTGGCTTGTCTTCTCATTCTCTTGACATTGTTGTTCACAGAGCAGGAGGTTCTGTTTTATTTCAGTGAGGTCCAGCTTATCAAATCTTCCTTTCCTGGACTAGGTCTTTGGTGTTATACCTCAAAAGCCATCACCATATCCAAGGTCATCTAGATATTCTCTTACATTATCTTCCAGGAGCTTTATAATTTTGCATTTTATATTTAGGCATGTGATTCATTTTGAGTTAATTTTGAAGAATGTAAGGTCTGTGTCTAGAATCAATTTTGTGTATGTGGATATTCAGTTATATTAAGATTTTATTTATTTATTTATTTATTTATTTATTTATTTATTTATTGTGACCTATGCCTTTTGTGATAAAAACTGTGAATGTTTGTGAGTGTCTGGATGGCAATCAACTCTTGATTTGGCTGAGGTCATGATCCCATGGTTTGTGAGTTCAAGCCCTGCATTGGGCTCTGCACTCACAGTGTGGAGTTTTGGGATTCTCTATCTCTACTCCTCTCCTCCAAAAAATAAATAAAATAAAATAAAAACTTGTTAAAGTTTCATTGCATTTATTTTTATTTTTTTAAGTTTTTAAAATTTATTTTGAGAGATATATAGAGAGCAAGTGGGGAGGGGCAAAGAAAGGGGGAAACAGAATACCAAGCAGGCTCCCCATGCTGTTAGCATGGGGCTTAAAGTCACGAACCATGAGATCACCACCCGAGCCAAAATCAAAACTTGGATGCTTAACAGACTGAACCACCCAGGAGTCCCACATTTATTTTTAAAATGCATTGCAAAGTTAACAATAGCAAGAGCCATCAAGGCCAAATCATCAAAAATCATAACTTCAACGTTTATGAAAAGAATACCCTTTCAGGTTTCCAGGGTTGCTAAATTAGTTAAGTGTCTGACTCTTGATTTTGGCTCAGGCCATGATCTCATGGTTTTGTGAGATCGAGCCCGACATGGGGCTCTATGCTGACAGCGTGGTGTATGGTTGGGATTCTCTCTTCCTCTCTCTTTGCCCCTCCCCTGTTCACTAGCACATATGCATGCATACATGTGCACCCTCTCTCTCTGAAAATAAACTTAAAAAAAAAAGAACATGCTTTATAAAAGCATCAGACAAATATACGACAGAACACTTTTATAGGAACCAGAAGAAACATTTCCCTATTACATTTTAAATTACATATTACTAGAAAAATAGTGAATAGTGATTTCACTATTAACTTGGGTAGTATTAGTAATTATTAATCGGACAAATTTACACCTACACCTAAACTGACAAAATGTTGTCTGTAAATAGGATGGCAAGGTTCCTACAGTAAAACCCAAGCCACTGCTTTACAGAAATACTGAGAGAAAGGAAAGTAAGGAAATGAAATATCCAGCATGTTCATTCAGCCTCTAATTTAATAATTTATACATCTTAGAAGGTAAACATCTATCCTTTAAATGTGAAAAATGCACCTTTATCATAAAAAGATATGTGGTGTGTGTTATGCCCAGAATTCGTGATCCCCAAAGACCACTAGGGAGCTGAGTCCCATGCAAAAGCAAAAGAGCCTTTATTCGAGCTAGCTCGAGCTCAATCCCCTACCTGCACCAATGCAGCGGTGAGATACCGGGGAGAGAGAGCAAGTTTCAAAAGGACAAAGGTCTTATTGGGGCCTAGGGGCAGTTGGTGAGGTAATGGCTGTGGCCTCAGCCGATTGGCTGGGGAAGGGTCCGAGTCCTGTTAGGCAGGTGTGGGGGGGGGGGTACTCAAGGGGAGGAGGTGTGGTCAAGGTGAAGGACACAGAACAAGATGGAGTTGGCCGGCGTAGGCCCACCCTTTCAGTGTGAAGGGTTAAGAGTTATTGTCTGATATTGTGATACATTAAATGTCTTTTCCTCAATAAGCAAGTAATATCCTTTTCACCATGCATTCTTAGGATGAAAAGTCAAAAGCTGTGGTGAGTGTGTGTGTGTGCACTCACATGCTCCCATGTGCATACACATGCTCTTTTTCCATGTATGTGATGAGGCAAATACAGAATTTTTTTCCAAGACTTTGAGAAATGCCTATTTATACATCTTCCCAAATCAAGCACATGATGAAATCCATGGGGCACCTGGAGGGCTCAGTTAAGCATCTAACTTCAGCCCAGGTGAGGATATCACAGTTTGTGAGTTACAGCCCTGCATTGGGCTCTGTGCTGACAGCTCAGAGCCTAAAGCCTGTTTCAGATTCTATGTTTCCTTCTCTCTCTCTGACTCTCTCCCACTCATGCTCACTCTCTCTCTGTCTCTCAAAAATAAATAAACATTAATTTTTTTAAAAAAAATAAGAAATACACCCAGAAATGAGAGGAACAAAAATCACTGGCAAAAAAAAACATGATATAGAAGAGAGTTAAGTATATGTGTGGAAAAGTTACATTGATTAAAGGATTTTTTTAATGTTTATTTATTTTTGAGAGTCAGAGACAGAGTGTGAGCAAGGAAGGGTCAGAGAGTGAGTGAGTGAGTGAGTGAGTGGGAGAGAGAGAGAGAGAGAGAAAGAGAGAGAGACAGAGACAGCATCCGAAGCAGGCTCCAGGCTCTGAGCTGTCAGCACAGAGCCTGATGTGGGGCTCAAACTCACCAACCATGAGATCATGACCTGAGCCAAAGTCAGACGCTCAACCCACTGAGCCATCCAGGTGCCCCGGAGAAGTTACACTGATTAAAGTTTTTGTGCTCCATGCACACATTATTTCAATGATTTGCCCATATTTTCACTTTTCTATCCTAGGTATATTATTAAAATAAGCAGATTTCCCTTTTCTCTTTCCTTTCAACCCCTGATCCATTTTCCAGTCCCCCAGTGATTCCATGTCAGCATGCTGTTTTTAACTAGACAAATAGTACACAGATTTATTCCTACAGAAACAATCTCTGGTAAAATCGTAGAGGGTCTGCTTGAATAATACCCAAAAGTTAACTGTGTGCTTTCCATTGGCCAGAAATAACTCACAGAAAATGAATCCACAAAGCAGTCAATGGAACAGTATAACCCTCTTAGGGGAGCCATTGTACTATTAGAAAAATCTGGTAGACAACCAGCCTTCATTTTACACACACACACACACACACACACACACACACACACACACACACAGAGTACTGTGTTTGGTATAAACTCTGGTAAGAATAAGTCAGACTATTGATCTGTGAAAAGTTTTCATATGAAGTCACATAATATTATCTTAATATTCTTTTCATCTACACTGTATCATGGTGGTAACATTTGACATCCATTTACTGCAGTTGTAACAATGACAATGAACTGTTTTGCAGTATTCTCAAAGGAGAATGAACTGACTCTTACACATAAATTGACATGCATTGGAAAGTTGTTATATGGATAACATGGAATAATATGGAAAATTGGTAATAAGGGATGTGTGTCTCTTTTTTTTTTAATTTTTTTTCAATGTTTATTTATTTTTTGGGGGACAGAGAGAGACAGAGCATGAACGGGGGAGGGGCAGAGAGAAAGGGAGACACAGAATCGGAAACAGGTTCCAGGCTCCGAGCCATCAGCCCAGAGGCTGATGCGGGGCTCGAACTCCCGGACCGCGAGATCGTGACCTGGCTGAAGTCGGACGCTTAACCGACTGCGCCACCCAGGCGCCCCTGGATGTGTGTCTCTTAAACTTCATCCCAGAATTTATTTCAGGGGAAGAAAAATCTCACACTTTCAGTGCATACAGGATTCTGTATTTCTGATATTAACTATAAACATTAATCTGACAAATTTCTTTTACTAAAGTCACTTTGGAATTTGGTGGCAGGGTTAACACTAAAGGTATGAAAAATGAAGATGAAAATGAAATTTTAGAAATAAAACTCTATTTGTCACATGGGAAAAATCATTAACTTTTCAAGTAAGAATGTTTGACTATTGTTATATCATGGTTCTGCCAACGTGAAGATTCATGGTTTTATGCTGACATGTTGTGTTCTAATTTTTGTGTTATTTTTAGGCATTCACGCGCTTTTGAAACTTTCCATGAACGGACTTGGATCTAATATCCCTGAAAACAAAGAAAGGTGATTTTTATGAAGGAAATCAGTACACAATTAAAAATGGGGACACATTCTCCATTTGCATCAATCCAATTTAAGGATGTCCCTTAAAAGAAAATGTCATTAAGAAGTAACAGTATTCTAGTGCAGGGATTTGGAAAATCTTTTCCCCTTCCAAAATGATATTGGAGGGAATTTCCAGACCTTTATTCCCTATTACACTTGATAGCTTTCTATCTTATCACCTCAAATTCTGATGTTTCCTTACATATCTACACACTTAAACACAAACACACTAACTACTATATCTACATTGTGTTCTCTTTTGTCCCAGTCACATTTCTTACTTCATCTAATTTACAGATGGTTAGATTTTTTTTTCTCCTAATTCTGGGCAAGAGGCAGGATTTATCATGTCTGGACTGAGTGTGAAAAAGGGCAGAATGAAGGTGAAGAGAACATACCCACACCTGGCACTCCTGTATGTCTCTATATTCTTAATGGGTAAGACAAATTAAAAAAAAAAGATCAGAAGAAGATAAAAATGGAACCCCCTCTGCACATCCCTTTCTCTCCATTTGTTAATAAGTATGAAGATTTTTTTAAATATCAGTGGTCTTCTGTGGGCTTCTGCGTTCTCCTTCAAAGACAGGAGAGCAAAAAGATGTAGTTGACTTCATTCTGTTCACGGAAGGAAACAGAATTAGAGTTTGATGGGAGCAGGCAAAGCCAGGAGAGAGGGTAATCATGAGGCCAAATTCATGCCTCAAAGGAACACAAAAAGGATAAAAGTAAGATTCCTGGACAACGAACTGTGCTCCTAGTAGAGCCTTTTTCCCAGTCCACATTTCCACTTCTTCCCCAGCCCGTGCAGACCCCTTATCCCAGATGTAGTGCTACCAGCAATAGCTGAGAACTCATGATATGCCAAACACTGCAACCAGGCAATGTGTTCATATTCCAGTGTCAGGGCTGGGGTGTGACTGTGGCCACTGAGAACAGAATTTTGACTGAATATTTGTTTTGTTTGTTTGTTTGTTTGATTTTTTACAGTGTTCTTTATGCACGATACCTAGGCTAAACAGAACACTGTGGGTCTTAATGGAAATACAACCATCACTGACAACACTGTTTTATTCATTTGCTCAATTAATATTCATTAAAGCATTGTAAGGATATATTCCAACTTGCCAGCAAAAGAGAATAAAAGGTTTCTTAAAGGACCACACGTTTCTTAAATTGGTGATTATCTGAATATGGGTGGGATTAAAATGTGTATTTCAAATTTATTAACTTTTCAACTTAGATAAAGGCTTAATGTTCACTTCTGCAAAATGACAAAAGAATGAATTTCAATTATTTTAATCATCATAATTTATTTACTATGACTTCTCCAATTAGATGTGTTGGTTGAAGTCTTCTTACCTGTAAAGCATATATAATTTATATCCTAATTATTATTATTTTTTTAAGTAGGCTTCATTCCCAGCATGGAGCCCAGTGCAGGGCTTGAACTCACAACCTGGAGATCAAGATCTGACCTAAGAGTCAGACACTTAACAAAATGAGCCACTCAGGTGCCCCTATACCCTAATTACTAAGACAACAGATTCCCTCTTTGTCTCTATCTATGTAGATAGATAGATAGATATACACAGACCAGATCTCTCTATAGATCTAAACTTACACATAGAGAATAGACAGAAACAGAGATATCTCTATCTTGTAACTAATACATATCTTATATCTAATATATGTCTTATACCTTATATCTAAAGATATCTATCTTTCTAGAGATAGAGAACATTTCATTTTTCTTAAGAACTAGGACACACACACACATACACACCCTTAGCAATAGGGGTATAGGGGTGTGTGTGTGTGTGTGTGTGTGTGTGTGTGTGTGTACACACATCTATCACCTCAAAAAGGAATACAAACAGGGAGAGTACTAAAGATTTCTGCCAAAAAAAATAATAAATACAAAATGACATGATCTGAAAGGTACGTTCTCCCTATACAATTTTCATAAGATTTTAAATTCATAAAATACCTTCCTAATTTGAAGAACGTAATACCGTTTTTGAGAAAGACACTACACCAAAAAATTTATTTCTGAGTCCAGCTTCAGATACAGGGAAATATTAAGAAACATTTTACTGCTAATCACACAAAATTAACTTTTACATCTATAATAAGTACCACATGATATTTAAAAATCTCTACACTACCAAAGAAATAGAACATTATAATATTTAATGTAATTTAGTATTAAGATTTAATTTTTGTCAACGCATTTTTTAATTGAAAACACTTTTAAGAAGAAAGGAATGAATTAAGGAAAAATAATATTGAGATAGTTGAAGAACTACACTGGGCAGTTGGAAGCAATAAGCTGAATTTCTGACTTCTCATCAATTTCTAATCAATTGTTTTGACTTTAGATATCTGAATACACAATATTTTAACATCAAAGAGTTTAGTTTAAAAATGTTTTGCATTTCTCATAACACCTTAAAATATAACATTTATATCTGTAATATGTACTTGATACACTGAACTGCAGAAAAATATTTTCTTGAACTCATTAAGGTGAGCATAAAAGGCTTTTATTTTGACAACTTCTATCCACAAAATTATCATCAAAATTGGAGGTATTTAACAGTGTGAAAGGAGCCTAGCCTATCGTTTACAAAGTAATAACCTGGCTATCATATAATCTTAACTACTTTCATATAGTAAAAAAAGGCTCTCTTCTTGAAAATGATATTTACTTTGAGAACCAGTCTCTAAACAATTGCATTTTCCCATATAATTTAATTTATTCAGATACTTATTTCCAATTTTCTTTTCCATAAGTAGAATATTTATTGTTTTAAATACTGTTTCTAGAAAAACAAATTAGCTTTAAAAGACCCATAAATGGACATTCTTAGGTGACAGATGAGCCCTACTAACTGCTTAATCCTTTGAACAAAGACATTTTGCTAATTATTGTATGTGCACATTATTTTAAAATTTATATTTTAAACACAAATACAAACCAATAGGCTGTAATTTTTCAAGATAATTACATGTTAAAATATAATAACAGTATATCTAGGAAAAAAACTTCTAAGAAGTGTTTTATTATTGTTGTTGTTGTTATAAAATGATCCATAATATGGAGATGTGGAAAACCCCTATTTTTCCAGTGGCCAGATGTTTTGAACCTGTGTTGACTGAACCATAAAAATGGCTGACTCTACCACTAAGGAAATTAAACCTGAAAGATATATTTCCTTGTTTTCTTCCTCTTGTTTTTTTCCTCTGAATTACTTGCTTTTGCTACAAACTTCAGAATCCTTTCTCTTATACTATAAAATTATGTATTAACCTCTCAAGTATGTGAACAAGATAGTCTAATCAGTTATGTGGCTGAAAAGTGATAAAAAAAGAATGCTGCGCCTTTATTATTATTATTATTATTATTATTATTATTACTTAGCCCTGCATGATTTTAAAAATTTAGATGTTCTAGAAAGGAAAAGTTGCACTGGGAACAAAATATACTTAGATGTACAGACAAGAAAGGCCATGTTTCCTAAAAAGACTCTACTCCCCACACTTGTATGATCTACCACTGAAACCCAGAAGTAGGGAAAAATACAAAAACAAAAAACAACTTAAAAAAGAAAAATTGGAAAATGTGCTTAAGTGTTGGAGAAGTTAGAGTCTGTCAGGAACTGACCAGATTTAGATATCTTAATTACCAGGAGTAACATTTCAACAAAAGTACTTGACAAAATACAATGGCATTTCTGATAATTACCTGGCAAAATCAATTCTTGGTATGTTTAATACCTAAGAACATTCCTCCAACAGATTCAGCTTAATATGAAATTGGCTTTTGAAATTCTGAGAGGGCTGCAATGATGTATTCATCTGTGACACTAAATCACACCCTGTCAGCGCCATCTATCAGTTGCAATTTAAACTACAACGGAAAAAGACTAAATGCCTCTGACTGCAAACTACCAAAACAATTTCTTAAACCATGTAATATGCAGTTGTGTGTAATATGAAACATTTTCTTTTGAACTCATCATTTTATATTTTTTCTATGGCTTCATAATAAATGATGTAGGTAGTTTCCAGTTAGTCAAAAGTATGTAGTCACATAATCCATGAATATATAGAGTCACATGTCACACAAAAATACAGTTTCCTAGACTAATTACTATTCAAAAATTCAATTATTTTCATCACAACCAACATTTTCTCCAGGACAATCACAGTTTGATCACATCTTTCTAACTGTGTTGGTTTGTCATGCAGTGAATATTCTATGTATCACTGGCTCTCTCTAGGGTCCAAATAAATCCTATCTGCTATGCTAGTACAGATATGAGCCCGACATTTAAAGGCACAAAAGGTTAGTCTTTATTTTTCTCTTGTGGTACTTGAAAAGAAGTGAAATGAAACTTATTACTAAATCATTAAAGCATTATTACAAGATGTTTTCATAAAATTACTTGGTTTTGAGCCTGTGGAATGGGAAGCACAATATGGTAAATTGTGCCTTGAAGCCCTTGCTTTAGTTAAAACACATTAAACTCAGTCATGGGCATGTGGTATACATAGGATTTTCTTTCCAAAACTAACAGTCAATTGGCTCCTTTCTCATTTCCTTCTCTCCTTGTCTTCTTCTTCCTCTTTCTCCTCCTCTTCTGACAGAAGCAGAGAAATTATTGGAACATTTTGAAATAAATGTCCTTTTGGGGCCCAACATGTCTCTCTTTTCACTACACAATTAGAAAAGCAGAAGAGGCTATACAAACTCGAGAACCACTCCAAACTGTGAGGTCGAAGGGTAAGCAAGTTTCCAAGATGAACCACAAATGCTTCCCCATGGGTAATCGAATTGGCTTTGGCACTTGAATATACTTGAAAGATTGAAAAAGATAATTTTCTTATAAGCATAAACAATAAAAAGTTGTACACATGAGTTACTTGCCTCCAGGTATTTCTTCTTTCATATATAATGTCCATTATGTATTACAAATGAAATGAATGAAAAGAATACATGTTGGATCATAAAGCTGTATTTGGTTGACTTCTTCTTTAAAAACTTTATAAAGAAGTTTAAAGGCCCACAAATAATGTTCCAATTGTTTTCCTTTTAGAAAAAAAGGAGTATTCAGTTTGGACTTGTCCAGACCTCAGCCATATAAAGGCCTTTTCCTTTTTGAAAAGGAAGCTTTTTATACCCTTGGTTGACTTCACAAAAAACAATCTGGGACGCAAATGTAGGCAATTTAAACTAGTCATATGGGTGAAAATCTCTCTGTCTTCATCTCACTCAAAATATTACCTAAATGTAATCTGAACCATTTAGAGTAGCTCTACTTAAACCGTGTTATGTTTTCAGTAGTAAAGACTGATAACTTGATAGTTCCCAAGGGTTTGATTCTTACAGTTTAAGTACAGAGTTGACATTGCAAGCTATTTTCTGAAAATCCCCAGGGCTATGTTAGAGATGAGATAAGTAAAGATGTATAGAGTGGTTTAAAAATTTGTGGGTATCTTCAAACCCAGTACTATTAGTCAACTTCCCTAAAGATTTATTCATTCTCACATAAATATCATCTTTTAATTGGTAATTAAAAGAGATAATGAAAATTTGGCTTCAAAGTTCTAAATATTTATATATGTATATATTAATTGTACTTGAATACACCATTAAAAAACATTTTGTAGGTATTATTTTTCTAGAGGTTCTCAGATCATTTTTTCATTCTCTAACATAGAATTAGATTTTCATTACCAGAAAGGATCTCAGTTCAGGCCATCATAATTTATCCTCTGGAGTATGGTTCCCTTCTTATCTATGTCGCTAACCTCAGTCTCACCATTCTTCCATTTATCCTTTCCACAGTTATTAGATTGATCTTTCTAAGGTGTTTACTACACCATCACTGCATAAAAATACAAGCTGGTCCTCAACAATGGTCTCTCATGATGACATTTTATATCCTTACTTCTCTATCTCAAACCCGAACTCAGCTACACTGATCAATGACTGTTATATTATTTTATTTTATTTTATTTTATTTTATTTTATTTTATTTTATTTTATTCTATTTTATTTTATTTAAGAGAGAGTGTGAGCGGGAGAGAACAGGTGGGGGAGAGAGATGGGGGAAGGGAGGGAGAGACAGGGAGAGGGAGGGAGAGAGAGAATCTCAAGCAGGCTCCATGCTCAGCATGGAGCCTGACTTGAATCCCAATCCCACAAATCTGGGATCATGAGCTGAGCTGAAATCAAGAGCCAGACGCTCAACCAACTGAGCCACCCAAGCACCCCAACAGTTGTTTTAAAGATCTTGAGTTTGCATACACACACTCTTTCCCCCACACAGTCCTATCCAAAATCTCGTATGTTTAGAGCATCCTCACTCATATTTTAGTACCTACTAAAACGACTTTATGAGAATCTTTATTGACCTCTTGAACCCCTCTATCAGAATGCATGCCTGATTCATTTAGTAACCCTAGCACTGGATAATGCCTGACTAGAGACTGTTGATCAGTTTAAGTTCACTGAATAAATGAATGGATGACAGAATAAACAAATCAACTCAGTAGCTTTAGAAACAAGGAAACTGAGAGGTAGTTTAAGAGACTTGTCTAAGTCCACTCTTTGATTGAAAAAAAATAGCACTATAACTCAGATGCCAATTTCATTCAGTGTTCCTCCCCTTCTTACATTTTGATAGCCTTTCCAAAAACTTCTTAAGTGTCAATAGCATTAATTTATGATTAAATCTTAATTACATACAACGTCCTGGTAAGAATAAGATGCTATGTTTTTTTTTTCTTTTTATTTAAACAAACTATGAAATCTAGAACAGTGCAATTTGAACACAGTAGCCTCTGCCCCATGCCTGAGGGAGACAGCACAGCTTTGGGAACTATGATTGAGTGACAGCCCTACGTATGAAGTAAGTAACCAGGCTGCCCACTTAGCCCTCTTTTCCATGGTTTCTTAAATAGTTGGGTTTTCCTGACTTTTTTTTCTTTTTTTCTTTTTCTAAGGTTGGAGAAGTACAGCCAGCTGGCTAGAATCTGCTTCCCATGTGTTCTTAATAACTTTTATTTCCCTAAGGGCTAGCCTATGCTTCTCAAACCTGGCTACACATGAGAATCACCAGGGTAACTTAAAAGAAAAAAAAAAAAATACCAACGTGTGAACCCATAACCAAAGATTCTGATTAAATTGGTCAGGGGTGGATCCTGGGCAACAGTAGGTTATGAAACCTTCCATCTGACTCTGATGTGTGGCTAGACCTGACCATCTCTACTTTTCAATTTTTCAGGAGAAATACCAGAATGGCATGACCTTTTATTCAGTCTGCACATCATTTCTGCACACTACTTCCAGGGCAGGGGATGTTGCATACTCAATATATACTGACTAGTCAAATGTGGAAAGAATGATGCATTTGAAAAGATTATTCCTTTCTTCTGTTTTAGGTTGGGAATGTGACTAGTCAATAATGCCTGTGAGGACCAACTGGAAGAGAAGAAATCATTTATTCTTTACCATCAATATGTGACTGTGTCTTGAAATGAATATCCTGGAATCTGATTCAGACTTGATTTTGGAAACCCCTGTCCCCCCCCCTCCTCTGGAGCCTTAGGCATGTGGTCAAAGAATATGAGTAAGGAACAGGGAACCAAGTCCCCTAATTTATCTTTAATTTCTGTTATTTTCTTACTGAACTCCCCTTCTCCTATATTAACTCTCCCTTCCATGGAATAGGTGATGTGAAATAGGTCCTACATCCATGTTAAAAGTTAAAGAGATAATGTTAGTATTTTAAACAAAATAAAAGAACAGCAATAGAAGAGATAATAGCATTTCACTTCACGACAGAAGAGATAATAACACTTTAGTGCTTTAGGCCTGCCTAATTAGTGGTGCTTCTCCTGAGACATTAATTTTGGTGTCAGTGGAGGTTAAGGGAAAGGAGGTTGCAGCTAAAGTGCCAGTGATATTCTGAGGGTTCTGGACACTGAAACCTCAAGTTTATATATACCGAGGGCTGGTGGCCAATTTCACCAACGTGTAAACTGATAAACAGAGAGATCTGATTGCAAATAAAATGCATTGCGTATTTGGCTTAATGACCATACCCTAGAATGAGCGACTAAGAATAGAGAGAATTCCGGTCGCCGCAGCCCAAGACGGACGCGGACCCATCTAGCAGGAAACAGCGGCGCGCCGGCCTCTCCTCCGCGACCGCGTGCGGACGGCTTGTCCCGGCCAACTACCACAACTGCACGAATCGACACGGCCCAGAGACGTACCTGGCGCACAAAAGTTCTCATGCTCCGCCGTGCCACGGGATCTGCGCACCTTCGCCCACATCTTGGCGGCTGTTGAGTGCTCCTACAGCCCCTTCCCCGGCCATAGGCGTGGTCCCCAGACACCTCAGGGATCACTTCCACCTGGCGCACTGCCTTCTGGGGGAAGCCCCAGGCCGGAAGTCTGACTACGAGGCCCACGCTCCCCTGCAGGGCCTCTTGCCCCCTCCGACACCTTCAGCCAATTGCTGAAGTTGCAACCCCTGGGTCTGGCCGATAGCAGCCCCAGTCCTGCCAACCCGTCTCCCGCCACTCCTCGGCCCACAGCATCTTCCCAGAGCCCCAAGCTGTTGCTGTCCTCGCTGACGCCCTCTTTCCACTCGGACAAAGGCATGTAGAGCCCCCACCCCACCCCACCCCCCGGCCAAGGGAACCACAGGTACTGCCATCTGTGCAACATCGAGTTCGTCAAGTTCACAGGTACTTCTGTGTGTTCACCTTCATCGTCCCCAAGAAGTGTTGCTGTTCCTCGAAGGCCAGTGAATATGTGAAGTGAGTCACCCAACACAGAATGGACTGGGGGCCACTTTCCATGCCCCCCCCCAACTTCTCTATCCAGGAACAAAGGCCAGCTTTCCCACCTGCCGTGCTGTCCATTGCCACCCCCGCCTGGACCCTTGGCACTTAAAGTTCAGTTTGAGGAGCACAGCCTCAATAGCCTGGAGTTGAAGGAGCACCTAAATTCCATTAGAATTACTTCGGAGAGTCTCCTCTGTTTATCTGAAACATTCATCGTATTTATTTATTTTTTATTTTTGGAGAGAGAGTGTGTGAGTCTGGAGAGGGAAAGCGAGATGGAATCTTAAGCGGGCTCCATGCTCAGCCCAGAGCCCAGAGATCATAACCGGAGCTGCAATGGGTTCATTAAAATAACACTTTCCTTAAGTAATAAGAATAATAAAGAGTTCCAGAATGTAGATATCTATGCACTTTGATATTCTTTTGGTAAAAAAGAAATGTACCCTTGGATGGGAAAGTTTCCAAGGAAGGCTTTTCACCAAAAAGATCAGACTGTGGAAAGAACCACAGACTTGTGTGAGGCAGGAAGAGCAAGAAGAAAAGAGAAGGAAAGCATTTTAAACGTTACTGATACTTCATAGCAATAAGTTATTTTTATATAGTGTAGATCAGAATATTCTTTACAGTAACACAAATATTTTGTGTACTTTTAAAAGGCTTCATGCATACACTGGTAAAAAAACAAAAGAGAAAAAAATGCTGTCATTTTGAGGAATTATGATGATGATTGTTAATATTTATGTGCCAAAGCAATAACAACAAATGTTATATGGAAGATAACATTGAATTGTAAAAATTTCATGAAATATTATTGTGCTTTTCATATGGACAAGTAAACCTAGGCTTAAATGATTAAATCACATGTCTAAAGTCCTGTAGCTGAAATGTGATACATGCAAAATGCAAAACCAAATTAGTCTTGTTTTAGAGTCTGTGATCTTAACCACTCTGTTTTGTGATACTTAGAGGAAAACTTTTCCCAATTTCTGGAGTTAAAGAAGTGGAAAATTATCCAGACTAGTGGCAATGCAAACCATCTGAGAAGGGAGAGTCAGGGACAGGGAGTGTGGCTTTCTGAGAGACAGCATTTCATCACAGCTGGTATTCTTGGGAACCCTAGTAGAGACTCTGTGAAAAAGATTTAACATGAAAAAGATTTTGTTGATACTTCTGTGGAGGGTTGATTAGAAAAAGAAAGATAAGTCAGAAGACTATTTTAATAATTAAAATGAAATAAAGATATGTGGACTTCATTTATGGTTGTCAAGATTTGTGGAAGTTGGTAAAGGAGAAGAAGTTACAGACAACTCTAAATTTTCGGACTAGTGGACTAAAGAATTATGGTGCCATTGGGAGCAATAGGAAAATTCAGAAGTGTCCATTATTTGATGACAGAAAAAAAAATAATTCACATTTTACTGGTGATAAAATCAAACTGTAAGCGAAGATGTAAGATAGATCTTTTCTTATTCAACTGCATTGTCTGCCTGTTCTAGACAGATCTTCTGGGTATGTAGCTGAGAATGTCAACATCAAATTTATATTTTATGGTCTTTGTCTTGTTCTTTGGGGATTGTGTCTTCTCATTTCTTATGCTTATTTCAATAGCTGGATACTACACTGTTATGCCCTGATATTCTGTCTTGTTTCCCACATGTATCCAAGGTCATGGAAACCTGTAACTTAACCCAGTGATTACAGTTTCTAACTAGCAGTAGTTCTTTGGTGCTTTATATATACTTGGATCTTTGCTTATTGACAGATATGCCTAATTCTCATGGGGCCATATTTTGCCTATCACCCAATATATCACCTTGATAACATTTCCTAGCTAAACTTGATTCCAAAGAAATATCATCATAAGTATCTAACTAGTTTCCAGAGACTAACAATTTCCAGTAGGGCTCATTCTACTGGGCTATAGTCCAAATACATATTTTCTTTGGTTCCCCGGGATATGCAGAATTCCTTAATTTTATTTAATATAGTGGATGAAATGTATTACTATAAATCTATACACGAATAACCAGTATACCATCATGTTTCCTTTCTTTTACTTTTTTTTTTAATGTTTATTTATTTTTGAGAGAGAGACAGTACAAGCAGGAGAAGAGCAGAGAGAGGTAGATACAAAATCTGAAGCAGATTTCAGGCTCTGAGCTGTCAGCACAGAGCTAGACCATGATGCCTCTTGAGGGGCTTGAACTCACAAACTGTGAGATCATGACCTGAGCTGAAGTCGGATGCTTAACCAACTGAGCCACCCAGGCACCTCTTCTTTCTCTTACTTTTTAAACATGGGTTCAGAAAAAAGGGAAAGCCACCAATAACTTCAATTTTTCTAATTTACTCATGAAAGTCATTCTTATGTTTGACTTGGTCAAATTCATCCCCCATAAGTAATCACTACTGAATTTGCTAAATATGCTTTTCTGACTTCCATATGTTTATACATGTGCACATATGCACTTTGATACATTTAGTATATTCATTTATTAGTCTCTTTGTTTACAAATTGGAATCATGCTGCAGACATTGGTTTGGGTTTTTTTTTAACCACTTAATAAACTATAATGTGTAGCTTTAAAGGTCAATACATCATACTATTTAGTAGTTTTACTAAACTTTGAATGGAGGTACTATGATCTTTTTTCTCATTTTATTATTTACTGACACTGAAACTGCAAGTAATGTTTGCAACAAGTATTGCTCTGCATGAGGGTGTAGGGGTGTGTGTTTTTGTATATGTGTGCTCTCAGGCTAGTGTAAGTGAATAATAGACTCTTAGAAGTTGAATTATTGGGGCAAAGAATAGGCAAATTTTAAAATTATATACATATTCCCAGATTACTCTTCAAAACCCATATCTACTCAAATATTTATGAGTGACCTCTTTAATACATCTTTCCCAGCTCTGAATGTTATCCATTTTTTAATGTAATTAAGTAGCTATGTTTTAAAAGTTTAATTCTGAGGGCACCTGGCTGGCTCAGTCTGTTAAGTGTCTGACTCTTGATTTTGGCTCAGGTCATGAATTCATAGTTCTGAGATTGAGCCCCTTATCAGGCTCCTCCCTGGGTGTGAAACCTGCTTAAGATTCAACTTCTCTCCCTCTCGCTTTGCCCCTCCTCTGCCTACAAACCATGCTTGTGGTTTCTCTGTATCAAAAAAAAAAAAAAAAAAAAAGCTCATGTTAAATTAATGAAGGTGAGGTTCTTTTTGTGTTTGCTATTTACATTTCTTTTAACATTAATTTGCAACTTCATTTCCTTTATTCATTTTTAGTAAAGGAATTTTGCTGAATTCTTTTCAAAATTATTTACTAAGTTTTATTTCACAGATTTTACTAAATATTTTGTGTGTTATTATTTATTAATATGTTACTGACATCTTTGCTTTGGTGTAATTTGTTAAGATCAATTAAATTTATTCTTCTGTTTGAATATATTTTAAACTTTATGATTTAAACAATTGTTCTTGGAATGATTAAAAATGTATTAAAACAGCCACAGTTTTCTTTTTTGGACTACAATTAAGCGAAGACTACATGAAGACATAGACTTCATTTATCCAAATGCACACACAATTGCAACAAACTCACAACACACACATACTAGACTTTAAAAACATGTAAAATATGTCAGCCTTATAGTGTCTGCTCTTAATCACTGCAGTATGTTAAGGGAAATTTTGAAAGTGCTTAGCAGACATAATTGAAGTACTTACAAAGAATTTAAAACTTGAGATTGTGCTTTCCAGAAGTACTGTTTTATACAGTTCTTCATGTGCTATATTTTTAAGGCATGGCTGATTTTTAGCAATATATGGGAGGCACGTATAAACAAGTATACCTACTATGTTGTCTTACTACAAAATAGTTTCCAAACTTTATACTGATTATAAATATAGTGATAATTGGAGTTTAGGAACTAGATTTATGGTAATAATTAGACTGCAGTGAATATATTTTTAAAAATGAGAGCTGAGGAGTTAAAAAATAAATAGGAAATGAGAAATTATAATTGGAGAGAGATGCCCAGGAAGCAAATCCCAAATCACAAAAGGAATCAGGACAAATGTATTTCTACAAGGGTAAGTTTCCTTGAGTCATTTTCTCACCTTTCTTTCAGCCCAATCTCTCTTCTTTCTTCTACAGAAATAAAATCAATGAATAGAGTTGAATAGGTCTATCCCCATATTTTAATAGAAATGTATACCATTCTTTTATTATTATTTTTTTCCTATGAGTAAATTAAATCAGCTAGATATTTATTTCATGACTCCAGAGCATCTTGGGTAATGAAAAAGACATCTCTAGAAGAGTTTCAGAGGAGATAGTTCTTACTGTCAGAGAATTATAACCAACACAAATGTCCCTTGTCTTCTAGGTGAATAGTTGGTATGCAATCAGGTTAAATATTATGTATATTAGAATC
Organism: Felis catus; assembly: GCF_018350175.1. NCBI lineage: Eukaryota > Metazoa > Chordata > Mammalia > Carnivora > Felidae > Felis > Felis catus. Next base: position 108,662,584 of record NC_058369.1, read on the forward strand.
AATCAATATGTTGAATTGAATGAATATCCAACATTTATTGCATATTAATGATATACTAAATAGGATGAGCCAAACCATGAAAGTTTCTTTCATGAAACCCAAATATATTTTAGCAAAAACACATTTCAATTCAGTTTATAACAATAAAGAATATGATTGTATAAATAATGGGCTTTGGGTTCTCAGATACCCAGATTCTTGTCCCATCATTGCACTTAGTAGCTATATGACCTTGGGCAATTTATTTGACCTCTTAATTATGTTGTCAGGGATTATTTCCTTCCGTCTTTCCAGAAAGTATAATAAGAAGAACACCAAACTAGAAGTAGCACTGTGGCTTGGTTTCAACTCCTTGCTTCTTATACCTAATCACTTCAGTGAAGCTTCAGTTTCCTCATCTATGAAAAAAGGAGATTTGATCAGGAAATTTCTTAAGCCTCTTCCATATTTTAGGACACAAAGAATCTTTGTCTTCACACTCAGTTTCCCATTCACGAGGTAAAATTAGGTTTCTTAGTGCTCGTTCATTCCTTTATTTTTAAGTTCTCTTGCAAGGCCATATTTTGGAATTAAGGAGCAAAATATGTTGAATGTTTTAAAGTTTCAAAATCACTTATTTACTGGAAACAAAAAACCTTTGCCATTAGATTTCAAACACGATAGGAGTTGTTTTAAGAAACACAGTCTACACACTACAACTTATTTCCCAAGGGCTCTGTAAGAAAGACCTCTCCTAAAACTTACATTTTTGGAAAAGGTGGAGCTGAACCCTCATCTGTAGAAAACATCTGTCAGAATATATGACTCACTGCCAGAAGCCCTCTTTTGGAATCCTTTCTTAATAACAACAATGTATAACAAAAAGATGCTTTGTATTTCAGTAATGCCTTTATTTAGACCACCTTTCCAATCCATTTATAAACATGTCTAAGAAACACAGGCTATGTCTAGACTACCAAACACAAAAGACACCAAAATTGAACAGGAAGAGTGTTATACTATTGCTTAACTACTGTAGTCAGTAGTCTGAATATTCACAATAGTTTATTCCATTAATAACTTTCATAAAGACTATAGAAAAAAATTCAAATTTTATGGCAGCAGATTTCATTTAAATTTTCCTCAATAGGTTTAGACACATGTAAAACATCTTTACTAACTGTGATGGGTGCTGGTAGCTCAAAGAAATGTAGGCTATGCAGGACTTATCCACATAAAAAGGTAAAAATCAAAACAAAAGTGTTAAAATCTTTCACCCATTTTAAATTGTGTTATAGTCTAATTATCTGATTATTGAATTAGGTTAATTATTTATATATTCAAGACAAAATCTCATAGGTCATGCAAGTATTTTCCCCAGGCCTTTGCTTGCTTTTTTTTTTTTTTTCTTTTTTGGTAACAGTGTCTTTTGAAAATTACATGTCTTGTAATTTCATATAAATTTTAGAAACAAATTTTTAATTTCCAAAATAAAGTCTACTGAGATTTTGATTGAGATTGCATTGAATCTAAATAAGAATTTGGAGAGAAATGATGTCTTAACAATACAGAGTCATTCAAATTATGAATATAAGAAATTTCTCCATTTTTCAGAACTTTATTTTATCCCAGGTAGGTTTCCCAATTTTCAGTGTGTAGAACTCACATGTCTTTTGTCAAATTTCTACCTAAATATTTCATATATTTAATATCATTAAAAGTGGCATTATTTTCATAATATCAATTTCCAGTTGTTCACTACTAATGCAATAGAAATATAATTAATTTTGTAAATTGATCTTTTATCCTTGCAATTTCATTAAATTCATTTACTAGTTCTGATAGCTTTCTTCATAGATTTTCTAGGGTTTTTTACAAAGATCACTGCCTTTTATTTCTTTTTCTACCTGAATGCACAGGCTAGAATCTCCAGTATAATATTGAATAGAAATAATGAAAATGTACCACCTTGCTTTGCTCCTAATCTTAGAGGTAAAGCATTCAGTCTTCCACCATTAAGTATAAACTGTTAGTTTTTCATATATGCCCTTTGTCAGGTTGCAAAGATTTTTTCACAATGTGGATATTTGAAAGCATTTAATCAGACTCTACAGAGAACACAAATGTGAGACTATTACTTAGAGGCAAAGAATAAGGTACAAAAGCAAAAAGAGATTGCAAGCAAGCGACAGGCGCCAGACATTCCATAACAGATTTCCCAGGGCCATTATTCATATGTATGTATCACACATGTATCATCCTATGTCTCCATCTTGAACAAGCTGAGCTGTGCAAGGAATGTTGGCTTCAAGCTTCCATTGGCCATCTAATTGGTCAAGCAGGCTTGTCAAAGTAGGCTATAATGCAAGCATCAGTAAAGAAAGTGATCATTAGGCTCATCGGAGAGTTTCAGACCTTAAAACAATATGCAATATATTCAAATGTCATTATGTGGTCTAAAAGTCACAAACCAGACATCCAGGCATTCCTAGAGATAAAGAGCTTTTCTACTCTAGTAGTAAACCAACTCTTTATCTCCTTACAGTTTGAAGTTCACTTCTGTGCTTACTTTGCTAAAAGTGTTTAGCAGAAATGGATGATGTATTTTGCTAAACATTTTTTCTGCATCAGTTCAGATGATCGCATGGTTTTACTTTTGTGAGCTGTGATTAAGGAGAATCACGTTGGTCAATTTTTAAATCTTAAAATAAACAGGCATCCTGGGATAAACCCTATTTGGTTTATAGTTAAATTTGATTTGCTAAAATTCTGTTAGGAATTTTTACATCAATGTTCATAAAGGATATTTATCTTCAGTTTTTTTTTTCTTGTAATATTTTTATCTGGTTTGGCATCAGGATCATAATGAGCTTTTAGAGTTGGGAGGTGTTCCTTTCTCTTCAACTTTCTGGATGACTTCTGGTAGAACTTGGTATTATTTTCTCCTTAAATGTTTTGTAGAATTTTCCAATGAAGGTACCTCATCTTAGATTTTTCTGTAAGGGAGGGCTTTAACTAATAATTCAACTTTTTAAATAGATCTAGGCTGTCCAAATATCCTATTTTTTGCGTAAAGTTTGTTGGTTTGTGTCTTTCAGGGATGTTTTCTAATTCATCTAAATTGTCAAATTTATTGGCATAAAACTCATTATATTTCTTTATTGTCCTTTGAATGGGAATACAGTTTGTAGTGATATCACTGTTCTCCTTCCTAATTTGGTCATTCGTGTCTTCTTCTCCCTTATTTTCTTTATCAGTCTGGTTAGAGATTTATCAATTTTATTGGTACTCTCAAAGAAGCAGCTTTCACTTTTAATTTTTCTATTCCCATTTATTTCTACTTTCCACATTTATTATGTCAGTTCTTCTGTTTCCTTTGGGATTATTTTTTTTTCAGATTTTGCATTTCATAACATAGAAGATTACTCATTTGATAATTTTCTTCTTTTTTATAGTTTTTTAGTGCTATAATTTTGTTTTTAAGTATAATTTTAACTGCATCTCAAAAATTTTGATATGTTGTTTCATTTTTATTCAGTTTAGAACATTTGCTAATTTTTTTTCCTGTGTTGTTTCATCCATGGATTATTTAAAAATTTGTCCGAAAGTTTCCAAATATGTGGGGATTTTCCCAGTATTTCATTGTTAGTGGTTACTAATTTAATTCCATTTTGGTCAGAGAACAACCTTTGTTTAATTTGAGAACTTTCAACTTGAGACTTCTTTTCTGGCTCAGAATATAGCCTTTCTTGGTAATGCTGTGTGTGTGTACTTGAAATGAATGTGTATTCTGTCATTAAATGGAGTATTCTATAATTATCAATTTGTTCATGTTGGCTAGTACTTCTGTTCCTGTTTTTATTAACCTTGATGACAACATATTTATTTTATCAGTTATTGAGAAAAGGATGTAATCTGGCCCTATGGGTGTGGATTTCTCTATATTTTTTCTTGTGTCATCAATTTGTATTTCATGTATTTTGAAACTCTGTTATTTGATGCACACACATGTAGGACTGTTATATACTAGGGCTGATGAAATGATCCCCTTTATCATTATGAAATGACCCTCTTTACCCCCTGTAATATTCTTAGTTTTGAAATCTATTATGTCTGAAATTACTACAACTATTTCAGCATTGTTTTCACTGAAGTTAGTATGGTATCAACTCCCATCCCATTAATTTTTTACCATTGCTGTATTTATATTTGAAGTGGGTTTCTTTTAGGCAACGATAGTTGGATCTTATTTTATCCAATCTAACAATCTCTTTTGAATGTTTAGACCATTTATATTGCATGTGATTATTGATATTAAACGACCTCCTTGTTGTTTGTTTTCTATCTGTCCATTTTTTTCTCTTCCCTTTTTTTTTTGTTTCTTTCAGGTTGAGTATTTTTATGATTCCATTTTATAACCTTTTTGGGTTGTTAGTTGTAATTCTAAATGGTGACAAATAAGCATATGAAAAGATGCACATCTTGAGTCATTAAGGAAATTCAAATTAACATTACAATAAGATAGCACCATATACCCACAGAATGGGTAAAATTAAAAAGTCAGATAACAACAAATATTGGTAAGGAAGTGAAATAACTAGAATTCTCATGTACTGCAGGAGGGAATATAAAAGATGTACAGCCACTTTATAAAACTGTGTGGAAGCTTCTTAGAAAGTTAAATCCATACTTATGTTATAATCTAGCCATGTAATAATTAGATATTGATCCAAGAGAAAAAAAGCATATGTCCACATAAAGACTGCACACAAATGTTCACAGCATCTTTATTCATAGTAGGAACTTGAAAACAACTCAAATGTCCATCAAAAGATGAGTGAATAAATTGTAGAATATCTATGCAGTGGAATTCTACTCTGCAACATGGATGAATACCAAAATAATTATGTGGAGTATAAGATGCCAGATAAAAAGGGGCTCATACTGAACGATTCCTGTGATGCTTAATTTTATGTGTCAACTTGATTAGGCCATGGGATGCCCAGGAAGCTAACTAAACATTATTTATGGGTGTGTTTGTAAGGGTGTTCCTAGAAGAAATTAGCATTTAAATTGGTGGACTGAGTAAAGCAGAAGTCTTTGCACAATGTAGATATCATCCAATCCCCTGAAGGCTTGAATAGAACCAAAAATATGCCTATTTGAGCTAGGACATTGATCTCCTGCCCTAAGTGCTCCTGTTACTCAGGCCTTTAGACCTGGACTGGAATCTACACCAGTAGGTCTCTAGCTCTCAATCTCAATCTCTCTCTCTCTCTCTTTCCATTTTTATAACATTCTAAAAAAATGCAAACTAATCTATAGTGATAGAAGTAGATCACTGTTTGCCTGGGGATGGGGGATGGTGCAAGGAAATGAGAAGAAAGAATTACAAAGGCTAATGGAAAACATTTAGGATTAATGAATATGTTCATTATCTTACTGATGATAATGGACCCAGAGATATATAGATATAGTTATTAAACACTAAATAGATAAATATTAAACACTAAATACTGTAGGTCAACTACATCTCATTAAAGCAGTAAAAAAAAAAAAACAATGTAAGATATTTTACACTAAATTCAAGTAGAAAGTAGAGGAAATCTCTGTTATAAGAATTCCAAGAATTTGATGATCACTGAGTACTGTGGCAGCTATAGGAAATATGAAACTTAAACTGTATCTTTATATGGTGCCTGGCTGGCACAATTAGTTAACCAAGCGCCTGAGTCTTGATCTCCACTCAGGTCATGATCTCCTGGTTCATGAGTTCGAGTCCCACATTGGACTCTGTGCTGATGTTGCAGAGCCTGCTTGGGATTCTGTCTCTTCTTCTCTCTGCCCCTCCCCTGCTTGTGTTCTCTCTCTCAAAATAAAAAAACAAAAAAACAAAAAACAAAAAAAACTTAAAAAATTTAAAAAAAACCAAAAAACTGTGTTTTGATGTATACAGATATGTTGATGAAGGGAGTTTATGGTTAAAATGACCCCTGATTTTGGATAGTGCTAAACACCAGCAACTTCCTCTAACTTTACACTAAAAGGACGTTTCCATATGGTACAGGCAAAGACAACTGTCTTCTCTTTCCCCTTTGCCTGTCCAAAACTCTTCCATGTGTCTAGTTATGTCTACTTCTTTGGTGACATCTGAGGGATCTCTCATGTCTTTATCTGGTCTTATTTAGTAGTTAAAATATCCAGACCCATGTCATTGTCAAAACCTAATTTCATTTAGAATCAGTGATCTCTCTACCTCTCCTTTGTTGTACCCGTTCAGGTATGGAGTCTGTAGTAAAAAAGAGAATGTGCCTTCACCTTACCTTTTTCTCTCTATTCCTTATCCTTAGCTTGCTAACTCACATTTCTTTCCTTTTCAGGGTGAGAAAAGTTGGAAGAAAAAAGAGGTAGGGGAAGGAATGGTTTTACTTATCTAGTACAATTATGATTTTGCTTTAGCAAATGTTTAAATTTGACTCTTCTCTCATGGAAGATTCTATTGTACTTCCAGTTACTTGAATGATAACATCTTTTTGTTTGTCTTTTGCTCCCCAACTCAAGATTCCTCCCTCATCCTTGGATTTCTGAAGGTGTACCTATTTGGTTGGGGTAATCTCAAACCTGCAAATGGTCCTCTTTAAATCAATTCCTAGCCAGCTCTTTCTCATTTGGCACAGTGTAGATTCCAGAAAACATTCACTTATCATTGTAGGACATGTGTGATGGCTACCTCATCTCTCTGTGTCTCAGAGATGCCTCAGGCACTTGCATGCTCTTCCCTCATTCCAGAGCATATATATTGAGGTCTCCAAATGGTTAGATTAATACTTCTCAGAGTGACTGCAGTTAAGAATAAAGTACCATCCTTGCTTTTCTCACTTTTTGAGTAGAGGGAGGCAGATGGGCAGAGGGAGGGGTGGAATGACCTAGCAGTTCAACAACTTTATGCAAAGACGAAAAAAAAAATATCTCTTAGCTTCTTCAACCTCAAAACTTTTATACTCTGATGAATATTTAACTAGCGCTTGAAAAAAGTTTTCATTTTTCTTTCCTTGCTGTTTTCTTTGCTAGTCCAACATACGCAGTGTATGCATCAGTGTGGAATGTGGAAGCACTTGTTTGCTATTGTTTTCTTCTTGGAATTTGAAGTCTTAGCCAGAACTAAAACAGAAAGGTTTTCATTTTTAACATCCTGTTAGAAGAATGTATATTGCCAAGGAGAGGATGTAATTGAATTTGACTATCAAAATCTGTGGTTCTCAGGACATAAGATTTCAAGAGACATCATTTAATAGCATCTTGAAAATATGTGTGATTAGAGTTAGGATATATATATATATATATATGTATGTACACACACACACATATATATATAATTTATTTGCATTTATTTCAGACTCTGTGTCAATATGGAATTAGGATTTGATTTGGATAACAAAACAAGATTATGTAGAACTCTAAAAATGTCAAAATGTTGGAAAACAACCTTATTAATATAACAATTTTCCATGGAAGCTATCAAAATAAAAATTACATTTTGAAAAATAGTTGTTCCTTATAATATCACAGATTTATCTAAATTGACATTAAAATCATGACTTGGTTCTTGCAACTAATAATGCATGATTGATTGTTTGGGGCATGGGATAATATGAGCAAATGCCAAATAGTTTTATTATGTCCTGAAGTTATCAGTTAGAGTTTGAGGTTGAAAATTTCATAACAAATTAAAATGATAAAGTCTTTAAAACTAGTTCATAAAGCAGGGGGAAATAGGTATGAACTTGCTAGGAGGTCTGTCAAAGACAAAAATCCAGACAAGTAAGGAAAATGATGCTATTCAGGCATTCCAATAAGGAGAGCACCCAAGATCTCAACATCAGAGTTTATTAGCTGGATGGTTTTGCTTTGGACATATATAAGCAAGAATAAATGATTTATTGGTAGGATACTTATATAATAAAGATTGTTTTTAAAGTCAGGGAGTCTCAGTCAGTCAGCTAAATAAGACATATTTATCTTTGTGTCTAGCTGGTGTGAGGAAATAAACATTTCTGCTAAGCATTTGTGAGACAAAAAATGGGAATTTCAGAGGTCCATATCTGACCTTATAATAAAGGAAGGGGTTATCTGCAAGTCTTAGGGGAGTCATAAAAAAGAGTGAACTGTGTTTTTTATCCAAGTCATGTGGGGAAGAGCGGCTCTTTGCTGTAAGCCATTTCCTGGGACACAAAAGTTTGGAAGATTCTAGGAAATAAAGTCGTGTTGAAGATTTCCTAACCACCACTTTTTTCTGGGGGCAAAAAGTTCACGTTAAGGTCAGCAATGTCACAGTTACTTCTGGGAAGGTACTAGAAGGTTAAATTAGCAAATATTTCTTTCTGTAATTTTTTTAAATGATGGCATCGGTGTGTTACAAATAAACAAATAGTCTCAACTTCCTGCCTAACACATAGAGAGATTGGAATTCATCAATCCCATTCTCACAACAAGAAAAAAGCTGAACTAACTGAAAATAAAATAAAAAAAACAAACAAACAAACCTCTATACTTAGGCCAGACAGAAGAGGGTAGGTAAAGGGGAGTGGGAGGTAAAGGCTTCCAGTTATGGAATGAGTAAGTTACAAGGACACAAGGCACAACATAGGGAATACAGTCAGTAGCAATAGTGTAACAGTGTCCTGGGGTGGCAGAAGGTAGCTGTGCTTGCTGAGCACAGCATAATGTACAGACCTGTTGAATCAGTACGTTGCACACCTGAAACTAATGTAACATTGTGTGTCAACTATACTTCAGGGAAAACAACCACCACAACTCAGAATCATAAGAGAATTGAAGTCACAGGGCAAACCACTGCTCTGAAAATTAGAGACAAGGGGATACACAGTGCACAGTTTACCAAGAATAGAAGCAGGCACAGGCAACAGCAACAGGTTGCAATATTTAAGTGTACAACATCTTACCTACAGTTAACAATGATATATTATACACTTAATTTCTTAAAGAGGTAAATCTCATAGTCAATGCTCTTTCCACAATAAAATATTACCAAAAAAAAAAAAAAAAAACCACAAGTGTAAGTGACTAATTGCTAGTGACTGATCTTGGACTACCTTGTGAGATTAAAAACTCCTGGGCTAAGCCTGAAAGGGGCTGCTGTACATTCTGAGTTTCACCTCCAGGAGTCAAATTCCTCAAGATGAAAATCAGAGGAAAATTTTGTCATGCTTCTGGCAGGGAGGCATGAGACGGGCATTAACCAACTGGAGATATGCTTATAGTATTCTGTCCTTTATAACAACGGTCTGGCCTCAAAGAAAACTACTTTACCAGAAATAATGTCACTCACAAGTGAGGAAGAAATAAAGAGTCTCTTAGACAAACAAAAATTGAGGAAATGTGTTGCCAGTAGACCTGCTTTGTAAAAAAATGTTAAACATTCTTCAGAAAGAAGAGAAATTATATAGGTCAGAAACCCAGATCTGTGAAAAGAAAGGAAGAGCATGAGAAAAGGAAATAAATGAGGGTAAAATAAACATTTATTTGTATTATTCCTAATTAATCTAACAGACACCAATTTAATAATAGCAACAGTATATTTGTTGATCACAGCTTGTGGATAAGTGAAATGAGTAACAGTCATGTTACTAGGGATGATACAGGTGACTTGGGGCTGCTGTTATAAGAAATCTGTACCTTCAGTGAAACCATTACAGTGTTGTGTGTAAATGTACGTCAGTTACTTATGAATGTGCGCTAAAACTCTAGGGCATCCTCTAAAAATGTTTTCAAAGGAATATAATTGTTTTGCTAAGAGAAATGAAAAAATGGGAGTCATATTAAATGCTGAACTAAACCAGAAAAGAAGGGTGGGGACAGTAAAGGACAAAACAAAACCAGAATGAGACCAATGAAAGAAAACTAACAAATATCATAGAATTTAAGACTTAAATACATTAAAAAATAAGGGCATATTGAAAAAACATAACATGCTAGCACCAATCAAAATAAAGTCAGAGTAATGATATTCATTCCAGATAAAGCATACTTGAGAGCAAGGAAGATCATCAAGGATAAAGAGGACATTACACAAGCATAAAGTTCTCCAAGAGGCATACAATCTCCAAGAAGAGGTAACAATCTTTAATGTTTATACACTCAGCAACAGGATGTCAAAATACTCAAGACAAAAACTGATTGAACATCAAGTAGACACAGCCACTACTATTGCTACAAACTTCAACATCACTCTATTGATAACTGATAGCTCCAGTGGGCAGAAAAATCAGTAGGCACATAGTTGAACTGAACAGCACCATTGATCAATTGGGTCTAATTGACATTTATAAAATATTTCATCCAACGTCAGAACACACATTTTTCTGAAGCTCATATGAACATTCACCCATGTGGACCGTATTCTGGACCATGTAACACACCTTAACAAATTTAAAAGAAGAGAAATCAAATAAAGTATGCTTTCAGTTCCCAATGGAATGAACTAAAAATAAATATAAATAACAGAATGAGAGCTGGAAATTCCCCCAAATATTTGGAGATTAGATAACATGCTTATAAATAACACATTATTCAAATAAGAAATCTCAAGAGAAATTAAAATATATTTTGAACTAAGTGAAAATAAAAATACAACACATCAATATTTATAGGACACAGTAATAACAATGCCCAGAAAGAAATTTATGACATAGAATACATGTATTAGAAGAAAAGAAGTCTCCGAGTTCAAAAACCTAAACTTCCAAGTTAGGAAACTAGAGGACAAAGGACAAATTAAATCCAAAGTAAGCAGAAAATAAGAAGTGATAAAAATAACAGAAACAAATTAAAGCAGGATATTATATAAAACCAATGAAATAAATAACTGGTTCTTTTAAAAGATCAATAAAATATATAAACCTCTACCCAGGCAAACCAACAACAAAAGACAAAAGATACAAATTACTAGTGTAAGAAATGAAAAGAGTGTCCATTACTACTGATTCTATGGATGTTAAAGGAGTAATAAAGGATATGATGACTAACTCTACATCCACAGACTTGATAACTTAGGTGAAGTGGAACAATTCCTTGAAACGTCCTGCTGTCATTGGGACCACATTTTAAAAACCATTGTTTTAAGTGAACTTAGACCACCATGATTTTTAAATGTTTCTGTCATTTTTTATAACGTCTTTTTTTTTTAACATTGAACTGCCATTTGCCACTTCTCTTCCATCTTAAAACAACAACAAAAGCAAACACCTATAACTAGATAGCCACTTATGCATCCTTCTTTTTTTTTTCTCTCTCAGTTATTTGTTGGTAAATCTTCACTCTGGGATACGAATCTGCCCCATCATGCATGAGGAAATCCATCTATATGCCAAAACTCAGTACAAGGCTTATCGACAACTCCATAACACAAGAGAAAGAATGTTCTTTTTTGAAGATTTAGGAAAACAAATAGCTGAAAATGATTTATTATAATAATCTATAGAAAACACAGGACATATGTGGGATGAGCTATTTAATGTTCTTTCAAAAGATAAAGAAAAACATTACCTGAATCCTTTCTAAAAAACTGACTTTAAAAAAAAAAAACTGACTTGATTATGTTACTGGATAGGAATCACAACTGAACACTCAAACTATGTTCTGTCGGACCTTCCAATATAAACAATAGGGCAAAATGCAATTCATCTTAAAGTCTCTGTCAAGAATTGTCACTGAAAACAAGCCTCATGGAAGGAATGGCCACATTATTGAATCTACATGTATGTGCAAGGTATATTATACTTTTACAGTGTAATTTGGCTGATGAACCAAGGGAAACAATTTCCTTAACTTGTTGTTTCTAAGTCTTTTACTAAAGTTTGCTACCAAATTCTAAAGTTCAGTGACATTATAACTGGGTAAGAAATAACATCACTGGGGCGCCTGGGTGGCTCAGTCGGTGGAGTGTTCGACTTTGGCTCAAGTCATGATCTCACAGTTCGTGAGTTCGAGCCCCACGTCAGGCTCTGTGCTGATAGCTCGGAGCCTGGAGCCTGCTTCAGATTCTGTGTCTCCCTCTCTGTCTGCCCCGCTCCTCCTCACACACTCTCTCTCTTTCTCTCTCTTTCTCTCTCTCTCTCTCTCTCAAAAATAAATAAACATTAAATTTTTTTAAAAGAACTCTTGCAATTTATTGATCTGTAAGATACCCTAAATTAGGAGTGGGGATTTTGTTTTGGGTCTCATGTGGAAACAGTAGCTCATAACTGTATTGAGGAGAATAGGAAACCTTAATTTAGTTTACAGGATTATTTTTGAATGACTTTAAAGCATTACTATTTGATCCTTGAAAAATATTTGGAACATTGGTGTTTAGATTCCCTTCTCCATTCACTCTTGCCACTTCCACTCAGGTCATGATCTCACGTGCAGTAAGTCCTAGTCCCTGAGTTCGAGCCCCATGTCGGGCTCTGTGCTGACAGCTCAGAGCCTGGAGCCTGCTTCAGATTCTGTGTCTCCCTGTCTCTCTGCCCCTCCCCCGCTCATGCTCACTCTCTCTCTCTCTCTCTCTCTCTCTCTCTCTCTCAAAAATAAATAAACATTCAAAAAATAAAAAAAAAAGAAATAACATCACTTAAGTGTCCTATAACAAAGGTAGCTTATAAATAATACATATCATTCTAATAGTGATATGATGTAACACGATGTTAATCATGCCTAATTTACTTAGTCATACATATTATGGTAAATATAATGGAACATTTATCCCATAGTTACCACTAAATAAGCACAATAATAAAGCTCTTAAAATAGTAATATATAATGTTCTCCAGTTAAACACATTCTACAGTAGGCATAAGCAGATTCTTCCAAAGTATTTCCCTATGACACTCTGAGGAGCATATAATTTTCCTATTTTTATTCATTATATTGAGTTCAAAAATCAGTGACATATGTTTAACATTACCTGTTGAGGAAATGCCAAGTTTACATTCACTAGTTAAAGTAAGCAAATGCTTAGAAACACAGAAAATTCTTATAAACTGTCACTACCTGTCACCTGTCAATGTTAACATTTTAAAACTAATAGGGATGTATTCACTGGCTGGAGTGATCACCTAAGAACTATGCCCAGACAAAGTTTAGGGAAATGAACATAAAAGTTTCTTGCAGATCAAAGACGATAAAAGAGAACATTTGGAGAGATCGCAGCTGGGCCTCTTCCCACTCTGCATGTTGCCTGGAATAGATGGCCAGGAAACTTCTTGACTTCTGAGGAGGGAGAAGGGGTGTTCTACCTGGTGTAGTCATCTTAGGATAATCTAGAAAAGTTTGTGTATCTGAAGTAGGCAATATGTGTGACATAATTAATGTGCTGCCATCATGCATGGACTTGTCAGGATGTAAAAGTGATCAATGTATCTAGACTCTAGAGTATCATATCAATCTGACTGGGCTTCCAGTTTATCCAGAAAGGCAGAGATTCCCTTTTTCTAACATCTCTTTGTAGGCTGGGAGTGGTCCTGCCTCTATAGGTAGGGTGTTGCCATAGGCAGATTGCCACTGAGGTGAGATGTTTTAAGACCTCATCTTGGAATTCAAATTTCTGTTGCTACAGCAATATTCTGGCTGAGCATGTCTGAAATGTCTATTATTCTCCCCTACAGGCAAGCAGGAAGAAAAACGATCTCTGGAACATAGCTTAAGTCCAGATAATCAGGACAGTAGGAATCTCTTCTTCCCCAAACTCTCTTCCCAGTAAAAACCCAGGGGTATGTGGGTTGCCCAACAGTTGCCCTCTGTCACCTTCAGAATCTGAGTGAACCAATGTCTCATTTTTACCAGTAACTGGTTGAAAAACTTTTAATCCCTCTGGGCCCTAGTTAACTCCTGTAATCAAGGAAGCAATAGAATTTGACAATAAAGATTCTGGAGCTAAAACCCAGCTCCAATATTTTCTAGCTGAGTGACTGTGGATGAGTTTTTTAACCATTCTTTACCTCAATTTCTTCACCTGCAAAATGGAAATCATGGTAGTTCTTACTTCAGAGAGTAGATCTAAAAAAACAAATGAGTTAATATATATATAAGTACTTAGAAGAGAACCTGGTACATAACAGATGCAATACAAGTTTTTGATACTATCTTTATACTATTATCATCATGGCATTTTTCAATAATAGAAAGTTGGAAAGGTTTGCATGTGATAATTGAATGTTTCTGCATTCAATAGCCAGTGAAATCACATAAAAATTACACCTACATGCAACTTTAGAAACGTAAGTAGAGAAATAGTTAAGTAATATACTATATAGATAGCAGTATTTCAGTAGCATTTCAACATTTCAGGGGGCTGTGGTTTTCCATTCTAACTTTTCTGTGTTTAAAAAAAATGTATAGATAAATATATCATTTTCAACAAAAATTTAAACTACAAAAATAATTATACCTGATAAAGAGCCATGACGAGCATGTGGAGAAGAGAACTATTATTTAACATATGGTGGCTAGAAAATTGGCTATGAAATGCTTCTATCAAAATAAATTTCTAATGAAGAGAAATTTAAATTTTGAGAAGTTCAATGATAAAAAGAGAAAATACATGGGAGAATTTAAAAAATCTCTAAATAAGAATAGATTTTATAAGGTTAAAACACAGCACAATAGAGATGAGACAGGATTTTTGGTACAGTGGAGTGAACACCTTGGTATATTTCCACAAAAGCAACATGGTATCAGCAAAATCAATTCTTTCAGGACTCTACAAATTGGGGCACCTGGGTGGCTCAGTCAGTTAAGTGTCCAACTCTTGATTTCAGCTCAAGTCATGATCTTTCAGTTAGTGAGATTGAGCCCCACAGTGGGTTCTGTGATGACAGCATGGAACCTTTTCAGGATTTTCTCTCCTCTCTCTCTCTCTCTATCTCTCTCTCAAAATAAATAAATAAACATTTAAAAAATAAGAAAGGATTCTCTCTCCCCTTTGCACCTGCCCAAAAAACAAAAAAACAAAAAAAAAAAAACAAAAAAAACCCCAAAAACTCTAGAAATTAACCAAAGGCTTACAGAAATCTAAAGAGTGATTATTCAAGAAAAAAACTACTGAACCTTAGTAAAAACAGCAGGGTATTTGATGCTGAACTTGGCCTACTCCCAGTTCCCTGTCCACAACAGTGTAATTTAAAACCACAGTAAGATACCATTTCACATCTACAAGGATGTCTATAAGACAGATAATAACAAATGCTGATGGGAATATGAGGAAACACACTGGTCAGGATGAAACTGGTGCAGCCATTTTGGACAATGTTTGGAAGTTTCTCAAGAAGTTTAACATTAACCTACCATATGAATGAGCAATTTCACTCCTAAATATCTGCACAAGAGAACTGAGAGGACATATCCCCACAAGGACACATTCACAGTTCTCTTATTCATCATATCTGAAAACTGAAAAACTGCCCATCAACTGTAAAGACAAAATAGATAGACAAAATGCTTCATATTCACACAATGAAATACCATTCAGCAGTAAAAACTGTTGACGTAGGCCTTGTCATGGATGAATTTCAAAACATTATGCTAAGTAAAAGAAGCCAGGAACAAGACACCACATATTGTATGGTTCTATGTTTATGAGATTTCCAGAAAAAGGCAAATATTTACAGAAAACAGATTAACAATTGCCTGAAGCTGCAACTAAGAACAGGGATTAATTATAAATGGGCAAAAGCAATCTTATTGGAGGAATAAAAATGTTCTAAAACTGATTTATGGTGATGGATACACCATTCAATAACATTAGTAATCATTAAATTGTAATACACTTTAAATGGGTGTATTTTATATGTTAAAATATATACCCAATAAAAATTTTCACAAGAATATTTTAAAATAATCCCCACCCCCAGCAATCAGGGAACACTTTCCTGGGCACATTCTGGGATCACTGGCTTGGAAGCCTGATTGGACAGAGGGGCAGAGTTTCATTTGCTAATAATTTGCCATATCCAGTAGTGAGAGCAAGAATAGAGAGGAGAATTTATAAAGTTGTACCATGGGGAGCATTTGAATGAAAACCTTTTGAAAAAAAACGACCTTTATTAAACAGGAAATTCTTGGTGTGAAGTCTAATTGTGGGATGACAGTGAGTCAAATATGTATAAGAAAATTTGAAGCTAGTCAGGGGCCAAGATGGCCGAAGAGCATGGAAGTTTGTTTTGCATCTCTTGTCCCTGAAATGCAGCCAGATCAACAGTAAACCAACTTGCATACCTAAAAAACTGATTTGAGGATTAATACAAAAATCTGCACAAACTGAGCCACAGAAGTTGGCAGGTATGCTGCACAGAGAGGTGAATTGGGGGAGAGAGAGGAGGTCAGGGAACTGCACTGCGGAGGGCAGAGAGCTGTTTTTGTTTGAGGAGAGAAGATAGGGGTGAGAGTACGGGAAAAGCACCCCCACCAAAAGCAGCTGGAGAAAAGTTTGAGTGGAAACATCCATGAGGGACTGGAAAAAAAGGGAAAAAGTAGAGGGTTTAAATTTCATAAAGAATCTATAAACAGTGGGAATTCAGAGTCTGAAATTCCACAGCAATAACTGGTGGTGTTCTGGTGGGAAGGGCGAATCCCCAGGAGCAGAGAATGAGGTCCAAGGGGTCTGAGGGCTATAAGGAGAGAGGCAGTGCCCCTGCTGGGAGGACATTTGGTAGAGGTGGTACAGCCTCCCCACAGACAAAGGCCCCAGTGGACCCTGGAGAACAGCCACACTCACTGATGTTGGAGCAAGGACATTAAGGGGGAAGCCTGGTGCCAGATACATGATTTGCCCTAATTCCTGAAATGCTACACAATCGTGCAAACTTTTTCTGGGTCAGGTTGGCGTCTGGCCACAGTCTCTGGGCATTTGCAGCAGCATGGTCTTACCAATGTTCCCTGGGGGTGGGCCAGCAACCGGCCATTGCTCAGTGAGCCACTCCCCTAGAGGGTCAGAATGGGTCAAAAACAAAGTCCCTCAGAAGTGAGGGGTTGGGAAACACAGCCCCATATAAGATAAAAATCAGGAGGGAGGTGCCGCCTGGCAGCCTGATGGTTTGGTCATGGACAGTGGAGAAGTGAGGAGTGGACTGAAGGTGGAGACAAAGGAAGGGTGCTTGATTGCCAGTCTGGGAGAGCATAGAGTACTGATATTAGAGACTGGGTAGCTGGGTGACTCCATTTTCACCCCTCCCGTGCATGTGCATACATGCCTAGATGCACCAAAGCAATCCACTCCAGTAAACTAAGCAGCGCCACCTAGTGGAGAATGGAGCCATTACACTAAGCCCCACCCAACTGGGCCAACCACACTCTTGAAGAACACAAATCTCTCTACCTGCTTAGCTAACAGACTATAAAGTCCTTCATAGTTTAACTTCTAGTAGAAAATGGGTGTAATTTCAATCGTATTTCACTCTGTTTGGCGGTTCATCTATTAAATTTTTCTTTTTTTCTTTTCTTATTCTTGAATATAGAAAGAGAAAAAATTTGTTTTTATTTTCCATTTTTATTAGAAATATTTTTCTTCAATTTTTTCTACTATATTTTTTACTTTTTTATAATTTTTTTAAATTCTATTTTACTTACATCATTTCCTTTTATTATATTTTGTTGTATCCATTTTACAAAATTTCAAAGGTTTTCCTTTTTTTCTTTTCTTTTTTTCTTTTTTTTTCTTTTTTTATCTTTCCCTTTTTTCTCTAATCTATCAATTTTTTTTTCAATAAGCAGACGAAAACACACCTAGGATATAGCATCCTTTATTTGATTTTTTTTGTTTTTAATTTTATTTTTTTTTACTTTATTAATTTCTGTTCTTCCTTAAAAGAGATGAAATGAAGGAGTTGACCTCAAAAGAAAGAACAAGAAGAAATGACGAACAGCCAGGGACTTAACACAGACACAGTAGGATGTCTGAACCAGAATTTAGAATCACAATAATATGAATACTGACTGGGGTTGAAAATAGATTAGAATCCCTTTCTGTGGAGATAAAAGAAGTAAAAGCTAGTCAGGATGAAATAAAAAATGCTATAACTGAGCTGGAATCTCGAATAGTTGCCATGGAGGCAAGTATGTATGAAGCAGAGCAGCAAATCAGCAATATAGAGGACAAACATATGGAGAATAAGGAAACAGAAAATAAAAAGGAAACTAAGACAAAAGAGCATAACAATTAGAGAACTTAGTGACTCATTAAAAAGGAATAACATCAGAATCATAGGGGTCCCAGAAGAGGAAGAGAGAGAAAAAGAGGTAGAAGGTTTATGTGAGCAAATCATGGCAGAAAACTTTCCTAACACGGGGGTAGACACAAAGGTAAAAATCCAGGAAGCACAGAGGATTCTCATTAGGTTCAACAAAAACCAACCATCAGTAAGGCATATGATAGTCAAATTCACAGAATACTCAGGCTAGGAAAGAATCATGAAAGCCACAAGGGAAAAATGGTTCTTAACCTATAAGGGAAGACAGATCAGGTTTGAAACAAACCTGTCCATAGAAACTTGGCAGGCCAGAGAGGAGTGGCAGGATATATTCAGTGTGGTGAATTGCAAAAATATGCAGCCAAGAATTCTTTATCCAGCAAGGTTGTCATTCAAAATAGAAGGAGAGATAAAAAGTTTTCCAGACAAACAAAAATTAAAGGAGTTCATGACCATTAAACCAGCCCTATAAGAAATTTTAAGGGGGACTCTTTGAGGGGAGAAAAGACAAAAAAAAAAAAAGACCAAAAGCAACAAAGACTAGAAAGGACTAGAGAAGGCCACGAGAAACTCCAACTCCACATGCAACATAATGGCAATAATATCTTTCAGTACTCACTTTAAACGTCAATGGACTAAATGCTCCAATCAAAAGACAAAGGTTAACAGAATGGATAAGAAAACAAGATCCATCTATATGCTGTTTACAGGAGACTCATTTCAGACGTAAAGTCACCTTCAGACTGAAAATAAGGGGATGGAGAACAATTTATCATGCTAATGGTCACAAAAAGAAAGCCAGAGTAGCCATACTTATATCAGACAATCTAGATTTTAAAATAAAGACTATAACAAGAGATGAAAAAGGGCATTATATCATAATTAAGTGGTATATCCACCAAAAAGATCTAACAATTGTAAACAATTATGTTCAAATGTAGGAGAACCCAAATATATAAATCAATTAATCACAAACATAAAGAAACTCATTGATAATAATACCATAATAGTAAGGGATTTGAACACCCCACTTACAACAATGGATAGATCATCTAAACAGACAAACAACAAGGGAACAATGGCTTTGAATGACACACTGGACTGGATGGACTTAACATATATTCAGAACATTTCATCCCAGAGGAGCAGAATACACATTCTTGTTGAGTACACTTGGAACATTCTCCAGAATATATCACATACTGGGACACAAATCAGCCCTCAGCAAGTACAAAACCATCAAGACCATGCTGTGCATCTTTTCAGACCATAATACTATGAAACTCAAAATCAACCACAAGAAAAAATTTGGAAAGATAACAAATACTTGGAGACTGAAGAACATCCTACTAAAGAATGAATGGTCTAACCAAGAAGTTAAAGAGGAAATTAAAAAGTAAATGGAAGCTAATGAAAATGATAACACCACAGCCCCAAACCTCTGGGATGCAGCAAATGTGGTTATACGAATGAAGTACATAGCAACCCAGACCTTCCTAAAGAATGAAGCGAGGTCTCAGATACACAATTTAAACTTACACCTCAAAAAGATAGAAAAAGAACAGGAAATAAAACCCCAAACCAGCAGAAAATAGGAAATAATAAAGATTAGAGCAGAAATCAAGGCTATTGAAACCAAAAAAAAAACAAAAAAAAACAAAAAACCCCAGTAGAACAGATCAATGAAACCAGGGGCTAGTCCTTTGAAAGAATTAACAAAATTGATAAAGCCCTAGCCAGTTTGATCAAACAGAAAAAGAGAAGGACCCAAAAAAATAAAATCAAGACTGAAAGAGGAGATATCACAAACAACACAGCAGAAATACAAACGATAATAAGAGAATATTATGAGCAATTATATGCCAATGAAATGGGCAATCTGGAAGAAATGGACAAATTCCTAGAAACACATAAACTATCAAAACTGAAACAAGAAAAAATAGAAAATTTGAACAGACCCATAACCAGTAAAGAAACTGAATTAGTAACCAAAAAAAAAAAAACCAAAAACAAAAACAAAACAACAACAACAACAAAAAAAAAACAAACCAAGATTCCAGAACTGGATGGCTTTCTAGGGGAATTCTACCAAACATTAAAGAAGACTAAACACCTATTCTTTTGAAGTTGTTTCAAAAAATAGAATGGAAGGAAAACTTCCAAACTCATTCTATGAAGCCAGCATCACCTTGATTCCAAAACCAAAGACCCCACTAAAAAGAACTACAGACCAATTTCCCTGATGAACATGGAGGCAAAAATCCTCAATAAGATACTAGTCAAATGGATCCAACAACACATTAAAAGAATTATTCACCACGACCAAGGGATTTATACCTGGGATGTAGGGCTGGTTCAATATCTGCAAAACAATCAATGTGATACATCACATCAATAAAAGAAAGGACAAGAACCACACGATTCTCTCAATAGATTCACAGAAAGCATTTGATAAAATACAACATCCTTTATTGATAAAAACCCTCAATAAAGTAGGGATAGAAGGATCATACCTTAAGGCCATATATGAAATACCCACTGCTAACATCATCTTCAATGGGAAAAAACTGAGAGCTTTCCTCCTAAGGTCAGAAACATGACAGGGATGTCCGCTCTTGCCACTGTTATTCAGCATAACATTGGAAGTCTTAGTCTCAGTAATCAGACAACACAAAGAAATAAAAGGCATCCAAATCGGCAAGGAGGAATTCAAACTTTCACTCTTCACAGACGACATGATACTCTATGTGGAAAACCTAAAAGACTCCACCAAAAAACTGCTAGAACTGATCCATGAATTCAGCAAAGTCACAGGATATAAAATCAATGCACAGAAATCAGTCATATTCCTATACACCAATAATGAAGCAACATAAAATCAATGGAGCATCTGGGTGGCTCAGTCATTTGAGCATCTGACTTCAGCTCAGTGAGCTTAAGCCCCACGTTGGGCTTTATGCTGACAGCTCAGAGCCTGGAGTCTGCTTAAGATTATATCTCCCTCTCTCTCTGCCCCCCACCCCCGCTCACATTCTGTCTACCTCCCTCTCTTAAAAATAAACAAAAAAAAATTAGAAAGAGAAATCAAGGAATCAAACCCATTTGCAATTGCACCCAAACCCATAAAATATCTAGGAATAAACCTAACCAAAAAGGTGAAAAATCTATACACTAAAAACTATTGAAAGCTTATGAAATAATGGAAGAAGATAGACACACACAAATGGAAAAATATTCCATGCTCTTGGATTGGAAGAACAAATATTGTTAAAATGTCAATGCTACCCACAGCAATCTACATATTCAATGCAATCCCTATCAAAATAACATCAGTATTCTTCACAAGGCTAGAACAAACAATATTAAAATTTGTATGGAACCAAAAAAAGACCCCGGATAGCCAAAGCAATCCTTAAAAGGAAAACCAAAGCTGGAGGCATCATAATCCTGGATTTCAAGATAAATTACTAAGCTGTAATCATCAAGACAGTATGGTACTGGCACAAAAACAGACTCATAGATCAATAGAACTGAATAGAGAACCCAGAAATGGACCCACAGACATATGGCCAACTAATCTTTGACAAAGCAGGAAAGAATATCCAATGGAATAAAGACAGTCTCTTCAGCGAATGGTTTTTGGAAAACTGGACAGCGACATGCAGAAGAATGAACCTGGACCACTTTCTTACACCAGACACAAAAATAAACTCAAAATGGATGAAAGACTTAAATGTAAGACAGGAAGCCATCAAAATCCTCGAAGAGAGAGCAGGAAAAAACCTTTAGCAACCTTTTACTCAACACATCTCTGGAGGTGAGGGAAACCAAAGCAAAAATGAACTATTGGGACCTCATCAAAATAAAAAGCTTCTGCACAGTGAAGGAAACAATCAGCAAAATTTAAAGGCAACTGACAGAATGGGAGAAGATATTTGCAGATAAAGAGTATCTAAAATCTATAAAGAACTCATCAAACTCAACACCCAAAAAAACTAATAATCCAGTGAAGAAATGGCCAAAAGACATGAATAGACACTTCTCCAAAGAAGACATCCAGATGGCCAACCGACACAGAGAAAATTTTCAACATCACTTGTCATCAGTGAAATACAAATCAAAACCACCATGAGATACCACCTTACACCTATCAGAATGGCTAAACATTAACAACTCAGGCAACAGCAGATGTTGGCAAGGATGCAGAGAAAGAGGATCTCTTTTGCACTGCTAGTGGGAATGCAAACTGGTACAACCACTCTGGAAAACAGTCCGGAGGTTCCTCAAAAAAACTAAAAAATAGAACTACCCTATGACCCAGCAGTTGCACTACTAAGTATTTAGCCAAGGGATACAGGTGTACTGTTTCAAACGGGCACATGCAACCTCAATGTTTATAGTAGTATAGCCAAAGTATGGAAAGAGCCCAAATGTCCATCAATGGATGAATAAAAAAGATGCGGTATATGCGGTATACACATGCACAAACACACACACACACACACACACACACACACACACACACAATGGAGTATTACTCAGCAATCAAAAAGAATGAAATCTTGCCATTTGCAACTATGTGGGTGGAACTGGAGGGTATTATGCTAAGTGAAATTAGTCAGAGAAAGACAAATATCATATGACTTCACTTATATGAGCAATTTAAGATACAAAACAAATGCACATAAGGAAGGGAAGCAAAAATAATATAAAAACATGGAGGGGGACGCAGCGTAAGAGACTCTTAAATATAGAAAACAAAGGGTTGCTGGAGGGGTTGTAGGAGGGGGATAGGGCTAAATGGATAAGGGGCATTAAGGAATCTACTCCTGAAATGATAATTGCACTTATGCTAACTAACTTGGATGTAAATAAAAAATAAAAAAATAATAAATAAATAAATAAATAAAGCCAGAAAGGTTAAAACACAGGAAACTTTCAGTAAGTAGAGCAAGAAGACAAATGGTTGAAAAACAAGAGAAAAAGGATAAGAAAATTAGAAGACATGCAGGTAGGTGATTGGCCACTTGCATAGTAGAAGGGCCAAAAGAGAGAAGAGGGAAAATGAAATAATTAAAAAAAAATTCTCCAGTACTGAAAGATGTGAATTTGAAAATGAGAGCCCAATGATAGCACAACAGATAAAAACAAGTCAGAAGGAATAGGAGGAGCAACAAGATCTCACACATTTCGTGGCTGGAGGCAGGGGGAGGCTACATATCACAGATGAAAGGTAAGGAATCCAAACATTTTGAGACTTTCTCAGGCAGAAGGAGATCTCTGGTGGCCAGGCAGGCACTCTGAGGTATCCTTCCCAGCCCTGTCCTGGAAGGAGAAGTTGTTAAAACCTGCTCTGGCTGAATATCAAGAGATCACAGTAGGCAGAGGAAGGGGGTGAATTTGTGATAAAAACACAACAAACATAGCAAATGAGAAATGAAGTACTCACTCTGGGCAAAAATAAAGACATGTGCAAAAAAAAAAAAAGAAGAAGATGTGAAGACTATTTTGGAAGCATAAACTGGATCCATTTTTTTAAATTTTTTTTCAACGTTTATTTATATTTGGGACAGAGAGAGACAGAGCATGAACGGGGGAGGGGCAGAGAGAGAGGGAGACACAGAATCGGAAACAGGCTCCAGGCTCCGAGCCATCAGCCCAGAGCCTGACGCGGGGCTCGAACTCACGGACCGCGAGATCGTGACCTGGCTGAAGTCGGACGCTTAACGACTGTGCCACCCAGGCGCACCTGGATCCATTTTTTAAATGACAAAAAGATAGGAAAGTGGCCTTGGACAGCTCCATATAAAAAAAGGAGCTATATTGACTGCCACACATATTTTGTTTCCTCCTAGATTTTGACTAAGTAAACATTCATGGATCAATAACCAAGCGGAAAACAAAGTAGAGCTTCACAAGCATCTTTTATTACTGAAGCTGCACTTGGAGAAAATTCAAATTACAAACACAGCTTTTGCTTATTTTATTGAATATTGCCTATTTCATCCTTTTCAACACAGGGCGGTACATTTAATCTAGAGTTCATTACTATTTAATAAACAATTATGGAGCAAGTATTGTGTTACAAGTACTTTTCTAAGTACTTGGAATACAAAAGAGCCCACAAATGTTGCCTTCATTGAGCTTATATTTCAAAGGGGAAAGAGAAACAATAACATACATAAATTAAAATATCAAGGATGTCATATTAGCAGTGCTTTAGAGAGAAATAAACATGGAAGGGCTGGGTAGTGCTATGGAGAAAACGTTGCAATTCATTCCTCAAAGGGAATGTAGGCCACTCCAGGAAGGGTCATGACTTTGGATAAGGCAATTCTTTGTATCTGAGGCAATCCCTACAGTGGTTGAGAGCTCAATACTGTTCACCAACACCACTCCCAGCCCAGGACTTGGCAACAAGTCCTTCCCTGAAAAGAGATCAAAGTCCACCATGTAGTCAATCAATATTCTCAAACTATGGAATGACCAGAATGAGTTATTCAGAGTGGTTTACATAATCTCCACATATAGGCATTTAGGTCCTACTATAGTCAAACCAGATGAGAGAGTGAGGGTGTCTTGTTTTAAAGCTTAAGACACACACTTATCTTCTGAAGGACCTTAACCAAGTTGTTATGGCTATATTACCTAACATAGGTAAAAATAACATATATGGAACAATTATTTAAAAATCTATGCGTATAATACTTTACTGTTAAATTATTAGGTGTGGAATATGCTTCAAAATTTAGAAAATGCAACAATAATGTAGTAGAACAAATCACCAAGAAATGAATGTATTCTGACATGGGCAGTTGCCATATTTTTATTTCTTAGACCTAGCAAAAAATTAAATAGTATTATTGCTTTTTGTCTTTTCTTTTTCTCAAGTGCTTTATCTTCAGGGGTTCAGCAAAAATATCATAAAGTCATATATGTATTCTTAAAGTTCTGTTTACTTGAAGACATTATCTAATTCCAGTTCTTTAATGTTTAATCATATCCTAATAAAGACAATTTAATCTAAATCACTAGTTTCACAAAGATTTTTGAAGAGTGCATATTTTCAGAAATAACAATATCTATTATTTATTGACTTATTTCTATGTGTCAGACATTATATGGAACTGTTTAAATTTTCTCAATCAATTCTTATATCAACCCTACCCGGAATATTCCAATATTAATCATCTTTACTCATGTATGAGAAATCTGAGGGTTAAGGAGTCTACATAACCTATCTGAGATTATATAAGTACCAAGTAGCATATATAGGATCCAGTCTCAGCCTTGGAGTTAGCTGCAAAACTCTTAAGAGGTTTACTGCAAATAATCTTGTCTGATGGCAATAGGAGAAATATTTCTGATATGAAACAGAGTAGCAGAGCTTATAATCAAATATCAATGATATGAGTAGTTCTCCTCAGACTGGCCTCAAGCCCCAACTACAGCTCTTGACCTCAAATCTTGAATGAGACAGTCAACCATGGTGGGATTATTCACTTTTGCGATGGAAAGCGAGAAAGCCAGAAGTGAAGGACCTGAGTAATGACATGAGAGGTGATAATAATTTGGTAAAACTGACAAAGACAATTCAGTTCCATAAGATTTCACAGAAAAAGTTTATGATTTTTAAAAAGGTGCTTTGGGGTAGGGTTAATTCTTTGAAGGTATAGACAAAAATCAGTCCAGCTTTTGAGGAACAGAATGCAATGCTTAACAAAAGTAAATTGTTGAAAAGCTGCCATTGCAAAGAAATTCTGGAGTGTGCAATTGCTTTAGCTGAAGCAGATGGAGTTCATCATGCCATATTCAAGATTTTTTTTTCACCTCTCCTTGAAATAATTAGCCACAAGACTATAAGTACATTTTTCATGTCAAATGGACAGTGGCTTCAAAGAAATTAGAGGGTGGAAGTGTGAGGGAGTGAGAAAAGGAAACTGACAATGCACGAAAGACAAAATATCAACATTTCTTGTATAATCACTGAGCATGTGTCAGCAAGCATGAGGTCATTTTTTAACTGGAAGCAAGAGAACTAAAATAGGTAGTTTACTAAGCAAGAGAAGTACTCATCTTGCCTACCAACTTAAAAACTTGCAAAGTATTGGAGCAGCCAAGGGTTTACTTCTCCCTAAATTCAAACAGTAGGAGTGGAAGTATGATACAACTATGAGAAAAACTAGTATCAAATGTGATGTCGAGAAAAGAAGAGCCAAAACCTAAGTCCTGATATTTTAGGATCTGTGATCTATACTTTGTATATCGTGGCAAAACAGGATACCTCAGGAGAATATTTACATTACAGAAGGCATAGCTACAGCCCTTCTTATTCAAGGCTGTTAGTAATTAGACCATTATTAGGTTCACCAAAATGTCAGTTATATAGCTTCTACCTGTGCTCATCTATAACTAACTTCTAGTACAGAGTAGTCAATAAGTTTTATGAGTCTCAGTTTAGGTTCTATAAAATTCTAGTTACTTGAACAGAAAACGGGCACACTTCTAGTTTGGCCATGCTAGGATTACTTACTGCCAAACCTGTGTTGTGAGTCACTGACCACAAATAACAATAATAATAAAAATATGATATTTATAATGTACAGTGTAATTTATAATTATAATAATTATTATTATTGCAATGTTCTGCTCAAAGCACTTTACATATATTCATTCCTATAAGTGTTATAACAGCCCTTGAAATAGGGCCTTTAGTTATGTATTCATTTTGCTAATACATAAGCAGAGATGCAGAGAGGTTAAGGTGCTTCACTAGATCCCACACAGCTAGTAAGTAGTAGAGCAAAGAATGAAACTCAGTTATCCTACCTGTGAGAGTCTATGCGCTTAACCACAACAACGTACTGTATAGACTATGACCGCTACGTTGAAACCACTTTGCTGTAATACATGCTGCACTATTCTTGGATCTAACTGGAGATTTCTTATCCACTATTGCTAACTATTTTGGGGAGTATCTCTTTTTGCTTCTTCTTAGGGGTAGCCCAAGCCAACATTCATGAGAATACCATAACTTCCCATAACTTGCATGAAACCTCTATGGAATCAAGTTGCTTTTCCTCAGTTACAGAACAAGATCCTGGGAGGCCTAAACATAAAGTGTGTGGAAATTTACCTAATTCAAAAATCCAGCACCCGTATATCATAAAATAAGAAAGCTCAGAGGAGCTATATCTAAAATCTGCTTATATAAACTGAGACTAATGATTGAAAACTGTTTAAAAAAAAGTCAAAAATGTTCTGAGCAGCTTTGGAATGAGTAATTGATGTTCATGGTATCCAGGGACAAATTAGTCATTCAGAAATTTAAGAAAGGAAGAAAAGCCCCATGAGTGTTTCTCAAAATCTTAATTTTCTTCTTTTTTTCTGTTGTTCCTGTTTATTGTAGTGATCTGACTAATTTTTGGATACATCATCCTCCCTTCATATAGCTAAGGTGACTCAGGGGACATCTGTATGTTCTGGCATTTCCTGGGTATAGAACCAATCCTGAGGTTGGTCAGTAATGATATAAGGAGACATAAACCAGAGAAATTAACTCAGTCCTGCTATAACATGGGGCTTCTCTCTCCTTGCATTCTAACAATACCCTAGATACATGCCCCTAAGTCTTAATGTTGTTTTTATAAGCTTATCCCCTACTGTAGCCATCATGCAGTGCAATAATATGGCTTTTCTTTGCTCCCTTCCTAAAACTAAAACCAACTCAAGTTCTATCTTTTTTAGTCTAGTTCTTGTAATGTAAGGATTTAAACTCCTGCCTATTGCAAACACTAATCTGTCCTAGAAAAACTGTCTTTCTAAACCTACTTTTGAGCTTATTCCCCATTCTTAAAGAATACCCTCATGCTGACTGTTATTTCAATTGCTACTTGCTTCTATTATGATTTATGTATTTATTTTTAATCCATAATCTTTCTCTATGGGAGTTCTTCTGACCCATAACTTGGTTTGTTATCTGTCCTGTCCCCAGGCCAAGAGTCCACCTTAGGACAGCTACTTTCTTTTCTGAGAGTCCTTATCTTTACGTTTCTCTATAGCACTATGAGAAATACAACTCTATTTTTAGTCAACCATGGCATACTGTTTGATGCCTAATTTAAAGACGAATAACCATTAATTTCCAAGGGGTCAGAGACACTAATTTCTTTTTCTTTAGGATATGATCTTCTCATTGTTAAATCCCTCATGAACAGTACATTACCTGGCACATTGTAGACACTCAAAAATATACATAGGAAAGGGAGAAAAGAGGTAGACTGAACATGAAGTCAAACATTCTTGTGTTTCAACTTCAGCTTAACTTCTTGCTAGCTGTGTAAACTTGGAAAGTAAATTAAGGTCTGCATAACTCACTTTCCTCACTATAGAGGGGGACTAGTAGTACTTTTCATATAGATTGGGAAGGGTTAGCAATTTTGCCTCTGGGGACAAGGTATAATATTTTAAATATTATAACAGGGACACCTGGGTGGTTCAGTTGGTTAAGCATCCAACTTTGGCTCAGGTCATGATCTTGTGGTTCATGAGTTCGATGACTGCATCAGGCTCTATGCAGACAGCTCAGAGGCTGGAGCCTGTTTCAGATTCTGTGTCTCCCTCTCTCTCTGCCCCTCCCCCACTCATTCTCCCTCTGTCTCTCTCTGTCTCTCAATAATAAATAAAACATTAAAAAATTTTAAAAATTATTGTACCAAAAATAACATAAAAATAATATAATTATTATAATAGCATAAAAAAGTAACATAAAAATGTAGTGACTTAGAAAAATGCTATTAATATTTAAAGTTACTTAAAGGTTATAAAGAGTTCATATAACATTATTTTGGTATGATAATCTACACAAAGGAACAAGTATAAAAGTCTATTTTTGTTAAAGAGCTACCAGGGGTGCCTGAGTGGCTGAGTTAGTTAAGCAACCGACTCTTCATGTCAGCTCAGATCATGATCTCAGTTTCTGAGTTTGAACCCTGCATTGGGCTCTGCTCTGACAGCATGGATCCTGCTTGGAATTCTCTCTCCTTCTTTCTCTGTCCCGTCCCTGCTTGTGCACACGTGCATATGCTCTCTCTCTCAAAATAAATAAACATCAAAAAAAGAGCAATCAATAATTACCTCTATGTTGCAGCATTATCATACTTTCTTCATTGAGCATTTATATTTAACAATGAATATTACATTTGAAAATTGAAAATGTATGTATGAATACATGTGTGTGTATATATATATATATATATATATATATAACATCTGAAGTAGATAAACAATTAAAAAGATTTATATCAGATCATATATAATTATATATCATAGATAATAACTAGGAGATGAAAGGAAAGAGGAATTTCATGTTTCAGATTAATGTTTTTAGCACATTTGTTTTCCTAAATAAAAGATAACTGATTGATAATAACTTGCCCAAAGTTATGTGGTACTATTAAGGTTACTTTAATCAATTAATAATATTTTAAATAAAATGATAGAAAAGCCAGCTTTTATTATCTTTATTTTTTTTTAATTCTAGATTTTAAACTAATCAATAGAATTTCTGTCTGACACACATAAATTCCCTTTCTTGTACAAGAAAATGATTAATTTCTAAATATACAAGAAAGAGTATAAAAAAGTTTAAGATAAGTTTTGGTAACTTTGAATAGCTAATTGTTGATAATAATAATTGTACATGAGAGAAATATGCATGCAATATAGTTTACACTGTAATGATTCAAGGTCTCCCAAAAATATTGTGTAATTTGGCTCACTAGTTGCACTGGTCTATTTCACTTGTCCTCATGGCAAGCAAGGTAATGAAATAGGAAATTATTTGAGCCAAGTAATTTCACTGGAGGTAATTCAGTTCAGTTGTAGTTTTTGAATCTCCCCAGGATAAGTCAAAATACACCTTAACTTTCAAATATCCAAAGTTCTGACCTTTTGATTTTTCATAAATTTTTTTTTACTGACATGAGTTATTCTTCCCACCCTTTTCCAGTTAATAATTTGGATTCTTTCCTGAAAAGGATTTTCCATGCACACCACACAAAACTATCCATCAGCTTCTTCCCATGCTTAGGTTTTTATTCATCTTACCAACACCGATTTTTGTTGGAAACAAATCAGCAACTTAGGGAAACTACAAATGCAAAAGATATGACATGTCAACCAATATAACTTCCTACAAACAGGATGACTTCTTATAATTTATTTATTTTATTTTATCATACTTGACATCATCATAATACCACCATTATCCTTTAATCATAGAGTGAGAATATTATGCTTGTTTAATGCTTAATATAATATTCAGTTTTATGTTTTCTCCTTCCCCGGAGTTGGAGGAAAAAATGAAGAGAAATATTTTGGCTGCATAATTCTCCTCCCATCCCTGCCCATGCCAAGTCTTTTCCTTTGAGCTCTGAACCATTAACTCTTAGTGCACTTGGAGGCATTACTAAGCTAAGGGGATTTTCTTTACCAGGGAAGAAAAAGGAAAAAAGAGCTATTTATCATTTGCTGGAGAAGAAAGAAAGGAAAATCATCCAAATATATTTTTTTCTGATTAAAAACAGCTAGGACCATGATCCTCTTATTAATATCTTCCTCCTCCAAACTTCCTGGTCTATGATTCTTAAGTGTCTCACTCAATTATTTACTAAGTCTGTATTCAAGTAGTTCATACTATGGGGCAGGCATTTTTCTAAGAATAGGGTTTAAAAAAATGAAAATCTGTAATCACAGCCTTCAAGGTAGTGGGGGAAAAGATGGCAAACAACAAGCACATACTATGTAAAAAGTGGTTTAAAGAGGAAGGCACACAGTACAATGGAGGTATAAAAAGACATTATCTCTAAGGGTACAGAAAGGTCTCAGAGAAGGAGTGCTTAGGTTCTGACTTTAAGAATGACTAGATTGAACTCATCAAATGAGCTGGCCAAGCAAAGGGAACAGAGTATGTAAAAACTAGAAGCTGTGAGTGAGTAAAGCATGCTTGGCAAACAGTTCTGAGTCATGGAATACGTGGAAGTAACGAGCGAATTTGGAACTAGATATTGTAAGATCTTTATCGTTATTCAGAAAGATCTGGTCTGAGAATTGAAAGAGTTTAAATAACAAGGGATACCTATATCAAGTTAACATTTCTAAAAGTTTATTCATCTTGGGGCGCCTGGGTGGCTCAGTCGTTTGAGTGTCTGACTTTGGCTCAGGTCATGATCTCACGGTTCGTGAGTTCGAGCCCCACGTCAGGCTCTGTGCTGACATCTCGGAGCCTGGAGCCTGCTTCAGATTCTGTGCCTCCCTTTCTCTCTGCCCCAACCCACTCACATGCTGTCTCTGTCTCTCCCAAAAATAAATAAACATTAAACAAAACTTTTTTAAGTTTATTCATCTTATTGGTGTAGGTCATCTGCAAAAATATTTTAAGTTTAAAATGTTTAAGTCTAGATGATGGATGATCATAAACTATATTAAGACAAAGACAGGAAAAGTACTTTTGGTATAGTGAGGTAAGGACTTCTGAAAATCCTTGCTTCCATAAAAGAAACTTTTTCAGAACTCTGGAAATTGACCAAAGGCCAACGACAATAGTAGGAGCATTTATTCAAGGGGGGAAAAAAAAGGATGATGTGGGACTGATGTCAGCAAGATGTCTGATTAAGATGTTACTCAATATATTCCCACTTTAACAACAACAATTTGGTATCTATCCACAGACAGAAGTACCTTTGTGGGAGCTATATTTCAAAAAATCTGAGAAGAGTTTTGCCCACCTGTCATCAGGTAATATGCATACAGGCCTCATTCTTGTTTGTGGACCCGGCAGTGGCTAATGACTTGGCTCTAGCTATTCTCAGTTCCTTTTCTCAAGATAATCACTCATGGTCAAGTGACTTTGTGGAAGTCCAGAAGTCCAGTGGAGAACTTTCAGTGTATACTTGAAACACAAAAATACAAATTTGGATGCACTGGAGAGATTAGAGGAATAATTTTACTTTATCCACATCACTGCTCACCAAAGGTGCCACAGCTAGTTCCAAGAGAAATCTTTTTGGCCCAAGATTTCTAACAAGGGAGAAAGTAAGAGCATGCAAGTCAGTATTTTTTGCATACCCAGCTGGGTGAGATGCTGCCATCAAAGCCCAGTTCTTTCTTTCCCCATCCACAGTATTGAGTTTTGAGGTGCACTAGTTGGGGATGCAAAAAGGCTGAGAGAGTGGCATATAGGACTCTTGGAGTGTATTAAAGGTATGTGGACTTCCTGAAGAAGCTTCCCGTAAACCAGAGAGGATGCCTCACCTGCAGATCACCCCAACTGGCTGATGGGCACCTCCAGGGTTCTGGGCAGCTCAACCACACACCCTGTTGCCACCTCCTTTTACATGCTCCTTATGATGGTGAGAGTAAATTTTGGTAGGGGACTAGTGAGCATGTGCAGAAAACTGGTCTGAATCTGTGGGCTAGGAAAAAACAAACAAACAAACATAAACTTGAACTTTAGCACAACTCTTGGCAAACCTCAGTAAGATAAATGACTGACTTTTTACCAGAAACCAAGGAGATTAGAAAGCAATGGATGACAATTTTCTAAGGGCTGAAAAAAAACAACCAAGAATTCTATATCTCACAAAAAACATTCCCCAAAATAAAAGATGAATTGATTCATTCTCAGATATTAAAACTAAGACTTTATTATTATCAGACATGCCCTACAAGAAATATAAAGGGAGTCCTCTGGATTGAAATGGAAGGGCATTAGATAACTTACTTCAACATGAAGAAATAAATGCACTGGTATAAGTGACAAAATAAACTGATAAAAATTAAAGTATATACATCATTTTCTTTGTAAATCTTTTCTTATATTTAATATAAATGACAGATGCATAAATAAATAATTATAAAACTATGTTGATGAATTATAATGTATAAATATGTCATTTATAGGATCATAATAGCACAAAGTGGGGGAAAAGTATGAAGCTGTATTGGAGTAAAACTTTTGTAATGTTAAAATTAAGTACATATGTATCTGAACTAGGCTGTTTGAGTTGTTAATTATAGTCCTTAAGGTAATCATTCTGAGAATAAATTAAAAAATGGTAAAATAATAATAAAAGTTTTAAAATAGTATATTAGAAAATATGTAACATAAAAGAAAGCACATATGGAAGAATAGAGAAATAACAGCAACAAAAAAGTAAATAACAATATATATAGATATATAGAAAAATGAGATACATAGAAAATGAGATATGTAGATATATGAGATATATAGAAAAATACCCCAGGAAAATGGCACTTGCAAATTTATTGGTACCTATCTCAAATGTAAATAGGCTAAACTCTCCAATCAAAAGCAGTGACTGGCAGAATGGATTTAAAACAAGCTGACTCTCTGTTCTCTACAGATGCACACATTAAATTCAAAAACAAAAGTGGGTTGGAAGGAAAATGAAGGAAAAGTACATAATATTCAAATAGTAACCAGAAGACAGCTTGAATGGTATACTACAATTAGACAAAACATACTTTAAGACAAAAATCATCACTAAAGACAAAGAACATTTTGCATTGAGAAAAGACTCAATTCATCTAGATGATAAAACAATTATGAACATATATCCTAAATAAATGAAACAAAAACTAACAGAAATAAAGGGAGAGACAGATAATTCAGCAATAATATTTGGGGATTTCAATACCCTGCTTTCAATAATGGGTAGAATAACTACAAAGAATATTATAAAGATGAATAACAGCATAAATAAACTGGCCTTAAAAAACATCTACTGATCACAGTCCAACAACGGCAGAATACACATTGCCCTCTAGTGCATGTGGAACATTCTCCAGGACAGATAAGATGTTAGTTAGGCCCTTAAATTTTTTCAATAAATTTAAAAGGAACAAAAGCATGCAAATATTTTCTTTAACCACACATAACTTTTCAGTAACAGAATGATGAACTCAAACCTGACGTGATCAAAATCCGAAGTCAACATAAGTTTTTAAGCATAGAGAGAAATTATGAACATGTCTTTTTAAGGAAAACTAATTCAAAAAGTTTAAGAGCCAGAAAAAAAACACTGTGAAATTATACTCATAATGATAATTGGTAATTTATATGACCATATAGGAATGATCAAATGTAAGTTACACTAAGCACCTCACACTCATGAACACATGTGATCTTTAAAGCCCACAACATAGGAAATATTATTATCATACCTCCATTTTACAGATAAAGAAACTCAGGATAAGGGATATTAATAATCCTGCCTACCATCACATATATCATAATTTCTTTATCAGTTCTCCTATTAATAGAAATCAGTGTTGTTTTAATTAAGAAGTTATTATGAATACAGCTGCCATGAACATTTGTACAGGGTTTTGTGAAATTAAATGTTCATAATCCAAGTCATCTGGAAATCAAACATTAAGAAGAAATGAGGTGCTGAAGTTTCATTGCTGAAAGTGAATGAAAAGAAGGGAAGAATCAGAGAAGATGGAATAATAGTTTTCAGATCACAAGGCAAATCTAA
Organism: Felis catus; assembly: GCF_018350175.1. Classification (NCBI taxonomy): domain Eukaryota; kingdom Metazoa; phylum Chordata; class Mammalia; order Carnivora; family Felidae; genus Felis; species Felis catus. The sequence goes on from NC_058369.1 coordinate 108,697,367, forward strand.
TACTTCAAAGAAAAAGAGGAAGAAAGATTTCTAAGGAAAAATAGAAAGATAGCAAGCTACTTGCAATTCTAAGAAAGTTCTGGCCAAGCTAACACAGGGTAATTATAAATGTCATTAATCAAATTAGTGGTGTTTCTTTTTTATTGTTTGCTTTTTTTTAATTTATGAGGGAAATTAAATTGTATTAGTTTTATGTTGTCATGTGTCTACTAAGATAATCACATAGTTTTTTTGTCTTTAGTTCTGTTATTGTAGTGAAATGCATTGATTTTCAAATGTTAAACAAATCTTACATTTCTGAGGTAAATCTATTTGATTATGATCTACTTTCTGAATTTCCTGAAATGATGCTTGAGAATCTCATTTAAAAAATCATGACAGGTGATTCTTAAGGACCTTAAAATTTGAGAACCAATATAATCCATATTTACACATTGCATAACCTTTATTATAGTCATACCATATATAGATAAAACTGAAAATTCACACCCAAGCCTCCAATTCCTATGTAACAACAAATAGTTTATGATATCTTTTTCCCTTCTGGTATCTGTAAATCCTTTCTCTTACACTGACGAACATGGATCCTATGACCTTTAATATATATATTTCTTTATTTGTTAATTTCCCTGGATATAAATAATTTTTCAGCCTTGCTGCCAACACGTCATCCTTGTGGACACTCCCTTACCCTTGAGCTTTGACTCCTAATGCCTGTACCATCTTCCTCCACACAGATGTTCTTCTCAACTTTCTTGGACTTTAAGACTTCACAGGTCTTCCATTTAGACACCTACCTTACCTTACTCATGCTCTGACTCTCTACTCAGGGACATCCACCTTCTCACATAGAAACCTTGTTTACTTCACTTGGTCATCATCAGCTCATGCTTGGCTGTCCTTTTAGATGAATGCCCTTCTTACTTTGCTTGGATCTTTTTTTTTTAACACTTTTTAAATTTATTTTTGAGAGACAGAGAGAGACAGAGCATGAGTGGGAAAGAAGCAGAAAGAGAGGAAGATACAGAATCTGAAGCAGGCTCCAGGTTGTGAGCTGTGAGCACAGAGCCCGATGCAGGGCTAAAACTCATGAACTGCCACATCATGACCTGAGCTGAAGGTAGACACTGAACTGACTGAGCCACCCAGACGCCCCATCTTGCTTGGATTCTAATTGCCCACGGTGGACTGCCCCACTTACTTGGATATTCTTCTTGACTTTCTCAGCCTCTGAGATCTCAAACCAGGCTGTCTTCTTCAGGAACACACTTCTCACTTTGCTCTTTCCCTGAATCTTCACATCCAAACTTGCCCTGTGGGCATTCCTCCTCATCCTACTCAGGCCCTGACATTCTGTGTAGGGTAGCCCATCTACAGGGATGCCTTCCTAGCTTGCTTAGACTCTGGCACTTCATGCAAGGCTGACCATCAAGGAAAAACTCTTCTTAGCCAAGCAGAAATTGGACAATCTTTCCAAGGCATCCCTGTTATGTAGGCACAATTCTTAGCTTCGGCTCTGACACTTCTCTGTGAGCCTCATGTCTCCCATGACATAGACACTTACCTTGCTCTGCCTCACCCAATGCTTTCAGGACTAAATTATTCAATACAAGAAGTAAAAGGAAGAGAAGGTAAAGGAAGGAAGAGTGGAATTGGTAAATAAAGAGCAAAATGAAGCATTTGCCATAACACTTTAGGAGTAGAAGGAGAAGTCAGAGATGCTCTTTCCATTCAGATAGATTCACTCTTGAATAAACCATTAATGGATATACTGTGAACCAGACCTATCAGCATTAATAAATGTGATCTTGGAGGATGCCAATTAAAAACAACAACAACAACAACCCTGTATTGGATAAAATTCATATAACATAAAATTCACCAATTTAAAATGAACAAGTCAATAATTTGCAGTATATTCACAGACTTATGCAACCATCACAACAATCTAAGTTTAGAATAATTTCATCATCCCACAAAGAAAATCTGTGTCCATTAAACAGGTACTCGATTTACCCATCACCCAGATGTAGGAAACTAATTTAATTTCTTTCTCTATGGATTTGCCTTGTCTGGATAGGTCGTATAATTGGGACCACACTAAATATGGTGTTTTGAAGACTAATTTATTTTATTTAGCTCAATGTTAACAAGGCTCATCCATGCCATAGTGGGCATCAGTACCTTATGCCTTTTTATTGACAAGCAATATTCCATGGTAGGAGTATGTCACATTTGGTTTATCTATTCATCAGTTAGTGGACATTTTGGTTGTTTTCACATTCTGACTACTAGGAATAATGCTTCTTGAAAATTCATGTGCAACTGTTTGTGTGTGCACATCTCTTTTTCACACTCTGAGGACTGTGTTAGTCTGCTCAAGCTGCAACATCACAACACCACAGACTGGGTCACTTAAACAAAAGCAATATATTTTCTCAGTTTGGGATGCCAGAATTACAAGATCAAGGTGCTGGTAGGGTTGGTTTCTGGTGAATTCTCTCCTGGCTTGTAGAAAGCTGCCTTTTTCTTCTTCCTCACCTGGCCTTCTTTCTGGGCACACTTCTGGTGCCTCTTCACCTTCTTTTTTTAAGTTTATTTATTTATTTTGAGAGAGAGAGAGAGAGAGAGAGAGAGAGAGAGAGAGAGAGAGAGAGAGAAAGAGAACATGAATAGGGGAAAGGCACAGAGAGAGAGGGAGAGAGAGAATTGCAAGAAAATCTTGTGCTGTCAGGATGGAGCCCGACTCTAGGCTCAATCTCACAAATAGTGAGATCATGACGTCAGCTGAAACCAGGAGTTAGACGCCTAAACAACTAAGCAACTGAGGGACCCCTCTCTTACTCTTCTTATAAGGATCCCAGTTGAACCAGATTAGGATCTTATTTTTATTACCTCATCTAATCTCAATTACCTTATTAATAAAGTCCTATTCTCCAATTTTAGTCACAATGGGGGTTAGGGCTTCAATCTATGTATTAGAAAGGGGAACAATTCAATCCACAACATTCCACATTCTGTCATCCTCTCACTAAACTCACACCCATCTTGCATGCAAAATACATTCACCTCATCTCTTCAGCCCCAAAAGCCTTAACCTACTTCAGCATCAACACCAAGTACAAAGTTTCATCTAAATATTATCTAGATCAAGCATAAATGAAACTTAAGTTATGACCTTGAGGAAAAATTCCTCTCCACCTATGAACCTATGAAACCAGATAAGTTCTTCCAAAATAAGATGGTGGGACAGGCAGAGGCTAGAGATTCTTTTCCAAAAGGGAGACCTTGTAACAAAGAAAGAAGTGACAGGTCATGAGAAAATCTAAAATCTACCATGGAAAATTCCATTAGAAGTTATGGCTCCAAAATCTTCTCTGACTAGATGTTCTGTCCTGTGGGTTCCACCAGGATGGTGGCCACTCCTTCCAGGCCCACTAGTGAGGCTTTTCTGGAAAGCATAGCCATCCCTTTGGCTCTGGGTGGTGGCCATACCCTTTCAGCCATGGGCTAGGCCTTGCCCTGGAAACCCTGGTCAGGAACAGCCTGGCCTACTGAAACCAAGAAGGTGGCTCCACTTTCTGTAACTGAGGAGTAGAAGGCCTTGCTCCTCAGGCCTATCTCTTCTGGGCCTGTGGTGGCAGTGAATTCATTGCAGCTAAGTTCATAACAGGTATGTAGGTAGGAGGGAAATTACTGGGTCTTATGGTAATTCTATGTTTAAACTTTTGAAGAACTGCCAGAGTCTTTTCCAAAATGGCTGAACTAGCATTCAGGAGGTCCTGGAGATCTCTTGTTTCAATGGTGTTTGTGTGGAAGAGACCTGGATTTGTCCTTTCTTCCAGCCTCCAACCACCATCTTTTCAGAACCGTCTTCTCTGCCATCCTCTGTCTCTGGGACCAGTGAACACCATATTTTGAGTTTAACTCCTTACTGCCTATTACCCATGACTTCCCAGATTCAACAGAATTATTCCACTGAGGTGAAGGTTCCTGTCAACTGCATCATCAAAATGGATCTGTGGACCTCCTACACCTACCTTTATCTGCGCTTCTATTTTGACCATGAGATGTGGCCCTGGAGAGTCACTTCTTCCAAAGTTAGCTAAGAGAAAGCAAGAAAGAGCCAAGTATCTCTCAAAGATGCAAAACCAGTGCCAGAGCTGTGCCTTCTTCCAGAACATGCAGAAGCCATTCCAAGATGAGTGGGGGTAAAACCTGAATGCCATGGGAGTCACTATGATTCTGGAGAAACTGACCAGGGACCTTTGAGATCTGGGCATTCTGGATCTGCCCATGCAGTTCTGGGACTTCCCAGAGAACTACTAACTAAATGAGCAGGTGGAACTCTTTAGGAAGAAAGCAACTACCTTACTATCTCCTCAGGCCAGTGGCACCTGGGCTGGATAAGTATCTCTTTGAAAGGCTCACCTTCAAGTATGACTAGGAGGCTCTGAAGAAGTATAGCATTTGAGGCACACCTACCCTTCCCCATGAGCCGCCCCCCCCCCTGCCGCCACCACCTCCTCTTGGTGTTGGGGCTTCTGCTCGAGCCTCTGCCTTCAGCCACAAGACAGCTTCTTAACCACTCTGGAACCCTCTCCCAAGCTGTGGACCAAGAGAAAACAATGAAACGTTTTGCAACAACAAAAATAAATAATAATAATGAATAAAATTAAAATGGTGAACTAAGATTAGCTATGAATAAGGGATTCAGTTTCTTTCCATCTTCAGCAATACTTGTTACTGTTGAGGCTTGTCATTTTTTTAAAAGATTTATTTTATTTTTTAGAGAGAGAGCACACCACAGGGGAGAGGTGCAAGGAGGAGAGGATTGGGGTGGGGTGGGGAGAGGAGCAAGTAGAGGAAGGGGAGAGATGGGAGGAGATGGGAGATGGGGTGGGGAGAGAATCTTAAGCAGACTCCACATTCAGCATAGAGTCCGACTAGGAGCTTGATCGCACAACACTGGGATCATGACCTGAGCAGAATCAAGAGTCAAATGCTCAACAAACTGAGCCACCCAGGCACCCTAAGACTTGTCACTTTAAAGGAACTCGAGCATACTCACTGCCATCATAATTTTAACCACAATCTCTCACATTCCTTCCTCAGCCATTTACTGACTTGTGTGCTTTTCTCTATCATTTCTTCTCATCAAGTAGGGCCAGCTGATTCCCTGAAAGCAAAATATAAAAGGGACCTTGTGAAGTTATCTAGAGTTTTTATTTATTAAAAAAACCCTTTATGGCATTTGCCATCACGTGGTTAACTTGGTTTTGCAAGGCAAGCTCTTTGATGCTGGTTAATTTTGCTGAGACATTCTCCCTACTGTTTCCTTCCAGATAGTTTCTGATTGCGTAGAATTTAGCTAAGTGAGCCTTAGGCAAAGACTTCCTAATGTCAGAGCATTTATTCGTAAGGAGAAAATTACATTCTTTAAAAATCAATATAACTAATTAATATAACAGTATAAATTATGTAATTGCTCAGTAATTTTTGCTGTTTACATAGCAAATTAACTCATGGTTTTAAAACAAATTTATGCCCTTATAATAACCTCTTCATAGGCACTAAAATGGGGCACATCTGAATACCAAGGGGAAAATAAATGCGGTAGAATAAATATTTTTTATTTAGTTAACTGTGAATTTTCTTAATAGCCCAAGTAAAACTGGTGCTTCTGGTTTCCAGCTGTGTAGTTCCTGTCTGTAATTTTTTTTAAATGGTTCTATTTTGGTTCACCATGGTCACATAAACCTGGGATATCCTCTTGAACCGCAAGTTAAAGATTATCAATATCAGACTGGAATTATGTCATAAAACATTACTGGCTGATTCATTAGAGTTGGTGTTGTAATGTTTCTTCATCTCATAAACTGCATTTACTATGAAGCCAGAGCTTCAGACATTTTCTGATATACAGATTTTTCCATGGTAGCAGAGATGATCTTGTCATTTTATAATTTACTAGACTGAAGTAATTCCCAGGCAAAGCACATGTATGAGAAAGTCAGCAGACGCTCACAACAGGGGTGAACAAATTCCAGACCCAAAGTAAAGACATTACAAATGCCTAGAATTGCAGTCTTTATCTCTAAGGCAGGTGTTTCAAAACTGGACTGATCCCAAATATTTTTTTTCCTTTTTGGTTATTGTTTTTCTAGAAGAAGTTGAAAAGGATGTTAAAGATAAGGCAGGTGTTAAGATAAGATTCCTCAAGAGGAATGACTCATCAACAGCCAATCAGGGGTTTTGTATCTGTGAACATGACCAGGGGTGGTGGCTTGGCTATGATTATGAAAACTCCCTTCAGTTCAGAGAAAACAATATTTTTAACAAATGTTTGAAATAATTCCCACTCTAAGGGGAAAAAAAAATCTCCATAATCACTTGCACCAATTAGATAACCAAGAATTTATTACTATGTCACTTTAAAGTTAGTAGCTTGGATTCCAACTCCACCTATTATGTTAAGGCATATTATATTCTTAATATTTAAAATAGTATAGGACGATGGATTAATCTCTTAGTACATCTGAACTGAATATGTCCAAATGAATTATTAACACAAAGTATGTTAATGAATGAATCAGAGCAAGAAGAAACAAGCAGAGAGTTTAAGATGTCCAACATTAGTGTCTTCCAGAGTTATGCCAAGTTATTTTTTCTAGGAAGAAAATGGATTAATAAATAATACAAGGACAGAAGTTCATTGGCCCCTTTGTCATTTGGCTCCTCTGGGAATTATGGCAAAGAACAGTTGCCCTTGTTAACCTGTGAACATTTTTCACTCCCTTAGGTCATTTACTCTGGCTCAGGGGTCCAATTTTCCTTTCATTCATTAACCACATTGGGAAGTAGAGTTCCTAACCCTTTCCAGTCTAAATGTGGAACAATCACATCCCCTCACAATCAACTGCCAGTGTGCTGGGACCTTTACGTTTCACTGTGCTCTCACAGTGACGCAAGTTTTTAACAATTGAAGGATATTAACTCAAAAACTTGTTTTTTAATTGGAGGAGCTCAAGGGATTTCAAATAAATGAACTTGTATAAACTGGAAGCTGGTACATGTGCCTTTCCAATTATTTTTGTGCAAATTAGGGGAGAGGGCACTTCTAATCTCAGAAAGCAGATTTCAGAAATTATTTTAACTATGAAGCTAGCTCAGGATAACAAAGCTGAGCAGTTGTGAATTGTTTGGGTAGCTGAAAAGACATAACCTTACCTTCTATATAGTAAAGATACCATATGTTCAGAAAAATGCCATTTCATTATTTAAGTATGTGCATTTTTGTTAATCCACTGGGTTATTTTCTTTTATTGGACCCATTGGAAAAAGAAACAGAAATGTCTGAATGAATTGTAGACTTTTGCTAGACCTTTTGCACTTTCCTCTAAATTGCATAATTTAATTGTGAATAAAAAAACCCGTTGCACCCTTTTGCAACAATGTAATTTAAATATTGTCTTCATTAATAAAAAAGACTAACAAATATATATTGTTATCACTAGGAAACATCTTCCCACACTGTTTGAAATAATGCTTTACATTCTGGAGACTGTAAGGAATACAGACTTTCTAGGAACTTTCAAAATGTACACTGGCATGGTAAGTTAAGGAAGCTTGGTTTGGAAGAATGATGGGGAAATCCTCTGTGTTCTTTGTCATTTCCTATTTCCTTACATAAGTGAAGAGAGAGAAGGGGGAGGGGGCTCTTATGGTTAATTAAGTCTTTTGTCAAATAACATTAGATAATTCCTGAAAAGAACAAGATTTAGGCACCTAAAATCTGTAATTGATTTTCACAAGGGAACATACTCTTCAAGAAAATAATTTGGTCCAGGAATAACTTTTTGATTTAACATATTCATTTTATATTATTTCAATATGAAGAACTTTTCAATTCTCATACACACACTATAGATATGTCTATAAAACTTTTTACATATATATAGGTATATATATACACGCACATATATATACATATATACACAATACATATATATACATATAGGTATATATACATATATACATAATACATATGTATACATGTATGTATACATACATATGTATGTGTGTGTGTGTATATATATATAAAATCTCCAATGGAAAAATAGTGTCTTATACTTAACGTTTTTTTCAGCCCCTGGAATTAAGACACTTATTGGGCCAATTGGTAAAATATGCATAATTGGATACAAGATAAGAAAATTAACTATTCATTTAGATTTTTGATCTTTTTTAAAATTACAGAAATGAGTCACAAAGATATATACCTTATAAAAGATTCACATTCAATATAACATAACTGGACAACCAGTTTTATAACATATATTACCAGTGGTAGAGTTTTTGGAAAAACAGCTATATTTTTTATCCCATTATTTGTTGTACAAACATTTATTTTATAATATACTACAGACCACAAATCCACAATGTCACCAAGAATATGTGACAGTGTTTTTCCATAACTATACCAGGAAGCGATATCATTTATTAAATTGTTTTGAATATTATAGGTAATATTTTTTTATTTTTCTTTCTCTTATTAAAAGTGATTTTAAGCATTTTAAAATACCCTTATTGACTACATACTATTTTAATTTCTTTTTTATATGTTTTCTTTGTATCTTTTTGTTTTTTTTATTTTTCTATTTGGTTTTATCAGAGTTCTCTGTATAGTCTCAACTTGGGATAGTTAAACTGAATGATTTATTTATTCAATGTATGTTTACTAAGGAAACTTATTGAAACTTAATCATTATTTTATGTCCAAAGAAAACAATAATAAACAAGATATCCCAGTAAGGAAAGACAAAGAATGAATAAACAAAGAATATATAAGATAATTACTACTACTGTGAAGAAAGTAGATTATAAAGGAAAATTACAACAGGAACTCTCTTTCATTGCTGCTGGGAATACAAAAATGGTACAGGACAGTCTGGCAGCTGTTTTTTTTTTTTTTTTAATAAAACTAAACATGCAAAACTAAACATATTATTCGGTAATCATGGTTATTTACACAGAAACGAGGTGTAAACCTGCACATAGATGTTTATAGCAGCTCTATTCATAATTACCAAAACTTGGAGGCAACCAAGATGTCTTTCATTGGTGAATGGATATATAAACTCTAGCATATCCAAACAGAGGAATATTATTCAGTGCTAAACAGAAATAAGTTATCAAGCCATGAAAAGACATGGACGAAAATTAAATGGTCATTATTTTAAAAATTTTGTTTTAGTTGTTTATTTATTTTTGAGAGAGAGAGGGACAGTGTGAGTCGGGGAGGGGCAGACAGAGGGAGATACAGAATCCAAAGCAGGCTCCAGGCTCTGAGCTGTCAGCACAGAGCCTGATGCTGGACTTGAATTCACAAGCTGTGAGATCATGACCTGAGCTGAAGTCAGACGCTTAACCAACTGAGCCACCCAGGTGTCTAATAAATGTTCATCATTAAATAAAAGAAGTCAATCTGAAAAGTCTACATACTGTATGATTCCAACTATATGACATACTGGAAAAGGCAAAACTACGGTGAGAGCGGTTGAGAAGAGGAGGAATAACTGGGAAGAACACAGAGTATTTCTAGGGCAGTGAAACTATTCTACATTACACTATAGTAGTGGATACATGTCATTATACATTTGTCAAAACCCATAGAATGTACAACAGAAAAAGCAAACATTAACGTCCAGTCTAGACTTTGACTGATGTGTCAACAGCTAGGTTTATCCATTGTAACAAATGTGCCACCACCCACGGGTGCGATATTGATTGTGGAGGAGGCTGTGCCAGTGTGGGGATAGGTGGTATATGGGAACTCCTTCAGCTCAATTTTGCTGTGAACCAAAAACTGATCTAAAAAATAAAGCATAGTTTATAAAAAGTAAATTATAAAATAAATTCTCATATTTCTTCTTATTTATAGGTTTGCATTCTTATATGCACTGAATAGTATGAGGCAAGAGTTAACAAATTTTGCTACATTGATAAAGAATTTCTGTATGTTGATTTTCATAATGACCTCAAAAACCTTTAAATTCCCACATCAGTGGGTCGGCATCTGGATTCTGTACTATTCCATTACTTATATGTCTATATTTATGACAATACCAAATAATTCTAATCACTTTGACTTTGTAATTCATTATCAGGCTGCATATAGTCCTGTTCAAGGATGGAGGCTCTAGAATGAGACCACATAGTTACTAATGGTGTGACCTTAGACAATATAGTCATCTAGTGCCTCACCTGTCAAATTAAGAAGAGTTTTTAGCTATGTTAAGTAAAATAATATATGTAAACTGTAGGGAATAAGTTTAGGAATTCCCAGAGCCTGCACTGATGGGTTATCAAGGCATAAGGAATTACAAACCCATAGGATGCTCACACCCAAGTATGGGCAAACAAGATTAGGTGAATAGGTATAGAGAGGGCGGGACAAAGTCCCCAGTAAACAACAAAGGTATGTGAAATAAACAAGATTAGGTATTCAGGGCAGAAGTGCCACCCAAGTTAGTAGTATAGCAGAAAGCTGCTTTCACAGGAAGGACGGACTAAATTAGGTATACAGGTAAAGAGGGCTATAGACCTCTGCAGGGCCAAAGTTGCTGGGAGAGGAGCTAATTAACAAAAGAAAGGTGCCTTGTTGACCCTGAGGCTCTGTCTTTCTTGTCTTCTAGACCAGTTTAGATAAATAGAGGTGGTGCCTCACTTCTGCTCTAAACAACCTTCCACTCAGCGCAAGAATTTTGTTTTGTACTGACCCTAGCTCCACATATCTTCAAAACCCCCTTTACCTTACGTCCATGAGTTAAAGTTGATGCTTTCGTTATAACTTTGCGCACGTCCATCACCATATTTGTAAGCCTTCTGATCCTAATAAAAACGGAGCAAGGACACTTAATTGGGGCTCTTGTCTTCTCCCGGACATTAGCTATCCCTTGCATTTTACTCTTGCATCCCGCTTTCTTGCTAGACAAGAAATAACTCTAGACCCAGAGTCTATAACATGTAAGGCTTTTAGAAAAATGCCTCACACATTAAATCATATCTATTACCGTGTTTACTAATTCTATGATTGTTACTATAACATGGTCAGTAAATACACCCCTTCAGTGTTTTTATTTTTCAATAAACTCTTGATCTTTCATTTCATTTTGTAGTTTTGTCTTTCATATGATCTTGAAAATAAAGTTGTTGCAAATCATAAACCTAGTTTATGCTGGTGACTTTTGATCTTTGATTTCCTTCTCTGCATATCTTCCAATATTTTCCAAACTCCAATATTCTCCCTTGTAGTTACATGGCATTCTCCCTGTGTGTCTCTATCTTCACGTGGTGTTTTGCTTTTCTTTTAAGAACACAGTCATATTGATTAGGGCCCACATGAATACCTTCATCTCAATTTGATTACATCTGCAAAGACCCTATTTCTAAATAAGGGCACATTATGAGGTATTAGGGTTGAGACTTCAAAATATCTTTTGAGTGGGTACATAATTCCACCTCTAAAATATCAACACACAGGATCAACTGAAAACCATTAGAACTGGAGAGCCTGGGTGGCTAGTCAGTTAAATATCCAACTCTTGATTTTGGCTCAGGTGATGATCTCAAGGTCATAGGATCAAGCCCTGCATTGAGCTCCATGCTGAGTGTGGATCCTACTTGGGATTCTGTCTCTCCCTCTCTCTCTGCCCCTCCCCCTCACACATGCTTGCACCCTCTCACAAATAAACATTTTTTTCAAAAAAGAAAATTTGCTGCCTTGATTTCTGTTACTACTAAATGTATATAATAAATTGTATTGAAGGAATTATTTTAAATTAATATTGAATGAGTGTTGTTACTATATTGTGTCTTTCCATCCTGGAATATCGAATGTCTTCCCTATTATTCAGATTTTTATGTCCATTGGTGACTTTTTCTTTACATAGTGATGACTTTTCTCACGCTTAGTTTAGTATTTTTGTTTTGTTGTTTTTCTTACTTATGGGAGAGCTGGGAATGGCCAGGAAACCCTGTACCTACAGATGAAAGATAACTCCACACTTCGCTAAGAAAGAGAGGAGAAGGCATGGGGGCCAATGCTCACAGATGAAGACCCTGTTTGCTTCACTCTCATTTATTGCAGTGTGAGGCCAATCACAAATCTCATTGGCTTGTTGTGTTCAGAGGGAGTAGAACACTTCAGGCAAGCAAAACAAAGGTGCATGACATAAAGGTCAACAATCACAAGAAACTAATCAAATCAAAGATATACAGCAAGGGTCTATGTGTCCTATTGATTTGCTAAACTTTGCACACAATATATAGATAATGGAGTTCCCCAAGGACTGCAGAACATCTGGGAGGGTAGACCTAGGCATTCTGCAGTATAGAGCTGTTACCACAGGCCTCAGGAATTCCAAGAGGCCCATGCCCCTCCCAAGCTTAACTGCAGCCCACCAGAAATCTCATGTTACATTTTAGCTAGCCAAGCATTGTGTATAATCTCGTCATTCTCAGTAATAACCCCAACATGGGAGTCCCAAACATTCTCTTTCTCTATCTCATTACAGTTTTCAATTTTCTGTTTTTGGTCTAAGGGAAAAGAAATAATTGGTACTGGTATTATGCATGGTCACCTTTTTCAACTTGCTTATTACTTCTAGTTTTTCAGTTGATTCTGTGTATTGATATTTTAGAGATAGATATAATATCTATCTCCAAAGATTTTGAAGTCTTAACCCCAATACTTCATAACGTGCCCTTATTTAGAAATAGGGTCTTTGCAGATGTAATCAAATTGAGATGAAGGTATTCATGTGGGCTCTAATCCAATATGACTGTGTCCTTAAAAGAATAGCAAAACATTATGTGAAGACAGAGACACACAGGGATAAAGCTATGTAACTACAAGGGAAATTATTGGAGTTTGGAGAATATTGGAAATTATGCAGAGAAGGAAATCAAAGATCAAAAGTCACCAGGAGAAGCTAGGAAGACAGAAGAAAGGTATCCTCCCTAAAGCCCCTAAGAAGGAGGCTATCCCTGACAATACCTTGATTTTACATTTCTAGTATACAGTACTGTGAGAAAGTAAATTCTTGTGTTATACTATCTGGCTTATGGTATAACATATATGTTATATATATAACTTTCTATGACAGTTATAGAAAACAAATCCACTTATTCTGAAGACATCTGACCTGTAAATGATGAGAGTATTATCCTTTCCTTTTAATATTTATACTTTAATTCTTTTTTCTTATTCAGATGATAATTTAAGTACTCATAGAAAAGCATCTATTTTGTCTACCTTTTCAAATATACTGGTTTACAGCTCACATTAGTTTGTATAGTTGCAGTAAAAAGTATCACATACTTGGTGGCTAAAACAACAGATATTTATTATCTCAGAGTTCTAGAGTCTGGAAGTCCAAAATCAAGATGTTGACAGGATTGAATTTTTGTGAGGGCTGTGAGGGAAGGATGTGGTTCAGGCCTGTCTGTCTGATTACAGACGGCTGTCTTCTCCTCATGTCTTCTATACCATCTTTCCTCTGTGTCTGTCTCCATTTTCTGATTTCCCTTGGACACCAGTCATAATGGATTTCTTCCTTTCCTTTCCTTTCCTTCCCTTCCCTTTCCCTTCCCTTCCCTTCCCTTCCCTTCCCTTCCCTTCCCTTCCCTTCCCTTCCCTTCCCTTCCCTTTCCTTTCCTTCTCTTTCTTTCTTTTGAAAGAGAGAGAGAGAACATGCATGAGAAGGAGAGGGGCAGAGGAAGAGGGAGAGAGAGCATCTTAAGCAGGCTTCAGGGCCAGCACCCTGATGCAGAGCTCAATCCCACAACTGTGAGATCACGACCTGAGCCAAAATCAAGAATGGGGTGCTTAACCCACTGAGCCTCCCAGCTGCCCCTGGATTAGGGCTCATCTAAATGACCTTATTTTAACCTGATTACCTAAGACCTTATCTCCAAATAACGTTACATTCTGAAGTACTGGGGATTAAACGCTTCAACATGTGATTTTTAAGGGGACCATACTTCAACCACAACACAGTTCTTCATACATTTTCTCTTGTATATTTAATAACAGTCTGTATCTGTAATTATGCTTTATTTCTTATACCAGTGGTGTTTTTGCTCTTTTAAAAAAAATAATTGGCATGCCAAACTCTATTTAACATTCTCTTTAAATGATAGCTTTTGAAAATGGCAGAGCAGCATGGAGACCCTGAATTTGTCTCACCCCTGAAATGTACCAGATCAGCAGCAAACAATTTTGCATACCTAGAACTTTGATCTGGGGATTAACACAACAATCTGCATAATTTGAACCATAGAACTTGACAGGTACACAGTGCAGAGAGGTGAACTGGGGGAGAGAAAAGTCATGGGAGGAGGGAGATGTTTTTGTGGGAAGAGGACAGAGAATGGGAAACAGGGAAAGTATGGTGCACTGGAATTGTGCAGGAAAAGTACTCCCCAAAAAGTAGCTGGAGAGAAAGAGAGAAAAACAGTGAAAAAACTTGCAGGGGACTAAACAAGAAATCTGTTACCCAAAACCATTGATGGGGAGAAAAGAGAGGGTTTCAATATCACCAGGATTCTGTGAACAGTGGAGCACAGAGTCTGGAGTTGCAGAACTCAATGCCTGGTGGTGCTCTGGTGAGGAAATTGGACAAATCCCCAGGAGGAGGCAGCGGGATCTGAGGAGTCCAAGTGCCACACAGGGAGAAGGAATTCCCCTGCTTGGAATCCATTTGGTAGAGGCCATACAGCCTCCCCGCAGGCAAAGGTCCCAGCAGACCCCAGAGAGCAGTCATATTTGCTGGTATTGGGACAAAAATGCCAGAATGCAGTGAAATCTGGTGCCAGCTGTGTGTTATGGTTTGCCTTAATCTCTGAACCTCTGTCACTGTGATATCACACGAACCTTTTCTGGGGCAAGCCAGCACTGAGCCATTGCTCAGTGAAACCCTCCCCCAGAGAGTCAGCATGGGTCCAAGCCACAGAAGGTTTCTGAAGTGTGGGGTTTTGAAATACAACCCCATCTGAGATAAAACTCTGGAAGGAGGGGCTGCCTGGCAGGTGGACAGCTTGAACACGGACAGGGTAGAGGCAGGAGTGGATGGAGTCCTGAGGCAAAGGAGGGGTGTTTACAGGTAGGTGAGATTGTGAAGTTCCTGTGCCAGAGACTAGGGATTTGGGAGAAGCTATTTCCACCTCTCCTGTGCATGCGTTTGTGCAGATGCACATGTGTTCTACATTGATCTACCCCGGTAAGCCAAGAAGCACCACCTAGTGGAGAATGGGGCCATTACACCAAGCCCTGCCAAGTGCAACCTCCAAGCACATCTCCTAGAAGACCAAAACAAATCACTCCACCTACTTAGTGTAGGAACTATGAAAGTCTTCATAGTTTTGGTTCTAGGGGAAACTGGAAGTAACTGCATTCAGGTTTCATTCTGTTTGCTAGTTCAGTTGTTTGTTTTCTTTGCTTCTGCTTTTGCTTAAATTGTTTTTTCTTTCTTTATTTATTCTTTATTTTCTTCTTCATTCTTGGATATAGGAGAAAATTTTATTATTATTATTTATTTTACTTTACCTTTATTTAAAAAAAATTATTGTATTTCATTTTCTTTATTTCATTTTATTCTATTTTATTTATATAAATGTTTTTAATTTCTTAATTTTTTCTTACCTTTATTTTTCTTTTCCTTTCTTTCCCTTTCTTCTCTATTCTATCAAGCTTCTCTCAACAGGCAGATCAAAACACACCTAGGATATAGTTTCCTTTATTTGATTTTTGTTTTGTTTTTAATTTTTTAACTTTAATTTTTATTTTATTAATTTTTTCTTCCTCCAAAATGATAAAGGAAGGAGTATAAGCAAGATGTATGAACTAGAATTTACAATCACGATAATAAGAATACTAGCTGGGGTTCAAAAAGCATAAAATCCCTTTCTGCAGACATAAAAGAAATAAAATCTAGTCGAATGAAATTAAAAATGTTACAACCTGGATGCAATCTCAAATTGATGTCACAATGACAAGGATGGACAAAACAGAGCAGCGAATCAGCGATTTAGAAGATAAAATTATGGAGAAAAATGAAGCAAAAAAAAAAAAGAAACAAAGACAAAAAATCGTGATACAAGGCTTGGAAAACTCAGTGACTTATTAAAAAAGGAATAACATCTGAATCATAGGAGTCCCAGACGAAGAGACAGGAAAAGGGGTGGAAGGTTTATGTGAGCAAATTATACTAGAAAACTTTCCAAATCTAGGGAGGGACGCAAACACCAAAATCCAAGAAGCACAGAGAACTTTCATTATATTCAACAAAACCCAATCATCCACAAAGCATATCATAGTCAAATTCACAAAATACATACACAAGGAAGGAATTATGAAAACAGCAAAGGAAAATAAGTCCTTAACCTATAAGGGAAGACAGATCAAGTTTACAGCAGATCTATTCACAGAAACGTCGTGGACCAGAAAGAGGTGGCAGGTTATATTTAACATGCTGAACTGGAAAAATATCAGTCAAGAACTCTTTATCCAGCAAGACTGTCATTCAAAACAGAAGGAGAGATAGAGTTTCCCAGACAAACAAAAACTAAAGGAATTTGTGATCACTAAACCAGTCCTGCAAGAAATGTTAAGGGGGACCTTTTAAGTGGAGAAAAGAAAAAAACACAACAAAAAAGACAAAGCAACAAAGACTAGAAAGGACCAGAGAACATCACCAGAAACACCACCTCAACAAGCAATACAATGGTGCTAAACTCCTATCATTCGTTATTCATTCTAAATGTCAATGGGCTAAATGCTCCATGAAAAGACATTGGGTATCACAATGGATAAGAAAACAAGACCAATTTATATACTTCTTACAAGAGACTCATTTTAGATCTAAAGACACCTGTAGGCTGAAAGTAAGGGGATAGAGAACTATCTATCATGCTAATGGTTATCAAAAGAAAGCTGGTGTAGCCATACTCATATCAGACAAACAGGATTTTAAATTAAAGATTGTAACAAGAGATGAAGAAGGGCATTGTATCATAAATAAGGGGTCTATCCACTAAGAAGATCTAACAATTGTAAATGTTTATGCCCCGATGTGGAAGAAACCAAATATATAAATCAATTAATTGCAAAAATAAAGAAACTCATTGATAACAATACCATATTAGTAGGGGACTTCAACACCCCACTTACAACAATGGACAGATCATCTAAGCAGAAAATCAACAAGGAAACAATGGCTCTCAATGACACACTGGACTGGGTGGACTTAACGGATACATTCAGAACATTTCATCCTAAAGCAGCAGAATACACATTCTTCTCAAGTACACATGGAACATTATCTGGAATAGATCACATACTGGGTCACAAATCAGCCCTCCACAAGTACAAAAGATCCAGATCATACCTTGCATATTTTCACACCACAGTGCTATAAAACTTGAAATCAACCACACAAAAAAATTTGGAAAGACCATCAGTATGTGGAAATTAAAGAACATCCTACTAAAGAATGAATGGGTTAACCAAGAAATTAAAGAGGAAATTAAAAAGTACACAGAAGCCAATGAAAATGAAAACATGACAGCCCAAAACCTCTGGGATGCAGCAAAGGCGGTCATAAGAGGGAAGTAAATAGCAATCCAGGCCTTCCTAAAGATCAAAGAAAGGTCTCAGATATACAACCTAACCTTACACCTAAAAGAGCTGGGAAAAGAATAGCAAATAAAGCCCAAAACCAGCAGAAGAAGGGAAATAAAAAGATTAGACCAGAAAGCAATGATATTGAAAAAAAAAAAAAAAGTACAACAGATTAATGAAACCAGGGGCTGGTTCTTTGAAAGAATTAACAAAACTGATAAACCCCTAGCCAGACTGATCAAAAAAGAAAAAGGAAAGGACCCAAATAAAAAAAAATCAAAAGAGGAGAGATCAGAACCATCACTGCAGAAATACAAACAATAATAAGAGAATATTATGAGCAATTATATGCCAATACATTGGGAAGTCTGGAAGAAATGGACAAATTCCTAGAAACATATAAACTACCAAAACTGAAACAAGAAGAAATAGAAAATATGAACAGACCCATAACCAGTAAAGAAATTGAATCAGTAATCAAAAAACTCCCAACATAAACAAGAGTCCGGGATGGATGGCTTTCCAGGGGAATTCGACCAAACATTTAAAGAAGACTTAACACTTATTCTTTTGAAGCTGTTCCAAAAAATAGAAATGGAAGGAAAACTTCCAAAATCATTCTACGAGCCCAGCATTACCATGATTCCAAAACCAGACAAAGACCCCACTCTAGAGGAGAACTACAGACCAATTGCCCTGATGAACATGAAGACAAAAATCCTCAATAAGATACTAGTCAACCAGATCCAACAATTCATTATAAGAATTACTTACCACAATGAAGTGGGATTTATTCCTGGGCTGCAGGTTTGGTTCAATATCCACAAATAAATCAGTATGATACATCATATTAATAACAGAAAGAATAAGAACCACAAGATCCTCTCAATAGATGCAGTGAAAATGTTCGACAAAATACCATACCCTTTCTTAATAAAACCCTCAGAAAGTAGGGATAGAAGGATGACAACTCAGGATCATAAAGGCCATATACAAAAGAACCACTGTTAATATCATCCTCAATGGGGAAAAAACTGAGAGCTTTCCACCTAAGATCAGGAACATAACAAGGATGTCCACTCTCACCACTGTTATTCAAGATAGTGTTAGAAGTCCTAGCCTCAGCAATCAGACAACACGAAGGAATAAAAGGTATCCAAATCATCAAGGAGGAAGTCAAATTTTCATTCTTCACAGATAATATGATACTCTGTGGAAAATCCAAGACTCCACCAAATAACTGGTAGAACTGTTCCACGAATTCAGCAAAGTCATGGGATATAAAATCAATGTACAAAATCAGTTCCATTTCTATACACCAATAATGAAGCAGCAGGAAGAGAAATCAAGGAATCTATCCCACTTATAATTGCACCGATACCATAAAATAACTAGGAATAAACCTAACCAAAGAGGTGAAAAATCTATACACTGAAAACTATAGAAAGTTTATGAGAGAAATTGAAGAAGACAAAAAAAATGAAAAACATTCCAAGCTTATGGATTGTAAGAAAAAATATTGTTAAAATGTCAATACTACTGAAAGTAATCTACATATTCAATGCAATCCCTACGAAAATAATATCAGCATTCTTCATGGAGTTACAACAAACAATCCTAAAATTTTTATGGGAGCAAAAAGACCCCGGACAGCCAAAGTAATCCTGAAACAGAAAACCAAAGCTGAAGGTATCACAATCATGGATTACAAAGCTGTAATCATCAAGATGGTATGGTACTGGCACAAAAACAGACACTCAGATCAATGGAACAGAATAGATAACCCAGAAATGGACCCACAAATGTATGGCCAACTAATCTTTGACAAAGCAGGAAAGAATATACAGTAGAAAAAAGATAGTCTCTTTAGCAAATGGTTTTGGGAAAACTGGACAATGACATGCAGAAGAATAAACCTGAACCACTTTCTTTCACCATACACAAAAATAAACTCAAAATGGATGAAAGACCTAAGTGTGAGACAGGAAACCATCAAAATCCTGAGGAGAAAACAGGCAACACCTTTTTGACCTTGGCTGCAGCAACTTCTTACTCCACATGTCTCCAGAGGCAAGGGAAACAAAAGCAAAAATGAACTATTGGGACCTCATCAAAATAAAAAGGTTCTGCACAGTGAAGGAAACAATCAGCTAAACTAACAGGCAACTGACAGAATGGGAGAAAATATTTGCAAATGACATATCTGATAAAGGGTTAGTGTCCAAAATCTACAAAGAACTTAGCCTAGCTCAACACCCAAAAACCAAATAATTCAGTGAAGAAATGGGCAAAAGACATGAATAGACACTTCTCCAAAGAAGACATCCAGATGGCCACCTGACACCTGAAAAAATGCTCAACATCACTCATCATCAGGGAAATACAAATCAAAACCACAATGAGATACCACCTCAAACCTATCAGAATGACTAAAATTAACAACTTAGGCAACAACAGATGTTGACGAGGATGTGAGGAAAGAGGATCTCTTTTGCATTGCTGGTGGAAATGCAAACTCGTGCAGCCACTTTGGAAAACAGTATGGAGGTTCTTCAAAAAATTAAAAATAGAACTACCATATGACTCAGCAATTGTACTACTAGGTATTTATCGAAAGGATACAGGAGTTCTGATTCAAAGGGGCTCATGCACCCCAATGTTTATAGCAGTGCTATTGAATAGCCAAAGTATGGAAAGAGCCCAAATGTCCATTGACTGATGAATAAAGATGTCGTGTGTATATATATATATATATATATATATATATATATATGGATATATACCCACATCCACACACACACACACACACACACACACACACACACACACGGTAGACTATTACTTGGCGATCAAAAAGAATGCAATATTGCCATGTGCAACAATGTGGATGAAACTAGAGCATATTATGCTAAGCAAAATAAGTCATTCAGAGATAGACAATTATCATATTATTTCACTCACATGTGGAATTTAAGATACAAAACAAATGAACATAAGGGATGGAAGCAAAAATAATATAAAAACAGAGAGTGGGACAAACCATAAGAGACTTAAATACAGAGAACAGAGGGTTCCTGGAGGGGTGTTGGGTGGGGGTTGGGCTATGTGGGACAGTGGCATTCAGAAGGACCTTTGTTGGGATGAACACTGTGTGTCATACATAACTGATGAATCACTAAATTCTATTCCTGAAATTATTATTTAAAAAATAATAAAAAATAAATGATAGCTTTTGGTATTCCTATCATTACTACTTTTTCTTAAAAATTGTGTTCTTATCTATTTATTCCTTTCTTCTGCTTTATATTATTTTTATGTATTTTCTTGATATGAAGCATACATAATTCAATTTTAAATTTTCTTGTATTTTATTAAATTAATTTATGGGTGAACATTTTATTTTGAGCCTGACTTTGGTCACCTCCCAGAGGTTTTAGTAACACTATTTCTATCTTTGCTTATTTTTGAGGAAATTCTCATTTTCTTCTTGATTTCTATATTATTCCATGAGATAAAATAATTTATTTTAAAATTATTAAGTAGATATCTTTATTGTGATGTTTAAAAAAAAGAATAATGTGGGCTGTATGGCCTCTGCTTTTTGGCATCTGTAGAGATTTACTCTCCTCTATAGCTTGGTGCCTAGCTAACTTGTGAATTCCCCCACTTTTTGAAAAAAAAGTGTTATATTGTTTCATTTGTAGAGTTTATATATATGAGTACAAAGTTAGATAGATATATAGATATATACATTCATATAATCATTTATCTTAAAATTTCATTTATCTTAAATTTATCTTAAAATTTTTTCATTTTATCTTAAAATTTCATTTATCTTAAAATTTCTTTAGACAATTTTTTTTGTTAATGCCTCTTGCAATTTTTAAATCTATTAGATACATTAATGCCTAGGACATATTGATGGAGTGCATCTTTTGGCAAAAGAATTACTTCTGTTTGTTCCATTTCTTTGTTTTCACACTGAAATCTATTTATTTATTTTTATTGTTTTGCCTATTTTCTTTTGTTTTTAGTAGTTAAATTACTTCTCATTTCAAAATTAGCTCTGAGTGTAACAATAGATATCTGTTGTGTAAATCCACATTATTGGAATAATGTTAAGTTAATCTGTAAGTCTTGATATTTATAATGATTTGACTCTGCTCATGTTAATTTTGGCTAGTGATGTTAGTGAAATTAATTTAATAACTTATTCTATCAAAATCCAGGATTAAACAACATCAAGCCAATTTCTTCTTTATAGAAACTGCATATTTTTATTCCTCCATTTCTAAATCTTCCTTTACTCCAAGTTTCAGTGCATGTGTATTTTAGGTCCATGTTTTGCTAATGTATTTTACATTAGGAACCAGCTATTACACCTACTTAAGATTTTTCTTACCGTTTATCTGTCACCATATTTAGTCATATTTATTGGATTTATTGTTAATTTTGGTGGAAACAATCTTCCAATAGTTCTCTTTTGGAAGGACTGTGATTAGGGAAATTTATGAGTGCTGATATTTTATAATGTCTTTATTTTGCTCTATCAATCAATGGTTTCGCTGGATATAAGATTAAGGCTTAAATTCACCATCATGTTCTCTGAACTTGAAAAACTCCTTCTTGTGCTATAGCATCTGCTGTTGAGGAAGAAGTCTGATTCTAATTTGATTCTTACTCTTTTGTAAGAAAGTTTTTTTTTCAGCTCTTAAAAAGCTTTCACCTTTTCTTTTTATCCTCAGAGTTCTACATTTTTACCATGTATCTCCACATATAGTTCTTTCTTCATTCATGTTAGGATTTTGTTGTATGTATATTTACTTTGAAGATGCAAATTTTTGTGAGGAAAATTGTCTTCTATGCTACTCTGATTATTGGATTTTCTTCATGTATCTGGTGGTTCATTACTGCCTGCTCACGGTCTCAGGTAATAACAGCTGTTCAAATTTTGATAGAACTGTTTGCATGATTAGTTGTGAGAAATGGATAGAATATCCCTGCGGGAGGTGTAATTGTAGTTTGTCTTCTGGATACGAGGCTCCCTCTCCTCTCAAAGAGTGACTAGTTGCCTGGGATACTGTTCAAATACCTTTGCTGATCCTCTTGATTAGTCAAACCAAGAGACAGAGGAAGATCCAGTTCTTGTGAAGTTTATAGGCACCCACACAGATCCCCTGGATATCATTCTCTTCCTCACATTTAATTACTTTGATCTATATTTCATGATAGTTTTTCTGTAAGTGTTCTATACCAATCTTCCCCTGCAGCCTCCCTGTCACTCTGATTCTACCTGCTTTCTGTTTTACAGGAATCCCTCCTTATTTCTAACCTGCCAGTGGAGGATTGCTGTATATATGCATAGTACCTTGCGAGTCATAGCCTGCACAGCCTGCTTTTGTGTGTTGGGCCAGACAAGCATTGTTTTCATTTTCCAGTGCTGTTGAGATTGATTATCCATTTAAAATAGTTTTTCTTCTCTTTAAAAGGATTTACTCAGGAAGCAAGCCAGAAGTATTTTATTAGTCAGACATCTAACATCTCTTTATTGACATTACCAATTATCTGTTGCTGTCATCTGTGCACCGTAACCTAAAATTCTTTTCTTTTTCTTTTTTTGAGTATTATAGGAAGATCATGACCTGTCATGACTATAAGATTATTATTGCAAGAAATCAGAACATATCATTTTCCCTCTACTGTCTTTTTTTTTTTTTCCTTTCTGTATTTTCCAGGCCACAGTTTCTGGGGAAATTTGGAATATGTTGATTCCAAGTAAATGATTGCGTTCTTTTTGCTCTTTCTAAAAATTTAGGATTAGAAGAATATTAACAGAGTTAATTATTCATGAGAAGCAATAAAGGAAACTAATTTATACTTTCTTACTCTTTTCAGAGAGCTGGAGCTTGTCAAACTTTAATGTCTGAAACGGTTGGTTTGACATCAAAGGTTTTACCTGGCTTATGTACTAAAGAAAGTTTGATCCTTACTACAGTGTTTTAGGAAACATAAACATGGCTTTCTAGGTAATTAGAAAGAACTTCAGGAAATAAGATGTGTTCCTTCCTATCCTGTACACTTCCTTTGACACAGAAAAAGAAAAGCTTTTAGAATTTTTTTCATTTTACATAATGTGACTCCACACAATGAGTTACTGAACTGAACTTCCTCCCTTACACAGTCCATTATTCCGCAGTACTTTACCTACTAGCCAATCCATCTGGAACTTTATCTAGTCACTTGCCAAAATCCTCCTCCTTCTTAAAGATGTTCTGACCCACCTCTGAGTTTTCATTTCCTCCCACTCTACCCAAGTGATGAGCTCTAACCTCTTACTTCCAGATGTCAAGCCCACCTACTCCCCTGAGATAAAATATGTGCAACAATCTTGCTTCATGGCCAACCATTCACCAAGGTAAAAATGAATTTTCATATCTCCATTTCAAGTGTCAAAAGAACCCATTTTCAACTGGAAGAAATTATATGCCTTTTTCAAACTTATCACCACCTACCAAATATATCAATTTGGATGCAGAGATTATTTTGTTTTAGTCTCAACCATTCTTACAATTCCTTCAGGGCACACACAGACATGAGCAAACACACAGCATATCCTGATAAATTGTATCCAACTTGCCCTTTTCTATATATTAACTTACGGGGGAAAATCATACTATCATGTCTCTAAATTATTTGGAAGCAGAATCTCTCAGATTTTCTCATACATACCTTATATTTTAACTCTCCTTTTTATAATTTCTTATAGTATTGGTTGCTTTCAACATTCATAGAATTATATAATCTTAACTATATAAGGGAACATATAAATTATCTAATATAGCTTCCAACTCCCAGTATGAAAGCTGAAATACATGTAATTTTAGGTGGTTACTATTTTGTGATAAAGTTTGTTCATTGTTCATTCATTTAATCAAGAAATACTTATTGTTTTACTGTGTCTCAAGACGAATCTATTGGCTGGACAAAAGATAATTATCTGCACTTTCAAGGAAATTACATTTTAATGGGAAGAGATAAATAAGTGATAAACATAATAATTAAGTCAATAATATAATGTGAATGTATAATCTAGGATTTTACCTATTTGCAAGTTAATTAGATAGATATCCTGTTACTGGTTCATGGTTGCTGGCTGAAGACCTGAGATTCCTGGGTCAGAGACAAGGTACTCTTTTATGCACAGCATAGCAGGCACAGCAAGAACATTAGCATATTTGGCATGGGAATTATGCCGATGGGACCAGATGGATGCTGTGCACACAGTAGAGTTGCATCACAACCTCACATCAAAATGGGATATTTCATAACAAGCAGTAAGCAAGTCTTGTCTTTGTCTGAGAGAGAGACATTAACTTCTCTCTCAAGAGAGAGACTTCTCTCTTCTCTATCAACACAACTGATGAATGTCCCAGTTAAGGAGCTATCAGGACTTTTCATTCTTGGTATACCCACCAAGGTGTATAGAAGCACAAGCAACACTTGGAGATGATTTCCAAAAAGATGAGAAGTGATAACTATTATGGAATAGAGAATCAAGTAGATCAAGGTCATAACAACAGAGGAGACAAGAAAAGGAGTGGGTCATTTGCAGAGTTGAAGAGGTTGGTGAATGTAGATAATATAGATTATGCTGTGGTAATAATTCCAAATCTCAGTGATTTACAGCGACAGATATTTTTGTTTCACTCACTATACATGTCAACAACCAATA
This sequence comes from Felis catus, assembly GCF_018350175.1. Lineage (NCBI taxonomy): Eukaryota > Metazoa > Chordata > Mammalia > Carnivora > Felidae > Felis > Felis catus. The sequence continues at coordinate 108,722,782 of NC_058369.1, forward strand.
ATGGGTGGCAGCAGCCCTTGTTTATGACCGTCATCTTTTTTCCTATACAAAGATTAATGGAGCAAGGATAGTACTTTCTTAGTAATAATATTGATTGAAAGACAGAACATAGCAAAGCATGATCTACCAAAGCTTCCTTCTCCCTTGGCCTTTCTCATTGGCCAGAACAAGTCAGATGGCCAAGTCTAACCTTACACTAGGGAGAGGAAATGGATGCTGATGACAAAATTTACTACAGTAGTCTTTATCAAGACTACTAATTTTATTGAGAAATCTAAATGTGTGTATGGTATAGGGAAATCTAGGCAGAAAGACTGGAAAAATGACTTCAAGTTGACAGTGTGCCTGGGGTGTTGGAAGAATATCAATGAGGCCATTGAAAATGGAGCAAAGCAGAAGGGACCTAATTGCTCTGGGCAAATAGAGAAAGGCCTTATGTAAGCCACTGTAAGGATTCCATGTTATAATTTCAGTGAGATAGGGAATCACTACCATTCCACAACTAAACTGTAAAAGAGAAAGAATAGAAGCAGGAAGGTTTGTTCAGAGCTCTGTCGGTGGTGGCTCAGACCAGGGTGGTAACAGGCACTATGGTGAGGAAATGGTTGCTAGTTATATTTTGAAGGTAACAGCAATAGGATTCTGATGGATCTGATATGGAAGTCGAGGAACGGAGAGAAAGCCATACTCAGAGAGAAGCTCATTCATGTCACACTTGAAAAGTTTCTATTATGAAAGCTTGCGTATGCTCTAAAATTTAAATTCTTGCTAATGTGAATTAATAGTCATATTCTTAATCACCTTCATCTTTAAGATAATTTGACTATTTTTTTTCCTATCAGTTTCTGAGGTCAGTACTAAAATTGATAGTGCAGAAGAATTTAGAATTGTCATATTTTCCTATTGGATTGATAACTTCATCATTATGAAATGCCTCTCCCTGTGTCTAGAAATACCTCCTGCTTTAAAATCTGTTTTCTCAGGGGTACCTGGGTGGCTCAGTCAGTTGAGCGACCAACTTCAGCTCAGGTCATGATCTCACGGTTTGTGAGTTGGAGCCCTGCGTCGGATGCTGACAGCTCAGAATCTGGAGCCTGCTTTGGATTCTGGGTCTGCCTCTCTCTTTGCCCCTCCCCACGCATGCTCTGTCTTTCTCTGTCTCAGAAATAAACATTAAAAATGTTTTAATAAAAAAAATAAAATCTGTTTTCTCAGATATCAATATAACAATATCGCCTTCTTTGTGTTTAGAGTGTTCAGGGCACGTGTCCAACATTTTTACTTTTAAACATTCAAGGGCTGTGACTTTTATAGCTTATAGTTGACTTTTATTGATTGATTGATATTACAATTTTTTAAATTTTTATTTGTTTTTGAGAGAGATAGAGAGACAGAGCACAAGTGGGGGAGGGATACAGAGAGAGGGAGACACAGAATACAAAGTAGGCTCACTCTGTCAGCACAGGGCCCGACATGGGGCTCAACTCACAAACTGTGAGATCATGACCTGAGCCAAAGTCCAACACTCAACTGAGTCACCCAGGTGCCCCATTTAATTTTTTATCCAGTCCAACAATTTTATATTCTAACTAGATGAATTCGTTAATTTGTTACATTTCAAGTTTTACTGCTCTATTTGTATATTAATTCAGCATTTTATTATATGTTTTATGTTTTCCTAATAATATCATTCTTCCCTCTTATTTTTTAACCTATATGTTTTATTATTTTATTTTCCTTCTCTTAGTTTGTTATGTATCCCTTAATTATTTTTTGTTTTTACCCTAGAGATTACAAGATTCATCTTTGATTTATTAGACTGTATTTCAAATTAGTAAATTTACCACTTTCCAGAAATCCAAAGATCTTATTTATTTTAACTCCATTGCACTATCTCCATCTTTCAGTTTGTTTGTTTTGGTAACTTATTTTAAGTCTACATATATTTTATACCTTATAAAGTATTGTTACTATTGCTTTTAAAAGGATCAACATCTACTTATATTTACTCTTATGTTTCATGTTTCTATTGTTTTTATTTTTCATATCTGATATTATTTATTTGTTACTCTTAGAAAATTTCATTTTTAACTGGACTCAGACATAGAGGTAGAAACTCTCAGAGAGAACAGCCCCCATCTTTTGGCAATCTGTTCCTGGAGTTTTTCTTTGGCCTCCTTCATTCTCCTGGCCAAAAGCTCAGCATATTCTGCAGCCTTTTCTTTATTTTTCTTAATATGCTATTTCTCCAGAGCAAACTTCTTGATGTATATGTTGGGAGATATGTGGAATAACAAGAAAGTGAACCTTGAGCGTTTTCGTTCCGGGTTTCTTACCTTCTTTGTTCAGGTGCTTTTTTACAACATAGTGTCAGATATCATCTTCTTTAGAAAGATCGAAAAGTTTGTGGATTCTGCTAGCCCTTTTGGGCCCCTGGTGATGATGCACAGTAGTATCAATGAGTCAAAGAATATCCTTCTCCCCTTTATTTTAAAATGACCAAGTTGAGAACCCTGAGATTGGCATACACAATGCAACCCCGAACAGAGAGATGCTTTCTTTCTCCAGTCCTCCTTCGTCTACATCATGCATCCTCTTACTCAACAACAGGTGGACACGGCCATGGGTAAGACAACTTGCTTCTTGGGAAGCCTTGTTTGTCACCATCACCACTGATTCACACCATATAACCCTTCCATTCTTCACCCAGATCAGCAGCAGCAATTTCTGTGGCCACACACTTCTCAAGGAAGGTATGAAGTTTATGTTCATAATCCACTTCAATGAATTTCTGGCAGCCAGTAGCTCAGAAGAGATATTCAGCTTCATCCTACAGCAGCCTACTGCCTCCAAGGCACCACTTGGAAGAAATAATCTTTCTACTGTTTTTCATTCCTGCTTGCGTTACTATGTTCAATCATAAGTCATTTTCTGTCAGCCAGAAAAATCCCATTTAATATGAATTTTAATGATAATTTCTTCCCAAAGCATTTTTCTTGGGATGAAAAGTATATGTACATTTTCTTAATTTGTGAAGCTTACTTTTGCTGATTATAGAGTTGTAACTTGCTACTGCTTCTGTTAGAACTCTAAAGATGTCATTCCATTATCCTTTGGTGGAAAGTTGATGCTCAGTCTACAATTGCACCTATACAAGTAATGGAGTCATTTTTCCTGGATGCTTTTAAAATAATCTTTACATTTTCTAATCCCATCATGAGATGTGGTTTTTATTGCATATATCTTGCTCAGAGTTAAAAATATTTAATTACTAATTTCAATCATTGCATTTATTTAGTTATAGAATTTCCATTAGTTTCTATTTTATAGACTCCCTTCTATAGTGAAATCCCCATTGAATTTCTTGAATATAGTGATAATTCTTTTAATATTCTTATCTGGAAAGTCCTATAGCTGAGTCATCTATGTGTCTGTTTCTATAATCTGGGAGCTTTTTCTCCTGATTTTCAATCATTTGGTTATATCTTCTGGCATGTCTCGTAATTTTTTTATTGTATGCTAAACCCTTTATATAAAAATTTATAGAGTCTTTCTTTTTTATCAGAGATTTAATTTTTATCTAAAAATAAATTAAAATATGGGTGGGTTAAGTTGTTTCAATTAAAAATTGAAATCATTTTTGTTTATATTCATTTTGTTTATATATGCTTTTGAAGGCTGGCTTATTTCTGGTGTGCTTTTAAACCTAGTAAAGTTCAGGGTCCCTGGGTGGCTTAGTTGGTTAAGCATCTGACTCTTGGTTTTGGCTCAGGTCATGATCTCATGGTTCATGAGTCTGAACCCCACATCAGGCTGTGCTGTTCAGAGTAGAGAGCCTGCTTGGGATTCTTTCTCTCTCCCCTTCTCTCTGCCCTTCTCTTACAGTTTCTCTCCCTCAAAATAAATAAATAATCTTTAAAAAATAAATAAACCTAGGTCTTTATGAGGGCCCTTTATCTTTGGTGAAGACTAAATTCCATTTTTTTTCCTTTGCTGTAACATAATACTGATAAAATGTGTTTCACTTTTTAACTCCTTATCAGATGTTTTCCAATTTTTTTTTCTATTAAATCTGGCCCACACAAGAGTAGCTTAGGAATTAGGAAATCCCTTAAGGGGAAATTGTACAGAGAATGTTGGTCTCATTTCTCTGTGATTGCCTTTATTCACTGGGATATTAGAATCTCAAATTTTTGCTGTCTTGGTGGTCTTGAATTCCAACTTTTTATCTCTTGAACCCAGTTTGCTTTCTAAAACCTTTAACCTGATATTTTTTGCTAAGCCTTATGCTAATTTCTTTGAGTTATCAAATGTCCCAAGGAAAAAATATCAGTGGCAAATGTATGACATATTTTAATTCATTTTTCTTCTCTCCCAGGTCTCCTTGACTGTTCTCCTATCCCTCCAATTGGCTGTTTTGGTTTTTGTGTTTTGCAGTTTAATTTTTTTTTCTGTAGTTAACCTAAGCAGCAGTATTACTGTCATGCAATCTACTTTGTTATAGTTAGGAGGAGACATCTATCAAACATTATTTTTATAGGTTATAATTTAGAAGTTAGATTACAGGTATATGAGTCATATTATCATGTTAAGGCCAACTTTACTACTTCTGTGACACTTGACTACAAGCAAGTTATTACTCACTCTTGGCCTCAGTTTCTTCATATGTAAAATGTATATAACAGATTTCCTACTTCATAGACTTGTGATGAGAAAGTCTAAGAGTGTTGTAGGCAATGTGTTAAGCATAGAGCCTGGTACTTGTGAAGCACAAATTCAAGTTACAACTATCAATATTTGTCTGCTTCTGCTCAAAGCTACTCACTCCTCATTGAGCAGAGAGTAGAGATGTTCCATTACTTTTTTTTTAAATTTTGTTAAGTTTATTTATTTTTGAGAGAGAGACAGAGGGAGAGAGAGAGAGAGAGAGAGAGGATGAGGGGCAGACACACACACACACACACACACACACACACACACACACACACACAATCGAAGCAGGACTCAGGCTTGGAGCTGTCAGCACAGTGTCTGATGTGGGGCTCAAACCCACAAACCGCAAGATCATGACCTGAGCTGAAGTCGGAGGCTGAACTGAATGAGCCACCCAGGTGCCCCACATTACTTTTTAAATAAACTCTTGCCAATGCTTTTGCAATTAAAACTTTTTTTTTAGTAACCAAAAAATTATTTAACAATCTGTACAAGAATGAGTTCAGTGATTGCTGTCAAGTTTACTAAACTGAATTTTTTAATTATTCCTTTTAAAATCTGGCTTTTTTTCTCTCTGCTATCCTCTGGTAACTCAAGTGTTCTGCAAAATTTTCCTAGTATTACCTGTAGAAATATTGTACCATATATGCTTCTTTGACCCTGTTTGGTGTATGGTTTTGTACTGCTATATACTGAACTTATGTTTGTATTTTCTAACAAAACCTTGTACCCCTAATGGAAACCATGGCTGTTGTTATTTTTGATAATATACCTATGATCAGAATGCTGAGGGCATTAATCATTCAATAATTAATTGTTAAATTTCACTGGGGCATGAATTGACAAAAAGGAATTAGAAAAACTAAGACTCCCACTCTAGTTTTAAAAAGGTGAGAAGATACGTAGGTGTTCATGGTTCTTAAAATTCTGATTTCAAGGAAATATTTTCTTTCTGTTCTCTTTGATCACCAGAATATGTAAAATAGGAAGTCCAGTAAAATAATTTGTTGTATATATTTCAAAAGATACAAAATACTTCCAGATTACATATTTATTAATTTCAGAGATCAATTATGGCTTTTAATAGGAAACATTAGCCTGTGCTAACTTTTGAGAGCCTTTGCACTATAAAAATTGCATTAACGTCTTTAGTTACTTGAAAACAACTGATGTCATAGTTTGGTTTTATGATTACAGCTTCCAGGCTCTTTGGTAAGAGAGATATCTCAGAGAAGGCATAAACTAGGAAAACCTGTCTTTAAGGGCCTCTTGTCTGACCTGGTCAATGAGATCATTTTAAAGACACACCCAGGCTTGTTGAACCAGGAGACATACCTGTAACAGGACTTTTTCTAGCTCTCAGTTCTTTGTCTCACCCTAGTTTTCACAAGCCCCATATAACCACAGGAACATCTTTCTGTATACTTTCTATGCCTGAATTTTATTTAGATCTTCTTTGCTTTCAGATTCTTTCCTCAGAGGACTTAAGTTTGACTTTTCTGCTTAAGTTTCCTCTATAATTCTAATAACTGACAATATGAATCTTTTGTCAATGTGGTATAATAATTACTTAGAACTCTCTGGAGAAGCTCTTTCTGGTTCCTATGGAATACCTTGGCAACAACATAGTCTAGAAACCAAACTTTCATTGAAAGAAATGAACCCAAGCCTATTCAATAGAAAAATATAGGGTACCATAAGTAGTGATTAAACATTGTATACTATTGTTCTAGGAATAGCCTTCGATTTGCATTGACAAAGTCATGATACACAATAGATTTCACTCAGCACCAAGCTGGCTTAGCTTGAAGGAAAAAACAAAACAATGTTATCTTTCAAAGTTGTGGTTAACAAAAATATTCCAATACTAATAGAGCTTATACAATGTTTAAATGAGGCATTCATAAATTTTATTAGTCAAAATATTGAAAACAACGAAACACCATTCACTAGCCAACATAATGTTCATGATACTGTTATTGAAAATTATGAAAATATTTATTGTCAGTTTTGAATCTCTTTTCCACTGCAATCATTCCAAGAAAGTGCCTCTGTACTCGAGGCTGATGATATCATTATGGATCTCTGAATAATCTGATTACTGGATCAAGTTCTCCTGGAAATCTTCCCAGAATTACCTTGCAACTGTTCTGTAAGCAAGAACATCTAGAAAAGGCAATTAGCTTGCCAGTCTCCATAAGCATTTTAAAGCTGGTATTTAAGAGAGGCCCATGGCTACTTTGATTTTGTAAATTTCACTAGGTGATAATTTCCCAGCCATCAGAATTAATGAAAATTCAGGAAATGTCAAACTTTGGGGAATATAAAATCTCACATAAGAACACTTTAAAAGGATCCAGTAACCTTGCAAAGGGACAAACCAGGCCTTTCTTTATACACATTAGAGGAAGAAGAAAAAGAAGAAGGGTAAGATAAGGACAGTAGGCAAAGCTGGATCGAAAGATTTTGGCAGATGTATTTTGATCTTCCACTGCCCCTAGACATGGATCATTTAATGAACTAATCATTCTCACATGTTCTTTAAGAATGTAATATATGGTATATCTCTTGTAAGATGTGACTGGAAAGGTGTATGGAGGCACAGACAGAGGAAGGAAGAGTGAAACTTGCCAACTTCATCGTCTAAGATGATGTGGATGTGTATCCATGACTCTTCAAAGGCCTTATTCTAAAAGGTGCTGACTATTCTTTAGATAATTCAGTTCTCACTGCATTATACTTTAGAATCAGCATCTTTAAAGGTGATTGAAATAGTATATTAGAATATTCCCTATAAACAGGAGAAGGAAAAACAACCCTGGATTATATAGATGGAATTTTTCTTTTCCCATAAGAAATGCATGCCTCACTTAGCTAAAGACAGAAACATTCTCCTTTGTAGTCATTAGGTTTAAGGCTTTTTTGAACTCTTCTAGATAAAGTAGCTATAACTTCCAAGACCATCTCTGTGTACCTGGGGTAATTGTTTGTATAGCCCTCACTTTTCTCTGTGTTTTCAATGAGAAAATAACAAATCCTGTGTACAGATAAGTGAAGGGCTGATAAGCCATGGTGCTTTGTATAGATTACCTTTTGGAAGACAGTGAGATCATTTGTGTCATTGCCTACATGTCGGTATAAAGATTTGTACTCCATGACGAATGGGTTTCAACACGTTGGCTCAGGATCACAGCCTAAAATAAAAGACTGTGAATCAGAATCAGGGCCATGGGGTCTCCCTCTCTCTCTCTCTTTTTAACTAGGGCTGTCCTCTGGAAGCACTTTTTCTATCCCTAATGTGCTTGTGCTTTTACCCACCAAACTTAAAATGGGTATTTTCCATGTCCATTTCCTGCATATTTTTTTTGTTGTTCCAAAGTATTTTTTTCTGCCTCTCATGTTAGTATATACATATATTTTAAAAATACCTCATTGTGCTCTAGTACATACATTAAAATAGAAAATAAGAGAAGATTAAATGTATAAAAGGAAAAGTCAGCAATCAAGAGCCTAACACACACACACACACACACACACACACACGCATAGACACACATATACACACACATACACACACAGCAGATGGTTAAAAGGTCACAAAGGAAAAGAATATGAGTTTCTGGAAAGGGTTTAAATATAAACAGCCCTTGACCTTGGGTTCAAATATAGAGTGAATAGAATGGTTGGACATATTTATTAAGGCAGACAATTTGAAAAACTTAATCCTTGGCTAAACTAAAAAACATCCAAGGAAGGCAGTATTTGAATGTCTACCCTCAAGTCCAAGAGGAGGAATCTCTAGGGATTTTTTGGATAGAAGAAACTCTATTACAACATTTTCCTGGCCTGAAAGCCCACTTAGGAGGAAGTGAACAGAACCCAGCCCCAAGGCCAAATTTCAGGCTCAAGTGGATGGACTGCCAGGACATCCTACACACCGGACAAAAGCAGTGAAGCCAAGACAGCCCACATTCCCATGCTTTTAAAAAATGGGGAACCTCAAGGGGGTGCTTGATTTATGTGGAATAACTGGCCTGCCCAAATACATTTCAGAATTAAAACTTTTTCCAACACTCTCACCTGGGATTGAGGGCTCTGGAAAATGGTGGTGGAAGAAGGAAATAGATTAAATCGCTCTTTGGCCAATGCACTGAGACTCTTGGAAGAGAGCCTAAGGCTGGGAAAATAACAATAGCCAGTGGCTATTAAGCACTTATTGTGTGCCATGCCAGAATAGTTTTTTGTTTGTTTTCTTGTTTGTTTGTTTTAAATGTTTGTTTGTTTGTTTGTTTGTTTAGAGAAAAATAGAGGCAGAGAGAGAGAGAGAGAGTCCCAAGCTGCACTGACAGTGCAGAGCCTGGTGCTGGGCTTGATCCCATGAACCCTGAAATCATGACCTGAGCCGAAATCAAGAGTTGGCTGCTTAACTGACTGAGCCACCCAGGCACCACTATGCCATAATAGTTTTACATGTAGAATCCCCTCCTATCCTCACAAAATTCCTACAAATCGTATGCAATTATTACTTCAGTCTCTACAGATGAGGAAGCTGGAGCCTAGACTGGCTATTTAATCAATGAATGCACTATTTACATGAGATGAACACCTAGTAAATGGGAGAGACAGGAATTAAACCCAGGTTTGACTGGCTTAGGGTCTGCATTCTTGATAACCAATTGCATTCAAAAAATGAGCCTCTGTAAGGAAGATGCCATGAGTTAGGAAGCAAACCCAATATCCATATAATTTGTATGATTCTCTACTCAGATTAATGAATCTCACAAGTAAGAGAAGTCTTTCAAGCAGACTTCCAAAGAAGACTGTTTAGAATTCATCTATAGAACGATAAGAATTTAAGGGACCAACTGATACAAGGTACAATTTGCATATTTACTCAGGCTCTAAAATTTGGAACCTCAGTGAATTGGTGCTAGTCCTTTGCCAACTGCTGCCCATCTAATTTACTGATCTTAAAATTATGTAAAGTAAAATTTCAAATTAAGGGATTAAAAGATGTTTCCTATGCTATTGCTATACACATTCACAAAAATTCTCTTAATCTAATGACTAACTCAGTGGTTAGCATAAAATATGCATTCAAAAAGTATTTTTAAAATAACGAGGTAGGTAGTATTTCCCTCATTTTACAGATGTGACAACTGACACTCCAAGAAAACTTACCAATGACCGCAAGACCTCATGTAGGATTCAAATTTAGTTTTTCTAACTTCAAAACCCATATATTTGGTACAATATCAAAAGCCACAAAATTACAACATTATGTTGTTATAGAAATGAATAAAGTGAGTGGAAAGGAGATTACAATTGTGCAAGGTCTTAAAAGTGAGCAAAACCTTTCATGGAATGAAAATTAATTGTGTATAGGAATGTGGAAGAGAGTGGAGGGAAATATTCTTGGCCACTGCTTCCAAATTTGTTCATTTCATAGCACATATACTATTTTTACAGCACACTGTGGGAAATGAGGAAGTAATTCTCAGTTGGAGGCAACTTCCCTGAGTGCTCTGGCCAGTCCTGACTCTGACCAGCCACGCTGTGAGCTGAAAGGATCTATATCTTACCACACCTTTAATCCACTAGCTGCATGCAAATATTCCAGATTTATCAGTTGAGAAGCTTAGTTCTGGGAATATAAAAATTGCAAGCAAAAATGTAGATATGAGAAAATGCATGAAATATTTTTGAAGCCTTGAGAAGTTCAGCCTGGTTTAAGAGATAAGACAGAAGATGGTATTGGAGAAGTTGTTCAAGAGTCCGGTTATAAAGTTTCTTAAATGTCATGTACTGGGATTGCAAAGTTATAATAAATATGCAAAACAAACAGAACCCCAAAAGTCCCAAACCTAAAATAGTACAATAATGGAAAAAAGGATTCTCCTGTTTTTTTTCTTAAATATCATTTTACATATTTGAAACTGTATTTATAACTCAGAGATTCTTGCTGTGATTCAGTAAGTGTATTAGACAAAACGTCTCTCAGAGATCAACTATTAAAGCTGAGTGAAATGAAACAAACTAAAAAAAGAACTGTTTAAAATTATTTTCCAATAACTAAGGCAACCAGAAATCGAGGAACCAAATTCCTGAAAAGAAAGCTAATGCATTAAAATGAACCCTCCATTTGTCTCTACATTTTCACCTTGACTGCCAATTCCTAGCCCTGAACATAGAAAATGATCACAAAACAGCAGCCTAGAAACTCTTGGAAGACAAAACAATTGGACTTAGCATTATTAGAAGAGGTGTAATTTGAAGAAACCCATAACAAGGGACTTTAGGAAAGTGACTCTGACAGTCTACATATAATTTCTACCCCAAGGACTCACTGATGCTGTTACAGAGAAACTCTGAGATCCTGCTCAGAAGCTAACTAGTTTAGCTGAGATTGTGAAAATCTCCTGATGCTGGAGAGACAAAAAGCAGCGTTCAGCTCCCCCAAATAAGAACGATCCCATTTAAACACTTAAGACTTTTTTACATTGAGATTCCTGCAAGGGTTGCATACAAGGAGTAAGAACCAACTAAAAATAGACCAGTTTTGCCTAGATGGAAGTGATTTGCCTATACTCAAATTGGATTGGAAAAACAAACACACTAAATCTTCTCTGAAGGAAGATGTCTAAAGCCTTTATACTTTTTTTCTACGTATTTTCCAAAACTTACAAAATATGTCCAAAACAGCAATCAAGTAACCAGAACAAAGAAAAGACATATAGATTCTTAAATAATGGAGATTAATATATTTAGTAAAATGGATTACAATTTGAAAAACCTCACCAAACAGCAACAGTATTTAAAAGGGAAATCAAATATAAAGCTTAGATAATTGAAATTGAGTATTAAAAGATGGGTTAAATGGCAACTTAAGAATTGCAGAAGACAGTATCAGTGATTAGATTATAGATTAGTAGAAAATAATTCAGAATGAAGCATAAATATAAGGATGGAAAACACACAAATCTAAGAAGTATACCGATAAACAATTATAATTAAATTTTTGCAATATTGTTGAATTTACGTTCTATATGGATGAATTACATTTATATACTAGCTATAGACATTCAGAAAATAAAAGTTGAAAGAAAAATCAATAATACCTAGGAATAAATAATACCTAGGAATAAATATAATGAAAACTGTAATACCTCAACACAGTAATCTATAAATTGTTACAAAAGAAATCAAAGAAAACCTTAATAAATGGAAAAAAAAAACAACACTATGGCCAGAGATTGGAGTATTCCGTATTCTTAAAATGCCAATTCTCTCTAAATTTATCTATAGCTTCAATACAATTTCAGTTAAACTCTCAACTTTTTTTTTAAATGACCTTGAGAGATGCAGAACCCTTATAAACCACTTAGTGGGAATATACATTTTTATAACTATTTTGGTAAACTGACAGTATCTATAAAGCTTTGTGCATGCATACCTTATAACCCAGCAATTCCACTTCTAGCTATGTAATCAAGGGAAACACATATCATTGTACACTAAAAGCAGGTGTGAGAATATTCACAGCAGTATTAGTCACAATAGAAAACAGGAAACAAAACTCCATCAATAATATTTGTACATCTGTACGATGTGATGATATACAGAAATAATAAAGAAGAACTCTACTGCTGTATTTAACAACTAGGTGAACCTCCCTGTTGGATGATTCAAAGAAACCAGACATGAAAGAATACCTGTATTTGGTGATGGGGGTGAGGAAGTGCACTTGTGATGAGCAACGGCTGTTGTGTGGAAGTGTTGAATCACTATGTTGTACACCTGAAACAAATGTAACATTGTATGTTAACCACACCGGAATTTAAAATTAAATAAACAAAAGCAATAAAAAAAGAATACCTATATTTTATAACTTCATTTGTTTAAAGTTTAAAACTGGCAAAGTGAATCTAGTTGATAAAAGAGGATATTGGTTAATATCTGAGGGCATTTTAACTGGTCGACTGTTAGTAGAGAGGCTTTTGAATGTTCTATATCTTCTATATGTTCTATTTTTTCATCTGTTTTTTAGTTGCATAAAACTATGTTCCCTGTGCAAAAATGTATTAAACTCTGCATTTCAAGTGTGTATACTTTACGCACATTATATTTCAATAAAAAGTAAAAATATCTTTATGCAAATTATAAATGTCCTTTATATATTTTATTATACATCCATTAAAACCTTTTGGTGATTGTACTGCCATCACTCCAAACTAAGCTGTATAAGGGTGTCCTGTCTTGGGTTTCAGCCACCTACTCACATCTCTCTCTCTCCCCTTCCTTGATCCTCACAGGCCATAAAAACCTGAAAAAATAAGTTCACTTCTTGGGCTCCTGTTTTTACATATGTAAAATATAAAGATTGGGTTACATTACTTCAAACTTTCTTTCATTTTATTGGACCTCCCTTTATATCCCTTTCACTCTAGTCTTCCTCACATATAGTTTTCATTACTCCCCTGAACAATTTCTGACAGTATCTTCATCAATAAATTTAAAAATTTCTGCTTGGCTTGGAAGGCAAAATTTTGGCCTGTCCATTCCTCTCTCCTATCTCACTTGTGCAAAATCCTTAATGTCCCATGAGTCCTATATATTATATTCTGTTGTATCTTCTTTTTCTTCCTCTCTCTTTGATGTCTGCTAGTTGTTCAAGTCCCCATTCAAGCCTTCTTTCTCCAACCAACATCATCTTACTATTCTAGCCCTCCTTGATATGCCTATTTTCAAATACTTTGCACATAGTGTGGAGTAATCTTCTGTTGTCATCCATTTGCCTTACCTGTGACTGCTGTTTTACCAAGGAAGAATCAGCTCTTTAAGGAGAAGAAGGCCATCCCACTAATTTGTCATGTGCAGTCTCCTGATGTACAAGTATGTTTGCCAGTTTTATTAAGATATACTTGACATACAGCACTGTATAAATTTAGAGTGTACAGCATAATGATTTGACTTACATATAATGTGAAATGACTATCACAATAAATTTATTTTATACCTACCACTTCATACAAGTGCAAAAAAATTCCAAGAAACAAAACTATACACACACACACACACACATATATATGTATATATATATATGACTATATATATATTACATCCCTAGTCCTGATAACTGGAAATTTGTGCCTTAAAAAATATTTTTATTTATTTTTGAGAGAGAGAGACAGAGCACAAGTGGGGGATGGGCAGAGAGAGAGACAGAGACAGAGACAGAGAGACAGAGAGAGAATCTGAAGCAGGCTCCAGGCTGTGAGCTGTCAGCACAGAGCCAAGAGCAATGCTCAAAATCGTGAACCCTGAGTTCATGACCTGAGCTGAAGTCGGACACTTAACGGACTGATCCACCCAGGCACTCTGGAAGTTTGTGCCTTTTAATCACCTTCATCCAATTCTACTATCCCTATCTTCTTATCTGTTTGTGATCTATCTGCTCTAATACACTGTCAGATTCTGAAGGCCAGGCTTCTAATTGTGTTATTTATTTACTCACAATTTGAGCCTAATGTCCTGCACAAAGAAAACCTTCAGTATATACTTACTGATTTTTTTCCTGGTTCTTTCAAAGAAACAGGCCATTATAGTATTAGAAACTAATACCATGAATGTTTCCTGTACTCAAATGCTTTCATGGTATCACACTCTCTACATAAAATTGGAAGAACTTATTATGGACCACGACCCCTGTGGAACCTTGCCCTTGCCTAATTTTCTGGCATTCCCCACCTTCTCTGCACCTTCTCAGCCTTCATCCTTCCTCTTCCCTCTGCGCATAACAGAATGCCTAACTTTTTACATATTTTAAATCTTTCCTCAAATGTTACCTTCTTCGAGAAATCATTATTCATCCTAACATGCCCTATGCAATATTTTCTTTTGTTTTTCTCTGTAACTTAACCTAGTCCAACCCCAAATGTAAACTACTTGAAGGCAGGAACTTTGAGTTTCTTATTTTTTGTATTATCTCTATACCTTGCAAATATAATGTGGTCAATAAATATGAACTGAGTAAATATATACAGAAATGAACAAGTGGAGTAAACACTGACAACATTGATTGAAAAAGAGTCTAATCCAAAGTAATAGGTTCAGACTGAATTGAAAACATAGTTTCAGATCCTGAGGGACAAAGAAATATATCAACTATGTGAGAAGAAGATACAACCACAGAATTTGTGGTTACAATTAATAAAAATGGGGTGAATGTGAGTTGTGGGCAAATCGTTCTTACAAAATGATCGGAGAAGTGATAGTATTTTAAAACTTCTCAATTCAGCCTGAGTTGAATATTGAGCTATATAGTAAGTAATGAATAAAGTTGATTATCTATGTCTGATTTTATTATAAAAAGCAGTGCATCTGGGAGCCAGATGACTTTAGAATCACATTATAGACAATAACTCTTTAATTCTTCAATATAGGTGGAGACAGGAATCATTATCCCATTTAGCAGACTTTAAAAGTTGAGGTAGTAAAAACAAATGGTTTGTCTAACATTTCAACATTTATTTGAGAGTGTCATGTTGAATTTCAGTTCAGAGCCACATGTTTGTTCCTGCATTTACCATATAATTTATTACATAATTTACATTATGAACATAAATTTCAACATAGTGAGAGGTGCATCGCACTGCGCACTCTACAATAGATTTCCCTTCTGTAATCATCCAATTATGGGTAACCAGAAAGGCAATGAATACAGCACTGGATATTAAATGTGGACATATCCCCCATTAACTTATTCAAAAAGTGAGGTTAGGAGCTGGTTCAGGTTCAAGAGTGGCTGACTTATGGAAACACATGGATTCAAGCCCAAATTAGAATCCTACAGGAAGTATAATACACTATGAAACAGAGTAAGTTGGTTTGTGGTGGCAAAATCAGAGCATGTACCAATTTGGTGACTCCTGACAAATCACATAGAAGCATTTTTTTAATTCAAAATATAATATATGTATTGTATATACTTATATAAAATATAAATACTATTAGTGATATATAATCATTTTTCTTCTTGTGGGCCACTTGACATAGACTTATCCTTTATTTTTATTTATTTTTTTATTCATGGATATTCAAAATTCCACTCTCCTCCTCCCTGCCGCCCAAGAAAGTTCCAGCCTCAGAGTTGTTAAAGTAAAAACAATTGTTGTTAAAACGGAAAATAGAGGCAATTTGTATCATTGGCCCACCACAGTTTGGCTCAAGTCTTCCAGTCTCTGCTCTTGTGAGAATGAAGCCAGACCACACACTGAGG
Organism: Felis catus; assembly: GCF_018350175.1. NCBI lineage: Eukaryota > Metazoa > Chordata > Mammalia > Carnivora > Felidae > Felis > Felis catus. The sequence goes on from NC_058369.1 coordinate 108,738,773, forward strand.
CTGAATTACAACACTTCAAAAAGAAGAAAAACACTAATGGAAAAAGTCAAATGGGTTTCCAAATTGGAGGTGGTAGACAGTGCAGAAACCTCTTAGCACAGCTCTTACAAGGGCTGAACTCTGAATCTGAGGCCCCAACACGCAATCATGAACTTGCATTCCCATGCTTCTGTGGATGTAGGACAGGAAACGTCCATTCCACGGCACATTGTACTAGTTCATCTGCTTGAGGGGAAATGCATTTTTAGAGCCTTTTATCTCAGTCCCCACTTTTTGTAAATGGATCTTTTCATTTATGAAACTAAAAAATGAGAGCTGCATGGAATATTTTCTTCCAAAATAAAACTACTTCAGCAAGTGAATGAATAAATTAAGAAACAAATCATTAAAAAGAAGACCTTAAGTTGCTCTTGACAGAGAAACATAACTTCTGCTATCTTTGGCACAAAGCAGCATCCTAAGTTTTACAATCTAAGTAAGTGTTGATAAATTGTGGGAAGGGGAGGGGTGAAGATGTGTTTTAGGGACAAGTCAGAAAAGGTACTTGATTCTGGAATGTTCTTCATCTCTTATCTCGAGCATAGGCACTTAGGATACAGTTGTGAACAGAAGAAAATACTATCCCTTTCTTCAGAAATACAAATCTAAATTTAAAAACGGCCACACAGAGGCAGACACAAGATTAGAATTTCTGTGAGCACTGGAACAGAGACATACATGTTAATGTGGGGTCATACTAAAAATGTATGAATTGACTAGAAAAACAGGGGAGGCTTTCCTAAAGAAATATGACAGAGTTGACCTCTACTGTGTGCAAATCAGTCTCAGCATCATGAGGGAAGTTTGTATCCTGAACACAGCCAGGATGACAAGGCTTCACAACACTATCGTTTGGTTAGACCTGGGAAAGTTAGGGTCATTTGGCCAGACATATATGTTTCCATGGCTCTTTCAAAAATGTTATGCAAACTTCTGAAAATTTGGATGTCTTGTGGCATTTAAGGAGTCCTTTGGGGAATAGAACAAATAGGAGCTTCAGAGATGCTTTAAATCTAGTCAGAAGAAATAAAAGGGAAAAGTAGAAGAAAGAAGTCATAGCAAAGAAACGGACATTTTTAAGTGCCAGGTAGAAACTAGACGCTGGATGTAAGTTATCTCCTTTAATCTTCCCCCAGTACTATGGCCATTCAGTGTAGTTATCTCCATTTTATAGATGTGGAAATTGAGCTTCCAAGCGTTGGGTTATTTATGGACTATGACAAATCTAGATAATATTCTAGGATTTGAACACAGGACTCTGACTTCAGACCCATGCTCTTATTTTTTGTTTCATGTACAATATTTCCTCTCTAGAGAAATCTTTGTAGCTCTTAGGAGTGGATAATATGTGTTAATATAAACTCTGTTGCTAATCCAATTTAAATAAAGGAGAATGCTGCTGAGAATTCAATCCAATTGCATTATCCCAAGAGAGAAATTGCAGAGATTTGCCTTCACTCTGTGTGTGATTGATAAACATCATCTCTGTCAACCTAGTCATGCCCTGAATTTCTCTTGTAAAAATCGAGTGTGTCCTCCCCTACCTTCAGAGACAGGCTCATAACCGAGGCTGGGTTAAAAACACATTTCTATCTGCCACACATAGTATTTGTCAGTGTGGCAGACATTAGAGCTTGATTTCCCAAATACTTGAATATAATCCATTTCTCCTCTTCCCAATTTTATCAAAGAGGTTGGAAAGATAAAATTATCAATTTCCCAGAATCCCATGTGGCTAAGAGTGGCCATGTGGTGCTTTCTGGCCAATGAGGTACAAGTTTGCTGAATAGTACTTGGGGATAGATTTTGCTTCCCCCATAAGAATAAGCAGAAACAGTTGGCTTGTCCTTTTGCCAGTTTGTTCTCTTACCAGCCTAAATTCAGATGTAGTACCTGAGATGCAGCGCCCCTTCTGTAACCACAATGCAATTAGCATGAACACCTAAGCCAACATCAAAGATACTGGACCAGAAAAATGGAAAGAGCTTGGGTTTTGAGCCACTTTCCTGGCTATAGGCTGTTTCCCTTAGTTTTGATAATGGAGGAAAAATAATTTTCCACTTGTTTGAGCCAGTATTATGAAGTTATCTTCTGTTTTACTGACAAAGCACTCGTGACAGACAAAGTCAGATTCACGTAGGTAAACCAGCCAAGTCAATTAAAACCTTTTCTCAAGTTTTTTTCTTTTTTTATTTGAGCAAGAAGAGTGATATTCTTTTTTAATGTTTTATCTGAAAAAGTGATCACATTCCTTATAGTTGTTGCCCCCCACCAAAACAGGATTAACCCCAACAAAATTTAGTAAGGATGTTTAGATTGATGATGCCTCATACACACCAAGAGGAAATAAAAAATAAAGGATAAATCAGTTGTACTATACCTATACAAAAACTATAAAACATTACTGGAATAAATCAAAGAATACACCTAAATAAAATAAGAGATATACATTGAACAGGGGTTGGAGAACTCATATTTTAAATATGTAAATTCTTTTCGCATTAATTTATATATTCAAAAAAATTACAACCAAAATCTCAGGAGGCTTTTTTTGTAGAAAGTGTCAAACTGATTACAAACTTTATACAGAAATGACACAGAATAGGGGCGCCTGGGTGGCGCAGTCGGTTAAGCGTCCGACTTCAGCCAGGTCACGATCTTGCGGTCCGTGAGTTCGAGCCCCGCGTCAGGCTCTGGGCTGATGGCTCGGAGCCTGGAGCCTGTTTCCGATTCTGTGTCTCCCTCTCTCTCTGCCCCTCCCCCGTTCACGCTCTGTCTCTCTCTGTCCCAAAAATAAATAAACGTTGAAAAAAAAAATTAAAAAAAAAAAAAAAGAAATGACACAGAATAGTCAACACAACTTTTAAAAACAATGAAATAGTTGGAAGATTAACACTTGATTTCAAGACTTATGAAAGTTATACTGATCAAGACAGTATGGCACTGGCATCAAATAAACAAATCGATTAATTAAATACAATAAAGACTGCAAAAATAGAACCACACATATAAGAACAATTGATGTTGGCAAACGTGCAATGAGAATTCAATGTAAAAAGCAAACACAAATGGTGCTGGAACAATGGGCTATCATTATGCAAAATGTAGATGTTGTTCCATACCTTGCCTCATATATATGAATTAACACTAAATGGATCATAGACCTGAATGTGGACCCAAAACTATAGAACTATGAGAAGAATACATAGAAGAAAAGGGTTAACCAAAGATTTTGTAGATATGACACTAATAGAGTGGATGGCTGATAGTATTTCATTGTGATTTTAATTTTCATTTCCCTAATGACGTGATGTTCAGTATCATTTCTTGGGCTTGTTAATTTTATGTCTTCTTCAGTAAACTGGTCAAATCCTCAGCCCATTATTAGTGTTTTGTCTCATTGAGTTATTATGTTATTTATCTATTCTAACTTCAAGACATTTGTCAGGGGAGCCTGGGTGGCTCAGTTGGCAAAGCATCAGACTCTTGATTTTGGCTCGTCATGATCACATGGTTAGTGACTTTGAGCCCCACATCAGGCTCTGGGCTGACAGTACAGAGCCTGGTGGGGATTCTCCGTCTCCCTCTCTCTCTGCCTCTCCCCTGCGCAAGTTCTCTCTCTCTCTCTTAATAGCAAATTAATAATAACTTAAAACATTATCAGATCATTGTTTTGTAAGTATTTTTCCCAGCTTGTGGCTTGCTTCTTCCTTTTTTAAAAATAGTTTTCTTCTAAAAATAAAAGTTTTTAATTTGATGTTCATGGGGTGATCTTTTTTATGTATTAGCTTTATATACCCTAAGACATCTTTTTTTAACCCAAGGTCATGATTTTCTACTATGTTTTCTTTTAGCAGATGTATAGTTTTAGGTCTTAAATTTAGGTCTCTAATCGTTCTGAAGGTTGACTTGAGGGTTCAGGTTTGTCTATTTTTTTCTGCATGGATATTCAGTTGTTCCACCATCCATTGTTGAAAAGTCTGTCCTTCACCCATTGTCTTATTTTCACAGTCTGACAAACATTTATTGGTCATACAAGCATGTCTAGACTCCCTATTCTGTTTCACTGACCTATTTGGATATCCTTAACACCAATATTACAATGTCTTGATTATTATAGCTTTATTAAATTCTTGAATTCTGGTAATATGTTAACTTGAGCTTTACACCTAGTTCAAAATTGACTAGCGTACTCTATGTCCTTTGAATCGTCATATAAGTTTTAGAGCGGCTTGTACAATCTTTCTAAAGAAAAGGCTCTCCCTTTTCACAGTTCCCACAGTTCACAAGTTTCCAGAGACCTTGGCCTCCTCAAACTCTAATTTCTATCTTTTTAAATCCACAAATCCATGAGGCTACCAGGCTTCCTTTGGGCTCATCCTCCTACCCTGCGGCCTGGAAACTGCTTCCAGGAAGCACACTGGAGCATTTATAGGGCTGACCTTGTTTGTTTCCCTTCTCTCTGTGATCCCAGGACTCTGCCTTTGTTGTTCAATGTCTGGAAAGAGTTGTTGCAAATATTTTGTCCAGTTAGATGTTTACATTCAGAAGGCAATGGTTGTAGCAGTTAATCCTTCCTGGACAGAAGCAGAATTCCTGACAGTCATTTTAATTGTAGCCTTTCTAGCTGATGTGCAGTAATATCTTATGGTGGCTTTATAGGACTCCTGATTTTGAGCAAGTTGTCATGGGCTTCTTGGTCTTCCATATAGCTTCTCTTATGAAAAGCTTATCAAATATTTTATTCATTTAAATAAAGTTATTTATCTTATTTTATTCATTTAAATGAAGTTGTTTATCTTATTTTATTCATTTAAATGAAGTTGTTTTCTTGTAGGAATTATTAAAACCATTTTTAATGCTTATTTATTTTTGAGACAGAGAAATAAACAGGGCACAAGCCGGGGGAGGGGCAGAGAGAGGGAGACACAGAATCTGAAGCAGGTTCTAGGCTCTGAGCTGTCAGCACAGAGCCCAATGCGGGGTTCAAACCCACGACTGTGAGATATGACCTGAGCCCAAGCCAGATGTTTAACCAACTGAGCCACTTATGCACCCCTAAGTTGTAGGAATTATTATAAATTCTAGAAACCAGTCTTCTATCAGAAATGTGCATTGGAAATATTTTCTCCAGGTCTTTGTCTTTCTTAAACGTGTCTTTTGTAAGGCATAAATTTTTAATTTCAATGAAGTCCAGTTATTGATTTTTTTCCTTTTATGATTCATACTTTTTGACCTTTTTCTACTTGATGTACAGAGATTTTTTCCTATCTCATTTTTCTAAAACTTTTGTAGTTTTAAGTTCTACAATATGTCTAGGATCCATCTGAAATTAATTTTGCATGAATAATGTCAAGTAAGGGTTGAGGCATATATTTTTTCAAATGGATATCTAGTTGTACCAGCACCATTTGTTGGAAAGAAAATATTTTCCCACCTATCTTGGCATATTTGTTAACGATGATTAACCATATATGCGTGTGTGTTCATTTGGGGCACTCTATTTTTTTCTCCCTTGATTTATACATATATTTATATTTGAAGTCATATAAAATAAGTCCTCACATTTGCTCTTTTTCAAAATTATTTTGGCTTTTTAAAAAGATAAAAAATACACAGGAGCAAACCTGACGTTGTGTTCAATGACCAAGAAGAAAAAATTTAAGAAAAAAATTAAATAATTATAGTATTGAATTTTAATCCATAAAATATAATATTTATATATTTATACTAACATAAATAAAAAATTAAAAAAGTAAATATATGGGGGTGAAAGAGTACCTCTTCTATTCAGAAAATTTCTCAATAATAAATATAGAAGTAATGAGGAAATTCTATAAGTTTTGCTATAAATTGGTGTTCAATTGTATGGTCTATGAAGGTGAATTTGTGAATGTGCTGAATTAAATTGATGGTTATTAATGGTAAAATCAATAATAATTATTATTATATTACTGGTTATAGGTAACATTTTCCTGTTTCTTCATATGTCTACTCGTTTTTATTGGGTGTTGGACATTTGTTAATTTTATATTGTTGAGTAGCAGAGTTCTTTAAAAATTCTTTCAAAGGCTGTTGGACTTTGGTCTGCCATATAGTTAAGTTATTTATTTTGAGGCTTGCCTTTTAAGTTTTATTAGCAAGTCCATGGTAGTTTTACTCTAGAAAAAAAAGTTTTTTTTCCTATTATCTCTGGCCATCTCTCCTGATTGTCCTGAGTGTTCAACGTAATCTCTCTATTCTGGCTGGCTAAAACACAAAAGTATTCCAGAACTGTGCAAACTCTACATATTTTTAGTTATATATCTCTGGTGTTTCTTTTCTTGGACAAGTGGATATTTTTCTATGCATGTGGAACTTAGAATTCAGCAACAGATCCCAGGGTATTCTATATAGACTTTTGGAACTCTTTCCCTGTATACCTTCTTCTTTTCTTATACTCTGCTCCTCAGCCTCCAGCTGCCTTTACCTCCCTGAAATTTGATCTTTGCCTCTTTATTTTTTTAATGTTTTTAATGTTTATTTTTGAGAGAGACAGAAAGAGAAAGAGAGAGAGAGAGAGCAAGCAGGAGAGGGCCAGAGAGGGAGGAAGACACAGAATCCAAAGCAGGCTGCAGACTCTGAGCTGTCAGCACAGAGCCCCATGTGGTGTTCAAACTCACGAGCTGAACTGAAAGATCATGACCTGAGCCTATCCAGATGCTCAACCAACTGAGCCACCCAGGTGCCCCGTGATCTCTGCCTCTTTATATAGAATGCCATTCTATAGTTGGGATTTCCCTCCCTGCCCCATGGGTTAGAAAGCCTCTAAAGAGAAAGCCACAAACATAACCTAGCTCACCACTTTTGTTTACCTTCTCTGAATATCAGGATAATAGTCCTGGAATGATGATGGTTGTCCAATATCTGAAAAAAAAAGTTTCAAATATTTTGGCATTGTCCTGATTATTTATGGTAGGAAAATAAGTCTCATCTTGATTTCCCTGGGAAGCATAATTGTTTTCTTTAGTTTTTAGCGATAATTTCTATTTTGAAAGATTAATTGTATGGCTCACCAAAAAAAAAAAAAAAACAAAAAAAACAACCAGGTTGTTGTCTTATTTTGTGTATTCTTTTAGTATTACTAGATTCTCATTTAATTGCAAGGATTAATATGTGAAAAAAATGTTTGATTAAATGGTGCTGCTTAACCATCTTCGCTTTAATACCTTCTAAAGTAATTTTGTGAAAGTATATATATATATGTATTATGTATGTATATATACATATATGTATACACCCACATATATATTTGCACACTTTTAAGTTAACATTTAAATATGTTATCAGATGTTGAAATACTTTCTGTAAAACATGAAGATATCTAGTATATTACAAAAATTGACAGTAAGACAATCTTGCACTATTTTAAACGTTTAATACCTTAATAAATGTCACAGCAATTTAATGTCCTCTATAATCTGTTTTTAAAATGTACGTACTAGTTCCTTTTTTAAACTTAATTTCCACCAAGGACTACTTTGTCATAATGTTCTATATTTTTAGCCTTAAATTATTTTATTAGCTTCTGTATTATGCCTCTCTGCCACAATAATAGGCATTGAAATCACAGGTTGCTTTTCTTTATTTCCTGGGATATGATGTCCAATATTTCAAAAAGTGTTTTATTCTACATATTATTGTGATTATTGCTATTAATTTAAATATCAACCCTACCAGCATATATTACACATATTGTTAGGTAATTATTAAATTTTAAAGTGAAGGTTTTTATGAAATGCATTTCTTATGGCTAAGGACTTTTTCTTTTCTTTTCTTTTCTTTTAGCTAGTGCGTCCTTATATCCTAAGATGAATATATTTTATTGCTAGAATAAGATACGTTTCAACACCTATTAGCTACCCACTTTTCATTTTTATAGATCTAGGCCCTGAGGAACCATGTACTCATAAATAAGAAAAATGGGATGGAGGGAGTTTTATTTTCATCATGTCATACAATTCCTTGTAAACTCTGAGTTACATACCAAAAATAACATGGTGATTTATCATTAAAAGTTATTTTTGATGATCCATAGTTGATTACAGTCTACTCCATTTTACTTCTTGCAAAGAATCTGAAGCTATCTGATGTGTTAAAAAAAAAAGTATGTCAAACAGTAGTGTCATTCCTTTTCATTAGTGTCAAAATACCTGTATTTAGAATATTTTAAATTGTACCTTTTTCCAGCTCTCTAAATGTGGGAATACTACGGGTTATGAATGAAAGAAAGACTCAAACTTTCTTTATAAAGCAGAAAAATAGCTATTAATTCCTTGGCTATAGGCACTTTCTTAGGTAGCTGACTCTTCAAGAAAGAACATAGATGGAAGTTAAAGATCTAGAAGTTTGCCCCAGGTTTTTTTTTTCAACGTTTATTTATTTTTTGGGGACAGAGAGAGACAGAGCATGAACGGGGGAGGGGCAGAGAGAGGGAGACACAGAATCGGAAACAGGCTCCAGGCTCTGAGCCATCAGCCCAGAGCCCGACGCGGGGCTCGAACTCACGGACCGCGAGATCCTGACCTGGCTGAAGTCGGACGCTTAACCAACTGCGCCACCCAGGCGCCCCATGCCCCAGGTTTTTTAAGCTATTCATGTCCATGTATTTCTGGGAAAATCCTTGTGTACCCGCTGGGGTCACAGATCCAAGTTGGAAGATGACAGTCCTAGATGACTGGTTGTGGGCACCTGCCATGACTAGTTCTACATTGTGTGATACAGACTATAAGATGTACAATTCTGCTTTCTATAAGACTACACTTTATTGGAAACACAAAATCACACACTTAACCTGTATATAAATGTACTAATTTATTTTTACATATGAGGTAAATGAACCTCAGAAAGGTGAGGTAGTATGCCAAGTTTCACAGGTAGTAGTAAGGTGGTGGACATGGAACCCAAATGTGCAATCTTGTTATTCCAAAGGCCATGTTCCTTTTACAAGTACTGCCTTCCAAATGACCAGAAAAACAATAAAATTTAACAAATGTCATAGATGGAAGCTACTGGTTGAATATGTATTCTATTGAAATCTACTTAAAGAAAGAGGTGAAAAAATGGGCTGGAAAAATGAGGAGTATTTTATAGGTAAAAATGAAGGCCTAGGTAAGTTGGGGAAGGGTACAAAGCAGTGGGGGAAGGTGTCAGGTACACTGCAAAGGAAAGAGGAAACAAAAACAACTAGATAGGGAGTCTACTTGGAAAGCAGATAAAGTTACAAGTTGCTACGGAGTCAGGCATGGAAAAATCTTAAAATGATGATTCTATTCTTGAAAATTAGGAGTCATTGGTGAGTTTTGAACAGGGCACATGGTAAAAGTCATGTTTTAGGAAGAGTTACCCAGTAGCAGCCTGCAGCATAGTTTGAAAATGGCGTTGACAAGACTACCTAAGTAGGCTGCTGTAATAATCCAGATGTAAGTTTATAATGAAATAGACTAGAGTGTTAGCTGCGGGAATGTAAAGGAGAAGACAAATACCAGAGACAGTATGAAGAAGGAAATCACAGGCTAGGGGTTAGGATAGATAATTCATGTGAGGAATAGTGAAATATTAGGCAAGAACGATTGGCTTGGATTACAAAGAGCCTTTAATGCAAGCTCAGGGCCCTGGATATTATAGTCAAGTGGAAGGCATAACATGTTTTTGAGCATGAGAATAAAAATGTTTAGAGAATATTAATAGTGAAATGAATATTTTATCTCATTCTAAAGCAAAAACATTAGGATATAATCATAAAAACCTAAGGACCTAAAGTCTCAACTCCATAAATTATGAATTCAGTTCCTCAAAGGGTAATGTGAAGTTACTTCTTTGTCATATTAGATTACAGTCAGACTGGCTTGTTCCCACTTTATAATGTTTAAAAGAAAACTTAACGGAAATTAAGTGAGACTTTTGGATTGCTCTGGAAATGATTTCTATCAGGAGACAAAGAGTATGTACACAATATGGGCAGAGACACCTTCTCCAGACAGGAAGGTGTTTAAGGAAAAAGTTTAAGGAAAAGTTTAAGGAAACACAGGAAGATGTTTAAGGAAGGTGTTTAAGTAAAAGCCTTGTTTAAGGAAGAGCTGCTATTCCCAGCTATCACCACACACTACGCCTAGGAGGACTGGCTGCTGGTGATAGTCCATACTACCAGTAGCAGAGGCTGATAGGAGATGCTCAACGTCACTCCTCATCAGGGAAATACAGATCAAAACCACACTGAGATTCCACCTCATGCCAGTCAGAGTGACTAAAATGAACAAATCAGGAGACTATAGATGCTGGAGAGGATGTGGAGAAACGGGAACTCTCTTGCACTGTTGGTGGGAATGCAAACTGGTGCAGCCGCTCTGGAAAATTGTGTGGAGGTTCCTCAAAAAATTAAAAGTAGATCTACCCTATGACCCAGCAGTAGCACTGCTAGGATTTTACCCAAGGGATACAGGAGTGCTGATGCATAGGGGCACTTACACCCCAATGTTTATAGCAGCAGTTTCAACAATAGCCAAATTATGGAAAGACCCTAAATGTCCATCAACTGACAAATGGATAAAGAAGATGTGGTTTATATATACAATGGAATACTATTTGGCAATAAGAAAGAATGAAATCTGGCCATTTGTAGCGATGTGGATGGAACTGGAGAGTGTTATGCTAAGTGAAATAAGTCATGCAGAGAAAGACAGATACCGTATGTTTTCACTCCTATGTGGATTCTAAGAAACTTAACAGAAGACCAGGGTCCCCCCTGGAGAAGGGGGGAAAAAAGAGTTACAGAGAGGGAAGGAGGCAAACCATAAGACACTCTTAAATATTGAGAAAAACAGGGTTGATAGGGGTTGGGGGGAGAAGGGAAAGTGGGTGATGGGCACTGAGGAGGGCACCTGTTGGGATGAGCACTGGGTGTTGCATGGAAACCAATTTGACAATAAATCATTAAAAAAAACCTTCAATCATAAATAAGTAGTCCATTTTTTAGCTTTATATCAATAAAATCATACAATATGTAAAAAAAAAAGGAGTATTGGAAGATAATTTGAAGTGTATCTCTGAGGTCATGGAAAGTACAAGAGTTCAGCAGGATTTGGACAGAATTTATCTGTAAGTCTCATGAGGGAATCAGAATTTGAAGGAATGGTGGTCCTGGCAAGACTGTGTAAGACTGGCTGTCTTCTTTGATGTCCATTTAATTTAGAAAAGTCATGCTAAGTGTGTGAGCTGCTTTCCTTTTCCTTCTCTCCCCCTTTCTCTGCCCCCTTCTGTCCCTCATTCTCTCTCTCCCTCTCCCTCTCCTTCTCTCTCTCTCTCTCTCTCTCTCTCTCTCTCTGTCTCTCTCATTTATTTTCATTCTCAAGTTCCTTTTCCCCCAACTAAAAAGCACAGCCTTCATATTGGCTGAACTCCTCCAAAAACAGATATCTAACTGGTAAATGGAATAGTAGTCTCCTCACAAAAGTGGAGGCAGGGGCTATGTTATTCACCTCCTACACCCTAGCTAGAGGAAGGAACTGTTGAAAATTCCCCACTGACCCAACGAATCATTATTTCATTGGTTCTTTCCTCTTTCTGTTTATAAAGACTTGTGGGGGAGGCAGCGATGAAAGATGTTTGGGGGTAGCAGAGCTAATTTGGTAGTGGAGCTAATTTGATTATCCCCCTAAGGAGAGTGTAAAGAGATATGATCCCCTAAAATTGTAATGCTTTTCTTTTTTTAAGTTTTTTTGGTGACTTTTGATTTAGATTTAATTTCAAACGTCCTGAAAATTTTAAAGACTATCAAAAGAAAACTCCCATCTGTTTATATTCACTATTAAACTTTACATTTTATTTTATCATTCTATGTTATCTATCTATCTATCTATCTATCTATCTATCTATCTATCTATCTATCTCTACCCTGTCATCTGAAAGCTGGAGACAGTGAATCCCTTTACCCATAAATACTGCAGTAGGCTTTTTCTGAGACATCTGGTTCATTTTAGAGTATGCCAGGACAAGCAATTTGTCCCTAATTTTCCATGCTAGTGACAAAATCCAGAGCAACTAAAAAAGTTCCACTCAATATCCTATTATAAAAATATTCTTTGAAACATATTTTCCTAGAAAGCAAACTGATAAATACTAATAGGACACAGATTCATCATCATTATATAATAACAACTACTTACTAGGATTTCAAAATACACTCAGCAAAGTATTAGTCATTTTATATATAGTTCATTTTTTTCACCATAACTTTTACACAATGCTATTCTTCACAATAAATTTATAATGGAGGCTCTATTTGTTCAAAATGGCCACAAAATATTAGCTCACTAAGGATATCTAGACATTTTATTAGTTAATATTTAATTAATTATTAATGTATATCCCTTTATAGCAGAAAGGATGAATGTTATATCCTATTAAGACAAAATATCAAGTGCTAAGAATATGCACCAATTCTAGAAGACTATACAAAAGAGACCTTAAAGCTCTTATTGAAAATGTAAACTGTGAGCAGGGAATTTGGGTTGCTTTGATTTTATATTACCTTTACTTTATCCTATACTTCTTCAGGGGGTAGCACAGTAGTTCATTATTCATGAACCTTAGAGTTGACTACTTGTTCACTTCTCTCCTGATGGCCCACTGTTCCTTTTCACGCCTCTCTTCTGTCCTTTTTTCTTTTCCTAGTTGGGAAGACCTGTGGAGGACTTTGGGTATAGCTTCCATAGGAGAAGAAAGAACAACAGAGGGTCAAACAGCTACAAAATTATTAGATCTTTGAAATAGCCCAGGGTAAACCATTTTTAGAATAACTTTCATGCTAAGTTATTCCAGTTCTTTTCTCCTCTTTAAGTATCATTAACAGTAAAAAAAAAAAAGGTTAATTTAGTACCTTCTATGTACCATGCACTGCTCTGTTATTTTATACAAAATGTAATTTAATCTTTAAAATCATCCTCTAAGGAGCAATGTAATCAATAATCAAGAAAAGATTGCTATCCAAAACTCCATGACTAGAATATAAATAAGAATTTAGGGATTAGAATATGAGACTAGAATATAAAACATAATAAGATAATAGAATATAAATAATATAAAATAATAAATAAGAAAATAAGGATAACTCTCTATTTGGAGCCCATCTTATAAAATACTCATTTTTTCCCCTATTACTATTGTGTGTCACATTGAAGAAAAAAATCCTTAGAAGTTGTTTGAGATGCTTTTTGTTCTCCACTTTCTATCTTCTCTTTCTGCTGCCTAGAACAGGTAGTATGGTTCCAGCAATCATCTTGAATCATAAAGTGATCTTGAGAATGGCAATTTTGTGCTAAACATGGCAGGGAAAGAAAAAAAGGATGCTTGGTCCTTGAGGACATTGTGAAACTTCTGTATCAGCCTGGATCTTTCCTACCTTAAGAATTCTTTTATGTGAGAAAGAAATACAACTCTCCCTTATAGAAGCCACTTTAATATCATTTTTAGTTTTTCTCTTACACAGAAATTAAACCAGGCTCCAAATTTTAAGTACTTAAATATGCTATATATGTAGGTGCTTGTACCTTGTTTGATCATAAGCTCCACAGATACATTAATGGCTATTAAATAGGGTATATTAGGATCAGGTTTTTCTTTTGTTTGTTTTAGATTATGCTGACTACAATAGAGGGGATGAATTAAAAAAATATATTGGAGGCAGAAAACCATATTGGAGGCAGTTTTAGCCATCTAAGAAAAATATGATTTAAGTCAATCTAGGAAAGTTGTGGTTGGGATGGGGGAGAAATGAAGACATTGAATAAATACTTCAGATATAAAAATGTCAAGACTATAAGATTGATTGGAAGTAGGATGATGGGGAGAGAATGTGCAAGTACTAGAAACTCTTGTTTCTAAAACTGGTGGTACAACCATAAAAGTTAGTGAACACTGAGAGTAGAAATGTCAGTGGGAAAGTTCAACTTTACACATGTTGAGCTTGAGTTATTTATGTGAAAGCCAAATGGATATGTGCAGGATGCAGCTGGATAAAAAGATTGTTGCTGTTCCTTACCAGAGGAATTCTGGCTGATGTGTGTGTGTGTGTGTGTGTGTGTGTGTGTGTGTGCGAATGAAAATTATCAACCAGAGAAAGGACATAGTAGAGAAATTAGTGAAAAGATAATAAAATCCTGGGGAACTTCAAAATTTAAGGTTGGTGGAAGAAAACAGGTATCCAAAGGAGAAAGGTAAGAAAAAGGGAGTGAGGAATACAGATATCCAAGAGTCATTCCAAGAAATGTCATTTGAAGAAGGAGTGAATACTATAATATGCTCAGTGCAACAGATTACCACTGGGACAGACAATGAGGAAGATGTTACTGCAAATGGGAACAATGTCAGCTGAGCTGCTAGGTGAAGAAAAATCTATAGAAAGTTAAGAGTGAATGGTAAATGAGGATAGTTGACCATTCTTCAGAGAAGTTTAGATGGAAAGTAAAAGGAAACATTCAGTAATAGAACAAAATATAGATTAGAAAATGATTAAATGACAGCTGATAAAAAAAATAAGACTAAAGTGTCATTATCAAATGATTGACTAAGAATTTTGGAGTAACACCTGCATCAAAATGATGACACCCCATTCTAGGTCCTGAGAAATTTTATGTTGGCTTTAATTGTTCTAAACAGAGAGCAGTAATTTAATACAAATTTACAGTTCTTTGTAGAAATGGGTGAGGTTATTAGATAGGAAATAATAAATAAGTTTCTTTGGTTGTATTTTGCTATCGATCGAAGAATAATGAATTAAATCAAGAAGACAGGGAGGCAAATGATTGGCCTAGCAATACCTTACCAGAATTCTGCTGGCAGTTAGGATAATGATGCTCCAATCACATCTGTACTTTCTCAGTCAGCATACAGATCTGGGAATAGACTCTAAATTAGTTACCATGAAGCTAGCAAGTTCATGCAAATGTTGTAACTCACGTTTTTGAATTTCACCATTTCCCAAAGCGAGTTGACCCAATGATCTATATTTGGTGGTGATTTTTATTCCCAGATGTTGAAAACAGCTTCTTTGCTGGCAATAGGTCCTTGAGGATGCATTTTTCCCTTAGCTTTAAATAGCATACTTTAGGGAATTGGTATTACCCAAGATATAAAAAGATTAATAAGGATTTAAAATTGAATAACTCCAGTAATTCCGTTAATGGATGTGCATACAAACTGTTTCCTTGGTTAATATTATAATGGCTTATTTATCACCACATTCCTAAGAGATAACTCTCTTAAGTTTGTGACCACAAGCTTTCAGTCATCATGAGGCGCTGAGGCCACACGCCTTATTTCTTGGCACAACACAAGCAACCTTGCATAAGTCTATGTGTGAGACTTTGGAGAGCCTATCCCCTTCGATCCCCTGTGTAAAATCTCTTTTTAAAGACATCTGAACTTTATCTGTGTCTTTCTGGCTTTCATTGAGAATGTTTATTTAATTCAATGTGAGAGAATTGAACTCTGGACAAGGAGCATGATGAATTTTCTAATTCAAACTGGGTACCAAGAGGTGGCCTGTCATCATTTTCCTTTTGTTGAGCTGAAAAAAAGATAGCAAATGAGTCTCCTTGAGAGCAGTTCCCACTTCTGTTTCAAGTTTCCCCACCAAGTCATTAAACATTCTCTGGGTTTTGTCAACAGCCTGGTAAACATCCAAAGAAAGAATCAAAATAAGATCGTTTATTTAACATTCTTCTCCTCCAACTGCTGATTAGGATAAATAGTTTGGATAAAACTTCTATCTGATCCAACAATCACAAAAAGAAAACATTTAGCTATTGGTGAAGGTTAAATTGAGTTAGAAATACTTTAAACAGCAAAGAATTTTTTGCAAACTTTGATATTTTCTTTATCTTTAACTCATCTTGTTAAGACAATGTCAGGGCTGAGCATTAATGTTGAATAAGCTCCATAGAATCTAAGTGAAAACATAGGCATTGATTTCCAGAACAACGCATCGGTAGAAAAGTCTCACACTCAGGGCTCCATTTAAGTAACTAAAAGAAGTTGATTCTAGCTATTTCCAAGAACTGCCTTTTCAGACTTTGGGCGAAATGTGTGCTGATTTACTTATCTCTAGAGAATCTAACAACTTAGTCAAAAATGAAAAAAAATGTTTCTAATTACTGAAAAGACTTTTAGGCTTACAGATCACACATAATGTTATAGTGCTTTGTTTTATGTTTCTGTGCAAACTTTTTCAAGAAAATAAGTTGTAATCCTAAATAAAGATCTAGTGAAATACACTACTGAGATCTTAATAGAGTATATGTGATGCAATAACTAAATTAATTTGCAGATCAAATTTTTAACATTTCAAGATTCTACAATAGTTCACAAAATCTCCTCTGGCTTCTGTTCCTACTAGATTTGCTCTTATTATCTGTTTTATGCTCTGATTAAAATATAATTACAAGGTCTCCAGGATGACATACACTTCAATGCATTTGTGTTTTTTCTCAGCCTGCTACTTAGAATGCTCTTTTCATTCTTTAAGACTGATTAGCATCCTATTATTCCTTTTAGAATGACCTCATATGCCACCATGGAATATTACTTTAACTTGAAATAAAAATCAACAGATGAACCATGATTCTTCGGACTTGGGTATTGGGCAGACATTTCTTCAAAAAGGAATAAAATGAGCTTGGCACTTTGGGAAAAGCAACTGACAGTAATTGTGACAAAATCTGAGCTGTCAAAAGAAAATGAGAATTTTGGAAAAATTTTTATCTACCATGGGTTTTGTAGTTTCATGATACTTTAAACACTTTTCTGATGAAATTGGTGAGGACATTAATGATTGTGACTTTGATAATGTATAATGAAATATGTCAATGTTTGGAAGAGTTACATAAATCAGTGATCTGTTTTCCAAACGATGACTGTATGAAGTTACAAAATTACATATGAGTAAAACAGCCATTTAAAGTGTAAGAAAAACTAGCAGATTTTAACAAAACAGGATAAAGAAAGTTGATTAATATGATTTCAGATCTTACATTTCAACTAACTTTAACTACTTTTTCCCACGTTTTTGTATAGGATCAAAAAATATTTACAATTATCTGAAAATTCTCCTTTTCTTTCCAATTATGTATCTGTTGGAAAACAGATTTTCTTTATGCACTTCAACAACAACAACAACAACAAAATAATGCTACAGATTGCCAGAAGAAAAATGTAAGAATTCAAGTGTCTTCAATTAAGACATCAAAAAGATTTCCAAAACAGTGACACCCTTGTCACCAAATTTTAGAATATATGGTTAGTTTTCAGAATAACTGCCAGTAAGTATGTTTTGATGTAGCAAGTATAAATTCCTCCATGAAAAATGTGAGTGTCACTTTACAAATTTTAACTAAACTCATTTTCTGAATCCAAGTAAAGTATTTGCCTGATGAAAAAAAAATTATATTCTTGATAATCTCATTAAATTCAAGGATTTCTTTATGATTATAGCTCCAATATACATTATTTCAATCCCTTTCTTCGCATCTAAATTTGGCGAAAAGAGAGTGGAGCTGGGCTGTGCAACTAATGCAATTCTCAGGGGCCTAGGCCACTTCTTATTAACTTCTCAACCTTGACCTCAGGCCTAGGCCACTTCCTGTACCACATATGCAGTACTGTGTCATCTGATGTTCTGCATAGCTGGGACTTGAGCTTCCCTTAAAGGTGCATGGTGGTTGCTGGGAAACCATAATACGACAGGAAAAGAGAGATGAAAAGCATATGCATTAGAATTTTGAAATATTATCATCACCACATTGTTTTATGTATATACTTCCCATCTACTTGTTTCCTTACATCTGTTTTATAAACTTAATATACTAGAGACATGTTCTCATGTCATCAAAATATTCCTCTAAATTATAATATTTAAACTTTGAATATATTTTATCACATTTCATCCTGAGGACATATTATAATTGATTTAAAAAGTCTGTTGTGTCCAATTTATTGTTGTTATAAACAATAAGTGAACATCTTTTCACCTGTTCACACAAATATTTGTATTCATTCATGATTATTTCCTTAGGACAAATTACTTATAAGGGAATTCTTGACTTAAAGACTATATTTTTAAACTCTTGGGATTTTTTCCCCAAAATTATTCCCTAGGCTATTGTGCAAATTTACATTCTGCCAAGAACTGTAGGAGTGAATATTATTTCATGTGTGAAATGGTCATTTAGATATCTTTTGTAAATATCCTATATACATTTACTGCCCATTTTATTATTTGCATCTTAGGCTTTTTGTTATTGTTTTAATTATTTGTACTATAACTTGGTGATGTTAATAATGCCTACCTGTTCTTTCTTTTGGTTGCATTTAATTGTCCATCATTATATTTTTAAACTTTATGATTCTTTTATGACTGTCTTTTTAAAACAGCAGATGCCAGATTTTTATATTTTGTCAAATTTCAATAGAGAAATTTAACTTATTCACATATTTTTACAACTAGTATCTAGTTGTTGCTTTTTTTTTCTTCACAAGTATCCTCTTTGCTTTCTGCTTTTAATTTATCTTAATAAGCTATCCCCTTTCCTGTCTTTTGCTGTTTAGACCATGTTTTCTTTGCACTTTTCTTTAGTATTATGCATACTTTATTTTTCTCCGTGGTATTGAGGTTTAATTGACAAATAGAATTGAAAGCTATTAAAGTGTACCATCTAATGACCTGATCTATGTACACACACTGTGAAAGGATTTCTCCCATTGAGTTAACTAACGAATCCATCACCTCACTTATTTACCTTTTCTTTTTCTTAGTTACATTCTACTCTTAACGAATTTCAATTATACAATACAGTGGGTATCAACTGTAGTCGCTACGTTCTACATTAGATCGTTAGAACTTATTCATTTCATAACTGAAACTTGTGCCCTTTCAGTAGGCATCTCCCTATCTCCTCCAGCCCCCAGCTCTGGGCACCCACTTTTCTATTCTGTGTCTATAAGTTAGGCTTTTATCTTTTTATTTTTATTTTATTTTATTTTTTTGGTACGATTCCAAATACAAGTGATGTAATACAGTATTATCTTTCTTTGGCTTATTTCACTTCACATAAAAGCCCTCTGGGGTTCATCTTTGTTGTCTCAAATGACAGAATTTCCTTCTTTTTAAAGACTGAATAATATTCCATTGTATATATTCACCTCGTTTTCTTGATCCATTCATCCACTGTTGTATACTTAGATGAATTCCATAAATTGGCTATTGTGAACAATGCTGCAATGAACATGGTGCTACAGATATCTTTTTGGGCTCATGATTTTGTTTCCTTTGGGATTGCTATATCATGGGATTGCTGGATCATGTGGCAGCTTTATTTTTAATTTCTTGAGGAACCTCCATACCGTTTTCCACAGTGATTCTACCAATTTACATTCACACCAAAAGTGTACAGGGGTTTCTTTTTCGCCACATCCTCTCCAGTGTTTGTTATCTCTTGTCTTTTTGAAAATAGTTACCTTAATGAGCATGAGGTAACATATCATGGTAGTTTTGATTTGAATTTCCCTGACGATTAGTGACGTTGAACATTTTTTCATGTACCTGTTGGCCATCTGCATGTCATCATTGGAAAAATGTCTATTCAGGTCCTTTGCCCAATATTTTTCTCAAGTTTTTATGTAAATTACAGTTAGTTAACATACAGTGTAATATTAGTTCCAGGTGTAGAAGTTGGTGATTCATCACTTACATACAACACCAGGTGCTCATTAGAATGAGGGTCCTCCTTATCGTTTGCCCAATTTTTAATTGGGTTATTTGGATTTTTTGTGCTATTGGGTTGTACGTGTCATTTGTATATTTTGGGTATTAACTCCTTATCAGATATATGGTTTCCAAATATTTTCTCCCATTTCATAGGTTGCTTTTTCATTTTATTGATGGTTCCCTTTGCTGTTGCAGAAAACTTTTGATTTGCTGTGTTCCTAATTGTTTGTTTTTGCTTTTGTTGATTTTGCTTTTGGTGACAAATCAAAAAAAAACAAAAAAAAACAAAACAAAAAAAAAAACCTATGCCAAGACCAATGTCAAGGATTTTACTCCTTTTTTCCTCCAGAAGTTTTATGGTTTCAGGACTTAAAGTCTTTAATGTATTTTGAGTTGATTTTTGTGTATGGTGGAAGATAGGGGTCTGGTTTCATTCTTTTGATTGTGGCTGTCAAGCTTTCCCATTACCATTTAATGAAAAGATTATCCTTTTTTCATTGTATATTCTTGATTCTTTGTCAAAAATAATTGAACATACATATATGGACTTACTTCTGGACCCATTATTCTGTTCCATTGCTGTAGGTGTCTGTTTTTATGCTAATACCATACTGTTTTTATTACTATAATTTTGTAATACAGTTTGAAATCAGGAAGCTGTAATTCTTCCAGCTTGGTTCTTCTTTCTGGAGATTGTTTTGATTATTTGAGGTCTTTTGTGGTTTTATAAATTGGATACTTTAGATCTACTTCTTATGGAAGCAGTGGTTATTCTGTAGTTAGTAAAATACATTTTAATCACAGCAAAAATAATCTACTTTGCATCTGTTTCTTACAGTAATAACATTTGAATTCTTTCTCTGTTGCATGACCAATTCAGTTGTTGCATTCCATAAGGAAAAAACTCTTTGGGTGGGTTTTTGGTGATCATTTTTATATTAGGTTAGAATGACAATGTTGAAACAGAACCAAAATTAAAAGAACTCAGTGAAGCTCCATATACACATCATCCAGATTCAAGTAAGACTACTTGAATCTATCCTTTTTCACTTAAAAATATTTAAACCAATGTTTTTCTAAGTGTCAATAATGAAAACTAACCCATGTAATATCGTCTGTAAAAATCATAATTTTCACTTTCTTATCTCCCTCTTATTTTTCCAAGTTTTTGTTGATACGCACATATCAATGTTAAATGACTAATTTTTATATTTACATACAAAAAAGTAAGAATATTTGGACACATACATTATTGTTAATCTGCAAAAGCAATGATTTAGACTTATTCTATGTTTTCTGGGTTTTTTTTTCCCCACAATTTTCTTTCATTCTATTATTCTCCATTCTCTTTTGTATTATTCTCCAATCTATCACAGCATGTATTTGAGTCTTCTTTACCAGAAAAGTATGAGGGTAGCATCCTTCCTAAGCTTTTGCATGTCTGATAATGTCCACCAGCTTGTCTTTCACATAAATGAATTTGGCTTACCACAGAATTTTGCCAAACATTGAAAACATGACTTCATCACTTTCTGGCAGTTAAACTATTTTTGCATCTGGATGCTTACAGTATTTTTTAAAGTTTATCTTATAATTCAAAACGCATGAGGTTAAGTATAGATAACAACTTACTTGTTCTACTTTCCCTGAAACTTGACAATCTCTTATACTCTGAGTATATTTTTTTTTACAACTCAAAAAACTTTCTTTTTAATTGTCTCTTTAACACTTGCTTCTGATTTATCCATTCTGTTACCTTTTCTTAATTTCTATTTTATATATGGAAATATATAAAACAGACCAAATCCTTTAGTCTGTCATACATCTATCTTAATTTTCCTCATTTTACTCCTTTTCTTCTTTGTGTAAGAGTCTTTTTGGAGCTTGGTTTCTGTTTCATATATTCTATATTCTAAAGTCAGATGTTTTCTGCCATCATGTTTACAGTGTCAAATTCAGCAAACATGTTTTTCACTTCCACACATCTTTCTCTGACATTAGATTTTCTTTCATATATTTTTTGGGGGAGAGTGACTGTGTAGAAGCAGGGGATGGGCAGAGAGCAGGGGGACAGAGGATCCAAAGCAGTGTCTGCACTGACAGCAGAGAGCCCGATGTAGGACTTGAACCCACCAAACCTGAGATCATGACCTGAGACGAAGTCAGATGCTTAACTGACCCAGCCACTCAGGTGCTCCTGAAATCGGCTTGTCATAGTTTGAACAATTTAGAAGGATTTCTTCAGTTTCTTTTAGGAGGGCCTTGCCATTCTCCAGTTTTTAGCACAGGCAAAGGTGTTTCTCTGTTTTCATGCTTCTTTTCAATCCTCCTTCTATGAGCTAGCTGTAGTATTCTAATAATCTCATCCATAGGGAAGGTAAACTTTTCGTGACATTTGTATGACTGTTTTTGACATTTTCTTCCAAAGTTCTTGCTATTCCTTCAGGATATCTTTATCCATCCCCCCACAATGCATTAGTCTTCCATCACCTGTCACCAGGAATATTTTAGTGGTCTCCATTACCTCTTCCTCTAAACCATAATGTACAGAAATTTCAGACTGGACATGGAGATGGTCTTACTTCACTGAGACTGGTGGTAGTTGCATAATCCTATCCCCATTTTCCCTCCTCCACCAAGTTTAGATGGAAGAAAAGGAATTAAAATAATTCAGTATTAAATGCAAAATTATTTTGAAATCTCTCTAAATATTGATTTCATCACATAACTATCCTGGCTCAAAAACTGTCAGTGGACCCCAAATGCCTATGGGATAAAATGGAAACATTGCAAATTCTCATCCAAGGTTGGTCATAGTATGCTTTTTAAATAGTTTTTCCAGTCTCAGCTCATATATCTCCTCAACTCAGTTTTTGCTCCAATGAGATTATTTCCTCATTTTTTCCAAATAAGCCATACTCAATTCTACCTGCACACTTTCCCTCACACTATATCATTGGTCTGGAATGCCTTGCATGTTGTAGGTAAATTCTCCCCACTATTTTATTCCTAGCTCAAGAATTACTTATTTTATTGAGCTATCTAAAACCCTTCACAGCTTATATAGCATTTCCTTTCCTGTGTGACTCATGTTAGTAATTAGATGATGTTGAATATTTTATCGTACGTTGAGTGAAGAGTTGTCTCATCTCTTCCACTTTGATAATACCTAGATAAGTGGCACTTGGCATTAATACTTTTGATCTTCATTTTGCTGCCAACATTATTTATAGTGAAGTAGCCAACAAATGGTTGCTGTTTAAATATATGAGCAAAGGGAGAAAACAAAACAAAAAGACCTAGTAATTTGCTTTCACTGTAAGGTACATTACACATTCTTGGAGAAAAGTCTAAAGTCTCATTGGAAAGTTAAAGTGAACTAAAGTGATTTTAATCAATAGTTTTTAATAAAGTTAAAATTATTGTAAAATAAAATTAGAGCACATTCTATGGTATCATTTTTAGGGAGAGATAATTGCCTCCTCATGATGGGCTTTGAAGTAAAATAATTCTGAATTCAACTCTCTATTCTGCCACTGTCTAATGGACTCCTCTTTAATAGGTTTCTAATTCCGCTTTACCCTTTCTTCATTCACAAAATGGAAATAATAATGTCCAATTATATCATTAATATGAGGATATTAAATGGAGACTAAATATTTAAAATATCTCTAGAGGTACAGTGTCTATTACACAGGAAATAAAAAATCCTATTTATCGAATGTGTTTGTATCTCCTCAAAATACATTAATTCATTAACCATAACTTGATGAGTTGAGTAGTATTATTACCTCAATTACAGATAAGGAAATAGATAATTAATTTTCCAAGATCATTTAGCTAAAAACAAAACAAAACAAAACAAACAACAACCGAACAAAACAAAAAAAGAGAATGTGGCGGCACCAGACAATTTATGTTGTGTATGTCCAGAGCCCACACTCTTGACTACTAGGCTACGCTGCCACCCTGATGCACAGAGAGTGTTCATCTCTATCCTTATTCATTGATTCACAATGCCAGTCAGATCTCATGTAAGATACATGCCCTCTTTGCAGAGCTAGTATAAGCTTGTTGGGATATTAATGGGAAATGATAATCCTCTATTTCTCATGAGATATGAATATAGGAGAGGAGAGATTTTAAAAATATCATATTACTACAGAAAGTCATCAAATATCTTTTCTGGAGATTTTCAATAATATTATTTGGAACGGTTAAGGAATTTCTGGAGGAAACTTACAACATTTCACAGTCTCCTTTGAGCCCTCTATTCATATAATTCGATTTCCTAGATCTATTGATGTATGATAAAGATGTTTCTCTTCATGTAGAAACAAATTAACTAGCATCCTGAGTTGGTAAGAGTTGGCATTTCTAAACTAGGTTTCTGTTTGTACTTATATTTTTTCAAAAATTAAAAAATTTTTATTACATGTAAATTTAAATAAGACCATACTTTTTTATAGTTAATGAGGGAAATATAGTCCACAAAGTTTAACACATCTAATTTTCAAAGCCTTTTTTGTGGCTTCAACACATTCTGCACATTTTAGTTAAAGTAATTAAATGACATTCTTACAACATTAATAGCATAGATGTATTGAGAGACATAGAAGCAGGAGCAGGGAAGGAAACAAGAGGGAAGTGAGAGGATAGCAATGGAAGAGTCGCTGAGTAGGTTTGAGACACTGCAGAATATGGATATATCTCAGCCTCAGGATCCGTATCGGAACATGATGACAATTCTAAAGGCAGCTCCCAGACTCAGCCTTTTGGATGTGGGTGGTGTGAACATGTGGGAGTGTGTGAATGTTTTTTCCTGGCTGGACAGACACTTTCGCCCTGTTGCCAAAGCCATGTTGTGTGTATGAAAGATGAACTCCCTGTTCCTGGTGCTGTTACAGGCACCAGGAAGCAGTAGGAACACGCTGGAATCCAACTTTCTTTTGGAAAACCAGACCAATTGTTGAAAAGAAGCCTCAAAATATTGAGTTGATACTTGTGCGGAAAATCATTCTTATGAGATTTGCATACCAGTTATTTAAATATAAAGAAACTGAGGTAAGGAGATAGGACATTGTAAAAATACAACTGCAGTGGCCTTAAATCGTCATTTGGATCAAGCCTTGTGATTTTGTCATAGAGCCAATGATAAGAAAATCATGCAGGATGGTGGCCAATCAACTTCTTCAATGCAAAGAGAAATATCAGAATTTTCACTTGTGAGGTCATTCCTACATTTTATCACCTTTCAGTAATGACATTTTTCTTTACAAATACTGAGCATAGACACATATGGGTATGGGACATAAAAAAGAGGAAAGAAGTGAAAAAATATGTATTGCTTAAGTAGGTTGGAATCAGGCAGATATCCCTTAGTCTTTACAAAAATCCTCTCAATAGCCCTTGCATATGGTATTATGACCATTTTCCACAAAGGAAACTGAAGCCTAACTACTTACTTATAACTGATGGAGAGGGACTTGGTTGTTTGACCACAAATGTCACATGTAAGCTTACCATGGAATCAGATAGTCCTCAGATTGTACTGGCTTTGCCACAACTATAGAAAAGATGCTTTTTTCCTGTATATTTGGTGTAGTTTCTTCTCAAGATGTATGATTTAATAGACATACCTTACTCTCACGATGCATTATAATGAGTGCTTGAAAGTTTGGACTCTGGAGTAAGTCTGGATTTAAAGACAAGCTGTCAACTACTATTGTGTAATCTTGGAAGTTTCTTTAACAATCTTGTGCTCAGAACCGTAAAAGGACATTCAGAACTAAGAAGACCTGAATAAAGTGTGGACTTCAGTTAAACATAATGTATTGAGATTGGTTCCTTAATTATATTAATGTAAGATGTTAATTATAATGTTAATACCTCTGGGTGTGGGATATATAGGAACTCTCTGTACTATCTTTCCAATTTTTATGTAAAGTTAAAACTCTTCTAAAAATTAAGTTTTGTTAAAAAAATACTGTGCTTGTGGGGTGCCTGGGTGGCTCAGTTGGTTAAGCATCCGACTTTGGATCAGGTCATGATCTCACAGTTTGTGGGTTCAAGCCCCGCATCGGGCTCTGTGCTGACAGCTCAGAGCCCGGAGCCTACTTCTGATTCTGTGTCTCCCTCTCTCTCTGCCCCTCCCCTGCTCGTGCTCTGTCCCTCTCTGTCTCAAAAATAAATAAAACAGGGGCGCCTGGGTGGCTCGGTCGGTTGAGCGTCCGACTTCGGCTCGGGTCATGATCTCACGGTCCGTGAGTTCGAGCCCCGTGTCGGGCTCTGTGCTGACAGCTCAGAGCCTGGAGCCTGCTTCGGATTCTGTGTCTCCCTCTCTCTCTGACCCTCCCCGGTTCATGCTCTGTCTCTCTCTGTCTCAAAAAATAAAACATTAAAAAAAAATTAAAAAAAAAAAAAGAAAAAAGAAAAAAAAATAAATAAATAAAACATTAAAAAAAAAAATACTGTGCTTGTGTCACCTGCCTAGTTCAGTTGGTAGAGCAAGTGGCTGTGGATCTTAGGGTTGTAAGTTTGAGCCCCATGTTGGGTGCAGAGATTACTTAAAAAATACTGTGCTTCACCGGGCTTCCTGTGAGCACACAGCCCACTTCAGATCCTCTGTCCCTCTCTCTCTGCCCTCCCCCACTCACACTTGCTCTCTCTCAAAATAAATAAACATTAAAAAAAATACTGTGCTTTACCGTCCTCATGATTTTCTTAGGAAAATTTGATGAATTAATACATATACAGTACTTAGCTCCTGGTAAATATCAACATGAAAATAAATGTCAGCTATTGTGGGCATTCTTAGGAAAGGGAGAGGTTTGGGCAGAGAAGGAAACTTTTACTATTGAAATCTACTCAAAGTATGCAAAGAACCAGTAATCACATTCAAGGCGGGGTTCCTGCCTTCCTGTGCACCAAGAGTTTGTTTCACAAAGATCTTATCAGGGATATGATATCTAAAATCGGCAAGTATCCCTAGATTTTCTGAGATGAGTTTACTTGCCTGCTTTTCTCCAACTTGTCCCCTGTTACAAGTTCAGGGTGAGACTAAAGAGAAAACACAAGAAGAGGAATTCAATGAAGCACTGAAGAGAAGCAGTTAATTCCACATTCAAGTTAAGGTTATTTACCTGAAGGTTTAGTGTGGCTCTGAATGTCTGAACTATGAGACTCACTGTTGGAAACTCAAGATCCTGCTGTCCCAGTTTGCCAGTCACTAGTGGCCAATCACCAAATTCCCTCATTCCTCAATACTTGGCTGTATTGCCTTCTGTTGCAATTTTTTTTTGTACATAGGATGAAAAATTCACTGTAGAGCCAAAGAAAGAAAGCATATGTGAAAAGATAGCACTTCCATTAGTAAATGAAAGTAGGTGTCAGATGAAAGGAATTCATGACCAGAGTGAGTATCTGTGAATCATCTTGAGAAAACTCACCACTTGGTTGACTTCCGGCACATTAAAAACTTGAGGCACAACATCCCCCTGTTCCCTTTTTAACATAGTGCTCGTTTTATTTTCTAGTGCAAAATTAAATCTCAAAAACAGGGAACACTTAACTTGAAAAGATTTTCCTATCACTGAAATTGTATCAGTGTTTCCCAATCTTGGATGTGTATGCAAACCTCCCAGGAGGCCTTGTTAAAAGACCTTATAATTCAGTGATTCTCAGATGAATCTTAGAATCTGAGATCTGCATTTCTAATAAGCTTTTAGACCTTTGAACTGGATTTTGGTGAGTAAAGTTATGAATGGTTAAACTTAGGTGTCTGCACATGAAGTTTGAACTCAATTAGGGACCATCAGTGTGTCTATCACCAGGAAAATAAACTAGTGAAACTCAAAAGAACGTACGTGCCATCGCTTCTTTTTGATAGAAATTATTGCTGAGCTCAATAATTCTGAACCATGGCAGTATCAGAGGAACATTCACAAATTGCCCCTGTATAATCTGCAGAAATTTTTATTTGGTTGGTCTGGTGCAGGCCTGAGAATTAGTATTTTTTGAAAGCTTGTCAGATGGCTCCATCATGCAATCGAGATTGAGAACCACTATGGAAGTGACATCACCTTAATTAATGTCTTTCCACTCAAACTTATTTGTTGGTTAGCTTTCTCACATCACCCAAGTGGTGCTAAATTCTGAAGCAAAACAAAGTAAGTAGCCACTAGCCTCTAGGATTCTGAAATAAAATGTTTAAAAATGCTGTGTATCTCTTATCCCTTTGTTACAGATTCACTATGCATATATGAAAGCTATGTAGATCATCAGAATTTTTGTTGAATATGCACGGAGTACTTGAACTATGTGGCTGATGGAAAATGGACTTTGGGCAGACATTTGTGTAGGCTTGACATACCTCTCTGGTGTGTTTAAAACTCATCCTATCAATAACCAAGCAGTCTCGAAACAACACTGAGAATAACATGGGTGACAGAATCTCTCTGGCCTAATTAAAGGATATGGGTATCAAGCTAGTACTGACGTATAACACATTAATGATACAGTGTTTAAATGGTACTATCACAGCTCTCAGCCTCCCACCTGCCTATCAGAAAGGAAGATAAAATTTTAAGTGTTACAAGTAGTAGGGCCAGACCTTGCTTTTCCTTGGGTCTGTGCAAGGGAAGAGAAGTGGTGTCCCGTACTCAGCATAGGACTCTGAATACAATCAGGACAGACTGCTGACACATTTCTCCTTCACTCCACCCTTGGAACCAAGCCAGAAGCTAGGCTTCAAAGTATATCTAAGTGAAAGTTCATTTCAGTTTTATCAACAAACATGAGTGCGGCCAAGTAATTCTGAATTACCCTTATATAAACAATGTTTATCTGTTATTTCCCTTTGAAAATAACTATTGTGTTTTTTGAATAAGCCAATAAAATATTGTTTTTCTTTGTGATTCCTGACATGGTTTTTATACACAGTCCACCATTAAAACCTACTTTTGAAGGTTCCCAAGATTTGAAAAACATTTAGTGCTTTGCCCATGAATGAGAGTGCGAACACAAAAAGGCATACTCAGTATCAATGAATATTAAGGAGTATCATGATATTACCATGAAGCATTTCCCCCCTCTTCCTACTACTAAATTATTCCTACTTTAGAGGATAATGAGGGTTAAGTGAGAAAATATGCACTGTATTCAATAAGTTGTAAAGCTTTCTTCTGTTAATGGTTAGCTGCCTGGAGCACAACAAACTCAAATTAGGTCTGTGCTGTCCTACATGGAGTTTATGCATGACCCAGCGGTGGAGATTATAGTAGAGTGAAAAAAGTATGTGTCCGTGCATTTAGGGTTAACCCAGGGCACTTCTGCAGTCGGCACCAAATTCACAGGCAGGGATACCCTTTCAGCTTCCTGTACTCTCAAACCCACTGTGATTCATTTTGCTTTTAATCATTGTAAACAGGCCCAAACGGTGGTGGCATTTACAGCTCCTTTTTGGCCTTTGCTTTTTACAGTTGGTGCTTCCTAAACTTGTTCTTAGGGAGCCTGAACACTTCTGCAGAAGTACTGGGCCTGGATGGAGGAGGAACCAGCATGGTCTCAGACAGGTGCTTCCTCTTCCCATCTTTACTTCTACTTGCTTATAATGCCTTCTGTCCAATAAGACTTCTAGGAGGAATAGCTTATTTCAGCTGAAATAAATGTGATCACCTCACGCTACGGGGGAATTTCAGGAGACGGAGCACTGCCTACAACTTGAACCTATCTCGTTCCCCAATCAACAAAGTAATAAATGAAGACATGACCTCCTATTTTCCTATCAACTCCATTAATATTTCTTTGAAATGGTGTGTTGTTACGTAGCAACTTGTGTGTTAAATTTCATTTCCACACTGACTTAATGTGCTTTCAGATCTTTATTCCACCAAAAAAGTGTTTTTTCCCCCCTCTTATCTCATTGAAATGCTTAACCAATACAACTGCCCTTGCTAATTTGGTTAAAATATATTATATGAAATCTCATTGAATTGGAACATGCTACTCAAGCCATCATTCTGGACATTCAACAGTTAAAAGTGTGCAGAAATCAAATCAAGAACAGAAATGGCCACATGGCTATGTTTTCAGGGGCTGTGCAAAGGGTCTCTAATATGTGCTCTGAAGTTGCCTTTAAACTGCTGTTAAGGTTTTAAAGATATTTGCTGATCTTTGCATAGCAGCTTTTGTATATTCTCTGGCAAGATAATTCCAAGTATAAAGAGAGAGGCACCACATAAACAAATCAAATTACAGTAACACTTCATTAAATGCAAGGATGTGAAAGGTCATCCAATAAATATGAAATCAACAGACTGATTTATTAAGCATGTGCCTTATTAAAGATATGAATCTCAAATACCACTACTTACATATAAAATTCAAAAACTGCTAATGCCATGAAAGATTTTTCAAAATAATTCAATTATTCAGTAAATTTGATTCAGACTAGTATACATATTTGGACTGATTTTATATTTGGATTGATAATCACAGGTAAAAAAGAATATGTTTTTAGTCAAGTTAATCTAAGTAGTTTTGGGGAAAAATATGATTTATTTCTCTTCCATTAAAAGCAATCATGAGAGAATAATTTTTATTTCTCTGCATTTTTTTTCTTCTTCTTAAATAAGCTCATCACTCTAGAAAGCACTAAGTGAGGAACAGATGAATTATAACAAATATTCCATAGAATAAACTATGTATTTCATAAGGGTATCATAAATAGATTTCTTCTGTGTTCCTAAGGTCACCAAACAAATGACAGAAATTTTGAAGCCCCTATTCCCCTTGGCTAAAGTTTGTTTTAAAACATAAATTGATTATACTCACCTTGAAATTGATATGTGCAGGCTCATCAATGTATATGTAAGAGGATATCTATTATAGCATTTTTTTAAGGGTGGGGATTTGGAGGCAATGTGGGACTCCATCCTGGCAGAATGGAAGGGTAAAACATGGATGGTGCATAAGCTAGAGAACAGTGGGGCAGTTTGAGGTATGGGTTAGATTACACAACATAAATTGACTTTAAAGACAGAGAGGTCAATGAAAAGTATAGAAAAGAATGTGATCTATAACACAGTACTATGTATGTAAACTAAGCATATGTGCGCCTTAAAAAAATAATACATATTTTGCATGTGTAAGTCTATATAAACCAATAAAAATACATTGACTGAAAAGTAAGATTATTTCAATCCTGTGCAATCACAGGCCACTAAATACATACATACATACATACATACATACATACATACATACATACATACATAAAAGCATGATGTTAGCTCTCTACCATATGTTGTTTAAGAAATACAAAGAGGGCGCCTATGTGGCTCAGTGGGTTAAGACTATGATTTTTATCTTGGCTCAGGTCATGATCTCATAGTCCCTGAGTTGGAGCCCCACCTCACTACATCGGCTCTGCACTGACAGTATGGAGACTGCTTGGGATTCTTTCTCTCTCCCCCTTTCTCTGACCCTCCCTGCTGTCCCTCCCACCATCTCTCTCTCTCAAAATAAATAAATAAACTTAAAAAAAAAGGAATACAAAGAAAAGAAACAGAAAACTTGCACTGGGTAAGGCTCTGTGCCTTTTGAAGGAGCACACTTTTTTTGGAGTGTACAAAGTTAATCCTTTAACAGCAAAACCTGTAGGAATATGAATGAGAACAAATCCTTTGCCCCAGATTTAATTCTTCATAGGAAGATTAGTACCATTAATACCAAATGGTAGAGGGAAAGTGTTTAAAATGCAGATTCCTGGGGATGCCTGAGTGGCTCAGTCAGTTAAGTGGCCCACTTTGACTCAGGTCATGATCTCGCAATTCCTGAGTTCCAGCCCTGCAGGTCAGGCTCTGTGCTCACAGCTCAGAACCTGGAGCTTGCTTTGCATTCTGTGACTCCTTTTCTCTCTTCCCCTCCCTCACTATGCATGCACGCATGCAGGCTCTCTCTCTTTCTCTCTCTCAAAAGTAAACATTAAAAATAATAATAAAATAAAATGCAGATTCCTGGACTCTACTCCAAATCTAGTGAATTCGAATCTCTGAGTCTAGAACTTTTGATTTTTAACAAGTCTTCACCCCCATATCGGCTTAGTGATTCCTATCCTTATGAAAGTTTAAGAACTACTTGTATAAGGAAACAACATTAAAGTATAATTCATTCTATGCATGTTCCTATTCATTAAAAAACATTTAAGATGTTCTGTTGGTAAGCTATTTTATATTTTTCCTACAGATGAAGTTCACACTTCATCTTTTTTCTCATTTATTGTTCTAAGA
This sequence comes from Felis catus, assembly GCF_018350175.1. NCBI lineage: Eukaryota > Metazoa > Chordata > Mammalia > Carnivora > Felidae > Felis > Felis catus. Next base: position 108,770,900 of record NC_058369.1, read on the forward strand.
CATTGGATTCACAATTAAATTTGAAATAGAGGAAACAAACCTATTAGCATATTTTAAATGTATGGGTTTTTGTTGTTTGAAAAACAAGTCCAACCATCAGGAATAAATTTAAAACGTTATTACAATTATGTCCCTCAATCATAGCAAAAATAATTATTGCATTAGCAAATATTCCTTTACTTATACAATGAAAAAAAATCCTCTGTCAATGCTTCTGAAAAAAAAAAAAAAAGGAACGAACAGTCCACTCACTGACAAAGCAGAAAGAAGCCAGTGGGGATAAAATGTTAAGGTCTGGCACTGAAGTTATATTTATCACATATGTATATCTCTTTTACTAAGACAGAGTACTAGGATTTGGACAAGAATAACTCTGTTCTGAAATGTAAGTTCTGAAGCCAAGACTCATTGTCTTGAGCAAATGAGAGGAGTCCTTTCCCTCCTGTTATTCCTACATCTTTAAAACCTGAAAATTTATATTTATGCTGAGGGAAAAAAGGATAGGAAAAAATAATACTTTTTCTAACCACATTCAGTTGAAGTGGGCAGCATATCCAGGCATATAGTGATCAAGTTATTATGGTCCACAGGGCTGTTATCTTCCTCATTGATTCAACTTTGCAAATTGTGGAATTCTGGCCAGTACTTGAGACTTGTAGCATTTTTCCTTATTCTCTCTCTCCAAAAGCTTAAAGAAAACTACTCGTGCTAGTGACACACATACATTGACTACACTTACATATCCACGTGCAAATATGTGTGTGCTTGCACACTCATGTGCATACACACACACACACACACACACACACACACACAGAAACAGGCTATCTATCCTTCTGAGAATAATCTGGTCCTTTGGTACATTACAGAGAATACTAAGGGCCAAACCTTTTAGGGCTGGAAAATAACTAATGTTCTTGCCAGTGAGTTAAAGCTGCAGTATCCCCTTTGTCATAGCCAAATTTATGACATGGATCAAAAACTATAAAAAGCTATGTTGCATCCTGCCATTAAGGAGAATTAATATTTTCAGTGGTATGTTAACCAACGTTTTTCCAGTGTCTCTTGTTAAAAGCAGATTGTTGACTTTTCATCATGGTGTGCCAAACATTTTCATTGAAACCCTAACAAGACTTTCATCTTAGAACCATTATTTCTTAATGGACTTGGATAAGGGCAACGTAAAAGAATGGCTTTGCTTTGCAGCACTGCGGCATGCAGCAAGGGCTCGTCATTAGCGCGTTGGGCCTTGCTGAATCATTACACATGTAGACATTTAAGGCATTTCCAGTGTGACTTGATGTTTTCCTTGAAGCACACTTCATGTTTTATCTTATGCTAAAGCAACATAGATTTTTCCTCCCACTTTCATGTATCTTTATTATGATTCTTTCTACTTGTCTATCCAGTAAAACTATAATAAATGAGATCATTCCTGCACACATGCACACACACACACAGTTTTGTTTGCTTTGTATTTTTTATTGAGGATATCTATCTGCAGGATTTTCTTCTATGCTTAGGGAATCAATGTATCTTTTAAAAAACCCTAAGCCCCAGTAATTTTGCAATAAACTACATGACATCAGTAGTTTAGAATGTCCAAATACATATGTGTGCATGTATATATATATATATATATATATATATATATATATATATACACACATACACACACACAGGTGTATATATATACACACACGTGTGTGTGTGTATATATATATATATGTATATATATATATTCTTGTATATCATTGTGTTAATGTGAATGAGTGACAACTGTACTATAAGAAAGGAAGCCTGGAGGCTAGATGACAAAAGGTGCCATGAAAATAGAATGTGTCCTTTGAGTGGGCACTTCCATTTGACAGAGTTTTGAAATATGTAACGTACAAAAGGTATGATGCAGCTAGTAGGCTGATGCTGACAGACCCTAATTTGCCCAATAATCTTTCATTTCTCTCAAATAGATATTTAGAGTCAATGACACACACTGAGAAGGAAAATTTGGCTTTTGGCTTGGGTTCTCACTCGAAAGTGTTGGCCTATATCTCTATCGAGTGTTTTATGATGTGGTTGATCAAATTGTAAGGTATGACCGTAAACCACACTACTGACTCTGAAACCAGCAAGCTGAGAGTCACCTGAAGTTAGCTATCAAAGTCAGATAAACTTTTGGAATCCAAGAATGCATGGGAGAAGACTATTTATCCAGCAAATAATATTTAATTCTAGAACCTAGATTTTATGGAGTTTATAGAGTTTAATATGCCTCCCAAGACGTTTTATGATTTGGAAAACTGCACTCATTAAAGACATATTACAAAATCCTTTATTTGGAATGTAAGTATACCCATTCAGTTTTCATTCCTAGGAAACAAAAATAGTTCTACTTCCTCTAAACATATTATTTCAGCTCAGGTGTTTTTGACTGCCAGTAACATTTCCAAAACCAAAGTGGATTAAAGAAGGAAAGCTATCAACATAACTCACATAAGAAATCCAGAGGTAGCCCATCCCAAGTGGGAAACTGAGTAGCTCAAGTTTGCTGGGCCAAGGCCAGCACCTATGCCATCAGCTTTCCTTCATAGGTACGCGACTATGGCAGCTCCAAACATCACTCCCTCACACAACAAGCAAGGTAAGGGCAAAAAGAGTTGAGACTTTCTGTTTACATTTATCGTTCTTTTTCTCAAAGAAAAAACATTGCTCAAAAACTCATTAATTTCACCCTTTTTTTTAAATTTGTGTATTTGTTTTTAGCTAGAAATGAAACACAGATAGGTAAATACAATTTTAAAAAATTGTTGGAAGGAATCTTGAATGATGAATTTCTAATGTGTCCAAACAAGCATGCTATTAAAAATAGCGTACAGCTTGGGGTCAATGGGAACAGGTGCAGTGACCAATCAGAATAGATGCCAGGTATCATGACTGGAGCTTGTTCAGTTGAGAGCCGGCCAAACTGACTTGTCTTTAGTTAGCCTTTCTAGGTGTTTAGATAAAAGGTCTTAAGATAGGCTCATGAGGTGCCTGGGTGGCTCATTCAGTTGAGAGTCCAACTTCAACTCAGGTCATGATCTCACAGTTTGTGAGTTCAAGTCCTGCATGGGGCTAGCTGCTGTCAGCACAGAGCCTGCTTCAGATCCTCTCTCTCCCTCTCTCTCTGCTCCTCCCCCACTCACACATTCTATCTCTCTCAAAAATAAATAAACATTAAAAAAATCCCCTCATAAACAAGGGCTTAAGATAGCAGGTGATGGAACCCCAGATTGTCTTGTCCTCTGATGTAGGAAACAAAAGTAAATGAAAATTGAGGGGCTCCTGGGTGACTCAGTCAGTTAAGTGTCGGACTTTGGTTCAGGTCATGACCCCACGGTTCATGGGTTCAAGCCCTGCTTTGGGCTCGGTGATGACAACTCAGCCTGAGCCTGCTTCATATTCTGTCTCCTTCTCTCTCTGCCCCTCACCTGTTGGTGCTCTGTCTCTCTCTCTCTCTTAAAAATAGACATTAAAAAAATTTAAAAAAAAAGTAAATGAAAAATTAAATTTCCTTACTGTCTACATCCCATTGACAAATCCTTAAAACAGGCAGAGTAACCTTCCTCTAGGAACTCAGATGTCTCACTGATAACACTTTGCTAAGGGCAAAAGGCACTCTTAGCCTGACTCCCCAGGATCCTGTAAGTCTACTTTAACATATAAAAATTCCTTTGGAGACTTCCTTTATCTCTAACGCCCTAAGATACATGTTGGCAATCATATTCCAAGCTTATGGCCCACTTATATACAACTGAAGGGCCTCATGACTGAGTTTTTACTAAATAGTAGTAAATAAGCTTTTCCTAAAAATAACTAGCCTCTTCAAGGTCCCAAAATTCCTCGCTTCCAAAATTCCTTGGAGATTTACACTATCCGTAACTCCCTCTCAACCTGAAGGTATATAATCAGTCACCCATCACAACCCCAGTGCAGTTCTTTCTGCCCATAGGTCCTGTACCTGTGCTGTAATAAAATCACCTTTTTGCACCAAAGACATGTCAAGAATTCTTTCTGGACCCAAAAACATCATCACTCCACCAGGCTATAGTTTATTTGGGGCAAATAGTGTGTTTCACTGATGATTGCATCCCTAATATCCAGCATGGGGCCTGAAACTCAGAGGGTACTCAATATTTGGTGAATTAATCAGTAGATAAATGTAGTCAATCACAGAATATCTGGATTTGCTCCATATGAAATAAAGAAGTTCTTTTCCTTTTTAACTTACATCTGTTACATTCTTTAACTCCATTTTCAATAGTTTCCCATTTTTAAGCTTTTGCTTGTCTTTTCATGGAGTAAAACTATAGATGGTTATAATATTTTATCATAGAGATGATGATATATCTAACCAGCTTATCATCAGAAATATCAAGTTTAGTTTGTAACTTTCAGGAAGCAGAATTTGATACTGTAAAATATTTTTCTTTGGCATAAGAATTATTTTAGTCTGAGTTTTTTTAAGTTCATTTTTTTTTATTTTATTTTTGGGAGAGAGAGAGAGAGTGGCTCTGCCAGTGCAGAGCCTGATGCAGGGCTCACATTCAGGAATCATGAGATCATGACCTGAGCCAGAGTTGCATGCTTAACCAACTGAGCCACCCAGCGCACCTAGGCGAAGTATTTTTAAGAAACAATATATATAGGAATTGCTCTGCAAACTGAGTAGAAGTCTCCTTTTTGTAAGAGACAAATTTATAAGGGAAATCTCCATTTGTAAAAGTACCTTTCTCTCAGCATTAGGAAGAGAAGGATGGCTCTCAAAGCTTTTATCAATAGAGAAGGTCACAACCAAAATCTGCATAACAATTACACCCTTGTTTTCTGCGCTTTTCCTGATAGCCTCCCTTAAGTGGCTCACTCTCCCTCTCACCCCCCACCCCCAACATCTTTTGTCCTTAGCTGGAGATGATAGCTAAGGCCATCTCAGGAAGTGACTCAGTTTTCCTGGGTATTTCCCATGTATACAGGAGGCATACAGTTAATAAACTTAGTTGTTTTTCTCCTGTTAATCTTTTATTACAGTGGGTGTCGCAGCCAAGAACCTAGAAGGGTAGAGGGAAAAATTATTTTTTCCTTCCCTACACTTTATTTTTGATTCAAATAAATGTAATATGTTTCAAAATAAGTATATTCTTCCCAGGCATATTTTGTTTCTACTATGATGGCAATGATGAAGTTAGAAATAAAATTGAATTTTACAGTTTAGCATAAAGTTTCTGCTTGCTCTTTGGATACAGACATATATTAGCTAAATTTCCTAACTTTAAAAAATACAAAATAAAAGCCATCTTTAAGAAACACAAATACAGTAAGCCTTAAAATACAGACTAAATAGGACACAAATAGGGTTATGATAATGAAATTGCCTTCAAATTATAAACAAAAGACTGATTATGAAATTAACCTCTCTTGGCTTGGCTTGGGTGTTGTATGGAAACCAATTTGTCAATAAATTTCATATATATATAAAAAAAAAAGAAAAAAAAAAGAAATTAACCTCTCTTTAAGAGGTCCAAAACAAATTTGTACTTTAAAAAAAAGTAACTGCACCAAAGGAAAAAGCTGGGAAAAACAAAACTTTCCAACGGGATTTAAGAACGAATCTAACCAGAGGACACTATTAATACAATATTTGATGTGCTAAAATACTTTTAATTATTTCTGAATTCAAACCTGCTTTCGCTTACTTGAAATTGTTGCATAACTCAAAAGTGCCATTATAATTCAACCCAAATGGTAGGGTACTTCAATGAGCTGGTGGAATTGATTCTGGACATTAAAGAGATGCCGGCGAAGTTATAAATTGCTATTCTAATCGGGAGTGAAGAGGTTAATTCAAGATTCCACTAAAAAACAGACTGGCAGAAATGTTTCCAGGGCGTACTTTTTTTTCTTCATCCTCTCTTTCTCTCTCTTTCTCTCTCTCTCTCTTTTTTTTTTTTTTTTTTTTTCTCAGTAGGGGTTTGGAGAAGAGGTTTGGAAGGGAAGGAGAGGGCTGGTTCCAGGCCCCCAGCATTCCCCAGAGCACCGTTAGGGAAGGGGGAGGGCTTCCTGCCCAGGCAGCCATCTGTAACATTCTGCAAACAGCAGGAACCCGGACTGCTCCAGTCAGTAAGCCCGGGTGAAGATTCTGTCTGCATTCAAAAAGGAGTTTCCCCTCTTATTTCTTGCAATCTCTCTGCCTGGAATCTTTTCTTTTATCTGTTGCAGGTGAGCAATGGAGCTGGGTTCTCAGGAGTTGCTTGATTAAATAAAATAGTATCTCAACGATGTCAGAGTAATACTGTTGGGGACACCGGCTTGACCAGTACCAAAATACCCAGCCTGCCTCCTGGAATGTGCTGGCAGCAAGCTGGGAATGTCATCATTTCAGCTAATGTCACACTGTGGAACACTTTCTGGGATCAGTGGACGTGTGTCTGATGTTCCCTAACGTTACTGCTTTCTAGGCTTGAGTCAATTAGAGTCGGCTTTTTTGGAAAGTGGTGTCATTTAAAACTTATTTTATGAAAGTTATTTTTGTGCCTATAATTTGGGGCTCACACGTCTGTTATTTCCTCCAGTCCTTGGCGTGCATAATATACCGCCTATGGAAAGTAGTAAAGAGTGACAATGGAAAAAATAACAAGGGCTTTTTACTTTTAACATCTGGAGAAAACACATTTAAGGAAATGTTAACAAATAGGTACAGGGATTGATAAAGTTAAAAATATATCTATATATATCCTTCCTTATAGAGGTAAAAACAACCTAGACAGAATTTTTAAAATCACTTTTTATACAATAAAAATTGAACAATGAGAATGATCTTATTTAAGAAGACTCAGTTCACATCTTTTTGTAGAGTCAATCAAATGACTAATATCAAATCCCCAAAGCACATAGGTACAAAAAATTTTCTCAGCAAAGAAGAAAGGCGTAGGGATTCCAATTTTCACATTTTCTTACTTTCCACTTTTTGGTAAAGCTTTACTATGATATTTAACTTCCTGGCAGCAGACTAAAGAAACAAGCAAATTATACTGTAGAAATGAAACCTAAAAATCAGAAAGAAAACTTCAAGAAACATTCCAGGGCAGAGATAAATACTAAGACAAATAATGCAGTCGTAGTTTTATTGAGGAAAAAATGTACAAATGTGAAAGTACTCTGTTCTTACACACCAAAATTACTTAAAGACAAAATACGGTTCAAGGGAAAATAAATTATAATGAATATATACTACTGTATTAACAAAAGAACAGTGGCTACATTTCAGCACGGTTTTCTACTTCAATTTTTTCACATTTTTATATCTTAAAGTAAGCATTGGTAAATATTCCCATCTGGTCTAAGTTTTTAGTTTTGACCCTGAATCATAATTTTATATCAGTATAGGCTAATTTATAAAGGCACTGCATCAAAATTTGAAAACACAATGAATCAAATATAATAGTTTCTTTTTTCCCAGAATTACCCAGTGTCCAGATGAGAAAAAAAATTCAAAATCTGTATTTGGGGCAAAAAATGTATCAACAGAATAACAAAACTGCAAGATGGGGTTTGTAGAAAATTTTAAAGCTTTCGAAAATAAGTGGATTGCTTCCAGGTGCGTGGGGCTAGTGGTTATAGGGTTAGAGTACCCTTGATGGGGAGCAGGGGAGGCACTTCCTCAGGTTGCATTAATTCCCTTCCTGTGTCCAATCATCTTGCTGTCAATGTCCAGGATGGAGCTCTGAGTTTTAACAAGGCAAACTTAATTTCTATTTAATATTGCAAAGCAAAGGGCCAATACTATCACCGGGATCATGAGACTGCCATATAATACCAGAAAAACAGACTATTAATTTAAAATTTCACAATGAGAAATAATTATTGTAAAAAGGATACTGCTTTGATCCACACGATTAGTGCTACTTACCTGTACTCAAGCCACTTAGGAATCCACTCAGTTAATGAATTTGTAGTGAGAAATTGCCGTGCAAGATCAAAACAGTCCAACTCCTTGCGACCAGTACATTTTCTTCATGAAGGCAGATTTCCCTTCTTCAAATAAATGAATACACAAAATAATGCTACAGTCCAGATAGGAGGTCCTGGGATCCATTTTGTCTCTTTAAGGAAAAGTAAATGTTGGATGAGGTGCAATTCTAAAGTACAAGTCTCAGCAAATGATTTTATCTCCCTCATGCCTATATTTTTCCAGACAGTTTTTGTTTCATATAACTTCTAAGCACTGACAGCAGAGATCGCTTACATTTACTGATTTTTTTTTCAAGGACCACTCAAGAGAAATGGTTACTGTGACAGATCTCTAAACTCATGGAAGCCTCGATGTTTCTGGGCTAGAGTAAGATATTCGTGAACTCTTAGCCATGTATGTGCCAATAAAAGACTGAAAGTCATCATGGGGATGTCTACACCCGGTTAACCACTTTACGATGCCCAGGGGGTTAATCAACAAAACCCCTAAGTAAGAATAATTACTCCTCCCTTTCAGATGAGGAAATTCACTTTAAATAATATTTTCTAGTCACTCCTCTGGTAAAGGCAGCAAAAGTTTTTGAATTAGATCTCTCTGACATCTTAGTAGGATGACATAGACCTCCTCTATTTTGACCTATACTTAGCTAAAGGGAGACAATGCCCCATCAACTAGAGATAGGTTACTAGAGGACAGGAAAAGTAAGGTTTGATTTATACATTCCCAGAAACCAGTACAGTAAAAGCAACTGAGAGCCTTTCTTAGTATTTGCTGAATGAATCAATGAATGAATCATTTGCTGAATGAATCAATGAGTCAATGAATCAACGAATAGGGTGAATTCACAGGGTTGAATTGCCAGTGTGGAAAGCTGTCGACTGAATATAAGATAAAGCGATTTGTATTTTAGTAAGCTGTTTCCTTCAAATATATAATAATCCTTTAAGGATAAGAATAGTGCTAAAATTATTCCCACAGTTTTGGAATTTCCTTTTTGTCTAGCTGTTTTTCTTAGAATTATCAAATGGAAGGAAAAAGAGTTTCATATCCACACAATTTAAAAATATAGCTCAACATCACAAATAATTAAGAAAATGCAAATCAAAACTACAGTGAGATACCAACTCACGTGCATTAGGATGGTTACTTTAAAAAAAAAGAAAGGAAAATAACAAGTGTTGGCAAGTGTGTGGAGAAACCGGAGCCCTTATACGCTATTGTAGGGAATATAAAATGGCATAGCAGCTATGGAAAACATATGATGGTTTGTCAAAAAGTTAAAAATAAAGTTACCATATGAGGCAGCAATCCTAAGTCTGGGTATATACTTAAGTATTGAAAGCAGGGCCTTGAGAAGATATGTGTACACCAATGTTCATTGCAACGTTATTCATAATAGATCAAACATGTTAGCAACCCTAGTGTCTACTGATAGATAAACGGGTAAGCAAAAGGTGGGTAGATACATACAATGGAGTATTATTCAGCCTTAAACAGGAAGGAAATTCCGACACATGCAACAACAGACATGAACCTTAAGGGCATTCTGCTAAATGAAATAAGCCAGTCACCAAAAGACGAACACTGTCTGATTCCACTTACATGAAACACACGCAGGATAATCAAAGTCCTAATGACAGAAAGTGGAATGGTAGTTGCCAGGGGCTAGAGTAAGGAGGAATGCGGAGATATTATTTAATGGTATAGAGTTTCAGTTTTGCAAGATGGAAAGTTTCGAAATGGTTGGCGATGATGACTGTGTTGTACTGCTGAACTTATACATACAGTTGATTAAGATAGTAAATTTTATGCTATGTGGATATTACCAAAATAAAAATTCTGGAAAAACCTATAATCAGAGAAAGACATTGGTCCAAATACACAAGTCAGTTTGGGCTTTATTGAGCATTAGCCCTTCCCCATTATTTGGTTTATTACTTTAATGTAGCTGAGTCTCATTATTTAATTGTATTTTTACTAAGAGGGAGGAGGTGAACATATGTGGACCTTGGTTAATTATTTAAGCAAATCTGGCATCTTTCACACTAAAATAATCTCTTTTGTTCCCTGGGACTCCTAAGAAGCCAATGCTTAGATATTCACAGGAAAATATCGCTGGGGCGTGTTAAGAAAACTAAGCTATAAGAAAATTCAGGTCTTTAAAGAAATACCACTGTAGTATCAATTATTTATTAGCACCAAGATTTAAATTATTGACTAAGGCCTGGGCATAAAGAGACAACAGCAGTTAATGAGCTTTGTCTCTTATCTCACATTATATGGATTCTAGAAACTGATTTTTGAATACTAGCCTCTAAGTAATGAAGTTTCCAGGGGCCATATGATAGCTTATTTAGCCAGGAGATGATTAAAATATCTATTTTTTAAAATTTAATTAGTAAATATTATTGATCATAGACTATCATATCACCGAGTAAGTAGGAAGCATACAAGTATGACAAACAATAAATATTTTTATAAAGTAACACTTCCTAAATCTAAAGTTATTGCATACGCATGTACGTGATTTTTCTTTTAAAACTGACTGCCAAAATGTTAAATGTTGTATTCTTCTACCAGAGTTTAGCAGTGGCAGTGGTCAAAATCACACATTTATGGCTCAAAAGATCTTTCATGATTTTTGTTTTAAACCATTTCATGAGGTCAAGTAAATTTTTCTTACTTCAAATTGTATCTATTCTAATTATATAAGCTTCCATATTTAAGATTTTAATAAAAGGGGCCAGTAAGGAGGTAAAGATACACAGAAGGAACTCTCAATATTACGCATTGTAGGGATTATGCATGCTCTTAGCCATGGGATACATTTTTACATGTTATTAAGGCAGTTATTCAAAAGAAGGCTGTGTGGTACATTGCCTTGATTGTTCAGGTGAGTCCTGGTGGCAAGGTCAGCAGCCTTCCTTAGGTGTCACGAGGACATTTGACTTTCAAAGAGAAAAATGAGCTGACAGAACCTGAACAGCTATAATTTCACACACAAATCCGGTAGCCTCCAGAAACTCCTAGAAACAACCAGGTAGTTTTTTTTTGAAGGATGAGGTAAGTTTTTGTCGACATTCATGTGAAGGTGAAACCTTCCAAATGTGAGTTTCACCCAGAGTGAGCCCTTTCTTCCTCTCCCCTCCGTCCCCAAACTAGCCAGGCTGGGGACATTCACCGAAGACAACTTCCATCTGTACATTTTACCTGGTATTTATCTTCTACTACTTTGGATTCTTACATTGCTGTATGCTTAGATTTCGTTTCTCTGGAACCATAAACGTGTTAATGGTATGAGGAAGAACTTTTTTCTTCAGAGAAGTTCAACAGGTAAAGCCGCAGAAGGCACTTTTGATACCAAGGAAGCATAGGCAGAGGAGGCGGGGAACCTCACCAGCAGGATTCACCAACTGCGAGATTCACAGAACTGGCTGCTGATGGTGTATGTCTGGTAAAGGGTACCAGCAAAGAGTCTGTGGAGAAAAAAGAGATGGATGGGCACTGGGAAGTATACATGGGTAGTTTCTCAGCTGTGACGAGTTATTAATGAAAGCAGTCATTAAAAGCTTCAAGAACAGGTAAACAATTTTTATTTCCTAACTGCCAGTTCTGGAAAGAGCTTTGCAGAAAAACAAATTGTGTATTGATGGGGAACATAGAGAAGAAAGGGACATACCTGGAATATGGTGATTTCCTTTCTTGGTAGTCCATATTGCTTTTGTCATCCCACCGTGGGTTTATCCTGGCTAGGTAGCATCATCGTGGAGCAGTACAAAGGTGGATGGGAGCCAATGACCACTTTCTCCTACAATGCACATGTTACAAAGTTTTTACTTTGTAACTTCTACAAAGTCAGAAGTAGAGATGTTAAAATTGGAAGACTAATCAGAAATGTGATACGTGTCACCAAAAAATGGCACCCATATTTCATCTTTGGTTTGATTTTCACTTAACATTTGCAATGTTTAGATTATTGCAAAACAAGTTAAGCTGTACATGTATTCCACAATTTGTGTAGCTAATTTCATGCATAAGCCACACAGGTGTATGCTGTCACACGAAGGTGTCACAGAGGTGAGGATAGGGACAGCTACCCTGGCTGTTGGTGGTGGTAAAATTATAATGACAATTATGTTATAGTGTGGAGAAAGGAACACTGTGAGCCTCTATGACAAGGTAATTTTCACATTTGCTACTGACAGCCAAGGCATTTATGCAATTTGTGAAAAATAAAAACAGTAACGGAGTAACTGTTTTTGGTTTCGACTTAACAGTGACCTCTCTGTGCCCTTTTCCACTGTTTCTTTCTGCAGCCACATTGTTTTCCTATCTGATCCTCACAGCCATACTATATGAACCCTATGTTCCAGATGAGGAAACTGAGGAAGTTTCACCAAGAAGGAAATAAAGCTGGAACAGGGGCTTTAAGACCAGAGTCTGTATACCTCTCACCAAGCATGCTCTCAATAAACACATTCGTCCACAGAGACTAAGGGTTACTTCCTGAATGTCCTTGTCTTCCTGAAAGACCTTTCAGCAAGAACTGCTCTAAAAAATAAATTGGGGCAGAGTAATTTAATGCGCTTGTGTCGCTGTCTACTCATTGTCTCTGTTTTAAACAAGAACACATTGTGAATCCATTTCTCAGCAACAATGCCGAGTATCACTATCTAATTTAGGCTTCATTCAGGAAATAAATAGCAAGTTCTAATATGGGCTTGTGAGGTGCAAATACATGTGTATACATACCAGCATGAATGTACATGAGTCCCTTTGCTCTGCTCAGTCACAACAATTACTATGAAAGCTTCAGTAACTTCATTTTGGCAAAGAGAATGATAGGTCTGGGAACCAAATGTTAGCCTTAAGTGTGTTTTTCTGTTAGATCATTAGGTTTCCTTTTTCTGTACTTAACAGATGTGTAGAAATTAAATGGGTCTGGAGTCACTAATACCTTATGAATATGAAAAGCATATTCCTTCCTGTGAATAAAACCAACCATTATCCCATTAACCGATCTAAATAAAATATTGTCCTGTGCTCACAAAAAATATTTTCTGATGCTCTTAGTTCCACTCTTTACTCTCTTAGCCACGGGAAATATAAACTAAAAAGCCGCTCAGGCTGCGAATAGGAGAAAACCCTTACTTTTGCATTCTTTTCTACTTACCTATTAAACTCTCAGCTCGTGTAGTCTTTGAGGAGTGAGTGGTTAGTCGGCTGGCCCCGAATATTGTAAGGAATATCAGAACACGTGCTACATCACACACAAATCACTGGATGGAATAGTAGCAAGGGACTCTGGAGATTACCCGGTTTAATTCCCTCACTCTACAGAGGAGAAAAGCAGGGTCTAGAGAGGGAAGTCCCCTGCACAAGGTCACAAGTATAATCAGGGGCAAACCACGTTTGTTGATATTAATACAGTTCAGCCTTCCCCGTTCTCCAAACTGCTGGTGGCTGTGACACGGAAGAAAACACAGCACTGTTGATACACGAACAAACTTCATTTATTCATTTAGTATAGTCAGTCAACAGTTAATATACATTTATTGAGACTTCCAGCAGGTTAAATGTTGAGCGTTCACAGCTGAACATTATCAAACGAGGTCCCAACAGGCAACAGCAGCTCCCTGTTTCCATAGGCACCTATCAGAATGAGTTGGTTCTTAACAAGCAAAGGCCAATGAGAACTCTTCATAGCACATGAGTAGTGGATCGAGATAACAGCTCCTGCTACATGGAGTAAGAACATTCAAAGAATTGTACATTAATATTTTCTTTTTTTTAAAAATATTTCGTAATGTTTATTTTTGAGACAGACGGAGACAGAGCACGAGTGGGGGAGGGGCAGAGAGAGAGGGAGACACAGACTCCAAAGCAGGCTCCAGGCTCTGAGCTGTCAGCACAGAGCCCGATGCGGGGCTCCAGCCCACAAACCGTGAGATCATGACCTGAGCCGAAGTCGGATACTTAACCGACCGAGCCACCCAGATGCCCCATTAATATTTTCAAAATCAGTCACAGTTGCCACTTTCTGTTGTCATGAAAGACAACACTTGAGTAGCAAAAATAGAGCCAGGACCCTGATTCACATACTTCACTGATTCTTGAATGCAGTCTTTCTCAGGTTACCTACTGTCTAAAACTATTCCTGGTAGGTTGTTTTTGTTTTTGTTTTTAATTCTTTTAAGCTCTGGGTCACAGGTCAATAGATTGGAGGGTTCTTTTAGGTAGATATTCTCAAAGAGCTAAAAAAAAAAAGAAGAAGAAGAAGAAGAAGAAGAAGAAGAAGAAGAAGAAGAAGAAGAAAAGAAAAAAGAGAATGAGAACAAAGTATTAACTGACACTTCTTTAAGAATGCCAGGCTATGGGCACCTGGGTGGCTCAGTTGGATGATGACTCTTAATTTCAGCTCAAGTCATATCTCATGGTGGTGGGATCGAGCCCCAAGTTGGGCTCCATGTTCACGGTGGAGCTTGGGATTCTCTCTCTCTGCCCCTCTTCTGCTCATGTACTGTCTCTTTCTCTCCCTCTCTCAAAATAAATAAATAAACTTTACAAAAAAAGAATGCTAGGCTAGATAAAAGTCAGTGTTACTTTCAGCTAAAAATTCTATCTCAGGAAATACATCATATTTTTATATCACTAAATGGTTTTTTTTAAAGAAATAGAAACATGTATGAATGAATACATGTCTGTAACAGGATTACATAAAAAGTAAAAATCAAAAATAAATTCCTAGAAGGCAGGGACAGTGCCTAGAAAGTCATTGTACATTCAGGTTATAAACGCTCACTAAAATGTAGTAAAGCACTCAGAGACTTTTAACAAATCTCAGGAAGTATTCAACAATCCTAGAGATAAAAGCTAATAGAAAATATGATTAATTTCAAATAGAAAACTGCTTCACTCATTCTACAACCATTTCACTAAGCAAAGAAAATGAAGAGGCTCTAATTTCTAATTCTAAATGGCACAGCGTGGTTGTTGACCCTGGGGAAGACAGATCTGGTTTGAAATACTGGTTTTTTCAGAGTCATTCCAATAAGATTCAATAACGCTGGCAACTATGAAGATGAAGTAGTGAAAGCTTATGCTTTATATTCCTAAATTCGAACACAGTTGAAAAGGCAAAATTTTCATTTAATATTTTAAGCAGCATTTCAGAAATGATACAGATCACTTCCTATATTTCCTTCATTCCAATAAGATACATTATTCACCAAATACTACAAATCCTTTTCTGGTTTCCCCACGTTGAGATCTTCCAGAGCTAGTTGCTATTTCTATCTCTTAAGGGCATGGAAAATTAACAAGCAGCAGAGTAGAAGCTGAAGTTACAGAAGTGACTGAGAACCAAAAAGGATTTACTTAATCTCTTATTTTATGTGAAAAGAGCCTTGGGCCCTAAAGAGGAAAGTGAGTCTGTTTCCTAACAGATAATTACTGGGAGGATGGTTTCAGTGACCATTCCATTGCCAGAAGAGTCCACAAATTGGCAGTCTGGCCCTTCCATTCCCCTTTTCTGGTATTTCAGCAAGATAAGGTGGTGGGGGATCAATTATCCCCACTGTCTGTCTGTACCCTGGGCTTTCCATCTTTTTCTAGCAGTCAAGGACAGTTCCTTTCCCTGTTTCAATGCCAATTGCCTCCCCAACCCTCATTTTCAGAAATCAGTGGAATCTGCCTTGGGTTAGAAAATTTCCAAAATACTTCCTAGGCAGAATCATGGAAATTAAAGATGTGGAGGACCTCATTGGATCATCTAGTTCATCTATTTCCCATTAAGGAGTTTTCCAGATGGAAGATTTTCATATGCTGGATGCCTCCTCTCATTTCTGCAGGGCCTAAAGTCAGATTTTGAGCATCCAAGCCTAATGTGGAGAGGTGAATAAGGCCTGCATTCAATAATTTCATAGACAGAAAAGTGCCTTATCCCAAAGGTGTTATCATATTACAACAACTTTTGGATGGAAGTAGGTGACACCTCATCAGCACGGTTATGTGAGAGTGTTGTATGGTCCTCCAAGCACCATGGGCTGACATTTCTTTTGCAGAGAGTAGTGTTTGGTTGCTGTGTCCTGAGCACAATAGAACCCATTGGGAACTCAGGTTTTTTTCTCCCCCCCCCCGAATTTCTTTCTTGTTGCTCTAGTTTTCTACATAGAGAAACTGCTATTTGGGGGATTCTTCCAGAACTCTCCTGGAAGAGAGGAGTGATGTCCAATGGTACATAGGTAAGTCTGCAGGAGGATGTCAGTTCAGTAACAGACACCTCTTCCACTAGCAATTCATTTATGAATCTCCCCTTCTTATATTTATATCAGCATCACACAATGCTGCCAACAAATACCTTGAATTTCATTCTTAGTAATTATATTAGAGAGCTACTTTAGGTAGGTGTCACTGTGGTTAGATTATTATGATCACATTGTGGTCTAGAACAACCCTATTTTTATTCTTTTAGAACAATCTTCTGATTTTTTTTTTTAAATCAGGTGTGGCAGAATGCCTGGGTAGCACACTCGGTTGAGCGTCTGACTCTTGGTTTCAGATCAGGTCATGATCTCACGGTTTGTGAGTTCGAGCCCTGCATTGGGCTCTTCACTCACAGTGCAGAGCCTGTTTGGCATTCTCTCTCTCTCTCTTGCCATCTCTGCCCTTCCTGTGTGCTGTCTCTCTCTCAAAATAAATAAATAAACTTTAAATAATAATAATAATAATAATTAATAAAATCAGGTGTGGTGGAATCCTGGCTTGCTTTCTTCCCTAGCTGTATAAATTTGCATACATGAGTTAGCCTTCCAATCTACTCATTTGTGATTTTTCATAAGGCAAAATAAATATTAAAATATCTGGCCCAGGTTCAAAACAAAATAAATAATAGTTTCTTCACTGTCCCCCTTATTAATTGTAATTAGTCTAGGAGCTTTGGAAGAATCCCCAAAATAAAAAAATAAATGTAAAAATATTTTCCTCTTGCCTCAATTTAAGAAAAAGCCCAAATTAATTTTACATTATTTTGGTAATAACAGTTTATTCCTGCTTGCAGAGATTCTTGTCTTTTTTTTTTTTTTAAGAAAATCTTGCATCCAGTGTAGAGTTAACAAAAACAATTAAAAGGACTTTAGATATTAAGCCTATTAAATCCTATAGTACTCCATGAGGCCCTTGCCCTGACACATTAAAATATATTTTAAAATGTTTAATAACATTGGAATGGTCAGACATGCCTTACTTATGGGTTGAAATGGTTAAGTCTCGTGGTTGCCAGTAGCAGGAAACAATTTGAACTAATAAGCACAAAGGGCACTTTATAGGAACGATTTGGGAAGCATCTTTTCTTTAAATACTCTTCCCTCTAATACTTCAAGTTTATCCCTTTTTTCCCACAAATTGTAATTTAAATGTCACTTTCTCAGTGAGGCCTTCTATGATCTCCCTTAGGACACTTACAATCCCCTATTCCCAATTCCCTCTCTGAACTATATATATATATATATATATATATATATATATATATATACACACATATTTATATTTATATTTATATTTATATTTATATTTATATTTATATTTATATTATTTATATTATTGATTTTCTACTTACTCTTACAATATGTAAGGTTCATTAGGGCAAGGATTCTAGACCATTTTATTCATTGATTTTTGCCTTAGCAACTAACATAGAATCTGGCATACAGTTGGAACTCAGTAACTGTTTAGTGAATAAATGAATGAATCTGAATCTCATGGAATCTGAGGAAGAAAAAAAAACTTGGCTTCAGAAAGAGCCAAGGTCAGGTTCCTTAGGATTATTTAGAGTTTTCCCCTGGAGCTCTTCCATTGATATGGAAGTCCATTTTTATGGGTAGAATTTGTTTTCTGAAGTCTCAAAGTTCATTCTTTGTCAACATACTCAAAAGTATTTGTTTGAAAGAGGGTGTAACTGACTTGCCTGCCATTAGCACCAAATGGCACCTCAAACATTTCTGCTTAGATGTGGGAACAGTGGCCAACACTCTATTTCTTACCAAGTGATACAAAGGTGTGAAGCAGACTGGGTATGATTCACTGTGGCGTAGTCTACCCTAGTAGTGTATAGTAGGGAATAGCGTGCTGAAGCAATGAACAAATTCCACTTGTAAAGGGTGAATGAACCCCCTATTCAGTCTTGCTGATGTTCTATTGGGCCAATGCCCACTTTTCTTAAAGCTTCTGATTTTCAAAAGAAGCTATAAATAGGTATCTTTCTATACAATTTTCTAATTTCAAAATTGTGAAATTTAAAATATTGCATTAAAATAGACTGTGAAGGTAGTGCAAAACATCTGTAGAGGACGGAGGTGGCCAACAGGCCAGGTGTTTGTAACTTCTGGACTAGAGAATCTTACCATTCTAGTTATCTAAATTTTATGATCTAAGCCATCTTCACTTTATTTGTAATGCTTACAAAATTACTAACAAAACTTGGTGCTTTCCAAACTAGATTTGTAGAAAACATAGTTTTAAAGTTTTTCCTTCTCAAGAATCCCCTTTATTCCCTTGATTATTTTAGTAATGCCCATTAGGACCTTTTCTATCTCCATCTCCCTTGAGTGCTAAGTAGAACAGGTGAGAGAATATTGAATTTGCACATAGGAAATCTAGTTTCTATCTCTGGATTTGTCTACCTCTTACTGGCTATGCAAACTTGAATGGAGTGATCTCAACTACTTAGATCTCTTCCACCCTTAAAATGAGAATGACAGCACCTGATTCTTTTCACCTGATGTGAGGCCATGCACATGAAAGAATCTGTAAACTATAAAGTGCTGAAAATGTACGACTTACCTGAGTATAGTAACACCATCACTTTATATGACAGTTAAATCCCACCGAATGCTTTATTTCTAATAAAATGCTTTACTGCCAATAAATTTTTTTTATTTCCAATAAAATTTAGAACACATAATTGTATGTTGCTGCTGACACTGCAGCAATATTCTGAAATGTTCTCCAGGCTCTGATTTTTCCTTAGGTTGTAATTTATAATTTACATTGTAGTACCTTATACATTTATTTTCCCTGCCACCTAACTCATCTTAGCCTTTTTCTGTCTTCAAATCAACTTTCTGCATATCTTCTTTTTGTTGTCAAGTACCTCCTTTCAGTCACCTCCAACTGCATTTATGAAGTCATATTTGCTCCTTCAATTATTCATTTTAAATCACCTTCTTTGTTAATCTCTACTTTTAAAAATCACATCTAGACATCATGAGCTGCTCAAATAACATGTTTCTCATGAAGTTCCCAATTCTTCCAACTAAAAACTATCTCTTACTCTTCTAAATACCTATATAACCTTATTAATTTACAGCTCAATACATTTCACTTTGATTACTATTTGTATTCATGTATCAAAGTAGATACCATGACTCAGTATTGTTCAGTTTTGCAGCCTCTGCAACTCTGTTGGACTTTGTATATAATAGGTACTCGAAATAAATTGGATGAATGGATTTTTCCTTAATTCTATTATCTTTATTTTTCTGCATCAAAGTCAAGTATTATTATTCTGTTATTTTTACTGTTTTCATGATATTCTTGTATGTTATACCTGTCAGCTCAGTATTTCACTAGACAGAGACCCTGGCAATTATGAAAAAGAAAACTTCAAGGATTCTCTCTGTATTTTTTTCTAGGTAATATATTTAACATGGTGGTTGAGATTGTGTTCCAGCATCAGGTCTCTAGGGAATCTTGACACTAACACTTTTCTAAGTAGAGAAATGATCATTTATTCCTACACATTGCTTCCTGTCATTAAACCATTTCCGTACTTAAGACAAAACATTTTCCATAATAACAAGGAAACCATTTTTAAATTATTTGACCACCTATAGGATGCAGCACTTTTAAAGTCTTTCTGAAAGGAGAAATAAACTTACATTCTATTTTGTCAATATCACCTTGGAGAAATCTAAGAGATTCATTTATTCAACAAATCTTTATGGGAAAGCTACTAAGAGCTAGGCACTGTAAGAAACTATAAGGGTCAGAGAAGAAGAGCCCATTTGGCGCTCAAGAACCTTTACCTTTGTAATTGGCTCAGTGCTCAAATGAGAGCACAGAGGGACGCATCTCTAACTCTGTCTTGAAGGAGGGCCTTGAAGGTTTAATTGAGATGGACACTTAAGAAGAGTCTCCAAAGAAAATTTACTTGGTGTTCAAAAGGCAGGAAGTACATTCTGGAAAAAAAAAAATGAAGGAATAGCAAGTGAGAAGGCATGGAGGCACGCACCAGCTTCCCCAGGGTGGTGAACTACGTGCAGGCTGTGTGGCATTTCTGGAAAGGAGCCATGGAGCAAGATATGAACAGAAGAGGCCCTAGTGCAGAGGCCTTCAAACTATTTTATATGATAGTCTAAGCAATTGAACATTTGCAAGCAGACAAAAGGACTAATATGACATATCCTAAAGACATTACTCTGATGACGGAATAAACAATACCCTATGGAAGGTAAGGTGTGCAGGTTATTTGAAAAATCTAGTTCGATGCTCTAAGCTGTTAAAGCAGCAACAATAAGGAAAGGACAGGACGGGATATACTGCTTTGGGAGTTTAATCAATAGGAATATAGACTTGTGGTTGAGTTAATTAGTAGAACATTATTTTCCCCTTATAGAAGCCATGTTTCATATCTCTCCCAAAGTTACATTTTTCTAGGAATCTGAGATTCTATCATTCTTTCCAGGTGCTGCCATCCTGACAAGAATGGGGATATGAATCACCACTCTGAAGTTCCCAGGTTTGCTTCTAATTTCCTCCCAATGGACACTATGTCCTGGAAACCATTAGTCTTTGCTACCACAAGTCAGCTTAGCATGACAGTTTGCACATCGTAGTCAAAAGTTTCACCAGGGTCCCTGAGGACTTATTTATATCTAGATTTTCAATTAAATATAGAACATAATCTTTACTTACTTGGTACAACTTTGTTTTTAGATATTAACCTGCTGTAGTTTGTCTATCCTTTGCTTTCCTTTAAAATTTTATCTTCTCCTCAACAATCTCTGCTCTTCCCTAACTTCTAATTTAGCTCACCCTTGAGCTATAGTTGAGTTGTTCTTTTTTTATGTGATGCACATTTTTCCTTAGGTTTTTAATAAGGTTGTTACAGGTGACTCCAGGCTCCCTGTGTTCTAATTTCTCTCTAAACGATTCCTATTTCTATTACTGGCTCACACCAATAAGGGAGGACAAAGAAATATGAGACAGAATGGAATTCTGATACATTACATATTACATACTGTGAAATTAAAACTGTTGGATCTACCCTTAATTCATTAATTTTGTTTTATTTCCCTCGAATTCTAGAATTATAATTCAAGTGCATACTAATTGTTCCAGTCATTCCATATATTCATCCTAGTATTGTTTTTAAGCACAGAAAAAAAATGGAAACATAAATGTACTAAGATGGCATTTATAGTGATTCCATTATAGTGTATTTAGATAAAGTACTAAGCAGCTATTGAAAATTATTATTTTAGTCTGCATATTTTGACATGAAAACCTATTCATTATACATAATAGGGAAAAAACAAGGCACAATTAGATGTGGAGTATGACCTCACTTTGTGATAGCTTTCTCTTTATATGAGTTTGAGCGACAGAATTTCAGATGACTTTAATTTTCCACTATTTTTTATTTTCTGGCAAAGGGAGCACATTGAACATTCAGAACACTTCTCTTTTTATTTGGTAATAGCTCTCCTGGTTTTGAATTCTGCTAAAATTTTCAGAATCGGCTATTAGTAAGGTGAATGATCAACACTATATTTTAAAAAAATATTTTCACATGATGTTGAAAAACCAAACAAAATAAACCAAAAACCTTCAATCATTTTCTCTGAGTTAGCAGCCATTGTCTGACGAGAGAGAAACACTGGTCCTCACCTGTACTGAAGTCCAGTCGGGGTTCATTGTGCAAATGGTTACACCAACATGACTAAATCAACTGACAACTCCAGATTTACTATTTCTGAGTTTGCAGTTAAACCTTATGTCTTTTTCTCTTAAAAACTGAGAACAAACTGAGGGTTGATGGGGGTGGGAGGGAGGGGTGGGTGGGTGATGGGTATTGAGGAGGGCACCTTTTGGGATGAGCACTGGGTGTTGTATGGAAAACAATTTGACAATAAATTTCATATTTAAAAAAAAGTAAGTCTTTTTTTAAAATCATAAACTGGGTTGTTATTGTTTTCTGTCACTACATTCTTTGTTAAAAGAATCCCAGCTCCCCACTTTCCAGTCCAGTGTACAAGAGCACCATTTAATATTATTACTCCATACTTAGAAAAGGAAAGGACAGTGACTGGGCAATGACATTCAGATCTGTTCTTATTTTCTTGGTGGTACACATCCTGACATTTTGTACTTGATAACTAGTGCTGAAATATTATGGGCATTTTTCTTTCCTTCTATTTGATTCCCCTTTACTGTGGTAAGTCTTGTAGGAAGGGGAGATGACTTCTTCCAGTATCCAGTGGATTTTTTCTTCCACAATCTGGAAAATTTCATCATGAAACCTGAAACTCAATATTATGCCACCAACACATTTTGCATGTTAATTCGCCAAGAAGATAAATCACATTTTCTCATGTTTCCAGAATCCCCAGGATTATAGGGCATCCCACACTTGCTCCCTGGATGCTCTACACTGGAGCCCCATCTGGTTTTCTTTTCGAAACATGTTCCCCTGAGATTTTCTTTAATTTGAATTGTATTAAATTCATCAAACTTCTTAATGAGCCTTGGGCATTGTTCGACTTGTGTGGCGGTCTCTCCTGGATAGTAGCAGAGGGGAATCTTAACTGCCTCCAGTACATGTACTTCTGGGCGTTCCCATCAGGTCTAAACACTGTTTCACATTATGTGAATGTCATAAATAACTTGGTTGAAAGGGTCAGTGTTTTCTTATCTTGAAAAGAGTCAAAGGGCAGTTTGCATTTATCTAGGAAATGCACCTCACAGATGCTAGTCTTAAAAGCTCCTCAGGGGACAGGTGGGGAAATACTATTATCCTTACATAATTCTAAAAATCTGAGGGGGAGTGAACAAACTGCACAAATTCTTCCCTTTCCTTTTCATCAAGGCCACAACAAAAGGAAAAAAAAACATCACTGGTAATTTTGATTTTCTTACACTTTGGTATCTTCTCAGAAGTATAGATTTTTCTTGTCACATCTTAGCTTATTTCCTTTAGGATATCTTTTATTTGTACACAAGGTGGGTTGTCAGAGATTTCCTTCGCTAGTACCCTGGAAACAGTCTAAAGTGTACCTCCCCAAATCAGACGAACAAAGCCAGGGTTTTTTCTTTTGTTTTGTTTTCCTGTGATGAACTGGGATCTAACCTAAGAAATTTAACTCAAGTCAGGTTTAAAAAAAAAAAGAGAGTTTGGTAACTGTATTTTAAAGGCCCCCTACACAGTCTCCAGCTGTCTGGATCTGTTCCTGGATGGAAATCGTAGATGAGGTCTGTGATAGCTCCCTATTGAATTTTCAGGCCACCACCCAGTTTTAGTTCATGCTATCTGCTCTTCGCCAAATTCCACTTCCTTTAGACTATAACCCACATTCATTTATTTATGTTTTAAGTCTGGGAAAATCAGCTTCTAAATACAAAAAATTTGAATTTTACCAATTTACCTTAAGGAACTCTCAAATGCCTGCAAAATTCTTCTTAAAACAAATATTTTGGGACACTGGGCAAGATGGCGGCTTAGGAGGACGCTGGGCTCACCGCACGTCCTGCTGATCACTTAGATTCCACCTACACCTGCCTAAATAACCCAGAAAACCGCCAGAGGATTAGCAGAACGGAGGCTCCGGAGCCAAACGCAGATGAGAGGCCCACGGAAGAGGGTAGGAAGGGCGGCGAGGCGGTGCGCGCTCCACAGACTGGCGGGAGGGAGCCGGGGCGGAGGGGCGGCTCCCCGGCCAAGCATAACCCCCGAGTCTGGCTGGCAAAAGTGGAGGGGCCTGACGGACTGTGTTCCCACAACAAGCGCGACTTAGCGTCTGGGAGGTCATAAGTTAACAGCTCTGCTCGGAAAGCGGGAAGGCTGGAGGACAAAGGGAGGGAGAGCTGCTGAGCCCCCTGACGACAGAGCTCAGTTTGGTGGGGAACAAAGGCGCTTACCAGCGCCATCTCCCCCGCCCATCCCCCAGCCAATCTCCCAAAGAGAACCAGTTCCTGCCAGGGAACTTGCTCGCTCCGCGCAAACACCCACCTCTGTGCTTCTGCGGAGCCAAACCTCCGGCAGCGGATCTGACTCCCTCCCGCTGCCACAGGGCCCCTCCTGAAGTGGATCACCTAAGGAGAAGCGATCTAAGCCTGCCCCTCCTGCCCCCGTGCACCTTGCCTACCCACCCCAGCTAATACGCCAGATCCCCAGCATCACAAGCCTGACAGTGTGCAAGTAGCCCAGACAGGCCACACCACCCCACAGTGAATCCCGCCTCTAGGAGAGGGGAAGAGAAGGCACACACCAGTCTGACTGTGGCCCCAGCGGTGGGCTGGGGGCAGACATCAGGTCTGACTGCGGCCCTGCCCACCGACTCCAGTTATACACCACAGCACAGGGGAAGTGCCCTGCAGGTCCTCACCATGCCAGGGACTATCCAACATGACCAAGCGGAAGAATTCCCCTCAGAAGAATCTCCAGGAAATAACAACAGCTAATGAGCTGATCAAAAAGGATTTAAATAATATAACAGAAAGTGAATTTAGAATAATAGTCATAAAATTAATCGCTGGGCTTGAAAACAGCATACAGGACAGCAGAGAATCTCTTGCTACAGAGATCAAGGGACTAAGGAACAGTCACGAGGAGCTGAAAAACGCTTTAAACGAAATGCATAACAAAATGGAAACCACCACAGCTCGGCTTGAAGAGGCAGAGGAGAGAATAGGTGAACTAGAGGATAAAGTTATGGAAAAAGAGGAAGCTGAGAAAAAGAGAGATAAAAAAATCCAGGAGTATGAGGGGAAAATTAGAGAACTAAGTGATACACTAAAAAGAAATAATCTACGCATAATTGGTATCCCAGAGGAGGAAGAGAGAGGGAAAGGTGCTGAAGGGGTACTTGAAGAAATCATAGCTGAGAACTTCCCTGAACTGGGGAAGGAAAAAGGCATTGAAATCCAAGAGGCACAGAGAACTCCCTTCAGACGTAACTTGAATCGATCTTCTGCACAACATATCATAGTGAAACTGGCAAAATACAAGGATAAAGAGAAAATTCTGAAAGCAGCAAGGGGTAAACGTGCCATCACATATAAAGGGAGACCTATAAGACTCGTGACTGGTCTCTCTTTTGAAACTTGGCAGGCCAGAAAGAATTGGCACGAGATTTTCAGGGTGCTAGACAGAAAAAATATGCAGCCAAGAATCCTTTATCCAGCAAGTCTGTCATTTAGAATAGAAGGAGAGATAAAGGTCTTCCCAAACAAACAAAAACTGAAGGAATTTGTCACCACTAAACCAGCCCTACAAGAGATCCTAAGGGGGACCCTGTGAGACAAAGTCCCAGAGACATCACTACAAGCATAAAACATACAGACATCACAATGACTCTAAACCCGTATCTTTCTATAATAACACTGAATGTAAATGGATTAAATGCGCCAACCAAAAGACATAGGGTATCAGAATGGATAAAAAAAACAAGACCCATCTATTTGCTGTCTACAAGAGACTCATTTTAGACCTGAGGACACCTTTAGATTGAGAGTGAGGGGATGGAGAACTATTTATCATGCGACTGGAAGCCAAAAGAAAGCTGGAGTAGCCATACTTATATCAGACAAACTAGACTTTAAATTAAAGGCTGTAACAAGAGATGAAGAAGGACATTATATAATAGTTACAGGGTCTATCCATCAGGAAGAGCTAACAATTATAAATGTCTATGCGCCGAATATCGGAGCCCCCAAATATATAAAACAATTACTCATAAACATAAGCAACCTTATTGATAAGAATGTGGTAATTGCAGGGGACTTTAACACCCCACTTAGAGAAACAGATCATCTAGACACACGGTCAATAAAGAAACAAGGGCCCTGAATGAGACATTGGATCAGATGGACTTGACAGATATATTTAGAACTCTACATCCCAAAGCAACAGAATATGCTTTCTTCTCGAGTGCACATGGAACATTCTCCAAGATAGATCATATACTGGGTCACAAAACAGCCCTTCATAAGTTTACAAGAATTGAAATTATACCATGCATACTTTCAGACCACAATGCTATGAAGCTTGAAATCAACCACAGAAAAAAGTCTGGAAAACCTCCAAAAGCATGGAGGTTAAAGAACACCCTACTAACGAATGAGTGGGTCAACCAGGCAATTAGAGAAGAAATTAAAAAATATATGGAAACAAACGAAAATGAAAATACAACAATCCAACGCTTTGGGACGCAGCGAAGGCAGTCCTGAGAGGAAAATACATTGCAATCCAGGCCTATCTCAAGAAACAAGAAAAATCCCAAATACAAAATCTAACAGCACACCTAAAGGAACTAGAAGCAGAACAGCAAAGGCAGCCTAAACCCAGCAGAAGAAGAGAAATAATAAAGATCAGAGCAGAAATAAACAATATAGAATCTAAAAAAAACTGTAGAGCAGATCAACGAAACCAAGAGTTGGTTTTTTGAAAAAATAAACAAAATTGACAAACCTCTAGCCAGGCTTCTCAAAAAGAAAAGGGAGATGACCCAAATAGATAAAACCATGAATGAAAATGGAATTATTACAACCAATCCCTCAGAGATACAAACAATTATCAGGGAATACTAGGAAAAATTATATGCCAACAAATTGGACAACCTGGAAGTAATGGACAAATTCCTGAACACCCACACGCTTCCAAAACTCAACCAGGAGGAAATAGAAAGCTTGAACAGACCCATAACCAGCGAAGAAATTGAATCAGTTATCCAAAATCTCCCAACAAATAAGAGTCCAGGACCAGATGGCTTCCCAGGGGAGTTCTACCAGACGTTTACAGCAGAGATAATACCTATCCTTCTCAAGCTATTCCAAGAAATAGAAAGGGAAGGAAAACTTCCAGACTCATTCTATGAAGCCAGTATTACTTTGATTCCTAAACCAGACAGAGACCCAGTAAAAAAAGAGAACTACAGGCCAATATCCCTGATGAATATGGATGCAAAAATTCTCAATAAGATACTAGCAAATCGAATTCAACGGCATATAAAAAGAATTATTCACCATGATCAAGTTGGGATTCATTCCTGCGATGCAGGGCTGGTTCAACATTCGCAAATCAATCAACGTGATACATCACATTAACAAAAAAAAGAGAAGAACCATATGATCCTGTCAATCGATGCAGAAAAGGCCTTTGACAAAATCCAACACCCTTTCTTAATAAAAACCCTTGAGAAAGTCGGGATAGAACGAACATACTTAAAGATCATAAAAGCCATTTATGAAAAGCCCACAGCTAACATCATCCTCAACGGGGAAAAACTGAGAGCTTTTTCCCTGAGATCAGGAACACGACAAGGATGCCCACTCTCACTGCTGCTGTTTAACATAGTGCTGGAAGTTCTAGCATCAGCAATCAGACAACAAAAGGAAATCAAAGGCATCCAAAATGGCAAAGATGAAGTCAAGCTTTCGCTTTTTGCAGATGACATGATATTATACATGGAAAATCCGATAGACTCCACCAAAAGTCTACTAGAACTGATACAGGAATTCAGCAAAGTTGCAGGATACAAAATCAATGTCCAGAAATCAGTTGCATTCTTATACACTAACAATGAAGCAACAGAAAGACAAATAAAGAAACTGATCCCATTCACAATTGCACCAAGAAGCATAAAATACCTAGGAATAAATCTAACCAAAGATGTAAAGGATCTGTATGCTGAAAACTATAGAAAGCTTATGAAGGAAATTGAAGAAGATTTAAAGAAATGGAAAGACATTCCCTGCTCATGGATTGGAAAAATAAATATTGTCAAAATGTCAATACTACCCAAAGCTATCTACACATTCGATGCAATCCCAATCAAAATTGCACCAGCATTCTTCTCGAAACTAGAACAAGCAATCCTAAAATTCATATGGAACCACAAAAGGCCCCGAATAGCCAAAGGAATTTTGAAGAAGAAGACCAAAGCAGGAGGCATTACAACCCCAGACTTTAGCCTCTACTACAAAGCTGTCAAGACAGCATGGTATTGGCACAAAAACAGACACATAGACCAATGGAATAGAATAGAAACCCCAGAACTAGACCCACAAACGTATGGCCAACTCATCTTTGACAAAGCAGGAAAGAACATCCAATGGAAAAAAGACAGCCTCTTTAACAAATGGTGCTGGGAGAACTGGACAGCAACATGCAGAAGGCTGAAACTAGACCACTTTCTCACACCATTCACAAAAATAAACTCAAAATGGATAAAAGACCTAAATGTGAGACAGGAAACCATCAAAACTTTAGAGGAGAAAGCAGGAAAAGACCTCTCTGACCTCAGCCGTAGCAATCTCTTACTCGACACATCCCCCAAAGGCAAGGGAATTAAAAGCAAAAGTGAATTACTGGGACCTTATGAAGATAAAAAGCTTCTGCACAGCAAAGGAAACAACCAACAAAACTAAAAGGCAACCAACGGAATGGGAAAAGATATTCGCAAATGACATATCGGACAAAGGGCTAGTATCCAAAATCTATAAAGAGCTCACCAAACTCCACACCCGAAAAACAAATAACCCAGTGAAGAAATGGGCAGAAAACACGAATAGACACTTCTCTAAAGAAGACATCCGGATGGCCAACAGGCACATGAAAAGATGTTCAGCGTCGCTCCTTATCAGGGAAATACAAATCAAAACCACACTCAGGCATCACCTCACGCCAGTCAGAGTGGCCAAAATGAACAAATCAGGAGACTATAGATGCTGGAGAGGATGTGGAGAAACGGGAACCCTCTTGCATTGTTGGTGGGAATGCAAATTGGTGCAGCCGCTCTGGAAAGCAGTGTGGAGGTTCCTCAGAAAATTAAAAATAGACCTACCCTATGACCCAGCAATAGCACTGCTAGGAATTTACCCAAGGGATACAGGAGTACTGATGCATAGGGCCATTTGTACCCCAATGTTCATAGCAGCACTCTCAACAATAGCCAAATTATGGAAAGAGCCTAAATGTCCATCAACTGATGAATGGATAAAGAAATTGTGGTTTATATACACAACGGAATACTACGTGGCAATGAGAAAAAATGAAATATGGCCTTTTGTAGCAACGTGGATGGAAATGGACAGTGTGATGCTAAGTGAAATAAGCCATACAGAGAAAGACAGATACCATATGGTTTCACTCTTATGTGGATCCTGAGAAACTTAACAGGAACCCATGGGGGAGGGGAAGGAAATAAAAAAAGAGGTTAGAGTGGGAGAGAGCCAAAGCATAAGAGACTGTTAAAAACTGAGAACAAACTGAGGGTTGATGGGGGGTGGGAGGGAGGAGAGGGTGGGTGATGGGTATTGAGGAGGGCACCTTTTGGGATGAGCACTGGGTGTTGTATGGAAACCAATTTGTCAATAAATTTCATATATAAAAAAAGAAAAACAAATATTTTGAGATCAATTCTATTTTATTGTTGGCTTCTGTACCTGAATACAGGTTGTTTTTTCTTTAATCAACTTTGTTGAGGCATATTCTATATACAACAGAATGCACTTAAATTAAGTGTACAGTGTGATTGATTTTTACAAGTATACATAACCATGTAGCGATCCATTCAATCAAGATACAGAATAATAGTTCACTCCCCCCAACCCCGAGTGCATATACTGCACCATTTCTGAGGTGGGATGGAAGTGGCAGGTATGGGGGACTGAAAACCAGTCTGTATAGCTGGCTTAGTTGAAAAAGCAGATAAGAATGACATGAAAAAAGGTTAGACAAGCAGGTGAGATCTGATCTTGCATGAAATAAACTTTGACTTTATGTCCAATGTAAGGAAGCCGCTGGGATGCTCTATGGAGAAGAAGAGTATGATCTCTTCTTTTCCGTCCATCTCCATCTGTCTGATCCTACACTTTCCACTGGCCTACAACCCCTATTTCAGGCTTTCTGGTCTCATCCACAATAATTTTTAGGGTATTCTTTTTAACATTTTTTTATTAAGAAATCTTTACACCCAACATGGGCTCAAACTCACTACCTCAAGATTAAGAGTCACATGTTCTGGGGCGCCTGGGTGGCGCAGTCGGTTAAGCGTCCGACTTCAGCCAGGTCACGATCTCGCGGTCCGTGAGTTCGAGCCCCGTGTCAGGCTCTGGGCTGATGGCTCGGAGCCTGGAGCCTGTTTCCGATTCTGTGTCTCCCTCTCTCTCTGCCCCTCCCCTGTTCATGCTCTGTCTCTCTCTGTCCCAAAAAAAATAAATAAACGTTGAAAAAAAATTAAAAAAAAAAAAGAGTCTCATGTTCTACTAACTGAGCCAGCCCGACACCCCTCTTTGGCATCTTTTTCACCCCTTGAACTTTCCTACTACATTGTGTCTTCCATTACTTATGCTATTGCTTTTATTCTACTTTCTAGCGTGCAAAAGGAATGAAAGATGAAAGAAGAACTTTTAAAACATATTGTCACACTGGCCATAACACTAAATTGTGTAATCATTCTGATTGGCAATTTACTGCTATGTAAGTAATTATATGAAGAGCGGGATACAGTAGGAAAAAAAACCCATTTCTTAAATGCATACTTTCTGGCATTACTCCAGACACTGCAGGAAACACTGTGCACCATAGCATTTAATTCAATAACTACCAGGCTTAGTAGATGCTACTTGCATTAGCAAATGAAGAAATAGTTTCAGAGAATTAAATCAATGTGCCCAAAGTCACCTAAGTGGTAAGAATGTCCAGGTCTTTATGGAAGCAGAAGCCATTCTATTCTCCTAACTATTGATCTCCTTAAAATTAGGATTTACTTCCTAGGAGAAATAATATTAGCACTTAGACCATGCGAACAGAAAGGGGGAAGGGATGCAATATTTATACTAAGTTCCTAATAAGTGCTGTTCAATAAGCTAGGTACTTAAAACATTACCTCCTATAATTATTCCAATAATCTCAAAGGAAACAAATTGTTTTCCACATTTTATTGAAAATAAGGCCTAGAGAGGCACCGGGTGGCTCAGGTGGTTAAACCTCGGACTTCGGCTCAGGTCATGATCTCATGGTTGGTGGACTTGAGCCCCGAGTTGGGCTCTGTGCTGACAGCTCAGAGCCTAGAGCCCGTTTCGAATTCTGTGTCTCCCTCTCTTTCTGCCCCTCCCCCACTTGTGCCCTTTCTGTCTCAAAAATAAATTTAAAAAAGTTTAAAAAAAGTTTAAAAAAAGGAAATAAGGCCTAGAGAAGTTAAGGAGACTGCACAAAGTCACACAGCTCATTGAGATAGAGCTGGAATTTGATTCAGCTATGTCTGTTTCTGATACCCACGCTTGTTTGCACCTAACTGTGCCACTTTTATAAAGGAAAAGTTGTCATAAACTCTAGACTGAAAAGGTGCATAATAAATTTATGCTGCAGAAGCTTTTATCCAGAGATGACATAGAAAAATCTTGCACCACCAGGGAGGAGACCAGTAATCTCCCTCTGCTTTCTCGGTGTCTTTGAAAGAGAACACGGTTGTAAAGTACCCTAGAATTAATGACATCTTTTGATGGAATGATGGAAGCCTAAGAAGGTCTGTGCTTCAGGACCCCTATCACAGAACAGGAAATGGAACTTTTTCCAAGAGAAATGAAGTTGCCTTCTCTGGGGGGAAAACCAAAAATAAGGGGCAGGGGAGAAGCATTTAAATGGGCGATC
The DNA here is from genome assembly GCF_018350175.1 of Felis catus. Lineage (NCBI taxonomy): Eukaryota > Metazoa > Chordata > Mammalia > Carnivora > Felidae > Felis > Felis catus. The sequence goes on from NC_058369.1 coordinate 108,802,837, forward strand.
GGTAGGAAGACGTAAGATGATAAAAGAACTGGAAGTCACAAAAGTCACTGGCCTCCTAGTTTTAATAAAAGGGATAGTCTCCAGCCACACTTTATGCAATGAATTCTTGGACATACGGTTCTAAATTTTATCTTTAACAATGCAGGTGTTTCCATCCAGAGCCAACCCCTCTCTTTACCTAGGATAAAAGGATTCCTTTGGACTATTTATATGATTTACCAATCAGAATGTGCATTTATTCCGTTACTGATTTTTTTGTAGGTTTATTTATTTTGAGAGAGAAAGAGGGAGAAAGAACATGCATGTGGGGGAGGAACAGAGAGAGACTCACAAGCAGGCTCCGCACTATCAGTGCAGAAACTGAAGCAGGGCTTGGTCCCACGACCCCGGGATCATGACCTGAGCCAAAACCAAGAGTCAGATGCTCAACTGACTGAGCCTCCCAGGTGCCCCTATTTTATTACTGTCCATAGCCAGAGTGTTTGTTGCTCCCCACTGTCCCAGTCAGGGTGTACTACAGTTTGGGATGTGTGACTTTTCTCTGATTATACCCAGGATTAATTTTGAAACCAACAAAACAAGGAACTCACTAAAAATTTATTTTTTCAGTTAGATTACTACTCATCAAAAATTCTAATAATTTTGAGTAAAATATGAGGGTTCCAAATTGGCTTAACACTTGCAAACATATCTTAAAACATTAAAGGGAGTTAATATTTAACATGTTGACCCTTATAATACTAACATATAATTTATTTTGTTTTAATCAGATTAGGATCTACAAAAAAAACAACTAGATCATATAAAGGTAGTATAACAATTACAAATGCATTTGTAATGTCTATATCTAAAATATCTCCTCACTGTGAATATATTATTGGATGGCACAGAACCATACTAGCTGGTAAAGTGATTTTTAGCTCAAAATAGAATATCTGAGTTGTTACTAAAGATTTTCAGATTGAAAAAACAGCAGTAGCTCTGGCATAAAATTATTCATCTTGGTGGAGAATAAGAATAAGAATCTCTTTGCCTATGTAGAAACAGCTTTGTGGCATGGTCTGACAGTCATGGCAAGGTTTTCTTTCTTTTTCCTTTTTTCTCAGTACATTTAAAACTAACATTCACCTGGCGTTCCCTAGATAGTTTTTGATTTCAGTAGTCGTGCAAAACAGTCACTTCTCAAAATTGGTGTGAATAAAAGACCTTAAACCATATGGCCCAGATATTTCTTCCTCTGGAATCGATTGGAAGACTATATAAAAGACCCCAGAGAAATTCAGCAAAACATCAGGACCCTTTGTCCTTTGTAACTGACTATAAAATACATTGAAATAGTGTAGATGTCATCTCTAGTGATTTCGGGGTGGGGGGGGAGGGAGAAAAAGAGGGTGAGGAGAGCATGCAGCAGAGTCCTTTGACTTTGTGGATTATGATAAAATGGCCATGACTTGTGTACATGCTTCTACTTACAATCCTTTGGAAATACTGCGAAGAATACAGGGAGAAGATAAGGAGATTCTCTCATACTACATCTATGTATCAATATACCTACCTATCTACCTATCTTCATAATATCAGATTTATCTGAAGTTTACCTGAAATACACCAAATATCCTTTTCAGAATAAAGAATGCATTAGGATATTAAGAAAGGCTTTTTGACAAACATAGATCAGCACCTCAGAGCCGTGATATGTGCTTGGCCTGAATTAAGCCATTGTTTCTTGGGTCTTTCTTACATATACTTCTAGAGGACTCAAATAAATAATAATAATATGAAGTAGCTGAGAAATTTAAAAATAGACTAGTGTGGTCTAATGGTAAATGTTTCTATGCCTATCTATCTACCTATCATCTGTCTATCCATCTAACTATTCTAACCAAAGGCCTTTGTGTTGCTACCACCTGAGACATATTTTGACCCTTATTTATTACCATACCTTGTTGCTGCTGTTGCAGTTGTTACAACCATTCTTTCCCTTTCTCCCATTACACTCTACTTAGGACATTTGTCAGAACTCTGAATATAGATTTGACAGTGGAGATATGTCATGGACCAATCTCCAAAAGAAAAAAAAAACTCGTTATAATTGAAATAAATCATATTTAAGAAATTACTTTGCAAAATTGGTCATCCTACTTGTTGTTTGATCACTTCAGCATTCTTCAGTGAATTGCATATAAAAAAAGGATAGAAACTTTTCTTTTTCTTTGAATATGTCAACTCTGAAGGTGTAAACATAAGATTCATATCTGTAATGAAAGCAATATTAGAGTTCTCAAAATCGCAAATCCCCAAGGAATGCCTCAAATGTAAACACTGCTAGTTGCCTTTATTCACTTGATTCCTCTTGATGTGTTAAAAAACAAAAATGATAACAAGAGCCCTTATGGAAAGCATTTTTATGGTGACCTCACTTCTCCAGAGCATGAGCAGGAATTGGTAGGAGGCCAGGATAACAAAAGATGGTATTTCTTTTTAAACTTACTTCTATAAATGTACCTTCCAATTTCCCATTTTTTGTGTTTCTCCTTTTTGGAAATAATTAATCTTTTGAGAAAATAAAAATTGAAAAGCATTTGCTCACTGAATTGGAGACTTTCTTTAGAAGAATTCCTTTCAGAAAGCATAGATCAAATCTAAGCTCATATTTTGAATATGGAAATTCTCTTGGTGATGAAAGTTATACTTAGTAAATGTGGAATGTGTGCTTCATACTTTAAGTGTTCTTAAAAATAATAGCCATGCCAGTGAACTTCAAGATGATGAAGTTTAATGGGCCCTGGAGTCTGAACAGATCTCACTGGTGGGATCCAAATATAAATTTGCAACCAGCAGCGTGTGTAGAATCAGCACAAATCAGTAGAGAATCGTGGTTCTGGTGGGAAAAACATGTGTGCCCGTCAGAGGAGTCCCTGGCTGGTGCAAGTGATTGAGGAATTGAGAACTTTGGCTCCACTAAGTACAACTGGGTGCTAGACAGAATTCCACTAGGAAATTTTTGCTGAGATTAGAATAGTTTGAAAAGGATGCCAAGAAAAGCATCATTGGTGCTGCTAAGACAGATGAAGACACGGAAAGTGAAATCATCCGACATTATATGGGATTCTGAAAGATGAGGAACTAATAAAAAGTGTTGTCTTTAGTCTTTGGACCTGCTTTTTTGTTTGTTTTCCTTTTCCTTTTCCTCCTCCCTGTCATGGTCAGTGGTTGACCTACAATTAGGTTCAAGTTATTTGGAATCTCTGGCACTAATGTCATCTGGCCTGGGAATTCCAATTAATTATTTTTGTGAAATAGCTACTATCTTAAAGCAAATCATTTATACTGGCAGAAGGTCAAAGCTAGTACCAGAGTTTGAGTGCCTAAAAACAAGTGGGAACATATCCCTTCTCGTCTTGACAACGAAAGCAATTAGGTACTACCACAGGGGAGTGTGGGATTCCTGGCATTATTGGCTTTTGCTTTGCTAACAGGAAGGAAAATGAATGATGTGGAAAGGCATAGGAAACTTAGCTCTTACCTGGATGGATCATGTCAAGCTTTGGTTTTCCCATTTCCCTGAATTTCATTTATTATTCTGGACAGTGCTCTAATTTTACAAAATGGTCATGAAAATACTGCTGACAGATGAGTTTACATCCATGGGCCATCATTGTCATCAGGAAACTGGGTCCACAGTGAATGAGCAGCAAGAACCTAGGAAGAGGCAATGGACGCAGATAATATGTTAAAAAGAAAAGACATTCTGTTAAAGGGCCATTTTAAATGTCACAAGGCACCCCGTGCCCTAACTTTTTCCAATCAGTATAGTTACAAGGTAGTTCGGCCCTTAAACAAAGAATGAGAATATGAAAGTAAACTATGAAAATTAACATATTTATCATATTATTTCAAGTATTCAAATATCTTTATACTAACAAGAAGGATATTAGTATATTAGGAACTTAAAATTAAAGGCTGAATTGTTACCATATACTGAGTGGGTTATCTTATTTTCAATAGAGTCAAGGAAAGGAATAAAACCAGTCAACTGAAAACAATTATTTACTGAGTAATACTTTATTGATAGAAATTTAGGAGTTAAACAAGTCCTATGGTTTATAATCTAATAACAAAGAAAGGTTATCTATCTATGCCTTTACCATTCTCTGTGGAAAGCTGTAGACTTTTAGAAACACTGGACATGTCCTTGCAGCTGTGTGCCTTGCTGTACAGGGAGGAGACAGCAACATTTACACATTGTCTACCTTAGGTCAGGTGTTTTACACAAACTATCTCACACAATCTAGATTAAATGTCACTGAGGAAAGCCTTATGGCAATATTTTTTAGTGGATAAAAACATGAACCTCAAGGGGAAAAAATAACTCCACCAATGGCATATTGTTAATAAGAAGTGAAGTTTGGATTTTAAACTAAATAATTCTGAAGCACAAATCCATATTTGATTTACTTCACCAATAAGCTAGAAGTAGAAAACAAATAAACATATTTTTTTAAGTTTATTTATTTATTTTCTGGGGGTGGAAGGGAGAAGAGAGAGAGAGAGAGAGAGAAAATGGTGGGGGAGAGGCAGACAGAGAGAAAGGGAGAGAGAGAATCCCAAGCAGGCTCTGTGCTGCCAGTGCAGAGCCAAGGTGGGGCTCAATCTCACTTCAGCAAAGATCAAGAGTTGGACACTTAACCAACTGAGCCACCCAGGCACCTCAAATCAGATTTTTAAAAACCTGTACTTTGGGGCACTTGGGTGGCTCAGTCGGTTAAACATCCAACTCTGGTTTTTGCTCAAGTCGTGATCTCAAGGTTTCGAAGGTTTTGTGAGTTCGAGCCCTGCAACAGGCTCCATGCTGACACGTACGGAGCCTGCTTGGGATTCTGTGTCTCCTTCTTTCTTGCGCCTCCCCTACTCACGCTCTCTCTCTCTCAAAATAAATAAATAAACTTTAAAAAAAATAAAGATAAAATAAAAATCTGCACTTTTAGCCTTAGCACCACAGGAATAAAAAAAAAAAAAGTCTGCTTCATTCACACTTCATTCATTCATTAAGACTAGTTTGGAGCAGTGAACTAACCAAGGCCCAAGAAAATAAACAATAAAAGCACCTGTAGCCTTCTCCATGTCTTCTCACTCTATGGAAAAGCCCAGTGTTTTATATTTTTTTAAAGTGATGGCCAGTCAGGTGCAACCACAAAAGGAGACATGGGAGGAACTCATGAGAACAAAGATTATTATACTCACAGGTCCAAGACAGGAGGCAGGGCAGGCCAGGCAGGGTCCCATGGGAAAGACACCAGTGTGGTCAAGAGGTATAAGACAGGAGGGGAAAGCATTAGGGCAGAGGCTTTACTGGGGTTTTCATGGGAAAGACAAGTAGGGCAGAGGGCACAGTTTAGAACTGGCTGGTTTGACAATTTTGGTGGGCTTTAAATAGCTGTAGGAGTGGTCCCTGGTAGCCTGGAGTCTGGTCCTGGGATGGTTAAAGGAGAGGAATATTTTCTCCTGAATGTATGTCAGATAGGGGAGGCATGACTTTGGTTTGGTTAGTTTGCATTTCAAAGGCATGCCTCAGGCTGGACCCTTTGCTATGTCTAAGAATTGGCTGGCCCCTAAAGGGGCAACCTCTCTCTAGGTAGAAAGGTTTTCTAAGATGTCAAACACAGTACATAGAAAATGAAAAGCATATTACAACACACTGGACTGCCTGTCTCACATGCCATGGTTATTGCTGTCTCTTAGACTTCAAGTCATTATACCTTCAGGAATTTGGTTTGAGAATATATCAATATTCTGGGCGACCTGATTAGTACACATTTTCCCTATTATCTCCCAGAGTGTCAGAGTTTGTTCTGGTTTGTTCCGACCTCCTTGGTATAGCCCACACAACTCAAGAGAAAGGTGATCACATTATCCTCTGTTCATGAGTGAGCCTGAATTGGGTAGTGGTAACTGACTGCCCTTTATTAGTAACTGAGTCAAGTATGAACATGTGACTCTATTTTGGCCAAAATGATGTAAAAACTTCTGTAGAGATCCAGAGAAGCTCTTCATAGTTTTGCTGAGAAGGATTCATGGGGCTTCTCTCTCTCATATTGGATGTGAACTAAAACACATGTGACCTTAAGGCCTTGGGCACCCATCCATAAGCCTAAGGGGAATCATTCTCAGGATGAAGCTAGCAGACCACAGGAAAGAGCAGATAGAACTTAGAAACTAAAGGCATTGTGGGGCTGGGGGTTCAACGATTGTCCCTCGGGATGTCCTCTCACTGTTTAAAACAGGTTGAGTTGAATTTCTATTGCACACACAGCTCCAAAAGTTTGCTACCTGCTACAGAAGCTTTAGAGAAGAAAAGGCTCTAGAGGACCCTTGCCCCTATGGTGGCTCTGGCATTTATCCAGGAACACTGGGTAGAAGCCCCACTATTCTACTTTTGCCTTCCAGAAGGTGGTATATTGAAGTGAAAGAGCACAAAGGAAGGCACTTTCTGTGAACCTGTCCCAGGAGTGGAATCACACAACAGGAAGTTAGTTGAGCATCTACACCATGCCAGTCACTCTCTGGGTCACGAAGGTACAACAGGAAAGCAAAATGAAATCTCCAATAGCAAGTGGTTAACTGTTTAAAAAGGAGGAGAAGAGCAATTAACAGGTAAACACATAAGTACATAATGTCAGGTGGCATGAATGTTTTCATGCAAGGGCAGAAGAGTATTTTAAGTAAATATTAAAAAGTGCTGTGAGGAAGAACAGGAGTAAAAAGGAATCAAGGCATAGACAATGGCAGTGGGGGTGCGATTTTATTGAAAGTGATAAGAGAATGTCTTTCAAAGAAAGAACATATAAGCAGAAGTCCAAAAGAACGGAGAGAAGCAGTCCTGAAGTTATCTGGAGGAAAAGTCTTCAGCATCTGGAACAGCAAGTGCAAAGGCCTCAGAAGTGGGACCATGTCTGGCGTGTGAGAAGAAAACCACCAGACCAGCATGCTGCAACAGACGGAGTAAGAGAAGTGGCAGATGATGAAGATAGAGAGAGGGGATGCATGCCTTGCAGGCAGACTCAGAGACACAGTCTATCTAAGACTTCACAGGCCATAATAACAACTTTGCACTTTCCTCTTTTCACAAGCTTCGGGCAGAGTTATGACATTCTTGCTGAGGTGAGAACATAGACTACAGGGAGGCACGGTTAGACAGGGAATGTGTTAGGAGACAAATCCAATAGTCCCAGTGAAAGAAAATAATGGCTTAAATTTGGAAGGCAACATGAAGTAGTGAGAAGTCGCCAGATTCTGAATACATTCTGGAAATTACTGAAAGATTGTCTGTGGAGTGTGAGACACACAGACCATGAGCAGGGGAGGGACAGAGAGAGAAAGGGAGACACAGAATCAGAAGCAGGCTCTAGGCTCTGAACTGTCAGCACAGAGCCCAATGCAGGGTTTGAACGCACAAACCGTGAGATCATGACCTGAGCTGAAGTCAGACACTTAACTGACTGAGACACCAAGGCATCCCTTAAAAGTCTTTAGTTAACCATCTTTTCTTTGTATCCTTAACTGTGACAATAATGTATATATTTATACATTGTATACATATTTATACATTTATATCTGTACATTGAAATTGAAATTAAAAAAAATTTTGATATATGTTCTTAAAAGTTAAAAATTTTATTCTGGATTTAACTTTATTATTATAATTATTAATATATAAATGACAAAATTATTATATTTAAAAGTTTGATAATTAGTCATAAAAACATAAAAATTATTCTCTAAATACATCTCTTAATGAAGTGGATATTAAAGTCCATTCATTTCATGGTCTAAGGTTTTACTTTGAGATAATATAGTCAGATTTGGAATGGGAAAGAGCCATACCTCTTATTTCAAAAGTGAAAGTATGATGATTGGGATAAAGGAGGTGGAAAAGAAGATTTAACTTGTCTCTTGACCACAGACATATTCCCAGCTTTAGGAAAGAGTACATATAGAATTCAAGGATATTGCAGTGAATTTCCATAGAACTAGCTGTATCCTGAATACCACCTGTGATGAAAACCCCTTGTAAACTCTTTGGTACCTCTGGTACTCCCCTAGGGAAGAGGCAGGGATGCTTGAGAAGTTGACCCTGGATGTCAACGAGCCTGATGACGCTATGTGCTAGGGAAAAAGAGAGACAGAGACAAAAGACAGACAAAAAGGATATTGAAAAGAGAAATGAGGCAAATGGAATAAAATTAACAATTTAAATTTACCATGTACTATTTTACTATTTTAGGTTGTACAATGCTGATAACGAGGTGATTGGTTTTTACACACTATTTTGTTTTAATTTGATTAGTATTTTGGGCATAAAAATAGTATATATTTTTTAGCTTATATTTAATTTTATAACACATATATGTAAATTATAATAATCCAGGTTCAAATTTTCTTATATACTTATTCAAATTATTAATTTCATCAAGTAATTGCTAAACCCACAGTACTGATTAATTTCTTAATTCCTTCTGCAAATATCACTTGAAATATTTGCTCAATGTAATCAGGTAAGGAAAATTATAATCCCTTTTTCCAAATGTGTTCATTTAATCATTTCTTCATTCAGAAAGCATTTATTGAGCACCTCAGAGATACCAGGAATTATTCTCATTTCTGGAGATAATAATATTGAATAAGACCAAGTCATTGCCTTTAAGGAGCTTCCATTCTAGAGAAGGAGAGAAATAAGCCAATCAACATATGCAATTTCCCACATAGACAGCCTAAAGTTTCTGGAAAGTGTATTTTTCCAGAATGGTGAACAGATGTAACAAACACAATTTTATATATTGTTCACTTTTTAAATAAAGACACATATTATTTAACTTACTAATAAATGAGGAAACCTGTAAGATATTAGAACATGCTCAAAAGAGAATCCAGAGAACACAGATGTGGGAAGTTGGAGGTGATAAAGTAGCTGGTTAATAGATACAAAACTGACTTCTTGGAGGTGCTGTACACAAATTCACTTTTTATGGACAACAATCATTTTCGTTGCTACTGGTTTCTACAAATTACGGAGTTATAAAATAACCCAAAGATAACAAAATGCACAGATAACCTGAAAGGGAGTGCTAAAGAGGAAACCAAGTAATCTTTGGCCTGTTCAAGGTCTCTCATATTTTTTCCTGACAGTCTATCCCTCCTGTGATCATAATTATCTCAGAGATTATTCTTGACCCTAAAAATGGGCCATTAATGTTGATCTGATTATTTACCCGAACACAGCAACAGTGTTAATTTATCACATAGGCTCCTTGAGTTTGCTTGGCAATTCCCGAGTCATACATACCATATTGAATAGCTAAAAAGTCCATAAATTAACCTCTGCCTGGATATTTTCATAAGGAATCTCAGATTTTACTTTTTAAAGCCTCTATTTTTTGTATCACAAGGCCAGGCATATTTTACTGGAAGTACTATATATCCAAGTGAATTCCTATCTCTTGGAAGTTCCCCAAATTTTTAAGGATTCCTAGTCTTCCAAGAATTTTCCTTACTACCTTCAAGGGTAAGATCAGGACCCTGTAAGCCAGGTATCAGGCCAATTTTCTTGGGAGAAGTGTGGAAACATTAGCTACATAAGTAAAGGTTTTGTTTGGTTTTGTTTTTCCTTAAAGGCAGCTTGTCACACCTGATTTAGAAGTTTCAGTTTCAAATATAACACCTCAGGCAAGACTTTGTAGCATAGATTCTTATTATGCTTTTGCAAATAGTTCCATGACAAGTAAGAAAACATACTAAGTTTCTGAATTCTGGACAGGTGGTAGAGTGCGTTGAATTGTACCCTCCCAAGAGATAGCTCCAAGTCTTAACATCTGTGAATGTGCCCTTCCTTGGAAATAAGTTCTCTGTAGATGTAATTAAGGTAAGAATTTGGATGAGAATCATCCTGGATTTAGGGACACATTGGCCACGTGCAGACAGAGACAGAAACTGAACTGATATGTCTAAAAGCCAAGAAATGCCAAAAGTTGCCAGCCACCATCAGAAACTAGGACAGATATGGGACAGATTCTCCCCTCAGAGCGTTCAGAAAGAATCAATCTTGCAGGCAGTTTGCTTTTTGGACTTCTGGACCCCAGAACTGTGAGAGAACAAACTTCAGTCATTTTAACCCACCAAGTTTGTGATAATTTGTTTTGGAAAACTTAGGAAACTAATACAGGTGATTGGTAAGAACAAAATATGATTTTAAAATGTTGTATTTCAGCTTAAAACACCAGATTTTACTAAACTGATGCATTATAGACAGTTTAAGAAGAAAAAGCAAGGACTTCCTCATATCTCTAGAAAGTAGAAACTTAAAACTGTACCAAGCAAAGAGTCACAATAAATTTTCTTCCTATGTTTTCTTATTCAGTTCTAGGAAATGAATTCTTATTTCTTGGGTTAGTGGTCTAATTTCACAAAGGATGGTTTTCAAAGCTGTTTGTGTGATGTCAGCTCTGAAGCCTGCACTCAAGAGTCTATTCTTTGAAATGTCTGTCATTCAAACTGTCAGAGACCTTTGTCAATGATATAGCTCAGGCCTTTGGCTTATGGCAAAGACTTCAGGCGAGCATCAGAGTAAAACAAAACTATCCACAGACTTAATGGTTGTTATCAATTTATTACCATAATCAATAATAGTGCCATCATAATATCAAAACAAAAGAAAGTAAAATTCTCTATTGGAGTATAGCATGTAACTATTTTATAGAAATTTTGATTAATTTTCCTCCTGGGAGTAAAAATATATTACAGACAGAGAAGGCATTGGCAAATTTCTGGGGACTGCCCATATTTCATAAAATTGACAACATTTTACCTAAACATGCATTATCTAGGAAAGGCTGTCTTTTCTGAATGGACAACTTTCCCCATGAAGCTCCTGCAATAATAACAGATCAAATGAACATAAAGTTGTCTCACTTCTCTTTATTTATAAGGTGATAGAACAAATCTTTGTGATTTCTCAGGTGACCTCTGGGAACTCTCGAAAAATAGTTTTAGGTATAACATATATATCCTGAAAATGTTCTCATTCTTTTCTAAATTGAGGGACAAATTTCAGGAAGGTGAAACTAAGTTGTTAGGGACAATTTGGGCACTTTAATAAAATCAAATAATGGGTATCTGAGAAACAATTCCTAGTTATCTATTTAATCAAATTGGCAATAAAAGGTTTAAAAAAATCTACAAGATATTATCATTGTAAGAACTTTAGCTCTTTCATAACTGAGGAGGCTATGTTCTTTCTTGTTTGTTTTAATTTTTTATTAAATAATCAAGGACATCATAAAGTCAACAGAAAGCACAGAAAATTTTTCTGGTGAGACACAGTTTGCGCCATCAAAGCAGGTTACCGAGGAAGTGAAGAAAATTCTTTCATCATGTAGATGAAGGCATGGATCAGTAAACCAAAGGAGTAAGCCCATCAAAAGTGACCAAATATTCACAAAAATTTAACATACTTCATAGCTTCTTTTCATATGTAAGTAATATCAACCAAAACTAATACATTTCAACTCCAAGTTTTGTCCTGTACTAGGCCCTTTCACATTCTGGATCACACTGACCCTTAACTGTAAGACAACATCTGATCTGAGGACCCCTGGGGAACACTTAGGAGGTCAATAAGGTCAAAACTATTTTCATCATAATATTAAGATGTTATTTGTCTTTTTCACTTTCATTCTCTCACAAGTGTGCACTGGAATTTTCCAGAAGCTGCATGATGTGTGATACTGCAACAGATTGGATGCAGAAGCAGGCTGAGAATCCAGCTGCCATCGATTAATTCATATATGAAAGACATTTACAGAAATGTAAAACAATGTTACCCTCCTAACTACAACTTTACAAAAAGTTATTTTCTTAAATAACTATTTCTACTAACATGAAATTGGTTTACCACTTCTATCTTTAAAAAAAAACCAATCAGGGGCGCCTGGGTGGCGCAGTTGGTTAAGCGTCCGACTTCAGCCAGGTCACGATCTCGCGGTCCGGGAGTTCGAGCCCCGCGTCAGGCTCTGGGCTGATGGCTCAGAGCCTGGAGCCTGTTTCTGATTCTGTGTCTCCCTCTCTCTCTGCCCCTCCCCCGTTCATGCTCTGTCTCTCTCTCTGTCCCAAAAATAAATAAATGTTGAAAAAAAATTAAAAAAAAAATCAACCAGGGTTTTAAAATGTCACAGTTTTAAGTTTTAATGTGACAAATATTGATATTATAGCCCACAAAATAATAGTCTTTGGCCTCAAAAATAATTTCTAATAGTTTAAAGGTATGCAGAACCACAAGGTTTGGGAAAAGCTGAATTAGGAAAAATTGACTCCTTTTCCTTAAAAAGCAAAAGCACATGCAGAGTTGTTATTTCTCTGTCACTATTTCTCGCTGTATAGTCTCAACCACCATATTAATTACAACTTTTAACCAGAGTAACCAACTTCTACTTCTTAAGTCATGCAAAGAAATACATTTCTTAAAATGCAATTTTAATATAGGCAATTTTTAATAGGATAAACAGAAAATCTGAACTATACTCACAGACAAAATACTAACATCTAGGTAACAACAACAAAAAATAGCTCAGGAAGATTAGGGGGACTGGACACAAAGGAGTCCATGCTTCAGAGATTAACAAAATTTCATTGAAATTGCTAGTTATCACATACAGGAATTCAATATTCACCAAGAAACAGGCTCCCTATTTTATGAATATAGCCAGAAAAATCTAACAAGAGCACAGGAAGGAGGCCTGTCAGAATAACAGCCAAAACAAATAAGCTTTAGTTAGGCTGGTGGTAGACTGACTGAATAGCTACACACTCCCCACCATCTTACACCTCCCTAAAGGGACGGGGGAAACTTGCACCTACCTAGAAGTTCACAGATCTAATGACAGAGAGGAGCTCCAAGTGATTTTCTTTGTAAAGAAGATTAATTCAGCTAGGATGCGTTTTGTTTGTGGCTTTCTCTGCAAAAACACTAATATCAGCGCTGTTATTGGATCTTAGTAGGAAACAGTGGGAAAACAGCAGAATATAATCAGCCTGGTGAAGGGGAAGAGAGTACATATGGATGTGAAAAGTCAGTTCCACTTGTGAGGATTTTATAGGAACTGTCCTGTTCAGTCTGAGGAGGTGCCACACTACTACTAACAAAAGCTGTTCATGTGCTGATTGGCTGAGAGAGATTCTACTGTCTAGGTTTATGAGAAACTGCAAGTATAGTTTTTTTAGTATTGATAGTTATTTATTTAAGTTACATGAATTTAAAACACTGAGATACCAAATTTTCAATATCATATTAAGAAGTATTAGAGAGAATGGTTATATTCACTATAGTCAATGCACCATACTAGAGAAAATCACACACCTTGTTCAGGAGTGTGACCTCACCTCTTTTGTGGAGGACTTCCCAGCCACATAATTAAAGCCTTAAAGCTGTGCTAGACCTTTTGTTTTTAAATGTTTGTTTGTTTGTTTGTTTGTTTGTTTGTTTAGAGCTAGTGGGGGAGAGGCAGAGAGAGAGAGAGAGAGAGAGAGAGAGAGAGAGAGAGAGAGAGAATCCCAAGCAGGCTCCATGCTGATAGTTGGGCTCAATCTCTTGACCAACCATGAGCCCATTAACTGAGCCAAAATCAAGAGCCAGACACTTAACTGACTGAGCCACCCAAGCGCCCCTGTGCTGGACCTTTAATACAGTAAGTCCATTTCCAGAAACTTATCTTACAGAAACATTCAGATGTTGTCAAAGGGTGTTAATATAGTGTGTTAATTAAACAAATTAAGTTAAACAAACTAAGCATGCATTAATTCAGAAATGGTTGAAAAAAGTAATAGATCATCCATGTAATGAAATACTGTTAGTAGGTACAAATAATGATGAAATTTCATTTATTTCTCCATTCACCAAACAAACATTTAAGTGCTTATAATATTCTAGACACTGTTCTATAAACTAGGCATACATAAATAATAAAACAGAAAAAAAAACCCTGCCTTTCTGGAGCTTACATTCCAGCTGAAGAGACAGAAGAAACACACAACAGTTAAGTAAATATACATAGCATATACATAGTATATTATATATATATGTGTATATATATATACACACACACACACACACACACACACACACATACATAATATACATAGTATATTAGTACTAAAAAGAAAAATAAAGCAGGGAAATGGGATGGTGGGATTCATGATAGGGTGGCTGAAGGACCCATAAAGAGAGTGCAATTTGCATCAAGATGTAGGTCAGAGAAAAAATTACAAGGATATCTGAAAGAATATGCTATTACACAGAGGGAACAGCTAAAACTGATGTCCCTAAAGAACAACAAGGGGTCAGTATGGGCACAGAGGTGTTAGCAAAAGGTGACTCCTAGAGGGAACAGCTAAAACTGATGTCCCTAAAGAACAACAAGGGGTCAGTATGGGCACAGAGGTGTTAGCAAAAGGTGACACCCTTGGGAGATGAGCTCAGAGAGGAAAAGAGGTGCTAGTGAAGAAGTTTAGCCATTGGAGAAGATAAAACAGAGAAGTAATGGGCTCTCTCTAAATGTTATAAGATTACTCTGCTGTGTTAAAAATAAATTAGAATGAGCTAAAGTTAGAAGGAAGGAGAACAATTATAAATATTATGTGATAATCTAAGCAAGAGATAAAGATGCTTGGGCCTGGATATAGCCTGGGAGGTGGTAAGTGGTAAGATTCAGGGCTTATTTGAAAAAGCAATAGCATTTTTATCAAATCAGATGTAGGATATCAGTAAAAGAATTCAAAGATGACTTGAAAATTTATTTCTGGAATAACAGGAAAGATAGAGTTACCACTTACTGAGAAAGGGAAGATGAGTAGGTCTGCCAGATAATATCAATCAGATTCGAACGTCCACTTTGAAGTTTTGAATCTTAGGTTTGAGATGCCTATAAAATCTCCAAATAGAGATGTCAAGTAGTCAGTTGTATGTATTATTCAGGAAATCAGAGGTAGAGGCCAGCCTGGAGAGTTACATTTGGGAGATGCTATCTTGTAAATGGTATTTAAAGTCATTGGACTATATATGAGCACCAAGGGAATGGTTATAGAGAGACAGGAGAAGAGGTATAAGGACTGAGCCCAATAAAACTCTGAGGTTTAGAGACTGTGGGATTGAAGAGAAATTAATAAAGGAGAGCAAGAAGGAGCAGGGAGAAAAATAAAACCAGAAGTAGCCCTGGAAGCAAATGAAGACAGAGGCTCAAGAGAAATAAGGATCTACAATGTCAAGTAAAGGTCAAGTAAAATGAGGAATAAGGACTGCACACTGAATTAGAAGTTAGTAGTGATCTTGTCATAGAACAGTTATAATAGAATGGATATAAAAATCTAACTGAATCTATATTTATTGATATGTAACATTTTTAAAGCCTATTTAAGGGAAAACTGGGGTTTAAAACAGTACATATGTGAAAAGTACAGTATAAACTCCTTAAACATATATATATATATATATATATATATATATATATATACACACACACATATATGTGTGTGTGTGTGTGTGTGTAAACATATGTTGTATATGTGGTATTAAAATGCATATACAGGAAAAGTATAAAATAAAATCCACAAAGATTTAAAAGGACTATTCTTCATCAAGTGATATATTAAATTCTTTATTCTGTTTTCTCTGTAGCTTTTTTCTAGTAAGTATCTATTACTCTTGCAGTCAAGGGGGTGGAAAAAGCCTAAGCAATTTCCTAAAAAATAAAATGCACCCTGAAATAATAAGATAATCTGCATTATGGTAAAAATATCTATAAGATAAAGAATGAGCTAAAATGATTTTTGCTTCCTTTTAAACAAGAAAATTTTTTGGAAAATGTTTGGTTGTAAAATACATTTGTATTTAAACACTTAAAGTAAGTTCAGAGAACTCTTTATTCTTACACAGTTAATTATTATTTAGTAAAGAGTGTTCTTTTACTTAAAAATAAAAATCTGATTTCAATTGCTCTTAATGGTCTAAAAAAATGCCGCATTTAAAAAACTCATAAGAATATGCATTATAAAGTTGAAATTTTATTCTTTTTCCTTACAAATTCATTCCTCTTTATTTTTCCCATAGCTCAATAAGTGTTTAAGATATAAGACTTATATTTTATACATTTTCATAGTGATACTTCAGGAATGCCTCAGTTTACCAAAAAATTCTCAAACATAATCACAACCCAGAAGCAGCTGTATCCCATTTTCAAAGGAGGAAAAAAAAATACATCATGCTGAATTGTTTAAAAGAAGTAATATAGTGGTGAATTTTTTTCTTGTGATTTAGTTTGAAATACTGTGCCTAAAATGCTGAGCTTGAAGTCCCATAAAGCTTGGTATGCTTTGCAAAAAGCACTCCCAGCTTAATTTAGGCCAGGCCTCCTTTTGCTTTGAAGGAACAAAAAAGAAACATTAACTGTTCCTGGCCTTCTTAGGAATTGACTCAAGATTTCCTCAGTGGTCACAGTGATGTTCATAGCCAACAGAGTTACTTTGTGAATGAATGAATGAATGAATGAATGAATGAATGAATGAATGAAGAGATGAAATCAAAGGAAGACAGTTATTTATCTTAACACAATATAATGGCTTTCTTGTAAATGTAAAGGCTTGCAGTCAAACATATTTGTCTTTCATGCAAGATCATTTCTTTTCAAAGCTACAGACATGTGCTACTACATTTAGATCAAGTATCACTGTGCTGTATCACCTGTATAAAAACTAATATAGGACAAACTCAAAGAAAATATTTTTATGTTTACTCTTCAGTCCAAATAATACAAATGGAGCTTCAGTCTTACTCTTGTACTTCTTGTTTTCTCTCGTAACAACTACCTTTTCCTCTTCTCTTGTAGTCATTCTGAAAATAACCTGTACTCTGATATTCCCATTATCTGAGCACAGAAAAATAATATTAGTGGCAAATAACTATATATCATTTTTACCTTTCTTCTGTAGAGGAAAAGTTCAAATTTGAAAAGCAATCATATGAAATGTACATTCTAGGCTATAAAATAGTGTCTACAAATATAAAGCATTGGATTAATAGATAAAAAAATCATTAAAAGGGATAATATGAAATATGTGAATAAATTTCATTGTTCAAAAGGAGCGCAGGAAGGAAAGAACAAAAGAACAAAAAAAAATGGAACAAATAAAGTAGAAAGATGATAGACTTAAATTTAACAGTGGCAACAATTATATTAAGTGTAAATGGACTAAACCCCCCTATTTGAAGGCAGAGATTTTTGGAGAAAATTTTCAAAAATATCAAACTATACACTGCTCATGTTGATAAAGTATAACAAAGTTAGAGTACTTAACTATCTGACTTTAAGGCATGTTATAAAGATACAGTTTATAAGAGGCTATCTGATTTGGTATTGGCTTAAGTGCAATGGATCAGAACAGGGTCCAGAAATAGACCCAGAAATAGACCCATAAGTGACTAAATATATACAGTCAGCATATTTTTGAAAATATGCTGAAGCTACTTACTAGAAGAAAAGAAAGTCTTTTCAACATGTGTAAAAGGAAAACTGGATAAACGTATAAAAAATAAAAATAAAATGTGACCCAAACCTCAAAGCATATACACATGAAGTGAAACTATTAGTATAATGTAAAAATTGAAATGACCAAGTGCCCAGAAGTAAAAGAAATAAGAGAAATATATTTGCAAATGTAGGTAGACAAAGAATTTTTAGAAATAAAATAAATTAACTTTAAAACAAATAATTGATAAGCTAGACTAAATCAAAATTCTTAAAATTCTGTTACAAAAAGGTATCACAACATGAAAGTCAAGCCATAGAATGAAAAAAATATTCACAGTATCTCACAAAGAATTTGTATCAACAATATAGAAAGAACTCCTAAAAATAATAATATAAAGACAAAACAACAATTAAAAGTGGGTAAGAAACTTCAAAAACCCTGTATATACTTTTAGAATCAGGAGATGAAAATTAATACCACAATGAGGTGCTACATTACAAACACCACTGAAATTGCTAAGCTACATACATACACACACACACACACACACACACACACACATACACACACTAATTCCAAATGTTGGACAAGATACAGACCAATTGGAATTCTCATACATTCATTGCTGGTGAGTATTTAAAATGTTACAACTGCTAAGAAATTGGCATTTTCTTATCAAAAGAAGCCAACCTAATGGCCCAGTAATTTCTCTTCTGCATATATACCCAAGAGAAATTAAAGCATGTTTCTACAAAAGGATTTGTACAAGAATATCTATAGAAACTTTATTTATAATAGCCTAAAACTAGAAACAATCAATGTCTATCAACAGGTGAATGGGTAAGTAAATAATGATATATTTATTCATCAATGAAAAAAGAAAACTGATACAAGATGAATCTCCAAGATTTTACATTGTGCAAAATAACCACAAAAGTGTGCATACTGCATTTTCCATTTATATAAAATTAGGGAATATCAAAACTAAACTATAAGAATGGAGATAAGAATAGCAGCTGCCTGGTGGTGCAGGGGTAGAAATAGCCTGGTAAAGGAACAGGAGGGAACTTTTGAGACCAGTGGAAATGTTTTGTGTCTCGATTAAT
Organism: Felis catus; assembly: GCF_018350175.1. Classification (NCBI taxonomy): domain Eukaryota; kingdom Metazoa; phylum Chordata; class Mammalia; order Carnivora; family Felidae; genus Felis; species Felis catus. The sequence continues at coordinate 108,821,514 of NC_058369.1, forward strand.
CTACTAGTTATGCGGGTGTATACATTTGTAAGAATCATCAAATTGTATACATGAAATATGTGCAATCTTAACTGTATTTAAGTTATACTTCAGTTTTTAAAATGTAATATTATTGGGGTGCCTGGGTGGTCCAGTCAGTTAAGCATCCACCTCCTGGTTTAGGCTCAGGTCATGATCTCACAGTTACTGACATAGAGCCCTGTGCCAGGCTCTGCACAATGGCGTGGAGTCTGCTTGGGATTCTCTCTCTTCCTCTCTCTCTGCTGCTCCCCTGCTTGCGCTCTCTCGCTCTCTCTCTCTCTCTCTCTTTCCCTGTGTCTCAAAACAAATAAATGAACATTCAAAATGTGGTATTATGGAGCTCTAGCTGCAGAGGTTCACCTACTGGATTCAGAGATATTAAGCAACACAGTATCTCCTGTGACCGAGGTATTTTAAAGATAACTCTACCCATAGGATGTAGAGAAAATAACCTTTATAGCAATGCAGTATATAGGATTTTAAAACAACCAACCTCCTTTTTTTGCCTTAAAATATAGCTTTGAGATAGGTAGACAGATGTTATTATTCATATCATAAATGAGGAGAATGAGGGGGCACCTGGGTGGCACAGTCAGTTAAGCATCTGACTCTTGATCTCAGCTCGGGTCATGAGATCACAGTTCGTAAGTTTAAGCCCCACATGGGGCTCTGTACTGATGTTGCAGAACCTGCTTGGGATTCTGTCTCTACTTCTCTCTGACCCTCCCCTGCTTGTGCTTTCTCTCTCTCTCTTTCTCAAAATAAATTTAAAAAAATTAAATTAAGAAAAAATGAGGAGAATGAGGCTTGCTCATGGACATAGGATTAGAAGGAGAGTCTCAGGTTTCTGACCACTAATCAATCCCGTTCTTATTTCAGTATATCTATACACAACAGTTGCCATCTTAAGGCACTGTTGGTTTTCCCCATTCAGTAATCAGCCACTGGGAGGCTAGGTTATACATTGTGATGTGGATGCATTTTCCATAGTACTTGGTATGCTAAAATTAAAGGTGACATCTTGATCAATAATCTACCAGCATGTTCATTAAAAAAAACAACACCACACTTTTAGACTTGTAATTCATCACTTGTTCAAATTTTCCAATATTGAATAGTATTTATTGCAACAGACCAAGCCACTAAATGTGTGCCTTTATTTCTCAACTGGAAGTAATGGCCTCAAAACCCCAGAAAGGAAACATTTGTTTTGGCCTTTTTTTAAGCTGTCCTTGTTGAGAGTATACGGACAGCTAGGAGAAGAAGGGATCCTGTCAAGTTTCCATAAAACCACCAAGCCTGACACGACAGAACAGTACGTTCCTTTTGTTGGTTTTCACATTCCTTGAAACTTGGAAGTGATGACAGGAAGAAGAAAGGTTTATCAGTAAAGAAACGGGAAAGTTATCTTAGAATAATCAGAAGCCTGATTCTCCTGCATAATATTTTTATCTAATAAAATAGGTTCAATTTCACTGTGAAAATTAGAGCAATCTTAATTGCTTTTAAATAGTGACCTAACCAAAGATATCATTCAGTCCTAACGTTTATTTTACATTATGTCCTAATATTTAGAATTATGCTTAAGTTTGCATTTTGAACTTCACAGAAGAGAATATACCTACTGTAACCTTTTAACTTATTTCAACATATTAAAATTCATAGCTTTTAATCTGTAGAAAAAGAAAATGTTGATATTTTATATGGCCTTTCTGACAGATTACAAATATACCAAATTACTGTATAAATAGTGAGCTGTGGAGTAACTGAAAGCTTCACTTGTAAGTTTAATGAATGTCGAGAGTAATTTTTATTTAACATTTTAGAGGAGGTTAATACCATATTTATTATTCATTTTTCATCTAAAATGTGGTTTGCAATTAGTCTGCAGAGTAAAACACTTAAACTCTAAATTTTATCATAAAAATAACAAAAATGAAAATGATAATAAAGAAAGATTTAAATAATATTCAGTAAGAAAATCAGTGGGTGTGGGAATTACAAGATTTAATCGAAATGATTAGAAATACAAATATATTGAATAACCTGTTAAATCTAGCAGCCAGACTAAAGGAGATGGTGATCAAAAGGAGAAACAGTTTCCATTCCAAGTTTCATCACTAGTTAGATATCTGAGGTAAAAAAAAATAATAATAATGATAATTTTAGAATGAGAGGAGGATCCAAAGGATCACTGAAGGAATTTTCTCTGACAGTAAAGACCCTAACAATTGATCTTACAGCCTCCATCTGATCACTTATATTAATGAGAACTCATGGCTTTATGAAAGAGATGTTACATTTTCTATAAATTATCTGAGAATACTTCAGTTTAAATAAAGTGATATAAATGTGCATATTAGTTTTAATCTGTGCCCGAGGGATGATGAGTTAAGGTGAAGAATTTTAATGAAAATTACACACCCCAAGGATGGTTAACTACTGCTTGGAAAGTCCTCATCAGAATTTTCCATTGCAGAATGATGATCATAATCAATTCAATCATCCTGAGTCTTGATCCCTGCTTAGTATCAGATAGTATTGTAATTATCATTAAGAAAATTAGAATATTTTTCTGGGACAAAATGAGCACTGTATAAGATAATATGGTCTCCGTCGCTCCTCATCAGGGAAATACAAATCGAAACCACACTCAGATATCACTTCACGCCAGTCAGAGTGGCTAAAATGAACAAATCAGGAGACTATAGATGCTGGAGAGGATGTGGAGAAACGGGAACCCTCTTGCACTGTTGGTGGGAATGCAAATTGGTGCAGCCAGTCTGGAAAACAGTGTGGAGGTTCCTCAAAAAATTAAAAATAGACCTACCCTATGACCCAGCAATAGCACTGCTAGGAATTTACCCAAGGGATACAGGAGTACTGATGCATAGGGGCACTTGCACCCCAATGTTAATAGCAGCACTCTCAACAATAGCCAAATTGTGGAAAGAGCCTAAATGTCCATCAACTGATGAATGGATAAAGAAATTGTGGTTTATATACACAATGGAATACTACTTGGCAATGAGAAAGAATGAAATATGTCCTTTTGTAGCAACGTGGATGGAACTGGAGAGTGTTATGCTAAGTGAAATAAGTCATAGAAAGAAAGACAGATACCATATGTTTTCACTCCTATGTGGATCCCGAGAAACTTAACCAAAGACCATGAGGGAGGGGAAGGAGAAAAAAAAAAAGTTAGAGAGGGAGGGAGCCAAACCATCAGAGATCCTTAAAAACTGAGAACAAACTGAGGGTTGATGGGGGGTGGGTGATGGGTATTGAGGAGGGCACCTGTTGGGATGAGCACTGGGTGTTGTATGGAAACCAATTTGACAATAAATCTCATATTAAAAAAATAAATTAAAAAAAGATAATATGGACTGATCACTTCTGCTTTGGGTTGACTGAGGTATAAAAATCTTGGTTAGTTCAACTTCTCAAAATTGTGTCCTGTGCCTAGGGTTACACCCCTCATTTTGATTAGCAGACAAACACAATTTTGCTACTGGAATATTGTCACATTTGCCTCACAGGACTCTTTTGTTTAATTGTAGGAGTGCCCAAAAGAACAAAGAAACTCTATCCAGTTTGCAAGTGGAATTCCTGACCTGTATATACTTGCTAATAAATATATGTTGGTGGCATTTAGCCTGAGACTTGCTTGTGTCATAAAACAGCAAATAGTGGCAAGGTACTGGAGGCTACAGACACAAAAGGAATCCAATAATTATTTTTTTCCAGCTTTGTTGGGATATAATTGACATATAAAATTGTGTAAGTTTAAGGTACACAATGTGATGATTTGATACGTGTATATATTGCAAAATTATTTTCACAATAGAGGAACCCAATAATTCTGAAAGACTAAATCAGTTTAGATAAGTTTACAACAGCAGCCTACTCTGTTTTTTATTTTTGTGTTAATGTCTTAGAATAGCATTTATTAATTTGCAAAGAGAATATCAAATTTTAAGTGAACCAGAACATGTATTATTAGCTGATGAACACATTACCCCTTCTGGTTTTATAGCTCCCAAAGGAAATATTCTTTATATTGAGCTGACACTGACTTCTGTAAAACTTCCATGCATTTATCATGGTTTTCGCCTTCCGGGCCACACACATAAGCCTAATCCCTCTGAAAGAGAGCTAAACTTTTAAACATAAACTCGAAGTAGAAGACCCAGAACATGACTTAATTTTTCTATTCTGACTGAGACCTCACTTTCCAGTACCGTATAAAATTCAGTCACAGCCAATTTGTTTACCCTTTCCGAATCACGTGAAAACCCCAGGACCTCACAAAAGTCAGCCCATTCAGGGAGTCCTTTCTGCTCTTTAATCCATATGTGTCCCTTCTGATTTACTCATTATTTAAGGCCAACTGATTGCTTGAAGAAGGCTGCTCCTGTGCAAAGTGGGGACCCTAGGATACTTGCCATGGTCCCCAGACCTGGTGCTTAAGGTAGGACCTTTCTAGTTGCACCAAACAATTCTACTCTGATATTCTGCCACTTCCCTGGAAAAAAAGTATCTTGGGAATTCTTGCTACTGATAGAATTCCAAATCTTGGCCAGCTTCTCACTATGAGAAACATCCCTAGCTCCAGGAATTTCTGCTCCCTGTTCTCCAAGAAGTCTATCCTTCTACACAAGCCTATACATACCCTTTACCTTCATCAGACAACGCTTTATCATTTCCTTCCCTCTTGTTCTCCACCACCATCCCCCCAGAGGCAGTTAATTTTCAGATCCTTTTAAACACAGATTAGTTTTATCTGCTCTCAAATTTGTATAAATTGAATTATACAATATATATTCTTTTTTGGGTGTGTCTAAAGCTTCTTTCACTTAGCAGCATGTTTTTTTTTATAATACTTCCATATTTTTTAATCGGAAATTCATTATTTTGTATTCTATTCTAGTGTAGTAATATTTCATTATATGGATATATCAGAGTTTCATTCAGTCTTCTATTTATGAACATTTGGATCATCTCCAGTTCTTAACTACTACAAAAAGCGTGTTGTGAACATATTTAAAATTTTTTTCTTGGCTAAATACATTGGAGTAGAATTGCTAGGTCATAGGTAGATACATGTTTAGTGTTATAAGAAACCATTAGACCTTTATAGAAAGGGCTCATACTGTTTCGCGTTCTCACTAAAAATGAGTTTATCCACATCTCCATCAACATTTGATGTCATCAGTCCTTTTAGTATTAACCATTCTGTTAAGTATTTAGTAGTATTTCATTATGGTTTGAGATCTATCTTGTCTCACGTATCTGTGTCTTTCCATATTTTTAATTTCAACTATAAGCCATAGTGAAACTATGCCCTGTGTCTCCAAGTTTCAAATCTTCAAATATTAAGAAGCATCCCAGTTGGAAAATTTAGACAGACCTCCTCTTATTTATGAAAACTGAAACAGGAGTATAAATGGAGATCAACATACCATAGTCTAATATTTTAAACTTCTAAATCAAACACGTAAGCTATTATTTAAACATGTTATATCTTCCTACCTTGATATACCTACTTTACAATGATGCAGGGATGCAGATTCAAAGTTCACACTTAAAGGTGGAAATGTAGGGAAGCCAGTCTGCTGCCCTCTGGCCTCCAATGTATCTCAGGCCTGGCTGTCTCCCACCCACCATGAGGTTTCCCCAAGCACATAAATGTGGACAGGACAGGCATCCTAGTTTTATTCTTATTTCAACACAGAGCTTCCCCACCACCACCCCTTGGGTCTAGAGAAGTATATCTCAGTACAGTAATCTGGAAGTAGGCTGAGGAATGATGGGCAGGCACCAGGAGAATGAGTCAGAAAGGGAGAATGTGGACATTAGGTGGGGATATCCTCTGACCCTTCTCCCCCTCAACGCCTTGCTTTTGGAGAAGAGTACACAGAGGCAGAGACCCTTCTTGTAAAAATCTGAATTTAATATACTGACAACACCCATTTTATTTGCTACTACAGTTTCTTTTTACTATTTGCTTGAGTGACAACAACTTCTTACTAAGTCACCACTTTTGCTACAGATTCTGTTGGTAGATTCTGAAGGGACCTATCATTTCCTCAGCCACCCTAGTCTTCCCCCAGTATTTGACTATGATGTTTTCCAATGAAAACAGGAAGGAAAAACAAAACAAATTGACAAACACAGAAAATGCCAAAGCTTGGAAATGGATATGGATCTACTTCTGAGGACATTTTATGGCTGATATTTAGGGAGAGATTAGTGAGAGAATCAAAGTAAGTAAACAGAGAAAAATAATACACCACCCACTGCACACATGCACACGCACACACATCTGCCAAAATTATATACAGTTGGATCATTTAGAAATGCTTCAGAAAACATTAACCATAGTTAATGTGATTGAACCCTGCTTATATATGTAAGTCACTGCTCTAAAGGCTTTATGTGTATTACTTATATATTCTTATGTATTATTATCATCTCCATTTTATAGATATGGAAACTGAGGTACAGCGAGGGTAAGTTAAAAGCATGGCTCCAGTTTGCTCGCTAGGCAGTAACAAACGCAGATTCAAATCCAGACAGTCTGTGTAGAATCCACAGGGTTGGCCAAGAGGTTACGCTGGGTAGGTCTATGTGTTGGACATTTTATGAGGTGTTTTATATAGATTAGCTAATTCAAACTGTGACATAGGTATAATGATCTCTGCTTGACAGATGAGAAAATAGAGGCTAACTAATTTGCCAAAATTATAAAACTAGTAAATGGCTGAACTGGGTTTTACTAACTTACCAAAGTTATTTAATAAGTGCCTGAGCTTAGTTTCAAAATTGATTAAATTATATTCTGGGCATATGGCATAGGAGGGCAACATATAATATATATTTTCAGTGTGTTTTTTCGTGTGTTTTTCCTTTTCAATTTACACATAAAGGAATAAAATTCATGTCTGGGCACTTCTTTTACATGGAGCACTTCATCTTTTAACAATGCCTGATAAATGAACCATTGCTGTATCTTGCCATAGGGAAGGAAGATGTGATTTGATTTGATTTTCAGCTCTGCAGCCTAAACCAAATGTAAGGTTTTGGAAGGTGCATTATAACTGGTAGTAACTATATTTGATTTTTTTTTCAGGGAGAAAAACATTTTCCTTCTTACGCATCCATTAAGTATTAAACACATTATTTCATTTCTATATAAACCTATGGATAAGATAACCTAGTGATTTCATATTTCCCTGTGAACGCAATAAAATCTGAAGAAAAACTGAAGAAAAATATCTGTACCAAATCATTCAATATGCATTCCTCAGTACATTCCAGAGCTTGGAGCACATACAGGAAAGTGTGGAAAAAATGACTGCCTGAACTCTCCTACTTAGAAAGATTTAATTTTCCTTCTGAGCCCTTAGTGTGAGCATAGGTGCGGTATTTTATTATACATCTGTCACACGTTTTCAAGTTGCCACTGAATTGAGGATGTGCTTCTTGAATGTAAGAGGGCTTGGAAAACTAGAAAAGATTCTTAAAGGAAGCGGCGTACTTTCTATCCCTTGACAGAGAGACATTTGCACATGTAAGCGTAAACTGAGACCTATCCAACAGCTTATGACCTTGCTCCTCAATGCACCGCTTTTATGACAATGAGTCTTACATGAAGCAATATTTATTGACTAATTATTCTGGTTAAATTATGTTTTTCAAGTTTTACACTAAAATTCATTTTTCACAAGCCTTGCGAATACTAGGAGGTTTGAGGAGAGAGTCCTTCCACCTATGGGGGGGCATCAGTAATATTCTGAGTCTGGAGATTCGAAAAAGAAAAGCAAAGACAATAACAGGAAACTCGATGGCTCCTTTAAAATAAGGATCTCTGTGGAGGACTACTTCAAATGAGAATTCTGTATCAGTACACGTGTAGGTTTCCTATCCTTGGGGACGATATTGTTGTAGAGTGTGAATGTTAGTAGGTGTGTTATACTTTCCCTAAATGCTCTTCATAACCATGCTGTAAAATGCCAATGCATATTGTTGCAAACTTTATCTGTGCTGTTTGTTTAGCTTTGGAACTCGGCTTTCCAAGAATGTTTCAGCAATGCATGGGAGGGCCCTGGCGAGAATAGACCCCACACAGCTGTTGGCAATGAGGGTGCCAGGGCACAGCCCCTAAGGAGCAGGAAGTTACTCCCACATATTTGGCAGTCCTGTGGGGGCATGAAGCCGCTAGGCAACCTGGCCGCCCCAAGTCCTTTCCTAAATGATAGGGTCTCTTTCAAAGGATGGGGGCCAGGATCTCCGGTGGCAAGGCTTAGAAATGAGCACTTGAAGCAAAGGGAGATGAGAAGGAAAACAAATAGGCTGTGGCGTCCTTGCCAGCACCAACAGGGATGGAGAAATCCTTTAGCTTGCTGGCTTGGGAAAAAAAGGGCCTTCAAGGTGAAGAATGTTTTTCTTTTGTTTAGTGTTTGAACTCTGCCCTGCTTTGACTTGTGATTTATATGGCACTGTGGTTTTTTTATTGTTGTTCTTTGTGGCTTAATTTTTTTTTTTAAGAAACAAAACCAAAGTCAACAAGAAATAAAAACAAAGATTACCCTTCAGACTATCATACGGTTATATAGGAAACATTTTTGAAATTAACTTAAACAATTTATCGGGGAGAAAAACACTACGTTGAGGATCTGCTACATGCTTAAAAACTGTTAAAACATGTATTATTCCATTTGGTGCTCATGATTACACCAATAAAATATTTATTTTTAGCTCTGTTTTGCTAATATAGAAATTAAGGTATGAAGCACTTTACACTGTAAAGTGAATTGTGTGCATTTTTCCTCATTATTATTAAATAGTTTTGTCACATAGGAATATCTTACACCAAATACAGATTGAGCTATTTTCCAGAAAATTCCATTGTCAGTTTCATAATCTCTATTTAACAGTATTTCTATGGAGATTTAAGTTTCCAACCTATCTGATTACACAGTTAGAATTAAATACTATGACAGAATTTTTAAAAAGAATTAAATTAGGAGACTCTCTAGATTGTTGAGTCATGCACTGCTCGCAGTAGTCACTGGCCACATATAGCCACATTAATTTGAATTAACGAAAATTAAATGAAATGAGAAAATTGCATTCATTAGTAAAACTAATTAACTATTTAATTAACTATTTTAATTAACTACATTTCAAGTGCTTAATAGCCACATGTGGCTAGTGGCTACCATGTTGGATAGTACAGGTCACAGTATCTTTATCATCACAGAAAGTTTTACTGACCAGTGATGCTGTATTCCTCATCACTTTACATTTCAGATGAAAAGGCAAAATTCCAGAGTTACTGTTTGTATAACAAATAACTCTGGTGGCTGGGTTAGCATTTGAGGAAAGCCTTATTTTTATGACTTCAGGAAATACTAGCTTTAATATATCGAGTGTCATTTTTCATTTTCTTCTTATATTTATCTCTTCATTCATTAAGCCTGTTTTTTTATTGAATGGTAAGTTGCAAGAGGAGTGAGCTGTTCAAGCGAAGGTAATAGTGCCATTAAAGGGAGAAGATAGGATATAATAGGGTGGTTTGAGATACCCATAAGTGCCCAATTTTGTTAAATTATAAGGAACCTGTTGAATAGTTTCCATATTGGTTACTCTTATGTATCAACTTGACTGGGCCAAGGTACCTGGATATTTGGTCAAACATTACTCTGAAAGAGATTTGCATTTAAATTGATTGATTTTGAGTAAAGTAGACTGTCCTCCATAATGTGGGTGGGCCTCATCCAGTCAGTTGAAGGTATGAATTAAACAAAAGGCTGACCTCCCTCAGCAAGAGGGAATTCTGCAACAGACTGCCTTTGGACTTCATCTGCAACAATTCTTCTTTCATGTGTCTTCAACCTTGACAGCCTTTGCACTTAAACTGTAAAACTGGCTAAGCCCTGGTGTCTAGTCTGCCAGCCTACTTGGCAGATATTGAATCTGTCAAACTCTACAATTACGTGAGCCACTTTCCTAAAATAAGTTTGTTTCTAGATATACACACCTATTAGTTCAGTTTCTCTGGAGAACCTTAATAGAGGGATGGCATAAAGGTAACAGAGGCAATTTGGAGTAAGAAGCCATTCACAATTTTTTAGTAGAAGAAAGACAAGATAGAACTGTGTTTTAAGAGAATGAATCATGTGATGAATTGTAAATTGCATTGAGGGCAAAACACACGGTACAGAAAGGAGAGAATGTAATAGAGGTTAATACGGGTTCAAGAACAGAAGTGACATTGTGATTCAGAAGGATGGAATATATAGAAGATCATGTAAGCTTTGGGGTCATACTGATCTGGATTTGAAACCCCAACCCTTTTCTTTCTTATTTGTTTGAGCTTAAGTAAGTTCCAGAAACTCTTTCCTTATCTGAAAAATGGAACTAATCATAATATCAACTTCATGACTGGAAGAGTAGAATAAATGAAACATTACTTCTGTAATGTAAGGTTCTCTGTATCTCATATAGTAACAACAAAATACTTGCTCTTTACATATACAGGTATATATGTGTATATATATATATATATATATATTTAGTTAGGTATATATGTACATACATATAAATGATAGGACACAGAGAGCTAGTGTGTGTGTATATACACATATACGCAAGCTCTAACATGTAGACACATATATGTGCTATTATATATATGTACATATATAATACATATAAATTACATGGAAAAATGATTTCAAGTTAATATTTTAATAATTTAGCAGTTTGGATAAGAAGTTAAAAGAAAGGGAGGAAATTTCAAGTTTAGGTGATGTGGACAAAAGTCACCATTAACAGAAATAGCAAAAGGAATGGCTGTTTGGGGGTAGAAGTTGAAGAAGGATAATAAACTTGAGGTTCGTCTTGGAACATTTTAGATTTGATGCTAAAGGAGAGCCAAGGAAGAAAATGTTTAGGTGGTCAGAAGTGCCGTGTGCCTGGGCGCTCAGTCAAGTTAAGCCTCTGACTCTTGATTTCATCTCAGATCATGATCTCATGTTTCGTGGGATTGAGCCCTTTGTCAGGCTCTACACTGCTTGGGATTCTCTGTCTCCCTCTCTCTCTGCCCCTTCCCCCCAAATGGACACTCTTTCTCTCTCTCTCTCTCTCGAAAATAAATAAACATTCAAAAAAACAAGCTGTGAAAGATTAATAATACATCATAAAGTAATTGGGGTAAAGTAATGAAAAACCGCATCTTAATTCCAAACAAGTGAAATAAAGCTATTCAGATTTTAATATATGAATATGTACATTTTTATTAACATGCGGTAAAGACAAAAATTTTAATAAAATGGGAAAATACTGTATTTATAGTCATTTCTTCCAGTGCTTACACGAGTTAAAATACATTTATATGGCATTAAATTTGTACTGCATTTATTATGTTTCATCTCTGCAAAGCTTCAGATGAACTGTTGCTTTTTTGAAGTGGGTACATGTGTCAGATGTCAAGTACTATTAACTGGAATAGTGTGAGAAGTCATGGCCAGACATACGTTCATATTAGTGCTGATCACCTATTATATGTGGATTTCGTGACTCGTTTACTTTACTTCTTCCTCAGAATATCCTTATTGGTCAGTAATTATTCCCTAATTCATAGATGGTGTTCTAATTCCTTTGAGCATACATAGTTAGTAAGAATATAGTTTGATCTGAACCCAAATTTTATGTGGTTTTGACAGCACTTAGATGTGTGGACTACTTACCAGAAATAGTTTTTTTTTACCCAGTGATTATACAAATTAAATATATTTCTCAGAAATGCCTCAAGAGCATTCTGTGGCTAAAGACTGTCTATTCTTTCTGGGTTCTGCTCAGTCACAGAGGAAGTTGTAATAAAAGTTCTCCCATGGTAAGAAATTTAATTTTATTTCAGCTACTGTCTCCTCCCACTGTCTAAAAAGTTTATGTACCACAGACCATAAAAAACACAACCGAAGACAGAGACTCACAGGACAGGGCTGAGGTAATCTGTGTTCTGCAAACACTCTTCCTATACACCATTTGTACAAACGCACAATAAGACTTTTTAAACATCTGTTTTTGAGGTTACTAAAACTGAAAACATCTACAGACTTCAAACAGCTTTGAAAACTCTAACACAATCTGCCATATTAGAAGCTAACACCAGTCAAAATACATTATCTTAAAGAACCTATTCTTCTGTATTTTATTTGCAGAATTATTCTATTATCCATCAGTCTAGCACCAACTGTATTTACTATATCTGGGGACACTTTTTAGAATTAAAATAACATTATAAATTAAAGCAGATTGCATATTTATTGTCCCTTCACATTTTCAAGCTTTGACAAAAACCAGGCAAAGGCCTTTGAAGATGGTCCAGAATCCTGCAACAGAGGGGAATGCATCAGGAAATCAGCTTCATGAGGTAGCAAAGTTCCTGGCTGCTCTGCGCTGGGCCACAAATTGGCTAATGGGCAGTGCAGGCAAGTGACCACTTACAAAAAGCACTCTGACAGGTGACTCTCAAAAGTGACTGGAAGGTGACCCCAGCAAGAATGTAATTTGTTCCTACTCGATCATCGTTCATAGGATTGACCTATAGGTGAAATCTGACAAATTTCCCTGTAAATGAAATATTCCAAATCTCACACAAATTCTTGAAAACTCCATTTCAACCCATAAAAATATCAAAAGAAATTATAAAAATAAAACACAAATATATGCCTTTAACATACTCATTAAGGTCCTCAGATAAGAGCACAAGGAGTATCTGTTGTTCTCTTGAGGTGACCCTGCATGGGCTTCTGGATGCCTCCTGGATGGGAGCTGGTCACCAGAAAGACAAGCCATAATTTGAAGCTTGGAATTCTCAGCCCTCCACCTTCCATTCTCCAGAGAGGAGACGGGAGTTGAAAACAGAGTTAAAACTTGATCATTCCTACCTGAGAAGGCCTCCGTAAAAATCCCAGTAGTATGGGATTTGGGAGTTTCCAGGTTGGCGAACCAGAACGCTGCCATGTGCCAATGGCCAGGCCCCAAACTCCGTGTGAACAGAAGCTCCTTTGTTGGGGACCTGGCCCTGTATAATTCTTCACTGGGTTTTTGTTTTTTATCCTTTTTTAATAACCCAGTAATCTAGTGAGTAAAATTAAATAATTAATTAATAAAATACTTTTTAAGTAAAACCAAATAGAATATAAGTCAATTTGTAAGTATTCCTCATGGTGGATTATCCTATGTGATTCTTTTCTTTTCTTCTTTCTTTCTTTCTTTCTTTCTTTCTTTCTTTCTTTCTGAGAGAGAGAGAGAGAGAGAGAGAGAGAGAGAGAGAGAGAGAGAATCTTAAGCAGGCCTCATGCCCAGTGTGGAGCCTGATGCAGGGCTCAATCTCATGACCTGAGCTGAAACCAAGAGTCAGACACTTAACTGAATGAGCCATCCAGGTGCCCCTATCCTATATGACTCTTAATGGCAAACCTACTTAATTAAAAGGCAAATCCAGTGAAATTGAAAGTATGTTTCTTCAGTAATAGTAAACCATCTTTTGGGAAAGAGACATTTCTCTTTGCACCATGATCGAAATTAGATTTATTTTAAGTATGTGTTTCTTACACTATAAAAGGCTTTGAATTGATAGTGCTAGAGACACGTTTGCCCCTAAAATTTGCAGGGTCCAAGGCCCACATCCTACAGGTCTGAATATTTTAAAATTGTCCTTCAGGCTATAGTCATGGCCATGCACTATAGTGTTTGAAGCCTAGTCCTGCACTCACGCTGCAGCTGAGATTCAAGGGGTATTGCTCTCCCCAGGCTGCAAAGCTCCCTGTGAACCCAAGCAGCCACCTGGATCTGCTGGCACAGAGCAAGGCAGAGGATGGTCTGGCGCCCAGGATGCCAGGGCAGTCACTGGATCCGCCCAAGCCCAGAATGGGACTGACTGAGTCAAGCTCCCCATTCTGCTTACCTTTCCAACTCAGGGTTTCCGGGCAGTTCTAATCACTTCCAAAAGCTACACAGCCCCAGCAGGGGGAGGGATGGAATTCAGTTATTTGGAGAATCCAATCTGACTAAACACCTTTTGGGGTGATTGGAGGCAGCTGCCTTAAACAAAAGCAGCTCCTTTCCCAGGCTTCCAGGCCAGGAACTGTGATCTTCTTCTCTCCTGTGTCCACCCCCACTCCCCAAACACTTACACTGGTTTCTCTCAGCCTTGCATCGTGTGTGTGTGTGTGTGTGTGTGTGTGTGTGTGTGTGGTGACAGAGGGAGGGGGTTTTAGTGGGTGTGGGGTGTGGTTTGGTTCCAAACATTCTTCCCAAGGAATTCTGTTTGTTTGTCCAATTGGTTACCAAACTTTTAAAAACCTTCCTAGGAAGGTCAAAAAGAAACTTAAAAAGTCCTTGAATTTTAGTGTTAGAGATCTGTTTTGGTTCTCCTTATAGTGAGGGCCAAGCTCTGGAGCGTTTGAAGGCAGGGCTAACTCGGAAGAGATTTATCTTGTTCACATGTTTTAAAGTCACCTTCACTGCTTGCCAGAGTCTTGACATTCAACTGCAGGAGAAACGTCTAGTTGTCTCATTGCCATTCCACTAGAGGTGTATTATTTGCCACTCAGATGCACCTCTCTCTATTGCATGCGGTTCTTTGGGGATGGTCAGACAGGGTGCCTTACCTGGAACCTGGCCTCCAGGTTGGGAACGTGACCCTGGCTTGGACAATCCAAGTATTTCATGCCCTGGGAACGGGATTGGTGCAAGACAAATCAGGCTAATCAGAATCCAGAAATTCTGACATAGACAATAGGAAGAGCATGTTCTTTTCCTCAGAAATCGAGAGTGCGTAAGGGTAGAGCTGTCCGTATTCATCTTACTGCCTCCTGAAAGGAGCCACTGAAATTGAAGCCAAACAGAAGCAAGGAGAAATAAGAGACAAAGTCCTAAGAATAATGTTTAGATCTCTGAATCCAGCTGTGTCCCCTTGAAAAAGCTAATAAATCCGTTCATTTGGTTTAAACTAGTCAGAGTTGGGCTTGTGTCACTTGCAACAAAAAGTGAACTGAATAATAGAATTTAATTCTAAAAGCAGTAATTCCATCTGATCCCAAGCAAATGCACCCAGATGTGCCACACAGACACGTCATTTTCAAAATGAAACTTGTCTCTTTTGTTCCCTCCTCCATGACACATCTGCTTTTTCTCCTGTATTCCATACAACCAAACAACCCCACTGGCCCTGATGGTCCATTTCTACAAGTACTGCCACATTTTCTCCTGAATATTCTTGAGTCCACTATCTCAGTTGTTCTACTGTTGCTGCTTATTCCATAATATCCATTAGTTTGTTCACTGAACGATTGCAACACTTTCTAACTGATTTCCCCTACCACTAGGCTTGCTCATTCCAAACTATTCATCTTGTTGCCAGAGGTAGATTTCTGGAGTATACACTGAAACATGTGATCCCTGACCCTGTTCCCATCATCCCATTAGTAGTATTAATCACTCATCATGGCCTACAAGATAAAGCTAAAATTCCATAACATGGGTTAGCTAGTTCCTTTAGAATCTGGCCTTAGCCTGAACATTTCTAACCATGCCTTTTGCCACTCCCTGCCAATAATCTGTGGTCCATCCATAATAAATCACTCTAGTTCCTTAGGTACACTGGTTTGTTTACACATGGTGTTTCTTCTTTACCTAGGATGGCCTTTCCAACATTTGTCCTCAGCAGAAAACGGCTATGTACTTTCCTAGACTGAACTAAGTCTTGCTCCCTTCTACTAGGTATGGTATTTGAAGGTTCTATATAACCTGAAAACTCCCTCACTTCAGAAGCTCAGCATTTTATTTGTATCCATTAATCTCAAATTCACTTACAGAGTCTGTGAGGTGTGATCACAGAGGAACAGGAGGAGTAGCAATGTATCCTGGAACTTTGCTGTAAAAATGCAATTGTTATTATCTACCATTCCAGAAGCCAAGACAAATGCAAACATTTAGATCTCATGATCCTGTTCTATTTGGCTGGCTCTATATATTCATGGATCAGGCACTTGTAGTCCCATTAAAATAAACCCTAAATGCTCACTGATTTGTGCTGAAATCAGAGGGGACACTCCATGTTGTTTATGGTCTGTCTACTTCAGTGTGGCTTCTTTCCCAGGGCCCCACTTGTAGCTCTGTCTCTGCATCTCTAAATTAGGGACTTTCCTATGTTTTCATCAGCTTTCTACTTGGGACATTTCCTCAAGGTCTTTGGCTTGGATTCCCACTGTACAATTTCCCCACTTCAGGTTACTCTGCACAGCATATCTACCGTAGCCAGCTCATTGGAACCCATGGGTACATACACATACTCCCCACTCTTGGGCATATGGACACTTCTTAATACTGGCCAGAGCCTCCTTTTAAGTCTGGTTTGCAGGAAATATGAATGTTTGGTTTAGAGGTACAATTTAAAGACCCAACAGTAATCATGAAATCCAACTAGAATTTTTTGCCATTACTTAGCACACTTTGCTTCGCCTGGCTTTTTTAGTCTCCATGTGGAAGGAAACAAAAGTTCCTGTTTATTTCTCGAAAGTGCCTGCCTGCAACACTGTTCATTTTGAACCAGAGAAGACTGACTCATTCATTTCAAATAATGATTTCAGTTCTTCTCAGCAGCCTGGCTCCTTGAGGCTTTCCAAGACAACAGTGCCTGGGTAAAGGTAGTTTATCACTAACTCCCGGATCACATGATGCCAAATGCTGGAGTTTTAGAGTCATAGGTGTTCTGCGAAACCCTCAATGCCCAAGCGAGACATGCTGAATACATTCTGTGCATTCTGGTAAATACATCAAGGTAATAATTACTTCCACATTTCCCCTTTTAAATACACATTTTTACTCAGGGCCACAGTTTGCCCTTACATACACCCAATGCATTTCAGATTTCTGTGTAATTTAAAGAAAAAGCATTGCTGAGGTGAGCCAAATTTATATATGAGTTCTTTGTGTAAGTTATTTCAGAGCTACAAAGGCTGTGTCCCCATGCTTATATACAGTTTGTTTCCTCATAATGGCTTTCTGCCATCAATTGGAATACCTTTCTTACAGTGCCCTAGATCCCAATATGAAAAAGTTTACTTATTTTTTTTTATTATTTTTTTTAAAGAAAGACTTCTTATGTATGTTTCTAAGACAGGAGGACTGGTTTACATTTTCAAAACCCTCAATCTGGATATAGTAAAAGAGGTGATATGTTGTGGGGGGGAATAGTGAATTGGAATGCCAATGGAAAGAATGGACTTGTTTTCTTGCTTTGGGAGCAAGGGAAAGCATGAGTTTCTACTCTGTGGAAACTGAGGAAAAAAGCATCATAACATGTCTTTCTAAGACATAGCAGGTATAACAAAACATTTCTTTATTTAAAAAGGAACTTTGTAATATTATTTATGAGTAGAATTAGCTTCTCTTGTACTCATTTTCTTCCTTGTAAAATGCATACATTTAGTTTCATAATACTGTGAAATCTTCCTTATGGTCATCAATTAGATTACTACTTGCACTGTCTGCTAAAATTGATAGTGTCATTTCAAGGTGACATTGTTCATCTTCACAGATTTGCATTTCATTAACATTTGAGAATAGTATCAATATTTCTTTGGTCACAGAATTTGCTTTTTTTGTTGTTTGTTTCAACTCCTCCTTCTAATTATATTTGATTCAAGATTATTTGGGACTTGATTTGGGGGTGGGGTCTCTTTGTGCATTGTTTTTACATTTTCCCAAAATAGCTCACAGTTTATAGATGTATCAGGAAGTCACTAGGTTTTACTATGTTTCTTACTATCATCCATGCTTTCTATTAAAACTTATTTAAAATAGCACAAAATTTTGTCTGTGGTTATGGGGACATTAAACTTAAGTGCATCCTGTGAATCAAATACGTGTCTGTTCAAAGACAATCAAAAAAGAAAAGCAATTGAAAACTGAAGTGCAATGTTATTTTGTTTTATTGGAATGAGTTTTTCAAAAACCAGATATCGTGGTGCCAGATACGTTGTTTTAATGGTCAACTGCTTGGCATCCTGTCAAAAGGTGGAACTAGTATCTGGAACAGCCTGATGGGATAAAAACGTCATAGCTTTGATTTTACTGCCTCTGACTACAGACCATTGTTCAAGATATACCTGCTTAATCCTGCAAATGGTCAGGCGTTCAGCGCCATCCATGGAGGTTTTATGGAGGAAGTTATCCAGGACCACAGAAAGTATCATTTTTATGGCATTCTTCGACTGTTTGAATAAGCTTCAAATTAATAATGACTTTTGAATACCTTAATATAAATTAAATTCCAAACAAAAACATAACTGGCCTATTCTCCAAAGGAAAATTCTAGAACTCAGAAGAATCTCATGAAACTATTTCTATTATTTTTACTGGAAGCTTTTGAATGAATGAACCAAAAGTTTCAGTAAATAGATTTTTCAGTATATATTTCTTTCATCACTTTCATTCCCGTCTATGGTAATTCATATGTTCATATCTGAATTCTCACTAGGCAGAGGGCATCTGGAAAGGAGGCACAATATCTGTATTTAAGCATAAGAAACAATGCAAGGGGGTAAACCTAAAGAACTCTAATGCCTCATCTGTAAAGTGGGTCAATGCCTGTAGCAGTAGGTACATGTGGTAACAACGGATGCCAGCATTCAATGGATGCCATTTACCTTTCCTTCCCTGAGTAGTGGCCATTTTCCATAAATTACTTAAACTTACACCTTCCTTTATAATTTCCCTGTGTTGGTCTTCCAAATAACAACTTAGGAAAAGTCCAGACCTAGAGAATGAGGAGGAAAAGAAGAGGGGCTACAAAATGCTGAGTGTGAGTATGTGCTACATGTCTCTGAGACAGGCCATATTGCCTCATTTGGGTTGGTGTTCCCAACTGTCTCTAATCCCATAGCTCTTCCTTGGAAGAAAGAATAGTCAAGTGGCAAAAGCTATGGCTCCAGAATCATACTTAAAGTGTTCAAATACCCAGGTTTGACATTTGATGGTCACATGCATTTGGGGGAATTATTTGTCTCTGAGCCTGGAAAACTTGAATGAACTTCACCCTACATCATGGGATAATTGGGAGGACCAGTGAGGTGGATGCAAATAAACTATTCATCTTTGACCCTTATACATGGTAAGATTTGTTCAATCATTTTCCAGGAGATGAGCATGAAAGGAGGGAGCAGGGACAAATGCACTGATTAATGCCATAAATAATGCCATTTGCTAACTTTATGACACCAGGAAGAGTTTGATGAAATTTAATATGCATTCATCCTGATCTCCCCATCTCTCTTAGCAAGTCAGTTGCGTCAGTTGGCAACTCTAACGAACTCAGAAGTGAAGAGGCAATATGAGCTGACCAAAGACGGTGGCAAGCTAGGGAATGGTGACAAGTGCTAGCCCAGTGTCTTCCTTCACTCTTAATACTAAGAAGTTTAATGAATGGGCAGATGAACATGTGGCTTAGAGTGCCCCGAGCGAAATCCTGTCAAGCCATTCACTCTTGGTCACAATTAACGACTGAAAAAATTGGAATGTGGAGAATGTAGTAGTTTATGGGAAGTCACAAAATTTCTAAGAAGGCGCAAGCCTTGCCTATGTTTTCTATAAAAACAAAACACAGTATCTATAATCTTTTGCTCATGATTGTAGAGGAACTGCAAAAGAAGGATAATTAACTACATTTATATTTACTGAATTGTTTTCTTCAGGAAATAATATATAGAATTCAGATGGGTGAGCCCAGTGTAAAGTAAGTGACTGTCAATGTCAAAAAATTATCCCAATACTTTCTCAAACAACTGACATAATACCTTATTATATATGTATGTGGAACGAAGAGTGAGAAGAAATATCGCGTTATGTCCTTCATTTGAAACGACAGGTCTACACTCACAACCTGACCTGTAATCTCTTGTTTCTGTGCCAATCTTTGTTTTTCCACCCACATTGTAAGTTCATTAGGTACAGGAGCCACATCTCATCCTTCTGCCAAAAAAAGTTAGTGACAAATGACACTGGTTTTAAAAAGAAATTGTTCTTCATCTGCAGAACAGTCACTGCTGAGGCATTGTCATCAACACATACCCTCAGAGTTATATCCCTCCAGCATGGGTAGCAGTTACAAGTCACCCACACTCCATCATCTGATCCCTTTTTTGACCAGCAGGGAATACTTGCAAGACAACTGAACGGAATCACAGTGAGATGCTGGATGGGCAGAATATTACTGTTTTTATTTTATATATGATACTAAAGAGATAAATATCACAACTCCAGCCTCATTAACAGTGTATTGTATACAACCATTAAGCTGCATGCTGACACATGTATTTGACCTGGGACTAAATTCACTATGGCATACTAGAATCATTTTCAACTCATTTATCTTGAAAACCCAAGTCAGAATTTCTATGTGTATCGTGCACCTTAGAGGTTGGTGGGCCAGCACAATGGTTTAGGAAAAAGAGACATGGTCTAAATGGGTTAATAATTTTCCCTGGTCTCAATCTTCTGAAAATCTGAAAAACAAAGGATTGGACTAGTTGTTGTTTCTTCAACTTACTGAATCTTAATGAGCTCACAATGAGCTAGCTAAAATCACAGTTCTTCTTTCATGAGCACTGCTATTCAGCAGGGATAGAGCCTGTAAATCCATGATTTTATCAAACTCTCCAAACAACATAGGACAAGAAGAACTGGATAAACACCCGACGAGGTGCTGACCTCCCCACCACTAACCTCGAAAAGTCAGTGGTAGACGAGATGGTAGTCATCACGTTGTTATTAACAAGCTCAGGTATGAATGGCTAAAATGAATTTACCTATTATAATAACAGAAAAATCTAAGAGATCAACTCCTTTAGGACACATTATTTTGCTTTTACCATGTAACTGAATGGCACAATATACATGTACTAGTACATACTAGTCCGTGGATCCCAACAGAAAGAACACAGGAGTCCTTAAAAGAAAGGCTTATCCCATCAAGCTGCAGGACCTCTCTTAACCAGAGGGAAAGCAGTTTTGCTCTTCTATTTTCCTGTCTTATCTATAGTTAGGGAATCCCTTTGTGACATACTATTGTAGTATCTAGAGCATGATGAAGTGTTAGAGAAATCCGAGAAATTTAAGTCCAATACAATCACAGCTGTGAAGATGAGCACAAGCCCTATTTATAAAAAAAAAAATGAATGATATAAAAGAGCATAAGATGTTATAACACATGCATGCACACACACACCTTTGCTCATGCTCCAACATCCACACATGCAAACACGCTCACGGCCCCACAAATATGAACACATGCACACCCTCTTCTGCACACATGCTGTGTCACGCTCTCAACTCTGGATTGAGTTTTTAGTTGATTAAACACATGAAACTGAAACTATCCAAATAAACTCTTTTGGCAGTTATTGAAAGTCTTTTGAAGTAAGCCAGAATGCCTCTACAGTCAATGTTTCCATACTGAATCAGTCCCTGTCATAGTGATATTATGTTTATTTTTTATGTTGGAACAGAGACTTCTTCTTTCATTGCACCAGCTCTGAAAAGATAAAAATAAAAGGTAATAAAGCAGCATTCATCAAATTTTAAGATCTCCTCCCTGGCGAGAGCTTATGCTCTAATTCTTTTTACAATCGCTTTATAATAAGACTGGGCTGCTATTTGTCGTGGTCATTTCAGACCTCTTTTAGCCCCTCAGAAAGGGAAAACATTCTCTTGCCTTCATGAACTAGTAAAGCCTGTCAATATTTGGTGATTCATTCTTTTTGTTTTCAGGGCCATGTGGTCTGTTTGAGCTTGTCATGTGTGACAGAAACTGACTGGAAGGGCCCATGTGGGCAATTCTAAAGATAATTTTGAAGATTTCCCCAAAAGCTTAAGCTTCTTTTTTCAGAGCCTTTTACTGCTCCAAAACAAAACATTTCGATACACCAATTTTAGAACTTGGGTACAAGATAAAAGAAAATTAAATATATCCAAAAGTTAGCTCATAACTTTCTACACCCCACATAAAACCACTCCCTTCCTCCAAAGTCCTTACTTTGGAAAATGGCATCAAACAGAGTCTTGAAGCCATAAACTGAGGATTCATCCTCACATCCTTCCCTGCTCATCAAATCCAGTTATTCACCACATGCTGTCTAATCTACCTCCGAAATATCTATTTCTCATCTCTTGGCTCTCTCCCCACTGCGAGACCTCAGAGTAGTATCTCATTTGAGCATAGCCTCTTAATCTCCCTGCCACTAACCTCTGCTTCCTAAAGTTCTCACTGTTCCAAGCAGTTACTTATTTCTAAAGTACAAATCTGATCTTTAGAAATTTTATGAATAGGAAGTAGAATAAGTACTTTTCTCTTAGGATTGTCAGTTCCTTTATAACCTGGCACAGTCTGACATCTCAGACTCATATGCTATTGTTTCCTTTAGCCCTCATCCACGCTCCTCTCTAGAGACACAGACCTTATTACCACTCTCTAAATATGTTTTGTGTCCTGCAATATGTCCCTGGGGACAGCAGTCTCCTACCTCTCATATCACTATACCACTGCCCCGATGTGCCAATCCAGTTCGACCTTCAATAGCCATCTCACGTCTCATTTCCTATGATGCTCTCAGACCTCCCTCTCAGAGCACTGTATTTGTACTATATTCTATATTTGATAGTGCAAATCATGTTATGGGTAGTGCAATGAGTTGCATGGTGGCCTCCCGAAAGGTACATCCACACGCTAAGACACTAAACCACTGACTATGCCTTTGTTTGGAAAAAGGCTCATTGCAGATATAAATTAAATTAAGGTTCTGGAAATGAGATGATCCTGGATTGTATGGGTGGGCTTTAAATCCAATGTAAGTCCTCTTAAGACTCAGAGGAAAGACACACAGGGAAAAAAAGGAGACTATGTGAAGATGGGGAGATTGGATTGACCACAAGCCAAAGAATTTGTGGAGCCACCAGAGGCTGGAAGACTTTCTCCTAGAGCCTTCGGAGGGAGCATGACACCATCCACACCTTAATTTTGAACTTCTGGCCTTCACAACTGTGAGAGAATAAATTTTTGTTGTTGATAGCCACTAAGCGTGTGGTAATTTGTTAACGTAAACCTAGGAAACTAAGAAGGATAGTTATTTATACAACTGCCACAAACGAGATCTTGAAATCTAAGAGGAAAAAGATCACAAATTTGATTTTAATGAATAGACTTTATATTTTGAGGAGTTTTAGGTTTACAGAGAAGTTGAGCAGCAAGGACAGAGTGTTCTCACATATCCCTCTCCTCTAGTTACGCCTATTAGGTATTAAGGTGATGCATCAGTGACACGTTTGTTACAATGAATGAGCCAGCAATGACATGTACTTGTTGACTAAAGTTCAGAGTTTACCTGAGGGTTGGCTCTTTGTAACTTACGATCTATAAGTTTTGATAAATGTATAATAACCTGTGTCTGCCACTACCGTGTCATGCAGAATGGTTTCACTGCTCCAAAAGGCTCTGATGCTCCACCTACCCATCCTTCACTCCTCCCAAATTCTGGTAACCACTGATGTTTTTTGCTGCCTCCATCTGCCTTTTCCCAATTGCTGTATACTTGGAATCATACAGTGTCTAGCCTTGTCAGATTGGCTCCTGTCACTCAGCAGTACGTCTTCATGTCCTTATGTGGCGTGACAGATCATTTCTTCTTATTGCTGACTAATACTTCATTGTCTGGAGGTAAGAGATCATAGAATTTTACTTGACCTTTGTAGCCTTAGTGCCTAGTCCAGTGTATGACACACAACATATGTTCATTGAATGAGTAGCTACAATGAGTAGGTACATAATAGATGGAACTGTTGAATGAATACTAATTGAGTTTTGATGATTTACCGATTTTATAAAATGAAAGCTTAAACTCTATACAATGACCGAAGTGGTTGTGTTATTTTCTTGACGCCAGTGAAAGCACCCAACAGCTGTTATTCATGGGTTCTGGGTTTTGGGTTTTGCCTTGCACTGAAGTAATTTGTGTTATATCCCAAACCAAGGGACTAAACACAAATTGATGATGATAGGACACCTAAACAGCTCCTTGTTACAGGAGAAAAATTAGCCTGCAGGCACCTGGGTGGCTCAGTCAGGTTGGGCTCATGTCACGATTTCAAAGTTCATGAGTTTGAGCCCTGCTTCAGGTTTCGCGCTGACAGAGCAGAACCTGCTTGGCATTTTCTCTCTGTTCCTCCCCCGCTCACATGTGTGTTGTCTCTTTCAAAATAAATAAACGTTTTTCAAAAAGCAGCCTAAACCACCAAAAGGCATACGATTTATGTGCATAGGTGGAATACACTTTGACTTTCATTACTGGTAACTTTGGTCACTGATTTTAAAAATGGTTAACAGGTAACTAAGTAACATTTAAGACTCTCCGCCAGGGCCGTATTTCAGGTTGAATATTGCCCTCGCTGAGCCCCATAGGTGAATGGCTGGGATCAGAGATATTTGAAACAATTATCCTTTAGTTTTCTCCTCTTTTATTTTAATTTTTTTAATGTTTTATTTATTTTTAAGAGAGAGAGAGAGAGAGAGAGAGAGAGAGAGAGAGAGAGAGAGTGAGTGAGTAAGAGCTGAGCAGGGGCAGAGAGAGAGAGGGAGAAAGAATCCACAAAGCAGACTCCAGGCTCTGAGCTGTCATGCAGGGCTCGAACCCGTGAACCACGAGATCATGACCTGAGCTGAAGTCAGACACCCAACAGACTGAGCCACCCAGGTGCCCCATCCTTTTTTATTTTAGAAAAGAGTACCTTTCAGTAGCTTTGAGAAGTCTTGTGAGGAGAGGCACATGTGAAGGAAGATTGGTCCTGAGATAATAGTTACTAAAATTTAATGAAGATATGGGGCTTTGTTTTATTGTTGTCTCAAAATCTGTATGCATTTGGATTTTCCTATAGTTAAAATAGTTAATGATAAAAAGAATTTCAACATATTTTAAGATAACTATATTAGAAATGTGAATTAAAGGTACTTTCTTATTCATTTCAAAGAAGAATTTTTATATACCTAAAAATTTTAAGAGACTTATAATTTTTTATTATTTAAACAACTAAAGGATCTGAATCCAGATATATATGGGGGAAGTGTATGCTGAATCATCTATAATTGAATGTATTTTTAGAGAGTCATATATTCCAAAATTCTGACTCTTTTCCAAATAAATGTTTAAATTATATTTATAAAAATGTTAGAAAATAATGCTAGAAGAAATATTTTCCATAAAATGAATTACTTATGTATTAGCAACAGATAGTACATAGTCAAATAAAAGTATTTTGGGTGCCATTTAAGGTCTAAAAAGCCAAATATAAAAAATTATTTTATTATTAAAAAAAGTTTCAAGGCAATATATTTGAAGAGCCTCACAAAATTGTCAGCACATGATTTTGGGTGCAGTTTATTTGTGGTGTCTTCAGGGAAGAAAAAGGAAATTAATCTAACATGCAACTTCATAGTACATAACTCACATTCAATCAAATTATTGATACATCACAAATAAGAAGGATTCAATCAAATTATAGATACATTCCAAATACAAAGGCCCACATTTAAGTCTATTCTTAAATAAACTACAAATTTATATTACCATCTGGCAATAAACAGAAGCAGAATAATCATTTCCTTTTTGAATAACGAAAAACTCCACTTCAAAATGCCCCAAAAATATTGGACAGGAAAACACCCTAATATTTTGTTTATAATTTCAGATGGTAGTATATGAAATCTTACAACATAAGCTAGCTGTGATCAAGCTAATATTACTTAAATTCATTTTTTAATAAATCCATTTTTGTTACATAAGAAAACTTAATTAGGAAAAATGCAAAAGGAAAAATCCCAGCCTTTGCTTTTCAGAAAACACAGACTGCTGAAACATAGACTCTTTGCTGCTCATTCAGTGCCAGCCAGCCCCCTCCTGATGCCCTCTAACAGTGGTCCTCTGTCTTTCCATTCTTTTCCTCCACCACCGCTTATGATAAAAATTTCTAGTAACTTTATCTTCTGTGGTTAAGTAAATTGTTGAAATCTGAGTTGCCACCAGCTTGCTGGTAAACGTAGAAAAAAGCTGAAGTCTATGTTTAGGAATGGCCTTTTATCATTTGGTTAATATTTCTTTTCTGCCTGCAGCAATGTTGTTTTGGATTTGCTTGTTTTTAAGCTTCTTTGATTTTTGCTACATATTTTGACATTTGACTAATAGAAAAATTTTTGCTTCTTTTCTTAGTCATATTATGTCAAGTGATTCATTTCTTCTCTGCCCCCCCCCCCTTTTTTTGTAACCTCAGGCATTCTTCATGGTGCCTCTAAATATATCACGCAGCTGTTAAGAAAAAAAAAAATCCCCACCAGAAACTTAGCATGTGCACTTTTTACAGTGTGATGAAACATGTCTATTTAAAAACATTTAATTAATACTTTAAGGTATGTAGAATACATAAAAAACATCTCTGAATCTATTGCCTGTCCCAGGAATTAGACCAGGCTACATGAAAGATGTGTCTTGCTACAATGATTTTCTAATGACTTGGATTGTAAGTAGTCATTGTTTCCCCCACTTCTTTTTCTTTCTTTTTTCTTTTCTTTTATTCTCTTTTTCCTTTCCTTTCCTTTCCTTTCCTTTCCTTTCCTTTCCTTTCCTTTCCTTTCCTTTCCCTTCCCTTCCCTTCCCTTCCCTTCCCTTCCCTTCCCTTCCCTTCCCTTCCCTTCCCTTCCCTTCCCTTCCCTTCCCTTCCCTTCCCTTCCCTTCCCTTCCCTTCCCTTCCCTTCCTTTCCTTTCCTTTCCTTTCCTTTCCTTTTCTTTCTGCTCTAATAATTTTCTCCCTCTCCCTTAGTACCTTCCTAGTCATTTATTCAGGTTTCTTTCATTTATTTGTTCAATCAGCATTTGTTGATCACTGCTTATTTGTCATATTCTAGGAAAAACATCGGAACCATAATATGAATAAGACATAGTCACCACATTCAAGTAGCTCACATATATCCTGAGGCACATCCTTGTTCAAAAAGAAGACAGTGATGTTAAAGACCAGAAAAATGGTAGTAATGACATCTTTCTCTGACATAAACATGACTGAAAAAATAAAACTGTAATATATACAACTTTGGAAAGAAAAGGAACCTTCTGAAATGCTTCAGATTGAGAGCAAATATTTGGATTTAAGCACAGGGCCTTCTAGAATCCACTCAAGTTGAATGACAAGGGTTTCCGGTGAAATCCTTGCAATAGTCTGCAGCCACATTCTGTATACTGATAATGTCTGGAGCTCACCAAGTAGAGGTGCAGGGAGTTGGGGTGGAAAGAGAATGAGGGAAATTAAAAAACAGAAAGGGAGTGAACCTTTGAATATCTAAAAACTGGGATCTCTATCCAACTTGACAATATTTTTCATGTCTTAGCTTTTATGTTCCCACTTTACACCGCATTCATATTTAAGCTCATTCTTTTCCTTGGGTTTAAGTATAGTCTATAGCTCCTAAATTTATTTTCCTAGTCTAGTATTCTCACTGGTGTTTCATACATATATCCAACTGCCTTGATGTCACCATCAACCATCTTATAAGTGCTGACTCAACTAAGGTCCATTCAGATTTTCAGTTTCAACCTCCAGTGTCTCTAGATCACAAGCTATTTACCTATACATCTGGTGTTCAAGGCAGAATGCTGTTTTTGTCTCTGTTTCTCGACACTTCGCTGTCCTTCAATATTCACATCTAATCCACTGGATTAGTCCTATGGATATTGATTCTCTTGAAATTTTTGTATATTTTCCCATTGTTCTTCATGTCCACAATCACTATGTGGGTTTTCTGGTTGGATTCTGATGACTTTCCAAACAATTCTCCATACTGCCATCCAAAGAGATCTTTTCAGTCAGAGCTGATAATGTTACTTCGACTTCTTAAACTTTCTGACTTTTGATTCTTCAATGGCTCCCATCATATTAAAATTCAAAATCTTTAACATGCTCTAAAGGATCCTACAGGATCTAACTGTTGTTTATCTCTCTATACATGTCTTGAGCCAATCTCTCTTGCTTACTCCTCTTCACAATTGATGTCTTCAAGACCTTTGGAAGGACAGCTTCTTTCCTAACTCTGGAATTTTCACACATGGTCTTCCTTTTGTCTGCAATGTTCTTCTCCCACCATTTGCCTTTACATTGCCTGTTAATGATCTTAATCTATATATTTCTTCACAAAGCACAAAGCCTACCTTGAATCCTCCCATAGTAAATACTGCATGCTTTATCCAGATCTGTTTTTCAGCAGTGAGATAAACTGCTATTGACTATCAATTGATATCAGCTCTCAACTGCTCACCATTGCAGATTACACTGGAAATGACCATCCAATGAAGGCTATACCATGTCTAAATGTCTGTCCCTTTGCTTCAACTGAATTATAAATGTTCACCAGTTATTGATTACAGCATGTTTCATGATGGATGAACATCTCTTTCTTTCCATTCCTGTCTTCCCTACTTATTTACAGGAATATCTCCTTAAAATCTTTCCAATGAACTTTTAGAATACATTTTTTTCTCAGAGTCTATTTCCAGGGAATCCAGCCTATGATAGTATCAAGGATGGTACTAGGAAGCAAGTGTAAAGTGAAACATTAGAGCTGGATTTCCCAGTGTCTGAGTGACAATAAAGACACCATCACTGAGGTTAGGAGGGGTGTGGAGAGCCTCTGGCATGCTCTAATTTAAACATTCATTGTTGATGCACTCAGATGGGATACCAGTAGGAGGGAACAATATTGACAACAATATTTCCAGCACATGGGCAGAATGAGCAAATTGGTAGCTATAATGCCTATGGAAATAGGTGGCTCTTGATTAGTTCCATTGATTCACTGAAGAAAGACATTGTCAGGCTCAGTCACTGATTCCCAATTTAATGCAAAACACAAAACTACAGGTCTTCATCGGCTGCATTTAAAGAAACCCTAATCTCATGCAGTAGGGGGAAGTCAGAACAGAGGATCAGATACATGACTTTATCTTAAGAATAACAGAGCTTCTGACAAGGCTGCATTGGTAGTCGAGGTCTTCTGTGCCAAGGTCACAGCCCAAAGTGGAAAAGAGAAAGACCCTAAGATATGGAACAAGGATTTCTAGGTTGAGAACTTTGAATTCTCAAACTCCCTGAACCTGTTGGGCCTGTAAAATTGACTCTATACCCTCTTTATTAGAACTTAATAGCTCTCCTTGCAAGAAGTTTATGCAGAGGCCTCAAGTAAGGCAGGTGCCTTACAAGACAATGCTTACCTCTTCAACGATCTACTCCCTTCTACCATCCTGGCAACCATTTTAAAACCCTACCACTAAAAATCTGTCAAATCCTATCATAGCCTGAAGAGGAATAAGAGTAGTCTGCCAAGGAAAGAGAGGGACTCTTGACTGAAGAAGTTCCTGCTGGCTGATATAGACCAGCAGGAGCAAGGAAAAAATGCATGGAACTGTATTCTCAGATGCACTGAGGGAAGCAGACATAAATCTGATAAGGAAAAGTTTACTGATATGGAATACTTATCTGTACTATATTTCAAATTCTGGCAAGGACCCCAGGAGGCATTACTAATACATGGCTAAGATGACTCTTGGAAACTTACGAAAATTGATAGTTTGCCTTAATGAAGTACAAATGCCAGAATTGCTGCAACAGGTAAGGGAGGAAGGGTTCCAAAGACTCAGAGATGTAAACATTCTAGAATGCATGTACTAGCTAAGGCTGGAAAACCTACCAGTTTAATATGTTCCATGGTATGGCCTGGGGAAAATTTCATTTACTAAATGAATAAGGAATGCCTAGTGGGAGGAGCACCGTCATCATTAAGTTCAGTACAACATGTCCTCTGTAGACGGTGGCTGATGGGGGTTGGGGGGAAAGCTAGGACTCATGAAACTGATGGGGATGATGGGATGATAGAATAGGAATCCAGGTAGCAGCTCTTAACTGTTAGAAACAAAACAGGTGCAGTTTTCACAATGAGCAACACAATGACGTTGTAGAAGAGGACAACTCCACCAACGAAGTTGTGGAAAGGATTAATAAAACACATTATTATTGTAGATAAAAGAGATAGGCAGTCAAGAGGTATATTTCTTAATAATACAATGAAAACTGAGGGAAGAAACATGTGGATGGACTTCTGGGAGAGGGCATAGAGCGTGAAGATTTTGTATTGCATGCTAATGCCACTAGTGAGCATAAACCCCAGAGAGAGAAACTTAAGTAACAAAGTAGAGAGAATGACTAAGATATAAAGTCAGTCAGTCACTGTCACTGGTCAACCAGTGCTGGGTCAAAGGGATAATAAATGTAGCTTCCATGATGGCAGGGATGGAGGTTATTCATGGGCAATCACTCACCAAGACTGTTCTGGACACTATTCCTGCTGAATGTCTAACTAGCCAACAACAGATACAAATGATAAACTTCTGATGTGATTCCAGCCTCCTGAAGACCACTCAACCACTTGGTAGAAAGTTGATTATGCATTGGACTCCTCCCACATGGAAAGATCAGCATGTCAGATCCATATA
This sequence comes from Felis catus, assembly GCF_018350175.1. Taxonomy (NCBI): domain Eukaryota; kingdom Metazoa; phylum Chordata; class Mammalia; order Carnivora; family Felidae; genus Felis; species Felis catus. The sequence continues at coordinate 108,852,188 of NC_058369.1, forward strand.
CTGATTATAAATGTCTTTCCTACGCTTGGCTTTCCTGTATATCTAAAAACATATAGTAAAATGTATTATCTATTGACACAGAATTCCACATGACTATGACTCAAAAGGACCAACTTTATAGCGACTGAACCGTGGCAATGGGCTCATGACCATAGGACATGTATAAAACCACCCAGAAATTACTTACCTGCTGAATGGCAGAATGGGTCTCTTCAATATATACCTAATTATATTCATCAGTTTCGTTTTCAAAGTTGTTCCATGTGCCAAGAAAACATCAGGAAAAATAAGTAATCACCATTTCAGCAGGAATCTTTCCAAGAGACCCACCCTGACCTTAAAGCTGCAAAATGAGGATGAATACATTTTGTGCTCAGAAGCTGCAATGGGGTATTCCCTTGCTTCCATAACTGGTTTTTAAAATAATGAACAAGCACAGCAGCCAATGTCTGAGAATAGCATGGTAACCAGGGATCCTCCGGGGATAACAATCTCAGTCACTCCACCAGGAAGTCTACCTAGCAAGCAAAACAGTTAAAAATAAGAAAACAAAATCTGGGAGATGTCATGGAGGAGGGTGATGAATATCAGCTACTGCTAAAAGATCACATGCAGCAACAGGGATTACAATTGATCCGATAACCCTTTCCTTAGAAGTTTCCCAGGAAACTAAGTCAACAGGGATCCTGGAGGAGCTGTTCCCAGATACAGAACACTTCCTAGAAGATGCTACTGGATCTGTATCACTTAGCAGTAGACTATAAAGGATTAAATGGCACTTCACTTCAATACCATCTTTAGGGCTAACACAACGCCCCCAACTGTTGGAAATATGGGCTGCTAAGAAGCTCTCTGCTATGACCCTCACTATGAATTTCCCTCAGCTGTAGCAGCGAGTGATTTGCTCATGATTACAAACTTTTTCGGTGGGACAACCTTCAGCCAATGAGTGTGTAATGTGAAGATGCAAATCGTTGTCCCCTGGCCTCAATTTGGGACAGATTTGAGTGGCAATGACAGCAGCAAGACTTCCCACAGGATCAGCGAAGACGTCAGGTGCAACCACATGGCGGCCCACCTTCTCAGCATTACTGAGAAGGATCCTCACTTCCCATGCTATTCTCAGAACCCCGTACTGCTTCCCTAGGTCTCCTCAAATCTCCTGAGAACATTCAGCAGTAAGACTTCTTTGTGATGCTCCCATTCTCAGAATTTGTTTCCAGTATATCTGATCTAAAATATTTGACCATGTGTCCTTTAGCCTCTCACCACATATTTTAATTTTCTTTCAGAGCAATTAATATCACTGGTAATTATACATTTGTATGACTACTAACATGACTGAGAACAGGACCCATAGCTGTTTTGCTGATTGCTTTATCCCTTTACATGTGGCGCATAACTCATGCTATTAAATAGTTCTTGCTTTTTATTGCTACTCAAACCAGATAACAAGATCTGTTTTTTCAACTCCTTTCTTAGTAATACACTCTCCACTCATATGAGTTCTTCAGTCACCCATATAGAAAAACCTCAAGCATGAAGAAATGCAGTTGTTTGCCTTCTCCAGGATGTGAAATTCTTCTGGAGAAAACGGCAGCAACTTGTAGATCCCTGCCATGATCTGTAGCCCCAACTTGTTCCTCAACATAGCTTACCTTTCACATCACCCTAATCCACCTCTTTCCTTTTTCCCCAAACAGCTAATTGAGGCTTCTCTAAACTCCTTAAGTACCTCCCCTCTCTCTAATCTGCTGTATCATTACAGAGGACTTAAGCTTCTTCGCACTACATGTATTTGCAAAATAGATACACCTATGCCTCTTTCTATGCCTTCTCTCTTGGTGCCAAATCAACTATGAGTACTTTTTGTCTAAGTTTATTGGGACTGTTTTTACATGTCTCTTTAGGCCAGCACGTATCCTTGCTCCTGCACTTCACAGACAACCTTCTTAAAGACTTGTTACATTACTATTTCTGCTTCTTCACCTCCCAGTTGTTTCCCCAGTCAAACTCAGCTTGCTTTGTGGAATCCATCATTCCACTGAAGTTACTCATGCCAACACTGCCAACAATCTCATTGGTAATAAAACCAACAGAATCTTTTCAATCATCAGATTACAAAGCTTTTTTCAAAAATGTATGACAGTCGTCCTGTCTCTTGAAATGCCTTTCTTGGCTTTCACAACACCTGCTTGTTTTGGTATTCCTCCCATCACTGTTCAAAATGGTTGTCAGGCAACTCTGTCAACTCCCTGTCTTCTGGGATGCCTGTGTTGGAATTCTCCTGAGTCCCTGCCTCTCTCATCTCAGTGCTTTATAATGCTCAAAGGAGAACCCCATTCAGTTCGACTCCATCCAGAACTAGCACAAATCTCTATCTGAGGGTCAAACTCTACTCTATCCCCTATTCCCCTCAGTGCCACTCCACGTTTTCAAACCTGAGTACATTATCTTCCTCACTCCTCCTGCACTGTCATATAAATATCCCATTCACTCAAGCAACACAAGTCAGAAACTTGGGAATGAGGTTTAACTATTTCTCACCTCTCCTGCCTCCAGTTCACCAATTACCAGATAGAGCTTTCTCAAACTGCAGCCAATTATGTCACCCCTTACTTAACTGCCCTTCCTGATCTACATTACCCTAAGATAAAGTCCCGTTTTATTTGACAGACTCACTAGGCCTTTCATGAGCTAAACTCTATTCTCACCAGAAATATTTATTTTATTCTTTTTTTTAAAGATTTTGTTTTTAAGTAATCTCTAAACCCAACATGAGGCTTGAACTTACAACCCCAAGATCAAGAGTCACATGCTGTACCAACTGAGCCAGCCAAGCATCCCAGAAATAGTTTATTTTAATCATCTCTCTCTATCTTGTCCAGAAAGTCAGGATAATTTCAAGAAATCCAGCTGCCTAACTTTGAATTTGTTGTGTATTGTCCACGTGACATTTATTATTGCCCCGTGTGAAAAGAACAAATTTTCCCACATCTCATTTTTCTATAATCCATTCATATATGCATGAGAATTAATTGATATCTGACATGTAAAATTCTTCCATGGTGCCTTGCAAGTAGGACCCACTCAACAAATTTTACCTTTTTAAAATATATTTAATATTATTATTACTAACAGTAGTGTTTCATTCTACACATTAAATTTCTTCATACTATATGCTATGCTAATCATACAGTAAATATTAATTAAAGTGATTATTATGTGGATAAAAATAAGAGTTTTACTTTAGAAAAGAAACTGATGACACTACCTAATATTTTACTGTTTTAAACTCTGAAATAATTGCAAGAGTAAGCAAGTAGTGATGGGGGCATGAGGGAGAGAGGAAAGTGGGTGATGGACATTGAGGAGGGCACATGCTGGGATGAACACTGGGTGTTGTAGGTAAGCCAATTTGACAATAAATTATGTTATGTTAAAAATAAAGAAAAAAAGGAAAAAAGTGCATTTCAGTGAGGTTCAATAAGTATAAACTGAGATCATGGTAGAAAATATTCTAATACATACAAGTGAGAAGGGACAGTAATACTATCTTAGGCACTTCTCATGAAAGGGCTTGAGAAGTATTTTCTAAAATATTCAAAAAGAAAATGACAAGGCATGCCTTAGATTTATTATGCCTATGGCAAAGGAGAGAGCAAACTGTGCAAAAATAAAGCTCAACCCAAGGATGACTTTCAAACTCTCTTATTTAAACCTTCTGGAAGAGAATGATAACTCAACAACTTGACTTATCAAAGACTGCAATCCATACAGCAAGGCTTAAGAAAGATCGGAATGAACAAGCTGCTGCACAGATTCTGAAGGTCATTAGAGTTGGACAGAGTCAGAGCCAGCCACACCATATGGTTGCTGAAAAATTCACTCATCGGAAAGAGCCATAAAATTGTAGTATATTTCTAGAGGCACAAAACTCTGACTATTAAGGATAAAAAAATAACCACTCACAGAGAATTGGCCAGAGAGGAAAGTGAATCAAGATCAGAAATCTAAAATGCCCGTGCAGCATTTGTGCTCTGTATAACTACACAACAGACAGGGCCATGCATCCTAGCAGCCATGGAGATAGAGCAATGCACAGAAAGCCCAGGCTGTTTATCACTTGTCTTTAGACATCACCGACACAACTTCCCCACAGCTGACACATGCCCATCCAAAGACCTTTTGACCCAGTGTGTCCTGACTCAACTACTGCCATGCATTTCCTTCTATTCCACAAGTTTTTTTTTAGAGTTTATTTATTTGGAGAGAGAGAGAGAGAGAGAAACAGAGAGAGAGAGAGAGAGAGAGAGAGAGAGAGAGAGAACGCACATAAGTGGGGGAGGAACAGAGCCAGAGGTACAGAGCAGGCTCTGCACGGCTCTACATGGTCAGCACAGAACCTGATGCAGGGCTCGAACTCACGAACTGTGAGATCATGACCTGGGCTGAAATCAAGAGTTGGAGACTTAACAGACTGAGACACCCCGGAATCCCTCCACAAACCTTTTAGAATGAAGCAAGTATAATTTCTTTTTAATAAAATCATAAACTTTAGGTATCAAAACATATTTCTAAATCAAAATACATCTGACTTGGAGCCTCTGGTGAGCAATTTGATCTCTCATATTATAGCTCCCCAAGTCCCAAGGACTGTTTATAATCAAGAACATTTGAAGAGGGCCTCCTGAGTTTTTGGATTTTGTTTTCCATTGGTCAATACACATTGATCATGTGGGAACGGTCTCCTGAGGGTAAGACCTCACCAGGCTTGCTAGAGGGCATTTTGCCCAAATTTGCCCACAATCTGGTCTTCTTAGGAGTGTCTTTAAACTATTACCTTTTGAGGTCTTGCCAACCCTCCAAAGTAGCAAGAATCATGAATTAGTAACTCAGCAAAATGCAACTTTACTTTTGTTTCCTACAGCCCCTTCAAATGTTATTCAATAGAACACCTCTTCCCCATTTTTGGACAAAACTTCAACAGGCCCCTTGATATTCTGCTCATCTGTATGTAATTGATCATTTTATCACAAACACTGTCTTATTTCAGTTATTAACATGTCCAGAACAAGATTTTAATTAGAACTCTTCACTTGCTTAAACATAAATCTCTAGCCTAGATCAGCTGTAGTCTGGAGCCTACAAAAGGAGCCAGGAGACTGAGAGTTTAAAAACATCCTTATCCTAATATTCAACGTATCCGAAAGCTCTGACAGCATCTTCAAAGAATGGTAAATCTTTGGCACTACAGTGACATTCCTTGGACATACTGTGTTCATTCAAAAGGAAATTTAAAAACTTATTGAGGATGAATATAACAAAACCAATAATCACAGTTACCAATCTGTGGCTATTCCCAGAGATACTCTGACATCATCATCCTTAAGGTTTTGGGGTTTTTCCCCTTTCTTTTCCTCTTCTTTCTCTAATATCTGATATCAAGTGATTATATCTGAGCCTTATTTATGCGCCGAAGTATAAATAATGCAATGAAGAATCACAAAAGAAGAACCTCTTTACCACTGGTGAGCCATTTATTTCTCAATTCACAAAAGAGGAAGGTAAGGACAATTCTGAAACACTTGCCTGGGGGCTCAGAACTGAAGCGTGATACCTGCCTCTTAACAGAAGTGTGAAATTGAAACAAGTATTGGAATGGAAAAGCATATAAAAAATGACTATGCTGTCAGTTACTTGAGACTTCAGATAAAATGTAAAGTTGAAAGCTGGCAAGCAGAAAAGCTCATGTGGAGAAAGAACTCTATCATAGATGAGAGTATTATTTTTGCTGTCTTATACATAAATCATGGCAAGGAAAAGGAAAGAAATATTTCAACTGCCAAATGGATAACTACTCATGGCACTAACCTCCCTCAAACATGAGGAACATTCATCTAGTCCAATCAAAATTATTTTTCTCATGTTTTATTGGTTTAGGTTGTCATAGAATTTGCCCCTATATATATATACAGAGAGAGTTCATTAATGGCAAGAAGGTAATTCTGTTGATGAGACTGGCAATATGGGAGGAAAGTGTTTCACTGTAAATTTGGAGGACAAATGTTAGTTTCCAATAACACCTAATATAAGTGAGATAGTGATAGTGTTCTGATCCTCTACAGTAATTGGAGTGCATTTGGAGTATCTTGATTGACACATTTTAAAATGTATTGGTGTGGAGAACTTATGAACTCATTTAAAGATGTGGAATAAGATGGGGAACAAACATGACAAGAATTCACATTTAAAAAAATGAAGTCAAGAGCCGAGAATGTTTTCTCTGGAGAATACAGGGTTCCATTGGACTCATAGGCTGAGGAACTTGACTATCTTCACCTATTTGAAACTACCATATGAAACAGGAGACATGAGACAAATAGGAGATAAATGCTTTTCTATGATCAGAGAAAAATGAGCAAAACATAAAGGAAGATCATGTTTGGATCAAAGATAAAATGGGTATTTCAGGAGGAAGAGTATTCTCTGCCAGTAGAGTTGTTTTGATATGACATGTTAGTCACCTCTAGGTTAGAATTTCCCTCAGCTCATTGTTTTGGGGACTCATGAATTCTGATCCATCACCTACTACCATATTGGACTCATGGAACATACTTCATGGGTTAAAGAGGCAAATGTTTCAATATACCTGTTAGCTCTCTACCCCAAGTATTGGTTCTATAGTGCCTCCTATGATTGAGCCTTGGGCCGAAAAGAGAAAGTATTCCAGAATGACAAAATACTTTTGTGTCTTCGACCTTCCAAAATGGATAGCTTCCTCTAATGAGCTCTAAATTCTGCAGAATCCTTTATTTTTTTTGTTCAATTAATCCATATTCTCCTTTTTTGTTTTCAATTATGAAGCTATTCTTTATGTTTCATAACTTAAAAATTCATGTGATAAACTGACAGGCCAAAAACAAAAAACACCCACTTTTCCTTTTCAACATCTATATTGTTGTGATTTATGAACCTCTTTTTATTTGGTTTTCTGTCTTACATTTTTTTAAGTCATAGGTGAAAGAATAGGAATCACTTCTTTGAGCTATATTGTATATGACTATCTGAACTACAGTACAAGTCTGTACGAGTCTGTTGTGCATCACACAGTAGAACCAGTAAGATAAATAATGTAGCCGCATAAAAATACCTTATTATTCATGTTATAAACACTTCTGATTTTACCTAAACACAGCCAAGTACAGAGTAGCCATATTACCTTGGTGTTTTGCATAGCAATCATGAAGCATATAAACTGTATGGGTATTTATTTTCAACATTTTTCTGATCATTAAATGGAGGTTAGAGCTAGTTCATCTTTAAATTCAGAATATTATTCTATACATATGGAGCTATAACATTTTTTCCCATATGGTGTCATATTTATTTCCACAAAGGAAATGTGATGACAGAAATTTAAAAAAAAAAGGTTTCCAAAAAATGTATTAAAACAACAGTAGATTTCCTATTAAGCAAAGAATTCAGTACCTCATTTTTCAGCCAGTTGAAGGAGCGCCGAGAATGTACTGGCGTTGGAAAAGATACTTCTTTCCAGGCAAACTCTTCAGAGAAGTTCAATAAGAATAATTTCCATTCAGGAATTCCATCTTTCATATGCCAGGTGTCAGGACTGTCAAATCTTTGGACTGTTTAGTCTTATCAAACCTAATAAAACAATCGTACATAACCGCTAGGAAACATTTTGTTGCTCTTTTCCACACAGCATCACTTTTAAGTTTAACTTGGTTTACTGAAAACCAGTTTTGCATTTTTGAACATCTTGTTCAGATTTTGAAAGAAGATTTTTCTTAAAAGTATGTCAATATAAAGAGTTATTCAAATATACACATAAAACAAGAATGATATTCAAATGCTTATATACTGAATGTAAACCAGGAGTCATGAAATTAGAATGGTACTCTTTCTGGGGGAGAAATCAGAGGTAGAAACCTTTTAGCCTTATCTTACTGACAGTTAACAGGGAGTTATATGGTGCTGGTTGGGCATTGTTTTGTGACAAACATTTGAAATTAAGTAGAGAAAAGCGATGTGCAGATTGTCTCCTTACGCCATGATTCAGTTTCATGATATGCTGGCTTCCCTGTAGGCGTCAAGTTGAAAATATCTTTCCTTTCCTTATTCCTCATAGCTTATAGTTCTTTTTTTGAAGTTTATTTATTTATTTGAGAGAGAGAGGGGCAGGGGAGGGGTAGAGGGAGAGAGGGAGAGAGGGAGAGAGAGAGAGAGAGAGAGAGAGAGAGAGAGAGAGAGAGAAAGAGAGAGAATTCCAAGCAGGCTCCCCACTCCCAGCTTGGAGTTCAATGTGGGGCTTGAACTCATGAACTGCAACATCATAACTTGAGCTGAAATCAACAGTAGGATGTTTAACTCACTAAACCACCAGGTGCCCCCATAGCTTATAGTTCTATAGCAGGAATGGGATGGAGAGAATTTCTCAAGTGTTACCCACAAGTAATTAATTTGGCAATATTTGTTAGCTTAATAACATGTAAATAATACTTCTTTTAATTTCTCCATCAATATATCAGTAAACAAGAAATCAATTAATTTGAGAGGGGGTTGATGTAGTTGCTCAGTGTTGCTCAAACACAGGATAAAGCATGACAAATAATGCATTTTTTCTTCTCTACGTTAAATTACCCATGATTTAGGAGAGAATAATATTAATCACTCCTTTACAGGGCTATCCTGGAACTTTTTTTTGGATGATCTGAGCATTTCCTGGATGGCATTTAAGAATACAGTGTGTGTATATATATATATATATATATATATATATATATATATATATATATATATATATATACATATACACACACACACACACACACACACACACACACATACATACATACATACATACAGTGTCGATTGTCCCTGAAGTTCTCAGCAAGTCCAGCCTTTAGTTAAGAGGAAGTCTAAACCATGACCTGTTTTCACATCACTGGGGTTTACTAGATCCTTTCTGACCATAAATTATAGTTCTAAATTCAAAATTCCTGTCTTAGGTTTAAGACCAAGTCCTTGACCTCTATAGCACTTTTTGGTAGGTGGGTGCATGGTTTATTTGGCTGTGTTTCAGTCCTCCTCCTTTCTCAATACTGGCCTGATACTTCAGTTCCGCCAAGAATGTTTGGTCCTATTTACATTAACCGTGTTTCTTCACAGACCAGAGTCTAGTCCTAATACTTGAAATGTATCAGCAAGAATTGTTGACTTCCACCGTATCTAGTCACCAATCTGTTAGAGCCTCTCTGGTAACAACCAACGCCTTGGAATTACAACTAGTAACTGGTGGAATAGAAATACTTGTGACTCTGTATATTCCCATAGCAGTGTGATGCATTTTAACATCATCTACTCTACGTCCCACTTCCAAAAAAGTTGAAAATTACTAATTTTTGGAATTATTAAGGTAATATGGAAATATAATGTATTATTTTTTTATGAGTGTGTGTAAAATTCTCAAAGCCAGAGAGCCCTTTTCATTTTGTATTCCCTGCAATCAAACTGGGACTTGGCCTAGATGCCTTTGGCCTACCTTGAACAGGCAAATCTAGTTGCTGCATTCTAGTCCTTTCCTGAACTTCATTCTAGCATCTGAGAGCTTCTTTTTAGAGCCTTAGAAGCACTTAAAAAAGAAAAGTTTAAATGAGATTAGCAGTTGCAAAAATTGGTGCCAGAAAAGAGAAAACAATTAATAAGGAAATTGATGGGAAGGGAGAAGAAACAAGGCATGACTCTTACTACCTTCAAAGGTATTATGTACATAAAATAAATCAAGGTGACTTAGTGATAGCTCAAAGAATCACAGCTGACAAAGAATAGTTTAAAAAACTGATATTTTAGGGAAAACATGTATGACTTGAATTATCTTCTTCAAGTTTACTTAATATCTTAAATTACAGATTTTCTCTACATCTGTTCCCATGGCAGTTGATGTTTCCATGGCTGATGTTGCCTGGTCATACCCATGTCCATCAAATGGAGAATTTTGCTCCCCCATAGTCAAGGAAGCAGAGAAGTGAGGACCACATAATTCAGATTACCTTGATCTTTCTGTAATTTCTGCTTAAAGTAAAATTTAAACATTTATAAACTTACAAAAATTGACAAATGTGGCACATCCACTCTTCTCTGTAGCAAGTGTCTAAGCAAAAATTAAGCATTATTAATAAACATTATGAAATAAAATATGGAATGAATATTAACCAAATATAAAGGTTAATCTCTATCCTGCTAAACAAGTAAAATTTGAACAAAAAATGTGAATTATCCATGAGAACAAGTCACTGAAGTAATAAAGAAGAAAATAATTAGGCAAGAGAAAGCTTTCTGTACTTTTTTAGAGACTGCATTTAGTTCACTTTGATAATGGAAAAATATGTCCTCCCAGCAACCAAATATAATGATCCTGTAGCAGATGCAACATGAATTATTTGGGGGACATACCAAAATATGATAAATTAATACAGAGACGATCCATAAAATCATTTCTAAGTGATAATTTTTATGATGATGTAAAAAAAATTCTTATACCTTAGAGAGCTCAGCATTATATTTACTTTTCTTGAAGAAATATTCTTGGAACTCAATGATTATTTATTGGATTTTTGTAAGAATATTAAAAGGACAAGCCAGTAATTAGAATGATTATAAAACTAGAAAAAAAGAATATTTTAGAAAAGGTATGTAAATAACTAATATAGAATGGAAAGCATTCCTCCAGAATACAGCAGAAAGTGGTTAATAGCAGTAAATTTCTTAGCAACATGTTTTCATGGAATCTCAGTTGTACCTATACTTTTAACTTCGCCTAAAATCTCCAACTTTTCACTGAATCATTTTATTTGAAGTTTCCATAGAGATTAAAAAGTGGCTACATCAGAGTGTATGTGTGAAGCAACTTGTAAAATGGGTGTTATTCACATGATTTCTGTTTCCATATTTATTTTACCCATACTTCTACTCTTCTTATTTTTTAGACATATTTTCCCTCAAACTTTGACCTGCATGTCCTGAGGTAGTTCTCCCTATTTCCTGACACTTCCAAACACAAAACTCTCTCACTCATTACATCTCAGGGGGGTCATGGTTTCTTGTCACAAGAAGGTGTGCTATGAAATTCAATCTATTGCCACTCAACATAACATCCTTCTAATCTCTGGTGATGGTCAGAGGTCAAGGTGGCATATAATACTGTCACACACATCACAGTGAAACACAAAGGATGAATATTCATATTTCAGTGCATACAAAGATGACTGCCAGAGTTTGAATACACATGGCCACACAGTTGTTTGTAGTGTATGTGAGATTCATCCAGACTTCCATATCTTTCAGCTGACATATTTCCAGTAAATTATTTTCCATGAGTAATTTAAAAATATTTTTATGATTTAAGCATAGAACTTTGAAGGAAATATAAAAAATCTAAGTCATAAGCATTCACAATAGTGACCAGAAATTTCAGCAAGTTGAAAACTATATTTTATTAAAAGTTCACAAAAAGATAGCAGTTGAATAACCTTTTCAAAATTAATGTTGAATTAAAGTGTTTAAAATTATTTTCTTCTTTATTTGTAAATTTCTATGTCCCTTATACAAAATCATGTTTGAAGATTCATAAACATTCCATAAATATATCCTGTTTATATATATGATATAAATATATATATGGTATATGTATATAAAAATACATACACTTCATTTATATGTTATATAATGATATGTGTGATAAATATGTATAATATACATATATACATGTATAGGTATATAAGCATATATACTTTAGAGAATATTTATCTGTGTATTTCTCTGTTCTGCTTGGATTTTCATTTCAAAAGTTTTGAATAAGATTTTGTTTTGAATAAGATTATAAGTACTTTGTTAGAATCTAACGAAATACTCTTCATTTTCTGTATGTTCAGTTTCCCTGATGATAATTTTCATTTTTAGCTTCTCTTCTATAAACGACCATCCCAGATGGCATTCCATTGTTTCAAAATTGATACCACTCACCTTCTTTTAGGAAAAGATTGTATTTAATAGGAAGTCTGGGCAGTGTTTTTCTGCAAGAAGGGAGAGAGGGTGTAGCTTGAGGAACAATATTAAGCCTTGTATTTGAATTGTTCTTCTATGAATTACTTCCTAAAATCTGATGTAAGCAAATAACTCTTCCAAGTCTTTAAGAACTGCTTTACAACAGGAAGTATCTCAACAATTTGCTGAAAATATGTGCATCTGTTCACTCAGGAAGTAAGCATCTAAAATGATTATTACCTCTTTTTCCTTAAAGAAACCTGTCATAGTTGTGTCATCCAACATGCACCTTTGCCACAGGTATGTACCTGGGCTGAGAAACACTAACACATTCTTAAAAACAAATATCTTTCTCTCTCTCTCTCTCTCTCTCTCTCTCTCTCTCTCTCTCTCTCTCTGTGTGTGTGTGTGTGTGTGTGTGTGTGTATGGAGGTGTGTATATATATATATATATATATATATATATATATATATACTATATATACTATATATATATACAATATATAGTATATAGTATACTATATATAGTATATATATAGTATAGTATATATATAGTATAGTATATATATAGTATAGTATAGTATATACTATATATAGTATATATATAGTATATATATACAATATATAGTATATAGTATATATATAGTATATAGTATATACTATACTATACTATATATATATATATAGTATATATATATAGTATATACTATACTATATATATATACTATATACTATATATATAGTATATATATATATAGTATATATATAGTATATCTATATATAGTATACTATATAGTATACTATATATACTATATATACTATATAGATATATATATATCTATATATCTATATCTATATCTATATCTATCTATCTATCTATCTATATATATATATATACCTCCATACACACACACACACACACACATTAATAAATTAAATGTAAAGGTCACTAGGAGCAGGAAAAGACCTTTATTTTATTTACTATGGTCATCTGAGTGCCTAGTTTAGGGCCTGACACAGATGCTTGGTAGATATTTACTAGATGAATAAATGAAAGCTGTTTATGGTCTCAGATGCTGACTGGCACTCTCTGAGTAAGTCAAAAGACCCTGTGCTCTCTCCTGGGTTATTGCATCCTCCCCATGGTTAATAAAGGCCCCAAGGACATTTCAGGATCAGTTACTCTTCCAGGTGATAAGGCTTAAGAATTGCCTAGAAAGGGACAGCCAGTTGGCTTAGCATCTTGACTCTTGGTTTTGGCTCAGGTCATGATCTCACAGTTCTTTAGTTTGAACCTCACATCGGCTCAGAGCTGGTGGTGTGGAACCTGCTTGGGATTCTCTGTCTCCCATTCTTTCTGCCCCTCGCTCTCTGTCTCTGTCTCTCAAAACTAAATAAACACTAAAAAAAAAAAAAAAAAAAAAAGAATTGCCTAGATAGGTATGGGGGAAACACCAAATATGGAGATAAAAGCTATGTGAAAAATTAGGAGGGAAACAAAAAACACACAACACTAAGAACTAGGCAAGAGACGTTTTATTATGGTCCAGATTATCACTAGCATCTGGTTAAATAGAAAAAGATGGCCCAAATATCTAGATCTCTTTCAGATTCCATATTCTATCATTATATGACCATTGTGTCCACAACACACACTAAGTTTACTTATATACTTATATTCATACATTGTTCTTGTACTAATAGTAAGCAAGCCTAGATGGGATTTGTTAGGAACTCTCTCAGGTCACTGAGGAATGTAAAAACTGAAGGGTCCTACCATCTTCCTTAGTTCTGATTTTGACATTTCTTTCTCTTGAGTAAGTAACACTTATTTCAAGTTTAGTTTAACAATGTCTTTGTGAATTCTCCATTAGTTCAGTTTCTGCAGGGTATGATTTTTTTTTAAGTCTCTAACTCATTTTTTTAAGTTTAATTTTTAAAAATTTATTTATTTATTTTAAGAGAGAGAGAAAGTGTGTGAGTGGGGGGAGAGACAGAAAAAGAGGAGAGAGAGAATTCCAAGCAGGCTCCACAATATCAGCTCAGAGCCCAAAGCAGGGCTCAAACTCATGAACCTGAGCTAAAATCAAGAGTCAGTTGCTTAGCTGACTGAGCCACCCAGGCGCCCCTTTACTAACTTATTTTTAAGGAACAGATTTTGAAGCTAGAGTAGGAATAAGCATATGAAAAGATGTTCAGAGCACCTGGATGGCTCAGTCAGTTAAGCCTCAGACTCTTAATTTCAGCTCAGGTCATGATCCCAGGATTCACAAGTTCCAGCCCCTTACAGAGCACTCTCCCTCTCTCTGACGCACCCCAGCACCCCCACCTCTCTCTCTAATAAAAGGAAAAAAAATGTTCAAGATCATTAGTCATCAGAGACACACAAATTAAAGCCACAGAAAGACACCATTACACATCTATGAGAATGTCTAACATTAAAACAATTAGCAATACCAAAAATTGGTCAGCATGCTGTTAAACTCTCAGACACTGCTGTCAGGATCACAAAATGCCTCAGCCATTTCCAAACAGGAAAAGAGTTTGACAGTTTCTTTGAAATTCAGCATATACCTCTACGGCCAAGCAATCCGACTCCTAGATATCTGCCTAAAATACATAGAGAATGTTAATGAACAAATTTGAAAGTACTAAGAGAAAATAGAAAACTACCATTAGAATGCTATAGTAAAACTTGCCACAGACAAAATCCACAGATGGATACTAAAATGGGTGGGTGAAAGTTTTAGCTGAAAGAGGATATTTGGATATTATGCCTGCACAGAATTTAGTAATTACAATAGGGGAAAAAAAAGTAAATTTAGAATGAAAAACTTTAGCAGACACTACCACAGTCAAGGAATTATGGTTAACATTACCAGTCATATATATTGACTCCATGGACCCCCTGATACTATGTACTGAGAAGGACACATCACTTCTGTGATATTCTTTTCATTAATTTATGACTTCAATCTAATCATGAGAAAACAGTGGACAAACCCAAGTTGAAGGACCTTGTACAAAATAGTTGAACAGCACACCTCAAATGTGTCAAGGTCATAAAAGACAAGAAAAGACAGAGGACTCAGAGATGAGAGGAGACTACATTGGCATGTCAGTGCAACATGGAATTCTGGATTAGATGTGGAACAGAGAAAGAACAGTGATGAAAGAACTGGTAAAATGTGAATCAGACTTGCACTTTGGTTAATAATATTGTACCAACGTTCATGTCTTAGTTTTTGATAAATGTTTTGTAGTCACATAAAATGTTAATATAAGAGGAAGCTGGGTGAAAGTAAATGGAACCCTATGCACTGTGTCTGCAATTATTTTACAAGTATAAAATTATCTCAATATTAAAAAAATCAAACTTCTTATCATTTATTCAGTGGTAGGTTATCAATGCTATTCATTCCATGCTGCCCATTTGAGAGTCTTTATTATTTAGAACAATTCCTCATTTCCTCCCTAGCATTTGGCAGCCTTGGGATCATAGAGAAAACATGAAAATATCTCAAAACACCATGGATATAATTTTTAATAGTTCTTTCACTGGCAGTAAACTCTTGTATCAAACAGACATCAAAAATTCAGTAGCTTAAAAACTATAGTTTATTTCTCTAACCAAAATAGTTAAAGGTGGGACTTCCAGGGTATCAGGCAGGTATGGTCCAAAGGGTGACCCAGAAAGCCAGGTTTCATATGTATATTTTTCCCACCATCCTCTAAGGTGTCTATTTCATGTGTGATATGTCAGTATGTCCAGGTTAGAACTTGTTAGCAGTAAAAAAGAAAAACTCAGGAAGCACTGCCTAGTATTAAGAAATTGTCCTGAGGTGGCACATGTCACTTTCACTCACATAAACTAAGACATCTGGCCACATCTAACCCTAAGGAAGTCTGGGAGCTTTACCAACTATGGATTCTATTGCTGTGGAAGAAGAGAAGCAAGGACTTGGTGGTTGGCCACCAATCTTTAGCATAAGAATAATGAGTGTTTTTAAGAGATTCCCAATTTAACGGCTGCTTTACAAAATTGAAGAACTTCATACATCAGAAAGAATATTTAAGAAATATGGATAGTGTTATAAATATTGATGATAATAAATGACATTTAAATAGTAGGCTGTGCTTCACAAAAGATTTTCCCGTTGAACATCACATTTAATTCTGTGAAATAAGTAGATTAATTCCAATTTACACAGTAAGAAATTAAAACAGAGAGATAAAATATCTAATGTCAGGGCAAGGGCACAATTTAAGATTTTCTGACCCAACGTGGGCATTTTCTTCATAGATTGTTTATGGCTACCCTCAGTTTAATTGTCAAGAATGGCTTAAAACTTGGAAAATAAAATCTCACTTCAATACCATTAAAATCACATTGTTAGAAAATTGTATACTGTTTTCAGAGAATTAGGAGTTGAAGAGTGAGTCAAACTCTCCTTCTAAACATGACTTAACTATATTTGTTCAGTTTTTAATGACTGAATGTTTCATTCAGACCAAAGAACCACCAATTCCAGGCCCTGGGTAAAATCCAGACCTCGAAGTCTCCTATTATTCCAAGAGTACATTTCCAAATATTTTATTTCCTTAATTTGTCTCATGTGCTAGTTTTGTCCCAGGCAGGTCTCATTCAACTCCAAGTTCAAACAAGAGCCTTCAGTCTCACAATCTCTCATCTCTCCTCCAATTTGTTTTGGCTGATCGCCTCCCACTGTGACCACACTATTTCTCTCACTTGCACAGTTGATGCCATATGTCACTGCTGTTTGCAAGGGAATACTTGAAAGGGTAGGTTCGTTTGTAAGGGAGCAGGGCTAAAGGACAGAACTCACAAGGAGTAACTCCGCAATCCTGACATTCCATTACTGACTCCCTTAATGTGGAGTGATAACATAAAACCCCTGCACATCACAAGACCCTAAGTAAGTATTGTGGTCCTTCCTTCCTATCCATATAAAATTTGTGTCACCCTGTAACAAGGCTGCCAAAACACTAATCCGATTTTTCACCAGTGGAAGTTTAGGTTTATGAATAGTAGAACTCATGTATGTCTTTGTTCTACAATAGTAAAAGCATCCCAGAAACTCTAGCCTAAAGTCTTGGTATCATACCTTAAGAGGACTATTTCTGCCTGGAGAACTGCTGGAGAGGTGAAGGGCCTCAATGACATTCCAAGAGAAATAACAAGGGGGCATACTAACGCTGGATAAGAGAAAACTGGCATTTGAAGAGTTATCTCCAAATATCCCAAGGGCAGCACTAAATTCAGCAATCTTAGTGAGGAATCATTTTGCATTGTGTAATAGGGAGAACCACATTTTGGTGATTATTAGGAATCAGGTAGCAGCTCAACATGAGGAAAAGTAGGTTTAAACATAAGAAGTGGGTAAAAAAAAAAAGAAGGGGTAGCGCTCCAAGTGAACTAGTTTCTCGTCCCTTGGAAAGCTTCAAGCAGGACAGCAGCAGTCTGAGAGACTGTGGTTGAGAGTACATGCTGAGCCACTGTGCCTGAGTTTGCAATCTTGGACCCACTGTTCTTTAGTTTCCTTTCAGTGTCAATGGAATAATAATACCATGTACCTTACATAGGTTTATGATAATTACTTTATACACGAAACACTGAGATGAATTTGTAGCACAAACTAAATGTTCAACAAATGTTTGTAAATACTTTTGAAATGCCAGAACCGAGGAAAAATATGGTGCAAATGGGGAAAAAAACAAAACAAAACAAAAAAAAACCCAAACATACACAGGACCGAAAAACTGCACTGAGGGTTGTAACAGACCTGCAAGTTCCCTTTAAGACTCTCTATGGTCTGCTCTCCCTATTATCTTTATTCAAGGGCAAAGTATTACAGGGTAGACAATGCTCTAAAAGTATACCAGTTAGAAGCCAGGAAACATGAAGTAGTGTACCATGGTACAACCAACGTGCCATGGCGAATTCATGGGCTATGACTGCATTTGTCAGTTTAAATCAGTTTCACAGACACTTAAAAAGCAGATCAGTTGAAATTATTGCATGTGGCCATTTCAAGCATTAAAACTGATACAAAAAAGTTACATTCACTTGTTAAGTTTAAGTTACTCATTGCAACTTTTGAAAACATTAATTTAGACATTGCGCCTCCATGTTTTTATTACTATTCAATAAAATACAGAAAATATCATAGTGTTTGTCATCAAGCTTCACGAAGACCCCAACATCACTTCCAGATAATGTGTGCTGATTAAAATAATGATTTTCTACATGTTTCATGATGTTAAAATATATTAGAGGTACTAGATTCAATGCTCTTTTTAAATCATTTTATTTTTTTTAAATCCTTCATTAAATCCCAATATATAAATTGGCATTAGGCCAAGTGGCATAAGTTTGGTTAGATACCTTCCTTCAAAGGAAATTCATAGTTTTAAAATTGTGTGAAAACCATCTTGTAGTGATCTTTCACGGTATCAGCTGTGACTTCCTGTTGGGCAGAAAGAACTAACCTCGATGGATGGAAATGGTCCAAAATGCAAGTTTCTTCTTCTGTTATTATGACTCAGTGGTAGTCAATTCCAAACAAGTATATATCTATGTATAACTGAGGATCACTTTTTAAGTAAGTTACTGTGCTTAACTAAATGTAATATTTATAAATAAAAATTGATGCATCCTGGGTACTTACAGTGTTGTTTTTTTTTTTTTCTGCTCTGAAGTCTGGATCCCAGACAATATTTAGCAGTATCACTGAGCTGCTATTGAGCAGTACGCACATGCATCATTGGAAATTTTGCAGTTTTTAAGAAAGCAGAGCATCTTATCTGTGTTAGTCTTGGGTTGGATATATTTTACAGTTGCTTTTCTTGCTTTTTAATAAATTCTGTTTTTAAACTACCCTGAAAAAATTTTGTTTAGACACTGAAATTTTGTTTTTATCACAAATGTTCCTCTTTCCCCCACCAATATGGAAAGTGTAAATGGGAGGCTTAAGAGGACTTTGAACACCTGAATGTATTATCATCAAAATAGTTTGGGAGCTTATAGTAAAGTGAAAGAACACTGAAACTTGAGTCAGAACAATTTACTCTTAAAGTACTTTAGACAATTTAAGTAGCCCCATTGGATCTATTTTCCCAAAAGTAAAAAGGGTGATAATGTCCCTATTATCAATCCGTTATAAACAAAGAGAAAAATGAAGAATTATATACTGTAGAAGGTTGGTGATATGAGTTGTATCTATGTGAATTTTTAATGATTCCTTTAGTCTTAATACTATAATTCTGGATTCAAAAAGGAGCTACCAAACAGAAGCCATGCTAAACAATTTCCAGTAAAAACACATGACATGAAACAGCTCTCCTTTAATCATTTTCTCCCTGAATACCCACTGACAATTGGCTAGCTGTGATGCAGGCATTTATTTATAAATACATTCAGGCAAAGAGTATAATGACTGGAGAGCTGCAACGTGGCTGAAAAAGCTTATTTAATCGTTTTAACAGTCATCCAGGGTTTATTGGTGAATTTATTTGATTAACTGCAGAAGTCTGTTAAGATAAATGTAAATAAAATCTAATGGAACCAGTCAAAGCCAAAAAAAAAAAAAAGTGAATGAAAGGCAAATAACACATCATTTGCAAAAGGGAAGGCATACAAATTAATTCCTAGATACATATCTCACATTGTGATTAGCAAAATACTTTAATACTCAACATGAAACCACAGGGATGATGAGAAACAACAACAAAAAAAACCCACTTAGCAAGTATTGATGAATATAAACTTAGATACAAATGTACATTGAATGTAGTTGCAAAACTGAAAATAATGAGCTAAAGTCACAATATTGGCATGGTTATATTAGATATTGTCACTCAGGAAATTGGATGGGCTGACAGATGCAGTCAAAATCTATCACCAAAACATTAACACTCTTATTGGTCACAATATTCCTGGTGCTTTGGAGTAGAGATCAATAAATTCTGTGAGAATGGTGAAGACAGTGGGTTAGACTGTCAATTAGACTCAGAAGCAACTTAGATAGATAGGTCTTCTACGCAAACTTTTAGCATTTATTCCTCACCTAAACAGTACCCATCAATCCTCCCAGATGAAGTATAAAGGAGGAAAGACAACATTATGTGACCAGCATCTTCAACTCTGCCAAGGAACATTTGTTATTCTTTCTTAATAGGACTGTTTCCCCTGGTGGGCACTAGAACAGGCATATAGGCAGATTTGTGAGGAAGAGCAGTTGAGGGAAACTTTCTAGGACTACTTAGAGGGGGCTGATTTTCTATTGTTAAAGAAAATTTGAAAAAAAGAAAGAAAGAAAAGTCTCTATCATTAACTTCAGTTTAACTATTCCTGAGAAACAGTCAAGCTGCTTGACTTTTTCTAGAGGTACAGAGTAGTCTGAAGTTTGTATACAGTAAGGGCATACCATAAGGCAGAGAAGGGTATCCAACTAGTGATTACAGAAAAATAAATTCCATGTTATTTCTCTATTCATTGTATACAGTGTTTGAAAATACCAAAATCAATCACATCGTGTTCCAATAAGTTCCAAAAAAATAATCTATTATGACCAAAGGATCATAAAGATCAGGGATGACACTTACATGGGCCCCTTGTGCTTTGGAACATATGCTATATCATAGCTTGGTCAGTTGATTAATTGGTAATTTTTTTTGCTGGGTTGACAAAAAATCTAAAATTGCAACTCAAAAGGGCTTCTAATATTCTGATTAAAAATATTTTTAAAATCTAAAGAAAAAAAAATCCCAATGTTTTGAAGATAAATAGAACAGGTTTCTCGTGGAGGATAGAATTTGGTAGAGAACTGGTGTTTCCAAAGCTACAGGGCTGGATGCCATTTCAAGATTCTAATTTCTTTTCTTCTTTCCCTGTCAAACAGGTAAACAGCTCTACATGGAGTCCTTACAGGAAAGACATGAGAAAGGGTGGAAAAGAGGAAGGAACCAGAAGTCTTTGTGGGCATTTTCCCCCAATTTTTAAGCTCTTAGGAGAACCTAGAGGATTTCTTGATAAAACCAAAGTTTCCTGAGTTTCATGGACATAAATTTCTAACCACAAAGGGAAAAGGATTATCCCTACACTGGGAAGATATGCCCCAAGAGTATGAATAAGAGATAGAGGGAACCACAATTTATTCTTGAGCAGTTCCTCTGTGGAGCTGACCAAATCTTAAAAAAATACATGGATGAATGGATGAATGAATGAATGAATGAAGAGCTGTGCTATTCATTTAAGCACACACACCTGGAAGGTTTGCAGAAGAGTCTGCCAAGCATATATGGTAAGCAAAAGAGAACAAGTGAACTTGAAGAGCCTATCAACTTTCTACAATAGTCATCAGAAAAGTAAACCACAGGAATCAAAGACCATGGTCTACTCTAGAATGACCAACATGTCCCAGGTTACCTAGGACTTCTGCAGTTTTAGCACATAAAGTTCTGTCTAGGAAAACTCTCAGTTCTTGGCAAACCAAGACATGTGTAATTCCCTAAGCCTCCCTCCCTGCTACACACAATGTGTAAGTATATGGAACAAGTATAAAATGGGTATTTCAAGAAGAACTAAACTTTCCACTTGTTCTAAGGAATGGGAATTGAGAGTCAGAATTCAAAAAGAGATATAGAAAATAAAGTTTTATTTTTACATCAAAGCTTATGAAATAAAGGGACATCTGTAATATTTGAATACCATCATAAAACTAAAGAACACCAACAGAATTTTCCAGGTAAAAATTAGTAGCCTCAAATCCTACACTGAGCTAAATCATTGGGTACAACCACCAAACAGTTTCACTTTTGCAAAATTCAGAAAACACAACAGCATTCTTGAAAGAGGTGCTTAAAGGATTATTAGTTGATCTAGAGGTGAATCAAAGGGAAAACTCAAGAAGTAGAAAACTGTATAATAAGAAATCATATGTAAGCCCCCCCAAAAATGAAAATTAAATCTAAACAATGTTTGTAAAAATATTAGTACAGTTAATTGTTAAAAGTCACACACACACACACAGTAATATTAGTCATAAAAAGAACGAGATCTTGCTATATGTGACAATATGGATGGACCTAGCAGGTATTATGCTAAGTGAAATAAATCAGACAGGGAGAGACAAATGCCATATGATTTTATTTATATGTGTAATCTTAAAAACAAAACAAAAACAACCAACTAACAAAAACACAGACTCTTAAGTACAGACAACTAATGGTTGCTGAGGAGAGGGGCGGGGTGGTAGGAGAATGGGAAAAATGGGTGAAGACGAGTGGGAAATATGGGATCCCAATTATGGAATGAATAATTCATGGGGATAAAAGGTGCATCACACAGAATGAAGTCAATGGTATTGTAATAGTGTTGTTGGTGACAAATAGTAGCTACATTTGTGATGAGCAGAGCATAATATAGAGAGTTGTCCAATCACCATATAGTACACTTGAAACTAATGTAACACTGTAAGTCAACTATGCTTCAGTAATATTTATACTTCAAACAATCTTCATCATTTATGTCTATACAGTAAAACCTTGGTTTGCAAGCGTAATTCATTCTGGAAACACATTTGCAATCCAAAGCACTTGTATATCAAAGAGGATTTTAAGAACTATTGACTGAGTTGTGATCATGTGACATTCGGCATCATGTACTACTTGTACTGCAAGACATCACTCATTTATCAAATTAAAATTTATTAGAAACATTTGCTTGTCTTGCGGAAAACTCACAGAACAAGTTACTCACAATCCCAGTTTTTAATGTACTTACAAATTGCATATTCAAAGACAGGGAATAAAGATTAAAACATTCTCCACTTTTAAATTTACCTAAAAAAGGTTAAATTGAGTTGTTAATGTGTTTGATTTTATAATAATATGTAGAATAAAGTGTCTAGAGATTGTCATAGATTTTTTAAATGAAAGAAAAAGAAAGCAAAGGACAAAATAAGAGACATAGGAAGGTAGTATAAAGAGAATGTATAAAACAATTACTAAAGTGGGTCTAGTCATATTGCTTATGATGATTAATGTTAATAAGTTCAACCACTTAAATTATGAAATTTCCCATTTGCATTTTAAAAAATAATTTATCATAGGTGTTATAGATAAGACAGATGCCTAACTACAAAGATGGCTTTGGACATCCAATACTTCTGTCTCCTGAAACCCCGCTGTTGCATCATAAAGACAGTATTTTAGGGGCACCTGGGTGGCTCAGTTGGTTGAGCATCCAATTTCAGCTCCGGTCATGCCCGTGGTTCATGAGTTCGAACCCTGCATGAGGCTCAGTGCTGACAACTTAGAGCCTAGGGCCTGCTTTGGACTCAGTGTCTCCCTCTCTCTCTGCCCCTCACTTGCTTGCTTGCTCTCTCTCTCCTTCAAAAATAAATAAAAACAGGGGCGCCTGGGTGGCGCAGTCGGTTAAGCATCCGACTTCAGCCAGGTCACGATCTCGCGGTCCGTGGGTTCGAGCCCCACGTCGGGCTCTGGGCTGATGGCTCAGAGCCTGGAGCCTGTTTCCAATTCTGTGTCTCCCTCTCTCTCTGCCCCTCGCCCGTTCATGCTCTGTCTCTCTCTGTCCCAAAAATAAATAAACGTTGAAAAAAAAATTAAAAAAAAAAGAAAAAAAATAAATAAAAACATTTAAAAAAAGACACAATTTTAGTAGACGTAAGTGCAAAGGATGGAGACAATAGGAATAGAAATAATAGAAACAGGACTTTACGGCCTGGAAAGCGTATAAGTGAGTGCTTTGTCCTAGAGTTCAGTATAGAATCTTCAAAAGACTCAGGAATTAATGTCCACAGGTAGCTTTTGGAGAGAGGGAGGTGGTTGGGAAATTGAAGGTTGGATGAGAACAGACGTCTGTCTAGATTCCCTCTCCCACTCTGCCCTGTGTCCGCCTGTCCCTTGCCCTATGGGATGTCTAAGGGCCCACTCTCTGGAAACCTGAAAGAGAGGATCTCTGGACTGAGGGACATCAAGAAAATTTAGGGCAGGTGTGCTATAACAACAACAACAGCAACAACAACAGCAACAACAACCCAGGGAGACCAGAGGAACACCTGCAACCTGCCCAATGAGAACTTTCATGGAAAATCTAATCACACCAAGAGAAGAGTAAAGAGACTGACACAAAGGGAGTCCCAGCAAATGGCCTGGTCTAGCAATCTTTCTATGAATCTCGGGATCAATAGGCATCATACGCACACAGAGCTTATAACAAGATTTGCAGGCTCTTCACTCTTAAAAACAGTAAAGAAACCAGAATTCTCAAGCATTTTAGGAAAGCCTCTAATATGAAAAATAAGAGATCAAACAAAGAGAAAACAACAACAATTTGGAAGAAAAGAGAAAGAAAAAGAACATATGAGTAATCTACAGGAGATACTGAATCTGAGACCTGAGTATACAAATAATATATTATTCAAAGAAATGCAAATTACATCCACAAAGACATCTAATTTTAATATGTTTTATGAAGGTTGTGAACAATAATGATTCCTGCTATTTAAGGTATGAAATATATTGTCAAAACATTGTAGGAAAGAAATCTGCTTTAGTAAAGAGATCTAAAAGCTTTTGTACATGTTTGCCCAGAGAACACAATTCTAGAAAATGATCTTAAGTAAATAATTTTACATGCATATGTTGACATATATATAAACAGTTAATCTGAAAATATCCATAAGAGCAAAAAGTGAGAAACATTCTGTAAGTGCATGAGAAAGTGAACGGTTTACATATAAGGTAAATCATTCATATAAGAAATTCCTGTAGTCATTAGAAATCATATCATGTAACAATAAATTAAAGACTTTGGAAATTTATGCAATGATGTTAAATTAAAATTGCTTATGTGCTACAATCTCAATTTTGAAGAAAAAAGTATGGGTATGTGTACATCTGTTTATAGATATATTAATAATTCATAAATGCTAAGGAATAAAAAAGACTGAAAACTATATCAAAATTTGAGTCGTGTTTATTTTTGAGTTATGGGATTATAGGTGGAATTTATTTTCTCTTCTATACTTTTCATTCATATTCTACTAATTTGTAAAATCAGAAATAGTACTATTCCAAATAGGAAGTTGAAATCCTCTTCCATGGAATTGGCAAGTGACAAATATGGAATAAATAGTTCTCTGAGGCATTTGATTGCTATTATAGACTTAGTCTTCCTACTGGCAGAAAAAGCCCAAAATAACCAATAAAACTTGTTCACACAACTGTGCTGACAATGATATTAATGCCTAGAACAACACAGCAGTTAACTAAGGGAAAACCATGCTGGGTTCAACTCGATGAGAACCAGAGGAGAGTAAAAGCAAATGGAAAAAGATGAAATTGACAGGGAAAGTGAATGCTAAATGCAAGCTCCCAGCCTGGGTGGGCAGTTTGGGTGGGAAAGTAACCTCTCCAGAGTTTGGGTTCACTGACCACAAGTGGAACAAGGATTGGCAGAGAGGCCAGATTGAAGCAAGTAGCTATAAAAGTGTTCTGCCCTGTGAGTACCACCCTGAAACATAATTAACCACCCGAACAAAGGAAAACAGTGCCCAGGGTTTCTCCATTCAGGAAGCAAATCTAAGAAGCAGGAACTGGAGCCATGTGCCAACACTTCCCCAAGATCAGAGGCCAAGAAAATAGTGTAATATCTGAAAAACAAATCTGGTCAGCTTCTCATAAGACTTTCTAACTCAACTATTTTGAATTGGCAGTATATTTCTAAGGATCTAAGTATTGATTTTATCCTAAAACTATGAGACTTTATGAGGTTATTTTTACATGGTAACAGACTTTGCTAAGGTATATGAGCTATTACTTCTGACACCGGAGTCAATCTACCTGGATTGTGGGAATATTCCTGCTACTTACTTTTCATTAATTCATCTGAGCATTAACCCATCCAACCATTCAGCCACTGTTCTATATATACAGATTATATATATATATATATATATATATATATATATATAATATCTAAATATATAAATGTATACATTCTATGTACATTTATTATGCCTAGGCATTAAATACTATATAAAGATATACAAGCCACGCATTCTTCTCCAAATCTAGTGGAAGGAGGAAGATATTAATATATAAAAGCAATAAAAGGGCTTTATTAGTCAGGATAGGATAGGCTATGTTGCATTAACTTAAAAGAACCACCTTGATGGTTCAGTAGCTGCATAATCAAGGTTTATTTATCAGTCATAAAAGTCTGAGAGAGAAAGAAGTTCTCAGAAACAAAGCTCCACCAAACCATGACTCAAGAATACAGGATGCATTCAAAACATGACCTCCAAACTTGTCAAAGGAGAAAAATAGAAGAGGCACATTCACTTTTAGATGTCTCGGATTAGAAGTGATATATTGCCTTTTACAGTTTCATTCATCAGAACTCAGTAACTATTTTTAGGTTGGTTTCTCTGAGAAGCAGATCCTAAGCCAATGATTTAAATCCAAGTTATTTATTTAGGATTCGATCTCCCCCCAAATCAGTAATGGATGAGAGGAAGAAGAAAGCCAAGTGTGAGAGCACTTGAGTCATTTATGATGGGCTGTGCCACTGGATGTGGTAATGTAAAAAGAGATGTGAAAGTCACGGGCATTCCACATCTTGCAGGTGAGGCAGCACTAGTGCCCAAAGCAAATGTCTGAAGTTCAAAGTGTCAGCCGTTAGCAGCAAGGTATGTCAAAGCTGCAGCATGCACACACAGACTAGTTAAAGAGAGCCGAGGGAATGAGCAGGGCAAAAAGAGTGTCTACTTCAGGTTGCAACAAAACTCAAGGAAAGCCAGAAAATATTGTATTCCTGTGTACCAATGAAGAGGAAATTTCATGGTAAACACATGCATGGATTTTGTCATAATATTTAAGATGTGTCATATAAACAGAGAGGAATCCTATGATAACTTGGTTGCAATGAGCCTGACAATGGACCGTTGGCTCTTATTATCTTTCTAGCCACTGAGATTGATGATTATTGACCCAAGAATAAACGGATACTTAAGGTGTACAATGTGATGATTTAATTACACATACATTGTGAAATGATTACCACTATCAAGTACATTAATACATCTATAACCTCACATACTCACCTTCATGTATGTGAATATCTACTCTCCTAACAAATTTCAAGTATAGAGTATTATTAACTCCAGTCATCACATTGAATATTAGGTTCCCAAAACTTACTCAATTTACAACTGAACATTTGTACCCTTTCACCAACCCTCTCCATTTCCCCTACTCTTAACTCCTGGCAACGACCTTTCCACTTTCTGGCTTTATGAGTTCAACTTTTTTAGGCCCTACATGTAAGTGAGATTATGTAGTATTTATATTCCTGTGTCTGCCTTATTTCACTTAGAATAATGTTTTCCAACTTCATCCGTGTTGTCACAAATGGCAGAATATGTTTCTCTTTTAGGGGTGAATAATATTCCACTGTATATATACACCACACTTTCATCTCTTAATGGATACACAGATTAATGCCATACCTTGGCTACTGCAAATAATGATCCAATAAACATTAGTGGGCAGACATATTTTCAACATACTCATTTCATTCCTTTTAGATATATACTCAGAAGTGGGATTGCTTTTTCAGAACCTTCATACTGTTGAAGAACCTTCATAATAGCTATGCAGATTTACATTCCACCAACAAGGTAAAAGAGTTCTCTTTTCTCCACACTCTCACCAAAACTTATTATCTTCTCACTTTTTGATAAAAGACATCCTAACAGGTGTGAAGTTTTGGTTTGTAATTCCTGAATGACTAGTGGTATTGAGCACTTTTTCGTATATATGTATGTCTTCTTTGGGAAAAATATCTATTCAGGTCCTTCGCCCAATTTTTAATCATGTTATTTGTGTTTTTGCTATTGAGTTTTATGAGCTTCTTATATATTTTAGGACTAACCCCTTGTTAGATATGTGGAATGAAGATATTTTCTCCCACTCCATAGGTTGTCTTTTCATTTTGTTTATCATTTCCCATGCTGAACAGAGTTTTTTATTGATGTAGTCTCATTTATTTTTGCATTTGTTACCTGTGTTTTGGTAAAATATCCAAAAAAATCATTGCCAGTACCAATGTCAAGAGCTTTTCCTCTGTATTTTCTTGCAGGTGTTCTACAATTTCAGTTCTTACATTTACCTTTTGTAATACATTGTGAGTTTATAGTTTTGTGTATTATGTAAGATAAAGGTCCAATATCCTCCTTGTGCATATGCATATTGAATTTTTCAAACACCATTTCTTGAAGAGACTATCCTTTTCTTATTATCTGTTCTAGCTGCCTTTATCAAAGAATAGTTTAGAGTATATTCATGGACTTACTTCTGGGATCTCAATTATCTTCATAAATCTGGTACCAATAAATTATTGTTATCTTAAGAATATTCCCACAGATACCGTTAGATTTATGACTCAATAAACATTTGTGTTTAACTAATAATTAACAATCATTTGTTCAACTCTCATAGCATTCTAGACTCCAAAATCCACCTAAATATATAAGACTCTCACTCTTATGGTGATTTTAGAAATAATGGTCCTATTGTACTTGGATCTCTCATCTCTAATTACTTATCTGCAAAAAAAAAAAAAAATCACCGTACACATTGAAATGCTTTATTTCATTATATTAAAATGGAAAGTTTACACATGGAGACTGCACAGTACCCTGTACATATGCTACACTATTTGTCCTTAAGTCTAGGGATTTCCTTTCCTTGGCATGAATTATAGGAGAGGTGCCTAACACCCAGACTGAGTGAGTTATTCTAGCTTATGGTGGTGTTGGAGAGAAAAGTGCATAAACCAGAGGATGTCATTAGACCAGTGACAATGGAGGAGAAAATATCCAGCGCTGACAGCCCACTCACTTGCAAGCTGATTGGTGTCAACATGCTGAGCAGTACAGACAGAAAGGCTTAGGAAGGAGTTTGCTGCATCTGGTGAGAAAGGAAGTGTAACAGCAAAAAGAGAACACAATATTTTACGTCTGTGTTGGCTCCACCTAGGAAAAGCAGACACAATGAATCTACAGTATGTATGGAGAAGAACTAACCACACGTATTAATACAGTCTTTGTGCCTCAGCTGTAAAACAGGTTCTGGGCTTGTAGTTAAAGTAGCTGCACAGATGGGGCCTTTTCCCCTTTCTTTGCAATATTCCATATTCTAATTATGACTTGCACTGCTTCTGGCACAAAAACAAGGCCACTGATGTGGCCCCAAGAGTAGGCATGATAAAAAGCCAGGCCCACGAACTCATGTGACTGCTCTTTTCCACTTCCTTTCTCCTCCCTGGGTTAATTCCATCTGGGTTTGGTTTTTTTTTTTTTTTTTTTTTTTGTGCTGACAGCATTTGGAATTCTTCAAGCTGTCTCTGGTTGCTTTTCACTCACTGAAGAAAGAAGATCTAGTCTTCAGAAGTAACTCTATAGTTACTGGCAGGAGAGACAGCAGAGACTGATTAACAATGTGGTACAAAAATCCTGCAAGCATATAAAGTACCAATAACTGATTAGAGTAAAAAGGAACTTGTAAGGGCTAATGGAATTGTACAGTATTCTACATAAATTCCAAATGCAGAATTTACATCATGTATGACAGTTTTCTTCACTTCATACAGTAGTACTTAATTGTGGCCCTAAATGTTACATTATCCATTTTAGTCCATAAAGGAATAACACCATAAAATTAATAAATATCACTAAGCAAGAAGTTCCAAATCATTATTCTATTTCTGTCTTTGCTAGTAGAGCCCTGTTAGTTTTCTATTTTATTTAAATTGGGTGTTTAGCTATTGAGTATTTGAGAATGCATTGAATTTCACCTTAACATTTCATTAAACATTTATAAAGGATGAATATTCTTAAAAATTAGTATCATGTATGCTGTATAGCTTAAATATAGGAAAGACTCCTTCACAATTAGTACTCGTGTTTTAGCTCCTTGAATATACTAATAGAATTCTCAGGTAGAGTCTTCTATTTCACTGCAATCTTTTTGAAACATTTAAAATCAGTTTTTTCCAAAAAAGAGGTTAGAGTGGGAGAGAGAGCCAAAGCATAAGAGACTCTTAAAAACTGAGAACAACCTGAGGGTTGATGGGGGGTGGGAAGGAGGGGAGGGGAGGTGATGGGTATTGAAGAGGGCATCTTTTGGGATGAGCACTGGGTGTTGTATGGAAACTAATTTGACAATAAATTTCATATAATAAAAAAATAAAATAAAATCAGTTTTTTCCTTTTTGTATCTTGTTGTCATTCTTTCCTTCCCCCACCCCCCACTCCCCCACCCCGCCCCACACACAAATATCTCAATACTGCCTTTGGCATGGTTGGTAATCAGAAACATCATTATATGCATTTATTCGTTCATATGCATTCAACAAATATTTACTGAATGCCCAGAACTATAGTAGTTAACACAAGAGAATGAAGTCTATACTCTATAAAAAGGAAATAGGTAATAGATGAAATAAAAAAGTAAAATAAATAGTAAGCTAGATATTGAAAGGTATTACAGACAAAAATAAAAAGAGAATGGAATTTTAATTATGGTGGCCAC
The DNA here is from genome assembly GCF_018350175.1 of Felis catus. Lineage (NCBI taxonomy): Eukaryota > Metazoa > Chordata > Mammalia > Carnivora > Felidae > Felis > Felis catus. The sequence goes on from NC_058369.1 coordinate 108,882,893, forward strand.
GAAATGCTTCACTGAGGCTATTTGCACTGCAATCAAGAAAGGAAGCTAGTCCTGTATATTTACGCTAGAAACTGGAGAAGATTCTGGAGAGGAAATGAGTGCAAGAGTTTTGAAGGCAGATTATGCATCAGAGTGTGAGAAGAAGAGCAGAGTAGCCAGTATCACCAGAATGGAGCAACCAGCAAAGATGACCAAAGAGATAGAGACAGGACCAGATTATGCAGATCAATGTAAACACTGTGGACTTTACTCCAGGTGAGATGAGAAGCCATTGGACTATTTATGTGGAAGAGTGACATGTTTGAATGTATGCTGTGTAAGTCAGCTATATTGATAATAAACTATTAGGGTAACACAGAGAATACGAGCTAGAAGGATATTACAATTATTCATTCAAGAAATGATGACTTAGACTAAATTGTTAGAAGTAAAGGGAATGCAAAATGTTTGTATTGTAGATGTATTTTAGAGATAGAGTGAGCAGTAGTTTGTGATGGACTGCAAGCAGCTTACGAGAGAAAAAAAAAGAGAAATTGACTCCAGAGATTTGGGCCTGAGCAAATGGAAGTGTGGAGTTACAACTCCTGATACGGAGAAGGTTCTGTGAGGAGCAGGTCGGTGGGAAGGGTAAGAGTGTGATTTAGGAATTGCTAAGTTTGAGGAGCCTATTAGGGATCTAAGTGGAGAGAACTTAAGCTGAGAGAAGTCCAGGATGGAGATATCCACTGAAGAGCTGTCAGTAGAAAAATTATTTCTGAAATCACGAAAAAGATGAAACTGTAAAGATAGTCAGTATAAGGATAGAAGGGAAGAATTTGAAGTCTTAGCTCTGGGGTACTCCAATACTTCATGGTCAGGAAGATTAAGAGCAATCTACAAAGAGCCATAGAGGGAGGATAAAGAGAGAGAGAGAGAGTAAAAAAGGAAAACCTGAAGAGTATAATATCCTGGAATCCGCACAGGGAAACTTTCAAGGAAAAGGGAGTGATCCACTATATCAAATTTTGATGTTGGGTCAAATGAGATAGTACACAAAACCTGATTAGGATTTAGCACTATGGAGGGCCCTGGTGATTTAATAAAAGCTATTTCATTAGAGTGGTGACTTCAAAACTTGACTGGAAAGGGTTTAAAAGACAAAGGTAGGAGAAGAATTGGGGACTGTTAATTCAGACAACACTTTGAAAGTTTTTATACAAAAATAAATAAGAAATTCAGTGGAAGCTAATTGGGGACAGGGTCAATAAAGTCATTTTTTAAGATGGGAGAAATAAGAGCATGTTTGTACACTGATATAAATGACGTAGTAGAAAGTGGAGGGAAATGACACAGGAAGGAGAACAACGTCTATAAATAGAAGAGAAAGCCAAGTGGAGGAATTGTCTTTAGATAGGAACACGCTTAAGTCAAACACTGTCAAAGCAACAGATGAAAGGAGGGGCTGTGGAAGCTCTTTTCTGCTTGTTTCTATTTTCTCGGGAAGCAGTCATCAGCTGGGACTTAGGATTTAAAAGGAAGTATTAGAAGTTTGAGGAGAGAAGAAAAAGTAGGAAGTATTTTTCAGGGAGAGTGGGAGAATGAATGTACTAGGGAAATATAATATGATTGCCAGGCAGCATTAAGAGCCCACTTGAGATTAGAGATCATAAATTTAAAGGAAGACAGTCATTATGGTTGTGATTTTCTGCAGCCGTATTCAGCTGTATGGGAGCAGATGTGGAGTAGGCAGAGAGATGGATTTAACCATGGATTAGCCATGGATGAAATTCTGTAAGACAGATACAATGCAAGGGAAGAGGGAGTAATTATAAGGATGGGTCACAAGATGTAAATTGGGTGAATAAGAAAGGGACAATGACAACTGGGTGACAATGAAAAAGTGGTGTGAGCAATTGATTTTGGTCCCAGTAGAATACAAATATGTGTGAATTAGAAAGACAAAAGGTAATGGTCACGGAGACAGATTCCTGAAATGGAAAGCTTTGGAAATTAAGAGTTGTTAGTACAAAGAAATTATATGCTATAACCTGAGTATTGATTGTCCTGTGTTGATAGAAGATGACCCTTTTAGGGGACGTAAGGTCAAGGCACTGAGAAGCTAGATGGAAGCATTATATGACCAAGGATAAAACGGGAGTAGTTTAGGACACAGTGATTTTTTTTTTTAACGTTTATTTATTTTTGGGACAGAGAGAGACAGAGCATGAACGGGGGAGGGGCAGAGAGAGAGGGAGACAGAATCAGAAACAGGCTCCAGGCTCCGAGCCATCAGCCCAGAGCCTGACGCGGGGCTCGAACTCACGGACCGTGAGATCGTGACCTGGCTGAAGTCGGACGCTTAACCGACTGCGCCACCCAGGCGCCCCAGGACACAGTGATTTTTATCTCTTGAAAGGAAAAGAGAGAATGACTTGGAGATACATAAAGGAGTGCAATAAGGAAGGGTAATACGAGCTCACAGCATGAACTTTAAAACTGGAAGGATTGATGAAAGAAGGAGGAAAGATTGCCTGGAAGTGGCAAAGTGCATTTTCCCCATCTCCAGGCCCTGTGGTATTAGAATGTGCAAGAGAAAAAGCCACTCATTGAAAGGACTTTTGAAAAAGAGCCTCCTTAAGGAAGAACCAGTTTGTAATGGGGGTGGTTCTCAACCTTGGCTGCTCATCTCATAAATAGTTTAGACAGAGGATCAATTGACTGACAGATGATAGATTTATTTAAGATAAATAGTTTCCAGTTTCCCTGTTTAAATGTTCCCCCCAAGTTCGAACAGACGGTCTGCAACATGTTCAAAACAAGTAATTTTTCAGTTACTTAAATCATATGAATGGCATTATTTTCATCTTCTTTATGCAGTGAGAAAACTAACCACCGTCTTGCACCTTAATTAGCTGATATTACCTCAGAGGAATTACTGAAATGTATTTAAGCAGGAAATGACCTCATTTAAACATTTTTTTTTTTTTAGTATCAAGAGGGAATTTTCCAACAATAATAAAGTCTACTTCTTCATGTTACACTAAAGGGATAGGATTGAATGTGTCACGGGGTACAATTCTGAGAAGGCTACTGACAACAACTACAGATAGGCCATGCAGCCATGTAGACCTAAATGTCTACGCAGCATCGATCCTTCGGGCATGATACTCAAGAAGCCCGGGAAATACAATGTGAGTCCACCACATTAGGGGGAAATGCCGCATTCATTTCCTTACTAAAGGTGTCATGGTGTACAGTCTATGGTGAATTAACATACAAATGGTGGTGGGAACAAGTTCAAGTGCTTAATAATAAGAGAGAAAATAACGAAGTCAAATCGATTTTTAAGACTGGATATTTTATCATTTTTAAGTTCATTCATTTATTCCTCCAGACAGCATGTTTTGAGGGTCTAATATATGGGAGGCACTCTGCTGGCTAAAGAGGACACAGCAACAAACGAACTCTTAACTTCCCAAAGTTTATAATGTGGCTTCTGCACAGTGAAGGAAATAAGCAACAAAAGTAAAGGGCAGCCCACAGAATGGGAGAAGATATTTGCACAATTTACAATCTTCTTCATGCTTGTGAAGAATATTTTTTACTCACCACTCAAAAAGGCAAGGTATATGTGTATGCCCTGATAATTATAATTACAGCAATTACCTTTCATTTAGATATTTACTCCTAAATTTATTTCCTGATACCTCTTGTGAAGACTCGAGATACCTAGGAGTCTTACAAAATTTGGAATGAGGAACCACAAACTCAGAAAAAACTAGTATTCTTAGTAAATCTCTCATGATTTTTGTGACTTTAAAAATCAAGAATAAACATTTCTGTCACCCCCAGTGAGGGTGGAGGCAGTTAAAATCAACTCAGATGTCTTTGGGTTTTGTTGTTTAACATGAATACTAATAACACAGATTAAATAAGAATAAACAGAGATACAAGGGTTGAAGAAAAATTTTTTTAAATGCATTTGACCATAATTCTTCTGAGAAGAGGAACAAAATGGAGTAATGTTGCAGAAAGAAATGAAAATCCCCAAGGCAACCCAGAGAAGGGAGAAGAGCTTCTCTTAAAGTACAAATGGGTCTTTGTTGGATTTTAACAAGCCCTTGAAGGAAAGATTCCTGGAGATGTCTGAAGTTCTTCATTTAATGTGAAAATACTTTACACTTTCTCTTAAACAAAGAAATCACCCCACTGGCTAGGAGCCAGAGCGTGCACATTTTTTGAGGCACCACAGGAAAAGAGAAAAGAAGAAAGAAGGCCAGCACTAGCACATTCACCCTCAGGGAAGAATGTGCCCCACTTCCCAGAGTTGTAATCAGTGGCAGTTCTGGATCCTGATTAATGAGTCCTTCCATGTTCCCCGCTCTGCTGTCCCTCTGCTGCTCTACAGTTTCAATTTTCACCCCAAATCTGGAAGTGCGTCCTCAGTGAAGAAAGCCCTGAGATGATGTGCCGGGAATAAAAGGGAAATGCAGATATTGGTGCTACCTGACCAACAGGAAATTTGAACTGTAGCAACTGAGATGGCCCAAAGAGTTGTTGAAATGTAAGATAGAGTTCAGAAAGGGATTACTATGTCATGTTTCTTTTTGAGGGGGGCAGGGAGCAGAGTTTGAGTTAAAAGCTTAGGAGTCAGTGTGTGGCACACCATCACTTTTTCATTGTGTCCTGCTCAGGGCTGGGACTTCTTGGAGTCACAGCTGCAGTGAGGCTTTCTACTTAACCTGAAAAAGGCTTTTGGTGTCAGTTGGGTGGCTGAGCTGGGATAACTTGTCTGTGAGTTATGATTTATTCAGATATGTGACTATGATATTCACAGACACATTAATGCTAGTAGTAGCACCTACATTTGCATACTACCTGCTGAACAGCGTTAGGGCTTTATAAATATAAAGTAAATGAATCTCCCCAAGAAGGCTATATGGCACAGAAATGGAATTACAGGGATGTACGCCATCGACTCGCCATCTCACAGCGAGGAAATGGTGGTCCTTGCTTCAGAGTCTGTGCTTTCGAGCACTCAACCATTTGCATCTCCATTCAAGGAAAACCCTGATATGAGTGCTAATTATCATGTTCAAAGATGCCCAGATGCTCCTTTTAAGAGAAACTAGTACTTTATAAAAGTACAAAAGGAGGAAGTACCTAAGAGCAACAAAGAACAGGAGTTAAGAATTAGGACTGAGTTTGGAGGCTGCCTTTTGCCTGTTTCCAAGCTACGTGACACTGAGCAAAGGGCAATGTTGTTAAAACTCAGTTTTCTCACCCGCAGGATGGGGATAATAATAGCAGGTTTGCCATAAAGAATAAATGAGATAATGCATGTTAGGTAGCACCTATCCGGTACAAGAAAATTATAATAAACTGTAGCCCAAAACTTAATGCCTTTAACATAGATTTCTCATAAACAATCTGATAGTGAATTTACTCCAGTGAAATCTAAGCTTTCCAATTATTTTACGCCCACAATATAAATTAGAGGACTGTTTTATGTATTTCAAGAACTTGGATATGGCACAGATACTTTTGGCTACAAAAAAACAAATGTGAAAATTAACTTCAGCACATCCAAATCCGGGCATCTAGCTGACAACATGAAGCAAATTATTAGACTGAGAAGTGACTATGTGCCACACATCAGAACAAGTAATGCCTGTCTTCGTTTGCTTCCAAAACTGTCCCTCAGTCTCAGACTTCTTCTGGGTTACTTTGCAGTCACTGTCCCTGGAGGAGCAGTTGCTTGTAGCTCAGCACTGTGGCTTCTAGCACCAAAGGAAGCTTTCTGACCAGATCACTCTAAGTCACTCTGTGTCAAGCTGCCAAAGACTTTGTGGTTAAGAAGAATGGTCGAAGCCTTCTATAATTTAAAACCAGGGTGTTTTTTTTTCCACTGGAGTGATTCAATGTACATTGTGTGCACACATGTTCCAGTTACAGATGGAGACTCAAATGACTATCAGACCCTTTGGTGTGAGTTCAAATTTCCTGAAGGTGTTGGAATGTCTGTAAAACATCAGATGCCCTTCTGCTTGAGCTTTTTTTTTTAATAAATACATTTTAATTCTTTGCTGATTTGACATCCCGCTTTATTTACGGAAAGATTTGACAGTACCTTTGAAAAAGTATTCGTAAAAAGTTTTTGAGTCTCTGGCAGGTAACTGATTTTCATATTAAGCACTTAGATCTGATTTGCCTATAACCGAAGACTAGTCATTGTGTTTGTGTGTGTTCCCTTCCCACCAAAAAATCTAAAATCTTTATTCTTGTTCCAATACTATTAGTCATATTTTGCAGAATTATTGGTGAGGTGCTGTCATCACTCTAACAATTTAGTTTTCCTACTTAACCTTCAGACATTATTTTCAGAGAAGCTTGGGCAATGTTATCAATGTATACTTGGGCATTTTATTTCTAAACCTTGTGATAATTGTGAAGTAGCTTCCACTTACCTCTTTTTGCACTAATCCCGATTGTCAGAGACAGAAAAAAAGCCTCCTGTGGTGTTGTGCTTCAAGTAGCAGATCCTGCAGTCCAATGGCTTCCACCAGCTGCCTTTGTTTTTAATGTCTGAGAATCAGAATGTTAAGAAATTGCCGTGAAAAGAAAAATATTTGAAGCAGATATAGTCTTCAGTTGACACCCTGCATTTTTGGTCTCAAGCAAAAAATGAAAACACAGAATATCCATCATCAGCCACCAACCCTGCAGATAGGCTGAAAATGTAGCTGTTTATATAACATGCTTTCAGGTGTATTACTCCCCAGCATGGGATCTCTTGCTCCCTTTCCGATGGCAAAAATTCTACCATTAGAGTCATAAGAGTCATTCCTAAGAATATTAAAGCAGTGCCACTGTAACAATGTAATATTACGATGCCATATCATCAATTCAAGACAGGCTCTTCATGCTGTGGTAGCAAATGACCTCCAAGTCATAGTGATTTAAAATCATATAAGTTTTCATTATTTTCTTACTTATGTGACAGGTCTATCAGTGGGGCAGAGGGCTTCTGTTCATCAGTCATTCAGAGACTTCTCTTATCATCATTCCTAAAGAAAAAAAAAATCCTAAATGGGTCTGAAAGTCACAAGGAGGTGCCCAGATCCCCACCCTGATACTGATCAGTTCTACTCACAACTCACCAGCCAGCACTTGTAACATGGTCTCTACAACCACAAACGGGTCAGCAAGTACATTCAATATGCACCTGAAGCAGTGGGAAAGCATTTAGTAGGAGCACTAAATGACTCCTTCTTTAAGGAATTCTGAATTTGGAAACAGCCTTTACCTTAATGCTTGAGAAATTCTGAAAAGTCCTGAAGAAGCAGAGGTGAAGGAAAGCAAGGCTAATTGGGTTCAGAGGCTTCTCTGGACATAAGCCCAAGGGAGAGGAACCTGTTTGTTTGGAAACAAACAAACAAACAAAACAGATGTTAAACAAAAATAAGAGGCAGATCAATTTATTGTGCAACTTTGTTCATATCAGTTGTGCTTAAAACTACATTGTAATTAGTGTCAAATTTTTAAAAAATGTAAGTATAGCATTTATACTTTAAAAATCACACAAAGTTATATTATATGTGAGGAGCACCTGGGTGGCTCAGTCAGTTAAGCGTCTGACTTTGGCTCAGGTCATGATCTCGCAGCCGTTGAGTTCAAGTCCCACATTGGGCTCTGTGCTGACAGCTCAAAGCCCAGAGCCTGCTTCCAATTCTGTGTCATCCTCTCTCTCTGCCCCTCCCCACTCACGATCTGTCTCTCAAAATGAATAAACGTTAAAAAAATTAAAAATATATATACTACTTGACAAGATTATCACAAAAATGTTAAACACACTTATATTTGTGTAATACTACAAATAACAAAGCCAGGTCATTCATTATTTGCTTCAAATTAGCATTGAAAGAAAATAGCCAAAACATGATATGGACATATGCTAAGGTTTTTTAAATGTCTTTATTTATTTACTTTGAGAGAGAGAGAGAGAGAGAGAGAGAGAGAGAGTTTATTGTAAGTCTCCTCAGGATTCACTAAAATGAATAACTACTTGCCAGGAAATCAGTTTTCTTTTGAGAACTGTAAGTGGCAGCCACATTTCAATTTGTCTGCTTCATACTTAGATGACAATATTTTCATAACTAATTACATTTTTTATAGCCACTCTCTCTAACCATGAAGCTACCCATTGGTGCTAGATCACTCAACAGTCCCTTAACAGTTAAGTACTTTTTATTGTATGACACACTGCAATTGTGTATCAATTCATCTGTTGAGGAACATTTGAGTCATTTCCAGTCTTTGGTATTACAAATAAAGGTGCTTTGGACATTTAGGTGCAAGTCTTTGTATAGACATAAGCATTCATTTCTATAGAGCATGTACCTAGGAATAGAATAACTAGCCATAGAAAAGTGTGATTTTAACTTTTTAAGAAATTGCCAAACTCTGTTCCAAAGTGATTATTCAATTTTCCTTTCCCTTGAGCATTGTATGAGAGTTCCAAATGTTCCATTTTCTCAAACACTTGGTATAGCCAGCCTTTTTAATTTTAGGCATTCTAACAGGTGTGCAGTAATATCTCGTTGTGGATTTAATTTGAATTTTTCTAACAATGAGTACGTTTTTATTCACCATTTAAACTATTTTTTGAGGTATCTGTTGATGTCTTTTGTTTCTTCTTTGATTGGATTGTCTGCTTTTTTTCTCTTTTTCTTTCTTTCTTTCTTTTTTTTTTTTTTTGGAATTGATTTGTAGGAACTCTACATGTTCTTGATTCAAATCTTTTGTCTGACAGATGTGTTTTGGATAGTTTCTACCAGGCTGTCATTTGCTTTTCATTTTCTTAACTGTATTTTTGGAAGAGTAAATGAAAGAAACGAAAAATATTAGGCAAATGACACTGAAAGTTAGATATTAGTTTTTTTTAAAGGAAGGAGCTGTCCTCAAAATTGCATCACATTCTTTCTGGGAGTAAGATATTAGGTATCATTAAGATACGCAAAATTCAAAACTAAAGAAAACCATATAAAAAACACCATCACAACAATGTCCATTTCCTGAGTGCCATGGCTGTGCCAAACAATGTGGTTGGCTACTTAGATAGGAAGTGACTGAGATAGAAGCCTGTCCAACTCCAGAATTATACAACTTTTATCTCTGCCAAAGCCAGCATATTTCTGTTAGTGTTTCATGATTAGTCTGAGAGCCTAAAAAACAGTGAACAAAAAGTACACATTGGTAAACTTCCACTTCTACAAACTTAGCTTTTTTAAGTGCTGTGATATTGAGTCTGAAAAGTAGAACATTGAAAGCGATGATCTCAAAATGTCGGATCAATCTTTCCATCCATCTTAGTTTGGGGGACTCAAAGGAGTGGATGATACAGGATTACTCTAAATAACAAAGAGGAGTTGTTTGCATTTATTTTTTAAATTATTTTTTTCTTAACGGTTATCTAACATACTTTTAAATGTTAAAGCAAACAGGTATACTGTGAGGACATTCATATGTATTTTTAAGGTAAAATTTCAAGTTTCTGGAAAATATTTTTTTTAATTATTTGAAAATTTTATGTATTTGATTTGAGAGAGAGAGAGAGTGCATGAGCAGGGGAGGAGGAGAGAGAAGAAGAGAGAGAATTCTAAGCAAGCTCCATGCTGTCAGTGCAGAGTCTGGTGCGGGGCTTGAACTCATGAACCATGAGATCATGACCTGAGCCGCAATCAAGAGTTAGATGCTTTACTGACTGAGCCATCCAGGTGCCCCAGAAAATATTATTTTTATGGTTGATTATTTCAATTATACCCTCATGTACTGGCATTCTTTATTCACTGGCATTTGTCATTTGGGTCTTTCTGAAAAGACAGCTATTTATTGAGTTTCGAGTCAAGGAGAGTTTGATGCTCAAGTCTTGAGTAGTGGTAAAAGTTATGCATAGGGTTAATTCTGACTTCCATGTGATCAGTCATAATTTTAAGCTCATGGACTGAGATTAAATGATAAAAATTCACACCAGAAGAAGGTACAAAGTTGAGGAAATATGTTTATATAAAATATGGAAAATATAAGAAAATAGTAAAAAGTAGATTTAAACACAAATATGTCAGTACAGTAAATGTTAATATGTTAAATTAAATTCCTTATTAAAGTCAAAGATTTTTATACTGTATTTATCAACAGCAACAACTCTATGTGTGTTGGAAGAAATATATCTAAAAACAAAGTTAAGAAAATAATTGAAAGTAGCAAATAGAAAAATATGAAAAGCAGAAACAGCAAACAAAGCAACTATAGTGATCTATCACAAAGTATATTACAAGGCATAAAGCATTTTAAAGAGATGAAAAGAAAATATTCATGGGTAATAAGAGGTTCAATTGGCCAGAAAGATATAACAATTCTAAATACCTAGTTTTATAGCTTCAATTTTATGAGACAAAAATTAACAGAAATTCAAGGAAAAATACAAAATAAATACAGAATATTCTAAAAATTATGATTAAACACTGAACTATAAAGCAATGACTAAAAATAATATTAACCACAATGTGGTTAAAGATGCCAAAACCAAATCTAGAAAAAAATAAAAATAATATTCCAATGAGGAAGGTGTTATCCCAGTAATTCTAGAATGAGTCAACCTTTGAAAACCAATCAGTGTATTTAATCACATCAACAAATAAATTAGAAATGCTATTATTCAGAAAAAGAATTAGCCAAACTTTAATATTCATTACTTAGAAAAACTTTTATTTTTTTTAGCAAAGTTTTCATAAAACTGAATTTAAAAACATTTTAAAACAAAAAAAACCAAAAAACTTTCTTCTATACTAAACATATCTACAAAAATGCATAGCAAAATATAAAATTATAAATTTTAAAAGTCTTTCTCACTAGTAAATATTCTATTATCACCAATATGTCCAACATTTTATTGGATTTCCAAGCAATTACAGCAAGACAGAAAAGAAAATAAAATGTCTACAGCATTAAAAGAAACAAAACTGTTTTGCTCTTCACAGTGAGAAAGTCCAAAAAATTCTACATGTAAATTATTAAAACAAGTAAGTACATCAGGGCTACTGAATATAAGGTTGTAAGAGTGCTCCTGAGGAAAAAAAAAAGAATGAATAGGATAGACAGATGTATTTTAAGAAAATGCCTTATGCAATTGTAAGGACAGGCAAGTATGAAATCTGTAGAGTGACAGGCTGGAAATTCAGGCTGGAATTGATATTGCATTCTTGAGGTTGAAATCTTCAGGGCAAGCCAACAGGCAGAGTTGTTTCTCCTCCTCCTCCTCCTCCTCCTCCTCCTCCTCCTCCTCCTCCTCCTCCTCCTCCTTCCCCTCCTCCTCCACCCCTTTCCCCTCCTCCTTCTTTCCCTCCTCCTTCTTCCCCTCCTCCTCCTCCTCCTCCTCCTTCTTCTCCCTCTTCTGCCTACTTACCCTCCCCCTTTTCCCCTTCCCCCTTATTCCTTTTTCTTCCTTCCTCCTTCTTCTTTCTTCCTTCTTTATTCTGACAGAGAGAGTTAGCATGCACAAGAAAGGGAGGGGCAGAGAAAGAAAGAATCTCAAGCAGGTCCTGAGCTGTCACCACAGAGCCTGATGCAAGTCTTGATCCCAAGTATCTTGAGATACCCACCTGAGCTGAAACCCGGAGGCTGATGCTTAACTGACTGAACCACTCAGGCGCCCCCAGCAGGCAGAGTTTTTATACTGCAATTCTGAGACAATTGTTTCTTTTTGAGGAAACTTCAGTCTTTGGTCCAAAGGCATTCAACTTATTGAATGTGATTCTCCCATGTTATGGGAAATACTCTGCTTTACTCAAAGTCTAATGAGTTAAATATTAATCACATTTTAAAAATAGCTTCATAACATCTTGATTGGTATTAAATAAATAAATGGGCAACACAGCCTAGTCAAGTTCACACATAAAATTACCCATCACAGTCTAGCACTTGTTGTGAACTTGGCACCCCTACACGTCTCCTTAAACCATATTTAATCTCTAATGACATAATCCAAATATACTTCTGCCTAATATGATACAACTATCCCGTGTGCAACCCAAAATCCACTAATTCTTTTACCAGAAGATGATGCAAACTCCTTGGGTGATAATCCCTTTTCCCTCATATCCTGTAACTTAAATACTATGATGTAAAGTTAAAAAAACTTAAATAGCATGATGCAAAGTTAATACATCTTATATAAGAAGAAAAACAGTATGTCTACATGTACAGAGACACACACAAATATATTCATAGTAGAATAAGGAAGAAATAGTCATAACGATTATAGTTCTAGTTTCTGAAACTGATCACATGGTTGTGGATGGTATTAATAACTACCTCTATCCATTCCATATTGTCTTAGCCCTCAGGAAGCATGTCAGCAGAACATGGCTCTTTACCTGCTACAGAGACCCAAATAGTCATTCATGAAGAGTCTAGGCCATTAGTAGTCCTGCCTGAATTGGGTTGTTGTAATTTTCCACCGACTCTAACCACAGAGCATGGTAGTAGTAGGAGATGCCTAACAGAGCTTCTGTATTTCAGACATTCTCTTCCTTACGTTCATTTTATAGTACCAGCTCAATTTCCTCCTGGAAATTGGAACCATTCCCCCACCAGTATAATAACTCCCTATGTTGACTATTGGTTTAGAGTCAGTCTTAACTTCCAGTTCAGTGGAATCATTCAGTGTCCCCTGGTGGAAGCCTTTCTTCCTTTGAAACTAAGATCTCTAGACCAGCAAAACAGAAAATGGTGAGGACAGGAAGGAAAATTTTTGCTAGTGGACCACTAAGGGTAATAGTGAGTGGAGCCGCTTCCATTCCCACCCCTAGCTTCTTGGACCCATGAGTCCTGGATATGAAATAAATAGCATATGTTGAGCACTGATTCTCAAGATTCCCTTATATATTAATTATATATTATATCATATTATATTATTTATATCTGTATATACATACTATATATTCTAATATATAGAGAATGAGTTATAAACCATACCTTTTTATATAATGTATGGAAGCATGCCTCACAGTATTAAATATTATTGACAGATATATAAATAAAGTATTAAAACTTAAAAAAATACACAAAATATAAGGACAGGGTAACATTTGTATAAGCAAAGTGGCATGATTAGAGAGACGTATAAAGAGAATTTCAATATGAACTTGTTATTTAAAAAATTTTTTTTCTGAAGCAAATATGGCCAAAAAAAAAAAACACTGAATTTTTCAAATGGGGCATGTGAGTCAATGGTATGGACTGAACTGTGTCCTCCTAAAATTCATATTTTGAAGTCCTAAACTCATTACGATGATATTTGGAGATGGGGCTGTTAGGTGGTAATTAGGTTCAGATGAGGTCGTGAGGGTGGGACCCTCATAGTGGGCTTAGTGCCCTCATAAGAAGAGGCTTCAGAAAACTTGCTCCCTGTCTCTCCACTATGTGTGAATACACCCAGGAGGCAGCCATCTGGAGACCAGGAAGAGAGCTCTCACCAGAACCCTACCCACTGGCACCCTCATCTCAGACTTTGAGCCTCCCATACTGTGAGAAAATAAACTTCTGTTGTTGAATCCACCCAACTCATGGTATTTTGCTATGGGCCCACAAGCTGAGAGAGTCATCATTATGCTATTTGTATTATAACTCCTCACATTTAAAAAATGACCCCCCTTTAAAAAAAATTTCATCACCATAAATAGCAAGGTCATGTTGCCCAAAGAATGCATGGAAACATGGAATGCAGCAACAATTAAAAATAAGTGAAGGCATTCTTCAATTAAAAGTAAGTGAAGGCATTCTTCAAATTTAAATTACTACACAAATAGCAGGTATTGTAAAATCCTTGAAGGCAGGAATTCTATGAATATCCCTAGTGCCTAGTGCAATACTTGCCATATACCAGTGCTTAATGTCTGTTGTATATAAAGAGTACATAACTTAAACAACTTCTAAAACTACCCAAAGAAACAAACTTTACAACCAATGTTTTCTGAAATTCCATAAAGACATAAAGCTACATCAATAACAACTAAATATTTCTTTGAGCGGCTTATTATTGTGTAACATGTTTCTTAACTTTTAAAGTTACTATAAGTAACATGGACCTCTTGGTCTGATAAAAACAATCTTCTAATATCTTCTTTATACAAATTAGCAACTCTGACTTTCCCTGCTGTCTTTATAACTCTTTTCAATTTCCCTTCCCTAGCCTTCCTTTCCTGGTCCAAAGTTGGACCCTTTCATACTAAATAGGGGCATGTGATAGCTTCCTTATTTGTCTTCTTTTGAACTAATAGTCCCTAAGAAACTATTATCATTTTTATTTTCTGTCAGTCCCAAGACACATACTGCAACTTTTTCAGGACAAATGATCACATTTTTGTTTATTAACCCACATAAGACAACGCTCAGATTTTTTTTATTGATATATAAATAAGCTATCATTGTAGAGAGCCACATCTAGAGTATGGACCTGGATGCTATTTCTACAAATGGAGCTATCGAGGAAATTTTAAAAAGAGTGGTTGCAAGCAAGCACTGTATATACAGGTTTTTCTTTCTCCTTTCTTTTGTCTTCTTTTGTCTCCTTTCCTTTCCTTCCTTTCTTCCTTTCTCTTTTTCTCTCTTCTCTTTTCTTTTTTTCCTCTCTAACATCATATGTGTTTATACTTTCCCTAACTTTGCAAACGTGTTAATTCAAACTGGTCTCCTAAGTATTCCCTCCTGTTGGTGGCATTTGGCTGTAGAGTAAAATGAGCAGCTCCCACAATTGTTAATGCTTCCTTCCTCAAAGCGAGAGAAGTACACATTTAAGTTTGTGTTACTCCCCCCCTGAGGCAAGATGTCTCGTCGTTTTTTGGTGAATTCGAATAATTGCTACAACAGTTTGTTCTTATTTGCATTATATAGAACTATAGCAACAATATTTGCACTGTTATTAACCTGTTTTTCAGTAAATGGTGTTTACTTATGGCCTTGTACATGTGGTATCTATTAAGTAACATCCCCAAGAATGGAAGCTTGCTTACTTGCTAAATGGAAAACAAAATGTCAAAAGTAATTGAGGGGAAATGAAAAGTAAATGGCAAATTTTGACAGGCTTAAGGCTTACTCAAATTATCAAAAATGCAGATTACTTAGACATTAATAAATGAAATACTAATAACAGTTCTTCAGGCTTGACTGGAACTATTTATGGCAAGATTTCAACATTTCTTCACATAATATGACACATTTACATTTTCCCAATGCAGTTAAGATTTCAATTATTAATGTAATACATATTTTATTAGTCATTTAGTAATACTGTAGAATAATTGAAAAACGCAGTGAATGATTTATAAAATGAGAGCAGTGATTCCAAGAGACTTTCTTCAATTTAAGCAAGAAAATAATACAACTTTTTTTATAGAAGGAAAACACCATCTTCCATGGCTTTATTATTGTTGAATTTATAGCTCATATTTCAGTTGTCTTTAAAAATGATTTGAGATGGCCTAGCATAAACATAATGCAACCCGTGTTACCTTAAAAAATATATATTTTAAATATTTATTTACTTTTGAGAATGAGAGAGACAGAACATGAGCAGGGGAGAGGCAGAGAGAGAGGGAGACACAGAATACGAAGCAGGCTCCAGGCTCTGAGCTGTCAGCACAGAGCCTGAAGTGGGGCTCATACTCGGGAACCGTGTGATCATGACCTGAGTGAAATCTGAGGCTTAGCTGCCTGAGCCACCAAGGCACCCCAATTAAAAATATTTTTAAATGTGAATGATAGGAGTCATTTGGGAAAGGAGAATCTGAGTACTTTGGCCAACGGGTAAAAGTGGTATCTCACCAAGTGTTTTCTGCTCAGAAAGAGAATTTGTTGTTGCCAGCATCTCATGTGACATCAGATCCAATATGAGAAATGTTCAACCATTCTGCAAGACGATGCTACTCAGAACTTGAGCAAGAATTGAATTTCCTCTGGGAAGGTGTTCTTTTTTTTTAAGTTTTTTAAAATTTATTTTAACTAAACTCTACACCTCATGTGGGGCTCTAACCCAAGACCCCTAGATCAAGAGCCACACGCTCCTCCAACTGAGCCAGCCAGGTGCCCCTCCTCTGGTAAATTGTTGTGCACCTACCTCATTGACAATGTGGAAAAATGCTGGGAACTAACATAACATCAGAAATTGCCCACCTGGAGTACCTGGGTGACTCAGTAGGTTGAGCATCTAACTCTTGATTTCGGCTCGGGTCATGATCTCACAGTTTATAAGATCAAACCCAGGCAACAGGCTCTGCACTGACAGCGGAAAGCCTGCTTGGGATTCTCTCTTTCCCTCTCCCTCTGACCCTACCCCAGTCAACCACACTCTCTTTCTCTCTCAAAGTAAATCAGGATTTAAAAACTATAGGCCAATAGGTAAGACTTTGAACTATGCCACCACTCAATCCTTGATATAGCGGAGTATTAGAACACAAATTCCAAAACCCAAAGAAATTTGGAGAGGCTATACTATGTCTGTGGATAGGTGGAAGAAAGAACTGGAAATAAATCTAGAACCTTGGATCTTTCATTCTCCAACTTACCAATTTTCATTGACAAACCTTAAAAAAATCCTAATGCAACAATATTGGGTTTCTGTTTTTTATGTAATCAAACTAATCTCCAACTGAGTTTCCATCCTGTAAGGACGTTGAGGAAGACTCCATTTCAGTTTTCCTGGGGGTCTCCCTACCCAGAGTAGTACAAAAGTCCCAATGTTAACAAAATGGGAAATCGTTCTAAGTCACATATCACAGTTGACATTGCTGCCCTCAGGAGGACTGATGTCCTCTGCCTTCAGGAGCCATGATGCCCCTTTTTAGGCATGTTTGAAAAAGGTGAAAATATTCTTCTCAGGGAAGCTCCAGGGGCTTGTGTGACCAATGGATCTTTAACCTCTCTCTTGGCTCATACAAAGACCCCCATACTTTTCTGCTTCTCAAAAGCACACCCCTCTCTTCTGCCTCCACAAGACCCCAACAATGTACCTTCACTGATTCTAGGAGAAGTCTACATCATGAAGTTTCTATTTGCTGCCCTGCAAAGACCTTCAAAGAGAAGAATAACAAATATCAGCTGTCTGCCTAGAATGAAGGGAAGAGAAAAATTGTACGGAGCACAAATGCTATTTAAACTTGAAACCAAATATTGCCACCAGAATGACTTAAAAATGATAAAAAAGTTTGTCAGAACATTTGATTTTAATACTAACTGAACCAAAATGTGCAAGGTATTGTATCTTACCTTTTCAATGCAACCCATTTTAAGAGGTCATGAAGCACATGATGCAATTCTTTTCCCATTCATTTTTGTTCGGTTTCTTTGAATTCAAACTAAAATTGACTTCATCACTCATTTGACTCTCCTCTCCAAACTCTCCCCAATCCAGTGATTTCTCTTCTCTTGTCTGTGTTGGTGATTGCACTGCTAAGGTAAGTCCTGCGATATCTCTTAAAGAAAAGAAGCAAGAAACCAAAATAACTCAACCCACTTAGGCAATCCGTTATGGTAGCTCCTACACAAGCTATGGACACCCATCTCTCTGTTTTTACAGAAAGTACTTCTCTATGATAAGGTATGGCTCTTCTACATCTGGAGCAACCTCCAGGATTCTCTAAGTCCAGGTCAAGACCTACCTTCTCCAAAAAAAGTGCTCCTCAACCTCTTTTTTTTTGTTCTTGGAAACAGTCGTTCCTTTTGTCTGAAAACTCTCAGATTTGCTTCTCTGCAACCATTCACTATTTCCTGGAGAATATACTTGTCTTAGGCATCTTATGGTTGTACTTATATTTTTATTTATTTTTTTGCACTTATGATATTTTTAAATCATTTATATTATTTATAAGACTTTGCCTATGTGTCTCTAGACCATGAGCTTTGAGTGTGAGGCTATGATTATTCTCCATAAGTTCTCCATACAGAGATCTCCATAGGCCCCCAATGAGAGGCCCCCTGTGAAACTGTTGTATCCTGCCTTCAAGATGTCTGAGAGGAATGTACAGCCATACCTCAGCCTGGTGATTCTGGCAGAATTTAGAGAAAAACATGTTTCCAGTGTAAATTAACATAGAATAAATTAGGTAAGCAAAGGCATTTGATGCCTTTATATTTCTCACACATTACATTAATATTTTAAATGTGTTCCATATACATATATGTGTACTTATCTATTTATATATACACTTTCTTTATCAATAAAATGGCTTAGTATACATCCTGATTTTTGAGAGAGCTGGAGAAAGGAACCCCACATTTTCTGGAATAGAGAAAGAGGAAATTCAACTAGTGCAGGAAGTATCTTTCCTCCAAAAGAAAGCGGAAAACTTCCTCCAGCAACCAAGACCCAATCTAATTTTAAAAGGTCCTTTTTATGAATGTAAAAATGAATACTATTTGAATTATCCATTCATCAAAGCATTAAACTTAAAAACGAATTTCTGCTCTCCAGAATGGCGCCATTGCACATTTCTGCTCCAGAATAATTCGTGTGGCTATATCTGGCAGCCAAACATGAAAGTGTGGGTGTTGAGTGGCTGGCAGCTGGCCCAGTATTTAACCCTGCTGTTTTAGAATGCCATAAAATAAGCACAATTTAATCTTCCCAAATCATTTGGTCAGTGACTGTGATTTCCGCAGAAAATAACTTCAAAGAAGACAGGCACCTTTGTTGATGCTTGTTTAAGCAGCTTTGAGTGCCAACATATTTAAGGATAGGAAGCACAAACCTCAAAGCCTATAATACATTCTTGGGATTATATACCAAGGGGATGTGTAGACTGGCCTATTAAATTTCCCTGGTGGTAAGGATGTGCTTAGATTGACACAGTTAAGAGATAAGGTCATCAGATAAAAAGTCTGGCTTAGTTAAGTAGAACATGACACTCTTGATCTCAGGATTGTAAATTCAAGCCCCACCTTAGGTGTTTAGATTACTTAAAAATAAAATATTTGGGGCTCCTGGGTGGCTCAGTCACTTAAGTGTCAGTTCAGGTCATGATCTAGTGGTTGGTGAGTTAGAGCCCCCCTCAGTCTCTGTGCTGACAGCTCAGAGCCTGGAGCCCGATTCAGATTCTGTCTCCCTCTCTCTCTCTGCCCCTCTCCGGCTCATGTTCTCTCTCTCTCTCTCTCTCTCTCTCTCTCTCTCTCTCTCTCTCTCTCTCTTTCAAAAATAAGTAAACATTTAAAAATAAATAAAATATTTAAAATAAAAGTCATCACAAATGGATAGGTACTGCTAGTTAAAAATCTATGAAAGTAGAGACTTTGCCCTAGATACTGAAAACAGACTGGTGGTTGCCAGAGGTGGGCTGGGGGTGGATAAAATGGATGAAGGGAGTCAAAAGGTACAAAATTCCAATTATAAAATAAGTAAATCATGGCGATGTGATGTACAGCATTGGAACTAAAGTTAATAACACTGTAGTGCATGTTTGAAAGCTGGTAAGAGAGTAAACCTTAAAAGTTCTCATCACAAGAAAAAGTGCTTTTTGTAAATATATGTGGTGATGGATGTGAACTAAACTTATTGTCATCATTTAAAAATATATACAAATATGAAATCATTATATACACCTGAAACTAATATAATGTACATCAATTATATTTGAATTTTAAAAAGATCGAGACTTTGCTATAAAAAAACATAAATCAGCATATAAAACTATGATGTTTACTTATGACCTGGAAAAAAAAACAAAACACTTCTTTAGGATACTCTCCATAATAACCTCCACTTAATTGATGACATGAAATAAAGATTGTATCAATTTATCTCATGTTTAGTTGGGAACATAATAAACAACTATTTTTTTTAATGTTTACTTATCTATTTTTGGGAGAGAGAGAGCAGGAAAGCAGGGAAGGAAGAGAGAGAGGGAGACAGAATCTAAAGCAGGTTCTAAGATCCAAGCTGTGAACTCTGACTGGACTCAGGACTCAAACTTATGAACTGTGAGATCATGATCTGAGCCAAAGTCAGACACTTAACCAACTGAACAACCCAGGCACCCCACGAACAACTAGTTTTTTAAGCTGTCATTTGACAGTTTTGGAGAATATTACATGATGTAATTTCAGTAAGTGTATCCATTATATGTAGAAACAAACTCTAGGGAAAGTACCTGATCTCCTTTGATTAATGCTGAGAATCTATTTTAAATTAAGGAAACCAAACCTGACCTACTCTAGTATGAGGGAACCTGATGTCATAAACGAATTTTGGTGTTTTCAGTAAAACTCTAAGACATGATTTATTTTTAAGAGCTTCCCATCTTGTCTTGAATTTAAAAAAAAAAAAATTAAAGACCAACAATACATTATTTTTCCCAATGCATTTATCTAACTTAGACTTACATATGTAAAAGTAGTTTAAACCAAAATTACTTCTAATATCAATAACACAAGGCAATTTACCTTCTTTATCTTACCACTGAAGACGAACATAGATAAGTCACATTACATATTTATTAAGATGCCTAAGAATATTTTTCTGTCATCAGTTTTGTCCATTATTTGCTGTGCAAGTATTCTACTTTGCCTCTCTTTATATTTTCCAGTGACAACTTTTAATTCGCTTCTCAGTCCCAGTCTCTTACATAACTCAACCCATTTCTTAGATTTTCAGTTCCTTGATCTCTTTCTCTTAACTTTCTTTTCCAATCCATACTTAATTTCTTCCCTACTTAAAATGGGTTCCATGATTTGTCCTAATACTACCCTCAAATTCCTTGCCCCTTGACTATCTTTGTGTTGTACTCTTTAGAATGTCAATTTCTATCTCTGATTCATTCTAACTAGTTACTTTGTTATTTTTCCTGGCTACCAGCGATTACCAGAAAAAAATAAAATGGCTTAATTCTATTAATAAATGCCATTACAAACATGATATTAGCTGGAGCCATCCTCATAGTGATTCTTATTTTACCCAGAGATTGTTATGTTCTTCTCATACCTATATGATTCACGTTCTGCAAAAGATCCATCTTTGGAAATCACAGGGCAAAATTTCCTCCCCTCAAATCCCACAGGGATAAAGTTCTGGATCATTCCATGAGGAAAGTAACCTAGAGTGTGACAACTACTAGTTGATCATGAGGGCGTCTAAAACAGGTGGTAGAGGAGGGGACAAGAGTATTAATTACTCTCCAAAAGATGACTCACTAAATAAACCCAGAATAAACCAAACATTTCCTGAATCTTCATGTAGCAGATGTTCTATCTTTTCTTAAAGATTGATGTCAATTATTCCTACCAGTACTGTGACTCATTTGCTTTCTTCATGGTCTTTGGCATAAGGAACCTGAAGTAAGTGACTGATAGTTATATCATAGAATTCCAAGGGACTATTACTGTGTACACTGATGGAAGAATTCTCCTTTGAGAACCATAACCTCTCAATTCACAGAACCCTAAATTTGTGGCAATGAGAAGTACAAGGACCCCAAGTATGTCACTGGGAGTGATGGTAAGTGGGAATATTTGTACTTCAACTACTTGGTTCCCAGGTTCATGTATTCTCTTTGAAGACAAAACCTCAAATAATAGTGTTTCATTTAGAGTATACACTCAACCCTGAGAATAACGTAGTCCTGGAGGAGGATCCTTGCAGGGCATAATTTCAAACTTGTGCCTCAGCCACATCTTTAAGAGGTCAAGATACTGTGTTCTGAGGCTAGTGACTGGAAAAGAACCACGGATCTCTTGGTCATTTTTCCACTGCCACACTTCCTTTGATATACTTACCAATATTAGTTTTATTTGTGAATAAAACCACTCTGCAAGCCCTCAGATAGTGGGTCTAGAGAAAGCTCTGTTGGCATGAAAGTCAATCCCATAGCAAGAATAAGTGTCAATTACAGAGAATATGAATTGCAATTCTTTCAGAGTGGAAGGGTCCAATGTAGTCCATCAAGAAGCTGACTGTACTCTTCAAGGAACAGCCATGTACTAGGGTCCAGGATTGATTTCTTTGCTGACAATTTGCATATTCAACAGGGAAAGTCACTAGATTAGCACTGGTAAGTCAGTGCCCATGCAGAGCCCCCATGACTACATTCTTCATTGTCCATAGTGCCAGCACTAGGGTGGATTATCATGGAGGTTGGGTGATGTCTACTGGCCAAGTCACTGTATCAATTTGGTTGCTCCCTTCTGTGGACAATGTGTGTTTTCTCTCAGAGATACTGACACACCAATCAAAGATCTTCACATTTTGTGTTTGTTTCATAGGTCCAAATACAGGTCACTTCTCGAGACCTCTTGGTCCCCAATTTTACATTCTTCCTTTTCTATGTCCCTGACTAACCAGCTATTGCCACTATTGATGAGTTCATGTGACCATGAGGTATTTCTCTTTCCACACAAAGTGAATGCCAAATACAATACTTCCAGCTTTACTTATTGAAGAGTTTTCCTACACCACTGCCTTCCAGGGAAACCTCTGCTTGGAGGTGTGATTCATCCATGTTTTCACCTAACATCATAACATACCAACCCTTTAGTGAACTCATGACTGAGGGGTATTCTCTTCCATCACCTGTTTATAAGTGAACTTCAACACTGCAGTAGGTGTGACTTGGGGGAGATGTGCTGCTACAGGAGTGGTAGATAACATGGTGTGGTGGAAGGGATTGTCTGGGCCACTAGCTTATGCAATTTATTATCTCTCCTTACTCCTGACCCTGGATGTATCATTTCCATCTTACAACTGTTGGGTTCCATCTGATCGTATTACTTAAATAATCTTAGAGGACTCAGTACATGGTGGCCATCTCTGGCTATTTAATCACTGGATGCCACCAGGTCAGAAGCTCAATTCCTGCCAGGGCCCAGCTGCATACCAGGAGCTGGCTTTCAGCAGGTATGCAGTTCATTACAATAAATAATGCGGCCTTGTTCCAGAAACCCGGGGGTCTATGTTTTAATATTTCCACCAGTGATGCCTCTGGTCTCATATTACCACAGGGGCTACGTTTTCATTCTCCCAATGCACATAATCCTGGTATCACAGTACAATATGGCTCAAGAGACACTGTGATTACACCATATTATTTCCTTTCCTGCTTTGAGCCCCGCTAAAAATCACGATAGCCTTCCATGTCACCTAGAAGATGTATTAGAACATCAGTCTTAAGTGCTGAAGATGCTAGCTAGAGAATTCAGTTTTGAAACAGAATAGCGAGTTTTGTGCTTCTTTCTTAGAAAACTTATTTAAATCTCCACGATCACCAAATTTTTCTTTGTACTGGTAGTATATGAACTTGGATAGGAACATTTTTACTTCTCTATTTACCATTTCCATCAATTATGTTCCACAGTTGTATTAGGCAATACCTATTACTGTGTCATGAATAGAAATCATAGATATTTTCACATTATGTTATAGTTATTATATCTATCTTGAACTAGTATTTTTATACATGATTTTAATATTTTGAGGTATTAGACCTGCCTCTATCTCTTAATATTTAATAATTTAATGTATATATTACATTAAAAATGCATGTTCAACATATTTGACATAATATTTCAATATAATAGATTTAACTTACAATTCTATACATTTTTTCATTTATTTACAAATATTTTTACTCTGTAAACTTCTACAGAATGCCACAGAAGTCCAGTTTATAACATAAAAACATCTAGAACCCCTACCTAGACCAAGCCTCTCTCTCTGGTGAGTACGCCTCTATGACATTCAGGTCATCCACCCTAAAGCAGCCTCCTGGGTGCTTTTTACAACATCCTGTTTTTTAGATTTCTTTTCATCACCATGTTTATAAATGCCTATATTTCCTCGTTCATATGGCTGGCTGTTGTTGGCTCACACTTGATCTGGTTGACATTTCCTTCTTAAAATGTCCCACTTTAACATGTCAGGCTTATCCCTCTAGACTTTCTTCAATGGATAAACTTCCTTTGAAAGATAATTTTCCTTAGTTTTTGTCCACTAACACTTCTTTATTCTCTAATTCATTTTCCTATGTGGATAACTTCATCCATTGACACTAGTCCAAACATCATTAAAATGTATTATTCCCAAGGGGATATACAAGTCCATAATCCCTTATGTGTCATCCTGAAATCCCTAAACCTCCTTTTTCTCTACAAAAGTCACTGGTAGCAAAACATTACCTGAAATTACAAAATAGCCTATACTTACCTCATGTCCTATGAATATTCATACATTTCACCAATAGAATTTGTATTATGGTTTATTACATGGTGCAGCCAGGATCCTGCTAAGAATACTACCTTTCAAAGGATGGGAGTAAACTATTACCTTTTTTCATTTAAATTATAGTTAGTTGGGGTGCTTGGGTGTCTCAGTCATTTAAACGTCCAACTCTTGGTTTCTGATCAGATCGTGATCTCATAGTCCCTGAGATCAAGCCTTGAACGGGTTCTGTGCTGACAGCATGGAGCCTGCTTGAGATTCTCTCTCTCTCTTTCTCTGCCCTTCCCCCACTCATTCACACACATACTCTCTCTCTCAAAAAGAAATAAACTTTAAAAAATTGAAAAGAAATAAATTTGAGTTAACATACAGGGCAATTTTGGTTTTAAGAGTAAAATTCAGTGATTCATCACTCACATACAACACTCAATGCTCAACCACAAGTGCCCTCCTTAGGACCCATCGTTCACCTAGTCCATCTCTCACCTACCTCCCTATGTCAAATCAGAGTTTGTTCTCTATCATTAAGAGTCTCTCGGGGCACCTGGGTGGCTCAGTCGGTTGAGCGTCTGACTTTGGCTCAGGTCATGATCTCCCTGTCCGTGAGTTTGGGCCCCACGTAGGGCTCTGTGCTGACAGCTCAGAGCCTGGAGTCTGCTTCGGATTCTGTGTCTCCCCCTCTCTCTGTCCCTTTCCCACTCACACTCTGTCTCTGTCTCTCTCAAAAATAAATAAACATTAAAAAAAATTAAAAAAAATAAGGGTCTCTGGTGGTATGTTTCCTTTTTTCTCTTCCCCCCACCCAACTTTCCATATGTTCATCTGTTTTGTTTCTTAAATTCCACAAATGAGTGAGATCACATGGTATTTGTCTTTCTCTGATTGACTTATTTTGCTTAGCCTAATACATTCTAACTGTATCCATGTCATTGCAAACAGCAAGATTTCATTCTTTTGGATGGCTGAGTAATATTCATTGTTTGTATGTATGTATGTATGTATGTATGTATGTGTATATATATGTGTGCGTGTGTGTGTGTGTGTGTGTGTGTGTGTGTATACACCAAACTGTATTTATCCATTTATCAGTTGATGGACAATTTGGGCTCTCCTCACAGTTTGGCTATTGTTGATAATGCTTCTATAAACACTGGGGTGCATGTACCCCTTCAAATCTGTATTTTTGTAATCTTTGGGTAAATAATAATGCAATTGCTGTAAGGTAGGGCAGTTCTATTTTTAGTTTTTGAGGAACTTCTATACTGTTCTCCAGAGTGGCTACACTAGTTTACATTCTCACCAATAGTACAAAAGGATTCGCCTTTCTCCACATCCTTGCTAATACCTGTTGTTTCCTGAGTTGTTAATTTTAGCCATTCTGACAGGTGTATCTCACTGTGGTTTTGATTTGTATTTCCCTGATGATAAGTGAAGTTGAGCATCTTTTCATGCGTCTGTTAGCCATCTGGATATCTTCTTTGTAAAAGTTGTCTATTCATGTCTTTTGCCCATTTCTTCACTGGGTTATTTGTTTTTTGGGTGTTGCATTTAGTAAGTTCTTAAGAGATTTTGGATACCAACCCTTTATCAAATATGTTGTTATAAATATCTTCTCCCATTCTGTAACCTGTCTTTTACTTTTAAAGTCTGAAAAACTGTGAAACTGAAAAGAGATCAAGAGATGGTATTCATATTGCTAGCCCATATTTAGAGAAGGATTCAACTGTCTTCTGAACATCCCCCAAACTCAACACAATTTCCTTCCTCTCCTATATGCCAGTCACATTGCCACTCATCTCTCTAAGGACATCCAGTGTTTGACCATGTCTGACCAGGTTCCTGCATGCACCTTACTGTTCCACACCTCTGGCCCTGGACAGTAACAAAGCAGGATTCATAAATACCATCTGGGACACTTATGGCTGAATAATTATTGCTGAAATCCTAACCATATTAAATTACAGAAATGTACCTTCTAGTATTTCTCTCACTACTAGATGAGGAGCTCCATAAGTGAGGGAGGCATGTCATTTTCCCATAACCCAACACAGTGCCTGGCTTTGTGTTGTCTATTGTGTCTGTCACTTAAGCTGAGTTCCTTTATTCTCCCTCTCATCTTTCTCTTTAACCTCTGTACCTATCAATCATGCCTTTTGAATCCATCTTCTCACCTCTATCCTTCATGCCACTACTATGTGCCCTCATGAAGCCACCCAATGTCCTGAGATACTGTCCACTGTTTCTCTGTCAAGTCACTTTCTATATAGTCCATTATCAATCTAAATGAATGCTTTAATTGTTAAATGCTAATGTTAATTTTTTTTTATTTTTTATAACATTTATTTATTATTGAGAGACAGAGAGACACAGAGAGTGAGCAGGGGAGGGGTAGAGAGAGGGGGAGACACAGAATCTGAAGTAGGCTCCAGGCTCTGAGATGTCAGCACAGAGCCTGACGTTGGGCTTGAACTCACAAACTGCAAGATCATGACCTGAGCTGAAGTCGGTCGCTCAACCAACTGAGCCACCCAGGCACCCTGCTAATGTTAAAACCTTTAAATGACTCTACGCTATCTGTAACATGTTCAAAACTATTATTGTGGCATAAACTTCCATAATTTGCTCTCCATCTGCTATTCAAGCAATACTGTGTATAATCCAACATCATTTTCTTTCTTTCTTTCTTTCTTTCTTTCTTTCTTTCTTTCTTTCTTTCTTTCTTTCTTTCTTTCTTTCTTTCTTTCTTTCACTTCTCAGTAATACCTCTTTGAGTTGAATCTTCTTGCTCTTGATCCCATGTCAAGAATTATTTCACAAGGAGGCCAGGTACAATTTCATTGGTAAATTTGTAGAAATTCTCAGGAAAAACAATAAAACAAAATACTTTGCCAAGAAAACAGATCAAAACACAAAATAAGTACATATTGTCATTTTTAAAAATAGCATAAAAAAAGAAAATTTCATTCTAATCTAACTTAGGCTATTCAAACTAACAGTGTATGACAAAAATATCACATTCCAATCTAATTTGCAATATGAGGACAATAAAGTAATGCATATAAAAATCCAACAATTTAAAACTTTTAATTTATACTTACTTTTCTTTAATGAAAAACAATTATATTTAGTATTAGGAAATATAATCTAAACAATTATATTTAGTATTAGGAAATTAAACTCACCAATTAATAGATTAAATGATGAAAATGGCACGTCTATCTCAATATAAATGGGTAATCACCTAATAAAATTCAATATTCACGAATATGTCAGCAATATATGGATAGTTCTGTAGTAATATTAAATTTTTTTCTATGATAAACCAATAAGAAGAATATACTTTAGAATAAAACACTATTTAATTTGTATTAAAATTAGTGTTTTCATAGGGTTCTCTAGATAAACAGAACCAATAGAATATATATAGGCATATAGGAGGAGATTTATTATAAGAATTAACTCACGAGGTTATGGAGGTCAAGTCTCACAATCTGCTGTCTGCAAACTGGAGAACCAGGAAAGCCAGAGATATAATTCAGGCCAAGGTTGAAGGCCTGAAAATCAGGTATAAACAAACAGTATAAGTCCCAGAGTCCAAAAGCCTAAGAACCAGGAGCTAAAATGCCCAACAGCACAAGAAGATGAACATCCCAGCTCAATAAGAGAAAGAGAATTCACCTTTCCTCTGACTTTTTGTTCTATTCAAGCCTTCAATGCATTGGATGCTGCTGCCTACATTGTTGAGGGCAGATCTTCTTTACTAAGTCTATAACTCAAATGCTACTTTTTTTCCAGAAACACTGTCAGAGACCCTCCCAGAAAGAATGTTTTGCCAGCTATCTGGGTATCCATTATCATAGTTAAGCTGACACACAAAAGTAAGCATCATAGTTAGAATTAAGATAAGGGTATCAGTTATCACCACTATTATTTAATTATTCCATAAGTAGTCAACACATTAGTAAATATATATATATATGTATGTATATATATGTATGTATGTATATATATACACACATATACATATACGTATATAAGAAACAAAATTTTAATTTTTTGTAGATTATATGACATTTCTTGAGAAAAGCAAAATAACTACTGCATAAATTATTAGAAATTTTAACATATTTCTTTGCAGATAAATTATTTTTCTTTACCAAAAGTATCACATATAAAATGTATATCCCATTTACAAATCAATAGGAACATAACATGTCTGTAAGAAAACTTTAAAAGTAATGGTTAATATCAAGATGAATATGATTATAAAACTTACTAAGGGGCATTAGGGTGCCTAAGTGGCTCAGTCGGTTAAGCCTCCAACTCTTGATTTCAGCTCACGTCCTGATCTTGGGGCTTATGGGATCAAGTCCCGCATGGAGCTCTGTGCTGACAGCTCAGAGCCTCCTTGGGAATCTCTCTGTCTCTGTCCCTTCATTACTCACACTTTTGCTCTCTCTAAACTTAAAAGAAAAAAAACTTAAAAAAAATTAATGGAGTATATATCATATTACTGGATAGTAATTATCAAACTATTTTAAAATAGTAACACTTCCTAAATTAATGTGAAAATTCAGCACATTACCAATGAAAGCAACATTTCTTTTTCTTTGGTCTCAAATCAAACATGAATAAAGCTAAGAAAATTCTTTGAAATACAAATAATGGGAGTGACCTAGTCCTACACAGCATTAAATTTTATTACAAAGTTAAAGTGATTAGAAACATTTGATATTGATGTGGAAACAAACATATCAATGGCACAAAAGAGAGAATCTAAAAATAGATGCGAATGTGCATGGGAAAATAATATATGTAAAAGTTGGCATATCTACATAGTCTAGATCATTCATCAAGTAGTATTGGGCCAAATAGCTTATAATTTGGAAAAAAAAAAACACGTGGAAAATAAACCTGGACAGCTACTTTACTTGCACTAAAATAAATTCCAAATGGACTTCAAAGTGTTATGCATGTAAAAAACAACCAACATATTGTAAGAAATAATATATAAATATCTTTCATTTTGAGGTAGGGAAGCTTTTCTAAGTATGTTGCAAAATTCAAAAGTCACAAAAGGAAAAATTTAGTAAGTTTTAAAACATAAAATCAAAAACTGTAAGGAAAAAAAGGAAAACCCTTAACAGAACAGAAAGACAAAAATATGAGAGTCAAATGAGTGATAATTCCAATATAAAATAAAGTCCTATGAATCATAAAGTAAGCAAAGATCGACACAAAAGAAAATTTAGCAAATTTCCCCAACTGACATTTTAGAGTCAAAGGTATCCAATGCCCTAAAAACATACAGTTTCTTCACTTCAATAATACAAGAAAATTATGACTAGAAACAATGAAATATTATTACCATATTGCTGACAAATATTTTTAAATGATGAATAAGGCAATTGGCAGTGTTTATCAAAATTTTAGTTTTGCCTATTTTTGATTCCATAATTCCAATTCTACATATCAATTCTTCACAAATACACAAGTGGCAAAGATTTCTGTGTGAGGGTGATATGAGTAGTTTTTGTAGTAGGGAAAACCTGAAAACAGCATAAATATTTTCAAAAGGGGAAGAATAAATTAGCATACAAACTACATAATACGAAGTCATTAAAAAAATAGACATGCATGATATATTTGCAGGTGCAGAAAAGGGTATTGTAGAGTCAAATATAAAGTAAGATCCTACTTGTGGCCAACAAGTAGTATTTATGTTAAGAACACATGCCCACACTGAGATTTTTTTAGAAATACGGAGAGACTATAGCAATAGATAGGGGAGTGAGATTGGTGTGTGACCAGGAGGAGAGAGGACGTAAAGACCAGTGGAGAAGACAGTAAAAATTGCTTTTTAATATTATATATAGTCCTGTATGGCTAAGAGATTTGTACATTAGCACATACTATTTGTATTATTTTTTTAAGGAAAAGAAAGAAGAAAGAAATCGTGCTAATATTCATGTTTGTATAGAAGGGTTAAAACGTGCATCCTCTGGACAATTTTTTGGCAATGTAAATTATGAGAATTTTTTGGAACCATCATAAGTTTAATTACATACATACAATCTCTCTCTGTATGTGTGTGTGTGTGTATACATATACATGCACACAGTATTATATTATATATAAGCCCAATTACGCTTAACTGTTTATGAGGGGATGCCTATTGAAGAACTGTCCCTAACAGTTAAAATCTGGAAACAATCTAAATATTTTATCAATAATGAATTAGTTAAATGAATTATGATTTATTATTTAAGAGAGTACAGTACAATATTAAAAATATTGGTGCATATCTCTGTGTACTGGCAGAGAAAGTGATCCATGAGTTATTAAGCAAAATGAAGAGGTTGTAGGACGGGACCTAAAATTCCATCAGTTTTTGTAAATTAATAATACCATTTACATAACAATAATATGAACTATTAGTGTATAGCCTATTGGTGTACACATGTAAAAAATCAGAAATAACATGAATCTGTTAACACATATATGCTGCATATAAAAATATTGATATAAACTTGGATATATTAAGGGTAAGATTAAGGAAGTTCTCTAAATTTCTGCTCTCCTATTGATAAATCCTTTCAAACGATCACTTAGTACTCTTAAAATTACAAAATAAGAATATATTATTGATAATTCAAAACTACCTAAGTTTTTAGATGTCTACACGAATTGTTATTATGAAGCATGTCTTGGTGAAATTAAATATACTGTCTTCTTCGCAAAAAGGCAAATGAAACTTAATCTATATGTAAATATATTAATTCAATGTCATTCTTGTAAAAATATAAATACCCAAGAGTTCAAATATTGCCTTTTTGCACAAATGACACCACTCATACAGGTGATATTAAAGGGTAGGAACACTCCACATGATTTTTACAGAAATTAGCTTATCTCTCTGTAGGCCTAAGAAATAAAACACTTTCATCAGTGCTCATATCCTGTAAGTGGCGGTTTTCCCTCATTCAATAACCTAAAAATAGTTCTTAAGGACAAGATTTTTCATCCTCATCTCTGTGGTTACAGTTGAGAATTTTTTTCTTTTGCAGAACTATAGAAATAGATGAGCCACATCATCACTAAGCAACCCACTTCCACCTTATGCATTATTTGTGCACTCTTAACCACTGAGAGCTTGTATTGTCTTATGAAAAACTTATTCCCATATGATATTATGACACTGAAGCTGAAATTCACAGAGATAATATTAAAAGAGTTAATTACATTTTCAGAAGATTTTATCTTCTTTCAGACTTTGGTCATAATTAAAACCTTTAATCACTTTTACTTTGTGAGTTGAAGAAAAAATTAAGTATAAAATTTGGTATCGTATAGGAACTCAAAGTAACTTATGAACTGAATTTGATATATACAAGTAAGGAAGTCTATGTTAAATATCTCATTTAGATTGGATTGAAAGAGGCAATAAAAGCATGAGTAACATGATTTTCTCAAACATATATTGACCAAAAGACTATTTTAATAATAATAATTCCTTACCATTCAATTTGGAGTTAAGTATGTAGATTTTAGTTTCCTACACATATAGTATTTATTCATCTTAGAAACTCTAAATAATTTTCATTTTACATAAAGTCACAGGAGGGCAAAACTCAAAAAAATAAAAAACCTCTAAAATTCAAGCTGATAATGGAAATAACATCAAGAAAAAAACAAATAGATGGAAAGATAGGTAGACAGATAGATAAACACATACATGTAGATATCTGTTGTAGGCTCTAAGTTATAAAGTCAGAGGTTGCAGGGTAAGATAAACAGATACCCTTCCTTCTGCACATATCTTATGTACACACATTTACTGAACTACACATACGTATGCGGACACACACATACGTATATAATACATATACACAACACACACACCTAACACTGCATCTCCTGGACTCTAGAAGCAGAATGCCACCTCTCAACCACACCCATGCTCACTGAGCAGTTTAAAGGCATGGCTACTCCATACTTTAGGGCTGTTTTTTAATTTTGAATCATTTCCTCTAGCTTTCCATGGTAAAGTATATTTTTTAATATTTCATATAAAAAATACTGAATGGCCTTATTAGCTGCAAGCTATAAATGCCACAAAACAGATTTGGAAATTGGAACACACCCAACATAAATGGTTACCAACAGTGAATGGGAAGGCATACGAAACAGGGCAGTAAAGCCACCACACAATATGAGGAAAATCATTAAACGATCTGGAAAAGCATCAAGATGGCTGGCCTCTTTGTAGTTCCAGCACAAAGACTGAGACTTATTTCTAAATATTTTCCCTGGTGGGGAATAACAGCTTGAAAATAATCCCAGATGTATTCATTTGTGTAACCATTTGCTTCTTGTAGCATATAGGCATGGAAAAATTATTGAAGGCTTCAATTCTGGACTTGTATTTTTTAAATGTCAGGCTTTTGAAAAATAGCACCATTTTTCTTTAAAACCATTCATTTACCTGGAATGTTGGCCAGCAGGCCTATAATATGGACTTGGTTTTGTTAAGATTGAAAAAATGCCCAATGGCAAAAGAGGAATGGGCAATTCCAGTGGATATAACTAAATATGAACCCAAATTCAAATGAGCAAATGTCCAAGCAGAGTAAAAAACAATGTTTTTATGTTTCTAAGCTGGCCAAGGATTTCTAGATCCTGTTAAACATAAATTTAGAGAAAGAACGCAATCTAGAAGGTTTCCTTTAAAAATACTGGAAGCAGAGCCTGTGCAATAAAGTGTAAGCAAGTTCATTTTTTACTCAGGCATTTTTTTCCTTTGAAAGTCTCTCAGTTTGAATTTATTCTAGACATTGAGACAAGAGGCCCAAAAGCTAAATGTCATTTTTAACAATCAATTTTAAAACACAGATAGAGGAAATTCACAGTTCTTTTTCAACTGTCGGTCAATTAATTTAAACTCAACTTTTCAAAGTTCTAAAAATATATATTATTTTAAAATTTAAAGAAATACACATATTCTAAATGTAGAGTACTTAACTGTCTGCAGCAGAGTACTTAATACAGAGCATTAATACTCTGTTAAGTATTAATTCTGCTTTTTACATCTGAATATACATTACTTTTTTTTAAAATAGAGTCTGTGGTAAGTGTGGTATATGTGCATGTCTATGTGAGTATGTGTAGAGAGAAAAAGACAGTGAGATTATAATCAGTGTCTTTTTCTTCTACTTGATCATATTTTGTTTTAAAAGTCAATGGGGAATATCTAACTTTTTTTGATAGGCATTCTAGCGTTAAAGTAAATGTTGGATAAGATTGTTATTGTTAATAACCGGGTTGCTGTTTAGAATGTGAAGAGGTGTGTTTGAATCCATCATCCATTTTTCAAATATTTAATGAGCTCCTATATCATGCCAGCCACATTCTGGCAACCAAGATTTCAACAGTGGCAATGAAATTTCAGTAAAACCTTCCTCTAGAACGTTTCTTACGAAAACTTAGAAGCACATTCCTGATCATCTAAGGAAAACAATTTGAGATTAGAAAAAAGTAGGAGAGTATTTTTTTTATTCACAGAACTCTGTTTTATGGAGAGTGCCCCAATCTGATGATTTATGTAAATGATTTATCATCTATGCATGTGTAACTGATATCCACCAACTTAGAAGGGATGCCTTTGACGCCAGTCATCTGCTGCTTGGAGGCACACTATGAGCGACATGACAATGAGACCAGAAGGAACGGATTGGATTAATTTCAAGTGAAAATAAGGAACTCAATCTAAACTATGTAAAACTCACCTCACTCTGATTTATTGCTTTTTCAGACCATTGAATCTACAAATAAAATTTATGAGGGAAGAACAATAAATTAGGATTGGATAAAGGCACAATTTTAGGCCTCAAGTTGCTTGTACAGTTAGATTTTAGCACATAAAATTGGGAGCATAATACTAACAAGTTAATAAAATCAGCCAAGTGCTGACATGTAAAAACAATTTTTTTTTAACAATTGGTTGGTCCAATCAGTTAGCCTTGTTGACAACTTGAAATTTTGAAAACCTACGTTACTTATATTCGATGAACATTAAAAATGTAGAAAAGTTCATGGATGTATGCAACAGAAGTTCATTGGTCTTGGAATACATTTGGGGGGGTGGGGAACTTGCCTTTAAAGTTAAAACTATAAAATTACCACATAATAAAAGGCTGTGCTTTGAACACTAATTGCCCATTTACTTATTTTTTTAAATCTCTTTTCCTATAATTATGGTGTGATGTATAAACTTTCTTTGGTTTTACTGAGGTGTGTTTTATATATTTTCAGTTCTATGGCTCTTTTCCATTTATTCTTAATTTTAATTTTACTAATATGCATTAGTATCAATCAGGCATCACGTCTACAAAGATTCCTACAGCGTTTTAATTGAGAGTAAATTGCCTTCAATAAATGGGGCCTCCTACTGGCCTAGAAAACTGGCCCACCCTAGTGGCTGGGCACAAATGCTCATTTGAAGAGTTAAACCGAGGCACGATAGCCCACTTTGTCAGCTGCCTAGAGGGACGTTGTCAAGTCTGGGACCCTGCTGCTTTATTCCTATAACTGTGTTTTAGAAACACCTCACAAGTGGAATTGTGGTTGCCTCATCCAGAAAATGTGGAAAGGATTAATGTGGCATGTAAAACAAATCACTCCTGAGCTCAGCTGAGAAAGTGGGTATTAAAAGCACTCCAGTCAAAAGAGCTTTAGTGAGAGGGTCACGGTGATATACAGTCAGCATATGTTGGGCTGGTAATGCTGCAGGGTGTTTGGAAATGGTAATGGTCCATGGGTGTAAAGTCTTTCAAGACCTCTTAAAGACACATGTGTTTCTTGAGCGTGTTCTCCAAACAAGGACCTGTTATGGGTTAGATTCACTGAAGCTTTTAAACTTTATTGATTGGTTTGTGGGATTCCAGGTTCACTCACTGCTTAAAAAAAATCTGTTGATAAACACAGGCAAGAATCCCACTTTAATCTTAACCTTATGAATCAATAAACAATGTGGGATGTTGCCTCCTCATCGATTATGGTACGCACTGTTTATTTTTATCATGGAAGTGCTTGCTAGTTTTCAGAGTTAATGGGCAATATATCTATGTTGTTCTTCTAAATCCAGGTGCTTTGTAGATTTATTTTGAGGGGAAAGAAAAGGGAGACACCTGAAGATTTCTTGCTATTTGAAATATGAACCATAGCCTTAATAAAAACTTGTGGGTTTCAAGTTGAGAGAGAACAAATAAACCTGCTAAGTGTAATTTCATAAACTGAGACAATTTTCCTTGGTATTTCCAATTTAGGAAGGAATTCATTAAGATTTAACATTATAATGCAAATACATAACTGTAGCCACAGTTGAATGCACTCTTAAGGAAATAAACTGTACTAGTTTTCTATACGTGAGTAAACTGTTTCTGACTATTCTCGGTTTGGTTTATATTTTGCACTTTTTAAATGGGATCCTTATACTTTTTTTTTCCCTGGAAGGTTATACCTCATCAATTTATTCATTTTTTTAAGTAAACTACACCAAAGGATCATGCAAAATCTTTGAAAAGATGAAAGCACAGGCAAAGCTTGCAATAAATAAGGGCTGATGCATTTAAGCAGTTGTCAGCACATGTACTCAAAACAAGCATGTGTTTTTAGATTAGACCTGGTAAAACATCAAGACAGGTTAGCAGGAAGTACTAGTTAACTAACCTAAAAATCTCTTCAGTAAAACTAAACAAATAAAAATATTATGTGAGGCTGGAAAAAGTCATGGTGCTCTTGGATTTGGGTTCAGTGCTCCTGAGTTTGACCCCAACTTACAACCATGACTGCAAATATTTTTTCACCAACTTCAAGCATGACATTATTTGTTACCTTTACTTTACTGCAGGCCTGGTAAAAGTCAAGATCAATAATTTCGCAGGAACATTTCCACTCTACACTGAAAATACAGCCAACTTGAAGGACACAGCAGATATAAAATTTCTTGCCATCTCTGTAAAACTCATAAAGCATCACCACCACCTTGTGTTTTAATTGAACTTCCCGACTTAGGCCCATTCATATCATTGGTATCTAACTCACACATTCAGTCAGGAGGAAGGTCTCAAATAGGAGTACATAGTCATTGCATGGCCTATGAAGAAATTAGGTACAGAAACAAGATAAAAATGTTGCAATATAATATCAAGATGGTAAGGGCAAATGAAGCTGTCAATATCATATTCTTGTATTTTACTACAATATCATGGCTATGGCTATTTAATATTCAAAGAAGCAACTAATGTTGCTGCCTTCCATGTGCTTGATTGTGGCTAAAAGAAACACATAACTTTCTATACAAAATGCTTGGAGGATTATGAGTCACTTTCATGCACTGACTGCTTGCATAGACTTTCGAGCTTCAGTTGCATATATTCTATGTGAAAAATTTTCAGAATCCACAAGTAAGCATGAATCTGCAGTCGTATCTTCCCAATTTACTTCTAATTACTGTTCCAGGGGCTTCTGCGGCAATAAGGTATTTCTGCATTGTATAGAAATGGATGCAACTTTTATGTTTTCTACTAGAAAACACCAGTCACAAATAGAAAACAATTGAAAACTTCCTATTCTAGATTTAAATTTTTTCAAATGATTTTTCCGAATAAGTTAAACACCCAGAAAGTCAAAGTGCAATGCCTGTCTGTTCCATATTACTGAAAAAAATAATTTCTTTTCATGTCAGAATGATGACAGCAAATGCATGATCTGATCTTTTGTTGTCAGGTGTGTTCGAGTCTGTGTGTGACATTTTAGCAGCTTTAAACTGAAAATTATTCTGGGCCTGAATGAGATATTCTGCGACGCCTAACCAGTCCTCAGTTGGGAAATCACTGACCACTTGTCCCGTGTGCTCAGTGGTCCTGACTTTGAATGCTTCCCCAAACACACTAATTGGAGACCTGGACTATTTTGAGTCTTGCAGGTTTCCATGTCCCCCAGACACACTACACATGAGGGCAGACTAACCCTCACCAAGATGGGCGGCACACCTGTACAACAGATGACCAATTTGAAATGTGCAAAGAAAAACCTCCACAAAATAATACGATGTTTCCTTCACGTGGTGTACATACAATTCAGACAGCTAAGGGGCTAAAGCATGCCATTTAGCTGTAAGTTTTCATTGCTAAAGACATTTTATAGGGCTTAAATTTTATATAGTCCAGTATCAAGTAGTACTCCTAATTGCATGACTTCAAAGTAGACATGTGAGCCCTACTTTCATATTATTTTAGTGGCAAGCAGTCATTGCCCTTCCAATTGTTCCTATGAGGTCCTATATTAACATCATTATTGGAGATTTTATTTAACTTCAATTTTAGTGAAAACTATGCCTCCTTCTTTGAATGGGAGTTTGAACACTGAGATTAAATTGATAGAGAAAATCAAGTCTGAATCAGTTTACAGCCCAGAGGTACATTGTGAATCCCATAAAGCATTGTTGCAGGAACCTGGTTAGTGTTCTGTACACCTGCTTAATGTTTTTTTCATCATCACAAATGTCAAAGTGCTCGGTAAGTCACTGGGGTTTGAATGACAGCCATGCACTAAGCAAGCAGTTATGTTTTTTCACTACCAAATTGGACCATAAATGATGAAAAAGAGGTCAAAAAGGAAGTATGGAACCATACAAATTTGAAAGGGGAAACTGCTAATAGCCATAAACCCGGTGCAATCAAAGGCTTGGCAAGTCATTGCAAATTACCTGCTCTGTGAATTACTGATCGCACTGCATTATGATATAGAACTTTCTAACTCCTTTCATCTGTAGTAACAGGCTTTCTAATAGCTCACAGATCAAAAGCAAAACACTGCCAGTGGAATTTTGATACAAATACACCAAGGTTGTACAAGTATAATGCATATGAATAAAATGTTAATATGCATCCAATATTGCATCTAGTCCATTATTTAATATAGTATATGCATTTTACAAACCAAACCCACTAATATCATACTTACAGAAAGAGATGACTGGTAAGATATGCTTAATTTAAAAGGAAGATGAAATCTTGCATGATACTTTCAGCAGGGATTAATGTAGGTTGGTATGCTTTAAGCAAGATCTTGGCAATCTTTCAGATGCAAGAGGTCAAGTTCCTAAATCCTTTTCTTCTAGCTCAAGACTCAGGCATGTGGAAGTCCCTCCAAATATTGCACCGCCAAATATTGTTCCTATTAGGGAAAATATCTGTATCAATAAGTTTCTTTCAAAAAGATATGTAATGCCCAGGAAGGGTGAAGTCTCCTGGTCACTTTAATCAGACTTTCCGCTTGCCTCCTTGCAGGAGATAGTATGTACCAAATAAATGGACTGTTTAATTCTAGGTAAATAGCCTGGGGGTGGAGGAACTTTGGATGATGAGACATTTTATAATACAGATTTGGCTGAAGTATTGCCAAGCTAGATTTTGCAATGATGCAAAAATACCTTTGGTGCCTGGGTGGGTAAAGGGATAGAGGCAGACAAGGTTGACAGCTGGAAAAGAGAGATAGTTGCAAAAAAACTTGGATCCTTTATATTTGATAATGGCTGATATGCTTGAAATTGAAAATCATTTCAACTGTGTGTGCTAGATGTGGGTTCTTACATAAACCACTGTGATTCTTTTTAAGAAGAGTTTAGTTTGCTTTTGTAACAATTAACCATCAATTAGTGTTACTTCCTCTCATGTTGAAAATAGAGATAAGAGAGATACCATGCCTATCTTTATGGGAAATGGAAATATATAGAGACATTCACATGAATAAAGAAAGTACAGATTATAACAGTGCTATAAAGAATATAAGCATAAGCCTGAGAGGGCTTTTGAATAAGACTATTTGAGGTAGAATGATCAGGAAAGACTCTCTGATGAGGTAATCTAAAAGTTGGGATATGATTAATATGAAAAAGCTAGGCTAGTGAAGAATTGGCTAGATGGACAAGATACGACACATGGAAAGAGAAACAAGCATAAAGACCCAAAGTATGTGAAGGGCCAAAAGTGTTGATAAAGAGCAAGAAACACAATGTGGTTGAACCATAGTAAGCAGGGAAGAAAACAGAAAATGACAAGATCAGATAATCTAAGGCTGTGAGAGTAAGGAGAAGCAACACATTGGAACTGGCTATTCTGGGGAGAACACCGGATCTGTGAGAAAGAACTGAATCAACAAGACCAGCTAGGTCAGCACAGAGTTGCCCAAGTGAAGGATGATAGTGGTTCAGGTTAGAATGGTGGCAGTGGAAGTGAACAGAAATGAAAGCAACATGACTCATACCCATCAAGTCCCCAGAGAAATCCTGAAAGGCTCTCAGCCTTCCAGTCCATGTGATATAGCAGCCGAACCTTCTGATTCCAGTGTTTCAATGAACGGCTCTCTACCCTCAATCAGAAATTTTGGTTCTCCCACTAACATTTCCTTGGTGGGAAAAGTACATAAACTGATGAAGTACTGTGTGTGTGTGTGTGTGTGTGTGTGTGTGTGTGTGTGTGTTTCTACCTATTTAATGAGCAAACTACAGAACTCAGTGACACATACAAATCACTTCCGCAATGTCTGTTTTAAAAGTGGTTTCAAATCTCTGTGGCATGAGGTAGGGTTATGTATCCATTGGTCAATAAATTGCAGCTGATTAAATCTGAGTCACTGAGGTGAAGTTCTTATTTTTGTGGGGGAGGTAGGAAGAATGGGAAGTTGGCTGGTTATTAGAGAAATGGGTGTGAGATTGGGGAGGGGTTTAGAAAAAAATGACTCAGCTCTCTTCTACACATTTTTGCGTATTATTTTTAAAAATAGCATGCATCAATGGCTATTTTGCATAAATGAAAAAAGCTTATTTAAAAAAAAATTTTAACGTTTATTTATTTTTGGAGAGAGACAAACAAAGAGCGAGCAAGGCTGGTAGGGCAGAGAGAGAGAGGGAGACACAGAATCCAAAACAGCCTAACAGCACAGAGTCCAATTCGGGGCTCGAACTCACAAACTGTGAGATCATGACTTGAGCTGAAGTAAGTCGCTTAACCGACTGAGCCACCCAGACACCTTGAAAAAACTTTATTTTAAAATTAGTTTAAAACTTTTTTTTTACATTTATTTATTTTTGAGAGACAGAGTGAGACAGAGTTCAAGGGGAGGAGGGGCAGAGAGAGAAGGAGACAAAGAATCTGAAGCAGACACCAGGCTCTGAGCAAGCATTCAGCACAGAGCCCAATGTGGGGCTCGATCCCATGAACCATGAGATCCTGACCTGAGCCGAAGTTGGACACTAAACTGACAAGCCACCCAGGCGCCCCTTAGTTTAAAACGTTTGGAAACAGTGTCTGGAGACTTTCTGCAATCAGTATCAGATCAAAGACGGAAGGTATGAGCAAGGAAAAGAGCAGACCAAAAAGATCAGAGGCTGTTTAAGGGACTATCTGTAACAGAAATTCAAAAGTCTGCTCTCCTAGTCAAGCCCAGGGCCAGGGTCGTGAGAGGAGCAGTTGGTAGATACTACTAGATAGTCATGCCTGTATTTCATTTATAATTGCTGGTGATATATAGAATTGTTTTGTGAACCACATATAGTTTACCATAGAGTACAGATCAGTGTTTATGAACTCTTGTGTGTTTTATAACCAGACTTAATTCATTAGTATAAACAACAATGGCCCATAAGTTATCAATAGCTGATACCACTAAAACGAAGACCAATAATCAGTATGTCTTGCAGCGGAGATTCCTTAGTCCTTTCTTGCCATGGCATACAGAAAAAAAGGATGATATTTGTATAGTTCACTTGAGGAAAGTAGAAGGGATTTAAGAGTGTCTATAAATATCTTTTTGGAGATGAAAAAAAGCATTACATTTTCTTAACATTAAATAATTACAAAGACACAAAGCATTATGGAAAATATTAAATGTTGAATTTGCACCATACTTACAAATAAAATCTTTTCAAATTTTCTTTGAAAAACTGATTAACTTTCATGCTTATTATTTTATTTTTTAAGTAAACCCTATCCCCAACGTGAGGCTCGAACTCACAAACCCCAGTTTAAAAGGAACATGCTTTTCCAACTGAGCCAGCCAGCTACCCCTTTCATCTTTAAACTACTTGCATTTGGAAAACTCAATCAGGTCTTTCACTGACAAATGTAATTGAAGTTGGCATTTTCTGAGGGCAAAGTGATTGTTAATCCAATTAAACTTTTTCACATAAGTTATCTCAAACTAAGACTCAGAAAGTGTATGCATTGTCAGAGCATGGACAAGCTCAAATGTCACTAAGAGAACACAAATGTGAAAAAATTATATAAGTATCCCATATATGTGAATACAGGGATTGAGACTGCCACTCACAATTAAGCCTATTAAGAATCCTTGTAAAACTCTGCTGCCACTACAGGCTGTATATCATGGTCTTTAGGTATGTGAGACCTGAACTCAGCTATAAACTGGTAGGGTCCCACAACTAGTACAACCTGAACCCGAGTCCTGAATAGATAGATACCCACGGATAGAACAATTATTAGCATGAGTGAACACTATTCAGATTGTCAGATGGCTGCAGGTATTATTGGACTTTCCTTCAAACGTACTGTTTTGTAGCTATTAGCCAGGGATCATTTCAATGTTGCTCATAGTTGGAGGCTACTAAACAAGGATGCCAGCCACCTCTGGCCCTATCTGGACTTTCTAGGCCTGAGAGAATAACTTGCTATACATCTGCAATTCATTGTTTAGGCTATGTGCTGGAAAGTTATACTTTACAAAACAGTCACTGGACCAGGAAGCTACCTCACTGCATACACACCAGCCTGTAGAACAAATAGGCCCAGTCATGCCCCAAAAGAGGCATAAACTGAAATTTCTCTTTGATACACTCATCCCAATAAGCCAAAGGGAAAGGGGGGAGAAGTGGAATGAAGGACAAAGAATAAATGACTGGTTTTCCAAGAGGACTGTTGCATTTTCTCATTAATATATATTTCTGGCTAATATTTACAACATAGCATATGCTGGCCTCTTTCTGAAAAAAAAAACACAAAAATGCTCCAGATTATTTATATCTTCCCTACCTTTTAGACGTGGAAAAAATAAGGCAGCACAGGTTCATTGTTTGCCTTAGGTAATAATATTTAATTTATAATGACAGAGAAGCAAGTTTATTAACTGAAGTGATACAGAAAGAAAAATTAGTATTTCTCAATTTTTCTCAAAAAACCTTAATACTTCTATTTGAAACATAATAGCTGATGTTCCCCAGATGATCACCTTGCATATTTAAAAATAATATTGCAAACATTTTATCATAGAGTAACTGATCCAATATCCAATTAGAATTTGGATCCCTCTGTCCTTCAGTCCTTGCTTTGCTTGCTGTTTGTACTCATTGCTAAGCTTCCTCTCTCATATTCATGGAAATTTATTTATTTACATGTTTCCTTTCACATGACCAAAAGCACATCCAGAGGTGTCACAAAAAAATAATATATCAAACCAAAAGAATGTGTTTTTGCATATATACATGTAGCATACTATTTTTTAACCACAATCTAAATTTTTCCAGTGTTTTCCCATAACGTGTATTTTCCTCTGAAAAAGAGAATTTGAAAAGAATTGCCAAATCTGTCTTGGAACTTCCACTTTAAATTCAAAACAGATCCCAAAATGTCTACTGGGATATATCTCTAGTATGACTAAGAATGTGCACCTGTGATTACCTAAACCAGCCAAAGAATGGCACCATTGCTTCACATAAATGTAGTCACAGATATTTTTTATATGGTTATAGAATTTTGCCATAAATCCCATGGCTCAGTGTAGAATTCTATCTGTCCTACAGGTCCACTTTTTGCCTTTAGATAACATTTTATAGCAAAAGCCTGATGTATTGCTTCTGTCACCCTTTGACCACTAAAGGAACTTAGAACAGCACAATGGGTGAATAATAAGGAGTCAAAGGGAATTTTCTGCCCTTCTGGCTCAGTCCATGCATATGGTCATAATTTTCCAACTTTATGATAATAAGGGGAATGCATTTATCACCCCTCTGCTCCTTCTCAAGTTGATCCCCCACTGTTAAGTTTAGCAGTTGGCTATCGATAATATAGAATTATTAAATAATATGGAGGGTAATGAGTGAGATGGCCACTTGAGTTTCACAAGGAAATAATAAATGGTGGAGAGAGATTTCCAAGTTTGAGGGACAAGTTCAGAAAAGTATAAACTAAATCAGATGGTTATCTTACAACTTCTGAGAGTTAAAATGAAAATTAAAGATAGCTTGAGAGATCTTAGGCTAGTTTGTGCTGTCATATTCTGCTCCAGATAAGATAAGCCATTATCAGCACTGGGATAACTACAATGAAAACATAAATTATTTTCTTCTTTAAAATTGGAGACTGTGCCTAATATTCCTTTACTTGATTTATCTACATTTGCTTTACAATTTGGATAGTTTCATATAACTGAGGTTTAAAAAAATCTGATTAAATAACACAGTGATTTCACTTGGATTCAATACTCTCAGTTTTCAAAATGGGGCAAGGAGAAAGAAAAACAATCAATTTTTTTAATGGGAAAAAATAATGAATAGTTTATACAGGAAGATAGTCAAATGATTGAAAAACACATGAAAAAGTGTTCAATATCATGAATCATCAGGAAAATGTAATTTAAAACCACAATGAGATA
Source organism: Felis catus (assembly GCF_018350175.1). Lineage (NCBI taxonomy): Eukaryota > Metazoa > Chordata > Mammalia > Carnivora > Felidae > Felis > Felis catus. Next base: position 108,926,856 of record NC_058369.1, read on the forward strand.
CCTCTAAAGAAAATCTAAAATTTAAAAGACTGAAAATACCAGATGTTGGCGAGCTTATAGAGTCACCAGAATATTCATACATTGTCAATGAGAATGTAAAATGGTACAACCACTTTGGGAAAATATTCCTTTATAAAACTAAACAAATGTCTATCCTATAATCCAGCAATGCTACTCTTAAGTATTTACCTAAGAAAAATGAAAACATGTGTATACCAAAAAGACTTGCATGAGAATATTCACAGCAGCTATATCACTAAAAGCTTGAAGTGAAAACTACTCCAAGCTTCCATCAAGGGAAGAATGAATGAATAAATAAAATATAGTATGTTCATGCACTGGGATATTACCCAGAAACAGAGAGGAATAAACCATTCATTACAACAACATGGATAAATCTCAAAATCATTATGCTGAATAAAAGAACCATTGCACAAATGAGTAGCTATTATACAATTCATTGGGATGACCATGAAGTCTAATATCAGTAGATTAATCTATGCTATAAAAACTGGAACAATGACTCTCTTAGCCAAGGGCTAAAAGGTGAGGAGTATGCTGGATTTGACATAGTAATAGTCTACACCTTTAAAGAGATTTTAGTTCCATAGATGTACATACTCATTAAAAATCAGAAATGAATGGTTGCTAGGAAGGAATATTGTGGAGAAGGAAGATCCTGAGCTCACCTCCTCCCATGGACACACTGAGACAACAAGTACATGCATTACAACTCTCCCTGAAAACAATCTAAAGACTGGCAGAATAAATCTTCCAGAGCTAGTTATAGAGAGAAGACCACTTTGGAAATAATAGGTGGGATGGAGATGTGATTAGGACCCAAGCCTCCAGTGTGACTAACCACAAATGGGAGAGGTATAATAAGCATGGAGGAGCAAGGACATCCGACTCCTTACTAGGCACCCTTGGCCCTGGGGACTCACACTAGGAAGATGGGTACCCATAGTGTCAGTCTTTGAAAATCAGTGGGGCTTCATTCCAGAGTCTTTAAAAACCAGTGTGCTTTACTCCAGGAGAACTGAAGGGCAATGTAAAACTAAGTCCCCACACTTAAAGAGCCAACATACCAAATAACTGAGCCCAAGACCCAGCACAGAAGCAGCAGTTTGAAAGTGCCTGGGGCATACATAAAGGAGATTTATTGACTAATTTTAAGACATGTACCAGTGTAACAGATATCTACAGAAATTTTCTCTGGCAATGAAGGAGCAGGTAAGCACCATTTTTCTTGCCCTCCCCCAGCCTAAATAGCCAGACACTTGTGGGAGTCTGTGCTAACATTCTCCATCTACGGGGCTAGTACTGTGTGATCCATCCCAGCATCTTCTGTAGACGTGCCACACCTGACCTGCTCACACTGGCAGACACCACTCCAAAGCAACTCCCACCCCCTCTATACCTGGGAGGCAGCCCCAGCTGGGACCCATATCCTCCAAATCAACCCTACCCTGAGGAGGGAGGAAGTTAACTCCACATACCACTGTGCCCACAGGTGCTGGAGTTGAGCTTCTTAGTTGGCAAAAAAGGGACCAAGTGCATGCATCCCACACAGAGGACACTCTTGGAAGCCTGGTCCTGGTTACCAGTGAGGATTGTGGTACAGGGCACCACAGGACCCCTTCTACACAAGGCCACCTCGTTTAAAGATCAGCAGATGAAGGTGACCTACCTAATACTAAGAAACAGAGTTAGAAAACATGAGGAGGCAGAGGAATATGTCTCAAATGAAAGAACAAGAAAAAGGCAGAGAAAAAGAGCTAAAAGGAATGTAGATAAGCAATAGGGTGGATATGGATAAAGAGTTCAAAGTAATTGCATAAAGACACTCACTGGACTTGATAAAAGAGTGAATGAACTCAGTGAGAATTTCAACAAAGAGAAAGTATTAAAAAACAGAACTGAAGAACAATAACTGAAATGAAAAATACACTACAGGGAATAAACAGCAGATTGGAGGATGCAGAAGAATAGATCAGCAACCTGGTAGACAGGGTCATGGAAAGCAACTAATCTAAGCAACAGAAAGAAAAAAAAAATTGTATTAAACAATCAGAACCGGTTAAGAGAGCTCTATAACATAAGCATAATAACATTTATATTATGGGGACCCCAGACAGAAGACAGAAACAAAGGGGCCGGAAACTTATTGGAAGAAATAATAGCTGAAAATTTCACTAATCTGGAGAAGGAAACAGACATTCAGGTCCAGGAATCACAGAGAGCCCCAAACAAGATTAACCCAAGGAGGTTCTCACCAAGATAATAAGTTAAATAACAAAGATTAAACATAGAGAGTCTTAAAAGCACCCAGAGCAAATAAAGTTACACAAAAGGGAAACCCCAGAAGACTATCGGTTGATTTTTCAGCAGAAACATTTCAAGTCAGAAGGAACTAACATGATATATTCAAAAGGCTGAAAGGGAAAAACCTACAACCAAGAATATTCTACCCAGCAAGGTTGTCATTCAGAATTTAAGGAGAAATAAAAAATTTCCCAGACAATCAAAAGCTAAAAGAACTCATCACTAGCAAACCAGGTTTACAAGAAATGTTACAAGGACATCTTCAAGTAAAAACAAAAGGTCACAACTAGAAGAAAATTATGAAATACAAGGATTTCACAAGAAACAACAAACATATGGTAAAGGTAGTAGAGTGATCACTAAGAAACCCAGTATGAAGTTAAAACTCAGAAGTAGTAAAATCAAAAATATCTACAAAAATTAGTCAAGTGATATAAAAATGAAAAGATGTAAAATATGATATATATATAAAACATGGAGAGAGGAAGGAGTAAAAATTTAGGGCTTTTATAGTGTGCTTGAACTTAAGTGACCATCAACTTAAATTAGAGTGTCACACGCATATGATGTTGTATATGAACCCCATGGTAACCACAAACCAAAAATCTATAATAGAAAAACAAAATCTGAAGAGACAGAAATCCAATCTTGCACTGAAGAAGACCTTTTAACCACAGGGAAGAGAGCTATGAGGAAAAATAAGGAACAAAGAAGAACTATAAAACAACCAGAAAATAATTAGCAAAATGGAAATAAGTACATACTTATCAGTACTTACTTTAAATGTAAAAGGACTAAATGCTCCAATCAAAAGATATAGGATGACTTAATGGATGAAAAAGTAAGATCTATCTATATGCTGTCTACAAGAGACTCACTTCAAACATAAAGACACATATAGACTAATAGGGAAGGTATGGAAAAAAAATACTCCATACAAATCGAAGAATAAAAAAGCAGGAGTAGCAATAATCATATCAGACAAAATAGACATTAAAACAAAGACATGAACAAAAGACAAAAAAAGAAAGGTCATTATATAATAAAGGGATCAATCAAATAACAGGGTATAATAATTGTAAATATCTATGAACCCAATGTAAAGGCACTTAAATATATAACGCTTATATCAACACACATAAAAGGAGAAACTGACAGCAATACAATAAGAGTAGGAGGCTTTAACACCCCACTACATTAATGGACAGATCATCCAGACAGAAAATCAATAGGGAAACAGTGGTCTGAATGTCACATTAGACTAGATAGACCTAACAGATGTATATATAACATTCCCTTCTAAAACAGCAGAATACACATTTTTTTTAAATGCACACAAAATATTCTCCAGGGTAGATCACATGGTAGGACACAAAGCACGTCTCAATAAATTTAAAAGGAATGAAATTATATTATGTATCTTTTTCTACTGCAACAGAGTGAAATTAGGATTTAATTATAAGGGGTTAAAAACAAAAAAAAAACTGAAACACAAAATATGGAGACAACATATTACTAAACAACACATGGGTCAACAAAAAAATCAAAGAGAAAAATCAAGAAATACCTGAAGACAAATGGAAATGAAAACACAATGGTCCAAAATCTTTGGGATCCAGCAAAAGAAGTTCTAAGAGGGAACTTCATAGCAACACAGGTCCACTCGAAGAAATAAGAAAAATATCCAAAAATTTCACCTAAACCCCCCAAAAAACTAGAAGAGAACAAGCAAAGCCCAAAGTCAGTAGAAAGAACAAAATAATAAAAAAGACACAGAATGAAATGAAACAGAAACAAACAAAAACAATAGAAAAGATCAATGAGACTAAGAGTTGGTTCTTTAAAACGATAAACAAAATTGGTAAACCTTTAGCCAGATCAATCAAAAAAAAAAAAAAGATCCCTTTCTCTGACACAAATAAACTTTAAAAAAGAAATACAAAGGATTTTTAAAAATTCATAAAAAAATTATATGCCAACAAACGACAATCTATAAGAAATGGATACATTCTTAGAAACATACAATTTTCCTAGACTGAATCAGGAAGAAATAGAGAATCTGAATAGATCAATAACTAGTAACAAAATTGAACTGTTTATCAGAAAACTTCCAACAAACAAAAGTCAAGTAACAGATGGCTTCCAAAAAACAGAAAGAATGCTTCTAAATATATTCTATGAGGTGAGCATTACTCTGATACTAAAACCAGACAAAGACACCCCAAAAACAAAATTAATAGACCAACATTTCTCCCGAACACAGATGGAAAAAATTGAATCAGATTTATTCCATGGATTCAAGGATGGTTCAGTACATACAAATCAATAAATGTGTGGTACATCACATTAACAAGATAAAGGATAAAAACCATACGATCATCTCAATAGGTACAGAAAAAACATCTGACAATTTTCAATATGCATTCATAATTAGAAACTCCCAATAAAGTAGGTTTAGAGGAAACACATGTCAACTTAATAAAGACAAACATACATGACAAACACATAGCTAGCATCATACTTAATAGTGAAAAACTGAAAGCTTTTCCCCTAACATCAGGAACAAGGCAAGGATATCCATTCTCATCTTTTTATTTAACATGGTACTGGAAGTCCTAGCTAGCTATTAGACAACAGAAAGAAATAAAAGGCATCCAAATTAGTAAGAAAGATGTAAAACTGTCAATATTTGCAGATGACTTATACTATATATAGAAAACCCTAAAGACCACATGAAAATCAAAACTAATAGATCTAATAAATGAATTCAGTAAAGTTGGGAGACACGAAATGAATATGTAGAAATCTGTTGCATTTCTATACACTAATAATAAAATAGCAGAAAAGAAAATAAACAATCTCATTTACAATTGTATGAAAGAGAATAAAGTACCTGGAATAAATTTAACCAAAGAGGAAAAAAAAAACTGGACTCTAAAAACACCAATGAAAAACAAAACAAAACAAAACCCAAAAAACAAAGATGACACAAATAAATTGAAAGATGCACAGATACACAATGCTCAAAGACTGAATTAATGTTAAAATGTCCATACTACCCAAAGCTATCTACAGATTTAATGCAATCTCTCAAAAAATACCCAGTTTTTGAGTTGTTTCACAGAGATCCAACAAAAAATTCTAAAATTCATATGTAAGCACAAAAGTCCCCAAAGAGCCAAAGCAATCTTGAAAAAGAATAATAAAGCTGGAAGTGTCACAATCCCACTATAGTACTGACACAAAAACAGATACACAGATCCATGGAAAAAATTGAGAGCCCAGAAATAAACCCATACATGGTCAATTAATCTATGACAAAGAAGGCAAGAAGATATAATGGGAAACTCTTCAATAAATGATGCTGAAAAAATTGGGCAGCTACATGCTAAAGAATGAAACCAGACCATTTTGTTACATCATATACAAAAATAAACTCAAAGGGGATTAAACACCTAAATCTAAGACCTGAAACCTTAAAACTAAAAGAAAAGATAGACAGTAATCACTTATACAGCAACCTTAGTAATATTTTTTTCTTAATCTGTCTCCTCAGGCAAGAGAAACAAAAACAAAAAAAACAATTGGGACTACACCAAAATAATTGCACAGCAACAACCCATCAGTAAGATGAAAAGGCAACCTAGTGAATAGGAGAAAATATTTGCAAATGATAAATCTGATGAAGAGTTAATATCCAAAATATGTAAAGAACCCATACAACTAAACAGCAAAACAAACAACTCCCCCCCCACACACACACACATGCAAATAACCCAATTAAAAATAAGACTCTTAACTACAGAGAACAAACTGAGGGTTGCTGGAGGGGAGGTGGGCAGGAGGTTGGGCTAAATGGGTGATGGGTTTAAGGAGGGCACTTATTGTGATGAGCATTGAGTGTTGTATGTAAGTGATGAATCACTAAATTTAACCTGAAACTAATATTACCCTATATGTTAATTAACTAGAATTTATTTTTTTTAATTTTTTTAATGTTTATTTATTTTTGAGACAGAGAGAGACAGAGCATGAACGGGGGAGGGTCAGAGAGAGAGGGAGACACAGAATCTGAAGCAGGCTCCAGGCTCTGAGCTGTCAGCACAGAGCCCGACGCGGGGCTCAAACTCACGGACCGGGAGATCATGACCTGAGCCGAAGTCGGACCCTTAACCGACTGAGCCACCCAGGCGCCCCAATTAACTAGAATTTAAATACAAACTTGAAACATAAAAAAATAAAAAATGAGAAGACCTAAACAGGTTTTGTTTTGTTTTGTTTTTTAAAGAAGACATACAGATGGCCAACAGACAGACACATGAAAACATGTTCATCATCACTTACCATCAGGGAAATGCAAATCAAGACAACAATGAGTTATCACTTTACAAGAATTAGAATGGCTAGTATCATAATGACTGTGCTCTGTTGGTGGGGATGTAAAATGATACAGCCACTGTTGAAAACAGAATAAAGGTTCCTCAAAAAAATGAAAATAGAAGTACCATATGATAGGGGTTCCCAAGTGGCTCAGTCACTTAAACATCAGACTCTTGTTTTTGGCTCAGGTCATGATCTCATTGTCAGGCTCTGTGCTGGCAGCATGGAGCCTGCTTGGGATCCTCTGTCTCCCTCTCTCTCTGATGCTGCCCTGCTCACATTGTCTCTGTCTCTCTCAAGATAAATAAATAAATAAATAAATAAATAAATAAATAAATAAATAGACAATCTAAAAAAAAATAGAGAAAAAGAAGTACCGTATCATACAATAATTCCACTTCTGCATATTATCAGAAAAAACCACAAATTCAAAAAGATATATGCACCTCTATATTAACACAGTATTATTTATAATAACCAAGATGTGGCAGTTACCTATGTGTCTATTGATAGATGAATGGATAAAGAAGATATGCTAGATATACACAATGGAATAACACTCAGCCGTGAAAAGAATGAAATCTTTCAATTCAAGACAACATGGATGGACCTATAAGGTATTTTGCCAAGTAAATTTAGCCAAAGACAAATACCACATGATTTCACTTATATGTGAAATATAAAAAAATAAAACAAATGAACAAATAAACAACAATAACAAAGAAACAGGCTCATAAATATAGAGGACTGGGCTCCAAAGGAGACAGGGGCACAAAATGAGTGAAGGAGATTAAGAGGTGGAAACTTCCTTCCAGTTATAAAATAAATAAGCCACAGGGATGAAAAGTACAGTATAGAGAATATAGCCAATAATATTGTAATACTCTTATCATGATGAGCATTTCATAATTTTTCTAACTCTTATATCACTATGTTTTATACCTTTAATATTACATGTCAACTATATTTCAGTTTTAAAAAATCATCAAACAATACACACGATTTGTGCATTTTACCTCATATAAAATGTACCTCATCAAAATAGCTAATGAATAATGAACTCTAGCTGATGAGATGTGTATTAAGTGTTTTGAGGTGAAGAATACTGATTATCTTCAATCAATTTTAAAATGCATAAAAAAATTAGAAGAATGGATGGAGAGATATTGATGGATAGATAGGTGAAAACTGAAGACGGCAAAATTCTAGAATGTGATAATGGTATTCCCCATGTAAAACTTCAGCTTCCTTTATGTTTAGAAATCATCATAATACTAGAAAAAAATAAGGTAGATCATTTTTCCTTTCTTTCTTCATTTTTATTGCTCCTGAAATAAAATTTCAGGGGCATGTACCATTGAGGGTCATTCTAAGGAATAATAAAGTACTACGGGTACTAACAATTATTATCACACACACACACACGGAGAAGAGAGAATGGAAAAGAAATTAACTTTGATGGAATTTAAAGAAAAGTTTTTGAACAAAGGATCTAATGATAAAATAAGGAGCTAGAAACTATTGAACTACACAATTCCTAGTTTTTCCTTCCTTGCTTTTTTTTTTTTTCACTGTGTGGTTTGGAGATTTTTGGGTTTTTTTGTTTTTTGTTTTTTTTTTCCTCTTTGAACACTGAAGCGGTGACAGCAATGATTATTCCTAAGTACACATTTGAATGAAAAGCCACACTATGGAATATTTTACTTTCCCTGCAAATCTTCTCACAACCTTCTCATAAATAAATGGGGCTAGAGTCAAGGAAACTGGGCTAAATCCCTCCCTTACTGCTTGGACTATTCCCAAATCATTCATCAGGGACAGGGAAGGATGGGAGCTTCTCTTTGGCATATATCTTAGGGAGGTCTGGCAGGGTTAAGGGAAAGAGACAAAGAAGCCTATGCTCAAATATCCTGGGTATTTTTGCCAATCTACTTAAAAAAATACATGCACAGCATGCTTTTGTCAATAAATCCTCAATGTGCTTATACTGGAGGTGCTGAAAATTGCTTGGATAGTTCAAAATTGTATCTGGAGCTTTTGGCAGATCAGTGTTCTGACAAGTGAAGTTGAAAATTTCTACCTCTAGATCCTGTAGTCAACAACCTCTAAGAATTGCTAATGGTTTTTACTGGATTAGAATTGACGGACTCTTCTGATTTGAGCGGTATCCATTTCAATTATACCATTACTCCCCAGGCAAGGAGAATGATCTTGTGCAGAAGCATTGGGCCAGCTTGAGAGCAAAAATATCCTGGTCCCAGGGAAATTATGCATGGTGTGTAACAGTCACAGAATCCATGATAGATTGTTCTGTGCAATTGCTCTTAAGTCTGCTTAGGATTCTATGTCCTATTTTAAATCTGTGAAATGAAATTTCATGCCATAGGGTTCTCAATGAGAGGAAAGATTACAGGAAAAAAAATAAGGAATAAAGCCAATGCAAGACAGAACACCTTTTATGGTATGAATGGCTCTTAAAACTCTTTTCCTTTCACTAAAAAAAAAAAAAAAAAAGTTTTATTGTTAACTGTTTCATTTTGGGGGTATAAAATTGTTTATGGGGCTTAGAGCAGAAAGCCACCATGCCTTATCTTTTCCTGGCTCCTATTCTTGAGAAGAAAAAAAAAATGCCTAATAATAGTGTGGCAAGACTTTAAGTAAAAAGTGTATTTTATAATTTCTTTAATTAAACATGATCAAAGGTGCCTTTAAAGCATTTGAACGAGCACTTTCCTAGTTATGTGGCACTGTCTATATTCTTTAAACATGGCCATTGGCTCAATGTCCCTGTTTTTGGTTCAATAGTTTCTTTTGCTATGGACGACCAAAATTTTCCATTCTTTGAAACCTAGTGTTTTTACTATACACAGATGAAACACACCTGTTTCTGATATACAACCACTTTCAATTCTTGTTAGCTGTGAAAAATTCATGAAATGGAAAAAATCTGTGCTCTCCTTGTGGTGTAAAATATAAATTTGGAGCTTCACATTGTCAATTAAAAGAAAAAAAATAGCAAACACCTACTGTGTGCAAGGAGGCTGCCATAGAATTCAACAAATCTGAAAATGCTTATTGAGCACCCAATCTGGGTCATGCTGTCTCGCACAATCTAAAAGGTGGGCTATGAAAACAAATAAAAACAGAAACAAAAACAACAATAAGCAGGAAGAAAGTGAGTAGAGAGTTCTGGGGATAGGAGGACTTTTAAATAGAATGACCAGGGTCCTCTTTATGGGGGAAAATAATATCATAATGGGGAGATCTGAAGATTGAAGGAAGCGAAGGTTTAAGCAATGTTGGTTTTGGGGGGAGGACCTTTCCCAACAGAAGGAGCACCAAGGGCCTCGAGGTAGAATACCGAACACTCTAAAAAAAGAAAGGAGGCCAATGACATCGCAAGTAAACACCTGAGGTGGGAAGCAGTAAGAGATGAGAGCCTGGAAGGACAGGGCACCAAATCATTCAGGGTCTTGTAAGACTTGGGGTTTTACCGTGGTGGGATGGGATATTTTAGAAGAGTTGAGTGAAGGGACACAGTATCCGATTTTATATAATACCTCAATCAATATGGCTGTTCTATTGAATATGTGTACACTACACAATGCAAGTGCAGAAGAAGAGAAGCCAGTTAGCAAGCCACTGGGTACCTCAGACAAGAGATGATTATAGCTTTGATCAAGGTCATAGATATGGAATGGTGAGAAGTGGTCAAATTCTCAATATATTTGGCAGATAAAATGAGCAGAATTCATTGAAAGGTTGCATGACGGGCACCTGGGTGGCTCAGTCGGTCAAGCGTTCGACTTCAGCTCAGGTCATGATCTCACAGTCTGTGAGTTCAAGCCCTGCATTGGGCTCTGTGCTGACAGCTCAGAGCCTGGAGCCTGTTTCAGATTCTGTCTCCCTGTCTCTCTGCCCCTCCCCCACTCACGTTCTCTCTGTCTCTCTCAAAAATAAATAAACATAAAAAAAAAGAAAGGTTGCATGAATGAAGTGAGAAAGATGAATCAATGATGATTCTAAGATAGTGGTTGCCATTTGCTAAGATGGGAGGTAAAGCAGATTTGAGGGGCAGCAAATGGGGATTTCTGTCTGGGACACATTACATTTGAGATACCAGGTAAAGATACAAGTGAAGATGATTCCACATGAAGGTGGAGATAACCATCTGGAGTTGAGGGTAGATGGATATATGTGTATATATTTGTGAGTCATCAGATGATTCATACATATATAGAGGACCATCAGCAATTATGGGATTCAAGGCTGAAATGACAATGAAGTGAGCAGAGGCATGCAGCTGTGAACCAAATGTAGGATAATTACTAGCAGTTAGCCATTACAAGGTTAACTGCTTGTGTTCTGTTAAGAGTCCAGACCAGTGACTCAAAACAAAACAAAACAAAACAAAACAAAACAAAACAAAACAGTAAAAATAAATGGCCATTGAGGGAGGGAGAAAATTGAGAAAGCATGATGTCCTAGAAACCTACTGAAAAAAAAAAAGTAAATAAATAACATTTACCTTGTGATAAATACAAATAATTTTCTAGCTTATAATGAAGATAAAAGGATATAAAAAATATTCAAAATTTAGTATACAAAGTGGTAAATGCTGCAAAAGATTTTAAACGCAATGTTGAGAGATGGATAGAAACCTGACTCACAGAAAGAGGAAGAGAAGACATTTATATTAGAGGGAAACTCTTAAAAAGGAGTCCTGAGAAGGGAGCACAACGTATATTTGAGGAATAGTGAGTAGTCCAAGGTAGCTGGGGAGTACAAGATGTTTTTTTATAAATGTCTGAGGCAGGTTTCCTGTGCCAAAAGATATTCAGATTTTGCTGTATGTGCACGTGTGTGTGTGTGTGTGTGTGTGTGTGTGTGTGTGTATCAAATCTCCAGAAACAATGAGTCTGAGAACATAATAATGAAACTTACTTTGTCATCCCATCCCCACCCCCCGCCAATCTCTCAGCTATCAGATTTTGTCTTTTCATCTGTAAATATACGAATAGCTAAGTAAAACATCTATCTCTATCTGTTTAACATCTATGGAGTGCCTGCTCCATGTAAACTCTGGTGGAAGGAACGAAGGACTAACATAAACATGCAAAAGTATTCATTGCAATGCACAGAACTGGGCCTTGTGGAACCAGGAGGGAGAAAATAGAGAAATATGAATACGATAAGACTCATTCTCTGAACAGTTGTATAAATTTATTAGGATAGTCTGCCTTAACAGTTGGAAAATAGAAAATCCATGCCATAGATTTGGAGTTTGGCCCAGCATAATCTGACCTATGCTCCAGTTCCATGGAGACGGGAAAGCTATTTTGCCTACAATCACATACAAAATTCTTTAAGGATAACAGTCATCACTTCTGGGGTCAGAACAACTCATGGCATTGAATAAAGGAAAAGAGAATCACAAGGAATCACACAAGACTTTATTTTTAGTAACAGAAAAACTTACTATACTCCATTCCCCAAAGAGGAATGTGGTAAATTTTCTTAAAAATTTGTTAACGTGAGTTTTAATTTTAGGGCCAATTCTTCACAGGTATTTTTCCCACCTTTGTATTCTCAATGACATAGTGGGATGAACTGAGTCAAAGGACCTATTTCCCAATCTAAACTGAGACACCAGTTGATCCCCTCAGTGTCTTTACATCTCATGCGTCTCATTTGCAAAATTAAGAGAGAGGACAGTGGTGTAAAGTGGGAAAGAACACTTTGGAGTCATACAGACTTAGAAGCTATATGACATTAGGCAAGTTACTGAATGTCTGAATTTCAGTTGTTAAACAGCAAATTAGAATAACAGGGCTCACACAATGTTGCCACAAAGATAAAAAGAAGTCATGTACAGAAAATTTCTGGCATATAGTAGACACTCAATGAATGTTCATTTCCTTCCTGCTTTTAACTTGAGCAATTCAGTTCCAATATAATGTTAAGACTTAATTCTAGGAAAAAAAAAAGTTTAGGAAAGTAATTATAGAGTTTTACCACTATCGGCTATTTTTAAACATTTTTTTTTAAATTGGCATCCGGTCTATCTCAGAGTTAAAAGACAACTTCTATCTTTAGAGTAAAAATAAAGAACTTACAGAGAGCATGTACCACGCAAACGGTGAAGAAAAAAAAATGTTCCTCTTGAGAGAAGTTTCAAGAATATTGAGGGGAAAACTAGAAAGAAAGAAAGGCGGAAAGAATTTAGTTGATACACAGTTTTAGAGTCTATAAATTAAAAATCAACCAAGTAGGAGAGAGGTATTTGCTGTGTTGCCCTCCTGATTAAGATGGGTTAGGTACTATGGCTGGCATAACACAGTCATCTTCCTTTCTCTCAAAACGGAAAATTTATTTTTCATGAAAGTGAGAATTTATTGCAGGAATGTCAGCTCAGTGAATGAGTCTATGCTCTATGTAAAAGGAAATGGATACTTTACTACTTTGACCTTTCTATATTTTTCATATTTTGTCTGGCTACATATTGCAACCATTCCTTTCGGTTAGCAATTAAAGTCAAATTTGCAGCTGCTTTTACAAAACCAACACTTCTCTCCTACAAATGAAAATTTCAAAGTCCTCATGTTTGATTTCTAATATCATCCAATTTGTTATTGAGACATATAAAATACCCTAAGGATGAAGAAACACAACAGTCACTGTCCCTTAGCACTATCTATCACTCTGCATTTTAGTTTGTCATCCAGTATAAAAAGTAAAGAAAGAAAAGTAAGCAAGAGGTTGCAATAATTTACGCCTGTCTAGGAAGTTTGGCACCGTAGCTTCAAGTATAGGGAGCCCTTTACAGGAGAAAAAAACGTAACCAGAGACTATGTGAGTGTGGAAGATGAGATCATCCACCAACAGCAATCTTTCAAATTCACAGACACTTCCGGATTCATGAGGTGAGAATGAACAGTGCAGAGTACTGTAACACTCATTTGTAGTGTTTGAATTTGTTAACACGCACTCTCAAGCTGTCTTTGTCTGAGATAGCGTTTATACCACAAGTGAAAAAAATCAGTATGGACAATACCACTATCATTTGAAATCAGGATAGTCTTTAAGTATGAAAAAAAGGACAATATGTAAATCTAAAGCATATTTAATAGAAAAAAGTGCAAATTTGGGAGAAACTTGCCATCATCTTGTTTTTCACAAATATTTTCCTAATGAATCTTTTAAATTATTAACTTGAATTAATTCCAACTTATTTGAATGTATTTGTTTCCTACTGAGCATGATCAATCTTTGTCTTGAAGGTTTTTTTTAACTAAACATTCTATTCAAGGTACAATTAAATTTATCAATGATTAAGAAAGATAAAAGAAAATAATTTATAGAAGCATGCAGCGATCCATACCTCTTTTACATGTCTCTAATAAAAACTGACGTCGATATTATTTCACCCTCAACATCAGAAACAGGAGATGAGAAATCTATCTTGGTAGTTTCTCTAGAAACATGCAAATCAAAATCTAGGGATCAGATGGTGAGAATAGTAAGGTGTTTCAGGGTAGGAGAAGGAGGATGTGGTATTAATATTGGCTACTTGGGTCCTAGTGTGTATCAAAAAATATTAAAATAATGTGCATTAGTGAAGTATCACTTACTTTGAAGGACTTATGTAGCGACCTAAGAATTAAAAAAGCAAGTATTTGGGCTAACAAAAATACACAGATATGATGACAGACATTATTAAATTAATAGATCAGGAATACATGAAAGTATATGTAAGGGACTTTGAGGTATAGACCAAGGCTCGTCAAATTTTAGAGTATAAAAAACAGATTTGTGAATCAGTAGATTTGGGATGGGACCCAAGATTCTGCATTTCTTGCAAGCCCCAGGCCATGCTGAGGCTGTTAGTCTAAGGATAATACTCTGAGTAGCAAAGCCCTGATCATGACAGAGAAAGTTTAGGGCTTATCTTAGAAATTGCACCTAGAGAAGTCTGAATATCAAGTTATCTGTCTCACCAACTCGTGCCACCACTCTTATTTTCAATGGAATCCATTCCAGGAAATAGAAATACAAGTGGCTAATGCTTTTAACCACAATGTGACATTTTTATATTAAGGTAAATAAATGAATTATTTAATTTAACCCTCAAAAGAGTCCATGAGGCAAATACTTTTGTTATCTTCACTTTACACTAAAAAGAAACAGGCTTGGGGAATTTAATTAATCAAGTCAAGCCCATACAAGCAGGATTCAGAAACAGAATTCTGAATATGGTAGCCCGGACTCCAGAGCCTAAATATTTTCATCAATGTTACTGCAATGATCAAGACTGTTCTATTGCATTATTAGTAATGTTACAAAGGATAGGGATACAATTTTGTATAAATTTTGGGGTGTATCATCATTAGCTTCTAGAACAGGATTTATTCAAGAATAACTGCTCCTGACATTAGAAATCTTAAATGAATGGTGATTAGCAGTTTAGATACACCAAATATAATCACTTTCAAGAGTCAGAATAAATAAAGGATGGGACTAAAATTCTTACTGGATTGAGTTCTTTAGATTAAAGAAAGAACAGATTCTAGATAGGGACTGGAGGCTCTATAGTCCTCAACATGTGGGATAACCCTTAAAGCTCCACGTCTGAAAAAAATAGCCCTAAAACTTTAGAATCCCTAAAGGATTTTTACTATTGAAGGGTACACTATTAAATATTTTATGCATTCTGTTATTTTTAAAGGGTGTAATCCCTCCTAAGGTGTGTTGGCCCTGGGGTCTTTGAACCAGTCTAGACCAGAATTAACTAGGAGCCATCATTTTCATTATAAGTATGTTATAATTATGTTTGCTTATTTCACACTGTTTAATATACTCCGTCCTGTTAAACTACATCACAGGGCCTTCAGCACCTGTTGCTTATTTCTGCCAGATTGAAAGTATTCCTTTCTCTTTATTTTTTGTGTGCAAGGATAAGATGAACTTGCCAAGGGTTGTCATTCTTGCATACACCTGCCAAGAGGCAAATACTTTAATAGTTGAAATGCTTATAGCATATGCTGCAGTTGCTGCAGCTACCAACTTCCAATGCCTGGTATTTCATAAGAGATTGAATATAGTCAGGATGACAGATTCATCCCTTGATATATGCATATGAGACCATATGCCCCTGAGTATACACCCTGTTTATATGCCACATCCCTGGAGTTAGTGTTGGCTGAGAATATATCTTCCAGTAATTTACTACCTTACATCCTCAACTTTTAAAAGTCAATAATAAATCTCTCGACACTTATTGATTTGTTGGCACTGCTTACATGAAAGATGGCATCAGGCTGTGCCGAAAAAACAAAAACAAAAACAAAACAAAATAGGGTTTATGGCTGTAAGATAGGATCCTTCTTCTTGCTTTGTTAACTTCTTTACTTTCCCTAAGGATTCCTGTTGCATTTCCCACTCTTCTGTTAGGTCTTCAATCCAGATGAAAGTAAATATTGGTAAGCTATGGTATTCAGAGTTGAGCTAAGCTTAGAAAAATAGGGTGAAACTACCCAGCTGCTGGGGTTCGGCCAGTTGACTCTAAGACTCAAGGGACACTAGACAGTTTTCATGTAAGGCACAACAATCAGCATCCTAAAGATAGGCTTTCCCTTGGATGTAATTGAGAAATGGGTCTTAGCATAATACTGTCTTTCCTTGAATCCTACTGAGGTAACCAGAAAGATAAAGGCAGAAAAGAATATATCCCTTTTGAATGATTTTTTTCAACTCTATCCTACCAATCTTGTCATCTCATCGGAAGTGTAGAATGGAAGGTAAGAAGTATAGTTAAGGTTTTCTAGAAGGCTGACATGTGACTAAAGTGAAGAAAGAGCAATGGAGATATGTTTCTGCTTTCATTGTTTTACTACATTCCCAAGGACACGTGAAGCCTTCCTGGCGTTGAATTCCTGTCAAGCCCATGCACATATCAGTATGTCTATCTTTCCTATCCATGAGTTGATCAAGGTGGCACAACCTTAACTCCTATTCCTTGACAAATAAAATTCCATCCAAACTCTCCTTCAATCCACAGTGAAATTACCTCTACAGCAGTTTTGTGAGTACCCTCAGGAGACTGGACAGTTAGTTTTCCTTTATAACAGTGCAACACATTCCTAGATATCTCTTTCCATCTCCCTCTCCTTCCCTCTCATGGGTGCAAACACCATATGAGCCCAGGCTGTTTGATAACCAAGGAATGAATTACATATCTTCAGACCTTCACAATTAGAAAAGAGATGGGTTTAATTCATTAACTGCAAGCTTTCATGAACCAAGTGGTCAAGAGCTTTCTCAGGGTAGTGTCAGAATGGAACCAGGGGATTTTTCTCAAAGGAAAAACTTCCAATGACATTATTTTTAATGAGTCCACTAACCTCTACACTGGCGATTCATTATACTTTCTGGAATAAGAGGTCTTGCTGTAGGGCTATAGCTAACTGGCTTTTCCTTGTCCTGAGCTACTTACTGTGCCTCAGTAACTAAACCTCCTTGGATATGATTCAGTCACAGATAGATTTTCTCAGAGGTTCTTGGCACACCTAATTTTAACTTTTTCAAAAATGTTTATTTATTTTTGAGAGAGAGATAGTGCAAGTGGGGAAGGGGCAAAGACGCGGGACAGAGGATCTGAAGCAGGCTCTGCACCGACAGCAGTGAGCCTGATGTGGGGCTTGAACTCCCAAACCACGAGATCATGACCTGAGCCAAAGTCAGATGCTTAACCAAATGAGCCACCCAGGTGCCCCTAATTTTAAGTTTTTAACTGATGCCTCTGCTGACATAAAACCAGGAATGGGATGTACTTGAAGATACAAAGCATCTTCAGGTATGCTCAGGTACACTATTATACAGGAAAGAAACAGATAAGTTCCTATGGGCTATACGTCTACTACCTAGCTGGTAGTGAATCATTACCTGGTAAAACATAATAGGAAAAAGGGTCAGAGTTGGTGGCTTTCATCATACTCAGAAAAACACATAGGAGACACAGCAGAAACTCTTTCTTTTAGAGCCTATGTCACTAATCAAAGAATTCCAAAGAGAATTCTATGCACTGTCGCTGTTAAAATTTAAAAGGAGATTAGAGACCCACTTCCAGCCAGAATAATTTGAAAGCTCTGACATGTACCATTAGATTGTTTGATGAGCATTTGCAGAAGAATGAAATGTCTGTTTTGACCTTTGCAGTGTGAGTAACATATGTCGAAAAGAAGGACAGGAGGCTTATTTTTATACAGATAACAGAAAGCTGCTCTCCTTGTTAAGAAAGTATGGCAGGCTGATTCTTTCTTTTTCCTTTGTAATTTCAAAGTCCTCCCAGATAAACCTTTGCGATATACAACTTGGTTTTGACATCCTGGCTTTATGCCTCTTACTGTTTATAAGTCATGTAAGGAAGTCATCTATCTTGACCAATATGGCTTAGACATATTTTCCATGTTAATTACACATGTTTGGACTGACACTGCAGTGATACAATTTCATTTGTTTAAAACAACAGAATGGATGGCTCTTTAATTCAACAAATGTAGGTAAAAATTCTTCCCAGAGTAAATTGAACAAGTCTGGAAATTATAAAGTCACAGGCACTAGTGGCTGAAGCCCCAGAGACGAAGAAGCTGATATTCTGCAAGGATCCTTATTTAGATTAAAAGCATATTGGAAAAGTACAACACAATTATCAAAAATATATAATTATAATAATATATACGTTAGACACTCCAACAAGATTGGTGTCCTAAAAATAATCACCAGTTTAAAAGGAAGCAGAAGCATTTTTTACTTTGACCCAATGGAAATGTTCAGATTTGGGCTGTGTTTTTAAGCAGGGCATCAACCCTTTTTTACACTTAACAGAACCCCAGCAGTTAACCCCGTAATGGCCAACTGCTAGTTATTATCCTACATTTGGTCCACAGCTGCATGGTTCTGCTCACTTTATTGTCGTTTCAGCCCTCAATCCATTAGCTGCCTGGTGACCGCTTGCATGCAGAGGGGCGTTTGGTTAACTAAATCCCCATCAGGATCACAGCTGTTGTAAAATATGCGGTGACAAAAATATCCATGTGCAATGCATTGTAGATAAATCTGTAAGCCAATTTAAGCAAAACTTGAAAAACAAATGAGGGGCCTCACTGAATTCTCTGGCTTCTGAACATTATAAACTACATTTCCTTTATTTTAGGGAATAGTCTTTGTAAGATTCCAGCATTCTCCTTTTCCTGCATGGGATGAGTGGGGCTAAATTTCAAAATAATAGGTCCAGCTCAGGAAAGTATTTCTTCACAACTTCTTGCACTCAGCAGTAAGAGAATAAGAGTCATGTTCAATAATTCAAACAAATTCCTGATTTTGGCATAGCATTAATGTCAGCATTAGGTATTTATTCACAATGTGCCTGACTTAAACACCGTACCATTGTCTGAATTTCTCCCAGCCAAGAGGCTTAACTCAGCGGTTATGTATGTGCAAATACATCATACCACAACTGTTTGCAACAGCCAAAGCTGCCAGGTCAAGTTCATCTCACAGAGGGCTTTGAAAATGCCCTAAAACTATTTTGGTTGGCATTATAATGATCAACCCTATGTCCAGTTATGACAATGAGACATTATGCTGATTATGCTCCTTCTTGCTACCTGGAACTATTTATAAACAGGAAGAAGATGAGGAAATAAACAACTATACCAAAAATAAATAGTGAAGAAATCCTTTTCTGTATTATATCAGTGAATGTCACTTCTTTGTCACTTCGTCAAAATCCAAAATCAAGAGGCAGATGTGATCTGAAACCTCCTTAGATCTAACCAAACTTGACCCCACCCATGGGGAATTGTTTCTATTTCTAACTAATTTAAAATTTGGTTTGTCCCTGCCTGTGTTGACTGATTTGAATACCTACCCCAGATTCTGCTTGTTTTATTAAATTGTTCAGATGTTCCTTACAGTGACCTAGATTTTTCTACTTCATTAACTCATTCAAATATATCTTAAGCACCTACTATGTGCAAGGCACAAGGGATAAGATATTAACGAGTTGCAGTCCCTGCATGCAAGGAAGTTAGGTTTCAAAGGCATAGAATCTGCCAAATGTAAGAGGAAAGATTCTTTTTTTTTTCTTTTCCTTCCATTCATCCTCCAGTCCTGTGGTGTCATGAATCAAACAAGTGAGAGAAAAAGTGCCATTAGTTCTTTCTAACTGTTTTACCAACTGGGTGAGATAAGTGCAAACTCCTGAGATATGTATATTACCAGTATGCTGGTGACTTATTAACTTCTTCTTAATGTTCAGTGAGAAAAAAATTAATTACAAATTATCAGGTAGATATCCAGAGTATTACCAATGTACTACATGCATGAAATTAAAAAAAAAAAAAAAACAACATAGTATAAATTATACGTATTATCTTCCAGGAATTTACAACTAAGTCAGGGAGACAATATTATGACAATAAAAAAAAAAACAGAATGCAATGAATTGCAGTATGTATGTGTATATACATTTACACAATTGACATAAAAAATAAGAATGATGAGTTTTAGATATAAGAGAGCTCTTAGTTTAGAACTGTCAAGGAAGGTTTAATTAGTTTAGATCCTCCTCATCTCACATGATATGGTTCTACTTTATTGTTTTTTGAGAAGGGTCCTCTCTATCCACAAGATAAAGCATTGAAAGGACTGTGTGGAATCCAAAGGTGGAGCGCAAATTCACTCTGCTACATGGAGCCGGTAACCTTGTTACAAGTTTGGTCAAGAACAGTGAATTCCACTGGGCTCCTAACTATTAGGCTAAATCCTAAGCCTACTGGAGTCCTAATTTTTCTTCCTATATTTTAGGCCTTTTTTTCTTTTTTCTCTTCTTCATTGGTTAATTCTGTGCTACTATTTGAAGGCAGGTCATGGTCTATAAAATAGGGTTTGTTTGTTTTTTTAAATAAAGTTAACAAAGATTAAAATCAAATTTTTTTTTTAAAAATCTGGATTTAAATGTGAACTTCTATCTGACCAAGCAGACCCACAAGACAGATCCCTTTTTGCTATATATATATATATATATATATATATATATATACACACACACACACACACACACACACACACACATACATACATACCTGGAGCTAAGAATTAAATATTTCCTGTTCTTTATTCTAATTAAAAAAAAATAATAAAAATTTCTTGAAATTGTAGTTTAAAGTTGTTTTGTTTTGTTTTTTTTTTTTTGGTTTTGGTTTTTGTTTTTTAATTAGAGCAGCCCAGGTCTTAGATATCTTATAACAGATGAGAAATAGAGACGTTGATATTCAATTAAGTTCAAAAATCCGTTACTGAGCATATGTACCTATCTTCTATCTATCATCTATCTATGTCCTTTAAATGAGATATTATGAAAACAAAATAAGACAGTCATATGTCAAGTTACCTCTAATCACTGGCAAAGTATAAAACAAGCCAAGACCTTAATCATGATATATCTAATTTGTAAGAATCAGAATCATAAAAAATATACAAGTTGAGTACCTGACACATAACAGGTAAGATCTCAAACAGAAGGCATACTAATTCTTAAAAGAAAACCAAAGTTAAGGAAATCGAAGAAACAGGAATGAAACAGACTTTACTTCCAAGGAAACATCTTCTAAAAGGAACAGAGATATAAAATATGTTAAATTTTAGGGAAAAATGCAAAATTCAATGGATAGAGGCACCTGGGTGGCTCAGTTGGTTGAGTGTTCGACTTCGGTTCAGGGCATGATCTTAACGTTGGTGGGTTCAAGTCCCATGTCAAGCTCTGTGCTGACAGCTCAGAGCCTGGAGCCTGCCTTGTATTCTGTGTCTCCTGCTCTCTCTCTGCCCCTCTCCAACTCATGCTCTCCCTCTTCCTCTCTCAAAAATAAACAAACATTTAGAAATTTAAAGAACAAAAACAAAATTCAAGGGATAGAGAGATGAAAGAAAAGTTGGAAGAGTAGTCTGGGAAGCAGGGCTTTATGTACCAGATTACAGAGTTTGGAAGTTATGAGATAATGAAGATACATTTAAAAATGCTGTGAAAAAGTATCTCATGAAGAGATAATGAGGACTTATGCTAAGTGCTATTTGTCATGAACAGGAAAAATAAATATACTGAAAATATTCAGAAATAAAGTCAATAGGACTTCATGTGGGAAAGACAGAGAAAACGCTTGTGTCAGATATGAGGCTGAAGTTCCTATCTTGAGTGAGTTACTGGCTGATAGATTTTATTACCTGTAATAAGCAGCACAGAAAAAGTAATTAGATCAAGGCTTAAATTGAAGGTAGGAAATTGTATATCTGAAATTACAGTGTAGGTAAGAAAAAGTAAAATACCAATGAATTTGTATTCATCAATTTTCTCTTAAACTAGATAGAATTTTAGAATCTGGCTGGCAAAATCTATCTAAAAGAAAGATTTTTTTTTTTTTTTACAAAGATTGCACCTAATAAGAATGAATCTAGGGGCATCTGGGTGGCTCAGTTTGTTGAGCATCGGACTTCAGCTCACATCATGATCTCACACTCCGTGAGTTCCAGCCCCACGTTGGGTTCTGTGCAGACAGCTCAGAGCCTGGAGCCTGCTTCTGACTCTGTGTCTCCCTCTCTCTCTGCCCCTCCCCTGCTCATGCTGTCTCTCTCACGCTCAAAAATGAATAAATGTTAAGAAAAAAATTTAAGAATGAATCTGAAAGTCAGTCCTCCTGAAGAAATAATCCATATTCACAGAAAAAATGTAAGAAGAAAAATATTTCATGGGAGGTCTAACTATAAATTTTTGTAGTTTTAGAAAGTGTTAGATGTGCACCATTATCTGAAATACATTTTTTATTTAACTATATAAGCTTTGCATTTCACTTTAAAGTGAAAATATTGTTCTCTAGATCTTATGAAGTAAATCATGGAAAATATACAATTTATAAGATATTATCCAATCTTTAATAAAAAAAAAGATATTTATAGGCCCACCATTCACAATACTGTGAGAGATAAAATGAGAAAATATCCATATACATTTAATAAAAATACAAATTCAAATAATTTGATATCACTATCAGATTGGCAAAGTTGAAGAAATATTTTAAATAGTGCTTGTAGAGATAAAAAGATAGTTTCTTAGTTGGAATTTGAAAATATAGATTAAAACCTTAAAAATTTTCTCATTCTTTTTATCAAGCATGTTATAATAACTTATGATGTATTCAAGAATTGGGCTGCAAATATATTCATCTCTATTATTTATGTATTGCAAATTAAGTCGTTTTTACCATTGGTTTTCATTTTAAAGACGAAGTCATATTCAAAATATACAAGTATTGGGCGCCTGGGTGGCGCAGTCGGTTAAGAGTCCGACTTCAGCCAGGTCACGATCTCGCGGTCCGTGAGTTCGAGCCCCGCGTCAGGCTCTGGGCTGATGGCTCAGAGCCTGGAGCCTGTTTCCGATTCTGTGTCTCCCTCTCTCTCTGCCCCCTCCCCCGTTCATGCTCTGTCTCTCTCTGTCCCAAAAATAAATAAACGTTGAAAAAAAAATTAAAATATACAAGTATTCAAAAACTATTTAAAATCAAATTTTTACTATTTCTCAAAAGGACTTTAAAAATATTTATTTTTGAAGTATCATTTAACATACAAAGTTATATTAGTTTCAGGTGTACAATGTAGTACATGGTAATTTTTAGTATTTCTCAAAGGGACTTCTGACTAATTCTAGGCATACTACATTGCAGAAGTTCCAAAAATCCTCTTCTCCCATTTATCTTTCCTAAAATCGTACTCATCACAATTCGGCAGCTGGTCCAAATATCTCTGATTCTCTATTAAAACTCTCCAAAACTTTCTTCTACAACTGAGTGCTGGCCATTTCTTCTCTCTAACCTCTTTTCTCCATCTTTTCAGCTCAATCTTTTTCCTTCTCTCAAATGTGTCCTCACATGAGTTAATATAGCCTCTTAGATATATACAGCGCTCTAATTCATCAATTTCCTGGACCAACACAGCAAAAACCAATGCCTGAAACTGCCTAAGCAATAAAGTTTTCTTCCTCTTTAAAAGGTAGAAGAGGGGCGCCTGGGTGGCTCAGTCGGTTGAGCAGCCTACTTCGGCTCAGGTCATGATCTCGCGGTCCGTGAGTTCGAGCCCCGCGTCAGGCTCTGTGCTGAAGCTCAGAGCCTGGAGCCTGTTTCAGATTCTGTGTCTCCCTCTCTCTGACCCTCCCCCGTTCATGCTCTGTCTCTGTCTGTCTCAAAAATAAATAAACATTAAAAAAAAAAAAGGTAGAAGAGACGCTTTAGAAAAAGAGCCAGCTGAGAATTATGTTAATTTTTGAAAATATCTGTCATAATTATCATACTTGTCATTTATCATAAACACTTAAAAATCTGATTATCCAAAAACAATAGATTGATTAATTATGTTAAATTCATGCAGTGAAATTTGATGCCACGGTTTAAAAAAAAGTGTGCGTACATATGAAGTATATTTAATGACACAGAAATATAGATATTATATTATATATAGATGTATTAAGTTTTAAATTCAAGAAACAAATTAGAGTGTATCATTAATCCCTACACTTTTTTAAATGGATATATTGTTATACCACAATCAGAATATTTTTAGTAATTATCCTTACATAGTAGGATAAAAATTATGTTTTACTTTTGTTCTTATCCTTCCATGTTTTCTAAATATTTTGTAATAAACATTTGTGATAAGAATAAAATTAAATTATTTTTAAAGGTGAAAATCTTTCCTGCTTTCATGTGAAGTAATATGTTAAGTTCAGAGTAAGGAAATCATATCTAATTTCATCCTAACAGAATTTTTTTTAAGTCTCCAATTGACATTTATGCAAAATCATGCATGCCAGTTCTAAAAAAAGATGAATATGAATTATTTTTTATACTAAATTCTAAAAAATAAAACCATTTCCAACTGTATTAGTTTGCTAGGGTGGCCATAAAAAAATACCAGACTTGGAGACAAAACACAAATTAATTTTCTCATCGTTCTGAAGCCTCAAAGTTCATGGTCAAGGTGCTGGCAGAGCTGCTTGGTTTTCTCACTATGTTCTCACATGGCCTTTCCTCTGTGCACAGACAGCCCTGGTGACCCTTCCTCACCTTGTAAGCACACCAGTCCCATTGCATTAGGACCTCACCCTTCTGACCTCTTAACCTTAATTACCTCTTCAAAGGCCCTATCTACAAATATGGTCACACTGAGGTTAGGGCTTCAACATATGAATTTTTAAGGGAGCACAAATGAGTCCAAACATCCACTAAAACATACTTTGTAAGTTAAAATAGAATTAAACTTATCCATAACTTTATTAACTAAGAAACATAATTAATTGAAAATTCCTTCTTTCACTAATGCTGAAAATGGAAAAGGCTGAAGGCCATCCCTTCATTTTTAACCTAGCTGTGCCATTACAAGGTGTCACATATATACCTGTACTAAAAAGGTACATTCGTCTCAAATGCAGGTTTGAAAGGAAATGGTAGACTTCAGGAAATGCCTTAAAAACAATAGGAGGCCTACTCTTTAGTTGTTCTTTGTTTGCTACCTTGGATTATATCAAACTAACCAAAACTTGGATGTATAATTGGTCGGTTAAAACAAAAGCAAAGTTTAGACAGAGAACATTTATCAATTCATATTTCAATATGTACTGGGACCTTGGGCAAATCACTTAAATTTCCAGTGCTTCATATTCTTTATCTGTAAAATGAGGAAATGATACTTATCTCATCTTTTAGAAAGATTAAATGATAATAGTGTTTGAGCATTTAGGCACATAGCAGTTCCAAACTAAGAAATACAGTATATCCCCTAATCTAACCAAATGCTGCCCTCCCTCCCAAATCTTTTTCCTAGCCCTGTGAAAACCCAGAATAGGTAGGGGAGGCTTCATAGATGTGCAATGGGTACAGTCATAAAGGGCTCCACATTTAGAAGTGTAGTGTTGCCATGTTGACATTCTTACTGATTTGGGGACATGATTTCCTATATGTCTACATTGTACTGGATCCTGCAAATTATGCAGTCAATATGTCATCCTGAGATTCCCTTAACACTTCAAACTCTCCTCTGAATATTATCTTCAACTTCTTAAGTCCTGAGGACATCATTTTCCTTGCAATGGTCTGAAGCAAAGGATTTTTTTCTATCATGCACCATATACCCAATAGCACTAGAAGGTAAGGAGTTAGTGTGTCTCACTCCCTCCTGTTTGAAGCTTGCACTATCAGACTATAATCACCTACTATATCTTCTTAGTCTCATGTACTGACTCAGTTACTCCTTCAAATTTACTCTGGACTCATTCTCTTCCTCTTCTTCTCCATTCCTATTCATTCCATCATATTTGGTGGCTTCAGAATTCATGCAGATGAACCATTTTGCCTAGCTGTCAGATCCTTCCCTTCTTCACCTCTATCACCTGTTTTCCCACCCCTTCCCAGCCAGTGATACTGACCTTGCACCAGCAGCAACTCATTAAACCTGAAATTTTAATATCAATCACTCTTTTCTCTGCTTGCCACCTGCTGCTCTTTCAGGTTTCACTCTTCAACTTCAGGGAAATATCTATGACAATGACTCCACTTTTTGCCCTCTTTCTATCTACTTCTGTGTCCTGTTCCCTCTTTCACCTGGCCTTGAGTCTATGTTTTCTACTTGAAATTATTCCCATTTTAATTATTTTAACTTGCTTTCCCCTTTCTCTAGCCTCCTCCAGTGGAAAAATGCATATACTAGTTGAATCCATTTTAAAACTTTCTCATGCCAACTTCTGACATATTTGCTGACTGTAATTGTAAAAGATCACGAATGAGGAAGAAGAAAACCACTTCAAATTAAGGCTAACATTTTTATATGGATACCCAACACTGACTACCAGACTTCCTGCACTCCTGTAGCACTTTAACTTCCTAAAAGTGAATCATAAATGACACTTTATAGTCTCTCCAGCCTCTTCTAAGAACTACCTGTTTCTCTGTTCCCCTTCAATGCAAAGCTGCTGGGATGATTTTCTAGCACTTGCTAATCATATTTGCTGCCATTCAGTCTTCAACTTACAACACTGTAGTTTTTTTTCCCCCATCATTCTCAAAAATATTTTCTTGTTAAGGTCACTTGTCACCACCATCTTGCCAAGTCTACTCTTCTATCCTATTTTTGACATTCACCAGCATTCTTTGGTTGACATCCTCTTTTCCCTTGGTACCAAATATCTGACACTTTTCTGTCTTCCTCTTATCCATCTCACTGGTTATAACCTTCTAAATTTACTTTCTCTCTTAATATTTACCTGATTCAATCCTTGAATGTGATCTCCTTGGTTGCTTTTATCTGATCCCATGGTGTAAATATCATCTGCATAGGGTAAGCCACTGCCCCTGTCTGCCAAGGACTAAGAGGATTCCCAGCTCTTGGAATTTTCAGTAATATAATAGGGACAGTCTTGGGCAAACCAAGATGGTTGTTCACTCTGTATATGTTATAACGCCTCAAGCCATGTAAGTCCAGATCTCTCTGATGAGCTGTATTTTCACTTGGCTTGTAAAATACGCTTCAAACTTAAATCTATATGAAACGGAACTATAGAGTTTTACCTTCACATTCTTCTCTAATTATCCCTTATCTCCATACATGTTATCATAACATACCAGTTCCTAAGGCAGAAGAAATCAGAAATCATTTAAGGTTCCTCATGACTTTTCCTTTTCCATTCCCATGTACAGCTGTCACTACTGGGTCCAGGCAGCATCATCCCCCACCTGCACCACCATAATTTTCTCCTAAGTACTCTCCTTCTTTTAATCCTCGATCCTTTCCAATATGTTCTGCACAATGAAAGCTGGGATAACTCTATTTCTAAACTAGGGAACTTCTTTTTCATAAAACATATACACTCATTTCTTTTAAAAACATTTCAGTGGTTGCCCACTACTCTAAGAATAGCAACAAAACATTTCTCCAGGGTTTACAACAGTGCTTCTCTACCAACCTGTGGAGAGGATGAGTTTGTTTTCATTTTTGCTTTTGCTTTTTTCTAATCCATTATGGACTGACACATGGTCCTACTGCACATGACCAGAAGCAATTTGCAACATGAGATGCATGATGAAAGTCTGAAAATATGTGAACTGAGATGATCCAGTGATCGCGTGCTGGAGTCTCAGCAATGTGAAGTTGCTTCAAAGATTTTGAAGTTTAAGTGCTGACCTTGTTTACTGACCACAAGCAGTCTACAAACCCAAACGTTTATTAGCAGTGGTCTACAAGGCCCTGGCTCTCTGACCTTAACCCACACAATCCAGCCAGTTTCTCCCAACACAGCAGGTGCCCTGGCTTCCTTTCTGCCCTTCAAATGAGATATCAGGTCCATGGACTCAGCTGAAAACATTCTTTGTCCAGCTCCCATCAATAAAACTTATCCTTCAAGTCTCAGCTTACTCTCCTCAGAGAGGCTATCTCACACCACTCTCTCTGACTTGATGTTCTCCAATTATTCCATGACTCATATAGTTTATTCCCTTTATAATACATTCTTGTGTAGTAACATATATTTTTAATTAAAATATATATTTGTGATTTTTAAGATTTGTTAGTATTACGATATTAAGTAAAATTACCTTTTGCTCTCCAATTCTATCCTGAGGAAACCAGAATATCAATCGGTGTGTATCCTGTCATCTTGCTGGTACACACACACACACACACACACACACACACACACACACACACACAAACTTGTTTGTTTACTTGCTTTTTAATGGAATTATTTACATATTATTTTGGAATATTAAAAAAAAATTTTCACCTAATATGTTTTAGACATGTCTAAAGTGTAGAATCCTAAATGCTTTTATAATTTCTCTTGAAATAGGTATACATATAACTCATGTGAATAGTTTTATATTAATGAGAGTTTTGAATATGTTTTTAACTTTCAACTCTTGTTTTTTCTGTTTCCCAGCGTCTCTGTTCTTCTTCTCCACCTGCATCACCTTACCTCTTTCATGTTCACAACCCAATGTGATTCTTGTTAACAACTCAGTGTCTTTCCTTTCTCACAGTGTGTTTTGTATGCTATTCTATTTGCTTCTCTGCATCTTGCTTTTCTCATTCAAAGCTCATTGTCAAAATAAATCCAAGACAAACAACATAGATCTTACTCATTCCTTACAATTGCTTTTTTAATACCTCATAATGTGAGTGTATATTTTTTTTCAACTGAAGTCCATTCACACTTTCAGTCTTTGCCACTACAAAAAATAAAAAAGAACATAAGCATCCTTGTATATATATATTTTATATAGTGGTTCTTTTACTTCAAAGGAATGGGGTTGCTTCTAAGACTATGGTTATTTTAAATTATACAGACATTATTAAATTGCTTTCTAAAAAGGTGGGGATAGTTTCTGTTCCCGTAACAAAAGGTGGGGATAGTTTCTATACCATTTCCTTCACAGCCTGCTGGCAAATTAAAACTTTTAAATTTTGTCAGTCTGTTCAGTCAGTGCTATCTCCTTGTGATTTTAAGTTTAAGAAATTTGAATTTACTCTTCTGTGGACTCCCTCTTCATATCCTTGATCTATTTTTCTATTGGGTAGATTGTCTTTTTCTTTACAATTTTTAAGGACATGTTCTCTATCTGAGAAACATTAAACATTCATCTTCATTTGGGTTGCAATACTCCCCCGGCCATTCTATCATTTGCTGACTTTATGTTAATGTAGTGGACATTTGTCATACTTGTGGTTGCTAGAGGAAATAATGAACATCTTTTCTATATGTGAGAATTTACCACTTATGAGTCCTGTCCCTCTAAACTAGAAATGTGATTTCACATGCTATCTTGCAGCTAAGACACAAGAATATGCCCCAGTCTCTTCCTATCAGATTCTCCTGCACGTAACTTCAGCTAGGAAATGATCAAGGCAGGACAGTAGCTATGGTACTGATGCCCTACAGAGGTAGCAGTGGTATATTCCCAAAGTAGTCTCTCAGTGACACTTAGCTGTTTTGTCTTCCAAATTGTTTTTCTGGCTATGCAGTATTGTTGGTATACCAGTGAGCACAGCTACCTGCCTAACTGTTTTCCACAACATATATCTAAAATAGATGCTGTTGCTTTCAGTCAAGAACTCCAATGGATATTGGTTTCTAGGCATGTACAAAAGTTATAATTTCTTATGTCAAATATATCTCTTTTTATTTTTTTCTGGGTTTCTGGTAACGTTATCGTTTCCCCCGAAATCCTACATTGCATACGTAGCCTTGATGATTTTCTTCTAAGTGTTTCATATGTAAGTTTCTTTATATGTATAAGGAAACAGAGGAAGGGAAGATCAGTACTGTCCAATATAACATTTTACAAAGATGGAAATCTTCCAATAATCTACACTTGCCAATAAAGTGAACATGGGCCACGCTTTAAAACATGATTAATGCAGCTGAAGAACACAATTTCAATATTTATTTTTAATTAATTTATATTTAAATGGCACTTGTAGCTTGTGGCTACAGTATTGATCAGCAAATGTAGTGAAAATGGGCACAACAGCTTCCTTCTGCATAAATAGCTAATTGGTAGCCCCATTTGCTAAATAATTATTTTCCCACTGAATATACCATATATGAAATTTTCACACACAGACATCTATTTTATAGATTCTCTATTTTTTCATGGCTCCATATGGCTAATACCATATTGATGTGATTATAGTGACTTTATAGTCTGATGAATAATGTGTAAAGCAAATTTCCCAGCTTTTCATTCTTCTATATGAAACTTTTCTTGGCTGTTCTCAGACATATATTCTTTCAAGCAGACTTTTAGGTCACTGTATCCATTCTAAAATCAACCTTGATGAAGTTCTATTTAGAAGTGGCTCAAATTTATAGAATATTTCAAATAATTGACATTTTTACTGTATTAATTCTTCCCATGTAAGTGCATATTTTCCATAAATATTAGTTTATGTCCTTCAGTAAGATTTATAGATATTTTTACATAGATCTGATATTTTCATCTTAAAATTATCTGTAATATTATTGTTTATTGTAAATAGATATTCAATTTTCATTCTTGTGTATTTTGCTCCTTTCTTTTGTCTTAAACAGGCTTATTTGCCTAGCTTCTCAAATCTCACTTGACTTTCAGTATGGTTCAATAATTATCAAAAGTGTAATCTCTAAAGACCAAATGGGTACAGTTTTAGGTCAAATTTTTACATGATATTTCTAGTTTGTTATTATAAAACAATTGACACTTATGAATAAGAAATTCTTCTAATAGCTTGAGTCTCGAAATAGAGCTCAATCAGAAGATCCCATTCAGTAATCAAAACTCAATGCCCTATTTAGGGCCTACTATGGGTAAGAGAGGAAAGAAGGCAAAGAAAATAGCAAAGTGGGTAAGGACAACTGTTAGTGCTTACCAAATTTTGGCAACACAGTAGTGCAGCCTTCAAGTGGGCCTGCATGACTGACTTCCAGAACACCACTGAAGAAAAGATCCGTCAGCACTGACTCCTCCTATCACAACCAGTAAACTTCAACCAACACTATGTAACAGGCTGTACTATAGTTCCTGAGGATATAACAGTGAACAAATCAGACAATAAATTCCTGCAGTAACAAAGTCTCCCTTCTGGGGGCAAGGTAGGGATGAGAGAGACAAGATAGGAAAGCAAGGAAGGTGAATATGTAAAATAGATATTATGTTAGATGCCGATAATTGGTATGGAGACACACAAAGCAAAGGAGGTCTGAAATTTTAAATAGGTTAACGAGGGAAGGGAGGAAGGCATGTTGATAACTGATGGAAAAAAGTTCCAGGAGGGAGAATAGCTGGCATTTTTAAGGACCAAGGAGACAAATGGGGTTAAAACTGAGTGAGCAAAGAGTTGAATCATAATATGTTGTGACCACAAGGTTATAGGTAAGATGAGAAGTTGGGGATAGGCATAAGGGGCAGTGTACATAAGGTCCTATGGGTCGTGACCAGGATTTTGGTTCTTACTCAGTGAGGTGGAGAGCTATTGAATGGTTTATTGTTGGAATGACATGATCTAACCTATTTTTTAAGAGGATTCCCCTGGGTTGAGAAAAGGGAAAGGGAGGCTTGTTGGAAGACTACTGAAGTCAGCTGAGTGAGAGACAATGATGATTCCCATCATGATGCCATCAGTGGATGTGTTAGACAGGAGCAAATTAAGCACAGGTACAGATAACAAAATGTGTTGATCGATCAGATACTTGGTGTGAAACAAAGTGGGGAGTCAAAGGTAACCCAAGATTTTTTATGAGCAACTTCAAGGATGGAGTTTCCATTAACAAAGATGTAGAAGGCTATGAAAGTAAAATTTGGTGGGGGCAGATCAGAAGTTAAGTTTTGGACCTGTTAAATTTGAAATGATTGCTACCCATTCAAGTTGAGTGTCAAACAAAAATATGAGTCTGGAATTTTATGGACAGCCCAAACACAGATTTTTCTGCTGAGATGTGGAAACAAGATGCCACCTAGTTTTCCTACGAAAACCTTTTATCCCTTCAATCATTTCCTACACTTTCCTTGAAGTCTTTTTTTCTTTCATATTTTCACCTATGTTTGCTCTAAGCTTTCAGGTATTTCTTCCACTTGATCTTCATATCTTAGTAAGGCTTATCCTCGACCTTGTTTCAATTGATCTTTAATTTAAAATCATGTCTGTAATTCAAGAAAAAGGTGTATATATATGCACACAGACACTGCATCATGAATGCCCCAATATGTTCTTATTATTCTTACTGTGTTAATTTAAATGGTCCCTTCTCCTACAGGATCTCTACTCTTTACCTGCCTAAAGAAGTCATATTGTTCCTCGTACTAACTGAAGCTCGAGTACCACCTTGGGATATACTTCCTATCGTGTCATACTCCTGAATAGGGAAAAGCTCAAGTGGTTTGGGCTCTGGGACCAGGAAAGAGGCCTCTGGAAGACATTATTATAAAGGTACCAGAAAAAAGAGTGCCTGCCCCCAGACCTATTCTGAGGACTCAGTCCATGGGGGTTGTAAAAACCAAGCACCTTCACTGGATCCTATATTGCCAGTGTCACAAGAAATGCAGTATCTTCTTGGAATCCTCTGTTTCCTGATTCCTGTCTTGGACTTCTATATTCTGGATGCCATACCAAGAGCATAAAGTTTCCATTTGATCTTTTTTGATGTAAGAAAAAAAAAAATGTCAGGAGAATTCCCCTGGAAAACCACCCTGGACTCTTGTTTGTTGGGAGATTTTTCATTACTGATTCAATTTCTTTACTAGTTACGGGTTTGTCCAAATTTTCTATTTGAAACATGTTTCAGTTTTGGTAGTTTATATGTAAGAGTTAATACCTATTCTTTTGAATGTGTTCCAAAAACTAGAAATGGAAGGAAAACTTCCAAACTCATTCTATGAATGAGCATTACCTTAATTCCAAAACCACACAAAGACCCCACTAAAAAGAAAAATTACAGACCAATTTCCATGATGAACATGGATGCAAAAATTCTCAACAAGATACTAGCAAATTGAATCCAGCAATACAGTAAAAGAATTATTCACCACAATGAAGTGGGATTTATTCCTGGGCTGCAGGGGTGGCTCAATAGCCTAAAATCTATTGATGTGATACATCACATAATAAAAGAGAGTAAGACCCACATGATCCTCTCAAAAGATGCAGAAAAACCATGTGACAAAATACAGCATCTTTTTTTTGTTAAAAAAAAAAAAACCTTCAAGAAAGTAGGAATAGAAGGAACATAACTCAATACCATAAAGGTCATATATGAAAGACCCACCACTAAGATCATCATCAATGGAGAAAAACTAAGAGCGTTCCCCCTAATATCAGGAACAAGACAGGGATGTCCCCTCTCACCACTGTTGTTTAACAGTGTTGGAAGTCCTAGCCTTAGCAATCAGATAACAAAAGAAATAAAAGTCATACAAATCAACAAGGAAGAAGTCAAACTTTCACTCTTTGCAGATGACATGATATTTTACATGGAAAACCCAAAAAACTCCACACAAAAAAAACTGCTAGAACTGATACATGAATTCAGCAAAGTTGCAGGATATAAAATCAATGTACAGAAATTGATTACACTTTCATACACCAAAAATGAGGCAGTAAAAAAAGAAATCAAGGAATTAATTCCATTCACAACTGCACCAAACACCATAAGATACCTAGGAATAAACATAACCAAAGAAGTAAAAGATCTGTACGCTGAAAACTAAAGAGAGCTTATGAAAAAACCTCAAGAATACGCGAAGAAAATTAAAAATGTTCCATGCTCATGGATTGGAAGAACAAATGTTGTTAAATGTCTATACTACCTAAATCAATCTATGCATTTAAGGCAACCCCTATCAAAATAACACCAGCATTGTTCACAGAGATAGAACAAACAATTCTGAAATTTGTATGGAGCCAGAAAAGATCCTGCATAGCCAAAGCAATCCTGAAAAAGAAAATCAAAGCTGGAGGCATCACAATTCCAGACTTCAAGCTGTATTACAAAACTGTAATCATCAAGACAGTATGGTACTGGCATAAAAACAGGCACATAGATCAATGGAACAGAATAGAGAACTCAGAAATGGACCCAATGTATGACCAACTAATCTTCAACAAAGCAGAAAAAATATCCAATGGAAAGAAGATAGTCTCTTTAGCATATGGTGCTGGGAAAACTGGACAGTGACATGCAGAAGAATGAACCTGGACCACGTTCTTACACCATACATAAAAATAAGCTCAAAATGGATGAAAGACCTAAATGTAAGACAGGAAATCATCAAAATCCTGGAGGAGAAAACACGCAGCAAACTTTTTGACTTCAGCTGCAGCAACTTCTTACTAGGCATGTCTCCAGAGGCAAGAGAAACAAAAGCAAAAATGAACTATTGGGATATCATCAAGAGAAAAAGCTTCTGCAGAGTGAAGGAAACAATCAACAAAACTAAAAGGCAATGATGGAATGGGAGAAGATATTTGCAAAGGACATATTGGATAAAGGGTTAGTATCCAAAATCTATAAAGAACTTATAAAACTAAAATTAACAGTGCAGAAAACAACAGATGTTGGTGAGGATGCTGAGAAAGGGAAATCCTTTTGTACTGCTGGTGGGAATGCAAACTGGTGCAGCACTCACCCTGGAAAACAGTATGGAGGTTTCTCAAGAAATTAAACATAGAACTACCCTAGGACTCAGCAATTGCACTACTAGGTACTTATCAAAAGGATACAGGAGTGTTGATTCGAAGGGACACAGGCACCCCAGCGTTTACAGCAGCACTGTCAACAATAGTCAAACTATAGAAAGAGCCCAAATGTCCATCGACTGATGAATAAAGAAGACATGGTATACATATACAATGGAATATTACTCAGTGATCAAAAAGAATAAAATCTTGCCTTTTGCAGCAACATGGATGGTACTAGAATTTATTATGCTAAGTGAAATAAGTCAGTCAGAGAAAGATAAATATCATACGATTTTATTTTTTATTTTTTTTTCAACGTTTATTTATTTTTGGGACAGAGAGAGACAGAGCATGAACGGGGGAGGGGCAGAGAGAGAGGGAGACACAGAATCGGAAACAGGCTTCAGGCTCTGAGCCATCAGCCCAGAGCCTGACGCGGGGCTCGAACTCACGGACCGTGAAATCGTGACCTGGCTGAAGTCGGACGCTTAACCGACTGCGCCACCCAGGCGCCCCTCATACGATTTTATTCTTATGCAGAATTTAAGAAAGAAAAAAGATGAACAAAGGGAAGGGAAGTAAATATAAGATAAAAACAGAGAGGGAGACAAACCATAAGAGACAAACACAGAGAACAAACTGAGGGTTGCTGGAGGGGTGTTGGGTGGAGGAATGAACTAAATGGGTGATGGCATTAAGGAGGGCACCTGTTGGGATGAGCACTGGGTGTTATATGTAAGTGATGAATCACTAAATTCTATTCCTGAAACCATTATTACACTATATGTGAAATCACTTGGATTTAAATAAAATTTTTAAAAAAGAACAATTCCATCACCACACGTCCTAATGTCCTTTTGTAAATACAAACACCAAAGTAATGTTGAAAAAGAAAACTAAAGCTGGAGGCATCACAATTCCAGACTGCAATTTGTATTACAAAGCCGTAATCATGAAGACAGTAAGGGACTGGCACAAAAACAGGCACATAGATCAATGGAACAGAATAGAGAACCCAGTATGGAGGTTTCTCGAAAAATTAAAAATAGAAATACCATATGACCATATGAAAATAGCCAAATTATGAAAAGAGCCCAATGCCCATTGACTGATGAATGGAAAAGAAGATGTGGTATGTGTATACCACATTACTTGGCGATCAAAAAGAATGAAATCTTGCCATTTGCAATAACGTGGGCGGAACTTGAATGTATTAATAATGCTAAGTGAAACAAGTCAGTCAGAGAAAGGCAAATCTATTATGTCACTCATATGTGGGATTTAAAAAACAAATCAAATGAACAAAGGGGAAGGGAAGGAAAAGTAAGATAAAAACAGAGAGAGAGGCAAACCATAAGAGACTCTTAAATTCAGAGAAAAAGTGAGGGTTGCCGGGGGGTGTTGGGTGGAGGACGGGCTAAATGGGTAAAGAGCATTAAGGGAACTTGTTGGGATGAGCACTGCATGTTATTTGTGACAAATCATTAAATTCTACTCCAGAAACTATTATTACACTGCATGTCAACTAAATTAGAGTTAAATAAAATGGAAAAAAATTGTCAAAATTGTCCAGACCCACACTTTATATGCTCAATATTTTATTGCCAATAGAGGCCCCAAGTAGCTATGGGAGGCTATAAAGTGGAAAATGGAGGAAATATAAGCTGGCACTGATTTAGTACCTAAAATGTGTCACACACCCTGCTAGGTACTTAACATCTAGTCCTTGTAACTATTCTACAAAGTAGATAATATTGACCACGTTTATATATGAACACCTCTATTTCAGGTTCAGGTAAGAAATTGCTCATAGTCACTCAGTGTCAATCCAAAACTTTCTGACCCAAACCCCATGATTTTGCTACTGAACTCTTTTTTTTTTTTTATTTAAAATTTTTTTTTCAACGTTTATTTTTGGGACAGAGAGAGACAGAGCATAACGGGGGAGGGGCAGAGAGAGAGGGAGACACAGAATTGGAAACAGGCTCCAGGCTCTGAGCCATTAGCCCAGAGCCCAACGCGGGGCTCTAACTCATGGACCGCGAGATCGTGACCTGGCTGAAGTCGGACGCTTAACCGACTGCGCCACCCAGGCGCCCCATCTACTGAACTCTTTTTACCTTTGAACTATTGTTAACTTTTCTGAAAAGATCAATATATGCAAACATGTCTGAATACTTTTTGAATATTTCTTGATACTTTCTGTATATACTATCTCTTGGGATGATAATGTTTCAAGTCCCTCAGCCACTCAAGTGTCAGAGATTGAAATGGCAGAGTGGGTACTAAAACCCAGAACTGGCGGTCTCCAAAGCACATGCTCCTTCCACTGTGCTACAGTGTATTTTTATATTAACCATACCTCAGCTCCCCTATTTATGCATATACAATTAATATTGATGTTATTTAGAGAAGTAATTGGACTTAAGTATATTAAAGCAAATTTCCTTGTATATTCCTGGCCATAGGGAAATCCCAGAAAGTTCTGACCACCTACTGTGGTACAACCCAGTTATTGCTCAATCTGAAAACATGGTGCCTTGAATTTGGCCTTAAAAAATGCCAACCAAGGTTGGCAGCAGAGTTGGTGATGTGTGTTTGATGGGATCTCTAGTCCTTTCAATTTATACCCTAGTCCTTTCAATTTATATACTGAGATACTTAGGAGTAATCACCAATCTTAATAGACTGGGTCTTGTCCAGGCCTAGTTTCTTGGACTTTTGTGAATCTCTTATGATGGCCCCAGAATTCATCTCTATTAACTGCTAAGGACCACCCAGAAGTATCTATTAGCCATATCTATTATTAGTATCTATGGCTATTATTAGTATCTAATAGCCACATCTAATTCCCAGAGTTTCTACAAGCGAAACGAGGTCACCAAAGGACCACACAGAGGCAGAACAGGATATCTTGTGGAGTACTGGTTTGAAACCAACTTCCACCCTTGTTGCAACGTCTCCTCCAATACTGAGTAAACAAGAGAGAATGTCTAGAGCCCACTTACTCATGGAAGCAGCTTGGATGCAGTGTATTAAGCCACCACTTGGCTTCAGTGATGTGTATAAGCATCAGCTGTCTTCATCTGAAGATCACAATGTGTAAATTCTAAACTGCATTATCCCAAAATTATGGTAAAAGCCATCTCTCCAATATAGCTTACTCAAAAGATTAAAGAAACCTCAACCTTTGTTACTGCTCGATTGTCTTTGTTTTATTCTTGGTAAATTCAGAATATTTTAATCAATATTTTATATAAAATTATTAACACGTTAAATATGTAGTACCTTGCAGTTTTTAGATGAAATGTGTCATATACATGAAGGCTATTGACATAGTCTGTCATTCAGTTTATTTCTAGCTGTGAATTTTGGAAACAACACAATCAAAATATCTATTAAACAAAGACTATATCAAGATTAATCCTGTGAAATGACACTAGTAGGTTGAGATTTGGTACTTTTATTTTAAAGCCTGATTATGCAGTTCCATGGTTTAACTTACATTAGTTCTATGTCTTTGTTTCACATGAGCAAAAATGGAATGTGATGAATGAGCATATTGAACTAGTCTCTAGCTGAAAATTTTTGACCTTTTGAGTATATATTACCATTGCCATATTCCAAACCTTTCTGTTAAATCCCTGAGCAAGCCCAAATTGATATTGTTATTTAAAAGAAATTTTTCTTGTGTAAAGGGATACTAGTATAGTAACACTACAAGTCACCATATAATCTGACCTAAGCATAGACATGCCTTTGAAAAACTCAGGATGCTGCTTTTCCTTCAACCATTCATCAACCCAATGGCTGAGAATATAAGAAAATTCTGTTTATGACGTTCCAATTTCTCGCAAAGCCAAGAACAAGAGGTTTCATCAGCTTTTGAAATATTTTAAAATTCATCTAAAATAGATAAATTGATATGTGGGTGATAGTTCTAGCGAGAAAAGGAAAAGTTCTGCTGGATTTGTCTATTTCTTAAAAAAGAGGAGGGGTTAACCCAAGAGCCATTCATCAACCACCATGTGGAATCACTTATGCCAGACTAAGCCATCAATTAAATTGGAAAGCATCGCCCTGTACTTTCTAGATCGTAGAAAAATGCTCATACAACTGAGAAAGAAGGAGCAGCAAGACTGTACCTGGTTAGTCCAATCCCCTGAGTTCTTCCAATTCTATTACCGTAGATTGTCTTTCATCACCTTCTGGATTTTTACCTACAACTGCACTGTAATGCCAGCATCCAGTTACATATCCACACCACTGGTTAGCAGACAGACTAAGAAACCTCTCCAATTTAGTCATTTATGTGTCAGCAAGCAGGGAGCCCCACTTCCCTCTTTGCCAGACAACTTACTCCTGCAGCACTGAAGTGATGGCCAGACATTTACAAGCCATTTTCTTTGGCTGACAATTTTGTTTTTAAACTCTTAATGGAGCATCTGCAACTACTGTTTTATTGAACTAATTTCAAATGCAGTCTTGTTTCCAGTAATCTATGACAGTTTTAAAAGTTTGAAGAGACCAGGAGTTGGAGACAACAGTAGAGCAGATGTGTTTCATTGATATTTGTTAACATCTTACTACACTATGTTATAGACATATTTTAGGAGGCAAACAGTCAAGCAACAACTCCCCTTCATACATATATAATTCCACGTCCAATGATAAAATGAGAACACATGAGCCTTGTCCAATATCCAACTTTCACAAACGTACACATAATAAAGGGTGAGTGATTACCAAAAAAGTCCTGAAAATGTCACAACAGATCATTATTTTGAAGAAAATATACTCATTCATTTTTTTTAAATGAATAACCATTGAGCACCTACGGTATGTCAAGGACTGCCTTAGATTCATGGGATTCGTCAATGACTAAGGTGCCTGATTTCAAGAAGCTTCTGTTACTGGGGATGGGGGGGGGAGTGGCAAAAGCAGACTAAAACAAAGATTAATAAATATGTAAATTACAAATTTTGCTAAAATGTGAAAAGTGCAGTAAAAAGATGAACAGGTGGAGCAGTATAAGGAAGCTTCAAAGTACAGTGACTATCAGGTGACAGAATTTGGCTAGTCAGGATACTGTCTGACAAAGCAATATGTGAACAAACAGCTGAAGGATAGTTGGGGAAAAGAAATTATATTTTAATGATAAATTATTAAAAATGGAAGTCTAAAGAATTAATCTGAAAAACTGCACACAAATCTGATAAATAGAGCTGAAGACTAGTAGTACAGTATCAAAAAGTAAGAGTGATGGAAAAAAAACACTCTACTCAGGTACTTCTCACTTTGATCTTCCCACCAGTTTTGCCTAACTCCCTTTTCCCTCATTTCCTCCTTTGCTCCCCTGTTCTTCCCCTGAATAATTCATGTACTTCCTCTCCCTCTTTATATCTATTATTAAAAACTATATGAATAACTATATATTTTTCCAATAATACAGTACTTGTCCCCCCTTATCCATGGGGGATACATTCCAAGACCCCCGAGGATACCTGAAACCATGGATAATACTGAACCCCACATATACTGTCTTTTTCTTTTTAATCTTTAAATGTTTCATTTACTTTTGAGAGAGAGAGAGAGAGCGCGAGCGAGGATGAGTGGGTGAGGGGCAGAGAGAGAAGGAGGCACAGAATCCGCAGCAGGCACCAAGGCTCTGAGATGTCAGCACATAGCCCAACACAGGGCTCAAACCCACAAACCGTGAGATCATGACCTGAGTTGAAATCAGACGCTCAACTGACTGAGCCACCCAGGCTCCCCATACTGTCTTTTTCTATACATACATACATATGATAAAA
Source organism: Felis catus (assembly GCF_018350175.1). NCBI lineage: Eukaryota > Metazoa > Chordata > Mammalia > Carnivora > Felidae > Felis > Felis catus. The sequence continues at coordinate 108,967,676 of NC_058369.1, forward strand.
TTTAATTTATAAACTAGGCACAGTAAGAGATTAACAGTAATACACGAGAACAATTATAATATACTATAATAAAAGTTATGCAAATGTGCTTCCTCTCAGAATATCTTGTGCTGTTCTCACCCTTCTTCTTGTGATTATGTGAGATAATAAAATGCCTATGTGATGAGACAAATGAGGTCAATGATGTGCACACTGTGATATAGTGCTAAGTGACGTTTGTCAGGCTATGTATCCTCAGAAGGAGGATCGTGTGTTTTGGACTACAGTTGACCTTGGGTAACTGAAAGTGCAGAAAACAAAACGATGAATAAGGGGAGTATACTGTATTATTTCCCAGGAAACCAATATATCCACTTTATTCTTGCTGGAAACTCTTTGCTCATGTTGTGACCATGAAAATCAAAGCAAAGTCTACGTCTCATTTAATAATTTTCATTTTGCTCCTGAAAATTTTGCCCTCAAGTGAAAAGCCATCAACTGAAAACAAAATTAATTTTAAATGGTAATTATGAAGTATATTATCTCAAACCAAAATAATTTTCATAGATTGGAGTGTATGTTTATACATATATATATATACATATACATATATATGTATACATATACATATATATATGTATATGTATATATGTATACATATATATATACATATACATATATATATATATATGTATAAACATACACTCCAATCTATGAAAGAGTAGAGTGTTTTTTTCCATCACTCTTACTTTTTGATACTGTACTACTAGTCTTCAGCTCTATTTATCAGATTTGTGTGCAGTTTTTCAGATTAATTCTTTAGACTTCCATTTTTAATGTATGTATATATATATATGTATAAACATACACTCCAATCTATGAAAATCTATGTATATGTACATATATATAAAACAATAAAAACAAGTTTATAGAGATAATAAACAATAGTGTGAGTGTAAAGTTTGAATATAAATCGTAATGAAGTTTATTTTACTCACCAAGAAAGGAAAAAATTGGATAAGGGGTGGCGGTTGATGCTTATCTTTAGACAGGCATTTGCTATCAAAATGGGATATGCTGGATATATTAATTTCCTAGGGCTGCCATAACAAATTATCACAAGCTGGGTGGCTTGACACAAATTTATTCTCTCATAGCTCTGAAAGCTCAAAGTCCAAAATCAAGTCCAAAAGGCTTGGCAAGCTGTCTGCAGTCTCTGAGGGAGAGTCTGTTCCATGCCTCTCTCATAGTTTCTGGTGATTACTGGCAAGGTTTGGCATTCTTTGGCTCATAGATGCTTCATTCCAGTCTCTATTTGTCTTCACATGGTCTCTCTCTGTGTCTCTGTATCCAAATTTCCCTCTTCTTATGAGGATATTAATCATTGGATAAGCATTCACTCTCCATTATGATTCCCCTCATAACTTGATTATACCAGCAAAGACTCTAATTCCAAATCAGCTCCTATTTACAGGTACCAGGGTTTAGAACTTGAACCTATCTTTTTGGTGGACACAATGCAACCCCCTGGATATGCACTTCCTTTTCCTTAAGACTGTGACAAAATAAAGAAACTACTGTGTTAAGTAAGTGGTGTGTCTTTTCCTGAAGCTATACTGATTTAATGTATTGTTTTCAGAAATTTAAGATTAAAAAAAAGTTGTTTTATTCCCCCAAAAAGTGTTGAGAAAGATGAACTGTTGTGGTGAAAAGACACAGACATAATGGTTACAGAGACATAATGTGAAGTATCTATATTTCAGATTCAAGAACAATCCAACTGTGACCTAGATACATTATATATTTTCACGATAACGTACTAGCACTATTTCCAATGTATGCTATTGAGGAGGCCCTTAAGAAGTCTTAAATATCCCTATTACAAGTATACATATCTTGAACAGCAGTGAGTAATACATGGAATTGTTGAATCACTATATTGTACACCTAAAAACTAATTTAACACTGCATGTTAACTATACTGGAATTAAAATCAAATTAAGTTAAAAAAAAACAAATAATAAATTCAAGATTTTAAAAAGTACTATAAATTTTTTAAAAATCTTAATACACCTACAGCCTAAAATTTCCCCATAAAATGGAGGAAGAGAAAAAAAATGTCATAATGTGGGTGCCACAGGATCATTTGATAAGTAATTTGCATATAATCTGTATTATGAGTTATGTTCTCTCAAAAAGATATGTTCATGTTCTAACCCCTAGTACCTCAGAATGCAATCTTATTTGGAAATAGGGTCTTTGCAGATGTAGTCAAGTTAAGGTGATGTCATTAGAGCACTAATCCTGTATGATGCGTGTCCTCACAAAAAGGAAATTTGGATAGATACAAATACTGCATGAAGATGACGACAGAACACCATGTAGAGATAAGGGCTGAGATCAGGATGATGCTTCTATAACCCAAGAAAACCAAAGACTGCCAGAAAACCACTAGAAACTAGAAGAAAGGCATGGAACACATTTTTTTCTCACAGTTTGGTTGTGAGAGACCTGCCCTGATCTTGGATTTCTAGCCTCCAGATATGTGAGACAATAAATTTCTATTGTTTAAGCTACCTCATCTGTGGTATTTTGCCATGGCAGGCCTAGAAAACTAAAATACCTTTTGGTATAAGAAAATTTTACAACTCTTGTGTGAAGAAGGCTAAAATAGATAGGACAGAATATATGTGATGAAACTTCAAGGTTGCTCTTCGACAATGAAAATTTCTTTCATATGTTGAATGCCAAGGGGTAGAGCTTCCGGGTACAATCCTGTCCATACTGCCCCCCAACCCCCAGGAGAGTTTAGTCTAATTACTGGTCCATCAATAATGGGAGATGAAAACTCAGGTTTCTATAACAAAGGTGGTCAGTGGATGAAGTTTTCTAACTTTGGCTTTGCATGATTCACTCAGAAGAGGAGTCTAAGTGGGTACTGAAATTCAGCGTATGTAGCAATAAGACCTCCATGTTTCTATTCCTTCCTTTATATTATTACATAGTTGTAATAAAGCACTGGATGAGATGTCTGGAAAAGTTTTATTAAGCTGACAGGTAGGTGCTACTTTACTTTACATTTCCCCCTTCTTTCTTTTCTTTCCCAAAACCTAGTTGTAAATTGAGGTCCAGCAGCCATTTGGGGACCATGAGTGGATGGCTTACAAATTCGTCCAAGTTTCCCTGACATTCTCATGCTATTGAATAGATATCAGTAACTGCCTGTCTACATACTTTTTTATTGACTGACAAAAATAAAACCATATATATTTAAATTATTTAGCAGTCTCTCATCGGTAGCCAAATACAATTCTTAACTGATGTAAACACCTATCCATTCAGCAGACACACCTTTGGTTTAAAGTCTCTATGTAGCTTAATCCAACTTTGTCATATTTTACAATGCAGATCAACACACTAACATTCCTCATTTTTGAAATTGAAATAAATATTTGACTGTGAGGGCATTAATGTACATTTTAAGAAATATAGTTCTAAGAAAGCCACAATAAACATGGTTTTATTTTGTGGTCTATTCTTATTTTATCAGGCAACTAGTTCAGAAATTAAAAACAAAACCAAAACAAAACCATTTGACTCACTTTCAGTTTTTCATTAGCCAGAAAAGTAATCATTTTTCAACAGCTACAAAATGGATAAGACCTAATTATGTGATGCGAGCTTGAGAGTTTGTTCCTTTGTTTATTATGAGCTTGAGAGTTTTAAATTTTATAGGTTGCTAAAACAGATGAAGGCTGGAAATGGTTAAGCACTGATTCATTAAGACTTCTCCAAATATTTTCACTAGTCCAGGAGTGGAGAAAGTGGAAACTTAAAAAGGAAGCACTTGAGAGACCCTTTACTCCATGGATATATTAGCTACTCCTTCGAAATACAATGAATGTCTGAGAGGTTAGGTAGTTTTACTATGGAAAACACTTTAACTGGGGTGCCTAGGTGGCTCAGTTTTTTAAGCATCCAACTCTTGCTTTCAGCTCAGGTTATAATCCCATGGTTTTATGAGTTCAAGCCCCACATTGGACTCTGTGCTGATGGTGTGAGGCCTGCTTGGAATTCTCTCTCTTCCTCTCTCTCTGCCCCACCCTAGCTCACATGCATGTGTGCACACGCTCTCCTTAAAAATATACATATGGAAAACACTTTAAGATATACCACAGAACCACTTAACTGGGGATCTACCAGGAAAGTTTTTTTCCCCCCATAGTTTTATAGACAATAGAATAAATACAAGCTACTCTTTGCTTTTAATAATTTCTGTTTCCTTCCTCCATTCAAAGAAAAATGGAAGGAAATAGACGGGGAAAAAGGAGACTACCCTCAAATTTCTTATAAACTGAGGCTAAAACATTGCCTAAGATTAAGTATATATCATCTTTAATATCATAAAATTAGAAGTGCATGGTCAAAATGTCTCTTAAAAAAAACAAGGTGATATTTTAAGGAATTTCCCCATGCTTTCCTAGTTAAAAGGCCTTATTAAAAACCTGTACTTTTTTCAGCAGTTTCCCTAAAAATTGTATTATTTCACTTAAGAAGTCAGTCCAATTCAATTAGGTCAATTACTTGGTATTGTTTCTTCGCGGGTATCATTTTCCACATGAAAAAACAAGTTGCCGATGATGAGCAAGTATATGACATGCTCCAAATGGTTTGGTTTTTCTTTTTGGCTACAACCAAACTTAGCAAAACTGTGTCAGGGGCATAAGAAAAAAAATATTTTCAATTTATTACCATTTTAGAAAAGTTAGCCACCAAAACTTTTTGGGATAGAACATTCCAGGACTGTCAGTCAGTGAATGACAATCTTAAACTACACCAGACTTCATTTAAGAACTATAATTCTTGGCCAAAGAAACAAAAGTCTTAAGTGTTTCTACCATTCTCTTCCATCTCTTCCTCCATCTAAAGATTTTCATTTTAAGACTTATGATTCTGCTACTATTCTAAGTGCTTTCCCCCACTTCCAACCATTCCTTTCTTTTTATTTCCATCACTGTTATCCTTCCAAAACCTGTTCTGAAATGACAACATTCTTGAGCTCTTTGAAGCTTAACCTTGATATATAAGTGTAATATTTCAAATGTTTATGGCACCTTTGAGCAAAATGAGATTTTGTATGCATTATCTTATTTCTGATGAGGTAGGGCAGGTAGAGGGACTCATAAATACAAAGTTGGACAGTGAGGGCCAGTATAAGTATTTATCACTCAGCTAGGATCACATATACACTAAGTGATTGAGCCAAGACTAGAATCCATTCTTCAGCTTTCTACTTCATTCACTGTAGTGTACTTCACTTCTACTCTCACTTGTGAAATGGGTATTTTTGCCACATCAACAGGACGGTGATTGAAGTGACTCATGAGAGATAGAATTCTCTCCCAGTTATACATGTCTCCAAATTTAATTATTATTGTTGGCAAAAGTTTATGAAGGTCCTAAATAAGGTAAAGAAAAATGTCTGTTTGAAATAAGCAATTTGTATTATATTACTCTCTACAATTAGGTCATTTACAAAACTACAATATTCAATGCCATTCATTGCAAATGGAACACAAAGGCCATTCTTAAAAGCTGACCAAATGACAAATGTTTTCAGAGGTATCTTTTGCCTGAATTATGTGTTTACCTTAGGGAATTTTATGAAGCCAGGTACAGGATGTCATAACGTTTGCTTGGATCAGAGGGCTTTTGCTTCTAGATTTACAGGACATTTGGCTTGTATTCTTTGTTCCTCTGTCTCATCAGTTATTTCTAAGGAGACCTATATTGCCACAGTCTTGGAAAATGGTCTACAGGGTTAGCGAAGAATGAAGATTGGTGGCAAAAATCCAGTTCTTCTCTCTGTTCTTCCAATTGCTACTTAATTTTAGCTCCATCTATAGCCATGAGAATCAGCCTACTATAACTACAAAAATAACTACAAAAATAAGGTTGAGTAAGCACACTCAGAGCCCAAAGAAATACAAACTTTGTATGTGAGGGTGTAAGTGGCTACTAGCTTAAGCATAAGGTATACTAGTGATTTCTCTTGATTACTTTTCTGTTTTTCTTAGCCATCTTTATGGGAAATAAGTATTCTGAGTTTATACATTAAAGAAAAAAATATTAAACCTTTTCTTAAACAAAGAAGTAATTTGTTACATCAATTACTGGTTCAGTGAATATCTATTCAAAGTTTTTTCTGAGAGAAAGTATGAAATTCCCATGATATAATGTGAACCAGATGAGTATGGTCTTGCCATCATGAAGCTTACAGTCTGATGGAAATGTACAAAGTAAAAATAAAATTAAACATAACTGCTACAACAGCAGACATATGAGACTCTCTAAGATAATTTGAACCAAAACATTCCCGTGGGCATGACTAAGACTAAATATGACTCACTGTCCAACAGGTTTAACACAACTCTAACTTTCTTTTGCTCTTAAAGGATGTAGGAAAAAAAATAAGACTGATATTATTATAAGGATAACCTTGAGCTTGTTAAAGTGTAGAGAAAAATTTAGACTATTCTTAAATACATTACTTTTTAAAATTTTATTAATTACAGTTTTGTGTGTAGTAATACTATGCTTCTGATGTCATCCTAACATATAAAGAGATTATTTTAAACATTAGCTTAGACTAAAATCAAAAGACATCATCTTTCATGCTAATAAATGTTTATAACAGTACAACTTTACCTTCATTGTTCCATGTGTTAAACTGAATGCACTTAGGGTATAATTTCAAATACCCTACCAACCAAATAAAGCCAACCAAAATTTAATGGTAGGAGACAGCAACAGCTAATGTTCATCTATATTAAATGTAATAAATAAATTTTATTATTCTATAATATTGTCAGTGCTTTAGCACTGAAAAGATACCACATTTTCAAATTGCTCAACTAAATTTATTGTTAAGAAGCTAATTGTGATGGCCCACAACTGATGTTAATACTCAAAAAGTAATAATGAAGTAGAGTATCTTACAAATTACTTTCTATAACTCACTAAATATACTGAGTGTTTCTATGAGAAATAACTAAGAAACCCTTCTCATGATTCCACACTGATCTTATAATGTCCTTCCAGAGAAAAAACTTGTGATAGGATCCTTAAACCTCCAACTACAAAAATCCTAACTTTGAGTTCATATCTTGAAAAACAACAACAATCAAAATGAACGAACAGGAACATTTATTTCTGTTCAGGGATCTTTACTGCTATCAGCTAGTTTAGAAAAATTTTCCACAGGAACTTCATTCTCATCATTAAGATAGCCAACAACTGAAACAGATGATAATAGATGTTCAAAGATTAGCCAGCTGGATTTTCAAGGTTTTTTAGAATTTGAAATGCCTATACATTTCAATAGTTAGAGTCATGTCTACTGAATTTTAGTCTGAGGTCAGATAAGAGTTATTGTAGTACTAATTTAATAGAGGAATACTTTGTTGAATACTTATTTCTTCCTTGTCTCTCTAATATAATACATGTTTACTTGACAAATACTTCAAATTTAACTATAGAGATCCATGAAACTGACAAGGATTACGGTACCCCAAAACCATAGAATCCATGCAAATGTTTGCCAAACTCAGGTTTATATCAGTCCCAAATAAATACTTCCTAATTTCTCCTTCTAGTCTTATCTCCTAGAAGACTACCAATTCTGACAGCTGCTATTACTACAGCTATAGCCAAGCCTACTCTAAAGCAGATAATACCAAATATATACATATACAATTTTTTTCATGTTTACAATTCCCAAGAGAGTAGTTGTCAACTGGCCAGGGAATGTGTCTATGTGGGCCAAACCACAGGGAAATATTCTTATCTAGTGTATATTTATTTTACTATTTGGCATATCCTAAATATGATCCAAATTTCCCTTCCTTCATGAAATGTTAATATATGTGTCCTGATCAGAGACCGGAAATTTCTGCCATGCGAGTGTTTTTAAAAGAAAAGCAAAATAAAAAGTTCCATATTATATCCAGATATTATGATTTAATGCATTTTAAAAATTTAGTTATATAAGTAGCTTCAAATAATATCCAAAGTATGCATAATATTAAAAAATAGAAGAATATTATTATTCTTTAAATACATTTCAAAAGAAAACATTCTCGTTCTAGAATTAAGTAATGTACTTTTTGTGAATATTTTTATCTGGGATTTGGCAATTAGTTCATGCTCAAAAAAGATTATTAAATTTACTTATAGAACAAATTAAGTACGTAATTTAAAAAAAATCTCTAATCACATTACCATAAGAACTGTGATATACTAAACTTTCTTATATTCAGTCCAATATACAACACTTTTTCACTAATCCACTTTAAAAATTCACTTTAAAAATAATGAAAAATAAATATTCATAGGAATTTTTAAAAATTACTTGCTGCCTTTTATTTTGAAAATTTACATTTTCAAAGTAACTAAATTTGGCTTTTTCTAATTTGTAACTTAAGGAATTTGACTACACATATTTGCTTTCCTTTCCTGTTGCAATGACTTAAAATGACAGTAACAATAACAACAACAAAAATAAAGAATACATTCATAACAGTTAAAGAAATGGAAGGAGAATGAGTAGTATACTAGAGAATTTGCCAAAAATAACAAAAAGTAGATGAGGCAAATTCTTTTTCTGGCAGCTGGGAAGCCTAGATACCTTAACATAACCTGCCCTAAAAGTAACTAAAAATGCAATGTACATAGCATCAGTTAAATTTGTGGGTGTGCTATAAAAAAAGGTAAGGACTATTCGAGGCTAAAAATAAAGTGAAAGAAACTAAGCAAAAGAAAAATGCTTTTACCTGGAAGATATCTGACAAACCTAGGTAATCTGGAGCTTCCATTTTCAAAGTTTCATAGATCATGAGAAACATGAATAAACCCTAGAGCCAAGCCAACATGGAAACCTTTATAGATGATTTTTCTACATGAACTGGAAAGGACATAGTGTCATATTCTTGGTTAATATACAGGTGTACTCTGTTTCCTACAATTTCTTACATCCCTACCCTCACCCCAACTCTCCATTTCTTACCACCAACCATACCTTTTCTGCTAATGGTAAAAGGGAAAAAAAATGTGCCTTGAAACTTGGTACTGGAAGAGGAAAAAAGTTAACTTTCTTAAGATTTCATAAATACAAATAGGTTCTTACTTACTTAGTAGTAATTATAGACACTGGCAGAAACAATTTCATTTATTTCCTGAGGGATACCAAACTTAGACCAAGGACTTAAGGAAATGCCAGATAAACTTCTAAGAAATATGAAGTCATAGTCAAAAGTCACCAAATATGTAGGAAATACAACACCATGAAGAAGAACCAGCAGATTTAAGAAATGGCAGAATCAGACAAAAATAGAAACAAATATCAAGGGCAATAAAAAGAAAACAGTAATGGACACAGTAGATATTAATCCAACCACATCAATAATCACCTTGAATGTCAAAGGTCTAAATGCACCAATTAAAAGACAGGGACTGTCAGAGTGGATCAAAACAAACAAACAAACAAACACACACCCACACACCACCAAGACCCAAGTATATGCTATGTACAAGAAAACTACTTTTAAGATAATGATGAATATGGATTAAAGTAAATGGATAGACAAAAATAAACCACTTTAACACTAATTAAAAGAAAGTAAAAGTAGTTATATTTCAGACGGGAGACTTCAAAGGAAAGAAAGTTCTCAGGAGTAAAGAATGACACTATATAATGATTCTTCAGGAAGACATGACAATCATTAACATATATGTACCTAACAACAGAGCATTAGACTATGTAAGGTAAAAACTAATAGAAATCCAAAGAGAAACAGATAAAGTCACTAATAGAGACTGCAACATTTCTCTAACAGAAATGGACAGATCCAGCAGGAAGAAAATCAGTAAAGACATAGTTGAACTCAATAGTACCATCATTCAACTGGACATAATTGACATCTATAGGCTACTTCATCCAAAACCTGAATCCACATTCTTCTCAAGCTCATAAAAAACATTCACCAAAAAAGACCATGTTCTGGGCCATGCAGCACACGTTAACAAATTTAGAAGGATAGAAATCATACCATGATTCTCTTAGACCACAATGGAATTAAACTAGAAATAAAAGCTTAAATAATACACCTGTAATACTTGGATCAAAGAAGAAACCTCGAGAGGAATCATAAAAATATTTTGAAAAAATAAAAATGAAGACTCAACTCATCAAAATGTGTGGGATAGAACAAAAATAATGCTTAGATAAAAATGTATAACAATGAATGCATACATTAGAAAGAAGATCTAAAATTAATCATCTAAGTTTCCAACTTAACAAACTAGAAAAGAAAGAGCAAACGAAGTCCAAAATATGCAGAAGAAAATAAATAGTAAGAATTAGAGCAGAAATCAATGAAATTATAAATAAGAAGTCAATAGAAAAAAATCAATGAAAGCAAAAGCTGGTTCTTTGAAAATCTCAATAAAATTGCTAAACCTCTAGCCAGACTAGGAATAAAAGAGAGAAGACACAAACTACTATTGTCAGAAACGAAAAAGGAAGCATATCATTACAGATTCCACGGACATTAAAAGGATAAATTAATGTTATGGTCAATTCTATGCCAACAAACTTGAAAACCTAGATAAAATGGACCAGTGCCTTGAAAGACACAATTTGCCAAAATTAACACAAGAATAAACAGACAACCTGAATAAGCCAAATTATATTTAAAAAAAATTGAACCAGTAATTAACCTTCAAAAACAGAAGGCCCTAATGTGTTCACTGGTGAATTCTATCAAAACTTTAAGGAAGAAACTATACCAATTCACCACTATCTCTTTCGAAGATAAAAGGAGAGAGAATATTTCCTTACTCATTTTATGAGGGCAGAATTACCCTAATACCAAAAGCAGACAAAGACATTAAAAGAAAACTACAGACCAATTTTTCTCATGAATATACATGCAAAAATCTGAACAAAATATCAGCAAATAAAATCCAAGAATGTATAGAATGAATTATATACCACAACCAGGTAGAATTTATTCCAGGTAGCAAGTCTGGTTCAATATGAAAAAAAATATAATGCATCACTCATCAACAAATGAAAGAGGAAAAACCACAACAATAAATCACATAGATACATAAATCACATCAATAGATATATAAAAAGCACTTCATAAAATCCAACACCCATTCATGATGAAAACTCTTAGTAAACTAGCAATAAAAGAGGAGGATCTTCGAGTTGATAAATACCTACAAAAACCTACAGCTAATAAACTTAATGATGAGAAACTCAAAGCTTCCCCATTAAGATCAGATACAAGGCAATGATATCCCCTCTCACCACTCCTTGTCAACATCACACTGGGAGTTCTAGCTAATGTATAAGATAAAAAAAGGTATAGAAGTAAAAGTAAAGAGATTAGAAAATAAGAAATAAAACTTTGTGGATAACATAATCAGGTATGTATAAAATCTCAAAGAAACAACAAAAAACTTCTGGGAATAATAAGCAATTACAGCAAGGTTGCAGGATATGAGGTTAATATACAAGAGTTAATCACTTTCGTATACACTAATAATGAATAAGTGGAATCTAAACTTAAAAACACAGTACCAGTCACATTAGCACCACAAAATTGAAATCCTTAGGTACAAATCTAAGAAGAAATGTACAACACCTACATGAGGAAAACTATAAAGCTCTAATGAATGAGGGGCACCTGGATGGCTCAGTCGGTAGAGGATGTGACTCTTAATCTCAGGGTTGTGAGTTCAAGCCCCATATTGGGCATGGAGCCAACTCAAGAAAGAAAAAGAGAAGAGAAGAGAAGAGAAGAGAAGAGAAGAGAAGAGAAGAGAAGAGAAGAGAAGAGAAGAGAAGAGAAGAGAAGAGAAGACAAGACAAGAAAAAGAAAAGAAAAGCTCAGATGAATGAAATAAAAACAAATCACATAGAGATCCTATACTCATGATGGATAGAAAGACTCAATATTATTATATATTATATCAGTTCTTCCCAACTTAAACCATAGATTCAATGCAATCCCTCCCCAAATTCAGGGAGTTATTTTGTGAATTATCAACAAACTGATTCTAAAGGTTATATAAAAAGGTAAAAGACCCATAATAACCAACACAATATTGAAGGAGAACAAAGTTGAAGGACTGACACTACTCAATATAAGACTTATTATAAAGCCACAGTTTTCAAGACACTGTGCCTAAAGAATAGACAAATAGAACAATGGAATAGACTATAGGGCTCAGAAACACACCCACACGAATACACATAACTTGTCTTTGACAAAGGAGTAAAGGCAGTACAAGAAAAAAAGATGGTCTCTTCAACAAATGGTACTGGAATTACTTGATATCCACACTGAAAAAAAATTGAATCTAAACACAGACCTTACACCTTTCACAAAAAGTAACTAAAAATGGATCACTTATCTAATTGCAAAACCCAAAACTATCAGACTTCCAGAGGGTAACAGAAGAAAACCTAGATGACTGTGGGTTGGCAAGAACTTTTCAGATACAACACCAAAGGCACAATCCATGAAACAAAGAATTGATGAACTAGACTTCATTAAAAGGAAATAACTAAAAAAAAAAAATCAAAAACAAAAACAAAACAAAACACATCTGCTATGTCAAGAGAATGAAAAGACAAGCCAAAGACTTGGAAAAAAATATTTCTAAAAGACAAATATGATAAGGAAATGTTATCTAAAAAATACAAGGAACTTTTGGGGCACCTGAGTGGCTCAGTTGGTTGAGTGCCCAACTCGTGATTTCGGCTCAGGTCATGATCTCAACATCATGGGACTGAGCCTCACACTGGGCTCCATCCTGAGGGAGGAGCCTGCTTAAGATTTTCTCTTTGTCTCCCTCTGCCCCTCTCCCTGACTTGCATGCTCTCTAAAGAAAAAAAAAACAAATGAACGAACTTCTAAAACCCAATAAGAAATAAAAAACCCAATTAAAAAGTAGGCAGAGCCTTAGAGACACCTCACCAAAAAAGATGCACAGATGTCCAATAAGCATATGAAGAGATGCTCCACATCATGTGTCATCAGGGAAATATAAATTAAAACAATATAGAGATACTGCTGCACACCTATTAGAATGGTCAGAATTCCCACAACACCAAATGAATGTAGGGATGTGGAACAACAGGAACTCTCACATATTGTTGGTGGGAATGTAAAATGGTTCAGCTACTTTGGAAGACCATCTGACAGTTTCTTATGAAACTAAACATATTTTTACCATATAATCAAGCCATCACTCTCCCTGATATTTACCCAAAAGGAGCTGAAAACTTTTATCTACACAACAACCTGCACACACATTGCACAGCTTATTCATAACTGTTTTTCTTTGTTTGTTTGTTTGTTTGTTTTCTTCCATCTGTTTTATTTAATATCAGGAGAATATATTACATGCAACCTGAGTAAATATGTAATAATATTTCCTTTTCATCTGGAGACTTTTCCTACCAACTGTCTCTGAACTTACTCAGATATCAAATCTATTACACACTGGAATCTGGTGTTAAAAGAATGAGTAAGAAGTCATCTAAGTGAAGTTGAGAATAGTCTAAAAAAGTGGAGACAGGGGCGCCTGGGTGGCTCAGTCGGTTGAGCGTCCGACTTCGGCTCAGGTCATGATCTCGTGGTTCATGAGTCCAAGCCCCGCGTCAGGCTCTGTGCTGACAGCTCAGAGCCTGGAGCCTGTCATAACTGTTTTTCAAAACTTGGAAGCAACCAAGATGTACTTCAGTAGGTGAATGGATACCTAAACTGTGGTACATCCAAACAACGCATATTATTCAGCACTAAAGAGAAATGAGCTATCAAGTCACATAAAGACTTGGAGAAACCTTAAACTCATATTACTAAGTCAAAGAAGCCAATCTGAAAAGGTTACATACTGTATGATTCCAATTATACGGCATTCTGAAAAAGACAAAATTTTGGAGACAGAGAAAAGATCAGTGGTTGCCATGGTTGAGGGAGGGGAAAGGGTGAATAGAACACAAAGGACTTTTAGGGTACTGAATATATTCTATAAAATAGATACTATGATAAGGCTGAAGAAAATGAATGTTTTCAATTAAAAAAAATAAACATGTAGCAGAACACAAAATCAAAAATTACAAGGAGCTACCTCTTTGGAACAGGACTGTGGGTTATAGAGAATTCCTATTTCTCATTATAAGCTGTCCTGTACTAGGTGATCTTTTTCCTATTAAAATGAACTGCTTCCGGAGCACCTGGGTGGCTCAGTCGGTTGAGCATCTGACTTCAGCTCAGGTCATGATCTTGCGATTCATGAGTTCGAGTCCTACATCAGGCTCTGTGCTGACAGCTTGGAGCCTGAAGCCCCTTTTGAATTCTGTGTCTCCCTCTCTCTCTCTGCCCCTCCCCCTGCACATGTGCGATCACTCTCTCTCTCTCTCTCTCTCAAAAATAAATAAACATTAAAAAAACGAACCACTTCCATCTAAAAACAAAATACAATGATTCTTGTTCAGAATACTTATCATTCATATAACTAATGGTTGCCCCAGCCTGACATTTTCCACTTGATACTACTTTTACTTCTTTGTTAAGATATACTATCCCATATCATGAGATATAATGATATCTACTTTTCTTTGCAAGAAGAGAACCTGAATAAACCCCAGGGCTAAATGCAGGACATGTTTTCAGTAGCTTATAAAATATTTTATAGACATCCTTGTAAGGGAGTTGAGTTGCCTTATCAATCATAGAAGAGGAAGAGAAAGACACAAATGAGAGTTCCTGGAATCATTTCAGCTAATTTATGGCCAGAATACAATTGGAATTTAGAGATCCTCAAGGATGTAGAGTTGACAGCTCAGTCATCTAAACAGCCCCGCCCCTTAATTGGAACACGCCCGAAGACAGACAATGATGCTCTAGGTCTGAGGTTCACTCAGTGAATCCTGCAGTGACCCAGGACCAGTTAGTGGACCATGTGACTCACCTCTGAGTCAGTCCCATTATGTCCCTAGTTAACCCGATACGAAGTTCTCTTGGTCTTTTTATTTTATTTTTCAGGCTTCATAATTGAAGAAAATATTACAGGATAGAACCTTGTTTTTCTCATCTCCATATAGAAACAGGAATGACAAGGTGCAAACCTGTCCCTCAGTGAAATAGCTGATGCCTGACTGGGTGGTTTGCCACTATACCATCAAAAGGACACAGCTCTCTAAACATTGTTAAAGAAAGCATATAATCTCATAAAGGGGCCAAATATATTCTCTTTCTTCTACTACTGAGAGAGAAAGAGAAAAAAAAAAAAAAAGAAAGTTCCAATCTTGTCTTACTACTGCGAGTTTTAATTCAGTGTTCCCTCCAATTTTCATTCCATGAAACTACTCCCAATATATCCCAAGCCAGGAATATGGAAAACCCAAATCACACTTTTCTAAAACTGTCCCCATTTAGTGAACAAGCATAAAGTAGGGACTTACATTAAAGGAATGATTAATGTCCCAATTTTGACTTCTAAAAATCTTGTTTACTAACTCATCACATATCCCTATATTATACTATATATTCACTTTATATTCTTTACTATATGTTCTCTAAAACTTTATCAACTGAATGAGTCTTGTGTTTCATATCACCTTTAAAACTATGCAGAGAGATGAGAAAACCATTTCACAGACTAGGTCTCCCAAAAAGAAAGGATCAGTAAGAAATCATTGTTAATCTTATGATGAAATTTATTTATAGGTTTGATGCACTTAAAATACTGTATAATATTAGCACAATATAATCATTGTGATTATAAAATCACAAACACATCAGAATCATCTTTCACCTCCCTGTATTTGCTGTTTCCCATTTCCATGTAAAAAGCAGATTTTTCAAAGAGCAGTTTACCTAAACCTGAATTGTGAGTAGTATACCTTAACATTCAATGACAAAATTATGTTAATGAAATGTGTATTTGCTCCAACTGTCTCAGGTATTTTATTTTATTTTATTTATTTTATTTTATTTTATTTTATTTTATTTTAATTTAATTTTATTTTATTTTATTTTATTTTATTTTATTTTATTTTATTTTATTTTATTTTATTTTATTTTATTTTATTGAGAGAGAGAGCACTCACATGTGTGTGGGTGCAATTGGGGAAGGAGTAGAGGGAGAGAGAGAATCTTAATCAGGCTCCACATTCAACACAGAGTCTAACACAGGGCTCAATTCCACCAAATGACCTGGGCCAAAGTCAAGAGTGGGACGTTCAACTAACCGAGTCACCCAAGCACCCCTCAGCCATTTAAAAATGCCTGCATGTATTTAAAAAAAAAGGGG
Organism: Felis catus; assembly: GCF_018350175.1. Taxonomy (NCBI): domain Eukaryota; kingdom Metazoa; phylum Chordata; class Mammalia; order Carnivora; family Felidae; genus Felis; species Felis catus. Next base: position 108,984,047 of record NC_058369.1, read on the forward strand.
GGGGAGGGGGCATCTGGATGGTTCAGTCGGTTAAGCATCTGACTTCAGCTCAGGTCATGATCTCATGGTTTCTGAGTTCAAGCCCCATGTCAGGCTCTGTGCTGACAGCTCAGAGCCTGGAGCCTGCTTCAGATTCTATGTCTCCCTTCTCTCTCTGCCCCTCCCCTGCTCATGCTCGCGTTCTCTCTCTCTCTCTCTCTCTCTCTCTCTCTCAAAAGTAAATAAACATTAAAAAAAATTAAAAAATAAATAAAATAAAATCCCTGCATGTACAGAGGTTAGGGGTGCACTTGCACATGGGTGCAGATGAAGTTAGTATAACCACAGACATACATGCCATAAATATTGGCCTTCATGCCATTCTTCCAATACATCCTGTCCCCTTGTCTTGGGGCTTTTTACATATTCTTCCTGTCTACCATGCTTTCTGAAGGAAGACAGACAAATGGTTTACCCCTTCCACAACTTGATGCTTTGCTCAAATGTCACTTTCTTAGGGAGGTGTCTTCTGATCACCAACTTAAAATTATAATTCCTCCACCCCAGCACTCCACATATTTCTTTTCTTTTTCATTTTTCTCCATAGTATTATTTATCTCCTACTATAACTGCTTTATTACATTTGTTCTCTAACACAATATGCCTGGAACATCAAGATGTTCTAAAATAACTTTTTGAACAAATAAATGAATTTATAAAGACAATGCAAATGATGTCAGCTTGGTTTTCTGATAATTTTTTATGGTATCAGTTTTCCACTGGAAACATGCATTTTCTTTTACATTTTAGTAAAATTATATCCCCTTTTAATACACAAAAGTTGTTTTATTTTTTTCCCCAAGAGACATCTCAGGTTAGCATTTTCAATTGGTAACATCTCTCTGGCCTTCCACTCTGTCTTCACCCGGTGTTTATTTGACATTTCCTAGTTCACCAAGGACCACCTCAACAAAGAGGGGTTTTCCAAGCAAAAAAAAATCCCACAAAGAAATCAGCTTTGATGCAGGGAAGAAGACAATCTGTTGTGGGAGATCATGTAAACATGGGAATTATAGGCATTGCTCCACTCAGAAAGAGAAAGAAATTGGACTATCCAAGGAATCCCTTGCTCCCCTTCCTCAGATGAGAGGTCTCTGGCAAGGGTCCCATTTACCCCCTCAAAGGGCAATAATTTTCCAGCAGAACCCTTTAGACATATGGCTACTTTCCAGTCATTTGAAAAGCTCTCCAGAAAACGTGTCCTGAGAAGATGTCTACAGTGTAGGTATGATTTCAGAAGATAGATCTGCCTGAATGATTTCTTGCCTAGACTTGGCTGGGACTTTTTTTCCATCTATTCTAATTTTTTTCAGTCTAGATTTTTATGAGTATTGAATAATAAGAGTATTTTAGATGTCTCTAGTAGCTGAGATCGAGTCTTAGACAAAAGACCTCTAAGACTGAAATAAAAATAGAGAAGAGTTCAGGATGACATCATGTTGTATGCACACCAGAAGTGACCACAAATAACCTACAATAACCTTTAAAATTAGTTTTTTCCTGACTTCATAAAACAATATTTTATTTGGCAGGCATATATTGGCAAGCTCTTTCAAAAGCTCTATTTGTTTTCTGTATCCAGGAAGACACAACCAGTGTTTTCACATAGGTTTCCTTCTATGCTGTGGTTTTGCCATTTTCTGCTTCTTTATGAGTAGCTGCTGGAGAATATTTTTCTTTGGGACGTTTATTAAGAGTAACAAGGATATGAATGAAAAACCATCCTTATAACAATACAGGGTGGGTTTCTGCTTCCATATGTAATGCTGACCAAATCCAAAGGATGTAAGAAGAATATATCAACAGTGATATGGTTGCTTTATTCTGAGGTTATATAATAACATGCAGCTGGATCAAAATATATTACAGTGAAAGAAATCAGTCTATGTGTCCTTTGATGCATTAATTAAATCCAATGATAAAAAAAGAGAATGTAAAATCCTAACAGAGCTTTAAAAAAAAGTGTAGAATTATCTAAGTCAAATTGAGGTGTAACAGACAGCAGGAAAACACTATTTCAAAGTTAGTTAACTTATGTCATAAGTTAGCCAATTGTTCTAGTTCTTTTTTTTTTTATGTTGCTATTATAAAAGTGATGTAGTTTAACATATTACTAAATCTTGTTTGGACTTGATTAATTTTTTATCTCTCAGGTTTTCCAATTTCTACTATTTCCTAGAAGACCAAGATGAATAAGTGCAGTCTTTTCAAATGTAATAAAAACAAAACAAGTATTTCCCAAATAAACATCTCTTCTAGAATAAATCACTATATTTCATTTTCTTCTTTTGGTTCCTATTAATCTTTTACTCTCACACAGGCAAAAGAGGAAGGTTCCAATAATTAACCTTGTGCTGTTGACCTAACCAAAATTAACTGGCTATGCAACAATTTAGTTGTCCATATAAAAACAGGAAGAGAGATTTCCCCAAGTAACCCTTATTCACCATGAGAAAAACAGCTGGTGCTCTCTCTTTCCATGTAAGCCTGTGGGGCATGGATGAAAGGATGTATATTTCTGATATCCTCTCTTGTAAATGGGTGGTTTTTTTGGTGGAAGTGTGCCAACACTCAGTTCCTGAGAAGCAGAGGCCCAAGAAAGTCTGGTCAAAATATTTAGAATTATATCTTTATAAGATGAGGTCTGTGAAAATGAACAAAGTTTCCTCACCAGTGTTACATGAATAATCACTGCAAAATAATAGTGGAAACCTACACCTTTTCCTCCTAGGAAAGGAGGGAAAGATTAATAAGAAACATTGCCCTTCCAACAGCAAAAATCAAAGTTTTAGTACCAGACTTCTTTGTGTCCTGTTTTCCAGTAGTTCTGCTACATTTCCCACAGTACACTGCTGGGATTTTTTATTTTTTATTTTCGCTACGCATGCTCACACATCTGTTGCACATGTGTGATCAACCGACTAGATTTTTGAGCCAAATGTCCTGTTAAATGGACAGAGTGGGCAGAGCATTCCTTTGAGAGTTAGACTCTGCCTCTGGTGGATTGCCTCCAAATGCAGTGGTGCAATAAAGAAAAGAAATCTGCTCATTTGAATTGCATTGAAATGAACTGTGTCCTCTCCTAAAATACCATATGGTAATGATCCCTGGAGGTATGGCGCATAACACCTAAGTCTGGCAGACTCCACTGGAAGGCTGTAAATGTCCCTGTGTAGTCAGACTGTGAAAGGCAAGATAGTTGACAAGAAGCATGTCGAGTAAAACAAGAATCCTATCTGATGTCTCCCCAATCAACTCGAAACGAAAAGAAAGTAGATTAAACAAAGAAATCCTAGCAGTCATCTTGGAGAAATCCTTCTTCTCCCATTAAAAAGCCGTTCTTGGATCTCACCTCCAGTAAAGTGAAACCGTATGGAAAGAAAGCTGTTTCACCTGAGCAGTAGCCAGAGTTTCTTTGCAGCAAATTATCTCAATAAGACTCAAGTGTATGTCTGCAAAACAAAATGCAGTCTTCATAATCAAACCTCCACCAGAGCTGAGAGCAGATGGACCAAGTAACCGGAGACGCTGCGGCGTGCCTCTGCTTTGGCTAGCACTCTCAGTGAACCTGATCCTGCCGCAGGTAGTAGCTAGTGACCTGCACACCATCCTCAGAAGTCTCTTGAGGGACACACACACACCACAGTCTTTTCTGGTGACGAGAAACTGAGGTAACATTGGGGGCGAGATGCTGTAAAGTCTGTATGAGAAGAAATAGAAAAGAATAGCATATTTTGTCCCCTAGAGCAGTAAGGTACTGCTTATAGAAATTAAGAGAATGGGACTTAGCTACGATAAAACTTCAATAGCCATTGGTGCCTTAAAAATTTCCATTTATGTCAACAGCTCAATTCTGGTCTGTTCTTTCATTTTTCTTGAAAAGGAACACATATTCCACTAATTTGGTTCCTAATCAAATATACTTATAGAAATAATATAAGTAATTTCCTAAACGCATGAAGTTATTCCTGTTTGAATTTTTCCTATTCCTTTTTTAAGCACTTTTTCTATTCTAATAATTTGATGATAATGGTGTATATCTATTAATGGGGTAAAAGAATTCCTGAAAGTAACTTCTTAATTCTCACTATTCTTTTTCTAGAAACTTTGACAACTAAAGTCCATCCATATACCCAAACTTAAGTACTGGCTTTATAGACTTCCTTGGGACTTTTCTGAAAATTTAAGTTTTATTTTTCCTATCAAATGTAACTTTGTTTTTGATTTCTACAATTTCTTTGTGATTAGTTTGAGGAAACTATGTTATTATTTACAAAGCACAGTGTGTAACAGGATAATAGTAGCTAGGACATTTTAAGCAGTTTTATCTTAGTTTGTAGTAACTCATTTAATCTTAACCATAATCTAGTACCGTAGGCATTATCCTTGTATTATAGAGATGTGGAAATTAAGATTTAGCGGAATTCTGAAACATGCCCTAGGCCAAACGTAGGTGGTAGAGTTGAGGTGTAATCCCATTTTCTGTTTCCAGACCCAGAATTCTAAAATGTCTATTACACCATCATGCTGGAAGAGTGTTTGGTTTTGTATGGTTTTTGAAATCCAGACTCTAGAATTGTCATTTCAAACATGTCTTCTCTACATTTTAGGACCATCAAAGGAGAAAATTCTATTTACCGCAATACATTCATAGTTGTTTAAAAAAAAAAATGTGTAACTCAATATTTTTACTTCTTCAAATATCAATCTTTCCCATCACAGAAGTAATAATCTACTGTCTTTAAATTCTGCCTCTAATATGATTATATAAAAAGTTTAACTTTCTCTTCAATTTTTTCTTCATGAGAGGGAGACAATTTCCCCTACTGTTATCAGAATTATCTTTTTTTCCACAAATTTCTAAACCAAGAAAGTATTTTGCTAAAAGTAGAGGTCTAGGAGTACAAATACATACATAGATTTTGTTTTAAAATATTTTGAGAGAACTAAGTGTGTTTGATTGAAGTCTTCATCTCTGTAAGGGCTTGCCTTGTTGGGTGATTTTTACTTGAGGATCTCTATGAATATCGAGATCACAAAAATGGCTCTTGGAAATCATGTAGCAAGCAACTGACATTTCCAGTCATATCCATAATTCAGAATAATCCTCATAATATCAACACAGATGTTTCTCTTTTTCATTAACCATAATATCTTCAAATTTGATACTGAAACACCAAATAAATGTCAGCCCCTCTTTGTTGTTGATAAAGAGAACGTTGGATTCTGAGGCGGTACTCAAATTCATATATTACAACCCTGTTTATTGTTTCAACAGAGGAATTCTGAGCACAAAGTGTGTGGGAAGAATATTTATCTTATTTTTACAGATCAGAAAGCTGATGCATAGAGATTAAATTATATTTATGAGGTCAATGAAAATATCAACAGAACTGTGATGAGCCAAATCTGCATTCCACAAAAAGTCTAAAAATAAATTATATTTCTAAGTGATATGTAACTAGCATTTTAAAACATTGTATAAAGTATTCTTATAGTCATGCCTTTCATTTCAGCTTTAATTTAGGCTATCTATATTTTATTAGATTCACAGGAAATTACCAGCACAAGTTTGCCAAATGATATTAGAACATAAAGTCCAAACATATACATATATATGACTTTTATATATATGATTTTTATATGTATTTCTTTTTTATTTATTGTATATATGTATTTCCTTTTTAATTTACAGGGTGTATATCTATGAAATGCACAGGATCATATGTGCTAAATAAATCTAAAAGTACCAAATTTGCCTTTAGATAGGGACAAGACTGCAGAAATACAAAATCTCACATTTTTTAGCTTTATTGTAACAGCTATTTTCTAGCCGTTTTAATAATGCTACTAATTGTCATGGATGCAAATTTCAGAGTCACTGTATTTCTTTTGGGATGTTTTGTGTCTTTCTTGTACTAATGTAGATTCTTAAGATTCCGCAGAAGCTTGATTTGTCCTGCTGGACCCTCATGTCATTAATCCCCACCTCTTACTGAATTTAAGTACAACTGTTAGGTATGTTTTGGTGAAAGCAAATAGCAGTCTCTCCCCATTAGCATCTGCAAAACTAAGAAAAAGGCTCCTGATTAGGCATATGAGCATGGTCCGATAATAATCTTGAAAATTCTCCCTGAAATTTCACATTTGAATTACATTTAAGAAATGAACACAGCAGCTCTCTCACCACAAGCATGTGCGCACACGCACACACACATACACACACACACAGAGGAGAGATTGAGAAATAAGCAAATAAACGAAAAATAAGGATTTTTGCAGACCCTTCTCAGATGGATGCCTCAGAGACTAGAGTCCAACTGCCATTTCTCCAGTTGCACACGATGTGTTGTATGTGAAAACAATCATACATAAACAGGAATTTGAGCCCGACAACACTTCTTACTTTCTCTTCCACTCTCCTCCCTTCTCAACATCCTTTTACTTCCTAATCTGCCAAGTCAAATGGTAAGTCAGGAGCAACAGCCTACAATTAGCTTTTTTCAATTAAAATGTAGAGTTCAAAGTTGACTCCAGAGTGAGTAATTGCTTTTGAAAACCACAACCAGCAGGCAGCTGCCAGATTATTACAACAGTTTATTTAACCTCAAAACATCTGATCAATTTTATTATCTCAGCAGAAGGGAGATATCCTGGAGAGTAGGATTTACAATATACTACTCATCCTAGCTGTCGGAGAGAATATAAAAATTATTCAACACTATAAATACCCTTGTGCCATCACCTTGCTGAGAAAACAAATTCAAATCACACTTTCTCCATTGGAAAGTCCATAGAAATGAAGAAACTGAGTGCAAATCTTCGTGACATCACTGGGGTGGGAGTGTGGGGAAGGGGGCCAGGAACAATCCACAAAATTACAAGGTTTGAAAACATTCAAACATCCGGCTCATGATGTTTGGAGTTTTTATTCATCCAGAAAGAAGACACAGAGAGGGCTGCCAACTTCACCAAAACAAAGACTATCACGTTTCCAGGATCCTGATTTGGCTGCCTCCACACCGCCGAACTTATTTGGAAATCTGCTCTGAGGCTCCAGAGAGATGAAGGGAAATGAAATGTTCATATTACACAAATGGGCTGAACAGCCCTCAGAGCTCCCGCCTTGTTCAGCAGAACCAGGGCACGCAATGTAACCCTTCTTGCCCCCACGGAATGGCCTTGGGATTCCTCCCACTTCTTCCTGACACTCCTACCAGGACTTCCCTGCAGATCTTTGCATTCCATCTCCCCCACTGCTCCTTCAAGTCCAAGGGAACCTTCCACATGAAATAGGTCGGGTTGATTATTTCACCCTTTACAAAGAAGCAATATTTGGTAAGAATATAGACCCTTCAGCAATTGTCCCGGATTTCACTGTCAGCTCTACCATTCACTAATAGAATAATCTTGAGCAAATTATTTCTCCGTTGCTCAATTTTCTCATCTATAATCTCATGGCTTTGTTGTGAAGATTGAACAGTTCTGTGTTGAGTGGTTAGAACCAGGTGTGGCACATTGGAACTGCTATGAGAATTTTAGCTGTTTGTTTTTAGCATTCACTCAGGATATAGTCTTTAGTTCCCTTTGGCTCTGAACCTCAACTGTTGGACAGTTCTATCTGCCTCAGGCCCAGTTCCCAGCTCTTGGAACATCTCATCATTTAGCCTGGAAGAAGAGTTCAAACAGCTAGCTACCTGGGCTATTTTTGTATCTTGACTTTGGGATTATAACAAAGCTTTAAAACGATCATCTATCTCTCATCTTTCTACCAATTTAACCACCTTGAACAATCCCAGATAGACCGAAAATACAGATAACCCTCAACTGTAGTCATCTCCAAAATATACCATCATTCACAGCCACAGAGGGGAGTTAGGTAAGAATTACCGTCACTGCATCTGAGGAATGTGAGTATTGCATTTTTCCTGTTGATTTCTGCAACTGTTCACTTAAAAGAAAAACAAAATTCAAAGATCAACTTAGAAGTTCATGTGGAATAAACCACTGATTTCTATAATAAGTCACATCAGTATCCCAAAAAAGCATGAAGACATTGTTAAAAATGCTTATTCTGTTTTAGTTTCTGATTGTATTTGGTTTATTCTCCAATCCCATTTCGCTCTTCTTTCTAGAACCATGTTAACATATTGGATATCCTTGAATTCCTAGGGCTTCTGGTTTAATACACAATGTTTTGTGTATATTTTAATGTAAAGTGCATTCATTTAGGACCTCGTAATCATTAAAGGAAAGGTTATGGATTTAAAAAGATTTTGATTCATTCTATTACATGAAGCATTCATTAGTGTTCTTACAATATATTCGTGTTGTTTTATATACAATAATTTGTTGCTTTTAATCGCTATAGAGTACTCCAGAGTGTGTCGTCATAAGAATTTTACTAACCACCTGATGCCTGCCATTTAATTAAAAAAAATTAATATCGTGTTGTTAATCTCATATTTGATCAACCTGATCTAAAGTCACAGTGATTCTGGTAATTCACAGGGAATTTTTCCTCCAATCTTTTACATAAGAGTTTCCACCTGAATTAGTAAGACAAATGATTCTTTCACTTTCTAGTAAAGATACACTTAAAGAAAAAGCACTTTTTATTTTGAAATCTAACTGTTGGGACCCAACATGCTTTGTTGATAAAAGTAAATACTGTTCAGAGACACAGAACGATATAAAACATAGACAAACTTTGTGGGAAAAGGCCGTGAATAAAACGTAATTAATAAGGCAGCCATTTTTGAGCCATCTATAGCATTTAAATTATAAAAAGATAGGAAATGCACAAGATTTCAAAAACGTTCAAATTCCTACATTGCAGGACTTTGCTATAATGTAATACTAGAAACAATTTAAATGTCTATCAGGAAACTGGAGTCTAAATAAAATATGGAATTCTATGGAACTGTAAAAAATGAAGTAATTCTGTAAGCACTGACACAGAAACATCTTAAAAATACATTGTTAGTGAAAAAAAGAGTCACAGAAGAGGTTTTTTTTTTTAATATGACTCCTTTTTTGTAAGAAAAGGGAACATACATGTATCATAATGTGTACATATGCAGAAGAGGATGTGCTAGAACGTATCTGGGAAGATACAAACTGCACAGAAAGATAGCAAAACCTTAGAGACAGAGAAAAAAATTACCTTTTAACTTTTGTCCTTCAGTACCATTTACGTATGATTGTTTATGACATATATTAATTCCATACTAGCCTTTTCTAAACATAAATAAAAGTAAATAAAAGTGACTTGTGAAGAAGGTTGGAGACTGATTTTATTTACAAATGAAGTAATGGAAGGAGTCCACCCAGAGACAGAATCACTGAGGCGGGCAGAAGCAAATTTAAGAAAGGAACAGAAGAGCAGATCAAGAGATTAAGAAGTCACCCTTGCCCCAAATAACTTATTAAAAGGCAATATAAAGTCAAAATAACTTAGCTATTTCCACACTGACGCATCATTTGCAAAGTGGTGGTATTTTTTTTTTTATTGCAATGGAAAAGAAACATTTTTTAATTCGGTCTAAATAAAGTAATAATTTTCAGTGAACTGAGAGGTTAGGGGAAAATTCTTTTTTGACTACTGATGCTGACAGGAAGGTAACTGATAAAGAATATCAGCTGAACATGTTTTTCAAATAGTTAACATCCTAAGAAATTCACATCTTGCATTAAAAGATATTTGAAATAATATACATGTGCTTTTTTTCCTTTGATAAGAATGATGTAAATTCCAGTTTAAAATATATTTAAGCAATAAAAAGCTAATATCATCTTAGTTTTTGAGAAATAATTTACCTTTAACTTTTAAAATCATGTTTTAATGTTCAGTGCTTCAAAACAGATTATAAATTATTTTGATTTTTTCTCCAAATATTCAAAAATTAAAAGTTCAAAACAGAACTTGGCAACTTATGTCAAAATTTAAACTGTATTTCAAATTACTTACAAGAACTTGGAAAAATGTAAGAAATTTTAACAGAAATATGAGAAAATAAGAGGTAAATGTAGAATCATCCATATGGGAATGAGTAGTACTTTTTATCCTTGAGCAATTTCCATTTTTAATTTTCCTAAGACAGGAAGATGTTTTTTAAGAATTCAACATTTGATTTTTTAACTGTATAATCAAACCAGTTCTCCAGTGGAAAAGTTTATCTTAAATGTCTAGGAAAGAGCTCATAGAAAGCGGTAGCAGGCTTACAGGTAAACACTGGAATCATATCCATGGCAAATAAAAAAGGCAACAACAAACGTAACAAAATTTGGTGATACATACTCGGTATAGAACCAAGATGTTTTATGGTGATAGGCAATGTAATTGTGTGGATTCTCTGTCCACACAATGATTTTAAATTCTGAACTTTTCATGTATATAGTGAAAATACTAATGTTCTATTAGTGTATACTACACTAAATTTTCTTAGGACAAAATGTCTTTGCTTATCAGAATATTCCTTAAGATTTCAATGAGAGAAATATTAACAGAGTATGAAGTAAATTCTAGGAATTTGAACTTCAATCTTGCTTTTCTAGTGCTTACCAGAAACAAGGCAACTGAAAGGAAGTATTTATGATGTTATACTCCCTCTAGTGGGCATTTTTTAAATAGAAAGTTCAGCACCCTCCCTGCACACTGCAATACACTGTGAGCTCCAGGATTCTCATGATCCTGAATGGGGAGGGTCTTTGCAGGTTGTCTAGTCAACAGCTCCTGGGAAGCAGGAACTGCTTCGTGTGGGTTCTGTTTCACCCCCTCAAGAAAGCTACTGTTTGTATTTTAAAGGAACTACTGTCAGCAAGTTATGTTTGAGTCCAAATTCCAGTCTTTGTAACAAGGGGTTAACAAGAGGTCTTTTTGGACCTCTTGAAGAAACTGGGAAAAGTATACCCTCTTTTCCATTTTTCCCATCTTCAAGTATATTTAGAAAGTGGCTCACTGTCACAGCAGATACTAAACAAGTGCAAAACAGTAGTGTTAAGAAGTCATTTAAAAAATACATCGTCTCAGGCAGGAGCAACAAAGTAAGAATGCCCTTTTAATAATCTGTAAAATCACAACCTTAACAGGGTTATTTTACTTGCCACTATATAATACTGTTGCCCGTAATACTCCAAACTGAGTATTATACCCAAGACCAAATAGTTTATGAGGACAAATATGTCCAATAAATTTTTAAGTTTTTAAAAAATATTCCTTTCACTTTATATGAAACTACAAGATTAATTTCTATTAGGTGGAAAAGCTAGTGTGACTTATTATTTTTATTCATCCACAGTAGTAGAGGGGGTGTGTGTAGAACCTAAAAGACCTCGAGGGACTTATAGTCCAAAGGGAGAGTAAAAATGTCTGTGGGAAATAACAGGATTTAGTCACACAGTAAAGGAACTTAAGCCATACCTATCCTACATTTACTCAAATTCAATTCCCCAGTTTCAAAGATTTCACATGGAAATTCCCACCGTTATGTTGTATGCCCCTAGAGCAGGAAAATCCCCCTGCCCCTTTGCCCCTCTGAGCTGACACAGAACCTACAACTGAATAAATGCTTATGTCAGGCTTTCTGTTGATGAAAATGTATCCCCAAGTTCAATGCTTGGGGTCACCAATAGGTACTAATTCCCATTTATACCACATTATAGATTAACCTGCTTTTCAGGGAATCTGCTGCTCATGGAACTGTTTTAGGAAACTAGGTGTCAGGAATAAGCTTAGGAATTCCCTGAGCTTGCACCTATGGGTTAACAAGGCATACAAAATAGAAAGCCACAGAATGTATGCATCCAAGATTAGGTAATCAGTGCAAAGGTCAAAGATATGGGAAAACAAAAGCCTCAGGATGAAAGCATCAAAAATGGGGTTAACAGGATTAGGTATTCAGAGCAGAAACGCTCCCCCTCCAACTTAGTACAATAGCAGAAAGCTGCTTTTACAGGAAGCAAGGACCAAAATAGGTAAACAGAGGTGTAAAGGAAGCAGGGAGAAGGTGCCCAGAGCAAATTAGCAAAAGAAAGGTGCCTTGTTGACCCTGAGGTAGCCTGCTCTATCTTTCTTATCCCCTAGGCCAGTTTAGGTTAACAGAGGTGGGGCTCATGTCTGTTGTAAAGAACCTTCTGCCTAGGGCCAGGATTTTGTTTTGTACTGACCCAAACCCCTAACACCGCATATCTTCAAAACACCCTTTTCCCCACTGACAGGAGTTAATGTTCACCGTTTCATTGTCTCTTTGTGCCCGCTCTCAGACCTGCAAGCTTTCTGCTCCATAATAAAAAGGATCCTTACTTGAGGCTGTTGTCTCCTCCCGGACATTAGCCTCTTTTGCATTTTAATCCTGCGTTCTCTCTTGCTGGACAAGAGAGAACTCCAGACTCAGAGTCTATGACAACTAGGGAGAGCAATGAGAATTAGGACAGGTCTTAGGGTGTGTCATGGTGGGGAAAACCTTGGCAGGCAGGTTGTTACATGACTTACATAATTGCAAGGGTGAGGGAGCAGGTGAGGCAGAGGAGAGGTGCTGGGATATGGACAACTAGATGGTAGGGAACGACTTGGTAGACTGGATATTGTGGGCACACACTGATGTTTGTACAACCACACAAGGGCACCGAGTAATCTAAGGCAACGTTTTGAAAGGGCAGGCCTACGCAGGCCGACTCCATCTAGTTCTGTGTCCTTCACCTTGACCACACCTCCTCCCCTTGAGTAACCCCCCCCCCTCACCTGCCTAACAGGACTCGGACCCTTCCCCAGCCAATCGGCTGAGACCACAGCCATTACCTCACCAACTGCCCCTAGGCCCCAATAAAACCTTTGTCCTTTTGAAACTCGCTCTTCTCTCCCCCCCCCCCCCCGTATCTCACCCCACCCCCACCCCGGTATCTCACCGCTGCATTGGTGCAGGTAGGGGATTGAGCTCGAGCTAGCTCCAATAAAGGCTCTTTTGCTTTTGCATCGGACTCGGCTCCCTAGTGGTTTTTGGGGATCACGAATTCTGGGCATAACAGTTTCTCCAAGTATGGGCTGGGATATCCACTACAACATCCACCTGAAGTTTTTACAAACACAATTTCCAAGATGAAATCCAAGACCTGAATAGTATGAACTCTAGGAATGTTGCCTGATAAACAATATATTTAACAAGATCACTGCTGATTTCTGTACAGATACTCAAGGGTAAGAATCTTAGCACCAGGGATTTTAAAAACCTCTACACAGGTCCTTACATAAGGATGAATATGCAAGGAATGGGAATGGGGACAAGTAGGCTCTCAAATATCAACTGCTATGGGGAAAATCATACATAAACCTTTACAAATCCCTTAGAAATTGCCATTGGGAGACAAACATGCTCCCTCAATGAGATTTCCCTGCTATGTGGCAAGAGAATTTATTTTTTTGACTAAGCACTAGATTACAAAATTATCTAACATTTGAATACCATACTGAAAACATTTATCTTTAAAATCTAGAACTACCTTGGGCTTGCAGAAATTGTACCCGGAATCCCTGGGCAAAACAGAGACTAGCTGGGATATATTGGATAAATCAGAGAAAGTGCCAATAAAATGAAAAGACAGATTTATTGATTAGTTCATTTACTCATATTGGGCAGCAACTCTATATTCGGTGTTATGCTTAATGACAGGAATATCAAGATCGTGAGTGAAATTAGTGTGATCCTAAGTAATACAAGTTTGTTGTACTTCCAGAAAATACACTATGAAAAGTTATAAAGCTAAGGTGAGAAACCTCTTAACAGATATTTTATCTGTGAATTGATACTGTAATACGTATTAAGAATTCTAATTACGTGAAAGAAAACCATAGGGACAACTAAGTGGAGATAAAGAGAGGAGTTTTCATCATTCACAGGTGATAAAGAAGGAAGTAAGCCTATTGTTCTATAGAAGTGATTTATTTACTTTAAGGTGTCATGGCTTTCTGGCCTATTTAGTTGATGTTATTAGTTATTTAAATGTTTTATAGTTATCACCCACTTTCTTGTAAATCTGGCATATGATTCTAAGAAGTGGTCTACTACGAGGACTACTTGCATGAATATTGGGTCTGGGGGCTTGACTGTCTTCTATGTTCCTTGATTACATGTAAATGCATCATTGCCCAAAATATACTTGACAGCCAATGTATCCATCAATAATACCATATAAGCCACAAAATGTTCTTACTGTGCCATACTACCGTGGAAAAAAATATAAACCATCACTGTTTTAGGGCACTGCAAAATGTCAGCAGTTCTCTGGTTTAAAAGCAATAGAAAAAATAAAAAAAAGTTCCTAAGAAACACCATGCATCTCAGGAGAAACAGTGACAGAGTGGCCAGAGTGATCATGATTAAAAACACATTCTCTCTTCTCAAGGAAGTCAGCTGCAGGAGCATTCAGAGAGCTACACGAATTTATGTTTTTATTTTCTAAGCACGATTTCAATCATAAACCCCAAAGAGTATTGATACAAATTTCCTTTTTGCTCTCAGTGCATTTTCAAATGAGAGAGAACATTCTGCAATTGATTTACATAGAAATACTTCATGGGTGCTTAAATCCATTTCTATTGACAGACTCTCAGTATTCTGATGTCTAAGCTTTCATATTGAATTCCTAATTCTGCACGCAAGAGCAACTACACTTCCCTCTCAACCCTTTCCATTTACTTTCCCCAAAATCTGTGTGCCATGAACTTGAATCAAAGAGTCCCTCGTGTCTATAGCACTACTTGGCTGTGGCCTTTCCAACATTAGATAAACTAAACCGTGGCCAAATCACCAGTATTATTTTGAGAATTTGTCCATATGTCATTTTTAAATTGAAGTAATCTATGAACAGACGATGGGACTCTTGGGGAAAATAAAAAGAAAGTTTATCTTTTGATACCTTCTACCTATTGCTAGTTCTTTTTACCATATGTCTCCTACCTGCAAAGTCCCATTGCCCTGCCACACTGGAGTAACATAAGTCTTTAATCAAACCTTCTCTCTCTGCTACATAGGGGTAGGAATGGCTTAGAACAGTGATTCTCGAGACAAGGTAGGGAAGAGGAGAACAAGAGATGGTAAGAATTTTGTGTTGTTCTAAATATTACGAGTTAAAAAAATAATAAAATAAAAATAAAAATCATGACTACCTTTGAAAATATTTTCTTTTCATAACAAAAATTTCAGAGAGCAAACTTCAGCCAAAACTTCTTTGCTGGTATATTAGTTTCTCATTGTTGCTGTCATAAATTACCATGAACTTGGTGCATTAAAATGACACAAATTTATTACCATCCAGTCCTATAGGCCTGAATTCCAACATGAATCTCCAAGAGCTTAAAAGAAGGTGTTAGAGGGCTATGTTTCTCGAGGCTCAAGGGGCCAATCTGTTTCCTTGCCTTAATCTAGCTTCTAAAGGACATCTGCCTGCCTTGTTCTGTGGCTCCTCCTTCCCTAAGAAGAACACTTCAGTAGCCAGCAGTGTCGCATCATCATGCGACATCATGCACCATCATGAAATGGGCCCATCCATTTCATGTAGTGTAACATATTTAAAGTCGACTTTAAATAAAAACCTTTAAAAACCTTAATTTCATCTTCAATCCTAATTTTCTTCTGCCATGTGACATAATACATAATATGGTTTACAATGTAAACATCTTTGGTGACCATTGGTTTTCTGGCCACAACTAGTGATGATGGTTGTAACATGGTAATTATTAATCACAGAAGAGGTGCTCCCTTTAAAGGGAGATGCAAAATGAAAATCAAAAAAGTGGTGGGGCATCAAGTATTTAACATCCTCAGAGGGGGACCAGGTTTGGAAGGCTGGGCAACTGGCTTAGTAATAAAAATAACTGTTCAGGGGGCGCCTGGGTGGCTCAGTCGGTTGAGCGTCCGACTTCAGCTCGGGTCACGATCTCGCTGTCCGTGAGTTCGAGCCCCGCGTCAGGCTCTGGGCTGATGGCTCGGAGCCTGGAGCCTGTTTCCGATTCTGTGTCTCCCTCCCTCTCTGCCCCTCCCCCGTTCATGCTCTGTCTCTCTCTGTCTCAACAATAAATAAATGTTTAAAAAAAAAAATAACTGTTCAGGACATGATTTGATTGGGTGGGAAAGGTACATATATTTATGTGGGAGCTTAGATTTTAGCCTTAAATCTTCAACAGAGGACTCGTGTGCCTTTGTCAAAGCCACTCTGTCTGGAGACCAGTTCCCTTTGTGAAATAAACATTTGGATCTGAGGGGGCCTAAAACAACTAAAATAATCTCAACATGAAAATAAATAATATAGCTTTGGATACTTCCCAGCCCAGGAGTTTGTGCTTTAAAGAAAATGAAACCTTTAAAATTTGTGTCAGCTAGTCATTAGGCAAAGTACTTCTTTTTTTCAAATCTTGTACATATGAAGCACACCTATTCCACTGCTGAGGCTATGTGTTAAATCTGAGAGAAAGCAATTCTTTACTTTCATATGAATTGCTTCCTTCATGGTTTTGATAGTTACTGACCCACCTTTATTTTCTCCTTCGACTAGATATAAATTTCTCAGAGAAGCATCACAGAACAACAATGGTCACAAATACTAATACCTATAGAAGCCAGCCAATAATGATGCAGATACAGAGTATGAGCATGAAGGAGTAGTGGGCTTATGGAAAATTAGAACATGTACCCCAACTAAAAAGGAGTAACTATTGCTCACATTGAGTTTACTTGCCTTGCAAAAACTAAATTAATTAATTAAAAAGTCCCTTATTGCTAGATAGCTACATTTTTATAATGACATTTTCCAACTTTCAAACATGGGTAACTCTTTTAAATTTTAATACAAATATGAAAAAAAAAAAACCACCATACTCATGGGTTAAATCCAGCCAGAGGGCTTCCAGTTCATAAACTCTGGAGAATTTTCTAGTCCTTATAAAGCTAAATGCTACCCAACGTCACTCAATATATGAGGTATACATAATAATGCTCTCTCATGCTTGTGAGAGAGAACACAGTTGTGTACTGAGTAAAGGGTTGAGCTATTCCAGCATGAAAATATGACTTAATATCTTCAAATGCTTCTCCATGTTGTTTGTATGATATCATATGAATTATAAGAGCCTTTATATCAAAGCATAAATTAAGTCCTTTGAAAAAATACTATGAGACATGGGTGGGAGAAAAGATTTGGTCTGTGATTTTCACAATAAAATGGTCAATGCTGAGAGCCTGAGCATCATAAAACATTTAAAATCATACAGTGCTAAATGCCCTGTTTTAAATGTCAGTGTCAGTAAAATAAGTAACAAGAGCATTTCACAACTTTTGTGACAGAGGAAAGGCTGCAAAACACACACACATGCACACACTACTGTATGTATGCATGCATGCATATATAGAGATAGAAAGATGTATACTGAATTTGTTATTACTAATGAAATGACTGGTGTACATTGAGTTCAAAACAATAGCAAATTCTACCACCAGGTGGAGCTTAGCTTCCATTAAAGCAGCACGTATATAAAAGGATTTCAAGAGCTTGTTTGAATTATTTGTATACCTTCAGAAAAGAGTGAAGTAAAAAGTAAACTTCAAAGGAGACTGAGCTTTAAAAGCCTGTTACAAATGCCAGGTATCGAGGACTTTAAGCATTTTTCATGAGAGTGCACAACTGATCAGGTGTTCAGGGGCCACTCATAAATGATTTTGACAACTGACTTCCTTCCTGCTCTTTTCCTTTTCCTTGTATGAGAATGTTGTTAAATTCCTCAACATTGAAGCACTCTCTTTTAAAAATCATAGACACCACCATAATAGGACCTAAGAAGTAAAATTATAAAAAGAAATAGCTTATATTATGCAAAAGCTGGACTGTTTATTTTACACACCAGAACATGTATTCTCCATTAGGTGAAATTAAATTTCAGCACATAGAGTATCTAATGCGGTACCTGAAATAGCTGGTAATAAAAGTTACTTCTGCCACAGCTGCAAATGAAATGACCATTCCATGATTAATCCCTACCAAGTCAGTGTTCTACATGTCTATGAAATGCTCATTGCATATCCAAAGCATACCTAGGATCTGTAGAGCAGCCAATTATAAATTGAGATATGGTGTTTGTCCTCAAATTGAGGAGAAAAAAAATGCTATACAAATAAGCATACCTGACTCGGCATGTGAATCGTCATGAATTTGCACCTTGTAAGTACCATAAGAATGGAGAGGTCAGGGAAGGTATGCTAACAGAACAGAAACAGGAATTAATCTGGTAGGAAGAATGGGGATCGAATCAACAGTGGACAGGTGACATGTTTCTGATAAGAGCAAGAGTTGAAGTGCACAGCCGGCGTGCGCTTAGGCAAGATGTCTAATTCCACTGCAGGTACGTTTTGGCCTAAAGGATAGAACCAGACAGGAAATAGACAGGTGGACTAAGATGATGGGTCCTAGTGAAAGACAAATGGTGGATTTACTTGCTAGAAAAAGTAGGTAGAGCGTTACTGAGGATGGTGGGTCAGTAATTCAGAATGAGGACAGCATCATCTATGTGGCTTATTGAAGGGAAAGAAAATCTGGGAGGCTTACTCAGTATTAAGTACGCCTGCCTGCTGAACTTCTTTATACCTGCAACCAACATTTACTATTCTAATTTCAAAGAAAAGAGAGACGTATAAAACGTGTCCTCTATTTTTAAGTTGTCTAGTGTTAAAATACTGTAAGTTTTGTAGTGGTGGGTCAGTACCACATAAGTATAGATGCAGAAGAGTGATTCAAACGTGTATAAAAAGATCTAAGAAGAGAGCATGCCAGGCAGTAAGAGTGCGTTCAAAGGTGCAAGGCAAAGGAACAGTGTGATCAGGAAATGGTAAGTGGTTTCCTGCCATGTGTGGCATATAAGGCACGAGTAGCTTATAGCGATGAGGACACAAGCCAAAAGGACGACAGAAATAAAAGAGAGAGCCTGGATTTGATGGATAATTCAAAGAAAGATACGCAAGTTGCATAAGGAACAACTGTGGGATAAGGTGATACCAAAGGACCCAAACCTCCCAAAGAGGAATGTCCCTGAGGAGGACAACAGAACTTCAGGTTTTTGTTTTTGTTTGAAGTTTAACTAAATAGTAATAAGTCCAAGGATAAAAGTGTCGTTCAGTAAGCAGTTGGCGGTTCACGTGATATCCGTTGGGTGTGGGAGGGGTTTGCGAGACATCAGAAAAATGCGCTGCAATGCGTGGCATTCGTCATCGGCATCCCTCATTTAATGCTTAATATACGGTAGCCAGGATTACTTGAGTAATTCGTTTGTCTTTTGCTCTTTGTACTTTGTCCTCATACTTACACTTACAGATGGTAGCCTGGCTTTATGGTTCCTTACTGCGGGGATTTCGGAAAGGGGGAAAGCAGGAAGAACCTAAAATTACTGGTGCAGCTGGTTCTGGTATAAAAGTCAAACTCCATTAGAATTACTAATGATCCTTGGGTAAGGGGAAGAGAGGGAGGACCTTCGAGGCCAGAAGACAAAAAGAGAGATCTGGAGATGGAGAAGGGGGTGATGACCCTGAGAGGACCGTGAGGACTAACCGCTGAGGATGAGAGGGACAGTTATGATGGTCTGATGCTTGACACCCAGGGTCTTCCAACATCCATGAGAGAAGAGCCTGAACGATGCCTGAGGTTGACTTCTAGCCTAACCCCCGAGGACTGGGGCTTGACATCACAGATAAACTGATTTTTTAAAAATAGGTTTTGTAGACACATGAATTTATGAATTGAAGATTCCAACACGTTACATAGGCTCCGATGGATTCCTAGATATCACTTCATCTATGTATTCCATCTCTCTTGCTAAACAAGACTGTACATTTCTCAAGGGTTTATATCCCAGCAGATAAAGGCTTAATTAAAGGGTGTTGATACTGTTGAGAGTCTGAAATTAAATTTCATGCCTGAAAGGGACCTTACTTTACAGGTTACTGTTACATTTAATGAAAACTGAAATTAGCCAGATAGGTAAAACTTTCATGCTTAGCCTCAAGGAGATTACATCTTCAAAGTGGACAGAGATGTACAAAAAGAACATTTCAATAAAATATGTAATCAGAAAATGAAGGTATCCACTGGTGCTACACGAATACTGGCAAAGGAGGATGTGCTGCCTTATGTGAAAGCCCAGGGAAAGAATTTAGTAAGAGCCTAAGTGAAATCATCAAGACTAGGGCCACAATAAGACAGAGAAGCCTCTACCTCAAATGCTCGAATTTCCCTCCTCTGAACCCGTCAATACCTAATGATCCCACTTATTTCACTTTTACTGTATCACTTTCCATAGTCATAATTTTCATTTGTTTTTCTCACTTTTCCAGGAAAAAAAAAAAAAAAACAACATTTCAAGGAGAATAGGAATCCTGCCTTTCATCTCTTTATACAATTTCCACAGCACCTAGAGGTCTTGAACATAAGAGATACTCAATAATTAAGGGACCAGCATTTGGTCTGCTCTGGCGTTCTCACTTTACTGACGAGGAAATACACCTCTGTTGTTAACGACTACCTCTGACAGCTGGCCTGAAGCCCACAAAGTAATGAGGATAGAAACAAAAACTTAAACCCGACTGATCAAGTAGACTCTCAAAAGCTGCACGGATAACCATGTTTATCCTTTGTCATTTCTTATTCTAACTTATAACATTTCTTACTGATAACTTTTAGACCCTATTGATGACAAGAAGCATAGGGGGAATTAAAAAAAATACAGGATTTGGGAACTGGCAGTGCCACTTATGAGTTGTGTGATCTTAGGAACGTCACGTGTTCTCTGTGAGCCTCAGGCTTTTCTATAAAGTATGGATAACTGAGTTCTCATAAAAGTTATATCAGATATGTAAAAATTATTAGGAGAAGACTAAAATGCGACTCAATGGTAATTATAACTGAATAACTGTCTCTAAGATCCTCTTCTACTATAATAAAGATCACAGCAATTTTAAAAAGAAAAAAAAAGCAGAGTCTTTATTTTACATACTTTACCCTTCATTTGTGTTACTTTGTAAAACTGTCCAATTTATTCAAGTCTCGTAAAATATTTCTCCCAGTTAGATACGGTATTTTGGGGAAGAAAAGACCATTTTCTTAGTGTTGCAAGTTAACCATGGCTAACACTAAAAAATCCAGACTTTAGGAAATCTGACATTCACACTCCTTTATGTTGAACTTGTTGGACACATTGAGCATTTCTCTTGAAGAGAAGGGACGATAGTGCTATCACCCACTCTGAGGAGGGTCTCATCGGGAGGTAAGACATAAATCAGTCCTTCAAATGAAGATGTAGCTGAGGGTAGGCACGGCTTGCTCTCTGGTCTAGGAATAACTGGGACCAGACACCCAGGAATCAAGTGTTTCTGATAGTGAGCCAGTGGAGACAGGCCCGATGTGACTGGCAAAACCTACCTTGGCTTCTCGCTGGTAGCAGCACATATCCCTGCAGCAACAGAGAGATGACTGCAATGTTAGGGAGCATCCAGCCTCTACCTCCTAGAATTGCTCCTTGGTTAAGCTCTCTGAGTGAGCTGGAAGAGCATCCAAGACTGATACCCTGGATACAAGGACAGTCCCTCCTCTGGGGCTACAGGAGGACACACAGGAACAGTTAAGACTAGAACCAGCAGGACCCAGAGTGGTTTTCTCATGACCATCATTAGGAGAAGTTACAACATGGCAACACAATGAAAAGAGTAAGAGAAACTGAGGGACTTATTCTAGAGCATTCATGAAATTGTAGGGAGTATGACTTTGAGTCAGTGTAGCCACTGGCAGAAACCATATGAGTTCATGTTTTAATAACATGGGTTTAAAAAACAATAATGTAAAATCATTTTACATCAGGGGCTAGTGAGGTCTCTATTGCTAAAGCTATACAATTACTTAAAAATTGTGTTGGATCTGCTTTGCCAATCAGTATTGTTAATTATGCATAATTACTATATACAAATTTGTATTTGTTATATATGAGTAGGTACGATATATTTTCTCTATTTTCCCAATTTATTTAAGATAAACTTTGCTAAATCAGTGAGAGCTAATATGCTAATCTCTAGAAGTTCTTCTTATATGTGCAGAGGCCAAGCTCATGCTGCAATTGTTTGAGAATAATTCTTTCAAAAAAATGTTAACATGAAAAAATATATCCATTTTTTTCTTTGTCTACATTCTCTCCCTACATGCACGTGCTCACGCGCGCACACACACACACACACACACACACACACACACACAGAGAGAGAGAGAGAGAGAGAGAGAGAGAATCAAGATGAAATTAATAGAGATATCCTAATGGTGATAAATCTTTTCAAAGTTTAAGAGGAATTAAACTTAGGGTAATCTTTCTTTAGGGGAAGTTTCACATTTAAGTTTTAATTCTAAGTGAAAGGAACTAGAGAGACCACAATTTTCAATTCATGTGCTAGAGAGACAGTTGGAAGAAGAGTATATATATATAAAAAATACTAGT
This sequence comes from Felis catus, assembly GCF_018350175.1. Classification (NCBI taxonomy): domain Eukaryota; kingdom Metazoa; phylum Chordata; class Mammalia; order Carnivora; family Felidae; genus Felis; species Felis catus. Next base: position 109,006,599 of record NC_058369.1, read on the forward strand.
GGAAAAACCCCAGTCTACCAAAGTGTCACTTACTGTAGTCACAGATTTATGCAGATGGGTAGAGGGTGATTCATTATCAAGGGTAAAGATAAATAATTTACATATCCTATATATTTGGTGGGCCAAAATAATTTAAAGCAGTGGCTTCAGAGTTGAAAGTTTGTCTGATAGTAAACAACTAAAAGTTAGTTAAATAAAAATGAAATTCAATTTAGGCAACATATATAAGTTTGGGGAAAAATAGTGTTATGTATAACTGCACAATTAAACCAGATCTTTTAATATCCATGAAGATTCTCGAACTAAAGCCAAGGATATTTGGTCTATAGTTGTTTCGCCTTGCTATCTTATTAAAGCATATTACACTTATCTTAAATTCCTGATTCATGGTAAAATTTATGGATATTCCCACTGGGATACTCAAAATTCTTAATTTGTTTACACATTTTGGCTTCTTTCCAGATTTTATGTGAACAGTCACTGATCCAAGAAACAAACAGGCGGAAATGTCTTTGAATAGCATTCTTTTACTATCAGGTCATACATACCTCCATTCAGTAAAACAGGCAACGAAATTCCTGAACTGGGCAGTTCAATAATACATTTTTAAAACTCAAGAGAATGATCTTCCATTCAAACAAGAAAAGAAAAAAGGAACTATGAACTTAACAGGGTCTTAAAAACACACACAGGATGGAAGAGAAATTCCTTCAAACTATTGAAAAAGTTAGTAACATGCAGATTTTATCATCTATTTCCTTCTCCTCAAAGGGATGTTTTGTTATCCACTTAGACTGAAGAGCTTGCTTTCAACCAAATTAAGGGCTCAGATGCAAAGAATAAGAAGGGGGGGGGGGAGAAAGCAAAACCTCACATACCAACAAACCAACCAATTTCAATAGCGCATTTTATAATGAGGTAGAACAAAGAACAAAATGGATAGCTCCAGAATGGCAAACCTCCAGAAACCTCATTCAGTTAATCTTCTAGATGCTTTGCCAAACCTTATCCAAATAACCCAATTATTATAGTCTACAGACTAGTGGAAATTCTTACAAAATTGGCTTCCTTCTGGAATCTCAAATCATGTCTCCACTCGGGTCAGAAAGATCACTAAGAGTGCCTTGTTGAAGTTTTTGCCCCTGGGCTCAACTGCAATTTTGCAAAATGAAAAATGAGGGAATGCCTCCAGGTAAAATTCTGGATGCAGGTTTAGATTTTGTTAAAACCTTAAGTACAGAACAGCCCCCTCCTAGTTGTAATCTAATTCCCCGAAAAACTGTCCGAAGTAGACTCAGAAATTCTGGATTCTCAAACTCAGTTTGGCTTTCAGTGTGTGGAGTGATCAGGAGGCCTTAATCTCTGCATACGCCTTTTTGCAAAAGTCACAACACAAGGCTGATACAGACCTACCTCAAAGAGACCCTGCAAAGATTAATTAAGGTTAAACTGGCAAAAAAAAAAAAAAATAATAATAATGCATTTGACAAGTCAAGCTTTATCCATGCTGCTAAATAGACCCATATGTTTTAAGAACTGCTCAGAGTATTTGGTAGTATCTTCAACTAAGTAGAGAATATATTTACATAATGCATTTCAGCTGTGAAGCCATTTTTAAAAATCAAAGATTCCAGTATTTCAGATGGTAAGAGAAAACAATCTGGCTCTGCTCAGGTCTACCTCATTATACGGAGCACCATTTACCCCAAAAACTGCCCATCAAGCAAATACTGACATATGTGCTTAGGACTGTCTAATGGCCAGGGAAGACTTCATACTTCGTCATGCCTTGGCATTTCTCTAGACTTTCCTTTCTCCTATAAACATGATGAATGGATTTCTACTTCTCTTTTTATGTCTTCTCATGTTGCTGAGGCACAAATGGCTATATTCACCTCTGGGTCATCAGGAAAGTACTTCTGCTTTTTCGTTATTCAAGTGTATCTGACATCCACTAAGAAATTCCTACAACTTTAGAGCCCTCAGAGATGGCATTGATAGTAATTGTACATCAGTATTAGTCTTTGTAAATTTTAATGGCACAGGCAGACACAGTGATGTTCCAAAGCATGTTCATGTGTTGGGGGTGATGATGGGCAAAGGAAAGGAAGAGTATAGAAATACTGAAAGACAATGGGACTTAGCTTTTTCACCTCTTATTAAAGAAGACTCTTTTGAGAGTCATTCTTTAACAGATCTTAAAGTATTATGTTTTTGTAATATTGCATGCCATTGTGTTTAGGAATATGAGCTCTAAAGTGAGAAAGCCCTTTGTGAACCTCATTTCTCCCACATGCTGCTTGGGTGACTCTTACTCTCAAGAAGTTATTTGAAATGTATATGCCTTGGTTTCTTCATTTTTTAAAACAGAGATTGGTACACAACCTGACACATAAAGTTATTATGAAGAAAAAAAAGATACATGCAAAGCACTAAGAACAATTTCTAGAACATAGCACTCATTCAATAAATGTTAGTTATTTTTATTATTATTTTAAATGCCTATATTTCAATTCAATATCATTTTAGGCCCAAGAAAGTTTAACTTCCTTTGTAAACTTTTCTAAAACTTTCAGGTCTGTTTTTCTTTTAGTAACTATTAAATAGGGAGGAAGAAACCCTCAGGACCTTCTAGTACTTTGGGACCAACATTTCTCCTCACAAGCATTCTACTTAGCAAAATGTGTGTCTGTAGATACATCCTAGATTTGTGAGGACAAACATAATGATGCACTGCCACAGATGTTCTTTCCTTGGTTACCACTTGGTGTGCAATAAAAAGTTTCAAAACATAGTATTAGCAAACAACACTGAGCGTTGCTTTAGCTCACCTGTCTGGTGGAGGTCACCTGAACTGGCCTGGGGAACCCTGCTGCTCTCAGCCGGGCCTCTTCATCCATTTGTTGATTATCTGGACATCAGCTGATCTGGGCTTTTATTTTCCTTTGGAGACACCAGGCCAGGTAGGACATGTTCATCTCATGGTGGGAGCAAGAGCGGAACGGAGCAAGTGGCAACATGCAAAGTCTCTTAAGTCTAGTCTCAGGCATACACAAGCCACTTGTGCCTCACTCTGCTGGTCAGAGCAGCTTACACGGTGAATCCCAAAGTCAAGGTGTGCACATATATTCCTCCTATGGAAGCTAAGTGGAAAGAAAGAATATTTCTGAACCAAATTCAATTCACTACCCCCATGCAGACACTGTTAAGTAATCACAGTACTCCGTTCCACTGTGATTGAATATAGCTTTTATATTCTCGGCAGCCATTTTAATTGCTAGGAAACCTGCTAAATATGAGGGAAAGAAGAAAAAAAAAAACTGAGACTTCTGATTTTGCACATTTTTAATATATTTTACAGAATAATAAATCTGGATCTCAAATTCTATAAAATAAAACATCACTGTTATTTTCTGAGAGTAAATGTTATATTTATTCAATTGTAATTGAGTTAGTTTTAAAAATATGTATATATACACTAAATATCAATGATAACTGCCATTAGATATTAAAATACCAACCACTTAGTTATTTATCAAACACATATTTTGCTTTATAAAGAGAATATATTGAAAATCTTGAATAGTGTGTTGCTGTCATTTAAAAAAATATGTACGTTTTTCACAATTTTGAAACTAAAAATGTACAAGAACATATAAAATGGTACAGTACCCCAGGCACCTCACACAGCCAGTTCTGACTTATTTTAAACCATACTAATAAAGCCCAACATGATAAGTATTTTTCATTTCTTCTGTTTATTTTTGAATTAAACTTTTAAAATTCAATCTTTCTTCATCAAAATGGCTTTAACACTTAAACTATTACTTATTTTTCCTTGGCCTAAGTAGTTTCAATATTAAAAGGAAATAAAATGTGAAGATTTAATATAAGAAAATGTTTTACTGCATTGTAATTTTTATAAAATGATCATTGTATTTATACATAGTAAAGTTTTATAGTGCTAAAGATCCAGTATGAAAGTGAAAGTTTACCTGTTGAGCCAATGCAAATCGCTTAAAGTGACCACAGAAAGAATGGCTCTGAGTGGAATACAGAAGTCTAATTCTTACCTGTAAATTCATACACTTGCAACAAGTTATCTCTCAAACTGAGCGGTTTTAAAAAATTTATACCTCTTACCAGTATGTCATTAACCAAACCATTGAACACACTGTTAAATTCTTTAAAAGGCTAATTAAATTGCACCCAATTAGCAAACATTTAGAAAAAAGAGTCTTTCCACAGAACTTTCCACAGGTAGAGGACAATGCACACCCCTGAAGCATAAATTACTATTATTTTTAACGATATTTGGGAAAATAAAGTGAAAAAAAGACAGTTCCCATGAAAGTAATTAAATTTACAGAAGCAGTGATGAAAATGTAACTATAAAGTTTGCCTCTGGATCTCTTAAACAATAAAAACAATCAGTTTATCTTTCTCTCTTGGCTAATACTTCTCTCCATTCCCTTCACCTCTAGCTCTAATTACCAATTAGTCTATGTTGGAAAGATGGCTAGAAAGACAAAAGCTTCAGGACTTTCCTCTGGTTATTGGGATGATCTGTCCCTCCTTATCCATTCCTCCAATGCACATTTGGAGCCTCTGGCTTACTTCCCATAGCTTCTCGGCTGGATGTCCTTTGCCAGCATTATGATTAAACAGGGAGATGAGCTTGAAACTTACTATGAGTGGTCCTGAGTTTAATCCCTACTTTTTGTCACTACGCAGCCCCACGGCTGTGGACAAGGCAGTTAAAGATCCCTGAACCTCCAGTTCCATCTAAGCAGTCAAGGATGTGAGAAGACTTCTTTAAATTATTTTCAAAGCTGTGAATCACTTTATAAACTGTAAAGAAAAAGATTGAATGCTATGATAAGGTGATGATGATGATGGTAATTATTTCATGCACAATTTAATATTAACTAAAACTTCATTACACTATTCCAATTGCCTAGGGTAAACTCACAGTCATTGCTCCTAGATAAATTTTCATCTTGCATAACAGTCCATAAATAAGTTGGAATCTAAGGTAACTTAACTAGCACTCAATCGATAGAATAGTTTTGCTGTGTCATAGATAGGCTGATTCTTGCCTTTTACTCAAAGGCACTTTCTCTTTAAAACCTGGATAACATTTCCCTATTTGCCTTTATAAGCACTTCCAAATTCTTAAAACATTTTCACCTGAAGACTTAAAAAGGTGCAGGTGTGAACCTTTCGCAACACAGCCAACCCACCACCTTAACAATGACGTAGGCATTCTAACCAAAAATCTACACATTATCCATATATTTTCATCCTCAAGAATTTGAATTATATCATTTATTTTATATTTCTTAACATCCCTAGAGAGAGAGGAAAAAAGTGGCAAGCCCAGAAATTTACATCCAAGCTACACTGAAACAATACATTTCATTTAAGAGAATGAATTATAGTAATAACTCCAGGTCCACTATATTCTACTATTACTGAAATGTAAAACATCAACTCTCCCACCAAAATAGATCCTTGAGAAAAATAAAGAAAATCATCCAACTTGTTAAGAAATTCCGTAAGGTAGGTATTTCACAGTTGATCTTCAACTGATAACATCTCCTGCAGCTTTTATAGTTTCCACATGTAACCTAAGTCTTGGAATCTGATCTAATGTGTTTTATAAAGTAAATGTAAATATAGAATAAAAGTTATCTCTAATGATTGGATGTACATAATTGTAAAATTTAGTTTTAGGGAAAATCATTTACACATTTAAGGTGAATATACCAGGGGAAATTTGAAAGATTGAAAACTTGATTTTAAACAACAGCAGTATCTGTATCAAAAAATAATTTAATTCTTGAAGATGCAATGACTCCCTCCTTTTCAAAAAAGACTAATTTGGGATTGACCAAAATAATTTCACTTTCATGGGGATTTCCAGTCTTCTTTTAAATGTATCCAGAAAAATCAGAGACCATTCAAAGTGAGTCAAGATTATTTTTCGTAAACCAAGAAAAACATACAATTTTAAAACGGAAAATAGGAGAGGATTACATCTTCTTTATGGACCTAGAGTAATGTGGGCCCAACGGTGAAAATATCTCAACCAGAGTTCCCTGTTATCTCCTCTTTTATTTTTTAAGGTGTGGAAAATTAGAATACAGGTCAAAATATCACATGGAAAGAAGACAATTTTAGTATTAAGAATAATTCTAAGTCATATCTTTTAGTATCAAGACAATGTGATTTGCTAATTAACACAGAGATAAGATCATGGTTGTTTTCTGAATTCTCATTTCGAGGATGATTAGCTCAGCCGTCATTATTTCTATTCAATCTTTTATGCTTTTGTGCAAAGATTATGTGAAAGCAATTATCTGATTCGATTTATATTTGACATGCACAAAAGTATATTTTTATTATATAGATATAAACAATGATCCACTTTTTTAACCCAAACATCACATCCCATCAATTATGAGACATAAAAGACAATATAAACATGCCACTACATATAATAGGGAGGGAGCACAGCAGAGATACCTAGATAAATGTTTCTAAAACCCAATAAGTAATTATCTCTGTGTTCTTCATGCTACCAGGAGCTGACCAACAAGTCCAGAATTTCTTTCTTTGATTAAGGTGGCAATAATCGTAGCACCTTGCCTTAAACTTTCCTGGAGCTTCTGCTCGTCCTAAAAAAATAAAAAAATTAAAAAAAGAAGATAATAATAATTTTTAAAAAGATGTCACACATTAAACTTAATAGTTACTTCAAGTTTTTTTTTAATATTTCTTCATTTTTAGTTTTTCCATCAGCTTTATAGAGACCTAACTGACAGATAACATTGTATAAGTTTAAGGTGTACAATGTAATGATATAATATACATATAAATTATGAAATGATTACTACAAGAAACTTAATCCATCACCTCATACAGCTACCACTACAAGGGTAGTGAAACATTTAAGATCTACTCTCTTAGCAACTTTCAAGCATAAAATATTGTTACCTATAGGCACCATGTTATACATTAAATCCCCAGAACCTATTTACTTATAAGTAAAGTTTGTACTGTTTGATCAACATCTCCCCATCTCCTCCCCACTCAGCTGCTGATAACCACTATTCTACTGTTTTTATGAGCCACTCTTCAAGGTATGCTGCTCTCTAGAGTAGGCATTTATGGAACTCAGGCCACAGCCACTGGTATATACTTGGTCCCTCAAATAAAGAAGAAATTAAAAAAAAATTTAAGGTATATATATTTTTGAGAGAGAGAGACCGAGCATAAGCCAGGAGGGGCAGAGAGAGAAGGAGGCACAGAATCTGAAGCAGGCTCCAGGATCTGAGATGTCAGTGTCAGAGCCTGACACAGGGCTTGAACCCATGAACCATGAAATCATGTTCTGAGCCCAAATCAGAGGGTTAACTGACTGAGCCACCCAGTGCCCCCAAGGAGAAATGCTTTTGCAAGCACTTTTCATAATATGCAAAAAGTATCCGCTGAAGATACCAAGAAAACTCTGACACAGTTTCAAATGTTAACAGTATGAAACAAAAGATTTTCCCTTAATCCAATATCTGACCAACTTTGGCTCATCACTCAAGTGTGAATAGTTCATCAATGATGCAAACCTTTCCTTCATCTTGTTTCTGAGTGTTCTCCAACAACAGACTTTGTTACAAACTGTGAATACTGGTTGGGAGGAAAAATAAAAACGGCTTGTTGTTTGTGAAGTAAGGATCAGGCAAATTAGTGAAATGAGTTTCTCACAAGTTGCTAAAATGTGGTTTTGCCTTTGAAATCATACTGCCTATGAATATATGTTTACTCTAATGATTTACTCTTCTTGAGGGGATGAAGGGATGCTAGTATGAAGGGGAAAAGAAAGTCAAAAGAGAGATAATATCTTTAAAAAGATTTTTGTGTTATTAATTGCACTAGGTTCAAAAAGAAGGACCTGGTAACCAACCTCTAAACGTGGGCATCATCCTTAACGCCTTTTCCTCCCCCCCCCATGTTTATTTATTTGTTTTTGAGAGAGAGGAGTGAGCAGAGGAGGGGAAGAGAGAGAGGGAGAAAGAATCCCAAGCACACTCCATGCTGTCAGCACAGAGCCCAACGTGGGGCTCAAACTCACGAACCGAAAGATCATGACCTGAGCCGAAACCAAGAGCCCAACGCTTAACCAACTGAGCCACCCAGGCATCCCTTTAATGCCTTTTCCTAATGTTCAGTGTAGCAAAGTACCTCCTGCTTCTACCTCCTTGGTGTTTTTTTCAATCCATACAAGCCATTCAAAGCCCTGCTGCCAGCAAAACATCTCTGTCCTGAATTACTGCAGCAATTTCACCAACAGTCTCTTTCAAGTCTTGTCCTCTTCTACCCTGTTTCCCACACAGGAATCAAAACACTTAATGTAAAGTACAGATCTGCTCACCTCACTACACTGCCGAAAATCCTTTCAAGGCCACCTTTTGAACTTCAGGATCAAGTCAGAACCCTTTACCTCTTTACCCTTCCATCCTCTTCCTGCCTTTCCCTTATGATCACTAAATTCTCCCAGCCACACAGAACTGCTTATGATTGCCCAAACAAGCTCTTTTTCTAGCCTTTCCCCCCTTTGCACCAGTTAATGCCTTTGCCAGAAAAGCTATCCCACTCCCTTTCAAGTTTGGCTGACTGTGGTTACTCTTTATAGTTCGACCCAGTTTTCAATGGTTACAATTTACCCTAACTCCTGCCCTCCAGCCCAGTTGGATGAGGTGAATCTGTTTCCACAGCTATGAATTCCTCTGGTACACTGAGTTTGCAATAGCCTTTTGAGTTAACCATCTATCTCTTCCACCAGATGATGAGTTTCTTGATATACAGAATTTTTCATTTTCTTTCTGAATACGGAACACTTAGTTCAATGCCTTACACATGGTAGCAGTCCACAAATTATAATGAATTCAAATCACAGGAGGCTATATGATAGAGAAATCATCACCCTCTCAGTTTAACTCATTTGTTAATAACAGTGACCACTTTTGGGTTACTCTGTTGACTCCTATTTTCACATTTAGCAGGAAGCCTGGCAATGGCACAAAAAATATAATCAAAACCTTTCTACTATCACACGTTCACCAGCTCAGAGATCCAAGGTTCCTCACTTATGAGGATGTTGGTGAGAGACCACCTCTGCATAAGCTCCTCTTTTCCATCAGTTTGCCTGATTGTGTTCGCAAGGGGGGGAGCTGGGGAAAACCCACAAAGGGGCTAAATGGTCAGTACTTTGCATCTTGCAAGTGAGGTTTTTTTTTTAAAGATTTTTAAAATTAATTATTATTTCTTAGAGAGGGAGCACACAAGTGGGGTAGGGGCAGAGAGACAGAGACAGAGTGAGAAAGAGAGAACCTCAGGCAGGCTCTGCACTGTCAGCACAGAGCCTGATGTGGTGCTTGAACTCGTGAACAGTTAGATCACAACCTCAGCTGAAGTCAGACGTTTAACCCAGTGAGTCACCCAGGTGACCCTCAAGTGAGTTTTTTTAATTTTTTTTTTTTAACATTTATTTTTGAGACAGAGAGAGAGCATGAATGGGGGAGGGGCAGAGAGAGAGGAAGACACAGAATCTGAAACAGGCTCCAGGCTCTGAGCTGTCAGCCCAGAGCCCGACGCGGGGCTCGAAATCACGGACCGCGAGATCCTGACCTGAGCTGAAGTCGGACGCTTAACCGACTGAGCCACCCAGGCACCCCTCAAGTGAGTTTAATGACATTTCAATATTGGGTTTCAAATGCTGTACAGGTTTCCTGAAAATCACATATTAACAAATCATTCTAAACCCATATATGTTTATGCTTAAAATGTTATTCATTCATAAATACACAGAATACTCTAAAACTGAACAAAATACAAATTAACTATAAATACGTATTTGTCACTCCTTATGATTAATTACAATACTGTACAGTTTATAATACACATCCACACCTGTCTCATTTATTGAGACATGCAAAAGATGATGACAATTAAGTTTCCTCCTCTAAAAATAAACACAAAAAGACTATCTAAATAGCTTCTATGAAACCAGTTTATACTTGTGATAATGAAAGCCACCAAGTAACAAAATGAACAAGGGGAAGAAATCTGTTTAAGATCCTAGGGCTACAAAAATCACATTTCTTTATCTTAGAATAAGGCTTCTGTCCTCATTTTATAGTCCCATAACTTACACATTGTTAAACAATGAATTTAAGTAAGAATGCTCTTTTAAAGGTTAATTTATTTGTGCAATCTTTATAGGCATCATTTAGAACAATTTTAATTCGGTGAGAAGAAACTATGTTTTTCTACTGTTTTCCCTCCTGAGCTTACTTTATTCCTGAAAAATAGAGAAATTTACAAAGTGATTAAACAAGATGCTGAGACACACCTACAATCAGAAAATTCTAGTATGTACAAAAGCAGATATTCAAATAATGTGTGGATTTCAAACTCATCTCAAAATGTCTTACCTCTATAAAAGTATCGCTAATGTAGTTTTAAAAAAATGCAAATTCACATAGATATTTTTTTTTGAGAGTGAGAGAGAGAGAGGGTGTAAATAGTGAGGGGCAGAGGGGGAGAGAGGAAAGTGGCACTCACCGGGGGTTTGTGTTTTACCCAAAGTGGGGCTCGAGGTCCTTGAACCCATAAACTATGACATCATGACCCGAGCCGAAGTCAGATGATTAATGACTGAGTCACCCAGGTGCCCTGGCTGAGATCTTTAAAAAAGCATTTCTTGCTGCCAGGGGATATGCAAACCAGTGTTTTTAACCCTTGAGGAGGGGGGGAACACAGGGGCCTTACAGGTGGTCATTTTATTATCATTCTCTCCCTCTCTCTCTCTCTCTCTCACACACACACACACACACATATGTGTATGTATACATATGTGCGTTCCCTTGTGTATACCAGGTATTATATAATAAAAATGTTTAATGTTAAAACTAAGCAAATTCAACATAAATACTGAAAAGTCCTGTTGATAGTACACATTCTTGGTATGATATAATGAAATGGCATTTACTGCTGTGGTCTTCCTCCCCAAAACCCATAAGCCCAGTCTAATCATGAGGAAAACATTACATACAAACAAAAGAGGGCGTCCTACAATATATCTGACCAGTCCTCAAAATTGTGAAGTTTATCAAAAAACAAGTCTGAGAAACTGTCATCGCCAAGAGGAGCCTAAAGAGACATGACAACAAAAAGTAATAAAATATCCTGTAATAAGAAAATACATTAAGTAAAACTAAGGATATGTGAATGAACTACGGATTTTAGTTGTTAAAAATAGGGGAACCTGGGTGCAGGGCATGTATGTTCAATTTAAAAATATTTCTCGATTTATGTGCCAGAATTACAAAACTTGAATTACAAAGGTAACTTGTGCACACCAGCCCATTTGTATATTCCTTAAATAAAATACACTATTCTTTTAATAAATTATGCAACTGATAAGGGCACCAACTCTATCACGAGTCCGCTGGTACTAAAATACAGGCTTTGACAATATTCAAGTGATTTTTAGCAAATTCTGTAGTTTCATAGTTCTCCTTTTTTTTTTCATCTAAAACAGAGATAACAATATTAGCTACATCACAGCTTGTCTGTGGGGACTACATCAGACACCCGTAAACCACAGACTTAGGTAAATATCCATTCATAATAACTATTAGAATTATTTTATGGTGTGCGCTAATTTCACACATGACAGAGGGGCTGATATCACCCTCTGATCATATGTGACAGTTAAATCTGATGATCTACCATATGTAAAAATACTGTTGCAGGTCTTGGACAGTCACCTCTCTATGTCTACAACCCTTGAAAGACAAGCTTATTAGCTAACATTCACCCCTGCTATCGTGTTGAGAGATTTTTTCCAAAGTATAAAGTGATACAGAGCCCAAGAAGAGAAGAATGATAATTTCTCGGGCAGAAAAGACACAGATTGCAATTTAGAGTTGTTAAGGTCGTTGGACTTCTGCAGGCAAAGTCCCTGGGAGTGGGGACTTGAGAGAAGTTCTAAAAATCTGCTAAAAATTCCTTGATTCCTTGGCCAGCTTTTAAACTGGGCTTACACAGGAAGAAACTCAATGGGGTCTAGCAGAGAATAACTGCTGGAAAGCTGGGGAGCTGAGCAAAAGTTTCAGAGGCTACACCGTACTGAGGACAAGAAGGTTAGATCTGAGTTCGGCTAGAATGAAGAGACCTTGGTGAATACCCATGGCTTGCAGTTCAGAGCTCTAAAAGGCTATGCGTGAAGCCTGGGAATAAAGACAAAATTGAATTGGACTGGCCCTAACAAAGGTTAAACAGTCTCCAGAAGATCAGGTTGATCTCCCAATAATACAAATGCTTTCCAGAACAAATTTTAATATTCTTTGGAGGAAGATAATATAAGCTAGAGCGTTTAAAACGTTTTATAACTCAAGTATGGCATATAATAAAATCTTACTAGATGAGTAAAGAGGCAGAAAGCAAAAAAAGCAGGAAAAAAAACCATAAAGGAGAGAAAATGATCCATATATTGGATCCATATATTGCACCATTTTCAGACATAGTCCATATGTTAGAATTGGCCTGAAAGAATTTCAAAATAACTATAATTAATATGTTAAAAAAAGATAGGGAAGAGATGGCAACATTGATGAAAAATGGACATATTGCAAGAAAAGTGAGTACCCAAACTCCCCCCCCACACACACACACACAAATAAAATTACCAAAATTACATTTATCAACAGTTCATATACTATCTGTAATTCTAGTAATTTCCAGGCTTTAGGTTTACCTTAATTTCTACTCACAAGTCATAAAGAGCATAAACTGTAAACACGGCACACCAATTTTTACATTCTCACACATAAAAATCAAAAGCATACATTTCGTGAGTTTAAAGAAAAACAGGAGAGTATTTAATGATACAAAATGTGTTAAAGTTTGTGTTAAATCTAAATTATTGCCATAATCGTAATTACTTCTTTTATCTTGCTCACTTCATAGGAATGTAAAATTTTTGAGAAAAATCATAAAAATTGCTAATTCTAACCTGTCATAAAACAATAAAAACATAACTTTTAGCTCAAAAATACAGCATTTACTTTCTTTGGTTACAAGTGTATTTAAACAAAAAATTGGAAGCCAGCAAGAAAGGAAATAAAGAATACAGTGGTCTGATTTCTTGAAATACTAGAGGGGAAAATAGCAAAAAATTAACAAGAGTTCTTTTTGGATGATGGATTTATGGCTATTCTTATTTCTTCAGTGTGTTTTATTTTCACAATTTCCAAACGGAACTCTTCTAGTAAGAAGAGTAAGTTGTTCTAAAATTTAGTTTCAAGACTGTTTAAGTCCTGGTAACTAAATTTGATTTGTTATCGCATAAAGTCAATAATATAGAACACTGTCCAAATTTCCAAGAAATATTTATCTTCATAAAAATCTTAAAAATCTATATGAACACTTTTTGTTTGAATATTTTTGTCTTCATTGGACAGTCCAAGAAAGAATTATGTTAATAAATCACAAGGCCTTAGCTTTCCACTGACTTAGAGCTTAAGAAAAATATCTTGGACATCACACGAAAGGAAACAACAAAAATTTTGTCCTTAATTTTATTCAATACATTAACAATTGTTCATTGAGATCCTGGATAGTTTACCATGCTTTTTCATATTAGGAAGAACATTAGATGAAATATCAACATATAATAGCTATTTTTAATTTTATATACTCTCAAACTGAATTATTTGGGATTAAAATTCATATGGATTTCATATGGACTTCATCTAGAAACATCACACTTAGCTATTTCTTTATCCTTTGTCATTTCAAGATTAAGATGAAATGCCCTATGTTTAGATGAAAGATGCACAGAAGTTGCAATTATTGTCTTAAACACAGAAGTTATTCTAAATTTACTCCACAGCAATTAAATCAATGGAATGTCAGTGGAATCCTGGTCTTTGTCTGTATGTGGTTGGTTTCTTTTCCAGTTGATACATAGGTGTCCATATGATGGACTATCAACTTCCATAAAGGAGTAAAGTTTTGATGCAAAAATTCTCATGGGACTTTGAAGCAGTTGGCAAAATTTGGGAACTCAGGGAAAGTAGGAGGTGTTATTTTCATAGAAGACTGGGAATGACAGGAATGGTTTCATAATTTATACCAGCTCCTCTTTTCCCTCCTCCGTATCAGCTACCAGTAGTGCCATTTTCATATAAAACCTATGTCCTCGAAATTCCTTACTCTCCGAATGTTCCCTTCCATTTTCTCAAGGACAACTTATGGCAGAACTATTCCCACTGTACATGAACTCTAAAAACTTTTTAAAAGGTTTTTTTAAAACATTAAATTCTATCACTGTACTACACTGCTCTGAGTCTTTGAATTAAAGAGGCATAAACAAATTTATAGTATGCTGTTAGAACCAAATTTATGTCTATTTTGCAGAATATGTTGTCAAAGAATAGCAGGAAAAGCTATGACATCATTGTTGTCCAAATCTTTATAGACAACCTGAAAGGAAATCTTTTAGAGATACTCATCCTCCCTACACATCACTCCTAAAGAAAACAATGTACTGTGTTAAAAGGAAGACTATAAAGTTAAAATATATGTATATATTAATTTAGGCTTTAGATATGTCACTAGATTACACGGCTCTTTTTGAAACGTAAGCATTATGTTGCCTCAGCAAATTCCATACCTAAACCCTAATTCAATTTCTATGAGTTACAAAACCATCCTGAAATTCAGGTTGCTCTTATTTAATATTAATATCCTTCTTCCAGCTATCCTTGTTTCGGTGAACTTATGCAAAATAATATCAAATTGTCAAAACTGTCAAGCACTCCAATTAAAAGCTCACTATAACATACATTTACAGAAAGCGTATACAATATACAAAAATATATCATAAACAATATATAAAATGCTACATTGTTGACTTAAAAATCTTTTAACACTTTTGTTACATTTATAAGATAATATCAAATAAAAAATTGTATATATTTTCCTGATATGGAAGGAAAAAAAAAATCTAATGGTAACACACTGCCCCCTAGTGGATATGAAGATAAAAGTTTGCTGTGTATACATTTCCAAAACTTCAGGAAAAAGCAGTCACTAATTGATGAGAGTTTGAGAAAAACAAAACAGTCCTATCCAAATGAAAAGCATTTGTCTCTTGATAATTTGAGTTAAACAGCTGTCTCCTGAAAACCTCGGTAATAAAACAGTATGATATGCACTTGGATTTACTTATTAACATAATCATCACATAGCAGTGTCAGTCTCCTTTTTTCTTAATGCCTTACCCATACTGTAGGTATTCAATAAGTATCCGTACAAAGAGTTAACTAAGAAAAATAATCAGTTAACAAAACTCTGGGGTCCACCACTGTTACTTTGCTTAACAGATAAAGATAGGAAAGACCCAAACTTTGCAGTGTTTAGCGCCATAGCACAGGGGGGTAAAACATGGGCAACCAAAAAGCAGATGTCTACTCTGAGAAACAAGCAGTTCATTGTTATGTCAATTATTTCTAGATCTGGGATCTGTCACACTGTCATCCTTTATTTTCTTTTAACATCATTCTTACTATCAATTCCACAACTTAATAAAGTTGAAATAAAGTGTTCTCATACACAATGTCCCTTTTAATTAGCAGAATGTTTTGATCCTACACAACTTGCCCAGCAGCCCTGCTAGCTTTCTACTGTGACATCCCTCGCCAGTCACACTCCAACTGCTCAAAGTCTGCATCCGCACCATCCTTTGGCTGGATGCTACAGGGATGCTGGATGCTACCTAGGATGTCTTAAGTGGAGTGGTCTAGGATGTCCCAGCTGGCTACTCTTCTTTGCTTTTGGCTACAGCTCTCATCTCACTAGGACACCATTTTCATTATCAAGCCCACCTTACTTTCAGCACGTACTTGACATTACAATCTAAGACTCTCCACAAACAACCTAATTAACCCTTCTAACCGTGGTTCTCACTTCTTTACTATACAGAATCCACTTTTGTGGCCATACTGGTATAATCAGCTATTCCTTCTTTAGTAAAATGGTTTCCTCATGATTGTTTTTCTACTTCACATCAATTTTCAAAAACCTGGCTGTGATGACATGCTCTAATGAAATTATCTATTTTAGTGAACATCAATAATTTACATTATCATTCTCTTATTAGTATTTTTATTAGGTTTCACACATATAAGTCTTATTTTCTTAGCTAAATTGTAGATAGTAAAAGTCTCCTAAATTAAGTTATAACATCAAATAAAGTACTATATTCATAGTAGATACTCAATAAATACTTACTAGATCAATTTGCTAATTCTATAAAGATCTGGTCCTATATATGACTATTAAGACATCTCTGAAACATCAAAGTATTTAGATAAAGGATGCATCTTTATAGAAATAACCTATTAACAATAAAGTAAGAAAAAAAAACCCTGCTTTCTGTACTTGAAAATTGGAAAGATGTCAAAGGCTAGAATTTTGTGTTACATGATTCCTCCTACTATGAAAGAGTGCCTGGTTTGGGAGTTAAATCTAAGGGACATTGATAAATTGACATTAATATACCTAAGTCAAGGGGATAAAGCCAGATGATGAGGCAAACATTCTCAGATAGGGTAGGTACATAAGCAGAAAAGCAATATATACTAGACATTGGAGGGCAATGGGTACTGTTTCCAGAACGCATGAGAAATGACAAGGGGGACAGAAAGATTATGCACAAGAGTTTCTTCTTGAGTGGAGGTCTAGGTAGAAACACAATTAGTGGGAAAATGATGATTCTCTCAGAGAAGAAAAACTTTACGTTTTTCCTGTAAATTTTAAATTCAAATTTTTAATTACAAACTTAATACAAGGGAAAAACTTAAATGGATCAATGCAAACATATTTTGTTGGTAGCTGTGTGTGTGTGTGTGTGTGTGTGTGAGAGAGAGAGAGAGAGAGAGAGAGAGAGAGAGAGGGGGGGGGAGGGAGGGAAAGGGGGGGAATTATTGTTGGAATAGTTTTCAGCAGTTAAAAACAAAAGGATGCACAGTTAATGATCATTAGATTCTTGACTATTGGTTAAATGGGTAAATAGTATCCAAAATCTTAATCCCCAGGTTCCACAGAAAAGTGTTTAACATTGCATTAAAAACTCTATTTTCTTCCAAGAAGCATGCTTTCAATTACAACTTACAAAAAGAGTTGCATCCAGACCAGACTGGTGCTAATTTTTGTCAGTATTAACCAGCAAAAAGTAGATTGGCCAAGCTCCCTCCAAGAATCAGAGCAGAATTATTTCTCAGGAAGAAGCTCACAGATAGTAGAATGTGCCTCTAAAGCTTCTTCCCAGGGAGGAGAAACAAAAAACCAGATATGCAAAGCAGCATTCTAGGTGGAAATAACTTACTGGAATTATCAGAATTCAATCACTTTCTGAAATGACACTACTAAGTGAAGACAACAGTAAGATTAAAGAAGATGATTCAATCATAGGATTGGGAACAAAGAAGGAATAATTTTATGTCATAAGGGATTTCATGTAGGTATTAAATAAATGTATTTTGAATTAAAAATCTCATTGGAGGTGACAGATAACCTACTTTTTCTATATAAAACTGAATTCAATAAGTGGAAGTCAAATTTGAAAATGTTTACAACTCAGAAGAATAAAGGACAAAAAATAGTAAAAAGTCAAGGCATTATATTAAAAACTAAATTATATAAGAAAATTGGGGGAGAAAA
Source organism: Felis catus (assembly GCF_018350175.1). Classification (NCBI taxonomy): domain Eukaryota; kingdom Metazoa; phylum Chordata; class Mammalia; order Carnivora; family Felidae; genus Felis; species Felis catus. The sequence goes on from NC_058369.1 coordinate 109,024,389, forward strand.
CACAACAGATTATGCAGAAATTATCATGATGCAGGAAAAAAAATCCCTTAATTAAACAAGATCAGGAATTGCAGAAAGGTATCATTTAGTGCCTTGAAAAATTAGTGACAACCGTCAAAGAAGCCATATTCAGATGTTACCTTCAAATTTAAATATAAAAATTCAACAGCCTTCAGCAGACAATACAGATTATTTCCAATAAGCAAGAATGGTTCATGTGTAACTTTTGTGAAATGCTAAGTATTAAAAGAAAATGGGGTTTAAGGAAAACATTGTTACCAAAGAATCCTGACTGTGTTAGAAGAACAAAAAAGGAGACATTGTGCAATATGCAAGGGCTCTAAATGGCCAGTTAGTGGAATGTTTCTTTAAAAAGAACTATTTAAAAACTTACCCAATGATTAAATGAGGAAAAAGGAATAGGGACTCCTTTTAACAACTATTTAAGGAATTTAACTAATACCAGACAGTAAGCTATATATTAAGAAGTAACAGACATACAGTTCTTTACCTCTATGGAATATGGGGTCAGTTAAGTCAAACAAACACATAAACATATTCTAATAACAAGTTATGAAAGAAACAACACACTCATTTATTACCAAAATAAAATCAGCATTAGAATTATCAGGCACAAAACATTTTTAAAACCATATTAAAAAATCCAAATAAATCAACACAGGAACACAAAAATGTGCAAGCAAAACAACATTCTCAAATATGTAGATTTGAAAAATAAAAAAAAAACAGAACTCATACAAATGAAAAAATTGCTGACTTTAAACAAACAAAACAATTTCAAAGTAGGGGTCAGAATAGAGATTAGACCTAACTGAAAAGAGTATTACTGAAACTGAACACAGAGTTGAGGAAATTACTCAAAACTCATATCAGAGATGATAAAGAATAGAAAATATAATAGAAGTTTACGGAATTTGGCAAATAGGACAAAAATGTCCAATATATATTTAATCAGAACCCCAGAAAGGGAGAACAGAGATAATGGGGGGAAATAAAAAAATAATTATTGCTAAAAAAACTTCCAGAAGTTATGGACTACATGAATTCATTCATAAGGGAAACCCACTAAATTCCAAGGTTGATAAAAAGGAACACAGACCAATAACAAGGGAACTGTGAAACACCAAATATAAAGAAACAATCAAAAAGCCACTAGAGAGAACAGACCAAGAGAGGATTAACAATACTTACAACAGTCTTCCTCACAGCAACAAGGAAGCAAGAACATGATAATGTATTTGTAAAGAGTGCTAAAGACAAAAAGCAAACATTAACTCCCTCCAAAACAAAACAGAACAAAACAAAAAACTGTTAACCTAGAACACTTATTACTTCCTATCACAAACACTATGTATCAACAATGAAGATAGAATATGGGCTCACTCAGTTAAACAAAACCTGTTTACTCATTTTATTTTTTTTCTTTTTCTTTTCTTTTCTTTTCTTTATTTTATTTATTTACTTATTTTATTGTTAATTTATTTATTTTTAAAAGTTTACTTATTTATTTTGAGAGAGAACATGAGTGGGGGAGAGGCAGAGAGGGAGAGAGAGAATCCCAAGGAGGCTCTCCCTCTCTGCCTCTCCCTCACTCATGTTCTCTCTCTCTCTCTCAAAATAAATAAACTTTAAAAATAAATAAATTAACAATAAAATAAGTAAATAAATCTGAAAGCAATGTCTCCAGAAAATTAATGAAAATAACGTTTAAGGGGTGCTTGGGTGTCTCAGGTGAGTAAGTGTCCAACTGTGGCTAGGATCATGAGCTCATGGTTCATGAGTTCAAGCCCCACATGGGACTCTGCTCTCAGCACAGAACCTGTGTATGATCCTCTGTCTCCTCTATCTCTGCCCCTCCTCCCAGCTCTCTCTCAAAAAAAAAAACATTAAAAATTAATTAAAAAATAGCATTTAAGGGGTGCATGGGTGGCTCTGGTGGTTGAGCAGCTGACCTCAGCTCAGGTCATGATCTCACAGTTCAGGAGTTTGAGTCCCACGATGGGATTGCTGCTGTCAGTGCAGAGCCTGCTTTGGATCCTCTGTCCACATTTCTTTCTGCACCTCCCCACTCATGCTCTCTCTCAAAAATAAATAAACATTTTTCAAAAAAATAACATTTAAATACAGACAGTATTTAAAATAACAAAAAAAAATACTGGCTAAGAACAGCAGCATAAAAAGTAGGTGGGCAATCAAACAAAATGTTCTAAGATCAATAAAATTGTAGGGAGAGTGATTAAAATTCTAACTAGACTTTCACATAAATATGCAAAGTAAATTTCAGAAGGCCTCCTAAATGTCTAATAATAGAATGTGGGGGTGCCTGGGTGGCTCATCAGTTAAGCATCAGACTCTTGATTTTGGCTCAGGTCATGAGCTCATGGTTCACGAGTTCAAGCCCTGCATTGGGCTCCACCCTAACACTAGGAGTCTGCTTTGGATTCTTTCTCCCTCTCTCTGTCTGCCCCTCCCTTGCTCACACTCTGTCTCTGTCTCTCTCTCTCTCAAAATAAATAAATGAACTTAAAAAAAAAAAAACAAAACAGAATGTGAAACCCATTTATTAGTTAAGAGAAAACAGAGTGAAAAACCATTGGGGCTTCCAGGTACCTAAAACCAAAGATGGTCCTCACAATATTTTAAGAAAAAAAAAAAAAAAAAAAAAAAAAAAACAAGAAAAAGGAAAAACAAGAAAAAGAAAAGGAGAAACAAAACAAAAAACATAAACAAAACTTAACAATGAAAAGATCAAATAAAATTTACACACAACAACAACTTGAGTATAATTTGAAGAGAGAGAACTTCCAAAATAACTTTAAGTCAAAAGAAAAAAAAAGAGAAAAATCACCAAATTTAAATAAGCAATTTCTCATATTCTTCTGCCCTAACACAAGCCTTATAGCAATGAAAGAAGGAAGAAGGGACCTACTGATGAGTAAAAAGCTGATCTAAAATAATCACCACAAAGAGTAAGCCTGCCTTAAGTTTGATAAAACAGTAAAAAGAGTGTACATGTGACCAGCATGACCAATTTTAAAAGACTTAAAATTATGCTGGATTTGAAGTGGGAGCCTTATTCTGGTGGTGAAAACCACAAAAGGAAGAGAGAAGCGATCTTTGTCAACTGAGTGGTAAAGGGGAAAAGAAACAAAAAGGAAAAATTTTAGGGTCCTGAAATACAAAAGAGAAAAAAAAAATAAAGGACACACAATTCCTCTTTCCACCGTTAAATGAGATAAGTTAACTAAACTGTATTTTGCTATATTGACAAGAGAGGGTGGCACTGAATTAGGTACTAGGTAAACTAGTCAAATCCCCAACAGATGCACAGGAGAGAACTTAATACAGCCATACAGAGTTATTACACAACAGGAAGATTTAACAACCTCAATTAATGAACCACCCTCCATAAGAAGAAAGAGTTAAGCAGAAGACGGTAAAGTAACACTCCAAACGGAATAGAATTTTTGCAGAATTGTGAAACTAAGAATCACACTAATGTTTCACATACTCAAAAAAAAAACAAAAAACAAGAAACAAAAAAAACCAATTAGAATCAACAAGGTCAGCAGGGAGCTATCCAAAGTGGATTATTAACAACATCAAATGAACTCCAACATATTATAAATAAATAAAGAGCATTAAAAGGATGGCTAGGAAAAGAACTAACCTCAGTAATTTTGAACAATATTATTTTGATTCTATCCTTTAAGATAAAGAACTGTATATGACTATCATATCCTAATTAGTAAACTTATTTTCCCAGAGTGGCATTTCTGAAATTATACTTAGGTGTATTCCAGGATTCAACAAAGAAGTAAACATACTGCTGATAATGAAAGATTCCTCACTGGTGGAGAAAGTATTTACATATAAGAAAAGGGAGAGGCTATGGGCACCTGGGTGCTCAGTCTGTTAAGCGTCTGACTTCAGCTCAGGTCATGATCTCATGGTTCATGGGTTTGAGCCCCATGTTGGGCTTTGTTCTGACAGCTCACAGCCTGAAGCCTGCTTTGGATTCTGTGTCTCCCTCACTCTCTGACCCTCCCCTGCTCACGCTCTGTCTCTTTCTCTCTGTCTCTCTCTCAAAAATGAATAAACACTAAAAAAAACTTAAAAAAAAAAAGGAAGAGGTAAGAAACACCCTCTAATGTTAGACTGGAAACAGATGTCAGTATGAATTCAGTTGATTTGAGACAGGTTATAGATTATATACAAACACACACAGAGATATAGAAATAGGTGTATGAAAATATATATATTTCCTAGCAAAGTCCACTGTAAGAGAATACAAATAATGACACTCTGGAGCAATGAACACCCTTAGTGCCCAGATTCTGGTCTCTAAATACCGTCACCTACTAAAAGAAATAAGAATTACTTGGAGAAACTGTTGACTCCAAAACTGCAAGAGGAAAAGAACAAGATGAGCCTACAACATCTCTTGGCGCAAAAGCGTAAGAGGATGCTCAAAATCTGAAAAAGATATTTTGAAACACAATAGAAGGTAACATGAAGAGGTTTCTAAAAACCAAATCTGGCACTACTAGAATAATAATATAATGAAACAGAACCCATAAGGTAAAACTAATATTCATGAGTTCTGATAGACAGACAGATGGAAAGATAGATGAATAGTTTACAAGAGAAATCTCTTCTTTATGATAGAATACAAATTGATAAATTTGGAAAGAACGACAGAAATAGAAAACCTCCATTTGATGAGCACTATCATTTATTGCCAGAAAAAATCATGCATGTATACTAAAATAAGTCTGCACAGCTATCATAGAAACTGTGATATTTACCAAGTCTTAAGGTATTTTTCCACAAGATACCTGCCAATTATAAACAGGAAAATAATTTTCAGTGGAGATATCTAGCAGGCACTCCCTGAACCAAATGATCACAATTAACATCAACAGTTAACAGACTCTGAGACGTCAGGTGACCCCTGATACGATGTACTGAAAAGAATACACTACTTCTCTTGGTAGTCTTGCCAAAAATGCATAGCCTGACTTTAATCATGAAAGGCCATCAGACAAACTTCTACTGAGAGACATTGTAGGACATTAACAGGCCAGTATTTATCAAAAAGGCAAGGTCATGAAACACAACGACTGATGATGTATCCCAGATTACATGAGACCAGTAAGAGGTGACAACAATATATAAAAATTGGATGCTGGACCAGAAAAAGGATAGCCTTGGCAACAATAACAAATTTTAGTAAGATTTGTAGATTACAGTGTTACATCAATTTTAACTTCTTGATTTTGAAAATGGAGTGATATAAAATGTTGATATTGGAGTCAAAGGTGCATAGGAATGCTTTGTACTCTGAAAAAATTTTAAGTCTGAAATTAATTCAGGATGAAAGTTAAAAAGAATAGAAAAAATTAAAAGCAACAAAAAAAATCTCAATTAGAGAGTTAGAAAAAAAAAACACAAGAAATGCAGAAGAGACAGAAGTCAAAAAATAAGGTGGGAGAAACTGTTCCCAGTATTTTTCTAATTTCAACAAATGTAAATGACGAAACTCATAGATAGAAACACAAAGATTCTCAGATTGAATTACAAACAAAACACAGCTATACAGTCATACCTAAAACACAAGGACATGAAAAGCTGAAAATCAAGTAACTGAAAAAGGTCTACCAGATGGGCACTAATCAAAGGGAAGTTTTGTTCACTATGTTCAGTATATGCACTAAAAAACAAAAAACAAAACAAAAACAAACAAACACTGCCTATAAGACAAAAAGCAATTATTATAGAGAGTCACTACAAAAGTTACAAAATGTTAAATTCACCAGAGGCAGGTTTTCCATACTGTGAGTTATGAAGTCCATTTTGGAAAAATATGAAATGGTAGGGAGACATCCAAGACAAAACATCAAATATGCAGTTGTGCATGTGAATCTGGAGCTTGGAAATGACTCACCTGCACAAGAAGGGTATTTAACATCACAGAGTAAATGAGAATTCCTCAGAATCTCACCAGACAGTGCCCTAAGAATCTCCATCAGTTAGGGACAGAACAAAAACAAAGAGGATGGCAAGGAGTCTGAGAAGGAGCAGAAATACTTTATAGAAAGAAATCAGAGGAGTGTAAGATTATAGAACTTGAAATTAAAAAAAATCCACAAAGATGGGGTGCCTGGGTGGCTCAGTAGATTGAGTCCAACTTCAGCTGAGGTCATGATCTCGTGGTTCATTAGTTCAAGCCCCTCATCGGGCTCTGTGCTGACAGCTCAGAGCCTGGAGCCCGCTTCAGATTCTGTGTGTGTGTCTTTCTCTCTGCACCCCCATGCCCCATTTGTACTTTGTCTCTGTCTCTGTCTCTGTCTCTCTCTCTCTGTCAAAAATAAACACTAAAAAAAAAAAAAAAAAAAAAAAAGAAGCCATGAAGAAGAAAATGGTACCTAGTTATCCATCTGTATTTACAGATTGTTACAGGAAAAAGAGTCAGTTATACAGGGATAAGGATAAGGATAAGGATATTGTTTTTAATAGGTTATGAATCAAAGCACTGCTTTAATAATAATCATTATTCTGCAAAGATAATGTTCAAAAAATAGGTTAAAGTGCATCATAAAACAATGGAATGTGAAAAGGTAATTAACAAGGTTGAAAATTACATTGAATTCCTCATTTTACACAAGGTCAAGACAATATATATTAAATCATCATTGATGTACATAAAACTCAAAACGTAGTATGAACCCAGATATCTTACAGAATCACTAGAGACAAAATTAAAGAAAATGGAAGAAACCTCGTGAAGCAAATTCCATTATTTAGAAAACTTATAACAACAAAGGTTGAATAACATGTCTAGAGTCACAAAGATAATAACTGAAAAACCCAGATTTGAAACCAGAATCGGAATCTATAGAGTCTAAAGCATTTAACCTTAGGGACATTATTATCCAAGAAAACTTGCTCCTAAATGACTATTACAAGTTCAGATCCATTATTTTTAGATGGCCTAATTTAATACCAAATTAAAAAATACAATCCCTCTTGAGATTTTTAAATGACTCAGCAGCAGTAAGTTTACTGTGTGGTCCAACACATATTCACACCCCCATGGGATGCATATCCTGGTTTCACCACTGCAAAAAAATCACCAGGGTAATTCATGTTTTATGTCATGAATACAAACTGATGAGAGAATTACATCTCTTTGGTTAATAATAATAAATACTCTAACTTGTAAATTGGGACACTGATTCCAGAATTTTTAACATCCAGACAAAAGGTAGAACCAAGTACTTTTCAAAGAATATTGATGGAGGAATAAAAAAAAAAAAAAAAGTTCTGTAAAACAGATGTAGGGGACATAAAGCAAATATTTACTGAGTCAAAATGCCATTTTCTCTTATAGTTTATAGCGTCACACATACACATTGGAAAGATACGCAGGAAGCCTTGTCAATTTCAGGACCTGTCATGCCATAAAATGATAAGCCAATGGGAACAACAAATAACAGAGTCAAGTTGCTAAAGCAAAGGCAAAAATAAAAATCTAAAACAAAACATACATTGATTTGACTGTCATGGTTGGTTGGGTTTGGCATGATCCCTGGCGGGATCTGTTTTGTGTAGAGAAATGATGAACATTTGCTTTCTCTGCCGACATGTTTTCAGTGAGGTGTAGAACACAGGAAAGGCTAAGCAACAATTTAATTACTGCTCCAGTATTTTAATAAACTGAAAAAGATCTGGGGACAGCAGAAACAAGCAGCACATTAGAAATCTCCTGTGACGCCCTGGAAACCTTACAAAGGAAATGCTAACATGTTTTCCATTCCCTCAGCCTAAAGCCTAATTCTCCAGTTTCCTGGATATACTAATTTCATAAAGAATAATTTAAGTGTTATATAGAACACACACAATCAAAAGGAAAAGAAAAGCTACAAAACCTTTCTTCCTTTTAATTGTTTATTCATTCTGATTGGGATTGGAAGGCCTTTAAAAGACAAATAAATGCTTGCGGCTATAAATAATTAAAATACCAGTAAAGAGGAGTAATAATTACAAGAAAGAAAATGTCTGTCTGGATTACACACACGTCGACTAAAGGAGTGAGAGACACTACTGAACAGTGAGCACTAAATCATGAAAGCAAAATTGATTGATAATCTTTATAGGGATATATTAAAAGGCATTTAAAAAGTAAGTGTCAAGTTCAATGATAGGAAGTTATTATATACGTTCTTATAAAAATATAATCCTCTCACAGAATGAAATATCTCCTGACTTAAAAAATGAAACAAAAGCTCGCATGAGGATTTCTAGCCTGCTTAGATTTGTTTTGTTTTAGATCTGAGCACTTTATTTACTTGGAAATAAGCTGTCAGCATTGCGGAACAAAAACAAAAACACACACTCGCACAGCTCCCCTATGAAAACTGTAGCTTACAATGGCATTCTTCCATATATTATATCACTGATTTTTTTAAATAGTAAGTATTGTGAAGGTTAGGAAAAGAAGGGTAGGGGAAGTTGGTCTCATTATTATTGGAGATGCCTTTGGCATTGTTCTTTATATTCTCAATAATAAATGCTACAGTAACAGCCTGATTTATAACAATCATTTTCAGTCTGAGGTAACCATTTCTTGTACATCCCTTTATAGCATGTTAACTTTCTGCCTTCAAACTAATTATATATGCTGAATAGAAGGAATAAAGTGAATGTTTTAAGAGGGAAACAAGATAGATTAAATTGAACAGTAAAACATTCCTTGTTTTCAACCAGGAACATTTTACACATAAGAATTTAATGGAATACAACAGAGTGCAAAGAGTCTTTAGTATCTTATAACATTAGTTTGGTTATTTACAGTAGGCTTATGAATCCAAAACAAGAAGTTATAAGAAGAATACAAATATAATTGATAAATGCTAGATATTATTAAAATTTTTCTTTCATGTCTATTATTTATTTTTGAGAGACAGAGTATGAGCAGGGGAGGAGCAGAGAGAGGGAGACACAGAATCAGAAGCAGGCTCCAGGCTCTGAGCTGTCAGTGCAGAAAAGCCCAACATGGGGTTCAACCTCATATACAGTGAGATCATGACCTGCCCCAAAGTCGTACGCTTAACAAGTTTAGCCACGCAAGTGCCCCAATAAGTGCTATATTTTAATATGCTTGAGATTTAAACATCCTAAGATTCTAAGTACTTATTCTTCTTCCCTTCAAAAGAAAAGAATCAGTTGCCATTTCCTGCAGCCTGATGTATAGCTTATTGCTAGGGTGTATAAAGCAACAAAACAACAAGTTAAGTTACGGAAGAGGAATAGTGACTATAGATAAGCCACAAGGGAGTCAAATTTTAGGGAAGTCTAAAGGCAAACTCTGTTAGATTCATGCAGATCTATCTTGTTTGTCAGGAAACAAGATTCAAAAGCCCTAGTAACTCAGAGCTCTGTCCAGCAACATCCACCTGCATATCAATCACTAGGAGCCGAAGATATTTTTAAAAAATAACTGTTTTAACGTGCATAGCAGAAGCTCATCCAACTTACAGGGCCACTCAATAAATGTCATGTGATGGTGATAATGAACTCTAAAATGCGCACTGTATGCCAAACTGTATGGTGCTTAGGAGGCATGACAAGAAGTAGTCACCATACCACACTAAACTACAGAAATCCATGGGTCAGGGATTTAAAAGGGATACTGAATGTGTGAGGCTTTTAACTGCTTTACTTACAACTCTCTATATTTTATAAAAATAGCTTGAGGGGCATCTGGGTGTCTCAGTCAGTTTAGGGTCCAACACTTGACTTCAGCACAGGTCATGATCTCACGCTTCATGGGATCAAGCCTGGCCTCAGTCCCCACAGAGCAGAACCTGCTTGGGATTCTCTCCCTCCCTTTCTGTCTCTGCCCCTTCCCTCTTCATGTTCTCTCTCTCACTTAAAATAAATAAACAAACTTAAAAAAAATAGCTGGTAAATGAAGGACAAATACGTAAAGGTTTTCTTCAGCACCCAAACATTAACAAAGTATTTTAACTAATACAAACAAAATAAAAATTGTAAATTTAATTTGACTTAACAGTTATCATGATATTAAATTGCTAATCACCTCTTTTCAAGAGGCATTGAAACACTGAATATATCACATGGCATGAAAAATACAATTTATTTCACTAAAGGGAAGGGAAGGAAGCCACAAAAGAGTGGTTTCTTTCTTCCAAACTATAACTAAAACTTGATCTTTTAAAACTGTGAATAAACATAAAACAGTTTTGTTACATAAAACAGTTTTGTTACATAGTAATTATTCAGTTTCTTGCTTCCAGTTACAAAACAGACAAGGCTATCTTCCATTTACTCTGGGGCCATCTCTATAACATACAATTCATTTAAAAATAGCTCCTTTCTCTTATGCAGCCCCATAGAATCATTTTTACGTTCAAGAATAAATTCAATGAATCAACTAGAGAGTAATCACCACAAATTTGAAGATAATATGAGAAAGATAACAGCCAAGACAGGATGACCTTTCAATGAGGGGATTATAAGTAATGAGAGTTACTTATTATTCATTATAAGTAATTACTAGTAATTACGCTTACTCATTATAAGCAGTAAGAATTATAATGGTGGACCTCTTTGGGGGCCCCCCCCTCAAAGAAAGTGTTATAAATTCTAAGTGTACCTTTCAAGAAGAATTCAATTACTTTTTAATTTTATGAAGTAGATTGCCTAATGGATAACTTAATAATGTATCAGAAGAACAAAACTCTAATTTGTGAAAGGGTTCCTTTTTAATAAATCATTGAGAAGCTTGATCAAGGTGGTAGCCTAAGGGCACATGTCTTCCTCATTTTAAATCCCTGCAAATGTGTACTGGTGGTTATGGTGGGGTTAAATGCACTTGGAACCTCATACATGCACACACAGATACACATATGATAATACTGGAAAATAACAGGTCATGCTATAATGTGACTAGAAATTTTGGAGAACTCTTGAGAAAGAGAAAGAGAGAGGACTAGGCCAGAAACAAAAACTACAGACCCAAGGTAGAGCTCTAGAGAAGACAATTCTGTGTTGATTCAATTTGGGATTGAACAAATTCACGGAGCAGAAAAAGATCCTGGCCCAATCTTAAAGGTAAGTATTCATTAAGCACATTCTAAGGAGTCATTAGGCTGACAGATCCATCACTCCCTACCTGCATTAAAGAATTGGCAATACAGATGTTTACTCACAGCCTAAAGCAGATCATACGAGCACTTAATCTGGAAAAAAATGACAATGTCTTAAGTTGTCAGGGAATTTCGAAAGAAAAATAATCTTCTATAAGGGAAGCAAGCTATTAGAAGTAAATGGCATTTATACGGTAATAATAATGTGAATACATTGTGTTAACTAAAAGTTGTGATAATATGCATACAATGTTCTCTCACCACAATACACTGTGAAAAAGAAGAGTTTACACTAAGATTTCTAGTTTGGTTTCAACATATAAAAATCTGCTATTTAACACATTATAAAATGAAGGGAATAACACAGGAAGAACTTTTAATTACATTTAGTATTTGTACTGTTCAACATCTATTCCTGAGAAAGAAAACAAAAAGAAGTCAAGTGGGGAGAAGAATCTCTTTCATACGAATTTCCCTTAAAAGAGACACAAGGATAAGTGACATCACTTCTAATATACCTCATTGCACTGGATTTCTTAGCTAATGTAACAGGGAAAATAAGAAATATAAGGGTTAAATACTGGAAAGTAAAATACAATCTATCCTTTTAAACATAAAAAAGTAATCATTTGAAAATATAAAAGAACTGTGAACAGAGTTCAGTAAGTGGTTAGGTTTAAGAACAATCGACAGAATAATATGCACTTTCCTGTAAAATAGTAAAAAAAAAAAAGTTATAAAATTTAATATTTTCAAGGGCGCCCAGGTGGCTCACTTGGGTTAGCAACCGACTTCAGCTCAGGTCATGATCTCACAGTTTGTGAGTTCAAGCCCCACATCGGGCTCACTGCTGTCAGCACAAAGCCAGCTTTACATCCTCTATTCCTCTCTCTGTCTCTCAAAATTAATAATAATAATAGTAATAATAATAATAATAACCACCTTTAAAAACTTTAAAATAATTTAATACTTTCAAAGACCCTAACCACAAAACTTGGTAGCTCTCAAAACATTGGCAATAACCAATTATGAAATGTAATAAAAAAGATAATTATCACATTGGCAAAAACAAAGCAAAATAAATTAAAACCCATAAAATGGTCATAATTAAGTCTTGAAAAGTGTCAGATGGAGTACCAACATTTCTAAATTAAAACAGAATTATCAACAATAACTTTTAGTAACTGGAACTCACACCAAGTAATTTGAGTCTACATTTGTAGGATGTTCAAAAAGAATAAATCACAAAAAAACTAATTTAAATTTTACTTACGCCATTTTATAGCAAATGGATTCATTTTTTACACTGATAAACAATAAATACCATGTTAATTTTGGTCAAGATTTCGGTTACAGAAATAATTTATGCAATTTTTGAGGCTGCCCTAACTCTTCCAACCATAGCTACAAAGGAAGTCAGTTTTTCTTTCAGGTGTTACGTGGAAAAAGAACACAGACATATTCTTATAAATTTGCTAAAATTCATCTCAACCTCCCCAAACAGTACCAGTGGCCAGGAAAGCCATTTTCTGTTCTTTTCCCAAAGTGATATAGAGAACTTTAAGGAAGCAAACCTATGGCTAGGGGAAATTAAATTGTTTAAATGAGAAGTCCCCTTATTTGGGTTAGAGCTAATCTGTGACTTTTTCACATGAGTTATAAATCAGGGAGAAAGGGTTTCTAACATAAAGAAGAGAAACCAGATGACAAATAACAAAGCCAAGAGAGTAACTTGGTAAGAAAGCTAGATTTAGGCTAGAACATAAGACATGGAAATACTTTTTTAAGTTTATTTATTTTGAGAGAGAGAGAGAGAGAGAAAGAAAGAGAGAGAGAGAAAGAGAGAGAAAGAGAGAGAGAGAGAGAGAGAGAGAGAGAGAGAGAGAGAGAGAGAGATACCCAAGCAGGCTCCATGCTGTCAATGCAGAGCCCAACATGGGGCTCGATCCCCTGAACACAAGATCAAGGACATGGAAATTCTTAATGATAGAATGGAAAATTAAAAAAAAAAAAAGTCAGTGAAAATCAAAAATCCACACCAATTCAAAGTCATAAGGCAGAAAGACAAATTAGACCCAAATAACACACCACGTTAGTAGGAGCCCCTAATGGACAGAATTAAGAATATGCCACACGGTATATTTACAAAACATTATGATAGTCATAGAAATAAAGTCACTATGACTAGGGATAAGATGAATAAAAAAAAAAAGAGAAAGTATAGTAATGAGCAATCCATAGACATCCGAAAATAATTAGTTTTCCTTCATGACTAAATGCATAATATACAAATTATTTTCAGTCTTGCAGGATGGTTATAAATAAACATTGGTATATATTGCTTTAATTACTGTAGCTTAACCATGAGAATAGAAGCATAAAAGAAAAAGATTCAAAGTTTGAGCAATACATCCAATTTTAATCAGTACAATCAAACCCATTATTTTTTTTAGGAAAAAATGATTTGAGCCCTCTCGCCACATCACACATGGTGCTCCTCTATAATTATGCTCCTCCTTTATCTCTCCAGTCTAACCTCATTAGCCTATTCTTAAGCCTTTTGAGTTGAAGTTCTCTTCGGTCATAAGGCATTCTTATCCTTTCTTCAGAATTCTTTCTCTTCCATCATTACTTTCCTTCAGATCTCAGAGTGGGTGAATAAGTTCCTTTTCATTTTTGTTCCTCTTCCTCAAAAAAGTCCTTCTGGACATGCCTACTTAGGTCAAATCCATCCATCGTGGCTCTCATGGGACCTCTCCTTTTTAGCTCTTGTCTCTGTTCCAATTTTGTATTTATTAATGTGATTCTTTCCTGGCCTGAAGCTCTAGGCTGATACCAGATACATGTAATCTTGTCTGTCCAGGCTCAGCACTGCACTCCCAGTTTCCTTATGATGCCTACCCCAGAGTGAGTGCTAGTACATATTTGTACAGGGAAGCACATATTTTGAATGAAAAAAAAATGTCTAAGAAATGAAATTTAGATTTCTGGCTTTAGTTGTTGATAAATCTCTGCAAGCCAGATGTAACTTAGTCTCTTTTCCTATTCTACATGTCCATTTCATCTCCCTCCCAGTGTCTCTCATTCCTCTTTGATATGTAATCTCAGGGACCAGAACGTATATTTCTCTTTCAGTGTTTCACCATTTCTGACAGATTGCCATTCCAACTCACAGGACTCATTGTTTCCCTATTGAGGCCCTACTTTCACACAAGACCTGAGACAAGAATGGGAATGTAATCGAACAAGTAACTATTGAACTTTAAAAAAAAAAAAAAAAAAGGCTGGTCCACATTCTACCCAAGATCATCTGAGACTGCACCCACCGCGTGACAATCATACCCCCCCCCAGATCAGTTGCCCTGATAAAACTCTTGAAAGGATTTATGTGCAATAAAAAAATTATAATAATGAAAGTTAAAATAATAGATGTGCTATAATATTTTGATTATTGGAAAGAGAGAATATTCTTTTTTTTGAAATCAGAAGAAATACTTATGTTCCTTTAATGATGCATATTAGATATTTTCCAGATAGAAGGAAGCAAGAGAGAAAGGGGTCTTTTTAAATACAGACTCTAGGAAATCGTTGGCTATGTCAGAGACCATCTGAAGCTGCATGGTTGAGAAATGATGCTGCTGTGTCAGCAAAAATTGAGTTCTGAAGTGAGAAGATAAGCACCTAGCAGAATCTGTCTTACATGTTTTATTTAATCCTTAAAACAGAATTAAATAAACAAATTAAAAACAAAAACAAAACAAAAAACACCATGACTGCAAGTCCTTCTATCCTCTACTGCCCATTCCTAAATTGGAAAATGGATTTGCAAAGGGCAGATATCAACTCCCTAACACTGACCCAGCCTCATTCTGCCAAATTGCATTAATTGGGAAACTCCCTTGAACTAAGTTTCTTCCTTTGTATACTGCCAAGGAACACTTTTATTTATCGGACATAAGTAATGAATCTCTGTATCCTGTTTTAAAAATTAGGTCCAAATTCAATAACATCTGGAAGATATTCCTAGAAGTTTAGGATTTAAGGATGAGGTTGTTCCCTATTTTCAGAATGGAATATATGTCCTGTTTTTTGTTGTTTTAGTTCATTTTTAGGAAAATTTCAGCAAAAAAAGATGAATGTATCTATTTAGTCCTTATAATCTATAAATCTGCCCAGGCTAAGATTCTGCTTTCTGTTTACTTTGTTTCCAGTACGACTTTTGATGACTTGGCCATGTTACTCTGTTCACACAGTTAATAACTATCTATTATGTATATACATAGTGCTATATATCCAAGTGTGAGTTACATAGCAATGTATTATCAGGTAGGTTCTGTCATAAAAAGATTTATAATCTATAAGGAATTTTATAGTGAAACATATACCAAAAAGTTAAAGAGTAATACAAGGGTTTGTATCTTAATATTATCTGATAATGCCTCAAAGGCTGCTTAAGAATCTAACAAGAAATCAAGGAGACTGAAACTTCTCATTCTGCTCAAATAGATACGATTTCTGGTTTCCAAAGGGAATATGCTCAATATTATTACTTTCTTAAATTTATATCCAAATAAGTTTGCATAAAGTACAACAATGATTTCAGGAGTAGATTCCTTAATGCCCCTTACCCATTTAGCCCATCCCCCCTCCCACAACCCCTCCAGTGTTCCTGTTTGTTCTCCATATTTATGAGTCTCTTCTGTTTTGTCCCCCTCCCTGTTTTTATATTATTTTTGTTTCCCTTCCCTTATGATCATATGTTTTGTCTCTTAAAGTCCTCATGTGAGTGAAGTCATATGGTATTTGTCTTTAATAATTTCACTTAGCATAATACCCTCCAGTTCTACCCACATAGTTGCAAATGGCAAGATTTCATTCTTTTTGATTGCCGAGTAATACTCCATTGTATATGTATACCACATCTTGTTTATCCATTCATTCCTCAATGGATATTTGGGCTCTTTTCATACTTTGGCTATTTTTTTTTAATTTTTTTTTCAACTTTTTTTATTTATTTTTGGGACAGAGAGAGACAGAGCATGAATGGGGGAGGGGCAGAGAGAGAGGGAGACACAGAATCGGAAACAGGCTGCAGGCTCAGAGCCATCAGCCCAGAGCCCGACGCGGGGCTCGAACCCACGGACCGCGAGATCGTGACCTGGCTGAAGTCGGACGCTTAACCGACTGCGCCACCCAGGCGCCCCAATCATACTTTGGCTATTGTTGAAAATGCTACTATAAACATTTGGGTGCATGTGTCCCTTTGAAACAGCACACCTGTATCCCTTGGATAAATACCTAGTTGTGCAATTACTGGGTCGTAAAGTAGTTCTATTTTTAGTTTTTTGAGGAACCTCCATACTGGTTTCCAGTGGCTGCACCAGCTTGCATTCCCAGCTCCATATTATTTTTACACAACGGATTTCATTGATAGAAATAATGTTTTAAACTGAAGATAATCACAGAAATGAGAAAATAAATGGTGAATAAGTAGTATACAGATAATGACATAAACTCACTGAAATGATTTTGTACAATGGTTAACTATATCTTCTGGGACATGAGTTAGTTCAGAAGTACAGGTAGAAGAATTCCCCAGCACCACCAGGGTAAGGGCAGGTGGCTGTTGTGAAGATATGGGGCCCAAATACATGCCAGAGTAGGACTGTTAAGTCAACTCCCTGACTAACAAAGGCAACAGAAGACCTCACAGCAGCAGGGATGGGATGTATTAATTGAGTAAGTTTGAAACCAGGGTACAGAACTTAGATCATGTACTCATAACAACACCCTTGAAGATGCTTCATCAGGTGATTTACACAGCATAAGTAGTATTTTAAAAAGAATCATCTGGAGAACAAATGATCAAACAGAAATTAGAGCAGGGGTTTTCAACCTGAACGTGATGGTCACTCTAGGCTTGAGTAATGATCACTGGAGACTGTCCTGTGCTTTGTATGATGTTTATCATCATCCACAACCTCGGCTCATTATCTGCCCGTAGCACCACACCCTCGGTTATGACAACTCAAAATGTCTCCAGATATTATTGCTAATGTGCCACAGGATGAAAGGTAAGGAAAGTAATTATTTTTAGATATGAAGACCTTGACTACAAGGTTGAGCACATGACCTATACAGGTCTTACATACATAGCAAAGAAAGCATATCCAGAATTCCCTCAATGATTCAACTTTGTAGACTTCTTAAAAAAATTTTTTTAATGTTTGTTTCTGAGAGAGAGAGACAGACAGACAGTGTGAGTGGGGAGGGGCAAAGAGAGAGGCAGACACAGAATCTGAAGCAGGCTCCAGGTTCTGAGCTGTCAGCAAAGAGCCCAATGCAGGGCTAGGACTCACAAACCATGAGATCATGACCTGAGTCAAAGTGGGTTGCTTAACTAACTGAGTCACCCAGGAGCCCCTAAGTTTCTAGACATTTTAATGGGAAAGTAGCACTCAAAAAAGGGAAAGTAGAGAAGCATGTTTTAATGAGGGAAAGGAAGGTGTGGAAATAGGGATATCAAGTTAAATAATTTCTTATATACGAAACCTGTCTGTACAGCATAACATCTTAAAGAACACTTTCTATAATTTTAACAGATAAGTAAAAATGAACATAGGATTAAATGATACAGAAATGTATATGGCAGGATATGCATAATACTGACGTTTCTCAACTTGCTTTTAAAAATTATGATTGAATTTTAGCCACAAACATACAAATTTACCCTTTGCAAAATACTAGAAATGTTTCTAAGAAGTTGCACAAAATTGGGGTGCCTGGGTGGCTCGTTGGTTAAGCATCTGACTTTGGCTCAGGTCATGAGCTCACATTTTGTGAGTTTGAACCCCGTGTCGGGCTCTGTGCTGACAGCTCAGAGCCTGGAGCCTGCTTTGGATTCTGTGTCTCCCTCTCTCTCGGCCCCTCTCCCACTACTTTTCTCTGTCTCAAAAATAAATAAATGTTGAAAAAAATAAAAGTTAAAAAGAAGCTGCCCCACATTAAATCTAACCATAAAGCAAAGGTATCATGAGAAGTTCCATATTTAAGTGAATACTATGCTAAACTTTTCTGAAAATTAACAATTCTATAGTATGATTACTTACTAATATCCCATCTTAGGGTCTGGTTTTTAAGTTTTATTTCCCCCAAAGTTGAACACACTATTTGAAAAGTAAATAAATAACACTAACTGTCCTTGGCCAAGATCTCACAACCACTTTATTCCAATATACCTAAGCAAAGATGTAGCATTTTCTGCCTTTTGAGGATCACCTTCTTAGCGTTATTGTGAGGTGCTCTTGGAAATGCTCACAGCAAAACAGAAAATTCATACAAGGATGTTTTAAACAGGCACAATTTCAAATGCACAGCCAGAAGGTTTTAATAAACCTAAAGAAGTAGAGTGGCAAGCAAAAGGTTAAAATATACCTCTGTGAAGACCTCTGCTTGACTGTTCTTTGACTACTTTGTGGTGAGGTAAGACTCTATTATATAAACTATATATTGAGCTTTACCTTATAATTATGGTAAGTGTTATTTGTGAAAGTTACTTCAACTGATTTGGAATTTTGCTTCCTCAGCTGGCAGCAATTACACAAAGACCACCAGAAATTATTCTTCAGCTCCTTTTGGGATCTACAAGCTTGTTATGAACACTTATGCAAGTGTGCATGAACATTACACTCTGACAACAAACAAGGCCAGAGGGAAGGTTTTTCTTTGCTACTAAAAATCTGCTTGTGATTCAAAAGCCAAAAGCGAAATCATAATTCTACCAGCATATACAACTTTATCTAAAATCAGAGTCACTCCATGCAGGATTTTGACAGTAACAAGTCACACAAATTACTAACTACTTCTTACCCAGTGAGTACAATCATCTAACAAAGCAATTTCCATACAAGCAACCAGAAACATTTCTGGCTTCAGTTGTTAATCTTCCATGAAAAACTATTTCCATACTATTTTTAACTTGTATATGGTAATAATTATATGTTTATCTCTGAAGCATGAAAACTCTTACAGTACCCTTTTTAATGCATTTGTGGACCGTTATCCCTGCCATGTCCTTGGCAGATGGAAGTATTCCTATCTTCCTTCCAGGAACAAAAGCTGAGAAACACACTGCTTTCTTTTCAATTGGCTCCTTTTGTGTGTCCTAAACTCGCACATTTTTGGGCCTACTTCTCAATAACCTTTCAATTTTATTTTCTTAGATAAAAAAAAAATGTAACCGTGTGATACCTAAAGCCAATTAATATGGAAAAATACATTAAACGGCAAATAAAATTCATAATTTACCTTGACCACGTACATATAAAATTTAAGTATTAAATATCTACTATAAATTGGAAAGTTTATTTAAAAAGCAAAGGAATCATTTCAAGATATTTAACTATAGAGATCTGAACTAAAATATCTTACACGCCTTTTACCAACTGTTTTAAACTCATTTAATACACTGAATAAACATATGATATGAATATTCTTTTATCTTTATAGAGGAGGAAAATTAATCTAAAAAAGATTAAGTATCTCATCCAAGTTTAGACAGAAAATAAGTGAGGGTCCTGAGTATTAAGTCCAGTTCCATCTGAATTTCCAAAATAACTTTATTTCTTTGATTATATGTATGCTCCATCCTTTCTGAAGTTCAAAAAGGACCCAATTACCAACTAGACTGACTTCAAATACGTAAAACCTGAAACAGGGTTACAAATTAATGCTAACAATTGCTAACCAACACATGGTCTTTATTCTTAAGGAACTCATAGTTTAGTATTGGACACTAACATTTTATTTCCAGGGTGTCTTCACCGCATCAAATGCATAAAACATCAGCACCTCACAGAGATTTCATACAAGAAAGTAGGTATCCATTGTCTACTGTAATGGAATGAGAATGAGGGTAATGGGAAGATATTAAACATACATTTTATTAATGCTGTATATCATATAAAGTTATAGGATTGTATTAATGTATATAGACAAAAACATATATTAAAGTATTAATTATACATGTTTATATTATATACACATATACACACATATACATACACACACACACATATATATAATACCCAATACATATATATCAGGTATGTCTTTCCACTACCCTCCTCTCATTCCACCTCAATAAACAAAGGATATCTACTTTCTTCCATAAAATTACTCTGTGAAGTGATGTACCATGTATCTCTGACACACATATACACGTGTGTGTGTGTGTGTGTGTGTGTGTATCTGCACATTACTTATATCTATTTCTTTTTGAAAGAGAGAGAGCAAGCATGCACAAGAGTGGGTGAGAGAGAAAGAGGGAGAGAGAGAATCTCAAACAGGCTCCACACTCAGCATGAGCCTGACAGTGGGCTCAATCTCCCTTCTGTGACATCATGACCTGAGCCAAAATTAAGAGTTGGTTGCTTAACCAAGTGAGCTACCCAGGTGCCCACCTATATATTAATGTATGTATGTATGTATACATCTTAAGACTTCTGTCTAGATTAATCTCTCTAAAAGTATTCCCTACATCTGAGAGTTCTGAGATCGCTAATTTGCACCATTTGAATTCTTTAAGATAATTTCTTGAAGCACTGTATTATAGAAAACAAGATTGAGATACTACTTCAGAAAGGAAAACTGAAATACTCAACTCTAATGATCTATACTTTAACCTTTTTGATGTGATTAAGTATGGGAGGGGAGGGGAATAGGTAGAGGAAAAGACTTTTGCTTTTAATTACACTTTTATACTTTAAGAATTATTTTATAAAAAGTACGGGTATTAACTTCATACTTTTTAATGGTAACAATACTGAAGACACATGGTGTTCAAAATTAAATATTCAAAGGAGGACTGAGGTTTACAGATAGCTACAGAAAATCTCCTTTTATTAGCATACGATTACGAATATTAGATCCTTTTGTAGTCCTAAGCATGACTGCGTGTTCACACCTTTGTGTGATATGTGCCTCCCTCAAACCTTATTATGACCTTGGCACTTTACCTGTCTGATATGGAAAAAAAAACAAAAAACAAAAAAGAACACTACATAAAATTTAATTTTTAATCATCTTATTTCAAAAAAGAGGTTCATTTTTTCCTTCAACTTCCACTGACACTATTCTTCAGTTTTTCATTAGAATATCCACTGCTGTAGTGGTTCTTTTTTTTTTCCTATAAGCATTTTGTACACAAAAATAATAAGAATAAACCTAATAATGAAAATTCTGAGCCAGATGTACAGATAGTTATGAATTTTGCTTTCTCATTATCATACTGTATGATATGATATATACAAACAACCATGAAGAATCAAAGATTCATGCTTGCAATTATAATCTTGCACAAAATATGAGTACTGAGTGCTGATTAAACTAGTGATGCTTTATTAAAACTTCAGGAAAATACCATGTAGGAAAAATATTTTACAACATAAGCTTTATTCATTTTTGAAGTGACCAAAAATAGATATAACGTAAATATTAAGACAACAATAAAACCAACATGCTGTAAAAATAAACAAGGTTAACAGAACATAAACTATGTCAACTATTCACATATATATCTGATATATTTCTCTAACTGAACTCTTTACAGCTGAAGATATTTATGTGAAAACAAGATCATCATTTCTAGACGTCTGCTGCTTACTTACCACCTATAATAATTTTCCAGATAGAACAAATCACTGTCGGCTTAAATAACTCTAATTTCTCAGGAAAAGGATTTGGCTATGCAAGGGTACAATTGGCAATGGTATGGTATCTTGGGGTGAAAGGAAAAAGTTAAGCCATTCTTGAGTATACCCTGAGAAATACAAAAACTAAATTTGAAGTACTGGCAAAAACAATTAACCAAGAATATTTTAGAATCATTCAAGAGGTTTTAAGAGATCAGAGGGTATCCAAATTATGCCTTCAGTGTGTATTTACCGGTATTAACCTGTGTTTCATGCTTTAGCAATGAGGGGTATGAGCTAATTATAACTTGAGCACCAAAACATAAGCACAAGGAAAAAAAAGGAACTTGATGACTCTAATATACTTTTTAGTTCCATAAAATTGTCTACATATTATGAAAATATTTAAAAATCTATTTTCTTTTTTAAAATTACGCTGTACTTTGGTGAATGGTAGACGGTAAGAATCATGAGTTAAAATATTAACTAAACATTTTAAAGGACCTATTTATTCTCTGTGTGTGTAGCCCACTTTACATGAGAAAGCCCTAAGGGGTAGTAAGTGAGGAAGAGGCAGAGTGCAGCATGGTAAAGAAGAGAGAGAGGAGGAAACAGGCAGTCTAACAGATCTCTGATGTAAGATCAGTGCCCTTGGGTATCATTAAGCTTCTTCATTCTCATTTTCTTTTACATCACCAAAACAGAGACAACAAAACCTGATGTGTCCACCCCTGAACCCACCCTATCCACACCAGAAATTTTCTAAGGTTTAAACGGCAGATCCAAAAATGTCCTCATCAAATATAACATTTTAAGAAATTAAATTGCTTTATTTATCATGAGCTTTTCCCCCAAGTAAATAGTATTAATACTAATTCAAAAGAGAAATGTGATACCAAAATCAAATGCTTTTTTTCTTTCTCTTGCAACTAGACTATATTTACTACAGACCCCAGGTGCTTAGGATATAGTAGGCACTTAAAAAAATTAATCAATAAATGAAGGAATGTACAAATGCATCTCTTGTGTTACCTAGACTAAAATCTGCTATACAGCTTAAGAATTAATAATATTACTTAAATATTCCCAAAGTAGACACTTGGCAGAATTTTCTACATTGGAATTACAATTCTAACCTTCAATAGGTGCAGTGTTTTTCCAGGGAAAGAAAACCTGCTACAAAATACAAAGAAGTACCATTATGGCTAACAGACTCATAGTCTGGTCAGCCATATTTCCCACAGACATGACTAAATTTAAGACTGATATTACTTTGCCATTATTAAATTCTCTGTTAAAAAAAAAAGTGTCAAGCAGAACTATTGCCCATGATAAAGTATATCCAAAGAAATACTGTACAGGCTAGGGAAAAAACAACAACAGTAAATTGTTCATTAACTTACTATTACACAACTAGTTTTCAAGAAGTATGATCTCATTTCTTATATTTATATTAATTAATATGCAGAGACTTAAAGAAATAAAATACAAAGGTGAATTGCCTCCATTGAAGATCAGGAGCAGCAGTGACACTTTCCTTTCTGACTCCCTCATCACCCACAGAAGCCCGTGAGCAATCTGTTGGATTTTTCTGTAGAGCATAGTTTCAAAACCATCGCCTTCTACAATCCTTTTTACTCAATCTTGTAGGAACTGGCTTTCTAATTGATGGGCAACTTTGATGAGGTTTAACTATTTCTCAGCATCTCCTAGAGATCTGTTTGAATAATCCAGGACACATTTATTTATAAACTTTTGCCATTTTTAATAAATAGAATGCTTTTTAATATTTGGGGGGCACAATCACTCAGGCAGTGAAGACAGGCATGAAACATTTCACAAGAAAAAGAAACCAGTACACAACATTCTGCATGCTAATGCCTAAAAGTGATCAATGGACCAAATATTAAGAACCTTCTCTTGGTTGGTGTGCCTGGGTGGCTCAGTCAGTTAAGCACCAGACTTAGGCTCAGGTCATGATCTAATGATCAGTAAGTTTGAGCCCCACCCAGGGTTCTGCATTGACAGCACAGAGCCTGCTTAGGATTCTCTCTCCCTCTCTCTCTTGCTCTCTGCCCCGTTCCCTCCCTCAAAATAAATAAACTTACAACAAACAAACAAACACTTTGCTTCACTTTCCTCCTTCCATGTCAGGGGTCAGCAAACTATGGCCCTCACAACAAATCAAGGTTCCTTCGGTCTTTACTATGTGTCACTGGTACATTGCCAATCATTCATTTACAGTTTATCCATGGCTACTTTTGTTAGAATGGTGGAGGTGAGCATCCACAAACCCCCTATATCTTCTTTTTTCTTTTTTAAGAAAAATATTGTATAACAATTTATAAAATAAAATATTTTGACACCGAGGCTTTAATTATACTATTTCTTAAATATTTAACCAATACTCAACACTTGAATTTATTCAAAACACCAAGAACCAGCTTTTATATATTTTTCTTCTCTAATTTATGTAAATGAGTAAAAAAAATGGACCCTAAATGAGCAAAAAGCTGTACAGAAATTTTGATTTATTTTCTTACAAAGACTAACAAATCTAAATATTAAACATAAGAGATTTAAGTGAGCTATATAAACATGAATATTAAAATATTTCATTTTAAAGGGCATAGCAAAAAGGCATCATATATTCAACCATTCACTATAATTCTTATCTTTCCCAGGCTAGTAATTATCAGAGTGCTAGAAAGATTATTTATTTAACTACATTTCAAATTCCTTGATGAGAAAAACCCCAAAGCATTTGTATGCATAATTTTAGACAAGCCTGGATCTTCCGCTGAGTACAAAATATGCACATACTCAATTTAAATACAGGACCATGCTTATTATGAAAAGGTTTCTAATTTCAAGAATAAAGTTCTATATTGCATTAAAGAAATTATATAGTACAAAAAAGGCTTTATTCATTGATATGCTGGTAATTTAAATATAAATTATAATAAAACTATTGATTTTGAGGTAGACATGGAAAAACAATTGTTCGAAAATAGTCCCCATATCTTAAGAAAAGTACTCTGTGATAAGAGTTTTCCACGTTTATATTCATACACTATATTTTAAATTTCTTTGGCTATCTTCCTAACCTACTCAAAATGCACCACCTACATTATAAGTATAGGTCTGTAATAAATCTCTTGAGAATAATGCATAATTCAAAACCCTGTCCTGTGTTAAATTCTAATGAGGTTTTAAGTACTTTTCGATTTTAGCACATTAATGCATTATAAAATCACCAGAGCAAAGAGTAATCAATCTCAACCCTAGTTCACCTATAACTTAGTTTCTTCCTCCTCAGACAAGAATTGTCGTAAGGTTCCACCAAGATGATTTAAAAATGAGTAACAATTGCTTGAAATAGACCAAGAAAAACTATAGTAAGTATTTGTCATCAGGTAGGCTTGGCAGTTTTATACTCTACTTGAACCTCATGGTTAAAAAATTAAGTTGGGAAGAATATCAGATATTCTTTATGTTCTAATTGGCTGAGTTACTAAATACAAAGCACCGAGAACAGCATGTGCCATCTATGTCAAGCAGTTTACAAACTCCACACCACGACCATCAGAACCATGATTGCATTTCCATCGTAGAAATTAAAACACAAACAAAAAAAATTAACCCATATGTAATCTTCTCTGGGAGTAAAGTACTTGAAGGCCAAAGTGATTTGAAATGCATGCTTCAGGGTATTTAGAGGGTAAAACTTTCCATTATTCAGGAAAGATTTTATCAAAGACATCCAGAGAATTAAAGACTTCTCTTATGCAACAATTTTGAGACACAAGTCAATAAAAACACAAGTCCCAGGAAAGTGTAGCACAGAAAGCTATGAACATGCATGAAATCCATTTAAGCTAGGGGTTAAGTAGGATGTTAAGTGTTCACAGAAGCAAGTTCCTAACTGAAGAGAAAAGTACAAATAAGGTCACTGGATGTGCAACTTACCTCCAAAAGAAATCCTTGAATGATGAACATTTAATTCTGGTTGAAGTCATATTTACATAAAGTCTATTTCTCTCTGACAGAGGAATGACTGAAAAACTATGGTTTCCTTAGTCATGCGCAAAGCACTAATGTACCTATCATCATTGTCTCTTTTTTATAAAATTTTTTTTAATGTTTATTTATTTTTGAGACAGAGAGAGACAGAGCATGAACAGGGAAGGGGCAGAGAGAGAGGGAGACACAGAATCTAAAATGGGCTCCAGGCTCTGAGCTGTCAGCACAGAGCCTGACATGGGGCTTGAACTCACGGAACGTGAGATCATGATCTGAGCCGAAGTCGGATGCTTAACCGACTGAGCTACCCAGGTGCCCCTCATCATTGTCTCTTAATAGCAGCCCAACACAGTAACAATGGTATGAACAATGGAATCTACAGATGTAGTCAGGTATTTTAGCTGTGGGATGTAGGACAGTTTTCAGAAAAGACATTACTGGAGGAACCACGTATGAAACTATCCCAGCAACTCCTAAGAGGCAATGAATACCTAAATTATAGTGGTCACATTAGGAATAAAAAAAGGAAGTGGGAAATGCCAGAAATATAGAACTAGAATTCAGAGCACTTAGCTACTGACTCTAGAACATGGAGGAATAATTAGGATTCTTGGTGGCATTCAAGTAACTAGAAGAACAATGGCTCTCCTAACAAACAGGGAGTCAAGAAAATATATTTCGGATTCCTTACCTATAAAATTGGAATAAATACTACCTCAGGGACATGCCTTGGCAATTAAAGAGATAAAGCCTGACCGCTAACCAATGGAGCACACAATATCAGGCCTTCAACACATTGGCCTCTATTGTCTAAATAGAACTGATGGACCTTGGAAAACACAACTATGATAAAGTTTGCAACCAAGGGGAAGCTGATTCATACAGCTGATTTATGGTCAGAGTAAACTTTACAATTTCTTATCTAAGTCTTCCACAAAACTATGACATGATTTTAAACCTAAATATAATTATTAGCATGCATTCATAAAATAAATGATGTCACGCACAATTTTTACTAGAGTCACCACAAACACTTTGAAAAGAGGCGAGTTAAGATCAACGGGATATAATGATGACGATAATAGTACTAACAATAAGTAAATTTTTTAAAGTTATGCAATTAAAGATATTAAGAATTATTTCTGAAATCCCTAGTCCCATAGAAACCTTTATAAACCTCTGTGGTTCTCTACCTGCAAAATGAAAGAAGAAAATAAAGGAATTTCAATTGATTGTAAAGGTGCAATACCTCCCTCCAATGCCATGTTCCAACCATAAACTCCTGAGGCCTTAGTTTCCTTACATGTAAGTTTCTGCATGAAGGCAGTTTCCAAACAACGTTAAACAACATGTACTGTATGTTCTGTGACAAAAGGGTATCATAGTGCTAAGTGTGGGAACTGCTGGGTTAAACTGGCTTCTTTGCTGCCTGACTACTGAGAGCATCTTATAAGTCAATATAAATCATCAGTTTCCATGAGTATTACACAGTAACATAATTTTGCCAATAAATTTCACCATGCAGTCATTAACTTTGGCAGGGGGCGGGGGGGGGGGTGGTGCAGAGGAGAAAATACTGAAAACCCATGCCTTAGATTATTTCACATGAGTCTCTAATATATTATGTCATTTGAGCCTCACAACCAGAAAGTAGGCCACAAAAGGGTCCAAAGAGAGAGAAAAGGAAATTTAAATTCAAAGAGATAAAGCAAGCAGCAAGTAGTGAGATTTATCTTTACCTGTACTAAATCTCAGTCCAGCAATATTGTTTTATTAACGGAGACAAAATTTCTGATCTCAGGAAGAGTATCAACCTGGAAGTGGGAGAAACTAATGTCTCTTCCAAATAAGATATTCTATTCCACTGTATACAACAGCCACAGTGCAGTTTACTGGCTAACTTTGAAAGATTTAAGCTTTTGGAAACACGCTTTATAACTTAAGCCTAAATGGGAAGGCCCTCGGTGTTATGGAAGCACGTACCAAGTGAAGTGTTTGATATCCCTGGAACTTTCTGTGATACCTAAGTTCAAAGTTCTCTTGGGAGAGACTAATGGCTGGAAAACCTAGGCAAAAAGAAGTTTTTCAAAGATAAGTAATATTTCTGAAAGGACAACCAGCTGCTAGCTCTTCACTGACAACCTTCATGAGGGGCTCTTGAAAATTCTTGAGAAATTACTAACTGCACATTTGCTTTAAGAGTCCAAATGTATTTTGCACATGGCTCATTTTAAGTTGCAGAAACATATATAGTCCTCTATTCAATCCCTTATACAGGAGACCTGGCCCCACTACCAGAACTTTTCCTGGGAAAGCTCATTGTGGTACCATTTGTAACCCAGAGAAAATGATTCTTATTTTGTTAAAGCACACATCCCCACACACAGACACGTACACAAAGATACACATACTTCATTATGAATATTAGAAACTTTAAGAAAATAAGGATCAAGGAAATCTTTTCACCAATGTCATGACATATAAAACATGATTCCTCAGATTTGAGGTACTTTATTATACTGTCAATATCCAAATAATATGGGTGCCAGCATATTTTTATAATTCTGCATTATATTTAAAAATATGTACATCCCCTTTTAAAAATCCCTAAATCATGCCAATGAGCTTCATGTGGTTAGATTCAAATTGTTGCTTCACCAGCAAATATTAAAAAAAAAAAAAGTACTCTAAGGCTCACACTTATTCTAAACAACAAATCATGATTTTAAACTATGATATTAAATTCTAATATATTTTAATTAATTTTTATTTATTTATTTATTTAGAGAGAGAGAGAGAAAGAGAAAACAAGCACGAGCACACAAGCAGGGAAAGGGTAGAGAGAGGAAGAGAAAGAATCCCAAGCAGGCTCCATGCTGTCAGCACAGAGTTCAACTTGGAACTTGAGATCATGACCTGAGCCAAAATCAAAAGTCGAACACTTAACCAAATGAGCCACCCAGGAACCTCTTAAATTCTATTAATTTTGACATTTTATTCTCCAACTTCTTGTTGGCACTGATATATATTTTGTTTCAAGCATTTTCTAACAGTAACCTGTAAACGTTCCTTACCACTATTAAATATTTATGTATTAGTTTTCTGTTTGTTGCCATAATAAATTACCACAAATTCAGTACCTTAGAACAATATAAATTTATTATCTTAGGTATCTTCTAGAAATTACCCATATTCTTTGGCTTGTAGCCTCCTTCCATCTTCAAAGCCAGCAATAGCTGGTCACATCTTTCTCGCTTCACATCACTGAGCCTTTTGCCTTCGTCTTCCACTTTTAAGTACCCTTGTGAATACATTAGGCCAACTCAGATGATGCAGGATCATCTGCCTATTTAAAGTCAACTGATTAGCAACCTTATTTGCATCTGCAACCTTACTTTTCTTTTGCCATGTAAGGTAACATATTTGCAGGTTCCAGGAGTTAGGGCATGGGCATTTTGGGGGGGTGCCACTATTCTTACTAAGTTGGCTAAAGCTTATATTTTATATGCTGTCGATCAGTATCTATGCTTATCATCAAATGCATTCCTCTCTAAAGAATATTTAGTAGATAAACGCCTCAAATAACAAGTAAAATAGCACATACTTTATACTAAAAAATTGAGGGCAAAAGCCTTAAGCAACAGAGTATCTCATACATAACTTATCATTTTTGAACTTTTAATAGAACCTAATCAACTTTACATTCATCACTTTTGAAATCATAAAACTGGGATGATGTCACAAGTGACAGCCTCACCCTCTCACATCAAGAGGCAAGTCCCTAGTTTTTGGAAAAGCACTCACCTGACGCATGCCACATGCCTCTCATCCACCTCCTTATCAACCTCCAAGGAGTCATCTTTTAAATCAAACCTTCCATCAGTAGCATGATGTAAGTATGTGCGACTACAACATGCCCTAACTTTGTAACCACACATGCTTCCATTCTTCTGTGCATGCGTGTCTTCTGCCAAGCATGGCTTTCATATGACTGATGCTATTTACGTAGTAGTTGCTTACTTATCTATGTTCAAGAATTAAACAACAGAACTTGCCATCCAAAAACAGTAAAACATGAATTTCCCCTACCTAAACCCAGTTATACTCTAAGCTCTTTGATGGTTGGAACACATCTGCATTATTTTAGTGCCTTTTACCTATCCCAGTACAGTTCCAAAAAGTATTGTTCAAAGAATAAATGAAGGCACAGTACCAAGTATCTCAAGCTTTCTACCATTTTTTGTCATTACTTGTCTAACAAAATCTATTACTCTCAGTATAAGTTTTGCTTTAGTTAAAAATCCAACAGTAAAATCTGTGCTACAATTATGTATTATCTGCAAGGCTTGCCATACCCTTAATTATCTGCAAGGCTTGCCAATTATCTGCAAGGCTTGTCATACCCTTAATTAACACAATGATTATTTAGTTCCTGCCCTCATTCTTGTAACTGTGGTCTTTCAGATTTTTTTTAATGTTTTTATTTTATTTGAGAGAGAAAGAGAGACAGAGCATGAGCAGGGAAGGGGCAGAGAGAGATAGAGGCACAGAATCTGAAGTAGGCTCCAGCCTCTGAGCTGTCAGCACAGAGCCCAACATGGGGCTCGAACTTGTGAACCACAAGATCAAGACCCGAGCCAAAGACCAAATCTCAAGCGACTGAGCTATCCAGGCACCCCTTAGATTTTCAATGTTAGGCATTTGATATTGATATCTATTCCATAAAGCATTTCTCAATCCCCTTGAACAGAATGGTCTCTTCTAGCCCTTAAACTATCTATTCCACCTGCTACTTGCACTATCTCATGTGGCACTTATTTATGCACACAATGCATCTCCCCCAGTGCAATTTCTTATATAACTCCTTTGAAGTTACCTTTACACACACACAACACTTTCAGCAGAGTTGGACATACATGCTTTTTTCTCTTCAAAATATATTCTCCAGAAAACTTGGGAAGGATATGTTTTCCACTCTGAAACTGTAATTCTCATTTTCATTAAAAGTAATTCTTTTCTCTTTATCAACAATGAAATATTTATGAATTCCTGGCTAATACAAAATATTTAGAGTGTGATTACAAAGTAAAACCAGGGCACAATGGATAAATATACAGAAATTATTATTCTGCAAATAAATAATATTCATTTCAATTATCTCTGTATACTAACAAAAATTATAAAACAAAAAGTTCCCCTACAAGGGGCATTATTATAATGTTTTTCCTAATGATATTAGTGATGACAGTCATATGCAGCAATCATTATACAGTTGATCCTTGGACAATATGGGGGTTATGAGTGCTTAACTCTCATGTACTTGAAAATCTGTGCATAACTTTGGACTCCCCCAAAACTTTAATAGCCTACTGTTGACCAGAAGGCTGACATATAACATTAACAGTCGATTAACACATACTTTGTAGGTCATATTATATACTATATTCGTACAATAAAGGAAGGTAGAAAAAATATTAAGAAAACTTTAGAAAGAAATACATTTACAGTATGGTACTGTATCTATTGAAAAAATCTGCATATAAGTGGATCCACACAGTTCAAACCCATGCTGTTCAAGGGTGAACTGTATTAACAATAATTTAATCCCATCACACTTTCCATCATAAGGGAAGAGAGCAAAGGCAGAAAATAGTTGTAAATAGAATGCAAAATCAACTGCAAGATATGCATCTCATATGCAAATCTCTAAGTCTTTCTGTAAAACTTATTAAGGCGTATTCTGGAATATTCTATGGTATTAATATAAAAACAGCATAAAAATTTGGTATGTACGTGATAGTAGGGGGTGGCCTTTCTTCGAGAGTGTTTGAATCTAAAAAAACTTAAATTAGAAGACAATAGACGTGTGGCCCAGATTAAGTAGACTGTGTCGCAAAGAATGTGGCTACTTGACAAACGAAGTAGGATTTGATCTGCGAATGGCTGTCAGCTCTCATTTCTAACCCTTTGTAAAAAGTAATGACACTGTTGCCTCAGGAGAGGGCAATCATGCAAACCTGTGTGTATGAACAAGTTGTTTTGTTTTGTTTTGTTTTGTTTTTCTCAATTTTCTTGCCAACTAGTATTTCAAAAATGTTTTTTAAGGCTTTCTTAAATAAACAAGTCTGCCAAATACAATAAAAACCTACCTGATACGCTACAGTGAAACAAGTGGATAAGCAACGACTATAACCACAGGGTTTCAGTTCATGCAGGAGAAAACAATTTTAAGTGGTAAACAAAAATAAGGCGTCTCGGTAAAGTTTCTGAAACATCTTAATGCACCATTTGGGCTTGAAACAATTTATATCCAGAAAAATGAATATTGCGTGTTAAGGATCAGTAAAGCCTCAAGTTTAATTTTAAAGTTAACTATTTCCAAGTTTGAAAATATCTTCTGTTTTGTTTTTTACTTTATCTTCAGAAAGAAAGAAAAGTAACCTCTAAGCAGCCTATTATCATAAACAGTATTTTGTAAGCATCATTGTAAGTGTGATATTAAGTAAAGAGAAATCCATAGCAAACACAAACCAGAATTTCATCTATGCACAACAAAACTGGATTTTAGAACAAACATGGGCTTTAAAAAAAGTCAGGTCTACATATGGTTTGTTTCACCACGCAGCCACGAACAAAGCCATTGGTGATGTGGAAGTAACTGAGTTGACTCAGATTCACCTGGGATGAATTCCAGGGTTAAAAAAAACACACAGGCCTCAAATGGCATCACCTGTGCTAGGTCAAGTCCCCAAACCAGGGCTTAATACCTAACCTATTTGTAATCTCAGCCTCCTTGAGAAACTAGTCCTGGTCAGTCAGGATTTTTCTGGTCAGCACCGATGAGGTAATCTGTCACAGGGGCCCTCTCAGTTCCCTAAAGGATGATGAGGCAATCCACCTAGTAAGACCCTTTTCTCTTCCTCTCAGGGAAGGTGACCTTGCCTGAAACAATCGTTGTTTTGCTAACTGTCCCATCCAATTCTGCCCATAAAATCCTTCCATTTCCACAATTCCTAGGAGCTACCCTTTCCTAGACTGGATGTTGTTGATTCATGAATCAGTTAATAAAGCCAATTAGACCTTTTAACATTCACTTGAGCTTCTGTCATCTACCGCTAAAAATCTCTACTTTTAGGGGCATCCGACTTCGGCTCAGGTCATGATCTCACGGTCCGTGAGTTCGAGCCCGACCCCTCAGAGCCTGGAGCCTGTTTCAGATTCTGTTTCTCCCTCTTTCTCTGCCCCTCCCCTGTTCATGCTCTCTCTCTCTCTGTCTCAAAAATAAATAAACGTTAAAAAAAATTAAAAAAAAAAAACTTAAAAAAAAAAAATCTCTACTTTTAAATGCTTTCCAGAGAAGCTATTAGGTAGTGAAGTTAGAACATCGGCATTCTATCTTGCCACAGCATGGAAAGACAGACCAAGTTTATGGTGGTGTTATTGAATGCCCTATGCAGAAGAGCATTCTATATGGGATGTCCAGGAAACATGCAGGTATCTTTTACAGGCCAGTGCCAGTGATTTCTAATTACGTGGTAATAAATATGACATGACTGGTCATGTAAAGGCAGTGCGTTTAGTGTGGAGAACATTAAGGCCTTTATCTAGTATTCTCGGTTTCTTCAAAATTTAGGATTCAAGCTTAACATTTTTATTAAAAAGTAGTATGTGGTGTCCTATTCACTGAAATAGTTCTTGAAGATACCACCAAACGGATTCATAAAAGTTCAAGTTCTAACTACATCCATATAATCATTTAGCTTTTTAAATAGAAACATCAAGTATTAATAGAAGCTCATTTCATCTTATTGGGACATTCTACATACAATAAAAACTGGTGCTATTTCATATAGTCACAGTGCTTTTGAGCCATAATTACTTAAAACCTTTTACTCATACACTCAAATTAAGACTTTAAATGGGCAAATGACTTTTTAATGACAGGTTTATCAAAACCTTGTGCTGTACAATCTCCACAGAATATTTAGGGAATGGGAATCTACGTAATAATTTCCCCTCATTTGGAAATAATCAGCAACTTCCTTTTTACTTTAGAGTCTTTACAACTCATTTTAACTATTAAGACCAACACCTGTCTTCTTAAGGAGGCTATATAAAGATTCATAGAATGGCTATTCATGGGAACACACAGAAGGGATTCTACTGACAAATCACCATGTTGAAGATACTAAATGTTAGGACTGAACCCGTCACACCTTGAAAGTTTTAAAATTTTAAGTTGCTTTGAAATTGCTCTTTCCATCTCACATTAAATACTATGACTTGATGCTAACTGGGGTCATGGCCTGCCTCCTCCTACTTTTAACACAGTGAGCCAGAATCAAACAAAAACAGAACCCAAGGTTTTCATTTCCAGGAATCGAATGTAAATACATTTGCCGAGCTCTGGTTAAGTTTTAGAGACTTGATTCCCCATTAGGAATTATATGTTTCCAAAATTACATGTTGAATGGGAAGGAATGCTTATATATATCATGTCTAAATACAGTAACAAGATTAAACTTTTGCCACACAAGAGTAAAAAAGTGTGCCTGAGTATTAATTACATAATCACTGATAAATTAATTTCTTAGACTTGTCAACCAGATTACAACTGGAGACATTTGAGATTTTCTTGTTCTCAAGACTTTAGAGCAAAAAAAAAAGTTTTTTAATGTAGTTGTTTTTGATCACTGCTTTTCTATATTAATATTTTATCAGTGATTCTTTAAAAATGTGTAAACTGTTATTGCATTTGAATACTAATGCATTGCTGCACTGTGTCTACCTGCCTATGGATATCTCATACCAAACCAGAGGCCAGCTATCACGATCATACATATTCTATATTTATCAAGTGCCCTGTCATTTTAGGGCTGCAGAAATTCCTGCAAATAGCATTCCTGCAATTTCCAAGCAAGTTGTCACTGGACTCACTCAACAGGCTACAGACCAGTTCAAATATTGTTGGATTTAATCCAGTGAGTCATCGTGACAAGTTGCTCAGTGGGTATATACAGTAAAAACAAAATGACAGGTTGAGGAAAATTACAATAAATAAGTATGTGTGGTAAAAACACAAAGATTGGGTAAAATCACAATTTAATAAACAAACAAATGAACAAAACTGGATCATTTAACCTCTGTTACTTTGAGAATCCATAGTCTCTAGGATATGGGAGAGACAAAAAGGGAAATCAAGGACAAGGGGCAGCAGAGATAAATATGATTAAGGTCAATATAGATCCTGTGAAAATTTCTTAGAAGACTAAACCATTGTTGATAAATTAAGCAAACAGAAATGAAGCTAAACTCTGTATATTCTTATGGAGTTATGGAGAAACAAAAAGTCATCAGTATATAATTATGCTATCTGGAACTTACAAAGTCTGTTTGGGTTAGTTTATTAGAGCACTGGCCAACATTCAGACTTAAAAATAGCTCTAAGGTCAACACTCATTCTCGCTTTATCTCACTGACTTTATCTCTGTAACCGTCACTGCTCTGAGTTAGACAAGCTTTTGGCCAGTTTTGTTCATGCTTGTACTTTGCAGCCAATTTCTGTCCAGGACAGACATCGGCAACTCTTTTAACAGTGCCAAGGGTTTCACATCCTTTCTTGCGGCTTGCATAAGTGAAGGGAAGAAAATCTAAACATGCCCCTAGTCTCAAGAATCAGGTGGCAGAGGTTTTGACCACACAGAATCCTTCCCCCACTGACCTCTGTGATTTTCCCCACTCCATCCTCCCCCTCAGAGACCTGATGCTGTGATTAAGGTGGCATCTTAGATGATCATAGAGGCACTAAAAGGAACAGAATAACTTAAGAATGAATTCCTAGAATAGGGCTACATCTAAGAAAACTATTATGCCATGCCGAATATTTTTGCTACCATCAAAAAATAGCAGCTTTATGGCAACAAATCCAGTGGCTATGTCAATGATCATACTAGTGTTTTTTGTTTTTATTTCGGGGGGCTCAGAACCCTAAGAATCTGATGAGAGCTGTGGATCTTTTTGGAGACAAGTGCTTCAATAAATAGACATACAATTTTCCATGTAATATTAGGGATCCCCTAAATGAGGTCAAGAGCCAAAAGAGTTAAGAAACTCTTATCTAATCCAATCCTTTAATTTTATAAATAGCGAAATAAAGCTCCAAAAGAGTGACATCTTCTGCCTAACACAAGTTAACAGCAAAGACAAGTTTTTTCACTCTAGCTCCAATGCTCTGAGAGACTCAAATTAATTCTCCTGACAACAAAGACTTCAAAGCAAGTCACAGGAAGCAAGTCACAGGAAGAGAAAGAGAAGAAATACTTCTAGTGCTTTGTGAGGCACAGGGAAATCTTTCAGAGCACAAATGTGGTGTGTGTGTGTGTGTGCGCGTGCGCGCATGTGTTTTCCCTAAAGAGCCAAGAAGTGAAATTCATAAGCGTGTTCTTCTCATTCT
Organism: Felis catus; assembly: GCF_018350175.1. Lineage (NCBI taxonomy): Eukaryota > Metazoa > Chordata > Mammalia > Carnivora > Felidae > Felis > Felis catus. The sequence goes on from NC_058369.1 coordinate 109,060,751, forward strand.
GATTGGGAGACACAGACATGAGGAAGATAAGCAACTAGAATTGGAGGAAGTACTTGGAAGGACATCTAAGAGTTGGGAGAAGATTCTCACATGGAAACAATATGTTCTGCTTACAAGTCGGCATTAGCATAAAACTGAGTCATATGAACATCTTTGTCATTATACTAATAAGATAATATTAATTAAATTTCTAAAACTGAACACATGTGTGAGCTCCCCTTTAAAATGTTCCCTCTTCCTCTGCTTGGCTTCCACCTGCACTGGCTGCAAGCCTGAACCATTGAACCATGCACCATTCTGGGTCCCCAACCCACCTTGCCCTCTCATTCTCTAAGATGTCTCCATTCTGCCCCTAATGAGTCTCTTGACTGCACCTTCTGAGCTCCTCCCCACCCTTCCTGGGCTCACCTCTCACCTGGCCTTACTTTTCTGTAGTCACTTCTCTTTCTACCTGTCTTTATTTCAATTCATCCTGTAAGCTGCTTTGAAAGGAATCTTACCATGAAGTAATGTAATACATTACTCTCTGGCTAGAACACCTTCAGTAGCTACCCGTTACCCATAACCTTCCTTGGAAAGTTTTATGAAGTTTTGAAATCTTCTCAACATGTTATATGAGAAATGCAAAAAAGAATGCTCATTTTAGATCATTATATTAGCAGAGACTGTATAACAAAAGTTATCTCAGTCTTTAAACTCATTTTATATGTAAAAAAAGAAAGTGCTCTTCTCATTGAAAAATGATGGATACAATTGTATTGTTGTATACTTACTATTTAAGAAAAAAGATTTAAACCTTATTGCATATTAAAATGTAGACTGAACTTTTATTCTGTTACATAACAAAAAATAGATTTAAAAAATACTGTTATACCCTGAAATTTGAATTTCATATTTAGAGCTTAATAAATCAGCTGGTTTATTTTTTATGGTGATATGTTTTATGATTAAAAGCTAAGAAAAAAGAGAAAATATTCTAGAATACCATTTGAAAGAACTTCTCCACAGTGACATGAATCCCAGAAATGCATTCACACACACCAGGGGTTTTGAATCACCACATGGGTCTCACTGACATATCAGCGTGGCATCCACGGTCCTTTTGAATACTCTGCCCCATTTCTGGGCCCTTCACTCTACTTTTATCGCCTAATTTGACGTTCCCCAGACCCCATGTACTTGAACATACATTTTTTTTCTTCCTTTAATGTCACTGCTTTGTTATTTTCCTTTTTGTAAATGTTGACAGTCTATTCCATTCTTCATACCGCACATTAGGATCATCTATTCCCTGAGTCCTTCTCTGAAACACCTCCTCTTTGCCACCTCTCTATTTCATGTATTACACACGATTGTCACCAGATACACTTCCCCCTTCTGAACTCTAAAGTTCTAGGCAGGAAGAAACCCAATACCAAACATAGTACGTGGAAATGCATATTTATGAATACATTTAGAAATAAACAGTTAATTCAGGAAAATAATTCAAGCAATTGGAAAACAGGTATAGGTCAAACAAGTATACATGAAAATCTAACTACAACATGGCTTTTTATCTCCTTCTATATTGTTATCCTCTCCTTTAAGAAGGTTTGTTGGTTTTACAGAAAATTGGTTACATGAACTTCATGCATTACGACTGAATCTACAATAGCACAGTCATCTGGAATAATATTAATGAGACAACCCCAAACCTCACTTTCCAAAAATTTCTAGGAGGGCAATGATGCTCCTAAAACTGCATTTCTCCTTTACTGGACTTGTACCTGTGTTAGATCTTGTTAGCTGTCCACTAAAGACTTTCTCCTCCCTTGCCCAGAATAGTCAAATGTGGCTGAGACACGGCTGCTGGATAGGTATATTTCCTAGCTTCGTTTAGCTACGTATGTGACCATGTGATTGATGCCTCATTGCTAACGGAGGGCAATCAAGAATGATGTGAGCAACTTTTATTTGACTTGCTTCAGAGGAAATCTTTGGCCCAAAGCTTATGTTCTTTTCTTTCCATTTCTATTGACAGCAATGGCAAACAATGACTTTGGAAGTTACACATTAAAAGTAGCAGGGGCACCACGTGCATGAGACAGAGCTGCTGAAAAACCTAGACGATATATCTGGATTGTTAGCCAAAACATAAATAAATATCTATCTTATTTGAGCCACTGCTTTGGGATGTCTTTGTTAGAGCAGCTTAGTCCTTTACTCTGATACATACTGTATCAGAAATTAGAACACTACCAATCTTGGGGTGCCTGGGTGACTCATTTGGTTGAGCGTCCGACTTTGGCTCAGGTCAGGATCTCTCAGTCTGTGAGTTCAAGCCCCGTGTCAGGATCTGTGCTGACAGCTCAGAGCCTAGAGCCTGCTTTGGATTCTGTGTCTCCCTCTCTCTCTCTGCCCCTCCCCTGCTCATGCTCGGTCTCTCTCTCTCCGTCAAAAATAAATAAACATTAAAAAAAAAAAAAAAAGAAAACTACCAGTATTCCTTTATTCCTATACATATTTTAATCCAATTTAAATAATCCTCAAAATAGAACTTTTAAAACTAGCAATATTAATACTTATAATGAGAAACTCATTTTCTGAAGTGTAAAGCCTTTGGATAGCAAATTTTATAAAACTTGATATTAAAAAGTTATCTTTGTATCTACATATAAAAATAATTTGCTGAGAAAGGTAAGCAAACTTTTATGTAAAATGGATGTGACAATGTTTCCTGTGTCAAACCCTATAAAAAGAGAAATCCAAAGATACAAAAAAAGAACCATATGTTTTCCAAAAATGGTTAGGTCACATTCCAAATTTTTGTAGTTTGAGTATGACTTCTCAATCATTAACAAAACTAAGAAGACTGCCAGTTTCTTTTGTTATACATGAAATATTATTAATGGGATCCCAGCTTCGTGGTAGACACAACTCCAAAGAAGCTTTACAGTCTAGTTTCTGCTAGTTTTCAGGTCGACTCCATTCAGAATAAAAACTTCTGTTTTGCACCAATCATACATATTTTATAATTCATTTTAGAAATGAACTCTGTGGTAAAGTTTCTCTTCTATTTTTATGGCCAAAGGTTGCTCATTAAAAAAAGGTGGGGGGGGGGCTACAAGATAAATTGATTTTCTGTAGATAAGTACTCAAAAAGGGAATTTTTAGTATTACAAATAAACAGGTGGATAGATAAGCAATTTTTGAGTGCTTTTTTTCCTAGCATTTTAAATTCAATGAGAAAGACATAACAGGTGCACCTGCATGGCTCAGTCGATTAAGTGTCCGACTTTGGCTCAGCTCATGATCTCACGGTTTGTGGGTTCGAGCTCCGCATCGGGCTCTGTGCTGACAGCTCAGAGCCTGGAGCCTGCTTCGGATTCTGTCTTCCTCTCTCTCTCTCTCTGCCCTCCCCCACTCGTCCTCTGTTTCCATAATAAGTAAACATTTTTTTTTAAAAAAAGACCTCATTTCTGGCGGTGTTTTCATGGCTTTAAGTAATTTGGCCACCTATTGTAAAGCCGACCTTGCCTCCTGTGGATGCTCATCAACACCACCTCTCTGAGGCTTGCCTGCTGTGCCCTGGGACCCACAGAATTCTGTTTGAGGGCTAAACTATGACTTCTAGTAGTTTCTTAAATAAGTAGCCCCCATTAAATGGAGTAGTACTGGCTCTATTACTCTCACAATTTACTCAAGTACTGAGGGGTACGATGTTTTCCAGGTGGATATTACTGTTCATGTCATTCTTCTTAAAATTTGCCTCTCTTTTTCAGAGAAACTGCTAGCTATCAGACAGGAGTTTCATGAACCTGAGATCAAGTTGCAATGTAGCTGCAGAGGAAACATCCTTTCTCCCTGGATTCCATTACAGTCATCCTTACCCCTTGAAGCCCCATTGCTTAAGCATGCTCTTTATCCTGCTACTTCGACATCCTTATGCTATGGAATATCTCATCATATTGCCACCTACTTATGTTGGCCTTAACACCAGCATGTTTTCCCATCTTAGAAAAATGAAAATATCATAAACCCACCACTCTCTCTCAAGCCCATACTTTCCTCCCTGCCTCTTCATAGGTATTACTATTGTCTTCAAATTTCCCCAAATCAGACTTCAATTGATTGCCATTAGACTTCCCCTTAATTACAAAGTGACATCTCTTGTCAAGGTTTCTTCTTTCCTGCATTATGGTTGGATCTGCCTACGTAAAGCCTTTGGTCAACAGAGAGCCTCAAGTGAAATCAACTCAACAAGCTCATGCCTAAACATAATTAAGATTAAAGCTGATTAAGTTACCAGGAAATATGTTCCGACTTCATCCACATAAATATGGTTTAAATACACAATGTAAATATAAATTTAATTCTGGCTCTTCCAAGGTGAAAATAATGCTTTGGAAAATTTTATAAATTTATGATGCTAGACATCAGCTCACTTATTTAGAAGAAATAAATTTCATGAAAATGCAGATTAAATATATTCACTTTTAAGAATGTGATTCACTCAGAGCTGTTTGTATCATTAAGTCCACACACCAATTAACCAATCACAGCACAGAAATGCCCAAAGATCATCCACGAAGGAGTATATGTATTTGCTCCAACTCAGGAAGAAAGAGTAGTGATAAAAATGTCCTTGGGGCATGTGGGTGGCTCAGATAGATGTCTGACTTGTAGTTTTGGCTCAAGTCCTGATCTCACGGTTCATGAGATGGAGCCCAGCATCAGGCTCTACACTGATGGTACAGAGCCTGCTTGGAATTCTCTCTCTCCCCTCTCTCTCTGCCCCTCCCACCCTTGCACTCTCTCTCTCTCTTTCTCAAAATATATAAACTTTTTTTTTAAATGTCTATTTTAGGTACTACATATATATATATATATATATATAATATGAAAAAGTGATTTAGTCAAAGTAGCCAACAAAATGACATTTTACCCATAACAGGTATGCACGTGATAAAGGCAAAATTCTTATTTTATTTTTAACAAAACCAGTGACAAGGGGCCATAGCTCAGGGGTAGAACATTTGACAGCAAAACCAGTGACAGTTTGTGCCTTGTGTGTGACTTTAAGTTGAGGGTTGCTGCACTAAAGTTGTTTCAGCATCCAAATCATCATGGCCAGAATGGAACTCATCACCTGTTCCCTCGAATCTGCTTCCTGCCTCATGTCAGGTTTGTAGTTAAAGACCCCATCATAAACTAGAAGTCCAGCCAGAAACATGGGTATCATCTTTGCTTCCTCCCTCTTGACAATTTCCAAAATGCTTTTGTACTATAATCTCTATATTCTGATTGTAGCAGTCCTGTGAGGGTGTATTATCTTTATATTATAAATGATGATATTTATTATGTTCAGAGTTTAAGTGCTCTGCCCAAAGGCACAGAATAGTCATGATGCTTATTTTCTGGTGGTTCATTTAGTTAATATATTCATGCACACTATCTTACTGAATCATTAAAACATTTATGTGCTTTCAGTCCTTTTTTCTCAAATAAGTACATGGAGAGATTGAGCCCATCATTTGAGGATTTGAATACGTCAGCCTTAAAATCTCCACTTAATTATTCCTGCTCTTAGTGAATTACTGAGTAGGGATCTAAGATCTAAATCCAATCTATTTTCCCAGTAGGCAAGCATTCACCTGACCGGATATCCTATTGATGGGACATTCACCTTAATTTGGCACTAAAAGCTTTATAAAAACACTTTTACTTTAAGCCTTTTTCTCAAAAAAACATTCTCACTTTTGCACAGTCTGTTAAACAGAGCTTATATTTTAGTGATTAAGAAATGTATAATGCATTTTCAATGTGGCAATATTAAAAACGATTTTCTGTAACAGTGACAGAGTTTTACTTATAGAAAACAGAATAGAACAAAAACATAGAGAAGACTCTGAAAGCTACTTTTCTGTAGAACGATTTCATAAGTCTATTTTCTCACCATTTTTTTTCTTACCTAAAATTAAGATTCATGATTCTTCTCTAGCCATCTTCCCCAACCCTCTCTCCCAGAAAAATGCAACCATCTGTATATTTTTAATTAATAAAGCCTGCAAGTTTTATTTATGATTACACATGACAAAAGAGAAACACTCAGAGATTAAATGATCTGAGTTATACAAATGAACTAGCAATAGTACGAGGAGCACAGTGTGTTTAAATTCGTTGTATAAATTAAAGCCAGATACTTTATTTATGACATATGGGAAAAAGAGCCATATTTCTAAAATATGTTCAGTCATCATCAGTTCCAGGAACCAGATCAATGCCATAAACATATTCCAGTGATCGAACAGCAACATCAGACTGCATGTGCTATAGCAGCAATCCACATATATAAGCACCACACATGAGAAGTCAACAATTAACTAACTTCCTATGTTTGTTTCGTCAGATGGAACCCACATGTAAATGTAAAATCAAAAATAGCCCTTTCCCTAGAAAATACTTAGGATGAGGTTTTGAAAATGCCAAAATTGCTTTCTTCCACCTCTCTCTCTCATTCCTCCCCACCCACTCCAGTCTGACTGCTATAAAGATCAACAGAACCCAAACACAAAAATGCATAGCTCATGTGAGTGAGCCTGGTCAGAAACACTTCTGTAGTGGTCCTGCCAGGTGTACTGGCAGAGCCTTCTGGAGACTGAGAGATATAGATGCCAGTCTATCTTCATATTGTAAAATCTTCAGATTGAACAAGGCCAGGAGGTTGTATCTACCTTGTCATCATTCCTCCTTCATTTAAAATCTCCAAAATCCCACATTAAATTTTTCCCAGTTAAAAGAAACTGCAAAACTCCCTTGATCACATTCTATCTAAACAAGAACATTTTATGGCTCCCCCTTCTTTCACTATTTTTTAAATCTTATACTTATTTATCCAAATATCCAAAATTAAACCTATGTTTCTGTTCAAGAGGCTTTGGTAATTATATCAGTTTTGCCTGTTTTCATTTGCAGACCCTTAAAAGAAAGGAGATGTAAGTGATACATATTTCTCTGTTTAAATGGTTCTTTTTAATGAATGTTTCCAATACTGTTGTTATTGCCTGAATTATTTTTAATAGACCATAAGGTAGGGAATTTCCACAATGTTTGTTAGTTATCAGTTAGAAATGCACTGGCCTCTAGTGCCTCCAGTATCTCCTTACTATCTACAGTGCTAACTTTAAATTCTTTGGACTATTTCACAAGACTCAGAGAATGGCCTAATTCGGTCTCTGCTCTCCACTGGCATGGAACCAACACTCTATGCTGTTAAGTCCTGCTCCTTCCCATCTCTTCATCTTTGTCGATTCCTTTCTATTTGCTTTTCTTTTCAACATAACAATACAACCCTAATATTGTTCATAATCTCTTCAAGAAAGCTTTCTCCGTCTTTTCCAACCACTGTCCTCACCAATTTCTATGAATTCGTGGAAAATTCATTAGGTCATAAGACAAACTGATATCTATTTGTTGCTCCTAGGTGATCGCATTGACTCAGTTCAATTTCATCATCTAAATGATACACTCTGTAAGCACAGGAAATAAATCTTGTAATTTATTTTGGACATCTATTAACAGATACTACCTATATGGAGGGTGATCAATATCCCAAATATATTAAGAGATTAAAATATTTTCTGCCCCAGGTTTTCCAAGAAGAACGATTTCTACTTATTAGCTATCTTACTGGGATAAGCAAGTTCATCTCGGAGCCATTGACACCTTTGTTTAAAACAAGTATAAGAATACTCAGTTTTCACTGACTTCTTTGATTTCTTTGAATATACTATGCATATCTTGCCTCGGGCTCTTCATTGTGCCTCAATATTTCTTTTCCATCTGTTTATCTAGTTACTTCCTCTCTATCTTTAAATATAACATTCTTACAGAAGCTTTCCTTCTTACCCCTTCCTCCTATCACTTTATTTATTCAATGACCATCCTCCCTGGTAAACTGTATCCTGCTAGAAAGCATGGATTGCATAGTGTTATTCCACACTGTGTATTCAGTGCACTGTGTAAATATGTGAATATTCGTTATTGAATATTTGCTTTTTTCTTCTTTGATCTTGTTTTTATCTTGTTTTGATTTGTACTTAAAATATCATAGTTATTTTTCTTATTCCTTGATGTGTTTCTTGGCATTGGATGATAGTCACCAAGCACCATGCAATAATTTGAAGTGGTAAAATATAAAATTATGTTATTTATATAGGTAAAATAAGATCAGGCCAAACAGTTCAAACATGAGTCCACATCCTCTTTGAGTGAACTGGAAAAACAGAGGATTTGCAGTCAATGCTAAGTTAGCTACTCATTTTGATAGCCATAAATACTTCTTACAACCTGAATCATGATAGACAATATGGCTTAGTTTTAATGACTTACTGTGAAGCTATTTAGAATTAAGTGAACAGAGAAAACGCATTCTGTGATGGGGAATGAAATGTAAATCAGAGATGCTTCCTTGGACACAAACCATTACTAACAGGTACTATGCTGGAATAAATTCCCATGACCAACAACATGAAAATTGTAAATTGACAGGCATTAGTATTTTCGTACATAACGTCAGTCTTTTCACTCTCATTCAACCTGCATAAATAGCAATCCAGACTGTTACAAGTTATTAAGACTGACATGAAACACACACAAACACACATGACTGGCAGCACCAAACTCAGAAGTGACACTGACATTATCAATGAAAAGAGATGACACTTATTATTAACACAAGAGAGTTCGAACTTCAATGACTCAGAAATAGTTTATTAAAAGTCTAAAAAAAAAATCTCAGTCTATACAAATATATTCACCAGTTCAATTTAGTCAGACTGAAGGTTAAGGTTAATCAGTACATTCTAAAGGGGAAAAAAGGAATATATCCTATGTGACTTTATTTACAAAACTGTTAATGAAAATCAACTTTCTTGACAAACAGGTAATGACGACTACCCAAGCAGTTACAGTAAGACTAGGCTGACATTACTTGGCAAACCAATGGTCCCTGAGGGGGCTTCTCAAATAAAAATCACAACCACACACAGCCGAAGACTTGTAATCAATGCTCATATATGTGTCAAATTTTGTTAGGGAAATTTAAGGCACCTAAGATTTAAAAAATTGAAATCCAACTCCAGAAACATTTTGTACTACTTCTTAGCTGGCAGAACAGTACCATCATGCCTGTCTTATACAGATAAAAAAAGACCATGGAAATGTTATCTTATTTCCACTTTAATACCTGGTTTATATATTCCCTAACTTATAAAAGGCAAGATATCATTCAAATGGATAAAAATACTGCTGGGGCACATTGAAAAGCACCTGCATTACATTAACAATAAAGAAATGAAGGACAGGAACTCATAAAGCAGAAATACTTCAATCTATTCTCCAAGAAATAAAAGTTTTTTGAAAGAAAACAAGCTTTAACTGTACACTTCTAATCCTACTTTTGTCTAATATATTTACGTAACTAAACATTGCTAATCATAATCTAAAATTGAGGGCCAGGAAAGTGAACTTACCTAAGTAAACTATTTCTCATAAAGGGAGAGAATGACTGCCTTTTACAGTGTACTAAGCATTCAAAGAGGAGCATGCTTACTTAGACAACAAGAATGTGGGCAGTTTAAGGAAGAAATAGTAAGGCTTTAAAATTCAAGAAAGAAAAACAAATTCAATGATGTTTAACGTCCAGCTAACTCACAATGTGAAACAGTTGCCTAGGAATTACCACTCCTGAACCAGAGATCTTTCTGCCTTATGGTGCATCACCATTTCACTAGTGTGTGTCTGAAGGATTAGATCAGGAAAGGAAGTTATAAAATTCAAATGCTTCTTCTGAATGATTGGCAAAATGAGGCAATTTCCAACAGTCCTTTTGACTACTTAGATAATAGGAAAAAAGAAACCCTCCTTAGATCCAGAAAAATGAAACTCCTGTACTAAGATAAAATAAGGACAAATGCTAATAATTAAATTATAAAAAAATAATTTAGGTTTTCTTGGTAGACATGATAATATACTAGTTTTAGGAAGTTCTAAATTTCTGTGACCAGTGGCCAACATTTCTAATTAGTCCATATATTAAAGAGAATGTTTAGGCCCTAAATAAATTTATATAAACTGTCATAACCAAATAAAATATGGAAGTACAATTCACAAGCATAAAGTAGAATATGATTATTTCTGTGAATTTATAGAACTGATTCTTTATATAATTTCTTTGAGAGAGCTATTCACCCATATTCTCCTATTTCCTTTGCAGTAACAGAAAGCAATTAAAATTGTATATATTTAATTAGCAAACAGCTAAGAAACAGAAAACCAGAAAACATATCTTGCAACCCAAGATCTTTAGAAAATTTTACAGAACAGATTTTTAGCTCAAAGACATTATCTTAAAATCTCTCATTATTGAATATCAAAAGGCACCTGTACAGTATCAGCAAACATTTAAAATGTTCCTTCTACTTTTTCTGTAACTCAGAACTGATTGCACAGCCTTTTATAATTAAAAACACTAATTTACACTGAAACTTAAACAGTGAAATATGTTGTGTGTATTTTTATGTTACCTGTTTCTTTCATATAATTTTTGTTTAAAATGTATCTGGCTGATTTTTAAACTCAAAGCTTCAGCCTCAACTATTTGAGTGTAATCAAAAAGAACACTTGATGTCAAGCTGTTTTGAACAAAGGATGAATTTTCCCTTATAGATAATTGCTTTGGTTCTCTGTATTTCCCTCTTGCCAAAACAAATAAGATATATTATCTATTCCTAGCAGGTATACTAACTCATTGGCCTCTTCCTTGCATCAAACCTCTTGATAATCACAGTAAAATTTTTTCAAGGAGTTTATTTAAATAGGTTATAAATATAAATATAAATATAAATATAAATATATAATAATGTTTAAGTAGATTATAAATATAAATATAAATATAAATATAAATATAAATATAAATATAAATATAAATATAAATATAAATATAAATATAAATATAAATATAAATAAACTATGTTACAAATACTACTATAATTTTTTTTCCTTACCTACTGAAATTGCCATTTTAGTCTCATACGCTTTCTTCAACTTCCTCCCAAACTGGCAGAGTATGACTGCTATTCCACCTGTTACAAACTTTTAATTTGTTAATTAGAAGGGATTCTTACCCAATTCCTCTTCCACCATAAGTAAGGCAGCAGAGACATTGAAGAACCTCTTCTCTCCAACCATATAAAGAGAAGGAGGCAGAATAGACCCTAAAGAGCTTGGCACTCATTGTTCTGGAAATGCAGCTGCAGCTAGAGGTAAAGAATGGTCACCAGGCAGCTGCCGAGGTGAGCTCCTTCCTCACACAGTGGAAACAGTCAGAAGAAATGTGGCACACAACATGAGAAATGGGTAGTCAGGAACAAAAAGGGGAAGACAGCTGAAGACAGGTTTGTCCCACAACACAGGCAAATGGAAGGGTATCTCTTCCTGTAGAGATAGCCCTGCTGGCCAAAAACTTGAGCTTTAAAATGACATGTGGTTATATGAATCATTTCCAGGTAAGGGTTTTTTAAAGAGGAGGTTGCTAGTATGTAAATGGTGAGTCAACTCACATTCTGATAATGCAGAAAAATGAAGACTACTAAATAGCTTTTCTTTTATGAATTATACATGTGATTATAAATATTTAAAACTGCAGAGCATATATCTATCCTACATGACCATCATACAGGTCTAGAATAGGTGTGCAGGTATTGGATAAAAGATACTTACCATGTTAATCTTAATCCATATTCATTTTGCAAACTTTTAAGTAAGACATGAGGGATCCTGGGGCGGGTAGAAGACCTTTTGATCAAAAATAATTTAAGTATCAGAAAGTCAGCAGTTACAACACAGAATAGGAACACTTTTCTCCACAACTAAAACTACCTTCTAACATACTAAAATTCATGATATCCATGAATAAAACACTGATGTATTTTTGTTTTTAACCAAAGAAATCCATAATATTCTAGAGTTTTGTCAGTACGTTTTAAATTATGGAGTCAATATTTAGAATTTTCAACTAGTTTAGATAAATATTTTTTAGAGATTTGTTAGTTCAATGGGCCACTCCAATGATTCTCAAACTAGTTGCAAAGACAGTATCACATGGAAGTCTCCTGGGTAGTTCAGTCGGTTAAGTACGTGACACTTGACTTCCACTCAGGTCATGATCTTGCCATTCTTGGGTTCAAGCCCCACTTTGGGCTCTGAGGTGGTAGTAAGGAGCCTGCTTGGGATTCTGTGTTTCTTCTCTCTGCCCTGTGCTCGCTCGCTCGCTCTCTCTCTCTCTCTCTCTCTCTCTCTCTCTCTCAAAAAAAAAAAAAAAAAAAAAAAGGAATCACCTGGGAAGCTTACATAGGCCTAATTCCTATCCCAGACCAATTCAGTGGAAAAGCTCAGGGAGTATAACCTGAACAGAAATAAGTAACTAGGCTTCCTCAGATGATTTCAAGGCAGGCTGGAAGAAAAATCATTGTTCTGCCCTTGCATCTAAATCTTCTGTGGAAAACATAAATTGGTGTTCTAAGGAAAACTTTCCCACTGTCAAATATTTGTGAAGTAACCAAGGATAATCATTATATTTAATGGATGTCTGAAGCATTCTTTTAATGATAGAAAATAGGGTATTTCTATTCTCATAACTACAGTTAATGTAATTGAATAAGTTGTGATTAATGCTTTCAGGAAAGAAGAAATAACATACGTAATAGCCTTGAAGAATGAGAATGGTAATATTTGAAGACTACATGATCTGCTTACAAAAACTAATAAAATCAACATATAAACTCTTAAAAGTAATCAGAAAGTTTAGCACTAAGACCAGATATAAGACTGATTTATAAGAATCAAGAGCACTCATCTAATTTGCCTCTAATACGTATTGAATACAGGAAGCCAGTCACAATACTAAGAAAAACTACTCAGTATGAAGGAATTTGTTAACAAACTATTTAAAGATTCCTATAGAAAAACAAATAAAAATAAAATAAAATAAAGATCCCTATAGGGAAACAAACAAACAAACATCAAAGGCCTTTTAAAAGGCATAAAGGACTGAATGAAGAGCTACTTCCTGTTATTGGAGGAGATGATTTAATATAGCCATGCATTCCAAGTTAAACTATATATTCAGTGCAGTCTCAATAAAAATTCCAGCTGCATTTCTTTAGGAATACTCAATGGTAGCTGACACTGAAACAAGTTGATTATTATACTGAAAAAAAAAATTCAAGTCTTAACATGAAAGTTAGAGTCCTGACAGATTAAATTTCTAAGGATGGAAAGTAAATCAGTAAGTTAATAAAAAATAATGTAGGAGAATACATAACCTTTACTACATAAGGGTGAGGAAAGACTTCTTTAAAACTCCAAAAATGTAGGGGTGCCTGAGTGGCTCAGTCAGTTGAGCATCCGACTTCGACTCAGGCCAAGATCTCACAGTTCATGGGTTTGGGCTCCGTGATGACAGCTCAGAGCTTCGAGCCTGCTTCGGAACCTGCCTCCCTCCCTCTCTCTCCCTGTCTCTCTGCCTCTCCCCTGCTTATGTGCTGTCTCTTTCTCAAAAATAAAATTAAAAACCATTAAAAAAGTAAAAAATAAAACTCCCAAAAAACAAAAACCTATATACTTTATGTGTCTATTTACAAAACAGTCTAGAAAAGGCAAAAATACTGGGTCAGAAGGTAATAGATCAGTAGTTGCCATGGATTAGAGGTGAGGGGGCATAAGAAATGCAAAGAAATACAAGAAAAGTTTCTGGGATGATAGAAACATTTGATATCCTAATTTGGATGGCAATTGCACAATTATATACATTTGTTGAAACTCAATAAACTGTAAGTTTTAAAATGTATAATACTGAATGCAAATTATACCTCAATAATCCTAAAAAAATTCCCTTTAAACCATGAATTACAAGGTTGAAAACTGATTAACTTACTACATAAATATTAAGATTTATATTCAAGGAAGGGTAGCATAGAAACATTTGGAGAAAGAGACTTGCAATGTCCGAAAAACAACAAAGAACAAATACATAAGCAATCTCTGCAAATAAAGAAGACAACAGACACCTCAATAAAATTATGACCAAGGATAAAATCAGATCAATCATAAAATGGAACTCTGTAATGATAATAAGGATTTGAAAACAGTTGCTCATTAGTGGAACATGGAAAAATATATAAAAAGTGAAGAAAGGGGTGCCTGTGGGACTCAGTTAGTTAAGTGCCACACTCTTGGTTTCAGCTCAGACCATGATTTCACAGCTCGTGGGTCCGAGTGCCTCATCAGGCTCTGCTCTGTCAGGGCAGAGCCTGCTTGGGATTCTCTCTCTCTCTCCCTCTCTGCCCCTCCTCTGCTCAAGCTCTCTCTCTCAAAATAAATAAATAAACTTAAAAAAAAAAAGTGAAGCAAACCATCAGTTACACCCAACAGTTACACCCAACAAAGGGTAGACTGAGGACTGTCTTATTATCTTTGTTGACTCCATTGACTTTGTCCTAACAGCCAGCTTGAATATTCATTTATTCAATTACATATTTAACCCACCTCTATTCTTAGCTTCATGAGGTTTAGGTTATATAAAACAATTTTTTTTTTTTTTTTGCTTTTTGTACGTAAGGAAAGACAAAATTAATGGGGTTTCATTGAATGGAGATACTGTGACTCAGGAAGTCTATGTGTTACACAGGTATTCTAATCCACATACATCTGAGGTAGAAAGTTTTTTAATGGTGAAAATGAAAAATCAGATGAACTGAACATACACCTCTGAAATAGCAACAACAACCTTGACAATGGCTTAAATACTTAAGTGCAGGTTCATTGAATGGAACACTGAAAATATGCTTCTAGTAAATTTAAGTGGTAGCCTGAAAACACCATCCTGATGCAACTGAGTTATACAATAACCTCAAACAATGGGAAAATGCAAAAGTAACAATTAAAATAATAAAACATCAGATAGAAAAGATGGAATGCCAGTTGAACTACTAGAAGAAATTGTTTTTCCTGTAACTATGAGTCATTCTGGACTTAAAGTTGTTGACTTTTTATCAATCACAATGCCTCTGAATCTAACACCGTCCAAATCAACACTCTGTCTCAAATCTAAAATTTAGTACAAAACCAGATTCTGCTTTAATACAGGTAGTTTAAAATTTTTCCATTACTTTAATTACTGGAAACATGAACTCACCAATTTGTGGGGAAGAATATTTTTTACCTTAAAATTCTGAGACAAAATTCTTATGTAGGCTTTATTTAACAGATGTATCATCAAGAATTTGTTTCAAAATATATACAAATCTCATGTTTTTCATAATGACTTTCTTTTATCCAAAGGAGTACAGAGGAAGAAAGAATATGATGGGGTGCAAAAACAAGACCCCCTAAATCAATGCATGAATTCCTAGTAAATTCTGAACTGCATGTGTTTGGACTGAATCAGAGCAATATTGCAAAGTATTCGAAAACTGAACTATTTATTACACAGAACATTACCCAACTCCCAGACTTGGCCATGGTTGGGAACATGTGGGATGACCTGATAACATTAGGTTTGAAAAATTAAACTGAAAATTGAAACCACAGCACTCAAGAGGCAGAAGAGAATGTGTAATCTGAAAATAATTAGATGAGTTGAATATTAAAACAAAATAAATCAACATTATTGATAGGATTTCAACAGAATATCTAATTTCATAATGCAATATTCAAAATGTACAGAATAAAAATTTTACTCAGGGCACAAAGAACTGGAAAAATCTCAGTTCTCAAGGTAAAAAAGTAACCAAAAGACACCATCCTCAAAATCACCCCGGGGGGGGGGGGGAAATTATCAGACTTTTAAATGGATGCAATAACCATGCCCCCACGAAATGAAAACAAAACCTCTTAGGGTAGTCTTGGCATATATATATATATATATATATATATATATATATATATATTGCAACCAATCTAATTAAAAAAATATAAATAAATAACAACAAAAAAAAACAACTGTAGGCAAAAATGTAGAGAAATTGGAACACCTGTGCACTGTTGGTGGAAATATAAAGTGCTGCAGCTGTTAGGGAAAAATGGTGCGGCAGTTTGCCAAAAAATTAAACATATAATTAAACATATGATCCACCAATGTTAATTCTGGGTATATGCCCAAAAAATGAAAGCAAAGTCTTAAAGAGGTACTTATGTGACAATGTTCACAGCAGCATTATTCACAACAGCCAAAAGGTAGAAGCAAGCCAATGTCCATCAATGAATGAATGGACAGATAAAACATCACATATACACACAGTGGATTTTTATTTTTTTATTTATTTTTTATTTTTTTCACACAGTGGATTTTTAAACAGCCTTTAAAAATAAAGAATTCCAGAGTTCTCGGAAGATGGCGGCATAGGAGGATGCTGGGCTCACCGCGCGTCCTGCTGATCACTTAGATTCCATCTACACCTGCCTAAATAACCCAGAAAACCGCCAGAAGACTAGCAGAACGGAGGCTCCGGAGCCAAGCCCAGACGAGAGGCCCACGGAAGAGGGTAGGAAGGGCGGCGAGGCGGTGCGCGCTCCACGGACTGGCGGGAGGGAGCCAGGGAGGAGGGGCAGCCTGCTGGCCAAGCAGAGCCCCTGACTCTGGCTTGCAAAAGCGGAGGGGCCGGACGGAGTGTGTTCCCACAGCAAACAGGACTTAGCATCTGGGAGGTCCTAAGTTAACAGCTCTGCTTGGAAAGCAGGAAGGCTGGAGGACAAAGGGAGGGAGAGTTGCTGAGCCCCGGGAGGACAGAGCTCAGTTGTTGGGGAACAAAGGCGCTAGCCAGCGCCATCTCCCTCGCCCATGCCCCAGCCAAAATCCCAAAGGGAACCAGTTCCTGCCAGGAAACTTGCTCGCTCTGCCCAAACACCCAACGCTGTGCTTCTGCGGAGCCACCCCTCCGGCAGCGGGTCTGACTCCCACCTGCTGCCACAGGGCCCCTCCTGAAGCAGATCACTGAAGGAGAAGTGAGCTAAGCCTGCCCCTCCTGCCCCCGTGCACCTTGCCTACCCACCCCAGCTAATACGCCAGATCCCCAGCACAACAAGTAGCCCAGACGGTCCACGCCACCCCACAGTGAATCCCGCCCCTAGGAGAGGGGAAGAGAAGGCACACACCAGTCTGAGTGTGGCCCCAGCGGTGGGCTGGGGGCAGACATCAGGTCTGACTGCGGCCCCGCCCACCAACTCCAGTTATACACCACAGCACAGGGGAAGTGCCCTGCAGGTCCGCACCACTCCAGGGACTATCCAAAATGACCAAACGAAAGAATTCCCCTCAAAAGAATCTCCAGGAAATAACAACAGCTAATGAACTGATCAAAAAGGATTTAAATAATATAACAGAAAGTGAATTTAGAATAATAGTCATAAAATTAATCGCTGGGCTTGAAAACAGTGTAGAGGACAGAAGAGAATCTATTGCTACAGAGATCAAGGGACTAAGGAACAGTCAGGAGGAGCTGAAAAACGTTTTAAACGAGATGCAAAATAAAATGGAAATGAACACGGCTCGGATCGAAGAGGCAGAGGACAGAATAGGTGAACTAGAAGATAAAATTATGGAAAAAGAAGAAGCTGAGAAAAAGAGAGATAAAAAAATCCAGGAGTATGAGGGGAAAATTAGAAAACTAAGTGATACACTAAAAAGAAATAATCTACGCATAATTGGTATCCCAGAGGAAGAAGAGAGAGGGAAAGGTGCTGAAGGTGTACTTGAAGAAATAATAGCTGAGAACTTCCCTGAACTGGGGAAGGAAAAAGGCATTGAAATCCAAGAGGCACAGAGAACTCCCTTCAGACGTAACTTGAATCGATCTTCTGCATGACATATCATAGTGAAACTGGCAAAATACAAGGATAAAGAGAAAATTCTGAAAGCAGCAAGGGATAAACGTGCCCTAACATATAAAGGGAGACCTATAAGACTCCTGACTGATCTCTCTTTTGAAACTTGGCAGGCCAGAAAGTATTGGCACAAGATCTTCAATGTGTTGAACAGAAAAAATATGCAGCCGAGAATCCTTTATCCAGCAAGTCTGTCATTTAGAAAAGAAGGAGAGATAAATGTCTTCCCAAACAAACAAAAACTGAAGGAATTCGTCACCACTAAACCAACCCTACAAGAGATCCTAAGGGGGATCCTGTGAGACAAAGTACCTGAGACATCGCTACAAGCATAAAACATACAGACATCACAATGACTCTAAACCCGTATCTTTCTATAATAACACTGAATGTAAATGGATTAAATGCGCCAACCAAAAGAATAGGGTATCAGAATGGATAAAACAAACAAGACCCATCTATTTGCTGTCTACAAGAGACTCATTTTAGACCTGAGGACACCTTTAGATTGAGAGTGAGGGGATGGAGAACTATTTATCATGTCACTGGAAATCAAAAGAAAGCTGGAGTAGCCATACTTATATCAGACAAACTCGACTTTAAATTAAAGGCTGTAACAAGAGATGAAGAAGGGCATTATATAATAATTACAGGGTCTATCCATCAGGAAGAGCTAACAATTATAAATGTCTATGCGCCGAATACGGGAGCCCCCAAATATATAAAACAATTACTCACAAACATAAGCAACCTTATTGATAAGAATGAGGTAATTGCAGGGGACTTTAACACCCCACTTACAGAAATGGATAGATCATCTAGACACACGGTCAATAAAGAAACAAGGGCCCTGAATGATACATTGGATCAGATGGACTTGACAGATATATTTAGAACTCTGCATCCCAAAGCAACAGAATATACTTTCTTCTCGAGTGCACATGGAACATTCTCCAAGATAGATCATATACTGGGTCACAAAACACCCCTTCATAAGTATACAAGAATTGAAATTATACCATGCATACTTTCAGACCACAATGCTATGAAGCTTGAAATCAACCACAGGAAAAAGTCTGGAAAACCTCCAAAAGCATGGAAGTTAAAGAACTCCCTACTAAAGAATGAGTGGGTCAACCAGGCAATTAGAGAAGAAATTAAAAAATATATGGAAACAAACGAAAATGAAAATACAACAATCCAAACGCTTTGGGATGCAGCGAAGGCAGTCCTGAGAGGAAAATACATTGCAATCCAGGCCTATCTCAAGAATCAAGAAAAATCCCAAATACAAACTCTAACAGCACACCTAAAGGAACTAGAAGCAGAACAGCAAAGGCAGCCTAAACCCAGCAGAAGAAGAGAAATAATAAAGATCAGAGCAGAAATAAACAATATAGAATCTAAAAAAACTGTAGAGCAGATCAATGAAACCAAGAGTTGGTTTTTTGAAAAAATAAACAAAATTGACAAACCTCTAGCCAGGCTTCTCAAAAAGAAAAGGGAGATGACCCAAATAGATAAAACCATGAAGGAAAATGGAATTATTACAACCAATCCCTCAGAGATACAATTAGCACGGAATACTATGAAAAATTATATGCCAACAAACTGGACAACCTGGAAGAAATGGACAAATTCCTGAACACCCACACTCTTCCAAAACTCAATCAGGAGGAAATAGAAAGCTTGAACACACCCATAACCAGGGAATAAATTGAATCGTTATCAAAAATCTCCCAACAAATAAGAGTCCAGGACCAGATGGCTTCCCAGGGGAGTTCTACCAGACGTTTAAAGCAGAGATAATACCTATCCTTCTCAAGCTGTTCCAAGAAATAGAAAGGGAAGGAAAACTTCCAGACTCATTCTATGAAGCCAGTATTAGTTTGATTCCTAAACCAGACAGAGACCCAGTAAAAAAAGAGAACTACAGGCCAATATCCCTGATGAATATGGATGCAAAAATTCTCAATCAGATACTAGCAAATCGAATTCAACGGCATATAAAAAGAATTATTCACCATGATCAAGTGGGAATCATTCCTGGGATGCAGGGCTGGTTCAACATTCGCAAATCAATCAACGTGATACATCACATTAATAAAAGAAAAGATAAGAACCATATGATCCTGTCAATCGATGCAGAAAAGGCCTTTGACAAAATCCAGCACCCTTTCTTAATAAAAACCCTTGAGAAAGTCGGGATAGAAGGAACATACTTAAACATCATAAAAGCCATTTATGAAAAGCCACATCTAACATCACCTCAGGAGTACTGAGAGCTTTTTCCCTGAGATCAGGAACACGACAGGGATGCCCACTCTCACCGCTGTTGTTTAACACAGTGTTGGAAGTCCTAGCATCAGCAATCAGACAACAAAAGGAAATCAAAGGCATCAAAATTGGAAAAGATGAAGTCAAGCTTTCACTTTTTGCAGATGACATGATACTATACATGGAAAATCCGATAGACTCCACCAAAAGTCTGCTAGAACTGATACATGAATTCAGCAAAGTTGCAGGATACAAAATCAAGATACAGAAATCAGTTGCATTCTTATACACTAACAATGAAGCAACAGAAAGACAAATAAAGAAACTGATCCCATTCACAATTGCACCAAGAAGCATAAAATACCTAGGAATAAATCTAACCAAAGATGTAAAAGATCTGTATGCTGAAAACTATAGAAAGCTTATGAAGGTAGTTGAAGAAGATATAAAGAAATGGAAAGACATTCCCTGCTCATGGATTGGAAGAATAAATATTGTCAAAATGTCAATACTACCCAAAGCTATCTACACATTCAATGCAATCCCAATCAAAATTGCACCAGCATTCTTCTCGAAGCTAGAACAAGCAATCCTAAAATTCATATGGAACCACAAAAGGCCCCGAATAGCCAAAGTAATTTTGAAGAAGAAGACCAAAGCAGGAGGCATCACAATCCCAGACTTTAGCCTCTACTACAAAGCTGTAATCATCAAGACAGTATGGTATTGACACAAAAACAGACACATAGACCAATGGAATAGAATAGAAACCCCAGAACTAGACCCACAAACGTATGGCCAACTCATCTTTGACAAAGCAGGAAAGAACATCCAATGGAAAAAAGACAGTCTCTTTAACAAATGGTGCTGGGAGAACTGGGCAGCAACCTGCAGAAGAATGAAACTAGACCACTTTCTTACACCATTCACAAAAATAAACTCAAAATGGATAAAGGACCTGAATGTGAGACAGGAAACCATCAAAACCCTAGAGAAGAAAGCAGGAAAAGACCTCTCTGACCTCAGCCGTAGCAATCTCTTAATCGACACATCCCCAAAGGCAAGGGAATTAAAAGCAAAAGTGAATTACTGGGACCTTATGAAGATAAAAAGGTTCTGCACAGCAAAGGAAACAACCAACAAAACTAAAAGGCAACCAATGGAATGGGAAAAGATATTTGCAAATGACATATGGGACAAAGGGCTAGTATCCAAAATCTATAAAGAGCTCACCAAACTCCACACCCGAAAAACAAACAACCCAGTGAAGAAATGGGCAGAAAACATGAATAGACACTTCTCTAAAGAAGACATCCGGATGGCCAACAGGCACATGAAAAGATGCTCAACGTCACTCCTTATCAGGGAAATACAAATCAAAACCACACTCAGATATCACCTCACGCCAGTCAGAGTGGCCAAAATGAACAAATCAGGAGACTACAGATGCTGGAGAGGATGTGGAGAAACGGGAACCCTCTTGCACTGTTGGTGGGAATGCAAATTGGTGCAGCCGCTCTGGAAAACAGAGTGGAGCTTCCTCAGAAAATTAAAAAATAGACCTACCCTATGACCCAGAAATAGCACTGCTAGGAATTTACCCAAGGGATACAGGAGTACTGATGCATAGGGGCATTTGTACCCCAATGTTTATAGCAGCACTCTCAACAATAGCCAAATTATGGAAAGAGCCTAAATGTCCATCAACTGATGAATAGATAAAGAAATTGTGGTTTATATACACAATGGAGTACTACATGGCAATGAGAAAGAACAAAATATGGCCCTTTGTATCAATGTGGATGGAACTGGAGAGTGTGATGCTAAGTGAAATAAGTCATACAGAGAAAGACAGATACCATATGTGTCCACTCTTATGTGGATCCTTGAGAAACTTAACAGAAACCCATGGAGGAGGGGAAGGAAAAAAAAAAAAAAAAGAAGAGGTTAGAGTGGGAGAGAGCCAAAGCATAAGAGACTGTTAAAAACTGAGAACAAACTGAGGGTTGATGGGGGGTGAGAGGGAGGGGAGGGAGGGGAGGGTGGGTGATGGGTACTGAGGAGGGCACCTTTTGGGATGAGCACTGGGTGTTGAATGGAAACCAATTTGACAAT
Source organism: Felis catus (assembly GCF_018350175.1). Classification (NCBI taxonomy): domain Eukaryota; kingdom Metazoa; phylum Chordata; class Mammalia; order Carnivora; family Felidae; genus Felis; species Felis catus. The sequence goes on from NC_058369.1 coordinate 109,083,065, forward strand.
AAATTACATATATTGAAAAAATAAAATAAAGAATTCCAACATGGGTGAACCTTGAGACATTATGCTAACAGAAATAAGTCAGTCATAAAAAAGATACTGTATGATCCCACTAAACTGAGGTATTTAGAATCATCAAATTCATAGAAATGGAAAGCAGAATGGTAGTTTCGAAGGATTGGGGACAAGAGGAGCATGGAGTTATTGTTTAATGGGTGCAGAGATTCAGTCTTGCAAGATGAAAAATGTGCTCTGGATGAATGGCAGGTATGGTTGGACAACAATGTGAATGTAATTATGTCACCAAACTGCACATTAAAAAGGATTTAAATGGGGGCACCTGGGTGGCTCAGTCTGTTAAGTGTCCCACTTTGGCTTAGGTCATGATCTCACAGTTTGTGGGTTTAAGCCCCATGTCGGGCTCTGTGCTGACAGCTCATAGCCTGGAGCCTGCATAAGATTCTGTGTCTCCCTCTCTCTGTGCCCCTCCTTAGCCCATGCTCGCTCGCTCTCTCTGTCTTTCTGTCTCTCTCTCTCTCAAAAATAAACTTAAAAGAAATTTTAAAAAATGATTTAAATGGTAAATTTTGTATTATATTTACCACAATTTTAAAACATACTTTAAAAATTATAAAAAATAAATAAAATTAAATTTTGTAATTTAAAAACAAAATACTGAAATTTGGACTGGATGAGCTTAATTACAGATTGTAGAGAAGAAAGAGTTACTGTCAAAACAGACCATTAAAAATTGTCAAATCTGAAAAAGAGTAAATTGTTTAAAACAGTTCGTCAGAAACTCAGAAATCAGTAAAACAATATAAGTATGAGATCTGACATGAGTATCCTTAAAGTTTCAGGAGGAAGATTAAGGCAGAAAAAAAAATTAGGAAATAATGACTAATGTGAGACCCAAATGTGAGACCTGAAACCATAAAACTCGTAGAAGAAAACACAGGCAGTCATTTCTTTGATATAACCCAAATAAACACTTTTCTAGATATGACAACTCCTCAGCCAAGGAAAACAAAAGCAAAATTAAACTATTGGACTGCACCAAAAAAAAAAAAAAAAAGAGTTTTCCACAGTGCCACAGTGAAGGAAACTATCAACAAGGCAATCTACCAAATTAGAGAAAATATTTGCAAATAATTTATCGAATAAAGGGTTAATATTCAAAATATATAAAAAACTTAAATACCACCAAAAAACCCCACAAATGATCCAATTAAAAATGGGCAGAGTACCTAAATAGACATATTCCACCAAAGACATACAAATAGCCAACAGATACATGGAAATATGCTCAACATGACTAATCATGAAATGCAAATCAAAACCACAATGAAATATCACCTTACATCTGTCAGAATAGCTAAAATCAAAAACACAAGAGAGAGGAAGTATTGCCAAGGGCATGGGGAGAAAGGAACCCTTCTGCACTGTCAGTTGGAATGCCAATTGGCACAGCCACTGTAAAAAACACTAGGGAGGTTCCTCAAAATATTAAAAATAGAATTACCATATGATCTAGTAATTTCACTATGGGGTATTTATCAAATAAGAACATAAACACTAATTTGAAAAGATCTGTTCACTCTGATATTTACTGCAGCATTATCTACAATAGCCAACTGATGGAAGCAATTCAAGTGTCCATCCATAAATGAATGGATAAACAAGTGGCATTTGTGTGTGTGTGTCTGTGTGTGTGTGTGTGTGTATGTGTGTGTAATAGAATACTACTTAGCCATTAAAAGGAATGAGATCTTGCCACATGCAACGATAGGGATGGAGCTAGAGAGTATAATGCTAAGGAAAATAAATCAAAGAAAAACAAATACCATACTTATACATGGAATTTAAGAAACAAATGAACTAAGGGAAAAAAGAATAGACAAACAAGCAAGCAAGAAATAGACTCTTAAATATAGAAAACTATTTGTTGCCAGAGGGAAGGTGGGTAGAGGATGGGTGATATAGATGAAGGCATTAAGAGTACAATTATCTTGATGAGCAGCAAGTAATATATAAATTTGATGAATCATAATATTGTACACCTGAAACTAATATAACATTATATGTTAATTATACTTCAATAACTAAATATCCCCAAAATGCACATATATAAATATAAATATTTATATATTTACAGATTGAAAAAGAGTGCCAACCCCAAAAAAGGATAAAAAAAAAGAAGACCAGAGGCAGATGCATATCAATCTCACAGATGAAAACTAAAGATTAAGAAAACGTTTTGGTGGCATAAAAACAGACACTCAGCTCAATGGAACTTAACAGAGAACCCAGAAATGGACCCACAAACATATGGCCAACTCATCTTTGACAAAGCAGGAAAGAATATCCAATGGAATAAAGACAGTCTCTTCAGCAAGTGGTGCTGGGAAAACTGGACAGCGACATGCAAAAGAATGAACCTGGACTACTTTCTTATACCATACACAAAAATAAACTCAAAATTGATGAAAAGACCTAAACGTAAGACAGAGCGCCATCAAAATCCTCAAGGAGAAAGCAGGCAAAAACCTTTGACTTTGGCCGCAGCAACTTCTTACTCAACATGTCTCCAAAGGCAAGGGAAACCAAAGCAAAAAATGAACTATTGGGGCCTCATCAAAATAAAAACTTCTGCATAGTGAAGGAAACAATCAGCAAAACTAAAAGGCAAACGACTGAATGGGAGAAGATATTTGCAAACGACATATCAGATAAAAGGTTAGTATACAAAATCTATCAGGAATTTATCAAACTCAACATCCAAAAAACAAATAACCCAGTGAAGAAATGGGCAAAAGACATGAATAGACACTTCTGCATAGAAGACATCCAGATAGCCAACCAACATATGACAAAATGCTCAACATCACTCATCATCAGGGAAATACAAATCAAAATCACCATGAGATACCACACCTTACACCCGTCAGAATGGCTAACATTAACAATTCAGGTAACAAGAGATGTTAGCAAGGATGTGGAGAAAGAGGATCTCTTTTGCACTGCTGGTGGGAACGCAAACTGTTGTAGCCACTCTGGAAAACAGTATGAAGGTGTCTCAAAAAAATTCAAAATAGAACTACCCTACAACCCAGCAATTGCTATACATATATAGTATATATATACTATATATACATACACACATACATACATACATACACCCAATGGAGTATTACTCGGCAATCAAAAAGAATGAAATCGTGCCATTTGCAACTATGTGGATGGAACTGGAGGGTAGTATGCTAAGCGAAATTAGTCAGTCAGAGAAAGACAAATACTATATGACTTCACTCATATGAGGGATTTAAGACACAGAACAGGTTAACATAAGGGAAGGGAAGCAAAAATGATATAAAAACAGGGAGGGTGACAAAACATAAGAGACTCTTAAATATGGAGAACAGAGGGTTACTGGAGGGGTTGTGGGAGGGGGGATGGGCTAAATGGGTAAGGGGCATTAAGGAATCTACTCCTGAAATCACTGTTGCACTATATGCTAACTAACTTGGATGTAAATTAAAAAATACAATTAAAAAAGCAAAGAACATGTCTTGGAAGCATGCAGAGAAAAAAAATGGCACATTATATGTAGGAGAACAATGAACTTAATGCTTTCAGATTTACTATAGAAAACATAGAAGCCAGATGACAGTGCAACACTATTTTATAAGTGTTCAAAGAAAATAACTAACAACACAGAATAGTATTTTTACTATTAAAAATTCAAGGCAAGAGAAAACACATTCTCAAATGAGTGAAAGTAGGAGAATTCATTACCAGCATTTCTGCTGTAAAGGAAATGCTAATGTAAGTTCTTCAGGCAAAACAAAAATGAAACTAGAAGCAAATTTGGAACTCTGGACTAAAGGAAGATCAAAAGAATCAGTAAATATCTGGGTATATATAACAAACTATTTTTTCTCTTCTTAAGCTTGTCAAGTACGAAAGACTATATAAAGTAAGAATTATAACATTGTTGGAAGGGTTTCCTTGTGTGGATGCAATGCATGTGACAACTGTAACATACAGGCTTACAGAAGCAACATGGTTGTAGGTTTCTAAATTTCACTTTAAGTGATAAAATATTAACTCTAAGTAGACTAGGAGTATGTGTGTTATGATAAACCAACCAGTCAAAAATATTTAAAGAGATAGCTAAAAACCAATAAAAAATTAAATAGGGGTACTAACAAATATTCAAACAATCCAAATAAGGAAAGGGAAGCTAGAAGATTGAAAAGACAGGGAACAAACATAAAACTATTATAAGTGGGAGACCTAAATTTGCCCATGTCAGTTACAACATTAAATGCAAGTGATATGAACAAAAAAATAAAAGAAAAAATCAAATTGGATTAAAGAACTAAAATATACACAAGAAACCAATTTTAAACACAATGATATTCCTAGGATAAAAGTAATATCCTAGTAATAGAGAAAAAAACAAAAAAGACCAATCAAAAGAAAGCTGCAATGAATATTTTAATTTCAAGTTAACGAAGATTTCAGGTTAAGGAAAATTTTCAGGGATAAAAACAGCATTACCTAGTGGTAAAACTCAATTCACCAAGAAGACAAAACTATACTTGTGAGCACTTCACAACCCATGAAGCAGAAATTGATAGAATTGAATTCAGACTTAAACAAATGCACAATTACACCTGAGAATGTTAAAATTACTAGGAGATTGACAGAACAAGTAAACACAGAATCTGTAAATACATAGAAGCCCTGAAAAGACAAATTCAACCAACCTGAACACTCTGCCTAACAAGAGCAGAATAGGCATTCTTTTAAGTGCACATAAATGGACCATATCCTGTGTCCCCAAACAAACCTTAACTATTTAAAAAAGTTGAAATCATACAAAGTATATTCAATACCCTAGTAGAATTATGTAAGAAAGGAACTACTGACATATACCCTGAAAATCCCCCATATTTATAAATATGGAATGAAACAACATATTCACAAATATGGAATGAATCAAAAAAGAAGTCTTACAAGGATCAGAAAGTATTTTGAACTAAAAAAAAAATGAAAATATAACACATCAAAATTTTTGAAACACAGCTAAGGCTGACAAGAGTTAAATCTATAGCAGTAATGCTTTTATTAGAAAAGAACAATGGTCTTAAGTTAACCATCTAAGCTTCCACTTCAATAAAAATAAGTGAACTAACCGAAAGGAAAGAGAAAGTAAATAGTAAAAAACTGAAACAATAAAATTAAGAGGAAGAAATGAGTAGAAAAATAATCAATGAAACCCAAAACTGGTTCCATGAAAAGAATAAATTGATAATTCTCAACTTCCTCAACTTGATAAAATCTTCTATGAAAACCCTACAGCTAACATCATACTTAATAATCAATTTATGAGTCCCTTCACCTAAGACCATAAGTCAAAGGATATCATTGCTGACAACTTTTTTCTTTTTCTAATTTTTCTTAATGTTTATTCATTCTTGAAGACAGACAGAGCATGAGTGGGTGAGGGGCAGAGAGAGCGAGGGAGACACAGCATCTGAAGCAAGTTCCAGGCTCTGAGCTGTCAGAACAAAGCTGGATGCGGGGCTCAAAGCACAAACTGTGAGATCATGACCTAAACCCAAGTCAGAAGCTTAACTCACTGAGCCATCCAGGTGCCCCGCTGACAACTTTTTTTCTAACAGGGTACTGAAAGTCCTAGTCAATGCAGCAAGGAAAGAAAAAGCAATAAAATATGGAAAGATGACAGAAAAAAAAATAACATTTTATTTGCATAAAACATGCTTTGTCTTTGTGGAAAATCTCAAAGAATGTATAAAAGAGATAAAATTAATAAGTGAGTTTAGTAATATCACAAGACACAAAGTGAATATATAAAATATCAATGATATTTCTATGTAATAACAGAGAATGACTGGAGAAAACATTTTTTTAAAAAAGTACTACTCGCTATAGCTCTCCTAACCACTCCTCTCCCACCAAGAGAAATGAAATTCTTAGGAATAACTTCAAATGATCTGTATGCTGAAAACTACAAGCCACTAATAAAAAAAAAAAGTGGTTTTTAAGTCCTAAGTATATGTATAGATAAACTATATTCATGGATTGGAATAAATGTTGTTAAGATATCAAATCTCCTCAAATTGATCTACAGAAAGCAAAACTCAAGCATGAATTTTCATAGATACTGACAAGCTCATTTTAAGTTTATACAACAAATGAAAGGAAATAGAGCATTCAGAATAACTTTGAAAATGAGGGATAAAGCTGGGAATCCTGTATGAACAAGATTTTAAGACTTACTATAAAGCCACAGTAATCAAGACAGCATATTATTAGTTCAGAAATACCTACATGACTATTGTCAGTTTATATGTGAAAATAGCACAGAGGCAGCGCCACCGCAAAAGGATAATCTTTTCAACGAATAATGGTAGAATTTGTTACCTGTTAAAAACAAACCGATACTGCAGGTCTTAAATAAAAATTATTCAAAATGGTTCATATATCTAAATGTAAAACCCCAAACCATGTAATTTTTAGAAGAAAATATAAAAGAAAATCTTTGTGAGCTTGGATTAAACAAGGATTTCTTATTTAAAACACTCCATAAAAGAAAAAAAAATAATACATTCAGATTTCATAAAAATCACTATATTTGTTCTGTAAAAGATGTCACTATAAGAATAAAAAGACACATATAGACTGGGATACAAACAACTGTAAATCACATATGAGACAAAGGACTTTAATGAAGAACATATAAAGAACACTCAAGACACAAATACCAAGACCACGAAAAGTGGGCAAAAGATTTGAACACACCATTCAGCAAAGAAGATATATGGACAGGAAATAAGGACATAAAAAGATGTTCAGTATCATTAGCCACTGGGGAAACATCAACTAAACCCACATGAGATGCCTTTACACATCTATTGCAAAGGTTGGATTAAAAATAAAGCAAATAGCCAGTGCTAGTATGTAAGTGAAGCAACGGGAAATCACACACTTCTGGTAGTAACGCTAAGTGGTAGACCTACTCTGAAAAACAGTTTTAAAAAAAGTCGGGGTGCCTGGTTAAGCATCTCACTCTCGATTTCAACTCAGGTCATGACCTCACAGTTCATGAGTTCAAGCCCTATATCAGGCTCTGCAGGGACAGTGCAGAGCCTGCTTGGGAGTCTCTTTCCCTCTCTCTGCCCCTCCCCTTAAAAAGTCTTATAAAGTTAAATGTCATCTTTGCATATGACCCAGCAATCACACTCCCAAGTATTTACTCTAAAAACATTAAAACATCTCCCCACATAAGAACCTTTACAGGAGGGGTGCCTGGGTGGCTTAGTCAGTTAAGCATCCAACTCTTGGTTTTGGTTCAGGTCATGATCTCATGGTTCATGGCATCAAGCCCCGCATTGGGCTCTGCACTGATGGCGTGGAGACTGCCTCTCTCTCTGCCCCCACCCTGCTTGCTCTCTACTTCTCTCTCTCAAAAATAAATAAATAAACATAAAAAAAAAAAAGCTTCTAAAAAAAAAAAGGAACCTGTATAGGAACATTTGTGACAGCATTACTTGTTATCAGCAAAATCTTTAAACAAACCAAATATACTCCTACAGGTTCATGCAAACATCGTACATCCACCAAAACAGTATTACTCAGCAATGAAAATATAATCAGCAAAACAAGTTATTCTCAAATGCATTATGCGAGGTGAAAGAGAGACTCAAAAGGTTACATATTGTTTGATCCCATTTACATGACATTGTTAAAAAGCTGAAACTTTAGGCACACAAATCTGTTGTTGCCAAGGGGTGAAGAGGTGCATCACTAAAAAGGGACAGGGTGAGGAATTTCTTTTAAGTAAGGGAAGTGTTTTGCTACCTAATTGTGCTGCTGGTTACTGGATACATTTGTTAAAACGAATGGAACTGTATACTACAGACAAACATGAAGCTATTGGAATGGAACTGTGTACTACAGACAAACATGAAGCTATTGAACTTAAATTTTAAAACAAAGTTAAATATCCAAAACAAGATGAAGTATGTATTATGTTCTGTTGGGGTCAACTTCATTCATTAACTTACTTTTTAAAGAAAGTGGTAATAATTCACTTTTTTTTTAAAGCAGTCACGGAGAATTTTCTGTTCAACAGCCTCTGTGCAACATACAGAATCGTAATTCTATGAGGCAGTTAGAACTAAAATTGCAGAGGTCAGGTGATTAGTGAGATCTGGAAATAATCAGTTGGAGGTCATCTTCAGGTGAATGAAAGGTATCAAGGTGCTAACTCAGAGAAGATAATAAATGTATATATTTCTACCCACTACTCTTCAACACTAACAAGTTTCAAGGCAAGTAATTAACAAATCCAGAGCACTTCATTTTGAAAACACATTCTCCCACTTTAAATGTATTCTTCACATAACCTATCTTTTCTGTTCAAATAGAAATACAGGAGCTTAGATAGCAGTAGTACATGACAGTTTTTTAAAGCTGGGCATCATTTTAGATGGGCCATCAACTGAAGGGCTACTTTCCCTTTGGAATTTTTGCAGGCTTACCCATAGCAATTGCAGTCTGTCGAAGCACTGTAACTACTAAGTACATTTTTTTTTTATCTTTCTGTAAACCCACTATACCAACTTTTTCCATCAAATCAAGAGCCAGAAGATAATTTCACTAAAGTGTAAATAGTACGTAAAGAGATTAAGTGAGGTTTCTGGCTGTTGCCTTGGATAGGGGGGAAAAGGGACAAATGGCAGGCCCGACTGGAACTTGTTTAAGACATCTGAATGTTTTTGAAGACAGCTTTAAGGCCTTTCCCTTGGCTGCTCTTAAAGATGTCTGGCTGCTAACTTTAGGGAGAGAATGTTTATTTGGAAGATTTTGGCACCTAGGAAAGAAAGTGGGATGTATTTCAGGACAGTAAAAGACGGAAGTGACATACACAAAGAATAGTATGACACTTGTAAATGATTTTTGTCTGCTGGCATCTGGGAATAGCCAAGGATATTTAGGGAGGAACCCAAAATGGTTTACTAATGATTCCCAAACCATATGAAGTACAGTTGTCGAGCAGAACTTCTAAAGATTCATACTGATGTCTGTAATGCTTTAGAATTTTAAATAAAGACGTAATTGGTGGAATATGAAGACTAAAAAAACCTTCATGCATACACACACAAATTCTTACGTGAATTACTGGGAAGTAGCAGGGTAAATAATTTTATGTTAGCTTTAAGAAACAAATGGAGCATACATACCTCTTATCAAAAACCTTTTATCCTCCACACTAAAATCATTTTTCTGTACCTCTCTTAGAGTGCTTTTAAATTTCTTTCCTAAACAGGATATTATATATTCAGTTGAGGGCAGAATGTCAATGATTTATGTTTGTATCATCTATCTACCTCAGGACATTAATAAGAGCACATGACACATAAAAGCATCCAACGAACATACGTTCCTTGCCAAATAGATACACAAATCTACCAAGATAACAATAATTAAATGTTGGCAGAATGTGTACATAGCCATTTTTTTTACTGATAAGCAATACTACTACTAATAACTAATTTATTGTTCACTTACTATGTTGCTTTTGCTATGTGAAGAACATTAATTGCACCTCTTAGGCATCAAAACCTCCATAAAGTTTGTTTAGTATCCATTTATCGATGAATACGAAGACATGAAGAGATAAGGAAATATAACCACAGTGTGTATCTTGAAAATGTCTTATGTACACACAAATCTTATCTCAATTTATACATTCTTGGAAACTCAAACTCTAGTTACATAATAAATCAATGAGAGAAGTGATATGGAATAATTAATTAAAATATTTCTATTTGATTCAAAGTCTTAAAACTCATGTTCAAGAGTTCCTTAAACAACTTTTCATTTGTTAAAGTATTATTTTCACTGTTCTGCTTGCTTTTGAAACTCTACTTTCTTTTCATTAATTTCTTTGCAGACACTTTATTCAAGGCAAAAAACAACAAACAAAAAATTCCACATTTTAGAAAAAAATATACTAGGCCAAAGTTGTTTGTGGTAGACAAAATAATGTTTCCCTAAAAATACCCTTGTCCAAATTCCAGAACCTATGAATGTGTTACTTTATATGGCCAAAGGAGCTTTTCAAGTGTCATTAAATTAAGGATCTCAAAATGGGAAGATTATTCTGGGTTATCTTTATATGGGTGAAGCCAAAAACATCATAAACATAATTCTAAGAGGGAAGTAGGAAGATGAGAAATTGAAACAGATGTGACCATGGAAGCAAAAATTGTAGTAATGCTCTCTGAAGATGGACGAAGGGGCCACAAGTCAAAGAAAGCAAACAGCCTCTAGAAGCTAGAAAGGAAAGGAAAGGGATCTTCTCCTTGAGCCTTGAAAAAGAATAAAACCTTGATGACACAATGATTTAGGACTTATGACATTCAGAACAGTAAGAAAATAAGTCTGTTGTTTTAAAGCCACTACACTAGGTTTGTGGTTATTTGTTAATAGCAGCAATAGGAAACTAATACAGTGTAGCCTACATTTGGGCAGTAAATAGCATCTATGGCTATTTGTCCATGTCTTTTTTTTTTTTTTTAGCCACAAACCAATTTATATCAACAGAAACACTTCCAAAGATTGAGCAGCAATAGTAGTGATACCCCTTACATTTTGTTACATTATATTCATTTTAGCATATATTTATATGACAAAGGCTATGCTTGCTGAACATCAGCAATGAAACCATAACGAGTCAAAAGTTTTTTCTATTTTTATTTTTTTGGTTTTTTTTTTTTTTAATTTTTTTTTTAACGTTTATTTTATTTTTGAGACAGAGAGAGACAGAGCATGAACGGGGAAGGGGCAGAGAGAGAGGGAGACACAGAATCAGAAGCAGGCTCCAGGCTCTGAGCCATCAGCCCAGAGCCCGACGCAGGGCTCGAACCCACGGACCGTGAGATCGTGACCTGGCTGAAGTCGGACGCTTAACCGACTGCGCCACCCAGGCGCCCCTATTTTTTTGTTTTTTTAAGAAATACATAACTCATAGTTTAAATCACATCAAATCAAACCTATGAAATGTTTGAATAGGTCAAATGAAATGTTATGGTAATAGTTTGAGGAGTATCTTACACTGTATTGACATGTCTTCAAACCACACTACGCATTACACATTAGAATCAACTGGGGGATTCCACTGCCTGACCCTAACCTGATTCTGATTTCATTCATTTGGAGTAGGACCCAAATATTAATATTTGTTAAAAGCCCTTCAGGTGATTCTAATACACAACCAGAGCTGGGAACCAGCAATACAGATATCTTTTTCCTTCTTAAAATACTATATTCTACAACCTTTAATTAGTAACAAATTAGGGAAGTAGAATGTTCACAGGCATTTAACAATATAAGAAGGCAACAAATACACTACATAAGATGGTGCCATCCTTCCTTCAAAGATGATGATAATGGCAGGTGTATTGATCAAGCCATACAAGGTTGCCTAATTTCTCTAACCCCATTGGGTATTTATGTGCCAACCATTATGATATGCATCTATTTCAAAACCATATACTTGTATATATTTTTCTAACAATATTTTCTATAACTTATTCTTAAACTGACTGAAGTTTTACTGCACAATGGCAATTCTGTAATTGTTACAGTCAACTTTTTTTTTTTCTCAAGAAAAACTGATAGCTGCAAATTCTATAGTAAGTATTTAAGAAAAGCTCTCCTTCCTAAACTGGTGATGTAGCTTATGGGAATTATGCCTACACATGATATCTCATAAAAATAAAAAAACAGATTATTTCTAAAGTATAATTTCCTGGAAAATATAAAAACTCTATGTGACTTAGGAATGCCAGGGTGTTTCAGTCAGTTGAACATCCAACTGTTGACTTCGGCTCAGATCATGATTTCACAGTTCATGGGATCAAGCCCTGCATTGGGCTCTAACAGCTTAGAGCCTGCTAGGGATTCTCTCTCTCCCTCTCTCTATTTGCCCCTCCTGTATATGCTTGCTCTATCTCAAAATAAGTGAACATTTAAAAATTTAAAAAGCTCTAAGTGACTTAGAAGGCTGTACCTATGTCTACAAACTGCCATACTGTCTTATTTCTATTGTGTAGAAAATTTATGATATTAACTTAAAGCCTCTGATAATGTTTTTGCAGTGTTTTGATCTTCACTAAAGTCAAGATACAGAAATTCTAATTAATTCTAATACTATGGAAAGTTGAAAAAACCAAATGAGATTATTGAACAAGTTTTATTGGTTGAGGCATATGGGAACTATTTTTAAGAGAACACTACATTTAAACTTAATACTAACTTTTTCTTAGAAGAGAAAGAATAGTAAATCCTAATTACAGACCTTTAACAACATACTTTCCAAATGAATTTAAAATGTATGAATATCCATTAAGATGTTCTAGTAAAATATTAGAATCTGTCCTATCATTCATTAGTTACCATCACAATCACTTTTAGAGTGGAAGAATATACATATGATTCTGAACAATTCAAATTACTGAATTTTATTACTCTCTATGTGGCTTATGTACCAAATCTCTAGCTTTAAGATATAAACAAAACACATATGTGGTACCAAAAGCACCAAAATAATAAAAAACACAAACTTAATGACAATTTTCACTGCTAAAATCCAAATTTTACTGTCAGAGTATATTTTATTTTTCAAAATGGCATTCCCTTTGAAAAGAAAGGAACCCTTTTCAGAATTAAAGTATAAATTATTAAGTGAATGCAAAGATGTGCAACTTGGTGTTCCACAACCTGTGTGTTAATTATATTTCTCCAGATATACAACAGCTTTTAAAACACTTTTATACTTCAAAATACTTAGAAATACAAATGTTAAATATTGGCAAAGAAAAAAAAGCACTGACTATATATTTTAACAATATAAATTGTTTCTCAAATAATTATATTTACAGTAAATAATTTATGCAGATTTTTTAACTCTTCCATATACAATTCATATACATATGCAATGCAATAAATACCTAATGAACAACAGAACTAGTGTAATTTTGATTATCAATATTTATTTCTCAATCTATAAACCTAATGTTCAATTGCTATACAGAATAGTAAACATTTGCCACTTAACAGTGAGTAAAAACATACATAATTTATACTCTGAATTTGTTTCATAAAATGTCTCTTGGCATCTGGCTGAAATACATTATTTCAAATTCTATAATTGGCCAACTACTTGCTGTTAGGCAATCATAAGAGGGGTAACAGGAAAAATATTTTTTCTCGGTAAAATTTTATCAACTATTGTATACTTGACATTTTAATTAGCATTATTTTTTTAAGTTTACAACTTTAAAAATATTATGAAATACAGAGAGGTTCATTAAAAATTTTTGAGGTGGGGAGGGTAGAGTGGGGTTGTTGGTAAATGAGCCACAGTAAAATTCCTTGCTCAGACAGAAATGATTTAAGAATTACAAAAGTATAGATTGTCATTATGGTTTGTAAACATCATTTCAACTATATCATAATAAAGATATTGAGAACATCAATATTGAGAACAAAGCCCTCTGTAACAAACTGCTAAATAAATTAAGTATGTCATAAATTATCCCAGGGAAAATGCCAGTGTTAACTTGACCAAAATAATTTGGGGGGATTGGACTTTAGAGAGCATCAACTCCAATCCTCCCATTTTAAGAAGAGAAAACAGACGCTCAAAAAATTATTGCTTTCAAAGCTAGGTCGTTATTAGTGAAGCATCAATCCTTGCTCCCCAATTTCCACTTCAAGACCATGCTGAGCCTCAAAATTTATAATCACTTTGAACTCACCCAAAGTTTAATTGTGACTTGTGCCAAGCTTTTATTGCTCTTACCCTGTTGGGTTTCTCCTACCTACACTCTGTCCCTCCATTTTCAACATGTTGCTCAACCTCAAGTCAACAAATCCACCTTTACCTTCATTAAGTGCACACTCAGTGACTGCCCTCATGACATTTCAGTCAACAGGGTATGAAAAACTGCCTTTAGGTTCATTTATGCTGTCTTCAGAAATGTCCAAAGGCAGGCTTTACCATTTGTATTTCAAGTAACAGAAAATCCTAAACCACAGGAGCTGGCTCAACTTTCACAGAATGAGGACGTTATTATATCAAGCTTCAAGAACTTTACATTCAGAGCACCAATTGTATGTCTAAAGAATGATCTCCACCATTTTGTTCTGTTGTCAACAGTATCCATTTCATCTTGAGTTTACTTTTTTGCTATTAATGTAAAAAATGGAGATTTCTCTATTTATACCTAATGGAGGAGAGAATGGTTTCCCAAAGACTTCTCTTAAGAGTGTGAAAAAAATTTCCCAGCAGCCTCCAGAAAACTTCTGTTTGCATCTCAATGGCCAGAGTTCACTTATGTCCTGAAGCAATAATCAGCAAAGCATATGAGATTATCTTTAGACTAACCAGGATATCTCTGAGACAAAAAATGAGTTGGTTTTCTCTCAGACACATGACATAATGCAACCAGACTAGATACTGAACAAAATTTAGGTTCTGTGGAAAAATAAGAGAATCATGGTTGCGGAGTATTCAGCCATCAGTGTTAACTACTCTTTTAGCTATAAAATATCCACACACCCCTCACTACCTTATTTTCAAAGCTGCCCAGCCCTACCTATTTCTACACCTTCCCTAAAGGACTAGAACCAAAGTCTCAACCAATCACTGCATCAAGCTCCAAGTCCAAGATTTCCAGGTAAGAGCCATTATCTTCAGTAGGTCCAAACTGCTTAGTGAACTCATCATTTAGGATGAAGTATCTACTCTCTCACTTTTACACACCAATCAACAGTGGAATTAAAAAAAAAAAGAAAAGAAAAGAAAAGAAAAAACAGTGGCAACCCTAAAATGTCAGAAAGGGGGCCAATAAAAAACAACTCCGAGTAATCATTGCTCTATAGCATCCTCATAGCCTACATTCTCCAACAGAGAAAGTCCCTATTTCCAGGTCTGAGAAGGGAATATGCTCCTGGATAGCCTATGTTTCTGCTTTCTGAAAAGCTTACCCTCATCCATTTTCCTCCATGGCCACAATGAGCAAAGTCTTATGGAGAATGTCTTTTCAGGGGGCTGTATACTTACTTACTAGCACATCTCCTCGGAGGACTGGGGATCCTAGGTATGAACTTGCTTTATGGTTGAACAGCACCAAGCTCTTATCAGGCCTGGCATTTCTCTGGTTACAGATTTCTCATTTAAAAATGAAGCTCCTAGTGTACCTGCATCTGATTAAACCTGTGGATTTCTAACTACAATCAGTGAGTTTCTTTAGCCCTAACCCAGAAGTCTGGAAACTCTGTTCTTCCACTGGCACCGGGCTCTATTTGACAGTCCTATTTAAGAGTCTCTACCATGACATTGTTAACTAAAAAAAAAAATGGCCTCATATTGTTTGTCATGTATAATCCTGTCTGTGGTGGAACAGAAAATAGTGTGGTGGAACAAGAAAAATCTCTCGTAATAAGCAAGAGAAATAGGTTTGCCTTTATTCCAAACTTCTCTCGTGCTAAGTCTCCAAAATCATAACTACTGCCAGCACTTTAGCCTAAGGCACAGAACTCAAATGTTCTAATCCCACAAGATTCAAATTTAAAAATTCTCTTTCAACTTAATTTTTTAATGTTTATTTATTATTTTTGAGAGAGACAGAGAAAGAACACAAGCAGGGGAGAGGCAGAGAGAGAGACAAAGAATCTGAAGCAGGCTCCAGGCTCTGCGCTGTCAGCACAGAGCCGGACATGGGGCTCAAACCCACAAACCGCGAGATCATGACCTGAGCTAAAGTCAGACTCCCAACCAGCTGAGGCACCCATGCGCCCTTCTCCTTCAAATTAATTTTAAAGTCACATGCAGAAAGGTATTGCCTGACTCAAGTCATGTTTTTTTCTTTCTATTTTCAGATAGGCTACCTTTACCCTATATTTATTTCTTTATTTTGGATTACAAAAATAGCCAATGTGATCTAGTATTTTTAATTTTTCCTACCATTTCCTCAAATTTTGCAGCATCTTTAGGCACACAGTCAACGTTCTACTCCCTCGGTCCTCCATTTGTTCAAGTACATTTTAGAATTTTTGACTGGCAGTGCCCAGCTCCATAAACCAAATACTGTACCATCACCCCCCCCATCTGCCACAAAAATTATTTGCTGCAAAGAACAAATATTCTTTATCCAAATCAGATTATACAAGAAAGCTATTAGGTCACCTAAAAGAAATTAAATGTAAAACATTCTGAAGAGTGGGTTCATATTGCAACCATGGGTGGTTGCTGGTTCATTTGTTTCATGTGACTATGTCATCAAGGTCCAATGTTCTCTCTCTCTGCTTTGAGACCTTTAATGTTGGCTCTATTGACAGACTGCTATCAAGATGACTATAATGGTTTTAGAAACCACATCTTGACACAACGGTGTATAGAGCAAGAAGGAAGAACTTCATTCTATGTCATTCTTTCTTGTGATCAAGGAAAACTTTCCCGTAAGTCTGTAGTAGAATTCTCTTTATGTCTCAATGCCTAGGATTAGTTTCAATGTCCATTGGTAGGCTAATTATCAGCACGGAAAACAGGATTGCCAGATTAGATTAGACTAACAACTTAGAATATATTTGATGTAGAGAGCAAACCACCATGACCATAACAAATACTTTGCTCACTATTCAATTTTAGACCTAATGAACATTAGGAGAACAATTGTGAAGCAAAAGTCCTTAAATAGCAGGGCTTATCTGCAAAATAAACATGATTTGCCTCGATCAGTAGTCTTTTCAATAGAATCTCCCAAGCATCCCTAAGAAGTATGAATTGGAGTAATATAATAAACAATTACAGTGATGGTATACTGCTGTTACTTAGTACTGGATATTCCTCTTCTTGTAGTACAAAGCCATGGGAGGCTCCAAGAACACATGGGACTTGACAACAAATAGACTTCAGCCTAAATTTCAATTCTTGCAGTTACTTACTGTTTGATCTAGGACACGCTGCTGCAATTCCCTGAGGCTCAGTTTCCTCACCAGTTAAATAAGGATACTAACACTAACTCATGTCACAGGTCTATTTAGAGTCTCAAGCAAAATAATGTGCATAAAGCACCTGCACAGTATCTTGTACGTACAAGATAATGTACTTTTACTTGTTTTCCTTTCCTAAACATGACTTATTCTCATGAATTCCTTCATTTTAAATCAATCCCTTTCACCCAGCATAATTACCCACATATATTAAGTTATTCAATAAGATACTAGGTTATTCTATTAGGAGGGTAGGTCCCAATCATTACTGAATTATTTAGAAATTCATTACTAATATTGTTGTTTACAGCATCTTACTGTCTTACTGAAGTGTACTTCTTCATCAAAAAAGTACTATTATATAAAGATATATATATGTAGCTAAAAATATGCACAATTTTTCTATCAGTATAGTAAGCCAAATGGTAGAAAGCCAAAAAAAAATCTAAAATTATCAATCTAGTCAGTAAAAAATATTATAAAAACCCTATTATGTAGTTCCCCAGTTTTGCAAAAATTAGTAGTGACTAATGCACAAATCCACATTACATAATATCAACACTTGATTATTAAAGCAACTCAAGCAACAGAAAAAAAATAAACTCAAGTTTTCCTAAATGCTTATAGTGGTTTGCCACCCAGTACCAAACATTACCTGTTTTTCCAGTGAAATATTATATATGGCTCATGAAAGCAATGTACAGCATTGCAACTTAGCAGGTAACACATCAAATCTACACTCTTGTAGTTTCATCTCATATTCATCTCATATTTAATTTGTAGAACAATTTTTCTTTTCTCTTAACATTTTCTTGATATCCCACCTACTTAATAAGTATCAAATTTGACAAAAAATTAAAGAGCCTCCTAAAAACTAAAAACATAATATGAGTACAACCACCATATTGGTTTTAGTAGAAAGTCAGAAGATTTTGTCTAGAAAATAATTTTTTGATGGCTTCTCAATGGCGGAGATACTCTGGCAGATAAAATTAAAATATGCATGCTAGTTATTATAGATTTTCATTAAAACAAATATAGTTTCAAGTAACATTAACTAAACACAAAGATCATACTACAGTAACTAGTAGTAATTTTATTGACCTTTTCCTCAATGCTTAGGTGGGTTAAGTGTTTTGTTTTTTTTTTTTTAACTTAAAAAAAATTACCTATTCCTTTATTCGAGATGGCTGAGTTTGTATAGCTAGAATCTTATCTTTCCATACAACTCTGATTGTTGACTACTTTACATAACAAATACTTCCCATGTGTCTCATATTTCTAACTAGCAATGTTTAATAAATCCATCATCTACCAGTGAGGTTATATATCATTTTACTGAACCATTTCTGTGGAGTCTTTCACATGATTTCTAACATTTGGAACATTTTTGTGCATATAATTTCCTACACTTGTGATAACTAAAATAGGATAGACTGTCAAAAGGAAAGTAACTGCGTATAGATTACATAGTCAGTTTGAGACTGATACTTAATTCCAAAGCTCATTTTACTACCTCACACATTCTCTCTTAGAGTTGCCTAATTGTGGCATAACAAGGGAAGTGTCAGTAGAAATATAAAGCTCAGTGCTTTTGTGTGTGGCCCCTCCTGATAGGAATATGTAAAGTTTACACTCTAAATGATAATTTATTTAGTTTGGTCTCAAGGTCAGTTGACGATTAGGAGAGTAACACTAATTGTGATATGAGAATGATTCAAAACACTTATTTTATATTCCACTGGGGGTTGAAAACTCAGACAAAAATAAATCCTTCAGGTGACAAGTTATATATGAAATACCATTAGTGGCTACTGGCACAGCTCCAAGGCATTGGAAAAGTGCACAAGCACAAGAAAGGGCAGTCACAAGAACGAGCTAGCTGTGGAAGCAGTAAGAAGGTGTCTGTGAAAGAATGCACATATTATTTACTTTAAGAATTCTACTCCTAAGAATACACTATTTCTCTTTCACAAAAATAAACACACATGAGCATGATAGCACATGCTCATATGCCTTAATCCTCTCTACAGAATCAATAGGCCATGAAATAGCTTATAGCAGTGAACACAAATGATAGACTCAAATACATTAGCATGGGAAGTCCTGCAGGATGTAAAACTCCACATGTACACATACATAAATATAGACAGACTCGATAATGCAAAGGAATTTATCCCGGTACACACCCGCTAAAATGCTACCTGCCGTTTTCTTTGGAATGGGAGTGGTGGGATTAAAATGAATTTATTGGTTGATGTATGATGTGTTTATTATTTTTCGGCAAATATGTTAAAAATGATAGCTTACTAAGTCAAATAGAAGTGGTAATGACTATCAAAAAAAGTCTTAGCCTTAGGATATCATTCAATACAATTGATGTTTCCTCAAACATTTTGAGGCTTGGTTTTCTAATAATAATAAAAACAAGAACAAAATGTGCTCCTGAGGTTCCTATGTACACTTGGAGGACATTTTTGGACACAGAGCAACTGTCACTCAAGTAACAGACTCAAAGAAGGGCAATACCTAAGATACGGTGCCATTACCAAGGGATGCAATGTATTCAGCAATATTAGTTAACTTAGATGGTAAGTATGCTGAGAGTACTCATCAGAAAAGACCGGCAAAAGATTTTTAATATTCTAATGTTAGTCTAAAGTTTTATAACTGTTTTTCATGTCCAAAAAGTTGCAAATATTTAAGCGCAAGAAAGCTCCTCTTTTTGTAATTTCCACTTTGCAGAAAAGGTTTGTGAGATGTAATTTAGAGGGGATGCTATAATCAATCAATAAAAAGAGAATCTTTCCCCTTTCAATTTTATAATGCCAAGTTAAAAACAAAATATCAAATAATCATAGCATATATCATCGAATAATATTCAGACTTACAGACTAAACCATGAAAATAAGATTTTCTTTCCCTAGGTATTACCTTCTTGGTGCCTAGCTCATTACTTTAGGCCCATCAAGTGTATGTACCATGTAGTTTCCTTTGTGTTCCATTCATATGTGTCTAATTAGTCACGATAGAGTAAAAACACACACCCTGCCTCTACACAAATTTTTAGGGGATTTTCTGTTCCTAAAACTTGAACCTCACGTTAATATTTCTGGATTATGGCCCAATAAGCCCATATGTAACTTTTTGTTTCATTAAGACAGAAAGACATTTTATTAGCATTTTAATAGTCCATGCCTGCACAAGGAATGTAACAAAAAAAGCCCCACACATATAAAATGAGGCATTTTCCTGAATTCTTTTCAATTCTAGCTTCTGCTTATCATTTTTAAAAAATATTCTGCTTCATTTTTCTGTGAACCTTATAAGATCCAGAGAAACTCATTCAACAATAAGCAAGATTCTTCAGTTTTCAATACAATTGTAGATACCACCAACAAAATACAGATACCTAAAACATCAGAAAAACACTAAAGCCTCCATATAAAAAGAAATATGACTACAACTTAATAGACACAATTCAGCAGTCTGGAGGGGACATATGGGATGAATAGGAATTAATTCTTTAGAAATGGGGAGGTGGCAGGGGTGCCTGGGTGACTTAGTCGATTAAGCATCCGACTTCAGCTCAGGTCATGATCTTGTGGTCCACGGGTTCAAGCCCTGTGTCAGGCTCTGTGCTGACAGCTCAGAGCCTGGAGGCTGCTTTGGATTCTGGGTCTCCCTCTCTCTCTGCTCCTCCCCGACTCATGCTCTGTCGTTCCCTGGCTCTCAAAAATGAATAAATATTTTAAAAAAAAATTGTTTTTAGAGTGGGGAGGTGATGATTAACATACATGAACTGGGTAAGGGGATGGAGAGAAGAAGCTTCGTAGAAGCATAGGTAGGGATAGAGACAGCCTGGGGATCATATAGGTGAAACAGTTATATTGGACACTAACAAACAATTTTTAGAAGTTGGCAAGTGCAAACGCATAGGTTTAGCATTTCGGGCTGCACTGTTATCTAGTTCATGGTCTTAGATAAATGAGGATCTACCTCAAAGCTGGGACAAGATGGAAGGAATTAGATGAAGTCATTATTTCAATCCCTCAGTAATTTTGTTTTGTACTATTTCACAACCAGGACAACAAGAACAAACGATGACGTGGTGACGTAAAGAGATGACAATAAGAGGGAGTGGTGTACTATAAATGCTCATCTATTAAAGGGCATATTCAGTGATAGAAATACCAGTAAGATTTCAAAGCCATATTCACAGACTGAAACATTATTTTGCATATATACATGCACACATATGTATACACATATATGCCCAAATGGAACATACAGTATTGTAGTTATTAATATTACAGACTTAGATATCAGACTAACTTGTAATTCTATTCCATCTGCCACTATTAGTTGCATAACCTTGGGCAAGATACAGAACCTTCCTGAGCTTCAGGGAGTTTGCATACCTATGGGATAATTCCCCTAGTAGGGTCATTGTAAGCATAACATTAGATAATGAATTTACAAGCTAAATTCAGTGTCAGACCATAGTAGTCCCTCAGTAAATAATAATACAATTCTTTATCATCATCTACCCAGTTTCTCAACAACAGTATAATCTTTACTATTTACTTTTACACACATTTCTTCCAAAATCAAAGATAATCTGAAGATTGTAGGGGCACCCGATTTCGGCTCAGGTCATGATGTCATGAGCTCAAGCCCCGTATCGGTAACTGTGCTAACAGCTCAGAGCCTAGAGCCTGCTTTGGACTCTGTGTCTCCCTCTCTCTCTCTGACCCTCCCCTGCTCACGCTATGACTCTCAAAAATAAATAAATGTTAAAAAAAATTAAAAAAAGACAACCTGAAGATTGTAACTCTATCATTTTCCCAATCTTAATGATTTATAAATAAGCAACCAATATACAGCACATCTTTTAGCTCCTTTACAAGTCCCTTAACAAGGTCCAATATACAAAAGACCATTATTTCACCTTCTCTAGTCAGAATTAAAAAAGAAAAACAAAAGAAAAAAAAAAGACAATTGAAATGCAGACTAAATGACTGATTCCAAGTTGTAATATCATTCACCATCTCCTGGCCCTTGATGGATAGCCACACATCAATAATCTCATGTAGATTTCACTTATGGCGATTTCTTCTCTTTGCCTAACGTAGGCATCAGTACAAGAGCCCCTCCCAGCAGTGCATTGCTGAGCCTATCTCACTAGTCTCACTGATAACTGGTGTATTAACAATGCAAGAGATTTCCTAACGGTGAATAAAACCGCTGTAAATGTAGAAACCTGAGGACTCACAGAAATGCATCAGGCATAGGAGATCCATTTTTGCTGTGGATCATTGAATATTCACAGTGATTAAAAAAAAAAAAAGTACACATGAAAGCTCAGAATGTACAATGATTTGTACCCAGACAACAACTGTCTGGAAAACTGTGGCTGCATATTTACCATCTGGCAAGTGGGAAGCATTAGCAATCGAGCATCTAGATGTATAAGCAAGAACCACCACATACCCACATGCATGGAAAATCTGAATCAGCAGCAAAGCCAGAAGCATACATCCTGCCAAAGAATGAATATCCATAGTGTTGCCAGTACCACACAGGTTGAATTAAACACAAATGCAAACAAGTGTTACAATTTCATATTGATATTCTGCCTGACAGCAACATCAAAGACCAAAATATAGAATAATATAGGGTAATTCATCAAGAGTGGATATGCAGTCAGTGTGAAGAAATGAATCAGAGTAGTAATCACAAAGGAATGGCCCTTCTGAGTGGGAAGGCATACTGGAGAGGAATAAAATACAGAACACATGGAAAATCCCAAGAAAAAGTAAGCAAGGTAAACTGAAATCTTTGGAAATCCTTTACAGAGATATTGCTTGAGCCGGTCAAATCTGAATATGTTGATTTCCAGCTTTCTCAATTCTCTTAAGAAGTATTTATTGCTACTTTAAAACCTTCAATGTTAAGTCTCAGCAGAGGGAATTTTACTGATTATCAATATATATTTCCAAATATCTCATACAATAATTATTTGGCTCACCACGAAGATCAAATTAAAGTTCAAACTCTGAAAGCTAGACTTTCAAACAGGAGGCCGAAATGAAAGTTCATCCAAACATCAAAATGTCAAATTATCCTGCAGACACATAAACTAGACATGTATCTGCTAGCACGTACATACACCCTCAAAAGGGTCTGTTTTAACTGTTGCTAATGTTTCCCTTCAAGTATCCCAGGCAGGGCTAAGCTAGAAAGCTATTTTTAATTGCTAACTTTTAATAGAGGATACCTGTGCCTTGGAAATACTGCCTCAAATAATGGATACTGCAGAGAAATTAGGATTTGAAGTCCTTTTAAGCATGAGGAACAGAGATTTAAGTACAGTGAAGTCTGCGTCACTATGTTATGCATCAAGAAACTATAATTAAACTGTAAGCATTCCTTAATAGATTTATTCCATTTGACTTCCTCTGGATAACTCAAAATGAAAAGATATTTTCCAAAAAACACAGGTCTAATCACGTTCTTCCTCCAGTTGAAAATTTCAAAGGCCTTCCTTGTCTTTAGAAATAGCAAATCTTTGGTGTGGCTTTCAGAGCCAATTCAATCTGGCAAACTCATAGCATAGAGCAAAGGTTTTCAAACATTTTCAAGAAGGAGGACTCTTTTCAACTTCACAATTGCTCAAAGATAATGTACTACCCAGCATGACCATAATGGAACTTTTGGTATTTATCAGTTGAATAAAAAATGCATAATTATGAGTTGAGTAATGTCTAAATTGTCTTTTTATCAAGAACACATATGGAGCACCTGGATGACTCAGTTGGTTTAGCATATGACTCTTGATTTCAACTCGTCATGATCTCATGATTCGTGGGTCCGTACCCCACAAAGGGCTTTGTGCTGAAGGCGTGGAGCCTGTTTGGGATTCTTTCTCCCCCCCTCTCTCTGCCCCTTCCCATGCTTGTGTGCTCTTACTCTCTTTCAAAATAAACTTAAAAAAAAATAGAATACATATACATATATATACACACATACACAAACACATATATGTAATATGTATAATTATTATTATTATCTACAGAAAATTTTCAGGGCAAAATATATTTGAAGACCTTTGTAATGACTTTCCTGCTCATGGGTGAGGAACCACTCCTATAACGAAAACAAAGAATTAGAAATTCCCTTGGCACATTATGTGTTTTTACTATCATAGCTCCAAAGCCTAGCACTATGCTTACAGCAAGAATGTACTCAATATCTAGACTTAAACAGTGAACAACTTAAGACCAAGGTTCTAGCCTTAGTTCCCAGGCTTTGAGGTTTCACACTACTGGCTTCCTCTAGTGGATAGGCTCTCCCAAGATATCCACAGGGATCCTTCAAGTCCCTGGTGAAACATGCCACCTTCTTAATGAGGCAAACCTCATATGAGATTCTCAGTGCCCCCTAACGTATTCTACCTATTTTTTCCCCCAAGCACTTATTACTACTATTCCCTAAATTACTATGAAATTTTCTAGTACTTTTACTATTTCATATCCACTACAATACAGGGTCCACAAGTTCAGAGATTTTCCTGTCATCTATTCCTTGGTGCATTCCAAGCTTCTACAAAAACCTGGCATAGTGCAGTTTTTTTAATGATCAAATCTTTGACAAATGATGGCATCTTATAGATCCTAACCCTTCATCTATGAAGAAGGAATTAAAACTCTCTTATCTGCCCAGTTGTTTGGACAAACACTAGATTAGCTGCGAAGACATTTTGTTAGATAGGCTTAACATTTACAATCAGTTGACATTAAGCAAAGCAGATTATCCTCCATAATGAGGGTGGAACTCTTCAACTCAACCAAAGCTTTAAGAGCCATGACTGAGATTTCACAGAGGATCAAAGTTCTGCCTCAAAACTGAGACAAAGAAATCTTGCCTAATTTTCCAGGTTGCCAGCCTCCCCTACAGATTTCAGACTTGCTGAAATCCCGCAATCAAGTGACAATCTCTCTCTCTCCCCATATATTTTCTTTCTCTGGAAAACCTTCATTAATATAATAGAATTGATGCAACTCAAATTTTAGGAACAATGGTAGTAACATGCCTGCTTAGAGAGGCAAAGACAACATGCACAATTTGATAAATTATTGCTTAAGAAGTCTACTTTTGAGACATAATTCAGGCAATCCAAAATGCACAGATGTTAAGTGTAAAGTTTAATGAGCTCTGACAAATACAACTGTCTATCCACCATCCCCATAAATGTACTCTTTCATAAACTCCACATGTTGTTTTTGAGGTTAAACTATGTATTATTTTGTGTGTATACCTATAGATTCAGTTTTAAACTTTATATTTAGGTTTCTGGTCATCTTGATTTTCCTTTTGTACCAAGCTAAAGATAGAGGTTGAAGTTCAATGTTCTCTGATAACTCTTTACAACTATTTTAGAAATAGTTGCTGAAAAGATTTTCCTTTCCCTATCAAATCACCTTGATGCCTTTGTAAAAACGCAATCTATTAAATATGAGGCAATCTATTTCTAGACTGTTCTGTCCAGTTCCTATTTCTTACACCAACTCCACACAGTTTTGCTTCTTCTGTAGACTCACAAGTCTTTACATCAGTTAGAGTGAGTCATCCCACTTTGTTCTCATAAAAAAAATAATTACAGCTATTCCAAGCTGTTTGCATTTCTATATAAATTTGAGAATCAGGTTGTTATTTTCAATACTCTTGGTATTGTGAGTGGAAATGCACTGAATTTGGTATCAAATCATTATCTTGACAAACCATGAACATAATATATATCTCCACTTATTTAGGCATGAATTTCTCTCAATATTTTGTAATTTTAAGTATAGAAATCTTCAACATTTTCCTATTTATTTATTTATTAAGTAGGCTCCATGCCCAGTGTGGAGTCTAACGTGGGGCTTGAACTCATGACCTTGAGATCAACATCTGAGCTGAGATGAAGAGTTGGACACTTAACCAAGCAACCCAAGCGCCCCAACATTTTTCTATTTCTAAATTTTTCATATCTTATCATGCCACTGTTTAATTACTTTTTTAACTTTAGTTTCTTTTTTTTTTTAATTTTTTTTTCAACGTTTATTTATTTATTTTTGGGACAGAGAGAGACAGAGCATGAACGGGGGAGGGGCAGAGAGAGAGGGAGACACAGAATCAGAAACAGGCTCCAGGCTCTGAGCCATCAGCCCAGAGCCCGACGCGGGGCTCGAACTCATGGGCTGCGAGATCGTGACCTGGCTGAAGTCGACGCTTAACCGACTGCGCCACCCAGGCGCCCCTTAACTTTAGTTTCTAATTGTTTGTTGCTAGAATATGAAAATAGAGTTTTCTGTTTTGATCTTATAGTTAAGGAAATTTAATATTCCTCTAAAGTTAGTTAACTATGGCACTTTTTCATGAAATACTAAAAACTTGCGGAGTATTTTATACAGCACAATATAGAATAATTTGTTTTACTTCTAATGTAAATTTGCTTCAATAAACAACTCTGTATTTGTAATTTGTGATATACTTAATGTTCTCAACCACAGGGCTGCCTGTTAATTAAAAGATATAAACTTTAAGATAATAATTCCACTATATTTAAATTGCTGCTCATATAAGCTTAGGAAGGAACTGAATCAACACTCTAGCATTAATACCATAAATGTAAAAGGGGTTAAATATAAATCTTGTTTTAAAAAAATCTTCAGAAATCAGTAAAGTAGCACTGCTTTTGCAGAGCTAGGACAAAAGTATCTCAAGGCACATGTCCTCCGTGCTTATCCTCTTATGTATGAATAGGGACAATTCACTTTGCACTGTCTTCACTTGTGTAAGATTCTCTCCCCCAACTCTTCAAAAATTTAGAACTCTCTTGACCTCTTCGCCACCCACACCAGTCTTTTCCAACCAAATAGGAGTGAATTTGACTTTTTACATGTTGTGGCTAATTGGTTGATTTCATTAAAACTAACATACTCAATGGAAAACAAAAACAAAACAAAACAAAACAAAAAAAAAAAAAGAAAAAAAACTGACCAGGAGCAGAAAGTTTAAGACTTAATGATAGAATTAAATACCTGTTGACCTGTGACAAAAATTTTCACAAGCAAGAAGAGAGCCAGAATGACAGAAGGGAACAAAGAGGACTTGAAATCACATAAGGATTCTTTTGTTGGCCTTTGAGGAAACCTAAGTTAGGCCTTTAAAGCTATGTTGTAAGCAGAAAGGACTATGAACATGGGCCTTTATTCCCACATACACCACCACTATCCTGAGATACACACTGTCGAAGTCTTCTACAAGTGAGTAAGACAGGGCACTTTTATCTTCGCTCCTTCTACAATATGGTGCCTACTCTGTTGAAGTAGAAGACCTTACAGAGGGCTCCTTGGAGGGCTTCCCTTTACAGACCATTCCTACTCTTCCCCTCAAGGACATGTTATATATCCACATTTTTTGTAGTACTTATTTTTCAGTCTCAAGTCCCTTACCATGTCTGTCCACATTCCTTTGCCTTTTAACCTTTTTCTCAATTTGATTACAAGACTTTTAACATGGCAGTACATCATGGAGCTGAAATTTCTGTCAACACAAACCTAACAAAAATCTATCAGAAAAAGCAAAGATCTATTGAAAGTATTCCTCTCCCCTATTCTAGGTAACAAAAAAACCCTAATTTTGCATTCACTTCTTATATCCTGTTTTATTTTGCTAAACTGTTTTCATGAGATTTTTTTCTCTTTTATTTTTCTACTCAAGTTTTATGAATATAAGGTATATTTATACATTCTCTTAATGGTGAAGATAAAGAGTACCAAAGGCAAACATGACCAGATTGAAGAGTAGTCTGATCTATCTTAGCACTATAAAACTTGTACAGTTTTGAAAATTATGTGAGTTTAAACACTTGGTTTTCCTTTCCTTTTGTTTTCCTTTTTTTTTTTTTTTTAAGGGGTGGGAGGCAGTCTTAACTAAATAATATAGCATCTGACCTAAAGAGTAGAGATTTTTGCAGTTTGAAATTTCCCCAGGTCATTCTGATAGGTTCCTACACCACCACCGATTATTGCCCCACCCCACCAAGAACCATAGAAGCAAAAAAAAAAAAAAAAAAAAAAAAAAAAAAAAAAGCATGAAAAACACTGTTTACAATGTTCTTTGTAATATACAATTAGGAGCCCAACCCAAAACAAAGTAAGCTACACAATGATCCCTGGAAGCAAAGATAATTAAGATAAGCAGATAATTAAGGTGAGCAATATTAGAAAAACAGTGTTATGGCTCCCTAGTACTCTCTGGAATGTATCCCACCAAGCCAATTCTGGCAGTGAAACTAATCAACTACCTAAGAACTATTCTTCCTGGAACCAAATATGTCACAGAGGTTTTGTCTCTTTAACAGGGTTGCTTTTTACAATTTAAACGTTTACTCTAGTTCTTTGAAAAATCAAAACTTCCCCATCACCCCCCAATACAGCCTCACCTGCACACATTAAGGTAGTATAGACCAGGAAACAATCTATCTGGGTCTTGATGATACCACAACAAGTGTCAGATCCAAATGCACTGAAATAGGCATTTGCTACAAGAGCAGAGAAGGGCCTCAGCCTCCCACCTCTGGAATGAACCAGAACAATTCCTGTGGAGCCCTCAGCTTCACTGTGGCCAAGAGTGAGAGACTGACAAAGTTCAGGGATACCTGAGATGGTCAGGCAACTCTACTATCTTCCTCCTCAATATCGGGGCTTGGTTATGGGTACTTCAACATAAAAGGCTCCTCCCCTTCCCTTGAAAGGACTTGTTCTCAGGGGCCATCTTTGGGCTCTGTTCTCCAAGACTCCTCCCACGCTGCACACCCAGTCTTGCCACTTCATAGGAACAGACAATTTGCTTCAGATCCATTTCTTGCTGTTCACTCTCTGTAAAAACTGATGACAAAGACTGGTTCTGGGATTACAAGTCCATCAAGGCCAGGATTCCTTTTGTTCCTCTAAGTTCCACACTCAATCATCAAGGAAAGATCCTGCCAAACTCCATACCCAGCAGCATCCCACGCTCAACAGCCAAGAAGAAAAGAATGGATCATATAACAATCTAAAGAGAAATTAAGTTTTATTTTTAGGATAAATCAGAAGTCTGCTAAATGTTAATAATATAACACGGCTTCCATTTTAGA
Source organism: Felis catus (assembly GCF_018350175.1). Classification (NCBI taxonomy): domain Eukaryota; kingdom Metazoa; phylum Chordata; class Mammalia; order Carnivora; family Felidae; genus Felis; species Felis catus. The sequence goes on from NC_058369.1 coordinate 109,112,346, forward strand.
GTAATTTTTTAAAGAAGCTCTTCTACTCAAGCCTCACTGAGCAGCTACACATTGTGGTACATTTTAGCTCCAAACCCAATTCAACTACTTACGAGCTTATGGTGTGAAGAGTTACTAAAGTTTCTGGATTAGAGATTCCTCACCAATATATAGTTGAGGTATTAACCCATCATAGGACTATTCTGAAATTTCAGTGAAGTGTATACAAAGTACCTAGTGCACCCAGTGCTCCAAAATGTTAGTCTTCTGGCGGCTCTTTCAGCCCATGGGTCCTGTCTCTGCTTTAATAAAACTGCACTTAAAAACAAAGTGTTAGTCTTCTTCCGACCCTCTATGAATGCCCTTCACTTAGCAGGTCACTCAACTAGACATGGGCACAAGTAGAACATAAAATAAACAATCAAAATTAATGGAGTTAAGTTAAGAGAACTAACACTATAGATACCATGATCAAGTTCATTCAAGAGAAATGCAGTGGTGTTTTCCAAATAATGTGGCTCATTAAACTTCAAAGATGTAGAGTGTCTTTGCAAACACTCAGGTGTGTGAGTCCAGAATTCCAGAAGTCAAGGTCAAGAGCCACCTTCACTGATCAGGGTGAGGTCTGTTCCCTTTACATCCGACTGGTCACATAAAATTAGCTATCACTCTAGGGTACATTTTCCTTGAACAGCAAAGACAGCAAACACTAAATTACTCTCACAATTTTGCTGTTTCCATAATAATTCTCCCTATGACCTAATGATATAAATTATTTTAGTATGCAAAGTAGGCCAACCCTGTTGATTACTCAAATGCTGGCAATCATGTTTCATTGCAATACAAAAGCCAGTCTAGTGGTCTGACAACATAGCTGGGAAAACCCTTTAATAAAAAGACAAACACCTACCCAAACCCAGGTGGAACAGAGTAAGGAAAACATGATAAATGTGACACACCTACATCATGAATATACCATTGTGAATACGAAGCAGGCTTGAGGGCACAGAAAGGAAAACCTAGTTATGAAATCTAATCACACACCTGTGAAGGACAGATGCTCCTGTTAGGGGAGGAGACTAGGGTCTACTTTCTGCTGCGTGCATGGTAAAATTGTACATGGTTTAAGTTTAAAAACATGTGAATTCACTTTCTCTCAAAAAAAAGGCGGGGGGGGGGGATACATCTGTAACCCTTAGCATTGCCTCATTTGAAAAAAAATGAAGTTTCAATTCAGGAAAACTTATTTCCTTCATTCCTTTAGGTTAAAAAGTAACTTGAGAGCTAAATTAAATTAATTCTATTTTCCATTGGAAAATTTGAAAATTCTCTATTTTCTTTTGGAAAATTTGAAATATTTTTTCACTTCAATTTTATGTAATATAAAGTAACAAGAACTGCACATAAAGACTCTGCCCACAACTCTGTACTGAGATGACAAAACCCTGGCATGCCTTCTAACAACAACAAGACCAGGTCCCTAGAATGACACCAGTCCCCTATTAAAATGTTTAAGGAAACAACATGGCCAGTCCAATTTACTGTTTGTTTTAACCAATACAAGAGGATAGGCCCCTTGAGTTTCCTTAAGAACATTTACTAAAAAGGGCTTACAAAAATAAATCCTTTCTCTATATGCTTGGGATGTACGTTTATCTCCTACAAGTCAAGAGTGTATTTCTCAAGTTCCTTCCTTTATGTAATCATCAGGAAGGATAGAACCTTGGTCTCCCTGACTCTGTGAGAGGACAGCATCCCAACTTCAGCAAGAGCCAGCTAGCAGACACATCTGGCCTTATCACGTTTATGTTGACATCCCTTTGTAACTTTTTACTTGAAACTCACTCTGCTCCTCCCTACTCTTTCATTGTCACCTCTTCACAAATCAGAATGGAGCTCAGCTGTTTCCCCTGCTATCATGAGTTACTGAATAAATCTGGCTTCATGACTTTCACTAACATCTGGCTTTGCTTATCTTTGACAGTAATGACTTTGGTATGTGTAAAGATTATGTCCAAAGACCCTAATTTTTAAAATTCAGCATCCCAAGACAAAATTTCCTAATAAAATAGATTAGAACTAATCAAAAAACTAACATATTTAATTGATGGCCATAAATCTAACAATTCTATTAACACACACAGGCCATTTAGTAGGATCCTAATTCTGTAGAATGAGTCCAGAAAAGGAAAAGAAAAATTCTTTAAACACAAACTAAAATTATTTTCATATTACCATCAAAATAAAGTTCTCCTTAATCATAATTCCATGTAGAACTTGTATGTTTTCTGACTGTATGTTCAAAGCATAAATTTTTTTTAAAGTTTCAGTAAAGATCTTTCTTTCACTTGTATTATTGTACTGACTAGAGAATTCATTACAACAGACTCATTAATGAATGGTGTTTCTAGTTTCCAGATTTTGTTATTTTCATGGACCCAAATCAATCAGACATTCTATTATAACTGTAATTTATTCCAAAACCATCACCTTAAGATGTGTAAATGTCCAAAAGAAATTGATTTTATTAGATGGACATGAATATTTTTTCTATAAATAAATGAATTTCTATTACTTCACATGAGTTCTTGTGCAAAATGCATCATGGTTATGCTTAAATACTAAGAACACATTCTTCATCATTACAGTGATTTGCAGTAATTTAAATTAATGCCTCAGTGTGACTATAAATTGTTCAATCTCATAGATGTTGAAAAGTACTGTCTCATAGTAGAAATTGGTAATGTTCATCTACAAACCTCAAATCTACGCATTATTTAAAAACATTTTTTACACCAAGAGTCATATTTAATCTCAATATTAGCTACATTACAATGAGCATCTGGAAATACTATAAACAAAACCTACCTTAAATATTTTCTGTATGGCATTCACATTCCTACAAATTGAAAAAGCCTATGAAGTGCTAGAATGATTCAAGGTATAAAGTTTCAACTAAAAAAGTGAAGCTACTACCGAACTTGATTTCTAAAAACCATATAATTAATCCAGTGATTTACCTTATGGTATCCTAAGACGTTTTATAAGTCAATTAAAATTTTTCTTACAAAAATTTTTGAAAAAAATGGTATCACAAGGCTTTTTCCAAAATGTAAGTAGTGTGTACATTCAAATTCCTAATACTGTCAAAGATTAATAAATTGGCACATGACCAATTCCCTTAAGGGACAAAACAGCTACCTGACAATGAATGTTCACATGGTAATGTGTTAAGAAAGCATGCAGAAACCTGAAACAGAAACATCTACTACCTAGATATCAAAAATTGTTCTTGCTTAACAGTTTACCAGGAAAAGGGTAATACTGAACACTTCCCAATCAAAAAGTTATGTTCTGTTTTTAATTACTGCTTTTATATTTTTCTAATTATCTTTCTCTTGTTATTTTTGAGCTAAGAATGACAGTCATTTGAACGGAAATATAAATACACTAAAAAATCAAATTCACTCACTGTAAATAAAATAGTAATTACAGTAATCTGTAAGAAAGATCAAGAGAACACACATACCCTCCACTTGGCATAATCCTATTTTATAAAAGACAGCATTTAAAATGAGTAACAATTTGTTGCTTTTGTGTTGAAGTAAAAATGTACTGGTATGTTGATTATACAGCATATATTCTTGAGTTCTCAAATTTGAAAATGTACAGATTCTTGACATTTCTACCAAGATAATCATGTTATTTACAAATATTAATACATTTCTTTCTCACTTTCCAATCTGTTGACCTTTTTTCTCTCTTTTGCCTTACTGCTCCAGTAGAACATCCAGAGCAAAGTTGACCAGAAGGGTGATTATGGTCATTGTTTCCTTTTCTTTATTAAGAGGCAGCAGACCTAACACACCACCAGTTGGATGTTTAATTTTTTAGGAAATCACTGTATCAAGAAACTATTTCTATTTCTAGTTAGTTAACAGCTAATCATGACTGTACTGGGTGATGAATTTTATCAGCTTTTTGCTCCACCTTGAGGTATTTTTCTTCTTTAGTGTGAATAAATGGCAAATTGTTGCAGTGGGCTTATTAATAAACTATTTCTAAGTTTCTGGGATAAGCCAACTGGCACTCATTTATGAATGATAGTGACCTACATTTCAGCATTTATTCACTTTCACCTTTCTATAAATTTAACTGATAGTATAAATACATGGTTTAACCACCTTTCTGTTAATATTTTGTATACTTTCAGGAACACAGTGTGACATGAACAAAAACCAGAGAAATCTAGTAAACAAGAAAGGTAAGGATACTACTCAAATTTGTTATGTTCTGATAATACTTACAAATATATGTACAATTCTGCACACTACATGTTAGTAAATCAGCATATGGGCATCGAGGGCCTACTTTGTAAGAGGCTCCATTCTGGATGGTAGAAATAAATCAGTAAGCCAGAAAAAAAAAATACACACACATACCCTGCCTTCTAAGGGTTCCCATTTCAGGTAAGGGAGAAGGATAATAAATATATGTAAGTAAAGAACACTGTGCACCAGATTGTGTTACATTGCTCTGAAGAAAAAGTATGATGGGTGATGCACAGTACTTGAGTGGTGGAAGGACAAGGTCAATACATTTTTACTACAAATCCCATCTGGAAAGAAATCACTAGGAGAAAGGCAGTCAAAATTAAGTATTACAATAAACAGTACAAATCTATGAAAACTATTTCTTTCTGGAAAAAAAGCCAAGTATGGCAAGATTGATAGATAAATAGAAGAGTAATTTCCAACCCATTTCCTTCTACTGTAACAAAAATAAAGAATCATGCTTAGAGTGTGACCTGCTTGCCCTCTCCCTTTTCTAGGAGGGAGACTCTTCTCCCTCCTCCCACCTTCTTCCAGGAACAAGCTGGAATGAAGATAAGATGAATGGGTGTTACTATTCTAGTGGCTAATTGTTTTTATTAATTTGAGTCACTATTTTCCAAACTGTGAAACTATTTTTAGCAATGTCTTTTTCTTACAGAATTACTAAGATACAAAACACCCTAAATAATAAAACAGCTTAGTTCAGGCTGCTATAATAAATTATCATATGCTGGGTGGGTTAAACAACTACCTATTTATCACAGCTCTGGAGGCTGGCAAGTCTAAGACTGAGATGCATGCAGATCAGTATCTGTTGAGCACCATGTCCTATGTTGCACATTATTGGCTTCTTGTGTCCTCACATGGCAGAGGAGAAGGGCACTAACCCAATTTAGGAGGGATCTACCCTGATAATGTAATTGTCTCCCAAAGACCTCAATGCCTAATACCATCACATGGGGGGTTGTATTTCAACATAGGAATGTGGGGGAAACACACTCAGTCCATAACATTAACAGCTATGTAATTTGGGTCTGTCCAGCAACTATTCCCCATGCTGTTGACAATGGCTCCAGAATTTTCTTTTGTGAATGTATCCAGTCCTTACAGTCATCCATGTTGTTTGGATAAGCTGACCTGGCTTCAGAGATGGGCATATTAACTAAGCCTGTTAAGAGAATGAACATCCACATGGGCCACAGTAATTCAATCAGAAAATAAACAAGCTTACTGAAAGCAAGAACCAAAAGTTGTGGCACAAATATTGGGATAAAGACAATCTTTTCCATGGAATTTACTACACTAAAAAAATAGATAAACTTATAACAGTTGATGGTTATGGTTGATACTACTTAAAAATTACATGAGACACCTGTCAGGCTAAAATCAAAAACACAAGAAATGACATGTCATCAAGGATGTAGAGAAAAAGGAACACTCTTGCACTGCTGGTGGGAATGCAAACTGGTGCAGCCACTGTGGAAAGCAGTATGGAGGTTCACCAAAAGGTTAAAAATAGAAATATCCCACAACCCCGCAATTGCACAAGTAGTATTCACTCAAAAAATAAAAAAAGCACTAATTCAGAGGGATATATATACCCCTGTTTATTGCAGCATTATTTACAATAGCCAAATTATGGAAGCAGCCCAATGTCTATTGATAGATGAATGGATAAAGAAGATGTGGTGAGCATGGGCGTGTGCGTAGACACACACACACACACACACACACACACACACACACACACACACACACTCACACACAGGAATATTACATGAGCCATAAAAGGAATGAAATCTTGCCATCTGCAACAACATGGATAGAGCTAGAGAGTATAATGTTAAGGGAAATAAGTCAGTCAAATAAAGACAAATACTGTAAGATTTCACTAATATGTGGAAGAAACAAATGACCAAAAGAAAAAGAGAAAGAAACCAAGAAAGATACTTTAAAAAAAATTTTTTTTAAGTTTATCTATTTTGAGAGAGACAGAGACAGTGCTAGTAGGGGAGGGACAGAGACAGAAGGAGAGAAAGAATCCCAAACAGGCTCTGCACTGCCAGGGCAGAACCTGATGCAGGGCTTGAACCCACAAAACCATTAGATCACAACCTGAGCAGAAACCAAGAGTTGGTCAATTAACTGACTGAGGCAACCATGCACCCTACAGACTTTTAACTATAAAGAACAAATTGAAGGGAGGTTGGGGGAGCAGAGGAGCAAAGATAGGTGAAATACGTGATGGAGATTAAAGAGTACACTTACCATGATGAGCACTAGATAATAGATCTAATTGTTGAGTCACTTATTATAAACCTGAAATTCATGTAACACTATGTTAAGTATGCTAGAATTATTTTTTTAATTACATGACAATAAAGAATGAAGTTATTGGGTGTAGGCAGGGGTGGAAGAGAGACAACAGAGAAAAAGAGGTCATCTCCCTTTGAGTATCTGGGTCTAATAAACCCTAAAGTTATGAATCTTGGATTGGCCAGTTACATTAAATCAATATATATTTTGTTTCTGATCTTCACCATTAAAATTTTCCAAATGATAAACCAAGTAGTTCGTCAATTAATTCAACAGGCTTAAAACTCCTTTCTGCTGTGATTTTCCCCAAGTCAATTTCCTTGAAACTGACATACATGCTACATTTTCTTTAAGTTTTGAAATAATCATAAAATTTTGTTCAGGACGTATAATACTGAAATCTGTACATTAACAAAGCTAGGAGCTTCATATCCATTTATTAAGATAATGTTCCAGATATAAAAAAATATGTATCATTTGTCAAAATTTCAAGGTAACTGATGGAACATTTAAAGATGAAATTTAAATTCACATTTCTATTGTATAACAAACTGTGGCAAGTGTACATTTATTTTATAGCTCATTAAAAATTATCAGTCTGTTTACCGAAGTGATAATTCTGCAAATTGCTAACAGTCTACACTTGTGTTTTCAAATAAAAATTTTAAGGAACTTGGTATTTTGACTAAAAACACTTGTTTCCCATCTAAAACATCTTAAGCATCTGAAAAATTCATAACATTTGAAATGAGTCAAAGGTAAGCCTGAATAAATATCCAAATGATACAAACACCAATTAAAATTCTGATTGAGAAGGCTTTAAGTTAGCAGTAATTTAGCCACCATATCTAAGCCCAACTTTGGATGCTTGAGGAGATAATTACAGAATTACTCTAAAATTTCATTTAAATTTAGCACTTAAATGAAATGTCATGGTAAGAAAAATTCCCCTTCCTTTATAATCCTTGTTAAAGTAAGGAAACTACAGAATAAGCAAATTTAGTTCTTAAACTTTTCTAAGACTTTACAAAAAGCATAACTTGTTAACCTTTTGGGATTTTTACTCATTATTTTCCTTTATTGTACATTTTAGTCAGGAAATTTACTATTCTCCAATGCCTAGATGATATCACGGTCTACTATTTTGTCTTAGCACATATGCTTTCTTACTAAATAAAGCCCCAAAAATATGAGAGCTGAAAAGATGTGTAATTCCAAGTGCAATATACAGGGTTTTAGAAGGTAGAGGTTTCCAGAGAGCTAGCCAGGCTGACAGAAGGCAAAATAGCTATTCCCCATCACTGATTTTCATGAATTCATCACAAGGGTCATAAGGCTCTTGCTTAACTAGTCTCTTGGAAGTAGCTACCTTTGGAAATAATTAAGCTCTGAAAAGCAAATGTTATGCATTTTTAACACCCAGTTAACCTGCTATAGTTCCTTCATTGAAACCACTCCCTGAGGGCAAGGGTCTCAGCCAAGGTTTGACTTTCTCAGTGTCCCCTACAAAGGGACTTACACATATTTAAAAACACAACTTGTCCTTCTTTTCAAGGTCTTAAAACAATCTGCATGGGGCGCCTGGGTGGCTCACGTGGTTAAGCATCAAACTTCAGCTCAGCTCAGGTCAGGATCTCACAGTTTGTGAGTTTGAGCCCCATGTTGGGCTCTGTGCTGACACTTAAAGCCTGGAGCCTGCTTCTGATTCTGTGTCTCCCTCTCTCTCTGCCCCTCCCCTGTTCACACTCTGTTTCTCTCTCTCAAAAATAAATAAATATTTTTTTTAAAAATCTGCAAAATTTGAGGAATGGTAGGAAGCATTCAGTTGTGATTTACTTGACTTAGGAGAGTGTATTTATGAAGAAAATCCATGTTCTTGTTATGTTGCTGGCAAAGACTGGTAATCTTTACGAGTAAAGAAAACACAAAACAGGAGGCCCAACTTTATAAAATACGAGTAGAGGCTTCTTAAAACTTATATTGGCCATATCTTTGTTGAATATCATTAAGACTCTTCCCAGCTGTGTTTCTTCTTGAATGCTTGTGCTTCTTGATCAGCACATTTTGGGAAAATTATATTTAACATCCAAACCAAAAAAATTAAACGTAGGGAACATGTTCATTCTCCATGAACCAGAACTGGTAATTCACTAGCTAGATTTTTCATAATTTCTAATGTATATTTTTATGCTATTCTCAAAAAGATCAGAAAAATACTAGGTCTACATCAATGCTGAGTTTACATTATTTTGAGAGAGAGAGAGAGAGAGAGAGAAAGAGAGAGAGAGAGAGAGAGAGAATGCACATAACCAGGGCAGGGGCTGAGAGAGAGGGAGAGAGAGAATCCACGCTGTGGAGCCCAATTTGGGGCTCGAATTCATGAATTATGAGATCATAACCTGAGACAAAACCATGAGTCCAGTTCCTTAACCAGGTGGGCAACCAAAAGCCCCTTGACTTTCTTAATATAAGAGAAAAAGAAACCGACCACCCTCCCTGAAGAGCATAAATCCTTTAATTGCAACAAAACACTTAAAAATATCAGGACAGAAATGTAATCAAGAGATAAGAGGAATAAGATGGTGATTAAGATGGTGATGAAGATGGCACATTTGATACCCGTTTCAGTGTGTTATTAATCCTTTTTAAAATTCAAAACTAAACACATCACGTCACAATCAGACCTATGTCCAGTAGGCAAGCAAGAAATGACCTGGCTTCTCACTGCAAAGGAACTAGAAACATATACTATAATGCAGAAGCATTAAAAAACCATAAATGCATAAATTCCTATTATATGTAGCTTGTTATTTAATAGTATATATCTTTTCACAAACACAGATCTTCACTCGAGCATCAAAATGTTTTTTTGTTTTGTTTTGTTTTCTATCTTTATAGTAAGAAGAGAGCACAAAGGTGGCTCCCACTTGCAAGCCCAATATAAGAAGAGCACACCAGTAGGTGGCACAGATTTGTTTCATGGTCCTTATTGTAATACACTTCACATTGCTCCAATTTCAGCTTGCAAGGTATGTAAAAACAAAAACAAAAAAAACCCTACATTTTCTTTGAATAATTTTAATGGAAAATGTTTTTGTGGTAAACAAAAGTAAAATGTGTCCTACTAATAATAATTAACTTCCTTTTCTCCTGAATGATCTTTGCAAAAAAAAAAAAAATGCTCATGTATCAGATCCGTGGCCTAGTTAAAAAATATATTTTGATTTAGACCTTTTAAAGGCCATAAATACACAATGAGAATCATTTTTAAAAAGATAATACGGTAAAAATGCAATTAAACTATGTAATTTTAGTTGAAAAGGTGGTAAATTATCTGTGGTATTCTTTGAACACTATTTCCTTACATATTTTCCTAATACAGGTTTTCAGCATGATATTGTGATGAGAAACATAAAACATAAATAATGACAGAAGCGTAATACTCATCATGCATAGTGTTTGTAAAATATGTTTTTCTTTCCATTAAAATTCGGATTCTACAAGTTAACTGTAGATATGTTTGCTACCAACTCATTTCCTAATAGCGTTAGTATATAAATGCCATTATGCATTCAGTTAGAGGAAGTTGAAGGTTAATTAAAATACATTTCCTTAGCAGTTGTCAAAGGTGAGTAATGAGATAGAAGGAAAACTAATAAACCTACCATTTTCTATACACAAATCTATTTGCCAAACATTACTCATATCTCCCTGATTCTCAGTGGAGAAGGTACCTCTGTATTTCCATTACGATCATAATCAGAAATGCTGATAGAATTTTCAGAGACAATAAAGACATATTCTAATTTTACAAACTACCCTTCTTCCTAAATAGTGACTGGGGTAGAAAGTAAGGGATTCATACCTGGTTAGATATCTCATTTCTGGAAAAGAGTCCTCACATAGTCTCTGGTCTTACAAATATTACTCTTAATCCCAAGGACATGAAATATCTAATAGTCAATAGGACCCAAATATTTCAAAGTATTCAGAGATGCCGTCATTGGCTTAGAATGTCAAATCTTAAAATAATTATCTTGACTTCACATTTCTCTTAATTTCATTTCCCACTCTACTTGATGTCTTCAAGTCCTCTAGCATGCACGTGAAGTTCTCCACTTGATTCAGTTAAATGTTGCAATTTTAGAGTTCTTTGTACAGCTGCTTCTGAAGTTTGGATAATTAGTCTTCCATAGAATGAAAATAAACAGAGAAAGGTATCTCCTTCCAATGTTATTTAAGGAAAATCCACATTAAACTCAGAGTATATATACAACACACTTTATTTCAAAGGGCTGACATAATGCCATATACATTAGAAAACTCTCCATTTTCCAGGAACTAATTATTTAGTTTACTCTTTCACCCTATTTGCCATGTCTATTTTTTTTTCTATTTCATGAGTCAAAATATCAGACTCATGGCAACTAAAATTAAATCTTATTCTTGACTTTGCTTTGATATTAGTATTATAGCAGTTTTGCTGCGGGGAAGGTTTATAGAAAATCATGACTCCCGATAAAGTTTCTCAATATTTTCTGTAAGTCTACAAAGCTGTCTTCCCTGAAAATTACCAATACAATGTCAGATTCATTGGATTCCTTTTATTCCTAGTCATTTAGACTTCCTACGATACCTATCTTTTCCGGAAACTCTTCTCCAAGCCCCTACGACAAAACACTTCTGGGTTATATACTCTTAATGTAATAGGTCCCAACTTATTGAATACTACAACTTTATAGCTATTATTTTGTAATTCAAGGTTCACTCACTAGAACTCAAATAAGATAGCCTATCTACAAACATATGTTTATCTTTTTGATGTATGGATACTTGATACGGACTTGATATGAATTTGACCTAAATCAAGCTCTTGAAAAAAAAAAATTATATAGATTACATCAAGGTAAGTTGCTATTTCTTTGCTCTTCATCTCTCTGCTACGACATCTTCAACTGTTATCATTCTATTCACATATAAAAAAAATGTGTATGATATGTACATGCATATATATTACTTATTATATATATACAACCTAGGTTTTTCATTAAAACATTTCTAGCCCTATTTAAGGTTACCAACCCCTTACTCTGCATGGGGTAGGTATCAAGAAATATTTAACCTTAGGGGCACCTGGGTGGCGCAGTTGGTTAAGTGTCCGACTTCAGCCAGGTCACGATCTCGCGGTCCGTGAGTTCGAGCCCCGCGTCAGGCTCTGGGCTGATGGCTCGGAGCCTGGAGCCTGTTTCCGATTCTGTGTCTCCCTCTCTCTCTGCCCCTCCCCCGTTCATGCTCTGTCTCTCTCTGTCCCAAAAATAAATAAACGTTGAAAAAAAAAAAGATATTTAACCTTAATATTTGCACTCAGGTATTATTGTGGAAGACAGTGTCTGATATGACTCCTAATCATCACCACCTCCAAGTACATATGCCCTTGTGTAATCATCTCCCCAGAGGGTGCATAGAGCCTAGTAATTTACTTCTGATGGACAGAACACAAGAAAGATGATGGGATGTCACTTGGTGATTATGTTCTAGAAGACTGACTTTTTTCTTGGTCCTCTCTGTTGCATGGTCTAACACCGTGAGATACTCTATGAACAGGCCCCAACCACAAGCTTGTAAAGATCTGCGGCCTCAGTGCAAAAGGGCCCAGAAGAACCAAATCCTTCCAATAGCCAGATAAGTGAGCTAGGAAGCAAATCACTACCAGTGGAGCCTTGAGATGACTTGAGTCTTGAGAAAGGCCCAGAACAGCTGAACCCACAGAGACTGTGATATTATAAACATTTTTTTAAGCCACTAAGTTTGAGAGTAATTTGTTATGCAGTAATAGCTAACTAATACATTATTCGAAAACATAAGTGCATTAGTTTTCCAAGGCCATTTTCATTCATAATGTTGCTTCATTTATTCCAAAAAATTAAGTCGAGATCTGTAGCAGAAGTTTGTACCTAATACACCATTTCATTTACGTATATCTAAATGTAATAGCTTATTGCCACTCTAATGAGGCTAAGTAAGCTATCCAAACTCCCTAAAAAGTGTTTTGTTTTTTAATCTCACACAATTTGGAAGATACATTATATTTTATGATCTTCCTATTTTCCCAAAGAATGACTAAGTTTAAACATTAAAAGCCAAAACAATATTGGAAGTGAAAAATATTTAGTCTCATAAACATTCCCACATCAAAACAGTCTGATTACTCTGAACAGGGTATTATGGGTTTCTGTAAACAGATTTGGTACAGCATGTGTGGTGTGCATGCCACATGATTCAGGGCCATGGAAAGAATTGTGTGCTAAGTAAATAATTCCCAGTTAAACTACAAGTAATTGCTTGCTGCGGGAAGTGGAGTTTTAAGTCTAACCTCCTCCAAGATTATCATTAAAAATCAGTGTTCTGCTATTTGATAGCATACCTATTCTCTAAATGATCATACTTAAAGGATGACTCATGTTAGAGGACAGAGAGCAAACGGGATGCAGTTAAGAGGGAAAGACTGGTATCAACTCTAGCTTACAAATTCAGGTCTTTTGGCACAAAAGTATCCTACAGCAGTTTGACCTGTTCATACAGTTCTCAGTGTTTCATTATGAATTTACCCGGAGTAAATGACAAAGAGATCCATCAACAAGAATGATTACTGAATGTCCTTTACCGTACATACAAGACTTTGAAAACCCAGGCAGTAGAAAAGGACAATAGTATTTAACTCATCGAGTAGAGAGATCTGGCTTACACTTTGTGACAGAAAATCAATTTACACAGCTTTATTTAAGTTAATGTTGTTGTTAAAACACTTCATTTCACCATTCCATATCCTATTGTGGAGGTTTATAGAAAAATCTCTAATCTTTTACAATTATTTTTTTTTTTTAAACCACAGAATTAGAAACCTGCTTTGGTAAATTTCTTCATTTTTTATATGCTTTCCAGAGCTGTAGTTGAAGAAAGAGTGACACTGACAAGCAGTGAGAAAGTAACTAAGCTCATCACGTTACCTTCTGACCTCTCCAAGACTTGGATTTTCTATTTCTGCCAATTGGTGCAGTCCTTCCCAATGGCCTCACCTTGTGAAAAATACTCAAAAAGCCAAACTTTGTTTCCAAAGACCTATTTCCCACTTCATCAAACCCAGTGGAATGACAGCTCTGAGAAGAAAGGAGACAGAGGAAAATGCATAGACTAAAATGGTACACAGTCCCTGCCATGCTAACTTGTTTACTATTTTAACATTTCACTGATGGATGCTAATTTGTTTCCTGTCACAGACTGGATGTGTGTGTCTCCTGTCAAAATTCCTGTTGAAATTCTAACCCCCACAATGTGTTAGTATTAAAAAGTGAAGGCTTTGGTTGGTGATTAAGTCATGAGAGTGAAATCCTCATGAACAGATTAGTGCTATCATTAAAACAGACCCCAGAGAGGCCTCCCCCTCTCCCTGACATGTGAGGACGCTATGAGAAAATGGTGGCCTGCAACAGGGAACAGGGTCTTCACCGGAACTTGACCAAGCAAGCACTGGGATCTTAGAATTTCAACCTCCAGAAATATGAGAAATAAATTTCTGTTGTTTATAAGTTACCCAATCAACGGTATTGTTTTAGCAGAATAGACTCGGACGTTCTCCTCATTGACTTTTACTTTATTGACGTAAAAAAACAAAAAAAAACAAAAAAAACCCACAAAAAAACAAAAAAAAAGAACCGTTCCCTCTCTCAATTATAATGAAATATATCAACTACAACAAATAATTTCTCAAGAAAATAAATGAAATAATATTATGGGTAAAGTTTATGGTCACATAAGAAGAGGGAAGAATATCTAGGCTCAGGTTCAGAATTTCCCTGTCAGAGTGAATAACGGTTGATGGGGTCATGTGACATTGGGGTCATGTCATACTGTCATGTGCCCACCTCCTGTGTCTCCATCTTCTCATCCAGTGGAGGCTTCAAGAATTTCTGATTCTGCATTTTACAAATGAATAGACCTACACAAATTATATCACTTGCTCAAGCTCATATAGCTAGTTGTTTCAATTAGATGGGATGATGCTAATTCAGACCAAGAAATAATCAGTTAAATAATAGTTTTGGAAAAATCTTTAGCCATAAGCCTGTGTGCTTCTATTTCTAAATCCTTGAGCATGTAAAATGTATAGATTAAATAAAAAAACTGGTACAGGACTTTATAAATTTTACAGAGTTTACAGATTCTATTGTCATAAAAATTCAGATGTAAAATTTTATTTAAAAAAATGTGTAAATTGTGACATTAAAATACCACATGGAGGCCTGGATTCAGGTAAATGACAAACCCTTGACAGTCAATATAACATGTTAAAGGTACTGTGATTTCAACCTAGGACAAAATTCTTTCACCTAGGTTGATGGGGCTAACACTGCCAAGTGGTTCAACCAATACCTTCTCCAACCATACCCCAGTTTTCGTTAATATGCTAGAGAGACTACAGAGGAAAAAAAAACCTGCATTTCTTCAGATTCTGTTTTATCAAAATTCTATGGATTCTGCTATGCACATACAGGAGACTTAGAAGGTAGCAGTGAGCAGGTTGGCTTGGTTCCAGAAACAGGGAAAGTAGGTCTAAGGCAAAGACTTTGAATTTTCTGTATGATCTATGGTACAGTTTCTACCTGTAGTTTCCTAGCATCGTATGTACCCAGAGTCAGTGATGGAAGGCACTTTTACTAGCACAGTCACAGAGGAGCTGAGCATTTCTGCCCCCTGCACTGTTCTTGACTAGGTGGTATCCAATCTTGGCTTCATGACACTTCAGAAATTCTTTAAGATACAAAATGTACTAAAATAAAACTTCTTTTACACAACCACTGATACATTTTGTTTACAACTAAGAACCTTAACTAGATAGTTTATGAGTGTTTAGAATGTTTGCTCTTAATGAACAAGAAGAGATGATCTCAGAGTTAGCAGAGAAACTTTTTCAAATGGTCATTCTTCATTCCCTTACTCAAGTTCATCTCCACAGTCCATCATGTCATCTGGTATCCCAGAACCTCCAGAGAGGTGACAGTCATAAATAACCTAAAGAGGGCCAACAGTTCATTCCAGTATGTCAATATACTGAAGAACCACTCACCTAAGTCAATCATCCAAATCTGGTTCACATTACACTTTCATCAGGGCTTGAGCTTGTGAAATATATAGGGCCCCAGGTATATGCCTGATCGATTGAAAGAGATTCTCTAAGGTACAGGCTAGAAATATACATTTATTAAATTGGTCAGGTGAATATAATACTGCCAGCTAAGGACTTTTACAAGAACCAGTATTTAGAAGCCACTGGCACAGAAAATCATTCATCAGCTGGGCCTAATGTAACTTCATCAAAACAACTTAAACTTATTTCTTCCTCCCAGAATACCAGTAGAACACTCAAACAAGAGAAAAGTGTACAAATGTTAGGTCTGGACTTGAGAAAAATACCTACTAAGATTTTTCATGCTATCTTTGTGAAGAAGAGGGATAAAGCTGAATGCAAAAAGCAGTGGGCACATTATTCAATGGTGCACTGTCTATACAATGACATCAAAAAAGATACTTATCATTGGAATAATATCTTTTGAACCTAGAAGCCCCATCTGTGAAATGGTGAGTATGGTTTAAGTTGTATTACAGTAACAACAAAGTTTCTTTTTCATGCTACAACTCTACTGTCAACTTGCTGGAGGCTCTAAGTCACAGCATTTTCATTACCAAAAGAATGCCCACAGTTTGGAACATTTCTAGTGGTACTGGGTACACAAAACATATATCAAGTTTTATATTCAACAAATGGATAACTGTTTTTCTATTCTCAACATTTCTGATACCAAATGTTCATTATTTTATTTTTCCCACGCTAAACAATTCTGACACTAACTACCCAGAATGATCACAGACCATAAAGGTTAATGGTTCAGTCCCACAAGACTACCTTCTGGTTCAGATGGTAATCCAAGTCAGGGTCATCTGTACTCCTTCCCAACAGGCTATATATAGATCAGAGGTTCCCATAACAAACCCCCCCCCCAACCCTTGTGTTTGATAATTTGCTAGAATTGGTTCACAGAACTCAGGAAAACAGTTTACATATTATCACCAGTTAATTACAAGAAACATTTTTTAAAAATATACTTGCAAATGTTTGCCTTGAAAATCAGAGTGGTGACATGAAAAAAATATTTTGGACTTCAACAAAGACTGAAAGCTCTGAACTATGGTCTTGAACAGTTCATGCCAGAAATACTAAGTGTCTATAACTTCACTATTTTATCATCACATACAGATTTGAAATAATTAGCACAGGTTCCCAAAATACATAATTTATATCATGGACCTCATGACAACTTGCATCATAAACTTAGAATAATAAGATGAAGAGTAATATTTTACACATAAATTTAAAAGAATACTTAAAAGGGGGATTAAGATCCTTTATGTAGATTAAGCTATAAAACCTGGTTTTAATTATTCACAGTTATGCTTGTAAGGTTATTTTAGAAAGAGGAATAGGACTTGATTTAAATTCATCCAACAAATTTTAAGGGCTAACTTTATGCTACGTTTCTAGCCTAGAACATAAATTTCAAATCTTTCCTTATTTATTTACAACTTGAGGAACTGAGCACTCGATGATAAAGTCAGAAAACTTAATACATAAATGGTCAAGCCAGCCACTTGATCCATAAGTCTAAGTTGAAGGTACCTACAAAGAATCTATTTTCTTTTTTCCTTTTCTTAAAATTTTAATTAAATCCAAGTTAGTTAACATATGGTGTAAAAATGGTTTCAGGAGAATTTAGGGCTTCATCACTTACATACAACACTCAGTGTTCATCCTAAGAGGTACCCTCTTTAATGACCATCACCCATTTAGCTCATTCCCCCACCAACCTCCTCTCCAGAAACCCTTAGTTTGTTTTCTGTATTTAAGAGTCTCTTGGGGCACCTGGGTGGCTCAGCCAGTTAAGTGTCCAACTTTGGCTCAGGTCACAAACTTGTGGTTCCTGAGTTCAAACCCAGCGTTGGGCTCTGTACTAACAGCTCCGAGACTGGAGCCTGCTTCAGATTCTGTGTCTCCCTCTTTCTCTGCCTCTCCCCCGCTCAGACTCAGTCTCAATCTCTCCCTATCAAAAATAAACATTAAAAAAAAACTTGAAAAAAACTTTAAATAAATTAAAAAAAGAGTCTCTTACGGTTTGCCTCTCTGTTTATCTTATTTTTCCTTCCCTTCCCCTATGTTCACCTGTTTTATTTCTAAATTCCACATATGAATGAAATCATAAGGCATTTATTTTAAAGGACTAATTTTTTGAAGTTAGCAGAATATTCTAAAGTCAATTTTGGAAAAAGTTAATTTATTCTTTACTACATTGATATAGCTAAGGAACATATTCAGTAATTTACCAAATGTTATCTCTATGATCAGAAAAATATGCAAAGTTATCAAGTATATCTAGAGCTAAGCAAAGCATTTGTTAACATTTCTTATATCAATAAAAAATATGGATAAATTGAGTTGAGTTGAGACCTTATATAATTAGATGGCACTTGTGAGTAAGTGAATTATCAAGGAATTATCAGTAACTGATCATGGATAACAATGTAGGACATTTATACTCAAGAAGGAATCAATCCTTAACCTTTTCCAAATCAGTTTCTTCCCTAAAGATGCACAGAGACTGCAAATGTCTAATTATGAAGAAACTATGGCTAATTGATCATAGGTTATATTACAGATCCAAAAAGATAAACGATTGAAATACAATTAACAAGTTTAAATTCACCAAACACAGAAAGCCCTACATATTTATGGGGAACTCTATACAAACACAAATAGAGGCTTTACAGCATCATATGTTTAAAAAGAAAAAAAAAAGCTTGCATAATTCTATTTAATTATAATTATCATGTATGTCAACACTGTGAAGGAGCAGCCAAGCAGTCCAGACCATGCACATAACCAGAGGTACTATATGCATAACAATGCAGGTCTTCTTAAAGCTAGAAAGACCACACGTACAAGCACAGATACTGAAGCCAATCCATTTTATCTTCCAAGGAGGAGTTACCAGTAAACAGAAAGCCTACCCAAACAAATTCTTAATGCTATGTCTTATGAAAAATGGTTACAAATCTTTCTATATTTCACTGATCTAGGTTTCACAGATCAGAGACTGAAAAGGACACATAATAACAATCTATGAAAACACCCTAATGCTTATCATAGAGATGGATTTGTTTAGGGAACAAAGTTCAACGTATGAACACTACAAAAAGCTATGTCTCCCGGCACCACGGAAAGTACAAACCAACACTCTTCTCACTAAACAATGACAGAAGTTCCACCTTATGAAACTTGGTATTCTTAGTGTTGATATAATACTTGTCAAGTAGGCACTCAAAATTAAAGATATTGATTTAACTAAGTGGAAAAATTAGTACTGAATTAAAAAGTCAAAGTTTAAAAAAAAAAAAAAGTAAAAAGACTGTCCAGAGGTACTGCTTTCTTTACACTTGGGCTATTTATGAGCGCTATTCCCCCAAGTTTCATTTAGAGAATAGCCTCATGAGTTGTCTATGTTTAATCAGGTATAGTAGAAAATGGAAAAGAGCATCCAGTTTGTCCCCAATTTGGAGATATAAAATGTTCATTAGTATATTAAGCATTTGTGAAAAGCCCTTCATAGAAGACATCTGTTTAACTCTATTCACTGATGTCTCCCCAATTTTTTAACCATAGCCCTTTTTAATGGGGTATCTGATGAACATTCCAGGGTCCTTTGGTAAATGCTCTTTAAGGTAGAATTAGGCACTGGACATGTGTTGAGCTAACAGCCAACTGGCACCTGTGTCTTTAAGGACAAAATTAAACACTGTATTTTAAATGTCCTCACATATTTGAAACATCTTTACTATTCTATTTTTAGGAAAACAAAAGCAACATCTACTTAAGCTATCTTTGCTTCCTAAAAAGATGAGAGACATATCTTGAAGGCTTTGCAAGGTCATCTTTTCCCCACTCCTGATAGCTAAGTAGATAGCTTGATTGACAGGTCCAAATTTGCTCAAAATAATAATGGTCAGATACAAAGTTGTAGGCAGGAAAGGTGGCTCCTTTTCAACAAGGCCACTTTTCCGACCAGGAAGCCTTCCCAGGTACAGAGTCACATAGATATGCAACTGCATTCCACTAATGTGTAGAGCATGCCAGTTGGGAGGAAATGAAGCATTTTATTGTGAATATCAACTCTACAAGGGTTACCAGGTTTAGTAAATAACAACACAAGATGCCTAGTTACATTTGAATTTCAGGCGGGATAATGAAGAATTTTAGTGTTAAGTACGCTTCATGCAATATTTTGACATACGAAAAATTAGTGTTTATCTGAAATTCAAATTTCACTAGGCAGGCTATAGTTCATTCAGACCATACTGTCCACCGGCATGTCAACTACAATGCATACAGACTCTTTGTGCTTAGCCTAAATCATAGGAAAAACAGAGTCCCAGAGAGTGTGTGTGCTCTACCAGTTCTCAGCTTTTGAGATTTTTTTTTCAAAGAACTATATTTTATATCTGGATAGTATAGCGTTACTACTGTGTATCCATGACTCCTTTGCATGGCCCAAGAGAAAGAACTGATCATTCCTACCACAATAATCTGGAGTATAACCAAAGACACTCTAGTGAAGAGGAAATGTTCTTGAACAAAGATACAGACCCAAGTTTTTATTCTTATTCTGCCAGTTATGCGCTGTCCCGCAAGTGTGTATCTTTAGTCCTTGGCTGTTCTGACTTGAACAGCCCTTGTAACACTAACATATTGCACTTCCATGATACTAAGTAAATTCAGCTTTGCCTCGTACTTGATGACCAAATGGAAGTAATGCTTACATATTTTAGAAGCAGAGAAAACCATCTCAAAGGAAACCAAGGAACTGGCTAAACGATGGTCCTTATATTTAATTAAAATCCATTGTTTCAAAATAAATATTGTTACCTTCAGGCTAACAAGGTACCTTAAAAATCTCACAAACAATAACTGTTATTCATCAACTGTATAACTTTAAATGTCTGTCTTTCCTTACATAGTCAATACCAAATCACTTTTATTCTACACCATTAAAAACCCCATAGACTATTTCACTTTCTTGATTCCTGTGGGGTACCTGTAACAAACTACAAAGCATTCTGCCGTTTCAGAGAAAGCAATCTATGCACAAAGGGCAAATCCATCTTCCCTAACAGATTCTCCAAAGAGTCTGATTTAAATAGCATTTCTCTGCACTCAGAATCTATAATGCTAATTCATTTTGCCTTCAGCTTACCTAACTTTCTGTTTTGAATACAGGGACAGTAAGAATTTTTCCCTGATTAAATACCATGCCCTCTTATAATATGAATGCCAGGCACTGCTTTCAAGTAATTAAAAACCTGATCACCAACATTTTTAGCACAACATAAAAGAAACAAGCCATTTCAAACTATACAAATGGCTGAGTTGTGAACTCAGTTAAATACAAAAGTCTATTTCAATTTGAATTTCAAATTTTGAATTCCAAATTTGAGGCATATTTAATTTATTGTTTAGGGGTGCCTGGGTGGCTCAGTTGGTTAATCGTCTCACTTCGGCCCAGGTCACCATCTCACAGTTCATAAGTTTGAGCCCCGCGTCAGGCTCTGTGCTGACAGCTCAGAGCCTGGAGCCTGCTTCAGATTCTGTGTCTCCCTTTCTCTCTCTGCCCTCCCCAGCTCATGCTTGCACTCTGTCTCTGTCAAAAATAAATAAACTTAAAAAAATTTTTTTAATTAAAAAAATAATTTATTGTTTATTTGAAATTCAAATGTATTCAGATATTCTGTATTTTTTATTTGCTAAATTTGGACAATCCATGAGGGCCACCTTGTGTAAGATATTCACCAATTTCACTTTTTTTGTTAATCAAAACATTTTTTTTTAATTTTTGGGCGCCTGGGTGGCTCAGTCGGTTAAGCGTCCGACTTCGGCTCAGGTCATGATCTCACAGTCTGTGAGTTCGAGCCCCGCGTTGGGCTCTGGGCTGACAGCTCAGAGCCTAGAGCCTGTTTTGGATTCTGTGTCTCCCTCTCTCTCTGCCCCTCCCCTGTTCACGCTCTGTCTCTCTCTGTCTCAAAAATAAATAAACGTTAAAAAAATTTTTTTAAATAAATAAATAAATAAATAAATAAATAAATAAATAAATAAATAAATTTTTCCATTAGAGTCAAGAGAGGTTCCACCTACTACAGAACATGAATAGATGGGTAACTTTCCAGCCACAATTCTCCTCATCATTATTGTATCTTTGCTTTTAACAACTCACGTTCTCACCCTTACAACTGTAGTGTACAGAACATAAATCTGAGACCAAAATTTTACCTACCTGTGGATAATATATAAGAAGGCCACATAATAAAATATTTCTTTTTTTCACTTCCTTTGCATATTCCCTAATCTGCATTAGGTTTTCCATTTTCTGATCAAAAGGTACTGATTTATAATCAAGAAAATACACCTGCAAAATAATACAAAAGGTCACATTAGAATATAATCCTTTCTCTTTGCTTTGAAAAATATAACATTAAAAAAGCTCAAAATACAAATATAATATTATAATATTTAAAAGTTTGTGTTAATTTCTAGATAAGCATATCAAGCCATAAATGCTCAGTAAGATTCCTGTGTCCTTTACAAAGACAATAAACAGTCACTGAGAACACGATGTTGAAAAATATAAAATGCCAATATTCTATTTCCACTTGTGTCAGAGTCAAATGTATAAAAAAAAACATGATTTCCACCATTCACCTAGCTTAATTTATAAATTGCAACTAGGCTAGGTAGAAATATGATAAATTAAGCAATTACTAATATTAATAAAATTAAAGGAAGTGCTCTATTACATTCATAGTTTTTTAGAATCCCTTTCAAACTGATAATTCAAATTCTAGTAAATCATCTATGTCTTAGAGTAAATCCAGAATTATATATTTTTTTGCAGTGTTAAATAATATTTTTCATGAAATTACTCCAATGACTATTTTTTAAGCATTATTTTTCATTTAAATTTTAAGGAGTTCAGGATAAGATTTCCTCCTTTCTTCAAATTTGAAGTTTTAGGGTAATGTTTGTCTTTTGTGGGACATAAACTATCTAAATCACAATAATATCAAAATAAAATGCAAATGCAAACACAGAATAAACATTAAGAAATATTTGTATTTTTTTCACAGTATCAAGAATTGTAACTCTTAAAATTTACAATTTGTTCAATTACACGTATTTATTATCTAGAAGCATTTTAAAATCTACCCCACTCAAAAACTCTTATACTAATCCCTTCCCTTCCTCATTCTTCGATATAGAAATACACTCTATAGAAAATACACAATAAAATTTTATTATGTTCTTTAAGTAACACAAGGGACTGAGTTTTCACCCAACAGATTGCATTTTGCTTGTCCAGGGAAAAGTACTTTTAAAATATCAATTTTAAAAGAGAATTATGTTAGGATATTTATGTATATTAATTCAGTAGGTAAGGTAAGTGAAATAAGCCATACAGAGAAAGACAGATACCATATGTGCCCACTCTTATGTGGATCCTGAGAAACTTAACAGGAACCCATGGGGGAGGGGAAGAAAAAAAAAAGAGGTTAGAGTGGGAGAGAGACAAAGCATAAGAGATTCTTAAATAAAACTGAGAACAAACTAAGGGCTGATGAGGGGTGGGAGGGAGGGGAGGGTGGGTGATGGGTATTGAGGAGGGCACCTGTTGGGATGAGCACTGAGTGTTGTATGGAAACCAATTTGACAATAAATTTCATATATTTAAAAAAAAAAGACATACATATGTCATTGCTTCTTCCTAAAATCTAAAGTGACAATAAAGGCTTTTTTCCTTAAAAATGCTCTACTATTAAGAAACAAAAAGAGGGGCGCCTGGGTGGCTTGGTCGGTTGGGCTTCCGACTTCAGCTCAGGTCATGATCTCACGGCCCATGAGTTCGAGCCCCGCGTCGGGCTCTGTGCTGACCGCTCAGAGCCTGCAGCCTGTTTCAGATTCTGTGTCTCCCTCTCTCTTGGCCCCTCCCCTGTTCATGCTCTGTCTCTCTGTGTCTCAAAAATAAATAAACGTTGAAAAAAAAAAAGAAAACAAAAATAATAGAAAAAGAAGAAAAAGCAAAACAAAACAAAACAAAAAACAATGAAGATGAAAAGCAGGAAGAAAAGGGTCTCAGGCCTTACTATACGCTGAATAGCTGAAGAAAAGACAATGTTATTCTGTGATCTTGAGCTCACCCTCCCCTAGCAGTGATTCCCTGAAAACTTATAAAGATGAAATTTCAGATTTTTTTTTTTTACCAGACAACATTGCTTATAGCAAATATAATTTGAGACTGGTGAACTACAGCCAGGCTGGAATAAGTGTTAATGAACTATAAATGCTAGACCTTTCCTTCAGTGAAATTTAACTTGAAACCAGGTGTTGCCCTAGCTGAAACCTAGGAAGCTAACATCAGTTGTTACTAAAGATACTAGTTCTTATTTGTAGTTTGAGCCTTTTAGAAGGATAGCTCACCCACCACCTTCTCTGACCTCCTTCCCTCACCCTTTAGAAGCCAAGGTAGGGGAGAAAAAGGGAGGGGGGGGGGGGGAAAGGCAGTCCTTATAACTAATATGACATTGTGAGCTCAAGAGCTAAAGCAGAAGAGACATGACCATCACCGTCTTTTTTCCTGTCCTGTAGTCTTTTATAATGTTGCACAAACTAGTGCCACAGGCATCTTCTAGTCTTCTGAGTTTATGATATCTATGTGAAGCTAAAATTGCTGGTTGTGGGCTTGCCAAAAAAAAAAAAAAAAAATGCAGGGTAATTCCCCAAACTCAAAAGGCATTTATGAAATTGCAGTCATATTATGAATCTAAAGCTAGGAGACTGGCCAAGGCTAAGACTCTCTCCTGGGCCCATACTGCCAGATCATTACATAGCCCCATACCATCTGGAATGACGAACAATGCTGCTGTTTGGGGTTACAAGACTCATAGTACTATTTAACTCTTTTAACTGTGTAATTATTCTTACTATTCAGATACCATGAAATACTAGCAACCACCTTACCCAACAAACTTTATGTCAATGAAATGTCCTTGAGTTATGCAATGCACAACCCAGGAAACCTTACTGTTAGCCTAGATAGTGAATGAGGCAGACAGACACTTCTCATTTAATATGTCTTCCTAACAAATTTTCAGTTCTGAAAAATCTTAAATTAACTAAGGGGGCCGGGGGCGGGGGAAGTACAGAAAGGGTTTCTGGAAAAAATAGCACAAGGAGCAGAAAAGACAAGACCATTCTACTTCATAATTACAGCCTCCATAGAGATTTTAAAATGCATAGAAATTAAAGAGCGGAAATGCTGGGAATGCACTAATTGGAGAAGGAATGATAGATACAACTGGGAAAGGAGCTCTGCACTGCAAAGCTGTCATTGAACTTGGCCCAGGAGGAAGTGCACCTGCCTGTGGAACCTCCATGTGAAGTCAGAGCCGGGAGTGGGTGTTCATTTTTCAATTTTCCTAAAAGAGTATCCTAAAAGAGAGCCTAAGGGTAATAACTTTGAGAGCTTAAAAGCTGTAGAACTAAACTGTAGACAAGAATAAATTATACTGAAATGAAAAGGTTCAATAGGTAAAGTGTGCTGAATGTGTGTTTTGTTTTAAACCAAGGACAGAAATTAGAGACCTTACACTGAGTTAACTTACACTTAATTACGTATATTTAAAAAAAAGTAATGGTATTTAATTAAAGCTATATACAACTACATTTTATAGATTTTAGAACTAAGAAGAGGGAGAAAAGGATAATGTGTACCAATTATAGGAGTAGATTATAGGAGTAAATTAAAAGTAGCAAAAATAAAAATAAAACAATTGGCCAACAGCAGTAACAAAACAGGCTTGTCAAAACTCAAATATAAAGGTAATACACATAAATTAAAAACATTTAACTCTTTCATAGTATCAGATGAATTTTTTAAGGAAAATCTAACGATATGCTAGTTGTAAGACAAATATCTAAGGCAAACTATCCTGACAAGCACATGTTAAAGTATGAACAAGATATGCCACGCAAATACTACCAAAAAAGAAGGATGTAGCAATATGATTCATTTTAGCTTAAGACAAAAACCTTAATTCAGAGGAATAGGGTATAGTAAAAAAAAAAAAAAAAAAAAAAAAAAAAAAAAAAAAAAAAAAGAAAGAAAGAAAATTATAATCATAACTTTATTGCTAAGAACAATTATTTGAATACACGAAGGAAAAAAAAAATCTTGACCCAATTATGAGAACACAGTTTCCAAATCCACAAATGTATATGTTTTACTGCACTTCTCTTAGAAACTAGTGTATCAGTGAAGCATATTAAAAAGCAAAACAAAGTTGTAATACCTTCTGCTTCTAGTGCAGCAGCTAAATTGAGAGGTTTTTCCTCTCCTTCCTCTCCTTATTATTTTATTCCCGTCTTTCTGGCTGTTCTTATCTAGAAAAAGTTGTATATGAGTTGATGCCACTTCCAAATTATATGGACCTAACTCCCTTATCTACCACTTACACAGAATCTATTTTTTTTTTTACAGAAACATGTATTATAGCAAAACTGCATAGTGAACTAAAAAACAAAGCACAATAGTTTCAGTTCTCACCAAGACATGAAATGTCAGTCAAGGACTGGAGGATTTTCACTCCAGCTAAAGATCTATTAGACACAAGACACCCTAGTTCCTCGGAAAGAAAAAAGAAACAGAACGCCAAGAAACCAGTCAGCCAATGCTATTCACCAAACATTCCATGAGTTAACAAAACCATTCATAGAAATGAATTCCAGGCAAGCTATTGATACATCTACAAATTGCCTATGTTATCACATCAAACCACCAAACTATACTACCCATTAAGTAACCAGTTATTTAAACTATAGGTAAACTCAAAAACGTAGTAAAACCTAAGAGCATAATAAAGGTCATTTTCATGAATGTGCTTAATTTTGTAATAGTTGACATAATCAGCTTTTAAAGAAACAGATATGGATATGGACTTATGAAATGTAAAGAAGTACAATGCATCTCAAAATTCTCCTTGACTGGATGGGAAGGCCTGATGACATCATGAGAAACAGAAGAAAATCTCTAGCATATGGATTTCCTGATATGAATACTGTGAAACCCAAGCATATACTTTACATTGTGCTACTAATTTTGAACTTCTAAAATCCACCAGTTACTATGAGTTCCAGGAAAAAATTCAGTTGGTACAATAATGCAATCAAGTTTAATTTTAAAGACAGAGCAGGTTTATACAAATACAGCAGAGGGCTACAAAATGATCATGATAGCTCAAGAGAAATGTAAATGTTTTTGCCTTAATAAAACAAACTTACGGGTGGACAGTCTTGCATCCATGGAAATGTAGCAAAACATTTCATTTAGGTTGAGTTCTGCAGATTTGCTTATAAGCTACATTAGGTAGATATTCTTTGATCTCTTTTTGAACTATTGACTCATTTGCTACATATAAATTATAGTAACAGTATTTCTCCTTTAGGATGCCATTTCTAACAACTGTTTTTCATGCATATATAAAAAAAGATAAGGATATCTTCCTACCCTCCACCCCCACATGCAAAGGAACATCTCATTTCATTTTCTTTTGACATAGCAAATTCACTCCAGTAAACTAGTAAACTGCTTAAACATTTAACATATGGGTAGCTTCATGGCTTTGTGGGTGGGCAAGGTTTCTGGCAGAGTTTGGAAAATGCTCCTCTGTGCCTCATGTCTTCTACATTCAGTTCTACACATGCTTTATATTTGTCTGGTAACCATTTAATATATCCCTGGCCCCAGATGAATTCCAATCATTTTTTTTATATTTTAATATGTAATTTTTCATTTGTCTCTGAGGACAGGTACATTAATTAAAGGACAATAATTAATATCAAGTATAATATTCTTTACAACATCAGGAATGTTCCATAACCCCACATTTAACACTTCTGTCTCATTCCAGACCCCATGTTAACAGGAAGGCCTGAGAAGGGAGTCAGGAATTGTGGTACGAAGAGAAATAGAGTCTTTGTTTATTCGATTAAGAAGTCAATTTTTGAAGTTTAAGTATATATCTAAATATACACTGCTTAATGCCCACCTAAGTAGAAGGAAGGTCAATCAAAATCAAAATTCTGGTAATTATCAATCAAGTTACAAAGAACTGGTAGGTGGACCAGAGGCTCTCTGAAACCACACAACAGATATTGTGCAATTATCTACCTATAGGTACAGAAAAGTAAATTGTGGGAATTAGGCCCAGTATCTAGACAACATTACTTTCAATGTTTTTTTTTTGTTTGTTTTTTTGTTTTTTTATTTATTTATTTTTGGGACAGAGAGAGACAGAGCATGAACGGTGGAGGGGCAGAGAGAGAGGGAGACACAGAATCGGAAACAGGCTCCAGGCTCTGAGCCATCAGCCCAGAGCCTGACGCGGGGCTCGAACTCACGGACCGCGAGATCGTGACCTGGCTGAAGTCGGACGCTTAACCGACTGCGCCACCCAGGCTCCCCAAGACAACATTACTTTCAAAATAATCATGGGGAGATCTAATAACAGATGAAACTAATACTAAGCAGATCAGAGTAAGAGTTTATCTTAAGGATTAAAAAAAAAGTTAGGGAAAGTTTCATCTCACGTCAACTATTTATGAACTACATGGATTCTATTAATGAAAATGAATAAACTATACCTTATTTTTTTTAACTATACTTCTAAAAAGAAAAAAGGAATAAGCTTTTACTGTTGAACCAGTTCATTTTGGAACAAGTTTAAATCAATGCTACCAAGAAATTCAATGGATAATTATGATGAATAGAAGCTAATTAAAAGTTATAAGCTATCATAAAAATTCAGAGCAAATGTTTAACAACTCATCTATAAATCTTAAAATACCAGCTAAACTATTAGGTTGAGAAATTATGCCATGTAACCAAAGTAGTAAACAGCATTTTGCGTTAAAATATTAGCCATACAAAAGGTTTAAATTTTTCTATTGATTCAAAGAATTAAAAAATAAAGGAGTTTTATAATGTCAAGACAAATGTTATACTTGTATACCCATTTTGTTTAGATCCTTATGTAAACAATCGAGGAAGTAATGAAAACAGAACTTCACTTTTTAAACGATTTATTTTTGAGAGAGAGTGTGATCAGGGGAGGGGCAGAGGAAGAGGGAGACAGAGAATGCCAAGGAGGCTCTGCATTGCCACTGCAGAGACTGATGCAGGGTTTGAACTCACGAACCGTGAGACCATGACTTGAGCCAAAATCAAGAGCTGAACGCTTAACCAAATGAGAAGTGAGACAGCCAGGTGCACAGGAACTTCACATTAAACAATCAGTGGGAAAACCTAACGTATCTTGAAAATATATATATTTTTTCTTTTCAGATTTCACACGGTATTCTCCTAGAAGAACAGACTCAGCCACTGTTGCATTATGGCACAACTTCCTGAAGCATTACATACATATACAAGAGTATAGCAAACATTTCACCTTTGTACAATGTACTAAGGGGCTGTACATATGCCTAGGACAAAAGAAGCCTGTGTGATATAAATACATTTTATTTGTTCATCATAAGTCCTATTAATTTGGGGGGGGGTCATTAATTTATGTGTTTGAGTTATAAAAAGAATTTTCTTTCCTGACTAAATGTTATGTTACTAGTTAAAATCCCCCTCTGAACAAATTGCATCTGGAATATGCAAAACAATAGAGAGTCTGACCTAAAACAGCCTGAGATTTTCTTATTTACATATAAAATATATTTCTGAAAATGTCGATGAATATGAATGTAGGAAAATAAAATTCTTAAATTGAGAAAATTCCAGCTTCTGTTTCTGCCTACAAAAGAATAATATGGGCCAAATTTACCTTACCAGTTGAAACAGACAAAAGTATGCAAACCAAACAAAGAAATTTAAGACATGAGGCACCTGCAACAAGGGACACCTCTTAGAAATGAGAAAAAATGAAATGAGCCTTAGATTTGCACCAACCTACTCTTCCTTAAAACAGCTTCCAGGCTCTGGCACACTGAAGGGAGAGGCAAATATTTGGGTTTCACAGCATGGGGAGACAAATGTGGGTAGAGTTCACAGGGCAAAGTACTGAAGAGCAAAGAGGTACAAGGAGGCTGGTGACTATCAGACTAACTCACATATACAGCAGAGTACTGATCCCTGCACGCATTTGAGAATTAAAAAAAATAAAATAAAATAAAAAAGGTGATGCTGGGCAAAAACCTATTGGAGAAGATAAGAACATTGCCTGATGAACCTCCAAGGTCAGGAATAATGGTGGTAACCATTAGCCAGAGTAGAAAACTTCATAATATAGGGCATTAGGTAGAGTACTGAAAAAGAGTCTTGCCTCAGTTACAAACAATGTTTAGACCTACATTAAACATACTAGCTTGACCTAAAAATCATAAAAGCAATGCTTAAAAGGATCAAACTGTTTCTAACTATATCCCAAGAAAAAAAGTTCAAAAATATTCTAGCCATTAAAAAAAAAAAAAATTCAGTAACCAGAGCAAGGTAAAATGCACAAAATCTAACAGCTAATCAAAATGTATCAAATGCCCAAAAAAGCAGAAAAACATGGTCCATAAGGTGAAAAATCAATCAAAACCAACTCAGAAGTGACACATTTATTAGAATAAAAAAGGACATTAAAACAATTTTACGATTATGTTCCATTTGTTCACAAAGCTCTAGAAGAGAATGCATGGGTTAAGTAGAAAAAAGATGTAAAAGAGACCTGAACCTAAATTATAAAGATGAGAATATCATCATCTGAGATTTAAAAAATATACACTGGGAAATATTAACAGCAGATTAGATACTGCAAAAGATTCGTGAATTTAAAATTATTGCAATAGCAACTACTTAAAATCAAACAAAGGAAAAAAAAAAAGGAAAAACAAACAGAGCAGTAGTGAGATAATGGATCAATTTCAAATAATCTGCTATACAGATAATTGGGTATTCCCAGAGAAGTATGG
Source organism: Felis catus (assembly GCF_018350175.1). Lineage (NCBI taxonomy): Eukaryota > Metazoa > Chordata > Mammalia > Carnivora > Felidae > Felis > Felis catus. The sequence goes on from NC_058369.1 coordinate 109,143,144, forward strand.
TAATGAACAGAAAAAATTATGGCTGAAAATTTTCCAAGTTAGATGAAAATTAAAAATCCACATAGCACACTTTAAATACACACACACACACACACACACACACACACACACACACACACACACACACACACACATTCCAGGCATAAAAAGCAGCAGGAAAATACCCTTAAGAAGGAAATAAATACATCACTTGAAATGGAATCAAACTAATATCAAAGTACCAAGTAGCAGACTAGGATATTAAAAGTTACCATAACTGTTTCTCATATATTCAAAAGTAGAAAAGTAGAAGAGATAAAAAGGACACACACCAAATTTGCAGAAATGAAAACAGCAGTGCCTAAGATGAAAGACACACTGTATTTTTTAAAAATTCAGGCCTCTGCAAGTCTACATACATAGAATGGTGCAATGAGGTACATTCTCACAGCATATGTGTGCTCAGTTCAACAGAACGGCCGACCAGAGGTAAGAAACATCTGTGTGGCACATGCTCTCATCGTGGTGTAAGAACAAACTGAGCAACACACATTAACGAGTGAAATATCACATTCTGCTCATATGTTGTCATCTTAACGTGTATTACAGGTGTGAAGTTAACTTTTGTTCAATTTTATATTTGTGAAAAGGACACAAGCTATTCACTTTCAGGCTTCTGGCTTCATTTAATTTAGGAAGACCTTTTTTAAGAAAAAATCCTTCTTCAATTGTTAATATTATAATTCTCTAGTAGATCAATCAGTGTATTACACAATCCAAATAAAATGCAGAAATAGACTAGGAAATGAAACCTCCAAATATAATCTATTATCATTGCTTTCAAACTTTAGTCTTCATCAAATAACCTAATATTTCTTATTAAATATATAAGTAAATGCTGTACATGTGAATTAAAAGATAAAATGAATGTTCACAAATATACTTTTTAAAAAATTCTCAATATAGTAGTTATCCACTTAGAATTTATTTTGAAACAAAAAAGTAAGCCTCCTCCAAAAATGTTGGAATATTACCCCTAAATTCAATTTGTAAGAGAAAAATAGGTTTCCTCTTAGGAATGAGAAACACTTCAAAGGTTAATGCTATTATTTAGGGTAAATACATAAAGTAATTTAAGACATAAGTGGTCATTTATAGGCACAATAAGGTATTCTTCCTAACATGAAGCATAAGGATATGATTCACAAAATCTGAAAAGATAAATATGTTAATTAGACAATTATAGTTGAAGGGAAACAAAATTTCTTCTTCTAAAAGGAATAATGGAAAAAATTTAACTGTACTAAGAAGGATAACATCAGTCAAAATAGTATAATTTATTAAGTTTAAATTTATATAGTAAATAATACCCTTAGGTAGAAGTAATATTATTCTCAGTCGAACATAGCTATTACTAGAGGTGCAATTTCTATGTATTTCCTCGTACCTAGCCACCTTAATTTCTGCAAATCACTACAAAGCGTCCATTTGTGGTAGGCAACACTGAAACAGGATGGAATAAGAGACATCATGACTAGGAATCCCAAGGCAAGTTCAAGTCAATAAGTCAATAAACATTTCTGAATGCCTACACATGCTTTGGTGGGAAAGGGGGAAAAACTCGGAGCATGGAGGGATTGAAGAACGACTCCAAGAAGAAATATTATCACTCACAAATAACAGTAAGAATCGGGCAAGAAAAACGGTGTCCAAGGTCAAAAAGCTCAGAGGAGACACATATATACCAAGCAATAGGGTCAACGGGCTAAAAAGTTCAGTATTACCAGAGGGCAAATTGTTTGGTGAGGAAATAAGAGTCAGGTCAATAAAATTAAGCAAGAACCAGACCAGGCCAAGGCTTTATCATATGACTAAGCTTTGTCCAGTAGGGGATGAAGAGCCTCTAGAAGGTTTTAATAAAGAGACTAGCTCCTTATTAGCAATTAGCAAAATCTGTCACAGAAGCAATGGTGAGGTCAAACTGAAATAAGAGACTGTTGGGACAGCTCTTGGAGACAAGATGATAAATTCTTTCTTTCTTTTTTTTTTTCCTAACTTCATGAGCTTGAACATTCCTGCCAAAACTGAGAAGAATGATAAAGACTAGAGATAAAAATGTAGGAACTGGCACATGAATGACACTTTGAATAGTGAGACTTGATGACCCAGAGAGTGTATGCCTATTACAGAAATGTCTAAGAGGTATTTTAGGTAAAGGTACCAAGTAATGGTGGCAGAAAGGTCATACAGGATTTAAAATCTGAGCCAAAATCCAGGAGACTATAGTCTATGTGTCTAATCCAGACACATGCCTGTTTCTGAAAGTGAAATTTTACTGAAACACGGCCACACCCATTCTTTTACACTGGTCTATGGGTACTTTTGCACCAGAACAGCACAGCCGAACAGTTGTAACAAAGACCGTACTGGCCCACAAAGCCTAAAGTATTTACGATCGTTACAAGAAAAATTGGTCAACCCCTAATATAAAAAATCTATCTCAGTCCAGGCACAGAAAATGACCTGAATTATCTATTATAAATTAAGAGCATCCTATTGAGTGGTTTTTAAGATCCATTTCTCCTTCAACAATCTATTTCTCTCTTACTCAAAGAGGGCCAAGTATTGACATCCCTTAAAAAAAAAAAAAAAAAAAAAAAAGAACATCATTTGAACCACAGCGTTATTCTTGAAATGAGCATAATGGCATCTATGATCTTCAACTCTTGGGACCCCTGTGAGGATTAAATGGGATCATTTATATTAAAAGAAATGAATGGTGATTCATTATTTCAAAGCAGTGTCTGTTATTACTACCAGTAACATAATTATACTAATAATAAGTGTTAGTAGGCCACATTTGCAGGGGGAGAAGGGGGCCTGAGGATTATATATGTAGAGGGAGCTCCATTTCTGAGAAATGGGAAAAGCAAAAAACACAAGATCATAGTTATCGCTGGTCTAGCAAAAAACTAGACATCAGTCATTACCCTGAACATATTAAATTAAAAAACTTAAATCTGCAGTTCTCTCTCCAAAGATGTAATACTCGGGTACAATACTCCAAATACTTAGAAGAAACATGCAGGTAACTTTAACTAGTCCAGTCATTCCCAAATAACAATTTTCCAGCATTTAAGTATAAAGTTTAAAATCCCGTAAAACAAAACCTCTGTTGCCTGAAAATTTAATCACACTTTACAAAAGTATCACATACAAACCTATTGCAAATAGGGTTCAAGCCAAAGCATGTTTGGATAAAGAAGTTTTTTGCACTGATTCCATCATCCTTCTACACTTTCAATAAAACAACAGTTCAGGCTTTCCAGAAAACTGCAGAAGTAATCTATTTTTAGGTGGCAAAAAATTTTTATCCTAAAGGAACACTACTTAGGCATGATAATATTCTTACCGTCTTGCTGCCTGCTAATGATTCAACCCATGAACAAGATTTTGATTTTTTTGTTTTCAGTTGCATTTTTCTTTGAATATGAAATGTTGCTACAGAAAATATTTCGTGAAACAACACGATTCATCAGACACACTCTATGTAAGAGTCTGGGACACCTGGGTGGCTCAGTGAGTTAAGTGTCTAATTTCAGCTTGGGTCATGATCTCACAGTCCGTGGGTTCAAGCCCCACATCAGGCTCTGTGCTGACAGCTCAGAGCCTGGAGCCTGCTTCAGATTCTGTGTCTCCCTCTGTCTCTGCTCCTCTGCTGCTTGTGCAGAATAAACATTTTCTCTCTCAAAATTATCTCTCAAAAATAAACATTAAAAAAATAATAATAAACAAACCTCAAATACTAAGGAAGCTGTGGAGGAATGGAATTTCTCTCTCCAAGTTGGCTTTAGGATAAGAGATTCTGCACATAAACACACACACACACAAATGAATAGAAAGATTTTGACTATGGGCGAAATCTCTGTAAGTATCTCTGAGAACAAATGTGTGGTAATCATCTGCTGACTCAAACTTCATGAACCAAAAAGACTGTTCTCCAATGTCCCCTATCTTAATATTATTCACTCAGTTTCACAAGATACAAAATTTGAGATTTTACCTCTTCTCTCTCATTAAAGCACAAATCTGGGGCACCTGGGTGGATCGGTCAGTTAAGCGTCTGACTTTCAGCTCAGGTCATGATCTCACAGTTCATGGGTTCAAGCCCCACGATGGGCTTTGTGCTGACAGCTCAGAGCCTAGAGCCTGCTTCAGATTCTGTGTCTCCCTCTCTCTGAACCTTTCCCACATGCACTCTGCTGGACTCTCTCTCTCAAAAACAAAACAAACATTTAAAAAAATTAAAATGAGCACAAATTCTTAGTGCTTCTACTTCTTAAATATGCCTCAACTCCAGCAATTTCTGCTCATTCACTCCAAAATGACCCTAATAGCAGCCACCACCATTATTTCTGAGACAACTGTGATAGCCTCCTAACTACAAGAAATGCATCAAGGAAACTCTCTGATCATTTTAATCTGTTCTCCATACTGTATCCAGAATTATAATGTAAAATGCAAATCTGATCATCCCATCCATTTCTACTGAGCAGTGCTGCTTCATAGAGTTCAAACTAAGAAAAAAGGCCCACCTTGACCTTTTCCTGCCTAATCCTCAACATTCCCCAGCGTGTGGTTCAGTCAGTCTCAGATCCACTGGCTCTTTCTAGTGGCCATGAAGAAATGCTATTCTCCCTGCTCCTCAAAGATGTGGACCTGTTCAGTCTTCCAAATTTCAGGTTCCTCTCATATTCTTAAGATCTCTCCTGATCTTCTATTCCAGGCTTATTTACCCCTTTTTCAAAGAGAACTAGTTACAACTTAACCTTGGAATGGTAAATAGAAGAGTAACCAAAATGCTATGAACTCCCAGCCACTGGATCACTTCCCAAGCTAACTCTGGCCACTCACTTAAGCATATGTTACTAAAAAATCTTCATCTTCAAAAGAAAATATATAAATAAAATTATTTCCTTACTTAACAAGATAAAATCATCTGAAATACTCTTCTAAAGATGCAGTTTTAAAAAAACTAAATTATTAAATAGCATATGTGTATGTCAAAATGCTTGTCACGCAGATGTTCAACATATGTTCTATTTATTGACATTAAGTCATCAGTTAGGTAATAAAGAGAATAGGATAGTTCACTGTGAAGAGCAAAGTACATGGCACCTAAAATGAGTTTAAAATGAATAGGTAGGGGTGCCTGGGTAGCTCAGTTAGTTAAGCATTCAGCCCTTTATTTCAGCTCTGGTCATGATCTCATGGTTCGTGGGATCGAGCCCCCTATCCGACTCTGCTCGGACAGCTCAGGGCCCGCTTGGAATTCTCTCTCTCTCTGTCCCTCCCCTGCTTGTTTGAGCGTAGACATGCTGCTTTCTTTCTGAAAATAAACTTTAATAAAATGTGTAGGTAAAAAGATGCGCTGGTACTTTAATCATTCTCAGAAGGTAGGGCCTCGGATAGACATGAATGGATAGATTCTTTGAAGGGGTGAGATAGGAAGGAGATTCATCATGCAATATTACAATGGTTTTAAAGAGACCAAAAAAAAAAAAAAAGGAATGATTGAAAAAAGATTTAGACTTAACCTAATAAAAATTCTACCACAAAAAGAGAAAGATAATGGATACATGCAAGAGGAAGAATCAAACAATAATGCAGAAATCTTGAATGAGGATTAAAGTATACACAATTCTCAAAAAATGGAATAACAGGAATACTATATCACCTGATTCAAAATTAACATGATTGTTATAATCTGAATTGCTCTATTATACCTGTACATAAAGCACATTCACAGTGGGTCATGCAACAGCAAAATGCCTTGACACTATGTATCTAGTATGAAAAATATCTTTAGAAAGAGACGTCACTTAAATTCCTTCACGAGCATCCCACTCTGTGGCCAGATAAAGACTCTGAAGTAGAGGCACCAGGGTGGCTCAGTCTGATGTTAATCTGATGTTAGTCTGATGTTAATCCAACTCTTGACTTGGGCCCGGATCATGACCTCATGTTTTCTGAGTTCAAGCCCCACATCAGGCTCCAAACTGACAGTGTGGCCTTCTCTCTCTCCCCCCTTCTCTGCCCCTCCTCTGCTCTTTCTCTCTCAAAATAAATAAATAAACTTAAAAAAAAAAGACTCTGAAATACAACTGAGAGACATAAAAGTTAGTAAACACTTGTTATTTGTACACCTATCTATCCCTTGTACCTTGAACCTCAGTCTTGGGGTATCATCCTCACCATACCAAAGAGTTCCTAAAACTTAAAAGAACAGTCAATTCTTCTGTTTAACACCACCTTTATGACAATGTAATTTATTTTCTCCAAGGAGTAAAACCTTCTGAATAGTAAAATAAAAATATACCAAGCCTGACTTTAACCTATATAAGAAATCAACTTTAATCAATGTATATAACACATATAACATGTAATTGTCAAATAAATGATACTGAAAATATATTTGGTTCCATCTTTGTAAAGAAATAGCACAACACAATTGAGCTAAAGGCCATTATTTAAAATAGAGTCCTGTATTCAAAAAAAAAAAACTAGTAAAAGAAATCCTCAGGCACATTTTCTGATATGACAGTAAATGATCAAATCCATTGCTCAACGCCTTTTCTAAGCCTAAAATTAATGTAAGCTGCCTAACAAAAAAGGCTAGCTTCATTATTTGCCTCCTGTGCATTTCATGTTAAATTTTATAAACTGATTTACATGGAAAACACTAGCAAATAAAATCATAAACAATTTTGTGCATCTGACCAAATTCAGTGAACTGCTTAAATTAGGAAAATAAATAGCAATTTCAAACCCTGTGCTTAATCAAGAAAAATTCATTCATTAAACTTATAAAAAGTATTCTGGAATTTATTATATTTGCATATTCCATTATAACATCACTCTATCTGAAAATAACCATAATTCATTACCAGAATGAATTAAAACTAGAAAGGTATGTCCTATAAGAATAATTTCTCTCCACAGCGTCAGTTATGTGCCCATCACAATTAATCCTAGGGAATTTTAATATCCCACAACAAAAACCTTCCAGTAACTATTTAGCCATAAGCAAAGATCTTATAAAACTTAAAATAACAGACAATTCTTTCTATTCACCACCTCCTACAAGAATGACTTCACCATTCCTCACTTTTGTGTTAGATATGAATCCCTTCATGACTAAAATTTCAAAAGGTTCTCAAGGAATGTAAAACCAGGATTGAGATTTTATTATTATTTTAGGCAGGAAATACTTCAGACTTAATTTATTACCAGAAAACAAATGAAAACATTTGTAGAATTTGTAGAAATGATTACATTTCTGCCACATTTCTACAATGGCCATATACAGCCATGAAAGAGAACACGTTAGTGTACCTAAAGTAAAACATGAAAACATTCAGTATACAATAAGATCATAATTTTTTGAAGAAAAAACAAAAGGCTACAGAAGCAATGTGGTTGAGACTGGAATAGAAGAATGATTTGTGCTAACCCCATTGGTCCTTCTTTGACTATTAACCACATACACACACATGCGCACATAGAGAATATCCATTCAAAAATAAAGACAGATAAAGGGAGTGAAATATACACATTGTAAAAAGTAAACCCAGTATATGGCAGTGAGAATTACAACAGCCAGCTCTCTTTTGTTTTTTAAGAACTTGTGACCTAAACACATATTTTGTCAGTCTATTAGTAATAGGGTTAACAGAAGGAAATGTATAGAATAAGTAGTTCAGTAAAACATGACAAAGATACATGTTTAGAATCTGGTAAGAAACTTAACAGGACCACAGATTTTTATAACTTAAATTCAATAAGCCTCAAGTCAATACCTTGTGAAGCAAAGAAAGAAACCATTAGTACTTAAAAGAAGGCATCAGTATGTTCTTCCAATTGTCATTTGTTCTTTATTAGGAAAGAATATTAAATACATATATGTGTGTATGTATACTTTTAACCTTTTTCAATATTATTTAACACATCCATGAATGCATAAAAGTAACAAGTTTATATGATACAGTACACAGTGGATTGATTCTGTTCCTAGCTCTGCCATTGGTGAGCTGTGGAACCTTCTGGAAACAATTTACATTGCTGAGTTTCCCCAGATGTCACAGTATCAAGTGTCAATGGATGGTGGTTTTCTATTTTTTTTTATTTGCTAACATGTTCAAATATTAAACATTTTGAAGTATTTTACAGACCATATATTCTGATCTGTTATTTCAATAAACTACTTCCAGGTAACTAGAACTAAATTAGGTACTTTTGAAGGTTTATTTTTATTTTTCAAAGCATTAAAATTTCATATGGTAATTTATGTTTTTGCTAAATTCAGGAAAATATTCCTAACACTCATAAAGCACCAATAAAATTATAGTCTACATAGTCAAAAATTAGAGCTTTTGTGCTATTATCCAGATGAATACTGTGAATTTATTTTGTAGTGGGGAAGTGATAAAAATTTTCTCAAGTAAAAGAGTTTGCTTCATTTCTCAGTTTTGAACTTATGTTTTTTGCCAACTTTATTCTGCTTTTAAAAATTAAACATTTCATTGGTGTCTATTATATGAAACAGCTTTACTCATTGGAAAAGTAAGCTTTAAACAAGAATAAACTGTTCATTATATCATCTGATAATACTAGGAACGGATGTTTTGCACAAAACTTGCCAGATCCAAATAAATGAGAACCTCTCTTTTACTTTTTGCACCTGGGAAGGAATTTTTTAAAGTTTTACAATTAGTTTTACATAACCTTGGCTGGAAAACAACTATACTTAGTTTTGCTTCCCAAAACTCTTATTCTCCATTGTTGGAAAAAAAACAGCTCCCTGATCATTAATTACCAAGCAAAGAACTCAGCCTGTAATTGAGATTCTTAGCACTTTTGCATCTTATTGAAGTAAAAGCCTATTTTGGGGGGGGGGGGGGGAATGATTTTCATAACAAGTTTTATGAGTTCACCTTTTACTATTTGAATATATTTAATATATTACTTTATTTTTCTAAATATTTTTTTCATAATTTAAATAGTGGAAAAAAAACCACAATCAAAGTAGAAAGTAAAGAAATGAACATGCCCCATGTTGCTAGCTATAATATCAGGTGATTCCAAAGAAAGTTTTCAGTTAATCCTCTTGAGAGTTGCATTCTGAAAAAGTTGCTAGCTGTGTACCCCCCACCCCCACCCACACTGGTAACTACAAAGAAGAGAAGGCTAACAGTAATTTTAGTCAACTCAAGATAAAAACTTGGTTCCTTGACAATTTATGATACATTAAACAGCATCAGAAATCTGATCTGAAAAGGGCTCTCAAAACATAACTCCTATACAATTTAACAAAAGAAAACATGGGCTTTTATGCTTATAAGGTTTTTCTTGATAAAAGACATACGAAAGAACCTACATTTTAAAAATTCCTTTGTGCCAGTCTCTAATATATATATATATATATATATATATATATATATATATATGTATGTGTGTATATATATATATATACACACATACATATATATATATACATATATATATATATATATATATATATATATATATATATATATATATATGGTGGCATCTGGGTGGCTCAGTTGGTTAAGCGTCAGACTTCAGCTCAGGTCATGATCTTGCAGTTCTTGAGTTCGAGCCCTGCGTCAGGCTCTGTGCTGACAGCTCAGAGCCTGGAGCCTGTTTCAGATTCTGTCTCCCTCTCTCTCTGCCCCTCCCCCACTTGCACTTTATCCCTCTGTCTCAAAAAATAAACAAACATTAAAATTTCTTTAAATACGTATTTTTTTCTTTCAGTTAGGAGAATTTTCCTAGTACAAGACATGCTTCTTATCTGATTACCTGTTTCTAAAGGCTCACAGTTAAAAGGCTACATAGGCTAACAAATGTCATCCTAACAGAGATGCAGACTCAATGAAAAACAAAACTCTTATAAATTGAACCCACTCAGCTACCTCTGCCTACTTTAATGCTGCATCTATGTAGGCCCAACAGTCAATAGTATCAGTCTCCATCTGGTCAAACCAATTTTAAAAATTCTAATGGTTTAATATGATTACAACAAAATTAAGTTACAACTATCAAAATTTGGGATTTTATTAAGTTGAACAAATTAACATTGGTAAACTCCATAAATCCTACTCAACACCATTGACAAATGAGAACTTGGCTAAATTAAACCCTTAAAAAGAAATAAAATAAGCATTATGACCCCAAAGAGAATTTTGAACAAGGTATTAAGATATTTTTACAAAATTAAAAATGTCCAAAAATATTTTTATAAAAATGACCACTTGAAATGAAGCACGTCATAGCATATTATCATGCAATGTTCACAAGACTAAGCAAAGATGCCTCTTCCAAACACTCTAATTTTTTAAACAGATAAAATTATTTTGATCATTACCTTAGTTATTTTAAGATAAAGTCCTAATTATTTTTTCTACTTTTCATGGTGAAATTTTATTTCTTCTTCTAAGCAGATCTTAAGGCAGTAGCATCTTTCCTGTCAGTTTACCTGAGATCACAAAAACCTCCTACAGTCAGTATTTCCTAACCCATTTCAGCTTCATAAAGGCAGAGAGAAGTTGATCTTCAGACAGTCAACACCCTGAAATAAAATTTACTTTAGCTAAATACCTGTGTGTGGTGAATAAGCTTAGGAATTCCCTGAGCTTGCAATGAAGGGTTAACAAGACGTAAAGAATTAGAAAGCCATAGGATGCTCACACCCAAGTTTGCGTAAAGATTAGGGAAATAGGTATAGATAGGGCAGGGAAAGGCCCCAGTATAGGATAAAGGTATATGAGATAAACCATATTAGGTATTCAGGGCAGAAACGCCCCCCAACTTAGCACAACAACAGAAAGCTGCTTTCAAAAAAAAGGAAGGAAGGACCAAGTTAGGTAAACAGGTAAATAGGGCTATAGACAGCTGCAGGGCGAAGTAGCCCAGTGCAGGGGGAAGTTGCCCAGAGCAGAGGTGATTAGCAAAAGAAAGGTGCCATGTTGAGGTGTCTTGCTCTGTCTTTCTTGTCCCCTAGACCAGTTTAGGTAAACACAGTTGGTGCCTCAGGTCTGCTGTAAACAACCTTCCTCCCACCGCCAGGATTTTGTCTTAACCCAAACCCCTAACACTGCATATCTTCAAAACCCCCTTTCCCTCACATCCATGAGTTCATGTTCACAGTTTCATTGTCTCTTTGTGCCCATCCATCACCATGTTTATAAGCCTTCTGATCCTAATTAAAATGGTGCAACGACCTCTAATAGGGGCTCTTGTCTTCTCCAGAACATTAGCCATCTCTCGCATTTTAATCCTGCGTCCCACTTTCTTGCTGGACAAGAAAAAACTCCAGACCCAGAGTCTACAACACCTGTGTACCAAGAATCTAACACCATTAACCAGTCATTCCTTCAGTGCTTAGCTCTCCCTCCAAGGGATTAAAGTTTCAGATGAGGTTGAAGGTCCGATGTACCACTTAAATGACTACCAAATGACATTTAATAGCAAATTCCATAATATTTCTCTGCATCTCCTTGAAAATTTAAGACAACGTGAGTTTCACCAGCATGGCAGACCAGACACCAATTTCCAACACTTAAAACCTGATCAAGTGTTGGGGCACCTGGGTGGATCAGACAGTTAAGCATCTCATCTTATTTTCAGCTCAGGTCATGATCTCATGGTTCCTGAGTTCAAGCCCCACATGGGGCTCTGTGTTGACAGTCTGAGCCTGCTGGGATTCTCTCTCTCTCCCTCTGTGCCCTTCCCCATCCTCTCACTCTCTCTCAAAAATAAATTAAAAAAAAAAATTTAAGGGGCGCCTGGGTGGCGCAGTCGGTTAAGCGTCCGACTTCAGCCAGGTCACGATCTCGTGGTTCAGGAGTTCGAGCCCCACATCAGGCTCTGGGCTGATGGCTCAGAGTCTGGAGACTGTTTCCGATTCTGTGTCTCCCTCTCTCTCTGCCCCTCCCCCGTTCATGCTCTGTCTCTCTCTGTCCCAAAAATAAACATTCAAAAAAAAAAAAATTTAAAAAAAAAAATTTAAAACACAAACAAAAACTGACCAAGTGTTACTTTTGCCAAACAAAATGCCCCAGCTTAACATCAGCCCCATTTCCTCTGAAAGTTTGTCCTTGTAGAGTGAATCATGGTAACATTGCAAATGACCACCTTAACTAGTCTCTCAGTTGAAAAAAATCCTCACTAACACCTCATCAACCACAATTTTACTTTGCAACTGGGTGATTCCCAAGTCTTCCTCTCTTCAGATGGACTGAAATTGGAAGTTGATAAACCCTCACATAGGAAAAAAAGGACCACTGTACTACATCTCAGCCTAGACAAAATAGGGTTTTAAACATTTACAATACATGCATTCAATAACTACCGAATCACATAATTCCAAAACAATAATGCATTTATTTTTCTATGACCTTGAAGTCATTTTAGATTTATTTTCTGGTGAATAAAACCTGCCTGTTCAGGGAAGGAAATAAGCAAATTCTTTGGCAACTCTTCTGAGATTTTAGAAATGTTTAAAAGCCTTATTTAAAAAAAAAAAAAAAAAAAGATATAATTTAATCTTCTAGCAAAGTAATTCAGATAAAAGTAAAATACACATACCATTCTAGACTGGTATGACCTGCCTATAGTAACATCTTTCCAGTTACATACATATGGATCTATATCTTCATGTGTACTCATACTTCTATCTCCAGACACTGCATGCATTGTTTTTTTTTTCTACTTACTCATGTATAACTTATGTCCCCAGATATTTAGACTCAAATTTAAGTTTTTATCTTACTCATTTTGCAACTAGAATGATATTTTCTACACAACTACTCATTTGGGGAATATTTGAATGAATCTGCCAAAGATTAAGTCATAGGAAAACTGAAATGGCCTTTTGGCCATTTGGGGAAAAGTACTATCAGAAAGAAATGGGATGAAGCCTTTATTGAATCATTTACAGGACAATTCAAAAATCCAGAAAAATTCATGAGCCTCTCAATCCAAGAACAGAGCATTCTTTATTTTACCTTTCCAGTGATTTGGTCCATCCTAAGGATACAGACTCTAGATACGTTCCATTGACATTTTACTATTAAGTTTAATAATAACTTTCATATCCCTACACTGAGTCTACCTATTCACTGAGAAAATAATGGGTGAACAAACATTAATCATGCAGTAATAACAACTCTCCAATTTAAACATTTTCCAATGTTTATGGTATACAGATTTATAATAATACTATCCTCAAACTAGTTCTAGGAGACATTTACTCTCTAATTAGAGGACTATCCATCTTTTTCCTTGGTTTGATACAGAACACCAGGGAATCAAAAATAAATAAATAAATAAAATTCTAGCACTTACTGGGATACATAAAATAGAACTCAACAGAAATAAACAGAAAACTAAATTCAAATATTTATGGAAAAATACAAAAAAAAAAAAACAGGTTGACGTGCAATGAAAGAGAACAGTTAAAAACTGTGTGTGTGTGTGTGTGTGTATGTCCACACACACATGTGTGTTTGATGGTGAGAGGCAGAGGAAAAAGGTAGAAAGGAAATTCAAAGCTAAGGCAGATTCCCACCTGAGTCCCAGCCACAACTACTGCTGCTAAGAGAAATCAGCTTGTAGGAAACATGTTTTTGTGATAGATCTGATACAGCACACTTAAGATGATAATGAAGTACTCAAACTGAAGTACCTAATAGAATGTTGAAAAATGTATGATTCAAACTCAGCATTCAGATTAGAGAGCAGTGGAAGTGAACTTTGAGTCATCTAATCTAAATGGGAAAGAAGAGGAGCTAAGCTATTAAAGCTTTTTTTAATTTATTTATTAAATGAAACACTACACGCCTCCCAAAGAGATACCAGCTTCAGTTTGCATTTATGTATTCATTCATTCTTCTTAATCCTTACAATGATTTAAGAAGTAGGGTTATTAGCCTCATTTCTAAAATGAGGAAAGCAAATGTCAGGAAACTTAACCAAGGTGACCAAGGAACTGAGAAATTCCGAGTTTAAAGCCGTTGCTCCCTTCATAATGCTGTATACACTTTAGAGTATTATCTGGGGACATGGAAAGAAGGAGATTTCTAAGTAACTTAACACAAAGGGAGGAATAGAGGGCTATACATAGGACTTTTAACCTAACTGTACCCTACAGAGCCTTAGAGCCTTCCAGCATTAAGTAAATTTCATGTTTCCCACAATACCCCCAATGAAAGGCACTGATACTTCTGTTAAAATCAGTCGCTTGTGGAACTTGATTTTCCATAATCAGCAGGATCCATGGAACTTACCATTAGAATATATGCCCACATACAATAGGACAGTAAAACCAATCTTCCCCAGTTGCTCATTTGGATGTATTTGCCATGCTAGAGTTAAATTCATTTGTATTACAAATTTTCTTTTTGTATTAATGATCTTACCTACCATGAACTAAATTCTAAATTCCCACACTATTGGGATGGGCCCAAGATTAGAAACTTGGCAATTGTTAAGCAAATGATCGGAGAATGTCACATTTAGAACCCCTTCCCACAGTAAAATATCACAGACTACACTCTACTCAACTAGTCTCTGATTTTATTCCTTCCTGGTTGTGCTGAGATCTCCCTCTTTTGTACAGTTTAATAGACCAATCAAAAAAAAGAATGCTGTATTAAACATGTACTTTTAGTCTTTCACAGGAAAGACCTTCCCAAAATTTTCATGGGCCATCTCCAAGGAATTCTCTTTCATCTGTTTCTCCTTCTACTTTGCTGTCCAAGTGACAGAGAAGATGATACAACCTAAGAGACAATTTACTTCCACATGCTATTTTCCCTCTTTTTTTTTTTTAACCTCGGTATTTTTTCTCCAATGGTGTTTTGCTAACATGCTAATAAGCTCTTTCATATTCTCCAAACAGCTAGTGAATTCAGCAGTATACTCTGCCATTTTAATGAAGAAAAAGAAATAAAACTGGTTGTTAGATTAATTTTTTTCCCTAAACTTGTCAATTCAAACAAATAACTACAGTAATAAGGGAACAAAGTCATGGAAGTCATAACAAGAGAGAAAGCTCAGGAATCCATAAAAGGAGTTTCTTCTGGGCTTGGGTAGATTTCCTCAATTGGATGAAATTTTGTTAAAAAGGAAAACTGAATCCCAAGGAAGAAAGCCTAAGGATGAGGAGTTAAATCTGAATTAAATCACTTACTGAAATAACAACAACAGGATATAAAATGGAAAGATTACTCTCTTCCAGCATATTCACTAACTTCCGGATTTCCTCAAAATCAGAGGTCATAACCTGAAAGACCAGAAAATAAAAGGAAGTGAAAAGAAGTTCTTAAATGATTTAAAAGTTAATTCAAGAATTAAAAGTTAATGAAGGAAAAAAATATGGAGCTTTTACATACACATCCAAAATCTTTATCAAGCTTAATTTTCACTTTTTGAACAACTTTCAAGGATACCCATACGGTCACATCTATTAAAATCTGAATTCTTCATTAATTCAAACCTGTGTCATCTTATCTGCTTCATACCAAATAACTGAAAATGGCATCTACAGAAATATCACCTTCTTCTCATTATGGGAATTAACTTGTGAGAAAATATTTTTTTTTTATTTCAAGAATTAAAAAATACAACTTCCAAATACATACTGAATAACAGAGCTCATCACAAAAACTTAAATTCAAACGATTAAAAATCAAGAAATAATTATCTTGCACATTACATTTACACAGATCGTCAAAGGCTTTGAACCATTTAAGGTCACTACTTACATTCACGCAAACGTAACTGTAGCACTGCTCTGACACGATTTGATCAAGATCTCTGCCAGTGTGACATGGAAGTCGAGACGTGACTTTTACATGCTAGGAGAATAAATAATTAAGAAAGAGCAGTTTATAAACTAGATAGAAAGACCAAATCAGAACCTAAACTAATGTTACAAATGAGCATAAAATTTCAACAGACACAAAAAGCCAAAGACCATAAAAAGTCAAAATAATTCAGTCTAAAGTTTATGAAGCTTCCAAGAAAAAGACATCTGAACTACTCTATGACTGATGAATATTATTTTG
This sequence comes from Felis catus, assembly GCF_018350175.1. Taxonomy (NCBI): domain Eukaryota; kingdom Metazoa; phylum Chordata; class Mammalia; order Carnivora; family Felidae; genus Felis; species Felis catus. Next base: position 109,159,274 of record NC_058369.1, read on the forward strand.
GTGAACAGAGATACAGATAAAGGAAATAGTTTCAAATAAGTAAAGGTACAGGATATATGCAGGGACAGGCAGTACCTGTTTTTTTTCTTATACAAAGGATGTATTTCAGAAAATTCTGGATTATAATCAAATGGTTGGTTAGATGGGAGTTGTTGGATGATTCTGCAAACATGCTAAATTCTACAGTTAGATTCTGCCAAACCTGGAATGACTAGAAGCAGGAAAAGCATTAAGAAATTATTAGTGAGGGAGGAGTCAACATGGTGGACACAGCACTATCAATAGCCACAGTATGGAAAGAGCCCAAATGTCCATCAATTGGTAAATGGATAAAAAAGCTGAAACACATAGATATATATACACAATGCAATACTACTTGGCAATGAGAAAGAATGAAATCTTGCCATTTGCAGCAACATGGATGGAATTGGACGGTATTATGCTAAGTGAAGTAAGTCAGAGAAAGACAGATATTGTATGTTTTCACTGATAAGAATTTGTGAAACTTAACAGAAGACCATGGGGGAAAAATAGTTTTAAACAAAACAAACCATAAGAGACTCTTAAATACAGAGAACAAACTGAGGGTTGATGGGGTGGGGGAGAGGGGAAATGGGTGACAGGCACTGAGGAGGACACTCGTTGGGATGAGCACGGGGTGTTGTATGTAAGCAATGAATCATGGCAATCTATCCTGAAGCCAAGAGTACCCTGTATACACTGTATGTTAGGTAACTTGCCAATAAATTATATTTAAAAAATTATTATAATAATCTGAGAGAGAAATAAGACTTGAACTAGGACAATGATAATAAAACAAGAGATGAAGAGATTATTACTAGAGGTGGTCCCAGACTAGATTTAGAATAGCACATATAATACAAAAATTCTCCTAATGAGACTTTTATTCCATAAACTCAATATTCTAATTAACTTCCATTGTTTCCCTCTAATAGCAATAAGAACAAAAACTTAATTATTAAACGAGGTCTTTTATGTATGTTATTTTAATTCCCCAGAAAGCCACATTTCAATGGTTAATACTGGCATTACATTTACAATGCTTTACAATTTACGATTCTAAAACAGTAGGCCAGTCCCTTAGTAAAACATTAAACTGTGTACTTCCAAGAACATTACATAGTAAGTAGGATCCATCTTAGTTCTATGTAATTTTGACAGAATATTAGAGAAGGGGAAGTAAATGTTTTGAAGTCTTAGCACTGCTACGAATTCATTAGCTTGCAAATTTCAAGACTTTTTTCATTTTAAAATTCTTATTGAGTACCAAGTTCGAGACAACATTAAGAAAATTAACAAAATAGTTCCATTTGCACCAGCCACATACTGATAGTTAAACAGAGAAGAAATTATTGGCTTTCACTGTGCAACATTAAGTTTGTTCAAGGAATCACATCTTCTAGATATTACAAGGAGATAATTTTCCAGGGATGTCTTATATACCCAAACATTTTCAAAGACATTAATAGCTAACGCACTCCAGATGGACTTTTCAAAGATGTCTGCGTAACAGGCAGATTTGCAAAGATAGGGATGTCTCTTCCTGGAGTATATTTGTGCATATTCCAAAAAATAAAGGTAGCCTCCTCTCTCTCCCTGGGGCAGATCCGCTTGACATTCCAGAGGAATAAAGACAACGTCTCTTTTTTTGCCCATGGTCCCTGAACAAATTAAGTGCTTCCCAACATCAACATCTTTAATTTACCTCAACTAGAACAGCACCTAGTGGTAACAGCATTCCCCTGTAGGAATTGCAATGTAGACCATCAGTGCAACGCTATATTCTCCTTAATGCTACTGCTGTTAACAAATAGTCTTTCCTCTGACCACAGAGTTAAGGTCTTATGCCAGTATTTAAGATATTAGTGTGAACAGGGGCACCTGGGTGGCTCAGTCGGTTAAGCATCCGACTTCGGCTCAGGTCATGATGTCACGGTCCGTGAGTTCGAGACCCGCATTGGGCTCTGTGCTGACAGCTCAGAGCCTGGAGCCTGTTTCGGATTCTGTGTCTCCCTCTCTCTCTGACCCTCCCCTGTTCATGCTCTGCCTCTGTCTCAAAAATAAATAAACATTAAAAAAAATTTAAGAAAGAGGTATTAGTGTGAATGTCTGCATACAAGTACTATAAAATTCCTTAGATCCTGCCAAGTTTGACTTAACAGATATGAAATAAAACAATCACATCATGAGATAGTAACTTCAACAAATGTGAAATGTGAATTTTACAAAATGATTTCATTTAAAATTTTATTTTGCATATACATAAATGAGGTCTAGGATGAGAACATGAGAGACTGATTTAACTTCTGAAGTACTGAAATGGATAAAATTCTTAAGGAAAGGATATGGGGTCCTTGTGCACAGAAACACGAATGTTCTTCCCACTAGCAAATACTTGATATATAGGTATTTTAAATTTAAAACAGTTTCAAGACAGGGAGGGGGACAAAACATAAGAGACTCTTAAATATGAAGAACAAACAGAGGATTACTGAAAGGGTTGTGGGAGGGGGGGATGGGCTAAATGGGTAAGTGGCATTAAGGAAATCTACCCCTGAAATCATTGTGGCACTATATGCTACCTAACTCTGATATAAATTAAAAAAAAAAAATAGTTTAAAAAAAGTCTTGTTTCAAGAAAAATGGTGTATTGTTCTTAAAACCAACTACTTGAAAAAGGTAAAAAAAAAAAAAAAAAAAAAGATCCAAAAATACCACTACCTAGTAACAATTACCCGAACATTAGCTAAACATCATTCCAACAATACTCTATTAATTCTATTAATATATGCAGTACGATTGTAGGACAAAAGGATGAAGAAACAAAAGCAATATGGCATTCAAATCAGATAACACGAAGGTCTTTTTTTAGCTAGTGAGGAAAGAAAATTCAGTAGAGTGAAACTGAAGCAAATGCTGCTAAATCTCAGGTAATTTTTCACTTTCAGAGCCCTAAACTTCTAAACGTTAGGAAGAGGTAGTATGGATAGGATTAAAATACTGGATTTTTAATGGCAATGCATTTTATTTGTCGGCATTAGCTGTCCTCCTTCTATGAAAGAAATAGCACATTTTAGCTTCCACCTAGAGCCTAGTTCTGGTAATCATGTGATTTTTACCCATTTAATAAGATCAAATTCACATCCTATTCTAACACTATAAAACCCACAATCTAGACTTATCTACACTCAAAAGCATTGACTTTTTAAATTTTGTTTAATATTTATTTATTTTTGAGACACAGAGTGCAAGTGGGGGAGGGGCAGAGAGGGAGACACAGAATCTGAAGCAGGCTCCGGGCTGGCAGCACAGAGCCCGACAGTGGGGCTCAAACCCACAAACCATGAGATCATGACCTGAGCCAAAGTCAGAGGCCCAACTGAGCGAGCCACTCAGGTGCCCCCCAAATCATTGACCTTTTCAACAAAATTTCTCCATTTTTAAGCTCTTCATTTTAATTCCCTTCTTTATTTGATAAACTTTATCTGCAAGTAGTTTCTTTAGTTGGTGTTCCTTTTTTTTTTTTTTTTTAACAAAAGCCTCAACATCTTTATGTTCCTTCAGTTTTGCTTTTACATTCAAAGAACCTATTACCCGGGAATCAAAGTTGGGTTCGCTCTTCTCTCACAGATTTGTAGTCACTGTTCCACCATCTCCAAGAATTATATACTTATCCTAAAGCTTATAATCCATCTGTCAGTCACTTACTCTCCATTCATTATGTCACTGGGTAGATTCAACATCAGTAATTCTATTACGAAATACAGTAGACATTATATTTGGTTTTCCTCCTCAATTTTGACTGAAAATTTGGCTGGTGGTCCCATTCTTGGATTCTATATGCATTCCCTCTGAAGTTCACAGACACTGTTTCTTTTTATTTGGATAGTGAATATTGTGGAGATGCAAGAGGCCAGGCAGAGTATCCTTTTTTCCTTTAACTTTTGATTTTATTTTCTTACACCTAGGTCCCTATGTGAAGAATTCTTTATGAGGAAATTCAAAATCCTAATCAGAATCAACATGTGTTTAATTGTCAATTTTTATACCTCAGTTTTTCCCAAGTATGCCTGTTAGGTCTTAAAGCATCAGTTAGTCATTTCAAGAAAATTCTCTTCAAGCTTCCCCAAGAAGCATTATCCTATGCTGAATGCCTTTATCATCATTCACATCTATTCTCTTTTAGTTATCTTTTACTTAGAACACACTCTAATTATCTCAAGTTTCCCACTATTATAATAACCTGAAATCAGCTGTAGTCTATTTTTAATCCATTATTTTCATTTAATATTGATTCTTTGACAGAGAGAGAGAGAGAGAGACAGAGAGAGAGAGAGAGACAGAGAGACAGAGAGACAGACAGCATGAGCGGGGAAGGGGCAAAAAGAGAGGGAGACACAGAAACTGAGGCAGGGTCTAGTCTCTGACGTGTGAGTACAGAGCCCCACACAGGGCTCAACCCCACGGACCCCAAGATCATAACCTGAGGCAAAGTTGGACTGCCAACCAACTGAGCCACTCAGGTGCCGCTCTGATCTGTTAAGCAGTTCTAAGACAGTGCTGCTTTAGTCTGAATTTTGTTTCCTCTGATAGTTAATAACTGTATTCATCTTTTGGCATGCCATCTTTGAAGTTTGTCTTTAACCTTTGTGAATTCATTTTTTTAATCTTTTTATGTTTATTTATTTTGAGACAGAATTCAAGTGGCTTAGGGGCAGAGAGAGAGGGGAAAGAGAGAATGCTGACCAGGTTCCACACTGTTAGTGCAGAGACCAATGTGGGGCCCAAATTCAGGAATTGTGAGATCATGACCTGAGCTGAAATCAAGAGTCAGATGTGTAACCTACTGAGCCATCCAAGTGCCCCTTGAAGACAAATTTTTACTGAATTGTACCAAAGAAAAGGTATGATAACATTTTAAGGGGTGAGCTGTGGGGTTTCTTTCCTATTTTTAAAATCTGATTTGCATGGAGTATGATTTTTTGGTATGAATTGCAGAGTTCCCTAATTATTTTTTCTCACAAGTTGTAAAGAATCAGTAGGCACTGAAAAATTTCCCTGCCTCTGCCGCTGTACTACAAAGATTTAAAAGGTTTTCTCTGACTTTTCCCTGACCTTCATTTCAGCACATCCATCGGTTTCTCCCTCAATTAAAATTTAAGAATTTTCGGGGCACCTGGGTGGCTCGGTCGGTTAAACATCCGACTTCGGCTCAGGTCATGATCTCGCGGTCCGTGAGTTCGAGCCCCGCATCGGGTTCTGTGCTGACAGCTCAGAGCCTGGAGCCTGTTTCAGATTCTGTGTCTCCCTCTCTCTCTGCCCCTCCCCTGTTCATGCTCTGTCTCTCTGTCTCAAAAATAAATAAACGTTAAAAAAAAGTTTAAAAAAAAATTTAAGAATTTTCTGGATAATCACCATTTGCCCTTTCACAGTGTCTTACAGATCCATGGGTGGGGTTTAGAAGACATGACAAACCAGATGAAGGTGTAGGTAGATTCACTGACTGGTAAGAGTCCCCTTTGTGGTTCAAAAACAACAGCCTTTCTACTGCATCATCACATGATGGCAAAAGCAAGGGAGGTCTCAGGAGTCTCTTTTGTAAGACAACTGACCCCTTCATGAAGTCCCCATCCTCATGACCTAATCATCTCCCTCAAGCCTCACCTCTTGATACCACCACACTGAGGTTAGGATTTCAAAATATAAATTCTGAGAGAGAACACATTCAGTCTATAACACTTATGAATCATACATTCTTTAAAAAGAAAGTATTCACTAAGTGTCAAGAGTATTTGAAGATTACTATTCCTAAAACTGAGTTTCATTTTTTCGATTCAGAATATTTAAGAACATATAGTTATATATAGAACATGTGTTTATTTTTTTTTTAACGTTTATTTATTTTTGAGACAGAGAGAGACAGAGCATGAACGGGGGAGGGTCAAAGAGAGGGAGACACAGAATCTGAAATGGGCTCCAGGCTCTGAGCTGTCAGCACAGAGTCCGGCACGGGGCTCGAACTCACGGACCACGAGATCATGACCTGCGCCAAAGTTGGCCGCTTAACCGACTGAGCCACCCAGGCGCCCCAACATGTATGTGTTTAGATTGAATCTCCAATTGTGAAATTGTCTTTAAAGTACTCCATACTCTAATTATATTCAACTATTGTCTTTTGTAATGTTAATTTTTGAGAGAGAGAGACTGAGAGAGACAGTGTGTGTGTGTGTGTGTGTGTGTGAGAGAGAGAGAGAGAGAGAGAGAGAGAGAGAGAGAGAGAGGAGGTGGGGCAGAGAGAGCGAGGGAGACACAGCATCTGAAGCAGGCACCAGGCTCTGAGCTGTCGGCACAGAACCCAACGTGGGGTTCAACCTCAGAAGCCTTGAGATCATGACCTGAACCTAAGTCTGATGCTTAACCGAGTCACCCAGGCACCCCACTACTCAAATGTTATTAACCATCCAACTCGACTTATCAACTCTTCTCATCAACACAGGTATTCTTAAACTCCAAGGCCATTTTCTACTATTGCCACAAATACTGGGTTCATTCTTGCCTGTGAGGGTTTTAGCTGATAATGATTTCAATATATACTTGTTTCCTTATTAAAGCTTTTATTTCTTAATTATTAACAGTTCATAAATACAATAAAAGCTGCTCAAATACAGGATATAGATATATGGGAAGTATAGTACCCAGCCAATGTTAATTATTGTTATTATTAAAATATATTTGTTCTACTATTACTTAGTGAATTAAAATTGCAATTAAAAGATAGTCATTCATTAACTAGGGCCTACAAACTAAGAAATGGACACACAATATTCTTACATAAAGTATTAAATAGTAGCATTTTTTAAATACTTTTAAAACAAAGCAAAACAACACTGCCACTTATTCCTTCCTGTAAGTGACATTCTTAAGAACTGTTTCTAGTTAAGTGTCTTTTTTCTTTTTCTTCTCTTTTCTTTTTTTTTTTTTTGTCACACTCCTTTTCCCAACCAGAAAGTATTTTCCATGCTTGAGTAAAAAAAAACAAAAAAACAAAAAACCTTAGATTTACCTAAATATAGCAAAGGAGTCTTGGACACCTTTAATAAACAAAGACCACATTAGACAATGCTATTAAGTTGTTTATGAAAATGCTCTACAGTATCATCTTATGCTGTCATTCCTAATGTTTCCACACTCAAACACAACAAACGCAACAATCTCCTGGCTAGAAGAACTCCTTGTTCTATAAATATTTTGGTTCAAAGAACATTTAAACAAAATTTAAAACAACCTTCCATTATGTTCAGTAAAATTAAAGAGGTATACCAAAAAAACAAAACAAAAAACCATGAAGTACTTTCCTTACATCATGACAAATAAGAATTTAGAAAAGATTTACCATTAACTAAATGCAACCATCTGGATACTAAAAATACTATTTAAAGCATGGCTATTAGGAAGGGAGATGCTTTGTCAAAAAATGTTTTCCATCTCAGGAAGAGTTAAGGATTAACTAAGGCTCAAAGACTTTGGTTCAAGTCCCATGAGTCAGAGGTTCAAAAATGTGTTTCTGAAAAGCCAACCTTCTTTTTACAGAACATTTTGGCTGGATCATGTCTGAATCTGATTCCATTAAATTCTCACCTCCCTCCCGTTCAAACATGGTACTCATGTGGTCATAAACAAGAAATCAGAGCAAGATGCACTTTTTCACTCTGTAGACAATACTTACAATTAAAAGTCTTGTGTTTGCCAAGGGCTATGGCGGGGGTGGGGGGGAGTGGGGAGATACTGCTGTAAGGGTACAAAGTTTCAGGTCTACAAGATGAATAAGTCAGAGATCTAATGTACAGCACAGTGACCGTAATTAACAATATATTATATACTTGAAATAATTTACTAACAGGGTAGACCTTTAGAAAAAAACAAACAAAAAAACATACAACAAAGTGGTAATTATGTAAAATAATGGATATGTTAATTAAACATGGTGACCATGGTGTATATGTGCATCTTATCATCAATAGATATAATTTTATATATGTAAAAATAATTTTTATTCATCAATTATACCTCAATAAAGCTTAGGAAAAAGTATCTTTGTATACTGCAAATCCTCATTTTTGAAAGGCATTTTCTGTAACTATGACTCCTGCCAAATGAAGGCTGTGACTGGTCCCTCAGTTCATCCGTCACTGTGTTTATCAGTGGAGTCACCTCTGGTCTGTGAGTGCTGTGTCTGGACCTTCAGTCAGAGGTTAACAGCCCAGAGCCTCTCCTTCATATTTAGTAATCTTCATCTCAGTAACTGCTTTATTAAGGATTTATTATTTTCGAATTTTCAATTGCCAATTCAACTTTACTTCATGGTTATTTTATTCTTTTGTGGAGGTTTTGTCCACTGAGCATTTACTATTTTTTAATTTTTTAAGAATCAGCTTTAAAGCCCGTTTTTGTAGTCAACAGCATGGCCTCTGGAGCCAAGATCCCTGCCTGTAAATCTAGCTGTGTCACTGGCTTTCCGTATGACTTTGGGTAAATTATTTAAGCTTCATGGCTCAGATGAGTCATCAGTAAAATAAACACTCCGTTCATTGAATTGATAAGAAAGTTGATTAAATTAGTATATGAGTGTTAAGGTTTAACTTTTCCAGAACTTCTCCCCTATGGTTGGGGTTCCTGGAAAGCTTCAGAGGAAAAAAGCTATTGGCCAGAGCTTTAAACCAATAAATCTTAACGCACCTTTGAGGTGATAAATGATCCAGGTTACCGTTCTCCCATGTTACATATGCTACGGACCTCCCAACATGAACAGTGAGCTGGTACATCATACTAGACTCCTTGTACTTCACAAGCTGCAACCATAAGCCTCAAACTCTAGCCTGTTAGATATACCAAAGAGAGTCTTGACCTTCTGTTAGCCTTAAGTGCTGGGCAGGCAGGATAGCACTAGAACCATGGTTCTACAATGCCACAATGATGTTGGACCCCAGTACTTTATCACACCAGGGGAAGGGCTGGTACTCCCTTAATTATGCAGCTTAAAAGCCACACTATGCAAAGACTGGAGTCTAACATGAGCCTTAAGATCCATTTGCAATGCTACATAATACAATGGAAAGTGCCTCTGTTCCTGAGTCCATGGACTTTCCCCACTAATCACTGTTCTAGAAAATCTCAAGTCTAGCATGAGTGTTGTCACGTCATTCATCTTTGTTCGCTGGTATATAAAGCATTAATAACTATCCCTGCACCTAGTGCTTTATTAAATGTTTGCTATGATTATTCCACTCCAGATTTAACTTACATCTTTAAAGAGCGCTTTAACACATCACCACACCTCCATTACCCCTTGACATTTTATGTTTTACATTTAAAGTGTTACCATTTGTAAGAATCTACACTAAATACTTTGAGAAATTATCTTATTGAAGTCACCAAGTACACCTGTGCCTATATTATCATGATCCTTACGTTAAGAAAACTGAGGTACAGAAGTCTATTTAAATAACCTGAGATCATAAAACCAGTACATAGTAGTACTCAGACTAAGATCTACTGGATTTCCAGGCCCATTTACTTAACATCCACAATACATTGGGTATCAGTTTACTCCAAGTGACTATTACCTTATCATGAAAGTCACAAGGCCTTTCTTCAGAGAAAATGATACTATAGATTCCAAAGTCAAACCAAAAGAAATGCTTCATCTGGAGAAAATAATCTGAGTACTAAGAAGTTTATTTGTTGCCACACACAATCTCCTAACTTAGATCATTTTTCTGGGTCCTGCACAGCGAACTAAGTATCTAAGAAAGGTCCTCCAATGCAGGTTCTTAGATTTTATCCTGGAAAAGAGTCAAGTAATTCTGGACCACTGCATTCAACACGTGCTGAGTAGTTGGTGATGGTAGCAGAAGGAATTATTGTGGTAACACTCCCTTAATAAAAGTCTACCATTATACATCCCCTCTATTAAAATACTCTTCAAAGGCCATTACTGTTCTGATTCAAAACTACAAAGATCGAAGGACAGAATATACAGACCCTCATCTCAACAAACCTGAGCACTATCACAACAAATTCAAGGCTCCCATTTTTTTTTTATGAAATTTATTGTCCAATTGGTTTCCATACAACACCCAGTGCTCATCCCAAAAGATACCCTCTTCAATACCCATCACCTACCCTCCTGTCCCTCCCACCCCCCATCAACCCTCAGTTTGTTCTCACTTTTTAAGAGTCTCTTATGCTTTGGCTCTCTCCCACTCTAACCTCTTTTTTTTTTTCCTTCCCCTCCCCCATGGTCTTCTGTTAAGTTTCTCAGGATCCACGTAAGAGTGAAACCATATGGTATCTGTCTTTCTTTGTATGGCTTATTTCACTTAGCATCACACTCTCCAGTTCCATCCACCTTGCTACAAAGGGCCACATTTCATTCTTTCTCATTGCCACGTAGTACTCCATTGTGTATATAAACCGCAATTTCTTTATCCATTCATCAGTTGATGTATATTTAGGCTTTTCCCACAATTTGGCTACTGTTGAGAGTGTTGCTATAAACATTGGGGTACAAGTGCCCCTATTCATCAGTACTCCTGTATCCCTTGGGTAAATTCCTAGCAGTGCCACTGCTGGGTCATAGGGTAGGTCTATTTTTATTTTTTTGAGGAACCGCCACACTGTTTTCCAGAGTACCTGCACCAGTTTGCATTCCCACCAACAGTGCAAGAGGGTTCCCATTTCTCCACATCCTCACCAGCATCTATAGTCTCCTGATTTGTTCATTTTGGCCACTCTGACTAGCGTGAAGTGATATCTCAGTGTGGTTTTGATTTGTATTTCCCTGATGAGGAGCGATATTGAGCATCTTTTCATGTGCCTGTTGGCCATCCGGATGTCTTCTTTAGAGAAGTGTCTATTCATGTTTTCTGCCCATTTCTTCACTGGGTTATTTGTTTTTTGGGTGTGGAGTTTGGTGAGCTCTTTATAGATTTTGGATACTTGCCCTTTTTCCGATATGTCATCTGCAAATATCTTTTCCCATTCCGTTGGTTGACTTTTAGTTTTGTTGATTGTTTCCTTTGCAGTGCAGAAGCTTTTTATCTTCATTAGGTCCCAATAGTTCATTTTTGTTTTTAATTCCCTTGCCTTTGGGGATGTGTCAAGTGAGAAATTGCTGCGGCTGAGGTCAGAGAGGTCTTTTCCTGCTTTCTCCTCTAGGGTTTTGATGGTTTCCTGTCTCACATTCAGGTCCTTTATCCATTTTGAGTTTATTTTTTGTGAATGGTGTGAGAAAGTAATCTAGTTTCATTCTTCTGCATGTTGCTGTCCAGTTTTCCCAGCACCATTTGTTAAAGAGAAAGGCTCCCATTTTATCAAATTATGTATCCAATGCTGGATACTGTGTCTATAAAGAAGAGAAAGCTATCAAATACACATCTGCTCAAGTTTATCTTCCCATTGAGTTTTACTACATAATGTTATACTACATACAACTAGGGGTGCCTGGGTGGCTCAGTCGGTTAAATGTCTGACTCTTGGTTTCAGGTCAGGTCATGATCTCAGGGTTTCATGAGCTCAAGCCCCACATTCGGCTCTGCGCTGGCAGCTGGGAGCCTGCTTGAGATTCTCTCTCTCCCTCTCCCTCTCGCCCACTCACACTGTCTCTGTTTCTCTTAAAATAAACAAACTTAAAAAAAAATTTATACTATGTGTAACTAATAGACAACTTTGTAGTAAATGAGAAATTATTGGCTTTAGCTCCTAACTATTTTTTGGCAGGTATATCATGTAAATATTACCCATTTTGTCATTTTATAAATGATAAAAAAAATATGTTAAAAAGTATGTACAGTGGGGGCACTAGGGAGCTCAGTCAGTTGAATGTCTGACTTCAGCTCAGGTCATGAATTTGGGGGCTGTGAGTTTGGGCCCCACGTCAGTCTCTATGCTGACAGCTCAGAGCCTGGAGCCTGCTTTGGATTCTGTGTCTCCCTCTCTCTCTCTGCCCCTCCTCTGCTTGAGTGCAGTCTCTCTCTCAAAAATAAACATTTAAAAAATTTTTTTTAAAGTAAGTACAGTCATTTGACCTCTTTCTTCTTCCTAGTAATGCATAAAATATTTGGAAGGTGAGAACTGGAATGCTGACATCAACAAATCTTCTGCTTAATAAAATATTTAACAAACAAGAATAGAGTAGCCTATCCACTGATGGATTTGCATTTCATTCACTCAACGAGTATTTATTGAGGGCTCTGAGCCAGACCCTAGATTGCACATTAAGATCATATAAATGAACTACACAAAGTTTCTGTCCTTATGGAGCTTAAATCATATTGGGAAGATGAAATCAAGTTTAGACTTGTATTTCTCCAATTTATTAAAAATACAGATTTTTATTCCATTATATGCGTAGTGGGGTTTAAGAATCTCCATTTCTAACAAGCTTCCAGCTGATGTTGCCTTAACTGGTTCATGGATCACACTCTGAGGCAAAAAGAGGTTAGATAATTTGAATACCATTTAATCTAAAAGCCTACTCTCATTTTTACTTAAGAGTGTGCCCCCATCTAGCAATCAGAAGATCACTTAGCTTTGACTCTACTGAAGCCACTGCCTTTCTGTGTCATCTAAAATAAATTACCCCTATCTTGGGGCACCTGATGGCTCAGTCGGTTAAGGGTCTGATTCTTGATTTCGACTCAGATCAAGATCTCATGGTTTGTGAATTGGAGCCCCCGTGGGTTCTGTCAGCACAGAGCCTACTTGGAATTCTGTCTCTCCCTCTCTATGTGCCCCTCCCCCACGTGTGTGTGTGTGTGTGTGTGTGTGTGTGTGTGTTCTCTCTTTCAAAATAAATAAACTTAAAAACATTACCTGTATCTTGATTAAATCTATCACACTATAGCAAATATACATGAGTAAAATTGAAGAATTATTTCAACTGTTTTATCCAATTTCTTACCAGATTTATAGCATCATCTAATTACTTTTACAAAATTTTAACTTTTTCTAAGTACAGAGACATTGCCAGAAGTGTTACAGAAGTATAATTAGAGCCCATTTTCTATATAAGTATACACTAATAAAGTACATACAACTTATATTCTAGTCAAAATGTCATTGATTTAATTAGAATCAACATGAACAAAAAGTTCCTAATCAGTTTTAGAGATGATTTAAATAGTATACTGAAGACTATAGTTTATTACGTTTAGCTATGCATTCCCTGGAAATTACAAATACATATATGGCTTTACTCCCAACCCACTGTAAAATCTGAGCATCCATGAAACATAACAGGTTGTATTAGCAGTTCTTAACTTTAGGCAACCTTGTCCTCAGAGGAAAGTCAGCAATGTCAGGAGACATTTTCAGTTGTCACATGTGGGATAGGAAACTACTAGTGGCACCTAGTGGACAGAGGACAGGAATGCTGTCAAATATTCTATGATGCACACACAGGTCAACCTCCAGAATTAAAAAAAAAAATACACACACACACACACACGCACACACACACACACACACACACACACACACACACACGGAAGGCAAAAGCAGAGCTACGCTGAAAATTTTAATATTAAAGATAATTTACATTTTAAGCAAAATTAACTAAAACATGCTCATGTGACTTATTTCAAAAGTGTGTGAACATGTGTTTACTTCAGGATATTTTTTAAGCTGTATATGTCCAGATAATGAAGAAAGATAGATTCATATCTTGACGTAGCATCAGAATCATATTACACATTCTCAAGAACAAACCTTAAAAGTGTTGCTTATGGATCTATTTCTTCACCCCACTTCAATTCCCCCTCTGCAAAGCTCATTTCTTCATCACTCCCTCCTTCTCCTTTCCTGACAGAGGCTGCTGGACACCAACTTCAACCTCATCACTCTAGCTGACTCCAGTTCATCTCATCTTTGCAACATCTGCTCTTTGCCCTTCCTTTCCCTCATTTTGTGAAAATAGTTGTCTTCTGGCTGGGAAATCAATTAGAGCTTTTTGGGCGTACTTTGTGTTCTAAACTCCTCTCAGCGATTCCCGTGATTGATGGATGCCTGGCGGCCACCTCTTTATCTCCAAAAATATATTTGGCTCATGTCCAGATGGAGAGGTTTTCCATAAGCTTGCTTGTTCATCATTCTATCACCATTAACCGCAACTATATATCTAGCTCTCACTGTGTGCAAGTCTTGTGCAAGGATCAGTGATAAAAGATATGGTCAAAGAGATAGATGTAAGAACAAATAACAATATAAAGCAGATCATGCATAATAACACCACTGCTGCTAAGTAGTTTAGGAAATCCAAGAACTGGAAAAATGAAGACAACTTCATGAAACGAGTAATATTAAACTGTGCCCCAAATGAAATCTGCAAGTGACAAGCAGGGATGGCATATAATTAAACACAATGCTGAGTAAAAAAGAGAGAAAACTACATAATTTCAAGGCATGAGCAAGACAACATTTTGGACTACCATAGAGATAAGTGAAAAGTTCAATATAGACTGCAAAAGAGATCAAATAACTGGTCAAGCTGTAGAGACTTGGACTCACACACAGTGAACAGTCATTCAAAGTATGTGATATCAATGCAAGAGAAAAAGAGACTTTAATTTAAGCAGGTAAGTACTTCTAGGCTTTGGAAACAAGATGCCATGGATAATTTATTATGACCACAAGCTCAAATGGATATATTTTGCTCAGTTTCCCTGGAAAAACAAAAACCCTAGAGCCATTATGTAGCAAAAGTCATGAGAACAATATATAAATGCCTTTATGGTGTTACAAAAAAAATTATAATGCATGCAAATAATTGAAATGGAATGCATCTCTCAAATCATTAGGGGAAACACAATAATTAAAATATAAAATTGTATTTTTAGAACAGGTATGCTCTATTTGGAACCAAAGAAAGTCAATAAAATGAAATGAAATCACAATAAATAAGCTCTAAAATGATACCACACTTTAAATAGCATTAAGATAACTAGTGAATTCATCAAAATCAACTGATGAAGGATGGAAACTAACATACATTCCATACAGCATTTTTTTCAGCTTTTTATGAAGACTCCCCTCCTAAACATACTCACCAGGTATGTGTGTAAAATTAATTAATTTCCTGAATTAGAAGTACTGATCTTTACAAATATATACCCAAAGCTAAATGTTGGGTATTCTTTTGGTTTGTTTTGAACTCAGCATAACAGTTGTCTAGAATTTGTGAAGAATGACCTCATTCCTAAGCGGGCAAGGATGCAGAAAGCATTGTTCCAAATTAACCATCTGGTTCCTTGAGAAAGAGTAATATTTCATTATGTCCCTGCAACTCAAAAGCATAAACGGATACAAAAAATGAAGATATGTATATAAAGTAAACAAAGTGGTATGTGAGGAGGATTGTACTTAACCCCTCATTAATAACCATCCTAAAACTATGACAAGTAGTTATAATTGTAAACTGTTAATTTTACTAAATACAGCATGAATATAATTAATACCATCCCAAGCAACTAGGTGGTCCAGTAATTTTGATTTTTTTTTTCCTTTTTACCTCTGGAAAACTGATCAGGAAATCTGGCCAACATCCCAAACAAACTAAAAGAATCTAATTGGATGGTCTTCAGCTAGTTTCTGTAGTCCTATATACACACTAAAACCACATACTCTAAGTGAAGCAATTATGCTGGTATTGTTCAGAGGTCCCACTGTAGTGTTTACAGTGTTATTTCACTGTACTTCACTGCAGTCAGCTTCAAAAAATGAACCAATCTTTTGTCTTTAAGCTAAAATATTATGCTATGTGTCAAAATAAGCATAAAATAACCCCACTTTGCATGGGCCTAACAGTGCTGCAATGGCTTAATTTGTTCTCTTTCCTATCTGCTCTTATTTCATTTGCCATTTGTGATGTTTTGTTTAACTAGTAGGTCATACACTGGATCTAGTTAGGTCTGTAAGAAAAGGAACAGATCCATACCCTCACTGGAAACAAACTTGAGGGCAGCAGGCAAAATGAACTAGGTATCTCAGACAGCCTCCACAAAACCAAAGCTTGCTATACACCCAAGAAAACAAACATGCTTCAGTTATATCCTGCCCATCACAAAATGGTGGTTACACAAAATGATAATTAAATTAAAGGCTCCAGGAAACAGGAAGGCGTTGATAAGCAAATACGTGAAAATCTCCTAGAGTCCCTGTTTGTTCAAAATACAAAATAAGCATTATTTAAGAACTTTGTTTCTTCTATTATATGAGTGAAAAACGGATTGAAAAGACCTGTGCTTTTAGAAGTACACGTGACATAAGAAAACATTAAATACTATGCGTCTTCCATAGAATTTTACTTTAAGAACCAATAGTCAACATAATCTCTTTATAGATATAACTGGTTTATGCCATTTCCAGTTCAACTTTTCTATCAATTCGTTTTCCTCTTAGGACAAATTATTAGTAACAGTAGCAGCAGCAGCGGTGGTGGTGTTAGTCACCTTCACACAGTGTTCCCACACCTGCACCTTCCACCACACGTCTTATTTCAGTCCACTCAACAAAGCTCTTTGAATGCCTTGCATGTGCTCTTTTCTCCTGGATTTCTCCTTAAATAGCTAATTCCTGATTACTCGTTTCGGTGTAATTAAATGTCCTATGTGCCTTCCTTGTGCAATTTAAATCATTTTCCAGGGCTCTCTTACATTAGCATACTTTACTTTTGGCTTAGAATAGTCATCGCCATTTGTAACTCAACATGTTTTTGTGTTCATTTACTGTGTCATCCCCAACTGGGAGTATGTTCCAGATAACCCCTGAAGGAACCATACTTGTTTAGTTCAACTCCATATATCCAGTGACTAAATCTTGATAGGCAAGTATTATTTGGCAAGTAAATTAGGAAATTAAGGAACTAATGAAGAATGATCACATCTTCCTCCTTACAAATCCCTAACTACTCAGCCCAGCATATAGCATAAGCTATTAAGTTAGCAAGAAATGAGAGCAGACTCTTCCATCACTGTCTCCTGTACCTTGAGAGAGCTCTATCTCCAAAGTAATTGTGGCGCATGAAATACCTCAAACTCCTTAAGAAATCAAGGAAGGAGTGTAACAAGCCTAATAATAAAGCCTTGAAATTCAAGTCTGAGCGAAATGTTCATGTGTATGAAAAGTGGGAAGGGTGTCCCTTACTTAGTTTCTTATTTTTTTTTTTAACCAACTTCCTTCATGGATATGGTGTGTTCATCACTGGAGTTTAGATATTCAGTTCACACCCTAAGGTATGTTTCAAAATCTAGCACGGATAATGACAACAAGAATACCCAATCTCTTCCCTGAGTTTCAATGAGAAACACTTTTTCTTTTCATGCCAACAAGACAATCCTCCCATTGTGTACTGAGCAGCTCCACACCCGCACCTATCTGCCCAGCAGGTGCCTGGATTTCAACCGTGGTGACTTCAGTGTTTTTAGATGTTCTTTTCAAAGTACGAAAAAAGCTCTGAGAGGTAAAAATGTCAGAAAGTGTGACATTTTGTGTTTGTCTTAGGTTATGAGCTGAAAAATGACACAAGGTAAATTTGCCCATATGATGGAGAAAGACATTACAAAACTAAGTACAGTAAAACCTTGGATTATGAGTAACTTGTGCTATGAGTGTTCTGCAACACAAGGAGACATTTCTAATAAATTTTATTTTATTTTATTTTTTTAATTTTTTTAATGTTTATTTATTTTTGAGACAGAGAGAGACAGAGCATGAACGGGGGAGGGTCAGAGAGAGGGAGACACAGAATCTGAAGCAGGCTCCAGGCTCTGAGCTGTCAGCACAGAGCCCGATGCAGGGCTCAAACTCACGGACCGTGAGATCATGACCTGAGCCGAAGTCAGACGCTTAACCGACTGAGCCACCCAGGCGCCCCTCTAATAAATTTTAACATGATAAACAAGCAATGTCTTGCAATATTAGTACATGATGCCAAATGTCAAATGACTACAAGTGAGCCAATGGTTCTTCTCTCTCTAGCTCTATGTCTCTCTCTCACTGCACAATTGTGGGTGATTGTCTCCCATGCTAGGATGCTGGGTCTCAGGCCACAATGTTTGGCAGAAATCAGTGTTTTTTTCAGAATGTTGGAAGGTGCCCACCACTGGCACTAGTGTATTTTTTGTCACTTCAAAGCATCTACATTCCTTTGCTTTTCCATTTAACAGTAAGCTTAGGAATGCTTTGCTTCATTCTATTTTATTAGATAGGTTCCTTGTTATTAAACTTGCAAAAAAATTAAAAGATTCCACTGAGCTAATAGCCGTGATTCAGTTAGTGATAGTGAAAGTCATCCTACACACTAACTCTCCTCTCTCTTGTCTCCCTCACAACAGCCACGAGGGTTTTCAAAGGAAAGTGCAAGTTAATTTAGCTTTCTTTATATTTTGTATTTTATTATTTTGTGTTATATTACAGTAATCATTTTTATATGAATATTTTTGGGTTTTGGAACGAATTATCTGGGTTTCCATTATTTTTAGGGGGAAATTTTGCTTTGATATACAAGTACTTTGGGTTACAAGCATGTTTCCAGAACAAATTATGCTCACAAACCAAAGCTTTACTGTAATTCTTTTCCCAAGGGGACCTTCATCCTGACTTTAGGTATAAACCCTATTAAACATCTGTTGTTGTTGTTTTTTAATTTTCTTTTACTTTACCTTTTCTTAAAGGAATATTTAGTAAAGTCACCATGAATCAATTAGCGCCTACACTCATTACTTATGTAATCACAGGCAAATCATTAAACCATAGTTTTCCTATTTCTATTTGTAAACTGAGGGGGAAGTTGTAGGATTATTTTAGAGGATTAAGGTATATAGCATAGTCCCTCTGGCACATAGAAAACACGCTAATTGTTAGTGTTGTTGCTGTTTGAGAGAAAACATTTTGTTAATTCCTTCTTTGGTTTAAGAGTTTTTAGGTAAATTTAGAAACCAGGACAGATTTTGCAGCTATGAATGACATCTCCTTCCAAGATAAACCAAGATTCTCTAAGTTCACAGCACACACAAAGTTCATTTTTCTAAGTTCTATATTAACTCCTAGTGTTAAAAAATCCAACATATTGTCCTCAAAGGAGTATATTAAAGAGATGTTTGATAAACAGTGGTTCTTCTTTCTTTTGAACATCCATGTACTTCTTGACTTTATAAAATCCTTATGAAATCCTTAACTTCAAGTCAAGACTAATTTTTTAAAGTTCCAAAAATGCCATGTATGTTTATAGATCAATTAGATACTTGAAAATCAGAGAGAAATTCAAGTGCTTAAAATTACAAATACTAGGCGAGTACACATAAATAAAGGGGAAGAGGATTCTGGAAAGATAGTTCTTTTAGTCTTCAAGTGTCTGTTGATCTCTCCATAAAAGCAGACAGTACAAGAAAGACTTCAAAACCAAAAATCTGTAGATAATATCTACCACAAAACCAATTGTCAGTGGGTAGAGACAAAATGCCAGGATCTATAAAGACCCCCACCATTTAAGACACTGTGCAGAAGAAAGCAGAGTGGGGCGGGGGGAGAGCCCAAAGAAAGTAACTCACAACCATCATCGGGTACTCTCTGGATAGCTTAGCAAGCCATTCTGGAAAGAGCAGCAAAAACTAAAAGAGGTTTTTCTAGTCTCTGAGTTGAAAACAAAGAAGCTACATAAAGGTTGTCACTTTGCTGGGGATTATTAGGAGTCGGGACCCAAATTAAGAAAGCACCTTCAAAGTCAAAGCATCAGGCAGAGAAATCTAAATTGTCAGAGGTGTGCTAGGAGTGACAGGGAACATCCAGGCAAAGGAGAAAGGTAACAGAGACAGAAGCTGAGAAAGAGCAGGGCAATCTCTTCCATCTTTTCCTGAACAAGTGAATAAGAAGCATATGCCACTTACCTATAAAACTTATTATGACGCACCCTTTCCTCCTAAAAATAGATTAAAAAAAAAAACCCTCTTACTTAAACAGTAGCAACAAGAAAGGACCTCAAATCTCATATAAGAAATAAAAGAATAAAGAGCAAAACCATGTCCCTACAGACAATACACACACATTACAAAGATATTCACAAAGCAGGTGAAAGCTGCAATCCAGCATTTAATAATAAGCTAAAACAAAATGAAAAACTACAAAAGTGAGAACTGGAATAAATCAGAAACAAGGTGACTAGAACAAGAAATTGGGAA
The DNA here is from genome assembly GCF_018350175.1 of Felis catus. Lineage (NCBI taxonomy): Eukaryota > Metazoa > Chordata > Mammalia > Carnivora > Felidae > Felis > Felis catus. Next base: position 109,179,526 of record NC_058369.1, read on the forward strand.
AATTAATTTGAGAAAATAATTTGTTTCAGAAATGAAGGGTAAATTATGAAGAACACCAAAGAAAATAAATATGACAGACAACTCCTGAAGAGAAATATAAAATTGAAAGCATGAATTGTTTAAATTAAAAAAAAATAATCCAAAAGAAATTAATAGCTACGAAGATGGGTAAACAATATGTAGCTTTTATGCAATAGTAATCCAATAGCAAAAGAAAACTAAAGTGATGGAATGCAAATATACTAAAAACAACAATGCTATAAAAGTTTCAGGAAATAAAAAGATGTGAAATTACACAATAATAGACACATTGTGTACAGAGCAATATTAACCTAAAAGGACCAACACTGAGGAAATTCTAGTACAAATGGACTTTAAATAAATAAAAAAAAAATTCAGTGGGCATCCAAGCAAATATGCCAAGTCATTTATAAGACAATCAGATTTTAACCACACTTGATCCAAAAACTCTATGATAGAAGAAAATACCAAGCCACATTTAAGGTGTCCAAAGAGAAAGTTTTGAACCAACATTTTTTTGAGCCAAAACCAACTTGCAGATTTTTAGCCAAAGACTAATTTTATTCATATGCAAGAACATGGAATACTGTGTCTGTCGAGGAACCCTCCCTAGTGAATCTACGGGAGCATTATTTTCAGAGAACCAAAATATCTGCAAAGTATCAATGTAAGTCTTCTTAAAATAAGACCAGCATTTATTATAGAACTAAGTATAAATAATGGTTTTGAGGGAGACAATATAATATGTAATCACATATTAATGGGAGAGAATATAAAAAAGGTGTTAAAGTGGTAGTTAAAGACATTAATTCAGATTAGGTAGGAGGAAGAAGGCACTAGTTAATTTCAATGTTGCTCAGAAAAGAGATCCATTAGACAACAGCCAAAAGAATTTAATATTAGTAAAAGACAAAGGTATTTCCCAAGAATTTTAATAGAAAGGTAGTCATCAAAGGGGGACAAGAGGAAAACTTTATAAATGCAAAACAATACTTACTATACAGAAACTGATAAGGAGGGTAAGGAATAAACCATAAAACTTCAAAAAACTGGTTACTCGTAGAAGAGGAAGGCAATAGGCACAGAAAGCAGAGACAAAAGTTGGACTTCTTTGAGTGTAATTTGCTTTGTAGATTTTATTTTGGTACAGTAGAGTTTCATACAAATTTATAAAACATGTTTCTTTTAAAAAATCAACGTCTAGGGGCGCCTGGGTGGCGCAGTCGGTTAAGCGTCCGACTTCAGCCAGGTCATGATCTCGCGGTCCGCGAGTTCGAGCCCCGCGTCGGGCTCTGGGCTGATGGCTCAGAGCCTGGAGCCTGTTTCCGATTCTGTGTCTCCCTCTCTCTCTGCCCCTCCCCCGTTCATGCTCTGTCTCTCTCTGTCCCAAAAATAAATAAACGTTGAAAAAAAAAATTAAAAAAAAAAATCAATGTCTAAAAATAAGATAAGCCGAATGATTTTGTGTATCCAGATAGTGTCATAATCAATTACAATTCCAAATGGCTGGAGAAAAATTAATTTGATTGTTCATCCTAAATAGGATATAGCCTATTTAGAAAATACCTTACCTATTTTAGAAAATACCTTACATTGTTCACAGGAATGGACTGATGACACGGTGAAATTGAAAGGTCAAGACCTTGTGGTATGTGTATCATGAGAGAAAGTAAATGTGTTTGTTATGTTGGAATAATGTAAAACAGTAAGTTTCACTATTGGCGAAAGTAGAGCTAAAATACATTAAAAAAAAATTCTGCAACTCCAATTCTAATTTCATTTGGAAATATCATTGAGAGTTCAAGATGTGTTTTATGTTTAACAAATAAGGGAAATAGTGTTTTCTACCTCTGTTAACAAAATAAAAAGTGAAAACAATGACCAGTCTAGCAGCAGTCAGCTAGAGAACTAGTTGATTCCAGTTTTGGTCAGGAAATGCACAAGATGAATCTAGAACATCTTGTCACACCAGAAAGCAGGAGTTATCAAAGACTATTAGACTACTGCAAAAAGGATTCAAGCTAACTTGAAAATGCTTCTCATGGCCAAACCTGGACCAATTGAACATCAGTAAAAAATAACTGCTATGGATTGAATCCCATAAACATATTTTAAAATCATGACTCTATCTATAATCTTTACGGGAAAAAAAACCCATTAATACTCTCCAGAAGAGAGCCACAATTTCCACCTTTCTTGCAATGCACTTTTTATCATTTTGCAACCTTCATGTAATAATGGTTCTAGACAGTAGTGTCTGTCTATACCACAAAAATACACAAGATTAGACTTATGTACTTCTTGGGAGAAGTATACATCGCCATGAAAAAAGTAATTTATTTTTGCCAAAGAAAAACTTAAGTCAAAATCTGAACAAACCTCTAGATCTTATTAACAGTTTCTAGGATATACAGGGGACAGAGAGACTTGTTAACTGACACCACAGAGTCACAAACAATAAAAGCCATACTATGGGCATTTCTAAAGGACAATTTACTCTAAAAAAATATGAAGATAAAAACTGTAGATAAAAATAAATTTCAGAAACATATTCACTGATGGTTGTTTGTGGACATTCTTGAAAGAGAATGGAAGGCTCACTGAAAGAGACAATGATTCAAATAAACGGAAAACAAAAGAATAAAATACATAAGAGAATTGGAGAAAGTTAATAACTGATGGACATTTGATGATATTATGGCACAATTAAGGATATTTTGGAGTGTGGTTATTGTATTATAATAATAGCTTAAAAATAAACTTTTTTTATACAGGTACATACTGAGATATTTACAGATGAAATGACAGGATAGCTGAGATCTTCTTTAAAATAATCTGGGGATAAATGAGTATAGAGAAAACAATACTGGCCATGAGTTGGTCATTGTGAAGCTAGGTAATAGGTACGTGAGAATTCTTAATAGTATTGTCTCTTTTTAGGTACGTGATTGAAAATTTCTATCATCAAAAGTGACAGAGAGAGGGAGGAGCACGGGAAAAGAAAAAATATATAGAAAAGAAGATGAGTAGAAGCTCAGGAACTATTTCTGAAGCTGTGAACAATATGTTAAGACCATTATGTCTCTCTTTTGAAGGCTCATTTCTTCTAAGATTAATTCAATATTTAGTATGTTTTATCAGATTATACAATAGGTTACCTAGGGTTATACTATGGACTAATCAACATAAAATTCTCAACAAATTAGTCATTGACTCTTTTCTCTGTTGGAGTTTGAAAATTTGTTAGACTGGTTTATATGGAAAGAACTGCATTTAATTCAGGAGATTACAGTCATTCCTGCTCAGAGTACATCCTGAGGCTTTTGGTTTAGGCTAGTTAGCTCCTTTTGTCTGTCGTTGATTTGACAACTATTCAGATGTTTCTGATTAACTCTGGTGTGAGTCATATAGAATATCTGATGAACTCAAGTACTAATCCCTAGTTTTCATGTCAAATAGATTGTGCCTCCATTTATTTAACCAAGGAATTATAGTTTGGCTGGATAATGATTTCAATGAGGAAATTTTAGGTAACATAAGGCAAATTTCTAATAGAGAAGACTCAGACTTATATACAGTACTGCTTCACATACCACAAGAAGCTAGATGGGACACGTTACTGGGTATTTTTTTTTTCAACTTCATGATGAATATATGTTTGTAGCAAGCAACTTCTAAGAGAGGTCCACTGGGGCATCTGGGTAGCTCAGTTGGTTGAGCATCTGACTCGATTTTGGATCAAGTCATGATCTCAGTCATGAGATTGAGCCTCATGACAGGCTCCACAGTGACAGCAAAAAAGCCTGCTTGGGATTCGTTCTCTCCCTCTCTGTGCCCATCCCCCACTCAAGCGTGTATCTACTTGCATACTCACTCTCTCTCAAAACAAACATCTTAAAAAAATAAGAGAGGCCCACTAACAATCACCCTACCTCTCAATATTCACCATCTTGTATATTCACCTCCTCTGGAGTGTGGGTTGGATATACTTACTTCCTTCAAAAGAAGGTAAGAGGACAGAAGTGAGGGGATATTCTTGTAAGATCAATTTACAAAAAGACTGTGCCTTCAATTCTGAATAGCATGTTGTGAGGCAGCTCTGTGGAGAAGTCCACATGGCAAAGGATTAAGGCCCACCAGCAACTACTTGAGTAAGCTTGGAAGCAGATCCATTTCCATGGCCTCAGCCTACAGAAAACAGCTTGACTACAACCAAATTGAAACCCTGAACCAAAGCCTACTGGCTGTGCTGTGCCTACACTCAGGTCTCACAGAAACTGTGAGATAATGAATGCTCATTATTTTAAGTCACTAAATTGGGGGTAATCAGTTATGCAGAAAGCACAGTACAATACGTAATACAATGTTCAACTTAGTGATAACAAGTCATGATCATTTATCCATTTGTTTATTTAACATTCAATAAATCTCCTCCTAGAATCAAGACTGCACTAAGCTCCGGGAAGACTTCAAATTAGTTCAGATAGCAACCTGGAGAATACAACAAAAGAGTATGTAAACCAGACTGTAAAAAAATAGTGAGCAGGAAAAGCTCCCTGGGGAAACACTATTGGGGACAAAGAGTGAAGAGGTAGGAAAGTGCTATCCAATTTGAGAAACTCAAAGAAGTAGAGCTAGCCTGAATAGTGAGCAATATGGAGAAGCAAGGGTACCACTTTAAGAGGATAGACTTTGGTATCACATAAATCCATATTTATCTCCATGTTCCTGCTTTGCTACTTCATGGCAATGTTAATAAGGACAATTTAGGCATGCCCCTGTGCCTCAATTCTCTCATCTGGAAAATAAAAATAATACTACCTATTTCAGAAGGTTATTAACAACATATGCTATGGTACCTAACATAAAATAGGTGCTGAAAAATGTTTATTATTATTGTTGCTGTGTCTGTCGTCTTTAATAGCATCATTAGTAACATGAGAGATCTTATAAGATGGGCAAGGAATTTTTACATTAATTTAGGAGCAATGGCAAATCAAGCAACAGTTTTGAGTGGAGAGTAACATGGTAAGGCGTAGGAGTTCTAAAAATGCATCTAACAGCCATACCAAGAACAGATGTGACAGAATCAAGACTGGAGGCAGGATATCAGTTAGTAGACTGTGTGATAATCCAGACAAGAGCTGGGGTACATAGGATAGCGACAGGGTTGATGAATACAACACAGTTGAGAGATAATGAGGTAAAATTAAAGTGTTTCAGAACTTTATTTGCTTCAGGGATGAGATAGAGAATGGGTGAAAAATTATACCAGGTTTAGGGATCTAGGAAAAATATACACAGGTCAGATGAAGGAAAATTGGAACAATTTGTGAAATGTGAAATATTACTAATATTCCAACTTGAGAGTCTGGGAGACTTCTAATTGAATTTATATCTCTAAAACACAGGATAGTGATCAATTAAACACAGGGTCAGAGACTGATTTTGTCCCTGACAATTAGAGGATATATGAAGCATCGGCCTAGTTTTTCCAGAGAAAACCACTCACCTATGTACAGGAACCAGAAATTATAAACAGTATCCTATAAACAAAATTAAGAGGAAGCCACAAAGAAAACAAAACAAAACAAAAAAAGGATGTTCAAAAAAACAAGATTTTACAAAATGGGATGAGATTCCTTGTAGAAGAAAGTATTAGACAAGAAGGTCAAATGCTGCAGTAAATCAGGGTAAGGACTGATGAGGTATTGTGGATTGCTCAAAGGGTCATCGAGGACCTCGCTGAGAGTAGTTCCTTCAGAAGGTGGGACTGGAAATGAGGCTATAATATATGAAGGAATGAGAAGTTACATTACTCTAAATAAGGACAGCTTCAGGTAACCTGAGTTGAGAGGGTTTTTTTTTTTTTTTTTTTTTTTGCTTTGTTTCCATTAATGGAAGGAACTTGAATATGGTGGAATGTTGATGGCAGTGGGGAGAGTGGAGGGAGGGGAACCAGAGCTCAGAAGAGAATACAGTCTTAGTAAGAGCATGACTACAGATTGAAGACTCTGCGAAGTTTGGTGCCAGGACGATAAGGAGTTCCCATGTGAGAGGATAAAATTATGCTCTGAAGCTGGAGACAATTTCAATATAACTAAGAATAGGGGTCAATATAGTAGAATTAGACCAACATTTCTCAACTAAAGGGGGATTTTGTCCCCATCCAGGCACCATTTACTATATAAATGCAGATATTTTGGTTGCTACAATCAGGAGCTGGGAATGATAGTAATATCTGGAGATAACTAGGGACATCCAGTGGTACAGACCAAGGATGCTTCTAAATAGTGTACAATTCACAAGACAGCTCTAATAAAGAATTATCCAACTCAAAATGCCAACAGTGCTGAGGTTAAGAAACCCTGGGTTTGGCGTTTGAGAGAAGTGCTGGAGGTCTAAAATATTCACTGAGGAGGATGGGAGCTCACTATGCAATCATGGTATGTTTGCTCTAAAACATTCTGTGTCCACTGCAGATGGAGACCAGTATTTTTTTTTTTAATGGCAACAATCTGAACTACGTATAATTTCCTCCAGCAGTATTGTTTGAGTCAAGGCTAAGAAAGGTGAAAGTTAGACTAATACATGGATACAGCTTTAACCAAGGGGGCGAATTCCAAAGAACAGGGAATTGAGGCTATCAGAAGATCCATGATCCACTGAAGTGATAGAACACGGTATGTGAACGAGGCAAAGAAGGGTGTAAGATAAAATGTAGCCAAAAGGGACAATGTAGGGGACCTAGAGCTCCCTATAAAATTCAAAAATGCACAGGAATGCATTTTGTAAAAGTTATGGAATGACAAAATCTGTGATCAGAGGTTAAGAAATAGCCTTAGTACTTATTTTTCAGCCCAGTGAAGATGACGGCAATATCCAGACAGGGTCCAACAGATAGGTAAATCAAGGTCACTGAAAATGAGAGGGGTAAGGTCTTGAGAGGTCACAGTGATGAATCAATCACACAAGACCAGTAATGAACCACTGTGTGTATCCCCACATCTCATGCCGTTTTATCACTAAACATGAACAGAAAAAGAAGCAACAAAAAAATACTCTATTAACAGAATACTGCATTAACTGTGACTTGCTTAGATATATTCCTAGGTGTTTTATGGTTTTTGGTGCAACTGTAACAAATAAACTGTAATAAATGAATAAATGGGACCAATTCCTTGATTTCTCTCTCTGCTGCTTCATTGTTGGTGTGAGAGAGATTTTGAGAGAATATTGTTGGAAGTCTGGCTATTCTTCAAGTCTGAGTTGACAGAGCTGGGTTTTATACTCTTGTTGAGTACCCAGCTGTTATATTCTGTGTCACTACAGCTGGGTACTCAACAAGAGTATAGAAACCCAGCTCTGTCAACTCAGACTTGAAGAATAGCCAGAGTTCCAACAATATTCTCTCAGGGTCACACCAACAATGAAGCAACAGAGACAGAAATCAAGGCATCGGTCCCATTTACAGTTGCACCAAAAACCATAAAACACCTAGGAATAAATCTAAGCAAAAAGGTGAAATTTATACACTGAAAACTATAGAAAGCTTATGACAAAAATTGAAGAAGACACAAAGAAATGGAAAAAGATTTTCCATGCTCCTGGATAGGAAGAACAATATTGTTAAAATGTTGATAACTACCCAAAGCGATCTACATATTCAATGCAATTCCTATCAAAATAACACCAGCATTCTTCACGGAGCTAGAACAAATAATCCTATCAATTCCTATCAAAATAACACCAGCATTCTTCATGGAGCTAGAACAAATAATCCTACAATTTGTATGGAACCAGAGAAGACCCTGAATAGCCAAAGCAATCTTGAAAAAGAAAACCGAAGCTGGAGGCATCACAATCCTGGACTTCAAGCTATACTACAAAGCTGTAATCATCAAGACAGTATGGTACTGGTACAAGAACAGACTCTCAGATCAATGGAACAGAATAGAGAACCCAGAAATGGACCCACAAATGTATGGCAAACTAATCTTTGACAAAACAGGAAGGAATATCCAATGGAATAAAGACAGTCTCTTCAGCAAGTGGTGCTGGGAAAACTGGACAGCGACATGCAGAAGAATGAACCTGGACCACTTTCTTACACCATACAAAAAAATAAACTCAAAATGGATAAAAGACCTAAACGTAAGACAGTAAGCCATCAAAACCCTCAAGGAGAAAGCAGGCAAAAACCTCTTTGATCTTGGCTGCAGCAACTTTTTATTCACCACATCTCCAGAGGCCAGGGAAACAAAACCAAAAATGAACTACTGAGACCTCATCAAAATAAAAAGCTTCTGCACAGCGAAGGAAACAATCAGCAAAACTAAAAGGCAACCGAAGGAATGGGAGAAGATATTTGCAAATGACATATCAGATAAAGGGTTAGTATCCAAAATCTCAACACCAAAAAACACCAAAAAACTCAACACCAAAAAAACAAATAATCCAGTGAAGAAATGGGCAAAAGACATGAATAGACACTTCTGCAAAGAAGACATCCAGATGGCCAACCGACACATGACAAAATGCTCAACATCACTCATCATCAGGGAAATACAAATCAAAACCACCATGAGATGCCACCTGACACCTATCAGAATGGCTGACGTGAACAACTCAGGCAACAACAGATGTTGGTGAGGATGCAGAGAAAGAGGATCTCTTTTGCACTGCTGGTGGGAATGCAAGCTGGTGTAGCCACTCTGGAAAACAGTGTGGAGGCTCCTCAAAAAATAAAAATAGAACTACCCTATGACCCAGCAATTGCACTACTAGGTATTTACAGGTATGCTGTTTTGAAGGGACACATGCACCCGAATGTTTATAGCAGCACTATCTACAATAGCCAAAGTATGGAAAGAGCCCGTATGTTCATCGGCAGATGAATGGATAAAGAAGATGTGGTATGTATATACAATGGAGTATTACTCGGCAATCAAAAAAGAATAAATCTTGCCATTTGCAACTACATGGATGGAACAGGAGGGTATCATGCTAAGTGAAATTAGTCAGAAAAAGACAAATATCATATGACTTCACTCATATGAGGACTTTAAGAGACAAAACAGATGAACATAAGGGAAGGGAAACAAAAATAATATAAAAACAGGGAGGGGGACAAAGCATAAAAGACTCATAAATATGGAGAACAAACAGAGGGTTACTGGAGGGGTCGTGGGGGGATGGGCTAAATGGGTAAGGGGCATTAAGGAATCTATCCCTGAAATCATTGCTGCACTATGTGCTAATTTGGACGTAAATTTTAAAAAATTAAGTATTATGTTGAAAAAAAAAATTCTCTCAAGGTCCCACCTCAGTGGCTTCTGCATTGATTGGAAAAAGAATAAATGAGATTACCCAAAGGTAAAAGACTATTTTTGAGGCAAAGGGGCGCTTCAGTGGGTTAGACAGTGGAAAGTTATCTATAGTTTAGGATTTTTTTTTTTTTAAGAGAAAGAGCGTGAGAGAGTGAGCGCGCGCTCACACTCAAGCTGGGGAGGGGCTGAGGAAGAGGGAGAGAGAGAATCTCAAGCAGGCTCCTCACCAATGGAGAGCCCAACTTGGAGCTCCATCCCAGGACAGTGAGATCATGACCTGTGCTGAAATCAAGAGTCAGACTCAACTCACTGAACCACCGAGGCTCTCCAGGAACAGATTCTTAACAAGTGAACTTGAGACAGAAAGCAGAGAGCAAAGTGCTAAAATTTTCAAAGATGGGGGTAAATCCCCAGAAAGTCAATGGATAGAAGCAATACAGAAGACTGGATTATAGTATGACCTTTCCACCTAAGAAACAGTGGAAATGGTAATCTTTTTTTTTTTTTTTTTCAGCTTTGGGTCGTTGCTGCAAACACTACTGGTAGAATTTGTCACTGATTGTCATTAATACCACCTGGGGGAGCTTGTTAAAAATTTGGATTCCAGAATTAATCCCAGTGTACGGTTCACTCAGTTTTTATATATTCCAGGGATCTGTGTTCTTAACGGTTCGTGTACCTAATTCAGGACTAAATTTTGGGAAACCAGTAGTATTTACTACTTAATAGGTATCTGTCTCATCATTGAAAGTTTAATTATTATAGCTCATTTTCACCAAAAACTTATTACAAGCCAGATGCTTTTGTAAGTACTTTAAATTTATTTAAACTTTAAATTCAAACTTTTAAGTTATTTTATTCAACCCTCTTAATAATCTCACAAAGTGGATGTTATTGACATTTTCAATTTAAGATAAGGAAATTAAGCAATAAAGCTGCCATCTGAGTGCAGACAGTCCTAACAGAGCTCATTCCTCTTCTAACTATGCTATTGTAATAAAATTAGCTACCTAAAATCAACTTTTTCCTTCAGATTTTAAATAGAATTTCATCATGTATATTGTTAACAAGTTATCACGTTCACCATAAACTTTGATAGGTGGTATACGTTTTAATAGAAACAGGGAAGTTACTTACAGTTAAATAAAATCATTCTGTCAAAACATTTCAAGACACAAAGTTGTCATGGGAATAAATAATTCAAGTCATTAGTGGTAAAACTTACAAATAATTTCTATGGACCTCACATTTAATTACTACTTTCATTTCCTTAGCCCAATTAGATATGAATTTAACTAGCAAGTTCATCAGCTCAAAAAAAGGGGTATAAAATGAACTCAACTCTTTGAGATCATGAAACTCAATCTTTGAATACTTACATTTAATTCGTCTTTTAGTACTTCTTCAAGACGATGACCTACATGATTCTCATCTTTTGTGTCCATAATCAGGCAAATGTGCTGTGAAATTCTTTCTGAGATTAAAAAAAAAAAAGAAAAGAAAAAAAAGTAAGTTTCTAAGAGGAAATGGAACAAAGCCCTAGTATGCTAAAACCTGGATTTACCTGTTGTTTGTAACTGCCAAACTACAAAGCTTTTACCTGCAGGCCAGTGAAGTCACTTGGAATCCACACTGATAAGTCCTCCACTCTTTACCACCCAAGTCAATAAAGATAGGGATTCAGTGCTGTGTAAGTGGCTAACCAGGACATTGTATAATCAACAGAAATAAGACATCATAGGATATATCTAAAAAGGACTAACTGAAGGTGACAGCTATTTGCCTGACAGTTCATTCCTTCTCTGTTTATAAAGAGTCCCCTAGAATCTGATAAAATCCCATCTCATGCAGATCCCCCACTTCAGGCTAGAAAGTACCTTCTGTGTGCAACTCACTGTGCCACCTAGTGTCCTGGATGAGCACAGAAGTGTCCTTGGCGTTCGTCTTAATTCAGTCAATTCAATACAATTAAGTTCTTGCCTGTTTAACTGTTACAAGTGAATATAATAGCCAAACTAGTTTTCTTCAAATTTGTTAAGTGTCTTCGACATGATCCATTTTAAAAACACAATTCATATGACATAATCACGCTCACCTTTGTAAACCTTGGATGCACTCTTTCAAAAGATACATAATCCTACTCTACACTAGCTAGGTCTATAATACTAAGAAATAGCTATATTGCTACCAATTAAGAAGACAATGCATGGTATTATGTCAAAAACTTTTACAAAGGCTTAATTATAAATAAGAATCCTAAATCAAATTAGTTTAACATTTAACCCAGCTGCTTCTTCAAGGAACTTTATATAACATGATATATATAAATGTTAATCTAGTAATAGTTAATCATTTTTCCAAGCACAGCTGGGGACAACAGACATTTAAAATATTAAGAAAAGCACCAATTAATAGTACTCCCTTTACTAACTACCTCACATCTATCAAGAATATTGTATGGTGCAAGAGCTCTATGTTCTATTATTACCAATGTTCATGATGGCCCTGCAAACAATATTATTATGAATCTATATAATAGACACCAGAAACCTGAATTCACAGAAGTGAACTAACTTTTTCATGATCACTCTTGCTGAGGCTTTACAAAGGGGAGATAATGTAAAAAAATGGGCAAATGGTATACCTAGGCAAAAGACAGAATGGAAGTTATATGTACTATTCTTTCATCTTTTGTTTGAAATAAAAAATATTCTGCCCCCCAAAAACACATAAGATACAATAAAAAAAATACTTGAATATGTGTGTGTTGCATATGTATGTATATAGTAGGAGACCTTAAAATTCATCTTTTAAAAAAAATTTAGGGGCGCCTGGGTGGCGCAGTCGGTTAAGCGTCTGACTTCAGCCAGGTCACTATCTCGCGGTCCCTGAGTTCGAGCCCCGCGTTGGGCTCTGGGCTGATGGCTCAGAGCCTGGAGCCTGTTTCAGATTCTGTGTCTCCCTCTCTCTCTGCCCCTCCCCCATTCATGCTCTGTCTCTCTCTGTCCCAAAAATAAATAAACGTTGAAAAAAAATTAAAAAAAAATTTAACTATTGGATGTAACGAATATATTAACCTTATTGTGGTAATCACTGCACAATATATACATACATCAAATCATTACATTGCACACCCAAAACTTGCATGATGTTATATGTCTTTTATATCTCAATAAAGCTGGATTAAAAAAAAATCACCTATTTACCGAAGATCAACGAAAAAAAATACGAGAACCTAGATTCAAGGCAATATAACAATAAATAAGGTGAATCTTCTATCATGTCGATTTCTATACTGTCTGTTTACACCTTGTAATTCCCAGGGATTTATACTCCAGAGTAATCTGTGCCAGATTGACCATTTTCTTTATACTGTCAATTGTCCATACCAATATGTCCTTTTCCTAGTCATATAAAATTCTCTACCTGTCCAGTGGCATTCACAGTCTAGACCAGGTTAAATCTTCATCAGTTCCCCCAATTCAATGGTTCTCAACTTTGGTTGCACATCAGAATCTATTCTGAGTAGGTTTTGTTTGGCTTTTGTAGTTTTCAAATACATACTTTTAAAACCCACCCAACAAGATTCTTGCCTGTATTTTTTTTGAAGCTCCAAAAGTGATTCAGATGTTTAGTCACGTTGAAAACCTCTGCTTGTTCATTGCCTTGATTTTCTATAATGTGGAGTTTATATAAGTTTTCACTTCGGAAAAAAACAAAAAACAAAAAGCTAATTGTCTATGATAGCTGATTAATTCCCCCAAAATGGTATAACTCTTTTTGAATATAATCCTTTTGGGATAATTCTGCAGTTTTCTCTAATCTACTCCATATTGTAGCAATTGGAGCATGCTGAGAATTGTTATTCAATTCCCTTTGAGATTGCTAGCGTCAAACTGTTTAAAAAAACCCCAAATCCATCCACCTACTCTGATCTTCATGGCTCACTAGAGTTTACAGTTTAGCCGTTTCTTGGCCAGTATTATAAAGGCAATCTAAGAAAAAAAAACACACAATGTTCATAAATTATAGATATAAGGCACTTCTTGGGCATTTAATAATGTTTGTTAAGTTAATGAGCAATGTGCAATTTTTTTAAATGCTACAGGAATCCAATATCCAAAAAATTCTATAAATAGTATATTCATGCTTTATCAATACTTTACATGTCTGAAATATGCAAAGACTAAAAATCAGTTTCTATGTAGAAATGACAAACTTTCTACACAGAATTTATAAATATACGAGAAATGAAGGAAACATGGGATAAAAGATCTAACATTATGACATTTTAATGAGGATTAAATGAGGATTTAATATACCTAAAGTTACATAGAGTGTCTGGTCCAAGTAAATCCCTAATAATTGTTCACATAATAATTGTCACTTCCATGGTTACATGGATCCAACAAAAATATAAATTAAAATTAGTTTTGTCTACTCAAGATACGACCCATCTGTAACTACAAATGGCCCCTGGTCTCTGTGGTCTTAATTATTTCAGTTTGGTTAAAAAAATCCATTTCAATTTTGTCCCACTAATCCTTTTCAAATTTCAAAGTTACACCCAAAAAAGCAGTAATTATGTATAATAATAAAAACCACATCTTAAGTAACAGTCCTGTGTTTTCAACCCTGCACTTTGTAAGTTTTTTTTTTGTTTGTTTGTTTGTCTGTTTTTTGAGACAGAGACAGTGCTAGTGGGGGAGGGGCAGAGAGGGAGAGAAAAAAATCACAAGATTCCACACTGTCAGAACAGAGCCTGATACAGGGCTCAAACTTATGAAACTGTGAGATAGTGACCTGGGCAGAGATCAAGAGTGCAACACTTAACAGACTGAGCCACACAGGTGTCCCTCCCTGAACTTCTTTATAACTAAAGTGGATACATTCTGATCATTCTTATCTTGGTTTATCCGTTAGATCTAGGTTGAAGCATCTCATGTGGTTTCTACTGATAATCCCACACACACTGACAATCCTAACTGGGAATACTAATGTATGTAAGATCTTTACCAACAAAAGACAATAGCAATGACTGCACTCGGACCATGCAGCTGGAGGCTCAAAATGGTGAAGAATGCAGCTATGGAAGCAGGGCTCCAATAGATTGAACCTCCTCAATGCCAGTTACTCCAGGACCCCCAACTCAGAAAAAAATGTACATTTAAAATTCATTTTTTCATGAAGGAGAAAATTCTTTCCAAACATAATATAATTAATACTTACTATTTCTCAAAGCAAACAATTTAACAACTTCTCTGAGGTTAATAATGAAATCAACAAAAACAGGGGCCTTGAGAGTTGTTAATCTGTTGTTCTAACTATTAATAAAGCAATTCTTAGAAATTTTAGACATTAAAATAAACACAACAATAGAATGAGGGAAAACCATAAAATCATTTTGTTTCCCAGAATCATGAAAAATATACCACAAGAATGTAGTCTTTGTTCTCTCCCTTAAACAGGCCTAAAGATAAATTAGAAAAATAATGCAGTTAAATTTAGCTCATACCTGACCTGTCAACTTTATTACTAATATTATTTTTTTGAGTTTACTCATTTACTGTAAGACAGTGCGCACGCATGTGTGCAAGTGGAAAAGGGGCAGACAGAGAGGGAAAGAGAGAATCTGAAGCAGGGTCCGCACTGTTAGCTCAGAGCCCCATGTAGGGCTTGAACCCACACACCGCGAGATCATCACCTGAGCCGAAATCAAGAGTTGGCTGTTCAAGTGAATGAACCACATACCCACCCCCAACTAATATTAACTTGTTAGTTTTAGTTGTCACGCTACCTTTTTTATAAAATATTTTTTAAATCTTCCTAAAAGGACAATTATGACACATGAAATATTTTAATATCTAAACCTGTAGGGTATGTTCTCCACCAAACATCGTTTTTAACATATTCTCTCATCTACACTGAAAAACTCTTTATTTACGTACAGCATCTAGGTATCACAGAGCTCAACACGACTAAAAACAGAAAAAATTGTAAAGGAACATAACGTGTAGTCTATACGTTAGTTACAAGCTGTAAGCATTAATAAATAAGAACCAATTTTTCAATTAATACCTCATCCTTGTGTGCTAGAACTTTTAAATGGTCAAAGTATGTGCACAATTGCCAAAAGTATTATGCTAAAAATAATGTACAATTTGATTTTACTTTCCTGGCTGTGATGGATAATTTTATGTCAACTTGACTGAGCAATGGGGTGTCCAGATACTTAGCCAAACATAATCTGCGTGTTTGTGCGAGGGTATTTTTAGATGTGGTTTACATTTAAACTGGTAAACTAAATAAAGCTGATTGCCCTCCCTAAAGTGGATGGGCCCCCATCTAAACAGTAGAAGACCTGAATATAACAGAAGTTTGACCTCCCAGGAGTAAGAGAGGAACCTGCCGCTTAATGGCCTTGGATACGAAACACTGGCTTTTCCTGGTTCTAGAGCAGCCTGCTGGCCTTCGGACTTAAACTGTGACACTTGCTATGGAGATTTTGGACCTGCCAACCTCCATAATCTGTAATCACATGAGCCAATTCATGTGTGTATCCTGTTTGTTCTATTTCTTTGGCGAACCCTGACAAATATGCTAGCAAATAAGCCTAATTCTTCAACAGATAACTAGTAATTTCCCAGTCTTCATCACAAAATTCCCACCTCCTGCAATTCTGTAAAAGGCAACATAGAATCATGCATGCCTTGAGCAACACTCCTTACTCCTCAGCCAAATCATACCACCTATAATTCCCTGGACATATCTTGATCTTTGGACTAATATATGTGTTCTCCCTACCTGCAAATGCCATTCATGTCCTTGTCTAATTCTCCAGAAAGGTCCACCTCAAACCATTTGCTTTAATAACCACAGGTCGGTGTTTTAGATGCATTTTGGTCAGGGGTGGGAACAGGAGGAGAGGAAAAAAAAAAAGGAATAGGGAGGTAACCTTCACCAAAGAGACTTTTTTGAAACTACAATAAACCCACATCTCCAAATTCCCACTTGTGATACATAAAGCTATCTCTCTCAAACATGTGTAAGCACGCAGCCAGGATTTTCCTTATACCCAGGTATGAATTACTGTGTTACTAACCTGAGTGGTCCTAAGGCAAGGCCCTGCAGTGTAAAGTTTCAGAAACAGAAATTTACACACACTTTGGCTGTAATAAGCCATTCACAAAGCTGATGTTCAGGCCGTACCCAGCAACAGAGCCATGGGAGTCCTTACGGTCAGCAATCATTCTGGTAGTCAGTGTATTTATTCTAATTAATCCATATGCATGCCATACTAAGTGGCTTTAATATTGTCTTTACTTTTTACCAAGGTAGACAGTTTTAAACATCATTTCTCTCAATCATAACAAGCAGAAATTATTCTCCCCATTTCATAGATTGAGTCTATACAGCCCGTAAGTTGCCTAAAGTCACAGAGCCATGAAATTATAAATTTCTGTTCTCTAACTCAAATCTATGTGAAGTTAGTATCCTAAAGGGTATTTTTTTTCTTTCACACTGGTCTGCATTTTTATTTTGCTTTTATTACAAATTTTACATTGAATTTTATCCTTTGTTTTTCTCTACCATAAAATCACCGACTCCTAAACTTAGTAAACTCTAATTTATTTGAAAATTCTGATTTCCCAACACCACTCCAAAGTTTTAGCACAGGGCACCAACAAGAAGGTATTGACAGTCATTTGTTTTGAGGTTGTGTGCTAGGATCATGACTAAGACAGATTTTGATGGGCTGAATGAATTTTATCCCCTACCAAATTCATTGTGGTGTAGCAGGATTCTTGCACAGAGCCCTGACAGTGAGCCTTTTCCTTCCAGGAGCAAACTTTATTCCTGCTGGCACTGCTCACTTGGGTTGGTACCCCAAGAACTGAGCCCTGAACTCCACATGGCATAGTTTTTTGTTTTTGTTTTTTTTTTTTTACTTCTTTGTCCCT
Organism: Felis catus; assembly: GCF_018350175.1. Classification (NCBI taxonomy): domain Eukaryota; kingdom Metazoa; phylum Chordata; class Mammalia; order Carnivora; family Felidae; genus Felis; species Felis catus. The sequence continues at coordinate 109,196,837 of NC_058369.1, forward strand.
CATATATGGTAAGATACAAACATGTAGTCTGATTAAGTGGTCCCATGTTACAAGGTTGTGAGGGATGTTGTTATGTACGGGTATAATTAGGTTGCCTTGTTTTTGTTTTTTGTTTTGTTTTCCTTAGGGAGGGGACGCTTCCACAGTGGGAGCTCGAACCCTAAGCATCCTCAGAATGTGACCATATTTGGAGACAAGAGACTGTAAAAGGTCATCAGGTTAAAATGAGGACAATTAGAGTGAGCCCTAATCCAACATGACTGTTTTCTTTATAAAAAGACAAATACAAATTAATGGAAAAATTATCAAAGTCAAGCACCATATAATTTTTTTTATAAGAGAACACTTCTAAAAATAATGAAGGTGTGCCAGAAATATGTGCCTATGAAGCCAATCAAAATTGCAATCTACTATTTTACAACAAGCTAAAAAAACATACAGGTAATGAAACCAAACATTAGAGAACTATATAATTTAGAATTTACAAACACAGAAATTAGGTGGTAGTCCTCAGTAAAGAATGTGAAGTAAAAGACTATTTCAGAAACAAAGACTATACAAACATGACATAGGTACTAAATTAACAGATAATTTAAGATAAAAAGTTAAACATGAAAAATAGTTTTAAATTAAAAAATGAAGAGATAAGGATCCAGCAAAGTTACATATATTGAAGTTGGATAAAGATGATCCAACATAAATGTAATAGGAATCCATGAAGAATACTGACATTTTTATTTACACACACACACTCAGATCACATATAAATATCCTCAAAAATTTACCAAGAAAAAACATTACCAAGACATTTTCTAGTAAAATTACTTGACTTAAAAAGAAAACAACAACATCATTCCTTTGGTCACCTAGACAAAAGAAGAGATAATAAAGGTAATGAAACAATCATCAGAATGTATTCAATAAAAACAAAGGAACATATTTAAGTTATTCAAGGAAAAAATTATGAGCCAAGATTTTATATTCAGCAAAAATGACTTTCAAGTATAAAGCACACAATTTTCAACTTGAATTAAGAAAATGATTTTCCTGTGAATATTTCCTAGGGAATGTACTCAAGTTTCAGACAACCAAAGTCTAGAGACACATATATACAATGACTGAGGAACAGCATAAAACAGTTACTTGCAGAACTGTGACTAAATAATGCCTAAAATTAACTGAATGCAGTAGGGGCTCCTGGGTGGCGCAGTCGGTTAAGCGTCCGACTTCAGCCAGGTCATGATCTCGCAGTCCGTGAGTTCGAGCCCCGCGTCGGGCTCTGGGCTGATGGCTCAGAGCCTGGAGCCTGTTTCAGATTCTGTGTCTCCCTCTCTCTCTGCCCCTCCCCCGTTCATGCTCTGTCTCTCTCTGTCCCAAAAATAAATAAACGTTGAAAAAAAAATTTAAAAAAAAATAAAATAAAATAAAAATAAAATAAAATTAACTGAATGCAGTAATAATGGCAATATAATCTGAAAATATACAGTATCAACAAGAAAATGCAACAGGAGAATGAATGGAACATATAAAAAAAATATGTAACTTTTTTCAGAAATAGTCTTGGTTGATAGTACCTACACTTTGAGACCTGGAGGGTACACTGTTGAATAAAGTATCTGAATGATTGTACAATATTCTGTTAATTCCTGTATCTTTGAAAACCAAGGTTCTTATTGGGGTAGAATTAAAATAGAATAATGAACTGGAAGTATCATATAAATTTATGAAGTATTTCATCTTTATGTAAACACACACACACACAAAAAATAATTGGTAAGTTTAGAGAATGAAGAGAATGAATTTATTCAGTTGAATACTAATAAAAGAAAATAACCATTTACCTTTCTATGTAAACTGTACACTGGGTAAATAAAGTATAGATGAGAAGTGTTTATGAAAGTACCTCAACTAATAGACGAAAACGAATTAAAGAAATTAAAATGTCATGATTTTTAACACCACCTCCACATATTAGGAAATCTAGTCACTGGATATCAATGGCTGCTATCATCAGAAAATAAGAGGGGCGCCTGGGTGGCTCAGTCGGTTGAGCACCTGACTTCGGCTCAGGTTGTGATCTCACAGTTCATGAGTTTGAGCCCAGCATAAGCCTCTGTGCTCAGAGCCTGGAGCCTGCTTCGGGTTCTGTGTCTCCCTCTCTCTCTCTGCCCCATCCCCACTCATGCTCTGTCTCTGTCTTAAAAATAAATAAAACATTAAAAAAAAAAAGACAAGAAAATAAGAGATAACCAACATTTGGTGTGTAATAAAAAACTCACACCACGTCTCATCTTACCAAAGAGATGAAACTAAATCTTATTAAGTTTCTAGAGCCAGCTAACACTTTGTAGAAGACAGAAACACATACAGAAATATGCATAATTGAACCATGCAAGAATATACACTCATCAAAATTCAAAATAGGAAAAAATCTACACATCGCATAAACTGGGTTCATCAGGCAACAAAGTTTAAGCAAAATAAAAGGATGGGGAACCAGTAGGGTAAGTGAGATTAAACAGGTCATTAAAACACACACACACACAACTAAACCAAAGTGTCTAGAAATGTACATTTGAGTGATAAAGCTCAGAAGAAATATGGGGAAATTGCTGTAAAATCTGGATAGAGATAGAACAAGTTGTAATTGCCTAAGAATACAAGAAAAAGTCTCTGCTGTGGGTGGGAAAGTTCTATTCTTGATCTGGGTGCTATTACACAGATATGCACATTATTCTTTAAGGTACAAATTTGGTTTGGATTTCTGTATCTGTGGTTTGGTAATAAAACGTTTTAAAAAACATATGCAAGTATACTACTGTTTTCATCCATCCTTCTTTCATTCAGAAAGTATCTTTATATATGATCAGAGGACAGGATAAAGGTCTGGAGTGTATCACATAAGGAAATCTAACCAACTATTAAAACAATGTGTGAACTTTGAAACGTTTAAGAGAAAAGCTAAAAACATCCAGACCCAGGAGCATTATTTTTATTCACAAGGCACGAGGCATTAAAAATTCAAGTTACCACAGAGAGCCCTTTAAATTCTAATTCATGAAAGCAACGCTACTAATAAATAAAAGATATTAACACCCTTTCAGTAAAAACAATTGAGGCACAGAGTAACTCAGCCAAATCACTGGATGATTTCTCACTCGGTAATTTACAAATCATATTATGGATAATATAATAAATGTATATTCTAACCAAAGTCGTATGATGCAGGCAAAACCATTATGTCGTTCTTACAGGTAAAGATTTAAATGATTTTCCTAGGCTTAATTTGGCTAGTGACCTGGGGAGCCAAGATTCAAACCAGGTAAATTAGTCTAGAATTGAAGCCCTCAATCATTGCACATGCTGATAAAACATATAAGGAAGATAGATAATTTCCTAATTCAGGAATCCCCCCACACACACACTTTTTTTTTTTTCTAATTGAAGCCACACATGTCAAATGGTAGTCTCACAGATTCATGGAGTAAATAAGATTCTCTGCAGTTTCCAACAAACCTTTGTAATAGAAAATGACATTAGCAATTAGAAAATTGCAATAGAAAATGACTAGGGAAAACAGGAAGTCTTCTTTCATTGTTTTTAATTACATAACTAGCAAACTTCCAACACTTTATTTAATAAATTAAAACTCCAATGCTACCTCTATGTAACACTCCTAAAAGAGAAAGAGCATCTTCCGGGCCATGTGAAGATATACTGATCTCTAGCTTTCTCTGCATTGGTATGCACTAAAATTACCTTTATGTCATCTCCCTAATTTTAATACATTATAAGTTTGTGTAACCACAACATCAGGATACAAAGCAGGTCAATCTCTCATATCATCTCTTTGTTCTCACCCCCTCTGAAGTTCCTTACTACAGGCATCCTCTGTGCTACGAGTCCAAGATAGGGCTCCATCTCACGAACCCATGTTATCATGATCTGAGCTGAAACCAAGAGTCAGGCACTTACTTAACTGACTGAACCACTCACTCTTCAGGGCTTTTGATCCCCTTGTGTAACATGCTTTGCCATCTAAAACTTAGCCACCTTTGGTTAGGGTATGTGGTTTAGCAAAATACATTCTTGTACAACATGTTGTCCAAAATGTTTAATTCCAGGGGCACCTGGGTGGTTCATTGAGTTAAGCATCTGACTCTTGATTGCAGTTTAAGTCATGATCTCATGGTTCCTGATTTGGAGCCCCACATCAGGCTTTGTGCTGACAGTGTGCAGCCTACTTGTGATTCTCTTTCTCTCTCTCTGCCCCTCTCCAACTTGGGCATGCTTTCTTTCTCTGTCTCAAAATAAGTAAATTAACTTTAAAAAAATGTTTTATTCCAATGTTATTCTGAAGTCCTTCAAAGGACGTAGGAAATATTATGTAGACATTCTTAAGTTTATGAATGAGGACAAACACTAATTTGTACTATACTCATCTTTTAAAAGTTCATCTTATTATCCTTGAACACTGGACTTCTTGGTAGACCTGAAATATAGGGTCTTCCTTCAAGGGTTAGAAAACACATATAATTTGGGGTTTTTGCATTCAACTTCAGAAAACAGTAAAATGAAAAATTTCTAACATGCACAACCTTCTCTTTACCACATGAAAACCCAATGACACATTAAGAGGAGCACGGGAAAAAAAGTTTGGGGGGGACCTGGCTGACTCAGTCAGGTAAGCATCCAGCTCTTGATTTAAGCTCAGGTCATGATCTCACAGTTCATAAGGTTAAGCCCTGCATTGGGTGACAGCACAGAGCCTGCTTGCAATTCTATCCCTCCCCCCCCCCCCCTCTCTCTCTCTCTCTCTCTCTCTCTCTCTCTCTCTATCTCTCTCTGCCCCTCCCGCACCCTGGCTCTCTTTCTCAAAGTAAACAATAAACATTAAAAAGAAAAAAAGAGGAACAAGGAGTATCTAGACATGTGCCTGCAACTAATAACCAGTAAGAAATCAAGAGTGCTCAGGATTGTATTAATTTTTACAAGAAGGTTTCAAAACATCTTTCAGTAGAGACAAACCTAAATACTAAGTTATTAGTAAGTTCCACAAGTGAGCAAAAAAATCTAGGCCAGCCTTCAATTTTCTTAGAAACATCCAATACCGTGATTTCATCAAGCCTCATCATTCACTTTGCTGACCTCTTCAGCCAAAATGTTAGTGTTCTTAGGTATATAAGAAACTATCAAATCCAATACTACTCACCTCCAAAAGATATATCTAGCCCTAATCCATTCAAAATGAAGGCAGTCCTCTTCCATTCCCCTGTTGAGTTCCTTGAATCAACAGCAAATCATATTTTCTGTCTTACAGCAAGGATTTTAAAATAGTATTAAACAGAACCATCACTGCTGAGCCCTGATATCCCTGTTTTCATTTAAAATACAGGAAGAGGCTTCAGGTTTCTCTAAACACCTTCATAGAGGAAGCTATTAGAATAGGAAAAGGGCAGCATACAATCGATAAAGGAAAAAAAGCCAACAAGTCATGTCTCCAGGACAAGCAGAAAATAGGGATGGTACATAGAGTCTTGCAAGAAAACCACACATACCCACTTTAATAGGTCAAACTGATCTTCAGAGAAGTTAGTTCTACTGTGGACTGTACCTGTTTCAACTGAAGGGCAATAGTACACAGGCAGATACTTTTTTCCCAAGATTTGTTATGTCTGATCTTAACCACATTTTTGAATTAGTCATTGAATACAGGATGAAGTTTCCTGCCTTTCCTACTTACAACTAAAAGTAAGGAGCAGACATGTGATATCTTGTCCCATGACATGTTTTTACATGTAAGATATTACTGTTTTCCAAGTAAATGATGCCATATATTTATATATATTGCTTTTCAAAGTATATATATTCTGACTTAACAGAAATGTGAAAGAAATACATTTTTTAAAATCTAATGACTCACCAAGATATTTACAAAATGTATTATTGCTTTAAGCATAAACGTTCATTTAGAGTTTTTGTTGTTTTATATCCTACCTACATCAGAGTCAAGTATAACTGTCTTTTGTCTTATCAAGTCTTATTTAGCTAATTGCTTGATAACTCACTGTGACCTTAGAAGTTTTTGAATATGACAGATTTACTTCCCTACGCTTTAGTGAGCATCTCACTAATGACAAATAAATTATAAAATTACAGTCAACTCTACTTTCTCTAATCTTCACCCAAATATTTAACTTTCCAATTTACATTCTTTTACAGTAAGATTCCAAGGAAACCAAACTGCTATTAAATCATTTGCAACCCTCCTGTTCTAACTAAAGTTTGACGCAAATGTTCTTACAGATTCTCCTAAGATACAGTCACAGTACTACTTACAAGACAGTGAAGAACAAAAACTATTATGTATAAAGGAGTTACAGTATTAATGTGAAAATGTGGAAAATGAATAATCACAGTGAAAAGCCAGATACATCAAAAATTACAGTTTGTATGTAAATCTTAGCTGTCACTTTGCATTGTACAAAAGCATGGTTAATGACATAAATGGTGCCATCGCTGGGTATTTAACAAGAAAAACCTGCTGAAGACATAATACAGATGCAGAGCATTGTCCTCTTACAGATGTAGAAAACCTGATTTAAAGTTTCTCATTCTTTCAATTTGATTTAAAAACCTAAAAATACATTACACTTAAGATGCCATGACTTTAAGGGTAAATATTAAAAAAATCAAAAATATATTGACATGAGTTTCTGCATATGCATAAAATACATATTATCACAATGAGTCTCCCTAATTCTCAGTAACACTGAATTTTATTCACATGTAATTTTACCTTGTTCCATGCAGTCAAATCCAGTTTTAATGTATAAGCTACTTTCATTGTGTAAGCACAAGATGATTCAACTGCTTGCCTACTGGGATAATTTTCTAAAACACTGTATGAAACATAAAAAAGCAGGCTTATGGGTTTTATAGCTTACGTGTTAAAAAAGCACAACAGTATAAGAATTGCCTTTATCAGTGACGTTGAAAAAAATGTATTTTCAGAATAAAGTCTGTTTCTGAATAGATGTTTTCGAGCAATCAAAGTCAATTTACTTTAACAAATGGAAAACACTAGATAATGATTGGTAAGACATGAAAATTTAGGTAAACATTAGCTATTTTTCATTAATATTAACTGAAGCCATGTAAAAATTAAATTTTCCTTTTTTATTATTTTGTTTCTCCATGTTTACATAAACCATCTTATGACAAGAGGCACCATGAGGCTTTTTTTAATAACACAAACTTACTTAGGTTTGTACAATTATAACCAAGAAAGAATAAAATACTATTTTTCAACAGTTGTTAACCACAAAATTAAATATATTCAAAGATTAGATAGGTTATGATAGATCAGAAAGATTATGGTACAAAATAAATGCAATCTCTTATTTAAAAGTTCTATAGGAGAGGTGCCTGGGTCACTCAATCGGTTAAGCATCCGACTTCAGCTCAGTTCATGATTTCGCAGTTCATGGATTAGAGTCCCACGTCAGGCTCTGTGCTGACAGTGAGGACTCAATGGTCCAAAACCTTAGGGATGCAGCCAAAGTGGTTCTATGAGAGAAGTTTTTAGCAATACAGGCCTACTTCAAGGAGCAAGAAAAGTCTCAAAAAACCTAACCTTACATCTAAAGGAGCTAGGAAAACAAAAAACCTAAAACCTGCAGAAGGAAGGAAATAATAAAGTTTAGAGGAGAAATAAATGATACAGAAACTAAAACAATAATAAAAGAGATGAATAGAACCAGGAGCTGTTTGTGGAAGAAAAAAAAATAAAATCTATAGTAGTCTTCAAGATAAAAAAAAAAATCCTAAAATACTATCACAAAAAAGCAGACAAATAACAACCAACACTACAGAAATACAAACAAGTTTAAGAAAATATTATGAAAAACTATATGCCAACAAATAGGTTGACCTAGAAGAAATTGATAAATTTCTAGAAACACGTAAACTACAAAAACTGAAAAAAATTGAACAGGCTGATAACCAGCAAATAAGTTCAATCAGTAATGAAAATACTGCCAAAAAACAAAATTCCAAGACCAGATGGTTTCACAGGAGAAACCTACCAAACATTTAAAGAAGAATTAATACTTACTCTTCTCAAACTATTCAAATAAATAGAAAAAGAAGGACAACTTCCTAATTAATTCTACAAAGTCAGCATTATCCTGATATCCAAACAGATAAAGAAACCAAAGAAAAGAGAACTAACGCTAATATCTCTGATGGACATAGAAACAAAAATCCTCAACAAAATGCTAGCAATGATTTTAAAAAATCTTTCACCAAGATCAAGTGGTATTTATTCCCGGGTTGCAAGGGTGGTTTAATATTCATAAATCAATCAATGTGATATATTACATCAACAGTAGAAAGGATAAGAGCCATAAGATCATTGTAATTGATGCAGAAAAACACACTTGACAGAGAACAACATCTTTTTATGACAAAAAACCCTCAAAAAGAGGTTTAGAGAGGGGCACCTGTGTGGCTCAGTTGGTTAAGTGTCCAACTTTGGCTCAGGTCATGATCTCACGGTTCATGGGTTCCAGCCCTGTGTTGGGCTCTATGCTGACAGTTCAGAGCCTGGAGCTTGCTTTGGATTCTGTGTCTCTCTCTCAACCTCTCCCTCGCTTGCACTCTCTCAAAAATAAATAAATAAAAATTTAAAGAATAGGTTTAGAAGGACCATACCTCCATATAATAAAGGACATCTATGAAAAAAACTGAGCTAATATCATCCCTAGTGGCAAAAAAATGACAGCTTTTCCCTTAACACCAGGAACAAGACAAGGACATCCACTCTCAACACTTTTATTCAACATAGTACTTCAAGTCCTAGCCTCAGCAATCAGACAACAAAAAGAAATAAAATGAATCCATTTTGGTAAAGAAGAAACCAAACTTTGCACATGACATCATAATATATATAGAAAACCCTTAAGACTCCACCAAAAAACTGCTACAACTGATAAATTTAGTAAAGGTACAGGATACAAAATCAGTATACAGAAATTTGTTGTACTTCTAGACACTAACAATGAAGCAGCAGAAAGAGAATTTTTTTTAAATCCCATTTATAACATCACCAAAAAATAATAAGATACCTAAGAATAAACTCAAAAAGGTGAAAGACCCATAGTGTGAAAGCTATAAATCACTGATGAAAGAAATTCAAGAAAACACAAACAAATGGAAATATGTTCCATGCTTATGGATTCAAAGAGCGAAAGTTGTTAAAATGTCTCTACTACCCAAAGTAATCTACACAATTAATGCGATCCCTATCAAAATACCAACAGTATTTTTCACAAAACTGGAACAAACAATCCTAAAATATGTATGGAACTACAAAAGACCCCTAACAGCCAAATCAGTCTTGAAAAAGGAAAGCAAAGCTGGAGGTATAACAATTCTAAAATTCAAGTTATATTACAAAGTTGTAGCCATCCAAACAGTATGGTCCTGGCACAAAAAGAGACACATACATCAATACAAAAGAAAAGAAAACCCAGAAATAAACCTACAACTATATGGTCATTAATGTTTGACAAAGGAAGGATATCCAAGGGGGAAAGACAGTCTCTTCAACAAATCGTGCTGGGAAAACTGGAAAGACACAAGCAAAAGAATGAAACTGGACCATTTTCTCATACCACACACAAAAGTAAAATCAAAATGAATTAAAGACCTAAATGTGAGACCTGAAACCATAAAAATCTTAGAAGTGAACAAAGGCAGTAACCTCTTTGACATTGGCTATAGCAACTTTTCTCTAGATAGGTCTCTTGAGACAAAGGAAACAAAAGCAAAAATAAACATGGAAGTACATCAAAATGAAAAGTTACTGCACAGTTAAGGAAACAATCAACAGAACTAAAAGGCAACCTATGGAATGGGAGAGGGTATTTGCAAATGACATGTCAGATGACGGGCTAGTATGCAAAACACAGAAAGAACGTATAAAACTCAACACCCAAAAAACAAATAATCCAATTTAAAAATGGGCAGAAGACATGAACACACACTTCTCCAAAGAAGACATTCACATGGGCAATAGACACATGAAAAGATGCTCAATATCACTTATATTCAGGGAAATACAAATCAAAACTACAATGAGATATTATGTCACACCTGTCAGAAAGGCTAAAATCAATAATACAAGAAACAACAGGTGTTGCCGAGGGTGTGGAGAAAGGGGAACCCTCTTGCACTGTTTGTGGGAATGCAAACTGGTGCAGCCACTCTGGAAAACAGTATGGAGGTTCCTCAAAAAGTTAAAAATAAAATTATCCTACGGTCCAGCAATCGCACCACTGGGTATTCATCCAAAGAATACAAAAACAATAATCCAAAGGGATACATGCACCTCTCTGTTTATAGCAGCATTATTTACAAGTGTCAAACTATGAAATAGTCCAAGTACCCATCAATTGATGGATAAAAATGTGGTATATATACAAGAGAATATTATTCAACCATAAAAATGAATGTAACCTTGCCATTTGCAACAACATGGTTGTAGCTAGAGAGCATTATGCTGAGTGAAATAAGTCACAGAAGGACAAATACCACATGATTTCACTTATGTAGAATTTAAAAACCATAACACATGAGCAAAGGAAAAACAAGAGAGAGACAAACCAAGAAACAATCCCTTAATTATTATAGAGAACTGATGGCTATGAGAGGAGAGGTGAGGTAGTTGGGTGGGGGATAGGTTAAATAGGTGATGGGGATTAAGGATGGCACTTGCTGTGATGAGCACCGGGTGTTGTATGGAATTGTTGAATCACTATATTGTACACATGAAACTAATGGTCACTGTCTGTTTAAATGGAATTTAAGTACCTTTTTTTAAATGTTTATTTGTTTTGAGAGACACAGTGCATGTGCGAGCAGGGGAGGTGCAGAGATAGAGAATCCCGAGCAGGGTCTGTGCTGTCAGTGTGAAGTATGACGTGGGGCTTGATCTCAGGAACCATGAGATCATGACCTGAGCTAAAATCAAGTCAGACACCTAACCGAGTAAGCCACCCAGATGCCCCCTACCTAAATAAAAACGTTAAGGGACGCCTGAGTGGCTCAGTCAGTGAAGCGTCCAACCTCGGCTCAGGTCATAATCTCATGGTCACTGAGTTTAAGCCCCACATCAGGCTCTGTGCTGACAGCTCACAGCCTGGAGCCTGCTTCAGATTCTGTGTCTCCCTCTCTCTCTCTGCTCTTCCCTTTCTCGCTCTCTGTCTCTCTTTAAATACACATTTAAAAAAATTGTTTTAACTATAAAAAACAAAATACAAAAAACGATGCTTTGTTTTACCTCACAGTAAATTTGTGATTAACTATATGATTTTCAACACACACAACTGTGTGAACAAATAGAACACTTTATATACACATTTACTATTATCAAATACTTCACTATAGATGTAAATCTATATAAATATACTGATGCTAAAATAAACCTCAAAATACGACTTATCGAAAAATACAAAAATAGAAGTCAAATTTCTAGACGCTACAAGCCACAATTTTAGTCAAAAGCTTGGTTAAGGTTAGTTACATCAAAATTCCCACACTGAACAACAACAACAGCAGCAACAAAAAATGGACTTTAACAAACATTCAGATGGACCAAAACATGGATGCTATTCTAGTGAGAAATAAATTGAGGAGTACAAAATGCACTTGCAAGACATGCCATAAAACAAGAAATGTTTTATAGAGTCTTAAAATACCTATACAAGAAAATGCTTTCATCAGAAGGTAATTTGTTGAGCAGCAATGATTGGAATTCAAGTGAAAAAGCAGCTGGGGAAGGACGATTTACAGAATGAAAACTTCCAACCTTCATCTTGGAAATGGACAACTGCTATGGCTAGATGAACATTCAACTACCAGAATTAACAAAGAACAAAACTAAACAGTAACCAACCAATCATTTTGAAACTATTGCTTTAAGTTTTTATTTTTACTTATCCTTTGGGCATGTCTAGAAATCTACTATTTTAGTATTATGTTTTATGTTTTTCCCACACTCTCTAGAAGAATACACTGTGTGGTTAGCACAGCACTATAAGAGAACATGTCCACCTTCGACTGTGTGGTTGGACACTCTTCATCAGGCCACAATCAGATTCGGGTAGGCTGAATTTTATAAACCCTAGGCTATCCTGGCTAAAAGAGCACTAACGAAGCTAATGTCCACTACAGTACTCAGCATGAGTAACCCATGAATCAGAGGTGCCAAGTGGCCACGCCCCAGAGCGAAGTCAGACTTAAAGACAAAAAGAGAACTGGGTTTAAATTGTGCATCTTGTTCTTACTGTGTGACCAAGAGAAAAGTACTAAATCTAAACCTCTGTTTAACTCATCTCCAAAAGGGGAGGAATATTATCTCTATTATAGCATTATAGTTAAAAAAAAAAAAAAAAGAGGTAATGTATTTAAATGTTATAAGTGCCATCTATCCCAAACCCTGGTTTTCAACTTTGACATAAAAGTAATACATGTGATTTTATATCATCTTTTATATCATCTTTGAGAAAAAATATATATATATAATATAGGGACTGATACATGGTCTCAATATGTACCTGTCAGAAGCAGGTAAAGTGGTATGGTTGGAGAAAAAGGCCACTTGTCCCCATCATTTAAATTTTTTCGACTTGAAGGAACAAAACCTTGCCATAGCCTACAACATACAAGTCCATTCAGTTAAACTCAGTGTTACAGGCTACATAAGAGAAAAGAAGAGACATCCTCTCATCTTCACAGAGTCAATCTAAAAGCGTATGACACCAAGTAATGGGCAATGCTGAAATCCAAGATTGCCTTAAAATAGCAAATTTAATCATGGTTTTCCTATATAAATTTGGTGGTAAAATAAGACCTGAATTTGGACTAGACGCTTCATACTCTTCACTCCTGTACTAGATATAAACATTCTTGCATTCTAATTTCCATTATGTGGCAAGGTCCTTAATCCCCACTACTGATGTGACTTGTTGGGTGCTGCATGAACTTCTGAAAAAAAATCAGTATTCCAAATTTCAAAACACATGCAGTCCAAGAATTTCAGAGAAGACAGTTTGAAGAATCTCTGCATAAGCAAAAAAAGAGGCAACAGCTGCATTAAGAGATAAACTACTGAAGATAGAAACTTGTAGTTTAAGAATTTATTTTCTGTCTTAAAGCAGTACTTGCTTAGAACCCTTGATTATTTATTCCAATATGGACACAGTGACACAACTTACATCATTAAGTTCTTGGAGAACCAAGAGATGATACCCACGAAATGCTTTAAACATTGTCTGACACAAAGTTAGTACCCAATAAATGCCATGTTATAGTAGTGTCTAGAAAAATATTTTGAACATTTACTAGGAAAAGGCAAAGAGATGAGTATGTAGCTCCCTCTACTATATATCATATTTTATTTTGCAATTTTAGTTTAAAAAATCCAAGGGTATCCGTTGGACTATGTCACACATGTTTGTTTCTCCTATCAGGCCACAGAACTAGAATTAGTGCAAGTCACAAAGGTACGTAGCCATTTTAGGTATGCAAACAAGCATTTGGAGCTGATAAAGTACAGTAAGACTTCAAGCTCTTAATGTAGTAATAATATTATCTGAAAAGAAATGATCTATGAAAGACTCAAGAGCAGCCTAGAGGAATGTTTCTAGAATTTAACATACAAACTAATGATCCAGAGTTTTTGTTAAAATTCATATTCTGATTTAACGTGGTGGGGTCACACATTCTGCATTCGAGTTTTCAGGTAACCTCAACTCTGTTGATCTACAAGCCCACACTGAGAGGAGAGGAGGCCCCAGAGCAGTGGCCCTCCCAGTATATCCACAACATCACAATCTCCTGGGAAGATAGAAATGCAAACCCTAGAGCATAAGGAAAACCTTGGAGATCATTGATGAGCTCTTTCCATCCAGTCATATTAGTTACTCTGAGAATAAAAGACTACTTTTTTTAAAAAATACTTTACAGGGGCGCCTGGGTGGCGCAGTCGGTTAAGCGTCCGACTTCAGCCAGGTCACGATCTCGCGGTCCGGGAGTTCGAGCCCCGCGTCGGGCTCTGGGCTGATGATGGCTCAGAGCCTGGAGCCTGTTTCCGATTCTGTGTCTCCCTCTCTCTCTGCCCCTCCCCCGTTCATGCTCTGTCTCTCTCTGTCCCAAAAATAAATAAACGTTGAAAAAAAAATTTAAAAAAAAAAAAAAAAAAATACTTTACAAATAAAAATAAGGGCACCTGGGTGGCTCCAACAGTTAAGTGTCTGACTTCAGCCCAGGTCATGATCTCACAGTTCATGGGTTCAAGCCCCATATCAAGCTCTATGCTGACAGCTTTGGATTCTGTGTCTCCCTCTCTTTCTGCCCCTCCCCCATTCATGCTGTGTCCCTCTCAAAAATAAACATTAAATTTTTTAATGAAAATAAAAATAAAAATAGCACACTAAAACATGTTGTGTAAATAAGAAAAGCAATTTATCTCTATACAATTTCCAAAAGTATAATCCCTACAATTATACTTCAAATGTAGACTTTTATAAGAATCTTGATCTGATAAACACTAGGCAAATATAATCTGTAGGATCCTCAGTAGGACCACTTACCAACTACTCACAAAGTCAGTCATGTCCATTTTACCTAGGTAACAAAGGTATGATTGTGTAAGGAAACCAGACTAGTTTTCTATTTCCATGTACTGAGAGCATAAGTAACCACATCATGGTTTAGCCAACTTGTCCACAGTAATGTTTACATAATGCCTGCTTATTGTGTAAATACATGTCGACATTTTGATTCACAGCTATAGATGATCTGTTTGCATACACAGATACACAGATGTATAAATAATGGTACATTAATGGTTTGAAACACAATATTCTTGAAGGACAAAAACCTTAAGAATAAATTACAAACATACAATGTCATGATCAGAGAAAAGATTTCAGTTTTGTGAATGGGAAGCCAATTGATAATTCAAAATTTGGGGAAAACCTACTTAACAAACGGATGCATTGAGAATTCAGATTCGGCATTTTTTTTTCAACTTCCAAGCATGAATACAGACATTCAGCCCTCAGTCAAAACCTAAGCATACAGGTCAATCCTTCATTTCAAAGGAGTCAGTAACAGACTGTAAAGCACCACACCTGCTTCAGGATTAGCACTGTAATTTTTGCTAGGACCACAGATTTTTTAATTTGTTTTAACATTTATTCATTTTTGAGAGAGAGAGCGTGTGTGGGGGAGGGGCAGAGAGAGAGACAGAGACAGAGAGGGAGACACAGAATCTGAAGCAGGCTCCAGGTTCTGAGCTGTGAGTACAGAGCCCAATGCAGGACTTGAACTATGAGATCATAACCTAAGCTGAGGTTGGACACCTAACCGACCCAGCCACTCAGGCGCCCCTTAGGACAACAGTTTTCCAACAGTGATTCTCTCAAGATACATCTTAGATGTTGCATCCAGGGGAAGAGTACCTCAGGTGCCTAGTGAATACAGGCCAGGCATGCTGTTCAACAACCTACCACGGATCAAACAGTCTCCACCACAAAGAATTACCTGACCTCAAATACCAAGGGTGCTAGGGTTAAGAAACGCTGATTTAAGTGACAGAGGCTGCCAAGATACACACTCAACGTCCTTGGTGCATCTCATTGCATTCCTAGCACGGTGTTCAGCACAACAACAAATATTTGTTGATAATCAAATAAACTACCTTGGTGTAGATGGGAGACGAAAAACAATGATAAAGGGGTTATTACACGTGTAGTATCTAAATTCCAAAACAAAATCACAGTTATTGTCAAAACTGAAAAGAAATTTAACAAATCATCTAGCTTTACTTCTCTAGTTGGGGGAAAAATAGCTTCATACGAACATGATATACAGTGTACTAGTGTGGCAGTGTTCTAAGGGGTGCAGTGGAAGCTGGCCTCTTCATAAAAGTAAGTATCCTAAGTTAATTAAAATTAGTTTTTACTTCTAATAGTATAAGGATCCCATCCTTTTCTTTTATTTTTTTTTTAATGTTTATTTATTTTTGAGAGACAGAGACAGACAGAATATGAGCAGGGGAGGGGCAGAGAGAGAGGGAGACAGAGAATCTGAAGCAGGCTGCAGGCTCCAAGGTGTCAGCACAGAGCCCGATGCGGGGCCCGAACTCACAAACCGCAAGATCATGACCTGAGCCGAAGTTGGACGCTTAACCTACTGAGCCACCCCAGCGCCCCAGGGTCCCATCCTTTTCTAAGTATTTCCTCTATAAAAATTAAAACTAATGTGACATAAATAATAAGTGATATTTCACAAGCAGGAAACACAAAATGTAATTGTTTTCCAAAAACACCAAATCACAGACCTCTGTGGCCTACAGGCATTTATACTTCTGAGAATTCTGGGATTTAAAATGTCATGAGAAATTCTAAACTGGCTTACATTTTTGAAACACAGGAACTGACAGTCACAAGGCCAAACATACCCTTAATAATCGATTCAGCTGCATACAGATCTCGTTTGTAGGTCACCTAAAGGACCAAAAAAAAAAAAAAAAAAAAGTCATTAGACTTAACAGACCAGGAAGGAATGTGAGAGCAATAAAATTATGCCCCAAAGGAAATTATTATGGAGAAACTATGAACACATACTACGGACAATTTATAAATTATAACAACATTACCAAGTTCAGAAAAATATATTCTATTTCTGCAAACTGCTTAATATTGGATTTTAGATCTTTAAATTGAGATATTATGTGGAAGTGGTTACCAAAATCTTATTACTATAATTCAAATACTATTTCCAAGACAACGTGGTAGTGTTTAAATAAAAGCACCAGCACTGGAGGTTATTACTGTTTCATAGTAAAGTTTTATGGTGTAAGGAAGGAAGAAAAGCATGTGTAACAAAAAAAATCACAAAATTGCATTTTTAGTTCAAATGAGATGATTCTCAAAGATTCATTCACATTAAGGGGTGCCCGGGTGGCTCAGTCAGTTACACGTCTGACTCAGCTCGAGTCATGATCTCACGGTTCACAAGCTCGAGACCCGCATGCGGTTCTGTGCTGACAGCTCAGAGCCTGAAGCCTGCTTCCGCGTGTCTCTATCTCTCTGCCCCTCCCCCACTTGTACACTCTCTCAAAAATAAATTTTAAAAAAAGATTAATTCACATTAAGAGAGACTTCATTCTGAACGGAGATCTTTATGTAGACAAGGTTCACTTTCAAGCTTTTTATTGATATATGCATCTGATAGAGACTAGATGGTACCATCATCTACATAAGAACAATCATTATCTTTCCTTAAGAACATATATACATCCTCCTTCTAACTGTAACCTGCTTTAGTCCAATGGCACATACTTCCCAGAACACAGCCATGAGTTCAAATAGAGCCTGTCAGGTGTATGGGTCTGCAGAATTAGTTCCCACATCAGAAGTGAAAAACCTAGAAACTAATGTACTAATTGATAAGTACTATAAGCTTAGGAGTTAGTTTACCATTAAAGTACCCAGAAGATTTTGATGAAAAGGGTCTAAAAACACACTTTGAAAAATCCTTAACAAATTAGCGCATTTCTGTATCTGTTACTCATACTTTTTTTCCTTCAGATTACCTCATAACTAGACTTCTATAGAAACTGTGTTCAGCCCAAATTGCTCAGGGCACTTCTACTCAAAATAGACTGCCCTGCTATGCCTTTATCCTGGTAGGCAAATCCTGATGCAAAACTATACCCTAAAATTCAAAATTAAAGTAGTAGCTAACAGGGGTGCCTGGGTGGCTCAGTCAGTTGAGTGACAAACTTTGCCTCAGGTCACGATTTCATGGTTTGTGGGTTTCAGCCAGGAATCAGGCTCTGCACTGACAGCGAGCAGCCTACTTGGGCTTCTCTCTCCCTCTCTCCCCCTCTCTCTCTTCCCCTCCCCCACTGGCTTGCCTGCTCTCTCTCAAAATAAATACACTTAAAAAAAAAAAACAAAAAGTAGTAACTAACCTAAGATAGAAAGCTGCTTGAGCCTTCAACTAAACTATTAAAGTCAAATATGGCATTTCTACATTATTGCCAAAACAAGCATATACCAACCAAAACTAGTACGATAGTTCCTGATCCACAATATAATTCCATTATCTGGATACAAAACAGATGTATTCACCAAATTAAACACTATATTGATCTCATTCATTCATTCAACAAATGTTTATCAAATAACTACTATGTTCTAGGTCCTATTCTGTTTTGGGAATAGAGCAATGAAAAGAATGAGCAAAATGCCTTAACCTATGAAAACAACATTTTGGTGGAGAAATTTTCTTAGAAGAAATGCATCAAGTAAGTTCTTCTTCTGTGTTCTTGAAAACCCAAAGTCAACTAGGTATCTAAAATCAGGCTTCAATATTTGTAATTCAAATGAGACACTAGTGTTTTTCTGTAATAATTTTCTGCTGTGTAGGGCAAACTTAGACCTGAACTAGGAAACGGCCTAATTACCATTATTCATTTTGTATTCTTTCTGCTATAAGGAATAAAACTGCATTCAAAATTAAAATAGAGGAACTATGAAAGTACCTTATACTGTTTTTTTTTCAAGGAGATTTTGACACATTTTTTAACTTACAGAAAAATTGGTCTCAAATCCTAAAATCCCTTTTCTAGCATTCTTGAAACACTTAAAAGTTTTGCATTGCAATCAATCTTAGTAAGACACACATTTTTATCACCTAAAGGTCCTTTCTCCACTATTATTAAATCATTAACCGTATAAACAACAAAGACTCTTCCATTTCCTTTTGTCTACTCTTTCTTGTAGGCTGTGGATACTGACTATACACAGATTAAAGCTTTTATTTTTTACTAATATCTTCTACATAATGCCTTACATCTACTACTTGAACTCCACTTCTCACCAAACACAGATTTAATGAAAATAAAGTACAAAATGTTTCTCACAAACTCGTAAAATACTGCATTTAAAAATAGCTTTCTTTTTTTCCTAATTGAAAGTTAACGTATTTCAAAGGGAACAAACAGTACTGGAAAATGCTGTAATTCTGAACTGATGAGTTATACTTTTTCTGTCAAACTTTTACCGTAATATGGGTTGCCCTTGCCTTATTTTTTTAATTTTCTAAAGTTTATTAGATCAGTTTTGAAGTTGATTTCCTTCTGTCAGCATGATCTGTAGTTTTCCTTTGACCTTGCACAATGCGTTATGAAAATTCGTTACTTTAAAACATCAACCCTTAAGTGAATCAGAGGATTGAGGCTCTCTTCCATCACTCATTTTCACACCGCTCAGCAGAGGCTCAGGAGCCGCCTGAAGACCAGGGCAGGTGCTCTGTGCGCCTGAGGCTCAGGGCCCCGCATGTGCCCCACAGCTATCCATTTCTGTCTCTTTTCTTTGTGCTTCTGTGCAGTATTTCATCTGAGCTAAGGGTGTAACTGCAGGAAAAAACTACTCCATGGAAAAGAAGCTTGAAACTCAGAGCCAGAGCGATGGTCTTCTGGCTCTGTGGCCAGGGCTCCCTCAGCTGCCTCAGGGTGGGTCCCCAAGACCACCACCATCACACCTTCTTGTGTTGCTCGGTGTCAGCACTCGATGTAGGAATTTAGATTTCTCAGTGCCCAGTTCAGGTGGCCACCATCTTCGGTAAATTAGAGAACACGTAATCCCTATCTTTCCCATCTTTTACCTTGTAAGAAAATGAATATGTCACTGCAATGATTAGAAGCCTGAAAACAATAAATTTTAAAAATAGAGTATGGTGTGTTATTAGACACAAATTTGGATTTGGGGATATATTGATTTTATTTATTTCATCAATTGGATCTATCTGAAGATATTCTTTCGTCTACACTGGATGACTAGATGAAAACCTCTGAAAATAAACAAGGTCACCACATTGCATTTTTGAAATTAAGAAGTGAGACTATTTTGTTTCTTCTGTTTTAAACAAAGATGGCAGAACACTTGGATCTTAAAAAAAAAAAAAAGGGGGTAGTTCTCATCAAAAGGATTCCTGAAAAGTCAGTTATTCCAGTAATATGTGATGACTCAAACAATTCAGAAGCTCCTCCTAAACAAGTATTTTCAGACAATGGAACACAGTTGAATTTCTTTAATACCTGGTTATAAATCTTTTATGCCTTAAGGATAGTTCTAACATTTAAAAACAAAAAACCTATTCAATTAGTCTGTATAGTGTAGTGAGCATGTATTTAAATATATTGGGACAAAAATATGGTACAATTATAAACTAAAGGAGTAGAAGTTCTTATGTCTACTAGATGAAACTTTGTAAAAGTAATAATGTGTTCACTAAGGCCTCGCAAGGCACAACCCCTCAAGGGAAAGGAAGAGAGCCAATTCCTATTCCAGAAATCAGTCCTGCTCTCTTCTTTGTCCCAGGGAGTGGGGGACATCCTCTACCCTGCACGGTGATTTAAATGTTTCCTCCAGGCCACAGAGGAGCTACTCCAAGAGAGGTGGCCTAACTCTGAGCATTTACTTCTTGCATTTACTTTTACAAAAAAGTATGTAAAATACAAAACGTCCCTCTTGGGATTTCTGGTGGCAGTTCAAAGAGTTCTACATGCAGGCATGAGACATGCCTAGTCACTCCTCACATCACGGTGGGAGACAACTCCCTGACTTCTGAGGGGTAGGGAAATGTATCCTGGATCCATGTTTCAGAATCCTCCCTTGCCTTACTTTTTTATGGTTGCAAAATGCCTCCTGAAATGCATTTTTCAGCCTGTCAAGATTTGTGAATCACGTGCCTGGTACTTGGCTCAGCCATCTGATTCCAGTATCAGTTTTAGCCTCCTTGTACTAAATATTCTTTCAGATCTATATTTTTTAAAAAATGGTAGCATCTTTAGTCCTAGTATAGAATTAAAACACTAAGTTCTAAGTGTAGATTCCATTGCTTTGGTTTAAAGAGAAACTGGAAAACTTTTACGCAGACAAAATGCCAGGACCTCAAAATTAAATGAGAAGCCTTTATACTGAAGACAGCTCACACAATGTCATCCAGATGCTCAACAAGGTGATACCAACAGCTAGGAAAATATCAGCAACAAGAAAAAAGCTGTGGGTGAGGGTTGCGGAGGAAGACAATGAGAGACAGAAGGAAGAGGAAACATAGAAGCTGCAACAACTACAGTATTTGTACTCAAAATAATTTCACCTCAACAGAAGAAATGTGGTATCTGTAAAAGACATCCTCACTGACATTAAAAGACTTTTTGCCCAATCCATTGTGTTAAGGACCCCTTTAGAATCCAAGATCCCATTCTTCAAACATTGTAAAGAAATGGGCTTCCCCCATCCCTTCAGGTTTGTAAACTGATACTATAAGGCTGATCCCTCTGGGCCTAAGCTTGTGGAATGTTTATTAGTTTCCCAGGGTTACCATAACCAACCACAAACTGGGTGGCTTTGAGACTATTCTCTCACAGTACGGGAGGCAGGAAGTCCCAAATCAAGGTGTCAGCAGGGCCATGTCCCCCTCTGAAAGCTTGATGTGTCAAAGAATGCTTCCAGGCCTCTTCCCACTTGGCTTTCCTTTGCGTGTAGAGGCAGCACTCCAGTCTCTGCCTCCATCATTAGTCACTGGCATCCTCCCTTTATCTCTCTCCCCCTTCGGCTATTCTTCTCTGTTGAATTCAGGGCCTACTCGATGACAGTAAGACCTCATCTTAACTTCATTAGATCTGTAAAGATGTTTTTTGTTTTAATGTTTGTTTATTTTTAGAAAGAAAGAGAGACAGCAAGAGCAGGGGAGGGGCAGAGTGGGGGGGAGGGGCGGGGAGAGGATCCCAAAAGCAGGCTTTGTGTGGTCAGCGCAGAGCCCAAAGCAGGAATCGAACTCACAACCATGAGATCATGACCTGAGCTGAAATCAAGAGTTGGATGCTCGAGTGACTGAGCCACCTATGTCCCCTGTAAAGATACTTTTCAAATAAGGTCTCTTTCTCAAGTGCAGGAGTTAAGTTAAACTTGAACATAAGTTTGTGGGGGACACAATTTAACCAGTAACAGCATCATGAAATGACTCACAAGGGGAATGATGAGAAGCACTTGGCAAGGCCAATCCCTGACTCTGGGCACAGACTTTGGTGCCCATGAAAGGGAAGCCAAGCACCAAGATGTGAGCGCTAAAACTGTGTTGCTGGAGAAAGCAGTGAAATATGAGATTTCACAATTATTTTTTTTAATTGAAATAAATTGGTGAGGAACAAGTGGAAAATTTCAAGAGCAATGTGTTACTTTACTTTCATCTGCAAATCTCAGGGCACTTGACAAGTTTCAAAAAGGCTCTGAACACCCACAGAGATAGATCACCACACCCCCTAAGACATCAAAAATGAGGTCAGGGAGTGTTATGTTAACATGTTGTCTGCGAGTTTTCACTCCCTTCTCCCTCTGCCTACAAATTAATTTAGCACACAGTCAAAAGGGGCCTTACAGAGATAGGAGTCAGCATCTTAAACAAAACATCTACTTGGTAAACACCACAGTCCTCACAATATGTTCATCACCATCAGAGCCACATACAGAAAAGAATACACAGAATGAATAAAATATTTGCCTGCTGGATTGATGACATTTGGATGCCCTTGAAAACACAATAATATTGCATGGATTTTCTCCACCAGCCAATAATCCAGACATGCCAATATTTTGTAATTTCAGAACATTTCAAGTGTATATGAGACAATCTTAGAATGCAGCAAGGCCCTTCAGTTTAATGTACATAATACCTAATGAACTTAGTAGGTTTGCTTTCTGGTTTGTTTTCAAGTCAATGGGGAAATATGCCTTTGGATTCATAAAATCTTAGAGTTAAAATGAATCTTTCCTAATCAGATTTAGATACAAATATCAGTATGACATTTATAAATTTTCATCCCATATTTCAAAAGCAGCAATACTTGAAAAAAGAAAACAACCCTACCCTATTCCAGAATAGATCGTTCAGTTCGACACATTTCCACCTTTATACAAACAAAAGCCACACTGTGAAACACTCCATCCTCCACAGGAAGCTTTAGTATGAGAGTGTTATCACTTCATTCCCTCCAAAACAAAGAATTTGTCATTATGAGTCAAACCTTATTACATTCAAGAGTCCAACTTCTCACTGGGGCTATCAAGTGGGTCCAGTCATCCAGTCCACAGAGTCAGAACTATGGCAGATATTTCTTTAACCCAGTTAAGTTGGAGCCACCACCCCAGGGACCAGAAGGAAATGTTGCCACTGTGGGAAGCAGAGTTGCATCCTTAACCCAAAGCAGTATAAGGCAACAGAATAGAAGGATATAGGGAGAGAGAAGGAAAAACAATGAGTAAAACCATCTTATCAGCTAAAATGGAATTTATTTGAATAAATTATCTCCAAGTGAATTTTCTTAAAACAAGGAAATAGAAATGATACCATACTTTGATGGCTCAGAAAACCCAGTGAAACTCTGAATGCCTTTAATGTATACATACATACATACATACACACACATACATACATACATTTTTTCCTCAAAATATTCTTTCAGTATGAAACCACATATTTTTATACCACTTCTCCATTTCCTGAAGCAGCCAGAAAGTGTTTACACTTACAGAATGGGTTTTAGGAATGATATACAAGCATAGCCAAGACCCAGAGCAAAACACCAACTCCCTTACCTTCCAGAGGTCAGGTGATCCTTCCACAAGTTTGGCTTTAATGTGACCATATTTTAGAGCCAACTGTAAACATTCAGTTCCAAATTCCAAGTCATAGTCACTACACTGGATAGAAAAATAAATAAATAAATAAAGGAGAAGAAGTTGCTTCAACATATTTTAAGTACAACTTTTTTTTAAATTACATAATCAATACAGAAAAGATAGGGCCTAGAGAACTCATTAACTCTTTGATTAGCTACTTATGAATTGATTCACTACTTATTAATCACAATACACAATACACAATAATTTTACCTGTGCCCTAAAAGTCAAAAAATATATACAGTGTAGGCAAGTTGTAATCCTAAGTTTTAAACTTCCTCAATAGTTTTAGGGGTCAAATAAACATAATGCTTTGCTTCCTTTGATTATAAGTTACCTTTCCAAGCATGTTTCTAAAATGTCTCAGAGTATGGCTGAAGATCCCTATATCAGAATTTTATTTAACAAATACACGTATCCATCAAACTTCAACACTGATATTTATATCAACATATTTGCAGGTCACAGCTCTTGTTCATTTTAATATTTTACTTGTCAACATATCATTTTTAAAAATGTGTATTTTTATTTTAACTTGAAAACATTTCAGTATTCCATTATTAAACAGGAATGGAAAAGCCTCTCATAAACTTAGCAAAATACAAGCAACCTTTTTAAGCATTTCAGGCAAAACTATTAAAATGACTAACAATTCAGGTGAATAATACTGAGTGCCGATCATGTCCAAGCTCTGTATTACATACCAGCACATAAAGATAAATGAGACATGTATTATGTCCTCAAGGAACTCACCTCTTAAAAAGGAGGCTGATCTCTAACAAATATTTTGCAACAGAATGTGATAAATGCAACACTAGAAGTATATCTATAAGTAGACCAGGAAATAAAATACTTAATTCTGTGTAAAGGCATCAGAGAAGGCCTTTCAAAGAAATGGTCTCTGATCTCACTCTAAAGACTGAATACAATTGGAGAAGAGAGGGATACCTTTAAGAGAAAAGGTGGCATAAAAACATACCAAAGTTTCAGACATCTGATAGATTTGGATTTTAGAATGAACATACCCATGTAAAGAAGACCAAAGAAAGGCCACAAATATCAGTATGAAATGCAGCACTTGTTGCCAATGTTGTACTGTTGTACTGGCGATTCCAAAATCCTAGCTACAGTGGTTTGGGAAGGTAATGGCAAAGAAAATAGAAGCATCAAATATACATAGTCCCAAGTTGACTAGGATGGTCTCAGCTTCTATCTTCCATTTTGATACACTTTAACATGACAGATTTCTTAGACATTATAATCTTTGAAAAGTATTACCAACATTAGTTATATGCAAATAAATGAATTTGTTAAACCTCTTTGTAATTCCAGCATCTGGTCTCATTTAGCAGTACGTGAGATGTATGTACAGTCAACAGAATGTTCTCTTTAACACATGGTTAAATCTGAAAGATGACCAGTATTAGCCCTTTTCTTGACTCTTCAGAAACAAGATATTTACCACATTTGTGGGAAGACTTCAAAGTGCTCACGAAGTGCATACTGAGAGGAGACCATAGGAACAGGTGTTCCCTCCTGTCTTAGGTGGTACAAAGAGAATTACTGGATGCTAGACTCTTGCCGGCCACATATTGTACCATGAAAGATGGCAACAGCCTACAAAGTGTATGAAGTCTTTAAGATTCCAGCCACTAGGGCCAATGAGAAACACAGAAAATTCTGGTCAGGTATATAGGAAATATATACTAGAAACAGAGGCTGAGCCATCTTGACAAAAAGAACAGCCCGAATTTGTCATTCATTGTTATAGACTAATAGTACAACTATTTATAAGGCTTTTGGTAAGCTTTGCAATAAAATTTACTGTGGGGGTAAATTCAAAACTACACATGTTTAATGACCAATTAAATTTTGAATTTCTACATTTCTCGCTAACACTGATTAGGATTTCTATTTTTGTGTAACATATAGAAAGCTGGAAGAAGTCATGTTCTTTTCTGAAGAAAAAACAGGTAAGTCACCAAAGCAGAACTTTTCTTGAATCCACCAGAGCCAAGGTCACAAGAGGACCAAGCATCCTTAAATCTAAGAAAAGGCAGGCCTCCCCCAAGGACAGAGAGAATGCCATCACCAGCTTACAGACAGTACAACAGAAGAACAAGAGACATCAGGTGTTATACAAGCAGTTAAGAAGAAATAAGTAGAAAATTTCAACACATTGCTAAGTACTGAGTGGAGGTGAGTAGGAGAATATAAAACTTCTGGGAGCCACATACTCAACAGGAACTTTTACACCCCTGCAGGCTCCCCTTGTGCAACCTACTACTTTGGGCTCATGAATACTATATTATTATTTGAAGGTGACCGTGACTACACATACATTCTGAAGTCAAGACATGCACTAAGTATTTTTAAGTTAAAAATAAGAAATCAACAGTGATAAGACAGAATCTTTAAAATAAAAAAATTGGGGCGCCTGCGTGGCGCAGTCGGTTAAGCGTCCGACTTCAGCCAGGTCACGATCTCGCGGTCTGTGGGTTCGAGCCCCGCATCAGGCTCTGGGCTGATGGCTCAGAGCCTGGAGCCTGTTTCCGATTCTGTGTCTCCCCCTCTCTCTGCCCCTCCCCCGTTCATGCTCTGTCTCTCTCTGTCCCAAAAATAAACGTTAAAAAAAATTTAAAATAAAAAAATTAATATAAAGGCAGGCAGAAAAAGAAACACAACAGATGGAACAGAAAACAACTACCACAGTGGTAGATTTTTACATTAAGAAAGTTAATCAGTGTGTAATTGCTGAAAATTTAGATCTTTATGATTCAGCATGGGAATCATAGTGATATCACTGGTCACAAAAAATATGCATACACACACTGACGCTAAGAACCCTCTGCCTCCATCAACCTGCAGCCCAAAAGAATGTCAAACAATATTCTTCCTAGGCAGAAGCCCTGAGGACACTGTCAGAGATCCCCAAATACGGTCCATCTCAGTCTTGGTTATAATGAAACTCAAAGTCAACAAGCTCCACCTACAAAAGCCAACAAGTACAGTCACCCAACAGATAAATATGACCAGAAAAAAACAGATTTAACTGAAAACCAAGACTAACATGAAATCTAAAGTCAAAAAGGCAAAAATTAAAATGTTTACAGAAATTATGCAGTAAAAAAAAGGACTAAAGCATGATAAGGGAGAAAGTGTTTATAACTATAAACTAGGGTAATATTTAAAAAGCAGAAAACAGAGAAAAAAACAGTGACCACAAAGTCCAATATGTTAAAAAAGAAAGAAAAGAAAAATAAAAGTCAGAAGGGAAGAACACAAAAGAGTAGGAGAAAGATCAAGTGTTTCAAAAAAAATTACAGTAATGAAGAACATGAGTTTCCAAATTAAAAAGTTTCAAGGAATGGAGAAGCTCATGAATGAAAATACACCAAACTCAATTAACAGCAACAAAAGGTCTCCTATAAAGCAGGAGCCCAAATTGGTTGAGACATAATAGCAAGAATGAAAATTAGAAAAACAAAGGGATAGTTTCTCCATAATTTTGAAGATAATGATTGTCAACATAAAACTGTACTTCAAAAACACTTTTTCATCACATGTGAGGAAAGGATATGGATTTCTACAAACACTGAGGGTCTCAACAGAATTTTAGTTCCTCTGCATTCTCTTTCATTTTGAGTTTCATAGGCTTTGTCTTTTTAGAGCAATTTTAGGTTTGCAGCAAAAGTTAATAGAAGGTATATGTATTTCCTATATACCCTCTACCTCCACATACTCACAGCTTCCCCCATTATCAAAATTCTACACCAGAGTGGAACATTTGCTAACATTGGTGAGCCTACACCAACACATCATTATCACTTCAAGTCCACAGTTAACACTAGGATTCACCCAGTGTTTTTACATTTTATGAGTTGGCACAAACGCGTAATGTATTCCATCATTTTGGTACCATAAAGAGTATTGTCCCTGCCTTAAAAATTCTCTGCACTCCTTCTATTCATCCTCCTCCTTGCCTCCAACCCCTGGTAACCACTGAATTTTTCCTGCCTCCATAGTTTTGCCTTTTCCACAAGTCATATACTTGCACTCACAGTACGTGGCCTGTTCAGATTGTTTTGTTTTGTTTTCACATAAAAGCATGCATTTAGGTTTCTTGTATGTCTTTCATGTCTTCTTCGATCATTTTTTAGCCCTGGGTAATATCCCATTTTCTGTATATACCAGTTTATGTATGCATTCACCTTTCTGGCTTGCTTCCAAGTTTTGGCAATTATGAAAAAAAGCTGGTATAAACATTCACGTGTAGGTTTTTGTGTGGGACATAAGTTTTGTACTCGTGTGAGTAAACAAGAAGTGCAATGTCTGGACCATATGGTAGGAGTATGTTTAGTTTTATAAGAAAACTGTCAAATGGTCTTTCCAAGTGTATATACTGTCCTACATTCATTCTCGCCAGGAATGAATGAATTCCTGTGGCTCTGTATCCTCACCAGCATTAGGTGTTGGCATTCTAAATTTTAGCCACTCTAATAGATGTACAGTGATATCTCAATGCTTTAGTTTGCATTTACCTAATAACTTAGAATGTGAAGCACCTTTTCATATGCTTATTTGCCATTTGTATATTTTCTTGGTGAGATGACTATTGAGGTCTCTTACCATTTTTTGAATTGTTCTTTTTCTTCTTGTTGAGTTTTAATAGTTTTTTTTTTTTTTAATGTTCTGGATAGCAGTCCTTTATCACATGTGTCTTTTATAGGTATATTCTCCCTTAATTTTAATAAAGTCCAATTTACCAGTTTTTTCTTTTGTACATTATGTCTTTGATGCTGTATCTAAAAAGGTACCACCAAACCTAAGGTCAGCTAAGTTTTCTTCTCTCTCCCAGGAGTTTTATGGTTTTGTATTTTACACACAGGTCTATGATCCCTTCTGAATTTTTGTGAAACGTGTAAATTACATCTAGATTCATTTTTCCATGTGTATGTTTAGCTGTTACACCATTTATTGAAAAGATTACCTTTGTTTCATTGTATTTCCTCTCCTGTTTTGATGAAAATCAGCCATTTACATGGTCTATTCCAGAGCTCTGTACTCTGTCCACTGACTGATTTGTCTGTTCTTCCACCAGTTCCAGACTGTCTTGATTACTATAGTTTTATAGTAAGTCATGAAGTTCAGTAGTGTCAGTTCTCCAATTTTATCCTTCTTCAATAGTGCACTGGCTGTTCTGAATCTTTTGCCTCTGTATATAAACTCTAAAATCAGCTTACGCATACAAAAAAAATGCTGTTTTTCTTTTTAATCGGATTGCTTTGAGTCTACAGACCACATAGGAAGAACTAACAACTTGGTAATACTGTCTTCCTATTCATGAACATGGGATAGATCTCGTTTATTCAGCGCTTTAATTTTGCTTAGAGTTTTGTAGCTTTTCTCCTATGGATCTAGTACATATTTGGACAGATTTTCAAGTATTTAATTTGGGGGGCACTACATACAAATTGATGAGGGAGCATAATGCAAGCTGAGGGCAAAGCACAGGCTAGCGCCCTTCCCTGCAAGTGAAGTATGTGTAATATTCCTTGGACACTCCAGGCTACCCAAGAACAAAGCAAAGGGGTTTAAGTGCTTGTCATGGTGATGCAGGAAACTAAGGCAAATGAAAAATTCAATTCCCTTACTGTCTACAGCCCATTAAACAAGTCCTTGAAACCAGCAGAGTGACCTCCCTGCCTTGACGATGACGCTTTTCTAGGAGCAAAAGGGAATCTTGGCTTAACATTATCCTGACCCCCCAGGATCCTGCAAGTCTACTTTAACAAATAAAAATTCTCTTGAAAATGTCCTTTATCTCAATTCCCCTAAGATATATGCTGGCAACCATACTCCAGGTTTATGGCCCCCTGATAGGTATCTGAAGGGTCTCATGGCTGAGATTTTACTAAACGGTTATAAATGGCATTTTCCTAACACCACCTAGCTCCTTAAGGTCCTGGGAACCTTGCTTCCAAACTAACTGAGAGACTTCCTCTAACCCTAACCCCATCCCAACCTGAGGGTATATAATCAGTTACCCGTCACAAGCCTATTGCAGCTTTTTCTGCCCATGGGCTCTGTCCCTGTGCTTAATAACATCATCTTTTTGCACCAAAGACATCTTCAAGAATTCTTTCTTGGCCATTAGCTCCAAACCCCACCATCACCCCCCAAATCCATCACAGATGATGTGTGTAATTACAAATTTCACCTGTTGATTTATTATATAAGAAAGCGATGGACTGTTGTATATTAACTTTGAATTATGCAACTTTTCTACAACCACTTCCCTCCAAGAGTTGGTTCATTCTTCCAGATTTTCTACAAAGACAATTTTGTCACCTGCCAAGAGTTTTATTTTACCTTTCCCAAAGTACTTACTTCCTTTTCTTACTAAGAGTTCCAGTACAATGTTGAAAAGGAATGGTGAGAGGGTACATTTTTGCCTTGTTGCTGATCTTAGCAGGAAAGTTTCTAGTTTATCATTAAGTGTGATGTTAGCTGTAGGTTTTTTGTACATATCATTTACCATATTGAGGAAGTGCTACCTCTATTCCCAGTTTGTTAAACTTTTATCATTAATGGGTGCTGGATTCTGCCAAATTCTTTTCCTGCAAGTAATGAATTATTTGATTTTTTCTTCAGCCTGTTGATATATTGTTATTGATTTCTTTTTAAGAGGAGCTAGCTTTGGATACCTAGGATAATTCCCACTGCGCTCAAGTCTTTAATTCCTCACATACATTGTCGGATTCTACTTGCTATTTTTTTTTTTCACTTATGTTCATGACTTAGTGGTCTGTTGTTTTCTTGTAATACCTTTGTCTGTTTTTAGTGTTAGGCTGGCATCAGAATGAGTTAGCAAATCATCCCCTCAGCTTCTGTCTTCTAGAGGAGAATTGGTATAATTTCTCCTTTCAACATGTACTAGACTTTACAAGTGAATGCACCCAGAATTGGTGCTATTTTGGAAAATTACTGATTTCATTTCTTTAATAGATATTAGACTACTCAGACTGTCTTTTCTTATGTGAGTTTTGGTAGATAGTCTTTCTCAACTAATTGGTCCGTTTCATCCAGGTTATCATCCCTTTGAGGACGTAGAGGTGTTCACACTATTCATTTATTATCCTTTTACTTTCTGGTGGTTCTGTAAAGATGTCCCCTATTTCCTTGCTGGGTTAGTAACTTGAATCCTCCTTTCTCTTTGTGTGGCACAGTTACTTTATTAATCTTTTCAAAGAACCAAGTTTTGGGTTTGCTTTTGATCTTACTGTTTCCCATTTCATTTGTTTCTGCTCTAGTTTTCATTATTTCTCGTCTACCTATTTTGGAATTTATTTGCTCTTTTTCTAATTCCTTAATATAGAATTTTAGATTATCAATTACAGGTTTCTTCTTTTCTAGTATGTATATTGAACACTATATATTTCCCTTTAAGCACTGCTTCTGCTATATTCAAAGGTCAATGTTTTCATTTGTATTTAGTTCAAAATACTTTAAATTTCACCTGTGTCTGCAATATTGAGGACAATAGTTTGGCCTGTGACTTCACCACTGATGGATCTAAAAAGAGTTAATTTTTCACTTTGCTCAAATTTTTGCTCTTCTTGGAATAGAGTGATACCTTCTATGCTCTTTACGTGCACAGGAAAGCAGAGAATCCCCCATGCCCTCTTTTCTCAGGACATGGTGCTCCACACAATTGAGGACTATACTGTGTAAACTGCAGACAAAGGATATGGAAAGCAAGATATCCCCACACAGTAGAAAAATAAAGGCAACTGCTAGCAGAGTAGTGAAGTAGAGTCTCCAGGTGACCGTTACGCAGAGAGAATGAGAAACTAAGTGAAAGAAGGCGTTGTGCCTCCTTAGGAAGGGGTGCCTATAAATGGGAAGAGATTCACAGACCTAAGTTAAGAATGAATAGAATCTCTTTGAAAAGTCTCAAGAGAAACTGCCTCTAAGAAGGAAGAACAAGGGACAGAGTTGACATGAAGGCTCTTGTTAACCCTTGCTACACATACATTGTCCTTCTATTACCTAGTGGAAAAAAAAAATCATGTAACATTTATATAGTGTAATGTAAGAAGCAATGTCAATATTATATCCCCAAGAAATAGATGCTTCTGGATTAAGGATTTTGTTTCAAAACACATGTATTTAATACTTTAAACAAATGAATCTGATATTCTGGTGATAATTAAGGTCAAGAACATTTAAAAGTCTAAACAATGAATTTGAAATAACAGTCCATGTGAGTTACTCTATTACAAAATATGAAATCTAGTCATTGTGATAAATTTAAGGTATTGATTTTCAATTTGTTCTTGTTCTTTAACTTACAGAAATTTATAAATTATCTGTTAAAATTTATCACAAGTCCTTAAATGTGGTTTGCTCACCTGATAGCAGTATATATATACTCTCATGAATTTGAGACCCTGTTACCAAGTGTTTAAGAGCATGGACACTGAAGTCAAATAATTTTTCCACGTGACAAGTTGGGCAGAAAATATTTATGTAGTCTGTTCCTCAGTTTCTTCCACTTGAGAAATGGAGAATGAGAGTTATTTAAAAAAAAAAAAAAAGTAAATAGACACTGGAGGTGTCTGGTGTAGTGAGTAGTTTATGGCTATTCCTTGATAAAGTCTGGATATTGGTTATGAATTTAGATAGTTAACTATACAAATTGGGGTTTGATAAGTAGCCAGAAACTTTTTGATAACATCTAATGTTTGTGTAAATTTCTGTTTCTTCTGTACCAATATTGGAATAGCTCTGACCAGGTTTATGAACCTTTTCCTTCTGCTTTCCCTGACAGCCAGTTTCCTTCAGGAAAAAAAAAAAATGAGAAAAATTAGTGTTGCAGTTGGAAGAATAAAAATAGAAAATGAAAAGAAAGGTGTATGTAACTATTATGAATTCTCAACTCTTACCATTAGAGTATTGGATTTTCTCTTCCCATTCTATAGATTTTTTTTTAATGTTTATCTATTTTTAAGAGACAAAAAGAAGCACGATTGAGGGAGGGGTAGAAAGAGAGAGAGAGGTAAAGAATCCTCAGCAGGCTCCACTCTGTCAGTGCAGAGACTGATGCAGGGCTCAGACCCATGAGCCATGAGAGCATGACCCCAGCCAAAACCAAGAGCAGGATGCCTAACTGACTGAGCCACCCAGGAGCCCCATTCTCTTCCCATTTTAAAGTACTCTGTAAATCACACATAGTTGAAGCTTTTTGTTATGTGTATCTTGCTTTCTGTTTTTTTCCATATGCAGGAGTAAATTCATATGACTAACATCAAAGTAATATCCCTCCCATACTTTTGGGTCCTTCTTCATGGATCTTCACCCCATAGTTAACCTCCTTCCCTACCCTTTCTACTGTACCATTCTGTTATGCTGTGGTACACTCAAGCTCATTTCATAAACAGGTTCTTCACCACCTACAGCTGAAGGTACACCAACTGCTTGACATCTTTCTCACGTGGTATCTACTGCCTTTCCCAACCATCAGTTACTAAAAAGGCTTGAAGTCAGAGTTAATATTCCAGATCCCCACTGTTCTTCCATAACAAGGAATTTTTTTGGAATCCTATCCTTCCATAATTCATGTCATCTGGTAAAATTTTCCCATCTTCATAGTACCATCATATCTCACTCCTTCACAGGCTCTGCAGTTTTACGCACATGGATCAGTCTTCCTTTTTACTCGAACTACTGACACTACCTTGGCTGAATTCCAAGCCCATATACAAAACTTTCAAATCCTCTAGAACTTTGTTTCACCTTTTGTCTTCCCCTGAGCAACTACTTTTCTGTAATCCTCCTAGAAACTTTTTTTTTTTACAATTATATAAGACCTTTATTAACAGATGCTTGTGATTTGACTTTTTTGAAAAAAGTCAAGCCGTAAACTTTGATTACAAATTAAAAATGAGGTTCTTAAAAATCTCAACTTGACCAGGTATGAAACAATTTAAAAACCTTTAAAAGGGTGTTGAGGGGGGTGCCTGGGTGGCTCAGGTGGTTGAGTATCAGACTTCAGCTCAGGTCATGATCTCACGGTTTGTGGTTCGAGCCCACATCTGGCTCTGTGCTGACAGCTCAGGGCCTGGAGCCTGCTTCAGATTCTGTGTCTCCTTCTCTCTCTGCCCCTCCCCCACTCACACTCTGTCTCAAAATAAACATCACGAAAACCAACAATAAAAATTAAAGGGGTGTTGAGAAAAAACAGTTTTTAAAAAACATGTTTGTCACTACCGAAATGAGATGTCTTTAGGTAAAATAATAATAATAATAGTAATAATAAAATTAAAACCCCATGCTACATAGATAATGCAGATCATTCTATTTATCTGGTCCAAGCACTTAAAAATTTCAGCTCCGATCTTTTTTTTTACATTTCTTATTGCTGGAATTTCATCTTCATTTCTTCCTGTTGGATGACTCAACTGGATGATGGTGGAGACGGTAAGCCCACATGTACTCAGACCCACCCTTCTCAACCTCTGGAGCTAACGAATTCTCAGCTTCTGGTTCGGCTGCTTTTGTCTCTTGCCCATCTTATGATTTAGGGTTTTCTGGGCACCTGCATGCATAAGTGAAATTGTGGCAGCACTGACAACGAGATGGCTGCTGACTTTGGGTCTCATCTCCTTGATCTTCCCTATCTTCTTCAGTGCTATCCTCCAAAGACTAGGCTGTCTTTGGAGAGGAGGACCCCTGTGCAATGGTGATCTATAAGCCCGATGCATATTTTATCTCACGGGTCTACCCTGAAGTCTACCTCAGAAGACTGTGGCCAACAGCCACCGGTAACCACCTGTAATAAGATGGAAATCATAGCCTGCATGAGGCCAGGCCTTTAGGAGCAAACTCAGTTCCCACTCTTTCCCCCACTCTCACTATACTGGGTATTTGCTGGGAGTCGCGGGGATGACACTGGCCAAGGGGGCAGCATGGATAATGGTTATGATCTGCTGCTTACCTACTGCCTGTCACTGAAATTCCACTCAGAGCCTGTCACATTTGCTGCCTGCATGCCCTTTTCTCTTTCAACGTCTGACTCCACAGTTCCTCCAACTCACATACTGCGAAGGTACTTCCTGGGATTATTCTTCTTTACAGCAGTCTGGGGCATTCCAGTTGATGAAACCATATCATTTTCTTATACTCAGTCATTTTATTGTTCCCAAAACCTTCATCAGGATGACCTTGTTGTCCCCACAGGCAGATGCCACCACTCTGTGTGCCACTGCCCATGGGGCCACGCTTGGCGTCTTCAGTGGCTGCCGGGTCTCGGCCTCACTGCTCCGGATTGCGGTCATGGTGACTGGGATGGTCAGAAAGCTGTAGCTTCTCCCAGGGGATGGGTGATAGTAACTAGACTGGGGTCTGCTGTCCACTCTTGCCACCATTCCAACTCTAGAAACGTGATTTTTTTTTTCTTTTTCCTTCTGGATCCTTTCATAATTTCAGTTGTTTTTTGAGGTTTTGTTTTGTTTTGTTTTGTTTTAATTCAAGTATAGCTGCCACACAAGGTTACATTATTTTCAGGTACCCAACAGTGACTCCACAAGTCCATAAGTTATGCTGTGCTCATCCTAAGTGTAGTTACTATTTGTCACCATATGGTACTATTATAATATCTTTGACTATCTTCCCTATGCTCTTTCATCCTGGTGACATACATTCCATAACTGGAAGGCTCTGCCTCCCACTACCCCTTCACCCATTCTGCCCATCCCTCAACCTTTCCCCTTTGGCAATCACCTTCAAACTTGATTTTACCTCTATCTGTTCCTCGTAAGACGTTTTTAATTTCCACAACTCAAGTCTCTGACTAAAACTTCCAATCCATCATTTCTCTTACTCTCTCCTTACATTAATCTTGCCATCTTAGCTCAATGAGGCATCCAACACTATATTAAACAACATTTAAAAAATCAGAAGACTATAGTTGAAGGCATTCAAGCTTTATTACTGCCTTGATGTATTGGCTATCCACTAAATCTCCATTATGAACTCCAACTACAAATCAATCATGTTGTTTTATTCCCTTAATTTTCTATTCATATGTGCTATCAGTTTTAAGTGTACATACTTTGAAGAACCAAATATCCCTACAAGATTTGTCACAAAAAAGTTTACCTAACCCCCTTCACTCTAATTGGTCTTCCCCATATACAATTATTTTTCCTTCATTCAACTATCTCTTCTATTATTCACTTCCATGTTTAGCAGTCAACTATTGCTGGAAAACCAATACACAGGCTCA
The DNA here is from genome assembly GCF_018350175.1 of Felis catus. NCBI lineage: Eukaryota > Metazoa > Chordata > Mammalia > Carnivora > Felidae > Felis > Felis catus. Next base: position 109,232,951 of record NC_058369.1, read on the forward strand.
GTAGTAATAAGCTTATTTTTCACTTGCAGAGCTCTGTGATGGCTTACATGGTTGTGCGGCAAGCTGCAGGGCTTTGAGTTGGCTGCAGCAGCTAGGACCCATTGGTCACACTCTGCAAGACAAACTGGAGGGGCTACAACCAACCAGTATATGCCTTCCTAGCGGCAATACTAGAACCACAAGAGGGCAAACCCAACAGCACAGGCACACTTAAGCCTCCATCTCTATCACATCTGCTAAAATCCCAAAGCAAGTTAGGAGGTCCAATCCACAATCGATAACCAGGGAAAACCCTTCCCTCATGAAGAGGCCATGGCAGGGGTGCAGAAGTAGAACAGTGTAAGAGGACTAAAAATCTGGGGTCAACTAACATCACATTGTGATCTCTGAACATACTGTGATACTACCTCTTTATCTTCTGAACTGTCTATCTACTGAAGAATTCTGTCCCTTTCCTTCCAACCTCACCATGATATACACTAATACTTACCAATTCCCCACTCCTTCAATGTCATAATTTTGGTTAAATCAGTATTGAGTGTTTACATCACTGACTACGTAAACATTCTTCCGAGCTAAGTCATTTATTATAATTCCTTTCTTGCACAAGCCTTTGTCTTCCCTGGAATTAAAACCTATCTTCCAAGTGTATAGTTTTCTATATACTTAATGACTCATTCAACAGCTAACACTTAGCTATTTGTTTAGATCTACTGTCAAGACGTTCACACACAGGCACTTCACCACTTTTATATTCCTGAATTAATCATTCTTGGAGTCTTCTGAGGTTTTTCAACATGGACAAGTTGTCTTCTTCCACTCACACGTTTTGTGTATGATGTGGTTATTTTTCTGGGAAAGGATTTTACCAGTTTGAACTTTTATAACACACATCGAAGTTAGGATCCATTGTTTTATGGTAATTGTGTCACGGTCCACGGCTATAGATAATCCAGTTACCTATCTATCCTTTCAGCTTTAACATCATTCACAGTATTATTTCTGCAAGGCAGCCTGGGAAGTTTGCCCAACAAAGAACAATATATACATTAGAGAAAAACTAAATCAAAGGCATGCATGCACAGGTTTCTCACTCTGTAGTTACAGATCCATGCTCAGAATGTTTCAAGTAGAAACAAAATAGGCTATCTTACAATTAGGTAAACAATGAACACCTGCATTCAATTTATCATCTGAAAATCAAACTTTAAGCAGTTTGCATACATTTACATTGTCTGAATTATGCAACATATTCTAGAATTGCACGGGAGACAGTTATCCAAGAAGCTTGGTTCTTAAAATTTATCAGATCATTTTATGAATAAACAATTTCAGACTAAGTCCATAGGAGGCTGATAATTCAGAAGCATCTCTTATGCTTCAGGAAACAAAGCACAAATGACCTGGCTAAGGACAGGATTTCTTTGTATACAAGTTTTTTTAATGTGTTTACATAAAGCTGTACTCAGAAAAGGTTTTCAAGTGCCTATCAACAGAAAACAAAACTGTCAGTTTATCACATTTTTGCCAACCTTACCCAACCAAAATTCATTATGAACCTAGAGAAAAACACCATCCATGTGTATCAGTTCACCATTACCTAGAAAATGTTATTTCCTTTTAGGTCTCCAGGTAATTGGGGAGAAAAGTTATCATGGGAAAATGAATTTACCAGTAATTCTAAAACTGCGTTTTTAGTCCTTCTGTTGACTTTCACAATAAAATATTGTCAAGCACTATGAAAAAGACTTTCGGGGCGCCTGGGTGGCGCAGTCGGTTAAGCGTCCGACTTCAGCCAGGTCACGATCTCGCGGTCCGTGAGTTCGAGCCCCGCGTCAGGCTCTGGGCTGATGGCTCAGAGCCTGGAGCCTGTTTCCGATTCTGTGTCTCCCTCTCTCTCTGCCCCTCCCCCGTTCATGCTCTGTCTCTCTCTGTCCCAAAAAAAAAAAACAAAAACAAAAACAAAAAAAAAAAACAACAACAAAAAAAAAAAACGTTGAAAAAAAGAAAAAAGTAAGACTTTCACTGGAATATCTTACTCCACTCTCTCCTGGGCCATCATTGGAAAAGTAAACTGATCAAAGGTTAACAATAAAATTAAGAGTAAAATATTGCCGAGAAATATATTGAATGGACATATTACATATGCATTATCTAGCCCTAATATAAACTAAGGGGAAATGGAAACCCTTTATCACCATCCAACCCCAGAGACAAGGCTTCAAATTTATTTACAGAGATCTGTTAAAAGGCTGTTGCCAGAATGTCAAGAGATGATAAGTATCTGAAATAAGTCCAGGAAATATTGAGAAAGGAGGATCAAAAGTCACAAGTTATTTCAGTAGCTACAGGACTGGTGACATTATTATCTAGGCTGAAAGATGTAGAAAAGTGAGTAGGTCTATTGGTTAAGCTCAAGGCATCATTTAGATTTAAGTCACCTATAGGACATCTAGTAAAATTACTCTTAGGAAATTGTAAATAAATACCAAACATTAATGGGGAAAACACAGAATAGAATTATCAGGAAAGTTGAGGAACATATGTATTTACTAAGCAAGTATTTAAGGATAATTTACCAACCATTAAAAACTATAGGTACTCATGGGGAACCTGGGTAGCTCAGTTGGTTAAGCGTCCAACTTCAGCTCAGGTCACGATCTCGTGGTTTGTGGGTTCGATCCCTGCATGAGGCTCTGTGCTGACAGCTCAGAGCATGGAGCCTACTTCAGATTCTGTGTCTCCCTCGCTCTCTGTCCCTCCCTCATTCATGTTCTGTCTCTTTAAAAAATAAATAAACATTAAAAAATAAAAAATAAAAATTACAGGTACTCAGAAGGATGAGTAAGGCTGGGGAAAATCATATAGGCAAATTTAACACAAGGAGATGACAGGTATATCGGAGGTATGTTCACAGGCTGAGGGAAATAAGAGAAGCACCAATCCTTTCACAATATTAGTTACTATTTTTTTTAATTGACACATTATGTAAGTTCTACAAAATTTAACCTGAGTTCAGGGCAATTCAAACTTTATCTGCCTTAAACTTAAATTAGACATTATCTGAAGTCCTTCATTGACCAGAAGTATAGTTTTAATATTAATCCATCTTCTACACAACTTACCCAGTAGCCTCCTTCTAAAACACATTCGTTGGGGCGCCTGGGTGTCTCGGTCTATTAAGCGTCCAACAAGCTCAGGTGATGATCTCACAGTTTACAAGTTTGAACCCCACATCAGGCTCTGCACGGACAGCTCAGAACCTGGACCCTGCTCCGGATTCTGGGTCTCCCTCTCTCTCTGTTCCTTCCCCACTCGCACTCTGGCTCTCTCTCAAAAATAAACATTAAAAAAAAATACACTCCTTGTAATTTATTATCTTTAGTCTTCTCTCTAGTTCGCTCTTATCTCCCATGATAGTTTCACCCCTTTACAGTCTTTCCCTTTGCAATTTAGTTTCCTCAGCACTAACTCTCAACTGACAAATGATCTAGGAAACTACCTGTGGCATTTTTCATGAACTCTGTTCTTTCTAATCTACATCCTTCGATCATGAAAGAAGTCATAACTAAGAGTAGGAATGAAATCTGCCTCAACAGTAGGCCAAAGAGATGGAACAAAAAAATGATCTGTTCGACAATGTGAATGAATTTCAAAATCATTATGTTTTAAACTAATAAGCCACACACAGAAGATGACACCTCTAGGATTCCATTTGTAAGACTGCTACAAGGTGAAAAACTATACAAGCAGAAAACAGATCCATGATGGCTAAGCCTGGGAATGGGGAAAATGAATTCACTACACATTTGGCCACGTGATTTGTACTATCCAATAGGAGAAGTGACAGTGTCGCAGTTGCAAAGGTTGTAAATCTAACCTTTAAAAAACCTTGCAGCTTACCACTCTCTTATACCTTTGTCACTTCCATAAAAGAACATACCTGGAATAAACTGCTGATCAAAGAAAGGCAAAGCATGGAAAATTGTCCAGCGTATATACACCTGCAGTGTGAGGCAGAGCTACCCCAAAACAGAGCTATCTAGCCAAGTCCATATCAGAATCTCAGCTAACCCACAGGCACATGAGCATAAATTAATGTTGAACTACCATGTTCTTGGATGGTTTATTACACACCATGGATACAGCTATGGCAAGCTAAGTTGTTGGAAAAGTTTTCTGAAATTTACCGACAACTAGGAAGACTTTAATGACTATTCTGTAATGCAGCAAGCAACTCTAAGTAATAAACTACAAATATATGCAGAAGGAGTCTCAGTAATGTCTACCAAAGGTCATGGAGAAATATTACCAGTAAGACTCTCTTCATACATATATTCATAACCAAGTAATTTTAGAAAACTCTAGTTATTTGTTAAGATTGTAGAGGTAGACAAGAAAATTATTAGCACAAAATTAAAATAGGAGTGAAGGGAACGCAGGACAAGGATGAAAACAAAAAGGAGAATACTGAAGACATCAAGTAAAATACCAGCAATGTTCTATTTCTTAAGCTGGATGATAAAGACAAGATTAAATACCTATTTTCTTTTAAAACAGTCTATCAAATATATGTAATACATGCTAAGGAATATATTTTATCAAACATGCATACTAACACACATGTACACAAAAGCCTTGCCGCGTAGAGAAAGAATTAAGACCTGCACACCTGTCCCTCATGCACAGAGAGCTAAAACTGTGGTCCCTGGACAGGATGAACTTCATAGTGCAGTTACAGACTGGTGAGGATCCATTATAGCAAGATCTGGATACACTAGAAAGTTATCTAGGAACACCTGGATTTCAGTATTTCTTCTGTAATAGGTAACAAGCTATTCTGAGGAACTTAATAAATCCCATTAGCTACAAGGAGGGTTTTTTTTTTTGTTTGTTTTTGTGTTTTGTTTTGTTTTTTAATCAAAAAGTATAAAGCAAGTGAGTGAGAACACGGCCCAATAGATAGGTCACTTTCTGCACGTCCTCTGTATGTTGTATGAATTCCATCCTGGATGAGCAGAGTATGCCCCTGGCAAACAACAACTGCTCCAGACCATTACACCTAACTTTGGCCACCAGCCTTTGATGTACTGAGACCCTTGCATTTCATATACTACACTAGCCCTTGTCTCTAGCATAGATGGAGCAAATAAAATTTGTACCACTAGTAACAAAGCCTCAAAGTACACTAATACACAATCTCTAACCTCATTTTCCTTGAGTAAACTGTCCATGATACAACAACTGAGTTGTCAAACAACAATTTTAATGTCATACTCATTTTTATCTTAGTAGTGAAAATACCTACAACAATAGAAGATTTTCAGTTTTTGCCTGAATTTTTCTGAGGACATCATCAAGTGAAATACTGTATACTTGAAATTGTTTTAAGATTTTTATTTCATTCTTAATTTTAGGGAGAAAGAGAGCACACGAGCAGGGGAGCCAGGCAGCAGCTGGGGGGGGGGGAGGGAGGGAGGGAAAAGAGAGACAGAGAAAGAGTATCTTTTGTGCGTGTGTGTGGAAATAAGACGAAACGTTTATTTTCGGTATCACACAAGAACACAGCTAAGTAATCCAACTCTACTGCAGCATTATAAAAATCATCCCTTCACCACAGGGTAAGATTTAAATGCATCTGCACAAGTATGCATGGTATATTAATGGAGAAAGGTTGCTGCTGCCCTGCCAAGAACTTACGGCCCCTATCCATGTCCTACTCCAATACTGGTGGTCCCAATGGTTTTATTGAAATAAATCATGTTTAAAAAATAAAGCATTTAAAAAGACAAGTCAAAATGTCTCAGTAACCATATACCCATTTCAAACTTCATCTATTTAAATGTTATATTTGCCTCTCGCTAATAAGCTTTTATTTCACTCAAACTGAGCAATAAATCTTCCATACTGACATATCTTCATTGCCCAATTAATCCAAAGGAAGAAAAAAACTGCAATGATTAATAACGAAAAATGTAGGAATTAACACACCCTTTTAATGTTTTTAAATATTTTTAAGGATTAAAAAGTGTTTAAAGTTTGTAATTCCTAGTAGGAAAACATCATCTGAATGAAAACCCTAATGGTAAATCACTGTAAAATGTTTCAGTTGCATGTGGGGCAGAGGGGTAGGGATTATCTTCACAGCACCCCAGCTTTCTCCATGAGAACGTCAGAGATACACTGGTTTGTATTACTGTGACATCCAATAGGTGATCGAAGTTGCTTTTCCTTCAGCAAGGGCTTTGTTTGTCAGAAAGGCATTATGCTTGACCTCCAAATTTGGCTGACAATTTACGATGAGATTCATAACCTTTGGGCTACTCTGATATTTTGACGTATTTGCTGGGTTCTGGGCCACATCCTGGAAGGCCACCATAACTTCTGGATCCTGCATGGCTGCAAGAACCTCTGGGTCACTAAGAATTTCATTCAGCCCAGGCATTCCTGCCATTCCAGGCATTCCTCCCTCCCCCACCCCCATTCCAGGCATGCCTCCAGGAAAATTACCAGGCATTCCCCCAGGAAAGCCACCTGGGAAAGAGTCCTACTGAGCTCCTGATTTGTCTGCCTTTTTCCTCCCTCTGGGCTCTCATGTTCTTCCGAGCCTTCTTAACCCTTTCTATTCTTTCTTTGATCTCTCGCTCTTCACGTTTTTGCTCACACTTTCTCCAACGTTCAGCAATTTTCTGGGCCCTTGGTTGAACTTCTTCCAACATTGCACGAGCATCTTCATCATAATCCAGTTTACAAGCAAGGGCAGTATCATGTGCTGCTTCTTCCCAATGGCCCAGAAGTCAGTGTGCTTTCCCTCGCCCCTTGTAAGGCTGAGCTGAATCAGGATTTATTTCAATAGTTCTGTCACAGTCTCAGATGGCAGCATTTGGCTTCTGTAATTTGATGAAGACACTGGCTCTCTTGGCATATAGAATGGCCAAGAGAGGATTCAGTTTGATGGCATCCATGAACAAGTCAATGGCATCCCGTAGTTCACCATCATTTAGGGCATCAATGGCAGCCACTTTTTTATCATTTGCCTGATCCATCATTTCCTCAGTTATCTCTACATTTTCATCTCCCATTTCTTGATGGGAATCAGTATCTGGTTCCATCACACCTTCATTGTCAATTTCTAGATCACTTTCCTCACTTGATGGTTCATCTGTCTTTATGTTTTCCTCCACCTTCTTACTATCTGTTTTTCCTCCTTGATATTGTCTTCTGATTTAGTTTTATGAGTAACAGGTGGTATTTTACTCTCCATGCTCTCTACCCACTCCCGCAGGAAGCGCATTTCCTTGGTGTGCAGAACACTTGGATCCTGCTTACATATTTTCATGAAGGCCTAAAGCTCACTCACTTTGCAGGGGTCCATGGTCCAGAGGCGGTGGTGGGTGGCCGACGCAGCTAAGGTTGTGGCCCCATTCCAGGCGCAGGTACTAACTTAGAGTGACCGTGTGGAGAAAGAGAGTATCTTAAGCAGGCTCCACACTCAGCACAGAGCCCGAGGCAGGGCTCTATCCCATGACCTTGAGATCATGACCCCAGCTGAAACCCAGAGATGGACATTCAACCAACTGAGCTATACAGGTGCCTCTACTTGAAATTGTTTTAAGTTTATAGTACATGTATTAGATGCTTACCCTGCCTACCCCCCCCCCCGCCTTTTTTTTTTTTTTTTTTTTTTTAAGGAAAATGCCTAACCTACAGTCCATGGTAAAGAGGCAGCAACCATGTTTTATTTCCTGTCATTTCTTCCCTCTCCAACCCCATTCTGGTGTTTGGTCTATTGCCTCAGGACCTATCAACAGAGTAGCCAATCTACCAGATGATCTGTGGCTTATGGTCTGGATGAATAAATAAAGCAGAGTAAATCACATTCCATCTGCAAGAAATTTGAACTACGACATAACAAAACAATCTGCAAGCTGTGAAAGGAAGCCAAACTTACAATGGCACACATTGTTCTTACAGCGGAAGAGATATGGCAAGTAAAACTCAAGTTACAGGAAACAGAAATCATAAATTAAGCAGAGGAATAGAAAAAACTGGATTAATCATAAAGCAACAAAAACCCTAGTTCTAACAAATGTGTCAACAACTTGCCAGTTACCAATTCCATTTCTCCAGAAACTTAGAGTCTGTCTTGGAAAACCTGAAGTCTCCTTTCTTTGCAAAACCAAGAGATAGTCAAGGAGATACCCTGAACACTGGAAAGTTAAAGGAACAGGAAGAATTGTTAATAGAGGCAATTCACCTCAAAATTCTCCTACAAAACTGGTGACTGTGTAATTGTAACAACATCCCTGCTGTTTGTAAATATGGTCACGATCCAAAAATCTTTCCCTAAACAATATTTCAAATATCACACTGAAACCCTCCAAGAGTGAACTCTGGCAACTCTTTCACAATACATGTGAAATCCGCCATATCAGCTTAACTTCGGCATGAACTTCTAGAATCTTCCACCACGCTAAGTGGTTTAGAGTGCCTTATATAGTCTCAGGTTCAAGGATTTCATTTTTAACTATAAATACGTGTGTACAATACATCTACTATATAACCAACATCAAAAGGAATGGTACTTACTCTCTTTAGAACACTATGTTGGTAACATATGGTGCATAGGAAACATAACGGAAAATGATCATCTGTCCAAAAACTGTTCGAAATTTAGTCTTTATGCTAAAAAAAAACATGGTCTAAGAGTAGTCTTTCATAAAAAAGATGTGGAATATATTTTAACTAAGAAAAACTAAAGGGAAAAAAAAAAGCTGAGAGAGAATACTGAGAACAAAACAGAGGACTCCTACCCACTGCCAGGTCTCAGTCTTCTGAAGGAAATGCATTCCCTCCTTGATTAATAATCATTATTTCCCGAGTGTTGACAGTTATTCTCTGATATTCAATGTGAGCAAAAACACACTCTCTCCCCTAAAAGGATTTTCATATTAAACAGACATCTAACAGACACAGGCCTAAATTAAATACAAAAAAGTAAAAAAACAAAAAAACAACTAATTAGTTTTCATTGTGAAAATATCAAGAGGAGGAAATATATGTAGATACTAAAGAAAGAAATCTCTCTAAAAATGTAGATGTCATGGAATCAAGAAAAATCATCTGCCCTACTCATCACTCATCACAGAGGTACTATTTCTCTACGGAATTCTCACATGGGAAGATTTAAGACCAATCAAGTCCTGTATGAGCTAAAATTATCTTAATTTTTAGGCACTGGGATCACAGAAAAGATGAAAAAATATTCTCAGAGTAAACTTACCAATCTTAATATATGTCATTTATATATTTTTATACATTTCATTCATTACATATTCACTGTTTTATGTGTTATGTTTTGAGGTTAGGAGAGAGAAACAAATTCAAAACATACCAGAAGAGCTCTTACCCCAATCTTGAGGAGTTTATGTTGTGTGATCTTTTTCCATAAAGTGTGCTTGTGAAAGATTTGAGTGATTTCCCTGAAAACTAGAAACTATCTTACTTGATCATGCAAATGCACAGCAAAAAGATATAAAACTTTCTTCCTGATGAAACTTTAAGTTGGACCAACTGGGAACTAATTTTGTCTAGTGCCTGAAAACTACCAAATCATGAAAAAGCCCCTATATTTCCCCCAGCCAGTGCCATTTCTGATTGCCTTGTCACAATGTAAAAGAAAAATAAGAGTTAGAATCTTTTTGTCTTTCTAGGTTGAAATAAAGTCAAAGTAAGTTCCAGGAGTAGGGCATTCCAATTCATTTTCATGCTTTTAACTTTGTCCCTTTTTTCCGCAAAAAGTAGAAATATTTCTATGCACCCTTTCAATCACCTCCCTGAGAGAAATAGTCTTCCTTTCTCATTTCCAATAGTTGGGGATGTAGCAAGAGTCTCACACAGAGTTGTGACATCGAGGTTTTCCTTTTCCAGGAAGCAACTTTATTCGTGCCAGCACGGCTCAGTCGGGCTGAGCCCTAAACTGAGCCCCGAACGCCATAAGGCAGAGTTTTTAATATATTTCCTAGTTCTTTGTCTCCCATATATGGTAACACACACAAACATGCAGTCTGATTAAGTGATCTCATGTTACAAATCGTGAGGGATGTTGTCACATACACACATAGCCAGGTTACTTTGAAGTTTCTGTGTGTGTGTTTGTGTGTGTGTGTGTTTTCTTGTCTTAGGGAAGGGACCCTACCAAGGGAGGGCTCCAATTCACTCCACATGAAGTTGGCTATCTTCAAAAGGATCACAGCCTTGGAGAAAAATAAGGGAAGGTGGCTAACATAAAAGGTGTCAAGTAACCTTGAACACTGTGGCTCAGAGCACATGTTGTGCAGACAAAAAAAAAAAAAAAAAAGTAACTCAAAGGAAATAGCTTCTGGAGACCAGCATTGCTCTCCACAGGGTAAAATACTCTTTCTTCCATACATTCATTTCATTCAAACACTTCCTAAGGTAAACGGTGTATTCGTCTTGAAATTTTTGTCAGTATATTTATATCAATGTGTGTATACCCTTATCTACGTATAATTTATCAATACATGCACTAAGGAGGAAGGGGAAGCTCCTTGGCTCAGCAATAAAGGGGCAATGTGCAACATACACTCATTCTACCCCACCTTACACAGAAGTGGAAGTTCAACACAGCTGACAAGGGTGTGTTCCATCACTGACTTGCTACAAAATCCTAGGCCATATTCACCACCACACATGCCTTTGCCTAAGGTTAATGCACACTTGGCCTAATTTTAGTCTCTTCTCCGTTTCCATAAAGCTCAAAGAGGCTTCCTGTTACAATTTCTCTCATCTATTTTCAAAAACTACATACAGATCGTACCTTAGGACAGTAATTTTCACCACACTCACTGCACGCTTAGTGGGAGAAAATGTCTGCCAATTTGTCCAGGATACCTTGAGGGTTTTTGTTTTGTTTTTTGTTGTTTGGTTTTTTGTTTTGTTTTGTTTTTGTTTTTTGGTTTTTTTTTTTACTTTACTGAGTCTCCTGAACGATTCTAGAATCCTGCCTTAAGTTCTAACTGAAAGTTTATATATCCTGGACATTTCATTGTGCAAATACTCTGATCAAATGCAGAAAAATCTAAATAGACTACATTCAAAATACCACCAATCTTGTTTCAAATCTTGTTAGAAGTACTATAGAGTACTGCACCAAGATTATGTCATAATAGTTTGGAAACAAATTAAAAAATTATTGCTTTCTTTATAAGAATCACACATGTGTAACTCTCCACCTACAATTTTGTTGATGAAATCCTCACTACTGTGTTTTGAAGGAGAAAACAGTAATCTGGGGTCCTTTTTAACATGATAGCCTGCCAGCCCTCCAATAACACAGTACACACTGCAGGCCACAGAAGGCCAAGTGGATCCTTTCTTGACAGCTTGTATAAAATACCTGCACTTCAATCATTAAAATAATTAAGACACACTATAACCCCACTATGGCAAACTTCAAAAAACTAGAATTCTAGCCAGAAACATTATCATTCACAAAATCACTTAAGGTTCAACTTTACAACACAGGTTTTTATATTTTTTATGTAGTTTTGTATTTTTTATATTTGTATTTTATATATATATAATCTGAGGTTCAAAAGAGTCCATTTTTAACTGTAAATAAATGTGTACAATACATCTACTATTCAACCAACATCCAAAGGAATGGTACCTACTTTTTTTTGTGGGGGGGGGGCACAAGTGAGCCAGGGGCAGACAGAGAGAGAAAGAACATCCCACGAGAGTCAGAGGGAGAGAGAAAGAAGCAGGGTTCACCTGAAGCAGGGCTCAAGTTCACAAGCAGGGTTCAAGCATCTGAGACAAAGACAGATGCTTAACCAACTGAACCACCCAGGTGCCCAATACTTACTCTTTTTAAAATACATTGGTAATATATGGTGGACTTGGCAGAATAGAAAATGATCATTTGTCCAAAAACTGTAAAAAATTTAGTGTGTGTGTGTGTATGTGTATATACACACACTAGTGTGTATAGATATATCTAGATATATAGATACCTATATATATCTAGATATAGATATATCTATAGATCTGTATAGATCTATAGACACATCTATACACACACACCATTTTAATCAGCAATTAATATCTAAGAGACAAGTCAGGTTTATTCAAGGTCCAGGCTATAATGAATTTAGCACTGGGAGTGATTAGACACTTGTAAGATCATGATTTTAGTCTTTTACAGATTACTTCCTTCCTTATGTTACTATGAATTTGAAAAAAAAGGGTCAAGAAATTTTGAATACTAAACACTTTCAAGAAGTAATCTATTTTCAAAGTGTATTTCAAAAACATCAAACATATTCTTACTAAAATTTAGTATAAATCATATGCCTTTGAAATGCAAAATTTTTACCCTTTGGATTATCTGACAACAGTTTTTCTGCAGTAATTTTTTTTTTTAAAATTGTAATTTATCATGGCTTAGGAAATCAGCTAACGAAACATTAGAAAGATATATGGAATCAAATTAGGACTTCTTGTACATGGATTCGGTGATGTCTATTTTGGTTGACTGGAGTTTTTTATTTTTTTTCTTTTTACCTTTTGACCCCCTTTACTCATTTCTCCCACCCACCCCTCACTTCCTACCTCTGGCAACCACTAATCTCTTCTCTGTACCCATGAACTTGAGTTTTGTTGTTAAGACTCCACATAAGAGATATTTTCTTTATTCACCATCTATTGGCACTTTGGTTGTTTCCCTATGTTGGCTATTGCAAATAATGCTGCAATGAATGTAGGTGCACAGATATCTTTTTGAGAGTTTTCCTTTTCTTTTAATAGATATCCAGAAGTGGAAGTGCTGAGTCATGGCAGTTCTTTGAGAAACCTCCACACGATTTTCCAGGATGGCCGCACCGAGTTAGACTCCATCAACACTGCGGATGGTTCCCTCTATTCCACATTCTCACCAACACTTGTTATTTCTTGGCTTTTTTATACTCTGCCTTCTGACAGGTGTTGAGAGGAGATCTCATTGTGGTTCTGATATGCATTTCCCTGACTGGTGAAGGTGAGCAGATTTTTATGTACCTGTTGGTCAGCTGCAGGTGTTCTTGAAAAAATGTATTCAGATTATGTGCCTGTTTTTTAGCTATTTCTCTATTGACTTGTAGGAGTTCTTTGTATATTTTTGACATAAACCCCTTATCAGAAAGAAGATTTTTAAGTATGTTCTCCCATTCGGTAACTTGTATTTTGATTTCTTTCCTTCAGAATGTAGATACAGATTTCAGTTTGATGTAGTCTCACTTATCTGTTGTCCTTATTTTTGGTGTCAGATGCAAAAAAACAAAACCAAACCAAAAAAACCATCATTGCCCAGATCAATGTCAAGGAGCCTACCACCTATGTATGGTTGAAGTTTTATGGTTTCAGTTCTTATGTTCAAGTATTTATTCCATTTTTAAGTTATTTTTTGTGTATGGTGTAAGATACTGGTCCAGTTTCCTCCATAAACACATGGCTATCTAGCTTCACCAACACAATTTATTGGAAAGACTGTCCTTTTCCCATCTGTTCTTGATTTGTTATAAAGTAACCATATACCTACGTGTTTATTTCTCAAGCGTTCAAAAGAGTTCAATACCTTTTCCTGAATTTACCAACCTAGAAATGGTTGCATAACCAAACACAGGAGCTCAAAATTCTATTTCAGTTTCCTATAGCTTTCTTTCTTCCCAGTGATAAGCTCTATGAAAGTTTATAAAATGCATTAATCCGTTACACACACACATTAACAGTTGCTGTATGCGTAGAACTGTGCAAAGCATTAAGAACAAATTGACTGCATTCTTAAAGTTCTATAGCACAAATAAACATTTAATTTTGTCAACTTATTAATTCCTCATTATATATAAAAGATATGGCTAATGATACAGCTTAGTCAAACTTAAGTACATTTCTATTCTCCAGCTAAGTATGCAAGATTGCCTTCGTCGTTACTTGTCCCCACTACTCACCTCTGCGTATCTTGTCTGTAACTAGCTGAAATAAAAAGTTAAAGTAAATCGATAAAATTATCTAGAGGTCCATTGGTTTCTTCTGCAAAAATGTACTTGTTTCTCACGATATTACTAGCTATGATCCACAGAATATGCTCCTCATGCAAATAAGTTTGGGAAATGCTAGCTTAAAGTTTAGCAACTTTGCATCAGGCCTTGGTTACTAATATCCACTTTAAATATTCAAATGAGGAATATTATGCCTAGAATTTCCCAAATATATTTTACCATGAGGCCTTTTCCCAAAACTTACTATCTTCAAGAATATTCCATGATACGCAGTTTAGAAAATTATGATTTAACATTTCTGAGTTCAGCTTTTCCACTCACTCTCTTTCTGCAGAATATACTCACAATCCTACCCTCTCAAATCAGGTAAATCATATCTACTTTATGGTAATTAAAAAGCAGAGGCAGGCACAAACGTACATGTTAGAGAAGTATGTTCACAACTTACAGAAAAAGACATTTAAAAGACATATATTTAGTATCAGAATATTATTAATAAGTCACATATTGGTTATGGCAAGTAAATAGCATATGGTCAAGAATCAACTTGTGTATATGGGGCCCCTGGGTGGCTCAGTCGGTTAACTGGCCAACTTCAGCTTAGGTCATGATCTCACTGCCCCTAAGTTCAAGTCCCGCATCAGGCTCTGTGCTGACAACTCAGAGCCTGAAGCCTGCTTCAGATTCCATGTCTCCCTCTCTCTCTGCTGCCTTTCTCCCATTCACACTCTATCTCTCTCTCAAAAATGAATACATGTTCAAAAAATTAAAAAAAAAAAAAAAAGAATCAACTTGTGCATACTTGGCTCTTGCATATTTGACTTGACAGTCCTACACTCAGACATAACTGAGAGTTACAACTGTCACATAAAAAAACAAGGAATATAGTTACTTGTTGAGGGCACCGAAATTCTTTTCTCTGTAAAAACAACAAGAACATTGACAGGTATTATGAAAATCACCTTTTTCACAACTCTGGAAGTTAATCAAACCCATGTGTCAGTCTACGGAATGTTTGCTGAAGTAGGTAATGCTAAATCTTGGTATAAAAAAAAAAAGACAAAACCACAGTGAACATTGTAGCATTTTAATTTATCCTGTTTCCTCCACCTCATGCCCCACAGTCTCTTCTGAGTATGATGGCTATCCTGAACACCAACAACCTACAGCTACAGTGAAAAACAGAAGCCTAACAGCCACTGGATAAGACAAAACAAAGTTGGAGTTTCTCTAAATTCCAGTCCCCAGGTAGATGCCATAGTTTCAACTGTCTCCTGAAAACCCTGAAAACCTGAGTTCTAAGGTTTGTTTTCGTTTGACTTAAGTCAGAGATTTCCAGTATAGTTTCCCTAGGAGTATGTGCTAAAAATTATCAGCAGTAACTGCTTACCACAGCAGCTGCCTAATGTGATGGTAACAACTGAGGCAAACAATAAGCTAAGCTAAACCATTAAAAGGAAAAGCTGAAGAGTAACATGTCCAAACAAGGCTTTGACAAGCCCAAATGCTATTCCTGGGTATCCAGTAAAGACCATGAACATATATAGAGCTGTCCACATGTCCAGGAAAGACCTGACAAGGTCCCATGCTCTTACTTCTGACTAATCTTGTGCTTCACAAACAGGACGTGAGAAGGAAGCCAGAGTTGTATACTGCTTTCCTGAGCATAGCCAAGTGTGTCTCTACACACAGAGACAACAGGCAAAACTGGGAACATGGTTTGTTCCAGATACTTAAGGAAATCTCTTACCATTAACTGACCACTAAACTATCCTAATAGAGACCTCAATGGCTACATAGGACATAATAGACAAGAATACACATACTATAGAATTCAGGTAAGTCATTTAACAAATCAAAAGTACCAACAAGTGGGGGCAACTGGGTGGCTCAGTTGGTTAAGCGTCTGACTTCGACTCAGGTCATGATCTCATGGCTCATGAGTTCAAGCCCCGCGTTGGGCTCTGTGCTGACGGTTCAGAGCCTAGGGCCTGTTTTGGATTCTGTGACTTCTCTCTCTCTCTGCCTCTCCTCTGTTCATGCTCTGTCTCTGTCTCTCTCTCAAAAATAAACAAACATTTTTAAAAAATTTTAGAAAGTAGAAACAAATGTTTTCAACAGCAAACCATAGAGGTGTGGGTTCTTATTTCCAAAGTCGCTCTATTACTAAAAAAGTTAGTTTTCAACAAAAATTAGCAGATATGCCAAGAAACAAGAACATATGTCAAGAAAATCATACAACTGTCCTGAGGAAGACTAGACTTTGGACTTACTAGATGAAGACAAGTTATTTTAAATATATTTAATGAATAAAAGGAAACCATATCTGATGAACTCCTGAAGGCAGTGGGAGAGCATATTCTAAGCACTGATAGGAGAAAGACCATGAACTAAGAATTTTATATCCAGCAAAATAATCCTTCATAAATGAAGGATGACATTCTCAAGTAAGCAAAGAGTGATAGAATACTTTGCCAGGCAGCATGCGCTACTAGAAACACCAAAGGGAGGCCTTGAAGCTAAAGTGAAGTAACATTAGACAGCAACCTGAATCTACATAAATAGACACAGCCAATAAAAGTAACTACATACATAAGTTAACACAAAAGACAGTATAAATATCTTGTACCTCATTATCTGATTTAAAAAGGCAACTGAAAAGAATAATTATAAATGAGTCCTGAAGAGTATACAGTGTATGAAGATGTCATTTGTTTGACAATTTAGCACAAAAGACTATACGGAGAACCCAGCACTGCTGAATCTTATGCTGTTGACAAAGGTAAGGTTTGTTTTTGTTTTGTTTTGCTTTTAATGCTAAAAATATATATAATTAAAATAAAATGCAGGAGAGACCCACACCTTTGCAGGCAGTACTCAATTTTCAAATCACCAGTTTGGGAACTTTAGTGTCACTCTCAGCCCTATAAGAAGTATAAAATGCATAGAATTAGTCCACTTTATATATTGGAAATGTACTGTTGTATGAGCAACCTGCTGCTGGAGCTACATTTACTTAGGTTATTACCTTCCAGAATCCAAACAACTTCCTTGAATACTCTGCATCAAGATATAAAGATTTTGTTTAGGTGTTGCTAAATTCAGTACCTATAAAAATGCCGACTCAAAACCCATCAGATCAGTGTTCTAATGTGTTGTTTAATAAATGCTTATAGTAAACTGTCATACCAAAATGAGATACAGTAAAGATAGCTGATTTCACCTAAAAACATAAACTTGTTCTAGCTTTTCTTCCATTTATTTTATTCTTACTGTTTTGTACCAGTCTCAGCCTACTGATAGGAATGCTATCAGCTGCAAATGTCCAGGGGCACTCACGTGGGCCCCAGTCAGCCTCCCAACAGGCATCTCCCGTCTCCAAAACAATGTTTTGACTGAACTAACCCTGGTTGTTCTTACTGTGATTCCCAGATACCCTTCAACAACAACCATCAGGAAACTTGGAAAACAAAATAAAGGTTTATCGCTTACAAAACTTGGAAATGACACAGCATAACCAGGGATACACAATGAGCTCCCAGGTAGAGAACACACATGCACAGGTCAAGGGTTCTGCTGTCCTGGGGTCAAGCATGGGGACCTACGGTTTGGGAGGCTCAGTCTTTATTGGTGAATTTAAAATGTACAGGGAAGAATTTAAGGCACAGGAAGTGAAAAGTGGTCCTAGTGGTCAGTTATCAAAATCAGCTAACATCTCTGGGGCGCCTGGGTGGCGCAGTCGGTTAAGCGTCCGACTTCAGCCAGGTCACGATCTCGCGGTCCGGGAGTTCGAGCCCCGTGTCGGGCTCTGGGCTGATGATGGCTCAGAGCCTGGAGCCTGTTTCCGATTCTGTGTCTCCCTCTCTCTCTGCCCCTCCCCCGTTCATGCTCTGTCTCTCTCTGTCCCAAAAATAAATAAACGCTGAAAAAAAAAAAAAATCAGCTAACATCTCTGAGGCAAACACAATGAAGATGAAAGCCCTGCCTTCATGGACTGCATATTTGCAGGGGATAAACATAAATAAACCAAATAATTACAGATCCAACTAAGTACTACAAAGGAAATTAAAAAGGGAATTAGAAAGAAGGAGAAAAATAGACAGGAAGGCTTCATAGGGAGTTGATATTTAAGCTGTGATCTACAGGATGAAATTAAGCCAGAGCATGAGAAAAAGCACTTGTGTCAGCAGAGAAAATGATATATGACCAGTCAGGTTTGTAAAGCTGTTAATACCTCAATAATGTTACAGGTTCAACACCTACTTTGTTCATGTCAGAAAGTACATGGTAAGAAGAAAAAGGAAAAAAAAGTTAATATTTTTTAAAGGCAAAACAGAAACATCTACTATTTGTTTATTACTGATGATTTGAGTACTGGTCATAATTTTTTCATTACCCTGTAGTAGAATGACATACGCATTTTCTTGCCACCATCACAAATGTGAAGTGTACCTGCTCACTAAAGTGATGTTGGGATTGGTCACATGGCTTGATTTGTCCAATGGAATGAGAGCGAATGTGTCAATGTGGTAGGCGCATGCATATCACTTATGAAGAATCAGAGTTTTCCATTTGTCTTCTAATTTCTGCCATTACAGTAAGAAGTTCTCCAAGATAGCTGCTGGCCCTTCAGTGTGGGCTCAAGAAACACACAGAGAGCAAACGTGAGCATAGCCCTCAAGCAAGGAACCACATACAACAAGCCAGTCAAGCCCAATCTGGATCAACCAACTCCCAGGCAATCCACAAACAAGAGTAAACAATTGTTTCATCCTGTGAGTTTGGGGGATATCTGTAACAACTGACAAACACTTCTAATACCAAGCACTGAACTAGAAAATTTCATATTTCATCCAAAGTTCTCACTGACCCTTTGAGATAGGGCTTAAAGACATACCTATGTAACCATTAAGAAAATGAGTTCATGAAACAGACAGGTTAAGAACCAATGTTCAAACCCAACAAATGCAATTTCAAAGTTCTGTGGCTTTTTATTACTGTGATAGCCACCTTTCTCATCATTAGCTTCAGTCTACTAACAACAGTATCAATCAACACATAGATTCTTGGCCTGTGGCTAGTCTAGGATTTTCAGATGTGAATTACAAAAGATAAATTAAGAACTCTAATTGGGGTTTCCTGATTTGTTTCTGTTGTTGAGTGAATCTCAGGATTCACTTTACCTGGGTGCAAACTAAACAGAGTCTTACCAAATCTTAATACCACTTTAAATAATATCACTATTTTATCTTCCAAAAAATAGAGTCAAGAAGCAAGCTACACCAGGGGGAGAAAGTATATATAATTATACTATTGATCATTGTCATTTGATTAGAATAATTTATTTTTTATTTTTTAAAATTTACATCCAAATTAGTTAGCATATAGTGCAACAATGATTTCAGGAGTAGATTCGTTAGTGCCCCTTACCCATTTAGCCCAACCCCCCTCCCATAGAATAATTTTTTTTAATTAAATTAAACTTTTACCACAATGTGTTCATGAAAACAAGAAGACATTTTAAGTACACAATTTGACAGTGGTAACCCCTCTTCAAAAAGAACTTATTAAAGAAAAGATGTTCCTTTTAGAATTAAAACTTAATTTAATAAATTAATAAATTCCTTAATCTTAATGAATAAAGCCATGGTAAAAATAAAAAATAAATAAATAAAGTTTATTTAACTGTATGTTCAGTGCTGCATTTTAAGGGTTCCACCCCCCCCCCCCCCCGCCACATATTACACTGCTTTATATCCCACTAGGACAGGATCTAACATGATTTAGAATAGGGTTGAAAACAAAGGGCATTTATGCATTCCAAAATACATCAAAATCAAGTTTGCAGTAAGTAGGCTAACCTACTTCTAATGAAAGGGGAAAAGTGTAACTTCCTGATACTCTTAATTCCATTTAGTATTTTGTGGTAGGGAACACACAGACTGCACCCATGTTGCAACCTATCTTCATCAGATTAAGGAAGGCTTTGGACATTTAACTTATAAAGAAACTTCCGATTACCTTAAGAAGAAAAAGAAAAAAAAAAAAAAAAGCCTGACCAAAGCATTTTACAAGTTTTAGTTATTTTTAGAATTACAGGATAAAACATTTTTCCTGGCAGTTTTCTCATTACCCTACAGACTACTATGGCTAAGAAAAAGGTGTGTTTCCAAGAAAGGAATTTAGAATCATTAAACACAATTAAGTAGGATGTTTCCTGAACCTCCTTCACTGAACTCGATCAGAAAATAATGGAGTTAGTCATCCTATTTTATTCCATTTCAAATACACTTATTCCCCTCGGGCATATATATAAAAAAACATATTCAACATCAAGACTAACCCACAAAGTTAAACCAAAAAGATGAAAACCAGAGATAAAAAGACAGACAATATGCTAATAAAAACTGTACTGAATATACTTCCAATGAAGTAGGTAAGGAAATACTCCAGTCTTTTCATTCTGTGTTGCCAAATCTTATTGAAAAAATATTTGTATAAGTAATTATACTTTTTACAAGTGAGTATCATCAAGATGTACTAGAAGAAAGCATGCCATTGTTGTAACAATCAATTTCAGGAAACCTAACAGGTATTGTAATGATACCACAATTTTGATCTTGTTTTTGTCATTTAACAGATAGATACTGTCCAAGTACCTTAACCTCTTAATTATAAAATAGGAATCTATCACATACTATTTATTCTGCCTTCCATAGAGTGGATAATCTGAACTAGTAGTCTGTCCCTTTGCATGAATGGGTAGTACCATGTTAATTTAACAAATTAAGTGTATTCTAAAGTGAGGCAGAAGAAGACATTTTCAATCAGTTTCAACTGACGATCTATAATAATCTTAAAAAAAAGCATGTACACTCCTCCTTGGTCAATCCTTCTCTATATAAACTCCCAACCAACCGAGCAGTGAACAGCAGCTGAAAATACCTGCTGCTTGAAATAGACACTTAGGCACAACAGACACCAAAAAGACAACTGAAATCAAAAAGGCAAGTGGTTCTATATTAAGTGATAGGCATTTACTTTTGTTCAATGAATACTGCATTTTATTATTTAAGTACCATGTATTTTAAAGTAAGAAATCTAACAATGAATAGAAATATGTGGCCAAATTGGTTTTAATTGTGGAAGCTAAAAGATCAGTCATTACTGGAACGCTGCAAACTGAGGCCAGTATTTCTATCACTGAAATTAATCTTTTGAAGTTAACAGTTTGAAATGAAGTATGAAATCTCTTTCAAGCCAACTGTTTATTTTCTAACCCAACTTGAAATGCCCTTGTCGTGATTCACCTGGCCAATGTCTTCACTACTGCAACCTCTTATATGCTTTGAGGGCATCATTCCATCGGCTCAGTCTCAGCTGCATTAATATCTCATGCTTACTTAGGCTTATATCACCAACCAAATGACCACTGAGTATCCTGTCAACCGCTACTCAGAGGTAATCATTGCCATACCCAACTCTTTATCTGTTTCTGAACCATAAAATGAGGGGCAAAAAAATTTTAGACTTTCAGGTACAGGGGTGAATATAGGCCCAGAAATATTTAAGATCATGCTCATTACTGTTCAAGTTCACGGAACTAGAGATAAAAGTAGGGTATTTTGGGGTCCCAATGTAATCACTATTCTTAACTTCTTCCATCACTGGGAAGGCGAACGGGCTTAAGAAAGGTAGTATACATTAGGAGGCCTTTCTGTCAAGACAGGCAAGCCCCTCAAGGGGAATACTGACCAGAACAGTGGCTTTAAGTCAGTACCTGCTCAAACTGGAAGTTCATTTATTACTACAGTATCAAGTATAGTACCCTACTACTGCCTCTATTATTATTTTATTACATAACATATAGCCTTAGATCAAAATTCCTGATTTAAGTTATAATGGCAATACGTAACTGGTTCAACAACTTATATACCCTATTTATGCTCAATAATAAAACATTATTGGAAATAGGAAAGAGTTTCACACAATTCTACATTACTTACAAATCTATCTCAAAATGATGAAACAAAGAAAAAAGTTCATATAATTAACCACATTTACATATAAATGTTACCAGGGACTGAAGTGATTGAAATGAAGAACAATAGAATTGTTCATAATATGTAACTTTTTTTTTTTTTTAAATATTTTTTTTTCAACATTTATTTTTGGGACAGAGAGAGACAGAGCATGAACGGGGGAGGGGCAGAGAGAGAGGGAGACACAGAATCGGAAACAGGCTCCAGGCTCCGAGCCATCAGCCCAGAGCCTGACGCGGGGCTCGAACTCACGGACCGCGAGATAGTGACCTGGCTGAAGTCGGATGCTTAACCGACTGCGCCACCCAGGCGCCCCATAATATGTAACTTTAATTGTATACTATTTAGAGACATTTCTTTCTCAATCCAGCCAACACCGTATTATCCCCTTTCGTGGACAAGAAAACAAAGACTCCAAGAAGTCTAAGAGTAAGTTGCTGAAACTAGCAGAAATTCAGCTATCTTCCCCATGTGTTACTCTTAAAACAGAATGATTGTGAGAGATAAACAGCCTCAAATTCTTTGAGGAAGGCAATCTGTTTTCTACTGGCTGTCTTCTAACTACTCCGACCTACATAGTAAAAGAAAAGAGATAGGGCCTAGGCACAGACCTGGAACCTAACAAGACTGGCCACTTCCCCCTTAGACTCATAGAACATAGTCTATTTTCAAGTTCACATTCTTCAATTCACTGTTGATCACAGCCAATAGATTTCAATATTTTTTTTTATCCTGGATGTTTTTTCAGTTCTCACTTTTCATTGTATTTTTTTTTTATATTTTCTGTATTTGTCTTGAAATTCATCAGGTCTCATCTATTAAGTCAATGTTTTCTTGTATATTCAACATTTTTTTCAATATTCTTATTTTGAAACACTACTGTTTCCAACATCTGGTTTTTTTTTCTATTGACTCGTTTTCTTAATATAAATCACCTTTTTTTTTGAACATATAATAACTTTCAACTGAGTGGACACTGTAGATATGTGTTACAGACGAGTCTTTCTTCTTTCTCTGAAGAGAGGTGACTGTTGCCTGTAAGCGGTCTCTACTCTTAAGATGTGGTCCTTCTGGATTATTAATGAAAATCCAAAGGTGTTTACTCACTACTTTTAACATGACAGGATTCCAACCCTCAACTCTGTTTCCTTGGGAGTGAGTACCTGATTCAGTCTCTGGTCATCTTTCAGCCTTCCAGTTGATGTCTTCACAATGCCTTGGAGTACTGCCCCATACTGTACAGTTCAGGAGTTAGCAAAGCCTTCAAGATGTTACAATCACATATGCCCCAACTGTTCTGTAGCCATCCCAACTGCCCTGGGAGTCCCGTGCTCTAGACTGTGGCTTCTCAGGACAAAAATGGTAGCTTTCTTCCTTGCCACTACAGGAATGGGGAAGTGGCCTCAAGATAAACAAGGAAAATAATATTGTTCACTCTTCAGTAAGGACTTGTACACTACACATAATTTGAACAAGAAAGGTTTAAACCTCTCTTTAAAGGTCTTTTTTTTTTTTTTTAATGACTTGGATTTAATCATCAGAAGCAAACTAAGTAGCAAGTTTACAATAAAGAAAACTCTCATGTGACGCCACCCAGGCACCCCTGTCCTTATTTGATTTTAATACCAACACTGTATTTCATGAAGTAGGTCATTTTTCCTAATTCTCTGGAACAGTGTGTATAAGAAGCATGTTGAATCTTCAAATTCTGTTAGAACTTCCTATTAAAACTGCCTAAGCCTGGAGATTATTTTTAGGGGGAGATAGGTTAGGAAGATAGCTTTTTGGTAGCTGTTGAATTAACATAATTTCTGTAACGGTTATTGAATTATCTAGGTTTTCTCCTTTGAGCTATTTTTGACACATTTTTTTTAGAAATTGACCAATTTCCTTGATATCATCAATTGTTGGCATATTAATTAAAAATCTATAGGAAGCCATTGGTTTACAAACTATATATTTTCTTTCAAGACCTGTTTGCCTTTTGCAAACTGAGCTCAGACAGAAAGGGGCTGGGGCCACCCCTCAATCTGATCCCTTCCAAACAAAGACATCCACAGTGTCCCTGAGAGTCTAGCTCAAGGAAGAGGGAACCTCTGCTGGCTCTGTACACTGAGGTCACCTTGCCCACCACTCACTCCTGGCCAGCAGTGGAAGCCCGCCTTGCTATGGTCATCACCCTTTGTGTGTGTGTGTGTGTGTGTGTGTGTGTGTGTGTGTGGTTGGAGATGAAGTCCTCAATCCCCAGTAGCAGAACTGCTGTCTTTTATGTTTGCAGCTTGACAGCCAGGGGCGCCCAGATGCCCACCTCTTTCATGTCCACCAAGGTACTGGTTTCAAAGCTTTCTGGGTGTACTTGGCCCAAAGGAAAGTAAGCAGATAGATGGCGCTGGCCTCATAGTTCTGGATAAGGGTATGAAGAACGACCTCTAAGGCCTGGACAACAGCCTTATGGCCTGTATGGGCATTGTTGCACACCAGTCACAGTCTTGGACTTTTCTGTCAAAACACGGGCCACAGCTATTTCAGAGGCCCCACCTCCTGGAATCATCTGGGGGTCCAGAAGGGGGACATACTTGCATGGCATTCTGGAGGTTGCATTTCACTTCTGAGAGATTCTCTTTGCTGGCCCCATGGAGGAGAATGGTACAGGCCTTGGGGTCTTTACACTCAGTGATGAATGTAAAGTACTCATCTCCAATTTTCTTGATATCCAATATACCTGCTGCCACTGTCCCAGCATCTTCTCTCAGCTCCTCTGGCCAGCTGACTACCCAGGCCCCACAGGCTCTGAAATGCCATTACTGCCTATCTGACAATGAGTAAAACTCTAAAAAGTCTGAGGAAATATACCCAAGAAAGGACAAACTTAGAAAAAAGAGGCCCCCCACTCCACAGCTGAAATTGAGAGCTTAGACCTTTAAAAAGGTCTGGCTGCGGTGCCTGGATGGCTCAGTTGGTTAAGCATCTGAGCTCCTGATTTGGGCTCTGGTGGTGAGATGGAGTCCTGCAACATGCTCTGAGCTGACAGCGTTGAACCTGCTTGGGATTCTCTCTCCCCATCTCTCTGCCCCTCCTGTGACTGCATGTACTCGCTCACTGTCTCAAAATAAACATTTAAAAAATTAAAATTAAGAAGCGGCAAGATGGTGGCTTAGGAGGACACTGGGCTCACCGCACGTCCTGCTGATCACTTAGATTCCACCTACACCTGCCTAAATAACCCAGAAAACCGCCAGAGGATTAGCAGAACGGAGTCGCCGGAGCCAAACGCAGACGAGAGGCCCACGGAAGAGGGTAGGAAGGGCGGCGAGGCGGTGCGCGCTCCACGGACTGGCGGGAGGGAGCCAGGGCGGAGGGGCGGCTCGCGGGCCAAGCAGAGCCCCCGAGTCTGGCTTGCAAAAGCGGAGGGGCCTGACGGACTGTGTTCCCACAACAAGCGCGACTTAGCGTCTGGGAGGTCATAAGTTAACAGCTCTGCTCGGAAAGCGGGAAGGCTGGAGGACAAAGGGAGGGAGAGCTGCTGAGCCCCCTGACGACAGAGCTCAGTTTCATGGGGAACAAAGGCGCTCGCCAGCGCCATCTCCCCCGCCCATCCCGCAGCCAAAATCCCAAAGAGAACCAGTTCCTGCCAGGGAACTTGCTCGCTCCACACAAACACCCAACTCTGTGCTTCTGCGGAGCCAAACCTCCGGCAGCGGATCTGACTCCCTCCTGCTGCCACAGGGCCCCTCCTGAAGAGGATCACCGAAGGAGAAGCGAGCTAAGCCTGCCCCTCCTGCCCCTGTGCACCTTGCCTACCCACCCCAGCTAATACGCCAGATCCCCAACATCACAAGCCTGGCAGTGTGCAAGTAGCCCAGACGGGCCACACCACCCCACAGTGAATCCCGCCCCTAGGAGAGGGGAAGAGAAGGCACACACCAGTCTGACTGTGGCCCCAGCGGTGGGCTGGGGGCAGACATCAGGTCTGACTGCGGCCCCACCCACCAACTCCAGTTATACACCACAGCACAGGGGAAGTGCCCTGCAGGTCCTCACCACGCCAGGGACTATCCAAAATGACCAAGCAGAAGAATTCCCCTCAGAAGAATCTCCAGAAAATAACAACAGCTAATGAGCTGATCAAAAAGGATTTAAATAATATAACAGAAAGTGAATTTAGAATAATAGTCATAAAATTAATCGCTGGGCTTGAAAACAGTATACAGGACAGCAGAGAATCTCTTGCTACAGAGATCAAGGGACTAAGGAACAGTCACGAGGAGCTGAAAAACGCTTTAAACGAAATGCATAACAAAATGGAAACCACCACAGCTTGGCTTGAAGAGGCAGAGGAGAGAATAGGTGAACTAGAAGATAAAGTTATGGAAAAAGAGGAAGCTGAGAAAAAGAGAGATAAAAAAATCCAGGAGTATGAGGGGAAAATTAGAGAACTAAGTGATACACAAAAAAGAAATAATCTACGCATAATTGGTATCCCAGAGGAGGAAGAGAGAGGGAAAGGTGCTGAAGGGGTACTTGAAGAAATAATAGCTGAGAACTTCCCTGAACTGGGGAAGGAAAAAGGCATTGAAATCCAAGAGGCACAGAGAACTCCCTTCAGACGTAACTTGAATCGATCTTCTGCACGACATATCATAGTGAAACTGGCAAAATACAAGGATAAAGAGAAAATTCTGAAAGCAGCAAGGGGTAAACGTGCCCTCACATATAAAGGGAGACCTATAAGAATCGTGACTGATCTCTCTTTTGAAACTTGGCAGGCCAGAAAGAAATGGCACGAGATTTTCAGGGTGCTAGACAGAAAAAATATGCAGCCGAGAATCCTTTACCCAGCAAGTCTGTCATTTAGAATAGAAGGAGAGATAAAGGTCTTCCCAAACAAACAAAAACTGAAGGAATTTGTCACCACTAAACCAGCCCTACAAGAGATCCTAAGGGGGACCCTGTGAGACAAAGTCCCAGAGACATCACTACAAGCATAAAACATACAGACATCACAATGACTCTAAACCTGTATCTTTCTATAATAACACTGAATGTAAATGGATTAAATGCGCCAACCAAAAGACATAGGGTATCAGAATGGATAAAAAAACAAGACCCATCTATTTGCTGCCTACAAGAGACTCATTTTAGACCTGAGGACACCTTTAGATTGAGAGTGAGGGGATGGAGAACTATTTATCATGCGACTGGAAGCCAAAAGAAAGCTGGAGTAGCCATACTTATATCAGACAAACTAGACTTTAAATTAAAGGCTGTAACAAGAGATGAAGAAGGACATTATATAATAGTTACAGGGTCTATCCATCAGGAAGAGCTAACAATTATAAATGTCTATGCGCCGAATACCGGAGCCCCCAAATATATAAAACAATTACTCATAAACATAAGCAACCTTATTGATAAGAATGTGGTAATTGCAGGGGACTTTAACACTCCACTTACAGAAATGGACAGATCATCTAGACACACGGTCAATAAAGAAACAAGGGCCCTGAATGATACATTGGATCAGATGGACTTGACAGATATATTTAGAACTCTGCATCCCAAAGCAACAGAATATACTTTCTTCTCGAGTGCACATGGAACATTCTCCAAGATAGATCATATACTGGGACACAAAACAGCCCTTCATAAGTTTACAAGAATTGAAATTATACCATGCATACTTTCAGACCACAATGCTATGAAGCTTGAAATCAACCACAGAAAAAAGTCTGGAAAACCTCCAAAGGCATGGAGGTTAAAGAACACCCTACTAACGAATGAGTGGGTCAACCAGGCAATTAGAGAAGAAATTAAAAAATATATGGAAACAAACAAAAATGAAAATACAACTATCCAAATGCTTTGGGACGCAGCGAAGGCAGTCCTGAGAGGAAAATACATTGCAATCCAGGCCTATCTCAAGAAACAAGAAAAATCCCAAATACAAAATCTAACAGCACACCTAAAGGAACTAGAAGCAGAACAGCAAAGGCAGCCTAAACCCAGCAGAAGAAGAGAAATAATAAAGATCAGAGCAGAAATAAACAATACAGAATCTAAAAAAACTGTAGAGCAGATCAACGAAACCAAGAGTTGGTTTTTTGAAAAAATAAACAAAATTGACAAACCTCTAGCCAGGCTTCTCAAAAAGAAAAGAAAGATGACCCAAATAGATAAAATCATGAATGAAAATGGAATTATTACAACCAATCCCTCAGAGATACAAACAATTATCAGGGAATACTATGAAAAATTATATGCCAACAAATTGGACAACCTGGAAGAAATGGACGAATTCCTGAACACCCACACTCTTCCAAAACTCAATCAGGAGGAAATAGAAAGCTTGAACAGACCCATAACCAGCGAAGAAATTGAATCGGTTATCAAAAATCTCCCAACAAATAAGAGTCCAGGACCAGATGGCTTCCCAAGGGAGTTCTACCAGACGTTTAAAGCAGAGATAATACCTATCCTTCTCAAGCTATTCCAAGAAATAGAAACGGAAGGAAAACTTCCAGACTCCTTCTATGAAGCCAGTATTACTTTGATTCCTAAACCAGACAGAGACCCAGTCAAAAAAGAGAACTACAGGCCAATATCCCTGATGAATATGGATGCAAAAATTCTCAATAAGATACTAGCAAATCGAATTCAACGGCATATAAAAAGAATTATTCACCATGATCAAGTGGGATTCATTCCTGGGATGCAGGGCTGGCTCAACATTCGCAAATCAATCAACGTGATACATCACATTAACAAAAAAAAAGAGAAGAACCATATGATCCTGTCAATCGATGCAGAAAAGGCCTTTGACAAAATCCAGCACCCTTTCTTAATAAAAACCCTTGAGAAAGTCGGGATAGAAGGAACATACTTAAACATCATAAAAGCCATTTATGAAAAGCCCACAGCTAACATCATCCTCAACGGGGAAAAACTGAGAGCTTTTTCCCTGAGATCAGGAACACGACAAGGATGCCCACTCTCACCGCTGCTGTTTAACATAGTGCTGGAAGTTCTAGCATCAGCAATCAGACAACAAAAGGAAATCAAAGGCATCAAAATTGGCAAAGATGAAGTCAAGCTTTCGCTTTTTGCAGATGACATGATATTATACATGGAAAATCCGATAGACTCCACCAAAAGTCTACTAGAACTGATACAGGAATTCAGCAAAGTTGCAGGATACAAAATCAATGTCCAGAAATCAGTTGCATTCTTATACACTAACAATGAAGCAACAGAAAGACAAATAAAGAAACTGATCCCATTCACAATTGCACCAAGAAGCATAAAATACCTAGGAATAAATCTAACCAAAGATGTAAAGGATCTGTATGCTGAAAACTATAGAAAGCTTATGAAGGAAATTGAAGAAGATTTAAAGAAATGGAAAGACATTCCCTGCTCATGGATTGGAAAAATAAATATTGTCAAAATGTCAATACTACCCAAAGCTATCTACACATTCAATGCAATCCCAATCAAAATTGCACCAGCATTCTTCTCGAAACTAGAACAAGCAATCCTAAAATTCATATGGAACCACAAAAGGCCCCGAATAGCCAAAGGAATTTTGAAGAAGACCAAAGCAGGAGGCATCACAATCCCAGACTTTAGCCTCTACTACAAAGCTGTCATCATCAAGACAGCATGGTATTGGCACAAAAACAGACACATAGACCAATGGAATAGAATAGAAACCCCAGAACTAGACCCATAAACGTATGGCCAACTCATCTTTGACAAAGCAGGAAAGAACATCCAATGGAAAAAAGACAGCCTCTTTAACAAATGGTGCTGGGAGAACTGGACAGCAACATGCAGAAGGTTGAAACTAGACCACTTTCTCACACCATTCACAAAAATAAACTCAAAATGGATAAAGGACCTAAATGTGAGACAGAAAACCATCAAAACCTTAGAGAAGAAAGCAGGAAAAGACCTCTCTGACCTCAGCCGTAGCAATCTCTTACTCGACACATCCCCAAAGGCAAGGGAATTAAAAGCAAAAGTGAATTACTGGGACCTTATGAAGATAAAAAGCTTCTGCACAGCAAAGGAAACAACCAACAAAACTAAAAGGCAACCAACGGAATGGGAAAAGATATTCACAAATGACATATCGGACAAAGGGCTAGTATCCAAAATCTATAAAGAGCTCACCAAACTCCACACCCGAAAAACAAATAACCCAGTGAAGAAATGGGCAGAAAACATGAATAGACACTTCTCTAAAGAAGACATCCGGATGGCCAACAGGCACATGAAAAGATGTTCAGCGTCGCTCCTTATCAGGGAAATACAAATCAAAACCACACTCAGGTATCACCTCACGCCAGTCAGAGTGGCCAAAATGAACAAATCAGGAGACTATAGATGCTGGAGAGGATGTGGAGAAACGGGAACCCTCTGGCACTGTTGGTGGGAATGCAAATTGGTGCAGCCGCTCTGGAAAGCAGTGTGGAGGTTCCTCAGAAAATTAAAAATAGACCTACCCTATGACCCAGCAATAGCACTGCTAGGAATTTATCCAAGGGATACAGGAGTACTGATGCATAGGGCCACTTGTACCCCAATGTTCATAGCAGCACTCTCAACAATAGCCAAATTATGGAAAGAGCCTAAATGTCCATCAACTGATGAATGGATAAAGAAATTGTGGTTTATATACACAATGGAATACTACGTGGCAATGAGAAAAAATGAAATATGGCCTTTTGTAGCAACGTGGATGGAACTGGAGAGTGTGATGCTAAGTGAAATAAGCCATACAGAGAAAGACAGATACCATATGGTTTCACTCTTATGTGGACCCTGAGAAACTTAACAGGAACCCATGGGGGAGGGGAAGGTAAAAAAAAAAAAAAACAGGTTAGAGTGGGAGAGAGCCAAAGCATAAGAGATTCTTAAAAACTGAGAACAAACTGAGGGTTGATGGGGGGTGGGAGGGAGGAGAGGGTGGGTGATGGGTATTGAGGAAGGCACCTTTTGGGATGAGCACTGGGTGTTGTATGGAAACCAATTTGTCAATAAATTTCATATATAAAAAAAATTAAAATTAAAAAAAATAATAATAAATGCAAAGGCCTGGCTGTAGCCCATTGGATGGTCAAGAAGTTTAGCAGCCTGACCTGGGCCAGAGATGGTGCACCATCAGCAGGCCAAGGCTGGGATGTCAGAAACCATGGGCCAAGAACTCAAGGCGGCTGAACAGGGTACTGCACACAGGGACCAACAAGCTGGAGCCTTCTACTGTGCCAGGGAACTAAGGCTAGGCACAGAACCGCAGGCTGGGGCTGGCCAACATGAAAACCTTCACTAGGGTGTCAGCAAACAAAAGCTGCCTGGCAGGGAATGGGGGGCCAGAACTGCCATCAAAAACTTGCTAGAGAATAAACAACACTCCACGCTGCACACCCATGCTAATGGCAGCTGTGGACCCGGCAGGAATGCAAGCATACCACAACCAGGAGGAAAAACCCCTTCCTCCTGCACTATCCCCTCAGCACCCTCCACTGAGCAAACTAAAATTTTCTTGGCAACGGAGAGATGTCCACAGGATCTAGCAAGACAGCAGTGACAAGTAGATTTAGACAGGAGAGACAAATTAGGTGGCATCTCATGTAAATGTGGGTTTTATCCACTGTTGATTCCCATCAGGGATTGAATCTCTTTCATTTTCTGCCTACTTTTAGTTGGTCTTTACTGCCTTCACCATAGATCTATTATACAGATATATATATATAACATAAATAGATCATCTCTGTATTTGTTTCTGTCTTAATACATATAGGTGGCATAACTTTTATTTATCTACTTCAAAGTCGGCCATTCGAGCTATTGTGTCATCAGTAGAAGTCAAAAGCTATGGATGATGATTTGATTTAGAATCTAGAGAATACTTTGAGCAGAGAACTTCCACTCATTTAATGTTTCAGGCTACTTACTGTGAGGTTTTATCAAACATGGCCATGTTGGCATTCAATGGTACACCTAAGTGTCACTGACAAACCCCTATCCAAGATGTTCTCAGGGGAAAAACAGATTTCCACTAGACCTCCAACAAAATTGAATTTACTCTAAAGCATATGAAATGGTATCCTCAAATGGACCAGATAAATGCCAAAATCACATTTATAGCTCACAATTTGAAACATTCTCAAGATGTCAAGGCTCAAAAAAAATCCTGTCCACAAAATGCAGCAAAGTTGGAAATGACATGTCAATATTTTTATGTGTTAAAATGCATAATATTTAAATACATGTTAAGAGACATGTAGTTTGGAGGGATATATTACACAAAACTAACTCGGATCGGGGTATTCTCTACAACAAAGGTTGTTCCTAAACATGCCAGCTTTAATATTATATAGTTAGCAATTTTTTTTATGTCATTATATAGGACTTTAAAGTTCTAGGCAGCAGACCAATAAACCACAATCCTGTGGGAACCACTTAAAAGCAAAACTTTCCTTCTAGTTCTTGTGGTAATACTTTGTGAAACAGTAAGAAAGCTGTATTACAAAATCAAGTAACATTGGCACCAAACACCACAGAATATTTTTATGCAAGAATTGTGTGTCTTCCAAAATGTATTCTTTTGTAAACAAAGTAAGAAAATTTAGCAGTGCTCACAACTCAGTAAGAGCTGACTATACAGGATTTATCGGTCTGGGGAGCAGGGCTACTGTAAGTGATCTAATCCCTTGTCACACAGGAATCAGACCTCACACAATTGTCAGAATTACTAGGGAAGGAGCAGAATAAAGGATGCGTTGAAGGATCAGAAGAGTCATCATTGATTCATCAGTCTGACAAGCCAAACCTACCCAGACACCTAAGGGGGACTTTGAGGACAAAGTTATGCTGAGATCTGTGAACAATAGTTGCCCTCGTATAGTTCCTGCCTCAGTGGGTCCCCGGCCCAGTGATGAACCAAGGCTGGTTAAGGTAAAACAGTAATGATGACTAGCCATCATTAGGATCAGTTAGATGGCGGAACATGATGGGAAGGACAGGTTGGAACTCGCAAGGCACCATTTGTCTGTCCGTCACCTAGTCTGAAAGCACAAAGACCTTAGGAGAAAAATGGCTTCTGTTTCACTTCAGCGTTCAAAGTCTCACTCTTGCTCCTTTGATAAATTTAACCAAAATAAAAAAAAAAAATTTAAAAAGGAAGAGGAGGAGGAGAATTCCCAACTTAACAAAACCAGCATATGGATACCTGCCATGGATGAATATTATGTAATTCAGATATACACAAAAATGAATTTATTAAGCCTAATTTTTCTTAAGTAAAAGAGCCTCAAATAGGACTCAAAGTTCTTAGATCTGTTTAAGAAGTCAGTTTTGTTTTGCCTACCAACTGCTACGCTACCATCCGGATGTTAATGCTCACACTACACAAGTTAACATAATAGGTTGAAGGACTAAATGTGATGGAAATGTATTTCATTATGTGAGTCTAGATGAACCCATACCTAGTTGAACAGGAACAATGCACCAATCATCCTTTTATCGGATGTCCTCTGCCATCCTCTGATGTCCTCTGACCTGAGTCCTCTGCCTCTTTTTTTGTTGTTGTTATTCTTACTGACACTTGCAGGTGGACTCCATCTATGCTACTTTTTCAAAAACTCCACAACACAGGTAAAAACAGATGTTCTTATCTTCAGACACACTTCTTAAAGAACAACTGTGAACTAATGAAGAGTAAGAAAAAATTTGTTAGTATCATTCTTTCAAGTTTCTACAGTAAGTCCAATTTTCTACTCCATAATATTGAAGGAAAAGAAATTCACTATTCTGTAAGAACATTCCGAATCTTATACTATAAAAAACTCTCCCAATTTTTTTCAATTCTCACATTAATACGTATTAAACATCTACTGGGTTTGAGGCACTATGCTAGATAATGAAGACAGAAGAATAAAGAGAAATTGTTAATGTCTATAATGTTAGAGAGCACTTTCTCACTCTGAATAGCCAAAACAATCTTTAACTAAAAAAAGTTGGACATCTCACACTTCTTGATTTCAAAGCTTACTGGGAAACTACAGTGACCAACTCATACAGTCCTGCCATAAAGACATATATACCAGTGGAATATATAGAGTGCCCAGAAATAAACCCCTGCTTACATAGTTCGTTTTTTACAAGGATGCAAAAAACATTCAGCGGCAAAGGACAATCTTTCAACAAATGACACTGAGAAAACTCGATATCCAGATGCAAAATAATCAAGTTGGGTTTTATTTAACATCATATACAAAAACTCAAAATGAAACAAACACCTACCTCTAAGAATAAAAATTATAAAACTCTAAAGAAAATGTAGAAGAGGGGCACCTGGGTGGCTCAGTCAGTTGAGCATCCGACTTCAGCTCAGGTCATGATCTCAAAGTTTGTGAGTTTGAGCCCCGTGTCGGGCTCTGTGCTGACAGCTCAGAGCCTGGAGCCTGCTTCAGATTCTGTGTCTCCCTCTCTCTCTCTGACCCTCCCCACTCACACTCTGTCTCTCTCTCAAGAATAAATAAATATTTTACAAAAAATTTTTTTTAAAAAGAAAATGTAGAGCAAAGCTTTATGGTGTTCACTTTGGCCATGATTTACTGAATGTAACACCAAAAGGACAGGCAACAAAATTAGAAATAAATGAGGCCATATCAAAATTAAACTTTCATATATGAGAGGACAATATCAGAGTGAAAAGGCAATCCCTGAGATAAAAGAAAGAATTTGCAAGTTATTTATCTGGTAAGGGGTTCATATCCAGGGTATATTAAGAACTCTGAGGGGCGCCTGGGTGGCGCAGTCGGTTAAGCGTCCGACTTCAGCCAGGTCACGATCTCGCGGTCCGGGAGTTCGAGCCCCGCGTCAGGCTCTGGGCTGATGGCTCAGAGCCTGGAGCCTGTTTCCGATTCTGTGTCTCCCTCTCTCTCTGCCCCTCCCCCGTTCATGCTCTGTCTCTCTCTGTCCCAAAAAATAAATAAACGTTGAAAAAAAAAATAAATTTAAAAAAAAAAAGAACTCTGAAAACTTAATAATGAAAAACCAACCTATTTTTGTTAATGGGCATAGGACTTGAATAGCAACACATCTTCAAAGAAAATATATACTTTGTAAACCAATGGCCTCCTATAGATTTTTAATTCATATGCCAACAAGTGATCATACCAAGGAAGTTGGTTAATTTCTAAAAATTTGTCAAAAATAGCTCAAAGGAAAAAACTTAGGTAATTCAATCATCATTACAGAAATTACAATGGTAACTCAACAGCCACCAAAAAGCTATTTTCCTACCATTATTGCTCCCTAAGAAAATATCCAGGCTTAGGCAGTTTTACTAGGAAGTTCTAACAGAATTTGAAGATTCAACATGCTTCTTATAAACACTGTTCCAGAGATTAAATGAGGAAAAATGACCTACCTCATGAAATATAGTGCTGCTATTAAAATCAAATAAGGACATTAATTTTGTATCCTGTGACTTTGCTGAATTTATGTATCAGTTCTAGCAGACTTTTGGTGGAGTCTATCTGGTTTTCCATGTATAATATCATGTCAATCTGCAAAAAGTGAAAGCTTGACTTCATCTTTGCCAATTTTGATGCCTTTGATTTCCTTTTGTTGTCTGATTGCTGATGCCAGAACTTCCAACACTATGTTAAACAACAGCAGTGAAAGTGGACATCCCTGTCGTGTTCCTGATCTCAGGGAGAAAGCTCTCAGTTGCTAATTGATTAGCTAATAGATAGCTAATGCTATCATCATTGAGGATGATATTAGCAGTGGGCTTTTCATAAATGGCTTTTATGATGTTTAAGTATGTTCCTTCTATCCCGACTTTCTCGAGGGTTTTTATTAAGAAAGGATGCTGAATTTTGTCAAATGCTTTTTCTGCATCAATTGACAGGATCATATGGCTCTTATCTTTTCTTTTATTAACGTCATGTATCACAATGATTGATTTTCGAATACTGAACCAGCCCTGCAGCCCAGAAATGAATCCCACTTGATCATAGCGAAGAATTCTTTTTATATGCTGTTGAATTCGATTTGCTAGTATCTTATTGGGAATTTCTGCATCCATACTCATCAGGGATATTGGCTGTACTTCTCTTTTTTTTTTTTTTTTTTGCTGGGTCTCTGTCTGGTTTAGGAATCAAAGTAATGCTGGCTTCATAGAATGAGTCTGGAAGTTTTCCTCCCCTTTCTATTTTTTTCAAACAGCTTGAGAAGGATAGGTATTATCTCTGCTTCAAATGTCTGGTAGAATTCCCCCAGGGAAGCCATCTGGTCCTGGACTCTTATTTGTTGGGAAATTTTTTATAACTGATTCAATTTCTTCACTGATTCATTTCTTCTATTTCTTCCTGTTTGAGTTCTGGAAGTGTGTGGGTGCTTAGGAATTTGTCCATTTCTTCCAGGTTGTCCAGTTTGTTGGCATATAATTTTTCATAGTATTCCTGATAATTGTTTGTATTTCTGACGGATTGGTTGTAATAATTCCATTTTCATTCATGATTTGATCTATTTGGGTCATCTCGCTTTTCTTTTTGAAAAGCCTGGCTAGAGGTTTATCAATTTTATTTTTTCAAAAAACCAACTCTTGGTTTCATTGATCTGCTCTATTGTTTTTTTTTGTTTGTTTGTTTGTTTTTAGATTCTATATAGTTTATTTCTCCTCTGATCTTTATTATTTCTCTTTTTCTGCTGGGTTTGGGGTGTTCTTGCTGTTCTGCTTGTTTATCCTTTAGACGTGCTGTTAGATTTTATATTTGGGATTTTTCTGGTTTCTTGAGATAGTTACATTCTCATACACTAACAATGAAGCAACAGAAAGACAAATAAAGAAACTGATCCCATTCACAATTGCACCAAGAAGCATAAAATACCTAGGATAAACCTAACCAAAAATGTAAAAGATCTGTATGCTTAAAACTATAGAAAGCTTATGAAGGAAATTGAAGAAGATACAAAGAAATGGAAAAACATTCCGTGTTCCTGGATTGGAAGGAATATTGTTAAAATGTCAATACTACCCAAAGCAATCTACATAGTCAATGCAATCCCAATCAAAATTGCACCAACATTCTTCTCAAAGCTAGAACAAGCAATCCTAAAATTTGTGTGGAACCACACAAGACCCTGAATAGCCAAAGTAATATTAAAGAAGACGACTAAAGAGGGAGGCATCACAGTCCCAGACTTTAGCCTCTACTACAAAGCTGTAATCATCAAGACAGCATGGTTTTGGCACAAAAACAGACACATAGACCAATGGAATAGAATAGAAACCCCAGAACTAGACCCACAAAAGTATGGCCAACTCATCTTTGACAAAGCAGGAAAGAATATCCAATGGAAAAAAGACAGTCTCTTTAACAAATGGTGCTGGGAGAACTGGACAAGAACATGCAGAAGAATGAAACTAGACCACTTTCTTACACCACTCACAAAAATAAACTCAAAATGAATGAAGGACCTGAATGTGAGACAGGAAACCATCAAAACCCTAGAGGAGAAAGCAGGAAAAGACATTTCTGACCTCAGCCGCAGCTATTTCTTACTTGACACATCCCCAAAGGCAAGGGAATTAAAAGCAAAAATGAACTATTGGGACCTCATGAAGATACAAAGCTTCTGCACTGCAAAGGAAACAATCAACAAAACTAAAAGGCAACCAACGGAATGGGAAAAGACATTTGCAAATGGCATATCAGATAAAGGGTTAAAATCCAATATCTATAAAGAACTCACCAAATTCCACACCTGAAAAATAATCCAATGAAGAAATGGGCAGAAGACATGAATAGACACTTCTCTAAAAAAGACATCCAGATGGCCAACAGGCACATGAAAAGATGTTCAACGTCACTCATCATCAGGGAAATACAAATGAAAACCACACTGGGACATCACCTCATGCCAGTCAGAGTGGCTAAAATAAACAAATCAGGAGACTATAGATGCTAGAGAGGATGTGGAGAAACGGGAACCCTCTTGCACTGTTGGTGGGAATGCAAACTGGTGCAGCCGCTCTGGAAAACCGTGTGGCGGTTCCTCAAAAAATTAAAAATAGATCTACCCTATGACCCAGCAATAGCACTGCTAGGAATTTACTCAAGGGATAAAGGAGTGCTGATGCATAGGGGCAGTTGTACCCCAATGTTTATAGCAGCACTCTCAACAATAGCCAAATTATGGAAAGAGCCTAAATGTCCATCAACTGATGAATGGATAAAGAAATTGTGGTTTATATATACAATGGAATACTACTTGGAGATGAGAAAGAATGAAATATGCCCTTTTGTAGCAACGTGGATGGAACTGGAGAGTATTATGCTAAGTGAAATAAGTCATACAGAGAAAGACAGATACCATATGTTTTCACTCTTATGTGGATCCTGAGAAACTTAAGAGAAACCCATGGGGGAGGGGGAGGGGGAAAAAAACGTTAGAGAGGGAGGGAGGCAAACCATAAGAGACTCTTAAAAACTCAGACTAAACTGAGGGTTGATGCAGTTGGGAGGGAGGGGAAAGTGTGTGATGGGCATTGAGGAGGGCACCTGTTGGGATGAGCACTGGGTGTTATACGGAAACCAATTTGACAATAAATTTCATATTAAAAAATTAATAAATAAAATAAAATAAAAATAAAAAGACAGGGCAGGCTGGGTGGCTCAGTTGGTTAAGTGGCCCGATCTTGGTTTCAGCTCAGGTCATGATCTCATGGTTCATGAGGCTGGAATTCTCTCCCTCTCCCACCCCTCTCAAAATAAATAAATAAACTTTGAAAAATCAAATAATGACAGCACAAGAAGCATACAACAATTTCACTTATAAAAAGAAAAACAATTCCACATAAAATACCAAGTAGCTAAGTGCAATAATATAAAAAATACTATTAAGTACTGTTCATCCCCAAATCATAAAGACAACTCAAAATCAGTACGTCTCTTATGTAAATTCACCATATTAGCAAGACTGAGAGAAGTCACAAGATGATCTCACTACATAGAGAAAAATTTTCTCAAAAAGCAAAATAACCTTTTTCTGAAATTTTTAAAGAAATAAACCATCTTGGAAAAGAATTAATCTGTTAAAGCCTTTCAA
Organism: Felis catus; assembly: GCF_018350175.1. Classification (NCBI taxonomy): domain Eukaryota; kingdom Metazoa; phylum Chordata; class Mammalia; order Carnivora; family Felidae; genus Felis; species Felis catus. The sequence continues at coordinate 109,272,180 of NC_058369.1, forward strand.
ACAAAAAACGTAGAGCAAAGATTTTATTTAAGAGTCCATTTAATGATAAAATCCAGAAAAACTTAACTCCATTTTCTTTGCTGTCCTACAACATAACACCAGTGGTCCTGGCAAACGGGACAACAAAATTAAGGATTCAAAGGAGAAAGACCTATTTGTCATCACTTGCAAATAATATGATTTATGTAAAACACTTTAGAAGACTTTACAAATTTAAAACCAGAGGTCAATAAAACTGTCTATTATAAGCTCAATCTACCAAAAGGGAGTATGGGGAAACTTAATGTCCAAAAGCAAATAAAAATTAGAAAGTAAAAAAGAAGATGGATTATATATACATTAGCTGTAATAAACTATGAAATTACTTATAAGGAATACATGATATATAGCAAAGTAAAAAGCCTTCAAACAACATAAAAGATCTGAATGAGCCACATTATGTTCACGAGTGCAACAGACTACTGTTTAAAGCCATCAGTTTGGTCTGTAAACTGATGCACAACTTCCAAGAATTCCAATAAAAACATATAACTGGTGGAAACTTTAAGTTTCAAAGTTATATAAAAGTAATAAACATCAACAGATAATTCATCAGTCCCATCCTACACCTTGCCTCAGATTCTCTTAGTCTCACAGTCCTAGGTCACCAAAGTAACTAACTACATAGGGAGCCACATGGTCCTCTATCAGAGGCCACAAACCAGAATCTCCGATTTGTCCCTATAGCTACCTCTGGACAGAGTTATGGTATTATGGTATGAGTCATGGGATCTGCCTTCCCTTGGAACTGAATGAATGAACTAGGTGGTACAACCAGGAGTTCAATCCCTGTAGGATTAACTGTAACCCAGAAGAAGCTGGAGAGATAAATTGTCTCCTAGAAAGTCCACTGTCAGGAAGAACACTGACAGTTTTGTATAAGCATGTCAGGTCATGTCCCATGTGATAACATGGCCAGCTATGTTTGTGAAGCAGCAGCCAGGTTAGTCATGCATCCCCTTACACAGCAGTTAAGCCTTGTCTAAGGCTCTGTTAGAGATCCTATGCAGGAAAAGACCAGTTTAAAAGTAAAATTTAAAACAATATGGTAGTTCACAAGAAAGCATTTATTGGTTCATAAGAGCTCAGAAATACACACACACATATATATGAGTGTGTATATATATATATATATATATATATATATACACACACACATACACACACACACATATATATGTATGTGTATATCTACCTATCTAAATATATCTATATATAGATAGATAATTTCCAATATAAAAGAGGCAGTTTCTCAAGTTCAAAAAAGAAAAATAAGTTATTTACTAAGTGAGGTTGGACAAACTAGCTCACTTTATAAGGATGACAAAAGTTGTAGTCCATTATCACAGAGTATTTTTAAATGACCTCACAAGAGATCAAAGACTTAAGTATGTGGCACAAAAACAGACACTCAGAACAATGGAACAGAATAGAGAACCCAGAAATGGGCCCACAAATGTATAGCAAACTAATCTTTGACCAAGCAGGAAAGAATATCCAATGGAATAAAGAGTGTGCAAACTGTGCTGGGGAAACTGGACAGTGACATGCATAAAAATGAACCTGGACCACTTTCTTACACCATACACAAAAATAAACTCAAAATGGATGAAAGACCTAAATGTAAGACAGGAAGCCATCAAAATCCTCAAGGAGAAAGCAGGCAAAAACCTCTTTGATCTTGGCCGCACCAACTTCTTAGTCAACACGTCTCCAGAGGCAAGGGAAACCAAAGCAAAAGTGAACTATTGGGACCTCATGAAAATAAAAACTTCTGCACAGTGAAGAAAACAATCAGCAAAACTAAAAGGCAACTGAAGGAGTGGGAGAAGATATTTGCAAATAACGTATCAGATAAAGGGTTAAAATCCAAAATCTATAAAGAACTTATCAAAATCAACAGTCAAAAAACAAAGAATCCAGTGAAGAAATGGGCAAAAGACACGAATAGACACTTCTGCAAAGATGACATCCAGATGGCCAACCAACACATGAAAAAATGCTCCACATCACTCATCATCAGGGAAATACAAATGAACACTACAATGAGATACCACCTCACACCTGTCAGAATGGCTAACATTAACAACTCAGGCAACAACAGATGTTGGTGAGGATGCAGAGAAAGAGGATCTCTTTCGCACTGCTGGTGGGAATGCAAACTGGTGCAGCCACTCCTGAAAAGAGTGTGAAGGATCCTCAAAAAATTAAAAATAGAACTATCCTATGACCCAGCAATTGCACTACTAGGTATTTATCCAAGGGACAGAGGTATGCTGTTACGAAGGGGCACATGCACCCGAATGTTTATAGCAGCACTATCAATAATAGCCAAAGTATGGAAAGAGCCCAAAGTCCTTTGATGGATGAATGGATAAAAAAAAAAAATGTGGCATGTGTACACAATGGAGTATTAGTCGGTGATCCAAAGGAATGAAATCTGGCCATTTGCAACTACATGGATGGAACTAGAAGATATTATGCTAAGCAAAATTAGTCCGAGAAAGACAAATATAGGACTTCACTCATATCAGGACTTTAAGACACAAAACAGATGAACATAGGGGAAGGGAAGCAAAAATAATATAAAAACAGAGAGGTGGAGAAAACATAAGAGATTCTTAAATATGGAGAACAGAGGGTTGCTGGAGGGGTTGTGGGAGGGGGGATGAGCTAAATGGGTAAGGGGCATTAAGGAATCTACTCTTGAAATCATTCTTGCACTATATGCTAACTAACTTGGATGTAAATAAATAATAAATAAATTAAAATATATATATATATATTTTTTTCTGAGTAGGGTTTCTCTGTAACCCTACTCAGAGACTTCTATTTTGAGAAATAAGAAAAAAAAAAAGACTTCAGTATGAAACAGCAAACTAAAATGAAATAGAACCACAACGTAGGGACAAATTTCTTAAAACTTTAAATGCACAAGATTTGGCTGCATCGCAATGAAGAACACTGAGAGATTACAGACTAGCAAAATATGTTTGTAATGTGTACAACTAGGAAAGGAATAGTAGCTAGGCTATACAAGAAACTCCACCAAATTAAGAATTAAGAAACCCAAATGAAGATTGACAAGTAGTAATAAACATTCAGATACAAGCACAGAAATGTACTATGCAGAAAAGTTTACCCTCACTAGAAATCAAATAAAATCAAGTTGCAACAGAGATGAATACCTATCAAATCAAGAGTAATTAGAAAGTTACAAAAGGTTAAAACTGCAGAAGATGCAGCTAAAACTAGAAACATGTCCTCACACTTCTGTTAGGAGGGTCTCAAACACACACAGCTGTTCTGGAAATCAATCTGGTAATAGGTTACTGAAGCTAAGGACGCATTTACCTTATGACCTGGCAATTAATTATACTCCTCGACACATACCTCAAAGAAACTCTTGCACCCAAGCCCACAAAGTGACATATGCTAACATTCATTTCTGTTGTTTGGTAGAAGGCAATGTAGGTGTCTACCTGCAGAAGACACCAATAAATAAAATGTGGTTGGTGCATGCCTGAATCAAATAATCAAACAAAAGTTTTGGATGCTTCAGCATGGATGGTTTCCTAAATAATGCTGATAAAGTCACCGTTTTCTGTGTGAATTTTAAAAGCATAACAGGATACGTTTTAAGAATATATATAGTTATTAAAACGAAAATCATTTAACAGAATTTCTTCTGGAATCTCGAATAAGATTTTAGATTGGAAACGGAAAGAAAAAGTAGTTTACAATAAAAAACAGTGGCTAGCAAAGGTAAACAGCAGCAGCAAACTATAAACCAAGAAGGATCATCAACTCAATTCTATGTAGCAAGGTTCAAAACCAAACAAAAAGATGGAACAAAGAAGCTTGCACTTTAATGTGCCTCTAAATACTTGTTAAATACTACTTTAAATGTTCAAATGTGTTGGGGTGCACGGGGACAAATTTCAATGGTTTTAATACGTGCAGAAACTATCAGGAATTCAGGAGGTTCAATAAATAAGGAGGAGCAGAGGATGTTTGAGCAGAAGCCCCAATTAGAAGTCTTTTCTCTGTTTATGAAAACTGGAAAGAATATACCAAAAATAGACATGGTGAGATAAAAGGTACATATACAGTGGAGAAACTACAACTTATGATACCCATAGAAGGCAGTTCTGAACTATCAAAGATAATTGCAGGCCATGTGAAGGAGCAGGTACTTTATGCTGTGGGCCATCGAAGGCTGTGGACCAACATGGACAGAGTTGCACAGTATAAAGATCCTTGGGGTGCTTGCTGATGTTAAATGTTCATGAACATGGACACAGAAGGCAGGAGGAAAACCATCAAGAATTTCTCCCCTACCCCCCCAAGTCTACATGTAAGATGATAAGAGCTAAGTCAAGATATTTAACAATTAAAATTTCATTCAACAGTTCTAAATAAAACGAAGATACAGGAAAGACCAAGTTTACGTAGCATTTATACATTGGTCTCCACACATATAAAGAAAGGAAGACAGGGGCGCCTGGGTGGCGCAGTCGGTTGGGCGTCCGACTTCAGCCAGGTCACGATCTCGCGGTCCGTGAGTTCGAGCCCCGCGTCGGGCTCTGGGCTGATGGCTCAGAGCCTGGAGCCTGTTTCTGATTCTGTGTCTCCCTCTCTCTGCCCCTCCCCCGTTCATGCTCTGTCTCTCTCTGTCCCAAAAATAAATAAACGTTGAAAAAAAAAATTTAAAAAAAAAAAAAAAGGAAGACAAATTAGTTTCAGGCTAATGCCTAAGAAATTAATTTCTGGGGGTAAAGAGGTTAATCTTCTCAAAGGAGGTCCCAGAGAAGGTCACAGAGTAACTTTTCCAACACTTTCGAAGATTCCCCAAAAGGGACCAGTAAAATGACAAGGCTTACGTGAGCCTATCTAAAAGAATTGGTAGAAGAAAAAAAGACATGAGAAAGAGACAATCAAAGATAAAAATCAGGAGAAACAGGACAAAGAGAAGAACTCTGGCAATGTTTGCTAACTGTCCAAATACACCAGGATTGTAGATTTACTTTATCTTGAGTACTATACCACACAGATTGTGGTTTTACTAGTCACTAAGATGTGCAACTTGCTACTGTGGTTTATAGTGAGCAGTCATGAGGCAAACTGATGGATGGCAGTAATTTTCAGTGAAGTCAGTTCCTTCCAATTCCAAACGCTTCATCTTTAGATCCTTTCCCTCTCACTCCCTTTTCTTTCCATTTTCTTCCACCTTTCACACACTCCTCCTCTTGAGGATCTTTTAATTTCTATCCCTTCCTCAGTTTTCCATTTGTTAAACAATTTATGTCCTTTTCTTATCCCTTTCCTTTTGGAAAAGATTTTTCCTTTTCAAAACCCCATGTAATATGAGGTTTCTTCTGAGACTCTTCATTCTGAGGCTCTTCCTGACCATCTCTTAATTCAATCCAGGCCTAAGTCAACAACTACCAAAGTCCCCCTCCTTCAGCACACTAGAAGTGAGGGAGAATGAATGGGAAACTCTACTCTGAAAATAGCAGTCAAACTTCTTAGAACTGCAATGCTTGTAGACACGAAGAAAAGACAGTCTTAGTAAAATTCAGTCTTCTTGACAAGCTACTTGTCAATTTAGCATTTAAAGCCCACACTTATTAGCAACTAATACAAGATACAGGTCTTATTTTCTCTAATGCATATGGGGTATATGCACAAGATATGTATTAAAAAAAAGGGAACTCCTGCTATATTCTCTAATTTTATGGTCATTATATTCCTGTACTTAGAGCCTTAAAAGAATTATTTTTAAAATTGAACTTTCTTAAAGGTGTTTTCACTTTTTCAAGAAAATAAGCCCTTTTTAAAAAGTGTTTACTTATTTATTTTGAGAGAGAGACAGAGAGCAGGGGAGGGGCAGAGAGAGACAGAGAATCCAGAGGGGGCTCCACAGCTGTCAGTGCAATAAAAATTCTCTGGACCAATCTGAGATTTTCATCATATACCTAAAGATAGTATAACTTACTACTGAATTTCTTTGTTCAAGTTACCAGGTTTTCTTTTTCCCTTTATCAACCTAATTTGTCATTAAATACTCCTAAGAAATAGATTTTAGACCATAAGAATCAAAAAGAAAACACCTAATTACATGGAAAAGTAATAATGAAATACTTAAGTATTTATCTTTTTTTTTAATGTTTATTTATCTTTGAGAGGGAGAGGGAGAGCAAGTGGGGGAGAGCCAGAGAAGAGGGTGACACAGGGCTAGAACTCATGAACCATGATATCATGACCTGAGCCAAAGTCAGGTGATGAACCAACTGAGCCACACAGGCGTCCCAAGTATTTAACTATCTCATACCTGTAAGTTTTTATTAAGTTTTAAATTAATACTAACCCTACACACATTTCAGTATTCACAGATAAAACTAGTTTTTTTTTTAATTCTATGCACTCATACATTTACACATAAGCATAAATATGTACCATATGTAGCCAATATACCTTTATATCCTGTTCCATTAATATCCAATCATGAGCATTTTCATGCACCAATGAAGTTTTCAAAAACATAACTTTTGGTGATCTTTTCAAGTTACTAAAAGATGTCACTATCTGATGTCTAGATATATAGACTGAGAATCACACACTTATAAAAATGCTGCCAGTCACCAACTTTAGACACAAATATTTGCCAATATTACTAATATTTTCATATTAATTTCTTAAAGTTTTCCAGAAATATTTTTAAATATACAAATATGTACATATATATTTTCCCCATGCTCAACTCATAATTTACATTAGTGTCAACATAATATCTACATATAAATAGCTATGTGCATGAAATTCTCTCATTTGACAGTATTAAGAATCAAGGGTAAACCATCAAGTCTTCCAGGTGCTAAAAGAGAAAGTCCATGCACTCATGGAACAGACATGGCATCATCAGGGAGCCACAAATACTTACCAGAAATACAATTATGTAAGCTAATGAAATGTAATAAGGAAAACTAAAACAGAATCAAGAAATATGATAGAGGAGATTATTATACCTGACATTATCAGTGAAGGATTCCTAGGAGGTGACATCTATACAGGGAGGTAATCAACAATGGAAACAACGTTCATAACTAGACAAAGGGGCCTGGAAAAAACAGTACATAGGCCTTTTTTCATGTACTTACATGCACATACACTCTTAGATACTCTTTCCATTCAACAAATACTTACTTGGGACTAATGTATCAGTCAGGTGGCTATGAACTCAGATACCATCCTGCCTACACAGAACTCAGTCTAACAGGGGAGTTAGACATGTTATGCACAGCTTACCAATTATTCCATTTTGATATTAATTCTGGGCAAGAAAAACAAAACAAAACAGGGCACTAGGAAACTTGTAGGGAGTTGGCCTAATCTGGTTGAGGGTAGGGGAGTGGGGGAGATAGGAAAGACTTCCCTAAGTGATAATTTAGGCATTATCTAAAGGGTACATAGCAAGATAGGAAGAAAGTCAAGTTCCTGAAAGGAGAAATCTTCTTTGTGAGGAAATAAGGTCAGAATTAGCTACAATATAAAGAACGTTAAGTATGAAGGAGAGCAGACAGCAGAAAGGATAGGGGAAGTAACAGGCCAGCAAGTCAATATACATAATGCCATCTTGACACCTATGATCTCTCAGTACCATTTCATAAGCCATGTCATCTATAACCTCAACCTTCACATCTCCTACTTTTTTGTGTGTGTCATATTAAGATGTGTTTCTCCCACATGACCTTACTACCAACATCCCAATTTTTGTTCAACTCTCCAGATATAGGGAAGAGTATGTATTTTCTGCACAAGTTCCAAAGACATAAGTTAGACCCTTGATAAAGGAAAAAATAATAATAATGTAAAAGTCTCTATCTCAAAACCACATGAATGATTAAGCCATTCAAGGTCTTTTACTTTTTTTCAGAATTTAGTGATTCATCACTTACCTATAACACCCAGTATTCATCACAAGTGCCCTCCCCTTAATACACATCACCCATTTAGCCCATCCCCTCATCAACCTCCCCACCAGCAATCCTGTTTGTTCTCTATAGTTGAAAGTCCCTTGTGGTTTGCCTCCCTCTCTTTTTTTTTCCTTCTTCTATGTTCATCTTAAATTCCACCTATGAGTGAAATCATATGGTATTTATATTTCTCTAACTTATTTCATTTAGCATAATATACTCTAGCTCCTCCGTATCATTGCACATAGCAAGATTTCATTCTTTTTTATGGCTGAGTAATATTCCATAGCATATGGCCATTCCACCGTGAATGCACCTGATCTCCTCTTTTATTACTATTAAAAAAGTTTTTAATCACTTTTCCAGGAATGCCCAGAAATAGCACTGGAAAAATATAACTTTTTTTTTCAGGACAATTTTTTGTATTTTAGGCTACATAGAAGAGAATAAAACTAAGTATTTAGTATTCCCAACTTTCTTTAAGACTTCACACCTCACCCACCTCCCTGTCAGCTGATTATTTGCTTCCTGTAACAGTAAGACAATAAAAAACCAAGAATAAACAAACTTTATATCCTCCTACCACATTTACTTATACCTGTGCACACACACACTCTGTATTTTTTCCTGTCCCCATGGGTGACCTATCCATCCTCCTTGTCAAGGTCAACTCCAAAACCATGAATACATTATATCCCAATCTCCTTTCAATATGGCATCACTTTTTGTCTCCCTTTACTAAATCATATTAGATACCAATATGCTATTGTACCATCCATCTAAATTTCTTAATCCATAACGTCCTTCAGCCACCCCCTCCATTTTTCTGCTCAATATTCATGGAAACTTCCCCAAGGGGAAGCCCTCCTTTTCTCTAGTAAATAAATTCTATACGGGTTTTCATATTCACCACTCTCTTCCAACAGCAGTAGACTCTCACTGCCAAGGCTAATAATTAGGGTTTTTAATTTTTTTTTTTTTAACATTTATTTTTGAGAGAGACAGAACATGAGAAGAGGAGGGGCAGAGAGAGAAGGAGACACAGACTCCAAAGCAGGTTCCAGGCTCTGAGGCACCAACACAGAGCCCAAAATGGAGCTTGAACTCACGGCCAAAGGGATCATGACCTGAGCTGAAGTTGGATGCTTAACCGACTGAGCCACCCAGGCGCCCCAATCAGTTTTATTTTTTTAAACCAATATGTAGCATTTTCTACAATTGCCCAATTCTGAAACACATTCTTCCCTAGGCTTCCATGACATTACCCTGTGGCCAACCCTTCTTCTATCCCCTTAGCTAATTGAGGCCCCTCCAAGATGTCTGTGTTCTCTTTCTCCAAATCTGAGTACATTAACTTATATAACAAATAGACTTTTCAGGTATGATTCAATTAATGATCATGATGGGCCTGATGTAGTAACTATGATTCCTTTAAGAGGGAAGCAGGAGAATAAGAGTTGGGAGTAATGTAACAGTAAAAACAGGAATTTGGAAAGATTTAAGGACTCAGAGACAAAGAATGCAGGTGGACTCTAGAAACTGGACAAGTGAAGGAAGCCATCTTCTCTACAACCTCTAACAGTTCTGACAATACTTTTATTTTAGACTTCTGGTCTCCTAAATAAAAGAATAAATTTATGGTTTTGTAATTCACTAAGTTGGTGGTAGTTTATTACAGCAGCAATAGAAAACTTACATACTTCCTCAACCTGATAATCTTGGACTGCCCCCAGGTTCAGACTGAAGTCTATACCCCCTCATTCTATAATCTCAAATCAACTCCAAGGTAGTCAATACTTGGATGATGACAACTGTTTATCTGGACCTCTCCATTGAATTCTAGATTTGTATCCAATTATCTCCTTGACATTTTTAAGGTGCTTAAAGGAAATTGCAGGCTTAGTTTATCAAAACTGAACTCTTCCTCAGCTCCCACAAAACCTTCTCTTCCTTTAACATTCTCCATCTCAATAAAGGCAATTGTATCCTTCTAGTTATTAAGATCACGCCTTTATCTAAGACCCCTCTTATTCTGAAACCCCACATACAATCCATTGGCTAATACTCTTCATTTTACCTTCAAGCATTCAGAGCATAAGCACTTCATATCACATTGTCTACCATCTCAATTGTCCAATTAGTCATCACCACCTTTTGCCTTCAGTATCACAAAAGCTCCTCCCTTCTTTCCCTTATACAATCTATTCTGCCTCAACTGACAGGGTAAGTCCTATTCTCTTTCAGTGTAAAATCTGAAGTCTGTGCCATAACCTTTAGGGGTCTACATGCTATGGGACCCAAATACTCTCCAACCACATCCCTTCCCAATCCATATTCCATAGCCAGACTTTCTTATACTGTGTCCTGTATCTGAAATGTTGTACTCTCATTTATCTGCATGACTCATTCCCTTTAGATCTTGCCTTGAATTTCGCATTCTCCCAGAGTACCAGTCTGATTACTTAATAGGAAACAGCAACTTCCAACCCCTGGAGCTCTATCCTACTTTTCTCTTTAAACATTTATCACTATTTGATTTATCATGTAGTTGATTATTCTCTCATTATGAAAAAAAAAAAATCCAGAATGTGGAAGTACGGCAAAAGCCACCCAAGGACTATTTTTCAAGAACTTATTTCACTTTTTTAAAAGACAGTCTTAAGTTAGTGTTAACATCAATATTTTTCTCCTATTAGTGATATAAATAATTTAAGTAAAATGGAAAAAAAAAAACGAAAAGTATGTGACCTGGTGAGACATAAACCAATTTTTCATCCAACCTGTAATCTTATGCTAACAGACCTTGTTAAGCTGCCTACATATATTTAACTTTTCGAACGTCCTCTGAGTGAATACTAACATCATACTGGCTCCTCCATGTGTTGAAAAAAATTTTCATGTGCTCATTTTGTATTTGAATGTTGCAATTTTGTCTTTTTAAAAGTGTCCTTTAGTCGACATCTGTCTCCCCTATTAGGATGCAATCTTCACAGAGGAAGTCCAACAGGAAAGCAACATGGGAGACTCCTCAATTTCCCTCCTCTCACAGATGTACTGCCACACCAGAAGCACTTCCTTTGAAACCCATCTAGAACCCAGCTGAGTGATTTCTACACACTAGGCAAACAAGAAAAATGCCTACATCAAAAAAGTAAAGGTGAAAACTCATCCTAAACATCCCCAACCCAAAACAGCCTCATACAATCAGGAAGAAACTCCCAACTCAACAGCTTCTCCGTGATAAGCAAGGGTTTTTACCACGTATCTATACTCCAACTTTAAGATTCCCATAGTACAGGTAGGATCCTAAGACACCTAACTCTGCAAGTCCATTAGGCTCGTGGTCACAAGACCCAGAGGGCTGCAGCAAACTAAACAGCAGTTTCTTCAAATAGGCGTGGACATGTGGACATGAACTGCAGCTATCCCTTTAGGAATCAAAGCAGGGCAGGAGGCGGTTGGGGGTGGGGGCAGTGTGTGGAGGAGGGAAGAAAACAAGTCATTTCAAGGACAACGGAAGACAAGAATTCACTGCAAACTTTATAAGCTATGCCTAAGGACTAAGGATCTGGCTTCTAATTTAGCACACCTCTACAGAGTGGCTGCTTTTCTCTGCGGACTGGGGAAGCCAAGACACATTTCCTTTGGTCCCTCCTCTGGACTGTTCTAACAGTAAAATCAAGTCACCAGTATCTCCTTGGAGGCAGCCTGTACACCTATTTGGGTGCCCGAACTTTTGTAGCTGCTATTTGAGACGGGACCCCAAATCACCTAAGAGCTCTGATACCCAACAGGGCATTCTTGAGTCCCACAGGACTATAGCAAATCCAGTAATTATTAAACACAGCAAAACTTATGGGATGTAGCAAAACACAGTTCTAAGAGGGAAGTGACAAGTTCCTATATTACAAAACAAGAACCTAAGTCAAAATTTAAAAAATTTTAAAAAGGAATAAAGAATAAAGAACTATTTAACTTTATACCACAAAGAAATAGAGAAGCAGAATAAGCTTAAAGTTACAAACAAGTAACAAAGATCAGAGTAGAATTAAGGGAAATAGAGTACAGAGACAATAGTTAAGATCAATGAAAGAGATGGTTTATAAAAAAAATACAATAGACAGACCTTTTGTTAGACTTATTAAGAAAAAAGTCTCAATTTTAAATGAAATATCTAACACTATAAATGGTAACACACAACTACCAAGAATCACTGCCTTGAAAAAACATATACCAATAAATGGAGCAACCTAAAAGAAATGGTTAAGTTTCTAGAAATATATAACCTACCATGACTGAATCAGAAAAAGACAATCTTAACAGACTCCTAGTAAGGAGAATCAGTCAGTAATCAACAAGGTCCTCCTCTAACTATAAAAAACAGAAGTTAATACTTACAATCTTAATTTTTTTTAATGTTTGTTTATTTCTAAGAGAGACAGAGACAGAGTGCAAGCGCAGGAGGGTCAGAGAGAGAGGGAGACACAGAATCCGAAGTAGGTTCCAGGCTCTGAGCTGCCAGCACAGAGCCTGACTCAGGGTTTGAACTCACAAACTGTGAGATCATGCATGATCTAAGCCAAAGTCTGATGCTCAACTGACTAAGCCACTCAGGCACCCCCAATCTTACTTTCTAAGGCCAGCATTACCCTCCACCAAAACTAAACAGGACACTAGCATAAAATTACACACCAATATCCATGATGAACACAAATGCAAAATTCCTCCAAGTATTAGCAAACCAATTCAACAATACATTGAAGGATCATACACCATGATCAACTGGTGTAATTTATCCCAGAAAAGCAAGAATGGTTCAGTATATATATGTGTGTGTGTGTGTGTGTGTGTGTGTATGTGTGTGTGTGTGTGTGTAGCGGGGTGGGGGGAACAATGTTGTATAACACATTAATAAAATTAAGGATTAAATAGATACAGAAAAAGCATTTTACCAAATTCAACATCCTTTCATGGTAACAATTCTCACAGTGGGTATAGAGGAAACATACCTCAACCATAATATAAGCCATATAAGACCAGCGCACAGTTAGCAACATACTCAGTGGTGACAGTTCAAAAGTTTTTCCTCCAAAATTGAGGAATAAAACAAGGGTACCCACAATCTTGGCACTTTTACTCAACATAGTAGTTTTGGAAGTCTTAGCCAGTTATCAGGCAAGAGAAATAGGGCATCCAAATTGGAGAAATCAAACTGTTATCATTTGCGCATATTATATACAGAAACCAAAAAACACCTATGTGAGTAAATAAATTTGGTGAAGCTTTAAGATACAAAAAGCACACAATAATCAGTTTTTTCTATACACTGTTAGGAAGTATCTCGATAAAAAAAAATTACAATAGCATCAAATATAAAATGCTCTGAAATATATTTAACCAAAGGTAAAAGATTTGTACACTGAAAACCTTAAGACATTGATGAAAGAATTTGAACACAAATGTTAAGATATTCTGAGGTCATGGGTTAGTATGATTATTAAAATGTCTATATGACCTAAGCTGATCAAAAGATTCAGTGTAATCCTTCAGAATTCCAAAGGCATTTTTAACAGAAAAATAACAATGCTGACATTTATATGTAACCACAAAAGACCCCAAATAGCCAAAGCAATCTTGAGCAAGAATAAAACCACAGGTTCATTCATTTCCTGATTTACCACTGCATTACATAGCTATAGTCATCAAAATGATATGCTATTGGCATAAAAGCAGACACATATCAACAGTCTATAAATAAACCCAGGTATATATAGAGAGCCAAAAATATGCGATGGGGAATGAATCTCTTCAAAATAGTGGTCCTGAGCAATGATTGGACAATTTATTTTTACTTCAGCTTTAATAAGGTATGTTTGAAATAAAAACCTTCACAAAAGATAGCCTATTTAGTCACTATTGTATCCCAGTAACAAATATATATTCAATATTCACTAAAACTTTTCCATGAAACATGTTCTTAGTTGAAAAATAGTTCAAATTGTTTATCCTTAGTAAGCTAACTTGTAGAGAAATCATAACTGGGTGAGTTTATGCATTCAAAGTAGGTTTTTCATGTTAAAACCTATTCATTTCATCAAAAAGACAAGGTCACTTTTTTGGTAAGGTTAAGGTTTTTTTTTTTTTTTTTTTTTTTTTGGTGGGGGCATAAGGGGTTGCTTTTGTTTATTTTATAACTTCAAGCCTTTTTTTTTTTTACTTTCACTTTCTTCCCTAGTGTTTAGTATTGTTTTATTGGCTTTTGAAAATCAAAACATGTAAATAAATTACATCAATTCAAGAGCAAATTATTTCATGTATTTAAGTTTATTTGTGGGTCCTTAGGATCAATTTTCTTAAAAACTTATAGCTAAACTGCTCTGCCAATGCTGCTTCTCTCAGGCAAGTGTACCTAAGTCTCAGCATGGCAGGCCCCTTCCTGAGAAGACCAGCAGAAACCCCTGGCACAAACCATGCCTCCTGACCAGAGTTCAGCAAGGCTTCAGCTCTAGTGGAAGTAGCATCAGGTCTCATTTAACAAGCAGTCCAGAGCACCCCTAGTTAAAACTCACCACATTCAGGCCAAGGACCAAACAATGCTCACAGCAGGCAAGGAGAGCCGCTGCAGATGACTGGCCTGAAGAATAGAGTAGCCAAAGCACAAGAGCACAGGGCATGCAACACACACCAGAGATACTCCTCCAAGTGCCAGGTTCTGGACACTATATTCCTGCTTAATCATAAAGCAATTACTCTAAGGAGCAGGAAAGTTAACAGCCTTTTCTTTTTTTTTTTTTTTTTTTATTTTATTTTTGGGACAGAGAGAGACAGAGCATGAACGGGGGAGGGGCAGAGAGAGAGGGAGACACAGAATCGGAAACAGGCTCCAGGCTCTGAGCCAACAGCCCAGAGCCCAACGTGGGGCTCGAACTCACGGACCTCGAGATCGTGACCTGGCTGAAGTCGGACGCTTAACCGACTGTGCCACCCAGGCGCCCCGCAGCCTTTTCTAACACAAAGAACAAGACAGAGGCTTAGACAAAATGCCATGACAGAAGAACCCATTCCCCAAAAAACAAGATACAGTAACGGCCACAGATCTAATCAAAACAGATATAAATAATATGCCTAATGGAGAATTTAAAGTAACAATCAAAGGGATACTCGCCAGGCTTAAGAATAAAGACTTTAGGGGTGCCTGGGTCGTTCAGTCAGGTACATATCTAGCTCTTGATTTTAGTTCAGGTCATGATCTCATAGTCTGAGAGATTGAGCCCCACATACTGTGCTGAGAGCGCATAACCTGCTTGGGATTCTCTCACCTCCCTCTCTGCCCCTCCCCACTCCTGTGTGCTCTCTCATTCTCAAAACACATAAACATTAAAAAAAAAAAAAAAAAAAAGAATGGATGACTTCAGGGAGGCCTTTACAACAGAAATCAAAGAACTAAAAAGCAACCACTAAGAAATAACAAATGTAGTAACTGAGATGGCTGGGTCAGCTTAGCGTCCAACTTCAGCTCAGGTCATGGTTTCGCTGTTGACAAGTTCCAGCCCCAGAGCCGGCTCTGTGCTGACAGCTCAGAGCCTGGAGCCTGCTTTGGATTCTGTGTCTCCTTCTTTCTCTGCCCCTCCCCTACTCATGTTCTGTCTCTCTCTCTGTCTCAAAAAGAAACATAAACATTAAAACTTTTTTTAAAATTAAAAAAGTTAAGAATTTTTTAAAAATTTTAAAAAATAAATGCAGTAACTGAGATTCAAAAAAGACTGAATGTAATGCCCACAAGGATGGAAGAGGCAAAAGAATGTATAAGTGATATAGAAGGATAAATAATGAAGCTGAATAAAATAGAGAAAAAAATTATGGAACACAATAGACTTAGTAACTCAATAGGTAACATTTGTATTACAAAAATCCAAGAAGAAAAAGAGAGAGAAGAGGGGACAGAACATTTGAGGAAATAAGAGCCAAAAATTTCCATAATCTGGGGAAGGAAACAGATATCCAATTCCAGGAAGCATAGAGGACTCCCATTAAAATTTTAAAAAGCAGGCCAACCAGCAACACATATTGTAGTTAAATTTGCAAAATATAGTGGTAAAGAAATAATCCTAAAAGGCATCAAAACAAAAGAAGTCCCTAACTTACAAGGGAGACATGTAAGACTAGCTGCAGATCTCTCCACGGAAACTTGGCAAAACAAGGGAGTGGCATGATACATCCAACATGCTGAATGGGAAAAACTGCAGCCAAGAATACTCTACCCAGCAGGCTATCATTCAGAATAGAAGCAAAGGTAAAGATTTTCCCAAACAGAAACTAAAGGAGTTCATGAGCACTAAATCAGCCCTGTAAGAAATAGTAAAAGGGACTCTGAATGGAAAAGACCGAAAGTGAAAAAGACTAGAAAGGAACAGAGAAAATCTCTACAAACAATGATAAAACAGGTAATGAAATGGCACTAAAAACTTATCAATAACTCTGAATGTAAATGGACTAATATCTCCAATCAAAAGACATAGGGTATCAGAATGGATAAAAAAAATAAGACCCATCTAGATGCTGTCTACAAGAGACTCATTTTAGAACTAAAGACATGAGCAAATTCAAACTGTTAGGATGGACATTTACCATGCACATGGACATCAAGAATGCCAGAGTACCAATACTTATGTCAGACAAACTAGATTTTAAACCAAAGACTGTAACCACAGATGAAAAAGGGCATTACAACACAATAAAGAAGACTATCCTAAGACTAGAAGACTAACAATAAGATTTAACAGCTATAAACATCTGTACCCTCAACTTCGAACACCAAAATGTATATAACAATTGATAACAAACATAAAGGAACTCACTTATAATAATAATAGAGGGCTTAACATCCCATTTACATCAATGGACAGAAAATCAACAAGGAAACAATGGCTTTGAATGACACACTGGACTGGATGCACTTAACAAATATATTCAGAATTATTTCATCCGAAAGAAGAATACACATTCTTGTCAAATACACATGAAATATTCTCCAGAACAGATCACATACTAGGTCAAAAATCAAGCCTCATCAAGTACAAGAATGAGATTGTACCATGCATATATTCTGACCATAACGCTATGAAACTTGAAATCAAAGTCCAGAAGAAATTGGGGAAGACCTCAACTACACGGAGGTTAAACAACATGCTACTGAAGAATTAATGGGTCAACCAGGATATCAAAGAAGAAATTTAAAAAGTATATAGAAACAAATGATAATGGAAACATGACAATCCAAAACCTTTGGGATGCAGCAAAAGCAGTCCTAAGAGGGTAGTATACAGCAATAGAGGCTGCTGAAGAAGGGAAATAATAAAGATTAGAGCAGAAATAAATGATAAAGAAACTTAAAAAAAACTTAAAAAACAACATATCAATGAAACCAGAAGCTACTTGAAAACATTAATAAAATTGATAACCCCCTAGACAGACTTACCAAAAAGAGAAAGGACCCCAATAAATAAAACCACAAATGAGACATGAGAAATAACCAATACAACAGAAATATAATCCATTATGAGAAAATAGTCTGAAAAATCATGTGCCAACAAATTGAACAATCTAGAAGACATATATTCCTAGAAACATAACATACCAAAACAGAAACAAGAAGGAGTAGAAAACTTCTGCAGACTGATAACCAGCAAAGAAATTGAATCAGTAATCAAAAACCTCCCAACACGCCCAAGAGTAGGGCCCGATGGCTTCCCAGGGAAATTCTACCCAACATGTAAGTAAGTTTATACCTCTTCCTCCCAAACTATTCCAAAAAAGAGAAATGGAAGGAAAACTTCCAAACTCATTCTATGAGGCTAACATTACCCTGATTTCAAAACCAGACAAATAATACACTAAGAAAGAGAACTAGAGGCCAATATCCCTGATGAACATGGATGTAAAAATTCTCAATAAAATACTAGCAAATTGAATCCAATAGTACGTTCAAAGAAACATTCCCCACAAACAAGTGGGATTTATGCCTCAGCTGCAAGCATGGTTCAATATTCACAAATCAATCAACATAATACACTACATTAGTAAAAGAAAGGATAGCAGCCATATGATCCTCTCAGTAGATGCAGAAAAAGCATTTGACAAAGTCCAATGTCCATTCATGAGAAAAACCCTCAACAAAGTAGGGTTAAAGGAAGTATACCTCAACATCATAAAGGCCATGTATGAAAGATCCACAACTAATATTATCCTCAATGGGGGAAAACTGGGAGCTTTTCCTCTACTGGCAGGAACAAGAGAAGGACGTCCACTCTTACCATTATGATTTAACATGGTACTCTAAGTGATAGCCACGGCCATCAGACAATGCATCCAAATCAGAAAGGAAGAAGTTATTCACTCTGCAGATGACAGGATACTCTATACAGAAAACCTAAAGGACACCACTAAAAGAATGCTAGAAGTGAAACACGAATTCAGTAGACTCACAGAATGCAAAAATCCATTTACAGAAATCAGCTGCATACAGCAATAATGAAGCAGAAGGAGAAATTAAGGAACTGATCCCATTTACAAATGCACCTAATACCATAAGATATGTAGGAACAAACCTAACCAATGAGATAAAATATCTGTACTCTAAAAACTATAAAACACTGATTAAATAAATTTAAGAGGACACAAAGAAATGGAAAAACAGTTCATGCCCATGCATTCAAAGAATATTGTTAAAATGTTTCCGTTACTCAAAGCAATCTATATATTCCTATCTTAATACCACCAGCATTATTCACAGAGCTACAGTCTACCTTAAAATTCGTATGGAAGCACCTAAGACCCCAAATAGCCAAAGTAATCTTGAAACAGAAAAGCAAAGCTGGAGGCATCACAATTCCTAACTTCAAACTGGATTACAAAGCAGAAGTGATCAAGACAGTATGGTACTGGCAAAAAACAGACACAGAGATCAGTGGAACAGAATAGAAAACCCAGAAATGGACCCATAACTATATGGTCAACTCATCTTTGACAAAGCAGGTAAGAATACCCAGTGGAAAAAACAGTCTCTTCAACAAATGGTACTAGGAAAACTGGACAGCAACATGCAGAAGAATGAAACTGGACCACTTTCTTACACCACAGACACACACACAAAAAAATAAATAAAATGGATGAAAGACCTAAACATGCAACAGGGACGTTGGGACTACAACATAATAAAAAGCTTCCCCATAGTGAAGGAATCAACAAAACTAAAAGGTAACCTATGAATGGGAGAAGGTATGTTCAAATCACGTATCTGATAAAGGGTTAGTATCCAAAATCTATTAAGAACTTATCAAACTCAACACCCAAAAAACAAATAATCCAATTAAAAACTGGGCAGAAAACATGAACAAACACTTCTCCAAAGAAGAAATCCCGATGGCTAACAGATACATGAAAAGATGCTCGACATCACTTATCGTCAAGGAAACATGAATCAAAACTACGATGAGAAATCACCTCACACAAGTCAGAATGGCTACAATTAACAACACAGAAAACAACAGATGTTGGCAAGGATGTGGAGGAAGGGCAATTGTCTTACAGTGCTGGTGGGAATGCAAACTGGTGCAGCCATTCTGAAGAAAAGTATGAAGGTTCCTGAAAAATGTTAAAAACACAACTACCCTACAATCCAGCAATCGCACCGCTACACGTTTACCCAAATTATACACAAAATACTAATTTGAAAGGATACACCTACCCTGATGTTTATCTCAACATTATCAACAATAGCCAAGTTATGGTAAGAGCCCAAATGTCCATGGACTGGCAAACAAAGAACATGTGGTATGTACATGTAGATAGACATACATATACAGACACATACATACATGAAATGGAGTATTACCCAGCCACAGAAAAATAATGAAATCTTGCCAGTGTCCTTTGCAATGACAAGAAAGGAGCTAGAGAGTATTAGGCTAAGGAAATTTAGTCAGCCAGAAGAAGACAAATATCCCACAATTTCACTCATATACGAAATTTAAGAAATGAAACAAATGAACAAGGGGGTGGGGTGGAAGAGGCCAACCAAGAAACAGAACAAACTGAGAGTTACTGCAAGGAAGGTACTTGGACAGGATGTCTTAAATAAGTGATGGGTATAAAGTAGGGCACTTGTGATGAGTACCAGGTGTTGTGCTAAGTGATGAGTCGCTAAATTCTACTCCTCAAACTAGTATTACACTGTATGTTAACTAGCTGGATTTTAATCAAAACTTGACAAAGGGGGGTGGGAGGGAGGGGCAAGTTGGTGATGGGCACTGAGGAGGGCACCTGTTGGGAGGAGCACTGGGTGTTGTCTGGAAACCAATTGGACAATAAATTTCATATTAAAAAAATAAATAATAAAATAAAAAATAAAAAGTACTTATAAAAAATTAATTTAATAAATAATTAAACCAAAAAAATTGAGGAAAAACCAAAAGCTTATAGCAAAACCTTCAAACTGATTCTGTAATTCAAAATTCCTCACCTGAACCACAGAACACACGTAATTATTGTCATGTTACTATTTTCTGAATTCTCTCAAGAACGCAGAAGAGCATCTGATTCATTACATGGTGTGAATGCCTTAGGGTGGTGGTTCCCAAAATTCAGTGTATTAGGATCACATGGCAGAGTTGTTTGTTGAGACACAAATTGCTGGGCCCCATTCCCACAGTTTGTAATTAAGTGGATCTGAGGTGGAGCCCCTGAATTTGCATTCTGACAAGTTCCAAAGCATACTGATTCTGTCTGGGAACCACACTATGAGAACCAATACTTCAGTGCATTAGCACTTAATTCTCCAGCAAAAACTGGGGGAAAAAAAATGCTTCTCTAATGTGAGGAAATGAAATTATATTCATTTTATCTTCTAAAATATACTAGGAAGAATGACATGTGATAGCTCTAAGTGTTTAAGGATCAACAATTTCAGGTGGTAAGGCAAATGTGGTCTAGCTCTGCAACATTTAGGATGTAAAAGAGTATTTGAATAAGTATTTATAATAGCTTACCCTTGGAATAATTAATAGCCAAATATAGGTAAATTCCTGTACTCCAAATTCATTTTAGGGAAATAATACAAACCATGGCATACTGTTTATATCACTAAAATGGATTCTCATTTACATCCTCTCATTTTAAAACTAACCAACGGAGATTGAGCCATAATTTATTGTGTTTGTGATCACCTTCTATCCGAAATAGGAGGCATTCTTCTGTTTTAAGTGTCAATAACCCTATTACCAGTACCTCATATTCCTCAAAGTCCGTCTATTCAAACTACTCTTCATAGATTATTTAACATCAGTCAAGCAATGAGTTACTGTAGTTATAACTTATTTCATGGGGTATTTTCTGACAAGCATAATACCTAATATTCAGTAAGTATTTAATCCATCAATATGCAATGAAAGCCAGGAAAACTTATATGGGTCCCAAAACATTTTTAGAACATGAAAAACAAAAAGGTAATCTGGATCATCTAAACATGAATGAATTATGTGAAATTCTAAAACAAGTTATTTTGTTAATTGAAATTTTCAAGGTATCAGTATAGCTGTGCAGGAAATTTATCACACAGGCCTAAAACGGCTGTCCTTACTTTTCCACCTCACTATGGGAAATTGGCTCTTGCAGTATTCTCACTGAACAGTTAACCACTAAGTATGGCTCACTGTGCTCAGACTATCTGCATAAACAATATGGTTGAGGTTGGACAGCTACCTTCTTTCTGGGAATCTGGAATTTTTATACATGCTAAGGCAGAGGATCCCTATATGACCAACCCCAATAAATACCTTGGACACTAAGTCTCTGATGGTCTTCCCTGAGAAGAACCATCACACACATGTTGCTAAATTTTCATTGCTGGTGCGAGGGAGGGAGTGCTCTGTGTGACCCTTCAGGGGAAGGTGAGAACTTCAGAGTACACATGTATACTTCCAGACTCTGCATGTGTTTCTCATATGACCCCAGCTGTGAATCGTCCGTACTTCACTGTTGTCCATTTTAACCATGAGCCCAGCTATACACGGAATCACCCAAGTTCTTCCAGCAAATCTCCAAATAGACGAGCATTCTTACAGACCCCCAACACAGCGGTTTTCAGAAACCCTGATTCTTACCTGCTGATATGCTTCGTAGATCACATCAAATAGAAAAGCCTGTGGCATTTCACTTGCTCTGTGTCTGGCACGTTCTAGTGAATGGTCTAAGCAACCATCAGCAGATGGACTGATTACAGTAGATACAAGAGGTCGAATTGCTCCTGCTGCCTGAAAAACAAACAGAGATCCAATTAACATCTGTTTCACCTAGAGCATATTTCACAATCAAACTCTCAACTTTCTCTCTTATTTTTGAGAGGTTCTATTTCTAATTTTAACAAGCAACCTCAAGAAAATATTTGAACAAGTGTTAATTTGGTTAATAAAACAGTATTTCCCATCAAAAAATCTATTTCTTAATATTACAGTTCCAAGTAAGAAGTACAGATACTCTTTTCCATTGTAAGTTCGTATTTGTTTTTTATCACTAGCTGTGTAAGTCTTATACTAGATCAGAATGGTAAGATACAAGTGGCTGTTCCATGAACGAGAGAGGGAGAAGAATTAATGGGGAAAAACTAGAGAAGGATGACACATCATTATTTCTTAGCGGGCTTTGAAAAGATTTACCTTAAACACAGATAATTAAGGAAAGAGACCTATCTCCTAAGAAGGACAAAATGAGACTCAACCTGAGTAACAATGAATTTATGCCATACTCTAATTCCTGTAAAAAAAAAAAAAAAAATTCCCTTCAAACTATCTCAGTGCAATGCGCCCTCATGTAAAGTAGCCATTGATTTCAATAGCTCTAATTAAACTGTCTCATTTATAGATGCATTTAAACATTACAAAAAGACACATTCATATCTGACAATTTGTCCCCTTTATCTTTAAAAGTGTTTCATCGTAGTCTTGAAAGTCATTCCCAGACAACTGCTTTGGAGAAGTTGCTTTCAAATATAGTTCCTGTGGTAGGCCATTAACCAAACCTCCTCCACAAGTTCCTATCTTCCACATGACTAATACACAGATACTGCAGGCCATCAAATTGATACACCAACAAATTTGGACTTGAGAAGACTAGTATTTGTGCAAGATAAATAGTCCGTAAACTGGCTTATAAAATCCAAGAGACTGGCTGAAAATAAAAGCTAATGTGTGAGCCAAGTAGACAGTTTATAAACTGTCACAATTCCCAGAGACTTAAGTAGAAATTTGGAACCTTGGAATAAAAGCAAAAATGAGCACATTGCCAGGGCTGACAGGAAGGCAGTAATGTCCAAGTAGGTGCAAGTTCAGTAAGGAGCAAACCCAAGTCCTCAAGCCCAACACCTGTCAGTAAAGGTTAGAAGGCAAGAGAAACACATACACGTGTGTGAGCCCACACACAACTTTTTACAGGAAAAGTTCTATTTACGTTCCAACTATGGACAAATAATCTTCTATACCAGGCCATGAAGCAAAAATTCTATTTAATATACAACATGAAACATAAAGCGTGAGCAAGAGGACCTCACCAGATTCTCTCTCCAGACAAAGTAGTGAAAGTATTTTACTGCAACCATTTAAAGTCTTTGAAGGGCATGCAGCAAATGAAACATTTTTTTTAAGAAAATCAACTAAATTTTGCTAAAAAGAGAGAGCTTTTGGTACTCAAGGCAAGATCTATTTCTTCCTTAGTAATCCACCCAGCTTAGTGTGACTGGAGTTCCACTCGGAGTGGTATGGATGAAAAGATGGGGCTCCCTCTCCCACTACCTCCCAGAAGGAAGGCAGAGTGTTAGAACTTCCCATCCCATTCAGCCCCAGGTCATAGAGGCTAAATTAAGGAAACTGCTGACAAGAGATTGCCGACTCCCTTCCAACCACAGAGCCACAACTTGTGAATGGATTATCTACCCCAGGCACAGTAGGTAGACAATGAATATTGGGCCCTGAATACCCTTAACCCCCAATCTCACTTAGGGCAGAGTTTTCACACCAGAAGAATAACAAGAGTCTTTGAATGTCTCCATGCACCACCCTACTTGTGAAATAGAAGATTCACTTAGAGAAACAAGACATCATGCCCCCACCCCCTACTCAAGTAGCAGTACAGGGATTTTTCATGGGACAGACAGGCTTTAAGAACAGAGCTATCAATCTCTCCCAAAAGGGAACTCACCTTATATGGAACTGAGTGTGAGCAAATTTAAACCTTAGTGCACTCTCAAAAAAAAAACAAAAACAAAAACAAAAACAAAAAAAAACAAAAAAATAAAAAAAACAAAGACTATCATCACACTAAGCTATTTAGACTGGGGTGGTAGCTACAAGAGAGCAAAAAGCTAAACTGTTGGCAAGCTAGTTTACCAGGGACACCTTGGAAAGAGCCAGCTAACAGCAGCTGGCATGAAATCACAGCAAACTTCCAACACTGGCCTCAAAAACTACCATTGCAGAGGAGGCAAAGTGTAACTGAATCACACTGTAGAACATTTTATAACTCAGGCATTGTCAAGCGAGGGAAGGAAAGACAAAGAAATAGAGGAAGCAATAAGGAAGAAAAGAAAAAAGAAAGCAATTTGCAGGCAATGAATAGACTTTATCAGTTGAGTGTGATATCAGAGACAGACAGTAAGAGATTACAAAACAAAGACAAAAAGAATCCTACTAAAACCACTGTCATTCCAGGGTGGCTATATCCATGCCCAAGATTGCACCCTCTGTGAAGTGATTTCAGAGACTTCACCTGGTATGGGGGGATGGGGAGGGGAACATCACTGAAATAGGCCAGCAAAGTCACATACAACAGCAACAATAAGCCCTGAGGAAATGGGAGGGAGACCATCACCACCGAGAACTGATAAATTATCTCAAGGTCCACCAACCAATGACTGGATAAAGGAAATGTGGTATACACATCCACAAGAAAATATTTTTCAGCCTTAAGGAAAGGAAATTTCTATTTCTAACAACATGGATGGACCCTCAAGAGCAATATGCTAAGCGAAGCAAGTCAGAAAAAGACCAATACATACGAAAAGACCCATCTCACCTACACATATAACCTAAAAAAAAAAAGCCTCAAAGACACATAAGATTAGTGGTGGCCAGAAGTGGGGGTACAGAAGGGCAAAACAGGTGAAGGCAGTCAAAAGGTATATCCAGTGAACAAAATAAGAACTAGAGGTGTAATGTACAGCATGGACTACATCATCAAGTTGCTTAGAAATCTTAAAAATCCTAAGGATTCTGTAACCATGTGTGCTGACAGATGTTTACATTGCGAAATGATCACCAAAATAAAGTTAACAAATTTGAAACATTATCTTTTACCCCTGAAACTTATGTTGTACATCAATTATACCTCAAAAAAAAAAATCTGTCAATAAATTTTAAATGTGAGAATTTCAAAAATGTGGAAGGTGAACATACTAAGAATGAATGCAAGAAGAAATTAGGAAAACAGAAGACACAATGAGATGAAAAGATACAGTATGAAACAGAGCATGCAGGAGAAGCAATCCAAAGAGGGAAATTTATAGTGTATGTCTATACATAAAGAGATATTCTCAAGTCAAAAATGTTCTACCTGAAGACTTAACACTTCTAAAGTTTTTTCGGGAAAAAAAAACTTAAACTAAATCAAGTATAAGTAGTAAATAGAGACTAGGGCAGAAATAAATGGAAAAAAGAAAGTAGTAAAATAGAAAAAAAAAATCAATATCCAAAGTTAGTTCTTTGAAAGGATAAAGAGGATTGACACATCTTTTGCTAGACAAACCAAGGGAGAGGGAAGATTCTAATTAGTGTAATCAGGAATCAAACAATGACATTCTACCAACCTTACAGAAGAAATATAAAACTATGAACAAGTATATTTCAGCAAAACAGATGAAATTTCAGTTTTCTAGAAAGACATCAACTACAAAAACATATTCAATAACAATTTTTTTTCAATATATGAAATTTATTGTCAAATTGGTTTCCATACAACACCCAGGGCTCATCCCAAAAGGTGCCCTCTTCAACACCCATCACCCACCCTCTCCTCCCTCCCACCCCCCAACAACCCTCAGTTAATAACAATTTAAATAGACCTGTACAATTAACAAAGCTGAATTAGAATTTTAATTTCTCACAAAGAAAAGCCCAGGAGGTTTCACTGGCTATACAAAAAATCTTGAATACCCATTCCTCACATTATTCCAAAAAGTGACATAGGAGAGAATGCTTCCTAACTCACTCTGTAAGATGAGTATTGCCAAAACTAGACAAAAGACATCACAAAAAATAACGACAGACCAAAACCCCTGATGAATTCCGATGCCTAAATCTTCAACCAAATACTAACAACCAAATTTGGCAACCAAATGGGATTTATCCCATGAATGAAAAATTGATTGAATATACCAAAATATCAATGTCATACATCATATTAAGGGCAAAAAAAATAATAAACACCAACATGTCAACATATGCAGAAATAGTATCTGACAAAATGCAACACTCCTTCGTGAAAAAACCATGCAACAAATTAGGAACAGAACTTCCTCTAGCCAAAAAACGGCAACTGTGAAAAACCAATAGGTAACATCGTATTTGATAAAAACTCTGGATTTTCTCTTTAGCATCAGGAACAAAAATATATCCACTGTCACCACTTCTGTTAAACGTTGTACTGAAAGTTCTCGTCAGGAAAATTAGACAAGAAAATCCAATAAAAAGCATCCAGAAAGAGTGAAACTATCTCCATTTGCAGACAGTATTCTACAGAAAATCTGGATGAATTCCCTATAAAACTAGGAATAGACATATTTGACAAGAAAGCAGAGGACAAGATCAACATTAAATAATCACTTCTATCTCTATCTATACTAGCAATAAACCATCAAAAACAAATACTTAATGTTTAACAAAGGAAGTTAAAATTTATTTTCTGAGAACTACAAAAAAATTTCCCAAGCTCCTATGTAAAAGCCAGTGTCTGAACCTATCCACTGGCACCCATCCCTTTCTCAAGTCTTTCACCAACAGTGTGCCTTCT
Organism: Felis catus; assembly: GCF_018350175.1. NCBI lineage: Eukaryota > Metazoa > Chordata > Mammalia > Carnivora > Felidae > Felis > Felis catus. The sequence goes on from NC_058369.1 coordinate 109,299,308, forward strand.
ATCCTGCTTCATCAATTTTTATTCCTTTACTGTCAACTATCTTCAGTAGCATCCAAGCAATCTTTGACATCTCCCGTCAAGTAAGTCCTTCTTTGATCACACCTATCTTCCAGCTATAACCAAATTACTCCTAGTGAGGTTCAAACAAAACTCCATTAAAGTAATTATCTGTATTCCTTAGAATCTCCAATGTCTGTCTCTTCTCCTGTTCTCTGCAATCGACTTCAATGAGGATTTTATCTCCCCCAATCCACAAAAATACATTTATAAATATCACCCATGACCCCCACGTGGCCAAATCCAATGGGTATCTCTGTCTTCAAGGACATCTGTTCACCTGGCTTTCAGAAAACCTTCTCAATCATCTCACAAGCAGTGACCTCAAAGTTCTCTAGCTACCCTCATTCTGTAAGTGACTTTATCAAGTCACAGCATTTCACATACTATCTACATGAGAACTTCCAAAACTACACCTCCATCCTCAAACAATCTCTCAGTTCCAGACTTTCAATATCCAAATACCCTATTTAACTTCTCAGATCAAGCTACACCTCAACTTTAACATACTGAGATCAGTTTTGGTTTCACATATACCACACAGTCCATGTCTGCTTTTCCATACACTTCCCATCTTCATAAAAGTCAACTCTATTCTTCTAGTTATTGTCAAAAACCTTGATCATCATTAACTTATCTCCTCTCATACTCCATTTGAATCGAATCCATGAGCAAGCCCATCACCTTCAAAATATACCATTTCAGCACAGTTTTCACTTTCTGTACCACCACAATCTGAACCCAGCACCCATTCTCCCTCCCTCAGATCTCATACAGAAAACGAAGATCATAAAAGAAGACATTAGTATTTTTAACTACATTAAAATAAACTGGAAGAAAATGATTACAAGGCATATAATTGGCAGAATATTTGTGTGCCTAATATATAAGTAATTTCTAGAAATTGCTTTTTACTTAAAAAATAAAAGTAGGGACAAAAGACTTTCATGGGCAATTCAATGAGAACACATAAATCCTGTAAATACTGGGGAAAAAATGCCAAACCTATTAACAAAATACCAAATTAAACCACGAAGAGAAAGCATTTGCCACTAACCGGATTAGAAAAAAAGACCATCAACAATATTAAATGGTAAGGATATGGCTCTAGCTCAAACTCCTTTTATACCATAGTGAGTAGAATTTATCCAAGTTCAGTAAGTAATTGAGCATCATCTGGTAAAGCTGGTGACATGCATGCATCTTGACTGTAATGAAATCCTTGGGTCATATGCTTAAGACATTAATAGTAATGTTCATGCTAGCAATGCTTGCATTGGCAAAAATTAAAGAAAACATAGGTTCATCAACTACAAATAGATGAACTGTAATATAAAACAGTGATCATGAACATGTGATAGCTGCACAGATTCACATAAATACAATTCCCTAAAGGTATTTGGGGGGGAAAAAGTGCTGTCAAAATAAAAGCAAAAGAGAAGTTAATCATACAAATAATTATTTTTTTTACAGGGATATGAAAAATCATACAAACCTACTATGCCCTTTAGGAATACATCTGACAAAAATGAAAACAAAACAAAACAAGAAAATAAAAACAAATTTCAGGATAATGTTTATCCATGTGGGGGAAATAACTAAGATCAGGGCAGGGATATGGTTTAAAAGTGACTAGTAATGTTCAGGGTGGTAGATACCTAAGTGTCCAAAGTGCTTTTCAAATTCTCCCTTTTTAATTTCTAAGAGTACATTTGTGGACTCTCATTCTGACTACTAAAAACTTCTGAAGAGAAAAAATAACATCCATATCTGGGTGTAATTATGGCAGGACCGGGATACTCCAAGACTCAGTAAGGTTTAACTGGAAGCCTAGAGATCAGCTGTATAGTAGCACAATAGGAAGACCATTTAAAGCACAAAGTGACTGGGGCGCCTGGGTGGCGCAGTCGGTTGAGCGTCCGACTTCAGCCAGGTCACGATCTCGCGGTCCAGGGGCCCAGAGCCCCACATCGGGCTCTGTGCTTATGGCTCAGAGCCTGGAGCCTGTTTCCGATTCTGTGTCTCCCTCTCTCTCTGCCCCTCCCCCGTTCATGCTCTGTCTCTCTCTGTCCCAAAAAATAAATAAAAAACGTTGAAAAAAAAATTAAAAATAAATAAATAAAAAATAAAGCACAAAGTGACTACTGGTTTACTGAATAAAATACCCATAAAAAGGATAACATGTGGAAAAAAACTACCACTCACTCAACTATCTGGTTTAAACAAAGATGCTAATCCTGACAGGCATGCACTCCATAGCTGTTTCCATAGAAAGGGATGTTTGTTCAGAAACTTAACTCCTCATTTATGTGAATCTTTTCCGAAATTTAAAGTATCAAAATTAAGACACAAGTATGAACAAGGTCAGTTAGGTGCCTCTAAAATAGAGCTATTTGGGTAGTTTGTTACATGAAGCATAATTCCCAAGTTATCAAATACACTGCCTCATTGGGAATTAGCCTAATAAGCCCTGAATGGAAGCTTAACAGCTCAGCACCAGAGTGATTACTTGCCTCTCACGCTAATCTATCCAAGTATTTCCACAAGTCAATGCATGGAAATCACAGATACAAATCACACAATGTGGAAAAATGAACCCCACCTCTTCTGTTTACTTTTAGAAGCAAAATTCAACAATACTTATCCATACACAGAGCAGGTGCTGACATGCATTCCTACTCGCCTATCTTCATTCAGGCTAATTATGACAACATACTATAGAAATCCTGACTATATAATTACAATTTCATTTAGCTGAGTTGTCTCTATTCTGAGACTACTTAATGAATGTTTACACAATCACATCTTCAAAGCTAATCATTGGGCATTATGAGATTGTATTTCATATTTTGATAATACAATACCTCCAATATCCTTTCATAAAAATAATTTATTCAATACAGAAATACCAGTATTTTAGAAAAACTTATCCAAATTGCTCTATCACTCCATGTACCCCTAAAAAAAGGATATGTAGCATGAAGAAATAAAGCCCCCATTTGATATACTCAACTTTAATTCTTGAAAATTAAAGCAGTACCATTTAACTTACATGTAATTTGATCAGAAGTATTCTGTTTGGATGTCCTGGGTGTTTAATAAGCCTTACTACATTTTAATCCCTAGGTATACCACCACCCCTTGATCTGCCTCCTTCTCCAACTTGATTTAGAGGTAATACATAAAATATACAGGAGTCACAGTTTTAGCTAAAGAAAACAAAAACTTTTCACACAGTAGCCTTTTCACCATCAGTAACACATCAAGTTTTACCTCATTCCATAGTCAGGGAATAATTCACTACCTGCCCTGGGCACTTCAACTTTGTTAAAATAAGCCTCAACTTTGCCAGTAAATACTCAGAAATCAGGCTTTCTCACATATCAAACTGCTTCTTTTAGACCCAGGTCTTAGTACCAATGTTTCCCTCCAGTAAGATACAGAATCCAATGGCCCGGGAGCACTTATTACCTGACCCCCCACCCAACACTGAATGAACTCTGACCTTCAATGCACTTAATCATGATCAAAACTAACCAATAGAGATCCAGTACAATTTACTGTTAGCCATGGTCAATTCTACCTAAGATTCTTTGTTTGGAAAATAACATCTGTTGAGTCATTTAGCTCTTTAATAACAAGCCCAAAATACTTTGCATAAATATCCAATACTGGATAGTCAAACAGTTTATTTTTCCTGATACACACATATTAGCTTTTACTTCTCAAGTTTTCCTTAATCATTACTGAGTACATTCCTGCTGTAAAATACAAAGATTGCCCCCTCACAAACACACACACCGCCCCCCCCCACCCCCGTCAGAATTTCTGTTTATTAGGTTACACTATTTCTCTTCAGAAAGGGACTCAACATATTTTCTAACTAATGGTGCTAACCATCCTACAGGGCATGGGATAGCTCCCCCCCCAACAGAAAGTACCTTACGAAAACATGAAAGATTGTGCCAAGTTTGAGAAATGCTGTGCCACTTCAGTATTTAGATACACAAAGAAACTCAGGTCTGGAAGTCTACTCTCAGATACAAAAATACCTGTTGCCTTAAATACTGGAGAAACAACCCAATATAGTAAGTGTAGGGTATTTTTTATTAGGTAAGCAGTAAGATGTACCTAAGGGTCAGGAGTTGATAAGATCACAAGCAGTTAAAATTCTTTAGGTAACTAATATTAACATGGGTAGGTCTGCCAAATTCTGGAAAGCAATTCAGTGTCTGAAAAGGATGCTGAGGTCTGGGAGGGCAGGAACATTTTAGAAGAGACGATGAGGTCTACTGTCAGGGAATGGCAAAGAAAAATTAAAGCATTCACAAGTACATGTGTCGTATTACCCCTTGGCTCACATCATCCAATCAGGTCCAGCCAATCCAGTTCCTTAAACTCTTCCCCTGGCCCCCAACCTCTACTTCTTTCTCTATTTCAGTCTGCTTAAATAGACTTTGACCACTTCGCTAGATCATTACATAGATCCCAAACTAATTTCAGTCCCCTCAACCTCCTGTACTCCATCTATCTAACCAGGGAGACAGCCATCTTTCTAAACTTCAAGTCTTAGATGGGGGGAGGGGGAGATTTAATGGTTCCCCCCTGGTCTCCAAAAGCTAATTCAAGGAAAGAAATCAAGGAAGATTAAGGAGTTCAAACCTATAGATTATTCCAGAGATGCTAAAAAAGGCAAATTTAAATGGTTCTGTTCAGTTGGAAGCTTAACATACCAGGTCTGCAATTATAGCAGAGAAGCTATAGCATGAGAGATTTCAGAGTAAATATGTCAATTTGGAGTTAAAACGGGTACATGCAAATGCTTTGTACCACGTCAAATAATCATCTCACAAACTTGCATGTTGTAGGATTCTTTTTATACAGTACTCTGGAAGAGACAAAAACAAAGGGACAGAGCACCTATCAAGAATTGACCTGGATTAGGAAGAGAGCAAGGGTCTGAGCACCAGGCAGCAGCAGGAGGGAATTCTTTGGCGTGTTACAAAGTTCTGTTGTGATTGTAATCATCTATACAGGTATAAACACTCAGACTGTATACCCTCCCAAAAGTGAATTTTACTGTGTAACAGGTTTTCAATTAAGTAATGTGAGCATAATTTTGATTGCTCAGAAGTACTTTGTTCAGTTATAAAAGAAGTTAAAGGAAACATTTTGAGTATGGGAAGATGTATCTGGAAAGAGTGGTCAAAAAAAAAAAACAGCAAAGATTGCAGTCACAGAAGACAAAGTAGAGAGAGCTGCAGAAGGAAGGTCTGGCTAACGTTGTCAACTTAGCTAAGACATTCTGTATAGGCTGCTTTGGTATAATATGATTCTTTCTAATGTCAGCCACCTGGACTTAGCACAACCCCCACAGCTCACAACCAGAATGCCCTTATTTTAGACACCAGACCCAAGTGGAATCCCCACATCACCAGCTCTGCTGACCTACTGGCTGCAAACCCAGAAGGTTCTCACAACCTCCAATGAAGTTTACCCAAAACTCCTAGAACTCAGGAAAATGATTAGAACTACATTTTGACAATGATTATTTATGATCACATGTGTATGACCAGGGATATGTATCAGACCAGATAAACGTAGAGAAACATGGGGTGAGGGCTTGCGAGTTCAGAACACAGCCTCTGCGGTGCCCTCTCCCCATGCAATCAGCACATCGCTGCTCAACCAGGTCGCTCCCCTGAGCTTCAGTGTCCAGGGTCTTCATTGGGATATCATTTTGTCAGTGTGAGTCACTGAATCATTGACCATGTGGTTCAACTCAGTCTCCAGCCCAATTACTCTCCCCCAGAGGTTGGGCTGGTTCAAAGTCTCAAACCTCCAACTGCCATTGGTAATGAGACACCATTAGTATTTCTGACAACCAGCCCAGATCCCGAGTGATCTCATTAGCATCATCTCAGGGGAGATGGAAGGGGATCATGAAAAACAAAAACCCTCCTCTATTACTTCAGAAATTCTAAATACTTCAATTCTCCCTTCAAGGAACCAGGTATAAAAGCCAGTCATCTTACTTATTTTATAACAGACTAAAACTGCACATATAGAATGGGAGCTGAAAAATTACAGGTGATTTTGGACAGAGTAGTCAGAGAAGAACCCAGATCGCTGTGCACTGAGGAGTCAACTTTTGCACTGAGGAGGTGCAAAAGAAGGAGCAATAAATGTGACCTGTTACTGTCAGAACTTGACAAGGGAGGAGAAGATAAAACATGATTAGAGATCCAAGAACACAGGGCTTTAATATGTGCAAGTAACTATGGAAATGTCTTCTCTCAGGAACACATTTTGAGGAGGTTGCCTTTCTGATGCACTATCATTTTCAAATTCATGTTATTACTGGCAGTTTTGTGTATATAATAGCTAGCTTATTAGTCCTAAAATGACTCTCTCACATTTCTATGTTCCAACTTATTTTACCCTGTCCAACATCTCCCTTATAACAATGTCCTCGTTACTACTTTTCCATCTCTGGACTTTTAATTATGCAGAAATATAAAAATAATTTATACTTAGTAAAAAACCTTTGTTTTTTAATTTTTAACGTTTATTTATTACTGAGAGACAGAGCACAAGCAGGGGAGGGACACAGAGAGAGGGAGACACAGAATCCAAAGCAGGCTCCAGGCGGCGAGCTGTCAGCACAGAGCCTGACGCGGGGCTCGAACTCACAAACCCTGAGATCATGACCCGAGCTGAAGTCAGACGCTCAACCGACTGAGCCAACCAGGTGCCCCAGTAAAAAACTTCTAATTTCAGGACTATGGCTGACAAATTATCTTGCAAAACCTCTTGCAATGTAAAAAAAGTTCAGGAGAAAATGTTACTAATAGCTTTTTTCCCCAGTGTGACTCTTAAGGTTATTTGTTTTTAGTAATTTTTTAGGGGTGCCTGGGTGGTTCAGTTGGTTAAGCAGCAAAGTAGCCAACTCTTGGTTTCAGCTCAGTTCATGAACTCACAGTCGAGATCGGGCCCCACATCTGGCTCCATACTGAGCATGGAGCCTGCCTTGAAATTCCGTCTCCTCTTCTCTCTAGGCTCCTCCCCTTCTCTCTCCCTCTCTCTCTCAAAATAAATAAATAAACTTTAAAAAATCATTATTTTAGAACCGTGACTCATGAGATAACTACCTAGGACTAACATCACATCCAGAATCCAAGGAAGACAGTGGAGATGCGTTGGATTATTAAGAGGATTTAGTATAAACAAATGAGACAGAATGAGGAATTCTGTCCTGAGACTATGCTACCTAGTCCACAAGAACTGTGGTCCTCACATTAAGATCCAGGTAACCATTTAAAAGGTAAGCCAGATAAAGCACAATAACCAGTGCGTTAAGATTATACAAAATTGTCTGTCTATCCTGGCTTGTATTCTGATGGGGAGGGGAACCTTCCCTGAGAGGCCCTGTCATCTAGACTTAATGGGAGTTCAGAGTTTGGTTTAACATGACCATAAGGTGGATAAAACCTCAAGCCAAAAATTAACATAATGTGAATCCAAAATGGTAAAACCCTCAGAATCCCTGGCAGAACACAAATCTGCTTCAAAAACACATCTTCATCCCATGCCCAAAGGATTCCTACTGATAAAGTCCTGCCAAACATGGGACTACAATACACACTGCTCAACAGAGGAAGAAACAAATCTTGAATAAAAGTGGAGAAATGAAGAAGTTAAGAACTACGAAGAATTACATTAGCACGATAAATTAAATATTTATATTTAAGTACTGAAAGAATATAAAATCGTGAAAAAAAAAGGGGGGGGGAGGGCAATGACAGCTGAAAAGGACCAAATCAAACTCCCAGGAAGTCAAATTTTGATTGTGACAATACTTCAACAAGAGATTATATTAGGACTAATATAAATGAAAACCAAGGCTACTCAGAAAACACCACCCCCCCCCCATACATGCACACACGCGCGCGCCAGAAAAAAAAAATGATGTTATGAGGACAGGGGAAGGTTTACCACACATACAGTGATGCATAAGTAGAAGGGAGAAAAAGCTGTAGGGTCAGAAATGGGGCAAAGTCAATATTTAAAAGTTAATGATATGGAAGGCTCTAGAATTGATAAGATATTAATCAAACTGCATGAATAAATCCTAAGCAAGGGAGGAAAAAGATATTATCTAGTCACACCATAGAGACAATGCACAATACCTTTGAAAAATAAGTGACTTTAAAATCAACCTGGCAGACACTATGTAGCTAAGATGCTAACTTAGCAGGAGGACCCTAGACTTGACTTATCCCTTGAACACAGCTACATTATTGTCAAATCATACTCCGGAAAGTGACTTGAGTACTGACAGAACAGACTGTACAACTAGAGGGATAGAAGAGGCCACACAGAGGAAGGTATGAAGTATGGAGACATGGTTTGGGGAAGAAACCTATCATGGGTGCTGCAGAGGGAAAGGAGTCCTGGCCACAAAGAAAGCTAAGAGAAAGAGAGAGATCGGAGTGCACGTGGGTACACTCAGAAGTCTTCTCCAAAGCCATTGGCTGGGAAAACGAGAGAGGCTGATTTTCTTGAGTTTCACCAGCAGGTCTCAAAGCCAGGAGTTTTAGCGGTTGGCGGGCTTGGCTGGGAAAGAGGCCTGAGAACACTGCCCTGCTCCTGGAAAGAAGGCAGGCGAACCATCCGGGAAAGACTGCATGATCTGAGGGTTGCCTAAAGTGCTTGGGAAGAGACCGTTCACTCTTCCACTGCCTCTAGAGGCGGTGTTCACAGAAACGCCTGTCTGGGGACAGAAGAGCGGGCAGGCAGCACTTCCCTCCCCTGCCCCTCAGCATAGGCGCAGAGACACCTGCTGAGGGCAGCTAACCCAGACACTGGCTGCTTAGCCTGCATCGCTACAAACCCCATGCCCCTGTGCTCTGGCTTACCTGCCCTTCTCAGTCAAACCTACATCTGTCCCAGAGTGGCGAGACCCTCCCCAGAAGACTAGTGCAGGCCCCCTAACACACACATCCTTAAAGTTTGCAGTTTAAAAGTCATCATTAAAAACAAATATTTAAAAAAAAAAAAAAAAGGCATCAGGCTTGACTGGGATAGAGCCCAACGACAATGTACTGTTCCAGGTGGGCAAGCAACCTGGAGACTGACTGTGTGACATCAGCAATCTGAAAGATGCCTGGGACGCTTATGGGGAAGTTACTTGATATTCGGGGGGGGGGGGGGGGGCGAGGGGGGGGTAACTCCCTGACAGCAGCAAGCACAGAGACTCTTCTCCATGGACACAGGAACTGGCTGGTGCCATCTCCCTCCATGACCCCTCAGCATAAACCAGCTTCACTAAAGAGCACAGGGCCAACCAGATTCACTCAACAGCATACCGTAACTGGCAGCCTCACCAGCTTAAACCAAGTCCTGACACGCCAGGACTCTGCTGGTCCTCCTTTTCTCAGACAAGCATGCCTAAGGCCTAGCACAGCAGACCCCTTCACCAGAAGATCAGCAGAAACCTGCACTCACACCATGTCTTCCAACCAGAGAGTTCTGCAAGGCTTCAAGTCAAGAGGAAGGAGCATCGAATCTCATTTAACAAGCAGACCAGACCACACCTAGTTAAAATTCACTACGCTCTGGCCAAGATCCAAACATTGCATGCTACAGACAAGGAAACCCTTTGCAAATGACTGGCCTGAGCAATAGAGCAGCCAAAGCACAGCAGCAGACTACATGCAGCATACACCACAGACAGGGCCTGAAGCGCCAGGCCCTGAACACTTTATGACCTCTCCTTCATAAAGCCGTTATTCTCAGGAACAGGAAACCTAATAGGATTTTCCAACACAGAGAAGACGACAGAGACTTCGACAAAATGCCAAGATGGAGGGGAACTCATCCCCTAGGAAAGAACAAGGAAAGATCCCGCCAGAGATCTAGCTGATACAAGTAATGTGCCTGATGGAGAATTTAAAGTAACAACCACAAGGACACTCACTGAGACTGAGAAGAACAGGAGGACATAAGGAAGACCCTTACCACAGAGATAAAAGAGCTCAAAACCAATCAGGCAAAAATGAAAACTCCAACAACGGAGATTTGAAACAGACTGGATAGAATGACAAGGATGAAAGAAGCAGAGGAATGAGTAAGTCATAGAGAAGAGAAAATTATGAAAAATAATGAAGTTGAACAAAAGGGAGAATGAATTATGCAACACGCAAGTAGACTTAGGGAACTCAGTGACTCCATCACATACAGTAATATTTGTATAAAAGGAGTCCCAGAGGACGAGAGAGAAGAGGGGGCAGCAGGTTTATTTCAGGAAGTAAGAAGTAAAAATTTTCCTATTCTGGGGAAGGAAACACATAGATATCCTAATCCAGAAGGCATAGAGAACTCCCATTAAAATCAACAAAAGCAGGTCAATACCAAGACATATTGTAGTTAAATTTGCTAAATATAGAGAAAAAGAAAACATCCTAGACGCATCAAGACAAAAGAAGTCCTTAACTTCCAAGGGAGACCCATAGCGCTAGCTGCAGATCTCTGCACAGAAACTTGGCAAGCCAGGAGGGAGTGGCATAAAATATTCATTGTGCTGGTTGAGAAAAATCTGCAGCCAAGAATACTCAACACAGCAGGTTATCATTCAGAATAGAAGGAAAGACAAAGAGTTTCCCAGACAAACACAAACTAAAGGTGTTTGTGACCACTAAACCAGCCCTGTAAGAAATACTGAGTCAAAAGTAAAGACCAAAATTAACAAAGATACTTCAGAAATGACAAAACAAGTAATAAAATGAAACTAAATACGTATCTATCAATAATTACTCTGAATGTAAAGGGACTCCAGTCGAAAGACACAGTGTGTCAGAATGGATTAAAAAAAAAACAGAACCTATCTATATGCTGCCTATGAGAGACTCATTTTAGACCTAAAGACACCTGAAGATTTCAAGAGAGGGGCTGAAGAAACATTTACCATGCAAATGGACATCAAAAGAAACCCAGACTAGCCATATATATAAGTAAACATTTTTTTTTTAATTTTTGAGAGAGACAGAGAGACAGAGACAAAGCACAACCAGGGGAGGGGCAGAGAAAGAGGGAGACACAGAATCTGAAGCAGGCTCCAGGCTCTGAGCTGTCAACACAGAGGGCGACTTGGGACTCCAACTCACAAGATAAAGATCTGAGCCAAAATTGGATATCTAACCAACTGAGCCACCAGGTGCCCCCAAACAAACTATATTTAAACCAAAGACTATAACCAGAGATGAAGAAGGGCACTACATCATAACATGCGGAACTACTGCCAACTGTAAATTGAATTCCAACATGGAATACCAAAATATATAAAACAGTTAATGACAAACATAAAGAAACTCATTGATAATAATACAGTAATAGCAGGGGACTTTAACACCTCATTTACATCAATGGACACATCATCTAAGCAAAAAATCAACAAGCAAACAGTGGCTTTGAATGACACACTGGACCAGATGCACAAAACAAATATATCAGAACATTTCATTCTAAAGCAGCAAAATACACCTTCTTTCCAAATACACATGGGACATTCTCCAGCAAAGATCACATACCAGGTCACAAATCAGGCTTCATCACATACCAAAAAAAATAAGATTGTACCATGCATCTTTTCTGGCCATGGCACTGTGAAACTTGAAGTCAATCTCAAGAAAAAAAATTGCAAAGACCAAAAAAACATAGAGATTAAACAACTAAAGAATGCTACTAAAGAATGAATGGGTCAACCAAGAAATGAAGAAATAAAAAAAAAAATTTTAAATAAACACGGCAACAAATGAAAATGAAAACACAATGGTCCAATACTTCTGGGATGCAGCAAAGGCAGTCATAAGAGGGAAGTATACAGCAATACAAGCCTACCTCAAGAAACAAGAAAAATCTCAAAAAACCTAACCTTACACCTGGAGGAGCTATAAAAAGAACAAATGAAGTCTGAAGCCAGTAGAAGGGAAGTAATAAAGATTAGAACAGAAATAAATGATATAGAAAGTGAAAAAAATATTTAGATCAATGAAACCAGCTGTTTACTTGAAAAAATAATACCGATATGCCCCCTAAAAGAGAAAGAACCCCAATAAACAAATAAGAGGAGAAATAACATCCAACACAATAGAAATACATACAATTACAAGATTATAGTATGAAGAATTATATTCTAACAAATCAGACTACGTGGAACAAATAGATAAATTTCTAGAAACATAAAATATCAAAACTGCAGCAGGAAAAAATACCAAATTCGAATAGACCGATATCCAGCAAAGAAACTGAATCAGTAATCAAAAATCCCCAACAAACCAAATCCAGGGCCAGATGGCTTCCCAGGGGAATTCTACCTAACATTTAAAGAAGAGTTAATACCTATTCTACTCAAACTTTTCCAAAAAATAGAAATTGAAAGAAAACTTCCTAACTCATTTTAGAGGCAGCATTACCCTGATTCCAAAACCAGACAAAGATTCCACTAAGAAAGAGAACTAGAGGCCAATATCCCTGATGAACATGGATGCAAGAATTCTCAAATATATTATATATATTTATATATATATATATATATATATATATATATATATATATATATATATGCAAACTGAATCTACAGGATGTTGAAATAATCATTCGTGGGGTGCCTACATGGCTCAGTCAACTGAACACCCAACTCTTAATTTTGGCTCAGGTCATGATCCCAGAGTCTTGGGATCCAGCCCCGTGTTGGACTCTACAATGAGCATAGAGCCTAAGATTCTCTCTCTCTCCTTCTCTCTCTGCCCCTCCCCTGTGGTTGCTCTATCAACATAAATAAATAAAAAAAAAAAAAAAAAAAAAGTATTTCACCTATCTGTATTAAACTCATTTCCTACTTTCTTGAAAATTATTCCTTAACACCATCCAAACAAGACATCACTTCCATTGTTTTAAATGTTTACTTTTGAGAGAGACAGAGAGAACACAAGCATGAGCCAGAGAGGAGCAGAGAGGGGGACAGAAGATTCCAAGCAGGCTCTGTGCTTACAGTCGAGAGCCCCATGTGGGACTCAAACTCACAAACCGTGATATCGTGAATTGAGCCAAAGTCAGACGCTTAACCAAATGAGTCACTCAAGCGCCCCACAAGACATTATTCCTAGAAGACATCAAGTTCCTGAAGCTTCAAAATAAATAGTGAAGATTTTGCTTAAAACTAGCTTCTTATTTCAATCAAAGTTTCACAGATTTCATTAAAATATCATGTATGATTTAATCATGTGCATAATACATAAAAGTTATTCTATTAACATTCATTATAAAGAGTCAAAGAATTCCAACACATCTGCAACAACAAAAAAAAAAACAGTAAATGCTATGCATGTTTATGTTTTATTAAGTCACCAGTTAAACCAGGATATCTTAGCTTATTATTAACTGCAGCAGGAGAGTCCTCTTAACTTTCAGACCTATTACCACAAGTATCACTTTATGAACAATCTTAGAAATAAGATCTCAAAAAAAAAAAATAATCAGCAAAAAAATTCCAAATGTGTAATTTGTATTGTGAGTTTGAATGACATTTTTCCAAAAGGTAACATAGCCAAAGATCTCTAATTTTATTTGCCTTATAGTATAAATTTTTCATTATCTGCCCCACCTATACAGTGCTCCCTAGGAACTTGCTCAAATTTGTCAAGTTTCACTCTAATTCCTCAGTGTTATAAATCCTGTGCCCTTTTCTTCCTCTTCATTTCACTTCTAACTGATCATCTTGCATCTACTACAGTAAAGGAGCCTGGAGAACAGGAAGGAGTCACAGAAGAAATAGGAGGGCCCTGACCAAGTTTTGAGGTCAACTAACGTACCTCTATGATCATTTTCACTCCATTAACACTACATCAAGCTACCATTTTTAAGTTACACTGAAGAAAAATGTTTTATTTGATTGATGGAATTCTTATACAGGTTTGAAAGGAATTCATGCTGCAGGGAGATGAGATAAAATTACCACCAATTTCCTGACAAAATTGCAGTTACACATAGATCACTGAAGACAAATCAAATACTATCTTTTCCAGATTGGTATTTTTTAACTCACCATCCATATGGCTAAGAAGGGTTAGAGGACTCCTTCCATTGGTCTACAATCCTACATGTTGTAATTCATCTTAATACCTTTTTTATTTTTAAAAACTTAACACCTAATTTCCAATAATAAAAAACCCCACAGGTATTAGCACCTGCATTGTTTTAAATGTTTATTTAAAGAGAGAGAGAAACAAAGAGACAACTAGAGGAGGCACAGAGAGACAGGGAGAGAGAGCATCCCAAACAGGCTCCACACTCAGCACAGAGCCTGACTCAAGGCTCAAACTCATCACTGTGAGGTCATGCATAACCTGAGCCAAAATCAAAAGTCAGCCATTCAACCAACTGAGCCACCCAGGCACTCCATCGTCTGTATTTTTACAAGTAAGTAAAGTAAAGAAAATGGGCTCGACGAGGTTGAGAAAGTTGCACATACACCATTAATTAAAAAATGTTTAAGAGGGACCTAAGCATGTCCAGCTCCATAGCTTATTGCTATTATGCTATACCAACTGTGTACAACATGTTGCACTGTCTCAAATTTAGACTAGAAAGCTATTACCTTATTTTTAGGATTTTTATCTACTAATATAAGAACAAAACAAAGATGTTCTAGACATTACCAAAGGTCTTTTGCTATCCTGTCTTCTTTGGTGAAATATCACACAGAATTCTGTGTCATCTTAAAATGTTTCATTTTAAAGGGTGTGAAAATCTTGCCTAGTTATTCGTGCTGGAAAGTAAACCAGTTCCGGAAAGTCAAAACACAATGTGCATGTGATCAGCCAAATTTTTGATAATCATGTGTGTCCTAGACTTGAGAATTTTCTTAGGTATTTTCAGGTAAGTGTACATTGCTTCTCATTTATTCAAGGTGCATACATAGCCATACTCTGAAGACATTATTACATTTTTCTCCAAAAAGCTCATGTTATGATGAGGCACTGGACTGTAAGAAAAAACAAATTCCGGTACAGTCTCATGACCTACAACACTTCAAGCTTCCTGAAAAAAAATTTAGCATGATGCTTTTAAGTCATCATGCGTGTTTCATATAGACATTTAAATAGGATTTCATCAAAATCCAGCAATTCAACATTTGCTATCGTATTTGCATCTTTTATCCACCTTCAGAAGTATAAACACTTACCCCATATTCCTTAGCAGCTGTGACAACCTTAAGAAGGACATCTTCTTCAACAAATGGTCTCACAGCATCATGGATTATCACAACTTCTGGCTTAGACAGTTTAGAGTCAGGCTGGTCCTCTGCCAGTGCTTTGAGTCCATTGAAAATTGACCTGTGACGGGTCACTCCAGCTTCAACCAGTGAGATGCGTTGATGCTGGTACTTCTGAATGATACCCTTCATTGCTTCCATGTTCTCTCCAGTTACTGCAACAACAATGTCCTTTATCCAACATACTCTAAAAGGAAAGAGTACATACATTTAATATAAATAGAGCCTTATACAAGTTAAGCTAGTAACAAAACTGAATTAGTAAGCACTACTGTAACTTCATAGGGCTATCAAAAACTGAAAGTTAAATCAGTTTTATGCATTTTATTGTGTCTAGTAAAAAGATTGTTAATCAGTGAATATTTCACACTATAGATAGTAACAGATGTAGTTAATGTTTTATACTCCATAGTCAAATTTTATCTATATAAATACTATACAATAGATATGGATTTCAAAGTTTGGATTCTATTATCAGTACATTGAGATAAAAGAATGCAGTAATAAGTCCTTTAAATTGATTTTTTCCAAATCATTTGTTCAATAAAATAGGAACAAGTCAAAGCAGTTTTGAATACCAGAATTTCTGTCTCTCTCAAGAAATCCATCAAATCACTAACACAGCTGCATAACTTTGCCTACATCCAAGTGAAACATCATGTCTTAAATGGGATACTAAGATTATATCAAGTTCAAAATGATAAACTTTGTAATAAAATATTTAATTAACGAATTGACCTATTGAGTCACACAAAGTATTAAACAATTTTTCTGTTGTAAAATATTTTTTTAAACACTGACATTTTGCACTGCATACTCCATAGCATTGAGTGGCAACTGCATTAGATTTTGGCAGACTTCTTGAACACCAGCACTAACAGAGCTTGAGGTCATTATAGACTCTATGTTCCACATAGAGCCAACAGGCACAGACCAGGCAAACTGCCTCTGACCCACGATACTAACTCTGAGTAAAGGTCACTTTAAAATTAATTATTATTTTTTTTCAATTTACATCCAAGTTAGTTAGTATATAGTGCAATAATGATTTCAGGAGTAGATTCCAGTGATTCATTCCCTATGCATAACACCCAGTGCTCATCCCAACAAGCGTCTTCCTTAATGCCCCTTACCCATTTAGCCCATTGCCCCTCCCACAACCCCTCCAGTAATGCTCTGTTTGTTCTCCATATTCAAGAGTCTCTTATTTTTTGTCCCTCTCCCTGTTTTTGTATTGCTTTAGCTTCCCCTCTCTTGTGTTCATCTGTTCTGTGTCTTAAAGCCCTCATATGAGTGAAGTCATATGATACCTGTCTTTCACTAATTTAGCTTAGCATGACACCCTCTAGTTCCATCCATCTAGTTGCAAATGCCAAGATTTCATTCTTTTTGATTGCCGAGTAATACTCCATTGTGTATATATACACCACATCTTCTTTATCCATTCATCCCTTGATGGACTTTTGGGCTCTTTCCATACTTTGGCTATTGTTGATAGTGCTGCTATAAACACGGGGGTGCATGTGTCCCTTCGAAACAGCACACCTGTATCCCATGAATAAGTGCCTAGTAGTGCAATTGCTGGGCCGTAGGGCAGTTCTGTTTTTAGTTTTTTGAAGAACCTCCATACTGTTTTCCAGAGTGGCTACACCAGCTTGCATTGCCACCAACAATGCAAAAGAGATCCTCTTTCTCCACATCCTTGCCAGCATCTGTTGTTGCCTGAGTTGTTAATGTTCGCTATTCTGACAGGTGTAAGGTAGTATCTCATTGTGGTTTTGATTTGTATTTCCCTGATGATGAGTGACGTTGAGCATTTTTTCATGTGTAGGTTGGCCATCTGGATGTCTTCTTTGGAGAAGTGTCTATTCATGTCTTTTGTCCATTTCTTCACTGGATCATTTGTTTTTTGGGTGTTGAGTTGGATAAGTTCTTTGTAGATTTTGGATTTTAACCCTTTATCTGATATGTCATTTGCAAATATCTTCTCCCATTCTGTCACTTGCCTTTTAGTTTTGCTGATTGTTTCCTTCACTGTGCAGAAGTTTTTATTTTGACGAGGTCCCAATAGTTTATTTTTGCTTTGGTTTCCCTTGCCTCTGGAGACATATTGAGTAAGAAGTTGCTGTGGCCAAGTTCAAAGAGGTTTTTGCCTGCTTTCTCCTCAAGGATTTTGAGGGCTTCCCGTCTTACATTTAGGTCTTTCATTCATTTTGAGTTTATTTTTGTGTATGGTGTAAGAAAGTGGTCCAGGTTGATTTTTCTACATGTCACTGTCCGGTTTTCCCAGCACGGTTTGCTCAAGAGACTGTCTTTATTCCACCAGATATTCTTTCCTACTTTGTCAAAGATTAGTTTGCCATACTTTTGTGGGTCCATTTCTGGGTTCTCTATTCTGTTCCATTGATCTGAGTGTCTGTTTTTGTGGCATTACCATACCGTCTTGATAATTACAGCTTTGTAATACATCTTGCACTCCAGACTGTTATACCCCCAGCTTTCATTTTCTTTTTCAGGATTGCTTTGGCTATTCGAGGTCTTTTCTCGTTCCATACAAAGAACTCTCAGCCTCTGAGACACTCTGTATTCATGCTAGACAGTGAAAATCTTATACACATTTTTACAAAGATGGAAAGTTCTGAAAATTACTGAGTGAAATGAGTTTTATTTATGTGAACATTTGGTTGATTTACTTAATTATTAACCTCCAACCTTCTGTAATTGAACCAACCCTTTCCAATCCCATTCTTCCTGTCACTACAACAGTAATATACAGATGAGCAACACAAAGAGCTACTTTATAAGCACACTGTCTTTTAAGTCCATTCCTTTAACAGGTATTTACTGAATGAAGATGCTGATAAACTAAGCATTGACAACACAATGAAAATAAATATTGCCTTTGCTGAGGTTACAGATCAAACAAAGAACCCCAAGGAACAACAGCAATCTGTGATCAAGTGTTATGAAGAAATCCAGGCTCACATGCAAGCAGATCATCTGACTAGCACAGAGAAGGCCAAGGTGATATTCCCTAAGGAATCAGAATTTGCTATAGGATCCAAATGGTGAGTGGCAGGGAAAAATAGGCAAAGGAATATGAAGGTCTGCTGTAAGTAAAAGCCATTACAAGGTCCTGAGGGCCAGGAAGCAAATGGAGTCAAATCGTTTCAGCAATGGAATGGGATGAAAGCCTATAAAGAAGCTGGAGGTCAAGGCAAGACCCAGAATAGGCTAAGCCATGGGGCCTCACAGACCATGTGATGAGTTTTAATGTTATAATACAAAGCCATAAACAAAGCTTTATGCAGGAGAGGACATTTCTATAAAAAAATTAAAAAAATTTAAAAAGTGCTCACTTACCCAAATGTGTATCATGTCATAAAACAGTGCCTAGAAAACTCTAGTAGTCAGAAAAGCCCCTAAGACTACTTCCTAATTTCCCAAACCTGTGAAGGGACAACCCTACATGCCAAAGGAACTTTACAGATGTGGTTAAGGATCTTGAAATGGAATGATTTTCCTAGACCATCTAGGTATGTCTAATCTAATCCCAGGAATCCTTAAACGTGAACAAGAGGCAGAAAAGTCAACGCAGCAGATGAGTTAATAGAAAGTGGCCAGTGTGATACAGGACCACAAGTCTAGGAATATAAGCAACCTCTAGAAACTAGAAAGTGGCCAGGAAATGGACTGTCCCTTGAGTGTCCAGAACAAACATAGCATTGCCAACACCTTTATATTTTAGTCCAGTGATACCTACTGTAAACTTCTAACTTCCAGAAGTTGAAGGTAGTAACATGTTGCTTTAAGTCACTCACTTCATGGTTTTTTTGTTTGTTTTTGTTTTGTTTTGTTTTGTTTTAATAGCAGCTAATTTAGTACACTCAGTTTTACTCTTGCTACAAGGTAGAGAAGACATCTGGTAGAGAAAGAGGGAAAGCAGACAGACCAAGTAGGAGATGACTGCTGCTTCATTCTGGGAAAGACAATGACTGTAGCCTCGCTACCAGATGGAGCTTGTAGATGGGGTTTAAGAGATAAATTAGAGAGCGTAACCTTTGCAAAATTGGCAAAAAAGTTTCATTATGACATAAAATAACTAACATTAAGCATTTACTATGGCTTAAGCCTTAGTCATGTTCTAACTCCTGTAATCCTCATTCTCTACGGTCTCTCTTAAGTGGGAAACAATTAAGAGGTGACATATACATTCTACTTAGCTTTCCCAAACTACCATCTTGTACCAAAAAGTTCTTGAAATCGTTTTACCAAAATACAATACCATATTCCATCTTCTAGAAGGTAACTTCCATGACAGAAAGGACATCTGTTTTGCCCATTGCTTTTCACATACCTGGTATACCCTCATTTATTTGTTGAATAAATGACCTTGGTCAATCTCACCTACCAGCAACGGTGTAGTATCTCTCAACACAGCATCATCTCAAAGGTTATAAAAACAAAAGAAGCTCTTCATTAAGCTGATCAGCTACAAAAACTCAAAAAAAAAAAAATAGTATAACCTTCCCTATGTGATGTGGTTTTGTTTCAAGCATTTGACTCCTTACCTTCATTTCAATAACTTTAGGCTCCTAGAAAGCCAGAATTACTTATGTTTTGTCAGACACTGGGGGGAATTCTAATCACAAGCAAGCTGAAACAATGCAGAAATATTCACAAAGCACCTAAGAGTAAGATATGTATTATGATGTGCAGTCAATAGAAAGTATTAGGGAGTAAGTCTCAGTGTTGGTTGCTCTGCTTTGTAGCCCATCCATCCCCCATCCCTTTCATTACAAACTTAATTGATTACAGTGTACTCACACAGTTTAGAATTTATACTGTACTTAAAGCGCCCACTCCACACGCCCCCCCCCCCCCCGCAACTGACAAGTGACAGTCCGTGGTCTCTAAATGTGAAGCTTCCCAAGGTTCTGTCTTCACTGACACAAGCTGTGACCAAAGCACTCATCTCCTCCATTATTTATTGCACCAGCCTCTTAGCTGGTCTCCTTCTACTTTTTATCCCAACATAACACATTCTCATCACTTCTAGAGGATTTTTCTCAAGTGCAAACCTAAAGTTACCCCCTGCTGCTTCTTGAGCAGGACCCTTCAAGGTCAGCCTACTTGTCCCTATGCCACTTCATCTGTCCCATTCCCCTCTTATTTAGGACATTTTCTCTCACATCCAGGTCTTTGCTTATGTTACTTCCTTTGCTACCCAGCACACCTACCCCATCTTGGGGTGGGGCAAGATGGGAAGCTCAGTTCCACCTGTTCAGCTATCAGTTCAGATATGGCTTCCCCCAGGAAGCTTTCCCAGGCATTTTGGGAGAAGCATCCCTGTTCTCCACTTCCAGAGTACTCTTACTGCTAGAGAGATTTACCATCATACTCTACGGTTTCCTTTTCTATCTCCTTCACTAGGCTGCCAACTCACAGAAAGCAAAGTCTACACTTCAGAGCTTGGCACATTCTAAACCAAGGAGTATTAGTAATATTAACAGCAACTAAGATTGATGGCTCGCTCAGTAACATGTGCTATGTACAGCACTTGCCTGCAATATCTCATCCTATATATCAGATCGCAGGAAATCACTATTATCACTTTACAGAGGACATGGAAGCAGTGACCTGCCCATGATCTCACACTTAAGAAATGCAGGGACATGGGTGGAACCAAGTCTGATTTGGGAGCCCACTGTTAACTTCTACAAATGCACTAACAGTCTGTGAGAAAGAGGTGGTAAAATTATGTCAGTATCCATTGTGTCTCCAGCACATCATTTATATTCTTAGTGATGAGCCATGTAATACTGCTACATTTGTGATCAAAATGACAAGTTTCCTTTATTTCTCGTAATTCAAGCAAAAATAAACACCTAACATTTGCCAGGCAGTATGCTAGACACTTGTTATATAATAATGAACCAAGACTGGCAGAATTCCTGACCTCATAGACCATATGTCAGTATCTGTTAAATGAATCCATGAATAGGAAAGATTTAAATAACTAGAAAGGAATAAATTATTACTTTTGTAATTGTTTAAGCCTTTTCTCTGTTCATGGATTCAGTTAACACTTTTGACATAATGGTCTGTGATTTGCTCAAGTTTATACGAAAGAATTATTAACAGTGATCAAATATATTTCAGTTTATTAATAAAACATCACAGTAAGGTTTTTGTTTTATTTTTTAAAAACATTTTAAGTACATGCTCAACTAAATCAGTAGGCAAAACTACTCTATAATCAAGAATTTAACTTGTACTCTAAGCTATTTATCTCTTCATAGTGTATTTTATCAGAAAAAAAAGTCACTTAAAAGCAACTTTTAAAGATCTTAACTTGCTATTTTTTCATAAAAATTACTTCCAATTAAATGTTAATACTGAACAATTAAGAGGGAGAAAGACAAGGCATTGCTAGACTTAATAGTTATTCAAATATCTGCACAATGAGTCAATGAATCAATGAACTCCCCAAGATAGTTACTAGAATGACTTCAAAGAGCTATAAAATAATTGTTTCAAAGAAAGTCAGTCAAAATAGATGTAAATAATTAGATATACCCAAGTCCTTTGATTATTTCCAAAAGTCGTAAGAGACTCTAAGCAGCAAAGTCTTTTAAGTCTTTTATTCTTTCTCAAACTATAGATTAAGGCCTATTAGTGTATCAATTTAGGGAGTTTAGGTTAACATTTTTGGATAAATGATACAGAAATTAATAGAAGGGTAAAGTTAGAATACATAGCAAACAGGACAGGTTTTCTTGAAATTCAAATACGTACATATTGTGTATTTATGTGTTTGATGGAGTCATAATGCAAAATATTTTTTTAAACAAGTTACAATAAAAAAATTTAGGAGACATGGTCTTAGACCACTCTTAAGAGATAACGGAATTATGGTATTTTGTTCAGCAACCAAGCACTTGCAATCCTTTTTAAGTACTATTTATATTTCAAAGGATTT
Source organism: Felis catus (assembly GCF_018350175.1). Lineage (NCBI taxonomy): Eukaryota > Metazoa > Chordata > Mammalia > Carnivora > Felidae > Felis > Felis catus. Next base: position 109,321,681 of record NC_058369.1, read on the forward strand.
ATTCACATTCTTTTCTAGTTGTAGAATTAAGAGACTTTTACAGTATTAAAGTTAAATAATGTAGAATCATGGGACTGAGAAAAACCCTAACTACCTCACACAGCGCCTACTGAACAAGTATTTGCTGAATAAATGAATCTGGCTGACCTCCTTAGTGGAAAGCATGTCCACACTGAATTGCTATACCCAGATTTCATCAAGTTCTCTTGACTAATTCCTTTCTAGCACATTCCATAGGCAAATTACAAGGCTATCACCTATAGACATTTTGAGGAAAAATTATCATTTCTCATATTTTCTCCCACAATGCTAAAAAATCACTTACAGTATTCTGCTTGGGCAGCTTAATATGATCAGTTAAAAATGACAGATTTAAACACATGCTTTTTAAATAAACAGACAGGGAGGGAGATGCCTGGGAGGCTCAGTTGGTTAAGCATTGACTCCTGGTTTTGGTTCAGATCATGATCTCAGTTTGTGAGTTTCAGCCCCACATTGGACTCTGTGCTAACAGTGCAGAGTCTGCTTGGAATTCTCTCTCGGTCCCTCTTTCTGCCCCCCCCCCACCACCACTCATGCTGGCTCTCCAAATAAATAAACTTTATAAATAATAAGCAAACAGATACATGGAGTGCCTGGGTGACTCAGTTAAGTGTCCAACTCTTGATTTTGACCCAGGTCATGATCTCATGCTGGTGAGTTTGAGCCCCACGTCAAGCTCTGTGCTGACCACGCAGAGTATCCTTGGGATTTTCTCTCCCTTGCTCTCTGCCCCTCCCCAGTTTGGCCCCAAGGGACAGTGGCAGCTAGGGCTGACTGCCATGACAGTCTTCATAGAGATTAGGCTTGTGGATTGTACTGTGGCCATATTTGGTAGATTTACATCTCCCCATACCTACCCTGCTATTTTAGCAGCAAACCATTGTTGAGTTGGTGTGAAGGGGATGGCTCCCAATTGCCCCCACAATGTCAGGTCTCCTTATCAGTCTCATGACCCCAGACTTCCTACTTGAAGTCCAACCTACCAGTCCTAATCTCTCCTTGAAAGAGTCCCATGGGGGCCTTCCCATTGGCAATTTGACACAAACATCTAGTCATACAAACACAGTCTTATTGTATTTTTAATACATAATGTAGGCCTATTGTTTCCCTTAACTCAGATTTGACCGTTAATGATGCATTAAGAAAATTATTTAAAGTTCAATTCCTGTATTTGAACATGTTCAACTGAAAGTAACTTAAGTACCTTTTTCTTTCTGAATCCTTAATTCAATTAGTCACTAAAACCAGTCAATTCCTGTCTAAACATTTCTCCTGTCTTCCCTACTCCAACTTTTAGTTCAATTCAAGCAATCAACATTGCTCATTTAAATTAACATTTATATATGTACATATATATTTCTATCTTGTTTCAATACAATTTCCAGGGTTTTCAGAAAGAGTAAGATAGAACAAGTACACAAGAAAGCAAAAATTAGAGACAATCTATTAACTCAGAAAATCTAATAAGCCAACAGTGCATACACACACTTCAACACATACACCTATCAGCTGGGAAGATGGTAGAGTAGAGGACCTTAAGCTCACCTCACCCCATGGTTACAACTAAATGACCATATCAGTATAAATAACCCAGGAAACGACCAATACACTGGTAGTACAAACTCCACAACTAAGGGCAGGGAAAAGGTCACATCAAAGGTACAAAGGGCTGAGATGTAGTCTGAGAGCAAAACAGACCATGCCATTCAAGCTGGCAGCACAGTAAAGGGCAGAAAACACACTTTCACACCAGGAGCCCATGAACTGGGAGAATGAATCTCTAGTATTTTCTTTTGAGTGAGTTGAGTGAAGGCCAAATTTCATGAGTTCCTAAAACAAGCAGGACTTAAAGCCTGGAATTTTAAAAATCCCAGGCTTGGCTCTAGGAAAACCCAGAAAGCTTTAGGAAGCAGAATCCCCATCCTTAAAGAGATAGCAGGATAAACAGCCCATGCAGATACAGTGTAGAACCAGCAGTTTGAAAAATGCCTGGGGTAGACTGCCCCCTCCCCCCCAGATGAGCAGTTTGCTCATCTCAGAACACTGCCTGGACAAACAGATGCCACTAGGAGACACCTCCAGGAACAAAGAAGCTGGCAAATGCTATTTCCCTCCCCAGCCCCATAGCATAAACAATGGTTACCTGTGGGAAGCAGCACAGTACTGACACTCATAGCTTAACTTGCTTTCACCAAGCTCCACCAGGCCATGCCACTCCCAAATGCTTCAATGGATCCACCCCTTTCCAGTCACTCTTGCCTCCATCGCCCTGCTCTGGGCCCTCCCCCAGAAGACCAGCACAAACACTGCCAACCCCACATCTGACCTGAGCATTTTGTAGGTCCTCAGTTTACATAGTGGTGGGGGCAAGTCTCAGTTCTCAAGCAGACCACTGCACACCTTGCTGCCCACAACAGGCAGAGAGGGACTCTGCCGACAGCTGAACTGAATGAACAATAGGGCAAGACTCAACAGCAGAGCAGACACAACACACATAGAAGACATTCCCTGAAGCTCCTGGCCCTGGGTAACTACAGAGCCCTGAAGGACCTCTTCTTCATAAGGCTGTTATCATAGGAAAGTCAGCTACTTCTCTTGCTCTTAACAGAGAGAAATAGATACACTAAGTCAAACAAAATGAGAAGACAGAAATACATTTACCAAATGAAAGAACAGGACCAAATCACACCATCTGACCAAAGCAAAACAGATGTAAGTATTATGGCTGATAGAGAATTTAAAATAAGTATCATAAAGATACTCACTGGACTTAAGAGTGGAGGACATCAGTGAGACACTTAACAGAGAGTAAAAAAAAACAAAAACAAACAAACAAAAAAACAACCAGAGATCAAGAACACAGTAAGTGAAATTAAAAATATACTTGATGGAACAAATAGCAGGCTACATAAAGCAGACAAATTATTTAATGACCTGGAACACAGACTAATGGAACATAACCAATCTTAGCAAAGTAAAGATAATTATGCAAATTGAGAATATTCTTAGAGAACTCAGTGACTCCAAGCATAATATCTGTACTACAGGATCTCAGATGAGGGGCAGGAAACTTATTTGGAGAAATAATAGTTGAAACTTCCCTAATATGAGAAAGGAAACATATCCAGATTGAGGACACACAGATATCCTTCCCCCCCACCCCCAAAAAAAAAATCTCTACCCAAGGAGGTCCACACCAAGACATATAGTAATTAAAATGGCAAAAAGTAGTAAAAGGAAAAAAAAAAAGTAAAGCAATAAAAGATGACAGTTACAATCAAAGGAACTCCATAATACTAACAAGGGATTTTTTACCAAAACTTTGCAGGCCAGAGGGAATGGCAGGATATATTCAAGGTGCTCAAAGGGAAAAAATCTGCAACCAAGAATACCCTATCCAGGAAGGCTATCACTCAGAATAGAAGGAGAGATAAAAGAGTTTCTCAAACAAAAACAGAGTTCATGACTACTAAAGCAGTCCTATAAGAAATATTAAAGGGAATCCTTTGGGTGGAAAGGAAGATCATAAGTGAGAACATGAAAATAAACAAGCAGTAAAAATAACCTTTTCTGTAAAAACCAGTCAAGGGATTCATTAAAGAAAAAGGATGTACATTATGATGCTATACACCTAAAAAATGGGAAGAAGAATGAACTTAAACTAAAGTGACCACCAATGTCATATAGACTGCTTTACTAGAAGATGTTATATACAAACCTAATGGTAACTACCAATCAAAAACAGGTAATAGATAGGCAAAGAATAACAAGAAAAGGTTTGAAATAGATCACCAAAGAAAGCCAAAAAATCATGAAAATCATGAAATACAATCAGGGAAGCATCAGAGAAAATATACACAAACAACTACTAAACAAGTGACAAAATGGCAATAAACACGTATCTATCAGTACTTACTTTGAATGTGAATAGACTAAGTGCTCCAATGAAAAGACACAGGGTGGCACGATAAATAAACAATCAAGACCCAACTATATGCTGAATAAAAATAAATAATATAGGGGCACCTGGGTGGCTCAGTTGGTTAAGCGGCCGACTTCCACTCAGGTCATGATTTCGTGGTCCGTGAGTTCGAGCCCCGCGTAGGGCTCTGTGCTGACAGCTCAGAGCCTGGAGCCTGTTTCGGATTCTGTGTCTCCCTCCCTCTGGCCCTCCCCCGTTCATGCTCGGTCTCTGTCTCAAAAATAAATAAATGTTTAAAAATTGTTTTAAATAAATAATATAAAAACTAAAACAGCAATAGAATAGATCAATGAAACCAGGAGTTGATTCTTTGAAAAAACTCAAAGAAATAGATAAACCTCTAGCAAGACTCAAATAAGAAAATTAAAAAAAATTAACAAATAGATGACCCAAGTAACAAAAATTTATGGAAAAGGAGAAATAGCACCACAGAAATACAATTTTAACAGAATATTATGAAAATATTCATCAATATCAAATATTAATATCAAGTAGAAAATTTGAACACACCAATCACCAGCAATGAAATTCAATCAGTAGTCAAAAAACTTCCCAAAAATAAAACTCCAGGACCAGATGCCTTCACAGGTGAATTCTACCAAACATTTAAAGGGGAGTTAATATCTATTCTTCTCAAGCTATTTCAAAAAATACAAGAGGAAGGAAAACATCCAAAACCATTCTGTGAGGCCATTATCACTCTGATACCAAAGCCAGATACAGACGCCACAAAAAAAAGAGTACAGGCCAGTATCTCTCATGAATATAGATGCAAAATCCTCATAATATTAGCAAACCATATCCAACAATATATTTAAAAGATCATACACCATAATCAAGTGGGATTTATTCCTGGAATGCAAGAGTGGTTCAATATCCACAAAATAATCAAAATGATATGGCACATCTGTAGGACAAAGTATAAAAACTGTACGACCATTTCAATAGATATAGAAAAAGCATTTGACAAAGTATAGCATCCCTTCATGATTTAAAAACAAAAACAAAATCTCTGCAAAATAGGCCTAGAGGGAACATATCTCAACATAATAAAGGTCTTGTATGAGCAAACATCATACTCAATGAGGCAAAACTAAGAGCTTTCCCCCTAACATCAGCAACAGGGATGTCCACACTCACCACTTTTATTCAATGTAGTACTAGAAGTCCTAGCTACAGCCTTTAGACAAAAAGAAATAAGAGGCATTCAAATTGGTAAGGAAGGAGTAAAACTATTTGCAGATGACATCATACTACACATAGAAAACCCTAAATATCCCACCAAAAATCTACTAAAATTGGCCAATGAATTCAGTAAAGTCCAAGGACACAAAATCAATGTATAGAAATCTACTGCATTACTATACACTAATAACGAAGCAGAAGGTGAGATTAAGACAAAAATCCCATTCACAACCATACCATAACAATAAGGTACCTAGGAATAAATTTCAATGTGAAAGACCTGTACTCGGAAAACTATAAAACACTGATGAAAGAAATTCAAGACAACACAGAAAAAGGCAAAGACATTCCTTGCTCACAGGTTCCAAGAAAAAAAAAATCGTTAAAACATCTATATTACCAATGCCGCCTACAAATTTAATTCAATTGCTATCAACATACCAACAGCATTTTTCACAGAACTTGAATAAACAATCCTAAAAATAGTATAGAACCACATACACACACACATACACACAAAACCTCCAATAGCCAAAGCAATCTTGAAAATGAAAAACAAAACTGGAGTTATCAAAATTCCAGCGTTCAAATTATATTACACAGTGGTACTAATTAAGAGTGCAGGGGCACCTGGCTGGCTCAGTCAGTAAAGCATTTGACTCTTGATAACAGGGTTCTAAATTCAAGCCCCATATTGGGTATAGAGATGACTTTAAAAAATAAAATCTTAAAAATAAAATAACACAGTATAGTACTGGAATAAAAGTACACATAGATCAATAAAACAGAAAACCCAGAATTAAATGCACAGTTACATGGCCAATTAATCTTTGACAAAAGAGGAATGAATATACATACAAGGGGGAAAAGACAGTCTCTTCGATAAATGGTATTGGGAAAACTGGACAGAGATATGCAAAAGAATGAAAACGGACCACTTTCTTTCACAATATACAAAAGTAAATTCAAATGGTTTAAAGACCTAAATGTGAGTCCCGAAACCCTAAAAAACACTTCAAGAGAGGGAAGGCAGTAATCTGACACTGACCATAACAACAGTTTTCTAGATATATCTTCTGAGGCAAGGGAAGAGCAAAAAATAAACTACTTGGACAACATCCAAATAAAAAGTTTCTGCACAGTGAAGGAAACAATCAACAAAACTAGAAGTCAACCTACAGAATGGGACAAAGTGTTTGCAAATGACATCTGTTAAAGAGTATCCAAAATATAAAAAGAACTTAGAAAACTCAACAACCGAAAAATAAATAATGCATTTAAAAATGGTAAGACATGAACACACATTTCTCCAAGGAAAACATACAGATGGCCAAGAGACACATGTAAAGATGCTCAACACCCCTTATCATCAGGGAAATGTAAGTCAAAACTACAATAAGGTATCACCTCAAACTTGTCAGAATGGCTAAAATCAAAAACACAAAAAACATCAAGTGTTGACAAGGACGCAGGAAAAAAAGAAGCCTCATGCACTGTTGGTAGAAAAGCAAACTGGTGCAGTCACTCTAGAAAACAGTATGGAAGTTCCTCAAATTCAAAAAAGAACCACCCTATGATCCAGTAATCACACAGCTGGGTATCTACCCTAAAAATACAAAAACACTAATTCAAAGGTATGCACGGACCCCTATGTTTATTGCAGCATTATTTACAGCAGCCAAACTATGGAAGCAGTCCAAGTGTCCATCAACTGACAAATGGATAAAGAAGTGGTACATATATGCAGTGGAGTATTAGCCATAAAGAAGAATGTAATCTTTCCATTTGCAAAAACATGGATAAATCAAGACAGTATCAGTGAAATAAGTTAGTCAGAGAAGGGCAAACACCACATGACTTTAGTCATATGTGGAATTTAACAAAACAAGGGAAAAAAAGAGACAAACCAAAAAACAACTCTTAATTCTACAAAACCAACTGATTATCCTGAGGGGAGTTGGGAGGGAAGAATGGCTGAAATAGATGAAGGGGATTCATCATGATGAAAAAGAAGGATTTAAAAAGTAAATAGAACACAAAAACATATACACAAATACAGAATCACTACGTTGTACACCTGAAACTAATATGTCGATTATACCTCAATTTAAAAAAAGCACACAACACACACACACACACACACACCATGGAGTCTCAGTTTCTAAAACTGGACTTCCATTAATTTTCCAAGTGGCAAGAAAGCAACCCAACTTAACCACAAAAATCTACTCTCCTTAAGATCAACACATACAAATCCACAAAACAGCTTCCTTTGAAATTCATCTGACATTATCACATTTATGTTGACTAACTTACATTAGCCAAACTAAGAGTGAAACCTGAATTAGAATGCCAACACATTAATAAGGATATATATTAGTATCCAAAGTCTGCAATGCTTTTTATTAGTGGGACAACCCATTTCCTTCCTAGAGGAGATTTATACTGGCTGCCAGTTTATAATACAGTTTCAATGGGCAGTGAACCCTATCGAGGAACAAGTCATTTTAGGCAGTGTCCTCTACCGCAGAAAACTTGAGAAACTTCTCCAACTATGCAGAAGGCTGTGCCAGACTTTGTTCAAATGTATCAGCAGAGGAACTCCCACTCCTAGCCCACCATCACCATGAATCTGAAGAAGCATGGCCAGTGTTTGCCTTGTATTTGACAGTGTTTGTCTTACTTTAACTGTATTTGTCATTTTAGTTATTCAGCTAAGCCAGATTAACCATTCTTAATGAGTGTCTTTCCTTAGATATTTGGAACCCGAAGTAAGCTTAACGGCAGGGGTTTTTACTTCGTACATAAGACCTGGGAACACATTTTTTTAGACAGCAAAAGAGCAGAGTTGATCTGTAAAGTGTATTTTACAACTTAACTGCCAGGGCTTTATGTCTCCACCACTACCATGGCCACCTAAGTTTTCTTAGAGCAATATTTCTTTTAAAAACTCTGGTCATACATAAATCAATAGTTACATAAGGCGCTAGTACCCTTGATCTCAGTTCCTTGTTAGTATGCTGAGGGGCAAAAAAAAAAGCTCTCTTCAAATTATAAATCTTTGGTTTAATAAACTTCTATTCCCTCTACAAGGCCAAAAGCAAAGTTTCAAAATCCTAGAAACATTTTTAATCAACTTCTGAAAGACTCTTGTTCCTAATACAACCTACCAAGTAGTAGTTTTGATTGTTTTAAACCCAAATGCACAGATCCAAACGACCAGCTGTATCATCTTAATAGAGGTGGCATATAAACATGTATAAACATACATACGTTTATACATACACATGCAATGTTTAATGGAAATATATGCACATACAACTGACTGATAGACTTTGTCCAGATAGAGCCATAGCCAACATCTCCCAGATTTGGGAAGGTTCAGAGAGTCTTTTGAATGTCATTTCATAATTAAGAAACGTCAGGGTGCCTGGGTGGCCCAGTCAGTTGAGCATCTGACTCCTGTTTTTAGCTCAGGTCATGATCCCGGGGTCTGTGCTAGGCTCTGCACTGAGCACGGAGCCTGCTTAAGGTTCTCTCTTCCCCCTCCACTGCTGGCACTCTCCGCCTCCCAACACACACACACACACACACACACACACACACACACACACACACACACAAAGATATTTCAATGGCCTACCAGAACTTGACTAAACTAGAAAAAAATATTTTCCCAATGTCACCTGAATTGAAAACAATCCTGAGTCTCAGTCAACTCACAATACAGACTCTCTGAAGGTCCCCTCTAACTTTTCAGTCATTTAAGAACAGGTGCTTTAATATGTACCATGTTTTTAAAAAGTAAAAAAAAAAAAAAAACAGCGTGCCTAGGTGGCTCAGTCAGTTAAGCATCTGGCTTCAGCTCAGCTCATGACCTCACCACTCAGTGAGTTTGAGCTGGTGTCAGGCTCCATGCTGACAGCTCAGAGCCTGGAACCTGCTTCGGATTCTGTGTCTCCCACTCTCTCTCTCTCTGCCCCTCCCCTGTTGGCTCTCTCAAAAATTAAAATTAAAACATTAAAAAAAAATGGGGGGGACTCCCCTGAGTTGACCTTAGAAGCTAAGGATCTCATCACTACAAAGTGCAGTCTTCCTCTCAACTCCTCTATGGCCATGGAACCTTCACTCTGCCATTGGCTGTGCTGAGTCAGAGAATAAGCTTCAAGTATTTTGATAGTGAGCTAGGAGTTTAACTGTTCCTTTTTAAGGTTACAACCAGTTGTTTTTATTTCGATTTGTTTTGAGCTGTCTACCCCACCTTCCGAAGCATCCTGTACCTCTGATTGCTGAAACATTCCAAGATCTGGGGACTTCAACCAACTTGCTTCTCCACAGCTGTTCCCATTTTCTTGGGGACTGTTTGATTGATTACCATCCTGTTCTTCCAATGTTTTGTTGTCATCTTTTATCTACTCCAGCTCTTCTTACATTCATTTTCCCTTGTGTGGCTATACTGTTTTTAGTCTCTTTGGGTGGATAAATACAACAGTGAAAATAATGCCATTTAAACCTGTATTTAACTAAAACAAAGACGAGCCACATTTCTTTACATTTCCCTATCCCAGTTTAAGAGCTGTGGACCAAACTTCAGAGGTGAAGTCTCTCGTATGCCACAGTTTTTTATCGGTTCAGAATTCCAAAGGACAGATCAAACTATGAGGGTCATTTTTCAGTCAGTGAGTATCTTTAATTTCATAGTCAAGATCAACTAATAAAGATTACTCACAACAACCTCTCTATTAGTGAGATGGAAAAAGCTTGAGAAAAGAAAGTCTTAACTTCTGCGAGACAAATGAACTTTGAAATCAAATTAGAGGGCAAGGAGAGCTGACACTATCCTAAAATAATCTAGATGATTGACAGTGGTGACACCCAATTACATCTTTTCTGATCTGACGCATTGAGAGTGATGCTTCCCCTTTAATATGTGGTAAGTATGCATCATTTTGCCAAAGAGCAAAACGTAAGAATTTCATACATTTTATGCTTCCATCTCCTTTCCTTAATTGAACTTGCATAATTCAAGAGGATGAAATAACCTAGGCTTTTTAACACCATGCTCTAGGAAGTCTATTAGCAGTCAAGAGAATGCCCTTCCTTTAGCAAATGGCTAAGAAGCACCCATACCTAAACCCCTGTAATGCAAGATTTCCAAGGATTTCCTGAAACATACCACAAATGCAATCATCCCTTAAGTTCTTCAGGCATTTTAATAGTGACAAAAATGATCTCCGATGGATTTCAAAATGGAGGTTTCTTTAGTTACTATTAGAATTTTATCACTGCTGTTAGCAATACAAAACACATGTTCCTCATCTTCCATTAAAAAAGGCATTCCCAGAACATTTTTACTTCAAAAGATTTTTCCAGTAACCACCTATCTCAGTCTACCCCAGAAGATGCAAACGTGCTGATGTTAATTTGCTTCATAGGAAAGAAAACTCAATGTACAAGAGACTATATTCCCTTATGCCCAGTTATTAAGCAATTAGGTTCTGCTGGCCAAAATCCATTGTGTCCCTTAATATAACCTACATAAAGGAGTTATGTTGTCATGGGGTCTAACATACTGTGGTACTGTAGTTACATGATTCATACACAGAGAAAAGGTGGGCTACAAGAGTAGGGAAAGCACCTGAACTGTTTCCATGTTTGTTTGAGTTTCAGATGTGACCACTGGCCTGATTACCCTAATCAAGGATGGTTATGACTCTTCACGCTTCCATAACCATATCCAACACAACGTGGGCCCTTTGGCTTCTGTGGTGTGTGCAAGCATGATGGGACAGGAAGAAGAGCTTTGCTGGGTAATAGGCTAACAGCCTTGAATTAGCAGCAGCTCATTAGCTTGGTCTTCATGAAAGCCACCTGCAAAGGATATACTAAAATAATGTTATCCTTCTTGAGACACAAAGGACTCACTTCAAGGTTTAACATCCCATCACAGCACCACACTGGCTTCAACCCATAGCAACTCATCTAGGGACCTGTGCAACTGTCCTGCTTCCTACCCCTCCAGACTCACCCCACGCTCAATCATACTACTATGCGCTAAAACAATTAACAAACCCCCTCTCTATCTCACTCCTGCGCCTCTAGTCCTCGCCCCAATTCCACACGTATTGGCCTTAACAATTTCGCACCCTTAAATCTATATCCACCGGTGAAAGCCTCGGATTAAGTTTTGTCCCTCCGTCCACCTCGGATTAAGTTTTGTCCCTCCGTCCACCTTCAGCACTTCGTAATTAACATAGGATCTTAAGAGATATTCAGTTAATGTACATGAATGGATAAAGTGAACAAAGGCCCGTGAAGTGAAATGTGTGAGTAAAACTCCAATCCACGCATGCACGGAGAGCACAAAACATTAACAGAGATTGAGAAAGAGGCAGACGGGCAGGAAGACTACTGAAAGAGCTTGTCATTAGGCCCCAGTGGGGCCACTGTCAAAACTAAATGCTTTTTAGTTCCAACCCATGCTCTCCTTAGTCCAGCTCCTGGAGCCGGGCTCCCCACCACCACGTCGACGGCCCGGGCACCGAAAGGGGTCTGTGGGGCAGCCCCCTCTTGCGTGCAGGTCTGTTAGAGGATCAGAACCACCGGTCCCTGAATTGCAGGGGAGGACGCAGCCCAAGCCAGGGATTGAGCGGGCGGAGTCGGCCCCGCAGTCCGCCGAGAGAAGGCGCCAGCGCGAAAGCAGCACGAGGGGCAGGTGCCGCGGGCCGCCCTAGGCGGGCCGCACTAGGAGCGGAAGGCAGGGCCGGGGACCGGGGGTGCGCCTTGCGCCGCATTACCTCTCCAGGGCCTGCAGCGTGTAGCTGATGAGCGGCCTCTCCAGGACGGGACAGAACTGCTTCGGGGTGGGGACGCCCATGCGCTCCCCACTACCCCCCGCCGGCAACACCGCAGCCACTGCGGGAGCGCGGCGCCCAGCTGGCCGAGCCTCGGCCCGGGCCGCGTTCAGCGTAGAGGCCGAGGGTGTCTGGTCCGCGCCGAGAGAGTCGCACAAGCGAGGCCGCGGCGCGGCGGGCCTGGGCTCCATGGCGGCGGGCTGCGCGGCTGGCCGGCCGGCCTGGTTCGCCCCGGGCCACAGCGCCCCGCTGCGCTCGGGCGCTCGGCTGGGGTCACCGGGAAGATCGGGGGGGAGGGCAGAGGAGGCCTGACGGCGCCCACCGGAGCCACGGAGTCCGGGCCGCTGCGTGTCCCCAGGGGACGCTCCAGCTGCCGAGCTTCCTCCTTTGGCGTCCGCGGCCTCAGCGACGAGCCCAGCGCCCCCGGCCGGGCTGCGTTTTCGCGCCTCCTCGCTTCTCTGGCGGGCCCAGCGGTCGCCTCGGGTGGAAGTGTCAGCCCTCCGTAGAAACCTACGGGTCCCATTAAACTTAACAGTTTTGCGTAGGCTGTAGAGGTCAGGACTCCCTCCCAGTCCCTCTCCCCTCAAGGATATTTGGATTCAGGTCACAGGAGGGGACAGAAAGACCTCGATTTCTGACTTTGATTAAGCTCGTAAGATTTCCTGGTTCCACCTCGAAAAAGACAGGTGGCCGGTCAGTGTTATTATGAAATATTAACCCAAACTGCCACGGATCCCAAATTTGTCTGCAAATTGGAACTACCTGGGGAGCTCAGAAATTGCTGACACCTATGTCCCACGCTCAGAGACTGGGATTTAATTAGTCTGGTGTGTGGCCCGAGTTTGGGAATGTTTTTAAAGACCCCCAGGTAATTCTAATGAGCAGGCACGTTTTGGACCCACAGAGCCAAAGCAGTAATACTAATAATTGCTGAACAAGCGACACACATTAGCTCATTTAATCTACAGGAGAACCCAGCTATTACTGGGGTTTTGCTGGTTTGGGTTTTTTGTTTTGACACAGAGAAAGAAAAAAGGTTGTAATGTTTAAGTAACCTGTGTAAAATTACACCTCTAACGGCAGAACTGCCGTAAGGCCCTTGCACAGAAGCACAGCCAGAGTTGAATTCCAGGCCTGGAGGTATACTGCCCTTAGTACTATTCTTGCTGGCAATGTTCACCATAAAAATGTATCGAAGTATTTGGAATGTCAGAGCCCATCGTATTAGGTCCCTGGAATGTAAGCTCTAGGAGAGTCGGGTTTTTACTTTTTTGGTGTGGGTTCTATGTCCAGCACCTGGAATATAATAGAAGCTTAAAAAATATTCAATCAGTAGTTCATTCAATACATAAGTTAATGATAATTGAAGTATATACTAATAAATATTTTCTAATTCATATTTATCAATCTTCAACCAACAATAGTTAATACCAGATTCATAAAAATTGAATCTTTTAAGCGCTGAAAATATTATCAGTTTATAATATCCCATCCAACTCAGTATTTTTACTAATTTTTCCAAATTGAGATTAAAGCATACACAATTAAAATATGATTTTCCCATCTGTTTTTATCAGTGATTGAGCATGTTTTTAATATATTCAATGTACTTGTATTTTCAATACTCAAGTTTCAATGCAGAAGTACTTTCAATACAAAAGTAACAAAAAATTACTGTTATTATAATTAATGTTTAACTCCGTTACAGTTTCAGTTTGTCAGATCATTGACTCTTCGCTGAAAAATAAGCACCATAATACACCTGACTTTGTACCATCACCACCACACCTGTGTCTGGCCTGTACTAGGAATTCAATTAATACCTGTTGACTGGATGGATAAATGAATAAAGGAATCTATACAGAGGCAGGAAAACAAATCAAATAATTGTTCCAATTAATATTGATCTTAAACTTCCCTTTTTAATCTAACAGTGGAGTTAAAGCTAGTTTTCATTTTGTTAATCTTCAGCAAAAAAAAGCGTAGTAATAAGTCTTAATTGCTATATAATTATACATAAATCTTAATAAATTTTAACAATAATCTTGTTTTATTGATTTGATTGTTTTAGAGCAAATATATTAATTTTGCTGTTTGCTCTGAATCCTCAGATCTTTTATACTTTATGTTGACAATATTTAAGACTTGTATTGAAAGAAAAGGACAGACTGTTCATTTGTCTATCACAGTACGGGAAACATTTTTCTGTATCTTTTTATATAGGTATAATTAGTTTCTTATGCGTGCTTTGGGTAAAAGATATAGTTTCCATGTAATTTTATACCAAGTTGTAACAGCCACATTACGAAAATACTTTCTCTGAAATGAGTAGCTAAAACTTCATACCTCGGAAAGTAAGATCCTCTGTGACCCGTTCGTTGGTAATAACCAGTCTGTGATATCAGTTGAAAAGTTTAGAAAAAACAAATCCCAACTGCATTACAATGCAGGGCATGCAAAGGGGAAAGTTCTGGAGTGGTTTTTGATCTGGGTTTCTGTGGTACGTAATACTGGCTTCCCAAAGCTGCCCATGTTCTAATCCCTGAAACCTGTGAATATGTTACCTGACCTTATATAAAAGGAACATTTCAGCTGTGATTAACTTAAAAATCTTGAGATGGGGAGCGGAGCCGGGATCATGCAGGTGTGCCCAATGTAATCACAAGTGCCCTTATCAGAAAGTGATCAGAATTTAAAAAGAACGAGGATGAAATTGTAGGTGAGAGTAATACAGAGCTATAAGTCAAGGATTCCAGGAATTTCTAGAAACTGGATAAAGGAAGGAACCAAAGTCTTCAACTAGAGATTCCAGAAGAATATAGCCCAGCCAATCCATTTTGAAATTTCTCACATCTACAACACTAAGATAATAAACTTGTATCGTTGGGCACCAGGTGGCTTAGTCGGTTAAGCGTCCGACTTTTGATCTCCACTCTGGTCTTGATCTCACAAGTTGTGAGTTCAAGGACACATAGGACTCTGTGCTGACAGCTCGACGAAGCCTGCTTGGGATTCTGTCTCTCCTCTCTGCCCCTTCCCTGCATGTTTCTCTCTCTCAATCTCTCTCTCTCTCTCAAAATAAATAGACAAGCTTTAAAAAATAAATAAATTGTATTGTTTTAGGCCACTAAATTTGTGATTTGTTATAACAACCATAGGAAACTAAAACAATTTCATACATAGGAAAACATTCAAATTTACATGTTAACCGTAATTTCCAAATGAAGTTACACATAATTAGAAATATATTCATGTGACTAACGAAAGAAAAGACTGTTCATTTGACTTCACTTATGTCCCATAACTACACCCACAGTGCACTATGATTTTTAAAATACCCTTTATCCTGTGAATAATGAAATGTGTTTCATTGTACTGTGACTGTTCAAAGCATAGCTTTGTTAAATGTATGCCACAATTTTATAAACTCACTTTGACATGTCTTTTTTTAATGCTTATAGAAGTGCCCATTAAATGGAAGTGGCTCTCATCTGTATATCTGAAAGACCCAAAACTACCTTTTGTTGTTTGTTTCTACATGTCAGTGTACCCTGGAAGATTATCTTGGGGATATTATTATTATTACTGAATTTTAGATCAAGCTGAAGTTTATTTTTTTACTGTTAACTCAAGTATAATTGTCACTGCCAGTCATTCCCCTCCTCCCCAAACACACTTACTATTTAATAGCTATTCTAGAGGTTATTGGGGGTGTTGCTCACAAATGCTAATGAACAGCTTAATGGTTTACCCTTTAATTCTGTTGGAATAGGAGCCAAACAAAATATATAATTGTTCTACCAAGGGCCAGCCCCAACATTTCTGTCAGCCTATGAATTCTGTTTTGCCATTGTGTCTTATGAAAATGCTACAGTCTATTAACCCCTGACCTTTACCTCATTTTTATATGTAAGAAAAATGATGCTCCACAATGAGGTCTTTCTGTGGGTAATTCAAACTAAACACCACATGACAACAAGATTATCATCTTTCATTTTCTCAATATATCTTACAAAGTTAATTATCAACTGTCACAACTGTCTACTTTGTTTTTCCTATTACAGCTAAAAAAGGAAACAATGATGAATAGCCTTAGGACTGAATGATAAAGTTGACATCATTAATATTACTAAACTTTAATTTGTCATAAGAATCAGTTGGGGACAATTGTGAACATATATAGTATTTCTTATGTATTTTATATAACGTCATTTGCATATTATATATTATATAATAATCTTAGAAAACATATTATTGGCACCTTATGACAGAAAATTAGATTCAGTAGACCTGCAGTATGTCCAGAAATCTGCCTTTTTTAATATGCTTCCTTAGATGATTCCAATGTTAAGCATGAAGCAGACTTAAATAAACATTGAATTAAAAAAAGAATGACACCCAATTCACTTTATATTCAGTGCATTTAATTTCAAGACCTAAAGCAAAAGGCATGTAGTATATTAAACATGCCACATAAAAATTGCATAAGAAATCCATTAAAACAGTTATGTCTTATTTCCTTGTTAATTTAAAAGGAGGAAAACACAAGGAAAAAATATTTAAGTACCGGGGAAAAAGAGACGTTTTAGAGAAATAGAGAAATGAATCATCCCCTTGTATTTCTACAGAACTGTCATTTAAAAACAAATCACCTCTGAGAGCCCTCAAAAGCCATATCTTGGACCACAACTTAAGCAGAATTGAAATTGTTCCCTGGAATTCTGCTTCTGTGCATAGAACTAAAGGGCACAGTTCTACTGTTGGATGCCACACAACTTCAGAAACTAAAAGAGAGGAATGACTTCTATGCAGAAGGAATGTGGGAGGGGTGATGTCTTTGAAAGTTTGTTTAGAAAACAAATGACTAGTCTAGAATTGGTGGTGGCTAGTTTTCATAATCTGTTGAAGGGAAGAATAATCAGAATCATGAGAGAAGAGAACAGTTAGAAAAGGAAGATTTGCTTTTGTGCAAGGTCAGATATTGGCAGCAGCTATCCCTATGCATTTTAACTACAACTCAGTACTAAAACAAGATTTAAAGAAGAAAAGAAATGCTTCCAGAAAATGCAGTCATTACTGTCTTCTGCACAGTAAGAAAGGAAGAATGTGGATATTTGAATGTGACATTATGACCACAACCACCATCATCATGCAAAGCACAGAATCAATATAAGAAGTGAACTGTCCAATAGAGTCTGAATATGGGACATCGTTGCCTAATAATACTTTAACCATGACGATAGCAAATCCTGACTTTAAGTGGATCAAAAGGGACTATGGTGGGGTAGAGGTACAGAGAGGCCAATGGGATAGCTGGCATGAAGAGAGAGAGAAGACTGAGAGACAGGTAATACAGTCTCTTCATTGACATCCAACGGATGTGAGGATATAAAAAAGTTTCTAATTTTTATAAAAAATAAAATTAAATCAAAAAGTGCTTCATTGCTCTCTAGCATGGGTATTCACTGGGCTAGCAAAGAAGGAGGACAGGGAGGAGGAGGAAGAGACGGAGAAGGGGAAGAAGGAGAAAAGGAAGAAGAAAAGGAAGAGGAAAGACAAGAAGGAGGAGAAGGAAACATGAAGAGGAGGAGGGAAAAGAGGACAAGGACAAGAAGAACACAGAATTCGGACAGTGCTGGAAATTCTAGTTAAGAGAACAATAGACAGGCTTGGACAAGAAGTGCTTAGTGGCAACAGAAAGACAATGTTTCATGTAGAAGTAACTTGTGGCAGATCGCAAAGAGGTGGAAATTAGGTCACTGTTGTTTATGCTGTATGTGAATAGAAATAACTTAAATAGAAAAATTAAATATTTCCATTTGTGACCATGGCTACCACTAATTGGTTTAAGACGTAAGTGAAAGAATGGATAAATGAAAAAAGGTTAAATGTGCCAATGGCTATAAACTTAAATGCATGAAGACCAATTTTCACTTAGTCTTCAGAAACATCTGAATGCTGAAAACTACTCCCAAATGAAAAAGTTTCAATTTTAAGTTTGCACTAACCCTCCTCACCCCAACTTCATATTTCTTCTACCTCTCCTATCCTGTTCCTTAAAAGAACTCAGGACTTTGACAAAAGATTAAAAAGAAAAACATTTCCCCTTTTTGTCAAATCTTTCTTTAGCAATTATTCTATCCTAACTTCAAAAATATATATGATTATTATTAGCTGCTATGGTACAATAATAAAAATATGCACAAACTAACCAGCACTGGTCCTGGGCAAATGTTCACATTTCTGTTTGTCTTTGGCCCTCCTGGCATCTTGCCTTCCTGACTCTTTTCCCTTTTTCTCCCATCTCCTGAATTGGGTGTCTCACTACCAGCTCATCTGTGGCTTTCACCTGTGGAGTTAACTCTACTAGTCCAGAGCAGAACAAGTAGCTCCATCGTGTTAGAGGGTTCCATTTTTGAACTTGTCTCAGTGCCTAGAACTGCCTTAGTGTTCACAGGGTGTACCTACCTTCTGGAAACCTTCTTGAACTCCACACCCATTGACCTAGGTCCTAGGACTGACCTCTGCTTAGAATTCCACATCTCTTTGACATAAGGTGGAAGAGAACCCCAATTTAACTGGAAGAGCTTTAGTAACCAGAAGGCTGATCTCCATTTAATGGATGGATAACTTCTCTGAAAAAATTAATCACATAAAAACAGATGTAATCACAGTGCTAGGCCTGTGAATTCTGATGCCTGGATCTCCCTGGAATATTCTGTAACCTGGCCTTAATTTATTTCCCATTTCCACTGGCTGCTGCTAACATCTGGGATTATTCGAGTTATGACACTAAGGCCCTTCTACCCAACTAAACCTGTATCTCAAAGTGATGAAAATCCAACCAACTCTTTTATCCTGGGGAATAGCAACTAATAAAAGCTGAGATATTTCCATTTCAGTAAATATCAGAATCATAATCTAAAAACATGATATTGTATCTCTGGAAATTCCCAAGGCCTGGAAATAATAGCAAGTCAAGAAATAAACCATACACATGAAGCCAGTGAGAGTCTAGTCTTAAAAATGGTACACTTTCTAGTCCTTATTTTGAATGGATGGTCAAAGATAAGTGTGCTATGTTATTGCTAAATCATATTAAAGTCTGAAGAACAAGAATTATGTTGTTTTATAACTTTTTTTGTAGGTGTCTATTGATTTACAACAAACCATTCCAAAACTTAGTGTCTTAAAATAACACCATTTTATTTCTCTCAGTTCTGTGGGCCAGGAATTTGGGTTGGGCTGAATGAAAGCAGCTCATCTCTCTTTCCTTTAGGGTTGACTGGGGAAGTTCAACTGAGGCTGGAGAAGGATCCAAGATGGACCCATTCATATGTTTAGGGCCTTGGAGCTGGCTATTGTCTGGCTGGGCATCTCATTTCTCTTCGCGTGATCTTTCTCCAACAAGATACCCTGGCCTTCTTTCTATACCAGATGGGTTCTAAAAAATCAAAAGTAGATTCCACAAGGCCTCTTTTTTTTTTTAATATTTATTTATTTTGAGAGAAAGAGAGAGCACGTGTGCGTATATGTGTGTGTGTGTGAAAGAGAGAGAGCAGGGGAGGGGCAAAGAGAAAGGGAGAGAGAGTATCCAAAGCAGTCTCCTTGCTGTAAGCACAGAGGCAACACAGGGCTCAGGCCTTGATCTTGTAATTCATGAGTTCAAGCCCTGAATCCAGCTCTATGCTGACAGCTCGGAGCCTGAAGCCTGCTTCGGATCCTGTGTCTTTCTCTCTGTGTCCCTCCTCCACTCATGCTCTGTCTCTCTCTCTTACTCTCTATCTCTCTCTAAAATAAACGTTAAAAGAAAAAAAAAGTGTCAGTCACTTAACTGACTAAGCCACCTAAAATCAAGAGTCAAACACTTAACTGACTGAGCCACCCAGGCGCCCATCCACTAGGCCTCTTGACTCTATGTCCAGGACTGGCATAGCATTACTTCTGTCTCATTCTATTGGTCAGAAGAAGTCACAAAACCAGCCCAAATTCAAGAAGAGGGGAAATGGCTCTATACCTTGAGGCAAAGAATAGCACACACAGGGAATGGGGGAATTAGTAATGACCATCTTTGCAGACAATCTTCTATAGGCAGCAATCACCCATTTGAGGGATTCACATGTCTTTAGATTAGAGCAACATCTACTCAGATTTACAGACCCCATAGATTCCTGGCCACACCAGGGCAGAGGATTCAAAGATTAATTTCTAAAAGAGAAAGTGGTCAAAGAAATGCACAGTGATGTGTATGGCCCTATCTTCTCTCTGGAATTTGTTTCTACAGATTATACTATAAGCTATCAATAACTGTCCACAACCCTGTTCTTTGCCCTCATAAAAGCCAAAACTAGGGCTGATATTAGCAAAGTGTGTATATGTCTAAGAAATTGTTTCTGCTACGAAAGGTCCTATTGTTACATATACCAAGTGATCGTCCAAAAACTGATTTCCAAGATGTGACAACCTTTGGGTCTCTCTTATAAGTGAAGGTTTCCTCAGAACTATACTGTGTGCACTAGCATTTTGTTACAGGGAAAAATGGTAGTGGTCCCAGTTCTTCATTATTTATGTTTTCTTTCAATTTTTGAATTTCAATCACAAGTGTTAAATTCAACTTTAATCATTTAAAACTATTTCAAATGATGTTCCTAATTCAGAATTCAATAAAACTAAAACTATGAGGACGTAATTGCAATAACAGCAATGAAAAACACAATTCTTTGAAAGTCTATAAACGATTTGAAAAGTGACTTTTCTTACTCCAAAATTGAAAATTGTAAGCTCTGTTACAATTTGTGCTGGTCATTTATTCTACAAAAGAGCCATTTCTACAAAAATTATATGGACTTTTATTTTCTTCACCTACAAGTTATAGACTCAGCCAACCAGGGATTTCTGAATGCTAAACGTACACGATCTTGGAAAGGGAGCCAAAGCGTCCAATATCCATTACAGAGATACAAACTTGTTTCAACAGAATGAAACATTCTGGTTCCCATTTTCTTTTTTTTTATAAATAACACTTTGGTGGTAACACTTGGAGAAAAATAATGCAGTTGCCTAATTTCTTTCATATGGACATGGGGTCCTGTTTCAACTACCCTGTTTGTCTGAATCAGGCCTCTCTTTTGAAATCATGTATGCCATGATTAAGCAGTTTTGGGAGTATTCTCTCCAGTTCCAAATTTTGCAAAGAGTAAGTGACACGTTTATACATAAATGTGTCAGCCAGAAAACAGTGGAAGGAAGTATCAACAGATAGGGAAATCAGATGGTGTGGGAGAGGCAGGTAACTTTTTCTGCCTATGTATTTGA
Source organism: Felis catus (assembly GCF_018350175.1). Classification (NCBI taxonomy): domain Eukaryota; kingdom Metazoa; phylum Chordata; class Mammalia; order Carnivora; family Felidae; genus Felis; species Felis catus. Next base: position 109,343,059 of record NC_058369.1, read on the forward strand.
ACTTCTGATCCCACAGAAAGTGGAAGCAGAGACCCCCATAGTAATAGCAGCAACTAAGGCAAAGGCAGCTGATAAACTGGAAACTTGAGAGGTTAAAAGCAGGTCCAGGGCCTTCTTGGAACATAATATAGATTAGTAGCTTTCAGACAGGCTACCCATCAAAATCGTCTGTAGGGTTTTTACTGGTGCAAATGCTCAATCAGATACTGAGGTGAGAGCTTGGAAGTTCTTATTCTCAAGAGCCCCTCTGTAGGTAGTCACTATACTCGACTATATACAATGAAAATTGTATATAATTTTTCGAAAATCTGGCCTGGTTTGCATAATGGATTGAGCACTGAATCAAGGGATAGGTGCACCTTTCCTCTGTGGTTCTATAGACTTGATGAATAATTATAGTTAATTATATGGATTACATGCAAGACACAGTATTATGTGCTTAAATCAATAATGCTTTCAGACCTCACAGCTGCTTTTATGAAACAAAGCTTATCACTGCTGTGCTGCCTTTTTACTGATGCGGAACCTAAAATTAGTGACTTGACAAAAGAAGTGGTGGGCTATAAAAAAATAAAAAATAAATAAAAAAAAGAAGTGGTGGGCTATAATGCCAGGTCTGTCTAAACTCTGCTGACCTCTGAAGGAGAGGCCAAAGTTTTCAATTTGTGTTCAGTATTCTTCATAGTGCGGTTCGGTTCCTTACTGCCAATCTTGACAAAAGGCTACGATAAACATTCACTTCAGTGAACGGTGAGCAGTATCTCCCACAGAAAACACTCCTGGATACAATGAGATGAGCTAAGCAAAGAAGGCATTGAAAACTACAATATCCCTTAGAAATCAAGATTTATTTTCGTCACGAATGATGGCTCTTACATTGTCATTCTAGAGCACAAATTACCTTTTTTTTCCCAAATATTACCACTTCCTCATTCTGATACCAGACTTCAACATTTTCTATTATTTCTTAATTTTCATGTCAAACATTTTCTGACCTAAGCCACCACAACTCTCCTTGAACAGAGGTGTAATATAAACAAATTGAAAGTGAGCTCCCTCATATGATGAACTATTCCACCAAATTTCACCGGGACTCCATTTTTAACGGTCTTTGTTGTCGAAATTTGAACAAGTTTTTAATTTTTTTCAACGGTTTTTTTTTTTTTTTTTTTTTTTTTTTTTAATTTTTGGGACAGAGAGAGACAGAGCATGAACAGGGGAGGGGCAGAGAGAGAGGGAGACACAGAATCGGAAACAGGCTCCAGGCTCCGAGCCATCGGCCCAGAGCCCGATGCGGGGCTCGAACTCACGGACCGCGAGATCGTGACCTGGCTGAAGTCGGACGCTTAACCGACTGCGCCACCCAGGCGCCCCTGAACAAGTTTTTTTAAAAGTGTTTAACATGTTTGGGGGTACCTCGGTGGCACAGTCAGTTAAGCGTCCGACTTAGCTTGGGTCATGATCTCACGTTTCGTGGGTTCAAGCCCCATGTTGGGCTCTGTGCTGACAGCTCAGAGCCTGGGGCCTGCTTCAGATTCTTTGTCTCCCTCTCTCTCTGCCCTTCCACTGCTCATGCTCTGTCTCTCTCTGTCTCTCAACAATAAATAAATGTAAAAACAAAATTAAACATGTTTGTTTTTTCAGAGATCCCTGGTATAAACGCAAAGACATCATTACCCCTTGCAAAAAAACAAAAACAAAAAAACAAAAAAATACCCATATATATATATATATATATATATATATATATGACTTGTCTTAGATTAATCACTTCCCCCAGCATAATACCAATGGAACAAGGCCACTGTTACTGAACTCCAGGAGACACCAAGCCTAGAAAATATACTGCAAACTTTGCCTCCTAAATTTGGGTAATGCAACGATACAGACAAAAACTTTCATTTATTATTCCATCGCTTGTTGTTAACTAATTTTAGAAGACCGTGAGGGTTTTTGTGTGTGTATATTAGGTTTGGGATTTTACAAAAATGATTTTATATGCCTAACTGGCATGTTTTAGATCCCTCAAAGGATCAATTAAAATTTGCTTATTTTTTTCCTGGTAAAACCTATTCATTGAGCTAATATCTAAAAAAATTGAATTTTAGTCTTACCATAAGTTTGAAGTGGAAAATTGCTTTCTGTGAAGGAAGAATTTGCTCAAATTATTAAAAAGTAATTAAAATGGAGCTCTACTAAGGAGTTTGTTGTGGGAGAGAAAGTGATCTCCTCTTCATGAATAGTAGCTAAATGTTTTCACAAAGTGGTATAGTTATTGCAACAGCACAAATTATATTAATAGCTGTTTGGGGATTGAAATAAAATGTTACTGTTTCAAAGTTTCCCCTTGTAATTAAGTTTTATGTGATTGTCACATGAATGGAATAAAATCTAACTATTTCTCCTTTTTGTGCTTGTGGGGAAGACATCCCTTTGTTCAAATTTTTTTTTAATTTATTTCTTTATCTGTTTATTTATTTTAGTGAGCGATCAGGGGTGAGGGGCAGAAGGAGAGAGAGAGAGAGAGAGAATCTTAAGCAGGCTCCATGCTCAGTATGGGGCTTGATCCCATGATCCTTGAGTTATGACCTGAGCTGAAATCGAGACTCCAACACTTGACCGACTGACCACCCAGACGCCCCCAAAATTTCCTTGCTTATAATCATTAGCACTCAAACTTGTTTTGTTGTCACGTTGTCAAAAGCTGAAAAGCACAACCTAGAAACAAAGTAAGAAAAGTGAACGTGAAAAACTTGCAACTCTCTACCGTTTGACAGAGACCTTCATGACTGGAGTGTGAAGATCAGATTTTTTTAGAATGTGGATTATTCACTCATAGCTTAAAAGACACCCAGAACTCAATACAATACCACTTTCACTGGACCACGAACCCACAGTGACCGCCCCCTTTGCCACTTGTGTATAATCATCTATAATAGTGTACTCCAAAGAAAGGTATGTGGACCCTTAAAGGTGTACAAGATCATCCATTAGGGTACAGAAAGTATATATTAAAGCTTCTATTTGTATTTGTTTAATTTTCATCTTTTAAAAAAATTTTTGCGGGTTTTGCCATGTATTAACATTAGTGTAACAGCAAATGTATACTACCTAAAACGCTTTTTTTTTAATGTCTATTGCTAGTACACTCTCAAATTTTTTTAGTGATGGAAATACAGGTCCAACAAAATTTAGAGCCAATGTTCTATAGCTCTGTACTTATTTTAGTGCTCAAGTAATGACTGAAAGTTCCTGGGCCCTTACCAACTTTTTGACTTTAGGTGAGTTACTAAATTCCTCTATGTGCAAAATAAAACAAATAATGACATATTACAGAGGATGTGGTGATGATTGTATCCTTTTTATGAAGAGTCTTGGAAGAGATAAAGTGCTATTCAAATGTGGGTGAACACCTTGAGAGCAGACAATAGTTCATTTTTATATCCCCAAGACTTTTTACAGTGGCCGGCAAATAGAATATGTTCAATAAATATATGAACAAATGAATGAATGAGGGTCTATGTATCATTAACATTCTTATGGGAAAGAGCAAGATGTCGTTTAAAATATAAATGGTCATAAAAAAAGAACAAACAAGTTAAGTCTTGCTCCACCCCTGGCTCTTTGATTTTTGAAAAAGTCATTCAATTTTGCTGAGCTCAGTTTCTTCCATCATAAGCTAGCCATAATAATACCATTTTCCTGCCTTACCTCACAGGGTAGTTTTCAGAACAAAATTTATGTGAATCATATAAGCGAAATTTTGTCATAAGCCCTAAAGAAAACTCCATACTAACGTGTGATTATTTCTTGTGGTTCTATCATCTTTTCCCGTTAAATTGTACTAGACTGGAAGGGAAGGTTCCTCCCACCTTATGTCTTTGTTGCATTCACTTTAGGGTCTAACAATGCTTTACCCATAATGAGTTCTTTAAAAAAAAAAAAAAAGTAGGGGGTGGGGGTGGGGGTGGGGGGAGGTTAAAGAATGGTCGCCTTCTGTTTTCAAACCTGCCTGTGCTTTTCAGCAAAAAGACCGTGGTGTTTGAGGGGTTCCAACCAGTACCAACTTGTGTCCCCCCCTAAGCACTTTTTATCAGTAAAAAGGCAAAGCATGTACTGAAGAGAATGCTTGATTTATACCTGCCTAGGCAATCAACCTGCCACCCACAGAAGTGTTGGTAGTTTGGCAGTCTATCAGCAAGGCAATTTTTGTGCTCTATTCTCTGTTGATGACCCTTTGAGTCTGTTCCATAATGGTACTTCTTTGTTGTTTTGCCCCATAATGAAATCTCTGTGGAAAGAGAATTTGTCTGTATCTCCACATCATCTCCAGAACAATGCCAGAAATATCCAGGTCCTCAATAAATGCTTTTTGGATAATGAATTCAACAACTTATGGAAATGAAATATGTGTACTCAAATTAAAAATATGAAGTATTTACCCAACCATTAATTGGCTTTAATTCAGTACAAGTTTCTCCCAACTTCTGTCTTTACAGAAAAGATTAGGAGCAAAAACAACAACAACTAGAGTTTGCGCTGAATTCTTTTTCCAGTGTTTTAAACTCTCTCCCATATTCAAATTACATTGTAATTACTCTCCTGCATTTATGTGCACGCATATTTGTTTTAAATGTCCATAAATTATGGGCATCCTTTCAATTACAACCTAGTTCTATCTAAACTTCTGTGTTTTTTTAAGGACTATAATGTTATGTTTGAGGAAAAGCAAAAAAAATCACTATGTTTAAACATCCATTATCAAGGATATACATTTCTTCGGACCAATTACACCTTTCCCCAATTATATAACACAAGAAATTATTTTATATACAAACCAGAGAGGTTATAGAATGAATAAGTTTCAGCCACTGAAGATATCATTCTTTTTTACTTTCAGGAACTGAATCATGAACTTGAAAATTCTCAGTACTGTTTAAATGTGCTTTCTTTAAGACTCAAAATTCAGATACAGTATTTCTCACTTTGCTAAATAGCAGTTTTCTGAACCATTTAACATTATCTCTACAAGTGTTATAGAATAAGAGTACTGAAAGGTTCAGAGCTGTATATAGTTACTCAACTGACCAATTAAATTCCTTTCTCTTTTCTCACCCTGCCCACCTCTTGGTCAATCAATTAATGAGGAGTGGATTGGGTAAAAAGCAAGGAGTGAGAAGAGAGCCAAAGTCCTGGATAAAGAGAACTAGAAAATTAAATCCTGTATAGTCGAGAATGGACTTAAAATAGCTCTTTTCAAAGAGGACTTTAAATTGCTGTCTCCTTACCAGTCTGGAGAATTCAATTTGTCAAGATCAGTTGATTCACACACAGATAATATAAACTGACAGCAAGCAACATGTAGGGGTCTGGTGACCAAGCCAAGAAATTTGGTAGCACAGGGTAAATGGAAATGAATCTTTTTCTAATCAGGATTATATTTCTTAGAGGTTGCTTAGCCTGTTACATATTAACAGCATGTTTTAAACAGATTTTGTGCTTTTTAAAATTGTTATAATTATAAAAAAATAGATTTTTTCTGCTCACACATTAACTATGCGAAAAAAAATGATGATGAAGGCTTACTTATTGACCCGGGTTCATAGCCTAGGATGCCAGGGATTTTCACAGGCCGATTGGCATAATTGAACTTCTTTTGGGTGGATGATTAAATTGGGCTGGAAGAGAACTTAATTTAGAGTTTAATCTATAAATATTCATTTATTACAGTACTGTGGAGCTAATTTTTAAGTGACAGATGCTACTCTCATTATTAAATATATGCAATAGATTTTGCAGATGCCTAAAAATATAGCCAAGAAAAAAAAATGCTTTTGAAGACAGAAGAAAGCAAAATTCATGTAATATCTAGATCTCAGCTAACAGAAATGAATGAATGAATGAATGAATATGTCTAAATTATGTTTGTCTACAATGAAGGCAAAGTACCAGCTTCCCAGATGTTTATTAATGTCACCCATCCCGTTATAAGTCCTCAATTGCTGACTGTACCTCCTTTGGGACAAGGGAGACATAAAAGAGAACAGATGCTAGTGGAATGGGGAAGTCCAGCCAGAAGCATATTGGACAAAATAAATGGAGTTCTTAAGCAAGAATGTTCAAGGAGCATTGCATAACTGCACATTACTGAAAAAGCACAACAGTCAACTGCCCAGTCTATGACATCCTCCACCAGAGATAGGGCACCTCCTTTTTAATGAGGACTCTCAGTCCTGGAAGGCACATGGCAGTTTTGAACAGCCAAGTGTTCTGCTTATGTTGACTTCGATTGTCAAACACCGGGTCATCAACAAAATAAGGGATCAGTTGCTTTGTTCTGTTTTATTTTGTTTTGTGTGCTTTCCCCATTGTAGATACTTGATTAATATTTGCTACACACTCTTCACTGCCTTCACTGCACTTACTGAAAACAGATAAATATCTATTTTCTTATTTCCTATTTGCCACTGTGAACTGTAAACTACCCATGATCAATTTTTGTAGGAAGGGAAAAAATTTGCTTATCGAATTATAATATTCATGCATAAGAGTACACACACCCTTAGTGTAGAGGTGGACAAATTTTCACACGTGGAGCACAATTGTATGACAAGTACCAAATTAAAACAGTGAAGATTAGCAACATGCCAGAACTCTGGGTACTATGTTCTAAGTTTGTTACACTCCAAAGGTAAACATTTTCTGACATCTTAAAAGCTAAGATTTCTTTTGCGTCTTCTTGGACTTGATATAAATAAAATTATATGGTGTGTGCTATTTTGTGTCTGGCTTCTTTTGTTCAACATAACTTTTATCAGATTCATTTTGTTTTGTGTAGTTGTAAATCATCCTTACTGCTGTATGTTATCACTTGTGTGAAGACACCACAATTTATCCCTTCTGCTGATTTGCATTTAGGTAATTTCTATTCCAAATAATACTGCTATATGTCTTTTGGTGAACATATGTACATATCTCTGTGGTATTTATACCAAGCACTGCAATTGTTGGACCACAAGATATGTTCAATTTCAGTGGATGTGCCAGACAAGTTTCCCAAAGTGGTTACACCAATTTCCACCTTTACCAGCAGTATGTGAATGAGGAATCGTAACTGGCTCATTTATCAATGTATCTCCTACACCTGTCATAGTGCTGGTCAGTTTTGGCTGAATAAATTCAATTGATGGTTATTAGAAGTAGCTAAATGACTATTAACTTTTCATTCATTTTTAAGGTTTGTAAGAAGCCAAAACTAGCCCACTTTATACCTTTGCCCAAAGCCACCCACAGGTAATCTGTCCCTGAAAAAAAAGATCTCTTCGTTGAATGCTGTTCTCCAGCACAATTAGCTGATGCAATATCGCTCTGACAATGCAACAAAATGTGAATACGTTAGCACAAGAACGCATGTCAATCTCAACTTTTCCAACTTGTCTTTATATAGTTAAAGACACAGAGGCCTAAATAAACCAAATTAGGTTCCCTAAGCTTAAGAAAACATTCTTGGCATTTATAAATGGACATATGTTTTGTTTCTCTAAAACTTTGGGTTAAATGATTATTTGACATGTATAAAATGTGTTTGGCCAAGAACAGACTGGAGATTTTATTTCATTAGTATAAGATTCATATTTTTACTGTGATTGCCCTCCGAGACCCTTTTCTTTTCGTTACTTAAATAGAAGAAATTATTTTTGTAAAATTGCTTAGATTGTCCTTTGGGATGAGGTTTGCTCTCTTTTTCACATGGTCTGATCAAAATCAGTTTAAGGATTAGTGGGGTTTTTTGGATGAACTTTTTATTTGTCCATTTCTTTTTGCCAAATGTGTCTAACAAATCAAATCATGTTGAAGAATAATAAAGTTTTCAGTCTTTTATCTAAAGAATCGGCACTTCATAGTACATGCAATGAAAATGGAGAGACTCAGTTCCACATTTACTGTGCTCTTCCTCAACAACTATAAATACACTGAGGAGGGTGGAGTCTGAAGGGTTTCAAGTTCTGGGACAAAGACTGAATGTGGATAAAGATACACGTAGTATATTCTACTAATTGCATCAGAACTTTACCCCGTCTAGAGTATCAACACCCTTTGGCATGTTACATGCAGTTTCTTCCAGTAAAGAAACAGAGTATACTTCCCCACTCTTTGACTTCAAATTCAGTTATGTGACTTTCTTTAGAACATGGAATGTTAAGGGACATGAAATTATTTTTTGTAAAATTATTTTTGTAAAATTGCTTAGATTGTCCTTTGGGATGAGGTTTGCTCTCTTTTTCACATGGTCTGATTAAAATCAGTTTAAGGATTAGTGGAGTTTTTTGGATGAACTTTTTATTTGTCCATTTCTTTTTGCCAAATGTGTCTAACAAATCAAATCATGTTGAAGAATAATAAAGTTTTCAGTCTTTCATCTAAAGAATCGGCACTTCATAGTACATGCAATGAAAATGGAGAGAAACTCAGTTCCACATTTACTGTGCTCTTCCTCAACAACTATAAATACACTGAGGAGGGTGGAGTCTGAAGGGTTTCAAGTTCTGGGACAAAGACTGAATGTGGATAAAGATACATGTAGTATATTCTGCATCAGAACTTTACCCCTTCTAGAGTATCAACACCCTTTGGCATGTTACCTGCAGTTTCTTCCAGTAAAGAAACAGAGTATACTTCCCCACTCTTTGACTTTAAATTCAGTTATGTGACTTTCTTTAGAAAATGGAATGTTAAGGGACATGAGTGACCAAATTCTTAAAAAGCACCTCTGCTACTAGGCTCTCTTGAGCCTCTCCTATAAACCTCTCCATGTGAGGGTGGAGGGTGGGGGGGAAGAAAAAACAAACAAACAAACAAAAAACCTCTCCATGAGATACCCTAGCTAGCAGGCCAGTTCTTGCAGGAAAGCAGGAGGCTGAGCTTAACTGCCCCAGCTGAACCTAAACTATATCACCTGAACTCCAGCTGTCCTCCAGATTTATAAATGATTACCCTGATAGCAACCAGGCTAATCCAAAACCCATCCAGATCAAGTGACCCCCAGGAAACCCTTAGACCTATGATCTAAATAAGTACTTATTATTTTATGCCATTGGAATTCTGTGGTTGTTGTAAAGGAGCGGCATTGAAGACAGTTAACTGACACAGTATCATTAGGTAAGCACAGCTTGATTATGACCATGTTTACCAGAAGACGGTAAAAGGCACGGGTGCCACAGCAAGGCAACTTGTCAGTAAGAGGCTTATCTAAGTAGAGAGAATCTTAAAAACGGGACTACAGTTCAGCATATAGAGTTTAGAGGTCACATTCTGTTCTAACAACAAGTAAAAACACTAAACAAACTGAAAAATCAACAACTCTTCTTAGATCTTTCAGAGAAATGAGATCATGAGGCATACCACCAGCCCCAAAGTGATTTTTATAACGTCTTATAGCTCTGAATCCTTTCCACCCATCTAATCTTATTACTAACACATTTTATGTGCCATGTTTGTTTTTCCAGAAACATACTAGATGCTGTGTAAGAGTAAACTACTGACTCACCTTAGGCCATTACTAAGGCCTATTAAATCTCAGGTCTTGACTGTAGTAGAAAAAAACAACTTTTTCAAGAAATAACAAATTGCAAAAAGCAAGGGCTAAAGTGAAGGACTGTCTAAGCTATCCCAAGTTTCATCAAGTTAAAAGAATATGTCAGTACTGACACTTTATTTGATATGGTTTGAAAACAGATTTTTGTATGAACATCCTTAAAAGAAGCTTAGGACTAAGAAAGAAGGAACCAAACAATTAAAATACAACTGACTGATTCAACTAACCCTATTTTGATATAGAAAACCATATCAAAGAGAACATGCATCAGTTAGACTTGCACAAAAACCTACTTTGTTTCATCCGCATTGCTAAGATTTTTCTGTTTTATTAGACAATGATTCTTTGTGTTAAGGGCGGTGCATATACACTGTAATTAGTCATCTGTCTGGGCTTCAAAAATCTGCTTGAGATGCTGATTTCACCTCCCAAAAGGACAGAATTATAGAATCAAGAAATATAGAAGGGAACTGGGAGAGTGGAATAATAAGTTGAAGTAATAAGCCTGGGAAAAGTTGGAAGAAAATAAGAAACATTGGGGAAAACACCATCCACATGAAACAGACTTTCCATCAATCCTTGACAAAGGCTGGATCCAATCTTAGCATTGAACCGCCTCTTCCAGCAAGCCTCACCAGCACTTTTTGTTTTTTGTTTTTTTCTATCGTTAATTTACAGCTGTCTGTAGCATTCATCTGCTCAATGAGATCCCAACCAGCCAGGAATCCGGGATTGTGCAAGGCCTACCATCAACAGGAGGGTGGAGTCTCAGCCCTCATTTCCCATGGCGGGAAGAATATGAGGTGGCAGCTCTGGGCATCTTGCTGTCTCAACAGGGTCTCAACAGCCTCTGCCTGTCTCATAGCAACAGTCAGTCCCAACTCCCTCATCCACTAAGGGATTCTCTGGTTTGGGAAAAACTAAGGAAATTGTTCCTCCCCAGGAGGCTACCAACTTGTTACGTAAGAGCTACACAAATGATACAAAACATCGCTTACCTCTCTAAGAGACTTCAGTCTAATTGAAGGGTAAAAAAACGATGTACACAAAACCTGTGCGACGAAGTGGTTGATTACATGGTTGCAAAAAATGAGACAGACATCTGATAATATTATTTCTGTTTCCATTTCAAAAGAATTTGATTGTTATTCCAAGGTTTAGGTGTTATAGGGTAATCGAAATAGCTTACTAGTCATAGCTGCTATACCTTGTATGTAATTTCTAGTTTCCCCTATGGAAAGCAAATACCAAACAGGAGGGGAAAAAAGTGATTAATAGCCAACTACTATTTCAAAATTACCAAGTCATACTCTATTTCTAGTATAGAATAATTAAAACATGAAGTTTTTTTCATCTATAGAAATGAAAATTCTAATGTTCCTAGTGTTCCTTCCTTTTCTAATGTAAAAGACACCAATGGAGAGTTAATATCCATATTAAATGAAGGCATTAATTAGGAATGTAAGGTTTCTAAAAGATATAAAACAAATTTGCCAAGTATATTAAGGTTATACTGGTATAAAAAAGTTTCATCACTTTCTTTATGCCAATAAACTATGTTGAAAGAATCTTTAGTAACAAAGCCTCTATTGATACCTTCTAAATATCTTCTTGTGAGGCCAAGGATAAGATATACTTCCAGATACAGCAGGCACATTAACCTGGAATTTTGCCATTACTTTTTAGAATGATGTTAAATATTTTACTTCTATTTATGTCATTGTCTTCTGGATTTCTCTTCATAAAATCATCTTGGAATATAAAAGAAAATATATATGACACAGAAATTAGTAAATAAGGGAAAGATTAATCAGGGTGTCAAAGAAGACTATAATTTATTTGTAAGGCATAACTACTGATAGCATAGAGCATTTTAAGGAGGTTATAATAGAAGACTGAGAAATGTGCAAGAAATACTTAGAAGTGTAGTTTAAATAAACTATAAAATCTTGCACAAGTTTTCCAAAATTATATGACGTTTACTATTTTCAGAGAATATACTCAAGTTCATGTGTTATTGTCTTATTTTGCATTATTAATTATTGTTAATGTTATTAAGCTTTAATGATCCATTGGAATACAGGAAAAATAATTTGTATTCATTTTAACTCATTTTATTCTATTCCTGTTTTTAAATTTATTTCATAATGTATATAACACATTAATATGGTTATATAATTTGTAAGTAAATAAATAAATGTGTATTGGAAAAAGGTAATCATAGTTTGCTATTTTTTCTTGTGGAGAATATGCTCAAAAAATTTAGAGAATGACTTTAGAGGGTTATTAGCCATCAGTCAACACAGATTATAAAAAGAAAAAATAGACTAAAGCAATAGTTTGAACATTTAAAATTAGATTGATACATTGCATTGGAATTATGAAAAAGCAGAAATGAAGCGAGAAACTACTATTTCTGTTGTTGAAGAAATGAATAATAAAGTGTGAGCCTTTGGTGACCTATTGGTAAAGTAAACAAATAGAATAGTTTTCAGGATTAAGTATAGGGGTGAAAGGAGCATAAATGCATGAAAATACTTCCTACCTCAATTTTTGTATCACAAGATACATGAAATAAATAGGAAATGACAACATAGCCAAGAAAAACAAACTTAGGATGATTCAAAAAGGCAATGGATAAAGGCATTAACTGTGTGTGTGTGTGTGTGTGTGTGTGTGAGAGAGAGAGAGAGAGAGAGAGAGAGAGAGAGAGAGAGAGAGGAGATCTCCTTCCTTGAAAGATGCCAAAGCTTTTCATTTTTATTTTAAATTAAATAAGATCAGCCCAGGGGTGCCTGGGTGGCTCAGCTGGCTAAGCATCTGACTTTGACTCAGGTCATGATCTCACAGTTTGTGTGTTTGAGCTGTCAGCACACAGCCTGCTCCAGATCCTCTGTCTCCCTCTCTCTCTGCCATCCTCTATTCGCATGCTCTCTTTCTCATTCTCTCTCTCTCTCTCTCTCTCAAAAAAAAAAATTAATAAAATAAAATAAAATAATAAAATAAAAGAAAATAAAATAATAAAAGAAAATAAAAGAAAATCAGTTCAGAATATCTTCCAAAAATATTTCTGTCCTCCATCTTGCATTCTCCTATCTTGCTAACTCTTCCTTCTTTAATGTGCTTCTCCCCTTCTTCCTCCTAGTCTACTTTCTGGATCAAGAGCTTGGAGAAGAAATCCCTACCCAAGTCTACATTCTCCCCCACTCAGCTAGCTGGTCTTAACAAAGAAACATAATAATAACAATAACAATAGCAGTAACCACTAACACTGTCAGCGCTTACATTCAGAATCTCGTTTAAGCCACATATAATTACCCCATTTTATAGATGAGGAAATTGAGGTACATGTTGTTCAAACAGTACCTAAGCACAAGGCCAGGATTCATACCCAGGTATTATAGCTCCAGTACGTGTACTCTTGACTACTATTCAATACTAACAGTATGCCACATAAAATACAAGTGGTTTGAATAGATTCCACATTTAATCTTTTCCTTGTCTTCCCATTCCTAGGATCTTAACATTTTAGAACCTTTGTTTGATCAAGTAATATTATCATTAGTGGATTAAGCCCAACATATGGCCTTTCAAGTATAAGGGAATGGAAGAGGAGGAACAGGGAACTATTCCACTTACAGATGTTATTGCTATGCATTCAGATGTAGGTAAAGAAGAAATTGCAAAGTTGGCAGTACTTCTTATCCTTTGTACATCTAAAGGCTCTGCTCGGCAGTGTAACCACTAAGCAAAGCCTGGCACAGCTGTTCATTCTTTCTCCTCGTCTTTTATCTATGTAGTGCTTCCTCTTAAAGTGAGTCTTTGAAATTCTGAAAGCCGAGTGCTTCATTTCCCATCATTCCACACCTAAGCCAACTTTCAAAATTGGCTTTGATGTGTATTTAAAGTGTCTTGGCATTCCTCTGCCATCATTCCCTGGATCCGTCCCACTCTGTGAAACTGTGATATGATCGTCCCAGTCCCAAATGAAGAAGCCAGCTGCATGTGGAACCATGATGATAATCTATAACTTCGTGTAGGTCGTGGGTTACACTGATGAGTGCTGCAGAGTATAGCGTGAATGGGTAAGGGTTACATGTTTTGAAATCATGCAGGAGTAATGTAGCCACCCTTCTTTTAATCTGGAGACCTTCAACCTTGTGGTTTTAGATCTTAAGTTTCCTTCTCACCATAGATCACGACAGCTACCAAGCTTAAATGCTGCCTGATTCAAATGCTTTATTTTCTAAGGTTGTGGAACAACCCTAACATAGTATATATTTGTATTCTAGATAATGCCTTTTAGTGAGCATTATCATATGTGGTGAATTGTTCTCATTTGATTTCCAGGGAATTTATGGAACAGATGGTTCCTTCTTCTTCCAATGAATAGACTATTTCAGAGTTTGAATGGCCTTCATGAAATAAACTTTCAAATAGAAATTGATTTGTAGTTAGTCATTCACCTGTGACTGCTTGTTCTAATGACATGGTTGTTATTAAAATATGTAACAACAATAATAGCAAAAATAAACACCCAACTACTACCTCCTACATAGAATGTAAGTGTATAAAAATTTCTCAGAGGCTATAGGAGTCTACAGTATACATGGCCCACTTTTTCAAGCTACATGAGATATTGCTCAAAATATTATCTCAGATTTTGTCTTTTTGGCCGGTTTCTTGAATCACATGATATCGAACCTTAAGGCAGGGCATCTAAAACTCTCAGAATTTCTCCCAAATGTCTCTTTCAGATTTTTGCCTCGAGTATAAAATAATGAAGTGGGGAAGACTAATGAGGGAAGGGAACTTGGAGAGCATCTTAGTACAGTAAAACCTTGGCTTGAGAGCATAATTCATTCCGGAAACATGTTTGTAATCCAAAGCACTTGTATATCAAAGCAAATTTCCCCATAAGAAATCATGGAAGGTCAGATGATTTGTTCCACAATCCAAAAATATTCATATAAAAATGACTACAATACTGTAATCTAATACAAAATAATAAAGAAAATATGAAATATAGAGAAAAATAAACAAATTAACCTGCACTTACCTTTAAAACCCTTTGTGGCTGGTTTGAGGGAGAAGAGATACAGGGGGGTTATTGTGTAGGACGACTTTCACCATCACTAACAGAATCACTGCTATCTATGGGTTCAATGGAATCTTTTTCTTTTCGTGCAACTTTAACAAGGAACCTATCCAATAACACTTACTTTTGCCTTCTTTTGAGGATTTCAGGGAAATGGGACATTGCATTGTCATTAAACAGACTTGCCCCTTTCACTGCTACTGCCTTATTTGGGTGGTGCTTTTCTACACAATTTTGCATTGTTTCCTACATTTTACACATCTGCCTAATCTCATTTGAACTAAGTGATTCCTCCACCTTTTTCTCTTCTTCCTCTGCAGACGAGATTTCCTCCATAACCTCTTGCTGTTGCTCCCAATGCAGATCCATCAGTTTGTCAGTGGTCACCTCAGCCTGAGGCCTGAGGCGGAGCACAGGAGATGATCACCCACAATCCTGTAGCACGTGAGAGAGAACCATTGGCTCAGCTGTGATCATGTGACATTCGGCATCACGTGCTACTTGTATGGCAAAACGTTGCTCGTTTATCAAGTTAAGTTTTTTAAAACGTTTGTTCGTCTTGCAGAACACTGGCAGAACAAGTTCCTTACAATCCAAAGTTTTACTGTATCTATATTCTAGGAATTAAAAACAAAGAAAGATTCTATAACAACTCAGTGCCTACTTAATGTAACACACTGTTCCAGACGTTGTAAAGAAAAGTATGCTAGAGGAGATTGTGCCAGACAACTTAGGTTTTGCTCTCCATATCCACCCTCTACTCTTCACCCTCCCCTAAGATTAATCTATATGGATTACATCCACCACTCCCAAGCCCACAGCCTCTGGTGGGGACTGCCAACGGAGAGACCGGCCAGGGGATCAATCAGAGGAGGAAGGAGAAAGGAAAGTGAGGAGGCTATTATTCTCTTGGTTCCCTTGATTTGCAGGTTCCTCTAAATGACTCCTCAAATCGACCATAGCCCTCTGCTCCTCTTCCTGGGTCTCCTTGCCTGCCAAAGTCCCATACCTCATCCTTCCCTCTTTTCTTATGGTCTCAGGCTGTGACAGCTTTGCTGTGCTCCTCTGCTGCTCCTCCACCATTGTCTTGTGCTTTCCTGACATGCCCACCCCCACCCCAGACTTGTATAGTTAATCCCCCTGTAAATAAATCCTCCTTAACTTATTCTGAGTGTGTTGTCTGTTTTCTTTTGGGGATGCTAACTAATACAGAGATGTCAACTCAGATCTCGAGAGGTTTATACTTTAGCTGAATTTTCTAAAGCCATTCAGAAACAGTAGACTTGAGATTGGAATTAAGGTCTCCTAACTCCTGAGGGAGAAATCGTTTAAGTAGCCACATGTGGCCCACAGACCAGTTTGGCCTAATTTTAAACAGCTTTAAAAACTTAAACCCAATAAGTAGATTGGTATGCAGAGTTCAGCAGGTACAGGGCTGTTGTTGTTGTTGTTTTTAAGTCTAATATTTAAAAATTAGGAAAGTTCATACAAAGTATTTGGACTTTTGGTGGAATTTTTGCTACTGTATGGCAGAGCACTCTGTTATGCAGGGTTTTTTTTTTTTTCTATCATCCTCATCATTTTCCCTTGTCTTACTTCTAAGCTACTGGTGCTAGTAGCCACTGACTTTGCAAACCTTCCCTTCGTGTACTTTCTCTTCCAGACACGTTTGTATTTGAGAGGAATCAAAAATGTTAAAAAATGGAAATGACCTAGTGTAGGATACTAGGTCTCAGTAGTTAAAAAAGGGCTGGAGAGAGGATTTTTGTTTGTTCATATTTGTTTTGTTTGTTTGTTGTTTTCACCAGGGAAGGAGAGGAGCAGGTCATCTCATGGCCTTGAAATTGAACAGCATCTGAAAATTCCTCTTCTGGGCAGCAGTCCTGAGAGACTGTGGCTTTTCGGAACTCATTCCAAAGCTGTGTTATGGTGTTGATTGTATGCCCTTACAAGCCTTTTTCCCCTGTCATCAGCGTTTTCCAGCTCTTCATTTCAACTTAACACACAGCTCTTCTGGTACTGTGGTCATCCTCCCATTGAATACACTTATCACGACTACTGGTAATAAAAGAGACAATAAAACAAAACAGAAAATCCTTAACCCAGAAGGTCCAGAAAGCACACCTGTTTCAGTTTAATAATATTACTGAATCATAAATGTCTTAACTCCAAAGGAACACAATGATCAAAAAAGAGCCTTCTTCCAGTTCCAACATCTGCTAGAGGCATTCTCTTGGCTTTTCTTTCCCATTATGTGGATTGAAGAATGGGGATATGATATAAATTTACACAAATGCATGTCACGTCTTTAAAAAAGTAGTATCCTCAAACATAAGTTAATGACTGAGAACCAACTTAAGTTACGCAAAGCAGTATGGTTTGCACGGTATCACTGCGACCTACTGCTGTAATCTATAAACATCTCCACATTTGGGGAGATTACTTTGCTGGGAGTTTACCCTACTCAGCCAGCCAGATCACCCCACGACTCCTCTCCCGAGCAAATTGATTGCCATGACATTATTTCTAAAGTGTACAATTATTTTAAAATATCTATGCAAATGTTGGATACAAGCAATATTTGGTGCCCTAGATGAACAAATACCTAAATATTTTGTTTGCTAAGGTGCCTGGGTGGCTCAGTCAGTTAAGCGTCTGACTTTGGCTCAGGTCATAATCTCATGGCTCATGAGTTCAAGCCCAGAGTCCAGGCTCTGTGCTGACAGCTGAAGCCTGGAGCCAGCTTCGGATTCTGTGTCCCCCTCTCTCTCTGCTCCTCCCCCGCTTGCACTCTGTCTCTCTCTCTCTCTCAAAAATAAACAGTGAATTTTTTAAAATAAATAAATAAATAAATAAATAAATAAATAAATAAATAAATATTTTGCTGAAATTGTCTATAGCCATTGCCTTTAGTCATGCTATCATCAGCAAAATAAAATGATTCCATTTAATATATGGAAGCTATTAAGAAACAGGAATTTTTATATTTAATATTGTTCAGAAAAAAGATGGTCTTTTAAAAAACAATTTATTAGGATATCTAAATAAGGAGAAAATTCTGTATAAAATTGATAACAACTTTGTACAAAAAGATAGGTTCTTTTCAGGAAGTTAGTGCTAAGATTATGTCTGCTTGAAAACAAAGGCTTCAGCTCAATTTGGCCGACCTAAAAATCATAAGGAAAAAACAAACTTTTTTTCCAGTATACATTTATTGTTTGTTATAGTCTACCTCAAATTTTTATGACAATGTTAGTGTTCCCTTTTTAAATATTTTTTTTTCCGTTCTAAGTCCAGATAGTGCAATTTAGATAATGGATCATAGCAATGATGTCCTATGAATCTTGCTCAAAAACGAGATTATATGTAATTACTTTTGCATTTTGCAGGAGGGCATTTTTTTATCTTCTTAATTGGATTACCATTTGTTTACCAATATGTTCTTAGAACCTAGTAGACACAGACTAGATTTTCAACAAATATTAAACAAATGAATAGATTAATGAATGAATTCCAAATATCACAAAATATTTTGACCACTTACATAATAATATGTATTTATATTTAAGGTTTTCAAAATGAAAACTGTCAACAGAACATAACATTATTTTCCAATAAAACCCATTGCTCTGTATTAGATTATAGCTGCTTTCTCTTATTATTTTTCTAGAAATGAGTAGGCAATAGAGTAGCAATACTATTTTTTATAGAGAAAATTTCTAGTCTGTTTTGTGCAAAGTTGCCTCACCTTTCCCTGGTCTTTAACATGTTCCTGGTGTTTGCTCAAGTGTAGACAAAATGTGAGAGATGTCCAGTAACAGGCTATAGTTTCAGCCCTCCTGGAGCTGGGTCTCCAATTTTGTTTTATATTGCCTACCTTAACAAGGTATTGATTATGATGAAGTATGTCAATTCCATAACAAGTCTGACCAAAATCTTACTCTGAAATTTCACAATTGAATGAACTGGAAACATCATCAGAACCAGAGAGTAGCATTAGTCAATTCTGCCTTTGTGGGTGTCAGTGAGGTTGAAAATATGGCCTAATTTTGGAGGATAACAGAATGTGAATATTTTAGGATAACAGAATGTGTGTTATCACATTATGTGATAACAGAATGTGAACATTAGACATTATCTGGTCCACGTCGCTTATTTTATAGATAAAGTAATTGAGCATTAGGAACATTAAGACACAAATATAATTTCACACCACTGACTAGCAGCAGCAGAGTTTAAACTATATCCCAGATCTTCTGTTTACAAGTTTACGTCAGCATTTTTCACAGAGTTAGAAAAAACAAACATAAATTTATATGGAACCACAAAAGAACCCAAATAGCCAAAGAAATCTTGAAAAAGAAGAGCAAAGCTGGAGACATCACAATTCCCAACTTCATTAATCCCTGACAAAGGAAGCAAGGATATACAATGGGGAAAAGACAGGCTCTGCAGCAAATCGTGTTGAGAAAACTGGACAGCAACATGCAAAAGAATGAAACTGGACCACTTTCTTAAATGATACATAAAAATAAATCCAAAATGGATGCAAGACCTAAATGTGAAACCTGCAACTATAAAAATCCTAGAAGAGAACACAGGCAGTAACCTCTTTGACATCGACCATAGCAACATTTTTCTAGAAATGTCTGTTGAGGTAAGGGAAACGAAAGCAAAAATAAACTATTGGGACTACATGAAAATAAAAAGCTTCTGCACAACAAAGGAAACAATCAACAAAACTAAAAGGCAACCTATGGAATGAGAGAAAATATTTGCAAATGATATATCTCATAAAAGACTAGTATCCAAATATATTAAGTATGTATGGGTGCCTGGGTAACTCAGTTAAACAAACATCTGACTCTTGATCTCAGCTTAGGTCTTGGTCTCAGGGTCATGAGTTCAATCCCCATGTCAGGCTCTGCTTTGGGCTCTGCATTGATCTCCACATTGGACATGAAGCCTACTTAAAGAAAAAGAAAAACTTGTAAAACTCAGCACCCAAAAAACAAATAATCCAACTAAAAATGGGCAGAAGACATCAATAGACATTTTTCCAAAGAAGACTATAGATGGCCAAGAGACACGATCATCAGGTAAATGCAAATAAAAAGTATAATGAGATATCACTTCACACTTGTCAGAATGGCTAAAATCAACAACACAAGAAACAAGAGGTGTTGGCGAGGATGTGAAGAAAGGGAAACCCTCCTGCACTGTTGATGGGAACACAAATGGTACAGCCACTCTGGAAAACAGTGTGGAGGCTCTTCAAAAAAGTTAAAAATAGAACTACTCTGTGATCCAGCAATCCACTACTAGGTATTTACCCAAAAAAATACAAAAATACCCATTCAAATACTCACACACCTCAATGTTTATAGAAGCATTATTTACAGTAGCCAAATCATGGAAATAGCCCGTGTCCACCAACTAATGAATGGATAAAGAAGATGTGATATGTGTGTGTGGTGTGTAGTGTGTGGTGTGTGTGTGTGTGTGTGTGTGTGTGTGTGTAGCCATTAAAAGAATGAAATCTAACCATTTGCAAGTACATGGATGGAGCTAGAGAGTATTAAGCTAAGCAAAATAAATCAGAGAACTACAAATTATTTCACTCATATGTGGAATTTAAGAAGCAAAACATATGAGCAAAGGGAAAAAAAAGAGAGAGGTAAACTAAGAAACAGACTCCTAACTACAGAGAACAAACTGATGTTTACCAGAGGAGAGGTGGGTGGGGCGAATGGGTTAAATAGGGAAGGGGATTTAGGTAGGCACTCCTGGTGATGAGCACCGGGTGTTGTATGGAAGTATTGAATCACTATATTGTACACTTGAAACTAATATTACACTGTATGTTAACTAACTGAAATTTAAACAAAAACTTAGAAACAAACAAGTTTGCATGTCTTGAAGTCACTTGTATAAAAAGACTACATAAAAAAGCTGCAGGGGGGCCTGCGTGGCTCAGTTAAAAGTCCGACTCTTGATTTCCTCTCAGGTCATGATCTCACAGTTTCATGAGTTCGAGCCCTGCATGAGACTTCGCACTGACAGTGCAGAGCCTGCTTGGGATTCTCTGTTTCCCTCTCTCTCTGCCCCTCCTTAACACTATCTCTGTCTCTCTCAAAATAAATAAATGTAAAAAAAAATTTTTTTTAAGCTGCAAATAAGTTAAATTGAAAACTTCATTGTTTATTACTTTTTTAGAATGTCAAATTAAGGGGTACCTGGGTGGCTCAGTTGGTTAAGCATCCAACTTCGGCTCAGGTCATGATCTCACAGTTTGTGGGTTCGGGCCCTGCGTCGGGCTCTGTGCTGACAGCTAGGAGCCTGGAGCCTGCTTCAGATTCTGTATCTCCCTCTCCCTTGGCCCCTCCCCCACCCATGCTCTGTCTCTCTCTCACTCTCTCTCTCTCTAAAATAAACATTAAGGTCAAACTAAGTCACAGATTAAATGTAAAACACTTCTTAATCAGTATACAAACTTGTCAAAATTAACCAATTCTTAGGAAAGACAGTATTGAACAAGCAAAATGGAACTTCATTTGATAATTAAATGAATCTGGCACGTTTTATCTTTGGATTGCAACAAAGAAATTCATAGCAAGGAAGAGTTGGTTATTTTTTTTACTTTAAACTTGAGGAATTAAAAAAACTTGAAATATTTTATAACATATAAGCTACATATGAGAAGAAAGAGAGGAAACAAAGCAAACAAATATATTGAAAGCTCTAGCTGGTAAAGATTGTCAGTCAAAGCTGACCCTTGAACAACATGGAGGTTAGGAATACCAACCTCTTTTTTTTTTTTAATGTTTTTTTATTATTTATTTTTGAGAGAGAGAGAGAGAGACAGAGAGAGTGAGTGGGGGAGGGGCAGAGAGAGAGGGAGACACAGAATCCAAAGCAGGCTCGAGGCTCTGAGCTGTCAGCACAGAACCTGATGTGGGGCTTGAACCCATGGATGCCAGATCACTACCTAAGCTGAAGTTTGATGCTCAAACGACTGAGCCACCCAGGAGCCCCTAGTGATACCAACCTCTTGCAGTCAAAAATTCATGTATAACTTGTGACTCCCTCCAAATTTAACTACTGATAGCTACTGTTGACCAGAAGCCTTATCAATAACAAAAACAGTTAACACACATTTTTATGTTATATATATTATATGCTATATTTTTAAAATAAAGTAAGCTAGAGAAAAAATGTTAAGAAAATCGTAAGAGAAAGGCAACTGACAGAATGGGAGAAGATATTTGCAAATGACATATCAGATAAAGGGTTAGTATCCAAAATCTATAAAGAACTTATCAAACTTAACAGCCAAAAAACAAAGAATCCAGTGAAGAAATGGGCAAAAGACATGAATAGACATTTCTCCAAAGAAGACATCCAGATGGCCAACCGACACATGACAAAATGCTCAACTTCACTCATCATCAGGGAAATACAAATCAAAACCACAATGAGATGTCACCTTACACCTGTCAGAATGGCTAACATGAATAACTCAGGCAACAACAATGTTGGTAAGGATCTGGAGAAAGAGGATCTCTTTTGCATTGTTGGTGGGAAGGCAAGCTGGTGCAGCCACTCTGGAAAACAGTATGGAGTTTCCTCAAAAAACTAAAAATAGAACTACCCTATGACCCAACAATTGCATTACTAGGTACACTTTATCCACAAGATACAGGTGTGCTATTTCAAAGGGACACATGCACCCCAATGTTTATAGCAGCACTATCCACAATAGCCAAAGTATGGAAAGAGCACAAATGTCCATCAATGGATGAATGGATAAGAAGATGTGATATATATATATATATACACACACACACACACACACACACACACACACACACACACAATGGAGTATTACTTGGCAGTCAAAAAGAATGAAATCTTGCCATTTGCAACTACGTGGATGGAACTGGAGGGTATTATGCTAAGTGAAATTAGTCAGAGAAAGACAAGTATCCTATGACTTCACTCATATGAGGACTTTAAGAGACAAAACAGATGAACATAAGGGAAAGGAAACAAAAATAATACAAAAACAGGGAGGGGAACAAAACAGAAGAGACTCATAAATATGGAGAACAAACAGAGGGCTACGGGAGGGGGTGTGGGTGGGGGATGGGCTAAATGGGTAAAGGGCACTAGGGAATCTACTTGTGAAATCATTGTTGCACTATATGCTAATTAATTTGGATGTAATTTTTTTACAAAATTAAAAATTAAAACAACAACAAAAAAAATCGTAAAAGAAAATACATTTATAGTACTGTACCACAACAAATCCATGTGTTACTGGATCGACACCTTCCAACCCATGTTGTTCAAGGGTCAACGGTATAGACATAGAGTGCAAATTAAAGATTGCATGGATTGTCAAAAAATTCTGGTTACTAGACTGCTGGGTTCTGTGTTTTAGTCTGTCTCTCAATGCCAAATTTAGATCAACACCTCAATGAATAAGAGGACTCAAATGGTCACTGTGTGAAAATTAACCAAGATTGCAATGTAAAAGAGTTTTAAATTTGTGTGAATTTAATAACAAATTCCCGAAAAAAGGCATTTATTCCTACTGAAAAAAAAGTGATAGTTATAGTTTTAACAGTGAATAAATAAATATCTTTAAGCCTATCAAACCCTTGATCCGTTTTAATAACAATGAATTTGGGTTGAATATATTTATATCACTGATGATATCATTCAATTTAGACACTGTGCCTCAGATTCAAGGGCCTAATCCAATTGCTAAAAAAATGAAATCACTAATATAAGGTAATCCTTAGTGTGTAGTTACTAAAATTCAAAGGAAAACATTAAGGTTTCTTCATAAATCTCCCAAACTGTTTCATTCTTCTTTGTTTGTGACAGAAAACAAATCCTTCAGCAAGCAAGCCTGCCAATGTGGAGGATGAACACTCAGTCTAATTTGCACTGGAAATAATTATGCAGTCAGTTTGGCATTCATTTTAAACAATTCTTGAACCAGGAAGCTAAAACATCCTTCCATTGGGATTTCTGCGGTACTTGCCATCCTGTAGCTCTTCAAGACAATTTACAAACTATGCAGGTAAAGGCACCAAATGCAACGTTAGATAAAGAGTCAGGAATAATAGATAAACCAATGGAATTGAAAATGATACTAACAAGGAGAATGCCTTTTGCAGTATCTATTCTAGAAGGTCTCCCTTTGTGAATGTAATAATAGTGGCCAAATGTCGACTTAGTTCACAAGTCTCGACTCATTTAACACAACACAGAGCTATATTTTAATAGGTTTCAATAGGACCAAGATGGAAGTCACCGGTCTACACTTAAGGGAAGTAAACATCCTAACAAGAGAATGCACTCTAGCACTGAGGATCCTAAATCATTTTCCCTCTGAATTCCTTCTGAGTGTCTCCAAGGATTTCATCAAAGATTTTCCATGCATTTCACTTTCCATTAAAACTGTATGACTACAGGAAGTATATAAATGCCGAATTTAAGGTATGCAATGAGTTGCCACTTTAGTGCTAAAAAAATTTTCAAGAGTTACATCAAATTCAAATAATGTTTTAAATCCAACTATAATGAATTTGATTTTGATACCTAAATTTCATAGTGATTGCAAAAAAAAGGGTATTTCACATGGCAAATTTAAATGTTCAAAGACTTTATTCAGCTGTTAGGAAGTTTCCTGGTTTTGCTTTGACAGAGTGCTATTCTTTCCACCATAACTACCTAGTTTAACCATTCTATTCAATACCTATTCAAGTAAATATCATGCTAAATAGATATATCAGGTTATGTAATTAAAAAATAATAATTCTAGTAGCAGATAGAATGATATAGCAAGACCTTCTAGTAAAACCTTATTAATTTGATATTGAGCTGGAATAGATTAAGTTTCTTTTTAATATTAAAAAAAAAAAGCGGGTCACCTGGATGGCTCAGTCAGTTAAGAGTCCGACTTTGGCTTAGGTCGTGATCTCACCATTTGTGTGTTCGAGACCCACATCGGGCTCTGTGCTGACAGCTCAGAGCCTGGAGCCTGCTTCAGATTCTGTGTCTCCCTCTCTCTCTGTCCTTCCCCCGCTCACTCTCTCTCTCTCTCTCTCTCTCTCTCTCAAAATTTCACACACTCTCCCTCTCTCTCTCTCAAAATTAAATTTTTGAAAGCAACTTAATTTTCATTGCTTTTCAAAAAAATACACAGTAAAATAAACATGGCTGATAGAATATTGCCAATTAGCAATTATTTGTAATTAATGTAAATGAATAAATATAAGTAATTTGTAGAAAAATGTTAATTCTTTTGTAAGTAGGTATTTCCAAAGGTTCTATGTGCATGTTTAACTAGGGTATAGCACACTACCTGTATTATTTATTTGTATATGTGCTATTAACTTTTCTTTCATTTTTGTTATTAATATACACATCTATCTATATATCTAATGTATGTATAAATATCAATATTAGTATCTATATTCTATCTACGAAGCCTCTTGAAAAAGTCCTTGTTCACAGCAACAAAAATAAATTTGACAAACAAATCCTTAATGGATAGATATTATGAATGTGAACTAGAGGTCAGAATCTGCTGAAATTATCACAATTCACCATTTTGAAATGATAGCTACTAAGGTGAGAGGACAATTACGCATAGTTTAATCAGAAAAAAAAACAACACTGAAATAAAATCAGCAATTCAGATGCAAGTGCTTTTTCGCCTTTTTAAATAACTGTAAAGCTACTCTTTCTGTTGACTTTTAATTTGCACTCTTCTCTGGGAGCTTGATTGTATCCTAGGCCTTTCTTATTGATTGCTGACCTTTTCCTCTCATTTGATGTCAAATACCACACAATGGATGTATCATCAATGTAACACCGCCAGAAACAGATCAGTAAATTAAATGTGACCATGAGAAATCGATCTAATTCTTGACTTAGCAGAGACGAGAGAGGTCTTATAATCTTTTTACTCCATTTCATTTTTCCTAGTACATTTGTTTACTAATTCACATTAGCAATCAAATCAGTGATGATTTTAGCATTTCATTATCACCCAAACTTATGTTTCAACATTTTCTTACTAAAAGGTAAACAACAAGGGCATCTGGATGCCTCAGTGGGTAAATCAACTCTTGATTTCAGCTCAGGTCATGACCTCACAGTTTGTGAGATCAAGCCCTGTGGCCCTGTGTCAGGCTCTGCGCTGACAGCTGGGAACCTGCTCCGGACTCTCCTCTGTCTCTCTCTCTCTCTGTCTCTCTCTCTCTCTCTCTCAAAAGTAAATAAATAAACTTTTTTTTTTCAAGGCAACAGCAGAATCTTCTTGATTATGAAAAGCCATTGTCAGGTCAAGTCCTTTTTATGCCTCAGATCTTGGAACACACTAATTTTTAAGATTAACTCTAAGGCTATTAAAAGTGCCTTCTTGTTGAGACAGAAGAAATGGCTACAGTATCTTAAATGTCTGTTATATGAAATATCCCACATTGAGCAATGTTAAACCACTGAAATAGACATATGAAACAATACATTTTTGGTATATTCAACCTGTGATACAATTATTGTAAGTGTCTCAAGTATTAAAATATGATATAATATGACATAGTTTAATATCTAGTTAGTAAGACTGGAAGATAAATCAATAGTGGACTATGAATTGTTACATTATCTGATGGTATAATAGCATTATTATAAAATCTAGAGAGGTTTTCTGTCTTCATATACATTGAGACTCTCCAACCTCTCATAGGAAAGGGACAAAATGTCCTTATTTAATTTATAATGCCATGTATGATATGCATGTGACGTTTAAATTCACAATTACAAAAGCACGACCTGCTACAGAAGAGGACCAAAGACCCCTTTGTGTTCAAAATCCAAAAGGGAAAACCCAGAAGATCTTATCAGCCCATAACCAAGCCCCTTTGGTTTTCATGTGGAGCGATGGGCTCAATTATTTGATTGAATTGGCACATCAGTTATATAACCGTACAATCTGGCTTAAGACTGGGGCTAGGTTGCTTAATGTTTCAACATGTCAGACTCGAAAATACTGAAAAATTAGTTTTTGTTTCCTTTGTTGTTTTTATTTGGTTTTATTTGTTGTTTGGGGGTGGGGGAGGGGCACACAGTAGTATTCAAAATTCCCCTAACAGATGATAGTAGTTTTTTCACAAGTCCTTTCTCAAACTTAGCTGCATGCTGGAATCACCTGGAAAACCTTAAAATCTGCTGATATCTGAGTTCTACCCCCAGAAAGTATGATGTAATTTGGATGCCAGCCTGGATATTGGGTCTTAAATTATCTCCTCCAGGTGATTATAATGGGCAGCAGACTTGGCATCCCAGGTGTATATACATATGATATTCTCATTACAACTCACTACAACTGGATTGTCACCCAACTTTTTAAATCATCCCTTTACTGAAAAGATTGTCTTTCTTTCTCTCCTCTGTTACTGAAGAACTTTTTTTTTTTCAAAACTTGAATGTGCCTTATCAAAGAAATCAATTATTCTGATACATAAATTCTAATTTTGGTATACGTGCACCTTTTTCATACATGTTAAAGGCAAGGACAACAACTTTTAGCAGTGTTTATTTTTGTTAAAAGAAACTGATGGAATTGAAGGTTAAATCACCTTCGGATTGCACAGATTAAACAAAAAGGTATTACATATTTCAGTTTTACAAAGCATCTTATTGATTTAAAAGGATCCATACTATTGATAAAGTTCATGATAAAACATATATGTAAAAAGGAGACTAAAATATTTATTTTACATATCTACATGTATTCTCATATTTCTAGATCAACCACAAATCATACAGGAAAATATTTAGGTACATGGAAAAGCTTCAAAACATAAAAAATTAACAGTTTGAAAAAAATCACATGTGAAAGCTCATTAAATAATAACATTGACAAATAAATAGTTCATCAGTTTTACTTATTAGCTGCTGCCATGCATTTCTGGCATTCCATTGTAAGCAAGGGTCAGCATGCAGGGTATAATTTCATACTATGAGACTGTAAAAAGCTACAGGGCTTATTTTTGAAGTGAAATGTCACAATATCTTTCACTTTTTCAAAGGAGATCACTCATGGCTGCTAAACTTCCCATGAAAATTACCAAAAAAAAAAAAAAAAAAAAAAAAAAAAGCACCTTTCTGAAGTGTTACTGTGAAGATTCATGGCAACAATTTTTTTTAACTCTTTAATTATGAAAGGGTTTTGCTGGGGATGGTGTGGGGTGGGGGATGGGCTGGGGAGTGGAGGATAACCAAGAAGCCCTTTTCTGCTTTAAAAAGTAATGATTCAGTGATGTATATAGTATCACCAGTCTTTCGAGAACCATGGGGAATTAAAACTACAGGTTGCATGGAATTTAAATGCAAATTGCACTCAAGGATATGCATACATCTTGAAAAACTTGAAAAAGAAAAGCTATTCCCAGAGAAGGTCCTGATACTTAGGACAGCTTGGTGGGTTTGATCAAAGCACAAAGCATCTATTTTCAAGTAAGAAAATAGCAATGGCAGGCTTGAGTCTTCCAAGCAATCAGATCTGTAAAGCAGATGGTTACTAGCCAGTCTGGTGTCGAAAGTCTGAGTTCTAACTCAGGCTGTGCTTGCTGGATTTGCTGGCTCTTTTCCGCTCTCTGTGATGCTGGGCTGGCTTGGCAGGCGACATGCTCTCAAAGTTATGACTGGACTCATTGTGCTGCCGAGTGTACCTCTTGCACTTGCAGGCGGTGACCACTGTGATTTTGTAGGTGCGCGTGCTGCCATCTTGGCACTGAAGCTGGATTCTCTGGGTACGTGTTTTGTCATTGACACACCTCCATTCCTGGGAGCTCCTCCTGCTCCAGTACTTGGTTCCATAGCCTCCCCCTATCCAGTTGGGCAGCACCGGCAGGGGCAAGCACTCACCAGCACACACCAGCTCTTTCAGGGGGCTGATGCTGGTGCACTGGCCATCAGAGATGTATTTGGTGGAACGCAGCTCCCGGCAACCCACTTGAACTCGACCTACAGGAAACGGAAGAGCGTGCATTAAAGAGAAGAAGCAAATGAAGCTTCAAAAACAACAACAAAGGCATCTGCAATGGCAAAAACTGTATCCAAATGATAGCAAATTGTTAAATAGAAAGGGAACATCTATTTCATTTTCACAATGCAAAAATCTGCCTGGATGAGTGTAGAGATAACTTCCGTGAAAATGATCAGTTCACATGGCTGTACATTTTTGAAATAAAATGAACTAGGCCTGATTTTTGTTTTCATGGATAACATTAATTAATTGCTTACTGAAGTGTTTGAAAATCCCATTGTTTTTTAGTCTTACTCCCCAGTAAGGGTTAAACAGTTCTTACACTTGTGTAAATATTCCTTCTTCAGTGAGCTAAGAGACTATAATGTTCTTTTTCTCACAGGTCATATCAGTTAATATCTGCAAGTGCTTTTAATTAGGTTTTTAAAAAAATCTCCTGGGAAAATGTGAAAAGTATTTAAATATTGTGTACAATGTGTATGCTCTCCCTATATTTTGTTTCAATTATAAAATTCAGCTGCAGAGAATCATACATACATGTGTGTACAAAGTCTGACATTTTGCATATCAACCTTAATAACTACGTTTTAAACCTAAATTCCCAAGCTATCTTTTAAAAACAAATATTAAAATGTTTGAAAGGCAAAATG
Source organism: Felis catus (assembly GCF_018350175.1). Lineage (NCBI taxonomy): Eukaryota > Metazoa > Chordata > Mammalia > Carnivora > Felidae > Felis > Felis catus. The sequence goes on from NC_058369.1 coordinate 109,372,470, forward strand.
TCACTACAACTCAAAATTTGAAGAATATAAAAGCCCCTAAATCAGGAACGTATGGTTGCCATAACAACTTGGCTACATTTCCATGAATTTTATGGCAGAAAAATGCCTAACATGTCTGATTTACAACTGCAAAAGGAACCATGGTGTTCGTTTCCTGAAGGCTGGTCATGGCAAACTTTTTGTTTAGTTATTTGAATCTGTTAAGTATGTTCTCTAATCAGCTGTTTCTTGTTACATGCCTTATGCAATTAAAGCAAAAATTAATCTTGAAATGTTTGAGTGTTCCTTTCCATTGCTTTGTTACCCAAACTTGAGGAAAATTGCCTGTAACAATCTCGAAAAGAAATCAAAGTTTGTTAACCAGAAAAAAAAAAATGTTTATAAGGATAGACTGCTGAAATTTAAAAAATAAAAATGCTAAGGACCGGTGAAGTAGTCTTGCCTTGAAGTGGAATCCTGAAGGCTAATTTGAAGTAGATCCTGAATGAGGAGGTGGACTTTGTCTCTCGGCCTCAGTAGCTCTGAGGTGGGAGACATAGCCTAAAGGGATGCAGTAGCTGTAAAACAATTTATGTAGACACACATACATCCGTACAGAGCGTGGGATTAAAGTGAAAGGGTAAACTAGCTGACTGGTCAGTGTGCTCTGCCTGTCTCATTCTGATTCCAGCTTCCCTTCCTGCATCTGCCTTAGGAATGCACCTGGAAAGAGCCGGAGATGGATTTGACTTGCCTACCTTTTTGTTCTCCAAGTATATACCGACTTGGCATTTTTGCAGTGACAGCTCATTGACCATGAATACCCACCACATTGCTCAGTAATCTAATAATAATCAGATACCGCCTTTGTACATAAGAGCAACTATCCTCAAGAAAGTGAAAACACCTTGGTTTTCTTAGAAAGACATTAGTAGCCCTATTTGCTTGGACTTCTCAAAGGTCAAAATTACTTCTAGCAGTTGAATGGAATTGAGGTGGAGCAAAAGATTTGTGTAAGATTTCCCGTGCACTGTTTTTCTGTGTCTCTATGAAAACCTGTTTGTTAGCATGTGAACTTTTCTTGAAAGGAGTGAAGCAAAAGTTAGGAGAAGAAATTTGAATCCCTCTAAGTAATGTTTGATTAGTGTGTCAATTCAGCAAACAGAAAAGAAAACAAATACTCCCTGTACAAAATATTATTGTACTGCTATTATTTTAAATCTCTAAAGTTATAAAAGTTTCCCCACTCTTTCACAGAAGTATACAATTAGCCCAATTTGGATCTGGTTAATAAGTAATTATGTTGGAAAAATTGGATTCTCCAATATTTTTAGTTACATCTCTCTTTTACATTGGTCATCATCAAAACTTTCAACCATTTCACTAGACATATTTTAGAAATCCTTGTGAGCCATTTTTTTTTCCCGGAAAGCTTGTGATTTCCTATACATACTTTGGTTAGTCACGTTTATGCACTTTACCACAATTGTACATGTCCTGAAATACACAGAAAACAACCCGAATGTACACTACGTAGAAGAACACTTTTTTTAAAAAAACTCTCGTTTTGCATGATTTTTTAAAAAGCAACAGTTTAATTCCTAGAAACATTTTCTTTTTTGGATGTTTGATAGAACTTAAGTCCTCGCCTGCATTATCAAATCACTGTTTTAGTTACATTAACTTTGTAGGGAAGAATGCCAATCTACACATGCAGTAGATTACTCCCAGATTGTTTAGCAAAATATACATGGTTCAGGTTAGTTAGCAATGAAACGATTCTATAGGAATGTGAGCTAATGCTACCAAAAGAGAAAAAAAAAACCAAAATCCATGCAAGTAAAACACACTTACTGTTCCGATCCAGTCCAGTGTTACTGAAATGCCTGCCTCCATTTCTGGCTTGATTCATCGTGCTGTTGCTGCTGGGGTGTGCTGGAACAGGTTTAACCACATGTGAATAAAGGATTTCTGTGGCATCATTTTTAAAAGCCAAACAGCTTTTCATTAGGATGCATGCAAAGGGAATGAGATAGAAATGAATGGCAGGAGGAAGCATGGTGAGGAGAGGATTTGCTTGGCTGGAGAGCTGGTTAATTCCTTTCCCTCTGCTTCTGCACTGTAACTGTGAAATTCCTCTTCAAGGTTCCCTTTATATATCCAGTGAGGTTTGGCGTTCATTCAGGTGTAAAGTTGTATAGAGCTTCAGAGTGAAAACACAGAGAAGGGGTGGGATCCCTACATGACCCTGCAAAAGAATTTTACCAATAGAAGAGAAGACTACAGAAAAGGAGGAGCTTGGTATACAAATGGCCTGAAATTTCAGAGTTGCGCTTCATCAGTTGTCTGGGAGCTAAAGCAGCCAGGCACATTCTATAGCAACTCCAGACTATCTCCCTCTCTGCCATTTCCTTTCCTGAATCTAGTTCACATTCGGGTTTAATTTAAATGAAAATACACTGCTGTTCATTTGAAGAGATTTACATTCCCACAATTGTTCCGCACTCCCCCCAGATTTTAGAGTATTTAGGGTAGGGAGCGGGTTCTTCCCAGATAATAGGAAGGAGTTCGGGTGAGTTTTGCTAGACTTGCAGTAAGCACCTATTAAACATATTTTGTTTCTCAAGAAGCAAACCGATATATTTTTTTTTTTCCTTTAAAGTATAAGGCATATGGAGCTAAAATCTGCCCCCTGGACACACTTAAATAATGCAGCTTTGATCTGCATGAACTGCTGCTCCGCTAGGTAAATTATTGCCAGGGGTTCTGTGTGGAGAATAATGAGCATAGCTCTTTCTGCAGTAAAGAAATACTATCAATTTTCATCTTAAAAATATGTCACAATTGTGAAAATTCATAGCATTTAGCATTAAAAAAAGCCATTCCTGACAAATCATTGTTTAGCAAATTCAAAATAATTTTTTCTAGGATTTTCATTAGCTGCCCAACACATGTTCTATCTGTATTTACTAAGCATTTTGTTCATTGCTGCCTTTGACTCTGCTGCACACATAAGAAACATACTTTCCTGACCTTCTTTATCCACACCTGCAACAGATGTTCCATGAATATTACTTACCATTCTCCATTCTTTTAAAAAAAGTCACGAAATTTCCTCTGGTTTATGGGATATTTTGATTGGAATAATTACACACTCTGAATCATCTTTTCAATTTTAGATCTATTTTTGCCTTCTGTGCGGTTACTGACATGACCTGATAGCACAGATCTTTTGTATCTCTCCCCTTTATAAACTTGGGTCTGTTATAGCTGCTATTCCAATCTATCTACCTACCTACCTGCCCACCTACCTACGTATCTATTCAACTATCTATCCATCTATCCATCTATGTTTCTCCAAATGGCACTATTGACACTTGGAAATAGATAATTCCTTATTATGGAGGGCTGTTCTGTGTATTTAGCAGCATACCTGGCTGGCTTCTACACACTAGATGCCAGTACTATATCCCCACCCCCTCCATTATAACCAAAAATGTCTCCAGACTTTTCCAAATATCTCCTGCAGGCCAAAATCATCTATCCATCTATCTCTCTCAATATAAAAAGAAAGTAAAATTAAGAATAAAGACTAATTATTTAATAATACGAAGAAATTACTGAGTTTTTCAAGAAGGAAAGTATTATTATGGTTTTGTTTAGAATCAGCATCTACTTCTCTGTTAGAGGTATATGCTGAAATATTCTTAGACAAAATGATAGGATGTCTGGAATAAACTTCAAAAATAATTTGGGAGGAGGTTAGTTAGAGGTGTAGGTGGGGCAAGACTGGTCATGGGTTAAGGGTTCAAATGTTCAAAATTCTACATAATCACAATTATAAAAATTAAAGTAAAAAAATTCAATTTAATGTGTATGTCTGCTTCATAACAATCAGATCCCTATCCTAAGGTTGTATGTAGTCATTTATTCTAACATCCTTCCTGAAAAACAATACATCAGTTTACTGTATGGGCATGGAGATTATATACTAGGCATCCTCTTAAAATACTAACTGAAGAAGTTTTTATCCTGCTTATCAGAGTACTTGATATTAATTACATGAAGGATGTTACTATTAACCATTTACCAGTAGACCCAATGCCTAAATGAAGCAAGGGGGTCAAAAGAATCTCATCTCTTCACCATTACTCTGTTGTGTGTCTGTGTGTCACAGTAAAATAAGATATTTTAATTTGCAGTTTAATTCCTTTTTTTCTGATTTTTTAAAGTTTACTTATTCATTTTGAGACAGACAGAGAGAGAGAGAGCACTAGTGGGGGAGGGATACAGACAGAGGGAGACACAGAATACAAAGCAGGCTCACACTGTCAGCACAGAGCCTGACACGGGGCTCAAACTCACAAACCATGAGATCATGACCTGAGCCGAAGTCAGATGCTTAACCAACGGAGACACCCAGGCTCCCCTTGCAGTTTAATTATTACGGTGGATTAATCAGATTGACCAAATTTATTTATAATTGTTAACTCTGTTTTGCACCTGGTATTCTGCAGACTCAGCCTTAGGATATTACCTCAGGCAGAAGCAAAATTGCCAGGATGAGGGCAATATGGTTGGTGCATGTGGACAGGAAAAATTTAGAGTTCTTAGATCCAATACGTCATACAGGATCAAATTAGAAAACTACTTTGATAAAATAGAAATCATCACAAATTTGCTATTTAACAGTTCTTCTGAGCAGTTTAACAGTACTTCATTAAGAATAACCACAAACTCTAAGGTTATGGGTCTAAATGTTTGACATAATTGATTAAGAAAGTATTCCCCTGAACAAGCTATGTTCTTTCTCATCTGCAAAACTTCATATGCACATGGTTCTCCTTCTATTTGGAAAATCTCCCTCTATCACTTTCCTCATTCCCTTCCTCATTGGCTAATACATATCTTTCCTCCAAGACTCACTTTAGATAGAACTAGGAGTAAGGAAAGTCCCTTGCCCTCTACCTCCTCAAGTCTGGAGTCAGCACCCCATCCATTGTATCAGAGTGGCCAATTGTCTGATGGCTTTGAAAGCCTTGTGATACAAGAATGATTTTTATCTTACGAATAATGTTCAACAAGTGGATAAATTATTTAAGAAATATAGAAAAACTGTCCTTTCACATATTCAAAAATTGGTTAATATTTATGGTGGGCAATCAGAAAGATGGCCCCTAATAACCTTCAACTCATGATATTCACACCCCTGAGGCAATCTGCTTCTCTTCAGTGTACATTGGACCTAGAGACTAACTTCTAATGAATATAATATCGTGATGAGATGTGAATTTCATGCTTAGGTTATACCAAAAGACTGTGACTTCTGTCTTCCTTACCTGCTGTAGCTCCCTCCACTTGCTTTGCTAGAAACCAGCTGCCATGTTATAAGTTTTCCTATGGAGAGTTGGCCCAAGTGGCAAGGAATGGATGTCTCTTGCCAACAAGGAAGGGGAGCCTTCCACTAAACAAACCATGAGGACCTGAATTCTATCAACAACCACATGGATAAGTTTGAAAGCAAATCTCACAGCCCATCTTTCACGTGAGGCCTGCAGCCCCAGCTTATACCTTGTGGCCCTTATGAAAGACCTTAAGCCAGAGCCATCTCAGCAGCTATGAGATAGTAAATGTTGTTCTAACTAAGATTTGGGGTAATTTGTTACACATCCATAGATAATTAAGGCAATATTATGTTTGAAAGTGAAGATACAGTAATTAAGCTATTAATTTTGTGAATAATGCTAGAACCTTGAAAGCATTAGATGCGGCACCATTCAATATGGTGGTTGGGCAACTTCTGTTTTTAGGCTTTGAAATCTATTCTCTGGTCCTCCGTTGAGTCATCGATGTTGTTCTATTATTAATAATCAAATAATGGTATAGAATTACCACTATTACTCTGATGTGCAAAAGCTGGAATTTAAATGCTCTAATAGTATTGTTGATCATGTGACTCCTAGCACTGGAATCAGAAATTCTGAATTTGAATCTTATTTCTGGCATTTGTAATCTGTATGAACTGGTTATATTTCCTGAAACTAACTTAGTTGCTTCATGTGTAAAACATCACCGAACTTACCTATCTCAATAAGAAATTAAAAAAAAAAAAAAAATGAAAGTGTCTAGCACAAAACCAGGCCCAAAAGAAGTGGAAAAAATAGTCATTGAATATGAGTTTAAAAGTCCTGTTTCTCATTAGAGTCTTTGAATTTAAAAATGCTTTTTCAAAGATTAGAGAAGTCTCCAACAAACACAATTATTCAATTTAAGATGGAGAACAAAAGTTAAAAGGAAAGAGATTGTTTAGTTTGATTAAACACTAAAGAATGTGTAAATGTTCTTTCGTTAAAAATAATTAGACTGACCAATTGTTTTTTATCTCTGACAGGGGAAGAACCAGAATAAATATAAACAAAATATGTTTACTGAATGCAATAATGAGCTATATCTCGTTCTCTATGGACTTAAACTATGTTCAGAGTGTTCCAATTAATAATAGAACTTATGGCATTGACCACTGTTAGTTTAGAAGAGAAAGAAAACTACTATAGAATCTTCATGCATAAAAATCCTTAAAAGAGGATGGATTAACATCTTTCATTCATTTCATGTCAATATGTGTCGAGTCCAGTATTTGTCAAAGACGCTGCAGTTCAGGGTCTGCAAAGCTGAATGAGGCACAGCGCTTACCCTCTTGCCTTTTCCCTAAAGCTCCTGTTTAGAATTCCACTAAAGGAATTCCCCTTAACTTGATCCTTCTGTAGGATTTTCTTCCTCCCTCACCACCGTTATTAGTTGTCTCTTTACTTTTATTTTGTTTAAATGTTTTTTGGTTTTATTTGTAGAATAAATGTGTTTTTGTTGTTGTTATAAGCATCCCCAACACAGATAATGTTGATTTACATAGTGCTGTTTATAAGGCGCTGTGTAGCCTGACACAAGACCCAAGTGGAAATTCAAAATCCAGTGGGTACATCTCTAGATATGGTTCTCAATCTTGGCACTAGCGACATTCTGGGCCAGATCATTGTTATGGGACCTGTCCTGTGTATTGTAGGGGGTTTAGCGGCAACCCTGGGCTTTCTCCGCCAGATGCCACTTGTACCTCCCTCACCCAGCTGTGAACAACAAAAATATTTTCTTCAGACATTGTCAAATGTCCCCGATGTGAAAAACGGTCCTGGGTTATAAACCACCAGCCTAGGCAAATTCTCCAGGAAACTTCCTAAAAATGCCAGCAAGCTGCTATTAAGGAAAACCTTATATGCAAGCTCTAGGGAACATGTCAAGACAGTAAGAAGAGGGCTTCCATATGGTTGTAAAAATTAGGGAGACTAGTAAGTTGTCCTTCTCACTGGCGTTTGCTACCTTGCACAGTAAGAACTGATCTCTTCACCATACATGCAGCTCACACAAGTCCCTGAACTCAGTGTAAGCATGGTTGGTAGCATATTAAATATCCTGTCCCCAATAACGGGAGCTAGAATTCGTTTTGTTCCACACAACCCTGGTAGTTCTTCTAAAACCGTATTTTAGGGGCACCTGGTAACTCAGTTGGTTAAGTGGCCGACTTCGGTTCAGGTGGTGATCTCGCAGTCCATGGATTTGAGCCCCACATCCGACTCTGTGCTGACAGCTCAGCCTGGACCCTGCTTCAGATTCTGTGTCTCCATCTCTCTCTGCCCCTCCCCACTCATGCTCTCTCTCTTTCTCTCTCTCAAAAGTAATTAAGCTTTAAAAAAGGTCCTCAGACCTTGAATCAGAACCCCCTGGGGTAGAATCCAGGAACCTGTGTTCTAACAACTCTCCCAGTCCTTGTTCTGCACGCTAAGGTGTGAGATGCACGACAGTAGACTGCGCACATGCCCTGTCCCCATAGTCTCCATCGCAGTTACCTCATCTGTTTAACTAGGACTCTGCTCCAGACTCTTCCAGTTTGTACAGTCAGATGGAAGCCCTGTCCTAAAGCTCAGCTCAGTTGGCCAAAACCCGAACCCATTTCTTTTTCCTGTATTTATTTCTCCCTAGGGCCTGGGTATTCTTGGTGTCTTCCAGTGACTGATTAATGCTTTGTTCCACAGAGAGGGACACAACAATTACCACCTACGGTGATACCATTGCTCACTAGAAATTTTGGCAGCCATATCTGATTCTCACAGCTATCAATGTTGACCCAGATTTTGGCAAAATACTTTGATCATTGTGGTTTTGATTGTTGTCCACCAACCTCAGGAGCATTCCACAGCCAAGTCAGGCTCCTAGCCCCGGCAGCATGCAGTCTCGTTTCACTCTTTCCTGAGGAATCTCTTATTCAAGTACCAATGGGTTTCCTGGCCAAGCCTAAACCTATTAGGACCTTACCTCACGAGTAGTAGAGGCCTAACAGTCTGTAGTTCCCTGGTATGTCAGAAAACTGGAGGACAAAAAGAACGTAGCAGAGAATCTGGCCCAATACCACTACAGCTTTTCTGGGAAATAAAGTTGCTGCAGAAACTTCCTAATTTCAATTCTGGTATGTTTTAATGAAGTAATTTGCTTCCAAGTTCTGTGTAGATGGGAGGTGTGGTGTAGGGGTCCCACAGCTACTATGTAGCTGGAATGAAGGATATGTGCTAGGGAACATGGAAAACAATTGTGTCTACATTGATTGGAAAGGCAGATTGGAGCAGATCATTAACTACAGTCCTGCTTTGCAGGTTTAAAAGTTTGGAGATAATTTGGTAAACAGTGAAGAGTCACTGAAGGATGTGAATGTGAATATATGTGTTTGTTTTTTATTTTCACAAAGTAAAAACACCATGTAACTTACATACAGGTAAAGTGATAGAAAATTTCCAGTACCCCAAAGTTTCTCTCCTGTCCCCTTTCCTAGTAACCACTTTCTTCCTCCTCCCTAAAATAAAATTACTATTCTGATTTCTGACACCAGTTATTAATTTTGCCTGTTTTAGAATTTGATATAAGAATGACTTTTTTCATTGTTGTATACTATTGAATTGCATTGACATCCACAATTCATTTATCCAGTCTAGATTGGATTGGTTCTACCTTGTGGCTATTATGAATAAAGTTGTTATAAACATTCTAGTGCCTGTCTTTTGATGCATCTATAGATATATATTTTTGTTAAATATAAATCTAGTTGTGAAGTGGATGAAATAGAGAATTTGTATATTCAACTTTAGTAGATAATAACAAAGTTTTCCAAAGCAATCTCATTAAATGAAATGTTCACTCGCCCTGACAGATTATAAGCAGGGGAAGGTCAAGAGCACACGGTTTCAGAACACTGATTCTAGATGCAATGCGTGATATGGGTAAGGCAGAGTTACACTCCAACATAGGAAGGAGGCACATTATTTCGAGAACTCAGGTGAAAAAAAAAAAAAAAATCCTGAACTTGAAAGAGAGAGGGAAGGCTAGGACAAAGATCAGAGACACTGAGAATAGGTTGGCAGTTGATTGGAAATGAAGGCAAAGGTGAAAATAAAGTTGTAAAGCTGGGTGACTAGGGAAATGGTGGGGTCAGGGGAACCAGGCTGGAAGAGTTTAAAGTTTAATAATGAGTTTAGACTGCATTACGATGTGGTTACGGTGCTGGTGGAAATCCAAGAGAAATTGTCTAACAGACAGCTAGAATCAAAGCTCAAGAAACCTATCCAGCGACGGGCAGCAAATTTAGTCGGATGCTTTCTTAGAGTAGAACCCTAGAACTTGGTTTAGAAACCTTTTGTCAAGTAACACAAACACTTTCATTTACATACCTACTGTCATGTAATCCTGCCCCTAGATTTTTTAAACCTAATTCCCTACTTTCAGGAATTCTCAAGTAGTATAAACTATAAGCTTATAAAACTTATGCCCTGTGTTTTTTGCAAAACCATAAATAATAAACATCTCTCAACATCCCTTCTTTTTTTATTACCCAGATAGCAACTGGCTTAGTTCAAGTTTTCATCATTATTTGCCTGGGCTACTGTCATTAACTACTTAACTGATCTCTCATCTTACAGGCTCATCACCTTAAAATGCACTCTCCAGAATAAGATACAGCAGGATCTTTTATTTATTAAAAATTTTTTTAATGTTTATTTATTATTGAGAGACAGAGACACAGAGCATGAGCATGGGAGGGGTAGAGAGAGGGGAGACACAGAATCTGAAGTAGGCTCCAGGCTCTGAGCTGTCAGCACAGAGTCTGACCTGGGGCTTGAACTCATGAACTGTGAGACCATGACCTAAGCCAAAGTTGGTCGCCTAACCAACTAAGCCACCCAGGTGCTCAACAGCAGGATCTTTTAAAAATGGATATCAGAGCATTTCATTTAAAAATGTTAGTCGAGGCGCTCCTGGGTGGCTCAATGGGTTAAGCGTCTGATTCTTGATGTGAGCTCAGGTCATCATCTCCATGCTCACAGCACACAGTACGGAGCCTGCTTGGGATTCTCTCTCTCCCTCTCTCTGGGCCCCTCCCCTGCTTGCGTGCTCTCTCTCTCTCTCTCTCTCTCTCTTTCTCTCTAGAAAAAAAAGTCAGTTAGATCCTTTTACTTGCAGAACAAACATCTTCATGAGCCAGCTATCCTCCTTTCTTTCCATTCCTTAGACTTATGTTTCTATAGTAGTTTTTCATGCTCACCATTCAATTTAATGCCCTTATGCCTTTCATTCCTGCAAATGCTCTTTTCATTATTCAAAATTCTGTTCTTGGAAGCCTTTATTGAAAATATAGGACTAAATTAACAAATGGTGAAATACAAAGGAAAGGACAATTGGGGGCAAAGGAAGAATATTTGGGAGATGGGTCTCTGAGGATTAGGTATTACAATTTAGAATAATATAAAGACATTTATTTTTTTTATTTTTTTATATTTATTTAATTTATTTTTTTTAATTTACATCCAAGTTAGCATATAGTGCAACAATGATTTCAGGAGTAGATTCCTCAGTTCCCCTTACCCATTTAGCCCATCCCCCTCCCACAACCCCTCCAGTAACCCTCTGTTTCTTCTCCATATTTAAGAGTCTCTTATGTTTTTGTCCCCCTCCCTGTTTTTATATTATTTTTGCTTCCTTTCCCTTATGTTCATCTGTTTTGTATCTTAAAGTCCTCATATGACAAAGACATTTATTTTAATCTCAGTAAAATCAGGTGATTTACATTTCCAATCCTAATATACAGCACAATGTATTTAAGATCAGTAAAATTATTTAAAATATAATTATTAAAATAGAGAAAAGGATATATGCAGATTTTCAGCACAGAATATTTTATTTATGAACCTTGAAAGAGAATACTGCTTTATATTTTTAAATTTTCTAAACAAGTGTCCTCTTTAAGGCTCTCATACGATTAACAAGAAAATTAAGCTGATTACTTCATAATATTTAAGCTTATTGTATTATGGAAAAGAGTTGCATCATCAGATTTCTACCTTTTTAAGAAATAGGATTATAAAATTATGAAAAGGATACATGCATGTTATAAACTGTGTCAATAGTTCATTAAGTAGGATAAAGTCATGTCTTCCCATTTCTCCTCCAACCCCACCACCCAGAAATAATCAGTTAGGAGTACCTTGTGATGTTTTCCAACATTTTCTGCATTTATAAGCTAATTTAAATATGATTTGCATATACATACACATATATATTTTTAACTTTTGTCATAAAGACAGGAACATGCTATACATAGGATTTCTCAAATTACATATTTAATGACCTATCTTGGACATTTTCCTGTATCAGAACATACAGGTTTGCCTCATTCTTTTCAACCTTAGCATTGGATGGGCTACATGGATCTTATATAAACTATCCATTAATTCTCTTCTGATAAAATATTTAGATTGTTTTTAGATGATCTCCTTTATATATGTTGCAGGATATTTGTTCTAGACAATCACTTAGCGTCCATTTTTTTCCTTTGCCTTCATCCAGGAAGTTGAGGAGGAGGTAGAATTGGGAGGGAAGGACTGGGGTTGGGTATATGTTCTTCATGAAAGACCAGAGGCCAAGCCCTACTCCCTGACAGTGTCCCAGACAGGTGGCTAATATTCAGAAAGGCACAATAACCACCTTCATTAAAGTTCCAGTAGGATATGTAATTCCAGAGCCTCTGTGGTAGAGGCTAAAGTCTGGGATTGTGATGCCTCCTGCTTTGGTCTTCTTCTTCAAAATTACTTTGGCTATTTGGGGCCTTTTGTGGTTCCATACAAATTTTAGGATTGCTTGTTCTAGCTTCAAGAAGAATGCTGGTGCAATTTTGATTGGGATTGCATTGAATGTGCAGATAGCTTTGGGTAGTATTGACATTTTAACAATATTTATTCCTCCAATCCATGAGCGTGGAATGTTTTTCCATTTCTTTATAACTTCTTCAATTTCCTTCATAAGCTTTCTATAGTTTTCAGCATACAGATCTTTTACATCTTTGGTTAGGTTTAATCCTAGGTATTTTATGCTTCTTGGTGCAATTGTGAATGGGATCAGTTTCTTTATTTGTCTTTCTGTTGCTTCATTATTAGTGTATAAAAATGCAACTGATTTCTGGACATTGATTTTGTATCCTGTGACTCTGCTGAATTCATGTATCAGTTCTAGCAGACTTTTGGTGGAGTCTATCGGGTTTTCCATGTATAATATCATGTCTTCTGCAAAAAGTGATAGCTTGACTTCATCTTTGCCAATTTTGATGCCTTTGATTTCCTTTTGTTGTCTGATTGCTGATGCTAGAACTTCCAACACTATGTTAAACAACAGGGGTGAGAGTGGACATCCCTGTAGTGTTCCTGATCTCAGGAAAAAAGCTCTCAGTTTTTCCCCATTGAGGATGATGTTAGCTGTGGGCTTTTCATAAATGGCTTTTATGATGTTTAAGTATGTTCCTTCTATCCCGCCTTTCTTGAGGGTTTTTATTAAGAAAGGATGCTGAATTTTGGCAAATGCTTTTTCTGCATCGATTGACAGGATCATATGGTTCTGTTCTTTTCTTTTATTAACGTCATGTATCAAATTGATTGATTTGCAAATGTTGAACCAGCCCTGCATCCCAGGAATGAATCCCACTTGATCATGGTGAATAATTCTTTTTATATGCTGTTGAATTCGATTTGCTAGTATCTTAGTGAGAATTTTTGCATCCATATTCATCAGGGATATAGCCTGTAGTTCTCTTTTTTTGCTGGGTCTCTGTCTGGTTTAGGAATCAAAGTAATGCTGGCTTCATAGAATGAATCTGGAAGTTTTCCTTCCCTTTCTATTTTTTTGAACAGCTTGAGAAGGATAGGTATTATCTCTGCTTTAAATGCCTGGTAGAATTCCCCTGGGAAGCCATCTGGTCCTAGACTCTTATTTGTTGGGAGATTTTTGATAACTGATTCAATTTCTTTGCTGGTTATGGGTCTGTTCAAGTTTTTTATTTCCTCCTGTTTCAGTTTTGGAAGTGTGTGGGTGCTTAGGAATTTGTCCATTTCTTCCAGGTTGTCCAGTTTGTTGGCATATAATTTTTCTTAGTCCCTGATAATTGCTTGTATTTCTGAGGGATTGGTTGTAATAATTCCATTTTCATTCATGATTTTATCTATTTGGGTCATCTCCCTTTTCTTTTTGAGAAAGCCTGGCTAGAGGTTTACCCATTTTGTTTATTTTTTTCAAAAAACCAACTCTTGGTTTCATTGATCTGCTCTACAGTTTTTTTTAGATTCTATATTGTTTATTTCTGCTCTGATCTTTATTATTTCTCTTCTTCTGCTGGATTTGCGGTGTCTTTGCTGTTTTGTTTATTTCCTTTAGGTGTGCTGTTAGATTTTGTATTTGGGATTTTTCTTGTTTCTTGAGATAGGCCTAGATTGCAATGTATTTTCCTCTCAGGACTGCCTTCGCTGCATCTCAAAGTGTTTGGATTGTTGTATTTTCATTTTCATTTGTTTCCACATATTTCTTAATTTCTTCTCTAATTGCCTGGTTGACCCATTCACTCTTTAGTAGGGTGTTCTTTAACCTCCATGCTTTTGGAGGTTTTCCAGACTTTTTCCTGTGGTTGATTTCAGGCTTCATAGCATTGTGGTCTGAAAGTATGCATGGTATGATCTCAATTCTTTTATACTTATATAAAAGGCTGCTTTGTGACCCAGTATGTGATCTATCTTGGAGAAAGTTCCATGTGCACTCAAGAAGAAAGTATATTCTGTTGCTTTGGGATGCAGAGTTCTAAATATATCTGTCAACTCCATCTGATCCAATGTTTCATTCAGGGCCCTTGTTTCTTTATTGATTCTGTGTCTAGATGATCTATCCATTGTTGTAAGTGGAGTGTTGAAGTCCCCTGCAATTACCACATTCTTATCAATAATGTTGCTTATGTTTGTGATTGTTTTATATATTTGGGGGCTCCCATATTTGGTGCATAGACATTTATAATTGTTAGCTTTTCCTGATGGATAGACCCTGTAATTATTATATAATGCCCTTCTGCATCTCTTGTTACAACCTTTAATTAATTAATTAATTTATTTATTTATTTAAAAAATTTTTTTAATGTCTATTTATTTTTGAAACAGAGAGAGACAGAACATGAACGGGGGAGGGGCAGAGAGAGAGGGAGACACAGAATCGGAAACAGGCTCCAGGCTCTGAGCCGTCAGCACAGGGCCCGACGCGGGGCTCGAACTCCCGGACCGCGAGATCGTGACCTGGCTGAAGTCGGACGCTTAACTGACTGTGCCACCCAGGCGCCCCAAGAGACTCATTTTAGACCTGAGAACACCTTCAGACTGAAAGTGAGGGGATGGAGAACTATCTATCATGCTACTGGAACTCACAAGAAAGCTGGAGTAGCCCTACTCATATCAGATAAACTAGACTTTAAATTAAAGGTTGTAGGGGCACCTGGGTGGCTCATTCAGTTGAGTGTCCGACTGCAGCTCAGGGCATGATCTCACACTCTGTGAGTTTGAGCTCCACGTCGGGCCCTGTGCTGACGGCTCAGAGCCTGGAGCCTGCTTCGGATTCTGTGTCTCCCTCTCTCTCTGACCCTCCCCTGTTCATGTTCTGTCTCTCTCTGTCCCAAAAATAAATAAACGTTGAAAAAAAAATTTTTAAATGAGTCTCTTGTAGACAGCAAATGTATGGGTCTTGTTTTTTATCCATTTTGATACCCTATGCCTTTTGGTTGGAGCATTTAGGCCATTTGTATTCAGTGTTATTATAGAAAGATATGGGTTTAGAGTCATTGTGATGTCTGTAGGTTTCATGCTTGTAGTGATGTCTCTGGTACTTTGTGGTCCTTGCAACATTTCACTCACAGAATCCCCCTTAGGATCTCTTGTAGGGCTGGTTTAGTGGTGATGAATTCCTTCAGTTTCTGTTTGTTTGGGAAGACCTTTATCTCTTCTTCTATTCTGAATGACAGACTTGCTGGATAAAGGATTCTCAGCTGCATATTTTTTCTGTTCATCACATTGAAGATTTCCTGCCATTCCTTTCTGGCCTGCCAAGTTTCAGTAGATAGGTCTGCCACTAGTCTTATTGGTTTCCCTTTATATGTTAGAGCATGTTTTTCCCTAGCTTCTTTCAGAATGTTCTCTTTATTCTTGTATTTTGCCAGTTTCACTATGATACATTATGCATAAGATCAATTCAAGTTATGTCTGAAGGGAGTTCTCTGTGCCTCTTGGATTTCAATGCCTTTTTCCTTCCCCAGATCAGGGAA
Organism: Felis catus; assembly: GCF_018350175.1. Taxonomy (NCBI): domain Eukaryota; kingdom Metazoa; phylum Chordata; class Mammalia; order Carnivora; family Felidae; genus Felis; species Felis catus. The sequence continues at coordinate 109,388,161 of NC_058369.1, forward strand.
GTTCTCAGCTATGATTTGTTCAAGTACACCTTCAGCCCCTTTCTCTCTCTCTTCCTCTTCTGGAATTCCTATTATACGGATATTGTTCCATTTCATTGCATCACCTAGTTCTCTAATTCTCCCCTCAAACTCCTGGATTTTTTTATCTCTCTTTTTCTCAGCTTCCACTTTTTCCATAATTTTATCTTCTAATTCACCTATTCTCTCCTCTGCCTCTTCAATCCAAACTGTGGTTGCCTCCATTTTATTTTGTACCTCATTTATAGCATTTTTTAGCTCCTCCTGACTATTTCTTAGTCCCTTGATCTCTGTAGCAATAGATTTTCAGCTGTCCTCTATACTTTTTTCAAGTCCAGCGATTCATTTTATGACTGGAGTTTCTTTTGAGGAGAATTCTTCCGTTTTGTCATTTTGGGTAGTCCCTGTGGTGGCTCCAAACTGTAGGGCACTCCCCTGTGCTGTCTGGAGTAACGTGTTGATGGGCGGGGCTGCAGTCAGATCTGATGTCTGCCCTCAGCCCACCGCTGGGGCCACAGTCAGACTGGTGTGTACCTTATCTTCCCCTCTCCCAGGGGCAGGACTCACTGTGGAGTGGTGCGGCCTCTGTCTGGGCTACTTGCACATTTCCAGGCTTGTGGTGCTGCTTTGATGGGATCTGGCATACTAGCCGGGGTGGATCTGCAAGGTGCACAGGGGCAGGAGGGGCAGGCTTAGCTCCCTTTGCCATCGGTGGTCCCCTGTGGGAGGGGTCCTGCAGCACCAGGAGGGAGGCAGGCAGACCCGTTGGAGGGATGGATCCACAGAAACACAGTGTTGGGTGTTTGAGCCGTGCAAGCAAGTTCAGTGTGGGGAACGGGTTCCCTTTGGGATTTCAGCTGGGGGATGGGAGAGGGAGATGGCACTGCCCAGAGCCTTTGTTCCCCACCCAGCTGAGCTCTGTCTTCCAGGGCTCAACCCCTCTCCCTCCCATTGTCCTCTCACCCTCCCGCTCTCTGAGCAGAGCTGTTGGCTTATAACATCCCAGATGTTAAGTCCCACTGGCTGTCAGAACTCATGCAGTCCAGGGGCGCCTGGGTGGCGCAGTCGGTTAAGCGTCCGACTTCAGCCAGGTCACGATCTCGCGGTCCATGAGTTCGAGCCCCGCGTCAGGCTCTGGGCTGATGGCTCAGAGCCTGGAGCCTGTTTCTGATTCTGTGTCTCCCTCTCTCTCTGCCCCTCCCCCGTTCATGCTCTGTCTCTCTCTGTCCCAAAAAATAAATAAACGTTAAAAAAAAAAAAAAAAGAACTCATGCAGTCCGGCCTCTCCACTTTTGCAAGTCAGACTCGGGGGCTCTGCCTTGCTGGGTGGGCTGCCCTTCCACCACCCTGGCTCCCTCCCACCAGTCCCTGTAGCACCCACCACCTCTCTGCCCTTCCTACCCTCTTCCGTGGGCCTCTCGTCTACGCTTGGCTCCAGAGAGTCTGTTCGGCTAGTCTTCTGGCAGTTTTCTGGGTTATTTAGGCAGATGTGGGTGGAATCTAAGTGATCAGCGGGACCCAGTGAGCCCAGCATCCTCCTATGCCGCCATCTTCCCCCCAAAAAAATGAAATTCCATAGCCTCTGAACCTGAAGGGAACATGTAGCCTAGAAATGGGTATCCAGTAGGGAATGACTGCTGATGACCACCAGTGCCTAGAGGAACCTTCCCAGTGCCTTAGCCTTACGGAGAAAACTCTGCAAAGCCCTTGATGAGGGGCAAGGGAAGGAGCGAAAGGAAAATGAGGGCCAGGTTTTTAAATTAAATTGATTTAAAAATATAAAGAAATGCATACATGTATATATGCATTATATACATATGCATACATATATACATACATATATATCACAATATATATATATTTATATCTAAGCTTCTACACCAGAATTCATACCATCTTCATAAACATTTGCAATTTCCAAAATACCAAGTTATTTTATCTATCTTGATATTTTAAAGTTGCATGTCAATTTTCGAGACTTTTTATCCATAAGAAGATAGTTCTTTTACGTTGATTAATGAAACAATCCCCACTTAAAATAGTGTTCCTTTATCTCGACATAGTTACATGTGGAATTTTCTGACATCCATTTGCTCTCTTAAAATATAATTCCAACAAAAATAAACCATGCCTTTGCTACTTTAAGGATTTATTATATCACTTTGATTTCATACTGACATCAAGCATGGCTTGGAACACATAATATGAAGAGAAAAGATTTAATAGTTTATTTTGAAGAGAAAAAAATAATTTCTTTATGGAAAATCCATGTCTGCATTATGATCATTAATTTTTTTTTGTTTGCCATTGCTTTTACCTTTAATTGGTACTTTTGCAATCTTTATTGAAGGCTTTAGCTTCGTTTAAGGTTGGCAAAAGATTAAGTCAATTAAAAATCTCATGGAAACAATTTAACCATTATTCTCTGATTAAGAAGCATTGATTAAAATTGCTTTCAACAAGGAAAGACAGAGAGGATCCTTAAAACGTCTTATGGCTTAGAATTTTATTATGTCAACTAACAGTTTAGATTGCCTTCGGGCCTAACTCTCCAGCCTGTTTATATAGCAGTTGGGGCTGTTGGCCTGACGGTGGTCGGGGAGACAAGGCTCTTCTGACAAACAGCCAAAGAAGAAGTTAAAACAGACTGGGGAAAGTCCGCTCCTGCCAGGACATTGCAAGCTGTTTAGTGACCATCGAAATGTTCTGCTGGTTTTGTTGCCATACTTGGTAGTCCTGGGAATCTTGCTAGTCTCAGAAGTTGAGCAAAACAAAATACAACTGTGCACAGCCACGCCCTAGGGTGACTGTCTCCAAATACCATACAAGTCCGAGGCTGAAGCACTTGAAAGGCTTGCGTCCCTCCAGATGAAATCTTCATAAGATTGAGCCTTTAAAGACAACCCTTAAGCACATAAATGTTGTCATTTACGGCACGATCTCAATGCTATTTTCCCTTTCCAATTATAAAGGTGGCTAATGCACTTGATAATTACAGTTCCTTAAAATTTATTCACTCTGGAGTAGATCAGCTCAGAAATGTTGGCACTGTTTCAGTGTTCCTTAACAACTGCTTGCCAAACCACTCTTTGATCCAGTGAAATCATCATATGATTCAAAACAAGGCCTACAGCCTTTCAAGAATTCACATCTTAAATCCTCATCTTCATTGCTCAACCTCTCCACGTTGAACCTAAAAATTGATTTTTCCTTATCAATGCCAAAGGGATACATTTTTTTCACTGTGGGATTTACAATATGCTTTCTTTGTTGCCCTTCATTTATTTACCACTACAGCTAACACATACTGAGTACTTAGTATGTACGAGAGATTGTGGCTTGCCCTGCAGTGATAGAATAAACTACCTCCCCTAAATTCACTGCACAAGATTAAGACAGTCAGTTAAACAGATAATTACAGTATAGGGCTAGAAGTCAGGGCAGGAGAGAATCAAAGAATTGATCTAGAGCTCAAAGTCACTGGTGAGGACCAGAAAGATTTCCAGGGGGTGTGAATTCCGAGCACAGTATTCAGGATAAACAGAAGGAGGCAGATTAAAAAGCAAGTAAGTCGCAGTATTCTAGACAGAAGAAATAGTATGTGCTCAAAGATCTGGCAGTGACAGAAAGCACAGCAAACTTTAGAAACTAAACCCGTCTTGCTTGCCTTGAAATGCCTCCCATGGAGTAATTAGAAGAGGCCAGAGAAATAAGCACTGGAAGAATCTGAACAACATTTTCTCAGCCTAAGGAGTTTTAATTTGATTCTTTATTTTGTTTATTTTTTGTTTGAGAGAGAGACAGGGTGCAAGGGAGTGAGGGGCAAACAGAGAGTGGGAGAGAAAGAGAGAATCCCACAAGGGGCAGAGGAAGAGACAGAGAGAGAGAGAAAGAGAGAGAGAGAGAGAGAGAAGCAGGGCTCACCTGAAGCAGGGCTCCGAATCACGAACTGTGAGATCATGACCTGAGCCAAAGTCAGATGCTTAACTGACTGAGCCAGCCAGGCGCCCTTTGAATTTTACTCTAAAATCAACGTGAACTCCTAGAATTTTGAGCAAAGAAGTGACATGAGTAGTTTGGGGTTTTGGACAGATAACTCTGAGGGGTTGTAGAAGAAATTTAAATTTCAGAAATATTTAGCATAGGGTGAGCATAACTCTAATCAAATGGAGGACTGAGGAGAAAATCCAGGCCTGAAAACAGGGCTGGGCTAAAAGCTGAGGGTTGAACCATCACCTCTGTAGGTCAGGAGTATCATTAAGAAAGAAAAACTAGGGGCGCCTGGGTGGCGCAGTCGGTTGGGCGTCCGACTTCAGCCAGGTCACGATCTCGCGGTCCGTGAGTTCGAGCCCCGCGTCAGGCTCTGGGCTGATGGCTCGGAGCCTAGAGCCTGTTTCCGATTCTGTGTCTCCCTCTCTCTCTCTGCCCCTCCCCGTTCATGCTCTGTCTCTCTCTGTCCCCAAAATAAATAAAAACGTTGAAAAAAAATTTAAAAGAAAGAAAAACTAAAGAGGGAAAACTGAAAAGGACGGGGGGGGAAGGGAAAATGAGGGGACTGACGAACTGGAGAGAGGAGAAAAGAAAAAGAGGGAGGGAAAGTGGAGGTGATTTGGAACAAACTCTGGCTGCATAAATCATAGCTCTCCTACTGGCGACAGACAAGGGGCTGGGAGGGCAGAGTCAGGATATTCCAACGGTGTTCTATGTCTTCAAAAAGACACAAATTATTTTCTTTTAGAAAAAAACACTTTATTGAGGTACGATTGACATATAAAAAGCTGTACATACAGAATGTACACAACTTGGTGATTTGAAGATAGATGCACACTGTGAAACTATCACCCCAATCAAGGCCATAAACTTATCTAATCACCTCCAAAGGTTTGCTCCCACTTCCTTGATTTTTTCTTAAGTTTTTGTCCGTGTGTTCTGTTTATTTCTGTCCTTTATTCAGGTTTTGTAGTTTTATTTGTATCTGTCTATACATTTTTTAAGTTTAATCAGAAGCATATTTTATGTTTTAGGCTGCTGTTGAAATGAGAGTCTCTTACATCATATTTTCTAAATGTTCATTGAAAAGCTACAGAATTGGATAATTGATCTTGTAACTGACCACAGTACTAATGCTGTTTAATACATTTTTAGTTAACTATCTCAGTATTTCCTGATAATCACATCATCTGGCAATAATGATAACTCTGTTCCTGTCTTTTCACTATTTTGTGCTTTTTTTTCTCATCCAATGTTGTTATTTATGCCTCTGGTTAAAACTTTCCACCGATGTTAATTTAAAGCAGCGATGATGGGTAGGCAATCTTAGATTGTTCCTGACTTAACATGGAAAGATTCTAATATTTCATCCTTAGGTTTCATGTGGATAGATATTTCAAAGTGTCTGCATTTCAAACAGACACTTTTTAGTTGTCTCGAATTACTTGACAATTCAAATATACTGAAGAAAACATCTTTGTGCATCAATATTTGTATCTCTTATCATTTCCTTAAAATGGGCTCCATAATGTTTGGTTCCGGATACCCAATTGTTTCCAATGCTTCATGTACAAACTTACCTACACTGTAGACGTCCCATCTTTATAAGCATTTAGGATTGTCAATTTTTAATATTCTCGTGATTTAATTGATAAAGAATATTTTTAAATTAAATAGGTAATAAACACTATAAGTTTTCATTTCTTTGCTCATTATTGCATTGGTTCTTTTTTCATTTATTAATTGGCAATTTTAACTACTCTGAAAATTAATCCATATTTTTATGTAGTTTAAGTTCTGAAAACTATAGTAAAAAAAATGATTCCTTGATTATTCTGTGCGCTCACTTTAGCCTATTTGTGAATAATGCCAAGTTGCTCTTCAAAAATATTCTATTGAATAATCATCAGCCATAAGTGAAAGGGCCCATTTCTTTCGATCCACCCTAAACCTGAGAAGAATAATTTTTTTATTGAATTGCCAATTTAATGGGTGAAAATTGTGTATGTTGAATATTTCACTTCATCTCTAAAATTGTTCATGAATGGGACCATTTTTCATGTCTGCCATCAGGTTTTTTCTTCCTTTAGAACTTGCCTCTTCATCTTTAAATTGTATTTACTTTATTCTTTCCATGTATTTGTAAGAGGTCTTTACCTATGAAGTTATTACAAATGCTTTATCATAAATAGACAGTGTTTTGTTTTGTCTGTTTGGTTTTTTTTTCAACTTAATCATGCTGGTGGTCTTCCTTGTTTGTAGCATTGAGCATTTCGTGGGCACCGTCTCAGGCTCCAGCCTCCTCTCCTATTCCCAGCACTGTTGTGAAGGGCATTTCCCTGCTGGCTTCACCCAGCTTCCTTTGGGTGCAGCCTGAGAACACTCACCTGAAGACCTTGTCCCTGAACCTCTTGCTTCCTGCTCTGGGCTGTCTTTGCCCTGATAGTAGCACACCCCCAGGAACTCATTTGTGCTCAGTTTTGCAACGTGAAAACATGGCAGAATCAATACTCTCTGGTTACTGCCACCGTGGACTAAGAAGGTCTACGGGCAGTGAAACTTCTTCCTTGTGCCTCCAAGTACAAGGATATTTGTAGTGTTCTCAGAACATCTCTAGGTACAGAGTAATTTAACACACGAAGAGGAGCAAACTGAATGATGTATCCTTGTATTGACTTTTTCTGCTTCTGTCACTCACTGCTGCCATCTGGGATCACATTTCTAAAAAAAACCCACACATGAATCTTTGTCTTAGACTGCTTAGAGGCTAAATCATATATGGTTTTTACATATAAGACTTAGTCTATGTCTGCGCGTGGCATGGGTATATATGATGACATATATAATTCATTTATTTTATAGTTTCTGATTATATCTTCATGTTTACAAAAGCTTTCCCTATCACCAGGGTCAGGTATACATATATGCACATTTTACTTCTTTGTGATTCACAGACTTTATTATATAACATTTATTTGATAGGGTGCAAGGTAGCGAGCTTATTTGTTATGCTTGCCCCCCAAATTTTTAAGTAAATTTTTAAATAATGTCTTACTGAACATCTAAACCTTTCCCACTGATTTTATCCATTAACATTTCAGACTTACACAGAGTTACAGATTAACAAGAAGAAACTAAGCCTCTCATGCCTACTCTACTTCATAATACTAGAATTATGATTTAATTAGCCAAATATACATAAATGCAAAGATCCACACAACTGGAGCAGATGTACTATATCTTGGTGCTTTTTCTTGGTTTCCACAGTGGACTCACAGCTGCTGGTGACCTACCACACAGACGCTTGTCACAGCAGAGTAAACAGCCGACTTACAGCTTTCTGTGTCTTAAACATTTGGGGTTTATATCCTCAACTAAGAAGATCTTACATCAACAACCTAATTACCTCCATTTATGGACATTTTTATGAACGTGAAATTATTGGGGTTTTCTTTTTTTTTTAAAGAAACCTGATTATCAGCAAGGCCACTACAACATGGAGGTCGACAATAAGAAATGGACAGTACCCTGATATTCATGATATACATCATTGCCTTAATCTGAGTATCTCAAAAAAAAATAGCTAAAAATAAAACAAACAAAAAATGAACTGCTGTCCCACAATCACTCACTAAATATTCTGGTGCAGGTGGTTGTTTTTGGCCTTCAGATCTGTGTCACTGAGGTTTCAGTCTATTCCTATGACAAGGATTACTGAGGATTTTAAAATATGTTTTAATACCTGAGAGAGCAAATCCTTTCTCACTCTTCTCCTTTTTCCAAAACTTGTTGGGTCTTCTGGTTTGCTTATGCTTCCAGTTGAGATTTAAAATTACTTTGTCAAGTTCTCTTAACAATGTGGCAGATGCAGAGGTGCAACCCTCCACCCTGATGCCCTTTCAAGGAAGGGCTTGTTGCCCATCTGTGGAGACTGCATAGACACCTTCCGGATGTCAGCAACTCTTCCATTGGCCACTTCCAATGAGTAACTGGGAGAAGTACTAGTTGTCAGAAGTTCAGAAACAGTCACAGTGAAACCGATGAAGCACCAAAGTAGTAATTAGTGAAATTTTATTGTGCACACACCAAAAAAAAACAGTTTGCAAGTGAGAAGCACTCAAACCAAAATGTCGAATGAGGCTCAGGGGTATTTTGTTATAAAGCAGCTTATATAATGAGAAACCAGTGACTTTATTCTTCACAGTGATTGGTCATAATAGTAGAATTTTCTTAAATGATAGGGAACTGGTCAGGGGTTACCTCATATCAACCTTGAGAAACAGTTTAAGTTTTGCTTTTGATTTTCAGAGGCATAAGCAAGAAATAGCCCAGGTCAAGTCAGTCTTGCAAAATATGTTAAATTAAGCTTTGCTTGAAAGACTAAACCGGTTTTGTCTGCTCAGGGAATTTTCAAAGTCAGTCTCTGTTTTTTATTTTAACAATTCTCCCCTGTTGGCAGGCTGAGAATATGACCAACCAGAAGAGCATTAATAGTTCTTCTCGGTTAGCACCGTTGATGTAGTCAGACTGAAGAATCACACATTCGCTGTTTCCATTAGTTGAGTCATCAGGCTGGAGGGTCATGTAGTCACCGTCTTCATCATTTATGTGGTTATTGTTGATTTCATCCAGTTGTTCAATCCTGATGGACACCATTTGGTGCATGAGCAGCTGACGAGAGGCATGTAAAACCCTCAAGAGTATACAACACACCAGAGAGGTTAATATGAGGACTATAAAAACAACAGCCAAGGATTAAAAATTGCCCAGAGTAGAGATTCCCAGGAGCCAAGATTTAAACAAACAACTCAGATGAATTATAATTTTTAAAAGTTTTTGTCTTACATTGGCATAACATGATATATTAGCAATCATATATGCCCATGATTATTTAGGACAGAATAAATGGGAGGGTATTTTATTTTGGGAGATGGTAGTGCATAGATTAGGCCTCTATGTGATGTGAGCAGTCAAGTACTTTAATAAGATGCCTTCCTACAGAAACAAAAAGAAAACAAATGTTCATAGTTTGAACAAATTATACATTCAGTTTCTGAGTATGGACAGCAATCAGTTGAGAAAATTTCTAGATGTCGGTTCAAAGCATGTTCAGATAGAGTGAGGGCAGACAGGAACAATCAGACAGACTTCCCTAGTTTGCGGTGTCAACGTCTCTGGTGCTCTAAGTGGTCACAGAGCAACAAGGCATGGAGACTGTCCACACATAAGCTGTTGTGATTTCCCTAAAGTGTATATCAAGCTGTCTAGCTTTACCTTGCCTGGATTCAGGGGAATGGCAGTTTTAGTCTTTTGTGATTCCAAGTCAAAAGAGTAGGAGAAATTTGGAAATGCTATTTTGGAGAGTTCTAGGCAGATACTGGAGGAAATCAGAAGAATTAGGATTCGGTCCATTTTATGGATGGAAAACAAAACCTCAAAGATAACTAATAGCCCTAGATCTGGTATCCACAAAGGAGTATTGCTAAAACATATGTTTTTTCTGTTTGTAATCATCTCCTTTCTATCAAAGATAACCATAGTAAAAGTAATTTGTTTGCAAATCAATTCTAGTTTCCAGTTTCAATAAACTTGGCCTGAACACATAAACACAGAACAAAACAGGGTAGGGGCAGAGAGAGAGAGAGAGAGAGAGAGAGCGAGAGAGAATACTAAGCAGGCTCCACACTGTCAGTGAGGAACCCTACAGGGGGTTGTATCTCACAAAGTGTGAGATCATGACCTGAACCGAAATCAAGAGTCAGTCGCTTAAGTGATTAAGCCACACAGGCACCCCAATGTTTATTCATTTTTTGAGAGAGACAGGGAGGGAGAGAGAGAGATGGACAGAGAGAGAGAAAGCATGCACATGGGTTCTCACACAGGAGTCTGGGAGGGGCGTAGAGAGGAGGACAGAGCACGAGAAGGGGACAGGGAGGGGCAGAGAGAGGGGGACAGAGAATCTGGAGCAGGCTCTGTGCTGACAGCAGAGAGCCCAGTGTAGGGCTCAAACTCACCAACCCTGAGATCATGACCTGAGCCGAAGTTGGAAGCTTAACCAACTGAGACACCCAGGCACCCCTCATATAGGTTCTTTTAAATATTTCTTGCTGGAACTTTTAATAAGGAATCTCAGATGGGACTTTCAAAAGCCTCTTTAGGCTAGGAAGCCAAGCCAAGGACTTGTTCAATTGTGTCTTGTTACAAGAAAAACAGATTCTTATTGAACATATGTAACATACATACATTGTCATGATAAATAAGAATATTTAATAAGACTTTCTGAATTCTGGAAGAATCAGGTAGGGAAAAAAAAGATAAATACTTTCTTTTTTTTTTTTTATGTTTATTTATTTTTGAGAGAGAGCACAAGCAGGGGAGGGGCAGAGAGAGAAGGAGACACAGAATCCAAAACAGGCTCCAAGCTCAGAGCTGTCAGCACAGAGCCTGACACGGGGCTCAAATTCACTAACCACAAGATCATTACCTGTGCTGAAGTCGGACGTTTAACTGACTGAGCCACCCAGGCACCCCTAAATACTTTAGCTTTAAAGTATTTAAATACTTTACCAAACTACATTAAGTTGCAGACAGCTTAAAAGAGAATAGAAAAAGCAGTACTTTAAATCTATAAAACAACACATTAAGAACCAGCAATGTTTTAAATGAAGTCATATTTCCTTGTGTCTTCTTCAATTTCCTTCATAAGCTTTTTATAGTTTTCAGCATATAGACCTTTTACATCTTTGGTTAGGTTTGTTCCTAGGTATTTTATGGCAAAAACATCCCATGCTCATGGATTGGAAGAATAAATATTATTAGAATGTCAATACTACCCAAAGCGATCTACACCTTCAGTACAATCCCAATCAAAATTGCACCGGCATTCTTCTCAAAGGTAGAACAAACAATCCTAAAATTTGTATGGAACCACAAAAGACCCCAATAGCCAAAATAATATTGAAGAAGAAAACCAAAGCAGGAGGCATCACAGTCCCAGACTTTAGCCTCTACTACAAAGCTGTAATCATCAAAACGGTATGGTATTTGGCACAAAAACAGACACACAGACCAGTGGAATAGAATAGAGAACCCAGAATTGGACCCACAAATGTATGGTCAACTAATTTTCTACAAAGCAGGAAAGAGTATCCAATGGAAAAAAAGACAGTCTCTTTAACAAATGGTTCTGGGAGAGCTGGACTGCAACATGCAGAAGAATGAATCTAGACCACTTTCTTACACCATACATAAAAATAAACTCAAAATGTATGAAAGACCTAAATGTGAGATAGGAATCCATCAAAACCCTAGAGGAGAAAGCAGGCAACAACCTCTCTGACCTCAGCCACAGCAACTTCTTACTCGACACATCTCCAAAGGCAAGGGAATAAAATGCAAAAATGAACTATTGGGACCTCATGAAGATAAAAAGCTTCTGCACTGCAAAGGAAACAATCAACAAAACTAAAAGGCAACTGACAGAACAGGAAAAGATATTTGCAAATGGATAAAGGGCTAGTATCCAAAATCTAAAAAGAACTCACCAAACTCCACACCCGAAAAACAAATAACCCAGTGAAGAAATGGGCAGAAGACATGAATAGACACTTTTCCAAAGAGGACATCCAGGTGGCCAACAAACTCATGAAACGATGCTTCAATGTCACTCATCATCAGGGAAATACAAATTAAAGCCACACTGAGATACCACCTCACGCCAGTCAGAGTAGCTAAAATGAACAAATCAGGAAACTATAGATGCTGGCAAGGATGTGGAGAAATGGGAACCCTCTTGCACTGTTGATGGGAATACAAACTGGTGCAGCTGCTCTGGAAAACAGTGCGGAGGTTCCTCAAAAAGTTAAAAATAGAAATACCCTAGGACCCAGCAATAGAACTGCTAGGAATTTACCCAAGGGATACAGGGGTGGTGATGCATAGGGACACATGTACCCCAATGTTTATATCAGCACTTTCAACAATAGCCAGATTATGGAAAGAGCATAAATGTCCATCAACTGATGAATGGATAAAGAAGATGTGGTTTATGTATACAATGGAAAACTATTTGGCAATGAGAAAGAATTAAATCATGCCATGTGCAGCAACGTGGATGGAACTGGAGGGTATTATGCTAAGTGAGATAAGTCAGTCAGATACCATATGTTTTCAATCATATGTGGATCTTGAGAAGCTTAACAGAAGACCACAGGGGAGGGGAAGGGGAAAAAAAGTTACAAACAGAGAGGGAGGGAGGCAAACCATAAGAGACTGAGGCTCAGCCTCTGATGGAGGCTGAGGGAGAGGGGAAAGTGGGTGATGGGCAATGAGGAGGGCACTTGCTGGGATGAGCACTGGGTGTTGTACGGAAACCAATGTGACAAAAAATTATATCTAAATACATAAAAATAAATAAATGAAGTCATAAAAATTATAATAATTTTTATAGTTCATTCATCTTATGTATATAATTCTTGTTTTGTTTCATCTTGGGTTAACAGCTTTACGAATCAATCAGTTTTCCATTGGAGTTTTAGAAACTCTTACTCAGTTTAATGTTATAATCTTAAAGTTATCAGAAACCTGTATTTTAGAGTATATGTCAGGGTCTTTTCCATGAATCTCTTTGAAGATGAAACATTTTTTCAGGAGCACTTTTGCAAAAGCATCAGAGTAAAACAACTGTAAATGGCAAAAGGCAAATAGCTGTGCTTGGGATCTGCTGAAAGTTTATACACACATACAAAAATGATGCAATTGACAAACATTTTTATGACATATTATTAAATTATATCCGATAATGTTATACTAGAACTCATCAGATTTTTAGGAATTTTATATAATTTGTGATATTTTAATTATCTTAAATTAATCTTAAAATTATTTAAGTTATTGGTTTAATTTATTTTAATAATGAATCGTAATTATTTGTTAATTAATTTAGTTGTTAGCTTTAATAATTAATTTTAATAATAATTAATTTTAACCCATATATATGATCTAAGATGATTAAACATTACTTTTTATTTGATCTTCCTTAGATAGGGTTGACAGGGTTTAGAGTCTTTTTGGTTCCCTTGTGTTTGCTGCTATTACTGATTTCTTTATTATGAAGAGAACTTTTTCATTTTATCTTCTATGTGATACATAAAATTATAAACTAATTTTATTTTTTTAAACATTTATACATTTTTGAGAGACAGAGAGAGAAACAGAGTGCAAGTGGGGGAGGTGCAGAGAGAGAGAGAGGGAGACACAGAATCTGAAGCAGGCTCCAGGCTCTGAGCTGTCAGCCCAGAGCCCAACGCGGGGCTTGAACTCACGGACTGTGAGATCATGACCTGAGCCGAAGTCGGATGCTTAACTGACTGACCCACTCAGGCGTTCCCTAAATTAATTTACAAATAGCATCATATATATTATAAAGCATTTTTAAAATTTTTTTTAATGTTTCCTTATTTTTGAGAGACAGAGAGAGAGAGAGAGAGAGAGAGAGAGAGAGAGAGAGAGAGAGAGAAAGAGACAAAGTATGAGTGGAAGAGGGGCAGAGAAAGAGAGGGAGACACAGAATCTGAAACAGGCTCCAGGCTCTGAGCTGTCAGCAAGGAGCCCAATGAGGGGTTCGAACTCACAAACTGCAAGATCATGACCTCAGCCAAAGTCAGATGCTTAACTGACTGAGCCACCCAGGTGCCCTGTTATAAAACATTTTTAATTGTAACTTTACTGAATTCATTTACGAAGTATGCTTATTTAAAACATTGCCTACATTTTTCCTGTCAAGCTCTGTCTTTCCCTACATCATAATTTTTTTTCCTGGCTTAATGAAATTATAACTATGATGTATCAAAAAGGTTTAATTTCAGTTTTTCACACTTAAGAATAATCTCAGTAATAATAGCATCCACGGACTGCCTCTAATGTACCAGTCGATGGTGCATGAATGATCTGGTGATATTACCTATAATACTAACAGCCAGTCTGCAAGGTTACATTATAAACTATGCTTTTCAAATAATGCATTTAACTCACCCATTAGCTGTTTCCAGCAAATTATTGAATGAGGAGTCAAACCAGGGATGATTTTACTATGAAGTAAAAAAATCTAAAATCTTTTTCCACAGGCAATATAGTTAAACTAAACCTTCTTGAGTTTGCTTTTACTTCTATCATATATAAATATATAAATATTTAATAAGTAATATGATATATATTTAACTTTGATGATACATATTTTTATTTCACTATACACATACATATAAATAGAAACTCCCCGAGTAATTTCTAAATGCATATTCATTATATAGTATTCAAACAAACGAAGCACAGGGACTAAAAAATTATGTATCGCCTTCACCTAACTCCCTTCCCAATGCTTGCTCTTCCACAGAGGTAACTACTATTAACAATTCTCCATATACTGTTAAAAACAGTTTCTATTAATTTATACATTCACATGCATACACACACCCACACATACATACACTCATATGAGTTGGCATATATGCATGCCAAGCTATACATAAATGTATTTTGTACTTGTTATTCTACTGGATTTATACTTTATGCATTATTTTGTAACTTGCTTTTCTCACTTAACATTGTCTCTAAGTCTTTCATGTAAGTATAGGAAATCAACTTTATTTTTTTTTAGCTCTTCAGGACCACCTTACAGGCACTCAATCTCCTCGAAAGGCCAGACGGAGATGGTCCAAGCAAGTATTTGATGAAAACTGGAGCTCCAAAATCAAGAGAATTATGGCAAATTATTTGGAAGATAAATATTTAATTATTATAACTAGCATATACATACACATACACATATGCATGTATATATATAGGTCAACGATTCCCACCTTACATTAATTTGTTCACTGAAAAATTAATGAGTTCTTACCATATTTTTGTCCAAAAACATTCTATCTTGGGCATTGCATTATTTAGAACCAAAATTTGGTTGTATGTACTATAAATCCCAAATCACAGGCACTTTTCTACGATTAATTTTTAATCTTCTACTTTTAACAGTGCAATCTGAATCGTATATGTCACTTCTGCTCATATCTTATTGGTCTTAAAATCTAGTCACATGGCCACATCTAGCATCAAGAGTGTCTGGGAAATTTAACATGGGTCATCATGAGCTCAGCTAAATTTTTTTTTTTTTTCTTTTTTACTGAGGATTAAGGTAGAGCTGGTGGAGTATCAGTGTTGTGCTCAATAACTTCATAATTCCGTTTACAAAAGCACCCACACAACCACTTTTCCAGAAAAGTTTCTTACTTGTTTTCTTTAAATTCTTGATCTAACCCCTTTTAAAAAATTGTTTTAAATGTAATTGAAAATGCTAGTAATGCAAAATGAGAAAGCTAATTTTGTGAAGTTTCTTCACCTAAATCTATTATCCATTCTGAGGTGAATTAACATCTTCATGAGAATGCTCATAAGTTACTCACAGAGTCATCTGTCCTAACAAATATTTATTGAGCAATAAGTTATGTCAGTTCTGAAAAACACGCCAAAAATAAAGTAACAAAGTAGGCTCCCAGTGTGCCGTGTGTGTGTGTGTGTGTGTGTATGTATCTGTATTATATATTTTCATCCAAATCATCAGAATTGATAAATTTTAGTCACGAAATGGAAGCCATTTTATCTACAGAAAAAAAGAATTGTGTATTTCTGACTTAACATTTTGTTACAGCACGCAGAATGTAAGGTCTTTAGAGTAGTAAAATAAAACAAAAAGGAAGATTTAATATTCCAACAATCTTATAGCCAAGAAATTCTTTACAAAATCTGAGTAATACATCTGATGGAGTGAAATATGCAACACATCAAAATTAACGTGTCTTAAAATGAAAAAAAAAAACAACAAATTTTAATTGAAAGGATAATAGAAGTTTAAAAAAGAATGAAAAATGAGTTTGAAAATGAATTTCAAGAATTCAGGACACCCTACCATGATGACTTTACACATTCAACTCCAGTTATTAGAGGGAAGGCATTTCTTTTATTTGAGTTCAGCTCATCAATATTGAGGGTACATATTGATGACAGGTCACAAGAGAAGATCCTTGGGAACTGAGTGAGAGTATATCTCTGTATCAAACCGACTTTATGAGATAACACAGGTAGCTTAAGCTACTGTACATTTTTCCAATAGGGATTTGTTTTTTTTTTTTAATTCTGGATCATAAATCTGACTCTGTCAGATGACATTTGTCATTAAGTTCTCTGCACCTAACAGGACAATGATGAATTTATACACACATTTCTTCTGCTTAGTCTCATGTAGCCTGATGTGCGTTCCTTTAAGTAGCATTTACTTTCTTGGAAAAGAATATTCAGACAGTAAAGTATATGCCTTCCTAAATTAAAAATAAAATCTTCAGGGAATACCCCAACCAGGTTATGCTAAATGTAACAATTTGCACAGTATTTGTGTCTGACCTAATTCCTTACCGCCCATCTGCATATAGCATTTAGTGACCTGTAAGAGCAGTATTCCATAGACCCGCGATGTGTAGGAGCCCAGCAAGGTTCAAAGCAAGGACAAAACAAATGTGTTCATGTCTGCTACGGAGTGACAGGTGTGGGGGTGGGAAGCGCCGACAGCCCTGAGAAGCCACACTTCCCCATTCGAACCAGATCTTGCTTCCAAAACAGAAAAAAGACAATGTCGTTCCAAGAAACACAAACAACCAAGGAACCTTCTCCTAGGTCTTCTCACTCATGTTATTCCTCTGCAGTAGCCAACTGACAGAACTGTGACAGAAGAAAAGGGACAGATGGGGCAACCCAAGTCTCCTTTTCTTATCAGTCCTTCCTGCTTATCAGGATGCCTCACAGAGTGAGTTTTGGTAGAATGCCCACATATCAAGAAGTCAAATAAAAAGTTAATTTGGGGCAATGTTTGTACTCCTCTGGTAAGAATGAAATACATATGCAGGTACAGATATAATAGATGAATTGAGATTTCAGTAATTCTGCATATAAGCTAAATGCTCCTATATCTGCATTTAAGATTGACATGGTACAACATGAAGATGAATAAAACTCATAGTAATTTTTTTTTAAATTTCACTTTGCTTTGAACAACGTGAAATAGCAAATAAAAAAACAACAACAACAACAAAAAAAAAAAAACAAAAAAAAACACCATGACAGGTGGTGAGGGAGCCTGCAGGAAAAAGGAGAGAGCTCTCTATTTCAGTGCCTTTAAATGGAAATTTTCCTACTTTTTAAACAAGCGGCCTCATATTTTCACTTTGCATTGTGCTCCACGATTTATGTAACTCCTGTGTGAGCTCCAGTATATATGCCCCTTGGCAGCCTCGTCAGAATGACTTAGGCATTGCCTGTTTCGTATCACTTCCAAGTCAGATTCTCCACTGGAGTGGAAGTACCTTCCACTTCCAAAATGTATGAGCCATTTGGTCTCCTTTAATACATTTTTTTCCTAGAAAATAAATATATAAATACATCTTCTCTTTAATCTAGCTGGGGTGGGTTCTTCTTCTTCCTTTTTTTTTTCTTTTTTTTTTTTTTTTTTTTTGCAGCTAAGCAAGCACACTAGTTAATAAGAATGAAAACAATAGCTAAAATTTCTAGCTTCTTACTTTATGGCCAGCATATTTTTGCATAATAATAAGATAAACACTAATATCCATATTATACAGATGAGAAAATTGAGGGTTAAAAATCAAGTAAGTTGTCTGAATTTCACCATCTAATACACCCAGGGTCAGGATTTAAACCCAAGTAGTCTGATCCCAACCCTGTGTGGAGCCACATTTATATTACCATTTGTCCTTTTAAATATTGTTGATCCCTATGGCAAGAAGTTGACTAAGTTTTAAATAGGCACTGTGCCACCTAAACAAATAGCCATTGTTAGAAGCAAAGACAGTAAATGTTTAAATCAAGTCTTATTGCTGAACTCATAATTCATAGGGACGATCCAATAAACTGTCTTTTCTGAGAATCACATTGGTGGTGATTAAGAATGTTCTATGACTTTTATGTTTCTGGGGTTCACTGTCTCTGGATTTTATTTCCCTAGATTTTACAAGATTTTATGAGCATATGATTACTGATTAGGAAAGACAGACAATGTGAGGAATTTGGATGGCTTTAAATAGAACTATTCACCTCTTCTGTTAATCAGAGGTGTTAAAATAGCTTTCTCAGTAAGTTGTTTTCATGCTGATGGTGATATTTTTGCTTTTATTGAGGTTCATGCAGACATCCTGGCAGAATATAAAATTACGCAATTACAACTGATTCTTGGAAGGTTCTGCACAAATAAATGAGGGACAAAAAGGTTGAAATGTTTAGAATTTGGAAGCTTACACAACACCTGCCTGTATGAAGTTTACCATTCTACCATGGCCCCCCCCCCCATCTGAAAATTAAATCACCCTACCTTAGGACACAGGTCATTTCAGTTTTTAGATGTCTCTAATTTTTGCTGATACAAGGGAACACAGGCATGGCGTTTTTTAAAAAGGTATGTAACTTACTGTTAAAAAAAAAAAAAGACATGTAATGTGGGCTAACCTGTGCAAGTTAAAACACTACAAACCACAAAAGTGAGGATCATAGGACAAATATTTCTTTACCAGCTATGGGTGGGATGGTGTCTTTATGATTTATTCTAAAATAACAAAACAATCTGAAACAATGAAGTGTTTCTCTGGGCCTCATGAATATATATGAATTCAGTTCATGACAGAACAAGTCATTGGCTGTCTCTGCCAAACAGCCAACAGGGGATGATTGATTGTTTTATGCACAACCTCGCACAGTCTAAAAGTACTGGAAAACTGTGATGAAGTGCAAAACAGTGCCAAAAATGAATGTAACTCTTCAATAGTAACACAATATTTATACTGATAACCAGAAGTACTTGAGAGCTAATAATCGCAAACTTCCCAAACCCTCTACAGACACCCATACAAACTGTTTTTTATCACTTCTTTAAACAAAACTCATATTGCCTTCAAAGTGCATATATTAGAAAATGGATTTGCTTAACTTCACTTGCTCCCTTTTTACATACTTGTGGGTTACTGTTTTCATGAGAATTTTTTTTTGACCATAAATTAATGTGTGGTTTATTTTATTTACAGCCAAATAAGGAAAATGGTCTTCCTGAAAGGCAAATTGCCTTATTTTTTCTTTACTAGAATCTAAAATTATATCTTCATATAATTAGGTGACCATCTATTTATGCAAACTCATTTTTCAGCTTTATGAGTGCTTGGAATTATTTTTGGGAAAAGGGATTGCATATACTTGCCTAATGCATAATTACGTTGTCTTAATTTAGATCCCTCCAAATGCAGATCCTAAGACATGGAATTATATTTGTCAGAAGGACAATCACAGGAAGCAGGAGAGGTGAAGCAGGGGGAATAAGAAGGCAAGGAGATGCCAGTATAGGCTTGTGTTACTGAGATTGCTGCTGTAGGAAACAGAGACTCGATATTGCAGGGACATCAGAAACAGACACAACGCTCACTTCTCCTTTGGAAGGACAGGTTGCTCAGTATTGATCCCTTAGCTTCCGTTCTCCATTAGTTGAGGGTTACTCCTGGGACATTAAATCCATTTCACGGTCAGGCTGCATCGGTTCAGGGTGAGAGAGCTCCCATGGCCTCAAAAAAAGCTCCAAGACAGAAAAGTGGAGACCTTCCTGGCTAGGAGTGCCAGTAAGATACAAGATTCCAGGTACATTAGGACTTCAGATAAATAGTAAATATTTTGTCAATACATATATTACATGAGACATATTTACACTAAAAATTATTCATTATTTATCTGAAATTCAAATTTAATTGAGTGTCCTGGATTCCTCTTCTTCCTCTCCTTCTCCTTCTTTATTTTCTAAATCTGGTAACTCTTCGCCTGGCATGTGCTTGAGGTAGGATGCTGTCGTCACAAGTCTGAGTCTGTCCAGAATTGTCCACACCTGCCACAGCTAAAATCAGAAATGGGCCGAGGGCAAGATAAAGCAGGGCACCAAAAACATCTGCTATATGTGAGTATTCTTTATTTTAGATGACTAAATGTACCTAACTTTATCAGACAGACCACGTACCCCCATCCTTACATATCATCATTTTTTTTTGATCAACAATTCTATTGTTAATAGGGTTCCTCTTAACTTCCCCATAAATAATCTTTGATTTGTTTCTAAGCACAGCATGAGTTTTGCTTAACCAAAATTATACAATGTGTTTCTTATCTTTTGAATCCTCCCCAAGTCCTTTTAGGCTTGCTCATGATATCTTCTCGTCACATTGTCACCATAGATGCTTCATGTGCTACCACTACGAGCCAGTCCATGCCTTCTAAGGAGCAGATGCCAAGACAGAACTAAATATGCAGGAGATAAATTTGAGGCAACCACACCTGTGAGAGGCCTAAGGAGAGGGAAGGGGGAAAGGGGTGCTTTTTAGACCGTTATGCATGTCCAACCTCAGGTGAATGAGAGAGGCAAGGAGACAGGATGGGTAGGAGAGTATGAGACTGCAGTGTAGTCGTGAGAGATTTTGGCAGGACCATCTGGCATCAGCCTTCAGAGGAGCCCTGCATCCCACAGAACAGGAATGTATTGCTGACCCTGCCAACTCAATCACTGGCCAGGAATGGCTCATGGGAAATAGGAATTCAGTGCAGACAGGGATGGATGGAGGAGCACAGCAGCTGGCACCCTCGTTCCGCTGGGCTCCCTGGAATCGCAGACCTGTATGCCTCGCTTTCCCGGGCAAGGGCCACACACCCGTTTTCCCAAGAAGGGGTACGAAACACATCTGCTAAACATATATCCATGAAGTGACCAACTACCCTGTTAAGAGATTATTTTGAAAAACATTTAAGGCTCGTACTTATGAAATAGAAGTAACTGTGATGTGTGATTTGTACAGATATTTGGGGGCAGAAAAGTCATAGAGCATTTTTCTTAAAAACTCACAACTACTTAGACATCAGCTTACTTTGCCAGCTCCTTAGAGCTGTCTTGCAGTAAACTGGAAAATAAGAATAATAGCTACCTCTTAGGGCTATTAGGAGGATTATATGACGATAACTCAGGCAGAACTCTTAGCATAATGCTGCCACACAGTAAAAGTTCAATTAATATTAGCTATTAAAGAATGATAATTAAAAGCCAGTGTGACATGGGAAAAAATATGACATGGATCCATGTAAGATCACCATGCTTTCTACATGATCTCTAGCTTCCATTCCTGAGGAAGAACAAAACATCTTTATCCCCATTGCCAAAGAAACTGGGAGGGTAAATCAGTCAATGGATGTGTTAACTCTTACTGTGGCCATAGTTTCACAATATGTACATATATCAAATCATCATGTTGTACACCTTAATATTACATAATACTATATCAATTATATCTCATTAAAGCTGGGGAAATTTCTCTTTTTTAATTAATTAATTAATTAATTTGTTTTTAATTTAAAAAAATTTTTTTAACATTTTTATTCATTTTTGAGAAACAGCACGAGCAGCGGAGGGGCAGAGAGGGAGACACAGAATCCGAAGCAGGCTCCAGGCTCTGAACTGTCAGCACAGAGCCCGACTTGGGGCTCAAACCCACGAACAGTGAGATCATGACCTGAGCCTAACTCGGATGCTTAACCGACTGAACCACCCAGGTGCTCCAAGTTTATTTATTTTTGAGAGACAGAGAGAAAGAGAGCGCAAGTGTGCGCACAAGTGGGGGAGGGGCAGAAAGAGGAGGCAGAAGCCCAAGCAAGCACCACGCTGTCAGCACAGAGCCCAATGTGAAGCTCGAACTCACAAACCACGAGATCATGACCTGAGCCAAGGTCAAGAGTCAGGCACTTAACGGACTGTGCCACCTGGCACTCCAGAAAATGTTGTTTAAAAGGGAAACTGAGAGGAATGGGTCACCAGGATTGATTGTTCTACTCCTTTTAAGTAATAGACGCCTGCAGTTGTGGATTTACAGCTCTAAATCCACCAGCTTTACTTGTCAAATTATCTATTGCTGCCCAGCGAATCTCCTCTAAAACTCAGTGGTTTAAAACAATACTAAGCATTTATTACACATCAGGTTTCCATTGGTTAAGACCTCAGGTCTTTTGTGGGCAGAGCTCACCTGAAGTCTCTCATTCAGTTTTAGTCAGCTGTTGGCTGGTCCCATAGGCATTTGAAGGGTTGGTTGGAACTGGAGGATACATTTTCAAGATGGCTCACTCATCAGAGTGGCAGGTTAGTTTGGGCTGTTGGTTGGGGGCTTCATGTCTTTCACACAGGGCTGTTTGAGGTTCCTCACTGCACAGCTGCAGCTTCCTCCAGAGCGAGTGATTTAAGAGACAGAGGGAAAGCTGCTCATGACTTATATGACTTAGCACTGGAAGGTATGCATCCTCATCTCCAATGTATCCTTCTACTCACAGAGGCCTAGCACATAAGGGCATGAACACCAGGAGACAAGGGCATGGAAGGCCATCTTGGGGCTGATGCATACATTAAAATCTCCTGCAGAAGATATGAAATCTAGACAAACATCTTTCACCAGAGTTAAACTAAGACTTGGGTATTCCACTGTATGCACAGGCAAATACAACCTTATTAACATGTTCTACCCTGGTAGGAAGGCCTATAGCAAGGATGGAAGTGGGCAGCTCATAAGCAGAATTCACCCCAAAGTCTTCATTGGCATGGCCTCACCAGTACATAAAATGACGATGCAATTAAATGCCTTCGGAGGAGCACTGACTCTCCACTTTGCCACCACTCCCTACAATCTCAAATCCGGTAAGTTATGTATTATCCACCTAACCCCTAAGGCATTGCAATCTTTGCCTTAAAAGATGGAAATTGTGAGTGTAGAAAAAAGGAGGCCAAGGGGAACAGAGGTACAAAGATCTCCTGAAGACAGTCGTCTGCCTGCCTTCCCTTAGAGGAAATTATACGAACAAAATCTTGGCAGTACCATGAAAGATTTAACACAGGCGAAAGAGCAGTATTCTTGAGCGTGAAGCCTGTCAAATACTAAAGTAAGGAAATGGAAACTCCTTCTCAGGAGGTCTTTGGAAATAAGAAAGATTCTAATCTGTCTGGAAGAAGTTAGGTGTGGTTTTTCTTAGGGGTAAATGGGTTGGTTTACATAACTCACAAAATTTTTTCTATGTTTTTTTTTTTTTACTCCCTTCTATGACTTTTTAAAAAGTCATTCCCCTTCCCCTCCACCTTCCCCCCTACACAGAGGACTTTTTGGTGCAGAGTACATCATGACTATCATGAAACTCAGTGATTCTCTCTTCTGGGAAATGGGAGACCACCCAGGCAAGCAATGATAGGCTACTGCCGAAAATCTATGTATTTGGCATGCTGTAAATTCTCTGTCATTTTATTCTTCCATTGGTAGAATAACTGTCAGAGTCTGGTCATTGGTATTGTTAACAAAATGTTCCCATTATTTTGTATCTTTTTTTTTTTTCTCAAAAGTATTCCCTATGCAAAAATATTCTGATTTTTAGTATTCCCAATAATATATGCATATTTTTTAAAGCTCAACACTTCTAAGAAAAAAAAGAGTCTGTAATTTATGCTTTATCCAAGCCTCATCATTTTCAATGTGTGTGTTCTCATGTGAAGAAATCCAATGCTTCCAACATATTCTTTGAATGTTATGTTTTCTTTTCTAAACAAACAATGTGATGATCAATTTCAACCTTATGCCCAGGCTTCTATACAAGTATGTTTCCCATTAAACTTCATCATAACTTTTCAAAATGTGTTTCTCAAATAAATCAAGATTCTTTTATCCCTACACAGCTCAATAGTCTTGATTTAATTTGAGAAAAATTTCACATATCAGAGGTCAACAGACATTGTAGATGTCTGAGTGCCACTGTTCGAAATTTCAATGCACTAATGGAAACACATACATCTCCCTTTATACTCAAAATCTAAAAACACTTTCACTCGTTTTTTTCTTGTGTTATGCTATAATTTTCAATGTGTTCACTAAAGGATGCTTTTTTCACCTTTATTGAGGTATGGTTGATAAACACAATTGTACAATATTTAAAGTGCACATCATAACAATTTGACATACATATATATTTTGAAAGGATTCTCCCCATCAACTTAATTAACAAAGCCATCACCTCACATATTTACCTATTTTGTGGCAGTGGAAGGGCAGAGAAAATCTAAGCATTCTACTCTTTTAGCAAATTTCAGTTATACAATACAGTGTTATCAACTATAGTCACCATGTTATACATTAGATTCTCAGACCTTACTCATCTTACAGCTGAAAGGTGGTACCCTTTTACCAACATCTCCCTATTTCCCTCACCTCCCAGCCCCTGGTAACTACTTTTCTACTCTCCGTTTCTATGAGATTCCACATATAAGCAATACCATGAAGTATTTGTCTCTCTCTGTGTGGCTTATTTCACTTAGCATAATGCCCTCAAGGTCCATCCATGTTGTCACAAATGCCAGGATTTCCTTTTTCCTTGTGGCTGGATAATATTCCTCATCTTCTTTACCCACTTATCTGTTGACAAACCCTTAGGTTGTTTATATATCTTTGTGATTGTGAATAATGCTGCAATGAACATGGGAGTGCAGGTATCCCTTCGAAATCCTGTTTTTATTTCCTTTGGATACATACCCAGAAATGGGACTGCTGGATCATATCGTAGTTCTATTTTTAATTTATTGAATAACCTCCATACTGCTTTTCTGTAGTGGCTGCACCAATTTACATTCCCACCAACAGTGTACAAGAGTTACCTTTTTTTCATATCCTCACCCACACTTGATATCTCTTATCTTTTTGATGACAGCCATTCTAACAGGTGTGAGGTGAATCCTCATTGTGGTTTGGATTTGCATTTCCCTGATGATTAGTGCTGTTGAGCACCTTTTGATGTACCTGTTGGCCATCTGTTTGTCTTCTTTGGAAACGTGTCTATTCAGCTCCTCAGCCTATTTTTAAATTGGATTATTTGGCTTTCTTGCTATTGAGTTGTGTGAATTCTTTAAATTTTTTTCATATTCACCCCTTATCAGATATATGAGTTGCAAACATTTTTGCCCATTCTATAGGTTGCCTTTTCATTTGTTGATGGTTTCCTTTCCTGTGCAGAAGCTTTTTAGCTTGATGTAGCCCAACTTGTTTATTTCAGAGAGTCTTAACTTAATATCCAAGTTCTTTATTTTTTTTTTACCTGTGAAAAATTTCAAACTTACAACAAAGCTGAAAGAATTTTATGGTGAATACGCATATATCCACAACTTTTTATCAAAACCTTATCATTGGTCTTTTACCATACACACACCAATTTTCATAAACATAAAACAACTATCAATTCTTACTCATCAGAGTCTGACACACAGGTCACCTTAAGAATTTCTGCTCTGTCATCTGTCTATGCCCACCAGATAAGAAAATTTGGAAAACCTTAATATTCTGTTATTTGAACTACAATGGCAGTAGATGAAAAAAGTAATAATGACTATGGTGGATTGAAACACATGAAAATCCATGAATTCATATTAAAACTTTAACAAAAATTCATTGGTCATCCTTGAACATTTCTAATACCAATCCACCATTCTGAAAATGAATCAATACACTGAAAAAAATAAAGCACTTGTTCTGTTGTGCCTGTACAAACTGTATTTCTGGGTAATAAATTGCTGACAAGAGAAAGTTCTTTATGGAGAATCGACGGCTAATAAATACAGAGAGACTGCAAGAAAAGTCACCATTTTGCAACCCCTAATGAAATAAAGGAATTCAACAATATTAAAGGCTGCTACACCTTTAGCTAAAAAGTGGATAAGAATGTTACAATGTGATAACCTGGCTGGTATCTCCTGAATCTGTGGATCCCTCTTAGTATCACCAAAAACAGGACAGAAGACCTTGTGGGTCCCTTCAATATTGTAACAAGACATACAAAATGCCATCTATAATGTATTTCTCCCTAAAAAAAAAAAAAAGAGAGAGAGAAAGAAAAGCACCAAAATTTACTCAATCCTCTGAAAAGCTCCAGCTCCTATTTATAGGAAAAAAGAGCTGACAGAAGCATAAGATAAATACTATCATTTAGGGAGCAAACAAGTGCAGAAGACGAGCTATTACCAGGACCAGCGAGTTAGCTTATCCAACAAGTAGAAAATATTAAAGTGGGGGGACGCCTGGGCGGGCTCAGTCGGTAAAGCATCTGACTTGGTTTCGGTTCAGGTCATGATCTTGCGCATTTGTGAGTTCAGACCCCGCATCAGGCTCTGTACTGGCAGTGTGGAGACTGCTTGGGATTCTCTGTCTTCCTCTCTCTCTGTATTCCTCCTCCATTCATACTGTCTCCTTCTCTCTCAAAATAAATAAATTGTAAATTAAATTAAATTAAATTAATTAAATTAAATTAAAAAGTGGGGAGGGTGGTAAGTGAAGGTAGCTTGAAGAGACCAAACAAACACATTAACTAAATTCTAACTGAGGACTTTACTTGGATCCTGATTGAAACAAATCAATCATAAAAGGCTGTTTTTGAGAGAGCTGAGGAAATCCAAAAATGACATGAATATTAGATGACATTAAGCAAGGATTTAAATTATTTAGTTGTTTTAACCACATTTGTACCTAAATAATTTAAATCCTTGCTTAATGTCATCTAATATTCATTTCACATTTAAAAGTCCTTACCTCTTACAGTTACCAAATTTTACCAAAGGTAAAATGATATATTTGGGATTTGTTTTCAAATACTCTTTAAAAATATATAGAGATAGATAAAACAAGATTGGCAAGATATTCTCTCTACAGGTATGTTTGAAATGTTTTGTTAAAAGAAGTTGGGGGATGCCGGGGAGGCTCAGTTGGTTGAGTAACTGACTCTTGATTTCAGCTCAGGTCATGATCTCTCAGTTCATGAGATAGAGCCCTGCATCAGACTCTGCATTGAGCATTGAGCCTGCTAAAGATTCTCTCTTTGCCCTTTCCCCACTCATGGATGCACACACATGCTCTCTGTCTCACACACACACACAAGAAAAAACAAAACAAAACAAAAAAACATTTAAAGAAGTTGAGAAAGAACAGAAAAAAAAATGTCACCAGTAGTGATGATAAAGGAATGCCATAAGGGAAAAAGAATAGAGCCAGGATTCATTAGTTTAAAAATATATGTTATGCTTTAAAAAATTTAAGTCAGTACATAGGAATACGCTGGAAAATTATATTAAGGGCATATTGAATATGTGAGATGTGGAAGTTCTTTAATAGGACATTAAGAATTTAATGATCTAATTTGTAACAAATGTGAACCAAATAAGGAATTTTACACTGAGCAGTAAAAAAATTGACCCTATTATGAGAAAAAAAAAAAAAAAGATTCCTTTAAAAATGTTTGCAGTTAACCAATATAAAGTCACTGGAGCATAATTTTTAAAAAAGCAACACTTTTTGTTTCTTATAAAAATATACAATAATCTTATAATAGTGGAAAAGTTTTTAAATTATTTCCCGCCCCCAGAGATTCTGAGATGTTCTGTACTTTTTCTCTCCTACCCCACTTTTCCCCCTTAATGAAGTTAAAAATCTCCATTTAGGGGCGCCCGGGTTGCTCAGTTGGTTAATTGCCCAATTCTTGATTTTGGCTCAGGTCATGATCTCGTGGTTCATGGGATCGAGCCCCCTGTTGGCCTCTGCCCCTCCCTGGCTTGCGTGCATGTACGTGCATACACTCTCTATTTCTCTCTCTCAAAATAAATAAACATTAAGAAGAAATTCCATTTAATGGCAGAGGTCAGGGAGATAGTAGACAGAGCAGAGAGGCAAGTGGTCCCAGGCATCAAAGAGTAAGACACAGAGGCAGAATGAACGTGGGAACTACCACCAACATCCTCTACACGAAACCTCATCATTTTTCTCACTACAAAATATAGAAACAAAGCATCCAGGAAATCATGCCCAGACAGACTTCTGGCAGTCTTCCTTTGGTTGGAACAGACAGAACAAGGAGATGTTCTACTAGATCCAAAGCAAGAATATCAAGGAGAGGACATAATGACACTCTCAACTGAGGGTTGCAGACTTCAGGTTCAGGGGGCATTCGGCCACTCAGGTAGGCCTCCTCAGCTTTCTCTACACATGGAGGGCTCAGGTGACTCATTTCTCGGGAATGCTAAACAAAGCTTCACTGGGTACGTTACTGCACATAGTCCTGGAGAGATTTAGCTGAGCTTCAGGCTTCTCAGGGAGCTCAAGGAAGCAGCAGAGAAATGAAGTCACACAGTTTAGAAAAAGCCTCCTGACAGAGACAAGAATTTGAGATTAGAGAACAGACACAAGAGGCAAGAAAGGATGGTACTGATGAAAGGAAATACCAGAACACAAGGGAGGGCAAGAACCTCCCAGGGCGTTGATCTGATGGGTGGAGTCACTGTGGCAGGCAGGGGATCTCCTAAGTGCAGAAGGCTAGAAAAAGATGAGAAAAAGAGAGAGAGAGAATGTTGGAAAAGGATGTTAGAAGGAGAAGGGAAAAGCACGTAAGCAAGGAAGTGGGTGCCAACCCAGCCTACAGAGTATCTTTCTATACCTTTAAAGTGTAAAACACTTACCCCTAACCCACCCTAGTAGAATTATATTGAGGTACAAGATCTAGGTGAACACAGGTTACTTTCTGTCTAAAATGTGTCATTTATATGAGACATTCAGCTGCTGGAGGTTTTTCCTCATAAATGAATGATTTTCTTTGCCTAAAAAAATGTTAATATAGCCCTATTCTATTATTCAAGAAGAATAAATATAGAAACAATTTTGCTAAAGTCAGTTTTTATTACTTGCTAAGGATTGGCTTCTATTTCAAAATATGCCACATGCCATCTGCTCTTTCTTCCCTGCCTAGGCTCACTGTGCTCTTTGAAGGTGGCTGGCCCAACAATGGAGCTAGGGTCCCTAGCCTCATTGTACCATTGCGTGTAAAAATCCACCCTTCCTTCTCACCTTTGCTCAACCTCCTGACTCCATTCTGGTGTCTTCCCAATTTTTTTTTTTTTTAATCCTTTAGGCGTTGCCTCTCTCTTAATGGACTTTGCAATATGATTCTATTCGCCTAGATTTGCCTTTTAAATATTTGCTACCCTAGGAGTAGCTTTTCAAGCTCTGGCTGGAGGAGAAGAGAGAAGGAGAAGCCGGCACAAAATACAGAATCCTGGTAGACATCAAGTGTGTCTAAGCCCAACTTTTTTTTTTTTTTTAATTTTATTTTTTCAACGTTTATTTATTTTGGGGACAGAGAGAGACAGAGCATGTACGGGGGAGGGGCAGAGAGAGAGGGAGACACAGAATCGGAAACAGGCTCCAGGCTCTGAGCCATCAGCCCAGAGCCCGACGCGGGGCTCGAACTCACGGACCGTGAGATCGTGACCTGGCTGAAGTCGGACGCTTAACCGACTGCGCCACCCAGGCGCCCCTAAGCCCAACTTTGATGCACGTCAGGAATAAGATGTATAGCATGTCAGTATTCACTGGGAGGCCCTGCAAGACTTTATCTCCTAGTCCTCATTCTCCTCTGTGTCCTTCTGCAGCTAGTTTCCTTGGCTACCTGTCCTCACCTGATGCAGCACTGATGTCTACAAGAGTGACTCTCAACTTCAACTGCATATTGGAATCAACAGGAGGGGAGAGGGGGTTAAAAAATACTGATGCCAAAGTCCCGGCACAGTCATTCCATTGCAATTGGTCTGGAGTGCTGCCTGGGTCTGGAGTCTTTTAGAGCTCTTAATTCTATCAGAGAACCAATGTTGAACAATACTGCCCTAGCAACATATCCCACAGTTCTAGTTGCCTAAGTGGTTCTCCAATATTACCAATCCTCATTCATTTAAATTGGGGAGGAAAATGGAATGGACATAAGAGAACCAAAATGTCATTTACTAATAAAGTAATAATGATGAAAATAAGAAAGTCCGCCTAAGTGTATCAACATGCAATGGAACAACTGCATCATTACCTTGGCCCTCTCAAATAAATTAGCATATCAGCCAGACCGAATGACCTATTAGGCTGCAAAGAAGATGTTCATGTTTGTACTTGGCACAATGTAGAGTATCGAATGACTGAAACCAGAAATATGTGGTATCCATAATAAAAGGTCAACGCCAGCTCCAATTCAACAGCATCAGAGAGTGTATGAAGAGAAGGTGCCAGGCACTAAATAGGGAATGAACCAGAGCTGCGAGCATGGAATGTGGGGCCAGTGACCAGAAACAGGAAAATGGAAAAGACAACGAGAGGCAGTTAGTAGAGGATTCCCATGGATTCTAGTGGAAGGAATATTGTACGAAACCTGATCTATATCTGCCTACTTGTGCGGTACAAGTATAATTTGGCACCTTACTGCTCACAAATCCTAATATAACATGTTTCATTTTGCTTTCCTTTAAACGTGTTATATCAGTGAGCACAGGCTGAGCTATCCTGCAGGAACAAACAATGTGTCCCCCACAAAATCTCAGAGGATCAATATTCACAAACTGTCTCAGTCATTCAGGAGCCCAGGCTGATGAAGCAGCCACCATCTCCTATGTTGCCCACCCTCAGATCAGAGCACAAGAAGTGTCCCAGATTATCTTACACTGGCATTTCAATGCTCCCACCCAGAAGTGCCCCAAATTATCCTTATTTACAACTCATAAGTAATAATTAGTTATCTGGCCCCACTCAATCAAAAGAGATCAAGGAAGGGCAACTTAACCACGTGCTGGGAAGTGGGAGAGGCCAGAAATATGACACATAGTTCAAATTAAATACATCTTCATCGAGCGTCAACTTTTTCCTATTTTCATGGACACATCTCTGGCCAAAGATACATCATGTTGTATAACTGAGTTGTACTCACTAAAACGCAATCTTAATAAGGGCAAAAGATTTTGATTTTTAATTTTTCCTGGTTAAGTCCCTAGGGCTTAAAACAGTGCTTATAAAATAGGAGACTTTAAGCAAATACATTCGGGTAAATAAAACTCTTGTGAGGAGTAAGAACAGACAGAAAGAAGAGAGCTAATAGTAATGTTAGAATATTTAATGTTAAAAATGAAATATTAAATGTTAAAAGTGTTAAAAATATTTAATAGAATCACTATGGCTAACTTGCTATTCATTATATCAAAAATCACTAAGGAAGAACCTTCCACAGTCAAGCGATTCACCGAAGATATTGGAATAATGCTGTCACCACTTCCTCATGCTGCTCCTGAAGGCTTACTCCAAGATCAAGTACAAATTCTGTCACAGACCATGCCCAGTATCACATATCTAACCAAAAATAGCCAAGTCAGGGGGCACCTAGGTGGCTCAGTCAGTTAAGCATCCAACTTCAGCTCAGATCACAATCCCATGGTCTCTGAGTTCGAGCCCCGCGTGAGGCTCTGTGCTGACAGCTCAGAGCCTGGAGTCTGCTTCAGATTCTGTGTCTCCCCCTCTCTCTGCTCCTCTCCCACTTGTGTTCTCTCTCTCTCTCTCTGTCTGTCTCAAAAATAAACATTTAAATTTTTTTTTTGAAATAGCCAAGTCAGCCTTAAAAAAAAACAAAACAAAACAAAACAAAAAAAAAACAGAAAAGAAAGCAAAAAAAAGATGATCTTGCCCTCTCAGATACCAATCTCAAATCAAGTAAGAT
The DNA here is from genome assembly GCF_018350175.1 of Felis catus. Lineage (NCBI taxonomy): Eukaryota > Metazoa > Chordata > Mammalia > Carnivora > Felidae > Felis > Felis catus. The sequence continues at coordinate 109,419,871 of NC_058369.1, forward strand.
TTCATGCTCCTGCACCTGTATTGGAAATCTTAATAATTTATAATGATCTGTATTTTCCCTAAATTAATCTATAAATTTAGTGAAATCCCAGTTGAAACTCCAGTTGGACTTTTTTCTCCATAAAATTATTTCCATTTTAATTTCATCAAGTTCCTAACTTCCACAGGTCCCCAAATGTTACCCAAAATGTCTCTGACATTTGCTAAACAGAGAGCTCCAATACCCTTGAAACTGCAGTGAATTTGTAAGAAATGAAACCATATGCGGATAACCACCATGCCATCTTGGGAGAAGCCTTGGAGCCCTATCCTCTCCCATCCTAGGGCCACCTTCAGAGTGTAGCAATGGAGACATCAAGCATGGGGACCTTCCCCCTTTATGAGGCCCCAGGACTCTCTCAACTACCCAGTGGACCTTGTGACTAGTTAGAGGGAGCCAGCCAGAGGGGCCAGGCTGAGTCTTCCCTCTCTGATCCTGGGTTCAGGATCTGGGCTGCATGGAAAGATCTGCCATTGTGGAGTTTAACTCCAGCAGGGAAGCCCAGTGTTACTCATATGTTGACAAGTAACATCATGCAGTGACAGGTATGAAAACAGAAGAAGCCACTATGACAGAAGGGCTCCAAGTCTCCTGGCCTTACCCATTTGGCCTGACATTCTAGAAGTGGGTCCTTACTCACTGTCAAAAAGAAAACCACTCCAATGGAATGACACAAGATTCACAGGCAACAGACTGGCAAATTAACCCTGGCCACTCACCTCCCCAGGCCAAGAACTGAGTCTCATTACTGTGTGTAGCTCCCCTACCCTGCACCAGCCACGTGTTCAGAACATGATGGAGGTTCCTGAACTTCCCGTGAAGGGAGTTAAACAGAAGCCAGGTCAGGATATTCTGAGTAGACCATTCATGAGTAAGAGCTACTCAATCCCCAACAGAGGCTCCAAAAGGGACACCTGAGTCTCCTGGACCCATCTGAGCTTTTTTTGTCTCGTGAGGGACCCTCCATGAACCCAAGCTCTTTGCAGCATTTACCTGAAAGACACTGGTAGGCACAGAGTGCCTGTTAGCCCTGAAAAGATGAAGGATCTAGTTGAGCACTCCTGGCCTACATATGTCTGACATCACCCTGGAGCTGGTCTGGGCAGGTGATGTCCCTGCATGAAACTGAGAGAGGACAAGCCCTTGCCTCCAGCCTGTGGGGTCCACCCCCACCTCTGGACAGTGTAACCCTCTTGAGCATTCCTCTACCTCAGGGGATGTGTTTGACCTTTCCTTCCTGCATCATGTTGATATACCTCTACCCCCTGAGATTCCTCTTCTCACATCCCAGATCCTGCTCTTCTCCCAACTGACCCTGAGGACAATTTGCCTGGAATCTTTCCATCCTGCTTTGGGCATTTATAGGTTTACACAACTACTCTCCCTATAATCTATAGATGGTCTTACTCAGTGTTTACAGTAAACATTGGGTGATAAACTAAACACCTTTGCTTGTCAATAAATGTGACTTGGTTGCATCATTCTTTAACAGCTGTTTAATTTCCACAGAACAGATGATTCATTAACCTTTTCTCTTCTATAGTTACTTCCAAGCTTTCTCCTATTAAAGATAATACCGCAGTTGGGTATTTTTCCCACAGGTCAGCAGTCGCTACAGAGAAGGGCACAGCAGCCAGGCTGCATGGGAGTGGGTCCTGCCTGTTCCGCTTGCCTGCTGTGTGACCCTGGACTGCGTACTTAACGCTCCATGCCTCGGGCTTCTCATCTGTAAAATGAATATGCTGTGGAAATCTTGCAGCTAAGATAGCAACATAAAAGGTTTATTTTATTGCCACTCAAAGTTGCCTTCTTGCAATGCAGCTGTGCTGGGGACTACTAAGTACCATGACATCAACTCTTAAAAAGCAACTATTTTATTTTAAATTCATTTCTGGGAGAAATAGGGCCAGGTTCTTATTCTTATTTTTCTAACTGTCAAGGGTTGCTACACAGTTTTAAACATTAAAATGTTATTTGAGGCGCACCTGGGTGGCTCAGTCAGTAGAGCATCCGACTTCAGCTTGGGTCATGATCTCACGGTTCATGGGTTTGAGCCCTGCATCTGTCTGGCTCTGTGCTGACAGCTGAGAGCCGGGAGCCTGCTTCGGATTCTGTGTCTCCATCTCCCTGCCCCTTCCCCACTCACACTCTGCTTGTCCCCTCACCACCCCCCCCAAAAGAAAATAAACATTTAAAAAATTTTTAACAATAAAGAAAAGTTCAAATGTCATTTTAAATTGCTATTCTCTGTATCTCATCTGCAACATGAGATACTGCTGATGGGTTGGAGGGAATAGTTATAATGTTCTTATTCTATGAACACCATATGTATTAGCTGTATGTCTTATAGCAACAGTATACATGCACTATCACAGCTTTCCATTCTGACAACTCCTTTTTTTTTCTGTGAGTGGAAAAATCTCATTGCTTTCTTTTATTTTTACTTTGTACATAGCTATTTGCCATTCTTTAAATAGATAGCTATTTGTTATTCTTTAAATAGACTTCTATAAAAATTGCATCTGAGCATAGTTTAACTCTTTCTGGAACAGAACACGGCTGGGCAAGCAGTCAAATCTCATTGGTATGAAGGAGGTCACAGGCGTCACAGCCCAAGCAGATGAGGAAGGCGTCCATGCACACAGTGCGTCCATACAGGGAACTCAGCCTCAGCACACTGGCAGAGCAGCTCCCCAAGAGTAGGGAGAGCATAGATGGATAGACAAGTGGATATAGTGTCAGAGTTCAAGCCACATGAGGATCATGTCCTTGGGGAAGGAGGACACTCCATTGGGTGGTGTAGAACTCTAGCAGGTGGAGGAGGGCATCTATGTGGGAGTTCAGGTGGATGAGTGCAAACTATCATCTTCCCAGTTCAGTGAAGGGTGAGTCCCCCTGGCAGATAGCACATCAGAGAGGATCTTGATTGTCTACCAATCATAGCAATACCACTCTCCTTGCCAGTGATTTGATTTGATTTTTTTTTAGAGAATGAGAGAAAGAGAGAGCCAGGGAAAGGGGCAGAAAGAGAGAGAGAGAGAGAGAGAGAGAGAGAGAGAGAGAGAGAGAAACTTAAGCAGGCTCCATGCTTAGCACAGAGCCTGATGGGGGCTCAATCCCTTGACTCTGGGATCATGACCTGAGCCAAAATCAAGAGTCAGACACTCAACCAAGCCACCAAGGCACCGAGGCACCCCACCAGTAACTGATTTTAGGTGGGCATGTAACTCCATTCTGGCCAAGGATACATGGAAGGGAAGCATTTAGGGAAATGTTTCCCCTTCCATAAGGTGATAAGAGAAAGTAAGCACTCTTCTCAATCGTGGCATATCAGAAGTAAAACCTGGAGCTGCTAATACTGTTTTGGGATGGGAAAGGCTAACTGAAAACCTGAAAAGAAAATCAACTTAGAGGAGTATAGGACTTAAAGTTAGCAGAGGGGTGTCTGGGTGACTCAGGAGGTCTCTTGACTTCAGTCTCTTGATTTCAGCTCGGGTCATGATCCCAGGTCGTCAGGTCTGCACTGAGCATAGAGCCTACTTAGGATGCACTGTCTCTCCCTTTCTCTGTCCCTCTGCTCCTCTCCCCTGTTTGTGCTCTCTTTCCCTTTAAAAAATTAAAAGATAAATCAACAAGTAAAAATAAATAAAAATTAAAAAATAGAGTTAGCAGAGATCTAGAGAAAACTGGGTGGCTCAGTGGGCTAAGCATCTGATTCTCGATTTCAGCTCTGGTCATGATCTCGTGGTTCATGAATTTGAGCGCTGCATCAGGCTCTGCGCTGACAGTGCAGAGCCTTGATGGGATTCTCTCTCTCCCCCTCTCTCTCTGCCCCCACCCCCATACTCTCTCTTTCAAAATAAATAAATAAACTTAAAAAAATTAAAAATAAAACTAGCAGAGATCTAGAGCTCTGACCCTGAGAACTGATCGCCCTTTGGATTTCTTATTAATGGACACAAGATACTTCTTTACTGTTCTTTACTGTGTAAACAAGTAAAGCTTAGTGTCCTGATATTATAATGAAAATTCCGTAACTTAGGACAACCCCTTTACTCCAAAGTTAGCACCTATCACTGACAATGAATCAGTTAGTGACTCTGTACATGATAAATCACAGGGACTTATACTCAGGGTTGTTGGAAACAACAACCGAGATCATTTATAGATAAACAGAATATGATCCAGGTTATAAAAGCCACTGTAGGAAAAAGCCGTAGCCAGACTGTGTGATTTTCCAATGGGTCTCCTCCAATGGAGCTCCAGACAAGAGCCTCAGGATCATTCTACCAGTTACAGAAAGTGTCTTAAATTATCTTAAGTAATACAAAGTGTTAAGTTATCATAGCTATACAGTTTAAGTATAATCCATATCTAAGCAACAAAACGAAGTTAATAAAAAAGTTTATCCAAACCACAATAGTATATGAAGAAAATCATGCGAGAGGAAAAAATAGCTGTAGGGTAAGAAGTTAAGCTATGGAAGCTAGAATTTGTTAGCAAAGAAACTGTCAAGTTTACCAATCCAGTAACGTTCTTAGTAAATTTTCTTGTCAAGGGATTTCCGACAAGCAATTCCTGACTTCTAAAGAAAACATAACCAAAAAATACCAAGAGATCAAGTCAAAGAACAAAATAATTTTGATAGCAGAAATAATTTTCAGCATGGGCCACACCAAGATAAACAATTATGGGAGTGCACATGTAATACTTTGAGTCACTAATTTGTAAATGACAAAGATCGGAAACAAGGGATTTTCTTCACCCAACGACATCCTAGTTACCAAAGCTATGGTACAAAATATAAGAAAAGTCAACAAAAGGGAATTGAAAAAAGAATGTATAGAGACAGGATGCAGGACATTTTTCACCACCTAATATTACAATAGGTAGATGGATTAACTATACAATCTGACTTCAAAAATATAGAAAAGATTATTTAAAATAATGTTATATAAAGGGCTTAGTTGACTTCCTTTTGTTGAATGGTATTCACACTTCAGTGACAGAATTTTTAAAGTTTATGGGTAAAATTAGGAATGCAGTAAAATAGTCTTTAGACCACCTACATTTAGCATACATTAAATTACACAACACATTCCTTTTAGTAAATGCTCTTTCTATAACATTCATTCTAGTTACTGATAGAAACTGCAAACAGGATTATGATATTTAATTAATTCAAAAATGCAGCTGTACTTCAAGCTCTTGGCAGCTATCCAACTACAGTAATGTAAATTTTTAAAGAGAAAGAAAAAAGATACAATTCTACCAGAAATATTTTCACATTTTCTTATTAGTTCTTAATTTGGTGGAGGGGAGGGGCAGGGATATCAGTAGACAGAAGTTCTGGCAAGCATTATACTAGAAATTAGGGTCAGTTTGGGCCAGATATAGACCCAAGACACGACACATGCATGTGAAAATGCCAGGGTATTAAGAAGGTCACCTCAAGATAATATTACCACATCAACTAACTTGGTCAGACTTTTGATTTAAAGTAGAGAAATCTAATGTCAAGTGGCTTGAACCAAAAGGAAACTATATTAACTTCCATAACCAAACTGCAGTGAAGTAAAGCAGGAGTAGAACTAGCTAGAAGGAAGAACTAACACCATTAAACTTGACCTGCTCTTGCTCTGTATGTTACTTTCATTTTCTTCTATTTTAAGTCCACCTTCTAGGTAGAAACGTGGCTAACAGCAGCTTCTAAGATCATACACTAACAGTTTAATGATAAGACAATGGAAAGATTCTAGGCAAAAACTGATTGTACTAGCTTCTGTGACTGACCAATAGTTGTGGCTAGGGTTGTGAAATCCAGTTACATTTAGGCTGCCACATTTAGAGAATAATTTGATGGCACCTCCAACAGTTAACCAGAATTGGCATATAACCCAGTAATTCCACTCTTAGGCATATACCTTAAAAAACTGAAGACAAGTGTTCTAACAAATAACAAAGCGTTCCAATAAATTTACCTAGCAGCACTATTCACAACAGCTAAAAGACAGAAACAACCCAAGTATCTATCAACAGATGAAAGAATAAACAAACTGTGGTACTTTGATACAAAGGTTCACTATTTAGCCTTAAAAAGAATGAATTGCTGAAGCATGCTGAAACATGGATGAACCTCCAAAACATTCTGCTAAGTGAAAGAAGCTAGACGTATATTCCATTCATATGGAACATCCAGAACAAGGCCGTTCATAAAGATAGAGAGTAGATTAGTGTTTGCCAGGGTTGGGGTGGGGGAGGTTTGGGTGGAGGGAGAAATGGGGATAGGGATGGGATCTCCTCTGAGCATGGTGAAAGTGCTTTAGAACCAGATAAAGGTGATGGTTGCATTGTAACTGTACTAAATGCCACTGAATTGTTCATTTTTAAATGTTTTCTATGGGATGTCTGGGTGGCTCAGTTGGTCAACCATCCCACTCTTGGTTTCGGCTCCGGTCATGATCTCGTGGTTTGTGTGATCAAGCCCTGGTCAGACTCCACAGGGACAGCCCAGGGCCTGCTTGGGATTCTCTCTCACTCTGTCTCTGCTCTTCCCTGCTTGTGCTCTCTCTCTCTCTCACTCTCTAAATAAAGAAACTTAAAAAAAATCAAAACAATGCTTTCTATGTGACTTTCACCTCAGTGAGAAAAAAATTTTTCTAATGTTCATCAGCATATAAACTTTAAGATTCCTTCATTTTCTAGACAGAAAACTGTGGGCCTTCAAGAAAGAACTTCAGTGCTTTCAAATATAAATCCTGATAAGTAATATTCTAATTTCTTTATACTTGACTTTCCACATGGGGTGATATCTTCCTTATCCCACTATAGAATATACCTTATGTGTCTGGAGATATTTTTCCCTGTTCATGATATTGGACTATAAGCAGCCTTCTACACCTGTTATATATCTTCTCATTCTACAAGAACTGTACAGGTCACACAGTTAGGTACTTAGTAAATAAAAGGCCATTAACTTCCATTCAAATGAAGGCAACCAAATATTGACTTCACTGATTCACAGTGAGGTGACTGTAGCTGGTTCTCGATTCTGACTCACCATGTACAACTTTTCTTTCTTTACTTTTCCTTCTTTCCCCTCTTTCCCCTGGCTGCCTACATCCATCTAAACTCTTGGACACCATTGAAAGAACCCCTCATCAAGCGATAAGAAGTTAAAAAAAAAAAAAAAAAGTGGAAAACTGCTGGAAAGGCAGGACCTCAGTGGTGACTAGAGCCAGGAATTCTAAATCAGCCAGTGTCCCCCTCCCATTTTCTCCCAGTTCTGCCACTCTTCGTGAGCTACCTTTTCATTCTCAGCCCAGCTACTATCCATGGCCGGAAACATGCCCAGCAGCCCCCAGTTTATATCACAGCTTGTTTTAATTGCCTTCTCTTCAAATTATTGGTAAGGGCAGGATCTTCACCCCAGGCTCACAGGGATGACCAAATGCACAACACCTGACTCTGGAGAGATACGACGGGTAGCAGTCTATTAGTGCCCTACTCTCACAGCCAGGGGAGGACGCTGCTGCATAACATGCAAGACCACACAGGGGGGTGTGCTCTGGAACAGAGTGAATAGCCAGGGCCTGTGGGAGGCAGACTCTGTAGTGACAAGAGAGTGAGATGCCTTCGTTCCCACACAAGGATGTGATTGGATTGTTTGAATCATTGTTTGGGCTGGCAAGGAAGTGAAACCTGCCACTCAGGGACAGGCAGCAATTGTATTCATTCCGTTGGATAAGGAGGGTTGCTTGGCTAGGACACTCACTCTGCCTGTGGGAAGAGAGTGAGGAGGGGGACATGCACTTAGGTCATTCTAGGCCCTCCCAGGTTTGGATATTAAGGCAGTACGTGTAATATTAACGTATTACACCACATAGCTTCTTACACCACATAGCTTCACCACCAAGAATAGACACCCCCCCCCTCTTTCCCCTTAGTTACAACTAGAAAAATCTAGGAGTGATTATTCTACTTAGCCTATCTTGGATTATGTGCCCATTCCTGATGCCAGGAGTTTAGAGAGCTGTAGTTACCAGCCTCCCTGGGCCATGAGATCCAGAATGAAGTAATGCCTCTCTTTTCAAATGGTGAGGGTGATCAAGAGACAGTATAATTCCTGATCATCTTTCCTTTCTCTCTCTCCTGTTTCTCTAGATTTCTGCTCTCTTTTTTCTTGTCTTGACTCTGTCTCCTCTCTTCTCTTCACTCCCTTTCCCTTATGTTTTTCTCTCCTTTTGTTCTCTCTCCTTTGTTTTATTCGCTCACTCTCCTTCCCATATTTCCCCACCTGTTTTTAATAATCTATGCCTGCAAAAGTGACATGAAGCCATCACCTATACAAATGGTAGGGATCTGGTGGCCTTTAGCTTGATTTCTGCTTCTTCCTGCATAGTCCAGATCACTAGGGAAAGGCTAAATTGGACAGAGCCTAAATGAGCTGTTTGTCTATCTTTTCTATCCGAATATAAGGAAAATTGCCAAGCATCTTAGAAACCATTCCCCAATGTGGAAACACATTTTCTTTCTTCGTTATAACCTAAAAAGGATTCATGAAACAAAAATTATTTTCTAAAACTTTAGAAGCATTAAACTTGAAATGCAAAAAACCTCTCAATGTCTTTGTACTTCTTCTGAAAAAGATTTCTTCTGAACTACTTTCCAAAATGTAGTGTCTATAATTAAAATGATTATTGAACCTTTGTCTCCTACTTGCTTTGTGTGAAAAGTTGGTAATGAAAGCATCTTTAATAAGAACCTTACAGCTGAATAAAGGCAATAAAGAGCACACAGTTATTACAGTCAATAAGACAGTTTGGAATTATGTACAAGGGTAATTGAAACACTTCAGGCTCTGAGAAAATAATAGTAACATCTTTAATAATCTATTTGAATACCAGCCAATATCAAGCAGAACCAAACATAATTAAAGTATGTTTAGAGCTATGGGTACTAATACTATTTGCTTCATAACTCCTTTTCTTTGGAGAGTGCCTTATTCACATTCTCCAGTCCTTGGCAGAGTATCTGATTGATGGTAGGGATTCAGTCAATTTCAATGCCTGACTGAATGAATGAGTGCATAAAGGAAGGATGTTGGGTCATCTCAGGCAGAAAGAAGACTCCTTTAAGTGGCTTGATGGCCCAAGCTGGCCACACACGGTAACCTAGGCTTCCTGGAGCTAGTTTGGGAGTCTCTCCCTGTCACTTTAGTATGGAAGGAAATAAGAGCAACAAATAATCTGTCCCCAAGAATCCTGGATGCCACTACTAACAATGATCTTATTATGCAAAACTAATCCAAGCCATAAAGGAAAATGACTTCCAAGCTGAGTCTTCATTCTGAAATTTACTTTAAAATCTATGGGACTATAGAGAAGAAAATCTTAGCAGTTTCGGATCCCTGAGCCACTGAGATGGGGCGCCTGAGTGCCTCACTCAGTTGAGTGTTCGACTCTTGATTTTCTCTCAGGTCATGATCCCAGGGTTGTGGGATTGAGCCCTGCATTGGGCTCCACTCTGAGTATGGAGCCTGCTTAGGATTCTCTCTCTCTCTCTCTCTCTCTCTCTCTCTCTCTCTCTTTCTCTTCCTCTGCCCCTCTCCCCCCACTCTTTCTCTCTTAAATAAAGGGAAAAAAAAAAACTTTAAAAAAGAGTTTCGGAGAAAACAATGTATTGAGACATAAAACATCCCCAATATAATACCCAAAATTTGACAAAACAATAGTACTCTATTCTGTCCCATTTTTAAAAAATATATATTGCATTTAAAACGTTTTCATAAAAAGATCTTAAAAAATTGTTTATTGACTTGCCACTAGTATTATTTGGATAATGATTTTTTTTAAGTCAACACAATTTAGATTAAGTTGTAGTTTAATAAAAAAATTTTTGAAGTTATCCTTAAATTAAATTACATTATGATAAAAGAGTCAAATTTATTTTTACATCTAAACATGTGGTTGCATGTAGCTAACATTCCAAGAGTAAATTTATCTTTCCAGATTTAAATATTAATCTGGAAATTGTCAGGATGAGAAATTTTGTCAAATATTTACTACATATGGTAACAGGGACAAGGATTCTTTTGAAAATAACTGAATTGACTAGAGAAATGTGACTTTTTGGCCTTCCTTTTACTTGTAATTTAAATTCATACATACATATAATACAATAATACACATATAAATGCATTAGTTATCTATTGCTGCATAACAAATTACTTCAAAATTTAGCAGCTTCAAATAGTAAACATTTATTATTTCCATTTTGAGTGTCAGGACTCTGAGTGTGGCTCACCTGAGTGCCTCTGGGTCAGAATCTCTCAGAAGGCAGCAAGCCAGGCCAGGGCTATAGTTATCTCAAAGCTTCAGTAGAGGGGCATCTACTCCCAAACTGACTCACACAGCTATTGGCAGACTTCAGGTCCTCCCTCCGGCTGTTGGCCAGAGACAACAATACCTTGTCATGTGGGTCTATAGGTCAGCTCACAACATCATGCAAGTTTACCTCAGACCAGGCCACAGAACAAGACAGAGGGTGCTCAAGACAGAAATTACAGTCCTTTTATAACCTAATTTCAGAAGTGATATCCCATCCTCCTGCCACATTCTATTTACTAGAAGTGAGTCCATAAATCCAGCCCATGTGCAAGGGGAGAGGATTACACAAGGATATGAAAACCAGGAGAGAGAGATCGTTGGGGGCATTGAAATGTTGTCTACTAGTAAGGTGTGTGTGTGTGTGTGTGTGCACGTATGTGTGTGAATGTATATGTATAAATACATACATGCATGCATGTATATACTCCCACACATGTATAGAGAGAGAACTTATGCTTCAGATGTCTGATTGTTAAATCATATATGTGACAAAATACAGTATTCTGACTAGCATTTATAAGACTTCTCTGCCAATTTAGGATAAATTTCTCTGTATCAATAACTCACGAAGTCTAAATTGAACAAAGTAAGGGAAGAATTAGTTATTTTAATGACATCACACAATGAAATCCTATAATGGAAATTCATTTTAAAGAACCATATGACTTCTCTACCCAGTTACCATGCTAATTTCAGGTAGGAGGTCTTCTGTTCCAGGCTCCATGATTTAAAATCCCCTGCTCTCAGGATGCCTGGGTGGCTCAGTTGGTTAAACAATTTACTTTTGATCTCAGCTCAGGTCTTGATCTCAGGGTCGTGAGTTCAAGCCCCATATTGGGCTTCATGCTAGGCATGGGCCTACTTAAAAAACTAAATTAAATTAAATTAAATTAAAAGATAAAGAGGAGCGCCTGGGTGGCGCAGTCGGTTAAGCGTCCGACTTCAGCCAGGTCACAATCTCGTGGTCCGTGAGTTCGAGCCCCACGTCAGGTTCTGGGCTGATGGCTCAGAGCCTGGAGCCTGTTTCCGATTCTGTGTCTCCCTCTCTCTCTGCCCCTCCCCCGTTCATGCTCTGTCTCTCTCTCTGTCCCAAAAAAAATAAATAAAAACGTTGAAAAAAAAATTTGGGGCGCCTGGGTGGCGCAGTCGGTTGAGCGTCCGACTTCAGCCAGGTCACGATCTCCCATTCCGGGAGTTCGAGCCCCGCGTCAGGCTCTGGGCTAATGGCTCAGAGCCTGGAGCCTGTTTCCAATTCTGTGTCTCCCTCTCTCTCTGCCCCTCCCCCGTTCATGCTCTGTCTCTCTCTGTCCGAAAAATAAATAAAAAAACGTTGAAAAAAAATAAAAAAAATAAAAAAAAATAAAAGATAAAAGCTCCTGCTCAGGTCTTCCTCTGGCCTCCCCACCCCCTGATCTTGCCCACCCCATGGTACAAGTGGATGAGCTCACCAGGAGTTCTTGTCCCCTCATCTTTTCCACACTCTACACCTAGAACCCTGATGGGCATGTTCTCCTCTATTCACAAGGGATAGTCAAAGGGTGGCTTTGTGAGGGCATAGATAGAGAGTAGACATGGGGCCCACTGATCTTGGGAGAAAATGTAAAATCACACTGAAGCCAGCACAGGTTTAGAATTGAAAATTATATTATTTGGTTAAGCTGGAGTTCTGTCTAGAGGTTTTTTAGCTGTCCTAGGTAGTCTAGGAATGTTTCCAAACTTGAACCACCTCCTGTTCCTATTAAGGTAGCTATTTGGAGGATTGTGTGTGAATTTTGGGAGAAAATGGGTTTATGTAAGTAAGCACTAGAAATGACTCTTTTCCTGAGAGACGTCAAGAAAAATACATATGGGCAATGTTCCTTTAGAACCATGATGACAAATGTGTCACAGGGTTGGCAAGAGACTGATGCTTCTCTATTTGCTCAGAACCCACAATAACTCTGACAATTTAAACAATGGCAACACTTAGAACATCAGGTGATAGCATCTTGGGCATAGATTCTGGGGATCAGTGAAGGGGTACTTTGAGGACAGAGAAATAGTTTATCTCAGCAGTCTGCTAGGCAGCAGGCATTAGCCAGGAAGAGGAAAGCAAGGGAAGACAGTTGTACAGGATGCTACAAGATGACCTGAATCACTGGGTGACTTTAAGAAATAACTGGGGTCGGGGGGGGGGGGGGGGGCAGAGAGGCCTGGGTGGCTCAGTCGGTTGAGCATCTGACTTCGGTTCAGGTCATGATCTTGTGGTTTGTGGGTTCGAGCCCCGCGTCAGGCTTTGTGCTGACAGCTCAGGGCTTGGGGCCTGCTTCGGATTCTGTGTCTCCCTCTCTCTCTGCTCCTCCTCTGCTCACACTCTGTCTCTCTCTTAAAAATAAATAAAGTTTAAAAAAAATTTTTTTTTAAAAAGAAAGAACTGGGAAGCTCTATAGATCTAGCTTGTAGGGCTTAAGTCATTTCCATCTGCATGTTAAAAGTTAAACAACTAACATGAAATGAAGATTCACAGAAATGAAAGACCTAAGCATGAGAAAGGAAGCCATCAAAATCCCAGAGATGAAAGCAGGCCAAAACCTCTTTGACCTCGGCCACAGAAACTTCTTATTCAACACATCTGCAGAGAAAAGGGAAATAAAACCAAAAATGAACTATTGGGACCTCATCAAAATAAAAATCTTCTGCACAGTGAAGGAAACAATCAGCAAAACTAAAAGGAAACCGAAGGAATGGGAGAAGTTATTTGCAAATGACATATCAGATAAAGGGTTAGTATTCAACATCTATAAAGAACTTATCAAACTCAACACCCAATAAACAAACAATCCAGTGAAGAAATGGGCAAAGACATGAATAGACACTTTTCCAAAGAAGACAACCAGATGGCTAACAGATACATGAAAAAAATGCTCAACATCACTCATCGTCAGTGAAATACAAATCAAAACCACATGAGATACCACCTCACACCAGTCAGAAAGGCTAAAATTAACAGCTCAGGCAACAACAGATACTGGCGAGGATGTGGAGAAAGGGGAACTCTTTTGCACTGCTGGTGGGAATGCAAACTGGTGCAGCTACTCTGGAAAACAGTATGGAGGTTACTCAAAAAACTAAAAATAGAACTACTCTATGACCCAGCAATTGCACTACTAGGTATTTATCCAGAGGATACAGGTATGCTGTTTTGAAGGATCACATGTACCCCAATGTTTATAAACGTGCTGTTGACAATAGCCAAAGTATGAAAAGAGCCTAGATGTCCATGGACATACGAATGGATAAAGGAGATGTGGTATATATATATATACATATATATATATATGTATATATATATATATATAATACATACATACAATGGAGTATTACTCGGCAATCAAAAAAAAAAAAAAAAAAGAAATCTTCCCATTTGTAACAACGTGGATGGAACTAGAGGCTATTATGCTAAGTGAAATTAGCCAGTTAGAGAAAGACAAAAATCATATGACTTCTCTCATATGATGGAATTTAAGATACAAAACAGATTAACATAAGGGAAGGGAAGCAAAAATAATATAAAAACAGGGAGGAGAACAAAACATAAGAGACTCTTAAATACAGAGAACAATCTGAGGGTTGCTGGAGGGGTTATGGGTGGTGGGATGGCTAAATGGGCAATGGGCATTAAGGAAGGTGCTTGTTGGGATGAGCACTGGGTGTTATACATAGGGGATGAATCACCAGATTCTAGGCCTGAAATCATTATTACACTATATTCTAACTTACTTGGATGTAAATTAAAAAAGAAAAAGAAAAAGAAAAAAGAAAAAATCAAAGAAAAAATATACAGATAACTAATAGGCATTTCAAAGCTACTCATCTTCACTAAACAAATTAAAGCACTGAGATAAAATTTTTCTCCAATTAGTTTAGCAAAATTCAATAAAATGTCATCCTATAGAGATAGGAACATTCCTAGATATGACTCATTAATACCATCAAGGAATTTCACCTGATGTAACATCCAGAAGCATTTATTACAGCATTGATTATCACAGCAAAAAAGAAAAAAAAATGGCCCAACATAAAAGTCCATCAATATAGTAATGAATAAATAAACCATAAGAATAATCACAATGGAATATAATACAAAAATTCAATTCAGTAGTTGAGTTTAAAAGACGGAAGTTCATGAGATGGTAAAGAGAAATACGAAGGCTGAATAAATTATATGGACACTTTTCATTAAAAGGAAAAAACCTACACAGGCAGAAGCAAGTGAGTGAGCCACAGTTTCATAGAGGCTGGAAGATGATATGAGAGTTCTGGGTCAGAGACTAGGGACAGTTTAGTATTCACAGTAACAAGCACAACCAGAGTATGCGTATTTGCACCAATTCCTCCAGCCACAATTTCCAGAGACCTGAGAATCAGGCCAGATGATGTGGTCACATATAATGGGTTGTGTTGGAGGAGAGGAACCCTGAACTTAGAAAACCCAAATATTTTATACTAGGCAGTAAAAGCCTGCCTGGTCTCATCTTTATCATAAGGGAGACATTACATTTATTATGCTGCTTAGTAAAAAACCAAAAATACACCTACTCTTTGCTCAGGAGGCAGACACTAGATCTTCCAAGGCTATTCATTATAAAAATTTTAAATATAGTCCTGAATAAAAGCAGTCAGTGCCTCTTCCTGTAAGACTTGCAGTAACATGAAAGACTCACGGAGAATTCCATGAATTCTCAATATTCTATTTCATTCTCATTTTGTGTCAACAAACAAAAAAATTGTAGCTGTCAATTAAAATGATATATCATTTTACCAAAACTTAAAACAATGAAAATGTTGATACTCTACTTATCAAATATCATAAAAAGATATATTTATACATATAAGAATATGCTTTGATTGTGGGTGATTATGTTGCTCATTCTCTGTACATTCTTTACAGTAGAAAATGACAGATAATGATGATTTTATATAATAAATATTTTTTACTCACTTGGAAAAATAGCATCCAGACTTATTACTGCCCTAATTACTCAGGGCAAAATTAGAAAGATAATATTTAAAAAAATTATTTAGCTTTAAAGATAACCATCACATGCATATTTTTTTCTCACATATATTCCACTGAAAAATGGTTCTTAAAAAACAATTATATGTCAACAACTCAACAAGAATCTTTCATTCTGAGAATAACACACATTACCTGTCTAGAAGAATGTAATTAAATAATAGATTTTTGTGCTAAACTTTCAACTTCTTCGTTTTACTATTAAAGGAACACTTAATGCGCAGAGACATTAAGTGACCTGACAGTGGCCAACAACTAGTTAATGTCAGAGCTGAGACCAAACCCCACATGCCCTGACTTGGAGCAGAGGCTCTTTCTTCTTATCCAAAGCCACATACATGATATGATAGAGCTTTCAAACTGGGGTATGCATACCCCTGCAGGCAATGGCAGCGTGCCAGGGAGGTAAAGCCACAGGATAAACACAGGGTGTCTTGCCTCAATGTAAATATTACTCAAAGATTTGAGGGAAGTTAGGGGGAGCAACTTTATTTTTATACTAAAACAAGATTGACTGTAAAGCAGAATGTACATTTTACATGGATTTTTCAAAATTCAAGCTGAATTCCTCAGGCTAGACTCCCATCTCATGGAGGTAAAAAAAAACCTCTCTGCTCACTCTGCTAAGGATGCTTCTTTTATAAAAACGTGATACCACCCATGTGAGGATTTCTGTGATGTTCCTTTACCAAAAAAGTACTTCACTAACCTCCATCTTTGACATTCCATAATTAAATTTGCATTATTTTAGTCCTCATGATCAGTTAAATGGTGAATTTTTCTCCAAGAGAGAACACATTAAGACCCTATAATAAATGAGTTCCTGAGTTCCTTTACTAAAATAGATTTTTTTTTAATTTCTTTTTTCTTCTTAATCAACATTAAGTAAAAAGATTTTTTAAATAAGGATAAAATTTTTCAATGTAATCTTAGTAGAAATTATCTGCTTAGTAGTTTACTTATGTAAGATGCTCCATAAAAGTATTTTGCATATGATTCTAATACTCGCATGTGTATAATGTACAAAAGCGAGCAAATAGTATGTACTCCCATTTTTTCATGTAGCATCTAAATGAATGATAATCTGAAATTATATAACTCATATTAACAGCAAAAAGGGACCAATAAATTATTTTATGCATTTTCTCAGTGGATCATTCCTCTCAACTGATTTTTACTTCCGGGATAAAAACCACTTCAACAAACACTCTCAGATAATTACTCCTGTGATAACTTGGTAGACGCTTACCCACCCACCTCCACCAGACCCAAATACTTTCAAGAAGTACTAAAAGAGTGTGTGCTTGATTTCTCTACCGAGACAGTTTTGAATGCTCTATCCCAACACCAGCATTTTTTTTTAATGCAAGTAGCCTGACTTATTTCTAAAAGCTACATTTAATTTTTAGATTTCAAGTTCAAATTTGGACCCACGCAACCAACTCATACAATTGAACCAACGTTTACTGAATGCAGTGTACTCGGCCTTGGCAGAAAATAGTGATGGCACAGACAGATCTCAAGCATCCCAAGCTAGAGGGAAACAAAACTCACATGAACAAGATCACATGACAGCCTATGCAAGAGGTTCCAGTGGAACTAGGAGATCCAACAAGGAAAAAAAAAAAAAAAAGCCTTAGAGATTGGAAGAGACTTGCAAAACAGCGACTCAACTTACCCATTTTCTGTCAGAGGGAGGACTTCTCAGCTACTCAGCCACCATGCTCTTCACAATAAGATCCGCCAAGAGTTCCATTTTTCTGTGTACCTGGAATCGTGGGACTCCTCCATAATGCCACCTCCGTGCCCATCCTAAGACTAGGTCTAGGATTAAGCAAGTTAGACATTGGCCTTAGTTCAAAAACGTAAGGTATTCAAAGTCAGCAATCAAAATAAATGTCTTAGGCAATATTTTTTCTTAGAAATTCAAAATTAATACAGCAGCATTCATGAGAGGCGGAATGTCAAAATTTTAAATAAAGGCAGGATTAGCGGTACTGATTTTTTCCTTTTTCCTATAAGCTCCACTAGGGTTCTGCGGGGTGTACCTTCATCCCCAGCCTCCTCGTGGTGGTCAGTGGTACATCTAATTTTCAGAGAGCTGCGTTGATACTTAGAGCTCAAATCAATGACATTATTATTACTGGGAGACTGCCTTTGGGGTGCTCTCTCGCACTCTGGTATATATAGCTGATCACCTGCTCTCTGGCATCCACAGCACGCTTCCCCGCACCCCAGGGAAACAGGAGTGTGTCCAGGGTGTAACGTGATGGACGCTGCAGGGCCACACGTCACAGAAGTCAGCGACTGCCTTCAAATCTTCCCTAGTTTGGATTGGTTTTTAGTTGCCAAGTTTGCGGTAACTGTTGGTAACAGAACAATGAGCTGCGGGCTGGGCTGGCTGGATAGGAGGTGCTGCTGGCCTCCTGGGTGGCCGGATGGCCTGGGCCCCTAACCATCTGGCCCGTGCCTTCACACACTCAACGCGCGTAGTCAGTGTTCCGGAAACTGCACTGGAGATTAGCCTCAGGGTGAGCGGCGTCCTCTTCTCCAGGCCACGAACCCTTGGATCCCTGCGCCAAAGCCCCAGTCAGTTGGAGGCCGCCAGGTGGGGTCAGGCCGGAGAGGGTGCAACCACGGCAAACCCCAGGCCCTGCGCTGGGGCTCGGGGTCCGTAATCTCCAGGGTAGGGTTTGGGGGTGCCTCTGGTCCACACTAGTGGACCTTTTCCGGCTTGCCATCTGCCGCATATATAACAATGGCGGTTTAGGGAGTAGGCGAGAAAGACATAATCTTGCAGTCTTGACTCTCCAACAAATATATATAACCCGGAAATGCCATTCCCTGAAATGGCATTTCTTCTTTGATGGACAGTACAAGCAGAGTTGAGGGCAGTTAAGATAAAGGCTTAAAGAATGTTTGAGTGGGGAAAAAAATGTCAGAAGTGTCAGACATAGGAGCTAGCCAAGTGTTGAAGGGTTCTTGGATTTGCCTGGAAAGGCTTGGGGCTACCATGGAAATCAAGGCTGGGGTTCTGTAAGGAACTGAAGCTCCTGACAGTAAATCCTAACTAAGCTATGGTGCATGTGAGTTGCATGTGGCTATAGGAGTTTATCTATCATCAGAATACATAAATCATCAAAGAGAATCTTTCTTCTATAGATTCTGATATAGACTTCATTCTTCTGGGATTTAACAATTCCACAATTATCAAACATTTTTTTTTTCTGTTTTATCTAGATCCTAAGGCATCAGGGCAGTGGAGGAAGCTTGCTGCTATCTTCCCTGTGCCAGAACTGCCCACACCCCAATTCCATGTTGGATTGCTTTTATTTCCCTGGTTTGTTAACCAGTTAATTGGAAATCTGTTCCCACTCATCAGACAACTGACATTGTTGTCCAGATTCAACACCTTTTCTGAGTAATACCCTCTACCTACTACCTTACATAACACTGCAGATTCAAATTCTATTTTCTTGAGGGGCACCAGGGTGGCTCAGTCAGTTAAGCATCCAACTCTTGG
Source organism: Felis catus (assembly GCF_018350175.1). Taxonomy (NCBI): domain Eukaryota; kingdom Metazoa; phylum Chordata; class Mammalia; order Carnivora; family Felidae; genus Felis; species Felis catus. The sequence continues at coordinate 109,438,877 of NC_058369.1, forward strand.
TTTCCACTTAGGTCATGATCTTCCGGTTCCTGAGTTCAAGCTCTGCATCAGGCTCTCTGCAGACAGTATAGAACCTGCTTCATATCCTCTGTCCCCCCCCCACCCCCACCTGCTCCTCCATTGCTCTCTATCTCGCTCTCTCTCAAAAGTAAAATTAAATTAAATTAAATTAAATTAAATTAAATTAAATTAAATTAAATTAAATTAAATTAAAAAACATTAAAAAAAATAACAAATTCTACCTTCTTCAAATTTGCTTTCTTGGCTCCCACTCTGCTCTTGTTTCTCCGAACTTTGTGAGCATTCTCCCAAACCCCCTTCCTTCCGCTCTCCCAGCCCAATTCCCTCCTCCCTATAAATGGAGACACCTGCCGACCATCTAACCTGGGTCCCGCTCCCTCCTCTGTAGGGACCTGACTCACCATGCTGTGCATACCCACCCTGACATCTCTGGTGAGATCCACACTTCCACCTGCAGCTTTCTGGTGGATGTCTCGACCCGTGTGTCCCAGCCGCCAGCGCCACAATTTCAGCATTTCCAGCTGAATTCACTTTCCCTTCCAAGACACCTCCTCCTCTTCACGTCCTCACATGATCATCACCACCTGTGACTTTGCTCGCCCTCGTTCTCAACCTTCTTATTTGCCAGTTGCCATCCGTTCTCTCCGCACACCCTCTGTCCTGTCTGTTTGGCACTCATTCCCGCTTGCGACTCTCCTGGGGCCTCGCCCTGATTTGCCAGTGGCAGCCGTGCCTCCTACCTGCTGTTGTCTCTGCGCCTCAGCCGATCGTACCTGTTCCGCCTGCTAGAGTCTTCTTCCTGAGGCCTTGCTTTGTCACAACTTTTCTGCAGTTTAAACATCCCTTAATTCCTATTGCCCCAGAATGGAGTCCAGTGCTGAATTAATCACTCCAGAGTTCTCAAACCCCTTGTTTTAGAGTACCAGCACAGCAAGGGCACCAAAAGAGATGGAAGAAAAATGTCTTTCAAATAACTTGATATTGGAGAGTGTTTAAAAGCATGGATGTAGTTATGACGGGAAAAAAGAGAACTTTGTTGGACTCTCTTGCGCTGACTTTATCATGTTGCTAAAATATGTATTTCATATATATCTTATAAAATGAAATTGATTTTAAGTTACAGATTACATACAACATGTGATTTTAAGTTTGAGTTCTTCGGGCCTATAAAAGTTTTGTTTGCACAGTGAGTAAGTGCACACTTCCGAGCACAGATAATATGACGCCAATCCACCTTTCTTAGTATATTTCTCACAATTACCTTCCACAGGCCTTTCACTGCATTCAAAGACCACAAACCATACATGTGTCATACTTTCTTTCCTTGCTTCTTCTCCATTGTGTATTTGCTCCCTTCTGATTAGAAGCACGCTCATCAATATTCTGTTTTTAATTTCTCATTACCCTTTCAGGTCCAGCCTAACTGTCACTCATGCCCTGAAATGTTCGTGGAGTTCCTAGGCTGACAGTAATTTCTTCTCCCTCTGTATTCATCAGAGCATATCCTCATTGTCCCATATCCCTTAACACCTGTAACCTTCCTTTACAGCTCTGTGTGTCCTGTGCTCTCTGAGTAAAAGCTTTGCTCACAGACAGCGGACACCTTACCTGATTCATCACTACATTTATTCGCTAGTCTAATAAACTAACTAGTCACCACCTGAACTAAGCACTCGGGGGTCTGTGGTTCAGCAAATGATGGAACCACTATTTTAAAAATGGTCCATCTTAGAGAATGCTGTTTTCTGCAGCTGCTACGGAAATGGTATGGTGTTTTCTCAAAAAATTGCACATAGGATTACCATATGACCCAGCAATCCCACTTCTGAGTATATTACACTCAAAGGAAGTGAAAACCGGGACTCAAATTGATGTTTGTACACCCATGTTCACAGTGGCGTTATTGGCAAAAACCAAAAGATGGCTGCAACCCAAGTGTCCGTAGACTGAGAAATGGAACAACAAAATGTAGTAAACACCTATGAAAAAATATTATTCAGCCTTAAGAAAGAAGGAAACTCTGACACACACTACGACATGGATGGACCCTGGAGACATTATGCTAAGTGAAATTAACCAGGCATAAAAGGACAGATATTGTCTGATTCTGCTTAGGTGAGGTACCTGGAGTAGTCAAATCCATAGAGAGAGAGAACTGAAGGATGGTTGCCGGAGGGCTGGAGGAAGGGGGAAAGTGGGCAGTTAGTGTTTAACGGGTACAGAGTTTCATCTGGGGAAGAACAAAAACTTCTGGAGATGGGTGGTGGCCACGGTTGCACTACCATGTAAATGCACTCAATGCCACAGCACTGTACCATTAAAATAGTAAATTCCATGTTATATATATTTTACCACAATAGAAACAGAGTTCAGGGAATGAATGCTTGTTGTGCTTCTTTAGATGAAAGGGATATGCTGCTCGTGAAGTTGTGTGTTGATTGGGACCTGGAACTGCTCCACCACGGATGCTCTGAAACTTGAAACTTCTTGGCACGTTTTCGTGTTCTTTGGCACTTTGACATTAATACTTGTTACTAGATTCATACCAAATTTTTGGTTGGAAAGAAACATACCATGATTAAAAGCTGTGTAAATAATTACACCAGCGATTTGCATATTATGCTGATTGTTTCAATTTCCCTTTTCATCTCTTCATTTTCAAAATTTGACTCAAATCCTTACAATATTTATTCTAAATTTTCAAAGTTTGTGTCAATTTCCAATTACTGAATTAATATGTACTTCTTAAAACATCCAAAAATTATTTTCAAATGTACAGGTTAGAAAATGAAAGTCCCCCATGATCTCAAGTGATAACTTTTGTTACCAACTTGGAGTGTGTGCAAATGCACACATGTGTGTGTATACATGTCATTGGTAACAAAAATGGTATTAGCACATGTTATACTGCCAATGGCATTTTTACTTTTGGATATCTTTATATGTTTAGATATCTGTCTCTATATATTTTTAAGCTACTACACTATATTCTTGTGAAGTTACATGTTAATGTAACCTATATTCCAATAAAGGGGGCATATTTCACAAATATAGAAAATGTATGCTGAGATGAACAATGAACTTCACATTGTGTGTGTGTGTGTGTGTGTGTGTGTGTGTGTGTGCAGGTACACGCACATATGCAGACTAGTATATTTTTGAGCGCTAGGTGTAGAATGGTAGAATTGAGTTAAAAGCCCGTTTAAAACTTTCACGGAGAGCTGCGAATTGTTAATTCTACTTTGGCTGGATTTTAACATCCCAAACACTTTAACACACTTGCAATTGGCTGTTTATAGTAGAAGCTGATAGTTTAGATGGTTAAGTTAAAATATCCAGATCCAGATGCCTAAGCCTGATCCAGTGGGTTTATCCAAGCCCCCAATTCAGCTTGCTCTTTATAGAGTCACAAAATGCCCTGATGGAAATGCCTCCACCTGAGCCAATGAGTTCTCTAAGCCCCAAGATCCACCTTGTATAACAAGGTAACAAAGGAAGTTTGGGAAATACATTAACAATGACTCTCAATCCCTGGTATATCTGTCTTCCTCTCTTCTTTCAATATTTGTTCATTCCATTAAATCTAACTCTTCTTAACGTCCTCTACTAAATAACAAAGCTGTTGTCAAAATTTCATAAATCGCTGACAACACAACCTCACAACCCACGACAAATCCCAGCTGAAATTTAGTGATTGTTTTGACTCTGATAATTACAATGTTTATAAGATTCCAGTAGTGCAACAATTATACTTTCCACTTTTGTTGTGTCTTGTTAGCTTTACTCCTTCATGGCAAATTATAGATGGGCTTTAATTTTTCCGTATCATTTTAGGCCATGTGGCTTGTAAATGTTATTTTGTAATTTAGCAAAGGCTCTTAAAAAGAAAAAGCAAAGCACTTAAATTGCTGTTGTTGGATTTGTATTTTCAAAACAAAGCCTATGGGAATAAAAATTACTTCTTTCCCATCAAAAATTCCCACGGTGCAAGTATGTTAGTAACTCGTGAAAAATGAAGATACTGTTCCTTTGCAAATAAAGGGAAATGATATCTATTCACTTATTCATTGGTCTGACGTTTATTGAGAAGTTACAATGTGAAACACCTGTACAATAATATGTATTGTATCCTACTCTACCTGCAATGGTGATACCAAGGATCTTCTGTAAGCTTTATGAAAAAGCTACCAAATATGAATTCTTCATGTTTGAAAGAACATTTAAGAATATTTAAAGGCCAAATCATTCTGCCTCATAGAAAATCAAAAACTTGCTTTTGGGAGCACCTGGGTGGCTCAGTAGATTAAGCGTCCAACTTAAGCTCAGGTCATGATCTCATGGTTCATGGGTTTGAGCCCTGCATCGGGCTCTGTGCTGATAGCTCAGAGCCTGGAGCCTGTTTCAGATTCTCTGTCTCCCTCTCTCTCAGGCTCTCCCCTGTTCACATTCTCTCTCTCTCTCTCTCTCTTTCTCTCTCTCTCTCTCTCTCAAAAATAAATAAAAAATTTTAAAAAAAAACCTTGCTTTTGGTTAGTATGTACACATACAAACTTTTTTCTTTTTGATTAAAAATTATTTACACATCTGTGCCCAGGATTAAGGATAATGAAATTCAACCACAAAAATGATTAAATAATATATAATTGTAGTGTTGAAATTTATTAGTTTAGAGTGGTTGCCTCCTTATTCACCTTTCTTTTGATCTTCTTGTAGACGTTATTGTTATTGACTGAAAATGTCTCTGTATTTTTGCTCAGTGGAATGTGGCTTGACAGATTAATTATATGTTATCAGGCAGTTGAAGATCAGCTAAAGATATGTGGCCACAAGAGGGATGCTGATGTCTTTGAGCTGTTCCTTTCTCAAAAGTAAGTGTCCTTTATATAAGAATTAGAAGAGCATCATATTATAATGTTTCACAGATTCACATGTTCTTTTCCATTGTTTTCCCCAAGGACTGGCTAGGCAAGTACCAACTTCTAATTACTTTACCATTCCCTGGCGTCTCTATTAGAAAGGCAAAATTAAAATGCATAAAAACAAAGATTATGGAGCCAGGCTGAGTGTGAATCCCAGCTCTGTCTCTTCCAGCTGTGTAATCTTGGGCATGTCATAAAACTTAGGGTTGTCAGATTTAGCAAATAAACATATAGCAAGTCCAGTTATATGTGAGTTTCAGATAAACAGATGAACATAATTTTTCTTTAGTATTAAGTATGTCTTACACTTCCTTGGGTTTCTCTGAAATTCACATGTAAATGGGACTCGTATTTTACCTACCATGGCTCCTGCCTGAGTATAACAATGCTATCTGCCTCACAGGGTTGTAGGGTGAAGATTAGGTGTGATAGTAGAAAGTAAAAGGCCTGGTTGACAGTAAGCACTCAGTGAGCATTGAAACAGTTAATATTATTACTGTTATTGCAGAATGGCGGCTCATTATACCTCTGTACTATAATAATAATCCTATTATATTATACCCCTAGCCAACAACCCCTATACTAATTTTACAGGTAAGTAAGAAAACCTCTTCCTGTAACAACCCCCTTTCATTCCCCTCCAACTCCCCAAGGTGGGAGAGGCAATGTCAGCTCTTCTACAGAGCAGTCACAATGCCTGAGATAGAACCTCATGTGTAGGAGGAAGATGAAGTTATGGGTTGGACTGGACCACAGTTTTTACTAGCCAACAAGTGACATCTGTGCGGCTATACTTTGAATTTAATAACAATGACCCTACTCCTACTCTTCTTTCCCCCTTTCATGCTTTTCAATCTCTATGAATTCTATGTATTATTTTAAAATAGGCTAGACATATTTCGACTCATGTAATCTTTGGAACTCAGCTACTTTTTAAAGCAAATGTCCCACTCTATCTATCATTGAAGTCAGTCACTTTATTGCTGGTGATTTGTGGAAATCCTTTATTAATAAACATATTTCTTTTGTGATGTATAATTTTTTTGGATTATAAGTGCAGAGAAAAATATTTATCTTGATAATGTTTCTAAATCTCTTGATAGTAACAAAAAAAAGAGCTGGCCAATTTAAGATTTTTAAAAATGGATATTTTAGAATGGAACAGATATAGTAGATAATTCTGACACACTTAAAGTCATACTTTGAATCTCTCTATAGATCAACTAGCTTTATAATAATAATACATATTTTATGTGGCCAAAGATCTCATCTCTAAGCCTTTCATGATTTTAACATCTGTGTAGTACAAGGGTATGCAGATAACAATAAGAAAAGCTTTGAAACACTAGAAAAAAATAGAAATATTGATCCTCTGACAGTGAGTAATTACTGGTCTTCTCAACTAAAGGACAATACATTTTATATCCTAAGAATACTAAGTTATTATTTAATACATCTGGGTACAAAAACTATATGTATTTCTCTGCCCGGATACCATTAAACTGGGTAAACTAGGCTATTTGTTGGAGTCTCTGTTGCCAAACAGGAAAACAAAACAAAATAAAACAACAACAAAATCAATTATTTCCTTGAGTAATCATGGAGAATGCATACTGTGACAACAGAGCTAACATGTTATTGTTGCCATAAGTCATTGCCATCATTAGTCGTAGGATTTCCTCTCTTTGTCTTCCACTGGCATCACCCCGAAATAAAGGGCAACAGCCCTTTATTGATTTCTAACAGGTTTATGTGCAGAATTTATCCTTCTGACTTGAATGAAAGTCCTTTTAAAAGGGAATCAACTTTATTACCTTACATAATACAACTAGTACAAGAAAATTAATGACATTAATTTGACACAATTGATATTTCAAAGTATTAATGTATTAAAATAACTTTTCTGGGAAATCCTTGGGGAAATCCTCTAAGTGGGGCTTGAGTTTCTCTCCTACCACATAATGATTGTTTTATTTCTCATGGGAACGGATGAAGTTAATGTATTATCATTATTGCCCAGTGCAATAATTTAGGTGTACCAGGATCCAAATTCTTCTTCCCAGAAATAGGCTGCATATCTACAGTGGAGGAGAATGCATTATGCATATAAGTCTCCTATTAGGAGTTGATTTGAGGAGTCTGGAATATTTTGTGTACCTGAGAAGTGTTCAACGACCAAGAGTGCATGTCTAAAGGACATGTACTCTGCTTGAAGTCTTTTGTTTGGGATACTCTGAGAATTAAAAAACAAAACAACAACGGAAAAGGTTTAAGAAAAAACTCTTCAAATACAAGTAAGGTGTGGAAGAGAATGACTGAAAGAAAGAAAGGGCAGGGGTGGATGTTCTTTCCAAGTTTTTACTGAAATTCTACTTGGTTAACATGCAGTGTAGTATTAGTTTCAGGTGTAGAATTTAGTGATTCGTCACTTACATATAACATCTGGTGCTGCTCACAAGTGCCCTCCTTGATACCCATCTTAACAGAATACCAGCTAATAAGTGTAAAAAGAATGAAAGCATCAGAAAAATCAGCATTTTATAATCCCAAATCTTCTGATTCACTAAGTATCATCAACCGAAGCTAAATCCATTGAATAAGTTATTGGGGGACAAGACATACACACAGTCGTTAGAGTTTTGCCCCACACATAACTGCTCAATGACAACATTCATATACTTTTACAATGGAGAAACTTGGCAGATGCAGCCTGAACCCCATGACTGAACTTCCTTCACCAAGAGTGGGGCAAAGTGGCATCACTTGCTTCATAATGTGATGCGGCAGTCATTACCTTTGTAACTGAAAAATGGCCCTCCTTGAATTTAATCATGAGGAAGCCATCAGACAAATCAGGAATGTGAGACATTCTCTCAGAAAAATGTCCTGGGCTCTTCACAAAGTCAGTGTGAAGGTAACAAAAGGAGACGGAGTGACTATTCTAAATTTAACAAAACTAAGGCATTATACCAACTAAAAATGCAGTGCTTGAATACTGATGGGATTCTGGATTGAAACAAAGATGTGCAGGAGCAACAGGGACGACTTGAATATGAAAAGCATGGTAGACGATATTATTGAATTCAATTTAATTTTTAGGGGTGATAATGGTATTGTGCCTCTGCAGGAGAATGTCCCTATTTGAGGGATACGCATGCTCAAGTGTTTAAGAGCAAGAGCCCTACGATGATAAGTCTGCAATTTATGTTGAAATGGTTCACCAAGAAAACTATCAAACAATAAGGACATATATAGATTGGAGATAGCGAGCAGAGGTGTGGCAAAATATTAAAAATTGCGAGGGCTATCCAAGCTTTCAATGTACTATTCCTTCAACTTTTCTGAATTTTGAAATCTCTCCATATGAAAAGTTGGTGAGAAAGTTTCTTTTGTTTAGAAATGTTGTTTGCATGATTTAGAAAACACGTTTTCACAAAAAATAGGAAAATACTAGTCCCTCAGTGTCGCAAAGCCAAAAAAAAAAAAAACACAAAAAAAAATTTGTGAAAGGATGTTACCACAAATGAGTTAATGTATATAACATTAATTAACATTAAGAATTTTTAATGGCTTAGAAAAGTGCCTGCCACAGAGTGTGTGCTCTATGCCAGTGTTTGATAGAGACATATATGTGTACGTACCCAGCCTGGGCACACAGTTTCTGCCATTAGAAATAAAAGAGATCTGAATATTTGAGCCCATAGCAGTCAAGGGCTGACTATTCTCAGGATTTTGCCCACTTCACTGATAATCCCCCCTCTCCACCCCAGGCCTGTCCCTTTGCTGAGTGAGCCACATAGCAACAGGACTCAGGACCACCTGTATGATTCAAAAAGGATGGTGATATTTTGATCCCATATTTAATAAACAACAAAGGAAGAATAAAACACTACCTAGTCTCTGTCTTTTGACATACTGCCATTTCCACGTCTTAAGTACAATGTGGCCAAGATCTGGACAACCCAAAGTAAGAACCTCAAAGACACTGTGGAAGTAGGAGCTGATGGTATTTTCCACATTTATGTGCAAGTCCAAGGTCTTCCACACTCACTTTTCCCCCTCTGCCCTGTACCCAGTAAAACCTTTTTTTTGAATATTTATTTTTGAAAGAGAGAGAGAGAGAAAGTGCAAACGAGTGAGTGGGGTAGGGACAGAAAGGAAGGGAAACACAGATACTGAAGCAGCTTCCAGGCTCTGAGCTCTCAGCACAGAGTCCAAAGCGGGGCTCAAACTGACAAACTGTGAGATCGTGACCTGAACTGAAGTCGGACACTCAACCAACTGAGCCACCCAGGTGCCCCCAAATCTCCTTTTTTAATTGTGGTGCCAATAAATGTAATCACAATGAGATGTAAATTTCTAGGAATGTGATCAAATGTTTTCCTTAAGTATTTTCTTTAACTGGCTGACAAAATCTTAATTCAAATGAATGAAGTGTAACGATGGTATTTTGGAAATTAGTAGAGAGGTGTGCCAACAACTTTGAAAGAACAAAGAGAGAGGCCTTTACAGTTATTCCAAAGACCTACTATATAACCCACCTTACCCATGAATAAATTAATTGTTGCTAATTAATTGTTAAATTAAATTAAATTAAATTAATTGTTGCTAATGTTAATTTTTTTCTTTCCTTTCCAGGGAACTGACAGAAGTCATTGATCTCTCTAGGTTTAAAAAATTAAAATACTTATGGCTACATCACAATAAGGTAGTTCTATGTTATCTTTAAATAGCTCTATAATTAAATCACAATCTTAATTTCATGTTTTTGTTGAAGCTAATCTTTAAAAGTATTAATATTCTATACTCCTAGTTTAAGTAAGAAACAAAATTCTTACGTGATCTGTACCCTCTGGTACTAACAGGTGTGTAAAGTCAACTTTTTTTCTTTTAATGGATTATTCCAAAGTAGGTTTTTTCAAGTCTAATTCCTCTTCGTTGGCCTCTCCCAACTCCTCCTCCCCTTTTATCCCAGTGGTACCTGAAACTGACAGTTTCTGGGCTGTGGCAAACTACTCCCTTGGGCAGGATCCCTTATAAAGTACCCCAGATCAATATTCCTTCAGTGGTCTGGCATGCACTTCCCAGCACTCACACACCTTTGTCCTGCTGTCAGAAGCTAAGCGGGTGGTCACCTCCCAGTGACCTAAGCCGATCTACTTTCTCAGGAAGTGGCAGACAGTAAGCCACCATGTCCCCAACTCCAGGGAAGTTCACTGAGTATGGCCCTTAAAGGTTCTCTTGGAGGCTAGAGTTTGGGAGGCAGTGCCCTCCCACTGCCTCCCCCATAGTGGGTGCCTGGCTGGGGCTCCAAGTTCTTTCCAAGGCAAAGAGCAGAACTGAACTAAAATGCGAGCTTAGACAATCATCGGTTAGTCGGTTATTCTCAACTTTCAAAAATTTGACTTCCCAACAGCTTGTGTTTTGTTCATTATGAACTCATGATCCAATCTTAACATTCTGAATTTCGACTTTCAAATACCAGCTGATTAAAAAGAAATAATTTCAGTTTTCAGCAGTAGTCTGCTTGTCAACAGTAGTCCCGACTCAAAGCACAGAATCCCTAAGCAGCCATGTTTATACAAGCATTTCAATATTACATGGCATTTTCAGTCTTCTCTTTTTTTTTTCTTAACTAACTAAGTGGGAAATGGAAAATGAAAGTGCTTCTCATATTAAGTGTAAGTATAAGTCTCATGAGCTTGAAATGATTTCTGAGAGAACAAACAAATCACCTTCAAGGCCCAGGCGACTAGCAACTGAAATGGAAAGTGTACGCACCACTTAAGGGCACACAAGTTTAAAACTCTTTTAATCACTCTGCCAAAAATGATCCTGGGTCACAGTGTACGCCCTCTGATTAGAAAAAGATGGAAATCATCAGAAGCATGGCCAGACTGACTTATCTTTGTTTCTCACGTGTGCCTCTTGTGGTGTTCAGCTCTGAAGGAAAGAACGTGTACAAATATCAGCAATGTGTCTACAGGGAAAGATATAATTAGGGATTCTTAAATATCTTTTAGCTTTGTGTTAGTGGACACTATCCCATTTCCAGTCATTGAATTTTCACACAATTGACTTGAGACACATTATACACATAGGAAAGGATGGTACACGCGCTCAACTATGTTACTTTCTTTTGTTTCTGAAGGGCAGTGGGTGGGGAAGGAATGGAGGAGGCTGATTTCTCTTCATGTGCCTGGTTATTTACATTCAACAAACTCACTATATTATTTCCAAAATCATCATCATTTAACTTTGTTCTTTTAAAAAATAGACTTACTTAGTTCATATAGCAATGAAAAGATACCTTATCCAAAAATCCGGTGTTCATTCGATAAATAAATGAGCTCCTGTAAGTTTTCCTATTGGTCAATAATTGGCTGGTTGCTAAGCTGCTGAATACTTATAGTCCATGAAAAATTAAAGCCTTAATTTAGGGGGCACCTGGGTGACTCAGTTGGTTAAACATTTGGCTTCTGCTTAGGTCATGATCTCACGGACAGTGAGTTGAGGCCCCACTTTGGGTGAGCTCAAGCCCTGCTCTGGGCTCTTCACTCTCTCCCTCTCTTTATCTCCCTCTGCACCTCATGGGATTGCCTCTCTCTCTGCCCCTTGCTCACTCCTGTGCTCTTTCTCTCTCTCTCTCTCAAAAATTAATTAATTTAAAAAAATGAAGTATTATTCAGGATCCCAAACTCCAATGAACATACTAGCTATGATAGTACTTCAACAAAATCCATATGTAAAATTTTGATTATTACTTTTCTTTATTTTTTATTTAATTTTAATTTTTTTAATGTTTATTTATTTCTGAGAGAGAGAGAGAGAGAGACAGAGCGTGAACGGGGGAGGGGCAGAGACAGAGGGAGACACAGAATCTGAAGCAGGCTCCAGGTTCTGGGCTGTCAGCATAAAGCCTGCTGCGGGCTCGAACCCACTAACCATGAGATCATGACCTGAGCCGAAGTCAGACCCTTAATCGACTGAGCCACCCAGGAGCCCCACGATTATTACTTTTCTTTAAAATCTAGATAGCACTAGGATGACCGCAAAGAAGTTAATACACCAGCATTGAAATGATGTGTAAAAATACAGTGAAAAACATCAACACTGACACAGGAATGTAAATATTTAGAATTGCAACATTTTGTTAACAATGACCAGAATCTGTGACTGGCATTGTTCTTACATTAGAGAGTATCTTGAACTACCCTCTATTTAGGAAAAACCAAGGCACAAAGTGGTAAAGTAAAATGAACACATCTTTGTTGTTTACTCTTTTATACTCAAGAATTTTGTTGAGGAATGTGTGTTGGATATTATTGGTTGTCCATCCAATATCCATTCTCTCTTTTTACCTAAACAGCAGAATCTGAATTTAGGTTTTGGTACATACTTCTCTTTTTTTAATTTTTTTTTTTTTCTCAACGTTTTTATTTATTTTTGGGACAGAGAGAGACAGAGCATGAACGGGGGAGGGGCAGAGAGAGAGGGAGACACAGAATCGGAAACAGGCTCCGGGCTCCGAGCCATCAGCCCAGAGCCTGACGCGGGGCTCGAACTCACAGACTGCGAGATCGTGACCTGGCTGAAGTCAGACGCTTAACCGACTGCGCCACCCAGGCGCCCCCATACTTCTCTTTTTTAATCAGGTAGATGACCCCATCACCAGTTGCAGGGAATGGATCCTATACTGTCTAAGCCAATCGGGATAATCCCATCCTCCTTGTGAGTGGCTAGTCAATGAATGGGCACATAACCCAATTATGGTAATAGAGACAGAGGAGGCATCTGCTAGGAGGCTTCAGTGAGACGTTTCCTCAGTCCTAAAAGGGAGCACTAGAAGAGAGGTCCCTTGGTTCCTCGATAATTTCTTGCCTAGATATGAAGCCAGGAACCATCCTCTCAGCATGAGAATGTAAGCAACATTTAGAGAAAAGTACAGCCCAGGGACTCATTGTGATACTAGGACTGAGGCTCTCATAGCCTCTGGACTTCTTGGTATGTGGGGTAATAAATGTTCTCATCTATGTGCCAGTTTGAGTTTAGCTCAGAAGTTACCTGAAGCCAAAACATCCTATCTGATGTGGCTCATTCTGTACTTACGGTTAGGCTACTGACAGAATGTAACAATAAATGTGATGGTACCTGCTCTAATGATAAAATTAAGAAGGGCAGAGGGAGTGGCTCTCTCTACTCATGGTAAGGGCATGGCATTTGCAAACTATCTGGAATGGAATATGAGAAAGTTATACTCTTGGGAGGCAATGAATGTAGTTTGCTGTATTTGGAACCTAACATGGCTAGAAGCAGGTGTATGTTTCCTCATCATTCTCTAGTGGGTGATTAAAACTGGAGCATCTAATCTGACCCTGGACTTGCAGATTCAATAGGTATAAGTTGCTTCCAATTCCCCAGCTTTCCTAGGTTTGCTCAGGCAACTCTGGTTCCTTTATTACGCTCTCTGAGGGCCTATTTCTTCCTCATACCGAATAGATATTCACTAATTCTGCAGCACCTCCATTTCTGGGTCACCTTTTCTCATCTCTCCTCATGTAATTAGTGGGAGGTCGCTGCTCTTAGATGCACATTAACCGAGGCCTTTTAAATACTCCCTTCTTTGTCTCATCTTCTAGAATGCCTGACCGAGGGAATTTTAGGTCCACAGCTAATCCTTTCCAACCTTCCATGAGAAGTTGAGTGATTTGCATTTTATACTACAATTTCAAGTGGTCTATACTTTTGATCATTTTGTGTTTGGGCTCATCACCTCAAAAATTGTTTTTTAATTCATTCAATAATGAACTCTTTTTAAAAAAATTTTTTTTTACATTTATTTATTTTTGAGGAACAGAGTGAGACAAAGCGTGAGTGGGGGAGGGGCAGAGAGAGAAGGAGACACAGAATCCGAAGCAGGCTCCAGGCTCTGAGCAAGCGGTCAGCACAGAACCAGATGCAGGGCTCGAACCCACGAACTGTGAGATCATGACCTGAGCTGAAGTCGGACACACAACGGACTGAGCCACCCAGGTGCCCCAATAATGAACTCTTAATATTGGTGCCACAATGCTAGTATCCTTTTATTTCTGGAAGAACGGCCAGTACTTGGGTATATTTCATTTGTCTCAGATTAGAAGAAGCACTTGATGAAAAACCTGTATGTTGCTTCACCAAGCAACTGTCAAAATGGAATCTGAGTTTCTGCCATGTAGCAAAGACCAAATAGGTGACATATTTTACAAACTAAATCTAAATAAAAGTACCTCTTCTGGCAAAGGTATTGTTTATAAACTTCATCATGTAAAAAACAATTGAAATACTTATTTATAATAACATATTCCATACTAACTAGCCAGAGAATGGTCAGATTAAAATAAGCAAAATTGCTTTGAGAAAGATACTGGACTCTGGGACACCTGGGTGGCTCACTCGGTCGAGCATCCAACTTTGGCTCAGGCCATGATATCAAGATTTGTGAGTTCAAGCCCCACAATGGGCTCTGTGCTGACAGCGTGGAGCCTGGAGCCTGCTTCTGATTCTGTGTCTCCCTCTCTCTCTGCCCCTCCCCTGTTCATGTTCTGTCTCTCTTTTTTTCTCTCTCTCTCAAAAATAAATAAACATTAAAAAAAAAAGGAAGAAAGAAAGATCCTGGACTCATTCTTCTACACCATTAAGATATGTTACTCTTTCCTATCTCCCAAGCATTCAGCACATATTGAGAATTTTGTAAATAGCACATTTTGATTATTTTAGGAAGGGACATTGATGCTCAAAATTAGCAATTCACAATTTGAAAAAAGAAATAATTATTTTTAATGTGCTGTTTAAAATATTTGTAAAGAGTTCTTGAATTACTACTTTTTTTCAAGTAGCTTTACAACATGTATCATGGAATTTTAGTTGGTTCTTTCAATAAGGTTGGGGTATATATATTTATATATTCATTTATATATAACATACCTTGTTCTGAAAAACAAATTTAGAGCAGCACAAATCCCATAGCAGAGCATAAAAACTGTTAAGGAATAAAATGAACTAGCATGCATTCCATATAATTTGGGCTGTTACATGTTTCTGTTGCCTCAGGTCAACATTAATTCTATCCTTTATGTCAACTTTGTTGAGAGAATTATGTTTTGCCAAATATTTAAAACCTCTTCAAAAAAGTAAATCAACATAAATAACCTAAATAAGGCTTCACTGAATGGTTATGAAATTCATAGATATCTACACTGTGTATCTAGTTATGATTTAAAATGATTTAACCAAAAAATGTAACCTATTTTGTAAAAGGGCATATACAAAAATTTCAATAACATGGAATACAGAGGGGAAAACATGAGAATAAAAGTCTTTGTATTGGATAAATATAGTTGTTCCTGAATATTTTTAACGTATAGATTTTATTTTCACATATTGTACATATTTTGAACTAAGATACAAATGAATGCATTGTTTTCATGTCTTCTACAATAGCACCAAAAAAATGAACTTAGGAATCCTGGAAGTATATTGACTTTTTTCTTTTCTTCTCCTACATAATTCAATACGTATTATTAAAACTTTACCCAACTAATACTTAGACATTTATGTAAATTTAGGAGATATTGTGATTTCTGTCATCAAACATACAACAATATACCCTTTTAAGTAACACATAATTATAGAATTTCATCATCTTTTAAAATTTTTTAACACTTTATTTTTTGAGAGACAGAGAGAGAGAGAGAGAGGGAGACAGAACACGAGCAGGGGAGGGGCAGAGAGATAGGGAGACACAGAATCCAAAGCAGGCTCCAGGCTCTGAGCTGTCTGTCAGCACAGAACCCGATGTGGGGCTCAAACCCATAGGCGTGAGATCATGACCTGAACGGAAGTTGGACACTCAACCAACTGAGCCACCCAGGCGCTGCCCCCCCCCCCCCCCCCCGCCCATCGTGTTTTTTAATCACTGGCCTACGGTGATTTGCCCCTAGGTTTTTGAAACTTGGTAGGTTGTAGGTCAGCCAGGTGCAAGCAATTTTTGAGAGATACCCATATTACCCAAGAGATCAACATTAGATCAAGTGAATGGGGCAAGTCAAGCCAGTGACTCAAGCTGAGCCTGGAAATGAGCTTGACTGACAGCTCAGCTTCCTACTCTGGATGGTAATGAAGTGCAGTGGTTCCCAGCAAGGACGCTGGAGCCTGAGTCAACCTCAGTTCTGCCATATGCTAGCTGTGTAATCTTGGACAAGTTACTCAACAGTTCTGTACCTCAGTTTCACTTCTTAAAATAAGGTAATGATAGTACTCTTACCTTAAGAGTTTATCATGAAGATTAAATAAATTGATATACGTATCATCCAGAAGACATTAATTTGAAAATATTTTGAATAGAAAATACTCTTAGTTTGAGTAATGGAAACTTTTAGATTGAGTGATGAAAAATATTCCATAAGCCAATATATACTTTAATTGGTTCTTTCAATAAGGTTTGGGTATAAATATATTTATTTATTCATTTATGTAAAACATACCTTGTTCTAAAAACGGCTTAGAGCATTTGAAAAATGAAATAATAATATTTAATGTGCTATTTTAAATATTGGTAAAGAATTCTTTGGATTACTACCTTTTTTTCAAGTAGCTTTACAATATACATCATGGAATTTTAGTTGGCTCAGTATATACTGGACATATATGTTTAGAGATTAATTCTCTTCTATTTTTTGTTAGTTTCACACCAAATATTTTTGGGTATATTTTAAATATGATTTTTGGTGAAAAACATTGCTGATATAGTAGAAAAATAATTTATAGAGTATTTTCCATTACTTAAACTGATAATATTTTCTATTACTTCAAAGTATGTATGTTCAAATTAATGTCTTCTAGTTACTTTATATAGAGGTTCCTCTTTTTTAAGGAACCAAATTATGGTGTACTATAGGCCAGTTTTTGATCCAAGAGTCAGACAGACTTGGATTTTAATCCTTGCTCTGTTGTTACCTTGAGAAAGTTGGTTAACTTCACGGAGCCTCAGTTTCCTCCTAGATAAATAAGGGATAAAACAAATAACAAAGGGCTATTGTAAGCATCACACTAGATAATGTCTGTGAAAACATCTAGCTCAGGGGCCAACTAATAGTTAGCATTTAATAAATATGACTCTTCCCTCTCCCCTTGACTCTAAATCAGCAGTTATCAACCAGCAGTGACTGCACACAGCCCCCCACCCCCATTCTTTCCCCTGCAAGGGGACATGTGGCACTCTCTGGAGACATTTTTGACTGTCACAAGTGGAGTGTGTGTGTGCTACTGGCATCTAGTGGGTAGAGACTAGATTTGCTGTTAAACATACTACAATGCACAGGACAGCCCTCCCAACCCCAACAAAGAATATTCTGGCCCAAAATGTCAGTAGTTGTAGAGGTGGAGAAGCCCTGTTCTAAAAGAATGCCTCCATGGGGCTCCTGGGTGACTCGGTTAAGTGTCCAAGTCTTGATTTTGGCTCAGGTCGTGATCTCAGTTTGTGGGATCATGCCCCACATCTGGTTCTG
The DNA here is from genome assembly GCF_018350175.1 of Felis catus. Taxonomy (NCBI): domain Eukaryota; kingdom Metazoa; phylum Chordata; class Mammalia; order Carnivora; family Felidae; genus Felis; species Felis catus. The sequence goes on from NC_058369.1 coordinate 109,456,362, forward strand.
TGCTGACAGTGTGGAGCCTGCTTGCTATTCTCTCTCTCTTCCTCTCTCTCTGCTTTCTCCCAGCTTGTGCTTCCTCTCTCTCTCTCTCTCTCTCTCCCCCCCCCAAAAGAAATAAACATTTAAAAATAAATAAATGAATGCCTCTTCAATTCTAAATTCATGCTGGCATATTTTTTTCTCCACTAGTACTTCAGTGGTTACCTGTAAGTGCTTTAAGTACTCTCAACTCTCTCTCTATAAAAAAAAATAATAATAATGGTGAAATAATAATAGCTGTGGTTTATTGAGCATTTGTTATGTGCCAAGTCTTGAGCTAAAATAAATGATTTGTGAAATGTCACATCCAATATAAATCCTAAGGCGATCCTTAGAATTAATAGTGTAGACTTTTCTAAATGGATAATTATAATAACGTTTTACTTTAACACTGTCAGTATGAATGTCAGAACAATCAGCATGTGTCCAATTCTCATGCCTAGATCTTGCCTTCAACAACTTACTACATTGCAATGCCTATTCAGTCTTGTGAATTCTACCTTAGAGCTGTCTCTCTCTCAATACCCTCTACCTCTCTTCTCCCTGTCATTACTTTACTCTGGGCCACCATATATTCTTCTGAATTAGCATAACACCCTTTCTTTTTCAACTCCTCCCATTATACTTCCTATCCTTTCTAAACCATTTTCTTCTCTGCCATTTTCTTTCTAAAATAAAATTGAATAGTAACACTCCTGTGCACAAAATCTTGTAATAGCTCCCAGGGTCCTCATGATCTGGCTTTATCTCTTTCCACCCCATTCTCCTATGCATCTCACCCCAACAAACAGTGCAGTCTTAAAATCCCAGTAATCATGGTACAATGACATTAATGCTCTTGTGAAAACTGTGATGCTATAATCAAGATGAAATTATGGAGTTTATTAGTATTCTTTCTGTGTTAATAAGTAATGCAAGAGAAATTAAAGCCCTGACTAATTAGAAATGTTCTGTCAATGTGTGGTCGGGCAGGCAACTGGAAAGAAGAGAAGACAAAGTCATGCTTTCCAATGGGGTTTGTTTTCTATATTTATGTCGGGTGTGGCTATCATTAGATCAGGGAGTGGTAAGGGGAAGGAAGGCAGTGAGTTGCTGTCAGGAGGCCAGAAGGAAGAGTAGAAAGGGATAGGAAGCCAACTGGGATCCGCCCCTCATTGTGTTGCTAGGTCTCCTACCTGGGAAGAACACAGCCCCTCTTATGACCTAACAAAAGCTGTGGTGAAATTACTGGTGGTCCTCCTGCATGGGCGCTGACATAATTTGGTGCAGATGAATCTGTGAAATGATGAGATAAACAGCACATGTGCCTTTTATAGCTTCATAATTTGCAAATGTTGCAAATATAACAACAACAGAAAAATAAAAAACAATTCATTAAAGAAATCAGTTGTGCAACTTGGGACACAAATCTAACATAGCTTTTCTGAGCTATGAGAGGGCGTGACTAAAATTCGCAATGAATCCTCACTTCATCACACGGTTGGCATCTATCTGAATCAATCCATCAAAGGCCAAAAACATTTCACTGATAACAATAATTCCTATGATAAGCTTTAATAAACACTTAAAACTAATGTATAATCATGAGCATATACTTTTGTATTTATAAAATACGAAGCACTTGGTCAATAATTATTAATGGGAATAGTCTCCCTGATAAATCCTGTACTAAGTAGACAGATAGCCTTATATTTCACTTACCTGCAGCTTTTAGAAGATACCGCCCTGCCTCTGACTCATCCGTCCTCACAACTCAAACAAATTGTTAAATTTTACCCAAGTTATAGAGTCAAATTTTTTCTTTTTAATGGAGTTTTGAGAGTAACAGAGCCACTTCTGGCATTCAGTTTAGAGTGGAATACCCCATTTCCTGGGTATAGTACTTAATGGTTCATTTGAGGAATTTCAAGAGTGCTTTTGACTCTTTGCAGTTCATATAACTAAATTTCAAAACTGATCTTAAAAATAAGATGTGACTTCACCATATTGTTAGGAAAATGGGGGAGGGGGTGGAGGCAATAAGATACCGAAGAAATATGGTTTTCCTTTCCTTAATGAAGACATAAAACTAGCAAGCAAGTGATTAATTGTAGAAGTCAAATGAAGTGTGGGAATGGTCAAGACAATGGAGGTTCATGGGCGTGGAGGTTGTCAAGAAAGTCCTTGTTTAAAAAGATGGGCTGTTAAGCCACAGGGTGACGTTGTGCCTTGCCCTTTCCTTGCCCTAAGAGTTGTGGCTGGTCAGGCTGTTAGCACTGGGCCTGCCCTCCTGTGTGCATTCAGATTACACCATTCTCTGCTAAACTGAGATCTGCTTACAGAAGGACAGTGAGCCAGAGGAGCAGAGATGGTTCATAGACTCCAAGAGCAGGTGCAAGTTTCATGAAACAAAAAGTGGGTCAAAACAGGGTGAGAAGAAAACAGTAGTGAGATGCCAGGAGATCAAAGGATGGTTTCAGCAAATCCCCTGAGGAGGGGACACCTCCTATGGAGGTCCACTCAAGGATGGTTTGATTCGCTCTGCCAGCCAATGGCTGATCCTTAAGAATTATGGGAAATGTACCAGAGAGAAAAGTCAAGCAGGCTAAAGAGAAGGCGTGACTCACACACAGCTGCAGAGATGACTTCACCGTTGAGGACAGAGCCCGCGGCACACACTAGTCACTAAATAATGTGTGATGGTGAATCAGTGGATACTTGGGACCACCTCCAATGAGACTGCAGGAGGCAGAACTGGGAGGGAACAAGGTTAGATAGAGCAAAGGGGCTAGGCCAGATTACAGGGGCCTCGAAAACCATGCAAAGAAGTTTGGTCAAGACATTATGAAAGGTTTGTCTTCAATGATCTGGACACATCCTTTTCATCACAAAGTCCTCAGACAGTCCAGATGTGAAAGCATGGCCCAAACCAATAGGTGACAAATAATAATAACAGCAAACATCAAACTTCTATGATCTTATTATAACTTTATACATATATGTATATACATACACATTTATATATATAATTACTATAGAAAATATATTATTATCTCTCATTTTCAGCTCCATGGAATAACATTTCTAACTAGAAACTATTGTCTGACAGAACTATATCTAAACAACAATGCCATATTCGAGATAGAAGGTATGTCTTACATTTTTTCTGCTGTTTGAATAGATTTTCAATTGAGTAATAACTGGTAACTATCATATAGCTAATGGCAGGCAATAATCTGTTTTAATATTTCTGTTGGTAATATGTAGTGAAATCTATTTTTTTTAATGCTCTTATGGGGATGCCCGTGTGGATCAGTCATTTAAGCATCCGATTACCAGTCAAGTCATGATCTCACAGTTTGTGAGTTCAAGACCCACATTGGGCTCTGTGCTGACAGGTCAGAACCTGGAGCCTGCTTTGGATTCTGTGTCTCCTTCTCTTTCTGTCCCTTCCCCACTCGCGTGCGCTCTCTTTCTCTCTCTGAAAAATGAATAAACATTAAAAAAATAAATACATAAAAATAAAATGCTCTCATATACATTTCATTTTAAGAAATGTGCTTTAGGGGTTCCTGAGTGGCTCAGTTAATTAAGTGCCGAGTTTGGCTCATGATCTCACAGTTCCTGGGTTTGAGTCCCAGGTCGGGCTCTTTGCTGACAAGCCTGGAGCCTGCTTTGGATTCTGTGTCTCCCTCTCTCTCTGCCCCTCCCCTGCTCGTACTCTGTCTCTCAAAAAATAAATAAATGTTAAAAAAAAAAAAAAGAAAGAAATGTGCTTTAGACTACAGTTTTAGTGAAATATTGTCATATACCTTATTCAAAATGTAAAAGAATGTTTTAAATAGAAATTTTGGGGGCGCCTGGGTGGCTCAGTTGGTTGGGCGGCCGACTTCGGCTCAGGTCATGATCTCACAATCCGTGAGTTCTAGCCCCGCGTCGGGCTCTGTGCTAACAGCTCAGAGCCTGGAGCCTGCCTCAGATTCTGTGTCTCCCTCTCTCTGACCCTCCCCTGTTCATACCCTGTCTCTCCCTGTCTCAAAAATAAATAAACGTTAAAAAAAATTTTTAAATAGAAATTTTGCCACTCAAACTTTATAAACTTTATGAAGATTTTATAAATACTCTTAATGATTTTAGTGGCTATAATTTTTGCCAGACAAATTCCTCTTTCACTCTGAATTAATTTTACGTATCTAAGCTGGCAGTTTCAAGTCAGATATAAAAGTACATGATGTACTATGATCATGAAATACAAAAGGTACAGCACAAAACATTTTTTTAATATCATGTATCATAGGATCAAAATACCATAAATTAAAAAAAATTTTTTTTTTAACATTTATTTATTTTTGAGACAGAGAGAGACAGAGCATGAACAGGGGAGGGTCAGAGAGAGAGAGACACAGAATCCGAAACAGTCTCCAGGCTCTGAGCTGTCAGCACAGAGCCCGACGCGGGGCTCGAACTCACAGCCCTCACGGCCCGCGAGATCATGACCTGAGACGAAGTCGGCCGCCCAACCGACTGAGCCACCCAGGCACCCAAAAATACCATAAACTTTAAGATCCACCGTGAGTTCGGGGCACCTGGGTGGCTCAGTCCATTAGGCATCCGACTCTTGATTTCTGCTCAGGTCATGATCTCACAGTTTGCACGATGGAGCCCTGCTTCTGTCTCTGCACTGACAGTGCAGAGCCTGCTTGGGATCTCCCTCTCTGCCCCTCCCCTGCTTGCACACAGACACTCTCAGAATAAATAAATAAACATTAAAAAAAAAAAAAAAAGATCCACCGTGATTTCATGTACTGTGAAGAAAGAAAATCTTCCAATTCAACTATGATGTGGCTATAGTAAAGACACAACCCACTTTCATTTATGCTAAAAATGCGGGGAAATGTGAAACTTAGAATCAACAAAAGTAATGTGAATATTCTTCCTATTGTGTGAAGAAAATATTTAGCTGCGCAATTTCGGGGAAAGTACCAATTCAAATGAGTAATTATTCCCTTGATTGGCCTTATAAATCTGAGTAACAGTGACAAAACAAAACAATAAGAAGAAGAGTAAAGAAAATAACCTCTCTGAAATCAAACAGAAAAATGATAGCTACAGGAAAAAACGTAAAACAATAACAGTGGGAAGAAATTGACTCTACATTCCCACATCACACTCAATCATTCAAATTCTTATGTTTTGTTGTATTCTCAATGACAATTCACATCATTAGTAGTGACTCCTTTTACCAGCTGAAATGTATTCTTTGCTTTTGTTTAATTGGCATGTTTAATTAGCATTAAAAGCATTTAAAATGTTGTACAAAATAATGTTTTTCAGGCCTGCACTCTCTACCTTCATTGCATATCCTTCTGCTACACCACAATGAGCTAACGGACATTGACGCAACAGTGAAGGAATTAAAGGGAATGCTCAATCTGAAGAGCCTAAGTATTCATTTGTATATTTATATGGCCATAAGTTAAAATAGTAGTAACACAGGAAAGGTTGCATTTTTTAAGTTTCAATTAGATCAGTGGTATAACTAAATACTTAAATATTCCTGAAAAGAAGACTAAATCTTATTCGTTTTAAAAATATGTTTTTGAAAGAATAACAGGTGGAAAACATTTTTTGGAGAATTGAGATGGCATGTCAAAGGGAAATGATGAAAGTGACAAAAGATTTACATGTTTACACCTGTACGTTTGGTTTTATTTAAAATATAAATGTTTGCACATATTATGTGATTCCATTTATATGATGTGTCCAGAATACATACATCTATTGTGATAACAACACTGAGAGTTTCACTATTTTTAAATAGATTTCTGTTTGTCCACTGCTGGGAGGGAAAGGGGGGACTGGGGAGTGATAGCTAAAGAATTAGGGGTTCTTTTGGGAGTGATGAAATGTTTTAAAATCAACTGTGATGATGGTTGCACAACTCTTTGAATATACTAAAAAACATGAATTGAATACTTAACAATGAGTGGTATGTGGTATGCAAATTATATTAATAAAGCTGACACCAAAAAAATTAAAAATTTTTAAAGCTTTCCAGTGGGTGAACAGAAAATTTCATTCATGTATACTGAATCACCCCCAGGAAGACAGTGTGAAATGGGTTGGAAAAATAAATAATACATAGTTCTTGCTCAATAAGCTCATACTATTTTTTTTAATTTTATTTTTTTAAATTTACATCCAAATTAGTTAGCATATAGTGCAACAATGATTTTGGGAGTAGATTCCTTAATGCCCCTTATCCATTTAGCCCTACCCCCCTCCCACAACCCCTCCAGTAACCCTCAGTTTGTTCTCCATATTTGAGTCTCTTCTGTTTTGTCCCCCTCCCTGTTTATATATTATTTTTGTTTCCCTTCCCTTATGTTCACCTGTTTTGTCTCTTAAAGTCCTCATATGAGTGAAGTCATACGATATTTTTCTTTCTCTGACTAATTTCACTTAGCATAATATCCTCCAGTTCCATCCATGTAGTTACAAATGGCAATATTTCATTCTTTTCGATTGCCGAGTAATACTCCAGTGTGTGTGTGTGTGTGTGTGTATACATACCACATCTTCTTTATCCATTCATCTGTCAATGGACATTTGGGCTCTTTCCATACTTTGGCTGTTGTGGACAGTGCTGCTATAAATATGGGGGTGCATGTGTCCCTTCAAAACAGCATCCTTGTGTTCCTTGGATAAATACCTAGTAGTGCAGTTGCTGGGTCGTAGGTAGTTCTATTTTTAGTTTTTTGAGGAACCTCCATACTGTTTTCCAGAGTGGCTGCACCGGCTTGCATTCCTAATAAGCTTATACTCTTGAAGGATAAATAACCTGTACACAGGTAGAACAGAAGACAAATTATTTTGGGTGTACCAAGGGAAAAGACACTCAGCCCAATGAGTGGGCTTTCAAACTTTAGAGTTTGGAGACTTGTTTACATAATGTCGTGAAGTTGATGTGTTTTTTTCCTATTTATTTTCTATTTATTTCTCAGACTTGCCTGAAACAGTGTTTTGAGTATGTGTAAAATGGTGTTGATGGTGGAGATTCTGATCAGATCAATTCATAGAGTAATTAAAGTTTTCATATATTTTCAGTGCTAATCAGTTACACCTACCGTATTGGAGAAAAATGACTTAGGTTCTCATAGGTAGGTTGTTCAAACCCCAATGTTAAAATGACACCAAGTTCATGTGAGCTCTATGTTTTGTTGTTGTTGTCATTGTTAATCTAAAATCTTGTTGATTTTCCCTTTGGAAAGAAGTTGAAGACAGATGTTTAGGAAACAAACAGTAATATAAGTTGACTCCTACACCCCATCCCTCCCCTCAGCACACCAACTCGGGCCACAAACTGGGCAGTTGGTCAAGACCATTTGCCCTCCCTTATTATCCTCACCCACTCACTAGTTAGTACATATCTATCACCACCCTTTCTTTTCTGCTTCCTCTATTTAGGTTTTCATCATCTTTGGTTACTTCCTGTCTTGTTCTTCTCAGAGCTCTTGCACAGCACAGGTCCAAGGGGCACATTGATATTGCCTACACACTGAATGCTGTCCCCTGGAGCTGGCAACATGGCAGTCTTGCCCCCTCAGACATCTTTTAACATGCAAATAACTCCAGGCTTATTTATGAAATGTGATAAGGTCTGTGAAATAGTCAGGATTGGCCTGCATATTGGAATTATCTGGCCCTTTTGTGAGGAACAAATGTTTCTGGGATTAAATGACTGATCTGGAACTCTCACTTACCTTCATTTTTCCGTAAAATGGGCTAATAGCTAGCCCTTAAGATTGTCTGAAATAGTAAGCTAACTCTGTCAGACATGTTTTGAAAAAGGATTTCTTGACATCAATGTTATTTTGAAGCAGCAATAAAAACAAAAATGGTATTACTGTGGTTTATGTAAATTACATAATGAATTGAGATGCATGCAGTCTAGAAAATTCTGCTAAGTTGTAAATAGATTTGAAAAACAACTTGGGGCACCTGGGTGGCTCAGTCAGTTAAGCACCCAACTTCTTGATCTCAGCTCAGGTCTTAATCTCAGGATCTTGAGTTCAAGACCTGCTTTAGGCTCTGCGCTGGACAGGAAGCCTACTTTTTTTAAAAAAAATGACATTTTAAATAATAATCATTATAATCACAACATATTTGAATGTCTTTCCTGTTGAGAATATGCTTTCTTATCATGGTCTCATTTAAATCTTCACAGAAATCCTATGATCTGATTAGAATGATTTCCCCTTTAATGGTGGGCACACAGGTCTCAGAGACTTAACCAAACTACTAAGAAATGTTAACATTTAAACTCATGCCTTGTTTCTTTGTTTAGCATCAATCCATTCACTTGTTTAATAAATATCATTTATTTATTCATTCATTCATTCAATAAATATTTATCATGCATTCACTATATGACCCTCTGCTACACGGAAACACAAAAGTAAACAAAAAAGACCCCGTCTGGAGCTTATTGTTTTATAACTTTCAGCCTAAATATTTCTTAGAGAGCGGAAGGAACTTGATGTGCAACTAAATGGACAATTTGCTAAATGTAAGAACTCAATAATTTAAGCAGATTTATTTTACAAGACAGGATTTGGAAGTTACCAATCAAGGTTGTCCTATCGGAGTCAACAGGTTTATGCCCTAAACAAAGTGCTTGGTGCAGAAGTGAGTGGAGTCTGAAATCCAGCTTTTGTCTCCCTTGTTAAGCAAGTACGTGAGCATAGAGTTGTGTCAGCCCTGAGGTGGGGTTGCCTTTTCTAGTTCTTTAGGTTGGCCAGCCTGGTCATATAATGTCCTTATCATTTCCTGTCACAACAGTTGAAGCGACCTCTACTTACAGTCATGGCCATCTAATTCAAGTTACACGACTACAATTGTTCCAAATGAGAATCTTGTAGTGGGATCATTTCTTGAAAGGGAGAGAATGCTATGTCCAATTACCCAAAAATAAAACATTTGTAGAAAAGCTTTGGTAGCAAATATGCTCACTTTGAACACTTGCCCCATTTTGGTTGAAGATATTATATGGGAAAAAGTCTCACACGTACTAGACTACTAATTGCATTTGTGCAGTAATGTGCTCAGATTAAGTTTCTCTGAGCCTCATTTGCAATCACAGATTAGATTCAGCTCATTAATTAAAATGAGAGATCCATATATTTTCAAGTGTTAACATTTTTGCCTTTTCAAGTTGTAAAACCGTATAAAATGCTAAAGTGTTGTTATTATTCCACTCCAGTTACAAGTTCTTCAGAGGGTGAGAAAATAGCCTGGAGGGGAAACTTCTAATCCATTTCGGCATTTTCCCCTCCTTTGGCGTTTAAGAGGAGGATTGCCAAGAGATGGCCCAGGAGACACAGGGCCCGGAGCTTCAGGGAGGCCTACCCCAGCTGCCAAGTGTGAGGTCCTGGAAACTGGAATTCCTGACTTCCAGGCTGAGTCAGGAGGGCCCCACCTCTTCTCTCCAGGCGGTCTACCTTTCCACACCCTCCCTCTCCAGCTCCATGTTCCTCTTCCCTCCCTTTCTGTGAACTCTTTCTAAATCAGGAGCTACGTGTTTCAAAGACCCATTTTCTGGCTAATGATGTTCCCTGACCTTCAGTCCCCCTGCCTCTCTCCCAGCACACAGCAGGAAAACACCACCAGCAGCAGCCACAAAATACTTACATTCTGCTGTTCCTAAACTTTCACTCTCCTCATTTCTCTCAAATTTTTTGTTTCGTTAAGCTCCACTATTGGGAAGTACATTCAGACACCTGCATTGCATAAGTTTCTAAATACTTTTTTTATTAATGTTTATTTATTTTTGGGAGAGAGACAGAGACAGAGAGAGACAGAGCATGAGCAGGGGAAGGGCAGAGAGAGGGAGACAGAATCAGAAGCAGACTCCAGGCTCTGAACTGTCAGCACAGGGGGCTCGAACTCATGAACCTAAACTGAAGTCAGACCCTTAACCCGTCTGAGCCACCCAGGCTCCCCAGCATTGCATAATTTTTAAGATTTGCTTCCCAGAAGCCCTTTATGGATTCACCATTAGAGACAGAGTGACCCTTTCAAGAGACGGTCTCCATTTTCTTCAGACTCCATCTTCAACGTTTTCTATCCTTTTCCACTTGGCCCCTGCAGATGGCAAATAGACAGGGGCTGAAGAGGGACACTGAGATCAGGGTGGGGCTATGATCTTGATGGCCTCTGCCTTCGAGCCTCTATCTGAAATGGCTCAAGTGGGACTGATGAGGGAGTGTCAGGCAAGCTGACACCACCTACACCACCTGGGCCCCCAGGTGGGATGTGACATTCCCCAGGCACTCCCAGCTGCCCAAGAACAAAGGAAAGGGCAGAAAACAAACAGTTACACTAACAGTCTCCATCAGTTTACAAATATCTTAGTAAATTCAAAAAAAAAAAAAAAAAAGCAATCTTATCGATAGCCTTCTCCAGGAACTCCCTACTGTCTCAATGACTAAGCTTTGCTAGAGGAAAAAACGACCTCAGCTTGACAAAAGCTAGGCCTCCAGTAAATGAACCTTCTTTAGCATATGGAAACCCTTTAAGAAACTTCCTCCTGACTTCATCTCTCCCAACTCCACGGTCTATAAGCAGTCACTCTTCACAACCCCAGTGCAGCTCTTTCTGCCCACAGGTCCTGTCCCCGAGCTTTGATAAAAATCACCTTTTTGCACCAAAAATGTCTTCAAAAATTCTTTCTTGGCCATCAGCTCCGAACGCCTGCCACCCCTCCAAACCCCATCAGGACCACCCCCCCCCCAAACAACAAAACAAAACAATCCACCCAATAACAAGAGCCAACTGGGTCTTTGCTGTTTGTCTTGAAGAAGAGAATATTCTGACCCCTCTACTGTCTTCATCCCCTGCTTTAGTCCAGGTTTGCCTTTTAATAATCAGAGATGATTTCCATATTCAGTATGAGCATGTGGTGTGCAGTGGCCCACAGATCTTGTTAAAGTAAGACAGTGGGAAACAACGGAGATGCTGCCCTTGCTAAGTAACCTTGAGCCAGAACCTCAGAATCTTAGTGTGTGACCATTGCCAGCTGAACTCGCTTCTGCAGGCTGTTCTGCACAGACACAGAACATAACTGCTTTTAACTTCCCTGTATCATTTTCCCCATCTATTAAGCGAACATGTTGGTACATTATTAATCACATCAACTTTCTTCAAAGGGGGTCTTAAAACCCTTAATGTTCATTTAAATGATGGTTTTCAATTTAGCTTTAAAAGTTTTAAAAAATTAACTGAAGCCAATTATTTAGATAACTTTTTTCTCTTCTGTTTCAAGGAGTAGCTTCGTACATGTGACTCATGTAATTCAAGCGTGCAGTAAGGTAGTAAAGACATTTTGATATATTATTGGATAGATGTAAATTGCTGAGACTCAGAATCCCAAATTAAGATAAGCAAGACAGTGCTGGCGCCACCGAGGTGTACTCTATAAGTAGCCTAGAGGGAAAGTGGATTAAATAGTATTAACCTATTGAAAGTGAAAGTGTAAGCAATTTTGCTTCATAGTTTCTAAAGGAATGTACCCATACATCATGGAAGGCTTTCAGAACTTTCAGACACAGGAAACTGATTTCATATCTTAGAAACTTAATTTATGGTAATTTTACAGCATCAATCCAAAACTCATAAATCCAAAATGTTGAGTGTTTAATAGTATGGAGGGGGGAAAAAGAGTTTGGAAATAAGATTGCTTCTTTCTAAAACTTAACAGCAAGGAAAAACAAAGTGAAAAATCGTAAAGATGAAATGCCTCTCAAACGATTTAATTCTATTTTTTAAAGTTAATTTAAGCAGAGGCTGGGCTAAGAGCCCAGCGTTCTGACTTGCTGTCACCTAGATTTTACTTTAGAATGAGATAAATGGTGAGCCACAATGAACGCATCAAGTCTTCAGTATTGAGGCACCTTCTTTATAAGTAATCTAACAGCAGTAAATCTAAATTGTATGTTTTGTTGAGCTGAAGCTTGGTTTTCAATTTACATAAAGAAGTTACTTAACTGAAGGCTAGGAAAAAAAGCCAAAAGAAATGAAATAGGAATGTTCTCAGAGGGAAAAGAGAATGGGAAGGGTGTACCAAGAGGAAACGTCATAGCTACATTTTCAATTTACATCACAGGCGACGGCAGACTACCCCCCCACACACACACTTTAATGTACGATAGGGTTATGAAGCATCAGATGTGATTCTCCAACACGCTAACCAAAGAATAGCCTTCCGCACTGAAGCATCTGTGACTTATTCTTCCTCCTAAACTCTCATTAAAAACAATTGTGTTTTGCTTTTACATCCTTGAAAGATGTTCTTTTCTCTTTCTGGCTCCAATGCATGATCCCTGTGGATCTTTTAAAACCTGTCCTTATTACTGGTTTAATATACATCTGTCCTATTCCCTGTTCAGTAGTAATAATTATTTGTTACCACTTCAAATTCCTTTCAAGTTAACAATTTAAACCATTTTTGTCACTCAAGAAATCTTGAAAATTTTCCGTTTCATTTTTTCCTCTTATTTCCCCCAATGCATACATATTTCCTTTCTTTTAAATTCTTTGTTGCTCCTGGATCTACATTTTTTTTTATGCCTTCCTCATTCTGATTGCTTCTGTTTATTATGTACCAGGTGTCTTCCATTGCCTACTTTAAGTCCCTGTAAAGCTCAAGTTTTTCACAGGGAATAGCTACATGTAATGGTTTCATTAGCCAGAAAAGTTTGTGTTTATATGATAAATATCAAAATGTTTTATGACCTACAGGGAAAACATCCAGATGATCAACTTTTTCAGTTTTTATCAAAATAGTTCATTGTCTTTGAAGCACTCCCCCACCTTCTTCATGTTGCCAACTGTTCTTTCCTGGGCTTATGATGCTTAAGGTTTTCATGCTTTTATCAAGCGTCTCTGTATTTTACAGTCCAATGCTAGAGCACTACTCCTAAATTTAACATGTACAGTACATGAGCCCCATTTTGTGATAGCGATGTAGTCGCACAACGGCTGGAACTCTTTCTACTACTGCCACCTAGTGGTTCTCCTCACCAGATATATCTTCCCGAAGTGTTTTTCTAGAAATTGCACGTTGGCAGAATCCAGTAGCTAAAGATATTCAAGTGGAAATCATGAAAGCTTTCTTTCACGTTGTATTAAAGTAACCCTGTTTCACACACCTAGGGAAGAAGAGGGAAGATACTTCACTCTTTCCACGAAAATAAAACTCTCACAACTTTAGTTGAAAAATTTTTTAAATGCACCTGCACGCTGATGTCTAAAGTATGTGACGTCAGAAACGCCAGGAGCTCTTCCACATGCGCTTGCCTCCCACCTCCGGCCACTGTACTAGACAGCGTGATTCATTAGGTATCACAGCACCTGCATAAAGGAAATCAGAAGCACGTGCTTCTGGCCAGAGGTAAACAAGACGCAAGAGCAGCACCTGTTCAGCTCTGCTCCTGCTGAGCTCTGAAGACGCCACTGGTATTTATGTAATCTGAACTGCGTGCAATTGTTTAAAGTGGAGGAAGAACACGATATTAGATCAGTGTACTGCATCTCTGCCCGTCTCCACACAGCCACCTTTGTGACCTTTGAGACTAGAAGAGAACGGAGGGAACAAATACTTCAGCAGACAGCAGCATTAAGGCCTCCGCAGAGCTGATACCTTGTCGTTTCTTTACTAATTAACTTATGGCCATGTTAAAATTTTCATCATTTGTGGTAGATGGGGTAGACGCTATGTCCCCAGCACCTAGGGCCATTCTTAGTATACAGTAAGCACTCAGGAAATATTTGTTGGATGAGTGTATTTAACAAATGGAAAAAAAAAGGGCCGCTCTGAAAAGTGAGTTTTAGTGGGGCCATTGGTTTGGTCCAGGGAGCAGAGTTTTACATGTTCTTATGTTTCGTATTAATTCTGCAATTTCCCATATTTTAGCAAGTGATACATGAAACCTGTTTTGAAATCTGACATCTTAACTTGGATTCTCTCTTTGCAGGTCTCTACCAAAACCCTTTGTGCCAATATAACCTGTACCGTTTATATATAATCTACCACCTTCCAGGAGTAGAGTTGCTTGATCGAAATCGTAAGGACACCTCTTGCAGAGAAATAAGTGAAAGGCAGTCTTCTAGCTCACTAGCTTAAAAATGCTGAAAGTCTTTGAAAATAATTTTCTTTATAAATGGACTTTCAATTATTTATTTCCAAAATGTTTGCTCTGAAATTTTCCCTAGCTTAGGAATTATTTCTCTTGATCACTGTATTGAAAAGACCATCTAACTGAGCATAAGGATTGGTCTCCTTGCCCTGATTTTGACATAAATGTGTTGGATGCCAAATCATTTATCTCCAGCATTTTAGTGTTTTATCTCAAAAATGAGAGAAATGGACTAAATCTCTTAAGGCCTATTTAAGTTCTAAAAATCGTTTTCTTTGAAATCCTGTAAATATATATATTAAGACATATATAATCAATGATAATTTCTTTGTGAATACACCTTTAGACATTGTAGATGAACTAGTATGTCCATTTATATGAACCACAAAAATAACCTCACCATGTTACATTTTACCCTTTAGGGGGCCTCTTTTACCTCCAAGGAAATAACTGTGATAGCCCTTCGCAGTTCTGACAGGATGTTCACATATGACATAGTTCAGATAAACACATTTTTCCAAGTGCTCAATTATTTTCTGAATCTCTCTGCTTCTCTATAATGCTACGAAGTAACATTACTATTTGCATTTGTCAGAAGTTACAGAGAAGGAAAGAAGATCAATGATCACCATTTTTAATCACAAAAAGGCTCATATTGTTCAATCAATAGCATTCAGAGGAAAAGTAGATGCCTCCTGGAATCCTAGATCACCGTTTAAGCAAAAAACAGCTCAGAGAATACCTCCAGGTATTTTGAAAACAGAAGAAAAATGAAATTAAAATTCCTCAGACTTTTGGTTACTTTGATTATAATAATAATGGCTGCAATTGACAATAAGCTAAGCCCCTACATGGTGAATAAATATTCTCCAATTTTATTAGTCCAATTAAAGTGATATGCAATTTTATCTGTTGATGTATATTAAATTAAATGAGGTAATGTGATAATAATGAGATATTAACTTGAAATTCTTCCTTTAGGGTCTAGTGAGTATAAAAGTCTCAGTAAATAAGCTTTGTTTATTATTATTACCACTATCACTGGACAATTTCACCAATTAAAGCTATAAGTTGTTGATTATATGGCAAAAATATTAAGAAGAAATAAAGATCATCTACAATTCCTTCACCCAGAAATAATCACTGTTACTATTTAGGTTGGATTCATATACACACACTCATTATACAAAAGTAGAATTTGAATATTTTCAGTGATGTTTCATTAGAAATTAATTTCTTACATGTAACAGCAATCCAACTTCACTGACTTAAGCAAATAGAGACTTTTCTCACACAGCAAATAGTACAAAGAGAGGGTGTTTAGGGTTAGTGCAAAGTTCAATGATATCATCAGTATTTAAGAATACATCTATCTTTTGTTCTATTCATAGTGTGATTTATGGTTACAAGGTGACTGCTATACAGCCAGGCCTCACAAGGAGGTACAAAAAAAGATGCAAAGACAAAACCCTTTTACTCATGACACTGTGCCAAAGAGATGACATAGATTTGCAAAACCACGAGCAAAAAAAAAAAGAAAAAAAATTTCTAGAAATGAAGGAAAAAAATATTAAAATGGAAAAAGATTTTGAAGAAATTACCCAGAATGTAGTATAGAGAAAGCAAGAGATAGAAAATATTAATTAGCTGTTGAGACAAGGAGACATTAGAAACAGAAGGTCCAGCATCAGTTTAGTAATCCTGAAGGAAAACAATAGAGAAATTGGGCATAAGTTGATGTTTGAGGTGATAACAACTGAGGATTTTCCAAATTTCACAAATGATATGAACCTTTAGATTTACCATAGAAAATTAATCCAAAGACATAAATAACATATAACAATGTCAAAAATCCACACCAAAGGCAAAATGATCTAAAAATAGAATGAAAATGTAGATTACCTATAACATAATAAGTTATAGATTCACAATAAACTTCCCAACTGCAATTATGGAAGTCAGAAGACAGTGATCCAATGCCTTTAAAAAAGAAAAATTTTTTTTAATGTTTATTTATTTTTGAGAGCCAGAGAGTGACAGAGCATGAGCGCGGGAGGGGCTGAGAGCAAGGGAGTCAGAATCTCAAGCAGGCTCTAGGCTCTGAGCTGTCAGCACAGAGCCCAACACGGGGCTTGAACTCATGGACCACGAGATCATGACCTGAGCCGAAGTCACATGCTTAACTGACTGAGCCACCCAGGTGCCCCAGATCCAATGCTTTTAAAATGCTGAGGAAAAGTAATTGTCAACCAAAAATTCTACAACTAGCTAAGCTAGTCAAAAATGAGCAAGAGGGATACCTGAGTGGCTCAGTCAGCTAAGCATCCAACTTCAACTCAGGTCATGATCTCACAGTTCCCTGGTTCGACGACCCCTGCATCCATCTCTCTTCTGTCAGCACAGAGCTGGCCTCAGATCCTCTGTCTCCCTCTCTCTCTCTCTCTCCCCCTCCCCCACTCATGCTTGCACGCGCTATCAAAAATAAAACATTTTTTTTAAATGAGCAAGAGGAAAAGAATGGCAAAATTAAGACTTTCCTATCAACTTTTTAATGTGAAAATTTCAAAACATAGGAAAAGTTGAAAGAATGTCACTTGAAAATTTCAAAACATAGGAAAAGTTGAAAGAATGTCACTTACATATTCAATAATTGTTAATATTCTGTCGGATTCACCACCCTTCATAAATGAGGCTTTGCCTTTTTATTCAAGAACGACCTCCTCAGAAGCTTCTACTTACATCTGATTGGCCATCCCCAATCTCCATGTTAACTGGAAAGCCTCAAAATACCACTGAACCATTTAGATGTTTCAGTAACAGGTATCACGACTCTTCACTTCTAAATAATTTAGCCTCTAAGTTTAAAAATAAGGGCATTCTTCTATATAGCCCCAATGACATTATCATACCTAAAAAACTAACTATGAGTGTACTCATACTATTTAATACATAACAATACATATTCAAATGTTCCCAGTTGTTCCAAGATGGCTGCTATAGCTGCTCTTTCAAACCAGAATCCAATTAAATTTCCTAACAACATGTGGTTGTTATGGACCTTTACTCTTTTTAAATTTAAAAATTTTGCAATTTGTTTCCACGACTCTTTTAGGGACCAGGCCAGTTAAATTGTAGAATGCATCAATTTGTATGACTGTTTCCACAAGATGTCATTAAACTTGTCCCTTTACCCACTGCATGTCCCAGAGAATGGAAGAAATGTCCATAGGACATGTTCTAGATGCAGTAGAGTGTAGAGCAGTGGTTCTCAAAGTGTGGTTACTAAACCAGTAACAGCAACATCGCATAAGAACTTGTGACCAATACAAATTCTTGTCCCAAAAGAGATCAACTAAATTAGAAACTCAAAGATGGGACCCAGAAAGCTGTTTTAACAAGCCTTTCAGGTGACTCTGATATACACCCCAGTTAGAGAACAACTAGCATAGAGGCAAGAACACAAGATTTGGGATCAGATTCCCCCTAGGTTTGAATACCAGCTGTGCTAGTAAGTAGAAGTTTTATTAATCTTGACCCTAATTTGTTTCAGCTTTCTGATTTATAAAACTAGGGACAGACAATATCTTCCTCTGGCTGTCACGACTCTTATACACACACTCATTATATACACACACTGCCACCACCTGATCTGACACATATGAAGGACGTGATAAAAACTGAACTGTTCTATTAGTCTCCTCCTAGGTTTTTTCTTTCACTTCATGTAAGATACCCAAACTGAATGTTATCAGATTAGTGCAAGTGAGCCATGCTATGGCAGGATGTGAATCTCTGGATAGAAAATCTCCACTCTTAAAAATAGGTAACACACTCTTAAAAACAATGTAAGACATTCCATCTGTTTTTCAGCGCTACTGTTATTACAAGTATGAGGAAGACGGTTGAACACTACCTTTAGCACTTTACCTTTCTTTAGTGCAACGAGATTGCAGAAAAAAACTATTATCCTTTTGTTCTCTTTATTACTTTTCATATTAAACCTCAAAAAATGAAATCAGAGGAAGAAAGAATACGGAGAGTGTTTCACTGCACCTGAGAGTTGTTCTTCTGAATTCATAGCTATGTTATCTATAGCCCTCCTAAAACTTAGGATGACCCTAATCTACTCATTTCCTACAAAATGCCAATATATCAGAGCAACTAAATAGTATTTTTAGCCCAATACTTTAGCCTGGCTTACTTTAGCTTATCTTAATAACTGAACATGTACAATGAAACTAATAAAACCCACTATGTAAGTTTTTTAAAATATGTCTTACAGTTTTATAGTTTCTATATTTGTTTTGATATAAATCTCATCTTGCTCTGACATGCACATTTAGGACTCTGAATTCTTTAACTGGGAAGAAACCATACTTAAAATTGTTCATAAGGTAATTTTAACACCACGTTTTGATTTCATTATCTTTAACCTTATACTGGGAAAGAAACCAATTATATTCTAACAGCTTGAGAAGTAAGGTCAACTTGTAGTTTCTTCAAATGCCACCTATCCATCCTTGTAAAATGGGTAGAAGACATGCACCGATTTCCATTAATTATCATGCTTATTGCACGATCACCAATAACTTCAGAATCAAAACGCTGTGGGCTTTTATACGGCTTTAAGGAAGTAGACATTGGGGGATTTCCCACCAACTACCTAAGTAGGGATAGACATTGAGGGAGATTAAAATAAATGAAAATATCAATAACATTTTTAAATGACTAGTAGTGGTCTAAGTAAAACTGCTGGATTTCTGTATTTGCTCTTCTGCCCCAAACAAGATGGAACTGCAGGGCTAAGGATGATGTCCCAGAGCCTAGGCCTAGCAGCTGAGGCGTGTTACTCAGGAAGAGAGAAGAAAACAACAACAACAACAACAAAATTCATGTAGACTATTTAGCAAATGGATAGTTCACCAGAGTGGGTGAATCCAGATATAAGACAGGGAGGCCAGAATCCAGACAAAAGTAAAAATTAAAACTTTTGAGCTGGGGGATCGAAGCCTTGGGCATCCAGGCCTTAAAAACATCTCTGACTCTGAGTAGCAACGACATGAGGCACATCCAGGAAAGCAAATGCCAAGTGCTATTTGTGCATGAAGCCTCAGAGAGGTACCAGGGGTCAGTGTGAGGACTCGAGATTGGTTGGCAATTGAGAAAACTGCAGAGTCAGAAGAATTTGTGAAGGCAAAAATCAACAGTCAGCAGAGCAGGTTTTGGAAGCCATGACTGGGGGACACTGGAGTTGTGCCACAGAGCAGTCCTGTGCCAAAGAAATAAACAAAAACCATTTTCTTCAGGAGACATCATAAGGAAAAATAAATTCCAGAGAGATTAAATATCTAAATATAAATGAGTTGAAAAGTACATGGGGGAAAAAAAAACAACTTTTATAATCCCAAGGAGACAAAGTACAATCAAAGCTTTGCACAAAACTCAGGGCCATAAAAATGAAAAGTTGACAGATTTAAACTACATAAAAATGACAACCATTATATGATATAGGAACAAAATTAAAATAAAATCTTTGCAATATATACAACAGGCAAAGGCTAATTCCTATTATAGTAAAGGATTCCTATAAATCAATTTGTAAACTCCAAATTTAAAAAAAAGTGACAAAAGCTATGACCAAGACATTTAGAGAAGGAAATAAATGTGATGTCTCATAATCAGCCTTACTAGTGAGCAAATAAATGGAAAATAAAACAATGAGATATCAATTTCGTCCTGCAGATATGCAAACATTGAGAAGGTTAGTAAAGATTAAGGGAGAAAAAAGCACAACTTATAAATTATTGGTGGGAGTATAAATTAGTTCAACCTTCTTGGCCATATGGCAGCATCCACCAACATATAAAATGTGCAAACCATTCAAAACAGCATTTAAATTTGAAGCCTCTTTTGCAAAAGTATTTGCACATAAAAACAAAGATTTATGTATAAAGCTGCTCAATGAAACATTCTAAGTAAAAGAAAAAATAATGAAAACACCGAATCGTCCTTCATAGAAGAATATTAAGTGATGGAACATTCCTACAACATGAACCATTGCACTTTAGAATTATTCCATGGGGTATTGAGTATAAGAAAAATACATCATGGACTAATAAAATGCAGAGTATGACAAAATTGGAACTGAGTTCACATATGTGAGTACACATGTGTATGCACATAGGAGGCTGGAAATCTATATACAAAACTCTTAATAGTGATCCCTCTGGTAAGAGGAATGAGAAAGATCAAAGGGAGATTTCACTTTCTACTATTTTCTAGTTTATATTCATTATCAGCAAAATGAACATTTTATAATTAAAACATATAGAAGGGGTGCCTGGCTGGCTCAGTCAGAAGAGCACAGGACTCTTGATCACAGGGTCGTGAGTTCGAGCCCCACGATGGGTATAGAGATTACTTATAAATAAATAAATAAATAAATAAATAAATAAATAAATAAATAAATAAAGTAAGTAAGTAAGTAAGTTAGTAAGTAAGTAAGTAAGTAAAATGTAAATTCTTAAAAAAATGCAGCAAGAGAGACTGGGGAAATCAGAAATGGAATGATCAGCCATTTGTGAAGGGAACAATTCCATGAACTCCTCTAAGGCAGGGGCTATGTGCTCCCTGCTGCTTGTGGTATTGTGGGCTTTGGTGGCCCAACAGGTGCTGGTACATTCCACGTCTGGCCTGGCACCAGGCCTCTGGAGAGGAATGAACAAAGCAATGACAGTCTCTGGAAGATACCATAAGAAATCCCGGCTTTGTGGACTAGCCTTTGAGCTCCAAAGCTAGGGAAGATGGAGATTCTTGTGATCTAGGATTTGTTTATTCTATTTCTTTGAAGTTAATGCCAAGAATTCAAAAGGTTTAAACTGCCCTAAATAGTTCTCCTCATTTGGTCTGGTAATCCATTTATAGATTCATGTGTCTATCTGAGAAAAAGGATCACTTTCTGCACATGAGACTCAATATCATAATTACAAAAATCCCCACTTGGATTTCACTGGTAACTTAATTGATTAAGCATTCTGTTCTCAGAGTTTTGAGAACTGTATTGAATTAAAGAACTTGCTTCAAACCTAAGGCAAACCTAAGGCACTATAACTAAGAGAAAAGTTCAATTTGAGCTTAAGCGTCAAGGCATTTTTGATGGATTGAATTATTTACCTAAATGGTCATTCAAAAATCAGAGAGTTGTGCTCTAGACTTTTCCTTTATAGCACAGTTTTACTGTTTTAAAAAGCTGAATAATTATTTGAAAAATACTAACTTTGAAATGTATTTTTTTATAGATTTTTCATTTGCGAATAATGTAGACAAGTAAGTAATTTTTTAACTTTACTTTTACTATCAAATTATTTTATAATTGTATTGACTTTAAATTATCTTCATTTCCCAAATAGATTTTAATGAGTTAAAAAACGACTAACTCTTCAATAGATGAGAAAAACTGCTGTCTTTCTGTGATAAATAAGCTCAAGCTATTTATTCATATTTTACATATTTAGGTTTTTAATATTATTATAACCAGAAATAAATGAACAGCTGATTTGGTGCATAAAAAATAAAACTTAAGAATTATTAGCAAATTACAAATGTTTAATGTTCCTCTAAATATGTTCAGTGAAAGCAGATATGTAGATTAACATTTTATATTCATGGGAATTTATATTTTCAAAAGTAAATACTTCATTAAACTATGAAAAACATTTCAAATTCAAGAACATTGATGAATTTTAAAGTCATTAATTCTTTTTAAATTTTACACTTAGGTATTTTTTTTTTTCCTTTGGATTCAGGGTTGAAAAATATTATTGCCAAGAACACATAAAATATAGCATAATGTACGGGCAGCTGGATGGCTCAGTCAGTTAAGAATCCGGCTTCAGTTCAGGTCATGATCTCACAGTACGTGAGTTCAAGCCCCATGTTGGGCTCTCTGCTGTCAGCACAGAGCCCACTTTGGACCCTCTTCTTCCCCCCCCCACCTCTACACCTTTCCCCCTCACTCTCTCAAAAATAATAAAAAAAATTTTTTTAACAAAAATTTAAAAAATAACAAAATATAGCATAATGTAGAGAAATAGCAACTTTCTAATAAAATGTAGTTAAGATACTAATAAGCATATGACATCTACAAATAGTTTAATAATCTCATTTAACACTGGTTTTAAATCATGAACATATGAATGTGGAATAGCCAATCCCAAATATATTTAAAAACTGTATTTTAAAAGTAAACAATATATACAATAAAAATTGCATTCCTTAGTCTGAAAGTCATTTATCAGCAGAAGCCAAGAGTTGTTAGTGGTACTATGCTACCAATAACACAGAAAAATATGGCATTTATTTGGGGGGGAGGGGTTGTTTCCTTATTTATTTTTTAATTTAAATCCAACTTAGTTAACGTATAGTATAATAAAGGTTTCAGAGTAGAATTTACTGATTCATCATTTACATATAACACCCAGTGCTCATCCCAACCAATGCCCTCCTTAATGCCCATTTAGCCCATCTCCCCACCCAACTTCTCTCCAACGACCCTCAGTTTGTTCTCTATAGTTAAGAGTCCCTTATGGTTTGCCTCCCTGTCCATTTTTATCTTATTTTTCCTTCCCTTCCCCTATGTTCATGTTTTGTTTCTTAAACTCCACATATGAGTGAAATTCTGTATTTGTCTTTCTTGAACTAACATTTCACTTAGCGTAATACATTCTAGTTCCATCCATGTTGTTGCAAATGGTAAGATTTCATTTATTTGTTTAAATCAAAATTTCACTTTGGCTTAATGACTTTTTTGTCTGACATTACTGCCATTTTTGCAGAACTGTGTTTGATGACCCAGAAGATGCTGTATTTGTAAGGTCCATGAAGAGATCAGCTATGGCTATTACCTGCCTCAACTGGGACACAGTTCCAACACGAGAGGAAAAATACCTTGATGAAAAAGGCACAGAATCTGCTCAAATGCTCACCATTACATTGAGATAAACCCTGGTATCTGTAGAAAGCCTAGTGGTTTCCAGTTCTTCATTAAACTTCTCTGTGATTAAGTATATTGTATGTTTAGTATATTATTTGAAATATGTAAATGTAAACAGAAACACCAATAATACAATTCCTACACATTTTAAATTTTTGCTGAAGTAATACACGTATATGGAAATGTACACAAATCATTAAATGTTCAGCTCAACAGTTTTCAAAAAATGAACATGTTCGGGTAACAGCAGTCCTAGAACAAGAAATAGACTATCACCAGCACGTGAAGTTCCTCCTCACTCCCGTTACCACTCTTATTACCTATTACCTAGCCACTGTTATGATATCTAAACCATAAATTAATTGTGTGTGTCTTTGAAAGGCATATAAATGGAATCACAAAAGTTGAATTACTTTGTGTCTGGCTTCCCTTACTCAACAGCCCTATCATTCTCATTGCTGTACGGTATTCCATTGTATGATCATCCCACAACTTATTTTATCCAGTCTATTGTCGTTTTATCTCACCTTTGAAAGCATTTGCCAGTTCTGCGTGTGGGCTAGTGGTCTGAGCTGTGCCTATCCTGAAACCTGCTGCTGGAGGAAAGAGGAACCAGAAAAGCTTTTAGCAGTTGCCTGGTACTGAGAGACAAAATGCATTGCTGGTTTTCCCCAGCTAAGCTAAAGAGCTAGATCAAAGCTTACAAAGAGCAGAGTGACATTTCCTCCTATCTGGTGATGCTGAGACACCACCACAGTGTGGGCACTATAGGTGGGGCTGAAATCAAAATAGGCAAGGGACAAAAGCCCTAGAGGGAATAGTGAACCGTCCTTGAGAATCTGTAACCTCCTTTCACCTGTGGGCACTTAGGATTCTGTACAAAGCCAGAATCTGGAAATTCAGCCATGATCCTTGGCAGAGGGTTATACTTGGGGGAAAGAAAAACCAGAGATTTGGGCATTGATGTAGACAAGTGGTGCAAGACAAAAGTTACAGTGCGTGGCTTACAAGATTTGGTTGTGGTAAGAGCTGAAATGTTCTCTTGTTGTCTCTCCTGGATCACTTCTGCAAGAAGCCAGCTACCACGTCATGAGGACACTTACACAATCCTCTGGAGAGGCTCAATGGTGAGGAACTGAGGTCAACTTCAAAAAGCCAGTGAGAGACTGAGTTCTATTGTCAACAACCATAAGAAAGAGCCATCCTGAGAGCAGATTCTCCAGATCTAATTAAACCTTCAGATGACTGCAGCCCTGGCCAAGAGCTGCACCACACCCTCCTGAGAAACCCCAAGCCAGAACCACTCAGTTAAGCTGCTCCTGGGTTTCCAGCCTACAGAAACTATATGAGATAATGATTATTAATGCTTCCAGCTGATCGATTTCAGTGTAATTTAAGCGTCCTTGATACAGCAACAGATAACAGAATAACTTGGTATAATCCATGGTGCTAAAAGTATTTATGGTAGGTAAGGATGATTTGTGAAGTCTGGCAAACTCTAAGAAAGGCACAGTGCAGCCTCAAAAGGTTCTTGAATAAGGCCATACCACCTTCAGCAGAGAGCTAGTAATTGTTCAAATAGCAGTTTTAGGCATGCTATTGCATCCATCCTAGTACAAAGAATCTGATCAAAGAACATCAGGCAACTCTGACTAATGTTACTCATCAGAAGTGGAGCACTATCAGACCCACTAAGCAATAATGTTGAGCAGGCAGAACAGCAACCTATTTCATGATGAAAATGGTACATTTGGGATCCAATTTAAGCTGGCCCATAAATTGCATAAGCAGTATTAATTTTGAATAGATTGCAGTAACTTTAAGATGAGATATTGTAATCTCCGGGTTAACTACTGAAAGAATTGTAAAAAAAAATATGGAGCCTGATATTTTATTTTCAATCCCACAAGCAACTGAAAAGGATGAAAAAATTATTCCAATTACAAAAATATGGCTAGAAAATTTTACTTAATCTCCTTTTTAAGGAACTAATGGAAAGATGTCTCATTTGTATGAAGAAAAAGATTTGCTTTAAAATGCACTCCTCAATGTTTTTTATTCAGTAATGAAGGGCTACGGAGTGGACGTGATTGTAATAAAACACCATTTAGGCAGAAACACAAAATAAAAGACATGATCCTTATTGAGGTAACCTAAAACTCTACCAAAATGGAACACATAGTGGAGAGGGTATTAAATTCTTTGTTTTAAGCAAAAGAGAACATGCAAGCTGATGCGGGTCAAAAGTATATTAGGATCCATCAGGAGCTCTCATGACCAGGAAAGAGAAAATATTACATAGATGTAGATAGGGTAGCGGCTAAAAGCTGCAGCTCTGGAATCAGACTCAGTTTAGCTCTTCCACTTAATAGTCGTCATTTGGACAAGTTAGCTAACTTCTGTAAGCTTTCATTTCCTCTTATTTAAAATGGCAATCATAGTTAACTCATTAAATCTCAAGGATTAAGTTACATAAATGGATGTAAGGTGTTAGGTAGAGTGGCTTTCTCAAAGTCAGTGCTTGATCTAATGGTTATTCTTATCCCGGGAGCAGCTGTGTCCTTTATGAACTCTATCTGATGTCAGAGTGAATGTTTGTGTCCACACCTTCCCCCCACCCCCTCATTTGTATATTGAAACCTACCCCTCAACATGATGGTATCCGGAGACGGGGCCTTTGGGAGGTAGTTTGGTCATGAGAGTAGAGCCCTTATGAAGGGGACTAGTGCCCTTTTAAGAGGACAGAGAGGTGGCTACCCTATTTCCACCATGTGAGGACAGAGTAAGAAGATGGCCCTCTGTAGACCAGGAAGAGGGTACTCACCCAAAACTTGACCAAGCTGGCACTCTGATCTCTTCTGGCCTCCAGAACTGTGAGAAATACATGTTTATTGTTTAAGCCGCCATAGTTTACCATAATTTGTTATATAACTGCCCAAAGTAAGACACCTGGTGCATTAGGGCTCTCCAAAGAAACTTTCCACAGAAACTGTATGTATATATATCCTATATATATCTATATCCTATATATATCTTATATATATATATTGTGAGAGAGAGAGAGAGAGAGAGAGAGAGAGAGAGAGAGAGAGAGAGAAGGGGGGAGAGAGATAGAGAGATTCAAGGACTTGGTTCATGCCATTTTAGGAGCTGACAAATCCAAAATTTGTAGGGCAGGCCTAGGTAGACTAGAAATTCAAGAATGAGTTGATGTTGTAGTCTTGAGTCACAAATCTACAAGGCAGGCCAGCAGGCCTTTTTAGGGACTTTTTATTTTTAGTGTTGGCATTTCTATGTTGCCAGCTTCTTCAGCATCACAACTGGGATATATGAGGCAAAAAACAAAAAAAACAAAAAAAACAAAAACAAAAATCTCAAGAGAACAAACTGAATGTCACTGCCTGGCTCTTGAGGTCCCCAGCCAGTCTGCCTTCTTTCTCCACCTTATGGAGAAGTCTTCTTATTTATGTTTGATGTATCATATCTAGGGATTTTAGTTTTACTTAGCAGAAGGAATAGAGAAAAGTATATCTACTCTACCTCTCCAGAAGCAGAAGTGTTCAGGTTATTTTTTAAGTGTAGCTGTATTTGTTTCCTTTTACGGCTTCTGGGTTTAGGATCCTATTTACGAAGGCCTCCTTCCAGGCAAAGTCATTAAGAATTTTCTCATGGTTTTTTTCAGAGAATGATCATTTTTTTTCACATTTAAATCTTACCCATGTCAACTCATCCTGGAATTAAGTGGTTCCATATTAGTTTATGAATTATCTAGATACATTGCCTTGAATTGGTCAGTTATGTAGCTACCTGATTCATTCTAGACAAATTATGATTTGGCTTTTATTCAAAAGATGCCTTCATGTATTCATGAAAGTCCTTAAAGGATTCCAAAAAACAGCCCTATAAACTAGGCCAGAATTACCTTTTAGAGGAAAAGAAATCTCCTATTTATCTGCTGAAGGAATTATGAGAAGAAGAAATTTGTTTTTTACTAAATTAAGATGTTGCTTTTTATCTATGTAAATAATGCTTTAGTATTATCACAATTTATACAAATATGCACTAATTTCGATACAATTTCAAGCAAATGAGTTTTTCTAGAAAAAACATTCATAAAGAAAAACACCTTGCATTGGTGGTTTCCTTTCCAACCAAAATGATAACCATGATTTAATTCCAAACTTGAACTGCTAAGAAAACAAAAAACAAAAAACAAAAACCTTGAACTGCTATTGTATGTTCTTTCTAAGAGCATATAAATTTCAAAATTTTAAGTTATATGACTTCATTTTCCTTTTAGTTCTATTTATATGCACTTAACTTTAAAAATTTGGTCCCATTTGTCTTCCACTTGTCACAAATGTATTAATAAGAATTCTTTGGTTTTAAATTATGGATATCCAAATGGGAAATTTGCTCATGTCACCAAACGATGTAAGCCCAGTGTAGACTGCCAGAACTCAGTGGATTCAACAGCTCAAACAGCATTCCCTCCCTCTATCCCTTGCCTGCTTGGGTGTGTTCAATGGCTGTATTCTCTCAGGTGCCTCCACATGTCAGCACAGCTCTGGAACTGAATCCCTGTATTTAATTACTGTTGTAAGAGAGAAACAAAATACAAAAAAAAAAGCCTCCCCTCTTCAGCTTCAGGAATGTAAAACCTCTAGGAAGTGCTCTGATTGGCCCGGGTGTGGTCAAGGAAGCAGGTCATGGCTACCAGTAGCAACCATAAAAACACCTGGATTGGAAGATGTACAAGCTCCCACTCAAGAAGGGCACTCATTGGCTTCAGATGCAGGTGAGATGGGATCCTGAGAAGATAAAAACACTGCAAGAATACCTACTTAGAAAAAAAAAAAAAAAAAGGAATATCTACTTGAAGAATTTCTATGAAGTACAGTACCCAGTAATATTAAAATTCAAGTAAACCCATGTACGCGATAGATGACTAAAATCAGTCATCTTTTAAAGATCCTGGAAAATATTCATTAAATCCTGTAAAAGAATGGCCTGCCTTCAGAGCTCTATTATCTTATATCTGCAGAGATACTACAGCAAAGGTAACATAGTAAAAGTATATAATGTAGTGGTCAGAACTGGAGATCTGGATGAGTTCCAGCTCTGTTCTGGATAAGTTAATTGACCTCTTCCTTGTCTGTGCTATGGGGCTTAAAATAAAGTCTAATTTACAGGCTTGTTATAAAGATTAAAAACGATAACTTCAGGGATATAGTAACTTTCAGTGTTAACTACTGTTATCACCTACTGAATCAAAAAGCAAAATCCAATTTCCTAGTAAACCCGCTGACCAATATTCTATTACATCAGCTCTAGGTATGAAACATATTGGAATAATAAGACTATCTTAATCCTTTAGGTCATATTTTTGTTTGAGAAGTTTCTTGATAGCATATTAAAAGTAATTCAACATGGTTTAAAAAAAATGAACTGGATGACCACCTATCTTAATGGAAACATCACTCTGAGATTGAAGTATGACAAAGGAAGGGATTATAATCAGAACCAACCCCATTGTGTCTTAAACTCCATCTTCTGACCACCTCGTCCCTGAATCACATCTATGGAAAATTTTCACGTTGACATGGATTATACCTGGAGTCTTCTTTGTCCACTGGGGGTTGTAGCGGTGTTAGAGTTGATTCATGTTAGCATTCACTTCAACGAAGGGAAAAGTTACCTCTACAACGCCACATCTCTCGATTTTCCTATTTCCTCCTGCTTTTTCATAACCCTCCATGTTATCCGAAGACAGGCATCGTAATGGTAACACAAAATGACAATAACACACACGAAAAAACAATCAGATCACACAGGTATAAAACAGATTGGTGGAAGAACAGAGCCTAGGAGGACTATCGCACTAGTCAAAGCGGAATGTTTGTCAGTGCGCAGACGAGGTGCCTTGACAAGGGAAGGGAGGCTTGTCATGACTGACAATTTTAGGTGCAGTCTGCCTGAATTCCCAACCAGTTAACCCTTCACACTGAATTTGCCCCCAAGAAGTCCTCCGGGAACAGCATGGTAGCGGGAGTGCAGGTGTAGTACTGGGACTGGGAGAAAAGTCATTCAGTGTAAGAGGAGAACCAGCAAGAAAGAAGAATGTGATCAGTGAAGTGAGGTGGGAATTTTAGTCACTGTGATTTGCATTTGTGCACATTAAAATACTTATTACGTTGTTCTCTAGTATTTGCCGAAATTCCTAAAATTAAGTCCTCTATTATTTCTTTAATATTTGCCACCCCTTGACAGCAATAAACCAGGAAACAAGGTGTAGAGTTGGTTATACAGTAGGCACAATTTATTTTACAATCATCACAAGAAACTCTGAAACACAGCACTGTCTTTGGCTATCACACCTTAGCCTGCTTCGGTACTGTGTAAGCTAAAAACTGGTGCCGGGACATTCTAAAAGTGACAGTTACAAATCAGTTTCTGGACAGGAAGAGCCACATGAAAAGCTTACGGGAAGATAAAAGCCTTTCAAGTGGAATATGGCACGTGAATTAGTTTCATAACTGTGGACACACTATGTTTAGCCATTATTGAATCAAACATTTCATGAAATATCCTTTTTAAAGCACATGCTAACTGTGGCTATGCCTTCGTTCCTTCTGGGAGATTTGACATTTCTGAAGGTACAAATACTGTATATACAACGTCACCGCAGGAACTATATAAAGTTCAGACTGCTCAGGATAATTTCTATATAAAACTACAATGGGCTGAACCGGGACAGATCCTGTAACATACAACTTTTCTTCATTTCATTGCATCTTAATAAGCAGGGCTTCAATATTGTAAATGCTATTTATATTCATCTTACTCGCATACAAATTATGATTCATTTAACTACCCGTCTCAGTGGCTAAAAAACCCTTCCTTCATGAAAATCTCTCTCCTACACCTATTCTGCGGGTCCTTTGTTCCCCACAGCCTATATTTTATTCCTTCTTTAAGGGATGTATTTTGCTTTGAGAACAATTGCAGGGAAGCTGGCCTCAGAAAGGGAATAAAAATGTTTCTTCTATAGTTTGAAATAAAAATTTTTCCCTTGTGTATCTGTCCAATGACAGTACAGAGAGCATGAGGAAATTAGGGCATGGTAGACAGAGCTTTGCTTGAAAGCGTCTATTCTAGGAAACATGGAATCCTGCCATGGTGCCATGCAGGTATCACGAGGCAGTGAGGATACAGTCGCATGAGCTTTCCAGCTACCTGCCAGGGTACGAACCATCCACACTGGTGCTGGCTCTGGCTTTTACTCCTCAGATGCCTGTGGACCTGCAGGAGCATCCTGTAAGCCTTCCAACCCAGCTTCACTCTGAGGACGTTCTTCCTCCCCTTCTACAGACTCTTTGGGGTTACAATCCTCTCGGGAAGTTCCCGTTTCGGCCTCTGGCTGCTCTTCATTAACACAATTAGAATTGACATCAAGTTTGCCATCTGACCAAAACAAAAAAAAAAAGTCATTTTGTTGTTCCTACCACATGTCAGTCACTCTCCTAAGTGCTTTCCGTGTATTAAATTATTGAGTCCTCCCAATAGCCATGTGAGGTAAATTATCTCTATTATCATTATTATCATGACTTTTACAAATGGGGAAACTGAGAAGAGAAGGGTTTGGCCACTCAGAGTGAAAGAGCAAACCAGAATTTGGACGCGGGCCTCTGGCTCCACAGCCGCTGGGCCTTGAAATCTAAATGGTTGTCTGGCATCTGATAAAATCTGCATTTAAATACAGCTTTGCCGTGAATTACCTTGATGTCTTTGGGTAGGTGATGGCCGGTAGGAGGTTGTTTCCTCATCTGTAAAGTGGGGGATAATAAAGGCTATCCTACCCTGGTGGGAAGTAGAGGTGCGTGAGACATTTAGAAAAGCATATGGCACCTGCTGATGCTTCGCAACTGGGAATTCCCATGCTTCCTGACAGTCTTACTCTCTCGCTCGTCTGGTACGAGACCAGCTGCTATCCTCCGCCCTCCACACAGAGCATACAGACATTTGGTCCAGAAGACACGAGAAGGCGTGGCAGAAAGCCTGGCTGTTCTCGTAACAATTTATTTATATAAATTAAATTTCATTTTGTGCACAGCATTCAATCCTACTAATAGTGTTTCTCAAGCAAGTGATAAAGGCAGTACAGCTTTTAAAGGGGTGGAGGGGGAAGTGTTTTGTATCCGAGTCACCTGGGCCACCTTTTCAAACTAGATGCGCTCCCCAGAACGTATGATATATTTTCAGGGGTGGGGCATAGAGTGGACATTGTTTTCCACCACGGTCTGTGAACCATTGCTGAAGCAACTCACTGTTTCTGATGAAAATGAGTCATATACTTCACGAGGGAGGGAGAGAAAAAATAATAGGGAACTCTATGCCCAGACACTTATAGAAACCTAATCTGTACAAGTAGGTCTGCGATGTAATCTGTAATTTATAAATTTGCTCTGTAATTTCACCTACAGCTTTGTAATTTAATTTAAATAATTAAAGGTTCCAAACCTTAAAATCTGTGGGTAGCCATTAGGGGAAATCTAATTATTTCCTTAGTCGAAGACCTTAAAATCCTTCGTGAGTAGAGGATAAGTGAATACTCACTTAAAGTCCTGCTGTTGCAGGGTACTCTCCTGAGTCCAAATGTAGAATATGGAATAAACCCTATTCCTTAAAATTCTATACCTCTTTGTTTTCCAGGGACTTCTAGGCTAATCATATTCTAGACATTATCCCAGCAACCCGAAGTAGGGACAAATTTAAGTGTGATTTTTATGCTGGTCAACTCCAAGTTTCCTCAGTCCCCAGAGAATACTCCATCCCTTGGTGCCCTGTGTTAATATTAATAATATCATTCCTCTTCTCCATGAGCTTGCTTTTTATATACGTACTGTTTTCCTCTTCACTCTTTTCTTTGGCAGCTTCCAATTGTTGTTTTTCATAAATGTCCTTTAGATTCTTACAGATTTTCTTATGTGCAAACCAGTGTGTTTTCTGACAGGTTTGATCGCAGTATATTACCTGAAAACAATTGTTAAGTTTATTTCATTTCAAGAGCTGTGACTGCATGATATTCCAACTATAACACTAAACCAACAACTATGCTGTAAAAATGCTGTTTGGTATGCTTTCTTTTAAAACCATAAGGTACATTAATTTAGATTTGTGATTTTTAGCTCATGCTTTATAACAATAATGGATATACAACGAACAGTCTACCAAAGACTCCAACAAGTGATTTACTAAGAACCTACTATGTGGGGACACCTGGGTGGCTCAGTCAGTGAAGCGTCCGACTCCTGGTTTCAGCTCAGGTCACGATCTCACGGTTTGTGAGTTCAAGCCCCGCGTTCAAGCCTGTTGGGGACTCTGTCTCCCTCTCTCTCTGCCTCTCCCCTGCTTGCTCTCTACTTCTTTCTCTCTCAAAAATAAATAAACAATTGAAAAATTTGTTTTAAAAAAGAACCTACTATGTGTCAGAAGTGATACAGTACTATGACAAGGGAGATATAGTTATCTCAGAAGAAGGTAGGTTGAGAAAGAGCTGGATGGGGCAGCGTGGAGGAAGGCAGACACTCAACAACATGATTTATATCCTAGTAAGTGTAGTAATAGCAACAGGAGCACAGAGGAAGCAGTGACTCCCTCTAAATGAAGGAAGTCAGTCAACAGAGGAATGGGAAAGAAGCATTCCAGGCAGAGATTATCTTGTACAAAAATGGAGGAAGGGAAACGAATTATATGCTCAAGGAACAGCAAGAAGTTTGTGCAAATGGACCTTAGAGTTTTGTAAGATTCTATGCCAAGCACTGTGTGAGGCCCTTATAAATAGATGACACATACTGGAGACTGTTTCACTGGTCCCAATTCTTAATTTTTCCCTGCATGTTTACATTTTCCCATGAGACTTCAAAGTTCTTTTTACTGAAGGGAAGAACTGAGCTTACAATTTGGCCATGTGACTTGCTTTGGCCAAAGGAATGAGAGAGCATGACAATTTCAAGGCTAGACTTCAGGAGACCTCA
This sequence comes from Felis catus, assembly GCF_018350175.1. Classification (NCBI taxonomy): domain Eukaryota; kingdom Metazoa; phylum Chordata; class Mammalia; order Carnivora; family Felidae; genus Felis; species Felis catus. Next base: position 109,489,601 of record NC_058369.1, read on the forward strand.
TATGTTTTCACCTGCCCACTTTTACTTCTGCCATCATTATGAGATGGCTCAGGCCGCCTGCTGGTCTAAGGAGGATAAGAGACACATGGAGAAAAAGTGCCCCAGGCCCTCTCAGCCCATCTCAGCCAACCGCCAACATGGGAAATTAGCAAATTACTGCATTTTAAGTACTGAATTTTGGAGGGTTTTATATGCAGCAACAGTTAACCAATATAGATGGTCTCAATAAATTCTTACAACGCTAACCCCATTTCACATACAAAGAAACCAAGGTTCAAAGAAGTAAGTAATTAAAAGAGATGAAGCGCAGAAGTAGGTTAAAGCAAAATGTGACGAATGTTATTAATACGTTGAAGAATTTCAACCTTAAAAACAATAGGAACTTGATTTAATGGATAGGGTAAAGTGAATGCACAGATGAATGCTTGCAGATAGTATCTGTGAGGAGAAGAACCCAATTAGATATGCCCTTTCAAAGTTCATTCTGACAGAAGTGGGTAATGCAGTCCAGAGAGCTTAAAGATCGGTGGCAGTAAGAAAGGAGTTGTACTTTTACATAGAAGACATGATGGAGAGATTGCAGTTAAGCCACCATCAGAAGAGTCGAGACTGCATATGTATGAACTGTCCTACTTTAGGTTCTCAGGTCTGCACCAGCCTCAATCCCTTATGGATTATCTCTTTTGTATTCACTTTCTTGCATTCTTTTTCTTGGAGGTGGTCAGCACTGAAGCTGTGGCAATATGGAAGTTTGAGAGAAGATAAAGCACAGAACTACGTTTCTCCCATACTTTTCTCCCAGAACTACTTTTAAGGATTACATGCATAGAATTTATACCATATTAGAGTCTATTAGAAAACTAATGTCAATCACTGTATTTAGAATATTAAAACTCAGTCTATCAACTCGGATATGAAACCTAAACCAAATCAGTGAACTTCAAAGAACTTCATTCTTACCATCTTGCATACAGAACATCTTTTACTTGCTCCCTTTTCTCCACAGGTTGTGCAAAATTCAACATCCACAAAACCCACCTGACCAGTGATGGCTTGGGTAAGTACAGAGAATGCGGTGGGATCAGAACCCTAGAGTAGGCATGAAGAAGAGAAAAATACACTTTAAAATCACCATGGAGGGGTGCCTGGGAAGCTCGGCTGGTTACCCATCTGACTCTTGGTTTCAGCTCAGGTCATGACCTCACGGTTCATGATATCGAGCCCCACCTTGGGCTCTGTGCTGACGGAGTGGAGCCTGTTTGGGTTTTCTCTCCCTCTCTCGCTGCACCTCGCCAACTTTAAATAAATCAAATCAAATAAGATCAAATCAACATGGGAAGACTACGGAGGCGATACTCCATAAACAATGTTGTCCAGAAGCAGGCACACAAGAGACAAAGTCAATAAGGCTATACGTGACACAGACTTTACCTATGTTACAAGAGCACAGCTATTAGTGTGAATTATTGCTTGAGAAAAAAATTGATGGTACAACTAGACAACGTCACGGAACCTTTCTTGTCACTGCTGGGGGGACAGGAACTTTGTTATACACAACCTTGTCATCCACTTTGTTAAGTACAAATTTGTTTAGGTACCAGAGTTCATCTCATGGAAAGATATTCAACTTAAAAACAAACACTCAACACAGCCTGTAAGAACTGAGACATTAGCTAGTCTTCCAGAAGTTAAAATATATTTTGTCCATTACAAAAGCCAAACTTCTTTAAAAGTATACTCTGTTACAATGTGGACTCAACACTTCTTAAATGTAGGTATGCCTCAAACTTCCTGCTGGGATTTGTGACAGGAAGAAGCCAAGAGCCACAGGAGGCAGAGGGAATGAAAACCTCTGCAGGAGGGCTCAGGCACCCACGTGGGCAGAAAGTGCCATAGGTGACGTGGCAGGCAACCCTGAGAGTTACCGTTGTACAGGAAAAGATTAGCATTGCTTCAGAGGCTTGTAAACTTGCCAGTTTTACAAAACCCCTTAGGTAGTGAACAGTGGCTACGCGGGACATTCACAACTACCAGCATTCTAGATAAATATAGTTTCCCAGAGAGAATATATAATTCTGGAAGAACAAACATTTTTAAAGAGAAAAATGTTTTAAAATGCATTTCATATATCGCTTCTCGGCCTTTCGGCTAAGATCAAGTGTAAAATGCATTTCATACTATCTTATTTTTATTTTTCAAGTCTGTTTATTTATTTTGAGGTGGGGAGAAGGAGCAGAGAGAGAGGGACAGAAGGAACCCCAAGCAAGCTCTGTGCTGTCAGTGGAGAGCCCAACGCAGGGCTCCAACTCATGAACCATGAGATCATGACCTGAGCTGAAGTCAAGAGTTGGATCCTTAACCGACTGAGCCACCCAGGTGCCCCACTATCTTTATTAATAAACCTTTTCTCAATAACCCTTTTCTTAATAACTCAGATCGCTAGGATATACATTAATAACTGTATTGCATAAACTCTAACATTATTACACGATACAGAACTACAATGAATTGTTGAACCCCACGTTGGTCTGCTTTGACTTTTTTTTTTTTTTAATTTTTTTTTTCAACATTTATTTATTTTTGGGACAGAGAGAGACACAGCATGAACGGGGGAGGGGCAGAGAGAGAGGGAGACACAGAATCGGAAACAGGCTCCAGGCTCTGAGCCATCAGCCCAGAGCCCGACCCGGGGCTCGAAATCCCGGACCGCGAGATCGTGACCTGGCTGAAGTCGGACGCTTAACCGACTGCGCCACCCAGGCGCCCCTGCTTTGACTTTTTTTAAAGTACTCTCGGCTCCTGTTAGTTTTGCCGTTTTCCCCTTTGAACGTGTAATGTCGTCTACCACTTGTTAATGTTGAAAACACCACATGGCAGGCAGTGCTAGTAGCTTCTCTGATATCCATTCCCCCAACTTCTTCACTAAGAGAAGCAAAATTTTGTTCAGAGCAGCAGGGTTTAGATCAGCTAAAACCACTCATTTCCCCAGACAACCTGTGAACCTAAGAGTGGTCACATCGCACAGGCAGTGGGTTTCTGGGACACCTTGTTTTCTAGCTACAGACCCCTTTCCTCTTCCTGCCTTAATGGGATAAAAACGTGAGCTTGGCGGAACAGCAACTGATGCCTTGCGACCCTGAGGTCATAAGCATGTGTACGATAATCTCTATGGCTAAAGAATATTGGGTGGAGGGGCACCTGGGTGGCTCAGTTGGTGAAGCATCTGACTTCAGCTCAGGTCATGACATCACAGTTTGTAGGTTCGAGCCCCTCATCAGGCTCTGTGCTGACAGCTCAGAGCTTGGAGCCTACTTTGGATTCTGTGTGTCCCTCTCTCTGCCCCTTCCTGGCTTGTGCTCTGTCTCTCTCTCTCAAAAAAAAATAAAATAAAGGTTAAAAAACATTAAAGGATATTGGGTTGAAAATGGGAATCCATTTTTGAGCCACTGTGACATATCAGGTCTGCCTCCCTGATATGGTTCTGAGTATATGCAAATAAATAAACCCTATCAATTTAATTAATGGTTAGGTGGAGTTTAATATGTGAACAAAAGCACATTCATAATTGATGAACCACCCCCATAATTTGCTAACTTTAATCTTCCAAAAGTCTGAATACCAAATAACCACATATATTAAAAAGTAAAGGTAAAAATTATCTACATGAAATCATGGAGATCAGGGATAAATCAATGCATGAACTTCATGAAATCATCTGGTCTCTTCAGATCTTTCCTATCTTATGGTTCTGAATACATGAATTCCTAATGTATAAAGGAGCACCTGGTACCCTTATAAATAAGCACCTTGACTTGTCCTTATTTTTCACATTGAGAAGGCTGGGACAGACTAGAGAAGGCGGAAGAGAACCAACATTGCCAGAGGGAGGGACAAAGCCATGGATGTGACCAGTGTCAGGACCAATTTCTTACAAAGTAGACAAAGACTGATGAGGCTTTGATTGAAATATATAAAAGCATGACTACTGCAGATATGGTGAACAGAAATCTGTTCACAATAAGGAAGCCAGGGAGTGTCTTATGAAATACGTAAATAAATATATAACAAAAGGGCAATAAATAATTTAAAGAACAGATAATGGGGCATCTGGGTGGCTCAACTGGTTGAGCGTCCATTTCTTGATTTCAGCTCAGGTCATGATTTCACGGTTCATGAGATCGAGCCCTGCATCGGGCTCAGCACTGACAGTGAGGAGCCTACTTGGGATTCTCTCTCACTCCCTCTTTCTCTACCCCTCTCCTCCTCATGCTCTTTCTCTCTCTCTCTCTCAAAATAAATAAACTTTAAAAAATAAATACATAAAAAAACAGACAATGAAGTTAAATTTTACTTCCTACAGCTGGGAAGTAAAAATAGAATTTTGTTAAGTATGGAAAATTTATAATCAGAGGCATTAAGGTAGAATCTCAGAAGCTGGGACACACTTTGAGATTGTTTATGAAGACATACAACAAGCTTCCCCGTGACCATCCCTTCACATCCCCCACGACCAGAAACCATCCACCTAGACAATCAGTTCCTCCTTTCATCTAGTGTGGGACTTTGTACTGGTTTTTCACAAGCTGCAAGTGCACATGTGTGTGTCTGTATTACAGAACAGGTGTGAACCCACCTTTACAGGTTTCACAGAGGTCTTTAAAATGTTAAGTTTCCATACAGCCGTCTCAATTCTGACAGAGGGGAATACTATTTACTAAACGACGAGTTATATAAAAATGACAGAAGAGGATCAAGAAGGGGAGGCATATGAACAGAAACAAGGTTAACAGGCAAATCGATCACCACGTCTGTTCCTGAAAACTGTCCATAGTAATTATTTATCTATTAAATAAATAAACTAATGCTAAAGAGAACTTGCCTTTAATTGCTCAAAATACAGTAATTAGGTCTTACTGGTAGAGTTAACTAAGTGATCGTGAGGAGCCTTACAATTTCAACAGGAGCAATACTTCGCACCAGTTGCTGGAGGAGTGTCGCTTCACAGTAAGGAAATTTTCGGATACTTTCTCTTATGATCTTTTCTTGATATACCGGAAAGCCATCAGAAGCTCGGCCTTTTAGCAAGCTGTAAGATATTTTTTAAAAAAAATAACTGGAGTTTGATCCCTAAGCATTTCCTCACAGCCAAACCCATGAACTTTTAGTAGTTTCTTCTTTTCTACTTCAGATTTTCGTTGTCTCTTCAAGTCGTGATGACAGACTTAATTCAAATTGCTCTTCTAGCTGCATGCTAAGCTAGGCCTTATCAGGTTTACGGCCCCGAGCTGTATTTATAAAAGCAACCCCTGCCATAAAACACACTAACTGCCATGATCAGATTAGCTAGTTACTCATTACCATGCCAGTTATTTGTACAAAGAGCGAGAATTCTCATTAAGTTACACCCTTCTGACACAGTTCACTTTTCTCAGTGTGACTGTAAGGGAATTTGATCCCTGGTGGTTCAGAGAACAAGGATAACACACAGATCTCGCGGATTCAGTAATGGAGGTACACTGAGGGCCACGACGAATCCGGACCAGGAACCTACGGCACGGTGTACCCATCGTCAAAGCTGGACTTGGGCTACCTTCTACATCTTACACACACTACTTAACTTCTCCGAACTTCAGCTTCCTCACCTATAAACTGGGGATAACAAAAGCATCACTGTAGAAAGTACAGAACTGAATAACCACTCAGTCTAAACGTAACATCGTCTTTCGTTTCTTACAGACTAAGTGTGAGCCCAATAGTAACAACTGCTGCTAAATTGCTTAATGTTTTAATCCATAATGAGGCTTCACATAATAATTCATTATCCATTTGAGCATGTTCTACATAAGACATGGTAAAAAAAAAAAAACAAAAAAAACAAAAAAACAGTACCTTTTGATGAGAGTGTCCAGTTTATTCTCTCCATCTTTCAAAAAGTTAATGCATTTCTGAAAGATACAGCTGATGTAGTGCATTTTCATAGCCAGCACTTCATTCATGTCTCTCTGCTTCATACATTTCTCACAAATCAAATCCATCACCTTGTAGCATTTATTCAGAGCTGTTTCTTCTGCCAGTAGAGGATTCTCATTTATAAGCATCACGATCTAGAAGAAATTACAGTGAGCTTAGAAATTCCATGAGAAAAAAAAAAAAAAAAAAAAGAAATTCCATGAGAGATTTTTCCATGTACAAATTAGGCAGTCAGTTTGGGTTGATTTCAATAGATTACCAAATAATGTCTTTCTCAGGGTCATATGTTTACTACGTTAATTCAAATTAGAATGCCAACTGCCAATGATCAAAGTTATGAAACTAATACAGAGGACCGTAGCATCGTGACATCTCTTGAGCTCTTTATATCTAAGTTATCACTTGATCTGCCATCCAGCTAAACCAGGGTGTTAGTATGCCACGCAGATGATTTTAGATTCTCGGTTAAAAGCACTTCTACCAAAGATAAAAGTGGCATATTCACATATCCCTTATATACAGAATCAAATCACCAAGTAATCACTACTTTTAGCTAACATTACTGAGCTTTAGAATTTCATGGTTAGGAGTACTATAATTCTCATTAATTCTTATTAATTATAAAGAAATGAGATTTTCACAAGAAGCAGTCTAAAAATAAAAAGTGTATTACTTTCCAATTAACTACATTTCTCTGTGGAAATTTTTATGATATGCTTCTAATCTTCTATGGTAATGAGAATAGGTCAAAGCAATAATAGCTTTAAAAGGAGAAATACTAGAGAGTTATCAAATTTGATGCATTATGAGTCCCATACTTCTCATATATGTATATAGATTAAGTCCAAAATCAGTGTAATGTGGAGTTTGTTTTTTTTTTCTAATTTTTTTTTTTACTGGCTTTGTTATAGGCTAGATTACCTGAAGTAGGTCTGCACAGGACAGATGTAAACATCCGTGGGGACATAACAGTAATGAAAACACATGTGTAACACGGGCACAATTATACACACATAGCAAAAAGTCAGTATTTGCTAACCTTTGTGTTACAACTAAATACCTATCTTGGGTAATGTAAATATCAGGTAATCACAGAAAGCAGATTTCATGTATTAGATCCTTTTCTTCAGATATGAAGATAATTTGTTAACTTACATAAATCCCATGCCTAGCCTAACTAGAAATTTAACATAGATTAAGTGTTCTTGTGAAATTAAAATATGATTTGAACTTATTTTTGACACTACTAGATTGGTATATAATATAATATTTTACTTAAAATATAGCACTCAATAATAAAAGTTCATGAAATAAGTATAAGGAGAAGTCCGGTTGGTAAATTTGCTGACAACTTACATAATAACATGTATCAAAAATTAACTTTTGGCAGAGAAGGCTGGTTAATTACATGTATTTCTACTGTCAAGTGCAATCACTTGAAACTGTTGTATATTTTTGCATGAAGCGTTTATAATCAAAACATAGGATCTTAAACTTATAAATATAACCTTGTTTAAAAATTCTTAGAACCCAGATTCATTTTTTCCTTTTATGAAAATATTAGGCTTTATTTACTTTGTAATATATACCACTGTACTCAAAAAAAAAAAAAAAAAAGACATATAACCATTGCTTTATGAGCTTACTGAAACATTTTATAAACACAAAAAAATATTATTTGAACTAGTTTCCTTCCTTTAATCTTTTGAGCATTATAAAGTAATCCATTATAAAGAAAATCTCATTATTAATTATTGAGGAGGAATAAATATATTCCATTAAGCATAAAAGCCAGATATATCTCATCTCCCAAAGAATGTAAGAATATGTTTACACAGTGACATTCTGAATTCTTTTTATTTTTCTTTTAAAAAAATTACCAAACCAACAATTCTGGCCTTAAAAAGTTATGTACATCTGTCTCCTGACCACTTAGACACTCTGCTCAATTCTGTTGTCATTTTTCCTGTGATTCTGTTTTTCTCCTGTATACCTCTGTATTCTGAGCATCAGCACAATTCTCCAAGTCCCTGTTGAAAACAAACATCCATATCGCTACAGGAGCCACTTAACCTTGACGCACAGGCAGCTATGTTAAGTGCACCGCAGTGAAAGGGTGAATTGTGTATCAAGGAGGCTCTCTGTGATTTTAAAAGGTCTGTGACTCTATACAATGGCTGTTAGTTACCTTTTTATAATACGCTTCAAGAAGACCCCTGCTGACTTGAAAAGGGGAAAGCAATGAAAATAAGCCACCACAATAGCAACTGCACAACTTTTATCCAAAGTGGGCGGGGAGGTTTCCAAGTGAATAGATCATTTATAGCTACAAAAAGCAAGGTGTGGTTTGAAGGAAGGTACTATAATTACAGAATAATCTCTTTTAAGACCAAATGTACTAAAAAATATATAACGTAGGCTATTTCAGTTCATATATGTTTACAATTTATTGCCTGTATAAATATACCCTTACTCTAATTTACTCAAATATGTGCTTTTGTATTTATTTAGTTTTTAAAAAAAAATATTTTGAGAGAGAGTGCACACGGTGTCAGTGTGGAGCCTGCTTAAGATTCTCTCTCCCCCTCTCTCTGCCTCTCCCGTGCTCGTGTGCACGGGCATGCACTCTCTTTCTCAAAAAAAAAAAAAGAAGAAGAAGAAGAAGAAGAAGAAGAAGAAGAAGAAAAAATTTAAAAAAAGAAAAAGTAATAAAGATCATTAAAGAACAGTAATTACTAAAACATTTAACCCAAAGAGACTGGGTTACATATAAATATCAAAAATTACTCCACAGGGGCGCCTGGGTGGCTCAGTCGGTTAAGCGTCTGACTTCGGCTCAGGTCATGATCTCACAGTTTGTGAGTTCGAGCCCTGCATCAAGCTCTGTGCTGACAGCTCGGAGCCTGGAGCCTGCTTCAGATTCTGTGTCTCCCTCTGTCGCTGCCCCATCCCCAGTCATGCTCTGTCTCTCTCTCTCTCTCTCAAAAATAAACACTAAAAAAAAATTACTCCACAGACTCAATTATTCCCATTTATTGAGATTATTGCAGTCTCAAGGGGTAGAAACAGATATAAAAGACAGTGAATCAGAAAAATACAGGGAACTTCTTCAAATCAGTCTAAACCAGAAGATCCCATAATGCTCAGGCTGGAGGGCCTTGTAAAACCACACACATTCTCCATGTGGAGAAATGCTATATCCTAGGAAAAATCCTGTCTTCCTACCCTAGCCTGCACCACTGCTAAGAAAAAGAGCGCCACGGACAAGGAGGAGCTCCTACATGGGACTTATCTCTTTGCCTGCGTGTGCTGGGAGGGAAAAAATCCATCGTTACAGAAGGGCTACGTATTTTCTAAAAGTTAAATTCTAAGTTCCACTTAATCTCCACCATAAATACAAACATATGATTCGTGGCTGAATTTCTGTTTTTGCCCACTTAGGATCACAAGTGTTACCTCCTGGGGTTCTTTCAGAATATTAAGTACAACAATTGAAGAGGAAAGGCAGATGGCAGGTATGTTTTGTAAGTTTGTTTCTTGAGCTTCAAAGTCTGTATGCAAAGGGAAACATCAATAAAGTAATAATATTACATATAATTTGGAACTTATATCTTCAAGTAAGTGTCAGTCTTTAAAAGAGTTACTTTATGCAAACTGCCCGCTTATTTTAATGGTGTTCAGTATGTTCCACAGATTCACCAAAATAGACTTAAAGGACATCTAATTCACTGCATTTATAATAACATTTTGTACTAATGTTATTAATTTTTTATCCAATTTGTCATCTTGCTCACCAAACAGTTCTGAATTACTATCAAATCTATACGCTATGAATGAAGATACAGATCACTGAAATTTGAAAAAGGACAGCATCACTGTGGCACACACAGAGTTTTCTATAATGATTCACTGAGAAAATTATGCTCATGTAGATTGATTTATGAAAAAATAAATTAATTAAATTTAAAAATGCATTTTTTAAACAAATAAAAAAGTCTGTATGTAAACTATGAAGAAAATATTAGAGACAGTAGTTCAGAATGGCTCTTAAAGTTTCTCAGGTAAGCCATGTGAACTTCTGGGTTGTTCTAAAGAGTCTGAAAATCTATTGTGATTTAACTAATTCTGGAAGAACTATATTATTTAAAGGCATCAAATAGCTACTTGCATTAAAATATGTGGTCATGACTGAGGCGCCTGGGTGGCTCAGTCGGTTAAGCGTCCGACTTCAGCTCAGGTCATGATCTCACAGTTCGTAAGTTTAAGCCCTGTGTCAGGCTCTGTGCTGACAGCTCAGAGCCTGGAGCCTGCTTGGGATTCTGTGTCTCCCTCTCTCTCTGCCCCTCCCCAACTCACACTCTGTCTCTCTCTCTCAAAAATAAAATAAAAATATTTTTTTAAAAAATGTGCTCATGATTATATTTCAGAACATTTCCTGGAAGGATCTTTACTGTAATAGATGCTGTTGGTGCCCCACTGAGGTCCTCTTAGCAGCCTGTGTACTAAGCCTCAGTTCCTGGGAGTGCTGGCTACGATGGGCTCAGAGCTGCCTCCTTCTCCAGGGAACTGCCTTCATCCATAGGAAGCCATTGTCCTTGGCAGTAGCTGGGAGGCTGTCCTTTCCCTCTGGGAACAAGTTTCCGGCACTGGCAACTGAGTGATACAAAAGCCTGACTCCCTTGCCCCTCTGGAACCATTAACAGTCCAGAGCTGCCGTGAGATGAGGTGGAAAGTATGCTTCAGCTGAACCCACCTCTTTGCCTAGCTTCTCCTCCTGCCCTAGCCTGTGTCCCTCACTCTCAGGTTTAAACCAAGAACACTCCTTCACTGTACCAACTGAACAACAGAGCTCCATCTCAAGCTCTACACTGGCAAAGCCCAACCAAGATGATCTTACATAACCAAGAGCAGTTTCAACTCCGAAGCAATATTTAAATGAAAAGCGAAGATAAAAAAACACTATGCTACCTTGACAGGATGAAGATTTGTCGTGGTGATAATTTTGTGCAGTGGGCCTGCCAATTTTGGAGGCAGTTTTGGCTCTTTATCCAGTCCCTGGGGTTTCGTGTAATAATCCAGTCTCTCTCGGGGAAAGAAATTGTTGATTATAGTCACACAATCATGTTGACCTTTTAACAGAAAAATAGGAAATCTGTTATTTTATTATTCAAAATAGGACATTTTCCAATTTTTTATTAAGTATGTTGCTGTGTTCTTGTGAAGTAACCATGCATTAACGTCTTTCATTTTCAAGAGAAGAGAGTAGAAGAGGAGAAGGAGAGGTAAAATGTTTTGAGGAACATTTATAAGCATGTTTTGTGAGGTCAAGACATAATCTCCTTATAAAGACACAATGCACAGTACATAGGAAGATTATGGAGACTACAAAAAAAAAAGGGGGGGGGAGTTCAATTTATAATTGACCCTAAATATTTTTTAAAAGTTGTTTTGGGGGCAACCGGGTGTTGCATGATCTCGCAGTTCGTGAGTTCAAGGCCTGCATCTGGCTCTGAGCTGACCACTCGGAGTCTGGAGCCTGGTTCAGATTCTGTGTCTCCCTTTCTCTCTCTATCCCTCCCCTGCTTGTGCTCTCTCTCTCTCTCAAAAACAAATAAATAAAACATAAAAAAAAAAAAAAAAGATTAAAAGTTGTTTGTTTTTTATTCTATTTGTCTCTTCTTCCACCCCTACAGAAATGATGGTCATTCTTCCCTAATCACATCTGGCTTTCTTCACACAGAATGTAAATTCACTCTATATAGATTATTGTTGTTGTTGTTGTTGTTGTTGTTGTTGTTGTTGTTATCTCCCCTTCCCTTGAATTTGAGAAAAGCTTGGCCTCTTTGTGAATATAATTAGAGGAAAAGATTTTGCCGGCGCAGCCTGGAATCCACTTTACAGCTTCTTATAGATCCCTATGCCACTTCTCTAAGCCATCTCTAGAGGTAAAACTGGTTCTATGAAACCAAAACTGTCCCTGGAGAAGTTGGTAGCCTGAATGTGTGTTCCTGTTGCCTCCCCTTCCCAGACTCCTTCACCACTAACTCTCTGGGGTGGGGAAGAGGCCACTCTGGGCAAGCAGCCAGAACCTCGCAGGGCACAGCTGTAGGTGCAGACTCTTCCGGGATCTCTGGAGGAGAGACTTCTTCCTCTTCTCTGCCTGCCGAGGTGGGAGGGACCAGCAGCAGAAAGTCCTGGGAAGTGGGCCCACGGCACCAGGGCTCCGGGAGAGTGGTCTGGGTGGCCCCTGCCCAGCTTATGCATGGTCCTGGCAGCGTCTGCTTGAGTGAGGACAAAATATCTTCCAGTTTGTTGACCCTGGGCCCACGGGTATAGAGATAGTGGCCCTTCTCTTCACTGCTCCACAACCCTCCAGCTTTACCTCGCTGCCTAGGGGATACAGAGCAAAGTTCCTGCAGGGATCCAGCAACATGAAGACTATGTGCTGCCTCCACCAGATGGCTTCTTTCGTGGGAAGTGCACTTACAACCACGACCACTGACCCAAACCAGCACCAAACCATACTCTTAATCACCAAACGAGAACACTCAAATCAAGCAGATCGAGTACAAAATGTGAAGTCTTGCGGATTGCAGAAAGATTCAAACCTTTAAAATTAACACACAAACTCAAACAGGTAACCCAGTATAGCAGTGAGGACTAAAATAGTAATGCAGAAGATGAAGTAGATGAAATGTCTCCAAACAGGAAAATTAGGAAATGGTAATCATTATGGAAGAGATGAGAGCTGAAGGGCAGATCGAGAAACGTAGTAGTGAAAAATAACACAAGTCCCAGAAAGAAAAAGGGAAATGGATCGAGACTTAAAGGTTAAACAAATGATAGAAGAACATGTCCCTGATTTGAAGGGAAATTTTAGTAGTGACCACAATCTCCTTTTTGGTATTCAGGGCTGTTCTTAAGTACCCAAACACCAGGGTTTGTTTGTTTGTGTGTTTGTTTGTTTCTTTGTCTCTCTCTCCCTCTTTCTTTCTTTTATTCAGAAAGCTCCAATCTATGTACCTTGAGGGGATGTCAAACAGTAATAGGATATATTAGAAACATGAGGTGCTCTGTTTAGCAAATGATCATCTCTACATCCACAATATTCACGGAGGGAAAGACAGAAACAGTCAATCAAGCAAATGTACAAGCAGGACATGAACATGTCGGCATCAAAATTAACACTGGTCACCGCATGTAGGAATTTACAACTGTGCAGAAAGAAACCAGACAAGATGAAGACAAACTACAATCCTTCCTTAAAATGCAGTCTATATCCAGCTTCAATAAAAAGATGGGTATTGCTACTTAAAAAAACAAAGTTCTAAAATTACCTCCTTAAAACCTTAAAATCAACAGAGAAAAAGTTGAAGAGAAAACAGTCGGGTAAATAGAGAATTAGCTTGTTACTATGTGTTCTCATGAGCCTCTCAACTAATAGAGTCAGGACAGTCCCTGTGAGCAGTGGCAATATTGGTACATTAAAAATACCAGCTATGTATCAATGACACAGTCACAGGAAGAGAGAGGCTTCTTAAGATTCCATCTTTGTAAGAAGGACAAAATAATAATATTTTCAGCATTAATCTTTTTTACATTTTAGGTAGTGCTTACATTATTTTGATATTTTATTTTAAATAATCAGCTAATAATTTATATTAGACTGATGTATATACTTATAACCAAAACAAATATTTAGTTTTACTGGTATTTAATTTATGAATTCTGAGTAAATACAAATAAAACAGTACTATCACTGCAGAAAATATATGCTGGGGGCGGGCAGCGGGGGGTGGGGGGCAGTGTATAATCTGGGGCCAGAATTGCTATCACTAGACTTAAGTCTTCCTGATTGAATAGGGTCACTGAGTCAGTCTTAGGAAGGATTACTGAGAACACACACACACACACACACACAACTAAACACATCTTAGTAAAATGTTTTATTTTCTAGGATAGGCTGAAATTTCAAAACACACTTCCAGAATGATATATGGAAAGTTTACTAAGGAAAATAAATTCTCATTTATAAATACGTAGGAAAGTGTGAAGGAGGTTCTACAAATGACTGAGGGAAAAGCACAGTGATACAAGAACTATGAAACTACCCAGGGATGACTCACATTTCAAAGAGAAAGAGAATTTCTGTTATGATATGTTTCAAACCAGATTCAACCTACAAACCATCCCAGAAGGTCCTGTAGCCCAAACCTAAATGAGAACACAGAGAGCTCCAGATGGAGCTAGGGGGGAGGGGAGAGGAGTGGAGAACGCCTGGTAGCAGAGATGGCTAGTCTGAAAAATGGGTGGAGGCAACATGAGTTGACTATGAGGATTACTGGAAGAGAAGTAACACACTTTGAATGACACTCTAATTACATATCGGGACTAAAAATACTAAACTCCCTCAGCAAAGTCCACAGCTGGTGGCAGTGGTGGAGGAGGAAAGGAAAGTCCCAGGCCTGATAAGGCAAAACAAGAGAAATGTAGAGAAATCAATGAGTTTATTTATTTATTTATTTATTTATTTATTTATTTATTTATTTATAAAATTTTTTTTTTCAACGTTTATTTATTTTTGGGACAGAGAGAGACGGAGCACGAACGGGGGAGGGGCAGAGAGAGAGGGAGACACAGAATCGGAAACAGGCTCCAGGCTCTGAGCCATCAGCCCAGAGCCCGACGCGGGGCTCGAACTCCCGGACCGCGAGATCGTGACCTGGCTGAAGTCGGACGCTTAACCGACTGCGCCACCCAGGCGCCCCCAATGAGTTTAGAAGTATTTTCTCATGTTCGAATTGCTAAATGGGCAAATACAGTTCCTTGGGGGTGGGACACAGAGGAGAATTTTGTTCTTGTTTTTTGTTTTTTTTCCTTGCCTGGTTCTTTTTTTTTAATTCTATTTTTTATTTTTTAAAATTTGCATCCAAATTAGTTAGCATAGAGTGCAACAATGATTTCTGGAGTAGATTCCCTAATGCCCCTTATCCATGTAGCCCATCTCCCCTCCCACAACCCCTCCAGTAATCCTCAGTTTGTTCTCCATATTTATGAGTCTCTTCTATTTTGTCCCCCTCCCTGTTTTTATATTATTTTTGTTTCCCTTCCCTTTTGTTCATCTGTTTTGTCTCTTAAAGTCCTCATATGAGTGAAGTCATATGATTTTTGTCTTTCTCTGACTGACTAATTTCACTTAGCATAATACCCTTCAGTTCCATCCGCATAGTTTCAAATGGCAAGATTTCATTCTTTTTGATTGCCGAGTAATACTCCATTGTGTGTGTGTGTGTGTGTGTGTGTGTGTGTGTGTATATACATATATATATATATATATATATATATATATATATATATATATATGCATGCCACATCTTCTTTATCCATTCATCCATCGATGGACATTTGGGCTCTTTCCATACTTTCGCTATTGTTGATAGTGCTGCTATAAACATGGGGGTGCATGTGTCCCTTCGAAACAGCACACCTGTATCCTAGGATAAATGCCTAGTAGTGAAATTGCTGGGTCGTAGAGTAGTTCTATTTTTAGTTTTTTGAGGAACCTCCATACTGTTTTCCAGAGTGGCTGCACCAGCTTGCATTCCCATGTTCTTGTTTTTAAATAACCAACAAATATAGGTTTGACTGGGAGTGTCGTGAATAGGAAAGTAAGCTTTAGTGGAATGGGAAAGCATTCTTGATCTTTCGAGTTAATAAAAGAAGAAATAAGTGTACTCTAACATGACCAGGCCAGTCACATTAAGCACACACACACACACACAAACACACGCACACGCACACAAAACCACCAAGTAAAACAAAGTGTAAAAATGTGGTAAAAGAGGAGGTACGTAGTCAAGTTTATCAATAACCACAAATATGCATAAGCTGAATACCTGTTAAAAGAAAGAATATCTCATTCTGGGTTAGAGAACAGAGCACACCTACATGGGTTTATAAACATACAGGTATAGAAGTAGTTACACTATTAAAATGAAATAATAAAGATGGAAAATTAAGAGATCAGCAAAGAGGTTATTGACAAAGGCAAAAAACCAAAAAGGAATCAAGAATCGTTATAATTTATGAAAAAGTATATTAGTAGATTCTGTACCAATAAAACCACTAGCAATTTCATAAAAAGGGAAGAGCTAAAAATATTACCATTAAAAACAGGAAAAAAAACCTAGACATGTCGATTTTCACTACTATTGTTGCTTCTTACTTTGAAGCCTGAAGCAAATTCAAACAGAAAATAAATGCAATTGAACAGCTATAAAACCCAGGAGACTCTAATAAGAATGACAAGAAAAATACAGAAATCAATGGCTTTCTCCTTATTACCCATAACCAGCTAGAAATGACACAGTGTGGCAGTCAGTGGTAGTGGGAATTCTCCTTACAATATGGGCAATAACTACAAATTACCTAGAAGTAAATTTTAAAAGAATGGAGTTTCATTTAAAAGAAAGAACTGATCTGAGGGAATATAATGAATATTATTAAGGTACCAAAAATAAGTTCTAAACCACACACACATACACAAAAATCAATATATCAGCATACCATGCGATTGAATAGCATGTCTTATCATACAGTGGTCAATTCTCTTAAAATAATTATATAACTATTTAATAAAAGTCCAACAAGAACCAAAAAAATGGGGGGACAGAGGAAGGTATTCAAACGGGAAGACCTGAAGGGAACATGCTGTTTAAAGTCAATGTGATCAAACAATATGGTATTGATACAGAGAGTGACAAGCAGGCCTGTAGAAGAGAATATGGGGCCCAGAAATAGATACCAGTATATAAGAGAAATTAACTCACCACAAAAGAGGTATTACAATTTAGTGGGAAAATGCTGGGTGGTTTAGTAAGTGGTGCTATCACAATTAACTACATATCCAGGGGGAAATAAACTCTAAAAAATTAAATTTTGAAAGTACAAAAAAAAATAAAATAAAATTGAAGGGCAATTAGGAGAATCCTCAATTAACCCATATTTAAGAACTCTTCTGACAAGACAAGAACCACAGAAACTATAAAAGAAAAACTATGATTACTTAAAAATAAATTTTCTATGGCAAAAGTTCCCATAAAGTCAAAATAAGGAAATATAACTATTTGAAATACACTTGATAGAAAAAGGGTTAGCAACCATAATACACATAAAACTCCTCAAAACAGTAAGAAAAAGACAACCCAAAGGATAAATAATGAGTATGAGCGTCCACAGAAAAGAGAAATAGAAATGACCAACAGCAGAAAATAACTTAATTTCGTGAATAATGAGGGGAATATAAATTTACAATATACCATCTTTTCAACTACCAGATTGGCAAAAAAGTGAAAGCACCCAGTTCTGATGAAGATGTTCCTAAGAATGTGAATTGTGTGTGTGTGGTGCGTCGGGGGGCGGGTGCATCTGGGTGGCTCAGTTGGTTAAGCGTCCAACTGTGGCTCAGGTCATGATCTCGCAGTTCATGAGTTCGAGCCCTGCATCAGGCTCTGGGCTGACAGCTCTGAGCCTGGAGTTGGCTTCAGATTCTGTGTCTCCCTCTCTCTGCCCCACCCATGCTCGCACTCTGTCTGTCTGAAAAATAAACAAACTTTAAAGAAAAAAAAAAAAAAAAAGAATGTGAATCATGGGGCACCTGGGTGGCTCAGTCAGTTAAGCGTACAAGTCTTGATTTTGGCTTAGGTCATGATCTCACAGTTTGTTCGAGCCCCACTCTGTGCTGACAGCTTGCTCAGAGCCTGGAGTGTACTTTGGATTCTGTGTCTCCTTCTCTCTCTCTGCCCCTCCTCCAAATGCACTCTATGTCTCTCAAAAATTAATAAATGTAAATTTTAAAAAATTAATTTTTTTTAATTTTTTAATAAAAAAAATAAGAATGTGAACTGTTATGCCCTTCTTTAAAAGACAATCTAGACTTACACTGAAATTAAAAATACATACCCTGTGTCTCAGCCCTTTTACTTCTGAGAGTATGTGTTACAGGGATTATAGCACTGTCGTGTAAAAATATATGACCGAGGATCATTATTACATCATTTGTAGTGAAATGATTTTTAAAAACTATCAGTAGGGGAGAGCCAAATGCACTGTGGTACGTCTGAATCATATGGAATATGACACAAATTCAGTGGAAATAACTGAATTTATATCCACTGAGATGAGAGGGACTTCCATGGCATACTAGTAAGTGAAGGAAATAAGTTATAAGAAATATATTTGTAAGATAAATCTTTTTTAAAAGATAAAAATCTTTTTTAAAAGATAAAAATCATTCATATGCGTGCACATATTGATACAAACCATTCCGCTTGAGGGCAGTAAGAGGGGGTGGATGACTTTTTAAAAAGACTACCTATAATGGAAAATATCGTGTAGACCAAAAGGGTTTAATTTTCATCTGTGAGATTCAAACGGAATGCAAACAATTCTCTTATTTTAGGATGGGACTGGGGACAATTTCTACCTTAGATTTCTATGGATCGAGTGGTGTTAAGAGAAAGGAAAGTAAAAGAGCATCGTATTCATGTGTGAAAAAAGAGGCCTCTCCACTTCCAGCCCTGTGACCTGAGGAAAGTTACTGAACCTCTGTCTGCGCTCTCATTTGCTACATCGTGGACGTGATGAAAACTGGGAGTTCAGTAGAACCTCATTTCATCTAACTGCTAGTCCTCAGGGCACAGATCAGAAAACTGAGTCCTGCAGAGAAGAGATGTGCCCACGATCTTGTAATGAATTAGCAGCAGATGTGAACTAAAATATGAGAACCAAGCTTCCTGGATGAATCTTATTTCCCCTTTGTACTGACACCCTCAAAATGAGCCTAGTGGTAAGCTGGGGGCAACCAGGGAGACTCTAACTGTGAGAGATAAATATTTCTCTGAAGTTTGTACTGCAAGACCATACTTAAATCCTCCTGAAATTGAGATAAAATAAGGATATTCGCTCTCACAGAGCTGACTCAGTGACTATCTGACTTAATCACTGGTAGCTACTATTAGTGTTTTGAGATAATTTAGTAACAAAATTTAACAAAACATACAGTTATTGCCCTCCTGTACGAGACTAATTTCCATGGCTTAAATGTAATTTCTCTCAAAACTTCCTTGGAAGAGGATACAAGATCCCTCTATTTGATGTATTTCTATGAAACCCTTAAGCTGTGCCTTGAAGTATATTTTCACAATGGTTGTCATTGCTATTAGCCTCCAACTGCCTGAACACATGAAGAGCCTCTGTTTCATTCACCACTGTATCCAAAGCACCTACAGTGATGCTTGGTATATAGGTTGCAAACAATAACTATTTGTTTAATGACTTATCAGTCCTAAAAAGTCACTTGCTGCATCCCCAATAAATCAGAGGTTTATATATTTGCTTGTCTATTTTTGGACTTTCCTTAACTGCTAACTCAGTGGGACTAAAACACCAACGACCAAATATTCACGCCACTCTCTTCCAAAACCCTCATATTATGTCCAGTAACAGGATTAATATACCAAGAAATACTGGGCACAACACAATAAAAGTTTGTGCTTGATGAGGATGAAAATGAAACAGCTATATATTACACTATTATTAATGCTCCTTTCTATGAAAAAACTGCATTGTTGCAATTTTTATTAGCAACAGTAACTGATGACACCTATTTAGTGCTACCCCTAAAGCTCCGGAAGTCAACATCTCATTTAATCCTTTCAATAACCAGGAACCATGTTACAATGGATAAAGTAAAGGTCAGAATAATTAAGTAACCTGCTACTGACTGGCACAGCCAGGATTTCAATTGAGGACTGTTGACTTCACAGTTCATGTTCTTGACTTTAGGTTAAACTACTTCCTTAGAGAAATAAGATACAGTCATCAAAGCATTTAACTACAACTAAAATGGCCCCACTATTCTTTGTATCTCACAAGGTGGAAATTCAAGATAGCTTGCTCATTTTCTCCAAAGGGTCACTGGACGTTTCATTAAGTTAGACAAAACCCAGCAAAGTGTAAACATTTTGCTTCTTTAAAACTAAACATGACACTATTTGTACTCTGAGAAGCGAAGTGCTATTTCTTCACGGAGGACATTTTGGATACAACCTAATTAAAAAATGCCGTAAAAACTCACCCACAAAGGCTGCCATCTGAGCTGCTGTTCTTCCTACAGAGTTGACAACATCTGTCTCAGCACCAGCTTCCAACATTACCCACGTGATGTCTTTGTTACCTGACGTTAGAAGGGAACGTATCTGTTAATATTAAGGAAATGCCCAACTGAAAACACCTCCTTCAAATGATCTGTACCTTTTTTCCTCATTTAGTTTTAGGTTTCTATCTTGTGAATATTTTCATTTTCTCTGAAATGTAAATCATAACCAGAGTAAAGAGTAAAATAATACAAAAACCCATATAGAGATTAACCTCATTTTGGGGGAAAAACATCAGGCAATACAAAGACGGTATGGAACTGAGTATCACTTTTTTTTTTAACAAAATGTATTTTTTTACTGATGACGTATAAAGTGAAAAGAACAAAAAATATCAACAACAAAGAGTGATAAAATGAAAAATCTCCCCTTAATATCTACTACTAATCCATCCCAATCCTCACATCCGCAGGCCCTGGAATAACGATACAACAGGTGACGGTCTATCATTTGCTTTTATTCTATTTGCATTCTATTGCTAATGTAATCATTACAGATATTTTGCTATTATGAACTATACTTAGTGACCAGCATTTTCCATTAATTTCTGCAGGATGGAACAGTTCCTGGAAAACACTGCAGAATCAAATTTATGCCTATTTTAAAGGCATTTTGCCAGGCTGACTACTAGCAGGCTGGGCAGATGTGCATATGCCAAAACAGTGCAGAGAAGTCCCTATGCTGACGCTGGACATGATCGCTCTTCCTTAACCTCTGCCAATACAGTGAGTGACAAATGATCATTTATTTTTCCAACTGCATTTCTTTGCTAATTGGTGAAAATATTTTATATCCTTATGGGCCAGCTCTATGTCTTCTGTTCTCTGTTCAATTTTCTGTCCAATTTTCTATTGCAGTACTTTTCTGTATGATTTATGAGAGCTCCTGCTACATAATAATATGACCCTTTAAGCTATGTAATGAATATTTTCCTCAGTTTTTCATTTGTACTTTATACATTGGTATATTCTATATTTGGAAATGTTAAGATTATATATAACCAAGTTGGTCAATGTTGTCCTTTTTATATTCTATATTTTATATATCACACTTAGAAAGGCTTTCCTTCTTTTTTTCCCTCCAAGTTTTTATTTAAATTCAAGCTAGTTAACATACAATGCAATATTAGTTTCAGGTATAGAATTTGGTGATTCATCACTTTCATACAACACCCACTGCTCATCACATCAAGGGCATTCCTTAATCCCCATCATCTATTTAAGCTATCCCCAACCCTTCTCCAGAAATGCTTTCCTCTTCCAGGATTATAAAAATATAGATTACTGTTTTTAAGGTATGAGAGTATTATATCTTCCTTTTCTTAAAAAAAAAAAAAAACAAAAAATGGCACAAAAACAGACACATAGACCAATGGAATAGAATAGAAACGCCAGAACTAGACCCACAAACGTATGGCCAACTCATCTTTGACAAAGCAGGAAAGAACATCCAATGGAAAAAAGACAGCCTCTTTAACAAATGGTGCTGGGAGAACTGGACAGCAACATGCAGAAGGTTGAAACTAGACCACTTTCTCACACCATTCACAAAAATAAACTCAAAATGGATAAAGGACCTAAATGTGAGACAGGAAACCATCAAAACCTTAGAGGAGAAAGCAGGAAAAGACCTCTCTGACCTCAGCCATAGCAATCTCTTACTCGACACATCCCCAAAGGCAAGGGAATTAAAAGCAAAAGTGAATTACTGGGACCTTATGAAGATAAAAAGCTTCTGCACAGCAAAGGAAACAACCAACAAAACTAAAAGGCAACCAACGGAATGGGAAAAGATATTCGCAAATGACATATCGGACAAAGGGCTAGTATCCAAAATCTATAAAGAGCTCACCAAACTCCACACCCGAAAAACAAATAACCCAGTGAAGAAATGGGCAGAAAACATGAATAGACACTTCTCTAAAGAAGACATCCAGATGGCCAACAGGCACATGAAAAGATGTTCAGCGTCGCTCCTTATCAGGGAAATACAAATCAAAACCACACTCAGGTATCACCTCACGCCAGACAGAGTGGCCAAAATGAACAAATCAGGAGACTATAGATGCTGGCGAGGATGTGGAGAAATGGGAACCCTCTGGCACTGTTGGTGGGAATGCAAATTGGTGCAGCTGCTCTGGAAAGCAGTGTGGAGGTTCCTCAGAAAATTAAAAATAGACCTACCCTATGACCCAGCAATAGCACTGCTAGGAATTTATCCAAGGGATACAGGAGTACTGATGCATAGGGCCACTTGTACCCCAATGTTCATAGCAGCACTCTCAACAATAGCCAAATTATGGAAAGAGCCTAAATGTCCATCAACTGATGAATGGATAAAGAAATTGTGGTTTATATACACAATGGAATACTACGTGGCAATGAGAAAAAATGAAATATGGCCTTTTGTAGCAACGTGGATGGAACTGGAGAGTGTGATGCTAAGTGAAATAAGCCATACAGAGAAAGACAGATACCATATGGTTTCACTCTTATGTGGATCCTGAGAAACTTAACAGGAACCCATGGGGGAGGGGAAGGAAAAAAAAAAAAAAAACAGGTTAGAGTGGGAGAGAGCCAAAGCATAAGAGACTCTTAAAAACTGAGAACAAACTGAGGGTTGATGGGGGGTGGGAGGGAGGAGAGGGTGGGTGATGGGTATTGAGGTGGGCACCTTTTGGGATGAGCACTGGGTGTTGTATGGAAACCAATTTGTCAATAAATTTCATATAGAAAAAACAAACAAACAAACAAAAAAACCTACAAATACTACAAATACAGATGACTCCACTTAATTGTAAATATTTCCCAATTCCCAATTGTCTTTATTCACAAATCAGAGTAAGTTTCTAACTGGATCAGCATATTTAGGACATAAATGTCAGTGAAGCAGACAGCTCTAACATAGCAGCTATTTCTTCAAGAGACCAAAGAAGTTTTCATATTACTTCAACATACAAAGACACAGAACGTTAATGGAACTCACTTGAAAGAATAATGATCCAACTCCTTAACTCTACACAAAATATATTGTCCATACAATCAGCTGATTTAAATAAGCAAAGAAACATATCACCAAATTAACTATATAACATACTTTATACATTACAACCTTTCAAGAACCAATTCCCACCTTTCCTGTAAGAATTGACCTTAAACTTACTATAATAAAAAAGCATGTAATTTAAAAGTATCTATGTACTTATAAAAATTTTGCATAGGTGACTGATAATGATACATTAGAATAAATTCTAAAACGTCACCAGAAAGTGCAGCAAACATGAGGGCTGTGTATCCATGTTCATGCTGATGACAATTTACATCAGCTCCATGTCGCAGAAGTAATCTGCACATATCAAGTTTTCCTTTATATGCAGCGTGCATTAGAGGAGTCATTCCATTCTGTAACAAAAAGGGAAAAAGTATTAATTATATTTATTTACCTTTTCTCCTATGAACAACTCCTGAAATTAAACTAAAAACATAAAAGAAACATGAATTAATAAACTCATAAAGTACTTTTATGTTGACTTTCTCACTTGGATCTTTCATAAACTACTGAGGAAAAATAAGTTTTGTTATCTGATAATTTTTTTTTAAATTTTTTTTTCAACGTTTATTTACTTTTGGGACAGAGAGAGACAGAGCATGAACGGGGGAGGGGCAGAGAGAGAGGGAGACACAGAATCGGAAACAGGCTCCAGGCTCCGACCCATCAGCCCAGAGCCCGACGTGGGGCTCAAACTCCCGGACCGCGAGATCGTGACCTGGCTGAAGTCGGACGCTCAACCAACTGCGCCACCCAGGCGCCCCTGTTATCTGATAATTTTTTATTAGCAAATAGTTTCTTTTTAAATTTTTGTTTTTTTTTAACGTTTTATTTATTTTTGAGACAGGGAGAGACAGAGCATGAACAGGGGAGGACTGCGAGATCATGACCTGAGCCGAAGTCGGACGCCTAACCGACTGAGCCACCCAGGCGCCCCAGCAAATAGTTTCAAAGAAGATTTGCTCAACCTCACAGAGCCAGTAAAATGTCCAGGGAGGCACAAGAACCTAGATCATCAGGGTTCACATCTCTACCACACATACTTAGCTACTGGAGAAACAAATAAACTAACGGATACAAATGCATAAACATGAAAACAAAAACATCTCAAACAATCAGAATGCCTATCAATGAGAAAGTTGAATAAAGCATGTTGTATCCACTTGTAAATCATAACCACGAAAAGAGTAATCGTGAACCTCTTGACTGAATGCATCTGTATCTAACGAATTGGAGAAATTTCCATGAATTACTGCCAATGAGAAAAACAAGATGCAGGAAATGTATATTATAATAGTATCATTTTTAAAATGATACCCCAAACCACATTTACATTTTGATTATATATATGATTTGATCATATATACAATATAAATATCAAGTAATGATTGGTCACATTCACACTATATTGTTTAGTCTGCATGTTTTGTGCATATCCAGCAAAACATCCAACTTATTTGTTCTGAGTATCTGATGCTACGTGGTAGATAAATGAGCAAGGTGTTCTCTAAGTGGATTTTCAAAGCAAACCAGGAAAACTCTTTAAGTGCTGGAATTTCAAAGTGGTTTTGGCTGAAGACTTCTCTAAAATGTAGAATCTGGGGGTGCCTGGGTTGCTCAGTCGGTTAAGCGTCTGACTTCGGCTCAGGTCACGATCTCACGGTTCGTGGGTTCGAGCCCCGCATTGGGCTCTGTGCTGACAGCTCAGAGCCTGGAGCCTGTTTCAGATTCTGTGTCTCCTTCTCTCTCTCTGCCCCTCCCCCACTCATGCTCTGTCTCCCTGTCTCAAAAATAAACATTAAAATGTAGAATGTTACTGTAGTAAATCTTAGAATGTCAACATAATTTGAATCGTTCTTTATGAGTCCACACTAGGATTATGAACACAAGCCATCAATATTCTAGAAGTGTTACTGATATAAGAATTATACGAAGGCTGAGACCTTTCAAGGGGCTGTACAAGAGACATCTTAGTAAGAGTAGCCAATGTTTCTTGAGAACAATAAAAAACTGGTAAGATTATAATGTTAAGACTCCCTTTGTTGGGAGTATCTACAAGGACGAGGTATTTAAAGGTTGGGAGTGGTTCGGCTGGGCATGGGTAATCAGGATCTCACTACACAGAGGCAGCTCTGAGGAAGTGGGGATGAATTATATGGTTATTACCTTTCGAATAAGACAAAAATGCATTCAAAGCAAGACTAGGGTGGTAGCCTCGTAGGATGCTATAACCTAGACATAAGAAGCTAGGTGCAGCCTGGGGGAAAAGAAGGACACAATACAGGCAGGTAGGCAATTTATCACACAGCAATCCCATTGTATAAGTAAAGGTTATAAGTCTGACACTGCAGAATTGTCCTATATATTTAAAATAAATAAATACATAACCCTAAAGCAGCTTTCAACACAGTGTGAAAAGATGTTTAAGAACAAAGGAGATGTGCAGTTTTTGAATCTTACATTGCAATTGCAAAGTGTCTTCACTTTTTTTATGTCTGCTTTGTTTTAACTGTCCTTTCTGTTGATCACTTCTGTCCATTTACCTGACTGCCTTCCTGTTTCCTGATACTCCTTTTCTGCTCGCTCTCTCTCTCTCTCTCTCTCTCTCTCTCTCCCTTTTAATTTTTCTTTATTTTTGCTCTTTCTTATTTATCATTGGTCTTCGTAACAGGGATTGGTTTTCAGAACTAATCAATGAGAGCTTTTTTTCAAAGAGGTAATGAGCAAACCCAAACATATCATTTGCTGTGCAATCTCTGAACCTGTTATCCTTGTCATGTCTGTAATACAGTGTATGCTTTTCCCATATCAAATTTCAGTGCTGGCCTGGACAACCCTAGGTAAGAGAAGCCAAACATGTTAAGTGATAATTTATACTAAGCTTTTCTTTCTTTTTACTAAGGGTTATAATAACTTAGAACAAAAAATTATAAACTTTGAATGCAATGATTACTACGTATTATCTTTACTGAGTGCTTAATATATGTCAGACACAGATTTATGCACTGTGGATAGCAATGAACAAATTCCATGCTCCTCCAGTCTAAGTCCCTGACATTTAAATTTTAGTTGAGGTGATAAGGCAGGGGTAATATAAGTGCTACAGGGAAAGAACATTGACTAAGAGGGAAACAGAATGACAGAGAGAAAGAGATTATTATTTTTAAATACAAGGACAGTTAAGAAATGTCCGCCTAAGGAGGTGGCATTTGAACAAAACCTTCCTGAGGGAGTGAAGACACAAAGAATTTAAATAACTAGGGGAAGACTGCTCCAGGTAAAGGGAATGCAAGTCGGAAACTTTGAGAGCAAAGGGTATTGCCTTCCAGGAACACCGAGGAGGCCTAATCGGTCTGCAGTTCGCTCACAGAATCTTCAGGAATCTCCTTGTCCTGATTCTCATGCTTCTAGGGTTTTACCATTAAATATGAAAGTGTGTCTAATGTTTTAACATTAAGCAGGATGCTACTGTTTGGGAAAGGTTTCCACAAATCTTTTATCAAGTTACCAAAAAGACCTATTCTATCCTAATCTGTTAAGAGCTTTTACCATCAATGGACACTAAATGTTATCAAAGGGATTATAGCATCCATTGAGATAAACATAGGTGATTCTTTTATTCTGTAATATAATGGATAATATTGAAAGATTCTCTTAAATTGAACCATCCTATCACTTTTGGAGAAACCTTACTTGGTTATTATTTAATTATTATTTTGACATACTCCTGGATCAATTTGCTAGTATCTTAGAGTTTTCGTATCTGAGTTATAAACTGAATTGGGCCCAAGGTTTTCTTGGTCTTTTTCCTATTTTGGCATCAGTGTTAGGCTAGTCTTATCAAATGAGTTGGGTATCTTCCCATCTTTTTATGAACTAACTGCAATCTGTGTAAAATGAGAAGTCCTTGAACATTTTGTAAAGCATACTCAGGTTTGCAGCTTTAGGAAGTGGTTGGCATTTAAATATATTTACACAAATTTTCCTTAATTATTCTAGTTTTTCTACTTCTATATGAGATGAATATATTCATTTTTATTTTTCTATAAGGTTACTGTTATATGGGTTTTCATATATATTGGTTTCAACACAAAAACTTATGAAAATTTCCTTTATAACTGCAGTTATACTCTCTCTTACTTTCTTGGTACTTATATACATCATTTTCTGGCTCATACTTTCCAGACTCTGTCTAATATTTTGGTCTTACGCTGAGAACTTTGTTTTTTTTCTATTCTTTTTAAACAGCTTTATTGAGATATATAATTCACATACCATAAAATTCACCATTTAATACATATAATCAAATAGTTTTCAGTATATTTGCAGGGTTGTACAAGGATCACCACAATCAATTTTAGGATATTTTTATTTCCTCCACAAGGAACCACCTATCCATTATCAGGGACCCCCCCCCCCCACCCGCCCCACCACCTTCCTACCCAGCCTTAGGCAACCACTAATTTACTTTCTGTCCCTATGGATTTGCTTATTTTGGACAACTACAAATGGAATCATAATATTTAGTATTCTGCGACGGGCTTCTTTGACTTGGCAAATGTTTTCAAGGTTCATCCATGTTGTAGCATTTACCAGTCCTTCACTCCTTTTTATGAAGGACTGTTCCACTGTACAGATATACTACATTTTGTTTATCTGCTCATCAGCTGATGGACATTTGGGTTGTTTCTAACTTTGGCTATTAAGAATAATGCTGCTGGGGCGCCTGGGTGGCACAGTCGGTTAAGCGTCCGACTTCAGCCAGGTCACGATCTTGCGGTCCGTGAGTTCGAGCCCCGCGTCGGGCTCTGGGCTGATGGCTCAGAACCTGGCGCCTGTTTCAGATTCTGTGTCTCTCTCTCTCGGCCCCTCCCCCGTTCATGCTCTGTCTCTCTCTGTCCCAAAAATAAATAAAAAACATTGAAAAAAAAATTAAAAAAAAAAAAAAAGAATAATGCTATAAACGTTCATGAGCAAGTTTTTGTGTCGGCATATGCTTTATTTTTCTTAGGAAAATACACCTAGGATTGCTGGGCCATATGAAAACTCTATGTTTAATCAAGGGAGGAACGGTCAACCTGTTTTCTAGACTGGCTGTGCCATTTACCCACCAACAATCAATGAGGATTCCCATTTCTTCACAACCTCACCAATGCTTATCATTATTTATCTTTTTTATTATAGCCATCCCAGAAGGTGTCCCATGGTATCTCACTGCAGTTTTGATTTGCAGTTCCCTGGCAGCTCATACTGAGCATTTTTTCATGTGCACATTGGTCATTTGAGTATCTTTTAGAACAATATCTATTTAGATCCTTAGTCCAGTTTTTAATAGTGTTGTCTTTTTTACTGTTGAGTTGTAGGAGTTCATAATAGCTTCTAGTTACAATTCCCTTATCAGATAGGATTTGTAGAACCATTCTGTGGGATTATCTTCTCACTGTTTAATGGTATACCTTGAAGCACAAACCTTTTTATTTTAACTTTTTTCTTTTGTTGCTTGTGCCTGATGGCTTTTTAAAATGTTTATTTCTATTTTAATTCATTCATTCACTCCTTTTATTCTCTGAGCATACCCTAATCTTTTAAAACAATTTTTAGCTGAAAGCTCAGAATACCACACAAGTTGAAAGTACAATAAATGCTGCAAAATAATAATAATAATAATAATAATAATAATAGCAATGATGATAAATGTGACAAATGCAAATTTTCGCTGAATATCACTTTGCCACATACCACAGCTTTTGATAAATAGTAGCTTTTGATAAATGTTCTCAGTTTTAAATAGTAGACAATTCCTACTTCTATTTCTTCTTTTAACCAAGAACTACTGACAGTTAAAATTAATTTTTCAAGTTGCTTTATTATTCAGATATTTTTATTTGTAATGTCTGCATTAGGTAAACTTCTTTGAAATTAGCTAAAATTTCCTTTGTAAGATAGTGTAACACAGACTAATTTTTATCAATGTTCCAGGTAAAAGAAAATGTACTATTGTTTTTCCTATCTTAGTACACTGTCAATTAGTTATCCAAATTTTCTGTTCCCTGTATTACTTTTTTTCTACTTAATCTAGTGGTTTGTCAAAGTGTTTCGGCAGTTTTACAAATTGCTCCTTTGAATTCTATCTTTTTCTCTATGAATCTCAAAGTCATAGCTTTTAAGTGAACACCTAAGGCTAGTATGTTCTTGGTGGATTACTAATTTAACCTATGAGAGTCTTCATCTTTTTAAAAATTTTTAAAATTTTTTGCTTGAAACTTTAATTCGTCTGACATTAATTTTGCTACCTATGTCTGGGGAAAGGATCAATAAAACCCCTTCCCCTTCTGCACGAGCAAGTGATGTAAACTTTTCGGCACTAGAACCACACTGAATAATCAAGTAGCCACTAGCCACCCATGGCTAATGGCTGGTATCAGACAGCTCAGAACAGACATCGCCTTCATTGCAGAAAGTTATTTTGGAAAGCAACTATACTAGAAAGTTGAGGTTAGGTTCAGTTAACTTTCCCTACAAGTAGAATTGCTGTATCAAAAGTATGTACATTTAAAAATGGCACATATTCTAAAATGTTCTCCAGAATGTGATGCCAATTTATACCTAATCCATTAGTATGTAAAAAGTCCAATGTTTCCCACACTTTACAAGAAATAATATGATTTGGTTTCATTTGGACTTATTTGATTATTAATAAAATTAAACATGTTTTTACATGCTTATTTGTATTTTGTAAACTGCCTGCTTACACTTGGTTTAGAGATCAGTATAACTTAATCACAAATGCTGGATAAGAACTCCTACTACTGCATTTTATATATTATCCATTCTCATAGAAAATAAAACACTTTATTCAGCTTTTTAAATTTTACCTAACCTCGGGCGCCTGGGTGGCTCAGTTGGTTAAGCGTCTGACTTTGGTTCAAGTCATGATCTCCAGGTCTGTGAGTTCGAGTCTGGCATCGGGCTCTTTGCTGACAGCTCAGAGCCTGGAGCCTGCTTTGGATTCTGTGTCTCCCTCTCTCTTTGCACCTCCTCCACTCATACTTTGTTTCTCTCTCAAAAATAAATAAAACTTAAAAAAAAATTTAAATTTTACCTCATCCAAACAGTTGACACGGACATTCTTGCTGGCTAACAGTGTTCCTGCTTCTTGAACAGTACCTTTAAAAAAAGAAAAAAAGAAAAGACTGAAGAAGAAAATGTAAACTAAAGTTATTTATCATTATAACAGAAAAAATCTAGCACCACGGAAACAAATTTTAAAGGGTTATGTGTAAAACTAAAACTAGTCTGGTTAGATTGTTAAGAAACAAAGCATCAACACATAGTATTTTTCCCACAAAGTAATTACCCAGAACAGAGTTATAGTAACTAAAATAGCCCCATCTTGTTTTTACTTCCACTGACCTTAGAGTATATTAAATTGGCCATATTTTCTTTTTGGCAGTGATACAGTAACCACAAAGCATAAATAAAACTCTTAATACTGAAATCTTAAAGGGCATCTAGTCCAGCCCACCATCTAAAGCTTAAATTCCAGTCAATGTAATAATTGGAGTTCAAAATAGTCAGTATTTATATTCTCTGTCATCACTAGGCCCTGTGAATTGATGGCAACATACTTATAATAGAATTCTTGGTTTAGAAATGCTTAAGTAAACATATCTTTAAAGCCTGGTTCCATATAAAAGTGCTTTTTGGTTAATAATCAGGCTCTCATACTGAAAGTCCTCTAACTTAAACCTGAAGGTTAGTCCTTTGTACATTTGGAAATAAGCCATAATTGGGCCACAACTGTCAGGTTTTTCCAGTCTTCTGTAAGGCATACTGACAGAAGCAAGTAGTTGCAAGAGAGAATGTTGCTATTATCATCATTAATAACAGTCAGCCACTCGTTCTGCCAAAAAATTTCTGGTTTGACAGGGACGAGACAAATGAAATTGAATGTTCTCAGGAAGAAAGGTTGAGATAAGCCTCTCCTCCAGAAAGGACATAAAAGGAGAATCCCACAATGAGGAGTTATTTCTGTCTTTTAACTGAAAATTACAGTTCAAGAAGATGCTAAATTCTGCTAGTTTTCCAGAGTTAAATGTGGAATGCAGAATAAAGATCAGCCTGCTTCCTTCTCCCTGACCTGCTCTGCAGGCAGGTCATCTGGTTGTCTGACACCAACAGGGGACAGGCAGAGAAATGTCTCTTAGATCGACAGAGAAATAGCTCTGCTGGGGAAATGTGTCAGGCGAATGATCTACAAGTCTCTGGATTACAACAGCAGCTACCTCGTAAACAGTGCATTTTTCCCACCCTGGACTCCATCTGAGGACAGTTAGTACTACTGGATGAGGGGCTACAGAATGAATGAGGAAGGCCTTCAAGCATGTGAGCAAGTTCTACATGGGACATTAGCCATACCTGGGCTTCTCATCAGAGACTTTCTGTCACATCTTTAGAAAGGAATTAAACCAGAACAAAACTCCGGCACCCTAATTTCACTTAAGAAAGATGCTTCAATTGATTTCCATTAGCCAGTGAAAAATAATTGAAATTATTTTCCATCTGATCAGGAGATGTTTGCTCAGTAAATGGAGAGCACCATAGGGACTGTGAGCCTGTCAAAGCATGCTACATGTTAGGGGGAAATCTGGGGATTACGGCTCACATGAGAGAACAGGTCAATAATTGTATAAAATGCTTAGCCCAGTGGCCAACAATCTAAGTTATATCTGCCCCGTCAGTGAGAAATTTAAAATAAGTAAATAAAAGATGAGGTATATACACACATATCACTAAGTACCAGTTAGCCTTCTGAAATGCAAGGAATGGGATGAAAAATTTTTTTCAAACTGTTTGGGCTTCCAGATTTTGGAAAATAGATGAGCAAAATACCCCAAGAGGAAAACCTTGTGATGATTTCTAATTTGATCTTCCTTACTTAATAACATCAGCAGGAAAATATAGAAGGTCTGGAATATACTTTAAATATGCACCATTGATTGTTCTTTCATTATACTTCAATATCGTTGGTGAAATACACCTTATTGTCCAAGACTATTACATAACCCCTTTTATGCAAACAGTGAAAGAAAAAAAAAGTAGTAAATACATTCCTTTCTTGTTAAGTACCAAACAAGATAAGTGATTGAAGATCTTCTGGTTTATACCCTTAAAGGAAGATTTTATTTATTTTGAAATAGTGCTTCCTCAGTGCTTAACAAAAAAGATATCAGAACTTAGAAAAACGGGCCAATCTACACCTAATATAAGCCCATTAAATGTGCTTCTGTGATTTCAATTTTCTCTTCTTCAAAGTTGTAAAATGGATGCCATCGTTAACTGAAATATATAAATGGTATATACCAAACAGCTTCCCGGTTTTATCTGGAACTTCTTCTGGGTGTTCTAATAAATAGGTAACCTGTAAATGACCTACCAAGTGAATTCACTTTAAGAAGAAATTGTTCTAAAGGTGTCCAGAAGCAACACACAGTACTCTCTGGATTTTAAGTCTCACTTGCAGTCTGCTTAACTTCTAGAGGGCCTAAAAGGGATACTCAAAAATGTGCTGAGTTTATTTGAGATTGGCCAACATGGCAGGTCACACTTGGCTGAAAATTTATTGTCAGTTCCAAGTACTAGTGCTGACTAATCTAGTACTTCTCCAGGTTGAGAAATGTATCAAAGGGAAAACATAGACAAAAGCAAAAACCTTAAGAACGCTACCAACCCACTTAAAAAAAAAATGATTCTTATGAGTACAAACATAAACTTTGTTTATGAACTCTATTTAACTATAAACCAAAAGTTATTTCTCAAATTAAATGCACACAAAACTATGGAATCAGTAACATTTAAAACTAAAATTAATTGGGGCGCCTGGGTGGCGCAGTCGGTTAAGCGTCCGACTTCAGCCAGGTCACGATCTCGCGGTCCGTGAGTTCGAGCCCCGCGTCGGGCTCTGGGCTGATGGCTCAGAGCCTGGAGCCTGTTTCCTATTCTGTGTCTCCCTCTCTCTCTGCCCCTCCCCCGTTCATGCTCTGTCTCTCTCTGTCCCAAAAATAAATAAATGTTGAAAAAAAAATTTAAAAAAAAAAATAAAATAAAAAAAAAATAAAACTAAAATTAATTTAACTTGACAGATGATAATGTTTTGTTGAAATTAAATTGTCTCTAGAAGTGAATATGGTAAGGACTGCTGTGGTATTGGTATCATTTTTTGTTTGGTCTGTTTTCAACTCCAGCGTATTTCTAGGACTATGGGCCAAATGATCTCTCTGTTCTATCACTTATTTCCTGTGTGACACTGGGCAACTTATCCAACTTGTGGATTCATTTATCGTAATAACAGACAACACAAACAGCATTTTAAATGCTTTACAGACGCTAACTCGTTGCATTCTTCTAGCAATGTTGTGGGGTAGGTACCATGTAGAACCAGAAGCTCAGAAAAAGCAATGTGTCCAAGGCCACATCACCAGCAAATGATTGTGGTAGGATTCCTAGCTCATGACGCCTCGGTGGATCAGTCAGTTAAGCGTCGGACTTCGTTCGGCTCAGGTCATGATCTCACAGTTTGTGAGTTCAAGCCCCAGGTCTGGCTCTGTGCTGACAGCTCAGCGCCTGGAGCCTGCTTGGGATTCTGTGTCTCTGCCTCTCTCTCTGCCCCTCCCCAACTCACACACTCTGTGTGTGTGTGTGTGTGTGTGTGTGTGTGTGTGTGTGTGTGTCTCAAAAATAAACAAAAAATAATAACAGTTCCTAGCTCATCAAGATTAAATGGATCGATACTTGTAAAGTGCTAAGAATTACGCTAGCTCATACCAACATTCAATAAAGGCTGACTATAGTTGGTATTTTCTCATATGTCCCATTATTTTTCTTTGAGAGTACAGAGATGTCCCATGGACCTTCCCTTGATAAGAATGTGTCACAGACTAAGTCCATCTCAGTTATTCTCATGGGTTGGGCCAATGAAATTGGTGAACCACATTGTCTGTGAACCAATGCAACCTGATGCACCATTTGGGCCCAGAAACATCACAGCGCTAACCAGACTAAACTTAATTAATTCTCTTTCATACCACCTTTAAAATAAAAACTGGTGTACACCTAGGAATATGTTCCAAGGATTCCACCCCCGCCCCACCCCCCACCCCCCGCCCCTTCCAGAAACCCACCTTACAAAACTGTTCATTTGTTTACACTTTTGAAAAACTGATAGCTCTGACTGTTTAAAAGCAGAATGTGCATCCCTGGTGGATTTTGAGTGGATCCTGTTTCCTTTTGCCTACCAAAGTACCTGGCACACAGCTGGGGCTTACATGTTTGCTGACTGGAATCCCAGAGCCTCAGGAAAAACAGAAAGAGTGCAGTGTCAAAAAGGTCGGCCAGTACCATGCAGAAGAAACAATAAAAGCAGCAACTACACGACCCACAGTTCTAGGCAAAGAACTCTTGGCATGAGGAATGTAGATGTGACTGACTTGAAATTGTTGACATCAGATGAGGTGGGATCCGTTCATCAGCACCTGTTGGGTTCAAATTCGATTTTTCTTTTACATTTAGACTTGCCTTGTCAGCATGAAAAATAAATCTGCCATGGTCTCTGGGGGATCCAGATTTGACCCTGGCTGCTTAACAGAAACAAGACTGGACACTGGGAAGCCTTTATGCTGTCGTAAGTGGCCTCTCTGCCATTCCAGGTCAGATGTGGCTATCTCACTCTTGAGCTTCAATCAACCACATTAACTATGTCCGCAGTCCCATGCATCTCCATCCCGGAGCCGTGACCGTGCAGGAGAAGCCACGTAGTCACACTCTTGTCACCTGCCGGGTAACGGAACTCAGCAGGGAGCTCCTCTGGGGCGTCCACTCGGGGACTGAGGGCTTCAGGCTTGTCCCCGCGGCCTGCATCTCCCGCCCCAGCACCCGGAGCGGCGGAAGTGGGACAGGCGTTGGGGGAGTGGAAGGGAAAGCACAGAAGAACTCGCTGAGAAGATCCATGCTGTGCTAAGTGCGCCGACGGCCATGGACGCCTAGGCAACCTCTTCGCTTCCCTGCGGGTTCCTGCGGGG
This sequence comes from Felis catus, assembly GCF_018350175.1. Classification (NCBI taxonomy): domain Eukaryota; kingdom Metazoa; phylum Chordata; class Mammalia; order Carnivora; family Felidae; genus Felis; species Felis catus. The sequence goes on from NC_058369.1 coordinate 109,524,912, forward strand.
GCCGGGAGCTTCTGGAAGGAAGCCGGGGAGGCCAGGATGTAGAACCCTCAATGAAGCGATTTACCGACCTACTTCTGTGCCCTTATAAAGAACCCTTCTTAGGAGCTCCCTCCACCCCCCAGGCGGGGGCGGGGACAGCTAAAGGATCCAGATCTTTCGGCCTCCGGAAGTCGAAACGGCCCTTTAGACACCCTTCTAAGAACCTGAGGCCACTGTTGCCCGGACTGACGGTGGTCAAAATCACCTTGAGAGTTTTGAAGAATGTGCATCCAGGAACCCACACACCGAGGTCGCTCATTACAATGTGAGCTGGGGCCTGGAAACGTGTACGTTTTCAAAAGCTGATTTGGGAGACGGACCTCTGCAACCTCAGCTGGAGTCCCAGCAGTGCTTCCCGCTCCGCGCCTCTCCGCCCACGCAACCGGTCCGAGACCATCGAGAGAAACGCTATTGCCCGGTGCGAGGCAGCCAACCTCGCTGAAAAGCAGCGGAGGGTCAGTCCGGCCAGGGGCGCCTCCAGGGCTCCGCCACGCCCCCAGACCAGGCAGGCAGAGCCCGGTCGCAGCCCAGCACCCATACCTTTCCCGATGACTTCCAGCAGCTCCTTTTCCTCCTGGGTCAGCTCGCCTTTCGTTATATGAACCATTGCTCCCGCCAGCTTGAAGATGATTCTGTTTCTTTGAAAGTATTAAGAAGAAACGATATGTGTGCGCGCGTTAGGAACGCCAGCCGCACTGGGGCAGCTCGAAACCCAGGACCCCGAATAGCCAACCACGGAAGCGTTCGAATTCTCTCCTCCCTCCCACCGGCGGGCGAGCGGCGGGCGAGCAGCGGGCGAGCTCGGGCGAGCCGAGCGGTCGGTCGCCGCTAGCCCAGCGACAGTCACCGCCCCCTGCGCGTCATTGGCCGGGCCGGGAGGAGGAGCTACAGGAGGCAGCAGCGAGAGGCTCCCATTGGAGCAGCCGGGCCAGGAAAAACCCAACGGAGAAAATCAGAGGGGGAGATGAAACTCCTCTTCCACGTTTCCCACCCCCATACTGCCACCATGTTCACATATTTAGACATATGCAACATTTAAATTCTCTTTCAGATGATCTTTGTCCGGCCGCGGCTGCTCGGGGCGTACAGACCTCCCTGTCTGTCTCTGTAAGCCCCCACCATTTCCCCGGGAGGGGTGCAGCCCGGGCCGGGGGCGGGCTGGGAGGCGGGGCGGCGCGGGAGGCGGGGCTGCGCCGGGCTCCGTGGGTCGATGTCAATGTGTCTGTCCTTCACTCCTCCATTGTCTGCCGCCGCCACTGCCGCGGGTGCCACCGCCGCTGCCGGGATCGCCGCAGCCTGCAGCCTCGCGCGTCGCCGCTACCTCCTCGGACAGGTGAGAAGCAACCCGGGTGGGACACGGGAAGCCGGGAGGGCTGCGGGAACCGCGGGCGCCGCCCCGCGCGGGGGGCTTCCATCCGGGCCGGAGCTGGTGGGGAGGAAGCATGTGCCTGCTGGGGCGGCTTCCTGCCCCCCGGTGGGCAAGCCTGCCCTCCACCCGACTGCCATCGCATATATCGCATATCCGCACCCGGGACTGAAGACTCGCCGCTCGCCCCATTTGGCCGCCCCGGGAGACCCTGGGACAGGGAGCCGGCGGGGGCGGGCCACGCGGTGAGAAGCGGCGGGTGCTTACGGTCTCGTGCGTGGCACGGCCAGATGCGGCTCCCCGGAGGCCGGCGCTGGGGCTTTGGGCTAGGGGCGGGATGGCGAGGAGAGCTCCCCAGGACGCGCGAGGGGAACGCATCGTGAGAATAGTGTCTGAAGAAGATAGTTCTCTTCTGGCAAGCCTTAACACCCTCCCCCCCTACCCCCCCCCCCCCAACACACACACTACTTGTCATCTCCTCTGGCCTCTGTGGAAGCTGTGGAAGAAAACCGGATCTGATCGCCCTGTGGTGCCTGTTAAGGATGTTTGGAAGCAATTTACACTTAAACTAATACTTCGTTTATGAGAGACGGCCTGGGGGAAGGGGGGAAGGAAGGGCCTCTGCTCTGCCAGAGTTCCCAGTCTTTGTAACTCTGATCTTGAGATTTATGGAAATAGGGAGGGGAGGGGAAGGGGGCGGAGATTAAATTGGTGTTGCTGCCTATATATAGCCTTAGATTAGCCTCTTAATCCAACCTTCATTCAACTGTAATATGTTGCCTCGAGCTTTGAGCTACCACCGTAGGTAGCTAGGGGGTAAATAGAAGTGTGTACCACCTCCTGTGGCTCAGAAGCAAGACTTGCTTGCTAATTCGAAGTCAGTCATTCCTCCAGGGCGCGCATCCCTAACATATTTATGGCATCATTGAAAGCTTCTTTTAGAAATTAGTGTTTACGTGTCACTGTTGCTTCTCTGCGGACTAGTATTGATGTTTCTTCCTAGACCCATCTGCTTCAAAGAGAAATATTTGAATAATTATCTAGACCTTTTTTGTTAAGCATCCCTACTACCGCGCTTTCTCCCCACAGTGCCATATATGAAATGAAATTCATTTTCCTCTGGCCGTATGCCTTTGATCTTTTTCTTTTTCTTTTTTTATATTTTATTTTATTTTATTTTATCTTATTTTATTTATTTTGAAGCATTCACTAACACTTATGAAATCCTGGAAGATGTTCATCATTATTTCTTGCATTTAACAAAATCTTTTCTAAACTCCAGCTGTTTTCTTTTTAAGGCTTCATCTGTGCATGCTGGGGCAGATCTGAGCCCTAACATCTCACATGAAAATACTTTGAAATTATTCATCTCAGTGTATAACAAAGAAACTGTTGTTTGATGATGCTTTAATAATGATGTGGCTGTTCAAACAACAAGTAGTAAGGCTTTTGAGAGTGACCAATCTTTTGTAACACTTAAAATGCTGTTACTGCCACAGTTACAATTTATTTAGAACATAGTATCATGCAGAAGAAACCCACAAACCTAAGAAAATGGTCGCAGAGGAGCCTCCCCCAACTGGTGACAACATCTTACAGTGGATGTGTGTCCAGAATTGGGTACTTCATTACCAGTATTTCCATCTCTTATGCCAAATTGGGGCCATGGTTACTTGAAGGTCACACCTGTTTGTCTCCCTGAGGTTGTCAGTTCCTCAAGGATAACAACTTATTACCTATTTTCTTGGTGTTTTATGGCATCTGATTGGTATTTAGGCCTCTGAATACATGGCTTCAGTAAATTTAGAGTCAATGCCATTTAAAGACAAAAACTAACATCTACCAAGAAATACAGATAAATAATATGTTAAGTTCCTAGAAACAGATAATGTAATGGATAGTGTTCATTGGATTGATTACATTAATCATTTTGTACAGAATAAATATTTAATGTAGGAATAAGATTAGCTAATGAGCACACCTTAAACTAGATCTCGGAACTTTTTTTGTACTAAGAAAGTGTTCATGTCAAACAAGTTTCATTAATAGTAAAACAGTGACCACCCACTTAGGGAGTATTTACTTTGTTTCAGATATTCTAGCAGATGCTTTGTATAGGATTATCTTAACTATTGTTACAGTGACCCAGGAATTAGCCAGTATTATCTGTATTCGGCAGATGAGAGGACAGAAACTAGAAGAACTTAATTAATTTGCCCACGGCCCCACAGTTAGGGAGTGCCAGAGCCAGAACTGGAACCCAGATCTGTCTCCAGAACTTTTTTTCCTACTATTTTCTGCCTATGTGGCTGGCAGTAAGGGGAATGGGGAAATTATACATTCTTTCAACTAGCTAGTAGATAACAGATTCATGTAGTTCAGTATACCAAAGTAGAAGTCTCCTTCCTACCTCTTTTCCTAGTCCTTTCTTCATGACCTATAACCATTGGTATCTGTTTCTCTCATACCCTCACTGAAATATTTTATGTTTGTAACTTACATATATATTCCCACTTTTGACAGAAATTGGAGCATACAATAGACTGTTCCACACTGCATAATAAAGTTTGCATGATGCTTTGGTCTCTCTTCTGTTTCTTTCATCACCTTTTTAAAAATAATGTTTTCTAAAATGTCTGATATTTTGGGGTCTCCTCCTCTCTTTTCTGTTAGTGCCACCCTAGACCTCTCCTGGCCTGTCCACAGTGGATTGCTACGTAGCCTGCTTCTCTCTCGCCTCACTCCATCCAGCTGGTAGTTCGAGGCACCACCAGTTCAATAAACCTTGAGCACCATCATCCACCCAAGGATGAAACATATATTGTGTAAAAGGCCCAGTTGGTCCACTTAAAACGTGTCAATAGCTTTTCACTGGCCGTAGAACAGAGGCCCAGTTCTTGCTTGCTAGTTCCAACTTCTGGTCCCAGCCGGCATTTCCAGTCAGCCAGCCCCTCCCACACACTCAGAGGTCACCACACTGCTGGTTCCCTCACATGCCAGTAATTTCCACCCCTTTGTTCCTGCTTTTCTCTTCCTGGAATGCCCTCCCTTCCCTCACCGCTAAGTCTCTTGTCTCCTCCTCATATCTGCTGGACCGCTCAACTTTCGAAATACTACTTACATGTAAATTCTTCTCTCTGGCTTTCGTGATCACTTCATCCACTGAGGGCATCAGAGATGATAATAAACACATTTCTTCGTGCCCCTCAGCTAGGGGAATGAGTAAAATCTTTACACAGGAGTTGCTGGTACCATTATTGGCATTCTCGAATTCTCACCTATCTTCTTGTGAGCCCTAGTGCTCCCCCACCCCCCATCATCGCCACTTCATCTGGATCCCCATGAAAATACCTGAAGCAGGTACCTTTTTCATGACGTTGTATTATAGTTCTTATTAATCTGTTTGACCCCTTCTCCTTCTCAACTTTGAATTAACGAGGACTAATTTACCCTTGTTTCTCAAAATCCATAATCCAGTGTCTGGCACCTAGTATATGCTCAGTGCTTGCTGAATTGAGTTCAGTTGCATCTCTAAGTTATTTTAGGTGGATATGTTTACCTACTTGACTAATCCCTCCTGGCATCATGAGGTGATGTGGCACTGAACACACCTGCCATAACCAAGGGCAGAAGTTCTTTAAATGTTTGGGTGTTGAGCTTCTTGACATTCTGATTGATGAATGCTGTCAACCGAGAAAAAAAAATGTTGATATGCACGTGGTTACAGATTTTGCATACCATTCCTGGATTTTCCAATTAAAAGAACTATTGTGGTTGTATTTTTTTTAAAAATCCCTTATCTTTAGAGATAAGTACTGAATTATTTAAGGAGGGAATGTTATGACATCTGAGACTTGCTTCAGTGTAATTCTGTGACCATGGGGGACAGGGACTGAGAGTAAGAATATTAATGAGAAAACTGACTGGTTAACAATTGAAGCGGGTGATGTATGCAGTGACTTCATTATACTGTTCTGTCTACTTTGGGGTATGTTTGAAATTTTCCATAATGAAGTTTTTTAAAAGGAGAAGTTGGAAGTATTATAGTTTCTAAAAATTGTCGTTGTTGAACAAAACAGAAGACTAATATGAATGCAAATGTTCTTTCTCTATACTTGGAGTTCAGCTTATGCAGTTACTCGTTTCCATGTTCAAACAGTTACACCTTAGTTTGCAAAGGACCGTCTTGCAAACAATGCATTTCCATAAACTATTCACCTCACATTTTAACTTCTCCACAAAACTCAAAGGTAGGTGGCATTACTCAATGCTTGTGTCACAGGCTTATGAATATCGTACCGAAAGCTAATTTTCATCCTTTTTGGAAAATGACAAAGTAATTTGCAGATAAGTCTGAACGAGGGGTGCAGATACATTTAATTTAACCAAAAAAAGCAAGCTGTGAATGAAGCGGAGACACTGATTTCTTCTATGTCTCATAAACCGTTTCCGAAAAAGAAGGGTCAAACTGTTGTGAGTGGCATTGTTCGGAGAAGTGTACTCGTGTAAGCTTTTAAGGGCCACACTCAGAACGCGTGCCCGCAAGACTTCTACTCAGCATTTGCTTATTTTCATACTTACACTTCCCTGGATATTTGCAACTTTATAACTTGTGTTTCCTGACCTTTATGTTTCTTTTATTATGTTATGGACTTTTTAAATGTTGATGGTTCCCAAAGTCAACAAGGAAATTTGTTGTATCATTTTTAAAACGTCTTCCCAGACTTTGAAGATTTTAAAGAAGTTTTAATTAAGCTTCAAAGCCAAGTCTTCACACTAAGGGCAATGTAGCCAATCCAGTATCACTGCCAGATATTGTTGAAGCATACATTAGTATATCGTCAACGCATATTTATATGAACTGTATCACTGTGGAATTTAAACTTCTCGGTCGGTGCCTCTTATCATAGTAAAACAAAACTGCTCCACGAATGAAAAGTAGAAAGCTATTTCAGCCTCAGAAGGAAAAAGTTAGTATTTACTTTCCCAATTAATACATTTAGGGAAGAAAATTGGCAGTTTTGTCTCTTGTCACTTGTCAATTGTGGGATTGTGTTAAACCCAGAAGATAAAGCAGCCCTTTAAATTACATTGATCACCCTCTGAGCAGAAGAATCTCTTCCTGGTCTGTTGATTGTGGAGTAAAGCAGGCCCATTAAGTAGCCTCTTCTGATCTGATAGGAAATGATTATGGATGGTCTCTGGGAGACAGCCAAGCACAACCATAGCCCTGGGAATTGGAGAAAACCATGGCTCCAGCTTCCGGGATGAGATGTATTTTCCAAGGCAATCTTCCTTGCTTGCAGTTTCTTCATATATATATATATATATATATATATATATATATATATATATATATATACCAAACTTGCAGGGTGACTTTGATGATGCTCTGTACTGTAAAATGTTATAAAAAAGCAAGTTGTTATTTTTAGGGTCAATCCTGTCTATTTACAGTTGAGAAGAACACAATTACAGGCCTAGTTGAAGAAACATTTCAGTGTAAAATTGTATTGGCATTAGTTTTGCTATATGCTCATCTTCCTAGATTTGGGAAGATAAAAATTATTTTTAAAGAGATACTCAAAAAGTATGCCAATAATTATATCTCATTAATAAGAAAGATCTTGGTGTGCATCTGGTATGACCAATGAGTCATAGAGATTAAGACATGAGGGGTGACTGGGTGGCTCAGTTGGTCAAATGTCAGACTCTTGGTGTCAGCTCAGGTCATGATCTCACAGTTTGTGAGTTCAAGCCCTGCGTGTGTGTGTTTCTCTCTCTCTCTCTCTGTCTCTCTCTCTGTCTCTCAGTAAATAAATAAGCTTAAAAACAAAAAAGGAAGGAATAAGACATGATCTTTATCTTCAAGAGGCTTGTGCTGTCCTCCAGGAGATAGATCAGCCCCTGAACCAATAGGGACTGAATGATGAAATTATCCTAAAGCTCTCTTCTGCTTATGTCAGCTCATAGGTTTGCTTAGGTTCTGCTTATGTCAGCTCCTACCTTTGAGAGCCCTTTGTGGGTTCGAGTGGCTTCTCTGGTGGTGCCTGCCAATCTTCCAGCTCTACTTGGAACAATGTTGTTACTCCTCTACCCACCCACCGGCTTCCTGCTCCTAGAATGCCTTCCTCCACCCATTTCTGCATATCAAATTTTACTCAAATCCTTCTCAGCTCAAATGACCCCACCTCCCCACAGCCTTCTCCAATCCCCAACCAGAGCAGTACAGACACAAAGGTGAATTCCAGAATGGGTGGAGCTCAGTGGGAGGGCTAATTCCTGGAGAAAGTGAGATTTTGAACCAAGTCTGGAAGGGCTGATGAATTTGGCAAACCAGAAAATGGACAGCATTCCAGGGAGGACAACCCCCAAGAAAAACAATTACATAAAATATTATAACATCATAAATATTTATAAAATAAATATTGGCTGCAGTGTTTCAGCCAACTATACTGGAACTAGCAATGATTTCATTCAAAGGTATGTTTTCCTCAATATGTCTACTTTTTAAGATCATGAGAGTAGTAGATTATATTTTAAAGCACACTTTGATCGTATGTTCTTGCTCTCGAGTAGTTTATAAAATGTGACGTCACATGTTTAAGACTACGTCCAAAAGTACAAACCACTATCTTCAGCATTGGTGGTAGCAGGAAGCTGATAATAGACATGAAAACAAACAATGGAAGAGAAAAGGCCACCTATTGGAATATTTGTCCTTGATTACAATATGCTTTGAAATTTTCCAAAATAATTAAAATATAAATACCTAGACAATAAGCAGGAAATTCTTTCTGAAGTTTAGTTTTTAAATATTTCTGAATCTCTGATCCATGAAATTCTTAAAATCTATACCTTAAAGGAATTTTAGGAGTTTTTATTCTCTCACTTTGACTTCTTTTCAGTTGGACTGTTCTGATATATTTTTTTCCTACTTTTATTCAGTGGATTAGAGATGTTGCTGAAACAGTTACACCTGAGAGATAAAACAGGGATGTAATAATCAGATTAATGTGAACCATTTTAATGCAGGATTGTGGTTGTCATTAGGAGTTTCTGCAGTATCTTCCCTCTGCATCTACTAGGGAATAAAACACATGACTTAGAATAATTTCTGATTTTGTAATATAACATGTACTGATGTGAGCAGAGTATGCGCAAAAGTACTTCTCATTCTTAGCTCACTCTAATGTTGATGCTGATGCCATGGGTCTCTTCAGCAAGTGTGTTTTTGGGGCAGTTAAATGCCAAGTGGAATGATTTGGCCTATGTTGAGCAAAGTGTTTGAAAGATGTAGAATTATATTTTGTCTATTCATATTTCAGATTTTATGTCAGATGAGGACTTTCAAAAAACAATGGTTAGATGTACTATTATCTTTGAGGACTTTTAAATAAATATCAAGAAAACCACCAGGCAGAGGTGAGTAATCAGAAGGAATACAAACTGTTACACACTGCAGAGAATATATCCTAAGCCACTGTTGGGTGAGCAGTTTTAGAATATTCTACTGTCCTCCTGTTCTTGTTCATTTGCACAGAGGACCTTACTTCTTTTCAAACTAACTTCGACAGCTTCCTGGATTTATTTATTTTTTTTTATTTTATTTTTTTTTGTGATCGTTTCTAAGAAAAAAAAATGGCACGTGTTTTTCTCAGTACACGAGGTAATAGAATGAGGTTATTATAAACAGGAAGGAGAACCCCACGTTGCACGGACAGAGGAAACTGCTGCCTAGGGGAACGGTGTCTGGCTTTGGTATTGAGGAGTGTGAAGATTGTGCTTTTGTTAGAGGTGAGCCTCTGCAGGAAACGATGTGATAACCAGCTCCTGTGATACTAGAAACCATGTTGCCATAGATTTCTTATTTACATGTCTCTCAGAAGCAGGACTTTTATTAAATCCTCTCACTAAAGATACATGTTTCCGTAACGGAACTCCGTGGAAAACCACTTGGCATTTGGGAGGTAGCCTGTGCCAGTTCAATTTATCCAAGTGCTGAACTTGAATAGCCTTGAAAATTAATATTTATGCTTTACTCTATCTAATTCTAAACCGTAAAGTCTATGAGGCAAATAATGAAAAAACTGCCTTCGAGTATCATGTAAATAATTGCCCTAGCCCATGCTACAACTTTGGTTGGCTTTTTGGAAAGTGCACTGAATGGAAACCAGGTTGATCAGGTTCTGGCCCTGACTGGTCCCAGTATGGAAGCCCCTGATGGGAAGGCATTTTTTGCTTTTTATCTCTGCTTTATCACCAATGTTAGAATGGAATGCATGACCTCAAGCAAGTGGTTTGACACATCAGCACTTTATTGGATTATTAGATGAAGATCTGGGTTTTGGGTCCCTGGTTTTCAAAGGGTTCTATGCTTCATGGCTATCACTTGTGAGTTAAAAAGTAAAAACAAAACAAAACAGAACAAAAAAAATCATGGCACTTAGGTGGCTCAGTTGGTTAAGCATCCGACTCTTTGTTTCAGCTCAGGTCATGATCTCATGGTTTTGTGACTTTGAGCCCTGTCTTGGGCTCTGTGCTGTCACCACGGAGCTTTAGGGTTTATCTCTCTCTCTCTCTCTCTCTCTCTCTCTCTCTCTCTCTCTCTCTCTCTGCCCCTCTCCTACTGATGATGTCTCTGTCTCTCTCAAATCCATAAACTTAAAAAAAAAAAAAAGTAAAACATATTTAATTGTTAAAACATTAATAAACGCAACCACAGCTCAAATGTATCATGGGATTATTTTAACATACTGGAGACTATTAATTCTTGTTAACTCGCACTCCCCAGGTTTTTGTGCAGTGCTTGGGTTAAACCTCCACTTGGTAGAAAACTAGCACTGTGCAACCTGTCTGATTAACCCCTGTTGAATTCCTGTCGACTAGTACCAGTCGTATGTTTGATAAATAAATACAAACAAGCTATTCTCTATATGTTTGAACCTTAAAAAAAAAAATGTACTTGAGAATTTATAGGTCTATGCTACTTTTTGTTCAGTGTTTGGGGATTTTGTCTTTTTACATTTGAATTTATGTAGTCCACTGCTATAAAATTATTCCAAGGAATACAGTCCCATATCATCAGTGTGCTGTATACCACCAAGTCCGGGGCTTGGCTTTGACATTTCTGTTCAGTTCGTGCTTTGGCAATTGTGAAATACTCGTGTGGATGGTAAGTGATTTTTGTGCCACCCTTCAAATAAGGCTTCATCTGCCAGACAGGCCTGGGCAGGTCCCCTTCTGGGCAGGGTGAGGGGGGTGGGGGGAATGGTTGCAGGCTTGGTTGAGAGAACTCATAAATGTGGAAATGTTTGGATGCCTGCCCACAACCACCTTTGAGTTTCCTGAAAATCCATGATCATGTTTTTTAAGCAAATGCTCCAAAGCAAAATTCTCCCACTGGTTACTAGTCAGGGGTATAATCCTTTTTCTAGAAGATTCTCTTTTCCTCTCCTTGGTTAAGAGAAGAATGGAATATACTTCAATCCCCATTTCTGTAACTTTATCTTCTAACTTCCCACTTGAACAAGTAGTCATATAGACTCCTACCAGTTTTGCATCTGACACAAAATCAACTTTAGTAAAATGATTTGCTCTCTGGAATTTGGCACTACTCCTTGCTGATTCTTTTTTTTTTTTTTTTTTTTTTTTTAAGACTACTTTTTTAGAGCAGTTTTGGGTTTATACTAGATTAAGGGGAAGGTGCAGAGATTTCTGGTATATCTGCTATTTCCATACATACCTAGCCTTTGCCATCGTCCTCATCTCCCCTCGGAGTAGTACACATGGTACAACGGATGAATTTATGGATCGTTTGATAGCACATGGTCTGGCATATCTTGGGTGCTCATCGTAAATGTTCAACCCATTTTCTATACACACACGTATGTGAATTTGTTGACATATACGCATAGACATTTTTTGAAAGGATACAAGTCAGACAATCTTAAAGGTTTAAATTTGTTATTGTTTACATGGAGTGGAATGCTACTCCTTGGACATAAGATTATGGGTGAAAGTTGGAAAGTGGTCTTTATTTTTCACTTTTATGCCCTTTTATACTATTAATTTTTATGCCATCAGTGTGTTAGTGGTACTTTACAGTTTAACAGAGTCCAATAAAATAAAATGATTCTGATTTTCCTAAAGTGATGCATTGGAACACATAGCTTTTAATTTTTTTAAGTTTATTTATATTGAGAGAGAGAGAGAGAGAGAGAGAGAGAGAGAGAGAGAGAGAGAGAGAGAATCCCAAGCAGGCTCCACGCTGTCAGTACAGAGCTCCATGAGGGGCTGGATCCCACAAACTGCAAGATCATGACTTGAGCCAAAATCAAGAGCTGGATGGTTAACTGTCTGAGCCCCTGGAGCCCCCTTAGAACACATAGGTTTTAAAATAAAGATCCTGTGGGGCGTCTGGGTGGTTCAAGTGCAGAGCCTGCTTGGAATTCTGTCTCTCCCTCTCTCTGTCCCTCCCCGCTTGCTCTCTGTCTCTCTCTCTCTCTCTCAAAAATAAGCGAATAAACTTTAAAAAATAAACAAAATAAAATAAAGATCCTAGAGGATGTCATTGAATCAAATCTTGTAACTGCAAGTTCTAATGCAAGGACATTTTTTAGGTTATTCATTGCTGTAATGTTAGAAAAGGTGATAGAATTGGATTTAAATATTTTCTGTATGTAGGTACCAACCTAATAGAGAATTATGCAGTATGTTAAAATGTATACAGTGGCCATTACTTAAAGTTAGATTTATAGATATTTTATCTCCATCTGTTTTCCTTATTTTCTCTAAATGTACCACCATGGGTATATGATGAACTGATCTTATTATCAATTTTTAAGGAATTATTTTCTCTATAAAAAGTATTTTTTCACACCTTATTCAAGTAATCGAGTGGTATGCATTATAATATGAATGGTATGACCATATGTTAATAAGGTAAACAAACGGTAACATAAAATCATATCTTGATAGATATAGCCCTTCCAAATCATCAACTTGTGAGATTTTATTTTTATTCTGTTGATAATTCAGTTGATTGATACATTTTTTTAAAATATTTATTTATTTTTGAAAGAGAGAGCACAAGCCGGGGGGGGGGGGGGGGGGGGGGTGGGAAGAGAGAGGGAGACACAGAATCTGAAGGAGGCTCCAGGCTCTGAGCTGTCAGCACAGATCCCGAAGCGGACTTAAACTCACAAACCATGAGATCATGACCTGAGCCGAAGTTGGACGCTTAACCAACTGAGCCACTCAGGTGCCCCTCAATAAATTGTTCTAAGTTTATTTAAATATTTATATTTAAGTAATCTCTACACACAATGTGGGACTTGAACTCACAATCCTGATATGAAGAGTCACACATTCTACCAAATGAGCCAGCCAGGCACCCCATCAATAAGTGTTTTAAATTGCTTTTTGAAAAATATTTTCATTGCCTGTATTGAAGGAAAAAAGTAATTTGATAGGAAAATTCTGGAATATATCTTTTTTTAATCAGTTTTTTTTAAATGTTTGTTTATTTTGATAGAGAGAGTGTATGTACCTACAAGCAGGGGAGAAGCAGAGACAGAGGGAGAGAGAATTCCAAGCAGGCTCCACACTGTCGGCACAGATTCCAACACGAGGCTGCCATGGGACTGGATTCCAAGAAGTGTGAGATCATGACCTGAGCCAAAATCAAGAGTCAGATGGTTAACCAACTGAGCCACTCAGGCACCCCTTAATCAGTTATTATGTAGTATTTTGTACTTAGGTGTTTTTTGCTTAGATAAATATTTTCTAGATATATAGAAAAAATAATGGCCTGTTTTATTTAAAAATTTTAGAAGCCTTTTCTGTTTAGGAACCATAATTTTGCCTTTAGGTATTTGTTTTGAATTACTCAAAGCTGGAACTTCTTAGCTTTAAGAACCTCACATCTGGGGCACCCTGGTGGCTCAGTCGGTTAGGCACCCAACTTCGGCTCAGGTCATGATCTCACGGTTCGTGGGTTCAAACCCCCGCCTTGGGCTTTGTGCTGACAACTCAGAGCCTGGATCCTTCTTCAGATTCTGTATCTCCCTCTCTCTTTGCCCCTCCCCCACTTGTACTCTGTCTCTCTCTTTGTCTCAAAAATAAATAAAACACTTAAAAAAAACCCTCACATATTTTGCATACATACACATTTTTTTTAATGCTGACTTTACTCTTTCTATGATGGTAATCCTTAATAATAGTTTCTTTCATATCATCCTTCTGAATATCTCCTCAATTAGGACTGTAATATAGAATATTTACTTCCATGGCAGGAATAACATACGTAGTGCAGGGCATTGCTAAGCAGGTCATATAGCTTGCTATGCCAAGGATTTTGTGTAGTCTGTATGTGCAGCAGTATAAAGAACCCTCATTATGATGTTACAGTAAAACCGTTTGGGTGTAATACTGTACATGGGACAAATAGAAAGAAATACATTAACCAGAGTAATGTATTCTAAGGATCTTCAAATCTAGAGTTGGGTTTTATTTTGTTTGTTTGTTTGCTTTTTTACTGGAGTGTGCAATCAATACAGCAGGGTAATTTCCTATATCACAGCTGACCAAATTCTGAAGGATCTGGGAATTTAGAGTAACTCTCTCTATGGCAAGCTTTATTTCTAAGCAGTCCCAAAAAATACAAAATCCCTGTGTTTTTTAGGTTCTTGGGCTTTTTCAGCTCCCTGAATTACTCTTGTTGCCCACCCTCATTCGCTAAAGCATGTATGTCTTCCAATGTTTGCCTTTGCTCCTTGGTTCTATAATTACAGTCACTTTATTTCTGATCCATGTAAAAGGAGGTTGTATACACTTTTTCCCCTTTTTTCATCAGAGCATATTTCTTTACAAGATATTTCTCTTAAAGAACCACAGTACAATAGTAAAATTCAATGAATTTATAATAGATACCATACTTACGGCCATAGTCTACACTCCAGTTTCATCAATTACCCCCAGTACTATCCTAAATACATTACGTGTGTGTGTATAGACACACACACACACACACACACACATAATATGTATATAATTCCTCACAGTACAGCATGCGCTCAAGGATTACATGCTGCATTTAGTAATGCCCTTTTGATTCTCCTTTAATTTGCTATAGTTCTTTGATTTTTGTTTTTATTTTGTTTTTGTTTTTGTTTTTGAGACATTAACATTTTTGAAGAATACAGGCCAGTTGTTTTGGAGAATGTCCCTAGATGTGCCTTTGTTTCCTCATCATTAGATTCAGATCATGCGTTTTTGTTTGGAATGCCACGCAGATAATATCCTGTTCTAACCGTAAACTGTCTGGAGTCATGTGATGTCTGTTGTCCCTGGGTTAAGGTGTTATCTTGTTCCTGCACTGCAGAGTTAACATTTTCTTTTTGTAACTGATGTGAAGATGCTTTGAGGCTTTTCGAATATCCTGTTGATCATCAAGCACCTCTACATATGCGCATGCACACACACACACAGTGTGTCAGGGCACTTTTACCATCCATTGATGATCCTTGCAAGAATCAGTTTTTGGCACAATGATTTTCTAACTCCATGTTTCCTTCTGTATGTATCCATTGGCATTCTACTGAAAAGAAAACTTACATTTATGTCTAATTACTTCTCTTTCCCTTGTGCACTGATCTGTTTCTTTTAGCTAAAATAAATGAGTCTGGACCTCCAGATTCTTATTTTACTCACTGAGTTATTCTTCATGCTGTTGTTAATTATTTTTGTGGCCACATTGTCTCAGGTGATGTCAGTAGATTGTCCTCAGGATAGTTTTTATGTAGTTTGATCTATTTTTATCTTTCTTTGTTAAAAGCCATTCAGTACTTTCTGACACATGACTTCTGAGTATCATATTGAATCTTCCCTGCTCTAACCTTGGAATCAGTCATTTATCCAAGAGACCTTTGTTCTTTAGTAGGAAATGATATTTAGAGCCTGGGTCATATTTCTCCTTATGCACAGATAATATTATTGCCACACTTTGGGGATTGCTTTAAACTTCAAAAGAGGTTAAAGAGTTTCCATTTAAACATGCAATTTTTCTAATTAAAAAGGCTATGCATTCTTACATTATAGAAAATACAGACAAATAACGGAACAGGAATAAAATGCTCCCTGAACTCTATGCGCTCTCTTGACCACGTGTGTTTTGTGTAGCTTAGATTGTATCATGTATATAGAATTTGGTGGGCGTTTAGGTTTTTTTCTGTTTCTACTTAACACATCATTGTTTTCTCCAAGTCCAAAAAATTAAACAGTTGCAGTTTTCAGTCATATACTTTTTATCTTTTCCTTGTGGTCTTTTTATCTCAGTGCTGTGATATCCGTAAGTAGGGAAAGTTTGTTCGCTCGCCCTCCGCATTTTCTGCCTCCCTCTTCAATCCCACATTGTTACCTACCCTCCGTCTTCCGCCTGATCGTCAGAGGATGCACAATTATCCATGTGGAAAGACAGCAATTAGTATTAAAGACTGTGGCAAGCATTTATTTTGTATACTGATTGCACTTTTGATTTTAGTTATGACAAGCTACTCAGTGATAAATGTGTTTTCTCTAAAATTAACATCAATGTTTGGCAAACAGAAATAAGTCACTCAAGGAAATATCTGCCTGGTTACTGCTCTGGTATGTTTAGATGTATGTGCACAGCTTTTAACTCTGGAGAGCATAGGCTGTCTCTGGTTTTGCTCACAATTTTTTTTTTTCCTTTTTAGTGTCGGATTTTCCAACCTTGGCACAATTAAGATTTTGGACCAGATAACCCTTTGTTGGTGGGGGGGGGGGGGCTCTCCTGTGCATTGTCCATTATTAGCAGCACCTATATCCTCTACCTGCTAGATTTCAGTAGCATCCGCACTTCCCCAGCATGACAAAAGAATATCTACAGACATTGCCACATGTTCCCTTGCAGGGCACATAATTACCCCAGAATGAGATCACTGCTCTAGAATAATGCTTAACACATAATAAGCACCCCCCGAAAATACAAATTAATATATATTTAAACCACAGCTGCCCAATCTTTGGGCATTTACTTATTTTATGCCACCATTTCTTCTAAATTCTTAGAATTTGTAGTTTGAAATATTGTAGGTATGCAGTCATCACAATACTTTTGCTTGTAGGCAAAAGTTCTAAGTGTTTTAACTTACCTAGAACAGAGGTTTTGGGGCGTTTTGCTATTAAAATACTTTGAAACATTATTTTTGAGAACCTGGTTTTCTAAAAGCCAAAGTGTGCTCTTACAAATGTCTGGTGTGTGTGTGTGTGTGTGTGTGTGTGTGTGTGTGTGTGTGTGTGTGTGTTTCAAAGTGTTGAGAGACTTTAAGAATCACATCAGTAAGATTAGACTATCTGTGAAGTTGAATGAATATGCCTGGCTAGTTGTTAAGGGAAGAAGGGAAGGATCTGGGGAAAGGAGAAGGGCCCAGAGAAGGGAATATGCATGCCCTGAACTACTTCTTACAATCTACATTAAGCAGAGGACATGAATTGATAGAGTGAAAGCATTTTAGGGTTTTATTCAACTTCCTAAAAGTTTTATAAAATAACTTCACTTAAGAGGAAATAAGTGACATTGCACATTGTCTTTTTTTTTTTTTTAATTTTTTAAATTTACATCCAAATTAGTTAGCATATAGTGCACCAATGATTTCAGGAGTAGATTCCTTAGTGCCCCTTACCCATTTAGCCCATCCCCTGTCCCACAACCCCTCCAGCAACCCTCAGTTTGTTCTCCATATTTATGAGTCGCTTCTGTTTTGTCCCCTCCCTGTTTTTATATTATTTTTATTTCCCTTCCCTTATGTTCATTTGTTTTGTCTCCTAAAGTCCTCATGTGAGTGAAGTCATATGATATTTGTCTTTCTCTGACTCATTTCACTTAGCATAATACCCTCCAGTTCCATCCACGTAGTTGCAAATGACAAGATTTCATTCTTTTTCATTGCCAAGTAATACTCCATTGTGTATATATACCACATCTTCTTTACCCATTCATCCCTCGATGGACATTTCAGCTCTTTCCATACTTTGGCTGTTATTGATGACACTGCTATAAATATGGGGGTGCATGTGTCCCTTCGAAACAGCACACCTGTATCCTGTGGATAAATGCCTAGTAGTGCAATTGCTCGGTCGTAGAGTAGTTCTATTTTTAGTTTTTTGAGGAACCTCCATACTGTTTTCCAGAGTGGCTGCACCAGCTTGCATTCCCAGACATTACACATTGTCTTAATTTATTTCTCTGAAGAAGTTGTACATTGATACTTAAAATGTGATTTTTAGAATATTTCTATTTTTGCTAAAAGGAAAGCAAAGTATCACCATTCAGAACCAAGGTAGATATGCTAATAAGTGTAAGGCGTGAAATTGTTCTGGAAATATGATAATGAAAATTTTATCATGATGCCTCTATATCATAAAAAGATTTAGATGAGTAGTAAGCTCTTAGTGCTTTTTTTCCACAGCACAATTCCTTTGGGTTTTGGTCACTCTTTCCTTGTAAGGTGGTTGCTTAGCACAGTTTAAATTTCCACCATTAATGTCCCTCTGGAGATGGTTGTAAGTTTTTGAGGGGAGAACTATTATTAAGTTTGGTACTCTTTAAGAAAGATTATTTTTGTTCTTTCATACCATTAAGGATAAGAGGAAATGGGACATGAATATAATAGTGATATTTAATTTTTTTTTTTTTTACCGTTTATTCATTTTTGAGAGACAGAGAGACAGGTGTGAGTGGGGGAGGGGCAGAGAGAGAGGGAGATACAGAATCTGAAACATGAAACAGGCTCCAGGCTCTGAGCTGTCAGCACAGAGCCTGACATGGGCTCCAACTCACAGACCACGAGATCATGATCTGAGCCGATGTCAGATGCTTAACCAACTGAGCCACCCAGGTGACCTTGGCCTATATTTCTTTAACGTACTATTTTAGATTTTAGAGGGAAAATGTTTTTGCCATTCACTGTGTAAGAAGACTCAGTACCATGTTTATATGTATGTAACCTGAACCAGTATTAAGTAGAGTGGCATTTGAGTGACTAATATTTTTGTACTAAAGAAGGGAATATCTGATTTTATTTAGAAACTTTTTTTTTTATAGATAGGCTACTATTTGAAATTTCTTTTTTTTTTTCTTTTTTCCAATTATTATAAAAACTAAAGCTTACATAGAATGTGCCTGGAGATATAATGAAGAATTCTGTAGAGGCTGGGGATGATTTTGAGTATAGAGGCTGTTTGGTACAAAATCATAAGGACATTTAAAAAGATAATGTTGTTCTTGGCAACAAACTGTAGTGTTATTGTAGGCATTTATCTGGTCTATTGCTTTAGAATGTTAGTAATTTACACTTTTAGAGAGCAACTTAATTATTTTTGTTTCTTCTGAGATCATTTTTATGAACCCGAATGACTCCTGGACACAACTTTCAGTGAAGGATTTTATGATGTATGTTCCTAGAGTTTTAGCTTTAATGGAAAGGAGAAGAGTTTATAACTTTGGGAAATTTTTAGTTCATTCTTCTTATGGTACATTATTTCGCTCATTTGGAGTATAGAATAAAAGGTAGTTCTTGAACGTTCCTCCTGAGCACAAAGTGCTTCATGGGAATGTTGCTGTGAAGTGGCAATCACATTGCCAGTTTTGTGTGCTGGTGTTACTGTGCCGTTCCCAAACACTTTATACTTTGGAGATGATGTTGCTGCCTGGTAACTTTTATTATCTTAGAACGGAAAGTCTTTTTTTTTTTTTTTTTTTTTTTTTTTCCCTTCATACTGTCTCTAGGGTTATTTACTACCCAGAGAGAGTTTCACATGGAAGTTTGATGGGTTCTTCTTTTCTCACAATAGCCACCAGGTTTTGAAATTTGGGCAAAACGCTCCTCCAAGCCACTTTATTTAAAAACTTCATATTCTTTGTATGTATTTTCACCTTTTTATTAAATTGAAGTGTGTTAGGCTATAATGAATGCTTTAGAACTGGGTTGCCCACCGTAACGACTGGCCACATTGGCTATTTTCATTGTAATTCATGAAAATTAAATTTTAATTCCTCAGTTACACCAGCCACATTTCAAGGGCTCAACAGCTACATGTGTCTAGTAGTTGCCGTATTAGACAGTACAGATCTAGAACATTTCCACCACCACAGACACTCCTGTTGGACGCACTGCATTAGAATGGGGGATGGCAGACTGCAATCCCAGGCTGGGAGCCCAGCCTGATCTACCACTTGTTTTCTGTAAATAAAGTTCTATTGCCATACAGTCACGACCTCCTGTTTACATATTGTCTGTGGCTGCTTTCAGGCTATAACAGCAGAATTGAGTAGTTGAAACAGACCATGTGGCTCACAGAGCCGAAACAATTTTCTTTTATCCCTTTGCAGAAGATTTCCACCCCACTGTCCTGTGTGCATACTCATGATTCTTAAAGGTCAAGTTGTTTTCCCAAACGACTTTTTTTTTTTTAATGTTTATTTGTTTATATTTGAGAGAGAGGGGGAGACACAGAATCCAAAGCAGGTTCCAGGCTCTGAGCTGTCAGCACAGAGCCACTCGTGGGGCTCAAACCCACGAATCGTGAGATCATGACCTGAGCCGAAGTCAGATGCTCACCCAACTGAGCCACCGAGGCACCCCCTGTGTATGCGTATTCCTAAAGTTGAGGTTGTTTGGATAGCATACTTATATGTGCATATTAGCAGTGTAACGTATTACATAAGGCAGATTATCACACTCCAAATATTATCCAGACCAGAAGAACAATCGTCCCCTTTTAGGAACAGTAAGAAGTCCTTCTCTGGCAGATCACATTCTTTCCAAAATGAAGGGAATGAAAGAAGGAGAGCACCAGCAAGAGCACATACAACAGGGCAGTCTACTCACGGTGTGCTGGACAACTGGTGGAATTAGTGCACTGTTGGCAAGAGGCCAGTCCATCTGAGTGCTGGCCCATCATCACACTTGGGCCCTGAGTCCTGTTGGGAGTAAGGGATGGAATCTGCGAAGGACCCAGGACAGCTAGAATATTAATAGAGGGAGGTGGGTGAAATTCATCTATTATGTTAAACCTAAAACTCTTTCCATTTAGACTTAAATAGGAATGTATTCAAAAAATGTTTATTTCATGAATAGGGTGCTTAGTTTTGAATTTTGGTTGATTGAATCATTTTAATACTTCACTGTCTTTTTTACCTTGTGGAATATCCAAGAAATTTAGTCTCTTAGATGGCAGGTGAAATATTTAAATCCATTTTGTTTTACCATTTTGCATACAGTTTTCTTGAATAATACTATTTTAAACCCTGGAGCTTTTCCATTTGGGGGGACAGCATGAGCTTATTTTTATTTTGTCTGTGTGTTTGGCTTATAGTTTTATATGCATACATATATGCATGCATAGGTTGTATCCCACATAAGTTTTGTCTCTGAGGATTCTGTAAAACTGATTTTAAAATAAATACACATAGACACATACACACAAGTATGCATTTCTCGTTGTTGTCAAGTTGTAAATTGTAATGCAACCCAATAAAAATAAGCTTTTGATGTTGGCCTAATAGAGCTGTCTTTGTTACTTTTTGTTACTTTCCCAGGTTTAAACTAGCACAGTTTCTTATTCAAAGTGCCCTTGCTTCTCTTTTGCCACAGCTTCAGTGAGTGCCTTATAAAGCCTGGCCCTCACTGGAGCAGATTATAATGTAGCATGGATTGCTAAATTTAGAGAGAAGCCAGACCTCTGCTCTAAATAGTAACAGCTAAGCGATAGAGACTTGCTGCGCAGAATATCTTCATTTAGTCTTTCAATACCAGTAGGTGAGTTTCTGTTTGTGTTTGTTTTAATATTTGCTGTTGTGTTCGTCAAGATCTCTGTATGCTTTTTTGTTTGCATGTTTATTATGTTATCTTCCACATATAGCATATGGAGAGTGTGAATGGTAAGCCCAGGAAACTAGACCACGAAGAAACAAACTTGTGTTTAGAACTGAACAAAGTATAAATATAAATGGAGCTAAAGATTTTTAAAATAGAGTAACTCTGTCATTGGTAGGCTGGGTTTTGTGGTGATTCCTCATTAGCAGAAAAAGAGCAACAAAATGCAAAGGTAGAGGTAGAGAATTCTGTGAGTTTGTCTTCTGGACCTTAAAATAAAACTCTTAGTGAAGGCTCACACTTCAAAAGTATTTTTTATTGATTCCAAAATAGAGACATCTTTGGCAAAGAGTAACTCGTTCCTGCATGTTCATCTGCTGGAAAAGCTTCTGGCTACCTGGGGTCTATTTTTCTTATATCTCAGTATGAGCCCTAAACTCTTTACCAGGTGTTTTTCTTTGCTGGCAC
Source organism: Felis catus (assembly GCF_018350175.1). Classification (NCBI taxonomy): domain Eukaryota; kingdom Metazoa; phylum Chordata; class Mammalia; order Carnivora; family Felidae; genus Felis; species Felis catus. The sequence goes on from NC_058369.1 coordinate 109,546,686, forward strand.
AAGAAAACATTGATATTTGTAATGTTTGGGGAGGGGGGTAGACACTATAAACATGTATGCGCGCGCCCATTTATCACATGTACCCCCGGTGACCTGTTTGCTAATCTAGAGTGAATCTGCTGAAAATGCCAACAAGGAACTTTCTGAATGAGTTTTGTGGTGAATGTAAATAATGCATGAGAAGCTCTGTTTCTGACTTGTATCAAACAGAGTTTATTGCATTTGTAATTATTTCAGTATGTAGCAGCTGCCCCAAACACCAAGAGCCATCACTCTCTCTGAGCTTGTTCTAGGTTGTACTTGTGTTGAGTTGTAAATGTTTGTGGATTTTACCTCCCCTAGGCATGCTCCTTGAGGGCACGGAATCTGGCTTAGTCACCTTTATATCACAAAGCATGATATATTAAGTTCACACTATAGTATTAATAAAAATTATCTGTACTGAAACTATAGAAGAAATTTTTGTGTTTGTTACTTTATTTTTTAATCAGTTCCACTTAAATTATGATTAAAGTTTTGAGTGATAAGCAGATTGCTTTCTATATGAAGATAGGAGATTTTCTTCTTTTGTTTGTGGAAAGAAGGTTTTGGTGTATAAAGTGAATAATTTTTCCATGTTATTGAAGATTTTTTTTTAAACTTTGAGACATAAATAATTCGCTTAAATACTGCAAATTTTCTTGATTGTTTAATAGTGACTTAATCAGAAAAAATCTGAACATTTTCAAATCACAATTTAAAGAAGACCCTTGAAAGGTAATTAAATCATTTGCTTGACATTCTCTTAAATTGTTTGGTCTTCATAATTTAGGCAACTTGGATATATCTTCAGGTTATAATATTAATGCCAGCAAGGTTATTCTTAATTTGTAAAAGATCTTATGGAGCAGGGTTTTTTTTTTTTTTTTTTTACTTTTTTTTAAAGATAATTGATTCTTTTTAAAATTTTCCTTGCAGAGAAAAGCAAAAATTGCATATACTCTCTTTGTAACCAAAAAGTTATGCTTCACACTTTTATTTAACTTGCTTTTTTCCATTAACACTGTACCTTGAACATCTTTCCATGTCTGCAACAGCTTATTTAACAAGTATTTACTAAATGCTCACTCTTTACTTACCATTGTGTTAGATGCTAAAGATACTGCTTTTAGTAGAACGGACAAAGTCCCTACTCACCTAGAGGTTTCACCCTCATGGGAGAAGTAGACCGCAGGCAAACAGATAACAGTGGAATGTCAGGTGCTGCTAAAGGCTGTGAAGCGAAGTAAAGCTAGGTAAAAGGAGAAAGAACAGACACCAGTAGTGGGGATGTACAGGTAAGGCCTCTCTGAAAAGGAGGCCCTTGAGTGTGTCAGTGAGGGAGCCACCTCAAGGGTTGGGGAGAGATCTTCCCAGAGGAGAGGAAACCTTCTCTGGCACATTAGAAGAAGAAAGAGGGCAGTCTGGCTGGAGCACAGTGAGTGATGGGGAGAGATGCAGGTGTGGGAAACATAATCAGAGAGGTAGCCAGAGCAAGAAATGCAGTACATTTAGATTTAACTCATTCTTCTGTATAGCTTCATAACATTCCACTTAATGGCTTATGATAACTTATCTAACCAGATGACTGTTTATGAGCATTTAACTTTGCATGTTTTTATGCATTCAACAATGCTGCAGCTAAACCTTTATACACACACACACACACACACACACACACACATAAAATGCATATTTGTGCAGGTAAAATGGTAAATTTCTAGGAAAAGGAATGCTAGACCACACGTTATAACATGTAAATATTTATATTCACCAAATGCTTCCCAAAAGTATTGTGTGGAATTTATTCCCTATGCCAGAGTTTATGTCTGTGGTTTTCCCTATGTCTTTTGTCAACACTAGGTATTATTAAACTTTAAAAATTTTTGCCAGTTCGACAGTTAAAACTATACCTTGCTTTGGGGTGCCTGGGTGGTTCAGTTGGTTGAACATATGACTTCAGCTCAGGTCATGATCTCATGGTTCCCTAGTTTGAACCCCATGTCAGGCTCTGTACTGACAGCTCAGAGCTTGGAGCCTGCTTCAGATTCTGTGTATCTCCCTCTCTCTCTCTGCCCCACCCCTGCTCACATTCTGTCTCTCTCAAAAATAAATAAACATTAAAAAATTTTTTTTAATTACACCTTGCTTTTTAAAAGTGTATTCAGTATAGGTGAGGTTGAACATATGCTTATTAGCCATACATTTTTTTATGAACTGCTTATTTGAAATATATAATCTTTTTTTCTTTGTTTTCAGAAATTTTATGAATAAGCATCAGAAGCCAGTGCTAACAGGCCAGCGGTTCAAAACTCGGAAAAGGGGTAGGTTGTGCTGCCTATTTGTGGGACTGGGGGGCTGAGAGAGTAGGTGAAGTTCTCAGCAAGACAGGAGTTTGGGGAAGGATTAGAATTATCCTTGTTCACACCTAAGCTCACTAGTTCTACTCTCCTGGGCTCTGAATGTAGAATCTGAAGTTCTGCCTCCAAGCCTCTGAAAGGTTACTTAGGTGTCTGACCTCAGACAAGTCATTTAACTTGTCTAAACTTTGTGTCTATCTACAAAATGAGGATGATTCTGTCTGTTCAGGTTTCCTCACTCTCCTGTGAGGCTATGAAGACACTAGATAAACTTCACTATTTTTGACATCAGCATTTATATTTGAGTTTTGCTTTCTTTGTTGTTTTTAAGGAAATGTTGAAAGCAAAGATGGTAAAACTTAGGAGAGAGGTAATCTAGGGAAGGAGATATTGAGGAGTTTTTACTCTTGAGAATTTAAGAGGTCACATTAAATTTATTGCCTAAGTATCTTGAAAACTCAGTATTTTCAAGTGTCTTTTATTGTGGAAAGGTAGTGTTGAACCTGTTTGATGACTGGGAAAATTTCTGTTTGTGTGAATGACTTATTTTTAGGTCATGTTCATCTCCCTACCCTTTCTGCATAAAGAATGGTTTTAAATTTTAAGTGTTTAATCAGTTTGGCATTCTTATACAGAAGTCCTCTTGGACTTAAAAAAAAAAAAAAAAATAGCTGAGCCATAACCTGATTAGGAAACTTTTTAAAAGGAAACATGGTACAAGATTATTATGTTGACTAACACTAAGATAGTAACTGAAACGTATTTAAGGAAATATCATGTAGAAAGCTAAATGATGGTGGGATATCTCTCTGAAGGCCTCACTACTGATTATGAAACATAATGGCATGTAATGGTATCATGTGCTACATTGTTGAATTGATGACCCATATGTTACGGCTTTGGCATTTCCAGTGTTGAGGTGGCCCCTGAACCTTCCGCTGTCTTGCGTAAGGATGGTGTCTGCATAAGTAGCAAGTCTAGCCTTGCAGAAGAAAAAGAAGTCTCCATGCAATCAATGGAGTGGAAGAGTTCATGAGAGTAGCTAGATAGCCACGAGGCTGGATTTCTTTGTAGATGCTGCTTGCAAGGAATTCACATTCGTACTGAAACAATGAAACTAAGAAACTGTAAACTAAGCAAAAGGTGGTTATTTTGTACAGTAATTTTTGTCTTGTGCTTTCCCGTTTTCTTTTTTTTTTTTTTTTCCATCCCTGGCTCATCCCTACAAACTAATACACATATGACCTCAGCCATCTCCTTCTGCTTAGTCCCATCTTTGTCATATAAACTGTGTCTCCATGATATTTCCCCATTGAAATCTGGACCCTGATATTAACACAAGGTGTTACAGTCAGTGTGCCTTCCTTCTCTCATTGTTTAAAGCAGTCAATGAGGGGAAAATGATGTGGATGATTTCAGAAGCATTTCATCAGTAAGGAACGATATAGTTCAGAAAGCTAATTATAGTTAAGGTATTGTTGGGCCTGGTAATGTGATAATAGCTAATATATGTCCAACTGTGAGGTGCAGAAAGGTTTGCCATCGCCTGCCCACTGGGGGAACATGTTAATCTCAGACCTGGATCTCCAGCTTTATTCGTGGGACGCTGATTCACGGTAACTGAGCTTAAAAGCCAAGAGAGGGCCCAAGGGTGTATTGCACAACAGCAGGCGTGATTCAACAAGTCAACTGGCCCTTAGAGTCAGTCTACAGTTTTAAGCCAAAAAGGTTTTCTCTAAATCTGAGCTGGTTTATCTCTGATTCATTTAGTGGGCAAGATTGTGCCTGTGTCTTACCGCTGCTGGAATACTCAGAGCTACCCAGAAATATATATTATTTGCCATTGATGTGGATTCATATAACTCAGATCTATTGGGGATTTAAGCACTTGAGCTATTTTGTGCCTGCTGGTTGGAAATTAAAAAAAAAAAAAAAATGGAGTCAACCTCAATTTCTGCTCTTCATAATAGCGAATTGCATCCTGATGATTTATCGTGCTTTGGCTTTTCTTTTGCTCTTATGATAGGGCTGACTTCAGATAAATGGCTGGCAGTTTTGTAGAGGTAAGGAAAAAAATCTAGTGAGGATATCTCAAGGTCATTTTGCTAGGCTGTCTTCTGAAGGTCTGTCTTCAATTTGAAATTGTTTTCTAACAAAGCTAATAATGCTCTTCCATGCCAAGTCAGGGAAACAAAACTATTTTTATTGCCTAAGATCAAAATTAAACATTATGACGCGACACATCATTTAGAAATCCGTTCAGACTCTTTTCCTTTATAAAATATGCACATCTTGTTTATGATACTTTCTTCAAAGAGATTATGTTTTCTAGTATGACTTGTGGGAATTTGAAATGATGGAATTTCTCCCCTGAGCCATTGTTATGCTTAGCTAAATGAAATAGTTAATGACTGAACTCTCCTCTTTATAAATTTTGTAGAGAAATTGGATTAAAATTACTGAAAATAGGAGAGAAAAAAAAATAACCAACTACAGGCAACCAGAGTGACCACATACTCCATTTCATCTGTGTTGACAGTTTTAAATACTCTTAGATTTTCAGTAAGTGTTAGCGACTAAGCTGGTAAATGTTCAAATGTTGAACTCTGTGTGTGTGTGTGTGTTTGTGTGTGTGTGTGTGTGTGTGTATGCACATAGGTAGAAAACCCATGATAGTTCTTACTCATTTATTATAACTAAGTGACATTCAAAAAGGGATGTAAGTTATGCTATTTATCACTTAATTAACAGGTAGGAAAAGTGTTATATTAACCAGTTACCATGGTATCCAGTGAAAGCATTGTGTTTAGATAACTTACGGACATATTTGAGCATCAGAAATAGACCTGTTTCTCAGTGTCAGTACAAGGGCCAGCATGACTAACTCTGTAGTGTCACACTTCTGATTCACCAGCACAGTATAAATTTGAGACCCTAATTATATACTTCCCGCTTCTAGGGAGGTTTGACCTGTCAAATGGAAACTCAAAGAGTAATAGCATATTTTCATTAGGATTTTGTTAGTTTTTTTTGCCAGACTTTCCTCATGTGAAGTACAAATTACACGTAATGTTGTTTCAGATAAAAAAGAACCTTTGGGTAAAATGTCATGTTTCTCCAAACGTTCGTCAGGGTTGTGGCCATTTTCTTGTTGGGGAATTTTGCATTCCACTGGGTGGGCATTTTATCTCAGCAGATGGGAGTTGCTTTTCAGCCTACAAAAGAATGATTAATCCTTTCATGCCATCACGATTTCTTTAGATTCCCGAGCTACAAGGGATCATCTTGACCTACTGCGTTATTGCTCACTGTTTTGAAGTATCTTCGGCCGTGACCTGCTGTCTCCCTCCTTTTACTTTCCTCTTCCTTGGCAAATCTCTTAGGAAAATAAAACCGAAATGAAGGGCTTTGTGCAGACACAAGTTTTTAAGTTGTCTCTTAGTTTCAAAACAAAGCCCTCTGCATGAATTCTTAGCATAGTCTAGATTTTTACCTGTGTACCAGCTTTCATTTTCCACTGCTTCAAATTAATAATTTTCAAATCATCAAAGTCTGTTCTACCACCTGAGTCAACATCCAAATGTGTCGCAGTGCCATTGCAGGAATGGCGTCAGTTGATTTTGAAAGCTGGTTACAAGACAGTAAACAACTTGTGGAGTCTTTTCTTCTCATGTTCTCATATTACAAGGAAAGAAAACTTTCTCTCCCAAGTGGAAAGGAGAATTACCTTTTGGTAAATCTGAACCCTGAGTGGGGGGTGAAGTTTCCCTTGCTTGCCAGTGAGTTCCTCGTGTGCAGTCATGATTACCCCCTCTAACAGCCTCTCATAATCTATTCCTGTGGAGTTCCCATTCTCTTCCTCCCCCTCTACAAAACAAGACCTTAATTATATATATATATATATATATATATATATATTTTTTTTTTTTTTTTTGCATTCAACATTTGCATGTTCTGGGCTGCTTAATATTTTGCTTATGGCATCAAAAGGACTTTTATCTCTTGTTCATGAAAAATAGTGTTCAATTTACATCTGTCTTTATGGCATGTTATGCTGTGTGACTCTGACTGGTACTGGGAATGCCATTCTTCTCTGGTTCTTGTGCTGTGGTGTTAACCCCTTACAACTCATCCCTTCTACTAGATCAGGATAAACAGTGAGTCTATACAAACCAGGCAGGTGCTGTCTGGTTTTCAAGTAGTTTTTAATTGTATCACAGTCACGCGTTTTAAATAGTCAAAAGAATTCTGCAAGACATATGATAGAGACAGCAAATCTGATCCCCAGAGAAATGCCTTCTGCTTTTTACATGCTTGTTTTAATTTTTACATTCATGTAACCAAATACCATCCTTACATGGTTTTTTCCTGACTTTCCTGTTTGTACTCTGGAAGATGAAGATTTAGCTCTCTTTCACGTGCAGACCTCTTCTCAATTCTTTCTCTGTGACACAGTTTTAGCTTAGCCACTATTTAGGGTTTATATTATTGGGACTTTATACCTGCTATTCATAGCTCAACTGTTATGCGGTTGGTTTGATCTATCTGAACATCATTTTACCTCTGGAGTTAATGTTTCATAATTTATCTTCCCTTTTTTGATGAGTTTTCTGTGCCTTAACACTAGTCAGTACTAACCTTTCCCTTTGTTTTGTAAACCTTCCAATACAAAAACTTTAGGAATTCTTATCCTCCATCATGTTAGACTCATAGTGAAAAGCTCCCCTGGTCAGTTTGCTCCCTGGGCCTGCAGTACAGCTGTCAACATGAAATGTTTGAAATGTCTTTTCACCGGTGTCCTGGAGAATCCTATTTCCTGGCTCATGTTCTTTTTTCCTCCTTTTTCCTGGGATCTCCTGACTTAAGATCACGAGTTATTCTCCCATTTTTGGCCGAGCGTCTGCTTCAGTAGCTCTTTTAAAAAAGATTGTATGAGAAACATCATTTTTGAGGCCTCAGGTGTCTCAAAATACATTTATCCAGCTTTTGTGCTGAGTTAACAGTTACGCTGAACACTGAATTGTGGTTTCAAAATCGTTGTCCCTCAGAATTTTGAAGACATTTCATCTGGTTTCTGATATTTCTGTGGAGCAATTTAATGACATTCTGGTTTTTTGGTAGTTTGTATGTGATTTGGGTTTTTACCCCTGAAACTTCCAATAGCTGCCTTATTCCCAGTGTTGAGATTTCTCGATAATGTGTGAGCCTTGTTGTGGGCCCACTTGGAATCCTTGTGCTGGTGTCTAGACAGTTCTTTATTGGGAAACTCATGTCCTTCAACTCTGTAACACTTTCTTGAAATTTTTAAATCATTTCTTTCCTTTTTGAAAAAAGAATTCTGAGGGCATCCAGCTGCTCGCTTGGTGGAGCGGGTAACTCTTGATCTTGGGGTTGTGAGTTTGAGCCCCGCCTTGGGTGTAGAGATTGCTTTAAAAAAATTCTCATTATGCTCATTATTTAAACATTTCACTTGTCTGCTCTTTTTCTTATTTTTTTGCACTTATTTTCTAGGTCTTTTTTTCTTGACTTTTTAAATCTAGTTTCTAAGAGATAGTCTCAGCTTTGTCTTTCAGCTCTTACTATTGAGTTTTTAACTTATTTTGTCATACATTCCATTTCCAAGAACTCTTTTATTCATGAAATGTTTCTTTTCTTTATATAATATAGTCTTCTTCCTCTCCTTTCCCTCTTCCCTTCTTAGAGTTGCAGTATCCACTTATCTCCCTAAAGGTATTTATGGTAAGATTTTTGTGAAGTCTCTGTTTCATCTTTTGCCCCTCCCTTTCCACACCCAACTCATTCTCCCTAAAGGGAAGGTAAAGGTGAAGAAGTCCTTTGAATTGAATCTTACTTTTACCTTTAATTTAGCTTTTTTTTTTTTTTTCTGCCTCTTCTGACCTCCTCCAATTTATCATCTTCACTTCTTTTCAACAGTGTATGATCCTTGCTTTGTTTAAGATCAGGTTTGTTTAAGGGGTGCTTGACTGGCTCAAGCAACTCTTGATAACTCTGGATATGCAGGTCATGAGTTCGAGTACCGCAGTGGGTGTAGAGATTACTAAAAAATAAAAATTAAAAAAAAAAAAAAAGATCTGACTCCAAATGACCTTCCACAAGAAGTCTCTGAGGATAGAAAGCTACATGTATTTTTATTCCCAAATCCTCTGAAGCCCTTTCAGGGCTTCTACAAATTCAAAAATATTGTCATTATAATGCTAGGATATTATTTGCCTCTTTTACATGTTTACTCTGGTTTATGGTGGTTTCCCAGAGGCTACATGATGTGTGATATTACAGTGGATATGGGACTCCATCTGTCTGCTATTAAGCCAGGTGTTAAAGAGATTCAAGAAAGCCTGGTTCACACTAATTTTTTTTTATTTGATAAATATTTTTTAATTTTCTGGTTTAATTTCTATAAAGTAAGTATCCAGAGATATAACCTCCTTACAGAAAAATGCTCTTTGGAATCCTCAATACTTTTTTTTTTTAGTAATTTTATTTTGTAGCTTTTTTTTAATGTTTATTTTTAAGACAGAGACAAACAGAGTGTGATACAGGGAAGGGGCAGAGAGAGAAGGAGACACAGAATTTGAAGCAGGCTCCAGGCTCTGAGCTGTCAGCACAGAGTCCAACATGGGGCTCAAACCTATGAACAGAGATCATGACCTGAGCCGAAGTCGAACGCTTAACCGACTGAGCCACCCAGGCGCCCCTGAATCCTCAGTACTTTTTGTAAAGGGTGGCAAAGGGTCATGAGACCAAAAAGACTGAGAGCGTCTGCTCTGAAGCTATAAATATACACATCTAGCTCATGATATATATTAAATATTTTAAGTGCCCTGGAATAACTTACCTTGTAAAAAGAGACGTCCCTCCAAGAAATAACAAGTGTTAATGTAGATGTGGAGAAAAGGAAATCCTCATGAAATGTTGGTGGGAATATAAAGTGGCACAGTCACTATGGAAAACAGGTTGGGAGTTCCTCAAAAAATTTAGAACTGAAGAAAACTGAACTAAAAAAATTTTATCTGAAGAAAATGAAAACAGTAATTCAAAAAGATATATGCGCCCCCATGTTCATTGCAGTATTATTTACAATAGGCAAGATCTGGAAGCACCCTAAGTGTTTATTGATGGATGAATGGATTAAACAATGTGGTATATACATATGTAATAGAATATTATTGAGCCATAAAGAGAGGGAAATCTTGCCATTGGAAACAACATGGATAGACCTGACGGCATTATGATAAATGAAACAAGTCAGAAAAAGACAAATACCATATGATCTTACTTAGGTGGGGAGTCTTTCAAAACAAAACAAAAAACCCCAAACTCGTAGAAAACAGATGGGTGGTTGCTGGAGGCAGAGAGGGAGGGGTGGGCACAATGAGTGAAGGTAGTCAAAAGGAACAGACTTCCAGTTATAAAATAAGTAAGTCCCAGGGATGTAATGTACAGTAGTTAATGATACAGTATGGTATAAGAGAAAGTTGTTAGGAGAGTAGATCTTACAAGTTCTCATCGTAAGAAAAAAAGATCTAGCGATGCATGGTGGTGGATATTAACTAGACTTATTGTGGTAATCATTTTGCAAAATATATAAAATTGAATCATTATGTTGTATATCTGAAAGTAGTATGTCAATTATAGAATTGATATATTGATGATTGAAACTAATGTTATATGTTAATAATAAAAATAATTTTAAAAAGATATGTCCCTCTTTGTTTCCTCCCTCCTAACCTTTGTTTATTTATATATTCTCCTTTATTCTTAGGCAGTTGTCCCTGGATCATTTTCTTTATCTCAGATGAAACAAAATTTTAAGTTTTGATTGTTCTACTTTATTTTTTTTCGGATGGTTAAGATTAATAGATTACATTGACCTATTCTCTGAATGACATAAATGATCAGTTATTAATTCTATTATGTATTAGATAGAATTAATGTGTTTTTTGGCACCTCTAAATAGAAAGTAAATTACTTGATTTAATAAATGTTTAAACAAGGGGTTTAGAACATCGAAATCTAGTAGAAGAACTTAGTTGTCTTCAAACTTTTAAATAATTACACTGTCAAATAAAGAACAATAAACCAAAGAAATGCATAGTTGCTTTTGGGATAGAATGTGTTTAAAAAAAATAAATAAAAAAAATAATTTGTAACATTTATTTTAGATGAAAAAGAGAAATTCGAACCCACGGTCTTCAGGGATACACTTGTCCAGGGGCTTAATGAAGCTGGTGATGACCTTGAAGCTGTAGCCAAGTTTCTGGATTCCACAGGCTCAAGATTAGATTATCGCCGCTATGCAGACACACTCTTTGATATCCTGGTGGCCGGCAGTATGCTTGGTAAGCCATGCATTATAGCTTCTTCTTTAGTACTTTAAATTCCATTGAAATAGTTTCTTACAAGATAAAATCTTTATAAATTTACATTTATGAGAGTTGGTAAAAAAAAATGCAAATGGGAGTCTCTATGATTTTTACCTTGTTTACCATTTGGGATGGTAATGTGGCTGTAGAAACAGTTATTTGGTAAGAGAGGCACAGAAATGATGGTTTTTGTTAATGTTACAACACAGCTACTTTGCTTTATAGCTAAAGGACAGCTTCCCCATGTGTCCCTAATTCAAAATGTTTCTGGAACAAAGTCTGCTTTTGTATGTCACTAGTTTCTTCCAGTATATTTAATTAACCCCCAAATGCCCTAGCACCCTTTCCCTTAAAGCCCACCCTTTTTCCATGCAGTGAAATGTAACCCTCCGTTTTTCCTTAAATTCTGATGAATCCAAAAAAATGTCAGAAATATAGTTTAAATCTGGTTTTTTAAAATATGTAATTGTGAGTATATAGCTAAAAGGATTAAAGGTAGAAGTTTGAAAATTATTAAAGTTAGTTTCTTTTTCTTTTTTTCTTTTTTTTTTTAATATGAAATTTATTGTCAAATTGGTTTCCATACAACACCCAGTGCTCATCCCAAAAGGTGCCCTCCTCAGTACGCATCACCCACCCTCCCCGCCCTCCCACCCCCCATCAACCCTCAGTTTGTTCTCAGTTTGTAAGAGTCTCTTATGCTTTGGCTCTCTCCCACTCTAACCTCTTTTTTTTTTTCCTTCCCCTCCACCATGGACTTCTGCTAAGTTTCTCAGGATCCACATAAGAGTGAAAACATATGGTATCTGTCTTTCTCTCTATGACTTATTTCACTTAGCATCACACTCTCCAGTTCCTTCCACATTGCTACAAAAGTTAAAGTTAGTTTAAAAGCAAAATAAAAATAATAGAGCAGGGGCATCAAAGTAGAAGGCTTTTCTAAGTGACATGGTGTATTGATCTAAATGTTGATTAGGTATCATAATGACCCATTGTTCCTCTCATGTTTATTCTTAGAACTTAGTTTGTGTAATCAGTTTGTGTGGTAACCATAAATCACTAGAAGTGGTCCAATCCTCTAGGCCAGTGATTTGCAACTACTGAGGGGACATTTGCAAATGTGTGAAAGTGTTTGGTTGCTATAAAGACTTGGTAGTGGAGGCATACATGCCACCTACTTTGCAAGGGGAATTCAGTACAATGAAAATTTGCCCTACCCAGTGCGCTATCAGTGCCTTTCATTGAGAAACACTGTGTAAGCCAGCCTACTTTAGGACAAAGTGTGTACTTTCATCCATTTTGAGGTATAGCCACATTTTAATTCCTCCTTCTGAGAAATCTTTCCATTTTGGTATGCGGGCTCTAATTACTACCAGGCTCCCTTTTGATCTGTATTGCTGCTTTATTTTTTTGTTGTTACTATTTGTAAAGATCTCACATCATCACTGTGGATCATTCAAATCCAAGCATAAGAACTATATGTATTAGGGGCGCCTGGGTGGCTCAGTCGGTTAAGCGTCCGACTTCGGCTCAGGTCACGATCTCGCGGTATGTGGGTTCGAGCCCCGCGTCGGGCTCTGTGCTGACTGCTCAGAGCCTGGAGCCTGTTTCAGATTCTGTGTCTCCCTCTCTCTCTGACCCTCCCCCGTTCATGCTCTGTCTCTCTCTGTCTCAAAAATAATAAATAAATGTTAAAACAAAATTTTTTTAAAGAACTATATGTATTGTGTTCAAATCCCATTACCTAGAGACAACTGTTATTAATATTTTGGTTAATTCCATTCTAGAAATCTCTTTACCTACATATGCTAATTTTTGAGAATGGGATGATATTATACAAATAAGATACTCTGTATGACTGTTTTGTATTTATTCAGCAATACGTTGTTGCCTTTCATACTTATGAGTGTTACCTTGAATGATTTCGAAAAGAACCAAAATCATACTGATTTTGAATCATATTTAATTTGTTCCTAGTTTCATTGTAAGCACAATATATAATCAGTATCTCTATACACATAGCTTTGTACCTTTATCTAATTATGTCTTTATATATTTAGCAAGGGATAAATGAATTGAAGAATAGAGATATCTATGTCTATCTTTGTCTACCTGTCTATCAGAGAGGCACCAGCCCTCAAAAAGAAGATTCTAATTAACATTGTATCGAAAATGGTGTTCTGTTTATCTACACCTTTAGCAACATTAGGTACTCTTATGCTTTTCAGTTTTTTAGGTGTTTGCCAATTAGGTAAGTGATATTTACATTCAAAATTTTTAAGTTAATAGTGAAGTTGAATATTTTCTGATGCAATGATTGGCTTTTGTATTTCATAAATTACGATATACTTTCATTGGTGCACTGCTAAATTCTGTGCAAGTCTTCATTGAGTTTTGGTACTTGCCAAAGTCACATGTGACTGTATAAGTCAATCCTATAGACCTTTTTCAGTTCTTCGTGCCCTCCTGGCCGTACTGCTGACCCTCCTGTCATTCTTGAAATGTTTACTTTCTTCCCCTACATGAGACCATGTGTTTCTCTGAATGCCTCTTACCTGACTCTTGGGTTTCCATATTACTGCCCCCATATATCTGTTAAATTATCTGTATACTTTGCTTTGATGATCTCAAAGCGTCATTGACCATCTATATAAGGATGATCTACCTCCATACATCTAAGAAGGTAAGGCCAAAGGTACGGTAAGACTTAGGAGCACAGCCGGTAAAACCCCCAGGTACCTACCAAGGCCAGACCTTTGATATAATGAATAAACCCAGCCAGGCACATTCTTTTTATATAAATATTTTGTTTACTTATTGAGTATGGGAATTTTCTTAACACCTACCCCAAAATTTACCTTCTTCCATTGTTCTTAAAACAATAGTCATCTTGGCTTTTCAGTTGTGTTTTTTGAAGAGTAGATACAAGAAATATTTTTCTTTTCTTTTAACTTACATTTTGAGGAAAATAGCAGGCTCACCAAAATTTTAGAAAGGGCAATTAATTCTTATTCCCAATATCAGAGGGAAAAAATTTTAATGCAAGCTGTAGCAATATTATTCATGTATAACATGTTTTGTATAAGAATACAATTTTTAAAACTTACCTCTAAGAGAAAAGACTATAGATTTAATTTCAATTATATAACTAACTTCTGTCAGATAGGAGTCATTAGCCTGGAGTTTTTAGAAGATTATCACCTTAATAAAATTTTGTTCCAGGTGGTTGTTTTCATTACAGAGGGCTAATTAAATCTTATGCATAAATTAATTGCATGAAAATAGATTCCTGAAGGAGCTCACTTTTCTAAAAAGTAATTTGCTTATGAAATGGTATGCTGGGATCTGAAAAAGTTTGGCTAGGTGTAGCACTTTTCATCCAAAGATCTGAAATCACGAGTTAAATAAAGGCAGTTACATAAATGCATAAAGGAAGTAGCTGGTACAAGTATATATTCTCCAAATATGTGTTGAGTATATGGAAGACATTAGTCTAACTTGGCTTATTCAAACCTTCTAGAATCCTACCCTAATTATAATGAAGTACAATCAGAAAACAAAAATACCTAGTATGGCTTCTGTTCTTCTCATCAGCCAGTGTTTCTAATGGCCATGATTGAAACTTACAGGAGGAGCCTTTGAATGTAGAAAGTTGAGTCATAGGAAAAAAATGCATTCTTTTATGCTAGTCCATTTATTCCATGATATTGTATAGGCCAAAGGGGAAAAAGACGATAGAGAATAAAATACACTTTCCTAGCCAACACAGCTGCCTGATGACCAAATGCAAATGGCGAGCGGTCGAAGTGTATACTGTTCAACCCTGCATGGATAATTGGGCTAGTGGAGGAGGGAACAGTTTTAATACCTACTCAAGTAGAAACCAACAAGGTCTAAGGGAGCCTGAGTAGCTCAGTCAGGTAAGCATCCGACTCTGGCTCAGGTCATGATCTTGTGGTTCATGGGTTCGAGCCCCATGTTGGGCTCTGTGCTGACAGCTCAGAGCCTGGAGCCCACTTTGGAATCTGTGTGTCCGTCTCTCCCACACTTGCACGCTCTCTCTCTCTCTCTCTCTCAAAAATAAACAGACATTAAAAAAAAAGTTAAGAAACTAACGAGGTCTACAAGAGCCAGGTTCTGGCCGGTCTCACTGTTGGTGAAGTGGAGTCTGGCAAAATATTATCAAACCTAAAAAGTGAACCATGTCCTGATGTCAGAAACACCAGGAACTACATTGAGAATAAATGAGTCCAGACTTAGAATGTTAGGAGCCTGGTGAAGTCAAGGATCTAGAACAATAATCTCACACACTATGGTAGTAGTGTGAAATGGAACAACTAGTTTGCATTAGATTAGAAACATAAACATAACAACATATGTATCTACATGTACACCTCATACTATCAATTTTTATGTGATTCTTAGATTTTACCCACTTTTACTGTTTTCCTTGAGGTGCAGGAATTCATCTGCTCTGTAAATGTTCCTCTCATTTCAGTATTGTCTTAACTGTAATTACCTTTGTCTTTTCAGCCCCTGGAGGAACACGCATAGATGACGGAGACAAGACCAAGATGACCAACCACTGTGTGTTTTCAGCAAATGAAGATCATGAAACCATCCGAAATTATGCTCAGGTAAAGCCCATCACTGAGAGATTGTTGTGTGAGGAGGGAGACATCTGAACAGGATTTAGGGAAACCTTAGGTTCAGAAATTCTACAGGCCACTTTTTTCGGTAGAAATGTTAGAAAACTCTTGCACATATGAAAAGATACTCAATTGCATTCTTAGTAAGCAGTGGATATTAAAAGTTAGCTAAGGTAGATTTATATATATATGTATGTATATATATATATATATATATATATATATATATATATATATTATATATTTTCTTTTTTGCCTCTCATCTGTACAGAACACAAGGAATCAGAGGCTCACATAAATTCTGGTGAGAGTATAAATTGGTCCAAACTTCAGGGAGAGCACTTTGGCACTATCTTTCCAAACTAAAACTGCACATTCCCTTTGACCTAGCAACTCCACGTCTAGGACTTCACTCTCAGATGTGCTTGCATGTGTGTAGAATGACACATACACATACGATGGAGTTATCAGTGATGCTTGTAATAGTATCAAAGGTTGGAAACAGCATAGAAGTCTATCAGTAGAGTACTCATTAAAATTTTCTAATTCATATTAGATATGAATGTAGCTATTCATAGCTATATTAGCTATATTAGACTATCATGTAGCTATTAACAAGAAAGAGACAAGAAGATATTTGTAATTTGTAATATCTATGAGGGATTCATATCAGGATTAAATAAAAAAAAATGCAAGTCACTAGAGAAGAAGACAAGCTGCCTATTAGGAAGAGACGTAGGCATTTCAAAGAAGAGGAAACACAAGGCTCCCCCAAATCAGATGAAGACATAATCAAACCTACTAGTAATTCGGGAAATGGAAGTAAAATCATGATATTGTTTTGCATTTATTAGATCGGTAAAAAAATAAAATTAGAAGTCTTTAGGCCCTAATGAAGGTCTGGACGTTGCAGGACTGTAGAATGGAGCAACCTAGTAAACGTTAACACTATAGAGCTGAACGTACATGCATCATGAGTAGCTGGTTCCTGTTCTATCACAGACCTGTGTTAACAGCCAGTTGCTCTCAGCTAGACTACAAGGGCAAGTACTAGGACTCGAGTGATGGTGTAAACTGGAAATCAAATTTATTGGATCTCAATACCATTTATTCTTTTTCCTTATTGCATACTACTGCCCTGCCTGGGCTACTATTTCCTCATAAAGGGCAGCACTGTAATCTTTACTCTTGTACCCCATCTTGATCACATTAGGGGATAATCTAAACTAAAAGTTTTAGATGACAGTGTATTATGTGTATAGAAGAAAAAGGAATTAGGGGCACCTAAGTGGCTCAGTCAATTAAGCATCTGACTTTGGCTCAGGTCATGATCTCGCCTTTCATGAGTTTGAGCCCCCACGTTGGGCTCTGTGCTAACAGCTCAGAGCCTGGAGCCTGCTTCAAATTCTGTGTCTCCCTGTCTCTCAGTCCTTCCCCCACTCACACACTCTCCCTCTCAACAATAAATAAACATTAAAAAAAAGAGAGAGAAAGGAATTAGATTCAGAAATCGTTTTCAATTATAAAAATAATATTTATGAAAATCTCTATTTAAATAAGAACACTTATTATTCTATTCAGGCTACCTTGACAAAATACCATAGACTGGGATTTCTATAAAACAATAGAATTTCATTATTCACAGTTCAGAAGGCTGGGAAGTGTACATTTAAGGTGCCAGCCAATTTGGTTCCTGGTATAGTCTCTCTTATGGCTCTTATAAGGCCATCAGTTCTATCAGGTTAGGGCCCTACCCTTATGACCTCATTTAACCACCTCCTAAAGTCTCTACTTGCATATAGTCACATTGGAAGTTAAGTCTTCAACATATGAATTTGAATACATTCAAATTCATGTGGGAATACAAACGTTCATTTCACTTAAATAAACAGCCTAGAATTCCACTGACACACAAACCCTGTTTGTGGGTTCTAACTAGATGGGGTGGGGGGGAGGCAGTAATCCTTTATTACTATGAAGTTATACCAAGTTTTGCTTGTCTTCTAAAGACGTCTTTGTGTCCTCCCAGAGTACAATGTGTCTGAGGTCTTCTCTCTCCATCGTATCCATGGTCTCTGTGATTATATGTCACCCCCTTCATTTCCTATTGCCTTTCTCTGCATCTCGCAGGTTTAACATTATTGTGTTTTTATCAGTGTTATTTTTGGTTTCTCACATGTTATACTTTTGGTTGAATTTCTTTTATTGTTATGTACACATTGATCACATTTCCCCCCTTGTTATAAGTCCTTTGAAATGCTTACAGTTCTTTTACAGTTATCTTTTTACTATAGGGCCATGTTGTGATGATGGTGACTTTCTACACTTCCTATTGTCTTTTAAACTTGTTTACATAATATTGAATGGTTCTGTTTTATGTTTAGGTCTTCAATAAACTCATCAGGAGATATAAGTATTTGGAAAAAGCATTTGAGGATGAAATGAAGAAGGTAAAAATTCAAATGTAATGCCTTACCTGTTTAAAGTAATGAAAGGGAGAGGGATGAAAATAGTTCATTTACACCGATAGTGCAGAAGTGCCAGGGACATAGTAAGTTTTTTAAAAATGTTTGTTGAATGAATGAGTACAACAGGTCATTAGCTAATTGCTATAGGGGAAAATACACGATTAGCCTAGATTTTGTTCATTCATCTTTATGTAAGACCACATACTTTGCTCTATAGGAGTGGTTTTATAGCATCTGATCCTTGACCTTGCAGAGCTTAAAAATAAAAACTAGAGTTTCCAAATATGCAAGAAAAATAAATATATCAAGGGGGAAATCTAGATGTGGTGATTTAAGCAATTAAAGCATGTGAAGGAGTATATGGCACAACAGCTAATACGCAGTAAAATTCTTTAATTTTCACAAATACAGTCTGGCAAAGAGGATAAAAGCACATCTTTGGAGATAATCTGTGGGTGTAAGTCTCAGTGGTGTTTCTCACTGTAAAAAGCTGCAGTAAGATGCCATACCTTAGGATTGCTGTAGGAATCAATGAGATCACATATAAGGTACTTAATAGAGTAAGTGGCCTCTAGTAAGTAGCAAAATAAATAGTAGCACCTCATTAAAGAAGACCTCCTTTCTGTCATTGCAACATGTTCCCTCTTGAAATTTGTAACTCTTGTGTGTGTGTATGTATGTAGCACTCACTACATTAACTTGTTACAGATTTGCATGTTGCTTAATGATTATTTCCAATTTTAGATAATCTGCTAAATTATAAACCAAGGGAATAAAGGAACCATAGCATCTACTTTACTACTTATTCGCTTCCCCATGTTCAACGCAGATCCATACATCATAAACATTTGACAGTAAAATCCCTTTTTAAAACAATTTGCATTCTCTGTGACTCCATTTTCCCGTTTCTTAAGAATAGTTCAGCATGGATACATAAAACTGTATAAAGATGTTTAGGGGCGCCTGGGTGGCGCAGTCGGTTAAGCGTCCGACTTCAGCCAGGTCACGATCTCGCGGTGCGTGAGTTCGAGCCCCGCGTCAGGCTCTGGGCTGATGGCTCGGAGCCTGGAGCCTGTTTCCGATTCTGTGTCTCCCTTTCTCTCTGCCCCTCCCCCGTTCATGCTCTGTCTCTCTCTGTCCCAAAAATAAATAAAAACGTTGAAAAAAAAAATTAAAAAAAAAAAAAAAAGATGTTTATCACAGTTTGGAGAAATAAGCAAAGTGTGCATTAATGGGAGACTGATTAATTAAATTCTGGTCTGTCCCTACCGTGGAATACTGTACAGTCATGTAAACAATGGAGGGTAACCACATGAATTGATTGGGGAAAATGTCCATGATAAATTGTTACGTGAAATAGGTGCGGAGCAGCCATTTGGTAGTTTAACTTCAGGCAAATTACTTCATTTCTATCTGCCTCAGTTTACTTTTCTGTAAAGTGAAGATCAAGGCTGGTGTAGATTTCAATACACAGAAAGTATTCAGAAAAATAGCTGGTACCCTTGGCAAGTTTCAGCTGTCATCAATGAATAATTCAATAAAAACAATACATGTTCACACATATAGTTATTTATATAATATATAGAGGTGTATAAGTACATTTAAAAATCTGGAAGGACACATCAAATAGTTATTAATGAACACAATAACAGTTATTAATTCTAAGGAAGCGGGATTAGAGAGGAAATCACATTTTTATATTATTCTGTAGTGATAGATATTATTCTACTAGCATGTATTACTTTTATAAATATGAAAAAAAATTAAATGGAAAAAAATGTCCATTAGATTGCTAGGTGTCTAGAAAATAACAAGCACCTGATTAAACAGAGAAATGGATGTAACAGGGAGGGAGAATGTAAAGCTTTAAATGGCATTTTACCACTTTTGTCTAATAATACCACTTATGCTTTTCTTAGCTCATTTGTAGCTTGAAAATTTCCCTACTATTTTATTCACGTGATGTATATGTATGCTTCAAGAATGATTTATTTTTCATAGTATATCCATTTTAAAGGGAATATTCTGAAATACAGGCAGCATCTGATTTTAATGTTGATTAATATAATTGATCAATGAGAATATGAATTTAAGAAAAAGATGTAACTTTTGCACTATTTTAATGAATGAGAGTATACTGATGGGCTTAAAAGGTAGTGTTTAATATTTTATTTTGGGAGCCATTTTTCATTGTTCACTTGAATCTGAATCATCTTTTCAATCAGAGGGAAAGGCCAGATTGATACAAAGTGTCTATGATTTTGTCAGTTCTTTTACTGTGTCCCATTCCTGGTATTCCCTGGAGCTTTACACACTGATACTCTCATTCCCTCCATGTTTTTTATGAACTTTGAAGGTGGCTTTGTTTTTAATTCACTGACACTTGAATAGGCATAACCTGGGAGTGAAATGGACTAGTTTGATTCCAGTTCTGCCACTTACTCATTACTCATAATACAAATATTTAGACTCACATAACTTCTCTGTAATGTAATAATCCTTTAACTGTCAAGGATAGTAAGTTAATATTGCCCTACCCACTGTACAGAGTTAATGGCATTTCATTGGTGCAAAGTAATGAGAAAGTGAGCAAGGCCCCAGTAGTGATATTGAGCCCTGGGGATCTCAGTAACATGCCTAAGAACTGATGAACTAGAGAAAATAGCCTGGAATAGAGTCAGAGCAATGTGGGGGGGTGAGTAGCCTTAAGAAAGAGGAGGGTACTCCACATGACTGAGAACTCATAGAATGAAAAATGGGAAACAGGGTATAATCACCTTTGCTTTGGTTCTCCTTTAACCATCCTGAGGTTGCTACTTTCTCAATTGCCCCCTCTGAAATTGCTCTTTCCAACTTACATCAGAGGGCTTTTCTTTCTTAAGAGGCTTTGTCATATCCTCCATTACCTCATCACCAGGGCTGCTAAGACTGCATGCTCTAAGAAATACCGAGTTTGAATCTTGTTATTTTAGAAAGAGCAGCAGAAACTTAGAAAACCCCTTTCTCACGCAAGTCTTGTTTTAAAGAATATTATATGCTCTGAACTCAGAAAAATATACGCTGATGTCAAAGCTTAGTGACTTTCCCTGTTTTTTGTGTGTGGAACGATGTAACAAACCCCAAGAAAATGGGTAGCTATAGTATGGGGACAAGGGCACCCCCAACACTGAAAAATATGAAGGACAATAATATATTTCAGTAAATGTTCTGCTCATTATGTAAAACTTACCCTTTCTTCTGTACAAAGTCCAATGTAAATTTTTTATGTAACCTATTCACACCATTCTCCATATGTCTCTTTTTGTTCCCGTGGATGTTATCTACAGCTACGCGTAAGTGAACTTGGAAGCAAGGAACTGTGCCTGAGAAAGTCACTTTCCTTAGCATCCAGTTTATAAGTGAGCACGCGCATGTGTTTCTGATGGGTAATACTTACGCTGTGCGTACGACCGACTCGTCTGCCATTCAGCCATGCATGTACCTTGTCTGTTATTTTCCTACCTTAGTCCTTTGCTTTATAGACCTGGTTTCTTTTGTTTGACCCACAGCTTCTCCTCTTCCTTAAAGCCTTTTCCGAAACAGAGCAGACAAAGTTGGCAATGCTGTCGGGGATCCTGCTGGGCAACGGCACCCTTCCCGCCACCATCCTCACCAGTCTGTTCACCGACAGCTTAGTCAAAGAAGGTAATGACGCTTGCGTTTTCTTACCTGTCATGTGTAAAAAGACAAGTAAAGCCACAGATGATTAGAAAAGTCCCGGCAACTCCTCTTAGTGTTCTCTCCTACCCACCCATCATCCGTATGAGCGAATGTGTGTATGTCTTTAAACAATAAGAATTGTACATGTTTACTGGAGGAAACTGGAAGAAAAAATATGCACACTTGTACAACACAAAAACTATTAATGAACTGAATTTCAGGGTGTAAGGCTTAATGCCTGGATCAAATACCCTGAAGTGGATGTCGTCCAAACTGTTTCTCTCAATGTAGTTGCCACTGGCATATTTTGTTGGGAGAATGCTTCATTGTACTTTGTGGGGCACTTAAACTGCCAGGCTCTAGCACCCACCTCTATTTAGTGTAATGAAAAAAGGCCCCTTCATGTTCCCAAATGCCCCCCCACCAGACTGTTATTTCGCTGGTTAGGACCGTTCTTCTAAACCGTTACCTCTCAAAGTCTTGTGTTCGATGTTCATTTTGATCCCATTTTTAAGATATTCATTATCTCAGTTTTAGAAAGAAGTCCAGATGGTGGCATCGAAGTCTCGCTTTAATTTTAAGGCAGTAAGAGTTTGATAGGCGTATATACAATCACTTGGTTATGGAATAAAACAAAAGTGGGCTCTTGGAGGAGGATAATGATATTCGAGTTATAATGCAACACAAAACAAAGAGTTATTTTTTCCTTAAAAATAAAAGAGCTTTTGTGAACACATCTGTTTCTTCTTAGAACTTAGTTTCTCTCCTACAAATGTTGAAGTCCCAGCCTCGTTCATGCCTGCAGTAAAATGGATTGTAGTTTTCTTGTAGCTGAGAAAAGAATAGTAAATTGAGAGTCGAGTGATCTTAGAGATTTTCTATAGTTTTGGGCTTAATATAGCTCAGATTTATGACAGTTCAGATTCTGTAATTGTCATTAGTGTGTTGTTCATATTGTGACATTTTAAAGTGTTTTCCTGAAGAGGATTTGATACTCCACATCTTATTTATGATGTGAGCCATTTTACCCTCAGAAAAACACAAGATAAAATGTAAACAGTAAATGTTAATTATGTTAGATTTCCCTAGCCTTCATAACAGAAAATAATTGTCTTTCTGCTTGTATTAAAATCCTAAGTGATTTCTACAAATTCCTCAAATAATTTGATGGACAATGATGAAGCAAATATTAAATATTAATGGTTATAAAATTTAGATAGTGGGTGTAAGTAACTAACAGTGTTTACAGTTCGAAACACCTGTTTTATTGTCCTACCCATAGTGGGTTTTGGGGGTTTTTTTTGTGGGGGGTGTGGGGGGTGTGTGTGTATGTGTTTGTTTTGTGTGTGTGTGTGGTTTTTTTTGTTTTGTTTTTTTTTACTCATTCCTCTGCTCATTCGAGTGAAGAAATTTGGGCAAAGTTTGTGTTTGTATAAATGGTATATTGATTGAATGCTCTTACTTGCAACTAACTAGAAGATGGAACTCAAATTGCTGTGTAAGAAATTTTGTTCCATATAAGAACCTTTATTTCTTATGTCCAAAACAATAATATTCACGTCTTGGATATTTTCTCCTGTTATTTCTCACTACCAATCATAGCATTATCAACTTTATTCCAAGTATGGTTTCCCTGGTCATTATACGATGTCTGCTGGTACAGTTATGGGACATCCTTTCTTGTTTAGATTCAGTGGGAGAGTACTTCTCAACATAGAATAATTTATCATGCCTTCAGCTGATTGGCCACCATAGGCCACATGACTAGTTTTGGCCCAGTAGCAGTTGCCAGGGAGGCGCCCTGGGCAGATGGGCTTAAAGCGAGGACTCTCGACTAATCATTGCAGAAGGAAATGGTACCAGGACTTAGACTTGAAGTCACCTGGCCTATGCAAAATGGAAATTCTCTTAGGAAAAAAAGGGGGTGTGAGGGATTGAGGCTGCAACAGTGAAGACTTCAGAAAAAATCAGTTTAATATTTCAGCTGCATTTTAACTTGGAAATTTAATAAATGTAACATTAACTTGGAAATTTGTAGTGTTCACAGAGGAACTGTCTTCTAGCTATCTAATTACTTATATTTGGAAATAAATCCTAATGTCAATATGGATATGTAATTGAGTGGTTTTCTGATTAACATTAGCTCTTTTAGTAATCTCTTTTAAAATATCCAGAAAAGACTTCAGTTTGAAACAGCATCAGTATTTTTATAGCTTGACTCATGAGGTTTTTTTTTTTTTAATTTTTTTTTTTTTAACATTTATTCATTTTTGAGAGTGAGAGAGACAGAGCATGAGCAGAGGAGGGTCAGAGAGAGAGGAAGACACAGAATCAGAAGCAGGCTCCAGGCTCTGAGCTGTCAGCCCAGAGCCCAACACGGGGCTTGAACTCACGGACTGTGAGATCATGACCTGAGCTGAAGTCGGACGCCCAACCGACTGAGCTACCCAGGCACCCCATTTTTTTTAATGCTTTTTACAAGAAATAAACTTACAAAGTAAATATTGCCTGTTCATCTATAGCTTTATTTATATCTTTCACTATTAATGCATTTTGCCTGGTATCATTTATCAGCACGTTAATTAACGTGCTGCCATTTCATTTTTATGTCTCAAGATTTAGTTGTTATACTTCAGGATCACTGTTACAGACATGAAATACTGGTGAACCACAGGTGAAAGAGAAGCAAAAACAAAACAAATAAAAAAAACTAGAAAATACTGGGTTTTCAATCTGTTTTGAACCAAGGTAAAAATAAAGACACCGTTACTCCAGGTTGGAATTAGGGAGTCTCACTTTGAAAAACGTTTTAACTGTTTTTCCTTTTCTTTTGAGTAATGGAAACAGAACTGTGCCTAAAGAGCTATCCATTTTTCCTCTGTACCAAATCATGTCTTTGAGCAGCAGACTCCGTTCGGGAAACCGAGTGAGCAGCTTGGCCCTGTCTGTCAATTACCGGTGTTTTTGCTTATTAAAAGAATTCAACTCTCACTGTTTCTTTTTCTGTTTCTTTAAACAGGCATTGCAGCCTCATTTGCGGTCAAGCTTTTTAAAGCGTGGATGGCAGAAAAAGATGCCAACTCTGTTACCTCTTCTTTGAGAAAAGCCAACTTAGATAAGAGGCTGCTTGTAAGTGTTGTCTGGATAAGGGGTTGATGTTTCTGTCGTGGCTTTGGCAATGCATGACTGAAATGCTTGGGTCTGTGTTAAATCAGAGCATGGTCCCTTTTATTTCTGTATTACTGGCAGAGGGAAATTCATTCCATTTTAACATTTATCATATAAATGAATGGAATCAGAAAATTAAAGAGTCATAAGGGACTATTGTGATTTTCGGATCTGGATATTTGTTGAGATTATGTTAACATTGATCAGAATTAACCTTTTTTTTTTTTTTTTGTAACTAGTAAGTATGCAGATTTAACGTTGCAATATGATAAAGTGCCATCAGTCTAATTAAACATTTCTCACGTGTTAGTTTGGAGATGGGTGATACTAATCTCACATACGTATTAATGTGTTAACAGAATAAGAGTTTAAACAGAATTCCTTGTTTATACCAAGACACCATGGAAATGACTTAGCTATTTAAGAAAGCAAACAAATTTGTTATGGTTGATTTGAAGCTCCCACTATCACAGTTGCTTGATTATGTTTTTTATTTCTCTTTCTTTGTGGTTTTCGAAAACAAATGAGGAGAAATATTTTGTTCTTAATATTTCTATCCACTCCCTACAATTTCTTTCTGTTAGAAGTCACACATGTGCAAAAGACAGAGATTTCTCCAAGTGACATTGCTCTTCTAGTCTAGGACAAAGTCTAAAATTGAAAGACGCCCCTTGGGGCGCCTGCCTGGGTGGCTCAGTCGGTTGAGCGTCCGACTTCGGCTCAGGTCATGATCTCGCAGTTCATGGGTTTGAGCCCTGCTTTGGGTCCTGTGCTGACAGCTCAGAACCTGGAGCCCACTTCCGATTCTGTGTCCCCCTCTCTCTCTGCCCCTCCCTGTCTTGCACTCGGTTTCTCTCTCTCTCAAAAATAAATAAACATTAAAAAAATTAAAAAAAAAAAAGAAAGAAAGAAAGACACCCTTGCCATCTTCTCTTCACCTTTTCTCTCCTCGGTTTTCACTTCCACTGTGTTTTAGTGTGCAATTCTGTCTGTCAGTCCAAGGGATTACTGTAAAATGGGCTCCTCCCCTCAGAAAATCCGAGAATAATTTTAACTGTAAATGCTTTTATTCTCTATCTCTTCAAGTTCCTTTGTCTCTTGAAATTTACCTTCAAATAGCCCTTTGGGTATTTCAAGTCTTTAGACTATGATAAAGACCAACGATTAACTAGATGATCATCTAGTTGATTTCTGCCGATAATTATTTTCATTCAGCCTATGTTTCTGTGCCAGACATGCTCCAAGAAGCTATGGAGCCAAGAGAGAACAGGAAGGAAAAGTTCCCTGCCCTCATAGCAACTTACTTTCTCCTGGACTTAGGGCACTGCCTTGTGTACAGAAAGAGGAATCATAAAAGATAAGTGAATAGGTTGCCAAGCAGGGTGGAAGTTCATATGAAGGCAACATATTCTCGTCCCTGAGTCTGTGGATTAACTCTATCTGGGCTAGATCCCTCCGTGATCTATACACCTTTTCATTCCGGGACCTAACCTGCAGGAACATTTCCCATGCAAGCCATTCTGTCCTTATGGGTAAGGGCAGAAACACAGGAGACTGAAGTAAACCCCTCCAGTGCAGTCAAAGCTTACCTTCTGCTGGCCAAAAGTCAGAGTGAAGCCTGGCACTGGGGTAGGAAAGTTCATTCTGTCACAGCTTACTGTTCCACCCTTGCAGCCAGACACAGCAAGGAGGGACTTTAATACTCATTTAAAGAGAGGGGGCACATGACTGGTAATAAAGGTACAGTCTGTTATGGTTTGCCACAAAAGACTCAGGTTTATTTGTTTGTTTGTTTTTAAGTTTATTTTGAAAGAGAGAAAGGGAAAAGAAGGGGAGGGGCAGAGAGGATCTGAAGCAGGCTCCGTGCTGATAGCAGAGAGCCCAAACTCACGAACGGCGAGATCACGACCTGAGCCAAAGTCAGACACTTAGCCAACTAAGCAACCCAGGTGCCCGAGACACAATTATCTCTTAAGGCATCGTTCCTCAAAGATGCCCGTAGGCAGAGCTTGGTTAACTTAATTAGGTTACCTCATAGATTTATTCTTAAAGTGTCTTTCCTTTTTGAGGAATACATCATTTAACTGTTCCTACTTGGTTTCTATGTCTGCATATATTTTGGGTATGAGAAGCACAGGTAGAAATTTCTAGCAGAAACACTGTAAGCTCCATGAGGACAAGGTAATCCTCTGTGGAGCCTACCTGCTTGATATTTGCTAACTCAGTAAATGAACGAGAAGCTAGAGGGTCAATTTCACCATCAAGGAGGAAATTTTTATTTATTTAACACATACAACAAAATTCTCTCTGGCCGTACTAGTACATTTTAGGGGAAAAGAAGCATATCTCAAAGTTTGCAGTTACCCATTTCTGTAATACAGAAGCAAGAAAAACAGCAAATCTGAAAAGAGGGGATGGGAGGCAACAGACTAAATCAACCATTGATTAGGAAACCATTAAGTAGGAAAATTCTAAGGAATATCAGAGTAGGAGGCAGTTTTCAGTGGCAGAGGAAGATCTCTCTGATAAGGTGACTTTTTTTTTAACTGTTTTATTTATTTTGGAGAGCACAAGCTGGGGAGGGGCAGAGAGAGAGGGGGACAGATGATCTGAAGCAGGCTCTGCCCTGACAGCAGCAACCCCAATGCGGGGCTCGAACTCATGAACCATGAGATTATGGCCTGAGCCAAAGCCAGACACTTAACTGACTGAGCCACCCAGCTGCCCCAAGGTGACATTTGTGTAAAGACTTGAAGGAGTTGAGGAGTGAGCTTTATAGATATCTCCAGAAGAGTTTTCCAGGCAAAGGGAACAGAATGCAAAGACTTTGGGGGCATGCCATGTTGGGGACAGCAGTGGGGAGTGTTTGGTAAGAACAAAAGTATAGATCAGCTTGGAGACATAGCAGGTCCCATATCATCTAGGAACTTTGGCTTTTATTCTCAGTAAAATGGAAAGCTTTGTGGAAATTGGAAAACTCTGGCTTTGCTTTGAATAGACTCAGAAGCAAGAGCAGAAGCAGGGAGACCTTAATCTAGGGATGAGGTGATGGAGATTTGTGCCTGGGTAGGGTTTTTCTGACTAATGCAAACCATGCTCCAAGCCAGTAAATATCATGATAGGATTTAGACTGACTTTACTTCAGCTTAATCTGAATAATAATCCTCACTGTCTTAAATGTGTCATTTATAAGGACTTTGAATACAGTTCATAAATAAACCCCCAGGAATATGTTTGATATATTCCTCTGAACATAACTTTAGATCAAACTTTGCAGTCGCATTCTTCCTAAATTGAATACTCAATGTTGGCACGGAGTAACGGAATAATTACCGGCTATGGGCATAGTCTGCTATGTCCTTAAATATACCTGACTACATAATTTGGGTCAAGCTGTTTAGCCTTGTTGAGACTTAATTTATCCTCTATAAGAGTTTTTACTTTATGTAATTTTCAGGAAAATAGCCACATTTTGATTCCTAGAAGATAATCAAAATTAAATTTGTTCCCCAAATCTCAAATTTGTTAGACCTTTTCAATGCTAGAACAAATGTCAGTGACTAAATTTCAGTCTGATGTGAAATGTTTGTTTTACCATGAATGCGTTTAATAGCTGCTCCCACCAACTCTTCTGACATTTTGAAACTCCTAACTCAACAGGGGAAGTTATGATACAGAGACTGTTGAAATTTGAGTCGTGTCATACAAGCCTTTGGCTATGTCCCTCTACATGGTAGCAAAACTATTAGAGATTTTTCTACTGAGATTTTTACTAGAGGCATATAGCTATGGGCCATATATGTGCAAATCTAACCACCATAAAAATTTGGATCTACTTTTTAGACTGCAGCAGTCTGAAAAATGTGAAAGCTTTGAAAATTGCCTTAATATCTTAGCTGGGTGTTGAAGTCACACAGGATTAGAATATGACTAAGTGTTACTGGGACTTTTCCAAGCTGTGTAAGGTAAAATGGAAATGAGGTAAAAATATGCAAGCAGCCATGGTGTATTGCTCTTTAAAAATTTCCAACAGAATTATGTAATGAACTGAAGAGTTGGGAGGGTGGGTTTAGATTAGATCTTGCTGTTGCTTAATTTAGAGCCACCATCATTAACAGATATCACAAAAATTCTCTTTAGCTCCAAGCTAGTATTAGACTAATAGCAGCATTTTCTCAGATTGTGAATAGAAGTTCTTGAGATAATAGTCAGTACTGTTTCCTAATATTACCTCACGTCATCTCAGCATTATTAAAACTGACTTTTGGGGCACCTGGGTGGCTCAGGCCATGATCCTAGGGTCATGAGATTCAGTCCTGCATCAGGCTCTGCGCTGAACGTGGAGTTTGCTTAAGATTCTCTCTCTTTCACTCTCTCTCTCTCTCTCTCTCCCCCCCCCCCCAACTCCTGCACTCTCTCCCAAATGTATATATACTATACATACATACATATTACATATATATATGTATGTATGTATAGTATATATATCAGAAAAACCTGACTTTTGTCCATTAACTTGTAAGTTACGTTATTTGCATTTAATTTAGCAAGTTCACTTCTGTATTCAGAAGCTATACTTTAAGTAAAGTGAAAGAAAAAGTAAATAATGCTTCAAAATAGGTGAAGCTAGCTTATATAAGTTGATTAGCATTTTTTTCTTTCTCTGTAAACCTGTCCGATTTAGAAGGTGCTTAGCAAATGCTCCAGAAAGATACCCAAGATTCATTCATTTGAAAATCATTCTTTGTTCTGTTCTTCCCAGTGTGTGAGATATTCTAAGTGCCATTCTAATATGAAAAGTTTGCCCTTTATTGCTTGCTGACATTTGAATAGTTTGTTGTGTAACGGTCTTTTTCCTTTTGTCTTCAAGGAACTCTTTCCAGTTAACAGGCAGAGCGTGGATCATTTTGCTAAATACTTCACTGACGCAGGCCTGAAGGAGCTTTCCGACTTCCTCCGAGTCCAGCAGTCCCTGGGCACCAGGAAGGAACTGCAGAAGGAGCTCCAGGAGCGTCTTTCTCAGGAATGCCCAATCAAGGAGGTGGGGACCTGGACTTATTAGATCACTGCAGAACACACGAATGAGAGGATTAACATCGAAGAGCATAGGCTCGACCTTCCTTAAGAAGACCCACCTTTGTTTACTGCTGGGAACTTAATGTACCTGTTCATACCATCTCAGTTGCGAAGTGTTGATTCAGAATCCCCTGGCATATTCCAGAAATTAGTGGTTATTTCCACACAAGTGATTTGTTTTATCACACTACTGTGATTAACAAAATATTTCCATCTGTCGAATAGATTTACCACCTACTGTCAGTTATGCACCATTATATGGTGGTTTTTCCATTTAATCACAGATAATATAATATGGTTAAGTATATGATTAGTGTTTGAAATCAACACTATGTATTGCGTGCATCACTGGGTATGAATATGTAGTTTTTTTGTTTTTTTTTTTAATTTTAAGACAAAAATTTTTGATGGTTTTTGAATTCGTAGCATGGGAAAAGACCACTTGAACTAATGACTTGTTTGATCATAGTCACAATAACTGCATATCCCTATAATATAAATACTACATTTTTTATAATAATAGTTCATGTAGCTATCGCTGTATCTTTTTAAATTTTTAAAAAATTCCTGCCTGAAGAAAACTTCCCATGTGAACTTTAACAACTTTTATGTGAGAATCCAAAAATTAAACAAAGTCCTTTCCTTTTGCCATTTACTTCTGAGTCCCAAACCCTTACCACTCTATGTGCCCTAAGCCCCACATGGGACCTTACATGGCTTAAGACTAGAGAGTTTCAGACCAATGCTATCCAGCAGATGGAGGTGTTGGAACAAAAAATATTTCTAAGTCTCATGGCAGTAAGGTCAGCATTATAGTCAGTAACATTTCTGCAAGCAAGACCTTGTGATTTTCCATGAGGTGGAAAAAAAAAGCAAACCCAAAAAATGCTGTGATGCTTCTAGATGCAGAGATGTTGCCTGTCTTTGCATCTTTCTCTGGCCAGCGCAGTCTCTGGGAATTAACCAGAGCTTCTTAACCCATTCCTGATACCTGTGCAACCCAGGCCAACAGGAGAGAAAAGAATGTATTTTCACTAAAAAGGGGCAATGAGGGGAGTGGTAGTTGTGTTATTCACCAAGTCGTAGTGTACTTGAGGTATAGATTATGGTGTTTTATCACTTTTGAGGACGTAACCTCAATTTGCGGTTGTATTTCAAAAGGAAAAGTTTTTTTCCTGACAAGTGTGATATAAAATACATTAGGCTAGACAGACCTTTTATTCCATACTGTCAGATTTGAGGATAAATTTGCATATCAAACATAATTTTAAGGGGAAAATAACCTGTCCAGTGTTGCTGCATTAATATGTATCATATAAAAAATGGCTTTGGCACTTTACAGCTTATTTTCATGGCTCATGAGAGTCTAAAGTAATGATTAAGAATGAATTGTGGTAAATCGACTTGTACAAACCCAACACGTTATTCATCTAGAGGTTTAAAGTTGTGAGTTGGAGGTAAAGATTCACAGCTCCGTGAGCTAATTTCAAACCCAGAGAGTCAAACCAGCTCAAGTCGTCTGTTCTGCTGGACCCAAAGGGGTGCTGCATGTAAAAGAATAACTTCTAAGAAACAAAGATTCCCTCTCACTTCCTATTATCCAGCAGCTCCTGGCCAGAGATAAGCCTATTAATTTTGGAACTAAAAATAAATCTGCTTTGAGAACAAATCATTGTGTTTTTCCTCCCTCTTGTAATCTGAGAGTATGTACTGGGAAGGGAGGGGCTGAGCAGAATATTTATCCACCCAAAGCCTTTTACTGACCAGGCATGGTGACAGGGAAACTGCCATCTGCCTGTTAACTCTCTGACCCCTTTTTCCATGAAATGTAGGTGGTGCTCTATGTTAAGGAAGAAATGAAGAGGAATGATCTTCCGGAAACAGCAGTGATTGGACTTCTGTGGACCTGTATAATGAATGCTGTTGAATGGAACAAGAAGGAAGAACTCGTTGCAGAGCAGGCCCTTAAGCATCTGAAGGTACGGGATCAACAGGAAACTGTCTTGGCCACAGACCAATTGTAGCTCTTAACTGTATGATACGTGGGTTCTAACTGCCATTCACCCAGGTTTGGGCCAAAGGCATTATTTCCCATCTAAGAGTAAAGTCTTACTAAACACAGTGTCAGAAAACACACAGAATAATTAAAGTTAAAGAGAAATATGGTCTAACTGTATTGGTTTCCTTTTACATGACAAAAATTCCTGGTAATATTTTTGTTTAAGTAAACTACAAATTGGTATTAGAATTTGAAAAGTATCTACTCCTGAAACCAGTATTGTACTGTATGTTAACTAAATAGCATTTAAATAAAAATTCCAAAACATTTGAAAAGTATCTGAGTGATAGAAGAGATCAACCGATTGTGTAAATAGCATGTTTTTGAGCAAGGATAAATGTTTTTGCTTTCATTAATTGTCTTCTCCCTATAAAACTATATTAAGATGAGTGAAAGACATATCTTCCTTCAGAGTTTACATTTGAATTGGGAAGTCAAAGACTACCTAGTAGAGGGGCACCTGGTTAGCTCAGTCGGTTGAGCATCCATCTCTTGATTTCACCTCAGGTCATGATCTCACGGTTCATGGGATCAAGCCCCACCTCGGGCTCTGCACTGACAGCACAGAGTCTGCTTGGGATTCTCTCTCTCCCTCTCTCTTTGCCCCTCCCCTACTCACATGCGCACACTCTTTCCTTCTCTCAAGATATAAATAAATGTAAAATAAAAAGACTGCCTAGTGGAAACTAGGTAGCATACAAATTAAAGATAATCCCCTGTGTTTAGAACAGAGGAGTGAGTGAAATCTGCAGGTTAAGTTGATCAGGGAAAGCTCCTTGGAGGAGATTTGTGTTGAAATGAGAAAACGTTGGCTCAACATCAGTGACTAGAAGCCAAGGACAATTAGGACAAAGGGAACAATAGGAACTAAGCCATAAAGATGACCTGTGAGGGTGTCTGGGATGTCTAGGGAAAGAACTCCACACTCCACCAGTACTAAATGTGGCTACCCCAAGACCTCACTCTACCTCCTTTTCATAGTGCCCTTTAAACAGTAGCATAAGTTACCTTTAATAGTGTCAGAATTTTATTTGGTCTCTTTTAGTGGGTACATTGAGAGAAATCTGATAAGATGCTGGGCTAAAAAATTAATTTTGATTGGACACAATGTTCTAATGAGATAACCCTTAAAGTGAAAGCTTCCTAAAGAAATCTCCAGATTTCTGTTGTGTTTCAAGTATTGTCTCTGTACCTCCCAAGAAAGTTAATGGTTGGTTTTACTCCCCACTTGTATTTCAGCAATACGCTCCACTCCTGGCTGTGTTCAGCTCCCAAGGCCAGTCAGAGCTGATCCTCCTCCAGAAGGTTCAAGAATACTGTTATGACAACATCCATTTCATGAAAGCTTTTCAGAAGATCGTGGTTCTCTTTTATAAAGGTATCTATCCATATTGCCCTACCGCTCTGTTTCCCGGTTTTGTTGAAGATCTTTGAGGGCCAGCGCAAGGGCTAAGGCAGAGGGAGACATGGGATTCATGCTAAACTTTGTAAGTTTTAGTGAGACAGCCGTATTATGTTAGAAGAGAGAAAGTGTATATGCCACATATTCATGGTCTCAAGAACCAGCCTGATGAAGCCCCTGGGCACATTGCCAGAAGACTACTGATAAACCGGTTATTATTTTGTGGGAGGGTGGGGGGGGGGGGGTTGAAAAAGACTGTAATAACAGAAAGTAATTAGGTCTATTTTTGAATTGTAAGAATTAGCTCTAATAACTATAATTACCAAAGTCTGCCTATAGTATATTGAGATCTTCTCAGATGCCATAAAGCTGACTAAAATTATTGAAATAATTAGCTTTTTACTTTGTATTTTAATTATTTGGACCAACCATTCTCCTGTTTTTCAAGGAAATGACTATTTTTAGATTTCCCTTTACTGTCTTTTCATTATATTTGTAAGGATTAGGTTGTCATGGCAACTGGCACTGCCTTCAATAAATGAATGCTATTAGGGTTTTAACTGATCTCCATCTCTATACCTACAGTATATAAAAAATAATCCTGGACTATTCTTTGGTCTGAGTTCATGTAGTTTTATGGGGGAGGAGGGAAGAACACTTAGGAAATAACACATTTTGAACATTGTAAAATGTTTGCTAGAAGGTATGGCAATCTTAAATGGCAATTTAATATAGAAAGGAAAAGTAAAGTACAAATTAACATCAGCCAAATCTTTCTTTTCCTTTTGATGTGTTCTTAAATTTGTCTACTTTTTTAATGTGTATTTTGAGAGAGAGAGAGCGAACAAGCAAATTGGGGAGGGCAGGAGAGAGAGGGACACAGAGGATCCAAAGTAGGCTCTCTGCTGTCAGCAGGGCTCAACCTCGTGAACTGTGAGATCATGACCTGAGCCAAAGTCCAGTGCTCAACCAACTGAGCCACCGAGGCACCTCTTACATTTGTCTATCTTGGATGATCATTTGGGCAAATTAGTATAAAAATTTTACATCATTTATTAATGACTACTTTATAGATGTTAATGGCACTTCACAGACTCTTAACTGGCAGTCAAGATTCTTCAGATGGATATATATCTTGCCCCAGGTGTTTGGGTGATAATTTACTTTCTCAGCATTAAGGTATTCGGCACAATCTTTATTATATCAGTAGGAGAAAGTACTGACTGCTAAGTCTCATTTGAAGTAATTTGGGTTTTCCTCCGGCCAGATCCAAGTTAGGTCCTCTTGGACATGGTCATGAGAGTCAACATCCTAAAACTAGGGCATAAATGGTTTCCATGGTTACCCATCAGAACCAAATCTGCAGATCATATTGCCAGCCCACCTTCTTTAGCAGCCAAGGAGAAGCCATGCCCATCTAGCCTATGGCCATTCTGTCCACATGCACCATGGCAGACTCCACTGTAAACAGGTAGAGAAACCTCTGAAATTTGTTTCCCATTTGCTTTGTGAGTGGCTAGTATTTTCCACTACAGAAAAGCGAACTGTTTATAAACTAGTGCCTAAGCCCACAATTTGCTTTCTTGTCATTTAATAGCTAACCCAACCAGTGTCTCTAACCAAATCTTTTTGTAAGTGAAACATATGTGTTGGAACTTTATCTGTAGAAGCACCTCATTTTATTATTGAACTTATTCTCCAAAACAAACAAAAAAAACCCTACTTTTTTGTCAGTAATGGCATCTATTAAAACACTTTTCCAAATTTCTCATTTTAACCATCAGTGTCAACATCCTTCCCCATTGACCTCCTTTTAAAAACTACTGACAAAACCAGTTGCTTTCAGGTATTTCCTCTTGTTCGGCCCCATATGCTAAGGAACAGTGACCAGAAATGATAAAATAACCAAGAAATGGGTACCAAAAAGTAAAAAAGGAGAAGAATAAACTCTTCCTCAGGCCATTGATAGCTAGGTGGTCACTTTTTAAATAACCAAAAGTTATTAAGGTCTGTGGAAAGTATGAGCAGACCCATGGGAACATAGGAAGGTGACAGCGTCAATTTTATTCTGGCCTAGTTCTTTTTGTAAATGAAATCAGGAAACTGTAAAGTGAATACCGAAAATAAATCATTGAGAAGTTAAAACTAAGTGTTATTTTCTAGGTAATTTCATAATTTTGCACAAAATTGTATATCTAGTCTTTTTCTGAAAGAAGTAATTATATATATTTTTTTTTCTTGGAAACATGGAATCCCCGAGGAGCGATTATTCCATCCCATTTTTTTTTTTAATTTTTTTTTTTAACGTTTATTTATTTTTGAGACAGAGACAGAGCATGAACGGCGGAGGGTCAGAGAGAGGGTGACACAGAATTTGAAACAGGCTCCAGGCTCTGAGCTGTCAGCACAGAGCCCGACGCGGGGCTCGAACTCACGGACCGCGAGATCATGACCTGAGCCGAAGTCGGCCGCTTAACCGACTGAGCCACCCGGGCGCCCCTCCATCCCATTTTTTAAGAGAGTTATGGTGTTTATCTTCTTACCTTTTTTGGATAGTGGTCTTTTATTTGACCTAATTTTATCCAACAAATATCTGGGCACCAGGAGACATATGTTATTTGTTTTTACAAGGATTTGGATGTCCTTGTTCTGTATTTAATACACCTGGAAAGGCTTGATGAACAGTGTTATGTATTAAAGCCCTCTTTTCCCAGCGCTATAACACATATGAATCACCTGGAGAGCTTGTTAAAACACGGATTCCCCAAGGATTTGGGTTCTTTTTAATTTTTTAATGTTTATTTTTGAGAGAGAGAGAGAGAGAGCATGAGCAGGGGAGAGGCAGAGAGAGAGGGAGACACAGAATCTGAAGCAGGCTCCAGGCTCTGAGCTGGCAGCATGTAGCCCGATACAGGGCTCGAACCCATGAACCAGGAGATCATGACCTGAGCCGAAGTCAGACACTTAACTGACTGAGCCAACCTTTGGGGATTCAGGTTCTGAAGGTGGGTCCAGGGTTGGGCCCACAAATTTGCATTTTGAGAAATTTCCAGGTGATGCTGTGACTGTTGGTCAGGACCACTTGTCTGATGGGTCATTAAATGCCAGAAATGACAAATTCCATGAACTATGGTAACATGTTTCAAGATTATACTTCTCATTAATTCCACGTACACATACACATTCAACAAATATCAAATAGTATCTTGTTTGTGTCTTTTATGTAATGATGTGGATTCCTTTTATTTACTATAAGGAACACTTTGCTTTATAGCAGGGTGTTTTTTTTTTTAATAGAAAGAATTTCTTCTTTCCCATTTAATCTATTATGTACGCACACATCTTCTCTGTATTTCTAGAACTTGAGGATGACAGAAACTTGGGAATGTGATTCCCCATGTCTCTGACAAACCTATTTTTTTTTAACAAATGCCATTATTGAAAGATTTTTTTAAACATATAAATAACAGGGAAATAAAAGTGAATAAACTGTAAATAATAATACTTTTCACTAATGAACTAAAAAAGTGGTGATTTGTCATTTAGTAAAGATTCTCTTTCTGATTTAAATCTAGATTTTTGTATTTCTGTGCAGTAGGAAAAATAAATCCATCACTAACCTTCAATCATCACATTATTCATTGTTGAAATAATTTCTTTCTCTTCCTTTCTAAAGCCAAGTACCATACTTTCAGTATGTCCATCTGAGAGAAATATAAACCTGTCAGGTACTGGCACTATCTGTGTCATGGGTTTATTGTTTGCAGATACTTCTTAGGTTAATTTCTGTCCCTTGTGGATATTTTTCTGAAAGAAACTTCCTGTTCTCATTCTAAAAAAAAAAAAAAAAAAGGTGAGTGGCCTTCTCACCATACATTATCAATATTCTTAGGGTAAATTATTTTTCACTTAATGTCCCTGTGTGATGCCTGTAATGAATTTTTTAGTTCATTAAAAAATAATGAATTTCCTAAGTTCCAAGTCATAGTTTTTAACTTAAATATGTAAGTAATGTTCTCGAAAGCTTTGCCATTCTCAAACCACTCGTACAGTAATTCCTCTTTGATCATCACAAAAACCTAACATTTAAATTCTAGCTCTGCAAATTGAGAAATATGTAGTTGTTCTCATCGAGTTAATTAATCTGTCCATCATACATTTATTGAATGCATAGGAGATGGCAGGCCTTCCATTAAATGCTGGAAGTGAGTTAATGAACAGAATAGTTCCTGAGTTCCTGGATTTCAGAGTGTAGAAGAAAACCAAGGATTACAGTCCTCGTTTCATTTCTAAAATGAGGCTCACACAGAGGGTGATACTGAGGAAGGGCACACAGCATTCCACCAGACGTGATGAGGAAGTTGGCCAGACAGGATAGAGAAAATTATTTTTTAATCTGAGGGAGTTCTACATGCAATTGTAGGATGTCTGCTTTTCTTATGGGACTTGCACTGATATTCTGTATTCCTAGTAGGATTTCTCTGGGAGATCCCAGCAAACACTTTGCTGCTTCTCTCTATTAATGAGAACTCTCCCCACTTTTCCTTAGTGGAGAGAAAAAAAAGTTCTCTCTATTTCTCAAGAAGTTCTTTCCTCTTTAGATTAGACTTTTCACTAAACAAAAGTTGAGTGTCTTTTTAAGCTTTTCGATGTTTGTGCTTTGCCCCCTAAGTTGCCCTGGGTGGTTGCTTTTGTCCCTTTGTTATTATTTATTCCCCCCTCTACGAGGAGAACGGTCTTGCAGGCAGAATTCATTACAAAATTAGGCTTTTCTAAGAACTCAGCTTTGCACCTGGTCTCCTTTTCTGCTAACAGTGTATCTGATAAGTTTTACCTAATGATCTAATATCTGTGGTTGACAAGATTTTAGTAGCTGCATGCCCTCTTTCAGCCTCTGTGGGGCAATAAAACACATGAATGAGTTCTCCATCTTCAGAAGAGAAACCTGAGAAAAAATAATAACCTTAAAGTGCAGCCTCAATCAGCTTTCCACCATGAGCATGGTATCACCACAGTTCATTAAAGTGGG
The DNA here is from genome assembly GCF_018350175.1 of Felis catus. Classification (NCBI taxonomy): domain Eukaryota; kingdom Metazoa; phylum Chordata; class Mammalia; order Carnivora; family Felidae; genus Felis; species Felis catus. Next base: position 109,584,998 of record NC_058369.1, read on the forward strand.
GAGTTAACATAGCATTTCCCTATGTGTTTGTCACATTTTAAATTCCATTTGTTTTATAATAATAATAGTTCTGTAGTACTTGCGTATAATTTATAAGCTGAAAAGCTACATATGTTGGTTGTATGTGCTCAAAATTGTCCCATTAGGGGAGCATGATCAAAAAAGTTTGGAACGAAAGCTGTCTAAATCACAAACATCTTAAAAATGTTACAAAGACAAAATATTAAAAAGGGCATTTATTTATTTAAAGTTTATTTATTTTTGGGAGAGAGAGAGCGAGCACACAAAAGTGGGTTAGGAGCAGAGAGGGAGAGAGAATCCCAAGCAGGCTCCACACTGTCAGCACAGAGCCCGATGCTGGGATCAAACCCACAAACCATGAGATCGTGGCCTGAGGCAAAGCCTGGCACTTGACTGACTGAGCCACCCAGGAGCCCTAAATAGGACCTTTAAGCTCCATGTTGGAGGGGCACCTAGATGGCTCAGTCAGTTACTAGTCCAACTTCGGCTCAGGTCATGATCTCACGGTTTGTGAGTTCGAGTCCCACATGGGCTCTGCGCTGACAGCTCAGGACCTGGAACCTGCTTCAGATTCTGTGTCTCCCATTTCTCCGCTCTTCCCCCACTCCACACACACATACTCTCTCTCTCTCTGTCTCTTTCTCTCTCAAAAATAAATAAACTTTAAAGTAAATAAATAAATAGCATAAAATCCATGTCGGAGCTAATAAGTGTTCTCAAAGTCTGCGCAAAGCAGCCTTGCACAAGAACAAGTCACTTCCTCAGGCTGGGAAGTATTTGCTCCTCGCCTCAACTAACACTGGGATTCGGTGGCAGTTTTTCATCGTTGTGAGTGCAGGGTGTGAGTTGGAAGTGGAAGCTAAAAGCTAACAATAATTCTCTAGGACAACTGATTCTGATTTTTACACCGAATTCTTATAGATGAGTAAATCCAGACTTTTTTCTCCCTTTACACTTTGTAGTGTATTTCATAATAAAAACAAACAAAACAAACTTGATATTTTCTAAAACCAGTCCTGTGCATTTTTCGTCAGTTCATTCTCTTCCATTGAATCCAAGCCAGTTATTAATTTTGAAAAAAAAAAAACTTCAGGTTTTGGTTATGAAAACATCAGTGGTGTTTTCAATGAAAACAATAGTGGTGTTTTCATTGAAAACAATCTCACTATTCTCATTTTTTGTAAGTTAAAATTCTCTTTCAACTGCACAAACATCATTAGCATGATTTATCGGCATTTTTGGTGGATTGCACAGGCATTGAGGACAATAATATCCTTTTTATCTGCATCCCATCTCGTTTCTTACTCTGAAATCTGAAAAGACAACCCATTGGAACATTGGCAAAATATGTAGACTATCATTTTCATATTTTCCTTCCTAAACATTAAATGGTCTAAATTAATGGTAACTTGAGGGTTTCAAGGCACATTTCTGGAGTTTAGAATTTAAGGTAACGAGTATTAGTAGATAATTCATTTTGCTGGAAACCTGTAAGAAGTCTACCTAATGTCTCTTTTTCTCTTAATGGAGTACAAGGAAAACATTACTCTTGTGACTTAAGATATTATGCTATAAGAGATTCATGACTTAGCAGTAGAATAAACAGGGGCACCTGGGTGGCTTGGTCAGCTAAGCATCTGACACTTGATTTCAGCTCAGGTCCATGATCTCATGGTTTGTGAGATTCAGCTCCACCAAGACCTCTGCACTGAGAGCATGGAGCCAGCTTGAGATTCTCTCTCTCTCTCTCTCTCTCTCTCTCTCTCTCTCTCTCTGTGCCCCTTCCCCCACTCACACTCTTAATATAAACTTAAAAAAAAAGAGAGAGTAATATAGGATTTTGAGCGTGTTGGTCCTGTGATACACCCAGAAAGCTGATCTTCATATTTAATTGTAAATAGCGTTATTACATTCTAGTTATGTGTTTTTATTTGCCATTTTTTTTTCCTCCTAAAAGAGTAAATCGCCTTAAAAGACCAGTCATTTGAGGTTGCTATTTAATCAAGACGTGTTTGGAGTTGGCAGGACACATAGTGTTCTGAATCGCTGGAATTGCTGATTCATTTGCAAAATTACAAAATAACCCAGTTTCCTACCAGCAAATTAGCACTGAGAAAGACTTCCAAGTCCCAGTAGTGACTCACAGATAAGCTTGCAATATATCATACCTGATGAGATGTATATCGTCGTCATCACTAAAGTATTTGCCAAGCTAACTCCCAAAATACAGCACTGTGCTATATTGGAAATGAGCTTGGTTCCTGTTTCTTGATAAGTGTCAGATATGGAGTTCTTTTATAACAGCACTTTTAATATTTAAAGTCATTGCTTTCTATTAAATTATGAGACATAAAGTTGCTTTTTTTTACAAAAACATCATATTTATGTAGTAACTTGGAAATCTTTGCTTTGAAATTGCAGCTGATGTACTGAGTGAAGAAGCAATATTGAAATGGTACAAAGAAGCACATGTTGCCAAAGGCAAAAGTGTTTTTCTTGACCAGATGAAGAAATTCGTTGAGTGGCTACAAAACGCAGAAGAAGGTATGATTCCATTTAACGACTTTGGTGGTCGTTAGCAAATACTTTCTCATTATAATTTAAGGTATCTACCTCTTGCACAGATTTTTGTTGTTGTAGTTGCTTCTCTAAAACTGAAGGTCTTAGGGTGTCTTCCATATCAAGCATCTTGCCTATAATCTTAGCCTTCCTTTCTGAAATCAAAGCAATGAAAAGTGCTATGTGTTAAAAAACAAGAGACAACCTTTTCAATTATCCACCGTATAGGAGACAAGGGGGAAGAAATCATCAGCAGTTGTGAAAGGAGGAAAAAAAGTTTTTGGCTTAATTACACATTATGGGATTATTATTAACCAGTTGACTGGTGCTAAAAATGGGAACACAAGGTGGAAGAATAATAATGGATGAGAATGAATCCCACTAAGCCTGAGAAGTTTATTTTAGATGACCCAGAAGGATAAAAGTAATTACAGTCTTCAATAATATTTATGAGCATGCTGCATTATTAGAAAGGCAAAGTTCAACTACTAGGTATTTATCCAGGAGATACAGGTATGCTGTTTCGAAGGGGCACACGCACCCCAATGTTTACAGCAGCATTATCAATAATAGCCAAAGTATGGAAAAAGCCAAAATGTCCATTGATGGATGAATGGGTAAAGAAGAGATAAATATATACAATGGAGTATTACTCGGCAATCAAAAAGAATGAAATCTTGCCATTTGCAACTACGTGGATGGAACTGGAGGGTATTATGCTAAGTGAAATTAGTCAGTCAGAGAAAGACAAATATATGAATTCACTCATGAGGACTTTAAGAGACAAAACAGATGAACATAAAGGAAGGGAAACAAAAATAATATAAAAACAGGGAGGGGGACAAAACAGAAGAGACTCATAAATATGGAGAACAAACTGAGGGTTACTGGATGGGTTGTGGGAGGCGGGATGGGCTAAATGGGTAAGGGGCTTAAGGAATCTACTCCTGAAATCATTATTGCACTATAGGCTAACTAACTTGGATGTAAATTAAAAAAAAAAAAAAAAAAAAAATCCACATCTTAAACTCACCAAGTTGTGCATGTTAAATATGTATAGCTTTTTGTATATCAGTCATAGGTCAATGAAATGGTTTAAAAAAATAAACAAATAAAATAAAAATTAAAAAATGGAAAGGCAAAGTTCATTTAAAAGCAAAAAAGAATGAATGTTTGACTGTTTTTCCTAGTCAATGCATGACCAGGGCAAAAAACAATGCCTTTTGGGGTTGGGGTAGGTAGCATATTGGAAACTCTTTCATGACTCTAAAGGAGTCTTTGGGGGCCCCTGGCTGGCTCAGTTGAGAAAGTCTTCAACTCTCCATCTCAGGGTTGAAAGTTCGAGCCCCATGTTGGGCATAAAGTTTACTTAATAAACATTTTACAAAAGGAATCTCTGAATAAAAAACCTGACTTTTTCTCTCTCATCTCTCCTAGAATCTGAGTCAGAAGGTGAAGAAAATTAGATGGCTCAAGAAGCACAACAGGCCACCACACAACACTTTTACTGGGAATGCTGAACCATTTGAGAAGAGAAAACTTGGCTTCCGTTTTCACAAAGGAAAAAAAAATAGGATAGGCTGCCCTTGTGCGAAGGGGAAATGGTTTTTGTTTTCGTTTTGTTTTTAAATGGAGCCCTGAGGCATCAGCTATTATACTTGGGACTCTACCTCTCACTCACTATATGCTAACTTAAAGCCATTCAACAAGGAGTCCAGTAGGTATCTGAAATTCAATACTCAACAGACTCCTCTTTTTTAGCTGTATTTTTCAGGTACTGTGTGGTGAACGCCCCACTGGTGTCTATTACAGGGCCACTTTGGTAGTTGTGTATCTGCTCGTGTATGTGATTTGACAAACCAGTTTTTTAAAATAAATGGCTTTTTAAAAATCTGGGCTTATATTCTCAGAGCTTTTATTTCTTCAGAGCACACGGCTTCTTCCACAGACGACATTTCAGCGTTAGGCTTTTTTTCTCCGTCCAGAATTTTGAAAGGTTCCTCTCTTGTCATCTATAAAAACAACTCTGTTCCTTTTGCCATGATAAGTACCACATCTCAGTTGTCTTCATACCGAAATGGAAATTGACCCAAAATACATGCACGTTAGCACAAACACCAGGAAGTGATCGTATTAACAGTTTTTAGGTATGGGTATGTAAATACATTGTTCCACACTTCTTGTGTTTACCCTCAGCGCAATTTCCTCCCTGTTTGAAGGAGAGCTAGTGTACATATGTAAATAGATCTTTGTTTATATTTATAACTAGGGGATTTTAGTCTTTAAAATATCTTGTTCTCAGTAGTAGCAGTGGGAGGCATTTTACTGTTGGGTCAAGCTCTTCGTTTTATGACACAGTTCTTTCTTAACTCTTGGAAAACTTAAGGGTTGCTGTTAGGGTAATGGTAATCTCCAAGACAAACATTTTAAGTAAGAGTTGAAATGGAGAGGATCCATTGGAAACAACAGTCACCAAGTTAAGTATATGAAGAGCTTTATCACTACCGTGTCACCATCCTGTATCAAAAGATAGTTTTCTAGTTTCCTGTTTGTCCTCAGGAAGAAAAGGAAATCTTTTCCCTAGGACTAGACCACACACGTAAATCTGTAACATGATGGATTCCGCCTGTCTTTTAAGTAATCGGCCTTTGATAACTTTCTGTCTTCCCATAGAGCACTCTCAGGTTCACTGTCCCAACAGAGAAATATCGATTTGAATAGATCTTTTTGAAAAATCATCTATATGTGAGAATGTCATTTTCATAACATGAGAAATAATAATGACAGGAATGATGGGAAGTCAGAATAAAGAGCCTTACAGCACCTTGAAGTGATTAGAATACCCCTAATGTATGTATATGTATTCTTAAAATTCTGAGAAATGCCCGTTTCCCAGTCTGCCCTTCTATTTTGTACAAGAAAGTATGAACTCATCCATCCCATTATGGTACACTGCTTTGAAGATGAAAATCACCTGGAAATAAACAAAGGGACAATTCTAGAATGCGTTGTCTTATAGGACAATCCTTTGAGAGAAAAGCAGGAAGGAACCTGACATGAGAGGTGTCTGATACCTTCTGGGCCATTGATTCATCACAAGTCTCCATTATCTACCCTACATCCATCTAAAAATTAGAATTATGAAGTGATAGTCACATCCTAGAGTACATACTAAAAGTGTTTATGTGAATTGAAAAAGAAGTGAAAAATTTTAATGGAAAAATAAATGTGGCCATCTCATTCGATAAGTGCTGACTGCCAGTTGGGATACATGGCATATTTCACAAGTAGAGTAAGTTAAATCTGCATCTGATATTTTGACAAAAAGATCTATGAAAGGTGGAACTTTGAGAATTAGATGCAGTTGGTAATAAATTCATGTCAATGTTTATCTTTTATTCTATATATGTCATATTGCATTTTATATGTCAATGTGTAAGAGGCTTTTCCCTTCATTTTAGGGGATCACAAATAAAAAGTGTGTTAGAGGCTATTTGACTTCTCTCCCACTATATCAAAGGTAGCCACACTGAGATCTACAGAAGCACAGAGCTGTCCAGGGCCTTAGAGTTAGTGACCAAAATGGAACTAGAAGGTCCCATCTTCTGAGTCCCACACTTATACTTTTTCTCCCCTATGTTCCACAGGCAAATTATTTATAATGACTTATGTCTCTACAGTTGAAACAAATGTTTTTGTTTTTAAGAAGCACTTTTTTTATTAGGGAGTACTCATGGACAGGGGAAAGACAGAGGGAGAGAGAATCTTAAGCAGGCTCCTCACTCAGCCTGAAGCCCCATGGGAAGCTCAGTCTCATGACCCTGAGATGGTAACTTGAGCTGAAAACAAGAGCTAGACGCTTAACCGACTGAGCCACCAAGGGGCCTGCCCCTAAACTACCACTTTCAATGAATAAACATCTGGAGATATCCAGAAAATCAATTTTCTAAACTATAAAATGTAACAATTATAGAATACTAAATAGTCCATGTTTTCTAGCACAGATGTTTTTCCCAAACAATTTGAGTTGGTGACTCTAAAGAAAGCCAGCATGGAGGGGGGAAATGCTCAAATAGCAAGGACTTATTTAATAAATTCTCAAACCAAAGTCCTTTCTTTTTCTGAAGGACAGGTGTCTCTTTTCTTAGAAAAATAAAACCTGTCCTAATTATGAAAGTAGTTGCTTTAGTTATCTATTGCTGCATAACAGATTGTCCCCAAAATTTTCAACTTTAAATAACAATTACATCATGGTTTCTGTGGATCAGGACCCAGGAGCAGCTTAGCTAGGTGGCCATAACTCAGGGTCTCTCACAAGTTGTAGGCAAGATGTTGGCTAAAACTACAGTCATCTGAAGGTTATAGGATCTACTTCCAAGTTGACAGTGGGGCTTGGTGGGTCTCAGTTCTTTCCTATTAGCCAGAGACTAGTTCCTCACCACAAGGTCCTCTGCTTAGTCTGCCTGAGTCTTCATGACATAACAGCTGCCCCCTGGCCCTGTTCAAAATGAGTAATCTGAGAGAAAGGGAGCGCTAGAAGGAAGCCATTTTTTTTTTTTTTTTAATGTTTATTTTTTGAAAGAGAGAGAGAGTATGAGCTGGGGAGGGGCAGAGAATGACGGAGACACATAATCTGAAGCCCACTCCAGGCTCTGAACTGTCACCACCGAGCCTGACACAGGGCTCAAACTCAAGAGCTGTGAGATCATGACCTGAGCCAAAATCAAGAGTTGGGTGCTTAACCAACTGAGCCATCCAGGTGCCCCAGAAAGCCATCTTTAACAACCTAATATTGGAAATGACAAAGCATCTCTTCTACAACATTCTATTGGTCACACAGACAACCATGGTACAATGTAGAATGCTGCTGCATGAGGTATGAATACCAGTTAATGGGGTTAATTGAAGGCCATCTTGGTGGCTGCCTACCGCAGTAGTACATACCCACATACTAAAATAGTTTCTGCATCAATAGAAAAATGGATAAAGAGAAGATATTGTATATATATATATATATATATATATATATATATACACCCTTGACATTTGTGACAACATGGATGTACCTAGAGAGTATTATGCTAAGTGAAGTAAGTCAGAGAAGACAAATATCATACGATTTCACTAATATGTAATATCTAAGAAAAGAACAAACAAAAAGCAAAAACAGACCAATAAATACAAAGAACAAACATGGTTGCCAAGAGGGGGTGGGTGATGGGCAAAATGGTGAAGGTGAGTGGGAGACACAGGCTTCCAGTTATAGATTGAGTAAGTCATGGGAATAAAAGGTACAACATAGGGAATACAGTGAAAGGTATTGTAATAGCGATGTATGGTGGTAGATGGTAACCACACGTGTGGTGAGCATAACATAACAAATTGAGTTGAATCACTATGTTGTACACCTGAAACTGATGTAATATTGTGTGTCAACTACTTAAAAAAAAAAAAAAAAAAAAAAAAGGAAGAAAAACATCCAAAGAATTCTTCCAAAGTTTTAGAGTGCCTAGGTGTCTCAGTCAGTTAAGCGTTCAACTCTTGATTTTGGCTCAGGTCATGATTTTATGGTTCAGTTTGTGAGTTCCAGCACCACAATGGGCTCTGTGCTTACAGTGCCAAGCCTGTTTAGGATTCTGTCTCTGTCTCTCTCTCTCTCTCTCTCTGCCACTCCCTCACTCATGCTCTCGTGCATGCTCTATCAAAAATAAACAAAAAAATAAAAAAATGAAATAAAAAGCCAATTCATGTTAAAAAAAATTTTTAAGTTTAAAAATTTTAAAAATTTAAAGAAGTTTTAAAATGTTTCTGGATAGATTTAAATTCTTCATTTAATGTTAAAACCGTAAAAGTACTAAAAAAGTGTAGGAAATACCTTTATAACTGAGGCACGGAAAAAACATTAACACAAAAGCCAAAAAAAATCTGATTATAAAATGTCAATACTTTTTCCATATTTAAACATATGTGATTAAAAATGTATAAGGTATCAGTAGAGTTTCAACAGATTGGAAGAAAAAATTTTTGATACAAATGAAGAATTAACAACAATACGACAAAAAGAGCATCTATAAATCAATAAGAAATTGAGAAAATGTAAAATGAGTATGAAAAGTCAATTAAAATGAGCAACATGGAAAGATGTTCAATCCTATTGTTAACCAGTATGTGTAAAATAATAAGATAAAATAACTTACGGTGTTGAAAAAAATTCCTAAAACCAATACTAAATGGTCGTGTGTATGGGAAAAATGGGTTCTTTGCTTTTGCACACAGCCATTAGAGTTGTAATTTGGAAATAAATATTAACACTTAAAAATAAATATTAACTCATATTCTTTGACTCAGCACTTTCATTCTAGAATTCACTCCATAGTTGTACCCCCAGATTTACATGTAGTGATCATTCTGTTAGTAATGAAACGGGAACAAACTGAGACATTCTTAAAATGTCAGTGTCCATAATGTCTGAGAAGAGGACTAGCAGAATAAATTAATAGAAACTCTTATCAGAGAATGAGGTAGACTCAAAAAGTTGTTCAAAATATATCATTAAAGGAAAATGCAAGTTAAAAACAATATTTTTCCCACTAAGGAAAGCTGTGTTTATATAATATACCTTTATAAGTACATAGAAAGGGAATAATATTTTCTAATATTTGCTATTCCTGTGTAAGTCTTGGGCAGAGCTGGGAGGAGAGAAGGGAAAGGAGAATTTTTCTCTTTTTACTCTGTGCACTTGAATTTCTTTAGAAAGAACATGCACTATCTTTTTTTAACTTTTTTTAAATTAAAAAAATTAATTTACAACCAAATTAGTTAGCATATAGCACAATAATGATTTAAGGAGTAGAATCCAGTGATTCATCCCCTACATATAACACCCCGCTCATCCCAACAAGTACCCTCCTCAATGTCCCTTGACCATTTAGCCCATCCCCCCACTCCATATCCCTCCAGCAACCCTGTTTGTTCTCTGTACTTAAGAGTCTCATGGTTTGTCCCCTCCCCATTTTTATATTATTTTTGCTTCACTTGCCTTATGTTCATCTGTTTTGTATCTTAAATTCCATATATAAGTGAAGCCATATGATATTTGTCTTTCTCTGACGGACTAATTTCACTTAGCATAATACCCTCCAGGTCCATCCCCGTAGTTGCAAATGGCAAGAGTTCATTCTTTTTGATTGCCAAGTAATACTCCATTGTATATATAGACCACATCTTCTTTATCCATTCATCCATTGATGGATATTTGGGCTCTTTCCATACTTCGGTTACTATTGATAGTGCTGCTATAAACATGGGGTGCATGTGCCTCTTTGAAACAGCCCTCTAATATCCTTTGGATAAATACCTAGTAATACAATTGCTGGGTCGTAGGGTAGTTCTATTTTTACTTTTTTGAGGAACCTCCATACCGTTTTCCACAGTGGCTGCACCAGTTTGCATTTCCACCAGCAGAAACATGCACTATCTTTATGATTTAAAAGGTCAATGCATGTTTATTTTGGAAAATGTAAAAAAGCTTTTGGAAGAAACTACCACATAGTTTTCTGCCACAGAGATGAGCCCTTCCAATATTTTTATATTTTTAAAAATATGGCTTTCCCTAATTATTTAAACAATAAGTCCATTGTGTAACAATTTTATGCCTTGCTTTCTGTTAAATATTATTCTACAACATTTTACCATATCAATAACTCTTCTTCAAAACCATGATTTTCAAATATGTACAATTGTTCTCACTATGGATGGAGCATATTTATCACTCTATGTTCAATACAAAGCACTTTATAATTTTGCCTTTAAAAATAACCATTTAAGATACTTTTACATAAATCTTTGTTTATCCATGGTTATTTAGAAAAATAGAAATGGATTTTGGGTTAAAGAATTTGAATATTTTTAACACAATGTGATCTTATTTCTCAATTTGCATTTATACATTTGAATACGTTTTACTCCCATTTTGGGAATAGTTCAAGGCAGTATCATTTTAGTCACAAATTTTACAACTTTCTTTTTTTTTAAAATACATGAAATTTATTGTCAAATTGGTTTCCATACAACACCCAGTGTTCATCCCAAAAGATGCCCGCTTCGATACCCATCACCCCCCTCCCCTCCCTCCTACCCCCATCAGCCCTCAGTTTGTTCTCAAAAACTATTTTTAAGAGTCTCTTATGCTTTGGCGCTCTCCACTCTAACCTCTCTTTTTTTTTTTTTTCCCTTCCCCTCCCCCATGGGCTCCTGTTAAGTTTCTCAGGATCCACGTAAGAATGAAACCATATGGTACCTGTCTTTCTCTGTATGGCTTATTTCACTTAGCATCACACTCTCCAGTTCCATCCACGTTGCTACAAAGGACCATATTTCATTCTTTCTCATTGCCACGTAGTACTCCATTGTGTATATAAACCATATCTTCTTTATACATTCATCAGTTGATGGACATTTAGGCTCTTTCCACAATTTGGCTATAGTTGAAAGTGTTGCTATAAACATTGGGGTACAAGTGCCCCTATGCATCAGTACTCCTGTATCCCTTGGGTAAATTCCTAGCAGTGCTATTGCTGGGTCTAGGGTAGGTCTATTTTTAATTTTCTGAGGAACCTCCACACTGTTTTCCAGACTGGCTGCACCAATTTGCATTCCCACCAACAGTGCGAGAGGGTTCTCGTTTCTCCACATCCTCTCCAGCATCTATAGTCTCCTGATTTGTTCATTTTGGCCACTCTGACTGGCGTGAGGTGATATCTGAGTGTGGTTTTGATTTGTATCTCCCCGATGAGGAGCGACGTTGAGCATCTTTTCATGTGCCTGTTGGCCATCCGGATGTCTTCTTTAGAGAAGTGTCTATTCATGTTTTCTGCCCATTTCTTCACTGGATTATTTGTTTTTCGGGTGTGGAGTTTGGTGAGCTCTTTATAGATTTTGGATACTAGCCCTTTGTCTGATATGTCATTTACAACTTTCTATTTGTCTCTAAAAATATGAAAGTTTATACTTCTGAAATTCAGCAGATTGAATTTGTAAAATCATAGGAATATGGGAAAGTAAAATATTTCATTTTCAAGCCAAGAAAACCAGTAGTCTGGAAAGACCTCAGGTGTTGCCTGGCTATAGAATCATCGGATTTGAGCCAATGTGGTGTCCTCAGCTCAGCTGACTCAGCATCTCTGACATCACCTTCTCTGAGCTAATGGCAATTACTTCTTTCCACTCTGTACTTTTGAAAGACAGTAGGATTCAAGGTCCCTCTGGATAGGTGCTTCTACACTGCCATGGCCCTCTTCTTAGAGACTAGATTTGAGTAAGACATTTCTTTCATGAAAAAGACATTTTTGGAGCTATTCTTTACACATTTAAAATCTCTATACCTTGGTTTTGTGTGTTTCAATTATATATCGATAAATAAATAAAAAATGCATAATCTATGGCTTAAATAGAAACAGCACACCTGTGTAATCAGCCGTCAGATGAGACAGTGAACATGAGCAGAGTCCCGTATGCCTCTCCCAAACTCCACCTTCACGTCTTCCTCGAGGTAATCATTGTCCTGTGTTCTGACAGCATAGATTCACTTTGTCTGTCTTTAAAGTGGATGCGGATGGTGATATTGCGTTTATGCCTCCTTTTGTTCAACTTTGCTTTACCTCTTTTGTGGTTGTCCTTTGCGTTTAGTTCCTTTCTCGTATGTAATTAAGCGAACACAGGCTCTCTACCAACAGTAATACCCAGCTCTTTCAGCAAGGACACGCGTAACGTGGGAACGTTATTTTTTAATGAGCCAAAATGTTGTGCTATTTTATTTTGGCACAGAGAATAATTCCTAGGCACGTATCTGTTTTTCAGAGATAGTTTTGGAACACGTGCATTTCCTCCTGTAGCCATTACAAAAAGAAAATGATCCCTCCCTTCTCTGAAGGAGGATTCCCATTTTATGTGGGCAGATCGATTTTTAAAGACTCAAATCATAGATTACTGTGGCTTCAATGACACGTACTGCCTCCCATACTGTGCTCTTGCTGCTCCTGCTACTGGAGGATAGAAATTCATTTGGAATTGTTTGGCTTAAGCTTGGAGGCCGCATCCTGCCATTAATTAGCTGTTTAACCAATTAGCAAGTCACTTAACTCTTAGTATTTACTGTGTTTAATTGTAAAATAAGGGTCTGTTCAAAATTATCCCTTAAACTGGGACTTCACAGTTCACACCACCCAAAGTTTTATGCGAGACTCTGTTTTCTGCAGATTCTCCGAGTGGTCTGTGACCTAGGAAAGGTCAAATATAGTTAGGCTAGGTTGATGGTTCTCAAACCTCAGCATGCATCAACATCACCCAAAAGGCTTAACCTCAATTTCTGGCAGCACCTCCCCTACCCCTGCCCCGGGAGTTTCTGACTCAGTAGGTCATCTGGGGCAACTGGGGCAAGGTCTATGGACAAGTTTTGGGTGATCACTGATCTTCCTGGTGTCAGGACCGTACAGACACCGGGCCAGATGGTTAGTAGGGCCTGTTCCAGTATAGATTTCTGCAGTCTATTATGTCTCCAACAAAGGAGGTGGGTTGTATTTTGCTCAACTGTGTATCTTTGATTGCCATTCAGCACAATGCATGACTTGGCAAGAAGTTGTTGTTCAGTGAACGTTTGAATGGATGAATAAATGAGTGAATGTGCCTTAAAATTCCTTTTTTTTTCAATATATGAAGTTTATTGTCAAATTGGTTTCCATACAACACCCAGTGCTCATCCCAAAAGGTGCCCTCCTCAATACCCATCACCCACCCTCCCCTCCCTCCCACCCCCCTTCAACCCTCAGTTTGTTCTTAGTTTTTAAGAGTCTCTTAAGAATTCCCTTTTAAAGGGTTGATCATCAATTCAGTCTAATGTTTCCCTATACCTTCTTTTAAAAGTTCAGCATTGGGACCACAGCCTAACTGCTACTTAGTAAGAGTTTGGATTATTGCACTATACAGAAATGCATCATTATTGATTGTGCCTTCTCTAAAACAGAGCCAATAAAATGTGGGCCCATAACTTACAAAATGATCCTGACACTTTCCCTTATCTGTTTCCGAAAGAAGCAAAAATACTTTCCTGAGTATTGTCTAGCCATATTCTGTAAGTGTGCATTGTGGGTGTTGACAACACAGTGCTGAACAACTGTGACCCCTCAGCCCACGCCCCCCCCCCCATTCCTAGAACGGATCTAAGAAAGGTAAAATATCCCTGGGCTAGATCCCTAGCTCTCAGACTAATGCATTAGTGCATTTGAATCACCGGGAGGGCTTGTTAATTAAGGTTGCTGAACTATAACCCACCCCCTCCCCCCAGAGTTTCTGACTCATACACCTGAGGTGGGGCCTGAGGATTTGCATTTCTTAACAAGTTCCCAGGTCTTGCTCCTGCTGCTGCTGCTGGTCCAGTGACCACACACTGAGAACCATTGGGCCAGATGGTTTCTAATCCCTCGGTCACTGGGATGCGGAAGCAACCCAATTCCATGAACTGGAACCTTGAGTTAGACTAGCTTGAAAGCTTTTGAAGTTCTATAATTTCTTCCCTAGCTCTCTCAAACTTCTGTCTCGTCTGAAATTCTAAAGTATTCTCAAGATGTGTGAAAGGATTTGAAGCATCACAATTCAGTCTTGATGTCTCACAAGAGAAAAAAAAATCTGTTGAGTAAATACTGTCTTAGCATTCCTCTTTCCCTTTAAACAGGAAAGTCCTAGACCAACAGCATCAGCATCACCTGGAGGCTAGAAATGGATATTGTCAGAATCTCCTCCAGATATGCTAAATCAGAAATTCTAGGGGGTAGACACTGCAATCTATTTTAACAAGCACTCTGAGTGATCCTGATGCATGCTTAGTTATAAGAGCCACTGGCCAGATGTAAACTTTAAGTGACCACCTTGGAAAACATCCCTAAAGACATAAGAGTAGGAAGACAGTTACAATAGAAGCTGGACCAGGATTTCGCACAAGATCAGAGGTTAGTGAAGTGATAGATACGCTTTTTTTGAAGGTTGATCAGAGACTGAAAAATATCTCTCGAGACAAGGTGACCAGGCATACTTCAGTGATATAAGAGGATAGACGATGTCAACGCCCTGTAGCTATATGACATAGATCAAACTATGGAAGTAGCTGGCAGCTATGAACTCAGCTTGTAACAAGAGATTGTTAAGTTCTGATGCTGCATTAATGCTGGGGATAAAATAACAGATGAAATATGTGATCATTTATCTTCTTTTGGCCAAACTTTAAAGTTTTCCAGGGATCTTAGAAAAGCTGTTTACTTTGTCCATAAAAGTCTCTACTCATTTGTTCATATCAAAACACATTTCGCATCATAGAATGTGGCTTCTGAAATATTATGAACAATGGCAATGGCCCATGGACTGTTTACAAGTGCATTTTAAAATTTCCAGGGGCGCCTGGGTGGCGCAGTCGGTTAAGCGTCCGACTTCAGCCAGGTCACATTCTCGCGGTCCCTGAGTTCAAGCTCCGCATCGGGCTCTGGGCTGACCGCTCAGAGCCTGGAGCCTGTTTCCGATTCTGTGTCTCCCTCTCTCTCTGCCCCTCCCCCGTTCATGCTCTGTCTCTCTCTGTCCCAAAAATAAATAAACGTTGAAAAAAAAAATTAAAATTTCCAGATATTGGGGCACCTGGCTGGGGATTACTTAAAAATAAAATCTTAAAGGACGCCTTGATGGCTCAGTTGGTTAAACATCGGACTCTTGATTTCAACTCAGGTCAAGATCCCATGAGTTCTGGGACTGAACTCACGTCGAGCCCACATTGAACCTGGAACTTGCTTGAGATTCTCTCTCCCTCTTCCTCTGCCCATCCTCTGTTCACACTGGAGGCCCTATCTCTCTCTCTTTCATTAAAAAAAAAAAAAAAAAAAAAAATCTTAAAAAAAAAAAACCTCTTAAATAAATATATAAATAAATAAATAAAATTTCCAGATATTTGTTTTTCTAACATTACTGGTTTCTACTGTAATTTCATTATGGTCAGAAAAGATACATATTCTATATGATTTCGGAGTTTTTATGTTTATTGAGACTTGTTTTAGAGCCCAGCACATGGTCTATCTTGATAAATGTATCATGTGCATTTGAGAATAATGTGCAATCTGCAGTTGTTGGAGGGAACATTCTATGAATATATGTAAGATCATGGTGGTTGATGGAATTGTTCAGAGATTCTGTCTTCAATGATTTCTTTGTCTGGTAGTTATATTAATTGCTGAAACAGGGGTATTAAAATCAACCTCGATTGTAAATTATCTGTCTATTTAATTTGATCAATTATTGCTTCATGTACCTAGAAGTTCTGTTATTAGATGCATACACATTTATGATTGCTATGGCTTTCTCATGAATTGGCCAATTTTTCCTTAAGAAATGTTCCTCTTTACCTCCAATGACAATCTTTGTCTTGTGAAGTCCACTTTATCGGATAGTATAGTCCCTCCACCCTTTTTAGGCTTCCATTTGTATAGCATATCTTTTTTTTATCCGTGCTATCTGTGCCTTTGTATTTAAAGGTAGACTCTTGTACACAGCAGGTAACTGAGTCTTGCTTTAAAAAAAAAAAAAAAACAGGGGCGCCTGGGTGGCGCAGTCGGTTAAGCGTCCGACTTCAGCCAGGTCACGATCTCGCGGTCCGTGAGTTCGAGCCCCGCGTCAGGCTCTGGGCTGATGGCTCAGAGCCTGGAGCTTGTTTCCGATTCTGTGTCTCCCTCTCTCTCTGCCCCTCCCCCGTTCATGCTCTGTCTCTCCCTGTCCCAAAAATAAATAAATGTTGAAAAAAAAATTAAAAAAAAAAAAATTAAAAAAAAAAAAAACAAAAAACAAAAAAAAACAAAACCTGATAATCGTTGCCTTTTTAAATGGAGTGTTTGGTCCATTATTGATATCATTAAATTTAAATGTACAATTTTACAATTTTTTCCTACTTCTCCCCTCTGGTTTTTACTCCTTTGTCTTTTGTTTCCTGCCTACTTTTATAATTAATTGAATGTTTGTTAGAATTCCGTTTGAATCTGTTGCCTTCTAACTATACTACTTTATGTTATCTTTTAGTGGTTGCCCTAGGGATTATAATGAACAAATGTTATTGTTCAAAATTATAATGAAAAAGTTTCAGTCTAGTTAGAGTTAATGCTGTAACACTTTACATAAAATATAAGTATATTGTAACAGTACAGATCTCTTTACCCTCTCCTCATTCTTTCTTATAAAACTTGTTGTACATACTGCATCTATAAAAATTAAACCCTCCAGAAAACAATAACCTCTTGTTTTAACAGGTCCATGTGTTTTTTTAATTTAAGACAAAATTTTTTAATTTAAGACAAAATTTTTTAAGTCAAAAATTTAAGACAAAATGGATATGCCTATCCATTTATGTACCATTTCCGGGGCTTCTTTTCTGCGGTCTGAGTTTTCACCTTATATCATATTTCTTAAGGATAAAATCAAAACCAAAAAGCCCCATTTTTAGAATTTCTAAACGTATAGATCTGCTGACAAATTATCTTAATTTACTTTTACTTGAAAATGTCTTTATTTTGCTTTTATTATTAAATAATATTTTACTGGATATAATGTTCTGAAATAGTAATTATTTTTTAATGTTTATTTTTGAGAGAGAGGAGACACAGAGAGAGAGTGCAAGGGGGGTTGCAGAGAGAGAGGTAGACACAGAATCTGAAGCAGGCTCCAGGCTCTGAGCTGTCAGCACAGAGCCCGACACAGGACTTGAACCCACCAACCATGAGACTATGACCTGAGCCAGAGTTGGATGTTTTACCAACTAAGCCACCCAGGTGCCCCTGGTATTGCGATTTTTATCTTTCAGTGCTTAAAAAAGCCTGTTTCACTGCATTTTGGCCTCCACTTTTTTGGATGAGAGGTTGGCAGTGAGGAGATTCGAATCAGTGTTCCAGAACTGCCCCCACGTGCAAAGCTTTTACACACGCACACACTTTTTTAAAAGTATGGAGGAGACATACCCCACCCAGTGCTCTTCTCTTCTTCTAAGTGTCAACTCCTCCCATTGTTTGTCCCCCAAGTAGCGTCTGCCTGATTTCTTGTCATTCTCCAGTGCCTTCACATAATTGTTTCTTTTACTTTGTTTGGAGTTCATAGTTGTTACCTATGGAGAGTTTGATCTCATAGACACTACTTGGTCATTAGCAGAAGCAGAAACTTGAGCAATGAATTCTTTTAGGAATCTTATTGACGAGCCCAACATTCCAGTTTATAGCTATAGACATACAATGCCCACACCTCTCCTTGTTCAGGTATACATTTATTACATGTAAGCTTTTTTCAACTCTGTTACATTTGTCTCATTTAAAAACCTGGGGGGGATAAAAAAAAACCTGGGGGTTCCACATCTGGAGAACTAACACTAGAAGCAATTTATCATATTATTGTTAATGGCCTAGAGTGGGATTCCCCTTACCCCAAAAGTCAAGAGGTACCGAAGAGATAACAAAGAAGAGCCTATGTCAGGAACTCACTGCAGAGTTGTGACTTTAAAAACTCAGGTAATAGACTTGAATTGTTCAAAACAACAGTGAACTAAGGAGTAGGGCCCATGAGTGTTCATTTTGGAAGGCAGCTGTGCTTACCACTCTACTGACATTCTTCATACTAGCGTCTGACACACACTCAGACACTCACATACACGCTATCTCTGAGGTTATTATCTCAGAGGGTAAATGAGGGAGGAGATGAAAAAGCAAGAATAAAAACCGAGAAGAATAAAAGGAGTCAGGCTCACACTCTTAATTTTACGTGGAAGCAGAAGTAAGCCGTAGAAAATCTGGGCTCTGAACCAAATAGGAAAGAAGATAATCAGAGGAAACCTCAAAGATCGATATTTAATTAAAGAGAATAAAAGTATTGCAGTTGGGAAACATTTTTCGTATCAGTGTGGTCTGATTGTTCCAGACTTATCTCAGAACAATAAAGGTTCAAGATGAATATATTCTACTCAAATTTACAGGAAACTCAAATCAGATTAAGCAGTGACGAAGAGCAGTTGAAATTTACTGATTAGAGTCACTAATTGGGTTCAGGTATTGCCATTTCCTTGAATGGTCCTCTAAGTTGTCTATCTTATTTAAAATTAATTTGTTAGTGTTTTTATTATAGTGAATAGCTTTCTAATCTGTATCTTGGGTGGGGACACGGAAGAGAAACCCAGCTATTTAGTATAAGGCAGTTTAGGCAGCCCCATTCACCTTGGGTTTCAACCACTTTTTAGGCCACTAACTGGAGGTGCTCCCTAGAGCATTACTGACCTCATAAACACACCTAAAAGCAACACCACAAGCAACATATTCAGATCCCATAAAGGGATGAGTAAAAGCTGCTTGCAGACCATTGTTGTCCTAATTTCCTCCCAGCCCTGTAGCAAATCACCACTAATGCAATGGCCTACAAACACACAAATTTATTACCTTCCCATTCTGGAGGTCAGAAGTCTAAAAGGGGTCATCAGAACTGTGTTCCTTGTGTAGGCTCCAGAGAAAAGTCCTGGCCTTTGTCAGCTTCTAGCAGCTGTCTGTCTTCCTCTGCTAGTGGCCCCTTCCTCCAGCTTCACAGCCAGCAGCATAGCCTCTGGCTATGTGCATCTCCCTCTTACAGGACTCTTGTGATTCTATGGTAATTCCATCACACTTGGATAATACACACGACAATCTCCCCATCTCAAAATCCTTAATTTAACCTTATCTGCAAAATCCACTTGCCCTATAAAGAAACATACTCACAGGTTCTGGAGATTAGGACATGGGTCTCTTTGGTAGGGAGTGGGTCACATTATATAACCTGCAACAATTGTCAAAATGCCAACAGGATATAAAGAAACTTGGTCCTAATGCTCATTCACAATGAACTATTATAAGAGGAAAAACAAACGATTAGCCCAGGATACTTTAATTCAACCTTGATTAAGCTAAAGGAAAAGAGTCAATGTAGGTAAAGATTCCTAAAATGTAACCTGAAAGGAAAAATAAAACAGTAGTGAAACAATTAACTCCAAGGATTGAAAGTACCAGGTCAGCCATTACTGTATGTTTAGAGAGATAAGGAAAAATTATGAAGAACAAAGAATATTTGGCCTTTATTTGCCATGTATTCTGTTCCTTATCATCCTAAAGCCTTTAGCCTGTTTACTAAAAGAAGTGAAATTTCCCCTAACATTTCAATTTTTTATTTGTTTTTTGTATTGATATTTAATACGTTTTTATTAAGTATTCTCTAAGCACTGTTGACCTTAGAACTACTTTGACCTTAGAACTACTTTTTAACGGGAAGCAGTGTTTGTGAAAATACTCGTTCTGGAGAATTGTTTGTTCACTTAAAGTTGTAAACAATGTTTGTCTTAGGAGGTTGAATTGACCCACCAGCCCTAATAATTTCCGTGACTTAATTGATCCTGTTAGAAGCAACTCAGCCAATAAGAAAATAAAAGTTTAGGCATTTCAATGAGGAGAGTGTCCCATAGCCTTCTTATTTGTAAAACTTGATTTTGTAAATAAATACTTTGTTGATTTTAAAAACAGTTGTTTTTAGGGGCACTTGAGTGGCTCAGTTGGTTAAGTGTCTGACTTTGGATCAGGTTATGATCTCACGGTTCATGAAATTGAGCCCCTCATCGGGCTCTGTCCTGTCAGGGAGGAGCCTGCTTGGGATTCTCTCCATTCTTTATTCTCTCTGCCTCTCCCCTGCTTGCTCTCTCTCTCTCTCTCAAAATAAATATATAAATATTTTTTTAAAAATGTAACTTTTTAAAATCAGTGACACTGTATTTTTATGAGTCTTCTGACCCAACAAGTCCTTCAATAGCATGCAATTGAATCTTAAATGTGGATATCCAAGCGTCCCAGCAGCTCTCTTCCTTATACATTTGAAACTTTTCGTATTTCAAAGTGAAAAAATATATATATTTTTACACCTATTCTAAAATATACACCTAAACTTTTATTTTATTATTATTATTATTATTATTATTTAGAGTGGGAGAGTGCGAGCAGGGGAGAAGAGCAGAGGGAGAGAGAGAATCCTCGGAACACCTGGGTGGCTGAGTTGGTTAAGTGTCTGAGCCTTGATTTCTGCTCAGGTCATGATCTCACAGTTTTGAAGACTGAGCCCCTCACTAAGAATGAAGAGCCTGTTTAGAGTCCTCTCTTCCCCTCTCTCTGCCCGTTCCCTGCTTGTGCACACATACATGCACTCTCTCTCTCTGTCTCTCTCTCTTAGAATAAATAAATAAACGTTAAAAGAGAGAGAGAGAGAGAGAGAGAAGGAATGAGAGAGAGAGAGAGAGAGAATCCTTAGCAGGCTCAGTGGGGAGCCTGACATGGAACTTGATTCCACGATCCCAGGATCATGACCTGAGCCAAAATCAAGAGTCGGATATCCAACTGATTCAGCCACCCAGGTGCCCCTCAACTTTTAGAATTTTGAAGCTGTACCTGGTGAGAGCTCACACAGAGCCTCTGGGCTTTGAGCCCCCAAGCAGCCACACCTGGGACTACTTGCCTTCTTCCATGTGGAATATAATACCTACGGCTCCTCCCTGGGCTGTGTCGATGATGGGCAGTGTCACCCGTAGCCAGATGACAGAACACCTCTTGGGCATCACCAAGGTATCAGAGGAGCGGTGAGTACCTCTGTCATTCATTTTGCTTATTGTTTTGGAGACCATGACATGCCCTTAAACTCCTCTCACTTCAAGAGCCCCTGAGGTAACTGACTGGGGCTAGAGGTCAGCAGACTGAGACCTCCCACAGCCCCAGAGCCTGCCTGGTCACCAAAGAGCTGCAGATGCCCTGTTGCATTAGATAGCAGAGTCTTCTTTCTGTTGGTGTTAATCTTACTTAACTCTTAACAATTTTTTTTTTATCAGGGCACCTGACTCAGTTGGTAGAGCACACAACTCTTGGTCTTGGGATCGTGAGTTAGAGCCCCACCTTGGGCGTGGAGCCTACTTTAAAAAAATTGTTTGTATTATCAGTATCATTGTCTGCAAGCTGGTGAAAACTTTTGAGAACCAACTTGCTCTAGACTATTGAGTATTCAGAATACTTGCAGCATCTTTTTGGCTCTGTTAGAGACTGCATTGGGTAGTGGCTGTGTCTAAAGGCTAATAAATACAAACACATAGAAGGAAAGTCATAATAGTATTTTAAATTTACTGTGGGTTATTGTGTGCCACTGGGCCCAAATCTGTAAAATGTGACTTGCTAGTTCCTTCTGAATCATTTGAAAACCCAGAGTGGTACATAAATAATTGAATAGTGACTTTTAATTAAGGCTCTGTAGTGGAAGCTGCTTTATGCAAAATTAAATGCTTTTTAATAGCTAATTTAGAAATCACGTTTAAACACTGGAAGTACCATACAAGGAAACTCAGCAAATTACTAATTAGATTTGGCAAAGTGTTCTCAGATGACACTTAGGATTCAATTTCTTTTTGTAAATGAGCGTTTCCTTTCATTCACAAAGCTCAGAATTTTATTTCAATTGCCTATACTTCTCAAAGAAGAGAAGACATCAAATGAGAAAACAGAGACCACATAATATATTAAATAATATTTTATCTTAATGTGAAAAACTAATATGGCCTATGAATACATGGGAACTAAATAAGGTTTCCTATCCTTGTCTAAGTTTTATACTTTTAGAGGTAACTAGGCATTATGGATTGAATTGTAGCCCCCATTCGTATGTTGGTGTCCTAGCCCCTAATACCTTACAATGTGAATCTATCCAGAAGTAGGACCACCGCAGATGTATTTAGTTAAGATGAGGTTATTCTAGAGCAGGGTCGGCTCCTAACCCAATGACTGGTGTCCTTATGGCCTGGGGAGAATTGGACACAGAGACACTCAGGGAGAACATTGTGTGAAGATGAGGGCAGAGATCAGATTGATGCAGCAGAAGCAATGCCAGAGCTTGCCAGCAAACTAGCAGCAGCCAAGAAAGTGGCATGGAAGAGGTTCTCCTGCATAACGCTGAGCAGGAACCAGCCCTACTGACATTGATTTTAGACTCTCAGCCTCCACACCTGGAAGACAATAAGTTTCTACTGTTTATACCACCCAGTTTGTCGTACTTTGTCATGACAGCCCTAGAAATGTTATGGACTGAGTGTTTTCATCCTTCAAAATTCATATGGTGAGGTCCTAACTCCCCATGTGATGGTACTTAAAAGTAGGGTTTTTAGGGGGTTAAATGAGGTTTAGATGAGATCGTGCTGGTAGGTTCTCCATAATTGTATTAGTGTTCTTATAAAAAGAGACATCGGAGAGCTTGCACTGTGTATCTCTCTGTCCTGTGAAGACACAGTGAAAAGGTGGCCATCTGCAAGCCAAGAAGAGAGCTCTCACCAGAATCCAAGCATGCTACCATGGCATCCTGATCTTGAACTTCCCAGCCTCAGAACTGTGAAATATAAATGTGTGTCGTGTCAGCCACCCAGTCTATGGTGGTTTGTTAGAGCAAGCAGCCTAAGCTGACCAAGACACCAACTAATACACGAGGTGATGTGTGTGGAACTCTGAGATGCAGCACCAGTAGGTCTGCTGGCTCTCCCAAATCAAGCTGACATAAAATTTCTTCTAAAGTATTAGATGTAATTATGATCAAAAGCCAAATTTTCAAGCATCCTAACATCGATCAGAAATTGCTTTTAGAAACAGATGAATATAACAAATATCATTAAATATGCAGTATAATACCATTTTCTAAAATTCTGCAACATTGGGAATTTTATCACCCAGAGCTAATTTAAACATTTGCTAAATTAAAACATATGGTAACCAAACATGGTTTCCATAAATGTGACTAAGGCAAATAAAGTGTTCATTTCAGTAATTATACTTCATTTCCTAAGGCCAAATAATTATATTATCTTTTAATCTTCAAAGCAGCGCTGTAGGATAAAGCTAGTATTAATCTGACTGTACAGTTGATGAACCAGCTTAGCAAAGCGAAGTTACTCATCCAAATTTTTACAGAAAACAAGTCATGGAAATCTGATTTTACTTTCTTTGACTTAGTTTTGCCTTCCCACACATGTTCCTCCAAACCTCCCTTTATTAATGTTATTATAGTCCCTATTAAAAAGTTTATTAACTCCTCATAGGGTCGCAGCTGAATGAGATGAAAGTTATTTCATAGTACAATATCTCATATATAAAGAGTATATATCTCATATATAAAGTTATTCAAATTACTTAGCCTCTAATTGTAGTCACAATTAGGTGAAATAATATATATAACATGCTTAGCGCATTGTCAGGCCCCCAGTAAGCACTGACTACATATCACCTGTTAATAGCAACAAAATTCTTTTAATAATGGATGAAGAGATTTATGTTACAATAATGGGTCATTATTAGATTATATGTATACATATACACTGATAATAAAAGAATGGTGAAAAAGGGAAATAAATCTTTTGCCTATGCTCAATAAACTTAAAACTATGTAATTTTTTGTCTTTTCTTTATACCTGTACACTTTTGTACTTTTACCTGTTTATCTGTAGGGATGACCCAGAAAGTTGAACCAAGAGACCCAGATTGCTCATGGGGGCCTGGACTGCTGTTGTACTTGGTCTCTACAGGTGTTTTATGACTTGTCTCATTCATTCTCCAGGGCTGCCCTGAGACCAGAAAACAGGTCTACAAGCCGTGGATGACTCTATTAGTTGACTGCCCTGAGATTGCTTCCCATTATTTGCTGTCAGGAGGTGCTCAATATATTGAAATTTGTAGCTCCTCATGCAGATGACTGAGCTCATGATATCAGATATCTGGAAGGATGAAGATTACGCATGATGCATTCTTCTGCTGGGTAATACTTTCAGGAGTTCCAGCAATTTCTTAGTCCCAGAACCTGGTTAACTCTGTCATTGTCAAGTAGCTGAAGCCAGATGTATAGGTAATTATGCCTGTGCTATCTTCTTACATAGTTCTAGGTACTAGAGTCTTTCTTTCTTTACACTTACTATTTGCCAGATGTATAAGTAATTATATCTTACAGAGTTCTAGATACTACAATCTCACTTATTTTTTACACTTATTATTTTCTGTAAAAAAGTAGACTGTTTTTCCATTGGTGATTAAATTATTAGATGACTGACAAAAAAGAATAGATTACTCTTCGATTGTTTTAATGCTGTTGGGCCAGAACAAAATTTGCATAAGCATTTTATATTTCTGTGAGTAGCTTCTGAAATAGAAATGATTCAACCAATCTTATTGAATAGAAACTCTAGTTACATAGCTGATATAATAGTGGAGGAACTTTAGAAATGTCCATGTGGTAAAAGGTTAAGGATGATTCTAGACTGTATAGCTCCTCAAGAAGAGATACATTAATAATGTCGCTGGAGCAGGGGATGGAATCACTAAAGTATGTTAATGGTTGGAAATCTCTTGTTCCCCTGGTGTCCCTGGGTGATTCGAGTGGTATTCCTAGCTGTCATACCTCCCCCACAGCTCATGTTTTATGAGCTACATCACATCTTGCCTGACAGATCTCTGCTTTAAAATAATACTCAACAGTAATCCACCAGACCCTTTGGGCAAACAGGCACATGGTTTTATCCAGGAAGATAATCTTTCAAACCATAGACTGGCTTTAAAGAGCACAGATTACGAGGAAGCTTCAGTGTTATACCTAACCAGTTAGGATCGTAAAGTCTCTTACAATCTTGATTTCCTCATCTTCAGCTCCTCCCTGTGAGAGCCAACCTAGGAATAATGAGTACTCCTCAATCTTCCAGTCAAGAGAATCCCATGGATATTGATACAACAAAAAGAGGAAGCTCCAATTTTAATCATTTGTTTAACAAATATTTAGTGTTTGAGGACTAGGAGACCCGTACGGTGATCCTTCGTGGGCATTTAGCACCAATGAGACAGAACTAGTCTATGACTTCGTGGAACACAAGTTTTCCTGGGAAAGAAAAATATATAAACACAAAAATAAATGCTTAATTGCGATTATTGGAAATGCTTTCAAGGAAGAATACAAGGTGTTAGTGCATTTATTAAGTGGACCTGATTTAGAATGAGGGTAACATTTAACTTGAGAAACCCAAGGTGCCCAGAATTTGGTCAGGCCAGCATGACAGGGAAGTGGTATGGGGAATAGGGATGTGGGACTGGGGAGAAAAGATGTGAGGACGGGTGCTTCAGGCAAAATGAACAATGGTCCCGTATGAAGGCCGCACAGGAGACCAGATTTGATGCGGCCTAGAAATAAAAAAAGAAAAAAAAGTCGGTGAAGACATAGAACAGGGTGAGTTAGGGGTGGGGGTTGAGAAATTAGCCTGTAAAAGTGGACTGGGCCAAGTAGGTCAAATTAAACAAGTTGAATTTTATTCTTAGAGCAAAAGAAATATCTTTTTTTATTCTGGGTTTATTGAGATATAATTGACATATAATGTTGTGTAGGTTTACAATGTATAACCTATTGACACGACGCATTTATATATCGCAAGAGGATTACCACTGTAGCATTAGTCAACACCTCCGTCCTATCACATAATTGCCATTTTGTTTTTGTGGCGAGGACATTTAAGTTCTATTCTCTTAGCAACTTTTAAATATATAATACAGTAATGTTAGCTATAATCACAATGCTGCACAAAGAGCCCCAGAACTTGCTAATGTTATAACTGCAAATTTGTACCCTTAGACCAGTACCTCCCTACTTCCTCCATCTCGACCCTGGTAACCATCAGTCTGAGAAAGATCTTGAATGATCTTCAGCAAGAGTGAGTCATAACCAAATGTATGTGGAGGATGAATTGTAGGAAAACAAGAGTAGAAGAGAAGCTGGTTCAAAGACGATCCTAGTAACCCAGGTGCATGTGAGTGGGGACTGGAGCCCTCTGAACACAGGAGACACACGGGGAAATAGGTAGATTTTCCAAAAGTAAAGTCAGCAGGACTTGATGACTGAATGTGGGGGGTGTGAGGTACAGCAAGATGTCAGGCGGTTTTTCCCACCAGTCAGGGGTGATGATGCTTGTTTGAAGTGATAAAGATACCTGGGAGGAGAGGGCAGACACAAGAAGAATGAAGGTGAGTTTTGGGGAGATGTGTATAAAAATCAAGAGTTAAGTTTGGAGTGAAACAACATGTGTAGTTACAAGTGTAACTGTGGTCACATGGATAGTAGTCCTTATAGCAGGAGACTAGCAGATCACCTAGGGCAGAGGTACTCAATTCTGGATTTTCAATAAGATCACCTGGAGGTGTGTGTGTGTGTGTGTGTGTGTGTGTGTGTGTGTGTTTAGTATGGATGTCCAAGACCCAGTCTGACGGAATTGAATCAAAATACGTGGAACTGAAGCCAAGAAACCAGTATGTTTAAAAGCTTCCTCGGGCAATTCTTGTAGGTCACCAAAATGAAGAATTACTGGCTAAGATGAGGGAAAAGCTAACATTAAGTTGCTTCTCACCTCATGTTCAAATTTTCATATATTCTTGTGCATCTTAGGACTAACATCACCTAACTGATGATAACCTCATTTGCTCACACACCATTTCTTTTGCGTCTACTCTCATCCTGGACCTGGGTTCTTGCTCTTCCCTATTGCCTGGATTAAATCTCCTGGGTCTAACAAGAACAACACAATTTTACAGTGGACAAAATCAAAAGTGGAGACATCATCCATGGGACAATTTGAAGGTTTAAGGATCTTCTGAAAAATTAATATTTGGAGGTCTCCTTAGAGAGTGAATGCCTGTGGATAACATTGCCACACACAAAGAATCCAGAGGCAAACAACAATGCTCTTGCCAAGCTGTGTAACATCTCTTTTCAAATGCAAACATCTCAGAGGCTGGGGTATCTTTTACTCATTCTAAAGAAAAGGTGGATACCCTCAGACCTCGGCAGGACTTCACCCCATCAGCTCAGCTCTTCAGTCACTGTCAGTGCAACTAAAAGAATAATTTCCTGCCTGGTGAGCTGCTGTGGCTTGAAAATTTAAGTATAAATAACAAGTGTCAGAAAGTCTTTAATCAGTGAATTAGCATTTCAAAGATCAAAGATAATAGACCTTGAAGTCTCTGCCTGCTCTATAGAGCTGTCACTAAGCTAATAGTTTAGACACTCCTGTCTCCTTCCTTCCTGTCTCTTTATAGCCCTTCTGTGGCCTAGAGTGTGGCACCCCCCTCCAGTTTCAGGAATGTGCTGGTCACTCCTTCTCCCTTTGTGGTTTTTCTATGAATGTCTTTTTCTATTTCCTGTGCTTGTCCAGCTCTTCTTCCGCCTGTATCTTTCATTACACAAATACTTACTGAGTTTTCAGTTAGTTTTATGCTCTGTGCTAAATTCTGGATAGTTAACAAAAAAATAAAACAAATATGATCCTTGCCCACATATGCATATTTCCTGTTTGCCTTTTCCTTTTCCTTCAGTTTGTCTACTTCGTTCTTTTTCTTTCTACTTTGTTAAGAAGAAAACCACAGACCTCAAATGGCATCATTTAGGTTAAAGGCCCCAAAATCAGTAAACCAAGACTTAATACCTAACCTAACTGTAGTTTCAACCCCCTAGAAATAGAACCTTTAACCGGAGGACATGGGAATTTCCTGGTCAGCACTAGGAAATTTATCGATAGTCCCCTTCTTTTTTCTTCAGAAGGGTGACCTTGCCTAAAACAATGGATTCTTTGCTAATGATTTCCTTTTTTTCACTCCCTCTCTACCTTTAGAAACCTTTCCTTTTCTGTAGTCCTTTGGAGCTCCCCTCTGCTTACTAAGTGGGACGCTGCCTGCCTGATTCATGAATCAATTAATAAAGCCAGTTAGATATTTAAAATTTACTCAGTTGAAATTCTGTTATTTAACATCTTACATCTCCATTAACTGGCTATAACGTGGAATTAAGTTTTTTAGAAATGCAATTTATGCATATTGAATCTAATCCCCCTTCTTTTCACTGTGCCATGTTTTAATGCTTTTTTCCTTCAAAAATTAAAGTAAAACAGTCACTAAAGCTAACTGAGCAGAGTCTGGGATATTATCTGGTATTCAAACACATTAGTAATTCTCAGTAAAATGTATTAAAATTATTCACATCAAGTGGAATAAATAAAAGACTGTGCTTAGTCTCATGTCATTTTAGGTCAAGTTTTGCTAAAAAAAAAAAGAAAACAAACAAAAAAAGAATCTCTGCGCCAAACTTATAAAAACTTTATAATTTTCAGAGCCTTATAGATTTTAGAATAAGGATGAAGATTTTGGACTTGTCTAGCACATGCCTGCCCACAGTAGGTGTCCTTAGAAATATGTGTTCAATTTGCATTGCATCCACGTTATTGTCTGGGACACTAAAATAAAATAAAAATACATGCGTAATGCAAGGATAAATATAAATTAAAAATAAGAGAGACTTGATCTCTCTGTTGAAAATAAAAGATTTTCCTCCCTTTCTTTTTTCAGAAAAGTTGTAATTGGAAGTACTTTCTCCTCCCTTTGAAATGTATATAAATCCTTTTGAGGACTAGATTGGCAGTTGGTCAGTGATAGGACAGAGAATGTGCTTCTCAAGGACCTGATAACCGTCTCTTTGAACCATCTCTTTGAATGTAAGGGAGATAGGACCCTTGTTTCCCAGTTTCTGGGGCGAGGGAGGGGGAGATAATGGCGGCCTAATTTGGTGGGCACCTTGCTCCAAGTTGCAAAACTACTTTCTGTCATAAAGATATGAGAAGTTTGTTTTTCATAATGATAAAGCAAATTAGCTAACATAGGTGGTCACCCAATTGCCAGGTAAAGTTAGGATGAACTATGTGTGACAAATGGTGTTGTCACATCTTCTTACTTGAGGAGTAGTTATCATTTATCTTGCAAGCATGTATATTACGGGTTGTATCTTCTTGGCTATCTAAAGGGGTGTGAGTCCTTTCTGTTTTTGCAGTCACTTAGAGTGTTGCCTGTGATGCGTATGACATCTTGGTTTAATGCTTAATTGGTTAAAAAAATTTTTTTTCTAGGGGAGCCTGGGTGGCTCAGTTGGTTGGGCGTACGACTCTGACTCAGGTCATGATCTTCCCGTCCTTGGGTTGGAGCCCTGCCTCAGGCTCTGTGCTGACAATTTGGAGCTCAGAGCCTGGAGCCTGCTTCAGGCTCTGTGTCTCCCTCTGTCTCTGCACCTGCCTGCTCGCACTCTGTCTCTCTCAGAAATAAATAAACATTAAAAAAAGTTTTTTTTAAGTGTTTCTCAACTACCTTTGTGGAGAGGATTTCTGGGTTGGAAGAAGATTTTGTTTTTAATTTTACTTCTCCAACAATTTATACCATGGTATAGTAGCCACATTTTAAAGATCGTGTTCAGCTAATTTTAATTCCTTCCTACCAAAACTTTTGCTTGCTAATTAATGATAAATATCAGTTAATGTTAAATTAACTCCTTGCATAAAGTATGGGCAGTTGGCAGGTACCACTTGTAAAAGTAATATGTGTACCTCTTAAATATTGCTGCATAAGTCAGAGACTGTTGGGACAGTGAGAAAGGGATGATACTTGAGTAAAATGAGAGAAAAGATAAGGAAATTTTCTAAAGTCTGTCACAAAAGGTAAAGAGAGGAGAGAAAAGGATCAGGGCTGAGTTAGTCTGAGAGATTATTTTATTCAATGAGTGTGAGGGTTAATTTTATGTGTCAACTTGACTGAGCTATGGGATGCCCAGAGATCTGGTAAAACACCATTTCCTGGTGTGTCCCTGAGGGGGTTTTCAGAAGAGATTAGCATTTGGATCAGTAGATGAAGTAAAGAAGATCTACTCTCACCCATGCCAGTGGGTGTCATCCAATTGTGTGAGGGCCTGAATAGAACAAAAAGACAGAGGAAGCTCAAATTTACTCCTTTTGCTTGAGGTCAGACATCCAGCTTCTCTGGGCCTTGAACAGCAGCACTTTGGATTCTCCAGTTTTCAGACTCAGACCTAGACTTATACCATTGTCCCCTTCCCGGTATTGGGGCCTTAGTACTCAGACTTACACCATTGGCTCCCTTGGTTCTCGGGCCTTCAGACTGAAACTGAATTACACAAGTGCTTTTTCTGCTTTTCCAGCCTTTAGACAGTAAATCACGGGACTTCTTGGCCTCCACAATTGGATAAGCCAATTCCTATAAATAAATCTTCTCTCTCCCTCTCTCTCTCCTATTGGTTCTGTTTATTTCTGGACAACTGTGACAAATACAGTGAGACTCATTACAGTGTTCCTGTAGAGTTATCAATTTTTAACTCAATTAGGATCCCAAACACATGCGCTGTCATGTAAACTTAGTTTATTGGTTAGCTCACTGCATGTAATTGGACTTATTGTAAATATTGTAGACCTGCAGATATTTTCAGAATTTAGGTGTTAAATCTGTTATAATATCTTTGGCTGCACAGAGAATACCTGACTCAATGGCCTTTGAAGATTTACGCTAACTCCTCTGACTGCAAGTTTAGAGGAAGGGCGGGACTTCATCATTGACTAAATCCAGGGCTTCAGACTCCATTTCTTTTTTATTCTACTGGTTGTGATTTTGCGTTAGCATGATCCTCAGACTTTATCATGGTATGTTCTGTGCTTTACATCTGCCTAACATGTAAGGAAACTGTTGACCAACTATTTCAAGCAAGACTACTGAGATTCTCCTTAATGGGACCACTTAATTGACATCTCTACATCTGGATGAGAGCTTCTGGACAAGGGAAGGCCATTCATCAAACCATGTAAGATCCATCCTTTAGATAGAGTGAAATTACCTTCCTCTGTTACATGTACTGCTTGGGAAATTAGTGTGTACTTTCATCAAGGAAGAAGGTAGTTGGAATAAATGGACACTGGGGAGATACCCAACACATCATGTATTGTATAGGCCAACACGTGTCTGTTACATTGAATTGTACAATGTACCATCTACCAAGGAACATATGAGTTTGTTTTACTAGGTTCTAGAGGAGACTCAGGGTGTATCTGCTTTGTGTATCTTTTCATACCAGTAATATCATACTAGCAATAAGTCATTACCATGTGACATGCCTGTGGATAAGATGAATAGTGCTGACTACATTTGGCTTTCTGAACAACACCATAGTCTTTTGCAGTAGTTATTTTAGAAAATGAGCCATACAAAGTATCTGGGCCATAAGTTCCTTATGCCACTTTAAGCCTGCCATGCTCCCTCTTCCTGCGCTATGACAACCTTAGAAACCTCATGTTGAGATATTCACATCACTAGGTGATAGAGCCTCCATTAACCCAAACTGGGTGATAATATAGAGCAAAAGGCTCTGCTATCTCTGATGAGACAGGATAGGCCAGAAATAAACCTTACTTCTGTTAATCCATGAGATTTCCAGGTCATATGACCACAACATAACCTAGTCTGTCTTGATTAGATATTATGTCATTATTATATCATATATGGGATTATCTGAGCATTATTATAACTTTCAAGTGTTTTTATCTCATATTTATAAGGTAATATTTATATTAGCAGGTGTTGACTGTGGGCTTATTGAAACATTTTCTCCTTATGGTCCATCTTTGTCTCTTTTAGGGCTATAAATTAGTATATAAAACATGTTTTCCTTACCCAGCCTTCTCATTGCACCTATAGTTTAACAACAAAAGTATGTTACTTTTAGGAGTAAAAATTTTAAGCTTTGAAGTATGAATTTCATACTACATACTACTCTTGTAACTACTATACAAGAGTCCACTTAAGAGCACAATTGAGCTACATTGAAAATGCTGCTTTGTTGCCACTAAGTCGAGAATATACAATAATGTTTTACATTATAATGCTTTCATGTTTTCAAACATCTTTTTTAAGTATGGTTTCTCTCTTTTTCTCTTCACTGTGATTCAATGAGGTATTACAAGAAGAGTATAATTACAGGTTACAGATGAGTACACTGAAGGTCAGATCTAACCAAGGTCTAATCCATGGCTAAAACAAGATTTATAGACTCTCAAATCAGTGGTATTTATATCATGCCACATGTCAAAACCGCTTCTCTAAATAAATGTAATAGTCATATTTCCTATGATTTTCTAAAAAGATGAGGCAATAATTAGTCTTACTTTTAGCAGTATAAACTAATTTACTGCATTTTGCCTTAAGCTAATTGGTTAGAACTGGAAGTTTACTTTATGCTTGCCAACTAACACAGCAATGATTGAAAATTCTCTTATTTAATGCTATTTAGTAAGTAAGCTCCAAGTGTAAAACTATGTATCTCTGAAAATTAGCATTGGCACGTTTTATTATACCAGAGTTAATTATAAAAAGCACTTATTTTCCAACTGGGATCCTAGCCACTAGAAGGAGTCAGAAAGGCTGTTATATGCATGTTGGAGTTTATTATTTATCCAGTGAGAGGATACAGATTAAAATCAGCAAAGGAAAAAGGTGCATGGGGAGAGGCCCAGGAGTCATCAGGTTCAAGTTTTCAGGCATTCCCTCCAAGTGGGGTCTCAAGGGGACACACTTATTCTCCCAGCAATGATGCGTGACAACACATACAAAGTGTCGTGAACTATGGAAGCTCACTTAAGCCTTGATGTCCAGGGTTTTTGTTGGGGGTCTGTCATGTAGGTGTGCAGCCCAGTGACTGACCACAACTCAGACTCCTGTCCTTCCCCTGCTCCCATCCCCTGCTGGAACAAAACAGACATTCACTATAAAAACAGCATACCCCAAGGCCTCGGGCATGCAAACACACTTAGGTAAGCTATTCCAAGGGCTCTGGCCTTCTCTCAGGAACTGGTCCAGGGCAGTCCTAAAGACTGGCTTTTCTTTGGAATGCTCAGGATTTGAGCAATGCAGGCCTGCACAAAATAGTGAACGTTTTTTTTCCCTAGATATAGAATGGGACTTGAAATTAGAACAAAGGAAGTCTGCCATATGACCAATAATGAATCCTTTGTGATCCCTAAACCTCAACTTTGTGATCTCTAAAATGGAGTAAATAACATAAAAAATCATAATGCTCTCACTGGAGTATAATAAAAGCCAAGTAAAGGAATAGACGTAAGTAAGTTTTATAACATACTTTATTCAGGTGATTATGGAAAGTAGGGGCTAGACATCTTGTAAATACATGATAGCATCAATATTTTGTGCATTTATTTATTCATTCAGTAAACACAAATTGAATGCCTAGAATTTGCTGAGACTAGGAGAGAAAAAAAAATATTAAACCATACTAACATGTTTGTTCTCTCACAAAATGTATCATATACTAATAAAAGGTAGAGAGAGAAGTGAAAAGATCTGGGAACATTGTGATAAAGATGGTGATGGGTCTGGTAGGAGCTATGATGGGGTAGCTTAGATGAATAATGTGACTAAGTTAGTGGTGTTCACCAATTACTACAGTAATTTGATACATTCTAGTCAAGCAGAAAGTGCATGGATGCTTTAATAGCAGGTCTGTGTTCTCCAGGGTCTCGGGTCACTGCATGGAGGACAGCCCTTCTGATTTTCACCTCTTCATGTGGGAGGAATAGATGTCTGTATTGCTAGGATTATGAAATTTAATGGTCAAACTATTATTGCAGCTTAGTCTACCTTAGTTGGCTGATAGGGTACCCAACCCGGACCTAGGAGTGAAGAAGACCCAGAGTGAAAGAATACCAGGGAATTAAAATAATTTAATGTGATTGGATTAAAGAGTGCTTGAAGGGCAGTAAGAAGTACTAGGATGAAAGGTAGTTATGGTCCAAGCTTTGAAAAGGCTTGTAAACCATGTTAAGGAATTGGACAAATGGCAAAGAACCACTGAAAATTTTAAGCTAGGGGCACCTAGGTGGCTGAGTCATTTTGACGGCCCTGATTTCTTGATTTAGGCTCAGGTCTTGAGCTCACAGTCATGAGATTGAATCCCATGTTGGGCTCCATGATGAGCATGGAGCCTGCTTTGGATTCATTCGCTCACTCTCCTTCTCTCTCTCTGCCCCTCTCCCCCCTCAAAATAAAGAAATAAACATCTAAAAAGAAAAGTTTAAGCTAGCATGACAATCAGGTCACATTTATGTTTTAGAATGATTACTCTTGTTGCAGGATAGAGAATAGATTTAAGTAGGCCAAAATCTGAGGTAAGGAGGCTCATAGAGGCTAGCGAAGAAAGCCCCAGGAAAGGTATCCTGAATTGATGATGAGACCGGGGTGAAGGGTGGGGGTGGGGTGGAGAAGAATATAAATAAATCTTTCACAGGCTTTGGGAGGGATTCTAGCAATGTGTTCAAATAATTCAATGTTTTTGTAAAATTTGCAAACATAAGATATTTTAACGCTAGTCAGGTGACTGTCTCTACTCCAACTTGCCCTCTGTTAATCTTCTCCGTCTTGTTGAATGGCTTTGTAGAGACTGTGAACACACTTGGGTTCAGTGAGGGGAAGTTGAGTTGGGAACACATTTAGTTTGGGTTTAGTGTGATATAATTATGTAGCCTGCAGCCACTTCCATATGTAGTTAGTTATTCCATATGTATATTGTATGTATAGTTTAGCTAGTCCCATGTAGGAATGGCTTCCAGGAAAATTTATATTGACACTGTGTCAATTCACCCTGTGAAACAAGGTGCGGTGCCAGAAGTCATAATGTGTTATGGATTTATCCTATGGAACCCAGCACAAAAAGAATATGAAAAAGAAAGTTTTGTGATTTATAGGGCCAGAAGGAAGTCTGTAGAATTTTTTCAATCATTAGATATGTAAAATTATAAATGGAAGATTCCATTTCAATCACACTTCATCAAAATGGAAGTTTTCTCATAGCAGATAGAATTACATAAAACTCATGATATTTCACTGCACATGGACATCCATGCAAACTTACTGAGTGTTGTCAATTCAAGAGTATTTAGGATTATGAAAAGCCTTGAATTGGAAGAAATTTGTTAAGTGGTGGCAGCTAGCATCAAAGATAGCCCCAAATGCCTCCTGGTGGCTATGCCCTTGTATATAGTCTCCTCCCCTTAAATCTGGGTTGCCATATCAGGCTTTGACAAATAAAATATGGTAGAAGTAGTATAGGGGAGTTCTGAAGCTAAGTTCCAAGAAGTCTTTCAGCTTCTGCCTGGATCTCTTGGAACACGTACTCCAGGAGCAGCAATACATTGTGTAAGAAGTCCAGTTACCCTGAAATTGCCATGTGAGGAAGCTCATGCTACTCATGCGAAAAGCCTGCATCCTCCACCTGCTTCAGCCATCCCAGCTGAGGCTCCAGACGTGTGGTGAGGAAGCCATCTTGAATATCTGGCCATTTTGAGCCTTCTGATCACTTTAACAGTCTCCAACTGATAGCAACAGAATGAGAAATCTGAAGTGAGAAATGCCAAGCTGAATACACAAAAGACACAGAATCGTAACAGTTGATGACAAATTGTTGTTTAAAAAATTTTTTTTAATGTTTATTTATTTTTGATACAGAGAGAGTGAGAGCGAGCAGGGAGGGGCAGAGAGAAAGGAAGACACAGACTCCAAAGCAGGCTCCAGGCTCTGAGCTGTCAGCACAGAGCCTGACCCGGGCTCGAACTCATGAACTGTGAGATCATCACCTGAGCCGAAGTTGGATGCTTAATGGAATGAGCCATCCAGGTGCCCCACAAATTATTGTTTTAAGCTTTGGTGTTTGAGGGTGGTTTGTTGTATAGCTGATAGGTAACTGAAATAGAATCACTGTGGTATAATTAAAGCCACAAAATCTTTGCCACACTCCCATCAAGAGGGTGGGTCTATTTTCCTTTCCCCTTGAATGTGGCCAGGCCTGTGACGGCTTTGCCCAACAAGTTCTGTGGAGGTGATACTGTGCCAGTTCTGAGTCCCATCTTTGAGAAGATTATTAGTGTCTTCCTTGCTTTTAGAGCACTGAGCCATGTATGTAGTCAATTCACAGACACTGCATGAAGAGGCCTTGAGATGACATGGAGAAGGGGTGTCTCAGGTGAACTCCAGGACGTGAGGATGGACCCTCCAGACCAACTCGGCTGCTACCTGAATATCACCAAACAACCCTGTCTATTCTGTACGGAACAGAAGAATTGGCCAGTCAAGCCCTGCTCAAATTCTTGACCTATAAAATGGTGAGATAAAATAAAATGGTTATTGTTTTAAGCTATTGAATTTAGGAGTAATGTGTTATGTAGAAATAGATAATGATTAGGGGTTTCCCCCAAATTTATATAGCATTACCAATAATGCATTGTGATTGTAAGTTGTAAAGCAGAAAATGTTAAACTAAATTATTGATAATAAAAAATAGATTTCAATCAACCATGCTAGAGGAAACACTGAATTATGTTTCTATCCTTTTTGTGGAAAATACTACAAAATGGTTGTCATGTAAAGAAGAAATCAGAGTAAGAAGACAAAAGAGTAGGGAAAATGTATTCTAGAGTTAGATAAGTGGTTAGTAAAAACAATAGGAGTTTTGTGAGGTTTGTAGAATTTATCGTTTATTTTAAAAATTTATAATTTGCTGTGTTTTCTTTTTCCATTTTAGACAATTACTTTTTGCAACTAAGTTTTTTTTTTTTAATTTTTATTTTTGTACTCTAGTATCCGTTTTCTTAAAGAGCTCCTCCAAGTTTTCAGAACACTGCAGTCAAAGGGAAGGTCTTACAAGCTTCCAAAGAGAGAACAAAAAATATAAATTGTCATAAGCAAAGTATCAGGAATCAGAAAGACTGGATTTTTCAAAAGCACTGCATGATAAAATTTATTAGAGAAAGACCTTCAAACTTATAAAGAGAAACAGATTCCAACCTAGAATTCAATATATTAGGAGCCATTAATAAAATGAAAAAGCAGGATGAAAATATTTTCTGACTAGTGTATGGTCTCAAAAAATTTACCATGCTTCCTATTTCAGGAAAGTTTTAAACGTGTGCCAGTATACTTAAATTTGTGTAAATAGGATATGACTTAACTCTGGCACACATTTATTTCCCAAAACTAGGTCTCTTTGCCCTAAATTGTACCTGCTAGACTTTGCCAAAAATATCTTGGAGACACAATTGGCACTTTATGGTAGCAACAGTTAATATACAAAACCCTCTGATGTGAAATGACAAAGGTCACCTTATCAGCTACATTCCCTAAAAAAACAATTACTGTTCAAAAGAAAAATTTGTGCGAGAAACTAAGTTTGAAAATACACTGATGATTTTTTTGTATTTTTTTCTAGAATAACAATAATATCGTTTATATGATATAAAATTTCAGATTACTCGTACTTCAGGCTGTAAGTTTTTTTCCCCTCCTCCACTCTTCATCAGAGTAATCATCAGAGAGGGATCCTCGAGGAACATGAGGACACTCCAGGAGACCCCCTTTACCCTTTTCGAATCACTGTTTCCACACATACCTCCCCAAACGCATGACTATCCTGACGTTTATGGTTACCCACTCCTTGCTTTTATTTATAGTTTGCCTCTTGAGCGTTCATCTCTGAATACTGCATTAGAATTGATGTTTTTGAGTTTTATATAAATGGAAGGATGCACTATACATTCTTGTATTTCTGGTTTCTTTTAACCCAGTGTCTGTAAGACACATCCATATTATGGAGGTAGCTGTATTTTGTTCAGTTTCAGTTTGGGATACGTTTCCATTATGTGAGTGTACCATGATTTCATTATCTATTTCCAGTACTGATGGATATCTGAGTTGTTTCCAGCTTGAATGATTTCCAGTGTGCCAGGGCCTGCATTATACTATATCAATCTTATTTTAGAACTCATAAACTGTTTATAGGTAAGAGTCAGAAAGATACTTAAAAAAAATTAAGTACATTTGGTCACCCTTATAAATGTCAGATTTCCTTTCATTTTCTCAAACATAATGACAGCTTATTTTAATAAATTCAGTTGACCCCTATAATTGTACCTTTTCCTATTCATTTTTTACCTATTTTTCTCTGATATATGTGTCTTAACGAAGGCAGTATTATTATTATTAGCTTTCAGATATAAAAATTATGTATTTACTGAAGTAGCCACTGGACTAAATAAATGCAATACATACTGATCTACAGTACTCAAAATGGAAAGCCTTAGATTTCCAGAAATTTCTTTCATGTGATGGAACCTTAAAAATATCATCCATTTACTTCCAATTGTACTCTCATTGGTACATCATTAATATAGCACATGAAAAAAAAAAAATGGAAGGGAAGATGTGGAGAAAACAGAGGCAAAGGGTAAGCAGATTATCTCATGCTTAAAGCTGATTGTCCCCCCTCATTACAGGCAGCTGATCAGTGGTCTGGTTGGTTTGTCTGGCCGTCAAGCTGGATTTGCCTGTTAGGCCCTGGAATTCTCTGCAATGCTGTAAAAGCTGAATTTGCTACTACAAATGGTCACAGAAATTTAGAATTGAGATTTTAGTGCCATAGCATATGACAAGATAGTCACATATATGCATATATTTTAGTCCCATTGACATTACATAGAAGGAAATAAGTCGGTAAAAGCGAGAAAAACTTCAAGTTTAATTTGTGGTTGGAAGAAAAACTTTCTCTGAAAATGAATTACCATTTGAAGTCCTTTGGCATTAATGTTGAAACATTCTGCATAGCAAAAGGGAGACAATATTATTGTAGGATGGAGGAATATGTCACATACAATTGCTAAAACCTGGCAAAACATCAAAAAGGATAACAGGGAAAATAGCGGAAGAGGGAGGTTTGGAAGGAGAGAAGTAACAATTGATCAGCTGCTTTGTCTTATTCTTGGCCAAGAAATTCCCTTCTTATGCTTCACTGGATCCAAAAGATTACAAATCATCTCAAATGGAAGATTCTACAGTCCTTTCTTTTATTTGTCCAGGAGACAGAAGAATATCAGAGAATAATGGACCAAAAAAAAATGTGGAATAAAAAATGTATTTGTCATTAGAAATCATTTAGCTGGATCAATTTTAGTTAAAACCATTGACAGACATTTTAGGAATTGGCATTTAATTTATTTAATAGTATTTATTGGTTAAAGCAATATACTGGGGTTTAGCTATAACAAGGTGTACTGTAGTTGAAGTGTTTTAAAATTGCTATATTATTTATGTGGCCATAAAATGTGCATGAACAATTTCATATTCATATTTCTGAGAAGTCTAAAAAGTTTTTTGGTAGAGTAGTTAACAATGTTGTACAAAAGCTTAGGAGTTGTTTTGTTTAAGATTTATTGAAAACAATGAAATCCTTGTATTGAATTATTAAGAGGAAAATGTGGAGGTGCGCTTGGGTGGCTCAGTCTGTTGGGTGTATGGCTTCAGCTCAGGTCATGATCTCACAGTTTGTGAGTTCAAGCCCCGCGTCAGGCTCTTGTGCTGACAGCTCAGAGCCTGAAGCCTGTTTTCGATTCTGTGTCTCCCTCTCTCTCTGCCCCTTCCCTGCTCACACTCTGTCTCTCTCTGTCTCAAAAATAAATACTTAAAAAAATAAAGAAAAATTTAAAAAATATATATATTGACCTTAAACTTGAATGGCAAAAAATAATAAAAAATTAAGGGGCACCTGGGTGGCTCAGTCAATTGAGTGGCTGACTTGATTTTGGCTCAGGTAATGATTTTGGAATCATGGGATGGAGCCCCATGTCAGCCTCTGTGCTGAGCATGGAACTTGCTTAAGATTCTCTGTTGATCTCTTCCTCTGCCCCTCTGCCCTGCTTGTGTGCACACATTCTCTCTCTTTCTCTCTTAACAAAAAAAAAGAAAAGATTAAAATAAAAAAGTTAAGATATTGGGGCGCCTGGCTGGTGCAGTCGGTTAGGCTCCGACTTCAGCCAGGTCATGATCTCGCGGTCTGTGAGTTCGAGCCCCTCGTCGGGCTCTGGGCTGATGGCTCAGAGCCTGGAGCCTGTTTCCGATTCTGTGTCTCCCTCTCTCTCTGCCCCTCGCCCGTTCATGCTCTGTCTCTCTCTGTCCCAAAAATAAATAAACGTTGAAAAAAAAATTAAAAAAAAAAAGTTAAGATAATATCAAGCTAAATCTAAACCATGAAGAATTTAAATTTATTTTTTAATATTAAAAAATTTTTTTAAAACAAATTATTCTCGTTAATTTTTTTAAATCTGTCTTTTAAATGTTTGTTTTTTTGAGAGAGAGAGAGACAGAGCATGAGCAGAGAAGGGGCAGAGAGAGAGGGAGACACACGATCAGAAGCAGGCTCCGGGCTCCAAGCTATCAGCACAGAGCCTAATGTGCCGCTCGAACTCATGAACCATGAGATCGTGATCTGAGCCAAAGTCCGACACTGAATCGACTGAACCACCCAGGCACGCCCCTGTTTAAAACTTTTTAAACAGACTCTTTTTTATTTTTAAGTGAACTCTACACTCAACATGGGGCTCAAATTCACAACCCCAAGATCAAGAGTCACATGCTTTCCCAACTGAGGCAGCCAGGCACCCCCATGAAGAGTTTTTAAATGTTCGTTACAGCCTGAAGTGGATTACCCAAATGAAGTTAGAGAATTTCCTTCCCTGATAAAATGATGAGGACTGAAAAATTCAAAGACGGTTTGAAATGTGACTAGAGAAATATTTTTAGGGGAAAATGTAGTTAGACTTATTTTTCAAGAAAATGGACCTCTCAGATCTATTGCGGAGAGCATAATTGAAGCCAGTCCCAATGTCCATCACTGCATTTGTGCTGATGTTTCTAGCCAGTGACTGAGTGTGGCAGGGATACTGAGGCAGCTGCATTGCAGGAGAGTGTGCTAGATTCTTTGCACATCTGACTCAAAGACTCTTTGCTGGCCTTGCCAAATCTTCTTAAAACTGCCCTGAATTCTAACACCTTCCTCTCTCCCTCCTTCTCTACCTTCTTTCCTTCCCTCTTTACTTTCACAGAAGTCAGACCTCTGTTGCATTCTTTTAGTGCTCACAGCCTTCTGTAGCACCCGGGAAACCTCACAGATGTGTCTTCCAATAAATCTCTTGCATATCTAGTACAGTCTTGGTGTCTGTTTCTCAGAGGATCCGGACTAATGCACAAGAATGCTGTTTCCCTGGTTAAAAAAAAAAAAAGAGAGAGAAAGAAAGCAAGCAAGCAAGCAAGAAAAAAAAAATTAAAACAAAGGAGAGAGGAGTATAGCAATCTCCTAAATTGTTAAAAATTCATTTCACATTCAAGGACCAAGAAATTATATGTAAAACTAATTAATTTAGTTTATCTTTGTTATTTCCATCTAAAACTATTAAAAACAATATGCTTAGGAGACCCAATTTTAATTAATTAATTAACTAATTAATTATTTTAAATACTTATTCATTTTTGAGAGAGAGAGAGAGAGACAGAGTGAAAGTGGAGGAGGGGCAGAGAGAGAGGGAGACAGAATTCAGAGCAGGCTCCAGGCTCTGAGCTGTCAAC
The DNA here is from genome assembly GCF_018350175.1 of Felis catus. Classification (NCBI taxonomy): domain Eukaryota; kingdom Metazoa; phylum Chordata; class Mammalia; order Carnivora; family Felidae; genus Felis; species Felis catus. The sequence goes on from NC_058369.1 coordinate 109,627,024, forward strand.
ACAGAGCCTGACATGGGGCTCAAACTCAGACCACGAGATCATGAGCTGAACCGAAGTCAGATGTTTAACCAACTGAGCCACCTAGGTGCCCCAGAAGACCCAACTTTTAAAGAAAGTAAGTTTCAATTATCCATTTTATTGATTTTATGGCCAAAGACAATTTTATTGTACAAATACAAAACTTCCTCTTCCACTTAATAAAATAGTCTCTTAGCTTAGTCTCCATTGAAACTCTCTGAGAACTATAGTCCAATGTTCTATTCTTTTTCTCACATTAAAAAAAAAAAAAGGCAGTTTGTTAACAAAGGGCAATATGGAGGCATTATATGGAAAAAGGACATTACCTATGGCAGATTTTATTTTCCAAAGACACACTGCAGCATTTCCCATATATGTGCTCCTCTGCAATGTGACCTTGCAACCCTCCCGTAATAGGTCTGTGTTCCCTCACCTTAATATGGGCAGGCTCATACTTCTGCGGGCATACCAGTAGGTAGAAGTGACCATTCTTGGATCTGTGAGTTGATATCTCTTACTAACTTTGGAAAATTCCTGACCGTTATTCTCTTTATATATGTCTTTTGTCCCATTTTTTTTGTTTTCTCCTTCTGGAACTGCACACACACTATTCGATTTTGTCCTAAAGGTACCAGAGGCTCTGAACCATTTTTTTCACTTTTTTTTTTAGCATTGTGTTTTAGTCTGAGTAATTTCTATTTATCTCTCTTTCAACTGAATTTTCTCTTCTGTTTTATCCAGTTTTCTTAAATCACATTAAATTTTTTTTTCTGATTGTATTTCTCATTTCATGTACATTTTTTCCAATAATCTTGATCTTTCTGCTGAAATTCTCCATATGTTCCTGCATGTTTTCCACTGAATCTTTAACACATTTATCATGTTTAGTTTTCAGGACCTGTCTGAAAATTTGAACATCAGGATCATCTCTGGGCCTGATTCTATGGATCAGGTTTTCTTTTGACCATACACCAAATTTTTTTGATTATCCACACCTTTCATAATTTTTGATTGTGTGTCACAGAGTGTATATAAAAGAACTGTTGAGAATGTATTAAATGATACAGGCCTTATTCTATCAGGCTGCTATGCTGGGTGCCTACCTCGATAGAAGAAAAAATACAGGTTTAATTAGACTCAGTCAGCATTGGCTTCAAATATTTTGATCAAGACCTTTTTTCTACAAGAAGGAGGTCTGAACGGAGAACGCTTTGTACTTTGTGCTCAGTCACCAGCTTTCTGAGCCTTGGAAGTTCTCTGTTTTATAACCTGGCTGCTGCCATTTTGTCTGCTGTGGAGTGGTCTTTGTTCTCCAGTCATGTTCTCTGCTTTCAGTCATGTCTTTGTAAGATCTCTCCTTATCCTGCTGTTCTATTTCAGGCATGGAGGATTCTTACAATATATCATAGGGGGATTTCTCTCTTCTACCCCCTTAGCCTTGAGTAGCCAATGCCTTGGATTAGGTCAAGAGTCAGATTGCTCCATAGGGGTCTTTCTCGTCTTGCCCATCCTGATCCAGCTGTTAACCACTTTCTTGTATTTGGGGAAGATCTGTGAACCTTGAGATAGTTGGGGAAGGAGTACTCTTCTCTGATCACAGACACTGAAACTTGTAACCCCTGTACTAAGTGAAGGTTCATGGGTTAAACCTGGCAAGCAATCATAGACTCACTCTGTAGCTGGAGCCCCCTGGATTATACACTGTCACACCAGTTCACACATGGGCAATAAAACATGGTTAAAAGATCACCTCATTTCTCTTTGTCCCTCTCTATGCAGTCTTCTTTCTGCAGCCAACCCACAGAAGATAATGGCAACTGTGAACTTTTCTTCCTAAAACTGTCTTATTACTTCCCGGATTTTCGTTCTTTCAGATGTCTTTAGGTCTTCAATTCTCTGACAGTTTTTGTTGTTGTTGTTTTGTTTTAAACTGTGAATTTGTAACATATCTGGCTCATTCTTATTGGGATGGAAATAATTGGTCTTTTATAAATCCTAAGGAGAAATTCATCATGTTCACTACCTCCGACGCTCCTCCCAATTTGCAGTAGTTCCTCGGTTTTCCCCATCAAAGCCCATAAATCCTATGAGGCAATGCTTCTACCACTACAGCTCTTGCCCGGCTTCTGTAATTGTTCCCTAAATTCCCCTTTAGACTTCAGGAAAATCATAACTACCCATTCTTGCTAGAGCTGAGCTGCTCCATTAATTTTTCTTGGCTTCCTTTAACTTTGTCCACGCTTTAAAAAATAGTCTCTTTATTAAACTCTTTTCAATTATGCTATTTGAATGAACCATATCCTTCCTGCTAGACCCCTAACCAATAGGTGGCATTTCGTTGGATAAACAAAGAGATTCAGCCCACAGGGAGATAGTAGAAGATATTATGAAGGAGACAAAAAAAGAGTTGCCATGACTAGGGGGAGCAATGAAGTGGTACAGTATTGGTGGCCTCCAGGAATGAGAAGTGGATGAACCGATCTCCTCGCTCAGACTTCTTTAGTAAGTTTTTGGCTTTTACAGTGGAAGGCTGAGCAGCATTGTATTGTTTGGGTTGGATGGTCATTTTCTAGAGTGATTTTTGGAATACTTCGGGGTGTACAGAAAAGATTAATGTGGAATAGAAAAGCAAAAGAATCAATGGAGCCTTCTTGGTGTGGTGGGATTTGGGGAAGTAAGGAGAGCTTAGAAGACAGAGCAGGAAATTCCAAGAACACTAACTATTTCAACCAATTGCAGTGTTCTACTTAACACATGTTTTAGGGCCACCTGGGTGGTTCAGTGGGTTAAGCGTGGGACTCTTGATTTTGGCTCAGGTCATGATCCCAGCATTCCATTTGTGAGTGCTGACAGCATGGGGCCTGCTTTGGATCCTCTCCCTCTCCCTCTGCTCCCCTCTAATAAATAAATAAACTTTAAAAAATCCATATATTTAGCATTTGCTATCACATAATTTACTCAGTATGAACCTTTAGGTTCCATATAAATATCTGAACATTTCTTTATAAGAACCTGTTTTGGTAGATGGTACTATGAAACAACCAAGCCTTTACTGGCTTAGCTTAGGTGCCTGGAACACAGTAGGCATTAGAAAACTATTAGTCTTGGGGTGGCTGGGTGGCTCAGTCAATTAAGTATCTGACTTCAGATCAGGTCGTTTGTGGGTTCCAGCCCTGCCTCAGGCTCTGTGCTGACAGCTCAGAGCCTGGAGCCTGTTTCAGATTCTGTGTCTCCCTCTCTCTGCACCTCCCCTGCTTGTGCTCTCTCTCTCTCTTTTTTTTTTTTTTAATTTAAAAAAAAAATTTTTTTTAACATTTATTTTTGAGACAGAGAGACAGAGCATGAACAGGGGAGGGGCAGAGAGAGAGGGAGGCACAGAATCTGAAACAGGCTCCGGGCTCTGAGCTGTCAGCACAGAGCCCGACGCGGGGCTTGAACTCACGGACCATGAGATCATGACCTGAGCCGAAGTCGGACGCTTAACAGACCGAGCCACCCAGGCGCCCCTCTCTCTTTCAAAAATAAATAAACATTAAGAGAAAAAAGCCTATTAGATCTACTAATACTGGCCTACACTTATTGAGCACTTACTTTGTGCCAGGCACTGTGCAAAAAAGTGCTTAACATAATATCTCAATTTATAGGTGAGAAATCTGAGGCTACAAGATGCATTTCCGCAGTAGACAGTCAATAAAGTGATAATGGACTGACTTGAGGTGAAGACTGTATCATTTAAATATTTTTCACAATTCTTATTTGGGAAAAAAAGAAAAATTTATTGATATTTAGTATTGAAAGACAAAAATAATCTCTCCTGATTTTCTCTGGCATGCACGTATTCATAGTTTATCAGTATTTGCAAATTCCTGTAGGATAAATTTGACGTGACAGGAGTCACATTTATGGGCCATGTACTGTACCTACTTTCCTAGAGAAGCCGAGAATTCACTCTCTCCTTTTATTCCTTCCCTTATGTCCTTCCTTTTATTTTCCCTCACTTCATTCTCTCTTTTAAATCATTCACATTCGTTTATTTATTTCTCCATTTATTCCTGCCTTCCTTCAAACAAGGCCAGGTGCTTAATTTAAAAATCTCATTCAAAATGGTGCCACGTCATCCACCAGGGCCAAGAACCGAGAGGTGCTGTCATATTTCTCCCTGCCAGCGTGGATCTCCGTCGAGCCCCGCCCTCTTCTCCTCACCTGCTCCCCAGGAAACGACAGGGAGGCCGCTGTCACACGGTCTGGCCTCGAGCTAGGTCCCCTACGGCCTCCACCCCCTCCCCCTCGGCCCCGGGCCGTCTAGCCTCTCCAGGCTGCCGGCAGGCGGAGCGCATTTATTTGCATATTTCTACCTTTGTTCCCTGCCGGCGGCCAATCAGCGCGCGGGGCGAGGCGGGGGTGCTGGGCGGGGCTCGGGCTCAGGCTCCAGCTGCTGCGGCCGCAGGTTCCAGAGCGGGTTCGAGTCGCGGCGGGCGCGCAGCGCACTGCAGCCGCAGCCCAGGCCTCCCACCCCGGCCTCGGCCAGGCCTCAAAGGCAAGGACAAAGAGGCTGTGCCGGAGGCTCCGCCCGAGCCTCGTTTACCTGCGGTTTCGGCAACCACAGGCTCCAAGATGGTTTGCGGGGGCTTCGCGTGTTCCAAGAACTGCCTGTGCGCTCTCAACCTGCTGTACACAGTGAGTACCCTGAACCGGTTCCTCCCCGCCTGCGGGCTTTGCACCTGCTCGGTTGCTCCTTGGTTCCCCTGCCTGACCAGCGACTCTGACTTCATTCCGCACCCCTTCCCGTCTTCCCACGCTCTGCGCGCCCCTGACCTCACCATCACTCCCCGCCGGAGACCAGGAGCTGGCTCTTGTCGCAGTCTCTTCCTTTCCCTCATTGTGAAGCCGCCGTCTTTCTGGCTCACTGGCCGCGTCTCTGGCACATTGCTCTACCCCGCCCCCTCACCCACCGCCTTGTTTTCCTGTCGTTTGACCAGACCTTTCCACTTTCCCATCCCTATCCCTTCTGATACTCGCTCCTGGCTTCTAACCCTGTCTGGGGCGGGTTTGGAGGCGGGAGAGCAGCCTCAGGTTTGAGGACAGTTTTGCAAAAATAGCGTGATCTGAAACTGACAAGGCGGCATATGGATGGTGTGCATCTTGGTTAGCTCTCCGTGCTCTTGTGATTTAAATTGAGGTCACCGAGTAGGTTCACAGGATATCCGCAGCTTCCGAAGTTTGTTTCGTGCTTACATAAAGGGATGCCTTTTTTTTTTTTTTTTTTTTTTTGTCAGTTTGTTCATACTGGATGCTTTTTCCATGTGGTCTCCCGATTTATTAATATCCTAACTCCATTTTAAGCAAAATCCTCCAGTAAATAAGCAAGCCTCCACCCAAGTCATTCCTTTCTCTGCTAATAAGCTTGGGCCTTTTAGTTTTAATGGTGCAGTCTACCTCTGTGATTTTTGAGGTGCAATTCTGGGCGAATGGAGAATGGGAGGGCAGTTGCCGTTTATTGATTGCCTGTCACAGCCCAGGTCTTCATTCATGATTTCATTCCTCATTCTGACAGCCATCTGAGGCAAGGGGCATTGTGTAAATCTTAAACATAAGATAACAGACCAAAAAGGGTTTTAATAAGTTGGCAAGTCAGGAATAGAACCTAGGCTGTGAGATCCAGATCTTTCCAAAGGCTTCTCTCCCAGGTGGAAGAAACTTCCTCTTCTGTCATCATCCCTCCATCATAGTCTATCTCCCTTCTATAAATACACCTGCTGGTTTGCAGCACCCACCCTGAAAACAAACCCAGTTCTCCTGTATTAGCAGCGAGCTAGGCCATCTGTGCAAGCTTAGGTTACATCCTAGGAATGGAGAGGCTGCCTTGTGGTCACCAACAGGAGAGAGAGGCTGGATTGGTTTACCATTAATGTTCCTTTGTACATGAACATGCTTGCAAAGCTTTGAAGGCAAGACAGTGGAATCAAGTATGCTTTTCTGGTTAGTTAGTAGGAATCTAATCAACATGGTCACAGATAGTAGACTCGGGAGAAAAATTGTAAAACACCTGGTGATTCAGCTCCTTGTAATTGGAGAACCTTGTCAAGTTTCAGACCAAAATTCACCTTTGTCTTGCTTGAAGCATGCTTATCTTATTGACTGTATATTAAGTAAGTGCTGACCAATTCTCCAGGTATTTTCTTTTCTTAGCATGAATGGCCTGCTATTCAAATTCATCATTTTGTGCCCTGACTTTCGCCCTCTCCCCATGATTTGGTCACCTGTTCCCCAGACACTTAGTCTTATAATATCTGCTTACACACAGTAGAAAGTCTACTTTGCATGCTTACTTGGCTGTGGGGTCTATATAAATTAATGTGCAATCTATGTGTGTATATCTATATATATCTATACACACATATATATGTATAATATGTATTATATACACATGTTAAAAGACAAGTTATTTTTAAGTCTAGTTGTTTTCAAGATATGTCATTTTTGGTTGTATTTAGTGTGTATCAGGAAAGCAAAGAGAAAGGTGATCTAAAGGAACATTTTAAGATTTTTATATCTATTCGAACTTATTGGCCTTCAGAATGTATTCTATTGATTTTTAATAGTTATGTAGTAAACCTTAATTAGAAGTCACAAGGCTATATAATAGTTAGCACCCTATTAAATCCTAGACTTTTTAGATAAAATGGGTATTTCTTAAGATGAATTAGTGTCTACTCTTTATACATTGTGAACAAGCTTAAGTAAGTTCAGCAGTTTAAATTGGAGGTGAATGAGACATACAATTTGGACCAGGTCTTAAATAGATGCCGACAGTAGCCACTACTATTATTTAGATTCCATATCTTCCTCGGAACATTTTAAGATGAGAAATGTGAAGTAGTTAGGATTGAGGATTGAGGCTGAGGGTGGATTGAGGGTGAAGGATTGAGGGTGAAGACTGAGGAGACATTTCCTTCTAAGGTGGAACTAGGTGGACCTTTCATAGGTTCCAATCCCACCAGGGTAACTACCTCTAAAATAGGCGCAAAGTTGCAGGATGAGTCTGAGATCATTCCTGAAAGTGTTAGTAAGATCAGGATTGCATACGGGAGTGGCAGGTGTAAAGGCCATGGCCTGCTTTTGTGTTGAAGCATTTTCTTGAGGAACTTAGGACTCTACAAGCCCAACTGTCCACATGCTCAAGTGGCCTGCTGGTGAGCCTAAATTGAGAGCAGAATTCATGATCAGACCAGAATGCATGTCACTAAAATAGCTTGGAAGGAACTTCCCCTGAACCTGTCTTGGACTTCTGATCACTAGCCAACGGAACAACAGTTGATTTTTGTTGTTATTTATGGTTGGGTCATTTTAATAGGATCCCTAGCCTTGAATAAGTTTAAGTTAGTGTAGTGAATATAAACTGTTTATAGATATGGTAGGAAGAGGAGAAGCCGAGTTCTCTTCCCTGCATTTTCATGGTGTTATGAGAAAAAGAAAGGCTTGCTTCAGAACTTCGTATTAAAGTAACTGAACATTTCTTCAGTCAGTAAATATTTATTTATTTATTTATAACAGGCACTGTTCTCAGCCTGGGAAGACAGCAGTGAACCAAACTGGGCTTTAAAATTAATGTGCTTTGTGAAGCCTCATTTTTTAAAATGTACTTTTTTTCCGTATGACCTCAGGAGCTTTGTTCAGTGAATAAATTTGCCTCGTGTATATCCCACTGAGAACATTGAGAGGTAATAAACACATACAAAGGCAAATACCAATTCTGTGAAAACAGGATCTAATTGGGATTCGTGAAGTGGGAAAACTAAATGTGATATAAGGGAGGGACTGACGTTAGCTGACGTAAAATTTAGGACTAGGAGACATCTTTGTGGATTAGAGAAGTGGGAAGGGAAGAAGCTGTAATAGAGTCAGGGGAAACATAGAAAGAGTGTGAAATGTTTTCATACTGCTTAGGATATAAATGCAAATGAGAGCTACTTTGGGAAAATGGTCTATTTTATTTTTCATGGTTTATTAGAAAATAATTTTGGTTGGAAATGTTCTGACAAATCATGAAAAACAACTTTTTTAAATTATAAGGGGTGCCTGGGTGGCTTGGTCAGTTGAGCGTCCAACTCGGCTCAAGTCATGATCTCGGGGTTCTTGACTTTGAGGCCCACTTCCGGCTGGGCTTGCTGCTGACAGTGCAGATCTCGCTTCTGTTCCTCTTTCCCCCTGTCTCTACCCCTCCCCGCTTATGCACTCAAAAATAAATAATTAAAAAAATATATAAAATTATACTTCTGATTTATGGGGAATTTTCAGAATATGAAATAAATGTTATACTAAAATATGTTAACATTTAGAAGATTTATAATTTATCTCCTTGTGCTTCCTAAACAGAGAAGAGGAGGCTTGAAGGAATTGTGCTAACTTTCAATATGTATATAATATATTGTATATAAAATACACATGCACATGTATGAATAGTTTTAATTGAGAATGTAAAGAACATAAATAACTAATCTTAAAATGAGAAATGTCATTTCAGGAGTTTGTTTCGTTTTCCATATTCATTCTTTAAATTCTTTCCAAGTTTGTTTTATTGATTTCTTTTATTTTTTGCAATTTTTTTTCCCTATACCTTTGGTTGCTTTGGGAAAAATCTCCATACAGCATCAAAAATTATGCTGATTTACATCCATTCTAAGACCCTGAATTACAATGATTTACCTCTTTCTCTCTCGGAAATTGGATTGTCTTAAAATAGATAAAACATACCATACTTATAGATAAAAAATATATCTATACAGTCTATAGGGAGAAAAAGAATTGGATTCAGGAAGAGAACGTAAGTCTAAATACCAACTCTACAACTTGCTTGGAATTTATCGTTGGGCAAACAGCTCACTTTATTTGAGCTTCAGTTTTTCCATTTATAAACTGGTGACGATATTTTTCACTCTTCCCAATGAGTTTTTAGGATAAAATGGAAAAATGTGGGCAAACGCTTTGGATGTACTACAGAAAGCCAAAAAAAAAAAAAAAAAAAAAAGTTGTTTCAGCCTTAAGTGGAAAAAGTTTATTTTAAATTTCTGAATTACAAACCTGCGTGTGATGATGAAAATATTTTTAGGCTATTGGGGTTTCTAACACTTAAGGGTAGTTAGTGTTGACTCAAGCAGACTCTATGGAGGCATCAGTTCATGGCCTGAAAATAGTAATGTTAATCTTTCAGTTGTAGGGAAAAAATGATGGAAGCACAGTAGGTGTAAATATGGAATGATTAACCTGTGTATTTTTTTTTTTTTTTTTTTTTTTTTTTTAGTCACTCTGGTCATTAGGGTGCTGGAAAACTATAATTTTGTTCAGTCTTAACTCTAAAATAAATGCCACCAGCACTGCAGCCAAAGAAAAACCTATGTATTGCTGTTACTTTCAAATGATGACACTTGACATTTTTCAAAATTTGGAGCGTCAGTTTTCAAATTATTCCTGTGTCATATTTTAATGTGTGGTTAGGTGTATGTGATTTTTCCCTGTGTTCCTGTTCACACTGCTGAATGAATTTAAAATGGTTACGTGGTTGCTGAATATTTTCTTGCGTTTTGAATTTAAAAATGATTCACTGTTGACAAAACCTGAGATTTTTCACATGATGCTGTTGTGCTGATATTTATAGTCTGCCTTTGTGCCAAATGCGTTTGTAAAATTTCCCAACTTTCGATTTAAAAATGGTAACCCAAATGTGCTATTTATGCCATTTCTCACTTAAAGTGAGGTTATTGACTTTCGTAAAGTTTAACAACATGAGTCAAGAGGCATTGCAAAAAAAGAAACAATTCATTTTGGGAAAAATTGCATTTCAGCCCAAATTCAAAAAGTGAGATTTGAGTATGTCAGTGGCTTGATTTACACACAGTTTTAAGTGGTTTAAAAATGGGCTATTATCACTTCGAACACATTTGGATTACTGGTGAAGGCAGGGTAGGTTTAGATACTCTTCCTTCACCTGAATTTATCCTCCCAATTATTTTCTGGCTGTTAAATGAATGACCCAAACCCATTTGTGATAATAGAGGAAAACTCTTAGTGAAATCAACCCAAATTCTTTAACACGCCATTCAAGATCTTTCCCCACCCCCCCCTCCTGTCTGCATCCCTTTACATATTCCAGCCACACAGAATTCCCCACACAAAATGCCCTTTGTTGCCTTTCCATCTTTGCTGATCCCCTGCCCTCAACCTATAGTACCTTGCCCTGTCTTTGTAAAGTTACTCGAATAAAGCCTCATTTCTTTTCAAAGGCGTTGTTTCCTTAAATTTTTCCTTGGGTATCTTAATACTTGAGTGCCACTCGAGACTAATTCAGTCAGATCCAGGAGAGAGGGAAGGCATGTGATTGTTTTTTTAAACCTTTTTAAAACTTCCTGCCTAATTCTAAATTACACTGAAGGCTGAGAGTCAGTAATGTAAGATTTTGTTTTACTCTGTTTTTGCCCTTGACCATACCTACTCTCCATATTGTAGATTGCTTTGTGTTTGCTATTTACCCCAGCTAACCATTAACCATTTGTTGTTGTTGTTGTTGTTGTTGTTGGCAGAGATCATCGCTTTCCCTTTGTTGGATCCTTCAGTGTGTAGCATTTTCTTTTTTTAAAACACAGAGGCTGGCTATACTCTTCAAATACTTCTTGAATTGAATTGAGAGAATTGGCTGCCCCCTTTTCACCAGGAGTAAAACATACCTAATGAAAACTTCATAAAAATGATAATTTGATCAAAATTAAATCTAGAAGACAGCCAAATATTTTAAAACGTGGAAGTTAGCATTGGGTTACAAAATAATATTAAGTAGGCATTACATTTATATATCCAACGTAGAATCTAATGTGTTTCTTGAAATACTCTTTTTTCCTCTACTGTTGGCCAACCTTTCATATACTACTACTCAGGTTTTCCTGTAACGTTTCCCATGAACAAATCCACTTCCTCTAAAATTAGACTGTAAATCATAGTTGGCTAGGGATTTCACATTACTCGTCTAATATACTGTTAGTCTAATATAAATACAAGATGAAACCAAATAATTTTCTTTCCTTTATTCATTCCAATAATAAATACCAACTGAGCATCAAGAACAGTGAACAAAACAAACCGAAATGTGCTGCCTTTATTGGTCTTTTATTTATGGGACAAAGTTAGATGATAAATAAGTAAATACATTATATATCTTATGAGAAGGTAGGCAAGTGCTGTGGAGAAAAATGGAGTAAGAGGAATGAAGAGTGGTGAGGCAGTGGATAGGTAGGGGAGGATAAGTACATATTTAATATATGGCCAGGATTAGTCTGCTTGGGAAGACAGCACTGGAGTAAAGATTTGAAAGTGATGAAACACAAATAGGAAATAGGAAGTGATGAAAGTGATGAAAGACAAAGAGGAAAAGTGTTTCAGATGGATGGAACTTTGAAAAAGATCCACTAAGAGGAGTATTCCTGGTTTATGTAAGGGACAGAGATGAGTCCATTGTGATTGGGACAGAATGAGCCAGGTGTGGAGTGGTACAGGATGTGAGTTAGAGAAGGTCTAAGGTGAAGATTGTGAAGGGCCTTGAGAACCCTGGAAGGATGAGAGCTTTTATGCAGAATGAAATGGGCAGCCATTGGTAGCTTTGGGCCTGATTTTCATTTAAAAGATTGTCTGGCTACTGAATTGGGAATAGATGATAGAGGGCAACAATGGAAGCAGTGAGATCATATGTAAGGTTACTGCAGTAATTCAGGTGAGAGGTGTACCAGTATAATATCAATGGAACAACATTATTTTCTGATGGTTTGGAATGAGGTGTGAAAGAAAGAGAGGAGTCATGGATTACTCATGATTTATGGCTTAAGCCACTGTCAAGAGGGATCTTCTATTAATAGGAATGGAAAGACTGTGGGTGAAGAAAGCTTTGGGAGGAAAATAAGGGGTTCAGTATTAGATATGATTGGCCAATCAGATACCCAAATGGAGATGTCAGGTAGCAGTTAGACTACCAACAGTGCAGTTCAGGGGAGAAAAGTAGCTGGAAGTTTAAATCCTGGGAGCCATCAACATAGAGAATGGTAGTTAGAGATTATATTGGATGACGTCCACAAGTTAGTGAGGTTAGAGGGAGAATAGCAGTTATCTGTGGATTCATCCAGGAGCACTCCTAGTAAGAGTTTCAGGAGCCAGGAAAGAAGCCAGAAAAGGTAAGAGGAAAACCTGGTAGAGGTTGGTGTCCTAGAAACCAAGTGCAAATCTTTTTAAGGAGATAGAATTGAACATCTGTGTCAAATGCTGTTAAGTAAGATGAGGACTAAGACTTGATTCTAGAATTGATCAGTGGAATCATTGGAAAGAGCAATTGCCCTCCTCCTTTTCATATGATCAACTCTGTACCTCTCAGCAGTATGGGCAAGGTCCTAATCACTTTTCCTTTCTTGGGTGCCCAACACAGCCTTGACATATAGTTGACATTTAGTTAATTGAATGAAGGAGTCAGTGCAGGGCTCTTGCTTCCATAACTCTATTTCTTGTCTCCCAGAACTGCTCCAGAGAAGGAAGGGGTAGGATACAGTTGGAACTTGGTTGGCAGCCGTGAGCGCCACCTCAAACTGTGATCCTGGGAACATGCTAAGTCAGGATCCCTTACTTTTGATACCTTCTATATCATTTCTTAGCAGATATTATATAATAAGTATATGTTATTTTGTGCCTGGTAAGTATAAAATCTGCTTGGCACCAGGGAGAACATAAGGAAGAAAAATATGTAACAAATGCACTTCAGGCTTCTTTGTGTCATTTGAAGAATGAAAATGACACAAAGAGCTGAGGTCTTGGCTTCAACACTAAATGTCTGGGTATTTAGAAATATCTAGATTATTTATAGAATCTTCAGATTTCTATCCAGATGTTTGGCATGGTAGAAACACATGCTTGATCATCCATAGCTGAGTTGTTTTTCAGTTTTCCACATTAGGCAGAAGTTCAGAGGGAGAATTGAGCATTCAAGTGTAATTGCTCATTGTGAATGTTGAAGCATGTACAGGGAAGACAGTCTGGGGCCTTTGCTTTCTTTATATGTCTGGGTGGGGGGTACATTTTGGTGGTATAGTCCCTCTGAACCTTATTACTGTTTTGAATTTCTTATCCTCTGCTACCATCACAACCTCTCTCCTGTTTTAGTGCTGACAAACCATTTTTGAATAATTTAACTACAGAATCGAATCCAGTTCTTTTCAAATGTTCTATCTTCCTTTTTCATCCTTAAAGCAGTTCACTTACATAGAATTCAGATGCTAAAAAAATGCAGAAGTAACTAGAAATATTTTGGAAACAATTCACATTTTTCTTTGCATCTCATTTTGAAATGTGGATATTTGATGAAACAATGAAAATCTTTTTTATAGCTTATATAGAGAAAGGATAATCTGGAACATCATTAAGCTAAATTTCTTTCTCCCAAATACTGTATTGGTTAGGGACTAAGCATTTGCCTGTCCTTAAAACATAATGGGCGCTATCATGAGCTCTTTCTCATTCAGCAGTGTATTTTAAGTACCTCTTCTGTACCAGGCACTTAGCCAGGTGCTAGGAATATCAGAAAAACATGTGCCTTGCTTGTGTGGCACTTAAAGTATAGAAGGCTCATTGGAAGAATTGGAAGTATGGCTGGAGGTGGGGAATAGTGGCCAATGAATTACCTCCAGCGGTAATTCAGGCTCTGCACATCCTTGGATTTGTTCGCCTGGGATTTGGACTTTATTCTAAGATTAGAGACAAAAGATAGCTGGCCTGAGAATGGCCTGATATTGCTGGCTTTAAAAAAGGACCAAAGACCACTGTATTAGCAATAGGTAATAGAAACCCAGCTACTGCTGCTTAAAATAGTAAGCTTTGTTATTTTCATGTAGTAAGATGTCCAGAAGCAGGTAGTCCAGAGCAGGGGCACAATTCAAGGATCTTATCAGGCATCAGTCTTCATTGTTTTCCTGCCCTACCAGCCTTGGCATGTAACTTTCTTCCTTTTCACCAAGTTACATCACCAACTCCAGGCATTATGATTTGTTCCATTCCAGAACAAGAATGATACTGTAAAATGCTTTTCCTTGGAAAGGTGTATCTTTTTTTGAGACAATTTTATTGAGGTATTATTTACATATCATGAGCTGCCCATATTTACAGTATAGAGTTGATAAGTTTTGAAATATACCTGTGAACCCATTGCTACATTCAAGACCTTGAACATATCTATTACCCCTCACAGTTTGCTTATTCTCCTTTGTAATCCCTCTCTCCTGCTGCACAGCCCCTGCTCCCCATGTGCAAGCAACCACTCACCTGTTCAGTAGTAAAATTTAGGCTGGAGTTAAATTTGGTAATTCTCGAGAGCGTGTTTGCACAAAGAAGATGCTGTGGACATTTTTCTGGGTCATTGATTTCCCTTCTTGTTTTGTCCTTAGAGTAAAGAGTTTTTGGGAGGGAGGTGTTTTCAGCTAAAAAGGAAGGGCTCATTTTTTTTAAAAGCCTACATTCAAGGTGAATGATTTAGTCTAGGTAGGGAAAGTGGTCTCAATTGTGAAGGCAAAGTCTCTACAAGTATAGAGGTATGAAAAAACTTATGATAAACATTTGCAAGATGAAGCTTGTATTAACCAGAATTCTTGATGGGTTATAGATGAGCTTTAAAGACTACGTTGATGAGAGAGCACAAATTCTTGAAATAATACATAGAATTGGGACATCCAGTAGTTGGATTGTCAAGTATGGCTTGACCAAGGGGATCAGAAAAGGTCAGAACTCTCTTGCTCCTTTTATCTACTTCTCAGCTCAGCTTGCTTACATTCTTTTTGAAGATCTTACCATGTGCCAAGATGGCCACTGGCAGAATCAATTTTAATTGTGCTTGTAACTTACTGTGCCGGAGAAACTCATTTTTTTTTTTTTCTTTCAATATCCCTATTGGTTTATGGACCCATCCCATGGACCAGTAACTGTGGACAGGAGGATGAACAACCATGGTTGATGGGCCTATGTTGTGTGTCTCTGCCACCGGTACTGGTCAGATGGAGCCAGTGAAATACTATGATTAAGAGGTTTACAAGGGGTGGGGCACCTGAGTGTCTCAGTCAGTTAAGTGGCCAACTTCGGCTCAGGTCATGATCTCACTGGTTCATGAGTTAAAGCTCCATGTTGGGCTCTGTGCTGCCAGCTTGGAGCCTGGAGCCTCTTTCAGATTCTTTGTCTCCCTCTCTCTGCTCCTCCCCCACTCATACTCTGTCTCTCTCAAAAATGAAGAAACATTAAAAAACACTAAAAAAAAAAAAAAAAAGGTTTACAAGGGATGAATGTGCTGGCTTATAAAGGAAACATGTGTCCATTACAGAGGTCATTCCTCTTCTGAGCAGTAATTTGGTTCTTCTATTCCTAATTCTAGAATATTCTAGCAGCTCCCTCATTCGAAAAGCTTAGTGTTTTGTTTTAGTACTTCAACACAAACCTAAGCTAGATTATAAAGAACATTATGCACAATGTATTTTTTTCCTTGTTCTGTAATGGCATTGCATGTATCCAGAAGTGTACAAGTACATGTTTATTAGTGTTAAACAATTTTACCTGCTGCAGTGATGTTGAAGATAGACTTTTTACTCTTCCCCTCTACTCTGGGCGATGCACTGTGTGCTTTTGTGTGAAAGTAGGCCTATGTGACAACATTTCTAGGTTGGGTAAAAGGAAAATAGAAAGCACAAAATGAACAAGCTACCATTTGGTGGTTAACTAGTAGAAAAATCCTGTGAGTAGAAGACTTCCCTGTTCTTTGATACATGGCTGTGCAGTCAGGTCTCATAAGGAGTAAGCTAAAGAGATACTGTACAAACCCGTAACGATCTGGCTACAAGGCAAGAAGTACATCTTATGCAGTATAATACTGTCTTCAGTATTATATTTGAGTGTTAATAATTACCTAAATATAATGCTAGGCACTGTGATATGGAGAAAAAAATGCACCAAGCAGAAAGCTCTGCTCTGTGTCGTTGGGCATGTGACTTAGCCATTCTGATTTATCACCTCTAAGGAAGGGGATATGTCACTGGCCAGGTAGCTTTGTGCCTCACAGTTCTGTGAGTTTGTGCTGTCTTGTGAGCCCTGGTTGAGAATTGCTTTCCCTTCCGCTAGCACCCTCCTGTCGTTTCCTTCCTCACAATCCATCCCTGTGTGAACTACTGGTTCTCCCACCACCTCCTCCTTTTAGGACTTGGTTGGGGAAGTAATGCCAGTTGTAGATACTTTTATAATCTTGCTTTGGTGTGGCTTTTCCATTATAGCTCGTCTAATCTCTCTTCTAGAAGCTCTTTTTATGTGATGTACTTTTCTTTGTTTTAAAGAGAAAACAGGAAGGGTTGGTGCTTCCTGCTCATAAAAACATTGCTATTGCGGAGTTAACGGATCCATAATCTGTTTTTATCAGTACTCTGTCTCCCATGCGAAGGAAACTATTTGTTATAGATCTAAATTTACTTTCTATTACAATTGGTCTCATAAGGAAACTTGTTATTATTGAACAAAGGATTCTTGCAATTTCTTTGTCTACCAAGTTCTGGTGACAAACTTAGGCTTTTTAATTATACAGTTAGAATTAATTTTATTGGAATCAATAATTTTTAGATCACTAGTTTGGAAGACTTCATCCAGTCCTATTCTCTTCAAAATTACAAACCAACCATAACATATAATTACCACTACTCAGAAATAAATTGTTGCATTACTGTCTTTAAAGGGCTTCTTTTCAGTAAGTCAAAGAAATGCTTATAAGCAAGTCTAATTAAAGCCATATCATAAACCTTTGGGTGCTATTTCTAAGTAAAAAAATTGTGTATATTGAGGGCTTTGTGTTACAATGTGTTAGAAACACCAGCCACACAGAACAAAACATTTATATTGTTTTCAATTATTTTATTAAAAAAAAAAAAAACAACGGGCGCCTGGGTGGCTCAGTCCGTTGAGTGTCCGACTTTGGCTCAGGTCATGATCTCACGGTCTGTGAGTTGGAGGCCTGCGTCGGGCTCTGTGCTGTCAGCTCGGAGCCTGCTTCGGATTCTGTGTTTCCTTCTCTCTCTGCCCCTCCCCTGCTTGTGCTCTGTCTCTCAAAAATAAATAAATGTAAAAAAAAAAAAAATTAAAACAAACAAACGTATTTTGGGGGTTATCAGAAAATTGACTAGTCCAATTAAGTTTATGTTTGGACAAAGTATAGTCATAACTGCAAAGTTTGTTTTGGATTGGACAGTTAAATCTATGGTCTCTTCCATCTTACAGATGAGGATGTATGTGTGTGTGTTAACATGCCTGTGCTCGAGAGCTGGATACAGGAAGGGGAGATAGTGTGGTGTCATTTTCACACATGAGATCATCCAAGTGTGATAGATCTAGAGTGTTGCTTTCTGTTATAAACAAGGGAAGATTCAACAAATTATTGGCTACTGCTTTCAAGTATATACCACCGTTGTTTTAAAGCCTTCCTTTTTTCCTAAACGGAAGCAAATTACAGGATAGAATGTGGACAGTACTTGCAGGTGCACAGATGAAAATTAATGTGAAATATTTGAGAAATGAATGAGAATATCTTGATTTATGTGGCTGTGTTTGAGGAATAGTGGGAACAGAGGTTTGATGAGGCAAGTTAGAACAATTTACAAAGGAAGGCACAGCAGGAGAATTGAGAATTGGTGCCCTGGTAAGAAAGGGGATGTTAGATTTTCAAGGCTCATTTAAATTAGGAAATATTTCATGTGCACAGAAAATATGGTAGACTCTTGGGAACCCAACAAGCTAATTACACAGATGCCAGTGTTTTGCCACATCTCCCGCTTTTTTAGAAGTTAAGTGTACAGGGGTGCCTGGGTGGCTCAGTTGGTTAAGCGTCTGACTTTGGCTCAAGTCATGATCTCTCGGTTTGTGGGTTCGAGCCCTCCTTTGGGCTCTGTGCTGACAGCTCAGAGCCTGGAGGCTGCTTAGGATTGTGTGTCTCCTTTCTCTGCCCCTCCCCCACTCTCACTCTGTGTCTCTCTCAAAAAATAAACATCAAAATAAATAAATAAATAAAGAAGTTTGGTGTTACAATACAGGTAAAGGATCACTCCATTCCCTTTCCCATTTTTCCCCTCTTGAAAGTAGTCACTATTTTATTTAAAAAAAAATTTTTTTTTTCAACGTTTATTTATTTTTGGGACAGAGAGAGACAGAGCATGAACGGGGGAGGGGCAGAGAGAGAGGGAGACACAGAATCGGAAACAGGCTCCAGGCTCTGAGCCATCTGCCCAGAGCCTGACGCGGGGCTCGAACTCACGGACCGCGAGATCGTGACCTGGCTGAAGTCGGACGTTTAACCGACTGCTTAACCGACTGCGCCACCCAGGCGCCCCTAGTCACTATTTTAAAATCAACATCTGTCATTTCCATCCATGTTTATATACTTACGACAATTTTAACTATTAACCACAAAGAACATACGGTGGCTTTTTATGTGTTTGAAAATTGATGAAGTGGTATGTCTTATCAGTATTTATGTAATGTGTTTCATTTCTTTTCTGTTTGAAACTTATTGATTTAATAGAAATAGATTAAAATCATTTGTATTCTACTGTGTGATCACATTAGAGTTTATGAATGTCATATTCATGGTCTCTGAGGTTGTTTTCAATTTTTTACTGTGACAAACAAGACTGCAGGAAAATCCTGATGTACGATGCCTAGTTGGGGACATGGGTATTTCTCTTGGGTATTAATCTAGAAGCAGAATTGCTGGTTTAGTAAGGGATACATTTCTTTAATTGTCCTAGGTGCTGCCAGATTGTTGTGTAAAGTGACTACAAAAATTTACACTTTGACTTAAATGAGTTCTAGACTCTCCACATCATTAGTGTCATCAGGCCTAATTTTTGCATGTGAGATGGTATCCTGTTGTTCTAATTTTTGTTTTCCTGTTATATAATGTGATTTAATGTCTTCCGCGTGTTAATTGCCTTTTGGATTCTTCTTCGGTGGATTGCCTATCATTGCCTTTGGCTACTTTACAGTGTGCTTTTTGTCCTTTTAAATTGTTTTGCAGGTATTCTTTAATATTTATGTGCTGGAAATATCCTCTAGTCCTAGGCTTATTCCACAGTTGTCTGGTGTTTTTTTTTTTTTTTTTTTTTTTTTTTATCATGTAGAAGTTTTAAATTTTCACATCAGGTGTAGTGTGATAGGTAAGAACACAGAATCCACAGCCATACAGCCTCCGGCTTCAGATCCCCTCTTATCCCCAGTTCTGTCCCCTCTTTGCTGTGTAACCTTGGGCAAGTTACTTCACATCTCTGTGCATGACTTTCCCCATCTGGAAAATGGAGGCAACAGTATTACCTACCTCTTATTGTACCAAGTGCTTTATGTAAAGCACTTAGAATACTTCCTTGCACATAGTAAACATTACATTAGTATAATATTTGATTTTTGGGGCGTTGTGTTTAAGAAGTTTTTCTTTAACCACAAAGTCAAAACAATTTTCTCTATTTTTTCCTAAAACTTTAAGTTTTGCCTTTTATATTTAGGGTTTAAATCTATGGTATGAGGTAGGGACTACTGCTATTTTTTGTTTGTTTGTTTTAATGGGCAGGGAATTGTCATAGGGCTATTAATTAAAGACTACTCTTTCCCTACTTATTTGGAATTCTATCTCCTTCCAAGCCCAGACTATTGGCTTATTTAGTTTTGTGTCAACGACTTGGTTTTTTTTTTTTTTTTAATTTTTTTTTTTTCAACGTTTATTTATTTTTGGGACAGAGAGAGACAGAGCATGAACAGGGGAGGGGCAGAGAGAGAGGGAGACACAGAATCGGAAACGGGCTCCAGGCTCTGAGCCATCAGCCCAGAGCCTGACGCGGGGCTCGAACTCACGGACCGCGAGATCGTGACCTGGCTGAAGTCGGACGCTTAACCGACTGCGCCACCCAGGCGCCCCAACGACTTGGTTTTAATTACCAAACTGTTACAGTAAGTTGTGATACTTGTTTGTATTTGTAACTTATTTGTTTTTTTTTGTTGTTTTATTTATATGTTTAATTTTACTAATTAAAAAAAAATAATAAAACATGCCCAAAAGATGTAGAGTCAGGCTCAGGTTTTGCAGAGTGTGGTGAAAGCAACAAAAAAGAGTCTGGGACTGTTCCTTGTAAGCACTGACAAAGTCATTTCCATTTGCCACTAAGAGCATTTCTTATGCATAGTGCTGGTGACAGTGCAGCCGGGCTGAGAAAGAGTACAACAGCTATAGCCTTTCTACTTAAGCTTAAAAATGTTCCTAGCCCTTTGGTGATGTTTATTCTTCCACGTAAATTAATGGATCATTGTATAAAGTTCTATCCAAAACAAACCTCTTTGAGCTTTGACTAGAAATACATTGAATTTGTAGGCCAGATTGGAGGTGAATTGATACTTTATTATAGTCAGCGTTCCCACCCGTGAGCATGTTATATTTCATTTTAGTTTTTTATGTTCTTCAATTAATTTTATAATTTTCTCCATGAAGGTCTTTAATACTTTTGGTAGGTTTATTTCGGTGTACCTGATATTTGCAGGGCTATTACAGATCACCTCCGAAAAAATACATTAAAAATTTGGGGGAATGCATGAGCACACTGTTGATGTTTGTATATTGGTCCTATTTATAGCAACTTTTCTCATCTTACCAATTTTAATGTTTGCAGTCTCTTGGATTTCCCTTGTGGATACTCCTATTACTATGGATAACAAGAGCTGTGTTTCCTTCTCATCTGTGTTCAGTGCTCAGGCTTACTCAGTTGTCTATGATCTCCATTACAATGCTGAATAGAAGGGGTGATAGCACCTTGGTTTTATTCCTGACTTTTGAAGGAATGTTTCTCAGGTTTTATCATGGAGTATGATTTTTGCCTTGGGTTTTTGATGGCTATTCTTTATCAGTTAAGGAAATTTGGGAGAATTTACTCTTGTTCTCTTTCTTAGAAAATAATTTTGCTGAATGCCTGTCACCTTTTTTTTTTCTTTTTTAATAAAGCTTTATTTATCCTTCTTATAATATGTTTCTCTTCTTCCTACTTTCTTTGACTTTGCTCTGTTTGGCTCTTTTTCCAGTCTCTCTTTTTAAATATGGTTTTGTTTTGTTCATATTGTTTTCATTTCTTCTTTTATCTTTTTAGTCAGTTTAAACATAATAATTTTAGGGGCACCTGGGTGGCTCAGTCAGTTAAGCCCCAACTTCGGCTCAGGTCATGATCTTACTGCTCGTGAGTTCGAGCCCCGGGTCGGGCTCTGTGCTGACAGCTCAGCCTGGAGCCTGCTTCCAATTATGTGTCTCCCCTCTCTCTCTGTCCCTCTCCTGTTCACTCTCTGTCTCTTTCTCTCAAAAATAAATAAATGTTAAAATATTTTAAAAAATAATAATAATTTTAGTCTCATTTGGTTAGTTCCAGTGCCTCAACGTCTTGGGGACTCTAATTCTTCTTTTGCTGTGTCTGTTGTATCTCTCTAGTGGTAGATTTTTTTTTTTTCTCCTTATGTGTTTTGTGATTTTTTTTTTAATTTTTTTTTTCAACGTTTATTTATTTTTGGGACAGAGAGAGACAGAGCATGAACGGGGGAGGGGCAGAGAGGGAGACACAGAATCGGAAACAGGCTCCAGGCTCTGAGCCATCAGCCCAGAGCCTGACGCAGGGCTTGAACTCACGGACCGCGTGATCGTGACCTGGCTGAAGTCGGACGCTTAACCGACTGCGCCATCCAGGCGCCCCTGTGTTTTGTGATTTTTGACAACAAAGTTTTTACTTTTTTCCCTGGGAATGGTGTGAGGGCTAGGACTTGCAGATGTTCCCCATGAATCATTTTGAATTTGCTTCTGTGAGTTTTCCTTCCCTAAACACCATCACTGCCTGTGATGAGCTTTTATCTGGATTGCTTGGCGTGAAGCTTCCTGCATGCCTGGGTAGTGACATTGAGACTCCATACATTTAGACTATAGACTCTAAGCTTGGAGTTTCTCTTTTTTACAAAAATCTTTTTAAAAGGACTCAAAATTGTTTGCTGTCTTCCTGGATGTGGTAGTACAGTTTCTGTAACTGCTTACCCTGAAAATACAGCTTTCTGGAAGACCTCATTATGTTAGCGTCTTTAGTTTCACTTCCCAGTCCTGCCTGGTTTGAAACCCAAGTCCCTCCTCTTTAGGGACTCTTCTGATCTAGGAACTCGTTTCTATCCTTCCCATCCAGGAACACCTGCCCACCCCCTACCAGTTGTATGATTACAGTCTGAGTTTGCATTTTCCCTTCCTTTCTGGCCTGTAGTACTTTCCCATAGTTTTTTAGTGCTCAGCTACATATTTAAACAAAATATTACAATCTTTTTCAATAATTTTTATTGAATTTCAGTCTTTTTAAAGTATTTGTAGTAGGAAAGATTCTATGGTAGCTCGGTTGCCCATTATCCCAGAACCCTCTAAGGTAGGCTGAATATTATCCCTCTGCCCCCAAAGGTGTACATCCTAATCTTTGGATATGGGTTGCTATGGTACCTTACATAGCAAAGGGAACTTTGAAATGTGATTACATTAAACATGTTGAGATGGGGAGATTATTCTGGATTATCTGGAAAAGCCCTGTGTAATCACGAAGGCCCTTATAAGAGGGATGCAAGAAAGAGATACGCTGAAAAAAATAGGTTGTAGTCTGAGAGGTTTGAATATGCTGCACTGCTGGCTTTGAAGGTGGTGGAAGGAGTTACAGGCAATGGAATGCATGTGTCTTCTAGAAGGTGGAAGGGGCAAAGAAGTGAATTCGCCCCAAGAGCTTCCAGAAGGAATGCAGCCCTACTGACACTGTAATTTAGCTTAGTAAGAGCCATATTGGACTTCTGAGCTCCAGTATTGCAGCAGAATAAATTTGTGTTGTTTTAAGCGACTAGACTGGTAGTAATTTGTTAAAGTGACAATAGGGAACTGATATACTTTCTTCAATGTTCTTAAAGGAGGAGTGCTTTGTATTGTTACAGGGATAGACGGACAACTATGTTAGAGACACAGAGAGTAAACTTGGTAAGGAACACTCTTCACAGAGAGCTATATAGAAGGAAGTAGGCTGTTTCTTCCCCTACTTCAAAAAAAAAAAAAAATCAGAGCAGAGATACCTGCTAGAATGTTCTAGATAATGTTTCCAATAATAGCATAATGCCTAGCCTGAGACCTGGAATATTTTGTAGATGTGATAAAGTATCCTTCTCTTTTAGTTGTGGACATTACTTTTCAAAAGGCAAAAGATTCTTATTAATGAGCCTGTAAGTTGGTAGCTGAGAGAGCAGAAGACAGTTTTCTCATTTTGCTGAGATGTTGCTGCTATACGTAAAGGATTTGGTGTGCTAGGAGGGTGCTGACAAGGATCCCTGAACACTTCACTCCAGCTGCATGGTAGGATTTCATTAGTGGTAAAATATTAGGCCGGTTACTGTAATTGTTAAGCGAGTTGTTCCTGCCTTGTCCAGTGCCAGGCGTGTGAATTGTTCCATATTAGTTTCCTAGGGCTTCTTTGATGAATTACCTACCACAGACATGGTGGCTTAAAAACATTAGACATTTACTCCCACAGTTCAGGAGACGGACGCCCAAAGTCAAGGCATCATCAGGGTTGCACTCTCTCTGAGAGCCCTGGGGGAGCATCTCTTCCTTGCCTCTTTCACCTTCAGGTGGCTGGCAGTATTCCTTGACTTGGAGCCACACCGCTCTCTGCCTCTGTCATTACGTGGCCAACTCCTCTCTGTGTCTCCTTCTGCGTCTGTCTTATCAGGATATTTGTGATGACATTTAGGGTCAACCTGATCATCCTGAATAAGCTCCTCCTTTTAACATTTTTAATTTAGTCACATCTTTTGCCACATAAAATAATATTCATTCTTTTGTTCTACAAAATAATATTCACAGTATGGTCATTTTTGGGGGCTTACTACCTACTCCTTTACTATTTCTTTGCAGTGTTTGGCCTCCTCTATTTATCTGGATTTTTTGGATTATTGTTATGCCCTCTGACCCATCCTATAAAAATGTCTGATAAAGAGATTGTCCCATTGTAATTTTTTATTCTCTCCTACACTGACTTCTAGAGCAAGGGCCCGCAAACCACGGCTCATGGGCCACATCCATTCCACTGCATGCTATTGTAGACTGTCAGCT
Organism: Felis catus; assembly: GCF_018350175.1. Lineage (NCBI taxonomy): Eukaryota > Metazoa > Chordata > Mammalia > Carnivora > Felidae > Felis > Felis catus. Next base: position 109,651,274 of record NC_058369.1, read on the forward strand.
AAGAATGGGTTTATGTTTTCAAATGATTGAAAAAAAATAAAGGAAGAGTAATATTTTAGTGCATACAAAAATTACATGAATTTAAATTTCAGTACCTGTAAATGAAGTGTTATTGGAACACAGACCTGCTCATTCATTTGCTGATGCTTTTGGTTTACATTAGCAGAGGTGAATAGTTGTGGCAGAGACTGTGTGATCCACAAGGCCAGATGGTCGCTATCTGGCCCTTTACAGAGAAAATTGGCCCACCTTTGTTCTAGTAGGGCTTGTCCCTGGCCTTTAGCGTATAGTGAGCACTAGTCATTTGTTACTGAGTATTTGACTTGTAAGAATTTCATCAACATAGTAAGGATTTGATATGATTCCCAAAAGGATTTTTTAAAACTAGGGGGTTAGTGGGGCACCTGGGTGGCTCAGTCGGTTAAGCGTCCGACTTCGGCTCAGGTCGTGATCTCACAGTCCTTGAGTTCGAGCCCCGCATCGGGCTCTGTGCTGACAGCTCAGAGCCTGGAGCCTGCTTCGGATTCTGTGTCTCCCTCTCTCTCTGACCCTTCCCCGTTCATGCTCTGTCTCTCTCTGTCTCAAAAATAAATACACATTAAAAAAAAAAATTAAAAAAAAAAAACTAGGGGGTTAGAAGAAGTGTATTTATTCTATTATTCATGCTTCTGATCTTTTTGTCTCTAAGATTCAAAGAATTAGAGAGTGATAACCCCGCTTCCAAATTTAATTGAATTAGGAAATAGGCATCATACCTAGGAACTGAAGTTGGGAAGTGTGATGGTTATTTTTTGTGTCACGTCCACGCTATGGTGCCCAAATATTTGATTGAATGCTAGTGTATCTATTGATTTGAAGGCACTTTTTAGATTTAATATTTACACTGAATTGACTTTAAGTAAAGCAGATTACCCCCATTGTGGTGTGCCTCATCCAATCAGTTGGAAACCTTAAGAACAAAACCCGAGATTTCTTTCTTTTCTTTTTCTTTTTCTTTTTCTTCTTCTTCTTCTCCTCCTCCTCCTCCTCCTCCTCCTCCTCCTCCTCCTCCTCCTTCTTCTTCTTCTTTTTCTTCTTCTTCTTCTTCTTTAATGTTTATTTATTTGAGAGAGACAGAGATGGCATGAGTGGGGTATAGGGCAGAGAGACAGGGAGAGAGAGAGAGAATCCCAAACAAGCTTCATACTGCCAGCACAAGTCTGACGTGGGCTCGAACTTACAAACCCCGCGAGATTATAACTTGAGCCCAAACCAAGACTCAGACACTTAACTGACTGGGCCACCCAGGCGCCCCAAGACTGAGGTTTCTTAAAGAAGACAGATTTCTGCCTCAAGACTGTATCATAGAAAGCCTGCCTGAATTATCAACCTGCTGTCCTTGTCCTACAAATTATGGACATGCTGTCCCCACAACTGCATGAGCCAATTCCTTAAAATACATCTCTATTTCTAAATATATATCCTATTGGTTCTCTTGCTCTGGCTAACCCTGACTGATACAGCAGGTTACTGTGATGTGTTGCAAATGTGGAGCATCTGAAGTGTTGGGTCCCACGATGCAGTGAGGATGCTGAGTGTAGGCAAGGCAAAGGGCTGTCCCTTCATCAACTCCCCTCGTTCCATACCTTGTGCAAGGAAACGTGTTATATTTGGATACCATAGAGTCAGAAATAAGCTCACTGGTGATGGAGTAGAAGATTTTTTCTCAGTCCAAGATAGCCTGAGGTCCTGAGAAGATGAGAAGTGAGGTGATAAAAACAAGACAGAAGCAAACGGGCTTGCTGATAGGAGAACTGGAGAAAACGAGAGAGGGACCAAGCAACTTCCGGATGGCAAAGTTTTTGAGAATTTCTTCCTTCTTCTTCAACCTCTGAAGACAAAAGTTTTTTGTGTATAATAACTGCAGAGGAGAACACCGAGTCCATGTATCTCCCTAACTTGGTTCTGTCACACTGCGCACTGTTTCTTTCCTTCTCAAGTTCTGCTTTATGATAAATGGATAAAAATACAAATAGGTGTCCTATTTGTCAATGTTTGGCAGCTTTGCTTGTGTCTCGACACGTGTAAGAATTTTTAGATACCAGGATATTTAAAATTTGTGTTAATAAACTGTAATTACATATGGAAAATAAAATATTTGAATAAAAATCCATTTGAGTGACTGTTGATTTATATTTCACAACAAATTTTATTGGGTCTTGAAATGGTGCTAGAAGTATATTTTATGATTTTATGTATTTTGATTCCTCTCAATTGTATTACACTGTCACCTGCTCCAAGAAATGGTTGGCTCTCAATTGAATTGAAGATACTGTCTCCTTCCTGCCCCACAACACCGACCCCATCCCTCCCACATACCTGTTTGAGCTTTATCTTCTATCAGTTCATCATAATCTTTCTAAGGCATGCTCTTTATTTGCTCTTTTAAAGAAGTAGTTGTAACTTTGAGTTTTACAGGTAAGTTTCACTTACCTCTTCACTTGGTTTTATTTTATGAGTAAATGATTAGAATGTAAAATAATTTCTTCCTGCTCAGAATGCCATTTTACTCAAAATAGTGCAAGTCTCTTACACTGTTTTTGTCCTAAGAGTTTTGATGATCTTTCACTGTCTGAATTCAAATAGAATACATAATGACATCTAAAGAAGTTATTTTCAACAGTTCCTTGAGAAATTTTGGACTGTTCATAAGGCCTGGGTTCTGAGATAGGTTTCAGGGCTATAGACAGGTAAGAAGGTGGGGGCCCATTCTCAAGGTGCTCTGAGTCTCCCAGGAGAGACAGGCTTGGCGACAGAATGTGAGTGTGTTGAAGGGAACAGTAGAACCATATTTAAAGAACAGAGTTTATTAGGGATGGGGAAGGTTACAGTGCAACTGGGCTTTGAAGGAAACGTCAGTGATTACCATGTGAAGAAATCAACATGTTGGATTGAGATGTATTGGCAGTGATAAGTTCTTCATATGCCATTATTTCAAAAGCGTAGGGAGAAATCATATAGAGCTTAGTAAACCAGATGACCTCTGAGTCTCCGTAATAATTTCATAGATTATTATTAGTTTTTTTAAAGCATGACTGATTTGTTAAAACAACATCATCTACTAAGATTTGGGTGTATTCTAGTATTGAGTATGAGCAGTCATTTGCAAGATAATGAAAAATGTTCTTGATATTATTATATAAATTGATGTTTTTCTCCCCTGTTTCTCTTTCCTTTTTCCCCTACCCCATCCCTGGCCCTTTTGGTTGTTTTTGCAGTTGGTTAGTCTGTTGCTAATTGGAATCGCCGCATGGGGCATTGGTTTCGGGCTGATTTCCAGCCTCCGGGTGGTCGGCGTCGTCATTGCAGTGGGCATTTTCCTGTTCCTGATTGCCTTGGTGGGGCTGATTGGAGCTGTAAAACACCATCAGGTGTTGCTTTTTTTTGTATCCTTTTTTAAAAGCCGAATTTTTACCCCAATTGAATTTGTTCTTACCTTTATTGATTATTCTTTTGATAACAACGGATTTGGAATTATCATTAGGAAATTAATTGCCAGACAGCAACTCCTAGCATGCCCTATGTGTATTTGTTGTGTAATCACAACAATTTGTTGTGTAATCAACATTAGGAATGTTTCTTAACGGTGAAATTACTGTATGTTCATATGTTTCCATTTTCTCCTTTTCCCATCGTGAAGAGTGTATTCTGAGAGTTCAGTATAGTCCTCTTTATGTGTTGCAAATTCAAAGTTACGTTGAACTGATTCAGTGACCTATAGACCCTTTCTAGAAGGTTAATATTTGGTTGAGAATTTCAGTGATTGTTTTTTAGATTTAATAGTAAGAAATCTTACGTATGTTTATCTATACTTATTTCTTGTTTTATACATGTAAAAATGTTTATTATAATCTAAATGAAGTTCTGGTAGATCAGCTGTTAGTTAAATATTAGTATTTTTTATTATGAACTTATACCTACAGTGTATTAATGAAAATAACAATCGTGTGTCTTCTTTTTGAACTTTCTCTAGGTGCCATTTGTTCTGTTTTCTGATTGAATCCCTTCTAGTACATTCTGATGTTGTCAGTACCTCTATTTTATATTATTTTAAGAGTATCAAGAAATGCCTTAACTTCAATTCTCAGTACATGATTATTCTCTTACTCGTATTCGTTGTTCAGTTTTCTGTATCATGTGCTTGCTTAGCCCTGAACGAGGAGCAACAGGTAAGCAAAGGCATTTATCTCCAGCTTTGTTAGACCACATAGGGTGTGTAAGAAAAAAGGGGGAGAAATGATTGGAATATAAAGTAACTTCTTGCTCAGAATGGCATTTCACTCCACATACCTAACATCTTTTGTTCCCGATTGCCTTCGTGGGGCTGATTGGCGCCCTGAGACACCATCAGGTGTTGCTATTTTTTGCATCCTTGAAGTAGAATTTTGCCTTCCCTGGGTAAAAAGTGCTACTACTAAAAGATGTCCACCCAGTCTTTCCCCACCATTATGCAATGAAACATTTGTGATTCCATTCTAACAACTACACTTTCCAAACTCTAATTGGTAAAAGAATAAGGATCTCTGGGGCAATGGAAAATTTGTCTTGTTTCAGTCTGAGAATTTTTTGAACTAAGTGCTTTTTTCAAAAATGCATGTAAAAATTGAGACTTTTCATTATTGGGATAGACACAGTGCTTTAATTTTTGTTGCAGATTCAGTTCTTGCCCTTTGAAAACTTCTAATGGTCTTCCAAAGAGTATTTATTTTAGATACTCTCAGTATTAAAAGTTGCAGTCTCTAGCTTTATACATTTTGTCCAGGGATAACACATTTTAATGCATATACTAATGCATTTTCTAGGGTCAGCTTCTCGAAGTTGGTTGGAACAATACAGCAAGTGCTCGAAATGACATCCAGAGAAATTTAAATTGCTGTGGGTTTCGAACTTATAACCCAAATGACACCTGTCTGGCTGTAAGTACAAAGCATAATGTATTTTTTGGAGATGTATTGCTTACAGATGAATAATGATTACCATGAAAGAAATGGATTTTCTGATGCTCAGTTGTATTTTTAAAATGCTGTACATACACCATGGACATTATTGTATCATTTGTCTGTCCTCAAGTATCTACTGCTGAGAGTGCTAAATATCCCAGGGCCCTGCCAGACACAGATGTTTCTAGTTCTGCCCCTAATTCATTCCCATTCAACTCTTCCTAAAACAAGTTGTGAAAGAAAAGAGCCCATCAGCCTTCAAGATGCAGAGGAGCCGTACAAATATCTTGGTTTTGAAACATATCAGGGTAGTGGGAGGAGACCTGTCTATCCTAAATTGTGCTTTTTAACCATTTAAATGTCGCGGGAGAAGGATATGTGGATCCTATTTCCTCCCTCCCTCCTTCCCCATTACAACTTCATGCTCCTTCTGTGTGGGAGCTGAGCTAGCAATGGGCAAATTAGAGCCATACTGTTGTCCCAGGCCAGACCCCTGTATGAGGTTGGAGTTGGAGCTTAGCTCTCCTAGGAAGTTCACATGTGTTAAAATTTTGGGGAAACTCAAACTCTCAAACTCTCTGAGCCCTGAACTGGCTTGTCCCTCAATGAAGCCTCTTTCATGGGATTATTAACTTTCTACTGCTGTGGAACACACGAACAACACCCGTGTATTATCTCAGTTTCCATGGCTCAGAAGTGTGAGTGTGGCTTAGTTGGGTCTTCCACTTAGGATCTCCCCTGGGGGAGATCAAGGTGTTGGCCAAGGCTGCAGTCTCATCAGAGGCCTAGGGTCCTCTGGCAAGCTCAGTGGGTTCTTGGCAGAATTGGGTGTCTGTCTGGTGGTTGTAGGACTTAGGTCCCGTTTTCTTGCTCTCACAATATGGCAGCATCAAAGTCAGCTTGATAATTTCCATTCTGTTAAGATGATATCTTATGTAACACACACCGCAAACATGGGAGTGACTGTCTATCGTATTCACAAATCCCATCCACAGTCAAGGGGGGTGATTACTCAAGGTGTGTACACTGGGGGTGGGAATCGTGCGAGCCATCTAAGAATTTAGGACAGTACTAAATAGCCAAGGCCCAGACTGGGTATAATATTCCAGCCACTCATTTTTATGTGGGTTCAATTTTTATTGGCTTTTTATAACTGTACTTTGAAATAAAAGTCCTCTTTTTTTTTTTTTTTTTAAATTGATACAGAGCTGTGTCAAAAGCAGCCACCCATGTTCACTGTGTGCTCCAATAATAGGAAAATATGCTGGAGAGGTTTTGAGATTTGTGGGTGGCATTGGCCTCTTCTTCAGCTTCACAGAGGTATGTGCAAATATCTCGCTATCTTTCCACTTTTGTCATAGGGATCCATTTTATATGGCGAGAGAGCATTACATTTTACCTTAGCATGGCCCTTAACTTTTGGAATGTATCGATGAATATTTTCACTGAGACTTAGTATTATAATTGTTTGAACCCTGGCTTGAAATCAGAAGACCTCACAAATCTAGCATGAACTTCAGACAGGGTGAGATGCTTCATCATTAAATCATTTAAAATTTAATGAACTAATAAAATGAATTTGGACTGGTTTATTTCTAGAGTCTCTTCTATTTATAGAGTTGTATGATAAATTATAATTTTAAATTTTGGAATAGGTAAGGCATTCGTACTGTTTAATATATATAGTATATAACACATACACACATATACACATATAAAGATAAGCTTTGAAAAATTGCCTTCCAAACCCATCCTCCGTTGTTCCTAGCCTTCCAAAATCTACAGGTAAACAGTATTATTAATTTCTTATTTATATAACTTGTATTAATATATTTTTCATATTAATACAGTTACAGATAATATATGTGTCTGTAAGCAAAACCACACTCATATTGTTTGATAATTGTAGAGGAATGCTAATTCCTTTTGCATTGTCTTTATTAAATTCTCAATCTCTGTGGACATTTCTTGATTAAGCTGAGTTGGCAATATGTATCAAAATTTTTTTAACTCATACATTATTTTGAGAGAGCGAGCGCGAGAGAGAATTCCCAACAGGCTCAGCACTGTCAATGCAGAGCCTGACATGGGGCTCAGATTCATGAGCCATGAGATCATGACCTGAGCCAAAATCAAGAATCAGGCACTTAACTGACTGAGCCACCCAGGCACCCCTATAGCACATTATATATGTGCTATATATTATATATTTTATATATAATATATTTACATATATTATATATTTATATGTTATATACATGTATATATGTTATATATTTTATTGTTTTCAGTTTCCTTTTTTTTCTCCTCGTGAGAAGAAAAAATTCACACTTGGCTGTTATTTACAAAGTGGAGATAAAGACCAAGGTTAATATTCATTTTTTAAAAGAAGTCTCCCCTGACATCTCTTCCTATTCTTTTTTTTAAATTTTTTTTTCAACGTTTATTTATTTTTGGGACAGAGAGAGACAGAGCATGAAGGGAGGGGCAGAGGGAGAGGGAGACACAGAATCGGAAACAGGCTCCAGGCTCCGAGCCATCAGCCCAGAGCCCGACGCGGGGCTCGAACTCACAGACCGTGAGATCGTGACCTGGCTGAAGTCAGACGCTTAACCGACTGCGCCACCCAGGCGCCCCCATCTCTTCCTATTCTAAGCATTTTTTCTGTTTCACTTTTTCTCAAGAAAGAGCTGTCTAGTGGGTTGGTTGTGACATCGGACAAGAAAATTGATGTATTGTTTAAAAACAATTCTGTGCATTATTTCTTCCTTTCCTTTAATCAGTATGATTTTTTTTCCCCATGAAACAACTTAAAAATACAGATAGAAAAAAATCGGGATGAGCCATCTCCATTACCCCATTAGCCAGATTCGACGATTATCGGGATTTTGCTACTTGGTTTCCTTTTTATTTTGGGATTTATTTTGAGTATTTAATTCTTTATTTATTTTTTATTTTTTTTAAATGTTTATTTAAAAACAAACCATGAGATCATGACCTGAGCTGAAATAAAGAGTTGGATGCTTAACCAACTGAGCCACACGGGTGCCCTGAATTTGATTCTTTTGAGCAGCTCCGTTTTCTTCTCATCAGGTTACACTACCTTCAATTATGCCTATTTTTAAAAAAAATTTTTTTTTAACGTTTATTTATTTGTTTTGAGACAGAGAGAGACAGAGTATGAATGGAGGAGGGTCAGAGAGAGAGGGAGACACAGAATCTGAAACAGGCTCTAGGCTCTGAGCTGTCAGCACAGAGACCCTGATGCGGGGCTTGAACTCACAGACTGTGAGATCATGACCTGAGCCGAAGTCGGACACTTAACCGACTGAGCCACCCAGGCGCTCCACCTATTTTTTTTTTTTTCTAAAAACAGACTTTATTTATTATTTTTTTGGAGCAGGTTTTGGTCCATAGCAAAACTGAGAGAAAGGTACAGAGATTCCCATATATCCCTGCCCTTAGAAAGGCATGCATAGTCTCCTCCATTGTCACCATTACTCACCACAGTGGGACATTGTTACAATTGATGAACCCACAATGACACATCATAATCATTCAAAGTCCATAGTTTATGTTAAGGTTTACTTTTGTACATCATATGGTTTGGACAAATGTATAATGACATGTATTGTAATGACATCATTATAATATCATACAGAATATTTTTTGCTCTCCTGCCCTGTAGGTCTTCTCTGTTCTGCCTATTCATCCCTCCTCCTACTGTTTGTTTGTTTATCATTTCTGTTAAGAATATAAACTCTTGAGTCTTAGGTATCTAAGAGCTAAGAAGACATTGTTCTTTCATAGACTCTTGCTTTATATTTTATATACTATGTCCTTTGAAACCTGGTTAGAGATTTTAAAAAATAATTATTCCCACATGATATTTTCTGGATAGTAAATATTTTATAGGTACTCTCACTTTTCAATTTTTTTTTTGTATTCAGTATTTCACTGAATCATAGGGATGAGGCTAACTAACCGAACCAATGATTTCCTCTCATAGGTGAAACAATGATTTGATTTGAACTATTTATCATGCCTGAAAATAAACTTAAACCCTAAAAAAAACATTTAGAATCTGAAAAAAAAAAGTTAAAAAGTTAGCACACGTTCTTTGTAGAAACTGTAGAAAATACAGAAAATTATTAAGATGAAAAATTATGTGTATTTACTAACTAAAATTACAAATACCAATCTTTATATTTTGGCATATTACCTTTTGTCTTCCTATATTTAACAAATAAACATAAAGCATAATATATAGGCTTATGACACAATTTCTATGTTGGTGACCTGCATTCTAGATGTAGGTTCTAGGATCAGCCGAGTTCATGATCCCTTCTAGTCAAAGTTACCCTTGAAAATCTTCAAATCATTTTAAGCAGCTTTGTAAGCTTAAAATCCATTATCTAACTTTGATCTTTTTGCACTTTGGGTGTGGCCTCCCTTCCAAACTCCCTGGAAATGAGGGATGAGATAGTGGCTCAACAATAAGGCAAAAGAAGAGACTGTCTCATTTTGTCACAGCCGAATTGGAAGAATTAAGTTTTGGTAAAATGTGGCCTCCGATTATGAGGGTCTAATTTTACCCATTTGCTTTGTTTCCCCTAAGAACTGTAACGTACACTATCGGCATATATCCAGGGCTGATAGAATATTTAAGGGGCGTCTGAGTGGCTCAGTCAGTTTAGCATCCAACTCTCAATTTCTGCTCAAGTCATGATCTCCTGATTTGCGGGATCCAGCCCTGTGTTGGGCTCTGCAATGATAGCAAGGAGCGTGCTTGGGATTCTCTTTTTCTGCCCTTCCGTCTCTCCCTCTCTCTCTCAAAATAAATAAGTAAACATTAAAAAAAAATTAAAACCTCAAAAATTCTCACCAAAAGCTCTTCCCGTGTGCAGCATTTCTGAGGCAGAGTGAAGGAAATGATGCTTGGGTGGGTTGGGGGGTGTCCACGGAGTTGCTCTTTGACAATGGGTGTGTAAATATTTCAGCATTGTAACAACCAGCCTGGTTGAAGTGGTAGGTGGAATGTAAGCCTGAGAATGGCCTTCAGCACATCAGATTTCACATACAACCACAAACACTGAGAGCATCACTCCAGGTTTGAACCACGGTTCTAGCACTCATGACCTGTGTGACTATCACTCAGTTATTTAGCCTCTCTTGGCCTCAGTTCCTTTGCTGGTGGAATAAGGATAATGATAGTTCCCATCAAGTAGGGTGTTTGGGAAGTTGTTTGAATTTGTAAAGTGTGAAGAACAGAGCATGTCACAAAGTACTCTTGGTGTGTTAAATAAATTCCTTTTCTCCCCCTGCCGTATGTATTTCAACCCAAACTTTCCACTTCCTTAAAGTAGACTTATTTTTCCTTGATTCACCTCAGCGATCGTCGTTCCATCAGCTCTTACGTGTTGTAACTAATCAGTGCTGGTCATCAATTTTATAACAACACCGGGGTTATTTTTGTGGTAAGGGAGAAAATTGTGGAGTGATCATAATTCTCTAGAAGTAGTTTAGAGGGCTCATGAGTAGTAATGAAGTCAAATATACAAAATTTAGGTGAAAAGTTGTTACAGATCTAAAGTGGAAAATATAATTTGAAATTCATTTTGTTCTGTTAAATTTTTATATCTTTTCAGTCTAGGAATTTTTGATTATTTTAAGTAAATCAACTTTGAGAGGGCAGAAACAGAATGAACACATTTCTTAATTAAAAAAAAATTATGTTGGTTAACGCTTTGGTAAACCTGGTGTAAGAAACAGCACAATAACAACTTAGTACTTTTCTAAAATTACAGATCTTTGTGCCCTTCGGGAGGTAGGAATTGTAACATTTTTTAATGATCTCCATTAGCAAAATTTGTTACTGTGGGGTTTTTGTTACTGCTGAATTTTCCCTCAACTCAGCTTGTTTCTGAATTATCAGAATATGTGATATTTTAGCTATCCAGACAATTCAATGTTTGTAATAGGTTCCTAGTGCTGCTCTAACAAATAACCACGATTGGAGTTGCTTCAAGCAACACGGGTTTATGATTTTATGCTGCTAGAGGTCAGAAGTGTCAAATGCAGACTCCTTCTGGAGGCTTTCTGGGAGAGCCTGTTTCCTTGCCTTTGGCAGCCACTAGAGCTTCCTACAGTGTGCAGCTTTTGGCCGTGGCCTCCATCTTCGAAGGTGGCACGTGGACTTCGCCTCCATCGTCGAAGGCAGCAGTGCAGCATCCTTTCTCTGACTGTCCCCTCTGCATCTGTCATCACATCACCCTTTCTCTGTGACTCTGATTTTGTTTGTCCTTCTTCCTTCTTATGATTACATCAGCCAGCCCACCCACATAATCTCCCTGTCTCAAGATCTTTAACCCAATCACATCTGCATAGTCCCTGTTACCATGTAAGGTAACCTATTCTGTCAGGTTCTGGGGATTATGTTGCAGACATCTGTGGAAGGCCATTATTTGGCTTACCACAGTAGTCATAGTAATTGTTCTTAGGGCCTCTAATTTGGGCTAGTCACTACACTTTAAAAGGAAAAAAGAAACCTCTTCCTCTTTGAACAAATAATGCAAAGCGCTTCAGAGGTCCAGAATTATGTATTGATGCACTGAAGAAATATATACAACTGTTACTTTCTCTTTCTTTTTCTTTTTCTTTTTTTTTTTTTTCTTCCATTCCAGATCCTGGGTGTTTGGCTGACCTACAGATACAGGAACCAGAAAGATCCTCGTGCTAATCCTAGTGCATTCCTTTGATGCGAAAACAAGGAACATCTTTCATATTCTGATCTTGTTCACTTTCTCTAACTTAAAGTTCAGCTAATTTGCCTGTTTAAGGAAGCAGTATCTGAAAAGTTACATTATTGACAGTGGAATTATATATTTTTTATTCTTACGTTTCTCTAAATGTTTTCCTTTTCCATTGCTGAAAAAATTAGATACTCGTGGTCTCCTCTGAACCTCAGTGGTACCTGTAATCTACTGTATTCACAGTGTCTGGCACTGTCCACTGTGGCCTTTCTTAGCATTTTTACCTGCAGAAAAACTTTGTATGGCACGATTGTGTTGATCATATTGTAAATCTAAATATACATCTCACTGGAATAATTAATTGTATGTAGCACTGTGCTGTGTAGATAGTTCCTACTGGAAAGAAGAGTTGACATTTATTACAGCCAGAAAGGGTGAAATTCTGTTAGGTTAAATTCAGTAAGGGAAATCCAAATTCCCCCCATTTTTTTTTTGTCTTTTTAGGAAAGCTGTATTGTAAAAATTGTTAACATAAAAGTGATAATTTAGTTCCAGTAGTCTTTTATGATTACACTAATGTAGCCTAGAAATAGCTATGTCTTTAGGAACGTGTGGTTTAGTTTTTGATTCTTATAGGTAAGTACAAAGGAGAAATGGTCTCATGAATGTTCTGATGTGTAACATTTGCTTCAGGTTTCGAGATGTAATGAGTTTGGGAAATTGAGAAAGTCTAGCTATGTAACCTTCTTATTCTTTTATAATAATTTGAAGTCCAAAAGACTGCATTTTTAACCAAGTTACTATTAATGCATTGGCCCATGTAGCAAAAAGATATTTGATTATCTTACAAATTGTTAAATACCTTTTTCATGAATTTTCTCAGTATTGTGACAGCAACTCGTCAAATCCAAGCATATTTGAATGTGAGCTCCCATAATTTGAATTTGAAATAGTATTGTGGTTCTGTAGATTATGTTAAAAAATTAAAGAATGGAAACCTTTCTTTGTGTGTGAATGTTTCAATTAAATTAATGCAAGAATTGCTAAATGAATTCAGTGAAATGGAATTCTTTTCTTTATTGCTTTATTCGCTCTGACCGACAGTCCAGTCCTGCCATTGTAGTGTATAATCTAGCCATGGAAATGAACTCCCAGCATTGATGTCTACTGGTAGTCCTCCCCACATTCTTTCTTGAAATGTTTCAGTGTTTAATATTTTCTCCACAGTGAGAATTCTCCATAGTGTTTTTTTTTAAAAGAGAAGTCATTCGTATTTATTTGTGGAAAATATGTAAGTTCCTTCATGTTATTGACAGTTCATAAGTTCTTGCATTCTATGTGCTGTATAGTCTTTTATTGGTAATTGTCACGGCGATGGGTTTTAGGCCAAGAAAGGGGGCAAATGGTCGATATATAGAATTTTAGAGCATTTGGTGGTGGTGTCACCTCTATGACTCTGGAAGACCGGCTGATCTTACAAGAAAACCAAATTGTGCAGTTCCCATGGTACTGTAAGGAAGGAAAAATAGTTTTCCCTTTGCTCTTCCCAGTTCTTGTCTTAGACCATGTGTAAGAAAAGTCAGATCAACAAGGGAAAAACAGGTTTATTAACATGAATATCTTATGTATACATAGGAAATACCCCCGAAAACTGAGAAACTCCCCATGGTAGCCCAAGACATCATCTTAAATACTGTCTTTAGCTAAAGACTAAAGAAAGGGGTGTGTGTTGGGAGGTGGAAATTGGAGGGAAGGATAGTTATAGGGGTTAACAGGAAAAGCACTGTAAACAAAGGCACGTCTTGTAAAATGGGTTTTGGTCAGTGACTTCTACATTGCTACCTTTCTTGCGATTTAGAGTCATTCTCTTCCTGGTGCAGAGAAGGAGACACCTTTACATATAGGGATTTCCTTTATAAATGTAAATTTTCCTTAAAGAAGGATTAACCTCTACTCTCATTGCAGAACTGCTCCTGTGTCCTCTTTTTTTCAAGAATAATCAGCTCAAGGGGTGCCTGGGTGGCTCAGTTGGTTGAGCATCTGACTTCAGCTCAGGTCATGATCTCATGGTTAGAGGCCTACATTGGGCTATCTGCTGTCTGCAGAGATCCAAAGATCCTCTCTCTCTCTCTCTCTCTCTCTCTCTCTCTCTCTCTGCCCCTCTCCTGCTCATACTCTCTCTCTCTCAAAAATAAACATTAAAAAAATAATCAGCTCAAAATAATCTTTATGTCAAAGAGTGGCATAGTCTACTCTCCTTCAATGCCACATTGAGCCCTGGGCGACCGTAACATTGTTCCTACTTATCCCATAAGATGAGATTGGAAGTGATGCATGAAGCAAGTGAGATTTTTGAACACTGTCTTTACTTTAAGGCATTTTGTATTTTCCTCGTTTGCTTTGTTAAATTTGGAAGTTCCCTTGAGATTCTGGTATCTCTTGATGTAATACATACTTTTCTTGGTACAAAATGATTATATGTGGAAAGGGCTCTTCATAGCCCTGTTTGCGCTCTAATTGCAGTGACCTTATTTGGGTCAACCCAATTACGAATCAGGGCCTGGGAAGCATGAATCTTTAGGGCTACTAAACTATAGCATTCTAAGAGTGGGTGGTAGCTAATGATTAACCATTCAAGAAATAATACATTCTCAAGTACCAAGAGCAGCCTTGTTAGATTAATCTGGGCCTGCTGTTCCCTTGGGCAGATCTGAAGGTGATGGATTGTCTAGCCTCTTCTGGGAGGTCTCCTGTGGATCTTTGTTTGTGTTCTGCAGGCAGAGATAAAGCTCCCATTGCACACTTTATTATAAACCCACTGGAAAGGCCTCTGAATGGGTCTATCCTGAATCCCAAATGGCCGCTAATGCGGCTACAGAAGTCAGGCTGATCCCAGCATTACAGGAGGGCCACTGCCTACGTGCACAGAGATGTTGCCACAGACACACGGCATCAGAGGAGGGTGAATTTCAGATCAGGGTCAGTCCTTGAGTTACGACAAACGGCTGTCATGCACACTCAAGACTCTAGAGCTCCTCTCTTCTAAACCTAACATTTATTTTAAAAAAGAAGCTACACTTGTTTTTTAAATTTCTTTTTTTCTATTTACATATTCCATTAAGAGGAATATTTATTTCTTAGAACATTTGCCCTGTCAACCTCGATATGAAGGGTGAAATTTTAGTTAATATTATGCTAATACAAGGGAAAAATGTGAGGCTATAATTCCTAAAATCAGAGTTCATGTAGCATACATTCATCTCAGATGCTCTGTGATCTAAACAGTGACTTTGGTATGAAAACCAGTTCTGCATGTTCAGCCTAACTAATATGCTACTGAGTACAACCGTGCAAAGAAAAGAAAAGAATCCAGAATAGTGGCTTAAAATCTTAGTTCCCTTAAGCCAAAAACCTCCTCCTACCTTTTTTTTTTTTAATATTTGTTTATCCCTGTTTTAGTTTATGCGTCCTTTTGAAAATGCACTGAGTAAATGTATGAAACGATTTCACCTCATAGCTGGTATTGCACAAATTAGAATCACATTTTTACACCGTATTTTGTGAGAGAAAACACTTTCAGACATTGTGATTGTACAAATAGGATCATTCACATGTCTATTTTATTGTTAGAGTTGACAATAAAGTTAAGTACCGCGTTTTTCAGGTTTCTGGAAATTCCAGGGGATTTGTGTGGAGTTGCTATGCACTTGTTATGCTTGGGGCTAGCAGTTAATTTTCCACCTGACAATGCCAAATGTAATTAGAGTGTGTGTTATTGGTCAATGCTTTCTGAACAATTTTAAGGGAGCAACCCAGTAATGCCCTTTACCCCACGCCTCCATTCAACCCCAGAGAGAGAGAGAGAGAGAGAGAGAGAGAGAGAGAGAGAGAAGAGAACAGAGGTCTTCTTGTTTGTCGTGATCACAACCGGGCAATTGTAGTCACTGAAATACCTCTGGAGATAGTGGGCAAGGGGGAAAATCAGACTCCTGTACAATGTGCCAGGCTACTTCTCATCCGTCTCCTCAGGAAAATCAGCTTTTGGAATTCATTTTCAAATGAGGGCCAGAGGGCGTTGCTTGAATTTAGAATATATGGCAAACAATGGACTGTGATACCACTCGGAGGGTGAAACCACCTTTGCTTACTTCCAAGTTCTTGCGTTTTACAGTTTAGGAGGTCACAACTTGACGAGTGGCTTTTTCAAAGGTTAGGCTCATTTCACTTGGACTTTGAACTCTGACTCATTGGTGAGTGACTGAAGAAAGTTCTGTTCTTGACACAGAGCATGTTTTAAATTCTCCGCCAGCTCCTGTGCTCACCAGTGATTGCTAAATATAAGGACCTTAGAAGCTACTTAGGGTTACTGACTGCATGAAACATACAAAAAACCAAAACAGAGCTAAAGCAGTCATAGATGATCATTTGAAGCCTGCAGCTCTTAAGCAGGTGAAAATGGCTTAACCAGGCATGTTGAACATCCATGTAAATGACTCACAGGTGATTTATGTTACCAATTTTTTTTCTAAATTACTTTCTCTTTTTCCACCTAAGCCATGGGGCCGCCAATAAAACTGAGAAAAAAAAAATTTTTTTTTAGTGTGGTAAAATACACATAGCATAAAATGTATCATTTTTAACCATTTGTAAGTGTATAATTAAGTGACAGTAAGTACATTCACATTGTTCTACAACCATCACCATGAGCTTTTTCTCCCGCCACCCCCCCCCCCCCTTTTTAATCTGGTCTAGTTAGTTAACATACAGTGCAATATTGGTTTCAGGAGTAGCATTTGGTGATTCGTCCCTTACATGCAACACCCAGTGCTCATCACAACAAGTGCCCTCCTTAGTACCCATCACCCATCTAACCCATCCCCCACCTCCCTCCTTCCATCAGCCCTCAGTCTCTTGTGGTTTCCATCTTTTCTCTTTCTCCCCCTCCCATACATTTATCTGTTTTCTGAAATTCCACACCTGAGTGAAATCATATGGTATTTGTCTTTCTCTGATTGACTTATTTTGCTTAACATAATACATTCTAGCTCCATCCACATCATTGCAAATGGCAAGACTTCATTCTTTTTTGATGGCTGAGTAATATTGCATTGTGTATATATATACTTCATCTTCCGTATACATTGATCAGTTGATGGACATTTGGGATCTCTATAGTTTGGCTGTTGCTGATAATTTTGCTATAAACATTGGGGTGCATGTACTCCTTCAAATCTGTTTTTTTTTTTTGGTATCCTTTGGGTAAATACCTAATAGTGCAGTTGCTGGACTGTAGGGTAGTTCTACTTTTAGTTTTTTGGGGAACCTCCATATTGTTCTCCAGAGTGGCTGCAAACTAGTTTGCATTCTCAACAACAGTGTGAGAGGGTTCTCATTTCTCTGCATCCTCACCAACGCCTGTTGTTTTTCTTCTGTTGTTAATTTTAGCCATTCTGACAGGTGTGAGGTTGAATCTCATCATGGTTTTGATTTGTATTTCCTTGAAGATGAGCCATGCTCAGCATCTTTTCATGTGTCTCTTAGCCATCCGGACGTCTTCTTTGGAAAAGTGTCTATGCACCATGAGCTTTTTCATCTTCCCAAGTTCACAGTGCACACCTGGTAAACAATAACACCTGCCTCACCCATTCCCTTTAGCCTTCAGCCCCTGGCGACTACCATGCTCCTTGCTGTGTTGGTGAATCTGACTATCCAGACACCTCATGTAAGTGGAAACAATGTATTTGTCCTTTTGTGACTGACTTATTTATTCACTTAGCATAGTGTTTTCAAGGTTCATCCATGTAGTATTTGTCACAATTTTTTTTTTCCTTTTTAAGGCTGCATAGCATTCCATTGTATGTGTTTATCGCATTTTGTTTATCCATCCATCCACCGATGGACATTTGGGTGGCTTCCTCCTCCTGACTATGTGACAAATGCTGCTATGAACATCAATACACAGATAGCTTTTCCCTGCTTTCAGGAGCTTGGGGGACATACTCAGAAGTGGATTTACTGGATCATATAGTAATTTTGGGTTTAATTTTGTAAGGAACAGCCATATATATATATATATATATATATATATATATATATATTATAGTGGTTGCGCCATTTTCTGTTGACAGTGTGCTACCAACCTTTTTATTCAGCTGTTTGAAATAATACTCCCTTGACCTACAGCATTCTTCCAATTCTGTGTAGTTAGGTTGTCAACATATGCTTTCGCTTAAATTTATTTGAACACAAAGGAAAGATAGGGAGATGGCAAGAAAGGGTTTGTTAGAACAGGCTTTGCTGATGTTTCCATATGCTTAAAGCAAAAGTTTGTGTGTTTGCATCTTCTCTTTCTAACCTGTGTGTGCACACACTTCCTGCTTTTGCCATTACAGCACATATTCTTAAATTCTTTTTCACTTCTCCTTTTGTTTCTTCATAGTGTTTATTTTTATAGACAACATAGTGCCCTGTGAGTTCATAAACTATGTAACCATTATATTTCCAGGTTGCCTTTTTTTTAAAGTATGTTTAAATAATGTTGCCATTGGCATCTTCACAGAACTCTGTTTTTCTTGAATGATTTTGAGAGATCAAATGTATCATAAGGCTAGTTCTTAGCATTTCTTGAGGGTATGTTCAAGGGTGCAGATGTTCTTTGACCTTTTCACTGAATTAGTGCTCTGATGGAGAAAGCTGTCTGCTAGATGCTTTCTCTGAGAGGGTTAAATTGTGCAATATCTAACTAAAATTGAATTCTTAAAGTGTGTACAAGGAGTTCCCCACCAGGGTGGGGAGGGGTTGTCTTCAGTTAGGTGCCCAATCTTCTTGGGATGCCTTTGCACATATTCTTTTACACTAACACATATTCTGTTTTGATGCTTTTGTTGACTAAGCTCATGACTATTTTTAGGCACCCAGTGACAAACTACATAATGAGGTGAGGTGATAACTTTGACTGTCTTTGGTCTTCATTGCTCCAGTGAAGTTTGTCTTGTCTCCTCTT
Source organism: Felis catus (assembly GCF_018350175.1). Classification (NCBI taxonomy): domain Eukaryota; kingdom Metazoa; phylum Chordata; class Mammalia; order Carnivora; family Felidae; genus Felis; species Felis catus. The sequence goes on from NC_058369.1 coordinate 109,670,008, forward strand.
TGAACATTTTGTGTGTCCAGAAGTCCTATTTGGTGAATGAATTAAATAGCTTTTCTCTGAAGGACTAAGTTCGGGGAAGAAATAACATTGAACACCCCCAAAAGGATTTATTTTTTTAAAAAAAAATCATGGCTGACTATGGTAGTATGCAAGATTGTTTTCATACATATATACTTCAAATTAAAAAAAAAAAGTAACTGTTGTAACAATAACCCTGATCTAATTAATCAGTATGTCCATCTGTGTTCCTGCATTCTCCAAAGTCTTCTAGGATCTTCTTAAGTCTCAAGGCCTGACACAGAAGGAAAAGCTTGCAGATGTTGCTTTTTCTCTACAATTCAGTCTTCAGCAATTTGAGCGCTTTCTTCATGTTGTCAAGCACTAATGGGGGAAAAGGTTGCCACAGTCAAGATGCCACCAGCAATTGTGTTGATAGATCTAGTAAACCCCTAAACTTGGGTACTTTATTCATTGTCTAAATGGGGTTCTATTTCATGATAGGGTGAAGAGTTGGTAATTTTATTATGAAATTTTTTCCCCAAAAGTATGTGAATGGCTTTTATTTACATTCCAGTTCTCTTCCAATATTTATTACATGCCTTTTCTACAAAGCACTGTGATATTACCTGTGCAGGATACCTGCCTTTAAGGAGTCCAAAGTCTTATTAAGATATATGCTCTTATCTCGAGAATGTCCAGTGCTTGGAATGTGCTTCTCTGGTCCTCCCGGCACCCACCAGAGGCATTGCCAATGGACCATGATAATCTTTGCTGCTGCCCAGATGCAGCTTCCCTGTCTTTCTCAGCGTAATATTTTAGGTCAATGCCGCTCAATAGACATTACTGTGATGATGAAAAATATCCAGTGCCGGTGCACTGAGTACTTAAACTGTGGTTAGTGTGCCAGAGGAATTGAATTTTGAATTTTAATTAATTGAGTGTTGAGGTGCTATGTGTAGCTCATGGCTCACATATTGGGCGATATAGTTCTACGCGGCCACTAGTCATTGAGCAGAATTGGTTCTTGGGGTAAAGCCCAACTTTCTTCCCAGAAGGACTAATTAGATGTGACAACTAGGTACAGTCTCCCACTGAGGTGCTTTATCTGCACTGTCTTGTCTTTCCATTTTATGGCAAATCCAGGCAAAGTGAGAATCTTTCCAACTACTGGGAGCCGTCTTTCCTTCTGATCTTTAAAATTAAACTTAAACTCAATGTCAACAAACTGGACTACATTATTTCATTTTCATCTTTTGGAAAAACTACATAAGGCATGCAGATTACCACTATTACTATTGTAATAAAACAATTACTACTGCATTTATTCTTTGGTAGGAGTTATGGGATAGACTGCCTAAGGGAAAGTTGAAAAGCAGGTAATGTGTTCACAGAATCCTCCAAGAGAAAAGGATACCTAATCTAAATAGTCTTTCATTGAGATTTAAAATAAATGAGATCTAGGTGAGTATGATTTGCACAAGGCTAGTTAGGATCAAACTGATTCTCCTCACCAGAGCTCTACTCCTAGAGCAACAGTAATAGATATGTTCACAGGAGGTAACACTTACAGAGCGCTACATCTGAAGGTTCGTAAGCGTAGAGACGATTCGAGTATCTTCCAGTGATGTCAGCTCTAACTGTCAGGGATGGGTCTACAAAGAAAAACCAAACAGGAATGAAGTCTCTGTTTTCAAGTAAGCTCTGCTGTGTGAGGAAGCCTATCTGTTTGTCCGTGGCCCACGCAAGGAACACAGCGTGTGATCTGTCTCACGGAGTTCCATGCCATCCACTCTGCATCCCTGCCAGTGGCTGCAGTCCCCCAACCAGGGCCCGGAGTATTTGACAGCTGTGGAATGCTATTTGTGGGAAAGGTTATGAACCCTGCTGTCCTATCTATAGCAACTCGAAAACAGAATAATACATACTTTCGGGGTGGTGTTTGGTGCTTTGGTGGAAACATTGGCATTCCCTACTAAAGAATTATTTTAAACTTTTGAAATGCTTATGTGGTAATTGCAGTGTGTTACCAAGAGCAACCTAGATAATTAGAAACCCACATCCAATGCTAGTTTTCAGAACCCAAGGTTGTTTTTAATCAAGTACAGAATGCCAACCCGTAAGAGAAGCGAAGTTCAAATAAGCATGTAGTTCCCCTGTTTTTTTACTTTATTGTTATCCGGATACATTTGAAAAATAAAGACTTAAGAGTCTTCCCTCATGCATACATATGTCCCTATAGGTTTAAGTCCGTTTTTTCATGTTTTGTATTTAACTTGAAGCTTTCAAGTTAACTTTTCACTTAATGAGAAAAAAAGGTATTTTAACAATAAGGTGTATCGAAAAGGGAGATACGAGGGTCTACACACGTCTAGGCACCTTGTCTTGCAAGAGAAGATTGAAGGAGCTTAAGGTACATGTCCTGAAAATCAGATGAAGAGGTCCTGTGAGAACCAGACGCTTGTATGCAGAGTCTGTTGCTGGTACTTAAGTGGGCAATCTTTCATTTCAGAATGTTGGAATGGTACCAACTGACATTAATTACAGAAAGCAGACATCTATTTGTTCAACAAAGACTTAAAACCTATTATACTTCTGCTACGTGCACAGGATACAAACACATGGTCTACTCTTTGTAATAAATTAACATAAGAAAAGCTTTTTAACAACCATTGGCTCACAAGCCATGGCCTGCACCCTGGAACCACTAAGACAGCTCTAAGAAATACCTCCAGTCCCCCCCCACCCCCCGCCTTCCCCTGCGCAAGATTCTGATTTAATGGGTTTGAGATGTGGCTGGGCAGCTTGAGTTTTAAAATCTTCTAGGTGATTCTAATATGCAGGCAGTGTGGAAACTCCTGAGCTGGAAGAGCAAGCAAGCAAGCTGCCTGAGGTGGGTTTTTTGGAAGGCATTGAATGTGGGTTAAAATGCCCTTAGACAGGGATACTATGAAAAGAACTCCTGCACAGAATGTAACTGGGTGACCTATAAAGTCCCGGTTTAAGGGCTCTCAGTTTTCTAAATCCTAACAAAATGGAATCTGTACTATTAGCTCCAGTTCAGCTTTTTTCCTTTATATCCATCACTTGTTCCTCTCCCCTGTTAATGTGTCTTTAGTGAGTTAGATGGTCCAGTAGTGAGTTAGAGCTCAGTGAGCGTGGGCTCTGCCATGGGGTGGATTTATTTATACGGTGTCCTTAAATCACTCTGACTTGGTTCAAAGCCACTCCCAATTCATTTGTTCAGTCATTTAACAAATATTTATTGCCAGCCTACCAGAGGGTCATTCTGCAAATAGGAGGGTGAGAAGAAACAGACACAGTACCTGCCCCCAAGAGCTGTGGTCCTGTGGGGGAAAATATATACTAAACAATCACCCACTAAATGCAAACTTATCACTGAGGTAAGTGTGTCTCTTGAGAGGAACATGATGTCACAAGAGCACATAGTGGGGATTGTGCCAGGTCAGTGAATGACAGGGATGACTGGGGAGTTAACTCAGTGATGGGGGAAGTGCATGGGGGAAGCAGGAAGACCTTTCCAGCAGAGAGAACAGCACCTGAAAAGTACTGGTGGCTGGAAGGAGCATGACTCCTCTGATTTCTTTTATTCCAGTGCATCTTCCTCACTTTCCCCAAAATAATTATCAAAAATGTCAGAATGAAAAATCCAACATATGAATTGGAAGTTTGCCAGATGACAAATAAGTATTTACAGGCCTGATGTATTCAGGAAAATGGGCAATGCGTTTAAAGAGTTAATGGGAATGCTTCCTTTTCAGATGTATTTGTGACAGGACATGATAAGTTAATGTTAGCAGATGAGAAACAAATGAGGAAATAGGTAGAAGCTTGGATTTTCTAATGAAAATAGGTTGAGAAGTGTAAAGGAATGGCATACCCCTTGTTAGGGCATGACAATGGCAATGGCCATGACTGAATAGCAGATGGGGAGGGGGAGTCAACAAGAGATACTGCAGCACGTGAGAAATGACAGGTGTGCTTAATCTCACTGTCACTTTTACTTACCAACAAACATGATTCTGGGGACATACTGGCCATCAGGAGAAAGGTGTTTATCAGTTGTTTCATACTAAGATTAAAAGAAAAGACAGCTTTTAGTTGGTCTGTTCTTTAGTTGTTTTCATACTTGTTAATCCAGAAATGTGTCCGTTACAGGGCTAGGCATCTTGAGATACTCTAAGGCACATCTCTTCCACAGAGAGTTTATAATACACATGGGGAGGCAGGTTATACACATGAAATAATAAATAAGATAGAACAGACTGTAATTCAAAACCTGATGTAGAGGACTGAATGATAGGATCAAGAGGAAAAACATTCAAGAAGTGAGAATATGGAGGGAGTTATGATGTTTGGGAAGACATGTTGGGTGAGATAGGAAATAGAATAATGAAAGAAGCAGAAGTCACATTTAGAGAAATTACAGAAACAAACAGGCTTGTCTTATAGCACTTACCTTTAAGGAATGCACTGTCAATTGAGAGATACAGGTAGGAAAATGAATATCGAGGATCCAGTTGGTGAAGTGTTATGATGGAGGCTGTTCAGGTGAAGTGGGTGACCAGAGCAGGACATTTAGCCCCGTGTGCAAGTTTTACTAAGACTTTCTGAAGTGAGTAGGGAGGAGTCTTAAAAAATGAACAGGAGTCGGTTACGTGGAAAATGAGGTCACTGCAGACAGTGGGGAATGACTGCACAAAGGTAGAAGAAAGGCACAGCACTTTCTGGTCTGACTATGTGTTTTGGGAAGATTGAAATATAGAGGATGCACGAGGTATTGGCGAGAGAAGATGCTAGAGAGCTGCTTCTGGGGCTGGCTCTTGAGCAGTCTTTCACACTATGCCAGTGCTTGCATTTGTTCATGAGTAGACAAGAACATCTGGAGAGATTTAGAAGAAGTACCATAACCCCAGTTTGGTTTTTGGAATCGTTACCCTGATGGCCATGTGGGACTAGCTGGGACTTAATTTGTAGGCACAGAGCCATTTAGCAATGCTGTAGTCAACTAGGCGGAGAAAAATTGTGACACTAAATAGTAGTCCTCACTCTACAGGGAAATGACCAATAGCAAGAATATGTAGCAGTTAGACCACAGGGTTTCTTGACTGCTGAAGGTGAGTAGGAGATTGCCATCTAGAGTAACACTTACAGTGAAACAGGGAATAATGAAAGAAGAGCTCTTTGAAAATCTTGAACCGAGCTGATAAATTCAGCATTGGACCTGTTGAATTTAAGCTTAACTAATGCAATATCTGGACCACGATTGCACACACAAATTGGAAATTGTCGCGTGTTTGGATGAGATGTGGGGATTACCAGTGTGTGGGCATTGGTTAAAAACAGCTGTAGATGAAGTTGTCCATAGAGAATATAAAATATGAAAAAGACAAGTATGTCAAGTAGAGATTCACCAAGTCACTAATACTGAAAGTTAGAAAGAGGAAAGTGAGCCCGTGGAAGAGCGCTGAGGAAAATGAGAATGCTCTTTGTTTTTTTTGTTTTTTTTTTTAATGTTTATTTATTTTTGAGATGGGGGGGGAGAGAGAGAGAGAGAGAGAGAGAGAGAGAGAGAGAGAGAGAGAATGAGCAGGGGAGGGGCAGAGAGAGACAGAGACACAGAATCTAAAGCAGGCTCCAGGCTCTGAGTTGTCAGCACAGAGCCTGACATGGGGCTCGAACCTGTGGACCATGAGATCATGGCCTGAGCTGAAGTCAGATGCTTAACCAACTGAGCCACCCAGGCGCCCCAAGAATGCTCTTTGAAGAAGCCAACCTATGTCAACTTGGAAAGAAGGGGGAGAGAGAGAGAGAACTTGCAGTAGAAAGAACTTAGAGACAGAAAGCCTGACCAACAGGAGGGGTGTTGATGGTGAAGGTAAGTGGGAATGAGGGGAAGCTATTTTGCATGTGCAGTGATTTCATTTAGACCACCAGGAAACTGTCTCTCCCAGGGAGAGAGGAGACAAGGACTAAGAAGGACTGCAGGCAAAGGGGCACAGGAAGAGACTTGCGAAGACAAAAACCTTCCAATTATTATAGCCACAGAGAAAATCCTGACCACAAGAGCGCATTTTTCAGACAAGCTAAAATTATTAATCACTAAATAAAAGCATATGCATGCAAGATAGATTTTTAAAAAAAATTTTTTTTAATGTTTATTTATTTTTGAGACAGAGAGAGACAGAGCATGAACGGGGGAGGGTCAGAGAGAGGGAGACACAGAAGTGGAAACAAGCTCCAGGCTCTGAGCTGCCATCACAGGGCCCGACGCGGGGCTCGAACTCACAGACCGCGAGACCATGACCTGAGCCGAAGTCAGCCTCTTAACCAACTGAGCTACCCAGGCGCCCCGCGAGATAGATTATTAATGAACTATGTTTCTCTCTCTCTCTCTCTCTCTCTCTCTCTCTCTCTCTCTTTCTTTCTCTTTAATCTGTGAGAGGAGACATTTGGAACAGACCCCAGTCCGTGCCGTGTGGCTAGAATGCATAGGAAAAGATGGATTGTCGATTTCAAATAATGAGTCATGGAGGAATGTCAGCAATGAAAAAAGTGAACTTACAACTAGATTGAGGAGGACGAACTGCTCTGCCAATTTCTGGATTTCTTTATTTTCAGCAAACACTTTCTTTAAAGCTAGAATACAAAGAAGAATCACTAAGTATCCATCTCATCAGTGGCTGAAAGCATTGCTTTCTATTGTATTTTAAGTTGAACTGTACTTTTATTTTTTTTTAATTTAAAACATGTGTATTTATTTGAGACACACACACACACACACACACACACACACACACACACAGAAGGGGAGGTGCAGAGAGAGAGAATCCCAAGCAGGCTTCGTGCTGTCAGCGCTGAGCCTGATGGAGGGCTCAAACTCACAAAGTGTGAGATCATGACCTGAGCTGAAATCAAGAGTTAGATACTTAACTGACTGAACCACTCAGGCGTCCCTGGAGTTACTTTAAAATAGGTTCTTACTACATAAGATGTTATGTTTTATTCAACTATGCTAGGTGCTAAGGATATAAAGATGAATGACCTGAACCTTGGCCCTAAAGCTAAAAGCCTATAAAGGAAATTATATTTAGAAGAACAAATTACCTTGACTGTGTGGGCATTCATCCAAGTGATGAATAATCATTAAGGGTTTGTTGCTGTAAGAGACAAAGAGCGATTGGGTAATTTTTAATGAGTAAGATTTCATGTACAGCTACATATCACTAGGTGGCGCACTTGCGAGCTTTAGGAGAACTCTGTAACCCTTCTCTTTACCTTGTCTTGGATTTGTATAAAGCTTCTTCGTATGTCTGAGTCCAGATGAGTTGGTCACCCCAACCTAGAACAAAATGAACCAGTATATTTAAAGCTATTATAATTTCAGACTAAAAATGTTGAAAAGCAATGGTGAAGACTGGGATAAATATACAAAGCAGAAACATTGATAAACTTTGATGAATTTAGAAGAAACACATGCAAAAATATGTTTGGCACACAAGTCTCAGCTTCTCAATTAAGTGGCATTGGAAGCCGACCGGAAGCTCTCTCCTACCTCTGGAGAGGGTCTGGGGCAGTTTGGGTGCCGAGTCCTTTGTGTCCTTCTTAGCTCCTGATTTGACTGTGATATCTTTGGCCAGAGTGTAAGAGAGGGCGACAAGGAGCAAGAATGCTGACACTGAGATCTTCTCCATGGCAAATCTGATGTGGAAATAAGCAAAATATCAGTAAAACAAAAGGGAACGAGCAGCTTTAAAACCTTCAGACTGCATCACGGCCATGGGATACAAAGGAATTGAGGCTTAGCTGGTATGAAAAACTACCTTCCACAGAATTTTCCTAAGAATACATAGTGTGAATATCTATTGACTTTTCTACTAACAGGCGTACAGCCATATGTGTGTGTGTGTGTGTGTGTGTGTGTGTGTGTGTGTGTGTATACTGATATAGATCTCCATAGAAACCTACAGTATAGAAATAGGTATATAGATATTTTTTAAGAAAATAGATAGATGTATATACTCTTATAGCTAAAGGAGTTTACATTTAAGCTTTATATTTTGAAATTTTGAGTACTGGACGGCACCCTAGGGGCTACTCCTCCATTCCCACTACCCATGCCTGATGTTATAGATGAAGAGTCTGAAATTCAGAGAGTTGAAAGCTTAGGAGGTCTTATGGATCTTTCCATCTTGCAGGGCTGGCTCCCATTTTCCCATACTGAAACAAGGGCCCTAAACATACACACGTCTCCAGCCTTCTGGTAAAATGGGGGCATTGCCATTAAAGAGTAAGATCTAAGTAAAATGAATCCTTATTTAAATTAAAACCTGCCAACTTTGTCGCTTCACTGAAAACTTGTACCCACATAACTCCCTAGTGTAACATTTACTCAAATTCCATTTTTAGTTCTGAATTGACTAAAATATGTCGATGCAAGTTCAGTCTACTGAGACAGCTCTTCGACTCTCTCCATGGGCCTGTATCAGTATGTGACTGTGGGCATGTCTTTCAGTGCACAAAATATTCTATGGGACTCATAATACAGAGAACCAACCCATGGGTACCTCTTTGTTAATTTTTTTTCCCTTCCTGTATTTCACAGTTAATTCTTTGGGAAAGCTTCACTACTACAAAGCAGATGCCTACAAGTAGGAAAGTGAACGGTAAGATGAGGTCTATGAGGGAGGGAGGGAGAGAGCTAGCTAGTAAAGAGAGTTGCATTAGCAAGTTGCTGTGGTTATTGATCACATGCAGAATTGGGGATGGGGTTCCAGGAAGGACAAAGACTGCAATTGCTTAAACATATCTCACTAATATTGGTGTAGGCCTGAATAAATTCTGCAGAGGAAACAGGATGGGTTATCAATGGTTAGTATTTTTAAGCTGGGGGTGGGGGGGGGGCTTTCTCATGTTCTGATAGCTTGAGTGGAAATTGTTGTTGAGCGTTAGCTGTTTTCGCAAAAAAAAGCATTGCTAAGTTACCAAACCCAGATGATGGCTTGGATTAAACTGACCAGTTACTATCCAAACCATCACAGGTAGCCACAAATGTCTAACTCAAAAAAGACAAACAAAAAGCAAGGATACGCTTCCTTCATTTTCTACACAGATAGTCAACAATTCCCAGCCTTCTTAGTACAAAGACATCTTTTTAACACTAGAAAAGAAAAAAAATAAAACAAAACAGAACTTTGACATGAGAATAATTGTACTTTTTAGATGTTAGTTGGTTCATAACAAATAATTACTTTGTGGCAAATAATTACTTTATCAACAAACAATTGATTTTGTATTTTACTTATAGCAACAGCACCTCTCTCTTTATGTTAAAAAAAAATAATCACGAACTGGTAGTGAGACGTTTTATCTATTTTGCTCACCGGCCGTTCTTGTTACCTGACTGTCAGGACCCCTTATAATAGCTGCACAGCTTACCGGCTGGAACTGCTCACATAATACATGCATTTTATGGCAGGGTGACCCATTGAAGCCTAATGTCACTCCTGCTTTATAAATACACCGCTGTGGGCTCACTCCTGACATTCATTCTACTGAGGTTTCATACGAAGTGGACTCTGCCTGCAAATTTCCTGCATAAACCACCTCAAAACAGAACGCCAGGGCGCCTGGGTGGCTCAGTCAGTTAAGCCCCTGACTCTTGATTTCAGCTCAGGTCATGATCTTCGGGCCGTGATATCAAGCCCCTTACTGGGCTCTGTGCAGGGCATGGAACCTGCTTAACATTCTCTCTTCCTCTGCCACTGTTCATGCTCCCTCCCCCTCTCTCTCTAAAACAAAAGAAAACAAAAAAAATCACGATGCTAACCATAGAAAATGATGAGAATTTGGATACAAACACACACTCTATGAAACGGTGGCTGTATGTCCGTCCTCTTATCTTTAGCAAGGAATGAACTTGCAGGAAGTTTCAGTGTCCCTGTTCGTAAATGCTTCAGGAAAGCCAGCCCATCTCTTTTCTTGTAGCCCATCCCATGAATTTCAAGATTGAAGGTGCAACAGGAATATCTTTACAACAGAGAAAAAGAACCATTTTTCTGATCTGCAGTAATATTCCCAAGTGTAGTTCCTAGTGGGCAGTCTGAGCTGAGATTTCGTAGTCCTGGGGAACTGTGCTTTAGCCAGTGGGAAAGAAACAGAGCATTAGATGATGAGCAGTGCATAGTGACAGAAGACCGTAGGCCCTGTCCCAGGCTTGAAAGCTCTTAGAGCTCACCCACTCTTAAACCCCTTGTTTCTAAAAGGAGAAAGCATTACCTTGAAATAGCTCAGGAATGCAGCCCTCCACCAGCTCTGGCCAAGGAAAGGCCCTGGTAAGACTTTGATGGAAATTCCCTCCCCACATCTCATTTCATTGCCCTGGGAACTACCTTGCACTTCTTTCTATATTGATTCCTGTAACTGTACACGGTAATCAGAGCCCCAAACTCACTCTAGCCAGTGCCCTGCCAACATTATTGTCAGGAGCCTTACCTGGATTTCCCCACCCACTTGTCTGTGCGAGCCAGCTGGCCTCACTGCCGTCCAAACCTCCTAGTGAGCCAGCTCAGCTGAGCCTCTATTTATGCTCCCGAGCACAGCTCAATCCCACCCACTAATCCCGTAAGGACAGGTTGCAAACTCAGAAAGGAACTTTCTTTTTCCCCAGCAATTAGCTCAAGAGTCCCTTGTTTTTAAAAATAGCATCGCAAAGGTATGCTTTTCAGTGTGCCTGTTTTTAACTGTTTGTGAAAGTCTATTGCTAAAGAGATTTGGAAAGTGGGCAGCGTGCCAAATCCAGGTAAGCTTTAAATGAAGACATTTGATTTGCCTGGAGGCTGATTTGTCTTTACATGATTGGATGGAGTGTGTGGTGTGTAGAATTTTTTTCTCCCCCTTGGGCAGATTGCCTTTTTTGAGTTGAGAACACCCAGGGGTGATTCACAATTCAAACTTCGGCAGTCATTGCACCTGCTACTCTCCATTGTGGGACACATTATTTTCTGCCATACATTTCCTCTTCCTGACGAACAAAATGTACATTCACCATGGCTATGAAAAAATTGCAAATCAAGCATGCATGCACAAAGTATTTCAGAGCTGAGGAAGTCATTGAAAGAAGATACCTAACACTATGAGTTTGTCTTAATTACATTGTCGTTGGAAATATGCAACAACTTCCCTCCAAAAAAGTTCAAAAGTGATCCACGCATACTCTCATTTAATGGCAAACTTCCCTGCTAGGCATGCAGAAGCCATTTACCTCAGTTTTCAGACCTGGAGCCTCATGTCTGCAACTTCTTTTTTCACTCAAGATTATGTAATTATTCACAAAAGATTTTAAGACTGAACTCAGATTTTATGTAAAACATTTCAATCCTGTGTTTTGTTCATGAAGCTATATGCAATCCTTAAAAGCTCAGACTGGATAAATCTTTAGCAACAGAAAATTAACTAATGGGATACAAGCCCTATGAAAGTAACTTTTTAAAATGAGTTAAGATCATAATGTTTCCAAACACCTTCATGTAGATATATTTTTTTTGATAAAACCAAAATTTCCATGGGAAAAATAGTGATTCCCAAAATGCTGAATTTTCTTTCACTTCTAAATGAGTTTACAGAGAGAGGGCACCTGGATAGCTTAGTCGGTTAAGTGTCTGACTTTGGCTCAGGTCATGATCTCGTGGTTCATGAGTTAGAGCCCCGCATCGGGTTCTGTGCTGACAGCTTGGAGCCTGGAGCCTGCTTCAGATTCTGTGTCTCCCTCTCTCTCTGCTCTTCTCCCACGCATGCACTCTCTCTCTCTCTCTCTCTCTCAAAAAATGAATAAACATTAAAAAAAATTCGGGGCGCTTGGGTGGCTCAGTCGGTAAGCGTCCGACTTCGGCTCAGGGCATCATCTCACAGTATGTGAATTCAAGCCCCGCATCAGGCTCTGTGCGGACAGCTCAGAGCCTAGAGCCTGCTTTGGATTCTGTGTCTCCCTCTCTCTCTGCCCCTCTCCTGCTCATGCTCTGTCTCTGTCTCTCTCTCAAAATAAAATAAAAACATTAAAAAAACCCTAATAAATAAATGAGTTTACAGAGATAATTTCTTTAGATATTCGAAGACAATCATTTGAGTTGAACTTTATTTAAAAATTTTTTTTTAATGTTTACTTATTTTTGAGAGGGAGAGAGAGACAGAGCAGAGCATGAGCATGGAGAGGCAGAGAGAGGGGGAGACACAGAATCCGAAGCAGGCTCCAGGCTCTGAGCTGTTAGCACAGAGCCCGACGCGGGGCTTGAACTCACAGACTGTGAGCTCATGACCTGAGCCCAAGTTGGACCCTCAACCGACTGAGCCGCCCAGGTGCCCTGAGCTGAACTTTAAAACTGGAAAGGCTTTTACATAAACCCTTAGTCTATTCAGCTCTTAGAGGATTCAACTCAGCCCCCGTATTGTGCAGATCAAATAGTAAAGATGTTAAAAAAATGAATGACTCTGAAGGTCCCACAACTAGTTTAGGGCATTGTCGGGACCAAAGCCCAGGTGTCATCCAGTGCATCACCTGCTCAGAGTGGACAGTGGGCAGGATTTGGGGTCGCAGGATTTCAGTCTGAATCCTGCATCCTGGTGCATGCTCCCTGGACAATCAGAGCTGGCATTTAACTCCTCTGAAACTTCGGTTCCCTTTTCTATAAAATGAGGGTACTATGATCGTAGATGACTGTTTTGAGTGCTAGATGAGATTTTAATGAATTAAGAAATGAGAAAGTACCTGGTGTATTAGTTTGCTAGATCTGCTGTAACAAATGACCACAGGCTGGGTGGCTGAGACAACAGAACTCATTGTCTCACAGTTCTGGAGATTGGAAGTCTGATATCAAGGTATATCAGCAAATTGGGTTTCTTCTGAGGCCTCTCCTTGGCTTCTCGATGCCATTGTCTCCCATCTTCACCCCGCCTTCCCTCTGTACTTGTGTCCTAATTTTGTCTTATAAGGACACCAGTCATCTTTAACTTCATTACCTCTTTGAAGACCCTATCTCCAAATATGGGCATATTCTGTGGTACTGATGGTTATGATTTCAACATGTGAATTTTGAGGGGATAGTTCAGCCCATACACTTGGTGATTAAAAGTGTCTCTGGATGGGGCGCCTGGGTGGCTCAGTTGGTTAAGCGTCCGACTTCGGCTCGGGTCACGATCTCACGGTCCGTGAGTTCGAGCCCCACATCAGGCTCTGGGCTGATGGCTCAGAGCCTGGAGCTTGCTTCCGATTCTGTGTCTCCCTCTCTCTCTGCCCCTCCCCTGTTCATGCTCTGTCTCTCTCTGTCTCAAAAATAAATAAAAAACATTAAAAAAAAAGTGTCTCTGGTTTGTTATAATTCATTGTAATAATATCGTAACTATTTTACTATACTCCTGTGCCTGCTGTTTTGTCAATAAATACCCAGTATTTGTCGTAGTGACTAAGATACAGCAGGAAGGAAGTAATTATTTGAACACATCTTACACACATCGTAATGACTGTGGTATCCTTGGCTCACATATCTGTCTTGGGGTGAAGCAATGAGGGTTTTGTAGATGGTACCAGTTTTTCTTATATGTTATTAAATGTCATTACTTTTAATAGCGATGTCCTGTAATCAGTCTTTCAGACTTGCCTGGTACTGTAAAAATCTGTTGTTAATAAATAAACATTTTATTAATTTTCTATTTATTTTGAAAGGGAGTGCATGCACACGAGTGAGTGGGGGAGGGACAGAGAGAGAAACGGAGAGAGAGAATCCCAAGCAGGCTCCACGCTGGCAGTGCAGAGCCCAGTGCAGGGCTCGCTCTTAACAACCAGGAGATCATTACCGACACTGAAATCAAGAGTCTGTTGCTTATCCGACTGAGCCACCCAGATGCCCCTGGAATTCATCCTTAAGAGGAAGTGTCCTGTAGTGGTAAAGAGGGCGAGTTGTAGATTCAGACTGGTTTGAGTTCAAATCTACCTTTATGATTATTACATTTTCTACTAACCCCTTCAAATTACTTCAACTTTCTGTACTTCAGTCGTCTCATCTGTAAAGTGTGGATAGACAGCAAGATGTGCTTTATATAATCCGTGTAAGATTATGTAAAATAACTGAAGCGAACTGCTTAGAATGGTAAGTAGCACATAGTACGTGTTCAAAAGTATTATTGTTACAGAAGGTATCACTTGCTTCTCTGTATTATAATCATTGAGGCCTTAGTCCGTTAACTCCATTACATAATATTGAGTGTGTGAACTCCGTGACAGAAGAATCTTTGATTCCTCTTTGATTATAGCCTATCATAGGACTTAAACTTTCAAACCATGTTGTTGGAAAAATGAATTTGTCATCGTAACAACCTCACCAGGTATGATTCTTTTAAAAATAAAGAAAATAAATTCAGATGTGTGGCGGTAACTGATCCAATGACATGAAACTGATGAGTAGAGAGATGACTCAAAGCCCTCATAATTGCTGATAATGAATCCAATATTCCTTTCAGTCTACCAAGCTGCCTTCTGATGTTAGGAAGTAAAGAGAGGAAACCGTAATCAAATGTTAACCTTCCCAAATGGAATGATGATGAGCTTTGTGTAGAGGAAGATGAAAATAGCTTCATGTCCTCAAGGACTTTGCCTCTGCTGGAGGCTTTTCAAAAATATTCATCTAACCAGCAAACCAGCTGGTTTAAGCTTTCTCTAAACTCTAGCTTAGAGAAATAGACACATAGCATTAGTGTTTTGACATATAGGATGAGTTGATTGCCATTGCAGTTTAATCTTGACATACGATGGGGGCTTTTGTGTACAAAATTAATTGTTTCCCACGTCTTGGGGTTTAATTGCTATTCAGTTTATTAAAGGTAAAAATTTCAAGCCTAGCTTTTTCCTAAATCTACAGGTTTAAGACTCAATTTCAGTAAATTAAATTTACCAGATTAAATGTAACCTATGGACTTCAATACATTAAATTAAAAGATCATAAATTGGAACCCCCCACGTGGCTCAGTTGGTTAAGCATCTGACTTTGATTCAGGTCATGATCTCACGGCTCGTGAGTTCGAGCCCCACGTCGGGCTCTGTGCTGACAGCTCAGAACCTGGAGCCTGCTTTGGATTCTGTGTCTCCCTCTCTGTCTACCCTTCCCCTGCTCATGCTCCATTTCTCTCTGTCTCAAAAATAAATAAACCTTAAAAAAAGTTAAAAAAATCACAAATTGATATTTTTATTCCAATAGATTAAATTCAATTAATAATTTATTTTACAAACTTTGTTAATGAAATTTCCTCAAATGCTTTTAACTCGAGTTCACAAATTTAATACCTGCATAACTAATTCTTTTAAACTTTACTTGTTTTTATGTTTATTTGTTTATTGTGTGTGTGTGAGAGAGAGAGAGAATCCCAAGCAGATTCTGCGCTCTCGGTGCAGAGCCTGATGTAGGGCTTGATCCCATGAACCTGTGAGATCACAACCTGAGCCAAAATCAAGAGTCAAACGCTCAACTGACTAAGTCAGCCTGGCGCCCCAGTTCTCTTAGACTTTTGAAATGCCCCACAGGGCAGATTTGCAGATGTCCTTAGCAAAACCTTTCTAAGCACTTTAGCAATTCTTGTAAATATTGTAAATAGAAATTACTGGATAGTAATTTGAGTACTATGAATCATTTAAATATTGCTCATGAACAGTAAATATCATTTTCAAATTAATATTCTAATTTTGGTTTATTTTTTGTTTTAATTTTTTTTTCAACATTTATTTATTTTTGGGACAGAGAGAGAGAGACAGGGCATGAACGGGGGGGCGGGGTGCAGAGAGAGAGGGAGACACAGAATCTGAAACAGGCTCCAGGCTCTGAGCCATCAGCCCAGAGCCCGACACGGGGCTCAAACTCACGGACCGCGAGATCGTGACCTGGCTGAAGTCCGACGCTTAACCGACTGCGCCACCCAGGCGCCCTGGTTTATTTTTAATCAGTCACAGGCTAATATTCAGATTCTTTAAAATATTAGCTTTTCTTCTATCTTACCAACACTTAAATAACAAACACATAAAGGTATTCCAATGCTTTGAAAACTTATTCTTTCATTTCACATAGAAGTCTTGATACTATGAATCTGAGTGAGGAACTTCGTCAGTTTTATTCTTACTTCCATTCCTCCTAGGGGTTAGCAAAGAGAGAACAGACTTACTTCTCACATGGACAAATGTTTCTGGGACTCAAGTTTGGGACTATGATAGGCATCAAAGGCTGCAACATCGTCACTGACATGTTATATTGAGAGTTGTACAATTAGGTGTATTTCTCAAGGGCAAGTGTAGAGCAGAAGCATCAGCACCAAGCCTTGGTCATATTCTTCCATTTAGAAGAGTGAGAGAAATGTGTTTGTAAAGCACACAAAAAAGCAGACAGAAAAGTACAAGGACATCCGAGACGTGCCATGCCCTGAATCCAAGTGTAGCAGGACCCCCAAGCCCTAGTCAACAACCAGCGTCAAATGCAGGTGAGACAGTTCAGGGCTGGAGCAGGGTCCCTATGCATGGGCTTATAAGCATTTGAATGGTTTCCAGAGCTGTCTCTGGAAGAATACTCACACACGGATGATTTTACAGTTATTTCAGAGGGCTCATTTGTACACTGAAACTAATTTCAGGATCCTTTTGCAGGATCCGTACACCCCAGGTTAAAAACTCTTGCTCAAGCATTTGTGTATCTATTAGCCATCGTAAGGAGCCCACGGCTTTAGGATTTTGCATTTGTACTTGTTTTGTAGCACAGTCTAACATTTCTTCCTGGCTATCAGAAATTTTATACCTGGTACTAAACTGGAAGGAATCCTAATCTCATAGGCATTAAAGTCTCTTGTTTGACCTGAATGAAGGTCCACGTTTGGAAATCCTTTTAGATCATGGTAGAGGTGTGCCTTATTATAGGGAAGAAGAAATACAAAGCAATTTAAAATGTATCCAGTGTGGGTAAGTGCTTTCCCTATGAACTCTAAAATCTTTTTGAAGGTGAGTATTTATAAAGGAAACATTAACATCGTCCTGTTAAATTGAATTGAAAATCAGGAGAATTTGAAGTGAATAATCTCATAAATACTTAGAACCTTCTGTTGAAGTGATACGCTAGTGACGAGTTTGGATAGGCTGGGATCAGGGGTAATTAAAAAAAATATACTAGATGCTGTAACTACTTTAGCTATACATGAATGAAGGTTTCCTAATACATTAAGGAGACGTGTCCTTAGCAGTTGGAGTCTGACCCTAGAGTCAATATTGTTACATGACAAATACACTTCTGAGGGTGGGGACCTGAACAAGCAAAGATGCTGTCTGAAGCTGTCATTCCTCCTTATGCAAGTGACGTTTTTAAAAAGCCTAATCCTACCTTCTGAGATAGTTTTACTATATAGTTTCAGATCCATGAAATTTCTTCTGGTGATTTTTTACCTTTCTTCCTTTGAAAGCTATTATACCATTATTTTCATATCCAAAGTGAATACATTGTCATACAGTCACGAGTAGAGTTTTCTATCTTATTATCTGGCCCTCTGTGCACTGACATGACAGGTGTTTTGTAAGGAACAGTGGTAAATGAATACAATATGCAATATGGAAACACAAAAACATTACATGTCAATATCAGCTTGATATATAAAACACATGGTATACTCTATCACATAATACAACACTTCAAAATTAGTGAGGTCTTCTTTAACAAGCAAAAAGCTTATAAATTTTAATATTTTCACCTACAGCAGAAAACACTCTTTACTATTAAAACAAATGGGTTAAAAAAGAAAGTACTATTATACTTTTCTCACCTTACAAATAGTCGTAAGTAACTTTCTAAAACCTCATTTTTGTGTGTGCCTATACTTGAATATATTTCTTGGAAGATCAAAATAATCCTTCTGTGACTCCAAATTTCCCTTGAGTGTGCTTGTGTGTGTCTTTTATATACCAATTAATTCTGTTATATTGTTTCTCCAAATGGAATAATTGGTTTCAAAATCAGAGTTTGGATAATTGTGAGGTTTTAAAAAAAAAAAAAAACACACTTCTATAATGTTGACTTAAAGAAATATGATCACTAATGGCTTTCACAAATTGATCTTTTTGGGACACTTTGCACTATCCAATTTTTATGTTTTATCCTTAAAGTTAAGCACCAATGAAACAGTAACACGTACTCGTGTTCTCAGTATTCTATTTGCCTGTGTTTTCTGTGTGACTCATTCTGTAATAACTTTATTCTCAAAGTCCTCAGTAATCAGTCAGCCCTGAAAGCAAACAGGGAAGAAACTCGTCACATTTACTTTCTTCCTGATTTCTTTAAGACCTCGTCATCATTTCAAGACTAAGTTTTGTGGTGTTCACCACATTGCATTTTTCTCATCTTTTTTCCAATGTAAATATCACATTTGTTCATTATTTATAGCTTTTTCGACTCTCCACAGTAGGACAAAGTGGGTTCTAATTCAGTCAATATTTAGGATTTAATTTTATTTATTTATTTATGTATTTATGTATTTATTTATTTATTTTTTATTTAGTGTTTATTTATTTTTGAGACAGAGAGAAATAGAGCATGAGTGGGAGAGGGGCAGAGAGAGAGGGAGACACAGAATCCGAAGCAGGCTCCAGGCTCTGAGCTGTCAGCACAGAGCCCGACGCGGGGCTCGAACTCACAAACTGTGAGATCATGACCTGAGCCGAAGTTGGACGCTTAACCGACTGAGCCACCCCAGCGCTGCATAGAGAGGGAGACTCTTAAGCAGGCTCCACGCTCAGCACAGAGCCCAATGCAGGGCTCAATCCCAAGACCCTAAGATCATGATTTGAGCTGACGTGGAGAGTCAGACATTCAACCAACTGAGCCACCCAGGTAACCTGAAAGGCAGCTATTCTATAAGGAGGTTTTCATTTGGAATCATTCAGGTCATTTTGTTTAAAATACTAGAATTAGTACAAGGATTTTTTTTTCAAGCCCAAATTATGTATAGGACATTTAAAAAAAAAATTCGAACAAATACATGGACATCTTTTTTACAACTTAAAGATTATTCTTATCTGATTCATTTCACTAGCCCTACTCAGACTCATTTTATATAGCTCTTAAATGAAAATCTTCACTTCCTCAAAGTAATTGCAAAAGACTTTTATGTGACATGTCCAAAATTTGTGTCATGTACAGCTCAGATCAGTTTAGAAAACAGGGATTAATGGCTTTCTGAAGATGGACAAAGGAAATAATGCAAAAAAAATCTGTGCAAATGATTGAAATTTCTGAAATAATACATTTTAGTGTATGTCTTAAATTGTTATTGATAGCTATAGCTATGATCTCTGAAGTTTTATTAAGGTGCTAACACAAACACAGTTTTCTCAAAATGTAATTGACTACTGATCCTATGTTGAATATTCTTTTGATTCTTTTTTTTTTTAATATTTATTTATTTATTTTGAGAGAGAAAGAGAGAGCATGCCTGTGCAAGAGCAGGGTGGGGGGCAGAGAGAGAGAGGGAGAGAGAGAATCCCAAGCAGGCTCCATGCCTTTAGTGCAGAGCCATACACGAGGCTCAGACATGGGGCTCAATCTCATGAACCATGAGGTCATGACATGACCTGCCGAAATCTAGAGCTGGTTGCTTAAGCCACTGAGCCACCCAGGTGCCTCTCTTGACTCTTGGAAGTAAATTGGGTGCCCTGGTTAGACCATTTTCCCCTTGCAGTCCCATTTGTCAATGTTTATCATAGCTTTTCCTGCATAATTTTGCCTGTTAGAGTCATTTAAATAGTTTAGTACTACTGCACTATGGAAAAGTGGATAAAAGGACTTCAAATGATAGCTTTGGGATTACTAAACTAACACATGAATTTTAATGAAGAATTTTTTTCTGCAAAATTACTCTCATAAGTAAAAATAAAATTTTTTATTTCTATTGGTTTTGGGTGTTACTTTTGTAACCATTCCAAACAGTATACATTACTGAATTTTGGCAAAACTGCCTGCCTTTGTTGACTGACTACATGTTCTGAGCTAGATTAAACCAGAGATCTAATATGAAGTAACAGAATATTTATTCTGGCATGTGATCCAAGAAAGGCTAAACTTAAAAAATGAATCCCCAAAGCATATCATGCTGGAAACAATAATACATCCTAGGAAACACTTCAGGTTTCAGTGGAACTGCAGATTGAACTAGCTCATGATGTTTTTAAAATGACAGCGTTCACAGGTAGCTTTGCGAACCGTTCTGAGTTTCGGATTCTGTGGCCATTTTCCCTTTTGCAAGGCACTCTGGAAGAAGGTTTCAGGTTAGGTAATAATGCAACACTGATGTATGATGCTCAGAAGAAGGACACTACCAATGCAAAAGTGGTGCCCAGGGCACCACTTTATGCTAGCCTATTGCCAGGTGCTGGGTGAGTATAAAGAGTTTCATATTTTATTTCCAACCACAAGTCAGCATCGAATATATGGCTACAAAAATGCATTGTTTAGTCTGTCTTGTTGTCTGAAGTCCAAGAAAAAAAGTAATTCCAGAGTCATACCTGAATGATGAATGCAGAAGAAGAAGAAAAAAGACAGTGCTTTTTCCACCTAACAGCAAGAGCCAGAAGACCCTGGGCCCTCTTTATACCCTCAGCGTGTCTCCGCAGCTACATGTGCTGCTCTCAAAGCTCCTCTTCCAAGGTTGCCTGTATATTCACTAGGCAGAGCACTATGTTACAAGAAGTCGTGCAAACCAGAATGGAGTCTTTCCTCTGTTAGTATAATGGCACTGGGGCTCTGAAGAGAATTATCGTGTGTTCTTATTGCTAGAATTGGGGCAGAGTGCCGTCCTTTGACATTTTGGAACAGTGTCCTTTTATAGAATTCAAATGAACTCACTTCACGTTTTCCTGGAGAGCACCCGGATGACGTTCCACTTACACTACCCCAGTTCATGGATATGGTATGCTCTGATTATTTTTAAACGACGTTTTCTGTCATTTCTAGAAGTTTAATTGGGTTCTTTATCAACCCACCTGTTTATATCACATTATACCATTATTGTTTCTTTCCTTTAAACATTTCTTTAGTAATTTTAAGCCTACTTATTTGAATTGGCAGTGCTAACCAAACCTCTTCTTTGTTAATTGCTCGTTAACTCTTCCTTGGGGAACCAGTTTTTGCAGAGGTCTGTACTCTTTGCTTGTGAACGCATTCTTCCACTGGGGTTATTTTTCTGCGGAAGTCCAGTTGCTGGGTTGTAGATACGTTTCTATAGAGAAGTTTCGAATTTGTGTGGCAGGTGCCTGAGTAGTATCTTTGATGAGGACAGTTTTTATATTCTCCTCTAGAAGATTCCAACACAATGGGGATAGTGTGAACTTCATTACCATACCCATGCATATGACAAGCATAGAACTTGGCTTTTTAAGAAGACCATGTTTGCTTTATTTTGACTTTCTTTACTAGGTCTCTGGAAAGACAAGTTGTTTTCCTGTGTTTCTTGGCCACAGGGTGGATTTTCAAGCCCCTTTTCCCCTGTTCTCTAGTTTCAGCAGAGATCGTAGTTTTAGCTCTCTATCTTGGACCAAAATCACTTTTCCTGAACCATTTGGCACTGTTTGGAACGGTCAGTTGGCAATAAGTAGGGTATAAAAGCAACCCAGTCCCCTACAATATCCAGGTCTGAGTTGATCTGTGTTCATGCAAGTGATTACTTTTTACTCTGTATTTGCTCAGCGGAAAAGAGGATCCAGTGGGCCAGCATAGAGTGTTGCCTAAGAAGTGATTATTGCCATGGCGATGAGGGAGTGTCTTTATTTAAGGTTGTGGTGGAGCCAGCCCTAGGCTTTACTTATTGATTGGTGAGAGGAGACTAAGGAAGGGAAGTAGGTGAGGAGGGGAGCTGGCCACAAGCCTGGGATGAGCCAGGTGGTAACTACAAATGTAGTGCATAGCAGATGGGTACCCAGTGACAGGCCTGATTCAGGCTGGGTAGAATGACAATACTATCTAATTCTTTCTGTAAGGGTAGAAGATGGCCTCTATTTCCTGCTTTTATATATTTATTCTCAAAATAGGAAGTGATAACATTCAGGATATGTGTGCCCTAGTGTAAACATCTAAGAAAGTAAGCTAATGGGATAGAGGATGAGTTAGAATATTTCCTAGGATGTGTGTCTTTATTACAAGAACACACAGTGTTTAATACTAACCATGCTATTTTTTTTTTGATCTTTTAAAAAATGTTTTATTTATTTTTGAGATAGAAATAGACAGAGCATGAGCAGGGGAGGGGCAGAGAGAAAGGGGACACAGAATCTGAAGCAGGCTCCACGCTCTGAGCTGTCAGCACAGAGCCCAACGCGGGGCTCAAACTCACGGACTGTGAGATCACAACCTGAGCTGAAGTCGGATGCTTAACCGACTGAGCCACCCAAGCGCCCCATACCATGCTCTTAACTTAGCTAATATTCTATCCAGGGCTGTTTGTGTGTACATGTGAGTATACATATATGTATACATATAAATACATATTTATATGTGCGTGTATATATGTATATATCATCTATATTTATATCTACATCTATGTCTATACCAGGTGCCTAAGTATTTTGGTGGTAATGAACCATTATAAAAGTGAAGGAAACTTAATTCAGTCGAAAAATGATTGTTATGTGCTACCTGTTCCAGGTACTTTTATAAGCATAGGGGATTCAGTAGTGATGAAAACAGCAAAATTCTTGCCCTCGTTAAATTTACGTTCTTGTGAAGAAAGGCAGGTGATAAATAAAGTAAGTTAGCCAAACCTAGAGTGTGTTAGATGGAGGTAAGTAGGGTAGAGGAAAATAAAGCGAGTGAAGGGACATGGAGAGCTGGTGGTGGATGCCTGTAATTTTAAATCAGGCGTTTCGGGAAGACCTCACAGAGTAAAAGGTTAAGGGTGCCAGCCAGGCAGAGGCAAGAGCAAGGGCAAGTGTGTGGAGGAAGGAGTGTCTGTGGAGGTGGAGCTGAGTGCTCTAGGAGGGGAGAGTAGGAGACAAAGCCAGAGCTCCACTGAAGGACTGTGGAAATTTCCGGGTGCGGCAGAAGGCACCTCTTCCAATCTCCATGAAACTAAGAACACTGGGCCAAAGTGCTGGGATGTTTGTGTGAGCAAATTCTTTGGATTAAAGGGTGGAGCAGAATTCTGGGTGGTGTTAGAGGGGGCGCACTTTGTTCCCAGGGTTGGCCTTGGCAATGGCAGAGCCCATGAAACTTCCTGCTGAAAGCCAGCTCAATTCCTACTTCGAAAGTTTCAGCCTATGTTGCATCCCTGAAGCATTGCCTCAGAATCCTTGCTCTGCGGTGATCAGTCATCTGACAAGCCTGTTGAGGCCTAGGTCCTGGCTGATACCTGGTTGTCACCCACTTTGCCTCTATAGGATGCTTGAGGACGAACTGCCTTTAAGACTCAAAGAGAATTCAATTTGATTCCTCGCACATAGAAATTTACTTTTGTATTTAATTGCACGTATGGCATTATGCTAGGTCCCTCAGGGAGGTACACTGAGGAGGGAGACATGACACTTGCCCCCAGGGAATTTACTGTATAAGATAGGGATGGAAAGGAAACGGACTTGCATAAACAACCACAAATTCTAATGACAGAATTTCAGGGATGGTTACTGAGAGTATGGGAGATATGTTTTGGGAGGGGAAACTTACTGGTAATTTCTATTTTTATTCTTTATTTTTTTAAATTAATTTATTTATTTTGTGAGAGAGAGCACAAGTTGAGCGGGGGAGAGGAACAGGGAGAGAGGCAGAGAGAGAGAATCCCAGGCAGGCTCCACAATGCCAGTGCAGAGCCTGATGTGGGACTCCAACTCATGAACCATGAGATTGTGACCCAAGCTGAAATCAAGAGTTGGATGCTCAACCGACTGAGCCACCCAGGTGCCCCTCGCTGGAGAGTTTTATAACATAAAACAGTGAACAACCGTAAAAATTGATTTATGTTGAGCTGTGATCATCAGTGCCCTGCATTATTAGCCTGGACCATGGCGCAGTCCTTTGGGACAATCTGATGCTGTGTTACCAGCATGGGACACAAAGACAGCACTTGGGTTTGAATCTTGGTTAGTAACTGAGGGATCTTAGATAAGTTACTAATCTTTTTGTTGTTCACTTTCCCATTGGTAAACTAGGGATAAGATAGTAGCTAAGGCACAAAGTGTTTTAGAAGAAAAAATGATATTAATATAATGGACTAAGAATAACACCTGGAACACACCAAGACCTTTGCAAATGTTACATATTATCCCAAGTAATAGATTTTCTCCTCTTTCCCCTTTTCTAGCCCTTACTTTTCTCTAGTTACACTATCTTTATAACAACATTTATTGCATAAACAACACAAATTATTGCTCCATTAAGAATAATCTGAAGGCTTTCAAGAGAAAAATATATGGAGAGATCCTATGAGCCTTGGGAAAAGAGATCTTAATTCCCCCAACTGTTAAGGATGACAGAAATTTCTAGATAGCTTCTAGAATTTAACTTTTGCGGATGTTACACATATACTGTGTGAGGGGTGGTGTAAAATAAAGACTGAAAATAGCCTTAGGGAAGCAGTGGAGGAATTCTTGTGGAAGGGTTTTCTTTGACAAGAAGGTGGAGTATCTTTTCTTGAGCAGCAGGAAGAAACGTGGGAAAGAGGCAGAGGGTAGTTGATGAAACTCGATGTGATTTGCTTTAGTGTCCTTTGCAAATAAGCGATGATTTTGTCTGCTTAAATGAAGCTGGAAATTGGAGAAGGAAAAGGCTCTTTCATTCATCATAAATAATAAAACTCCACTTACCCAAAACTGAGGTAACTTGCACACCCTATGTGTTGGGGATGAAGCACGAGTTGTGAATGGGATAAGACATAATAAGAACGGATAAAACAGGTATAAGTCAGTAAGGGCCAAACTGAGATCAGAGCATGACTTTGAAGTCATGGACAGCTGATGTTTATAACCTTTCTTCAGAAGAACAAATTGTTTTTGAATTAGAGAAATCATACAGCAGTGGCTCGGCAGTTCCAATTCATTCTCAGTGGTTTTGCCTGTTTGTTTTTAGTCTAAAGTTTGTCATTGCTTGGATTTTTTTTTCCTCTCTAACCCTCCCCCCCCCAACAATTTCACACTAGTAGGAGATAAGCTGATAGCATATTTCATGGATAATTTAGCAGATAATTTGGATAAGGGGGAAATATATTCGAAGTAGAGAGGGAAAGAAGAATTTCTTTCATATTAAATAACACAGTAATATTTTTTATTGTATAGCACTAGATTCATATTCTATCTAAGCTTTTTTTCCTGCTAGGATTAAATCTCATTTGCATAGTCAAATGTACTTTGGGTATACAATTTTTAAAAAGCTAAAAATGTTCAACTTGATGACTTCCTTCTCACTTGACTCATAGAGTGAGGATAACATTGATGGTTACACTTGATCAATTTTGTATGCCTTGGGGCCTCAGCTTCTTCATTTCTAAGAAGAATATGATAGTAATGAACTAATTTGGGTTGCTAAGAGGAAAATAAACAGTAAGATTGTAAAAGGTTGGCTAAATATTAAATGCTATACAAATACCTTTGGTGCTGCTATTCAGGAAGAACTCATGACCTTTAGATAAAGTTTATTAAATTTCTGAGGTAAGAAAATGAATGAACAACAAAGCAGTCATTGCAGCTGGAAATCAGTCCTGTGGTACTTTGCTGATAAGTAGACTGTTTTCCAGTTATACTTTCCTTTTGAGGAAGTACAAACACTTTAGTAACATGATCTTATGAATAGTCCTAGTCTCATGAAACGGGGCCGTTTTTACAAAGAAGGAGGCTTGAGCAAAGAATATAAGCGACTTGATAAGGAAAAGCAGTATGTTAGGTGAGAGGGAAAATTTACATCAACATCTGGTTCTGTAGGTAATGAGTCACTTACTCCATAATTCAACCACAGTTGCACCAAGAGCAGCTCCTGGCACCTAGTAGGTGTTCAATAAAGTGTTCATGGCTTGAGTGAATATTGTTTCCAAAATGTCCTGTTGTACAACCAGCAGTCTGTTAAATACTGTGAAATATGCTATGAACAGATTTGTTCACGACCATGAGTTTCTTTTTTTAATTTTTTTTTTCAACGTTTATTTATTTTTTGGGACAGAGAGAGACAGAGCATGAACGGGGGAGGGGCAGAGAGAGAGGGAGACACAGAATCGGAAACAGGCTCCAGGCTCTGAGCCATCAGCCCAGAGCCTGACGCGGGGCTCGAACTCACGGACCGCGAGATTGTGACCTGGCTGAAGTCGGACGCTTAACCGACTGCGCCACCCAGGCGCCCCATGACCGTGAGTTTCATACATGTTTTAGCACCGTAATCCTGAGGTTATTTTTTTTTTCTTTTGGCCAAATTTTATTTCTATTTGGCTAAATTTTCTTTTTATTTCTTTTTCCACAAAAAGAATAAGCAGTGGCCCAAGTGGAGTAGAAAACAGTCCCTTTTCTAAATGTTACACATTAACCATTTGCAGAACACTTTTACATTCACTTTCTCTGAAACTCCATGAGGTAGGAAGGGTAGGGATCTGTGCCACTTTTCTGAAGAGGAAACTGAAATCGGGATCACATCGCTGCCCAATGTATTATGACTACTACTTTGCTAGAAATTAGAGTGACTAGAAAGGATGTCTCCTGATTCATATCCCCAGGTTCTTTTTCCTTCCTAAGAAAGATCCTCTGGTAAAAATAAACACATGAATACATAAATAAAATTTGAAGCTCAGTCCTTCAATAAAAGGATTAAAGTACTAAGAGCCTCTGTTAAGTAGGAATAAATTGCCTAGAAGAGGTCTATTATTAATACTCATGGAATTTTTATGTTATATTAGTTGGAACAATAGGATTAGGAAGTACTCACTATGTGCCAGTCTCGTTACAGATACTAATTTAATCATCACAATGACTCCACAAGGTAGGTACCACAAATACTCCTTGCTATCAAATTTATTTAGTGTTTGGGTAGCAAAGTTGGGTAACAAGGGATATCATGCCATCCAAATCAATTTGATTCCTGATTTTCAGACAGACGTAGTGGGAATTCAGACAGGAAGGGATTTATTCAAATTTATTCAGTTCCTAAATTTAAATACTAGGATAGCTATTTTATTCTATTTACTCATAAGGAAACTGAGGCCAGGGAAAGTGAAACAATTTGCCACGCAGCTAGTAAATTCTGGATGTTGAACCTAGGACTCGAATCCAAAGTCACGGGACTTCTTATTTACTGTGATATGCTGTCTTTCACTAGGGTACTCGGTGAGTCCCAGTAAGTTTAGGATTTTAAATGCTGAATAGAAAAGCAAAAGAAATAGTTAGAACACGAGATACTAGAATATGGGCTCGCGGTGGGGGGTGAAAAGGGAGACCAGCTTTGTGATGTGGGTATGTAAATTTCGGCCAAATGACATCGGTTTACCTGCGCTTTCACTTTAAATCCTGGGAAGCAAAACAAAAAACAAAAACAAAGACCTTGTCTCTAGAATATCTGCTGCTCAGAAGCCCTATTTAGCAATTTAGTTTAATGTTGTTACAAAAGTGATTAACCCAGCTGGAATCAGTGTTTGCTACTCTGGCTTCTTCCTGTGTGTCTGAGGCACATGCTGAATAGGTTCTGCTTCATTCAGCAAGTTGCACCAAAACCAAACATTTTTATTAGTGCTCTGTTTTCTAATGATACTCTGTGGACATTATTGCTAAGAGATGTTGCCTGGGAAAATGGTTTTATAGTCAAATAAACTTCGAAATCACTGCATTCTACAGTGCCCTTGGTGTATTGCACATTAGCATATTAAAGGCATTATGAAGCTCTATGGGAAAGAGGTCTGCTTAACTTTGCTTAACCAAGCATTTTTCCAAATTATTTGATCAAATACAATTTGTGTTTTGTTGTTTTTCTTATTTGCATAATATCTATTAGCATTCAATGGAACAAACTTCAGGAAATCTTGCACGAGTGTAAAAATAGATATTTTATAGGGGGCACCTGGGTGGCTCAGTCACTTAAGTGTCTGACTTCAGCTCCGGTCATGATCTCACGGTTTGTGAGTTCGAGCCCCACGTCGGCCTCTGTGCTGACAGCTCAGAGCCTGGAATCTGCTTCGGATTCTGTGTCTCCCTCTGTCTGCCACTACTGTACTCGTGCTTTGTCTCTCTCTCTGTCAATATAAATAATCATTAAAAAAATAAAAAATAGATATTTTAGAGAATCAGACTACTGCTTTGTTGATATGATAATGTGCAACCTTATCCTAGAAAGATGTTCCTACAAAGATTTCTTATTCCTAGAAAGATAGAGCTACTTATACATTTGCATGTCAGAATGTGTCTGTGTTCACAAAGTTCTTTCATGTGCATCATCCCATTTGGCTTTTAAAACCATTGTTTGAGAAACTAGGTCAGCTCTCCTTCTCCGACTTGACATGAGGAAGAATATGGCTTGAAAGGGTGGTGTCACTCTAGCTCCTCAAACAGCCAGAGCTGTGAGGATGGCTGTCACTTTGTTTCAAAAATGTGTTGAATTATTGTTGGGGGTACTTGTGATCTCAGTTGTGTTTTTCACCCTGGTGACTGGCCTAACATTGATCCATCAACATCCTTTGCGGTCGTCCCCATTAATTGTCAGTGGGAGACATCTTTTTTTTTTTTTAATTTTTTTTTCGACATTTATTTATTTTTGGGACAGAGAGAGACAGAGCATAAACGGGGGGGGGGGGGCAGAGGGAGAGGGAGACACAGAATCGGAAACAGGCTCCAGGCTCTGAGCCATCAGCCCAGAGCCCGACGCGGGGCTCGAACTCACAGACCGCGAGATCGTGACCTGGCTGAAGTCGGACGCTTAACCGACTGCGCCACCCAGGCGCCCCTGGGAGACACCTTATATAATATCTGGCTGTTGTGGAAAGAGAAGATTATGGCCATGAAACTGAAAGCAGAAAAAGAAATGTTCTGTAAGAAAACAGTGGTATCGATGTGTGTGCTATACAGTTGAAATAACTGAACACCACTAAAGCCCTAGAGATTTTTATAAAGATCGGTCGTTGTGAAGTTGTGTTAACTTTCGGAAAAAATACTAAACATTGGGTAATAACCTGGAAGCCGATGGGAATTATAAGTATTATATTCTTCAAACAATCAGGGCTAGGGATATATCCCTAAAATATTTTTAATATTATCATGGAATGTGACTTTTGGAAATGACTTTAGAGATCACTTACTCCAGATTCCTTATTTTACAAATGGGAAAATAGGCCTAGAGGAGTTAGGGGGCCTGCCGAACACTTACTGCTTTAGCACAAGACTGGACAAAGAAAAGCACAAGAAAAGGCCGCTTGCTACAGTGAAAGACAGTGAGGGGAATTTTCAGGGCCAGATCTAGATGGCTTTCGATACGCAAGTATGTCAAAATCCCTCAAGAAAGCCAGACTGAAGAGAAACCCAGTCACTGTATCAGAATCTGTCTATAAGACTCATCCCTTCAAAGGCCCCCTTATGTCTAGAGTAACGCTTGAATACCCGCTATCCTCTAATTTATAGAATTCCCACCCATGATTGATTCCTGAATAAACAGTACTTAGGAAGCTCCTCCTTGTGTGAGAACCTATCAAGGTAATTCGATGACTCTCCCTCTTACTTCATGGTGGCCATAGGGATTTTTCTTTGGTTCTCTCTTCATTGGGTATCCATATGTTCAGTCTACTCTTCTGGCTATGTATCTTCTGGGTTGCCTTTTAACGTTGTGATTGTAATTCCTGTCAGCAATTTTTCTCTCTTCTAAACTCAGGATTTCTCCTGGTATCTTCCCTTAACGCTTTGAAATGGCGAAAAAACATTTTTCCAATAAAATTCTCATACCGTCACAGTCTGACTGAGTGGAGACGGACAGATACAACTGGGACTTTTGGCTCAGATACTTGTAAATGAGATAATATACTTCCAGGACTTGTTTCAAAGGTTAATAATAATTTGTACAAGATATCTGGTACGTAGCTATTTAAGAGGGGCTCAATAAGTGGAGGGTATTAGGATTATCACTAATACTGGATGCAGGACTCCCTCTCTGCAAAGCTTTCACATCAGTGTAGCTGACAGCTTGTGCCAAAATGCAATATAGTAAGAGCTATTCTGTATGTGTATGAGGGAGGGAGGGGGGTACAATCCAGTGCAGTCCGAGTGCCCTTATCCCATGATCTTGCTTAATCCAAGGCTTTATTAAGTCTCTGGGAAAACAGGCCTCTTGTTCTTTCGATAGTCAGCCCTATGTATTATTTTTCTCAACACACATTATTATTGATATTGAGTCTACGACTGTAGTGGCTATTGGGGGGGGCCCACTGAGTATAGACCCATGTGTTGAAATTTCTTTTTAATGTTTATTTTTGAGAGAGAGAGAGAAAGAGAGAGAGAGAGGGCGGGGAGCAGAGAGAGAGAGGGAGATACAGAATCTGAAGCAGGCTCCAGGCTCTGAGCTGTCTGCACAGAGCCCGATGTGGGGCTCGAACTCACGAACTATGAGATCATGACCTGATCGGAGGTGGGACCCTTAACTGACTGAGCCACCCAGACGCCCCTAGACCCATGTGTTATAATCAGCAGTCACAGTAGAAGGAGGTTGAAGCTGGGGAATAGCTTTGTATTGATGAAGAACATGACTAAGCCAACAGCAATTTTTTTAAAGTTTATTTATTTTGAGAGAGACAAGACAGTGTGAGTAGAGGATGAGCAGAGAGAGAGGGAGAGAGAGAGAGAGAGAGAGAGAGAGAGAGAGAATGAATCCCCAGCTGGCTCCACACTACCAGTGCAGAGCCTGTTGGGAGGCTCAAACCCATGAAACTGCCAGATCATGACCTGAGCCGAAACCATAGTTGAACGCTTCACTGACTGAGCCACCCAGGTGCCCCAGCCACCAGCAATTTTTACCCAAATCTTAACAGAATAAGATTCCCCTCGCCCCCGTCTTCATTAGGTTACTTAAACATTTTTAGAATTCCATTTTGAGTTATCTATAGTATTTTTGAGTGTATCTGTGTATATTTTCTAGTTGTAGTAATAGGTTATTCACTTATATATTCATAACAATGTATTGCCATCAACATTTTACCAATTTGAGTGAAGAACAGAAATTTTACTTCCCTTTGAGTCCCTTTATCTTCCTTTTTTAATATAAGAGTCTTACATATTTTTCCTCTACATATCTTGAGCACCAAATGATATCTTATAGTTTTTGCTTCAGGCATCAAACATAATTTGGAAAACTCAAGAGAAGAAAGCACATTCATTGCATTTATCCATATTTTTACTCTTTGTTATTCTTCCTTCCTTCTTGAAGTTTCAAGATTCTCTCTTTTAACATTTGTATTGTGTCATGTTTTCTTTTTTTTTAATGTTTGTTTATTTTTGAGAGAGAGAGAGCAAGTGAGCGTGAGTGGGGGGGTGGGGGCAGAGGGAGAGGGGGACAGAGGATTTGAAGCAGGCTCTGCACTGACAGCAGTGAGCCCGAAGTTGGGGCTTGAACTCATGAACCAACCGTGAGATCATGACCTGAGTAGAAGTCAGACACTCAACTGACTGACCCACCCAGGCACCCCTCAAGTGTCTTTTTTAGCCATTCTTTTAGAGTAGGTGCCGGCAAAAAAATTCTCAAGTTTTCTTTACTGCAGAATATCTTGATTTCCATTTCATTCCTGAAGAATATTTCATGGGATACAGGATTCTGGGTTTACAGTTTGTTTTTTTTTTCTTTCAACATTTGAAAAATGTCCCCTTTCTCTGGTCCTCCATGGTTTCTGATGAGAAATCTGCTGTCATTTCAATCATTATATCCCTGTAAATAGAGGAATGTGTTATTTCTCTGTTTTCATTCACTTTGTCTTTTCTCATTGAAGTTGAGATTTTCTTTGTTCTTGGTATGTTGAGTGTTTTAACTTTTTTAATGGATTTTGGACATTTTTGATATTATGAGATTCTGGGTCTTATTTAAATCTGATTTATTAGTGACACATCTGATGCCATACTGATGATAGAAGTGGGGAACTATCTCCTTACTGCTCAGTGGTGATGGAAATCCAGATTTTTCATCAACCTCTGTTGACCCAACCTCTGGGGCCGAGTACCTTGTTACTGCTATTAGAGGTGGGACTTCTGACTTCCCACCGGGGATATCCTACAGGGATAACATCCTGCCAGAGAAAGGAAGGGGTGCCTTGTTACTCTTCCCTGCATACCTTTACTGACAACCCAAGGGTGGAGAGATGGCGTAATTAATGCTGGGAAGTGGTGAAAGTCTTCTCTTCCGCTTGGTCTCCTTGACACCATTGCACCTGGGAGGGGTGCCATATTACCACCAAATGGTGGCGGAACTCTTGGCTTTCTGCCTAGCCTTTGCTGACAAGGGTGATGGGGAAGCCTCAAATTTTCCCATAGTGTATGCCTAGAGTAGAATGGTTATTGTCTAAAAGTTTTCTGTCTTGCTGGGTTGTGTCTTTCCTGCTCTTTTGACTAGAAGTGCAGGTTTTTCTTGGAGATTATTTTGCATGTAATCATTACCTGTTTCAGGTTGCCAACTTCTTCAGTCCCACGTTGAGGATGTCTGAGGCAAGAAGAAAACCCAGGGAACCCAACACAGTGCCATTCCTTGGGTCCTGAGGTGTCTACCTGTTTTGCTTTCTTCTTTCTGTTTTTGAGAGTCTCTATCTCTGTTTTTCTCTCTCTCTTGGTCTCCCCCTGTCTCTCTCTGCCTCTTTCTCCTTTTAAAACATAACATCCATGAATAAGAGGTCTAAGGGAAGGATATACTTTATCGTGTCCCAAACTGGAACTTCAGAGTGAGATTTTTATCCTTACAAAGACTCAAATAACTCAGTCTAAGACGAAAGCTTAGAATTAGGCAGAACTAAGACAAAGAACTGTAACAATGTTGTTCCCATCTATCAGAGTCAATTCTGTGCCAGGAACATACAATTATGTGTTTCTAATCCTTATGATACCATGATAAGGCAATTATTATTCTAATTTTGTAGATGAGGTGAATAGATTTGTAGAGGTCAGTAATCTGCCTGAGGTCTCCCAACTCATAAATGTTGGAGCCAGGAATCAAGTCCTTGTCTCTGTGATCCTAAAGGCTGAGCTTTTGTTTATATACCAAAATATACAGATGAGGTGGGTATGGAGGCCGAACCTGCAGACAGAAAAGAAACGAGTACCCCAAGTTTCAAACAAGTATGAGGCGATATAAATGTGAAAGTATAAATATTCCCTAAAGGGTTAGGGTTAGGGTTAGGTTTAGTGTGCTGTAGTACATGAACAGGCTGGAAGAAAGTATGCCCACTAGTGGCAGAGAATGCAATATTCCCTCTTTTTGTACTTGGATCATTGTAGTAAAGAGCTCTCTGAATATACGAACATTAGGATGGGATTCCCTTCCATTTGTATGACTCATAATTCTTTGTAGCTCAAAAATGATAACATTGGTAGTATTGTATCCACATTTATTGAATAAACAATCATCATAATCAAACACTTGTTAGGCTCTGAGCTAGGTGCCTTGCTACAGTGTTTCTCTCCCCTGCAATAATATGTCAAGTCGGTATTCTTATTATTACAATTTCTTACATGAAGAAGCAGAGGCTTTGATACAAATTAGGTGACCTACCTAAAGTAGGATAGGTAAAAAAAAAAAAAAAAGAGAAAAACTAACATAGGTTAAAAATGGCTGAACGAGGATTTGAGTCTAGCACCACTCAAAATATGGGTGCCCGACCACAACCCACACTGCTAAGGAGTGCTGAAGAAGCCAGAGGTATGACCATGACTCAAATAGGGAGCAGAGCATCTCTGTAAATTGTCCTTTATTCGAGCCAAGAATCAGATTATGTGATTAATTAACAGCTGTCAGTCCAGCCACTTAGGAAGGCACTTCAAATTTGACCTTTTAGGGAGGGTTGTGGTTTATTTTGATGCTAAGACCCAAAGACATGTGTCCCAAGTTTATCTTAGTCTGTTAGTTATTTCTAGAAAGCCCTAGAATAGCTTCGTGACATCCCAAGGGATGCCCAAGGGCATCATTTTTACATACCATTATTTCTCTCTGGTCCCTTTTTGTTCTTTTAATCCAAATCTTGGCCATTGCTGAGTCTGAGTTTTTAGGTACAGTAGAAGGAAGAGACATGTAGCTTTGTATGGACCACTTTCATAATGCAATTGTATAAATGGTAAGTTCACCTTTGGAACAGTGCCTTTGTGTTGCCATGAAGTCATACTGCCAATTATCATTAACTCGGACTTTATGATAATGTATATCCGGCTAGTTTGACGTTAAACTTTGATACGCCTTTGGGAAAGGGAGCCTACGCCAACAAAAATGGTATAAATAAGATTTCCACTGGGAACATTAACCTATTTAAGACAACGAACTAATTAAAACCTTGAGCAGTTTAACATAAAACCTAGTATTAGTGAAATAAATGCTTCTTACACAGTTTACCTCCTATATTAAAAACAGACTTTTTTTTTTTATCCATTTGCTAACCATTTAGTAACAGGATCCAGTTATTATCTAAACTTGAAAATAAACTATATTTCTTTTTAACTAGTCTATTTTATGCTGTGTCCTGCAGTAGGAATGAGGCATTTACAAAGGATCCAGGGGTGGGGGTGGGGGTGCCGAAGTGTCCAGATTTTCAACAAAGTTAACAGTGTTTGTGAATCTACTGACTGGTGGTATTTGATGGGTGTCTTTGAGGCTCTGAGAGCTGTGAAGGTAGCAAACAAAAACAACAAACGACTACTTGTAGGGAATGGTTTGGAAAGCCTGGCACTGTTTCTAATCCAAGGGGATTTTCCACACCCTTAAGTATATGTAGTTCCTTCTAAAAAACTCTTCCTAAAAATTCTCGGGCTTCTATGATGCTGTGCTCAACATATGAGTGTGGGCTTGGGCTTACTAACCAGTTATCATCGCCTTGGGTCCCACTTGTACTTCCAGATCAAAGCTTGAAAAAATGGCTCAAAGTATGTGCAACTCAATGATGGATTTGAATTTTAGTCCTTAGGCGCAAATGAATAATGAGGTTCATTTCCCAAACAGCATTTTTCCTATTTCCGAAGGTAAGCTGAAGATGGTAAAGTGTGGTCCTTTGAGTACCTGTAATTTAAAGGAACGTGAACATTCACCAAGTATCAGGATCTGAAATGTCTTCTCTTTTTAGGGACTAGGTTACAGCAGCCAGAGCACTTACATAAGCCAGGAAGCACTGGATTGATCTCTGGTGGTTTTGTTCAAGTCTATCCGTCCTGAGTCAAATGACCCAGAGGAAAACGGCAGACAGATCTCCCAGTAATCCCTTGCTAGCTGCAGAAATATTTTATCTGCTGGGTCCCCCCCCCCCCCCATGATGATGTTATGGTAAAATGGTAAAAAACACGTTCTTAATTGGTTATTCTAGATTTTGAAACTAAAGCTTGAAAAAATCATATCTCTGATATAAAAGCTTTTGAATAGGAAAGGATTTAAACTACCAGCAGCTAGCTTTAGGTAATACAGAAAGATACTTAAAAGAGAGAGAGAGAGAGAGAGAGAGGACTTCTTTTGTTTCTTCACTTCACTGTGTGTCTGTGTATGTGTGTGCGTGTGCACATGCAGCATTTAAAATTACTCTTACGTGGAGACATACAAATTTGTGTAATTAATAGCTTGGGTCAATTTGACATTTTGTTATAAAATGGTATTATGTAAGCGCTTACTGTCAGAGACTTCAATGAAGGGCTTCCCCCCCCCCCCCCTTAAGTAGTCAGAACTGGCTTATTTGTGGAAAGAATGTAGTTTAATACTCTTAATTTGCTTTTCCATTCTCTACTATGGACCTGTATGTTGTGAGGTGTTTCCATATTTTAATTTAAGAATGAAAAATTTCGCCTACCTTCTTCAGTAAGATGTTGGATAATAGCCAACATTCTAGGAGAGCTTAATGCACTCCTTAGATGAAAAGTATAAGGATTAGATTATTTTTCAAAAGTTAAGTTCTATCATTTGTTTTGTGTTGTGACACATATATTTAAAAAACACCCAAGGGTGTTGGGTGGCTCAGTGGGCCGACTCTTGATTTTGGCTCAGGTCATTATCTAATAGTTCGGTTCGTGAGATTGAGCCCCACATGAGGCTCTGACAGCACAAAGCCTGCTTGGGATTCTCTCTCTCTCTCTTTACCCATCCCCACTTTCTCTCTCTCTCTCTCTCTCAAAATAAAATAAACATTAAAAAATAAAGAATAAAATAAAAAACACCCAAGATTCCTTTTTGTTTAAGTAGCACAATAAAATGTCCTTATGGCACTGTCTGGAAATAAAGCTTTCTATATAAAAAAGTTTCACTAGCTCATTAAAATAATTTATTATCTGACAGAAATCTGGAAGGTCATGTTAATTAGACAGTGAGAAAAAATGCAACGTGACTGTGTCTCTAAGGAAATTTCAGGTTATAGCCTAAGAAGTTAAAGAATAAAGAAAATAAATAAAAGGCCTTTTGAAGAGTCTGCGATGTCAATACTTTTGAAATATTTTGCTGTCAGTGTCGATTTTTTTAATGGCATATTGAGCTTGAGAAGCATTGATTTGACATTTAAATTTATTTTTCTAGCCAATTAGCACAAGTTTGTATTTCTCTTACCCATTTGTTCCCTAATGATTTCTAACATTTACTTATTTTTGAGAGACAGAGAGAGACAGAGCATGAGCGGGGGAGGGGCAGAGAGAGAGGGAGACACAGAATCTGAAACAGGCTCCAGGCTCTGAGCTGTCAGCACAGAGTCTCACGAGGGGCTTGAACTCATGGACCATGAGATCATGACCTGAGCCAAAGTCGGATGCCCAACTGACAGAGCCACCCAGGTACCCCTATTCCATTTTATAATAGGAGACATTTACCTTCTGTTTGTTATTTTGGATGTTTTCTCTTTTCCCTATACTTGGGGATCCTGTTGACCTTGGTGTTATTCTTTAAAATTTTTTTTTTTTTAATTTATGTTTATTTATTTCTGAGAAAGAGAGAGACAGAGCATGAATGGGGGAGGCACAGAGAGAGAGGGAGACACAGAATCAGAAGCAGGCTCCAGGCTCCGAGCTGTCAGCACAGAGCTTGATGCAGGGCTAGAACTCATGAACTGCAGGATGATAATCTGAGCCGAAGTCAGTTGTGTAACCCACTAAGCCACCCAGGTGCTGCATGACCCCTAATAATTTCTGAAACTACCTATAAATATTTGTACTTTTTTGTTCAAAAATTAATGTCTTGTCTCCTTAGGTAGTCTCCCTGAAGATGTCTGTTTTCTATCTGTTTCTGTCTTTCTTTGTTGGCTCATGTTCCTCACAAAAATACTCCTTTCAAAGCATGTTGCTTCAAAGACCCATTGAGACCCATTGCTGTTGACTGGGACATTAAATGCCCTCTTCTTTAGAATGTTTTTGGTATGTTAAAAATATAAAGCTTTCTATAATACTTCAATTTTTTTTTTTAAAAGCAGACTTCATGCCCAGCACAGGTTTGAACTCACAACACTAACATCAAGACATAAACTGAAATCAAAGTGTTGGGCACTTAACCAACTGAGCCACCCTATAGTAGTTTGTACTATAGTACAAAGAACCTTATAGTACTACAGGCACCCCTATAGTACTTTGAATTCTATTTCCCTATTTCAAACTCTGGCCAGAAGTGTCTATTTGGTACTTTCAAATATCCTCTACAAGATAAATTAAATCAAAAGCATTGTATAGTAATGGAAATTGTATAGAATTAGGAATCAGGTAGAAGGGCAAATTGGTTATACCTTCGAGCCTCAGCTTTTTTACCTATAAAATGGGAGCATTTATACTAATTTCATAATGTTTCACAGATATGAAAAAGCAAATACTCTAGTAGACCACACTACATATAAAGGCACAAGAAAAGTCATTATTTTTAACTCATACGAATTCTTTAATCTTTTTTTTTTTGAATTTTTTTTAACGTTTATTCATCTTTGAGAGACAGAGACAGAGCATGAGAGGAGAAGGGGCAGAGAGAGGGAGACACAGAATCCAAAGCAGGCTCCAGGCTCTGAGCTGTCAGCACAGAGCCCGATGCGGGGCTGAAACCCACAAACCGTGAGATCACGACCTGAGCTGAAGTTGGACGCCCAACCGACTGAACCACCCAGGCGCCCCATGAATTCTTTAATCTTAAACAGAATGCTTATAAGCAGAGTTGTTTTTGCTTGCTTTTCTAGGCACATGCTTGCTCTACTGAATTTCTCTCCTTACTCAGTTTGTGATGGGTCCTGAGTGTCGGTATTTCTGACAACTTTATTTTCTGTTAGCTTTGCTCGATGTAGCTTGAGAAGCAAGTTTGAAAATTTTGTTAGCATCGGCTCTCTTTCCAGGTGTATGAGCCTAATGATCTTTTGACATTTCTGAGTGGGTTTCTGTGCATGGGCAGTGGGTACTTGACGTTTCAAGAGTAAGTGTCTCTCCCAGACGTTTTGGTGCATGACTCTGCTGAAAGAGGTACTCGTCTTCCGGGTTGTCTTAATGTTGGTCTCTGTCTCTTCCACTTTATCTAACTCTCTCTGGCAGATGGCATTTTCCAAACGGCTTGTGACAATACCTCCCCTTCCACTCGCTCTCTTTCAGTGTGACTATGACATTCCTCCCATTGAAATGTGGGTTCTTTGCTTCCTCTTTGTAAATCTGGTGGTGTTCTGTGACTTTTTGTGATTTCTAAGTCTAGGTCGTGAAAGCAATAAAATCTCTTGGGATGTTTGCTATAGGAACCCAGCCACCATACTGAGAGGACACCCCAATTAGTGCCTACTGGCAGAGCATGAGGAGAATGCACATGCACATTTTCTGGCTGACAGACCAGCTGAGGTTCCAGTGACAACAAGCAGCAGCTGCCAGACATATGAGTAAAGACACCTGAAGATGATTAAGGCCCTCAATGAGTTACCCTTCCCCACCTTCAAGTCTTCCCAGCTGAGGCCCCCAACATCATGGAGTTGTGCTCCGTGTGAAGTCCTGACTGACAGAATCAGGGTGCATAACAAAATAGCTCTTTTAAGAA
The DNA here is from genome assembly GCF_018350175.1 of Felis catus. NCBI lineage: Eukaryota > Metazoa > Chordata > Mammalia > Carnivora > Felidae > Felis > Felis catus. The sequence continues at coordinate 109,709,208 of NC_058369.1, forward strand.
ACCAGGTTTCGAGGTGGTTTGTAAACTAGCAATAGTATCTAGAATGCTTTCCTTTCCCACATGCCTTCCAACGGGCATGCCAATAGAACTTGATGCTATATTACTTATGTATATATATTTTGAATGGATGTAAAATTATAATAATAGCTTACATTTACTCAGTGCTTGCTACGTGCTAGGCTCCACTTATCCCAACCACTTTACACATCTTACTTAAGTCTTCAGTAATACTAGGGACGCCTGGGTGGCTCAGTCGGTTGAGTGTTCAACTTCGGCACAGGTCATAATCTCACCTCTTGTGGGTTGGAGCCCCGCATCAGGCTCTATGCAAGCCTGGACCTGCTTTGGATTCTGCGTCTCCCTCTCTCTGCCCCTCCCCTGCTCATGCTCTGTCTCTCTGTCTCTCTCTCAAAAATAAATAATAGTTAAAATTTTTTTTAAAGTCTTATAATAGTACTATAAAAGAACATAATTGAAAGTAATAATATATAATACAAGGTCAGAGAGAGCTTGATTTACTTTTTGGGTGTATAGATTGAAAATGTTCATTTGCAAATATACCAAAAACATTTCATTCATTTATAGCTACTTCCTTTTAGGGGCGCCTGGGTGTGTCAGTTGGTTAAGCGTCCGACTTCAACTCAGGTCATGATCTCATGGTTCGTGAGTTCAAGCCCTGCATTGGGCTCTGTGCTGACAGCTCAGAGCCTGGAACCTACTTCAGATTCTGTCTCCCTCTCTGTCTGTCCCTCCCCAGCTCACTCTCTGTCTCTCTCTCTCAAAAATAAATAAAAACATTAAAAAAAAAATAAGACTACTTCCTTTTGAACTTTAAGCAAAACACCAGAAGTTACCTTTTCTTTCATTAACTTAACTAGTTGCTGAGATCCAGGGAAATGTGAGTTAGTAATTCTAAGCTTAGAAACCAAGATTAGCACCACATTTTGTCTTTGACAAACATTTCTATTCTAAGATGCACATTTTTTATTGTTTTACCAGCCCTGAAAGGGCTGGTAAATATAAAAAGTATTTAGGCTAAATATAAAAAGTGTTTAGGCTTTTTATAATTGATCATGTGTTGTAGTTGGATTAGCAACACTTTTAATTGTTTATAGTGTTATATATACAAAAAAAAATCTTTCTTATAATAGATTGTATCTTACTTTGGTAAAATGCACATATTACGTTTTCATTTATATTTTCAACCTATCAGATGCTGGAATCTGGCATATGCTGTTGTTGCAACAATGGCATACATATACAAGGAAATGATAAATAACTCAAGAACCATTTGAAATGGCTGACTCAATGCTAAACTGAATAGTTAAAGACTGTCAAAGATCTAGCAGGCTCTAAAATGAGGCCAGCATTAGCATCCCATTTTTGCCATGTACATACATGTATTTTTACTGAGAGAACTGTCATCACATACACACTTGGTAATCAATATTAACGGGGTCTCTACTGAATGAGACTTATAGGGATACAGCCAAAACCCAGTGAAATTTACTAGGACAATTGCTTGTGGTATTACCCATTACTCCCCCCTTCTGCAAATAAAGGCATCTCCTGCATTAAATGTCTCTGGGACCTTGTTGTATCCCGACATTTTTCTTGTAAAATTTACTTTCTTCTAAGTTAATTATCATAAATTTATATTTTTCCCAAAATATCACAGCATATCTGCAAGCTTTTATACCAATTTTTAGTTTTGCCATCCTTGTTGCAGTAACTGTGCTAAACATAGCAGATTATTGTTTTCATCTACAGTATCTAATTTTCAAAGATTAATCATACTTCTAAAAGTTTAACTTAGTTACTTTACTACAGTGGATCAGTCTAAATTCTTGCTATTCATAAGAAAATGATTACAATATAGTGCTTTAGATAGTGCTTCTGATCAGGTGCCAAAATGTCTGCCTGTAATCAGGGTTATTGCATTTTCTGTGGCCATTGTAAATAGGTCTCTGGCTCCAAAGCTCCAAATGTGTTAGTTTATATTTCTTCCTTTAGTGGAGTTGCTAAAATGACAGAATTTCTTGTCTACTCAAAAAAGCAAGGTTTCAAGATCATTCTTTTCATGCTTCTCTGAGAGTTTCTTTCTTTCTTTTTTTTTTTTTGGAGAAAATGGCTAATAACTAATTATTTTAAAATTAAATGAAACCTCTATTTCAATTAATACTATATAAATCATTATAATTAAAAGTAGACAGAACTTTTAAGTCATTATACTGTATGTGATGAAGTCTCTGAGAAACATAGTGATTTCCAAGATCCCGTGGGTAGATAGCTGGCATGTATAATGTCACAGTTTATTAAATAAACCAGAGTTAAAGATGCAGTGTTCTGAATTAAGATCAGAGGAACAAAAGGAATCAGCCACTTGAAGAGCTGCTGGAAGAAGAGTATTTTAGGCAGGAGCAGTGAGTGCAAATTATGTGAGGTCTGAAAGAGCTTCTTGGCATGAGAGGGCAATATGAGGGCCAATGTACCTGGATATGGTGAGTGAGAGGAGACTGGTAACAAGACTGCTGGAGAGAAGGCCCGGAGAAGGGAAATAGATCATTAGTATCTTACAGGTCATGAAATGTGGACATTGTTGGTTGTCTACCTAACTTCCAGTTCCCCCTTGTTATGGAGTAAATATCTTTGTCCCCCTAAAATCCATATATTGAAACCTTAACTTCCAAGTGTTAAGGAGGTGGGGCTTTGTGGAGGTAATTAGGTCATGAGCATGGAGCTCTCATGAGTGGAATTAGTGCCTTTATTTTATTAATTTTTAAAAAATTTATTTAATTAAAAATTTTTTTTTAATGTTTATTTATTTTTGACAGAAAGAGAGACAGAGCATTGAGCAGGGGAGGGGCAGAGAGAGAGGGAGACACAGAGTCCAAATCAAGCTCCAGGCTCTGAGCTGTCAGCACAGAGCCCGACATGGGGCACGAACTCACTGACTGCGAGATCATGACCTGAGCTGAAGTTGGACGCTCAACTGACTGAGCCACCCAGGAGCCCCTTTTAAAATTTATTTTTGAGAGACAGAATGAGCAGAGGGAGAGAGAGACAGAGGGACACAGAGGGAGACAGAGGGAGACAGAGGGAGACAGAGGATCTGAAGTGGGCTCTGCGCTGACAGCAGCAAGCCTGTTGTGGGGTTCGAACTTACGTACCTTCAGTTCATGACCTGAGCTGAAGTCTGAAGGATGCTCAACCGACTGAGCCACCCAGTGGCCCCTGGAATTAATGCCTTTATAACAAGAGACCCGAGAATGCCTTCTCCCTTCCTCCCTTCTTTCTTTCTCTTCTTGCTCGTCTTTCCCTCTCCCTCACTCCCTCCTTCAATACCATGTAGGATGCAAGGAGGAGACAGCTGTTTCCTGAGGCCTTCACCAAGAATCCAGCCATGCTGTCAGTGTGATCTCCGACTTCCAGCCTCCAGAACTGTCAGATATAAATGAGTGTTGTTGAAGTCATCCCGTCCGTGGTTCTGTCATAGTAGTCTGAGGCAGAGCATCCTGTTTCCATTTTCCTGATTTTCTGGCTCTTGTCTATCTTCATGCATTACCCTTGCACTTCAGTGGGAAGCTAACCCCATCTCTAGCTCTGTGATTGGGTTCTCATTGGCTTAGGCCAATCAGCTCATTCCAATAACTCTGGCCACAGTCATTGTTTCAAGGGTGGGCTTGTGACCCAAGAGACCAAATTGGGACAAACCACTGGATCCTTGCCTCCTCCTTTTGGACACAAACAAGAAAATCTACTTTCCTGATTGTGTCTTATAGACTCCTTATGAGCTATTACTGGGAGATATTGACCACGGAGGACAGTAGAAGAGCACAGAAAATGGAACCTTGATGACATTTTTGAACTGCTGTACTGTTAGATTTTTAAAATGTGAATCAATAAATTCCCTTTGCTGTTTAAGCCAATATGATTTTTTGCTTTTGTTTTTGTATTTAATTTCAGCATGCACAGTCAATGGTTCACCCAGAAGCCATTAAGTGGCTTGATATAGGGAATGGGTTACCCTTGTTCCATTTTTTAAAAAGGTATTATTTAGATTAAACAATAAATTAGATTTATTAATTTACAGAAGGAAAAACTAGAGGAAGAAGAATAGTAAGAGGCAACTAGTAGTCTATGTGAAACATTACAGAGAATAAACCTAGGGGGTGACATTGGGATAGAGGAAAGGCTATACAGAAAGTCATTTCAGCAGTACTATCAACAGGACTTGTTGAAGGGTTGTGGGGGATGAGGAACAAAATAATTCTGGATGACTTCCCCCAAACTCTACCTACTAAGGTTTTGATTGTAATAATTAAGTTGGTGCAATTGACTGAAATGGACAAGCAGCTGAATTGGAGTCTGGGGTGGAAAACAAGCTTTAGTTTGGGATATGTTAAAGTTTGAGATAACTGTTTCTTTTGTTTTGTCTTGTTTGTTTTCTAATGGGGAGATATCAAACATATAGTTGTATAGGAGTCTAGCATACAGTGGAGCAATCAGGGCTGGAAACCAAATTTGCAAGTCATTAGCTTATCAGTGGCGGATTTTTAAAAAATGCAGTTAGATGAGTTAAGTTACCAAGAGATTGTAGATAAAGAATAAAGGAGGGACTGGTATGGAGTCCTAGTGCTTTCAAAGCTTGGGGGTTGATTAGAGCGAATGGGAGGATATCGGGGAAGATTGGTCAGAAAGGCAAGTGGAAATTCTGCAGTATGGAGAGTTTAAGGAAGAAAAAAAGAAAATATTTCGAGAGGCATCCATTCTGTGGATTTCTCCTGAGAGTAGTAGGGAGAGAACTGTCCATTTATTTGGGCATGATGGAAATGTGAGGTAGAAGAAAACTCAATAATCAAAGAATATATATTTCTTATTTATTTAAGAGAGATATATTCTAATATCTATGCTTTAAACATAGTATTTCATGGATTATGAATTCTAATTAAGCAGCATGTTTTATGTAAGTAATGATCTTAACTCAAATAACTCCCAGGTCCTATAAGTCTTCATCCAACAAAAGTAATTAAAAATGATCCCTATTTTCACTTGCACTTCTCAAAAAACACGAATGAAAATTCATGTAATAACTCATAGCCCCCAATTTTTTAATTCTCTTTGCTCTGCTCTTCCAATTCTCTCAAAATTGCAGAACAGAGAAAAAGAGAAAGAGCGAGAATGAGAGAGACCCACAGAGAGATGGAGAGAGAGGGAGAGAGAGGGAGAAAATGTGTGTGTGTCTCTCTCTCCTGGTATTTTCACCAAATCTTTCCAAGATACCCATCTTTGACCTTCTCTTTTCTTTTATCTTCCTCCACCTCTCACCACATTACCTTCTCCCAATGGTTGCTGAGATTTTTGGTCCCAGTAGTAGCCATTTCAGGCCACTCTTGGATAATTGGAAGATCCAATTACTGCATTTCTCTGGACCTTCATTCTGCAGGGAAATGCAAGAAGTCTTTGGGAAATTGTATCTCACTCTGATTGCTTTTTCTTTGTGGAGAAATTCAGATGAATCGAATTCTCTTCCTTCTTAAATCTAATTTTCCACTCAGGCTGGAGGAGGTTTATGGGTCCAATTATTTTGCTTTTTGGAGGAGTATTCATTTAAAGAAATTTTCCCACTGCTACTAATTTTCAAACGTTAGAGTACCACATTTTAGAGGACTTCAAGTTCACGGCATTTGTGAAATTGATTTTCATTCCAATGGCTGACTCTTGCTTTTCTTTTGTGGCTGCTTCGGAGAAGGTTATCTGCTTTCTATCATGTCATCACCCGTTGGAATCCATCTGTTTCATTCCCCCCTACAGTGGGACAGCTTTTTCAAGTTCAGCTGGGAAGCTAGACTAAATACGAATCTCCACCTTTTCAGTAAGTCATGAAAAACAAAAGCAAAAACAAAACAAAACAAACCAGGCCCACACGGAAGTAACAAGTGACGAGTGCATACTTGTGTTGTAAAGATATAACGTGAAACTAATATTCTGTTAAATCCATCGAGCACTTCCTCGTGTTCCTTCCTCAGTACATTCACATTTAGGATGAAAAATGACCATGTCATACTGTGCAAAGAAAGGACATAAATTATTAGAGAAAGAAAACTAGATTGGCCACACTCTGGCTCAGTCTGGGAACTTGAGTAGTGTCCTTTTATTAGAGCTAAAGTATGCTTATGCTGTATACTACAAAGAGCTCTCCAAATGGGAGAAATCTACTATTTCCCCAATACACCTCACTACCCTTCTGCCTTCCAGCCTTTTTCCTTTATTGGTTAGGGCACGATCCAAACATGAGAGGAAGGAAAGGACTTGCGGCACATTCACCCCCCCTCCTACAATAGTTTGAATGCTGAGGTGTCCTAAAACTTCAGATATTCGTTAGAAACTAAGCCGAGGAATTTTTTTTTTCTTATTTATTCTGGTCCAGTGCAAATATTTGTCTATTGAGAAATGTATAATACATTAGAATCATAAACCCACCATCTGCTTACAGTGAGTCAACACCCACCTGGAAGGAGACGGATACAGGCTGGTATCCTGTTCCTCCTGCTCCTAAGTGAAGGCAGCTGACGCTAAGGAGCCCTGCTTTGTTTGAGCTGCCCCCTGCTAAGATTTCCTGATAAAATTACATACGGGTGTGTACATTTTCACAACCTGTGAAGATTACTTTCAGGCTCTCTTAGAGAAATCTTTTTTACAGTAATTGGGTCAAACGGAGGCTAAAAGTTACCGTCAGCTTTGGGTATATGGGCGCATGTGTGAATTCTTCACATTAATGATCTAATGCAACGAATGAAAGAAAAGAATAAATCACCTCAAGTTTTGCAATGACCACAACAGGTCTGACTGGCCACATTCGCTGAGAGATCTTTACTGGGAGAAAGGATGATAGCAAAAAAGGATGCTCTACTCAAAGTTGTTGGTCTTTTTTTTTTTTTTTTTTAAATATTTTTGTATTGTTTATTTATTTTTGAGACAGAGAGCATGAGCAGGGGAGGGGTAGAGAGTGAGGGAGACACAATCCGGAGCAGGCTCCAGGCTGTGAGCTGTCAGCACAGGGCCTGACGCGGGCCTGAACTCAAGAGCCGTGAGATCATGACCTGAGCGAAAGTTGGACGCTAAACCGACGGAGCCACCCAGGCACCCCAGTGGTTGGTCTTTTTTTTTTTTTTTAAAAAAAACAACGTTTATTTATTTTTTTGGGGGGGGGACAGAGAGAGACAGAGCATGAACGGGCGAGGGGCAGAGAGAGAGGGAGACACAGAATCGGAAACAGGCTCCAGGCTCTGAGCCATCCGCCCAGAGCCCGACGCGGGGCTCGAACTCACGGACCGTGAGATCGTGACCTGGCTGAAGTCAGACGCTTAACCGACTGCGCCACCCAGGCGCCCCGGTTGGTCTTTTTAATTCACCATAAGTTCTCATTTTAACTGACCAAGACATTTAGGGTTCTCCTTGAAATGCTTGCTTTTGCTACTTAGCGTAAATGTATAGAATCTGGAAAATGAATTTGTAGTGGAGCATCGTTCTTGAAGGAGCTGCCATTGCTTTTTGAAGCAGCTCTCCAGAAGAAAAAAATGCCAGGATTTCAGAATTTCACATCACATAAAGCGTTCCCCTGAAGGGCTTGCCTCTGAGATTGCCCTTCTTTGGGAAGACTTTCATACAAAACAAAGATAGAAAGATGACTAGTCATTACGTTTTAGAGTTTGAAAAATTTTAAACAAATTACCAAAGAATTTTTATGAAGATTTTAGACTGGTGTTAACATGACTGAAGCAAGAGACAGGAGTGTCTATGATGATTGGGTGGTTTGTACAGGTTATTTGCCAAATAGAAGTACAAAAGCAAATCAAGTTAACCTGCTCTTATGGTACACATCGCTTTACTCTGAATTTTTTCTTAGGAGACCAAAGAGTTACATGACTAATGTAAATAAAATTCTTAAGTGCCCCTTAGGATTAATGCAACGGGAAGAAGTTACTTCAATATGATAAAAGATAATGTTTTTAGGTAGACAGGTGATTTTAAGATGTAGTTGAAAGCCCACTCTTGTTAGTATTTGGAACCTTTAGCGCTTTGAAATCTCCAGGTTTCCCTTGTTAAACATGGAAGGTCAGGTGGAAGTATTAATCACAAACATCTCGAGAGCCAAAGTTGCTGAAGTAAGGCTTTCCTCAGAGCCGTTCTATAAGGAGGGGCTCTGGATAGTAGTTGGTGTTGAAGGCAATATGTAACTCCGGAAGAGGTCTTCAAGAGAAGGGAAGAATGCTACCAAAGGTAACTGTCCTCTTTACAATTTTCCTGTGCATATAGTGTATAAAGTAAGAATACTGGGTCATTTAGATCAGGGATTTTATTGAGGGAGTGTGTTGAGGATATTGAGGTCATGCTGTCCTGTGCCTCGTCTCATGGCCTCTACAATTCTCAGATGGAGCCTCAATGAGTCACCAAAAGCTGGCAGAAACTTGTCCTTGGGGTTGTTGGGGGTGGAAATCTCAATGTTGGAAAGGGTGAGTGAGACTGCCTACGATTTTTCTATACAAAGTTAACTAAAAGCATGTGAACTGCCCTTCTTTTATAAAGGACATACTCTGAAACCTTTTGGTTGTGACACGATGTTAGTTTTGATTAAATACTGCATTTTTCACAATCTACAAATCCAAAGCAGAGTAACATGGCATTTCAGGGTGTTGACTCTGGAGCCAGATGTGCTGGGTTTGACTACTGGCTCCACTAATTACGTGTGTGACTTTTTTTTTTTTTTTAATTTGTTTTCAACGTTTATTTATTTTTGGGACAGAGAGAGAGCATGAACGGGTGAGGGGCAGAGAGAGAGGGAAACACAGAATCGGAAACAGGCTCCAGGCTCTGAGCCATCAGCCCAGAGCCCGATGCGGGGCTCGAACTCACAGACCGTGAGATCGTGACCTGGCTGAAGTCGGACGCTTAACCGACTGCGCCACCCAGGCGCCCCGACTTTTTTTTTTTTAAACCTACTTATTAAACATCTTCAGGCCCTGGCTAACCCAGAAGTAAAATGAGGATAACAGTATTTGTGATCAATTAAGGAGATGATCCAGGAACAGAGTTCAGCACAGCCCTAGAGTGCAGGAGAGGTTCTGTTCATGTCTGCTTTCATCATAACTGAAAGTACCAAAATAATGGCTCTTTCTCAGGGTGTGACTTGTGCGTTTGAATTAAAACCACAGCATTGGTTTTGGGTCTTTCATCGCACGACTTCATCAATTTTATAAACCGTCTTGAGTACTGAAATAACATTTCACTGGGAAGAAATGTGTTTGGAGGGTAGAATTGGAATCTAATAAACTTACTGTAAATAAGCAACTCTTGCATTCTGGCAAGGCTTCTTGGTAAGTGCGTGACGAGAAGTTGTGATGTTTTCTTTGCAGTCTTGGAAATCCCGCAAGTAAGGGAGGGAAAGGCTAGAACCTGAATTGGTTTGCCATTGCTCTTGTAATAAAGTCCCACATATGGGGTGGCTCGAACAACAGAAATTTATGGTCTCTAGCTTTGGAGGCTAGAAGTCAGAGATCAAGGTGTTGGCAAGCCTGGTTGCTTGTGAAACCTGTGAAGGAGAATCTGTTCCATGCCTCCCTCCTAGCTTCTGATGGTTCGCTGGCAATAGTTGGTGTCTCTTGGCTTCTGTTGTATGGCCAAGACTCTGCCTTCATCTTCACAGAGTTGGCTCTGTGCGCATGTTTGTGTCCAGATTTCCCCCTTCTGTAAAAACATCAGTGATACTGATTCAGGGGCCCACCCTACTCCATTATGACCTCCTCTTAATGAATTATTCAGTGACTATTTTTTAATGTTTATTTTTGAGGTAGCTCAAGTGGGGGAGGGGGAGGGAGAGGAGGACAGAGGATCTGAAGCAGGCTCTGTGCTGATGGCAGAAAGCCCAAGGTGGGGTTCAAACCCTTGAGCTGCGAGATCATGACCTGAGCTGAAGTCAGATGCTCAACTGACTGAGCCACTCAGGTCCCCTTTAGCAATTATTTCTAAATGAGGTCACATTCTGGCAAACTGTGGGTTTAGGACTTCAACCTGTGAGTTTTGGGAGATAAAATTTGACCTGTACCAGTATCCTATCCTGGAATACTATGGTAGAGTTATAAAATTTGCAGTAGCCAGTACTCAACAAAAATCAACTTGCTTGATTTCAAAGCTGTGGGCAGCATGTTTGTTTGTTCTTTTACCAAAAAGTGTTGATAAATTGGTGTTTGTCAAGTTAATCACTACAAACACCAGGGGAGTTACACATTTAATAGCATCCTGTTGTTGATGCTTGCCCAACACTGAGACAATTTATTTTGTGAGTGTGTGTGTGTGTGTGTGTGTGTGTATGTGTGTGTGTGTATGTATGCATGATTATGCAATGGAGGGCAGGGGAAGACAGAGAGACTTAGGCTTTGTGCTTTCAAAGTCTTTCCATTTAGAGAGAGAGAGAGAGAGAGAGAGAGAGAGACAGAGAGACAGAGAGAAAGAGAGAAGACCTTGCATAAAAAACAATTTTTAAACACAGCAGAAAGGGCTTATGTGTACATAATAGGATGTCTATGAATGCACGGACTGTGTAGTTTATGTCAATTTAAGTGCAGTATGTTCTAAGGAGTAGAACTGTAAAATATGAAGCAAATCGTACTGATTTCCATAATGGTGGAACACAGTCTTGTATCATTCAAGGTTCACGAATTCTGCATCTTGTGTAAGGACAGCTCTACTTACAGGTGGGGCCATCTCTTCTCTGCTCACTTATCATCCCATTATGCACCACTGAGCAAGTTAGTGCCCATCACCTGTCTGATCACTAGACTAGGAACTCCCCAGGAGAACAAAATTGCCTTATTTTCACCTAGTCCATCTTTTGGGCCGCAATACAAACACAGTAACTGATGAAAAATAGAAATTAAATGTTTGAATAACTGGGAAATCTTAAATACTATAAAAGGAGGGTTTTTTTGAACTCCAATTATGAAATTGATTTGAAATAGAAAAGAAAGGTCACCATTTTAGGCAAAAGAACAAAACAACAAAGAAAGGGAAAACAGTGGAGAAGGAGCATCTACTTTTTTTTTTAAACGTTTGTTTTTCAGAGAGAGCGAGGACAAGAGGGGGAGGAGCAGAGAGAGAGGGAGACACAGAATCTGAAGCAGGCTCCAGGCTCTGAGCTGTTAGCACAGAGCCCAGTGTGGGGCTCAAAACCGGGAGCTGTGAGATCATGACCTGAGCTGAAGTCGGTCTGAAGTCTGTCTGAAGTTTTAGCTGAAGCTAAAACTCCTGAGCCACCCAGGTGCCCCCTTAGTAGTTTTAAACTGGGGTTGCCAATATTAGCAAATGAAAGTATAGGTCACTGATATAAGTTTGAATTTCACATACACAGTGAATAAATTTTTAGAAGTATGTCCCAAATATTGCATAGACCTACTTGTACTAAACAGTCGTTTATTTCTAATTTATATTTAACGGGATGTCCTTTACAACCGTATTCTAATATCTTTTGGAGTATGTCATGTTTTTACTGTTTTATCTCTTTGAAATGCAAATAAGAGCTCAGCTCATTTATAAACCTGTCTGTACATACAGAATTGTGCACACTATTTTAGGTAGTCAATGTTAGTAATAATTAACATTTAGTGTGTTGAAGAAGGAATGAAGAATATTTTGGAGGTTATAAGGCTAAAAGTAATGGAAATAAAGTTATACATAAATATATGTATTCTAAGCCTAGTCTTTCATTTCAAAGCTAGGGATAACATTAGAAGCAATAGAACCTAAACCACTAATTTTATAAAGGTTAAGAAATGAGATGAGATAGAAACATCAACCAGGATATAGAATTTAATTGAATTTAATTGTTAAAGTAGGTAGGGTATAGAAGGAAGCTAAATTTGTTATAGGCCACACCAATAAAACTAATGATCAAATAATTATATGTATATGTATTTGAATATTAATATATTTATACTTATATTCATAATTATGTGTATTAAACTACAAAGAAACATTCATTTTTATGATGAAGAATAATTTATTGCTTAATAACATTTTTGCACCAATTGAAGAAAAGTGACTATTCGGTTTCATTTTTTAATTTTTAATTTTAAAAATTTTTAATTTAATTTTTTTTGTTTTTTTTCATTAAAAAAATTTTTAAAACAGCAACTAAATTGTCAACTGATCTCTTTGTGTGTTGCAGACAACCATTGACATTTTTCACCTCTCTACTCTTGTATGCATCAATAGAATCAGCTATATTACTTTAGCTTTCATGTTAAATTTTTAAATCCAAGAATGTCATTTCACTCTGATATCTTAACATTTATTTTTAATAATGTTTTGCAAATAGGACACATGGATATCTAGTACTCATGGTCTTGTAATGCATTTATATCCAAGTAGATTAGTTGATAAAAGTCTACTTAAAAGAACAGAATAGGGATCAAATAAAACCTGAAAAAACTTATGAAACATTGAAACTAGTCAGATACCTATATTATATAAAGGTGTACTTTCATATCAAATTCAAATTATTTAATACAATTCAGCCCTATATGTTAGGAAAATTTCTGCCCATGGGAAGCATTCTTTTTGGGAAAATGACTCCCAGCTGATGATGAGATTTCCATTAGTAATTAGAATTATTCCCAGCTGATCATGAGATTTTTTTTCCCCATAAAAAATTAGAATTTTGGAGGGTGTTATTTAAAGGAATGAAAGACATGGTAGTGATCCTCCTGAAACTTCGTGTGAAGAATTGAGTTGGTGGTTGGATGTTTGACAATTTCAGAATGGATATAATCCTCTCCCGCTAGGCAATTGAAGAAAGTTTTTAATATTCCAAAGGCAGGTACATTTTTCCTAAAATTATCAAAAGTAGGAAATATCCACCCAATAATTAAGATAACTACGTAGTTAAAATTTTAAAACATACTTTAATTTCTTGTAATCAGTTTTTAAGCGTCTACTTCAGAATAAGAAAAGAGGTCATGGTTAACTCTGCCATACGCTGCCAAAGGTTCAGATAATAAGCAGAAAGAGAAGCCCTCGTTTGCTTTGGCAACATGTGGATCATTTAGGACGCGTAGTAGCAGGTTTGATACCGTGGAGGGGCGGAGTTAAGATGAGATTACTTGGTGGAGTGAATGAGAGGTGACAAAGAAAGAGCCAGTGTTGACCTCTCCTCTTCGGGTCTGTTTCCACCACAGCCCTCAGCTCATGACACGCTTTCTTTACTACCAACGCAGGCAGAAGTCAGACTACTGAATTGTCATGCTCAGATCTTGACATTTGTTCTCAAACATTTACCTTTGTAAGAATGTTGCAAACACCTTAAAAATCTAAATGGTTGTGCTACAAAATCCATACCTTTGCACATTTAATATTAGTCAATTAACCAAAGGTTTTCAGGGCACCTGGGTGGTCCAGTTGGTGGCATCTGACTTCAGCTCAGGTCATGATCTTGGGGTTCGTGACTTGAAGCCCCACATCAGGCTCTGTGCTGACAATGTGGAGCCTGTTTAGGATCCTCTCTCTCCCTCTCTCTGTCCCTCCCCCACTTGTGTACTCACTCTCTCTCTGTCTCTGTCTCTCTCAAAAAATGAACATCAAAAAAAACCACAAAGTGTTCTTCATGACTTTTGACCTCGTAAAAGTAATCCTCTACAACTCTGAATGTTTTAATGCTTTGTTCATGTTTTTTCTATCACTGAAATAGAATATTATCTATTTATTTTTATCAGTAAAAAGAAAGTATCAAATATTACCTTCATCTGAAACTGGCCCATTTACATTAAGAGCTATAAGAACATGGGAACTTACCCACAACATTAAAGAAGGTTATGCCAATGGCATACGTGTAAATTTAGCAATTAGACCATTCAGAGTTGATAATCAACTTTGTTTATGTTAAACAATCTCATCAGAGGGGTTTTGAGGGAGTATCTATCTTCACAGATCATTTTGTACCATTATTGCTGGATCTGACTGGCATTATTCTGTTACTACATATACTTGATAGTGATAAAAAGATCGAATTACTATTAGTTTGGGGAAATCACATGTGACCTTTGATACCACAAGAATGGACTGGCTCTCTTAAGGTTTAATTCCAACCTGTGCTCTATTCTTTTTGGTGGTCCCAAATTCAAACGTCATAAAAAGTATTGGATTTCTCTGTTAAAAAAAAAAAATTAGGAGGTGTCTCAGAAATTCTCCACCACGACCACCAATTCCAGTGATGGTGTTTTGTGAGTGGCCGGTGAGTGGGGCAGTACTGACCCTTCTGTCACAGTCCAGTACTAGCTTGTGGCCCTGTTTAAGAAAACCTGTGAAGACTTAGATACTGTGAGTCCTGAGGTTCACATGTATATAATCTATGAGAGTATCTTCCAGTTATATCAGCTCTGATTGTTAAAGAAAGGTCTGCCAAGAAAAAATAAGCCACTGATGCGGTATTTAAAATGTTCCTAAAATTGTTCTTGCCTCTTATTCTAAACAAATGCTAGGCCAGTGTATAAGCAAAATCAGTTTTCATGCATGTGAATTCATGACGCTTTAACCTGCATCCTCTTCGATTGTGTCCTGACTCCTTCACTACAATTTGGGAACTAGACTGAAAGTACATTGGGATATTGATTTGATAGCATCAGTTAATGTAACATATATTTGAAATTTGCACATTACAGACACAGTGAATTTTGATTATAGAACTTAAAATAGCTGTTAATGACTGGGTTAGTAATACCTTCTCTCCAAGAAGAAGAGTACTTGAACTAGCATTTAAAAATGAAAAAAAAAAAAAAAGCGTGATGCTACTGAGTTCGTAAAACTGATGGAATGAGACATCACATACATAACTACAAACATGATTCTACGCACATATTGTCCATCAGGTGATAAATTCTTATCAGCGGTCTCATGCTAGTGGGAGAAGGAAAACATGTTACTGGATTGGATTGTTTTTGACAATTCATTTTGAAAATATTTTATGTGAACAAAATTTTAAGTAGATTGTATATTTTGACCGTTGACAATTATAATTGTCATTCTGTATTAACCCACACTTTGTATCTTTTTGGGGGGGTTTAATAATAGCAAAACATTTTTCAAAATTTCCATTGAATTGTGATATTAAGAAAAGATTGTAGAGGTCATGTATCATGATATTCAGCATGATGTTGTTAATCTGAGCCATTTCTTGTGTTTCTTTATTTTGGGCAAACAATTTTTTTAGTGCTGTGGAGAGAAACAAAATGCCAGTTAGTTTTCAGGATAAGGATACTTTCAATATAACAGGAAAATAAAACTAGTATTTTGCACTTGTTTGCATTTAAACTTTGACATAAAATTCTAAGGACATGTAATATCAATACATTGAATAGATTGCTAACAATCATTGTAGTCTTGAGGAGGCTTAGTAAAATGGTCGTATTTTAGCGTTTGCCATTTTTCGGTGGTGGTGGCGGGGGGTTTGGTGAGGGCCTTCTTAACAATTCTTACGAGGTCACTTTTTCCAACTCATGTTGGAAATCCCATAAGATATAAGGAGCTAAAATGATCTTGGGCAGTATCGACAAGCCTCCAAGTGGTGAATAACCATTAGTGCCTTCTTATTGAACCGAGAGTATAGAATTAAGCAATCTGAGTCAAAATGTACAAGGAAGTTAGATTTTAAATTTTTGTACTTCATACAAGACATAAAGTAAAATTTGATTGACACATGATAGCAATGTAGTCTGTTGTAGTGGTACTCAAAACATGGCCCACACAGCTCATCAGAAATGCAAGTTCCCTGGCTCCATTCCAGACTCACCCAATCAGGATCTCTGGAGGAAGGATCTAGGGATCTATAGCTTCACAAGCTCACCAGGTCATTCCATTTATTTATTTATTTATTTATTTATTTATTTTATTTTTTTGTTTATTAATGTTTATATTTTTGAGAGAGGGCAAGCAGGGGAAAGGCAGAGAGTGAGCAAGACAGAGGATTCAAAGCGGGATCTACAATGACAGCAGAGAGCCTGATGTGGGGCTCGAACTCATGACCCCTGAGATCATGACCTGAGCCAAAATCCAGAATCAGACACTTAACCAGCTGAGCCATCCAGGCACCCCTCACCAGGTACCCCTCACCCCTATTTTTTTTTAAGTTTATTTTATTTTGAGAGAGAGACAGACCTAGAATCAGAGGCAGGCTCTACACCGTCAGTGCAAAGCCCGATGCAGTGCTTGAATTCTGAACCATGAGATCGTGACCTGAGCTGAAGTCACCATCTTAACTGACTGAGCCACCCAAGCACCCAAGTCATTCTTTAGTACACTGTAGTACAGCTAAAAAAAAAAAAATCAAATCTGTCTCCAGAGATGAAAGGATATGAACAAAATAATCATTTTCACTGAACATCTGGTGTAGGATTTCAAGAGTCAGAGTTTTTATTTGGGGTTTTAAAAAAGTTTTTATGGAACAGCTGATGATTTTCACGTTTTCATTCTTGTAACAACTCACGACATAGAAGCAGTCTCAGTAACAGTTATTTTTCTAGACATTTTTCAGTATCCATTTGATTTTAGCCTTCTGAAAAGTTTTTTTTTTTTTTTTTTAAGTTTATTTATTTGATGGGGAAAGGGCAGAGAGAGAGAGAAATATGCTAGGGACGGTAAAGGTAAGATGGTTAGCTGACCGAGCCACCCAGGCATCCCTGAAGAATTTTTATGGTAGCTAACTGACTATCCTTCTCTTTAAGGTAACACAAAGATGAGAATTTTAACAATAGTGAATGATAAAGAAAGAATGATTTGCATATATAAGATGCTTTTTATTTTTTTTTAAATTTATATGTATTTTGAGAGTGAGAGAAGAGGCAGAGAGAGAGGGAGAGCGAGAAGACCAAGCAGGGTCTGTTGCTGTCAGCACAGAGCCCAAGGAGGGACTCGAATTCATGAACTGTGAGATCATGACCTGAGCCCAAATCAAGAGTTGGACACTTAATCAACTGAGCCACCCACATGCCCCAAAAATGTTTCTTTATTTTTGATGGCATTCTGGGTACAAAAAGGGACTCTGGAGTATATATTTTTTAAGCATAAGTCTTCAAAAATAACGGAAGTAGTCATAAATGACTTGTCATTTAGTAACCCTATTTTTTTTAATTTAGTTTAAATTTTTTTTAGTTAATTTAGTAACCCTAATTTTTTTTTTTAATTTCTAAATAAGAAACTTTGAATTCTTGATAACTAATTCTGTAACTTGGAGCAAAAATAAATTTTAGTTAAGAATGAATCTTACAACTTAGCTTTTCAGATTTGTGATGTAGATAGAAAGCTAGCATTTGCTGGGGTGTGTGAGTGGCTCAGTCCATTGAGTGTCTGACTTCGGCTCAGGTCATGATCTCACAGTTCTTGAGTTCAGGCCCCGTGTTGGGCTCTGTGCTGACAGCTCAGAGCCTGGACCCTGCTTCAGATTCTGTGGCTCTCTCTTTCTACCCCTACCTTGGTCAAACTTTCTCTCTCTCTCTCTCTCTCTCTCTCAAAAATAAATAAACAATAAAAAAATTAAAAGAAAGCTAGCCTTCGCCAACAATTTCAAACTTACTGGTGAAAAGCCTGGAAATCTGATGAATGACATATTATTCCTGCCCCCCCCCCCTTTTTTTTTTTAACTAAGCCTAAGAATATATATTGACGTTTTAGGCAAATAGAGAACTCAGACCTCCCAAACATTAAGTAGTAATCTTTCTACTAGATAATTCTTTCTCAAGTTAAGCTTTGGTAGAAACAAGTGTCTTGAGGCACAGAACAGTGTGATAGCATGGGGCTGTCTGATTCCTGAACTTGAGCTACCATTTCTTCCCAGCACCTGCCCCATAGCCGGGAACACGGTGTTGTGTCTTGTGTCTTCTATACAAAGAAAAGGCATTGATGTAACTCTTGGAGAACTAATTTCAGCATCAGATTTCTGGGCAATTGGAGTCCAAGAAAAAATTTATCAAGACCACGTCCTACTCACTCTTAAGAGTTCAACTGTGAATGGGTTGTTCAGATATTTAAACCTAGGCTCTATTTCATTTCAGGACAAGCAAGAAGTGCTTCTATTTCTGGTAGATATTGAAGTAGAGAAGTCTAAAAAATAGCTTAAAAACATTGTAAGTGGAGAAGCAGATAGTAAATATTTGAGGTTTTACAGGCCCTTATGGTCCCATTTGCAACTCCTCACCTCTGCTATTATTGTAAAAAAGCAGCCATGAACAATATGTAACAACATGAGTGCTACTTTGTTATAGTAAAATGATTTGTTACACATGTACACAATGTCACACGTGTAACTTTCATGTGCCACAAAATACTCTTTTCAAAAAAATCTTAGATTTTTAAAAATTGGAGTGTAGCTGATGTGCAATGTTACGCTAGTTTCAGTACAACTTAGTGATGTGACAAGTTTACACGTTGCTACTTTCACCATCTGGGTAGCTACATCTATCCCATTACGTTACTACCACAATATCACTGACTATATTCCTTGGGCTCTTTTGATTTAAAAAAAAAAAATTACGGCAAAACTTGTCATTATCAGCTCACAAACTAAATAAAAATAGGTGGCCACTCATCTAACATCTCATGAATTAGCCCAGCAGATTGTGAGAAAGGGCAAAAATTGTTGGTGGCTGAACATCTGAGGGTCTAAAACTAGAGCTTGTCAAGTCTAGTTGCTTATCAGCATCCTTTGGTGAATTATCTGTTAAAATTCTTATGTGAAAAATAGGTTACAAATGCAGATAGTTTAAAATTCAATTTAAAATGGTGAAAATTCTTCTTCCCATTCCTGCCTTCCAAGCGTAAGCAATGGTAACATTTCTTACAGTTCCTTCCAGAGGTTGTCAGTTCACATAACTGAATGTACATATGGATTTGTATATATATATAATAATGGATATGGGTGTGTTTATGTGTTTATGTAAATGGGTAAATTATGAGAAGGAATTGTATATGTTTAATGGGAAGGACGTTAATGTAGTTTTACTTTCTTACAAAAAAGTCACTCTGTGATCCAGCAATTTTACTTCGGGGCATATATTTGAAAGAAATGAAATTAGGATCTCAAAGAAATACTTGCCCTCCATGTTGATTGTTCTTTGTTTGTTACATTCCTATTTGAAAATGAGATGACTTTATAGACTTCTCCTTTTCCCTTCTGTAATACTGTCCAGTGTTTTAGTCATTTCTCATTTGGAATCTATGCCTCTTCATTTATTGGAACTGAGGGGCACCTGGGTGGCTCAGTCGCTTAAGCGTCTGACTTCAGGTCATGTCATAACCTCACGGTTCATGAGTTTGAGCCCCATGACAGGTTCTCTGCTGTCAGCACAGGGCCTCGTTCAGACCCTCTTACCCCCCTCTCTCCTCCCCTCCCCTGCTGGTTCTCTGTCCCTCAAAAATAAATAAATACACTTAAAGAGTATAGAAATTGTGTGTTATTTGGAGACTTGATAAATTCTTGGAGTTTTTAAAAATGAAAGTTTGCTATTTCCATACCCATTTAATTGATCTTCAGGGATAAAAATAGTGTCACTTAGTCACTGAGCAGAGAACAGTGATTGGCACATAGCACTGGATAGTCAGTAAGTACTTGACTGATCGATCTACTTTGAAAATCAGTTAGAAAGAAAGCTCTCTGAATTGTTTTGATGATCAGACAGGCTTTTTATAACTGCTGGTCTGAAACTATTTTTCTATTTAAGCTTGCATAATACCTAATTGAATGATGCTGTCTTGTTTACGCACCTTATATTCAAAAGCTTGTTTCTTGGGTGTTAACTAGACTTGATGTGGTGATCTTATTGTGTTATATACAAATTTCAATCATTGCTGTATACACCTGAAAGTAATACAGTCTTATGTCAACTATACTTCAATAAAAGCTTGTTGGGTAATTAAGAAATCAATACAAATGTGGATAGAGAGCTTGTCTATATAAAAAATGCCAGTGGCAACTGTTAGTCAAAACAGCTTACTATAGCAGAGCAAATAGCTGTATCCCTTTAAAAGTGGACACACTAGTTTTTAGTTGTTGTATGAGAAGGTGTCTTACATCATCTACCAAAGATAACTGGGGGTGTTTTACCTTTTTTGAATATGAAAAGACCTTCTTCATATGACTATATCCAAGTGATTCCCTCTCTCCATCCTAAAACAGAATAGAGAACTAAATACATTAACTCAGGACCATGGCAGAGCTCTGAAATGGGCATTGTGATAAGCAGGTGTCTATCTACAGACAGTTAACTAAGTTAGCAAGCAACTGTGTGATGGTATAGAGGATACATAATTATAACTAGATAGAAAGAGACGGTGTCCTTGCTGATGACAGTGCTGAGGTTTTGTGACTTTTTCAAATCTCCAGGCCCATGTCAGTGCTCATTCAGTGCTGTTTTCATTAGTGCTGATTGAGAGAACATCTTTGGACCATGCAGAAGGTCTGACTTTCAGAATGTACGGGAGGAAATAACAGATAATCTTTGCATACTTGGTAAACATGAATGCTTTGGACTATACTATACAGTGCCATTATATCTTGAGTGACAAGAGATGTTGGCCCTTTCAAAGTCAGAATAGATAATGTTGAAACAAATTCCTAATTTTACTTTGAGCTCTGACATGGAAAAAGTCTGGTGAGGGAATTTCATGGTTGAGAGACACAATAAACAAATGTGCTTCAGAAGCCTCCAGAAGAATGGAGGAGAGGGAAACAGAACATAATGAGGAGAGAGAGAGAATCCACTAGGCTTTAAAAAAGTGAAACAAGTAGTTGGGAAAGTTATGAGATTAAAGAATAAAATCATTGAGGAGAATGCGCAAAACATTAAAAAATATTGCACAGTATATTCAGGAAATGTCTCGAACTACAGATGAGAAACATTGAATTAATTTGAAAATAGAGTT
The DNA here is from genome assembly GCF_018350175.1 of Felis catus. Lineage (NCBI taxonomy): Eukaryota > Metazoa > Chordata > Mammalia > Carnivora > Felidae > Felis > Felis catus. The sequence continues at coordinate 109,730,169 of NC_058369.1, forward strand.
GCAGACTAGTTTGGACCCAACTGTACATTTTAATTGTTGTCAAACTGTGGTTTATGGTTTTGATATCATGGTTGAAAGATGGCCAGGAATTAAGCAGAATTAGGAAGCAAGGCAAACATGATTGCTTAACTTTGCTGATGGGTTTGCTTTTGTTTCCTTGTTTTTTTGGCAACAACTTTATTAAAATAATAACTGCATTATTTATTATTTATTAAAATAATATTTAAACATTAAATATTATTATTAAATATTAAATATTTAAATATTTAAATAATATTTAATAAAATAATAAGTGCATTATTTATTATTTATTAAAATAATAACTGCATTATTAATACAGTTCATCCATTGAAAGTATGTGCTTTTTTTGGTATATTCACAGAGTTGTGCAACCATCACTGTCATAACTTTAGAACATTTTAGTCACCTTAAAAGGAAACGCTATACTCTTTTTTTTTTAAAGTTTATTTATTTTGAAAGAGAGGGAGGGAGAGAAAGAGAGGCAGAGAGAGAATCCCAAGCAGGCTTCATGCCAACAGCACAGTGCCTGACAAAGGGCTTGATCCCAGGAACCAGGAGACCATGACCTGGGCTGAAATCAAGTGTCAGATGCCCAACCAACTGAACCATTCAGGGGCCCTGGAAACCCTGTACTCTTAAACTATCACTACGTAATCTCTGCATTTCCCCTGGCCCTAAGAAACACCTAACCTACTTTCTGTCTCTATGGATTTTATTTTTCTGGATATTTCATGTAAATGGAATCTCCCCAGATGAAGTCTTTTGTGACAGGCACTTGCAGTTAATAGAATGTTTCCAAGGTTTATTTGTGTTGTGGCTAATATTGACTTAATTCCTTTATATGGCCAAATATTCCATTATATGGATATACCATGTTTTGTTTATTCATTCACCAGTTAATGGACATTTGGCTTCTTTCCTGTTTTTTGGCTTTTATAAATCCTGCTTCTATGAACCTATGTGTACAAGCTTCAGTGTGAATATATGTTTTCATTTCTCTCTTGTGTGTATACCTACAAGGGAATTGCTGGATCAAATGCTAAGTCTACACTGAATCTTTGGAGAAATGAAAAGGCCATTTTTCTAAGTGGTTACACTATTTTACACTCTGTTATTAGCAGTGTAACTGGTTCGTTTTACCTGATTTCAAAATCTTAACATTGCAAGACCTCTTCTATTAGTTTAGTGCCCCACCTTAACGAAAATTCCTTGCTACCTGTACAAATCCCAGAAGATTTTCTTCACAGCTTTACTTGAACCTTTGTAGTAACTTCACGTCACTTTTTGCATTAGGTAAGCGTTACTCTTGAAATAGCCTCTAAGACTGTGCTCCTACTTACTTTCCCTGTCCCGTTGCAAATCTTATTCATTGCTGGAACTTCAGCAGTGAAAAGAATTAATTTTCTCTGCTCCCTATTCAGCTTAGTTCCACAAACATTAAAGGAATGTCTGCCATAGGCCTTAGTCCACTTAGCACTGGGCGTACAAATGTAAAACAATATAATGTCCGCTCTCCATTCATGGCCTTGTAGGGAAGCCATATTGTAGTATAATTATATTTATACACTGTATCTCATAATAACAGTAGGCTGAAAGTGGTACAGAGTTTCTGTTCTTTACCATAATTCTGTCTCCAGCTCTGGCTATGCTGATCTGTCTTCTGAGATGTTATTTATTTTCTAGTATGTGTTTCCTGAGTACCTGTTTTATGCTGGGCCGAGTGCTGAGCAGTTCTTTTGATTCAAAAGAAGTTAGGATTTGGGGGCTCAATATTTTTTTTTTCTTGAACCAGTTATTACCTTTTTCCAATTAATCTTCCATTTTCTCCCTAACATACATAACTGTTGGGTGCTGTCCTCTGCATTGAGGGTCTCCATATGCTACTCTGTACACTATCTCAGACTCCGCTTTCTGGGCTTCATTTTGTCAGTTGTTTCCTACATGCTGCTAGATGGTAAAATGCTCAACCAAATGTAAACCAGCTTTTTTTCTTTTTTAAGTTTATTTATTTTGAGAGCGTGTGTGTGACAGAACATGAGCAGGGAAGGTCAGAGAGAGAGGGAAGAGAGAATCCCAAGCTAAAAGTGCCATTAGCACTGGAGCCTGACAAAAGGCTCAATCCCATGAAGCATGAGATCACGACCTGAGCCAACATCGAGGTGGACACTTAATTGAATGAACCACCCAGTTGCCCCAATTCTTTTTATAAATTAAAGTTTATTTATTTACTTGGAGAGAACAAGAGAGAGAACACGTGTGGGAGAGAATCCCATGCAAGCTCTGTATTGTCTGTGCAAGCCCGATGCGGGACTCAGTTTCAGGAACTGTGAGATCATGACCTGAGCCAAAACCAAGTCAGACAGTTAACTAACTGAGCCACCCAGGTGCCCTCCTCACCCAAACAATTCTTAGTGGAGTTTCCAGATGATGTCAGGCATTTTTGAAATAGCATACTCATCAAGTTGTTTAAGATTTATGGCACATTTTTAATGTATTACTCACAAATTTTACCAAAAAGTTTAATGGACATTTGAAAGTGAATACGCAGAATATTGGTGCCCTCTGTTACCCCATGCTGTTTAACTCTGTCCTGGGGGGCCTTAAGGGTAGCAACTAGTTTAATCTTTGGTACATTAAGGTTACTGAGCTCACAGTTTTAAAACTATTGTGTTCATATAGAGAGATGCCTGGTAAATTATACTTAGGGAAGTATTTCCCTTTTTGAATTTATTTTGCAAAAGTTTATTGATTTTTTAAGTATGGAGTTTCTGTGGCTGTTAAACTGAAGTAGAATTAACTTGGCTGAACACAGATGGATAATTGGCTTGCCATTATTGGGCATTATTGGGATGCCATTGTTGTTCTCTCTTTGGTCCATTGATGTTACCATTTCAAGGAGTGGTCAAGTGTTTTATGGTCATACTGATGATTTTTGAATTGGCTATGTGGAGACAAATGATTCTATTCCTATTTCTGTTACATGGAGATGTAGGGATCAATTTTGAGAATTTTCTTTATATAATATCTCTTTATAGATGAAGATTCATGTGTTTGTTGCTTAGGTCAAGGTAAAACACTAAGTATAAAATAGAAGTGGTTTTTCTTTTTTAAAAAACAAGTGATTTCTAAACATAGAACCAATGACAAATTTAGATTATGAGGTCGAAAATCACTGCAGCTGTTAACTGAAATCAATATAGCGAATACTTGATGAACTGAAATTCTTAGCAGGTGGATAAAGGATAATTCCCTGCAGACCCTTCTATAAAATCATTCTACAGTATTTTCTTAATAAATACAGGTCAGGGAATTGGAGCAGATTTTCAGGGGTCTTAGTTGGTTTTAGAATATCATTATGACCTGCCAGTCAATAATTATTTTCCAGGACTCTGGTTACCGAAGCTGTAGGCAAACAAATCAGTTCTTCCTTATTTTGATCAAAGATGGAACAAACTGTTACTGTCTTTCAATTGTTGTTGATCAGTCCTTTAAAAACATCTGACTTCTGATTTCTGCCCCCCCCCCCCTTGGAGGTAGTACATAACACATTATTCCAGTTAATTTTCTTTTTAAGTAGGCTATGGATAAGAGACTAGGTATCTTCAAACAATCTAAATGACATAGCTGAGAAAATAAAATGAGATCCTAATACCACCTGAGAGTGTCAGGGGAGTTCTCTTTTCCTCACTGAGAGCAAAGGCAAAGTTAGAAGGAAGTGTGATGAGAACGAAGTGGAGGAAGGAAGCTACATGTAACGAAAAATCTGGTCCAAAAATTTCTCACAAGAAGCTAGATGATAGCAAATCATTGTTAGAATCTAGTAGGTTACTTCAGGCTGTTATTAAAAGACATTGACTAGGGGTGCCTGGGTGGCGCAGTCGGTTAAGCGTCTGACTTCAGCCAGGTCACGATCTCGTGGTCTGTGAGTTCGAGCCCCGTGTCAGGCTCTGGGCTGATGGCTCAGAGCCTGGAGCCTGTTTCCGATTCTGTGTCTCCCTCTCTCTCTGCCCCTCCCCCATTCATGCTCTGTCTGTCTCTGTCCCAAAAATAAATAAATGTTAAAAAATTAAAAAAAAAAAAAAGACATTGACTAAAAGTCAGAACAAACCTATGGTGACAGATCGCTCTGTTTATGTCAGTTGACATGGAACAACCAGTTAGAACTTGGATTCACATTTTAGTTAAAAAGTATTTAAAAAATATCATCAGCTCAGTTCGAGTCCACTTGGTGAAAAGCCACATCCTGGGATTGCTGGGAACAGTACAATGAAATTGAAAGAGAACTGAACCAGGACACCAAAAGTTTGCTTCTGGCTGCAAGGCATGAAACTCAAATAAGATGATGCTTATTAAAGGCCTTGCAACTGTGAAGGGCAATGCAAAGGTGACTCCCGGCATGCAAAAATACTCTTTTGACTTTTTTTTTTTGATTCTTCTTGATTGAATAGATTAAAACCTCCTTTTAAATCTATACCAAGATAATAAGAGTAGGCATGAGCAAACATTGCTTAAAATGGAATTCAGAGGACTGTCATTCTTGAGTTCTTTTGTGGTCACTTATCTTTGTAATTCTTCCAACAGTTACTCAGCCTTTGCCTTTTCAACTTAGAATGCTGTTCTTCTTTAAAGTTGTTCTTCTCACTCTAATATCTCCCCTTGCCAGCAGTGGATCCCTTTAGAACTCCTCCAGATTGAACATGGTCGCCACTCCAGATTGGCTCTATTTAAATTACTTCTGTCCCTAATCTGCAGTGGACCCATTTTTTTTAAGTTGATTTAAGTCATCTTTATACCCAATGTTGGGCTTGAATTCATGACCCCAAGATCAAGAATCACGTGCTCCTCCAACTGAGCCAGCCAGGCACCCCTGCATCAGTGCCTGCATTTGAACATGATTTCTTTGTGTTCAAACATTGGAAAACCCTGTTAAATGGTAACCATGACACCTGATAAGAATCTCCATTTCGGCTTCTATAACCTATACCATACATTTCAGAATGCCATCTTTACCTTATGGACTGGTCATCTTATACCTTAAAGACAGAAATAAAAGAGTAGATTTAGTAGGGGGTAGGGACACTTGAATCTGGAGCACAAAGACCAGTGTGAGGAGACCGCAGGCTCTCTGTCAAGTTTAAGTTGCCATGGAGAAAGGGAAGCAGTCATCAAGGGCAGAGTCTTTACCTGGATCCAGGGGGCTTCTAGATGGTCTGTGTCAGAGCTGCGGTAGAAGGCTCAAAAAGCCCTGAAATTGTATGCAATTTCATTGTCCTGGGGAATAAAGCTCCTAATTGCCTTAAGATTCTTCCTAGGGTTTTGTATGCAAAGAAGTGTTAAGAAAAAGTGAATGAGGTGAAAACACTGAAAAAGGGCCCTCGATGGTAGAGTTAGAGCAAAGTAGGCGAAATCTATGTCAAATCTGTATTAAATCTCTATCAGAATCGATATATCAGAAGAGAGAAAGAATAATGGCACCATTTTCATATTTTAAAGCTGCCAAATTTAGAGTTGAGTGGGAAACCATCTTTTTTTCAAAATTGAAGTTATGCTGTATTATTGTCAAAGACTGTTACACTTTAGAAAATTAAAATAGTGGTTTTTCATTTTATGCTGATGAGTTGTAAAACAGAGGTCAAATATGTTCTATGACCAAGCAAATCAATTCATATATTACTATTTTTGGGTTCATAATACTTCACTTGGTAAAATAGAATGTTTATTCTGTCACTAGTATTTTACTTTTCAAAAGTATTTTAATACAAGCCATTTACTTAAATATTACATCTAAATATCTCTATTTTAAAATAAAACAATTAAAAAACAGGAACAGTTGTTATTTGTAGAATAGTTTTTAAAAGGTCATTTTGGCTAATGTCAGTTTATTATACTATCATTAATGAAAGTAGAGAATAAACATAGGAAGTTAACAGAGGAAATCCAGTTCAGTTAAAGAAGACTACTACAATTTCATTTAACTTTCCTCACCCACAACTGAAGACCTCACTTCGGAATAGTGACACATCGATCATTTAAACGTAACTGAGCTTGACCAGAGATTAATTAATCTGGAAATTTTGCTTGCTTACCTGAACTAGCATGTGGTCTTGTTGGAAGTATATTCTGGATATTTCTGGTTAAAAATGGGTGTGCATTTATAGACACACACACACACACACACACACACACACACACACACCTGATCAACAGCCCCACCTGCATTGAAACAAGATCACAGTCACCTGCAAACTTAGAAAAATAGGCTTGTCTGAAAAACCGGTATTACTTTGCAGTTCTCAGGATTCTTATACCAGAAAGCTTTTTTCTTTTTCTCTAAATTAAGATTGAATGTCGTCGTAAAACGAGTCTAGATACTGTCTTTGGGCTTTTTTCTCTTGTACCTTTTTTCACTTCCCAAGGTAATTTAATGTTTGGCTGGAGTTCAACACCAAAGGTGGGGGAAGGAAGAAAGGAACTTGTATGAATGTAGGTACTGTGAGTTTGCCATTGTTCTTGTTCCTGCTGGAAGTTAAGTGAGGCTTGCAGATTAGATAGAAAGCACACAGAAATTCCTCAGGGTTCCTCTGTTTACAGGAAAATAATTAACAGAGCGCGGATCTTTTTTTTTTTTTTCCTGAAAGAGAAATAAAAACGCTGTTTTAAAATTTAACACTTCTCTAATCTTATAAATTGATGACCTTACTATGCCAAAAATAGGAAAACAGGCAATTGGATAAGTTTGTTGATATTTATCTAATAGATTTTTTTTAAAAAAAATTACAGTACATGATTGTGGTAAAACATTTTTTAAAGTAGAGTGCTGTGTCAAAATAAAAAGTAAAATCCTGTTCCTCATTCACCAGCCCTGCCTTTGTCTGTTCAGCCCACCTCCAAAATACACCTCTGACCGAGTTCTACTTCCTTTAGTTAATTACTATTAAAGTGCAGGACAGGTTCACCACATCTGACCTACCTGTTTTTTTTGTTTATTTATTTTGTTTTGTTTTGTTTTATACAGCTCAGGAGTGAAGAATGATTTTTACATGTTTAAATAGTGAGGGAAAAATGATATTTTTTGACATGGAGAACTCAGATGAAGTTCAAATTTTAGTGTCTGTAAACAGAGAATGCTGGCTGGAGTGCAGTTGTGTTGAATTTCTTATGTATTGTCTATGGTGACTTTGGAATTCTAACAGCAAAGTTGAGTACTCTGACAGGGAGTGTCAAAGATAAAATATTTACTATATGTTCTTTAACAGAAAAAGTTTGGTGACCCCTAATCCAGGGTATTGTTCCATGAGTTTTCCTCTCGATCTCCCTCTTTTCTTGTTTCTCTGTTTTTGTCTACTCAATATATTAACAAATACACTGTTAAAGAGTGGGAGAATTGTTAAAGAGTGGGCATGATGTTTATCTTCCAACGTTAAAGTGTGCTTCTAGTATTTTAACTTTAGACCTAGTGATGGTTTGATTTACCATGTTAACATAAACATTTTTCCTATACTGCATCTCTTGAAAGAAAGAATACTGGTTTTGTCCTACGAACATGGATAAGAGGTTTTTCATTTTATATAGTAAATTTGTAGTTTTCCTAATTGAACCTTCCTTGTGGTCCTAAGAGAAACCCTATGTAGCCAGGTTGTATTTTTCTTTAACTATACCATTGGTTTACGTATTTCTTCAATTGTGCTTTCTTCCTTACATGGGTTTCTCCGAGGGAATCTTCCTTGGAACATGCTTTTTAAATAGAATCCTTCTTTCCATACTTTGGGTGTTGTCAAATAGATGAACATAAGGGAAGGGAAGCAAAAATAATAAAAACACAGGGAGAGGGACAAAACATAAGAGACTCCAATATAGAGAACAGAGGGTTACTGGAAGGGTTGTGGGAGGGGGGATGGGCTAAATGGGTAAGGGGCATTAAGGAACCTACTCCTGAGATCATTGTTGCACTATATGCTAACTAACTTGGATGCAAATTCAAAAAAATAAATAAACTATAAAAAAAAGAATCCTGCTGAAGATGAAGCAACTTGACATATAATTTTAATTTTATTTTACCTTTTTAAAAAATTTTATTTTTAAAAGTAGATTTATTTATTTTAAGAGCATGTGAGTACCTGTGAGGGGAAGAGAGGGGAGAGGGGGAGTCCCTGGCAGGCTTCCACCTGTCAGCGCTGAGCCCAAAGACTCCATGACTTGAGGGAGCTCCATCTGACTATGAGATCATGACCTGAGCCGTTCAGGCACCCCTACAATTTTAATTTTAAATCCAGCATTTATGAATCAAAGAAACAGATGGGCAGTGATCCCTAAATATTTTTCTCACCGAGAGTTGGAATGCTTTTACCTTGTTCTTGATGGCTAGTGATTTATGGAAAAATCTCAAAATACTCTGACATCCCTATTAAACTCCTCACATATTATCTATCATAATAGATACGGAGATGGTGGTACTGCCTAAAAGGTAACAAAATCAGGTCCCGTGTTATCTAAGCTGATTAATGGCTTTGGTTCTCACCCAGTAGTGTGATCATATACTATGTGCCCTAAACAAGGACGACACTGGGAATAAAAGGAAGTAATAAAAGCCATTGGAATTATATAATTTAAAATAATAATTTAAAATGTTTGTTGGCCCAAATTGGTTTTATTGCATAACACATCACAAACTGTTCAGTTAATGATGATTTGCTAAAGTAAAATTACTTAAAATATATTCATGTACATTATACGAAAATTTTAAAAAAATATTCTTTGTATATATGAACATTAATCAGTTTTTTTTTTTTTTTTTAAGTAGGCTCTACACCCTGAGTGGGGTTTGAACTGATAACCCTGAGACGAAGAGTCACATACTTCCCTGACTGATCCAGCCAGGCACAACTACGTTAATTGGATTCTTAACAGTATTTGTCTCTTACACCAGGTACCTGGTAGTTTTCTGAAGATTTCTTTTTCTGATATCATCAGAAATTATTTTTCAATGTGGTCTTTTTTTCTCATATAAATGACAGCAATTACCTTCAGTTTTCCTTGTGGTTAATACGGTTAGAATTATCATAAGTTTTAAGTGGCACTTCTCTGTAGACCCTATTTTTTCTTTTCTTTTCTTTTCTTTTCTTTTCTTTTCTTTTCTTTTCTTTTCTTTTCTTTTCTTTTCTTTTCTTTTCTTTTCTTTTCTTTTCTTTTCTTTTCTTTTCTTTTCTTTTCTTTTCTTTTCTTTTCTTTTCTTTTCTTTTCTTTTCTTTTCTTTTCTTTTCTTTTCTTTTCTTTTCTTTTCTTTTCTTTCCTTCCTTCCTTCCTTCCTTCCTTCCTTCCTGAGTTTAATGTATCGTAATAGCAAACTTACAGGAACAGCACAGAAGACAGCATTAAAAACCTGTGCTTGCACGTAGGACAACTCATTTAGAAAAGTATAGTGAATGGATGGAATCTACTGGATGATAAAAATGCTGCAGACACTATTTAGTTACCGCCAAAAAGAAATTTACTTGTTTAAAAAAAAAAATCCAAATGCTGGCATTGTCCAGAAAAATTTAACAGGTTTATTTATAATTGTTATAAAGTTAAACTGCTGAAATGTGTTCACTGAAACATTTTGACTTGCCTGAATGCTTGATGTCCCCGCATTTATATTAAAAATGCACACACGAATGAAAATGGAAAAACTGCCAATACTTGATATCTCTTCCCTATTTTTCCATTTGCAACCCATTTTTTTTTTTAAAAGAATGAAATGTTTTCCATCAGTGTGGATGCTTAAGCACGTTCGCCACGTATGCGGCATGCTGGCTGGATGTCTTTTGGCATAATTGTTACTTACATGTTTGGCATAGATAGCACACGGGTTGGTATCTTCAAAGAGGCCCACCAGGTAGGCCTCCCTTGCATCCTGAAAAGCCACGCTCTGGAAGCGCAGATCTGTTTTGCAGTCCTGAGCAATTTCTCGCCCCAGACGTTGGAAAGGAAGTTTGCAGATGGGAATTTCGGGGGCTTCTGACTGATTTTGCGGAGTGCCACAAGACGGGGCTTGTAATGATGAGGTTTCTTCACCCTTCCAGTAGAGGGCGCACTCTTGCCAGCGGCTTTTGTAGCCAGTTGCTTCCTCGGTGCTTTACCACCGGTGGATTTGCAGGCAGTCTACGAGCCATGGTACAGAAACCTCCTTACTGACGCCCCCATTCTTCTTTGCTGGAGCTCCACGAGCTACAGTCGGTAGGCGGCGGCTGCCAGGAAAATTCGACTCTATTATTTTGAATTAGGAAAATACTCTTTCCATAGGTGCTTGGTTACCTGGTAAGTTTGAGAAATTTTATTTCAGTGGAGGATGATCTTTTGAATCTTAGAATCATAGTCTTACTGAGAAACGATCTCAAATACTTCATTTCAGTTAGAGTCACTTCTTCAAAAGCAAATTTTATCCTATGAAACATGCAGTATAAATGGTTTCTTTTTATAATTATTTAAAATGTTATATTAAATTTCCAAGCTATTGTAGGTTTTTCAATTTCTTTCCATTGGGGAACAAAATATAAATTTATCCAAGTAAATAAATATTTTTAAAAAATCAAGATAGTACCACTTAGGGTTCCTTCTTTCCAGGGCAATAACCACATTTTTACAAAATTATTTGGTCACATAAATTGAATGTAGGGTTAGAATTACTTATCCATTTATAATGTGTGTATGTATTTGCATGCCTGTGTCCATCTGGCTGTTTGAGTTTGTCAGTCTTGAACTGAGAGAAAATAGTATGAAAGATGAACAGTGGAACATAGGTCTGCCTCTTACATATTGCAGGGCATGGGTCTCTTTCTTAGAGGCAATAGTTACTACCAACTTCTCAGGCTTTCTTCCGGAAATACATTCTCTATATTCAAGAATGTCCCCATTTATCATTCACTATCATCTCTGTATATACCTACCTATGATAATTTTTTACTTTTTATTTTTAAAATTTTAATTCCAGTATGGTTAACATACAGTGTTAGTTTCAGATGTACAATGTAGCGATTCTATAATTCTATACGTTACTGAGTGTTCATCATGATGAATGTACTCTTTAATTCCCATCACCTTTTTGGTCCATCCGTCCACCTACCTCCCCTCTGATAACCATCAGTCTGCTCTCCACAGACTCTAAATAGTTTGCTTTTTGGTTTGTCTCTTTGTTTTTCCTTTGTTCATTGGTTTTGTTTCTTAAATTCCATATATGAGTAAAATCATATGATATTATTTTTTCTCTGACTTGTCTCCCTTAGCATTATACCCTCTAGATTTATCCACGTTGTGGCAAATGAGAAGATTTCTTTCTTTCTTATGGTTGAGTAACATTTCAGTGTGTGTGTGTGTGTGTGTGTGTGTGTGTGTGTGTGTGTGTATACATTTGTGTCTTGATTTTGGATACTAACCCTTGATGAGGTATGTCATTGCAAATATCTTCTCTCATTCAGATTATATTTTAGTTTTATTGATTGTTTCCTTTGCTGTGCAGAAATGTTTTGTTTTGATGTAGTCCTAATAGTTGTTGCTTTTGTTTCCCTGGCCTCAGGAGACATACCTAGAACGATGTTGCTATGGCCAGTGTCAGAGAAGTTACTGCCTTTGCTCTCCTCTAGGATTTTTATGGTCTCAGGTCTCAGGTTTAGGTCCTTAATCCATTTTGAGTTTATTTTTTTATGGGATGGAAGAAAGTGCTCCAGTTTATTCTTTTGCATGTAGCTGTCCAGTTCTCCCCACACTGTTTGTTAAAGAGATAGTTTTTTTTTCCATTGCATATTATTTCCTTTGTTGTCAAAGGTTAATTGACCACATAATTTTAGGTTTATTTCTGGACTCGCTATTCTCTGCCATCGATCTCCGTGTCTATTTTTGTGCCTTTTGATTACTACAGCTTTGAAACCTGGAATTAGGATACCTCTAGTTGCATTCTTTTGATAGGGATTGCATTAAATCTCTAGATTGCTTTGGGTAGTATGGATATTTTAACAATATTTATTCTTCGAATCCATGAACATGAACATCTTGCCATTTGTGTCATCTTCAGTTTCTTTCATCAGTGTTTGATAGTTTTCAGAGTACAGGTCTTAAACCTCCTTAGTTAAGTTTATTTCTGGGGCGCCTGGGTGGCTCAGTCGGTTGAGTGGCCAACTTCGGCTCAGGTCGTGATCTCACGGTCCGTGAGTTCGATCCCCGCGTCGAGCTTTGTGCTGACAGCTCGGAGCCTGGCACCTGTTTCGGATTCTGTGGCTCCCTCTCTCTGACCCTCGCCCATTCATGCTCTGTCTCTCTCTGTCTCAAAAATAAATAAACATTGAAAAAAAGTTTATTTCTAAGTATTTTATTATACTTGGTGTAATTATAAATGGTATTGTTACCTTAATTTCTCTTCTATCTCCTTATTAGTGAATAGAAATGCCATGGATTTCTGTATACTGATTTTGTATTCTGCGTCCTTAATGAATCAATTTATCAGTTCTAGTAGTGTTTTTGGTGGCCTTTCAGGTTTATATAAACTTGCCTATTAAATTTTTATATTAAAACAAATGATGCCGTTCTGTCAATACCTCTGAACATACCATTTTCATTTACTAATAATATTGTACCATATCAGAATAGGTACTTATGCAACTATTCACTAAATGAAAGAGAAAGAATGACCTGGAGAGAATATTTATCCATCTCTATTTTCTAAATCCTGTAGAGCAAATAATTTAAAAAATAGTGTTTTCTGGAAAAAAAAAACAGACGCTTTGGTTTAAAGGAGTAGATATCTCCAGAATTCATTAGTGAGCAGTGTTATTTTATATCAAACATTTTAAACGCATAGGGTTTTCATAAGCTGCTCATGTTCAGCACCTGCAACCTATGGATTCTTGTTATGTCAAGAATGATTACATTTTCCGGTACAAAATAATATCCCTCTCATATCCTTTAAGCCTCTCAAGTTTCTAAGTCTTGAGGATACTACAACTAAACACTTGGTAAACAATTGTTTTTTTTTTTTTTTCAACAATATGGATAACTTGATAATTGGTACTTGCCCTGTGGGCCCTGTTGTCACAGCATTTTTCTTCCCATACAGGAGAGGAAGAGAGGAGTAAGCAGTGGGTCTGGGGAGCAAATAGGGACAGGGCTCCTGGATGATGTGTGGGACAGCTGGCTCCACTGAATAACTGGAGAGAGTGTGGATTAGTAAAGTAAATAAAGTAAGATGACTTGGTAGAGGTGTATCAAGCCTGATATTAAACCTTAGGAGTGTCCTCTGTTTCTTAAGCTGGCATCTTGGGCCAGATTTATACAGTGAGTGTCTTTGTGCCTTCCCACTCTATGAAGATTCAAAGTTTGATTGCGCTTCGTGAAAACTCCAACAGAATTTAAATTTACTCCCACCTACCATGTCATGACTAAGCCTATGTGCAGGACTTACTGCAAATCTCCTGGATGGGGGTTCCTTTCAGTTTTGCCTTGAAGGCACACCTTGATAATAGGCATATCAATCCTCTCTCACTCTGGTCTTGAGTGTACTTGAATTTTCAGCTTGGCTAACTGCACCTTTTTGTAGTTCCCAAGAAGGAATGATTTTTTTTTTTCCCCTGTAGTACTCAGAGGAGAGATTGGAAGAATGTGGACTTCAGTTGCCATCTTGATTTGAAAAATGTCATTTACCTCACTTTAAATTGAGCCTAAAATGGGTTCAGTGACTTGGCCAGGCTCACATTAGGTGGCTCAAACTTATATCTTTTCAACCCAAATTTTATGTTTTCCCCATTAAGGGAGACATGACACATAGTGCTTAAGAGTGGAGGCCCTGGGGCGCCAGGGTGGCGCAGTCGGTTAAGCGTCCAACTTCAGGTCACGATCTCGCCGTCCGTGAGTTCGAGCCCCGCGTCGGGCTCTGGGCTGATGGCTTAGAGCCTGGAGCCTGTTTCCGATTCTGTGTCTCCCTCTCTCTCTGCCCCTCCCCCGTTCATGCTCTGTCTCTCTCTGTCCCAAAAATAAATAAACGTTGAAAAAAAAAAATTAAAAAAAAAAAAAAAGAGTGGAGGCCCTAGTGAAGAACAGACAGGTTCTAACATCTGGAAGAATGGGCCCATTAATGGGCCATTTTGGGGACCTCAGTCTCCAGGGCTGATTGGAGCGAAAGCAAAAACTTGCAAGGGGAATTTCCCCTTTTACTGTCTTCTTTACAATGGGACTACTGATTTTAATCATGTATTTGATCATGCTTCATCTAACATTCTCATAATTGCCTTAACAATTGTCATGACAACTGATGACTTACAGAACTCATTTGAGAAATAATGATCATGGAGCCGTATATCCTCTGTGCCCACCTTCCCATTGTCCTGCTCCAGGCCCAGAATGTCTAGGTTCAAATACCTTATTCGTAACCACTGCAACCCAAGTTAAATCATTAATATAAGTAGCGAAGATGATAACGTTTATCTTACAGACTTGTAAGAATGAGTAAGAATGAATGAGTGAGGACCTGAATGAGTAAGAATGAATGAGTGAGGACCTGAAAAGTGACAGAAGGGGAACTCTGCCTTCCCAGACATGTTGTTCTACTGTGGACCAGGCTCCTATAATTGTTACTGGAGATGACATAGAAAGTACCAATGTCAAGTTGGTCTCTTTTTGGGAGAGATGATAAATGCATATAAAAAAAATGTTGGATGAATTCCCAATATTAGTTTCCTTACTTATTACTATAACTGTTCTTCACATGGGCCCACTAAGTCCAGAAACTAAGTCCAGATAAAGAAAACTCTTTATCAATAAAATTAGTGGATGTGAATTTTCAAAAATTCACATATGTTTAGGGATTTTCCAAAATTGTATAAAAAAAAGATGATTCACAGGTTTCAAGTACTAATTCCACTTCTATTTTAAGCAAATTTAATTGTGTCTTCATCATGTTTTCATGGCTCACCAAGTTACTTTAGTAAATGCTGTCTGCTGAGAAAGTGAGATTATAACCTGACCAGTCCAGGTAGTTGGGAAACTACAAAGGCTGAGCTGAATATATTCTCTGGTTCTGACATTAGGTGTCACTACAATCAAGGGAAAGCAGAGCAAGCAAAGGAGTAGCAAAGTGGAATTGTAATTTGGAGGGAGAAAGATACACATTTAAATTGTGCTGTGAAGTATCTGGAGAAGAACCTATGACTTCAAGGTTTGCATATTCACATTGTCATTGAAAGAAAAGAACATCCTAATAGATGTAAAAGCATCCATTTTCCTAAAACTCATAAGAAATACTTGCTGACTACTTTGCATATCTTGCTATTTCTTCCCCTAACTGATGGTAAAACTGACAGAGGCTGCCAGGAATTTTCAAACAAGATAATTTTAATTTGTTATGAATGAGATTTTCACAGACCAGCTCACCTTGAAAGTCTGATTCTTAAAATTACTCAAAGGAAGATTTTAAGTTTAAGCTTTAAATATATTTTAATTACATAACTTATTGGATGTTTCAAAAGACGTTTTGCTTGATAAAGATGTTATCAACCGTTGACCTTAAAGATTGAAATTAAGATTCAATGACCTTAAATTAAAAATTTATGTCCTACTTGGAAGGCTTTTTTTTTTCTTCCACGTCACTGCCATTTGTGTGCTAAGTGTATTGTTATCAGATACATTCACATTTGTTTAAGGAAAATATTTGTAAACAGTTGGAGAGAATGGAACCCATCTAATGTTTCCCTTAATTGTTAGGCAACATGGTCAACTGAAAAGTCTGAAAAGTTCATACTCCTAAGAGATGTATTAAATTAATTTTCCCATGTGTATGCATTGGCAAACACTGTTGGAATAGATTCAGAGTATTAATGACTCTAATGTCGTATGTATTGATGAGTCAAATGGATGCTAACTCAAGTGATGTCTGAGGGTTCTAGGGGGAAAAAGAGTGTTCCATTTGTATGTGGGGTAGGGCTGATGATGAGCATTTCATGAAGCAGCTATTTATGAATCAAACTTATGAAGTAATTGAACACAGTAACAACTGGAATGGCAGTATTGGATTGAGTATCAGCTTCATGTGTATATAACTCAACTTACCAAGGGTCCACAGGATCTCTGGTTTAGACTCCCAAAACAAGTACCAAAGTTCAGTCTTGCTTCCCTGTTGATAATGGTCTCTACTGACAGATTTTGAATGGGAGTGGTTTTAGTGATGGGGAGTTTGGACCTGGGGAAAAAGTGGGAAAGATCCGGAGGGAAGATTGGTCTGTGCATTTCTGTAACTCTTTCTTCCTCAAGCTGTGATGGAGGCCTGGACTCACCCCCTCTCAAGGTTCTTTTGGGCATTATGAGCTTAATGGTTTACTGAAGATTTAGAAAGATGAGTATCTGACACAAGTACATTACTTTGGTGATGCTGGGGAGTATATTGATGATGGAGATACAAGTGGGCTTCTCAGTGTTAGAGATAAACACAGTTTAAGGTGGCTTGAACACTGCTTTCTTTGTCCCACTTGATAATATACCAGCTTGCATTATATGAAAACTGTTGAATTTATTTGGTCAGAGAAAGAAGACCAGACGGTATGGTCTAGAGAGCAGGCTGCTGTCATATGCAAGGTGTTTCTGCATCATTTGCAATGGCTAGATTGTGATCCTGTAGTAATTGTCCAACTCTTATTTGATATTTTATTGATGGTTTGGATTTTGTTGGTTTTCTTCTCTGAAAAGAAATGGATGTATGACATATCTCAGACTAGTGATTTTAGTATTGTTTTGAATCTGCTGTAATTATTGAAACTGTTCTTGTGCATCTCAGTATTATCTTGATGATTCACAACCAAACTTACAACTAAGTTATCCAGGTTATATTAATCTTTACATTAGCATGCCTTAGAATTGCTAATTTTTTATAACTGGAAAGAATGAAATATCTAAATATGTCTCAATCTGCTTCTGCCAAGCTGTTTCAATAATTATGTTCACAGCCAAAAGTATGGATGTGTCATAAAATGTTAAAACTATGAACATATACTTAGTTACTATTGCTTCAAGGATTAATGATTATCTTCATAATTAGGGACCTTGTCTACCAACATGAGGAAGCCACTGATGTCACAATATGCTGTATTTTACACTATACAAAAATTAATTTCTTTTAATTCCACAGTTTAGTATTCTTTACCCACATTTACTTAGTTTGTTTCTTTAAATTTCACTGATAGCTGCATACTTTTTGTTCCAATTCCTTGACAGTTTTATTTCTTATGATTGATACCATCATACATTTATGGATTTCATGGTATAAGTTAGTTGTACTCTTCTCAAAATGTTAAATTACCTTGATGCTATGGTAGTTTTAAGTATGATACCCACAAATGAGTTTAGAGGTCGGAGTATGAAAAGTGTCACAGACCAAACTGAGGAGCTCCTGTTACATGGCTTATTGGATCAACACACAGAGAGATGCAAGGGGAAAGAGATGTTATAATTAACATGACTTACATGGAATGCAAATGGAGAGGAAGGCCACATGCTTAAATCTTGTGCTATATATAAAATCTGTACTTCCTGCCCCTTTCTGCTAGATAGCTCGTCCATGCTAATAGTGGGTTTATGATAATGGAATTTGGAGATGGGCAAGGGGATCAGTAGACAAAAGGTACCTGAGTCAACTTGTCCTATTGAAGAGAAATAGGACAAAACATCGGACCGGTAGCTCTAAACAAAGAGCAATGCCTTTTATTTGTCTGGGGTAGAAAACGTGGGGAGCCAGTATGAGTGTCATCCATAGGTGACTGATTTAAGCATGACATTAACGAAGGAGGCATGTTGGAACCTAGGAAATTTGCAAGAATTTTGGCACCTTAGTTGAGACTTGAATTCACGTAATTGTATGCAAATTATTTTAAGTTACAATTCAATTACTTTTTTTGTTTCCAAAATATCTTTATTATTTTTTTTCTCATTGACAATTCAATCAAGGGTAGTACATTACATTTAAGTATATGCCTGTAACCTTCTTTAATCTACAATAATAACCTCATGCCTCTTTAAATGACATTACAAGATATTCTCCAGTAAAGCCACCAAGGCATTCTTATTTCTTTGTGTGAAGGTTTTTCATTACAAATTCAATTTCTTTAAGGCAAATATTCAGATTTTCGATGTCCTCTTTTGGACATTTTATCATTTTTGTCATCTTAGTCTTTTGAATCTGTCAGAAACTCTTGTTGTTCTGTTTTCTATCCAGCTTCTTCTTAGTGGAAGGGACATTCACCTCTAGGAGAAAGTGACCCAAATTCCAGGAGCACATTTTCTGGGTTTATTTGTCCCATCCCCCACCCATCTCCCTCCATTGACACTCAGTTTGTTCTCTGTCTTAAGAGACTCTTATCATTTGTTTCCACCCTCTCTCTTTTTTCCCCTT
Source organism: Felis catus (assembly GCF_018350175.1). Classification (NCBI taxonomy): domain Eukaryota; kingdom Metazoa; phylum Chordata; class Mammalia; order Carnivora; family Felidae; genus Felis; species Felis catus. The sequence goes on from NC_058369.1 coordinate 109,748,590, forward strand.
CCCGTATGTTCATCTGTTTTGTTTCCTAAATTCCACATGAGTGAAATCATATGGTATTTGTCTTTCTCTGATTCACTTACTTTGTTTAGCCTAATACCCTCTAGCTCCATCCCCATCATTGCAAATGGGAAGATTTCATTCTTTCTGATGCCCGAATAATACTCCTATATATATTTCCCACATCTGTATCCATTCATCAGTTGATGGACACTTGGTCTTTTTCCATAGTTCAGCTATCATTGATAATGTTGCTATAATAACACTACTATAAATATTGGGTGCATGTACCCTTTCAAATCTGTATTTTTGTATCCTTTGGGTAAATACCTAGTAGTCCAGTTGGATCATAGGATCGTTCTATTTTTTATTTCTTGGGGAACTACCATATTGTTCTCTGGAATGGCTGTACCAGTTTACATTCCCATCAACAATGTAAGAGAGTTCTCCACTTTCTCCACATCCTTACTAACATCTGTTGTTTCCTGTGTTGTTAATTTTAGCCACTCTAAAAGGTGTGAGGTGATAACTCACTGTGGTTTTGATTTGTATTTCCCTGATGATAAGTGATGTTGAGCATCTTGTCTTGGGTTTGTTGGCCATCTGCATGTGTTCTTTGGTAAAATGTCAATTCATGTCTTTTGCCCATTTCTTAACTGGGTTATTTGGTTTTGGGTGTTGAGTTTAAGTTCTTCATAGATTTTTGGACACTAACCCTTTATCAGATACATTGTTAACAAATATGTTCTCCCATTCCATAGGCTGCCTTCTACTTTTGTTGATTGTTTCCTTTGCTTTTTATCTTGATGAGATGAAAGTCCCAGGAGTGGACATTTGCTTTTGTTTCCCTTGTCTTTGGTGACATGTCTAGTATGAAGTTGTTCTGGCCGAGGTCAAAGAGGTTGACACCTGTATTCCCCTCTAAGATTTTGATGGTTTCCTGTCTGACATTTAGGTATTTCTTCTATCTTGAATTTATTTTTGTGTATGGTATAGGAAAATGAAGTTGAAGATTAGTTGGCCATATAATAGTGGGTCCATTTCTGGGTTTTCTCTTCTGTTCCATCGATCTATGTGTCTGTGCTTGCGCCAGTACCATACTATCTTGGTGACTGCAGATTTGTAAAATAACTTGAAGTCCACAATTGTGATGCCTCCTACTTTGCTTTTCTTTTTTCAGGATTTCTTTGACTATTTGGTGTATTTTATGGTTCTGTACAAATTTTAGGACTATTTGTTTAGCTTTGTGAAAAATGCTGGTGGTATTTTGATAGGGACTGCATTAAATATGTAGATTGCTTTGGGTAGTATAGACATTTAAACAATGTTCTTCCAGTGCATGGACGTGGAAGGCTTTTCCCTTTCTTTGTGTCCTCTTCAATTTCTTTCACAAGTGTCCCGTGGTGTTCAGAGTACAGATCATTCACTTGTTTGGTTATGTTTATTCCTAGGTATCTTAGGGTTTTTGGTGCAATTGTAAATGGAATCAATTCCTTGATTTCTTTTTCTGCTGCTTCATTTTGGTGTATAGAAATACAACAAATTTCTGTATATTGATTTTTACATCCTGCAACTTTGTTGAATTCATGTATTAGTTCTAGCAATCTTAGGGTGGGGTCTTGTGGGTTTTTTACATAGATAATCATGTCGTCTGCAAATAGTGAAAGTTTGACTTCATCCTTGCTGATTTCCATGGCTTTTACTTCTTTTTGCTGACTGCTGACTTCCAGTACTGTGTTAAACTCTGTCTTGTTCCTGACTGTAGAGGAAAGGCTCTCAGTTTTTCCCTACTGAGGATTATATTAGCTGTGAGTCTTTCATATATGGCTTTTATCATGTTGATGTATATTCTACCTATACTTACTTTGTTGAGGGTTTTTATCAGGAATGGATGCTGTATTTTGTCAAAGGTTTTTTTCTGCATCTATTGACATGATCATATAGTTCTTTTTTTAAAAAAAAAATTATTTGAGAGAGAGAGAGGGAGGGGAGAGGGGCAGAGGGAGAGAATTACTAGAAGGCTCCATGATCAACATGGAACCTGATGTGGGTCTTGATCCCACAACTTTGGGATTGTGAGCTGAGCCAAAATCAAGAGTAAGACACTCAACTGACTGAGCCACCTGGTGCCCCAGGATCATAGGGTTCTTCTCCTTTATTTTGTTAATGTGTTGTGTATCATTGATTTATTTGTATATGCAGAGTGTTTTTTTTTTCCTTTTTTGATAAACACAGTATAGTACTGTAAATGTATTTTCTTTTCCTTTATGATTTTCTTAATATTTTCTCCAGCTTAATTTATCAAAACCGTATAGTATATAATACAAATAACACACAAAATATGTGTTATCCAACTATGTTATAGGTAAGGGTTCTTGTCAACAGTAGGCTATTAGTAATTAAGTTTTGGGGGTATCAAAAATTAAATGCAGATTTTCAACTGTGCACAGGGTTGGTGCCTCTAACCCCTACTTTATTCAAAGATCAACTGTGTACTTATGTAACCATCTGCACAGTTAAGATATAGAATATTTCCATCAGCCTCCATCCTCCAAAATTCCCTTAGGCCATTTCCCACACCTGGTCTAAGAGACCACTAGTCAACTTTGTTACTATAGATTAGTTGTGTCTTAAAAAAATTTTTTAAAAAAATATTTGTTTTTGAAACAGAGACAGAGCATGAGCAGGGAAGGGGAAGAGAGAGAGGGAGACACAGAATCCAAAGCAAGCGCTGAGCTGTGAGCACAGAGCCCGATGGGGGGCTTGACCCCACATAGCGTGAGATCATGAACTGAGCTGAAGTCGGACACTTAACCAACTGAGCCACTCCTAATTTTGTCTTTTTAAAGAAACATACATATGATGTAGTCTTTTGTGTTTAGCTTCTTTTGCTAACCACAATGTTTTTGAGATTCATCCATTTTGTTGCTTCTATTGGTAAACCATTCTTAATGATTGCTGAATATTATTCCATTGTGTTGCTATACGTCCATGTATTTAGCTATTCATCTATTGTTCAACATTACGGTTGTTTGTAGCTTTGGGTTATTATGAATAAAGCTGCTGTTAGCATCCAAGTGCCAGGCTTTGTGTGGATATGTTCTTAGGTCTTTTGGACAAACAACTGTTTCAGGGTCATGAAGTAAGTGTGTATTTAGTGTAATAAGAAACTACCAAACTATTGTCTAAAATTACACTAATTTCTATTGACATGACTTGTTCCACACAGTTGTCAACACCTACTATTGTGAATCTTTAATTTTAGACATTCAAAGGATGTTTAGTGATACCTCCTTATAGTTTTATTTTTATTTTTCTAATCACAAATTACTTAGAGCATTTTTTCATGTACTTGTCATGTGTATATCTTCCTTGGTAAAAACTGTATTAATGTATTTTCCTTACTTTTTAAAAATGAGGTTGTTACTAAGTTGTTAGAAGTAGTTACATATGGTGAATACAACTTTTTTTTTTTAATGGAGAATAATTGTCTTCCAGTGTGTAGATTGTTTTCTAATTTTCCTAGGTCTTTTTTGTCATCAAAAAAAAATTTTTAATGTTTATTTTTGAGAGAGGACAGAGTTTGAGGGGGTAAGAGGAAGAGAGAGAAGGAGACAGAATCTGAAGCAGACTCCAGGCTCTGAGCCTTCAGCACAGAGCCCGATGCAGGGCTCAAACCCACAAACTGTGAGATTATGACCTGAGATGAAGTCAGACGCTTAACCAACTGAGCCACCCAGGCGCCCCTAATTTTCCTAGGTCTTACTATGAACAGACATTTTAAAAATTCCTTTTTCTAACTTTGTGTGTGTCTGTTCTAAGAAATCTTTACTTACTCCAGTATTGCAAAATATTCTTTCCTATATTCTAGAAACTGTATTGTTTTAGCTTGTAGGTTTAGGCCCGTAATCTACTTTATTTTGGTGTATGTTCCCCGTGCACTTGAGAAGATGCATATTTTGTTATTCTTTGGCAGAGTATTCTATAAGTATAAATTCGATCAAAGTGGTTGATAGTGTTGTTCGTATTTTCTATATGTTCTTTCTGTTTTCTATAAAATTAATTTTCTGTCCTCGTATCTATTAGTTATTGCAAGAGAAAGCTGAAATACCTCATAATCATGAATTTGTCTCTTTTGAGTCTGTCACTTTTTTTGCCTCATGGGTATGAAACTCCATATATATGTGTATATATGTAGTATATGTGTATACATACATATACATACACATATAATTTAGGATAGTTGCATCTTTATGACAAATGGCCTTTTGTCGTTATGAATTCTCTCTCTTCATCTATCCTCCAGTCTACTATTTCTGCCCTTATCCTGCAGTCTCTTATTTCTGATATTAATATAACACCTCTTTCCTGGGATTTATGTTTGTATAGCATATGTTATTTCTATCTTTATACTATAAACTTCAAATATTTATAGTTTAAGTGAGTTTCTTGGATAGAGGAAACAGTTGTTTACTCTTCTAATCTAGACTGATTACCTGTTTTAATTGGGCTATTGAGACAACTTTCATTTAATGTGTTTATTGATATAGCTGGGTTTAAATCAATCATTTTATTGTTTGTTATCCATTTGATCCATCTGTTACTGGTTTCTTTTTTTGCTTTTTCCTTCCCAACTAAGGATTTTTCTTTATTGTTGGTTTATTAACTCTGTTTTTTATGTTAGTTTTTAGTTAGTTCTGTTCAAGTGTTGACAACATTTATCTAATGTATCACAGCCTACCGTCATATATTATACCACTTCCTGTGGAATGTAAGAGCCTTACATCAGTTTACTACCATTGCTTCTTCTAACTTTTGTTTTATTGTGGCCATGTGTTCTATTTCCACATATGTCTTAGTCACATAATACATTGCTATAATTTCCACGTCTTGTTGTTAAATCTTGTAACAGCTACTCCTTTCTGGAAAGAAGTGAAATCTCTGTGTCTTATGAATATTTAATGTTTACTAAGCTCTCCATTTCTCCTTATCCACAAGTAATGCTCTTGTTTTTTTCCATCCTCCTAAATCTTGGTAAAAACACACATGTGCTACTTGCTTATTCCATTTGTTCTATCTGTTTCACAGATTTCTTCCTATACTGGATACAGCTTACATGTTTTTCCATCACATTTGTTTTCTTCTCTTCAGCGATGCTATATGTTTTGCACATAAGTTTTTCTAGTATGTATTAAGGATTGTGATGACAACTATTATAGAGCGATCTGTTCATTCACAGATGTAAGCAAGTGGCTTTGTTCTTAGATACAAGGAAAGAAGATCTTTGAAACATTTTAGTTGATTAAATCCATGGCATGCTCACGATACATTGATTTTTGGCTAAGCGTAACTGCCAGGATTTTTTCCTATAAGGGTTATTCAGGTTATTTCAAAGGTAAATTCATAAAATTGTTCTCGGTTTATCAATTCTTTTTTCTGCTCTAAGTGACTTTATAATGCTGGCTGACATTTGAGAAAAATAATTATCTGGCACCTGGATGGCTCAGTCAGTTAAGTGGCTGACTCCTGATTTCAGGTCAGGTCATGATCTCACAGTTCATGAGATTGAGCCCTGTGTCAGGCTTGTGCTGAGTGTGGAGGCTGCTTGGGATTCTCTCTCTCCCTCACTTGCACTGTCTCTGTTTCTCTCAAAATAAATAAATTACGGGCTATTGTACTAAATATGTGGGGATTTCTCTGTGAAGTTTAAAGAGGTTCTAAGTTTTTGTTTCCTCAAGGTATACTGTTTGGTCACCACCCTCCTGATGTTTACATGAAGCGGACATGGTAAAAGTGCCCACCGTATTTCTTCCTTGGAAAAGCCTTATCAAGGAAGACCATGAGAACTGGCTTAGCTCTCCCCAACTTAGTGCATTTTTCCTTGGATTTTTTTTTTTTAACTCTTGATACAGTGGCATAATGATAAGGGCCAAGATAAGGATGTGAGTCTGGACACTAAGAAGCCATTGGTTAAGACTTATCTAGGCTTATAAAGCACCAACACATTTGCACACCTCACTAGAGCTAGCTTTTTTATAGGAGACCATGACTTCAATGCCTTGCAGTAATAAACATATACATTGTCAGGCGTGTCTACTTTGTGAATTTTCTTTACAAACCAGTGCAGATGGTAATGGGTTGGTCAAAGTTTTAGCATTCCAAAAATCTCTTTTTTCATAGCTTTTTTCCCCCATGGAGTCATGGGTAAATTGTGGTGTAGTATGACAGATTGCTATGAGTACGGGCAAGATCCACATACTTGAGAAGCAAAGTCCCTCATAGAGGTTAAAACTCCAGCATTGGAGGCAGCTTCTCTGGTTAATACCATAACCTACAAGTGTTTTAATTACTGGGTAGAATTTGTGAAATCTGGGCTGATGGAAATATTAATTCTGAACTCTTAGGTCAAACTCCCATGTGGAAAAGCAAGATTGGCATTGGAGAACATTTTGATTCCTGATTCTTCTTAGTGGAAAGATGATGCTAGTTAAATATTTGGGGGAGAGGACAGAAAAGGCTCATCTCAAAAAAGATAGCATTTAATTATGTAGGTTTTGGGTTTTAAATTAATGGTGCCACGATTGGTGGGTTGTACAGTATTTGCTAACCTGGAGTGTTCTGTTTCAGGTTTAGCTTCAGTTTCCTTTATATCAATGTGATTGATAAGCACCTGCCAACATCTAGGACCCAAGAGGCAGTCAAAGAAAGAATAATTTTCTAATTCCCCCACCTTTCTCCATGGGCTATCTAGTTAATTCTGATTTCTTTCTTAGATATTTCTTATTTATGTAATTGGGTATAGGAGTACAGGTGAACAGAGAAAAAATAGAACCGACCTGTGGTGATCTGAGTGGTTTGATTATGTGATATTCAAGGATTCCATTTCTGATCAGGGGCCTTTAGTAGACATTTATGAAGACCTGCTCATGTTTGTCCTTTCAGGGACTCCAGAATGTAGGCCAGCCACTTAGGGATAATGAGGCTGATCAGTAAAGAGTTAAGAAGTGTGAGGGCATTTATACCAACCATGTTTATACTACTTTGAGTAGAGGTAGAAGAAAAACTTGACAGATAGTAAACCTAAAGTTAAAAATTAAAAGTGGTTCCGTGGGAAAAAGAAAAGGAAGGAGGAGAAAGATACTTAGACTGAACCCACAGTATTTGCACAGTACAAGAAGCAAGTTAAAATATCTTTTACAACCAACTAAAGACTTTAGGGAAACACTGGACTATCAGAAGAAAAGCTCAACCTTTCTGTTGAAGAAAAAGGAAGCTCATTAAGGTTGAGTTATGTCCCTGAGTGAAGTGGCGAGTACTCAAAATCAGAATTGAAGGGTTAAGGAAAGGTGAATCTTTGAGAGGGAACATAATGATAAAGGTCAGTCTGGTTCTCATGGCCCATAACAAAAGAGGCTTGAGAGGGACAGTGTGGAGCCTACTGGGTAATCATAACTCTCTCTCTCTCTCTCTCTCTCTCTCTCTCTCTCTCTTTGAACAGTATCTGGTAAAACAGGGTAATCTGCTCACAAGAGATTGACACTAGATTCCTGAATGGAATCCACTGTTAACTGAATATTGAAGTAGTTGAAATGCAAGAGTAAAAGCATAACTAGAAAATGAGGAAATATTTTTAAATATCTGGAGTGGTTACTAAATACTGAGAAGGAGATTTGGGAACTGGGATCAGTGGTATCACCATTGCTAATTCTGACTTGAAGAGAAAACTACTATATTTTGGATGCCAAATTCTGAAAGATGGCAATGAGATTGTTTTTCTTGGATAGGTAAATGTAAAATCAGAGTGGCCCTGTTTACCTCTTGATAGGAGATTTCTCTTAAGTCCAAATTCATTTGAGTTTACAGATTGGGAGATTATGGAAAACTAGGAATTAGTGCTAAACTGACCAAAAATAAAACCATGGTCTTTTTTCCTTCTATTTTCTCTGTGTTTTATAATTTCTCTCATATAACACAGTCGGCCATTGTGTATGGTTGACTCAATATTCTACTTTCACGTCAGTTTTGGTAATTAGACTGCACAAGAACTACCACTCCTCCAACCCCTACCTCTGCAGACACTGCTCTGTAACTTTAGCCTTTACTGGTGTAAGATGTTGGGAAGAACCCTCTAGCTCTGAGCAGTGTCTTTATCAAGGGAGCTGGGGCACTTAGTTCTGCTCAACTACTCCCCAGTGTTCATTGATTTTTGCTGTTTACATTAGCACCTCAAAGATTCTGTGATCGCCAGAAGATACTGCTGAGGTACAATTCTCAAAATCCCTATTTTAAGATTCTGATTATTTAGTGTCTAAGTTATTGGGGAAAGAGATGTGTGAACAATTCTGTAAACTAGAGCAGAGTTTAAACTGTGTTAACTTTGGTGAATGTTATTATTTGAGCTGAAATTAAGACGTTTGCTTTACTACTCCCGTGATGTCATGAAGTAAATAAAAAAAACGAAACCAAAGCCAGGGTGATTTCAGTCTTCACTATATCACTCCAGCAGTTTCCAGGAAGTCATGACTATTTACTATGAGGGATTGTAGAACTGGTTAAAACATTTCCAAAAGCATCATCAGAAAGTGTTAAAATATGTGTTGTAACATACACTATATGCTCCGGGTACACAGTGGTCCAGAACCTGGTCTGCAACTCTGTAACCCTAGTATCTCATGAATATACACTATTTGGATGAGGTCTCTGGGGTGATGATGAAACAAAGAGAGTTGTGCTGAACTCGGTGAGAACTCGACAGTCAGGTACATCTTGCATCCAGTAAAGCTGCCTGGATGGAAGCAACAACATACTGGGAGACAAGTTTGAACATTTAAGTGTCAAGGAAGGGGTTGCATGTGACCACCCAACGTGGTTGCATCTGCCTTTGGGGTACCTGGGTGGCTCACTGGTTAAGCATCCGACTTCAGCTCAGGTCATGATCTCAGAGTTTGTGGGTTTGAGCCCTGCTTCAGCTTCTGTGCTGACAGCTCAGAGCCTGGAGCCTGCTTTGAATTCTTTGTCTCCCTCTCTCTATGTCCTTCTCCTGCTCATGCTCATGCTCTCTCTCTCTCTCTCAAAACCAAAATAACATTTAAAAAAATAAAAAGAGGGGCGCCTGGGTGGCGCAGTCGGTTAAGCGTCCGACTTCAGCCAGGTCACGATCTCGCGGTCCGTGAGTTCGAGCCCCGCGTCAGGCTCTGGGCTGATGGCTCAGAGTCTGGAGCCTGTTTCCGATTCTGTGCCTCCCTCTCTCTCTGCGCCTCCCCCGTTCATGCTCTGTCTCTCTCTGTCCCAAAAATAAATAAATGTTGAAAAAAAAAATAGAGAGAGAGAGAGAGAGAGAGAGAGAGAGAGAGAGTCTTCCTTAGTAAGAGGAATTTTAGGGAAGAAGTCACCAGTGATGAGCTACTCTGAGGAGCTTATAAAAGTGTCCCTCCAGAAAGAGCCCTAAATTTGTTCATAGAGTGTGGAATGCCAGCTTAAAATAGTACCATTTCAGGTAAATGATTTCCCATCCATTTTATTCTTTTTTTTTTTTTTTTAATTTTTTTTTTCAACGTTTATTTATTTTTGGGACAGAGAGAGACAGAGCATGAACGGGGGAGGGGCAGAGAGAGAGGGAGACACAGAATCGGAAACAGGCTCCAGGCTCCGAGCCATCAGCCCAGAGCCCGACGCGGGGCTCGAACTCACGGACCGCGAGATCGTGACCTGGCTGAAGTTGGACGCTTAACCGACTGTGCCACCCAGGCGCCCCCCATCCATTTTATTCTTAATTGTTTCTCATCGTGTACCTAGTCCTCTGCCCCCATTGCCCATGCTCACCCCTCCCCATCCTCAGGAGGGAGAAGAGAATAGCTAAGGAATAGGGAAGGAGACAAAAAGGGGATATGGGCAAGTGGAAGGAGTAAAAAACAATCCAGCTGTGCCCATCCCTCCACCACCTTTGCCAGAAGCTAGCCTAAGCCAGGGAAAGGAAGAGGTTTTGGTGGTTAATCAAAGGAATTTTGATTCATATTATGGACTGAAAATTTAATTTTGTAATTAGTTTACAATTTCCAGTGTGTACAGAAATAGAGAACTGTGCATTACCTAAGAGTGAGCAAAAAGGCACTGGACCTGCTGTAGATCAGGAATTATCCTCACGAAATACATTTTGAAGTGTGATAAGAAGCCAAAATGAAGTGTTTTGAATACAACTAGAGTCATGCATGGTCAGCATACCACAAATAGTGTGGAGAAAAAAACTGAGGGGCTGTGGTGTTAGGGGTGCAGAGGACACTGTGAGGAATGAATAAGTTAGAAGCTGTGCTTTTGTTGGCTGGGGCCTTTTGGGGTTGCTTTTGTCCTTATGTTCCTCCCTTTTGATTTGTGTGATCTGTCATGCATAGAAGGCCTCGCTGTCCTGGGAAAGCCTGTGGAAGAATTCTCTCATCCTGGATACCAATTTGCTCCTGAGAAGGTAAATATGAAGGCCAACATTCAGGTGTAGCTTCTGGTAAAGGGAGTCATGGATTTTTTTGTGTTATGCCTGAGAAAGAAGAGAAATGACAAGATCCAGTCTAGCTCACTAGGATCCATTCCTTGAGGCCTGAAAAGAAAACCTTAATTATTTAAAACAGTGTTCATGACTCTGGAATGTCCCTTCTTCTGAAGAGTATGGCCTGAAATGACTGAATGGAAATACGAAGTGCTGTGTAACGTTGGCCCCCAATTTATCTTTACTTCAGAGATGACTTAACAATTTTTTTAGACTGATTTGTCTATTAGAAAAATCTGGAATGCTTAGTCCTGTACTTACTTGCTTTTTCCTCAGCTTTTGCATCCTGTATCTAACTTTTTATTTAGAATGGTGTCATAACTATCAGACAAACCACAGATTATTCCCCTGAGCAGTTCAGGAAATTATCTGATCATGAAAATGTCACATTTTAAATGTGTCAACAGCATACTTCTTTCTCCTTTCTTTGCTTCGTGACAAAAGATCTCAGTAATTTAGATGCTTTTTGTTCACACATAAATGAAGTTTATATAGTTTTTGTGTTTCAGGTTGCCTTTTATTACAAATGTTGTTCAAAGGCCTTGTCCCAGCAAATGGACTCAATGGGATATCACTTTTCATTCTTAATTTTCTCAAAACAGAAATAAGGTCAAACTTGTTTTAAGCTTTGAATGAATTCCAGAAAAAAGCAGTGAAATCCAATTAGCTTTCTTAATGATGTGAATTAGGGTCATCTGCGTGTTAGGTAATCTTAAACCACCCATCTCTGCATTCTTCTGTTAAGCCTGTCTTTGAAAGGTCTTTTCCACAATGCCGGGAATACTAGAGCACAATGTGTACTGTGAGGTAATGTGGGTGACATGGGCTTTGGGGGGCCAGATGTCATTTTGAAACCAGATTCTCCTTTTAAGATGGAAATAATACCCTTTGAGTTTGTTAGTGTAGGGAAGGAAAAATTCTCCCTCTACCCTTCAAGGTCTTCCAGCTGGACTAGGAATTAAATTTACATGAGACAAGTGAACAGAAGAAAAACAACAACAACAACAAAGTTTTACGTGGGCAAGGAGGTCCAGTAATGAAATGGAGATCTTGGGAAATGACCAAGGCAGACAAGTTTTGTGCTAAACAAAGAGACAATACATCTGTGAGAAGTTGACAAGACTTAGCTTTGATCCCTTCCATCAATAAGTAATGATGAACAGAATTTGGGCTGGGGTTGTTTATATAGACCTCTTGGCCCTGAATTTCCTATGTCTGGTGATAAGAATGTCTGTACCTCCTGATCCAGGGAGAGTACCATTCACATGGGAGATTTATTTCCTGCTCTCAGGGGGACAGAGGAGGGTCTGGGTGTCATTTTTGCACAGGGTATGTCCTGAGTAACTTGTAATTAAAATAATCAGTACGCCAAAGGGGTGCATTTTGAGACAGACTGCCCTTGGCCCCTACATTATGATTAAGTAAGATGCTTATGTGAACTCAGTTAAGTGTCTACTCCATAAGTAATACCCTGTCCATAATAGTTAACATTATTAATGATAAAGATAATGTTTTAAAGGTCTTTTCTATGTTTTAATTGAATTAAATATCTTAGGATTTCAGAAATTCGTAGGTAGCCAACTAATGCCAAGGGTAGTGAGCTTTATTATAAGTAAGGTATGAATACAAAAATTAATGAGTTATTTCAAATTTCTTGTAGAAGAAACAGATTAAAGAAAGTGGCCATTGTTAGGTTTTTGATTTCAGTGGTAAGTTGACAGCGCCATCTGCTGATTGGAAAAGCAACTTTGGGAATATGTTGAAAGACCAGAAATTCAATTTGGTCTCTTTTCTGCATTTTTTTTCCCAGCAAGGGAAGCCAACCTTTCATTTCCTCACTTGGGAAATGTAATTTTATTGAAGAGCTTGGTGACACAGAATATTCTCTTCAAGTATCTGTCACTGTCTTCAAGGAAATGATTGCCTAAAGTTGTTACCTTCTTTAACCTTTACCTTCTTAATCCATTTAGTGACTGACTCTTATCAAGGAATTAAAGAGAAACAGAATTTGGCACCTAGAAATAAGGGTTTTTGACATAAGGGTTATTTTAGGCTAGTTATTTTGAAGAAACTGCAGACCAGGGAGAAGCTTGAAAACTTTTCTAAGTGAATTTATATCTATAAAAGAAATCTCCATTTGTAAGGGTGTCTGCCTCTCTGTACTGGGAGAACAAGGATGACTCCTAATCTCTAGGAAATCTTACTGAACTGAAATCTGCATAACAACCTTCTTCCAGTTTACTGTCCTTTTTCATAACCCTCCATAACTGGCCTCCCTACCCCTTTGTATCTTTTTTTGTCTTTAGCTGAAGATAGGAGGTATACGTGTTATTAAATTTCTGTTTTTCTCGTATTAATCTGTCTTTAGTTACAGGGGTTGGGGGGGATCTCAGCCAAGAACCTAGACGGTATAGGGAAAACTACTTTTTCCTTCTCTTATTGGATTTTTTTTAAATGTTAACATGATATGATCTATTGAAATTGTGAAATATAACATCTTCATGAACCTAAATTTCAGGTAGGTTTTCTGGCTCACTTAGAGGCTCATCCAGGATCAGATTAATGTGGATAAATGCTAGTGATTGGCATTTTGCTCCTTTTTACAAAATGAGCTATACGTTCACAAATAAGTAGGCTGTCTACAGAGGCCAGTGTGAAAAGACTCCTGGGTCTGACTGACAAATCATGCAGAGATGTCTGTGTTACATATCCTAGACTGGACCCTTGATCCCAAAAAGATAACCCGAGTCCCAGGGTCATTTGGAGCAAGAGCATGATTTGGAGTGTCTTCTAGCATAACCATAAATTGAAATCTATAGATTCTTATCTTTAAAAGGTGGCAAATAAATGAACATACCACACGACATACCTTTCTAGTCGTGTTTATTGGGGTAAAATTTGTAGCTGGGGTATAGGGGTGCAAGAGCATCTGGCTCTGGGGGTCCAAAACAAACCAAGTGCAGGCACTAACCCCTGACAAAATCTATAGGCAGAGAGAGCAGTGATGGTGAAACCAGAAAGGTATTTCAGTGAGGCCCAAACTAGCATCTCACAGACTGTCCCTGAGGTGCCAAAAAGACTTTTAGGTTTATATACGGAAAATGTGAAACAGAGGTTGAGGGTATGAGCAGGTGAGCCATGAAGGTTAAGTTGAGTTGTCTTGGAGTCAGTCATGAGGGGACTTGGTGGCTCCAGGCAGTCTTTACTCCTTGAGGCAGTAGTTTGTATTCTTACCAGAGCATACTTGGCCCTCAGAGTCTTTTTCCTGAGTTAAGAGATATGCTGGAAAGAAGAACTTAATCAATTAGAAAGTTTGAGGTCAAAATGGAGGTAGTTGAAATCCTCTTTCAAAATCACTTAACATGAATTTATCATTTTAACCATTTTAAAGTGCACAGTTCTTTAAAGCATACATTCACAATGTAGTGCACCCATTCCCACTATATATTTCCAGAACATTTCATCACCTCCATTGAGCAGTTATTCCCATCGTTCTACAACCCCTGGCAATCATTAACCTTTCGGTCTACATGGGTTTGCGTACTATGGATATTTCATGCAAACGGAATCATAGAATATCTGGCCTTTCTTGTCTGGCATATCTCACTTAGCATAGTGTTTTCTAGGTTCATCCATGCTGTGACATGTGTCATTCCTTTTTATGGCAAATAATGTTCCATTTTATCTATTTACCAAAATTGGTTTATTCATTCATCAGCATTTTTTTGCTGTTTCTGCCTTTTGGCTATTGTGAATAATGCTACTACTGCCGAGTCATGGGTAATACTTTTTAACCCGGTGAGGAGCCACTGCACTGTTTCTTGTGGTGATTACACCCTTTTATATTTGACTAGCAATGGAGGAGGGTTCCAATTTCACATTTTTACTGGTGCATTTTTGAATATAGCTGTCCTAATGGGGGTGAGGTGGCATTTCGTTACATTTTTGGTTTGCATTTCTCTGATGACTAATGACAGGGAACATCTTTTCAAGTGCTTGTTGGCCATTTGTGTGTCTTCCTTGGAGAAATGTGAGGTCCTTTGACCTTAATGAACTTTGAAAAGCATCAGACTAGGGCAGAGAGAATCATGAGTAGGCTCTTGAAAATTCTAAAGGACTGAACCTCCTCAGTTCACCTCAGGTAGGTTGTGGTTCTTGTTAGGCTACATGAGGAAACCAGCAATAAGAACCAATCTCAACAGCAATCCAGGTCTTAGGAAGTATTGGAATGCAGGTTACCTCTGGTTATCCATTCAGTACTTACTGGCATTCAACACTTGGGGGCCATTGTGGGAGTGTGACAACCGGATCTCCAAAATTTGGTGTCTACTTGCCCCCTTTCCTGCTCACTCTGTCCACTTTGTCCCTGGCTTTTCTATCTTTTTTTTTTTTTTTTAATCTGTTTTGACACGCCTGTGGTTTTTCTTTTTTTGTACTATTATAGCCTTCTTCGTGTCTTGCAATCAAAACTTTCTGGGAGAGGATCTGATTCCTTTGGTTGGTTGTGTTCCAGGATGCAGCATTCGCCGGGCAACCTGCTCACAAAAGGCTTCTTTGTAGCTTCGGCCCCCATTAGTGCAATTATAGGTTCTACTGTCAGAGATAGCCCGATAGCTTATACCCAAGGAACTCACTGAACATTGTTCAAAATATAGCTGAAGGTGAGGCAAATATAGAGGTTTTTTCATGGATTGTTAACTGTAATAGTTGACACTTTGCATACATGTAGATGTGGATCTGTTTTAGTTTTCTTGTGGCTCTGTAACAAATGGTCACATGCTTAACGGCTTAAATGGCTTACAACACAAATGTCTTGTCTTACTGTTAGGGAGGCCAGAAGTCTAACGTGAGTCTTAAGAGTTAAAATCAAGGTTTTAGAAGGACTGATTGCTCCTAGGGCCCCAGGGGAGATTTTTTTGTTCTTGGGTTCTTCCTGCTTCTAGAGGTTGCATATTCATTGGCTTGTGGCTACAAGATCTCTGCTTCCATTATCACCTTGCCTTTTCCTTTACCTGACCTGTCTGTGTTCTTCTTGCAAGGACCCTTGGGATAGCAATATCCTCGCATGGATAACCGAACACAATCTCCTTTTCATAAAATCCTTGACTAAATAACACCTTCAGAGTCCTATTGCCTTACAAGGTAATGTACACAGATTTTGGGAGTTAGGTGGATGCCTTTTGGGGGAGTTACATTCTGTCTATCATGGAATCATAATGAAGAAAAACTACACAGTTTAGACCAAGGGGGTTTGGTCTTTAAAACATTAAGTGGAACAATTCAGGAGAGTAATATAATTCTAAGTTTCTAGTGTTTCTCTTAGTGTTTCATTTACCAGACTGTGGTGTGCAAATAATGTTGTTGCCTTAATGTTAACATTTTGGAAATGAGCCACGAAAGGTCAAACACAAAGTATTGCTTGGCACAATTAATAAAATGGATTACTTACAGGAATTAAGCAGTTCTAAAAAGTAATTAGGCCACCCCAGGGGTTCTTTATAGCTCACGGACTCATTAATATTTAACAAATCACCCTGCAGGAGGCACAGAGTCTTACTGTAGATCTTTCTGAAAGAGCTGAGTAGTCCAGGGTCTCAGAAGTTACCTTCCTAGGGGCAACTGGCTGTCTAAGTGGTCAGAGGATCTGGCTCTTCATCCTGGAATTGTGAGTTCAAGCCCATGTGGGGTGGGGATCCTACTTAAAAAAACAAAATGTTACCTTCCCACTGAGGTATAGTTTCTCAAGGAAATCATTGCCCACATGATTCCCCCCCCCCCCCCCCCCATCACATAGGTAAAGCTTTAAGCCATGAAGAGATGGGGTCAAATTATATAAGGAGTACATGGATAAATATTCAACTAGTTAGACCTTTTCTAGAGCCAACTTATCTTGGAGAAATGGCCTGGAGTGTTACCTATACAAGAGAGATTAAAACACTTCTTTTTGTTGGTTTGTTTAAAATATTTACCAAGGGAGTAGGCAGGATATGTGTTTTATCTGAAATAGCTTATGACTTGAAAATATTTCTCTAGTGAAGAACTATTTTTTGTTTGTGTTTATATATCACCTCACCTTTACTCCCTAGAACTACAGGACTTGAAGTCCAATGCACTTGTTTTTTAGCACACTCACACACATGCTTTCCTTTCATATGGCTCACATTTGTCCTCTGCACACTTTTACCTGCCTAACCCCACACGTGTGCATGCAGAACTTTGGCCCTCTGTTCCAGGAGGCGAAATAGTTGCGGCCTTGGTTTGGTCTCTAAAGCCCTGCCTTTTGCAAGCCAGTGGAAGCTGGGGTGCTTGGCCTGCCAGTAAACTGAGCATGACTTGTACGATCAGCATTTTTTCCTGCTACTTCAGCTAGGATCCATTTCTCCAAGCAATGCAATTCACCCTCTGAGACACCCTCAATCCCTCCTTCACTTGACCCCAAGCTTGTCTTGGCGAGTTTTTCACAAAATAAAGTATGGTAGTACAGGTCTCTCCCAAAGACTTCCCAAAGAAGTCTTTTAATACCTATCTATCTGCTATCCTTTCTGAGGTCTCATAGAGCCTTAGAATGTAAGTTCAAGGTGTGGGATTTCTTCAACTCTTAAAGACTTTTGGATGATAATTGTGGGTTCTAATAGACCCGTCCCAGGAATGGGAGCTCCACTTGAATCCCATTGTTTTTCCTTATCCAAGTACAGTTTATAAAAGAGGTGATGGCAATGTGAGGGAAATTGCTGAAAACTCTAATGGAAATAGGCCTAGAAGGATGCCTCCAATGACTGGCTTTCTGGTTGTTTATCCAAAAGCTTCACTCTTCACATAGTTTGGGATCCAATCTTCAGCTTTGAAGTGTCAGAAATTTGACATCATCCTTGGAGCTGAATTTGAGGAGACCCATAAACAAAGCTCATGAAAGACTAATAGGCAAAACCAGAACGCCTGTGTGTAACTTTACCATGGGAAAAAAAATAGTTTCCAATAAGACAGGTTAAGGGAAAGGCCTTTAGAATCAGACCGGTGGTGGCTTTGCGCGCATTAACAGCTTGGCTAGGCCTTAATTTAGTCAAATGGGGATAAGCATAGTACCTAGATAACAAGGTCATGTGCGGAATGATTGTAAGAATCCATGCCAGGCGTTTGGTGGGCATAACTGGGGTCACTGTTATCATGTTCATTATTCACACCATTTTCCAATTGAGTACACTGAGGTTGACAGTATTGGTTAACTCCCAAGTGGCAGACTCAAACTGGAACCAGGTTTGCTGACGGTGTTTCTGAAAGAGCTATGCAGTCTTGGGTTTTGGCATTGAGCTTCAGACAGAGGGTCTTTTCTTTGTCCAGAACTGCTTATCATTACCCTACTTGAACTTATGCAAAGTGCAAAGCTAACCTCCAAACCTGACTATTCATCAGACAGGAAGACATGGGGCTGAAATTTCCATCTCTTCTGAATCCTTTCACTACTAAGTGTAAAAGGTTCTGGAAAGCTGGCTTTTTATAGACCAAATATATTTCTCAGGTCAGTATTTGTGAAAAAAACCCAAAGTAGCAATTGAAGCCTAAATTCACTGATAAGGTTTCACCCGTCCCTACTTCCCCCTACTTTATTTTCTCCTAACTCATTGCCCCTCACAGACATTTTTTTTTTTTTATTGAGGGTATGACTTTTGTGCATTTTAAGCCTTTTTTGTGCTAACAATTACGTATAAATAAAAGCTGTAATGTAGATAATCTTTTCTGGGCGCACTTTTTCTTTAGAAAATTTTCATCTAACTGTATTTCTGCATTTCTTCAGTGTCTCTACTCACTTCATCCTTCACTCTCCTAGTAGGTGACTGCCGGAATGTACAGGTAGCAGTAGAAAATAGTAGGAAGGAAACTGTGCACATTCTCAAGATTGCCTTCCACCCTCAGCTCCAGCTCTGCCTGACCTTGAGCAAATCCTTTCCCCTCCCCTTTTGATGTCAGTTTTTTTCACTTGTTAATTATGAATGCAGTCTGCTCTACCCATCTTGCGGCATTCCTGGGAGAAATAAATGAAACACTACAAGTTTTGAAAAGTCTAAGGTCATTGCAAATTATTTCTGACTGAAGCAAGCCTAGCATGGATCTAGACCACAGCTCACAGCCATTACTAAATCATTTCTTTCTCTGAGAGAATCGCAGTCTTCTGAACTCAAAGTGGGAAAAGGCAATGCTTTTTGTGAGGCTCAAATGAAGGAGACACAAAGATCTGACAGCATTCTGTAAACTACAGAATACCACATGAATGCCAAGGTGGCATCAGAGAATTTTGCCACTTCCTTGCTCGGTGTCCTCTGGCAAATTGGGAACCTTCAGGCCTTTCGATTTCTACTGGTGCCTGCTGGAACTTTTAATCACCATTGGTTTAAAATCAGTTAATACTCCTGTATGTGTGTGTGTTGCTTAGCAATGTTTCAGACTCGTAAATACTATGCAGGTGTGTTAAGATGTGTGTTCATCAACCATAATGACATTTGTTTTTTGATTTGTTTTTTGGATGACATTTGTTATGAATTGCTTCATGGAATCTTTCCTATTGTAAGTTTATTTGGAGAGAGAGTGAGTGTGAGCAGGGGAGGGGCAGAGAGAGAGAGAGAGAGAGAGAGAGAGAGAGAGAGAGAGAGAATCCCAAATAGGCTCAGCACCCCCAGCAAAGAGCCCAATGCAGGGCTTGAGCTCATAAACTGTGAGATCATGACCTGAGCCTAAATCAAGAGTCAGATACATAAGTGACTGAGCCACCCAGGCAACCTAATTGCTTCTTGAAATCTTATTTTTTTCCTTATTACTGACAGAAACAATTTCCAGACAACTCTCTGACCTTAAGATAGAAAAGGCCTAAAATATTGAAGAAATCAAAATTTGTTTTAATTTTGTTGGTGAAAATCGAAGTGAGGCAGGAATTGGATGGGCAGGGCTGAGGGTGAGGCGTTAGGAGCCCTTCTCTAAGGCACTGCTCTCAGCTCTTTTTACCTACCACCACCTGGCCTGCCCCTCCCCCTCTCCACAGGACGCACTTTATATCCCTCAGCATGAAGGGATGGGGCTGTTGTATTGCCCTTTGGGTCTCATCTTCTTCAGGGTAGAGGACACACTTGCTAGTACTTCCAAACCTAGATTCTTTAATAGTTAAAAAAAAAAAATCAGGCAAGGTGAAAAATCTTGAAATTTTATGTTCATGCGTATATAGCACGGGAGATGTTATAATATGAAACAGGCCATTAATCTCCTTCTTGTTCCTAGGTTGAAGTTGTTCAATGAACCTGGGTCATGCCCCAGAAGCAGACAGGAATAGGATTCTACAGCTGTGTGTTGGGGAGGGGGAGCAGCCCACATCAGTAGAGAGAGAGATGTTCCAAAACTTAGGACTCATTTCTAGTCTCCTTCTCGCAGGGTAACAATTATTGATAATGTAGTAAGTGCATCACATACTGCTCTTTAGTGCTACACTTGAAACCTCAAATTGCAGCAGCAATTAAATTTGTTTTTTTTTTTTTTTTAATTTTAGAGAGTGCGAGAGGCGCAGAGAGAGAGAGAGAGAGAGAGAGAGAGAGAGAGAGAAAGAGAGAGACAGATTGAGTTTCAAGTAGACCCCATGCTCAGCGGGGAGACCGACAAGCAGCTCAATTCCACTACCCTGGGATCATGACCTGAGGGAAGCCAAGAGTCGAACACTCAACAGACTGAGGCACTCAGGTGCCCCTAGCAATTTTTATTCTTCAGTTAAATTTGGGGGAATTCTAACCAATGGATGTTCTGAGTAATTGACTTCATTTCTTAGAAAGTATGCTTAAAAAATCAACAATGCCCATGTAAATAGCAGTTAGGTCTTTGCATGGAACTTTGCAGTCATGTGACATCTTGGCAGACTTGTAGGATCAGCACAGTCCACTTGGTGGTGCTCATGACAGGGCAACTGTCTCTTCAAAGAAATAAAACAAAAAAAGTCCCACCAAAACCACATCTTCACAGCTGTGACATTTTAGTTCTGCTTTGGTGAACAAAAAGTGGTTCAGTTCCAAATTTGATCCTGTATTCAAAATCACAGTGTGCTATAAAACATTGAGCATTCCTATGAAAACAGACTGAGGTAGAGTGCATTTGTACAGTTCTAGAACATTCTTCTGTCAGCAGCCTCTTCTCACAGAATTGGAAATTTAATGTGTGGCTGAAAAGCATTATAGTATGTCATACCCAGTATTGACTTTCCATAGTTAGAGAAATGGTCAAGAAAATAAAGAATGAAATTCATAAGGAACAGGGAACTCACACATAGATTCAGGACTATGTAGATTCACTCTCACTCACTAGACTCAGGACTCGGAAATCCCAAGGAATACAGTCAGAATCTCTCTCTTGTAGGATGTCTGCTTAAAAAAACAAAATGAGCACAACCAGGGCAGTTTTTCTAAAAAAGTTTTGATTTATTTATAAGTAAATTCTGGACCAGGATTCGTGTATTAGGCATGCATCTGTACATTCCCACCAAGGCTATTTGCTTTTTCCTTACTTGATTTTATGTTGTGTAAAGAAAACGTAAGTCTTAACACACCTCTGCAACCTCTTTGATATTTTCTATCAAATATCCATGAACCCTGAATTCCTTCCTCATGTAGAAGCAAAGTCATACTCTTTAAAAGCAAAACCAGGTAATACCGTGAGTACATGGCTTTCCACTGATACATAATAAAAATCAAACTCCCTATTACACCACCAGGACACAGCTTTTGCCTGTTTGTCCTACGTCATTTCTCAGGATGCTTCTCTTTATTCTTTGGGCCACAGAGTCACTGGTTTTCCTCAAGTGCTCCCAGTTGGCCCAGCTCCTTCTGCGTGCAGGGCATGAGTGCATTTTCTTCTCTATTCCTGTGCCCCCGCCCCAGTTCTTCTTCTAGGTGACTCATCTTCATCCTTCAGTGTTCAGGTGACATGTCTCCTTTGAGACTTTATCCTTGTGACTTTATCTTAAGTGGTTCCCCTGTTACTTTCAGACTTACATTTGTTTCTTTTCAACATTTATCCACTTACCAAAGCATGTCATTACAGTTGTTAGTGTTTGCTTCTTTTTAAAAGAGATTTTATCTTCATCTCCCTGAGTTCAAATTGTGTTTCTACACATTATGAATGGTGGGCCTTGACCAAGCATGTGGCTTCTCTAGACCTCAGTTTCCTCATCTATAAAGTGAGCATAGCATTTATCTTACAGGATTGTCATGAAAAATAAACTCATTAATACATGCAGAATGTGTAGGATACTACCAGAAAGGTAATGAGTGCTTGGTTTTCTGTCAAGCATAATTAGTGCTATCGTAATCACCATGTCTGGGTGGGGGAACATTCTTCCCCTGAGGAATGTGTCTGTCCTCTTTCCCTTCCTTCAGGAATGGCTTCCCTGACAACCCTACATAAACTCATGCCAGAACGCCCTCCCAGAACTCCATTTCCTGTCCCTTTGTCCTGCTTTATTTATCTCCATAGCATTTTAACACTTTTTATGTATTTACCTTTTTATTGATGATATCTCCTTATCACTATAATTTCAATTCCATGAAAGCAAGGAGTTCATTCTGTTTACTGCTATATTTCAAGGGTCCATCAGAGGCACATATGAGGCTCTCAGTGAAGATCTGTTGCATGAGTGAATGAGCAATCATTACCATCATCATCTGTCTTGCTCTCTAAAACGTAAACACGGATTGCCTCTGCTTACGTGTATGTACCTGGTAGGAATCAGTTCCTAGAGAAATAGGGTCTGTAAATATTTGTTGATGGAAAGAGTTTTAAAATGTGGAAACAATATTTTGAGACTTTGCTCAAGTCATAGACACAATAGCAATAAATACCTCATGATTACCACCCTTTCATTTATTAGTGGTTCTAGTGATGTCTCGTGGTCAAATCAACTTCTGTAAAGAACTGTAGCAACTAAAAAAAAATCCTCTCACCTAAATGTTCTTTTTTTACCTACCCTTTCATTCACACGTGAAGACACAAAGAGCCATTCCCTGTCTTTTTATTACACACTTGGGATGAGGGGAAGGCACGTTGCATGCAGTACTTACCATATGATCAATCACATGAGATTTACCAAGAACTTGGTGCTACATAATACCTGTGTCCTTACTTAAACATCCTAACTAGATTCAATCTTAAGTTTAGTTACTGGATATCCACTGAACATCAATCATTTTTGTCTTAATTTTAAAGCTGTCTTTATAAGTAAAATACAGTGTTCTTCATTCGTACTAAAGGGATACTGCTAACACCAAAGACACTGTTTTCCCTCTTTGTCGTACATAAAGTCTGATGGTTCAGAAATAGATAGCACATTCTTGGCTTCCTAATCTCCATGTCTCTTGGTGGGATTTCAGACCCCTGTCCAAAGAGAGTTAAATATGTAAAGCATTACACTTAAAGGGCCTAAGAATTGGGGAAGAAAGTAGATACTGTTCAATTTAGAAATAGATACAGTCTACCAGTTCTACAGACCACAGGTGCCGACCTCAGATAGAAATGCCAGCATCTGGTATTTGTGTTCTGCTGTCTGCTTCTACCAGTTACAAAATTTCTTTTACAAATGAGATGTTATGACTTTCCGTATCTGCACCTGAAATTCTTAAAAGAATTAGTGCATTTAGTAACTTTGCCAGGTGTGGCATTTTGATTGTCCAGGCTAGTTTGCGATCTTAGGTTTTTTTTTTTTTTAATGTTTATTTATTTATTTTGAGAGAGATAGAGCTAGGGAACAAGCAGGGGAGTGGCAGAGAGAGAGGGAGATAGATATCCCAAGCAGGCTCTGCACTGTCAGTTCAGAGCCCGATGTGGGGCTCGAACCCACAAACCGTGAGATCATGACCTAAGCTGAAATCAAGAGTTGGGCGCTTAACCCACTGAGCCACCCAGGTGCCCCAGCAGTTTGAGATTATATTTTTGAATTCCCTATGCATTATTCCAAGGAGAAGCGAGGTTTTACTTTTAAATTCTCATTAGGTTAGACACAACTGATAATGTCATAGAAACACCTTTCCAGTGATTTCTTATTATCCAGCTCTCTGTCAACTCCCTTCCACATGCTCTATTGTCCTACATACAAGTTTACTTTTCCCTTCCTTATTGCAAGTGTTTTATTGCAAGTCCCATCCTTTATTTTTTGCAAAAAACCCTTGATCTAATGAACATTGCTCTTTTTACTCTTACTAGAAAGAAACATCATGAGAAAACAATTCAATCATCTGTTTTCCCACTAAATCCTGTGACAGTGAAGACAGACTGTATTGACCCCCTTGTGAAAGTGATACATGAAGGAGAGAAAAGTTTTTGCAGTTTCTCTTTTCCCCAAAATATTTTTAGTTCATTTAGGAATCTCAATATTTAATAACCATTGTTTTCTGATTTTAACATTACTTTCAAAATGCTTTATGTTTGCCATGCACAGGATAGAGAATGTTTTTTAGACTAATTGTTTTTTTTTTTAACATTTTTTTATTTTATTTTTGAGACAGAGAGAGACAGAGCATGAACAGGGGAGGGGCAGAGAGAGAGGGAGATACAGAATCTGAAACAGGCTCCAGGCTCTGAGCTGTCAGCACAGAGCCCGACGTGGGGCTCGAACTCACGGACCGTGAGATCATGACCTGAGCCGAAGTCGGACGCTTAACCGACCAAGCCACCCAGGCGCCCCGAGAATGTTTTTTTAAAAACCTATATAGTGACATGGCAGAGGCAAAACATCTTTTATATAATATTAAAATATTTTCTAATATGTTCTCTTACACGTATATTTAACAGTCTTAAAAAATGTTTTGGTATAGGTTGAGGTGGCAAATGCATTAATTTTCTTCTTTAGTTGAGTTTATGTTTTTACATTTTTTAAATGTTTATTTATTTTTGAGAGAGAGAGAGAGAGAGAGAGAGACAGAGCATGAGTGGGGGAGGGGCAGAGAGAGAGAGGGAGACACAGAATCGGAAGCAGGCTCCAGGCTCCGAGCTGTCAGCACAGAGCCCAACACAGGGCTTGAACTCACGAACTGTGAGATCATGACCTGAGCCGAAGTCGGACACTCAACCAACTGAGCCACCCAGGCGCCCCAGTTGAGCTTATGTTTTTAACATCAGTCATGATGGGTATTTCTGAGTTTATATGTTGCTTATGAGTATAAGTGATTGAAATACAATGAAGAATATGGCTTCTTTTTGTATGTTAAGTATTATAACTCCGTGCAGAGTATTGTGAACAGGTGAGGCCTCCTTAGGGAAAGCTTTGCATGTCTCCTGCTATTCTTTGCAGCTGCCTAATTCTTAATAGTGGAAGGTATTTTCTTTGGTTGTTCCCACGCAGAGCTGGGTGAAAACCTGAAGGCAAGAGTTCTACTACAGTTATTAGTTTGGGAAGATTGTCCATGGGGGACAACTGATGGAAAAAGGTAGCATGGCATGTGTTTTGAGTTAATTTTTGCTTGATATAACTTCTTATATCTTCCTGCCAATAGTTCTATATTGCTCTGATTTATTTTAGAAGCAGGAGCTAAAAATAAAGAATCCATTTCTTCTTGTCTCAGGAGGAATATGGCTTGTGTTTCTCAGAAAGGACAGGGTAGGTTGGTTTCTCCTTAAGCAAAAGTGAAAAAAGAACAGAGATGTGGTTTCTACCATAGAGGAGCAACAAAAATAACTGTAAATACAATCCTCAGTGGGTTGGGATAATGTAAAGTCATGGAACTTAATGGAACTTAACAACAACAACAAACAACCTAAAACTTAGGATGGTAAGACCACATGAGAAATGACTCCTCAGTACTAGGAGCCATGGGGCTTTTTATTTCTTGTGTTGCTAACTTTGAGAACCGCTGTGATGAGATTGGAATAAATACCCCAACTGTATGATCAAAGGAAGACTTAAGTGTGTTTGCTTTGATCCTGCCAACACTAAAAAGGAACAACAACAAATAATGCCTAAAATCTTTTACTTGAGGGCTCTTTCTTGTTGATTTTCATCTGAGTCAGAAATCATTGTCAACATAATAGACATTGTCATGGTGTTACTTTTCTCAGGTTTTAAACCAAAGGGGAAAAGAGCAGCTGTTGTGGGATAGGCCGTGAAAATGGCGGATGGAAATGGCGGCACTTGGGGCGGCATCTGTGCCTCGCAACGTTTATCCCTCCACTGGAAAGATTTTGTCTCTCAGGCAATGGTGGTGGGCTTGGCTTCTGGCAGAGCTACCCCCTCTGGTCCACTATGTCTTCCTGTACTCTTTCTATTCCTTATGAGCTGCTTCCCTTTTTTGATAACCGGCTTCCTCTTTGCTTCTGGCTCCTCCTCCTAACGTGTCCCTTCCCCTGTCCATAATGTTGTGACTGTATACTGACTCACATTTTATTAACATTCGAGAGATCATTTTTTGTTTCATCAGCATCCACACGTGTTAGCCTGGAAGACCATTGATCTCACAAAAAAAAACACTTAAGGTATTGATAAGGTGGTTGGCGGGACCCTAAAGTGCCCACTCACTTACATTAGGATGTACCTTAAAATAATGTACCACTTGTGCTGATACTGTTTTGGAACACGGCAGGTGATAAAACTATGAAATTGGGTGTGAAAGTGGGGCCACATGCTAACTGTTCATGCACATTTACAGTTCGGCAGTTAGAAAGTCTTAGTCAAAACAAATCTCTTTTCTGCTCTATAAAGAAAAAACTCAACATTTCCATATAAACCAAAAAATGCAAATATGTGCTATCCTCTAGTATTTTCCTACCCTGATACATGGCTAATCAAGTTTCTTTAGTATGCACACTGGCAGTCCTGAATTACCTGTGCCCCTCCTGGAAAACATTCATAAGGCGCTAATGCACCTGACAAGCAGAGAGGAATGGATTTTGCCTTTGTGCTTCTGTGTAGTTGATACTAAGGTAGAGACAGAAAGGGAGACAATGGCTTTCTAATTAAGAAATTGCCATTGCTGATGATGACCGGTACTTTTCTTCATTCCTGTCCAGGCTTACCCTTGACAAAGCCTAGACTCAACACTTACTCAGTCCCCGTGAGCTTCTTCAAGCTTACATTGGAACACAGACAACTCCATTCAAGAGGCCTAAGGGCGTTGGAGCCACCAGAGGGTACAACTGTTATTGCCACTCTGTTTGCACTGGACAGTGAATGGTTGTGGACATTTCATGCCAGGGTCTACTCCCAACAGCACATGAGTTGCTCAAGGCATTTCTTTTGCATCCCTTCCCCACCCCATCCCCGACAGTGCTTAATGATGCACACAGATTCTAGAACCAATGTGTCACCATGGGTGAACATAGTTAAAATGCAGATGCCTGGGAGGCCCATTTTTCATGGCCTAGATTTGGAGGAACTTCCTGGAAGATGACCTTGTTGCCAGGCACCCCTTGTTGTTTGAGTCAGACCACAGTTTGTGAAACCTTGAGTAAGGAAAAAAAACATTCAGCTAAAAAAAAAAAAAAAAGCCAGATTTTCCAGGGCCTAAAAAGCAAGCCAACCAATAAAGGTATATATTTAAAAGAAAATATAATGTGGACCCCTCTTGTATATGTAAAAGCTTATGAAAGTCAAGTAATAAATTGATGTGCTGTTACAAGAATTCCAAAAAATTCTAGCGAATAATGCATGCAATTGGAATTAGGCATAAGATGATGGAAATCAGGAGCAGTCCCCAGACTGGCTCAGATATTTGCACCTTCCTCATAGAATTTAGCTTTCAAACGCTGTGGTGATGTAGACGTGAACCATGCCAAGATTCCCGGTGCCAGGGTCATGCCAACGGGTGCAGACATGTGTGGACCACACTTACCTGTACTGTAGTCTTTTGAGAGACAGGAAGC
Source organism: Felis catus (assembly GCF_018350175.1). NCBI lineage: Eukaryota > Metazoa > Chordata > Mammalia > Carnivora > Felidae > Felis > Felis catus. The sequence goes on from NC_058369.1 coordinate 109,775,996, forward strand.
AGGAAGCAATCAGACAATCAGACAATCATGTTGAAGGACAGATGACACCTGAACAAGGCTGAGCATAGAGGGGGTGCTCAGTTAGTGTTTGTTAAATATTTAAAAGGTTCAACACTTGAGTGTATTTTATTTCATTGGGGCACCACTTTGCCTTTTACATTTTTTTCTCATTCACCTCTGTTGAGGATGTGCGAGGTTACCTCGGGCTCTTTGACTGTGCTTTTTCTCTCTAACCCAAAGTCCCTCTAAACATCGGCACCAGGTAAGACTTCTAGTTTTGTGTTTGTTTTTCTAAAATGGTCTGCTTCCTACGTTCCTTGCCTTACGCCTATTCCTGTCAATTTGTTCAGAGAGGGAAAAAAGGGAGTTCCTTTTCTAAAATGTGAGGCTTCCAGTGTGGAGGCTTTTACCGGAGATTAAAACCTTCCCCATTCTGGCACTGGGAGGAGCTTCCTAACCCAAACCTAGGTTTCCTGTCTAAATGCCCAAGCAAATGTAGCTAGTCCCAAGTCCTGTTCATGTTTATATATATTCCTATACACTGAAAAGAACTAGAGTTCAAATATAAATGCATATTTTAATAGGCCCAAGTAAAGGAAGTCAGCGCATACCAAGCAGAGGAAACTTATAAACTACTTGGAAATTAGAAACTAGGCCTGCATTGTCAAATTTGTTTAACACCCAAATATATAAAGAAGAGCAATGGTATGAAGGCGACAAATCAAGAAAAAATAGATTTCAGTAGAAACAGGGATAATTCAGTGAATAGAGGATAATGTAACAACAAAAAAATCAAGAATCTATGAAAAATTAGAGAACAAGAATGAGGTTTTAGAAATTAAATACTTCTTGACTGAACTGCAATTTTCTGTACGAGAGTTTGAAGATAATATAGAAAGTTGCCTAGAAAATAAAGCAATGACAAGAATAAAGGAAACTTGGAAGAAAAGCTAAACTAGAGAAAAATCAATCTGAGATTTATAATAGAACAGGTCTAAAAATGAGGAACAAAGAAAAAGGGAGGGTGGAAATTTGCAAAGATACAAGAATTTCCCACAGCTCAAGAGAGAACTGAGTCTTTGGAGTAAAAGGCTGCTGATAGCCAGAGTAACTGAAAGAAGACACAGCTGGATTCACATCTGTGACATTTCCTATCCTAAGGATGACCAGAAGATCTTAAAAGCTTCTAGTGAGTCAGAAGGAAAATATTGACATAGGTCAGGAATAATCAGAACAAGATAGGAATCATTGATGCCAGACAACAACGGATGGCTAACATAAAAGGTCCGAGGAAAAACAGTGTGAACCTAGGATTTTATGTTCAGGTGAACTGTTTTATCATGTGGGAAGGCCAATGTCTCGAAAACACAGAGACTTAGAAATTGTAGTTTCCATGTACCTTTATTCAGAAGAAGTTACTCACAGAAATAACCTAAGAAAGAAAGAAGGAACGGAGAGGGGAGGAAGGAAGGATTTCAAAGGGTGTGATAAACAGTGGTGCTAATCCAGGAGTTTGGAGTTAATTCTAGGATGCCCGTTGTATTAGTAGACCTAGAAGGCAACAGTTATGAAGAGAGAAGGTCACCTTGTTTTAAAGGAGAAAATTCACATGGATGTCATTAAGATGGTGGATGATATTAATGACATAGTGACAAAAGTCTACGTCAAGTTTTCCACAACAAAAGAGATGCCAATTCCCTGATGAACAAAGCCATGGCTCCAATGGGTGTGATACTTAATAACTAATGAGTAAGGGAATATTCTCCTTTAAATGTCAAAGAGATAATGACATTGGGCCTATGGAGAAGAAAATGTACTCCTAACACATTCCTTGGCTCTTCTATGAAAGAAATATACATAAAAAAAAAAATCAGTCTGGTTTCATTGACAAAAAAAATACTGACAAAGTCTTAAGGACAATGGGGTTTATGGCAGGGAATTAGGTGCTTGCTTAACCATAGAAAGGGTTAACAAGGTGAAAAGCCACCGCTAGCAAAATCTTTGGTGCTGCCTTTACTCATTGGATCTAGAGGTCTGGAAGCTACCACTGTTTCAGAGGGGAAAAAGCTGCAGAATCACCACAGAAGTTACTGGGCACTCTGCTGGTCCCAGGGGACATGGAATCTACCTTAGCTACCGTAAACACTTAGGTTACTGAGGTCTAGGTATGCTAGCCACCACCTATGCCTGAGGGAAAAAAAATGGCTTCTGCCTCCTTTCTGCCTTCCAGCATTTTCCAGGTGTATATCACTGGACCACTCTAAATTTATTCTGGAACCTTCTTGGTGAGGGAGTATCAGGGAGATATGTTGTAAGGTGTCCTACCCTTGCAAAAGTAGGCAGAGTGTAAAACAGATTGAGGATATGTGTGGATTTCCAATAAGCAAAATCATTCCGTAAGGATAATAGACGTTAATTTATTTTAAATTTTTAGAATCAACCTACAGGCAAAATATGGAAGATGTAAAAAAAATAGCTATAGTACATAAGTATTACCAATGTTTAAGGTAAACAGAATAATGCAGTATTTAAGTATACTATTAACAGATTTAAATGTAACAAAATATATAACAGGTTTAGCAGATATTACAAATGTAACAGATTAAAATATAAAAGATATGAACATAATTAACAGAAATAAACAATGAAATAAATGAAAATTCTTTTTTAGAGTAGAAGCAAATAGATGATGCCTTAAATGCTTAAAAAATGTGTGTTAAACATATTATTTTGAGTGGGAGAGGGAACCATGACAAGAAATAACAGAAACAGAAATAGGAAGTGGTATGTGAGGTTGGGTGGGTAGGGGTGAGGCTTGACACTATCACTTTTCACTTTAAAATCCTTTTACGGTGCTTGCTTTAAAAAAAATATGCCTATGTTGCTTTAATAAAAAATTAAAAATATAAAAGGCTGTTCTTTTTATTATCATCCTCAAAGATACGGCTTGAAATAAAAAAAAAAAACTGAAGAAATGTTACACCTTTAATGATATTTGTTCTTGGCTGGATTACTAAAGCTACTTGGCTCTATTGGGATCAAAGTGACCAGGATTTTGTGTTTCATCAGTGTCGCAAGTGATTCCAATTAGTTAACTCTGTCTCCTTTTTACACCACCATGTTAGGCACTTACCTGAAGCAGGTGTGTTACTGACAGTGATTTGCAGTTTCCAGGCTCTGCCTCCCTGGCTATTGGTTTCCAATAAGGCACATATACCATGTCTGGGTAGGGCAAGGATCCAAATGTATCCAGTTAGATCAGATACTACCTGAAGGTATCTGGGGAAGAGAGGTTAGTCAGGAATCATTAGTTGAAATGAGTGTGCTTGAAGTGTTCTAAAGTGGCATGTATTAATTTATAAAGATCGTAATGAGTAATAATGTGGAGAAAAATAACAAAAGTCCCCCATGTGTTAATACAATATACTTACTGCTGTTTTCCTTTTAAATAAGACAGATTGGATTGATTTCTGCCTTCTCCGAGCTGTTAAATACACTAGCCTCTACAAAACTAAGTTAAATAGGAAGGAGCCATCTTTCTCAAAGTATGCACCAAAAGAGAGTTGCAAGGTCAAGTAAGTTAAGGAAATGCTGGTTAAACCTGCCTGAACAGACTGACTCCCTTACTGAAGAATTTCTTAGTCAATTCTAACATGCATCGTGAACATCTAAGCCAAAATATGTGGCATTCCCAGTTCTTGTTTCACTAAGTGCAGATATCTTTACAGGATTAAGATCCTATGAAATATAGATTTGAAATTTGGGAGTTTAAATCAGGCAGTTAGGAGAAAAAGAAAGAACAGTAAAGAAGGTCTGTTAACATTTAGGCGGAGGTATTGATGTTGGGGGAAATTACTTAACAATTCTAACATTGTTGGGAAATAGTCCACTGTATCTGTCCCATCTTTCTATTCATCTGTCCACCTATCATCTATATATTTTTTAATTGAGATAAAATTGGCGTATAACATTATATTAGTTTCAAATGTACAGCGTATATATCTATATATATACATAAACTACAAAGTGATCACCACAGTAAGTCTGGTTACCATCTGTCACCATGCAATTGACCCCTTCCACCTGTTTTGTGCACCTAAAAACCCCCTTTCCCTCTGGTCAACAATCTCTTTTTTTGAATCTATGAGTGTGGTTTTATTTTATTTGTTTTTTGGAGTCCACATGTAAGTGATATCATATGGTATTGGTCTTTCTGTGATTTGAATTAGCATAATACCCTCAAGGTCCATCCATGGTGTTACAAATGGCTAGATTTCCTTCTTTTTAACGGCTGAGTAGTATCTCTCTCTCCCCCTTTCCCTCCCCCCTCTCCCACTGTGTGTGTATGTGTGTATCACACCTTCTTTATCTGTTTATCAGTCAATAAACACTTAGGTTGTTTCCATATCCTGGCTATTATAAATAATGTTGCACTGAAATGAATTTTTCATTTTCATTGAATTAGTGTTTTTGTTTTCTTTTTATAAATACCCAGAAGTGGAATAGCTGGATCATATGGTATTTCTAGTTTTAATTTTTTGAGGAACTCCCATATTGTTGTCCATAGTAGCTATACCAATTTACATTCCCACCAACAGTGTATGAGAGTTTTTCTCCACATCTTCAGCAACACTTTTAGGTACTTTATTCTTTCTGATGCAATTGTAAATAGGATTGTTTTCTTACTCTCTTTTGCCGATAGTTTGTTATTAGTGTATAGAAATGCAGCAGGATTTTGTATATTGATTTTGTAGCCTGTCACTTTACTGAATTCATTTATTCTGACAGTTTTTTTGGTGGTGTCATTACGGTTTTCTATATGTAGTATCAAGTCGTTTGCAAATAGTGACAGTTTTACCTCTTTGTTTCCAATCGGAATACCTTTTATTTCTTTTTCTCGCCAAATTGCTGTGGCTAGGATTTTTAATACTTTGTTGAAGAGAAGTGGGGAGAGTGACATCTTTGTCTTGTTTCCAATCTTGGAGGAAATGCTTACAGCTTTTTACCTTTGAGTATGATGCTGACTGTGGGTTTGTAACAGATGATCTTTATTATGTTGAGGTGCATTCCTTCTGTATCCATTTTGTTGAGAGTTTTTGTCATAAATAAATACTGAATTTTTGTCAAATGTTTTGTTTCCATCTATTGAGATGATCATATGATATTTATCTTTCATTTTGTTGATGTGAGATATGGTGTTTTACTTGTGGTTGTTGAACAACTCTTGCATCCCTGGAAGTAAAGCTCATTTGATCATGATGTACGATCCTTTTGATTTTTTAAAAAAAAGTTTACTGATTTTGAGATAGAGAGAGAGAGAGAGCACTCATGAGTGGGGGAGGAGCAGAGAGGGAGGGAGAGAGAAAAACCCAGGCAGGCTCTGTACTGTCAGCACAGAGCTTGTGGGGGGCTTGAACTCGTAAACTGTGAGATCATGATCTAAGTCTAAATCAACAGTCAGATACTTAATGGACTAAGCCACCTAGGCATTTCTGATGTATGATCCTTTTAATGTATTATTAATTTTACTTTGCCAACATTTTCCTGAGGATTTTTGCATCTATGTTCATCTAGTATAATTGCCTGTAATTTTCTTTGTATGTGTGTGATGTCCTTGTCTGGTTTTGAGAACAGAATAATGCTGATCTCGTAAAATGAGTTTGGAAGCATTCCCTCCTCTTCAATTTTTTGGAAGAATCTCAGAAGGAGTTCCACAGATAACATCTTCTTTGAATATTTGGTAGACTTAACCAGTGAAGTTTTTTGCTTCTGTATTTTCGTTTGGGAGAAGTTTTTTGATTATTGATTTAATCTCCTTTCTAGTATTAGTCTATTCAGTTTTTTTTTCTTTTCATGATTTAGTATTGGATGATTGTATGCTTCTAAAAATCTTTCAAAAAGTTTTTTTTTTTAAAGTTTAAAGTTTATTTACTTGAGAGAGACAGAGACAGCATGCATAGGGGAGGGGCAGAGAGACAGAATCCCAAGCAAGCTCTGTGTTGCCAGTACAGAGCCCATTGTGGGGCTTGAACTCACGAAACTCTGAGATTATGACCTGGACCAAGACCAAGAGTTGGACACCTAATCAACTGAGCCACCCAGTCACCCTGTATGTTTCTAAAAATTTGTACATTTCTTCTAGGTTGTCCATTTTATTGGGGTATAACTGTTCATTGTAGTCTCTTAAAATCTTTTGTATTTCTGTGGTATGATTTATAAATTCTCCTCTTTGATTTCTGATTTTGTTTACTTGAGCCCTCTCTTTTTTTTTCTTATGAAGTTTAGCTAGAGTTTGATAATTTGTTTCTTTTCTCAAACAGCCCTTAGTTTTCATTGATGTTTTCTATTCTATTTCTCTACTTCATTTATTTTTACTCTGATTTTTATTATTGCCTTCCTTCTACTAACTTTGGGCTTCATTTGTTCTTTTTTCTAGTTCCTGTAGATGTAAATTTATAATGTTCATTTGAGATTTTTCTCTTTCTTTTGAAAGAGAGAGTGTGTATGAGTGGGGAAGTGGGCCAGAGGGAGACAGAGAATTACAAGAAGTGTGGAGCCTGATGCAGGGCTAGATCCCAAGAACCTGGCTGGGATCATGACCTGAGCAGAAATCAGGACTCAGATACTCAACTGATGTAGCCGCAAAAGCACCCTGAGATTTTTCTTGTTTCTTGAGGTAGTCCTGTATCACTAGGAGCTTCCTTCCTAGAACTGCTTTTGCTGTGTGCCATAAATTTTGGATGTTGCATTTCCATTTTCATTTGCCTCAAGGTATTATTTTGATTTCCCTTTTGATTTCCTCATCGACCCATTGGTTGCTCAATACCATGTTTAATTTCAATGTATTTGTGATTTTTTTTCCAATGCTCTTCTTACAACTGATTTCTAGTTTCACACCATTGTGATCATAAAAGATGCTTGATATAATCTCATTTTCTTTAAATTTTTTTTTAATGTTTATTTATTTGGGGGGGGAGAGAGAGAGAGAGAGAGAGAGCGAGCATGAGCATGGGTGAGGCAGAGAGAGAAGGAGACGTAGAATCTGAAGCAGGCTCCAGGCTCTAAGCTGTCAGCACAGAGCCTGATGCGGGACTTGAACTCACAAACCGTGAGATCATGACCTGAGCCGAAGTCAGACCCCTAACTGACTGAGCCACCCAAGTGCCCCTAATCTCAGTTTTCTTTAATTTATTGAGACTTGTTTTGTAGTCTGACATGTGATCTGTCCTCCTAATCTGGAGAATGTTCCATGTGCACTTGAGAGGAATATGTATTTTGGTGCTTTTGAATGGAATGTTCTTTATATATGTACCAAGTCTATGTGGCTCAGTTTTCCACATGAATTTGTCATTTAAGGCTCATATTTCCACATGGCTTTTCTGTCTGCATGATCTATACTTTCGTTTAAGTGGGGTACTGAGCTCCCCTACTATTCCAGTATTGCTATCAATTTCTTCCTTTATGTTTTTTCAATGTTTCCTTTGTATATTTAGCTGTTTCTTTGTTGGGTGCATAATATTTACAAATGTTATATCTTCTTGTTGGATTATTCCCTTTATTATTATGTAATGCCTTTTTTGTATTTTTTTACATTCTTTGTTTTAAAGTTTATTTTATTTGATATAAGTATAGCTACACCACCTTTCTTTAATTTCCATTTCCATGGGTTATTTTTTTTTAATGTTTATTTATCTATGTTGGGGGGGTGGGTGCACAGAAAGAAAGGGAGACAGAGAATCCCAAGCAGGCTCTGTGCTGTCAGTGCAGAGTCCAACGTGGGGCTCGAAACCACGAATTGTGAGATCATGACCTGAACCAAAATCAAGTCAGTAGCTCACCTGACTGAACCACCCAGGGGCCCTTCCATGGCTTATCTTTCTTCAGCCCTTCAGTTTCAGTCAGTGTGTGTCCTTAGGTCTGAAGTGAGTCTTTTCTGACAATATATAAATGGGTCTTGTTTTTTTTTTTTATTTGTTTTTTGTTTTTATTCATTAAGCCACTCTATGTTTTTTCATTGGAGTGTTTAGTCCATTTATATTTATAGTAATTATTGATAGGTATGTATTTTGCCATTTTCTTGATTGTTTTCTGACTGTATTTGTAGTTCTTCTCTGTTCCTTTTTTCTCTTTCTCTCTTCCCTTGCAGTCTGATGACTTTCTTTAGTGTTAGGTTTAGATTCCTTTCTCATTATCTTTTGTGTATCTACCATAGGTTTTTGCTTTGTGGTTACCATGAGTTCCACAGATAACAGCTTCATATTCAGTCTATTTTAAGGCAATATTAACTTAAGTTTGAACACACTCTAAAACCTCTACGTTTTTACTCTGTCTCCCTCAGGTTTTGTTTCTGAAGTCACATTTTACATCTTTTTTATTTTGTGTGTCCTGTAACTAATTACTGTAATTATAGTTAATTTCACTCCTTCTGTCTTTTAACCTATACTTTGTCTATAAGTGGTTAATTCACTATCTATATTATATGTTTGACTGTTACAGTGAGATTTTTACTTTTATATGGTTTTGCCTAATAAAACCTTTACTTTTATATGGTTTGTTGTTACTAGTTAGTGCCTTTTTTTTTTCAACTTAAAGAAGTCCCTTTAACATTTCTTGTAATGCTGGTTTAGTGGTAATAAACAAACTCCTTTAGCTTTGGTTGTCTGGAAAATACTTTACTTTTTTTTTTTTTTTTTTTTTTTTTTTTATTCTGAATGATAGCCATGCCATGTGGAGCATTGTTGGTAGGACTTTTTTTCCTTTTAGCACATTGAATATACCATACCATTCCCTTCTGGCCTGAAGTTCCTGCTGAAAAATCAGCTCATAGTCTTTTGTGGGTTCCTTCGTACATAGCAAGTTGGTTTTCTTTTGCTGTTTTTTTTTCCTTTTACTATTATTTTTTCAAATACATTTCTGCGTCTTCTCTTTCCTCCCTCTGTAACCCCTGTAATGTGAATGTTTGTGTGCTTGATGTGGTCACAGGGGTCCCTTAAGCTATCTTCACTTTTTAAAAATTGACTTCTTTTTGCTGCTCTGTTTAGGTGAGTTCCACTGGCCTGTCCCAGGTGGTTGGTTCATCCTTCTGCTTCATCTAGTCTGTTATTGAACACTTGCGGTGTAGTTTTAGTTCAGTTACTCTGTGCTGCAGTTCTGTGACTTCTGTTTGGATCTTTCTTTTATTTCCTTTCTCTTTGTTGACTTTCTCACTGTTTATTCAATATTCTCTTGAGTTTGTTGAGCATCTTCATGACCATTCCTTTGAACCCTTTATCATGTAAATTATTTATGTTCATTTCATTAATAGTTCTTCACCACCCCCTCCCCCAGGGGTTTATCTTTTTCTTGTGTTTGAAACATACTCTTCTGTTTCTCCATTTTGATTTTCTCTGTTTGTTTCTATGTATTAGGTAAAACAGCTACCTCTTCCAGTTTTGAAGGAGGGGCCTCATGTAAGTGATAAGTCTTTTTATTTGGCCTTGCCCTAGTTCTTTGTTGTCTCTCAAACTTTTGGGATTTTTCTAAGCAGCCTGATTTATGCTTGATTGGTCCTAGTTATTGAAGTCCTGCCAAGTCATGTCCATATTTCAACTAAAGGGATCTCTCTCAGAATCTAGTTCCTTACTGATTTGAAATCAGACCCTCAAGCAACACCTTTTACAGTTTGCAAATATATACTGTCCTGTGACACCGGGCATAAGCCCTGCTGAGCTGTAGCCCAGGTAATTTGGATGTGTCCTCTTAGTGACAGTTGGAAATATCAGGGCACCAGGATGGTGTATAAGCTCCTTTCCGGGAGGTACAACCAAGGTGTAGTGTGGCCACAGGAGAGCATCAAGCTGCCATCCCCAGGATTATATTCCCTGAGAGTTTCTCCATAGTTTCTTGATATGTTGCGTATCTGAAGCCAGACCCTCATGCTGAAGCTCCAGGCCTATTTCACAGGATGAGTGCAAATGTGTTTAAGTTTGCTATCTATGACATGCCCTGGGATTGGTAACTTGCCAAGAATTATCTGTCTTAATGACTTGTGGGGCCCTGCAACTCAAGTCCCCCTTGTCATCAGAGTCAGGCATTCATGTATGTCTGCTGGGTGGACTGTCTGCATTGGCTGACTTCAGCAGGGCCACAGAGGAGCTTGGAGCTCAAATGAGCCTGCTGCCTGAAGCTGGTCTACAAGAATATGTGTAGTCAGGGCAAGCCTGTAGGCTGCAGTGGGGCCATGTGAGCCCGTGGGGGCAGGACAAACCTGCCAGTGTTACCAAGGTAAAGAGAGTGTAGAAATGACACCTACTTGTGCTAGCAGCATGAAGTAAACATGCAAAAATGGCACCTGCCAGTGCCTCCTTCCCTGGAGAAAGTCCTACCAGACCCTTGCATCTCAGGCAGATACTTAAGGATAAGCTACTGAATCTCCTTTGCCCGTGGTCTAAGCACTTTTTACACTGCTACTTTTATGCTGGGTCCCGGGGTGATTGAGCCTGCACACAAATCCTTTAAGACTGGACTTTGCACTCCTCACAGCCTTTGGGTCTCTTGGACATAAGTCTTACTGGTTTTCAGAGCCAAATGTTTTGGCTCTTTTCTTTCAAGTGCAGATCTCAAGGGTTTGGTTTCCAGATATGGAGTACGAGCCCCTAACCCCTCAAGGAGAAACTTGTATTTATGAAATCCTTCCTGGTCATGGGTTGCATGTCTCTGCCTCTTCTACAGTCTCACTGTGGCCCTTTTTTAGTGGAGGAGCTCTTTAGCTGGTTTTCAGGTCTTTTTTGGAGGTAATTGGTACGCACATAGCTGTAGTTTTGGTGTGTCTGTGGGAAAAGGTGAGTTCATGATCTTCTTACACCTTGAACACATCTTGAAGTGTTTTCTATTTAGAAAAATATCGTGGAGAGGGGTGCCTGGGTGGCTCAGTCAGTTGAGTGTCTGACTCTTCATTTTGGCTCAGGTTATGATCTTATGATCATGAGACTGAGGCCAATATTGGGCTCCACTTTGGGCATGAATACTGCTTGGAATTTTCTCTCTCTCTGTCTCTCTCCCTCTCCCTCACCCTTTGCCTCTTCCCTGCTTGCATGTGTGCTCTCTTTCTCTTTCTCTCAAAATGAATGAATGAATGAATGAATGAATGAAAAAGAAAAATGTCCTGGAGAAACTGTCACAAAACCCCCTCCTCAGTGGCCAGGGACATGACCAGGAAGATTTTTCTTCCCGGTGAACACAGTCCCAAGATGTCTCACCAGTGTCTCCTATGTCCTGAGGAAATGCAGCTCTTGTCCTCACCCTGGACATAGCACTGATATCCTCTAGAGCTGTATATCATGTTATTTTTATTTTTTAAATGAACTGATTTTAAATTCTAGATTGACTCAATATATGTTATCCAGTTAACTAAATGGAATCTAGGGATCAGCTTTTCAAGTTTCTTGATTACTAAAAAAAAAAGTAGCTGTTTTTAGTATCACTAATTATTCTAAAACTGTTTTTCTTAACCACGTTTCAGGAATAAGATTGTAAGAACTGCAACATTCTAGCTGAAATTTAAGCAAATATATTTAGAACATTAACAAGAGGTAAAAAGAACTGTTATCTTTTAATTTAAAAAATCTGATATTATCTAATCTAGAAAGGACTTCCTTTCAGGTAATTGGAATCCTTGTTACAAAAACTCAGGGAAAAGCCCCAAGAAAGAAGGAATTTGGACACAGAATGAAAATATGAAAATGAAAAATCTCTTCACAATATAGTAGCTTCATTTTCTTCTCAGCAGCTTTTTTTATATGACAAATTCCCCTGAGAATGTAAAACTTTGTACACTGTCTGAAGCATAATTTTAAAGAGAAGACATAGTCTATTAGATTAATATTGACTGTACTGTTCCAATAGATGAGACTTTAATGATGGCTCAGAACCTAGTGTGGACAACAGTAGATGGAAACATCTGTGTAACAGATATTGTTTTGTCAGAGACACACATAAGATTATTAGTAGAGATTTCTTGTTCTAGTATATCCCGGGGCACACTTAAGTTTCTGTGACTTGTCACCACGGAATTTTCTCTAAGACAATTGCAAATTAGACTATACAGAAAAAAAATTTGATTTGCTGTGCCTATATCTCATATTAACACATCATTTCAAGTTTTCTCCTAAAAAGATAAATTTTTCTGAGAGTGCTAAAATTGTTGCTATATATCTTTTCCCACCTTCTTTTTAATGATCTACTTAATTTTTTTCTAAGTCAAAAGAAGTTCATGATTTTTTTTGGCTATCATAGAAAACACAGAAAAATTGAAACAAATGAAAAAAATCATTACATAAAAAAATTTTAAGCATTAGCCGTTAATTACTATCTAGATGGAGATAGTAATCTTTTGGTGACTTAATTCTCAAATTTCATTTATTTCTTTTATGTATGTGTGTTTGTATTTATTTTTAACTATTTATTATTATTTCTTAATTTTATTTAAATCAGCTAGCGTATGTTGTAATAATGATGTCAGGAGTAGAATTTAGTGATTCATCACTTACATATAATACTCAGTGCTCATCCCAACAAGTGCCTTTCTTAACACCCATCACCCATTTAGCCCATTCCCCTACCAAACACCCCTCTAGCAACCCTCAGTTTGTTCTCTATATTTAAGAGCTTCTTATGGTTTGCCTCCTGTTTTTATTTTTCCTTCTCTTCCCTTGTGTTCATCTGCTTTGTTTCTTAATTTTCACACGTGAGTGAAATCGTATGGTACTTGTCTTTCTCTGACTGACATATTTCAATTAGCACAATACATTCTAGTTGCATCCATGTTGTTGCAAATGGCAAGAATTCATTCTTTTTGATCGCCAAGTAATATTCCCTTGTACACATGGAATGTGTACACATTCCTTATGTATACATACACACACATATAAATATATATATACTTCATCTTTATCCATTCATCAACCAATGGAAATTTGGGCTCTTTTCATACTTTGGCTATTGTGGATAGTGCTGTTAGAAATATTGAAGTGCATGTGCCCCTTTGAATCAGCATTTTTGTATTCTTTGGATAAATACCTAGTAGTGCAATTGCTGGGTTGTGGAGTAGTTCTATTTTTAATTTTTTGAGAAACCTCCATACTGTTCTCCAGCGCAGCTGTACCACTTTGCATTCCTACCAGCAGTGCAAAAGGATTCCCCTTTCTCCACATCCTTGACAACATCTGTTGTTTCCCGTGTTAATTTTAGCCAGTCTGACAGGTGTGAGGTGCTCTCTCAATGTGGTTTTGATTTGTATTTCCCTGATGATGAATGGTGTTGAGCATCTTATCATGTGTTTGTTAGCCATTTCGATGTCTTCTTTGGAAAGGTGTCTGTTTATGTTTTTGGTCTATTTCTTCACTGGATTATTTGTTTTTTGGGTGTTGAGTTTGATAAGTTTTTTTTTTTTAATGGATTTTGGATACCAACCCTTTATTTGATATGTCATTTTCAAATATGTTCTCCCATTCTGTGGGGTGCCCTTTAGTTTAACTGATTGTTTTCTTTGCTGTGCAGAAGCTTTTTATCTTGATGAGGTCCCAATAGTTCATTTTTACTTGTTTCCCTTGGCTCTGGAGATATGTCTAGTAAGAAGTTGCCATGGCCAAGGCTAAAATGGTTGGTGCCTGTTTTCTCCTCTAGAATTTTGATGGTTTCCTGTATTACATTTAAGTCTTTCATCCATTTTGAGTTTATTTTTGTGTATTGTGTAGTCCAGGTTCATTCTTCTGCATGTCACTATCCTGGTCCAGGTGCATTCTTCTGCATGTCACTGTCCTGTTTTCCCAAAATCATTTGCTGAAGAGACTGTTTTCCGTTGTATATTCATTCTTGCTTTGTCACAAATTAGTTAGCCATATATTTTGGGTCTATTTCTGAGTTCTCTATTCTGTTCCACTGATCTGTGTGTCTGCTTTTGTGCCAGTACCATACTGTCTTGATGATTACAGCCTTGTAATAAAGCTTGAAATCTGGAATTGTGATGCCTTTGGAGGGCTTTCTTTGATTTTTCAACTTGGCTTTGGCTATTCAAGGTCTTACTTGGTTCCATACAAATTTTAGGATTGTTTGTTCTAGTTCTATGAAGAATGCTGGTGGTATTTTGATAGGAATTGCATTGAATATGTGGATTGCTTTGGATAGCAAACACATTTTAACTATATTTGTTCTTCCAATGCATGAACATGGAACATTTTTCCATTCCTTTGTGTCCTCTTGAGCTTGTGTCTTATGTCTTTTATAAGCTTTCTATAGTTTTCAGCAAATAGATCTTTTACCTCTTTGGTTAGGTTTATTCTTAGGCATTTTATGGTTTTTGGTGCAATTGTCAATGGGATCGATTCCTTGATTTCTCTTTCTGATGCTCCATTGTTGGTATATAGAAATGCAACTGATTTCTGTGTGTTGATTTTATATCCTGTGACTTTGCTGGATTTATGTATCAGTTCTAACAGTGTTTTGATGGAGTCTTTCAAGTATTCCATGTAGAGTGTCATGTCATCTGATACTCAAATAGTTAAAGTTTCACTTCTTCCTTGCTGCTGTGAATGCCTTTTATTTCTTTGTGTTGAATGCCTTTTATTTCTTTGTGTCGTGGTGAATAATTTTTTTAATGTATTGTTGGATTCATTTGCTAGTATCTTGTTGAGAATTTTTGCATCCACGTTCATCAGAGAAATTGGTCTGAAATTTTCCTTTTTAGTGGGGTCTTTGTCTGATTGGGGAATAAAGGTAATGCTGGTCTCATAAAATGAGTTTGGAAGTTTTCCTTCTATTTCTTGGAACAGCTTCAAAAGAATAGGCATTAATTCTTCTTTAAATGTTTTGTAGAATTTGGGTGCCTAGGTGGCTCAGTCAGTTGAGCGTTTGACTTCAGCTCAGGTCATGATCTCACAGTTTGTGAGTTTGAGCTCCACATTGGGTTTGCTTTGTCAGCGCAGGGCCCTCTTCAGATCCTCTGTCTCCACTCCCTCCCTGCGCCTCCTCTGCTTGCATGCTTTCTCAAAAATAAATAAACATTAAAAAAAAATGTTTGATAGAATTTCCCTGGGAAGTCATCTGGCCATGGGCTCTTGTTCATTGGGAGATTTTTTATTATTGATTCAATTTCTTTACTAGTTATGGGTCTGTTCACATTTTGTATTTCTTCCTGTTTCAATTTTGGTAGTTTATATGTTTCTAGGAACGTATTCATTTCTTCCTGATTGCCCAAATTGTTGGCCTATAATTTCTCATAATATTCTCTTATTGTTTGTATTTCTGAGGTGTTCATTGGGAACTTTTGTCTTTGATTCGTGATTTTATTTATTTGGATTCTTTCCTTTTTCTTTTTGATAAATCTGGCTAGGGGGTTATCAATTTTGTTAATCCTTTCAAAGAACCAGCTCCTAGTTTTATTTATCTCTTCTACTGTTTTTTTGATTTCATTATCATTAATTTCTGCTCTAATCTTTATCATTTCCCTTTTTCTGCTATTTTGGAGCTTTATTTGCTGTTCTTTTTTTTTTTTTTTTTTTTTTTTTCAGTTCCTTTAGGTGTAAGGTTAGGTTGTGTATTTGAGACATTTCTTCCTTCTTTTTTTTTTTTTTAATTTAATGTTTATTTATTTTTGAGAGAGAGAGACAGAGAGCAGGGGAGGGGCAGAGAGACAGGGAGACACAGAACCCAAAGCAGGCTCCAGGATCTAAGCTGTCAGCATAGAGCCTGATGCGGGGCTCAAACATATGAGCTGTGAAATCATGACTTGAGTTGAAGTCAGACACTTACCTGACTGAGCCACCCAGGCTCCCTTCTTCCTTCTTTAGGAAGGCCTGGATTGCTACATATTTCTCTCTTATGAATGCCTTTGTTGAATCCCAATTGTGCAGCACTGTCATGTTTTCATTTGTATGACTTCCATGTACTTTTTAAATTTTTTCTTTAATTTCTTGGTTAACTCATTTATTGTTTAGTAGGATGGTCCTTAATCTCCAGGTATTTATGATCTTTCCAAATTGTTTCTTGTAGTTGATTCTAAGTTTCATAGCATTGTGTTCTGAAAATATGCATGGTATGATCTCAATCTTTTTGTACTTGTTGAAGGTAGATTTGTAACACAGTATGTGATCTATTCTGGAGAATGTTCCATGTGCACTTAAGAAGAATTGATATTCTGCTCCTTTAGGCTGAAATGTTCTGAATATATCTGTTAAGTCCATCCAGTTCAGTGTGTCATTTAAAACCATTATCTCCTGATTTTCTACTTAAATGACCTGTCCATTTTTGTAAGTGGGGTGTTAAATTTCCCTATTATTACTGTATTATTATCAACAAGTTTATTTATGTTTGTGATTAATTGATTTATATTTTTGGGTTCTTTCAAGTTAGGGACATAATGAGTTACAATTGTTAAATCTTGATGGTAGACCCCTTATGATAAAATGCCCTTCTTCATCTCTTGTTACAGTCTTTGTTTTAAAATCTAGTTCATCTGGTGAAAGTATGGCTACTCTGCTTTCTTTTGATGTCCGTTAGCATGATAGATTGTTCTCCATCCCCTTGCTTTCAATCTTCAGGTGTCTTCAGGTCTGAAATAAGTCTGTTGTAGGATAGATATAGATGGATCTTGTTTTCTTATTCATTCTGATAACCCATGTTTCTGATTGGAGCATTTAGTCCATTGACATTTAGAGTGATTATTGAAATATATGAGTTTAATATCATTGTGTTGCCTGTAGAGTGGGTGTTTCTGGTGATGTTCTCTGTTCCTTTCTAGTCTTTGTTGCTTTTGGTCTTATCTCTCCCCGCCCCCCCCCCCCCAAAGAGTCCTCCTTAAAATTTCTTGCAGGTCTGGTTTAGTGGTCACAAACTCCTATTCTGAAGACAACCTTGATGGATAAATAATTCCTGGCTGCATATTTTTCCATCTTGGCATTTTGAATATATCCTGCCACTCCTTTCTGGCCTGTGAAGTTTCTGTGGACTGATCTGCTGTGAATCTGATCTCTCTTTCCTTGTAGGTGAAGGACTTTTTTTTTTCCTTGCTGCTTTCATAACTCTTGTCTGTGTATTTTGTGATTTTGACTATGATATGCCTTGGTGATGGTCAGTTTTTGTTGAATCTAAAGGGAGTTCTCTATGCTTCTTGGATTTTAATGTCTGTGTCCTTGACCAGATTAGGAAAGTTTTCAGCTATACATACTATGCTCACATAAATGTTCTGCCCCCTTTTCTCTTTCTTCATCTTCTGGGACTCCTATGATATGAATGTTATTTGTCTTAAGTTTTTTTTAATGTTTATTTATTTTTGAGAGAGAGAGAGAGACAGCATGAGCAGGGGAGAGGCAGAGAGAGAGGGAGACACAGAATCTGAAGCAGGCTCCAGGCTCCGAGGTGTCAGCACAGAGCCCAACGCAGGTTTTGAACCCATGAACTGGGAGATCATGGCTTAAGCCAAAGTTGGATGCTTAACTGACTGAGCCACTCAGGCACCTATTTAATCATTCCTATTTAATATGCCTCTGGGTTCTCTAAGTCTTGTATCATGATCTTTTGCCTTGTTTCCCTCTTTTTATCTGCTTCATTGTTTTCCATAATTTATCTTCTATATCACTGATTCGCTGCTCTGCTTTGTCCATCCTTGCCATTGTGGCATACATTTGAGGTTGTATCTCAGTCATAGCATTTTTTATTTTGGCCTGACTAGATTTTAGTTTATTTATCTCTGCAGAAAGGGATTCTCTAGTGTCTCCTATGCTTGTTTTCAACCGCAGCTAGTATTCTTAAAATCATGGTTTTAAATTCTAGTTCAGACATCTTAAATATATTTGTGTTTATTAAATCCCTGGCTGTCATTTCTTCCTGTTCTTTCTTTTGGGGTGAATTCCTCCACCTTGTCATTTTGGAGGAGGACAAAAAAATAAAATAAAAAATAAAAAAAAATTAAAACAAAACAAAACAAAATCAAATAAAGTAACCTAGATGTTAGGTTTGTTTCCGTTTGCTTGTAGAGAGAAGCTTGATGGAAAAGAGAAAAAAGAGAAAGAAAAAAATTTTTAAAAATTAAAATTTAAAAAACTTAAATAATAAAGTAGAGGAAAATAATAAAATAAAATAGAATAAAAAGTAAAAAAAAGTCTCCTTGTGTATCTGAGCAAAAAAGAGGAAAGAGAACAACATAAGCAAAAACAGAAGCAAAGAAAATGAACAAACAGAATGCAACCCAAATGAAGTTACATCCAGTTTCCCCTAGAACTGAAATTTTGTAGAACACTGTAGTCTGCAGGCTAAGCAGGTGGGAGGGATTTGTGCTGGTCTTCTGGGGAATGTGCCTGGAGGGTGTAGTTTAGTGGGTCTTGGTGTAGTGGTTCCATTCTCCACTTGGTGGTGTTGCTTAGCTCACTGGGGTCGATCTGTGTGCATGCACGCTAGAGGTGAAATGGCTTCACCTGGCTCTCTAGTCTGTTATGTGGGAATTTCGTTCCCTCACACACATTCGATCAAGCACCCCTCCTTGGTCTCAGGCTTCCATCCATTCCTCAACTGCTCCCTGTCTGTGTCCAAGCTGTCTGCCAGCCAGGCAATGCCTCCCTCCAGAATTTTATCTCACATGGGGCTGTGTCTCAAAACCCCACACTCGAGAGTCCCCTGGGCTTAGACCCATGCCAACTCTCTAGGGGAGGATGTCAACGAGCAATGTATGAGTGCCAGCTTTTCCCAGAAAACATTCACGCAATTGCACGGCAGCGCAGTTTCAGAGATGATGGCAAATCACAACATGCAGCCAGTGCCAGATTTTGCCACTCTCTGGCATCTTGTCCCAATACCAGCAGAAGTGGCTGCTCTCTGGAGTCTGCTGGGACCTCTGCCGGCAGGGAGGCTGTATGACCTTTACCAAATATAGTCTAAGCAGGGGAATTGCCTCTCCCCATATGGCATACAGGCCCCTCAGAACACGCTGCATGCTCCTAGGGATTCACCCTACTTCCTCACCAGAGCACCACCAGGCACTGAGCTTCAAACCTTCAGACTCTGCACCCTACTCTTTATAGAATCCTGGCAGTACTGAAATCCTCTTCTTTCTCCCTGTTAGTGATTTTAGGAAACAGATTTCTTGTTCAGTCCCTGTGAATTTTTTCGCCCTTCCTCTCTCTCCAGCTACTTTTGAGGGGAGTAACTCCCCTTTTGAGGGGAATGATTGTCTTGCCTGATCCCAATGCACCACACTCTTCCCTTGGCTCTTGCTCTTTCTGTCTTCTTTCCGTGAAAACAGCTCCCTACCTTCCGTGGCTCCGCAGCTTTTCTCTCTCCTGATTTAGCTCTCTGTGCCACGTACCAGCCAAGTTCTTTGGCTCACTTTATGCAGATTGTTGTGTTAATCCTCAGATCAATTTCCTAGGTGTTCAAAATGATTCGATGCTGATCGAGCTGCATTTCAGGGATGAGAAAAGCTCAGGGTCCCCATACTACTGCACCATCTTTACTCCTTGTCCCACTAATCAATTTTATTTATTTCTAGATAAACTTAAACGTGTGTGTGTGTGTGAGGATACTCTGGTCTTTTCTGTTTTATTTTCTACTATAGAATCTGGAAAAAATGTAAGGAAATACCACTTTTACATCTTAGGGTAGCCAAAGTTATACTCCAAGGTTCTTTATGATTTTTCTGTTGACCAAGAACTAAAGTTACCAGTTCCTCAGAAAATAATCCTTACTTATGCTTTCATTCTTGGAAAAGCTGAGGCTGTGAAAAACAAAAGCAAACAACTTTTCAGACAGAAAATGTTCCTTGTAGTTTTGGTTGATACTAGAATTTTTTTTTTTCCTATGGGGCTTATGAATGTGGCAGATCATGAGCTATAGTGAGATTGTTGGTAAATGTGAAGATTGACAGGAGCTGTGACTTGGAGGTTCAATGAAGAATTCCCAGGTGATAGATTGGCAAGGACAGTGAGGAGCTATGAGGTTTCTAGTAGGTGACTGTGAGAAACTGGGCAGCAAGACTGTCAGGGGTGTGTAGTATGAATTGAACATAGATGCCTCTCCCCAAACATTCTAAGTTTAGCTAAATATTCGAGATTCTTTCAGAAAGACTGAGAAGAAGCTTCTCTTGCAAACAACATATAGCTTAGAATTTTTTGACAGCCAAGGAGATGAGATGTGGAGCAGATTTATCTGTTATAGAGAGGCTAAGAAGACCAACACAGTCTTAATGTTCCTCTCGGCTTGACTAAACTTTAGACAGTTTTAGTCTAGACCATTATTCTCTGACTTCTCTTTTCTTAGAATATTTATGTTAGAAAGCTTTCCGTTGTAAATTCTTTCTCTGCCTTTGAAATGTGAATTTTCTACAATCCACTAATGTCTTTCTCCAACTTGAGAGCCAGTTCTTTGAAATCTAATCATCAGAAACATAGGGGGTCCTATTTCTAAGTCCCTATGTGATGGTAGGAAGCTAACTTCGATAGCTCCAATTAGAAAATACAGAAGGCCTGATTACAGTATCCAACCTCTCTCTTCAAGCTGGCACCAGAATTTAAAAAAGCTCCTGACTTTTGTTTCAAAGAAGTTGAGTTCAATCTTCCCTATTTTAAGTCTTGACCCTGTTGCAATAGTCTTGAGTAAAGTTTTTCTTGCTATTTTAGTAAGTATCAGGTGCAATTTTTGTCTTTAACAAAGAAATAGGACATTAGTTGCTCCAGAGTATATGAAATACAATTCTTCTCCTCTCCTCTCCTCTCCTGTCTTCTCCTATCCTGTATTCTCCTCTCCTTTCCTCTCTTTTTCTCTCCTTTCCTTTCTCTGGATAATTTCCTGAGACCTTAATTCTGGGCTTGTTTTCTGCTGGAGACATGAAATACTATTTCATTCTTTACATTGGGAACAACAAGGCCTCTGTTCCAGGCTTCCCTTGCCTGAGGCAAATTAACTATTTTCAGTATTTCAATTATGGGAAAAATAGTTATACTCCCCAGGTTTTTTTTTTTTTTTTTGGTATTATTAAATGAGATGCAAATGAGAAAGCATTATAACATATATACATATAATATGTAGAAATATCAACCAATAGTAGTAGCTCTAATAATATTATTTGAATATACATGCAGAAATCAGGAGTGAGAAGAGTCTGCATCAGAAATGAATACGTTTATCTTGGTCACCTTGGCAAGTTCTGGCCTCCCAGAGAACTTTTCTTACATTTGTCTGACATGCTGGTTGTGGTTCTTTTGGAATAATAATCAAGTATGATTATATATGTGAGAAGCAATTTTGCAAGGGGATGACCTTATTATCATTACAATTCTCTACCATTTCTCTACTTACTAGAAACTCAATTTTAAAAATGGGAAAAGACAATAAAATAGAAAAGTTTCCAGAAAAATTACCTGAAAAAAGGAGGTAAATTGATAAATGCTCTATAATAGATACAGTCAGATATGCAGAAGATCAAAAATTGAGTTTTTTTGCCAATATAAAAAAATGTGAATGAAATACTTTTGAAAAGAAATTATTAGATTGTCTAAAATGTTTCCAGAAACTAAAAAAACCTGAATGGACCTATATATATGGTGTAAAAATGACAGACATTTGTGTAAGAGAATTTCTGTCAAATATTTAAGGGATAAATAATCCACAAGCTATTTAAGCTGTTCCAAGGCAGAAAAAATGGTAACTGTCTTGAATTTTACCAAAGTTTCATATCAATTTATTTTCCCGAAGTTTAATACCAATTTTTAACAAAAAAGAACTTCTTCCCTATTTCCCCACAAGAAAGCAAATCACAGATCAATTTTTCTTATAAACACTTTGTAAAAAAAATCCTTAATAAAATGTTAGCTCACTGAAGTCCTCAATACATTAATTCAATCAAATCTTAATTTCAACAACTGAATCCCCTGTGACTTTAACAGAAATGAAGTTTCTAAGTGTAACTTAAAGAATTTCATGGGAACAGAGGCTCTGTAGGCTGGGGCTGATGGCTTTACCCGGCCACAGGGCCGCTCCAGGGAAGATTTTCTGGTCTTGGTACTGGGCTCGGGTTCCATGGCTGTGTTATTGATACGGATGATGCAGGAGCCTGGCCAGTGCCGCTTTTGAACTGGCCTTCACAGCAACTATCCTTGCCAGACTGGAGCTGCTTCTCCATGGCATTTGCTTCTTCTCTGTGTATGTCAATTTGATTGATCCTGGTTATATAATGGGACTTCTCCTTGTAAGGGAGGCTGAAGAAGAGTTTCTGTCTCGTAATGTTGGGATTCACAGTTTGAATAATGTGTAAACTTCCCCAAACAGAAGAACATGATGCAAAAGTTGGTTAGTGTGTGAACCAGGTAATGTGAAGCCCATTAACTCAAGGATAATTCAACATTAGGAAAATATGACAAAAATTAGTCATGTTAAAAATTCTTATGAGATAGGACGCCTGAGTCGCTCAGTGGGTTAAGTGTCCGCCTCTTGATTTCTGCCCAGATCGTGATCTCACGGTTTGTGGGATCAAGCCCATGTCACCATTTGTGCTGACAGCATGGAGGCTGCTTGGGATTCACTTTCTCCCTCCCTCTCTGCTCCTCCCTCCCTCCCTCTCTCTCTTTCTCTGTCTCAAAATAAATACACAAGAATTTTGCATGAGAAAAATAATTATCTCAACAAATGATGAAAACATTGGATTAAATTCAGTATCAAGTCTGGATGAAAAGTCTCAGTAAGTTAGGAAGAGAGTTTTTTGATAATGTAAGGAATATTTACCTTAAAACAAGAGATAATAACATACCTTATAGTGAAACATAAAATGTATTATTTTTATCACCACTGTCATTTCATGTCATTTGAGAAATTCACATCACTATCGTAAGAACTGTGAGTAACAATGGATCCAGGAGAAAAAAAGTATCTGTATTTGTACCTGTGTTTTTCTTCTTTGAAAAGCCAAGAAAATCAACTGAAACTAACAAACAAAGAAGGAGACAAGTGGACTGCTTAATAAGACAAAATAGCAGTAGAAGTGCCCTCAATTTATAAGCAACATGTGAGAAATATTATGGATTAAAAATATTAAATGACTAAGAATAATTTTAAATTTATGCTACAAGTCTTATCTGAGGAGAATAAAAGATTTCAGTAAGTGGAGATGCATCACATTTACTTGGATGAGGAGACTTAATTTTATTCCATTATCAATTCTAATCAAGTTATTTCTGTTAATATAAGACAGGATAAGTTTTGGAAACTGGCTGAAAAATTATAAACTTCACTTGAATGAATTAAGTTTCTGTACTATTCTACATTTGGAATTGACACATTACTACGAGGAATATATTTACAGTTTACTTTTGTTTTTTATATGCTGCTATTTTTCTCAGATTCTCAAGTGCTACCAGAATTTCCTGCTGGAGATATGGCATAGCTATTTGTACTTTAAAAAAACAAAATAACTTGGAGAAAGAAAATGTAAAAGAGACCCTACCCTTTGAGATACTATCACCATTTGAAAGAAGAAATTAGAATATCTATCTATCCTCTCCAGCCATCATTGGTCCTACATAGTGGATTTTAAAGTGATCTCAGTACAATGTGAGAGGGCACTGTGTATACGAGTATATATGCAAGTGTATATATAAGTCACCCTTCACATCTTCCAAATGGGAGGTGGGTTCATGCTCTGTGATTCCTGGAATTTAGCTTTTGGAATGATCTGGTAGATTGCAAATATTAAAAATATATCAGATATTAGTTGAACTTGTACATCATCACGGGCTATATCAGACATTATAAGAAAAGAGTACCAGGGGTAACAATAACAAAGTTGTGGGCTCGTCTAAAGGAGCTTATCCTTGCAAAAGCTTTTGTCATTTTTAGGATGAATTTGACATAGGCTTAGCATAAACATAATCATAGATTGGAGTCCGATCAGATGTTTTAATATTGTAGTTAACGTAATTTTTTGAAGTGATGGATGATATTTAGGCTTTATGTGTATTAAAATATTCATGTGAAAAATCACTGCACTACTGTTCTTAAAAATGGTTTAGTTATACACACATTGCTTTAAAATGGTCTATAATGGGTACTTGGGTTGCTCAGTCAGTTGAGTCTCTGACTCTTGGTTTTGGCTCAGGTCATGATCACAGGGTTGTGAGATTGAGCCGTGTGTCAAGCCCCATGCTACGCGTGGAGACTGCCTGAGATATTCTGTCTTTCTCTCTCTTTCTCTGTCTTTCTCTCCCTCTGTCTCCATTTCTCTTCCTCTGTCTCTCCCTCTGTCCCTCTCCACTGCTTACACTCTTTCCCTCTATGATAAAAAAATAACATGGTCTACAAAGAAAAAATGAATTTACATATATGCACAATAGCTAGTCACTGTCTTTGCCAAATCTGAGGCTTACTTCATTGGCACATCTAACCTTGGTCTACTTAATATGATTTTTTTTCACTCTTCCTGTTTATGTAGTTTTCGTTCCTTAGCTAAGATTAGGTAAAGTGAAATCTGTAGCATTCTAAACATATTAACTTGTATATAAACAGGAAGATTTAAAGGAGGTTAGCTGGAACAAGGGATAGACCTACTAATGAATTACAGTCTTAGATTGTAAAAGAAGACATCATTGGATTTTGCATATTTTCCAGAAAACTCCTGTGGTTTTATTTTTCTCAGTTTTTCTTTTGTGACTGTGCCAGGAGATAAAAACTGAACAGCTACATGGTTAAAAAAAAACATGCTTTTAAAGAACAGGTGTAGAGTAGAATTTGAATGCATGTCTCCAGAGACGAGTGAGAAGTCCAGGAGATAAAACTGAACTTTCACCCTGCTAAAGCAAGCAACTTTAAAAAGATTGCCTGCAGGGCCAGAAATAAAGACTGAGAGAAATTTACAAGGTTGGTTAGTTACAGTGAGCACTGTTACTTTAGTTTTAAATGTAAGGCTGTAGTGATAGCAAATTTGCTAGGCATAGACATGGTTAATTGCTCATTTCTATACAGGTAACATCAAAATTGGTGTTACTGACTTAAGGTAGTTGGTTCATTGGGAGGGATTATTACAAAATTTCATTTGTGATATGAATAATGATTTTCTAGGTATTATTTACTTTGATAAAATGAACAGCGTTCTAGTACTCAATTTCAGTGTTAGTGGAACAAAATCAGAGGTACCGAATGTGGCTTTATAACAAATATTTTCTCAGTGAAGTGCTCATTAGTTAAACTCGACATTTTACCTGTGACCTTGGTGCCAGAGCATATTATTTTAACCTACTAATGTAGCTTTGTATGGGTTTCTCACGAAGTTATGGAAGGAGTTAGATTACCTTTCTTCTTATCCTGGGGTGCCTTCCTAACGCTTTCCCTAACTACACTCATCACACTCATTTCCCCCAAATTAAGTATGTGTGTAGGGCAGATCATGCGAGTTCCTATGGACAATTGGGTTGTCTAGCTCTGTGTAACCTGTGCCCATTTCAGGTTGTGGAAGTTCTATTTATCTCCTGCTTTTCTTCCTCGGCTCCTATTTCATGAACACCGACTCCTAGCTAAGTAAACATAACTTGAGTTGATTTTCTCTGGCAGGAGTAGGAACAGGGTCTGCAATGATAGCAGCCCTAAGACTAAATAGGCTGCCCCCATCTCTCACTGTCTGCGTTCCAGAATAAAAACGACAGGTAAAATTAAATGCTTTAAGCCTAAAACAGAAATGGATTCCCCATCCTTTTATAT
Organism: Felis catus; assembly: GCF_018350175.1. NCBI lineage: Eukaryota > Metazoa > Chordata > Mammalia > Carnivora > Felidae > Felis > Felis catus. The sequence continues at coordinate 109,801,703 of NC_058369.1, forward strand.
TCTTGAACAGTAATGTGAATCACTCTTTTTAAAGGTTTTGGTTCAACTAGTCACAGTATTCAATTGTCTGAACTGGACAACACCTACAGCATGATCCACTATGTTTCATTTTGCTTTTTAGGCCGGTTTATATATCTTCCTGATGGCATGGTTTTATAGCCAAAACAAAAGAAAACAAGAACACCTTCAGCCAGCATTTGGAAATTACATGTGTTTTTTTTTTTTTTTAATCATCATTATCAGTGTTGAAAATATTACCCTTGACATGTGGGAGATTTTACACTATGGTATGCCTGTAAAATCCCAGATTTATACTTAATTGATCTATTATTTAAATCTGTTATTAGATCTATTATTTTTAGACAGTGATGCATAACAAAACTTGCCCTTGAAACTTGGCTCTTGAGCTGTAATATGAAACAAACAGCTGGGTTTACAACAAAAAGCTGTGATTGAAAAGGCATTTTCGTGAATGAAGTAACTGAAAATATGTGATCTCATTTCATACATTTACAGTTGCATACTGAGTCTGTACAGTAAATAAACTAGGATGGCTATAAGCCTTTCAGATATAGTCATGGATCACTTTTGGTTCATTTTTGGTTCATTTTTACACATAGAATAAATGTGTGTGTTTAGATGAAATGTATATAAAACTGAATTAAGATTCTGAATTAGGTCAGAAATAGTGGTAGCCATTAAAAATTTTGTTTTTAACTGCCTATATGAAGGATAAAAATGCACAAAAGAAACAGTTATAAGACATGAAGGATTCCAAGAGGGGACAAATATCTCATTCAGTGCTCTGCATGTTCCTGCAATGGGAAATCAAGACTTTTCATCTGTTCTTTCTCTCATTTCTAAGTCAGGAAGAGGAGAGGAGTGATAGTGACATGGGTCGGGGACAAAATGGATTCCTCAGAGTCATTAGAGGAAAAAGCACTGGGCATAGGCGTTTTAATGTAAAAATGGAGAAGGTTAAAAGTGCAAGTGTTTATACATGACTTGTTAATTAGATTTTGTCTTTTTGGAGTTAAGCCTTCTCTCTTGTGATTAACTCTCATTTTGGGTTCATTTTCTGTTTTTCTCTCATGAAGCTAAAGAGGACTCTGGGGCTTGCTTCTGTTTGGAAGTAGACAACTTGCCCCACTTACTCCCTACCCCCTCCACCCAGTGAGCTCAGGGAAAGTCCAGCAGAAAGACCTGCATTGAATTGTTTTGACTATTGTTCATGGCCTGAGGGGAAAAATGGCTTCTTTCTTCAGCGTGCTTTTGCTTACATTCATCTCTTTTGGGTTCTTCTCTCTTTCCAAGTGTTACAATCTAGTGGGCCTAGGTTAGGGTGTAAGCTGAGGGAAAGGGGGAAGAGTGCTCCACATCTTTCTAGAGTGGAGCACGTAGAGGTGAGTGGCCTTGAACTGTCTTCAACCTAAAGGAACGCTTGGCTTCTATAGTCTAACAACCTTGGTACAGCTAGGTGTTTCATATATTTTTGGGTCAAATTCTCTGCTTTAGATTTTGGGTGTCCTTATCCTTTCTCTGTATCTGTGTATGTGCATGCATGCGCGTTCATGCACACACACACACACACACACACACACACACACACACACACACAGGATGTGAGAGACTCATTCTGGTGGGAGATCTGGCATTGACAGGCACCTAGTAGTGGTGTTGGGAATGCTGGCCATCTCTCTCCATCTTGGACATACTATTAAAACCATGTAACTCTCTCTCATGGAGATTTGCCTGTGGCACTTACCACTTAATTGTTTTATTCTTGCATGTATTCAAGCTTTGCCTTCTTTCTTAGGCTCAAAGCTGTGTAGGGACTAAATCTATGTCTGATTCATCTTTAATTCCCATCGGTGCTTACACATAATAGCAGCTCAAACATTTGTTGATTAATACATACTTGTAGCAACATTTAAACAAGCCCCGAGGGACTCTTTATGATAAATTAACAAGTGGTTCTTTGAGCACCTTTGATTGAACATTTGTAGAGATGGAGATAAGATGTCTCAGTAGTACCTACATTTTTAAAAAACATTTTATTATAGAAAATTAGACACATGGAAAAGAAGAAAGAAGAGTAAGCCTGATAATGAGCCTTATTTACTCATCACTGAGCTTCAATAATTATTCAGATGTGAGCAATCATTTGTCATCTATCCCCCTGCCCAATCTCCCCAGATGTAGTCAGACTATTTGGAGAAATCCCAAGACATTGGCATTATTTCATTTCAACTACAGATATTTTATCATACTATATTTATTTTAAATACTATGCTGCACGTACTCTTTTGGGTTTACTATGTTATATTCTTCTAAAAAGGATAGCATATATCATAATGTGTTTGGGGGGTGTGTATTGAGCTAAGTGGGTGAGTTTTAGGGAGTTGATTTGGGGATCACCAGAAGCCCAATGCGAATCCTATGATGAGGTGGTTAGAATACAAGATGACCCAGTAGAAGAGCTTAAAACAAAACAAAGGGAAGTTTTGTGTGTTTCTTGTTACTCTTATTTGAGTGCCAACTTTCCAAAATGGAATCAGTTTTTCCAGACCAAGCTCAAGTTTAGTGATAAATTATGGTGGCTAACACATCAGGTGGCACCAAGTCATGGATCTGCTGCAGGCACACTTCCAACATCTGGAACAGTTAAAGAGTTACCTCCAGAAACCACAGTGAAAATCTGAGTGGAGACAGACGTACACATGCTGCTGTTGTCATACATATAAATCTGCCAACCAAACACAGCAAGGCTCCCTGTGACTCAACTTGGTGGAATATCACCATGTTTTCTAAGCATGGTTTCTAAGCAAGTCCTGCTGTTTAAAAGCGTTATAGTCATCACATTGGCATCCCTACAACAGTTAGCAGAGTCTCTAGAAGGTGCACAGCAGGTACTCCATACCTTTTTGCTTAATTCAATGGTGAAGACAAATAGGCTAGCACTTACAAATCAGAGCAACATTGGTTCGGTGCATTTCAGGATTTCATGAAACACTGCCTAACTGTTGAATTTTATAAAACACAGGGGTAGAGATGTATTTTTGGCATGTGGAAAACAGCAAATAAGATGGATGACTTTTTTTTTAATTTAAGTTTTTAGAGAGAGAGAGCAAGCTGGGGAGTGGGGCAGACAGAGGAAGAGAGAGAGAGAATCCACACTCAGCATGGAGCTCAGTGTAGGGCTTAATCTCACCCCTCTGGGATCCTGACCTGAGCTGAAATCAAGTGGCATGCTCAACTGACTGAGCCACCCAGGCACCCCAGGATGGATGACTGTTTTAATATCACGTGGTCAAAAACACGTATATACTCTGGTTAGATGTACATAAAGCACTCGAGTTTGAGGTGTGTAATGGGTACATAGTGACAGGTGGGAGCCTGGATCTTCAGCAGTCTGAAGAAATCATGTTAATGGATTTCTTTCAGCGAAGGTATGGATATAAATAGATTGTCATGGGATGCCTGGGGGCTCTGTCGGTTAGCATCTAACTTCGGCTCAGGTCATGATCTCGCGGTCCGTGGGTTCGAGCCCCGCATCGGGTTCTGTGCTGACAGCTCAGAGCCTGGAGCCTGCTTCAGATTCTGTGTCTCCCTCTCTCTCTGCCCCTCCCCCACTTGCGCTCTGTCTCTGTCTCAAAAATAAACAAACATTTAAAAAAATTAAAATAAATAGATTGTCATGGGGGAATTTCTCTTAGCAGAGGGCATCAGGAGGTCATAGTCCCATTCACAGTATTTATGGGAGGGAGAAAGGAGAAATATTTTGATATAGATTGATGATAAATAATTTCTCTGTGATTATATAATTCTGAGGTCCTTACTTAAATTTTCCTCATGTAGATTTTGACATTCCTTAGAACTAATGGAATTACTACGGCATTGTAGGTTGGGGGTGAGGGCAGTGGGTCTTGATATGTTTGATGAATATAGATGATTCCTGCCTATCAGTCACTTTTCTTCCATGTGAGCTGAAAGGGCTATGCAGTGATTACTTTATTAACAGCTACAGAAAAGTCCATTATTTGAGAGGAGAACTCTGGTCAAAGCCAAGTTGGAGTATAGGCCTTAGATGAGAAGCCTGAGTTACACTTCCTCCTCCATCTACCCTTCTCCCACCCATTTCTAAAACTCAGGACTCGTATATTTTTGTATGCCCAGGCACAGAGAGGGATGGATAGCCCTAGATGGGACTGGATGAAATCTGGGAGTATGAGAATGTGTCTCCAAATGGATGCTCCAACTCAATTCATTAATTCTGCAAAAGGGAGGGCAAGAGCTGTTTTAGAGGGGATGGCTCACAGGTCCTTGTAAGGCATAGTGAGATCCCATCCCAGCGTCACCATGACCAATCAGTACCTGTGTTTCTGACCAATCTGATTAGCAATTTTTTCTACTTTTTGGCAGGGTGTTAGGAAGAAGGTGGGCAGACAAAAAGGATATATGATTGTAGCTTCCCTTATTGTTTGTTAGTTGTTAATAGGATACATTAAAGCATTGTCTGTAACTAATGTTTCTTCCGGCTCATTAGCCTATAGGTAAAAATAAGGTCACAGACCATCTATCTAATATTTTGTTGGTTTAATAGTCATACCTGCTAATGCAGAAACTCCATTTCCCTGAACATCATCTCTAGGTGCTTTTGGAAGCAGGTGAAACCTGTGTGTAGCATTCCTGAAAGTAGCTGTCCACTCTCTCTGGCTGCTCACAGAGGTACTACATGTGCCTTTCTTGCCCCTCCAGGCACAATTCCCTTTGGTGTCCTTTGTGTTCTAAAGGTATCAGAATTTCATGGTAGTTTGTGGTGAGTGAGGAAGAAAGGCTCTTTTCTGTTAGATTTCTAGTGTACTAGAGGTCTCTGTCAACGCTGCATGGACCCAGGGCATATAGAAAACTGGCTTTTCTGTTCTTAAAACCTTCTTTTAAACTAGGACCAAAAACCTGTCAAGGCCTAGCTAGGTATTGGTTGAAGTAACCGCCCTCCTTGTGATACTCAAAATGACTTCACCCCTTTTGACACTAAGGTTTTGTCACTTGGTAATGGCTACTAGCTGACTGCTGTTTTTCGTTTTGCAAAGGATCCTCTGACGAGGGTTTCATATGCCTTCGTGAAAACAGGTTTCTATTGTGTCAAATCTCTTTGAAGTGCGGCTGTGGACGAAGCTTCAGTTTGTTGTCTCCCAATGTTCTAGGCACCCTGCATGACCGCTTCTCCCATCTGCTTATGTGATGTGCCCAGACCCTGAATCTTGAATCAGATTCGGCTAGGGCACTCCTGGAGGTGACTGCTTTCTTTCTTAGACTTGTCACTCAAGCATCCAATGTATTTGACTTTGACCCATAGATTTATTGCAGTTCCACTTAAATACCCAGTTTAGCAGATGGAGTCCACTATCTTGGTGCACAGAGTGTTCTAGAATTTAGGTTTGGGAAGGAATCTTATCATTGACTGAATTTTAAATTTGGTAATAGGATTCATGTGCTTCACTCTACGTCCTTTTTGCATTCGAACTCTTAGAAAATTATAACATGGGACCCTTTTGTTTTGTTTTGTTTTTGTTGTTGTCTTCAGGGCTGTCTGGGATATTAGCACATTTTGTCACCTGTCACTTTGTGCCCTCTAAATATATTTAGAAGTCATTATTCTTTATTATGTGCCTATTAGGTACATAAAATGGTTGCTCTCATTACATAAAAATAACTGTTTCTTACTTAATTTTACTGTTTCTGAGTTTTTAAAAATTTTTTTTCAACGTTTATTTATTTTTGGGACAGAGAGAGACAGAGCATGAACGGGGGAGGGGCAGAGAGAGAGGGAGACACAGAATCGGAAACAGGCTCCAGGCTCCGAGCCATCAGCCCAGAGCCTGACGCGGGGCTCGAACTCCCGGACCGCGAGATCGTGACCTGGCTGAAGTCGGACGCTTAACCGACTGCGCCACCCAGGCGTCCCGTGTTTCTGAGTTTTTAAATAATTCATTTATTTACATTATGCTTATATTTTTATATTATTTTCTTAAGTATCACCTGTATTCATATTTCTTCAAGAAGAGGTCTAAAATTCCTATCAAGTGAAAGAAAATGGTGAACAGAATCATCTCTAGCTCCTCATACAGCCTGAAAATTCCGCTTACTCTTCGAACCTTGCCACTAGCTTCTCATTACTCTTGTTTCTAAGTTAAAATGATGGGATTAAATTGGCCAGAAACCCTTAGCTTAGTTATAAAATTTTAATAACTGGAAGCTTTTAAGCAGTAACCATACACACTTTTTTTTTTTACATAAAAAAGAAAGCGTTTGGAGTCTCAGAGATTGAATATTAACCATGTAATTGAGAATGCTTGCCATAGTATTTTTTAAAAATTTCATGCTTTTTATTTTAAAATAGTAAGAAGTGAAATTTTAACCATGTGTTCTGTCTGGCATGAGGGTTGGGAACACCCTAAATCTGAATTTAAGGAAGGTATTCCTCTAGGAAGTGAAAAGACTTAGACAAATGGCTCCTTAAATCTCCTACGACTATAAGCACAGAAAGGTACTTTGAGGAAGCGCTACTCTGTGGGAGAAGATGTGTTGCAGGCAGTGCTGAGAAGAAGTGAAATGTGAGCGGTTGCTTCTGCCTTTTTACAAACACTTGACTCACTCTGGAGATACAGCTCAGGGAATGGTGTGCATCAGCACATAAGAAACAGATGGCCATACTAATAGCTGTCCTGGGGATGGGCTGAATTTAGGGCACATGAAAGCTGCAGCGAGGGGCCCGGCAGAGTTCTATTTTGAGTTTAAAATGTAAATGCTAAACTATGTAGTGAATCACAGGCTTTTGGATGGCCAATAAAGGCAGTTGAAATCATAGGCTTGGAATTAACAAGAACTAGTGGATGAAATAGGGGATAGCTGGGTCTTTTTTTTTTTTTTTTTTTTTTCCTCCTGGAACAATAAGAATTTAATGGGATAGCTCTTATTACTTCCTTTGAAACAGTGACATTTTAATGTATGGATTCTTAAGTTTGTCCACCCAAGAAATTTAGATGAAATGTTTCCTATAATATAAAGACATTTTATGAGGATTAAAGTAATGTGAACAGGTTAAAGTATCAGCATTATAGAGCTGGAGAATGTGAGTACAAATGCCTCTGTCTACATGAAGCCTAAAACAACAGTGACATTCTACAAATGGCAGAGCTGGGGCTAAGACTCAAGTTCTTCTTTTCTTTTTTAATTTTTTTAAAAATGTTTATTTATTTTTGAGGGAGGGAGAGGGGGAGAAAGAGAAAAAGCCTGAGTGGGGAGGGGCAGAGCAAGACACAGAATCCAAGGAGCAGACCCCAGGCTCCGTGCTTTCAGCACAGAACCCAAAGCAGGGCTCAAACCCATCAACTGCCAGATCATGACCTGAGCCAAAGTCAGGCGCTCAACCAACTGAGTCACCCAGGTGACCCCTTTCAGAGTTTCTAATCTCAGTGGTTGCCTCAGTCAGGAACATAAGGATCACCTTAGACATACTGCATTTCTTACCTCCTGGCTCAAAAACTTTTTTTCTCCCCCGCTTCAATTATTTATCCTGCTTTATTCAATTATTTTGATACTATGGACACATTTGGATGTTAAGAAACTCTTTGTAAAAGTATTATTTTATTTTTAATGTTTATTATTTTTGAGAGAGAGAAAGAGAGAGAAAGAGACAGAGAGACAGAGACCAAGCAGGGAAGGGGCAGAGAGAGAGAGGGAGACACAGAATCTGAAGCAGGCTCTGAGCGCTCAGCACAGAGCCGGATGCGGGGCTCGAACACACAGACCGCGAGATCATGACCTGAGCTGTAGTCGGCCACCCAACCCGGCCGCCCAACCGACTGAGCCACCCAGGCTCCCCATTTGTAAAATTATTTCTAATGATTGATACTGTACTATCGGGAGATACACCATGATTATTTTCTAACTCTGTTGTGGTGATTTCACAATATATACGCGTATTAAATCATTATGTTGTACACCCACACTCACACATTGTTATATGTCAGTTATATCTCAGTAAAGCTAGGGGATAATAGGGTTGAAATGTCTTAGCAGCACGCAGCTAATAGTCTTAGGGCAAGGGCCAAACTCTTTATCCTAGTAATCATAGCCAATTACCACAATCTGAATTTTCACTACTCTTCATATTTATTGTCTTAAGTCCTGTCATTCACATCTTTTGCTCTTTCTTACACTTACCTTGCCCTGTGTGTATCTTTCCATCAGGCTCTGTTTTGTGGGCTGGATTTTGAGAAACATTTTTAGTCCTCTTTATTCTTCACTCACTCTTTCATCTTTACTTTCATTTGTATTTTTTTTTTTTTTTTCTTCGTTAGTGCATTCATGCAGGGAAAGAAGTGAGTGTTTGGGGTGGTATTACTAGAAAACCAGATGCCTCTTCATCAAATAATCCCTGCTCCTTTTTCTCTGTTGGAATATGTTCCCAAAGAGGGGATAGACTGCATGATGAACTGTAAGCACGTTGCTGATTCCATCCTAAAATTATGCAGGAAAATACACGCTAGTGTTTGGAGGAAAGAAATGGTAAAAATGAACTAGAAGATTGGATGCAGAATGAGAGAGGGTTGGGAAGAGGCAAAGGGGCACTTGTTCGGGCATTAGCAGAAATTTTCTGTTAACGTCTCTCTAAAATGAACTACCAAGGAAAATTCTTTTTTTTTTTTTTTTAATTTTTTTTAACGTTTATTTATTTTTGAGACAGAGACACAGCATGAACGGGGGAGGGTCAGAGAGAGAGGGAGACACAGAATCGGAAGCAGGCTCCAGGCTCTGAGCCATCAGCCCAGAGCCCGACACGGGGCTCGAACTCACAGACCGCGAGATCGTGACCTGAGCTGAAGGCGGACTCTCAACCGACTGAGCCACCCAGGCACCCCAGGAAAATTCTTTTATAAGAGAGATAAAAAGAAAATCGGGTACAATACAAGTATTGGTTTTCCAACTTGTTTCCCTATCTTCAGCCTATTACTATGCTTAAGAACTATAATGTCTTCTATTTTTTTTTCAAATACGTGTGCAAAATGATTATTAAATGGTTTATTAACTAAGGTACTTGAAAGTATTTTCAGTTTTCAAAGCACTCACATAAAAAAGGCTTGAGATACAGTGTGTGGAATCTAAAATATGTGCTAGTAATCCATTCCTATGAAGAAAGCATGTTGTTAAAGCCAAAATGTGCTATGACATCTGCTAAGTCATTCCTGAATCCATATAAAAGGAAGGCCAGTTCCATAAAATTCTGAAAGAATCAGTCAAAGCCAAAAAGTTAATGTGACCAGTTGTTTTGCATTATGTAGACAAGAAAACCATCTGCCTTTCCAAATAGTGGTCTAAGTGACATTGGAGTCCTTGTATCTTGGCCTTGAATCAGAAAATCAGCTGCGTCACCCCTGTGGTCACTTTCTAAACAAGGACATGGCTGGTGCTGGAGGTTCATCAGGATATACATCTTAACCCATCACCTGTCCCCAAGTGTGCTCTCTGGGTCTGTGGTTCTGGTCTATTTTTCCCTTCCTAGACTTGTGCCTTGAACATGGCAACTGCCATTACTCTTCTAGAACTGCATCTCATTTTCTCCCTAAATCAGAGTCTGTACTGGCCCCTTTAGTTGCTATCAATGCATCCAGGTTCAGCCTGAGCTCATAAGGCTCTTGGGATGCCAGTGTATTCCCGTGGTTACGATTCCTGATTGTTTCACAGTTTCTCTAAGCCATTCACTGGCCCTTCCCATTTAAGCTTCTTCTCCACTCTCTGTGTACTGCCATCGACTCTGCACCTACACCCACTTAAAAATGTATTTTCTTCTTTGTATGTTTTTTCCTTAACTGTTCCTTCTGTCTGGGAAGCTTCCCTGAAGTGCCCATCCGCAAAATATTTCTACTTATTGACTGATCAAATGCCGTCTCTCCAAGAAGCCTTTCTTAGATTCTCGTAGATGAATTTAGACTTTCTATTTACCTATCCACCCATCCGTGAGTTTCTTCTCCCATAGCACAGTGTACGTATCTTCATTAATCATGTTTTCTGAAATGCTGCTTTGTATCACTTTTCTGCTTGTGTTTTATGGCTGTAGGGGTCTGTTTCTCTGAACAAGTTATGATTCAGAAAGGCTGAGGATGTCATTCATTTTTATATTCCCACAGAACCTAACATGCAGCTTTGCAGGCCACGGTCATTCAGAAAATATTTGTGCAATTTAATAGAAACAGAGAACAAATTAGGGCTGATCAATCAAATTTGATGGTTGATGTTAACATTTATTAGTTGGCGAACAGTGGGTGCATGGATAGGTATGGGGGCTATTTTCTAATGATATTTTAGAATATTAGTTTCAGATGTTTTGAGGGGAATATAGTAGAGCAGACTTCTACATATATTGCTGCTTATAATGCTGACACATGGTTTTAAGATTTAACATCATCCCCTGCCTTTTTCTCTGCATATTATGGATTTGAACAAAATTTTAAAAACATTTCTTACTGTCCCAGGAAAAAAAAAAAAAACAATTTCAAATTCATACCAGTTAGCCTTCTCATTAGTTTTCAAACATAAATGTATTGACAGGAAACAAAACCCTTATGTGTTTAATTAATATTAACATTCATGAAGTATTATTTGAATATAACTTAATATCTTAGAACACTTAGAGGCTTTGAAACTGGAGATTATTTCCCAGGGGAAAAGTGAAATGGTATTCTCTGTGACTGCTTTTCAAAATCTAGGACCCAGTGAATTAGTGGATTCTAAACTTGGCAAGCCAGTCTCTCCTAGTCCTAGTGGGAAGTATTTTGATTTTAACTTCCTTTGGAAAATCTCCCAAGCTGGAGGGGAAATAAACATACTTCAAGAATCAAGGCTCCTTTTAGAAATTCAGTTTTAAAATATTTTTTTTAAAGGAATTCTGGCTCCAACCCTTTTTTTTATTTTTTCCCTCCATCTTAATCAACATTTCATCCTTCTCTTGTCAGCTGCCAAAGCCCAGCCTTTTCCTGGGCTCTTAGGGATTTGAAACATTTTGGCAGGCTGAGAATGGGTGGGAGATGCTCACAAAGAGGGTGAGAAATGATGTTTTCACTTCCTAATATTCTTGGCCAGATTGATTTTCTGTGTGGGAGGAGAAAACTCTGGAATCATGTCAAGTACTCCACAGAGATTCAGACAAATAGGACTGGACGCATTAAATCAACAAATACTAAGCATGGGTGGGGGGTGGGTTTTAGCCAACATAGAACTTGAAAAACTTAGTACATACTCTTCAAAAGCTTAGATACAGTTGTGGAGATAAAGTGTTTGCAGCTTTTAATGGCAACATACCAGATACACATAAGTCCAAAAAGTACACACTCAGTTTCCAGATGTATGGAGAAGAAACAAAAGGAGCTATGAGAGGGAGGGGATCCTTTCTTTTTCTTTATTTTTAAAAATTTAAAGGCAACTTACTCTCCTAAATTTTTTTTAATGTTTCTTTTTGAGAGAGAGAGAGAGAGAGAGAAAGGGAGAGAGAGACACACAGTGTGAGTGGGAGAGGGGCACAGAGTCAAAGTATGTGAAGCAGGCTCCAGGCTCTGAGCTGTAAGCTCGGCCCCTGGGCTTGAACTCATGAGCCGTGAGGTCATGACCTGAGCCAAAGTCAGACTCAAGTGACTGATCCACACAGGCGTCCTTAAGTCCGATTTAGTTAATATATAATGTAACAATGATTTCAGGAATAGAATTCAGTGATTCATCACTTACATATAACACCCAGTGCTCATCCCAGCCAGTGTCCTCCTTAATGCCTATCACCCATTTAGCCTATCCCCCAACCCAATACCCCACCAGCAACCCTCAGTTTGAGAGTCTCTTATGGTTTGCCTCCCTCTCTGTTTTTATCTTACTTTGCTTCCCTTCCCCTGTGTTTGTTCATCTGTTTTGTTTCTTAAATTCCACATATGAGTGAAGTAATGTATTTGTTTTTCTCTGACTGACTTATTTCGCTTAAGACACTCTAGTTCCATCTACATTATTGCAAATGGTAAAATTTCATTCATTTTGATTGCCAAGCAATACTCCTTTGTAAACATATACCACATCTTCTTTATTCATTGACCTGTCGATGGACATTTGGGCTCTTTCCATAGTTGGGCTATTGTTGATAGGGTTGCTGTAAACATTGGGGTGAATGTGCCCCTTCGAATCAGCACTGCTGTATCCTTTGGATAAATACCTAGTAGTGCAATTGCTGGGTTGTAGGGTAGTTCTATTTTTAATTTTTGGAGGAACCTCTACACTGTTTTCCAGAACAGCTGCACCAGTTTGCATTGGAGGGAGTCTTTGTAGACATACGGTAACATGAGGGTCATCTATGTTTCCAGAGGAAATTGGAGAAGTATGAGAATGTGTTGGGGCGCCTGGGTGGCACAGTCGGCTAAGCGTCCGACTTCAGCCAGGTCACGATCTCGCGGTCCGTGAGTTCGAGCCCCGCATCGGGCTCTGGGCTGATGGCTCAGAGCCTGGAGCCTGCTTCCGATTCTGTGTCTCCCTCTCTCTCTGCCCCTCCCCCGTTCGTGCTCTGTCTCTCTCTGTCTCAAAAATAAATAAAAAACGTTAAAAAAAATTAAAAAAAAAAAGAATGTGTCACTGAAGATTGATATTTGACTGGGTTTTTAAGGATTATTAATGTTGATAACTATTATTTGTCTACCTCCTGTTACATGCTTTGCATGTATTCTGTCTAGTCTTAACAAGTGTGCAAAGTGGGTATTACGTGATTTTATTGCAATGTCTGCCGTTTCATTGGACTGGAAGCTCTGTGAGAACAGGGGTGGATTTACCTGCTTTGGGTCATCTTCCTATCCTGAGGCTCAGCAGTGTCTGGCAGAGGAGCAGTACCCAGTAATTACTGGTGGACTACAGACAGGAAAGCTGCCAATCTGAGGTTAAGTAATTTGCCCAAATTCAATGCCTGCAAGTGGCAGAGCTGGGATTTGTGCATGTCTGTTTGATGGCAAAGCCTGAGGTCACCTGTGGTGTAATGCTCTTCAGTGATGAATCTGATACAAAGAGTTGGAGAGAAACCAGAAAACCATGCCATTTTGGAACATACAAGCATTAGGAAGGTAACAGAGAAGTAACGAATAGGCCGCTTTAGCTTTGGTAGTAGGCTAATTGGAAAAACACATTGGGGCCATATTCTGTAAAACTTGATATATCAGACTATTTTATTTTCATTTTTCTTTTAGTGAAACATAATAAAATGTTTTTTAATTAGAGAAACAATGATCACAGCAGTACTTTAAGGAAAACTCCCACAATAGATGTGCAAAGGAAGTTTTGGAAAGAGAGACTGAGAACTAAGGCCAGTGGGGAGACTCCTCCAGAGCTCTAGCAGGGTATGATATATATGCAAGTTCTCTGTATAGATATGGGTCCTGTGTTAGGTTAGTGGAAATGGAAATAATGCATATGAAAGAGATAATCTAAAGGAGGTATCTTCAGGTATTCATTATAAGGCGGAATAATAATCACTTTAGTGCACTTCAGTTTTAAGTCTGTTATAACTGAGACCATGAATAATGCATTCAATGGGAATAAATTTAACCATTGAAAACTTGTACTGAAGTTAGGGGTCAGGAATAGAATAGCGTTAGGGAGCAAAAGCATAGAGGAAGCAATTGAAACTGGTGGATGAAGACAAACAAGGATTGATGTTAGAAAGAAGCTCCATTAAAAAATAGTAATTGCTTCTTTTTGATAAATATTCATAGTGAACTATAAATAATCAGATGGACACATTTTAATTGTATGGCTCACTGAAATTTTACAAAGTGATACACCCATGTAACACACAAAGATCATGATCTAGAATATTACCACCATCCTGGAAGCCTCTCTCATAATAATTCTCTTCAAAAAAATAACTATTATTCTGATCTCTTTTAGAGATATTTTAGATCCTTGAATAATTGAAACCATACAATATGGTATGTATTCTTTTGTGTTTGGCTTCTTTTGCTCAACATTATAGTTGTGAGATGTACTTTTTTTTTTTTTTTAAGTGTGACCCATGGGTTATTCAGAAATGTATTGCTTAATATTAACAAATTTGGAAGATTGCTGGGTTTTTTTTGTGTTTTTTTTTGTTTTTTTGTTTTTTTTTACTGTTACTGATTTTAGCTTAATCCCACTGAAGTCAGAAAACATTCCTGGTGTTATTTCAGTCCTTTGAAATTTATTAAGAGTTGCTTTATGGTCTAGCAAATTTTCTTTTATGGGTAAATGCTCTATCCCATTAAAAAAGAATATGTGTAAGAATTTATACTCTAAAATGTTGAGGACAATGTTCTATAAATGCCAATTAGATTAAGTTTGTTAGTCATGGTGTTCAACTCTGGTACATTTTAATGCTTTTTTGTCTGCTTGTTCTCTGTTACTGACAGAAGTATGTTATACTTTCCCATTATTAACATAAATTTGTTTAGTTATTCTGTTAGTTCTCTTTTTTCTTTGTAATTCTTGACACTTTCTTAGTACAGTGAATTTAGGCTTATTATATCTTTCCGTTAAAATGAGATTTTATCACTCTGAAATGTATCTGCTTATCTCTAGTACTATTTCTTGTCTTAAAGTCTACCTTATTTAATAACATTATGGCTATGCTATTTTCTTTTGTTTGGTATATTTGTAATACACTTTTTTTCTATCCATTTATTTTCAATCTTTCTGTGTCTTTATACATAAGGACAGATATTGACACATATTAGACATGTATATCATATATCATAGTCATATTATGGAAGCCAAAGTTTAAGGATGAGGAACAAGCAGGGCTAGACAATAGAAGCATCATCAAAGATGTAGGAGGAGAATAAGCCTAGCAAGGAATTAGTAAAACTAAGAAGAATTTCAAGCAGGATGGAAAATTCAGCCTGCTTTTCTGCTATCCAAACAGAGGCGCATGTCAAGTGCCATAGAGACAGGAAGGCGAATAGAGATGATGAAACATCATTAGATGTTACGTAGTCACTAAAGATTTTTTTTCTATCTTATTATAGTAATGACAATAAAATGTAATCAGCAGATTTAGGCGTATTATTTCTCACATTTAGCTGTAGAAAGAGTAATGCTCTGGAAACATGCTTCACTCTTGAGGGTCAATCTGGTCACATCTTTTGGCCTTTCCAGCAAGTTATTCAAGGATCTACCTGCCGTTTTAGCAGACACTGGTATCTCCTTCTCAAGGCTTAGTCTTCCCCTTTAATTATACAGAAGTCTCAAGGGCTTGCACAGTGCAATGCAGGGTGTCAGGCTACGGGCATCCCTGAGGGCAATGGGCACTGACTACTGCCACTGTTCTCTCTGACCTATAGGGTGCAGGGCTGAAGCTGAATCCTGTACAGCGGGACTCTCAGAGCAGGCCTGGTGGTGGGTGGTCCTTTGCTGGTCCATTTCTGTTTCTCCTTCTTCATCTTCCCCCAAAGATAAAAAGTTTTCTGTTTGATTTATTTATTTATTTTTATTTTTTAAGTTTATTTATTTTTGACAGAGACAGTGCAAGCGTGAGCTGGGGAGGGGCAGAGAGAGTGGGAGACACAGAATCCGAAGCAGGCTCCAGGCTCCAAGCTGTCAGCACGGAGCCCGATGCGGGGCTCGAACTCACGAACTGTGAGATCACGACCTGGGCCGAAGTTGGACGCCCAACTGACTGAGCCACCCAGGCGCCCCAACAGTTTTCTGTTTTAAAGCTTCAGAGCACAAAGCATATGTTTAAATAAATTACGGTTCAGTCATCCAGAGGAAAAGCTTGTACCTACAAGGAAAGATAGAATGACTTTTTTCCTCCCTTCCCCTCCCTCATGGTCTTCTGTTAAGTTTCTCAAGATCCACATATGAGTGAAAACATAAGGTATCTGTCTTTCTGTGACTGACTTATTTCACTTAGCATAATACCCTCCAGTTCCATCCATGTTGCTGCAAATGACTGGATTTCATTCTTTCTCATTGCCAAGTAGTATTCCATTGTATATATAAACCCCATCTTCTTTATCCATTCATCAGTTGATGATGGGGGGGAGAGGGGAAAGTGGGTGAGGGGCATTGAGGAGGGCATTTGTTGGGATGAGCACTTGGTGTTGTTTGGAAACCAATTTGACGATAAATTATATTAAAAAAATAAATATATAGAACACCCACATAAAAGAAAGAATGAATATACTATATTGACCACATGGAAGCACCTCCAAGCCAGACTAGTACTGAAATAAAGGAAGGTACATGTCAGTGGGTGTGAATATGACACTTTGCCTGGACAGGATGACTCATTGCCCAAAGGAAGTTACTCTCAGTGACTTCCTGTGCTTTCTCCGCCTCTTCACAGGGGGATTCCCTCCTTGATTGTGAGATATGCACACAGTCCCAGGAGGAGAGGACCACCTTCAGTCATTTCACATTGATATTCTGATACTTCTGATTGAGAAAAGTGAAATACAAATGATCTCTTATCATTTGTCCTTCTATGTTAGGTAGGCAGTTACATTGTGCAATTATTTTCACAGCTATGTTAGCCTGAGTTTATTTGCAGGTGGCTGAGTAGTATGGAATGCATGTAAAATGCTAAAAGGATAATGAGGTAAGTTCTTGGAAATAGGGGAAATAGTTGGGAAATGAGGGAGAGACTCCTCATCATCTGAAACAGAAAGCAAAGAATATTTACTCAGCCTAAATATGTAAAGAACATTGATGCTGGCGGTGGTAGATAGGGGAAGGCCTGGGAAATTCACAGTTGTTGGTATTAATTTTTTTAGTAGAAGTTCACTAGCAAAGCATTTGATTGTGATTTTCATACTGACAGTAGCTTAGAAAAAGTATAGATGATATGCATAAGTCTAGACAGTAGCTTTATTACTATAACAAAAATAGAAGAAAAAATTGCCCCAAATGTTTGTTTTTATTATAGAAATTTTTCAGAAAAATATGAAATTAGAATAGAATGATCAACCTCCATTAATCCATCACTTAGCCTTTAATACTTATGAATACAAAGCCAGCCTTGTTTCACCTAGATCTTAGCCACTTTTGGGGATTATTTTGTAGCTAATCCCAGACATCATAGTATTTTATCTGTAAATCATTTGCTATGAGATAAAAGAAAAATTTAAAAGCCTAAGGGGATACCTACAACTCTGTAGCCACAAATTTAAAAATCTGGACTTAACAGATGATTTCTATCAAAATACAAATGGTCAAAAATTGATCTAAGAAAATAATAAAAGAATCAGGGGCACCTGGGTGGCTCAGTTGGTCAGGCATCCCACTTCCATGGGGCTTGAACTCAGGAACTGGTTATTACTAGGTGCTGGGTAAGTATAAAGAGTTTAATATTTTATTTCCAACTACAGGTCAGCATCAAAGATAAGGCTACAAAAAATGCATTGTTTAGTCTGTTTTATTATCTCAAATCCAAGAAGAAAGTAATTCCAGATTATAAATCAAGGTAGAAGTTGAACAGACTAAATAGCCTTATTCATTAATTTCTTTTTTTTTTTTAATGTTACTTTTAAGAGAGAGAAAGAACAAGCAGGGGAGGGGCAGAGAGAGAGAGAGGGGGGCGGAGACAGAGAGGGGGACAGAGGATCCAAAACAGGTTCTGCTCTATGCTAACAGCAGAGAGCCCATTGTAGGGCTGGAACTCATGAACTGTGAGATCATGACCTGAGCTGAAGTCACATGCTTAACTGAATGAGCCACCCAGGTGCCCCTCATTAATTTCAATTTACAAATCATTTTTCCATCCATCAAGAGTTCTTATTAACAATTATTTTTTGGGACATCTATTTTCTGAGTAGGCTATTAGCCCTGGGTTTGGTTTGCCATGTGCATTTCCTTCTCTGGGGTTTTTATATGGAGAAGGCACACAAGGATTATGAATCAAATGAAGAGCAAGGTGTCAAAATATTAGTTAGGGCAAGAACCAGAAAGTATCCAATGATGGGCTTTATGGTTAAAAAGAATGTGGTTTAGATCTGATGATAAAGTGAAATGTTCTTCCCCCTGCTGTGTATTTAAGTCTTAGAATAAAAATGATCGGGGATGCATCTTAGAGGAGTGGGTTAAGACTGTGTAGGCAGAACAAGGCTTGGGGTCCTGTCAAAACAAGCCCACAGAGCAGTCTTATGTCTACTTGGCTGGAGGGGAAGGAGTGCAAATGGAGAAAGCATAGTCCACATTTTCTAACCACTTGGAATAATAACCGGTAGAAGAAAGAGGCCACACCTTGCCTAAGGGTAGGAAAAGAAAGAGGAAATGCCTGCACTGATTCTCATTTCTGAGCTGCTGCAAGCCACAGCCAATAAAACATATCTTGTAAATGTCAAGCTCTGGATAATCAGTTCTTCCTCTGTTCTGGAGGACCAAATGTTAGGATCACAGGGAGAAGCCTGAGACATTTGGTCTAAGCCTCCTCAAAGTGAGGGTCAAGGAGAGATGCCCCTTCCCCTGCAGGCTTCCTGTCATTTGAAAAGTTGTCCCCTGTAGTCGATAAGAGTGCACTTCCCATTTCATAAGAAGGATGGCTGTTGGATGGTTTTCTTCAAGCAATTTGCAAAATGCCTTTTCCACCTTTTTCTAAAATGCTTGATTTTTTTATTGGGCCAAACCAAAGAGCAAGAAAGTTAGAAGAAATCCTTTGGAATACTGCCAACAGTCTTAACTTGAAATTTGCATTTGATTAACCTGTGGACGCGAGATTCTCCTTGCATTCATGCAAGAGTTATAGGCAAAGCTTTGCCATTAATGCTGTCTAAATTGTATAATGAGAAAAGACAGTTGTACTATGATGATAGTTTGTGTTAACAACTTGGAACTGGTTTAGAAGTGATTTGAGTTGTTGTTTGCTTGGAAATAGCATTCAAACAGCTTGAGGGATTGAGTTTTAAAATCCTCAAAGCTTTCAAAAGTGTGCAGTAACTTGTATGAAGATGCCGATTAGTAAATATGTGCAGTTACATGTGAACACTTTCAAGATTGCTTCAATGTTACTGTTGTTTTGAGTGTTGGCGTGAAAATATACGTGTAAGTAAGTGTTTACTAGTACTTACTCTGCTCCAAGGACACTTCTCAGCTCCAGAGAGGGACAAATTAACAATTCTCTGTGATGATACTCTTAAAGAATAAGTCTATGGCACAATACAATCTACCTATCTTGACTGTGGAAGAGAAAAGTAAAGCCAGTTGACAGTATCTGACAGTATCTGCAGCTCTCTCTCTCTCTCTGTCTGTCAATGTTTGGTAGTATTAGGGCACCAAAGTCACCAACCAATACATGGTTTTTCTCTGTCTGTTCCCTCCCTTCTCTATTAACTGCCAGTATGTAGATCAGATCTTCACCTTCTCTTGCTTAGGGACTATCGCAATAGACCACATACTTGCGTGCATATCCAGTTTTGCCCCCCTTGCTTTCTCCACTGTCCTTTAACCTGCCTATCTGACACTGTAAGTTCCTCAGTGTAACTCCATGACTTAATGTTCAACTACACCCAAAAGATATTAATAACTTTAGACTCTGAGTTCCTCAGGGCTTCATCAGACTCTCTCCCTGTAGGGACTGCTGTTTTCTGTTTCCTCATTTCCTAACTCACATAGGGTCTAGGTGTTATATCTTACTTAACATCTTTGCATCTCTAGGGAGCAGTAAGTTGCTTGGCACCTAAGGGCAGACCTACCTAAGGGTGACCTTCCTGAGCTGAGATTCTCCAACAGATTTTCCGAAGGTTCTGCTTGAGTTTGTTTTGTTTTCTTCTTACTTTAGAGACGAATATATATACATGTATATGTATATGTATATGTATATGTATATGTATATGTATATATATGTATATATGTGTGTGTGTATATATACGTATGTATATATACGTATATCTACACATATATATTTGAAGATTGAAGAGTTAGATCAAATGGTTCACTAAATATTGGGATATGCCATAAATTAATTTTATTTAGAGGTATAGATTGTTTAATTCTACTGTAATATTTTATTGCAAAGTAACCAGACATGTTTTCATTTAAGTGGATGCTGAATTTCGTAAATAATAGCAACTGTAATATTTTCATTACCTTTTGTCATACTCATTAGAGCCATAATGATGATAAGGGTGTATTTTTTAAATATGTTTTTAAGTTTATTGATTTATTTTTGAGAGAGAGAGAGAGAGAGAGAGCGCTCGTGCGCACAAGTGGGGGAAAGGCAGATAGAGAGGGAGACACAGAATCTGAAGCAGGCTCCAGGCTTTGAGCTGTTATCACAGAGCTGGATGCAGGACTCGAACCCAAGAGCTTTGAGATAATGACCTGAGCCAAAGCTGGCCTCTTAACCCACAGAGCCACCCGAGGACCCCATGGATGTGTTTTTTAATCAATAGTCAGAATTAGTTTGAAAATACATTTAATTTTTTTAAAGTTGTATTTTTGTTGAAAATACTTTTTGATTAATCACCTGATTTTTTAGAATTTTGGCAGGCCCTGGATTTCTGAATACATTGTATAATTAACGTAAACTTTAGGAACGTTCTTTTGTTTTGTTTTGCTTTTTTAATGATCCAAAATTAAGTTGCTTTTAGTCACAGGATTTCTGTAAATACAAACTTATGTCAGAAGAGGACTTTTATTTACTTTTTGATTCAACTCAGCATGTTTATTTAATCTGCAATGATTCAGCTTACTGGCTGCTCTAGAAACTTGGAGTGTGTTCTCATGATGGCTGAGTAAGTTGATGGCTTTGATCTGAAAAGTAAAGAAAGGCTTAGAGGAAAGCATTTTTTTCCCCTGCAAATTTGCCTTTCGAATTTCTTTTTCTGTTAGGCAAGTATTGCTGTTTGGTTGTATGTCACTCTCATTTAGCTTAGATTTCTTATACGTGGAAAATTGAAGGATTTTGTTTTCAATTTGTGATGGTTTTTGGTGTTTTCAAATGGAACAGGCAGACTCATTCCAGGCACTGACAGATCTCTGCGTTGTTGATTTTGTCTCCCTTCTGGACATCCTGGAGCAAACACAAAAGATGATGTTGATATTAATCTGTTAGGGAGGTCACAAAATAACCAATGTATGAATCATTGAGTTTAATTTTTCAGAAGGTCTAGCAGGAGAAAGATGACCAGTGTTCATTTCCTCTGTAGGCAAGGTTGATGTATAGAGTCTGTCCTTCCCCATCTCAGGCACTCTGCATTTACTCATTTTCTTCTCCTCTGGCATCCCTCCTTCTGGCCATCCTCCCTTTGCTTTGAGTGGTTATCGTTACTTTTTTTTTTTAGAGAGAGAGAACATGCCACGAGCTGTGGAGAGGGGCAGAGAGAGAGAGAGAGAGAGAGAGAGAGAGAGAGAGAGAGAGAAAGAGAGAGAGAGAGAGAGAGAATCTTAAGCAGGTTCCATGCTCATTGAGGAGCCTGACAAGGGGTCTGATCCCAGAACCCTGGGATCACAACCTGAGCTGAAATCAAGAGTTGGCTGCTCAAGTGACTGAGCTCTCCAAGTGCTTTTACTTTTGTAATTACTGCGCAGGTGACTCTTACCTCAATTTGTGCTCGCTCCTGACGTTTAGGCTTCTGCATCATCTGAATTCCTAGGTGCTGGGTGAATCTCTCCATAAGGTTCATGTAACTTATCATTATGCACTTAGATTATGCCTACATGCAGGGACTGCTTCCCTGTGTTCCGCTGAAATTTGATCTTTTGGAACCCTGGCTTTCAAGCAAGTTCTAAGGCCAAAAAACAAACAAACAAACAAACAAACAAACAAACAAACCATGGAGCTATTCTGCAGGCTTGATCCTTTCTTATGTGAATGAATGGTTAGTATTTCTAATATGTAAGATCTTCTTAGATTCTGACATTTTCAACAGGGACATCAATCATGACCTGAGGGTTTCATGGTTTGCTTTCACAAAAATCGGATGCTTTATAAGCTTAAACCCAAATGACATTTAATATTTAAAAAATGACAGAATTAAGTATCGCGGAACCTCAGTGTTGGGAGGGACCAGAAGGTAACTTCTCCTTTGTATGTACAAATGTCCTCTCCTTGAACATCTCTCACAATGGGAAACACAATACATCCTGAGGCAGCTTGTGTTGTATTTGCACAGACCTGACAGAAATTTCTTCTTACTCAACTGATACTTGCCTCCCTGAGGTTTTCTTTGCTTGCCTCTGGTTCCAAGCCTTTGAGGCCGCCAACCCAAACTTCCCCTTTTGACTGTAGAAAGCTGTCACATAATTCTCAGCTGCTTTTGTTTCAGGGATCACAGCGCCAATTCTTCCAACTGTCCTGCCTCTGATTTGATACTAAGTCCTCTCATTTCCTGGCTGGTCACTTCTTCTTTTAGTCCGTCTCTAATTTGACTGAAATGTGTTGTCCAGATCCAAAGATGAGGTCTTCTCCCTCAGCTCTTCCTTGGTGCTTTTGATACTGCAACCTAAAAATGAATTCAGCTTTGAGTGTGTGTGGACGTATCATACTATGAGTTCAGACAAATTATGACATAGAATCTTGCGTTTTTAAATAGATCATGCTAAGTCACTTCCTGCTCCATTTCACATAGTGAACTTCTGAACTTCACATCAATGTATTATGTTCATCCATGTTATATTGTACATGGTTCTTAGAACTATTATTTAAATAGTTTGAATTCTGAATCTGTGATCTAACATATTCATCATCAGTTTTGATTTCATGTTTCCTCTGTGCTTTGTGAATGGGTCTTCTCTAACTTCATTAAAGGTAGTGATGAAAATAGACCAAGAGAGCACAAGGGACCCCTGTGAGTTGCAACTGGAAATCTCCATTCAGGTTGATGCCCATCTTTTAATTGGAGCCACTCATAGTTGTCCAGTAAGTCGCAAACCCACCTAGTTGTCTGAACACATGGCCCGGATTTCCATCTTTTCTTAAAGGATATTATGAAACATCTAACCATACATACCCTTTCTGAAAACTCCATAGACCAATTACTTTATCAAAGAAGAGAATAAAAATCATTCTTCATAACTAATCTTTAGTAAATCTGAAATGCATTTTAGTTATCAGTTCCTTCCTGCCCATTGTTTAGAAACCATCATTTAAATAATCTTAGAACCTTGACATGCAAAGCTACCATTTCTAAATTATCTCTTCTTTTGTAAAAAAAAATCAGAATGAATTCCCCACATCCTGCTTTTCTGTATCTTGCTATGCTTTGTGATTGTTAAATTACCATCATATCTCATTTTCAGACTCTGAGCTACCCTGGATGGGCTTTTCCTTAATTAATTAATTAGGAGTCTTTAGGTAATTGTATAAGTCCTTCTAGTGTAGGGCTTGCACCCCCCCAGGACTTAGCCAAGTCTTGACACAAAGCCTATTTTGTCATCTTGAACAAATGATTCTTTCCTTATCTCGATACCACAGCACCTTCAACAAAATAGGGGAAACATGGTCCTGAGTGAGCAGGGAACCAGCTTCTTTCTTTCTACTCTATCATTTTTTTTTGTTTTTTTTTCTCTTAAATAAAAATGATTTTAATAGTATTTTATTATAAATGACATATTACATTTTTTAAATGGGAATTTATCTTGTTATTGTTTTTTAAATTTATTGTCAAGTCAGCTAACATACAGTGTAGTCTTTGTTTCAGGAGTAGAGTACCATGATTCATCACTTACATACAACACCCAGTGCTCATCCCAACAAGTGCTCTCCTCAATGCCCATCCCCCGTTTTCCCCATCCCTCCCAAACCCCCACCCCATCAACCCTGAGTTTGTTCTCTTTATTTAAGAGTCTCTTGTGGTTTGCCTCCCTCTTTTTGTATCTTATTTTTCCTTCCCTTCCGCTATGGTCATCTGTTAAGTTTCTCAAATTATACATATGCCTCCTCTGTCATTTTAGTACTTGGGTTTCAGCTTCAAGGTCCAACAGGAACTCCATCCATCCCTTACATCTTTCATGCAGCTGGAAGTAGAAGGGGCAAGGAGACAGACTGCTGAGCCAGCATTTTTAAAGCAGCTTGTCTATCCTTGTTTGCCAGAACTTTGTCAAATGGCCACACAAAACTTCAGGGAAGACAGAAAATGCCATCTCTGACCAGGTGCACCACAATTCCACTGGAAGTTCATTTGTATTACTAAGAAGGTGAGATCAGTTTTTGGGTGGCAAGGAGCCATGTCTGCTAATACTAGAAAATAGGGGTGCCTGAGTGGTGCAGTCGGTTAAGCGTCCGACTTCAGCCAGGTCACGATCTCGCGGTCCGTGAGTTCGAGCCCCGCGTCGGGCTCTGGGCTGATGGCTCAGAGCCTCGAGCCTGTTTCCAATTCTGTGTCTCCCTCTCTCTCTGCCCCTCGCCCGTTCATGCTCTGTCTCTCTCTGTCCCAAAAATAAATAAACGTTGAAAAATAAACAAATAAATAAATAAACTAGAAAATAGAGTAAGTAGGAGTTGAGGGGTTGTCTCTTCTTGTCCTTCAAAAACACATTTGTCTTAAGTAAGTCTAGTATTTCTGACTACTTTTTTGCCGCAGACATCAGCAATAAATCCATTTTATTGACCCTAGAAGTAGGTAGACGTTTTGTATCTTGAAATTCAGCCTTCTCAAGAAGGCTTTATGTTTGTTTTTGTTACTGTGTTTGTGTCTCCACACTGGCTTCTCTAGCTTCCTCCTCTCTTTAGTCCTCTTTGGAGATTAGCAGTTGCTCAATCAGAGCAGCATATTTGCCGGCTCTCCAACCATGCCGAGTCACGTTGACGTCCACATGTGTAGATCATGCAGTTAAGTGTTTTTTTTTTTCCTTTTCATTTTTGAAAAGCTATCTTCCCTAAGTTTTCAAGAGATTGTATCTAGTAGGAAGCATTTGTCTCTTCCTGCCAGTTTTTTTTCTTTTTTTTGCCCTGTTATCAATCAGGTTTCAGTGTTTCAATCAGTGTTTCAGCTTGAGCTTCTACCTCCTTCTGTAAGGGCTGGGCATGTGACCCTGGTCTAGTTTGGTATGTTCTCCTTTCTTGTTCATCATGATTGCTGCAGGAATGGGCAAGTGATCTGGCTGACATGTTTCACTGGAAACCGTGCAAGGGACCCCTTCTCTCTTTCTGAGATTGTTTGGGGTCATCTCCAGCATCCCACAGAGAGAGAGCCTGTCTGAGAATAAAGCCAACACAGAAGAAAGCCAAGCAGTGAGAGGGATTAAATGAGCATTCTGAGGATAGGAATCTACCCTAATTCTAGTGCTACTCTTGAACTTGTGTGTTATGTAAGCCAGTAAAGATCCTTTTCCCTGTTAAGCAAGTTTGAGCTCAATTTATGCAATTTGTACTGAAGTGAGTCCTCATCAATTCAGTTTGTTCACTTCTGGGTTCTTGTTGATTGCACCAGCCAACTTCTCTTTCCATATTTGTTAAATGAAATGTACCAGTTTTGTTTGATACAGATGACCCTACATGGACTAGTTGAATTATATGAATTGGGTGTGCAATAATTACATAGTAAAACCTCTAATCTGTCAGTGTCCATTTAATAGTGCTTCTGAGTAATCATCAGGTTCTGTGTTTACATGAAATAAAGCAATAGGTCTCATCTTGGACTCAATCTCATTCAATCTCTGCTGCCTCTCCTTATCTCAGCATGTAAGGAACACAGAGAGGGAAAGTAGAACAGGCACAGATAAATGCATTGCAGAAAATGCATGGGAGTAGGCCTCTTTCAGAATGTTTTGAAGGCAATTAAAACCTCTCCAGGGATCAGTTAATGATGTCTCTGTTCCTTAGAACTTGGACTTTGAGCAACTATGGAAAGCAACTCTGAATTTCTCCAGGAATAATTAGGATCTTGATATGGTTAAACAGTCATTTCAATCTAAGACAGTAAGGGACACAAGGGAAGGAAACCAAAACTAACATTGGTTGAGGGTCATTTATGTTTTCAGTGTGGTCCAGGTTCCTTTTATGCAGAACTTGGTGCTAAAAAGAAAGCAGGCAGAGGCATTTTCCAAGCCAAAACTGTCTAAGGAAAATGGGAAGATAGTGCCTGGTACATGGGAAATATTCAATTAATTACAGCAACTATGGGGATAGTGGCGATGATGATGATGTCCAGACACCTGGGTAAAGTACATCTCCGTAGAGCGCTGAGGTTCAGGTGCTGGTACCCTGAATGAGAGACCAGGTGCACGGTGGTCCTAAGGGTAGAGCCCTGGCCACCTGTATTTTTATAAATTATATTTTTTAAAATGTTTACTTATTTATTTATTTTGAGATAGAAAGAGGGAATCCCAAGCAAGCTCCACGCTGTCAGCATAGAGCCCCACGTGGGGATTGATCTCATGAACCATGAAATCTTGACCTGATCCAGAATCAAGAGTTAGACACTTAACCTACTGAGTCACCCAGGCGCCCATGGTCAGCTGTATTTTTAAGAAGCTCCCTAAGAGCCTCTGGGTGCTCATTAAAATGTGAGAATCTTGTCCTCAGGGGTGACACTAGAGGGGGACAGGAAGGGATAATATTAATTAGTAGTAATCATAACCAATATTAGTTGGTATTTCAGTAACTCTTGAATTTGTAAATCTTCAAATTAACTTAACATCACCAGACAGTAATCTTAGAGCAGTTTCAGTAACAGCAAGATTTTTTTTTTTTTGGGGGGGGGGGGGGACAGAGAGAGACAGAGCATGAACGCGGGAGGGGCAGAGAGAGAGGGAGACACAGAATCGGAAACAGGCTCCAGGCTCTGAGCCATCAGCCCAGAGCCTGACGCGGGGCTCGAACTCATGGACCGCGAGATCGTGACCTGGCTGAAGACGGACGCTTAACCGACTGCACCACCCAGGCGCCCCAACAGCAAGATTTTTTTAATCTTTCAAGTATGACAGACTTTCTGCAGTAAAGGTGCAGTCTCTCTTTCCTGAACAATTCTAACTATGGGGCAAATATACTTTATTTTTCGTGTATGCCAAAGCCAGTTAAAGATTATAAATAGAAATTTCACTTGTTCATTTACTTTATTTTCTTTTTTTCCCCCCTTTGCTTTCCCTTCTCCTTCTTCCTTACTCTTCCCTTCTGCCCTTCTCTCCCTTTTTCCTGCCATCCTTTCCCCTGAGGTTGTCGCCTTGCAATGTAATGCTTCTCCTTCTTCCTTACTCTTCCCTTCTGCCCTTCTCTCCCTTTTTCCTGCCATCCTTTCCCCTGAGGTTGTCGCCTTGCAATGTAATGCTTCATTGTAATCAGCAGAGGGCACTGTTCTGCAGCAAATGTGGAACAGCAGTATCCGAAACGTAATTTGGGGATCCTATTAAAGGAATCAGAATAAAACAAGCTCATAAATGTTGTTACATACATGAATGCTTATTCCATTTGAATTATGGTGATAGACGTGAACCTGTAATGATGACATGGTTCATAAAACAATCTCCATTTTAATAGCTGTGTTTAGTGATGTACCCTTTCCTTTATGAGAATTTAATTCTCTCTTTTCAACTCCTAAACTCCTGAATATGATACTCTTTTCAACAAGACAAAGGCTTCTCAAGCCAATAAGGCTGTGGCTCCTCCTGAAAACCCTGTTTTATTGGTCTCTTCTGTGTAATCGTTTAGTTTAATTTGATAAGCATTTCTGTTTTCCCAGGATAATTAGGTGGCTAAACATGAAAATGTTCAAAAAGAAATGGAGCCAATTAGATTCTTTATCAGAGATTTCCACAGAAGAAATGCTTTACAGATGGACAGACTTTCCCTTAGAGATTTGAGCCTAAATTAGAATTCCTGGAGTTTACAATGGACAAAGGAGGCAGCTTTCTTAAATAGAACGCCGTGTCAATTATCTGAAGAAAAGAGCAGATAAAAGCGAGAAATTCCCACATGCTTCAGAATTAACACTTCTGTGGCAAATGCAGAGGGACATGCCTTCAGTCAGAGCAGAATTTTATCCCCAGCCAATTGCAACCACCTTAAAACAGGTTGGACAACTGGAAGAGATTGCTCTGTGGCTGTGGGTGATTTTCCTGGCCCTGGCTGAAATAGACAGGTATCCAACATTTGTTAATGCTGTAAATATGTCAGCATGCATGTAAAAGATACTCGCGTATTAGGCCGACTGAATGTTCTGTAATTGTCCTGATGATAACGGTGCTTTAATACATTAGCTCCTTCTTTCTGTGGAGCTTAAGGAAATGTTTTGAGGAGTAAACAACCTAACATTATGTTCTATTTATTTTTGATTCTTGAAAATGACTCCTATTTGAAGTGTAGTATCTGATCTTCTCTCTCCAAGTTTGATCTCATGTTTTCTGCTTTTCTATTAAGATTATTTGATCTCTCATTAAGTGATCATTCAAGGTGCTACAATTCAAGATGTGGTCCTATTAGTGTGGAATCAAGGAACACGTTTTTTTTCTACTTGAAAAACTTTACAGTGTAACTCAAAGAATAAAACATGTACTAACATTTTTTTCTTCATCACTTCTTACGCATCTTTCATGCTTTTCCTAGTTACTCTCTGAATTCTGGGAAGCTGCTCAAAATGAAAAATCTTCAGAATTAAGAAAATATGTTTCTAAATGTAAGAATCCCCTACCCCCATGATGACTCCCACATTTTTACACTTCTTGAGCACACTCTTGCAATTTCCTGGTTCTTTCAAGCTTCATGTGGGATGATAATAGATATCTTCTAGAAAAATAGCCCTTTCATTTCAATAAGGATAGTGTCTGTTTTTCTGTATACTTCATCTCAGGGTTTCTTCACCCTGCTCCCAGTCTTGTCTAGATTTCTATAGGGCCTTTTCTTTTGCTTGTCCCAGAATCTCAGAGTAATACTAAAGTCCTCTCCTTTTTTTTGTCACAATATCTGCTACCACTGACAACCTCAGAACTCTGAGTCTCTTGGGTACCAGAGCTTAAGTGGCTTGAACCAGATATCAATTGAGGAGGCAGTTGGGACGTTAAATTATCACTTGACAGGTAGAAATTAATAATTGAGTAGTGTACTAAGCTTTTGTTTCCATTTATGGGGAGAACTTTGGATGAAATGTTGGGGGTATGATCTAGGCCATGTATAAAAAATACGTCCTTTGAAGTTAGTTGTAGTTTGTCTGAGAGCCCTCATGTCTGAGATGAGTGTGTGCTCTCTCTGAAGAGAGAGGTGACTGCTTCTCTCAAAATGGTTTTCTTCCCGTTTTATCTATCTAGAGATCCAAACCTACATTCTGTATTACAGCCCTGAGCTAGTATTTGGAGACACATTTTTCAAAGAGTCCCTAAGTATTTTGATGTTTTTACAGGGACTTTCAAAATTCAATTGTTGGCTTTTCCTCTTAAAATAAAACCACTATATTTTGAATAAAATTTGAAAACAGGGTGATTTTTAGTTTTTACACTATCTTCCTAAATAACAAAACCAGAGAAAACCCTAAAAACCTAGACAGAACTATAAAATGTGATCATACTATAATGCTATTTAAAAATAATGTACACTTAGTGTTATACTTTAATAAAAGAAAAACATAAAGCATAACTGAAGAAAATTCTGCCTTCCAGATAAAATTTCCTTTACCACAAAAGGTACTAAGTTCTAAAGAATCTCGAGAATATTTATAAAAATACACTTTAAGAAATCTATGAAAGAAACTCAAATCCAAATTGGCAATTTATCCTAAGCCCCTAGGCTTGATTAATGATTTTACATTTTTCTTTTACTCTGTGCTCTTGAAATATATTCTTAAGTAGATGTGAATTAACATAAGCCTGTTCTTTTTGCAAGACAGAGTGCTAATTACATCATAGACAAAGGAAGACCAATCTTTCCAGCATTATGAACAAGTGAGCGCAACATTTCAAAACAAATTGGATGGGAGTGAACAGGTTCTGATTTGTTCTTCCTTTTCTCAGTTACCTCTCAAAAGGTCATAGGAGCTCAATGCACGCTGGAGTGTATTAAAGCCAGAGGGGGTGCTTTCTAAATTTCCCTTCTCCTACCCTGTGACGACTTGTATTTGGACTTGATGACTTTATCTGCTCTATGGCTAAATCCAGGGAGGACTTATGAGGATGTGATTTTCTACACGACCCAATGATAATAGAGCCGCCTGTTGACATTTCATCAGATGGTTAAATATCAACAAAGAAAAATGTGGTTCTCTCCGAAGGCTTGCTGTCATCTGTGCAGACCCTCAGGAAGGGGTAAACAATTGCCAGCAGTTAGAGGGCAGGAGAGAGGAGCATCTGGGCTCAGATGTTAACCAGGCAGTCCCTGGAAATTTTGCAGGCAACTGCCTCCCAGGCGAACTCTCAAAATAGAATCCATCAAGGGGAGGTTCAGCAGGCATTCTGTGGCCATTACAACTGGATTCAGGTACCAGAGAACTCCAGCCACGGTGCCAGCCAATCTTGTATCCTCCCATGCTCATTTGAGATGGCATTATTACCAACCTGGCTTCATGTTGTCAGGGGTTTTCTGAGGAACACAGATTGTTTATCACAACAGCTGGGAAATCCTGCAGGAAATCACAACCTTGGTTTTTTTTATTTTCTTGTCAGACCACTGAAGATTCTTTTTTACAAAATGAAAAAAAATCGTTTCAGTAAAAAGTGGATGAGACCAACCTTTGAAGGCGAACTTACAACTCCAAGAGCAGCATGACTAAGTTTATCAAATTCATGCTTTAATGAACAAAGGAACTGAGCTAGGAGCAAATGTCATGGGTGGAAAAATCAACAGCATGGTCTCTGGGAAGTGCAATGCCTGAATGATGTGTGGATAATTGCATAACAGCGATGCAGTATTGCTACCGAACAATCAGTACATTGTCTGTTCAAAATGAGGAAGTAAACAGTTTCCAGTGTTGCCATTGCAAGTTCCCTAAACACTCACTGAACTTATTGGGGACATTAGATTTTAGAACTTGATCCAGAGTGTTGGATTCCTGTGCTGCTAAATGGAAAACAAGATAGGTCAAGGAGAAAGAACAAATGGAATGATACGCCTTGTTGCACCTGCATGATGTTCTCACCCATGTCATTGTTTGCACTTGTGTGACTAGGAAGTCAGATGCTGAAATCTGGACAAAGTCAACATCTCTTCAGTGACAAAGTCAAAATTTATTGAGGGACCAGATGAAAAGACAACCATCCCCGAAGATGAGAAATAAATTATGTAACTATGTAGATTTTAAATTCTATTAGGTAGGATTAGAACAGTTTTGAGGACCAATTTTCCCCCCTCCATGGAGGTGATATCCTCCTGACTGTTCAATTTGGCCTCCCATGAATTATACAGGTTTTTTTTTTTTTTCCATTGTGGGGGGGAAAGCAAGCTATGCATGTCTCTGTATGAGTTCTGAAGATTGTTCCCTTAGATGGTTTTTTTTTTTCCCCCAAGCTTGGGGAGTTTGTTTTCACTCTTACACTGACCAGAATACAGGTAAAGACTCAAAAGGGACCCTCTGCAAATTTCTGGAGTGTTCTTTGGGTCTGTGTGTGTATCTCTCTTCTTTGAGAATCTGCCTGTAAATCCTTGGCCTCTGGGACTCTTAGTTCTGTGTCCTCATCTCAGGGACTCTACGAAGCTCCACCTGACTTCCAGCTTCCTGGGCTTGGGCCAAGAAACTCACTCCAAATACTAAGCTGGGCAACCACAAGGATTACTTTTTTGGTTTCCCATCCTTAAGTCACTGTCCTTTGCTACCTGATAGCAATGTCTGAAAATGATTGTTTCATATATTTTGTTCATTTTTTTAGAAGTTTGTTTGTTTGTTGTTTGAGAGAGAGAGAGAGAGAGAGAGATCACATACGTGTGTGCAAGCAGTGGTGAGGTGGGGAGCAGAGAGAGAGAGAGGAAAGAGAATCCCAAGCAAGCTCTGAGCTGTTAGTGCAGAGCCTGATATGGGGCTAGAACTCATGAACCATGAGATGATGACCTAGGCCGAAATCAAGAGTTGGGTGCTTAATTGACTGAGCTACCCAGGAGCCCCTGTTCATTTCTGAAGTTGTTTTAGGAGGAGGGTATATCTAGTCCCTGTTACTTCACCTTGGCTGGAAACAACCACATAGATTTTAAATTGGAAAACATTTTTTATCACTGTCTCCTTAAAAATTTCTCATGACTTCAGACACATATTATCTTCTATACTGAGGAATGGGTTTACTATCTTCAGCAGTAGAGAAGATCATTGTTAAGGTAGTTGTCAGTGGGAGCTGGCAAGTCTCCTTAATGGTAGTGCAGGTGTCTTTCTCGGATTAGTTAGCTACTGGTTGATAACCATGATGGCTCGCTCTGGTCTTGAATTTGACTTTTCACATAAATAAAAACAAAACCTAATTTGCAGTTTGAAATTATAGTCTCCATTGTATGAGGTCTCTTTCTTCTCTCTTTTTTTATAGCTGAATCTCTGGAGTACATAGTATTAGGGTAGGAGATATGTGAGTATAAATGCAGTTGACTTTGTTCTAGGCTTGTGTTTAGCCTTATCCAGTATTAAAAGTAAGTTTTGCTTCATGTATCACGATACAGTTGAATATGCCTGATGTTTCCTCTCAATTCTGTTTGATTGCCACTGGAAGCTCTTTTAAGGTCTATTAAACTTGAGACAAAAAAATACGTGTGTGTGTGTGTGGGTGTGTGTATGTGTGTGTGTGTTGTATATGGTAAAAATAAAAACATCAGTGGCACAGATAACATGGCAACACTGAAAATAGGGTAAACTTATAACAACTTTAAAAGAAAAGGACTTCTCACAAGACACCAATCTGCACAAAATGAGGCTGTGTGTTGGTTTCTAGAAAAGTTACAAGAAAATGGGAGAAATGATGTGTTGTCGCTATAGCTTTCATGTAGAGGTACTTTCAATGACCTTTGATACTGGATGAAATATAAATGGTCAAGTTTACTTTTTATACCCCTTAAACAAGGCTGCATCTTGGCAAACAGAAGACAGAAGTAGGAAGAATCAGTAGGTAAAAAAAATTATTTTGGGTGAAGTTAGGAGTCTGGGGACCAGATGCAATGGTTCAGTATCTTAATAAGTCACTTATCATGTGACAATCCTGCTATAGTCTCCCTAATAATTCAGCAAATTATCTCTTCTTAAGCATTTGTTTTTAATGTAATGAGTCTCTGAATTACTAAGGAGAATGAGATCATGTTTTGGTTAACCTTGATGTTAAGCACGATAAAGCTATTTGTGCCTTATTTTATATCTGGAAAATATTACTACTGTTTAAAAAAAAACTTTTTTATAGGTCAATATTAGTATCATTTTTCCTATGGTTAACATAAAGCCCATTCTGTTTCATTAAAGCCCAGTCTAAATAACCCTGCTAATCATGATATATACTTTTTTTCAAATTCATATAGTTAGTGTTAGCCAGTGATGTATTTGATTGGACACTGCCTTGCTAATTCTTATATGTATATTAACTACTTAACTTTGTCATATCAAAGTTTAGTTTATAAGTTTCTTGAATGCATCTTACCTATATTCTTCTTCTTTGATAATTGTTTCATCTTTTTTTCTTTTTTTTTTTCTTTTTGTCCACTGCTAAGTTGAGAGTAGATGCTTGATAAATACTTGATATTACGGTCTTGATAACAGGTGAAAACATTTAAATCTGGATATATCCCTGTCTTCTCTTCTCCCCATCATCATCAGTTCCTTTAAAAATCCAGAAAACTAAGGCAGGAAATAATTGCTTGTGAAGGGCCACACAAGAAGTTAGGCCTGGAACTAAAAAATTGCACCTCACACTTTCAAACTTAGAATCCTAAACTCAAAACAAAAGGCCACACAACCTCCATCAGTATACTTAGATTAAGAAAAACATCCCGAAAGGCAAAGGTGCTCTTGTCCTGAAGGTAAGTTTGTGACAGTGTTATTCATTGTAGCAAGTAGAGACTTCCGCTCTTGTTAAAATGTCCGCAGCCCCAGCATGCTGAAGACAGGGGCGATGTAAACATTGTTGAACATAGATTTTGGAATCTGGGAAAGAAATCCTGTCTGGTCTCCCCTTGGATGAAAGGCTCTCACTCCTCTGGAGTGGTCAGTTGTTGTGTGGTGTGTGGACAGCTGAGAGTCATTTCCTCCTCTTTATTCCAAATGAAGCTGGACACTCCCTTTACATTTTTGAAAAGTTATCTGTGTTAAAAGGGAGCTAACGTGTTTACCCAGTGGGCTCGCAGCCAGGACCATGCCACCTCCTTCTCTTGGTCTGTCCCCTCTCCGTTTCCCAATCTCCTCTGTACCAAGATGGGCAGATAGGAAAAGTTGCCAATCAGGATGCCAGAGCTTCAAAGGGATCCATCGTGAGAGCACACAAAAGCTCGTTTGTTCAGTACTTGGAAGGAGATGCCAGTGGCTTCCAGGCAGACAGAGAATCAGGGGTTTGTCTTCACTTGACTTCTTGATTGCCCCATCTGGCTGATGGAGAAGTCATTCTTTTCATCTGGTGGCTTCACTAAAGTAAGAATGACTGAATACAAGTGCCTCTCGGACTTCACTTAACTCCATTTTGAAAGGGACAAACAAAGTCATCTCTGCTTCTGGAACCAACTGAATGACAAGATTTCTTAAAAAAATAAATAGCATTTGCCATTGATAACCCTCATATACTAGACTACAGACTTTAGTGATAAACATGTCAGGTGACTGGCAATATGGGACGATCTGACTTTATATGTCAGAAAGGTTTGGGCGGTCCTCCTCACAAACATCCTCCCTCAGAAAGCCCATAGAAAGAGTACAATTCAAGTTAGAATACTTGACAATCTATGTTCAGTGTTCATTACTTTGCCAAAAGCTTACTGTTATAATTCCAGCGATCTTGGGAGGATCCTGTTAGGCTGTTACTGGTTGTTTGACCCTGGTGTGAATATATTTTCAGAGTATAGGTTCCGGGGACAATTAATGGTGGGATCAGAAAGAGTAAGGGCATGTTTGAAGGAGAGAAAATGAGCCTGAAGTCAGGAAAGAAAGGTAGTGGATTTGGACACTTCTAAGCAGGGTCAGGAGTAAAGTGAAGCCTGTGAGGCTCCCAGGGCATAACCAATATATACATATTTTTCCCCCTCCTAAGTGTACTTTTAATTATGCAACTATAATTTTTTAAATTTTATTTATATATATATTTAATTATATTTTAAAACATTTTTATTTATTTATTTTGAGAGAAATCGGAGGTGGGGCACAGAGAGAAAAGAGAGAGAATCCCAAGGAGGCTCTGCACTGTCTGCATGGAGCCCCATGTTGGCTCCAATTGTAATAAAAAATATTAATGAAAGTTATGTTACATATTTTCCAAAAACAAAAGTGACTTATCTGGATACCAACTTTATGGGAAAGTGCGAGGTACAAGTCCTGGGACATTAGGAAGTTAACTCCGAAAAAAAAATAGGTTGGGAGTCAAAAGTTGGTATATAAAATACAAATAGTTTAAATTCTAATAAAAAAATAACTTCAAATTTTCTTAATTTATTTTTGGCAGAAGGACAAATTGTTTGTCAATATATAATAAATCAATTGCTTATATTCTCAAACATTAAAAATTCTGGGTGGAAAAGTTAGAAAAAAATCTATTATAAAAAGAAACACAATTAAGTGAGCCTTACACTGTTTATCACTGAAAATCAAGATGCCTATTTTAGTTCCCATTTGGCTCTAATCGGGACGTCTGGACCATTCGCTGAGAATAGAATAACTCTTTTTTCCATTTCACCTACAGCTGCCCAAGAGATCTTTTTTGAGAACTGAAAAATGGCTAGCTATCATTTGTGATTCACATTCTAGCATTGGCCACCTCTCAACGGACGTATGAACACTTAACATCGTATCCATCCTCCTAACACATCTGCAGTGTCCGTTGCCTGTTAACAACTGGCACAGTGTGTGCAGTATATCCCTAGAACTTACCCATGTTGCATTACTGAACCTTTATATCCGTCGAATAGCACTGCTTCACCCAGATCCTGGCAACCACCCTTCTCTCTGCTTCTGTGAGTCTGAAAGATGCCTCAAACCAAAGGAAGCATGTAGTATTTGTCTTTCATTGATGATTCCACTTCACATAATACAGTGTCTCAGGAGAGAGTATCTGAGGTGGCGTCACTCTTAGGCTCATGCGAGTGCAGACCGGGCACCTGGGAGTGAGCGCCTCTTAATTTTTGCACCTGGGGAGCCATACCTGCACCATCCTCATCCCATCCCTGCTTGTAAGACAAACAGCCACTGACTATAACCTTGATCAAGACCATTCCTGGTTCCTTAGGAGCAGCTGTGGGTGTAGCAACATACGCTGGAGGACGAGTGGGAAGAAATGCACTCTGTTTTTGCTGTGTGATTTGAGGTAAGCCCAATGATTTCCCTCAGCATCATTTTCGCCCAGGAAACCGAATTAATATTTTCTGTCTTTACCTGTCAAGAATTGGGAAGAGTCTGAGATTTTACTCTAATTGTAAGCAAACAAGTTAGCCTATCACATTTTCACGGATGCTGACAGAAGATCCATGACTCTCAGGTCAGATACAGGAAGCTTTCTTACTCGTGGTCACAGCAGTAGCCAGATCATCGGCATTTGTATTGGGTCCTTGAACTGCAATTTCTATGGGGCTACAAGAGGCAGATCAGATGACACAGGCACCTGCAGTGGGTTGCATTACAGGAGGCAAACCCCAAAGTTAAGGAACCGAAGTATTTTGTAATGGACAATAAGAATGCCTGACCTTTGCTCAGAAGAGAGAGATTAGCTTACTCTTTGCTCCAGCAGGCTCTGTGGAATATTTGCCTCCCTATCTTCTTTAAGACTCTGATAGATTGGTTTTTATTTTGTTGTTTATAGACAGCCAAACTGAATTCTATCTAATAGAGAGTTTGACATCTTGAGGTAGAGTGCGATAGCAGAAATTGAGGACATGACTGTCTTGGTGGTAAGGAGGTATTGAGGTAGTGAGGGGTCAGATATTGCAGGCTGGACAATTAATAACTCTTCTCATGGGATAGAAAATTCTTGTATTGTCACTCGTCCTTTGGAAGACAAACCACATATGAATTGGAGCTAAAGCACTAGGGGAAATGGCAGGAAGAATTCAGAATGTTGGGGTGTGTTGGGTGGTATTTGGCATTGTAATAAATTCTGGAAGGAGTGAGAAATGAGCTCCAAGGTGGTCAGACTTCAAGCAGAGAGAAGGAAACACCTCTTCTCTTAGAGAATTTCTATAAGCATCCTGTAGCATACATTGCCCATGAGATATTGAAGGTGAGAGAAAATCTCCTTCTATAGTTCAAATTAAAGCACTTTTAAGTGATGGTTACAAAATGGTACTATTAGCAGAAAATAATACTGTACCACCAAAGCTCGTAGCAAGAGCTCTCAACAGATAATGAGAACTAGATTGACTTACAGTACTAGCTTCAGGTTCTCAATTTCTCATCCAGACTTATTTTTTAAGTGGTGTCCAAGTTTCACTCCTTTGAGAGAGAGAGGGCAATAAATAACGAAGGTGGCAAATAAAAGGTTAGAGTTACCAGGCTGAAAAACTAAGTATTGGCAAAATCTTGGTTTTATTTGTATGTAGAACTAAACATAAACTAGTATGTAAGAAGCCTACTAAGATGTAAGGAAATGATATTGGCAAAGATAACCTCAAGTAGGTCTTCAACACCTGGTGGCAAACCCTTAAGTGAACTTTGGGCTCTGCTGGAAGTGGGCTTTGAAAGCTGTGCAGGCTCCGAGAAGATCATATGCTCCAGGACCTATTTCAGCACGTCCAGCGATGGTAGTGGACATGAGTAGCTCTCTCAGGAGAAAATGACAAGATGAGCGTGTTTTCCCAGAAAGAAGAACCAGGGACTTCCAGAGGAACCAACTAAGGAACTTACTCCACTGCCAGAGCTATGTGCCTTTTCAGTTCTGTCCATTGGTTTTATAATTGTTTTTATAATTGTTTGGACCTGTGAAGGTGGTGTGTTGGCCCATTCTTCCGACTTCCCAATGGAAGGTTTTATTGCGGTTATGCTGTCCCTTTTCTGCCATAGTGTTTCAAGTGTGTTGGAGGCAGGATTTTTCTCTGTTTATAGGTCACCAGGCTAAGGGGAATACCACCTTACTTGACAGAGGGAACTGTGCATCACCCAGAGATCCTAGACTCAAAGCAGTAGCTGGGGAAGACTTTGGGTTGTGTCCCCTGGAGAAGGGAGTGTGTTCTTGTAGAGAAGGAGTACACATAGATGGAGGTAAGTCTAAAAACACAGACTGTAACAAAGACCACTGCTTATCTCATGAACATCCATTTTACTCTCCTTTTCAATTATAAAACCTTAACTTCATTTTGGGGATCTGTTTTCTCAGCTAAAGGCTAATATTTCTCAGTATCCATTATAGCCTTATGCAGACATGTGGCAAAGTTCTGGCAAATGAGATGTTAGAGGTAGTACTTCTTTAAAGGGCAGGACACAGGGTCCTGTTTTTTTCTTCCTCCATCCCATCCTACTTCCTGGAATATGTATATAATGGCTGGCACCCTAGCCACCATTTTGCGGGGTGAGGATAAGTCTCTTCTCTCTGAAGTTTTGGCATGAAAGTTTGTATAATACATTAATTCTGATGAATTAATAGAAATGACAAGTCATCCTTGGAGTACTGACCTCAATACTTCTTTTATGTGACAGAGTAACACCTTTTGTATTTAAGCCACTTTGAATTGGTGAGACAGTTCATACTTAGCTAAACCTACTTAGATAATTGTAAATTTCTACACAAATATGAGGATATTGTTACCATTATGAATCAAGAAATCTGTCAAAACAATGGGTGCATCTCTTTCCAGTTGAAACAAAGCAATATTACTTTATTAATTTTTAAAGAATAATTTTGACAGTGGGGTAAGATAGTATTCTTATTCTGATAAGAACTATTCCACCATAGTCTCAGTTTTACAGTTCTAAAATCTTAAGTCCTGGGGGCACAATACTTTGCCATACTCATGGGGACCTATAATGGAAATACTTTATCAAGGATATTGCTGAAGGGACAGTAGTTGGCTGAATGATTTGTGCCATGTGATGACCCCACCTCTTACAACACAGTTATTTGGACCAAAGGTGGGAAACTAACCAATGCATTGAATACATAAGCAGATTAGTGACTTGTGATTGACATGTTCTGGAATGAAAAGAGGATCTGGGTCAATCAGCATCTCTCTGTCAGCAATTTGAATTAGGAAAACAAGATTGGTATCAGTTAGCAGTGGAAGCTAAAGTCAGCAGAAATGGTCAGAGTCAGACTAGGATGGTTATGTGTAAGCTAAGAATTTAGTATGGTGTACCAGGAATGAGCAGAAGGTTAGGTGAATAAAGGACATGGGGTAGAAGGTGAGGATGCTGCTGAAAATAGTATAAGAAGAGGAGATACAACAAAATGAGAGGTGGAGAGAGTAATGAAGAGTCTTGCCAATGGCAGAGACATTTGACCTTGTGCAACTAAGGAATTTGCCGCTGTTGAGTTCCTGCTTCATTATGACAAGGTAAGACTGAGCTCGTGGGTTTTCCACTTTGTTCATCTCTCACCCCTCCCAAAAATACATCCTTATGATAGCAAATTACCCAAATCTCTTTCCCTTATAGGTAAGAACCTGATTGGAACACTTGGAGTATAGAGAAATATCTACTCATATTTAAGTCCCAAATTGTAATGTTTTCCTATCATCAGGGACTAATGTAGCCAACTTTAAGTTATTTGAATCCTATTTAATTTTGAAAAAGGTTAATTATATTAAAAGCAATGTAGTAGAAGACAGTTAAAATAAGCTTAGGTGCAAGAAACAGATAGTTATGGCAAGAACCCGAGAGGAAGTGAGAATTTTAATGATGAAGTTAATAGTCTTCAGTGAGCAGTTTCAGGCTGATGGTAAGCGTTTTATGTGTATCATCATCATCCCATTTACAATAGCCTTATCAGGTGGAAGTTCTGATTATCCCCACTTTTCAGACAAGAACATTGAGGCGAAGAAGATTAAATATTTGTCAGGCTACTGAAAGGCAGAGCCTGGGATTTGATCTTGGCGTCTGTGTCTAGATCTATAGTGACTCTGCTGTCATGGTCCCTCTCCCCCACTGATAAGTAGCTTTAAGCTACTTATGGCAAAGTGAATATGGATAGCAATCTACAAGGTTGTTATTAGGAGGCTGGGAGCCCAAAAGCCACATTTTAGGGGACTCTGGGGAAGGTTTTGACCTAGGAGGCCAATTAAGGAGATTGTTAGGAAATTTGGTAGGAGAGAGACAATGGGCTTATTCAGAGAAATGATGAGAAAATTCTCACTCAATATTCTGTTAGCACCCAGGAACTTAAGGTAGAATTGAAACCACTCTTTTTAAAAAAAATTTTTTTTAACGTTTATTTATTTTTGAGACAGAGAGAGACAGAGCATGAACGGGGGAGGGTCAGAGAGAGGGAGACACAGAATCTGAAACAGGCTCCAGGCTCTGAGCTGTCAGCACAGAGCCCGACGCGGGTCTCAAACTCACGGACCGCGAGATCATGACCTGAGCCGAAGTCGGCCGCCCAACCGACTGAGCCACACACGCACCCCTGAAACCACTCTTAACACAAGAGTTAATAGTGTTGTGATTAGGGACATGGACTCTCCACCCAGGCTCTGCCACTTACTATGAGTGTGACTGTAGACAAGTTACTTACACTGCATGCCTCTGTTTCTTCATCTGTAAAAGAAGATTTCATCGAAAAAGGATTTCCGATGCATTTTGTAAGATTGTTGTGGGAATTAATAATTTAATGCAAGGAAGTCCTTGAAAGAGTAGCAGAGAGGAAGAGCTCAATAAATTCTGGTAATTATTATAATTATGGTTCTCGTCCTTTTCACTGTCTCCAGCTGTTAGGTCAGTGGACAAGAAGTTCTCCTGAGTGCTGGGCAGGAGGTTTTCTATACTGTGGGTGCCTGGGAGCATTGTGCCTCATCTTTGTGCCTTCAGACATGTATGATTGCTACTATTAATAAAGCACATCTATGTCACCCTGGCTTAACTACCTTACCTCCAGTGTTCACTAACAGCAGCAACTCACATCTCCCGAATGTTTAGTAAATGCAGAGCACTTTACATAAATCTTGACCTTTACAATGACATGAGTAGGTGCTATGGGTGTCCCTCTTTCACAGGTAAGAAAAAATTAGAACTTCTTTAAAGTTAAAGAATTGAAAGAAAAAAAAAGAGGTATTTATTTTAGTGTGTCTGAATGGCTGTAAGACCTCTCAAAATTCTCCCCACCCCCTTCCACTTGAACAAATTATCTAAGAAAAGAGCCTGCAATACAGATTGGAGTCACAAGCATATCACAGTATCAAAAAACTGAATGAAAGTCCGTGCATTGGCACACAACACCTAATTAGCGTGGAAACTCTGTTGTCTACTGGATTAACATGGACCTTTTTTTCCTTCTTCACTCATTGTTTCATATGGGTCTTCATTTAACTTCTCAACCACAGCAGTCAACCTAAGTTAAGAGATAGGAGGATTCCTAGAAGTGAATGCGACCAAATTTGGCAAATGCAAATGTACCAAGTATTCTTTACAACTTACGAGAGATGAATTAAGTCTGACCATCATGCTTACACTACACGTCTTTTTTTTTTTTAATTGAAGACCGTTACTGCATTGTTAGATGCTGTATAAGTCATCTATCGCTACCATAGTGCTCCATAACAGATGATCCCAAAATTTAGTGTCTTAAAACAGTATTGATTTAGTTCTGGTCTGGGGAATCAGTTTAGGCTGGTTTTTGCCGTGCTTCCTCACATTTCTGGAGATTGGCTGTCAACTGATCTGCGCTGCCTTTTACTAGAAGGGCTGGCAAGAATTATGCTGCTCTTTGCATCTCGGATCCTAACATACTAGCCCGAGCATGCTCTTAGGCTCTGGTAGAGGTGCAAGAGAGAGGGCAAGCCCAATCACAGAAGCGCTCTTTAGGACTTGGCTTTTGTAGCACCTGCTAGAATTCTATTGTCCGGAATAAATCACATGGCCAAGGGGATGGGTAATTGTATTCTCACTCTTTAGTGAGAGAACTCTTTTGATTCAGGGAAGGGTAATGAGTTCAAATCATTATTGCAATCTCCATAGGTGACTTTTTCTGAAAGGTAACTATTGTCTCCACTTTTTTTAAGTTCCGTTTTTATTTTATTTTATTTAAAAGTATGTACCTAAAAGAGTCAAATAGTGTTATAAGACTTATATAGTCCCCTAGCAATTTCAGCTCTTTTAGCTGTTTTGATTATTATTGTTATTATTAACCTCGGTAGCTCTTAAAAATGCTTACATTGCTACTTCTTGACTGACATTTTAGACATTGCTTATTGACTTCTTCCTCAGGAAAATAAAATTTACCTGTCTTTAACAGTTCTCTCACCTGTCACCAGGCACATGCACACTTCCCATGTGTGCTCCTATCTTTTCGATATTGGTTTATAATTTTGTTTAGATTCTTTCTCAGTATTTGAATTATTAATTCTTTGTAAACAGTGATTTTTTTTTAAGAGAGAACATGTGCAAGGGAGGGGCAGAGAGAGAGGTGGACAGAGGATCTGAAGCAGGCTCTGTGCTGACAG
This sequence comes from Felis catus, assembly GCF_018350175.1. Classification (NCBI taxonomy): domain Eukaryota; kingdom Metazoa; phylum Chordata; class Mammalia; order Carnivora; family Felidae; genus Felis; species Felis catus. The sequence continues at coordinate 109,844,355 of NC_058369.1, forward strand.
CAGAGAGCCCCAAGCAAGGCTTGAGCTCCCGAACCCCTGCGACCATGACCTGAGCCACCCAGGCACCTCTGTTAACAGTGCTTGTAGCTGATCCATATAGTAAACTGATTACTTTTCCATTGTTGTACAGTTTTTATTGTCTCTGAAGTTAATTACTGCCTTATTTTTCTTTGCTTCTCTATTATCACTAATTCAGCCTCAAATCTTAATCACTTGTGTAAATCACCTTTCAATACGTTCAAACACACTTGGGAATTTTGTTTCATTTACATAGAGCTATCTCTCCCCAGAGCTGTTGACCTGCTCCAAACTGTATGATTGTCTGCACTATACTATTAGGATTATCTTCTTTTTACTGTCCTTCTGGAGATAATATTTCCTGGACTCATATCTTCCTAATGCTTGGATTACTCCTTCATTTAATGGAGTGCATACTTTGACAGCTTCCTGAAAGAAAGTAGTTAGGAAGTGTGTGTGTGTGTGTGTGTGTGTGTGTGTGTGTGTGTGTGTGTGCATTTTTTTTCTTTTTAGAGAGAGGAGATTATTTTATATTTTTAAAGTAAGCTCTATACCCAACATGGGACTTGAACTCACAAACCAGAGATGAAGAATTGGATGATCTACCAACTGAGCCAGCCAAGTGCCCCTAGGAAATATATTTTTACTTTGAAAAATTTACTACATACTACTGTCAGTATATAAAAGATGTTAACTTTGTAATAACAATTCACATTCAAAGAGATAGGTGTGGAAGATTGACAAAAGTAGAAATTGTTGAACTGTTATATTTTATTATATGGCTAACCTTTTGTACATTTTCAGATTGAGCTGTCTTTGGCTCTTTACTGATAAATTCTTTTCTGCAGTATTATAGTGTTAAATTGTTCAAATACAGAAAATCTGGAGATAATAAAATGAATAATGGCATACATTCACTTAGGGTTTCAGTATATGGTGAACATATTTATCTATCTATCTATCCATCTATCTCCATGCTTTTTTTTTCCTGTACCACTTAAAGGTAAGTGGTTGACACTGCGAAAGTTACCACTAGGTATATCAGTATGCATCTCCTAAGTATGAGAGTAACAACTAGTAATAAACCACTCTACCCTTCACCCACTTAAGAAAATCTAGTGTTAGGTTCATATTCAAATGTTCACAATTATAACAAGAATACCTTTTTATGCTTACTTTTCAAAAAGGAAAACTACAATAGTGTCTGATCTAGGTTCATGCACTGCAACTGATTGTTAACATATTTTTGTCCACTTTTAATCTACCACAATCTCCCTATTAAAAATAGTTTTTAATTTGCCTGAAGACAAATTCACTTTTTGGTGTGTAGTTGAGTTTTAGCACATGCTTAGATTCATGTAACCACCTCTGCAATCAGGAGAGACAACAGTTTCATCATTTCAAAACATTTCCTCATATTGCCCATTTGTACTGAATCCCTCTCTTTGCCTATAACCCCTGGTAGCCATTCATCCTAGTGCCTCTGTTACCTATATTTAACTCTCCTTTACAATTGCTTTTTCCAAAATGTCATATAAATGGAATCATCTAGTATCCCAGCTTTTGAAATTGACTTCTTTGACTTGGCATGATGCATTTGTGCTTCGTCCATGGTTTTGTGTATATCAATAGTTCACTCCTTTTCCTTATTGACTTAAATTCCATTATATAGCTATATCACATTTTTTTATTGATGTACTCAGTGAAGCACATTTAGGTTTTCTTCAATTTTTGATGGTCATGAATAATGCCACTATAAATATTTGTATGCAGGGTGTGTGTGTGTGTGTGTGTGTGTGTGTGTGAAAGTAAGTTTTCATTCATCTAGGGTGAATACCTATATGAGGCTTGTTGGGTCCATTTGGTAAGTGTATGTGTTTTTGTTTTTGTTTTCCTTTTTCCTGCAAAAAACTGCATATTATTGCTTCCATTTGACCCACGGCTTGGGAGAGGGCTCCAGCTTGTTTAAAAACTGCCTAGTTGCTCTAGGGAGAGGCTCAGGCAGATGCTCTGACATCAGGGGCTGTAGACAGGGGTACCTGAGCTGGGGAAGGTTCTAGCAGTGCTTTAGGATTAGCCTTTTGAAAAGATACTTGCCCTCCCCATCCTAGGGATGGCCAGACTGTGGAATTAGGTGGTTGCCCATCTTTTTGATAGTTCTACCTGCTCATCTAGTTAGTGGTTCTCCAGGAAGTCACAGAGTTGGACATCTGTGCATCCCAAAGCACACAGATGCCAAAGGCCTGGGTCAGATTCTTTTTTGGGGGCCATGGTGGTTTCAATGGCATCCCAGGTTTCATCCTGCTCATCTTGGGAGGCTTCCACATGTCCTGGAAGAAGGTACCCACCACACAAGTTTTGCACCTTCTAGAGATGCTGAATGCTCTTGTGGCAGAGGTGCCCACATAGCCACTGTCAAAATAGAAACGCAGAGAGAGGTAGGTGTAGGATGCCTGAAGATTCAGGTGACCAGGAGGTTGACTGTGACTGCCTCCCCAGTGGAATGATTCTGATGAATATCTGAGCTCATGGTTGGCAATAATAGGTTCTAGAAAATGGAGGCAGAAAGTGGCCAAAAAGATGTTTCTCAGAGGTTGTGACTGGAGGGGTTGGAGAGTGGTTGGAGGCTGGAAGAGGGGGTTTCCTAGGCCTGTTCTGTCCAAACACTGTTGAAGCAAGAGACAGATGGCAGAATCACTGGTGTGCTTCTTGTGTATGTTTAATTTTTAAGAAACTTCCAAACCATTTGTCAAGGTAGTTGTACAATTTGGGATCCCACCAGAAATACATGGGAGTTTCAGTTACTCAGTACTAGGCTTTAATTTCATTTCCCTAATAACAAATGATGTTGGATATCTTTTCATTTACTTCTTTGCCATCTGTATTCTTCCTTGGTAAAGTGTATGTTGTCCATCTTTTAACTGTTTTTTTATAGCTGTTTTTTATATTATTGAGTTTTGAGAGTTCTTCCTATATTTTAGATAAAATCGTTTTATTATATATGTGATTTATAAAAGTTTTCTCTCTGTTGCTTGTTTTGTCATTTTCCTCCCATGCTCTTTCAGATGAAGTCTAATTTATCAATTATTCATTTTTTGAATTGTGGTTTTGGTGTCTAACAACACTTTAACTCAAATTAATGAAGATTTTCTCTTGAATTTTCTTTTTCACTTTACCTTTATTATCTGGTTTTTGAAATATTTTAAAAAAATGTTTAGGGCGCCTGGGTGGCGCAGTCGGTTAAGCGTCCAACTTCAGCCAGGTCACGATCTCGCGGTCCGTGAGTTCGAGCCCCGCGTCAGGCTCTGGGCTGATGGTTCGGAGCCTGGAGCCTGTTTCCGATTCTGTGTCTCCCTCTCTCTCTCTGCCCCTCCCCCGTTCATGCTCTGTCTCTCTCTGTCCCAAAAATAAATAAAAAAAAAAAAGTTGAGAAAAAATGTTTATTAATTTTTGAAAGACAGAGAGAGACAGAGCACAAGCAGGGGTAAGACAGAGAGGTGGGGGACACAGAGTCTGAAGCAGGTCTCTTCAGATTCAGATTCAGAAGCAGGCTCTGAGCTGTCAGCACAGAGCCTGATGCGGGACTCAAACCCATGAACTGTGAGATCATGACCTGAGCCAAACTTGGATGCTTAACCGACTGAGCCACCCAGGCACCCCTGGTTTTTGAATTGTTAATGGTATCCTTTGACTTCCTTTTTTACTTGTACAACAATAAAAGACGATATTCTGCTTTCCTCCCTCTTTCTACTTTTCCCACATATTTTCTAGACGCATTCTTTCTACTCTGTTAGAACATTTTAACGTTTCTTTTATTTTTTTAAGTGTATTTACTTACTTTGAGAGGGAGAGAGTGTGAGTGAGGGAGGGAGGGAGGGAGAGAGAGAGAGAGAGAGAGAGAGAGAATCCTAAGCAGGTTCTGTACCCTCAATGTAGAGCCTGACACAGGGCTCAATCCCATTAACTATGAGATCATGACCCAAACCAAGATCAAGAATTGGGTGCTTAAGCAGCTGAGCCACCCAGGCATCCCAGAGTGTGTAATGTTTCTATACTCTTCCTCCATTTGTGTCAACACCTTTGTTTTAGTTAAAGATATCCAGTTCAACACATTAAATGTTCATGATTACTGCTTTTCCCGGATGTTTCTCCTGTTATTTCTTGGTTGGATGAAACTCATTGTCTGGACGATTTCTTGTAAAAGGCATGTAGGTGCAATATTTCCTAAGTCCTTGCACTTTTAAAATTGTTTTGTGACAGCCCTGATAAGTTGAAATTCAGCTTATCTGGATATAAAGTCTTTGGCTTACACTTTCTTTCAGTGTCTTAAAAATACTGCTGTACTGTTGCCTTTGTTTGTATATTGTTCTTGAGAACTTGATCATCTGTGTAAGGAATAGGATAATAGAAATAGTGATTAGCAACAGAAATGAGATTTCAAATATATAATACACACACACACATTACTATTTCAGCTGCAAGATAGCAAAGGTGTGTTCTTCTTTGACTTACTCTATCATTCTTTCAGGCAGGTGTACAAGTAAGACCAATATTCTTGGTTGCTCTTTTGACTTTTATATGGTGGGACAACAAGGATGGGCATGTACTAATTTTAATTCTCTGTTGTGAAATTGAGCCTGCATGTGAATTTGTCTTTCTGTAGTCCCTGCTTTAATCCAACTTTCACTATAGGGAGACCTAAGATTTGAGTACATTAGACATAACAAATTCACTATTAGTTGAACATAGAATCATCACTTCCATATTGCAAATAGCACAATGCTGTTAGTAAATGTTTGTTGGACAGGTGCATGAATTACTGGCATTTTTTAGTTACCTACTTTGAAAAATTGAGCATATTAAGTATCTGTAGGGTAGGATCAGTGAGAATGGTCACTGGGACCACTGTAGTCACCCATGTCAGTCAGATAAAACTGTACATCTGGGAGCATGGTCTCAGAGAAGTTACCCAAAACAAATGTCCCGAAACTAAAAAAAAGGGAAAAGATACTTCTCCAAAATTATGCCAAAGAAAATTATTTCGTAATCCAGATGTCAGATGTTAGAGTGATTGGGGTAACCAAATAGGAATAGAAGCAGCATGTGCTTTGTTCTAACCCTGTCAAAATTAAATAGAGTCAGATAAAATCATGAGGCACAAATACAAATTTTTCATATGCTAACCACTTCGGGGTCTTAAAAGAGTGCAGAGCTTGGTTTTCTCCCAACAACATTATCCAGACATTCTCCCTCTTCCCCATTTGACTGTCTTAATGGCTCCTTGACCATCTGAAAACAGCAAGAGGGTTTGAAAAAGGAAATGGAACACAAGAATAGGAGGTGAGGGGATGTAACTAGGAAAAACACCCTTGAAACAGCAGTCTTACTAAACCCTAACACTTAATGGTGTTCTAATAGATATAACGTATGGGTACTTAAATTTTATCTATTAAAAACACCTTCACTTTACTAAAGTGAATATTCTACAAAGAGCAGTTACTTGAATTTTGGATAATTTCATTCCTACAATAGAAATGATGCTGAAACCCATCATAATATCATGTGATAAATATAATTACTTGTGATTTCCTTTTTAAGAAATTTTCTCATAATTTTTTTTTCTTTCTTAAAAATTTTTACTCAGGAGAATCATCAGTAGAATTGAGACTGGCGAAAAAATGAATTGCAACTTCCATTGTGGTTTGCCTCTGCAAGCAAAAAAGCCACTGTTTTTCCTCCTTTGAATAAGGGAAATGAGTTTGGCCAAGGATGGGAAGCTTTGTGGGTGGGGGAAGGAAAGGGCACAAGGAACAATTTTTACTTTGTTTTTGGCAATGAAAATAGTAAGACTCACCAGTATCATCAGTAATACGGTTTCCTTGGCTTTGAGTTCTGATGTAGTGACCAGTCTTGGATGCTATGGAACAGAGCTGACATCACCCTCCTGTTCTTCTAGTCTACCCATTTGCCTAGAGAAGGCAGAGTGACTGAAGCTTTTCATTTCTAGAAACTTAGTGCTTTCACCATAGTTTTGTCTGCTGTGTCACTTAATCCTCCTGTTTCAAGGGGATGGAAGGGTATAAGATTGCTTTGAAAGCTTAATAGGGTTTCACCATATGCACAAGAATGGAAAGATGAGTGTTATGTGGACATGAAGGGTGGAACAACAGGTTTGCAAGGAGAGGCTGCTGACAGATCGGGTTTGGTAAAATAGGATTTGCAAGAGAATAAAGGACAGATTATCATTATCACCTGCAATCATAGAAAAGGTTTTATAATTTTTAACTAATTTTAGGAATTTTTAGGAATTTGTGTCAGCATTGTTCTAGGGCTCATGTCTACATACAACATATTTGCTGTTGCTTTATGTAGTGTGAATGCCTTTTGTGAATGTCCTTATGCTGAGATACTTTGGTGTCATTATTATGAGATATTTTGGTAAGATTGTATGAGATCATGGTAATATGGTAGAATCTATGCTGATTTCTCTTGATCTGCATACTTTGAACTGTTATAAAGTAGTTCAGGCTTATTTACTTTTTAAATTTCCCTTTTTTCAGATTTCTATATTGTAATACATTTCAGTATTTATAAGAAAATGTAGCAACTTTGGTTACTTTTCATTCATTCACCATTAGTGTGCACTAAAGATCTTGGGGTCATTTTTGTTGTTGTTGCCTACTTGCCTTTCCTGCTATTATTATTATTATTATTATTATTATTATTATTATTATTTTTAACCTGAGATTTTCTACAGATACTTCTTTTTCTGTATATATACTTTTTGGTCATCATCCTGTTTCACACATCATTGCATTATACCTAAACTACTTCAATAGTTCTTCTGCTTGTTTATCTAACATTTTGTCCTCAAATCTGTGGATCTCAAAACTGCTTGAAAAGCTCAACTGAAGACTCTTTTTGTTATTCGAATTAAATGTAAAAAGACTTGCTTTGATCACTGAAGTAACTTTTGGATAGAATAAGGCAACATTATGCTTAAATGAATATAATTATGATTGGTCACTAAAAATTTAACTGAAGAATTAAGAAAATTAGCAAGAGGTGGTTAAAATAGTCAGATGGATATGCAAAAATTCATGATTTCTTTGACTCAAGGCCCAAAGATCAGGCTCACGTACACAGTGAAAACGGTTTTGTCACCTTCTGAATCTCGCCAACTCTCTCATGGAATTCAGGCCAAGAAGCTGGGCTTATGCCTTGGTGGCTGGTCATGGTTCTTATCTTGTTCTTGGCTAAGCACCTTTTCTTCAAATATAACCTGGTCTGCAGAGGTACGACTCTGCTTTCGACTCATCATTGGTAGCTTCATACTCAAACAATCTTAACCCATTGGTGCTGAAACACAAGCATCATTTATGGGGAGGGTCTTTGTATAACTAAAAAGTGCATTGGAGTGGTTTTCAGAACAAAGGAATAAACTATACAAAAAAAAAAAAAGAGGGAAGAATGTTTCACTTGCGTAACAGAAAAGCTTGAAAATATTTCAGTTCAGAATTCCCTAGCTACTTCACAATCTCTTGGCTGTGAGGAAATAACCTCACTCTGGGATGGGGCATTTACAAGGGATAAAAATTAAGTCTTGAGAATCAGAACTAAAAGTCAGAATTCCTCAAGTAGTCAACATCTCTTTGTCTTGGTTTTCTGACCTGTCTGCTAAGGATGATGTGTATTAGATTGATTCTTCACTTGATATCTATTAAAGCGTGAATGTTATAAATTAAGAATTGAAAAAGAATCATGAACTCTCTGATTCTACTTGTTTTGTTTGTTCAGGGAAATCCATGTGCCTAATGATACTCAAACATAATTTCTTGGGGTGTTTTGAAGATTATCTGAGGTGTCTGGTCATCATAAGTATAGCAGGATGGGGTTTTCTCCCCTCTACTCTCTTGCTGCCCTTCGGGAAAACCCTATCCTGAAGTCTTGTCCCCCTGTTTGAAAAAAGATTCTGGTACAATGGAGACATTATGAAGTGACTGTAGGTATCATAACTCAGTGGAATTATACTGGGGGAGGTGGTCCGACTTTTCTCAAGGGGGCAATATGCTGGTCTTTATGCTATGGCTTTCTGAAGCCGAATCAGCAAAGGCTGTTTTCTTTCGCCCTGTGCTCCTTGAGGAATAAAGGGACATTAAGCTTCAAGGGGGAAGTAAGTGGGTCATTAACTGCGGGCTTGAGCCAGTGGCTGAAAGGAAGATGGCGGATCAGAGAGGAGGGAGAAGAGGATGAGGGAGGAGGGAGGAATACCATTTGGGGCTCACCTGAGTAATGCTGAGAAGCATTACTGAGACTAGAGTGGTGTTGGTTTTTGATCATGTCACAGTAATGTCTTTCTTTGGTAATAGTTCATTCCTTTTTTTTTTTTTTTTTTTAGTACGTTTGTGGTTTTCCTCTAATAAGGGCAAAATTGTAGGAATTCATTTGCAATTTGGGTTTTAGTCCTGCTTTTCCCTTTCCCTTACTCCACTATCAAGCTCCTTGACACCAGCAGCATGGGTCCCCTTCATTTCTATAAGCCTAGTGGGAGGAGGAGAGTTTTTGTACCCTGAGGCAGTTGATCATTGTTTAGTCACTTACCTCCCAAGCAGGGATCTGGGTACTGGGGTGGGTGTGATGTGAAGGTGGAGCACCCTTGGGCTGAATAATCATGAAAGAGCAGAATCAATTCTGGGGCTACCCAGGCCAGCCTAGCATGAAGACAAAGTAATCTGATTCCCAAAAACCTATTCAGGCTTCACGACTGAAGTAGATGAAAAGAGTGTAAGAGAGGCAGTTAATATCACAGTGGCCTGGAGTGCTTTCTCAAAGTTGTCCTTGAAGAAAGGAAATTTCACTGTTCAAAATGATGAATGTCATTTTTCAAAAGCACAGAAGAAAACATCAAATTGCTGATCATGTCCCATAAGTCTGGCATTTGAGCAGATGCCCTTGGGAAAGACTGTGAGCTTCTTTTCTCACCACCATGTCTTTGGGAAGGAATGGGAACGATCCAGTGTTCTGTCAGACAGCCATGTCTTTAAGTGACAGGTGAACACTGAGAGAATTGTCAACACTTGCAAAGTGTAAAAATTTCTATCATTAGAATCACATGTTATATATCTCATCTGTAAGCTACTGTTGCTTGAAATTCATAAAGGCTAAATAATGTTTTTCAAAACATTCTGTTAGAAAGTTATTCAGCTTTGACATATAGATAATAACAATATCAATAAACTGCATGTAGTATAGTAACTAATATGTAGGTATTATGAATTTTTCAGATAAATTGCCAAATAATCCTCATCATTAAGAGCAATGGAGACAGATTTGACTAAGGTCACAGCTCAAGATGAATTTGGAAACAGTGAGTCATTGCCAGATTAATGAATCAATTTTCTTAGGATAAAACTACAAATCTTATTTTTGCCAATTCTGCTAAACACAGAACTGAATTAACGTATTTTAAATAGCTGTCATCTTATTGAGCCTCTTTGATATGCAAAAGATAAATTTTTCACATGGAAAAGATTTCTAAGCTAATAATATACATTTTGGTACATTTAAATTAAATGAAAAAGAAAAAAATCATCTAACCTGATGACAATATGATGTCAGCTTCTCTGAAAGTACCAATAAATGGATGACACTTACATATATTTTTTAATGCCGTAGAGAGGATATTGGGGCAAATATAAAGATGTAGGGGTGATAAAGCTAGTAGTTATGTAGACTATATAGACCTAGAGAGTTGGACAGTGTGGTTGAAAAACCCAGTGAATTTTGTTGTTTTTTATTCATTTTATTTATGGAAATGGTATAAATTTAGCATAGTCTTGACCTAGATTTTTGACTGTTGATGTTGAGATATGTTCATATTTTAGTTTTTGTGCATTAATTTAAAACAACTGAGAGATGCCAATATTGCCTTGGTTCTTCTGAGAATTCTTTTCTCTTTGTTTACAAGTCATTTATATTTAAAAAAAGCAATACAGCCCTAATCAGCCCTAATAAGTGGTAGTGGAGTCATGCTGTCTGGCAAAAATAAGAAAGAGCGACATCTCAGAAACTGACTTTGTGTGGTTTAGGCTGACTTTTAAGTCTCACCGGAAGTTAATTAAAATGAACTTTTTTTTGGCTTTTTAAGTTTATTTTATCATCTTTGAGTTTACTCGCTTAGTGGTAGATGCCAGAAAATTCCTCAATTTATGGTACTAATTGAAAAACAACTCTTGAATCTGGACAGAGAGATCAGACATTCCAAATATCTCTTTTTAGTTGGATTAAAGGGTTTGCAATCTAAATATCTTGATTTGGAAGAAATGTGAGGAATTTCAAGGTTTCCAATCCTAAAACTATGAACGAGAGTGCTTGGCCATGCCAAGCTTATTTCTGTAAATTCTTTTGGAGCTCAAAGGGTGTGGTCTAGACGAGGTTGCCCACGGGGTGATATCCAGGGGTTATATATACATAATCTGAATGTATCTTCATTTTAAAAACATGTATATTAGTTCATATCCTGATTCCTTTAGGGAACTTGAGTTTACTTTGATCGGTAAGTCTCAGGGTCTATGATATTTTTCCTGGCTAGCGCTGCAAGCACTTGAACCTCTGCCCTTCAAACAGAACACTGCTGGTGGTGATTGTCCCTGGGTTGGGGTAGATTACCAGCAGCAGTTTCACACTGTGCACCTGAGTGTTTGTTTTGATGTGGCTGAAGACAATATTTACAGTTGTTGTCAGTCTGTCCTCAGGATGAGCCTAGACTTTTCTCAAAACAGAATAGCTTCTGTTGTGGTAATTGACCTACTGCCTACAAGCCTAAATATCAGAGGTCCCTAAGCCTCCTTTGAAGGGATTTCTTTCTCCTTTCCATTTAACGTCTTGTAGTTTGTGTCACATTGCAAAGTATGTGAGCAGATAATAAAAGTGATGACACATTGGGAATGCCTTTGAAAATTGCTTAATATTATAAAGCATCAGTTTTTTCCCTTAAAAGGGACAGCCAGACTTTGCAGACTGTACCACTGATTTTTACTTTAATGTCAATGGCTAGCCTGGCAGATAGAATAGAATGAGGGGGCAGAAACTGGAACCGTTGGGAACGTGCTAAGTTGGAGAATGAATGCAGCCAGGGAAGAAGGTAGGCGTGTTTGCAGCGAAGATGAGAGTAAACACATACTGGTCTAACTTTAACAACTAAGGGAAAGAGTTTCAAGCAGAGGGTTGTCAAGCCAAAATTTATTGCTTAAGAAAGTTACAAAAATGATTGTAATGTGGAGACTGATCCCAGAATAAAAATCATTTTGTGAACACTTGATTGGGATTTCAGAATTTAATTGTTTTCAGCTGCAACAATGAATGTTCAAACCACATAAGAAGCTTTAGCTTCACATATTTAACAGGTTCCCCCCCCCCATGCTTTAGTTTTATTTATTTATTTTCATTTTATGGTGTATCATAACCACATGTCTCTCATTCACCTTGTATTCCACTGTTAGTGTAAGAGTGGACTATAGCAAACTAGAGGAAAGACTTTGGACTTCAGATTAATACCTGAGTTTCAGTCCTTGCTTTTGCAACTAGTTGTATGACCCCAGACAAATTACATCCACTCCCTGAGTCTCAGTTTCCTCATCTGCACAATGGGATATTTGTAAAGCACCTATCCCATGCTTCCTGCATTGTACAGGATACTAGAAAAATAGTAGCTGTCTTTATCACTATGGTTACTGTTTGAAGGTGAGGCTAAGCTGATAGAAAAAAAATATTTAGTGAGATTTTCTAATAGATTAAAAGGAATGAAATCAAACCTAGCAGTCAATATGGAGCAAAGGCTCACTGCTTAAAATAAAATTAGTTCAGCACTCTAACTTGACACATGTACATTATTGTGTCATATATATTCGTTCTTAAGTTCCTCTGTGTTCTAGTGAATTAAATAAGGAATCTCTTTGAGGTGTGAGTGAATTTTTCCAGAAGTTATTTATTTAAAAGTAATTAATGTAAAAGTAAAAAAATGTATTCTGTCCTTTAATTACTAGCTTGGAGGTTATCTGAGCTCCGTATGGCCTCTTAGTTTTCTTTTGGTTTTTGTGGGATTTGTGTCTGTGTGTGCACATGCGCACGTATGCGCACATGCATGCATCTGGCTACCTGGTACCTAGTGGTAATGGTGAGGAAAATTGACTCTCTTGCATTAATATATATGAATATGTTAACTAAGAAGTATTTATAGCTTTAAAACACTTTAAAAGTATACCACCACTTGGAAAAGTACCATTTTATTTCTTTAGAAAATTCTTAATTTCTTGACATTTGTGTTAACCAATCACTTGGTTAGTGTCATTTACTTTTTATACAGTCAAAGTCATTAGATCTACATACTTCATTCTTTGGGTCTGTTTCAAAATAAGCATGCACTTGCTGGCACATGTTTCTGCCACATTCTTTGCTTCCCCTGATAGACAAGTTCAGACTTAGCAGGCAAAAGTCCAGTGGAAAGTACCGGAACCGAGGGAAGAATATTTGCCTAACCACCCACACCACAAAATGCTTTCTTGGAATCTGCTGTTTAAGATGGACCCTACCCCCACACACGTAACCTTTGTCTTTCTGAAAAGCAAACCTGATTCTACAAGGAAATTGCAAAACAAAAAATATTGTTCTCTCAAGTTATGTCGGATTTATTTTCAAAAAGAAAACGGAATCAGGCTAGTTAAAAAATTGTAAACTGTCCCACATCAAGTATCTAACCATTCATGGAAGTTGGCTTTTCAATCTTAGGTTTTAAGGACAGGTAGTGGAGGATTTATGTGAAAAAAAAAAATGACTTAAGTACGACCAAAAGCTATAGAAATTAAACTTTTTTTGTTTGTGTTTGTTTTAATGTGTGTGGGACTTTTCTTCTCAGTCTTACATAACTATCCTGATGATCCTGAACTGAAATTTTGTTTGCTGAGGTTATCTTGGACCTTTGGCTTCCCCAACCATAGACCCTATAGCACACTTTACTTGATGTGTCTCTGACTTTTAACCCAATCAGCTGTTTACTCTTTGGAAGTTGCTGCCATTAGATTCCGTAACACCATTCTTGTGTCCCTCTTCCAGCCTTGCTACTTCTCCCCCAGTCTCCACTTGTCACTCTTTTTACTTTACTTATTTCTTAATTACTAGTTTTCCCCTGGAGTTCCATTCTTGAGCGTATTATTTCCTACATATATTCCCTGGGCAACTTTAGCAAGTCATGAGTCAAAATATCACATGGACACTGATGAGTCCATAATTTCTACCTCCAGCTCTGTCTACTTTGCCTGTCTGAGGTTTTGCATTTTAAACTCACAGTTTCCTACATACAACATTTTTTTTTTTTTTTTACATTATTCCCCTACTTCCCTTAGACCTGCTTTTCTTCCTGTATTTTCTATCTTACAACATCACTATCTATTGTGGAGCCCACTAAAATCTGTTTAAAGTGAGGCAGGGCTAGACTCCCAGCCCTCCAGGACCTTGTCCTTGTCCTTTCTCTACCTGCAGTACTCTCAGATGTCCCTTCCCTTAGTTAACTCTTAAGAATATTAAACGTATCATATTAATTCCTCAGAGTTGATCTCTTAGCTTTATTTTGCACAAGCTGTTTCAAAACTGACTTTTGTTTCTTAGAACGTGCTACAGCCTGAAGCAAAAAACACACTTGAGTAATTATTAAATACAGGACTGTTTTTCACTTGCCCACTGTCTTGCAAGAACATAGGGAATGTATTTATTTTGGTGCACCATTACATCAAGCACAGTCGCTGGCACCTGGAATGCTCCTAATAAGTCCCTTTGGAAATTGAATGAGTGAATTCTTGGCACCTCCTAGTGCCCCTCCACTTCAATCAGGTGCCATGTCCTTTTGCTTCTATCAAGCCACACGTCTTTCACATCTGCTTTTTCATTATTATCTCCAGTCTGGTTCTTGGAGGAGGTCCTCAGCATCCCTTGCCCACGATCAGCCATGGCTCCATCCACCAAACCATTAGTATTGTTACTTTTTAGATACAAATAAGATTCTCCCACTCTAGAATCTTCAGTGGCTCCCAAATTTCTCTAGGAACACATTTAAGCTCCTGATCCTGGTCTACAAGATTCATGACAATCTGACTTGAATCTCCTTTTCCACTGTCATCTTACCTCCTTATTCAAGGTATGCTTCAGTCACTGTAGGAGTCTTATTTATGTTCCTTGAACACATCCTTTTTTTTTTTTTTTTTTTTTTTTTTTCATTTTCTCTGTTGGTTTCTCTGCTGTTTTGAGCTTCTTATTCTGTATCTTGAACTTGAATATTGACATTAATCTCACAATTTTAAATTACGATATTCTTACTTTGGCAGGCTATTACCCATTGACATACTTGCATAAAACACATTTTCTAACACTCTGTTAGCTGTTGGGTATAATTAACCAATAAAGGCAAAGAATGATGGTAAGATCTCTTTCTCTGATTTTAGATTCTGCCTACTTTTTGGTGAAGGGAACTCTTGTTCTGTTTCCCATTGTATTTTCATATTTGCTCCCTTATCCTTTTCTATTGGCATGACTTTTTCTGTCAGCTGCATTCAGGTCATATTTCCTGTATCACCACTCTGGCAACTAGCAATTCTCTGTTCTTCTCCAACTGTGGTTATGCAGAGATTGGTGGTAAGTATCCTCTTATCACATGCACTGATCTTACTTGTGAGTCAAAAATCAGAGTGACCCCATTTTCTTCCCTACTGTACATCTAAAAATGGAGAGTATTTCTTGATTAATTTTTAGTATATCTCCTCATTCTTGAGAAAATTGGCACAAATCTTTGAGGGACTAGGCTGGAAGATAACTTATGCAGCCATCCTCTACATCCAAAATCGTGTCTTTTCGGTACTCCCAGCCAAGTTTTGTGGTCCAGATTTGTAATTCTGAAAATCTCACTTGGAGACTGAGGCTGTAAGACCAGGTGAAAGTTCCATCTCTTCCATGCATCATTTTCCTGTGTCTTACTTGGTCTTCAGGCATAAGAGTTTTCCCACTAGACTTGTTGGCTACCTAGCTTATTAAACTGAGTCATGGACTGAAACCAAAAAGCAAAGTCTAAAAATAGATTAGATAACTCAAAATTGATGCATGAATGATTAGCTGTTGAAGTATTAAAAATGGATTACTTGTTGGTACTAGAGTCTCAAAATTATTTTCCAATATGTCCTCCTATATTGTTTGATCTAAAAATTAATGTTTCTCACTATCGTAAAATAGATGATTTATGAGGAAGTGCGTGTGAGTTTAATTACTTTGACAATTTATGTATGTGGTTGCCAGTAAAGTAGATTCTGGATTTCTAGAATAACTAGAGGAAGAAAAAGAGGTTACATATTCAATGAGGATATTTCTGCAGTTAGTAGTTGGGAGTAGATCTTCTTTGTAGAGTTTACCTGGGTGGAATTTGAATTTACTCTACTATGATAGGAAAGGGTGAAATATTTTGACCACCTGCCATTTATTGAGATATTAGTCTAAAATTTATTTAACCTCTCTTTGATTCTTTTTTCAAAAAGAAAAGATGAAAATATCTATGTTTAGATTTATGGTGATATAAAATTAAAGAAAGTCTTTTGTTCAGGAGAAGCAGAGCTTTGCATCATGGTGAACTCGGAGAGAAACATTTTCTTTGTATCTTTATCATGAAAAAAGGGTATGATATAACGGGTATCAATAGAATACATACAAAGTGTAAAATCTCCAGCTTTCCTCTAACAGTTACAAATGTAGTAATATTCATACAGCTGTTGTAAAGTTCTTAAGGTAGTCTGTGGAATTCAATTCAGTAAAAGAAATTCTGTAAGGGATCATAACTAGAGTCTATGTTTATGGTTGTGATTATCTAGCGAGATGCATGAAATTTAAAATTGCTTGAATTTCTTCACAGAAAAGGGAAAAATTACCCAAGATGTTAGAAGGTTTGTTTACAGAAAAATTATACAGAAAACACAGGTCCTCTGAGAATTAAATGTTTTTATAAGCGAATTTAGTAAAATGGCATAGTTAATTGCACAGTGATTAATGGAGGCAATGAAAATATATAAAGATCATGCTGTCACAAAAATGAAAGTGATCTGTATGTACGTAACCTACACTCATCAGTTAAACTTAAGCAGAACTGTTTCCCCTACATCATGTTTACTCATTATCTATATTAGATTGGTTATCAATAATAATCAAGTTAAAGTGGCTGACTTTGTCTTTGCTGGACTTTTTTTTTTTTTTTTTTTTACCTCTTAACTACCCTTCAAATCCAACTCTAATCCCACCATCTCCTAAATTTTCTTTCTTCTCTTTGTCTGCATGTATATTCTCTATTGTGCACCATACCTCACTGTATGGTTTTTATGCTTAAATTGTTTGTCTCACGTGCATAGTTTCATTGTAGCTGGCAAATTATCCTAATATAATACAAGACAGGACTTTTTAACATTTGTCTTACATAGTTAAAGACAGAATTAAGGTCGAGTGCATAATGAGTATTTAGATGGCATAGGTTAGTCCCCAATTGGAAGAGTCTTAAAGGATCAAGATACATTTTGAGGTAAAATTTTGAAATCATGAGTGCTTTAGTTTCAGGCCTTCCCAAAAGGGCTTTAGTTGAGTATGTGTGTCTATGTCTCTGTGCAAAATCATGTTTATTGATATTTTTCACTGTTGTAGGGATATAGGTCTTACTGAATATCATTCTATTATTGTTTTTTACTACAATGCATAAATAGAGTATCATTTTATTACAACTGTGTTTTCTACTAGTCTATATTTTATGTAACTCATGAGCTACTCAAAATAACATTATATTTCAGTGGTGATACTTCTCGATTCCCATATCTGGATGCAGAACACAGATATTTCAATAGGACATCACTGCCTCCATTAAGATTCTTTATCTCTGTCCTGGAATTCAGCCCATCATTGAAACTACAATTATGTATAATGAACAAGCTAACAGTTCTAGTATGGAAACATGAAACCTCATTTGTGGTAATAGAATTTGACCTGTCTTCTTCCTCTCACTTTTAATAATATCATAATGTTGATGCATCTGAATGTAATTAGCATAAGCAGTCTTAAGAAATGCTTTGCTGTACCAGAAAACATGAATTAGAATTTCAATTATTATTGTTTTTCCAGGCATTGACTTTTGGGGCCAGGCCAAATGGATTTCTGGTTAGTAGACTGTGTTAATCAATATAACTGTGAGTGTATGTTTTCAAGAGTAATTTAATGACCAGATTTTCTTGCCTCCATGACATGAATATTTCTCCTCTTTAGTGTCTGTTGGAATGGACTTATTTTTGGAAAACACAAGAAGGTGACATTAGAAGGCAGTAAGTGAAAAAATTCCTTTTCCCTGTTTTATTTCTCCTCCTATGTGAAAATAGAGGAAATTGTGCTAAAAATAAATATTTCAACTTCCCACTCATGAATTATTCATGTAAAGTGAAAAGGCAAGAAACATATAATATGGAAAATTGATCTCCAAAGAAATACTAATCCAAAAGTAGTTTGACTAAAATAAATAACCAATAAGTAGCATGCATTTAACTGAAGCTGTATCCTAGTTAGGAATAAGATACCAATGGATGGTGGTTTTACATGGAAGTATTCTGGTAAATACTTGAGGCAGAGCCTCATTTGAAAAGAGCTGGACCTTGAGCCTTCAGTGCACCAGAAATCCTCTGAGATCAATGTGTTACAGCTTGGGCTTGACCCTGATCTGGCACTCAGTGAATTCGCTGACCATAGCCATACCTTTTCCTTCTATGGAAGTGAATGAAATAGCTCTCACTAGTTGCTATCTTGGCTAAGGAAGTCAATATGATACTGATGGATTACTGTAATTGTGGTCTGAAGTTAAATCTTGATGTTTATTACTTAACTACCTGGAGAGTAGAGAACTTCAAATGTCTGGGAATTTCAGGTAACTTCTAAATTTCTGGAGATTTTAGAGAGTACTCAACTGGACTCATAGTTGTCCCATTCTAAATACAGCTTAGAGCATTTCCCAGAAATTATTGCCATACCCTCACCAGGTGTGTGTGTGTAATCTCATTTATGTGAAATACATACCTCATTATACATTTGTTTTTGGTGTAGGTTCTTCTTTAGATTTTGGAAAGTTTGAATAGCCCTGTGTATGTTTGAGTCCATATGTGTGTGTTTGGTGTGTTCATGAGTATCTTTATAGCAAAGACAAAGAAATAAAGCCTTGAAGGAAGGAAGGGAGGGAAGAAGAAAGATGGAACACTATGATCTTGAAAGTAAATAAAATTAAGGTAATAAAAGCATGATTTAGAGTACACAATAATTATATTCTGAGTTTTACCTTGTTGAGTAAACTATTTTATATTATAAAATACACATATCAATAGCATCATGCTGAGTTTTAAATTTATACTAACAATCTTCCATTGCATTCCTTAAATGAACCATGTGTTATACACTGAACTTATGTTATAGCATAAGATTTCCTATTATTTGTAGTTTACTCATATGTACAAAATATTGGAATTGGCATGTTGTAGATAGATCAGATTTTACAAGCCATGTAATCTTGGCATTGTGAATTGTTTTATGGTCTTGTGTCAACATTGATGAAACAATAGTGGTTGCATGGAGAAGCTACTGAGAATTCTGGGTGTGTATTTAGATTAAGAAAAAAAAAAAAGCGTTCTGTGATTAATTACTTATGTCTGCATGGGCCCAGCATAGAAAATGGTGGCAGGTATGTTAAGTATTTGACATCTGTAATCTACTTAAACATCCTAAATTTACGGGAAAAAGAAAAATCCAGATATGTATATGCTGAGTCTATTATTATATGACACTTTAGAGATTATGCAACATACGCCAAGACCGTTAACTTTTACACAATATTGTGTGTAATATTTGAACCCCATCTGTAGATAAACTGATGATAAGTCCACAAAGCACATTAGTGGCACAGCTAAGATGAAAAACAAGATCTTGTGTCTTTCAGTCAAGAATCCTTTCCACAATAAAACAAAAGATGCTGTTGCATCAGTAAGGAATGTCCTTGTGAGTAACACAAGTTCTGATTAATAAATGGTAGATTTAGAATGTCATAATTTGCATTTGCTGTCTCTTGCTGCTGTTACAAATTACCAAAAGCTCAGAGGCTAAAAACAACACAATTTTACCTGACAGTTCTAGTGGTCATAAAATTTGCTTCACTGGGCTAAAAATGAGGTGTCAGGAGGATTGTGTTCATTCTGGAGCCTGGGAACAGAATCCTTTCTTTGTATTTTCCTGCTTGTAGAGGCAGCCAGTGTTCCTTGGCTCATGGCTCCTTCCTCTCCCTTCAAAGCTAGCAGTTTAGCATCTACTTTCCTCTCTTACCTCTGTTTCTTTCTTCATATTTTTTCTCTCAGATTCTGATTTTCTGTCTCTCTTTTATAATTACCCTTGTGGTTACCTTGATAATCCAAGGTGTTCTTGGGTAATCCAAGATGTTCTTCCTATCTCAAAATACTTACTCACACCTTTGAAGTCTCTTGTGAACATAATATATTCACAGGTTCCAGGGTTTAGGGCATGGACATTTGGGGGCCCCAATTCAGCCTACTATATATAAGGTTAGTGTAGCTATTTCAGAGAGATGGTACAGTAACTCATTTATGAGTATACCAGTTCATGTTACCATCTATGACCCAGGTTTGTTCCTTCTTTCCCTCTGCCATATTTAATATACTGGTCTATTATTTCATGGTTGCAAGATGACTGAGTGGCAGAAGGTATAACATTAATCTTTAAGGTGGGAACAAGAGAAAAGTGTGATGGCAAGTCCTTTTCTTTTTACTCAAGAAGTGAAGCTCCACTTATGAAATTCCCCCTGTATTTCTGAAACCAGCAATATACCACAGAGATTCCCCTAGCTGCAAAGGAAAATGGAAATTTAGATATTTCACTTTAATCTCTTTTTTTGAAGATTGCAAGGAAAAGAGGAGGTTCAAAGTTGAATGTTCAGTGAACCAATCTTCTATTGGTCAGAATTCCTAGTTGCAAACAATAAATTTGTGTTTAAGCATAAACATTTGTTATAGAATATCCAGTTTATTACAGAATATCCAAAAGGAGTATAGAACTAAGATTACTAATTAACAGGGCTAATGATAGAGTGAGGATCATACCCAATATAGTATTAGACTTTCCTAGCAAAAACATCACAGCTGCTACTGTCCCTGGATGGCAGTGGCTATCCATGGGTCTTTGATGTGGAATCCGGAATATCACTAATACTATTCCTACCAAAGCACATGCTAAAAGATGACCCCACCAGTGGTCACTCACTCAAATTGCTTTTATCTGCATCTAAATCTCAAGTGAACCTGACTAATGAAACCTGGGCATATGTCCATCCATAGCTGCAAAACAATCAGGGAAA
Organism: Felis catus; assembly: GCF_018350175.1. NCBI lineage: Eukaryota > Metazoa > Chordata > Mammalia > Carnivora > Felidae > Felis > Felis catus. Next base: position 109,864,837 of record NC_058369.1, read on the forward strand.
TGTTAAGTCTTCCAGGTCTTTCTGGAAGCAGAGCCTAAGTAAAGGATTCATATGCTGACATTTTATTTGAGAGGTACAAATTCAGGACTGAGAATAAGGAAAAAGTGGAAGCAGAACAAGGTGCTATAATGCACTTCTGAGATTGCTGTTGAACATGTGTCCATTGGCATGCCATTCTTATCCAGAACTGCTGAAAAGAGGAATTGATTCAAGGTTATGCTCAGAAGGGAAAAAAGAGGAAAAAATTATCTGTGGAGCTTCTTCTCCTATTTCCTATTGGCCAAGGTCAACCTTGCAGTGGGCCAGTACCCTCATTCATCCAAGTTGTATAATTCAGCCCACTGGTGACCATTCAGGAAGCCAGATTCCACTCCTGGCACTGTGGCATTTCATCTAAGTAAGTAGAGGGAAAATTTAGGGCAGATCGTTTTAACATCTGAGAGATGTTGACCTAGTGGGTCAGAGTTTCATTTCAGGACAGTGACACATTCCAGAAGTGGATAGCAACTTTAGAAGGAAGGAGACAGTTGAAAAAAATCTAAGTGTGCATTGATGGGTATCCTGGGCATTGTTGGGAGCCGGCAGCATGGGTGGTGAAAGCACCGAAGGCAGAACCGAAGAGAGAAAAGGTTACTGAAAACACTGCAAGGAAACCATGAGCAGGACATCAAAGGAGAGAACGTCTGCCTTGAAGTAGTGGAGAGGGGCTATACTTATAGGGTACAGGGAGGGAGTAAGGGGATTAGGGAATTTTCCCTTTTTTGGAATCTTAAGAACTGTGTCTGGTTGTAGGCAGCCCATTGGTTGGTTAGGACCTATGTCTTCATAAGCCTGTTTGCATTCAGCTTGGTAGTCACTGTGGGCCTTTTTTGCTTTGCTCAAGTTTCTATTGTTGAAGACTGTTGCCTAAAAGTGGCTTTTACATGCATCACAAGTTTTTGTCCTATACAGTAGGGGTTTTGGTTTACACCTTAAGAAAGCTGTTTTCATGATGTGGAAACTACAAAATATAGGAAAGGTGTTGACAACAGAGTGGGCAGCCCCTAGTGACAGATATCCATACCACCAGCAGTACCTGATCACATAACTAAAGTATGTCTCTCATGATAAGTTAAACAGTAAATGGCTATGATAGGAATTAAAATAAATAAAACAATGTTAGACTTTTACAATCTTAGACTTTTTACAAAAGAGGTGAGATCTGGGTTAGGCAGTAGCATATGATTTTATCCAGAGAAGCAAAGAGAGTAGGAAAGCCATGCATAAAGATACATATGTGGAAATGTTCTTCGTTTGTTTATAAGATGGTGGAGAAACCAATGCTCTATCAAATTTCTTGCAAATACATTTTCACATATTTATGGGTTTCTGCTTATCTCTAATTTCCTGACCTAGAGGTCCATGAAACACTGTACTGGAGAGAATCAAACCTTAATTCTATCATGTCCAAATCTCTCTTGAGAGACATTTTCTTTCAGTGACCTGGGAAGCTGAACTTTCTTAATTGGATTAGTGGCATTTCTCTGTTTCATACTGAAACAAGACCCACAGGCCTATACTAGCTAGTGCTTTATAATCTACATCTATTTTGTGGTCATTGCTGAAGTATAAGAGCTAGCCTGGAGAGACAGGAAGTGGCATTGAATTCATTGTGTTTAGCCTTGCTAAAAGATTTAGTCCAAGATAATAAAAACATTGCCTTTTTTTTTTTTTTTTTTTTTTTTTTTTTTTTTTTAAATATCAGAATACATCTTTGCTGTAGAGTTGAGGTCCGCAAAGAAAAGTCAAAATATACTTTTCATTCAGTCAGGGCCAATATTTCCAGGACATTCAATATTTCAGGGGAACCTTAAATTCAACCCATTTGCCCTCAGCTATTTTCTTGTTAATGAGGGAGGAAATCCTACAAATCTTAATCCCCTTTACCAAAATACCAAAGCAATTCGTACCTTGTATCAAATAATTATGTCTGAGGTAAGCTTAGGGAATTTAGTCATTTGTAGAGGGTTGTTTTTCCCATAACAAAGTCTCTAAATAGAATTAACAAGTCTATCAAATGTTAATTTGTCAAGAAAAACAGAAAAGCTAATAAGGAAAATTGGATTTATATTGTAAATAGAGTATTATCTTCAAGGCTTCCATGTCTCCAAAAGGAAGTATGACTGATATATGACTGAAGGAAAGTCTTAATCAAGCAAACCATAGGGTCATTTTCTCTTCATTGCACTACAGAATTACTCTTGGGTAGTGTTTGGGAGAACATCACCTCTGCCTTTTAGGGTTTTTGTTTGTTTGTTTGTTTGTTTTTGTTTTTGGAATACACAATGATAGGGACAGCCCTGACTTTGGGATCCTGGTTGTTAAAAAACAAAATTCAACTGAGTAAAATTAAAGATCTTAATGGCTTTGTTCAATAATTCTTGAATCTAACAGATAGAAAGGAGCTGTACACAATGGAATACTTTATAGGTAGAAGGCAACAGGACCAAGGAAGTTATTCTAGGCAAAACAAGTTGGTTATTATAAGGTCACTTTCCTTTAGGGCATGGTAGGGGTCTATCAGGCAGATTATCTTACTAGTGCTGATGACAATTCCTGATTAACTAGATTAAGGTGCCATTTCTGGGAGAGCCAAAACTGTAATTAAGTCTTGATGTGATGACTTGCAGCTTACCATACATGACTCCATTTGGGGCTCATTTCTTGTTTTTAACATGATCATCAGCTGTGGCTTGTCTCTGACAAAACACTGCCATTCCCGTGACAGGTGAAGGAAGGTGACTGCCTGGTTCTCCTGGCTACTTTAAGACAGCGAGAAATGAGAACACAGTTCTGACCCTGCACAAAGGCAGATGCCAGCCTGCTAGCAGGGTTTTCAAGGATTCTAGGCTTTCCCATGGTGAGACTTCAGACATGTGACGTTTGCCTTAGAGAGTAGACATTGACGACATTATGGTAGAAGCTAGAGTACCTAATACCTTCCCTGGATTTGTAGGAATCTGAGGGCATTTGTTCCACACCTATGTTCTGTCCTACTCTCTCATCTATTTTCTAGTCTCTTCCACCTCCCCTGTTTCTTCTTTAACACTAGCCAGGTGAACAACAATTTCAAGAATTGGGCCTGAGGTACCACTTGAAATTGCTTTTGTGGAAACTAACATCTGTTATTTACATTGTTGCTAGGTTATATATAAATTTTAGGGCAAAGACTGAATATGTTTTCTTCCATTTCAATGGGGACAGGAAGAGACAAGGTGTTTGTTAAAAGAATGAGATTAGAGAGATAGCTGCTGACACCACGTCTCTTTCTAAGGAGAAACCAGGAAACTTCCCTTGCTCTCTCCTCGGCCCCTAATTGACCTGCGTACCCATGGGAAGAATGGCTTTGTCAACCACTTCCCTTTTTTGCTGTTTTCAATGGAAATGACCCAGAAATTGAAAGAAGATTACAGTGTGGCAACTGCCCAATCTCAAATAGCCTTACAGATAGGCAAGTTAATTGGTGGGAATCTTGGTTATTGGAAAACCAATTGAAGATGAACAACCTCCCATTTCGATGTGCTGGTCTAACCCTACTCATTTTCTCACTGTTAACATCACCTTCTGATGCCCTTTCTATGCTTTATGTTTGCCTCCTGCCTCTTCTGCATTCTCTTTTTAGCTCCTGACTTTTATAGGGATTTTAAGAACAACATTTAAAAATCTAAAATGTCATATATATGTTATATATGTATGTGTATGTAAATTACTGAAAACACAAAGCAAAACACTCATAATCCTATTGTGCAGAGATAAATACTTTTGACATTTTCTTTAGCATTTGCTGTGTGTGTGTGTATAAATATGTAAGTTTGCCAAATTCAAATTATTCTGTATGCTTTATAGCAGTGTATTATAAATATTTCTTAGGTTTTTTGTTTGTATGTATGTGTGTTTTGTTGTTGTTGTTTTCTTTTGTTTTTTTGGTCCTGTAGACACCAGTTTATTAGAGGGGCTGGGGTCAGAGTGGGTACCATTGGGAAGAGGGGGCAGGGGGCCTAGGCAGCACTGGCAGCCTGAGGTCAATAAGAGAGAAGGCCAGGGGGCCACAGCCAGGAAGCCTTGGGTCAGCAGGTGAGCAGTTGGGATGCTGTTCACCCTGCAAGTGTCCATGCCCAGGGCATGGTGAAGGCTTTGGGAGGATGTGGAGATTGCAGGTGCCCGGCTCTAGTTGCAGGTGAGGGGGCAGCATGATGAGAAGCCCTCCCCCTACCCTTCCAAGGAGTCTTAAGCCACTGAGAGACAAGCTTGGGAGGGAAGGCAATAGCACTTAGGGTTTGGAGAAGGCACTTAGATAAGACAGGCAAGGGGCATCCTATTTTCTGAGAAGAGATTGGCTGAAGGACCTCAGAATACTGGTGACAGTGGCAAGAGTTCAGAAGACAGTGGCCATGTAGTTGCTTCTGACCCTGCCAGCAATGTTGTAGAATTGTAGAAAGAGCTATGGACTCCGGTTTGAATAGGTAAATGTAGGTGTTTGAACCATCCAGCTCCATCAGGGCCCAAGAGAAAGGAGCTGTCATAACAGTGGCTTTTATTTCTACTGCTTAACACTCTACTGCTATCACCTCCACCACTTGAAATCCCCCGAGGTCTTATTGTGTTCATTATTGTTTCAAGTACTTTACACGCAATACGTACTTTAAATACCTGAAGACTGCATACATTTAATTTTCCCAAACACTCCCCCCCACCACAGTTGCCCCACCTTTATAGAGGAGCAAATTCAAATGGAGTCTTAAAGAAATTAAATAAGTTGTTCAAGGCTTAAAATCTGGATTCATAATCCTTGTTCTATACTGCATCTTTATAATCAAGATTCAATTGGAAATATTATCCTTATGTGAAAGATATAAGTGCCTGATGATCAACAAGATGACTATAATTTTTGATACTCTACATAGCTCAGTAAAACTGTGTCCTGGTGCTCTTGTAGAAATACTATCTGCTTTTCAACTCTATTTTTGTTGAGTTCTGATTAGGATCAAGATGTTACCTCATGTGGTTGAACTATGTTCATTTTCTGGCATAAATTTATTTTGAATTTTTCTTTAAGGTTAGCATCAAATTTATTTAAGTAAAGTTATTAGTATATAAAGAGTTTCAAATTGTAAACAATGGTCTCTGGCTTCTTTTCCTGTTATGTAAAGTAAGAGTATTAGCCTTAAAAGGAAGCTACAGCTAGTCCATTGCCTGTTCCAACCTGTGCTGGGAGTTCCTCTTATCAAATATTATTAGAGAGAGAGAGAAAAAAGAGGGTAACTGCAGGGTAGACCAACGGTAAAAGTTTAGTCTGCTTTGTTAGCTGTGAAAGTTGGGGTAACACCTGTATATTGTGGATTTTGATGTCTTGTAAAACAGATACTAATCCATACCTTCTTGGTTTGTTTTAAGGAGAAGATGAGATTTTTTAAAAAGTGACTTGTGGGAAAATGCTTTTGAAACTCTAAAAGTTTCACTCTAGAAAATATGAGGAACTTACTTCACCAAGATATTACCAAGAGGGTAGCTGTTTATTCTTAGGTTACTAGGTCAAGTCTGGTTTACTTCTAGTAGAGAAGACATTAATTAAGACTCTGGATGTGGCAACATGTCTCCTGTCCTGCCATCTTAATATCCATTGTGAAACCAAAAACATTAGAACATATTGCTAAACATCAACTTTTATCTTCCATATGTAAAGTTTGGGTTTCTGGGAAATATCTGGAAAAATGACATAAATTAAATTTGAGCCTTAATATATATTAAATGAGGGGTTGCAATCCTTTTTAACTTGATCAACCTACCCCTTAGATTAGCAGGAAGTATGCTCATTTCCTAGCAGAAACAATTGTTCTTATTTTAAAATTTGTATTGGAATAATGATATTATTAAAAAGAATGATTTAATAATTCAGTTAATGACCAAAGTTTTGGAGAAAAGAGAATGATAAATACACAAGGGAGGAAAAATTGCTTACTTTAAAATGTATTAACACAAACGTATTAAAACAGTGCTTTCCAACAAGGAGATACGTTTATATGTATATTTTATAATAAAATAGTCCTAAATAAAGGGAATATTTTGGCTGTTTAATATCAGCCTATCCTATTGCTCCTATATAGTGGTAAACAAATATGTTGCTGCATATTAGTAAGCTTTTTTCTGAATAAGCTGTTCTGGCATTATTAGGCTACAGAGCTGAATAATAAAAATTAAGGTTTAAAATTTTACTTTTTTCCCCTTACTTTCATTCTATATTGATTATGTATGCATCTATTTCTCTGCCTATTATTTCAATCTACTTCTTTTCTCTAAGCTAAATATTCTATAACGAATTCACTACTGATTGTTGTATTTGCATGGATTATATCATATTTACTGTTCATTAGTGAAAAATTGAATGCTTATAGTTATTTTTTCATTATTTCATATTATTTAAGTATAATGACAAGACTTTCATTTTTATTTAATCACAAGTCAATTACTGATTATTCTTTCTACAATGGGGGAGCCAGAATAAATTCAAGATGGAAACATAAGTACAATCAATTGAAACATTGAAGCCATTGAGGGATGAACTAATCAACATTTATTGCACTGCTAATATTTTAGAATATAATGTAAGTAGTTCTTAGGCAGCAATATCATTCTGTGGATGAAAATGTTGGATTTTGCATCCAACAGATAGGAATTTTAATTTAAGCCTGCAAAAAATGTAACCATTTTGAGGAAAGTGGGTGGGTCATAGCTTTTTCCATTATAGAAAGGCAACAATAATACCGTACAGAACCATTAAGAGGGGTCTAGTTAATGCAGGCAAACTTCTGAGCATCGAGACTGCCCCTCTCCCAGACTCATGCTCTATTTCTGTCTAAATTTTTTTTTAAAAAGTGCCTTTAAAAACCCTGGTTTTGTCTGTTACTAGTTGTTGACTTTAATCAGGTTACCTAGTTTCTGCAAGTCTGGTGACTTTGCCTGTAACATGGGAAAACAATTGTCCTCACTTGAATCCCTTGACCCACAACTACATTGCAAAATCCACCCATCAATCCACTACATAAGATTTTTCTCCTAAAACCCAAAACTATTAGTATGACTTTCTAACTAATTCTTCCTAGCTAAGGGATACACAGATGAGTTGACTCAATTATTTATGCTCAAAAGTAGTCAGTCAAGCCCTAAAATGTAATACCCAAAGAAAAGAGGAAGCATGTTTTCCATCTGACAGTATTTACTTTTCCAAGCATATAATATGTTCATGTCTCTCACTTTCTGTGGCAAATCTGATAGAGAAAACATGGAGAGAAGCAATGCAGTTTGATAATTAGAAAACTAAAGTAAATATGTCTTTTTTCCTAAATTTTTCACTTGAAGTGTATGGTCAGGAATTTTATTTCAGAACAGTTCCTGTACAATTTTCTTTATTCTCCCTTCTAGTAATCTCAGCCTTGATGAGCATACATTTTAAACCTTCACCCAGTTTTGTGATTTGTGTTGGTCATATGTCTTGTTATTATTTACAGAGATTTAAGATTCATTTATTTAAAAACAAGAAAAGATGCACTGATGCATGGTATTTAGAAAGAGAAATGTACATCGGTCTCCAAAGAGAATATGCTTTGAGTATAAATTTTCAGTGATTTACCACAACATGTAAAAGCACTCAATTCCATTACTCTTCAACAGGATGTTTATCACCTACTTCCTAAGTTCGTATTTTTCTCAACTGAAACTTTGGAGAAAGAGGAAAGAGAGCTAATATTTGCTGAGAGCTTGTAATGTGAGCTGTCTAGGCTGTCTCATTTAGAATGGCTGCACACCTTGTCACCAAGGTGACAGTCCTCCACTTACTAGATGAGGCGGGTAGTTAGAAGTTACCATCCTGTCTTTAGTCAGTCGCTAGTAAGTCACAAACTTAGGCTTCAGGCTCTACCTTTTATGTTTGTACTGTTGGTTGCCTTTTTATGTGCTATTCTTAGATAGTGTGTTTTTGTCAAGTTCAAGTCCTAATTTTAGATAGCCTCAAATAAATAAGACCATTTCTGGAACCTCTTTTCTTTAATGCTAGCCTAACTTATATATTAGTGAGCCTAAAGTTATTGAATGGTAAAACCCCAGGCAACCAACTCCAAGGGTCTTATTAAGTATATTACAGATTTGCGATTTGCAGAAAATATTCCAGGGTTTGAATACTTCCGCATGTGGATGTAAACTGTTGGAGATTCTCTTTTCCTGTTGAAAGCCAAAATGGGAAAACATTTTTCTCATGAATACTTCATGAGGTATTTCAGAAAAACAGAAATGGGAGTTGCAATGCTATGTGAATAAAAAAACTGTCCTTCTTAAGGTAAAGTAGGCAGCAGGTATTTTGAAACAAGAGTTACCAAAGAAAAGCAATCTCTTTAGGAATAGTGTTGAGCAACACCCGGTAATTTTTTTCACTGGTAACAGATCGAAGCAGATTTCTCTGGAGTTATTATCAGAAGCTTCTTCATCAAGGAAGCAATCATTCTGATATAGTCTCATGAAGGAACATAAACAGCATGGAATGCGGCAGAGCAGACTTTGAAAGAAGAACCAAGCAATAACAAAAAGGACCAGAGTGAGAGGCTTCCCTCACTGAAACCAGTTTCACTGATGCCTTTAATGAGGAGAGTTTGGACATTAATAGCATGATTGTGTTCTATGCTCATTTTACACATTTTAGTTTTTGTATTCATATCTAAGTTAACAATACAGGAAAAATTAGAAGTATCCTTCTGTATTGTGTCTCCTGCCATTTTGTTGCCTTTATACATGACCCTCCATTAAAGAACTCCATTCAAACTCACTTGGACAGTTGGATCAGGAGGTCCTCTTTTTGTCATCATGGGCAATATTTGGTTATCTACAGGGACTGGTAAAAAGTGGTGCTCTTGATGAGGTGCTACTGCGTGGGACCTGGGCCACTTTTCTAGACTTCCACAACAGTGCACTAGGGCTAGCCGACACCAGAAAACACTTGGATTATTAGCACTTATGAGCCTCTGAGTCACTCAACTGTTTAGAATAAGTGAAGTGTCTGGAGTCTTTGTGCCCGAGAGCATTCCCTGACCGTACACTGTGGTAGGTCCATGAGGTACAGGTCAGAGATGTGAAGGAATTCACATCGCAGGAGTGACCCTCAGCTAATAAGGGACAGGGTCTGGTGGATAAATATCCCAGCGTTCTTGTTATTGAGACAGATCTGAGGAATGTTCTGTATGGCTTTTTAGAAGATCTCAGAGGGACTGAGCCCACTGAGATTACCGTGGTAATCTGCTCATTCACACTTCCTGTGCTGGCTTCTTTTCCTCTTGGTTTTACTTTTTTATTCCTTCACTCTTCTCTCTGGAATCAGTTCCCAAATAAACCCCTCACGCTCAGATTCTTGTCTCTGCCTGCTAACCCAAACTTAGAAAAAAACACCTGCTTTTTTTTTTCTACCTAGCATACAAAAAAAAAAAATTCCCTTCCAAATTAAAGTAGATTTTTAAGAGATTGTGTTGAAAAAGATCTTGTTAATGTTTTGTCACCAGTGAGGTTAGTGACTTGAGGAATGTAATGGAATTGGTGGAGACTTGGGAAATGTGGTGATCAAACCTGATGGCCATGGACCAGAAGAGTCCAATTTCTGCAAACGTTCTCAGGTGGGCCTTCCTGTGGCGCATTCTACTTGCTGGTGCTGTATTTAAGACTCTATTCTCTTTGGATGTAAAATTGTGTGTGTGTGTTATTATGAGGCATCATGTTTTTACAAAGCTGTGCTTGTACAAAACTATTTTTGGTTTAAAAACTCGGGGGAAAGCTTAGCACCGTGATGCCAGGAAAGTTAGATCAAGTGACGTGTGCGAAAATGTACCCCCTAATGCTTGTATTGCCCACAATAATCATTGAGATCATGCTGTAAAGCTCACATTGAAATTAGGCCAGAAGATTTGACATAGAAATCTATAAAACCTGTGTATCCTTAAATTTGTTTTGTTTGTTATCAATATCATAGAGACCCTATGATTTTACTGAAAATGAATACTCATGTAACCTAAAAATTAGGTTAACCAGTGATTCATGGGCTTTTAGGAATAGTTTAAGATTTTTTATTGTAAATCTGATTTAGAAATGTATTTTGATTTATTTCTGCTTTACAAATGTTTGTTTCAACATCCCTCTACTTAGAGAAAAAACATTTGGATGAAAATAAATACCCTTATAGGCACATGCCATATTTTCAAGCAAACTATTCTGAAGGTTTGGCTACTGACCAGAGAGGTGAGACATCCCTGGTTTATTCCAATTCTTCTATTTTCTAGAATTGCCAGACTCAATTCTTTTCACTCTACGCCAGGAAGTAGAATAATATTCTTAAGCTGTCAATAATCTAAATTACCACAGAAAGTCCTATTTTTAAAGAAGTTTAATTCCTTTCTCTAAACTGGGGAATCTGCTTACTTCTCCTTTCTTGCTGCATTACAAAAATTTGGGTTGTTCTTTCTGATCTCACTAGTAAAGAAATATGAAGTTTGTACAATTTCATTGTTAATGGGTACATAAACTAAATTTGATAGCAATAATCTAAAAGAAAGTACTTTTCATAGCTACATAAACAATCAGATTTATATTCTTACATGGTGTTGATCACAAGAGATAAGACTTAAAAAACTAAAACCAACTGGAACAAAGGGTTTGATTAGAGATGACAGTTGTTTGAGAGTTTATTTTTGTAGGACAAAGGCGAGTCTTTAATTGTTTATTTTAAGGTTAGAGAGTTTACATTATGGAGGTATTCATATCTCCATTTCTTTCGTTTTGCTGTGACACATTTCCTGGATATTTCAAACCACTCTGTTTTGCAAAGACTATTTTGCATTCTGAAGAGGTTTCCTGCCTAATTTAGTTCCATCAACTGATTGCCATGGAAACTCTTGATATCCTTTTCTCTTCCTGGAATGAGCTACTGGCTCTGTTTCAAATAGATTTTCTTTCTTTCTTTTTTCTTTTCTTTTTTTTTTTTTTTTTTAGCACAGAAGCTAGAGTAAGTTTCATAAAGTAAAATGTATTTGTCAATGAAGGAGTACCCTTCGGGGTGAACCAGTGGATGGAGAAAAGCGACAAGCCAACACATAACTACTGATCTAAATAGGTAATTTAACAGATAGAAACTAGTAGCCGTCTAGTCCAAATAAAAATGAAATGATGCCTCACTGATTTTTAAAAAGTTTATTGAAAAGAAAGGAGAAGTCAGCCCTTTGTTCCATATCAGCCCAGCAAAGTCAAAACAAAACAAGCAGTGATACAGTAACCCTAAAATTTTGTGAGGTTGAGTCAATCTGAATTTCTCAAGGACTTCTCAAATCAGATTCATTTGGTTGGTTAGGAAAATAATTTGTGTAATGAACTTTCACACAAAAAGAGCCAATCATTTTTATCATTGATTTTATTTTAAAGTATATTTTTGGAGGAAGACAATATTGGATACATTGTGCCATTCTATTAAGACCTATGCTTTGAGACTAGAATCATATTCTGAGTTTATTCACTCATATTTGGCATTTTTAAAAGCAATATTCAAGAAGTATAGCTACTTCTAACCATGAGGAAGAGAGGAAGGATTATGTGTAGTATGTTCACTCCTTTTTTTCCTGTGTATGTATATGTGAGAGAAAGCTTTTAAAAATTTTTTTCAATGTTTTTTAATTTATTTTTAAGACAGAGAGAGACAGAGCATGAGCGGGGATGGGGCAGAGAGAGAGGGAGACACAGAATTCAAGGCAGGCTCCAGGCTCTGAGCTGTCAGCACAGAGCCCGACGCGGGGCTCGAATTCACAGATCATGAGATCATGACCCAAGCCGAAGTCAGACGCTCAACTGACTGAGCCACCCGGGTGCCCCTATGTGAGAGAAAGGTTTAACTGCATGATTGTTTATATGTACACAACTATTACACATAACTGTTTATGTGTCCATATATTGCATACAGACATGTGGTTGTCAGAAGTACAGATTGATAAGAAGAAAGGAGGTCAATATTGCGACAAAGAGGAAAGTCTTTCTGATGATTCTCTGTAAGTTCCAATAGAATGGTTTCTGTAATTTGTGTTATGTTGTTTCTCATAACATTCAGATTTTGTATTTCCTTTGTAAAAAATGAGAGAATCATGGTCAGGCCTCAGGCCTCTCCACTTCAACTGGTAGTGAGCTCTGTTTTCCCAAGTCATAGAAATGAACGGAGCCAAAATTTGGGTTCCTTGCAAACCGTGGATTTATTTGGCAGAAACTAATGGTTTCTTTCGGTGACTTAAAGTTTGTCTATATAAAATCATTGGTTATAATTTTTTTTTCCTGCCTGGAGTGATAGACACACTACTTTCCTCTCAATCTTGTTTACATACCTAGAAAGTGCATTGCTCTAAGAAGTTTATTTGAAATGAAAATTGCCCACAGGGTGGTGGGGTGGCTCAGTTGGTTAAGCATCCAACTCTTTTTTTTTTTTTTTTTTAATTTTTTTTTTTTTAACGTTTATTCATCTTTGAGAGACAGAGAGAGACAGAGCATGAGCGGGGAAGGGGCAGAGAGAGGGAGACACAGAATCCGAAACAGGCTCCAGGCTCCGAGCTGTCAGCACAGAGCCCGACGCGGGGCTCGAACTCACGACCGTGAGATCATGACCTGAGCCAAAGTTGGCCGCTCAACCGACTGAGCCACCCAGGCGCCCCAAGCATCCAACTCTTGATTTCAGCTCAGGTCACGATCTCATGGTTCACGAGTTGGAGCCCTGCACAGGGCTCCGTGTTGACAGTGCGGACTCTGCTTGGGTTTCTCTCTCTCTCTCTGTCTCTCTCTGTCTCTCTCTGTCTCTCTCTCTCTCTGTCTCTCAGGGTCAGAATAAGTAAATAAACTTAAAAAAATTGCACATACATGGGGAGTGCTGACAAAAAGGAATATTTACTGAATATAGAAAGAAAAATAATTTTATAGATTTGAAGCGTTTTGGGAAAGAGATTTCAAAGCCTTGTTTATTGTTTGGTCCATTGTGACTCTCCAAATTAGGAAAGTATATGATTACTTTCAAAATAACTGTGGCCTTGGTTATTCTGTGGAGAGTCATAGCAACTCTGTTTTCATATCTCATCATGACAAAGCAGTAAATAACTCTGGCTACCATTGAATGTGTTCACTTTCAATGTAATTTACTCTTAGCTATACTGCATGTAAATAAACTCTAGTTTTGCGATGTCTGCTTCTTTTGTTAGAACAAGTGCCTGAGTGTAAATTATGTTCAGGCCTCTTCCTGGAATAGTTCCTCCAAACCAGCTTCCCTACGTCCTGCACTGACAATATGAGTACATGCTGAAGAGTGGATGATGAAAATCTCTGACCTGATTTTGCAGTCATGAGAGGTTTAGAGAACAGCAATCAAGATCCAAACATTGACCCTGATGTTTCCATGAAGAATTTCAACTTTCTGAGCCCCTTAACTAACATTAAGTTATTTTTATTTGCTTTCTTTTTCAGAGCTTTGCATACACTAACACAGTGTCATGTTTTTGTAACCTATCTGTTCACCTACTATGTGGGTTCTGAGGAGGTGGGGAGCTCTCCTATGACCCTTTTTTGTCCTTTGAGCCTTGCTCAGCAACTTGTGCACATTACTGTCTCTATTTATAAGATGGCTAAACATTATTACCACTTAACAATCAGATACATACCAATGAAATGATCCTTGTTCTGGTCAGAAAGTACTTGCCTAAGATGAATATACCCTGATAAGGGAATTAAACTTCTGGTTCTGGAAAGGGTAGGGTGGGACACGTGCACGAGGGAATTACATGCATGTAGATTTTAGCTCAGTCTGAGGAAGAGCTTGGCAGTAACTAGCCATTGAATTCCTGCTTCACGATGGAGAAAGAATTTCCCATCTCTTGGATTTTAGGGGAGTCAAAGAAGAAATTTTTCTATTGTTTGACTCCTTCTTTCTTCTCTTTTCTCTGTCATCTATTATTTCTGCTTTTTCTCTTCCTCTCCTCTCCTCTTTACACTTATTCATCACACATGTATCCAATTCCTATGTTGTGTCGGGTACTTTGCTTCTTAACCTAAAAGTCTGTAATTGATAAACTATAGTCAATTATGTGAGGAAAGCAGTGGTTGGTGCTCTGGGCTTCACCTATTTCTTTCACCCACTTGAGAATTTTAGAACACATTAAAGCTGATGAAACTAGAAATGCTTCTCCTACAACTATTTTTTTTTAAGGAAAATAGAGTCTTCTTTTTCCTTTAATTATACATCTTCATATGTTACTGGAAGTAACAAGGCACACACACAAAGAAGAAAATATGGACAATAAAGTTGGGGAAAAGCATTTAAACATGGGTACCCATGTCCAGTCGTCCCTTCCATTCCCATATTACAAAATAATGAAAGTAACAGACAATTGTTTGTTTGTAGTGGGGACAGTCAATAAGATAAAAATGAAAATACATGATGTTATCACTTCACCTTCCTTAGGTAAAAAGGCCTCTGAAGCACAAACTACAATTGTGTCTCCCAACCCCCACCAACAATTCATCTTTCCTTTGGCCATGGTGACAAATTTCAGCCTAGCATATTGCCACTCAGAATGAAGACTACATATCCCAGACTTCCTTGCAGCAAAATGTCATGTGCCTAGGTTTTGGCCAATTACATGTAAGCTGATTATCCTATGGCAGTTTTGTGGAACCTTCCTTAAGAAGCCACTAATGCACCCCTTTTGCAGATGCTGCTGTCTTCAACTTTGTGGACAAGTGTCATACTCCAGCTATGGCAGAATGATGGCTGTAAAGAGTCTCTATGCCCCAAGAGATCATGCAACTGAACTTCCATAGCATCCTAGATTGCCTCCCTTTAGATGTTTCATGCCCTCCAGTAAGAGTAGTTTAAAAAAATCAGTTATAGTATGCAGAATCCCAACAATATTGACACTTTATAGGAAGGCTAAAGACAAATTACATCTATTTATAACTCAGATTTTTCATCTGTTCCTCAGCTTTCATAGGAGAAAGGAAACTACTTTCCATCATGTTTTATAACTTTCATGTTGTAGGTATTTTATACTTGTTTTCTCATACTAATCTTCACAGATGGTACAGGGCTCAAACTATGGATGAGAATACTCAATCTCAGAGAAATTATACAAACTAAATGTCAAGTCTAGAATTTAAACAGATCTTCTTTGACTCCAAACTTAAACTTTTTCTGATATTTTATATTGTCTCCCTGATCATCTGGTTAGGGTCCTTCCTCAGTCATGTGTCTTTGGCTGAAAGACAGGCTGGGATCCATTCCGCCTGTATGCTTTGAGACAAGACTCTGGAATAGGTGAAACTTCCCTTAGTACTTAAGAGCCAGTGAAGACTTATTTTTAATTTAAAGAGAAAAGATCACATGGGATTTCTACTTGAGAAAGATTTGAAAGGAAATGCATCATCTGATTTTATGTATGTCTGTAGATTAGTGATCTTAAACTAGTGGTACCAGGCTGATTTCAGACTCTATAAATATTTTGTTTGGGTCACAATATTAAAAAAATATTGTTAATCAGTTGCTAACTTTAAAAGTCCAAATATTTTAAATAAAAATCTGGATTCCTGGCTTATTTTTTAAAAAATGAAAGATCCAGTAACACTAGCTGGCCTTCCTCCATGACAACAACTAGCCAAAACTGTATTAGGCTGCCTTGTATCGATGGGCTCCCCATCTCCGGTTTGCCACATTTCCTACTTAGCCTACTCCACTCATTTACATTACTGACCTTTGCCTGTTAGGCATTTGTTTATGTCCTTTGTGTGGATGCTTTTCCTTGAACGTGATTAAACATAGAACAGATTGCCATCTGCATCCCTTAAAAAATGATAATTTTTTTTGTTGTATATAATTTTCCTTATGTCTTTTATAAAAGAGATATAAAACAGGCAGTAGGACAGGAAATCTAGATATAGCTGTATATGAGATGTGAAGAAAAAATAAAATTAGTCTTTTTTCTCTCTTCTGGGAGAGTACATCATCATTCCCTTGAAAGTCTAGAGGGAAAACTTCAGTAAATATTGATAATAATCATCATGAATTACACATTCTCTGGAATAGTCAGTTAACTGTAATATAATTAGAACAAAGCTCAAAGGCCTGTTAAAGGCATCCAGCTAGCCCTTTAAATCACTGTTGTGGGAAGAATTTTCTGGGTAGGTAAGGTTAAGGATTCCTCTGTGCTCTAGGACTGCGATAAATATTAGTTTGTTGGCCTTCATCTGATGAACACATAAAGGTATGAACTTCCAAGTCTGTCATTATAATGATCAAGGCCAACAGTCCCATGCACTTTGGATTTCTTTCACAATCGCCAAAGACATGGTAATGCAACACCTAAAAATGACACCTTTTGCACATTTCGAGCTCAGTCATATTTTATTCCATTAAATGGCCTTTTTCCACACCACTTTCACAGTTTAGACACTTTCTATCATTCTGTTAAGATGACCACTTTCAAACCATGATGCTCACAAGTGTCTGTGCTTTGATTTTATGCATCAAGGTGTTCTTTTTTTAAAAAGTTTTAGAATATTTTTATTTATTTTTGAAGGAGAGAGAAACAGAGCATGAGCAGGGGAAGACCAGAGAGAGAGGGAGACACAGAATTCAAAGCAGGCCCCAGGCTCTGAGCGGTCAGCACAGAGCCCTATGTGGGGCTCGAACTCACAAACTGTGAGATCAGGACCTGAGCTGAAGTTTGTTGCTTAACCGACTGAGCCACCCAAGTGCCCCTAGTTGTTCTTCTTTTTAATAGATACCTCTGACTCCATGACAAACGTATCATAGTCCTTGTCTCAAAATTTTTGCTCTCCTGTGAATGGAAATTCTTCCTTGATACTTGATCCAAGATCTCCTTGCCCTACTTCTCAGATTGATGTGGATGACCCCAGCTACATAAAAAGAGAGGTGGCTCTTGACTAGTGGTCAAGTGCCTGGTCTCTGAAGTTGAACTTCCTAGTTTAGAATTCCATTTCCATCTGTGGTCAGCTGTTTGGCAAGTTAACCAATCAATATCAACCTTGGATTTTTCTTGGCAAAATAAAAATAATATCTATTTCGTAGGTTAGGTTTCTGATGAAGATTAAATGTGATAGTCAATGTAAAGAATCAAACATTATATCATGCCTTCAATAAATGTTAATTAGTATCATTGCAGAACCTACAATTTTAGTTATTTAAAAATATAGTTTATTGTTGGCTAACATACAGTGTGTACAGTGTGCTCTTGGTTTTTGGGGTAGATTCCAGTGGTTCATTGCTTCCATACAACACCCAGTGCTCATCCCAACAAGTGCCCTCCTCAATGCCCATCACCCATTTTTCCCCTCTTCCTCACCCTCTCATTAACCCTCAGTTTGTTCTCTGTATTTAAGAGTCTTTTATGATTTGCTTTCTCTCTCTGTGTAGCTATTTTTCCCTCTACCCTTCCCCCATGGTCTTCTGTTAAGTTTCTCAACATCCACATAAGAGTGAAAACATATGATATCTTTTTTTCTCTGACTGACTTATTTCACTCAGCATGATACCTTCCAGTTCCATCCACATTGCTGCAAATGGCATGATTTCGTTCTTTCTCATTGCCAAGTAGTATTCCATTGTATATATAAACCCCATCTTCTTTATCCATTCATCAGTTGATGGACATTTAGGCTCTTTCCATAATTTGGCTATTGTTGAAAGTGCTGCTATAAATATTGGGGTATATGTGCCCCTATACATCAGCACTCCTGTATCCTTTGGATAAATTCCTAGTAGTGCTATTTCTGGGTGATAGAGTAGTTCCAATTTTAATTTTTTGAAGAACCTCCACACTGTTTTCCAGAGTGGCTGCACCAGTTTACATTCCCACCAACATTGCAAGAGGGTTCCCTTTTCTCCACATCCTTGCCAGCATCTGTTGGTTCCTTAGTTGTTAATTTTAGCCACGCAGAGCCTGTAAGTTTATACTGTTCTGTCAGTTAAGGTTATTGGTTACAAGCAACAGAAACAGATGCTAGCTAATTTATTCAGAACTATATTGGGTAGCTCACAGAATCAGCAGCATATCTTGATAATAAGGCTAATAAAATATATAGGTCAAAAGCAAAAGAAGCTAGACAGCAGGAAGTACAGGCAGGGTCTTATAGGACATTTGGGTTAGAATATCATGGCCTGGACACTGTATGCTATCACCATTAGTGAATTCTCAGTCTCTCTTTCAGTCCCTCTTTCCCTTTCTTTTCTTCTCTTTCCCTCCCTCCCTCCCTCCCTCCTTCCCGCTGTCTCTGTCTCTGTCTCTGTCTCTGTCTCTCTCTCACACACACACCTCATGTTCAGTGTCAAAGTTCTGCATAGAGGTATCCAGTGAATTTCTGCCATGCTCCCAGGCCATACCTGCCTTCCAGAGGCTAAGGAGAGAGATCTGATCTCTTTGCCTCCTGCCAAGACTCAGAAAAAAAGGGGAGTCTCTCCCCCAATAGGACAGATGTTACATAGTACTCTAGTATTATAAGATACAATGATATCCTTTATTTTTTATAGATGCTTTTCATATTAGAGTATATAAATTCTAGGAAAACTGAAACTTAGTTTATCTCACACATCTCACATAATACTTTCTAACAAATACATGTCAACACACTGTTTCAAGTTTGATAAATTTGTTTTTAAGATTTATTACTTTTTATGCCCTAGTTAGAGTTTACCAAATCAATGGATTGTGAGAATTTCATTGTGGTATCAGACTTAAGTACAGTTGCCAAAAGGTGATTTCATAAGGATGAGGGAAAACTACAGTGTATTTTTAATATAAATAGATCATCTCTATTGAAATTAATCCCTATAAGGGTAGAGAGTCAAAATAAGAGGGTTGTAGCTTGTAGGAGAATTAAATCCTGCACTGTATAAAAGATTTTTCAGTGAAAATTATGGTGGAAAATGGGAATAGCAGAGAACCAAGACCTATTGTTTTAAAAAACATTTTTTTTGGTATGTATGTATGTATGTATGTATGTATGTATTTATTTAGAGCACAAGTAGGGGAGGGGCAGAGAGGGAGGGAGAGAGAGAATTCCAAGAAGGCTCTGCATGCTGCCAGCACAGAGCTGTATGTGGGATGTGATCTCACAACCAAAAGATCATGACCTGAGCCAAAATCAAAAGTCAGATGCTTAACCAACGGAGCCACCCATGTGCCCCTGTCTAAAAAAATTCTTATCATAAAAGTAATATATGACTATTATAGCAAACTTTTAAAGTACAGAAAAACACAAACACAAATTTTTTTCCTAATGTTAACAGTTATTTGGCAGAGATTTATATATTCATGTGTGTGTTGGAGGGTGGTATATATGTGGTTAGTACCAAAAATTTATAACAAACTGGTAAATACTGTTACAAAATTGTGGTCTTATACACAGAGTTTAGTAATGTGTTGGATATTTATTTTCTCTAAAATAACGATTAATGTTATAAAATAAATGCTTATTTATAAAAAATAGGAAATACAATACAAAAGAATATAAAACATGCAAATCTCAGCAACCCAGAAGTAACCATCATTAATATCTTGCTATATGATCATTAAAATAATTTCTTGTGGCCATCTGGTTGGCTCAGTCGTTTAATCGTCTTTTGGTTCAGGGTTCAGGTCATGATATCGTGATTTGTGAGTTTGAGACCCACATCAGGCTCTGTGCTGACAGCTCAGAGCCTGGAGTCTGCTTCAGATTTTATGTCTGTCTGTCTGTCTCTCTCTCTGCCCCTCCCCTGCTTGCTCTTTGTCTCTCTCTCTGTCTCAAAAGTAAATAATAAACATTAAAAATTTTTTAAGTAAAAAATAAAATAATTTTTTGTATACACAGATTTTTTGAAACACAGGTTATATATTTTATAGGATATTTTGTGACCTGCTTTTTTTTTTTTAATTTTTTTTTTCAATGTTTATTTATTTTTGGGACAGAGAGAGACAGAGCATGAATGGGGGAGGGGCAGAGAGAGAGGGAGACACAGAATCGGAAACAGGCTCCAGGCTCTGAGCCATCAGCCCAGAGCCTGACGCGGGACTCGAACTCACGGACCGCGAGATCGTGACCTGGCTGAAGTCGGACGCTTAACCGACTGCGCCACCCAGGCGCCCCTGTGACCTGCTTTTAAAGAATAACAGTATAATTACCCTTCCATGTCATTGGGTATAGTTCTGCACCATCACAATTACTCGCTTTGTGAAATTACCTTGTGGATATGCACAACTGATTTTCAAAAATACCACAGTGTTGGACATTTAATTTTTTTTTTTTTTTTGCCTTTTTGTTTTTACAAGCAATCTTTCAGTGAACATCCTACTAGTTTTATTCTCAAACATATCCTTAATTACTTCCTTAGGACACGTTCTCAAAGGCATAGTTAATTCATGCAAAGATTGTGTGTGTGTGCATGTATGTGTGTGTGTGTATGTGTAAATTTGAGAGCGAGTGCTCATGTCTCCATGCACATAGGCGGAGGAGAGGCAGCGAGAAGGAAAGAGAGAGAATCACAAGCTGGCTCCACACCCAGGGTGGAAAAAGCTGGGGCTTGATTCTACAATCCTGGGATCATGACCTGAGCTGAAATCATTAGTCAGACATTCAAACAGATGAGCCACACAGGCACCCCAAGATTGTGTATATTTTTATGTCTTTGGATAACAAATTGCTTTCTAGGGTATTGTACTGATTTGAAATTACAACACAGGATATGGGTATGTATTGTCACAAAATGAAATACTCTTTTTCTTTTTCTTTTTTTAATTTTATTTTTGAGAGAGAGACAGAGTGCGAGTGGGGGCAGAGAGAGGAGCAGGCACAGAAACTGAAGCAGGCTCCAGGCTCCCAGCTGTGGGCACAGAGCCTGACCGACGCACGGCTTAAACTAACTCACTGATTGTGAGATCATGACCTCACATGAGCAGAAGTCGGATGCTTAACTGAGTGACCCACGTATCCCTGAAATACTCTTTTAAAAATTTTTTTTCAACGTTTTTTATTTTATTTTTGGGACAGAGAGAGACAGAGCCTGAACGGGGGAGGGGCAGAGAGAGAGGGAGACACAGAACCGGAAACAGGCTCCAGGCTCTGAGCCATCAGCCCAGAGCCTGACGCGGGGCTCAAACTCACGGACCGCGAGATCGTGACCTGGCTGAAGTCGGACGCTTAACCGACTGCGCCACCCAGGCGCCCCTTTTTTTTTTTTAATTTTTTTTTCAACGTTTTTTATTTTATTTTTGGGACAGAGAGAGACAGAGCATGAACGGGTGAAATACTCTTTTAAACGAGATAAATATATAGGTTAATTATTTTTGCTCATGATGTAGCGTAAAATGTTCCCATGGGATCAAACATTTCTGTGACATAGTTTAACAGAGTTGTGTGTGCCTTCTCTTAAGGAGCAGCGTAGTGAAAGCAGCATGTTGGTAAATCTCTGCATTCACTCATGAATATTTTTTTAGGAAAAAATCTAAGCAGTGATGTGTGTGGAAAGAATGTGCATTATCAACATATAGCACAATGACTTTGGTTAATTTGTAGGAAAGAAATAGTCATATCATAATAGGAAGAGTTCAAAAGAATATATAACCTTGTGTGTCCTTTGTGGATTAAAAACTTATGTTTGATCTCTTTAGTTTTATCAAATTATAAATGGACTTTCATTACACATAAAATAAATGGACATGTATTATTATTACCTATAAACCTCTATGATGTGGTCTCTACTTGTCTCTCTGATCCCAACCTTAATACCTTCTAGTCTTCTTCATTGTACTAATGACTTGTGCTCCAGCCTCAGCATCCTACTTCTCTTTTCCTCCAACCTTGTTTCCTCCTGAAACTTTGCACTTAACTGTTTGCTGATCTACTTATGACTCACTTCTCATCATTCAGGTTTTCATTTAAATGCCGTTACTTCAGAGAAGCATTCTGCCATAAGGCCAATTAAAATACACTGTGATAATCATTATTGCCTTGGACCAATATTCCTAATTCTCCTCCTGCCAGGCATGCAGTAGGATTGCACGTTCCTTCTTCCTTAAAGCTAGTCATCAGCACGTGACTTGCTTTGGCCAATGGAATGTGAGAACATACGGCCTGGAGGTGAAAGCCTCCAGACGCTGGAATATAATTTGCCACGTGTCATTACCCATATCACTGTACTTGGTGAGAATCAACAATAAGGCTACCCTCATCCTACCATTTGGACTTTGGGGTTGTTTGTTAGTACAAAAAACCCAGCTCACCCAGAACCATACATAGATTCTTCCTCCCTTTAGGCCATCTCCATATTTTCTTGGTTTACTCTTACTGTATGAAATCATTGCATAAAATCTTTTTCATTTATGAGTTTTCCTCCCTCTACGAAAATATAAATACCTTGAGAGCAGAGGCTTTGTCTGTCTTTTTCATTGGTGTATCCCCAGTGACTAGGATAGTGCTGAGTGCGTAGTAGGTCCTTCTTAGCTATTTGTTGAAGAAAGAAATGAGTGGAAGATTTCAACTGTATGTGCGGAATCTAGACAAAGATAACTTTTTTTTTTCTTTTGCCAAGTGATTGTTTCTAGATTGTTGGTATATAAAAAAAAGAGAGAACACAGAGTTCTGATGGCCAAGAGAGGTTAAATATTTTCTCATTAAAATGTAAGAACTTTTAAATGCTTTAATCATTTAGTCTTTTTTTTTTTCCTCCTCTAGCAGTATGAACATCTCTTTTCATCTCTGTGGAGGAAAACAACCGTGAGTGTAATTATTTTTTAATGCTTGACTCTCATTAGAGATTTTTTTTTAAATGAAAAACGCTTTAGCGAGACTTACATATATTCGGTGAAGCGAGAAGTGTATTTTCCCTGGCCATCCAAAGGACAAGATGTGCATTATATTTATAGTGTCCAGATTCTCAAGGTATACTCTTTCAGTTTGTCACTTGCTCATTCTTTCTTTATAACCATTATGTGTCAGCTACCTTATGGTTTGCAGATGTGTATCAATTAAAAAATGTTTTGAGTTAATAGTTCCTAAAAGCCTTGAAACAAGCGGAATAGATAGGTTTGTTATTGGGTAGTGGTCAACAGAGTTTCCCAGCAAGAGGTATAATCGACTTATAACTCATTTCCTCATCTGAAAGCATCTCAGCACTTGAGCCAGATGACAATTTCTATTCTTTGGTCCTAACACACACTAATTAGGGTAACTATTTACAGCTGTATCTGTTGGTATCTTCTCAATCAGCATATGCCTTCTCTTGACCAGAAATAGAAAAGCACAGATGGCATTACTACACATTTGTATCTCCCATTTGGCTCTAAAGTCACTTGTTGTCTTTTCACATGCCAGGCAAAGGGAAAGAAAGGGGGACAGCTCTTCTGCTGAACTGCGATGTGGCCATTTGTTTGCTTGGTAACTAGAAACATATCAATGTGCATCTGCCTTTAGATGATCCATATGCTTGAATTAGCCATCATGGCCCAAGTTCATCTGAGCTCATTTCTTAAAATAAAAAGGAGTTACCTGGTCCTTTTGTGTTTTGATTTTTTGTAACATTCTAGAATTGCTTCCCCTTAAATGAACTCTTTCTGATCCTCTCAAACCTGTTTGATGTTTCCTTCTTTTACATTATTGCACTTTTAATTTACTTTGACACTTTGTTTTTAGTTGTTGTACTATGGATCAGGAATTTTCCATGTTTGCTTGACTGCTAAAAGGATACAGGGTAGCCATTGCATTTGTAGTGTGGAATCAGCTTGTCCCATCTTTAAACTGCTTTGGCATCCAAAATAGTTCAAGTACTTTCAAGAGCATTATAAATCAGATAAACGTGTATAAATCCACAGTAATGCTTTTTCAGTTCCTATGTGAACTATAAGGAGGACTTTGTAAGTCTTTGGATTCAGACAGTCCTAGATGTGAGTACCAGCACATGTACTGACTATGGGTTTAAGTATGTTATTTAATCTTTCTGGACTCAGTTTCCTCAGATGTTAAGTTAGGAAATGATTTTTCCCATCTCAGAGTTGAGGTGAGGATTCGATCAGATAAGGCATCTTAAATCCAGGGTCTGGCTTATACTGAAGGCTAAACAAATGGCAGTTATCATCTTACTGAGAGAAATAGCACATACCTAAAAGATGAGTGTCTCGAAGACTGCACTTTCACCAGTGCTGTAACCAAAGCTACTGTTACAAGTGCTATGTTGGTTAGATTCCAATGCACAGTTAAATCAAATTCATTCTAAAGAAATTAGGAATAATACCGACAGATGTTTATTATGAAAACAATAATAGTAAAGAATCTTATATTTACTTAGTACCTTGTAGTTAATTAAACACTTGTACTTGCATATACTTATGTAACTCATATAAGCAGTATGGATTTTTTGAGAAAGAACATTCCAGGTGAAGGGAACAGTTAGTACAACGGTCCTAAGGGAAACCATGCCTGTCAGGTTCACTAGAAGCTAGGAGGCACGCGTGGCAAGAGTAGAGTGACTGAAGGGAAGAAAATAGGAGGCAGTGGTGAGAGAGTAAACCAGAGACTAGATTGTATAGGTCATGGTTAGGTCCTTGGGCTTTGCTTGGTGTAAAATGGAGAGCCACCACAGGCACTGAGGCATACCAGATCTCTCTTATATTTTATAGATGAGCAAGGGTTACTCTCGCTGCTAGTTTTAGAGCAGACTGTAAGGGAGACAGGATGGAAGCAAGACCAGTTAAAAACCAAAAAATGGCCCAGATCTAAAATGGTCAAATTGTGGTTCTGTTTTGAAGATAAAGGCCACAGGATTTCCTGATAGACTGGATGTGGAACTATGACAAAAAGCAAGTCAGGACAGCAGTAGCTTTTTGGTCTGAGCAACTGCAGAATAGTGATGTTATTCTTTAGGCAAGTTGGGATGAGTTTCAGAGGAAACATCAGAAATTCGGAATATCTGTAAAGTGGAGTTTAAAAGTTCTATCAGACATCCAAGAGTGTGGCTATGTGAATATTCAAGATGGAAGAATGGAAGCCTAGAAAGTTTATTACTTGTCTTAGAAAGCAAATAAGTACAACCCCAGGAACAAATATTACCACCTCAAGTTTTTTTTTTTTTATGTTTATTTATTTTTGAGAGAGATACACAAAGCATGCACAGGGGTGGGACAGAGAGAGAAGGAGACACAGAATCCGAAGCAAGCTCCAGGCGCTGAGCTGTCAGCACAGAGCCTGATGTGGGGCTTGAACTCACAAACTGCAGGATCATGACCTGAGCCAAAGTTGGACGCTTAACCAACTGAGCCACCCAGGCGGCCCTGAAATATTACCACCTGAAGAAGACCAATTTCAACAGATCACTCATTAGTACTGAGTGATTAACATTCCAGAAAATTTAACAAAAAATACAGAATACTTCGCTTACTTTTCAAATTGGCTATCAATTAGAGTACCGATTGCATTCTTGGGCAAAGAGGGAACTCTTTCTATCACTCAACAACGAAGAAGTAAGCGAACAGAACTATCACTGTGCATGGCAGTTCCAAAAGGTTTATAGATATGCCTATAAGAAACAGAAAAATTTCTTTTTAGAATAAGCACAGATGGAAGATGGTCTTGCAGTAAGATAGTCCATAGGTTTCCCACATCACGGAAGACCTTCCAATTGACTACAAACTTCTGATTAACAGAAGATAATCATAATAAAGTAATTGACTCTCTCTGCTCTTGACCTAGGGGATGGGAGGGTGATGCCAGTTCACATATACAACCCAAATGTTCAGGTTGAATGAGTCACTGTTACCTAAATGTATATAGTCACATAAAATAAATTAGGATCTTTCTGATAGTAAATGTTTATGTGCTATTTAGAATTTACAGCTTATAGTTTATAACCATTAAGATAGAAGACATAAGGGGCGTCTGGATGGCTCAGTTGGTTAAGCATCTGACTCTTGATTTCAGCTCAGGTCATGATCCCATGGTGGTGGGGTGGAGCCCAGTGCAGAGCCTGCTTGGGATTCTCTCTCTCCCTCTTTCTGCCCCTCCTCAGCTCTCGTTCACTCTCTCTCTCTCAAATAAATGACTAAACATGAAAAAAAAAAAAAAGGTAAAATACACAAGTAAGTAGTAGTATTACAAAATTTGTGTTTTATTATTACTGGAAAAAGAAAGAATCTCAGATTTCTCCTTCATTTACTGCATGGCACATTCAGCCTGAGAGGGAGGCAGTGTGACCAGCTGAGGTATGAGTAAGGGCAAGGTAGGATGACTAGGTTTTAGAAGGTTAATGCTGTGTTAACAAGTTTGAATATTATTTTGAAGACAACAGGAGTCATAGAAACTTTTAAGCTGAGAATTGGTAGGATTCATTTCAAGATCTTAGGAAAGTGCTTTTACACATAAATATTTTGGCAAAATTAAAAACTACTTATTATGCATGTAATTATAGTGATTTTTACAAACCATCCCATTGTATGTTGAAAAGGTAGTTTATTTATCTAGATACCATTATACAGAAAAGCTCAAATAATTACCTTCACTATCTGTGTCTGAAAACCCAGATTCATATCCTTAGATATTTATACTTAGATGTTTCATTTCCCTCAGCTATCTGAAACCAAACTGATTTTTTCCTACAAACATATACTTTGTTTTCTGCCTCCATTTCTTTTAATAGGATCACTGTCCCAAGAAGATTGGTTAGAACAAGGAATTAATCTTGGGACATGGGGGTGGCTCAGTCAGTTAAGTGTCTGACTTTGGTTTAGGTCATAATCTCACAGCTTGTGGGCTCCAGCCCTGCTTTGGGCTCTTTGCTGACAGCTCGGAGCCTGGAGCCTGCCTCTGATTCTGTGTCTCTGTCTCTCTCTGCTCCTCCCTGGCTCATGCTCTGTCTCTCTCTCTCTCTCAAAAATAAACATTTAAAAATTTTTTAAGGGGCGCCTGGGTGGCGCAGTCAGTTAAGCGTCCGACTTCAGCCAGGTCACGATCTCTCGGTCCGTGAGTTCGAGCCCCGCGTCAGGCTCTGGGCTGATGGCTTGGAGCCTGGAGCCTGCTTCCGATTCTGTGTCTCCCTCTCTCTCTGCCCCTCCCCTGTTCATGCTCTGTCTCTCTCTGTCCCAAAAATAACTAAAAACGTTGAAAAAAAAATTTAAAAATTTTTTAAAAAAGAGAAAAAGGAATTAATTTTTATGTTATCACTTCTTCATCACTATTTCCTTCCCTGTTCATTCAGATATTAATCTTCCTTTAAAAATGTTTTCCATAAACAGTCATATATGTGAGTATTCTTTCTCCCTTCTTCATAAGTTTACTAAAGATTTATTACATCATATCCACAGAACTTCCAAACTTTCCTTGAAATAGCCTTTATCTTTCTTTATGCTCCTACGAATGAATCTGTTTTTGGAAGTAACAGGATACTGTGGTGGAAAGAACACAGACTTAGAACTGGAAAGGTGGGTGAAATCCAAGTTCTTCCATTTACTAGCTAGCTATGTCATCTCAGGTATATTCTCTAATTTTTCTGATCCTTAGTTCCTTTATTTGTTAGGATGTAATGTTTCTGTCATAGGATTGTTATGAGGATTAAACAAGAGGCTGTGTTAGTGTCGGAGGCATTGAACAGACTCTTAGTGGAAGGTAGGCTGCACGTGACTACACCCTTGTCTAAGTAGTGGATGGCTCCCTTTGGTCTGTCAAGTGAAATCTAAATCCTCCTCTAACTACCACCATGATTCTTGTCTGTGCACACCAGAGAATGACACTTTTTGTCTTCTTACAGTTAGCAAGACTGATTGGGTGTGTCACTGTTGAGCCATAGCATTTAACTGTCAAGATGAGACCCTCCAGTGCTCTCTTCCTCTGGTGAGAGAAGTTATTGAAGAGTCCTCTTGTTCGGATGGTAGGGCTGCAAGATCAAAGCCGACAAGACCGCTGAGTCATTGCATAGAGGGTTGCCCTGGGGTGTCTTCTGCACCTGCAGCACATTTTATATGAGCAATAAAGAAATTTTGTTATGTTAAGCCACTGGAATTTCAGGATTTTTTTTTTTTTTTTTACCACAACATAACTTTATCTATCTTATTAAAACTCTGGATTCTCTCCATCTTTGGCCTCAGCATAGCTATCTAATCTGATTTCCTCTTGGACTTTATGCCATCTGTCTTCTTGACTCATAAGTGATCTCATTTGTTTATGCCTTTGTATGTTTGCTTATAGTTTTCTTTCTTTACTACATCTCTCTAGACCAAATATCACCCATGTATTAGACCCAGGCTTTCTAGACCTCATAGTTATGGATCAAATAATTTTGCTTTTAAGTTTAAACTACTAAAAACATTTAATTTCCAGGTGCTTTGTCTTAATAAGCCTTAAGAGTTCTATCCAAGCTGCCTATGTCTTTTTTTAAATTTTATTTAAATTATAGTTAAAATAGTGTAATGAGTAGTATTTAATGATTCATCACTTATATATAACACCCAGTGCTCATCACAACAAGTGCCCTCCTTAGTACCCATCACCCATCTAGCCCATCTTCCCCCAACCTCCCTCCATCAACCCCCAGAGAACACTTTGTTCTCTGTACTTGAGTCCCTTATGGTTTGCCTCCCTCTTTTTCTCCCTTTCCATATGTTCATCTCTTTGGTTTCTCAAATTCCATATAAGAGTGAAATGGTATTTGGCTTTCTCTGGCTGATTTATTTCTCTTAGCATAATACTCTCCAGCTTGATCCGTGTCATTGCAAATGGTAAAGTTTCTTTCTTTTTAATGGCTGAGTAATAGTCCATTGTGTGTGTGTGTGTGTGTGTGCGCATGTGTGTATATTAAAAATATATGTGTATATATATATATACATATAAATTTCTTTGCCTTTTATTATGCTTGTGTCATTGTGAGATAATGGACATTGTTACATAAAGTCAGTATGTGACCTATGCAGAATTTAGTGTAAAACCAGAGAGGGAATGTGTGTGTGTGTGTGTGTGTGTATATATATATATATATATATATATATATATATATGCCACATCTTTTAAAAAAATTGTTTTTACATATATAATTTATTGTCAAGTTAGCTAACATAGAGTATATATACAATGTGCTCTTGGTTTGGGGGGTAGATTCCCGTGATTCATCACTTACATACAACACCCAATGCTCAACTCAACAAGTGCCCTCCTCAATGCCTGTCACTCATTTCCCCCCTTCCCTGCCTCCCCATCAACTCTCAGTTTGTTCTCTGTGTTTAAGAGTCTCTTATGGTTTGCCCCCCTCTCTGTTTGAAACTATTTTTTCCCCTTCCCTTCCCCCATGGTCCTCTGTTAAGTTTCTCAATTTCCACATATGAATGAAAACATGATATCTGTCTTCCTCTGACTTACTTACTTCACTCAGCATAATACCTTCCAGTTCCATCCACGTTGCTGCAAATGGCATGATTGCATTCTTTCTCATTGCTAAGTAGTATTCCATTGTATATGTAAACCACATCTTCTTTATCCATTCATCAGTTGATGGATGTTTGGGCTCTTTCCATAATTTGGCTGTTGTTGAAAGTGCAGCTATAAACATTGGGGTACCTATGACCCTGTGCATCAGCACTCCTGTATTCTTTGGATAAATTCCTAGTAGTGCTATTGCTGGGTTGTAGGGTAGTTTTATTTTTAATTTTTTGAGGAATCGCCACACTGTTTTCCAGAGCGACTGTGCCAGTTTGCATTCCCACCAACAGTGCAAGAGGGTTCCTGTTTCTCCACATCCTCGACAGCATCTGTTGTTTCCTAAGTTGTTAATTTTAGCCAGTCTGACTAGTGTTAGAAACTACATCTTTATCCATTCATCAGTTGATGAATATTTGGGCCCTTTCCATAATTTGGCTATTGTTGATAATGCTGCTATAAACATCGGGGTGCACGTGCCCCTTCTAATCAATATTTTCATATCCTTTGGGTAAATACCTAGCAGTACAGTTGCTGGGTTGTAGGGTAGATCCTGTGTGTCTTCTGCCTTTTTCCAACTCTATGTGCTGGTTTCATTGTCCCAAATGTCTCTTCCTTCTAATTATGACTCTGTAGGCTTTATCTCTTGAAGGCCTATCTTTTGATCATGGATCTTCCCAGCTCAGAACTTTTCCATGGCACTCCTGTTGGCAAAGAGCTAAAAGATAGAGTTCAAACATTTTAACTTGACATGTGAAGACTTTAGGACCAGTCCCAGAGTTTTCTTCTGCTGCTTTTCTATGGAAACATAACTTGAGCATTCCTAGCTCCGTGATTGTGTCTATGCCATTCACCAAACGGGAATGCCCTCATTGCAGGCTATAAAAATTCTCTGTTTCCAAAAAAACTCTAACCAGAATGGAAACGACTGGTAAATGAGGCTATATTAAAATTAAGTTTATCTCGTTATCAAAAGACTACATCAAGGGAGTGAAAAGTCAATCCACATAGGTCCTGAAAACATATCTGTAATACATATATCCAACAAGTATTGATTTTCATTCATTGTAAAGAACTAGAAATAAAGAAGAAAAAAAATGACAGACAACTCCAATACAGACAAGATACCTGAGCAGCCACTTCGCAAAGAAAAGAAGCCAAATGACCTATGAAAGTATGAAAAAGTATTTAAGCAGTCAAGGGAAGTACAAACAAAAACCACTGAGAAATGAGAAACCATTACATACTCACCAGATTGTTTAAAATTAAATAATAGTATCTGACAATACTGAACATCAATAAGGAGGTAGAACTGTAGGAAAACGTACCAGCAGGTAAGGAAGAACAATATGTAGAGTTGCTTGGTAAAAGAAAATTGGCATTAACTTTTAAGGTTAAATATGCACATAAACGATGACCCAGCAATTAAATACTTAAGTGTGATTATGTGGCCATGATTAAAACTCAAAAATGTTCAAAGTAGCATTGTTTATAAGATCCAGAAATCTGGAAACAACTCAAAAGCACATCAAAGAAAGAATGGATTAAAAAATAATCAGACAATGTAATACAGCACTGAAAGTAAATGAGGAAGTTCCATGGATCTCATGGGTGAATATTAAAACCACAATGTTAAGCAGAAGAAGTCAGACTTAGAATGCATACTGCCAGTTTCCAATTTTATAAAATTCAAAAATAGGTAAAATTAAACTATAATGTTTAGGTATGCATACATAAATAGCAAAACTATAAAACAAAGCAAGGATATAATTACCATCATATTTAGAAAAGAAGTTTTCTCTAAGGGGTGAAGGAATAAACATAGAGATTAATTCTGAGCAGGTAGGATGATGGTTACATGAATATTTGTTTTATAATTTTTCACTTTATGCAATTTCATGTTTCTTTGTTATATTTACCAGTAAGAAAAAAAAAAAAAAACCTTATGCCTATTTAAAGCCTATTTCTCCTTGGAATTCATTCTGATCACCCTACTCTAAGTTGTTTTTTTTTTTTTTTCTCTTCTGAATATTAAGAGTCATTGAAGGTGTAAATCAATTAAGCATTGCCTTTTGACTTTGCTTTGAAGTATTATGTACCTATTTTATAGTGGCTCAAATAGTATTTTATCAGAGGTCATCCCTCCCATCCACCTCTTAAACCCTATTGCAATGATTTACACATAAAAGATACACAATTTTTTTTTGTTTACAATAATAACTCTATATTTTGTGTTTAACACAAAATTATAGATTACAGATGTAAGGAATACATTATTCAAGTAGTTATTTCTGAAAAGTTCAGCTGGTATTATATCATGGAAATATTGTGACCTGCAAAGAGTATTATACTGGGGATCAAGAAGTCTGAGTTCGAGTTCTTCCTTTGCTAGATACTGTCTTAACTAACCCACCTAAAATTTGTAGGTATTGAGTTCTTCAATACCTGGGTGTGGTATTTGGGCTGAATTCTACTCTCTAGTTCTAATATTCCATGAGTCTTTCAAATAAAAGGGCCCCAGGAAAAATGTTCAGACTCTCTTAAACAAATCATGTAAAAAAAATAAATCCACAGGTTATAAGGGAGAAGTTTTGGAAAACAGGAGACCTGGTATTCTTGAACAGGTAAAAAAAAAAAAAATTGTAATTGAAGGAAAGCTTAGTATGTTTTAAATAAAAAGGCATATGGAAAATAGAGAAAACAATGTGATACACAACAAACCACTTTTGTTATTTTCAAGAAGAATGAGGAGATGAGTCATCAACGGACTCTGTGACCAAAACATCACAGAGGAAATTCAGAAACAGAAGCTGGCTTAAGAGAACTGAAACAATCATGAACGAAATCAAGATATATGTGTTTATTTTTCATGGACCAGGACCTTATGTATTCAGTTCCCTCAGTTCTGTCATTTTATTTTGCAAATTTGATTGGAAGAAACTAGTATATTCAAATTTAGGTGGTAATTATTGGAGATTGTTGATAAATTAAATGGTCATGAAATGATAGTCTCTCAAGAGATAGAAACTTTGAAGGTTGTTTATTCCTCATACCCAGCCATTAACTATGTTTCAATCAGTTTTTTAAATGCCTGCTGAGTAGTCATTTAGAATATTCCTGAATGCATGAATGTAGTGAATTTCTAATATGTATTAACATTGAGACCTTAGTGACTTCTGTGGTTGCAGTGGCCATTTCAAAGACTATCGTCATCATCACTGTATACAGAGAGATTATTTCACAACTTACCCACAAATCATAGCATTCTTGTTTGTTTTACATCATAATATATGTCTGACTCTCCTCCATTTTATTTGCTGTTGCCAGTTACACTTTTATTTTTTTATTTTTATTATTTTTATTTTTATTTATTTTTTAAACAATTTTTTTTAACATTTATTCTTTTTTTGACACACAGAGAGACACAGAGCATGAGCAGGGGAGGGGCAGAGAGAGAGGGAGACATTGAATCTGAAGCAGGCTCCAGGCTCTGAGCTGTCAGCACAGACCCCGACGCGGGGCTCGAACTCACAGACTGTGAGATCAAGACCTGAGCTGAAGTCAGACGCTTAACCTACTAAGCCACCCAGGCGCCCCAGAATATTTACTTTAGAAAGCTTGCAATTGTAAATTATTTCTCTGCACTTTTGAGATGTAAAATTTTGGGGCTTTTATCAGTTTTATTTATTGTTTTAAAATTTTTAAATGTTTTATTTACTTTAAGACAGAGAGGGACAGAGCATGAATGGGGATGGGTCAGAGAGAGGGAGACACAGAATCTGAAACAGGCTCCAGGCTCTGAGCTGTCAGCACAGAGCCTGACGCAGGGCTCACACTCACTAGCTGTGAGATCATGACCTGAGTTGAAGTCAGACACTTAACCAACTGAGCCACCCAGGTGCCCCAAACCAGTTACACTTTTAAGAAGTAGTATTTTCTGAGGGTGGGATTTCATGCTTATATTTAAAAAATTAGCATGAATCCATGATTTTGAGCTCTATAAACCCTATTTGGTGAGCTGAAATATGTAATTCCTATCCATCTGATTGTCATGGGACGATTCTATTTCATTTTAAATGACTGAATGCAGTTTGACCAAGTCATGGTAAACTTACTTGATGGTTGGTTCTCTAGACACAGGGACCCTTTTGTGTTCAAGGCTGAAATGAAGTTACCTAGAGACAAAGTTAAAGTGTTTCTTTAAAATTTTTAAGTGATTTTTTTAAAATTTATTTTTGAGAGAGACAGACAGAATGCGAGCAGGGGAGGGACAGAGAGATTGGGAGACACAGAATCTGAAGCAGGATTCAGGCTCTGAGCTGTCAGCAGAGAGCCTGATGCAAGGCTCAAACTCACAAACCACAAGATCACCACCTGAGCCGAAGTTGGATGCTTAACTGACTGAGCCACCCAGGTGCCCCAAAGTGGTTTTTTTCTGTTGTTGTTGTTGTTGTTGTTGTTGTTAAAGTAAAATACATCTAGATACCACACAGAACACAGAGCTGATTTAAATCACTTCCTCTTTCTATTTTTTTTTTTCTCCTTTGTTACACAGAGTTTCTCTGTAAAGTTAGAAATTAGTATCCGAGAAAACATGTTAACAACCTTAGGTGTTTTGCTATAAGAATTAGAGCAATATTGGCTTGGATAAAATTAACTGTCATTTTGTTTGTCAATCAGTACTCGAAGAAATGCATGCAAGTTAGATGGTTTCTTAAATAGAATGACTGAAAACGAGCAAGAACAAGACAATTCTATTACATTTATAGAAGTGAGTAACCAAAAGCGTAGTGTGAACACATTATGTGCTTTTAGATTCTGTTGAATCAGACACTCCAGTCCTGATACAATGAGTACCATCCATGCCTGAAGGATGGAGGATGTCCCTGCATTCGATGCACTCGGTATATTTTACTTAGAGGTGCAATAGTAACACATTCTCAGCTTTTTTGCGCTCTCAATCAAAAGGTAGCTGAATTCTTTAAGAGTCTCATAGTATGTACATTTCTTGCTGCCATAAGTCGTCTTTGCGAGAAATGCAACTTTACGTTATCTCCAGACTCAGGTTTTTGACAGTGACATTTCCTCGTTTAATAGGGCAATTCATCCTATATTATGGGTAGAATGCTTGTGACTTTTATCTTTCGTGTATTATTTTGAACATAAACATTTATAGAATTAGTGATTGTTATTATAGCAAAAAGAAAAGTACTCTTTTTGGAGAGGCTGTTGGAGAGCTTCCTACTCAGAGACAACTTGACTGGAGGCTGGAGTTCTCTGTTCTAAGGGGATGATGTCAGTGGCACATCTGTGAAAACAAGACTATCACATTTTCATCGCCCAAGAAAGTCCTCAAATCTTGGCCTTAGACAAATTTTGATAATTTATTTGCCCTTATCTTCTTGATTTCCTCATCATGTAGGTCAATGAGTAGAAGTACTCTGTGTTTCAAGCAGGAAATCCGCAGGACACATAGCGTACCATGTGGAAATCTGTTACCATCGGATTTGTTTGAAGAGCCTATCACATGAATCACAGTGCTAATAAAATAAAAATGCTACTGGCTTTGTGATGCAAAAAATTGGCCAACTGATTATGTTGGAAATATTTTTTATCTCTACCACTTAATTATTTTGTTTGCTGAATTTGTGTTATCTCTGTAGCTTTCTAACAGAGATAAATTACCCATCTAATTTCAGCTTTGACTTCTAGTAAATTAATAGAATTAGTAAATTACATAGTGCATAGGCGATAGGTGCCATGGAGAAAGGCAAATAGACGAGATACATGGCATTCAAGAGGCAGCATGGAGCGGTGTTTAAGTACTTGTAAACAGAATCATCAGGAAAGACATCATTGTAATTTGGCAATGAGATGCATCAAAAATAGTTAATTTTGCAGTGTTCCAAGTAAAGTATGAGTGTATGTGTTTCTATGCAATACCTTTCACTTATGGACTCTGGTCAGGTGCATATGAAGGCCACACTTGACTGGAAGAGCACTCAGTATTTCCTAAGTGATAACTTTCACATACCTTTCAATTACCTCTGGAAATTAAAATGTTCAATTCATAATAATTTATCACTTTCATTCTAGCCAGTATGGGAGTTGAGTCAGAATATTAAGTTTTGGAAAAATGGCCTGATTTCATTTTATCCTTCTTGTGGCAACTACTTTTTTTCTTCTGTAGATGTCAATAGTTAAGGTAAAACACATAAAAATCAATTAGCAGATGAAGGTTAAGAAAGTAAATAATCA
The DNA here is from genome assembly GCF_018350175.1 of Felis catus. NCBI lineage: Eukaryota > Metazoa > Chordata > Mammalia > Carnivora > Felidae > Felis > Felis catus. Next base: position 109,900,618 of record NC_058369.1, read on the forward strand.
TTGTTAGATACTGAAATTTTTACATTTAAGCCACATCATTTAAAATGAATTGTTTCTTGGGGCGCCTGGGTGGCTCAGTCGGTTGAGCGTCCTACTTCGGCTCAGGTCATGATCTCACAGTTCGTGGGTTCGAGCCCCGCGTTGAGCTCTGTGCTGAAGGCTCGGAGCCTGGAGCCTGGAGCCTGCTTCAGATTGTGTGTCTCCTTCTCTCTCTGCCCCTCCCCTGCTCATGCTTTGTCTCACTCTGTTTCTCAAAAATAAATAAATGTAAAAAAATAAAAAAATAAAAAAAATGAATTGTTTCTTTAAAGTTCCACCATTTAAAATCCAAATTGAATTTCTTATTTGTATATTTGAGCAAATACTTCATTGTGCTGTTTTATTTTCTACAAGACATTTTTATAAACCTCATTCTTTTCACATTTGCTATCCAACTAAAAAAAAAAAAAAGCAGATTACCACACTGAAGCTAAACCAATAAAATATTTCAACACATGTCTCACAGCCATAAAAATACTAATTTTTTAAAAAATTTATCTTGGCCACTTGAACACTTGAAGAGCCAACAAAAATGGACAGCTTACATTAAATAAAAGGGCATCTCATCTTTGTAACATGAACACATCACACACATTTTGAAATATAAGTGGGCATTCTTGGAATAGATTTAGTTTGCAGACGGATTTATTTAGGTCATTGCCACTTAAACTCTTTCTGAAAGTGGAGTAGGATCCAGAGAGTAGGATGCAAATAAAATCTCACCTTGTTTGCTTTTAGTTGTTGAATAACGTTCCCTAAATCTGCTCACACGTGAAGTGGTCCTATTCACTCTATCTGAATGTGGGTCTGCTTTCCCTTTCTTTTTGTTTATCTTTAAAGACAGTATTATTTGAAATTGTTTTAAAAGCTTTTAGTGTTACTATGGGTCACTTCAGTAGTGTATAGAAGCAGACATCTGACAATGTGGCAAACAGAGTTATTTGCTCAGTCACTGTCTATCCTTTCAGACTTTCTTCTTTGCCAGTGGAACACCACATTGATTCAAGTATTTACCCCTTGGGGAATGTGATCCTCTTCTCCATTTTAGGGAGAAATTCTGATTTCTCTAAAATTTAAAGCAGTTGCTTTCTCCTTAACACTCATTAGTTTAAGTCATCAAGTTCATGTGGTGAGGTATGAGGAGATACCTTTTGAGAGCCTTCTCTGAATCTTTTCCTGCTCTGTAAAGGGGTCACTTATTTTCTCCTTTAATCTACTTAGATGCATTATAAGAGTTTAAGTATTATTAACATTTTTGATACTAGAAAATCAAGGGAAAGAAGTTGCTACTCTAGGATAAAGCCAATATTGAGGATGGCAGACTGGAGTGATGAAAGGGACCTGGATTTTGATAATATTCTGTAGCTATTGAATTAATCAGGATTGCATCTCCCCCATTTCTGGACTTGTTCATCCATTGATAAAATATTCATGAGGACCTACTATGCACTGAGATTTGTTCTAAGTGCTGGGGATACAGCTTTGAAAAAAAATTAATTAAAAATCTCAATGCAATGAAACTAACATTCAAGTAGGGGAAGCCAGACATTAAACACAATAAATTTGTAAACTCTATGTGTAAGAACGTTGTCTTAGCCCAAGCTACTGTAACAAAAATACTATCCAATGGGTGGGTTATAAACAACAGAAATTTGTTTTTTCACAGTTCTGGAAGCTGGAATCTCAAATACAGGCTCCCAGCATGGTTGGATTCTGGCAAGAGCCCTCTTTCAGGTGGGAGGCTGCCATCTTCTCTTATCTTCACCTGTCCTAGGGCAGAGAGAAAGCAAGCTCTCCCCTGACTCTTATAAAGGCACTAATCCTATTTATAAGGGAACGACCCTTATGACCTCATTTAATCCTAATTATCTCTCAAAGGCCCTACCTCCTAATACCATCATATCAGGGAGTGGGTTTTCAAGATCTACATGTTGGGGAGACATTCAGCCTGCAGCAAAGGTGATGAGTACAATGAAAAACTAAGTCAGGTAGAGGATAGGTATGCTAGGAGGTGGGAGGGGTATTCCAGTTGTACACAGAGTCATTGGAGAAGGCCTAAGTGAGAAGGTGGCATTATATCAAAGACAGCAAGGGAACATGAGAGAATAAAATTCCCTAGTGATCTTTTTCCCTCTGTTACTTGCAGAAGCGTGCTTACTGATATTGAGATCGTGGATAGGTTACTCAGGTCTTCATAGGAACTGATAACACCCTGCCTGTCAATATGTGTGTATTTGCATTTTCTGAAATCTGGTATCGAGGTCGTTCAAATGACTTCTGTGAATATGTTATTTCTGCCTGATTATCTGCTCAGACAAACTCTCTGCTTTCTCTATTTCTGAGTCACTTTCTTACTACTTCTGGTTATTTAGGTTCTAGGAAGGTAGAGAAAAAAGGATTTCCAGGTGGGCAATGACGTGTATGGTTTTATGTGATCTCTGTCACTTCTACCATAATAACAATTGCCAATATTTATTAAGCATTTGCCGTACTCTGGGTAATATTCCAAACCCTTTCCATTTATTGTCTCCTTTCATCCATTGAGTAGCCCTATTAGAATTTGTATTTGTATTATTACCATTTTTCACGTTAGAAAACCAAGAGGAAGAAAAGCTTAACTTTGCAGAAGTCAGAGTAAATGGTGGGACATTGACTCACAGCAAGAGATTGAACTCCAGAGCCCAAGGAATTAGACATAAGATAGAAATTGATGTTTTTCAGATGAATACTGATAGCTATTAAACAGTTCAAGAGAATATGAATGACCCTGTTTTCTGATGGGTTGACGAGTCAGTGTAAATCACGAGAATCCATGGTAAAAGTATACAGTGATAAAAATTGCTTACTAATTTAGTCTTCCAAATTTAGATCAAAGCAAAGTTAGAAGCTACCCATATTGATGCACTTTGCAGCTGAATAACTTAAAATGCACTAAGTATTCTCTTATAACCTATTATAAAGAGGAATCATTACAACAATAACACGGTGAAGCAGAATACATGTCATTAACATAGTACCTTCGAGTACTTGCATTCCTAGACTTCTGAATAAGAAGTTCCATAGTGAATGTTTTCAAGAGAAAGCCAATGGTTAGGTTATGTCTGATACTGACTCTGGAGAAGAGAAGGAAAGGATGGGAGAAAACTTCAGATAGGGGAGAGGGCAGAGGAAATGAGCTTCCATTCTGGTTCATGGGTGTCTAGGAATGGGAGTAAAGGAAGGTGTGGATGAACTCTAGGGTATGGTGAAAGATTTTCCAAAGTGTTGCAAAATGTTCATCCCCAGTATGATAATAGGTTTTTGTTTAATAACCAAGTATAATTTTAGGTAATAAAACAGTTTTGTGAAGATCCAAAGTAACACATCTTTAATTTGCTAATTTGTATTATCAAGTTTGATGTATGAAGGAACATTTTATGCTATGTTTCCTAAAATTATTTATCCAAGGAGAAATTGTCCCTTTCCTGCCTTATTTAACAGGGAATCTTACGGGACTTAAATTTCGTGACATTTTGGGAAATACTGCAGAGTGATAGACATGTATGAGTATATCTGGGAATTTTACTGAGTGCCCCAGAGAGTTTTCTAGGAACCAGGAAAAAAAATGGCTGCTAAGGTAAGAGAAGAGTGTGAGTCAAGTCATTCCCGTGCATGAGCCTAGCACTGGGACTAGAATTTTTTTCACACGAGTCAGCACCATTAAGAGAGTCTACTACTGGGCAAGGTGGCATTAAAGTAACAAGGATCTTAGGAATCGTGTAAAGTTGTCACGTGTTGGTTGAATACCTGGCAACCTGATGATTGAAACTTTCATACAGAAATTCAGTGGAGAATATTCCCAATATCCGTATGTCTAATATTTTCTAATTAAGCGTTATATTATGAAGTCATGACTTGTTTGTCCCTCCCACCTGTCTAAGTGCCCTCCCACCCTGTCTACTCTAAGCAGTACTTTGCCAGTTAACATTTTGGCTGTGAAACTTGAGCGTCCTGGCACTTTGGTAGAATTGTGTGCACATTTCACATTTTGTGTTAATGCTAGCCATCAGGCAGGTAACCTAGAAGTGGGTATGTGTGGCACTACACTTGTGTCAATATTTTCCTTTCTGCAAATTTCATCTTTTTTTTATACATTGCATTTCTTTTTTCAAGATAAAACTGTTTGGCCATATTCTTTTAAAAGTCTCTACTACATCAATGATATTTCATAGTATTACTACTACAAATTTTTAAAAATGGTCAATATTTGCTTCACTTTTTAGCTCTATGTTATTATGGAAATGAGTTTTATTATCATAGTAAATAATAGCATATCAGTGGGCTAATGGCTTTTTAAATAAAGTGTTGAGTCATTAGGAAGCAAACGAGGTGGGGGTGCCTGGATGAATCTGTCGGTTGAGTATCTGACTTCACTTTAGGTCATGATCTCATGGTTTGTGGGTTCGAGCCCCACATCTGGCTCAGTGCTGACACTCAGAGCCTGGATCCTGCTTCAGATTCTGTGTCTCCCAGTCTCTCTGCCCCTCCCCTGATCCTGCTTTATCTCTGTCTCAAAAATAAATAAATTTTTAAAAACGAAGCAAACTTGATATTTTAACAATACATATTTTCATTTGTAAAGGAAATATATATATTTAGAAGGAATATGAGATTCTCAGCTATGGAAAATTTGTGAAGAACCTTACCCAATTAGAAGTAAAACATACACTGTACTGTGGATGGCTGTCAATATATTTTACTTACCATGTGTGTACATATGTAGATTTTATGCAAATATTTTTATCAAACCTGCCAAGTATATCCACTGATGCCACGTTAGGAACATAAGAATAGTTGACTCTCATGTCAATACGCTGGAGATTATTAATCCAGATGATGGTTCTTTGTCAGACCACTCAGGGCAAAGGACTTCTTCAGGCATTTGTTCAGGCATTTTTTAAACTATAGTTCAGATCAAGGGAATTGTATTGAAAATTTGTAGGTGTTTGTTTATGCGTTTTCAAGTGAGAATGTCCAGAGCATTGGTGAGAGTCTCATTGCCGCTCAGTTCCCCAGGAGAAGTGAAGAATCATCGCTTTGGCAGAGCTGTGCCATCTTCAGTGTGTCCTTAGTATTCTGGACTGATGATTTGAAAGAAGCTTAGGTGACTTATCCTTAGTGTTATTTCAACCTTTATATAATCTTATAAATGAAAGCGGTATGAACATTTATTTTAATTTATTATCTTGGAGTCTGTACCTTATCCATTATTCCCGATCCCACCTGAGCTGTGTGTGTGTGTGTGTGTGTGTGTGTGTGTGTGTGTGTGTGAAGCAATGACCCTCTCAACAGACACTTTGGTGCAGTGTGACAAACTAGATTTAGAAGGTAAGTAGGGGCGCCTGGGTGGCTCAGTTGGTTAAGCGTCCGACTTCGGCTCAGGTCACAATCTTGCGGTCCGTGAGTTCCAGCCCCACGTCGGGCTCTGGGCTGATGGCTCACAGCCTGGAGCCTGCTTCTGATTCTGTGTCTCCCTCTCTCTCTGCCCCTCCCCCGTTCATGCTCTGTCTCTCTCTGTCTCAAAAATAAATAAACATTAAAAAAAAATTAAAAAAAAAAAGGTAAGTCCTAAAGCTCTCAGCTTTGCAGAGGCATGCTCCTGCTCATGCAAACTTGAGCATTTACAAACTGGAGTTTGTTTCTCTTTAAGGAATCAATTGAAAATTTACGTTCATAGTTTTAAGATTATTCGGAGGAGGTATGTCAAAAGGTTTCAGGGTATTTTTAGGCTGTCAGTCCTACACTATCACTGGTTCTCAAATTAAGAATGATTTTAGGGGCGCCTGGGTGGCTCAGTCTGTTAAAGCGTCTTCAGCTCAGGTCATGATCTCACAGTTCATGGGTTCGAGCCCCGCGTCGGGCTCTGTGCTGAAGGCTCAGAGCCTGGAACCTGCTTCAGATTCTGTGTCCCCCTCTCTCTCTGCCCCTTCCCCACTTGTGCTCTGTCTTTCAGAAATAAATAAATGTTAAAAAAATTTAAAAAAAGAAGGATTTTACTTGCAATCCTGAAAAGTACTCAAAATATGTATATTCTGGCATTTTGACACACATATATACACACAATCATAAATAAGATAGTTTGCTGCATTTGCTCTTCTTAAATATCTACTAACCATCGGACAAATTTATTACAGGAATACAGACCATTACTCATGCTTGAATCATAATAGACTTCTTTGATTGCTAAAATGAGGAACTATAAAGTCCCCTTTTTTGGCTAGAGTCAGGGAGAAGATGACTGAATTGTCCTGTGAAGTCTTCTTTAGGTCTTTTGTAGTGTGGAGGGGATCAACACGATAGACTCAGCTAATTATTGTTTTTCTAACGATGAATATTCTCAAACAGGGAGTTGTTCTCTCAAGTGATTGTCTTCCCATGGTTAGCTTAGGGGAGAGGAACAGTAAATGCAGAACTCCAAATATCTATAAGATGTTGGGCTTACACATCCTCCTGGCTGCTGATCTGGCTTTTGTCATTCAGCAAACATTGCCTGCCACTTCCAGTGACTCTCATCATGAACTTTTTGCTGGCTCATCACAGAGGAGTGGTAGAAAACAAAGCTGGACACCTGACGCTGAAATGGGCAGCTTTCCTTTGGTCTGGCTTTGTTAAAACAGCATATGTTCTCATATGCCACCCCTCATCGTACTGGTCTTCTCAAGGCAGAGCAAACTGAGGATTTCTGAGGACTGTTTTAATACAGTTTCGTTTGCTTGAAATTAAGTACTAAGAGTTTGCACTTAAAAGCATACGAGAAAAATAAGAGAGCTCTGTTCACACACGGCCTCACACATTTTCATGGGAGAAAGTTAGGAGTTGCATAGTAATCCTTGTTGAAATACTTTGCTTTTAAAACTGTTGAATTCATGGGGGCTGGGTTGCCTCACACAGGAACTACCTTTGCCTGTAGCAAACTACCTGCTAGCTTGCTAAAGGCCATCAGAGGGAACCACCATGGCATACCACACTTTAGTAGCTCTTAATCTAACGCTGTCTTAAGGGGCTAGAAAATACTGAGAATTTGTCTGTAAGAGAGAACTAATTATAATAAAAATACTTATTCCCAAGGCGCTGTGGGCACCGAACTACTGGCTACGTGCAGCATTTGTCGGGTATGTACCTGGTACACACGCTATGCGAACTAACCCACTTTTTAGCAGCTGCTAATCTCCGTGCCTGGACAGGAGGCAGCTTAGAAGCACACCGGCACATAGATAAGCGTCCAAGCATCTAACGCAAATCGGGCTCTGGTACAACGTGAGGCGAGTGTATCCATTATGAAGGGATGTGATAATGGGTCACAGAAAATACAGTTTAGGGGAGGGGAAATCATGGAAGAGTTTCCTTGTTTCTGTTTAGGATGAAATCTCTAATCCCCGCAGACACTCACACAGGTCCCATCGCTTATCATCCCATCGCTTATCAGAGAGAGAGAGAGAGAGTTCAGGCCGGGCAAAAGGAAGCAAGCATGTTACTACTGCATTTATTCACTTATCACAAATATTTATTCTGCATCCACTATATTCCGGGTGCTGTTCTGTGTACTAGGGATACAGGAGTGGCCGGTAAGTTCTCATGGAGCTTACATTCTAGTGGCTTCTCTTCTAAGTCCTTCACATGACTTAACCACTTAATTCTCACAAAAATCTATGTGGAAAGTGCTGTAATTCCCATTTTTTAGATGAGGAGACAGGTCTTGAGAATTGCATGACTTGAAGATTGAGAGCACATACCCATGCAATGGTTCTTAATTATTTTGCTGTCCTGCCTGTGAATACTTGGAATGGAAATCTATATTTGTAAGGAAAGGTGGGGGCACAGGGAATTGAGAAGGTGGAAAAGAATTCACATTGCTTGTGAAAGGTGCCAGGCCCTGGGCTAGGTGCCACACTCAGCTTATCTCATTTTGTCTTGTGACATCTTAAGAAAGTAAACAGTTTACCAGGGTTGCAGCCAGTTAAGTGGAGGGATCAGGAATTGTCAGATTCCAAGGGTTTATGATTTTTCCTTCATACCACAGAGCTTCAAAAGAGAACAAAACGAGGAGACAAACATTTGAAAAATTGTATTTTTCAGGTTTGCTTCAAAAGTCCTTGGAAAAAAATTTTATTTTTAATGTTTTCCCTTGTTTGTAAGTAAAATCATAATTACTTAGCATCTTGGACCTCGTATCAGACTTAGTGAATGAAATGAATAGGTATTTCTGCTTTTAAAAAGAAGTGCTTAGGATATGTCCTACATGTGTTTGGGGAGGGTTTCTCACATCCTTTTTTATGTTTGAGAAAAAAAGAAAAACTGTGTGGCAATATTGTTTGAAAATTTTCACATCCTATTTCACAGAAAGTTTTGGTCTTTGAGAGGATAAAACATGAATTAAAAAAAAAATAACAATCGGCTAATCGTCTGACAGATAATACGGTTTTATAGTCTGAGTTTCTCTGCATTCCTCCCCAGCACCTAGTAACAGACATTGTCACATAAATGTGATGTACGTGGCTTTGACCCTACTTGCTGGTGTAAGACCTCAGCCCCCTAGATACAGTTCCTCTGGTTTTCTGGAGAACTTCCCTTTACCAGATTGTCCAACACGTGCTGATGAGCAGGTCTGCTTCCCGATCCCGGCCCGGGACCTTCAGGCTGCCTCAGTATCTGCCACACTCCTCCATCCCTCCCACCCCCTACCCTGGGGCTGCTGGGATGCTAGAGCCCTTTGAAGTATTAAAGCTGCTCAGGTTTCTGCTTTAAATGGGAAAAAACTTCATGGTGGCCATCAAAGAAGTGCTATTTCTCTTCCAGTGTCTTCACTAGGATGTTAGTAAGAATGCTCTTTTGATTTTTTTCTGTCTACCCGTCCCAAATGAGAGAGCAGCAGGGTTGGTGCGGTAGATAAATCCAAAGAAGAGGCTTCATGTTACTCAGAAGCCCCTCTCATCACTGGTGAGCAAGGATTTCTGTTAAGCTCTTCACTCTGAGGTACCTTTTCTATCGGAACAATCACCCTTCTGGGAGTTGCCCAGTCCTATTGCAAAAGGGCTTCTGGAGGCTCCGCTCTGCCAGTTTCCTAAACATGCCCAGATCAGTCTAACGTGCTTTTAGATTCAAGTTGGGATGCCCCACAACTGGAAATGAAACCTCACAAACATTGTTGTGTTTTATCTTTACAACAACTTCCTCCATGAGGAAGGAATATTATTTCCATGAGTCAGTTAAGGCTTCATGTGATGGAGTAACTTGTCTGAGCATATGGGGAGTGAATGTCAGAGATGAAACATTTGTGACTTCTGAACCCAAGTTCAAGACTCTTTCCACTATACCACAGTGTCTTCTGGTTAAGAAAAAGAAAACCAGCAAACTTTAGTTTTTTTTTCAAAGACATGAAAGCCACAAATTCTCATCCTTATGCCTCATAGAATGATACCTATAACAAGGTGTATTTCAGCAACCCAGAGATCCCAAATCCAGGCAGAGGAGCACTTGATCATGTTGTTGAGACCAATTGTTCTCATTTTCATTTTTGGATTGTCAGTAGTCGCATGTGGTAGACCAGGCATCAGATTTGAAAGAAAGCATTGATTTGATTGATTCCAACTGTGAATCTGGAATGCATCTTTCAGTTTATGGAGTCACAGTTATCCTTCTAGAACTCTGGATCGTAGTGCAATTTCCTACACAAAATAGATTATTTACTGATGGATTTTTAAACTACAGATCTTAAAGAGTAGAAAGATTTGAATATATTTCCACTTCCTTTCCAGTGACCAATTAAAAATGGATTTCTACCATAGGGTTATTGAATTACACAAGCATTTATATTGCAATGAAGTAACAGTTCATAGCACATTACTGCTAAAAAGACAAAGCCAAGAAAACGCAGTACCTGTCTCCAATTACACATTGTGTATCACGTTGAGTATACCTCTTTGAGTGCTCGCAGACACGTGCACACCACGTGGGTTGTCACACAAATGTTTTATGTGGGTGGTCTCAGACTACATAACAGAAACCACTTATTCAAATAAACCTGTTGGTTGCTTCTCTCAGTCTGTGCCAGGTGGACAAGCTAAGAGCTAGCAGTGTTAGGAATCTTTTCTTTCCTGATGCGTATCTGCCAAACAATAAGCTGTTCAAATACTTGAAATGATAGGACTATGGGGGAGACTGTGGTAAAAATGTGAAAACTTTTGCTAAAATGCTAAAATGAGGTCAGGACCATAAGCTTGATTTCAAAAATGACAAATAGCATGTTATGGGTTAAAAGTCTGCAAAATATGCTTAAACACATGTGAACACACATAAGATAAATGTATGTCCTAGATTTAGTAGCAAAACTGCAAATGTACCTCCTCCTGCCTTTTACTTCTCTGTGCTGCTTAGCCACGTGCAGAAGACAGCTGGAGTTTCTCTGCATGGCATTTCCATTCTTTCCTGCCCTCCTCAGTTTCCAGAAATTTATACGTGACACTTCCATTCCATAGAGAATGTCTGCAAGAAAAACAACCCATTAGATGTCTTCTGTCAGAAATTAGAGATATTGTACAAATTTTGTCAACAGAAAATCTCTGTAATCTACTAGCGTTAGCATTTGTGTAAATTACCTTAGAGGCTGAGCTTGCATTTATGTAATAAAACACGTAACATGAATTCTAGGATCCTCTATCAGAACTGTTATAACGATGAAACTAAAAATTTAATATTCATAAGGAATTTTAAAGTTTAAAAGAGGTTGACATATATTTTCATATGAATGAAATTAATACATATTAATCCCTGCCATTTAATACATCATGTTGTTATGAAATCCTTGTTATATGCTTTATTATTCCTATCTTGTGAAAGAGCACCATTTTATTATTGTTTCCAGCTCACAGGTGGAAAAAGTAACTCTGGGCCTGGTACTCTTCTCTACTAGGTAGACAGTAATGCAAACACAAGCAGAAAGTAATATATATATATGTTTGTATGTATATATATGTTCGCATGTGTATATGTATATATTTGTATGTATATGAATATATAAATATATGTGTCACATATAAAATAGATATATGATACACAATAATTTGAAATGAACAAACATCCGGAATTATATTGTAATATAGTTTATCTTTCTTTGCTGTATAAAATTATTTCAGCACAGGTCAGGGGTGGTTTGATCAATGTTCAACTCCATAATTTCATTTTAGAGAAATGAATTCTGAGGGAGAACAAGTAATTTTCTCAGTGTTGCACACAGGGTAAACCATAATATTCAGATTGCATTCACATACCAAAAATAATGTGTTTACTTAGCCTCTTGGCTACAGATATACAACATAAAATGAGATAAAAATGATTAATTCTGTGTAATAAAACAAAGGCAAGCAGATTATGTGTCTTTTTCATAGTTACCTAGAGTTGTCAACTAGCACTTAAAGTCATGAGTGCCCTGCCCTAGTACTGATGAGTAGTTGGGATGTAACTGCTGAGCCAACATTATAGCCCCCTTTACACTTACATTAAATGTGAGGGTAGTTCTCACTAGTGCAACATGAACAGAAACACAGTCACAGTGCTTTCTCTGAGCTTTCTTCCCTTCCTGCCAACTCAGAGGAAAATGAGGCCCAAGAGACAGAAGAGTCATAAGATAGAAGTCGCCTGAGTCTTTGAATCATCATGTGAAGGAAAGCAGCCTGCCAGAAACAAGCAGGTCAGACAAGTGTCCAACTGAGAGATAAATTTCTGCTGTAGCCACTGAAATTTTGGAGTTTATTATAGCAGCTAATGTTATCTGTTCAACACAATTGAACATACATTTCAATAAGGAATTAATATCATTATGCGATAGCTAAAAGTAAGCTCTAAATCAATTTTAAATGATGAAATTTGAAAAGCGAATTATATAAGAAGTTTAAATAGTGCATAAACTAGATGAATATTTCCTTTTTTGTTTTAGAGATGATGTGTAAAAGGTTCATTTTTACTGACACAATTTATAGTGAACTCTGGTTATATAGATACTGTCTCACATTTAATTTTTTTAACGTTTATTTTTAAGAGAGAGAAAAAAAAAGAAAGAGCAGGGGAGGGGAAGAGAGAGAGGGAGACACAGAATTCAAAGCAGGCTCCAGGTTCTGAGCTGTCAGCACAAAGTCAGACGCGGGGCTCAAACTCAGAGAGTGAGAGATCCTGACCTGAGTAGAAGTTGGACGCCTAACCCACTGAGCCACCCAGGTGCCCCAATATTGTCTCACATTTTCACATTTTAAAGAAATGGTAGATAACAAGGATACTTTTCTGGAAGCTGATAGAATTTACATGGAAATTTCAATTAAAAATACAAATACTATACCATTTTGCACAAAATAAATTGCACAAACAGCCTATGGCCAGCACAACCAGAGAAGTGATCTTAAGGCAAACTGGAATTTGGAAAAATCTCTGTCATATTTAAACAGTGATCTCAGCCTGTGTCTGTGTGTAGATTTGTGTCACACACATCTTTTACACCTTCGTAATCATGGTGGCCAGGGGCCCTGTCCAGAGGTGGAAATCTATTGAACCAATTCCTATCTTTGAGACCTGGGCAGTTTATCTCCTTGAGTCTTAGTTTCCCCCTTTGTAATTGAGAACAATAATATCTAGGCCAAAGGATTTTTACGAAAGTAAAATGAGATAATATACTTGAAATTATCTTTTTATCTGAAAATTTTAAAAAAATGCCTATGTGTTGTCATTATTTATTGGATTATATAACAAAAATAGATAAAAACTCATAGGAAAGCTTGGCTTAAATTCAGCAGAAATTCACTTTTAGCAGTAGTTTCTAAATATGTGTATATTTAAAAATATTGATGTTTTTGTCTGCCCCTTTTGCTCCCTTGCAATGGGTTAAAAAAAGACAAATTAGTCATCTGAGCTTACCCATACAATCCACTCTTGTAGGTCAAAATGGAGACATCTTAATGGAGAAAAGATATCATTTATTTACAAACACTTTAGTTAACTGAAGTGACTCTATGCGTATTCAACTGAACTTAGAGCTTCTGGAGGGCATTGTGTATAGGAAAAATATTAAGTAATCATCAGAATTAATCATACTGACGCCTGTTTGTCTGATATTCTTTAGAATATTGTGGGAAGCTAACAGCAGTAAAATTTGGCAAACAATTTGGAATGTGTGTGTATGTGTGTGTGTTTGTGTTTTATAAAATGTGCCTTTTAGATTTGTAGTTAAGCTTTGGCCCAAACCCCATTCTCTGGAGTTCTGGCCAAACCAAGGTTTCAAATACAAGAGATGTTGAATATCAATTTGCGGAAGGTGGTAATAGATTTAATGTTCACATATGTTGTGAAATTTCAGAAAATTATTGTCAGTTAAGGAATAATCGTCCTAGATAGTTTGTAAAAGGGGATTCAACACCAGAATTTAGATAGGAGAGAGATATTTTTACATGCTCTACGTAAATCTGTAATGAAATTTGACTTAATAATTGAACATTCCTATAAGTCTTATCTATAAGAACACTGTGTGTCTTCAGAAGTTGGAAAATAAAATGAAGATTATAAACCATAGATAATAATACAGAATTTCTATATTTCGTCAAATAAAAAGTATAGTTTACTGGGAGTAGGAAAAAATGACATTAGACTTATAGCCAGCAATGGAAATCACAAAGATTGTGGTACAGTGAGTCTTCATTTGAACACATATTCAAGATATAAATGTGAATCCATTGTATGTCAGTTAAGTAAGAAAACAAAGAAGGCTCAAACTTTCCACGAATTATGACAGTTGTGTGGCATCTGTCTCTGTAGGGGCTCTAGAGTGAAGGATTAAAGTCTAATACTCAACAGAGACTGCCTTTTAGAAGAAAAAATTTGGATACTAAGTGATATGAATCTCACAATAACTTTTGTTTATTTCATAGCACTTACCAGATACTTTGTAATGAAAAAGTCTGTTGTTATTAAAATGATTTTATTGCCTTCTTGTATGAAAATGCAAAGAATGACAAGCATTTACTGATCTTGTTCCTAGACACTGCAGGGCAATACAAGACTTGGGTCAAAGGCAGTAGGAAACAGCTGCCCAGCAATCTTGGGTAATTTGAAGTTCATTAAGCCCTTATTTGTCTCCCTTTGTCTAAATGTTTCTTTTATCCTTATTATTAGATCCCATTTTTCAGTCTTTTAATCATTCTTACGGCTGTGCTCTAAATCCACTTCGTAGTCTTAAATTTTCTTGGAAATTGTGCAGCTTCGAACTGAACAGAAATTTCTATTAGTCCTCTTGATTAAAGTTGGGTTTTGCTTTTATTTTGTTTCATTAATATTTATGTGCGTGTCCAAATAATTTGAGTATTTTTTTTAAGTTTTCACTGAAAGCCGGAAGTTTTGGCATTCTAATAGCAACCCAAGGCAAATATGTATGCTTTTCAGGACACAGTGATGAAATATCATTTTCCCCCAATTATATTAAGCAAGTGGCAGCTTGATTTGGACGGTAACTTACTCAAATGTGCTCAGAGACTATCTTCTAGCCATTTTTTTGTGTTAATATTTCTTTTTCTAAAAAGGTTTTAATGTAGTTCGACTGAATGATTCATTAAGAAGTCAAAACCGACTTCAGAATTTACCGGTGGAAACAAATAGCATCCCTGTCATGTCTCATTCAGTTTGAATCACTGACTTCTGTTGATGATACTCTTGTAAGCAGTGATGCATCCTCTGGGTCGTAAAAATAGGCAACTCAGTTCTCTGGGGCATGTTTTGTTAGAGCTCAAACGTATTCAGTTTCTAAATTATGTTACATTTCTACTACATACCCAAAAGTTTATCTTTTGACTTTAAAGCTTGGCATTTTAAGTTTTGTATGAAATGCTACTGCCTTGCAGGAGAAAGAGAATAGAGTGGGGAGAGGTTGGAGTTGAATTTCAGACTTACTCTTAGAATTACTTGCCAATACAAACCTCCACACCTTCTTACTATCAACCATTATTCATTACTAAGAATAGCGGATACTTCTACAAGATCCTTCCACACCTTGCAATGATGAATACTCAGAATGTACTCTTTTTGACTTTTCTAAGACCAACCCAATTGTGTATTCTAATTAAAGGTATTTAGATTCCAAATATCTACCTATGTTTACTAAACATGAATAATTCTAGAAGATAGGAAATTAATTTTCATAACTATCGTATTGATTAGGCAATAATTATAACCACTTGACTAAAGTTTGATACCTTTTCAAACAACTTCAGATAACTGTGTGGCATTCTTTGTATAAAATGGGTTTTGAAGATCTGAATATTGTGAATTACACCTTATATCTTATTTTTTTTTTTTTTTTTTAGGATATGGTTTAAAGGAGAACACCTGTGGTTGGGATGGCCCAGGAGTAATGTTTGTTTAGATCTGTTAAGGTTTTTGGAGTTCCTGAGGACCAATTTAGATTTCCACTGGTGCTTGCTTGTAATAAATAGTTTTGTCACCTCGAAATGTGTATTTCAAATTGCATTTATGTTTAACAGCTGTCAGTAAATGTGTTTCAAGCATGTATCTGTTAGGTCCACTTCTTACTAGAACATTGTTTGTTGCTTAGAAAGTGTATGGAAAGAACTTAAAAAAATAATTTGTTCACATATTCATTCACCAAGCATATTTTTTATGCTGATAAGGCCATATACATTTTCATGATTAAGCATTTCATCAGTGCCAAGAAAAGAAAAATGACATTATTTTTTTCATATTTATAGAAAATGTGAATTGATGACACCAATTCAATGTGGTTTTGTTGCTGTTTTATTTGTTTTTTAGAGAGAGAGCACATGAGCAGGGGAGAGGGGTAGAGGGAGAGGGAGACAGAGAGAGAGAGAGAGAATCTTTTTAATTTTTTTTTAAATGTTTACTTATTTTTGAGAGACAGAGAGAGAGAGGGCAGGTAGGGCAGGGGCAGAGAGAGAGGGAGATATAGAATCAGAAGCAGGATCTAGGCTCTGAGTTGTCAGCACAGAGACCAGGGATTGAACCCACAAACTGTGAGATCATGACCTGAGCTGAAGTTGGGCACTCAACTGACTGAGCCACCAAGGCGCCCCAGAGAGAGGGAATCTTAAGCAGGCTCCATGTTCAGCATGGAGCTCGATGTGGTGCTTGATCCCACAACTCGGGGATCATGACCTGAGCCAAAATCAAGATTTGGATACTGAAAAAACTGAGTCACTCAGGTGCTCCTTAGTGTGGTTTTTATGAAGATAAATTTCTTGATCTTTCCAACAATTGTCAGGTGGCAAAATCAGAATTAGAAATCCAGTCCTTCATTATTAGTTTACATTGAATGCTTTTATGAGGATTTCAAATAAAAATAAGACTTTAAAAAATGGTGACAGTTACTGATTTTTTTGCAAAATAATTTTTCCTTCTTTTTTTTCATTTTGATAAGGTTAATAGATACATAGGAAAAAATGTCACTACAATTTTTGTTATTAAAAAGGAAAAACCAGTTTCTGTTTCTACTTGTCTTCAAGTCGTTTTATTTCTTTCATCACTTGATTGGATATAGAATGCTCTCTCAATTTTGCTTCCAGACTCAGACTCTTCATATCCTGTCTAGTCTCTCATGGGGATGCTCTGACTACTCTCCCTCCTAGTCAACAATCCACTTTATTCAAGGTTTCTTTCTTTCTTTTGTTCTTTCTTTCTTTCTCTTTCTTTCTTTCTTTCTTTCTTTCTTTCTTTCTTTCTTTCTTTCTTTCTTTCTTTCTCTTTTGTTCTTTTTCTTTTTCTTTCTTTCTTTCTTTCTTTCTTTCTCTCTCTCTCTCTCTCTCTCTCTCTCTCTCTCTTTTTCTTTCCATTTGAAATCACTGCTCTTTATTTCACAATATATTCTCCATTTCTATCATTTTGTCATTTCAGTAATGTTATATAAATGGAATCATAGAGCATGTAACTGTTTAGAATTGTTTTCACTCATAATTCTCTGGAGATTTATCCAAATTGTTGCATGTATTCATAGTTTATTCCTGTTTCTGATGAGTAGCGTTCCATACAGTTTGTTTAATCATTTACTCATTGACGGATAAGGGGGTTGTTTCCAGCTTGGGGCTATTACAAATAATGCTACTCTAGACCTTTCTGTATACATTTCTGCTCACATTTCCATGTGAATATGTCTTCATTTCTCTGGGATAAGTGCCCATATAGGTAGTTGCATGTTTATTTTTTTTAAGGAACTGTGAAATTGTTTTCCAGAGTGTCTGTACCATTTTACATTCCCACCAGAAATGCATAAGTGTTCCAGTTTCTCTGTATCCCCACTAGTATTTAATGTTGTCAGTATATTTTTAAATTTTATTCATTTTGATAGGTGTATAGTAATATCTCACTGTGGTTTTAATTTGCACTTCCCTGATGGTTAATGATGTTGATCACTTTTTAATGTTCTTTCCTGCCATTTCTACATTCTTGTTGGTGAAATATCTGTTTCTTCTGCCAGTCTTTTAATTGGATTGTTTGAGGTTTTTGTTGCTTCATTTTGAGAGTTATTTGCATATGCTAGATACTAGTCCTTATGTTGGCTTAAGATTTGCAAATATTATCCCTCAGCCTCTACATGATCCTTTCGTCTTCTTAATGGGATCTTACATAAAACAAAAGGTTTTAATGTTGATGAAGTTCAAATTTTTAAATTTCTTCTTTTCTGCATCATGCCTTTGGTTTCAAGTTTAAAAACTCTTTCCCTGACCCTAGATCCCAAAGATTGCCTGTGTTTTTTTCTAAAAGTTTCATATTTTTTCAGTTTTACAGTTAAGTCTGTGACCTCCTTCAAATTAATTTCTATATAAAGGATAAGATTTTAGTACAAAGTTTATTTGCCGATTTCATGGATGTCCGGTTCCTCCAGCAATGTCTTTTGGAAAAATTATCCTTGCGTCATTGAATTGCTTTTGCACCTTTGTGATAAGAAAGTTTAGTATATTTGAGTAAGTTGTTGAGTAATAATTGAGTTGGATAAGTCATTGGGTATATTTGAGTAAGTTTCTTTGATTTCTTTCATTAGCAGTTTGTCGTAGTTTATAACATGGAAGTTTTGCACATATTTTGATAGAGTAACGTTTAACTATTTTATTTACTTAAATGATTACAAATGATGTTATATTGTAAATTTCTGTTTCTCTATGTTCGTTGCAGGTATATAGAAATGCGATTGATTTTTTTAATGTTTAGTTTGTATTTTGTGACCTTGTGACCTTACTGAACTTATTAGTTCTAGGAGGTTCTTGTTTGTTTTCCTGTTTTTGTTTTTTGCTTATTGCTTGGGATTGTCTGTGTAGATAATTGTGTCATCTGCACGTCGTATAGTTTTAGCCCTTTCTTTCTAATCTGTATGCCTTTATTTCGTTTTCTTGCCTTGTCACACTGCCACAGCTTTTAGCACTACGTTAAAAAGAGTGGTGAGAGCAGAAATCCTTGCCTCATTTCTAATTTTAGAGATACAGTCTCCAGTGTTTTACCACTACATGTAATTTTAGCTGAAGACTTTATTAAGTTGAGGAATTTTCCCTCAATTCTTAATTTTCTGAGAAGTTTTTATTTTATCATGAGTGAGTGTTGAATTTTTTAAATTCTTTTTCTTCATAGATTGATACGATCAAGTAATTTTTCTTTTTTATTTTTTTAATGTTTATTCTTGAGAGAGAGAAAGAGAGAGAGGGAGAGAGCAAGTGCATAAGCAGGGAGGGACAGAGAAAGAGTAAGACATAGAATCTGAAGCAGGCTCTAGGCTTTGAGCTGTGAGTACAGAGCTCCACATGGGCTTGAACTCATGAACCACCAGATCATGACATGAGCTGAAGTCAGACACTTAACCAACTGAGCCACCCAGGAGCCCCATAATTTTTCTTCTTTAGGTTGTTAATATAGTATATTATAATAATTGGTTTTCAAATACTAAACTAGGCTTAAAATTCATGGTGTATAATTTGTTTTATACATGGCTGAATTATATTTTCTAATATTTGATAAAAGTTTTGCATCTATATTCATGAGGGGTATTGGTCCGAGGATTTTGTTTTGTTGTGTTTGGTATTGTCTTTGGTTTTGGTATTAGGGTGGTACCAGCTTCATAAAATGAATTCTAAAGTGTTTTTTCCTGTTTTCTTCAAGAGATTGTATATAATTGGTATTAACTTTTCTTTGAAAGTTTGGGGGAATTCTACAGAGAAACCATTTGGTATGAAGATTACTTTTTAGGGAGAGCTTTTAAAACATGAGTTCTATTTACCTTATTATAGGTCTATTCACATTGTCTATTTAGTGTTGGATGAATTGTGATCATTTTATGTTTTTTGAGGAGACACAGGTTGTCAATTTCAGCTTTGTTGTCAAATTTAGTTATGCAATCTTGCTTGTAGTATCCGTTTATCCCTTTAGTATCAGCAAGGTCTATCTTATTCCTGACATGGGCCACTTGGATTATCTATTTTCCACTTTACAGTCTTTCTAAAGGTTAATCTATTAGTGACTTTTTTAAAGAAGTGGATCTTTGTTACATTGGTTTTCTCCATTATTTTTCAGTTTCAATTCTATTCCTTTCTACTCTTATCTTTATTATTTTCTTCCTTATACTTGCTTTGTTAGCTTTGTTCTTTTTCTAGGTTCTTGAAAGGAGAACTTTAATTATCAATTTGAAGCATTTCCTCTTTTCTTATCTGAATACTATAAA
This sequence comes from Felis catus, assembly GCF_018350175.1. NCBI lineage: Eukaryota > Metazoa > Chordata > Mammalia > Carnivora > Felidae > Felis > Felis catus. Next base: position 109,920,401 of record NC_058369.1, read on the forward strand.
TTTTCCTTTCACCCCTGCTTTACCTATGTCTCCCAAATTTTGATATGGTATATTTTCATTTTCATTCAGGTAAATATATATTTTTTTCTCTTTGACCAATGAATTATTTAAAATGTATTGCTCAGTTACCAAGTGCTTGGGGAGTTTTTGGTTCTCTTTCTATTACTGATTTACACAGAGAACACCCTTTCTGTGGCTCAAATTCTTTCAAATTTGTTAGTCTTTTTATGGCCCAGGATGTGGTCTATCATAGTATATGTTCCACGGATGCTTAAAAAGAATGTGTTCTGTTTCTGTTACATGAAGTATTCTAAAAATGTTTTTTAGACATTTTTATTGTTGTTGATGATGGTGTTGTTCAGTTCTTCTCTCCCCTTGCTGATTATCCGTTTAGTTGTCCTATCAGTTGTTGAGATTGGGGTATTGAAGTCTCTAACTATAATGGTGGATTTAGGTATTTCTCCTTTTAGTCTATTGGTTATTATTTCATATATTTTGCATCTTGGTTGTTTGGTATATATATTTATGATTGCTATGTCTTCTTGGTAGGTTCATCTTTATAATTATACAATAGCTCTCTCTGCCTCTGGTCATTTGATTATCTCTGAAGTTAACTTGATCTTATATTAATATAATTCATGCAGCTTTATTTTGATCAATATTTGCATGCTATATCTTCTTCAACTTTTTCTTGCAATTTGACTATATAATTTTATTTGAAGAGAATTTCTTGTAGAAAGCATATTAGGTCATAATTTCAAATCTACTTTGCTAGGCTTTGTCTTGTGATTAATGTATTTAAACTACTTTTGTCTAATGTAGTTTCAATATTTTAGGGCTTAAGTCAGCCACATTATTTTTGTTTTCTCTTTGTTCTCTTTTTTTCTCATTTTTCTGTTTCCTTTTTCTTGTCTTCCTATGGGTAACTTAAACATTTTCTGTATTTACATTTCGATTTATCACATTTTTAAGTTTATGTCATAGTATATATATATATATATATATATATATATATATATATATATTTTTTTTTTTTTTTAAAGTGATTGGTCTAAGTATCACATTATACATATAACACTTACAACTTGCTCATGGTGGTATTATTTTACCAGTTTAAGTGAAGTTTGAAACCTTACTTTTCCTTACATTCCTTTACTGTTCTCCATTTATGATATAATTATCTTAAATATTTTCTCCATATATTTTCATAGAACCAGATAAAACACTGCTATTTTTTGCTTCAATTATCAACCATAATTAGTATTTTGTCTATATTTTTTCACACCATGCTCTATTTTCCTTCCTGATGTTCCAAAATTCCTTCTTAATTTTTTCCCCCCTCTATTTAGAGGACTACCTATAGACTTTCTTTTAGATTAGGATTGCTAGGAACAAAGCCTGTTAGCATTCCTTCATTTCAGAACATCTTGACTTCCTCTTTATATCTGAAATATGTTTTTATTGGATATTAGATTCTAGATCTTTTCTTTCAGTACTTGAAAACTGTAGTGCTACATTCTTCTGGCCTACATGGTTTCTGATGAGAAGTTTGCTACCATTCAAATATTTTTCCTCTCTGTGTAATGTGTTCTTTTTCTCTTGATTCCTTAAATTATTTTTTTGTTCTTTAGTCTTCCCGAGTTTGACTATGGTATGTTTTGTCATGGAATTCTATGGATTTACCCTCTTCATTCTGTATGTTTATGTTTTTGGGGGTCAAATTTGGGAAGTTTTCAGCCTTATTTGATTTGCTATTACTTAATCACTTTCTCAGTTATTTCTTCTCCCCCCCACCCTTCACCTAATTTCAAGGATTCCAATGGCATGGATATTATACATTTTGTTTTATGTCCCTGAGGCTGTATTAAATTTTTTTAAGTCTATTTCTTCTGTTTTTTTTTTTCCAACTGGGTAATTTTTATTGTTCCATTTTCCAGTTCACTGATTCTTTCCTTTGTTCCTTTCATTCTGTTTTTGAACCTATTCACAGACTTTTAAAATGTTTAATTAGTATATTTTTTTACTTCTAAATTTCAATTTGGTCCTCTTTCATATCTTCTATTTCTTGACTGATATTTTTATTTTTTTAACACTTTTTATGTTTTCATTTGTTTCAAATTTGTTTGTAATTGTCTTTTGAATCATCTTTACAATAGCCTCTTTATAATCTCTGTCAGATAATTGTAATATCTCTGTCATTTCAGTGCTGCTATCTATTGATTGTCTCTTTTCATTCAATGTGAGATCTTCCTCATTCTTGATTTGACTAATGACTTTCTACTGAGACCTGAAAATTTGGGGTACTACGTTATACGATTCTGAATCTTATTTAAACCTTTTATTTTAACTGATTTTCTGTGACCTTCACTATCGTAGGTAAAGTTAGAGAGTGGCACCTTATTACTGCCAAATGGAGATATAAGTCCAGCCTTCCCTTTTGGTTGCCATTGACACCTAAGAGGAAAGGTTCCATGTGACTCCCGGCTCAGAGTGGGACTTCTGACTTCTCACTAGGCTTCACTCCTACCTCCCATGCTAGGTGGTATAGGAGTTACTGCTTCCTATGGGGCCTCCACTGATTTTACAAGGGGAGAGATGGCCTCTTTAGTACTCAGTAGTGGTGGAAGTCCTAGCTCTCCAATTGGCCTTCTCTAACATCATTCCAGTGGTCAGATGTTGGATAATTTAATATAGCCTGATGTGGGTGGATGTCTAGGCAACTCACTCAACCTTTGTTGGTGTGGGTTTGGATAGGGCCATAGTTTTTTCTGTGGTAAAGACATTGTTATCTAATAAGTATTTTTGTTTGTTTGTTTTGTCTGTGCCTGCTCATATTTCCAGGTGGCTAGCCTCTTTAACTACACATCTGGAATATATGAGGCCTCCCTCTACCCCCCCCCCCCAAAAAAAATCCAGGGATCTCACCACTATATCATAATTTAACTCCTTAGGTCTCAGAACCCTGGCCAATCTGCCTTCTTGTCTCCTTGTAGAGTTTTCTGATGTTTACTTTATGAATAAAGTCCAAGGTTTTAGTTGTACTTAGTGGAGAAAGAGAAAAAGTACATTTATCTTTTCAGAAGCAGAACCTAGAGCTTGCACATTTTACCAGTAGGATATCTTGCTGTCATACCACAGAGTGAATTGCTGCTTAATACAAAATGCAGGACAAATCATCCAAATCTCTAAAACTGATTGAGTGATTTATTCCAGGCCTTAATGATTCTATTTAGCAAATTACATTAAAACAGAATGCATGCTAGTACCCATATCATAGTGGGTTACAAAATGTTGTTTCCTTCCTCTTACATAATTGCCAAGATATCCAAGAATTCTGCTATAAATGATAAATGGTATAGGCCCAAGAATGCAGAAAAATGAAAATATTTTCATTTGTTTATGAACCTGCTAGGGCCTTCCTATTGATAGGATGATGAGACATTTGTGACAGCAAATGAATTAGAGGCTAAAAGTGCGTCCTTACGAGTTTTCTCACTGCTTAGGCAGACAGTGGGAGTGTTTATTTTGTTCTTTAATCAACACTTCTAACACCAAAAAATATTACAGAGTTCATAATTAGCTAAATAGCTATTTTCAAGCATTTTTGTAACAACACAAATAATGAACACATAGAACAAAATAATTATGAAAGAATAGTCAAAAAATCCATAGGAATTTTGCCCAAATCTGAACCCTAGAGTGTAGACCAATTTTTATTCAAAATTTTGAAGGTTATAAGATTTATAGAATAAAAACAAAGTTACTCTTACTTACTGAAATCTCGTTGCCTTTCTTCATTTAAAAGTTTTGCCAAGCAAAATGAGCTAGAACTAAGATTATCTATCATATTTCTAATTTTGTGCTTAACACTTTACTTTTGCCAAATCTTGAAGCTGATTCATGAAATTCAGCCGAACTTTGCCCATTTTGAAGATTTGACTAGTAATTTTTAAGAAAAATTTTTTTTTTTTAATTTTCCCTAAGGTAGTGTTATTTAAGCTTTGACCTGTGAATCTGTGCCAGGCCATGAAAAGTGAGTTACTGGTGCACAATTACATAATTCAGTACATGACTACAAAAACCAAAAAGTATGCCTTTAAAACTTCTTTAGAAAATTGATATCACAACCACATCCAATCATAGGGCCAATTGATTTGTCTCATTCAACAGAGTCTGGGCCAGTGTAGGTGTTACCGAGCTTAAGTGGCTAATTCACATAGTGCAAACTGCTCCCTGGTCATGTGCATGTGGACCCCACATTGGTCCCTGGAACATTAGAAATAAAAAAAATAAATAAACTGGGGTCCTTCACCACAGATAGTCTTAGCAAACTTGCACAGCACATATTACATGAATCTTAATCATGTTAATTTCTTGAAATATATTTTATGGCTGTCTTAGTAAATTTCCAGATTAGCTCAAGTAAAATATTTTTTTTTTGTGTTGAAATATTGACTAGAATGAGAAGGCACAGTTAATCCCTTTAATGTTATTGTAAACAAAACTTATCACAAGATTAATAGGTGTTAAGGAAGAAATCATGAAACATTAGGTTATGTTAGATTTCATTATTCCTCAATCTCAAATATAAATTTACTGTCCCAGGGAAGTTTTCATCATTTCACTCATGAGACTTTTTGTGCACTGAAATTAAGAATATAGGAATACTCTGACCACCTTTCTCACTCTAGACCAGTGGTTTAGGTCAGGATTTACAGTGTTTTCCAAAGTGTGATCCCCGGAGTGGGAGCTTAGCAACAACTAGTTAGAAATACAAATGTTTGTACTCCTGTATCCCTTGGATAAATTCCTAGCAGTGCTATTGCTGGGTCATAGGGTAGGTCTATTTTTAATTTTCTGAGGAACCTCCACACTGCTTTCCAGAGCGGCTGCACCAATTTGCATTCCCACCAACAGTGCAAGAGGGTTCCCGTTTCTCCACATCCTCTCCAGCATCTATAGTCTCCTGGTTGTATGGAAACCAATTTGTCAATAAATTTCATATTAAAAAAAAAAGAAATACAAATGTTTGTGCACCATTCTGGACCTGCTGAGTCATAATCTTGGGAACTGGGGCCCAGCAATCAATGTTTTAACAAGCCCTCTGGGTGATGGTGATGCTCACTCAAGTTCCAGAGGCACTTTCCCAGACCAAACTGCCATCTTTCACCTTTGCAACCACAAGAACTTCCCAGCTCTCATCTTCTTCCATTCCTTTCTTTACTCCATGCCCAGATTGGTACTTAATACATACACACATAAACACAAATGCTCTCTGGCTAAAGACCACAACAGGCCCTTCTTTAAACATAGGCTCTCTCAAGTCTGTTGTCTACTTCCCCAGCATCACTTCATATCCATCTCTCTTTGACTTATCCCTTGCCCCACTGGCCTTCTTTCAAGCCTTTCTACTGGCTTAGTCCACTCCACTTGTAGATTAATTACCTCTAATATACCCGTTAAGAGAAGTCATGTACCAGGGAAACCTGTAGTTTACCAGGCTAAAATTCCCCTCTTCTGCTATTCAAAGGACCATGTTTTTCTCCTGGCATTTATCCCAGCTGCAATTTTATATTTGTATGCAATTGTTTGTTTATCCCTACAGGACAGAAAAGACCATGTCTGTTTTTGGTCACCACTCTTTTCCCAGAGACTGGCGTTGTGTTTACTCTTTGGTTGACATTCAGGAAATTCTGAATGACTTAATCAGTGGCTGGTTGCACATTCATGGATCTCTAACATAGGAGTGACCACACTGCAACTATGCATCCATTTTGGAAGATGCTCTTGTCATAGGCCTAGCCAATACATTTATTACCCTTCTTATCCATTTCAGGAACAGATACTGTACTGTCTACCACTGTCTAAGGAGCAACCAACTTTAAAAACTAGGGCAATTTCTGCTTTTTTATTTGCTGCTAGAGTAGATCAAAGTATCAATCCACGTGCTGGAAGAATTCCCAACAAGGGTTAAAACTCAATACAAGCTTTTCAATACCAAGAATTGAACAAATTGGTGGTCAGCTTTCACAATGGCATTATTTCCATGGTCTATGGGGCTAAAATAAGAATTTACAATAATTTACATCAACTTTTTCTGGAAATGTGAAATCTGGTTTACAAAAAACTTGGAAAAAAAAACTTATAAACACACCTACTTCTTTTTTAAGGATTCAATATCTAAGCAGAAATTGGGTTGCTTGTTTTTCTCCTCAATCCCGCTCAGAGTTCAAGTGCTTTTCAGTGGTCATAACCTTCCTTCATCTTTCTAAAATTTAGGATAGAATCTAAAGTTAAATTAACCTTTCAAAAGCATGCTTATTAAAAATTAGATGACTTTTTACTCTATTAACCATTCTTCCTTTGATAATTCTTAAAGCAGAAAAACTACTGACAATGTTGTTTAATTGGTGATGCTAGAAGAAACTCTGTATGGCAAACAGAGTAAAAATAACTGTTTAAACTCTAAAACAAACAGAATTTCCATCCATTTTTAAGGGCCTCAAAGACCTGTCTCTGCTTTCACTCTGAGGCACATCGGGCTGCCTCAGCCAACTGAATGTTTGTTTCCTTGGACCGAAGGATTCCAGTGATGAATTTACTTGTAGGAGTTAACTAAGGAATAACTCCCAGCCCCTCAGCCTAGGGCAAATCTCATGCAGCAAAGAACACTAACCAAACTGCTCAAAGTCTCAAATCAAGGGATATTTTTAAAAAGTGGTTAACATAATGGATATGTGGTTTGTCTTTTCAACATCCTCACAAAATAATCCTCATCTGTGCCATCATAGTCAAATATAAAGGTATCATCTTTGCATGTACCATATAATTAAACTTATAATTTTCATTTTATAAGATGCAATGAATGTGTGTGTATTTGGGAATAAACAGAGTGTCGGTGTGTATATGAATGTATATCTTTCCATATGTCTATATTTATGCATACACATGTGTATATATGTGCACATGTGTGTATTTATAAATGTATACATATATATTTATATATGTTGTATATATGTGTGTGTATATATGCATATATATATATATATATATATATATATATATACCCACATACCTATCTCTCAAGAGAAACACAATTTTCTTTGACTTCATGACAACTTTGTTGAGTAAGTTTTATCCTTTATTTTCCCAATAAAAATCAGTCAGCTTTCAAAGACCTCTCAGGGTGGAAATCTAACTGTGTCTGTGCATGAAACGTTCTGCATGTGACATGTCATTATGTCCTTAGGAGGAAGTTATGCATAGTGCTAGAACACCTTTCATAGGCTCTCCCAATGTTTGTATAATAATTGTGTCATTGTTTTTATTTGAATTGAATTACATGTATCTCATGGTAACACAGTGTTTCTTAGAACAATGTGACTATTTTGAAGTCTAAAGCCTTTACAAGGAGAAATATTTCATCTTTCTGAATTGAGGAGTCATACTTGGATTCTTTATTTCATTTTTAACTGTATTCTTTACTAAATAACCTAACATGTAAGTGTAAAATTAATTAAACAAAGAGGCCATTAGACTAAGGTGGCCTTCATGCCTTAGCACCCTACATAAGCAAACGAAAACTTGAGCCTACATGCTTCAAGGCTAAGAACTTGAGAGCTGAGAACAACCAATTAAAAACAGACAGTGAGGCTTTCCCAAATAATACAACTGCTTAAGCTACAGCCAATCAAATAATTTCCTTGCTTTGCTTCCCCCTCTTCTGTAGAAGTCGCTCCCTGAGCTCCTGTCTCTGGAGTACCTCTGGTTCAGTATTGCCCGATTCAAGTAGATTTTTTGCTCACACAAATTCTTAAAATGTTTAATATGCCTCAGTCTATCACTTACTATAAAAAATTCCAAATGTTTCCAGATAATACATCTAACAAACTTCTTAAGTCTTTTATTTAAGATATTATTGTAAAGCCAGCCAATTTGCAAACTGCAAATTTCTAGCTGAGCCCTAGCATGTTTATTAGCGAAAGATAAAGAATAAATTAGAGCCTGGGTGGCTCGGTTAGTTGAGCATCTGACCCTTGATTTTGTCTCATGTCATGATATCACAGTTTGTGTTTTTGAGTCCCTGTGCTGACAAGGCGGAGCCTGCTTGGGATTCTTTGTCTTCCTCTCTCTCTCTGCCTTTCTCTCTCTCTCTCTCTCTCTCTCTCTCTCTCTCTCAAAAATCAATAAATAAACATTAAAAAAATTAATAATAGGGCTACCTGGGTGACTTACTTGGTTGAGTGTCCAATTTCGGCTTAGGTCATGATCTCGTGATTCGTGAGTTTGAGCCCCAAATCGGACTCTGTGCGATCACTGAGAGCGTGGAACCTACTTGGCATTCTATGTCTCCCTCTCTCTGCCCCTCCCATGCTTATTCTCTCTCTGTCTCTCTCTCAAAAACAAAAATAAAACATTTAAAAAAAACTTAAAAATAAATAAAAAATTAATTAATAATAATTTTAAGAAGTGGAGCTATAGAGTGGTAAATCATTCTGTACCTGAAACAGTAATGTCTGGAGACTGTTTATCACCTATCCAAGGGTCATTACCCCTGATTTTTCTAGATAACTGGCCATTTCACATTGGTGGTCCTGTGCTTCAAGGAAAGCTAGGCTCCTTGGTAGCGTCAGAACATGAACCATGAGTTTTGATTCTTCCAAGTAAAACATGATAGGTCTATCATCTTCCTAGTGATTTATTTAAGAATGGATGTGTGCAGTGATGAGGGCTCATCTGCTGGAATGCCTGAGAGATTTTCTTGGAAAAAAACAAAAAGACCTAAGTAAAGGGCCTTCTCCTTCTAGACCTTTGGACTGCCGTCCTGACAGGAAAGGCCAACAGCTGAAGGTGGCAGGCTAAATGGATGTCAAACACTTGTGTCCTTGATGATGGGATTGGTTTGCTGAGGAGACCAACGTGAGCTACTCTCTTTTGGCTTCTTGTCTTGTGAGATACTAAATTACCTTATCGTTGGTGCTGTTGCAGATAGAATTTTCTCCTACGTGCAGCCTACATGGCTTAGCTGATATGAGAAAGTTCTGTAAAATTGGTTGTGTTAAAAAATGTACCTTAAGGGTGAAGATGGGGATGATAAATACTTTTCTACCAAAACTTCAGTTTTCTTTTTCCACTGGAAACAAATTTAATCATGTAAATGCAATCTCTACTTCCTATTTTAAAATTTAACCAGCTTTGAAAATGTGATATAAACATGGAAAAATATTAAATTTAAACAATGAGTGAGTAGTAGGTGGGAATGAGACCAGGCTAAGTGAGGCTTAGCTGGCAGTCTCTGGCAGTTCTTTCAAAACATAAGAGCAAGTCTTATATCTTGAAATCCATTAGGTAAATTTTACTTGAATGTCTAGGTTGTCAAAATATATATTACAGGCAATGAGAAGTTCATTTTTGAGTTATGCTCTATTATATGGTACCCCAATAAGCCAAATGGAACTGTATCAACACTACACAAAGAATAACTAGCACATCATTGTAGGACAGAATCCAGGTAGGCCAGAAATATTCAATATGTCATTTTAATAATAATAAAAAAATAGATCTCAGGCGCAGGGACTATAGGTGGGAGAAGCCAGATCTTAGAACATTAAGGGAATTAATTTTTCTAGAGCATATCCAAAATTTATCTAAACTCAGGCAGTTTGCTTCAGTCTGAAAATAACCTGAAAGAGCTGTCCAAAACATCATTTGAAATGTATAGTCTGACGACTGATCAGACTAGGTGGACTCTAAAGAATCCTCCTTTTAGTTAAGTGGGTTGATGTTCCTAAAATGGGCTGAAATCTTTATATAATGGTAATCCACAGGTTATAAGAGAAAGATCTCTTATTTCTGAACACGAAATTTGTCTTAGATGCAAAGTATTGGTGTTGGTGTAATACTGATGTCATCTGTCTAGTATTTATCTTATCTCCAGAAAAAAATAATGACCCTATCTTAAAATGCATAGTCATAAAGTGAAATTATTAGCCAAAATGGTCAAAAATCTCTATGAATTAGTGAGAAAAGTAGAAATCCTTTTCTATGGGGGACATAAAGCATAGTTCATCTTCAAAAACTGTATCTACCCAGATTTTTAAATGTTTTTTATTTTATTTTATTTTTGAGAGAAGAGAGAGAGAGAGAGAGAGAGAGAGAGAGAATGAGCGGGGGAGGGGCAGAGAGAGGAAGACATAGAATCTGAAGCAGGCTCCAGGCTCGAAGCTGTCAGCACAGAGCCAGATGCTGGGTTCAAACTCACGAATCGTGAGATGATGACCTGAGCCGAAATCGGACGATTAACTGACTGAGCCACCCAGGCGCCCCTAGATCTATCCAGATTTAAAAAAAATTTTTTTTTGGAATGTTTCTTTATTTTTGAGACAGAGACAGAGCATGAGTCAGGGAGGGGCAGAGGGAAAGGGAGACACAGAATCTGAAACAGGCTCCAGACATGGGGCTTGAACTCAGAAGCTCTGAGATCATGACCTGAGCTGAAGTCAGATGCTTGACCAAATGAGCCACCCAGGTGTCCCTAGATCTACCCAGATTTTTAAAAATTCATCCCATTAATGCAGTATTCTAAATGTATGATCCATGCAGTGGTGAACGTGTTAATACAAGGCCATATGGTACTGCGTTAACACACAATACCATAGGGAGAGATTCTTTTCACATGATAGCTAATGATTATCTATGGCAGATTTCTTTTTATATAAAAATTCTTTAATAAACATATTTTATAGTATTAATATATATTAATGCAACTTGGTTTGTTAGGTGATTCAAATTGATAAATGTTATGTAATCTGGTTGCCCTAAATATATTAGGTTGGTTGTAAGGCAATCTATTTGGTAGCTTTTCGGTATGTCTTCACATGCTTCCTTAGGTGGTGATGGAGTAGCAAAATTTGGTTCTAGTACCAAGTAGTGGCAGAATCCACTTAAAACCCTGACCTTGTCTGAATTTACATTTTCACATCTACCCTTTGAGTAATTTGGCCCATATTGTTAAATTGCATACTTTTATCTATTACCCATCACTAAAATAGGAAATCAAACGTTCTTTGATTGTACTACCTATTTTGTATATATTTTCACTGTGGAAGATATTTCAGAGTTTATAAAATATGTTTAAAAATGTGATAATAATAGCTACTTGGATGTCATCTCCCTTATACATTGAAAGCTTTAAGTACTTTATTTTTAAAGAGGAAATCTGTGACTAGATTGTGAATCTCATTAAAAAACATGTAGGTATTCTTGAAACTTTGACACATTTCAGCAAGTGGCAGATAGTCTACTTCAGCCCTTGGCTAAAATTCAAATGATGTGTGTTCCAGTTTACCAGCTGGAAACCTTAGATGGGTGACTTAACCTCTGTAGTCTTTTTTTCTCATCTCATACCTTCTTCAAGTTATTGTAGAGCTATATTTTAAGGATTAAAATGACAAGTGAGGGAAGCAGGTTAAGAATTTTGTAAAAAGAAAAATGTATGGTATTTGAAAGAGCAGTGTTAACATGGTGGCTGCTAGTTTTTATCATTTAATTGTAGTCCTTTTAGGGGCACCGAGTGGCTCAGAGGCTTAAGTGTGAGATTTTGGCTCAGGTCATGATCTCATGGTTCGTGAGTTCGAGCCCCACATCCGCCTTTGTTCTGATGGCACAGAGCCTGCTTCGGATTCTCTATCTCCCTCTCTCTTTGCGCCTCCTCCCCCTCTCTGAAAGATAAATAAAATAAAACATTTAAAAATAAACAAATGTTTAATTGTAGTCCTTTTAATGGTGTGTTTATAAGGATAGATTGGACTGACTAGGATTGGAAAAAAAAAAAAAACAAATAATGGTGGCACATACAATTTCTTTTTCTCTCTCAAAAAAATTTCAGAGGTAGCAATCTAGAGCTGGTATGGCCCCATGAGGCCATCAGTGGGCCAGACTCTTGTGTCTAATCTTTGTTATCTTTATGTGGCTTCCACCCTTAACATTATCTATGAGAGTTCTAGACATTGCATCTGTCTTTTCTTGAAAGAAAGAGAAGGAAGGTGGAAAGGTTAAAAAGTGTTCCTCTCCCAGCTGAGTCAACCTACTGCAAAGGGCATTCTTGGAAGAAACACACAAGGACTTCTGCTTCTCCCAAGGGAGTCCATTATTTTAGCTGAAGTCAGTTTTCTGTGGTCTACAAAACAAAACGTCAAACTTCTGCTTTTTTGTTACCAAATAGAAAAAAAAAATACTTGTATAAGACAACTGTGTATCCCTTTCTTGAGACTTACCCTATCCCTAAGGTTCCTATGTCCCCGTCTCCTGCACCATCACTGGCTTGGGATGGGATGAAGCTAAGAAATGGGGCAATGTTCAAAGATGGAATGAAGGATGGGCTGATGTTCAGAGATACTTCAGGCATAGGTCCTCGAAATAAAAACCATATTTTTCAATTGTAATGTAGCTTTGACAATTTAAAAACATTAAATGTTCATTTGTTCATTAATTTTTTAGCAAGTATTTATTGGGCACCTAGTACATGGTGAGTATGACAGAAAATGTCCTCGTTGACTTGGACTGACTTGGAATGGCAGACAGTAAGGAAGTAAACAAAAAATACAGAAAATTACTTTAAAATATAAGTGATCTGGAGGTAATAAAACAGGGTAAACTAAGAACAAGAGTAGATTGTGTAGAACAGATAGTGAAGGAAGGCTCCTGTAAAGAGACAATTTGGTTTGCGATCAAGAATCAGTTTTGTAGAGGGGCACCTGGGGGCCTCAGTCGGTTGAGTGACTGCCTCTTGCTTTCGGCTCAGGTCATGATCTCATAGTCTGTGAGATTGAGCCCTGTATATGGCTCTGTGCTGACAGCACAGAGCCTACTTGGGGACTCTCTCTCCCTCTGTCACTGCCCCTTCCCTGCTCGCATGTTCTCTCTCTCTCTCTCTCTCTCTCTCTCTCTCTCTCTCTCTCAAATAAATAAACTGTAAGAAAAGAGTCCGTTTGTTGGAAATTAAAAAAATAATATTCTTACTATTCATTAATGCTAATTTGCAACCCTTACAACTAAGGTGGACACAATTGCCTGTGAGGTGTGGCCCTGTCTTCCTATTTCTTTTCTATCCACGAGTCACCTCATAGAACCAAAAAAGGATTTCCACTGGTGGGTCATGCAGGGGGGAAAAGGAATGATGAGAACCAGGCCCACACAGACATTTCCTCCTTTAGTCTATTAATTTCTAACCCACTGAACTGATTATCACTTCATGTGATAACCTGATGTGATTAACCCATATTAAAACATCATTGCTAATATCCCATGAGAAACTTAATAACACAATAGATTTATGCAGTAAGGGAGAATGTCAAGCATAATCATCTTGTTCTAAATTATGTATAAGTATAGTTATAATTTTATTCACCAGCAACCATTTGCCTTTTCTGAAGCTGATAATTTTTTTTTCTTTTTTTTTTAGTTTGAGGATTTAGATTCCATTTAAGTCTTGTTAGCCATGATGATATAATTGTTTATCCAACAGCAGTTATTGGACATGTGACAATATGCAACATACTGTAGCAGCACAAGATGAAGCAAAAAATAAAGTATTGGGAAAATTGCCAGATTTCCTATATACACTTGCCAACCTCACTGTGTCATATTTATGGCCCTATGGTCACATATTGCCTAAACTTATTGAACCAACATTAAATTTTCTGTTTCAAGCTATGTTGATGTATTATCAATGGCTCCTTTTATAAGAGAAAAATCTGGGTGCATTTGCTTTAGATAATTATCTGTGTTTGTGGAATCAACTTGGATGTGTGTTGGCTTATGGTCTAAGCTAAGAAGAGGCAGTTTATTACTTGAGCTCAGGGCTCTTGATTCATCTTCTTGTATGAGCAGCCTGCCAGCCTGCCCTGTACGAAGAGGAAGCTCCTGGGACTGGAAGCATGTGGTTTGGCAGGGCCTGGTGTGAACATGTAAGTGCCAGTAATGAGTGCTGGGTCCCAGCACTGCACACTCTTTGTGAGGACGTCCTGTGTCTGGCAGGGCCTGCTTCAAAGGAACCTTGCTTGTGACTTGAGGTTAAGAAGCCAATAGAGGGCACATGTAGAAAAATTAGTTGGCATTGCTTTGTGTGATTCAGCCTTGCATTATTCCTTTAAAGGAAGAGAGGGCAGATTTGGTCTCAGACATTGCAACATCATTACTGTTGAAGGATATTAGGAAATTTCTGCTTCAGATAACATTTTATATAAATAAGTATGCATTTATTGTATTATTACTGTGTACAAAACACCATGGGTGATCATAAAGATGTAAAAGACAAACATCTTGACCTTTGATAAACTGCCGCTTCATTGGGGAGACAAGATAAATATATGTGAAAGAGGGGGGAAAACCAAGAGATGGTTTTTGATTAAGAGCTAAACAACTAATGTGGTTTGTACTATAATTACTTTGGGAGCTCAGGCAAGGTTTTTGTTTTTTGTTTCTTACAAGTTCACAGTGTAACTGTTTCATGTTCTTGATCAGCAGGGAAGCACCCCTGAATGTTTCCACACATCGGTAAAAGTCAATGTGTCATATTCATTCAACAAACACTTGGTGATAACAAAATGATATCATGTTCACTCAGAGATAGATTCCACTGAGGTAGGACCTATGATATAATCTAGTGTGACACACATCACATCAGATATGCCAGGGTTTCATTTTGCAAATTAAAATTCTTATGAAGCCAGCCAAACTGAAGGACTGAATGTGAGGTCATGTGAATGGTGAGAAGAGTTCAACAAGCCCTCACTAAAGAGGCAGCCGCTAATCAGCTCTAGTCCATCGTCTTCGAGGACGGATGCAGGCTTAGTGCAACTTGCGTGAAGCTTCTGGATGTCATGAGTGCAAGCAGATTTTCAGTTTTCTGGACTGTGGAGCAGATGTAAATGTTGAGTAGCAAAACTTTATCTCATCTTTCTCTGCCTCTGCTTTGAATGGGAGAACTCAGGAGCCTTAAAAAATAGACTTCCCTTACTTTTCTCTTTCCATGGTTTTTCATGCCCCAGAGGAGAGTGAGATGGAATGCTTGGGAGTGGAGGCCATGAAAACTCTGGCCACTCTTCATTGTTCCTCCCCATTACGGGAAGGACAGTCTGTAAAATCAGAGTCTGTGTCCACATAGTGGCGATGTTCAATATTGATTTCTCTCAACACTCTTGAGGTATTACATTCTGACTAACTGCCAAATCGGCTATCTACTTTCATTGCCTTCTTTATTTATCTCATAAGCAAATTATGTGGAGATTTTTAAAAATGCACCTTTTGGGTTGGGGCACCTGGATGGCTCAGTTGGTTGAGCACCTTACTCTTGTTTTCGGCTCAGGTCATGATATCACAGTTTTGTGAGTTCAAGCCCCAGGTCGGGCTCTGTGCTGACAGCATGGAGCCTGCTTGGGATTCTCTCTCTCTCCCTCTTTCTCTTTGCCCCTCCCTCACTCGCTCTGTCTCTGTCTCTCAAAAATAAATAAACTTTAAAAAATGCACATTTGGGGTAAATTAATAGTATATTCTCCATAGAACTTTAAGGCCATTTTTAGTTTCTGATGGTCTATTATAATTTTACCCAAGTAATATGTGTGTTTTCAAATGGGACCTGACCTTTCATTGAAAAAAAAAAAGTTTTGTAACTACTTTTTTTTCTTAATGTGTCTAAATAATTAACAAAAATTATTTTAGGCTCACTGTTGCTTCTTTTCCAGATTTCTGAAATATTTCAGCATGTTGTTTGCAAGCTATTTGTTTTAACTTTCAATTGTTCAAAATATACATAATTTCTATTTTCCCCCCTGTCATCCTTAAAATGTGATTTACTTATATCTCATGCAGTACTGAATCTTCCTGAGCACAACAATGAGCCTTTTATTAGACTTGGAAAGGATGGGGCAGAAGCATATTGTTAACCAGTTTTGACTGCTGTTGCTTGTCCAAAGTCAGTTTTAACTCACCATTGAAAGGATTATTAGATGATTTATCCCATAAGTTGTTGTACCTGGTGACCCTCTTTAAAGCTAACCTGTGTTTAGTTCAGGGTTCAGACATGGGGTATAACTGTGGGACAATCCTGAGATATATTTATCTAAGAGATCAAGAAGTTATCTAGAGAAAAATTAGTAACATAAGGGATTTGAAGTGAACATGTTTGGCCCAAATATACAATGCCCCAGGATCAGCTGAAGGTTGATTCTGGATATACAGTTCAATATGTGTCTATACTCTACAATACTACCTTCATCCCCCCCTTTCTCATTTTTTCCTGAACATGTATGTAATCAAAGGCCTGCTAGTGTATTGTGTATAAAGTCAATTTTGAAAGCACTTTAAAAGTGTGGCTATATCAAGATTGTTCTAGATTGTTCAGTATTCTCTCTTATGTCTTAAAGGAATAGAAAAAAAATTGTCAAAGGAAGTGCCAAATTGATAGAATATCTGATAATTTCTATAAAGTTCAATAATGTCATTTAGGAAAAACAATCTTTCATACATCCATGAAGAAAAAACGTGAAATAAGAGTCAAATTTTAAGCAAACACAGGTGAATTTATTTAATGTCACTTAATGTTATAAAAAACCAACTGCCTAAAAAACCAGATCAAATTGTTCTTTTAGATTAGTCAATAGTTATTACCTTTGTTTTTTGTTTGCTATCAAAGCCTGCATCTTATGCTGTAATAAGTATACTGAAGGAAAGAGAAAGATCAAGACGTTTATCCAAAATTTATTTAGATTCCAAATATTCAGTCTGTATGAACCAAGAAAATGTCATGCATAATGTTTTAAAGATATATTGAATGTATTTATTTTTAACTTCAGGCATTGTCTTACTGGGTATTTTGAAACTTATTTTTTATATTTTTATATTCATTCATTCATTCATTCATTCATTCAACAAATATTGCTAAGTTCCTTAATATGCTAGGTTCTTAGCTGTTCGGGGTACAGACCAACTTCTGCCCTCATAAAGTTTTCATTATCATTGAAGAAATGGTAACAAAGAGCAAGTGATCATTTGTTAGGCATGTTAATTGCCTTGGAGAAAAAAATAAAGCATAGAACCACAGGTGCCTAAGGGGTGGGTATGTGATTTGCAGTTTTAAAGTGGGTGTGCACGGAAGGCCTCACTGAAAAAGTAACATTTAAAGGACTGAAGGGAAGTAAAACAAAATATATGAATAATATTTAATTTTCATCTTCTTTCCAAGAGAAATTAAACTAAATTTATAAGCATTTAAAAAATGACAATATTGGATTTATTTATTCCATTAATCGTTACATGAGAAAGAGGTATACAGACCACTATAGACCTCTGATCATCTCAGAAGGTGGCCTGAGATATTCTGCAAGATAATAACAACTTGCCTTCTATTCAAGGCAATTTTGGGATTCAGTGTAACTTTGTTCCATCGTTTTGGAAAATTAGAAATGTGATCATTTTATAGACCTAGCTTTAACCGTTGCATATCTTTTCTTTATTAAACAAGAACATCCCATTCTCTGATCAGGATGGTAACATATGAACAGCATCAGGAGCCCTGAAGTAGAACCAAGATCTGAGTTAGAGGCTGAGTGCTCACTAAGTAGCCTCGTGAATCTAGATAACACGTTTAATTTCTTGGGGTCTCAGTTTATTCCCGTGCTAAGCGTTAAGTGCGCATACCATGGTTTCTCAAGTTTTCCGTATACTGTAAATGTTCGTCTTTTCAAAAATCCTGTGATTTCACCCGCATTCCTATGCTTCTTACTAGAATAGAGGGCAGCAGGTTAGTAACCATTTTGTGGCAAGTTCTGTGGATGACTCAGCAGATGAAGGTAGGAATCGTGAACACGCCTTTCTACCGGTGCCCGTGGGAATCCTTTTCTCAAAGTTCCAGCTGTAGTCGCTTCTTGCAGAATTTAGTAGTGTCCTTGCCAAAGGCCTTACCCTGTTGCTCAATCCACATGCTAAGCTGCTTCATCTCCTGCTATTGTTTCCAGAAGTTACAGCTGCCCTACATTGCTGGAAGCGGTGCTTTGAAGTGCTCTTACATGTATGGTTGTCTGGGTTCATCTCACTGTCCCCAGGTTCCGGGAATCCTAGAGTAATCCTTTCTTCACATATAGTCGCTCTGTCCAAACGGGCTGCAGTGTTTTGTAATGAAGAACGATGGCAAGACGTGCACTATTCTGGCGCTGGGAAGGCTTGACCTCCCTCCCTCCCTCCCTCCCTCCCTCCCTCCCTTCCTTCCTTCCTTCCTTCCTTCCTTCCTTCCTTCCTTCCTTCCTTCCTTCCTTCCAATTTGTTTAGATATTTTGGAGGGAAACGGTATTTTACTGCTGATCAGAGCTCAAAAGTCCAAAGTCCAATTTCATTTTTTGGTTTTATTCCTTCCTACTTCTACAAAGACTTCTGAGTACTTCAACCCACATTAGTCTTCTTCCGTTTCTTGTTTGAGAGGAAGAGGCAGGTTGTGGTATAGTAGAGAGAACATAGGTATATATGGGGCATAAACTGGGTTTGAAATCAACTCCACATCTTACTTGGCTGGATATTTGGAAAAGTACTACATCTACAACTACTGAGAATTGATTATAATGATGATATATATGACACATATATATATAATCACTACTCATTACTAACTGATATGATTTCAATTAAAAAAATATCAGCTGTAATATTCATATCATAATCTGTATGAAAATAAAAATAATATGTGTAAAATGTTCAATCTTTCGAAAGTATCCAACATTTGAAACATGTTAAACTTCTTCCTTTGAACTCTTTTATTTGGTATCTTTAAGCTGAACACAATTATTTTATAATTATTTCATGTGTATCAATTTTGTCTTATTAATTTTCTCATAAACTTTCTGACAAAAGGATAGTGCCAAATATTTCTTTAGGGCCCCCAGTGCACTGTCTAGACTACTTGAAGGCTTCAGGGAGTTAGTAATTGTAGATGTAGCATTTAGCACTGTTCCAGACACATAATAATTGCTCAGTAAGTACTTTATGAGTGAGTGGGCTTCCTCAGTTATCAAATATACTAACATGTAAAATATATCAAAATATTTTGAAGGAAGGGGTGCCTGGGTGACTAGTTGGGTGAATGTTCAACTCTCGATTTCGGCTCAGGTCATGGTCCCAGGGTTGTGGGATCCAGCACCGTATCGGCCTCCAAGCTAAGCGTGGAGCCTGCTTAAGATTCTCTCCCTTCTCTCTCTGTCTCTCTCTCTCTCCCCCCTCCCCCTCTGCCTCTCCCCCACTCTCTCTCTCTCTCTCTCTCTCTCTCTCTCTAAAATAAAATAAAAAAAAGTGTTTTGGAGAAAAACTTCTACTAAAATTTGGTTTGTGCATCCCAGGGTCATAATGTGAATAGTGATTGTAAAATGGTTTGCCATTGGGAATCTTTAAATAATATTTGTATTCCCTGCACAGGAAAAGAAGAGAGGTAGGCCAAGTGCCTGTCATCTCAGTAAAAACACTGAGCTAAATTTAAATGTATTGAGTAACTATGAAAGAAATATGTTTAATTGAGACAGTGGTCTCAAGTTTTAACTTTGGGTAAGAATCAGTTGAGCAATTTGTTAAATTACAGTTGCTCTGGAGTGGAAATCAGGGCTTTTAACAGTCAGCCCAGGTGATTCTGAGACTTGTAGTCTATTGCTCTCAGTAAGAGAAACTTTGTCTTAGACTCTAGAATATATTTCTATGTAGGAAAAAGCATGTGGTTTTTATAGCCATGGAGAACTCAGTTCAAATTTAAGAACTGCCATTTGCTATCTTTGTGACTATGGTAAATTATGTAACCTCTTTGAACCTGAGTTTCCAGCTATATAGCTGAATAATTCTTACTGCATAGGTAAAGTTAAATGAGCTATTACACCCATTTTGTACATCAAAGTATCACTGAATAGGAATTTTATATTTATACGTTTACAATATGTGTGTTTCTTTAGCTTTTGTGCCCTTCAAAATATAAGAACTATTAATTCTAATAGGGAAATCTATGGTGAATGCATTGCTATAATGTCCTCAGAGAAATTCATCTCCTTAATTCTTCTGTGGTTACTCAGAGATGGAAACCTTGAGAACTTCCAGCTAGTGGGAACATTATAGCTAAATGTGTCATTCACTCTTGAATCTGATCAAAGGATTTCTTGAATGGTGTGCTTGACAAAAGTTGTGGAGAAAAGAGGTAATTTAATATACTCCATTGCCCTGAATTATAAGAAAAAAAACTCCCCTATTTCTGGCCCCATTTAAGCCCCATTTAAGTCACACTGTTATTTCCCATAAGAGTGAACTGAGCTGTTTACTCAGGCACGTAATACCTGTAAATTAATCTGCCTTGAGGCCTCCTGGAATTCTGCTGCAGATACAGGTAGAGATGGGAAATTTTGATAATCAGGTTGTTCTGCGAGCCAGCCCCAGAGGTCTGAGTGCACTTCGTTGCCCTCAGAAAGTCTCTGAGGAGAATAGTGAGGGGCACACAAATCCTAGGTCAAACTCCTTGAGATTTCCATCGGTTGGAGTTACACTCTGAGAGGATTCCCTCATGTCCCCGGGGTTTATGTTTGTCACATCATCCCACTGCACTTTATATCTGCACAACCACAGTATGTGTTAATGTACTAGACTTCATTATTTGCACATCTGTCTCCCAAGATTGTAGGTGACTCATTTTTATTTCTATGTAGAGGACAACATCATGTGTTGAATGGGTGAGTTAATAAACGGCTATCCTTAGTTATATACCCTCTTCCTGGGCTGAGTACTCCTGTCCACAGGGGGGTTCTTTATGGAACTGCACAGACATTTTGCATAAATTAAGGCTGTACATGGTTCCCTTTGTACACGTAATTCCTTTATAGTTAATGAAATATTTTATATACTAACACTTCCGCATTATAGAGAAGAAAATAATTGCCATAATTTATGATTTGTTAAAATAAACAGATACAAAGAGATAATTTATTATTTTCTACTTGGCACCTACGTGCCTCAGAAATGGTTGTAACAGGTGTATCTTTATTTTATTTTTATTTTTTTTAACACATGTATTTTTAAAAACAGTTTTCAAATCACGAAAAGCCAAGAAAATACTTTATAATTTCAGATTTACTCATATAAGATTTAAGGTTAACTCATCCCATTACTACCACACACACACACACACACACACACAACTTTTGGTGCCTTTTACTAACCAATTATACCCAAAATATGTAGAAAAGAGCTCTTGCAATGTTGGAATCTTTTTATAGAATAAGTAAAATGTTGAAACATTTTCTAAAATGTTACCTTGGGATTTATCTGTTTTGTAAAGATGTTACAAGATGCTGAAAACCTCAATCTGAATTCAACTTGGAACCAAGTAGTGACATACAAAAAGAAATTCTCATCGTTCTAGAGAACAATCTTGCTCATTCTGAGCTACCTGTCCTTATGCACTAGGCTTGAAATAGAGTCAGGTGGGACTTCCCCCTAGATTGGCAAGGTGCTTCAACTGTAACTACTTGCTTTGATGTCTTATTTTCTCTCAACCAAAAGGTATAGGCAGGGGCACCTGGGTAGCTCAGTTGGTTAAGCAGCCGACTCTTGGTTTTGGCTCAGGCCATGATCTGAGCTGACAGTGTGGAGCCTGCTTGGGATTCTCTCTCTCTCTCTCTCTCTCTCTCTCTCTCTCTCTCTCTCTCTCTCTCTCTCTCTCTCTCTCTCTCTCTCCCTCTCTCTCTCTCTGTGCCAACCCTGATCATGCTGTCTCTGGCTCCCTCAAAAATAAATAAATAAACTTAAAAAAGTATATTCAATTTAAAAATGTAAACTCAATCATAGATATATCTAACAAGAATTTTGATGGCTCCCTTTAAAAAACTATTGGCTAAACACCTCATTCTGCCATTTTCATTTAAAATAGATTAAAAAAAAATCCTGTTGTGCTTTTAAGCCTCTCCTATATAGCTCCAGATAATAAATATACCAGTAAAATAAAGAAGCAAGGCATATTTTTATCAATTCTAAAACTATGAAGAGTTGTATTAGTAAGCATCGAAAAACCATCCATGGAAAGAGGCAGAAACATGCAACACTCAGAACAGCTATGATAGTAAAGGATGATCTCTCTCCAAGGAATCTAGTCATTGTAAATCAGAGTGCTAAGTATGCTTCAGGCATGCATGTGCACTTATACATTTCCATTTAGGAAGTGGTAATGCAAAGGTCAATGTTGAGACCTTCAAATAAGAAATAATACTCTGGATTTCACCAATGCTTCTAGTCCCTTATCATTCAGTTATACTGAATTCACATGTGGACTGGTAGTTTATTTTCATTGTGGTATATTTGGCCAAAAATAATGCTTACAGCAAGAATTGTTTCTGTTCCTCATTGAAAGTGAGGATATTTCCAAAACATTTTCCAAAAGAAATATTTAACTGTGAATCATTGTGAATGTCAGTATTTAGAATCATTCAAATATGAATCTTTGGAAAATACCTTGAAGTTAACTTATTATTAGAGTGTAAAATACATATAGGAAAGTATACAAATCATAAGTGCAGGTTGATTATTTTCACAAAATGATCACTTCTATGTGGAACCTGCACCCAGATGAGGAAACAAACCGTTATTTGCTCCCAGAAGATTCCTTCTTTCTCTCTTCCAAGCATTACCTTTCAGGGATAACCGCTATGCTGATTTTTTTTTTTTTTTTTTTTACTTGATGTAAGTGGAATCATGCAGCAAGGATCATTTCATCTCTGATTCTTTCACTCCAAGTCTATCTGTGACATCCATCCGTGTTGTGGCTTTAGTTATTTTTTTATTCTCACCACTGTGTAGTAATTTATTGTGTCAACATGCCACAATTTATTCATGTATCTACTGTTATAAGCATTTGATATTCCCAGTTGGGAGCTATTACAAATAATGTAGCCATGAACACTATCATTGTCTTTTGGTGAACACATGTGTGCCTTTCTGTTGGGTACACGTCTAAGAATGGAATTGCAGGATATTTGCATATGCATCTTGAGTAGCTCTAGTAATTTCTGCCAAGCAATAAAAACACCGTTTGCTTAATATCCTCTCCAACATTTGACATTGCCTGTATTTTCAAGATTTATTATATTGGTGAGTGCAAAGTGTATCTCTTTTCAGTTATTTATTTATTTATTTATTTATTTATTTATTTATTTATTTTTATTTTTTGTGTGTGTGAGAGAGTTAAAGAGAGACAGAGAGAGAGAACACGCGGGGGACGGGCAGAGGGAGAGAGAAACTTAAGCTTTTCATGCTGAGCTTAGAGCCCTAGGTGGGGCTAGATCTCACCTGAGAGGAAATCAAGAGTGTGGCACTTAACTGAGTCACCTAGATGCCCCGTTTCAGATTTAATATGTATTTCTATGATAACTATTAAAGCTCCTTTTTCTCTAGTTAGAGGCCAAATATTTTCTTTTGTGACTTTTTCTTTTGCCCATCTTTCTATTGCAGTGTTTATATCTTTCTTACTGATTTGTAAGAGTTACTTATATTTTCTTTATATACATTCTTTGTAAAAACGTCTATTTTTATACGTGCTATATAGGTTACTCTTTTCAAATTGTAATGATTTATTTTCTTTTGAATAATAGTAATTGTTTTGGCATGGTTCAATTTATCATTTTTTCTTTTTCTTTAGCCTTTTTAGAATCTTATTGAAGAAATATGTACATTAGGTCATGAAGATATTTTCATTTTCCTATGAAAGCTTTGGTGTTTTCAGTTTCACATTTAGATGGACAATCCAGCTGAGTTTGATTGTTGTGTATGGTGTGAGACTGAGTTAAAAAAAAAATGTTTTCTTATGGGTATCCAATTGACCCAGCACACATATTGAAAATTTCTTTTTTTTTTTCTGAAGAACTCTATCGTTCCCCCCTCCTCTACAATGTCATTTTGTCATAAATCAGATGACTATATCTATCTATATTGATATTTGTGTCGATATAGATAGATATAGATAGAAAATTAATGGATGGATGGATGGATAGTAAGATCGATCTATGTATCTGTTTCCAGATTTACAAATCTGCCCCTGTGGTCTATTTGTCTTTGTTCCAAAAGTACAGTATTTTATTCATACAGCTTTTTAATGCCCAACATCTGTTAGTATAATTTTTCTAGCTTTGTTCTTCTTCTAGTTTTTCTTGGTTATTCTCAGCTTTTTTCATTTTCATGTGAGTTTTAGAATAAATTGTTAAACATACACCAAGAAAGTAGTAAAATTTGTATTGGTGAATCAGTTTGGAAAGAATTTACATTCTTACAATATTGAAGTTTCCAATCCATGACCATAGTATGTCCTTGCACTGTTTACATCCACTTTGGTTTCTCTCAGTTATGCTTTGTACATTCACTTATTCTCTTTTAGATTTATTACTAGCAAAGTTGTTTTTTAGATGTTATTATAATTGGTTTTGTTTTAAAAATTGTATGTTCTAGTTTTCATTTGGAAGCTAAAACAATTGATTTTGGACATTCAGCTTATATCTAGGGATCTTGTTCAGTCTCCTTTTTAATTTGAATGATTTGAGTCTACTTTTGTTTGGTTTTGTTTTACCATTTCCTGTGTATACTACCAAGTCATCTGCAAATCATGACATTTTTGTATCCGGCTTTTTAATTCTTTTCCTTTTATTTTAATGCCTTAAATTGGTAATGCTTAGTATGGTTTTGAATAAAAGTGGGAGTAGCAGATAAGTAATAAAAACAAGCACTACTAATAAGTACTACTAATGTCAGAGGAAATTTTTCAGCATTTCAGTATAATGTGTTAATTTTGTTATAAAAAAGTTCGTAAATACTGTATCCCATTAAGAAAGGCCCTGTTTCAGAGTTCTTGCTGTAAATTGATGTTGAATTTGAAATAGTCTCTTTACATGTGTGAAGATGACTGTGCAAGTTTTTTTCTTTACTTCTGTTGATGTGTATCCACACTAATTGATTTTTTGGTGTTCAGATACCTTTTCATTCCTAGAATAAATCTGGTTGTGGATGCTCTCTTTTCACCAATTACACTTTTATGTAGCAATTGACTCATGAGTGTGAGATACACTGGCTCATGGTTTTGTCACCTTTTAACATAGATTGAATTTTGTTGACTTCTTGCTTCTTTCTCTGTTTTTGACATTATAACTCTTTGGAGAAGTAAAATGTTACAGTGTTTGTTCACCCCGTTTATTGTTGTAGCAGACATACTGTTGTAGGTAATACCTTAGAATGACTGTGTTCCAAGCACCACTGTCTGATACTGTGTAGATAGAACAGACTCTCGTGTTGGCACACGTAGGGTAAAAGGATTTTCCCAACGTTGCCAGACATCACAAGTCACACTTTTTATGAATACCCAAATCGTGACATTCCAAATCACACACTCTCTGCCTACAGAATGTAGTCTTTAATGAGATTTTTCACCAAGAATATATGTTTGTTGCAAAATTTTCCCTTAGCTAATTCCCACCCCCAACCTTTTCTTAAAGAGTGTCACTCCATAATAAAATTTGTACTTTACCCTCTGTATAACCAAATGTCCCATTTAAATGTTTTTCTCTTATTAGAGGCATAATTTGTTCTCAAAGGTAAATCCAAACTTCTACTTCTGTAGAAAACTTAAAAAATAAAATAAACCTAGATTTTTATTATACTTGTCTATTCTATTTAATCGCTATCTGTCGTTTATATATTTTATTGTTTTTTTCTATTTATATTATTTTTACATTAAAAGACTTCATTTACATTATAAAAATAGGATACAATTGACAGAAACTTCAAGTGTAATTGAGAAAAGTGCCTGAGTCATTAAACGTGAAATTTGCTATGTGTAATGGCATTACAACAAAATAGTGGATATAAGATAACCATAATCTAGAATCTTCTGAAAAGGTTTGGTAATTACATTTCATGGATGTCAGTTTATTTCTGCTGTTTCCTCCTCCCCCTCCCCTTCCTCCCCCCTCCTCCTCCTCCCCCTCCTCCTCTTCTTCTTCTTCTTCTTCTTCTTCTTCTTCTTCTTCCTCTTCTTCCTCTTCTTCCTCTTCTTCCTCTTCTCTCTCTCTCTCTATGTTGTGATTATGGATTGTACAATTGCAAGGAGTGTGAATTCATTTCAGGAAGTGGAGAAAAGAGCAAGTTATGGTATGGGTACAATAGGCAAATTTAGTCACCCAGAAACAAGAAATAAAGTACTGGCAGGCCACAGTAGAACTGGAAACCAGATATTCAGAAGTTTACTATCTTGAACAGGCTTATCTCTGTTTTTTTTGAAACTCGTTTCTGTTTGACTTTATAGGTTTTTACACAGCCTAGCGTGGCTACCCCTCCTTCCTATGTTTATATGGTTTTAGGATTTACAGGTACACTGTGATTCAAGTATTAAGGGGGAAAGACTCTATCACTTACTTTTTATGTTTCCAATTGAGGACCCTCAGCTAAAATAACCCTTCTGTCTTCTTCTCTCACACCTTCCTGACTCCAAATCTTGGAATGAGTAAGGACACTTTTGACTGTTGAGTTTAAGAGAGATTGTAGAGCTTGCTTTGATAAGCAACATCTTCACTGCTCTCTTAGGATCCGCCTCCTTGTGGAGGGGGTGTGTTCCTATCTGCCCTCCTTCACACGGATCTGCTACTTAAGTAGGATGCCAATAGGGTCACATCTGTGTCCATGGCTAGGTCAATAACTGTTTTAGTTTGCTTAGGCTGCTCTAACAAACCATAACTGAAGTGGCTTATAAACAAGAGAAATTTATTTCTCATAGTTCTGGGCTCTGGGAAGTCCAAGATCAAGGCACCTGCGGGTTTGGTGTCTGGTGAGAACCTGTCTCCTTGTTCACAGATAGCTGTGCTCTCACTGTGTGCTCACGGGGTAGAAGGGAGCCAGGTAGCGCTCTTTTGTAAGGGCACTAATCCCTTTTATGAATTTAGTCCTTTGTGACCTAATCAGTTTCCAAAGGCCCCACCTCCTAATACCATCATGTTAAGGCATTAGAATTTCAACAGATGAATTTTGGAGGGACACAAACATTCAGAACGTAGCAATAACTATACCTAACCTAGCACTAAATTCTTAGCAAGCCCTTCTGGCTTCAGATATAAAATCATAACCTCCTATCACCTTTTTTCCAGTAGTAAAGATGATATTCTGTGTTCTATTTATCTGACTTCTGCTTCTATTTCTCAATTTGCTCCAAAAGAACAGAAAAACTTATTAGTAATGTACATGAATCCCACATAAAAAGAAAATAAAGTCTGTATTTCACATTATATAAAAATAAATTTAAAATGTTAGTATCTAAATGAAAAAAGTAATTCTTCGAGTAAATAGATGAAAATATAGGACAGTATTTTCGTGTACTTGAATATGGAAGGATGTTAGAAGCAAGCAAATAAAAAAGCACAAATATAAAAACTGGCTTCATACCTGATCATATTCAAATGAAAATACATGGGTCTCAAAAAAGCATACAATAAATGAAATACAAAAATAAACCTCACACTTAAACAGATGTTTGTAGCACATATCTCTGATAAGAAATCAAAAAGAAAAAACAACCCAATAGAAAAATGGTAAAGGAGAAAAAATCTCATAAATAGGAGAGGGAAAACTTGCTCCATAATGAAATCCTAATTTTACAGTGAGATACTGTAAAATTTAGTGGTAACACTAACTATTGCAAAGAATGAGGGGCAGTAAGAATGCTTATACACTGGAGTGCCTGCCTGGGTGGCTCAGTGGTTGAGTTGGTCCAACTCCTGATTTTGGCTTAGGTCATGATTCCAGGGTCTTGACACCGAGCCCCACATCAGACTCTGTGCTGAGTGTGGAGACTGCTTAGAATTCTCTCTCTCTATTCCTTTCCCCTATCTGTGGTCTCTCTCTCTCAAATAGAAAAAAAAAAATTAATTAAAAAAATTTTTAAAAAGAACACTTACACACTGATGGCAGGAGTAAGAATTGGCATAATCACTTTAGATGACAATTTGGCCATATTGAGTAGAGCTGTAAATATGCATATCAAGTGACCAAGAAATTTCATTTCTATACCTCTCTCCCAGATATAGACAAAGAAACATGTAATAGGATCTCATAATGGCAGCATTTAGAATGGTTAAGCTGGAAATAAACTATATATTTAATAGGAGAAAACTAAAGTGCAGTATATCAACAGAGTAAAACACTACGTATCAGCGAAAGTGGATGCATTTGCAGGAACGATATCACAAGCATGATAGTAATGATAGCAAGGCACAGAAGAAAATATCCAGGTGCTTATATATGTATACATTATATGCAGTAAACATATGGGGAAAATAAAGGATGGATTGATAAACACTATGTTCAGCAGAAAGGTTTTATCTGAGGAGAGAGTAATGGAAACTGTTGAAATATTTCTTAAGCTGGGAGGAACATACAGAGATCATCATTCTGTTGCACTCTATACTTTATGTCTAAGAGGGTTTATACATTTTTGAAGGAAAGGTTGCCTTATTTTGAAATTATAGGAGGTAAAGACTTGTGAAAGATGGATTATAGTAGAATATGTACAAGCATCATGCTAAAGTTACCAACCATCGCTGGTTCTTTCTTTTTAAGTTTATTTATTTATTTTTAGAGAGAGAATGAGAAAGAGAGAGAGCGAGAAAGAGAAAAAAAAACATGAGTGGGGGAGGGGCAGGGAGAGAGGGAGAGAATCGCAAGCAGGTCCTGCCCTATCAGTGTGGAGCCCAGTGCGGGGCTCGAATCCACAAACCATGAGATCATGACCTGAGCAAAACCAAGAGTCATATGCTTAACAAACTGAATCACCCAGCCAACTCCCTCCGTTTTTTTTTTTTCTATGTTTATTTATTTATTTTTGAGAGAGAGAGATCGAGTGAGCAGGGGAGGGGCAGAGAGAGAGAGAGAGAGAGACAGAGAGAGAGAGAGAGAGAGAGACAGAGAATCCCAAACAGGCTCTGAGCTGCTAGCTCAGACCCTGACACAGGGCTGGAACCCATGGCCCATGAGATCAGGACCTGAGCCGAAAACAAGAGACCAATGTCTAACCTCCTGAGCCACCCTGGCATCCCACCACTTGCTGGGTTCTTATTGTCTACTGGATAGAACTTGAATTTCCTGGCGTGGCAAAGAAGGTCTTTTACGGACAGGATCCTACTTTCCTTTCTGCACTTTTTTTTCCTATTCTCTTCTTCCTGCTTATAACACATGCACTAAGTAACCAATAAGTCAATGTCAGTTTCTGGACTGTGCCATTTTTTAATGCCTTTACCTGAAATGTTTTATCCCTCTTTAACTTCTAATCTTCTTTCAAAACACAGTTACTGTACTTACTTTGTGAAAATATCCCTAATTCTCACACTGTATTATTCATGTACTTCAAAATATTGTAGTGGGTTTATATTATCCATATTTTTTATTAAAGGCAAATGATGGAAAGTAGTGCCTTGTCTTGTTTTCATCACCCAGTGTCTGGTATAGTAAGTGCTTAATATTTATTAGAAGAATAAATTATTGGGGCGCCTGGGTGGCTCAGTCGGTTAAGCGTCCAACTTCAGCTCAGGTCATGATCTCACAGTTCACGGGTTGGAGCCCCGCATTGGGTTCTGTGCTGACAGCTCAGAGCCTGGAGCCTGCTTCAGATTCTGTGACTCCCTTTCTCTCTCTGCCCCTCCCCTGCTCATGCTCTGTCTCTCTCTGTCTCTCAAAAAATAAATACACGTTGAAAAGTTTTAAAAAAAGAAAAAAAATATTAGAAGAGATGTTAAAATGTCACAATATTGAGGGATCAGTTGCTGAATTAATGACACAAACAATAAACAGCATTAAACTTCAGAGAATACCACTGGGGGCTCGAATGATATGGAAAGATTGCATGAAAGCTTGTGGCCTTAAGGTAGGTCTAATAGGATGGGTAAGATTTACTGTCATTGAGGAGAGAGGTAAGCTTTCCTGGCTGAACCACGAATGAGAACGAAATGTGAAGTAAGAGGAAGGCTTTCTTCGCTCTCAGTGCATATGCTACCTCTTTGGGGGGAAATCTACTGTCTTTCTTCTGCTCATATTTCCTCATTATTTATGGTGGTTTCTCTAGATGCAGAGACTATGTTAGGGCTTCAGCCACCTTGAGGGAAAAAAGAGAATGGGATAATGTAAAAGATGGAGTTAAGCAAGGATATGAAGCCTCAGTTAGCAAGTAGTTTTAGCCTGATCCCATAGGGAGGTCTGGCGTGGGAACAGTACCAGAATTGATGCAACCTCAAGGCAAGCAGGGCAACCTTTTATATCCCAGGTCAGTCAGTGTGGACAGCACTCTGTGTTCTAGAAGGATGCCATCTCCTGGTCAAGAGAACTCCCATTTGGCTGGAGACACTTCTCTAGATAGGGGCCAGCTATGAACATCGAGCAGCTAACATGCCCCGCAGCTGGGGGATGGCCTTGCCTACCAAGGTGGATCTGAGCAAGGTACTACAAGAAAGTCTGCTCAGTTACCCTGTAATAAGAATACACTTTCTTACTCTTCTACTTTGGCCCCATTCTGTATCCTGTTGTTGTATCACTGTCCCCACATGCTGGGCCACTGTACTGCTTTTATTGGGCACTACCACTTTCAAAGTGGTCCTAAGCCTCTAGGCACCACTGTGTCTCCTGGTCACTGGCATGACTGCTTGACACTATGGCCACTTCTACTGGGTATCACCATTTATTGCCAGGCATCGTTAGCTACTGATGCTGACTCTTCAGCTTTCTTCCTGTCAATTTCTGTTGAAGATCAAAGCTTGTGAAAGGCCCCCTTGCATTGTATTACATTGTATTTGCTAAATGGGTACCCAAAGTAGAGAAAATTGGACCCCATGCCTTTAGGAGTTAAGAGTGGACCAGCTCTTTGATTTGCTCTAAGTAAAAGCACCACTCACCCAACACTACTTGGACTTCCCTCTTCTCCAATCACTAATCTGTTATTGGAACACTTTAATCTTAACTCTCTTCCCTTAGGGTCCTCTCAACTCTAATCTCTCCATTACTCTTGCACATGGACTTTTGGTAGGTCCATGCCAGCAAAGTTCCACACTTCCCTGACACATGCGAATTCCAACAGTGGCACAGCCAAGACCCCAGGTACATGCACAAAACCCAGATTAAGACTAAATTATTTGCTTAGTTGAAATTGAAGTCACTTTAATATGCAGTGACTATTATGGGGAAATCATTGTGTTAGGTTCCATCAGAATCCCATGGTAAACATTTCCAGTGTTTCACCAATGCCTGGATCTCCTATCCTTCTAGGCAAACAAAACAGCCCCATGAGCTGCGAGTGGAATGACTTAGGGGATGAGACATTCAATTGCCAGTGTCATTTCTGAGCTGAAGCATCTAACCACGCACGTGAGATCCTCGTCTTCTTATCCTCCTGCTGCAGCAAATACGGAGGGGCCTTTGTGGGCAGATGGTATACGAATGGTTGAAGCAGTACTGATTCTCAAACTGGAACTTGTATAGGGAGGGCATGGGGAGACCACAGAAAAGGGCAGTGCAGTCCAGATTGGTAGGTGGCAGTTTGAATAAGCAAGGGAACATACGTGAGAGGTTTGTCTTGGATAGCCACAAGAGGAGTAGAGCTCTGTACCTGCCCACCAGAACTAAAAAAATAAAAATAATAATGTTTTACTTATTTTTTGAGAGAGAGAGAGAGAGAGAGCCTAAGCAGTGGAGTGGCAGAGAAAGAGGGGGGACAGAGGATTCAAAGTGGGCTCTGTGCTGACAGCAGTGAGCCTGATTCGGGGCTTAAACTCCCAAACCACAAGATCATGACCTGAGCTGAAGTCGGACCCTCAACTGACTGAACCACCCAGGTACCTCTTGCCCATCAGAATTGTAAAAGTTTATATAAAGACCTTAACAGGTATTGGCCATATATACCATCCAGATGATCTCAATAACGCCTTACTCTCACTTATGTCCTTGGAACAGCTCCCACTGTGCAAACAGTAGGCAGAATGTACATTTCAAGGACAGGAGAAGATGAGGAGGCTCTGATTGCCCAAGTCCAGCTTGAGGGTCAAACAGCAGTCATGTCCTCTCTATTACCTCCTACAGCAAGCAGTGTACATCATAGAATTCACAGAGGATGTTGCGTAATTGAGAAAAATAAGCAATAGTCTTTTCTTGAGTTAAGCCACTGAGATTTGGGTATTGTTTGTTAGTACAGCATAAACTTAGCCTATCCTCACTAATAGAAACAATCCTTTTCATTCCCTTCCTATTGCCCATTTAACTAAAAAGTATGATCTCCATAATGAAGGAGATTTTGGTGAAGACTCTAAGTTAAAAAAATCCATGCTAATAATTTTTTTCAACTCCCTTATTCCTTTTCCTGCCCTCTTTGTCTTTGTTGAATCATCTGATATGTTATTCAGGAATCTTTGTGTTTGAGTAAAATGGTTTAGTAAAAAAAATACTGGATATGAGTAGATTACAGATGACTTAACTGCCACAGTTGTTAAAATAAGTGAAATATCTGAGTTATGCAATGATTGGTTCATACAATTTCAGAAGTCAGTAATTAGATCAATTGCATGATACTAGAAAGACAAACCATTCAGCCATTTCAAATTCTACATTCCTCCTCCTCTCCTTCTTCTCTTTCTCCTTTACCTTCTTCTCCTTCCCATTCCCCTTCTCCTTTTCCTCCTCCTCCTCCTCCTTCTTCCTTTGGGTGAAGTTGGTCACAAGTATGTTTTCAATCAACCTGTCCATTTTGGGAAGTCTGATAACTGTTAGTAAGAATTTTATAGATGGATGGTAAAATAAGTTTTCTCACTGGAATCCCCCCAAATAAATATACCTCAAGAATACCTTTATCTACATCCTGTACTTGGTGTACTGGAACAAAAAAGAAAGATGGAATTGGACATATTGACATTACAACATAAAACTTGGCTTCTGGAATATTATTACTGGCAAGATAATTGAATATCTTAACATACATTCTAAATGCAGGGTATGAGCAATTGGCATATTTAATATTTACCTGAACACATCTATTATTTAGAAAATAGTTAAAGAGTAAAACTCACTTCTTTCAAATCCACTGGCTAAAATCTGCATCTGTTTTATATGCATGGATCTTGTTCCCCCATTCCACTTTTTAACAATTTAGAAAACAAAGCTGGAGGCCAGCTTTTCAGAATCTCTAATTCCTTTGTTATTTTTAAGAAATGTTCTCATCAAAGCATGCTCTGTTCTTAGAACAAGCAACAACAGGTCATGGCCTGTATCTCATAAGCTTTATTTATTCGTGAAAGTTGTCTGTAGTAAAAACAGCTACTATCGGTAAATTAATCTATTCTGATTTTTTAATGTAAAAAATTTAAACCATGAAATACATCTGATGATTTGCATGATAAAGGAGAACTGATAAAAGAGCTACCAAGAAAGACATGTTAGATCCCAGAGTCAAACAGAGCAGACATTGATGGCCAGAAGTATTAGCAGTCCTTCTGATATTTTTTCCCTGTAGGCACTTTATGATGTCATATAGCAAATCGGCATTTTTTTTTTCTTTTTTGCAGAAAGAGAGACCCTTCACAGAGTCTTTCTATTGAAAGATATTTCATTGTAGTGGTAAACACGTCTACTTGTTTAACATTGGAGTTTAAACCATCTGGAAATTTTTTTTAAAAACTTAGAAAATGAAACATTTTCATGACCACTTATAATTATAGGATATTGGTAATTAATGCAATATTTTTCAAAAATCTATATCACAACAACAGTCTGGTATTTACTGAACATGAATTATGTGTGAGGCATTGTGTTCGACATGGATTATTTCATTTAATCCTCAAAACAGCCTTTTAAATTAAATACTATTATCATTTCCATTTTATAACATGGAAAGCACACATAGGCTAAGTCACTTATTAAAGTCATACATTTAGTCATGTATTATACACTGGTTAAACAAATATTTGTCTGGTACTAGGGTGACAGAAATGAGTAAACATGGGTCCAGCTCTGAGGAACTCTGTGGGAGAGATCAACACAGAATTAGCTGTTCAGTATGACATGAAAATAACTGTACTCTTGAAACAGAACAGAAACCATGATCTGATACAGGGAAAATAACATTTGGACCAAGAGTAAGATTTCTTCAGAAGGGGAAGATCATTCATCTAAGAATGATCATAATCATTCTACATTATAATCTGTATGTACAGAGACAGAGGGAAATGCAGAGAAGTTGCTGCAGCTGAAGTAGAATGTTTGGAGAGGAGAAAGAGAAGCTCTCATTGCCCAACTGAAAGAGGTAG
Source organism: Felis catus (assembly GCF_018350175.1). Classification (NCBI taxonomy): domain Eukaryota; kingdom Metazoa; phylum Chordata; class Mammalia; order Carnivora; family Felidae; genus Felis; species Felis catus. Next base: position 109,954,771 of record NC_058369.1, read on the forward strand.
ACAATTCAATCAACCTTTCATTTAAACACTTTTGCCATTTGCTTCCTTCTTTTTTCCATCACCTTTCTTTTTTACTCTTTAAATGTTGTTTTCACAGAATCTTTAGAGTTGCTATATTTTGTTAAAAACAAAATGTGGTCACTGAGATGAATAAATATTAGCAAATGCTATACAGTAGATTCAGGGACTTGACAGGGTAAGAAGAAAAAGAAAATGGATATTCCATTAATTAGGCCAAAGGCTATTTCTAAAATTTAGTATCAAGTAAAGCCCTGAACATCTTAGATGATCTAGAAAATAGAAAAGAAAAAAAGATATTGAGTGCCACACATAATTAAAATTTTTAATTTCTGAGTATCAGACCCACTCATGAGGTTGGAAAATCCCTAATGTTATATAGGGCGTTTGAATATACCACAGACCATGGGGAAATCCCTAAAGAAAGGCAAATTTATTTTAGAAGAACAAGGATTTCCTGAGATGATGTTTAAAGATGCCAATGTAATTTTTAGGTTGAGAGGCTAACAATTTATTTCAGAAGGCAATGTGCTGATACATAAAGTCTAAAGTAGAATACAAAAGAAAATGCTAAGATTGTCTGGAACATGTAGGGTGATTCAGAACGTCATACATACATTGACTACAAATAGGAGAAGTATGAAACATAAGTCATGAGATGTGTTTTCTACCAAACAATAGCAAAATAGTAATGGAACAAATATTAATTTTATCTAGCTCTTTCTAACAAGAGCAGAACCTACTACAGACACAAGAAGGCTAAAACATGAAAGATAATTATGTCTAGCACAACAGGTCAAGGCCTGCAGGAATACTGCAAGTAAATGCTTGCTTCACTTGCTTATCATTCAAGAACAAAACCATTTAGGGAAATAAGTTGACATAGTATGTGGTGGCAAAGGCTGATAAAAATACTATTTCATACTTGGAAATTGTGATCATAAATGATGGCATGAGTTAGAAGTTATATATGACATACAGATTTTTACAGAGGCCCAAATGCCTAATATTTTCAGGGAACATAATGGAAATGGAAAAAAAGAGAGGGGCAGTGAGGAAGAAGGCAGAAGAGATGTAGCAGATGTTATTTTTTTCCAAAAATGGCTACAATAGTGTTTCTCGTCCCTTCAGTTCTTTGCTACTCCTCCCATTGAGAGATGAGGCCTACCATTCTGTTTCAGTCTGTGGGGCATGTGTCTATGCTAGAAGTGCTTAACTCTGTGCAGGCCCATGTCTACAGTGGAAATGCTTTAATATGGGTGGGCCAGTGACTGTGGTCAAAGGAATGTCATGTGGCCTCTGAGAGTAGATCACCAAAAAAAAAATGGTATGGTTTCCACATGGTCCACTCGCCACAATCTGCTGTGGGACTCGGAGCCTCCACAGCAGGTGGTTGAGGCCACCATGCTGTGAGGAAGCCCAGGCCAAATGAAGACACCACATTTAGATTATCTAGAGAGCTCCAGCTGAAGTTCCTGATAACAGCCAGCATTAACTATCAGGCATGTGAATAAAGATATTTCCAGATGATTTCCACTAGGTTTAAATTCCTTCCAGCTGAGGCCTCATCATGGTGCAGATACAGCTGTCCCCACCATTTGTTTACTCAATCACTGATCCATAGGATTCATGATGATTATAAAATGGCTATCTTTAGCCACTAATTTTGGGGGTAAATTTGCTATGCATTCATACATAACAAAAACAAGAGAAAATAGAAAATAACTTTTATTGTTAAAAGTATTGAGCTTGCACATTCTTGTACTCTGGTCCTTGTCAACCTATACCTAGGAGTGGTATTGCTAGATCATGGGATCTAAGTATCTCGAATTTGACTAAGTCTTGCCAAGCTCCCACCAGCAATGTATAACAGTTACCACCAATACTTAGATTTTTCCTTATAGTAAATGTTATCAACCTGATGAATATGAGAAAATATCTCAATACTACTATAATTTGTACAACGATGTTTAATGCAGTGTGTTTTAATACAGTAAAATCTACATGTCCTTGGGGAAACATTATATGCTGTTTATTCATAAAATGGAATACCACATAGCAGTTAAGATGATTGAACTAGATTTACACATATCAATATGATTGATCTCAACAATATAATGTTGGAAAAGAGAAAATTTCAAGAGAATACATAATGTGATAATGTTTATATTCATTTAAGAATGTGAACAACATTTCTGTAGTTTAATCATTCAAAAAATCTATAGAGTTCCCCCCAGGTGTTAGGCTCTGTTCTAGGCATGGGGGACACAACAGTGAAAAGTAAACATAAACATAGATCTCAGCCTTCCAGAATATGCATCGTTGATAGACATCATGCATACGTCATGCATACATCATACATCATGCATGTATATGAGAGAAAAAAAATGTGCACAGCGATGTTATCAGCTTCAGAACAGTGGTTCCATCTGAGAAGGGAGGAATAAAGATGGAATAGACAGAGGCCGGTAAGTTAGAGCATAGCTTTATTTGTTTCATTGGGGTGCCTGGTTGGCTCAGTCGGTGGAGCATGTGACTTCTGATGTCAGGGTCTTGAGTTGAAGCCCCATGTTGGGTGTGAGGCCTACCTAGTGAAAAACAAAAATTGAAACAAATATGGCAAAATGCTCACAGCTGTAAAATTTTGGTACCAGTTTGATATTATCTTTTGTGCTCTTCTGTTTGAAATGTTACGTGATTTAACGTACGAATTTAAATCTGTTGATAGGGTATAATGAAGTTTAATATGTATCAGGATAGCTAGGTATTGAACTGAAAGAAAGCAGTATGAAATATTGGAAAGAGTTTAAATAGGCTTTGGCTCCAGGTAAACCTGAATAAAAATTCTGTTTTCTCCACTTCCTAGTGTCATTGGGTGAAATACTTGACCTTCTGGAAGCTCAGTTTCCTAATCTCAAGATAGTTGTAATAAAACTTAAACTTACCTCTTAAGTTGTTTGAATCAGGGAAAAAATTGACAAGTAGCCAACATTTGTTGAACGCTGGTAAGTGCCAGGCACTGTTCTACATGCTTTAAATAAATTAGCTCTGTGATTTCCAAACTTTGTACCAGTGGATCATTGTAGCAAACTGATTGGGGCTCTGAGGAATTTCAAATTCTTAAGAGAGATGTTGGGGTACTTGATATGTGTTGGATACTGTGGTAACTTCGAGTTCAAACTATTTTGCAGATTCAAACTTGGATCACATATATTTCTTGCAATAATGTTTTATCTTTGCACTAGCATTTAAAAAATGTAATATGCTCTATATTTTCCAGTGGCTATTGCTGTAAGTTGCTAGGACACAAATACTTGTTGGTTGTTTGGACGTAGTTACTTAAGAAGTAGAACTGTTCACTATGTCATTTGGCCTGGGGACACAGCAAAAAGAATTATGAAGACATAAATAGACCTCTTACAGAGGTCTGGGAACAGAGAAGGTTTGGGCCTCTCTAAATTAGCTTATTTAATCTTGATATCAACCAAACGACATAAGTCCTATTATCTCCACTTCACAGAAACTAAGACACAGAGAGGTTTACTACTTTGCCCACACAGCTGAAAGGAGCATTTTGCAGGATTTGAACCGAGTCAGAGTGACCTCAAATCTCACACCGGAAGCCAGTGCACTCTACTGCTTCTACGTAACTATGCAAATAGCATGACGTTGTCAAATACACTGTTCTGAGAAGAAATGAAATTTTGATCGGAACATTAGAAGTATGTATTTCAAGCTGGAGCTGGAAGGGACTTGGTAGATTTTCATATAAGGAGAAAACTAAAGCCCTGATGAGTCTTCAAGACAAACACACCCAGTCACTGGGAGAGTTAGAACAAGAACGTCTGTCTCCTTGTTCCCAGTGGTGGTGTACCTGTGTAAAAGTGATGATGTTTCATCCAGGAGTGGCCATCAAAAATAGGATATGCTTGGGGTGCCTGGGTTTTTCAGTCGGTTAAGTGTCCGACTTTGGCTCAGGTCGTGTTTAAGCCCTGTGTTGGGCTGTGTGCTGACAGCTCGCAGCTGGGAGCCTGGAACCTGCTTTGGATTCTGTCTCTGCCTCTCTGTCCCTCCCCTGCTCAAGCTTTGCCCCCCATCCCCACCCCGCCCTCTCATATATAAATAAACATTAAAAAAATTAAAAAAAGAGGATATGCTTGTAATGCCACAAGAAGACACAGAAAAATAAACACCCAAATTTGGAGAATAGTGGTATGGCGGGTACCTTTGTAGCTAATAAGAATCAACTGATAAAAGTCAGGTGTTTTTCTATTGAACGCAGGGGATTTACAATGTTTATTTCAAGCATTTACTAGAGCAAGTGTTCCCACTGGACAGTCATGTAACTCTCACTACAGAGCTCTAATTTGAGCTCTGTGCTTCCACAATCTGTGAAATACTTCCTTCCTTTGTGGTCCACAGCAGACGATGTAATACTCATTTGTTTTCTTGTTGTCTGGTTTCCTCAGCAGCTGAGGGCTATCAAGGGCAGGGACCATGTCTTTTGCCCCAGTCAGTATTTCCAGTGTCAGTCAAGCGTAGTGCCTAGTATATAGTAGGTACTTAAAAGATGTTTGCTGAGTGAATTTATAAGATATATACGTTGGTAGAAAGCTATATATGAGCTATGATGCCATTTCTTTAATCAACCCCAACACAAATTTTCTCCAGTCAGAAACACCTGGTTTGGATTGCCTGTAAGTAAGAAATAAATGTTTATTATTTATTTATGTATGTATTTATTTTTAATTTTTTTTGTTTTACATTTATTTATTGTTTGAGAGACGTAGAGGGACAGAGCACAAGTTGGGGAGGGGCACAGAGAGAAGGAGACACAGAATCCAAACCAGGCTCCAGGCTCTGAGCTGTCAGCACAGAGCCTGACACGGGACTCGAACTCACAAACCGTGAGATCATGACCTGAGCCAAAGTCGGACGCTTAACTGACTGAGCCACCCAGTCACCCCAAGAAATAAGTGTGTATTATGTCAAACGACTAAGATTATGGGTTTTTTCTGAAACATGGGATCCTGTTATCCTAATATATCTGTTCATTAGCCTAAAGTAGCCTTCTATTTTCTCCAAACCAAAATTTTATCAAGAGCCAGCCCTCTCCTTGTATATTTCAGCTCACTTGTAACCACTATGCAGATTCCCTCTCCTTTGGCAACATGGTGACATACACACATTTTTTTAGTGTGATCTCACTATCATCCTCCTCGTGTCTTTGCCTTTATTCGTCCTATTCATGTTGCTTGGAATGCGTGTCCGTTTTCTTTTTACCTATCTGAATCTTTCTTGTCTTCCTTACCTAGTTTTGGCTGGTCTATTGTGTTATATACCTTTTCTATAGACTCCATTGACACTCTTCCTTTGAACCTTTCTAGCACGGCAACTCTGGACTGCACGCTTTGGCTCATGACTAGGCTGTCTCGCTTTCTCCTCTTATGTGTTTGTTAGTCTAGTCTCCTCAGTTAGATTCCAAGCTGAGTACAGGGATCATTCATAGCAGCATCACCAGATCTAATAGGGTCCTAAACAAATGGTAGTCATTCAGTATTTCACGATTCATTTGCTCCATTGCCCCCACCTTCACATACTGCTTAATTTCATTTTGTTCAACAGACTCCAAATCTGATCAGATGGTAGTATCTCATGAAGCATTAAGCAGAAGTTGGTGATACTAAAGAGGAAGGGAGGAATCATTTACTGGGTACTAGGATTTAGACCATGCGTCAAAATGCAGGAAGAAAAGGAATTTGAGTGGGTGGAAGTTCAGTCTTAGTTCATTGTCAAGTGTGGGAAGGTCAGTAGGTTTAAGGAACTAAAAGAGCCAAAACATCAGAGCAAAAGGAGCTGAAGTTTGCTTTGAATTGAATTAAATTGTTTGTGTCCCACTGATGCCCATTTGAATACTTCTAGGCCTTATTTTTGATTTTTTGTTTTTTCCAGTTTCAGCATTAGAGGAGGAATATATATAGTAGTGCCTGCTTGCATGGTAGATCTTTCCACATGCATGCTATAGTTGGAATCCTGGCATGAATGCAATATGTGCAGTGACAATGAAGGTTGGGTCTCCCTGGGATTGTGAGACATGTATGGGTTTGGGTATGGTTGCAGTATGATAGTGACATTCTGTTGATTTTGTTTCTTAACATCCTGGAATCTACCACCCGGATGCAATTTTATGTGGCTCTTTAGTTCTTGACTTTTTGCAGTGTACAAGGCGTCTGATGACATAGGAACTAAATAAGGCATAAAGTCTAGAAAACTTTTTGACCGTCGTCTATGGAATGCCAAGGAACAATTTTATCTGAATACGTCTTTCTAGGTAAAGAGAGTTAAACAAATGTCCTTTCTTTTCCATAGAATGAATCTAAATTGTCTTGAAAGAATCAGCATTAGGATGTCTTGGAAAAGTGTGAATGGTGATATTTGTTGTGTTGCATTTTTGGAGATAGCATTCAATTTGTGCTGTGAGAAGAGATCATCGGATTAAGGATATAGTATGGAAAATAAACAAAACCAGATATTAAATTGCAAATCTGTTAAAACACTCTCTGTTTTCAACTTTTTTTTTCTTGCTTTGTTCCTCTATTGGGTAAAAGAGATGTTTCTCTTCATGGTCAACCTCTTGCTTCACCATAGGCTTAAACTTCACCTTCTGCCCCTGACCCAAGGTAATATATGTCAATCTATGTGGGGGGCTGTGCTAGTCTTCCCCAAAGAGGGGGAATTATGTCTATTTGCTAGAAACAAACTGAATTATTGAATTCATTCTTGGAGAACTAATGCTTTTAATTTTCTGGCATAGGTCTCATAATTTGATATTAAATATCTCTGATAATATTAATAATTTCATCCAGTCAATAGAACCAAAGAAATATGGAGAGAGCAATTTGTCCATCTGTTTATCTTCAGGTATACTTAAGCCACACAGTTGTTTCACTTTGTTGTGTAAAAGTTTAGGCCATTTTCACTTGCCCCGTTCTCAAGGGCAGTGCAACAACATGTATACCTTGGAACAAAAATCAAGTCATCTAAATGGGTGCTGTAGAGGCTGCTTTTAGGTAACGGGCTTGAGCAATGGAAACTTGAGCAAGGCAAAAGTGACCAGCAAGCTGAATACAAACAGGTGCATGAAGTGACCTACCTTGAAACGACCATAGACCCAAACTAACCAGTGGCCTACTTACAATCAGGTACAGTTACCAAAAAAGGGGAAATTCCGTTTATCTCCATACTCCCTCACTCCACCCTGTAACTAGAGCCCCTCACTACCGCCTTGTGGCAGACAGTCTCTCCTTTGCTGTCCTGCCTGATTCTCCCTTGCAGCATATTCAATAAACTTCTATATCTCCTTTGTTCTGCATTGGGTGAATTCTTTCACTACCCATGCTGCCAGCTTCCCCCTGATTGGAATGGCACCACAGGTGCAAATCTCAGAGGAATGGGAAAATGTCAGAACCATGAATGAAGATGATGGCTAGAAAGGAATGATAAAATTGTTCTCTTCCTGCTATGTTGTTGGCCAGCAAGGCATTTCTTGGAGGACTGCACCTCAGAAAAACCAGATTTATGTGAGTAAAGAATACAGATAGATATCTTGAAACTGCTTGATTATTGCAATTATACTAAAGATTTTTGTTAGATCTTCAGAGGAATATAGATTATTGGGGGAAAAAACTGTTGGAGGGGTTTTATTTGTTTTTTTTTAACGTTTATTCATTTTTCAGAGAGAGAGAGAACATGAGCACGGAAGAGACAGAGAGGGGGATAGAGGATCCAAAGTGGGCTCTGCACTGACAGCAGTGAGCCCGATGAAGGGCTCGAACTCATGAACTATGAGATCATGACCTGAACTGAAGTTAGATGCTCCAATGACTGAGCCACCCAGGTGCCCTTGGATGCGTTTCATTTAAATAATAGTTACATGTATGAAGAATATTGACATCACAAAGCACCATCAGTAAGATGGCTATTGATAATTTTTGTTGTCACTTCCCAACCACTGTAGCTGAGGCACAGTAGTGCAAGAACTTCTGTCTCCAGGGGTCCCAAACAGACCAGGTTTGGCCACTCACCACTAAGAAAACACAAAGGGAGGAAAACCAGCTGGTGGTGAAACCAGAAAGGAATTTATATCAGTGGGGCCAACAAGGGTAAGACAGAGGACTAACTTCTCGCAGACTGTCTCCAAAGTGCCACAATACCTCGCGGTTTATATAAAGAAAATGTGTCACAAAAGTCGGTGGGTATAGGCAGGTAAGCAGCAAATGTCAAAATGATCATTATCTTGGGGTCAGTCACAGGGGTCTTGCTGGTTCAGGGCAGTCCTTACATTTAATGGTCTAGTTTTGGTTCCCATCAGGAGATGCTTTATCCATAGGGTCTATTGCCTGGGTTAAGAGACGAGCTAGAAAGAAGAACTTCATCTATTAGATAGTATAGACTGAGGTCAAACTGGTGGTAGTCGAAGTCCTCTTTCACCACCTCTAAATATTCCAGTTATTTTGTAACTTTATTGTGAAGTTTTTAATAATTGATTTTAAAAATGGGAGTCTTTCCCCAGGTTGGTTCCCTACCTCAAGCTCCATCAAGATGTGTTTAAGCTTCCGGAATGTGCCTACACTATGAAACTTTGAACAACAGCTAAGAGAAACTGAGCGTCCTTTACATATTTTGCCTTGAAGTAAAAGATGGTTTCAAGGTGTCTAGCCTGGGAAGAATGATGGTAAAAGTGACAAAAAACAGTTACACAGAAACAAACTAATGAGAGGAAAAATAGCTACTTCACTTTGTGGACCATGGAGGTGATAGGACTACAGATGTTTAAGAGCAGCCAGGAGAATATATTCAAACACCTTAAACATTAGGGATGGAGATGCCAAATTCACAGGCATCTGTGCGCTGTTGAAGGTTTGTGGTAGGTAAGTTTACTATGTGATCTTTGTCTTCCCTTCTCTAACCACTACCCAGCTCGGCCCAATCAATTTCATCTTTTGAGATTTTATTTATTTTTCTTTCTAATAAGCTACATGACACTTTTTATGGCTATATGTCATGTGAGGGGTGGAGTCATGGGGAGACAGAAAGTTTTCCACTACTCCTCTGTGAATCAGAAGAAAAGAAAAGAAAAGAGATGGGAAGAGAAGAAAAGAGAAGAGAAGAGAAGAAGAGAAGAGAAGAGAAGAGAAGAGAAGAGAAGAGAAGAGAAGAGAAGAGAAGAGAAAGAAAAGAAAAAGGAAAAGAACAGGGAAAAAAGGATGCCTGCTGAGGTGTATGAATTACAAAGCCTTGATCAATTGTTGTGTAAACAGAATCATTTTGGTAACAGGAGCCAAGTCTCCTTGTTAAACTGTGCCTGATGTTTGACACCTTCTGTTGCTACTGTTTTATCACAGCTTGTTCAACATTCAGAATTCCTTTATGAGCTCTGTGAGAAGCCACTAAAAGCATTCTTTGATGATACAGTCACCTCTGGGAAACACATCTGAGCTTTAACCAAGAAATGTATGTGGGAGAACATTTCTGGTATCTTGTTTAATAGGCAAGACTATCATGTCCTCCTTTCAAATACACTTTAAATGACATCGAGTAGATTTAGAGAGATTTATAACAAAATGGGATTGGTGTGACGATAGACTTCCTTCACCCATCCTTTTATGGAGATCTTTATGTAGTAAAGTGTCCAATTATGGGCTCAGCCCAATCATTTTTTGGAACATGACCCTATATTTCAGAGTACCTCATCATTTAAAAAGTATCTCTGTTTTAATCCTTCCTGATACAAATTTAATTCACTCCGGTGCTCAAGGGTTATAGTAAGTGTAGTTACACGCTGCTTTGTGCTTGCCTCACAAAGCTTCCAGCAGAAACCAATCAAGAGAGATTTCTTTAGTCTTAACAGTAGGCAGATAAGTTTGAATGAAATGTATGAACATCTTTCCACAAATGGACATCTACTGGATTTGTTAATCTCTGAGTAGGTATGTGTGATGAAAACGGTATGTCATTGTGGAGTTTTCTGAGTGGAGGGCTATCAGTTTGTACAAAACAGGAGTGTGCTCTCCTTTGGGGAGTTAATACCTTGTTGCATTGCCATTTATATAGCTTTGATTATGGCATCTTCCTTTTCAAAGTGGCAGGAGTCACTTCTTGCCTAAAGGAACTGTGGTCAGATCGACAATAAAGCAGTTCATAATTCATTTGTCTTTTATTTCTTTTACTCGTATACTACAAACTGTCCTCTCTCCAAAAATTTCAACATCTCAAGTTCAACACCTCCTTTGCTTCAATCCGTAATTCCTTAGTGAGTTCCTAAACCTGCCACTGAACTACAATGGTATATATCACAACTAGAATATGAGCAAGTAGGTCTCAAATTAAAAGCTGACGGCAATTTACTCTAGGAGACTGTGTTAAAATAAGGATTGTGGACTATGCCTTCAAGTCTTCATGTTTGATTTTGTGTTGAGGCTAGCATGATATATGTACAAGGATGGTAATCCAAATGAGAGATGTGTTCTCTAATCCAAACTTTTATCTCTATGACACTCAAATATGCCACAGACATTTGGTAACAGTGGTTACTTTTTTGTGTCCACTTGGCTGGGCTAAGGGATGTTCAGAGAACAGGTAAAATATTATTTCTGGGTGTGTCAGTGTGTGTTGTCTGGAAGAGATTAGCATTTGAATTGGTAGACTGAATAAAGACCCACCCTCACCAATGTGGGTGGGCATCATCCAGTCTATGGAGGGCCTGACTAGAACCAAAAGGTGTTGGGTTAATTTCCTCTCTGCTTAAGTTGGGACATCATCTTCTCCTGCCCTCAGACTTTAGTGCTCCAATTTCTTTGGCCTTCAGGTTTGCTTTGGAATTTATACCACTGGCTCCTCCGGTTCTCAGGCCTTTGGGTTTGGATTGGATCTACACCACTAGTTGTCCTAGACTTCCAGCATGCTGGCAGCATATCATGGGACTACTCAACCTTCATAAGTGTGAGCCAATCCCTCATAATAAATCTCTTTCTGTATTCTACATATCCCATTGGCTCTATTTCTCTGGAGAATCCTAATTCAAGGACTTACTAAAACAACACTTTACGATCCTATAGCCATAGGAAGCTCCCTTAAGAATATTAAACTATTGGCCATTTAATTTTTATATCCAGTTAAACACATGTTAGTATTATAGGTCAAATGGAGACCTGTGTAGAATATTGGAAGACACAGCTTCTCCCTTTGAATTTGAGACTCCAGTTTGGATCAAAAGTTGAGTACGAAAAACTCTTTTTAGTATGTCTCCTGGAAGTTTTCTATGTACTCTTGTTTCCACTTGGGTAAAATGCTCAATGCTTAATACTTAATGATTAATACAGTGCGTCCTGTAGAGCAGCTAAGAAAGGGCTCTCAATAACACGGTGAATCACCATGTTGTACACTTGAAATTAATATAACATTATATATAAACTATACTTCAATAAAAAAGGAGGGCTCTCAGTACACAATATGTATTGTGGTAGGAAGAATTATGTCCCTCTCCCCTCGAAGATGCCGATTTCCTAATCCCTGGAACTTCTGATTCTGTTGCTTTACATGGTTTAAGGGATTTTACAGAGGTGTTTAATTTGAAGGATCCTGAAACAATGAGAGTAATCTGGGTTTCCCAGGTGGAACCAATCTAATCACTTGTGTCTTTCAAAGAAGAGAAATTTTCCTGGCTCCAGGCAGAGCGAGATGTGTCCACAGAAGGACAATCAGAGAGATGCAGGTTGAGGATCCCACCTGATGTTCCTGGCTTTCCTGGCTTTCCTGGCTTTGAAGATAAAAAGAGGTCAACAGCTGAGAAATGTGGACAGACTAGAGAAGCTGGAAATGGAACAGAGTATTGGTGAGTTGAAATTGGTTTAATAATTTCCTAATGTTAATGTGTACAGCTCATGAGCTACTTGTTTAGAATTCATATCGCCAGACCTAACCTCAGGCATTCTGATGCATTTTATCTAGTGTGGGATTGTATCTAATGCCTGATTCATTATATCTAGTCAGAAAGTTAACTTCATTTGGACAACCATTAATCAAGATGAGCTCAAAAATCCATCGTAGCCTGATTTTATTAAAGGTAAATTGCCATAATGAGAAAGAATGAAATCATGACATTTGCAACAACGTGGATGGAACTGGAAGGTATTATGCTGAGTGAAATAAGTCAGTCGGAGAAAGACAGATACCATATGTTTTTGCTCATATGTGCATCTTGAGAAACTTAACAGAAGACCTTGAGGGAAGGGAAGGGGAAAAAAAAATAGTTACAGAGAGGGAGGAAGACAAACTATAAGAGATTCCTAAATACAGAGAACAATCTGAGGGTTGATGGGGGATTGGGGGAGAGAGGAAAAGGGGTGATGGTCATAGAGGAGGCCACTTGTTGGGATGAACACTGGGTGTTGCATGCGAGCGATGAACCACGGGAATCTACCCCCAAAACCAAGAGCACACTTTACACATTGTGTGTTAGCCAATTTGACAATAAATTATATTTAAAAAAAAGTAAATTGCCATAGTTACCTCATACTTTAGTCCTTTTTTTCCATATTTATATTACAGAATCAGACATACCCGCATAGTTACTTTTGACTGCATTTTAGTCAGCTTGTGCTTACTTCAGCAGGACATGTACTAAAATTAGAACAACACGGAGATTAGCATGGTCCCTGCGCAAGGGTGACATGCAAATTTGTGACGTTAGTCATCTAGATGGCCTCTTTCTAGAAAATTTGGAAATTTTTAACCTCAGGTTTTGAAAACTTCACCAGGGGCACTTGACCAGAAGGATCAGGAATGTCCTCCTCTGGAACATTTACTATGCATGTTTATTTGTTTAATGCGTGTCTGCCAGGCTTGTCTGTAAATTCCATCAAGGCAGAAATCAGTAGCTCCACCAAAGGGCAACAGGCCCGACCCCATTAATCAAGAAGCACTTTGTTTTCAGGTACTACCATTTTGAGGTAATGGTAGGAGAGGTGCAGGGCAGGGATAGATTGAAGACATACTCAGGAAATAAAATGAGCAGATCTAACAATCTGCTGAAGGATTGCAGAAAAATATTCTTGAGCTTCAAGCTTAAGTTGTTGGATGGGCATATCCCTAGTCAAGGAAGAAATGCATTTGGTGGGAGATCAGTTTGGGAGATCATATGTTTTGGGATGTCTGTGGGAGCTAATCATCCATGAGTAAGTGCAGATACATGGGAATCTGCACTTCTCTGGCGGGGCAGATGGCCCCCAAAGATGCCTGTGCTCTCATTCTCAGAGATGTTGTTTTCCATGACAAAGAGACTTTGCACATGTGTTTGAAGTTAGGAATCTTAAAATGGTGAGTGTACCCTGCATTACCCAGGTGGGTCCAATCCAATCACAGACGTTCTTTAAAGCAGATCTTCCCCAGCTGCAGAGAATCCCGGAGGGCAGCGTAGAAAACCCTCAGCCTACTGTTGCTGGTTTTGACGCAGAAAGGCAGCCTTGAGCCACGAATGCAGCATGCTAGCCTCCAAGACGCTAGAAAGGTAAGGAAATGCTTTGTCACAGAGTCTCTAGAAAGAACTCGGGTTTGCCAACACCTTGTTTGTAGCCCAGTGAACTCTGAAACTGATTTTGGACTTGTGACTTTTCAAACTGTAAGAGAGTAAACTTACGTTGTTCTAAGCTTACACCCATTTGTGTTAATTTTTAAACAACAACACTATAAAATGAATAAAGCCACTATCCTGTTTCCCCAAACAAAACAAGTTTATGAAACTTGATAACATAATTCTCTGGGGCCACATTCTCTAAAGCCAAAAATAGGAGCAAATTCTCCCCCTCAGTTCCCTTTCATTTTGAGAGACATTTGCTTAGTTGTTGACCTCTGAACTGGGTTTTCACGGACAAATTCTTATCATGCTGCTGAGGAAGCTGGCAGGTGAGGCATGCTGTGACATCCAACAGACAACACAGGGCTGACTCTCTACCAATCACAGGGTCAAAGCCAGATTTTGAAAGAGAAAATTTCACACTCTGCCCCAGTTCTCATTCTCAGTATCTATCAGTTTGAATTTGCTCCATCACTAGTGAAACTCATGCTTTCCTGAGAAGCGGTGGCTGAGCTGTGTTTAGGGAGGGAAGCATGGGTATCTGAGCATGGCTACACTTAGAAGCAACAACGTAAATTGGACACCTGTCTTCCATAATCTCTGGTCCTTCTTGTTGAATGTTACAGTGCAGTCTCAGGAGAATCCATTGATCGCCTGGCTGAGACAGTGGTGGTCAGTTTTCTCTGCTGTAAGATTACTCTTTTTTGGAACTTTTTTTTTTTTTTTTTTTTTTTACATATTCTTGTCTTTGGAAGAAACCGATGATGTGCAACCCAAGCATGAGGAGCGGAGGGTTAGGTTCTGCCTCCTTGAATATGGAAAATATGCATAAGTTATTTGGAATTCTGTGCATATTTGTCTAGTCTCCACTTTTTTGAGTAAAGTCTTTATAGCGGTATGGACTTGTGACTCCTATATTCTGATTTATAATGCACTATGACTTTATTTTGTTGATAACTTCTTCTGCCTTCAGTCACTGGGAGTTCTTCAACTTTGTTGCTGTGTCCTGTTGACCTATTCATATTACTATGGGTTTTTTTGTTTGTTTGTTTTGTTTTTGAGTGCCACCTTACTTTCTGGCAATACAAGATCTCAAGATTCATCATGTATTTTTCCTGCCCCAGTCCTGGAATCAGCTTTTTTTTTTTTTTTTTTTATATCCCCCAGGAATCCATGGTTATTTTTATTGGTGAATGGTACTATAAACCAAGATCTGAGTATTAAGTGAGCTCATTGCTACCAGGGAGTTACTGCGTTTAGGTCCCCTTAGGTGGCAGAGTGAGGAAATATATATATATATATATATATATATATATATATATATATATGCATATATATATGCATATATATATATGCATATATATATGCATACTCTAGCCTGTGTATATAGGCATACCTATAAATATCTTTATATGTGACAGTATTCACTGATACTAAGCTGAAAGTGAGTTCATGTGGAGGTCTCCAACTCTAATCCTAATACCACATAGATTATTCTAGTCTCTCCCCCTTGCTTTTCTGTAGCCACCTACTCCAACTGTGAGAAAACTTGCTCCCACCATCCGTTTTCATTTAATTAATTGTTTGATCCCGGGAGAGATGTGTTTCAAGTGTTGACACGTATCCCCCGGAGATGCAACTTTGTTAACTAGAATACAGTTTTTTTTTTTAATTTTTAATTTTTTATTTTTTTAACGTTTATTTATTTTTGAGACAGAGAGAGACAGAGCATGAACGGGGGAGGGTCAGAGAGAGAGGGAGACACAGAATCTGAAGCAGGCTCCAGGCTCTGAGCTGTCAGCACAGAGCCGGACGCGGGGCTCGAACTCATGGACCGTGAGATCATGACCTGAGCCGAAGTTGGCCGCTTAACCGACTGAGCCACCCAGGTGCCCCTAGAATACAGTTCTTATGTGTAGTTCCAATTAACTTTAGAGATCTTATTTCATACATTACTTAGGTTAGCAACTTTTCCTCCACCCTCTTTAATGACATTGTTTCAGGTATTTGTAACTCTGTTAGATTCTTTGTCCCATTCTGTGTTTGGTCTTGAGATCCCATAATTTCTTAAAGGATATATTTTTAAGTGCATATCTAAAGGCTCATTTTTGTGCTGTAAGGTTCAGCAGGTTTTAATAAGTGCACAGTACCATATATCCACCCTTGGATTTTTCTATAGAATAGTTTTATGATACTAAAAGCTTCTGTGCTCCACCAATTTAACATCTCTCTAACGTCTAGCCACCTGTTCATTCATTATCTTCACAGTTTTACCTTTTCTGGAATGTCTTATAAATGGCATCATACAGTTTGTAGCTTTTGCAAACTGCTTTTTTTCATTTATTACAATGCATTTCAGATTCATGTGTCTGCACGATTTGATAGCTCATGACTTTTTATCACTAAATAGTATTCTATTGAATGGATACACAACTTTTTTTTCCCCTCCATTCACCTGTTGAAGGGTATTTTTGCCACTTCCCCTTTTTTTACATTTATGAATAAAGTGGCTGGCTATAATGATTCACATGCAAGTGTTTGTGTGGACTTGAGTTTTCAACTAAAGAAGGTAAATGTTCAAGTCCTTGCCCATTTTTTATCAGATTATTTTTCTTTTGAGTTATAGGAGTGCCTTATATATTTTGGAAATTCACTCCTTATCATATTGATGGTTTTCAAATATTTTTTCCCATTCTGTAGGTGGCCTTTTCATGCCATTGATTATTTCCTTTCCTGCAAGAACTATTTTAGTTGGTACTCACACATGTCTATTTTTGCTTCTGTTGTCTGCCCTTTTACTGTTCTATTTACCAAAAAACCCATTGCTGAGACTAATGTCAAGAAGCTTTTCTCTTATGTTCTAAGAGTTCTGCAGTTTCAGGTCTTAGGTTGACATCTTTAATCCATTTGAGTTGACTTTTGCATCCCTCCCTCCATCCCTCCCTTCCCTTCTTTTTTTTTGTGGATAGCCCGTTTTCCCAGCACCATTTGTTGAAGAGACTGTCCGTTCCCCATTCTGTGTCCTTGGCATCCTTGTCTAGGATGAGTTGACTGTATGGGGTAGGGTTATTTGTGGGCTCTGATTTTATTTCTTTGTCTATATGTCTGTATTTATGCCAGTACCATGCTATTTGAATGAATGTAGCTGTCGTGTATACACGTTGTACTGTATGTTTTAAAATTAAGAAGTATGATGCCTCCAGCTTTGTTATTTAAGATGAGTTTCACCATTGGTGGGCTTCTACAGTTCCATACCAATTTCAAAATTGTTTTTTTTTTCTATTTCTATAAAAAATTTTGATGGGTATAGTATCAAATCTGTAGATCACTTTAAATAGTATGAACATTTTAACAATATTAAGTCTTCAAATTTATAAACGCAGGATGTCTTTCCATGTATTTGTGTGTCTTCTTATTTCTGTCATCAATGTTTTCTAGATTTTAACATACAAATCTTACACCTTCTTGGTTAAATTTAATCCTAAGCATTGTATTTTTTTCTGATGCTGTTGTCAATAGAATTGTTTCTTTTATTTTCTTTTCAGATATTTTGTTGTTAGTGTATAGAAATGCACCTGGTTTTTATATGTATATTTATATTTCCTGCAACTTCACTGAATTTGTTGATTAGCTCTAACGGTTTTTGGTGGAGTCTTATGGTATTCTACTTACAGGATCATGTTACCTGCCAACAGGTAATTTTATCTGACTTTTTTTCTGACTTGGTTACCTTTTATTTCTTTCCTGATGGCTCTGGCTAGGACTTCCAGTACTCTGTTGGATAGAAGTGGTGAGTGGACACTTTGTCTCATTCCTGATTTTAGAGGAAAAAAATTCAACATTACACCATTGAGTATGATGTTAGCTATGGGCTTGTTATATGTGGCCTATTTTATGTTGAGTAATGTTCTTTCCATTCCTTGATGCTTGAGGTTTTTTGTTTTTTTTGTTTTTTTTTTAATCATGAAACACTGTTGAATTTGTGAAAAGTTTTTCTACATCTGTTGTTGATATGATCATGTTATTTTTATCCTTCATTATGTTAGTGTGATATGTCACACTGATTTGCATAGGTTGAAATATCCTTGCATCCCAAGGATAAATATCACTTGGTCATGGTGTATGATCCTTTTAATGTGCTCTTGAATTTGGTTTGCTAGTATTTGGTGAGGATTTTTACACAATCATAAAATGATTTGGGCAGTTTTTCTCCTCAATGTTTTGCAAAGTGTTTGACAAAGATTCATATTCACCAACAGAATGAACAGGCAATATGTGAAATGGGAGAAAATATTTACAAACCATACATCTGATAAAGTGTTGGTTTCCAAGATAAGTAAGGGACTCTTTTTTTTTTTTTCATTAAGGATATTTTATTTAGGGAATAACATATGTAAACAAAGTTTTAATATCATAATAAAGTTCAGAGGCATGAATTACAGGCTAATCCTGCAGGAAACCTCCCTGTGTCTACATTAGATTTATTTTTATTTTTTATTTTTGTAATATGAAATTTATTGTCAAATTGGTTTCCATACAACATCCACTGCTCATCCCAACAGGTGCACTCCTCAATGCCCATCACCTACCCTCTCCTTCCTCCCACCCCCCCATCAACCCTCAGTTTATTCTCCATTTTTAAGAGTCTCTTATGGTTTGGCTCTCTCCCTAACTTCTTTTTAGTACAAAAAAAATCTGATTTAAAAAAATGGGCAAGAAACTTAAATAGTCATTTACATAATGTATTTGAAAACTTATGTACACATAGATACCTGTATGTGAATTATTATAGCAGCTTTATTCATAATTGACCCAAACAGGAAACAACAAAGATGTTCTCCCGTAGGTGAATGGCCAACTAAAGGTGTCAAATATCATTAATTATTGGGAAGTTCAAATCAAGATTACAATGCAGTATCACTTCACATCTGTTAGAGTTATTATCTAAAAAACAAATGATAACAAAGGTTGAGCTTGTAGAGGAATTGGAATCCTTGTGTACTGTCGTTGGACACACAAAATGCTACAGCGGCTATGGAAAGAGCATCGAGATTCCTCAAAACATTAAAAATAGAAATACTATATCATTGAGTAATCTCACTTCTGAGTGTTGGCCCAACTGAATCAAAATAAGAATCTTGAAGAGATATCTTCACTCCTATGCTCATTTCACTACTAACGACAGTAGCTATGACATGGAAACAACCTGTATCCATGGACAGGTGGATGGTAAAGGTAGTATGATATTTAAATATAATGTAGTATCCTTCAGCCTTCAAAAATAAGGAAATCCTGCCATCTGTGAAGCATGGATGAACCTGGAGGACATTGTGCTAAGCGAAGTAAGCCAGTCACAGAAGGACAAATACTGTGTGATTCAGCTGCAGGTACCCAGAGTGGTCCGAATCATGGGAGCTTAATCAGTAGTGTTTTCCAGGGCCTCGGCATGGGGCAAACATTATTCGCTTGTTATAAAGTTTGAGTTATACTAGGTGAATATGTTCTAGGTGTCTGCTGTACAACATAGTGCCTATAGTTAATAATAAGGTATATGCACTTCATAGTTTAAGAAGGTAAATATCTATTAAATATTACAACACACATGAAAACCCCAAAGGAACACAAGGAAATCCTGGAAGGTGTCCAATATATCTCTTATCTTGATGGTGGTGGTGGTATCATGGATGTTTGAATATGTCTAAACTCATCAAATTATATATAATATGTGCAGTTTTTAAAACAAGTTATGCCTCAATAAGGCTGTATAAAAAAGAAAAATAAGAGTAGTTCACGGGTACAACTTATAGGAAAAAGTAAGTTAGGTAAATACCTAAAGAGCATGATTCTACAATTCTAATACACTTCTTCTTTATTGTCTGTAATTTCTGGTTCTCCTCAGCATGGGTCCATTTATTTATTCTCTCACCTTTATTTATTTCTCTCCACATTAAAAAGACACTCAAAACTTTCACTCAACATGAAAAACAGGTATTCTTATTCCAATTCATTAGAAAAGAAGGCTAATTATAAACTTTATTAAAAAGAATATAGGTTTTCAAACTGTGTTAAGGAACATGTTATCAACAGAGTGTCTAAGGATTTATCAACATGTCTTTTTTTTTTCTTTTCATCACTCTGGTTTCCTTACCCACCCTCCTTTCATGTATCTATTTTATAGCAAGATTCATAGCATCATATACATCAGAAAGGAAGTAGAAATCTATACTAGAGTATACCTACCAATATTTAAGTTGATCAGAAAATAGTAGGAATGCAAACATCCCTAAATGGCATCTGATGATGAGGTGATGGGAATTAAAAAAAAGAAAGAAAGAAAGAAAAATAAATTGCTAAGCAAAATTTACACTCAAGATCTATACACCGGAGATGCAGAATACTTGATACACCTTTAGTACTTAATTTCTGCAGAAGAGAGATGATTTCCCTTAAGACCAAGGACTAAAAGAACGTGAAATGTTTCACATGTGAGGTGAACAAATACTGAGTATAAACTGTAAGAAGACAATTTTTTTTTATCTGGAGGATTTTACAATTCTTAATACAAGGTAAGCTATCACTAACATAAATATAAAGAGTTTGAGGAATTCAGAAGGAGAAGGAATGTATCTAATTAGGAAAACCTCATTAGGCTTTAAGGAGGAGGGAGCACTTGACAGATAAGAATTTGACAAATGGGAACAGAATGGGCAAACCTAGAGGTGGAAAAAGATCGTGAATATTTAAGAAACATGAAATAATCCTGCATAGCTTTTGGGTAGGCTAACAGTGAACAATAAGTTAGAAATTGAACAAGGCTTATATTTTTGGAAATCCCTAAAAGTCCTACAAAATTGTATTTAATTCACTAGACAATGAGATGCCATTGAAGATGTTCAGGACCATTACTTTGCAAAAATAATCAAGGCAAATTAGATGAAATAACAAAAATGAGAATGAAGAGGTCATTGGTGTTTTCCCTCTAAGTCTGGATTTCAGACACTAGTGTGCATGACAATAGTGTGGAGATTAAACTAAAAAGCCAGTGACTGGTCCCAGCCCCTGAGACAATGGTCCAGGTACCTTAACAAGCAGTTAAGGCAGTTCTGTGCATATTAAAGCCTGAGTGTCTAAGTGACAGATGAGAACCTGACCTTGAATATGGCAGAAGAAATGGTTCCTAGGGTACAGATCAGACAGATGTGGCACCCTAGCTGCACAATCTGAATTTTTATAGATGAGTCATTTTCAAATCTGAGGCTCACTTAACCAAAGCATCAAAAACAATGGATGTTTAAGCTCTGCATCACTAATTCTCAGAACTGCATTCTGAAGGTGACCGTAAAACAGCACTGCCTTAACACACACGGTTTGTGGTTGGATCTAGCAAGTTGAGACTTATCAGACTAATAGAATAGTGTCATCTCCACTTCTCCAATTTCTTCAAAGCATGGTTGGGGTTCTGAGAGAGATTATGGAAAACAGGGAGATGAGATTGAGTTCTTCCAGGTCAGAGATACTAACTCCTTCATCTGTCAAAGCAGGGTCAATGTTAATGGAATGAAGTAAGAAATGAATGAATGAAGTGAAATGAATGAAGAGGAACCTGGCCGATTTTTAATGAAGGTTTACAGGACAGTAGTTCAAATAGTTGCAGGAAAAATACTATCATTATTGGCCCAGTGACAAAGATTTTTAAAGATAATAAAACATTGTTTCAATAAGTCTCTGTGGCTTTCTACCACACCTAGGAACACACGTAAGCCGAAAGCTGAAATCTATTAGTCTTTCTTGTGGGGCCTTTACGTCCTATTCCCAGAAATCCTTCTGCTGGAATTCTGTACACAGTAACAGTCGCTGGTAGAGAGGTATCTCAGATGAGGACATTCCTGATAGAATATCTGTTTGAGCGTCTCTCGGGCAATATGAATTTCTGGTACCAGATTCTCCTCCTTATCCTTAGAAAATTCAGCAAAGAATCACATAAAGCACAGAAGAGAGCCCCAAAGAAAAATTGGTCTTACACAGCAGACTTGACTTGCTCTAAAGAAATGCAGTTGTGAATAAACTGTTTGAATAGTATTTATAAATACTTAATAGAAAAAGGTCTCAGGGGCGCCTGGGTGGCTCAGTCGGTTAAGCGTCCGACTTCAGCCAGGTCACGATCTCGCGGTCCGTGAGTTCGAGCCCCGCGTCGGGCTCTGGGCTGATGGCTCAGAGCCTGGAGCCTGTTTCCGATTCTGTGTCTCCCTCTCTCTCTGCCCCTCCCCCGTTCATGCTCTGCCTCTCTCTGTCCCAAAAATAAATAAACGTTGAAAAAAAAATTAAAAAAAAAAGAAAAAGGTCTCAAGTGATGATAATAGTATGTCTGCTTGAACAAGGTGTTAAATTCTGGAAAGCAACTATTTTCTAGGCCATCTATTGGAGCATAATTATTTAAAATTAACATTAAAAATAAAACCAAAATTATTATAATTAATCATGGAATATTTTCAGAGCAGTGAGAGCGGTGGGAATTCCTTCAGTTTAGTAGCTACTGAAGTCATCCCTTCTGCAGAAAGGACAAAAGGCCAGTAATGAAGAACATGACTTTAAATTGATATCCATATGTTATTTATTATTATAGGTTATAGTGTTATTTATAATATGTTTGGTTCTTGAGCTCTGACTCTTGAGCTTTGTCACTTGGAAGAAAAATATATTCCCTACAAGTTTGACTAAGTGATGTTTCAGCTTCTAAAATATTATGTATGGTACAGTGTTTTTTATTTTTTTTTTTTTTGCTTATTTTTTTTAATGTTTTATTTATTTTTGAGAGAGAGACAGAGCCTGAGCCGGGGAGGGGCCAAGAGAGGGAGACACAGAATCTGAAGCAGGCTCCAGGCTCTGAGCTGTCAGCACAGAGCCCAATGTGGGGCTTGAACTCAGAAGTTGTGAGATCATAAACTGAGCTGAAGTCGGACGCTCGACCTACTGAGCCACCAAGTGCCTCTGTATAGTACATTGTTTTAAGTTGAAAACTTCAGATAGGAATCCAGAAGTTTTTTGATTTATTGGCAAAGTTGTATGACTTTTTTTTTTTTCGCTGCAGATTATTAACATTACTCTTAGATGACTTGAAATCCATCTTATTTCTTTCATTTGGCTTTTTCTAGGATTATAAGAGTGACAATACTCTGCTCCAGAAGAGATTTGCTTTCTCTCATAGAACAGAGGTTCTTCTAGCCACACTGTATCTTAACATACATTTCATCCCACATAGTAAGCTGCTATTTAATGGAAACAATGAGCCCATTGATGCAGACAAAGTAGCTATTGTCTGAGGGCCCGTGAGTCATTCTCAAGTCATTGAAAGTATAGTTATTAACTTCAGTCATAATCATAGGCATTTAGAAATCTTAGTAACTAACTCCAGTATATAGAAATCTGTAACTGATCCTAAACTTAGACCTAAATTTCACATTGACTGGCATGGTCAAATTTACCTTGTAGAATAAGGAAATAGCAGACTAGGAACCATGTACTTGATGGTCTTCTTTATGAAATTAGCATCATATACAATTTTTATAACATTCAGTAGTCATTATTAATTCCATTAAAGATTAATTTTAGATGCAAAAGTATTTCAAATCAAACTGTTGTTTCCTTTCAGGTATCATATTGATACTATATTCTTAGATTATATCTTTAATTATAATTTGCAAGAGTCTGTCTAAAAATGAACAAGTACAGGGGCGCCTGGGTGGCGCAGTCGGTTAAGCGTCCGACTTCAGCCAGGTCACGATCTCGCGGTCCGTGAGTTCAAGCCCCGCGTCAGGCTCTGGGCTGATGGCTCGGAGCCTGGAGCCTGTTTCCCATTCTGTGTCTCCCTCTCTCTCTGCCCCTCCCCCGTTCATGCTCTGTCTCTCTCTGTCCCAAAAATAAATAAATGTTGAAAAAAAAATTTAAAAATGAACAAGTACAAATGATTTTTTCATGACATAACCACTTTTACCCTATGTTTATCATCCAAGTTTACCTTAAACCATTGTGTGTGTGCAATAAATATTTAACAATAAGAATAGACTCTAAATATATTTCTTTATTGGATTAGTTTAGAAATGTTCTCAGGATTTACTGAAATTTTGAAGACAGGAATAATGAATATAAACATAAAATTGAGTAGTGCCTAATTGTAGGCCCGAATCCTGCAACTAAAGCTCAGAAGACAGCACCCCCTGACCAGGAAAAAACATGCTGGTCTGATGGGAGGAATAACGTTTAAACGAGAAGTTTAAAACCCTTTTTAAACATTGAATTTACTTGAGTAGCAACTTACTTTTCACATTTAAATGTTAGTTTTGCCAGAAATTTTATAACTTCAGTTGAGTATTTCAAGCAATATCTTGAAGGACTGTGAGAAAAGTTAAATGTGTGGCCCATCCTGCATAAAACAAGACAAATTGGAACTTCCAGGAGTAAGAGGATTCTTTAAATTACCTCTTCTGAATGGAACTTGTATACTAACTTGATAGGGAGGTACCAAAATACTGTATGTGGACCTAATCAAAATATTAGTGTCTTAAGAAGAAAGAGAGTAGTCATTGATTGTTTAAAACATGAGTGGCCATTTTAATTTCCATGATATGTGTTGATGAAATGTCAAAATTACACTAAATTATATGGGAGGAAAAATTTTTGAAGAGCTGCTAGCATTTGAGGACACATTCACATCATGGATTTTATGAGTATATTCTGGAATTCATTTCATCATTGATTTATTTTTTCTAGATTTATTAAATGTGTGCTGAACCTGGGATATTCAAAGAGAATCTTCATTCTCTAGTCCAGTGGAAATCCATACAGTGCTTCTTTGTGTCTCAATGCTTTGCAGAGTTGCCAGTGAACCTAATTCCTTCTGTTTTTACTTTCAGCCTCCTCTCCTAATATTTGGAAGTATTTTTTTTTAACATTTATTTATTCTTGAGAGAGAAAGAGCTTGACTGGGGGAGGGACAGAGAAAGAGGGAGACACAGAATCCGAAGCAGGCTCCAGGCTCTGAGCTGCCAGTACAGACCCTGATGCAGGGCTCAAACCCAGGAACCTTGAGATCATGACCTGAGCTGAAGTTGGGACTTCACCGACTGAGCCACTCAAGTGCCCCTGGAAGTAAATTCAGGCTGGGACCAAGACTAACAAATAGTAGGATGCAAAACTGAGATACTGTCATTTTGCCAATTTATTTGCCCGACAGACCCTTTTTTTTGGAAGGAAATCCTTCTGGGGAACCTGGATGAAAGATGTAAATGGGTTCCTAACAAGCTGTCCCACTGGGGCACTTCAGAAGTGCAGACAAGTCAGCACTGGGTACAGTATAGGGTCTAATGGAGATCCCCTTTTAAGGTTAAATGGCATTAAGGTTGGGAGATATTTTTTCTTTGTTGCCAAGCAGTGGCTTGGATGTTCTCTAGTAGGGAATGGGAAAATGTCCTTTACAAGGATGGAAAGATGAATAGGGCTTAAGTGGGTGCTTGGGTGAATTAACTGATAAGCTGAAAATGAATTCTAGAAATGCACCTTTAAGCATCTTTCTGTCCTGGGAATTTTGAAATTGGTTAAGCATTGACCTTGAAATCATGCGACTTGGTTCACACTATAATTCACAATTGTT
Source organism: Felis catus (assembly GCF_018350175.1). Lineage (NCBI taxonomy): Eukaryota > Metazoa > Chordata > Mammalia > Carnivora > Felidae > Felis > Felis catus. Next base: position 109,980,069 of record NC_058369.1, read on the forward strand.
ATCAGATAACAATTGTTGTTTTTTAAAATAATAAACATAATTTGGATGTACAGCAGTGTTAGGTAAGAGTTACTGGGAAATGGCATACGAGAAGTGTGGTTGATGGGTAATGGGAAAAAACTCCCCCTTCGTTACCATTATGAATTTTTTCTGTCTTCCTTATGTCCCATTAACGTGTTATTATCATTTTGCAATAAGCAGTTCTGGATGGAAAAGAAGACATGTGGCTTTATCTTTGTACATTTACTCTTTGAGGAAAATCTGGGTGTTGAAGGAGTTAGTGGAATACAAATTTGAGGCCGAAACATTTATATTTACATTAAAACAAACTTTCTCGTATAAACTAGTTTGATCACATAACACTATATATTACAGAGCGCACATAAAAATTTGAGCTGGCCCTGGGATGCAAATGGGATATAGAATTAGAATTTACCATAGTGATGGCAAGAATTTATTTTTATAGTAACAAAATCAGAGTGTTACTCATTTCTGTTTCTCAGAATTCACTCAAAGGGTTTGCCCAGATCTTAAGGGTTCTGTTCCCACGTTCAGCCCTGGGAAATAGCCCTGCCTTGTTGTCTCTCCCTCTTTATCAAACCCTAAGGTGGAAAGGTTGGAGTAGGGCCTCCCTTGAGAATCTGTGAAATTGCCTTAACTGCTTTCAAAACCACTATTTTTTCCTGCAAAGACAGAATACTTGATAAGTTCAAGATAATTATAATTTCAATAATACCAAAACAGTGTTTTCCCAGCAGGTTCTTGCACTGAGTTTTAAGTGTCAAAATCATAATTTACACTTGGCTTCAGACATAGAAACTGAGATACTAAAACCATCAGACTCTCCTTTGGAACCAGAATGAGACTAATTTCATAACTCAGTCTCATCTTGGCTACCAAAAGATCTTGGTAGAGAATTAAGCTCATAAAGTAGAAGTAACATTTAGTTTGATCTTCAGATATAATAGAACTGTATCAATTATATTAGTAAAATAATTCTACTAAAATTTTCTGTTTCCATCTTGTACCCTCTTTCCCCATCCATATTTCCCAAAAAATGAGATACTAAGTTGAAAGTGGTTTTTCTGTTTGTCTTTTTAAAATACACTTCTTTCCTTCACAGTCATATTAGATTTCAGCAGAACAATAAGGGGGGTGGGGAGAGAAATGAGGATAACAAAAACAAGGGAAAATCATCTTCTGTTTCCTTAGCTACATTCCCCTCGTCCTGTGTTCCAAAACCTTCCCAATACCCACCCCCACCAACTAAGGCATTTCAGAAAAAGCTCAGGAGCATGTAAATTTGATATGAGGAGAGAGATTATTCCCAGGGAGTTAGGGAGAATATTGGTTCTCGGTGGGGAGGGCGTATGCAAAATCTTAGATACTTAGAATGGCTTGTGGCTTTCCAAACAGTATATGTACTATGAATCTGGAGATAAAGATGTGTACAGTGTGTCTGAGGTACTAAAATTTCATAGGGGGCTGCATTTAGGAAGAAAAAAAAAACTAAAAAAAAAAAAAACACTTGATAGGTAGGGGAGGTGATGATAATCATAAAATGGTTGGGAAATGATGCTGTTCTCTTATAAAATGACTTACTCGTGTATAAACAGTTGCTCGTCCAGCTCTTGCATTGTTGTAACTACAAACCTAACCCGGAAGGAAACATTTTAGCTGCCTCTCAGTTTCCAAATACTCTCTGTGTCATTGTTTTAATATTAGTTATGGAGATTTGATAGATGATTTGCCTATACTTACAAGAATCTTTTTAGTAGTACTTTTCTCTTTGGTAAGTCATTAGTAAAGACTGTATCTCAGGTTTGTCTCATTTTTAAATATCCTGTTGACTCAACCACCCCCTTCTTTATCATTAATAGCACATCATTCTTTTTTTCCTAAAGGCTTTATAATGATGTTGTTACGTCAAATTAGCATGGCCTTAGAAATGTTACATACTGGTAACTCCCAAATGTATTTCTCTCATTCCGCCCTCTCTGTCAGACTCTAAACTGTTAGTTAGCAAACTATGGCCCTCAGATCAAATTTGGCTGTAGCCAAATAAAGTTTAATTCAGACACACCCACGTTCATTCTTTCGCATATTGTCTGTAGCTGCCCAGTGGAAGAACAGCTGTTGCAGAGAACATTTGGCCTACAAAATCTAATAAAATATTTACTACCTGGCCCTTTACAAAGGGCCCTTTACAAAACCGAAAACTAAACAAAACCTTTTCTGGACATATCTACGTACCTCTCTCTTTTATTTCCGTTTAGATGTCCAAAAAATCTACCAAACTGAAAAGGTTTAAAACCAAACTCTGATCTTTTCTCTGAAATCTGCTCCACATCCCAGTTGATGGTAACTTCATCTTTCTGGTTATAAAGCCAAAAGTTATAAAGGTACTTCTTCACTTCTTGGTCTCTCTCACACCCCACTTCCAACCAGGCCATCCCCTAGGCTCTCTTTTCAAGATGTACTCAGAATCGAATTTCTTCTCCAGCACCTCCACTAATGCTTTGGCCTGACGCAGTGCCATGTTTTAACTGAGCCACTGACATTGCTGCCTCGTTTCTCAGCTTTTGTCTATGGCCTCTACGATCTCTTCGTCTCTTTTCAACACCCCATCGGGAGTAATCATGATGAAATGGAAGTCACTCTATGGCCTTTCTCTTCTCCGAAGTATATGGTGGCTCTCAGGGTTCCTTCGAGTCCCAGCCAAAGTATCCATAACGACTTACAAAGCCCTAAGTGAGCTAGCTTTGCTTTATTACCACCTGACCCTCTTCCTCACCAGTGTCCCTGTTGCTCCCTTCAATCAAGTCACCTTAGTTAGCCTCCTTGGTCTTTCTCAAAACACTACTCTTGCTTCGGACCTTCGCATTAGCCACATTTTCTGCCTCATACTTTTCATCCTTCTGATATCCACATAGCTCATTCCTTCGTTTTCTGAAATCTTTTCTTACTGCTTTTTAACTGTTTGTTTATTTTTGAGAGAGCACAAGTGGGGGAGGGGCAGAGAGAGGGAAACAAAGGATTTGAAGTGGGCTCTGCTCTGACAGGCTGACAGCAGCAAGCCTGATGTGGGGCTTGAACTCAAGAACCAGGAGATCATGACTTGAGTTGAAGTTGGATGCTCAACTGACTGAGCCACCCTTGGGCTCCTTTTCTTGTTTCCCACAGCACTTACTGCCTTTAACATACAGAATTTACTTATTTTCTCTACTGTTTATTTTCTACTTTTTCTCTTAGAATATAAGTTCTGTAGCAGGGTGCTTGGGTGGCTTAGTTGGTTAAGCATCTGACTTCGGCTCAGCTCATGATCTCGTGGTTGGTGAATTCAAGCCCCATATCGGGCTTCATGCTCACAGGTAAGAGCCTGGAGCCTCCTTTGGATTCTGTATCTTCCTCTCTCTCTGCCCCTACTCTGCTCACACTCTGTCAAAAAAAAAATTCGGTAAGGCAGAGTTCAGGGGATATTTTCTTTACCTATTTATCTTAAGTACTTTATAAGAGTACCTGTTCATGGAGTGCCTGGTGGCTCAGTTGGTTGAGTGTTGGACTTTGGCTCAGGTCATGATCTCACGGCTCCCATGTCAGGCTCTTGCTTCCAATTCTGTCTCCATTTCTCTCTGCCCCTCCCCCATTTTTTCTCTGTCTCAAATATAAATACAAATTTTTAAAAAATTGAAAAAAAAAAAGAGTGCTTGTTCCATAATAGGTCTAAGTAAATGTTGGATGAATAAAAATGAATGAAGTTTGTTTTAAATTACTCAGTAAAAGACAAAACAGTAAACTTGTGCTCTTAAAGGGGTACTTAGGTGGCTCAGTCAGTTCATCACCCAACTCTTGGTTTTGGCTCAAGTCATGATCTCACAGTTCATGAGTTCAAGCCCCTTGTCCAACTCTGCTATGAGTGTGGAGCCTGCTTGGTATTCTCTCCCTCACTCCCTGTCCCTCTTCCATTCACTATCTCTCTCTCTCTCAGAATACTTAAAAAAACGTTCTTGAAGACATGTCTATGTATGATTGTATGGGTATATGCATATATGTTCTTTTGAGTAAATTTGTCCCATAATACTGTAAATAATTTAAATTTCTTCAATCTAGGATTGTACTTTTTTAACTAAGACCATTTGAACCCTGTCTCTGAGAGCACAATTTTTTAAGCCTTTCTTCTAAAGTCTTAATAACATACTTCGATGTCATATTGTTCAAGAGTTGCTAATGCTCGATGGCTATCTGTAAGTCACCTTATTCTTCTAGGTTGTCCATTTCTTCTACCTTACTCCAAATTTGATTAATAAAATCTCCATGTGATTAATAGAACTCTTCTACATTTTGATCCTATCCACATTTACGATGATACTCCCCCCATCAAAAATTTGTCTCTTAACCTTGGTTCTATTAAAGCAAGGATCATAACGCCTTTTACTCATAATGTGGAAGCTTAGGGCAACGATACAGTGAGAAAATGATAGTAAGGGAAGGAGAGCTGCAAAGCTCTCCTGAAATATAGTGAGCGATTGCCCTAACTTCCCTTCTCACCCAGCTGCAAAAAGAAATAGAAGGGTATTCAGTAGGTATGCTCTTCCGTGCAGGATTTTTTTGCAAAGGTTATAAAGAAAGGCTGTCATTTGAAATGTCAACCAAAGAGACAAAGAGAAGGAAGTGTATCTGCCTGGCACCCTTTGACTCTCACTTCCCATCGGTCAGAGTTCCCACATAGCGAGTTGACTTTGCTTCACTTTTATGTTGTATTGTCTGGCTGTGTGGGAAGAAGCTAGTGTGGCGTTTTATTGAAATCCAGAAATGGCTTGGCAAAGATGAATTCAGCGTGTGGGAAATGAGAACAACTTAGGCTCAGTATTTTTAAATGTGACTCAAGCCTCCTCTGAGAAGTAGATGTGGACACCAGCAAAATGACCAGTGGTCTACAAAGAAGGCGTAATTCTTCAAAAAGAAAAAGGCCATTGAAGAATCTGAGGAAGTGTACAAAACCACCAACTCCATTTGTCATAAACTTTACTTAACCTCTGCCATCCTCAGAGAAAAGCACCTTTTGTATCTTACTTAATTCTTCCAAGTTCTCCATCACTGGTCCCAGGCTCGCCCCATGCTCCTAACTCTGCCCCTAATCACGAGCATTTAGTACCTCCATACTCTCAGTCTGCATCAGCTCCCTCTTATCCTTTCTTGCTCCACCATCCACAGCAGGTCAATCCGGGGCTGATTTTGTGTGTAACTCCATCCTACTACTCAGGAAAATCTCCAGTCCTTGACTTCTTACTCTTTTTCTACTTTGGGGTTGCTTTGTAATGCTCGATGGTGTGACAAAAGCACATAAATGTCAGACAAATTCCTACTGTTTTAAAATTAGTCAGATCTCCACCAATGTCTATTTTTATTCATCTCAAATGGACTCTAACAGTTTTCACCACCATCTATTGAAATGTTACCTTTGTTCAGCCTCTAAATTATAATTTTTCCACTCACTTATTACAGATTATTAAATGTACTGATTTACTAGTTTAAGAACATTCAAAATTGGCTTATCCCCATGTGAAAATCTTCTCTGAGTGCTTTCTAAGGTTAATACTTTTACTGATGCCATGATTCCATCCTGAATTACTTCCTCTAGAACCTTGCTTCAATAGTTAGCCACTTTATTTTGCTTCTGTCCCACCTTTCTTGATATATCTTCTCAAGTCTCTAACTAGGGTTTCTTCTCTCTTGAAATTGAAACACACAAGAGGGAAGTGAAATAAATCAATCAGTGACTCTTTAATTTCATTTTTTTTTCCTTAGGTATAGCCTAATGCAAATTGAATTATATGGCAAAGACGGTCTTTCCAGGAATATTATCTGTTTTTAGAGATACCTAGATACGATATGAAGATAAAAATATACAAATAGGGAAGTACTAACTTCAGCTTTTACTGTATGAAGCCATTCACATAGCTAAACCCAAAATAGCATATTCAGGCTTTAGCCGTAAAAATGATTTGAATAAGTGTACTTATTCACACAACTCGGTTAGTCAAGATGAAATCTTAGTAGTATATAATTTGTAGTATTCCTTTCCTTATACTTCATTTACTAGTTTTCATCTTGGTAACTTAAAAATAACTGTAGTTCCTGACTGATAATCAGTGCTACAAAAAATAATCATGGAAGGACATCAGGAAAACTCCCATAGGGAGTTCTGTGGTCCCACTCTCCAGTGAAACAGTTACTATTGGTGAAACTTATGAAAAAATAACCATTTAAAGGGTCTAGAAATTGTTCTAGGGCATTCATACAGCTAAAGAGTGCTTGGAGGAAAATCGATAAATGGCTTTATTTAAAATGAAGAAAGATATCACATAACTTTCCACATTAGAAACTGGGGGGGGGGATGGGGAGCAAACTATATCCACAGAAAGGAGAAGTAAAGAAAAAATAAAGACCAAATGGAGAATAGAAAAATCAATGAAACCAAAAGTTGTTTCTTTGAAAAGATAAAAAACAATTAGTAAATCATTACTTAGCCTAATGCGTGCACGCATGCACACACACATACACACACACACACACACACACACACAAGAATGACTGAATTACTAACATCAGGAAGAAAAGAGGAGATATCGTTACTACCTTACCATAGGTAGGTAGATAGATAGATACACACACACACACACACACACACACACACACACACATGTATATGTGTATATACATATATATGGAAATACTATGAACAATTATACACCAACAAATGAAATAACTTAGTTGAAATGTTCGAATTTGTAGAAAGATACAGATGACTGAAACTGGCTTAAAAAGTAGAATATGTAAATATACTTATATTATGTAAAAAGATGGAATTGGTAATTTCAAAGTGGTATACAAAGAAAAACCAAGGCCTAAATGGCTTTACAGGTTAATTCTACCAAACTTTTAAAAAGAATTAATACAAAGGCTTCACAAACTCTTGTAAAAAGTAGAAGACATATTTTCTAACTTGGTCTGTGAAGGCCAGTATTAACCTAATACCAAAACCAAAGAAGATATCATTAGAAAAGGAATTTCTAATTCTGTAGATAAGTATTGCTTCTAGAGATACAAAATCCTCAACAAAATGCTATCAAATGGAATCCAGCAATATACACACAAAAGGATTCTATGTCAAGACCAAGTGGAATTTATTGCAGTAATTCATAGTTGGCTTAACATCCAAAAATAAGTTAAAAACTAGACCTCATCAATAGAATATAGAACAAAAATTACATTATTATGTCAATAGGCACAGAAGAAGCATTGGATAAACCACTCTTTCATGATACAGGCACAGAGCAAACTAAACAGAACTTCTTAAACTTGGAAAAGCCATGTATGAAAATACCACAGCTAACATCATACTTAATGTTGAGAGACAGAAAACTCTCCTCATACGATAAGGTATGCACTCTTTTCACTTCTATCCAACATTGTACTGGATATTCTATCCAAGGCAAGAAGAGTAATAAAAGGCATCTACGTAGGAAAAAAAAATCTATCTTTATTAACAGATGACATGATCTTATGTATAAACAATCTTAAGGAATTAAAACATCTCTAGGAACCAGTAAACAAGTTCAGCAAGTTTGTAGGATTCAAGAACAGTATACAAAAATCAGTTGTATTTACATATACAATAAATAATTTTAAAATAAAACGATTGAATTCACAGTAACATCCAAAAGAATATACCTATGATTAAGTGTAACAAAAGAAATTCAAGACTTGCAAAGAAATTCAAGACTTGTAAGGTGAAAACTATAAAGTATTGTTCAACTTAAAGACTATAGATAAATAAATGAAAAGACATTCCATATATATGAATAGGAAGAAAATACTGTTAACTTGGTGGTACCCTCTGCTTTAGTTTTCTATGGTTGACCAAAGAAATTACCACAAACCTGGTGGCTTAAAACTAGAGACATTTGGGACACCTAGGTGGTTCAGTTGGTTAAGCATCCAACTCTTACTTTTGGCTCAGGTCATGATCTCACTCTTTCTTGAGTTAGAGCCACACATCAGACTCTGCACTCCGCACTAGTGGAGCCTGCTTAGGATCCTTTCTCCCTCTCCTCTTTCTCTCTTTCTCTCTCTCTCTCTCTCTCTCTCTCTCTCTCTCTCTCTCTGCCACTCCCCTACTCATGCTGTCTCTGTCTCTCTCAAAATAAATAAATACACTTAAAACATTAAAAAAAACTACAGAAATTTATTTTCTCATAATTTTAGGGGCCAGCAGTCCAAAATCAAAGTATTGACAGGGCAGTATTCCATTTGAAGTCAGGAGAGGACAATCCTTCCTTGCCTCTTCCAGCCTCTGGTATAGCTTCAGACCATTTTAGCTCATGGCTGTATTACTTGAATGTCTATCCCAGTCTTCATATGTATTTCTCTTCTGAATGGCTTCTTCTTTTTCTCTGGATCTTCTAAGAATCCTTGTTAACTGGGTTGAATAATCCAGGGTGATCTTATTTCAAGATCCTTAATTAGATTTGCAAAGACTATCACTTCAAGTAAGGTCTTGTTCACAGATTCTGGGGTTAGACTGTGGACATAATTTTTAAGAATCATCATTTATTTACCTGTAACACTCTCCAAGTAGATCTATAGACGGAATATATCCCCATCTATCTAGCTTTTTTGTTGTTTTTGAGAAATTGACGAAATCATCCTAAACTTCATGTAGAAAGCAAGGAACTTTGAGCAGCCCAAACAATCTTAAAATAGAATAAAGTTGAGAGACCTATGCTTCCTGATTGCAAACCTTATTGTGATGATGTAGTAAGCAAGATGTTATGGTACAGGCATAAAGACGGACCTACAGATGAATGGAATAGGGTTAAGAGTCTAGAACTAAATGTACATGTTTGCAGCTGATTTTGTTTTCAACAACGGGCTACCACAGCAACTCATTGGGGGGAATAAGAATCTTTCAGCAACCCATGTAGGAACAATGGGATAGCCACATGTAAAGAATGAAGTTAGATCCTTCATTCACACGGTAAACAAAAATGACTCAAAATGGATCAGAGACTAAATGTAAGAGCTAAAATGGAGTCTCTTAGAAAAAAAAGTGAAGTGAATTTTCATGATTTGGGGTTAGGCAGTGGTTTCTTACTTATGTCAACAAATGTACAAGAAACAATAAAAATAATTGTACATCAAAATTGAACCTTATGCTTCAAAGGGACACCATTTAGAAAAAAAGATAACCCACATGATGTAGAAAAATACTTGCTTATAAATAGTTGATAAGGAAATTGTATTTAAAAATAGATAAAACCTTTTATAACTCCACAATAAAAAGACTCTAACTAAAAATGGTCAAAGCATCTGAATAGAAATCTCTGTGATAAAAATATACACAGCTAATAAGCACTTGAAAAGATGTTCAACATCGTTAGCCATTAAGGCAATACAAATCAAGATTACTATGAGATACCACCTCAGCCCAGTTGGATTGCCATAATCATATTAAAAACGATTAGTGCTGGCAAGAATGCGAAGAAATGAGACCTTTCATATGTTGTCGTAAGACTGTTAAATAATATAGCCCCTTTGGGAAACAATTTTTCATTTCCTCAAATTGTTAAAAACAGCATTTCTGTGTAACCCAGCAGTTACACAGGTGTATATCCAAGAAAAACGAAGACATAAGTTCCCACAAGAACTTGTAGGTAAATGTTTATAGTAGCATTATTCATAATAGACAATCTAAATGACTGTCAAATGATGAATGGATAAACTGCTTGAATCATAACCATCTAGGGGCACTTGGGTGGCTCAGTGGGTTAAACGTCTGACTTTAGCTCAGGTCATGATCTCATAGTTCGTGGGTTCGAGCCCCACATTGGGCTCTGTGCTGACATCTCAGAGCCTGGAGCCTGCTTTGGATTCTATGTCTCCCTCATTCTCTGTCCCTCCCTTTCTCGCACACACACTCTCTCTCTCTCAAAAATAAACATGAAAAAAAAATAAAAACATAACAACCATACAAAGGAATATTACTCAAGCATAAAAATGAATGAAGAAATGGCACATGCTACAGTGTGCTTGAACTTATCTCATTATGCTGTGAAAATTTAGAGCACTTAGCCACAAAATATCATAAATTGTGCGATTCTATTCGTATGGAATATCAGTAAGCAAATCCGAAGAGACAGAACATAGTTTAGTGTTTTCCTAAGAATATGGGCATAAGGGATGGGATGTGAGTTCTTAACGGGTATAGAGCTTCTTTGTGAGGTGATACACATGAGCTAACCTTTGATTGTGGCACAACCAACTATACTAAATATCAATGAGTTGTATGCTTTAAGGGGGTGATTTTTATGATATGTAAATTTATCTCAATAAAGCTATTATTTTTTAAAAAATAGGGTAGGAGTGTCTGGGTGGCTCTGTCAGTTAAGCATATGCTTCTAGATTTCATCTCTGGTCATGATCTCCCCCTTGTAAGATCAAACCCCACATCAGGCTCTGTGCTGGGAGTGAGGCATGCTTGGGATTCTCTCTCTCTTTCTACCTGTTCCTCCCATGCTTGCACTCACTCCCTCTCAATAAAAATAAAAATAAATAAAAACAAACAAAAAAGATAGGGCAAGCGCTAATACCCCTGAATAATAGGTATATAATTTCCAAACTTCATGCAATAGAAATCAAAAGGTAGCAAAAATAAACAGCGGAAAGCTGGGAAATAAAATGTATGAAATAGGATAGTAGAAATAAATATAAATCTACTAATAATTATAGTAGAAGCAAATGGACTAAACTCAATAAAGAAATAGTATACTGGATTTCATTTAAAAACATGACTATGGTTGACATACGATGTTATATTAGTTTCAGGTGTACAACTCAGGTTTTTAAATTTTTTTCTTTAAAAAAGTTTTTTTTTCCCATTTATTTATTTATTTTGAGAGAGAGCGTGAGTGGGGAGGGACAGAGAGAAAGGGAGACAGAGAATCCCAAGCAGGCTCTGCACTGTCAGCACGGAGCCTGATGTGGGACTTGAACCCACGAAACTTCTAGACCATGGCTTGAGCTGAAATAGAGTCAGACGCTTAACCGACTGAGCTACCCAGGTGTTATCGCTTAGTGATTCAATATCTCTGTACATTATGCTGTGCTCACCGTACCTGCAGCTGCCATCTGTTATTATACAACACTATTACAATAGCGCTGACTGTATTCCCTCTGTGGTACCTTTTATTTCCATCATTTATCCATTCCATAACTGGAAGCCTGTATCTAACCACGCCCCTTCACCTATTTTGCCCTCTCCCATCCCCTTTCTTGTGGCAGCTGTCAGTTTGTTCTTTGCATTTATAGGTCTGGTGGTGCTTTTCGTTCGTTTTGTTTTTAAAATTCCACATTTTGTGTGAAATCGTACTGGCTTGTAAAAATTTAGCTATATCCTGTTTATTGGAGGTACCTAAAATTTAATAGTGCAAAAATGTGACAAGTAAAACATAGCAAATGACAACTATAAAGGAGAAGATGACCTTGCTGGTATAATGACATCAGAAAGAAAATAGTCCTGCAGAAAACAAGATGAAGTGGATTACAACAAAATGATAATAAGCTCAATTTTATCAGAAAAATGTAATCATTCTAAATTCATATAAACCTAGCAACAGAGTTTCTAAATATATAAAGCAAAATTTGACAGAAATACTAAAAAAAAAAAAAAATTGACAAGCCATCATCACAATGGAGATAATGAACTTCTCCCAGTGCCTGATAGATCAAACAAAGACATCAGAAGATACTAGGCCATAAGGCAAGTGCCAACAAAGTTAAGAGAAACAGTATGATAAAACTGTATGTCTTATTGATTTGTACAAAATAGATAATAAGACAGAAAGAAGTTATGTTTAAGCTACATTTCTATCTGGCAGAGGATCTTAGTTTGTTCTTTTAGAGTTTATTTTTAAAATTATCCTATTGTGGAAAGGGAGAAAGCATTTATCAAATGCCTAGTGTAAACCAGTTGTTTTACTTTAAATCCCCAGAAAAACCTGATGAGAATAATTATTTTCATCATTTGCATCTGAGGAAACAGATACTCAAGAAAGCTAAGTGATTCGCCTAAGTTCTGGCAAGTGATGGAGTTTATGTTTGGATTCAGAGTTGTCCTGTGGAGTCCTGTACTAAACAAGCATATCTTTGAACAGAATTTGTTTCCTGACTAGATGCCCAACTACTCCCTTGAAACTAGGCAGTGAATTTCAAGAATGGGCAAATGATAGCAATAGCACTGCTAGGAATTTACCCAAGGGATACAGGAGTACTGATGCATAGGGGCACTTATACCACAATGTTTATAGCAGCACTCTCAACAACAGCCAAATTATGGAAAGAGCCTAAATGTCCATCAACTGATGAATGGATAAAGAAATTGTGGTTTACATACACAATGGAGTACTACATGGCAATGAGAAAGAATGAAATATGGTCCTTTGTAGCAACGTGGATGGAACTGGAGAGTGTGATGCTAAGTGAAATAAGCCATACAGAGAAAGACAGATACCATATGTTTTCACTCTTATGTGGATCCTGAGAAACTTAACAGAAACCCATAGGGGAGGGGAAGGAAAAAAAAAAAGAGGTTAGAGTGGGAGAGAGCCAAAGCATAAGAGACTCTTAAAAACTGAGAACAAACTGAGGGTTGATGGGGGGTGGGAGGGAGGGGAGGGTGGGTGATGGGTGTTGAGGAGGGCACCTTTTGGGATGAGCACTGGGTGTTGTATGGAAACCAATTTGACAATAAATTTCATATATTGAAAAAAAAAGAAAGAACGGGCAAATGTGTGTAGTCCTCCTCTATAAGCAGTTCATATACAGTTCCTTCCTCTCTCCCTTCTCTTTATATAAACCCTGAATAATCACCACCAAAATGAAGAGTTAACATTACAGCATTTGATTTAAACTATTGGCTGCAGTTTAAGTCCAGAAGAATATGAGAGCTCCCTTTACCAATATTGTGTGAACGTTAAGCTGCTGTGCTTAAAGGTGGAGATGATCTCGTCTGTAAGGGATGGTACACAAAAGGAGCAGAAAATCTGAAGGGCCAGTTTGAAGAGACAGTGTTTAGCTTTCTTGGAAACAGTGGGTATGTTTTAGAGCTGAGGTACAATGACATTTAGTCAGGCTCTGGGATTTAAATATGATCTTATTTATATATTTCATCAACCCTATGACAAAGGTACAGTTTCATTGCACATTCTATAAATGAGAAAACTACGACTCAGAGAACTTGGGCAACTTCACCTGATATTTCACTGATAAGTAGTAGAGCAGAAATAGATTACCAGAAGTGCATGTGATAATGGCGTCCACCATAATGCCTCAAAATTTGTGAATATGTTCTAATAATAAAAACATTGTTTCATAAAAGCAAATCTACAAACTATATATTAGTCATTTTTTTTTTCCTTCTGGTCTAAATTCCTATTTTCATGTCAATCAGCTAAACTCTTGCACAACTTTGAACTTCAGCAGTTCCTTTTTTGGGGGGTGACTATGACCAAGATGCATATAAAAATTGATAATTGTCCGGTTTGCTGGAGAAATTCCAGTTTTTTTACTCTTCGAGTATGTGGTCCACAAATGTAGGATTAGAGAAAAACTTTGTCCAAATGAGGGAATTTGGGAAGAGCTAGAAAGCCAAAGTTGAGGAAGACTGATGCCTAGAGAGACCAAGGTAAGTAGATAAAAGTCGGATGCAAAAGAGAGGGGATTTAGAGCTGGGCCAACAGACTGAGTACTGACCAGCACTGAACTAGAGTACATTTGTCATATAGAATAAGTGGAAGGATTTTAATCTCACTTGTGTCCCAATGCTTCCTGCCTCTGTCTTCTCAAATTTCAAAAACGAAAGGGCACGTATATTGAGCTGTAGGGGAAATATGAAAGAATTAGTCCTGTGAGAAATGTCCATTATGTTCAGAATGTGTTCTAGCTGATCTTTAGTCATATCTGTAGGACACAGAGGACATCCTATTGGGTACCTGTAGCCCAGTTTTTTTTTTCTTTTCCAGACTCTTTACCCGGGGACTACATATTATAAGAATACTAGCTATGAAAAATTCCAAGTTTCCCCTTATTTATATATTTGAGGTAAAACATGATACAGTTTTTATATGCAAAGAAAATCCTTCTCTGATTTCAAATAGTTAGCCTGACACACCTGTAATGGTTTCTCAAACAACAACAGTCTAATTGCAGTGTAGTCTATGGGATTAAAAATCGAAAGGACCCAGACAAATGCTGCTTGAATCAAAAAGGATTTCATTTTATTCTTTTATCTTTTTTGGTAAAAAATGCAAAAGAATCATCGAATTATTTTTTGGGACCAGTTTTGATTTTTTGAGATGTGTTTGCTATTTATCAAAGGTTAAAAAGTACAGCATTGTAAAGAATAATTAGAAAAAATAACCTATCATTGGTAAGTGAAAGAAATAACATTAAAAGAGACTTTGAAGCTCCCACTCCAGATGTATTGATTGACATTTTCCACAACGCCCAGAGTAACGAATTTCACATAGTTAGTGCTCATTGAATAGCTGATTTTATTTCCACTTCCTTCCCAAACCTTAGTGAGCCCAAGTTCAGTCTATTACAAGTGGGAATCCCCAGTTGTAACTGCAAGGTTGCTGGGTGCTTGTGTGTTGATGTCAGTATCTCAAATATCCTCATGTTTTACCATGCCAGACATGGGGGCGGTTTCTGTTTTATTCTAGAGAGAACAGTTTTTCTCACTTTGTTTCACAATGACTTTGCAGACAGAGAGAGTGAAAGGTGCTTTATTCTTACTGCTGCCTCTCAAATTTGCAGTAAGTCACGTGGTTTCTTTCTTAGAAACAGAAATTTTGAGCTGGAAAGAACCTTAGAAATCAGTCCTGTGATTTTATGGGCTGGGAAACATAACACCAAGGTTAAATGACTTTCTAAGGTGACAGATTCAGTTAGTGGCTGAGCCTTATTTCATTTGCCGTGTTTTTCCACTACACACATCCTATTTTACATCACATCAAAATCACTGGTCAATTCACACACACACACAAAATAAAACCTCCTTAGGTATTTGACCTATTGGCTTATGATGAGGGCTGCTAACACCCCATTTTGTGTATTACACAAAGGTGATACTGTTATTTATTACATTACATGGCATCGACTTGAAGACAATGAGGAAAACATGACTTTCTAGTCTGTATCAGAATATGTTGTGTTTTAAACAAGGTGATTCTTCACTGGGAACACTGAATTCTGTAATGTATCAGTTTTTCCTTTTCTCACTCTCTGCATCTCTACACAAAAGCTCAGAACAAATGTGTACCTTATTTTAGTAGAGTAGAGGGCACTGTGTGAGTCATTCTCTTGTCTTGAGTTCTGGCTCTATTTTACATCTGTATTCTTGACGGATTTTCTTTGACACCTATCTCTATACCGTGCTCTACTGTTCGCTGGCTGTTGTAACTTAAATCCTCTTTGTGGCAAGACAGACAAACCAGCATAGTTGAATTATGTTGCACTGTAGTGCACACAGGTTTGCTATGCAACTATTTTATGATAGATTGTTTCAGAACCTATTCCATAGTCAATTTTGCATATATTTATGAAGACTTTTCTAACTCAGTTTGACTGGTTTATTCTCTTCAACCTTGGGCTTGCCTCATTTTGGTAAGTTCAGATCATGGAGCTGACATGAGGAAATTAAATTATTTTGTAACTTGTTGACCTAATTTGATTTTCCTGAACTATATCTGGACCCAAACTTGAATTTACAGGAGATAAATAGCAGATTTTCTATAAACAGTACCTCATATAAATGTGGAGAGATTAATGATCTGTACTTAAAAATAAATCTTTTCACCAGGCTAAATGTTAGCTTTATTGGGGGTTTCCGCGGAGTTGAAAAGCTGTTGGGTGTAGCAGATGAATTGCTGAGAGGAGATCCTTGGTACTGGCTTCAACTTGGAAGAGTGCTCCTTTCCAAGTCTTTAACATTATTAGCAGTGAGGAATACTATAAAGGGGTAGAGCTATATGGCAGATTACAGAGCAGGTCAGAATTCCTCTGACACTCCTAATTCATGTTTTCAGTTTGTTCAGGGCCTCATAATCTGGTTTTGCTTGAAAGTTGTTTTACTTTTGTAAAGGAACCTTTGCTGTTTCTATTGAGGGTATTCACAAGACCACATGACCTAACAAGCAAAATGTCTCACTGGTCCTATCTGAGCTTCTGCTCCCGGCTTTCCTAAGTATTCAGCCCTGCGAGCCCTTACTTGTCTGTTACATGTGGCAATATTGTAAGTTAAGAATCAGCAAATGCTTTGAGGAAACAGTGGCACAAGACTCCAAGCTGACTTCTCTGTGGTTTTCTTTGCTCCTTGATTTGGCATCTTACCTTCTGGTTGTCCTAATTGCTGTCTGACAACTTCAAAGAGTGTTCCTACTAGTGTTCCTACTTTATCCAGGTTACATAGTTAGCCTCATCAGGAAGATGAATCTGATGCAAGGTGCATTACCGTACATCATAGAATTTCTCTTGTAAAACAATACTTGGGTTTCCTATTTCAGTGACAATAAATGTCCCCTCTTCTCTTTCCTTAACTTAGGATGAGCTAGCTCCGAGTTCAAAGCTAATGGCAAAAGTTGATTTCTCTAAGCTTGGGAAATCTAAGTAGTAAAATGTAAACTCTACTGACCTCTAAGTGACCTCTGTCCTGTTGTCTTGCAGTCAGTTGACTGGATGCTTCCAATTTTTTTAAAAAAATGTTTTTTTATAATGTTTATTTATTTTTGAGACAGAGACAGAGCATGAGTGGGGTAGGGGCAGAGAGAGAGGGAGACACAGAAGCCGAGGCAGGCTCCAGGCTCCGAGCCATCAGCACAGAGCCCCACACGGGGCTCGAACTCATCAACCGCGAGATCATGACCTGAGCGAAAGTCAGAAGCTCAACTGACTGAGCCACCCAGGCACCCCTGGATGCTTCCAGTTTACCACAGCACCTCTCAAGCTGCACCCTCTGCCTGAGGTCTTTTGAAGCTGCCTTTTCCTTCTTCAAAACTCAGTAGTCTGTGGCTCTTATTCTTGACTCTAGTTCCTTTTTCTATCCTCTGAAAGCTTAAGTGCCCCTCCTTATTAAAGCAGAGTTAGCTATGAAGTATCCTCACACTCTAAATTCTAGTCTTTTCCGCCTTCTTTGTTTTCTGTGCTCTGAGTAACTTTCTGAAGTTCAGACCTTATGATGTCACCTCATTGCTCCGTACCTCTCAGGCTTTCCTTATTACCCCTAAGAAAAAGCCCAGAGTACTTGGCATGGAATCTAAGGCCCTTCACGTGCTGGTCATGGCTTACTTTTGCAGCTGCTTTTTTGGCTTCCATCTTCATGCATCCGAAGGTCCAGTTTTTCCAGATTGTCTCGTGGAAACAGAGTTGTAATTTTTTTTTTTTTGGTTTTAAACCAGAACGTGTCCTATCTTTCATGCCTCTCTGCTTTGGTTATTGCTCTACTTTCTTCCTTAAATGCTCTTCCTTCTTCCTTTCCCAGAAGAAATTCTGCTGACCCTTCACGGTCCCCTGAAGTGTCATGTCTGCTGTGAGACCTTATCTTCTCCTCTCCACCAACCTGTAGAGGCTCTGGTGCCCGGACAAGTGGCAATTGCTTTACAAATGGTGGTTATCTAGACCTGAATTGCCATGAATACCAGGGTTTGGCCTGGGCTTGGGCGGATTGTTTACACAGAACTGTTTTAGGCCCTGCATGGAAGTCCCAGGGGAGGCTAGTTTGTTGTTGTTGTTGTTGTTGTTGTTGTTTTCGGTCACTTGGATCTTTCAGACTATATAGCATATTAGTAGCTGCCAGCTTTCCCTTCCATCTTGGGCTAACCCTAGATATTAATATAAGGGACATTGTCATTTTGAAGCACACATTTTTTTTTTCTAATCCCTTCAAAGAAACTAAGTTTTCTATAGGTGAAAGTGGGGAAAAGACTGTATAGAATACAAATACCTTATAATTGGAGTCAGAAGCTCCATCCAGATATGTAAATTTAGTTCTGAATTGTCATCAGGGTATAATCCCCAGTGGCTCCATGACTTCTTAGCAAGTCAGCTGGCTGTCAGTTGGGGGTGAATATTATTTTGCCATCAAGCTCAAGGTATTTGGGTTGCTTTTTAGATTGACGTTATTTTGGGGCTTATGCTTTGACGAACTAAACTATAATGTAAACTTAGAATGTGAAACAGGCATCTGTTTGTGCCTGAAGCATTGGAAAAATGAGATCTTAGGACCCTTTTTGTGAAGTTTCCCAAATGTATGCTGTGTTATAAACTTGAAGAAATCAAGAAGGGAAAATGAAGTAAGGGAAAACACACAGGCACACCCTAGGGTAACTTAATAAGGTCAGAATGGAAAGAAAAAAATAACAATATTGTAGTTACACCTGGAAGAATCATAGAAAAAGGATGTTTGATGTCCCTCTGAAAAGCTGCAGGGGTCGAAGTCGTTATCTGCATTTGGAACAGGAATAGTGTTTGCACTGTGGTGATGGATGCAGAGGAATGAAGAAAACATCTGTTAGGCCATAGAAATTTGAAGAGGAGTGTATTTCCATGGGGGAGAGTCACTGAGATCGGCTAAATCAGAAAGGAAGCCAGGACTTGCTACAGGAGTGACCCACACTTGGGTGTGGGCAAATTGGTGGTCTTAAAGTTCTCTATCTGTCCTGTAACAATGGAGAAAGCAACAGAGAATCTTTCCCAACCCCTACCTTACTCATAAAGACCATTCAAAAAGGAAGCTGATCCAATGTGGCCTACATCAGACTCAAGCATTGAATTGCCAGGGATGGATGTACCTTTGCTCACCTGGGAGCTGCAGCTCTTACTGCCTTTTGTGTGAAAAGTGGGAAATCAGATAGATCAATACATTCTGGGTTCCCAAGGCTCAATAGTAGGAACACAAGGAATTGTGGGACTGTATAAAAATAGGAAAGACTTTGGGGGACTGTGAAGGTGGCATTTGTACATCATAACATATAAGCTACTGAGCAGCAAACATATATTCCAAAGGGGAAAGGACAGGATGCAGAAAATCTTAACGGGAATAGACATGGGGCAATTGGGAGCATTCGGAGTCTTGTAAAGGAAAGATTTTTTTGAACAATTAGGGTCTAACCTCACACCTCCACACCAAGAAATCATGATTACTCTTCTCAGGAAGCTAGAAATCCCTGTTCACATCTTCCATTGGGGTTCACTATTATTTCTAATTACTTCCAAATTCAGTGAATGTGTTTTTTCAATGCCTATGTTACTTTCTTCTGAGGCATATCACACAGAAAAGAAATTACGTGAAATAATATCATGCACAGGATTATATCATACTGTCAGGATGTTTTCACAAAATTCCACAAATGGTGCTTAATCTACCAGGATGAACTTTACGCTTTGAAATTGGCAATACATGGCCGAGCGCTGACTACAATTCCTATGTCTCTTTGGTTCCCTTTGAGACTCTTGTCCCTGAGGTTCACTGGCCTTAAATGTCTGATAAGGTGGCAGCACGCCCTCAATTTTTCAATTTTAGAAAAAGGACACATTTCACTATTGATGAGCAAGGTATCTTATCTCAGATGGCGGCTGGTACTGAATGAGCTAGAAATGAATGATGAATGCTTCAAGATTTTCTACCCTGCTGGGGATTTCCAGAGCTTTACTAAGGAGGAGGGAAAAAATGCTAGCTCTTGGCCCGTGTATTGAGTTGTAAAAGATACTCTTCTAAATTAACATATTTCTCTAAATGGTCTCCATATGCTGTTTGACTTTCACAAGTGTGGATTAGATTACAGTTACTGTTAGAGCCTTATCTGGGCTAATATTGATAGCTGTCAAGGTAGAAACTTCCTCCTGGAAAACAGATTTAGTCACTTGACAAAAACCGTCACAGAAGGAAAATCCAAGGGGCGCCTGGGTGGCGCAGTCGGTTAAGCGTCCGACTTCAGCCAGGTCACGATCTCGCGGTCCGTGAGTTCGAGCCCCGCGTCGGGCTCTGGCCTGATGGCTCAGAGCCTGGAGCCTGTTTCTGATTCTGTGTCTCCCTCTCTCTCTGCCCCTCCCCCGTTCATGCTCTGTCTCTCTGCCCCTCGCCCGTTCATGCTCTGTCTCTCTCTGTCCCAAAAATAAATAAACGTTCAAAAAAAAAAAAAAAAAAAATTTAAAAAAAAAAAAAAAAAGAAGGAAAATCCAAGTCATCAAGTGTTAATTCCCCCCCACCCTAAACAAATGTTATCCCACCAAAAAATTTATTCCCCAGAGGGCTAACATAACCTAAATTTGTTTTGTCACTTATTTATTATATGGAGAAATATATAAATAAATACAAATACAAATTTATGAATATATAAATATATAAATATATATTTAAACCTTTAGATTTCACCCAGGCCTTAAAGAGAGCTGAGTTTTTTGAGATGCTTAATTTGATGCAAACATTCCACCCTGGCTGATTAAATGAAAAGCAACATGAACTAACACTCTATCTATAGCACATTTTTCATTCATTGCACAGAGCTGGCCTGAGGCTTGTATTAAAAAGCACCAGATGTTTGGGGTTTTCTTTTTTTCCTTTTTTGAGAAATATATTTGTCTTTGTATGATGACACATGCTCTTTGAAATGGCAAAGCATGTAATAGCACAGTTTGCCATTGGAAATCAAATTCCATCCCCAAGTCACATCTAAAGGATGAAGCTCACTGTGAGGTTCTTTAATATGATCTCATTACAGTCTTGCCACTTTGAGCTTTGTGCCTCAGCCAAGAAGACTTACTCTAAAAAGCAAAATGTTCCCTGAACTGTTTCCTGTTTCATTAAGGTGTTAAGTGGGATTAACATAGTTTATTACGAGGTGCCATAGTCGAAGGTCTAAGCCATGTTCTCTCTGTTCCTCGTAACTAAGGATAACAGGAGGATGTGACACACTTTTCACTTTACAGACATAAGGCAAATTAAAATTCCTAAGAGGGAGAGGTCTCTGTGCTGCAGAAGTAGTTATTGGGCTCCTGAGAGGATGTCACTGATGATAGTGATTACCAAGGTGAATAAATAGAGCCATAAAATTATAAAAATACTCCACTGGTTGACAAAGATAAGGGAAAAACTGATAGTACAGTCAATGAGTCTCTATGGAAATTAACATTCTTACACTTGGTTAGTAGGAACATAAGTGGTGACAAACTTTAAGTGGGATCATTTGCTATGAAAAATAGCAATGGAAAAGCTATGAAAAATAGTTTTGAGCCAGTAATTCCACTTCTGGGAATTCACGATACAAATATATTTACAAGGGCCTGAATATTCATCACAATGCTGTTGTGATAGAAAAAGTAATAGAGGTATTTAATCAATAGAGGACTGGTAAAATTAGTAATTGTAGTGGAGTTACATAAGATAATGGGTGCCATGCTACCACTTGAATAAAAATAGGAATATGTATATATACACACACACCTACCTACCTACATACATAAACACATTGATGCAAAGTCATTTATATGATTTTTTTTAGTTTTTAATTTTTTATTTATTTTGAGAGAGAGAAAGTGGGGGGGGGGAGCATGAGTGGGAGAGGGGCCGAGAGACAGGGAGAGAGAGAATCCCAAGCAGGCTCCATACTGGCAGCACAGAGCCTGATGCAGGACTTGATCCCACAAACCATGAGATCATGACCTGAGCCGAAATCAAGAGTCAGATACTCAACCGACTGAGCCACCCAGAGGTCCTGGTTTGTATGATTCCCTGTGCAGTACATCCATGAAACACTTCTGGAAGGGCACATAAGAAACTGTTAAACTGTTTATTTCAAGAAGAGGAACTGAAACCTGGAATGGGAAAATAAAATACTTTTTATTGTATTTATTATTATTTTATATTGTCAAAGTTTCTCTATGTCTGTGAATTGTTTTTCACAGTTAATTGAGTAAATATTTTAAGAAAATACTTTTTTCAGAAAAGTTTATTTTGGGATAAATCCTGTCTTCTTTCTTTCTTACATTATATATTACTAAGGATAAAATCTCCCAATAGACTAGTTAGAAAAAAAAAGATTGTAGCCAGCTTTTAGTATAGGACAAGTCATGTTATTAAGAATATTCATGCTATTCATGCCATACTTTTATGGCTTCTCTTCTTGGACTGGTAGATAAATAAAAGCACTGGGGTTGCACAGAAGTGCATTTACCTTGTCATGTACTGTCTGCCTTGCACCTTTGTTGCCTTCCAGAAATATCACCATCTTTTTTTTGAAAGTTTCTCTTCCCTGCTTTCAACCACCTGTGTCCACAAGTGTTGGTTTGATTTGTTTTTTTGTTTTGTTTTGTTTTTTATGAAACTATGTATGCCTCCTTGGTAAGGGTTCCCATGAGGACACTACATTTCAGCTTGGCCAATCAGGTGCTGCCCCGAGAGCTTCTAATCAAGTTAACATGAAGTTAACACATACACACACACACACACACACACACACACACACACTCTCATGTTTAAAGAAGAGTTTCACATTAGAATGCAGTAAAACCTTGGACTGCAAATAACTTATTCTGTGAGTGTTCCACAAAAGAAGCAAACATTTCTAATAAATTTTAACTTGATAAATGAGTGGTGTCTTGCAACATGAATAGTACATGATGCTGAATGTCACATGATCACAACTGAGCCAATGGTTCTTGAAATTCTCTTTGATATACGAGTGCTTTGGATTACAAGCATGTTTCTGGAATGAATTACGTTCACAAACCAAGGTTTTATTGTATTAGAAATAAGGTTATTTTGAAAATTGAGTGTGTGTGTGTGTGTGTGTGTGTGTGTGTGTGTGTGTGTTAAACATACCATAAACAGCACAAGATGCCAAAACTCTGCAAATTTTATTTCATGAGGCAAAAATTTTGACATTTCTGTTTGAAATTTTGTTTTAATTTTCTGGATTTCTTTGTAAAAAATTTTTCCTTTAAAGATTCCAGGGATGCCAAAATAAAAACTATGACTGTAGCCACATTGGAGTAATATCAAAATGACAAAACTATAAAAAAAGCTATGGGAGTCATTGTTACATATTTGTTTTTTCTTTTTATTAATGACAATATGTTTTATATCATAACATGACCTCCTCCTGGAACATGTTCTAAGAACTCACTAAATACGATTTGACAGTTTATTATTTGTTTTCACATTGCATCTACTAAGAATGAATGATCGTAGATATTTTGGGGTATCCATAAAATACGATAGGCCTAAATATTTTTATTGACTAGGACTGCTGATCTTACCTACTCCCCTGCCCCTCTAAGAAGTTTTTTTTTTTTTTTTCAGATTGAAAGTTTTCTTTTGAAAAGAATAAAACTACCATGGGGCACCTCGGTGGCTCAGTCAGTTAAGCATCTGACTCTTGATTTGGGCTCAGGTCATGATCTCACGGTTTGTGGATTCAGGTCCCCCCTTGGGCTCTGTGCTGCTGGCAGTGCAGAGCCTGCTTGAGATTCTCCCTCTCTCTCTCTGTTCCTCGCCTGCTCATTTTCCCTCTCTGTGTCTAAACAAACAAACTTTAAAAAGAAGCCACCATGATGTATTCTAAATCCAAACTTAATTGTAATAGCATTAATTAAAATAACATGGAAATGACAGAACATCCCCCAGTAGAGGATTTTTTGAAGAGTAGAGGAGGGGATGAATTGTTTCTGGATGATTCTCCTGAGAAAAGAGAAAGCCTAGAAATGTTGGTAGGATCTAAGTAGGTGTGGGAAAGGGCATTTTCAAATAGGCTGATCAAAACCTGGGCTCTGTTGCCTTGCTCAAATTCAGATACCTATTGGAGGGGGAAGTGAAGAGAGAGACCAGCTAGACTGGAACAGGACAGATGGTCCCAGCTGCAAAGTCCTGAGAGATGCTTTTGGAGTTGTATGTTTGGGCCAAATTTTTTTTTTTAATTTTTTTTCAACGTTTTTATTTATTTTTGGGACAGAGAGAGACAGAGCATGAATGGGGGAGGGGCAGAGAGAGAGGGAGACACAGAATCGGAAGCAGGCTCCAGGCTCCGAGCCATCAGCCCAGAGCCTGACGCGGGGCTCGAACTCACGGACCGCGAGATCGTGACCTGGCTGAAGTCGGACGCTTAACCGACTGTGCCACCCAGGCGCCCCTGTTTGGCCCAAATTTAGAAGGAGCCATCAATGACATGATGATGATAGCAGTGTTTCAGCAAGAGAGATATGGTGACTTAGTGGAAAATGAAACGAACTGGGGAGAAAGCTGTTTTACATAACCTAGACTTACAGTTCACAGGGGCATATAAATGGGGGTAGTGACAGAAATTTGTGACTAATTAGTAAATGTAATAATTACGATGATGGTAATGATGACTTAACATTTATTTGTTCAGTATTTACTCTGGGAGCAATTCTGAGTTGTAGAGCAAAATGTATTATTTTGTTTTCATAGTAACATGAGAAAGCTCTTATTTGCCCCTACTTTGTACAGGTAAGGGAACAGAGGTTCAGAGCATTTACTCAACTTGTCCAAGATGCCCAGCTGTGAATAGAGGTGCCAGGGTTTCGCACTAGGCTGTCCGGCTTTCCCATGCTGTGCTGTCTAGTAGGATTTGGTGGCTTGACCCCCTTCTCACTCCTTCTTTCCCAGCCGTCCCCTACCACTTGACTCCTTGTTAACTCTTCTCTAAATAGGCTGCCTCTTTGCTGTTCTGAACGTTTTCCTAATTTAGCTTTTTCTGCTCTTACTCCTTCTGTCAAGGATGCCCTTCCCTCAGAGAGCCACAGAGATTTTCCTTCACTTTCTTCAGGGACCTTCTGGAGCCATCTCATCAATGAGCAATTTTTTTTTTTACTTTCTCAGGCAAAATAGCTTCCCCACTCTCCTCATACCTTCATCCTGCTTTAGTTTTCACTGAAGAATTTATCCAACCTGACAAAGTATTCAACGATTTGTTGAATCAGCCCCATAAGAATTTAAGGCCCGTAGTAGTAGCAGATTGAGTTGCTTGGGTGGCTTAGTTGGTTAAATGTCAGACTCTTAATTTCAGCTCAGGTCATGATGTCATCATATTGAGATCAAGCCCAGCATTGGGTTCCACGCTGAGCATGGAACTTGCTTAAGATACTCATTCATTCATTCATTCATTCATTCTCTCTCTCTCTCTCTCTCTCTCTCTCTCTCTCTCTCTCTCTCTCTCTCAAAAAGTAAGAGTAGGAGATAGTATTTTTCTCATTCTAGTATGCATGTGAATATCAGACTCAGAGCAGACATTTAGGAAATATTTGTTCAAAAAAATGAACAAGGGGAACAGACAAAATTTTTGGACATCTGATTTAAGGAGATGTTTAAACCTAGACCTCTCCATTAGACAGTCAATTCCGTGATGGCATCAGTCACGTCTCTTCAGTTTTTTATCTCCAGTGCCTGAAACAGCACCACAATAGAATTACATGTTCTGTTACTAAAACCAATGACTTTTCCCGGGCATGAAAATGATACCACAGCACACATGTATGGAAGCTTCGCCTCCACCTACCTCAGATGGTCCCTCCCTCAGAGTTATCCTTTTCCCATCTGCTCACATTTTTTAGTTTGATGATCCAACAAATAGTTACTCTAAGATCCTGGGTCCCTCATTTATTTCTTAGATGAATTACTTTCCTGTCTTTGCACCATGTATTGGCATTCCTTTATTATTATTTTATCTTTAATTTTTTGGAGCATTCATATCTTGTCTTTGTACTTTGATGTGTTCATTCATGATTTATACCACTCTAAGTTTCCTTTGTATCATTTCCAAGAATATGCACGGGAATGAAAAGAAAATGAATAGTGCATCCAATGGTGAAAAAACTTTGGTGACAAGAAGGGAAAATGAAGATAAAACATCTTCATTTTTCTGAGACATTCTGAGACAGTGTGAGCCACCTGAAGATTTAACTAACTGAAATGGGAGTAACGTAATAGACCCCTCACTCCAAATACTAAAAGCCCTTTGTACTAGAAAAGGTTTGAAATGTATAGAATCTTCTAAGTGAAGAAAGTGATAAGAGAATTCCCATAAGATTTTCCTGAGTGTAACTTTGATTATTCTTTACTTGACTAGCTTTCATTGAGGGAAAAAAAAAGTTTAGACGAAATATCTCAACTATAAAATCACATAGAATACTGCATAAACATGACTTATTAATGTGTATGCTTTAGATAGCACTTCCTTTTTGTGTCTCTGAAATTATATATTTGCTATTCTGTCAGGGTATATGATACGAAGGAGTAGGAGCCATATTTACAGTATTTGATTGCCTTAGGAAATGCTTCCCCTCTCTCATGAATAGGCATCTCCCATATACGTTCTATCAGAGGGAGTGACTGTAGACGCCGAGAAGCCTAGAAAAGGAGGCTTCATGGAAAGATGAGGTGTTCACTTTTGCTGATGAGAAAACAGAGACAGCTGTGGTCCAGTCTGGAGCTCGTGCTGGTGCACATGAGAGATGCACATCCTTTGAGAGATGATACGCTGCCTCTTAAGATCTAAAAGGGTCTTTTAAAAATGCTCAGTAAATCACTAAGAGAATGCATGTGGCAAACTAGATGAACACAAGCTGTTCACTCAAGATGAATGGTTTGGTGTGTTAACCTAATTGCTTATGTCCAATCCGTTGGAACAGCTTCCTACCTAGAGAGAGTGACAGATCCAATCTCAAAGTGATCTGAGCAGGCCTTTAGAATAGACGCTTCCTGTTCACAATTCACTTTCTGAGTCCTATAAATTTATTTAAGTCTCTCCGGGTAGATTTTGGCCCACCACATTGTACTCTGGCAAGTCGGGATCGCTATCCATTTTATGTATCTCTTGAGAGAAAAGCTCACCCACAGCAGACATCTGTTTGCTCTTGGCGCTGTGGTTTCTTCCTGGGCTTGCCAACTTTATCCGTTTAAACATGGCATTTAAACTATCCCTTCAGTATGACAGCCTAAGTTGGCAAGTGATGAAATACAATAATCGAAGTAAAGCTGAGCAAAAAATAGTGCTTGAGAATAAGAAAGCAGGTCAAAATGGTGTGGATATATATGTCACATTCAGAAAGACATTAGACCTGTGAATCCTTGCAGTTTTGTTTGATAAAAGTCTTCATGATAAGAACAATGTAAGTTAATAAAAAATGTGTTAAACAGGAAATCCCTATGCTAAAAGAAAGAATATACTGCTTGTTGATTTAATGTAATTCATCACTAAAATAAGAGACTCTAAATACAGAATAAAAAGCAAATACTAATGAATTTTTAAAGGTGAACTGAGAAGGTGGACAAATTTTCCTATGAAACATTAAAATTAAAAAAAAATTACACTTCCTAGATTCACTAAAAGTTAACCTAAAGCCAGTTTATAAGTATAATTTCAGGGGCGCCTGGGTGGCTCAGATGGTTAGGTGTCTGACTTCTGCTCAGGTCATGATCTTGTGGTTCATGAGGTTCATGGGTTTAAGCCCCCCAGTGGGCTCTATGCTGACAGCTCAGAGCCTGGAGTCTGCTTCAGATTCTGTCTCCCTCTCTCTGCCCCTTTCTCTGTCTCTCTCTCAAAAACATAAAAAAAAAAATATATATATATATATGTATATATATATATATATATATTTTAAATATATGTATAAAATTTTATATATTTTTATAATTACATAAATTTTATATATTTTTATAATTATATATATATATATATAATTTCATCTATTTTACAAAAGTTCTAATGTGTATTTGACAATTAATTTGGGAATAAAAATAACAGGGACAACCACAAGAAAAAAAGGAGATCTGAAACTTCTTCTAAGTGATAAAGACTTCTAACAATATAAAATCATTAAGTTGTTTTGATAAACAGAAGTAATTAACACCTACACTTGACTGGTGCCCTAAAGTAGGTGGGAACTAAGTTTCTGCGTTAAGACACTAGAGTTTCTTATGAGAAATGCCACGTTGTCCTTGTGGCCATGTGGACTCAAAGAGGCAACATTTGGAAGTCTCATCGTAGCACATTATTTTCAAATATTCTGAAAAATGACCTTTAGCTTGAAATTAGTTTTTAGCTTAAGAATATCAAAGCCTCAGGGGCATGGGTGGCTCAGTCAGTTACACGTCAGACTTTAGCTCAGGTCATAATCTCACGGTTCGTGAGTTTGAGTCTCGCGTCGGGCTCTGTGCTTACAGCTTGGAGCCTGGAGCCTGCTTCAGATTCTGTGTCTCCCTCTCTCTGCCCCTTCCCTGCTCACGCTCTGTCTCTCTTTTTCAAAAACTGAAAAAAAAACATTAAAAAATTAAAAAAAATAAAAAGAATATCAAAGCCTCAAACTACCTAGTCAGGAATTTCTGTGCATGTGCGTGCATGTGCCTCTGTGCGTGTGCATGCGTGGGTAGGAGTGATGTAAAGCAACAAATTAAATCTTTTTCCCTTTCTAGAGTAACACAGCTGCCATTGAAAACTCCCTTCGCATCATTTTCAGGGATGGCTTAAATGAGAAAGAAAGCTAGTGGGAATTAAACCTGAATTCACAGAACACATCAGCCAGCATAAGTGAAAAAGCTTTGTTTAGGAAGGAAACAAGGAGAGACCTAAAATGGATTGTTTATTTCTATTGTGCACAGAAAAGAATTGCGATTTGGAATTCTAAATGCCATCGGAAATAACCACCTTTCGGGTACTGATACATAAGGAAAAGGCCTAAATATCTAAAAATTAAATCCCATTGTCAGATGCATAACAATAAACAATGAGAAAGTTAAAAATGACTAGAATTTTCAAAGCGCTGAATCTCTGCCATGACCAATAAATGAGATGACTCACTTTAAAACTATAATTGTCTAATGTTGCAGGAACTGACCATTTGCTTATAAAAAGAGTACCAGTTAGAACAGGGTAGCAATGTCTTCTGGACTAAATTATTGGAATGACATTCAGGCTTCCTGAATACAGATTTGATAGTTCCAGCCTTGCCAGGTTTTTCGGAGTTGTTTAGTTCTTTGGTTTAAAAAACAAACAAACAAACAAACGAAGAAACCTCAACTTCGACGTCTCTCTATGCCTTCAGTATTCGGAAGTACATCTCGAGCACCTTATGTTGTCTCTGTGGTCACTTGTGGCCTGTCTTTAAGAAAGAATTATCTTCTCACCTTCTCTTACATAATTTCTGAGCTTCTTTTCATGACAGCTGTCAGATTCACATTCAGGGCACAGCTACTGGAACATTAATGCCCCCGTTTAATGCTGCTGACAGCCCCCCCCCCCTCCAACCGCCTAATTCAACTGCTCTGGCTCACGCTTCTCTTCCCGCTTCCCCTTCTTAGGAGCAAAATTCTTATCTTTGAGGAATTAGAAATGAATGGCCTATTTTAAATGAAGCTGCTTTGGAGGTAACGCGTTAAGACCAAACTTTAGATTGCAATCTATTCAACTGAATAGATCAATGACAGGCTTTTAAATCTCATCCTGTGTTAGGGCTCACTACAGAAACAAGGGAATTTTAAATAACTGTACTAGAGAGGAGAAATCGCAGCATAAATGGGAGACTGAGAAGACAAACTTTCTAGACCTCACAGCTGCGCCATGAGCTGGCCTGGCTGGCTTTCTAACCAGGTGGGGAAAAAAAATAGAAAAGCCTGTCAATAACTTTCTGCCTTGAAGCTGCAAAATGTGACAAGATTGATAAGTTTTTTATGGAGTTCACTTTGAAAGGAAGGTAGAATCTGTAAAAAGAGGTCCCATTTATCAGACGTGGTATTGAAGTCACTGCCGTATTTGGCCTGCCTGATTAGGTCCTCATCCTCTTAACCCAGGAGTCATCCCTCCTAAGCCCTTATGTGTCTGCTCAGGCTTTGCCTTCATGTTCTGTCTCAGGGTGACCTGGGTTTGGAGGACTGGGGGTCTATGGAGAGTGTATGCAGTATGTCCCACATGCAGCTTTCCAGAAATCTCTCTAGAGGTCCAGCTGTGATCCTGTTGACACCCAAGTCCCCAGGCCTGGATCCCTGTTTTGGTGTAGCTTTTGCTGTTGTCTGGTTCTTAGTCCTGAGCTTGGGTCCTGACTTCCACAGCTCTGCAGCAGTTGATAAAAACTTCTTTTTTGTCTCTCTCTGACACCACTGCCTGCTCACTCAGACTTGGTTTTAGCTCATGTTCCAAACATGAATAACTTTATATTCTGAGTCTCGGACATCCTCACAAGAATCTGTCAATTTGCGATCTGCTTTCTGGAAACTTTGGCTCCGTACCTCCCACCGCTTAGCTTCTTCTTTGTCTATCTTTTAATTTTCATCAGATTCAAGGGCTTCCCTGTCCAGCACCACACTGCTAACATATGGGAATTTTTGACACCTTGTTTTATTCAGGGAAAATGTAAGCCAATAGGTTTGTTAAATAGTTGATTGTTGAATTTCCATTATATATGCATTGCTATAGTTGGCCCTGAGCCTAAGTCCTAAGTCTTCAACAAAGACAGTAGAAAAATCAAGTCATAACGATAGAACAGTATCATTTTGTAGCGTTTGGACCTAACTGGTTTATATATGTTTAGTATGTTTTAATTTAGCTCTAGATCATTGGCTTTAGCCATGTTTCTGACAGGAGAAAAGGAATTTCTCATGTATTACACAGTATAAGCTCACATTGTCACCAAATATAAGTTGCCTAATTGGCTCTTGCTAAATAAATCATAAGGACTTATTAGGAGCACCCTGCCTGCAATTACATGAAGAGGGACAGGGGAACTGAGCCAAACACTGCACAAGTTGTAAACATTTGTCTTCATTAAGATCTAGATACAGAGCCAAAGGAAAAAGAAAGATAATTGCTATAGAGCAAAAACCCATGGACTATGAAAAGGGTGTTGGGAGAGAGGATAGGGGTGTTTTTGAACAATTACTAGAAAACGTAATTCATGACACTAAAGGAATTGGTCAATAATTAGTTGTCAGACAATAAATTATGGCCCTAAGTAGTTTGTATATTCCTGTTAGAAGTATGATTGTGGACTGGAGAATCTTTGAATACAAGAATATTAATTGACTTCATTATGAAGCAAAGCTGGGGATTTTCACATGTTCACAACAATGTCTCAAAGTTAAATAAACTGATAGATTCTTGATTACAAGTCAAAACTACAATGAATCAAAACTTGGAAGATATTCACATCAATTTCCTCATGTAATTGAATGTATGATAAACAAAACCCTAAGGTTTTATAACTTGGATGGCATATTTATACACTTAAACTTCAAACATGAAGATCAACAATTAGGTTCTTCCAGTAAAATAACTTGTCATAGCATGAGGAAGTACATTTTATTGTGGTTTCATTTTTATTTAGCTAAGTTACTACTGATCAGTTATCAAGAAAACCTACATTTGTTAACAGACAGGCTAGGCTACAAATTAAAATGCTTAATAAAAAATTATATTTATTTAGAGGCACCTGGATGGCTTAGTTCGTTGAGCATCCAACTCTTGATTTTGGCTCAGGTCATGATCTCAAGGTTTCATGAGTTTGAGCACCACATCGGGCTTTGTGCTGAGAGCATAGAGACTGCCTGGGATTCTTTCCCTTTCTTTCTCTCTGCCCCTCCTCCACTCCCGATGTCTGTCTCTCGCAAAGCAAAGCGAAACAAACAAACAAACACCTTAAAAATTTTTCTATTAATTTTTAGCCCAGCTAATTTCTATCTGAAACTATATTTAAAAATTTGATGAGAAAAATTACTTTCTTAAGCTTTAATTTTTAATATTGAGAACAAGAAAGAATAGGGAAAAATAGAATGGAATATTGAGAACCACCACATGTATATCTTTTTCTTCTAGTTTGATGCCCATAATAAATTTCAGCTAACTTTTCCATTAGAAAATCTTAACTTTTTTGATGGGACATTTACTCTTTATTGGGAAATAAAATGTATTTTAATGAAGCGTCAGTTACCGACAAACTGGTGAATCTCCAATTGATGACAGGAAACCCTCACTGTGAAGGTAACCAGTACTTATGCAAACACGACAGGGCAAAATAAATTTACCAATTGGTTCTCTTCCTCTTCACCAGGAGATGAAACAGGCAAATGTAGGGCATTCAGAACATACTATTTTCCAGGGTGCCTGGGTGGCTCAGTCAGTTAAACTTCATAAACTTGGCTCATATCGTCATCTCGAGGTCCGTGGATTCGAGCCCCACGAGGGGAACTGTGCTGACAGCTCAGAGACTGGAGCCTACTTCTGATTCTGTTTCTCTCCTTCTCTGCCCCTCCCTCTCCCTCTCCCACTCACACGCTCTTTTAAAAATAAACATTAAAAAACAAAAAAGTCCAAATTTGAAATTAAGTTAAATCCTAACAGGTATTCCAGCTTTGGCTTTTCTTATTTAGCAAAAACAAACAAACAAAAACCAAACCAACAAACCAAAAAACCCAAAATGTTATTGTTTCAAAATAGTGTCAGTAAATGTTCAAGTTTTCTAATTCCTTAAGAGACTAACATTTTAACTAATGTATATGACCAGGGTCATCTTTATTTAAATGTCTAAAAATTTAACAAATTAGTTTCTAATTGATACATTTTAGAAGTTAAGACTGAATTAGTATTGTTTTTTGGTCAGTAGGGCAATCTGGTTGCAAAATCTATCACATAAACAGCGTCTTGTCAGCTTACTTAGCTGACCAGGCAACTATACCCAAGAGTTAAGTTAAATTCAGTCTAATTAAGAGTTGACAGATAATGAAAATCTGTAATAAGCTGTAATATAGAGACATTTAAAATGTTAAATTGCACTGTCATTGGGCCATTAACGAGGATAAATACACTCTATACAGTGTTTTCTCTCTTCATTTTTAGATATATGCAACATCAGTAGTCTTTAGATCTTAATATATATATATATATATATATATTTAATTTTTAATGTTTATTCATTTTTGAGAGACAGAGACAGAGCAGGGAAGGGGCAGAGAGAGGAAGACACTGAATCCAAAGCATGCTCCAGGCTCTGAGCTGTCGACCCAGAGCCCAACGTGGGGCTCGAACTCACGAGCCGTGAGATCATGACCTGAGCTGAAGTCGGACGCTCAACCGACTGAGCCATCCAGGCGCCCCCTGAATATATATTTGAAAATAAATTATTTTAAGTGCTAAAATTTGAATATGTGAATTAAATACTTGTTTAAAATTGGTGTATAATAATAAAAAGTAATAGCTAAAGAAAGAACTGGAACATGTGTATTGGATTCAGAAAATATATGATCCAGTCTCTGCCCTTGAGAATTTAATACTAATGTAGAAAACCCACAGCTAGACCTTACACACATTATCTCAGAGGTCTATGAGGCAAGAACTATGGATGTTTTGTAATTTCCATGACTTTCCACAGAACTTGGTATAGAGCAGGCCATTAAATATTTGTTGATTTAGTTAATGATGAGGGAGAGCTTTGTTTAGCAGAGAATTTTAAGTGCCGGCGTTAAGTTTGGATTTGATATTTTGAGCAATAGGGAACCATTTGACCTGGAGAGTATTTAAACAATATTTAAAATAAGTTTCATGCCTGTTTTTTACTGCTTTATTTCATCCTATCGGTTCTACTTCCAGAGTTATCAGTTCTGTTTGATTTTCTGAGTTCTTACTGTTTCACCCTAGTTTCTGCCAATTATCACCTTTAAGCAGAACAAGAGAGACTGTGTTAAAACCAGATTGCTTAGATTTCAGTTCTGGTTTTATCACAGATTGTTATACGACCTTGACCATATCACCTTATCTCAGTTTTCTCATCTGTGAAAGGGGGCAGTTCCTACCTCACAGGTTTGTTGTGAGGATGAAATGTGTTAATAAATGCAAAGCCCTTGGAACTGTGCCTGGCTCACCGGCAGCTGCTGCAGCTGCTGTTCATTAGCCTTCTAGCTAGTCTAGCAGCCCCTAGTTTTGTTCCCTTCTAATACATTCTCTCTCTTTTAAGGACTCCCCTTTGCCTTCAAAGTAAGTGTAAACTTTTAAACATGTTATTAGATCTTTCACTGCAAGTGGCTCCAGTCCCTTGCCACTTAGCCCTAAACCCCCACACTTGCACCCTTATGCCAGTCATAATGAAATGTTTAGTGTTCTTCACCTAAGACCAGTTCCCTGTTGTCTCTACGCCTTTGAAGAAGCAATTTCCTCTGACTGCACTCCACTTTCCCACCCCATCTCCTGTGGACTTCACTTGTCTAACTCCAACTCATCCTCCTCATACTAACTGCCATTATTCCAAGCCATGTATCTTGGCCCCTTAGCCTAGATTGGGCTTCCTGCTCCATCACGTTTTTATCCTATCTTCTTTAATAGTGTCTCACCTCCATTAGATTGGACACTATCTTGATCGATCATATCTCCACAGGATCTATCACAGAGATTGACATATAGTACATGTTCAAGAATACTTTGTATATGCATGAAAAAATGGATGAATAAGGGTTTTTCATAAGCTTCAAAAGTTCATGCCGAATCTAAATTGTAAACACCTCTGCAGCCTGAGTTTCTGGAGCTCTCTCTATTTCGCTTTATCCCTTAGAAATGGGCGGCTGCTTCTGTTTCCCTAAATACAGTACACTGTTGCATGGCTTTACAAATGGCTTCATGCTGTTCCTTCTGTCTAGAATGTTCTTCTTCATTTGGCACTTGTGGCAAGGTCCTATGTGTCCATGAATGAACAGCTCCAAGGCCAACTCTTCTGTGAAACCAACATTACATTTCCCCCACCTCCCTTCTCTGAGCTCTACTTTGACTTCATGCATGCTTCTGTGATTTCATTGCATAACACCCTGTTATACATACAGCCTGCTTGGATTGTGTGAATCTTGAGGGGATGATTTAAGCCGTCTTATTCTTTGTTTCCCAGAGCCTATAGAGTACCTGGCACACATCAGTATTTCAACAAGTAGAAGTTGAACTGGAAGTTGAATGTCATGGTAGCCCAAAGAGGTGATGTTGAGGAGATGCTGTTGTGTAGTTCCAGATGTGATGGGTTAATCCAGAGATGCCAGAGTTCATGTGGAGAGTTGTATTATATAGGAAATAAATTGCTGATGTCAGATGTAAGGAAATTAAGAGAGAAGAGACTATATGATAAGTGAGTGGAACATATAACATAGTATTTTCTGTTCAGCATAGAACATCTACTCCACAGTAAGAATTGCTTTATTGTTAGTAGCAAGTCTGATATGTGAATATCTAACAGCAAATATATGTTGTATGTGGACATTTTCTTTCTCTCCAGGATCCTACCCTTATTTTAAAACTCTCATTAGCATTGTTTTGAATATTGACATGTGAGGATTGTGAATTATAATTTTAATTGGTTCTGATCACCATGGAATAGAATCATTTCCTCAAATACTGTGGATTTGATCCTGTAGCATGGCTATTATGGAAGACAGTCCCTAAAGTCAAACTTGTTTAAAAAATATGCTTATCTCATGAAAGAATGGCATTAGGCAGGACAGTTTAACATGTCAGTTCTGTTTATAATTCAAAAAATGAGCATGAAGTCTTATGAAAATACAATGAAATTTATTTTAAAAAAATTTAATGTTTTTTTTTTTGTTTTTGAGAGAGAGAGACAGACAGACAGACAGACATAGCATGACTGGGGTAGGGGAAGAGAGAGAGAGACACACACACACACACACACACACACACACACACACACACACAGAATCCGAAGCAGGCTCCAGGTTCTGAGCTGTCAGAACAGAGCCCATCGCGGGGCTTGAACTCGTGAACCACCAGATCATGACCTGAGCCGAAGTCAGACGCTTAATCAACTGAGCCACCCAGGCACCCCAAAATACAATGAAATTTAATGTGAACGTTTAACCCCAAATACCCTCATGCCAATATCCAATTGACACGTGTTTGGCAAATGTGCCAGACTCAAAACCTTGAACCCAAACATTTTGCAAAAGCATATGTATATGTTTTATTAAAAAACATTACAGAGGCACCTGGGTGGCGCAGTCGGTTAAGCGTCCGACTTCAGCCAGGTCACGATCTCGCGGTCCGTGAGTTTGAGCCCCGCGTCAGGCTCTGGGCTGATGCTCAGAGCCTGGAGCCTGTTTCTGATTCTGTGTCTCCCTCTCTCTCTGCCCCTCCCCCGTTCATGCTCTGTCTCTCTCTGTCCAAAAAATAAATAAACGTTGAAAAAAAAATTAAAAAAAAAAACATTACAGATGTATCGGACAAACTCTACAATTGAATCTGTAAACAGAACAAGTAGAAGATCAACATGGTGGTTAAGATCATGGGCTCTGGCGTCAAACTTTTTGAGTTCAAAGTTCCACCCCTTGTTTCTATGGGACTTTGGGCAAGTTGCATAATGTGTTTTCTCATCTGTAAAAGTGGAGAGAACAACAATACCAAACTTCAAAGAGCAATTGCTAGGTTGATAAAATAATGCTTTGAACCGTGTCTGGCACATTGTAAGGCATCAATAAATATTTGCTGTTGTTGATATTATTTCTACATGAAGGACCATTAATAACCATAAAATCAAGTCATAAAATGCAAAGCAAATTTGTTAAGGTGAATGTTATTAAAAGAATGGTTCTCTCTTTTATTCATTCGGTGCTAGATGCTGAGGGTAATGCTCCAAGTGAACCCTTTGATTTAGTTTCACACTACACTGTGTATGAGTACTAGTAACTCTATATTATAAAAGAGGAGAGTAAGACTTGGGAAGGTTTGCAACACTTGCTTAAGTTCACATGGCTTGTCAGTACACAACCAGATTGCAAACTCGGGTATGTTGGACTGCTAAATCAGCACTCTTTGCATACTTTGCTGCAATTCAGAGTCCATCAGAAGGGAAGTCAAGAAAATATGCTTTTATTGAGAGCTGGTTAATTTCAGGGGTCCCATGCTTTCCATTAATCTACGTTCCATTCTCAACTTTTGATCAAGCAGATGTCTTTAAGTTTTTTTTTTAATATTTATTTTGAGAGAGAAAGAGAGAGAATGCAAGCAGGGGAGGGACAGAGAGAGAGGGAGACATGGAATCCAAAGCAGGCTCCAGGCTCTGAGCTGTCAGCACAGTGCCGGATGCTGGGCTAGAACTCAAAATCTGCAAGATCGTGACCTGAGCAGAAGTCTGAGGCTTAACTGCCTGAGCCACCAGGTGCCCCTAATCAAGCTAATTGTGGGCCAAAATTGAGTGGGGGAGGGGAAAGGATCTACTCTTTATGGTTTTTCTCTAAACTAGCCCTGGCTTCCCAAAAGGAACAAGTAACCTTTGTGCAAAAGTTGAAAAGATGCCCTTAGTTCGTTGTTACATGTCTTCATAAAAAGTCTGGGGCTCAGGACCTTTGCATAGCAAACTGCTTTTATGTAGGAAACTTCTCCCTCTGTTTCATGAGACTGTGAATGATATCAAATTGAGGAGGAAGAAAGAGGCATGTAAACCAAAATGAGAAGCAAGGCAATGTCCGGAAATTAAAGAACTAACATAAATTTCTGCAAGGCCAGAGGACACAGCAGAGTCTATTAGATATTATTCTATCTTTAAATTGATATTATCTTCAGGGAAACATTGAGCCACACCCTAAACAGAAGCTCTCTGGTGAACATACTCTGCTCCTAACAACAAACGGATACACCATGGTCCACAGTCTCTGTTCTATGCCCCTGCCCGCCCCCCCCCCCATGCCCTGTCCCCCCAAAGTCCAGCAATGTCAGGACTTTTCGTGGCTATGGTTTTCATGGCTGCTCAGCTCTAATTTAATGTCTCTGGTTTTTAAACCTAATACCCAACCTCTCCCCTGACCTTCTATGAGAAAAAAACCTTGGTTCCCACTCCATCCCTCTTCTTTGTTGTGCCAGTAAAATTTGTTTAGATAATTGCCAATGTTTCTCCAAGACAGACCTCCCGGTTTGTTCATGTATATGTTTGTGCCCACTTTCTTTCCCTCTGCCACACCGCTTCCTCCCCTGGCCAAACACAAAACCTGGAAGGTTGTGGGAAAAAATAGCTTTCAGTTTTTGGAAAAGAAATGGAGCTTGCTCCATGCATGAGACAGGCAGGTGATGGACTGATCTAAATATGTAGGGAAATAATAATCAAAATAAATTATATGAGCAACTATCTAAGATAGTTCATATTGATTATTTCCTTTAATCCTTACAGTGTTTAAAATTGGTGCTCATATTTTCCCGATTTTACAGAAGGAGGAACTGAGGCTCAGGAAGGCTAAGAACAGGGTTATAGAATCTATGGTGTGTGATGTGGTGGGGGTTCCCTTTCAGAGTAGTACCACTGGACACGTGTGGGAGGGACTGGCCATGTCTTCTTTTTGGATCTGAGTGCCGATTACACAGCGGTGTTGACTCTGAGATTTCATTAAGGTTGTGAGCCTTATATGTATATTGTATGCCACTAAATATTTACACTTAATAAAGTAATAATTTTTAAAATAACTTGGTCAAGGTCTCCGTGGAAGAGGTGAAATAGCATCTATCTCCAGATAGAATCTTTCTGTCTCCAGAACCCCAAGATTTAAGCTGAACAACACCACTTTCTACTTGATAGCTGCAGGGCACACTGGATAATATACAGAGTATGGGCCCGAATCCCCTGAAGAGCTGGGGTTTTGCCATCCGGTTAATGTCCTCATGGAAGTGGACAGCTCCCTGATACAATGGGAAAAAGTTAGGCACACAGTCACTGCGGGAGAAATATTTATTGTGCATTTGGGAAAAGAGGATGTAGAAGTTCAAATAGTCTCCACAGTTGCTGCCATAGGAAGCAAGACATGGTTTCCAGGGGCTCAGAGACTCTTACAGCATCATGACTCGGCACCCAAAATTGAGGTCAGATTTTCTTCTTTCCTAAATCTGGTTCCAATGTACTCAGTTGGGCTATACTTCTATGACCCTGGACTGGACGGTAGATCAGAAGTGAGGCTAACCTTTGGGTCTGTGCTAAATTGTCCCTCCCCAAACCCCCCACCCACTCCAGAAAGCAAGAAAGCAAGAAAGAGCAAAAGAGACAAAGAGAGAGAGAGAGAAAAAAGAGAGAAAGAAATAGGAAGAAAGAGAGAAAAATGAAAGGAAACAATATCTAAAACAAGGTGCAATAAAAAAAAAAAGATCACAGAAGCTTCAAACCAAAAGTGCTAGTCACAGAGGGGAAAACCTATAGGGTACAGTAGACTTGAAATCAAAGAAGACAAAACAAATCAAGCAGCTCTCATTTTTACAGGCAATGTTGGTAGAGACTTTTGAGGTGCTATGATTTTATCCCTGAGTGACAGCCGACAGCGTAGGTCACCATTTGATTTGGGCGACTCTAAGGCAGCCTCTCATGGGAGGTGTGTTTCCTCTACTTCCTGATTCTGTAAGTGCTGCTTGTCTTGCAAGGGAAAAAAAAATGGGTCATAGAAATAAGGGTTTTTTTCCCCTTAAAATTCCTAATAAAATGTTCTTACAAGTTCTTTCTGCCCAACCACAGTGACTTAAAGTACACAGGTTCCACTGAAGCCTTTACAAAGTCTCTGACACCTGCACGCGGCTCTGTTTTCACTGTGGACAAATACCGGAAAATAGGGGCGCTCCACCGGTCCCTTTCCCATAAATGCTTTCCAAGTTGCACAGACAAATAACCTTCATATTTTGTCTGCTGAAATATTTATTTCAGTGTCCCTCTGAGTCTGGCAGGTCTGAGCTCAGCCAGGTCATGTTTTCCTTCCCTTCTGCAGAAGCTGCATAAAACCTCAGGTCAGAGAAGGCCACTGCACTGGGGGATCGCGACAGCCCTGCCTTCTACTGCAGTGGCCTGAAATACTCCATCGAAGACTCTACAGGGCTCATCTTGTGTCTGTTATTGTAGATACACAGGAAGTGCTAACACCAGTTCATTTTTCTACCTAAAGGGAGAGGCCCCAGCACTTAAGGATGACCCATTGAGACTCCATCTAGGAAGTTAACATAAACCACATGTTAGTAAGTGAAACTCTCAAATTGATGCTGAAGAAATCTAAAAAAATAAAATAAAGGAAAGCCATAAGACAAAATTATTGTGGTTACCAAATGTGATCAGAACAGAGACGAATAAAGAAGAATAGCAAAAACAAAGAATGTTAACTAAATCTAAAAATCGGTGTTGTGAAAGGCTTAATGAGACATTTTGAATGTGCTAAAATGATGACAATGATCTTTTCTCCCCCCTCTTAAAGTGCTGTCATAAAGTTGAAAAAAGTTGTACGTAAAGCGAGCAGTGAGTGTCAACATGTGCCAGAGAAGATTCTAAGCATTTTTCTTAGATGATTTATTTCCCTTCTGTTTTATTCCTCACAACCACCTGTAAGGTAGGGACTCAACCCCACTTTACATATAAGGAAATTGAAGTAAAAGGAAGTGAAAATTTCTTGTCCATAGTAAGTTAAAAATTTCTCCTCATTTCAAGTCAGGATTAGAGCTCAGCCATTCTAGCTCCAGAGATACAGCGTGAGCGCTACTTTTCACAGTTAGCCTCACTGCCCAGAGGAGTCCCGAGCAAGATCTAAACTGGTGGGATTTGACCAGGTGGGGGCAGCAGGAGCTATTCAATGCTTGGGCCACAGCGATCTCTCTAACATGCAAATCCACTTACTTACTCTCCCGCTTAAAACCCCGTAAGAATCAAGTCCAAACTTCCTTGTAAATGTCATAAAGCCCTTCACAGTCTCTGCCCATCTCTCTGACTTATAGTATTGTTGTGTTTCCTTTGCTATTGTCTGATTTTTGTTTGTTGTTTCTCTAATACATTATATTTAATTGAGCCATACTCTGTTTTAGCTGCTTGTACGCATGTCTCTCTGTTAGAAAGTCTAGAAGCCTGTGAGGCGAGGGTCCCTGTTTGTTTTCTCTCTGTCACACTCCCAGCTCTAGAGAGTAATATTCAAAATGTTAAATTAAAGGAAGGCATAGGCATCAATCATCAGAATAGACATCTCAAGCAAACAGCCATGTCATTGCATAGCCACCGAACTGATTGCCAGATCAATGATAGTTACTATTTCTGAATGAATGAATGAGTGAATGAATGAATGATATGAAAACTTGTAGTACTTGGCATTTTTTTTTTTGCCTTTTGTTTCCTTCTCAGTCTTCGCTCCATTTTATGTCCTTTTTTTTTTTTTTCATTTCTAAACTATATATTTTAAAATATATTTTGTGGATCGTTAAAAGTAGACTTAAATATCTTCTGTGATAGGATGGGAATAAATTAGTATGTAAAACTGTTGGTAGCATATTAACTACCATTCAGAGTGATCACTCCAAGGAACATCAAAATCAGAGCTGGCCGGAAGAAGAGTCTATGGGGTATAAATCTTCTTTTCTCCAAATATCAACCCATCTGGTTGTTTTGGTGCCTAAAAGTCTATTGAAGAGATTTATTTCTACAAATTAAAAGTTGGGCCATTTGCAGATTAACTGCTAGATTGCAAATTATCCTGGAATGAGTAAATATTGAGGAATTAAATTACTACTAGAACCTTAGCATTGCTTAGTTTTATTGAGTTTCTCTCCATGCGATATCTTGAAAATGAACAAGTAAAATAAAAAAAAAAACACAAATTAAAAAGCTACCCAATGCAAATGCTGCATTTTCTTTGGAGTGAAGAGGGAGAGATTAGTCTACAGCTCTGTTCTAAATGCTGGGTACAAGATTTGACTGCACCAAATGTATACGGCCCTGTATTTGACACGTGTTCCCATGCCCGGTTATTTAATTTTTAATAAGTTTCCAATTTATTTCAATGTGCAGCAGCTAGATGTGGAGAACTACTGGTAAAGCATGAGCTCATGTGGTAAAATGACATCTGGATAGGGCATTCCAGGGCTTCCTCTTTGCATTGAGTTCCAGGGATGAGAAGGCACATTCCACCAGACAAAGAAGAACATTAAAAGGACATGGCAAGGCACAAAAATTAAAAGGGTTCTAGCTTCAGAAGTAGGGAAATGATTTGTTGAGATACAACAGAGTCTTCTTCTAAATGCCAGAAAGTACCCTAGCTTCTTGAAGAAAACCTTTCTGCCATGAAGAGTTGAAACAAATGCTGGTTTTGGTCAAAAGTTAGTTAGCCAAAATACTCTAATTTTAGGGCATTCCAATTGAGAGTTTGTGGCACAAATAGATTTCAAGCCTGAAGTTTTCTTGAACTTTATCTTCTCCTCTTAAAGATACTGTAAACAATGACTTTGATGTTGATTGGTGCCAAAGTAGTGTGTACCTTTACATTAAATTTTTTCCTTCTGGGCACCTGGGTGGCTCAGTCGGTTGAGCATCTGACTCTTGATTTCAGATCAAGATTCGTGGGTCATGGGATTGAGCTCTGCACTGGCCTCTCACTGAGCATGGAGCCTGCTTAAGATTCTCCCTCTCTCCCTCTGGAGTTCTCCCCTGCTCATACACATACACACTCTCTCTCAAAAATAAAGTAAAAAAAAAATTTCCCTTTTACCAAGTCAATGCTAATTCATGTCATGACCTTAGCAAGCTTTTTAACTTTTCTAGCCTTCACTTTAATTGAAAGAGAGAGAGAGAGAGAGAGAGAGAGAGAGAGAGAGAGAGAGAGAGAGAAGTGGAGAGAGAGGTTGTTTCAAATTTTCGTCTGACAGAAATATTTTAAGATTTCTGAATGCA
Source organism: Felis catus (assembly GCF_018350175.1). Lineage (NCBI taxonomy): Eukaryota > Metazoa > Chordata > Mammalia > Carnivora > Felidae > Felis > Felis catus. Next base: position 110,022,834 of record NC_058369.1, read on the forward strand.
TCGGTTTTAGGTACAAAATTTGGCAAGCTGAATTTGAGGATATGCCCTGGTGGAAATAAATACTTGTCTTCAGAATTAAAGACACTGTTGACCTTAAATGAACTCACATCGAGTTGTTAAATTTCATCTTGGACTCACAGCTACACATGTCATTGTTGATTTGTAGCTATAAGGCTGGCCTTTTTACAACTATTTTCCCAAACAAGCTTCCCAATTATGTAGCATATGGCTTGGTTGATATTAATCAGGGATGACTGAAGAAGTAATTCTTCAATCTGAGTATGTGTAAGTATGTGTGTGCACAAGGGCAAGGCATAATTCTCTTTGTGGAAGTACACTTGAAATTCCAATTCCGTTCTGAGTACATTTATGGCAAACATTTTACCATGAAGGTGGAATATTTTCAAAGTGCTCTCTCCTGCGAGTGTGAGAGTAGGTGTAGGAAGTTTCCTTGGTCTTCTAAACTGGCAGGGAATTCTGTATTCCAACTTAGGGTTTCCATATTCTCAGGTAAATATTCACCAGCCCACTGTCAATTGGTGGTGTCTTAAATTCTTTCTGTCATCACTGTTCAGTAGCCGTGTAATAGAAGTGATTCACTTTGCTGGCATATCCAAAAGAAGCTTCATCCAGGCTTTTATGCTTTTACCTATTTTTAGTTTCCCACTAAGAAATCTCATCCATATTTGAACTTTCTTAAATAAAATGGTCTTTTTAATAATTGAGTTTTTTGGGTATTCCAAATATCTTATTTTGAGCCTTGCTTTTGAAACTGATTTGAAAATTTTTTGTTCACTTTCTTATTTAAGCAAGTTCAATGTAAAAAACAACCCGTGATCTATAAATGTTTGTTGTTAGAAGAATGCTATTGAATCTTTCTTTGATCACTGAGAATTCTCTCCAGGTTTAGAGTAATCATTCTCAATATCAATTCTAATTTTCCATGGCTAAGATATAGAAATAGAAGATACTGGAGAGAATCCCGAACTTACTCTGAACTTACTGCTTTCATTTCTGGTTCTCCTATTAGGGCCTACTGACAACAGTTGGCCCTCAGGGGTGCCGAGGTTTTGCTTCACGACTGACCATATCTCATCACTCCTACCATGACACTAGAACTTAGTTGCATATAAAGATCAAAAGCTGCCAGGTACTTGCAAGAAAACATCTCCTGCAGTCTCTCTTCTCATTCCCTGCCACATTACTCTACTCCCATTGCCGACATCCCTACATTCCATGATTCTTTAAGCCCTTATTGCATTGGAAATAAACTTTTTCATACCTCCCACTCTCTGCAGAGTGCTCCATCCAGGTAATTGCCTTCTCTGAACTCTGAGTCTTCCCAGGGGGTACAACTTTCTTTGGAGCTTTGCTGAGATGGAGTTCCTCTTTGAAAATGTTCTAAATACCGCATACTGCTGGCCCCACAGCCCTGATTCCAGGCTCTTCTCTTTCAGCTCTTCTGCACCAGCCACTCTACTCTACTCAACTAGTCCAATGATGGTGAATCAGATTCTTCACTGGGTCCCACTGACCTCCTCGTCCTTCTGAGCATTCTGACACCTGGATCATAACCTTCATCCCCACCAAAGCTGTAGCCATAATTTTGGGATGGCCTAAACCCTCTGAGGACATTTCGTCTCTATAACCTCATAGTTCCTTTGTATGATCTATTGCATGTAGCATTTCCTCCATCTCAGCAATAATTCTCAGGCCCTTTGTTGGAACATATAATTAGCTGGAACAGCTCCATCTTCAAAATCTATGAATATGAGAAGTGACCATTTGACCACAGCATCCTTTGCTTCCTCTGCTCTCACACAGCCTACTCCCATGACGCTTCCTCTGTCTGTTCACATCTTGATCTCCGATCTTCCACAGGATCACTTCCTCAATACCTCGGTCCTTGACACTCTGAAATTCTTGTATCCTCCGCACACTGAATCCTTCGCTGAGGATCTCAATACTTTGTCGCCACTTCTGAGCTGCTAATCATTTCTGGAAACAGCTACACCACTGTGACATTGGTTTTAAATAAAATGGGTAACCTCTAAGCTTAGGTAATTGGCAGCCTCCCCTTAGCAGATCTATTATATTTTGCTTGACCACTCTAGCCTCCTACTCCCTTCCATGGCCCCTCTAAACTTTTACCACTACTTTTAAGCTCAGCATTTTGTGTTCTTGTTCTCACTTTTACCACATAAACTCCCATATAATTTTTTGTACAAAACAGAAGCTTTAGCAATTCTCTTGACTGTCCTCTTTCATACCACACATGTTATTAAATGCATATAGCTTAGGTCCAGTCTCAGAATGTGAAGTGTCTGATTTCATAATCAATTTTTTCTTTATGTTTTGGGTCTAAGATATTCCCATTTTACTCCAAGGTCTGGATCAGCTCTCAATCTCTCTTTTCAAGGCCTTCAACGACTGGTTCTCCTCAATACATAAGCATGCTTAAAGTTTTCGTTTAAACCCAAACCAAACCAACAAACAAAAGACATCACTCTGTTTGAGTCTTTCATCTATCTTTTTCGAATCATAGCCCAATTTCTAGGAAAAAAAATTGATATTTTCTCCATTCCTATTCCGTTTCAATCTGCTCGCTTGGCTCCTATTTACGTCATGCCACTGACGTTGCCCTTGCCAAGGCCCAAGAGCACTTTTCAGTACCCTCTACCATTTTCCTTCACCATTTCCATAGTTTTATCCCATACCTGTCTTCTGGCCACACATCTTGAGCCTTCTTCATACTTACTGTCATTTTTAAATGACATAGCTGTTCAGCACTTTGCTTTTGATCACCTTTTCTTCTTGCTCCCAACTTTTGCTGGGTTATCTTTGCTCAGTGTCCGTTAACTCTTTGCCAGACACTGATGATTTCCAAGTTGATATTACTATCCCAGACAGGGCTGCGGTAGTTCAAACCCATGTATTCTTTTTGCTGCATATTTCTAATGGAATATTCCTTGAACTTCAGGTATAATAGTTGAAAATTGAGTTCATTGTTCTTTTTTCCTCCCCACAAACCTATGTAAATTCGTCTTCTGTTTTCTCTCTGGGTATTAAGAACTGTATCAAGGCTGGCAACCACTAGTCAAAATGAAACATTTGTGGGAATTAGAACAGTATGCCCTCCTACTTTACTTTAATCTCTCAGAAAGAAATCTTAATGTGAAGATTTTGTTAAAATAATAAAATGTACCACAATTCACCAGATATTTTTCTTAATAAGTATACAAATCTATGATGTCTGATTTTTGAACGTAGTAGCTCTTTATGGTTGTACAGAGCCACGCTTTTCAGCCATAAATGGTGAACCAACGACTGATCACCTAATATTCTGTGCCAAATGCCCTAGACTCCTTAATTATTCCTAAATGTTCTATTAAGTTTTTCCAATATTGCCATCAAAATCAATGTACATCCTGTTCTTTCTTCTCCATAATTAGAACCATGGCAGCATTTCACACCCTTATCCTAGTACATCAGCCTCTTAGCAACAGGCTGGCTTCTTTCAAATTTTCTGTCAACTCGCCTCCAGAGTAATATTTAGTGGCATACACATATGATCATCAAACTTTAAACTAATTCAGTAGAATATATGCTCCAAAAGGTAAAACAAAACAAGTCCAAATGTGCCTGCTCAATTTTGAACAAGGTAAATACAAGTAACCATCACCCAGGTCAAGAAATAGAGCATTACTCATTCCCAAATCACCCCCACGCTCCTTCCCAGGCATTCCCTCTCTCCAAAAATTACCACTAAACTGACTCATAGCACCATGAAACCATTTTCACCTGGTTTTGGGTTTTGTGTGAGAGTAATTACTCAGAATGTACTCTTGTGTCTTGCTTCTTTAATTCAGTGCTTTTTGTAGGTACAGTTGCCAGATTTAGAGAGTAAAAACACAGACTAATTAAATTTGAATTTCTAATAAATCATTTTTTACTATAGCCATGTATTATGTAATGTTTAGCTGGGTGTGTGTTACTATTTTATATTGAATAATATATAAATAATATTTAAGAGTGTTTTACATGGCAACCCTATTTTTAAGAGACATCCATAACACATAGCATCTTTATGCTATCATCTGATCTTTGTGAAATATATACAATTTATGTTTCTATTTTATTCTTGATGGACATTAATATTGTTTTCAACTTTGAGCTGTCATGAATATGGCTCATGAGAACATTGTGCATGTCTTTTGGTTATATGTGTATGCACACACACACACACACACATAAATTTCTATTGAGTGTATTTCCAGAATTGTTTATGCAAAGGGTATGCCAATTTTCAGCTTTATTAGATATTGGCAAACAAATATTCATACATCTTTGCCAATTTATACTCCCACCAACTGTGTAGGAGAGCTCTGCCACCATTCCTCTCCAACATTTGGTATTATGATCTCTCCTTTGGTTATTTTAGACATACTTTTGAGTGTGTAGTGGTATCTTATGATTGTTTTTTGTTTTGTTTATTGTTGTTGTTTGAGAGAGAGCGAGAGAGAGAGAGTGTGAGCATGCACACAGGTTGGGGGAAAGGGGCAGGGGCAGAGGGAGAGAAAGAGAATCCTAAGCAGGCTCCATACTCCATGCAGAGCCAGATGTGGGGCTTGATTCCCACAATGCTGGGATCACGACCTGGGTCAAAATCAAGAGTCAGATGGTCAACTGACTGAGCCACCCAGGCACCCCTCTTATTAGCGTTTTAATTTGTTTTTCTCTTGTGGCAAATTTCCCTCATGGCATCTTTTATACTCCCATTAAAGAAGTATCCCATCGTACTATACCAGCTGATTCGCTCCCTACTGTACAACTTAATTTTAATGAAAGAATCAGTGGCAGAGTGTAGATTCTCATAAAATATGTGGTAAGTAAAAGAATTAATGAATGGACCTATGAGAACTATGGTATTCCCGAAGGAGCTTATTTTATAGTTAGTTCCCACTTTGTTTAATACATTATTAAATATTTATTGAGTATCTACTGTGTCCAGGCATTGTTTTAATTATATTGCCTAAGAACTTCAAAAGTACATGTGGCTAAAAGCAAAGCAAAAGTACATGTGGCTGAAATTGCTATTCTATAACTGTTTCAGGGACTAGATATCTAAAACTCTAAGAAAAAAAAGATACTCTGTTAAATATACACATGCCCACACATACAGACGTCTATATCAAATAATGTGTAATTAGCTCTGGTGGTTTATACTTAGGAAACTTAGCACAAGACTTAAAGTAAGCCAGAAATAATAAACAGTGCACAAAGTTTTAGACATTATGTCAAGAGAATATTGACCAGTCTGCCCTGTCAATACAAAGATGTATTACAGGATTTTTTTTCTAGCATTAAAAAATAGAAAGTAATTGGAAATAATCTAAATTCTCAGTAATTCTGAACTGGTTAAATAAATAATGGCATATTCACATGATGAAATACTATGCAACCTTTAGCCTATAAAACAGTGTTGTAGGAGGATCTTGAATGCTACATTAATAACGATAGTATGTCGCCAAGTGAAAATTAACTGACCATGGAGCCTGGCTGCCTCAGTCAGTAGAACATATGACTCTTGATCTTAGGGGTTGTAAGTTCGAGCCCCATGTTGGAGAGATTACTTTAAAAAAAATCTTGAGAAAACAAAAAAGAAAATTAACTGACCTAAAAAGGGCATTATGGCATCTTTAGAAAAGACATATTTTGGCAAAATACAAGGGAAGAAAAAAACTGGAAGGATACAAATAACAAAAGATGTTTATTCTAAATGATGCAATTACATAATCCTGTTTTTCTTATTTGTGTTTTTCTGTGTTCCATCTTGTTATGAATAACACAGAAAATTGAACAATGTGTGGTTGTATTTTAAAGGATTTGGGAACTTTACTAATGGCAAGAGCCTGAGGAGTTCTGACAGACAGGTAATCACTAAAGTATTTTTTCAAGATGGGCAACAGTGTCCCATCCTCCATATGCCAAGGCCCATTGAGTGGGATTTCTTTAGGCGTCGAACTTCAGGTTTGAATTAATCACTGGTTTGATGCAATAATGAAATATTCTGTTCTTTTGTCTACTTATTAGAATATGAAAGTAGAGTCATAAAAGGTAAGATCACGTTCCACGGTTTACCTAGCTTGATCCATGTTTTTAAGGGCTTGTGCAAACACAGAGCTTCCTTGGAGGTGACTGAGCTCTTATATGAATGCTTCATAATAATTAATAAGTAACAAAGGAAAAACTGACCACTGATGAAAAATGCAAGTTGTGTTCATGTCTCACAAACTAGAAAAAGATCTGTAATTATCGCTTACCTGTTAATCATGCAAAATAAGTCAGTAAAAATGATACAACAGCATTTCAAAGGCACTGACTGATCTAATCTAATTCAGTCTACAAATGTCAACTTGATTACATCATTTCCCATGCTTCTCTGGTTATCTCATGCAATCATCACTTAAACAATCTGGCAAAGAAGCTTGACTACACATTACTTAAGAAGAAAATACTGTTTTGGAACAGTTTCAGCTTTAATCCAAAATATGTTTTTCTGTCTTTAAGTGGGGGAAGGGGATTGTTAAGGAAGCACAGTGCAGTGGAAAGGACGTGGGCTTTGGACGCCTAGAAATCCGTAATTTGACTCTCAGCTTGGTGACCTGGGGCAGATAACTCAATGCCTCTGAACTTGATTTTATTCCTCTGTTCTTTGGAAATCTACCTAACACCTACCTTACAGGATGTTCTCAGGACTAGAGAAAATACATAAACAGTACCTCTGAGTGCCTACTGCACAATGGATTCCTTCCCTTTACCCTCACTTTTGCTTTCTGTGGAACTTGAGAACTAGAAGTAGGGACCACGTAGCTGAAGTCATAAATTTGGGCCTTTATTCTGCAGATACATGTGGGGCTTTTTTTTTTTTAATGCTCCAGGTATTATGCTAGGTATGGGATATATAATACAGTGAACAAGATTGCATTGAGAAACTTCTAGTTTCTTTATGTCTAGATGTGCGCACAGATAAGAAAACAAGCAAAAATGGAGCCTTAAAGAAAGACAATCTAGGAGAAGAAATAAAGGAATACCTAACTCAGGGACAGACATCACAGAGAATGCCTGAGCTGAGCCTGAGGAGCGTGGAATGTGAAGACAGGACGTGATGAAATGATAGCGGATGTGAGGACATTGTACTTCCTAGCATGCTGTGAGAGGGAATCTGCTTACTAAGAAAACTGTAAACCTTACATGGAGACCATGGATTTCTTATAGTTGTTTGGTAGGATACATGTTTATAGGGGTTACTAGATTCCTTACCAAGGAATGTGAAAGCAAAGGGGAGTTATTAAAAAGACATAAAATGTACATTTTAGAAAGTTCATGGTGATAAGGAAGTAGAGAATGGACTAGAGAATGAAAAGGTTGGGGTTGAGAAAAAGTTGGGAAGACGTATTGAGATAGCTGAGGCAAGAAATTACATAAGAAACAGGGAGGGTTAGTCGTGGGCTGAAATGAAAGGGTTGATAGGGAAATGTCTACAAGGCATCTATGTACAGGACCCAATGCTTGACTGGTGTGTGGTAGGTAAGGCAAAAGAAAGGTTTCCTGGCCTGAGTGACTGGCCAAAGATGGAATGGTGCTCTTAAACTGATGGGATTAATGGGGATCAAGGGAAAACATACAATCATGAAACAAAGAGCTGCAGGCAGGGACAAGCCGTGGGTGGATAATATGGAATCAAGTTTCAGCAAGGATGATCAGGTTAGCATGGCTAAGCTATGTTTCCTCTATATCAGAGGACACAGCTGCCTTTGGAGACTTCCATCTTGGAAGTCCACCCACACACTCCCTTCTCCAACCCACACACTCCCTTATGTTTACATTTGATGACTTTCATGGAAGAATCAGTATGGATGGCAGGTTCTAACAGACTCAGAGTGTGAAGAAGATTGCAGTTATATGATCTACTCATACCAGTTTTGAAGTGGCACTAAAGTTAGTAAATTTGAATTTGTTACTTAAGTAGCAATAAAATTCAAAAGTGGTACAGTGTCAAAATTCATAATGTGAACCTGGCCTACTGCATCTAGTTGTCTATACAAAGCAGTTATACTTCTGTCTGTAGCAACTTACACTTATGGAAGCCATCATGTAAACAAAGATGTCAGCTGAATGGAGATCATAATCACAAATTCAAACTTTGGAAATCAAAAACTGTATCCCTAAAGCCTACCTTTGTAATAGAGATTTTTTTTTTTTTTGAGGCAGCAAGACAAATGTCCCTGGATTAGTTTCTCAAAAATCATGAGATGATTCTAAGTTTGTACAAAAAGAAGTCTCAAGAAACCTGTCATGGATCCCTAATTATGAATCATATACATAAGATATATTCAACTGATTACTATATTCTGTCTTTAATATACATAGCGATTTAAAAAATACATAGTATAGAGATAACATTTGCCATTATTTTTTTAAAAAACTTGGTCAGTACCATAAGCCCTTATTAATATTTTCCATGGGAAACTGAGTTTCCACTGACGTTATTTTTCTTTTTCGTATTGCATGGAGTTTTCTGCTCTTTGAGAATTACCTATGTCTTCATAGGATGAGAAGGGAAGGAATTTTCTCACTCTCCTCATAGCGATGTGCAGACCCATATTATTCATGGGATTTTTGGAGTATGTGTTGTAGAGCACTTTGGGAAATAAAAACAAAAACCAAAAAACAAAAAAACCCAAAACCTGTTCTGTCTTTGGTGTCTCATTTCTTAGATGTGCTCATGTACAGAGCTGGTAGGTAATTAGGAGAATGAGAGCTGAGAAATTATGGCTGTATCCATCTCCACATTCATCAGTCACACAGTTACAGCAAAATTCTAAAATCAGATTTTCCTCCCAGGAAATTTTCTTAAAATTTACTTTTGTTCTTATTGTCTGGATAAAGTAAAATCTTAAGAAGATAATCCTCTATTAAAGAGTTTGAGATTGCATTTGAGTAATGATGAGACTTCTTTATTGTATACTATTTTAATATATATGTATATTTTTCCTTTATCAGAGATGTTTGTGTGACTTTCAATATTGGCATGTTTAGTGCTTTCTTAAATCAGTCTTAAAATTTGAAACAACCAGGTAATTAAACACAAAGATAATAATATAGGTGTTCAGACTATTCTTAAATGTCATATTTTAAATTGCATACATATGTGAACAGTAGAGATCGGTGTTATGATGCTTTAAGGAAAATAAGAAACAGTACACCATTTTCTCAGAAAGACAATAGATTTCCTAGCCTTGTCTGTTTTCTCCTTCCATTCTTTTCCCTTTCATGACAGTCAACAACAAGGGTCCACAATTTATGATCCTTTGACATCCTACCTGAAGAATGATTGTCTGCTGACCATGAAATTTCCAAAGCTAAAATCCTGACTATAAAGCAGGATTTGTTGGTTTGTTTCACTCAACAGACAGAAATGAAAACAAACAAAAAAACAAAAAAACAAAAAAAAAAACAAAAAAACAGAACCTCCCTACTCTTAATGACTGTGGATCTCCAATGGTTCTTCTGGTGGAGGAAGTGTAGCCCAGTGTTTCAGAGTATGGACTTTGGATTCCTCTAGCCTAAGTTCACATTTCTACTCCATTGTTTACTAGGTACATAACCTTGGGCACTTCACTTCATTTTGCTAAATCTCACTTTACTCTTTTACAAATAGCGGATAATTCAGTTACCCTAGTTCTCAGCTTGCTGGGGGCATTAACCGAAATGCAACACATCAAGCATTTAGCATAGCACCTCATAGATGGTAATTAGTCATGATAATAATATTATTAATAATTATGATTTTTGCCATATATAATTATGATTACCATTATTATTATTATTACTATTGCTACTATTGTCCACCTTGGAAAAAAATAAAAATGTCTACCTCATTTATCACAAGCAGTTCCCCTGCTGAAAAACTCAATGGAATTTATCATAATGACACCAGGATCAGACAAGAGGCCAGTGAACTTTGTTTTGGGTGCCTCTGAACTCCCTTGAGCAGGCTGTGTGCAGGAAAACTCCACAAAACAGCACTGGTAAACTACAAATTTGTGGCAAAAAGAATACCCAAGACAAAACCAAACCAACCCCCACATAACATTGTTGGTACAGACAAATCCTTATTTTTTATTTTATTTTTTGGTACAAACAAATCTTTAAATATTGACTTCTCAAAATGTTGCCACTGTTTTCTTCAACTGTATTTTGAAAAGCAGGGCTTTCAAATTTTTGGAGAGAAAATATAAGAATTGCCAGATTGAGCACGCTTCAGTATCATCTTTAGTTTTAGTGCATGGAGGACCCATGAGAATATTTCTATCGACAGATGAGGTGCCCTCTTCTAACACAGGGATGTGAGAGGCAATAGAAGGGTGGGGATTACCAAAAATTGCATTGAATTGTCAATGAAAGTTTTATAAATTGAATGAAGTTACCATGACATTAATGGTTTAACATTTAGATGAACTTTTTGTGCTCAACTTAGGTCTTTCTGCCCACCCTACCACACATTCCCCAATCCTCATACGTGCTTGCTCATGGCTTTTGTGCTGCTGTAGTAACTGGAGCAGCTCAACCCCAACTCTTATCTGCAGGAAGGAAATGGGGGGTAGAAGTAGCTGAGCAAGAAACAAGTTGAACAGAACAAGAGTCAGCTCCACAGATAAGCCTAGGGCCAAGCCACATACAGAGGATTGGCTACATAACACGTGGGGCCCAAAGCAAAATGAAAATGTAGAATCTCGTTCAAAACTTAGCCAAGAATTTCACAGCAGTGACAGCGAAGCATGAAATCAAGCACCAGGCCCTTTTTAGTAAGGAGGCCTTTGCAGCTGCTCAGGCTGCATGCCATGAGGCCAACCCCACACATATGTCTTCCTTCTCTCCATTAACACTAGTCCTATCCCTATAGAAATTGCCTCTGGTGGCCCAGCCTTTAGTATGTCTATGAAAGTTTACTTTAATCTAAAACCTAGTAAACATTCAGGCTTTAATGCCAGATACATAATCCAGCTAATGGTTTAGAATTAAATGATCCTTCTTTTCTAAAGCCTCAAAGACAAGCCCCTTTAATCAACTGTCATCCCTCCATTGTCTGAAAATTAAGCGTAGTTTATAACATATGTGAACGTATATGAAAGAATAACCCTCAGGAGTTACTTAATCCTTAGCATGTAGCAGAGAAATATAAATGGAAACATCGTCTATAAAGAGGGCAGAAGTTCAACAAGGAAAACCATGAGCTTCACATATAGTATTTTAATTTGATTCAATTATTTTAAAGACCCTTAGAGTAGCTAAGCATTGTTCATTTCAAGGCTATACAGCAGTGAGTGTTAAAAAACTAATAAACCTCTTAACACTCTTAATGTTTGGGGGGGGTCACATGTCCCTCTGACAACCTGAAGAAAGCTATAAAACTCATCCAAGGTAAATACGTATTCCCATGAACACACACACACACCCACACACACACACACACACACACGTGCTTCTCCAGCATCCTGAGGTTCATTCTAGAACTTCAGGTTAAAAATATTACTGATTTGAAACAAGGATTTCTCACATGTTGAAATGTGTTTACTTATTCCAAAAGATTCAGAGAGTTATTTTTAAAATGGTGGTAATGACAGAGGTGATATTTATTATTTCACCATATGACTGGATGAAATGAGAAAAGAAAGCTTGAGTCCTATCAAGAAGGATCATGCTAAATCTCTCTTTAAGAAAATAATTTTGTATACAGAAATATTTTAAAAGAATATAGATATCACAATACAGCATTCAGTATTTAGCTCTTAAAAAATAAAATAAAATAGGGCACCTGGGTGGCTCAGTCAGTCTGACTTCAGCTTAGGTCATGATCTCACAGGTTGGAGCCCTGTGTCGGGCTCTGTGAGGACAGCTCAGAGCCTGGGGCCTGCTTCAGATTCTTTGTCTCCCTCTCTCTCTGCCCCTCCCCCACTTGTGCTCTATTCTCAAAAATAAAAATATTAATTTTTTTTTAAATAAACATATCTTTCTACATAGCCACAATGACTATTTTTATACTTAGCAAAATTAATAATTTCTTAATTTCATTTTATACCTAGCCATAATCAAATGTTTCCAATTTCCCCTGGTTTTGTCCAAAATCAAGATCCAATCTAAAACTATGCACCACAATGGTTATCATGCCACTGAAACCTCGGTTAGTGTAAAACAATATGGATCATTTTCATGTCATTCCTTGAAGATAACAGAGCTCTGGATTTCTCTCATGACTGCTTCTTAGTATTTTTTAAATCTAAACTTAATTTTTTTATTAATTAGGAATTCAGTCCAGTCCAAAGGTTGAGGAGATTTTAAGTTAGCCATTTTAGGCTGGTGGAATGCATTGAATCTGATGTTGCGTTGGACTGCATTTCAGTAGAAGACAGAGACTCTCTCCTAAGATTTGGTTTAATATCTAACTCAAATGACAACATGTATTTTTCTTGTCTTTCCTTTTCTCAGTGTAATTGTGCATTGGAGAATTTTTTATATAATTTTAAATCAGAAAAATTATTCTCTTTGATGTTCAGTATAGTGAAACATTGCTAATAAGAGCCCTCTCAGGCTTTTGTCTGCTTTTAAAAATGACTTCATTAAATTTTGAAAACTATTTCCTTTTCAAAACATTTAACTTTTTTTCCCCAGTCTTCTTGAGATTTAATTGACAAATCCCATTGTGTAAGCTTAAGGTATACAGCATGATGATCTGATAAATGGATATATTTTAGAATGATTACCACAGCAAGGTTGGTTAGCATATCTGCCACTTCACATAGTTTATCATGTGTGTGTGATGACAATGCTAAGATCTACACTCGAGACAATTAAGTCTACAATTCAGTATTGTTAACTGTAGTTGCCATGCTGTACATTAGATCCCTGGCACTTACTCATCTTACAACTGAAAGTTTATAATCTTTGACTAACATCTTCCCATTGACCTTATTACTCCTCAGCCCCTGTCAAGCACCAGGCTGTTCTCACTTCTGTGAGTTCAGTTTTTTTAGACTCCACATATATGTGAGATCATATGGTATTTGTCTTTCTCTCTCTGACTTACTTTATTTAGCATAATGACCTGAAGGTTTACCTAAGTTGTCACAAATGGAAGATTTCCTTTCTTTTTATGGATGAATAATGCTCCATTTTATATAAACATGGGGGGGGGGTGCGGTCAAACCCATAACCCTGGGATCGTGACGTGAACCGAAATCAAGAATTGGTTGCTCCACTGACTGAGCCACCCAGGCGCCCCAGAAGTCCAATACTTTAACAAGCAATAATAGGAAGTACCTTTTAGTTTTTAATGTTACACCTTTTTAATTATTTAGATAAAAATTGAGGTTTGCCTTTTAAAGATTGAAGCATATTTACTCACCTTCTGAAATCGGAAGATTGGTGTAGAAATTCTAGGGGAAGATAATAAATAAGAATCGTAATCTTGATTAGATACTAAAACAGGTAAAAATCAGAAAAAATAGGGGCGCCTGGGTGGCGCAGTCGGTTAGGCGTCCGACTTCAGCTCAGGTCACGATCTCGCGGTCCGTGGGTTCGAGCCCCGCGTCAGGCTCTGGGCTGATGGCTCAGAGCCTGGAGCCTGTTTCCGGTTCTGTGTCTCCCTCTCTCTCTGCCCCTCCCCCGTTCATGCTCTGTCTCTCTCTGTCCCAAAAATAAATAAACGTTAAAAAAAAAAATTTTTTTTAAAAATCAGAAAAAATATAGAAGTGGCTTTTCCTGAAGTTTCTATGAGTTTGGGCAGTGGGTAAAATCCACTATGGTTGCCAAATTTCCTCAGAGTACATGTTCCTTTGGATGACTTGCTTGGGAATTCTTCTTGGATTAAAAAAAAAAAAAAGAACAAAAAACAAACAAACAAAAAAAAACAGACAAATGGTAAAAACACTGTTTTCTCAACCGAAACTATCCAAGTTATTATTATTTTTTTTTTATCTTAGGAGATGAGCTTTTTGATACTGGCAAATGGTAAAATTCCTTGTTGAAATGACAGGTGTTTATAAAAACACATTTCATTCATTTTAATTACTGCTTTGACAAGGTACAAAGAGTTTAATCTTTCCTAAGTCCCACTGTAATGTTTGCTTCCTACAAGACCTTGGACAAGGTCTCCATTAGCTACTTGCTATGGACTGATGATTACTTGATATGGTTAAGCTAGTTCAAAGGGTAATTAAATTAATAGCCAAAGAAAATATGAGCCACATATGAATCCAACTCTTAAGCAGAGTTTCCTAATAAATATGTAGGTCATTGACTTTCTTTTTTTTCGTATTTCCTGATGTAGCTCAAGGATTTCATCATAGTTTCCTCATTTGGTCTCTTCAGATCTAGAAGATGAAAATACATACTTACATGCAAGCATACCTATATGTCTAACAAAAAGGAATTGCCTAAATAAGTAGACTGATTAGGATTTCAGGTCTTTTCTATGTCTCTGTGTTGTTTTCCTGTACTTTGCTGTGTTTACATTTGCCTACATAATTCCACAGAACTGTACTTCTGCATACTTTGACATTTTAAAAATGGTACATAAAACGAAAGCCAGTGTTTCAAATTTGACAGTCTTCTGGTTCAAGTAACAAAAGAAGAGCCTTAATTTCTCAAATTTCTTTCCAAATGTTTCCATAATTTTGTTTTCTTTTCTCAGAAACATCTCCACTAAATTCAATGCTCTGAAAGACATATATGATGTTTCTTGCAAGATTGATAAAATAAAGGAAAAGGACAGGAAAAATCCAAGAGTCTATTATGCAATTTGCATTTTTAGAGACTTGCTTGCAAACCTTAACTAAAAAAATAAGTCTTAGATTAGATTAATTTAATATTCATTTAATGGAGGAAAACCAGAACTTTTCTTAAATGTTTCATGTGTATAGGTCAGGCAGAAACTTGCTTTTTCTTTTTCTACTTCTCAAATTCTCTGAATTTCACATTATGAACTTAGTATCTACAAGAGAGATGTGTTTGCAATGAATAAAGAGGCATAATGTTTTACAATTAGTTTCTTTTAATTTGAACTGATGTCTGTAAGTGGTTTGTTTGGCTTAATATATTGAATAATTATTACCTATATGCTATTGGGTATGTAATTAGTGGGCACACAAGAGAGACTAGAGTAAGAATGTAATTAATTGTATAATGATGCTAAAACAAGAATGTATATGAAAGAAGTTGAATCCATGTCTTCAACAGATTGTGGAGAGTAAGTGCTTTATAAAGGAATTCCCATAATAGCAGATGTTACCAACATAGTAATGTATTTGAATATAATGATATAAAAATGATTCTTAATAGAATATTAATTTGAATTGTTTTCCAAATATTAGTTAACTAGGCATTTCCAAATATTATTTGAGATACATTAATGTAAGATGAGATGTATAACTTTTATCTCTTTAAACTCCTGGTTTATTTCCTTTACCCCTTGGGTATCTTCAATTCCTTTGAACAACCAACCAATCAGTGAAGTGTTTATTAAGTGTCTACTACAGACCCTGTAGTCTGCCAGGTATTGAGGTGTGGGGCATGCATATGTATAATCCATGGTCCCTCAACTCAAGGAATTTACAATTAGGTAGTGAGTGCTATGGGAAGCAAAGTGAATAAACAGACATGAAAAATTGGAGATCAAAAACAAGGTAGACAACAAGGATGTGAAGATAATTCAATGAGGAAAGAATTAGCACAACTGTATATGAGCACACAAAAGAATGGGTTGGACCTCTATCTAACACCCTATCCAAAAATTAATTCAACATGGACCAGAGACCTAAATGTAAGATCTAAAACTATAAAACTCTTAAGATAAAATGAGGGAGTAAATCTTCATGACCTTGGATTAGGCAATGAATACTAAGATATGACACCAAAAATCAAAAGACAAAACACCAGAAACAAAAGAAAATAAATACATAAATTAGACATCATAATTGAAAGGTTTTGTCTTGCAAAGGACACTGCAAAAAAAGTGAAAAGACAACTTAGAATGGAGAAAAATTTTGCAGATCATACCTTTTTTAAGAGACTTGTCTCTGGAATATATCAAGAGTGCTTCCTATTCAATAATACAGACAACTCAAGAAATGGGCAAGGGAATTGAATAGAGATTTCTCCAGAGAAGATTTACAAATGGTAGATAGGCAAATGAAAAGATGCTTAACATTGTTAGCTATAAGGGACATGCAAATCAAACCTGCAATGAGCTAAAACTTTATACCGACTAGGCTGGCTGTAATCACAAAGACAATGATGAGTAGTGGGAAGATGTGAAGAAACTGGAATTCTCTAACTATTGGTGAGAGTGTAAAATGATGCCACTTCTTTAGAAAAGGCTCTGGCATTTCCTCAAAATGTTAGACATAGAGTTATCACATGACCCACCATTTCTCATAGATTACTACATGAGGAAAATTAAAATCTAGGCTCATGTGGAACATGTACACTAATGCTTTTAGCAATAACATTCATAAAAGTAAAAAAATTGGAAACAACCCAATTATCCATCAACTGATGAAGGGGCAAACAAAATGTCGTATGCCCACACAACGAAATATTATGTAGCATAAATGGGAAAAAGTACTGATTTAGGCTATGGCATGGCTGAAACTTGAAAATAGTATGCTCAGTGAAAAAAAGGCAGCCACAAGGGGCCATATATTGTATAATTCCACTTATGTGAAGTTTTCAAGATAGGCAAATTCATAGAGACAGAAAATAGATCATAGTTTCCCAGGGCTGGGTTTCAAATAGGGAGTGGAGGGGAAATGGGTAAGTACTGCTGATGGGTTTCTTGGGGGTGATAAAAATGCTCTAAATGGTCATGGTTGCACAACTCTGTGACTATACTAAAAACTACCGAATTGTACACTCTATGTGAATTATACCTCAATAATTCTGTTAACTTTTGTTAAGTAGTATGAATATAAGTGGGAGGTTTAAATGACGCCTTCAACCTTATTGATTCTATGAAGAGAAGAATAGTTTTTTTTTTTATTTAAAGAAAAAAAGGAAGCAAAAGAAAATTTTAGACTAAGTGTAGAATTGAGGAAACATCTAGTCTCCCTAAATGCCCCCATTTTTCAGATGAGCAACTTAAACAATAGAGTGGCAGTTAAGCCCATGAATTCTGGAGGCACACAGGCAGTGGGTCTCTATCACTCAATGACTAAGTCCTTCCGGACAAGGCCTGTGAACTCACAGCCTCAATGTTGCCATCTACAAAGAAAGATGGATACGGAATATGATCTACAGTTGTTATGGGATTAAACAAGAACACACACGTACAGGCCTGAAATATAGGGAGTGCCCAATGAAAATTAGCTATAGTTATTAAAGTGTGCTCACTCCCTCAAGTCATTTAGTATATGTAGTGGAGCTAGGGTATTAAAATTTTTCTGACTTTTTTTTTCCCTATGCTCTTTCCATTATACCAAAGATTAAAAATTAATCATTCCACCAGAAAAGAATCTGAATGTATCTGAAAACAAATCACTTGAGAATAATTGATTTCCTATGATTTTGAGTCTATAGTCGGAATGAACCTGTACTTAAGGTTTTAAACAGGTCTTGTTATAAACCTGTCACATCTAGACATAAACTTTTGCCAAGAGAATACTTACAGCTTGACCCCAGGGATCATTTTTCTTTCCTCTGAATTCTCACTCTCACCCAGCATTCAACCTATTACATGTTCATCTGATGGAATGACTCATTACATCTGCATGTCTTAGGTAATGAAATCTGAAAACAACTTTACAAAGCAACTAACTTTAAAAAAAAATGTTTTTAACGTTTATTCATTTTTGAGGGAGAGAGAGAGAGAGGGAGTGCACGCATGAGTTGGGGAGGGGCAGAGAGCAAGGGAGACACAGAATCCAAAGCAGGCTCTAGGCTCTGAGCTGTCCCCACAGAGCCCCATGCGGGGTGCAAACTGATGAACCACAAGATTATGACATAAGCCAAAGTTGGACGCTCAACCGACTGAGCCTCCCAGGCATCCCACAACTAGCTTTTAATCTTTATCCAGGGTTTATCCTCCAGGAGAAACAAAGAATAGCTGCAGATCTTTC
The DNA here is from genome assembly GCF_018350175.1 of Felis catus. NCBI lineage: Eukaryota > Metazoa > Chordata > Mammalia > Carnivora > Felidae > Felis > Felis catus. Next base: position 110,041,010 of record NC_058369.1, read on the forward strand.
TTAGGCTTTTGATAGCCTATCTGCATGGCTAATATGAGTTGGCACCTCTTGTGCATATGTTTATTATTTTGATTATTGACCTTTGCAGGTGTCATCATAGTAACATTTTGATTAGTAGACAAAGAGGTTCTGTCTACAAAGGTACTATCTGAGATTATCTAGATGAGAATACAAAGCATTTAGGTATGAGGAATATATCATAAGTGTATATTTACGTACTGCTGATGAGAGTGTTTATTGACACAACCATTTTGGAGATTTTGGCAAAATGTTTCAAAAGCCTTCACCCTTTGATCTGGCATTTCCATCGCCAGGAATTTAATCAATAGGAATCATGAGACATATGCCCAAATATTCACTTATTAAAACTTGATCAAAAGATTATATACAGTCATGAAATTTTAAAAACTAGTCAGTTAATAATAGCTTAAAATTAAGTGTAACCATGGTTTATATTTTTAAAATTCATAATTTTAACTTTTTTAAAGTGTTTATTCAATTTTGAAAGAGAGAGACAGAGAGTGTGGAAGGGCCAGAGAGAGAGGGAGACACAGAATCCGAAGCAGGCTCCAGACTCTGAGCTGTCAGCACAGAGCCCTGTGCAGGGCTTGAACCTACGAACTGTGAGATCATGATCTGAGCTGAAGTTGGGTGCTTGCCTGACTGAGCTACTCAGGCACCCCTTAAAAACCCTAATTTAAAAGGATGCCTTAGGGGCGCCTGGGTGGCGCGGTCGGTTAAGCGTCCGACTTCAGCCAGGTCACGATCTCGCGGTCCGTGAGTTCGAGCCCCGCGTCGGGGGGCTCCCCCCCCCCCATACCACTGGCAGTTTCCTTCAGTATGAGGGTGAGGTGCTTTGTGTTACCCTGTTGTTGTACCATCACAACAGTGGGAGTGACTGAAGTGATGGCATGCATTCCACCACCAAGTAGCTGTTCCCTGGAATATCACCCAAAGCCTTTTTTGCCACTTCCCCCACCCCCGCTCCACCCACCTCCAGGTCAAAGTAATCTCTAGTGGGCTCTTTGACAGAAAGCATTGCCACACATGTTTCAAAAATAATATATTTATATATTTATATTATGTTTAGTATAAATTATATATATAGCATACATTGTATATATGGTATACATTATATATAGTATACATTGTATGTGTATAGGTGTGGGTGTGTATGTGTGTGTATATATATGTATATGTGTGTGTGTGTGTGTGTGTGTGTGTATTTCCTTTCCCCCTCTAAGAAGAGAGTTGTATTCAGCAATAGAATAGATATTTTATTTTCTAAAAATTTTGAGTGATTATTTGAAACATCTTTAAAATTCACACTAAATATCCTGAAAGACAGTAGTTTTATTTTATTTATTTTATTTTATTTTATTTTATTTTATTTTATTTTATTTAAAAAAAAAAATTTTAACGTTTATTTATTTTTGAGACAGAGACAGAGCATGAACGGGGGAGGGGCAGAGAGAGAGGGAGAGACAGAATCCGAAGCAGCCTCCAGGCTCTGAGCCATCAGCCCAGAGCCCGACGCGGGGCTCAAACTCACAGACTGTGAGATCGTGACCTGAGTTGAAGTCGGATGCTTAACCAACTGAGCCACCCAGGTGCCCTGACAGTAGTTTTATTTTAAAGAAAAATTAATGATCACCTCATTTCGGACATGATGTATAATTCAAGACTCTTCATAGCACTTTTCACGTAGGAGTCTTGCATGGCCTCCTATGGCTCCAGGGATCAAGTTACCCCAATGCAGATTTTGAGACTTCCCATTCCTAAGAAGATAGCTAAACCATAGATGATGCCATCTTGCTCGCCAACTCAATGCTGCAGAGTCTATGTAAGGGGGTGAGAAGAAGCATAAGGCCAATGAACTAATGTGAAAGCTGAGCAACCTGGGTGGATAAAGAGCAGAGTGGCTTTATATGAAGCCTGCAGGCAGCCTGGCAGACTCCTGCAGAAAACAGGCTGGCAGAGGAGCTTTTGAATTGTTCCTTTTCTCTTTCTATGAGAAAATAGCAATATCCTCTTAGGGACAGCATCATCGCAGTATCCAGAGGGTAAGGAGCTGACAGAAATAAAAAAGGCAGACAAACCCTAAACTATCCCAACTTTTTTCCTTCAGGCAATTTTTCCATTGTTATTATTGAACACTTAATATGTTCAATGTGTTCTTTATTTTGTATATCTAATTTTTTTAAGAGAGAGCACAAGTGGGGTAGAGGAGCAGAGAGAGAGAGAGAGAGAGAGAGAGAGAGAGAGAGAGAATCTTAAGCAGTTTCCATGCTCAGTAGGAAGCCCAATGCAGGGCTCGATCCCATTCCCTGGGATCTGAGCTGAAGCCAAGAGTCAGTTGCTCAACCACCTGAGTCACCCAGAGGCCCCTATGTGTTTAATTCTTGAAACGACAACAATAACAACACAACAGATTCAGAGAGGCTAACTAACCTGTTCAATATCACATAGACAGTAGAGGTAGTACCAGGATCTGAATTCAGTTCTGCAACATCACAAGGCTTCCTCTCCCTTAACATTTGAAATTTGTAATATTTGGGACTACAAATTTCACAAACAGCTGTCTTCAAGTATTATAAATGAATCTCCTAAGGAGTCAGTTTCAAATTAGGCTAAAATATAAGTGTCCCCTGAGACTGGAAAATCCACTAAATGAATTAACATTTGGTTATTGGTATTCTTGAGTTACCAGCAGGCTGCAGACTAGAGTAATGAAGCCAGTGAAAACCTGAAAGAACAAATGGAGGGCAGAAGAGCTATAAATGAAACCATCAAAGTAAATTGCTCTTTGCTCTATCTTTTATTGATGACACGTACGGTCCTAGGCAGAGTACAATTTGCACTCTTTGAAAGCCATCTCTGCATGAAAACCTCAGAGACTTTACTTTCCCAGTAAACACTTATGATTACAGCCCAGGATAAGAGACAAAACTGTTTATCAAAGACTGGTCCTTTTATGGAGAAAGAACAAATAAGAGGTTTCCTCACATTGAACTTAATCAAACAAAGTTGCTTAAATGTAAAGAGTTCCAACTGAAGTAAATACTTAAAGAGCTTGATTAGGAACATAAATTGCAATCGTGTCTGGCCATTTAAAACATACACTGTTTCAAAGAAAAAGAAACATCTTACTTAAAAATATCATGTGTGAAATAAAGCAAGTATCTTCTTCTAATATTGGATGTTTGCTTAAGTATTTGGTTTAAGCAGTATCATGAAACACTGTGTTAACTTGTCTAACTTCTCCAGATATTAAATATTTTTAAAGTGGTTGATTGTGGAAAACTAAAATAGTATTTATAGTTGGTCATTTTACTTTTCTCATAATGTGTAAAAAAATTATTTTTGATAGCCATATGCCATACTGTATCGTCTAGCTTAGTCGTTTATCTTTATGTTTGTTTCCATTTCAAAATTATTTAATTGTAATACAAACTCGTTTATGTTTATCCTTGATTATATGGCCGGTCATACTTATACTTGATTACGGGTTATTTCTCTTTGGTCATACTTCAAAATACTTTTAACAAGAGAAGGGACATGAAAATATAAGATTGTAATGAATGGACATTTTATGACTGGACATGGATGCTCATGAATCAAAAAGTGATTCATATGAGAACTATTTTGATCTTTGAGAACTGTGCTTCTCTTTTTAAATCAAAGCTAAAACTTACACCAGTAAAACAGCTTCATGAAAATACAGATTTAAAGTGCTCTACATTGAACTTTGTACAAAGAATGCTCAAAAATATTGAAAAACTGAAATATAATTACATTTGACATATTAAAACCTCTCTAGGAACTGTCATTATCATCTTTCCTTTGGGCAAATTGAGCAAGTCTGACCTTTGGTACATCTGAGTTTGAACTTTATGTCACAACACATTATTTCAAGAGCAGACTTAAAGTATAATAGAAGTATCTCTTCCAGTGACATGAAATGACACAGAATAGTTAAAACTAAGCTATCCATAGATAAGGATTTTGGCTTCCCACCACCAAAGCTTTGCTTGAGAATCTTGATTTGGATAATGATTTGCTGTGTTGTCCCTGCTGTTGTCTTCTGGCTTTGGCCCTTCCATTCAGGCCACAAATCTACTGTAGACAGCAGCAACAATTAAGATCATTTTCTGGGGTCCCTCATCAACCACTCCATTTGATCTCAAGGTGCTTTAGCTTTCTGGATGACCTTACCTGACTTGTCATACCAACGATGCAGTATTATGCAGTATGTAGTAATATTTCCCTATTTTGCTTTGGTCACTTGTAACCGTGTTTGGCTGAATTTTTCCTTCCCCCCGCCAAGGATCTTTCTGGGCAAGAAGCCTTTGCCAGTGTGTAGAGATCTTACTAACATTTTTGGGTGTCTGTCAGTTTTAACTGCTTGATAAGTAATAGATGTGAATTTAAAATGTTCTGAGATTTGGGGTGCCTGGGTGGCTCAGTCAGTTAAGCGTCCGATTTCAGCTCGTGTCATGATCTCATGGTTCGTGAGTTCAAGTCCTGCGTTGGGCTCTGTGCTGACAGCTCAGAGCCTGGAGCCTGCTTCGGAATCTGTGTTTCCCTCTCTCTCTGCCCCTCCCCGACTTGTGCTCTGTCTCTCTCTCTCAAGAATAAACATTAAAAAAATTGAATTGTTCTGAGATTTTAAATTCACTTCACCTAGTACATGCTGGGGGGATGGGGCGGTTAGGGCAGATCCCTGCAAGGTAGTGTTTCTGAACTTGAAAGACCATTTTGATCATCAGCTGTAACTGCAATTTCTATTCAGAATACTTGATCTCATTAAGGCCATCTATCTTGAAACCAGATGCAGACTTAGAGATAGTTAAACCAGGAACTTCTTACAAAAAGATGGCTCATTTCCCAGTATTATAGATGCTAGTTTTGATAATAACAAGTCAGGTTGGGTTGGGTAATCCCAGAACAGAGCATGAATAAATGTTATTTTTATTTCTCAGAATACTATAATCTGACCTTTCCTGAAGAGTTTAATTTACTGAGGCAAATAGGGAAAGTAGGGGGGTGGGTGAAATACTGATTACAGCTAAGGAAATGTAAGAGCCCCTGCATATCCTTGTTTGTCCCAGGGCTATTCCAGTTCACAACTGTTAGTACCATGTATAATATTTATGATGAATTGAAACACAACCAGAGTCATGGAATTTCATCTGGAAATGGCACTGTGTGAACTCACCCAGGTCCTTTCTATAACTTTTATTTCTTTGTTTTCATTTCTTTTTTTTAAAAAGTTTGTATCTTTTGATATATATTGGTATTTTAAAATTGATACATCATTATATGTATTATAATTATATATATAATATATCACCACTTCCTTTCTCTTTTATTTATACATTAGGTTGTTTCCATGTCTTGGCTATTGTAAATAATGTTTCAGTGAACATGGGGGTGCAGATAACTCTTCAACAGTGTTGTCTTTTCCTTTGGACATACACCCAGAAGTGGGATTGCTGGATCATATACTAGTTCTATTTTTTAAATTTTTTAAGGAAGCTCTATTCCCGCCAACATTGCACAAAAGTTCTCTTTTCTCCACATCCTTGCCAGCATTTGTTATCTCTTATATTTTTAATAATAGTCATTCTGAGAGGTGATATCTCATTATGGTTTTGATTTGCTTTACCATGATGATTAGTGATGTTGAACACCTTTTCGTGTACCTGCTGGCCCTTCATATCCCTTCCTCAGAAAAATGTCTATTTATGTGGTGCCAATTTTTTAATTGGATTATTTTGGGGATTTTTTTTTTCTTTTCTGTTGCATTGCATGAGTTCTTTGTATATTTTGGATATTAGCCCCTTATCAGATATATCACGTGCAAATAATTTTTCCTTTTCCATAGGTTGTCATAACGTCTATTTCTTCATAAGATTTTATATTTTTTCCATTTATTTCAAGAGGATTTGTAATTGATTCTTGAAGCTGCTTTAAAAACCTTGTCAGATGTTCCATCGTCTAATTTATCTTGTCCCTGGCACCACTTGATTGTCTTTTCTAATTTGGATTATGATTTTCATGGTTCTTGGTATGATGGGTGATTTTCTCTTGTGTCTGGACATTTTGGTTATTATGTTAGAAGACTCTTGATCCTAGTTATACCTTCTGTTTCAGAAGGCAATTGTGCTGTTTACGCTGAATATATAGGTTCTGGCCCATTTTGTTGTTGTTGTTTGTTTTGTTTTTGTTTTTTTGCTCTATTTCCAATGACATTTTGGTTTTCTGGGCCCTTGAAATGTTATTCTTGTCAGCTGCACTCTTTTGGTACCATTAGGGTTATTGCTCAATCCCTTGTGATGCCATTTGTGGGGATAGAAGGCACTTACTTCCTCGGGCTACCTACTGTTCCTGGGTGATCTTCTGGGGGAAGATGCCACTCAGGAGCAGGGAAAAGTGAGTATGCCTTCTTGTTTCAGAATCGGAAGCCAGCCCATGTCTTTACATATTCCTCCTAAGAGTTCCTGAGAGTCTTGACTGCCAAATGCACAAGGATGTTGTCCAGAAAATGTGTAGGCAGAGGAACATCCAGATGACAACATCCATAAAGGAACATATCCCAGTGGAGAACAAAAGTCCATTCATTGATGTTAGGAGGACAAGGGAAGCTCTATACGGGTCAAACATTTCCACGTATTCAAATTGCCTGATGGATTTCTTGAAATCTATGTTCCATTTTTCATGTTCACTTTGGGCTGTCAGACTTCAGCTTGGTGAAAATCTAGGCTCCATGGGGTTGGTCCAGGAGTACCACTATCAGGAAAGTAGGCAGTAATTCCAAATAGCAATTCCACTGAGGATTTAGAAACCCTGGCACAAATAAGTTCTCTATTCTTTCTTCTTTTTGAAGAAAATTTTCACTCCTCTAGGGGAAGTGGAGAATATTTTGCAATTATTTACCAAGCACTTTATACCACCATTACCTGCCCACAAAAAGGCTAGTTAGTATCTAGATGCTTGTTGAAAGATCCCTGTACCTCCCAATTACAGCCTGGTTTCTCTTCATTTCCTGACCCTGCTCTAGCATTTGGCCCAATTATGCTATTTATATTGGGAGCTTTTTAAGCATGTCCTAACTTTTCTCATTTTAATGGATGTGACTCTGGTTTTAACTCCAGGAACCTCAACGCTGTGCTACACCAGCATTTCCCAGGTAGGGTCTCAGTTGCTGATGACAAGTCACAGTACCCTGTACTTCTTCTAGTTTCCTTTATAGTAAGTCATGCATTATGGATACCTTAGATCTCATAGAAGAAGTGCAGTAGGAGTCTTGTTTTAAAATAAGACCCTCCTGCTTCATCTGTCCCTGTCAATTCACATTAATCTTGTGTTCCAGGGCTGTGAACTTCTCAAATACTTGGGCCTCTGGCATGTGACTACCCCGACCAAACCAAACAAAACCAAACATAAAAACAAACACTGTATATGATAAAATGAGCCCTTCCTTCACAGTTTTTGCGTGATGGTCTTGTTGCAAAACTTCCATTCAGAGACCTTGGAACATTCTGAAAAATGACACCTCAAGTTTTCCACCAGCTAGTCCCAACACCAGAGATTGGGAGGGGGCCTCACTGTCATTGTTCTTTGTTGAAAAAATATCTCTAATTTACATTCCATCTACCTGACTTACATACTTTGAGCTTTTCCTTAATTGGCCAGCAAGGAATTCTGGACACAGTTATTTTCTAAGGCACAGATTTGCAATGTTTATTTAATGTATCACTAACATTTTCTAACATTTGCATTTATTTCTAACATTTGCAATGTTTATTTAATGTATCACTAACATTTCTAACATTTGCATTTATTTAAAATGAACTTTCCTCTAACAATAGTCATAAGGTTTGCCAAATGGAAAAAGATTTCTACAAAAGTTATGAAGAGCTTAAAGTATACTGGGTACTGTGCAAAGTGTTAAAAAATACTAATATGGATTTGGCTCCCAAGGACGGTGCAGTGTAACAGAAGAAAAAGTACATGTACACGTAAACAAATAGTTACATACAGTATTAGAAGTATAATTAAACATGGACAAAGCCAGAGGTCCTATGTAAGAATTACTTTTGATAGCATTTGAGTCAGGAAAGACCCAGCAGAGCAGCTGATATTTGAATTGTGTTGAGAATAAATAGGAAACTATCACATAGGAAGAGAGTGAAGACATGGCAAGTTTAGCAAGGTCTTTGTGCCAAATCACAGATGTGTGGGGCAGTGATAGGAGATGGGAGATATAAATAATTCTGTGTTGCTCAAGTACCAAAAGATGTCAGAAAAGACCATGAAAGGCTCTGCATCCCATGAAAAAGAGCTTGGATTTCATTCACTAATAAGGTTTCTAAGAAATAGGAACCTTAGAATAGATTAAGGAGGGAAAATATGGTGTGATCAAGTTTGTATCTTCAAAAAAATCACCATTTATTACAAGTAACATTTACTACCCATTTAACAAATTTAAATTGATAAGTTCATAATCATATTGCCCCTTCAAAGGGCAGAAGAGCTCTAATATTGTATAAATTTAAGCATAGAAAAGCACTTAGGTGTCTGACACCTCTTAGGTGAGGCTCATATAAGAATATCTGGTAGCTTCTCTCTGGCCCTATGGAACTGTAGAGACAAAATGTGTCCATCTGAAAAGAGAAAATGTCCTTCCTTTGCAGATTTTCTAGCAAGCCTTAAGGCAAATGAAAGAATTATTCCTGGGATGCTTTCAACTGTCTTGTCCTACCAAGTATTCCTAATGGATGGGAGACCCTGCTCTGTGTGAGCATAGAGTGTGCTTGTTTGTGCTGTTAACTTATGTCCTGCATCTGTCTTCCTGACAACTGTGCATAAAGGCAGCCTTCATGCCCTATTTCCAGATGAGAACTAAGCTCAAAGCACACATTAAAGGGAAAAATTTAGGTTATCTGTGCAAGAATATCCATCCATTGCTGGTTTTCTCTTAAAAATATCTGACTATAATGGCATTTTTGTGTTGCTTCATAATGGTGATTGTCAGAGAATGATCAACAGATCAAAGCTACAACGTGTGCAGTACCCTCTTGGGGAAGGCAGCCTATCTCCTTCTCCCTGTCTCTGTCCTTCTCTTGCACTCATGACCCAGAGGAGCAGACCAGGCTGGCAGTATGACTGTGGCTTCTAACCCTGGCTGAGGTTGACACACACTTCACAGACCGTGGCTACTACTACAGAAGCACATCAGCCTGGATTATATCAGGAAAAATGCGTTTTCTATTGGCATCTTTAGTTCTTGATAGAAATTTCTTCCTGCATGAGGAAAGTGGCAGAACAAAAGCAGTTGATAAATAGAATAATAACCTGGCATCTCAATACCTCATGGATATGACCTCCATGGATAAAATACAAATCTACTTTGTGTAACTGACATGTAGTCCGTTAGTCATTTTTAATAAAAGAGGAGAGAAGTTACTCCCCTGTGGCTTTTGCTGGTACTTTTAATAGCTGTGGTGTGGTAGGAAGTAGGCCCCTAGTTCCCTTGGCAACAAGTAGGGTAGACGCGATACACAGAAATCTGAATCATCAGTGAATCATCTGAGGATTTCTGTTTCCAATCCTTGGAAATAATTTACTGATTGTTCTGATCTGTGTGTTGTTTGCTGACTCCAAGTGAGCACGTGGAAAGCATAAGAGTTTACTTTGGTCAATCATTTAAGAAACATTCGCTCCAAGTGGACCTTAATACTGATATCCAAAAAACAGTTTGTTTTGTTTTATTAAGTTTAACACTCACATTTGAGGAGCACAAATTGGCACATCAAGGCATCAGCAGTGGGGAAGTTACCCTTCTACAAAGAAATCCAATGTCCCCAGCAGGATGTTTTGGGACCTCACCACATGTAAACTAAATTTTTCTTTCTGTCAAAGAAAGGTGATCTCTCTACAGCTCGATGTTAGTACCAGAGAAAATTTTCATACACTTGAAAAGAGAAGTGAAATGGCTCACACCTGAAACGCCTGTGTGCAGACACACACATGTGAATACACAATCCCCACCTGAGACTTCTGGACATGATTTGCTCAGTTTCTCCTGCTATTTTTTTTCCCCACTCATACATCTCTTGTATGATCCCCTTATCTCCATTTTTGTTGTTAATACCTTATTTCAATTTACCACTTTGTCTTCTTGACTCAGACTATCCTTTACTTGATTCTTTGTGCAGACAGAAAAATAACTTCCCCTAAAAATACTTCTTTCTCGTGGCAGCATCCAATCAAAACTCATTTATGGTTCAATGGCTTCTTGAGGACCATGGCTTATTTATCATTGTATTTGAAGCTTACATCTGGTGGTATCTGACCCATAGAGGATGTTCAATAAATGTTTATTGAATGATTTGTAATTATTGTGGTATTTTTGCTTTTATGACTCCCACATTAGACCTAAATCTACTTGTTAACAGGTCTGATGTCATGTTTTTGTATGCTCCTAGCATGGTCTCCACGTTCAACCAACATTTATTGAAACAGTGAATGCAATTCAAATCCTGGGAAATCATGAATACATATTGTTGTCTCCTCTACCTAGGTGACCTTATTTCCCTACTTTCCTGGGAGGTGTGTGTTTGTACCAGTCAAGATCCATTAAATCATTCAGGCCCTTTGCCACAGATGAACGCCACCATTCTCCCCACCATTCTCTCCACCTCTGTGGAGTATAGTTTTTAGTTATGGATGTCCTTTGGGCATTGCGCTACTCTGGAGAGGGAACTCAGACCATCTTCCCCAGAGTCTAAGCTCTGTCTTCCTCTCCTCGGTTCCCCTGTTAGCACAGTGCCTTAAAAAGAGTGGATGTATGGGGCGCCTGGGTGGCGCAGTCGGTTAAGCGTCTGACTTCAGCCAGGTCACGATCTCGCAGTCCGGGAGTTCGAGCCCCGCGTCAGGCTCTGGGCTGATGGCTCCGAGCCTGGAGCCTGTTTCCGATTCTGTGTCTCCCTCTCTCTCTGCCCCTCCCCCGTTCGTGCTCTGTCTCTCTCTGTCCCAAAAATAAATAAACGTTGAAAAAAAATTTAAAAAAAAGAGTGGATGTTTGATGAAAGGTGAAAATTGATTCAGAGAGAATTAATTTTTTTTAGTATATGTTACTCCTCTTTTCTGCTAATATTCATATACTGGAAGTCTCCTTTTCTAATCTCCCCACCCAAAAGTGCTCCTTCCTCCTCTGATTTCACCAAACTTTTTTTCCTCTCACAACATGTATCATGATCTGCTTTGGTTTGGATATCTTATCTCCTTTGCTGTCCATGACTTGTGAGAACAGTGACCATACCCTTTCCTCCTGCTACTCTCTACAGAACGTGCTCAGGGTTTGGTTCCTAAGTATATTTGAAATATTTGTCGAATTAGATATTTAAGTAGAAAAGACCTGGGAAGAGTCTTGGTTTTGTACTTGAGATCAGCTGAACTGACTATCTGATGTCCCTCACTTGCTTAAATAATTTCATGAGCTTCATTATTTATAGAAGGAATAAAAAGCAGCCCCAATTCACAAGACTCAATCATTCTTTAAGGCTTCCAGAATGATGCAGCATATGCCACCCATTGAATCAGTTGCTGCTCATAAAAGCACAACAGTGGAGGGTTTGCATCGCCACTTCAGAGTTGAGCAAACTGAAGCTACGTGAGCGACAGGTTCAAGAATAGAGCTCAGAGTTTGATTCCAAGACTTTTAAATCCAACTCCAGTGTCCTTCCTATCCATACCACAGGTTCCTGTGTGTAAATGATAGCAGATTGAGTTCCTCTAATATGTCTTACCCATTACAGGTCTTTTGAGAAGCATTACAACATAGAGAGCTAGGAGGAAACCTCTGTTGCCAGGCTGTGTTTCTATCCTGGCTCTACTGAGCCACATGACCTTGGGCCAGCCAGCAGTCACTCTGGAAAGGGAAACATGTGCTTTATAAAGTGGAGCACTGTGCTTAGTGAGGGAAACTCAGATGCGCTGCTGTAGATGCTTCTTTCCCTCTAATATGCTTACTCTCTGCCTCAGTTTCCACATCAGTAAATTAAGGAGGCTAATAATCCCTATGTGATAAGGTTATGCAGAAGATTAGAGGAGTTAATAATCCACATAAAGCATGTAAAAAAACAGTTCCTGGCACATAGAAAGCACTATATGTAATGGTTTGTTTTGTCACTACTTTGATCACTTATTTTAAAATACAGCATGTGCAATACATTTTGTACAGTATGAAAGGCAAAAATATTAAGTGACTTTTTGGGGTCAAGTTTTGAGACCAGTCCCAAGATATTTGTGGCATTAGCATCTAAAATCTCTTTCATATTCTCTACAACTTTTCCAAACATACTTAGTTTGCAAAATCAGATTGGACATTGTACAGGAATAGCTTTTCTCATAATATTCCAGTACTTTTAGTTCTATTCCAGCTGGAGCTGGAAATACTGTTGCATGCAGAAATTTAAAAGTATGTGAAAACAACACGATCCCAATCTTATTTTTTTTTACTCATTTTCAGGAAAATTGATGGTTCACATGTGAAATATAAGCAAAACTGCTAGTTATTTGCTATCACCAGAGTAAAAATTAGTCACCTTCTCACCATCTTGGGAGCTATTCTGGTGTGTGGTTGTAAAAGAAAAACTAGAAATATTATTAAAAATATGATGTATTTAATCATTGACCCTTTAAATATCAGTTGTATACTCTCTTATGTCAGGAAGTATTCTAGAAAAAGGACTCACAGCCTATGTCCTGCAGAGGAAGCTTACTTACAGGTGTGAGGAGACAGAAAAATAAGTAAACAAATAAAATAATTACAGATTTTATGGTGGGAATTATGGAAGAAATGTATAGGGTGATAGCTACTAGATTAGTAGACATGTGGAGAGAGAGCATTAGGGTGATATATGAAGGTTTGAGCAGAAACCCGAAAGACCAGAAGGCACAGAATTTGGTGACATGATATTATGAAAAGCAGAGTATAGAAATATCAACCATAGAGAGTTAAATTACCAACAGTATTTTTGTGTGTGTGTGGCTCACCTTACATATATATATTTTTCCCACCAGTAAATGTGATTTGGCTTAAAGGTAGTTAAAATAGTTTAGACAAAGGTCAGCTGTTACCCACAATGCATATTTCTTTCTCTCTTCCCTTTTAATATACAAGTAATACTCATTATAAAAAATTTGGAAAATAAAAATTATAAATAAAATTTACCCACAATTCAAAAACTTAAATGTAAATGTTACAAATATGTTAGTCCATTCCTAAAGCAGAGTTTCAAAAAAATTCTGTTTGTGGTTATCTAACCTTTGTGAAATGAGGTTAAATAAAGTAGGTAGCCCACTCTGATTAGAAAAAAGAGAAGCAGAAGCAGAGGTCATGTTGATATTCAGAGTTCACATGGTAATAAGCATGTTTTGGTTTAAAAATTAGAACTGATCACAAAAAAATGTTGTAGTGGTCAGATCAATAGGGACAGGTAAATGTTTTGATTTCAAATATTGTCAAATCCTATCTCCCTAAGCAACTGAGCAAACAAACAAACAAACCAAAAAGGCTATAGTCCCACCCCATTTTGGAAGTAGTAGCCTTGAAGGTAAGGGACCATTGAGAAATTAGCCTCATTCTCATAAACAGAAGCTGGAGCGGGAGGTGACAGTGGTGGCAGTGAAATTGGTGGCCTGGACCTGCCATAGTCCCAGCTGAGCCCCAGTCGATGAGAAGACCACACTGGTGAATATCTTACTCATTCCACACCATTTGAGACTGAGTTTCTTCTTACCTGTCAACATATTTTCTTCCTTCTCCTCTCTCTCCTTCTGGCAGATTGATGAGCCTAGAGGTTACAGCCTGCTTTTCAAGGTGATAATGAACTCACAGACTTCAGTACCACCTTCTGCTGGACAGTGTCAGGTTTGTGCTTTAGGGGAAGAGTACACAATACTTTCTCCACTTATAATAAACAAAGAAATAGAAAATAAAGGTGCAGCAGCAGTGAAGTCTTCAAACAAGAAGAGCCCATGCATACCCACTGAAAAAAGAATATACTGATTTAGAGAATCTTCCCCTGGGAACCAGGGATGGGAAACTAGAAGAGAAATGATTGGGCTATTGTTAATTTTTTTCTTATTTTTGACTTTACACAATAAGGAGATTTTCACTTTTTCAGTACCTACTGTTAAAAAAAACAAATTAGGCTGAAGCATTGATACAGGCTAGAGAAGATTAAAGTACATTGTTTTACCTCCATTGCCAGGAGTCACTGGCAATTATTTCCTTCCTTTCAAATATAGGTCAGTAGGTAAGTAGGTAGTAGGCAGATAGATAGATACAAGTATTTATATATATATATATATACACACACACACACACACACACATACAGTATGTATGTGTGTGTGTGTGTGTATTCATTATTATAAATAAAATTCTGTATCTTTTTTGATAAATATAAGCATCTTCTCATGTCATGAATTCATCTTCAAAGATATTTTATTGCATAGATAATCTATTATCATACAGATGTATTATAGTTTGTTTATCCAAAAGTACCCTATTGCTGGCCCTATTGCTGGAATTTTAGTTTGCCTGTGATGTTATAAATGATCCTATGATGAACATAATAGGATATTAATTTTCATCTAGCTGCAGTTTTTTTTAGGATAAATGCCTAGACATAGATCCAGTGTGAGCAATTATATGAATATTTGTCAAGGTTCTTGCCCCACATTGTTAAATTGCTCTCCCCATAGCAGTATTTAGGAAGACCCTTCTCACTTCCCACCAGTATTAACTATCTCCCAAAAAATCTTTACTGGCATTAATTTTAATACAATTTAAGCTCTGAGTCACAGTTGTTTTTTATTTTCCTTTCTATTTTTCCTTATTTCTATCTTTTTTGGGCATGAGGAGATCAAAATAGGATTCCTGGTAGAGCTCAAACATACACAAAATGACCAGGAACAGTTAGAAAAGAACATGTAGTTCTAAAAATGTGCATAAGATTGGTCTATATGTTTACACTTAGGAAAATTGTTTTCTTAGGGCCATTTCAGTGACCTTGGGTTAATATTGCTTTTGAATTCCTCATGGTCAACATTGGCTAATTTTGAGCAGAGAAATTCCTAGAACTTATTTAGGCACTAAATACACTTAAAATAATATGGACTATGGGTTAACATTATGTTTTAAGCTACAAAGAAGAACATTTGGATAAAAAGTTTGCCTCCAGAGATACCACAGAAATGGCATGATTTAAATATTTTGATTTGCACTATAAATCATGCTTATTTAATTTAACTATTTTGAAATGAAATCATTTACCCTTTGGAGTATGTTGAAAACATTTTATTTTACTAAAACAGAAAAAATTAAAACTGCTTGAGTCTGTAGGATTTTAGCTGAACTTGTAAAACAAACTCATCCCCACAGTTGTCAAATCAGATAGCTGTTTTATTTCCAATAACATTTGATCTTCATATTTGTCATTTCCTTTGTAGAAATTGTGGATTTATCACCTTTTCCCCACAATGATTTTTTTTTACTTATCTACCTACCTATAACCTATCCATTTTTAGATATCGTTATTTAAACTTTAAGTATTATCTACAGCGCTAAAATACCTATGATAGTAATATTAAATTCTAGTCCCCCTCTACACGGCCACGATTGCCATCAGGTTAATGTGGGTACTTTAGACTTTGTTTTATGCATTTGTAAAAATTGATAATTGTAGAGAAAATGTATTGTTTTGGTCTTTTTTTAAATAAAAATTGTATCATAATATACCTACCATGATACCAAAACCTAATTTTTTTTCCCTTTATCAGCGCCTCTTTCCTTTAAATGGATGTCTTATTTTCCATACCACAGATTAGGAGTCCCTTTATACATAGACGTTGAGTTCACTTCCAATTCTTCCCTGTTAGAAATTTTTATATAAGAATACCTTCCAGGGGCACCTCGGCGGCTCACTCAGTTGAACATCTGACTTCGGCTCCCATCATGATTTCACAGTTCATAAGATCGAGTCCCACATTGGGCTCTCTGCTGTCAGCATGGAACCCGCTTCAGATCCTTTGCTCTGCTCTTGCTGCCCCTCTCCTGCTTGTGCTCTCTCTCTTTCAAAAATAAATAAACATTAAGAAAAATAAAAGAATACTTCCATATCCCAACAGGAAAAAAAATTATACTATTAGTGTAATACTCTTACAATGTTATGCTTAGATTATAATCATTTGAAATTTGTCTTTATGAATATGAGATATGAGCTAACTTTCTAAACATCTTTCTAAATAAGTAGATAATTCTCCCAAGAACTCATATTAAAAAATGAACCTCTTACTCCGTTTATTTAAAATGCCACTTCTATGGTATCTTAAATTAGCATATGCTTTTCTCTATTTTTAAACTCCTCTTCCACTGATGTAGTTATCAATTCCTATCCCACTAATATAATATTTTTTAAAGTTTTTTTAAAAAATTTTTTAATGTTCATCCATTTTTGAGAGAGAGAGAGCATGAGCAGAGGAGGGGCAGAGAGAGGGAGACACAGAATCCAAACAAGGCTCCAGGCTCTTAGCTGTCAGCACAGAGCTCGACGTGGGACTCTAACTCACAAACCACGAGATCATTGCCTGAGCTGAAGTCAGACACTCAACTGACTGAGCCACCCAGGCGCCCCTATAATATTTTTATTACTATAATCCTATAATATGTTTTATATGTAGCAGTCAAGGCCATCCCTTCATTTTCTTTTATATATTTATCTTGTTGTTGTTGTTTTTTTTCTCAGAGGCCATACTCATCTTCTCTGTATAGTTCTAATTTTAGTATATGTGCTGCCCAAGCAAGCACTTGGTGATTTTTAAATATTCAATTTTCTTTGTGGATTTTAGAACAGGTTTTAAATTTTGGTTAAAAATATTCTCTTTTTTATTAGTCTTGTGCTAAATTCATAGTTTGTTTTGAGAGAACATACATCATTAAATATTAAACCTTCTCATTCATGAACAAAGTATTTTTCCCCTTTTATGCCTTCCAGTAAAGTCATCGTAGGATTATTCCCAAGTATTTGGTGTGATTATTATATTATAAATAGACCTCTTGTTCTCTTTTATTTTCTCATTGGTTTACTGTTATGAATAAAAGCTACAGGTTATCATATGGTGAACTTGTATTTGGCCATCTTGATTAAATTCCCTTATCTACCCCACTGAGGTTTTCTTATAAATGCTTGTATTATCTGCATATTGTCACAATTTTGTAACTTCCTTTCCAATATTTGAGTTGTTTTCTCTGTTTTGTTACACTGGCTGGGACCTCAAGTTAAGAGTTGAACAGTTTTCTTCTTCTTGTCCATATAAACCTATTTCATCACTAGGGATAGGGCTTGATGAGGGACTTGGGTAGATCCTTTTATAAATCAAGGAAATTACTTTACATATTTTTTTTTATTTTACAAAAAGCTTTTAAAAATTGTTGCAAACATCTTGAATTAATTTAGAATAACTTTTCAAAATCAAATGTGATGATCCAATGATTTTTCCTCCTTTAATATACTAATAGAGTACATTCCACTGAACGAGTTTAGTGGTAAGCCATTTTTGTATTCCCAAGAGAAAGCCCTACTTGGTCATGCTGCATTATTTTTATAGTGTATTGTTGGATTCAATGTGTTACCACTTGATTATTTTTAAAGTTTCTTTGAGAGGGAGAATGAGGCACGCCTGAGTTGGGGAGAGGCAGAGAGAGAGAATCCCAAATAAGCTCAGCCTGGAGAATGTGGAGCCCAAGGCAGGGCTCTACTTCATGAACCGCAGGATCATGACCTGAGCTGAGATCAAGAGTTGGGCGCGTAATGAACTGTACCACACACACACACCCATTTTATTATTTATTTATTATTTATTATGATCTGCTTGTTTAAAAAAGAAATTTCCTGTTTCAAGAAGATTTGTCCATGTTTGCTTATAAAATAACCTGGGTCTGGAGCTATTAGTGAGGACCAGTAGGGAGCAAGTCATTATTTCATTACCATTTCAATATCTGTTACTATTTTTTGTCTTTTTAGATTTCCAGATCTTCTTTTGCCAATTTTAGTAATTTTTAAATCTTGTGTAGATATAACTGAATATAGTCTTATTTTTAAAATCTATGCCTTTTTTCTTAATTGTAATTGTCAAAGGTTTGCCTGTTTCATATGACCTTTCATGGAATTATTTTTAGTTTTTGAATTATGTCAATTATTTCAATTTGCTTGATGCATCAATTATATGTATCTTACTTAATTCCTTTCTTGGCTTTATTTTTGTTCTTCTTTTAGATTGTTGGACTGATTGTTTAGTTCTTTGATTTTAAATATAATTTTCTAATAAATACATTTAAGATGAAAAAGTTTTCTCTAAATACAGCTTTGGCTACATATCACAGGTTTTGATATGTTAGGCTCTAATTTGAATCAATTCTAAACATACTTGTTTCAGACTTCGCTAATGTTAAAACTTTCATTTTCTTCACTTATTTACTTTGCTGATTAGTTACCCTTTTATTCCTTTGATACTCAGGAGAGGTAGAATATTTATTCCCTGAAAATAGAAAAGCCTTGAAGACTAACTAGAGTGACCACACAATGACTAGAGACTGAACAATACACAGCATTTCATTCTTATGAATATGAATCCTTAACCTATTACCTGGAACAAATGTTATACATTTAATGGCCTCTCTTCTTTGAAAAAGACTTAACACACTCCTTTGAGAAAGAAAAGAATAAGAGTCACTTGACACTGGAATTGAATTCAAAGGGGTGACACTAAGCAAGGTCACATTACTATTATTATTATTATTAATTATTATTATTATTAATTATTATTTTCATTTATAGGCTTTAGAAAAAGGTTGTTCTGGGGCTTGTGGGTGACTCATTTCAGCTCAGGTCATGATCTCACAGTTTGTGAGTTAGAGCCCCGTGTCAGGCTCTGTACAGGCTGACAGCTCAGAGCCTGGAAACTGCTTCACATTCTGTGTCTCCCTTTCTCTCTGCCCCTCCCCCATTCATGCTCCTTCTCTGCCTCTTAAAAATAAAAATGTTAAAAAATGAAAAAAAAGAAAGAAAAAGACTGTTTCTAATTATCTCCAAAGTCCAGTATCATCCATCCGTTTCACTGATTTTTTTGTTTTGTTTTGTTTTGTTTTGTTTTGTTTTGTTTTGTTTTGTTTTAGGATATTAATTGTTCCCTCCCATAGCCCTGAATGAATACAAAGCCCTAAATTGGTAAGGAAGTCTATTGGACTGGTAGGAAATATTTCTCATTGCCTGGGAAAGGAAGAATTGGTTAGATGGTGTGAAATGCAACCGTGGGACTCATATCTCTGGTAGGTTATGCTGTTTCTAACAAAACCATTGTGCACACTCATATCCTCTTTTACACCACCTTAACACAGAATTCTGCTAATGTAACTTACTAAGGTAAATGTTTCACACAAAACCCAGTTTTGCAGACATTTTATTTTTTGATGTTTTGATTATCACCTTTCACCTCACAGGGTTTTAGAGAGCTAGAAACTCTTTTTTTTTTCTTTTTTTGCAGTGCACAGACTTTCTGTTTCCCTCACTTTTCATATACATTTTTGAAGATGATTGGCTATGAATCTAATCTTGTTAGCACCATGACCTTTCCACCACCAAGTTGTAAGAACTACCTGTTAGACCACTGCATAATACCATTAGGAAGTAAAAGGCATGGGGTATATGAAGTTATCAGGCAAAATAGTATTTGTTCCCTATTGATATATATCTAACAAAACATTATATAAAATACTTTCTACCTGCTTTAAACAGTTTGTATTAATTCTCCTTTTCATTTTAAGATAAATAATATTTACACTTCAATTAAAATTTAACTAAATTTGGCAAGCTGTGGAGGTTCAAAAGTTCGTGAAAGTCCAGAAACCTTCATATTTTACTTGAACACTCATTTTTTAACCTTGGCTGTAAAGCTACTTTGGTCTGGTTATTTCCTACTTAAAATTGCTAATCCTTGTGCATTATAAAGGAATTGATAAAGTAAATATGACATTGGAGTTGTTGATATGACATTTCCCTAAATAAAGAAAGAGAAAGTATGGTTTTTTGCTGGCTTATAAGAATTAAGCAGGCTTAATTTGTAACCTTTAGTGGCCAGTAAAAATTTAAACAAAAAAATGTTCAATGTAAGAGTAAATTCTAGATAAGAAGTAATAGCCATCATTTGACAAATAATAAAGCTCTGACAATGAAATACGAAGAAGTCTAAGGAAAGATATCTATAAGAATTTTTACTATAAATTATATATTTGTATCTACTTTTATTTATCAGAAAAACAGAGATTCCTGTATTTGATTCTTAATTAGTAATCATTATGGAATATTAAGTTAAAGAGGTATTTTTTTTTAATTTCCACTTCTATAAAACATTTTGCTCACTTCAATCAAGACAGTAAGTAAAGATCAAAATCCAAATACAGTTTTTGCCATTTCTTGGTCCAAGTTAGAGAACATGATCTTCTTTATCTTAAGGGGAATTTTCAATGTGAAAGCAAATTATCTTCAGCACAATCATGTCCTCTTATCATGGTAAAATTAGCCTTGTTCCGAGGAGAAAGGTTTCTGTGGTATCTTAGGAAACTTTTAAGTATGGATTAAAAAGTCTTAACTTCCTTAATTTAAATACTTCCTCATATTTTTCTATTGTCAACTTACTAATAGAAGTAGTATTTTTCAAAAACTAATTTTATAATTAAAATTTTAGTTAGTCCATCTGATCTCTCAACTTGTTTGTTTTGTAAGAGATATCTAAAACCCCACCATGGAAAATAAAATGTGAAAAAGACTTTATTTCTATCCCTGGCATAATGAAATTGGGCTTACATACAGAAAGTAGTTCAGTTACTTTGGTTAAAAAAAGTTTAGGTCTCGCCATGAAGATAGTGAGTGCTGTGTCAGTTGAAAAGGTGGTGCTGTTGATGATGGATATCATCTGTATAAGCAGGTGTCACAGGAAAGATGAATGTGGTCATAACAGTCCTTTCCATGATCTTTGTGCATATAGATTGTCCTTTGATTGTTGTGGTTATTATTCACAGTGCCTGGAGCTACTTGT
The DNA here is from genome assembly GCF_018350175.1 of Felis catus. Classification (NCBI taxonomy): domain Eukaryota; kingdom Metazoa; phylum Chordata; class Mammalia; order Carnivora; family Felidae; genus Felis; species Felis catus. The sequence continues at coordinate 110,062,180 of NC_058369.1, forward strand.
AACCCAGTCCTGGAAATGCGCAATGGCTCCAGTCTTCCCTCTTTTCCTATGGCTGCCTGCCAGCTGGTCTGTAGGCTGCAGTGGTTTCTCCCAGAACTGCATTTCTCTTAAAGCTCACCCCAGAGCAGCAAAAAAAGTGTATTTTTTTCTACCTCCAAACTTACGTCTTTTCCTCTTGAGTTCACTAAGCAACCATCTGGACAGCCTGTTGTTATGCATTTACTGCTTTTAGCCATTAAATCAAAAGTGAAGTATTTAGCATTCTTTCACTGATAAACCTAACTTCTTCACAGTGAGTAAATCATGGGATAGATCACCAATTAATGACAAGCCATTCACTCACTCTGGTAACCTTAAAATCATTCAGTCAACATTTCTGTTTTGTGTTCTTTTTGGATTTAAGTTACTATCTGTGGGAAACCCTCATTCAGGATTGCTAGAATGCAGGAAATTTAGGTTATGGTTTTCTTCCCCCTCCCTTTTTTTCTTACTTTATTTTGGAATAGACCATAAATAATTTGTGATCCATTTACATGATTCCATCTACTTTTTTGAAAATACCTCATCACCAATCCTAAAAGAAAAGCTAGTATTGATTGTATGTGCTAATTGCTTCATATACACTATTTCATGGCAACTCTATGAGGAATGAGTGCTATTATGAGTCCTGTTTTGCTAATAGACATGAAGAGGTTAATTAACTACACCAGGTCATATAAATAGTAAGTAGTAAAACCAGGCTTTGAACCTACTCGTCTAACCCCAGAGCTTCAACTCCTTCTCTCTCTTTTTCTCTGTCTCTCTGTCTCTCTCTCTCTGTCTCTCTCTGTCTCTCTCTCTCTCTCTCATTCTCTCATTCTCTCTGTATATATATATAGACAATAAGCTTACTATCTACAAGCAACTCTTCTAATGTTCTATACATATTAACTCAATCTTCATAATAACTTTAAAGTAAGTACAAGTATTATATGTTCTGTATAGATAAGAAAATTGAGGCCTAGAGAGGTTAACTTACTCATGTCAACACAACTGGTAGGTAGACAAACTAGGAGCCCAAGCATTTTAGTTCCAGAATCTGTGTTCTCAACCTCTGTGAAAAATGCTCATGGTAAAAACATGCAAAAATCTCTAGTAATAGAAGTCTACCTGTATGAGGATATACTTGCTGAAATAGAATATGTTATTTTTATTCAAGCATATCTTTGTTTTCCACATCTATTGTCAATATTTATTATCAATTTCCCACAAGTGACAATCCTATGAATATTTATATTTTACAAAAACCACATTATGTTTCAGATTCATCTCAGTTAATCATGATTAATGTTTTTCTAGGCCTTATATTTATATTTGGCTTATTAATTCTAAAAAGGGATCAAGTAAAAAGAGGGGAGATACATGAGAATGGAATTAAGGTGGATAGTAACTTCAGTTTGGGGAAGGATAAAGAAATCTCAGCTGGAAACATAAAGGTGAGTTAAAAAACCCAAGGCCTATCCATACCCAGGGTCACATTCACAGTATTAGGTTCTAACTGATATAAACAATCCACTGATGACCAAAGAGTTATTCCAAACATAGTCCTCACAATGCTATGATTAATAATACCTCATAATAGTAGGATTAATAATAAACTTGTCATTGTTACTGTGCAGTAGAAAGAAACATCATAGTTTCGCCCAGTGTGACCATTTGATTAATGCTTTTCATCTCCTCTCTTAGATAAATTCTGTAATTTCAGACATGGCCTGTTTTAAATGACTAGTATATATTAATCATGAGTATGTGCTCAATGTTGAGCCCAGAGATGCCTCTCAGTAACTACTGAAGGAGTGAATGTATGAATGCAGATATAATAATGACTGATGTTAAAGTGCCCATAAGCCTGAATATAACCCCTTGTGTACCAGATACAAAGCCTACAGTACCAAGAGTGAGTTTGTCTCACCAGATAATGGGCCAGGGATGTGTTTCCTACATTGGTGGAATGGCTGAGTCATGAGTAGGACAAACTGACCATATAGAGTCTGGGGACATTTGTCTGTGTGTACTCCTTGATTTGAACTAAACCAATCACTCTCCCTTAGTATATTTGACCCAGTGGATCGCCCCTTCCTTCTTGATACCATTTCTTTACTTCCTTTCCAGGACACTTTCCTGAGTTTTCCTATTGCATTAGCCATTTGTAAGTAGACTCCTTGGCTGATTCTGTCTCTTCTTCTCAGCTTTATATATATATATATATATATATATATATATATATATATATATGTATATGTACATATGTATATGTACATATATGTATGTGTATATGTATGTATATATGTGTGTATATATGTATGTATATATGTATGTGTATATATATGTGTGTGTGTGTGTGTGTGTGTGTATTTTTTTAAAGTGTTTTTCTTTAGAAGAGCAGACTTGTAAATTTTTGATCAGATCCAGTTTATCAGTTTTTTAACAGAGTATGCTTTTAGTGTCTCATCTAAGAAGTCTTTACCTAATGTCAGATCACACACATTTTCTCCATTGTTGTCTTCAATATGTTTATAGTTTCAATTTAGCAGTTAGGTTTCTGATGTCTTTTGAGTTAACTTTTGTACATGGGTTGAGATAGGAATCAAAGTTCATTTTTGCATGTGGGTGTCCATTTACTCCAGGGCTGTTTCTTGAGAAGATTGTCTTTTCTCTACTACATTGCCTTTGAATCTGTCAGAAATCAGTTAACTAATAGAATGAAAGGACAAGATGCCAAGTGAGAGAAAATGTTTGAAAATCACATATTTGACAAGGACTTGCCCCACAGTAAAAAAAAGAACTCTTAAAATACCACAGTAAGAAAACAACCCAATTAAAACATGGTGAAAAAAAAAAGAAAAGAAAGAAAAAACAACAACCTACCAGAGACTTCAGCAGACAGAATATTTGGAAGGCAAAGAAACACAGGAAAAGATGTTCAACATCATTAACCACTGGGGAAATGCAAATTAAAACCATGCTGAGTTACCATCACACCCAAGTTAAAATGGCTAACACTGGTGAAGATGTGGAATAACCCATACATTGCTGGTGGGAATACAAAGATAAAAATAAATGGTTGGTTGGTTACTGGTTTCTGTCCAATTGAATCCTGTAACATTAGACTTGCATGTTTGTATGACCTGGAAATTCCCAAGTAATCACTTTTGAGTAGCAGATGTTTAGATAAGTTAACAAGTTCTTAAGGAAATAAATCCTTTTATGATTATTTCAGAAAAGAAAAAGGATATTGAGACCAAGATAAAATTTTCCTGCTTTAATTTCCTAAGACAACAAGGATCTATCATTTTCAAAACAACTTTAACTTTATAGCGTGTATTGCCTTATTTGCAGGATTAGGTTATGAAGATAATCTTTTAAATAGATATACCACATATTAAGATGTATATAAAAACAATATTTTGGATGTGATGTAAAATATAATAATATAAGGGGAGGTATCTAGAAAAAATGAGATTGATTTTTTTTCTTTGTGCCTTACTTACTGGAATTATTGAGGAATAAATAGTTCTTTAGAACTAGCAAGACAAACAAGATCCCCCTCACTGCCAAATCATTGAGCTTCTCAAGTTCAAAAGCACTTTTCAGCTATTGCCTACAGCCATTTCCTCATTGTTGATGACAGCAAAAGAGTGGTTCATTTTCTCTTTTACAGTGTTATGCCCTTTAGCTAATTCTGATTAAAACTGCTACACTTGTTTGGTGAGAATTTTTTCAACATTCCGTGCTGAACATATCCACTGTTCACACCCAGACCACATAAGTTCAGAGCCTAGAGACAGCTTCCAAAACACAAATGCAAAAGAAAAAGAAAACACGATGATGTGAGACCTTAACATGAATTTGCCAATCTGTCTTGAGTTGTTTATAAACCTGACTTTAACTTTCAAGTGCCAGCTCAGGCTTTGTAATGAGACATTTAGGGTGACGACTCTGAACAGTTCACTTGTTTCACAGGCCAAAGGTCAACTCATAGTTGAAAAATTTTACCTGAGACCTCAGAGAATTAAGTAATGCTTTTCACAGGTCAAAACATCTACTGGCTGTGCTGTTCACTTTCTGGTAAACATTGGCCTAATGTGTGAAGAAAAAGGTATATAACACAAGAGTCATGACATAACGTTCAGCACTGTGAGCATGAATAGTCAACAGTCACCGTTTCGCCTCACTGTACTTGGTGCTGTTTCTGTTAAACAAAATACTTTCCAGACATAAAGCCCTGCTACTTAAAATTCAGGCATAAAAACATTTTCCTGAGACTGGTTTATATCTAAACTTTCTACAAATGCCCATGTGTCAGTGCCCAACCATGACTTCAGTTTAATGTCAACACACAGATAGGAAAACTCATGCATAGACCATATTTATTGAATTATTTCCTATCATAGCCTCATTGAAATGCAAAATGCCTACTGCTTAGAAAAACATATAAATCAATTACCCTAATCTGGAACTTGCAGGCAGGATATCAAATGAAATTTTAGGGCCTTATTTCATCTGTATATGAAATTGATAGCTGAGAAATACGAGTTTATCAAGGACATTTTTAGCTTGTTATAGAAACCATTGCACGCTCATGTCAAAAAATTTCATATTTTTTTAGGGATAAGTAACTTCTGTTGGCTTTCTCCTTTTAGCTCATTTACAGTGACTCCTAATTCCTGACTCAGAGCATAAAGTAGGAAAGAAGGTGTGGGAAGAGAGTAGAACATTTCAGGTTTGAAGAGTCTCAGTGTGAGATGCTGTAGGGACTTTAATCAGAAGGACTTGAGCCTGTGGATATGGCAGTATTGCAGAGAAACCTGAGCTAAAAATGCAGATTTGTGGGGCGCCTGGGTGGCGCAGTCGGTTAAGCGTCCGACTTCAGCCAGGTCACGATCTCGCGGTCCGTGAGTTCGAGCCCCGCGTCGGGCTCTGGGCTGATGGCTCAGAACCTGGAGCCTGTTTCCGATTCTGTGTCTCCCTCTCTCTCTGCTCCTCCCCCGTTCATGCTCTGCCTCTCTCTGTCCCAAAAATAAATAAACGTTGAAAAAAAAATGCAGATTTGTGTCAAAGCATATTGGTGCTACAAGAAGCTACATAAATGAGGAGACAAAACCCATTAAGTTTGAGTTGTGAGGAAGGCCACCTTGGGTACACCAACATTTATGGGATGGGTAGAAGAAAACTCCATGAATAGAAGGGAAAGTAGAGGGCAAAAATAAGATATGGTGCAAATAAAAGCCAAAGGAGGAGAGAGCTCAAGGAGGAATGAATTGCCCATAGTATCATCAGACGATGCTGAGACATCAGGTAAGATAAGCATCCCAAAGTCATCTGTTTTAGAAATTAAGAGATCATGTGTGCAGTAGACTGGTAGATTTCAGCAGCATGGTGTGACTGGGTCATGAGCAATAGGAGGCAGTTTTTCAGTTAGCCTGACGGTATAGAGAAAGTAATGCCATAATCACAAGGGATAAAATGCAGGGTGGAGGATTTTTTTTCCTTAAGAACAGAGAACCCTAAGCTTATTCCCTTAGCGAGAGTCAAAGGTAAGGGAACAGTGATATCCCAGGTTCTTACCTTGTGATCAAAGAGTAACATCTTTTGTCCAGGAAAACAACTCAGGCCCCCCTTAAGAAAGCTTCTATAGATAATACAGGAGGAGTCAAACTAAAGGAAGGCATAAAAGAGCAACCTATATTCTCTCCCTAAGAAAGTGGTGTGACCTTACTGGAAAGGGGGAAATTCTGTCAGAGGCCTAATTTGGAAAGGCAAAATGGTGAGAAGGGCCAGCTTGGAAATATTCCACGCAGATCTTCGTTGTCAGTGTTGAGTAACATCTAAATGTGGTGGCCACGAGAAGCCCAAGAATAGGCAAAAACTCCACAAAGTAAAGTAAATAAACCTGACATAAGTCAATATTTCTTCCCTAATTTTTACCACTGCCTCCACTAACAAAAAATACTTTCATCTATTCTTATATTTTTATTTGAGATAGTTTTCAACTGGATTTATGCTCAACATACCATATTTCCCAAAAGTTTTTAAAAAATATTTAAATTTAAAGTAGATACCCATCAAAAAAAAAATACTCCTGACTCAGGTAATTTAGGTCCCTGTGATATGGCACAGTATTTGATAATATTCATGTTGTAAAAACAGATCATTGACAAAAATAATTTTTCCTTTGAGCAGTTGCAGTATAAACATAATGTTTAAAAGACTATAATTTTGTATTATTTTATCTTATCGTATGTTCAGTTGCTTGAATTACTGATAGATATCTTCTAAATTAGTTGTTGCTCCAAATGCTCAGCTACAGTTTTAAATGCCCAAATTTATGATATGCTTGTTTAGAGTATATGTATATCAATAACTATAATCCAACGGAAATCGAAGTCATCACAATAAAATATATAGTGAGTCTTTGTTATTTGTTGTGCCTTTTGTTTTTAAAAGCAGAAAGAGTTGAGTTTTCTTTGTCAGGAGTGGTGTACATTCGGAATAATTTTCAGTAGTTAGAAGGTGCTACAAGATATGTTCTTTCTTAACAGACAGCCATTTAGATGTTTTCATAATGGCAAAGAAAGATAGAGAAGGTTAGGATGTGCCCATCTCTTGCTCAAGAGGACAGTTTTAAAACAGGAGTCCTCATTAAGCAGAAGACTTAAACCTTGTAAGGGAAGCTGGTTTTCTCCAGGTGAGCTGACCCTTATCAGTAAACGTACGGTGTTCCTGATGGCGAGATTGATTTCTCGGATTTTTCTGTGCTTCTGACTTGAAACTGTAAATATAACCATGAACATGACAGGTCTATAGCACAATAAGGACATTTACCCTAGTGTTTTCTCATGGCAGTAGGAAAGTTTGTTTATTCATTGCCTCTTAGTGGGGTAACGTATCTCTGATCAACTAGAAAAGATTTTTTTTTAATTTTTATTTTTTAAATCGTGGTGAAATACAGGGGCGCCTGGGTGGCTCAGTCAGTTAAGCGGCCGACTTCGGCTCAGGTCATGATCTCGCAGTCTGTGAGTTCGAGCCTCGCGTCGGGCTCTGTGCTGACAGCTCAGAGCCTGGAGCCTGTTTCAGATTCTGTGTCTCCCTCTCTCTGACCCTCCCCCGTTCATGCTCTCTCTCTCTCTGTCTCAAAAATAAATAAATATTAAAAAAATAAATAAATAAATTGTGGTAAAATACACATAACATAAAATTTGCCATTTCAGCTATTTTAAAGTGTACAATTCATTGCCATTAAGTATGTTCATATTGTGCAGCTAGCATCGTCATTTATCTCTAGAACTTTTTTATCTTCCCAAACTGAAACTCTGTACATATTAAATAAAAATTCCCCTCCCCACCTTCTCCCAGACCCAGGCAATCACCCTTCTATTTCTTGTCTCTATGAATTTGACTACTCTAAGTACCTCACAGAAGTGAAATCAGACAATATTTGTCCTTTTGTGACCGGCTTATTTCTCTTAGCCTAATATCCTCAAGATTCATCCATGTTGTAGCATTTGTCAGGATATCTTTCCCTTTAAAGGCTGAATGATATTCCATATACATATATGCCATGAATAAAAATGTCATGTGTACCTTATAACCTAAGCTATATGGACATAATGTCTAAAAAATTATTAAAAACTGAAAATTGAATTGATGAATTGTGTGAAGCAATCTGAAGGTATGGAGTCCCAAAAATACAGATTTAATTTAAATAAGGCAAATTGAATTTCTAACAAATAAAATTAGACATTTCTTTAGCATGGACCAATTAATAGGAGAGACAGATGATAATGACTTTAAACTTTATATGATCACTCAGGTAATTTTAATCTTTCCTATAATGGCTTTGAAATGAGAAAGATAGCTGATGGTTGCACAGCATTGTGAATGCACTGTGTGCAGCTAAATAGTACATTTTATTTATTTATTTATTTTAATTTTATATATTTTGAGAGAGAGCAAATGAGCAGGGGAGGGTCAGAGAGAGAGGGAGAGAGAGAATCCCAAGCAGACTCCGCACTGTTACCACAGAGCCCTATGTTGAGCTCCATCCCACAAACCGAACCTTAAGATCATGATATGAGCCAAAATCAAGAGTCAGATGCTTAACCAGTGGAGCCACCCAGGCACCTCTAAATGGTATAATTTAAAATGGTCAATTATATGTTAAATTTACCTCAGTAAAGACAAATGCTATAATGATGGAAATTTCCTTTAACTTTCTACTGTGATTGTATTTTTAATATAAATACACATGTTGGTAGACAGTGTTGATACACATTTGTATTACAATTTAGAGGATTAACTTAATATTAAAAAGCAAAGAGGCAGGAAAAAGCTCTATGGAAATGCCTTTGTACATATGATTCTCTCGGCTCAGAATATTTCTCAAGGTCTGCCCATCTGCAGAGTCCAACTCATTGGCCATTTCCTCAGAGAAACTTTCCCCATTTCCTAAAAATAAAAGTTTCCCCCTTTTTGTACTTCTGTATAGCCTTAGGTTCTGCCTAATTCCCCCTGCTAAACTTAAAGTTCTTTGAGGCCAGAATCATGCTTTCTTCTTCTTCGTATTTACCAATCATACAGTACATGCCCAGTCAATGCTGGTTATGTGGAAACTCTTTGAGTTGAATTAATTAAAATTGATTTTCTAGCTCACTGGGTTTTACAAGCCATTGTTTTTACTGTAATTGTTTTCTCAACTGCTCTATCCATTTGAAAGAAAGAACATGAACAAAGAAACTTACAATTAGACCTGACTACTTCATGAGGTCATATGCAACTTAAGTGGTTAAACAGGTATTTGCCCATTCTCTTTAAGAAGCATGCATTTCTTATTGCTTTACTTTTAAATTAGTTGCTACCCATGTGTTTTGTTTCTATTTTAAAACAAAATGTTTCTTGACTTCTCCTATATGTCTCCTTGGTCTACTCATCATAACCAAAGCAGTTCAGTTTTCTAATAAATACCCATGCTATGTAAAGCACTGCACAATATCCTGTTGATGACAGTCACTGTTCTTGAAAGACTGAAATAGCGTCAGTATAGATAAGCCATATACACATGAACTCATTTAAAGACGAGGGTGAAACAATTATCCAATACAAATCTATAGACGATAGAACAAATTGATCATAACACAGTTATTTATAAAATACTTTCCTCCATGCTGGATATGAAACTATTTCCCACGAAACAAAAGATCGAACAGAATGAATCAGTATGTGATACTGAAACATGAGCCCTGAGAAGTGGCTAAGTTTTAAAGATCTGCAGATAAAGACATACAAAACAAGGCATCCTAGATAGACAGGAAAAGACAAAGAAGGTCAATGTCATGATAGCCAAGGAAGGAGATTCTTTGTTTGGAAAATGGGCAGTGATAATCTAGGTCTCCAGGAAAAGATTAGAAAGCTCTGAAGGAGTAAATAATAATAAGATGGTTGTAATGGAGTTGCAAATTTACTCACATCCTCAGATTTGAAAAGAAACCATGGCCTGTTTATTTCTTGGTGACACCTGGATTGTTTTCATCATATGCACCTAGAAGGTAGGAAGAACTAAAAGAAAAAGTAACAATTTAGTCTCATCCCCAAACTAAATCCTCTATAATAATAATCTATGGTAAGATGAACAGTATCTTAGATAAGGCTTTCTCCTGAGCCCTTTTCTAACAAGGCTTCTACAGTTTGGAAGTGTGTGGTTTAGTTGATCATTGTAGAAGCTGTGGGAAGGGGTCATCTCTGGTGTGAAGTATCTGGTTTAGTTTGCTGCCTAAGCCCAGTGGCAATGGAAGGTCTTCCAGAGCATCTGAGCACTGTTCAGGCATCTGCTATGGAAACGTGAGCTAATGAAACTCACATCTGGACACCCTGGATTTGCGCGGGGCACAGTCCACTTCCTGCTGACTCAGCCCCTCTGTAACCTTCACAGGCACTTGATTACTCATTCACTGAGCCTTGACTTCTGAGCTTCCCTGGGGCAGCCCCCAACCTGACTCTCAACTTACTTGTGCATGTCCTCGTCAGGAAACACAGGCACTGTAGATCCTATCTGTGACACAGAAGAAGCAGGTGAAAGAGGAAGCCAGACTCAGGTTGTCTCTCCAACACCAAGTTCACCTGATCCATCTGGCCCGGATTAATGAGAGACTTTGGGGCATCTTGTTTTATTTCACACACTTTCCCCATTAGGACTGCAGCCTGGAAAAGAGATATCTAGCCATGTGTGTCTCTGCCTTCTTCTACCTGCCCCTCCTTTTCTCTTCCCATCAACCCTTGGCACCACAGGGTAAGATTTTCTTTCTTCTTCTTTCTTTATGGCTAAAACCTTTTTTTTCCCCCAAAACTCTATGATCAATCTTGCTAAGCCAGTTTCTAGAAATTTTAAAGGGAGGGATTTTAGGAAATCCTCTCAAAGTCTGGCTGTCAAGACTACTGTCTGTCTGCATACTGCCTTTGGGAAGTTCTCACTCTTTCTTGACTTCTCTGCTGTGGCTCTCATAATCACCCCCAAGATCCCAAGTCTGCCTAAGGAAACAACTATTCACAAGGAAATGCGAAGACATAAGCATATTACATTTCTCAAAATAGTATATTTGTTTACTTTCTTATAATGCTATTCTTTCTCTAACAGGAAAATACTTAAATGATACTTCTGTGCTCTTTCAAATTTTCCTGAAGAGAAAACTGAAGCTTGTTTCATTTCTGAACTTCTAATGCCCCCCCTTTTTAAAAGACTTTGTATTTTTAGAGCAGTTTTAGCTTTACACAAATAATGAAAGGGAGGTAATCACATTTGCCAAATACTCCCGGCTCCCACACATGCAGAGCTTCCCCCATTATCAATGTCACTCACCACAATGGTGCATTTTCTACCAGGATGAAGCTTTACTGACACAGTTACCCAAATTCCACAGTTTACCTTCGGATTCACACTTGGTGTTGGACATTCTAAGGGTTTGATAAATGTACAATGACCCGTATAATCACAATCACCTCACAGAGTATTTTCACCGCCCTAAAATGCCCTTTTTAAAAAACATGTTTTCCATGTTTACATATATATTTTTTCTTGGTAACTATTGTTACATTCCCTAGCTTTCTAATGTTCTAAAAACATAATGTTTACATTTACTTATTAATTTGTTCAGATTAATTTCTGCATCTTAAAGATAAAACCTAATTCAGTTTGTGTAAATTTTGAACCAAATGCATTAGCACCACTGTGTACCATACCTCTTCAGAGAACAGTGCTTGCTGTTCTCTGCAAACTTCAAAAGGATTCCTTATATTTTCCTACTGGTGTTTGATTATACTTGCCTGTTAACCTTTTGAGTGTGAGACAAATTCCATGAATGTAGATAGTAACGTGTGTTTCATTTTTCTGAACTTTTAGTAGAGTTGGTAGTTCTTTTCTAGCTGTTTTTAAATGTCTCAATTGTAGATGCATTTTTGACAGAAAAATTAAATCTGAGAATATATATATTTGCAAGCTTCAGAGTAAGTGAAATTCAGAGGTGTGATTTAATCAGTGAAAAAGTGGTAGACACTATTTTGACCACAAGTACCAATCATATCAGTGGGAAAGGATGTTTGGACTAGAAGGGTAGAGACATAAACTCATTTTAATTTCTCTCCATCTTCTTGAGTATTTTATCAGATTACCATGCGTAGAAACTTGCTATTCTGTGGTTACTCACTTCTAACATTGTAAATGTCGAGAAATGCCAGGCTATCACCGTGGACTAAAGTGTGATTGTTTGGTGTGCATGTGGTTTCATACCCAAGTGAGTCATTCTGCCAAGAACCTTGAGAATATCAGTCCAGTCTAGACATTTCAATCTTAATGATTGACACACCAGCACTGGCATAAGATCATGTATCATCAGAAGGAGGATGTAGGTGTAAAACGATTCTGTGCAAATACAAACATCATATATTTAAACCCACAAAATCTTGACTAGTCATTTCCTCTACTAAACCTTTCCATTCCCGCCACTTCCATTTGTTATCACTTGTATCAACAACTGTTCATCAGGAAACCTCATATCTGTAGAATAATCTCTTCCTGTCCTACTTGTATTTCCAGCGTGCCTTAGTAGCTTCAGTAAAAATCTGTTGAATGAATCCTGACTTCAAGGGACTTACAGGAAAGCCACTGCAAAATATGCACCTCTGATGCTCGTATCCAACTGTTTGTCTCCTCAGTTTCTTCCCTAAGTATTTCTTAATGGCTTGCAGAAATTCTTCACTGATTTTCATAGTGTTCTCTTATTTTTACCAACTAGCAGATATGACTATACCTATGAATGATCATATAAATGTGACTGTTACCAGATATTGTTTTATAGAAGAATCTAATTTAATTGCAAGATATTATTTAAGTTGAGAGAGTATCTATGGGAACATCAGTCACTTTAGCATGAATAAATATGCTAGTGATAGTCATAGCAATTAAAGTGGAAGTTTGGAAAACTGGATCTTAATTTCATCCCACACTATTCCTTTGGGCCTCAATCTTTAAAAGGTTTTAAGATGTTGGAATCAACTGGTAAATATATTATGAATCCTATAAATCTCTTATGAAATATTTTGATAAGCATGATATAAAGGGATACATACTGAAGGCATAGCCTACCAAATATTATCAGTATGTATTGTTTTCTTTATTGAGAAAAGGCATAATTCTTCGTGGTATAAAAACAGAATATTCTTTTAGAATTGCCAAGGATAGCATGCTTTATAAGGATAGACATGATGAGAAGTTCCCATTTGTCTAGGGAGGGTACCCTTTAGGTTTTAAAAATTGAAGAGAAAACTACCCAGTGTTTTGGCTGAATCCAGATCAGGGCTACTGTTCAGATGATATGCCCATATCAGTTGCTAAATTATAAATATTTCTGTACTAGTTGGTATACAGCTTCCTCCCTGATTTATTTGCCCTATTCCTTTCCAGAAACAGTGGACCTCCTTACAAACAAGCCACTGCCTGATGAATGATCTCCAGGATCCTTCTTGGGTTCTAGGGCCAGCTTCAGTCATAATTCCCCTGAATTCATACAGCATCACCTGCTGGGTCATTGTGAGTTTAGGCCCACCGTACATGATGCATTGGAATCTCCATAGCAAACCTGAATGAATGTTCAGGCAGCACTGAAGATAACAGGCAGAACAGAGGACATACTACAAGTCACTCTGCCAAAGGCCATGCCTGAGGTGCAGCTACACCTCTCACAACTCGAATGCTCCACTAGAGAGGTTCCACTGCTACCCAGCTATTCAGACCTAACTGCCATCATGCTGTAAAGCTGCCTGCCCCCAGAAAGCAGCACCTTGCCCATGGTATTCGCCTACCACATACAAATCCAATAGATTATGTTCTATTTTTTCTCATCCATGAACAACAGGAAGTAGCAAAATTTTCAACCTGAATAGTTGTGGTAATGTTGGGGAATGTTCCAGCATGCATAATGCTAGGGAGATATCTGCCCCAACCAAGAGTAAGTAGTGCTGATAACTTGGCCCACAATTTGCTAAGGCCAATATTTTTTCTCCCACCAGAGCATCTCTTTAGCAGACAGGCTACTGACGCAGGAACAAGCTAATCTGGATTGCCCAGTGAAATATACAAAAGCAGCAGATACTGTGGACAATAAAGGCAAATTCTTTTTTCCTGAACTGAACTTAAATAAAATACTGAAAAATAAACATGCTCTCATTTGGGAGAAATGTTTTTACACTCTAACATTGTACCAACTTTCCTTTTGATTAATGGTATCAAGAACCTGTTGCCTTTTTTGGGCAGGGGTGGGGCGCTTTTTTGGTCCAGTTTCCACTATAATGCCTATGTCTTCCTGATTTTAGCTCCTTGTCTTTAACCAACCATAGTAGACACAACAATGACTCCCAAAGATGTCCTAGTCCTGATTCCTGGAAGCTATGAATATATTATGTTACAAGGTAGAAGGGAATTATGGTTACAGATGGAATTAAGGTCACTTCTCAGCTGATTTTAAACTAGGGAGATTATTTTGGATTGTTTGGGTAGACCCAGTCTAATTATAGTCCTTAGCAGAGAACCTTTCCTGGCTTTAAATCACAAAGAGAGAAATGATGATGAAAGAAGTGCTAGAAAGATTCTACTTCAAAAGGGGTTGACCTGCCATTGCTGGCTTTAGTGATGGAGACGGGGGCCATGAACTAAAGAATGTGAACAGCCTCCAGAAGTTCCAGAAATGAATATGGCCCTGCTGATGCCTTCATTTTTAGCCCCGTGAAACCCAAGGTGCACTTCTAACCTATAGAACTATACGTTATTATGTTTGTATTTTTTAAGCTATTGGAAGTGGTAATTTGATACAGCAGCAGTAGAAAACTAGTACACCAACCTTCCCCACACCCCACATTAAAAAAAGAGAAAATAAAACTAAATAAGAGAAGTTTATGATAATGACACAACTCTCTTGGGCCACATGCTCTTGGAGCCAAGAAAGGAGAAAACTCCTCCTCAATTTCCTTTCATTTTGACAGACTTTTTCTCAGTTACTGGCATCTGTCTGGGCTTTCATGTACACTTTTCTGAAGTTACTGAGAAAACTGTCAGGGTGAGGCATGCTTTGGCACACAGTAGAAAAATAGGAGACCTTTTGATGTTTTACAAGTCATAGGGCGAAAGCCAAACTTCTTAAAAGATAAATTCACACTCTTTATCTCCCTGTTCCTGTTCTAAACATCTGTCAGCTTGAATTTGTCCCATCATTAGTGAAACTCATCTGGGGCCTTCCTAGAAGTGGGGTGAACTGTGTTTGTAATGGAGTCTGGACCTGATGGGTACCTGAGCAAGGCTATGTATGGAAGCAATAGTTATAAAGTATACATTTTTCTCTCCCATCATCTCTGATCCTTTTTGCTCAGCATCTCAGTCTTGTGTCAGGTGTCAGAAGAGGGCCAGTCTGGCCATCTTCACAGAAAGCCAAAAGGAGAGTACCAGCCAAGACTAGAGTGATGGTAGCTGCAACCAGTGAAGGACATTTTCACTAGGAGAAAGTTCAGGGTGGGAGAAGATGAAGGATAATTTTTAGTACATATAAATGTATCCTTGGGATTTGGGGGAATACTTGGGAATGGGGTGTCAGGGTTGGGGCTGCTAACTTCCTACATTCAACCAACGGACATTTATTTAAGCAACTCTTGTCCAGGTGTTTAAGGAAAATCTAAATTTATTTTGTGGTCCACAATGTAGGAAAGTGTAGATATTGGTTATAGTGTCTGAGACACAGGAGGGTTACTTTGCCTGGTAAAATGTGCATCCTTATTATAAACTCTGGAATGGAATATTTGGAATGTTGTACTGATATGGATAGAGGACATCATATGGATAGTGGATTCTCAAATACCACTTCTCCTTTCAAGGAACCAGAAAACTGTGATGAGACTGCAATTATAGAAATCCAAAGCGTTTGATCCACCATCGCTGGCTTTAATGATGGAGGAAGGGGGCCATGAACTGCAGAATGTGGACAGCCTCCAGAAGTTACAGAAATGTCTTGATTTTTAGTTTAACGAAACCCACGGTGCACCAGCCAAAACGCTGGTTTCATACCCTGACTTGGTATAGAGAGAGCTTAGGAAGATTGTCAGAGGAAGAAAATTAAGACTGCAGTCGTACTAAAGCTTGCTGAACAAATTAATTACTTGAAATCATTAGGAAGATGCTAGCAACGGTGATCTGTAAGTGCCCTACCATATACATTAATATTTTGAAGGACTAAATATTTTTTTAGAGACTGGAAAGTGGGTACTATGATGTATGACATGAATCTAGACCTAATAGTATCCCTGTAAATCCAAAGTTGAGCATGCCTTCTATTACAGAAACCATGCCTAAAATCATTAACCTCCTTTTCAGTCCCGCTGCCTCTGCGCTGGTCACAGACCTCCTAGGCCCCCTCCTGGATCAAGTGGTGAGAGCTGCCGCCTGGTTTCAATGCTTTCATACCTCTCAGTAGCCTACCTGTGGCCATCAAGCTCTTTTCCTAAACAGAGATCTGACCTTGTCTTTCCCCTGCTCAAAATCCTTCAGTTAGCTCCTAATACATAAATAACAACACTTAACATCTTAGGATTGAGATGTAAAGTCCTCTAATAAGTGGTTCCTGCCTAGCTTTCTGGCATTATAGCCTTCAGTAATGCCCCCTGCTGTTTCACCTCCATAAATCTAGTCCAAACATTTTTTGTATCCAACCGCTTTCATATACAGGAGAAAGAGCTTGATATTTTGAAAGGGAAGATGTAGGTTTCAATCCATCAGTCACTAATGTCATTGACTTGGGGCAAGTTCCTTTCACTCTCTTTTCCTTGATGCATCAACTGTAAGATAGGAAACTAAGATGGATGCTTACCTTACAGAGTGGTCAGGGTAATACAAGAATAATGGTGAAAGCACATTTTAATCTGTAAAATGGCATCTGGATGTAAGTAATAAAGATGGCCATTCTTTCCTGTTAGATACTTAGCTCCTGTACCTAACTACCCCAACTTCATTTTGATATCTCCAAAATCTCACGGCAATAGGCCCTTAACAAATGTGCCATGAATTGAAACATGGCATATTTTAGGCTCCAACATTTATAATATGCATCCTTAGAAGTTTGCACAATACAGGGATCCCCTGGGGTGGAGGGGGGAAGTAGAATTCTCCGTAAGTGAGTAAGTTAGAAGCCTACAGATGAGAAAATCTATTTTAATAATACACATTCTGTTTTCAGAATTTAATTAGGACAAAGAAATTAACATCACAAGGGCAAGTTTTATTATTACAACTTTTCTGACATATGGCTGATAGTAATACTATTTACAAGAATTCTAGGAGCCACATGATAGGTAAAATGTATAAAGTCAATGATGGCTTTGTAGAAATTTTCATACCTTTTAATATTTATAAGATCCATAACGCATGACGTTTTCAGGATGCACTTTTTTAAGTCGAAGGGGGCAAAATGAAAGGGAAATGGAGATAAGAGAAAAAGAAGAGAGAAGCTTCCTGTGTTCTTTCTTAATTATGGCATTTTGCATTATGGATACCCTTTCTTTCCTTATAGGTAATGGTGTCTGAGGAGGAAATGAATTAAAGAACATAGAATTTGAAAGCCAGAAGTTTGTTGTTGTTTTTTTAAATAGATTATCAACTCCAAATTCCTTGTTTTATAGGTGAAGAAACTGGGCATGACGATGACACAGGAGTAGTCTAGTGTTTTAAAACCTGATAGTGGTAGACTAATTTTTTGCTAAAGGATTTGACAGTTATCTTTAAATTTATCTTCCTTCTAGAAAAGCAGACACTGCTGCTTCTGTTTCTTATAATGGTATCTTTATTTCCTAGGGAGTCTCTCAGTGTGACAGGAAGTGCTTGTCCTAAAGCTATGAATAATAACCTCTCTGCTTTGTCAGGCACTGCAATACAATGCAGGGAACAATACCCTGGTGCCCTCACAGAGTTAATGAGCCTCTCAAGGCTACTAATTTACTTTGAGGGAGTAGCTTAGAATTCAGGAAGATTAGATTCGTCTTTATTATATCAGTGCCCTTTTATTTTGTTAACCTAATGCCCTTAACATTTCCCACCATTATACTTCTTTCCTTCCTTTTATACCCAAAGCCCTTACATGAGTAGTGTGTGCGGACTGTCTCCCTTTACCTCTCACCCCTTAATTTGCTTTTTGGCAGCTTTCCATAAACCAATACACATTCGGTGTTTCAGGGACTTTGCTTCTCGACAAATTGAAATGTCTTTTCTTAATCTTCTCCTTCTTGATTCCTTTGTCATATTAAACAAGTTTGACTATTGCCCTTCTTAAAACTCTTTCATCACTCGAATCCATAATCCTAAAACAACAAACTTCCTGACCACCCCTGACCACCCCTCTAATTACACTTCATCCTTTGGTCCATTTTCAGTGGGTATTCCTAAGGCTAACTGGTTTTCTTGCTCTCCTCCTGAGACCAGTTTACCTAAGTGGATGGCCTCATGATCACATCCATGTGATAACCCCACATCTTGGTCTCTAATGAGCATTCTAATCTTGTGATTCCAGCCGTTCTTCTCTGAGATCTTGGCACATCCTAATTTATTATATCTAAAACCAAACTCATCATCTCCCTAACTAAATTGCAGCCCTTTCTAATACACCATTCAAAAGAAATAAAACTAAAATTGTCTAAGCTTTTGCACTTCAAACATAGTTATTTTTGTTCCTCCATTAAAAACATATTTGAAGAATTACGGAATGTTATGCCCAGAATTCGTGATCCCCAAAGACCACTAGGGAGCCGAGTCCGATGCAAAAGCAAAGAGCCTTTATTCGAGCTAGCTCGAGCTCAATCCCCTACCTGCACTGACACAGCGGTGAGATACCAGGGAAAGAGAGTGAGTTTCAAAAGGACAAAGGTTTTATTGGGGCCTGGGGGCAGTTGGTGAGGTAATGGCTATGGCCTCAGCCGATTGGCTGGGGAAGGGTCCGAGTCCTGTTAGGCAGGTGAGGGAGGGTTTACACAAGGGGAGGAGGTGCGGTCAAGGTGAAAGACACAGAACAAGATGGAGTCAGCTGGCGTAGGCCCGCCCTTTCAGGAATTGCTTTGATTATTGTGTTTTCTTTTTTAAAAACTACTTTTTTTGAAAAATATTTATTTTGAGAGACAGAGAGAGTGAGCAGGGGAAGGGCAGAGAGAGAGAGAGGGAATCAGGAGCAGTGCAGAGCCTGATGTGGGGCTCCAACCCAGAACCCTGAGATCATGACCTGAGTCGAAACTGCAAGTGGATCACTTAACAGACTGAGCCACCCAGGCGACTCTTTTGTGTTTTCTTAGCGAATGCTTTCATTTCTCTACCTGCTGTCATCACCTGAATCCATCCATCCACCTACCCGCCATCACATCTCGGTTAACCTTGTTCGTGACAAACCTAATTTTAAATGGTCTGTACGAAGAAACCTCAGTGCCACTTTTCGCTGAACTAAGTGTATTAAGTGTTCCTGAGGCTATTGAGCAGCTCCACTTGGTAGAACTGCTGGTCCTCACCTGCCTTTAGCCAGACTTCGCTCTCATTAGGCACCAGGAACCTAACTTCTCTGTTACAAAAGGGTGGGATCAGTACAGCAGAAATCAGCCTATCCTTTGTTCTTATTTGGGTGGGAAGAAACTCCACGAGGACTGGGTGGGGAAAAACATCTCCCCACCATGATAGTTTATTTAATAAGGTCCCGATGCCAAGGTCATCCTCGCTTATAAGAACTATTACCTCAACATCTCTCGTTGTCATTTATAGCTTTTGCCAGCTACTTGCCTTCATGCTCTAACAGCATAGCCCTTGGCTGCTCTACTTAGCGAGGCCATTTGCTGTGCCATATATACATATCACTCTGGATTTTACAGCTGAGATCTTTTTTAAACGCCAAGTGTGGGTAACCGTCTCAGGGAATAGGCATCTAAACTGTAACCCTTGAAGAATGTTAGTAATCTATTGTTTTTCTCTATAATTTTTAAGTCCTCTTGTTCCAGAAGTTTGTTGATTCTTCAACTATGGTTTCATTCATTTGACTTATAGGATGGAGCCACTGCTACTGGGTGTCAGGTTCTTTGGTTCTGAGAAGAAAATGTTTAGTATCATAGACCAGACTCTGCCTTCACAGAGTGGGGAAGACAGATACAAACTAGGCAGTTACGAAGAAATTTCTGGAGTATCATGATAAAGGAAGTCCAACATTCTGTGGAAGCATGTGGTATTAATATTACCACCTCAGTTCCACTACCTGTTGGCAATGAGATCATAAGAAAGTTACTTAAGCTCTCAAAGGCTCATTTCCTCATAGGTAAAATTGCGGCCAATAATAACAGCTGCTTCACAGATTTGTTATGAGGATTAAATTTTTAAAAACACTCAGTACAGTGTTTGGCACATAGTAAGCACCCAATAAATGTTAACTGCAATAATAACATTAATTTTATGTTACAACACTATTTTACTATGTTCACTTTTATTTCTACAACTTAAAATTCTTTTTTTTCCCTTCTCAGCAGCCCTATTTTTCATTTCTGACTCAAAGCTTATAAAGCTTCTATACGTTTGTCCATTTATTCAGTTTGTCAGGCATTCTGTTATTCAACCCATATTTATTGGGAGCCCAGTCTAAAAAAAAAAATTTTTAATGTTGATTTATTTTTGAGACAGAGGGAGAGAGAGCACAAGTGGGGGAGGGGCAGAGAGAGAGGGAGACACAGAATCTGAAACAGGCTCCAGGCTCTGAGCTGTCAGCACAGAGCCCCATGTGGGGCTCGAACGCATGAACTGTGAGATCATGACCTGAGCCGAAGTCGGACGCTTAACGAACTGAGCCATCCAGGTGCCCCAGGAACCCAGTCTAAACTAAACTCTGTGCTAGACACTGATAGTAACATACTGAGCACAGCATATAGGATCCTCTCCCTGAGGGAGTTTACAGTCTCGATGAACAGATCACCCCTTCAAGAAGTACAGGATGGCAAGCTGTCTCAGTATGTGCAAAATACATTTAAAGGTAAAAGATAATGGTCTTTTATCTGAGCAAAAGCAAACAAGATTCAAGCTATAAAATTAGAACAAACTAGTCCCAATATGGAAATGATTGCTTCCTTCTAGAACCTTAGATCCTAACAGAAGCAAAGATTATTATTATTAAAACCCAGAACATTGTATTTCAAGTATTTTTTTTGTTTCCTTGTTCTATGAGATAGCTGGAAAAATAATACTTATTATAGCTTAAATGGGCTATATTAAACAAATAATGAAAATTTAGATATGGTCATTTTCCTGAGAATGTTACTTATGCTAAATACTCTGTTAGCCTTAGAAAAGCACATTCTATTTCAGTCTAACAGCACAATACCCAGCATACATTTTTGTTTGGCCGGTGAAAAAAATAGGCATACCAAGGAATATACTGATATGTTATTTAATTTGTGTCTAGGCCCTAGAATTGCTTAAGGATGTAAGCACTGAAGTTTATCTTAGTTGGGAGACCTAGACCAGTTACTTAAATTCTCAATGCATAGTTTCTTCATTAGTAAAGTGGGGTTAATAATAGTATCTTCCTCAAACGGTTACACTCTGGCACCTACGAGAACCCAGTAATACTGTGATTGGATGTTAGTTGCAGGTTTTGGCTGAGTTAAAAAAAATGAATTATTTGGGGCCATTTAGGACAGGATTTAGAGTGCCCCGCTTTCCTGCTTTGCCAGAGAGTTATTTTCACCTGACACAGGACTTGCAGTGCTAGTGGGACAGTCCAAGGCAAAAAGGGACAGTTGGTTATACTACTCTAAATTCACATGTGTGGAAGGCAGAGTTCAAACCCACAGGGGCCGTCCCCTGTTTATATGACACCATTGATCTGACAGAGGAATGACCAATACTTTTTCTATCAACTAAATTGCAAGGACTGATGAAGAAAGCATCAAGAAAGTGAATCAAGGATCATGATAAATCTAATATGGGGTACCTGGTTCTTGAATTTTAGTTCTTGAATTTTGATTGGTTAGCATGCTTCAATGTTTTCCATATCCCACAGCTGAAAGCCAGGGGAAAAGGAATGGTTCTTCAAGCAGACCTGAGCTAGTTAGGAAGGAGAATTGTTACTTGCAAGTTTTGTTAAGTATGTTGCCTTCTGCTTCCTACAATAGGTTATAAAGGTCAGAATTTAGCACCTGTGCCTTAACAGGTGCTTAAATAATAACAATAATCTTAGCCCAGGACAGTTGAAACTGAGAGAAGGACCACAGGTCTGACCCTTAGGTATGTCCTAAGGGCAGCAGCATCACAGTATGTTGAGGAACAACGCTCACATAAGCGCCTGAATTCTGGCATTCTGCTGATCTTTTTCCTTATTTTTTTTTCTTATTTTTCCCATGGAAGTTCTACATGTTATCTTAAATGTCCTACTCCTCTCGTAAACCTGAATGTCTTAATATGGTGTCTAGCCACAGTTACGTTTTCAACAACAAAAAAAGTTTAATTGAATTTTCATTAAGGCTGGAGAATTGTTTTTGCATATTTTTCCCTCAATACCTATTGCAGTACCTATTGCAAATCAGTACCTACTGCAAATTTACAGACCTTTTTAAGGAGAATAGGAAAGTTGCAGATTTGATTGTCATACAGATGAATTTCCAGGTTGGCATTTATTTGCTCTGACACCACTTTGGCGCCCTTTAAAAATCTAGCTTTGGAACATGACATTGTCAGTTTCCTGAGCTCATGCTTCACTGTGAACCCAGTTATTACCAATTGTTATGATGTTGATATGGAAAAGGCGGCTACTGTATTTAGCAACTGTTACAGTGAATCATTCTCCAGCTGTATGAGAGTCACAATCCATAGTCTTAAATAGATATAGCTGTTGTCAGTTTTATGAGCTTCAGGTTATATGAATCATTTCTTGGTTTTGAGTATAGTAACTGGTGTGGGCAAATGTTTTTCTCAAAATGATTTTTTTTTTTAAGACACACAATTACCAATTCAGTTTTGTTTGACAAATACAGAATTCACAAACAGTTTTGTGTTTTAACTATATAATCCATCACTATATTTTCATTTTTGGATCTCAGAGTCCAACTGAAACTATTAGAGATGTATTGAGGTCTGTTTATCCTAAATCATCATCTACTGACTTCCTACCATATGCTTTATGGAAACCTGCTATGGAGGATGAGAAAGACTCTAATGTTGGGGAAACTAACTACGAGTCTATTTCCATCAAGTTGAGAAATTAAATACTGGGCTTATGTATATACAATCAATCTAATGGAATTAAAGTGTTTTCACAGCACCTTCAAGCACAGATATACTAACTTTAAATAATTACAGAAAACAAAGGAGAGAGGGGAAATGGTGTATTAAGATATTTCACTCTAGGAAATACATAAGAAAAGACAAATCTTGGTTCTGAGCCTCCCACCTCACAAGGGAAAAAGGGAAACTTGATGATTACTTCACTTTCATGGTTTGGAGCAATGAATATCAAATTAGTACTCCCTAAGGAAGGTTAAAGACAAGTGTCGGGACCTAGGCCTCTTAGGTCTGAGTCGATCACAGTAGTTCAATGTTCATCTGTTTTCCATATTGGGATAAAGCACAGGCTTTAGATTGACCACAGTTTGTATGGCTTTTTTTTTTTTTTTAATGTGATAAATGACTCACATAACTTGAGCAACCATATAGTTCAGAAGGAGAAATATATATTTTTTGTTTGTTTGTTTCAGAGTTGTGGGAGTAATTTCCTTTCTTCCTCTTTTTTTTTAAAAAAATTCTGTTTTGAGAGACAGGGACAGTACAAGCAGGCAAGGACCAGAGGTAGAGGGAGAGAGAGAATCTTAAGCAGGCTCCACACTCAGTTCAGAGCCCAATGCCAGGCTTGATCCCACGATCCTGAGATCATGACCTGAACCAAAATCAAGAGTGAAGAGCTTAACCAACTGAGCCACCGAGGTGTTCTTATGAGTAATTTTCAAGCTATGGACTATTAAAAAAGTACCAGTTCTTCAGAAAAAATACAGAGGCATATACAGTAACTAATGTTCATTTTTAAAAGTGTTTCTCAGTAAAAGTCCAAGGCATAATAAAGTATGGCCCCATAAGACAATTCCAAATGGAGTTGGGTTGATATTATACAGGTATGAAGTTTCTAATGATCAAACAATAGCTTGTAGAAGATTGTAATAAAGTTTTATTTTACATTTTTGATTAGTTTGAGAGTTTATTCTCTTAATACATTTGTTTTTGAAAAGATAATATGTCAGACAACTCCAGAATCTTCAAAAGGCATACTGAAGTCTTTCTCACCACAATGTTCTTTAGCCTCTTGTGACAGAACCACTCTTACTAGTTATTTGTGTACCCTTCTAGAGGCATGAGAAGAAACAATGGATCCATTTCTACCTAAGGGGTTAGATGTATGCATGCATAAATAAAGTAGTATATTGTAAGTTCTGGGTGTTATTCAAAATAAACTCTTCAACAGTTGAACAGGAAGAGAAAAGATTTGGCTGGTCTCTGCCTAGGGAAGTCTTCACACAGAGGAAGTGATAGTGGGGCAGTCTCAAAGTATGTACAAGTTGTTGGACTTTTAGGGGGTTATTTAAAATTTTAAATTATTTCCTTCCTCTGTTGATAATGAAGATGTTGGAGACAGACAAATATCTAAGTGTCAGTTATATGCTTGATAAATCAATTGGAGAACTTGGCTTTAGGTCTGCAGCAAAACAGCTTGCAAACTGACTTCCCTCCAAACCGCTTCCCTAGTTTGGTTTTGGGACAGCCCAAGGAGCTTAAGTTTGGGTGTTTAGCACAGACTATCTTAGAAATGCTTCCTCTCATTGGTCCATAGCAGAGAAGCAAAGATAAAAGGGTGAAGTTTCCTAGTACTTCGCCTCTTTGAGAAACACGGGTCAACAGATGCTATGTTGTCATATAACTCATTCTCCATCTTTCACTATAAGTGACAAGGAGGCAGAGCAGGAAGCCAGGAGTGTTGCTCAGATGGTGTTCCTTCTTCATGGGAACAGTAAATGAGAAGAAAAAAAGTCTCTTCTCACAAGTCAAAAACAGGAAGAGAAAGACATCACCGTAATCTTTAGTGATAGTACTACCCAAGGGGGAAAAAATGAATCTAGAGAAAGTATATGGTCAGTTCAGGGGCACAAAGATAAAATTTTTCTCGTTTGTCCTATATTTCCAGAACTGAGAAGTGATGGCATGAGGAAAGAGAGAAGGAGAGAGAGACAGAGAGAGAGGAAGAGAAAAAGAGAGAGAAAGGGAGGGGGAGAAAGGTATTAGTAATTGTTTAACAGCTCTAGGGGAAGGGGAGCTCTCATTTGTAGGGCTTGCTGATTTCTATGGTATAAATACTTCCACTGTGGCTAATTTCAAGCTATCAACATGACATAAATGAACACAAAATTGGGAAGAGGTGCACCACCAGCTCACACAGGTAGGTCCAAGCCAGTCCTCATGCACCCTTGGAGGAGGAAACACTGAAATGTGAAGATGGGAGCAGTTCAGTAATGACAAAGGTGTTTTGGGCAGCAGGGTGGGAATGGTAAACCTCCATATATGTCATTGTTTCCAAAATATGTTCTAGTAAGACCTAAATGTTTATAGAAGACCACTTGATAGCCACATTGGGCAGTCTCAGCCTTCAATGAGCCAGAGAAGCTGCATTTTCATCTGTCTTATACATTGTCTAAAAATGTTCTGAAAACCACAGGTTTTAATTTGTGCTGTTGTAAGAAACTTCCTAGGATATAATGCTCATTGTGTAATGTTTTAAAAAAATGATTTGCTTATCATCGCGATTCCAGGTGTGGTAGAGCTGGTGTCTGTACCCCGCAAAGCTGATCTTGCAACTGGCAGACTGTCCAAGGGTATATGAATGAATAAAGTGTGGAAGTATCGCCAGAAAAAAGAAAGAAAAATTGTAGTAGTCGAGGCAATCCTAGAAGCGTCCCTGGCCTCTCCAGACTGAGTTTACAGTGTTCATGCATGTAGAGTGTAGCCTTCCTGGGAAGGACCCTTCTAAATACCTTGGGACTGCTAGAGCTTCTGAGGATAAGAGATAGACCCAGATGAGTCAAAGCCTAGCATGGGCCTTGAGAAAGTGGGAGAGAACCAGGAGCCTAGCCTCAGGCCACCCTGGAGATCTCCCATAGGAAGAGGAAGTCATATGTTTTAACCCAATCCTGTTTCTCCAATGTACCCACTTTACCATGGAAAATTCCAGGACTTGACTGCACCCTCTGGCCAAGCTCCCTCAGGCTGTGTTGTTGTCCGTTCACCCACAGCCCAGTGGTCTATGCCATGGCACAGCATGAAGTCCTGGGACCTTCTTGATTCCCTTCCATCTGTATTCCTGTTCATTTCACAGAGTACAATGATATGCATGGCATTTTTGTTGGGGGTGGGGGGTGAACCGGTTGATTCTCGGGACTCTGAGGACTGTCACTCAAGTTTCCTGTTCAGTGACCAAGCCCCACCCAGAAATAGAAATGGAATTTGGAACTGGTATCAGAAGAAATCATTCTCAAATGTATTTTAGGTGAATTTTTGCCTCCTCCCCACCACACACACATATGCACACCCCACACCTTTCCCATGGTAAATTTGTGACAATCTTGCCGAAACCAACCCTACTACTGTGAACCTGCTATTGTGACCTTGGTTCTGTTAGGATAGGGCAAAAACTTTACCTGGCCCCTCTACATCCCAGAACATCAAATGCTTTGTTAGGGTCCAAAGATAAAGCCAACTCCAAATAATACCTCTAGGACATCTCCGAGGGCTTAGGCTCTATGGTGGTGTTCATTCGCTCCCTGAGCTATGATTTCACCAGCCATCCCCAACCTGTGTATAGTCTGTACAGAAGGCATCATTCCTGAAAATACTGGAGGTGAATCATCCAGACAAATTTATACCTCCAAAATATTTAGCTTTTTTACATGCCATGAATTGAGATGACATGCTCAACTTACAAGTAAATCCTTCTATACATTAAAAAGGTAAATATTTAATAAAATTATTTGCTTTTAAGGAGACTTTAATAGGGAAAAATACTCCATGATGATAGGATGTAATTATATCATTTATATATTTATTCCTGGGGGGGGGGTCCTAAAAACTGTGAAGCAATAACAACTTTTCTTGTTCTTCATAGTTAAAAATAAAACAGGAATCTGTGATGGGGAATATAAAGCCACTCTTTAAATCTTTGTCTTGGTGACCATTTGGCTTTTTTAGTGTATCCCTTCTGCACAATAGGATTACCTGGTAGCTATGTTCTAAGGACCCCAAGTATGTATTCCTGGAACTTTCCTCTTAGCCATCAGAATCATTTTTCAGATGCCTATCATATATCTCTCTTTTTATGTCCAACCTGAAATTTATACTCAGGATGTCCAACACCAAATTGATCCACCTCCCACCATATACTCTTTAATTCCCTGTCTCCTTAATGGCATCACTATCTGCCCAATGACTAAGAAGGACACATGGGAGTCATTCTAGAAAACTTCTCTCTCCACATCTGTCAAGTATCAAATACTATTTACCCAAGAAATACTTGTCAAATCCAGCCTGTTCTCTCCTTTCTCATGCCTTTAGTTCAGGCCTTCATTTTTGTGTTATAATAACCGCTTCACTCATCTTATTTTTTTTCCTGTTGATTTCAAAATTGCTACCAGTAATTTTTCCAAATAAAGTTTGCACAACATCACATTCATTAATAATTACTCAAGGAAAACCTATGGACCTGTGAACGAAAACCGCTCTAAAAATAGCCTTATTAAAACCAAGTCCATGGACCTCTTAGGCACAAAAGAGCTTTGCCATAATTTTTAAGGCTCTTTATGCTCTGCTCCGGCCAATTTTTCCAGTTTCTTTTGCCAGTGATTTCCCCAGAACAAGTAAAGATTTTCTTTTCTTTGAGCAAGAATATCCCTTCTAGACTACAAGCCCAAGACAAACATCACAAAGTAATCACAGCAAACTTTCACATGAATGAGATACAACTTCAGAAATTTGATGAATCAACTCTGGCCTTCAAGCAGCTGCTCACTGAAATTTTTTCATAAGATGCAGGATACTTGGCAGCTCATTTATTCTCTCTCCCACCTTTTACATATAACATAACTGAACACCTTGTAATTCAAGAAACACACTGCTTATTTTTGCCACCCTGCCTTTGAACATGCTGTTCTCCTTACCTGGAATTCTCTTCCCCTTCCCCTTCACCTTTCAGGTAAATTCATATTTCATCTATGAGATTTTTTTCTCAAGTGTCACCTTTTCTTTGTGATTTCCATGACAAGATCCCATTCTCCCAAACTCCAGGCAAGCTAAATTCATTCTCCGCTGTGCATTATAATTATTTATATGTTGGTTCCTCAAATAGATTAAGAAAGCATTCTGGTTCAAAGAGATGAGGAGACTCCAATTAATCAACAAGAATAACCTCCTTCATCAATAGGACTTGGTTATAAATATAATTCTAAGGACCTTTAAATCTTTATTTCCTTTTTTTTTAAGAGATAAAGAAATTGGGACTCTGAAACATGGAAAATGTATTTAAATTAGGAAGAAAGAAACATACACATTTTATGAAGATTTTTCTACCACTCTATCTACATAAACCACTATGTCTAAATAGGATTTTCTCCTAAACTTGAGAATTAGAAAACATCATTATCTGGGCATCCTATGGGCTTGTCATTTTGGTGGTGATTAGAAACACACATGTGAAAAACAATATGGATACAGTATACTCTGCCTGATGTCTACCCTCAGTATTTTACTAATGTACTTGGAGGAAATCCATAAAATGTTTAACCATAAAGTTGTCCCACTGCAAGAGGCTTTTCTTTGCCCAGATACTTGGTTTGAACTTGGTTACATGGATAAGTAAGGATCTAATCCTGATGCTAAAGAATTGTTGTTCTTGATTTCCTAGTCCATATCACCAACAAAGATAAGATCCCAGGTTTTTGGAGCATCTGGGTGGCTCAGTTAGTTAAATGGCCAACTTCAGATCAGGTCATGATCTCACAGTTTGTGGGTTTGAGCCCTGCATCGGGCTTTGTACTGACAGCTCAGAATGTGGAGCCTGCTTCAGATTCTGTGTCTCCCTCTCTCTCTGCTCCTCCCCCACTCCTGCTCTGTCACTATCTCTGAAAATTAAATAAACATTAGAAATAATTAAAAAAAAAGATCCTAGGTTCTTAAATAGTCACCATATATACAGTCTAAATTTATATGTATTCTTTTATGGATTTTTCTTGATCTTTTTTAGAAGTCTTATGTTTTTATTCTTTATTATTTCCTTATTTTTAGAGGTTCTTGGGATGAGTTCATGATGTCTATGAATCCCTAAAACTCCATACAAAACATTCTATGTATGTGAATATTCTCTGTGGAAAAGAACTGAGTTTTCATAATTGCACACAGGTTGCGTGCCCCTAAACCATGAGAATATTCTCTCTTTATTTTCTGCTCTCTCTTGTGAAGCTCTACAACTATTCCCCATTCTTTATGTTTGATTCTTTATTTATGTTTGGGTAATAGCCCAATTTATAGCCAATAACTACATGCCTAAACTCACTCTTACACTCTAGACCTGTATTTCCAAATGCTGTGGGACTAAACACTGAAACTCATTATGTCATTATAAAATCCTCATTAGAGTCCTACGGACTGCATTGGTGCTAGACAGACAAGGAAGCCTTCAAAGACATTTTTATATTAACTATCATTTACTGAGCATGTCATATGTTCCAGGAACAGTGCTAAATATTTTACCTGTATTATCTCATTTAATTCTTACAACAAATCTGTGAGGTTTACAGAAAAGGAAACAGAGCCTTAGAGATTATATAACTTACTTAAAACTGCATAAATGTACAGGTCAGATGACTCAGTTTGAACTGACATTTGTGTCTCTGGTGTCCACGTTTTTGACCACTGTGTTATACTGTCTCTCTTAGAGTATAATAGAAAGTTAGAATTGAAAACATGTTGCTACAATAACATATAAACTATGATAAACAATGGATCATCTCCAGCTTAAAAACTCTCATGATTTCCAGTGGCCTAGAGGATCAAGTACATACTCTTGAAGCCAATCTATAATCTGGCCTCAACCCACCTCTCAGTCCTCTGTTGCGAGCATATTTCCCATATAGATTCTAGTGTCGAGCCACAAAACCACAGTTTGTTTGCTCGATACCTCCTGTTCTCTTCTCATACTTCTCTGCCTTGTATATGTCATCCAGCGGGCTGGAAATCATTTGCCTTCTTCTCTTCTTGGAAGAGTTTATTTGCAAGATCTATTCAATGTGTATCACCTACTAAGTAACTCCCTGAGGCAAAATTAGTTGTTCCCAGTTCTATAATACTTGTGCCCCTACCATAAAGCTTGAATGTGATCGCATATTTAGTGATCTTGCTCCATTCCTAGGTAAGTACTAGAGGAAAAGCTTTCTAGTTTTCCTAGAATTAGTATTAATGGGAGGTATTCAATCATAAATTACACTCAATCAGTGTAATGGCAGTTATTTAATACATGCCTATATAATGAATTGTATTCAGTCTTATCTGTCTTTGAAGTTTAGTATCTTTATGTAGAGAGACAACCTCAACAGAATATATCTTTGATATGGCCATTTTCCCTATACATTTTAAATTTAAGTGATTTTTAAATATTATGTAAATGCTCCAAAATATATTTAAATTTTTAAAATTTATATTACCTGTCTTCTTGAAGTTTGTCTTTCACTTTTGACAAGCTGACACAATTCTGAAGGGAAAATTGTTACAAGAAGATATGAATAAAGTGACATTTTCTAACTTGATCCCTTGGTATAAACATCATTTGGGGCAAGAAATGAGATTTAAGAAATGCCAAAATAAAAAGATAAGAGAAGGCTTGGAAGTGATATAAAAAAGTCCATGAAAGTCTGTTTAAAAAGAAGACAATGATTAATATTGGAGGGAAGATGCCCACATAATTCAATAAGAGCAAGAATAGCCATTTTTAATTAAATTAAATTAAATTAATTGATTAATTAATTAATTTATTTATTTTTGAGAGACAGAGACAGAGCATGATCAGGGGAGGGGCAGAGAGAGGGAGACAGAGTATCCAAAGCAGGCTTCAGGCTCTGAGCTGTCAGCACAGAGCCCGACAGGGGCTCGAACCCACAAACTGTGAGATAATGACCTGAGTCAAAGTCGGATGCTTATCTGACTGAACCACCCAGGCACCCGTGAATAGTCTTTTAAACAAAAATACTGGGATGCCTGAATATCCAGATGCAAAAGAATGAAGTTAGACTTTACCCCACATTATGTACAAAAATTAACTCAAAGTGGATCAAATTTTAAATGCAATAACTAAAACTATAAAACTCTCAAAACTAATTTTCATTTTCAAAAGTACCTGTTTCATAGGGTTGTAAGTTTGAGAGAAAGTACATAAAATGCACAGGGCCTGTATTCAATAAACACTAATTTTCATTTCCTTTATTTAAAAAAAGGACTGAACGAAGAAGGTAGACTTTATTCGCTTTGAGAATCGAAAATTTATATAAATATGTAACTATAAAACTATAAAGCTCTAAAAAAGAAAATCTGCAGGCAAATCTTTTTGACCTCAGATTTGATTATGATTTCTTAGATGTGACACCAAAAGTGCAAGCAGCCAAAAGAAAAAAAGAGACTAACTGGACTTCATTAAAAGTTAAAACTTTGTGTATTAAAGTTGACCCACAGAAGAGAATATTTGCAACTCATATTATTTGTTAAGAGTCTAGAAGTCAGACTATATAAAAAACTCCTATAAGACACTAAGATAAACTAATTAAAAATGGGCAAAGCATTTGAGTAGGTATTTCTCCAAAGAAGATACACGAATGTGTAATAAACACATTAAAAGATGTACGGCGTCATTAGTTATTAGAAAAATGAAAAAAAACCTTAACCAAGTGGCTACCAAGATGGCTATAATAAAAAAAGAACAACAATAACAAGTATGGCAAGGATATGAAGAAATGGGAACCCTCATAGCTTGTCAGTGGGAACGTAAAATGTTGAAGCCACTTGAGAAACAGTTTGGCATTTCCTCAAAAATTTTAATATAAAGTTATCATATGCCCCATAATTGTACATCTAGATTTATGCCCAAGAGAAATGAAAACATGCCCACACAAAAACTTGGACATGAATGTTCATAATAGTATTATTCAAAATAGCCAACAAGTGGAAACAACCCACTTGTCCATCAAGTGATGAACTGGGAGGACAAAATGTACTCTGTCAACAGAATGATATGTCATTTAGCCATAAAAAAGAAATACTGATACATACTGCAACATGGGTGAACCTTGAAAACATTATGGGAAATGATAGTAGCTAATCTCAAAGACTATATATTGTATGATTTGATTTATATTAAATGTCGGGAACAGCTAGAGCCCGAGAGACAGAGAGTAGATTAGTGGTTTTCTAAGAGCTGGTAGAAGGGAGAATAGAGAGTGACTGTGAATGACTACAGGGTTTTTTTTTGGGGGGGTGGGGTGATGAAAATGTTCTGGAATTATATAATATTGATGGTTTCCTAAATTAATGAATACACAAAAAATACGCAATTGTACACCTTAAAGTGGTGAATTTTATAGTTTGTGAATTTATTTCATTTTTTTAAAAAAAATATCTGTTTCATAGCATTGTTGTGAAG
Organism: Felis catus; assembly: GCF_018350175.1. Lineage (NCBI taxonomy): Eukaryota > Metazoa > Chordata > Mammalia > Carnivora > Felidae > Felis > Felis catus. The sequence goes on from NC_058369.1 coordinate 110,094,522, forward strand.
ATTAAGTGCAAGAAAGTATATAAAATGCACAGGGCCTATATTCGGTAAACACTAATTTTCATTTTTCTTTTTGAAAAAGAACTGAATGGAAAAGGTAGACTTTATTCAGATTGAGAATCGAAAATTTACATAAATAATATGCATTGTACATAACCTATATGGGAATTGAATGCAAATGTGTTAAAACTGTTTGAGAATACTTCTTACAGTGCTTATGAATCAAAAGGAAGACAATGGACTACTTTATCCACATGATCCCGACTAGTGCAGTTTGTGCTAATATGAGTGCACCAAGCTGTTTGTGCTTCTGCCCAGTGTCACCACAATAACAAGGACAGGTCATTGGCTTAGGGATACACACAGCACCCCTTCCAACAATTGAGTAAACCAATGACTGAACTGCCATTGTGATTAGTATTCTGGTTGCTATGTAGCACAACAGGTATTCACAAAATACAGAACAATCACAATTACGTCAGAGTTTCATATCATCATCAACAGAGCCACTATCTGGAGGCAAAAAATGCTTTAAATTATTAGTGCTAAATTATGTAAGCCTATAGTCTTGGATTCAGTTAGTTCAATTCCTGGGTGCAGTTAGTTCTGGTGCGCATTTAATTTTCAACAGTAGCACTGCACATTGTAAAAGTCACCTTATGTCATAACTATATACAACTAATTGTTTATGGTTCTACATTCCTGAAAGTTGTGCATGCTGCACTAAATGTTTAGTGTGTCCTTGACCAAAAAATAATGCAATATTAATTATGTTTTAATGACAAGTTGACTTCATACAAACATAGATAAATAACTTAGCTAAGCACAACAGTTTCAGGAAATCCTTGATCCCTGGGTTGCAGGATCTCTAAAGAACTTCTTTCTCAAGAATGTCATTTCAAAGAACATTCTCTAAATTCACCAAAGTTTAATGATGAAGAAATACAATAAATAAATGTTATTTAATTTGTTGGAAGGTGGTTTGGAAGTGAATGTCCAAGACTAAAATTCAGAGATCACAATCATGAAATGGTTCAAAAAGTTTTAAGTGAATTAATAAGAAAAACAAACAAACAAAAACAAGCACATCCAAATTCCTGAAACAATTTGTTTCTTCTCAGCTACAGGTTGAGCTTTAGTTATCCTATGACAGGAAGTTCACAACACTGGGAAAAGAAAGAAAAAAAGGGAGGGGTAGAAGGCAGGGAGAGAGAAAAGAGAGGAATGCGAAAAAATAAAAAGAGGGAAAAAAGAACTAAGACGAAAAGAAAAATTGTAGGGAGAAAATTTAAGGAAAGAAATGGAGGCTTTGCCTAAAACAAAACCAGCAAAGCAATAAAACAATAAATCATCATCACAGTGTGACTCTTATTTTCCAAACTGATGGCTAATGTCTGTTTGGGCAGTTTTCTAGTATATGATAAAACTTAGAAGCAATGATCGTAACCTCACTAAGATTGAATTCATCATGTCAGATAGATGTGTCTTAGGCTAAATGTATAGTATATAACTTCTCTATTCTCTAAATTACTTTTCTAAAAATCAACAAAGCCAGTTAAGTTTCATTATACATGAAACTATCGTAGACATTTGAACAAACAAGCATTTTTTGGTTGGCATTCAAAATCCTGAAAATGGAATAAGTATGGTTTAGGGGTCCTGTTAGTTTCCCACCCAAATCCCATTTACCACCTGCTGTACCCAGCTGCACCCATCCCCCAGATGCTCTGAGTGTTGGCTGACCAGGCTCACTGCTTCCCCTTTTTCCTTAAAATTTCCCTCTGCTCTGTGGAAGTCGCTGCATTCTGCATCCAGGAGGTTATCCTCCCTTTCCTCCTCCCTAACACAAGCCAGACCTCTTGCCTCAATGTGGGACCAACTCTGGATTCAGTTGAGCTCCAGAGTCACCCATAGGACCAAACTGAAGCTGGGCCCCATGGTGGCTCACGTGCCTCCTTAGCTCCTTCTCCTACCCCATCCTACTTCTCACATGTCCTTCTCTTGAGAACACTCCCTCTGTAAAGCTCTTTAGAAATGTGACCTGAGGGGTGCCTGGGTGACTCGGTTGATCCTCTGAATTTGGCTCAGGTCTTGATACCGTGTTTTGTGAGTTTCACTCCCACATCGGGCTCACTGCTGTCAGCCTGTCACGCTGTCAGCCTGAGACTGTCAGCTTCAGACTGTGAGTGCAGAGCCTGCTTCAGATCCTCTGTCCTCTTCTGTCTCTCTCTCTGCCCCTCCCTTGCTTGTGCTCTCTCTCTCTCAAAAAATAAATAAAACTTAAAAAAAGTGTGACCTGAAACAGAAGGAAAAGAATTTTCCCCTTGTAGACATTTTAGGAATAATAATTGTTTATGAAATATTATTTAAAAAAATGTATTATTCCCAGCATGTTCTTGTGAGTTTTGTTAAGTTTTGTTAAGCTTCAAGGTAGAAACTAGAGCTCAAATCATGAAATCTGAATCAGAACTAAATATACCAGCAGAAAAATTTAATTAAGTCATTTTTCCTGTATCTTAAACCTTCACCTGCCAAGCAAGAATTTCTTTCACTGTCATTAGACCTTGGTCTGGGTTTCCTCTGACTTTCTCAAGCCTGTTTGCTGGAGTAATGCCTACTCCTTGTCACTTCAGAATCCCTGAGGTTAGACGTCTTTTTTTTGGGGGGGGTCATTTTTATGTACTTTCAGAGTACATCATAACCATAATCTTCAAGTTCATCATGCTCCATAGTGATATCCTGTTCACACTGCTCGCCCTGTACACCCGGTAAATTTTCTGAAAGCAATGCAAGGGCTGTGTTTTATTCTTTATGCCCTCCCCATTACTGAGTACCTCGCAGATACTTGAGCAGTTGTTGAATGAATGCATCCTTTACGCCTATCAAATGAGTATCATACTGTACAAGTAGTGAAATTATCTGGCTTCAGCATATAAATTACTATACAGATTCTCTTGAACTACAAGTAATATACCATACTTGTTACTGACGTATGAAAAAAAGAGTCACTGTAGATGAGAAAACTTGTGACTAAACCAATAAATTAAAAAACCATGAATGTAATTTTTAGGATGTTTAACGTCAACAATAAAATGTCTAGACTATGTTGTAGTAAGTATATAAATTAAACTCAAACACATACTGATTAAGTACTTAACAGTTCACCAGCACAATCATCAATTACATGGGAAATATAGCTTGTTAATGAAAAAATCATAATATAAGATACCGTATAAATTAATGTGAAGAACACATGACACAAGCCAGTAATTTATGAAATTAATGGGTTCAATTTGAGTACATGGGCAGTAGGTTTTCCAACAAACATGATGCTAAAGAGACAAGTATAAATTTGACATATTTAGAAAATCATAAGAAAATTGGTCTGACTGCAATGGAGGGCATGTGTTAGGGAATGGGGAAGATACAATTAGATAAGAAAGTAAAGTTAGATGCATTGATGAGGTTTCTTAGGATGGCTATTTAAAGTTGGTTTGATGGGGACACCTGCGTGGCTCAGTTAGTTGAATGTCCAACTCCTGATTTTGGCTCAGGTCATGAGCTCACGGTTCATGGGTTCGAGCCCTGCTTCAGTCTCTGCTCTGACAGTGTGGAGTCTGCTTGGGATTCTCCCTATCCCTCTCTCTCTGCCCCTACTTGTGCGTACACTCTCTCTCTCAAAATAAATAAACTTAAAAAAAACAGTAAAAAAATAAGTTGACTTGCTGAACAAGGAGAAACTACAGGTTCTTCAGAAGGGAAGTGGAGTATGTATTCAGAACAAAATATTTTCAGAACAAAGCTCATGACAGTATCTAAGATGAAATGGGTATTTATTAGGTAAATCTAAATATTAGGAACCAATTAAGGTTAAAATTAGAAACTAAGGTTATAATTGGCTTAGAAATGATAGATTTAATCATGAACATAGGGTTGTATGGTGAAATTTTATATATGTAGAAGTAAATAAACTTTTATTCACAGAGCACTAGAAAATTCAATGTAGTTTATTCTGTCTATATTTAAAATTAGATCAGAAAGCAATGAGTACTCACTGTAAATCTTTTATTTTCTGAATTCACCTATTGAGGGGAAATAGAGGGTATTTATCACGAGGTCCAACTGAATTTAAGTCTTGAAAGGACCAAGAGCAATATAATAAGACCAGTATAATAAGACTCTCTCTATATTCATCATAAGATAGATATGATACATATTTTCTAAGAAAGTCTCAAGGGGGAAAAAAAAAGTCAATGTAATAAGATCTTTTAGAAGAGAGAAAATAACTCATTGGAAGCCTAAGGGGCACAGAATAAGACAAACAGAAATGGAGACCGGGGTCAGGAGCCAAGTTGAAACTGAAGAGCAATGAAGTAACGTCAGTAAATTAATCTGAAGAGGATTGGTGTGTTAATGGTAGTTGGGCATATAAGCTAGTTGAAAGGTAAAATGTGTCTTAGCTCCACATATGCAACTACAAATGTTTCTGAAAAAAAGGTGCTAAACAAGGATTTTATTTTTATTTTCTTTATTTAGAAAGCATGAGACCCTGAGGCAAAATGTTTCCAAACCTTCTCAACATCTTGACAGACTTGCATGTCTGTCAGTACATTTCCACTTACGGAATTGGCCATAGTGCTTCTAATCACTGCCGTCATAAAAATGAAACATTACCAGGAAAATATAAAATTGAAGTGAAAACTATCCATCCCAGTTACAAGAAAGGTATCATTCAAACACATAGAGGCGCCTGGGTGGCGCAGTCAGTTAAGCGTCCGACTTCAGCCAGGTCACGATCTCGCGGTCCGTGAGTTCGAGCCCCGCGTCAGGCTCTGGGCTGATGGCTCGGAGCCTGGAGCCTGTTTCTGATTCTGTGTCTCCCTCTCTCTCTGCCCCTCCCCCGTTCATGCTCTGTCTCTCTCTGTCCCAAAAATAAATAAAAAATGTTGAAAAAAAAATTAAAAAAAAACAAACAAACACATGGACATTCTTAGGAATCAGAGATTTATAATACCTAGCTACCTATTAAATACACAATTGCTTTTTTCTATGATATTCGCCCAACAGAACCAATACTTCACAAAACATGTTCAGATAAATATTATCTGAGTAAAATTAATGACGTGAAAATACCACAAGACAATTTTAATAGCTGTTTATCATGACTACCCATCTTTCAAAAAAGAGGAAACGGTATGGAGTACACTTAGGTGGTACAGTTTGGTCTTCATGACTGCCCTGTGCTGTATGAATGAAATTTGCTTACGTGTGTGTCAGCTAGGGTTCAGTTCAGGAAAATGAATAAGCTCCAGATACTTGAGGTAGACCAAAATTCAATATAGGGAATTAAAAGCTTACAAAGTAATTGGAAAGTCTAGAGATAGAGGCTCCAGGCTAGGCATCAAGAAATGTTTCCAGAACGCAGCAGAACTGACCTATTAGGGGAACTACTACTTCTGCTTCAATCAGAAAGGTGAGGAATCCAGAAGTCACTATGGAATTTATTGAGTTCAAAAACACCCAACTGGAGCTACACGTAAGGGCTCAAGAAATCACCACTGCTGCCACCGCAACAGCGTCTCACAACCCATGAAACAAGAACTTGGACGCTGGAAACTATCACACAAAATCATGTCTTCACAATCTCGCTTATTGGCAGAAAACAATGCAAGCGGCAGGAAGATGACCTTCACTTGACTTCTGCCTTCCAAATCTCAACAAGTACGTTTAATTGGCTGAACCTAATTTGCATCTGCAACCTCAATTGCCCAGAAATCTGGGGTGACTGCAGTCCAGAAACGCACACTATAAAATGGAGAATGGTTGCCAATTGGCCACATCCACAATACTGCAATTCAAAAACTTTAGAAATTTCTCATCCAAGGTCACAGAACTTGTGAGTGCTAAAGCAACAAACTTGAATTCAAAGATTTTGGCTACTTGCCCAGTGCTCTTTCCACTACATCAGTCTACAGCACTGATTACTCTCTGAAGACATTTGCCAAAGGAGACATATTTTCAAATCTTGTGCTAATTATATTTTTCACTGAAGCATTAATTCAGGCATCTGTGAATATTGTTACCTTTTAGTCTTATGTCAAATCCAGTTCTTCTTCCAAACTCAGACTTAATCTTATTTTACAGTACTTACAGTTAAACCAACACTGCAAGGGTTTAATACCTTTGAGTATTTTTCTCAGCAGGCTTGCTGCTTAATCCATTTAATGTCAGAACAACACAAACCTTCTTATTAAAATGGGGGGAAGGACATTACTAGAGACTACATTCGTGGCTTTCTTTCTGCAGGGTAAAACCTGCCAATATGGTGCTATTTGTACCTTACGTTTATTTGTGTTTTCTGCTAACCATATTAAAAAAAAAAAATTGAAAAAGGAAAGATTTGGGATGTCAAGTCCTCTTGAATTTTAATGATACATAAAAGAAAATTAGAATGAAAATTCTCTTAGAAGAGATCTTCCGGTTTGTATTTTAATATTAAAATTAAAAATACAGTATATGTAAATAAAATATTTGGATAAATGGAAGTTTTGTAGTGTATCAGTAATACCTCATTAATATCAATTAGACCACAATTTTCATGCCAAATGATGATTTTTAAAGGAACTTTGGAAACATATTTTTATATGCACATTTAATGATCTAAGCACAGAAATTCCTTAAGTAAACATTAAAAGAATATAAATTATTAGATATGTGTCTATTTAGACCTAACAATACTATATTAAAATGAAAAAAAGGAGTTAAATCTATGTTACTACATAAAAAATTCAGTTCTTGCAAAGTTAACATGTAACTCTGAGATGTTTGAGAATAAAAAGTCAAAGTTTGTACTTTACATCTTTCATCTACTTTCTGTATACAGTGAAAGCACTTTAGGAGATTCAGATTACTGTTTTTACTAATGTGCGTGTTGACTATTTTTGGTGATGGTGGTGGTGATTTGCTTCAAAAATCATGTGAAAAGTTGGTTAGAAAGCTGAGCACTCATAAAATCTTAGTTTAATATGGAAAAACAATAATAAATATTTGAAAATCCTGGTTTCTGAAGAGTTTAGATAAGGATTGTTTACATTATAATCTAGTTGGCATTTCTTTAAATACTAATGTACTCCAAAATAATTGTTTGCTCTCCATGCTCTTTTTTAGAGACACATTTACTTTATGTGATTCTTTATTGGTTCAGATAACCAGCAAGGATTCAACCCAAAGCAGGGACTGAAAGAATGTAAGAGATTTATTCAAAACTGGGAATGAATTGAATCCTTCCAATCCATTTCCATCAGGACTCCTCGCCTCTGTAAAGGCATATGGGAAGTCGATCTGTGTTCAGTCAGGAAAGCAACTCAACTTAAGTTTTTAGTTTTACAAGGGAAATTCTTCCACCCTGCCTTAGGAGGGAAGGGTGGAGAACCTGGTGTTATACAGGACACTCCACCCTTAGTTATATCCCCTTGATTAATTATGCAACCAGATCTCCATTGTCATTATCAATTTACCAATCAGGTAATAGGATACTTTTACAACACTTGGTGCAGGGTTTGATTGATAGGGTCCTAGGACCCTTACTTATCATTCTTGTTCTGCATAGTACTAATGTGAAAAGATTTAATGTGGTGTGCAAGTTAACATTTTTCCCAAAATATTTTTTTAAAAACCTGTTATTTTAACATGTAAGCCTTACAGATATAAATCCTGACTATTGATGCATTATAAAGTTTTATACAATCCAGGGAGAATATGCAAGAAAATGGATGAAGAAGAAATTTCAAATTTATAGTGTAAGAACAAGTAGAAGAATATTTGTAACATATTAGAAACTATTAGCATTTTAGTATATATAACTAATGGTAGAATGGTAGAATGAATGATTTGTAGTCAGTATAAACCAGCTAAATTCTTGAAATGCGCAACTAATAACACATATATTCCTCAGCCCACAGATGCTGCAAGATGGGGACCTAGACTTCTCGGTTTGTTCTCACACTACAGAAGTGCAGAAATTTCATGTGAGTCTTTTAAATTATCTTCCATCTGTTTCTTAGAAGATCAAGGGTTAGAGAAAGGTCTAAAGCTTTATCTTAGCAAGTGCCGTATGATTAATGTATCAGTCCTGGCTTCATCTCTCACTGACACAGTTATTAGGTTTCAAATAATTATTTTGTTTCTAAATTTTAAACTTGAGGGGAAAAGGTTATTTGCTTTTGCTATTAGTTTTTCTTTTTATTGTGAAAATTTCAACATATGGAAAAGTTGAAAGCATAATACAAATACCTATATACTTTTCACAGTGGTATATATGTTTGTACCAACATGCATATATGCGTATGTTGTGTGTATTTTTTTTTTTGCTAGATCATTCTTAGATTAAGTTACAGACACAAGGCTATTTCACACTTAAATGTGACAGCAAACATTTCCTGAGAATAAGGATCTTCTGCATTACCACCGTACAACTGTTAGTCCTGAAAATGTTTATGCCCAGGCTACAACCTACATCACAAAATCAAAATCTTTGTAAAGAAACCCTAGACATAAGTATTTTTTAAAGCTCCCAAGTGATTACAATGTACAACAGTAGAGAACCACTGTTTACAGATCTAGTAAATCCAAGTTAAACATTTTCAAGAAAGAAAACATTGTTTTTGCTTTTTAATATGCATAAGAATGTGGTAATCTTTAGCAGGTCTACATTACAGATTTTAAATCAAAATGTCACAATAATTTAAATTTCCTTATGTTTTCTGTACATGTTTAATATGATTTTTAAAAATATCTCTTTCATATAAATACATTTGATCTTCCTTTCTTCTATATGATCGTTTAAAGTGCATGAACTATGTATCGTTATGGGAATCTCAAATACATTTATCTTTAAAGTTAAATAACTTTAAACAAAAATATTTATACATGTGTAATTTAATAAATGTTTAATAAATCAGATATGAATCTTAGCATGTAAAACATAAAGCTTCTTCATAATCTATCATGTCATCAAATTTCACATTTACAAGAATAAAAGTTCCAGCAAGCAAAAGTCAAAATCTAAATGGAATACATGTTAATATTTTAAGAATGTTCTTTCATGTGTTAAAACTCTTGATGTTTCTTATAACAAAACATTAACCCCAAGTAAACAAATATAATTTTGACTAATAAATTATTCCTACATTTTATTGTAGTTGACTTGTTCATGTTAAGATTAGTATTAGCCTAAGAGATATTTCCAAAAGTTTTCAACACCTATTAATCACTTTTTATTTTTGGCTTCTGCCTATGACATTGTCATAGATTATCCAAGAAGGTAAAAAGGTATTAAGCACTTAGAAATAGCCATTAGATATTTATGTCTGATCTTTAGTGTTAGAGTCAAAGCAAGTGATGTATAAACTGATTATTTTTTAAGAAATGAATCAAACCAGTACACAGATAAATAAAATATTTTTTGCCTGGAATAGAAGTCCTAAGACCTGACTTCTAGGCTATCATAAGCAGGCCACTTTATCTCCCTGGGCCTGAAGCTTCTCATCTGTTAAAGGAAGGGTTTAGCTATGTCACAGATTCCCAGACTTTCCCAGTTCATGGTACTCTTAGTGTCTCAGTAATTTTTTTCACAACATCACAGGGTAAAAGAAATACTTTACAATTCCCATTATTAAATAGTTAGGGCCAAAATTACATATGTCTTTCTTAACCACTTTGTAGCTATTTAAAAAAATAATACACATTTTAAAAAATTTATTTCATTCTTAATAAGATGTGCACATCTATCGGCACTTTACAAATTCTCAAATCTTGGAATTGGATTAGAATCACTACCCTCATTTTCCGTTCCACCGTCATTTTCTCATGGTCCTTGTGTTTTATAACTACAACTTAACAAAACCCAGCATCACAAAGGTATGATGTCATCAAAAGGAAGAAGTACGATTTAATGTTGAAGCTCTGAACTACATGGAGCTGGTGGTTTGCATAGTGTCCAACTGATGTCATTGTGTCGGCTAAGTGAAATGGATGAATACATGTACTGTGACAGAATAGGGTTAGCGTTCAATTTAGTTATTTCCCTTTATTCTAAAACAGCTACTATTTATAATAGCATTCCTAAAACCTACTTCTTTTTCTCACAATATGTAGTAGGAAAAAGGAACACACAGACCTATAGCTGCGTCTGAAACCTTAAAAAGCCATCCCACATAAGTGAAATAAGAAGGTAACATTGCTTTGATAAGGCAGTAATGTATTCATAAACTCCTAAAGGCATTTTTTTATTATAAGAAAGAAAGAATGTTATTACATAAAAATTTCTCACAGAAAAAATTTTAAATCTTAGTGATGGCCAGAAACCACACTTTGAGAATCATGTTCAACAGTGGTCATGTTAGAAGTAGCAAGTGATAGTTTTTAGAAAGTGACAACATTTTTTTTTTTAAAGGGCATTATACTACAAAGACTGATTTCATTGACATACTAAGCAAAATTTGTCAGGGAAGTGCATGATGTCACTATTAAAATAAATCCTGAAAATCATATTATTGGTATACAAAAATCAATTGCTAAGACTGTAATATAGTATAGCATCATAGGATTTCTGGATAATGAAAATAGTCCTGAAGTCAAGCAGAAAATTAGGGTATGGAAGTAGGAGAAAAGACAGAGAATGACTGTACCAAGTAACTAACAACCTTAAAAAGGGTGGACATTTTGACAAATCAAAACCACACCGAGATACTAGGTCACATTAGAATCAGAGTGGCTAAAACTGACAACTCAGGAAACAACAGATGTTGGCGAGGATGTAGAGAAATGGGAACCCCCTTGTACTGTTGGCGGGAATGCAAATTGGTGCAGTCACTTTGAAAAGCAGTGTGGAGGTCCCTCAAAAAATTAAAAATAGAACTACCCCACAACCTAGCAATAGCACTACTAGGAATTTATCCAAAGGATACAGGAGTGCTGTTTCTAGGGGCACATGTACCCCAATGTTTATAGCAGCACTCTCAACAACAGCCAAATTATGGAAAGAACCCAAATGTCCATCAACTGATGAATGGATAAAGAAGATGTGGTTTATATATGTACATATAATGGTATACTACTGGGCAATGAGAAAGAATGAAATCTTGCATCTGTAACATTGTGGATGGAACTGGAGGGTACTACGCTAAGTGAAAAAATCAGTCAGAGAAAGACAGATGTCATATGTTTTTGCTCTATGTGGAATTTGAAAAACTTAAGACCATGGCGGAAGGGAGCGGGGAAAAATAGTTTCAAACAAAGAGGCAGGCAAACCATAAGAGACTCTTGAATATGAAGAACAAGCTGAGGGTTGGTGCGAGGGAGTGGGGGAGAGGGGAAAATGGGTGATGGGCATTGAGGAGGCCACTTGTTGGGATGAGCACCGGGTGTTGTATGTAAGCAATGAATCATGGGAATCTACTTCTGAAGCCAAGAGCACACTGTATATACTGTATGCTGGCTAACTTGACAAGAAATTATATATTGTTTTTAAAGGTGGACATTTTGTAAAACAAACAAAAAAACAAACAAAAAAACCCTAAAATTGCTTCATGGGATTTAATTCATTTCATATACTTCTTTTCTAAAAGGAGCTTCAAGTTACACAATCAATAAATTAAGTTTCAAAATGCATTTTCCACCCCAGAAGTTCCTCTGCTAGGAGGAAATTATTTGTTTACACTTTATACATTTTACATAGAATGGTGATGGACAGGAATGCAGAGATGGAGAAATAAAAGAGAAGGTCAAATAGAGACAGCAAAGTCTGTCATTTTTGGGAACTTGCTCCCTCTTTTGCCTTGAGCTGAAAGCTAGCTTTCCCTGAGGCTGGACATCTCCCAAATGGTGACTAATTATTTTCTCTCATCACACATCCAGGGTATGGGGTCTATGTCCACTTCCTTCCCTGTTGTCATTTCCCAGATCACTTTTATTTTATCAACTTGTAAAACTAAAACAAAATCATCAACCACAAAACAGACCTGGTTTCCTTTTAGGTCATGCTAGAATACCCTCCTCATCACATCTTTATCTTTCTGATCAAAAATTACCAGCTACTGCATCTCACCCATTGTCCTTTCCTCCAGCTTCTGTGGTGTAGTGCTCCTCAAACTTTATGTACACTTCAGTTATCAAAATTCAGAATTCTAATTATGACTCAAATTCTATTCAAAATTCAGATTCTGATTCTGTAGAGACACCCAAGTGAAGTCTCCATTTCTTATAATTTCCCGAGAAGCCATGGACCACCATGAAGAGTAAAGCACTAGAGGAGATTTTTCTGCCATTACCTAATCTACTATAATCCTAATTCTCCTGTTCTGCTTTGGAACTCATTCTTCCCTGCCCTTACTATTTTTAATATCTATTGTTCCTTCACTGCTCCTTGTCTTTCTTAACTGCTTAAGTAGCACCCATTAAAGTGTGCACGCTCACACACACACACACACACACACACACACACACACACACCTACCTCAATTTAACCCTTTACTCCCCACTAGCTACCATCGCAGGTCCCTCCCTTTCACAGCCAAACTTTTTTAAAAAAAGAAATTGTTAGAAAGAAAGAACTGTGTTTGCTTATGCCATTTCTTCACTCCCGATACAGAAGTGGATTGGATTCTGTATCTGCATCAATCTTACTTGCAGGTCATTAGTCCATCAACATAATGTTCACTAAAGTCACCAATGGTTGCATGTTGAGAAGCCAACAAAGACATTTTCAGTTCTCATCTTATTTGAACCTATCAACAGCATTCATTTCTGTGAACCACACCTGATATTTTTCCACATTGTTCCCTATGACATGATGGTCTTATTTTCCTGTTATCCTGTTATTTTCCTGTTTCTAGTGACTTTTTCACTTGGTTTTATAGGACCACAATCTTCTATCCAGCTATTAGATATTATATATTGAAGTTCTTTGGGACATAGTCCTTTTCCAGTATATATTTTCTAGTATATATTTGTACCGTATAAACTCCATGCTCTGTCAACCAAACACTTTTTTTTTTGAGAGAGAGAGAGAGAGTGTGTGTGCATGCATGAGCAGGGGAGAGGGGCAGAGGGAGAGAGAGAAGAGAATTGCTCTTCTCCATGCTGAGCATGGAGCCTGATGCTGGGCTGGATCCTGGGATCCTAGGACCCTGGCATCATGACCTGAGCTAAAATCAAGAGTCAGACACTCAACTGAATGAGCCACCTAGGTGCCCTTAAATGCAAATGACTTCTAAATTTATGTCTCCAGCTTACACATCTTCTTTGAATTACAAACTTGTATGTCCTATCACCTACTTGACATCTTCTCTTAGATGTATCAAAGGCACTTCAAACCTAAGAGATCCGAGCTATATTAGTGATTTCCCAAAAGTACATGCCAGTATCACACAGCCAGGTACATAGTCCAGAAAATTATTAAGTTTTTGATACATCCTCTTCTCTGTCATATATCCACTCTATCTTCTGAGGCCTCCCAAATGTCTATAGAATGTAGTCTGCTTACTTCATCTCCACCATCATCTCCATCCTAGTATCAAGGATTGTCATGTCTGGGCTGGGCTACTACAAATGATTTCCTAAGGAGTATTACTTCCATCCATTCTACTCTGCTCCTCCTTCTTTAATCTATTCTACACCCTGCAGATATGGTATTATTTTTGAAACACAAATTTCACCATTTATGCCCTGAACTTGTTTTGATCCCTTGTATCAATCAAGCTTTTTCCCACTAAAGCGATGTTGCTTGTACTGTTTCAATGGCTTGGAATGTTCTTCCCTCCTTTCTCCTAGGTAACCCTGCTTATCCTTCAGACCTCAAGTCAATTACCATTTTTTTTGTTTTTGTTTTCATTTTGTTTTTTTATTTTTATTTTTATTTTTTTATTTATTTATTTGGAAAGCCTATCTTTGCCTGCATGACTTGGTCAAATTCATTTACTAGATCACCATATTCCCATATTCCTTGACAGGCTGTTATATTTCTGGTTTTGTTCACCATTATCTTCCCAGTACTAGAACAATTCCTGACACATAGGTGTTACTCTCAAAATATCTCTTGATGAATTAATGTATGGAGAGGATAATATCAGCTGAAGAATCCCAAATGGTATGGGATTTGAGCTGGGCACTCTCTGTAATTATTGAAGAATAAGGTAGAGGGAGATGAATAGGGATATTGCAAAGAACAAAATGTAATAGCACTTTCTTTAATAATTAGGAAGGAAGTCGAAGAGGAGTTGAAGATATTTCATAGGTTGATCTAGAGAATGGTAAGGCCAATGATAAAGCAGTTTCAGCTAAATAAAATGATAAGCTCAATTTATCCATCAATGGCACTTGAGGTAAGAAACTTACCAGTTTGGAAAGGGCTTGAAGACATGTTAAAATGTAGGATAGAATATGGTGTGAGATGTCATCTAGGCATCCTGGTCTAGATGCACTTTGTTGCTGACAAGCAAATAAACTTCTCTGTGCTCACTATCTTGGTTACCAGCACAGGGTAAGAAATCATGGGCCATTTGAGTGCGCTCTCTTCTATTTTCTTATCCCTTTTTATCATCATCTATTTGTTCTTTTCTGTCCCACGGCCACTTCCTTGGACTTTCACCTGAACTATTTCAACAACTCTCTTACTACTCCCCTTGCATCCAGCCTTGTTCTCCTGTAATACAGTTTGCACTTTCCTCCCAGAGTGACTTTTCTAGGACACCACAATGTCACTTTCATGCTGCGTATCTTTAAAAGGTTTCCAATGACTACAAAATAAAATCTAGACTCTTCATCAAGGCTTTCTGATTTGATCCTAGAAGTCTTGAAGTTCTCTTCCAATGCGTCTCTCCAATCATACCAGACCACTTCTTATCTCTAAGTGCCTCCTTTCCTTCTTCGTTGTTTCCTTTCCGTCCTATCGAAATCTGGCTGGAGAGTAACAAAGTTATTCTGACTGGTAAGGAAACAACAACAACAAAAGACCAAGGAAACTCTTAGCCTTCCAGTTCAACTCAGATGTGGCCTCCTGAATGAAGCTTTCCCCTCTAGGAAAATATTTAAGAGTCCCATTGGTTATCTGCCAGCTCACCGTAACTCTTAGCCAAAAGTTAGCTGAGTCACTGTCTCTCACATAGGTGAAGTTAAGCTCACTATTTGGCATGTCTCCTTGAGCTAGTCTAGCTACAGAGTTTGGCTCTACGTAATCTGTGGTCACACCTCCCTTCTAGAGGTGTGGAAATGTTTCCACAGAATCCTCCCCTTGACCTAAAGAAGACGGCTACGCGGAGGGGGGAGGGCGTCGTTACGTTTTACGTCATCACGCGCAGGGAGGGTGGGGCCCTCAAGGGAATGTAATGAGGGGCGTGGCCAAGTGGCATAGGGCGGGGCTACAACGAGCTGGGCGGGGCCGCAGTGGAGTCGGGGCGCTTCGGCTCTTCAGCCGCTGTGCACTGAGTCCAGAGGCAACGCTGGGTGAGTCCCCTCGACGCTCGGTCCCGAAAACGTGATCAGGACCACCGGCTCAAAGCAGAGGCAGCTGCGTAGTCTAGCGGAAGCTGGTGGTACGGGAGTGCGGCCGAAGTCTGAGCTCTGCAGGCGGGAAGCACCCGGGATAGGGGAAGCCCCAGGAGCAGCGGAGCTGCGCCTCCCTTACCCGAGGGGCCGCGGCGACGGTCACGGGGCGCGGCGCCACAGCGCGCGACCCAGGCCGGTATTGCAAACAGGCTGCCCAGGCTCCTCCTCCACCCGGGCCGCCTACCTGCGGACAGCGCTACGCCGCCTCTGCCGATGTTGAAGGCACCTGCGCCGCCTTGCTCTCCGGTCTCCGCCCCTCGCCCCTCAGCGCCAGGCCCGGGCGGCGCACCTGGACGCGCGGGGGCTGCGGGAGCCAGGGTTCGGGGCGCGCGGCGTCCTCGCGAGGACGCAGGTGGAGCGGGCGCGACTTCGTGGAATCCGGCGCTGGCCGCTGCAGTCGTCCGGGTCGCTCCGGGTCCCGGGAACCTGGCCGTCTGCGCCCGCTCCTGGGGAGGAGCCGCCGCCGGCTGGGCACCATGAACAGCAGCAGCTCTCACATCACCTACGCCAGTCGCAAGCGGCGGAAGCCGGTGCAGAAAACGTGAGTGTGCAGAGCTAGTCTTCCGCGCGGAGTGTGCGCCACTGCACCCCGGTGCGGGAGGCGGCCCCACCCCGCCTCCAAATCCCCGCCGTGCAGAGATTAGGTTCATTCGCGATACAGTCCGTGGAATCGAGATTTAGAGGCCGGCCGACAGACCCAGGCCTTGGATTTTTAGTTTTTAATGATCGCGTTTAAAAAAATGCACCCCCTCCCACTTCGCGGTGCACACGCACCCTCCCGCACCCCCCCGCACCCCCACCCATCTGCACCTCTCTTTTCTGTGGTCTTAATTTGTTGACTGGTCTAGCCTGCCCAGTGGGACTGGTGGATTAATTAACACAAAACCGCCTTGAAATCCTCTTCGATTTTTAATATTCTCATTGGTTGGGTTAGAGGACGGTTATTATTTTCATCCTGGTAGGGCCAGATGTTTTAAAGAGCTAAACACGTGCCGTCTGCAAAAAAGGGTCTGAGTTCCTCTGAAGGTATTTTTTGGTCTCTGCAACCGGCTTTCTCTTAGCTCTTATTTACTTATTTGGCAGTAATTTTATAGCGCTCAACGTGATCATATCGGTAAAATGTATATACAGGGGAGCAGGGATGAATTGAGTGTAGTGGACAGGATACAGCGGGGGATTTGTATTTTCAGCCACCCTTTTGGGGAGTTTTCTTACCACTTTTGAAGTGATTTTAGGGTCTGTAAAGTGAAAGATTTGAAGCTGGAATTACTGAAACACGTTTGCATTCTTAGCATTTTTCTCTTTTTCCCCTCCTTCGAAGTTTTATCGATTCTAATAGATTAATTAGAAACTTAGATATTTGTTTTGGTGATATATATTTGTGTGAGATGGTAAAAACATTAAAATAATGTTTCAGAAAAAAAATTAATGCTTGACACAGATTGCTGAGATCGTTATATTCACGTGTTTATTACTAATTTGATCTTTGAGCTACTTAACGTTTTTTCAAATCTTCATAAACCATTTTAAGAACAGAAACGTTTACTCAGAACAAGTCAGAAGTGTGCACTTTGCTTAAAACTCAGTTTAGATCACTAATCCAGATCAGAAAAATCACAATTCAGAATTTGTGTTTGGAACCAGTAACAGGTTTAAAATTTTCATTATTCTGAAGTTTTAATTTCCTTTTAGAACTTCAATTATAGTTCTTCAGGTCTAGACTTGGCCTTAAGAGGAGATACTAACCTATAAGTAGACTGATTAAAATTTGGAAGTCTTACCCTGCAGTGTGGCTGGCATTAGGAATACTGCCTAGTCAGCAGTTTTCTGCCTTGCCAATTCTGTGGCATTGGCTTAAAATACTTATATTTTATAAAGGAGTTCCTTATATAAAAATGTATTTGTCTAACTCGGCCTTGTGTTTGGTGGTTATTTAAAATAACCAGAGGCATCCCAAATGCCTCTTCTATGTATTTGTTAATACAGTAGTATACTTAGCCTAATATAAAGGCAGTATCATGGATTTTATGTGTATGGTCAGAAAACTTGAAGATCTCCGTGATGAATTTTTAGGTTTTAATCATTGTCGTAACAAAGCATCTAGATGACTTTTTTTTTTTTTTTAAATCAAAAGCCTTGATGTTGTATTCATTATAAAGTTTAACATCTTTTGCTTTTAGTTAGCATTTTATTTATGTAAGATCTATCTTTCGTTGTTTTATTTTAGCGTTTTAATGTACTTCAGAAAACTTGTAAATACATTTGTATTTAACAATCTCTTGTAATACAGTATAACTAAAGCATTTTCCACGTTCATTTTCATTTTGTTTTATTATAGATTTTATCAGATCTTTATTGAGCACTTTGTGTTGCTTGTAGTCATATAAATGCCTTAACATGTCACCATATCGCTCCCTTAAGGAAAGCCTAGTGCTGGCATTTGCAGAATCACGTGAAATTGATTATAAGTTGTTTTTACCTGAATGAAAAACGGATTACTTTATAATGCAGTTAGTCAAGGTTTATTTTAGGAATGTGGCCATTAAACCTAATGCTACGTTTAACATGCATTTAAATTACTAGTTTTTAGCTAATGAGGTCTAAAATATGCCAGCATTATCAGAAAAAACACTAGTCTGAGCTGAAAATGGTATTTAACTTTGATCCCTTAAGTGAGAGTCATTTTATTTTACTTAAAGAAAAAAAAACATATGTTGTATCATAATTATAGGACTGTTAACAATACAGTCAACTTAATATCCAGTTTCATAAAATTTTATAATCAAGTATGTGACAACTTTAATCTGAAGCTCTTCCAGTGCCTCTTCAATTGACTGTATTAAACAAGATAATCTCCCCCTAGTGGCAAGTCTAACATTGAAAATTATCTAATTGGCACCAAATACAACTTAAATGTGTTAAATTTAATCCCACTAAAGTATCTTGTACATAGTAGATGCTCAGTAAATGTTTCCCTTCTTTTTGCAATAATTAAGTTAGGAAATTAAAGGATCCTAACCAACCTTGCACCAGACCCATGTTCCTAAAGGAAATTTCCAAAGATACCCTTAGGAATGGATTCTACCGTTGCTTTCCTTAAGGTGCTGCTCTATATGTAATCACTCTGCTTAGAACACAAACAAATGAAATTCTTCTTTTTAATTTAAATTATGTTCCTGCTTTGTTTTCTTTGGAGATGAAAATATTGTTCATTTGTTTAGTTACTTTGTCTCATGAAGGTAGGTGAAAAGGATACCATTGAATTAAATAGAATCTTTTTTTCCTGTTGATAATAACTTTGTATATATTTTTACATTTTTTAAAGTTTTGTTACTACTGGAAAAGTCGAGCGGTACTTCAGTTTACTGGTTTTCTACAAAGTTATTACTGATTGTTGGTAAATAATAGGTGTTGAGTAAATGACATCTACACTTAAAAATGATAGTCACAGCAGTGGTGATCAAGACAGCCATCATGAAATGCCTGTATGGGTAATAACTTCTCAGTATTAGATGATCCTGGTTACCTTGTTAATATACTAGTTATATAATACAAAAGCATGGTCTTTGTTGCTGTATTTGCTAAGTTACTGTTTATTTAAGCTTCATAAGCCTCATTTATATATAGTAGTGGAATAAAATTATATATTGTTTTACTGAAAGTATTTCATATAAATATACTATGGTATCATTTCCCAAATAGCTTTTAAAATAAAGGGATAGGTCTTTTCATTTCCATAATTATTGTTTTATCATATTTTTCAGATAGCTTTCCTTAGTTTATGCATAATGACTACAGAGATCCTTACATATTGGAACTATGAAATGAATAAGTGAAAGTGTTTAGTTGTCAGCATTTATGAAAAATAACTGGCAGAAAGAGGGAAAAATGAGAAATAAATGGAAAGAGCATTAGGTCTAAACTAAAGGATGAGGCCTAGTTTCCTTGCTCTTGTAGATCCAAGCAAGTGATTGACCAGTAAAGGAGCACAGTCAATACCTATACAGTCAGTCTCACAACTAAAATGAGAAGAACAAAACTTTTTATAAACTGTAAAGACTGTAAGTCATTGTTTACTGATATAAATGAAATGGAAAATTCTATTCTATAAATAATTATAGCTTACAATATCACAGAACAATCAGTTCTCCTGTAAGAGGCAGTATATGATTATGTTCTCAATTATGATTATGGCTGAAATGTGGTACTTCACTGACATCTAAACTTATATAGTGCATGCTTAGCATTGTATATAATTAGGATAGTTACTTAGAAATAAATACCATGCAAATCTCTAACAACAGTACCTTTCTACTTCTGCAGTTTTTTTTTAAATGGATTTTTTTTTGCCCAAAAGTTTATCAAAAAGCTACTGTTCATTAGTACTTATTGTGATATATATGTGCACAATGTTTTACATTTTATTTTATTTTTATGATGGTAGTGTGAAAAGGTATTACTATTTATTTTATAGATAGGGATCTGGGATTCAGATTCAGAATTGTTAGGTAGCAAATGAGAAAGCTGAGTTTGAATATCAGATTTCAGGTCTTATGGCTACAAAGCTTATGTTATTACCAACTTCACAATAATGCTCAGGTAAGTAAGTTTAGTGATTTTTATGGCACACCCATATACTAGGGATTTCCTTAATGCTCCCTGTTTCTCCTTAAATAATTAGTGTTATTTGCAATAATAACATTAATTAGTGTTATATGAAATAAATGATTTACTGTTTGCCAGACTTGTGCTTACCTCTGTACTTGCATTCATGGTCTTTCCTCTTGGTCTTTCTTATGATTTACTACCTGCCTCCCTTCCTTTATAATTCCTATATGGTTTTCAGTGGCTGCATAGTACTCCATTCTGTAAATGTTCCATGGTTTATTTAACTATTTTTGTTTTGGGGGGAAATTCTGTTACTTCCAACTTCTTAATATTTTATCTGGTATTTCAGAGAATATCCTTGAGATACATGAGTTTCTATGCAGATTCTTAGTTGTTTCCTTAGGAAAAATTCCTTTACGTGGAACTTGGAGGTACAAAGGTGTGTATGCATACTTTCAAGGTTGAGCCAAATATACTTTGAAATAGTATCAAATTACTCTACAAAAAAATTTATTCCTGTGGATAGTATGGGAGAGTGCCTGTGTCCTTGCATTTTTGCTTTAAAACGTGAATTGTCAATTTCATAGGCAAAAAAGAGAGGAGGGGTAGGTAATTCAACTTAAATGTTGGGTTTGTGAGTGTGTGTGTGTGCGCGCGCGCGTACGTGTATGAAGTTGTAATACTAGTAGTAATAGTTTATTTGCAGATTTTTCTACTTGAAGTGTATTGTTTGCTTTGTCTTATATTTTTCATTTTGCTCTTTTCCCTTTGATTGAAATACTTTTTTGGGACAGTATTCCTATTAAATAACACATGCATGGTTAAACAAGTCAAGGGTATGTGTATCATGCTATCTTTTCAGCATATTAGGTATTTTCTGTTGATGTTTTATTGTCATAGTTAAAGTGATTGTTACTTCATATCTCCTCCCCCCCCTCACCTTCTTCACTCTCCCAATATAACTTTTTCACTGTTACGGATTAAATTAACTTTGGGTGTTTCTGTATTTTTTAACTGTAAATATTGTTTACTGCTGAGCTTAGTAATATACTGTGAGTACATTTTCCTTCCTGTTCTATGTTATCATTGATTTTGTTTGTACCTATTTTTCATCTCCGTATTATTTATATCGGGGTTTAGCTATCTTTTAGGTTTATTGGATACAGATTGTTTCTGTCTCTTGTTTTCCTTTCTAGCATGAATTATCTGAAGAGAAGGATCTTTTTAGAGAGCTGTGTACTTGGCTGTCACAAAACCAGAAGTGACTTACCTGTCTTTTTAGACCTGGTTTAGATGCCAGATCTTCATGAACCTTCCCCTATTGTTCTACCTGCTCTTACTTCCCTGAACTCCTGAGCATCACTGTTATGGCAACTGTATGGCACATTTGTTTGATATTGCCTTCTTATAATGCATCTCCTCCTAGTAAGAAAGATAAGTTCTTCAAGGTTAGCTCAGGCTTTTATTTGCGTGTAGCCACCAGAGCTTCTTAATACCATGCACACGGTCAGTATTTACAATTATTTACTAAACAATTGACCACCACTTAAAATTGTCATGTTTTAGTGATTTTAGTATAGTAGATACTTTTTATATGGGTTCCAAAGGACATACTGAAAAAAAAATGTACATTCATATAAGAAAGGAAAAAGGAAACACTTTCAGTGACTTTTTTCAGGGTTTTGGAAGTAACTGTGATTTCTAGGGCATCTTTCATGTTCCAGGTTTTCATTGTTAAAGTCTTGTGCTAGGGATTATGTGCTGTTTGAACCTTATTGCCTATCCTTAGGTATAGCAAAAAGGGGGAAAGGGAAGGACTCATCACAACTATACAGTGGCAGCAGCAGGTGATTGAAGAATTCTGGCTCATTAAAAATGACTTTCAGCTAGAATTCTCAGAAGTTTCTGTAGATTTTTTCCCCCTTCATCTGGGAAAGTAAAATATCCACCTGTATTCACCCTGCCAATGAAATATGACTTTATTTGTATCACAGATGACCTGTCCAATGTTACATTAATCATATAATTTATGACTTGAAACATTTAACATTTACTTTCAGAGATAAATAAGTACACACTGAAGCCATTGAGGTGGAAATGGTGAATGAATGGCTTGAGTAAAGTCAGTATGGGGCAGAGATTTATTGAGGATTATTTCAGTTTCATAGCCATTGGCTAAAGTGAAGAGTAGTACCGTATCACATGCTAAGAAGGGGGTGCCTAAATTCTGGAAAATATAAATGAGAAGACACCGGGGTACAGGAGCTGGAAATAAAGATTAGCAATTTATTGGTAAATTGACAGAAGCAGTGGGAATAGATTAAATCACTGAGAGGAAAAAGCTGATAGAGCAGACTCAGTACTGCGATAGGTAATCTGTTAGAAAACGTTGCTTTAATCTCATAGGATTACTGAAACTGTATCTTTGCATGACATTTGAGGTTTTATGATAAATTTCATATGAAAACATAAACATTTACAGCTGTAGTAACTTATAGTAACCCAGATTAAACTGGGTTAGACATTTAGCTTGTTTTCAACACTGGGCGCAAGTGAGGAGTCTAATAGACACTCTACACTGGGATATTGAAAAGGCTTTAAAGATGGGACTCATACTAGCATTGGATGTGGCGTTGGGCTTGTCAATAGCAGTACTTACAGCATGCAGGGCTTTGAAAACAGAAGCATGGCACACAATCAGCTAGAGTCTTGATTTCACAACAGTTCTGATTTGCAGGTTGGGACAAGGTTTTGAGGTAAGGCTTTAAGAAAATAATAAATTGCTTCTTCGCTTTATCAACATCAGTGGTCTCTCTATGTCAAGAGATATCTTAACTTCAGATCTCCCAAGTCTAAGGTTACAGGGATGTTTGTTTATATTTCAAATATAGCCTCTCATTTAAATAGGTAGTTGGCAGTATATATTTTGGCATAGATTTAAAGGCGATATGAAAGTAAAAGTACTAGCATAACCCAAGTCAGGTGTAACTGATGTAAGTTTACTTTTTCTCTAATTATTATGCACATCTTTAAGATGTGTAGATAAGAACGAAATACTTTCACAAAATAGTTGTAAACATTTCTCACAAAATCAGTGACAGAGTATGCCTCGTCGGTTGCTTTAGTTTTAACAGTAGTGCATTTGAAATGCCACATCTGGTGGGTACTTCTCATTTAATTTTTCTGTGTATTTGATTTTGTTTTGTAATATCCAGAATATTCCAACCTGGTTCTTTTCCTGTCTTCTTGTAATTCCTCCTCTGTTGTCTTTGCCTGTGCCTCTTCCCCAATGTTATGCCTAAATGTCTGTATCATCAAGCTCTGTCCTCTCGTCTCGTTCTCTTTGTTTGGTGTACCTTCCATTAGGAAGTATAGTCCTTACCCCAACCTGCTTCTTCCTCACTCCATGTTTTCCTCTTCTGTACTTCCTGTGCCCCATCAGCAAACATTGGAGTCTTGCTATATAGCAAGCTTTATGATGGGCATAAAGTGCTGTCTTGAAGTATCTCATACCAGGCCTTACTTACTTTCTTTCCTATCACTGCCTTTGGTCAGGTCCTGATAACTCTTTTTCCAGATACTTTTGATCAGCAAACATTAATTGAAGGTCCACTCTGTGGATAGTACTATGTTGAGCACTGGGGATACAAAAACGATCAAGTTTACAGGCATAAGAGCAATAAACAACTCTAAGTATTACCAGTTACATAACACTTAAGAAATTTGATCTCATGCTAAATATTCCATAATATGTATGATAGATAACACGTTAGAGCTGTGGAAAGTTTTATGTTGTGCAAAGAAGTAGGTTCATGTAGCTCCTGGTTGAGCACTGCAGAGAGACAGCACAAGATGGACAGCAGGACTTCATGGAGCAATATCTTGAATGATTTTTTTTTTTCTTTTTTTGTATCGTGATTGTTATTTCTCTGTGTCCTCTTAGTTTGTCTTGGTTCATTGTGTTACTGTCTTGTCCCCAGTGTTTTATAATCATTACAGGAAAGCTACCAAGAGTGCGAGACGAAATGCGTTTCCAGTTTATTGGAAATACTATCTGCACAGGATATTCCTTAATGGAATGGTTGTATAAGACATTTGCTTAAGATGCATAAGGTACGGAAGTAGTACAAGAGGGATCCATTGTGAGTAGGTCAGGGAGGACTTTACAGAAGTCATCTAATTGAGCACGGCTTTGTAGCGGATGAGACAGAACAAGAGGATTCCGGAGAGTAGCATGTATGAAAGCACCAAAATATATATTGATAACTAAGTACTTTCTTCTGTCTGGAGTGTAATGGACAAGAAAGGCTTTGGCTGCAGGAAATGAGGCCAGAGGAATAGTTAGGGGGCTATAAAAGATCAAGAGGTGTTTTGCTTCTAGGCTAAGGAACATGGACTGTCCAGAGCGACTGAAATTTTTAAATCCGAGGAGTGTTGTAGATTTGTATTTTAGAAACAAGGGCTAGCTTCACTGAGAGTTGCCCTACATTTCATGCTCGTCATCGCCAGAGTCAGCTTAGTAAAACACAAGACTGGTCATGTAAATCCCAGCTCAGAGCTTAAGATGACTCCCAGATACCAGAGTCTAATTTTACACCATTTCTGTGAGGAAATTGTCTGTTTGCTCTATCTTGAACATTTTTTTTCATCAGATACCCGCACAGCTCACTCCTTCGTTGTATTTATGTCTGTGCTGAAATGTAACATCAGAGACCCTTCCTGGCTATCAAAACCAGCATGCTTGTCACTCTTTAGTTCCTTATCTGCTTTATTTTTCTTTTTAACACTTAGCAGCTCTGAAAGTTGTATGTTTATTTATTCACTCAACTAGTTATTTATGTTTCCTGCCACTGGAATGTAAGCTTCATGAGAACAGGAACATTAGTACACGTAGTATAGTTCACTGCTGAGTCTTCTGTGCCTTGCCCATGGTAGGTGGTTACTATTTGTTGCATGAATGTGGCCGCAACCACTTTCCCCTTTCTCCTCTCTTGTACTCTATGCTTCACACTCCAGACAGGGGACTTTTCACAGGCCACCATTTCTCAGCCCTGCCTCCTCCTGAAATCCCGTTCATCTTTAAAGGTCCATCTCAAATACTACCTTGTCTATAAAGATCTTAATTCAAGTAGTTAGTTGCTCACATACTTTGCTCCCATAACACTTTTTGAATATGTAGGAGAGGAATGTTTTCCTAGACTACCCAGGACATGATAACTGCAAGTAAATATTTGTGTCAACAAGAGACACAAATCTCTGTAATCAGAGAATTATTCAGGGAGGTAGACATGCATTATAGGTAACTCTTGAAAATCATTTGATTAATTGAAGAAATTTAGAGATGACTTGAATTTGATTACAAATGCAGTATGATTAAGGAAAAATAGAGAAAGAATCATCTGTTTCTGTTAAGTATGCAATTACACAGTCTGGAGAAAGTACCTGATTTATTTTGTATGTATGCCATATACTTTATCAATTTATTAATTCTTACTTTTGTAGAAATAACATGAACTGGGGGCGCCTGGGTGGCTCAGTTGGTTAAGCGTCCGACTTCGGCTCAGGTCATGATGTCAGTTCGTGAGTTCAGGCCCCACGTTGGGCTCTGTGCTAACAGCTCAGAGCCTGGAGCCTGCTTCAGATTCTGTGTCTCCCTCTGTCTCTGCCCTATCCCCACTTATGCTCTGTCTCTCTCTGTTTTAAAAAGTAAAACATTAAAAAAATAAATAAATAACATGAACTGTAATAAAAACAGAAATAGATAAGTTCTGAAGAAATTACTTGTTGGAAACAATATATAACAAACATTAAAATTTTTATTGACTTTATAAAAAGATTTTTAAATATTTATTAATTTCTGAGAGAGAGAGAGAGAGAGAGAGAGAGAGAAACAGTGAGTGAGTGGGGGAGGGGCAGAGGGAGAGGGAGACACAGAATCCGAAGCAGGCTCCAGGCTCCCACCTGTCAGCACAGAGCCCAACACGGGGCTTGAACACGTGAACCGTGAGATCGTGACCTGAGCCGAAGTCAGATGCTTAACTGACTGAGCCACCCAGGTGCCCCTTTATTGACTTTTTATTAATTTTTAAATAAAGTATTACTTCTCCACATACAACATTGAAAACATAAAGTATCTACAAATATTTCGATTAAATCAGCACTATATTCAGGCCAATTTCTACTTTTGAAGATGCCATCATTTGAATTATCGAAAATGCCTTTGTCTTCTCAATAAAGGCTGGAGGGAAATGTCTTTGTTGTAAGAATGCCCTGCATAAGATTTTATTTTTCTGGCAAATGGAAAGGTGAAGAGGCATGATCTTTGTTTTTTTTTTTTGTTTTTTTTTTAATATCTTGTCTATATTTCATTGTGTGTGTGATGATCTGTCAGTTCATTTTAAATAATGAATTTCTGCTGTGAAATCCTGGCTAAGACCTTTCTGTGAAGTTATGCAGTTTCTCATATCTGAACTCAGGTTCTACTTTTAACTATAAATATCTTTTCTCTCAGATGAAAATCATGCTACATGTTGGGGATTCATTGAATTTTCTAAGACATAAGCTATGAAAGCTAATAATTAAGTAGAATTATTGACCAGCCCTAAATGCAAAATTTGCAAGGAATTACAGTTAACCTCTAATATCTGTCACTCAACAAATATAAATAATCAAAGCCAATTTTTTTTTAAATATTGGAGGACCCCATTAAATGCCTAGATGACCATATAGAGGTGCCAGAAGGACTTTGAATAGTTGTCACTGACAGGATGAAAGTGTTAAATATAGGAAGCTGGGGTGATTAGGGTAGCTCCTATTTATCTACATCATAAATGATGCCAAGATGCTTCTTGAGGAAGATAGCAAAGGAAGCATAATCTTCACATAATTAATTGCAGATTTCTTTTTCATTTCTTTCTGGAACAGTGTCTGGGTTTGAAAAAATCCTACTGGATTTGTTACTGGGAATCACTGTACCACAAATGTATGAAGTGAAGGAAGTATGAAGTATATAAGATGCACTCAGCATTTTCTTGAGTTCATAAGCTTTTAATAAAACATTATGAGGAATTTTACCAATTTTTTTTGTTTTTCTTAATTACGATACAAAGGAGCCTTTTGAAGGGATTTACGTAAACTTGAGTAGACTTTTCGGTGTGTGTTTCATTAGAGAAATAACTGAAGAGCTATAATGCAATAGAAATTTTTACTTTATCTATCTTATTTTGTGGTATTTTGTTTGTTTTTCAGTGTCAAGCCAATCCCACCTGAAGGAATCAAGTCCAATCCTTCCAAGCGACATAGAGACCGGCTTAATACAGAGTTGGACCGTTTGGCTAGCCTGCTGCCTTTTCCACAAGATGTTATTAATAAGCTGGACAAACTTTCAGTTCTCAGGCTCAGTGTCAGTTACCTAAGAGCCAAGAGCTTCTTTGATGGTAAGAAGAAGTTTTGTTTATTGCTATATATTAAAATTTAAGTAGCAGAGCCAAACTTGTAGTATTTCTAAAAATACATGTTCCAGGTTCATTCATCAGAAAGATGCTTCCACTTGCCTGATTTGTAGTGTCATTCTGTGAAAATCATAGGTTTGAAAGTTATGTCCATATAGTTTCCAGTTCCACTACTCCTTCCAATGCAATTTTTTAAAGTCTCTGTCCCTCCCCCCCCCCCCCATTCTCTCAATGAAGGGAATAAAACACATATACTATGACATATTTTTGCTTATTTCCTTCAATATGTTTGGGTAGATATTTATTCTTTAAAAAAATTATGTACACTTCTACTACTATATACTAACCGTGTGTTTACTCCAGGAAAATGTAAATAATTTTTTTCCACCAGAAGAAGTATTACATTATAGGACTCAGAATTGGATTTCAATCTCATTGTGCCATGATAAACTATTTGATTTTAACCAAACTATTTAGCATCCCTGTACCTCAGTTTACTCAGCCATGAAGTTACTTTCTAATCATATATGATTTCATAGCAATTAAGTATTTTATTGGAAATTTTTGTTGGAAAATAAAGTTTCATTGTATATTCTTATGTAAAATAATTCCTCAGTTTCTCTTTTTATCTGTTTATATGTCAGAAATATATTTTTTTTCAGGAAATGTTGATTCTTTTAAATATATCATGCTATTTAACAAATAGTAGTAAAGAATTAGTGATAAAATCTGAGTGCCCTAGTCAGTGCTTCTCAAACTTTGAGTATCTACAAATCACATAGGGATCTTGCTAAGATGGGAGTTCTTATTTAGTAGGTTTAGGTGGTAGTCAGAGATTTTGAATTTTTTTTTAGCATTTATTTCGTTTTGAGAGACAGAAGTGAGACAGAACACCAGTGGGGGAGGGCAGAGAGAGATAAGGGACACAGCATCTGAAGCAGACTCCAGGCTCTGAGCTGTGAGCATAGAGCCCGATGTGGGGCTCAAACTCACAAGATGTAAGATCATGACCTGAGCCGAAGTCAGACCCTTAACCGACTGAGCCACCCAAGCGGGCCAAGATTTTGCATTTCTCACAGGATCTCAGATGCTGCTGCTGCTGCTGCCCTAGACCCATCTACAGATACTTGAATTTATAATATGTGTTTAGAATATTGGAAAACAGTTATTTCCCTGCAGGTTTATATTTAAATGGTTTGCTATGTTTAGTCTGGGCATTTTTTTATTTGCTTGCTGTGTATGATCTTTATTTTGGATAAAAACTATGTAGTTTAACAGTTGTGATTTGAGCAATGCACACTGATTATGAGGATAATCATTTCAGGTCAGATTATATGTTTAAAGGTTCATAGTAGACACTTAAAATTGTTTCTTATCTATAAAGTCTTTGAATTTTCCTTTACACCAGATCCTTCATCTCTAGGATGGGTTATGTGGGATTCGGTGTGTGTGTGTGTGTGTGTGTGTGTGTGTGTGTGTGTGTGTGTGTGTGTGTGTGTTTATCAACTAAACAGTAATTCTTTGATAGAGTTGGAACTAGAACCCTGGTTTCTGGATGCCCTGTGTTGTTTTTCCTAACCATCTTCCAATTACTTCTCTTTTCTGGGAACCATTTATATAGCACAGTCCTGAGGACTTTCCCCTGATCTGTGGTTCTCAAAGCATAGTCCCCAGATAAGCAGCAGTAGTGTCACCTGGGAACTTGTTACAAATGCCAGATCTTGGGCCCACCCTAGACCTGCAGAATAAAACTCTGGTAGAGTGGTGGGGCTGGATGTATGTGGAAGTTTGGGAGCCCCTATCATAGACTGTAGCCACTCCCAGCTTTGTGGAATAGCTGTCCTAATCCTCAGCATTAGTTCACATGCAGTGCTTACTGCTTGATCTTGTGGCAAGGGGTTCTATGACAAACAGGACCTGGTTTCTGCCCTTAGAAAGTTGACTGACTAGAAGCCAGAGAGATGTTATTCCTTGACTTTGGTAAAGATGCATTGATGTTAGTCATTTTTGCCTTTTTGTTTCTTGCTCCTATATGATAGGAAATCAAACTATAAATGTTAAAAAGAGAAAAGGGGCACCTGGGTGGCTCAGTTAAGCATCTGTCTCTAGATTACCGCTAAGGTTATGATCTCACCGTTCCTGGGATTAAGCCCTATGTAGGGCTCTGCCCTTTAAGCATAGAGCCTGCTTGGGATTCTCTCTCTCCCTCTCTCCCTCTCCCTCTCCCCCCTCCTCCCCCTCCCCCTCTCCCCTCTCCCTCTCCCCCCCCCCCCCCTCTCCCCCTCTCCCCCTCTCCCCCTCTCCCCCTCTCCCTCTCCCCCTCTCCCCCTCTCCCCCTCTCCCCCTCTCCCCCTCCTCTCCCCCTCTCCCCCTCTCCCCCTCTCCCTCTCCCTCTCCCCCTCTCCCTCTCCCCCTCTCCCCCTCTCCCCTCTCCCCCTCTCCCTCTCCCCCTCTCCCTCTCCCCCTCTCCCTCTCTCCCTCTCTCCCTCTCCCTCTCTCCCTCTCTCTCTGTCTCTCTCTCTCTCTCTCAAAATAAATAAATACACTTAAAAAAAATGTATAGATTGTGCCCTGTTTAGAAGTAGTGGGTAAGGGGCTTTTGGGTGGCTCAGTCAGTTAAGCATTGGACCAATCTCAGCTCAGGTCATGATCTCACGGTTCGTCAGTTTGAGCTCTGAATCGGGGTCTGCGCTGAAGGTGCAGAGCCTGCTTGGGATTCTCTCCCTCTCCCTCTCCCTCTCCCTCTCCCTCTCCCTCTCCCTCTCCCTCTCCCTCTCCCTCTCCCTCTCCCTCTCCCTCTCCCTCTCCCTCTCCCTCTCCCTCTCCCTCTCCCTCTCCCTCTCCCTCTCCCTCTCCCTCTCCCTCTCCCTCTCCCTCTCCCTCTCCCTCTCCCTCTCCCTCTCCCTCTCCCTCTCCCTCTCCCTCTCCCTCTCCCTCTCCCTCTCCCTCTCCCTCTCCCTCTCCCTCTCCCTCTCCCTCTCCCTCTCCCTCTCCCTCTCCCTCTCCCTCTCCCTCTCCCTCTCCCTCTCCCTCTCCCTCTCCCTCTCCCTCTCCCTCTCCCTCTCCCTCTCCCTCTCCCTCTCCCTCTCCCTCTCCCTCTCCCTCTCCCTCTCCCTCTCCCTCTCCCTCTCCCTCTCCCTCTCCCTCTCCCTCTCCCTCTCCCTCTCCCTCTCCCTCTCCCTCTCCCTCTCCCTCTCCCTCTCCCTCTCCCTCTCCCTCTCCCTCTCCCTCTCCCTCTCCCTCTCCCTCTCCCTCTCCCTCTCCCTCTCCCTCTCCCTCTCCCTGCCCCTTCTACACACTGATTCTCCCTTTCTCTCTCAAAAAAAAATTAAAAGAAAAGAAATAGTGAGTTAGCATTGAAGCTACTTAGCGAGTAGCCAGGTACCATTTAAGCGCTAACATAATTACCGTTTTCTAGGCAGTGTGTGTGTTTATATCTATGCACACACACATATGCTAATTAAAGTAATATATGTATGTTTAATGTATAAATTTATATAGATAGATAGATATATTTTTTTTCATGAGACACATGTGTCCTGTTAAATACCACAAGTAAGGTAGATTTCAAACCTACCTTACAAAGAATGTTATTATAGCATAGCTGGGCTCCTTTTGGAGATCTTACATATTAACAGTTATTTTCTTAGCTCTTCATTAATGAGTTAATTTTTCATTCTGGTTCAGTGTATTTAACAATAGGATCTTATTATCCTTCATCATTCCTTCACCAGTTACATTACCTTTAATTTTAGGTCCTTTGCATTACAGTTTTTAAACTTCAGTGTGTATCAGAATAACCTGGAAAGGTTATTAAAAGGCACATTCTAGGGGCACCTGGGTGGCACAGTCGGTTAAGCGTCCGACTTCAGCCAGGTCACAATCTCGCAGTCTGTGAGTTCGAGCCCCACGTCAGGCTCTGGGCTGATGGCTCAGAGCCTGGAGCCTGCTTCCGATTCTGTGTCTCCCTCTCTCTCTGCCCCTCCCCCATTCATGCTCTGTCTCTCTCTGTCCCAAAAATAAATAAACGTTGAAAAAAAAATTTTTTTTTAAAAAAGGCACATTCTAGGGCATGCCCCTCTTATTGCTGATTCTGAGTGGCTTCAGTGTAGAACCAAGGAATCTGTATTTTTATTATGGATCCTAGATGAGTCTGAGGCATTGATTTAACTTGGTTTTGATTACGCCTGAATTACTTAAAAAATTTTCTCTTTGCCTTCAGAAAAACAAATCCAAATGTACAAAATTTTAAGAAGAATATAAATGTGTTTGCTTAGGTTTTAGTGAAATGTATACCCTAAGTAGTTTCTTAAGTTGTTCACAGAATTAGATGGAAACTGAGAGATACAATCAGTAGAAAAGATTCCAGTCTTTTCCAGGCCTCCAGTGATGTAGGATGGCAATTCAATATTTTGAAAGGACGCAGACAATTCATTTTTCAAGGTAATGTTTAAGATCTGAACAGATGCTAAATGCTACAAACCAGGAGACTTGGAGCATGCGGACAGTTTAGGATTCTAATGTGCAGTAAAACCACTCTCCTACTAGGGAAAACAGTATAGCGAAGTGAAGGGAAGCTCTAAGTGAATAACAGGATGCAAACAGGGGGTGTGTGATTCCTGCGGAAAGAACAATATAAACGAGTAATCATACAATCTTGTTAAAAAGGAAACTCAAGTTTTACTGTAACAATAGATATTTTTCCAAGAAAATACATCTATTTATTGCAAGTTTAAATAATCCAGCTTGGGTGGATCTTCTTAAACTTTGGAGCCCTGACTCTAATACTGCTCTGACTGTCTGAAAAGCAGCACTTAGGATTTAAGTACACTACTATTTATCCATTTCTAATTGATCAAAACATTCTGAAATACAACTTTGAACAAAATATTTATTTTTCAAGTATGATAAAGTTAGCACTTTCTTTGACACTATTAGATTAAAATTATTATATAATAAATGTGTAATTCAGGATTGCACTTTATTCTAAACCCTGTGCAGGTGCTGAATTCACAAAAAAGAAAAAGGGTAGAAAAAGATTTCTGCTCTCTAATAGCTCAAGGTCTAGTGTTTCAGCAACTGTGACAAATATAGTATGTGAAATCCTTTAAAAATGTACCTATTCAGTATTTATAATGCACTACTTAGGGAATATTTCAAAGGAAGTAAGAAGATTAGAAGTTTTGTTAGTTATTTTGGTTTGAACTGAAGAAATAATTGAGGGAATCTTTGAATACTGAATCCTTGAAAACTTGTAAACTATATTCTAGAAAATAAAGCTCAGACAATTATTTTTCAGTTTGTATTCTGTTTATGCCACAAATGAAGTAATCATTACAAACATTATCATTTCTATATTATAGTGCTTTGGTTTTTCTGGTGCACTTAAAATTCCTATATATCGCCTGTTTCACTAACTAGAATGGAAACTCCTTGAGGGTATTATGTGTACTGTTGTACCTTAACACACTTAGAACAATGTCCGTCCCATAGTAGGCATTCAGTAAATATTTATTAACTCAGTTTCACTAACGTATCTGAAAAAGAATGTAAATTTCATGTTGAAATTTTA
The DNA here is from genome assembly GCF_018350175.1 of Felis catus. Lineage (NCBI taxonomy): Eukaryota > Metazoa > Chordata > Mammalia > Carnivora > Felidae > Felis > Felis catus. The sequence continues at coordinate 110,127,753 of NC_058369.1, forward strand.
GATTATGGATTTAAATGTACAGTTGTGGGGCTTAGTTTCAGATGTTAATATTTTGCTTTTGCCAGATACTCTCTCTGCTAGTAGCCAATTACAGTTTTTGGTTCTATCGGTTATTTTATTTTCTATCTATAAATATGCAAATATGAGAAATATTTTATGGAATTGTAGCAGTAAATTTTTTTACATGGTCTCTGATTGGCTGGGTCATACAGTGAAGTGTGTACAAGAATTTAAAGATGCAAATGTGAAAGCTACATACATCTTTTTAGGATGAACTAGTATCAACTGTATCCTTCTCCAATCAGTACTTCCCTTTGCATTCCTTGCCTGTCTCTCTGCTCCTTTGCCTTCTCTTTATGAGTATTGTTCCTGATTCGCTGGTTCTTTGCTTCTTTGTTGGATGCTCCTTTTGTACCTGCCTGCAGTCTGGCAGTCTTGAGACTTAAAAAAATTTTTATTATTGTAGACGGAATGTGCAAATAGAGCTAAGTATTTTAAAAAAAAACACTCCCTTTTGTAAATTTGATAAGAATAAGGTGATACTTTATTTTTAACTTATGCACAATGGACACACATAGACATATTTTAAGGATTAATAACAATATATTAATAATGATAGATTAAAATAGTAAAAGCTGTTGAAGTTCTATTCAATTTCCTCAGTAATATTGCTCTTCTGGGTTCTCTTTTATTTTTCCGTGCCTATTTCTTTTTATAAAGACTCCTCTAAATTATGTATCTTTGAAGTTTCTTTGTAGAGTCTTTTCTGTCTTTAGAAAATTAATACCCAGGGGCGCCTGGGTGGCTCAGTTGGTTAAGCGTCTGACTTTTGATTTTGGCTCAAGTCATGATCTTGCAGTTCCTGGGATCGAAACCTGCACTGGGCATCTGCTAACAGCAGATTCTCTCTCTCCCTCTCTCTCTGCTCCTCCCCACTGACTGTGCACACACACTCTCTCTCAAATAAATAAACATAAATAAATATTGAAAAAAAGAAAAAAATACCCACAATCCAAAATTGATGTTTTCTGATGTTGGTGATTAAACACAGTAAAGTGCCATTTTTGCCTGTCAAGGCAAATTAAATCAGACCAGAGGGGAGCCTGAGGACAGTTATAGGATCACATAGAGCTGTGACCTGACAAGTCAGTGTGGACTTAGGTCCTGGAAATACAGAATGGAAGACTAAAGTCTTTAACATTATATTTAAACTTTTTCACCAAATTCTAGAATGTTAAGATTAAACCGTACTTTTTTAATTAAAAAGAAAAGAGGAGCATAAAAGGAAGACCCAAGTTACAAAATGAGTATTAAACTCAAATATCATGTTACCTCTGAGAGGGAAAATATCTAAGAAGTTTAAATAATTTACTGACTGTGACCAGTAATAGTTTATTCAGGGAGACTAGGATTTGGGTGGTTATAACCCAGCCTTTAAAATTGGGTGGTATTAAGGGAAAGGCTTGTTTCCTCTTGTATTGTGTCTGTTAGTTCCAAGTCTAACAGTGGACATTGGGTTTGTTGACTGATTGGAATCAGTATGGTAATGTCATATTCTTGGTAAGAGTAATTGTAGCATCTAAAAATTTGAGTTAGATTACATTGTCTCTTTTTAAAATATTCATTATTATGTCAGTGTTGCATTTAAATTACTTTACTTTTGGACAGCATTCCCAAAATTGCAATTCATATGTCTGCTGAGGCACAAGTATCTAATGAGGTAGAAAAGGCAGAAAAGTTTTCTTTCAGTGAGGCAATAGTACGGATCAGTGGCATGTAGTATTATGTCAATAAAATATTCATAGTATATATTACACCATTAAAATATAATTATTAACTGTGAAGTCTTTTACATACTCCATTATATATGTCATGGGTTATATTTTGTGACATCTTTATAATTGAGATACGTAAATTTAACCTGTGGAAAGGAAAACTTAAACACAAGAAAGAGATGATTTTGTCTAGGTTTCAGTAAGTCTGACAAGTTTGAGGACCTGAGATCTAATTCCCAACTCCTGCATAGGCAGCTATTATAGGGAGTGGTTTCTGGTTATTTTTAAAATTAAGTAACATAGGGGAAAATCATTCTGAACCATTACATGTACTTAAAATAATCACCATTTTATAAAGTGTAGTATTATTTACATAGTGGAATGTTCTAAATTCATGAAGTCTAAAAAATGCTCTAAGAGGGGAGAATAACAATAGTTAACTTACATGATGTGGTGATCTAACATTTAGTCAACCTCATTGTCGAATATGGATCTTTGTTGACTTTATTTTAAATTAAAAAATTGCCCGTGCTCTTTTCTTGGTCTTCCTTTTGTCTTTAGTTAACAGTTCATTTCCAGTTCATTAGGTTTTCAAAAGAGAGCTATTGTGTTTATTCATCTTGAGCTTGTGTGTTTCTCTGGATTTCAATCCTGTTTTGGTGTCTGAGTAACCCAGAACACTGTCTTGAGAAACATGTGCAGAGAATGAGCTTGAACAGGCAGAGAAATGAATTAAATAAAAAGCCCTTTCAGGGGTTGAAATTTTATAAAGTTTAAGGGTTTTATTAGATGTGTGCTTTTCATTCATGGGATTTGTATGCTAATTTCATCTACATTATATAATTTTGAAGTTACTGTATAGCAAGTAGTTTGCAAAAGTTTCAGCAATGTGGTACCACAGCAAATATGATTTCTTAATTCCAGAAAGTTCTATGGTAGGTTTGTTTGCGTAAATGATGAGCATGTTTGAAATCATCATATAGGATTCAGTTTCACTTATGTGTGGTGTTATCTACCTTACTATAATTGAACTATATATTTTTTTCCAGAATTCATATTCTAAACATGAAACTAATTATAACATTCATGATAGCTACATAATTAAAGCTATAAAATGTAAAGATTTAAAAATGTAAAGGTTCTTTTAAATTTTAATGTATGGACTTCTATAATCTAATCGATGTAAACTGAAACAGGGACAAATAAAAGGAATAGTAGAATATTTTTATTGAGTCCAGTTGAAGTTGTATTAAATCCTGGCTCTTACATTTAATAATATGATCTCTTTGGATAAGGAATATACTTTCTCTTTTCCTCAGATATTGTAACTTACAAGATTCATTAGATTCTGTGAATAAATTTAACATTTTATGATATTTTATATAGGATACTTTCATCACTGAGTATTCATTTGCTTTGATAGGTATTTTCAAAAAAGACAACAAGTGCATATTAAAGATTCAGACTGAACCTGAACTTGCTATATCTTTTATTATGTTTTGCTTTTTTTCCTCTTGTAAATTTACTGCTTTTTAAATGGGTTTTCTCTTTGATCATACTTAGCATTATATGTCTGTAGGATCCTTAATTGCTTGGCCATGAGCAGGTCCAGGTGGTCATAAATTGATGCGTTTAGCTTTTTTTTTTTTTTTTTTTTTTTAGGAAGATTACCATTGGGGTAATATTAAAAACAATTTTTTTAATGTTTATTTTATTTTTGAGAGAGAGAGACAGAACATGAGCAGGGGAAGGGCAGAGAGAGAGGGAGACACAGAATCTGAAGCAGGCTCCAGGCTCCCAGCTGCCAGCACAGAGCCGGATGTGGGGCTCAAACCCACGAATCATGAGATCATGACCTGAGCTGAAGTCAGATGGATAACCTACTGAGGCACCCGGGCACACCCATTAGGGTAATATTAAAGCCCTCCAACTTGCAATTTTTCCTTTTTTCCCCCAAATAAAGATTTTAAATGTCTGTAGTTATTTTGATATTTTTTGTGTGTGTTAATTTGATTTTTGTGTGTGTGTGTGATCTGGTTAATGCAAATCTACAGCATCGTCTTGTAGTGTTTTAGAAATTGTATTTACGTATAGTAGAAAATTAATCGCTTTAAGGCCTGATATAGTTACATTAATTAATCGCTTTAAGGCCTGAAATATAGTTACATTACCATTAATCATTTTTAGTTAGTAATCATATTTATGTCGTATTTTGAAATCATGCTTTTACAGCTTTTCTACTTTTTGATCAACTATTTAAAAAATTTTTTTTTAACGTTTATTCATTTTTGAGAGACAAAGAATATGAGTGGAGGAGGGGCAGAGAGAGAGGGAGACACAGAATCCGAAGCAGGCTCCAGGCTCCCTGCTCCCAGCTGTCAGCACAGAGCCTGATGCAGGGCTCGAACCCACAAACCGTGAAGTTATGACCTGAGCCAAAGTAAGACACTTAACTGACTGAGCCACCCAGGCACCCCATAGCTCAAATTCTTGTTTGTTCAGTAGCTGGTGATTTAGATTTTGGAATCATTATAATACAGTTGAAATAATATTTTAAACCATGAAAGTGAATAAAATATTCCAGAGGAGAGCATATAGAATAAGACGAAAAATACCAGAGATGAGATGTTTTAAGGAGCAGTGAAGGAGAGCAAATCTGTGTGTACATGGAGTATGATACTGTGCTGAGGGGAGACTTTGCTTAAAGATGCCTTCATTTGGATGTATTACTTGGCAGTCAAAAAGAATGAAATCTTGTCTTTTGCAACAAGGTGGATGGAACTAGAGTGTATTATGCTAAGCGAGATTAGAGAAGTGTCAGAGAAAGACAAATATCATATGACTTCACTCATATGCGGAATTTAAGATATAAAACAGATGAACATAAGGGAAGGGAAGCAAAACTAATATAAAAACAGAGGGCGACAAAACATAAGAAACTTAAATATAGAGAACAAACTGAGGGTTGGTGGAGAGGTTGTGGGTGGTGGGATGGGCTAAATGGGAGGAGCATTAAGGAGGATACTGGATGTTATATGTAGGGGACGAATCCCCGGATTCTACTCCTGAAATCATTACAGCATTATATACTAACTAACTTGGATGTAAATTTGAAGATGTATATCCATGAAAAAAAAAAGATACCTTCTTTTGCTGTTTCAAGTTCTTAGAGGCTCAAAAGAAAATTGCATGTGAAAGTGTAAACTAAAATGACATCAGAGTCCAGAGAGAAAAATTATATTACTGCAGGAAATCATTTCTGGTCCCTGACTGTCCATAGAAGCCAGAAAGCCATTCAGGTGCTTGCCGTAGAGGTTGGGAAGGGAAACAAGCAAGTCACTTCGAATCAATCTAACCTAAAATTGTATTGAATTATTCTGCTATCTTCTAGCCTTAAATTTTCTCATATGATGTGGTGTGCCTCTTGTGGTCACTTTTACAGATATTGTTGTCAACTGGAGTGTTAATTGTGTCTAGTGTCATTACGTCTGGTCTCTCTGTTATGGAGTCAGCCTCCTGTCTCTTTATCTTAGGATGGCAGAGGCGGATTGTCACGGAACAAAAGCACTGGCAGGCAGGAGACATAGAGGCTAAGCCTTTGGCCTTAGATAAGACCTTTAACCTCACTGTTGCCCAGAGCCTTCACCGTCTCAGCATGGACAATAAGAATGTTTGCCTCCCTCATGTGCTAAGTTTGTGGTGGATTTATCCTAAAAGTATGAGCTGTATGAAGTAAATTTTACAACTAAAATTTTATATAAATTATAATTATTAATTATAGAACACTGATATTTTACTTCTTTTAATGGGCAATTTTGTTGTCATTGTTGGATATGCGTAGAGGCCTTTCAGACCTGGCGTTAATATTCTCTGACAATCTCTTGAGTTAATTTTATATTTTGATTTAGAGATAGAAATTTGCTAGTAAACTTTTTAGCATTTAAGCATAATATGTAATTATTTATTTCCCCATATTGTTTCCTCTTCAGAAGTGGCACACACTGAAATCTAGACACTTTGTTCAGGGAAAAGTGACATGGCTTGCTTTGCTGAGGAATACACTGTGGGCTATGTGCTACTTGCTGTATTTGTATATATACAGAATTTGTTGTCACTGCTTTATATTTTAGTCTTAAATTATGTGCTTCTGTTTTGATCTTTATAAAAGTGACATTGAGTCATTTACTGAAGACATTAATGAAAGCACTCTTTAAGCAGAGGAATAATAATTTAAAAAAAATAATAAGAGAATGAGATTCAGAACATTTAAAAGTTTATGAATTTCTAGTCACTGGTTCTCAAAATGTGGCACCTGGTCCCAGCATCACTTGGGAACTTGTTAGCGACGCAAACTATAAGGCCCCATCCTAGATCTCCTAAATCAGAAATTTTAGAGGGTGAAGTCCCACAGTGTCTTTTAATAGCCGTAGCCTTATAGGTAATTGTACTGTCTATGAATGTTTAAGAATCATTGCTTTAATTGGTTACATTCTTCTACTTGGAATGCAGTTTGAATTCCAGTCTTGAATATGTAGAAAGCTCAGTGCAACTCGTTCCCCACTAGAAAGGTAAACTAACTGCTCTTGTTGGTTCCATTACCTCAGGGCCCTAACACAGTTACAGTAGAATTGATTATCACTAAATGGAAAACTGGGGAAACGTTAAATAACATCTTTGGAAGTCAATTTCCACTTACTTGAGAGCAGGAATAGGTCTAACTTTTAAGGACTTGGCTTTAAAATAATGTGTTTTAGATTGGCTAAAAAGATAGACTACCAGTCATGCAACCTACATTCATTCTTAAAGATAGAAGCGTGCATTTGCATTTTCAAAAACTGAATTTACTTTATTTCTGCCTTTGGTGATTAGAAATTTGTAGGTAGAAAAAAAAATCTGTCAATATCATAGGGGGAAGTATTGTGTAAACTATATAGACCTAGTCTTTGTGTCCTAGGAACTCAGCATGTAGCATACTTTTCTTGAATTTCAGTTTCTTCCTTCTTTCCCTCAAAAGAAGAACACTTCATTTACAAACAGAAACTTAGAGTTGAAATATTTCTTTTACCCCAAAGTATGTAGAAGAAGCTCTCCTTAGGTACAGTTAATATATTATTTGGAAATTATTTATAAATACTTATCCATATTGGACTAAACTAGGAATGTTTTGTTTATATTTAAGAATTACTGCATTACTTAACTCTTCCTAATTTATAGAAGTTTATGTGGTTGAATTTTATAGTGATAGCTTTGTTCTCTCTTATGCTTGTATCAGTGTGTAAATGGAATTTAACTTTTTCTGCCAGAAGTAATAAAGGGGATAATAATTATTATAAAATAAATTGAATTTAAATCAATAAGTAGAGATTTAAAAATCTTATGCTTTTTCCTGGCAAGATACTTACCATGCCATCTTTCTGTTTAATTACAAATACAGTAGCCTACAAAATATAATTTACCATATGCAATATTTCTTCCTCATGAATTTCTCTGTTGAACACTTCAGAGCATGCTTTCAAAGAGGAAATATTTAGTTTATAGGAGAAATGGAAATCCAAGCTTAGATGTAAAAGGAAGGAAGGTGTCATATAGGAAATGGATATGGTTAAATACATGTGGGAGTTAAGACTTGAATCACTTGTTTAAATGACCATTTGATAATGCCCCGATGATATTTACCCTCTAGATTCATTCATCCATTAGATTAAATTCTTGTATAATGGCTTCAGTGACTTCTCAATGAAGAATTAGGTGAAATATTTTGATGCTATAAAATCTTAATATTCCTCAGACTGTTCAAAGTCACATCTTTATATTTTAGAAAGTGTATTCTTGCAGATGGGGAGGATTTTAACAAGTGTCTGTTTATTATAGCAAATGCTTCTCATGTAACAGAATTGGCTGTGACTTACTTTCAGATGCTACATTTTGTTTCTGTGAAATATTGTATATTTCATTCCAGTGATGTAATGTGTAAGTGTCCTATGCATCTGATTATTCATATAACTTTTATAACCATTCATCATTGTGAAGTGCTTTGAAATCTATAATGTATAGGCATCATAGCAGTCCTAATAGATGATATTCATTAATACTCCCTGTTTAGAAATGAAAATATGCTCAGTTATCTCTGGTGTGCATTAAATTTTTTTTTAAGTTTATTTATTTTGAGAGACAGTATGAGTGGTGGAGGGGCAGAAAGAAGGAGAGAGAGAATCCTAAGCAGACTCCATACTGCCAGTGCAGAGCCTGACGTGAGGCTTGAACTCATGAAATCTCGAGATTATGACCTGAGCTGAAACCAAGAGTCAGATGCTTAACCGACTGAACCACCTAGGTGCCCCCCTGATGTGCATTTTCAGTGTCGATTTTCATAATGATTTGAGGGTATATCAACTCAACATATAGCCCATTATCTCAATTATCTCAATCCTGGGCTGTAAATTGTGATTCTAGGTATTACTTAGGTACTGCACATCTTACTTTAGCCCTAACAAGAATTTGTGTCCAGAAGTATCCTTGTCCTCACTTAAAGATGAAGACAGTAAAGGTCAAAGGTGGTTGGCGTAGGTGAGGAGTCCAACATGTGGTTAATAATAGCTTGCACGAGTAGGCTACCTGGATTTGATCTAGACTTGCCTGCTTTAAGCCCTCTGACCTGGAGACGGTTTCCTAACCTCTCTAAGTCTCAGTTTCATTGAAAGGACAAAATAATACCAATCTCCCAGGATACTGTTTGGAAGACTGATAAGATCTAGTGTATGGAAACTGCTTGGCATACAGTGTGTGCTCAGTTACGTATCACATCTTATTACTAAGGAAATTATTTTAGGGCACTTCGATGGTAGGAAGTACACTGGTGCCAGTACCCCAAGTCATCTCACTCTTCTGTGGCTTTCTAATCAAGGGGAGAAATGCATACATGAAAATGACTAGTATTAAAGTAGCTCAAGCAGTTTTAAGAAGGGAGAGGTGGTAGGTATGAGGTCAGGAAACAGAGGACAAACTTCATGGAGGGGCATGGTTTGGGACTGGAGGCCCGGACGTAAAGTAAGATCTCTAAAAAGTCACATTAGTCTATTTGTAAAACGAGAATGCGAAGGGAATGCATCTTTCCTGGACTCATCTTTGCACAGTATTTATTTAAATCCTTATTAGCCTTATTAACTAGTTATTAACTAGTTATTAACCTTAAACCTAAGAGCAACAGAAATATCTTTGGAAGAACTCTCCAGTGATCCCTCCCTAATATGTACTTGTCACTTTTCCTACTTAAGCAGTTACACGTATTAAACATAAACCTTCCAACATTTAGAATTGTAAGCCCTGTTGTTTAAAAAGGGTTTGTTTTCTTTTTTCTTCCAAGATCCTGTAAAACTTTAATTAAATCCCATTTTGCTACTTAATCATTTCTGACATTCTTAGTTCTTTATTTCTATAACTTCTATTCCCAGCTAAGGGCAGAGTCTGATTTCTAATTACATCGGCTAATATCCCTAATACAAAGCCAGAAACAAATTGTAACTTGTTCTGAGTTGAATAGTGTCAGTGGTCCAGTAGCTCTGGTTGGAACTGACACCAGTTGTTTTAATTGAAAATTAATTTTAAGAGATTCCTGATAATTTAGACATTTTAAAATTTGATACTAGTAATATCTATCCATTTTTATAATTACACACTTTGCTTTTTGCAATGTGTAGGTTTTGGTTTTGTTGTTTTCTTTTTAACAGTAAACCTTTTTTTCTTTAATATGAAATGTATTGTCAAATTGCTTTCCATACAACACCCATTGCTCATCCCAACAGGTGCCCTCTTCAATGCCCATCACCCATTTTCCCCTCTTCCCCACCCTCCATCAACTCTCAGTTTATTCTCAGTTTTTAACAGTCTCTTATATTTTGGCTCCCTCCCTCTCTAACTTTTTTTTTTTTTTTCCCTTCCCCTCCCCCATGGTCTTCTGTTAAGTTTCTCAGGATCCACATAAGAGTGAAAACATATGGTATCTGTCTTTCTCTGTATGGCTTATTTCACTTAGCATAACACTCTCCAGTTCCACCCACGTTGCTGCAAAAGGCCATATTTCATTCTTTCTCATTGCCACGTAGTACTCCATTGTGTATATAAACCACAATGTCTTTATCCATTCATCAGTTGATGGACATTCAGGCTCTTTCCATAATTTGGCTGTTGTTGAAAGTGCTGCTATAAACATTGGGGTACAAGTGCCCCTATGCATCAGCACTCCTGTATCTCTTGGGTAAATTCCTAGCAGTGTTATTGCTGGGAACCCTCTTGTGCTGTTGGTGAGAATCCAAACTGGTGTAGCCACTCTGGAAAACAGTGTGGAGGTTCCTCAAAAGATTAATAATAGATCTACCCTATGACCCAGCACTAGCACCGCTCGGAAGTTAACAGTAAATCTTACTGATATTTGGTGTAACTCTTTTTTTTTTTTTTAATGTTTATTTACCTTTGAGAGAGAGAGAGACAGAGCACAAGTGGGGGAGGGGCAGACAGAGAGGGAGACAGAGAGGGAGACACAGAATCCGAAGCAAGCTCCAGGCTCCAAGCTGTCAGCACAGAGCCTGATGTGGGGCTTGAACTCACAAATGGTGAGATCATGACCTGAGCCGAAGTCAGACGCTCAACCCACTGAGCCACCCAGGCACCCCTGGTATAACTCTTAAATGGTGCCTTGCACTGGAGCTTTTGGAAAAGTGAGAGTATAGTTAACCCTGACATTGTGAGGTTTTAATGCACTCAGTCAAATTTGACCATTAGAAAGCAAGCAGCAACAGAACAGGAAAGGAGAAAAAGCCTTTTTCTCTTCTACTTACATTGAGAAAGATTAACCATTTCCTTTGGTCTTGATTAACTGTTAGATCAATTTATGTACCTCAGACTGTTTTTTTTGGCCCAAAGAAATATGTTCTTTGGCCTCTTGAAATTGTTACATTCAGAGGCCAAACTTTTGGCCTCTTCTTTCAAATCGGTAATGTTTCAAGTTCTGCAAAAGCATGAACTTGGCATAAGATTCCAGTGTGACACATGCACTGATTTACCAGAAAATATACTTCAGCGTGAAAATGTTTTATATGTGAGGCTTTGCTCAACTGGAGAGAAAATCTGGTTATTAGTAAATCTTGTTTTTTGCCAAGCCAGATTATCTTTGGTGCAATAAAAATCTAATGAAATGAGTCTTAAAAGGAATGTCAAAGTCAGTTTCACTTAATGATTTCTCTTATTTGATATTGAAGGTTAAAAATAGATCAGAAAAATGGAAATACTGTATTGTAATTGTATCTAAAAGGTTGCATATTATAACAAGATAATCTATAGGATCTGGGAAACACTGCTAATAATTTACCATTTATTGAATTACTATTGAGCTGCTGAATGCCAGGAACTTCACATATATTCTCATTACTCTTCACAATAACCCTGCAAAATTGTTTTTTTGTTTGTTTGTTTTTGATTACCAGTTCACATATTAGGACAGAGGCTCAAAGACCCTACACATTTTAATAAATGGCAAAGCTAAGATTTGAACTTAATTTTGCCAGATACTACTATTAAATAAGATAATATTTGAGAGTGCTTGGAAAAATTCTAAGAACATAGCAGCTATTATTAGTACCCTCAGCTGTGGTGCCTCCCAAGCTACACACACACACACACACACACACACTCACACACACTATGAAGAAGAGAGATGGGAGGGGAGGAGAGAGAGCATTATAACATGCTACCTCCAGAAGTAAGCTTCCCACCATGGCAACAGACTTCCCCTTCAATCCATAATCCACAAGCAGTTAGGAAGGGGAAGGCATTTTACAGGATGGAATACATAGGAATAAACATAAAAATGTACAAATCTTTTTTTGTGGAAACTTTAAAATATTCTAGTGAGACAAAAAAATACAGATATGAACAAAAGGAAGAAAATGCATGTTCTTGGATCAAATGGTTCAAAATCACAACGATGTTAATTCTCCATGAGTTGATTTATAAATTTAGCAAGACTCTGCTAACAATACTAATCCCTTTTTTACCCAAAAGTTAGACAAGAAGATTCTAAACTTGATGGAAATATATTTCTTAATAAAGCATATGGTTGATTCTTTCTCCTCACCACTACTAGTTCACTGTTTAGATAAGTGTATATTAGTATGAAAATCATTTATTTTCATGAGTAAAGAGAAATGGGAGGCGTAGTTATAGAGGTACCATGCAGGTCAGAAATCATAATGAGCTCATCAGAAGTTGTTTCTATTAATTTAAATAAATTATTTATTTGTAATTAATAATTTTTAGCAATCTGTCTATTGACTTGGAAACCCCTCATTGACAAAGGAATATTTGCTTAGTCGTTATAGTAGCAGTAGATACCAGTGTTTCAAATTGTGTCTTTGTTAGGTATATAGAGATTTTTCCATTATAGCCCTTTGAAATCGCTCACTGTATCGTTGCTTTTTCCTTTTCTCCACAGTTGCATTACAGGCCTCCCCAGCTGACAGAAATGGAATTCAGGAAAACTGTAGAACAAAATTCAGAGAAGGCCTGAGTCTGCAAGAAGGAGAATTCTTATTACAGGTGAATTTTAGTAAATATAGCTTCTCCTAATAAAAAACATTGTAAATGGAAGACTAATTGAGCAGTCTTTTAGTTACTCCCGTTTACTTAGAACTCACCCAGGGTGCTTCATGCCATGTTTACTGGGACTGCAACGGTGGTATAATGCTACTATATGAAAAAGTGTAATGGTATCGAGTAGATGAGAAGTCTACCTATCAGTTTCCCTATTGTATTTCTTTAAATAGCAAAACTCCTACATTATTTTAAAGGTTCTCATTTAAGACACCGAATTTGTATGTACCTTTTCAGGACTATAGCTTCATTAAAGCAGTTAATTGTATTTACTTAACAGTTCAAAAATGTTCTTACCTGAATTTTATTTTTCACTATGTTCTTAACTCTTAGCTATGGGGTATGTCTTATCAACACGCTACAGATTTTCTTAACAAACAGCTGTAAGTCCTAATTTTTGTTTTAGAACTTAGTTTCTAGATTTGTCTGTGAAAATATTTTAATTTTCTTTTTTTTTTTTTTTTTTTTTTTTACTCTATTTCTTGGAATTGATAGGATGCTTGATTGTCAGCTAAAATTCTCAGGTATTTATTTTGTTAAAAAAAGATAGAATGAGGATGTGTGCTTTGATATGTTATTACTATTAAGTGATCATCTTCAATTCTACCCGGTGAACCTAGTGAAGAACTTAGTTTGCCATTGTAACAGAAAGTAGCCGCAACTTTTGGTAGCTCCATTAATTCTTTCTGAAAATGCTTATGTGTAACCCAACAATTTATAACATTTTTTATTATAATTTTGTAATTACGAAAATTAAGTTTTGCACCCATTAGGTTAAACAAATTAAATATATTCAAGCATGAGTACTCAACCTGTCCCTGGCTGAGGATGTTTATGTATATAATAGCTTGAAACGTAAAGACTCCTTCTTCAGGTTTAGGAAAACATTCTAATAATTGTTGCTTCATGTGATTAAACACACACCATGGGTTATGTAGTAAAGTAATAAGGAAGTCCTTTATTTCAAATGAAAATAATCACATATGGAATGCTTAACATTTGGTAAAACTGTTTAAATTATGGGCCAATGATTTTTTTTTCCCTCATAGAATATTTAGGCAAATTGTAAACATATTCTATGTCAACGACAAAGAATAAAAATAATACTAATGAAAAACTAGTCTCATTTTTTTAATTATCTGAAAATTGAAAACATTTAGGTCTTTAAAATAAATGCATCTGTTATGAATTATATTGCATATCAGTAGTAGATTTTCCATTTGGAAGCATCACACGTTATCTGATTTGCTAGTATCATGCTTGGCTGTTATCTCTTCTGAAATAGCTGACCAAAAACCTTGTAGACACGTGAAAATGGCATACTTCATTATATACAGTTGCCATAATGGCATCTAACTTTATACTTTCAACATGTGATTATCAACCAATTATCCCTCAGACATAGAGAATGTTTCCAGAGGTAGAGTATACCCTCTGGCATGAAACTTTTTAATGAGAAATCTTTTCCTTTGGTTTTAACTAAGGAGATACATAAAGAAAATGTTACATAATAGTTTATTAGCAAAAATTTTAAATAATTACTTTTAAACTTAGCTTAAATTTATTACTGTTTTACCAGGAATAAAAATGAAAAAAAATGACTTTTTGTATCTTCTCATTAGCCATTATTTATTTCAGACATTTATTTTCATTTATTTCATCACGTTCTGTCTGGTGCTATTTACTGTGGTGCTGATTATAATCAACAGCTTTGTTGTTGAGTTAACAGCCATTGAAACAATAATTAACACAACTGATTGCAGTTTATTTGTCTTACGTTAAATAGTAAGTGAACCTCAACATGACTTTCGGATAGGTAGGGCAAATTTTTGTAAGTCTAAAGAATGATAGTTTCTTTCATTAATATGTAATTACCATATTTTTATTGACTCTTTCAGTATAATAACTTTCTTCCATATAGTATTTAAGATCATTTGAGATATACATAAAATCAGGATGCATATATTCTTTTTAAAGGCTTTTTATTTCTGACAATTCACCGTCTAAGAGAGTGTGATATTATAACTTAAATTATCTTTGTATCTTCTGGCATAATGAGCTCATTGGAAAGTACTAAATTCGTTTCGCTGTTTGAGAAAGCAGGACACTCTACAAAATAAAATGCATATGATAAGTGGATACTCCTATCTAAAAAGAAGATATTTTTGGAAGGAAAAAATACAAAAACGGTATATCTATTATTACTGCCAACTGAAATTTAAGAATAATTTGTAGGGTGTTAATGAGTAAATATTTAAGTTCCTGGTGGGTGCCAGCCCCATTCCTTCTGGGGAAATCACCAGGCATTGTAGCCATAATCTCTGAAATCAAGAACTTTAGAGCTCAGTTGGGATTAAAAGTGTAACAGTCCTGCCACAGCTGGCGAGCAATACTCCTAGACCATGATAGGTACGTGGACAGGCTTCATTGAGCAAGGCTAGTTGTTTCCTGGCTCAGCTTCGCTCTGTGACCTTCGGCAAGTTGTTTTGCAGTTCACCTCGTTTACCTGATTGCAATACTGGAATATGGCACCCACCTCAATGGAATGTGGACGAATAAACAAAAACGTTTAGAAAAATGGCTGTTAAATAGTAGATGCTGTTTATTGTCTTTGCAGTCAGTTTTGCAGGCGTATATTAGAGACCAAGAATCTTGAAGATGAAAAGAATTAGAGTGAAAAGGAAGACAGTTGCTGTTCATCTACTGTATCTAATAACTAAGGTAGATACCTACCTGACTTTGCTAGCATTCTAAGCACAGTGGCAATGTCTTGGTAATTCTCTAGTTCCAGTAATTGATAGGTGTCCTCTTCAGTTTGTCATCATTGATTAAGTGTTGAATTAGCTAATTGTTGTCATTATATATCTCAACAGTTCACAAAGCATGGTCATGTAAATATTTGCTCATTTCCACAACCTTATAGTAATGGTGCCTTATGTTAATTGAGTGCCGACTCTGTGCCAGGCGCTAAGATGAAATAGGCTCTTAACCAAATTGCCTGTTTTTCAAATGATGACACTAAAATTTGAAGGCATAAATAACCAAAGCCACAGAGATAATAAGAGACTGGGAAAGCAATCCAGTTCAAATCTGACTCCAAACTGTATGGTTCCTACTAAACCACACCATTTCTCCTTTTACATGAAGAAGAGGAGAGTCTCAGAAGGGTTTAGCCATGATAAAATAGCAAAGAACACATTGAACTCTGCTGAGCTGAACTGAAGCAGGAAACAGTGAAGGCTTATAGAGATAAAATATGTGATAACCATAAATGTTTAAAGTGATCCAAATAAATACTCTTTCTTTTATCCAAGAGTATAGAAATATTAACAGTGGACGTGAGTAATGATTGAAAGAATAGAAAAGAATATAAATTTCTAAGCTGAAAGTAGGGGAGCAAAGGGAATAATAAAAATAAAAATTGGCCAAAAGCAGGTAAAATTGAAAGAAAAAGAAGTATAATATAGATGGAAATAATAGAAATAGCACATATAAAATGATAGCTTTAAACTTGACTATATTAGTAATTAGGTGGACATTTGTTTTATATAAAATGACAGCTTTAAACTTGAATATATTAGTAATTAAAGTGTATATTTGTATTACATGTATATTATGTGTATTTTATGTGCAGTCCATATATGTGATTATATTGCCAATAAAAGTTTTTAAATTGTTTTAATGCTTTGGGAGTATTCAGATTTCAAATTGCTTCAATGTGTGAATGGTCTGAGGAAAGATGTTCTATCAAATTTCTCTTCAGAAAATAATAAGCATCTTTACAGACTATCTTTCTCTAAAAAGCAATGTGATAGATTATAATACATGTTTATACAATTTAAAAAACATGTACAGTAAAAATATACAGTATATTTAAAGCAATATCTGAAGCATGAGGAAGACGAAACCAATTTTACTGAAGTTACTGTGACTGAGCATTAAATTTAGCTGTAAGCTTTTCCTTACCTAAATCAAAAGGTATGAATAGATTCCACCCATCCCACAGTATACAGTGTATCTGTGTTTATGAGGTGTGATTTTAGCCATTTAAAAGAGAAAAATTTTCAGCAATAAAGTAACAGTCTTAAGCAACCTCATTATTTATGAGTGACCATATTGTTATTTAGTCACATTACTAATTTTAGAATCTTTTTCTAATTACTAATCTTTTTCTTTGTAGGCTCTGAATGGCTTCGTGCTGGTTGTCACTACAGATGCTTTGGTCTTTTATGCTTCTTCTACTATACAAGATTACTTAGGGTTCCAGCAGGTAAATATATTTTTATTGGGTCATTTAAAATCTTTTTAGAAATTAACTCTATGTATCATACATTTTAGGGATGTAATTGATACTTTATATATAGAAAATGTCAATTAAAATATGCTTATAAAATAAAAATCATCTTTTTGCAGCTAATAATTTCTATATTATTAATAATTTACTGCATTATAATTTTCTTAAATGTTTTATGAGATTCATGGATATTGTGTTTCATCTTTCACTTATTAAGGAATCTCTTATATATTAGAAACATTGGCTGGGGGGCAGACAGGAGATTATTTGCCATCAAATTAGTTATGGATACTATGGAGGGCATGCGGCAGCTCTGAAATGAATGAGGTGATATGTAAAGGTACAGGCAAAATATCATGGTTTATATCTTTAATTCTGACTTAATGCTGATAATGGAAGCTTTCCTGATGCAAATGGTATTTAAGCATAAGATTCAGAGGGTGGACTTCAGTGTAGGAGGAGCACAGGAAAGAAGAGATAGAAGCACTACTATAAGCAGTAGACTGGAAGTGCTTAAAGAGATGAATGTATTTGGTTTGTTTAATGTTCTTGAATAAATGGTGCATAAATGGAGTGGTGTTTGTCGTATTTGAGGGACAAGAGCATCTGATATGATGTGAGAAGTTTGTAAGTACACTTGACTGCTAGCTATTCTTATGTATCACTAGTTCTTAAATTCTAATGTGTTAAGACTCACTGGAAGAACTTGATGCAAAACTAAAATCTTTGGTCCCCACTCTGACATACTCTGATTTAGTGCGTCAGAGTGGGGCCTATGAATTCATATGTCAATCTCACAGGTGATGCTGAGACTGCTGGCTTGAATAACAGTGTCTACACTGTTAAACCGACTGAAGTTTAAACTATGTTAAGTACACAGTGGAAGCCTCTAAGCTTTTTTTGTTAAGGGAACCTGTGCTACAGTCTGTGTTTCCGAGAAGAACTCTGGTAATCGGGTAATGGACTGCATAGAGATGGTTTAATGCTAGTTAAGTTCACAAGGAGGTTTAAGTCTAGATAGCTAAACCAGCGGAACCTGGCTCTGCGACAAAGCCTATCTTGTGGAGAGTCAAGTGGTAGAAGAAGGATTCTGACCTGGTAAAGGTATAATCCCTTATTCTTCCAGAGTGGACCGGAAATAAAAATTTAACATTAAAGAAAGTCATTAGAGGACAGTGAAAGAAATAATTGAATACTCTTAAGCTTAGAGAAGTCTAAGACAACTGGATTTTCAGACAAGCGTTTGTGAAGGAAATAGGATTTAAAAGATCAAGAAGTGGCTAAAAAGACACAACTTAATGTGTTGCCATGAAGGAGTGAAGAGTTGACTTCTATAATTGAAGAGCATTCAGCTAGGGAAGTGATGGCAAGGAACTCTTGCTCACCAGTGACAGTGCTCCCCTCTCTCTAGCTTTTCCTATCTTGGATGACTGGACAGCTCTGTGGTCATCTGTCTGATTCATGTGCATTCATCACCATTAACGACCACCCTGTAATGTAGCTGCATTTTGAAATTAATTTAGTAAGACACATTTTTTTAATCACGGCTTTAAAAAAATTTCCCTGTATGTTTTTTCTTTAGTCTGATGTCATACACCAGAGTGTGTATGAACTTATTCACACTGAAGATCGACCTGAATTTCAGCGTCAGCTTCACTGGACATTAAACCCTACGCAGTGTGCAGACTCTGGACAAAGAATTGATGGTAAGAATGTTTACCGAAAGATAGTGTTGGGGAGTTTTTAGTGTAAGTCTGTGAAAGGAGGCAGAGAACCTTTGGAGGCATATAACTCCTTGGTTAAGGTTGGGAAGAAGTGGAAAGACAGGAGTCTGCAGTTGGATGTCACAGCCAAGTCACAGACTGAAGACCTAAGGAATATTTTGACAAATGACCACCACTGATGAATTTCAAGCAAAGAAGTGTTACCATACTTGGTAATATATTTTATACAAATAACTTTTGAAAGATTGGAAGGAATGTATAAGGTTGATCCTGGAGTGTGTAGAAGTTGTTCTGTCTGCAAAATGCACCAAATAAAAATCCAAAGGTAAAATCTTTTCTCCATCAATGCTTTTAGAAATGTGTGAAGGTGCTAAGAAGATAAAAAGTGTTAGAGAATATGAAGATTATTGACAATAG
The DNA here is from genome assembly GCF_018350175.1 of Felis catus. Lineage (NCBI taxonomy): Eukaryota > Metazoa > Chordata > Mammalia > Carnivora > Felidae > Felis > Felis catus. The sequence continues at coordinate 110,146,607 of NC_058369.1, forward strand.
AAATAAAAACAAAACTGAGTAGGTGAAGTTCTGTGTAGTAAAAGTGATATTCTGTACGTGTATTTCTTTTCATTAGCTCCTCTTCTGAAAATGATTCTTCATTTCTGTATTCAGAATAGAATCTGGTTAAGAAATTAACACAAATTTTATCTACCCCAAAACACCTGATTGTACAGCAAAATGGGATGTAAATTTGTGTTGCTATTATTTCTCTAGAAGCTAATGGCCTCCCGCAGCCAGCAGTCTGTTATAACCCAGACCAGCTTCCTCCAGAAAACTCTTCCTTTATGGAGAGGAGCTTCGTGTGCCGACTAAGGTGTCTCCTGGATAATTCATCTGGTTTCCTGGTAAGGTGCAAAATCTTATGATACTGGCAATTGCAGTTCAGAAAGTAAGAAATAAATTTCGAAACCATTTTCTTTGGTTAGATTTGAGTTTGATTTTAAAAACCTCCTTTATAAAATAATTGCATGAAGGAAAGTAACTTTTTTTTTTTTCAGATTTCTAGTATCTTCCATAACTCCAAATCTCGATCTTTTAGGATATAGTAACAAAGACTGAGTGAAATAACATGGACTTTGTATCTTGGCAAAATATTTCTGGGACTTTTTTATGTAAAAGAGAACTTAGTAGCCATTTAGCAGCAGACTGCTGCTTTAAACCCTCTTTGCATTTAATTCTTGCTGAACAGAAAATTATCATGTCCTTTGCTACACAGCTACAGTAACTGCCATATAGAAAAATAGTTGTAGGGCCACCTGGGTAAATCAGTCAGTTAAGCGTCCGGCTTAGGCTCAGGTTATGATCTCATGGTTTGTGGGTTTGAACCTCGTGTTGGGCTCTGTGCTGACAGCTTGGAGCCTGGAGCCTGCTCCAGATTGTGTCTTACTCTGTCTCTGCCCCTCCCCTGCTTGCAGTCTCTCTCTAAAAAAAAAAATAAAAACATTTAAAAAGAAAGAAAAACGGTTGTATATTCATGATTGCAAAGTAGTCATCTGGTATGAGATGCTGTTGTTCTGAACACCCGAACAGGATAATCAGGGAGCAGCTTTCACAGGATGCTCAGATTCATACTGTCTTTGTCCTTAAGGAAGTGCACTCCACTAGGCACAGAAGACAGTACAAAGCATAGTGCATATTACTCTTGTGAATTAGCAGGAATTCGAAGTAACCAGATCTTAAACATTATTAGCAAACAGTGATTTTTGTTAATGTGTTTATTTCTGAAGATCATTTTGCTGACCCAGAGTTAGAATTGTGCTTTGAGATAGCTTTCCTAGTACTGATGATCAGCTAATATGTATTTCTCAGGTGGAATTTGCATAATTGAGTCTTTGGTTCCTTGTGTTGCTACCATATCATACTGAGGTCAGAATCATCCCTCAGCCTGATTAAAACTGTTTTAAGCAACTAAGTTGACCATGTTTACATTTAAATCATCTTTGTTTCCTCAATCTTCTTTCTAAAAGTACCCTTTATTGTTACTTTGAGTTCTGCATTCTTTATGTGATTTTATGATTAATTTTAGCATTTTAATGAAATTGCATTTTATCTGTATATGAAAGATTGCCATGAGTTATGAAATAGAGCATGAGCTGTGGAATATAGCTCATCTCTATTTGAAAATTAATGTGTACTTGATGACTTTAGCATTATTCGTTCATTCAGGAAACATGTATTGAATGCCATGGGGGGAAGGAGCTACGTCCTCTAGGTGTGAATGACAGGGCATTTATGAGCTCAGAAGATGATACGGGTATTTTTGTTGTGACAGTTAAAAAGGAGTACCTTATTGGGCTGCCCCTTTAGCATCTAATTCATATTGCCATTTGGGATAATTATAATGGGCTTCTTGTGGAGAAAAGAATGGATGTAACATCAGTCAGCCTCAGGAACTTTTATGGAATTATCAACAACACTGGAAATGGCCATGATTGAGCTTTGGAAATTAACAGTTTTAAAGGGTTAATTTTAATAAGCCGGTTTTGGTTTTTTAAAGGCAATGAATTTCCAGGGGAGGTTAAAGTATCTTCACGGACAGAACAAGAAAGGCAAAGATGGGTCAATCCTTCCACCTCAGTTGGCTTTGTTTGCAATAGCTACTCCACTGCAGCCACCCTCCATACTTGAAATTCGAACCAAAAACTTCATCTTTAGAACCAAACACAAATTGGACTTTACACCTACTGGTTGTGATGCCAAGTAAGTAAAACTTGTTCAGTTTTCTTTCATTAAATGTATATTTTGTTGTAGCAAATCTCTCTTAGTATGTAAAACATGTAGTGTAAATTATAATGTTTATTAAATTAGCTGTTATTTCATACTCTGTCAGTGTAGACTTTTAAAATAATTTCATCGGGCTCACAAATCCTCTTGTAATTTTTTTTACGATACTTGTCACAGTTTCTGTGTCATAAAGATGATTTGCTTGTATTAGTAAGATTCACTATCCTGATGACATTTGTTGGTTTGTTTTACATTTTTTAATGCACAGACTCTATTTGATTTTTAGCCCTAGAAGTTGAGTAAATTCCAGAAAATTAGGAGGTAGACTGTGATATTAGCATTCATACTGTGTCAAAACCTATAATTGGTTTTCCCCTAATATGGGAATGCAGACAGATGTGAAAAGCTTTGCCCCTTCAAATGGAGTATATGCTTTCTAGGTTTTTATTAAAGATTCTGTTTTACCTACATAATCTACTCTGTTAGATTCATCTTTAGCCATGCTAATTTTCAACAGTTTTTTTTTTCAGAAGAAGAAAATAAAACTGATACTAACAGTCATAAACAAAAGAGAGCACTTGCATGAATATGGTTTTTTCTACTGCTCATATGAAATTCTGAATCAAGGGAAACAGTGCAGAAAATAGCATATAACTGATCAATTAGGTTGTTTATTTCATTTATGTTAAATTTTGATTTCTTATTTACCTTTTTTTTTTTTAACAGAGGAAAACTTGTTTTAGGCTACACTGAAGCAGAGTTGTGCATGAGAGGATCAGGATATCAATTTATTCATGCTGCTGATATGCTTTATTGTGCAGAGTACCATATCCGGAGTAAGTTGTATTTTGTTATGAACATGTCCAAAAAAACTGCATATATTCTAGTACATGTTTCCAATTTTACATAAGGTAATGAGTTTAAAGCAACTGGATAAACTTACAGTCGATGTCAAACCATTATGATTAACCTGAATTACACTCAATTTATTAACTGCCTTACACCTACCATGCAAGAGTCTAGTACTTTAATTACTATGAAAATGAACATTTTGCCCAATGTTTTGCTCAATTTTTAATGGCATTTTAAATGGTATCATTAATTTATAAATCTATGCTAATATGGATTATGCTTTAAAATGGTTAAATAAAATCCTAAGTGGTAGAAACATTCCCTTTTTAAAATGAAATTAATTTTAATAGTTTTGTTTTCCCCAAATTGTGTACCCTCTCTGTAGTTAGATGTATTACCAGAATTTTCTGATTTGATCTTCCCTTTAATCTACTAAATAATAAATTTAGTCTTGGGGCACCTGGGTGGCTCAGTCGGTTAAGCGACTGACTTCAGCTCAAGTCATGATCTCGTGGTTTGGGAGTTCGAGCCCCATGTCGGGCTCTTTGCTGACAGCTCAGGGCCTGGAGCCTCCTTCGGATTCTGTGTCCCCACTCTCTCTCTGCCTCTCCCTACCTCTTGCTCTGTCTCTCTCTCTCTGAAAAATAAACATTAAGAAAAAATTTTTTTTAAATAATGTTTAGTCTGAAGTAGAAAATAAACTCTGAAGAACTGTTTCCATACATTTTAATATATTGTGTTTAAAAGTTATCAAGACATACATCATCTTTGGTGATAAAAGAAATATGTCCAAAAAATATGTCACAGGGGCTTTGTTTCAGAGGTTTTCTTTAAAATGTTGATTTCGGGGCACTTGGGTGGCTCAGTCAGTTAAGTGACTGACTTCGTCTCAAATCATGATCTTATGGTTCTTGAGTTCGATCCCCACGTGGGGCTCTGTGCTGACAGCTCAGAGCCTGGAGCTTGCTTCAGATTCTGTGTCTTCCTGTCTCTTAGTCCTTCCCTCACTCATGCTGTGTCTCTGTCTCTTAGAAATAAACATTAAAAAGAATTAAAATGTTGTTTTCAGGTTTGATAATTTAATTTTTGGATTTTGTTTTAGTGATTAAGACTGGAGAAAGTGGCATGATAGTATTCAGGCTTCTCACCAAAGACAATCGATGGACCTGGGTTCAGTCTAATGCACGCTTAGTGTATAAAAATGGAAGACCAGATTATATCATTGCAACTCAGAGACCACTGACGTAAGTACAAAGACAAAATGTTTCATGTCTTCATTTCTTTTTTTTTTTTTTTAATAACACTTTGGTTTTTAAATCCTCTTACATGAAAACCTCAAAATAAATTCTGTGAGAATTTTCTCTGGGAGTAAAAACTGAAAATATGTAAAGAAACAAGGCATAAATGAAGGACATTGAGAAGACAGAATTGACAAACTTTATTGAACTAAATAGGTGGAATTACAGAAAGAGAATAACCAAAGAAAACTCCAGGTTTTTTCCTGATGTATGAAGGAAAGATGAAAAGCTAGTGCCATATATAAAATAAAATAAATGCATAATAGTTCTGTGCTTAGTACATGTTTTCTAAACAAGCAGAGGTTTTTGTGTTTCATATAGATTCTGTAAATAAGCATTTTGTCAGATATTTGTATTATAAATGTTTTCTATGCTCTAGAGAGCTGATGTTTTGTTTGTATGTGACTTGAGGTAAGATCAACATTAATATTTTCCTTTATATGTATATCCAGTTGATCAGAATCACTTATTGACAAGGCTGCTTTTTTACCCTGCTCCACTGCATTTTGATCAGGGGATTGTGTCTGTGGTTCTGTTTCTGGATTCCATTAGTCTACTTGTCTGTTTTCACCTCAATAGCACATTATCTTTATTACTACATCTTTATAATCTTGATATTTGTGTGTCAGCTTTCCATATTAGTTGAGGAATTTTTGTTCTCCTCTAGCATTGTCTCCTCTCTTCTTTATCCTTTATATTTTAGAAATAAGTTGTCAGATTTCACCGGAGTATCTGTTGTGATTTTGAACGGAATAGCATTGAAACTATAGCTTATTTTGGGATAATCAGCATCTTTACAATACTGACTCTTCAACCCTTGAACATGGTGAATATATGTATGTGCATATGGGTACATGAGTCTGTACCTATGTCTTTGTCTTAATAATGGGTTGTATTTTTCTTACCTGACTCTTACATATCTTTTTCTTAATTTTATTTCTAGTTGTTTGAGGTTTTGTGATGCTGTTTTTAAATGGTGTGCATGGTGTGGTGCCTGGGTGGCTGGCTCAGTCGGTTAAGTATCCAGCTCTTGATTTCAGCTCAGGTCATGATCTCATGGTTCGTGAGATCGAGCCCCAAGTCAGGCTCTTGTACTGACATCATGGAGCCTGCTTGAGATTCTCTGTCTGTCCTCCCCCTTCCACTCTTTTGCTCAAAAATAAATAAATAAATAAAACATTAAAAAGAATAGTATGCATGTGTACACCAGTTTCTAATCATTGAATTTTTTAATGCTGGCCTGTATTCAGTGAACTTATTGAAATCCACTTATTCTCATAAGTGTCTGGATCCTTCACAATTTACTACATAACATTTGCAATAATTTTTTTAATCTTTAGACATTTATTATTTTTTAAAATTCCTTTATTGCACTGGTTAGGCCCTCAGTAAAATGTGAAAGAAATAATGATATCAGGTTTTGTTTTTGTCTTATTACCAGTCTCAGGGGGAAATCTTTTAATATTTTACCATCAAGTATGATGTTGTGGTAGTGCTTTTGCAATTAAATTTTATATATATATATATATATACATATATATATATACACACACACACACGTGTGTGTGTGTATGTATATACACATACATATACAATATCTAGATACTACATGCGTACATATATACACATATACATTCTGTACATTTATATACATTATATTCATATATCCATATAGATTATATACATTTTGCTACTAAATATATATTTTTGTTTAAGTATATGTACACGTGTATATATACGTATAATATATATATTCATGTGTGTGTGTGTATATATATGTGTGTGTGTGTGTATATACATACATGTTTTTAATTTAAGAGCTTCCATTCTCTTTAGTTTACTAAATGTTATCATCATGATGGGTGCTGAATTTTGTTAAATACTCCTGGATTCATTAACATGATGATGATTTTTCTCTTTTATGCTGTATTTCCTTTTCATTTTGTAGTATCTGTACTGACTTTTAAAGAAACATTGCTATTAGCAAACTGTGCCTTGTCAAATAATATTGCTACAAAGCCATTAGTTTCTAATCTTCTCAAGGATCCAACTTTTGGTTTATTGATTTTTCCTATTGTTTGCTTGTTTTCTGCTGCATTTATATCTGCTTATTACTTCTTTCCTTCTACCCTCTTTGGGTATATTTGCTATTTTTCCAGCCTTTAAGTTATCAATTCCCCCTTAAGCACAACTTTAACTACAGTCCTCGTGTTTTGATGTGTCTTGTTTTTTCTATTCATGATTTTGAAATATAGTAGTATGTACTTTTTACATTGGGGATTTTCTGGGTTTTTTGTTTTAAAAAAAATTTTCTTAATGTCTTTGAGAGTGAGTGCACGTGAGTGGGGGAGGGGCAGAGAGCTAGGGAGACACAGAATCTGAAGCAGGCTCCAGGCTCTGTGCTGTCAGCACAGAGCCCAATGCGGGGCTTGAACCCATGAACCTTGAGATTGTGATCTGAGCCGAAGTTTGAGCCACCCTGGTGCCCCTGGTGTTTTTGTTACTGAATTTTACATCAATTCCACTGAAGTTAGAAAACATTCTGTGTGTGATGTCAGTGTTTTGAAATTTGTATTTTTTGTATAATTTATGAACAAATGTTTTATATCAAGTATATAGTCAGTGTTAGTAACATATCCCATGTGCTCTGGTCAAGAATCTATGTTCTATTGCAGGTATAGTGCTCTTCATTTATCAGTGGTTTCATTTGGGCTGTTCATATTTTTACTATTTGAGTTTGCTTATTCTGTTAGTTATTAAAAGGTTATTGGTTGCATTTTCTCATTACCAATGAGGCAGGACATCTTTTGTATCTTTCTAGGGCATTTTCCTTCTAGGAATTGTCCGTTCATATTGTTTGTCTATTTTCTCCTATGTTGTTTGCCTCTCTCTGGGTCCTCATTGGAGCTCTTTACTTCCTATGGGTGTTAAGTTGGATATATTTATACACACACATACTATATGTAGTATACATGTGAAATTACAGACATGACACGTTTTATCCATGCATTAACTTGATTTATGAATGCTTGTGCCATGTAAGATTTTTAATTTTTATGTCAGTTATGCTAGTATTTTCCTATAGAGATTCTACATTTTATTTACACATGACTCTTCCCACTCAGATTTCTAACATTTTTTAAGTATAATTAACATACAATATTTTATTAGTTTTGAATGTACAACATAGTGATTCAACAGTGATACACATTATGTAGTGCTTACCATAAGTGTAGCTGCCATCTGTCATCATATAAAGTTATTACAGTATTATTGACCATATTCCCTGTGTCGTACTTTTCATCCCCATAATTTATTATAACTGGGAGTTTATACCTCTTAATCCCATTCGTCTATTTAACCCATCCTCCCAGCACCTTCAGTCTGGCAACCACCAATTTGTTCTCTATTTATGAAACTGTATCTGTTTGGGTGTGTGTGTTTTGTTAGTTTTCTAGATTCCATGTAAGTGAAATCATATGGTATTCATCTTTCTCTAACTTTCACTTAGTGTAACACCTTGTAGGTCCATCCATGTTTTTATAGATAGCAGGATTTCATTCTTTTTTATGGCTGAGCAATATACCATATCTTCTTTATCCTCTCTTCTGTTTAATAGACAGGTTGCTTCCATATTTTGGCTATTGTAAGCAGTGTTGTAATAAACATGAGGGTGTCTCTATCCTTTTGAGTTAGTGTTTTCATTTTCTTTGGGTAAACACCCAGCAGTGAAATTACTGAATTGCGTGGTGGTTATTTTTTTAATTTTTTGAGGAGCTTCTATACTGTTTTCCACAGCGGCTGTGCCAGTTTACATTCCCACCAACAGTGCGTGAGGGCTCCCTTTCCTCCACACCCTCGCTACCACTTGTTATTTCTTGTTTTTGATGGTAGCCATTCAGACTGGTGTGAGGTGATATCTCATTGTAGTTTTGATGTGCATTTCCCTGATAATTAGTGATGTTGAACGTCTTTTCATCTGTCTGTTAGTCGTCTGTTATCTTCCCTGGAAAAATGTCTATCACGTTCTCTTTTTAATCAGATTCTTTTTGGTAAGTTGTATGAATTATTTATATATTTTGGATATTAACCCCTTATTCGATACATCATTTGCAAATATCTTCTCTTCAGTAGGTTGTCTTTTCATTTTGTTGATTGTTTTTTTCACTTTGCAGAAGCTTTTTATTTTGGTGCAGTCCTAATCATTTGGTTTTGTTTTTGTTTTCCAATTTGTTGGCATACAATTTTTCATATAGTCTCATATTTCTGTAGGGTTGGTTGTTACTTCTCTTTTATTTCTGATTTTATTTATTTGCATTTTCTCTCTTTTTTTCTTGATCCTCGCTAAAGGCTTATTGATTATCTTTACAAAGGCTGTTGGTTTCATTAATCATTTCTTTGTAGTCTCTATTTCATGTATTTCTGCTCTGATCTTTAGTATTTCCTTCCTTCTAACTTTGTGTTTATTCTTTAGTTGCTTTGGGTGAAGGATTAGATTTGTTTCAGATTTTCCTGGTTTCTTGAGATAGGCCTGTATTGGTTTCAACTACTTAGAACTACTTTGGCTGTGTCTCAAAGATTTGGACCACTGTATTTCCATTTTCATTTGTGTCCAGGTATTTTCTGATTTCCTTTTTCATTTCTTTGTTGTTCCTTTGGTTTTTTAATACCCTGTTGTTCAGCCTCCATGTATTTGTGTTTTTTCTTTTTTTTTTTTTTTCCCTTACAGTTGATTTCCAGTTTCATTTATCTGTGGTCAGAAAAAATCCTTGTTTGGATTTCAGTCTCAAATTTACTGACACTAGTTTTGTGACTTAACATGATCTGTCTCAGAGAATGTTCTGTGTGCATTTGAATGTGCATTCTACTTCTTTTAGATGGAATTCCCTGTTATAGATTAACTCCATCTGGTCTAATGTATCATTCAAAGCCACTGTTTCCTCATTAATGTTTTGCCCAGATGATCTATCCACTGATGTAAGTGGGGTGCTCAAGTCCCCTACTACTGTTGTATTACTGTCATTTTGTGTCCCTTTATGTCTTTCATTTAGGCTTCATGTATTTACTGATCCTCTACTAGGTGCATAGATATTTGCATTTGTTATATCCTTTTGTTGGATTGACCCTTTATCATTATGCAATGCCCTTCCCTGTCTCTTGTTATAGTCTTTGTTTTAAAATGTATTTTGTCTTTTAAGTATTGTTACCCCAGCTTATTTTATTTTGCTTTCATTTGCATGGAAAATACTTTCATATCCCTTCACTTTGAGTCTGAATTTGTCTTGAGTCTGAAGTTAGTCTCTTATAGGTAGCATATAGATGGGTCTTGATTTTTATCCAGTCACCTTGTATCTTTTGATTGAAGCATTTAGACCATTTATATTTAATTAATACATTAATTGCCATTGTGTTCACTGTTCTGATTTTTTTGTGTGTAGTTCTTCTCTTTTCCCTTCTTATTTTCTTGCTTCCCTTCTGATGGGTATCTTTCTTTAGTGTCATACTTGGATTTCTTTCTCTTTATTTGATATTATTTTTTAAATCTTTTACATATTTTTGGTCTGCAGTAACCTTAAGGTTCATATATAACATCCCAAGTATATAGCAGTTTATATTAAGTTGATGGTTGCTTAAGTTTGAACACATTTCTAAAAGTACTATGTTTTTGCTGCCGTCTCCATTTTTTATATATTTGATGTTATGTTTTATCTTTGATTCCCTAAACTAATATTTAGATCTAATTCATTTTTACTACTTTTGTCTTTTCATCATCATAAGGTTAAATCATGCATTTATAAATGATTGATCTCCTGCCTGTACTTTAGGTTTGCCAGTGACAATTTTCCTTTCTTAATTTTCTCACTTCTTGTTGTGACCTATTTTTTCCTGAAAGAAGTCCCTTTACATTTCTTTTAAGTGGTTTAGTGGTGATGAATTCTCTTTAACTTTTGTGTGGGAAAGTTTTCATCTCTTCTTCAATTCTGAGTGATAGCCTTGCTGTAGGTTTGTTTCCTTTCAGTACTTGGAATATCTCATGACAGCCCCTTCTGGCCTGCAGAGTTTGGGTGCTTCCTGGGCCAGAAAACCTGTTTCCTTCCCCAGTTTAGGCAATTTTTCAGCCCCTTTCCTTCTGTCTTCTTCTTCTGGGAGCCCTATAATGTGAATGTTTGTGTGTTTGATGTTGTCTCAGAGACCCCTTAACTTATCCTTTTTCTTTTTGCTGTTCTCCTTGCCTACTTTCCATTACCTGTGCTCCAGGTCACTGATCCATTCTTCTGCATTGTCTGACCTGTTGTTGATTCCTTCTGTATTTTTCATTTTAGTTATTGTATTCCACTCTGATTTTTTTTTATATTTTATGTCTCTTGGCTGAAGCAGTCACTGAGTTTGTCTACTCTTCTCCCAAGTCCAGTGAGCATTTCTTTGAACTCTTTATCAGGTAGATGGTTTATCTCCATTTTGTTTAGTTTTTCTCAAGTTTTGTCTTACTCTTTTGTTGGAAGTGTTATCCTATCTTCTCATTTTGACTTTCTCATTAGGTTTAACAGATACTCCCAATCTTGAAGGAGCAGACTTGTGTAGAAGGATCTCCTATGGAGGTTGCATGTCTCTGGCACCTTTGGCTGAATGACTAGTGCTGTAGTGGGCAAGGAGTCCCCAGTTGCTCTGCACAGGGGTTGCCTTGGCTGGGATGGTTAATTCCTAAGTGTTATAGTTTGTTTTTATAGTTGGATCTTTATTCCACTTTGAATTTATTTTTTTCAGGAGAATTTCAGGGGTGGTAACTGAGAATGGATAGAATGACTAAATTCTGGGATAAATTCTAAATCACTTAAATTTTTCTAAGAAGTTTTCTAACACTTGTTATCTGGAACATTTATGTCAAAGTAAAGTTCATGCTCCAGATCAAACTCAGTTACAATGTATTTTGCTTTTATATTGTTTTTCTATTACATTTTTCTAAGTGTTTGATATAACTTTTTTTTCCTCATACCCAATTTTAGAGATGAAGAAGGAACAGACCATTTACGAAAACGAACTATGAAGTTGCCTTTTATGTTTACTTCTGGAGAAGCTGTGTTATACCAGGTAAACAACCCTTTTCCTCCCATGATGGATCCCTTACCAGTGAGGACTAAAACTACTGCTTGTGGAAGAGAGTCTGCTACCACATCAACTCTAAATAAGGAATCTTTCAATCCCAACTCCCTCCTGGGTGCCATGATGCAACAAGATGAGTCTATTTATCTCTATCCTGCTTCCAGTAACACAGCTTTTGAAAGAAATCTTTTTAACGAACCTATGAATGAATGCAGTAATTGGCAAGACAGTATGGCACCAGTGGGAAATAACAGTATCCTGAAACACGAGCAAATAGGTCAGTCTCAGGACATGAACCCAGCAATCTCTGGAGGTCAATCAGGGCCCTTTGCAGACAACAGAAATAGTGACTTGTACAGCATTATGAAACACCTAGGCATTGATTTTGAAGATATCAAAGACATGCAACAGAATGAGGAATTTTTCAGAACTGACTTTTCTGGTGAGGATGACTTCAGAGATATTGACCTCACAGATGAAATCCTGACATATGTCCAAGATTCTTTAAGCAAGCCTGCCTTCCAGTGTCCCGGTTACCAGCAGCAACAGGCCATGGCTGTGAACTCAAGTTGTATGGTACAGGAGCACCTGCAGCTAGAACAGCAGCAGCGGCTGCAGCACCAGCAAAACCTCGTAGCATCGGAGCAGCAGCAACAACTGTGTCAGAAAATGCAGCATATGCAAGTTAATGGCATGTTTGCCAATTGGAGCGCTAACCAGTCTGTGCCTTTTGGTTGTCCGCAGCAAGAGCTACAGCAGTATAATGTCCTTTCAGACTTACCTGGGACCAGTCAAGAGTGTCCCTACAAATCTGAGACAGATGCTATGCCTTATACACACAACTTTATCCCCTGTGATCAGTCTGTGCTACCACAACATTCCCAGGGGCCACAGTTAGACTTTCCCTTAGGGACCTTCGAACCATCCCCATACCCTACTACTTCTAATTTAGAAGATTTCTTCACGTGTTTACAAGCTCCTGAGAACCAAACACACGGACTTACTCCAGAGCCGCCCATAGTAACTCCTCAGACGTGTTATGCCGGGGCTGTGTCCATGTACCAGTGCCAGCCGGAACCTCCGCACGGCCACGAGGCCCAGATGCAGTACAATCCAACCATGCCGGACCCACAGGCATTTTTAAACAAGGTAAGGGTTTTCTCAGGCTGAGTAAACCTTTTTAGTGATTCTTCTTACATTTATAGACATCAATTATAAAATTTTTATGTGACTGTTTTTTAATAAGCCAGTACTTTTCCAGTAGTAGTGTGTTACTAATAGATCTTTTTTAACTGAACAGCCAAGGAGAAAAAAAATCAAGGGCTACAGCAACAAGAATATGTCATATATTGTTGAGAATAGATCCTTTGGTTTATCTCCGTTCTTTGTCATTATAGGACCCTTTAAAAATTCAGACTTCAGAGGCGCCTGGGTGTCTCAGTTGGTTAAGCATCCAACTTTGGTCGTGATCTCGTGGTTTGTGAGTTCCAGCCCCACTTTGGGCTCTGTTGTTGACCGCTCAGAGCCTGGAGCCTACAGCCTACTTCCAATTCTGTGTCTCCGTCCCCCACTCACTCTCTGTCTCTCTCTCAAAAGTAAATAAACATTAAAAAAAAAACTTTTTTTTTAAATATCAGACTTCAAATATATATTTGCATTTTTAAAAGTAATTTCTTAAAGCTCAAACTTTTTTGTATGTGTTAAAATCAGGTTAAAGTCAATACAGTTGTGCTTTTTTCAGACCCTTTGTCCTTGGTGATCCCCGAATTCAGTCTGAGGGTCCTCAGTGTTCTATGGCAATCCCTCCATGTTATCTGCCCAATCCTCATTTTATCCTTCAAGATGGAATGTTTTTTTCTAGCATCTTGTAAAAAAGCCTAACTTACTGGCTTTCTCTCATGTGGTCAAGCTGGGTAGTGTGCTAAATTTTCTACTTGTCTAAAAGTTTTGTTTGTTTATTTGAGACAGAGACAGATCGAGCAGGGGAGGAGCAGACAAAGAGGGAGAGAGAGAGAATCCCAAGCAGGCTCTGCACTGTCAGCACAGAACCCCATGGCGGGGCTTGTACTCATGAATTGTGAGATCCTGACCTGAGCCAAAATCTAGAGTCGGACACTTTTTAAGGGGCTTGAACTCACAACCCTGAGATCAAAACTCACATGCTTTACCAACTGAGCCAGCCAGGAGCCCCTATATTTTTAAACTATGTCATCAGAATACGTCTAGCAGCAAGCACACTTTAAATCTAAAAAAATTATATATATATGTGTATATATATATACATATATATTTTTTAGATTTAAACATATATGTGTGTGTGTGTGTGTATATATATATATATATATTTTTAGATTTAAACAGTAATGGTAGCTGCTCTCTGTGGCCACTGGGGAATACATCATTTTTTCATTCATGCTTTTCTGTTAGAAAATATTGAGTTCATTTTATAGTATAATTAAATAGGCTTTTGAAGAAAATCTTGATTTAAACTAAGTTCAGTGGTTTCTGTTTTCTGTGCATTATAGATTAGCAACAAAGATTCAAGTTAACATTTGTAATTGTCTTACATTTGGCTTGTATATGAGTTTTTTGATAGAAAATGGTAATGAAAGTTTTTCTTATCCTCATTTCTGACATCTTCAATTATATCAGAATTATTCAGTACACTCTCACAACATTGCTATGAAGTACCATGGATAGGTAACTTGAGTAAGTTGTTGACAACTTAATAATTTACATAACCTAAAATTTCATTACCAGGTTCTTTCGAGTTTTTTTTTTTTTTCTCCCCTCCCTGCCACTTTGTATTACTTCTTTATCAACAGTGAGTTAATAGCAAGTCTGTAGACCTATGTATTTCCCCAGGGAGTTACTTTTAAAAATTGCCTATGTGGCTCACAGTATTATTTTATTGAATAGCATTGTTTTTGATAATATACTTCAAGACAATTGCTGACTTGCATTGTGTTAATGACTGGTAAGAGTAACTTACTCAAAGGCTACCATTCTCTGCATAATAACTTCCATTTGAAGGCTCCACAGCTGCCATTCACTGAAGACCTGGATTATATGACTTTCACTATATATTTAATGTGTGTTTTAGAGGATCTTTTAAATCTGTGTTTCAAGGAATTAAGGGTATGATTTTGATCTATATGAAAATTTCACTAACTATATCCAATACAAAGGCCCTATAATCTATAAAAGCATACAATGTATCTGTTTTGTTTTGTTTTTAGTAGCAGTTATAGACTCATTAGACTATTTGCATTATAACAGGACAAGAGCAAGCATTTTATTTGATAAAAATCTATAATTGGGATACTTTTTAATAGTACTTACTAAAAGCCTGTAACAAATAAAAATGGTTTAGGAAATCATACCCATGCTGTAATATTTTAGGAATATTAAGATGCTTCTATCAGAAATGACCTCTTATAGAAAAGTTCTACGTCTGCAGTCCAGTCTAGTCATTTTGAATGCAGTCAAGACTTTGGTACCCAGAACTTGCCTGAGATGAAATCTGGTCAAAGCCAACCTATGTATGACGGATATATCTAACCATGATTCATAACTGGTACTCTCTGATCCGTCATTTCCTATCCAGACCAAAGGCAATTTGTTAATCAAATACCCTCCTAATACCACTTCTGAGCTGAGACCCATGTATCACACATCTGTACCATCTAATGGAGAAACCAAATTGTTATAAATGCAGCTAATACATAATATTTGCTGTGTTGGTCTTCATTGAATGATGTAAAGGATCTGAAGTTTAACATGCAAGGCAAAGATTTTAAAAATACTTTTTAATATATCATTTAGTGGCTTAAGATACTTGAAAAATCTAATAAGTTGCATTGCTATTTTTGTTTGCAGTTTCAGAATGGAGGAGTTTTAAATGAAACCTATCCAGCTGAATTAAATAATATAAATAGCACTCAGACTCCCACACACCTTCAGCCCCTTCATCACACGTCAGAAGCCAGATCTTTCCCCGACTTGACATCCAGTGGATTCCTGTAATGCCAAGCCCATGTTTCACCATGGATTAAAGAAGATTACAGAATAATAGAACTATCAGTGTTGGACATCAGCAACTTTACACGGAGGCATTGATGTATGTTGTTCGCACTATTATTCCAAACCAAATTTTAATGTTTTTAAGAGTTAAAAAAAATTACCAAAACTACATATACTATAGTCATTAAAAAAAGTGTACTGCCAGAGAGAGGGAGATGCTATCTTTATTTCACTTTATAGTCTGAGTACTAGAGAATATACAAAATTTATTCAGGGGAACTTTGACACTTTTAAATAAAAAATTTCTGTCAGAAAAAAATGGAATACTTTTGAGTTTTCAACTTATCTATTCTTATTAGTACACCAAATAACAAACTATTTCCTTTTATCTTCTGCTTTTATCTCAGATGTTAAAATAAGTGGTTTGGTGCTTTTATAAAAAGATAATCTCAGTGCTTTCCTCCTTTGTTGTGTAAGTGCCTCACAATTTTTTATACCTATAACACTGTAGGATGTATATTTGATAGAAAGTAAACTTTTTAATAACTTTCTGCACACAAATGTTATTTGTATTTCTTAAATTCAGTCATTTGTATTAGTCCAGGCATGTTTTAACTGCACTACTCACCCACTTTCTTCAGGAAAAGGGCAAGTTATGATTGAAAAAATATTTATTACCTAGTTGCTTCTACATATTAAATGTTGCTATGTGCCTTATGTTGAAAAATTTTGAAAGTAAAATGTCTTTCCAAATTATTTTTTGATCATCAAATAAAGACTGCAGCACTAAAATGTCAACAGTGTTTTCGGGAGAAAGAGATACACTGCAACTTACCTTTACTGAAATCTCCACCATGGTGGTTCAGTGTTGCAGGTGTGCAAAGATCTGCTTGAATGGGACCGTGTTTATCAACTTGCAACGAGGAGGAAGTAGCTTTATTTCTAGCTCTTTAATCACCATTTCACTGTGTATAAATTCTTTAAAAACTACTTTAAGGTATACTATGTTGACTTTATAACTTTCACTTACTAGTACAGTGGAAACTATTTGTTTTTTCTCATATTTGAGGAGCGTGAAGTTTGAACGTGGCAATGTTTGATGCAAAGTATTGTTATGAGTGACACGATTGGTGCATTTATATAGTTTATAATGAACAAAATTATATTTAAAGTATTTTCAAGCTTTCATTTGAAAATAGTCTATACCTTATATGTGCACGTAATTTGAGTCTTACATATATTCTTGCGTCTTTTCAAAATATCAAATAATGAATCCAACTGCTTTTACTTTGGTCTTAAGACACCCATGCCATTCTCTTAACTTCAAACATTACATTGTTTCTAGGATACAATGGCCTTTATTACTGGGAAGGCAAATGATCCCCCTGCTAACTTTACTGTCCTCGGGTAATTTTTAAAAAAGACTCATTTATTTAAATGTGACATCTGAAGGGCAGGCACATTTTTCATGTATTCTATAAAAAACATGACGGAATCTTCAACCAAGGTATAGTATTAAAATGCACTATTTTCACTTATTTTTTTTTTTTAGTAAATTAATGTATATCAAAGTGGCTTCAGAAAAAATATGTCAGTTCTATGAATTTTCAGTTCATACTTTGAATCCATAGAATCAATTTAAGGAAAAAAAAACAATTTGTCTAAAACATTTCATAATTTGTTTCCAGTATGAGGTATCACTAAAGATTTAGACCAGTGGTCTGGCTTAATATTCCATTTTACATTTAAGCTTTTCATTAAAAGCCTTCACAATAACCATTTTTGTTAGTGTCTTCCACATGCCGTTGGGTGAATTATTTAGTGGAAAAATAGGCTTTTTAAAGTGTGAATAGGATGACAGTTCTACACTTACAAAATTAAAAACTTTTAAAGCAATATTGTATATTTTTATCTATATAAAATAAAATGTATCTAAGAATAATAAAATCACATTAAACCAAATACACATTTGTCTGTATTGCTAAGTGCCAGAGAATGCTCCGTGTGCTGGTCTAATGAGGGACTCATTTCTTAGATAATGTGCACTTCTGAGTATGTGGGTATGTCTAATTTGAACTTTTCCTAAACCAAGTTGTTCTTCCGGTACCAGGAGATTTGCCTGTGTTCCAGTGTATGAGGAAGCTTTCATTCATTACTCTGCACCGACTAGCGTTTTTCAGTATTACTAAATTTTTGGTAGATGTTTTCATGACTTTTTTCTTCAAAATATTACTGCATACCTATGTCATAACATACATTTTTTGTTCAAAATATGATTTATAATATCCTTATCAAACAAAATTGTATACAATAATATATGGTAATAAAATCAAGTATAAATAACATGTTTTAATGTAAATTCTTTCTGGTTCATATAGAGGAAAAGAGCATGTTTAGTACAGTGTTTTAACGATATTAAAGGCAATCTATAATATTGAAGGAGACATGAAGCAATAATTTATAAAATTCTGCCCATGGGTATTTTAGCCTTTACATGAATATATAAAAGGCTCTTCAAGTAACGTCGCAGATTAAAATGCTTCTGAAATGGAGTACTCTTTTAAACTTTGTATTGGTGTTAGAGGTGTAGTGGTGTTAGTGTCTCAGATTAAATTTTAAAACTCCGCTTTTAATAATATTTGATGAGTTTTTAAAACAACTCATGTTGTATTTTGTTCTCAGATTAGAAAAATTATTGCTTAAGCCTATCCTCTAACAAATATAAATGATACGTTAGGCCTTTGGCATTAAACTCAGGAAAACATTCACTAAGAATGTTGCAATTAGAATTATTTGAAGAAAAAAAATCCTAAAACAACAGTTTTCATTCTATTAACTTTTTTTACATTAGTCATGTTTAGCCATTACAATCATTACAATCATTAGATATTTCTTCTCAACACTCGACATATAAGCATGGCAAGTGACCAACACCATACCTAATTTGGACATTTTAGAAATACTGTGTCTTTTGTCTAAGAGTTCCATATTCAGCTTTAACCATTTGATCTGAAAACATCAAGTAAAAAAATCGAAATCATGATAATTGTCTTTGCTTTCACTCCAGTGGCTTCTATCAGCAGGAATGACTTCCAGTTGTGCCCCTTCACCAAGCCTGCCAAATACTGACCAGTGGTGTTAGTTACTCACAGGACTGGATACTACTCTCATGTTTGCCTCCCAGTGTCTGCGGATGACCTTGCTTCTAGTGTTACTAATACAATTGAAATCATCAGAAACCTGTAACGCATCCTTAGTGTGTCTGTACCTTGACCTCAACAGTGCCACTACCCTTGATCTCTTAGGCTCACCTACAGTATGTGAGGAGAGCTTCCCCTAACTTCCAGATGAATACCCTTCCTTTCCAAGTCTTGTGCACATAGTGTCTACATTGCCCCTGTCCAGTCTTTGTTCTATAAACTTCTCTCTGTGCTCCTTCTCCCTCCAGCCTGGAAAATACTTGACCCTGCATCCTTTTCTTACTAAATTCTTTACCTCCTTTCTCTAAAATAATTTTTTATCTCCTAAAATCTTGTTTTATTTTTCATCTTTCTATTAAAATGCTTTATGGACGTTCACTTAACTTCCTTCCCACCAGAGGCTAATTCTCTATCCCTGCAGGCCAAATTGTACCATTCGTACCATCGATGAACTTTTTTCTTCCCTTAGCTTCCGTGACATCCATTGTCCTGCAACCTTCTATTAGTCCTTGTCTTTCCTGTGTTAGCTACTCTCCCTTCTCCCACCTGGTGACAGACTTGGTTCTGACATTTTGTCTTTTTTTTTTTCCTATATACTGTACCTTTGGAAGCTCATCCATTCTGCAACTCCTGCCTTTATGATGAACTGCTGCAAAACCTGCTATCTCTTATCTTACCTCTGCTAATCACTGACTGACATTGTGGAACATCTTCTCCCTCTGAGAGCATAGCAAAGCTTAGCACCCAGACTCTGGAGTGTGATTCCTGGCTTTGTACATATATGATATGGATCATTGGGAAGGTCTCTTACTCTGAGTCATAGTTTCTACAAAATAAGGATAACCATAATACCTGCCTCACTGGATTGTTGGAGGAGTCAATAAATGATTTATGATCAACTACTTAGTTCCCAATGGCCAAAACTGGAACAATTTGAATAACGTAATAACAGCATTGGATTAAAACCCAAAGAATAAAATAAATATTCTGAGTCCATCCTGATCTATATAAATGATTAAACACATAAATGAGCAAGAAGGGGTAAATTTTCCTTACAGAAGAATCCTAAGTGTTTGTAGATACTACACTCTCCAATAGATGGAGCTTAGTACCCCTTCCTTTTGAATGTGGGCCGAACTTAGTAACTTGCTTCCCAAGAACAGAGTCCAGAAAAGGGAAAAAAAAAAAAAAAAACATAATGACTTTACACTGTAGCAATCTGGCAAGCACTGCTTTAACCCAGTGATTGGGGTTGACATCGCCAAGGGTAAGTCATGGCAGCGTGTTCTAAGTGATGCTCTGACAAGCACACTTCAGCTCTACTGAATCCCAGTCTAATTGTGTGAAAGTATCAGACAAACCTGAAGTGAGAAAAAATGCACAAAATTCCTGAGTATTCTGCAAAATGTCAAGGTCAAGAAAAACAGACCAAGACACTGTCACAGACCAAAGGAGACTAAGGAGGTAAATGGGCACTAAATATATTACAGCATCTTGGATTGCATCCTGCCATTGAGAAAGGACACAGCTGCAAACAAGGGTCCAATTCGACCAAAAACAGAAACAGTTACAGAAATCCCAATAAAGTTTGCTTGACATTAATTTATTTCCTTGTTTCACCAATGTCCCACGGCTATGAAAGACACTGTATGGTGTTAGAGGAACCTGAATGAAGGGGATGAAAACTTGCTCTATTTTTTCGGGGTGCTTGGGTGGCTCAGTCTGTTAAGCAGCCGACTTCAGCTCAGGTCATGATCTCGCAGTCTGTAAATTTGAGCCCCACCTCAGGCTCTGTGCTGACAGCTCAGAGCCTATAGTCTGCTTCCCATTCTGTGTTTCCCTCTCTCCCTTTCCCTCCCCTGCTTGCTCTCCCTCAAAAATAATAAACATTAAAAAAATGCTCTGTTTTTGCATCTCTAATTGTTGGATTAATCTAAAATTATTCCAAAATAGTTTACTTAAACATCATTTTCTGGGGCACCTGGGTGGCTCAGTTGGTTAAGCGTCCGACTTTGGCTCAGTCACAGCTCATGATCTCAAAGCTCATGAGTTTGAGCCCCATGTCCAGCTCTGTGCTGACAACTCAGAGCCTAGAGTCTGCTGCAGATTCTGCGTCTCTCTCTACTCTGCTCGCACTCTGTCTCAAAAATAGACATTAACAAAGAAATCATTTTCATATTAAATAAACAGTTTGATAACCACATAGCAACTACTCAATAACTATCTGCTTTTACTATTTCCCTGTGATATCCATGCAACCTCTTCTCAGTTGGAGGTAAATCTATGCCTGACACTAATCCTTTTTTTACATTGTTTTATTTTATATTTGAGAGAGAAAGAGAGAGAGACAGAGCATGAGCAGGGGAGGGACAGAGATGGAGACAGAATCTGAAGTAGGCTCCAGGCTCCACGCTGTCAGCACAGAGCCCGATGCAAGGCTTGAACCCACCAACTGTGAGATCATGACTCGAGCTGAAGTCAGACGCTTAACCAACTGAGCCACCGGGGCACTCCACGACACTAATCCTTCTCAATCTGTTCACTGTTGATTTGATGAACATCTTGGTTTTTAGTCTCCAGGTCAATGTCCCTTTCCACTTTTATCTCCTGATATCATCATCCTCAAGGATCCTTCTGTAATTCCTACACATCAACTCTAATCATCTACTTTTCTATTCCAGATGAGTACAGCCACAGCTCAGACTTGGAGCACATGTAAATGCGTTCACTCTGCCAACTTGAAATTTGCTTTTCAAATCACACTATTTTCTCTCCTTTCCCAATCTTGTCTTCTTTGTTCAACTAGCTCTTCACCTTATTGTCCTCTCCAGTTCCTAGCATGCAGTCCCTTCTTTTTCAGTCCCTCAGCCTGGACCTCAGTATCAGGATTTCAACAGTATTTTTGCTTGTATACTTGAATTGCTCACCACCTCCTTGGCAACTGCCACCCCCATCCATAGCCCGGACCAAAACACCTTCTTTTCCTGGTCAACTAGACAAAGTGACAGAACTGATGGCCTCACCAAAAACGTTTACCGTGTCTGTGGCAGCGACTGGCAATAGCATCTTCCCTTCTTTCGTTGTAGGAGAACTGTGACTTTCCTCTGGTCACAATGAGGGAAAAAAACTACATTTTTCAACCTCCTTCATGGATAAGTGTAGCTAATTTGAGTTTTGGCCAAATATATGAAAGGAAAATCTGTATGGTAACTTCCAGAAAGGATGGCTCAATACATATGACGCAGCAGCACGGAACCTAGTTTGCGTTTGCCCTTTCCTCTGCTAGCCAGCACGTGTGCACATGATGAAGACAGAGCTAGAAGTTCCCTGGAGCCTGTAAAACAGAAGCTAGAAACTAGAAAGGTGAAGCCACAATAGGATGAGCCAGGGTTCCTCAGAACTTAGAGCCAGAAACCCAACCTTTGTCTGCCTACCTCTGTACCTCTTTTCTAGAAAAGATAAGACTTCAGTCTCAGTTAACCCATCTAATATCTATCCCCCACTCATCTAACCCCATCTTTCTAATATCTACCCCCCGGCCCCGTGGCCTCCTCATTTCTGGCTACAATAACATTCTAATTTGACTGGAAACAATCTGACATCAACTTAAGTATTCTACTCTTTGACTTTTACGTTTCTGTCAACCATCCTCTCAGATTTCCCTTACTCCACTTTCTCACATCTTCAGTGCAATGGTTTCTTCAGCATACAAGCATAGTCCATTCCCTTCTAAGGAAAAGAAATCAAACTATATCACTCTTCTGTTTTGTTTTCATTACTGAATAGAGCAGCTGGCGATGACTTGCTTGCTTTACTTCATCACTGGCCTCTTATTTAATCTTCACACTCTGAATTTCACTATTTCCAATTTTATGGGGTGCAAATGTGCTATTAAGGGGAAAGTTTTTCTTCCTTAATATTTTCTTTCCTTGGCTTCCATATCATTGTCCTCAAGTTTCTTGATCTCGGATCACGTTTTGTCCCTCTGTCCAACCTTCTGTAACTCTACAGATAGACATTTTTATAAGGTTTGCTCTGTCCCTTTTCCTCTTGTCTCTGTATGTTTCTGTCTTAATGATCTCACCTAATTATATCACTTATATATGACTGTGTGTGGTCTAGACCTCTCCTCTGAGTTTCTGGCCCGGACTTTCCATGGTTGATTTTGTACAAAATTTAGTACCGTTTTTAAATATCCTACAAGAACCTTAAATGGTCTTTGAACAAAACTGAATGAACCATTTCCCCTCATAAATCTAGTGATTCTCCCATCATTTTTGTTCACACCTCCATCTCTGTGCTTCCCTCTCCATTACCATAGGAGTCACTTCCACTGCACAGTGGCATCTTTTGCTTCTGTACTTCAACGATCTTACAAACTTTAGATTACAATCACAGCTAGAACTCAGCTAGAATGATGTGCTGACCTACACCTCGGAAAAGGCAAACTAAGGGGCAAAACTCTTCTACATAAGATGGCAAAGGAGTGTGTAGGAGACAAACAATTATAGGGATTGAGAGAAGTTTTAAAATTAAAGACATGTTTTCAACAAGCAAGGATTTGGGAGTGGTTAGAGAGAGGGAGTAGGAAATCATTCATTCCATGAACATTTAGCCAACCAAGTGCAATAGGGTGCAGTTTGAGATTGATGTTCAAGAACCCAGTTGAATAGTTTCTATTTTACTCCCTCCCATCAGGAGGGAGTCCCTCACTAACGGTCCAGGTCCTTAGGACATGGGGTCCATGAATGAACCAGAAATAGTCTATTTTCCTGGGTGTTCATGGGCCATCTTGCATCCATATCATATGAAGAATGCTATAAAAGTTAGATTTCTGAAGACACTTCATGCTCAAAAATCTTGAGAATCTTGTTTTTTTAAATTGTTTTTTTTTTTTTTTACATTTATTTATTTTTGAGAGACAGAGAGAGACAGAACACAAGTTGGGGAGGGGCTGAGAGAGAAGGAGACACAGAATCTGAAGCAGGCTCCAGGCTCTGAGCTATCAGCACAGAGCCTGACCCGGGGCTCGAACCCACAAACCACGAGATCATGACCTGAGCCGAAGTCGGATGCTCAACCGAGCCACCCAAGTGCCCTGAATATCTTATTTTTTAACAAGCATTTCTGACGATTCATATGTACATTAAAATGTGGAAAACAACACATTCTTATGATTTAATTATTAGAATGTGGAGGCCCGCCCTAGGCTACCCTGTCCTGGGGACCCTCTGACTCCCACCTGAGAAGCAAAATCACCTTCATTAGGTAAACTTGTCTGCTTTCCTAGTATATGATCTTTAAGATATCAACACTTGCTTGGATAGAATTTATGTCTGTCCAGTTTGCTTTCCTGTGCTGTTTAATTGGAACTTTTAAAACTTCACCCTAGGCAGAACAAGTTTTGGCTTCCTTCCCCACCTCCAATCCCACCACCAGCTTGGACAGGATCCACAGCTCCTAAGGATCAGCTTCTGAAAATAGGCCCTAGAAAGGCCCTAGGCCCTAGGCTCCAACGAAATTTTTCAGGAGGATGGGTAGACAAAATTATATCTGTGGTATCTGATGTATATAGCCTGCATGAAGCAACTCACATTTTAAAACCAATGAGACCCATGAGGGAATACAAATTCATAAATAGAAGAATTAATAGGAATCAGGAACTAAGACATTGGAAAACAAAAGAATTGTCTGTGATATGATTGCTTCAGATAACTGACATACTAACGCGGGGGAAAAAACATTCTTCTTTATGGTACAGAAGTTAATTGAGGATCAATGATAAAAGTTACAAGCTATTAGAGTTTACCTTAATATAAAGAAGACTATCATTAAAAGATACTTGGAGATGAATTAGGCAGATATGAAATATAATGATCTGTCTTTAGAAATGATCATTTACACTTTATCAGAAAATTCAAAATTCTGATGTGTATATATATCACATTATCACTACTCAATTTCCTTCTACTTCTGACAATCTGTGATTACATAATTTCTGTGTTAGATATGATCTTTGGAATGATTTATTTTGTGTCCCCCCATTTTATGTTTGAAAAGAAAACAAAGACTATCCTGTACAAGTCTCTTTAGTTGGTGATACACTGACCTCATATATCTTGAGTTCTGGTCCAGTATATTTTCCCCAATACAAGAAGGTCACATTAGTCTCCACTTAGGAAAATCAAAATACTCAAATACCTTTTTTACCCTTGATACATGAAACTGCTTATTTTCTTTTATTCAGAATTATAGTTTCAGATAATGCTGGATATTGTAATGCTTGCAGAATATCTATACAGTTATTCTCAACTCCATTTTTCCATGATGCTGTATCTTTAAAATGTTTTCTAAACTACCTATTTATTGAAATTTTAGGGTACTGACATCCAATTTGAGGACTCTGGCATAAAGACCTAGAAGAGAGACTGTAATCTGTGTTTTAGAATTAGGTTAGCATAGTTAGAATTTAACAAATTCTAAGTGGGTATCTATTTTCTAGGGTATTAATTTCTATTCCCTTTGAAGATACTTCCCTTCCTCTTAATTGTATCAACTGATTAGCATCTGTGTTCGTTCCCCACAAGGCAAGACAAACGTCTTGACATGCACTTAAAAGAAAGGAACCCTAAACTGAGGGAACGCTCATCTTTTTTAATGGTGGTAGGCATGCCTGACCCTTTGCTGTGACAGGAGACACTACCTGTTCTGAGGCTGTTCACTACGCAAACATCTTGAAAAGATTGTTTCCGAACAAAAGAAATTGGTACCTTCTCCAAAATTTGCAGAAAGCCCACAGAAAATTGCCTCCATCACTTATGACTGTTCCGCTTGCTCTTTCAAGCATACCGCTTTCCTTGCTGGACATGCTCCCCATTCTTGACCACAGAGATAACATGACAAACCAGAAATACTCTCTATCCTCAAAATACATTATTCTAAAGCTCCTTGGAAATTGTTCTGAAACTGTGACTTTAACACTCTGCCCCAAGTCCTTGTCCCAACGCAATATGCCAGGGTACATTATGTTTGAATTCTGGCTCTGTTCTCGTTAGACGTGTGATATGAGGATCTTATTTAAATTTTATGTGCCTTTAGTTCCCTTCTATGTAGAAAGAAGATAGGGACACCTGGGTGGCTCAGTCGATTAAGCCTCGGACTTCTGTGCAGGTCATGATGTCAGTTTGTGAGTTGGAGCCCCATGTTGGGCTCAATGCTGACAGCTCAGAGCCTGGAGCCTGCTTCAGGTTCTTTGTCCACCTCTCTCTCTCTGCCCCTCCCCCACTCATGCTTGCTCACTCACTCGCTCACTCTCTCAAAAATAAATGAAAAATATTTTTTAAAAAAGAAGATAATAGAAAACCGCCAGAGGATTAGCAGAACGGAGTCGCTGGAGCCAAACCCAGACGAGAGGCCCACGGAAGAGGGTAGGAAGGGCGGCGAGGCGGTGCGCGCTCCACGGACTGGCGGGAGGGAGCCGGGGCGGAGGGGCGGCTCGCCAGCCAAGCAGAGCCCCCGAGTCTGGCTGGCAAAAGCGGAGGGGCCTGACGGGCTGTGTTCCCACAACAAGCGCGACTTAGCGTCTGGGAGGTCATAAGTTAACAGCTCTGCTCGGAAAGCGGGAAGGCTGGAGGACAAAGGGAGGGAGAGCTGCTGAGCCCCCTGACTACAGAGCTCAGCTTGCTGGGGAACGAAGGCGCTCGCCAGCGCCATCTCCCCCGCCCATCCCCCAGCCAAAATCCCAAAGAGAACCAGTTCCTGCCAGGGAACTTGCTCGCTCCACGCAAACACCCAACTCTGTGCTTCTGCGGAGCCAAACCTCTGGCAGCGGATCTGACTCCCTCCCGCTGCCACAGGGCCCCTCCTGAAGAGGATCACCTAAGGAGAAGCGATCTAAGCCTGCCCCTCCTGCCCCCGTGCACCTTGCCTACCCACCCCAGCTAATACGCCAGATCCCCAGCATCACAAGCCTGGCAGTGTGCAAGTAGCCCAGACGGGCCACACCACCCCACAGTGAATCCTGCCCCTAGGAGAGGGGAAGAGAAGGCACACACCAGTCTGACTGTGGCCCCAGCGGTGGGCTGGGGGCAGACATCAGGTCTGACTGCGGCCCCGCCCACCAACTCCAGTTATACACCACAACACAGGGGAAGTGCCCTGCAGGTCCTCACCACGCCAGGGACTATCCAAAATGACCAAGCGGAAGAATTCCCCTCAGAAGAATCTCCAGGAAATAACAACAGCTAATGAGCTGATCAAAAAGGATTTAAATAATATAACAGAAAGTGAATTTAGAATAATAGTCATAAAATTAATCGCTGGGCTTGAAAACAGTATACAGGACAGCAGAGAACCTCTTGCTACAGAGATCAAGGGACTAAGGAACAGTCACGAGGAGCTGAAAAACGCTTTAAACGAAATGCATAACAAAATGGAAACCACCACAGCTCGGCTTGAAGAGGCAGAGGAGAGAATAGGTGAATTAGAGGATAAAGTTATGGAAAAAGAGGAAGCTGAGAAAAAGAGAGATAAAAAAATCCAGGAGTATGAGGGGAAAATTAGAGAACTAAGTGATACACTAAAAAGAAATAATATACGCATAATTGGTATCCCAGAGGAGGAAGAGAGAGGGAAAGGTGCTGAAGGGGTACTTGAAGAAATAATAGCTGAGAACTTCCCTGAACTGGGGAAGGAAAAAGGCATTGAAATCCAAGAGGCACAGAGAACTCCCTTCAGACGTAACTTGAATCGATCTTCTGCACGACATAGCATAGTGAAACTGGCAAAATACAAGGATAAAGAGAAAATTCTGAAAGCAGCAAGGGGTAAATGTGCCCTCACATATAAAGGGAGACCTATAAGACTCGTGACTGATCTCTCTTTTGAAACTTGGCAGGCCAGAAAGAATTGGCACGAGATTTTCAGGGTGCTAGACAGAAAAAATATGCAGCCGAGAATCCTTTACCCAGCAAGTCTGTCATTTAGAATAGAAGGAGAGATAAAGGTTTTCCCAAACAAACAAAAACTGAAGGAATTTGTCACCACTAAACCAGCCCTACAAGAGATCCTAAGGGGGACCCTGTGAGACAAAGTCCCAGAGACATCACTACAAGCATAAAACATACAGACATCACAATGACTCTCAACCCGTATCTTTCTATAATAACACTGAATGTAAATGGATTAAATGCACCAACCAAAAGACATAGGGTATCAGAATGGATAAAAAAAACAAGACCCATCTATTTGCTGTCTACAAGAGACTCATTTTAGACCTAAGGACACCTTTAGATTGAGAGTGAGGGGATGGAGAACTATTTATCATGCGACTGGAAGCCAAAAGAAAGCTGGAGTAGCCATACTTATATCAGACAAACTAGACTTTAAATTAAAGGCTGTAACAAGAGATGAAGAAGGACATTATATAATAGTTACAGGGTCTATCCATCAGGAAGAGCTAACAATTATAAATGTCTATGCGCCGAATACCGGAGCCCCCAAATATATAAAACAATTACTCATAAACATAAGCAACCTTATTGATAAGAATGTGGTAATTGCAGGGGACTTTAACACCCCACTTACAGAAATGGACAGATCATCTAGACACACGGTCAATAAAGAAACAAGGGCCCTGAATGAGACATTGGATCAGATGGACTTGACAGATATATTTAGAACGCTGCATCCCAAAGCAACAGAATATACTTTCTTCTCGAGTGCACATGGAACATTCTCCAAGATAGATCATATACTGGGTCACAAAACAGCCCTTCATAAGTTTACAAGAATTGAAATTATACCATGCATACTTTCAGACCACAATGCTATGAAGCTTGAAATCAACCACAGGAAAAAGTCTGGAAAACCTCCAAAGGCATGGAGGTTAAAGAACACCCTACTAACGAATGAGTGGGTCAACCAGGCAACTAGAGAAGAAATTAAAAAATATATGGAAACAAACGAAAATGAAAATACAACAATCCAAACGCTTTGGGACGCAGTGAAGGCAGTCCTGAGAGGAAAATACATTGCATTCCAGGCCTATCTCAAGAAACAAGAAAAATCCCAAATACAAAATCTAACAGCACACCTAAAGGAACTAGAAGCAGAACAGCAAAGGCAGCCTAAACCCAGCAGAAGAAGAGAAATAATAAAGATCAGAGCAGAAATAAACAATATAGAATCTAAAAAAACTGTAGAGCAGATCAACGAAACCAAGAGTTGGTTTTTTGAAAAAATAAACAAAATTGACAAACCTCTAGCCAGGCTTCTCAAAAAGAAAAGGGAAATGACCCAAATAGATAAAATCATGAATGAAAATGGAATTATTACAACCAATCCCTCAGAGATACAAACAATTATCAGGGAATACTATGAAAAATTATATGCCAACAAATTGGACAACCTGGAAGAAATGGACAAATTCCTGAACACCCACACGCTTCCAAAACTCAATCAGGAGGAAATAGAAAGCTTGAACAGACCCATAACCAGCGAAGAAATTGAATCGGTTATCAAAAATCTCCCAACAAATAAGAGTCCAGGACCAGATGGCTTCCCAGGGGAGTTCTACCAGACGTTTAAAGCAGAGATAATACCTATCCTTCTCAAGCTATTCCAAGAAATAGAAAGGGAAGGAAAACTTCCAGACTCATTCTATGAAGCCAGTATTACTTTGATTCCTAAACCAGACAGAGACCCAGTAAAAAAAGAGAACTACAGGCCAATATCCCTGATGAATATGGATGCAAAAATTCTCAATAAGATACTAGCAAGTCGAATTCAACGGCATATAAAAAGAATTATTCACCATGATCAAGTGGGATTCATTCCTGGGATGCAGGGCTGGTTCAACATTCGCAAATCAATCAACGTGATACATCACATTAACAAAAAAAAGAGAAGAACCATATGATCCTGTCAATCGATGCAGAAAAGGCCTTTGACAAAATCCAGCACCCTTTCTTAATAAAAACCCTTGAGAAAGTCGGGATAGAAGGAACATACTTAAAGACCATAAAAGCCATTTATGAAAAGCCCACAGCTCACATCATCCTCAACGGGGAAAAACTGAGAGCTTTTTCCCTGAGATCAGGAACACGACAAGGATGCCCACTCTCACCGCTGCTGTTTAACATAGTGCTGGAAGTTCTAGCATCAGCAATCAGACAACAAAAGGAAATCAAAGGCATCAAAATTGGCAAAGACGAAGTCAAGCTTTCGCTTTTTGCAGATGACATGATATTATACATGGAAAATCCGATAGACTCCACCAAAAGTCTACTAGAACTGATACATGAATTCAGCAAAGTTGCAGGATACAAAATCAATGTACAGAAATCAGTTGCATTCTTATACACTAACAATGAAGCAACAGAAAGACAAATAAAAAAACTGATCCCATTCACAATTGCACCAAGAAGCATAAAATACCTAGGAATAAATCTAACCAAAGATGTAAAGGATCTGTATGCTGAAAACTATAGAAAGCTTATGAAGGAAATTGAAGAAGATTTAAAGAAATGGAAAGACATTCCCTGCTCATGGATTGGAAGAATAAATATTGTCAAAATGTCAATACTACCCAAAGCTATCTACACATTCAATGCAATCCCAATCAAAATTGCACCAGCATTCTTCTCGAAACTAGAACAAGCCATCCTAAAATTCATATGGAACTACAAAAGGCCCCGAATAGCCAAAGGAATTTTGAAGAAGAAGACCAAAGCAGGAGGCATCACAATCCCAGACTTTAGCCTCTACTACAAAGCTGTCATCAAGACAGCATGGTATTGGCACAGAAACAGACACATAGACCAATGGAATAGAATAGAAACCCCAGAACTAGACCCACAAACGTATGGCCAACTCATCTTTGACAAAGCAGGAAAGAACATCCAATGGAAAAAAGACAGCCTCTTTAACAAATGGTGCTGGGAGAACTGGACAGCAACATGCAGAAGGTTGAAACTAGACCACTTTCTCACACCATTCACAAAAATAAACTCCAAATGGATAAAGGACCTAAATGGATAAAGGACCATCAAATGGATAAAGGACCATCAAAACCTTAGAGGAGAAAGCAGGAAAAGACCTCTCTGACCTCAGCCGTAGCAATCTCTTACTCGACACATCCCCAAAGGCAAGGGAATTAAAAGCAAAAGTGAATTACTGGGACCTTATGAAGATAAAAAGCTTCTGCACAGCAAAGGAAACAACCAACAAAACTAAAAGGCAACCAACAGAATGGGAAAAGATATTCGCAAATGACATATCGGACAAAGGGCTAGTATCCAAAATCTATAAAGAGCTCACCAAACTCCACACCCGAAAAACAAATAACCCAGTGAAGAAATGGGCAGAAAACATGAATAGACACTTCTCTAAAGAAGACATCCGGATGGCCAACAGGCACATGAAAAGATGTTCAGCGTCGCTCCTTATCAGGGAAATACAAATCAAAACCACACTCAGGTATCACCTCACGCCAGTCAGAGTGGCCAAAATGAACAAATCAGGAGACTCTAGATGCTGGAGAGGATGTGGAGAAACGGGACCCCTCTTGCACTGTTGGTGGGAATGCAAATTGGTGCAGCCGCTCTGGAAAGCAGTGTGGAGGTTCCTCAGAAAATTAAAAATAGACCTACCTTATGACCCAGCAATAGCACTGCTAGGAATTTATCCAAGGGATACAGGAGTACTGATGCATAGGGCCACTTGTACCCCAATGTTCATAGCAGCACTCTCAACAATAGCCAAATTATGGAAAGAGCCTAAATGTCCATCAACTGATGAATGGATAAAGAAATTGTGGTTTATATACACAATGGAATATTACGTGGCAATGAGAAAAAATGAAATATGGCCTTTTGTAGCAACGTGGATGGAACTGGAGAGTGTGATGCTAAGTGAAATAAGCCATACAGAGAAAGACAGATACCATATGGTTTCACTCTTATGTGGACCCTGAGAAATTAACAGGAACCCATGGGGGAGGGGAAGGAAAAAAAAAAAACAGGTTAGAGTGGGAGAGAGCCAAAGCATAAGAGACTCTTAAAAACTGAGAACAAACTGAGGGTTGATGGGGGGTGGGAGGGAGGAGAGGGTGGGTGATGGGTATTGAGGAGGGCACCTTTTGGGATGAGCACTGGGTGTTGTATGGAAACTAATTTGTCAATAAATTTCATATAAAAAAATAAAATAAAATAAAATAAAATAAAATAAAATAAAATAAAATAAAATAAAATAAAATAAAATAAAATAAAATAAAATAAAATAAAATAAAATAAAATAAAATAAAATAAAAAAAGAAGATAATATAATGAGAAGAAGATAATATAATGAGGTTTACCTTATAGGATCTTCTGGAAAACTAATAGGATAATACATGTAAAGTGCTCAGCATAGTCCCTAGCACGTGATAATAAATGTTAAAATTGCTAGCTCTTAAAATTTTTGTAAACTGTATTAGTTGGGGTAAAGGCCAATCTGGTAATAATGAAGAGACCAAAAGTGCATCGTGTCAAAAAATAGACATTGGTCTATTATAAATAGGCTTTACTCCACAAAGCCACCCAGACAGGTCGGGTGACCCTTCCATCCTCAATATGCTCTAGCCACTGTCTTTTCCAACCAGGAGGAAGGAAAGAAAGGAACTCTCCCAGACCATGAAACTTTGAGAAAGTTAGAAATTACACATACTACACTTCTGCCCACATTCTGTACCCACGAGGTTAGTCACGTGATCACACCTGGTTGCAACCATCGGCCCAGCTAACATTATTTTTCTATGGAAGAAGAAGAAATAGATTTTGGTTGATAGCATAAAGCGTTTAACAAAAAACAAATAGCACTTCTCTTTTCCATTTGAATTTTGAAGCCTTTGAGAAATAAGGAAGAAATATGAAAATTTGTCATCATTACAAATGGTAACTTAGCCCAAAAGTCAAACAGGGATCACCTGCTCTATTCTCCAGTCTTACATCTAGACCTTAGAATGGACTATTCTGAGATGTTCTGAGCTGGCAGAGCCAGCCCAGTTTTCCATGTCGCTGCCTCTTACACTTTCAGCCAAAGGAAAAAACGGGAAAAAAATCAAATCCCTTGTGCCCAGGACCACTGATGGATTTGTTTCACATATTTGAAGAATGTGGACAGTGGCTGTCACCCACTTGGCCTTTCTCCTATGGAGGGATGAGCAAGATAAAATGTTGGCCAATAAAACTTAGGAGCATTTACAGCAGATAGACTGGCTCAGTGCAGAAGTAGTGCCTTAAGATAATGTGATGATGACTCTGAATACTGGTTTTAATCCTGTCTGCCTTTCCAGAGGCTATGGCAGTGTCTTCATTATCATTCTCTTTGACGCTGCTTTTGTAAAATTATTTGCAATGTCCATGAAATTTTTTGTTTGTTGGCCCCTCTCATATTCCCAATCCTAGTTGTCTAACATATTGTACTGTTTCCTATCTAATAGATTCTCAGTTTTCTTGGCTGGACCAGAGAACCAAGAGGGCACCCAGTGCGATGACTTGAAAACTGATGTGTGGACACCAGAGAAACATTGCCCCAATACTCTTATAAATAAGTGGGTGGGACTGTGGGAAGGTTGTTAAGTCCTTTCTTTTGTAGGTGGGGTTATATTGACACTTATGTCAGGGCTACCAATCCTCATAGCCTGATCAGAAAACTCCACTTATGCATAGAGATGAGGAAACAGAGCCAAAAGGCAAAGCTGCCTGTTCAGGTCACAGAGGCAGTAGTGGGTACAGAATCCAAGCTTTGTACTTCTGAATTAACAACACTTTCAAAGAGTAAATTTTCCCAAGGCCATCATTCAAGGGCTTTGCCATATTGCTTAATCCAGATTATCTCGCTGACTCATGATACATCCCATAAGGTACGTATAATTGTCCCAATTGACACATGATGAAAGTATTCTAAAAAAGCAATCAAAATGACCAAGATGATTGTGGTAGACAGACTAATGCCTCCCCCGCCCCAACTGCCAAAGATGTTCATATTTGAATCCCCAGACTAGATAGCAAAAGACTTCGTAGATGTTATTAAGGTGGAGATAGGAAGGCTATCCTTGATTATCTTGGTGTATACCAAGTTCCTATGAGGAAGGCAGGAATGTCAGGGTCAGATAAAGAGATGTGATGACAGAAACGTAGGTCAATGAGAGAGAGAGAGAGACCAGAGAGATTTAAAGATACTCTGCTGCTTGCCTTGAGGATGGAGGGCCACAGGCCAAGGAATATAGGCAGCTTCCAGAAGCTGGAAAGGGCAAGGCAAGCCTTCCCTAGTGCTTGAAGGCAGCTCTACCAACACCTTGATTTTAGGATTTCTGATCTGCAGTACTGCAAAATTATACATTTGTATTGTTTGAAGCCACAAAATTTGTGGTTATTTGTTACAGCATCAATAGAAAACCAACACCATGGTTATAAATTTTCAGAAGGCAGGGGAGACATTATGAGGAAAATATTTACTCTGCCATTATAATGCTATATAGAGAAGAACAGACAAGCTGTTCTCCATATCTCTTCTTGGCCTTTCTGCAGGGGAGGATCAGGAAGGTCTGGCAGTGTTCCCCATCCTTCCTCTCCACCCTTAGACACATCTGGGCCTGCAAAAGGACCTCCACTTTATGAGGATGATAGTGGTGCCTGATGGGCTCCAGCCTTGCTTTGGCATTGCAAAGAAATGTGCAAGAACACAGCCAACTCACAGCTTCATTATAGCTTTGGCTTTTCCAGATGTTTAGCTCATGACAGAAGCCAGGAAATACATTGCTTACAGCCCCACATGTGTTTCTGAAGAAGGTCCTGATAAATGTGTCTGATCTTTCCAAATAACCCAAAAAATTGGCTTAATTCCTAGAAGAAAAATTGCTTTATTTCAGTAAGTTAGACATTACACAAGTAGCGTCAGATATGCATCTTTAAGTGTTTGTTCTGCATTTAAAATTAACAAAACTATTTTGCACATCCTTTTACAGCCATGCATTTAAAGTGCTTGAGTATGAAAAGTTTTTGGTTTTGTTTTTTTACTGGTAGGTACCATGATGTGATCATGTACTCATGTCTAATAAAGATCATTAAAAAAGAATAAGTGGCAAGAAGCATATGCCTAAGAAATAGAATTTATAAAAAAGAGAGGAAACCACCCAAAACTATCAGAAAAGTTTTTTCTTTTTTCTGAAGATAGTACAGCATACATTTGTTCAATGCGTTATTTGCACAGCAATTTCCTATCCATTTTCAGAATTAATTTTGACTACTCTAGTATAAGGGCAGTTTTTACTGAAAACAATCAAAAAAGATTATTCAGCACACATAGCGACTAACCGGTGGCATCAAAGACTCTGCTCAAGTCATCTGTCTTCCAAGTTCAAATTTTGATTATTTTTTTTTCCAAGTTCTAACTTAAAAAAAATATTTCAAGGTGGTCTCTGATCGGGTACAAGAGTTGAATCGTCGATTTAACTACATGCACCAAGCAGCTACAATTTCTCTTGAAGGTCAAGTGCTCAACTGGGTTACCTCTCAGATAGCAAGGCAGGATTACTACTTTGGAATCTATTGAGGAGTTACTATTGAAAAGTTATTATCACTATAGTTGAGGAAATTGAGGCTAGAATGGGAGATAATTAATGCTTATTCTACCTAAAATGCTCCTCATTTGTCTAGCAAATAAAACCAAATTTAAGATTTGGCCATTTGACTGACCAATCATTCAGAAAGCTTCCCTCCTTGGGGCGCCTGGGTGGCGCAGTCGGTTAAGCGTCCGACTTCAGCCAGGTCACGATCTCGCGGTCCGTGAGTTCGAGCCCCGCGTCAGGCTGTGGGCTGATGGCTCAGAGCCTGGAGCCTGTTTCCGACTCTGTGTCTCCCTCTCTCTCTGCCCCTCCCCTGTTCATGCTCTGTCGCTCTCTGTCCCAAAAAAAATAAAACGTTGAAAAAAAATAAAAAAAAAGAAAGTTTCCCTCCTTTATTAAAGTGAAATATAAAATTAAATATCTCCCTGAACATTCATCAGCTAAGATGTTCATGATGGCTCCTCGCTCTTGACAGAACTGAATCTTTCCTGGAAAATTAACGTGTGCCTCTCCGCACAAAGTCCATTTGTAAAATTTATACTCACATTTGTGTATTTATCAAAGTTCTTAATTGAAAAATGGACATTGCAAGACTTACATCAGTATCTGTTTAAAACAGAAGTATGACAACACTTAGATAATAGACTCCCATGCTTTCTTTGAAATCACAGCTATAGCATTTAAAAATTCATTTAAAAGTCATCTTACCAAACAGATTTAATAGTACAGAAAGGAACTTTGACTTCTGTTTTTCTTCCATGTTCCAAGTGTTCAATATACAATTTTTCACTAGCCTTTCGGTATTTTGAGGAAGCCACACTTTTTTTGAAATAGATTGACCAGAATTGTATTCTGGCTGTGGTATGCAAGAGCTTTGAGTTAATGTCTATTGTTTCCTTTCCTAGAACTTTCTTCACAATGACATTTTTAAAGCTATTTTAATCTTAACAGCACATCAAGTCAATGTCTTCTGAAACTACAAAATGTTTTTAAATGCATGGTTTTATAGAATATTAGTCACACAAGATGTCAGCATGTGGCTTCGATGATCAAATAAGTTTGGGAAAACTTAGGCAAAGAAAAGTTAATCAGATATCCTTTATTACAGGTCTCTAATGTGTTACTGTGTATCATGATTATCCAAGAGAGGGAACTGGTGTTTAATATTTTCCAAACTTACTTGACAATGGAACCATCTTCAGAGCTCAGCCAATGATGTTACTTATTCCAAGGAAAATACTTTGAGAAAATTCTGAACTATGGTAAAAGATCCCAGGACCTTCTCTTGGACTGTTCCAATGGTTCAGAGTCCTATTATTTTATAGGTAAGATTAGAATAGCTATGGTATGCCCTTTTACATTAAACTTATCTGCCATTTCTCTGCCTAAGCACATAGATTCCCCAGTCCAGCTTTTTAATATGTGGAAGAGTTTAATGTTATTTTCACACCCAAAGTACTCACTGTATTGTCTCTTAGCTGTATCACATATAAACATATTCGAAATTTTTCTTTTAGTCAAGATTAACCATCACAAAACTCTTTGGGGTTTAGGCATGTTATTTTCATCATCCTCACAGAGAGTTTCACTGAGTTTTGTTTTGGTGTTTTTGATCTGAATTTTTATTGCGGGGTACTAGGAAAAGCAGTTTTAAGAAATTACGGCATTTACAGTGAGGGATGGATTTAAGTCCCTTAGAAAGGATCCATATGCTTTCTTAGTGTTAGAACTAGGAAAACAGCATGTTTTCTCCTCATCAAACTGTAATTGACTCTCTTTTTATTTTGAACACCAGGCAACTTAAAACCAAATCAGGGAACAACTAGAACAATGATTTATGCCTTTAGAGCTTGCACATTTGGGTTACATTTTTATCTCTCCCTAACTTGCATTAACCTCCTACTCCAGTTTATATTGTTACTGCTTTATTTTGCATTTATTTTTCTTTTAATGCTATCCTATTTTATTTTATGTGTTCTCATTCTAACCAAATTCATTTTTAGTTCTTGGAATAATTTTGAAGAATGTAAAAAAAAGAAAAGAAAGAAAAATAATTCTGGTTCCAACCGTGATTACTACATGCTGCGGTATTGGCTATAACTGATGCTGTGAGATCATTTAACATTCATCGTTTAATTTGGAATACAATGTCAATGATGCTCATGACATGATTGTTTTCCTGGTTTTATAATGGTGCCAG
Source organism: Felis catus (assembly GCF_018350175.1). NCBI lineage: Eukaryota > Metazoa > Chordata > Mammalia > Carnivora > Felidae > Felis > Felis catus. Next base: position 110,184,113 of record NC_058369.1, read on the forward strand.
TGTACACGTTAGAAGATTCAAATTCTTTAATCTTCCTTAATTGCTTCAGTTAAAAATCTACAAGTGCCTAAAAGTTTGACACAAACCATCAAGATAGTTATGAATGAGGAGCTCAATCAAGCTGGAAATGTAGGAGGTTCCCGAATTCCCCTTCTCCCCCACACACATCAAATCTATAGTTACAAAGCAATTACCAATGCACGAAATCTAGAAACTAATGAACAACTCCCACACATCAGGCAAATGAGAAAATACCAACATCAAAATGGGCAGGAAAGGCTGAGGTACACTTTGCCATAAACCCTACCCCTGGCATAACACCACACATTTGAGAGGGAACTCCCAACTCTCAGCTTCTCCCTGAGGAGCACAGGGTTTGGACCTAACATTTACTACTTAACTTTTAAGACTTTCAACTGAGGGACAGTCCCCCAAAACATAAAGCTAACAAAGACTGTGTCCATACCAACAGCAAACAAAGGAGCAGTTGTTAACATTGTGGAAGCACTTGCTGTTAAGGCTCTGCCCCTAGGATTCAGTGCAGAGAGAGCAGGCAAAATTGCCCGTCATTTATAGTCTTTGTCTGAAAGCGTACATCTGCAAACTTTGAAAGCTGCTGCCTCAGTCAGGCTTCTAACTTAGCACACATATAGGGGCTGGCTGCACTCATCCCTAAAAACCAAGGAAACTGACCAACACCTCTCCCACTGACTGCTTGTAGTCTTCTCCAAGCCACCAGTATCTCCCTGGAAGGAGCATGTACACATGTCCATGCCCCAGCTTTTGCAGCTTCTGCCCAAAGGGTGAATCCCTGGTATGCCTACTGTAGTAGCTAAGGGGCTTCCACTTACAAATCCAGTAAGACTATAGAAGTCAGTCAGGATCACCTTCCTATGGCTATATACCTGAGCCCAGGATAGACAAAGAATGACAGAACACCCATCTCCTTGTTTTTCCCTGAAAGTGACTTAACTGCATACATTTTCAGCTGCTGCCTGAGCTTCCAGCTTCCGTTTAATCTACATCTGGCACTGAAGGCACTCCTTTCCTTTTGGACACTGATAGGTCTCGGCATGCCTTCAACTACTGGGATTCACTAAGAACAAAAAGGCAGCTTGGACAATCACAAAGGTTGAAAAAAAAAACTGAGACCCCAGGCCAAACTGATAGATAAGGTTTATCTCCTACTTGAGGCCACTCTGTTAAGACCTAGAAGGTGGGTGTTTTATCTAATGCACAGAAACCAACAAAAAGGCAAGCAAAATAAAGAAACCAAAGTATGTTTCAAACAAAAGAACAAGATCAATTTCCAGAAATAGATTTTTTTTTCAATGTTTATTTATTTTTGGGACAGAGAGAGACAGAGCATGAACGGGGGAGAGGCAGAGAGAGAGGGAGACACAGAATCGGAAACAGGCTCCAGGCTCTGAGCCATCAGCCCACAGCCTGACGCGGAGCTCGAACTCACGGACCGCAAGATCGTGACCTGGCTGAAGTCGGCCGCTTAACCGACTGCGCCACCCAGGCGCCCCCAGAAATAGATTTTTAATGAAAAAGATGTACATAATCTACTTGATAAATAACAATCATGAAGATATTCACCGAGATCCAGAGAGCAAAGTATGAACAAAGAATTTCAACAAGAACAAAAAAATAGAAAATATTAAAAATTACCAAACAGCAAGCACCTGAGTGACACAGTTGGTTGAAAGTATGACAGCTCAGGTCATGATCTTGCGATTTCTGTTTCAGCACCACCTCGGTTTCACTGCTGTCAGCCTGTCTATGGAGAACCTGTTTCTGATCCTCTGTCCCTCTCTCTCTGCCCCCCTCCCCCTTGCACTCTCTCAAAAATAAATAAATATTTTTAAAAAGTCTACCAAACAGAAACCATAGAATTGAAGAATAAATTAACTGAAAAATTCAATAGAGGGATTCAATAACAAACCCAATCAAATGAAAGAAATGATCAGTAAACTCAAACACACACAGTGGGATTCATCCAATTAGAGTAGCAAGAAGAAAAATCAAGGAGAAACAGTGAAGATAACTGAAGGCACTTATTGGACACAATCAAGCAGACCAGACCAATATTCACATGATAGAGGCTCTACAAGGAGAAAAGAGAGAGAAAGAGGCAAAAAGCTTATTCAAAGAAGTAGTGGCTGAAAACTTCCCTCATCTCAGGAAAGAAATGCACATCCAGGTGCAGATCCAGGAATCCTACAGAATTCCAAACAAGAAGAATCTAAAGATATCTACACCAAGACACATTATAATTAAATTGCCAAAAGTTAAAGACAAGGAAATAATCTTAAAAGCAGCAGTAAAGAAGTAAGTTGTTACATACAAGGGAACCCTCAAAAGACTATCAGCAGATTTTTCAGCAGCTACTTTGCAGGCCAGAAGGGAATAATAAGATATATTCAAAATGCTGGAAGAAAAAAAGATACCAACGTGAATACTCTACCTTGCAAAGTTGTCCTTCAGAAGTGAAGGATAAATCGTTTCCCAAACAAAATCAGAAGGTATTCATCAACATGAGACTAGTCTTACAAGAAAGGTTAAAGAGGGTTCTTGAAGCTGAACCAAAAGGATGCCAATTAGCAAAAGGAAAAAGATGATATAAAATTCACTGGTAAACATAAATATATAATTAAATTCAGAATACTCTAATGTGGTAAATGTGGTAGGTAAGTCACTTACAACTCTAGTATAAAGATAAAAGTTATTAAAAAGAACCATAACTATAATCATTTGTTAATGGATACACATGGTAAAAATGTATAAATTGTGACATCAAAACATAAAATGTTGGGAGAGTTAAAATTCAGAGCTTTTGTATACACTCAAAGTTAAGTTGTTACCAGATTAAAATAGACATATATATATACACACACACACACACATATATATACATATATATGTGTGTACATATATATATATATGTTTTATGTATATAGCATATATGCCTTATGATAACCACAAAGAGTAAATACACAAAGATAAAGCTAAGCACACCACCATAAAAAAATCTTCAAATCACAAAGGAAAAGAGGAACAAAGGAACAAAGGATTTCTAAAATAACCAGGAAACAGTTAACAAAATGGCAATAGTATGATCATACCTATCAATAACTACTTTATTTTTTTATTTTTTTAATTTTTTTTAACGTTTATTCGTTTTTGAGAGACAGAGACAGAGTATGAACAGGGAACGGCAGAGAGAGAGACACACACAGAATCTGAAGCAGGCTCCAGGCTCTAAGCTGTCAGCACAGAGCCTGACACGGGGCTCGTACTCACAAACGGTGAGATCATGACCTGAGCGCAGTCGGACGCTCAACCGACTGAGCCACCCAGGCGCCCCTATCAATAATTACTTTAAATAAAAAGGAAGTAGGGGTGCCTGGGTGGCTCAATCAGTTAAACATCTGACTCCAGCTCAGGTCACAATCTTGTGGTTTGTGAGTTTGAGCCCCACGTGGGGCTCTGTGCTGGCAGCTCAGAGCCTGAAGCCTGCTTCGGATTCTGTCTCTCCCTCCCTCTCTCTACCCCTCCCCCACCTCCTCTCTCTCTCCATATATCTCTCAAAAATAAATAAACATTTAAAAAAAGGATTAAAATTCTCCAATCAAAAGACACAGAGTAGCAGAATGGATATAAAAATAAGACTGAATTATATATTGTCTACAAGAGACTCCCTTTAGCTTTAAGGACACACATAGGCTGAAACTAAAGGTAGAAAAAAGCTATCTAATGCAAATAGAAGCCAAAAGCAAGCAGGGGTAACTATACTTAATATCAGACAAAACAGACTTTAAGCCAAAACTGTAATAAGAGACCAAAAAGATCGTTATACAATGATAGAGTGGTCCTTTTATCTGGAGGATATACCACTAGTAAATATTTATGCACTCAGCATACGAGAACCTAAATATGTAAAACAAATTTAACATCTAAAGGGAGAAAAAATAATAATGGAGGGGTACTTTAAAATCTGACTTTCAACAATGGATAGATCATTTAGGCAGAAAACAAATTAAAAAATGAACTCAAACTACACTTTACAAAAGTTATACCTAACATATATTTATAGAAGTTTCCATTCAAAAACAGAACACATTCTTCTCAAATGTACACAGAATATTCTCCGGCCTAGAACTTATGTGAGGTCACAAAACAAGTCTTAATAAATTTAAGAAAATTGAAATATATCAAACATTTTTCCCAACCACAATGTTAAGAAACTAGAAATCAATTAAAAGAAGAAAACTGATGGGGCACCTGCGTGGCTCAGTTGGTTAAATGCCCAACTCTTGATTTCAGCTCACATGATGATCTCATGGTTTGCAAAATTGAGTTCTGTATTTGCTCAGCGCTCATAGCACAGAAACTGCTTTGGATTCTCTCTTTTGCTCCCTCTCTGCCCCTTCCCCACTTGTGCTCTGCGCTCGCTCGCTCTCTCTCTCTCTCTCTCAAAATAAACATTACAAAAGAGAAGAAAACTGAAAAATTTAGAAATATGTATAAATAACAGACTCCTGAAACACCAGTGAGTCAAAGAAGAAATCAAAGTGCAATAAAAAAACATCTTGAGGCAAATGTAAATGGAAGCACAGCATACCAAATTTATGCATTGCAACAAAAGCAATTCTGAGAACAAAGTTAATAGCAATAAACATTTACACTATGAAACAAGAAAGATCTCAAATAAACAACATAACTTTACAGCTCAAGAACTAGAAAAAGAACAATAAATAAGCTCAAAGTTATAGAGGAAAAGAAATGACAAAGATCAGAATGGAAATAAATAAGATTGAGACTAAAAAGACCATAGGAAAAATTGATGAAGCCAAGAGCTGGGTTTTGAAAAGATAAACCAAGTAGACAAATCTTTAGCCAGGCTCAAGGAAAAAAAAAAAAAGAAAGAAAGAAAGAAAGAAAGAGAACAAGAAAGAGAGAGAGAGGATTCAAGTAAATACAATTAGAAATGAAAGAGGAAACACTTTAAACTGCTAAAACAAGAAGTACAAAAAACTCTTAAAGACTACCATGAACAATTGTGTGCCAATAAATTAGACAACATAGGAGAAATGAATAAATTCCTTGAAACATACAACCTACCAAGACTAAATCATGAAGAAATAGAAAATCTAAACAGACCAATTATTAGCAAGGAGACTGAATCAGTAATTAAAAACTCTTCAACAAATACAAGTCCAGGACCAGATGGTTTCACTGGTGAACTCTACCAAACATTCTTAGAAAAATTACTATCAATCTTTCTCAAATTCTTCCAAAAAAAAAAAAAAACTGAAGAGAGAAAACTCTTTTTATGAGGGTAGTGATACTCTGATTCTGAAGCCAGGTAAGGGCACTATGAGAAAAGAACATTACAAGCCAGTATCCCTGATGAGCATAGATGCAAAAATCTTTGATAAATATTATCAGACTGAATTCAACAGTACATTAAAAGGATCACACACCAGAATAAAGTGGCATTTATTCCAGGGACGCAAAGACTGTTTAACATTTATAAATCAATCAGTGTGAAACACCACATTCATAAAATGATGGCTACAAATTGTATGATCATTTCAATAGATGCAGGAAAAGCATTTTACAAAATAAAATATCCTTTCATGATAAAAATCACTCAACAATCTATGTATAAACAGAACATATCTTGACATAATAAAGGCTATATATGACAAGCCCACAGCCAACATGATACTTCATAGTAAAAAGCCAAAACTTTTCCTATAAGATCAGGAATAAATCAAGAATGCCCACTCTTGGTACTTACATTCATTGTAGCATTGCAAGTCCTAGCCAGAACAATAAGGCAAGAAAAATAAATAAAAGCCATTCAAATTAGAAAATATGAAGTAATAATTTTCTCTATTTTAAGATGACAGGATATTCCATATAGAAAACCCTGAAGATAACACTCAAAAATTGTTAGAATAAATGAATTTAGTAAAGTTGCAGGATACAAAAATAAACAAAAATCAGATGAATTTCTGTATACTAACATTGAATTATCAAAAAAAAAGAAATTAAGAAAACAATACCATTTGCAACTGCATCAAAAAGAGTAAAATACTTAGGAATAAATTTAACTAAGGAAGTGAAAGATCTAAGCAGTGAAAACTATATTAATGAAAGAATTGAAAAATGGCATAAATAAATGTAAATCTATTGTATGTTCACGGATTTAAAGAATATTTTTTTTTTTAATTTTTTTTTTTTTAATGTTTTATTTATTTTTGAGACAGAGAGAGACAGAGCATGAACGGGGGAGGGGCAGAGAGAGAGGGAGACACAGAATCCGAAACAGGCTCCAGGCTCCGAGCGGTCAGCACAGAGCCTGACGCGGGGCTCGAACTCACGGACCGCGAGATCGTGACCTGAGCCGAAGTCGGACGCTTAACCGACTGAGCCACCCAGGCGCCCCCTTTTTTTTTTTTTTTTTTTTCAACGTTTATTTATTTTTTGGGGGACACAGAGAGACAGAGCATGAACGGGGGAGGGGCAGAGAGAGAGAGAGACACGGAATCGGAAACAGGCTCCAGGCTCCGAGCCATCAGCCCAGAGCCTGACGCGGGGCTCGAACTCACGGACCGTGAGATCGTGACCTGGCTAAAGTCAGACGCTTAACCGACTGCGCCACCCAGGCGCCCCTTAAAGAATATTTTTAAATGAAAATACATCCAACACAATCTACAGATTCAGTGCAATCCCCACCAAAATTCAAATGACATTTTTCACAGAAACAGAAAAAAAACCCTAAAATATGTATGGAATCACAAGAGGTACTGAGTAGCCAAGGAATCTTAAGAAAAAGCTAGAGGCTTTCAAACTACATTACAAAACTATAGCCATTAAAACTGTATGGCATTGGTAAAAGAACAGCCTCATAGGTCAATGGAGAAGAAAAAAGAGCCCAGAAATCAGTCTTTGCATAAATGATCAACTAGCATTTGATGAAGGTTCTAAGAATACTGAATGAGGAAAGGATAGTGTCTTCAATAAATGTTACTGGGAAAACTGTATATTCACAAGCAAATAAACGAAACTGCACTCCTATCTTATACTGTACATAAAAATAAAATAAAAGTGGATTAAAGATTAAAAGTGCAACCTGAAACCTTAAAACTCTTAGAAGAAAAACATAGGGAGTAAGCTCCTTAACTTTGGTCTTGGCAATGATTTTTTGGACTTGACACCAAAAGTAAAAGCAACAAAAGTAAAACTAAGCAAGTGGGACTACATTGAACTGAAAACATTCTTCTCAGCAAAGGAAACAATCGACAAAATCCCAAGGCAACCTATACCATGGGAGAAAATATCTGCAAACCCATATCTAATAAGGAGTTAACATCCAAAATACACAAGGAACTCATAAAACTCAATAGCAAAAAAGCAAAGAACCAAATTAAAAAATGGAGAAAGGACATGAATAGACATTTTTTTTTTCCAAAGATGATATACAGCTGGCCAACAGGCACATGAAAAGATGCTTAACATCACTAATCATCAGGAAAATGCACATCAAAAGCATAATGAGATACCACCTCACACCTGTTAGGATGGTTGTTATCAAAAAGCCAAGAGGTAACAAATGCAGGCAACAATGTGGGGGAAAAAAAGTCACCTTTACACACTGTGGGAATATGAATTGGTATAGCCAGTATGGAAAGTAGTATGGAGGTTCCTCAACCAATTAAAAATGGAAATATCCTATGATTCCAAATCCTATTTCTGGGTATATATACAAAAGATATAAAACCATTATCTTTTTTTTTTTTAATTTTTTTTTTCAACGTTTATTTATTTTTGGGACAGAGAGAGACAGAGCATGAACGGGGGAGGGGCAGAGAGAGAGGGAGACACAGAATCGGAAACAGGCTCCAGGCTCTGAGCCATCAGCCCAGAGCCTGACGCGGGGCTCGAACTCACGGACCGCGAGATCGTGACCTGGCTGAAGTCGGACGCTTAACCGACTGCGCCACCCAGGCGCCCCGATATAAAACCATTATCTTGAAGAAGTATCTGTACTCCTTTGTTCATTGCAGAATTGATCACAACAACTAAGGTATGGAAACAACCTAAGTGTTTGCTGAAGGATAAATGGATCAAGAAAATGTGTTATATAAATACAATGGAATATTATTCAACCTTAAAAAAGAAGGAAATCCTGTCATTTGAAACAATTTGGGTGACCTGGAAAGCATGACCTGGGGAAAAAAAAGACAGACAGAGAAAGACAAATATTTCAATATGTTGACTAAAAAAAAAAAAGTCAAACTCAAAAACCAAAGAGTAGAAAAGTAGATGCCAGTGGCTGGAGTGTCGGAGAAATAGGGAGAAGTTGGTAAAAGGGCATAAACTGTCAGCTATAAGATGAATAAGGTCTGAAGATCGAATGTATGACATGCTGACTAGAGGTGATCATACTCTATTTTATAGTTGAAATTTTCTAATAGAACTTAAATGTTCTCATCAAAAAAGGGAGGATTGGGGTCAATGTATGAGGTCACATATGTGTTAAGTCAATGAGGGGAATCCTTTCACAATTGATCCGTCCTTCAAATCCTAACATTGTACACTTGAAATATCTTATAATTTTATTGGTAAATTTCACCTCAATAAACTTTTAAAAAAAGTTAGCCATCAATAGTAGACACTGTCTTTATCAGGGTAGCATAGAGTTTCCCCAACAGCTTAAAAGAAATGCCCCCTCTGTCCTGATGTGGAGCATGGTTTCTCTCTTGGGGCATCATTGACATTTTGGAACAGCTAATTCTTCCTTGTCAGGACAGCTGGTCTGTGCATTGTCAGATGCTTAGCAGCAACCCTGGCCTCTATCTAGGAGTTGCCAATTACAGCCCCACCAGGAGTATGACAACCCAAAATTTCTCCAAATACAGCCAAGTGCTCCCTGGGAGTCAGGGTAGGGGGTAGGAAATTGCCCTTAAAACCAGTAATAGAAGAAGGAGCATTTCAGAAGGACGCAGTTTTATGTGTTGGTAATGGCCCAGGAAATCGAATTAAATGGTAGAATTTTCTGAGAGGTCCTATGTAACTCCTATAGCAGTGTCTTTTCCAAGTGGCCCCATGAAATTAGTAAAGAGCTCTTTGTTCTGTAGATCCTGGCTAGAATAGATCACCTGGTAGAGAGTCGGTTCAAAGGGAGACAATTATTCACAAGACCAAGAAGAGAAGCCTTGATGCAGTAAATTATGCACAATGATAATATGTTTATTATCAAACAGTAGGATTAATAATATCAACATTGTTCATCTTCATTATTTGCTTCAGCTTAGAAAATATATGTCCGATGTAAAAGACCAAACATGAATCATGTTTGCAAAAGTTGTACCTGCTGTTGTAAAAACATCAGAGTAAAGGAATGCATACAACAGTGAAAGTAGCATCTCCCCTCACCGCTCTGCTTCCTAATGGCCTGCTGTATTTATCTATATATATATATATATATTTTAATTTTCTATTCATAAGCAATCACATCCATATATTGTGATGTTTGCATGTGTGTGAAGCTTTTTCGCTTCATATAATTCAATTTTTTTTCTTTCTAGGAATTTGGGTAGTCATTTATTGTATGCATATGTCACAAATTATCCAATCTGTCCCCTATTAGTGGGAATTTAGGTTATCATTTTTACTATTTTACTAAAATGTGGAAATAATCATCTTTATGTTTACATCCTTGTATGCTTTTGGAGATATTACTGTTTGCTAAATTCTTAGTATTGCAATATTAGCATCAGAGGATATGTAGATGTAAAGTAATGAAAGGTAATTGCCAAATTGCTCTCAAAGATTGTAGCAATGCAAATCCTACTACAGTGTTTAAAAATGTACCAAGTGTTAATAACTATTCTATGATTTTTACCATTATGATAAAAGACATACTGGGGTGTATGTTTTTTTCCCCCACAACAGATGGTACATATTTAAAAAAAACAAAAACAAAAACAAAAACAGCCTCAGAGAGGTAGATATTTGCCTCAGTTTATAGAGATAGTAAGTGACAGAGCTGAACAGCTGGGTAGCTTGGTTCCCCAATTCATGCTCTCTTCCTCCCGCAGGGATTTTCAAGCCAGGCTGAGCACCTAAAACACCCACAGAGCTGTAAAAAAATTGAGATTTGCTTCTCCATAGATGCATCTTTGTTTTTTAAATTCCCTGGTTGACTCAGAAGAACAGGTGTTTCTCTGCTTACATATAGGAGATTTTTTCTGAAGTTAACATTGTAAACAGAGCAGATGGCCTTCTGGGAATTTAACCTCCATTTGTCTTTTCTACATGTGCCCTGTTCACAGAGGGGCATGAGGTGACTCTTGTGCCACATTAGCAAGGAATCAAAATAAACTTTGTCCTTCTTGGAGAACGCAAGGACTAGTTTTTTCTAAGGTCCAACCTCTTCCTCATGGGACAGTAAGAATGGACTAACTAATCTGTGGAGAGTCCCACTGGCCCAAGCAGGAAACTGAACACATCTGGGCTGCAAGGCCAGCCAGAATGTGTGTGAGTAGCACCCGACATGAGCAACAGCTCCAGGTCTGCAGTAGCCACTAGCCTGGATGCCCCCTCAGGTATCCCACCTCACCACCTGCCATGGAAGCAAGAAAAAAGCCCTCTGAGATCTTGAATGAACTGGAAAGAGGAAGTAACACTTGCGTTTAGCTCACCTAGTGGTTGGCAGCTGGACCAAGTTCTAATTTGATTTGGGAGGTGAAGAAATGTTACATTATTTCCATCTCCAGATCATAGAGCAGTTTATACCTGGCTACTTGCACCATAACAAACCTATTTTTTGTGGGAAATGGTTTACAGTAAAAACAAATTTTACTTTTATGCTTTAATTAATTCCCATTTCCAGAGAAAAAATAACTTTGAGGGTCCCCCCAGTACTTCACAGGAACAGAGATGTGGCGGTGTCCATGATTTGGCTCACGGTTGTGATCCTACAGCCTCCTGAATTGTGCACACAGAAAAGCAAAAGATTATCTCCCCAAATTACTCTCCAGACGTAGCTCTTGAAAAAAGCTGAACTGCAGAACCTTTTCATCCTTGTCAGTTGTGCTGAAAGCTCTTCCTACACCTGTACCCAGCCTTTCTGGTTTCAAAGGAAGTGGGCCACTTCTGCTTTGGGACTCAAGTGGGGTGACCAGGACCAAGTAGGCGTTGCCCAGGAGTCCCCAGGCAGAGCCTGCTTGTGCAGACAATGGCAGTGCTTGATAATGGATAATTTATACATGATGTTCAGGCAACCAAGACGGCAAAGAATGTCCCTATAAAGAGTAGACCTGAGTGCCAAGCGAGAGAGGCACACCCCAGACTTGAGTAGGCTCATTTTCAAGGTTGGAGGTGGAATATTTTGCATAAGAATTCAGTGACTATTAATTAACACAGGGTAGTGCATCTATGACTAGAAATCCTCTTTTTCTCAAGTTTACACGCATCAGGACAACTCAGTTATAAGTTATGTGTGTAGTGGAGAAAAATACTATTTTCCCTCCTTTGTCAGAAGCGGAAAAGAACTTTCAGATCCTCTCATCCCTCCCTCTTTCCTCTTACAAATGACAACGCTAAAGCTGAAAGGGTAAACCAACTTGCCTAATGCAACACAACTAGTAATCAACAAATGCCCACCTATTTTGATAAGAGTAAAATCCATTTCATTCACACTATCAAAACTTAGGCCTTCATTAGCACAGAATGAAGACATCTAGCAGTGCTTCTTTTTTAAATATTTTTTTTTTTCAACGTTTATTTATTTTTGGGACAGAGAGAGACAGAGCATGAACGGGGGAGGGGCAGAGAGAGAGGGAGACACAGAATCGGAAACAGGCTCCAGGCTCTGAGCCATCAGCCCAGAGCCTGACGCGGGGCTCGAACTCACGGACCGCGAGATCGTGACCTGGCTGAAGTCGGACGCTTAACCGACTGCACCACCCAGGCGCCCCTAGCAGTGCTTCTTAATCTTGAACACACATAACAAGAATTCCGCACTCTTAGATAATGTTAGAACGCAGATTCTGCTTCAGTAGGTCCGGGCTGGGCCTGAGACTCTACATTTCCAACAAGCTCCTAGGCAGCTCCCAAGTTGCTGGCCTACGCTTTTGAATACCAGGTGTTTACAGGCAACACCCTGGCCTGGTGTGTGTGGACCGGAGCCTCCAGCAGGAAGGTATGCAATACTTTCAATGGAGAACTATTCTTTCCTGATATGGTAACGAGTTGTCCCATCAGAGAATTCTTTTGGTATGGTTAAGGTGAATGCAATTGCTCCTGAGAGCTTCTTTCAGAAAAAAAGTAAAACTAAGAAGATGAATCGTTTCAATGTCTTCTATTTGTGTAAATGCGCAAATTGGATTCCTGTGTGTCCTTGGCAGAGGAACCGTCTCATAATTAAGACAGTTCACATCTGTATCTCCCACTCAGTCTGAGCATGCTTTGCTTCCTCTTAAGTAAAAATCAACATTGCAAAATCGCAACTAGGCAACTAGCAAAACGTTGCCAGGAAATACAAGTGCTAGATTTCTCTCCTAACAAGTTCCCATCCCTAACCCACGTCATTCTTTCCTACATGCATTCATTCATCACTCACGGGTTTCTCAACCTCGGCACTGTTGACATTTTCGGACCAGACATTTGTTGTGGAGAGCTGTCCTATGCATCATAGGATGTTCAGCAACATCTCTGGGCTCTAGTCATCTCTTCGTTTGGGTGCTATATCCTAGTATTATAGATTTGATGGCTTAAACACTACACACTTATTTCTCACAGTTGTGGAGGCTAGAAGACCATGACTAGGGTGCCAGCATGAACGAGGTTTTGGTCAAGGCCCTTTTCCTGATTTAGAGACTAGCATCTTCTCATTGTATCCTCCCTCATATGGCAAAAAGAGAGTAAGAGCTAGCTCTGCTTCTCTTCTTAGGAGGACACTAATCCCATTATATAGGGGTTTCATGACCTAATTACCTCCCCAAGAACCCATATCCAAACACCATTAACCTAATGTGAATGAATGAGGTATGTGAACATATGAATCTTGATGGGACACAAATAATCAGTCCATGGCAACCCACTAGATGCCTATAGCACAACACCACCAGTTGTGACAACCTTAAATGTCTCCAGATATTGACAAATGTCCTCTAGAAGGCAAAATCACCCTGAATTGAAAACTGCTGCCTTAAAAAATAATAATTCTATGTTGGGAAAGACAATTAGCTTAAAACAGAGGTTTTAATTTTAGCATATAGAGTTAAGTAATTTTAAACCTGAAAGGAGTCTCGGAGCTTTACTGTATTTTGGGGTCACAACTGAAGTTAGGTTAAAAAAACATTACCATTAGGCACAATTCCTTCTGTTCAAATGGTAAATTCAAGGTATTCCATTTTTCAACGGCACCAATTCCAGCTAAATAAAATCCCATATTCTACATCTAGATGGAGTTTTTGCTGCTGTGGTAGGGCATGGAAAGAAATCAATACCATTCTCTGTTGTCATAAGTACAAGCTTAGAAAAGGTGAGCCCAGAGCTGTATGGAGAATCCAACATGTTCCTAGATCAGGCACCATTCAGCTGGGTTGTGAAATGTCTTCATTGTACGTAAAGTGTGAAAATACAAACATCACTTCAAGATAAGTTCCCCACCCCCTACTCAGTGCTTGTGAGCCATCCAGCTAGCTAAATTCCAGAGTCCTTTGTATTTACTTTCAATGACAGTAGGTCAGCTTACAATATGCCCCATGTGATTTTGAAAGAGGCTTTCTCACTGCAATATTCGTGAAACATGTTTTACTAATACCCTATTGACAAAAGGGAAAGAGAAAGAAAGCACGTGACAGAGCGAGGGCAATTTATCAGTTTTTGCCTTTTGGCAAATGCTCAACAACAATGATTTACTAAAGTAACCACTTGTTATTAGATTTGTTATCTCACTGGTAAAAGAACTCTGAAGTCAAACATATACTAAGTACTTAAAAACTCATTTCATGTTCATACATTCTCTAACATTATTAAAACGTGATGGCCTGGAAGGATGTCAGTGTCAACCCAAGTTATTTATGGTAGCTAATAATAATAGCTCGAGGCCCTGGCACAGGGCCAGGGTAAAGGGGCCCTTTTCCCGCCATCTCCTCTGCTGGAAAAAAAGGGAAAGCCTGTCTCTCTCAGCTCTGTACTGGGGGTGAGATCCTTCACCCCCCACTGAATACAGTCTGCTGGCCTGCAGCTAACCCCCACCTCTATTCACACTCAGATAATATTTCTCATACACCCACCATGTGCCAGATACTGACTCAGGCACTTCTACATCATTTATCCATCTTAATTTTTGTAATACATTCGGACAGTGCTGGGGAATGTAAGGAAAAACTGACATTAATAATGCCAAACCTATTTTAGAGTTCTTTGTGCACAAAAAAATTAAAATTCATTTTTTAACTTTGCAATTTTTATTTTATTTCATTAATTTGTATTTTAGCAAGAGAGAAAGAGAGCATGACAAGAGAGCCCGACGTGGTACTCGATCCCATAACCCTGGGATCATGACCTGAGCCTAAATCAAGAGTTGGATGCTCAACCAACTGAGCCACCCAGGGCCCTTTATTTTATTTGCTTTTTATCATTTACCTCCTTGCTTGATTTCTTTATGCAAAAAATATACTCCCAACATTTAGACACAAGTATCTGTTTTCTAAGTTGACTCATTTTTGAAATATTCTAGCATGATTCAATATTTAAGACTCATGAAGTAAATTTGCCCTTGATAAACCAAACATCCCTTGGTAAGATGACTAGCCACCTTTTATCTTCTTTTTAATTCTGAATCTTTAATTAGGTTTGTTACATAGCAGTAGAAAAAAACAGAAAAGTCATCAAGCTTGTCTAAAAATTAACGTAATAGGATGGGGAAGGACTTTTTGTGTTAACCACGAATTGCGGCTCATGCTATAAAGCTGGAAATGGGAGGTATTCTAAGTTTATCGATCCTAATGAGAACTGCCCCCCAAAAAAAAAGGTGGGGGAGGGAGCAGACTAAGCAGCTGTAGCAGCTGAATAGACCCTTCTGCAATCAGCCCAGTCCCCAGTGTGTTTAAGGACCAGACTGAGACAGGATGGGGGGGTGGGGGTGGGGGTGGTGGTGAGGAGGACAGAAGGAAGAACAGTGATGAATGCTTTGTAACAAGCAGCCTTCCCCTCCCTTTCCCACCAGTCATCCCCAATGAACATGAGACGGGTGAAAGGTGCTTCTAAGAGAATCATTCCTAGATATTAATTAGCAATTTGTACCAAAAAGGAAGGTATACGACTGAATTAATTTCACTTATCTTAGCTCACTACCTGTATTTGGTGGCAGCAGAAGGGAACTGAGAAGGGGGAAAATTATGTCACATCCTGCAATGATAGCCCAGAAGATGAGGATAAAGACACTTATTTTGCAAAATGTTATTTATCACTAAGAATAAAGAGATGCTTGCTTCACCTCCATAGATCCTCAACCTACAGACTTGTTTATTTTGAGAGAGAGCGAAAGAGTGCGCATAAGCACAGGAGGGGCAGGCAGAGAGAGACAGAGACAGAGACAGAGACAGAGAGAGAAACAGGAGAGAAAATCCCAAGCAGGCTCCACACTGTCAGCATAGAGCCCGACGCAGGGCTTGAACTCACAAACCGTGAGATCATGACCTGAGCCAAAATCAAGAGTCACTTAACCAATTGAGCCCCCAGGTGCTCCAACCTCAAGTGATTTTAAAACATACCTGCTGCCAAGCCCCTCTCCAGAAAAACTGACATCAGGATCTTTGGGGGTGAAGCCAAAAAGTTTTTTTTTTTTTTTAAGCCATCCAGGTGTTTCAAATATGGCAGCAAGTTTCAATAGAACTTCCAGAAAAAGCAGCTCAGGGAAGCTGTCCAAGGACTAGGCTGAACAGTATGGGCTAAAAATACTGGGATAAAATAACTTCTAGCCTTATGATGGGAGGGAATATGGCATCCTGGGGCTGCTCTTATGTCTACTAGTCCTATAAACTTGGCCTCTGGGCCTCCAATTTTTGTCCTTAAAACGGCACTAGCATTATCACCTGTCTTCTGTGATTGCAGTGAAGAAGATAACCCACATAAGCTGTGAACTCTTCCTGGTAATGTTCAAGTGCTACAGAATGAGCTGCTGTTAGTATAAGGTTATCTTGGAAATTTACACTGCAATACTGCCACGTATCAAGTTCTTTTGGGTTTTTCGAGCACTTTATAAATGTATTTTATTTCAGCTATATTGCACTATCCAAACAACCATGCCAGATTGAAGTGCTGTTTATCAGACTTTTCTCAGTACCAGAAAAAGCTGTGCTTTGCCTGACCCAGTAGTCTGTTTTCATTTTTCTTTTATTTCAATTTGGCTACTATGAATCTTGCAGTTATTTTCTCTTTGCGTTAGCAGTTAGAAAACTAATGTGACCCATATCTCAAAACTAAATAAAACTGGCTTTATTATGGTCTCTGTTGTTTCACTTCCTTAAAATCTGAGCTTTGATTTTATACTTTTACCTGACATCTATGTACATTTTACATAGAATATTTTAAATGCTTTTATAACATCTGTTTTTGTAAGTTGACTCAAGTACTTTGTACAATGAAACCAGCTTAAGTTAATGACATTAGAAGCACTTTTCTATGATGAGATCCAGACTAATAGGTAATTGGTTAAATGAAAAATGCAGTGAAATGCAGAAAGTCATGAAAACATGATGTAGATATATATCTTCGGTTCTTTTTTAAACTTAAAACATGTAAATGTGCGACTTTTGATTCATCTTTTGATATGAAGCCAAGTCCTGTCTTTAGACATAGAAACTTACCTTCTCAAAACGATGGCACTGGTCACTTACTTCTACCATTATATCATCAGTTAGTTACTAGACCAATTTCTTTCTTCCTTCTTCCTCTCTCTTTCTCTTGGGTTCATGTGAGAGTGGGGAAGGGGCATAGAGAATAGGAGAAAGAAAATCCCAAGCAGGGTCCATGTTGTCACCATAGAGTCCAACTCGGGGCTTGGTCTCATGACCTTGAGATCCTGACCTGAGCCTAAACCAAGAGTCAGATGATTAAACAACTGACCCACCCAGGCACCCTAGACCGATTTTATTTTTAATGGAATGAGAACCCAGAGACACTTGCAAAGAAAGCATAGTACGTGCAGAATCTCTCTACAAGTGTTACTATTTCCTCCCTGATTGCTAACAACTTTCTTGCCTACACCTAATTCAAAGTATTTTTTTTAATGACTCCCTTTCTCAAAAGGTTTTAAAAGTTTTAACTGAAATTTCATGTGTCCAGTATATTTCTTCCTTATTGCATTTAATTTTTGTAACATTTCTAATGACAGTTTGGGGAGAAATAAAATCAATCTCAGTCAAGATATAACTCAACTAACGGAAACAAGAGTGAAATGGATCTATTCATTGGGAGTGGTCTGTGTTCTGGAACTTTGATCTGGGTGTTTTAGACAGAATGAAGAGTCATGTATAAACTGTTGACATAGAGAAATAGCTAACTGAACAGTCCAGTATAAAATATATACCTAAATTTGGTAATGAGAACATTCCAAAATATCGGAATACACACACATGTGGAAGAACATGAGTGGATTATCATGCATTTGTGTGTGTACATGTCTCGATGTGTGGGTATGTGCATGGGTTTCCCCACTGAAGATTCTTTTCCTTCTCTCCCTCTCATTAGTATTGCTCTTGCAAGGACATGTCAACACCTTTCATTTGGTAGCTATTTCCAGCATTGATGCAACTTTAGTTTTAATTTTTCTTAATATTTGCCATATAGTTCAAAAGGTGTTTCTTCAGCTGATATTTGCTGTTTCTTAGTATTTCAGGGAATATTTCAGATTTTTCCCTGAAGTAAAAAAAAAAAAAAAAAGGTTGTAACACATAAGCTTAGGCAGAGCACATTCTTCATCTTCAGGGCTCTTTTTTAAATTTCTTGATCACTGTGCCTCAAATTGTACAGGAAGTAGTTCTTCACTTAGGGAATTAACTTCATAAAACAATCGATCTCCTCAAACTAGCGGGAAGATTTAACCTTGATTGAGTAATGAAAACTTTTACAGACTAAGAGGTCAAGTTCTACTTCTTTTGTGGTCATGCAATTCACATAGCAACATGTCCCTCGAGACTTTGCAGGACTCTCAGAGGAAAGGAAATTCATGGGAGGATGGGAGAGATGGTCCTGGGGACAGGACAGAAATTCTCTCAGGTGAACTCACCAAGAAAATTGTACTTAAAATGAAAAGGATTTAAAGCTAAAGATTATATCTAACGGCCATTAATCCAACCAGGTTCTATCTGTAGAAATGTATAATGTTTTATGTGTAAAATATGGAACTTGGACCAAGAATACGCACCTGTAGGACCATGGAACACCAACTGTCAAGTTTCAAAAGGTAATTTAAAATGAATTTACCCAGGGTTACCAGATATTGAAGCACTCTTACATTCTCTCTACCAAACATCAGTACATATACTCTCTAATGCCTATCTGCATGCACCACTGCTCATCTTAATGATTAACATGACAAACAGAAAAGGAAATGAGTGGAAATATTTATTAACTGTATTTATTTAACCAGTATTAACCATAATTTAGCCATATTTAATCATATTAAGTTGAATCACAAAGTTCAACTGGATGAGAGCCAGTCCCTCCGCTCTGTCTATGTGGTCACACTGATTATTTCAGGGTTCTCAGAATGACTGGGCAGCTTGTCTAACTGTGCTTTACTATTTTTAATCATATAGTTCTTAATTTAGAGGTTTTATGATCAATCCCAAGATTTAGCCCAAAGCACTTTCTTCCACTGCTGAAGAGTATGTGAATATTCTATGGGTGGTGGATTTCTATTAAGAATGTCTATTAATTTTAAGTTAGTATATATGCCTCCTGAACATTTTAAACATGGGGAGAATTGTGAAATGTTTAGGAAAGCTACACACATGATAGCCAAGCATTTTAGTTCCCTTTTCTAGAGACCAAAGGATTAAGTATTCATATTAAGGCAGAGTTGATCATTATTCACAGAAGGAATGTGAATTGGATGAATAATTAACATTTTTTGGATCAGAGCCTAATGAATCTCCAACTGAAGAGTTAGAATGACCTGACGTTAGATCTTAGTATTTTAAAGCATGAAAACACTTAAGAGCATTGGTCAAGGGCTGTTCTTGCCTCCCAGGAAAAGCACTGAAGAATCCAATGGGGCACAGGGAGCTTATACCAGAACTCAGATTTAAGTTTTTATATGAATAGAAAACAGAGTACACTTTACTAACATTTGGTCCACTATTTGATCCTGATGCCATGGCTATTGGTGCATTTCCAAAGTCATGCACTGCATGTGAGTGTTCCAAGGGATAGGAGGACTCTCCACAACCCAAAAGCATCCTTAGTTGTTTAAAACCTTTTAGAATGTAGAGACATTTTGCAATTACCTATGAAAAGTTTTGTTACAATATTCTTCTAGATGTCAGAATAACCTGTCTTGATTTTACTAATACACTTCATTGCTTTTGTTTATGTTATAATGATTTTATCTACATTTTCCTTTAATAAATCTGAAGGTGACAAATTAAGAAAGTTCAAAAAAGGAATTGGTAGTTTCTCGTCTCTAATTGAAAGGATCCAAATATCTCTACAAATTTTAGTTTAAGATGGTGTATTTCAGCTTTATCAGCTTTTAAGATGTAAGATACAGCATGTATTTTAAAAGCTGAAAAAAGTACATGTTGTATCTATGTCTCCAGAGGCAAGAGAATAAAAGCAAAAAATGAACTACTGGGACCTCATCAAGAGAGAAAGCTTATGCACAATGAAGGAAACGATCAGCAAAACTAAAAGGCAACCAACAGAATTGAAGATATTTGCAAAAGACGTATCAGATAAAGGGTTAGTATTAAAAATCTATAAAAACTTACCAACTCAACACCCAGAAAGCAAATAATCCAGTAAAGAAATGGGCAGAAGACATGAATAGATCCTTTTCCAAAGAAGATATCCAGATAGCTAACAGACACATAAAAACATGCTCAACATCATTCTTCATCAGAGAAATACAAAACCATAATGAGATACCACCTTACACCTGTCAGAATATTTACAGTTGGCAACATGAGAAACAACAGGTGTTGGTGAAGATGAAGAGAAAGGGCAACACTTTTGCACTGTTGGTGGGAATGCAAACTGGTGAAGTCACTCTGGAAAACAGTATGGAGGTTCCTCAAAAAAAAAAAATAGAACTACCCTACAATCCAGCAATTGCACTAGTAGGTATTTACCCAAAGGATACAAAAATACAGATTTGAAAGGATGCGTGCGCCCCAATGTTTATAGCAGCACTAGCAACAATGGCCAAATTATGGAGAAAGCCCAAATGTCCATCAACTGGTGAATAGATAAAGAAATTGTGGTATGCATATACAATGGAAAAAAAATCAGCCATCAAAAAGAATGAAATCTTTCCATTTGCAATGAATTGGACAAAGCTAGAACGTATTATGCTAAGCAAAGTAAGTCAATCTGAGAAAGAAATACCATATGATTTCACTTATATGTGGAATTTAAGAAACAAAGCGGATGAACATATGGGAAGGGGTGGGGGGGAAAGAGGAGAGAGGGAGACAAACCACAAGAGATTCTTAACAAAAGAGAGCAAACTGAGGGTTGATGGGAGGGAGATGACGGGGAGGTGGACTAGATAGGCAATGAGTACTAAGGCGGGCACTTGTGATAAGCACTGGGTGTT
Source organism: Felis catus (assembly GCF_018350175.1). Lineage (NCBI taxonomy): Eukaryota > Metazoa > Chordata > Mammalia > Carnivora > Felidae > Felis > Felis catus. The sequence goes on from NC_058369.1 coordinate 110,204,967, forward strand.
GTATGGAAGTGATCAATCACTGAATCCTACGCCTGAAACCCATATTGCATGGTATGTTAACTAAAATTTAAATTAAAAATAATAATCTTAAGTACTATGTCTCCTATTACTCAATATATTAGTCTGATGTGTTTTATTTTGATTTACATGTAATCCAAGCTAACAGTTTTATTATCTATCCTAGCAAGACTTTGTAAGGTCCTTTGGTCTATAGAAACAGCACACAGATCTGTCTTCTTTATAAACTGCTTTAAACCATAGACTCATATTTTCAGAGAAGTTAATTTTTTTAACAACAGATACATCTGAAAGAAAACTGAGTGGACTGAAATGTTTAATATAAATGTTCTTACAAACCCTTCAATTTTTAATTAAAGCTCCTACCAAGTGAGCCCCTTAGGACTCTAAACCTATCCTGCTTTTCATTAAAAGGTAAAGTCTGATAGAACTTCAGAGGATCAGATAAATCCTAACAATCCCGTAGGCAGAGCCAAACTAAAGGAAAATTTGCAGAAAGTGATTTTCCCCCCTGGTCTTCCTCCAAAAAATCCATCTCTCCTTCTTCTATATCCCCAAAGGTGTACTTAATCAGAATCCCACACATGCTTTATTTTAATTTAGGGGTGCAACTTCTCATAAAAATGTAGCCCTGTGGAGGTCAAAGCTTCTTCCTTCTTTTGCCAAACAAAGTTTGCATTGTTAACTTTAAATTTTTTTGCAAAGAAATAGCTTCTTTTTCCATAGACCTTATGCATCTTTAGTAAATTAACCAGCTGTGTGGTTCTAATCACATTGCTCTCTGCTGCCACAGCAAACAAGCAGGGTTTGGAGAAGAAATCAAATTGATTTAAATAAAAGGAAACTGAGAATAGCTATACAGTGTGATTTCAAATGTGTACCTTCCCTTAGATTATTTATTAACCTCTTATCAGAAAATGGAGCAAAGACCAAAGTGCTTATTTCACTAGGAAGAAATGTGATGATTCAGTGAGTTGCTCCCTACACAATCAATAGAAAGCACATGTCTTATTTTTCCTTTCTGGCAAGTGGTGCTGTATATAAGTCCTGTATGTAAGGTCATGTGTAGTACGTTTGCGTCTAAAAGCAGATTCATGTTATTGGAAGTCATGTGTAAAGGATTGTTGCCCCCACTTCTATTTGATTTTAGTATTAAGTGGGATGCCTTTCATTTATCATAAATTTGAGCCAAAATAAATTTGCCCCAATCTGTGCAGAGCCATCATGTAAGTTTAGATTTAGATTCTTTAGCAAATGTGCAACTTTAAATGATCATTACGCTTCCATAGAATGTCACCGAGGTTAAACGAGTTACTTCCTGAAGAAAACAGCAAGCCAAGATAAGAACGATCTATAAAATAGGCTATTTTCTAAAAATGATTTATTTTTGACAAGAGAGAGACGGGAGGGGCGGAAAGAGAGGGAGACAGAGGATCCGAAGTAGGCTCTATGCTGACAGCAGACAGCCCGATGAGGGCCTCAAACTCATGAACTGTGAGATCATGACCTAAGCCAAGGTCAGATGCTTAACCAGCTGAGCCACCCAGATGCCCCTAAAATTGGCTGTTTTAATCATACAGTTGACAAAGCATGCCCTTCTTAGTTTTAGATTAAGGCCTTATCTTTGTTAGTATAAGCAATCATTTTGGGAAAGTGCACCGAATGCACATAAATGAAAATGGTAGTTTATTATTACTTTTTATTATTTCTCATTAAAAATTAGTCCATGTCAATTACAGATAAGTAATACTAAAGGGAAGCAACTACAATAAAGTGAAAACAAATCTGTAATCCCACCAGTAGGAAGTAAACATTATCAGTTAACATTCTGATATATACATTTCTAGACATTATAAGCTCAATCTGCGCTAAGGCCGTTGTGCTGTTGTTTCTTCTGCTTAGAATGTTCTTGCCCAGATCTACAAGAGCCCGCCTCATTCAGGTTTCAGTTCAAATGTCAGAGGCCTCCCCTGACTGGTCTAGACAAAGTGGCCCATGCCCAGCCTTCCAGTCTCTATCACATCACCCTGTTTTACCTTCTTTCTGTTCCTTAACAGTGCCTCAACTTTGTGGTTGTAGTATGTTCCTCAACACTTTTTATCAGCTATTACCTTTGGAGCCTGTCACCAATGTTAGACACATTTTTGTTTTTCTGGAAGAATTGTCAGTGGGTTCATTGTAACTGACCATACCATGAAAATTATTCCATGTCAGAAAGTATTTTCCCCGAATATTATGTGGTGGCTATACACTTGCCATGTATATATAGGTATCTGAAAATCATAAATTATTTGTAATCATTCTAAAATTACAGGACCTTTTGTTCATATCCAATTTTTCTCTATGTTAACCGTGCAATGATAAGCATCTTAATAGCTACATTTGCGTGCACATTCAGGATTACTTCCTTAGGAAAAATTCTTAGAAGTAGGATGGTTATATTCAAGGGTATGCTCATTCTAAAGCCTCTGGAAATATGTAATAAATTATGCTACAGAAATATGGAACCAATCAACATTCCTGCTAATGATGTAGGAAAGTGCTCATTTACTATACCCTTGCCAATCTCTGAGCGTTGTCATTTAAAAGTCCTTGCTGGTGCTATTTTTAATGTAAAAATGAAGTTACAATTATAAATACTTAATGTGCATGTTTTTGTCAAGCCACCATTGAGGAAAAGTCATCAGCAGTAAGCCTCACTATTGCCTTGGAGCATTTATTATCAAGTGCCTTTAAATGAGGATCTTCCCATGTCAGCTGGGTGACTTCTTGGTTTTATACATCTTTATCAATTGCAAAACTGAAGCAGAATTTAAGAGTCTCCAAATGGACGGCTTTAATCTGCAAATATTTTTCAATACATTATTCAATGCCTTCAATGCTCTAAATACAGATCTCATTTTTGCTTCCATTTAAAAAATTATGCAGGAAGAAATCATCTGAGGCTAGAAACCAATTTGGTTTCGCTATGGTGTTTGGAAACCATTGCTAAACACCCAAAACTCTTCAATAAGAATTGCACAAACACTAGTAACATCTGAAAATTACATGTGTTTAATGAGAAAATTAAATCTATTTCCCGACAAACCCGTGCAGAAACAGAAGGAGATAGATTAAGTGAGCTCTTCTTATATAGCCAATGTTGTTTTAGTAATTCATGGTTCATGGACTTAGTAAAAAAAAAAAAAAAAAAAAAAAAAGACACTTAAAAGAATAAGCTAAGCGGTCACTTCATGTAAAAGATTCTACATGGAGGACACCCAGAAGCATCACAATTTCATCTTGAACCCATGTATGGTGTTAGCCACTAACAATAAATATCAGGCCAAAAAAATAATTTCGCATCAAGAGTATCAAGTGATCTGGGGCGCCTGGGTAGTGCAGCCGGTTGGGCGTCCGACTTCAATTCAGGTCATGATCTCGCGGTTTGTGGGTTTGAGCCCATACTGGGCTGTGTGCTTACAGCTTAGAACCTGGAGCCTGCCTGGGATATTGTGTGTGTCTCTCTCTCTGTTCCTCTCCCGTTCATGCTGTCTCTCTCCCTCCTTCAAAAATAAATAAAAACATTAAAAAAATTAAAAAAAAAAATGAGTATCAAGTGGTCTTGAGTCAGTATAAAACAGGCAGAACTTCTAGGTCTTAAAAAAAGCAAGTACAGATAGCTTTCGAGGACCACCATGGCTAACGTGGAACCTGAAAATGAGCTGGGTGTAGAAATCAGCATTACAGTCCAAAAGACAAGTGGGAGGACAAAGGGACTTTTTGACCATAGTTGGAAATGTGTGAAGGGGTATTTGCTCAGGAGACAGGTGACAGACCACTACATGCGGGTCAACAAAGTAATGGGGAAGTCAGATGCAGGCAGACTCCAGAGGATCTTAACCTGTAATGTGAGCATGTTCACAGAAAAACTTACTGAGAAGAATCAAAGGGGTACAATGATCTTGCTTGTTCTATGGTTTAATATCTTTAGGTAGAAGACAAGATTTCAACCAGAGTTAAAACCTCCTCTCTCCTTCTCTAGATAATGCGAACCTCAACAGAGTCAACTGCCTTCAGTAGTCCTAACTTACAGCCTATCATTTAAGACCTTCTACTGTGGGTTCCAAACAGTCTTTCTGATTTCTGTCACTTCAGTTATCTTATATTTCAACCAATCTGAGTGATTTGTCAACAGTTGTTCCTTTTGCTTTTGCCTTATTTCCTCATGCCTTTGTTTTCATTGTTTTATCACTCTGAAAAGCATAGATGTTCGCATGTACCTAAACCTAATTCAGTCAGGCCTTAGCGGAGCACTACCTTCCCGGTTAGGTATCTCTTCCATCCTTGCTGATCATTTATCTACTGTCTCTGTGCTAGTATTAACTCCTTCTCCCCCAAATGATAGCTACTCCTATTCTTAACCCTGGTCCTCAGTTGAATTCTTAACTCCATGAGGGCTGACATCATGCCCTTCTTTCTTACATCAAGTGTTTCAATAACTTCCCCTTTTAAAAACACATGAATGTACAATGTTAGAAATATAAAGTCAGAGATTACTAGCTGTTCTACCAGGTAAAGACATCTATGCACCTTGTTGGATGTTTACTTTCAGCCTTTTTTCTGTTCTTTTTTAATGACCTTGCTAAATATAAACTTTTATGTATTTGAAGTATACTAATAGCTAATCTCTGTTAAGTGCTTTCTAAGAAGCAAGTCCTGCTTTAAGTTTATTTATTAAAGGGATTCACAACAACTGTGTGAGGTATTTAGTATTTTATCCCACTTTAGTGATGAAGAAAATGATTCAAAGAGGTTATGTCACTTGCCTAAGGACAAACAGTACATAATTGGGAATTTGAAAATAGCAAGCTGCAGATAACCATGCTTTCTAAAACACTCACATACCTCTTAATATGTGAAGCAAAATGTTTCATCTTATCGATGTACCATGATTTACTTAACCGTTTACAGTACGTTGACATTTATGTTGCTTTTATTTTTGTCATTTAAAATGGCACTGTAATGATTGTTTGTGCCCAGTATTTTTTTTTTAAGATGAATTATTAATCCAAGTGAATCACTGGGTCAAGACATGCTTATTTCAATTACCTGTTTCCTAAAAGAGTTTCAAAGACCATGGTTCCTGGAGCAGTCATTCAAGAGTACTCCAGTAACCATCTATCACTAACCTTGATTTTTTTTCTTTTTAGCTTTTATTGGTTAATTTCATGGATAAACATATCATGGGTCAACAGTTGGAATGAAGAGCTCCCTAACAGAAGTAATAGAATATGCCTGTTGGAATTACTACACATTGTGTCTATATGCGATATAGTTTAGCAATCTACTCCAGTTGCTTCCAGAAATAGAAGTTTATAAAATTTTAAACTTTTGCTTTTCCATGTTATTTCTTATATACCTTTTCAATCTATGAAGTCCTTGTTTCTTCAGTTATCATAGTTCTTTTTAAAAATGCATATATGGTTGTTTTAGTATTTCTTATTCTACCTCTTATAAACTTCTCAATTTGATAGGACAGTGGAGAAAATCATCAGAATTTGAGAAACATGTATTTTCTCTAAATATTTTATCACTTCACACCAAGAGCTCGTAGTCTTATACGTGCATTGTGAGAGGGCGCTTAAGAGCCTTACAGAATCCAGGTCTAACACAAATGATTGTTATTCTTGGCCTGGAACTTTTCTTTTATGCCAATGGCTGTGATTTGATGAAACAAACTAAAATCACCCACACCACAAGTTGCTGGTATTGCTGCAGAGTTCCACTGATTGTCACAGCTTTGGCTTTGCTGTAAGAGAAAATGAACATTTCTTTCAAGAGAGGAAGTAAAATACCTGAAGAAGTATTTTATGTTTTTTAAGAAAAAAAAATATGTGATGCAATGGGCAGGAGTTTTTGTTGCCATCCTTTGAGTTTCCTTTTTTTCCTCTTATGCTGTGGCAAGTTAAGTATTTACATTATGGCACAGCTGGCTCATGGGAGCTTCAACATTCATGCCAAACAAGGACAAACTTTGACCAAATAAAAGCCAGAGAACTAATACTGAAGCATCAACTTCAGTATTTTAAATATTTAGGGTTAAGTTTAATAATAATCTCTTTGGAATACCGAAGAATTTTAAAATCAGCTCTGTGTCCAGTTTAAAAGTTTTAAGCATTATAAACATTTGTGGAATACATGCAATTTTTACTGGTATGGCCTATTTTTATGAGGTGTGGCCATAAAGCAGTAAGATCAAGTTTAAAACTTGGAGACATGATAGCATTATTTTATAGTGATTACTTTGAAGGTATAATGCTCCTTTGCATGTAAGTTCTACAATCATTGTTACAAAAATTCTTTAATACAAATATCACATCACATATACAAAAGAAATTTGTGATTATTAATTTTAGCCCTTAATTATTCCTACCAGTTCTCTAAATATTTTACCCAAATTCATTTATCGTACAAAGTCATGCAAAGCAAAATCATTTGTCAACAATGAATTAATAATTCTGGGTAAGCAAATGAAGAAAAACCTCATTCCTAATAAAAAAAAAACCCAAAAAATTAAACAAAAAAACACTGAAATATTTTAAGTCTCAAGTAGAAATGATACATCTACTTCTTAGAATGGATGAGAAAATGGATTTCTTGTAACTCAGAATTTTATTTATTTTTTTAATGTTTATTTATTTTGACAGGGAGAAAGACAGTGTATGAGCAGGCGAGGGGCAGAGAGAGAAGGAAACAGAATGTGAAGCAGGCTCTAGGCTCTAAGCTGTCAGCACAGAGCCCGATGCGGGCCTCAAACCCATAAACAATGAGATCATGACCTGACCAGAAGTCAGAAGGTTAACCAACTGAGTCACCCACGTGCCCCTGTAACACAGAATTTAAGTTCGAATTTTGTATTAGAAATTCTTATTAAAGTTAAATCAGAATTTTTTATTAGACATTTAGAGCTAATTTCAACACAGACGTAAATAATTATGAAAATGCTGTCGCAGACAACACATTCCCAAATGCACACCTACAACACCTACATAATAAATTAAGACTACGTACCTAGAAGGACAAAGGATGAAAGATTAATTCAGCTGTAACATTTGCTGAATGATTTCCCATCAGAAGTCTTTCTCCAAGAAAGGGCTCTTTGATGGCAGAAAAATCTTAGCAGAAATTCCTTGGCAAAACTTTTCAACTGGAACGTAGGTACCAAAATGTCTGCTTGTAGTAGAGTGTGACTCCTCTCAGCATGCACTTGCCATCTCTATTTTGTAAGATGTTCATTCCCAAAGAAATATAGGACTTAACATGGCACAAATCGTTTCTCCATCTTGTTCCTGCTAAAATCTTGCTCTAACTTTTCAGTTGAGTTGAATTAGGGATGGAAGCCCTGTGAGTGGCATAGGGGGCCTGTTGTTTCCTCCACTCATAGTACACTAACAAAAACCAATTTTTATTATGTATCCTGAAATGATACCATACTGTTTCCGTCATCTTTCTGAAAAGAAAATTTTTTACTGCCAACTTCCAAAGCCTAAATTCTGTCCTAGAGTTTACTATTCATGATCTATGCAAATTATCTTTCGACAGTCTCATGATTTCAAATTAACCTGTGTCTTTGTCTACTATTTTGTCTGCCTCTAGAAAGCAAAGAACACACTCCATGTGAGCACAGTCTGTCTTATCTACCAATGTTTTCCAGTGCTTGGCTAGTTACTATTTATTTAGTCAAGAAAAACATACCTTTATCCCACTGATGTAGCATTTTCAAAGCATAGTATATATGGGTTGTCCTATCCCCACTACCCATTCTTTTCTTAAGCCATCATCCAAGTCAAGGATTGGGACACCAGAACACAAGGCTTCTTTCCTAAATCCCAACCCGTCCTCACCACAGACAAGCAGATGTCTAAGTATGGTCCAGGGACCCCTAGAAAGTTCCTGAGATCATTTCAGAAGGTTCATGATGTCAAACTATTTTCATAATAATACCGAAATGCTATTTATCTTTTTCATTTGTTTTCTTACAAGGGCACAATGCAGTTTTCCAGAGATTACATGGCATGTGATAGTATCATTCCTCTGATGTCTAATAGATGATGTACTTGTGTATTCCTGTGTTTTAAAAGTATCTGTTTTAGGGGATACCTGGGTGGCTCAGTCAATTGAGCATTAGACTTTGGCTCAGGTCGTGATCTCGCAGTCTGTGAATCCAAGTCCCCCATTAGGCTCTGTGCTGACAGCTCAGAGCATGGAGCCTGCTTCAGATTCTGTGTCTCCCTCTCTGCCTTCCCTTCTCATGTTCCCCCTCTCTCTCCCCCTCTCTCTCCCCCTCTCTCTCCCCCCCCTCTCTCTCTCAAAAATAAACATTAAAAAATTTGCAGTATCTGTTTTAGGATGTTAAATATTAATAACTACATCCCACATTAACATAGACCTTTGAGGCCCTCTCGGGACCCCATGCATGATGATTACACATGGTTTTAAGAAGTATCATATCAATGTTTCAAATAAGCAACCATTAACAGACCCATAGAAAAGCCATTCACCGACAGCAGAGATCCCTAAAACCAGGAAATACCAAGAAATCCAAGATCCTAAATAACCTTCTATCCATGCAGCACATGCTAAATTGCACAACTGATAATCTATATCTAGGTACATCAAACAAATCCTTGCATGAAGAAAGCACTGACGATTAACTTTGAAGCAAATGTTCTAAGCATGTTTTAGATTTCTCCCATGGGGGAGAATTTGTCATGTTTCTCTTGGAGTGTGGGGCTTGGGGACAATCTAAAAATAATCAAGAGCAAAAATTTGGCAGCATTTTGAGAAGGCAAAGAGAGAAAGTCTTCCCTTGAACCAATAATTAACAAACGATATATTTTTCTGTGGGCTAGATAAGGAGCTGGCTGCAAGCTCTCTTGAAAAGGAAGAGCCCCCCACCCCCACCCCCGTCACCTTTTTTTTGGCTGCGAACACATCTATTAGTGAAACTGAGGGAATGTGTAAGCTGAGAGGGCTCCTTTCCTGCTCACACACTCACGTGCTCTCTCTCAAAAAGGAAAAAAAGACAAAGACAAACAAAATGAAAAAGAAAATTGCTGATACGAATACAAAACGATAAAACCTCTTTGGAAAATATTCTGGCCTTCTCTTACAAATTAAAACCCAGAAATTTCACTCTTAAATATTAAATCAAGAAAATCCAAATTATATTTCTACAAAATCACCCAGAGGTGAATGTTCATAGCAGCTCTGTTTCCTAATAGCCCCAAACTACAAACAACTCACAAGTTCATCAACTGGTGAATGGATTAACAAACTCTGGTCCATCATACAATAATAGATTACTCAGCAATGAGAAGGACATACCGATATTCCCAACAACTTGGTTCATATCCAGAGAATTATGCTAGAGAAAAAAGCCCAACAAAAAATAAAAAACATTCTACAATTTCATTTATATGACATTGTAGAAAAGGCATAACTATAAAGACAGAAATATGATCAGGAGTTGAAAGGGATCGGGAGAAGGCAGAGACCACAATGGAGCAAGAAAAAGTTGTTTGTTACAAGGGAAATGTTCTCTAACTTGATAATGGTGGTTGTTAAAAATCAAAGAACTGTACAGTTATGCACAGTAAAATTTGCTATACATATAATTCAATAACCCTAAAAGAAAAATATTCCTAAATGAAAATAAGTGTATACAAAAATATTTAATATCCCCCCCATGAAGAATAGAAATTATAAACTGGATGACAGCTTTCAATTTTGATATTATGCTGCCCAACACCTTTTAATACCCAGAAAACAAAACTATTTATAATCTGAGTAATTTATCAGATATACCTGATAAATTTTGAGAATCAGAAGTGGGAAATTAAAGGCTACAGAGTAGATTCAAAGGGACAGAACTTTAAGGAAAAGGGAGAGGGTACATTTTCCTCTAGGATATATGAAAAATTTCTTGGTCATATGTTCAAGTAGAAATGTTAGAGACATGCTAACTCCTGATAAATTTGTCACAACTTCCTCATCTTAGCTTTCAATATGACCCTACCTCTCTTTCCAGCAATGTCTCTTGTGAAACTTTCACCCCCAGCTCTGTTCCCCATACCCACAACCTGCCTCACTCTTCGGCATACCTATTATTTCCTCTTCCTAGAATGTTCTTCCTATTTTGGCCATTTGGAATCTTTCCTAACTTCCAAGGTTAACTTCAAAAGCTCTTTCATAAAAGCACCTAAGAAGAAACAGCTGGGATGCCAAATCCTAAAATCCTTTACAAGCTGCTAGTGGCATATGACACCATATTGGTGTGATTTCTCAGAGTTATTTTCATGGGATTCACTCCAATTTAAAAAAAAAAAAAATGGGCTCCTGATTTCCAGATAGGGATTTCCAGATAACAAATCGTGAACTCTCTTCTGCTCTCCACACAAATCTGGGTCATTTGTACTTCACCCACTGCCCCTATCCCTTTACTCTAAGACTAAGAGTAAGAGGATCCCAATTTCCAAAAGATCCTATCACAGCTGCTGCTTCAGAACAGTGGACACTCCCACAAAGACCACATCTGTGATAGGAGGTGAGAGACAACATACAAAAAGGAGATTTAAACTCATCCAACTTCCATGGAATGAATGAATGCTCTACTCATTATTAAAGGATCTTAAATAAGCCTATTTGAGGATTTCATTTTCTCTGTCCCATATTCATTGTACTAGTATTCTTCCATCTTTGGAGAAGGTGGTTATATTAATTAATCTGTATTTGGTATTTGTTTTGAGAATGGGAATAGTTACTTCTTCCCTGCAGATTATAGAGTGACACTAACAAAGGCTTTTCCTGTTCCACTACCTAAACCAAACTCCCTTATAAAATTTATTTGGCCTATAGCATTGTTGTAGACATATGCCTACATGGGAGGCCATGAGAACATAAATTCTGTATTAACAGCGTATGTTTTTCTACTAATATTTATATCCTCGGTAGACACCAGCACAAAGGAGATATTCATTAAATATTTATCAATGTTAAAGTAATTAAAATATTCCTATATTAAAATCCCTTTTGAATATAACTTAAAGACTTTCTTGAACTACATTAAAAAGTTAATTTATTCCTATTTCCAGAAACCCTTCTCCATAAAATAATCTCCCTTTAAGATTCTCTAAATATATGGACCCTTAAAAGGTTATTGTAGGATGTGATGCTTATCACCTCATTACATACAATCCTTAGAAAGTCTGTTATCCATTGTAATAGTTCTTGTGAAAGTACATAGGCCAGTTTCATTCTACAACTCTTTTGCCAAGTTCAAAACCACAATATCTTTGCTGCTTTTATTTTTCTTCCAAACACCATAAGTTATTATAGTATATGATGCATTGCATACTTGCCAAAGCATTTCAGCCAGATTTTTTGTTACACAAGCACGAAGGCATCCAACACTAACAAACAATTTTTCTTTCTACTTTTATATAAATTCAGAGAACTAATGCATGCTTCTATGCCTTTGGGTAGGGAAAAAAAGACATCGCTAACATTTGAAAAGTATTGTGCCAAGCCAAAATTCTGAGATATGTTCTTGAACTGACATATTTTTTCCCCCAAGTACAATTTACTTGGTATATACAAGTTTTGAAATACTCTGAAATGTGTTGCTTATGGATCCAACACGATGACTATTGTTTTGTTGTTGTCTGCTTGTTTTTCATAATTTACTATGTTTGAGTTATCTTGGTTTTTGTTTACCCAGCTACAAGTTTAATAATCCTATGTGTCTGAATTTTAAAAATTCCAACACACACACTTACACAGATCTGAGACATCATTTGGGGATTTTTCTCAACCATCTAAAGAAAGGCAATGACATTTTTCTATCAACAAATGCAGCTTAACAAGCTGTGCTCTAAATTTGGGCTAAAGATTTTGCATCAGTTTCTTTAAGGTTTGTACACTAAGTCAATTTATCTATACAGTTTTATAAGAAAATACTAGGTTTTTTTTTTAATACTTGCATCATTAGTCTGAGAAGTAAACTCACCACAAGAGAATCATCAAAGACTGTGGAATATTGCAAGCTATGCATGGAGAAAAAGCCAGAAGATGGAGCTAAGAAAAGGCAACCCATTCAATGGATGGATCCGCGGTATGTTAAGAGATGTTTTTCGTTTTCCAAAAGCTCATTCAAAAATGTTTGAGATGTAGTGAGGAAGGTTATTTCTGTTTGTGAATCAATGTGACAATTGAAATCTGTCAAGGGATACGAGTCACATTTCTCAATCAAATGATTCAAATATTCTCCAACATTCTTCAAAGCCGTGACTTCAAAGAGTGACTGCATGGTAAGTTATCTACAACTCAAGGCAAGATCAACATGACACCAAAATAACTAGCAAAGAATGGGTATTGCTCCTTGGTCTGCGCAATACAAACCACCAATTGTACAGATTTCATTTCCTACCTGTGCATTACCAGAAGGAGTCAGAGAGCCAATCCAGGTGACAGTTATGGTCAAAATGGTCTTTATGGTCTAATAAAACCAGAGTTTTAAGATCTGGGCATATCCTGCCAACCATATCTCAGATAATCACAATGATGATACTGACCAAAATTTAGAGTTGGAATTCTTACAAAAAAAGTTACCTTGCTAGTGACATTACCTTAGCTAACTGGTTGCTTTTTGGTCTTCTAAGTATACCAACTGGTGAAACATCTAGTATTGCCTCACTTCACTGTAAAATTCAGGATAACTTTGAAGTTTCTTGGGAGATAACTGGAGGTAATTGGAGATGAGAAAGGAGAATAGTTCGAAGCCAGAAATGATTTTTATTTGAAAATATTAACATTATTGTATACACATATACAATGGCACCAAATGAAGTGATAGGTTCTGAATATATAATGGAAAATGAAGCAGATATTGTTTCTGCCTTCTTTTCATTCATTTTCTAGCAGAAGAGATGCACTTTAAACAGTAAGTGCAAAAATACATGCTCCAGTATTACAAAGGAAGAGAACAGTGGATTATGAAAGACCAGTATTGAGTGACTCAATTCAAATGGAATGGCTACGGGTGGCCTTTTTGAGGAAGTAAGTAGATAAAAATGAGGAATCCACAGAAAAAGACAAGATTTCAGGTCGACAAAAGGCCCTCAGGCAGCAATAAGCATGGCCTATGGGAGAAACAGCAAGCAGTTACAATGGTAGAAAATTGTAAGCAAAAGGTTGGGTGGAATGTTATACGCTAAAGAAGTAAATAGAGCCAAATCACACCAGACCTCAAAAGTCAAGGAGAAGGATTTGTCTTTTATCCTGGGTAACTGGAAACCAAGAAGAGCAAGGAATAAGCAAAAAGTAATTTGTATTTAAGAAGTTACTGAGGGGGAGGGGTTGCCTGGGTGGCTCAGTTGATTAAGTGTCTGACTCCCGCTAAGATCACGATCTCACCCTTCATGAGCTCTAGGCTGTTGTCAGGCTCTGCACCGATGGCTTGGAGCTTGGAGCTTGCTTCTGATTCTCTTTCTGCCCCCCTCTCTCTGTCCCTCCCCCACTTGCGCGCGCACTGACGCACACACGGTTTCACAAAAATAAACCATTTAAACTTTTCTTTTTTAATTAATCTGGCTTTTGAGTGGTATGTAGTGGAGGCAGGGGACAGGGTCAAAGCTGCAAGCTGTCTAAGGGTGTGTGTATACATGTAAACAGGGATGGAAGATCTATTTTCTGCAGTCAGGATGTTAAAACACTTCACAAGTCCTTAAGACGTTTTTGCATTTGAACCTTTTAAATGGAAAATAATCACATAAGAAAGTGCTTAGAAGAGAGTAAAGCTAAAGAAAAGAATCATAGAGGGTGATTTCTGGGAATTTCTCCCTTTACAAAGAACTATACTTTTCTCATCACCAGGGTAGGTGGACTTTCAGGCAGTATTTCTATTTGTGTGTCATACACTTAAATACTCAAGTCTAGGTGCAATTATTCATTTCCTCTCAGTAAACTTTCCATAAAGGAATGCATCTTGCATGTAGATGAATTACAAGATGTTCTACCTCGGCTTGTTCCTTGGAGCAACATTTGCCATTCTTTGCTTTTCAAAGGGTTAAGTCAGGAAACATTACTATTTCTTATTACATGTTGTCAAATAATCCCCATCAATAATATGTGTGGGAATATTTTCTGAGAGGCAGTTGTTCAAAGCACAGGTTTTACTCATGTCGTGGCATCCATTGAGGGGCTTTCCAGACTTCCACATTCTTAGACTGCCACAAGTGCTACAAGTCTACCATTTGGAAGTCATCTATAGTGCTGCTTAAGATTTTCAAATGTTAAAAAGAATAGTGCCTTCACCAAAAAAACCAAAAACCAAAAACACCACCAATGTTTAATATATGTGTTTGTGTATATGTACATGGGCTATTTATTGTGGAGAAGCAATACAAGCTGGAACGTGTGTTCACATAAAAAGATAGTCTGATATTTTACTATGTGGAAAAAAAAAACCTTTTTATCTCACATATTCATTCACTTCCCAGCCATCTCAAAGAACATGCTATTGTTTTCAAAGTCCACTTGCAGATCTACAAAAGCTAAGCTTTTAAACTAGGGATTAAGAAGCTAGAAATCAAAAGCCCATGTTATTCTATCTTGACGGTAACGGTCACATTTCATGACCTACCATTTTCAAATATGATCAATGACAGGGAGCCTATTCTGGTGTCAGATCCTGTTTTGGTGGCCTCCCAAATCTCCGTTAGTTGGGAAGAGAAGAAACTAAGTGAATCTCACAACATAAAACTTCCCATTTCATTAGACGGGTGTGTGGAATAGCCTTAAGGAAAAAGGAAACATTTTTCAACTTCAAATCCCTTTCTGGACACATGTCTTTAGGAGGAAGCTCTAGTGACTGGATCAAAGTGTCATTCTACCCCCCAGCCCCCATCAAAGGACAATAAATACAACTTTCCCAGAGGAAAACTAGTCCAGCCAATTAAGAGACAGGAATTTAGGATATATTGCCAATTGCTGTGCTTCTGTAATCTAAGTCCATGTTTTTAAAATCTAAATAAAAAATTGTCTCTATGTTTCCATTTTAAGATTAATACATGTAAATCAAACAGATCCTTTGAGGCAGAGCTTAAAATCTCAGGCTTAGAGGTCAGGCAGCTTCCATTCAAATCCTGGCTTAACCACTTATCTGCTGAATGACTGGGCAAATCGTTAAATCTCTGTGTCTGTCTTCAACCTTTAAATGGGGATAAAAGCAGAGCTGACTTCAGAGTTCTTAGAAGGATTAATCAAACTACCTCATGCCTAATATGAAGCACAACCCCGTAGACACTCATACGTTATCATCACCCAGCAATGATTATTAGTATATTAACTAAGGTGACCAGTTATTATGTTCAAAACAATTATTTCACTTTATACTGGCAGGAGTCTAAAACATTGATATACTTCCACGTGTTTTCAGGTATTTGAGTATATGATCCTTGTAGCAGAACAGATCAAAATCTGTGACCTGTATGCAGCCAGCCCTTTCTCCTTCTTCCTTACAGCCCGTTACCCCACAACAATCACAGAGGCACTCAGTCTAACACCTGCACATTCCAACTGAGAAGTTGATTAATTTGTAGAAGCATCTTAAAAAACGTCTCTCTCTCTCTCACGCACACACACACACACACACACACACACACACACACACACATTATTCAATAACTACAAAATAGAATTTCAGACACATGAATAAGAACTAGTAACCTGAATGCCAAAATAAAAATCTAACTCAACAGATAGAATAAACGGTGAGACTACAATGATCTTTTATTTTTTCCCCTTCTATTTACTTCTTAGGTCATTTTCTCCTAAGGTGGACCTTAAACAAAACCTAGATATAAAATAAATGTTATCATTTTGTTATTTTGCTCTCACATGGAATTCAAAAAATCTACATGGAAGGTCACTAAATTCTACCTAGCTGCAAGAAAGGGAAATGATGAGCAGTCCTCAAGAGCACATCCAGCTTCCTTCCAAAGGGTGCCGCTCACACAGTTGCACACACCCTTCCTGTCGTCCCAGGTGCCGGAGTTGAAAATATCTCAGCACTTGGCAATCTTGAAGATACTCTCTGCGGTGGCTATAAAAAGACTGGTCTTAGCTTCTGTCAATAGGGTAGCACACACTTGTGTATCATTTTACCATGAGGAAGTTTCTGGAGTTGCCACACCCATGACACCTCAACTTCTCTTTTTCGACGTGTGTAAATTTTTTCTACTTCTGTGTCTCAGGAGTAGGTTTCTGGTGGTTCAGTTATTTCCCAGGCTTTTACCTGAATGTGGGCAACCTCAGCAGCAGGGGCTCCTGGAAACATGCTTCACCTGTTTTTCTCAGCATATAGGAGAACCATTGACTGGACTTATGAGGGAAGTGGTTGGTTGCAGAGGTTCCCAAGTTCTCAACTGAGTTAAAAATAACAACTTATATTAATCTTTTGACCATGGCAACATAAGTACTGAAGTCCCTTTGCTTTCTTTTACCTCAAACAGGAGTTAAGAGAGATGTTGGTTTCTAGGTTCTGGGAAGCCAATAGTTGGGGTTTATTTTTCTTCCTGCCTATTGTCAACATTACTTATAGATTTAATTGTTTTCATTTTATTTACATTAGAATGAGGGAGGGGGGAGGGTGCCTGCAAGTCAGGGAGAGGGGAAGAGGGAGGAGGAGGGAGTCTGTACCTTAGCCTCAAATGGGTATCAATCTTAACAATATAACTGTGACACTCACCAGGGCCTATCTGGTGATTAATGCCAAGATCTCCACACAAGGTGATCAGGTGGCGTAAGGGAAGATCATGACTGAACACACACAGGGACCAGTGAAGGAACCTGGCTATAAGGAGCTGGAGATGAAGGGGAAGCTGGGTGCATCTGTTTCTGGTCTAGAAAGAGGAGGGTTTCCTCAGCAAAGGCTTTATTCCAGTTTCTTGCCAACAGCTAAGGCAGGAAGTCCAGATCTCACTTAGTATTTGATCTGATATTTATAATTTTTAATTCAAAGAAAATTTTACTACAAAATATGGAGAGGCAACTCTCCTAGCAAAGTTCAGCTTGGCATGAGGCAATCTTTTTCATTAGTGACTGTGGAACAGTCACTAGTGAGCCTGCATCCTGCCCCAGCCATGTGGCTAAAAAAAAAAAAGAAAAAGAAAAAGAAAAAGAAAAAAAAAATCAAAAATCAAACCTCAACCTGGTGTTCTAGTGGTGAAGTGGCTTGTAACTCTAGAACCTTCCACTCTAGTTATTCCAAGAGCAGCTTTATTCAAGTTGGCTTTTGTAGCTTGTATAGAATTGGAAAGCCGCCATTAAAAGAAGAGCACCTAGCCATTTAATCACTAGTAATTTGAAGCAAATAAGTCAAGTATGAAGGACGAGTACAATAAAATCAGCAAGTAACAGGATTTTAAGCAATGGGAAAATTCTAAGATGGGACGGGGCATTTTTAGAATAATAACAGTGCTGTCTTCAAAGACAATTGGTTCTTTAACAATTTTTTTTTTTAGAAAATTGAGCTGTTGAGACCTACGTCCACTACCCCATTGGACAGAAAAAGGATTGGGAAAATTTCCTTGGTTTGTTATTATTTCTTGGTAGACCTCATTAGGAAAGCAGGCAGTGTGAAAAAGAACATACTACATGTTGGTAATGGCAGGTGCTGAGTTAGTGTGTGTATGTGTCTGTCTGTGTGCATGCCTATGTAATAAGAAAAAGGCATCTGATAATGTAAGGAAGAAAAGTGATTAATAAAGCGGATGATAATTTCACAGGCTACAAAAGGAGCAAAGACCTGATGGGAATTTACTTTACTTAGGAATTATGATGTCACTGGTGACCCGACCAAGGGTAGATTCTGTAAAATGCTAAGGGCAAACCCTGGTTACAGGAAGGTGAAGAGTAGACAGAGACTTCCTTTTCCAACAATATTGGCAGAGTAAATATCCTGAAAAATGATCCTGCTGCAAAGCTCCTGAATGTTTGAGTTGGAGAGAGTAAGAGAAACGATCAGAGTCATGAGAGGCCAAAACTTGTGGGAAAAACTAACTCAAAGAGTTGTAAGCAATGAAATCATCTGTTAGTTCCAGTAACCTAGAGCTTCGGTTTTGACCTTGACAAACTCGGGTCTGTACTGGTCAAAGAGCTGGATTCCAGTTCTGAGACCTGTAAAGAACCGAATCTTCAGTTAAAGTGTCAATTAGAAAAAAAGAAAATGCCAACAAAATATGCCTTGAATTAAGAAATAAACAAAATGTCCTCTGGTAAGTCTTAAACCAGAGCTAATCCTTCTATAGGTCAGCGTCCCACATTTCCCTGCCTGCAGTCTGATAGAGACTTCAGCAAACCCAGGCTTAAAGCTTCCCCAAGCGCCTGTCAGAAGAAGGTAATAGTTTTCTCGAGATGAATCAACCATCAAATCAAGCCTCATAGAATTTCCTCCTGTCAAGTTCCTACCTCATCTCAGAATTTAAAAGTACAAAAGAAAAAAGGCAACAGTGAAAGAGTTTCATCAGAATGTTTCATCACATTCAACAAATCAGACCTAGAAAGAGCTCAGATATTCCAATTGTTACATTTCCAAGATTAGCGTATTTCAAGTAAAACAAAAACAAAAACCTAACAAACAAACAAAAAAACCCAACAACAACAAATAAGGAAGGGGCGCCTGAGTGGCTCAGTCGGTTAAGCCTCAGACTCTTGATTTCTGCTCAGGTCAGGACCTCATGGCTCTCTAGCTGAAGCCCTGTGTTGGGCTCCATGCTCACAGCATGGAGCCTGCTTGGGATCCCCTCTCTTCCTCTCTTTCTGCTCCTCCCCTGCTCATGCATGCTCACTCACACTCTCTCAAAAAAATAAACTTCAACAAAATACGAGTAAGAACAAAGTGACGTATAAAGAAAAGTGAGCAGTTGAAATAAAAATCCACAATAACTTGGACATATAGAATGAAAATACAGTTAAAGTAAGAATTTGATAGGTGTGCAGGGCACCTGGGTGGCTCACTTAAATATCTAACTCTTGATTTCGGGTCGGGTCACAATCTCACAGTTTGTGGATTCGAGGCCCAGGTCAGGCTCTGCACTGACAGTGTGGACACTGCTTGGGATTCTCTCTCTTTCCCCCTCCCTCTCCCCACCTCTCTCCCTCCCTCTCCCCCTCTCCCTCTCCCTCTCCCTCACACACTCTTACAACAAATAAATGAACTTTAAAAAAATAATTTGATAGGTGTGCCACTTAGCCTCAGACATGACTGAGGAGAGCAGGAACAAGCTGGAATATGGATCTGAAGCACCTTGCCCCAAGAGAAGACACAGAGATAGAGAAGAAATATGAAAGCAGTTGAGGGACATGAAGCAAAGAATATTAAGATGTAATCTAAGTCAAATCAAAATTCTAAAAACAAAAAGCAGAGAAACAGAAAGGATGAGTGAAACAAAATAAGCTCAGCCTTATGCAAACTAGGGAATACAAATGAAAACACCTTTAAAAAAAATCCAGAGAGATGGGGCGCCCAGGTGGCTCAGTCAGTTGAGTGTCCGACTTCGGCTCAGATCATGATCTCACGGTTCCTGAGTTCGAGCCCCGCATCAGGCTCTGTGCTAACAGCTCAGTGCCTGGAACCTGGTTTAGATTCTGT
This sequence comes from Felis catus, assembly GCF_018350175.1. NCBI lineage: Eukaryota > Metazoa > Chordata > Mammalia > Carnivora > Felidae > Felis > Felis catus. The sequence goes on from NC_058369.1 coordinate 110,224,678, forward strand.
GTCTCCCTCTATCTCTGCCCCATCCCCACTCACACTCTGTCTCTCTCGGTCTTAAAAATAAATAAAACATTAAAAATTAAAAAAAAATCCAGAGAGAAAAAAACACACTACCTCCAAAGAAACAACTGGAATGATAACTGAATTCCAAGCAACAGAAGGCAGAAACTGTAATATAGGATCCCATTTATTAAAACAATTTTATAGCTACATACCTAGAATTATATACTACTATAATATCACTTTAAGAAAATAAAAACAAGAAATTCTAAAATACATACTTCCAGACTAAGAAAAAATCATTTCAGAAAAATTGAGTTCAAGAAGGAAAGGTGAGCAAATAAAATAGTAAAAGTGAACTTAAACAAGTATTAACTTTATAAAATAATGCAACATAAATTTAGAGTATATTAGTCTTCTATTGCTATGTTACAAAGTACCACAAACTTCGTGGCTTAAAACAACCAGTATTTATTATCTTTAAGTTTCCAAGGATCAGGAGTCTGGATACAACATAGTTGGGATATATGACCTGGGGTCTCACATGACTGCAGTCAAGGCATAAATGAGCTGTTCTCATATGGAAGGGCTCCTGAAAAAGGATCCATTTCAAGTTCATTCATATTATTAGCAGAACTAATTTCCTTGAGGCTCTACAACTGATGACCCAGACCTTTTCCTGGCTGTTAACTGGAGTCCACTTTGTTTCATAGAACCTCCCACAAATGACATCTAACTTCGTTATTAAGGATAATCTCTCCAGTATGTAAATAATGGATATATCATCCCATCACCCTGGCCATATAATGTAATCAAGGTAGTGACATCCCACTATTTTTGCTATGTTCTATTGGTTAGAAGCAAGTCACAAGCTCTCCCCAAACTCAAGGGGAGAAAATTATGCAAGGACATGACATACCTTAGGGTATTTTCAGCAACAGAGTTTTAAAAATAATAACCAAGGGAGAAATCAAACAACTAGTTAGTCACAAAGAGCATGATCAGAGTTAAAATGTGCTGAAGTCATATGAAGATGCAGATTAATTCTAAACTGCATTAAGCATAAATAGCACAAAACAAGAGAGTAAACATAAAAGTAAAATATAAACCTACATTTTTCAATGAAAGGGTAAACTAAAGTTAATGTGGCTATACTAATAGCAGATAAAATAGATAAAATTGAACTTAAGGTAAAAAACCTGGTTTCAGTTAGTGGGTTACTACCTAATGATAAAGAAATCGCACCCACCAAATTTCACAATTCCAAATGTTCACAGTAAAAATTAGCAGAGAGAGATCCATAAGTCATAGTGAGTGATTTTTGAGATATATTGGTTGGCAAGTGATAGATCCATTAGTTTCCCCCTCCCCTCAAAAAAAACCCAGTAAGATATAGAAGACTTTGAAAACACAATTAACAGGTTTTCACTGTATTATGTAGAATAAAATACAAAACAATTAGAGAAAAACCTTTTTTGCAAGCATTCATGATACTGACTATATAGAGAAGCCATGCAATAGTTATGAAACAAATATCAAAGATTTAACATGAATCACATTCTAGAACTACAACAAAATTAAGTTTGAAGTCAATAAGAAGATTATGAAAAGATTCATGTTTAGGAATTTGAAAACACTTCCAAATAACACAAAGCAATCAATAAATATTAGAAAGTTTTATAATTATAAAAAAATTTATGTATCAAAAAATGTAGAATATAGGTATTTCACAGAAAGCAATTTATAGCCTTACATAGTAAGGCTTTTGTATTAGAAAAGCTGAAAATAAATTAAGCAGACATCTTGGTTTAAAAAATATTAACAAAAATCCTAAACATAGGAGGTGATAAAGACAGACCCCAAAATTAATAAAGCAAAAAATAAAGATACAATAAGGAGATAAACAAAACCATATCTGTTCTTTGAACACAAATACAGATGTTTCAGAGAAATTGATCAAGAAGAAAGGGGAAATATATAAATAATGCTGGCAAAGCTTCCGAACTAACAAAAACTGGAATGATAGCAAAATGTTGCACACAATACATTGAAAACTTAGATGAAATGGGCACATTTCCAGAAAATTATCTCTTACAAAAATGGATATATGAAAGAACTAGTAGATCTGTGCCATACTGTAATCATTGAAAAAATTCAACTGCGATCTCTCATAAAACATCCCATGTCCCACGTCCCCAGGGTGACAACAAATTCTACCAGATATATAAAGAACAAGTAATTCCAATGATCACATACGTTCTTCCAGAAACTAAACATGATGAGACACTTCTTTTTTACTTGTTTGATGAGATTATAATTTTGATTCCAAAACCCAGTAAGCAAAGTCTCAAAAGAAAAATTATAGGTTCAGTCTTTATTATAAACACAGATGCAGAAATCCTGTGACAAATTGGCAAACCAAATCCAACAATATATTAAAAAACACACTAAGTTGACTTTCTTCAAAATATAAGCTAGTCAACATTTTTGAATTTATATTAATAACAAAAACTGTAAAAACTCATAAAATCATCTCACTTTTCTGCAAGTAAGACAGATACAGTGTTCATTCATATTAGAAATTCTCAGTGAACTTGAGTTGAAGGAAACTTTCCCAACTGGCAAAGAGTGTGTATCAACTTTTCATAAGAAACATCATAGTCTTTGGTAAAATGGTAAAATCATTCTCTTCCAAAAGAGGAATAAAATAAAGATACTCACTATCACCACATATATTTAACATTGAACTAAGGATCTTAGAAAGCACATGAAAACAAGAAAATTGAATAAAATATGTAAGAATAAAAAAGAATGGAAAAAAAAACCTCATTATTTGCAGGTATGATTATCTCCATTAAAAACCCAAAGAAAGGTACAAATTATATAAATCAGTAAAAGAGCTTAATTCAACAACTATAAATAATCAATACACAAAACTTAAACAGAAAATACAATTTGTAGAATTAAACATATTTTTGTAGTAGCTTTTAAAAGACGTATGTTAAGAAATATGTATTCATAAATAAAAGATTCAATATTTCAAAGATGTCAGTTATCCCCAAATTGATATACTGAGTCCATGAAATTTCTTCCAAATTCTACAATGGATTTTCCTTGAAGTTTAAAAGCCTGATTTGACAATTTAAGTGAAAGGATTAGAGTCAAGAAAACTGAAACCAAGCATGGAGACATGCCCTTACAGATATCATGGTTTCTTTGGTGCAGAAATAGATCAGCTGAAGTGAAGAGCAGGCGCTGAATTAAACCAAAGTTTCCTTATAAGGAAACTTGCTGTAGGCCAATTTTGACAACGGGATATGTGAGCAAAAGAGGAACGACTCAATAGGTAGTGCCCTGGAAATGGGTATCCATATATATTTTTTTTAATGAAAATGGATTCCTTCCTCATATCTCACTCAAAAATCAGTTCTAAATGGATTTAAAAATTAAGTGTCAAAGTCCAAACTTAAAACTTTTTGCATAACCAAACGGAAATAGATCTCCGTTATCGTGGTGTAGCAAAGGATTTAACAACAACAGCAACAACAAAAAAACTGAAGAAAACAATTAGTGAATTTGACTCTATTAACATTAAGAACACCATCGTGTTCATCAAAAGACAAGCTAAAAACCTAAAAACGAGGAGGAAAAATGTGCCACAATTGGAAAGATGTGTTTGCCAGCTGTATCACTGAAAAATTAGCATTCAAAATTTACAGATAATACTTACCAAATAATTTTTTAAGTAGAAAACGGGGAACATAAATACACAAATAGCCAATTAAAATACGAAAAGTACACAACCTCATTACTAAACAGAAAAATAAACAAGCAAACAAAAAAACCGAACCAGAAAAGCCAATTCTGCACATTAGGAGTTTGGACAATGCCCCATCCTAAAGACAAGTACAAAGCTGAAAAGAATGAAACATTAACAATCTTTCTTGGGTCCAGAGAAAAGTTGAGAGCAAAGACAACGTTGTGCCCCAGATTGGAGGGAAAGGACAAGAAAGGGTGTTGCCACTTACCTGAGCAGATTCACTCGTGGAAAGCACGCTGGGAACCAGGAACACGCTAAGAAAAAGCCTGGCCTGTCCTGACAAGTTGCTTGACATCAGTGTGGACAACTCTGAGAGTTAAAAACTCCACAGGAACCTAGCCATGGGAGGCCACAATACTTTAAGTTTTGCTTCTGAGACCTCCACCAGGTTCCCACAATAAATATCAGAGAAAAATGGTGCTCTGGCAGGGGGAGGGGAAAAGGAAGCATTTTAAAATAAAACGAATCATCTGTGTTCTTCTTAAACAAGGACTGACTTCAGGAGAAACTAGTTGATGGGAGCCTAACTGGCCGGGATATTATCAGAGCCCAATGGACCTGGGCAGGGAGGTAAATCCTAACTCCAGTCGGCTGTAGTCATCCTGTCCCACCTAAGTGGGGGAGAAGAAAAACAAAAACACTTATGAAGTTCACAGTCCAGAGACATAAGATCACCAAAACAGTGAAACCTAGTCACTCAACAATAAGAAAACAAACAACCACTTAAGATGGGCCAAAGGTTTTAAGGTATTTACCCAAATAAGTTGAAAACTTATTTCCACACAAAAACCTGCATGTAGGTATTTATAGCAGCTTTGTTCATAATTGCCCAAACTCGAATGCAACCAAAATATCCTTCAGTAGGTAAATGGATAAACTGAAGTACATCCAGATAATGGAATATTAACACTAAAAAGAAATGGTCAAGCCATGAAAAACATGGAGGAAACTTAAATGCATATTACTGACTGAAAAAGGCCAATCCGAAAGGCTACATATTATAAGATTCCAACTATATGACATTCTGGAAAAGGCAAAACTACGGAGAACGTAAAAAGATTGGCAGTTGCCAGGGGTTGGGAAAAAGAAGGGTCAAATAGGCAGAGAACAGTAGGTTTACAGGACAGCAAAAACACTCTCATGTCACCCTAACGATGGATACGTGTCGCCATTTGTCCAGATCCAGAGAATATGCAACACCAAGAATGAACCATAGTGTAAACTACAGACTTTGGGTGACTGGCATGTGTCAGGGTAGGTCCAAGACTGATAACAAATGTGCCATTCTGGTGGGGTATATTAGTAAAGGGGGAGAGTATGCAAGTGTGGAGATAGGGAGTATATGAGAAATCTCTGTACCTTCCCCTCAGTTTTGCTGTAAACCTAAAACTGCTCTAAAAAAATAAAGTCTTAGTAAAAAGTTTTTTGTTTTTTGTTTTTTTTTTTTTAAAAACAAGGGATGCCTGGGTGGCTCAATCAGTTCAACACCTGACTCTTGATTTTGTCTCAGGTGGTGATATCATGGTTCAAGCCCCACATTGGACTCTTGCGCTGACCATGGAATTTGCTTGGGATTTTCTCTCTCTCTCTCTCTCTCTCTCTCACTCTTCCCCTGCTCTCTCTCTTTCTCTCTCAACAATAAATAAACATTAAAAAAATCTTAAAAAAGCTTTTTTAAAACAATGAAATATAATTTTATATCTAACAGATTTGCAATTTTTTCCTGTTATACCATGTGATGTTAAGAATGTGAAACAATGGACCTTTTAAACATTGATGATGTTGATACTAACTGGAACAATAAATCTGCAAGATAATTTTACCTTATGTAGTAAATATAAAGATGTCCTGGCCTAGAAAATTTCTCACACCTGGCATAAGAAGACATGTGCAAGAATGTTTACAACAGAACTTTCTGTGTAGAATAAACCACAGTAAATACTTGAAATCAAATATTTTTAAACTACGGAACTATAATGTCCTGTGGTTCAATAGAATAATAGCAACGACTGGAAACATCTATTTATAGTAAATTCCTGTGCTATAACACATTATGAACCACAACTTCTCTGCTTAGCAATATAGATACATTGTACAAACCTAGTGTGGAATAAAAACAACAAACAAACGAAGCAAGTCATAGAAGAATACAAACAGTATTATAGATATGATATAAAATCAAAACATATAAAATGAAATTGTATTATTGAGGTCTATATAAATTATAGAGAAGCAAATGAAAAAGAGCAAAAATTCATGATTGCTTTGTAGGGGAAGGAGTTGGATTGAGAAGGGAAATACAAGCTTATTTTTTTTAAGGTTTATTTATTTTTGTGAGAGACAGCAAGCAGGGGAGGCGCAGAGAGAGAGGGTGTCAGAGGATCCCAAGCCGGCTCCCCACCATCAGTGCAGAGCCCGAGGTCGGGCTTGAACTCACAAACCATGAGATCATGACCCGAGCCGAAGTCAGACGCTTAACGGACTAACTCACCCAGGCACCCCACAAGCTTATTTTAAAAGCATTGATAATATTCTATATCCTAAGCTGAACTCTGGACACATTTTAATTACCATTTACATCTTATATATACATATCATTTTACACATGTAAAATATTTTTTAATAAAAACTGATAAAGCATAGGTGAGGAAGTGGAAGCTAAGAGCACTTTTTTTTTTTTTGTGGACCCTTAGGTATGAGAGAGGGAGAAGAGGAAGAAATAGATGGAGCAGGAACCAGAAACAGAAAGGAGTATGGTTTTTTAGTCGAAAGTAACTTAACTACGTTAATCTGTTGAAAATGAGAGGCTGGTATGAAGAGAGAAAAAGGTGATGGATGAATCAGGTAAGTGAGGATATAGGCAGAAATGAGAACCAGATAAAGGTTAGAGAGAGACTAGCTTTCGCCAGAGGTGGGTGTCTCTCTTCCCAATGAAATGGAAGGGGATAGTTTGTGATACATGCAGATGTTGGCTGAAGGAGGTCAAGAAGTCAAAGCGGTGCTGGTCTGATGGTCAGTGTTCTCTTATGATTGTGAATTTCAGCCATCAGGTGAAAGTGATAAAATACCAAGGGCATCAAGGAGATTGGCTGGTAGGAGATTAAAGTGATTTCTATGAGGCTGAGAAAGAGAAAGCTAAGCTTTGTGTTTTCTTCAGCAGGTGCTTGTGTCAGGCACACTCGGTCTCAAGGGGATGAATTAATAACCCTTTGGGTTTAGGCAGACACAAGTCAAGAAAAGACAAGACAAGCTGGAAGGATAGAATGAAAATGGGGAGTAACGCGGTGGTGGTCTTGATGTGGTCAAAGAACTGGAGCACTGAAAAGAAGGGATTGAGAGAACTAGGATGCAAAGCAAGGAATTGCTGAAAGCAGTTTAAGAATCCAGAACAGGCAAATAAGAGGGCGCTGGTAAGTTCCAGGTGGGAGGGACCAGGCAGTGCTGGTCCCTGGAATTGAAAAGATCAGGGAACTGCACAGAAAGTTTGTTAGTTCAGGCTGTCTGCATTGACACTGAAACCAGCTAGGAAATTGGTGGCAAGAAAGAAGATGATCAGAGTGCTGAGGTCCTTGATAAACGTGGAGCGGTGACAAGGGTGTCGATGAACAACAGCAAGGAGGGTACAGGAAGGTCGTAACTAGAAGGCAGGAGTCCCAAAGTGAAGGAGGTTTTTTTCTCTGGGGAATGAGAATACATGGTGTGAGTCTGAGGAATGAGAATGAATGAATGGGGTTGTGAAGCTCAGAGGGTCTAATAACCAACCACTTGTGTATGCGATGCACACCCTGTGGGAGAATAAATGGACTTCCTTTGGAGATAAAGAGGATCCCCAGTCCCAGCTCTAGCATGTGGCAGCACAGCCCCTGCCTTCACTCTTATCTTCAATTTAAAAAGTGTTGTCCTAGCAATCCTTCCCCTGCTGATCTGTATCTGGGCTTTGCACTTATCTGAATTAATCTGCCACCTAACGATTCACTGTAATGCTTAGCTATACGTCTGTCTTAGCCAATAGACTGCACTCTGCTTAAAGGAAAAGCATGTAATATTTACCTTGACGTCCACAATATTTAGCAGAGTGTCCAGGATATAAAAGGTGCTCAACGAGTGTTCACCGAATAAGTGAATGGATTGTGTGTTTGTATTGTGGACGAGTTTGTGTGTGTGCACTTCCTGCAAGAGTTGCTCAAAATGAAATAAAGTTGCCCCACAGGGCAGTTATAAAGTCTAATCACCTGAGAGGGTTTGGGGTGAGAAATATGTGACTCTGGAACTCAGGAAAAGTCAGGAGAAAAATAATGACGCATTATGGAAATGATAAAACCATCACAGTAACTTTGTGAATAGCAGAGAGGGGGAAATGCTAAAAGAGCTCCCACTGGTATCGTATGAAATTAATAATGATCTAAATACCTCCTATGAAGTTCTTCATTAAAAACACACTTCCATAATCTAAGTACTGGAGATTCTGAATTCAACAAAGAGAGACTTGTTCTACAGTGTTTGAAATTAGACTTCTATGAAATCAAGTTTATCTTTAGAAGTAGGTTTAAGAAAACTGAAAAGATTGGTAATAGCAAAGTAAATATGGAACAGATGTTGCCTCAAGGAGGTCCTGGATAAATTTGTATTTTGATATGATGCTAATGAAAAAGGGTGGTGTCATTGGTATGATTTTTGAAAAATGTATACATTTTCTTCCTAATCTGCAGTGTGTAAAATTTCATGAGAGGCTGAACAATTTTAATAAGTATTAAGTGGGCTTTGATTTTAGATTTAATAGGTCATATATTTTACAAAAACTACCAGATGAGATTTTAGAAGTACAAATCTTCCTCTTTGTTCAAAGAAGACTTTCTCTTGGAACAATCTGTTCTAGTCCTCATAATTACGTTTTCCTGGGAGATGGGCCTAAAGAGATAAAAAATAATAACCTAATAGTACATGTGATGTTTGTAAACTGTAAGGTATTCCCTGATGTCATTACAATATTGGTGTGCTAGATATCTGTAAAGATTTAAAGATAAAATAACAATAAATAGAATATGCCCATTCTCTAATTCTTACAAGATTTATGAAATTTTAGAAATTAAAAAAAAACCCTTTGATATTTTATTTCAATATCCTAACCTTGTTATATGAAAAAACAAAGGGAGATTAATGATGAATGGCAGAACTGGGACAAAGGTGAGATCTTCTGCATTTCAGGACTATACTTTCTCCCCTTCTCTTTTGCCTTGTGCAGTAGTTCCCCTCATATTTGGTGTCAGTTTTTGAGGTTTCAGTTACCCACAGTCAACCGTGGTCTGGAAGCAGATGACGTCTGACTTATCATCAGAAGATCAATACTAGCTTAACGTTAAGTCACAATGCCTACCTCATTCACCTCACTTCACTTTATCATATAGGCACCTTATCATCCCACATCATCACAAGAAGAAGGGTTAGTACAGTATAATAAGGTACTTTGAGACAGCGAAAGAGAGAGAGAGAGAGAGAGAGAGAGAGAGAGAGAGAGACACCACATCCGCAGAACTTTTATTACAGTATACTGTTATAATTGTTCTATTTTTATTATTACTTATTGTTGTTAATCTCTCACCAAACCTAACTTATAAATTAAACTTTGTCATAGGTATGTATGTATAATATCATAGTATATATAAGGTTCAGTACTATCCATAATTCAGGAATCCACTGGGGGTCTTGGAACATATGTCCAGAATACAAAGGGGGACTACTGTAGTCAGAAACTGTTTTATTATACTTACATTTGATATCTATATGAAAATGCCTTGGCTTTTACACACAAGCAAAGTGATATTTTAAAATTAAAGTTGAATTTTTGTATACAGATTTGGACTTTAATAGAACTAACAAGAATGAAGGAAAGACAGTTCCAGGTGGAAAATTATTTCATTAGAGAAATAGGATCCACAAGAAATCCTATCAGCCAAGACTTAGAACTAAGCAGAGACTTGATATTCATAAATGTTCTCCAATAAAATATCTAATAGATATGCCCCTTTTCTAAAAGCTATCACAAAATTTTCATAATAAAGAGATTCGTATGTGCAAAGATATTCCACTACTATAACCTATTTAAAGGACTAAATGCTGAACCATGGGGCCCAAAGTTATACAGAACCAGAATTGACTAATTAAAGACCCTCTTCAGGTTCAAACGGCTGGATGTTTAAATAGAGGCTTGGCTAAAGCCTATCTATTGTTCTGACTTCCGCTAATGGCTATATAAACCTGGAAATTTTTCTCCCTTCCTCCCCCAGTTAAACATCTGCTAGGGTTGAAAGCAGAATCTAGAATGTCAAACCCACAGAAATGTTATGGTTTGGGCACATTTAATCTTGGTAAACTGTTAAAAAGATCTGAGTAGGTATTTGGTTTTATTTGGGACTAACAGCAGACTCCAAGGCAGAAAAACTCATCAAGAAGTTTAATAGCCACTTCAAATAAATGTTGGCTTAAAGAAAAAATGTAAAAGCCATACTTACAAAAATATATCAGATGATATATATACATATATATATATATATATACACATAATATTTTCTACCATTGAAATTTAGGAAAGCTGAAGAAAGTATCCAATTTGGCCCTCAAGTATTAATTTTTATTTGGATATTCCTATCTTGTTAGAAAGAAGATAAAATTCAGTCACTTCTCAGATGGTACCTACACTTGTGTTGAGCACAGCATTATGTATAGACTTGTCAGGGCGCCTGGGTGGCTCAGTCAGTTAAGCGTCTGACTTCGGCTCAGGTCATGAGCTCGCTGTCAGTGAGTTCGAGCCCCGCATCGGGCTCTGTGCTGACCGCTCAGGGCCTGGAGCCTGTTTCAGATTCTGTGTCTCCCCCTCTCTGACCCTCCCCCCTTCATGCTCTGTCTCTCTCTGTCTCAAAAATAAATAAACGTTAAAAAAATAAAAAAAATAGACTTGTCAAATCACTGTTGTACACTTAAAACTAATATAAACATTGTGTGTCAACTGTACTTCAATGAAAATAAAATGAATAAGAATACCAAAGGATATACTACAGTACAGCACACAAAGATTTTTTTACAATATCATTAACAATAGAAAAAATTGGAAACAATGATATAGAAATGATTACATAAATTATGATTTGACTAACAATAAAAAATAAAGTTTAGTTGATTCTTTCAGCAAAAAGAAACTTCTAGTCTAATTTTTGCTCCTCAATCTCCTTCCTAGTGCAGGAATAATAATCTGTTCTAAGCACATAGCTATATTGCTTTCCTCTCTACTTCCTATTTAAAGTAATTTGTAAGAATTTGGTTTCAAGAAAATTATCTCCAGTCTCTTATCCAATAAGAGTCACTAAGTCATTTATTATGTACTCAGTGACTCTGTTGTAGGGCAAAGTGTATTTTGTATCTTGAGAAGTATATAAAATATAGGCAGAAATCTTGATATCCGTAGTATTTTCCATAGAATTTTATATCAATTGGCTGATCAACCTCTTGTGGATAAAGTAATGGGCAAAACTTCAGAGCAAATTTCACTGGAATGTTGAGTTTCCTGAGATGATACCTTATGCATTGCTGTAACCTAACTATAAAGAGCCAGACACACAGTTGTGCTCATTTAACAGCAAATGTGGAAGGAATAAAGCCTTCCTACAATTAAGAATCGTGATATCATCTTCAGATGACTGTTTCTAGTAAGCACTGGCTCACAAACATTCTGTCTTCCCTTCTTTTATCTTCCTTACATATTGTGAGCCACATGATGAAGATTGACAGAAGCTGAATTTGCTATTCTGTAATGGATTATTGATCCTAAAATGATTTTTTCTCCTACAAGAAAAATTACAAATTCATTTTTTCTTGTTTTTAAGAATATAACCAAGTTCTGCATTACTGTTTACTTTTCAACAGAGTGTGCTTTGTAGTTAATATCACCTTTGGCCACTTTGTCAATGCTACTGTATTCATTTCACCCAAGAGGAGGTACATGCCCTACCTTGATTTTTCCTGTGGTTGTCAGTTTCTATTTTTTCTTCCACTGAAAAGAGCCAATATTACTCAAAAAAGTAGACACTTGGACTGGCTGATCCAATGTGTTTTTTTCAAATCCATTTCTCCCCTGCCTGTCAGGGGTGAGTGACGGTAAGGATAGTAGGAGTTAAAACTCAATTTCCCAGCCTCTCTTTTAGCTATGAGTGGTCATGTGACACAGTTCTAGCCAACGAGATGCAAAACTAATAGCTCCTAATGCTGTCTTTCCTTGCCTCTTTCTTCCTGCCTGGAGCATGGATGGTAGAGTGACCACCCTGCAAACTTGAAGATTAAAATCTTATGCTAGGAATGGCAAAGAAGAAAGCTGTAACAAGCCTAAAACATGTACCACGTTGTGAAACCCACCGCACCAGCCCTGGAGGACCTACCTGAACTTCGTTTTATGTTAGAAAAATTAATCTCTTTCACTGTAATTTTGGTTTTATATTGTTAAACACGATCCTAACGGATACACTGGAAAAATGTATTTTGGGTGTATAGGTCAATAACGTTAGGATGATTTCCAAAAAATAAATATTTACAAATGATTTATTTATCTCTGATACAAAAGACAACAGAGAAAATGTCTCATTAAGATAATTTTTTAAAACAAGGCAGTTTCTTTTGTTTTGTTGAATGTACATACCAGAAAACTGATAGTAACTCTCATTCATTTAAAGCAATACCTCAGGGGGCCTCTAAACTCATGGCTTTATAAACCCAACTCGGGGATTTATTGAGAATAACTTAATTGAATTATGTTACATGTTTCTGCACTTAATCTATTGGGATATGTTATTTTTACTGAGATATATAAAGAAAAATTTACCTTATATTCAAATGTGACTGAAAAGGTATTATAATAATAGCCTCTAAAAAGTTCATTGCAGTATAGAATCTGAAACTGTCAGCACACTCTACTTCATTAGCTTAAAGTCCGTTGGTCTCTGTTGAGCTTTGAATGGATCTTTTGCCCGTGCATCACTTTGTAACATCATGCACGGGTTATATGTAAAATGTTGGTTCGGTGAGTTACATTGCTTTTCTAAACGTGCACCCATTTCATCATGTAACATAGAAAAAAATCATATTCAATAATACTAAATTCATTACATAGAACAGTCACTAGGTATCGGGAAGCTGTTAAACTTATAGTGATGGATACGTTTCTCAAAATTCTTTCACCAGAAAGCTCAGATTTTATCACTGACTAAAACACTGCCAGTTGTTTTCCTAGAAGGAACAAGCTCACTTTGATCATTTTCAAGGGAATGTCTATCAAATATACAGCTCTGAATGACCAAAGCTCTTTGTCAGTCATCCTTTCTTTTTTTAAATGTTTATTTATTTTTGAGCGAGAGACAGGGGCAGAAGGACAGGGAGACACAGAATCTGAAGCAGGCTCCAGGCTCCCAGCTGTGAGCACAGAGCCTGACGCGGGGCTCCAACCTAAGGTCGCTGAGATCATGACCTGAGCCAAAATCTGACTGAACCACCCAGGTGCCCCAAGTCTTCCTTTCAAGTAAGAAGGGTGTCCCATGAAAAAAGTGACAATTCAGCTTCGAATTCAGTCTATAGCACTTGTGCTGTTATGCTCGTTTGTCCTTAAGGCAGTCATCATACTTGGTATGCTTCAGGTTCATTTCCTATTGTGTCATAGAGAATATTAAAAACACATGTACTCAGGACTGATAATAAAATAATTTTTACTGCTTCCTCAAGGACATTCTAAAGTAAATATTTTTGTCTTTTTGTTTTTTTGTTTTTTACAGTGAGTATGTGATGGCAAAGAAAACAGTGACAACTGGTACAGTTTGGTGTCACCTCCCTGATGCATGATAACGGCACCAGAAGTTTATCCACTATTGTTTTTGTATCATTGGTACATGTGTCAATACAATGTAAAAAGCAAATAATGTCTTAGTATTATTATAAAAATACTTTTGAATTCAGGAACTGCCAGGGATACACACTGCAGTTTTTTTTAACGTTTATTTATTTTTGAGACAGGGAGAGACAGAGCATGAATGAGGGAGGGTCAGAGAGAGGGACACACAGAATCTGAAACAGGCTCCAGGCCCTGAGCGGTCAGCACAGAGCCCGACGCTGGGCTCGAACTCACGGACGGCGAGCTCATGACCTGAGCCGAAGTCGGACGCTCAACCGACTGAGCCACCCAGGCGCCCCTACACACCGCATTTTGAGTACCAATGCCATATAGAATATTAGATGGACCAATAATGAAGCCAAAAATACAAAATATATCAAGAAAAGCCATTGCCACAGGAACCCAAGTTATTCACAGCAAGAGACACTGGTTCATAAAGAATGAATGCTTTTGTTGAAGTAATTGTACCTGTATTCTAAAAACAATTACTAAATTAGGACGTAATTATTTTTTCTTGTAATATAAGTAATATATGCTAACATTTGGAAAAGCATGAAGAAAAGAAATTAGCTATCCCCTACGACTGCCACAGATTAACTATTGTTGACATGTGACATATTTCCTCAATATTATATTATAAACTTTTAACCTATCATTTAAAATTATCTCAAAACATAATTGTTGTGGACAGTAAAATGTCCTATTTTCAAGTGATAAAATAATTTTCCAATAATTTCTATAGGGTTGGATAGGTTATCTCCAATTTTTTTTCTATCATAGGCATTGCTGCCAACATTAAATATAGATGTGCATTTGGCTATTATTAGGTAGACATTTTTAAATTTAATTTTAATTAAAAATATATCTTTTAATATTTATTTATTTTTGAAGCAGAGAGAGACAAAGCACGAGCAGAGGAGGGGCAGAGAGAGAAGGAGACACAGAATCCGAAACACGCTCCAGGCCCTGAGCTGTCAGCCTGATGCGGGGCTCGAACCCAGAAGCTGTCAGATCATGACCTGAGCTAGTCAGACTGAGCCACCCAGGCAGAAATTAAATTAAATTAAATTTTAATTAATTTTAATTTAAATTAAATTAAAAATTAATTTTAATTAAATTAAATTAAAAATTAATTTTAATTTTTACAGAGAGAACACAAGCAGGGGAGAGGGGCTGAGAGAGAAGGAGAGAGAAAATCTTAAGCAGGCTCCACACTCAGCACAGAGCCCAATGTGGGACTCAATCCCACGAGCCTAGGATCACGACCTGAACTGAAATCAAGAGTCCAGCACTCAACTGACTGAGCCACCCAGGCACCCCAGGTGTAGTCAGACATTTTAATTTAGTCATGTTCCAATATTTCATTGTGACTTTAATTTGCATTTTCTTAGTAAATAATGACACTCAGAAAACTTTTTGTGTGCCTCCTTACCATTCATATATCTTCACTCATAGATCTTCGTTACACTTTTTCTCTTGTATTTTTACAATACATGTTTTTGGAAAAGTTTGATTCTGTTACATATACCACTTAGTAATCACAGTTCTTTTTCTTTATAAAACATGTTGTGACTTATTACAGAACTTATATTGCTCATGGGAAATAGAGAAAAGTATGAAGAAAACATAAAAGTGCCTCATAATCTGACCACTAAGAGATAACCACTGCCAGCTCTTTAGTTTATTTTTCCAGTCTTTGCCTTATGTGGTTTTCCATAATTGAATCAATATTGGATATTCATTTTAGCGTCCCACTTCTTTGTTCGTTTCAATACTTTATCATGAGCATTGTTGTGCATTGTTACATATTCTTCCCATATCACTCTCTCTTCTTCCTACACCACCCACAGGAAATTAAGGTTTATCTAGGGCAAATATGTGCTAAGTCATAAATAATAGAGAACTCCATTTTATAAGGTAAGGTATTGGGGAATAGGACTAAGTTGATATGGGTGCAAGGCAAGGTTGCCGAGAGCTGGAGCAGACAGGAAAGCACAGTGAAGAGGAAAGATGAGTTAGTGAGGTGATAGCAGGTGTGTGAACCAAGGAGCAAGGAGCAAAGACGCAGAGGCAGGAGAGAGCAGGGCTGTGCTCTTTGAGGGCCATGTAGGTTTGAGCAAGGACACAGTGAGGAGAGCACCAGGATTGGTTTACTTCAAAAGATATGGGAGGGTCCAAAGTTCAGAGGTCCTTTCGAGCCTGGCTCTCTGTAGAACTGAAATGTGTTTGGAATTACATCGAATGTGGTGATCTGTGGGAGAAAGGCCAACTTAACAGCAAGACACACACACTGTCAGTCCCAGAAAGGACATGCTGTTGCTAGAAATTGTATAAACCTCCTTTGGTGAATGATACATATATTTTCTAATTTTGTGCTAATGACAAATATATGAGACAGGTGTTATTATTACTGGCACAACTATGATCATAGCAGTTTGTAAAATGAGTAAATTTAGTCCACTTAGATTGAGCCATTTGCCTGCATTCACTACTTGTCCCAGAAGTCCTAGGCAAGGAGCTCAAACCCAGGCCCTCTGATCTCAGGCTTGTTTTGTAACTAAACAATGGGTCTCAACCCTAGCTACACATGAAAATCAAATATGGAGCTTTTAAGACTTCCAATGCCCACTTCTATGCCTCCTGCTCTGAATTTCTGATTTAATTAATCTGAAATGAGACTTAACTGCTGGTGGTTTCAAATATCACCCCCCGCTCCCCACTTTTAGTTCTTCTGCATTTGAGAACCACACTGTTACATCACTAAAGTGTTGTTCGGGTGATTACGGAAACCACCAAGACACTTTCTCCAGGACATGCTGAGATTTGAATTCTCAATTTGATTACTTTCTTGAACACATAATGGATTTCTCAATAAAATTTATTATTAATAAATGTACACATGTGATATGTTTTCTGCATCTTTCATATGTGAGAATGTCTTTTTTATTCTACACAAGAAGGATAATTTAGGTAAATGTGGGCATTGGTGGACCAATTTTCACTAAAATTTTATAGCTATTTCCCCACTCTCTCTTCTGGCATTTATAGTTGCAGAAGGCAAATCTGATGCATTTTTTTTCATTTTGATGAATTTAGATTGCTTTTTTCTTGAAACTTTATTCTTTCTGTCATCTTTTCATTTTTTAAATAGCTTCAGTTTTATATTTGTTTTTTTCTGATAAATTCTGAGAGAACATCTCATAGTTAAACTCTGATTCAATGTTTGTAATTCCCTCACTGACTTCAATAAAATTTCTAATACACCGACTATATTTAATTCTGAAATCCTAAAGTTTCTTTATCTGGCATATCTAGCCTCTCAGTGCATCCTTTTGACTTCTGGCTCTTGTGTCATGAACTTCATACTCTTGCTACTATTGTTTATGTCAAGAAGTATAAACAATACTTCTCTTATGTTCTTGGGCAGGAGTTACTCTCCCATGTTCTGAAATATATTTTCCCTTGTTTTCTTTTGTTTGACTTTCTTTGCTTCTAATGCAACAAGACTCAATGTTTGTCACCTGATGGCATATGGATTTCCCTTCATGACATTCAGTGTCTGTTGGAGACTAGCTATAATTTGGCTAGAAGGCAGGTCAATGAAAGTTCCGTCCAGCCCAATTCTTAGTTTCTAGGAAGCAGTCTCCATTGTAGTGATTCTGTCTGTTTTGGGCTGGTCTGGGATATTATCCTTTTCACTGACAAAGTTCCAAACAGATTTAATAACTGTAAATTTATAACATCCAGTTAGAATTGTCACAAGGGCTTCTTGTGTTTACCTCAACTTATACCACTTTTGTTTATGGGATCAATATCTCCATAATGCAATGTGACAATGATATTTTCTCTTTCCTCCCTTTCTTCAATTGTCAGATACAGTACAAGATGCCCAGTTAAGTTTGAATTTCAGATAAAAAACAAATAATTTTTAAGCTTAAGTGTGTCCCATAAGTATTAGGAATATACTTAACACTAAAAAAGTTCTCTTGAGTCCCCGTGTACTATTTGGGACATGGTTATATTAAAATATTGTTGGTAGTTTATTTGAAATTCAAATTTAATTGGCTATCCTCTGTTAGTATTCGCTAAATTGGGCAAACCTCCTCACTACTCTCAGGTTGTTTTCTGGGAGGATCAGTCTCTCATTTGTATAGGAAGAACTATAGTGAGTACATGTGAGTACTCACTAGTCTCACTCATGGTAGTGAGTACATGTGAGGCACATAAGGCTCTCTGACTGCTTCATCAGGCAGTACGCCCATGCAGGAGAGGGACACCTCAGTTTATTCACTGGTATAGTTCTGGTGTTTCTGAGCCAAAGGACAAATGGTGCGGGGATTTCTCTACGTTCTTCAGGCAAGGCAGCTTGCTGTGTTGCAAAGACTTGGCATCAGTGGCTCTCAGTTGTGTTTTTCGATCCAATTCTATAAATCTTTCAGTTGGATGTAAGAGCTCCAAGATTCTAAAAATTCAAGGTTTTGGATTTTGTTAGTTTTTATCTTTTTGTGTGAGAAATCAGGAGAGGCTGACTCTGAGGATATTAGCCAGACATTACTGGAAATCAGACTCCTGGCGCTATTGTGTGTGTGTGTGTGTGTGTGTGTGTGTGTGTGTGTGTGTGTTTGCATGCTTGAGCTACAACTTCAGAAGCATTCTTAGAGGCCCAAAATGAAGGAGGCAATTATTTTTGGCTTCATGAATCCTGCCAAAATGGAATCAACTGTGATATCTAAATCTATCTCCTCAACAGCAAGGCAGGCTTTTCTGGAAAAGGCTATGGTGTTGGTGGATACATGATTATGTTGCCTAAAGTACATATTCCAGGGGGTTATGTGGTTCAGTTTTTGAGCTTTTACCCCTTTTGAGTGTCCACAGATAAGTGTTGTAGTCATTGAGGGCTGTCTGGCCCAGTATTGTTTTTGTCCTAACAAGGAAGAGCCTGTCAAAGGTATAATCATCCTTTGCCTGTTTTATAGCTACCCGACATAACACAGGCATTTTTTTTTACAAGAATTTCTTCTTCCTGCTACTCTTGGGAAATAGTCAATCATGCCATCCTGACAGAACTTAAAATCACACTTATATGAAGGACCATCTGCTACTGGCTGTTTGGCAATCCTCAGAGAACATGAAAACAGGCTAAGTATAAGAAAACATCTTCAGAATTGGTCTTGACACCCTTAGTTCAACCGGTTCCCAGCTACCAGCTCTTCTTAAATAAGTCATGCATTTAGCTTAGTTCAAAGCCTGACAAAGGTTATAGATCTTGCTTTTGTGTAAATGTGCAATGTCTCATGCTGTGTTTCATCTTCTCAAACATAGGCTAACCCACCTGCTTTGCCTATTTGATTTCCTCCAGCTGGCTTCCCATTTGTCTTCATTTACTCTCAAGGTTTTGGTTGTATTGACTTATAGAGGAGGACTCCTCATTTATTTCCTGAAGATTTTCTTTCTACAGCTGTGCTATTTGGTCAGCAGAACACAAATTTGGTAATAACTGTATTTATTTGTAGAACAAGATGATGGATTTCTTTTGTAAGTAATAACATACACCTTAAGAGGTAGATACTGATGAGGAACTCATGTGGAAAGAATCGTTTCTTCCGCAGTCATTTGTCATAGGTGTTGAGGTAAGCTGGTGTGATGCCACATAACCAACAACCCTGGAAAGCCCTTTTTTGAACTTCTTGCAGTGAGGACAGGCTGTTCTGAGAAAGCAAACCTCTCGAGGAGAACTGTTAAACAAAATGGTGCTCACTTGAGATCCAGAAATGGAAAGATTAAAGACTGTTCTGACTTGGATCCTATTGGGGCTGAGTATTTCTGGTCCTGGGCCCACTTGGTTTTGTTCTGTCCCCATTCTTGAGGGACTGATTTTCAGCAGAAATATGCTCCACTGAGCAAGACAGGGAAGCTGGAAAAATCCTAAGACATGAGTGACTTACGCCCATGAACTTCACTTTTTTTGATCTGTAAAATGAAGCGAATAATTCTTCATTAGCTCAGGTAAGGGCTAAGCTGCTGAAAGAAAGAGATCTCAAAATATAATGCTTTAAAAAAGACAATGGCTTAGATTAGAAGTCTGTTTCTTGCTTCTTATGTAAATGTGTTAAGGTAAGCATTGGAAGTTGGGTGGGCATTCTTGCTCCTCTAAGCAATTGAAGGGCATAGACACTTTCCATTTTGCCAATGGGTCATTCTGTAGGACGTATTCCACATTCACGAGGAAAAAGCTGGGTCTTAGTAAATCCAGGAAGCCTGCATGGAGGGTGAAAAGAGGAAATCCTGCATGAGCAACTTGCTTTAAGAAAGTCCTGCATGCAGAGGTTTGGCTCTTCCCCTCACAGTCCATTGGTCATGTGACTAAAATTCTCACCAATGGAATTCTGAGAAATGTAATCTCAATCAGGGAGGCTATATACCCAGGAAAAAGGGGAGAATGGGCTTTTGAGGGCAAATAGCTACTAACCAGAAATACCAATCTCAAAAGCTAGATGTAAAGGTTAAATAAGCTATTTTTAGAAGTGCTGGGCACATGATAATAGAGAGTATTACCAAGAGCCTAATGCTCAATTAATAAAAACTGTGACAATAATTAGGAAAAAAAGGAGGGGGGATTAGAAATAATGCACAGTTCTAAATATAGACATAAGAGGAATGGAGAGAACAGAGCCAAGTCTGGGAATACCTGAAATTTAAATACCTCTCATTCCTGAATGGTTTAATTAACTGAGTGTCACAGTGGAGTTTGGGTATAGAATAATTCTCTTCAGAGATTTCTCTAAAACTATGACAGGATGAGGAGCCATTCCTTTTTTGTTATAGAGACATGTCTTATACTTTTTGTCTCTAACTCAGTTCTTTAGAAATTATAGGTGATAGATAACTGCTACTTTATTATTTGCTGTTCAGCCAAATTCAGCATTGAAAGTCCTAAGGTAATAAGCTTAAGAGCAGATTAGACTCTGACTGGGGCCTTGTCAGTTGAGCAGTTCATGTATGAATTTCTGAGTAAGGCATTCTCCAGATTACTGTGATTTCTCTCTCTGTAACTTTGGAACTATCCAAGGGTTTGGACAGTATATGCTCAATAATACATGTGAAATGTTTGAATCATACAAAAATCTGTTTAAAAACTTAAGAATTACTGTGACTTAAAATCAGAAAAAAATGAACATTTGGGTAGTTGTTTAACAAAAACAAAGTTTTGTGGGAAATAAAATCCCTCTAGACTTCTATTTGCCTAACTGTGCTTAACAAAAAAAAATAAGTTCCATTTGTTATAATTTATGAAATTTTAATTCTTACTTTAACAAAACACATGTACATATTTATATGACTGTAAGGATACATGTTGCAAGTTAAACAGGTTGCTTTTGGTGGATGAGGATATGGAGGGTTGTTATATTCTTCTTTTTATTTTTCTAGTATTTTCTGTCCTTAAGAATGAATGAGATAATTAATGGGGGGAATTGGAGGGTAGAAAGAATAAGACTTGATATAATCATATCTTTTAATAGATCTTGTGACTACATATGTTCCAAAAGGCTTTTCATATTGTCTGGAATAAAAAGAAACTAGTATCCCCATTAAATGACTAGGGGAAGCGGGTACAATGTTGGTTGTTTTTTCAAGCGTAAAACTAAAGTGTAAAGGTATTTTGCATGTTCCCCAAGACAGTGGTGGGAACAGGACTGGAACCTGTAACACGTCCATTCAAGGCCCCCAAACTCATGAAATGTATTGTTCACAGAAACATTATGAGTGCAAAAGACTGACATTTCCTCTGCCATTGTTTCTTTCTTTAATGCTCCCTGGTGCCCCATACTCTTCCAGGAAACAGCTCCCCACTCCTTCCGCTTAATGAACATCAAAAGGTTTAAAAGCCATTTGTGCATCCATATGTATTCATTGTGGAGACTGAAACCAAATCCAGTTTAAGTTCTCAAGTAGAAACTCCAACGAGAACGGTAAGACTACTCCGGGATATAAAGGAGAAGCCTCTTGTATTCATTTTCCACATCCAGCAAAATCTAATGTAACCAATGTCCAATAAAAGATTTGTCTTTTAAACTTCACTCTAAATTTCCAGAATGGAGTTCATTGTCTTTATGTTTCTTCAAACACCCTCACACTACAGATTGAAATCTCTGGCAATGAATTTTTAATATAAATAATTGAGTGGGGGTTGGGTGGGGAGTAGAAATTTCCAGCTCTAAATGAAAAGTACTTATTTAAGAAATCTTACTTCAGAAGAGTGTTGCTATTCTGGCCTAGGGTTCTAGACTCATTCCTTACCCTAGCATTTGCTCTTACCCAAACATTATTTTCTCATTTTCCACAAATTGGTAACAAAAGTAATTTTCTTAATACAAAAATATAAGAGGGGTAATATTGGTTCACAAGAAGAGGATGTGTTATATTCTTGTCCTATATACATAACTATGATTTAACTTACCTATTATGGAGGGAAGGGGGAGCGGAGTATAGGAGATACTAATAAATCTACAGCCTGTCTTGCCTTTTTGAGAAGTTTGTTTTATTTTTCTTTAAAACTTTAGGTGAAACATGTTTAAGTTCTCATTTCTGTTACTTGTCTATAACTCAGCAACTGGGTAAGACAGGGGGGGAATGTATGACTGAAATGTCCTATATTAATATATTTATAGAGGTTCTTTTGTCCCAAGAAAGTTTGATCTTAATATCAAATCTGGCTTAAGAAATCTCAGTACTTAATAATCAAATCTGGCTTAAGAAAACTCATACATGGTTTTTCAAAGTGTACTTTATGAAACACTGTTCTGAAGCACTGTTAACAGGTATTCTACAAAAACTAGCTGATCTCAATTTTTCAGATGTACAAAAAACCCACCTGTGAACATTCTCCAACAAATGAAACATAAATCTTAGAAAAGACATATGGAAATAAAAACTAAGGTTGAGCAAGGAACCAGTAAAGCTAATACCTGTCTAAATAATTGTTGAAAGTAAGGTTATGCAGCTAAATGCCTAGGTGAAAGAATTACTTTAACAAAAGGGGAGGTATATTGGGGCACCTGGCTGGCTCAGTTAGAAAAGCATGAAACTCTTGATCTTGTTCATGAGTTCAAGCACCATGTTGGGTGTACAGAATACTTAAATAAATAAAACCTTTCTTTAAGAAAAGTGTACCTGGGATTCATTTTAGAATAGGGAATAATTAGCCCCTCCCTACCCTCCTGGTATCTTTAGATTTAAGTATGAAAATAATTTCATGGTGCATCTTCTGTGGAAGAAAAATGAGACCAGGGATCTGAGAACCAGGCCCATAGTAGGAAAAGAGAGGTTACTGCTAGGTCACCAAGGAGTCATCTATGAATTATGATTATGCAAAACTCTTCAGATTGAGTTTGGATAATTTCAACCCATTGAATGTATTCTATAATGTGAATAATTAATTGTTTATTTTCTAGAAAAGGATTACTACTTTGTAGAGTGGAGAAAATAATTTCTTTCCTGGGGAAGTATACTGCTGTGAATTTTCTAGACCATGCTTCTCTTAAAGGCAATAGTCCCAGGGAACAAGAACAGTACATGTCATGATCTTGGCAGCCTACAAAAAAGTTCAGTTGATGCTTATCATCCTTCTCCATTACCCAAAACACACAAACAGCTCTGTAGAAAATATTCAGAATTGTTGTCTTTGGATGGTGACTGTGTCTTATTTTTTTATACTGTTCTGTAGTTAGCCAATTTAGGTTCATGCTTATTTATTATTTTACTTTTGGAAAGGTGAAAATAATGCCTTACTTTTCACATTAATAAGGATCATAAAATACTTATACATATATTTTTGAAAAATATAATTTGCTACCAATATATAAGGGAAAGAGACTAAAGAAAATTACACACTAGAAATGTGTGAATTGAAACATCTGAGATATAGACTGAAGAAATTCAGCCAGGTTTTTAGTTGCAACTTTGGTAAGACTGGCTTACGTATGGATCAGACATCTTAAGATACCTTAAGAAATGTGATTTAAAAAAATTATTTGGTTTTATACTTAATATTACCTGGAGTTTCATACTTGATGGCCTCTTTCTACAGCCATGCTATTTAGCTAGAGTTCGTCACTCAAGAATCTGTGTGATCAAAATCTACTATCTCTAAATATTTAAGGTTTTCTGTAAGTTCAAATGTCCATGTTTTTTCTTTCAAAATATGTCCAAGGCATTATGAGGGCCCTTAAATCTTTTCGGTGCGTCATGAAGAAAGAAAGAAAAGAAAGAAAGAAAGAAAGAAAGAAAGAAAGAAAGAAAGAAAGAAAGAAAGAAAGAAAGAAAGAAAGAAAGAAAGAAAGAAAGAGAGAGAGAGAGAGAGAGAGAGAGAGAGAGAGAGAGAGAGAGAGAAAGAAAGAAAGAAAGAAAGAAAGAAAGAGAGAAAGAAAGAAAGAAGAAAAAGAAAGAAAGAAAGAAAGAAAGAAAGAAAGAACGAAAGAACGAAAGAACGAAAGAACGAAAGAACGAAAGAACGAAAGAACGAAAGAAAGAAAGAAAGAAAGAAAGAAAGAAGAAAGAAAGAAAAGAAAGAAAGAAAAACTTATTTCAAAGGTTATGGTAAAAACTCGTAATGTTGAGTAGCCTCCTATGACCTATATATGCTTGAGAGAAGAAACCAGACAGTCACTTTCTCCCTGGCAAACACCTTTAACACAGAGGTGGATTTGCAAGTTTAACAGAAATAAATGAAAAACAAATAATTGTAAAGAATATAGTGTACTCTAAACTCTTAAAAACCTCAAATCTTTAAAATTTCTCACCCTTCTTGCATGATGCCTAAAGGGATAAGGATGTACTCTATTTGGGGAGTTTGGGAGACCATGCCTCCAACCCTCAGATGTTGATGGGATATTCCTTTTCCATAGCTGTAGGAACCCTAATTCTGGCATGACCTCAGTTGTGTATACTTCTCTTCATTTCTTTGAAATTATGACTCCACACATTCCCCTATAAGCTTCACTCAAAGGAAAAGAAACATCTTTATATGTGGCCAATTGTTTATCCATCCACCCTGTGTCACCTTTCTTCTCATCATCTTCCATCAGTATCATCATACATTGAACATCTAAGAAAACACCAAGCACTGGGCTTGGTGCTCACATTATATACTCTCTCTAAGATTCTCTTATTTGGCCCTCCTACCCCAAAAGAACTGCCTTTGGTTTCTATGTGTTCAGAAAACATTCTCTTTCTCATCAAACTGAAAATACCATCTTGGGTAAGATGCAGGTGCAAGCAAGCATGGCGTAGTAGAAGGAGCATGAGCTCTGAATCAAGTGAGACTTATACTTCGTTAGGTATAAACCTTGGCTCCTCTATTTACTAGTCATGTGAGTTTTGGTGAGTTGCTCTCTCTGCACCTCAAGGTTCTCACCTACTATGTCTGTTGGGGTGTCTGCTTCACAGAGCAGTGAGAGGAATTCAATGAAATATAATATAAATTGTCTTGCGTAGTGCGTAGAACATGGGAAACAATAAATAGTAGCAATTCTGATGCTGAGAGATAGTTTCCACTTGAGTTGATACTGACATGTTTCAGAATGGTTAAGTGGCTTTTTCATGCCCTCTTATGGGCACAAACATGATGTAGAGAGCATACTCAACAAATATGTATTGTAATTGTGAATAAACAAATGATATACAGTCTAGACTAGTGAGTGCTTCTCTTCGTTGTTACAAGTGTTATTTTAACAAATCCTCCTTTTTCCTCTTCTTTTCGTATATAAATTAATTACAGTTTCATATCATCCTCATCCTTTTGTTTGATCTTCTCTGCATTTTCTTAAATTGAAAAATACCAATAAATTTAGATTAGCCATAACTGAATCATGGTTTTCCTTCTTTTTGCCATTTCCTTCCTTTTCATCTTCATGTAATTTAAACTTTCCACATCCTAGAGTGAGAAATACGAGTTCCCAGTTTTTCCACAGCCTCAATAAGAGTGCTGGAAAATGTTTTAATGGACTGCTTGAACCAATGAATTTTAATGGTTTCCCCACATCCTCCTGAAGATTTTCATATTTAACTCTTCTCTTTGTCTAGTGTCTTTAACATCTCAGCCCCTGCCCTGAGTTGTAAGGAAGTGAGCCTGTGCTAGCAGTACTGGAAAAGCTATTCCTTAGTTTAAATGGCAGCAACGATATTTTGCATCTAAAATTAATTTTGCATTATTACTTTCACACAGTTCTTTCTCATTTTCCTTTGTTTCTTGTTTGCTTGTTTTGAAATGAAAACTCCTAAAATATTTCTCTCTTTCCTCCTCTCAGTGATACCAAGATGTGACAAGGGCTCTAGAACGAATCTTTAATTTGTCCGGGGACCCAATAGGTACCCAGTTTTAAAAATGTTTTTCCCATATTTAAGTCTTCCTCAAAATCTTACTCAAACTTTTCTAGAAAAGTTGTGTTCTGGGCACGTTATGTTTTTACCAAAGTGTCTAAGCTTTGTTTTTATCATATCAGGCATATGACTTGTGAGTTTTCCTTTATCTGTGAGAGAAAGTTGACCTTTTGTGCTAATTCCACTTCCTGGTGAGTCAGCCTTCTTTCTCTTGGGCTTGTCTCTTTGCTCAGTGCCAATAACTTCGCGCATTCCATGGATTCAGCACCTACCTCTCCTTATCCAAGTTCTTTAAACCGTTTAACCAGCCCTATCCTTGACATAGTGGCTTTTTCATGTGGCCAGTTACTTAATTTTTCAAAGCCTGTTTCCACTTAAGAAAAATGAAAATGAAAATAAAAATAACACATCATTGGTCACCTACTCAACGATATCAAGTGGAAAAAATCCATACAAATGAGGGTTACTAATAATGACAATCTTTTCCAGGAAGGAGGCACTGGTAAAACAATGAGAATTCATTTTATCACAAAAATTTGACATCCAGGCAGCTACAAATAGGAAAATTTATTTAATCTCATTTTTGTTCTCTCTACTAATTTGGACTGAAATTATCCAGGTTCTATTTTTCTTTATGCATTTCCAGTTCAAAATAGTAGAATGGAAAGAAGTAAAAAATAAATTTTCTCAAGGCTTTTCAACGCTTCCTTATGGATTAAGAGTAGAAAGGAGAAAGCAGTACCAGGTACTGATTAATTTATCCAGCAAATACTTAATGAGTGCCATCTTGCTGCTATGTCACTGCTTCTATATAGAAAGGAAGTATTCCTCTGAGACATTCCCTTACTTGGTAGAGGTCATCTGTTCAAGGAGCAGAGCACATGTGTTTCCCCAACTACAGAAAAAGGATATGCCAAGGATCCTACATCTCTATTCAATGATTCCAAGAGCTGAGCTAAGCCCTTTTATAAATAGCAAAAGGAAATAATTAGACTATGATTCCAGTAGAAGAATGCATTGATTTCACATTCTCCTTTACTATGGTGTATTTTTAATAAGGTCTGCCTTTGAATTAGATTTCAGCATCAAGGCTGATCATTTTTCATGCTTTTTGCTTCTCATAGCCTGGAATTACCTAGTGTGTGGGTGTTTTCTTTTCATAACTACAAAGTCCTTGAATAAAACAGCTAGTATATAAGGCTTTTAGAGGAACATGTGTGTCTCTTAACTTTTTTTTTTTTTTGATAGGAAGATACTTAGTAGTAAGGAGTTTTCATGAGGTCTAATTAGAAGGTCTCTTTGCAATCCTAATGCAAGAATGGCAGCATATAAGTCATTATATGAGATCATTATTTTCATCTAGAATCCTCCATCCCTGAATAATGAGTTTTCTCCCAAGTGAGCACCATTTTGTTTTTAAAGTGAGTGTATTTTCTAGTACTTAAGGCTTTACCTAACATGGTGGCAATTCATTTGACTTGCGAATCATAACATTTATCTCTTACATGTATTTTTACCTCTTCTAAATCTTGGCTTTATGATATAATTAAATTAATGGAATATACTTGCAAATTTTTACAGTTGCAAATTATAATATCATTTTGAAAATATAAATAACACTCAGGGAAGATGGGACGGTTTCATAGGAAAAGTACTGGATAGAAATAGGAGACCGGGATTCTACTTCCAATTTTGCTACTTACTAGCTGTGTAAACTTGGGAAAATAATTTAATTTCATTTAAATTCAGTTATTTTCATAAAGCAATAGGCTAGATCCTTTCAGTACTAAAATTCTAAAATAATTTTCCTTTTCCAAATGAAACTAACCAACTATCTAAATACATTGAGTGATTAAACTTTCCTAAGAGAGCTAAAGAAACACTTTGAATTTTTAAATAATATTTCCATTTGAGGTAGGAAAGTGTATAAAAAACAGTAATTTCACTACTCAGATAATCACTTATTAGAAAGTATATGTATAGGGTTTAAAAAGAAATCCAGACATTGGAAGAAATGAATAAAAAGAAAAGTTGTCATCTCCATCACCAGTGGTCACCATTCCATTTCCTAGGGGATAAATACTGTCAATATTTTGCCCTCTTTTAGAAATCATGGCACACTAGGAAATATATGTGTTGCTTAAGTATTTCTTAATATACACATATCATATTTTAAAAAGAGAAATCATTGTGGTTTTTTGAAATATTTATTTTATTTTATTTTTTAAGTTTTAGAGAGAGAGAGAGAACAGGGGGTAAAGGCAGAGGGAGGGAGGGAGAAAGAGACAGGCAGACAGACAGACAGGGAGAGAGCAGGCTCCATACTCAGTGCACAAAGTCCAACACAGGGCTCGATCTCCTGACCCTGGGAACATGACCTGAACTGAAATCAAGAGTCAGCCACTCAACCAACTGAGCCACTCAAGTACCCTGAGAAATCACTGGTTTAGGGTACATTTCATAACATTAGGGAGTGATTAAAGCACATTGAAATTTCTTTAAAATGCATTAGTAGGATTGTAAACAGTGTTTTCCTGTCCTGTGTACAGAATAAGGACAAAGACATGTTTGGAAACAGGCCCATGCGTATTCTCTGATAAATTCCCCTCTTAAATAGGTATAGTTAACCTGTGGGACTGGGATTTGTTTAAGCAGGTTTGAATATTATACTCAGTTTATCAGCCCAAATAAAATAAGTTGGGATGTGATTATTTTTCTTCAGCAAGTAATTATTTTCCTCAAGGTTTAAATGTAACATATAAAGAACAACCCAAACAGCCAGAGCTGGAACAAGTTTAGTGGGGTCCCAACACACCACCCCCAATTTAATAGTTCAGACAGTTCTCTTGGAAAGATCTCAAGTGTTCTCTGAAAAGGCAGCAGTTTCCAAAGCTCCACAGGAAGACCTTAATGGTAACAATAGAACCATCTGTTCTGGAAAACAGACTCTGAAATGAATTATACTTGGGATAAGAAGATCAAGCCCTCTTCTATATTTGTGAGTAACCAAGAGGTACCTCACAGCTGTTGGGGGCACATTTATAGGGATCCTAGAGGTTACACTTGTACTTTGTGATGGCAAGATAAGCTCGATATCCTACCTAAAGGAAGTGAGATTTGCCTATATTTAGCAACTGCAGGATTCATATTCTCGAAGCAAAAAGTAAATGAAACCTTCCTTAATGTGAGGGAGCAACAAGAGTATACTAGTGAAGACATTACCATGAGTCATTTCCTTAGTCAAACCAGTATCAGTACTCAAGTATAATGACTGCATAGGAAAAAATCATCTTTAAACACGTAGAAAACTTCTGCTAGTGCTTATTAGAGACCACTGATAAAAAGAAACCTTATACAAAAGGGCCAGCCCACCCCTGTATTCATAAATATATGGCAGCATGTCTTAAAAGCATAAATTCTAGGGTTAGGTTTCTTGTGTTTAAACCCCAGGTCTGAACCTCAATTACTGTGCTATTTTGGCCAAGTCTTGAGCCCCTCTGTCCTCAAATTCTTCATCTGAAAAAATGGGGGTGATGATAGTACCTGGCTCATTGGATTGGCATGAAGATTAAAGATGTTAATACATTTAAAACACTTGACTGACACACAGCAAGGGCTATGTAATACTAGTTATTCTTATTTTTATTCAGTTGGTGTATTCCAAGATCATAGTAAAGGTTCAAGTAAAAACAGAGAAAACTTTAAGTTGAAAAATAATTCATCCAAAACAATGCCACTGTTAATACATAAAAATGAAAAATTTTAAGGAGAGTTAAAAAAAGACTGGTATTCTGCATTTAGATTTTGAATGTATGTGCAAGAAACATTTGAATATATTGCACAAATGCTTATGTTTGTGAGCTTAAACATCCTCCAGTTGTGAATCCAGTTTTGCATACAAATTATGTGCATACAAATAGAAGGGACATTGTTGAATTCATTTTAAAAATAAATTTTACAGATTTTCCTAAGAATCCCTTAATGAGAAGGCAGCAAGAAGATAATGAGGAAGGACCAAACAGATGTTGGTTTTCCCTGAAATTTGCCAGACTTTTACAGCATCATTATGATAGATTTCCATTTGGGTCTCTACAAGTTTAAAAATAAGTGGGACATTTGGATCTAGAAGAGAGCAGAGATGATTAAAGGGTTGGAAACCCAAGGGGAAAGGATCACGGAAATGATGTTGGTTGGCCAAGAAGAAGAGAAGGCTGTGGGTGACTTAACTGCAGTCTTATTGTATATAATATGCCTTATAAAGGTTGGGGAGCAGATGTTGTTCCCCAGTCAAAATGGTACAAGATGGAATGGGAGCACTTTGGCTCTAACTTGATAAAAATCTTTTTAAAGAGTTAAAAATTTTTTCTTCGAAAGAGTTGTCAGACAGATAAATCTTTGTTCATTCAACCACTATTTATTCCATTCCTCCTCTTAGACCCTGTATTAAATGCTGAGGCTTAACTGACAGATAATTCACAAGCAGACATGTCTATTTCTATAGACATACTGAAGTGGGAATTTCCCTTCATGCCAGAATTGTCCTTGCAGTACACTTGGTGACTTATGTGCACTAGAGAATGAGAAAGATGGACATCCAGGGGGCAAAGCAGCAGTGGAATGTTCTGCATTCCCTTTACTGCTGCATGAGAAGGCATGGGTATCCTGAGAACACCAGAGGTAGAATGCATCTAGGTGGGAGTGCTTTTGTTGAAATCCCACCCCAAAGTGGGTAGGAGGAACCAGCAGCAAGATCCTGTGGGATGTATCACAGGAGCTGAGAGGGCTTTGGGCCAAAAAGGAAGCAGAATGGAGAACCTAGCTCAGAAAATTATTCACTGGGCAGGCTTCCCTTTGTAGATCCAC
The DNA here is from genome assembly GCF_018350175.1 of Felis catus. Classification (NCBI taxonomy): domain Eukaryota; kingdom Metazoa; phylum Chordata; class Mammalia; order Carnivora; family Felidae; genus Felis; species Felis catus. The sequence goes on from NC_058369.1 coordinate 110,255,661, forward strand.
CTATGTACCCAAGAACTCATCCAGGAGGACTTTCTCTCTCAGGGGCCCCATGAGAGAGCCACCATCCAAATGCCTGCCTCCCAGAGGCACAAATAACAAGTCTTGGATTAGCCAGGGAAACAATAGCAACCAAAAGACAAAAAAAAAATGACACAAAGGCCAGTGCAGTGATATTATGAATAGAATGTTTAAGTGTTCCTGTAAGATAAAGCAGTTATCTATAATGTGTCAGGAAGCTATAAATATGAATTTTTATGTTTCTCCTTGCTAATAAATAGCTAATAAATAAATAAAGGGCTGTATAAATTTTGAATTATTTCTTCCTCCATCTGAATCAGCCAGAAAAAAAAGTTAAATTATCATTCACAGAGCTTTGGCCTGAAGTGTATTAGTTGTGTTCTAATGATTTGAAACTTGATAATCAAGCCACTTTGTTTACTACTACTCAGCATATAGAGTAACAAAATACTCTGTTTTCTTTTACAGCAGTTTTCACGTTCTGACAAACATGCACATTAGCTGGTCATTGAAGTGGATGCTGTGATGTGTCATCCAGTCCCCCCACTCGAGGCAGAGGCTTGCATTTTCCAAGCTATTTGCAGTTTGGTTCAGAGCCACTCCTCTTTGGGAATTTCCCTGGGTTGGAGGGAGCCACTAAAGTTATGCCCCCTCACAGGTGCATGAGCATCTAGCAACTGGTTGATACAGGGTGGAAGAACAGCCCCCTTTGGCCTCAATTCAAGATACCTCTGAAGGGCCATCAGCTCCAGAGCCCCCCCCCCCCCCCCCCCCCCCATGATACGGAGGTCTTTGCTAAGTCTCTGCACTGCAGTTCAGCCTCTCTGGCTCCCTGCATACCCCATGGTCTTGTTCCCAGAATACACCCCATGCAAACCTCTGTCTCTGAGTCTGCTTTCAGGGAATTTGACCTAAGACGAATCAATAGGAAATAGCAACAAATTAGAGATCAATGAAAGATACATACTGTTGGTTATCAAAAATCAGTATGATACAAGTTTGTAAAATGCAAGGTCATCTCCATCCTCAACTCAATTCTGTTATTGTTAGAAATTACTTGGTCTAAATTAGGATGGTAGCAAAGAAATAAATTTCTTTGCCAGCAAACAAATCTACTGCTTTCCACCACTAGCTCTCAACCAGGGGGAAATGCAGTCAAGTTACCATTAGACTAACTGGCATCAGAAACTAACAAATACATGAAACACCACCATATCTCCTTCTTCTCTTCCACTATTTCCCCTCCTGTGTCCTGAAGCAATTAATAATTCATCAGAGCCAGAAGAAGTTGAAAGTCATAACATTACACACTAAGTCATGAAAGTTACCTGAAAAACGTTATTCCTTTTATTATGTAATAAGATGCAGAAATTCTTTTAAGAAGCCTATTTAATTTAATTTGAAAAACTTATTTTTAGAATAAGTTGTCTGTTTTATTATACAGCCAACAGATATCTGTGAAAAATGTGATTCTGATCAACTGTTCTGGCTTAGATAACTGTGAAGTTTTCTGAAATGGCATCCAGGCATTATGTAAATATCACTGGTGAAGGAACATTCTAATGTGTAATTTGGAGCTGGTTAGAAATATTTTTTGAAAACTTAATTGAGGGAGTTTTCAGGTTGTATCCCCCCTCAGCCCCCCAAAAAGCAGACCCTGAGACAGTGATTTGAGTCCACACAGTTTATCTGAAAAATGAACTTAAGAAGTTCTTGTAGGAGAAGGTAGAGGATATGTTAATACGTTACCACTTTAGACAATGAGAGCTCAATCCTTCTGGGTAAACACATCTCAGAGTTGTCCCACTGGAGGCACGAGGAAGCTGGAGTGTTTATCCAACTCCTATCACTGGTCAAGACCTGCTTGTAAGGATATTCACTACCCAGATCTTCCAGACGTCCCCACACATGTATGAGCTGAGCTTGCCCTCTTCCCAACAGAGAAAGCTCATAGCAGAGAGTTGCAGAAGTCTGCATTAAGAAGCTAACTATTTGGCACTGAGGAATTAAAGGTGGGGCACTAACAGCATCTGCTAAAGAAGTTATGCAATACCATGTCCTAAAGCTTTTGGATATAAATAGGCCTCAGACAAGAATACTTAATGAACATTCATTCTTTTTGGGAAATGGACAGGTGATTGTCATATTTATCATAGTTTTAAGATTTCAGGCCTCTAGAAAAATTCTAATAAATTTTATAGATAAATTTGATAAATTGATTGATAAATAAAAACCATTGATAAATAAAAGCAAGTCATTATTTGGTTACAAAGAAATAATTTTATCAAGAAGTTATATTGGGGTGCTGGGTAGCTCACTTGCTTAAGCACCCAACTCTTGATTCCAGCTCAGGTCATGATCTCATGGTTGTGGGACTGAGCCACGTATTGGACTTTGTGCTGAGCATGGAGCCTGCTTGGGATTCTCTCTCTCCCTCCCTCTCTCTCTTTCCCTCCCCCACTCTCACTCTCTCAAAATAAATAAATACTTTTAAAAAGTTACATCTAGCATTGAATATTTATAAAAAGTGTACTATAAAGAATTAATGTTGTTAACATAGCTGAACTACCCAAAGCCAACTATAGATCCAGTGCAATCCCCATCAAAATTCAAATGGCATTTTTTTATACAAATAGAAGAAAAAAGTTCTGAAATTCACTTGGAACTACAAAAAGACCGTGAATAGGTAAAGCAATCCTGAGAAAGAAGAACAAAACTGGAGCACCCACTTTCTGATTTCAAACTATACTAAATGCTTTAGTAATCAAAATAGCATGCTACTGGCATAAAAACAAGCACAGACCAAAGGAACAGAATCAAGAGCCCAGAAATAAATCCATGTGTATACCAATATTTGACAAGGGAGCCAAGAATACTCATTGGAGAAAAAAAGTTCCAATAAATGGTGCTGGGAAAATTCGATATTCAGATGTAAAACAATGAAACCAGACCCCTATTTAATACTTCTCACAAAAAATAAATCAAAATGTATTAAAGACCTGAATGTAAGTCCTAAAACCATCAAACTTCTAGAAGGAAACATAGAAAAAAGGCATCTTGACACTGGTCTTGGCAATGATTTTTTAGATAGGACATCTTAAGCACAAGCAACAAAAACAAAATTAAACAAGTAGGACTACATCAAACTAAAAAGCTTCCTCTCAGCAAAAATAAATGACCGTTAAAAAGGAACCTAAAGAACTGGAGAAAGTATTTGCAAACCACACATCTGATTAAGAGTTAGCATCCAAATTACATAAAGAACCCATGTAACTCAATAGAAAAGAACAAATAATCTAATTTAAAAATGGGCTTGGAGCGCCTGGGTGGCTCAGTCAGTTGAGCTTCCGACCTCGGCTCAGGTCATGATCTCACAATCTGTGGGTTTGAGCCCTGCATCAGGCTCTGTGCTGACAGCTCAGAGCCTGGAGCCTGCTTCAGAGTCTGTGTCTCCCTCTCTCTCTGACCCGCCCCCATTCATGCTCTGTCTCTCTCTGTCTCAAAAATAAATAAACATTAAAAAAATAAATTTAAAAATAAATAAAAATAAATAAAAATTGGCAAAGGACCTGAATAGACATTTTCCCAAAGAATATATTCAAATAGACAACAGGTGCGTGAAAAGGTGCACAACATCATCACGTAAATGCAAATCAAAACTGTAATGAAATACAACTTCACACATGTTAAAATGGCTATTATCAAAAAGACAAGAGATAACAAATGTTAGTGAGGATGTGAGGGGGACAAAAGGATACCTTATACACTATTGATGGGAACGTAAACTAGTTTAGCCACTTTGGAAAACAGTATGGAGGTTCTTCACAAAGTTGAAAATAAAACTACCAGATGATCCAGCAGTTCCACTTTTGGGTATATATTTGAAGGAAATGAAATCATTATCTCAAGTACCCCCATGTTCATGGGAGCATATTTATAATAACCAAGACATACAATTAAAGTGTTCATCAATGAATGAATGGATAAAGAAAATGTTACACACACACACACACACACACACACACACACACACAAGAATATTATTCAAACATAAAAAAGAAGTAAATCCTGCCATGTGTGACAATATGGATGAAACTTGAGAACATTATGCTAAGTGTAAGTCAGAGAAAGACAAATACTATACAATCCCACTTGTATGGGGAATCTAAAAAAAAACAAATTCATAGAAATGGAGAACAAACTAGTGGTTGTCAGATGAAGGGGTTGTAGAGCAGGGAAAACGAACGAAGGTGGTCAAAAGGTATGAACTTCCAGTTATAAGACGAATAAGTTGTGGGGATATATATACAGCATGTGGACTATAGTTAATGATACTACGTCGTATATTCAAAGTTGCTAAGAGAGTAGTTCTTAAAAATTCTATCATAAGTAAGAAACCATAACTATGTGAGGTGATGGACGTTAACTCACCTAATTGTAATAATTTCAAAACATATACATATATCAAATCATATTGTATGTTATGTGTCAATTATATCTCACTACGGCTGGAACAAAGTGTAAATTATTAAATAGTGTAAATTGTAAATTATGAATATTTACAAGAAATGTGTACTCAAAATTTCTGGTAGAAAATGTTCGTTTTTAACCTGTTATGATAGAACAAGCTGGGGTCTATTCCATGGATAATTTAATGTATTTATTTAGAAGCTTAATATAAATGTGAATTTATTTTTCCATTGTTTTTTTATAATTCAGTCTCAGAAACCAGTCACTGTAATACATTTGGAATTCTCTTTGTGATATATGTATATACAGTTTTCTTGCCTCAAGTGTAAAGCCCCAAATTTTCCTAGCTTTGTAAGTCATGGCATCAAGTTCACCCCCAGCAGAGCATATGCTGTTCTGAACTCTTGTGGTGGCTTCCTCTCCAAGTCAAGTTTGATACAGAGAGCTAGAGACTGGGAAGCTTGGAAGAAGCCAGGGTAAGCCAGGAAGTCTGTGATTGGCAGGTAGTTGCCTGGCACCCACATGGCCAGCAGGCCAAATGCCTCCACAGGAGAGAATCTGCATTGTCAAATGGCTATCCTTCTGCTGATTTAGTAAGCTGGGTCCGTTGAGCCAGTAGCCAATCAGCAACAGTTTGTACAACACCTTCTGTTCAGATGATGTCTTACAGTTTACAAAGTTCTTTTACACACACTAATTCATTTAATCTTCAAGATATACCAAGTATGAATTATTATATTTCTTCTACTGGCGTGGAACCACAGTTTAAAGGAGATTAAATAAATTGCCCCATTTGCTAACCAAATAGTAAGGGACCAGCTGGTACACAAACCTACTTCCTAGAGGGAGAATCTTAGCTCTCTTTTCACCAGCCCGGTCTTGTCTTTGGGTTCCTAGGGGACTAGATACATCATTGCACATTTCAGGCAACAAACCAGTGAATGGCAAAATATGAACTGTGAAACAGATCTATCTTAAAATTGAGCGAAGGCAGAATTACAATATACACATTTATTATTAGAAATCGGATTGTAATTTCCTTGGTTTTCTAAACCTGGTACTCAAATCCTCACTCAAATAAAGGTGTAAGACCTACATTTGAAATAAAATTTGAACATTTACTGTGTGTATTAATTATGTATTGCTGCATAACAAATTACCCCCAAATTTAAAAGCTTAAGATAATAATCCATATCTCACAGGAGATCAATCACTATCTTACTGTGAGTTAAGGATCCAGGAGACGTTTAGCTGGGTGGTTCTGACTCAAAGTTTCTTTTGAGGTTACAGTTAGTCTGTTGACCAGGTCTGCAGCCACCTGAGGCTGGCAGATCCATTTCTGGGATTACTCCTGTCCCTGGCCCTTGTCTGGCTATCTTTGCTCCTTGCTGCATGTACCTCTCCATGTGTTGCACAAGTGTTCTCATGACATGACGGCCTGCCTCCCCAGACAAGTGATCCAAAAAAAGAGAGAGAGAGCTCAAGGTGGTAATTGCAGTCTTTTACAACCTCATTGCAGAATGACGTATCATTTTTTCTATATTCTGTTGTTCACACAAACTAGTCCTGGTACAACATTGAGGGGAGAGCATACCAGGGTGTGCATACCAGGACTGAGGGAACACGGGGGGCCGCCTTGGAGGCTGGCTGTCACACTGACAAGGATACAAACATAGGGGCACGTCAGTTCTTCCCATTGCTCCTCAGGGTAGGTTAGGGTATACATAAAGCAGAATCTTGTCACATTATTTGTTATGCCATCTCTATGAGACTGAGCTCAAAAGAGATATGATAGAGAATAAGTAAGACATTAAGATTCCACCACTACCAAAACCAGATGCCATCACTACACTCAAAACACTCTGTTCCATAGAAAAAATATGCCATGTAACATAAATCAAGATAAAGTCAATAATATGACAGCTCAAAAAGTAAAAGTAAATAATGATGGTGAGCTACTGTATACCTGGGGGAGAACAGAAGTCTGAGGCAGCAACGATTTAATATAAAAGCAGCTGTCAAACCCCTTGCCAGAAGGGCTGGAAAACAGAAAAAAAATGTCAAGATAGACTTGATTTCCTACTTGAATTTCTTCAGTGGCTTCCTCTTTGGGCAACAGGCAGACTCCTTAGCCTAGTTTTCAAGACCCTTAGTGTGGCCTGCACCTTGGGAGCTGCATTGCTAACCACCACACTGCCTCGGTTTCTCATTTTCCAGCCCACCAGCAAGGCTCCAGCCACCTTGTCTACTCATCATCTCAGGGTGCAACTGACTATGTCCCAGCTACACAGGCATGCTTTTTCATCTTTCAATTTCTTGCATGGAATATCCTTCATATCTTTTGTCTGCACTACCTCCAACTCACCTTTACAAATTCCATTCAAAGTTCACTTTGGAAAGAGTTTTCTGATTTTCCTCCTTGTGAATCCTCATCCCCACCAATATCATCACTGTACACATTTCTCCATATAGCATAGCACTTACTCAATTTAATTGATTCTAATACAGATGGTCCTTGACTTATAAGAGTTCAGTTTCTTTTTTTTTAATATTACAGTGTTGCAAAAGTGATATGTATTCAGTAGAAACTGTATTTAAAATTTTGAGTTTTGATTTTGTTTTCCAGGCTAGCAGTATGTGGTCCTATCCCCTTTCATGGCTGGGCAGCCACTGTGAGCCTCAGCTTCTAGTCAGCCACGTGATCATAGGGGTAAACAATCAATACACCTAAAACCATTCCATTCCCATACAACCATTCTGTTTTCCACTTTTGAGCAGTATTCAATAAAATGCATAAGGTATTAATACTTTATCATAACATAGGCTTTGTGTGAGATGATTTTGCTAAACTGTAGGCTAATGTAAGTGCTGTGAGCATATATAAGGCAAGCTAGGCTAAGCTAAGCTGTTTGGTACGTTAGATGTATTTAACGCATTTTCAATTTAGGATATTTGCAATTTACAATGAGCTCATTGGGATATAGCCCCATCGTAAGTAAAGGGAGATCTCTATGCATATTCAAATTTTACAGTGGAATGATAGAGTTTATCTGACATCTTTTTTCCCTTGGTGGTAGATAAAACAATAATACATCTAAAAAAACAATGCTTGGGGCGCCTGGGTGGCTCAGTCAGTTGGGCATCCGACTTTGGTCCAGGTCATGTTCTCACGGTTCGTAGTTCGAGCCCCGCGTCAGGCTCTGTGCTGACAGCTCAGAGCCTGGAGCCTGCTTCGGATTCTGTGTCTCCCTCTTTCTGGCTCTCCCCCACTCACGCTCTGTCTCTCTCTCTGTCTCTGTCTCTGTCTCAAAAATAAACATTTTTAAAAAATTTAAAAAATTAAAAAACAATGCTTTCTTAAATTTGATGAAATTTATTTGCACTTATTTGTAAGTTTACTCCTTCTCTGAGACTAAAAAGACCCTCAGGTCTGAGATCATTTCTTATTTATTCTATATCCCCATTGACCATCACATTGCCCTGTATATAGTAGGTTGCCCATAACTGTACTAGTACATAAATAAAGAGGACTGATCCTTAAATAGCTAATAAGTAAAGTAAGCTTCACTGTTCTTTACCTTATTCCAGGAAGGATGACCCTGATTAGCCATGTCATCACAAAAGGGTCAGCTTAAGGTAAGTGAAAAAAAATTGCTTCTCAGTTTTTTGGCTAAGATCAAGGGCAAAGGTAAGTGAATAAAGATTCTCTAATCTGTTGATCCTGTGACAGCACTTAAAAAATTACAACTTTCTTTTCATATTATATATCCCTGAGCCTTCCTGGAATTGATGTTGAAAACCCCAAATCTCAGGGCTCCTGGCTGGCTCAGTTGGTTAAGCATCCGACATCGGCTCAGGTAATGATCTCATGGTTCATGAATTCGAGCCCTGCATTGGGCTCTGTGCTGACAGCTTGGAGCCTGGAGTCTGCTTTGGATTCTGTGTCTCCCTCTCTCTTTGCCCGTCCCCTACTCACACTCTGTCTCTCTCCATCTCTCAAAAACAAACAAACATTGAAAAAAAAAACAAATCTCTTGGCAAGACACGGTTTTTGATAATGGACTTAGAATGGTAAATATATACAGTTGGTGAAATGCCTGATCAATGGAGTCAGACATGCCTGAATTGACGTTCAGGCTTTAGTATTTATTAGTATGTGACCTTTTTGTTTAACCACCAGGAACCTCAGTTTTATCCTTTGTAAAATGAAGGTAACACAGCTCACTTCTCAGGGTAGTTGTGGGGATTAATTACAATAACAGATATAAAACATCTGATGTGGAACCTGGTACAGGGAGGTATCAGTTAATTTCAGGACCATCCTTAGGTGTCTAGCACCTGACACATAACAGAATGAACAACAGTACTAATGAAAGTGAATAATCCTCATGGACAGGAGGACAGGCAACATGGATCTAGAAACCCTTGCAAAACCATACTAATTAGGCATTGAGGCAATTGTCCAAATTCATGACATTAAAATGCAATGAACACCAATTCCTGTGGAGGATTTATTCTGCTTGGGCTTCCATGCATTTATCTTCATGTATGATTGAATCATTTTAAATTTGGATCTGGTTTTACCTCTTGTCTTCCTAGTCACCAAAACATGTTTTAATGACAATTAGACCGTATTTTCCCACATATCATTTTAGGGACTAGTTTGTTATTTTTGCTCACATGGCATTGTAATTCAACGATGTACTGCACAACAGTCTTTAGCTCCCATTGGCTCTGTCTCAATAAAGTTACCCTATTTCCTCTAAAGTTTTCCCAGAGTTTTTGCAACCTTCTTTTGCACTTTCTCCATTCCCTAAGTTGCTTGACTACATTTTCCTTTCTCTTCTATCATATACTTCTCTATGTTCAGAAGTCTTTGGGGAAGCAGGGAGTCTCTGTGCCAACTGACAAAGACTAGGAGAGGCATGGAAAGTGATTGAGCCTTTTCAAAGAGAATTTAGAACTACAAGAGCAGGGAAGGTAGACAGGAGAGATGAGGAAGGAGGGAGAAATGAAAGGAAGAAAGGAACTGAGGAGTGATTAAGGGAAGTTGGAGAACAGAAGAGTAGAAAGAGTAATAATTGTGATGATTAGTTGCCAGAAAAAGACAAAGAGATTAAGATCAAGAGAGAGGAGTTTTGGCTGGTTTCCATTTCAAGAGGATGGAATGGGAAGATAGAGACCCAGTTTGCACAAAGAAGTTTAAGTAGGAGCCTAACATAAAATGCTGAATCCCTGCCAGAAAAATCCTGCCACACTTGCTGGGAATTAAGTTCTAGATATCAATACAGAAAGAGAAGAAAGCCCCTTTGATCCCACAGTAATCTAGAAACACAATCCCAGAACAATAAACAACAAATACAATTTTTGATCTTTTGGCTCTTTTTGCTCATTTCATAAACTCAGCTGCTCTGTCGGTGGCTAACCCTAGCCCAACAGTATATGTGCTTGGATGGCTGCCTGATGTAAATGCTTAGATAAAGTCAGTCTTTTCAACTCTTCTTATAAGCACAACTTTTAAAGATACTCTCTCCAAAAGCCATGTGCTTTGATTCACAGGTTTAAGTGCTATAATCACCAGGCATTTGAATGCAGATTAACTCATAGACCCAGATAATGAATCTTGTTCTGTCATGTTGTTTTTAGCCAAAAGTTGAAAGAGAAAGCTTTGAAGAATATGGAGAAACTGACTATAAAATTTTGATAGCCTTGGGGCAGAGAGACTTAACACAAAGAAATAATCGTCATTCATTCAAAGAGTATTCATGGCCTTGGTGGAAAGATTAATGCCAGAATTCTGTGATTAATTATGGTTATTGAAGAAGCTAAAAAAAAAAGGCACCATGAGTTCTTAGGTTGATTAAAGACAGAGCAATTCAAATAAACTGTCCTATTGTCAACAGTGAGTTCTTGATGAAATGCTCATGAGCCTCATTGTTATTTTGAATCACAGGACTCCTCCTTCTTCTTGAAACAGATTTCACCTTCATCCTGAGAAAAATGCCTGACTGAATATTATTGATTTGATAGAGAAGGTATCAATTATTTTGCTACATAAACATGACTAATAACATCTGAGTTGTGATATTTAGGTTTTCTTGCCTGAGAAACATCATTTCATAGTAACCTCCTAAAAAAGTAAGGACTATATATTGTGATTAGAAATTTCTCTACAGGAGAGAATATCAAGAACAGGTACAAAATAATTGATAGCAAGGACCACTTAACCATACCAATAGAGCATCTCTGCTTCGGTAATAAAGACAAAGCTATCTATGATGGATTTGCCTGCCAGACACCTAAAGAGCCCTGGCAGAGAGAAGGGGTACCTGGCTGGCGTTTTATCAGAGAAGGGGTGGATAGTTGGGTTTAGAAAGAAGTGCAACTTCTCTTCCTTACATTTCTAAGTAGCCTTTTGAAGTAGAGAAGACTAATATTTCATGAATAGAAAAAGCAACCCCTTATTACCAGGCTTCAAGAGGTAACTTGCATTAAATAGTTGCTGTGGCCATGGCTTCCTCTGTGGGGCATGGAAAAAAGATATGCATTTTGCCCAAGATTCCTTAGAGTTTTGATTAAATTGAAATTCAACCCTACAGAATGTTAAGTACTGAGTCTGAACTTGCCACTATTCCTGAAATCAGCTCTTTCTAACGTATTATCTGTAGTATGTAAAGGAATTAAAACAGTGAACTTTACACACTTGAAACCAATAGAGTTTCCAGAATTCCTATTACTTAAGGAATGAAAATACCTGTTATACTTTAATTGTTTTTCTAGCAACATAGCTGAAATGATTTGTATGTTATCCTAATTCTTCTCATTTTTCTGAATAATCAAAACGAAGGAAATATATATATGCCTATAGATAAAACTTGTGGAGCCCTAAAAACCTGACACAGTGGAAGAGATACCCAGTTCAGTTCTAGTAAAGCAAACCATATAAATAGCTAAATATATAGGTTTTCTATTGTTCTCTTCACTAATTGCTGAAAATATATGTATGTTTTTTGGCTAATCAGCAGTTAGTTTGGGGTCACTTTCATCTGACATCTTACATACTACATCTCTTTCTCACCTGTGAATGAGATTCACTCTTATGAGTTAAGCTTTTATTTGTAGACCCAAGTTTCTCATACTTTTTAGACTTCTAATTCCATTAAACAAATAAAAGAAATACATCTAAGGGAACATTAAATGTCGTAAAAGGGGTCCTGTAAATATACTATTTTCTTCTTTGCTGTGTCAGAACAAGATAGAAACATCCCAACGCTACGTGTTTATTCCTGGAAGAACTGTATATAAAATTGAGAGAGATTCTCTCTCACTGTTCACTGAATTGCCACACTGCCAAGCCAAGCCAAACCCTGATCTCCCTTCTAATCACTTCTTCATTCTCTCCTCCTTCATAAGATTCTCCTCCCAAAAACTGTCCATCATTTCATAAACTACATACACTCTCCTCCTTAGGAAAGAAACATGAAGACAGACAAAAAGCTGACCTAGATCTGCTTAACCTAGCACTCTTAGAAATTTCTGAGAAAAGCAAGAAATTATTTCTATATTTTGCACAGTTAAAAATACAACATGGTACAGAGTGAACATTCAATAAATAAATTAGCAAGTTTACTCATTATCAACCAAATAATTGAATCTGAACCTTGGCATATTGATTTAGGACAAATACAGAAATGAAAGAAGGATACTTAGGCCAAATTTCAGTCAAGTCCATTTTATAGTACAGCAATACTATGATTTGACAAAAGAAAAAAGCTGCTTTAAAAAATGGAAGTTTTACATGAAGACTTCATATGAGCTTAAGGTACACAAATATACATCCTAGGTTTATTATTGTTGAGGTTGTACAGGCTCAATAACATGTGTTTGCTTCCCTCCCCTCTTTTAAAAGTAATAATGATTTTATTATAAGGTCTGGTTTGACTGTAGGCAGAGTTGAACACTTGGAAGAAAGAAAAGTGATGTGTTGGCTCTCATTACTTTCCCATAGCTTATGAATGTTAACTGTTTCCAAAAGATCACCACCCTTGGGAATTTCAGTTCTTCTCTTCCAAATCTATTGTTACATGTATAAGCCCCTCATTAACGAAAGGCAATTCAGACTAATTCTAATAAACTCAGAGTTAAAAAAAAAAAGATGGTAAGAAAGAAAATCATTTCCAAAACCTTATCAACCCCACGGCACGTATACAAGCTTCAACTAAAACAAAACTACTCTTAAATCCAGTATTAATGACAGGACATTATTTTGGTAGATTCCAGTAATTGCTTCTAGTGTGTATTTGTCTTCTTAAATGATGTTCTCATTTAAGCAGTTTATATCTGTCTCTGTTATCTTCATAGTTTGCACACATCGAAAACCAATTCCTTTGCCACTGGCACAAACACCAGTGGTTTCTCTACACCTGAAGTTGGACATCATCTTCAGGTGATGTGAAACATCAGGTCACCGTCAAAGAGGACCTGAACGGCCCTCTGTAACTTCTGTATTAATGTTGATCTCCTGGCAAGCAGACAACTTCATCAGAGAAGTCAGCCAAGGAGAGTCTTTAAATGGAAGTTGTGCATGCGAGGAGCAAATGCATTAAAAAGTTGCTGACGGGCATGAAATGCTTTGATCTGAAGATGGAAAACTCCAAAGCAGGAAGGATTTGGGGCATTTTGAGTCTGATTGACTCTGTGGTTTCTCTGAGCAGTTATTCCATGGGCTAAAATAAATGCAAAAATGGTATTTTGAGATCACAGCTGTGAGGGGAGCATGGTGAATTTCAATAAAAATCCAGTTGAATCTTTTAAGTTCAGATTCTAAAAAAGAAAGGGACATGAGAGAAGTAATATTGCTTCCTGAAATTTCACTGTTTTTATTTTAGAGGTTAAAAAAGGAGAAAATCCCATTTATTTATTTTTATTTTTAGGAAAAACATTGAATCCTTATTGCCTAGAACCATGCGGTAGATGCTCTAAAGTTGTCCTCAGAAAGATCTTATTTCTTTCATAATTTAAACGTTGGAAAGAGGAAATTTAATGAGTAATCCGATGGAGGTCAAGTTCAGAGACAGGCAAGCACACACGAGTAATGACATTAGCTTCACAAATAGGTTTCTTACAGTGGTCAGTTAATGGCAAACCAATTTCATAGAAAGCTTGTTTCAATGAGCAATGATTTTATGCCAATTATGGTTGTTATTTACAGATCCTCCTTGACTTAAGATGAGGTCACATCCTACGTATGATAAACCCAGAATACATAAAAAATATCCTAAGTCAAAAACACATTTAATATATATAACCTGTCAAACATCATAGTTTAGCCTAGCATACCTTAAATGTACTTAGAACACTTAGCCTACAATAAGGCAAAATCATCCCACATAAAGCATTTACAACAGTGTTGAGTACCTCATATAATTTATTGAATACTGTACTGAAAGTGAAAAACAGAATGGGTGTGAGTGTATGCTCACCCTAGTGATCACGTGACAGAGCTGTGCCTGCCCCACATCATGACACAAGATCAGTGACAGCATATCATTAGCATAGGAAATTCAAAATCGAATGTATAGTTTCTGCTGAATACACACTATTTAGCACCATAATAAAGTTGAAAAATCGTAAGTTGAGGGCCATTTGTGTAAAAAAAATAAAAATTAAGAAAACTCAAGCAGAACTTTAAACATAAATTGCATTTCTATAAAGAGTAATGGTAGGATGTACTGAGGTTAAATGAAATTAGACATATAATGAGACCTCAAAAATTTAACAGCTAATTATGAAGAAAATCATTTTACATAGAATCTTAAAGCATGGAACTAAATAGAATAAACAAATAGAATAGCATAGTTAAGAACGTGGCCTCCTGAATCTGAATACCTCAGTTTTGAACCCGGGATCCACAGAAGTTATAGATGGTATGACTTTGGACAAGATACTTCAGTATTCTGTGCCTTAGTTTTCTCAGCTGTAAAATGGACATTTTAATAGAACTTTCTTCATAGACGTAGTATGAGGATTAAATTAATGAATACATGTAAAGTTCTTGGAATAGTACCTGGCACCTAGTAAGCACTCAATAAATACTAGTTCTTTATTAGTAGCAGTGTGGGAGAATAAAACAAACACCCCAACAAACTGCTAGTTAGGCATCTGGTTCTGTTTCTACAACTAAATTCCTCAGACCTCATTTCAGCCTTCTATAAAATGGAAGGTTGGGCTGGATCATCTCTAAAGTTCCAACTTTAAAGCCATACTGCTTTAAAACACGTTGTTTTGGAGGTACGCTATATTCTACCAAGTTTTTAAGAGAAAGGTGATACTATTTTAGCAGACCATATTTTAAGGCACTTAATGACTTTTCACAAAGATGTGTTTCACAGATTCCACTTTTTCATCTTGATTTTTCTCTTTGACCAAATACTGTGGAAGTTCATTTGTTGCTTCTCCAGGGAAATGACTCTTGTCAAGATCACAATGACTTTCACATTGCTAAGACCAGTGGTCGCTTCTTTGACCTCAGACTCACAGCTGAGTTTTCCCCTTACTCCCTTCACCAGTAAAAGTATCTTTTTAATATATAGACATATTCTTTGACTCCCCTGCATAAAATCCCAAAATGGCTTTCCATGTCATTTATAACAAACTAAAAATTCTCTCGAGTTCCATCATCCTTCATGATCTAGATACATCCAGCCTTACTTTCTGCCCTACTCTCCTCACTCATTGCATTCTCTCCAGTCACACTACTCCCGTTCTGAACTTTGAATACTCTGAACTTATCTTAGACTGGCCAGGAATTCTCTCTCCACAGATTATGGATGGCTCCTTCTTGACATTCAGTCTCAGCTTAACTGTCTCCTCCTCAGACAGACCTCCTTGATTATATAGCATCTAAATCCCTCCGTCTATCTTGTGCTATCTCATATTTTTAAATCAAACCTGTTATTACCAGACACTATATTTACTTTTGCTATGTCTATCTCCCTCAAAGAAAGTAAACTCCATGAAAACAGGCACTTTGTCTAGCTGATGCCATTATTACAAAAGGTTCTCAAAAAATAGTCACTGAATGAAACATAACCTTTTTTTTTTCTTTTTACATCATGACTGAAGTGTTCCCTGTTTTCCCTAATCACCTTCATATCAGTTCCACTTATTTGGTATCTATCACAAATTACTCTGTATTATTATGGATTTTTTTCCTCTGTGTATGTCTTACCTCTCCAATTATGAAGTGAGAGACCTGTGGGGTGAGATGATGTCAAACACTGTATTTCCTAGAAATTAAAGGGCCTTTTTCATAATATCCCATGAAATGCTTGTTAACATGTTAATTTTAAAGGAAGACACATTGACAGTTAATTTATAATAACTAAATTACCCATAGCCAAAAGGAGAAAAACAAAGAAAGCAAAAAAGTGCTTAAATGTTTAACTGTCTATCCTAGAGTTTAACTGTACCAAATTGATCCATTTTCCTAGGCAGAGGGAAGGAGTGAGAGATGAACTTCAGTGTTGTTTTTTTTTTTTTTAAAGACAATCCAAATTATTTTGGTTGTGTAAAAAATTGATTGTTTATTTAAGAATAAGTGCTCTATAGTCTAAATATTGAACAATGTAATCTAAGGAATATAATAATGTAATCTAAGGCTTTTCAGAATTAAGCCCCTAATTACAACTCAGTCTCACCCCTTACCATTCCCTCGCCCCCCTTCTGAACTCTCTTTCTCTTTTTTGTCCAACCCCCCAACAAACACACACTCACCTCAAGACAATAAAACACAAATCTCCCAGTGAACTCTATCACTTCCCCCTCTGCACGGTTTTCTCTGGCAGAAACACCCTGACCTCTTATCCACAACCTTAGTTACCCTGATTAACTCCCACTCATCTGTTGGAGAGCACCCCCTCCAAGCAGGCCTCCCCTGCCCTTGTCCATCTCCTATCCACATGGTGTTAGGCCCCTCTGTGTGGTTTCATAATGCCTTGTGTTTACTCCCACAGAGCACACACCCCACATGAGGAAATTTCTCTTTTAACCAGGCTGTCTCCTTGCAGTCAAGGACAAGTTCTCCATTACACAGAGTTGGTGCTTAAGAAGTAGTCTTAAATAAATGAAAAAAAAAAAAATAGATGGATGAGATTTTGTCATCAAGTGGCTTATTAAAATGAGGATTAAAATAATTTATTACTTTCAGATGTAACTTACTTGTATGGAAAAAAGAATCATAATAATAGAGTGCCTACTGATTGGAAGTTTTACATTCAGTATCAGTAATTCACCACCTTTGGAGAAAGCATAGTCACAATTCTTTTCTCAAAACTATCCTCTTCAAAATGATTAAATAGTTCCAACACAATCTTTTAAACAAATACCTTTACAAACATATCAGAAACATGCCCATGATTACCAAATAAACATTAAGATTTCTCTCTTTTAACCTGATTACCTCTATAGACCTATAACAAGCAATAAGAGGAAAAAACTATGGTTATGAGAAATAGAGTCCAAAGCTCTTTTTATGTCTTTTTTGAGGGCATGACTATTTGGAAAATATTACCAAAGAACATTTTTGAAATAACTGCTACAGTTTTTTCTTAACTCAAAATGTATATTTTGTCCCTCTCCAATGACAAAACATTTAGGAGTAGCTGATAGAAGCCATACCTAATATGTTCACAGATGTCAATTGCATTTTGACTATTTTGTTTTTTTAAGATTATTTATTTACTTTGAGAGAGAGAGAGATAGTGGTAGTGGAGGGGGGAGGGCAGAGAGACAGGGAGAGAGAGAATATGAAGCAAATTCCATACTGTCAGCACAGGGCCAGATGCAGGGCTTGAACTCACAAACTGTGAGAACATGACCTGAGATGAAATTGAGTTAGATGCTTAACTGACTGAGCCACCCAGGCACCCCTCATTTTGAAGAGTTTAACGAATAAATGCCTATGAAGGTAGAATGGATATTTTTTCCAGTTTTGTTGAGATATAATTGACATATAACATTGTATTACTTTAAAGTGTAAAACAATGATTTATGTGTATAATGAGAAATGACTACCACAAGTTTAGTTAACTATCACTAAACATTAATGTAATCAATTATTTTAATTAATGATTCATTAATATTGTAACCATTTATTAAAATAATTGCCTTATTTTAACCCGGGTGGCTCAGTCGGTTGAGCCTCTGACTTCGGCTCAGGTCATGATCTCACAGTTTATGGGTTCGAGTCCCGCATCAGGCTCTGTGCTGACTGCTTGCTCAGAGCCTGGAGCCTTCTTTGGATTCTGTCTTCGCTCTCTGCCCCTCCCCCGCTCAGGCTTTGTCTCACTCTGTTTCTCAAAAATAAATAAATGTAAAAAAAAATTAAATAACTGTCTTATTTTAAATGCAATTACTTCAGGGGAGATAATTTATAGATGCCCCAATTCTTGAGTTACACTCAACTCCCTTTGTGACTGTATGGTCATTGACAACAAGTGTGTTATCTTTGGGGCTGTCTAGTTGACAAGGTACACAGAAGACAAACAACAAAGAGCCTCAGGAAAAGAAAAAAAAATGAAAATCAGGACAAAATAAAAAAATATCTGTCCATAAAGATGGAAAGATAAAGTCTTTCCGAATAGACTTGTAAATCACATAAAGCAGTAGTTTTAGGTACAGTGGAAATCACCTACCACCACCACCACCACCACCACCACCACCACCCCATAATAATTTTTTCTTCCTTCCTTGACCAGCATTCTTGTTTACCTTGGCAAGGAGAAGACTATGCAGTTGAGGGTCTCCAGTCCTACTGTGAAATTCCCTCTTTGAGAAAGCTGGCCATGCGAAGGGTAGAGAGTTTCTCTTCATTCTCTATGGATAGAGAGAAGCCCTGGAGAGTCGATGAATCTAAGGGATCAACAGCAGCAGACCGGGGAGGGTGCAGGGAAGGGTGAGACTGACCCAAAGAGAGAGGAGGCTAGCTCTAGTGCTGAGAGTAATGAGGACCACAGTCAGAGGCATACTTTGGGCAGCACAGATCAGTGCTAAAGACCTAGAGCCAACCTCTTTCTCCTCTATCCCTCCCATGCCCACATGCCAGACCCCTGGGAAGAAAAGTCCAGAAGAAAGCCTGGACTTCCTCCTAATCAAGGGAATATCCTAATCAAGGGAAATGACTCAGACATTGAGATATTGGGCATTGTTCTAAAATTGTCTTACTAGTTAGGAGCATTTGATACATCCTGCAGGAGGGAGGACTCCTCTCCTCCTATGACTCACCTTTCTCTCTCACCTGTGCCCTGACTCGCTCTCTCACTCCTTCCAGTCAGTGCTCTCTGAGCAACTAACTCCATTTTCTGTTTGTTCTGGAGCAAATTCTTAGTTGCTGTCCAAGGTGAAAACATATCTGACTTTCAGTCAAAACTTGGACTCCCTATGGTTTGAATTTACAAGTTATGTGATAATGAATGAAAAGAAAAATATTTATCTGATCACTAATGATTATTTTTATATGAGATAAATAACAATGACTATTTTTGTTAGAAGTTATATTCAAAAAACTCTTACTAAATTTTAATATGCAAAGTATTTATTAAATGATCTAATATAGTTCAAATATCACGGGGGCAATGATAGAGGAAACCAAAACATGTTAATCACATTGAAATAATTATTAACCTATTTTATTTTCTTAGTAGTAACTAAAAAATTGTTAAAAACCAGACAACAGTCCTAAAATGGAGTCACTTACGCTAAGCCCCATTTTACCAAACTGAGGCTTAACTTAATTTCACTTTCAGCCCTCCCAGAAATGGAGTCTTAAATTAATCAGGAATTTCCTGACCAGCATTAGTTAGGTAATCTCCCTGAGAAAATACACATGCAACAATAAATCTGCTTTCCTAAATAGCTTTAAAAAGCTCTAATGGAGGAAGTAATATTTTAGGAAGTGTTTAAGTAATAGAATAAAGAATGCTTTTCAAACTGCAAGACCAAAGAAAGACCTGAAGAAAGAAAAAACAAAAAATGTTCTCAGCACAGAAGTCATTTGAGAAAAGTACCTGAAGCTGGAGATGGAATTATCAGGCAAAAAAAACCATAAATATATTTTACCTAAGACAACAGGAATTTGAAGGAGATGAAAAAGTGGTAGACTTACTAACAGGAGTAAGATGTTGTGTTGGTTAAAACACTCCAAAACTCCTTGTATTTTGAATAGGCTATTTCCATTCCTTTTAGGTTTAGCAAAGCATTGAAAAAATGAAATGCAAGGAGACATTTGAATTCATTTAAATATTATGAAATGATGTTTGTAGGGCTTCTAAAATTAAGACAAGTTTTATGGTATATAAAAGACAGAAAACAAACTCCCCAAATAGAAGCATGAAATTCATTTGGATTGGCTAAACCAACCAGAATGTGTGGGTATGTGTATTAGTAACTTGAAATACACTCAATCATTTTGTCAAGCACATATTCTGCTTAGTTTTTTGGGGGGTTGGATATTTGGGGAAAGATGTAATCCATATGTTTTTCATTCATTTACACTTGTATTAAAATGGGGCTCATATTATGTATTCATGTGTCACGAGCCAGTAATTTCTGTTAAAAATGCATCTTTTCTTGATTAAAAAAAATTCGTGCTTAGTGTCCAAAGTTGTCAATTCATATCATCATCTCCTAGTCTAGAATACAAATATTCTTTTGACATATAGGAAGATGTTCTAAGCTTTACAACCATCTGACACAATTAAAGGTCAAGTTCTTGCTTTTTCTGTCACTATTAACGACCACTAAATGCCATGATAAAATAATCATATAATGACAATAATTTCTACTTGGTTCCCTATTTCCAGGTTCAGTACATTTCATTACATCTACCTCAGGAGACTCCAGATTTAGAAGTTCTCCTATATCTCATTAAGGTTTTGTACACTACTTTTTATTTTCATCAAATTCAGGGAGCATTATCATAGGGCCTAAACTCAAACAAAATGCATATCAAAACAACGTAAAACAAAGCAAAACGTTTTACTTTTCATGAAAGATTTCACTTTACATACAATATTAGCCCTTAGTTTCCAGATCAGGTTCTCCTGTCCATTAGCTGACTTATTTCCACTTGGGATGATTGATGTCATTTTCCCCCTCAAGGGACGTCTTCAGTGCTGCTTTTTGTAAGGAAAAAGCAAAGAGACAAGAGGAGAAGAAAGATCACATCGAAGCATTGGAAGCTAGATGTCGCAGCCTTTGC
Source organism: Felis catus (assembly GCF_018350175.1). Classification (NCBI taxonomy): domain Eukaryota; kingdom Metazoa; phylum Chordata; class Mammalia; order Carnivora; family Felidae; genus Felis; species Felis catus. The sequence goes on from NC_058369.1 coordinate 110,276,407, forward strand.
TCTCACCAGAGCACCCAGAGACACAGTAGCACATTGTTTAAGAGGAGAGCAGAGAGGCAAGAGGCTCCTGTAACCCTAAGAGGGGAAGCTTCTGCTGTGGCTGGTTCTGTGGTAGCTTTGTAATTCATCTTCCACCATACCAAATGCCACTTCTGGCGGTAGCCTACTGGTGTTGACATTTGTTTTTATATGCCATAGTTCAAAAGACCACACTATGAAATAGCTTTAGAATGTGCCTTGTAACATTTAGTAACAATAAGGACACTTAGGACCCTCTCAAATTTTGTTTTTGTTTTTGTTTTTTGGTGAGAATATTTAAGTTCTACTTTCTTAGTAAACTTCAATTTTACAATATAGTGTTATTGACTATAGACACCATGTTATACATTAGATCTTCAGACCTTCTTCATAACTAAATGTCTATACCCTTTTACTAATTACTGTCTATTTCCCCAGACTCCCAGTCCTGGCAACCACTTTTCTTTTCTTTTTTCTTTTTGATTTTTTAATGTTTATTTATTTTTGAGAAAGAGAGATGAATCACAATCAGGGGAGGGGTAGGAGAGGGAGACACACAGACTCTGAAGCAGGCTCCATGCTCTGAGCTATCAGCACAGAGCCCAACACGGGGCTAGAACTCACAAACCAGAAGATCATAACCTGAGCCGAAGTGGGATACTTAACCCACTGAGCCACCCAGGTGTCCCCTCCCTTTTTAAAATTTCTTTTAATGTTTATTTATTTTTGAGGGGGGGCAACCACTTTTCTACTCTTTTTCTATGAGGTCAACTTTTCTTTTTTTTTTTCTCTTTTAGGATTCCACAAGTGGCACCATGAGTATTTGTTTTCTCTGTCTGACTTATTTCACTTAGTATAATGCCCTCCAGTTTCACTCATGTTATTGCAAATGACAGGATTTCCTTCTTTTTTAAGGCTGAATGATATTCCATTGTAAGGATGTAACACATTTTCTTGATCTGTTCATTTATTAGCAGACATTTAGGTTGTTACCATATGTTGAGTATTAGGCATAATGTTTCTATGAACATGAGAATACAGATGTATCTTCAGGATAATGGTTCCATTTCCTATGGATCTATACCCCAAAATGGAATTTTTATATCATGTGGTAGTTGTATTTTTAATTTGCTGAGGAATCTCCATCCTGTTTTCCATAGGGGCTTACATTCCCAAAAACAGTGCACAAGGATTCCTTTTCTTTATATCTTCCCCTAGTGTTTGTTAACTCTTGTCTTTTTTATGATAGCCATCCTAACAGGTGGGACGTGATATCACATTGTGGTGTCATTTGAAATTCTCTGATTTTTTTTTTTATTGTGGGGGTGGGTTTTTGTTTGTTTTGTAATTGAGTTATAGGAGTTCCTTGTAGATTTTTGGATGTTTGCCCCTTATCAGATATGTGTTTGCAAATATTTTTTCCCATTTCATAGGCTGCCTTTTCACTGAGTTCATGGTTTTCTGTGCTGTGAAGAAGCTTTTTAGTTTGTTGTGGATCCACTTGTTTATTTTTGCTTTTGTTGCCTCCAAATATTCGGAAGCAATCAGTGAACTCATACTCTTAAAACAAGATGCAATGTTGCAGAGGCCTCAAGATATGTTCTTAGTCCTTAGAAGACCAAACAACTCTGCTTGTACTATACAGTTTAGTGAGTTTAATTAAGTTTATTATTTTCTCAGATGTTTTATAAGCTAGGAATAAGCCTACTGTCTTCTTCCCTGACCATGTATTCACTAAGGAGAATATGATTACACAACACTGAATTTTCATGAACCATGTGCCAGTGGTTATTAAAAATATAACATCTTATTAATAAGAATAATATAAATAATCAGGTATTATAGATTGCTGTATCCCCCCAAAGATATATGCAAGTCCTAACCCTTAGTACCTGTGAATGAGATCTTATTTGGAAATAGAGTCTTGGCAAATGTAATTAAGTTCAGATGAGAGCATACTGAATTTGGGCGGGCTCCAATATGCCTGGTGACTTGTAAGAGGAGGAAAATTGGACACAAATATAGAAACAGACAAAGAGGGGAGATTACCATGTGAAGATGAAAACAGAGATTGTAATTACACTGCCACAAGCCAAAGATTCGCCTAAGGCTCCCAGAACTGCAAGAGGCAAGAAAGGATCCATCTCTAGAGGCTTTGGAGGGACCATGGCCCTCCCAATACCTTGATTTTGGACTTCCAACCTCTAGAACTATGAGAGAAAACATTTCCATTGTTTTAAGCCACCCAGTTTGTGACACTTTATGGCACTCTAAGCAGTTGGAGATAGAAGTCTTTCAATTCAGTAAGGAATTCTGGTGGGATATCACAGTGTACCATAGGGTCCACTCCAATACATTATATTTGTAGTCCTACAAATAAATCTATATTTCAAAAGAACATGGTTTCTGATGAGTTAAAATTCGTATGTATTGTACAGAAAATATCTAGTCGGGAGTGAAGTTCTGCTTACCCAAACTCAGTGCTGCAAAGAATACACCTCCAGGAATACCCTTCCAGGAAAGGCCATCCCCAAAGGTAGCTGTTTGTTATATGTTTCACCATAAGGACTGACATATGAATTTGAAGATCATGTGCAAATACCTAATGTTTCCGGATTTGGGATTAGTGCTTTCTAGGCATGGTTTTATAATGTGAGCATTGTGGTAACTACTAAGATTAAATAACAAATAGCTTTGGGTTTGGGTGCTTAAGGGCAGGGATCATTTTAGATGGATCTTGGTATCCCAATGTCTGGTACAGTTATCTGCCAGATAGTAGGTCCTGAAAATAGTTGATGAACTAATAAGTGATATTAGGTATGTATAACTAATAACTAATAAGTGATATTAGGTATGTATAAATGTTTGGTTATACATAAAAAAGATATACTTTAAGTAAAAACTGACGGAAACATTTAATGCTTCACTTTGTGGAAAGTATTATAGTTTACAAGGACATTCATATATGCTATTTAACTTAATTTTCAATACAACTCTATCTATCAAATAGATATTATTCTCCCTGTTTTATGGACAGGAAATTAAGGCTCAGAAAATTTTAAAATGACATGCCCAAGATCACATAGATAGTGAGTGGTATAAAAATGGTATGAGTGATTCATAGTCCAAATACTATTGCCAAATTATATTCTTTTTCTCCTATGCCATAATTTCCTTTATGGGAAATGCTGGCATAGGTCTTTAGAAGACTATAGACTTCATTGTGCATTGTTGTATGCCGGGAAACTATTCCATTCAACTGTTTCCATCATAATTTGTCCCCTTTTAGTGGGGTTAAAAATATTTGAAAGGGACATTTGGATGACTCAGTTAGTTAGAGCATGTGACTCTTGATCTTGGGGTCATGAGTTCGAGCCCTGTGTTGGGTGTAGAGATTACTTAAAAAATAAAAAATAAAAATAAAAAACTTGAGTGAGGAAGACTTAAAAAAAATCTGAAACTCTCTTCTCATTTGAACAATATGAGAATACATGTGTTAATGCTTAAATCACACAAGCAACTGTCAAAAAGAACAGTGCCTGCTTAATTCCAAGGAATTAGTTTTATAATTATATAACTAAAATTTTAGCCAGATGTAGTCTTAAATGATTTATGTTAACTCTCTTCTTTCTTGCTTCTAAAGATTTAGAAAATTTATGCTAATTTTATCTACACTGTACTTCAATATTCTAGACATCCTTAGCTAAAATACCTTATCTTGATTAAATATTTTATTGAAAGCCCCATTTATCATAATCGGATATATAAAGCACTATGCACAAGACTGGATTCTTTAACTGCCCATAATCTCTCTGCATGAAGGAATAGTTCCTGAACTCTGCCTCCACCAGCACATCATTCAAAATGCTTGCAGTGGAGTCAGGATTGCATACATGCAACTGTTTTGTGGACCCGAACTTGGTGAATCCCAGTCCTATTCTGGAAATCTGGGATTTGGATTTGATACTCAAAGAGACTGCAGGGACTATTAAAGATGAATTGCATAGCTGCAATGCTCCACGAAGGAGGTCCAGGATCCCCAGTGACCACGATGTGAAAATAGTTGTAAGGGATTCTGAAAGACCAGCCAGATATAAATCAATCAAAAGCTAATTGTGAAAACATGAACCTGATCAAAATAGAGTTTAACCACCTCCTTCCAGATGAAGTAGTGAACCATTTAGACATTTTATAATCATACCCATCGTCTACCACACCATGGTTAGAAGATTAAAGAAAAAAAAAAGGCAAGTCACAGTTAACACTACTGAACTATACACATATGAATGTGTAAACTGGTAAATTTTGTTACATGTTTTTTGTTTTTTGTTTTTGTACCCACCGCAGAGTCACACAGAAATTAACTTGCTAGTTAAGAATGTAGTATTTACCCAGTTAAGATTCTCCGTTTCCAATTGATGAAAACTTAGTTAAATTTCTAGACCATGACTAGGAGATGATGCACTTCACGTATTCCTAAATACTGGCAATATTTAGTGCTGAAGACCTTGATAGACACCCACAGTGTGTGCTGGGGAATGTTTGGTGATTGTCAAACAACAACAGAACAGCCCTGATCTGTAGAACTGGCCAGTTTCCATGGTATAAATGTTTCTACGGCCATTTCAATCCACCAAAGTGATTTCAGTAAACACAGAACTGGCAAGGGGTGGACACAATCAGCTCTCGTGAGCACCAGCATGACAAGGCAGGGGAACAAGACAGAACAGAACCACCCCCAATGTCTTCTGTGCCTTCATTTCATTTGTTTCAAGTTAAAAATGTAATAATATAGGAACAGGTAAAGGGAACAAATATTTATGAAGTGGCTATTGTGTACCAGACCCAATTTAAATTACCTCATTTAAAAATGTTCTGTACACCATCAAATTGTACATTTAAAAGGGTGACTTTGTGGTATATGAATTATAGTGCAATCTTTAAAGTTGTTAGGTATAACGCCTCATGGATTTGACTAAATTTCTGGATAGATTTTTTTTCTCTTATGAAAGAATTCTTTTAAGTTATTTCAGATGAAAGATTACAGGCAATAAAAAGTCATTATCCTTATCAAAATCAAGCTGTCGTTATCTGACTACTCTAAATTGAATGCTTTGACAGCTTACAGTGTTTACCTTAAGAGCGCAGGTGACAGATATGTTGGAAGTTTCTACTGGTAGTTTATGGTGGGAGTATGGTCTTTGGACTTGTCAGCTCCTCTGGATCTCACAAAAATTGATGTCAGTATTTACAGATTATTGGTCCCAGCAAGAGTGATGGGAGGAAAAAAAAAAAAGAGTGACAGGGGACAACTGTGCCAGTTATGTATCAATAGTATTGATGGTGTCATGGAACAGGAGAGCTTTAACTTTCTGCCTGCAGGCCAATTTTAATGTATTCGATACTTCTCTTAGACAATTTTATCCTCATCATTAAAGTAAGTATCCAAATTAGAATATCAAAATCACAGAATTCTGGAATTGGTAATGCTTACAGATTTTTTGTAATTTACTCCTTTTACAGATAAAGAGGGAATAATTTAGTCAGACCACTTATTTTTTTTCGACAGAGAAGTCAGTTTACTGGTTTCGATGAGAGTAGCTTCTATCTCACTGTGCTGGCACATGGCACTAAAATTCCAAATGTTTATGTTTTACAGAACTCCTACCCTCACGTCCAGTTCCAGAAATAGCAGCTCTTCTTAATGGAATTACCTCTATTTTACAAGTTTTTAGTACATCCAGATATTTGTATCATTAAGAAACAATGACTGGAGTGGCGCCTGGGTGGCGCAGTCGGTTAAGCGTCCGACTTCAGCCCGGTCACGATCTCGCGGTCCGTGAGTTCGAGCCCCGCGTCAGGCTCTGGGCTGATGGCTCGGAGCCTGGAGCCTGTTTCCGATTCTGTGCCTCCCTCTCTCTCTGCGCCTCCCCCGTTCATGCTCTGTCTCTCTCTGTCCCAAAAATAAATAAATGTTGAAAAAAATATATTAAAAAAAATAAAATAAAAAAAAAGAAACAATGACTGGACTGTACTAAATTATCTGTCAACTGTTCAACTATACTAGATTTTATTTCACTCACCATGGGTGAAACTTAAAACTGTCATGAGGAATCTAGTGTCTGTAGTTTCATCTGTTTAATTTTATATTATATATTTAATGTTTATATTTTTTATATTAGTATATACAATTATTTTATATAATTATACTATTTATAATACATTTTATATATACATATGTATATGTATATGTATATGTATATGTATATGTATATGTATAGTAAATGCATTTCCCCAATCAGTTCTTTTTGCACTGGTTCTGCCTTTAACAGAAATGTAATCGGCAGTGAGTTACAACAAAGTCAACATTAACACAGTTGGTGTCAGGAAAAAGAAAACTTTCAGATCTCCGGCACAACATCACCAGTAGAGCTACTAATCATCATAGCTTAATTTAACTGAGCATTGTATTATGTGCCTTAAATGAATTATAGATTAATTATAACAATTTCAAAAGTGGGAGCTATTATTAACACAGTTTCTCACTCAGGAAAGGGGCCTGGAAGAGGTTGTGTAACTTGCCTAAGGTTACTACTGTCTCACATAAGAGCTCAAGAGCCTTCAGCATTTAACTAGGCTCCTGTCCTCTATCTGTGAGGTCTAAGGGGTCCATCCCAACCCTTTACAACTTCATGAATTGCTCACCCCTTGCTGCAGGCCAAAGTGCTCTGGACTAAGAAGGAGAGATAGACATGGCAGGAGACCAGAGACGCCTACATTCTCTTCTCGCTCTCCCCCTCCTCTTTCTTCCTCCCCATGGATGGAATTAGTGTCCACCTGCCCCACTTGCAAATTGTGAGATCATTCACTGAAATTGCAATTTTAAGGCTCACTATTTAAAAACCTGCCTTTACCTTATACTGGACAGTTAGTTGGTATTAATTATTTTTAAGGGTTTGCTAAATACATTTTGTAATAAATTTAAAAATGTTAAAAACTGAGTTAAAAAAACCTAAAGTTTCTACAAATTAGTAAAACTGAATTATGAATCCTTTTTCAGTATCTAGTGAAATCAGCCTTTTGTGTTAGGCACAGAACTTTTTGTTAGCACAGCATTCAGAAGTATAAAGATATTTATAGTGCAGACTATTAAAACATTAATGTATTTTTTTCTAGGAAATTGACCACAGCCCACTTGTATCCTGCTTATCATGTCCTTTGGGGTGGCATAAGGATATGTGTCCTGTCTCCATTTCTTCCCTCTTCTCAACTCCAGCCTCATTATCAATTGCCCAATCTTACTCAAGCCCTGAAATGAGGCTTTCCAGTTTGAAAGCTGGATCACCTTGGCAATTATCCAATCTCTCCAAGTCTTCACATCTTCAACTATTTACAAACATGACACCACCTACATTCTCTAGAGGGTATATGGGTTAAATGAGGAAACAGGGCACAGAGCCTACCCAATGGCAGGCTCCCCCATACATGTGCCCTTCCCCTTCTATGCTGAAATCTTAAAGCACAGATTTCTCAGTGACCCTTAGCATTTTTGGTCAAGACCCTTTGGGAATCTGAGGTAGTTTAAGGACACACTGTGCAGACAAAAGCAGGTCCATCCTCACAAATGTGGCACATGATTTCAAGGGTTTCAAGGACCCCAGGGAAGACCTTCTATGGCCTGCCCAGGGCTTCACAGACCAATTGTTAGGAACCCCTAGGGCAGTACAGAATCGTAAATAAGGAACAGTGCACCTAAACAGGAAAACACAAACAAACAAAAACAACCAAGAACAAAGAGAGCAGGAGGTGGAATGTCAAAGGAGTTTAAAAATAACTAAAAGAAAAGAAATAAATGGAAAAAGACAAAAAAAGAAAGGGTAACTTGGTTTGGGCAGAGAGAATATGCAAGAAATATGGGTCCATTTGTAGTCACTGTCCACAGCCTAAATCGATGGACTTGTTAGCTGAGGATATAAGTAAATTGCAGAGTGCTTAAATAGTTAATCGTGGCTTTAGAAACATTTGACAACAAAGTGTGCACTAATCCAAAATATAATCAAATTGTAAAAGCCAAATGGACCTTCCAGATGTCGAGGATGAATAATTCATGTCAGTCCTTCCCCAGCCCCTCATCCAGCACATTACACTGATGAGGCTTCGCCTTTGTGCCTAGCTTTGCACTTTAGAATTATGGCACCACAATTTCTGCAGGCTTCTTTGAACCACATTCACAAATAAATTAGCTTAATTATTTACTGTTTTCACAACTCAGATGAAATGATAATGTTTAAAAAAAGTGGGGACTCCCAGAGAAGACAATCTCAAAGTCAAATGAGAGCTCTCCTCTGGTGCCTCTGCTACTCTTTCATTGCTCTGTGTTGGCCCTGATTCAAGGGCAGATTCTGGCATACCTGCTATTTTCCTGCTCTTCGCCCTTCCCTAATATTAGCACCCCCCCCAGTTAAAAAAAGGAGCCTGCTTCAACATGCACTCTCAAGGCTGGAGTCAAGCAGGTCTCAACACCCTGGAGGGTCTGCTCTGGCTCTCACATGGTCTCGTTTCCTATTTCCGAGTGTAAGTAGAATTCTGTATCAGCAAAGCTCCCAGGACAGGCTTCTACCACAGTTTATATTTCAATCCAGTGGTCCTCCATCAGGGACAATTTTGCCCCCAGGGTCATCTGGCAATGTCTGAAAACATTTTTAGTTGTCACAAGTGGTGAGGAACTGAGGGATTGGGGCCTATTGGCATCTACTGGGTAGAGCCCAGGGATGCTGCTAAATATCCTATGAGACACAGGAGAGCCTCCACAACAAATTATCAATGTCTCATGCCAAGGTTGAGAAACAGTAGCGTAACCCCAAAGTGAGAATATAGAAGTTTAAGAAGACTGTTTCCACCTGTGATTCTCTTTATTCACACCTCAATAGCATTTGTCTATGTGTCTTTTTCCTCAACTACACATTCAATTTGCTTATGGATCCAGAAAAATATTTAAGTGGGCTATCTAGTAGGATGGGGTAAACAACATGGAATGATCCCACTATCCTTACTGAGTCTGGTGCCCAGGAGAAAGATGGCTGGAACGAATACCAGGAAAGAATCCCAGGTGTACTAGTTAAGGTCCAATTAAGTTTGAAAAGATACTTAATCTCCCTGAACCTGGAATCTTCAACAGTAAAATGAGAATAAGAGGATGGATCTTGTGAAAGTGTTTGGATTAAACAATATATATCTGTGTCTGATCCAGAGTTTGCTGAAGTGGGTGCTCAATAAATGTTATTATTTATACTTAATAGCAATGGATCCCAAACTATACTGTGCATCATCATTAACCTGGGCAGTTGTTAAATTCACATTCCCAGGCCCCATCCCCAGAGGTTCTGATCTCCTATGACAGGAGCTTTATCTAGAATATGAAATTTTTAGAAAACAAGAGGTGATTCTTATCTACATGGCCTGTGGCCCTTGTGTTGAGAAATGCCCAATGGTGGCATTGGACTTCCCCATATATTCTAATCTAGATCCTCTTATCTTTTTTAACCTTCAGAGAGAAGCCAAAACTATGATATTCCCTCTTGCCTTTTCTCTAGAATTTAAATTCCGGGACCTGAAGAGTTTCACTTTCCTCAACCTCATGCCCATTTATCTGAAAGCCATCAACTCACTGATGTTTACGACTCTTATTCTGTAAAAGAAAGAAAACATTTGGCCAGATGGAGCTGTAAATAAAAACTTGAAGAGGAAAAGTGACATATGCTGACTTACCCTTGGAGAGCATCATGAAGTCATGGGGGAAAATCTGACTTTAGAGTCAAGAAGACTGGAGTGTCACTCTTAGTCCTGCTCTTTGCTCACCCTCCGGGCCTCAGTATCCTCAGCTGTAAAAAAGGAATGAAAACACGTACTTGTTCTGTGAGCAGGTGCTCTCAATGACCTATTTTTCATGGGTTGGTCACTCTGGGATTAGCCCCTGTTGCATGTGGCAGACAATACCTATCCATTCTTCCCTCCTTGCTTGCTAACAGAATCCCATTATATGGCAAGGGGGCAGCAATGTATCCAGGTAAAAAGCAGCATCCCTCACTCTTGCATTTAGGAGTAGTAGCTGTTGACACAGTTCTGGTCAGTAAGATCCAAGATGAATTCAGTTGAGGATTTCTAGGAAAGTAATGCTTCCCTTTCTTCCTTTTCCCTTCTCTGCATGCCCCCCCCCCTCGCCTCCCTTTTTGTCCTCCTCCTTTGAATACTTTTCCTACTAACTGGAATGTGTTTGTAAGCCTGGATGGAGGTGGAGCTTTGTGCATAGAGATGGACCACTTGTATTCGTAAAGATGAAGGTCTGGGCTAAGGATGATGCAATAGGAAAGCTGGGTCTTTGATGGGGTCCTTAAAATAGCTCCACCTGTGCTTGATGCTATCCCCCCCCCTTGAGTTTGTACTATAGGATGAAAATAACCCTATGTGTTAAACCACTGTCATAAGAGTTTTAAGCAATATCCTTAATTCTTACCCAAAGCAGAAGCGCTTGATCCCAACCAGAAGATCATTGACACTAAAAATATCCAGACTCTCCAGGTTAAACTTCCATGCTTTTGTAGCTCCATTCTTTGTTTGGACCCAATGCAAATCTACCCCCTGGGATATTCTATTCCAAGTTGTAGCCTGTTGGATGATCTTCTTATCTACTGTTTGCCCTAAAATATATGCTCCATTTTCCTTTTTTTGATTTTTTTTCCCTAGTCACATTTACCTTTCTAGCTCTGATACCTTTCTTCGATGAGAATGTGATCTTGGGTTTTGTGATCATAGATTAGGGCCAGCCTATATTCTTATATTAGGAGCTGGGGAACATCAATGTGTTTTTCCTATTTCTAAAAGAGCCACGCCTCAACTCTTCCAGCACCCGAGATTTTTCAGCACACTTAGAACACATAAAAAGTATCTCTGATTCTTAGAATGACTCATAGCAACAGTGACCTCTAGTTCTGCTAAAGTTTCTAAGGGCACTCAATCATTTGCAAATGTTCATTAGAGTTTATGTGATCTCTTCCACCTGAGAAATTAAACATCTCAGAAAGTTAACACAGATTTAACAGATATCCATATAATGCAAAAAACAAACAAAATACAATTACTTAATGGAAAGGCCTTAGACTACAACCAAAACAAGGAGGGAAAACAAGGTATCTGTAATTGCAAGTGCAGCAAATATATCAAAGAGTTATCCAAATAGCTGATGGAAGGTAGACTACATCAGTGCCTTGTTTGCACAGTGATGCCTAATTGAACTAACTTATCACTCTTGCATCTTGGAATACAATAGTCAATTATGTCCACACAAAGGATAGGAACAGGAAGATACAAAGAATTAAGAGAACATATTCTTAATATGGATTTCAAACCTTCAAGCCCTTTCAAAGGAAGTGTTGTCCAATTCCTAAATAATAATTGCTTGCTGCCTTGGGGCACTGTGGGCTTTCGATGAATGTGTGTAGAAGCAATGAACGATTGTTTAACCAAGGATATGCAAGTTGAGACGCATTTTTGATCCACCATATAGCAGACTACTTACAGAACCGTTTGAATCCATTAAAAATAGAAAAATACTTATGAAAGTATCTTTTCCATTCATTTTGAATCAAATGGGAATCCAGAAGAGTCAGGTTCATATATTTCACATTCACTTATATTAATCTATTAAATTGTTCTAATCACTAAAGAGTCTCAAAGAGATTCACTGCATTTGAAGCCATTTGAAAAATAAGACTTTTATCCTTCAAATAAGAAGTTCTGTTTTGCCAAGAATAAAACTCGATCACCCATTACAAATGGACTTTTCTTTAATGATGTCACAAATGTGATTCCTTTGTGTTATTTCTATGTTTTGCATTTGTATATAAATTGTACTTTAATAAGGCAGAGGTGAGAAAATTTTTTACTTATCCTGTTCTTTGTTTCCTTTCTGTGCTTCCACAGAGAATTTATAGCTCAGTTGTTGCAAAAATCATTACCATTGTGCTAAGTGACCTGGCATGACTACAACCTCCGAATTTCATTTCACATTTATTCAGTATATGCTAAGTGCTTCACACATTCATTGGGAACCTATAGTATTCTAGGTGCTTCACAATACAAATTTCTGAGCTGCTTCCTATTGGCCAGGATTCAAAACATTTAGACACCATTCCTACCTTCACAAAGTTCATATTAATTAATCTACCACCACATACGACCTTTGAAATGAAGTGGTTAAATCTTTTATTGCTTCTGCTATGCTGCTATGCTTCTAATTAAATATTAAGTAGGTTGGAAGATATTTCATCCTTAGAAACTTGTTCCATTTGTCTCCAGACTGGATGGTTCACATTGTCTTCAAAATATTTTTGGGTTATGATCATGCAAGCCCTAACAAGAAATGAGTTCTTCAGGATTGCCACCATAAAAGGCAAGTGATTCTGTATTCAATTTCAGTGTGTGAAACTTCAAATGTAACTTTTCTAGTTCTCTGAGTTTCAGTTTCCTCCTCCATAAATGAAGTTGGACCAGATGATCACTTTTCATATACAGCCTGTGTGCTCACTGGACATCTAAGAATCTACAAAACAAGTTTGCTGGAAACAGATTTAAAAAAAAAGTCACTGTGCTATAACATGTTGCCATGCCTATAGCCAATAGGCATTATTTCCTGATCATGAAAAAATTAATGCACTCTCCTCCTTGTCCCCACCAGTTCAAATCATCTCTGATGACAGTTAGGCTCTAAAAGCTATCAAAAGATTCCCAGGGAAATATGTCCACTTGTGCAGGGACTGTGCAAAAGGCTTAAATCCTGAATGTACATGGGGTTATGTTTACATCTGTTTCTCTATGAACATGCATGTCTATATGTATGTTTCTATGCCTTTACGTTCATATGTATATGTAATCTATTATATGCTAAGTGCCAGGGCTTAGTTACTTGTTCTATGTACATTTTCACAGGTAACCCTCACAACAAACCTACAAGGCAAATATTGTTTGGCCCATTTTCCAGATTAAAAAGAAAATAGTGTTTAGAAATAGAGCATAACTTGCCCAAAGGTCACTAGTGAGAAAGTGACAGAGCTAGAATTCAAATTCCAGTTTATACAACCCTAAAGGAAGAACACCAATTTACATGCATACATACAGAGAGAGAGAGAGAGAGAGAGAGAGAGAGAGAGAGAGATAATGTGACTCATAGATCGTTGGAAACTGAGTTGTCAAAAGATGATTGCAGGAATGCTTGTTTCAGTCAGAAAACACGCCAACCCTGGAGGCATAAATTTGCCTCCAAAATATTGCATTGCAACTCTACCATCCTTATGCTGATAGAGAAGGCCTCTATGTTAAGGCAAGATTAACCAGAATTAGAATATGTTCATTAGAAAACAACATACAATATATGGCTCACCAAATAATAATTTTCCTCCTTAGTAGCGAGAATGTTTTGACTAACAAGACAACTGTGGTATAATGGGAAACTCACATCTAGACAAGTATTAACCACAACCTTCTTATGAGAGTTCACTCACCTGTACTTCCTTTAGTGAAAATGATAGCGATTCACATTTCACAAGTTCAAATGCCAGTACATGCAACAGCAGCAAAACCTAGGACTTATGTGAAGCAGCATGCATACATTCTTTGTTATTCTGAAATATATATATTTATTAAACACACACACACATATATATTTACAATTAGTGGATTACTTCACATTATTGTGTCTTTTTCACATAATTTAGTTGCTATCCCCCAAGAATCTAGAAATGCCCAAACAATGCCATCAAATAAACAATGAGCAGATTTGGATTTGGTATAGAATATTTTATTGACAACCTAGGACTTCCATGCTACCCTGCTCAGGTAAGTATGGCTATTTATTGTGCGGCCAGAGAATTCAATGCCATGTTAGTGTTAGTCTAATCCACATATAATATATTCCACAGAATATCCAATGTGTTTAATTTTCTATGCAACTGTATTTGTATGAGTTATTGACAGAGATTTACCTAGCCAAAGACATTGCATTAGAACATAAGGACTTTTTAGGTTCAGTGCTTTACTTTCCAAATTATTGAACTAGTTTTCAGAGGATTTTACCATTCAGAAGGACAAAATATTATAAAGGTACACATCAATGTTTTCATGAAATATAAATATTTTAATTTTTTAGTTTTTATTTAAATTCATGTTAATTAACATAACGTGTAATATTAGCTTCAGGTGTACAATTTAGTGATTAAACACATTCATATATCATCCAGTACTCATCACAAGTGCACTCCTTAATTCCCATCACAGATTTAACCCATTTCCCCACCCACGTCCCCTCTGGTAACTTTCAGTTTGTTCTCTATAGTTAAGAGTCTGTTTCTTGGTTTGCCTCTCTCTTGTTTTCTCTCCTTTGCTCTTTTGTTTTTTAAATTCCACATATGAGTGAAATCCTATGGAATTTTTCTTTCCCTATTTTGCCTAGCCTAATACTCTCTAGCATCAACCATGTTGTTACAAATGGCAAGATTTCATTCTTTTTTATGGTTAATATTTTATATATATTCCCTCTCCCCCTCTCTCCTGTCTCTCTTTCTCTTTCTCCCTCTCTCCCAAACCATACTATGATTTGGCTAGGGTAGTTAGTGCTGCTATGAACATCAGAGTGCATATATCCTTTGAATTAGTATTTTTGTGTTCTTTGGGTAAATACCTAGTAGTGTGATTGCTGGATCATAGGGTAATTCTGTTTTTAACTTTATAAGGAAACTCCATACTGTTTTCCACACCAGTTTGCATTCCCACCAACAGTTCAAGAGAGTTCCTTTTTCTCCACATCCTCATCAACATTTCCTGGTTTTTTTGTTGTTGACTTGACATTCTGACAGGTGCGAGGTGTTATCTTATTGTAGATTTATTTGTTTGTTTGTTTGTTTGTTTGTTTTTATGAGAGAGACAGAAAGACAGACAGACAGACAGAGGGAGAGAGAATCTTAAGCAGGCTTCACACCCAGCACGAAGACCGACATGGGACTCTATCTCATAACCATGAGATCATTACCTGAGCTGAAACCAAGAGTTGGACACTTAACCAATGGCACCATCCATGCATCCCTCTTACTGTAATTTTGATTTGCTTTCTCTGATGTGTGATGTGGAGTGATGAGCATATTTTCATGTGTCTGTTGGTCATTTATACAAATGGGAAATTTATAAATTTATACAAATTTATACATTTGGGAAAATGTCTATTCATGCCTTCTATTCATTTTTTATTTGGATTGTTTGGTTTTTAGATGTTGGATATTTTAAGTTCTTTATATAGTGTGGATACTAACCCTTTATTAGATATGTCATTTGCAAATGTCTTCTCCCATTCTGTAGGTTGCCTTTTAGTTTTGTTGATTGTTTCCTTCACTGTGCTGAAACTTTTTACTTTGATGTAGTTGCAATAGTTTATTACGTATTTTGTTTCTCTTGCCTCAGGAGACATATCTAGAGAAAAGTTCCTACGGCTGATGTCAAAGAAGTTATTGCCTGTGTTCTATTCTAGGATTTTTATGGTTTTTAGCCTCACATTTAGGTCTTTAGTACATTATTAATTTATTTCTGTGAATGGGGTAAAAAAGTGATCCTGTTTCATTCTTTTGCATGTACAGTTCAGTTTTCTCAGCAGCATTTGTTAAGGAGACATTCATTCTTCTTCCCATTGAATATTCTTTCCTGTTTTGTCAAAGATTAATTGACCATTTAATTGAGTTCATTTATGGGTTTCTATTCTGTTCTATTGATCTATGTGTCTATTTTTGTGCCAGTACCATACAGCTTAGATTACTATGGCATTGTAATATAATTTGAAGTCTGGAATTACTATGCTTCCATTTTTGTTTTTCTTTTTCAGTGTTGCTTTGGCTATTCAGGATCTTTTGTAATTCCATGCAAATTTTAGGATTGTCTGTTCTAGGTCTGAGGAAAATGTTGTTGATATTTTAAGAGGGCCTACATTAAATGTGCATATTGCTTTAGGCAGTATGGATATTTTATTACATATTTCTTGGTGTCATCTTCAATTTCTTTCATCAATAAAGGTACACATCAATTTTTAATATGAAGTCTACTTTATCAGAGGGTGGTCTACTTGTTTCTACAATTGGGAAAGGGCTGCCCCTACTAGCTATTATATTAGAGGACTGCTGGCAGTGTGCTCAGTCTTTAGATCAGTTTCTCAATGAGCAGTAGAGACATGAGTAGAGATCTATCAAAATGCTCTTCATTCCTTACCAAACATTTGGTTTGCGTTTTTAAAAATTTTTTAAGCTTATTTCTTTTGAGAGAGAGAGTGTGTGTACGCATGTGCAAGTTGCGGAGGGGCAGTGAGAGGAGAGAAAGAAGGAGTAAGAGAATCCCAGGCAGGCTCCACACTTCGTGTGGAGCCTGATGCAGGGCTCAATCTAATGACTGTAAGATCATGCCCTGAGCTAATATCAAGAGTTGGACGCTTGGAGCGCCTGGGTGGCGCAGTCGGTTAAGCGTCCGACTTCAGTCAGGTCACGATCTCACAGTCCGTGAGTTCGAGCCCCGCATCAGGCTCTGGGCTGATGGCTCAGAGCCTGGAGCCTGTTTCCATTCTGTGTCTCCCTCTCTCTCTGCCCCTCCCCCGTTCATGCTCTGTCTCTCTCTGTCTCAAAAATAAATAAACGTTGAAAAAAAAATTAAAAAAAAAAAAAAAGAGTTGGACGCTTAACCGACTGAGCCACTCAGGTGCTCCCCTTCACAAACATTTCAGACCTTGAGGGTACAGTGAGCAGGGTATATATATTTAAGAAGGCATATTGAATATTATAATAGATTTTTAAGACATTACAATGAAATTACAGCTGTAAAAACTAGCAAAATCTTGACTCATGTCAGTATTCACAGATAGAATTGTGGTTTCAACTAGGAGGCAGAAGACATAACATTTCTAGAGGCCATCACATTTTTCTTTAGTTTTCAGAGCTATTGGACACATGGATTTAACAAGAAGAAACATATTTTTTGAGAAGCAGGGCTTGAGATGATTTTTAAATCAGCCCTAAACATTCTTAGTACTGTGACTTACGGTTCAGGCTTTGTACCTTGACTCCTGAACATACTAGACTGCTTGCTTTCTCTTTTCTTTTCTTTTCTTTTCTTTTCTTTTCTTTTCTTTTCTTTTCTTTTCTTTTCTTTTCTTTTCTTTCTTTTTTTTCTTTTCTTTCTTCCTTCCTTCCTTCCTTCCTTCCTTCCTTCCTTCCTTCCTTCCTTCCTTCCTTCTTTCCTTCCTTTCTCTCTTTTTTCTTTCTTTCTTTCTTGATTTCTTTCTTTCTTTCTTGATTTCTTTCTTTCTTTCTTGATTTCTTTCTTGATTTCTTTCTTTCTTTCTTGATTTCTTTCTTTCTTTCTTTCTTTCTTTCTTTCTTTCTTTCTTTCTTTCTTTCTTTCTTTCTTTCTTTCTTTCTTTCTTTCTTTCTTTCCTCCTCTTTCTTTCCCCCTCAGAGTTTTGCAGGAATTCTAGGAACCCTGGCCAGATGGGAAAATACACTTTGCTGGAGATTCCTGAGATGATTCTAAAGCCCTCCTGAAATAAACAGCAGTACAGCAGTAAATTTTGAAGATAACATCTGCAGGGGAAAATATTTCTATGAGACACCCTGTGACTAGTAAGTCTCTGTGTTATTTGAAAGTGAAAGGAAAATGAGATCTGGAAGCCCAAAAAAATCACAAATGTTTTGGTAGCCCGTATGCAGTGGTATGGTGGGCTTGGGCTGGCTCATGACAATTTACAAGAATCTGCTGTGAACATCTCTACCCAGTAGCTTGAAATCAGTCATGATAGGATTCGTTATCCCACAGAAATAACAAATGCTACAAATCAATCCTCTCACTGCTTCCAAACATGACTGTTAGACATTTACTAACATTTATGGAGGAGACGAGTATTGCCTAAGGACCTTTATTTTGAGTGTTTTGGGTAATAAGAGTGCCATGGTTTACTGTTTTATTCAGTAAGTTTCTATATAAGGTTTGTGGTGGAGATACTGTTTTCAACTTGATTAAAATGGTGTCCCTGCAAGGTTTTGTGGTTTAAGGATTGGGTCTATGTTTTTATGCCTGGCAGAGAAAGGTCTTAGGGACTATGAGGTACGAGTGTTTAACCAGGTACTTACCAACTGGTACCATGCTCTCAGCTCTTAATACTGACAGGATTTCCTCAGCAGGGGTTCCATATTCATTGGAATGTGATGGCAATAGTCATGCACCAAATCTCCCTCGAACTTTTGACTCTTTCCCTTTGATATTCATTTTATCTCTTCTCTCATCCATACGCACAAACCATGCATCAGAATCGGTTCTCCTCCCCCACCTCTCTCTAACAGCCTTATTGAGATACAACTGACATATGAAGAACTGCACATATTTAATGTGTATAATTTAAACATATGCAAACACTTAGGATACCGTCACCACCAAGGTAGTAGACCTATTGAACACCTCCCAAAATTTCCTTATGTCCCTTTGTTTGTTTGTTGAGGTTTTTTGTGCTCAAGGAGACTTGATATGAGAATTACCCTGAAGTAACTCTGGAAAACAGTGTGAGTTCCCTCCAAAGATTCAAGGTAGAACTATTGTATGACCCAGCAATCTCACTTCAGAATATCTAGCCAAAAGAATTGAAATTAGGCTCTTGAAGAGATATCTGCACTCCTATGTTCATGCAGCATTATTCACAATAAGCAAGATATGAAAACCAAAGTGCCCACCAACTGATGAATGGATTTTAAAACATGGTATATACACACAATGGAATATTATTCAGCCTTACAAAAGAATGAAATTGTACCATGTGTGATATGGATGAACCTGGAGGACTTTATGCTAAGTGAAATAAGCCCATTGCAGAAGGACACATACTTGCATGATTCTACTTACACGAGGAATCTAAACTCCCCAGTCAAACCCAGTCAAACTCTGGGGTGTCTGAGTGGCTGTCATTTAAGCATCTGACTTTGGCTCAGGTCATGATGTTGTGGTTCATGAGGTCGAGCCCAACATCAGGATCTCTGCTGTCAGTGCAGATCCAGCTTTGGATCTTGTCTCCCTCTCTCTCTGCCCCTCCCCCACACCTGCTCTCTCAAGAATAAATAAATACATTTTTAAAGAGCAAATAAATTATTTTTTTTAATAGTCAAAATCGTAAAAGCAGACAATACAATAGTGGTTTCTAAGGTTTGGGGCAAATGGGGAGTTTTTGTTCAATGGGTATAAAGTTTCAGTTATGCTAGACGAATATATTGTAGAAATCTGCTGTGCAGCATAATACCTATAAGTGATGAAATGGTGTTGTGTACTCATCCATCTCTTACACAACCACTCAACTTTATTCCTCTCCTAGGGAAATATGATTGTGTACCATCAGCCACAGAGAAAAGCCATTTGGTAATTATGTGGTTGAATTGACTGAGCTAGGTAATAGTGTTAGGGAAGAATAATGCCTCTTGTCTTTGCAGGGTGATGATATTGGACTCTCAGCTATACCAGGGACCTGGGATAAATCAATTTGTTCCTGACATATGTAAAATGTACAACAGAATAAACCCTCATGAAAATAAAACTCTATGCAAAAGTCAACGCAAACCTGGGCACATTCAGAAAGATGTTAGGAACCAATAAGAAAACTCTGCCCTGGCCTCAATCAAAACCCCATCTGGAGTTCTGTGTGTAATTATGCTGCTTCCCTCAGAAAAGTTGACATAGGATGGGGAACATCCCAACAGGGACAATCCACATGATAAAGGAGATATGGGAGGTATTGGGAGAGGCCTCCTATACGGACTGGAATCAGGAAGGCAGGGAGGAGTGAAAATCAACAGCTCCTGCCTTACTAGGATAAGAAAATGTAGGACAAATGAAAGGAATATTATTTCAGACAATAGGGGGCAAATTTATGGGAATTTTAACCTGAAAGGTAACAGAATCAAAAAGATTTAAATAAATTTAAAAGTTGACAAGGATACAAAGGAAGAAAACTCTCAACCATATTCCTTTATGAGGAGGAATTTAGAATAAATTTCATCCTCTTCATCAATTATGCTTCTCTTTCCTGAACAAAATAGATGATGGCCCTTATGCATACAGAAATTCCTATGGTATATACAAAGAAATGGAGCTCACCCTTTCCTGGAACATCAAATTAAGAAATATTATCCAGAATTAAGAGCAATCTTTATTACCCTTGGAAATAATAATCTAACACTTCTTCATAGGTGAGTAATGCATGATTCTTTTCCAAAGTCAACAATCAACCACAAACCTTTGGCTAGTCTAGAAAAGGTTTAAAGGATTAAGAATATTAGAACAGACTTAGAATAGCAAGTGTTCCAGCTCACATGCCTACACAAGACCACTCTATACTTTTAGAGAAAATGACCTGTATATGGCCAAGGATACCATTTTATTCTCCTTAATCTATCACATAAATTATCTCTTGTGCCTGTTAAATTATGTGCAGTTTATCTCTCTAAAGTTGCTTAATCTGCATCCTGGTACATTCTATCCATGCAGAAGTTTTTCTGTTCCCACTAGAATCTAAACAGAGAACAGAATATAACACTGTTGAATGAAAGCAGGGAGACAACAACCTAAATGCTAATGGACTGTATTTCTAAGGTCTTAGCCCAGAGATGGCAAAATACAAGATAAGTTAGCTTCTGTGTGCATATGACAAAGCTAGAGCAAAGTGGGGCAAGAGAGCCCAAATATGTATGTAGTTTCCTAAAATCCAGTGGAGCAAGCAATTTAATGCCCTGAACCAGCGTGTTTCCTGTTGGCTCAATGGCTGATGACACATTGTCTAACAGGGTGTCAACAGGGAAAAGGAATGCTTCCAGACCTTCTTTTGTTTGATTTCTACCTTTCTATTCTCCAGTGCCATCTATGGTGTGGTTCTCAGATTTGACTCCGCATTGGAATCCTCTGGGGAGTTTTAGAAACTAACAATGTCTTGGCTCCATTGACAGATTCTGATGAAATTAGAATTCGAATTCTGATGTAATTAGAGGTTCAGCCTAGGCATCAGGATTTTTAAAAGCTCCACAGTTGGTTACAATGGTGGCTAAAATTGAGAGTCACTGATTTATAGGAATTAAGAGATGGTCTAGGTAGTGCTTCTCAAATTTGAATGTATGAATCACCTGTGGATCTTATAAAAATATGGGTTTTCACTCACCAGGTCTGAGGTGGGGCCTAAGATTCTGGGGCCTAAGATTTCTAACAAGCTCCCCAGGGATGCTGAGGCGTATGTGGTCTAGGAACCGGATTTGGATTAACAGGATCCTGGAGCAGTGATCATTAAATTCCTGAAGCAGCATCCACATCACCGAGGAACTTGCTTAGAAATACGAGTCCTCGAGCCCAACACCAGACCTGTTGAATCAGAAACAGTGGGGTGGGGATGAACAGCAATCTGCCCTTGTTTTCCCTTTTCTCTCTCTCCCCCCGCCTCTCTCTCTCTCTCTCTCTCTCTCTCTCTTTCTCTCTCTCTCTCTCTCTCTTAAGAGGCTTCATGCCCAGCACAGAGCCCAGTGCTAGGAGCACCACCCTGAGATTAAGACCTGAGCTGAGATCAAGAGTCAGATGCTTAACCAACTGAGCCACCCAGGTGCCCAGCAATCTGCTCTTTTAACAACAGCTTTGGGTAGTTCTCATGTGAGCTAAAGTTTGAAACCACTGGTCAGAACTTTCATTCAAAGTGTTGTTATCAGACCAGAAGCATCGACATCAGCATCACCAAGGACGTTTTTTGTTTATTTTAAATGTGTGCGTGTGTTTTATTTTTGAGAGAGAAAGAGCACACGAGCGAGGGATGGACAGAAAAATAGGGGGACAGGGGACCCAAAGAGGGCTCCGTGCTGACACAGCAGAGAGCCTGATGCAGGGCTAGAACTCATGAACAAAGGGGGAGATCATAACCTGAACCAAAGTTGGACGCTCAACTGACTGAGCCACCAAGGCACCCCGACCGAGGACTCTCTAAGGTAAATGCAGGATTTCAGACTTACTGAATCTGAATCTACATTTTAATAACATCCTCGGTGATTTCTATGCATATTAAAGTGTAAGAGGCACAAGACTCAGCAAATTTCCTCCTCCAACCCTTGCCCAGAACAATTGATGATAAAACATTCCTTTGAAAAGAAATTTAACAATATTGATTATAATTGTGATAATATGTGGCAGATTTCTTTTTAATTATTAAAAATAATCTTGTTTATAGTGACAAGCTTTAAAATCTGGCAAAGCCTAATCAAACAAATAGAAACCACACATGATCCTACCATATGGAAAAAAACTATTAATAACTGTTTATTCTTCCATCAAATAACAATGTTTCTAAAGAGAGAATAAAAATAAATTATTGAGAGAGATCATTTTATCCTGCTCAAACAGAAACTTGGCGATGTTTTAACTGCATCTTACACCCATTAGATTTTGCCCAATGTGGCAAAAATATGAAGCTCTTGTTTAAGATAATGTGTGTTACTAAAGGGGATAACATCAAATCCAGTTCCTACGGTCATCTTGGGAATATGCAACCTCCTTGCCATGATTCAGAATGCTGAAACCAAGTTATTCTGTTCTGCTTCTAAGTTAGAATTTCAGAACTCATGGACTTAAAAATACCAACCAGTAATGAAAAACAGGGCAGCCTCATTTAAGTTACCAGCAGTGAATAAATTCCCAGAAAGTTGAAACACTGATGTGTACTGGTGACCTTTAAATATATAATGAGTAAATAGTTTGGAAAAACAGTGATTCACATGGGTCTCAAATGTATTCTCTTTCAATGTATAGCAGGTCAGCTTGTTTTCTGTGAGAGAAGTCAGATTGTTCAAATTTTAAGAAACTTGGCTGCCTAGGTCTGCTACATCCAGAGCTGTCAAATCAGAAACCTAGCAAAGGAAATGGGAACTTGCACGTAGAAACCAAGATTCCCAGCTCCATCACACTAAGCCAGACAAGGGAAAGCTAAGAACTTAAACTTTTTTTGATGGCTTTTTCTCTAGAAGACTGTTAGGGTATCAAACTCCAGCGTGAGAAAGAAACTACTCTGGCTGTCTATCAGCACTGGAAGGAGCAGCTGGAGCAAGAAGTCTATTGCTTCTGTGCAAAGAGAAGAACTGAACATAGTGGTGGGAAGTAAGATGGTTTGAAAACTAAAAGATGGAGAATTTTGGAGAGTCAGGGTTGGACATTAGAGTAGGAAGGACGTGTTGTAGGCTGTACCTCTCAAGGAGGTGAGACAAGTCACTCTGATGCCTTTGGAAAGTGTGTGAGACTGTGTCTATTTTTTAGTGAAATAGTGGCTCTGCATTTACATATTGGCATACATATGGTTTTGCTATAAGGCACTTTTTCATGATCCTTTATATTATGGTAATCCATATTAGTTTAAATTCTATGTATAAGTAGATTTGTATAGTCAAATGAATTTCATATCAGACGAGTAAAAGAATACAAAATAGTTTTAGAAAAAGGTCATTGGTTTGTAAGAACCTGCGAAGGTGATTAAGGGGATTACCTTATCATCAATATAAATATAATTATGTGCATAGAAACTTCATTGTTGAGATGTTCTATGTTCAACACCACAACAATGTTAGTTTTTCCCCCAATTTGGAAGATATTTTTGAGATGCTGATTGAAAACCAGTTCATGTGACATGTATAATAATTTTGGAAATCAAAACTGAGATAGCAACAGAGATTTGGAGACAGACAAACAGTAAAGAAGTGACATTAATATAAAATGTTATGAGCCAAAATAAAACAAAAACAAAAAAACAAAAGCATGATTTCAGTACAACCCCAACTTGAAAGTCCCAGAGATAGCTTTTGACATACACTGGGCCCATCTCACATAGGTCACTTTATCCAGAGAGCTTTAAAGTTAAGGATATATTTACTCACTATATGGAGGTTAGCTCCATATAAAATTAGAGTAGTCTAGAGGGGTATATTTTACAAATATAACAAATATTACTCTCCAGTTAGTTTCAGAGTGGGGAAAAATTTAACAAGCCCCTTAAATAATTTTGGGAGGTGGGAGGTACTTTCACATTGTCACATTACCCATTTTTCTTTTTGCCACTCATGTAATTAAGTACCTTAATCACGCAAAATAACAATAATATGTAAAACAATATTGAACTGTGTTCAACGTCTAAAAGAAATTTAAAAAGGAGGTGTCACAGCACTGCTTTGTTGAAGGTGAATGCTTGTAAAATATCAATATTGTGTCCCTGCTAATGGCCAGGTAGCTGAACATGAGAGATTCTGACCCAACATCGCAGTGCACTTCATTTCCCCCACACCGTGGCTATGTTAGGACAGGAAAATACTAGAATCCAAATAGGAACTCCTCAGGAACAGAGTTCTTAAAGGTCAAAAGATGAAATGGGATCACTTCATACTTTTGAGAACCCTAACACAGTAGCCCACCACATCAGTTTGGAGACACAAGAGATTCTTAAGAGGACTGGAAAAATGGCTGAGACTTCCAAGGGCCTCCAATCAGTTACAGTGTCAGTCACCCCATTTTCTTACCCAGTGGTTCTTAGCTCTACATTAGAATCACACAGAGAGCTTTCAAAATAGAATCTGATGCTCATCTTGTATCTCCAGCCAATCAAATAAAAATTTCTGTGATTGGAACCAAGACATTTGTATTTTCAAATCACCCTTTGGTGATTCAAGTGTTCACTCAAGGTTGAAAACTACTGCTT
Organism: Felis catus; assembly: GCF_018350175.1. Classification (NCBI taxonomy): domain Eukaryota; kingdom Metazoa; phylum Chordata; class Mammalia; order Carnivora; family Felidae; genus Felis; species Felis catus. The sequence goes on from NC_058369.1 coordinate 110,301,245, forward strand.
TAGCCATATCCCAAGAATGAAACTCAACACAAAGAATTGTAATAAACTTCTTAAATCACCTGTAGTAACTATTATCACTGTCATCTAGGGCTATCCAGTATGGCCCTTAAATTAAGTTCAGAATTTGCTGGGTTGGCCATTGGATCAGATGGGAAAAATCAGCTAAACAAAACACAATTCTTGGATGGAAATTTAGCTTTTTGCCAACCGCATGTTTGAGTATTTGTGGCCCAACTTCAAATGAAAACAGAAGTGTTTTTTTTTTTCTAACTAAATCATAATATTCACAATATACAGCTTGACTGACAGTGCTTGTGGGCAACTGAACAACTTCAGAGATTCCTTTTTTGCTTGAAAGTACACTGTGGACATTTATTTTATTCATTTCCAGAACAGGACTCTGAAAGCTGGGCTTGATTTTGCCTTAAACAATCTGTGGGATTTGGAGCACAAGCCAGACCTATCTAGATTTTAATGTTGTTGACTCTAACTAAAATAAGTTTGGACTGAATGATCTTAAAGATCATTTTCCATCCCTTAATGTTCCAATTCAATAATGTATAGTTTTCTCCCCCTTCCCAAGGCAAGTGCCCTCAAATCACTTAGATTCATATGGTGATACCATATATTCTCACTACTTAGGCCACATATTAATGGCAAAGAGTTACACAATAACTTGATTGTTTTGCATGGTGTATAAGAAGTACCAAAAGTACTAAGCTTTTCACAAAGGACAGCACAAAGTTTAAGTGTCACCCATTCATTAAGTGTGAAGAGACATCTCCAGTAGAGACAAAGAGAATATCTGCTTTCTAATATAAACATCTCTTTTGTATAAAAAATTATTGTCTCAGGAGGCACTCACTGAAGGGAAATTACTGGCCCTGGAGGCAAAGATGTGATAAGATAATGATTTCTATTCTTGCATTTCGGCCAAATGGTAAATAAGTCACAAATGAAATAACTTTGGCACTATTAATTCTCAAAAGCAGATTTAGGCAGAGACTTCAATAAGCCTGAAATCAGCACTTAATTTTTCATTTTCTCTTTTCTGGGAGCCTTCAATGGAACAGTTTCAATTCTAAATTTAAGATATGTTGCCAAAAACTGATTGAAAAAACATGGTGTATGAAAAGATGTTTAGGTAGGTTTAAAAAAAACACAAAACCTGGATATGAGCACTGCTTGAAAGGAAAATAACTTTTGCACCATACTTTTATAGACTTTAAATAGAAAAAGACTCCTTTCTTTAGACTTTGGAATAACTTAATGCCTAAAAATATATATTTTTTTGCTGTTGATATTTTGAGAAGTGTAGGGAAAAGCTTGGAAGTTTAAGAACTTCATTTCAAATGGAAATACTTTGCATAGTTTCCACATTCTCTTTTCTTTTCCCATTTCCCTTAATAATATTGGATTTTGAAGTTATTCTGTCTTCATATTCTCCGACATGGATGATTTTGCCTTTAAACTGAGAAATTCAAAGAAATGATGATGAAAGAGTTATGTATATTCTACTCTACATTTTGCTAAGACTTCAGGTAACCTCTTCGTATTTGAGTGATAAAATTATTCCACCTGGAATTTCTTGAAATAAAATTACTATCTTAGGCTCAAAATAGATTGATGATATAAATATGATAAATGTGGGAGTAAATAATTCTTTCACAACTACAAGACCTTATGGTGCCAAAAGAAGAAAACATTCCTCTTCAAATTTATTCCTATTCCATATTAAACAGGCTACTGACCAGAACTGAAACTAGATAAACAGGGATTAGATCTCCAATTCCAAATACGATAGTTGCTTAAAAGGTAAGTTTTAACTACTCTAACCTAATCTGAATCCTTTTGAACCTGGCTTGTTAAAGTTAGAACTGGTTTGAATTAATTTACATTGGATTGAACCATTTTCACCAATTTTCTCATGGTCTTAGCCTTGTCCAATGCCTGACTGTCAAATAAGACAATGCACTTTCTGCAAGAACGGTACACAGGCACGAAAATATAGAGATGAGATCGAAGGGGGAGGAGGCCAATATTAACTATAATTTTGTAGAAATATTGTGGGAAATGCAAGAGATGATCAGAATTTGGGGGCCAAAAGTCAAGTCAGGAAACCAGAGGCGACATGAAACCTTTCTAAGCACTGGACACAACCCAGGTTCACTGAGAAAAACAGGGAAGTTACAGGTGACACCTGTAACACCTCCAATCCCAGAGGCAGAGTCTGTTCTGCTTCAGACTGTGTAAAACTTTGCAAGTAATTATCCAAACTCTTCCAGGTGCTGCCTCTGAAATGAAGGCATGATGAGGTGCCCAGCATCCAAATAACAGTTTTGAGTATGCTGTACAGCTGAATGTTTTCTGTAGGAAGTGTAGTGTTTTGTCTGAGATCAATAATGTCCTATAAAACGGTAAACTGGACCTTCATGGTCAGTCTGCCAGCATAACTATGATGGTGTCAAGAACTTTCAATGGAAGGGTATCAAAAATAAATTTTCACAATACCATTCCCCAAAGTGCTTAGGGATCAGGAATGCATGTGGTTTTTCAAGCATGCTTGATTCAGAAGCATCTGAAATCAATGTTAACCTGGTTCAGCAAAGTGAGTCATGGCACAGAAGGGTGCCAATGTCCCTGGTAGCATGAGTGACCCTTCACTACACGCTGAGTTCTGCAGCTCTTACAGGGCAGTTCCAGAGCTCTACCAGGCAGCAATATCACAGAGTCTATATGGTGGCACCACCTTGCCTTTTGTTTCCTCAGCTTCCAAAATGTCGCACCAATACATAGGCTTGCCTTAGAACTAAGACCTCCAACCCTGTTTAGATAAGTAAGGACTATTTTGAGATAAGCTCATAGAAGGTTTAAAATGTTGAACTAAAATATTAACTTGAGCTAGTTCTTAAAGACAATCCCAGGTTTGTTGTTCTTAAATAAATAAGTACACCTGAAGAGGTATGATAGATTATAATGCTGAACGCTTACCTCAGGGAAGGTGGTTATTAACTCAGAAATGAGTGAATCAGAGACCATGTTGAATGTCTACTCTACAAAAGGCCTCCTTGCTGGCCTTCTCCTACTGAACAACAGGCTTTATCACATTTGCCCAAGTTTCAAATTTCAAGATCTTTCTAAACCACTATTTGTTCTTGTATGTCACTTTCAATTTGATGTTTAACATCTGTTGCCTGTTTATAGGAAATACATGCACGCGGCACTGCTTATATGCAACATGTAGGTTTACTATAACAGATTTCAACAAGTGGGAATTAAGTCAAGGTGAACTTTTATTTAAGGTCATGTGTTTATTTCAAATCATTTTGCTGATGACATAATAATTGCAGGCTGATCAAATAAAATGATCTCAAGCTATTCCAGGCAAGAAAAATCATGACCATTGTTCCTTTCTCAGTAATATCAATTTCACTTAAGAAAAGATTGTTTTTATTTGTTTCAAGAACTAAAACAAACTGCTGACTTCAAGCCTTAAAATTATTCATAGATTTATGGGACCCAAACCAGACTTTGCCACGTGCATCATACAGGTACTGGGAAAGAAATGAGATTTTAAAGAACTTCCTATATGTGAAATAAACATTATAACTTTGTCATATGAGTTGATAATGGTACAGAAGTAATTTAAACCTGCTTTACAAATTGGGAGGATCTAATATGTAGAGTGATTCTCTGTTGAAAATGGGAGTAAGTGCTACTTGTAAAATTGAGGGGCTTTTGCTGAATTGAAGATTCATTGTATTCTTTCCCCTTGCCCAAAGAAACTAGTACTAAGTTCAAAGAAACAAGCAAATATTTGAGTATGTATTAAAATAAGGGTTATGTCAATCATGTTTGGGGAGCTGTCAGGCTTACCTTCTCCTGATTGGATGTGATAGGTGGGGTCATGAAAGGGAGAATATAAGAAGGAATTTCACGGCCAAAACCTCAGTGCTCTGCTCTCCTGAAATCATCCATCTGGGAGCCTCAAGTCCCAGAAATCCCTCCAACACAATCCCAGCCTCAAAAGAAGAATGGAGCATGAAGCTCAGGAACGGTTTGAAGCAGCCTCCGCCCAAAGTGTCCCAATTAATCCCTAGGTTCTGTCCTCATGTACTATTCTAACCATTGTTATTATATTCTCCAAGCTAATTTATATAGTCTATATTATGGGTTTAATTTGTTTCTGTGACAAATTATTTTCTTTTTAACTCTAAGTTTTCTTTTCTTTCATCTTTTAGTTTCCAGTTTTTATGGTCCCATCTAACTTTTGTCATATTTTATTCATTCCTGACTTTATTCTTGCCATTTTATAGGGCTTATTTTATGCCACTTTATCTTACTGGTTTATTTGATTATGTTATCTTTGTTATTTTTATCATCTAAGATATCATTCTTGTTTTCTTTCAAATATTACTCAACTTTTACAAATGGCAGGCAGAAATATTGGCTAAAAGGATGCATCTCGGAGGTCAATCTAGGCCCTAAACAAGGAATGTTGAGAGATATTTTTCCCTCTTCAGGGTTATATGACGTCTCTTCCAGAGCTCCACAATTAATTCCTGAATTCCCACCCAAGATAAATCTTTTGGTTGTGAAATAAGTCTGAAAAGAGAGTTTGACTACCATCCTGAACCCTTTATGCGACGTAACCCAAGCAGCCTACAATCCAAAATATCCCGTCAGCATAAAGATGATACACCCCTGTGGACAGTACACATGAAAACCAAATTACAGTAGTCTTCCCTCACAAATTAGCCAATCCATTTAAAGAAACTGTGAGAAAACTTTATCATTTCTGCTCTATAAAACTGTTGGATTCTGGGTAAATTCTGGGAAAAAAAACCCTGTTTATCAGGAGAACGAAGGCCATAGGAGTTGCAACCAGAAGGAAGTCAGGCAGTTCAAGTTAAGGAAAGAAATTGGCTCATATTTTCCAGATTACATCTCTTTTTTTCTTTAAAAAAAATTGTTTTTTTAGTTTTTTTTATCTGTTTTGAGAAAGACAGAGAGGGAGTGGGGGAGAGGCTGAGAGAGAGGGAGACAGAGAATCCCAAGCAGGCTCTGCACCGTTAGCACGGAGCCTGATGCAGGGCTCGAATTCATGAACCGTGAGATGATGACCTGAGCCAAAACCAAAGGCTGGACACTTAACCAAATGAGCCACCCACGCACCTGTATTTTTTCTTCTATAAGGAGAATGGCTTCATTGTTTTTCTCTTGATACTTCAATAGAATAGGATAGGATCATATAGAGAATTCAAATGACAAAGTTCTAAGCGAGCAAGTGAAAACTCACTCAATATGCTGCCACCCTGAAATAATCACCATTGACATTTCATACCCATCTTTTCATCTGTCTCATTATGAACAAATACCCATGGACATATGTCATTTTAGATCAATGACATTATATCTTGTGTGCTTTTTAAACATGTCTTCTGTTTTCTTATAATTTGTTTTAGTTATTTATTTATTTATTTATTTATTTATTTATTTATTTATTTATTTTGCTTATCTTACCCTTTCCCATTTCATTCTATTCTCTCAACCTCTCTACATATTCCTGACCAGCAACCCATGTTAACAAACTAGTTTAAAACTTCTATGTTTATATATACACTCACAAACACATATATACACATGTGTGCATATGCATAGACATACATATGCCTCAGGAAAGGCTGGGTTACGCCACTATAACAAATGACCCCCAAATATAAACAACAGTGATTTCTTGATTATGATATATTCCCATTTTAAGTCAGCTGCATTTCTGCTCCTAGTTATCTTTACTCTTAGGTCCTGGCTCATGGGGAGGTTGTTGCAGTGATGGTGGCAGAAGGAAAAATATGGTGTTGCCACTGAGCTAAGATCTAGGCAAGAGGTACCCTGCCCTAGTCCACACTTTGGAAAGCACTGAGGTGGCCCTCCCCAGTATGTGCCTCCTAATGGGACAGGCAGTCTAAAGGGCCAAGGGCAATGCCCTCTCTATGTCCATGTGCCTCCCTGCCACACCGCTCTGGACTGTGCTGCAGGTATTGGGATCCTAGAATTCCTGCCCAAATGCGCTCTGTGGGTGGTCTCTTCCCTGAGTTCATCCCTCTGAGGGTAGACAAAATTGTAGGAGCATATACCCCTTTGCCTGAGAGTTAGTCAAAGGTTAGCTGTTTGTGGGGAATGTGGATGAATCTTGAAAATATGGGCTGGCGTATTCACAGAAATGAGCTCAAGTCCCTCATGGTATGAAATAGGTGAAAATTAAGACCGGTACTTTATATTATTTCAGGAGGATAGTCAGTGTGGGGAACAGCTTAATAAATAAACCATATATTTCCCACTGAATTAAAATGTATTTTTTTTACATATAATTGGGATCACTTTTTGACTCTGGAAGAAGAAAATCTCTTCTACGTGTATGTCAAAACTACAATAATTTCACAGGTAGTTCTATTCTGTATTCTAATATCTGGTAAGGCAGCTCCTCTCTCATTAATAATTATTTTCTTTTTCCAAAATATTATATGCTATTCTTGGACATTAATTTTCCACATAATTTTTAAGAATCACTTTATGCAATCCACTACACAAAACTGTTTGGATTCTAATAGGAATTATATTACATTTATACAGCATATAAATATAACACTGATATTTTTGTTATTAGCAAACCCATCCAAGAATAACTGTGCCTTCAACTAAGATTAACACTCTTCTGACCTTTAAAAAAATCTTTTTTTTAAAACATTTATTATTGAGAGACAGAGAGAGACAGAGCATGAGCATGGGAGGGGCAGAGAGAGGAAGAGACACAGAATACGAAGCAGGCTCCAGGCTCTGAGCTGTCAGCACAGAACCCGATGCGGGGCTTGAACTCACAGACTGCGATATCATGACCTGAGTCGAAGTCGGACACTTAAACAACTGAGCCACCCAGACACCCCTAAAAAATTTCTATACAACTGGCCCTGAATTTTTCTAGTTAAATTTAATGCTAAATATTTTTTATAGTTTTCATTACTATTTTGAGTGAAATGTTTACCATTTCATCTCCATATTTTTATTGCTACTATAAAGAAAACATTCTTAACTTTCCTTTGTTTTACTACATTTGTTAGGACCATCAATACAATGGCAAAAGCTGTCAAACTATCTAATCTCTGACTTTAATTGAAATATATTTTTACCATATAGAAAGATGTTAGCTGTTGGTTTCTGATGAATGATCTTTATTTCACTCAAATTATTTATATTCTTTCTCTACTTTGAGAACTGTTGCTGAACTATAGTCTCATTCTGGGAACTATAGTTCTTTTTCTGCCTTGTATTCTATAGGGTCAAGGTCAGCTCCAAGGAGCAGATAACCAAAAGTAGCAGTGGCTTAAAACATAGAGAAGTTTATTTTCCTGTGTTGTACAAAGGTGGTAAGTCAAGAACTGGTATGACAAACCCACAATCATTGGGACTCACTCTCCTATTATTTATTCTGCCACCTCAACAGGTGGTGCCATGGCTGCCTCGAGGTCGACTACCATATTTTAATTCCAGCCAACGCGAAGACGAAGATAAAAAAAGGAAAGGGCAAGTTTTCTTTCGATAAACCTTGCAAAAAGATGCATATACTACTTTTGCTTGCATTACATTTGTCGGAACTTGGTTATGTCATATGGCCATACCTAAATGCATGGGAGACTGGGAAATACAGCTTTCCACTCTGTTTTTCCTGCCATTTGTGGTTTTAATTTTTTTAATGTTTATTTTTTATTGAGAGACAGAGAGACAAAGAGCATGAGCATGGGAGGGGCAGACAGAGGGGGAGACACAGAATCTGAAAACAGGCTCCAGGCTCTTGAGCTATCAGCACAGAACCCACCGCGGAGCTGGAACCCACAAACTGCAAGCCTGAGCTGAAGTCGGACGCTTAACTGACTGAGCCACCCAGGCGCCCAGGCCTTTTGTGGTTTTAAATAAGTATTTTATAAGATTCCATTTTCTCTCTTTTGTTAACATATTGATTATTTTTCTTTTTTAACTTTTTTTAGTGGTGGCCCTGCAGTTTGTAATATATATTTACAACAAACCCAAGTCTACTTTCAGATAGCACCCTACCACTTCACAGGTAGTATAAGTCCTGATCATTACAAAAATCCTAATTCTTCCTGTCTGTTCTTTGTGTCATTGCTATCATTCCTTGCACTTATATATAGGACTACATAAGCATATAAATATACATATGCACCAAAGATATATACATAAGCATACTGATATTATTTTGAACAAACTTATCTGTTAGATCAATTAAAAAGAAAAGCTTTTATTTACTTATTTATGTTTAATTTTTTTAATGTTCATTTATTTTTGAGAGAGAAAGAGAGACAGAGCATGAGCAGGGAAAGGGCAGAGAGAGAGAGGGAGTCACAGAATCTGAAGCAGGTTCCAGGCTTCCAGCCATTAGCACAGAGCCCCATGCAGGGCTGGAACCCACTAACTGAACTGTGAGATCACGACCTGAGCCGAAGTCGGTCGCTTAACTTACTGAGCCACCCAGGTGCCCTATTTATTTATTTTTTTAAGTTCACTTATTCTGAGAAACAGCGCAAGTGGGGGAGGGGCAATCAGAGAGGGAGGGAGAGAGAAAGAGGGAGGGGGAAGAGAGAGAGAGAGAGAGAGAGAGAGAGAGAGAGAGAGAGAGAGAGAGAGAATCCCAACCAGGCTCTGTGCCGTGAGCATAGATCCCAACACGGGATTGAACTCACAAAATTGTGATACCATGACCTCAGCCAAAACCAAGAGTTGGATGCTTAACCAACTGAGCCACCCAAGCACCTCAAAAGTTTTTATTTTACCGCCATGTATTTCTTCTCTAATGCTCATCCCCTTTATGTAGATATGAGTTTCGGACTTCCATTACTCTTGCTCTACCTTGGTGGATTTCTGTTTTGTTTTCTTTTCCTCTCTCAACACTTGAAATACTTCACTCTCTTCTTATTTGCTCTCTCTTAACTCTTAGAAGTTGGTTATTATTCTTATATTTGTTCCTCCATAGATAAGCTGTTTTTTTTTTCTTTCTCTAGCTTCTTTCAGTATTTTTCTTTCTCTTTGATTTTCTGTAGGTTGCAATGATATGCTTAGGTGTAGTTTTTGCCATTTATCCTGCCTGATGTTCTCTGAGCTTCCTGTGGCTTGGTTCCTGGCATTGATTTAGGGAAATTCTTAGTCATTATTATTTCACATATTTCTTCTGATCCTTTCTCTCTTTTTTCTCCTCTGGTATTCCCATTACATATATGTTACACCTTTTGTAATTGCCCCACGGTTTTTACCTATTCTGTTCTGTTTTTCAGTCTTCTCTTTGCTTTTCTATTAACATATCCCCAAACACAGAGATTCTTTCCTCAGCTGTGTCCAGTCTACTAATAAACTCATTAAATGCATTCTTCACTTTGATTAGTGTGTTTTTAGCTCTAGGATTTCTTTTTGTTTTTTGCTTACACTTCCCATCTCTGTTTACATTGTTCATCTGTTCCTACATGCTGTCTAGCTATCCAGGAGAACCCTTAGCACATTCATCATAATTATTTTAAATTGATATCCTGATAATTTCAACATACCTTCCATCCTGGTTCTGATGCTTGCTCTGTCTCTTCTTTAATTTTTTTTTTCAACGTTTATTTATTTTTGGGACAGAGAGAGCCAGAGCATGAACGGGGAGGGGCAGAAAGAGAGTGAGACACAGAATCGGAAACAGGCTCCAGGCTCCGAGCCATCAGCCCAGAGCCCAACGCGGGGCTCGAACTCACGGACCGCGAGATCGTGACCTGGCTGAAGTCGGACGCTTAACCGACTGCGCCACCCAGGCGCCCCTTGCTCTGTCTCTTCTAATAGTGTACTGTTTTGCTGTTGTTTTGTGTTTTGTTTTTGTTTGCCTTTTGGAATGCCTGATAATTTTTTCTTGATAGTCAGACATGATGTACTGAGTAAAAGGAACTCCTGTAAATAGGCTTTTAGAAATGCTGTGATGAGATGGTGGGGGAGGAGAAGTGTTCTACAAGCCTGTGATTAGGTCTCTCCCGGTGAGCCTGAGCCTTCCGACTGTGAACTTCACAAGTGTGCCTTAGCTTTTTTCTCCTGCCTAGGTGGTTCAGGATGGCTAGAGTGGGCTGGAGTTGGATATTCCCCTTCCACCAGGTCAGTTAGGCTCTGGTTAACTTGTTTCCTGTGAGTACAGTCCTTGTTAAGAACAGAGGGCTCTGACCAATTTCAAAATGGTTCCTTTTCTCCCCGCAACCCTGACAAAAGCAAAAGGGGATTTTGGTGGGAACCTGGTGAAGCTCCTAAAAGTTAATCTCACAATATTGGTCATGGTGGGTGGGAGAGCTTTTTACTGGGTTCATCTGGAATTTTTAACTCTCAGATTTGTCCACACTGAACCTCTAGCAATTATACTACAGCTCAGCACTGGTTCCTGCAGCCCTTTCTGTTGTGAGTCTGCTCAGGTAAGTGGCAGCACCCTGAACTCACCTGTCTCTCCAGTTTCTGGGGCCATGGTGTGCCCTGTGGCCTCCCCTCTCTTATGGATCCAAGTACAGTTGTTAGTGTTTCAGTCTTTACTTGCTGTCAGTGTGGAATAGCAACTTTCTTACAGGTGGAACTAGAAGTTGGACATCGGTAATGCATTCTTTATTCTGGGAAACCACATACTTGGCTAGAAATGACGTTTTTGTTATCATTGAAGATGTGTAGAACAGGTACTAAGGCACAACTGACAGCTACTCTCATAATTATTTACTTTGGATTTTTATGCTTTAAGTTGTTTATTGCAATGAACTATATAGAGAGGTTTCCTGATCTGAAAATTCTTGGAATGAAAGTTACTTAGTCATATTATAATATTTTCAATATATCTCCCTAAAAATATAAATTTCCAAATAGAACCCATGAGGTAGAAAGTATGAATATATCATTACTAAAGAAGATATTACTGGGACGCCTGGGTGGCTCAGGTCACAATCGCGTGAGTTCGAGCCCCGCCTCAGGCTCCTTGCTGACAGCTCAGAGCCTGGAGCCTCCTTCACATGCTGTCCCTCTCTCTCTGCCCCTCCCCCTGCTCACATTCTGTCTCTCTCTCTCTCTCTCTCTCAAAAATAAATAAACATTAAAAAAAGAAAAATAAATAAAAAGATATTACACTACTTGTAAAAGTCCTCTATTAAAAAGATACCAGCACCACTTGGTTTTATGATTTAGTTCCACTGATACTTCAAAAATATAAAAATACACAATTCAAGTGTCATTTAGATCACTGTGGATCATAAAAAATGAAATCTTCCCAAACCATTTGATAAAAACATTATTTTTATACTAAAAACCTGTTAGTAATAAAAACTGTAGTTCTGACATAAATTTATATGCAAAACTTTTAAGTAAAATAATTATAATGTCCATAAAAAGATATTGGTTTAGGAAGCAAGGGATGCTCCCACTAGGAATTTTTCGGGTGGACTTTATCATGATTTTTTTTTAATTCAATCTTCTGAATGCTGGGGTGAATGTGAAGTAATTTAAGCCATAGCTACCAATAACAGCTACAACCTATCTAAAAGCTTTGGAAAGTAGATGCTATTCCTCAACTTGTTATGATATTACTTAACTGCTTTAAGCTTCAATTTCTCCACTTATAAATTTGAAATAATAGTAGAGTTCTTGGAACAATTCAATGAGAACATGAGTGCAAGGTATCTATTATGTTTTTGGTGTATGATGAGTGCCCAATATTCTCAAATGCATTTTCCATTTCCTATAACAGAGAAGAATTTGTAATGCAAAGACCCTAACATAGTAACCTGTCTAAAACAATTTGCCAGTAGAAAATTAATTCTTTCAATATCTTAGTTTTGAGTTTCTTTACTTTTCCAGCTTTATGAGTGGAAAAACCTGGCAAAGTAGGATAGCTATTTTTTTGTTTTTTGAGAGACAGAAAGACACACAGCGTGAGCAGGGGAGGGGCAGAGACAGAGACAGACATGAAATCTGAAGCAGGCTCCAGGCTCTAACCTGTCTGCACAGAACCCTACACGGGGCCTGAACACGAGATCATGACCTGAGTCGAAGTCAGACACTTAGACACTTAACCAACTGAATCATCCTGGCGCCTTTATTTTTAATTTTTAATTTTAGAGAGGGAGAGAGTGCACAATTGGGGGAGAAGAAATCAGGGGCAAGAGTGAGAGCGGAGAGAGAGAGAGAGAGAGAGAGAGAGAGAGAGAGAGAGAGAGAAGAATCCCAAGCAGGCTCCAGGATCAACATGGAGCCCAAGGTGGGGCTTGATCTCACAATCCTGGGACCATGACCTGAGCCAAAATCAAGAGTCAAACGCTCAACCAACTAAACCACCCAGCCACCCCTGGAGAGCTGTTTTCAAAACGATTTTTACTTCATTTAAAAATTTATTTCTCACTTCCCCCCCCCTCAAATTATAGGAACTCTCAAGAGTGCACGAAATACAATAGTAAAAAGTATACATAGAAGTTTTTTTTTTTAATACAAATGGGACATTGAAAGGGTAAATAAAATAATGAATTATGCAAATGAAAATCCTGCATATCACAGAGTCCCAAGAGCTTGCTGTACTTAGGCAATGTACTTCACTACAAAATTTCTTGCAGAAAGTGCTGCAAGATATTAATAAGCTTCCATTCATTTCAAAACTGAATTTTCTACTTTGATTCCTATTCCTTTGCTCTTTGTCTGTCCTAATAGTCATACTCCTCTTATAAAGTGTATGAAGATTATTTTGATATCAACTCAAAAATCTGATAAATTCTGTGCATGCTAGGCATCAACATAAACATGATTTCAAAAAATCTGAATAGAATTATTAATGGCATTTTCCCAAACTACACACATGATTGGGGTTGAGAGGGTTATTCTATTATGGGCCATTTTCCTAGGAGTAACTATGAATTAACTAAACACAAAACAAAACAAAACATTTAATCAGTGAGACTTAGAATTATAACAATTTGAATGGTAACTAATAGAAACCCCATTTATGTTTTAAATCAAGAAAAATGGGTCACAGAAGGCTTAATAGTGAACTTGTCTTTGCCTACTGTCACCCTGGGTATGTTTCTTAGGCCACAGTTAAAGTGACTATTTCTCACTCAATTTGAACTTCGCTAAAGCCATTTCCAAGTCTGGGAACATAACCAGAAAGCCTAGGTTTTAAGGGTTGGGACTGCTGTGATAGGTCAAGGGGCTCTCAACAAACTACCTTCAGATATTCAGTGGATTCTGTTATAACTTCTTGAGAGGTTTCTGCCCTCTCGTCAATGCTTTACATTAGGATCTAGTAGGTTTCAAGTGTGATAACCCTGTTACTTTATTCTTAACCATAACAACTCTGCCAAGAGCCTTATGACTACTTTCAGCTTTCACTTAACTACCTTTAGCCTTGATTACAAGAACAGAATTTGAAGATGTAATGAGTTATGAGAGCTTAATGTAAGTAAGATCCAAGTCAATGCAGCTGCAAAATTTACATTTTAAAACCAACAGAAGAATGGGTCCGGCATAAATGGAATCCAGACATCAAATGTTAAGGATTACTTTAAGTTCACTTTCCCACTTAGCTTATAACTTAAAGAACTAACACTCTAATGTTATTTTCAAGCAGAAGTTGGCAAATTTTTTTCCTATAAAAGGGGACATGACATTTTAAGCTTTACAGACAGTACTTTCTCTGTTGTAGCTACTCATTGCACACAAGCAGCAGTAGACAATACCTAGACTAATGGGCATGGCCATGTTCCAATAGGATTTTATTACCAGCCTGGCAGACCAGATTGGATTTGCTACCAGTAGTCTGTGTACCCCTACTTTAGAAAAACTGGATTTTTACCTTCCAGTTACAAGATTGATCTGTAGGTTTTTAATGATAAGAGAGATTTGTCATTAGAAGTATTAGGTGACTTGTAATTATTTGTCACCAAAATATTAAATTGTTTAAAATGTTAACTCAAAATTCTCTAGATTCCTTATACTTGCAAGATCAACATTTAATACTATCTCAAACACCCTGCAAAACTTATGATTTCATAAGAAAGAAATGATATAAGATGATGTGGAAAAAGAGACCTAACACTTCATATTTAATAATTGAAGAACATAGACATTCTTTCTAAGGTAATGTACGGAATGTTTCTTGCATATTAAATTCATTTTAACTTCAAGTTCAGGGAAAAATAAAAATAGTTAAATATAGTTACAAAATCCAGGTCTGGTTGTACTGACACTGAATGATGCGGGCTTCCTCTTTAATCTGACTGCTTAGGGTAGAATCTCTAATGGAGCTTGTAACCATCATTGGCTATTGCTGTGATTTCTAGTGTGACATAATTGTGGTAAGGACAAAAGAGCTTATATAGGTATACACATGTAAGACCTTGCAGAATTTTTATTTTGGTGGCTCATTTGCTTGCTCCATGGTTTTTTTTTTTTTTTTGAGATAAGCAATCTCAGAGGATAAATGATAGGGAGTTTTATCTAGTTATGAAGCATTTTAAAATGCTACTCTCCTCTTCCATAAACATCCCCATGTTTTATTGGCAATAGCACCAGAACTGTATTTCCAAAAGCTTTTTCTATTCATATGGAATATTTTGTAATTAGATACCCAATTAATCTGCTTTAGCATAGCTTTGTGAGGCTCAAACGTCTTTCATTTTGCTGTTATGCCTCTAAATGGGCCAGAGCTTTTTACAATTTAAAGAGTAAGAAGAGACTTAGGATATACACAAGGGAAGTACCATATTCCTTAATATGTTAGGAACATATATATTTTGCATGTCACATCAAAATAATTAACAGACACGATCATTCACGGAACAACGTCTCTTCTAAATACTTGAACTACATTTTCATTTGCCTTAAATTTATGGTTCTTCTTTCAGTTCCACATTTTTTTCATGTTTTATGTTAAAGACTGCCTTTTCATGACATGTATACTCTCTGAATATTTATAAACTGCTACCATACTCTCAATTCTTCACCTTTAAGCTGGATTCATGTTTATGAGTATGTGGATATTCTACAATAGAATAGGAACAATTAAATGACAAAGCACCAGGGTGCCTGGGTGGCTCAATTGGTTAAGCATCCAACTCTTGATTTCAGCTCAGGTCATGATCCCATGGTTCATGGGATCCAGCCCCAAGTCGGGAGCCTGCTTGGGATTCTCTGTCTCTCTCTCTCTCTCTCTCTGTCTCTCTCTCTCTCTCTCTCTCTCTCTCTCTCTCTCTCTCTCTCTGTGTGTGTGTGTGTGTGTGTGTGTGTGTGTGTGTGTGTCTGTCTGTCTGTCTCTCTCTCTCTCTCTTCCTTTCCTGCTTGCACTTGCATGCTTTCTCTCTCTCTCTCTCTTTCTCTCAAAATAAATAAATGTTCTTTAAAACAGAAAATAAGTGACATAGCACCAATCCAACTCATTTTTTGTTGCTACGCTCTAAAATACTTCCTCTCATTCCAACAAGAAAGCTTTTAACTTTCTACCAATTCCTAACCATTAACTCTCTTCTTTAGTTCTTTATCCCTTCAAATACTGAGGATTCATGTACTCTGAGGCAGCTTGGCAGAATTACAATACATAAATACTGGGAGAATCAGATTCTATGCCAATAGTTATAAACTATAGATGCACAGTGATTATTTTCAGAAATAGATGCTGGGAATGTCCACAGATGTTTGGAGTTTAGTCTTTTTGAAAATGTTGTATTTGAGTTATGATAAAAATAAACAAATATTGATGCAACCAAGCAATTAAGACATTTTTCTCTTGGTTATGATAATATCATGCTATGTTCCCCAGGTTTTGTGTTTTGAATGTATTATTAACTTCAAGCACTGACACAGGCCAAAATAGTAAGTACAAATGTGCTTAGTGAAAAATAATACCAATATGGTGATTCTTATACTAAAAACAATGCTTGTTCTACATTGCAAAACACAAGAAAAAATAGTGTTCGCTATCAGAGAATAATTCTACCTAAATGAATAATGTCTCCTTTCATTCTCCCTCTATGTACAAATATGAAATAACAACCAGGTCTAGGATTAGAAGTATTGCATACATTTTATAAATCCAAAATGTATTCATCAACTCATTTACCAGATAGTTTTGTCAGCTAACAATATACACATGGGCATAAGTCAGGTTGTTGAGCTTTTATATAGAGGTAAAATTAATTCAATTGTGGAGTGTGCATAGGATATGGTGAAGTCAAAAATAGATACCCAAATGAAGGAAAAGGAGCATTCAGATAACCAACATCCAAATAAACTCAATTCTGACATTTCTGTTTTGAAATCACAGTTCTGGTAAGTTCTCACTGCAGTTGATAAGTAGCTAAACTTATTTACTGGTTTTAGCATTTTTGTATATGGCATTGGGTTTTCTACATGGATGGTGGTATTACTTGCAAATAAAAAATTTTACTTCTTTTTTTTCAATCTGAGGGTTTTTTTGTTTTGTTTTGCCTTATTACATTGGATAAAAACTTCAGGAAAATTTTGAAGTGTTCAGAGTTGGCATGTGTGCCTTTTTTGTGATCATGAAGGTTAAGCATTTAGTCTTTCATCTTTAAAAGTGATGTTAACTATAAGTTTTTCATAGGCACCTTTATCAGGTAGATAAAATTTCCTTTAGTTACTAGTTTTAGGTATGTTTTTATAACAAATAGGTGTTAAATTTTATCAGGTGCCTTTTCTGCATCTATTGAGATGATCTTGTGGGCCTTTTCATCTTTATTCTGTTAATTGTGTGAACTGCTTTGATTGATTTTTCAAATGTGAAACCAATCTTGAACTTCTGACATAGATCCTACATGGGCATGAAGTGTTATCCCACTTATATATTGCTGGATGTTTTAAGAGTGTTTGTGTCTCTGTTCATAAAGAATACTAGTCTTTTTTTTTTTTTTTTTTCTTCTTGAATGTCTTTGTCTGGTTACAGTACATAGTGCTGGCTTCCTCTCACTTTTCTTTCTTATATCCGTAGGCTCTATAGTGATTGTCTTGTTTAAAGTTTCTGATTTTAGTAGTTTATGTACTATCATTTTTCTTCATCCAACATCCTAGAGATTTTTACTTTTTGATCTCTTCAAAGAATATACTTTGTTTCATTATTTTTCCCCTTTCTCTCTTTCTCTTGTTTTCCTGACTTCAAATTAACTGATTTGCTCTTTATTATTTCCCTCTTTTACTAATTTTAGGTAGGTCTCCTCTTTTTAGACTATTAAAAGTGCAGAAGGGGGTGGTGAATAGAGATTTTAATTTACAATTCCTTCTAATTCTAATAAGCATTTAAAACTATAAATTTTCTTGTAATCACTGCTTTAGCTATATCTCACACTTCAATATGTTGTGTTGTGTTTCATGTTATTTCAAGTATTTTCTAAATATACAAGTGATTTTTTTCCATTGGTCTTATGTTTTTTAAGAAAAGTATTGCTTAATTTCTAAGTATTTGAAGATATTTCAGATTATCCTTTGGCTTTTTATTTTAATTTAACTGTTGTAATCAGAGAACAAATTCTGCATGATTTCAACTCTTCCATATATTTTCCAATGTTTATATATATATATGTTAGGACATATTTTAGAATCCAAAATACAGTACATCTTGGTAAGTGACACATGGGCACTTGAAAAGTATGCATACTCTGCTGTTGTCTGGTGGGATGCTTTAAAAATGTTAATTAAGTCTAGGTGGCTGTTAATGCCAGTCAATTTTTCTACATCCTTACTGATTTTCATTTCACTTATTGTATCAATTACTGAAAAAGGAGTTTTAAAATATTTTCTTAAAAATAATGGACTCTAAAGGTGAGATAGGAAATATACCTAATCTTTCTATTTAAAAATTCCTAAGTTAAATACTATACTAATGATTAAAATCTAACTCTTGTTCAAAGGAAAAATGTTGATTCCAGTTTTAGTATTATAAAAATGCAATAAAACAGAATAAGAAATAAATGAATTATATAACAGTAGTTAATTTTGGCCTACCTAAAACTTCCTTATATAACACATGTGGTTTCCTTATGTCTAATTTCTTACAAACCAAATTAAAATAGTCCAAGGGTAACTCCACCCCAGATTTAAGGTAACCCCAATTTACTGCTCTGTTTCTTTTTGGGAGGACAATTATTATCTTTTTCCATGTGCAGTAGATTTGAAAATTGTTTATAATTTTCTAAGTTGAGATTTCTTTCTTTACTATACTATACTTATTTTATAATTACTTATGCTATACTATACTTCTTTTACTATATACCTTACTGTACTATATACTATAAGTATTCAAATTATTATTCCTTCACAAATATGGTCACTAAACACCTGAGAGATGCAATTACCCATACCTTATTTCTAGCCAACTTATTCCTTCCCATATCTACTGCATGACATTGACTATGTCAAAGTGAAAATACAAATATATATATAAAAGGAAAAAAAAACTTTTGAGGGAAGTTCATTTTTTAGCCTTAAAATACTGTGTATCTTACAAGATAAAACTTGTCTTTTTTCCTTCATAGTGCCTAATTTATTTTAATATTTCAGAACAACTTAACTTTGTTAAGACTTGCATAATAGTGCTAGAATTTTCCAGTTCATCAATTCCTAATCTGTGTGTGTGAAGATATTGTTTTTGTACAATAAAGATCCAGATGTAGGCATTGTGTCATGTTGCTAACATGGGAATCTGATTTGTAATTACTTATTGCCATTAATTTCCTACTCAAAGATTTTCTCATTTGAACTGATGACTCAAGATATCTGAGCCAAGCTTCTCCCAAGAAAAATTCCTAATGCTTTGACTTCAAGAATGGTTTTTAAAAAAAGGTTGTTGTGATGTATTCATGGAATTTACAAGTCTGTTAGATGTCTTCTTCAAAGGAAAGAAATGTCAAAACACAAACCAAAACATAAACAGGCAATTCTAGAAGATTTTTCTGTAACCCAAATGTCTGCTTCACAATGCCCTTTAAGTTGACTTACCACTTCACTCCAAATAAGTCCATGTATTTTGGCAATAAATGATCCTCTTCATCTTCTCAAAAAACTTTAATAAGCCCTGGGAAGAGAGGATGGAGGTCTTCATTTTGTAGATCCAGAATTCTGCTCTTACCCTTGCTATTTCTCTTTGGCCCCAACCCAAACTTCAAGTACATCTTCTTCGATTTTTGCAAAACAAAAGTAAATAATCCAACACGATAAGAATTTGAAGGCACAGTAGGCTGCTAAATGATTTCTGAAATAGAAAGGAGAAAAGGATTTATATTTCAGCCACATAATCAACTGGAAATTAAATAGTAAGTGTCATCTACATTAAAATTCTCTTTGATCATATCTCCACCAGGGATCGTGATGACTTTTCACTTGATGTAATCTCTATCTTCATCTTGTTGTTTCTCTCCATCCTTCATTGTATATGTTCTCTCATCTCCTCTTTCCTTCTCTGAAGAAGTCACAAATTCTTTCTTGGTGTCTCTTCAGTAAAGTTATTGATTGCCTTTTTCCCTGAACCTTGGTGCAATTTTCCCTGAACAAAGTTCTTGAGATCTAACATCCTACTCAAAGAGCTATCAAAGTAACCTTTCTAGTTCTCTAAGAATTCTGAGGACAGCCATTACATATATGTATATATAAAATTATGTCTATTATAAATTATATATAACATATACATTCATTCTATTATATTTATGGAAAAGCTAAGAGAATATTCAACATTGTAGAGCACGGACTACGAATGGAAGGCAAGGCACAGAGCACTACTCTTAGTGCTATGGTGAAGGCTAATCGGCCTGCCAGATCTTTAAGAAATTCTAACATTTCATATCATAATATTTAAAATAAATACAAATTTAGTAAAAAAATGTTAAATCTCTAATACTAAATATTGCTAAATATGTTTAGGATATAGCATAAAATGTCTTTTTACTACAGACCTTACTTCCCAGCATTATGGACCTAAAACTTCCTTGTTCATTTGGAGGACAGGATGAAAGAAGATATTATTCAAATGAAATATTGAAATTTAAAAACCTAAAAAGTATTAATTTCTAAATTATATTTTCAGTACCCATGTCCATTGCAAACATGCCAATTTCAAGAACACAAAAAGAGAATTTTTAAATAGTCTTACTTTTCTCTGTAATATGCCTCCTGTTAAGGGCCCAATTTGAAATAAAAAGCAACTTATACTGTTTCTTTTCGATGTGAATTTTCAACAATTTTTGCTTTAGTAACCAAAAAATAATAATAATGGAAAATAAATTTAATTCCATTCTTTTACCAGGAAATGAGTTTTAGAAGGTTTTACTAGAGAAGGGAAAGTTACAAAGAAGAAGAAATAATATTAAGATTAGAGGGTAACATTCATTCAGAAATTTTAAACTCAAGAGCATATAAAAGATTTACTATACAACATGCTACAAAAAATATTGATAATTAAGTCAGGGAGTATTCAGTATGACATGAAATTTGACCTATAGGTTAAATATTGATCTAGAAGGTGGAAGTAGAAGGCATGTGTGTAGCTAGTATGCTGAACTAGCATAATTCATGAATTAATGGAAAAAATCAATATGCTTTTATTCCTACAATAACCCTTTAAACTTTGTTCAGTAAGATGGAAAATTCAGGGGCTCACTCTTAGATGATAAGTAGTCCAATGGTCACTTTAACACAAACAAAAATTTAACTTAGTAATTAGAATGTCTAGTCCAAGACAGTAATCAAAATTTTGAACTGGATTTAGCAATATGTCTTCCATCCTCCGTCCTCCGTCCACCTTGGGCCTACTTCCCCCAGATCACTGGCCTGTTTTTGCTCCTTCTGGTGGTTGGTGGTAAGGAAAGAGAACAGGTAAGATTATATGACCCTGTGGCTATCAAGCTTCACACCATCTGGACCTGTAAGTTTTTAAAGCTGACTCTCTCAAAGAGCGTTCCGATGAAGTTTCCAAAGAGTCTCTGATTAGCTGCTTCACTTATAGTTTCTTTGCTCTGGAAGGGTATACCTTTACTCCAAAGGGTTGTGGATTCTCTATTTTACTGAGGTTGGGATTCCTCAGCCACCTCTCTCTCTCTCTTTAGTGGGTATGTAAACTGTCTCCTATAGGCTTACAAGAGCAGATTGTATTCATTTCCTTCCAACTCCATGTTCAATGATGCCACGTGGATAGCTTAAAATTGGTCATAATGGTGATATTTATACCACAGCAATAAACAAATGCTACAAATTGGGAGTCTCAGGAGCATGGCCTTTATTTTTGTTTTTGTTTTTGGAGAATCCCTTCTGTGGCACAATACTGGGTCTATGGAGAATACTTAAAACCCTTAAACACTTAAATCCCTTGCCCCAGAAAATTATAGAAGTACAGGAAAATCCCAACATTGCTTCTTCTACTTGCTCCTTTACCAACAAAGCGGCTGGCATGGTTTTGCCCTCTAAATATACTTGGTGGGAGCCAGACCACAGAAAGCCCCAATGTAGGAGTGCCTGGGTGGCTCAGTTGGTTAAGAATCCAACTCTTAGTTTCATATCAGGTCATGATCTCACAGTTTGTGTGTTCTAGCCCCGCACCAGGCTCTGCACTACCTGGGATCCTCTCTCTCTCCCTCTCTCTCTGTTTCTTCCCTGCTCACTCTCTCTCTCTTTCAAAATAAATAAATTTACAAGGAGGAGGAGGAGGAGGAGGAGGAGGAGGAGGAGGAGGAGGAGAAGGAGAAGGAGAAGGAGAAGGAGAAGGAGAAGGAGAAGGAGAAGGAGAAGGAAGCAATCCCCAATGTAGGAGTCACATATCAAGTTTTGTAATTGCCCTGGGAAGTCTCCTCACTATAAGGTTTGATGAAGGGGAGCAGACACTCTGCCTGTAAGGGAGTATGGCTCACAGCACAGCTTTCTCTGAAGATACTTTCTGCCC
This sequence comes from Felis catus, assembly GCF_018350175.1. Taxonomy (NCBI): domain Eukaryota; kingdom Metazoa; phylum Chordata; class Mammalia; order Carnivora; family Felidae; genus Felis; species Felis catus. The sequence continues at coordinate 110,323,227 of NC_058369.1, forward strand.
CAAATCCATATTCTTTTAATCCACACTCACTTCTATATCCTTCAACTGGTAGAAGGCACAAGAGGTGTGAAAGTGGTGAATTCTGAATTTATGATGTCTTTTACAATCGACATTTATTTCGTCTCGGTGTCTTCTTCAAAAATCAATTTTAGCATCCTTTTCAAGAAGTAAGTACAAATTATGAAAAAGAGGAGGGCATCACAAACATATTCAGTATGGGAGGATTACCAGAAACAAGGTCAAATTAGAGAATGTACCAATCTCATTTTCTGTGATTACAGTAGTAGTATTAGTTGTTATTGTTGTTTTTAAATGTAGAAGGGGAGGCAAGTTCATGTGTGAAACTCATTTAATTTAAAAGGAAGAAAACTACATTAATGGAGCACAACCCTGTACAGGGTCTGTGCTAGACTGAGTAGTGTTTTCCTTTAATGTACAAAGGAACTTTCTGGGAGGCCTTGTTAAAATGCAGATTCTGGTTCAGTAAGTGTAGGTGGGACAAGATTCTGTATTTCTATCCCAGTTCCAACTGATGTCTATACCACCGGTCTGGAACTTCTCTAAGCAGAAAAGGACTAGAAAAATAAAATACACACACACACACACACACACACACACACACACACACACTCATGAAATAATGAAAACAATTTTATGAGATGGTTATTTTCTCTATTTTATCAATAAGTAAACTGCAGTTGAGTGAGGTTAAGGTGACCAACTACATGGATACATGGTAGACATTTGCCTTCTCTTACTCTTTCCATTGGATGACACAGTATCCCTGAAGTTGTTATTATTGTTATTTTAAAACTATAATCTGGAAAAAAATAAATAATAACAATGTTGAATTTCTTTTCCTCATGTTATGATTAGCTTCTAATTTTTAAGTAACTGTTCATTCTCCTAATTACTTCATAACCCCAGAGTTATAATGGATTTAATCTATATCATGTTCAATTCCAGTTACTAATATATACAGTTTACCTACGGAATGAATATCTTCTAGATAATTGGTCCATGTATAATGGTGCAAATTACCGTATTAAAGAGTTATATTTTGTATTCTACAGAAATATTTGGAATCTTCAGGTTATCCCAGGTATACTGTCTAATGAAGAGATTTGCTAAGACATATATTGCTTCTCATTTACTTATACTGAATTTTTACAGAATGCCAACCAAGGGACACAAAGGCTGAGCCCCAAGAAAGGTGTGATTAATTTGGGCTTCCCCTTAGGGAGGTGATATTAACAACCTCAACCCACAAATCTCAATGTTAAAAGATTACAATCTTTAAGTCCATGATTGCTTACAAAATACTTTGGTTACATATAATGCATTTGTACAAAAAACAAAGTTATTAAGTGATTCTTTTATGTTTATACATTTATTATTTTTAATTGTTAATATTGCTGCATGAACTCAATCCCTTGATCTTTCCCTTTAAGCTTGTTTAAAACTAAATGAAGGAAGGGAGATAGAAGGACATGAGGTGAGTCACATACTAAAACAAAACAAAACAAAACAAAGCAAAAAAAAAAAAAAACCAGCCCTGGCCACAGATAATTTCCTGAAACCAGTATAAGAAGGAATAGCTATGTGAAAGAAAAACATTAGCAAGTCATTTTATAAAACAGAAAAATTTCCAAATATAATTGAAAAGAGAAAAACCTTTCTAAAGGAAATATCCATTTCTGAGCCTGAGGCAATAAATAAATAAATGAAAGGGGAAAGCTCAGTCTTAATATTGAAAAAGAATAAAAGTGTTTGCTTTCCAGGTTTACCGTCTGATTGAGGAGCTGTTTAATGAAAGTAAAAGGAAACATTTAGGTAAAATTCATTTTTAAAAAATATATATTTTTATCTCTATGCAAAAGATTTCATAAGTTGTTATGTATTCTGGGATTCATTGAGTTTAAGTTTGGAAACATCTCTTTGAATAAATGGAGTTTGATAACTGGGAAGTGTTTTATGTGACATATCCTATCAAAAGACCCAAAACAAACACACAAAATGTTTGATGATCTCAACACAGCTGTTAAAAATCATTTTGGTAAAAGTCAACCCCATTCTTGTTTTTCAATCTTTTTTTAAAAACTGGGATGAAAAATATTTTATTTTTGTGAAAAATATCAACCTACCTAGAGTCAATAGTCATTTTCTTAACAAAGAAACTCTATTAGGGATCTCCATACATTGAAACCCAGGATATGGGGCCCCTGGGTGGCTCAGTCAGTTAAGCGGCCCACTTCGGCTCAGGTCATGATCTCGCGGTCCGTGAGTTCGAGCCCTGCGTCGGGCTCTGTGCTGACAGCTAAGAGCCTGGAGCCCGTTTCAGATTCTGTGTCTCCCTCTCTCTGACCCTCCTCCATTCATGCTCTGTCTCTCTCTGTCTCAAAAATAAATAAACATTTAAAAAATTTTTTGAAAAAAAAAAGAAACCCAGGATAGACAAAGGATGCTCACAGTGTCCACTAACATGTAGAATTTTCCTAGGTATTTCAGATAATAATATAGAATATGTGGAAGAACTTGAAGTTTCCAGTGTTGGAGAACAGAGGTAATATTCTACCCAGAAAATCCAAGATAATCAATTGAAGGGTTACTATATTTCATAAGAAAGTTCAGTAAGTCAGATTAATATAAAAAAAAAAGAAAAACAATCACTCCTTGGCAACTCAGCAGGAGACTGTTAAAAATAAGATGGAAAACCACAGTAGCAGAAAAGAACATACAGTACGTGGAAATAGCCTTTTAAAGGCATGTACATGTAAGGGTGCCTGGGTGGCTCAGTTGGTTAAGCTTCCAACTCTTGATCTCTGCTCAGGTCATGATCTCATGGTTCATGAGATCAAGCCCAGCATTGGGTGCTGCATGGAGCCTGCTTGGGATTCTCTTGCTCTCCCTTTTTCTCTGCCTCTCCCCTTCTCTCTCTCTCTCTCTCTCTCTCTCTCTCTCTCTCTCTCTCTCTCTCTCAAAATAAATAAACACATGTATATATCTTCTGGATTATTCATATAACTAAAAACTTAAATATATAAACTTAAATTTATACTAAATATAAATATATAGTAACCCAGTGGTTAACTTAAATATACAGTGAAATATCCCATGTTCATGGATGAGAAAACAGAATATTATTAAAATACTACTTCTTTTAAAATCGATTTATACATATTAAGCAATTATATCAAACTTTCAAGAGAAGCTTCTTTTGGAACTAGAAAACATATTTTTAGATTTAATATAAAAGAGAATGAATGATGAGAGTGTTAAGAAATTTTTGAAACAAGGACAATGAGTAAAAGGATTTTAATCCTACTAAATATTAAAGCATTAAATTATAAAGTTTAGATAACGTGACGAGCATGGTACTGCCAACTATGTAAGAATTAAATATGTAATAAGACATTTGAAATGAAGGGAGGGGGGAGATTTGTTGGTTAAATAGTTCTGAAATGATTCTAAGACAATGAAAGTCAAATGCCCTAAAAACGAAAGAAAGAAAGGAAAAAAAGGAAAGAAAAAAAATAAATTACATCATAAAAAATAATAAAATTTATCGAAGCAAATTCTCCATTTGTGAAAGAAAGAAAAACGTAAACTCAAAAACAAAGGAACAGGTTACTAGATTTAAGATCTAAAACACTCAAAATTCTGTCAATAAAAAAAAAACCTATAAACTTTAGGAGTGAAAAACAACTGGATAAAATATTTGCAAGATTAATCAACAAAGAACACGAACTTAACATTGGCAAAACTGGAAATACACATGTTCTTAAACTTAAAAACAATGTTCTCTGGGGCGCCTGGGTGGTTCAATCAGTTAAACATCCTACTTCAGCTCAGGTCATGACCTTGCAGTTAATAAGTTGGAGCCCCACATCGGGCTCTGTGCTGAAAGCTCAGAGCCTGGAGCCTGCTCCAGTTTCTGTGTCTCACTCTCTCTTTGCCCCTCCCCCACTAGCACTCTGTCTCACTCCATTTCAAGAATAAATAAACGTTAAAAAATAATAAAAAATAATGTTCTCCCTTTCTAATAATAATCATAGAAGTAAAAAATTTTAAGAAAATAACTTTTTATTTTTCAAAATAGAAATTTTAGCAATAAAACAGCCAATATTAAATACTTTCTTCTTATGTTTTCTGAAGTCAGTTTGGAAGTTAACAATTTAGCAAAATGATCTACTAGGTTACAATGAAAGCAAATCTCATAGAACATTTTCCCACACTTAGAATTATTAAACAAATACTCATTAACAAGTAGACAGAAAAACAGCAAAAGAACAAAAACAAAAACAAAAAAAAAGCTTGTACTGTAGTTTCACTAAAATGCCACCTCTGTACTTTTAATTGGTAAGACCCTCACCTACATGAAAAATTAACCGAAGCCAGATCTGACAGCCTCCCAGAAGCAGGACCTAGTATTCTAGCAGTCAACTGCAGACAACCTGAAATTTTCTTAACCCAATGGTTGGCCACTCACTAGACCATTTGGGGATCAAGCATTAGGCACTATTTTCGAGGTAAAGAGTGTAGGCCTTGCTGATTTCTTATTCTACATTCATATAAGTGTGCAGAGCATCCCTAAAATGTTTTAAACAAATCATTTTTCCTGAAAACTTTTAATCTTACTACAGTGAAATTATGCTGATCTAGAAGCTGCCACTTTCACTAACAAAAGCTAATTTCTTACAATTATTATGGTAATTCCCACACTGGTTGTCCACTGAGACATTAAAAAAAAAAGAAAAAGAAAAAGAAACACTTGTATTAGCCACTGATGGAGGGTGGACTTCCTCATCACCTGGCTTTCTTTGGACTTTTGCACTGTTGATAAGTACCTGGGTTATCACTTAACCCAGCAAAACCCAACCCCCCCCCCCATATAAAATAAGTTGTAGACATTAAGCACCGTGTATATTTTCTATCTTTCCATATGCTCCCTCCTCTTGTTATTGTGTCTTCTGTGTGTCCTGTGTTATCTAGGGAGATGATTGGAACTACTACTACACAGTTCAGGTTATATTCATTCAGCTTGGGCCCATCCATACGGATTGTGATAAATCACTGCAAATGTCTGCTTTCTCAAGCCCAAAGGAAATCCAGCTTGTGCAAAATGAAAATCATTGGGTCCTTCAAAAATGTCTTGCATACTCTGCTATGAAAGATCATCTTAAGTATTTGATGGTTGTCTAATCTTTCACAATCTCAAACATCAATAGGCTTACCACATCGCTCTGGGAGCCAAACAAGGTCAATGTGTAGTTTTGACAAGGTAATCTGCACTGTTTATGATGCCACAGCTATTTGGCAGTGATGCCTGCCCATCCCCCCAGATCCCCCTGGATCTCTGCCAGCTGCCATTAGTGGGGAGAGGAACTAGTACTTCAAAGGTCTCAGTGCAGCTCATAAAAGTTCAGGAGAATTGACCCAGGCCAAGATGAAGATTGTATATTTGGCAGTCATGTTTGGTTATGATGATGAGATAATCCATAGAAACAGGATTAACTGAGAGGAAGTCTGGATTTAATAGCGCTAGAGTAGGCTAAAAATAAATTTAAAAGAGAACTGACAATCCCTGGGGGAAAACACTGAGTATCTCACACCTATCATAGGAGAAGAAGAGTGAGACAAAGCAAACAGTGCCATTTAAATAGTACCACTCATGGGGCGCCTGGGTGGCGCAGTTGGTTAAGCGTCCGACTTCAGCCAGGTCATGATCTCGCGGTCCGTGAGTTCGAGCCCCGCGTCGGGCTCTGGGCTGATGGCTCAGAGCCTGGAGCCTGTTTCCGATTCTGTGTCTCCCTCTCTCTCTGCCCCTCCCCTGTTCACGCTCTGTCTCTCTCTGTCCCAAAAATAAATAAATGTTGAAAAAAAAATTTAATAAATAGTACCACTCAGGGTTCAAAATATTGGCCATATATGACAGCAATCCTAAATATCCAGAAAACAAAAATGAAAAAATGATGAAGGGAATCTAAATACTCAAAAGCTATAGTCAGTAAGATGGTGAAGAACTTGAAGGCACTGCAAAATTGGGACAGTGAGCATAAAGAAAGACTTTGAAGGAAACCTTAATTCCAGGAAACTAGAAACGAGAAATCACCTAGACACTCATGACAAGTTTTAAGTCATTTCAAAGAAGGGAGCAAAATTGAATATGGGTTCAAATTGCGTTTAAGCATCCAAAGTCTGATGCCAGTACAATTAAAACTCGTCTTTTACACACTTTGAGAAGCCTTTTAAAATTTACACCTGATGAGAAGCATTTTCTAGATATGAAAGTCTTTGACCCCAGTAATCATAACCTGGCTATGGAAAGAAAGAAAGCTATTATCAGAATTTGTGTTTATATTCACCTTGTTCCAAAAACAATATGAGAAATCATTAAAAAATAAAATAGAAACATTGCAATATGATGATAATAATTAGAAGAAATGTGAAAGAAATCTGGCAAAAAGAAAACAAGTTACAGCTTATGAAACAAAACTGAAAATGAATAACAGACAAATACATCTTCCCAATAAAATCTGATAAGAATGGTTCCCAGCCTTTTTTAGGATGAGATTGATTTTTCTAAAATCAGAAATGTTCACACCCTTAAACTATAATCCATGCCCTGCAACCATGATAACAGTAATTAACAAGTATCCATTGATGATTTATACAACAGTAAACTACAATAAATTCAGTTAAATGATATTCTACTTTATGAGTAAGAAGTGTATCCACATTAAAATTAGTAATATCTAGGGGCACCTGTGTGGCTCAGTCAGTTCTCATGGTTTGTGGGATCAAGCCATGCATCAGGCTCCACTCTGGCAGCACAGAGCCTGCTTGGATTCTCCCTCTTCTTCTCTCTATGCCCTTCCTCAACTTGTTCTCTCTCTCTCTCTCTCTCTCTCTCTCTCTCTCTCTCTCTCTCTCTCTCTGTCTCTCTCTCTCAAAATAAATAAACTTAAAAAAAAGAAAATTAGTAATACCTAAATGTGTTAAGATATTACTTAATCTAATGAAAATGTTTTATACTCATATCAATTCATTGACTCTTCTAAAAAGCCTACTGCCCTGATTTAGCAAATCTCTTCACTTTCTGAAGACCTTTGCATTTCATGTCTCCCCAAACACAAAGGAAGTTTTATTTGATTTTTTTTTGCTTTTTAAAAAAATTTTTATTTAAATACAAGTTAGTTAACGTGGAGTAATATTACTTTCAGGTAGAGAACTTAGTGATTCATCACTTATATACAACATTTGGTGCTCATCACAAGTGCCCTCATTAATCCCCATCACTCATTTAACCCATTCCCCACTCACTTCCCCTCTGGTAGTCATCAATTTGTTCTCTATGGCTAACAGTCTGTTTCTTGATTTGCCTCTTTTTTCCCCTATGATCATTTGTTTTTATTTCTTAAATTCCACATATGAGTGAAATGATATATGTCTTTCTCTGACTTATTTCACTTAGCATAATATCCTCTAACCCCATTGGTGTCATTGTAAATGGCAAGATTGGATTCTTTTTTATGGCTAACATTCCATTGTGTGTGTATACATATATATATATATATATATATATATATATATATATATATATATATATATCTTCTTTATCCATTCATCAGTCAGTGGACATTTGGGCTCATTCCATAATTTAGCTATTGCAGATCATGCTGCTATAAACCTTGGGGTGCATCTATTTCTTCAAATTAGAATTTTTGTCCAAATACAGAAATTTTAAAGGAAATGTAATGGGTAATAAAATATGGCCATTAGGCCTATAAAGATTTTTCCTTAGGGTTTGTGGAAAAGGCTCTCTATAGTCCCCAATTATCTGTTTTTCATTCTTCCTTCAAAAATAGCCTCACCAAATATTAGCAGGTATACCCCCCCCCCACCATTGCCCTTAGGTATAGTTGTGTGAACAAGTTCTGTGTACAATGAGATGAACACAAAAGTGGTGTGAGTGATTTCCACCAAGGTAGAGCTATGCACATTATCTTCAGTCTTATGCTTTCTACCTGGTGGAATGGAGACAGTACTATCAAAGGCCGTATCTCCGATATAGAGAAAAAGGCTGGATGGAGCCTGGGACTTTGATGAACTCACGGAAATTCTTTAGTAGAACCCTTACCACTGGAGTTGGTTTATAGAAAAAAACAAAACCTCTTTTTAAGCCACCATTAATTTTGGATTTTTGCTGTCACATACTTTCAAGTCTAATTCTTATCAATATATTGTCTTTACCTGTCAATAATTTTCAGTTTTTATATTTAGCCTACATTTACTCTTAGAAAACTTACACGATCTGAATGAATTTTAACTTATTTCCTACAACTCTACACCTCCTTTCTTGCCATTGCCCTTGGTTCTTTCTGTATCTTTCCTGTCGCCCTAGGCATTACTCTGATAATAGGCTTGTCAGTCTTTGTCATAACTATACCTGACTGCCACTGGGACCAATAGTTTTCCAGATTATCCATATAATTAATGTTTTCATTGATTCTTCAGTTCTCCTCCCACTCCACCTCACCTGACCCCTTAGCTTTCATTTGTTTAGAACCTTTGTTTTGCTGGAGCAAATCTCCAAATAACCTCCATAGAGAAGTTCATAAAAGTTCATAGATTTAGCAAAGTTCAAAAGTAACCTCCATGAAAGTTTCTGAAAGTCTGGAAATAGCTCCATTTTATGATCATATTTGATTGCCATTGTGATTAAGCCTAGAGATTTTCCTCAGAACTCCAAAGGCATTGTTTCACTGCTTCTAGGAAAAAGTGTTGGTGAGATGTCTGAGGTCAATCTGATTCATTTTCATGAATCATAAATAGGAGATGTCCCCTGCATCCCAACTTAAAAGTTCATTTTTATTTCTTCTGTTCTGAAAATTCAGGTATGGATTTTTATCATCCTGGAAATTCACTGGATATTTACAATCTAAAGAATTCTTGTGTTTTAGTATTGGAAAGTTCTCTTCAATTTTTTTCATTGCTAACTTTCTCCTCTCCATTTTTCTCTGTTTCCTATTCTTCCCCCAGAAATCGTACTGGATCAATGCAGGAAGCCTAACATTGATCCTTCATGTTCTTTTTCCTCATTACTTAATGACATTTTTTTCTCTTTTACTGAGTTTCTTAATTTCATCTTCATAACTATCGAATTTTTTGCAATCATGTCTTCAATAAAAAAAACTTATTTTTGTTCTCCATTGTTTCTTTTTTTATAGTTTTTTTTCTTACTTCTGGATGCAGTATCCTCTGAAATTTTCATTAGGATGAGAATTAGCTTCTTTTAAAGTTCTCTTCTTTTTCCCTAATAATCTATGTTTCTTCTGAAGCAAAAGTTCTTGTTTGAGTTGTTCTTTCATGATGCTGGTTTTATTCATAATTTTTTTATGATCTCTGGCTTACTTTTTATAAAGAACAACAGTGGACAGTTGAATTTCTAAGCTAAAAACTATGAGTCTCCTAGGTGATTGTTTCTATATTTTAATGTATGGCTAGTTCTCTGATACAATGATGATGCCTAGCTCAAAGATCAGTGCATATAGGCAGAACTAGTCTGCTGGCAGACATCATATTAGGATGGGCAAGAAAAGAGAAGGCATTTAGGCTGGGGTGAAGACAGAGATTCCAAATTCCAGAGTAAGGAGGGTTTTATACTGGAAGATTTAATTTTATACTTGCAGTTCATTTGATTTCTTTAGAGAAGTGGCTTTAGGATTGCTTTGTTGTTACTGTTTTGTCTCTTTTTGGTTTTTCCTTCAAATTATATACTAGGCTGCTTAGAAATGCCTGAGCTCCACCATCTTGGAGTGAGAAAGGGCAGGGAGGAAGGAGTGTTGCAATCCTACTCTTCATTCAATGGTTAGTCTTTCAATTCATCTCCCAATTTGGTTTTCCTTCTCATTTGTGTTTTTATTTCTCCTGGGCCAGGATCATCTCTGTAATTCAGCTGTACAATTCAACTTTCTCTTTATTATTGCATTTCGTCCTGTGCATTCTGATCTGCAATGATTTACTTTTAAAAAAATCTGTCGACAGAGGTTTACCTTCCTTGAATCTTGTAGAAATTTACTGGAATCTTTTCCAAGAGTATTTCTCCTCCCATTCTATTTTTTGAGTTGATTCCTTTGATATCATATATTGGGATTTCAATAGGGAAGGGAATAGACAGACTTGTGCTAAGTGTATCATCTTAAAGCAAAAATATTGTTTAGTGTTAAATAAAAATGAAAAAAAAAGAATCTTGCATGGTCTGGTTAAAATCTATCAAAATGATTCATTATTGGATTAAAAATTTAATATTTCTTTTATATTTCATTTATTTGTGTATATATACATTTATGTGTTTTTATACCTTTATTTATTGTATGGCATTTATTTTATCTTTTGATATAAGCACAGTGAAATAATTTGTAGGTACTTTACTTGGGAAATAAGAGAGATGATAACTCAGTTAATATTTTTAAATGAGTTTTTTGTTGTTAAAATTTATTTTATTTATTTATTTTTAGAGAGAGAGAGAAAGAGAGCAGGGAGGGGAAGAGAGAGAGGGAGAGAGGGAATCCCAAGCAGCCTCTGCACTGTCAGTGAAGAGCCTGATGCGAAGCTCAATCCCACAAACCGTGAGATCATGACCTGAGCCTAAATTAAGAATCAGATGTTTTACCAAATGAGCTACCCAGGGACCCCTATTTTTATATGAGTTTGATACAACTAATTATGTAAAAATTTTGTTCTTGAATTTATTATTTTGTTCCGGAAGGGGGGAAAATGCTTAAGCACCTTTTAAGTCTACTTTTAAAAAATACTACAAAGGAAGTGAAATAAACATAAAAATAAGTGCCATCACAGGTATAGTTACTAATTCACTGACTATTGATGCCTAAAGCCAAATCATGTGACTATATCCAGAACTGGAGGAGCAACAGCACATGGTAAAACACAAACAAAGTCCGAGGCCTATGGAAAATACTACAAAGCATCAGTCTAGATTGGACAACACATGTTGTACTTAGGAGCATATTTTGGGCTTTGCTAGTTATAAAAATCCATTGGGTTTTCAGAAGCACATTTTTACCCAAAGCTACTAGAGTACAATATGTAATGACAGATTGTCTTGACCTGAATGTAATTTCTTCACGTTGTTTGGAAACCATTTTAACCTGATTTTTACTAAAACATAATTGTCCTTAAAATCCTTGTAATTTTTAAGAGTGATTTATCAGGACATTTTTGGGTATATTTGCATTCTGCACAGAAAGAACAAATACAGAAACAAATATTTAAATTGGTTTCTCATATAATTCTTATGCACATACCTACAAAACGTTGGAGATGTGTAACTGTTTACTATGAGTCCACCGTCGACTTTGGGATTCCCTCCATCCCCCAAATTTAATGTGACTGTTTTTTATTTTGGACAGTAACTTATTTGTATTCACTGATCAGCTTGCACTGGAAAAAATGGTCCTTTTCAGAGCGACTAATAAAAGACTATATCCCTCTTTCTATCCAAATATATTCTCCCAGATATTTTTCTCTATCCCCTCAAGAAAAAGGAGAGAGGTGCAATCTTACCAATGATCATTTTACTCTTGAACTGAGCAAATGAGAAACTTTCCTTTCCTGGCAGCATTAATAAAGGAACCTCAAACTGATTTCATGATGCCCAGCAAACATTCTATCTCTGTCTTTCTCTGTCTCAAATGGAGATATAATACACATACCATAAAACATACCCTGAAGTGTACAATTTAGGATTTTTTAGTATATTCACAATATTGTACAATCATCACTAATTCTAAAACGTTTCCATTACCTCCAATGGAAGTAGCCCCCATTCCCACAAGCAGTCACCTCTTAAACATCACCATACCCCTCCCCACCCTTACCCCTGGAAACTACTAACCTACACTCTATCTCTATAGACTTCCATACTGTGAACACTTCAACTAAATGGAATCATTCAATATTTGTCTTTTTTGAATGGTTTATTTCACTTACTGTAATGTTTTCAAGGTTCATCCATGTTACAGCCGATCAGTACTATATTCCTTTATATTGCCAGAAAATATTTCATTGTACAGATGTACCACATTTTATCCATCCATCAACTGATGGACATTTGGATTGTTTCTACTTTTTGATTATTATGAATAATGCTTCTATAAATATCCGTGTACAAGTTTTTTTTTTTAATATATGAAATTTATTGTCAAATTGGTTTCCATACAACACCCAGTGCTCATCCCAAAAGGTGCCCTCCTCAATACCCATCACCCACCCTCTCCTCCCTCCCACCCCCCATCAACCCTCAGTTTGTTCTCAGTTTTTAACAGTCTCTTATGCTTTGGCTCTCTCCCACTCTAACCTCTTTTTTTTTTTTTCTTTTTTCCTCCCCCTCCCCCATGGGTTCCTGTTAAGTTTCTCAGGATCCACATAAGAGTGAAACCATATGGTATCTGTCTTTCTCTGTATGGCTTATTTCACTTAGCATCACACTCTCCAGTTCCATCCACGTTGCTACAAAAGGCCATATTTCATTTTTTCTCATTGCCACGTAGTATTCCATTGTGTATATAAACCACAATTTCTTAATCCATTCATCAGTTGATGGACATTTAGGCTCTTTCCATAATTTGGCTATTGTTGAGAGTGCTGCTATGAACATTGGGGTACAAGTGGCCCTATGCATCAGTACTCCTGTATCCCTTGGATAAATTCCTAGCAGTGCTATTGCTGGGTCATAGGGTAGGTCTATTTTTAATTTTCTGAGGAACCTCCACACTGCTTTCCAGAGCGGCTGCACCAATTTGCATTCCCACCAACAGTGCAAGAGGGTTCCCGTTTCTCCACATCCTCTCCAGCATCTAGAGTCTCCTGATTTGTTCATTTTGGCCACTCTGACTGGCGTGAGGTGATACCTGAGTGTGGTTTTGATTTGTATTTCCCTGATGAGGAGCGACGCTGAACATCTTTTCATGTGCCTGTTGGCCATCTGGATGTCTTCTTTAGAGAAGTGTCTATTCATGTTTTCTGCCCATTTCTTCACTGGGTTATTTGTTTTTCGGGTGTGGAGTTTGGTGAGCTCTTTATAGATTTTGGATACTAGCCCTTTGTCCGATATGTCATTTGCGAATATCTTTTCCCATTCTGTTGGTTGCCTTTTAGTTTTGTTGGTTGTTTCCTTTGCTGTGCAGAAGCTTTTTATCTTCATAAGGTCCCAGTAATTCACTTTTGCTTTTAATTCCCTTGCCTTTGGGGATGTGTCGAGTAAGAGATTGCTACGGCTGAGGTCAGAGAGGTCTTTTCCTGCTTTCTCCTCTAAGGTTTTGATGGTTTCCTGTCTCACATTCAGGTCCTTTATCCATTTTGAGTTTATTTTTGTGAATGGTGTGAGAAAGTGGTCTAGTTTCAACCTTCTGCATGTTGCTGTCCAGTTCTCCCAGCACCATTTGTTAAAGAGACTGTCTTTTTTCCATTGGATGTTCTTTCCTGCTTTGTCAAAGATGAGTTGGCCATATGTTTCTGGGTCTAGTTCTGGGGTTTCTATTCTATTCCATTGGTCTATGTGTCTGTTTTTGTGCCACTACCATGCTGTCTTGATGATGCAGCTTTGTAGTAGAGGCTAAAGTCTGGGATTGTGATGCCTCCTGCTTTGGTCGTCTTCTTCAAAATTCCTTTGGCTATTTGGGGCCTTTTGTGGTTCCATATGAATTTTAGGATTGCTTGTTCTAGTTTCGAGAAGAATGCTGGTGCAATTTTGGTTGGGATTGCATTGAATGTGTAGATAGCTTTGGGTAGTATTGACATTTTGACAATATTTATTTCTCCAATCCATGAGCAGGGAATGTCTTTCCATTTCTTTAAATCTTCTTCAATTACCTTCATAAGCTTTCTATAGTTTTCAGCATACAGATCCTTTACATCTTTGGTTAGATTTATTCCTAGGTATTTTATGCTTCTTGGTGCAATTGTGAATGGGATCAGTTTCTTTATTTGTCTTTCTGTTGCTTCATTGTTAGTGTATAAGAATGCAACTGGGGCGCCTGGGTGGCGCAGTCGGTTAAGCGTCCGACTTCAGCCAGGTCACGATCTCGCGGTCCGTGGGTTCGAGCCCCGCGTCAGGCTCTGGGCTGATGGCTCAGAGCCTGGAGCCTGTTTCTGATTCTGTGTCTCCCTCTCTCTCTGCCCCTCCCCCGTTCGTCCGTTCGTGTTATGTCTCTCTCTGTCCCAAAAATAAAATGAACGTTGAAAAAAAAAAAAGAATGCAACTGATCTCTGTACATTGATTTTGTATCCTGCAACTTTGCTGAATTCATGTATCAATTCTAGCAGACTTTTGGTGGAGTCTATCGGATTTTCCATGTATAATATCATGTCATCTGCAAAAAGCGAAAGCTTGACTTCATCTTTGCCAATTTTGATGCCTTTGATTTCCTTTTGTTGTCTGATTGCTGATGCTAGAACTTCCAGCACTATGTTAAACAACAGTGGTGAGAGTGGGCATCCCTGTCGTGTTCCTGATCTCAGGGAAAAAGCTCTCAGTTTTTCCCCGTTGAGGATGATGTGAGCTGTGGGCTTTTCATAAATGGCTTTTATGATCTTTAAGTATGTTCCTTCTATCCCGACTTTCTCAAGGGTTTTTATTAAGAAAGAGTGCTGGATTTTGTCAAAGGCCTTTTCTGCATCGATTGACAGGATCATATGGTTCTTCTCTTTTTTTTTTGTTAATGTGATGTATCACGTTGATTGATTTGCGAATGTTGAACAAGCCCTGCATCCCAGGAATGAATCCCACTTGATCATGGTGAATAATTCTTTTTATATGCCGTTGAATTCGATTTGCTAGTATCTTATTGAGAATTTTTGCATCCATATTCATCAGGGATATTGGCCGGTAGTTTTCTTTTTTTTTACTGGGTCTCTGTCTGGTTTAGGAATCAAAGTAATACTGGCTTCATAGAATGAGTCTGGAAGTTTTCCTTCCCTTTCTATTTCTTGGAATAGCTTGAGAAGGATAGGTATTATCTCTGCTTTAAACAGAGTCTGGTAGAACTCCCCTGGGAAGCCATCTGGTCCTGGACTCTTATTTGTTGGGAGATTTTTGATAACCGATTCAATTTCTTCGCTGGTTATGGGTCTGTTCAAGCTTTCTATTTCCTCCTGGTTGAGTTTTAGAAGAGTGTGGGTGTTCAGGAATTCGTCCATTTCTTCCAGGTTGTCCAATTTGTTGGCATATAATTTTTCATAGTATTCCCTGATAATTGTTTGTATCTCTGAGGGATTGGTTGTCATAATTCCATTTTCATTCATGATTTTATCTATTTGGGTCATCTCCCTTTTCTTTTTGAGAAGCCTGGCTAGAGGTTTGTCAATTTTGTTTATTTTTTCAAAAAACCAACTCTTGGTTTCGTTGATCTGCTCTACAGTTTTTTTAGATTCTATATTGTTTATTTCTGCTCTGGTCTTTATTATTTCTCTTCTTCTGCTGGGTTTAGGCTGCCTTTGCTGTTCTGCTTCTAGTTCCTTTAGGTGTGCTGTTAGATTTTGTATTTGGGATTTTTCTTGTTTCTTGAGATAGGCCTGGATTGCAATGTATTTTCCTCTCAGGACTGCCTTCGCTGCGTCCCAAAGCGTTTGGATTGTTGTATTTTCACTTTCGTTTGTTTCCATATATTTTTTAATTTCTTCTCTAATTGCCTGGTTGGCCCACTCATTCGTTAGTAGGGTGTTCTTTAACCTCCATGCTTTTGGAGGTTTTCCAGACTTTTTCCTGTGGTTGATTTCAAGCTTCATAGCATTGTGGTCTGAAAGTATGCATGGTATAATTTCAATTTTGGTAAACTTATGAAGGGCTGTTTTGTGACCCAGTATATGATCTATCTTGGAGAATGTTCCATGTGCACTCGAGAAGAAAGTATATTCTGTTGCTTTGGGATGTAGAGTTCTAAATATATCTGTCAAGTCCATCTGATCCAATGTCTCATTCAGGGCCCTTGTTTCTTTATTGACCATGTGTCTAGATGATCTGTCCATTTCTGTAAGTGGGGTGTTAAAGTCCCCTGCAATTACCACATTCTTATCAATAAGGTTGCTTATGTTTATGAGTAGTTGTTTTATATATTTGGGGGCTTCGGTATTCGGCGCATAGACATTTATAATTGTTAGCTCTTCCTGATGGATAGACCCTGTAACTATTATATAATGTCCTTCTTCATCTCTTGTTACAGCCTTTAATTTAAAGTCTAGTTTGTCTGATATAAGTATGGCTACTCCAGCTTTCTTTTGGCTTCCAGTCGCATGATAAATAGTTCTCCATCCCCTCACTCTCAATCTAAAGGTGTCCTCAGGTCTAAAATGAGTCTCTTGTAGACAGCAAATAGATGGGTCTTGTTTTTTTATCCATTCTGATACCCTATGTCTTTTGGTTGGCGCATTTAGTCCATTTACATTCAGTGTTATTATAGAAAGATACGGGTTGAGAGTCATTGTGATGTCTGTATGTTTTATGCTTGTAGTGATGTCTCTGGGACTTTGTCTCACAGGGTCCCCCTTAGGATCTCTTGTAGGGCTGGTTTAGTGGTGACAAATTCCTTCAGTTTTTGTTTGTTTGGGAAGACCTTTATCTCTCCTTCTATTCTAAATGACAGACTTGCTGGATAAAGGATTCTCGGCTGCATATTTTTTTCTGTCTAGCACACTGAAAATCTCGTGCCAATTCTTTCTGGCCTGTCAAGTTTCAAAAGAGAGATCAGTCATGAGTCTTATAGGTCTCCCTTTATATGTGAGGGCACGTTTACCCCTTGCTGCTTTCAGAATTTTCTCTTTATCCTTGTATTTTGCCAGTTTCACTATGCTATGTCGTGCAGAAGATCGATTCAAGTTACGTCTGAAGGGAGTTCTCTGTGCCTCTTGGATTTCAATGCCTTTTTCCTTCCCCAGTTCAGGGAAGTTCTCAGCTATTATTTCCTCAAGTACCCCTTCAGCACCTTTCCCTCTCTCTTCCTCCTCTGGGATACCAATTATGCATATATTATTTCTTTTTAGTGTATCACTTAGTTCTCTAATTTTCCCCTCATACTCCTGGATTTTTTTATCTCTCTTTTTCTCAGCTTCCTCTTTTTCCATAACTTTATCTTCTAGTTCACCTATTCTCTCCTCTGCCTCTTCAAGCTGAGCCGTGGTGGTTTCCATTTTGTTTTGCATTTCATTTAAAGCGTTTTTCAGCTCCTCGTGACTGTTCCTTAGTCCCTTGATCTCTGTAGCAAGAGATTCTCTGCTGTCCTCTATACTGTTTTCAAGCCCAGCGATTAATTTTATGACTATTATTCTAAATTCACTTTCTGTTATATTATTTAAATCCTTTTTGATCAGTTCATTAGCTGTTGTTATTTCCTGGAGATTCTTCTGAGGGGAATTCTTCCACTTGGTCATTTTGGATAGTCCCTGGCGTGGTGAGGACCTGCAGGGCACTTCCCCTGTGCTGTGGTGTATAACTGGAGTTGGTGGGCGGGGCCGCAGTCAGACCTGATGTCTGCCCCCAGCCCACCACTGGGGCCACAGTCAGACTGGTGTGTGCCTTCTCTTCCCCTCTCCTAGGGGCGGGATTCACTGTGGGGTGGTGTGGCCCGTCTGGGCTACTTGCACACTGCCAGGCTTGTGGTGCTGGGGATCTGGCGTATTAGCTTGGGTGGGTAGGCAAGGTGCACAGGGGCAGGAGGGGCAGGCTTAGCTCGCTTCTCCTTAGGTGATCCACTTCTGGCGGGGCCCTGTGGCAGCGGGAGGGAGTCAGATCCGCTGCCGGAGGTTTGGCTCCGCAGAAGAACAGAGTTGGGTGTTTGCGTGGAGCGAGCAAGTTCCCTGGCAGAAACTGGTTCTCTTTGGGATTTTGGCTGGGGGATGGGCGGGGGAGATGGCGCTGGCGAGCGCCTTTGTTCCCCACCAAACTGAGCTCTGTCTTCAGGGGGCTCAGCAGCTCTCCCTCCCTTTGTCCTCCAGCCTTCCCGCTTTCCGAGCAGAGCTTTTAACTTATGACCTCCCAGACGCTAAGTCGCGCTTGTTGTGGGAACACAGCCCGTCAGGCCCCTCCACTTTTGCCAGCCAGACTGGGGGGCTCTGCTTGGCCGGCGAGCCGCCCCTCCGCCCCGGCTCCCTCCCGCCAGTCCGTGGAGCGCGCACCGCCTCGCCGCCCTTCCTACCCTCTTCCGTGGGCCTCTCGTCTGGGTTTGGCTCCGGCGACTCGTTCTGCTAATCCTCTGGCGGTTTTCTGGGTTATTTAGGCAGGTGTAGGTGGAATCTAAGTGATCAGCAGGACGCGCGGTGAGCCCAGCGTCCTCCTACGCCGCCATCTTCCCTCATCTCCCCGTGTACAAGTTTTTATGCAGATATGTTTTCTTGGACACAGATCTAGCTATAGACCTGCGGGCCATGTGATAATTATATGGCTAATTTTTGGAGAAATCTTCAAACTAATACATAAGTTTTTAATTTCACTATATCAAACAAATGGAATAATTTTTATAGTAATGTTACCGAGGACAAAAAATATATAGGCATAAATCTTATTTAGACAGAATTTTTGTAAAACATAATTTTTATTTGTTTTTTCTCCACTTTGGACACCAGAATCATGACCAGATTATGCCAGTTAGGGTCCATTCTCTTCAACTATCTGTAAGTAACCATACCGGAAAGACTTTTTTAGCATAGGACTTTATGAGGGCAAGATAGATCATCAGTAAAAAATGCTTAAATCCTTACTTAGAATCAGGATCTGAATATATTACTTTGAAATATATATTACATTTTACCAGTTGCATATGTTTATTCATCACAAAGAATAAGAAATATACATTTTCAGTGTTCAATTATTCCCCACATGGAACAGATAATAATAGTTATTTTAGAATAATGACCAGAGTAGTCTCTGTTCTGTCTGGACCCTTTTTTCTTCTAGATTCTTTTGATAACTTTGAGTGTTTTATATCTCTCCTGCCCTGAGCTATTTTTCATTAATACACAGCTTATCATCAGAGAACTTACTCTCTGTGTCTACTTTTATACTTGCTTGGATTTCATTTTAAGCACCAAAATTTTCTAAACAGGATTCTTTTCCAGAGAGGACTACAAAATTCTTGCTACAATAAGAAGGACTGTTCACACTCTGCTAACATGGCCCCAAATCCCTGTCAGTAACTCTTTGTTGAGCTTTCTTTCCTCACTAGGTCTCATTCTTGGCCAGCTTGTGATGAAATTTGTAGCCTCCTGATGAGAAGAATGACACAGAGAATATGGTCCAGGTGAAAGTATACTTTCCACTGTATGAAAATACAGGTGCTACATGCTTCCTGGGTAATGATACTAACTCATGTTATTAAATATTCTCTGTGGCTATGAAAATTCAAGGATGGGGTTCTCCATTCATCATTGTGCACTATGTTTCCCTGGCTAAAAGGAGAGGGATCAAAATTTCTACATTATTTAAATTTATAGTTGTCTTTAAAACCAGTGCAGGGGAAAAAACAATAACGCTTTTAGAATTGAATGCTGGCCTGAGCACATTTTTAATGTTTTCTCCACCTTTGATCTTTCAAAGTCAATGCCTGTGTGATGTTTTCTTTCTTTCATGAGGCATCAATGTTCTTAGCTTAAGGACAGTGTCTCTAATGGTACAGAAGAGATGTGCCACTAGCCCTAAAAGAGGTATCTATGAGGGAAAAGAGAATGAAGGAGTGATGTCTCCTTCCTGCTATAAACTAGAGTATTGCTGAATATACTTTCATTGTTTAAAATAAATCACAGGTCTAAAATGGAAGAAAAGTTTGCAAACTTACTGTGAACTGTAATGGTGTTTCACTATGTTTTATGATGCCATTAATGTAACCACATAGATGGTCTTTACAAAGTAGCATTTTTTACTCTTTTTGTGGGCTTTTTTGCACCCCACTATCAAATCAAGGATAAAAGAATCATTTGCTTTAGTGACATCTACAGGCACTTTGAGAGAAAAACATTCTCATCTCTTGTAACTGAAACACTTGCTTTGACCCAATCAGGAACCCCTGTGTGGATTCAGACTGGTGATTAGTAGTGTTTATTATAGTCGTTTGTAGAAGGTGGACCTTATTGTAGTTTCACCTGAATCTTAAATGCATCTATTTGTCTCCAAAACTAATCTTCACCAAATGCTTTGTCATCATGATTTCCCACACTCCCATCCCATCCATATTTGTCCAGTGAAAACTTAATGTTACCCTTTGGGCTTAATACTGTACTAAAACTATGTAAATGTCTCCAAGTTTTTTGTATATGCTTTATTCAACTCACATAAATTGTACCTTTTATGGGATTTGACTGGATAAGGGGAGACTGCTGAGGTCTCATACACACACTTCTGCTACCCTCCTACTTCCTAGGCTGGAGAAACTTGTGCTGCTGTTTCAAGACACTATTAATGGAAAGGGTGATAAAGTTCTTGGCTGGGAGGGTGCTGGATTACCAGAGTGCGAAGCCTATAGGAGGCCAATAGGTTGAATAACCTTGAAGGAGCTTTACCCAGGACAATCTTTCACTTGCCATATCTGAGTGAGCCCAGAACAAGTAAAGCTGTGGAATGGTGGGTACCACTACATAGCAAAGAAAACAAAATGAAATGGGTTAGCCAGAGAGAACATCTCTCACAGCAAGTCTATGCAGTGTCACAGATGGGGGAGGGGCAGAGTGTTGACAATAAAACAGCCCAATGATGCCCTATTAAAGAAAGAGCTAGGGGCACCTGGGTGGCTCAGTCAGTTAAGCATCCAACTTTGGCTCAGGTTATTACCTCATGGTTTGTGGGTTCAAGCCTTGTGTCTGTGCTGACAGCTCAGAGCCTGGAGCCTGCTTCAGATTGTCTCTCTCTCTGCCCCTCCCCTGCTTGCATTCTTTCTCTCTGTCTCTCAAAAATGAATAAACACTAATTTTTTTTTTAAAAAAAAGAAAAATCCAGCATTAGGAGTCTGCCATACCAGAGAGCACTTGACAGAGCTGAGTAAGATCTCCAAGCAGCACCAACTAAATAAGATTCTTCTTTGCTCCAGATGTCTTACTCCTCTGTCCCATCTAACTCTGAGAGATGCAGAGGGAAAGGATGGAAGTCAGGAAGTCAGGAAGATATAAACTAAGAAAGAGAGAAGACTCAACACACCGCTTCCTGACCTTCTGGGTCAGGCCCAAGAGCAAAGGAAAAGTGCTGAAATGGATCTGAGAAGTTCAGTTTAGATCAGACTGCTCTTTTAATCCCTGAAAAATGAAACTGAAAGTGGCCAGAAAATACCATCTAGGTGTGAAGAAGGAATATCTGACAGAGAAGTTTTCAAAAATGGTAGGAAAAAAAATAAAGCTATCTTTTAATCTTACATTACTGAGTCCTGACCATTTAGTTGATCCAGTTTAAATTTTACTTTCTTTTTAGCTAATAAGTCAGCTAGTTTTAGGGAGGGCTTGAATAAAAAAGGGGGATATTTCCGTCCATGTTCAAAACCCAGTAAAATATCCCAAAGGTTATAGTTAATTTAAATTTATTTGGGGGCACTTAGGTGGCTCAGTCACTTAAGCATCCAACTTTGGCTCAGGTCATGATCTCACCATTTGTGGGTTCAAGCCCTGCATCAGGCTCTGTGTTGACAGCTTGGAGCCTGGAGCCTGGAGCCTGCTTTGGATTCTGTGTGTGTGTGTCTCTCTCTTCCTCTCCCCAACTTGCACTCTGTCTCTCTCTCTCAAAAAAAAAAAATAAACATTAAAAATTAAAAAAAAATGGGGTGCCTGGGTGGCGCAGTCGGTTAAGCGTCCGACTTCAGCCAGGTCACGATCTCGCGGTCCGGGAGTTTGAGCCCCGCGTCAGGCTCTGGGCTGATGGCTCAGAGCCTGGAGCCTGTTTCCGATTCTGTGTCTCCCTCTCTCTGCCCCTCCCCCATTCATGCTCTGTCTCTCTCTGTCCCAAAAATAAATAAACGTTGAAAAAAAATTTTTTTTAAATTAAAAAAAAAATAAAGTATACTTATTTTGTATATTTATAGTTTTAAATTTATATAATCTTCATTTAAATTTTTCCTCCTCATAATAATACTTTATATAGAATTTTGCCTCTGTCCTATGAGAATAGGAGAGCAAGCCTCAGGGACTTCTCTTCTGGACTCTTGTTTGGCCAGACTTGAACCAGACTTTTAATCATCCAACTCTCCCACTCCCAAAAGTGAGGCTTTTTTGGCTGATCTCAATCAAGTTTACTATCAGTATCTCAAAGTGCCTGCCTTCTTTGAAAGCTAATTTGTCTTTGCTGAAGCCTCTTTGGAGTTCCCTACCCCTTACCCCCACAAGGAAGGTCCCATGGCCAGAAAGTGCTACTGTGTCTCCAGAAGGCTTTTCTAGGAGACAGTCTTGCAGACTGACTTACACTTATCAGACCTGAGGATTTTGAAACTTCACAAATATTTATCAGAAGGATTTACAGATGCTTGGTTTTTATAACTGCCTGTTGATACAAATGCCACATCAGCTGCCTCAAAAATAAAATAGATTACTCATCAGACGAGAACATAAATGATGAAACACAAAAGATCCACTAGTACATACATAATCTGCTGTGGACGATAGGACAATGAAGGTAAGGGTCCAAGGCAAAGTTTCTGGAATTGTTCACTCATTCCAGGCAGGCTAGAACATGCTATTCAGGTAAGGGTACTGAAAGAGAAATAAAGGAGGGAGTACTTTCAGGAACCAATTTAGTGATAACAAAAACCAGGAAGTAGTGGTGTGTACTGCACAAATATGCACTTCCTCGTTCCTTGCTCCGCCAGAGGTCCAGCCACACCACTGAGTCATCCAGCAGCTGCCCCTCTCCTGTGTCTCACAATCCCCCATCTTTCCAGTTTCTTCCATTAGCACTCAGACAACCCTTGAGACTTAAGGACACAGGACAGAGGACAGAGAAGGATTTTCTCTCTCCTCCATTTCTCTAGGCAGAGTGCTGCCCTGCCCATCCCCACCATGAGTCAAGAAAGCAGGAACCAGTCCAGTGTCCTCTGGAGGTGGTAGAGAGTGATTAGGGCACAGCTCTAGCTGGCCTGAGAAGTAAAGTATTAACAACATGAATAAGCAAATCTATCCACCCCTAAGTGCTTCCTCCTCCCATCCTCCCACTTTCCCCACCTCCACATCCCAAGGACTTTCCTAAGAAGCTCTCGTAGAGAAAAATAACAACCACTACCACCTCACCAACTAAACTCATCAAGAGGGTCCCTTCACACATGACCATCTAAGGCAGCTAATGTGCTCTGGGAAACATGAACTCAAAGAGAAGAGCAATGTGGCATCTTAGGAGCATAATCATTACAAGAAAAATTATGTATGTGTAGACCAAACACAATATTTGAAAGTAAGCATATAAAATATCCTCAAAGATACAGAGAGGATACTGGAAACAAGACACAGGGGGATTGGGATGAAGGGGTTAGAGAGGGGGTCATAAAGTAGAGATGCTACTATGAAAAAGAAAAAGATTTTTTAAAATAATTTAATAGATCGGTTGACTATTATAAATATGGCTGCAGAACTAGAAGATTAAACGGAGGAACTTGCCTTATCACAAGTGGTATATTCCTCAAAGTATTGCTTAATCCATCTTTTTTTTAAATGTTCATTTATTTATTTTGAGGGAGAGACAGAGTGGGAGCAGGGGAGGGACAGAGAAAGGAGGGAGAGAGAGAATTCCAAGCAGGCTCCATGTTGTCAGCACAGAGCACAATGCCAGGCTAGAAACCACGAACCATGAGATTATGACCTGAGCTGAAATCAAGAGATGGACACTTAACCCACTGAGCCATCCAGGCTCTCTGTGCTTAATCCATCTTAAATGATCCTCTGTCCATAACAATCTAACATAATCTCCTTTTTTCAGTAAACCATGTCTTCTCCCTTTTGAAATCATAGTTAAACTAGCTTCACCTCCACTCATATTGCTAAACTGAAACCATAACATACCAGGACACACTATCTGCATTCAAACATAAGATTACTTCATTTTTATTTAAAAGCTGAGGTTGGCAGGGGTGCCTGGGTGGCTCAGTCGGTTGAGCGACCAACTTTGGGTCAGGTCATGATCTCACAGCTCATGAGTTTGAGCCCTGTATCGGGCTCTGTGCTGACAGCTCGGAGCCTGAAGCCTGCTTCGGAATCTGTGTCTCCCTCTCTCTCTGCCCCTAACCTACTCACATTCTATCTGTCTCTCTCAAAAATAAATAAACATTAAAAAAAAATTTTTAACAAAAATAATTTTTAAAAACTCTGAGGTGGCGGCGGATGCCTGACTACATTAGTGTAAATAAAGTGTCAATCCTAGTAATTTTCTCCAACTCAAGATGGTTTGGCCTCTGGGGCCTTCACTTCCAGGAGTTGAAATTGTCAGTGACCAACACCCCTGTAGCCTGCCCTGCCCTTCCCCCCCCCCCTCACTATGCCAAAGATGGCAGATATATTGCTAAGTAGATAACAAGAAATAAATCCGTGCTCACTAGGTACCCTGTTATGGAGAGTGAGATTTGACATGCTTAAAGAAACATTTACGCTGCTGTGTGAGGATCATCCATTCAAAAATTAAACAAAATGGACAACTTTAAGAATTTGAAATATTTGTTCCTTTTTCTATCAGGTACATGAATAAGTTTAAACACATATTCAAATGGACATATTCTTTTGGTCTGGGGGAAAACAATTTGGGCTGGGACTATATCTAATTTCTACATAGAGCCTCAGTCCTAGTTTGGGATGCCGTAACAGGCAGGGTTCCCCCAAACCTCAACCTCACCACCTACTACTACAGGTATTGTGAAGAATAACTATTTGAATTAAAAAATATTTTTCCTGAAACCACAGAACTTGAAGTTATGCCTCAAAAATTGTGATATCAGGTAAGATATATAACATGAATTCCCATGAATTAACTACAAAAGTTAAGTTTATTCAACACCTACATTGGGCCAGGCTTTTTTTCTTTTTTTTTTTTTTAACACAGGAATGAAAACCCCCCAAATTCATAAAAAAAATTTAGGTTGTTTGGAAGAAAGATTTTGGTGGAAGAAAATCACTTGTGTTGGTTGTTTTAAAATCACACCTATAATATATGACAGCATTGGTTTTCAATGTACTAATTTTAGTAGTCCCTAAACTACAGATAATGATAGCATCTTAAATATAGAAATGTTTTCTCCCAGAAGACATCATGAAATGTATTGGAGAAGTACTCAAATACATGCGTTGTGTAAGCAATTAATAGGAAATGTTGTGAATTTGACTCAGATTTAATGCTGTCCTTCTGCTTCTTTTTACTGTAAAGTACAATTTGCAATCCATGTATAAAATGCTGCTTTTGTTACATTTGGGCAAGTGGGTGGAAAAAAACTACTTGGTTATATGATGTCCCTAACAATAAGGTCTATAAAATATTTATATATTTAAACGGTTTATATAATTTTGGAAAGAGAAGAAAAGATACAGACGATAAGGATTTAATTAGCTTGTGGGTTGAGTAACATCCAAGGGCTAATACCTCTCCATGCAGAAGGAGATTATTTTCTGATGACATCACCCATTACAACATGCAGGATATAAAGAGGAAATTACAGTCGTTAGCCATGCCCTATAAAGTAAAGAGACAAGTGTCTGTTTCATTAGCTCATCATCAAGTCTGGCCTTTAGTTAAAGTTGTTCAACACTGGCTTTTTAAGGCATTCACCAGTAATACATAGTTGGCCTCAAACTCCCTCAGCTGGCTTAAAGTCTTTAATTGCTTCTTTATGATAACTAGAACATTAAATTAGAAACGAAAAAAATTAAAGTTCAGATAAGGGAAAAATTAGAATATGATGTTAGTTTTCCTAGACTATGGTTACATAACATGAAAATGATAGAAGAAAGAAAAAAGAAGCAACAAAACTCCATATCTGATAGCGGTAATATCATTTCCCTCTACAGTTACCTGCCTCCACCACTTGAGTGAATTATTAACCAAACTTGCCAAGAACAAACAAAAGCAAATATTCTCTGAAGCAATACATTTACAGTCACACCTCAAAGAATTCATTAAATCAAGGATCATGGCCTCAAAATAAAAAAAAAAATTACCAAGCATATGAGGAAATGGGGCAGCATGAGTGAGAGTTATCAGAAACAACAGATAGCAGATTTAGTTGTGCAAAAATTTCAGATATTGGAATTATCACATCACATCAAATATCACATCAAATATAAAGTGTATAAAACAATGTATAAGAAACTAGAAATAGAAATAATGTATAAATAAGAAAAAACAGTAAGTTTAACAAAGAAATACATAACATTTGTAGAAATTAAAAATACATATATTTGAATATAAAAAGTCAGTGTACGGGGCACCTGGGTGTCTCAGTTGGTTGAGTGACTGACTCTAGATTTTGGCTCAGGTCTTGATCCCAGTGTTGTGGGGTCCAGCCCTGCACTGGGCTCTCTGCCGAGGATGGAGCCTGCTTGAGATTCTCTCTCTCTCTCTCTCTCTCTCTCTCTCTCTCTCTCTCTCTCTCTCTCCCCATCTGCCTCTGTAACATTCCCTTTCAAAAAAAAAAAAAAAAGAAAGAAAGAAAAAGAAAAGAAGAAAAAGAAAAAGAGACACCTCAAAAAATTAACAACAAATTTGTTTAACAAGAAATTAAAAATGGAAGATGAGAACACAAATGAATTCATAGAAAAATATAAAGAAATAGTCCAGAAAATAGAATAGGATAGGAAATATGGTGAAAAATTAAAGGATATGAGGGATAAAATGAGAAAGCCTAATATCAATGTATATCAGAGTTCCAGTAATACAAAAAAGAGAGAATAGGGTGGAAGTTAGTATTCAAAAAGATGATGACTGGGAATTTTACAGAAGTTGGAGAATCTTAGATTTACAAATCCCAGTGAACCTCAAGCAGGATAAATAATACTATCATAGTATATTGAAGCAAAGAAAAGATCTTAAACACAGCCAGAAACAGAATAATATTCAGTAATGAAAAGAAGCAAACTTGCTACAAAATGAAAAAATGTCAAAAAATTATGCTGAGTTAAAGAAACCAGACATAAAAGAAACCAGATGTAAAAAACTGCATAGTATATGATTGCATTATAGAAAATGCCTATCAGGCAAATTTGTGGAGGGAAAACACACATCACTTGTGCATGGAGATGGGAACAAATATTAACTGCAAATGGTAGATATGTCAGCCAAACATAAGCCAAGAGAAATCTGGATTAGCTAAAGTAATGAAAGATAAGATAGATTTTAAGATAAAACATTACAAGAAATACATCAAGTGATGATATAATAATAGAAAATTTAAATCACTAGGTAGATGCAAAACTTGTAAAGTTTTATGCAACTAATAACAAAGATCAAAATATATAAAGAATTTACAAAACTACAAAATAACTACAAGATCATAGTTATCCATTAGTGGAGATTTCTGTAATGTCTCAGCAATTGTTAGATTAAGCAGACAAAAATATCAAGCTACAGGGGCGCCTGGGTGGTGCAGTCGGTTAAGCGCCCGACTTCAGCCAGGTCACGATCTCACGGTCCGTGAGTTCGAGCCCCGCGTCAGGCTCTGGGCTGATGGCTCAGAGCCTGGAGCCTGTTTCCGATTCTGTGTCTCCCTCTCTCTGCCCCTCCCCCGTTCATGCTCTGTCTCTCTCTGTCCCAAAAATAAATAAACGTTGAAAAAAATTTAAAAAAAATAAAAAAAAATATCAAGCTACAGATCTGAACAGCATATTTACTTATTTTAATCCAATGGACACATAAAATCCATTATACCTAACAAATGTTTTATCTATAAAGATAAATTTATAAAAGTTGCTAGAAAGCAAGCCCCCCCAAAATTCAAAGGATTTATATCATGCAGACCACATTACCTGAGTTTAACACATTAATTCAGAAATAATTAGAAAGCCATGATATATGTGGAAATTAAAAACATACTTCCAATAAATAAAAAAATAATCATGATGGAAATTGGAAATATTTAGAATTAAAAGATAATAAAATACAATAGTATCACACATCAAATCCTGTAGAGCATAAGTAAAGCATTACTTAAATATTGATTGCCTTAAGAAATTTTATAATATAAAATTAAAAATTAATAAACTAAGCAACAATATGACAAAACACACAAAACACAAGAAAAGTAGTAAAAATAAACTAATGAGAACAGAAATGAATAAAAATTAAATAGAAAACAGATACAATACAGATATCAAATGTCTAGAAACTTTTTAGAATAAATTACTAACAAATAGAAAAACACTGAGAATATTTATTAAGACAGGGAAGTTCACAAATATTAGAAAGGAAAAGGGGGGCATAATGACAGAAATCAAAAGGTTATTAAGAGGATTTCTGAACAACTTATATCACTAAATTCCAAAACTTAGCTAAAATGAATAAATTTTTAAAAATAATTCAACAAAATCAATTCAAGAAGAAATATTAAAAATATTAAAGCAGTAAAATTAAAATTAAGTGATCAGTAGTTTACAGTCATCCCACAAGGAAAACACTAAGAGTAGATGATGTGACAGGCAAGGTCTCCAATCATTTTAAAGTCCATATATATAAATCCAACAAGCATTAATCCAGAAAAAAAGAAAAACAAAGAATACTATCCAACTAGTCTCTGAAATTGGTAAAACTGTGAGACCAAAACAAGAAAAATTCTCTAAGAGGAAGGGTGATTAGACACCAAATTCACCCTTGAACATAAATACACCTAACTAAAATATTAGCAAACCAAATCCAGCAATACATATAAAAGTCTATATATCATCACCAGTTTGGATTGAAATGGAAGGTTAGCATAATTTAAGAAAACCAATGATTGAATACATTAACAGATTATAGGAGAGAAATCATTTAATCATTCCAACAGGTGCACAAAAAGTATTAGAAGAAATTTAGTGGCATCCATGATTTTGAAAAATTGTAAGCATATTGGAATAGAAAGGAACCTGACCAATTGTATCTACAGAAGGAAGCTATGTCCAATAAAGTGCTTGAAGGTAAACTGTGAATGCATTCCTTTCATAAAACCAACAATAAGACAAGTATGCCTGCTGTCATCCCACAGCGGTTAACAATTGCACAGTGCTTACCTTGCACCAACGAGGGTTTCTACATTGCATTTAGGCAATGGATAGAGAATTATGTGGGGTTCCAATATCCTTAGAAAAGCTGT
The DNA here is from genome assembly GCF_018350175.1 of Felis catus. NCBI lineage: Eukaryota > Metazoa > Chordata > Mammalia > Carnivora > Felidae > Felis > Felis catus. The sequence continues at coordinate 110,352,521 of NC_058369.1, forward strand.
TTCAAGGGAACATCAACACCTTACCAACAATCTCTGCAGTGCAAAGTAAACCTTGTTTACTGTGCATGATTAGGCAATGCATTATTTCTGATAATAGTTTGAATTATTTGGAATTGGCTGGCTTCATATTCTGAATACAATGGCAAGAATCTACAGCAGAACACTGAAAAAATTTGGTCTGTGTGTGGTCAGTGCTTCTTCATCCTTTAAGGAAATATCTATACATATACATATATATATATATATATATATGTATATGTATACACATATACATATATATATAAATACTTAACAGATATAAATTGTAGCCAATGAATATTGTATTTAATTTAACAGTATTTAAATATTTAACAATATTTAACAGTAACTTTAAAATGATTCTGGAGGTCCAGTATAAACACAACTGGTTAAATGTAAACAACAAAGAATCAGTTATTCTGAGTTTTTACTACATTTCGCTGACTGCCTAATCCCAGAAATATAATAATGGGTTTTTTTAAGAAAGAAGGAAAGAAAGAAAGAAAGAAAGAAAGAAAGAAAGAAAGAAAGAAAGAAAGAAAGAAAGAAAGAAAGAAAGAGGAAGGAAGGAAGGAAGGAAGGAAGGAAGGAAGGAAGGAAGGAAGGAAGGAAGGAAGGAAGGAAGGGAGAGAAGCCAGAAAGGAAGGGAGGGAGGGAGGATGGGGGAGGGAGGAGGGAAATAGAAAGATTAATTCAATGAGCTAAGGAAAAGTAAAGAACTATTTTTCTCCAATTTATTTAAATTTGTATAATGTGTGATATTAGAAACGCTGGGATGTATCAATATTTCAATAAACATACTGAGCACCCACGATACTTGAGGCGCAGTGTTGAGCACCGGGTATAAAGATGAAAAGACAAGAATCATTCTCCGATGGGATTTTGAATTTAGTGGAAATTGGAAGCATATTGCCCTCTAGGCAAGTAAAAAGGCATTTTACAGACATGTGAGTACAGGTTAAGAGACACTTTGGGAAGTACTATTAATACTCCATGTTAAAAAGTTTAATACCAAAATGAATTTTCAGTGAATATTGATATGATAAACCTATGCCTGGTTCCTAGATATGTTCCTCCTAGACAAATATGAAGAAATATAATTAGATTATAATGAAAACTAATAATTTGAAGAAATAAATTTTAAAAGACTAATTTGGTAGTAGAAAAACATACCTATATTCACTTGGTCTTTTTGTAAATATATGATGTGTTATCATAGGAGAATGTGTTTTTAAAAGCTAGATATTTTGTTTTATGGTCAACGTTTTTCAAGCTCAGATGCACATATCAGTGTTTTGAGTCAGGTTGGCAAGGAAGATGTTGATTAAGAGAGGTGTCATTCCTAAAAGGATAATCAATGACCATGGAAATAATCAATATTGACCAAGGGAATAATGAGGTCTGGTATGGACTTGCTGTAGGACCCAAAAGAAAACATTTTGGTAAATTAGAGAACTTTACTGTTCTAAGCCTTAAAAGGAATAGTAGACAAAATTTACTGAGCACTTATGTTTCAGGAGCTCTATGCCAAGCACTTGATACATGTCTTTCCATTTTAATCTGATGATTTAGATTTGGGTCTGATAAATGCCTATACATAAATTCTGGTCAAACAATTTTTCTTCCTGCCCACTGACCATAGCAAGGTCTAGACAGTCAATCTTCTAACTCAAAAGGTGGATCAGAAATTAATAAGATTGTCACAAACCTCTAGGTATACCTTCTTTGTTCCCCAGAAGTCCCCATGTGTGGTCAGAGTAGAATCAGGGCCTTGGAAATGCTACTTAACTTTCCCTGTCCTGCTTGAATGGATCTTGCAAGAATGGAGCAAAAGCTAGAAAGTCCCTTCAAATAAACTAGGACACATTCTAAGATGGTGGACTTTAGTAACAAAAAAGAGGCCTAAAGATAGGGATATCATCCTGGTGGGAATAATAATTGAAATCACCTTTCTACAAAAAATTTGAGAATGGTTGTTAAAGAAGCAAAAAGTTCATTTCCTTTGACCCACCAATTTCATGTCTAAGAGTTTTTTCTAATTCAATCTAAACAGAAATATACACAAATATGTGTGACCAAGAATATTCAACAGATTGTTTATAAATAATAGCAAAAGAATGTGGAAAAAATTCTAAATTTCCAACAATGGAGCAATGCATAATTCTATCTTAGGATAAAATAATAGGTAGCTATTTTAAATAATATTATAAAGGAGGGTTTCTAAATCTTAGCATTATTTACATTTTGGACTGCATAATTCTTTGTTGTGGGGATTGTCCCATGCACTGTGGTATGTTTTAGCAGCATCCCTAGCTTCTACCCAGTAGATGCCAGAAGGAAAAATTGTTTTCAGATGTTACCAAATATCCTCAGGGGGTAAAAACTGCCTGGTTAGGAATCACTGTTATGAAAGAATATTTATGGTCTTGGGAAAATGTCCACAATGAGCTAAAAGATGAAAGAAGGAGGCTACAAAGCATTGTGACAAATATTTCTGTTTACACACACAACCACAGAAAGAGGAAGAAAATGACTTTTTTAAAAAAGACTGGAAAGATAGTCACGAGTGTATTAATAAAAATTATTTCTGGGTGCTGAGATTCTCTCTCTCTCTCTCTCTCTCTCTCTCTCTCTCTCTCTCTCTCTCTCCATTCTTTAGCATTATCTAAATTTTCTGAGTTAAACTTTTATTCTTTTTAGAATAAGAAAAAAAATGAGTAGTGTTTATGAGCATCATTAAAAAGGTCTTTATTATCAATATGACAGTGTATCTGCCTGCAAAAGAAGACTGTCAGTGACTAAGGAATGCAGTTGTAATTATTGATACATTTTCCAAAAGTGTCCTCAGTTGCAGGGATTAAGAAAGGTCTAGAGGGGCGCCTGGGTGCCGCAGTCGGTTAAGCGTCTGACTTCAGCCAGGTCACGATCTCGCGGTCCGTGAGTTCGAGCCCCGCGTCGGGCTCTGGGCTGATGGCTCGGAGCCTGGAGCCTGTTTCTGATTCTGTGTCTCCCTCTCTCTCTGCTCCTCCCCCGTTCATGGTCTGTCTCTCTCTGTCCCAAAAATAAAATAAACGTTGAAAAAAAAATTAAAAAAAAAAATAAAGGTCTAGATACAGGGAGAATAGGTCTTACGGGTTGGTTATGTCCTCCTCACCAAACGAAGCCATCAACCTACCTGCTCTATGTTGTTTGAACTGGGTTCCAGGTAGAATTAGCCCCTAGTCAATTGGCAATAAGAAAACAGAAAACCAACATGCCTGTGGTGCTGTGCTTAACAAATCTACTCTCCTGGGTGTGTGTGAAGACTGTAAAAATAAAGCCACAGTCACTTAATAAACATTTGGGTGTGAAGATCACAGGCACTATTCTATTTCCTCACATTTCCCATGATTCAGTTTTCTGAATCTGCACATGTGTGCACAGACACATAACACACAAACACACTTCCAGAGAAATCTTTAGTGGGTAATAAGGCCACTTATTACCAGAGGTGGGTCTGAATAAGAAAGGTCCAGATTCTGACTTGAAGATGCTTGGCACCCACAGTTATGCTGACAGGAGCATGCTATCTTTCATCTTCTCTCTGGAACTCCTTTTCTTGTTAAGCTTATTGATTTTATTTTTGAGAGAGAGAGCACATGCGTGAGAGGTGTAGGGACAGAGAGAGAGAGAGAGAGTGAGAGAGAGAGAGAGAGAGAGAGAGAGAGAATTCCAAGCAGGCTCTGCAATGTCAGCACAGAGCCTGACGCAGGGCCCTATCTAAAGAACCATGAGATCATGACCTGAGCCCAAATCAAGAGTCAGTCCCTTAATTGAGTGAGCCACCCAGCTGCCCGCTCTGTGGCACTTCTAGTTGAAGTTCTTAGATTACTGTTGGGAAGGACAACGTTCTGCTAAGAAAGAGAAGCAAATGTGTACACAAAGATGCAGTCCAGGGACAAGACCAAACATCACCTACTTTCCCATTCTACCCTGCCTGGCCCAAACACTGACATACAGCTGGTCCCACTGTATATAAGTCCTTCTCAAACTGGTTCTCTAGAAATCAACCACTGCATGCAGAATTCTATCTAAATGTAAAGTTTCAAAGTATTTTCCACATGGCAGTATTTAAAATATCCAAGTTTCTACTGAACTGTGATGATGAGTTACTCTGAGTAACCTTCAATAGCAGGATGTAGAGAAAAGGGTTGGAAATATAAATTGGTGCATATAAATTGTTGCATCCACTGTGGAAAATAGTATGGAAATTCTCCCCCCAAATTAAAAATAGGACAACCATATAACCCAGCAACTCCACTTCTGAGTATATATCCAAAAGAATTGAAATCAGGATCTTGAAGAGAAACCTGTACCTCTATGTTCACTGAGGCATTATTTACAGTGGCCAAGACTTGGGAGCAACTTAAATGTCCATCAATAGACATATGCAAAACCAAAATATGGTATATACATACAGTGTATATGTTTCTCCAGACTTTAAGCAGAAGAAAACCCTGCCATTTGTGTCAACATGGATGAACTTGGGGACATTATACTAAATGAAATAAGCCACACAGAATGACAAATACTATATTATACCATTTATATGCAAAATCTAAAATAGTCAAATTCATAGAAGCAGAGAGTCAAATGGTAGTTTCCAGAGCCGAAGGAAGGACAGATGGGGAAGTATCAGTCAAAGGTATAAAGTTTCAGTTATACAAAATGAGTAAGTTCTAGAGACTTTCTGTACAGCATAGCGTCTATAGTTATCAATACTGTATTGGATATTTAAAATTTTGTGAAGAGGGTAGATCCTAAGTTAAGTGTTATTATCACAAAATAAAATAAACAAATGAATAAAGCAGGAGTAAAAGGAAAATCCCAGGATTCTTAGAAAACGTGACTGAACATTTTCCAATGTTGCCAGTCTTTCCTTTTCAAGGACAAACTTTCTCTGGATCTCTGCTTACAGAAAACTATTTTTCCTTATCCATATAAAAGTAAAAATATTTTTTACCCATGAGGATAATATGCATGTTTTAGATTTTATGTAATTTTTTAGAAAGCATGCTACCAAACTATCATAACAACTAGATTTCTCTTGGAAGAGAAACTTTGATAACCTTGAAAATTGTTCTATAATATTCTTAGGATAAATTTGAGAATTAAAGACTCCTTGAGGATAGTTCTGGATAAAGGATCTAGGAAGCTTGCCAAGGGTACTTGTAGATAACTCTGAGTGATAGAAGAAGGGGAGAATTGTGTCCCTGCATCCACTGACCCAGGGTGGAATGTTTTATCTATGAGGGAAATATCTTTGGGTATGTTTTTCAGGGAAGAGAAAGTGCAAAGCAGGATGAAGAAAGACCAAAGCTGAGGAGATTCAGTAGAAAGAATACATTTTTCATAATACTCTTAGAAGTTAGGCCAAGTGTTTCTCAGGGGAGCCAATTCATTAGTCTGTTCATTCTTGATGAATTCAATATGAAGATGACCAGAGAGAATGTTCTCCCCTTTTGCCAAGAGAGACAAAATATTTCCCCTGCAAAGTTTGAAGAGCAGAATTAAACTCATTAAGAATTTCTAAGATCCCACTCCTAACTCATTCTGACTTTGCTTCCTTGCCTGAATAAAATGAACTTTTTGACAGCTCCATGTATATTGCCAAAGAGTTTGAAGGAAAGTCTAGTTTTATTCTATGGAAAATAGGGTAACCAGTTAGGAGAGGCAATGGGGTTGGTAAAGAAGAAGCAAGTATACCAAGAAGGTGGTAATTTTATAAGACTGTCTGCTCCTTCTTATTTGGTTCAGAGCCTCTGGGGTGCCTGGGTGGCTAAGTTAAGCATTAGACTCCTGATTTGGGTTCAGGTCATGATCTTGCAGTGGTGAGATCCAGCCCCACATCAGGCTATGCGCTGAGCATGGAGCCTGCTTAAGCTATTTTTTAGGGGCGCCTGGGTGGCTCAGTCAGTTAAGCATCCGACTTTGGCTCAGGTTATGATCTCACGGTTCCTGAGTTCCAGCCCCGCGACAGTCTCTGTGCTGACAGCCCAGAGCCTGGAGCCTGCTTCGGAATCTGTGTCTCCCTCTCTCTCTGCCCCTCCCCTGCTCATGCTCTGTCTCTCTCTGTCTCTCAAAAATAAATAAACGTTTAAAAAAAATTTTTTAAAGATATTTTCTCTCTCTCTCTCTCTCCCTCCCCCTCCTTCTTTCTCTCTCTCTCTCTCTCTCTCTCTCTCTCTCTCTCTCTCTCTCCCTCTGCCTCTCTCCCCTGCTCACCTGTCCTCTCTCTCTCCCTCTCTGAAAGATAAAATAATAATAATAATAATAATAATAATAATAATAATAATAATAAATTTAATTTGTTCTGAACCTCATAATTCCTTGAGAACAGCAAGGTAAAAATCTGTAAGGTGTTGAGTGGCTTAGATCATGGAACACAGGGAAAAAACAACTACACACACAAACATTCGCACCCACTAACCAAAAGCATAACTATCCAAAGAAATCCATATAAATACCAAAACTATGCAAATCACAAGATGGATGATCACATGTTGAAAGCCAATCATAGTCAAAGATTCAGAAAACCCTAGGCAGATTATTACTTTCTTCTCTGGTATATTCTATTAGCATTCTCAGGAATGTTGCCATGTAGAAAAGACTATACAGCCTGCCAAGTCATTCTAAAAGCAAAATGACAAAGGATTCATTAACAATAAAATGACAAATATTAAGATCACCCAGGAGTGCACAATTCTCACAAAATTCCCATTTTTCAATAATGCCTACTTCCCCCATAGCCTCACAAAAAATGGAAGAGAAATCAATGTGCTATAAAACAAATATCTCAGAAACCAGGTCATTTATGCCACAAAGTATTGACACTGCTGAGTTTCTGCTACTGAAGCATGCCTTAATGTTAGGCCACACATATTCCCCATTCCATGCCCCAGTAGAATGCAGCATCTACAAAAATCCCTTCATTTAATTTTAGCTTCTATCTTCTTTCCTCTGCTACAACTTGATATTGATCTCTCTATATGATTTTGTTTTTCATTAGAAAGGAAATAACTTTAATTCTGTTAGTTACAAAATTTAAAGTTTATTCTTAGTTGGGGCACCTGGGTGGCTCAGTTAACTGTCCAAGTTTAGCTCAGGTGATGACCTCATGGTTTGTGAGTTCAAGCCCTTCATCAGGCTCTCTGGTGACAGCACAGAGCTTGCTTTGGAACTTCTGTCTCCCTCTCTCTCCTGCCTGCCCCCGCTTGTGCTCTCTCTCAAAAATAAGTAAACATTAAAAAAGGTAAACTTTAAAAAAAATAAAATAAAGTTTATTCTTGGCAAGACTCTCCAATCTGGCACTAAATATCACTTCTTTGTTCACACTATCAAAATCACCCTCCCTAAGTGACAGCAGCTATGTACAGCTTTGTCCATCAGTGCTGCCTCTGTGAGAGTCTGCCCGAATATGACCAATCACCTATGTGTCTGTTTCAAAAGTAATAACTCAATTAGAAAGTTTGAAAAGTTAGACATTCTAGTTAACATTCTGTGTAACTCTTTCTACTTCAATATTTTGTATGTATGTATTCCCCCCAAAAAATACTACTTTCTGGCTACAAGTGGAAGATAATTAATTTGCCTAGTTTCATCTGTAAGTGATGAAGATCTAGCAAGAATCTAAGTAGACAGATGTTCTTTAAGAGTTGACTGGTCTTGAAATTGATCTGCTTTTCTGTAAATAAAGATAATCAGTTTTGTGAGAATTAAATGAGATATAGAACACTTCTCGCACAGGATATGAAATCTAGTAGTCACTCAATGTATGTTGGCTTATATTAATTTAGTTCTTCTTCATATCTAGTGCTAACTTCTCTCCTATCTTCTCTTTTTAAGATTAAGGCAGCTCCATTTAAAGACTGTTACTCTTATCTAGAGGAGGCTTGGGCTGTCTTCTATCTTATCCTCCATGTGGTTTAGTTTTTATTATGGAATCTTTTTAATGTCAAATGTTGCTAGGCAATTTTTTCTGGTTTGATTAATTTACTTCTAGTACAAACAAAAATATGTCCAAATGGTTTGGTCTTCACTGATGTTGCTTTTCTTCCAAAATAAATATGTTCTAATTTTGTGTCAAAAGACTTATGATGTGGTTCCAGACCTTTATAGAGTTGTGAGTGATCATAAACTTAGTAGTTTAAGAAATTCACTACTCATTGTTAGTGTAAATACATTGAGAATGAACACTAATAAATGATGAAGTACTGTAAAAAAAAAAACCCTCTAAATTAATTGGAGAGGGAAATGGATGAGTTGCAAATGGTAAGCAGACAAGAAAGAAGTATAACTTCTTTTTGGAATTCTTTATCTAAATAGTCCATGAAAAATATGACCCTCAATCTTTAGGAGGAAACTGATATGCCATAATGTGGGTAAAACATTGAAACAGGTTATTGAAATTAAACATTCTGATGAATACTCACTCTGCTAAGGTTTGACAAATCCATATGATTTTGGACTAAAAGTTAGCAAAGTATGAAATGCTTTACATTATAGCTTACCCAGAAGAAAATAAAACCAAAAAAAAATGCTAGATTAACAGTTCTGACTTTAGAAGATCTTTTAATATTTAACTCTGAAATGTTTTATGATTTCCTGATTTCTGTTACCTGAGTTTGCTTATATAGGCTGTGGGAAGTTGCCAGGATAATTGTTTTTGGTAGGAATGGGAAACTATTCAAAGTAACAGAATTTAGAACAATTTTCTTTTATTCAAGCATAATTTTTGGGGTAGCTTTCTATAAGGTTCAATTCTATTTTATAGTCACATTAAAATGTCAAAGGACTTTATGGATTGTCCAACGATGCCAATGTTACACTATCAGAAATACCCACCATACTTGGAAGAAGGGGCACAGCAATGTTATTAACAATGCTTTTGTTATTAACAGGAATATATAAGAGGGAATTCAGTGAAAATGACTGGCATCCAAGTCTACAGCTAATCTTTTCTTCAGTTGAAGTTGTGGATTCTAATCAGTGGCTCAGAAGGAATGAGGTTGATGAATCTCACAGAAGAGTTTTTGAGAAACTTTTATTACACAAAAAGCTTTTGAATGAGAAAGTAGGCCTTTAAATGGGATGGCCTCTCTCAGATATTTTACTCATTTCCAGTAAGTCTTTCTCAAAAATGAACACTGCTTCTAAGTGAACAATCACAGTATTTCAACATACCCAAGGCAAACTGGGTAGGGAGAGCTGAATTATGATGAAAGCCTGTACTATTATGACCTTTCTCATGACCATAATTGATGGATGTGCCCCTGAAACACTTTGCAGAGCTGTTGATATATTTAGAAATGCGCCTGTGACTCATTATGCCCATAATTTGGCAGTAAATAGGGGCAGATTACCCCACTGGCTATGGAGACAACTCACTGCCCAAGGATGTGGTTCTTTTATGTGTAATCACCTTCTGTAGAATGTACAGTTGTTTCCTTTGTGAAAATGTACAGGCTGGGCTCAGAGCTTCATAATCTGTACTCTTCTTTATCAGAATAAATACCAAAATAATTGAGATCAAAATACTTCTACACTCATTCATACCATTCTGGTATGAATGCAAGTGAAAATTGCTAACAAATCTTTTATTTAAAAGCTTATACAGACCTTTGGCTTCATCCTGGGATGTAGAAATGAGGAAAGAGTGTCACTTCTACACCATCAACTAGAAGAAGCTAGATAAACTATAAATCTTGATTTTTCTTGAACCTAGAGAAGAAAGTTTATATGGTATACAGCCAGTCTAAAGCCTAAGAAGAGATGATGTCTTTAAGGAGAGAGAGAATATAAGCATGGGATTACTGGTGAGAACAGAAGAAAGTCAGGGCTGCCATACAAGTGGGTTAGAAACACCCAGTTAAAATTTTTAATAAATTCCTTAAATTCAAGAAATTTCACATCATGAATTTATACCATCTCAGTTATTCTTCTCCATGGCTCTGTGATTCTCCACTAATAAAACAAAGAACACCTTTCCTGCCAAGGGTAGCAAGAACCAAATAAAAAGCAACAGCAATCTACCACTGTGGGAGCCGCAAGAATAAAGAGAAACACTCTCTGAAGTAGAGATACACAGAGATGGTCTATTGCTAAGAATGGAACAACAACATTAAGAACAACCCACTGGCAAATGAGACCCCATCCTAAACACAAGTTAATGCAAGAGGAATTTGTCAGCAGGGATACAGTGAATGCACCCATAGCAACAACCAAACCCAAACCCAGGCCACTTTTGAGCATATTGACCTACCACCCCACAATAACAGCCTAGCAGAAGACATATAAACCTACTTCCAAGCATAAATACTAGTTACCTCACTCTCTACTGTCCTACACATGATACCCACAATTCAATGAAAAATTATGAGACATACAAAAAAGTAAGGACAAAACAACTCACTGATATGAGAAAAAGCAATTCAGAGAACAAGAGATGACCCACATGTTGGGCCATAATATAGTGAATTTAAAATCACTATAACATGGGTGCCTGGGTGGCTCAGTTGATTGAGCGACTGACTTCAGCTCAGGTCATGATCTCACAGTTTGTGAGTTCGAGCCCTGCATCGGGCTCTGTGCTGACAGCTCAGAGCCTGGAGCCTGCTTCTGATTCTGTGTCTCCCTCTCTCTCTTCTCCTCCCCCGCTCATGCTCTGTCTCTCTCTGTCTCAGAAATAAATAAACATTAAAAAAAATTTAATCACTGTAACAAACATATTAAAGACTATCAGGAAAGGTGGTCAACATGCATGAACAAATTTGAAACTGTAAGAGTCAAATGGAAATGCTAGAAACAAATTCACAGAAACAGATATGAAGAAAAACCTCAACTGTCATTTACATGGACATCTTGCAGCTGAAGAAAAAAATCAACAAATGTGAAGATAGTTCATCAATGATTACCTAAACTGAAACACAAAGAGAAAGAGAATAAAACCATTGAGAGCATCCAAAGGCTACAAGATGATATCAAATGTTGTAACATACACCAGTTGAAGAAGACAAGAGAGAATAAATATTTGAAGAGATGATGGTCAATGTGTAGATCCCAGCAGCTCAGATAATTCTAAGCCGAATAAATAGAACTAAAAAGAAAACAGACATATATAAAAGGTGTTAAAAGCAAAAAAAAAAGGGGGTAGCAGTGTGGCTCAGTTGGTTGAGGGTCTGACTCTTGGTTTTGGCTCAGGTCATGATTTTACAGTTCATGGTTTTGAGCTCCCGCTCTTCACTGACAGCAGGGATCCTGCTTAGGATTCTCTCTCTCCCTCTCTCTCTGCCCCTCTGCTGCTTGAGCACACACTTTCTCCCTTGCTCTCTCTCTCAAAATGTTTTTTTTTAAATAAACATTTTAAAAAATAAAAATAAAAACCAAAAATAAAATCATATAAGAAGAAAGAAAAGGTCATATTAAATATAGAAGAACAAAGGCAAAACTGACAACAGATTTCTCATCTGAAAGTATGAGAAAATAAATAAAAATATAACCAGATTAAAGAGTTTCACAGATGAAGAAAACATGAACAAATTAATTACCAGTACACAACACATTATAAAATGTAAACATTTCCTTAGGCAAAATGACTACAAGACAGAAACATAGATTTACACCAAGAACTAAAGATATCTGGAAATGGTTAAAATGAAAGTAAACACAAAAGACTTTTTTCTTATTTTTAATGCCACTAAAAGAAAATTGACTGTCTAAAGCAAAACAGTATAAATTTATTGTGTGTTTATAGAACATATGAAAGGAAAATATATGGCAAAAATAAATCAAAGGCTGGGAGAATGGAAGTGAAAGTCTACTGTTGTTGGTACGTTTCTCAAGCCAACACATTAAGGGGTATAATATTGCATGAATACAGACCGGAATTAATTAGCGATTCATATTGCCAATGCTATGGCATGAGATAAAAACATTTTTAAAAAGTAGTAAAAATTATAATAATGGAGACATGTAAAATGGGAATTTAAAAAATAGTCAATCCAAAAACATGCAAAAAACTAAGGGGAACAAAGAAAAAAATGAAATAGAAAACAACAAGCAAGATGATATATTTTAATCAAACCATAATTATATTATAACCAATAATTATATTAAAGAAAAATGGTCAAAACAAACTAAATAAAAATCAGGTTCTCAGATTAGAAGAGAAAAAAGAGCAAGATGTAAATATACACTGACTATAATAAAACCAGTCTAAATATAAAGACTCAAATAGGTTAAAAGCGAAGTATAGGAAAGACATACCAACAAAACCCTAACCAAAAGAAAGATGTAGTAACTATGTATATGTCTGACAAAATGGATTTCAGAACAAGGAATATTTTTAGGGTTGAAGAGTGACATTACAACCCTAAATGTGTATGTGCCTAACAACACAGATTCAACACAAATGCAAAAACTGATAGACCAGAGAGCAGAAATGGACAAATGCACAATTAGAGCTGGATATTTAAATATCCTTCTGTCTCTATAATTGATAAAATGAGTAGCAGGAAAATCAATGAGAATATGGGGCCTGAACAAAACTAGCAACCAACTTGAAGTAATTAGTATTTCTAAAACAAACCATCCAACAACACAGTACCCATTCTTTTCAAGTTAACAAGGGACATTCAACAAAATAGGCCATATTCAGATTCATGAAACAAATCTCAACCAATTGGTAATAATTAAAATCACACAAAGTATGTTCTATGATACTAAAATAATTAATTTAGAAGTCAGTAACAAAAAGATTGAAACTACCCACGTTTGGAAATTAAACAGACATAAATATTATAAATAATTCATGAGCCAGAGAACATCTTAAGAGAAATTTACAGCATTAAATGTCTGTATTAGAAAAAGAAAAAAGGGCTCAAATCAGTTATTTAAGCTTTTACCCTAAGAAACTAGAAATAGTACATATTAAATCCAAAGCAAGTAGAAGAAAATTATAAAAATGAGAAGAGAAAAATCAATTAAATATTAAAAGGAAAATAATGGAAAGAATCACTGAGATCAAAAACTGGGTTTCTAAAAAAGATGAATAAAATTAATAAACCTCAAAGCATATTAACAAAAAGAAAAAAAGAGAGGGATAAAGTGATAGGGAGGAGATATAAATATCAGTAACAACTAAAAAGGAATGGACAAATTCCTTGAAAGACTGCCAACATTTAATCAAGAATAGGTAATCTAAATAATTTATATGTCTTACAGAAATTAAATTTGCAGTTGAAAATTTCCAACAAGAAAAACTCTAGGACCAGATGGACTGACTGGAAACTTTTACCAAATACTTAAGGAAGAAATAATGTGAATTATACACAAAATCTCACTAACACTAGAGAAGAAGGGCACACTTTCCAACTCATGTTATGAGGCCAGCATTATCGTGATACCAAAACCAGATGAAATTTAAATGAATAGAAAACTACAAACCAATATATTTCATCAATATGGATGTAAAAATCTTCAGCAAAATCTTAGCAAATAAAATCCAGCATTATACACAAACTATAATAGTATATCACCACCAAGTCAGGTGATTCTTGGAATAAACAGCTGGTTCAACATTAGAAAATCTATCAGTCTGATGCATCATGTGAACAGATTTAAAAAGAAAACCATATGATTATCTCAATAGATGCAGAAAAATAATTTGATAAAAGTAATCACCCATTAATCATGAAAATTCTCAGACAGGAATAAAAGAGAACTTCCTCAGTCTGTCAAATTACATCTATGAAAAGAGTACAGCTAAATTATACTTAATGTAGAAAGACTGAATATTTTCCTGCTAAGATCATGAAAAAGCCAAGGGTAACTACTGACATCACTTCTATTTAACACTCTGCTGAAAGTTGTAGTTTGTGAAAAAATGAAAAATAAACAAACAAATAAATAGCATTAAGAATTGGAACAGAGAGAAAAAAAGCTATTATTTTCAGACTACAAAGAAAACCCTAAAAGATTCTACAAAAACTCTTGTAGAATGTTACAGATCCAAGCAAATATATAAATTCAATTTCATTTTGATATATTGATAATAAACGATGGGAAATTAAATTATTATAATAATAGTAAATTTTTTTCTAAAGTATATTTATTATAGGACCAAAAAGCATGAGATTACTAGGTATAAATCCAACAAAAGACAATCAATGCTTGTATGTTAAAAATTACAAGATCTGATGAAGGAAATAAAAGAAGACCTAAATAAATGGAGATATATACCATATTCATGTATTGGAAGACCCAATACTGTTAGAGTACTCACAGTGCCCGATTCCATGACTTTCTATAAAATAATACTAATCACAGAAGTGTGGTATTAATTGTACCAAAGGAACAAAATACAGGGTCCACAATCTTACCTACACAAATATGGTCAACTAATTTTTTGCCAAAGGTGTAAAATGATTTCAAATGAGAAAAATTTGACTTTTCAACAGATGGTGCTGGAAAAATTGGATATCAATATATAAAAAATAGTAATCCTTGAGCCTTATATTGCTCTATACACAAAAATTAACTTAAAATGGATTACAGAACTCAGTGGAAAACTGTAAACAATAAAATACCTAGAAGAAAACAGGAAAAATATTTGTGACTTGGGATAAGCAATGATTTGTCAGATACCAAACCAAAAGCCAAACGATTAAAAAAGAAATTGATAAAATGAAATTTATCAAATATAAACTTTTGCTCTTCAAAATAACAGTTAAGAAAATGAAAATACAACTTGATAAGAATTTTTTGAAAAAATGTTAGGTAAAGAATCTCTATCTAGGGGCGCCTGGGTGGCGCAGTCGGTTAAGCGTCCGACTTCAGCCAGGTCACGATCTCGCGGTCTGTGAGTTCGAGCCCCGCGTCAGGCTCTGGGCTGATGGCTCAGAGCCTGGAGCCTGTTTCCGATTCTGTGTCTCCCTCTCTCTCTGCCCCTCGCCCGTTCATGCTCTGTCTCTCTCTGTCCCAAAAATAAATAAACGTTGAAAAAAAAAATTCAAAGCAAATGCCTTTAAAAAAAAAAAAAGAATCTCTAGAATATATAAAGAGCTGTCAAAACTCAATAATAAGAAAAAAATCGATTTTAAAAACTGGGCAAAACATTTGAACAAAGAAGATATACAAATAAATGGCAAAGAAGTACATGAAAATATGCTCAACATCACTAGTCATTAGAAAGGTGCAAATTCAAACATGGTAACACTACACACCTACTTGACTGACTATAAAACAAAAACAAAATGCCACAAAACTGACAATACCAACCCTGGCAAGAATGAGAAGCAATGAAGCCCTCATGCATTGCTGGTAGGAATGCAAAATGATACAGCCACTTTGGTAAATAGTTTTGCAGTTTCTTGTCAGTTAAACATACATTTACCACCTGATTCAACAATATTTTTTTTTTATTTTTTACCCAAGGAAATTAAAAGCTCATGTTATCCCAAAAGAATTTTATGTAAATATTTATAGTAGTTTTGTTCATAATCACCAAAAACAGAAAATTCGTTCACCTGGTAAATTCATAAACTATGTTAAATCCATATAATGGAATAACACACAAAAAGGAAAAGGAACAAACTACTAATACACACAAGAATGAATTTCTACTACATTATATTTCAGTGACAGACACTAGACCCAAAGGCCACGTACTTTATGATTCCATTTAGTTGTCATTCTGGAAAAGGTAAAACTAGAGGGACTAAAATAGATCAGTGGTTACCAGGTGCTGAGGGTAGGAATAAGGTGTTGACCATAAGGGTGAGTGAATTTTGGGAGCTATTAGAACTGTTCTAGATGTTAGAGGGGAGGAGTTAAGATGGTGAAGCAGCATGGAGATCCTGAGCTTGTCTTGTCCCTAAAATGCAGCTAGATCAGCACCAAACAATTTTTAACACCTAGGAAATTGATCTGAGAATTAGCACAACAATCTGCATAACTTGAGCCACAGAACTTTTCTTTTTTACCTTATTTTTAAAATTTTTTATTCTATTTAATTTTATTCTACTTTATTATATAATGTTTTTAATTTTTAAATTTTTTCTTACCTTCTTTTTTCCTTTTCTTTTCCTTTTTTATCTATTCTCTATTCTATAAAGCTTCTTTCAACAAGCAGATAAAAACACATCTAGGATCTAGCTTCCTTTACTTGATTTTTTTTGTTTTTTTTTAATTTTATTAATTATTTTCTTCCTTCAAAATGACAAAATAAAGGAATTCACCCCAAAAGAAAGAACGGGAAGAAATGACAGCCAGAGGCTTAATCAACGCAGATATAAGCAAGATGTATAAACTAGAATTTAGAACCACAATAGTAAGAATACTTGCTGGGGTTGAAAAAAAGCATAGAATCCTTTCTGTGGAGATAAAAAATGTAAAATCTAGTCAGGATGAAACTGAAAATGCTATACTGGGGTGCAATCTCGAATGGATGCCACAATGGCAAGGATGGACGAAACAACAGCAAATCACTGGTATAGAAGATAAAATTGTGGAGAAAAATGAAGCATAAAAAACGAGGTAAACAAAGGCAAAAGTTCACAATACAACAATTAGAGAACTCAATGACTTATTAAAAAGGAATAACATCAAGAGGCACCTGCATGGCTTGATCAGTTAAGCACTCAACTTCAGCTCAGGTCATGATCTCACAGTTCATGTGTTCGAGCCCTACATCAGGCTCTGGGCTGACAGTTCAGAGGCTGGAACCTGCTTCGGATTCTGTGTCTCCCTCTCTCTGCCCCTCCCTCTCATGGACACTCTCGCTCTCTCAAAAATAAACATTAAAAAAATAAATAAATAAAGGAATAACATCCCAATAATAGGAGTCCCAGAAAATGAAGAGAGAGAAAAAGGGGTAGAAGGTTTATATGAGCAAATTATAGCAGAAAACTTTCCTAATCTGGGGAAGGACACACATATCAAAATCCAAAAAGCACAGAGAACTCCCAATAGATTCAACAAAAAGCAACCATCATTAAGGCATACCATAGTCACTTTCACAAAAATACATAGATAAGGAAAGAATTTTGAAAGCAGCAAGAGAAAAAGTCCTCAACTAATAAGGGAAGACAGATCAGGTTCAAAGCACACCTATCCATAGAAACTTGGCAGGCCAGAAAGGTGTAGCAGGATATATTCAACATACTAAATCAGAAAAATATGCAGCCATGAATTCTTTATCCAACAAGTCTGTCATTCAAGATAGAAGGAGAGATAAAGAGTTTCTCAGACAAAGAAACTAATGGAGTTTGTGACCACTAACCCAGCTCTGCAAGATATTTTCACAGGTACCCTTTGAGTGGAGAAAAGACAAAACAAAACAAAAAAGACCAAAAGCAATGAAGACTAGAAAGGACTAGAAAACATCACCAGAAACAACAACTCTATAGGAAACACAATGACACTAAATTCATGTCTTTCAGTATACACTGTAAATATCAAAGGACTAAATGCTCCAATTAAAAGACAAAGGTTATCAGAATGGATAAGAAAATAAGACCCATCTATATACTGTTTACAAGAGACTCATTTTAGATCTAAAGACACCTGAAAATTGAAAGTGAGTAAATGGATAACAACCTATCATGCTAATGATTGTCAAAAGAAAGCTGGAGTAGCCATACTTATATCAAACAAACTAGATTTTAAAATAAAGGTTGTAGGGGGTGCCTGGGTGGCTCAGTCGGTTAAGCATCCGACTTTGGCTCAGGTCATGATCTCAGGGTTTGTGAGTTTGAGCCCCACATCAGGCTCTGTGCTGACAGCTCAGAGCCTGGAGCCTCTTTCAGATTCTGTGTCTCCCTCTCTCTCTCTCTGCCCCTCTCCCACTCATACTCTGTCTCTCTCTCTCTCTCTCTCTAAAATAAATAAACATTTTTAAAAAATTAAAATAAAGCTGTAAAAGAGATGAAGAAGGACATTATATCATAATAAAGGGGTCTATCCACTAAGAACAGTTAATAATTGTAAATATATATGTCCCCAATGTGAAACACTCAAATATATAAATCAATTAATCAAAAACATAAAAAAACCCTCATTGATAATAATACCATAATAGTAGGGTAATTCAACATCCCACTTACAACAATGGACAGATCATCTAATCAGAAAATCAACAAGGAAACAATGGCTTTGAATGACACACTGAACCAGATAAACTTACTAAATATATTCAGAAGATTTCATCCTAAAGCAGCAGAATATACATTCTTCTCAAGTACACAAGGGACTTTCTCCAGAATAGATCACATATTGGATCACAAATCAGCCCTCAACCAGTACAACAAGATCAAGATCATACTTGGCATATTTTCAGGCCACAACGCTATTAAACTCAAAATCAACCACAATAAAAAATTCGGAAAAACCATGAATACTTGGAGATTAAAGAACATCCTGCTAAAGAATGAATGGGTTAACCAAGAAATTAAAGAGGAAATTAAAAAGCACATAGAAGCCAATGAAAATGAAAACAGAACAGCCCAAAACCTCTGGGATGCAGTAAAGGTAGTCATAAAAGGGAGGTAGACAGCAATCCAGGCCTTCCAAAAGAAGGAAAAAAGGTCTCAAATACACAACCTAACCATACACCTAAAAGAGCTGGAAAAAGAACAGCAAATAAAGCCCAAAGCCAGCAGAAGGGAAATAATAAAGATTAGAACAGAAATCAATGATATTCAAATAAAAAACAAACAAACAAGCAGTAGAACAGACCAATGAAACCAGGAGTTGGTTCTTTGAAAGAATTAACAGAATTGATAAACCCTTAGCAAGTTTGATCAAAAAGAAAAAGGAAAAGACCGAAATAAATAAAATCATGAATGAAAGGAAAGATCACAACACCACAGAAATACAAGCAATAATAAGAGAATATTATGAGCAATTATATGCCAACAAATTGGGCAATCTGGAAGAAGTGGACAAATTCCTAGAAACATATAAACTACCAAAACTGAAGCACGAAGAAATAGACAATTTGAATAAATCCATAATCAGTAAAGAAATTGAATCAGAAATTAAAAATCTTCCAACAAACAAGCATCCAGGGCAGGACGACTTCCCAGGGGAATTCCACCGAACATTTAAAGAAGGGTTAACACCTTTTCTTTTGAACCTGTTTCAAAAGATAGAAATGGAAGGAAAACTTCCAAACTTATTCTATGAGGCCAGCATTAACTTCATTCCAAAACCAGACAAACCCCACTAAAAATGAGAACTACAGACTAATTTATTTGATGAACATGTATGCAGAAATTCTCAACAAAATACTAGCAAACCAGATCCAACAATACATTAAAGGAATTATTCAGCACAATTAAGTGGGATTTATTTCTGGGATGCAGAGCTGGTTTAATATCCTCAAAGCAATCAGTGTGATACATCACATTAATTAAAAGAAAGGATTAGAACGACATGATCCTCTCAATAGATGCTGAAAAAAGCATTTGACAAAATACAGCATGCTTTCTTGATAAAAACCTCCAAGAAAGCAGGGATAGAAGGATTATACCTCAAGATCATAAAGGCCATATGCAAAAGACCCACAGCTAATATCATCCTTGATAGAGAAAAACTTAGAACTTTCCCCGTAATGTCAGGAACACAACAAGGATGTCCACTCTCACCACTGTTATTCAACATAGTGTTGGAAGTCCTAGCCTCAGCAATTGGACAACATAATAAAATGTATCCAAACCAGCAAGTCAAACTTTCATTCTTTACAGAAGACATGATACTTTATGTGGAATACTCAAAAGAGTCCATCTAAAAAGTGCTAGAACTGACACATGGATTCAGCAAAGTCTCATGATATAAAATCAATGTACAGAAATCAGTTGCATTTCTATATACCAATAATGAGCAGCAGAAAGAGAAATCAAAGAATCGATCCCATTTTTAGTTGCACTAAAAAACATATAATACCTAGGAATAGACATAACCAAAGAGATAAAAAATATATACACTGAAAACTATAGAAAGTTTATTAAAGAAATTAAAGAAGACACAAAAAAATGGGAAAAGATTCCATCCTCATGGATTGTAAGAACAAACATTGTTAAAATGTTGATATTACCCAAAGCAATCTACAAATTCAATGCAATCCCTATCAAAATAACACCAACATTCTTCACAGAGCTAGAAAAAACAATCATAAAATTTCTATGGAACCAGAAAAGACCCAGAATATCCAAAGTAATGTCGAAAAGAAAACCAAAGCTGGAGCCATCATAATTCTGGACTTCAAGAAGCCTTACAAACCTATAATCGTGAAGACAGTATTGTACTGGCATGTGAACAGATGCACAGATCAATGGAACAGAATAGAGAACCCAGAAATGGACCCATAAATGTATGGCCAATTCATCTTTGACAAAGCAGGAAAGAATATCAATGGTAAAAAGACAGTCACTTTAGCAAATGACATTGGGAAAACTGGACAGTGACATGCAGAAGAATGAACCTGGACCACTTTCTTACACCATACACAAAAATAAACTCAAAATGGATAAAAGACCTAAATGTAAGACAGGAAAATCTCAAAATCCTAGAGGAAAAAAAAAAACAGGCAACAACCTCTTTGACCTTGGCTGCAGCAACTTCTTCCTTGACATGTCTCCAGAGGCAAGGGAAACAAAAGCAAAAATGAACTATTAGGACCTCATCAAGATAAAAAGCTTCTGCATGGCAAAGGAAACAATCAGCAAAACTAAAAGGCAACCAACCGAATGGGAAAATGTATTTGCAAATGACATATCAGATAAAGGGTTAGTATTCAAAATGTATATAAAGAACTTATCAAACTCAACATCACCAAAACAAATAATCCAATGAAGAAATGGGCAAAAGACATCAATGGACACACTTCAAAAAAGACATACAGATGGGTAACAGACACAGGAAAAAATGCTCAACATCACTCATCATCAGGGAAATACAAATCAGAACCACAATGAGACACCACCTCACACCTGTCAGAGTGGCTAAAATTAACAACTTAGAAAACAGATGTTAGTGAGGATGTGGAGAAAGAGGAACCCTTCGGCACTGCTGATGGGAATGCAAACTGGTGCAGCCACTCTGGAAAACATAATGGAGGTTCCTCAAATTTAAAAACAGAACTATCCTACAATCCAGCAATTGCACTACTCGGTATTTACTCAAAGGATCCAAAAATGCTAATTTGAAGGGGCATATGCATCCCAATATTTATAGCAGCACTATCAACAATAGCCAAAGTATGGAAAGAGTGCAAATGTCCATCGACTGATGAATGGATAAAGAAGATGTGGTACATATATACAAGGGAATATTACTTGGTGATCAAAAAGAATGAAATTTGCCACTTGTAACAACATGGATGGAACTAGAGTGTATTACACTAATTGAAATAAGTCAGCCAGAGAAAGAAAAATATCATATGATTTCCCTCATATTGGAATTTAAGATACAAAACAGATGAACATAAGGGAATGGAAGCAAAAATAATATAAAATCAGAGAGGGAGACAAACCTTAAAACACTCTTAAATACAGAAAACAAACAGGGTTGCTGGTGGGGTGTTGGGTGGGGAGGATGGGCTAACTGGGCAAGGGGCATTAAAGAAGATGATTGTTGGGATGAGCACTGAGAGTCATATATAAGTGATGAATCACTAAATTCTAGTCCTGAAATCATTATAATGTTATTATTATATTATATACTAACTAACTTGTATTTAAATTTTAAAAATGATAAAACAAAACAAAATAAAATAGTTTTCTAGATCTTGATTTGGTAGTACATATATTTTTCAAAACTTGTAAAATATGTATGATAAAAGGTTAATCTCAGTTGTTATCTTATGTATAACTCCATAAAACTGACCCAACACAGGCATGCACACACAGAGGTATGAACTAAAAGGCCTCTGAGATTATTTCATACCTAGCAAATCAATAGTAATAAATATATTCCAGATGATAGAACTAACAGAACAAATCTGATATAGATGTATCCAAATTGGTAAGTGCTAAACCAGTCTGATGATGATGATGATAAAGCTAAATTTTACAACCTTTGGATTCCTCCCCCAAAAAGATGTTCATAAGAATATTTTTATTCTTCTATTTTTATTCTTCTAAAATACCCAGGTTGTATAAATACAGAGAACAAAATGATGGTTGCAAGAAGGGAGAGGAGTAAGAGATAGGCAAAATGTGTGAAGAGAAGCAAGAGATATAGTCGTCCACTTATGGAATGAACCAGCCGTGAGAATAAAGGCCACAGCACAGGGAATATAGTCAATGGTGTTGTAATAGTGTTGTATGGTGACAGATGGTAGGGACACTTGTGGTGGGCAGAGCATAAGGTTTAGTGATGTTGAATCAGTCATGTTGTACACCTGAAACTAATGTAACATTGTAGGCCAACTATACTCAATTTTTCAAAATTTTCAAAAACAGATGTGCCTGGATAGCTCAGTCGGTTAAGCACCTGACTCGGTTTTAGCTCAGGTCATGATTTCATGGTTTCATGAGTTCAAGCCCCAGGTCAGGCTCCATGCTGGCAGTGCAGAGCCTGCTTGGGTTCTCTCTCTCCCTCTCTCTCTTCCCTCTTGCTTATGGTGTCTCTGTCTCTCTCAAAATAAATAAATAAACTTTAAAAAATTACAAATAAAATAAAATGAAACCCCAGGTCAGCCCTCATCATCCAGATTGTCATCTCCATATGGCTTTGTTCTTCCCCTAAGTTGACCCACTTTTGCAGCCCACACTCCTCTTCCTTGCTCTTCTCTGTTCTCGGGTACTCCCCAGTCTATCTCATCAGCAAAACGCCCATGTATCCTCAACCTCTTATGTAAATGCTCCCTTAACCTTTTTGCTATATCTGAAATCTGGATTGCTTTGAGGACACCACTTTCCCTATAACCTTCTTGTCCAGTTGCTGTTTTATATTCCAAAGGTTTCCTATTTCACTAAAATTAGAAACAATAAGAAGAGACCTTCCTTATTCTCCATCCACTGGTCTATTCACCTATGTCTTTACCTGGGTGCTCTCCCTTCCCTGGTATTCTTCCAGATAATCTACTATTCTAAGCCCACCCCTCCAGTTGAAACCAGTTCAACTTGTTTTTAGCACAGTGCATGGGAACTAGTTCTTAGCATGATGCATGTGCCAAAGGACATCATTCTTGCAACTGGCTACTGTCACTATTGGAATTAATCAACATTTCATGAACCATCTGAACATAATCAATTTTCAATTTCCTCTGCATGGATTACACACTATGAATTCCTTCTCTTCATTCAGACTATCTCCTTCCTCATAGTCTCAATTCCCTCTGGTCTGCCAATTGAAGCAATTTTAGTGTTTTGTTGGTCAGGGATAAATTGCACCTGTAGGTATTCAACTTTCTGGCTGTAGGCTGTGCCTCAGTACCCATCCCTAAGGGCTATAATAAAGCAGAACATAAAAAGATCCTGTGCTGGGATCATTATTAAACCCCATTTATGAAGCAGGCACTTGCTGACTCTCTGAACTCAGATACTCTGTGCCTTCCCACCCCTGTGGATCTCAGAAATGCCCATTCTCACTTTCCTTTAGCCAACAGCTCTGACTTGACACACTGCTATTGTTCACCCTTGGCTGGACTCCTGCAGATCAGTGCTAACTCTGACAGCTAAGTAGAATATGTCCACTTTTCAAAACAAATTAAGACGTATTATGTCACATGAAGAGAAATAAAAATTGGAAAAATTAAAAAAGAAACATTTAACAAGTGATCTCTTTCCCTTCCAAGAAACTGTCTGTCTAGAGCCCTCTGTTTTTCAGTTTTGCATAAACTTGGGCAGCCTTGGAAGAAAGGTAAGGCCATGCAAGGGTATTTTACAGCGTGCTTCCCAACTATGGCTGAGATAACACAGACCCTAAATATCAAACTCTCAACTCAGCACAGGGCAATGTTCTATACCAACTACCTGTCCTCTCACCAAGAGTACAAGCCTAACCTTACTTATACATAAAGGATGAGCTCTGTACCATGACAGATGGTTCTGGCATCTGGATGGCCCATTTTTTATCAATCAAACCACATACACAGGCAGGGAACTCCAGCCCCCAGTTCTGGGATACAATTGGCTCATTTAGCAGCATGCCTTCAGAGTCCTTTCCTAGGTAACCCATCCCACCTTGATATAAGCTGCACTTGTCACAATCAGTCTTTCATTTTCCGTTATAAACAGTATTTTCTAAACTTACACCCATTTATTTCCTTTTTACTGCTCTCATTTCCCTTTCTTCCCTCGTGTATAAAATGAGAACACCAAAAAAGGTAACTGAATTTCCCAACTATTTTAAATAGGAGATATTTTTATTCTTATGTTATAAATCAGGAATCTGAGATTCAGGTAATATAAGTAGCAAAAGGTCACACAAGTCAGAACTGGTGCTCAA
This sequence comes from Felis catus, assembly GCF_018350175.1. Lineage (NCBI taxonomy): Eukaryota > Metazoa > Chordata > Mammalia > Carnivora > Felidae > Felis > Felis catus. The sequence continues at coordinate 110,377,028 of NC_058369.1, forward strand.
ATATGAACTTGGAACTCTTGCCTTGAATCCTTCCTACTTTCATTAGACTAGGCTCTTGTCAACATAGGTGATCAAGGAACAACTCAGGGTATATCATAGTGTATGGGGTCAAGGGCACTAAGAGATAGTATAGAATTGTGTTTCGCAAACAGGGGATGCTTATGCTAAAAAAACTGAATGATTCAATAGATACAATATTAATTGATTTTCAAATTTAATCGGCTTCATCAAATATATTGCCACAATCCATAAATTCTTGCTTCTCACCTCTGGCAAGCATGGTCTGCTGTCACATGGTAACTACTCACATACTCTAACGGCTCTTAACTAAGGTCTGGTGTTCATGGCCTTCGGCATAGAAAGGTCAGCCAGACACTGTAGGAAAAACGAGGTGGTAAGCAAGGGACAAGCATCTCTGAGGACATAGGAGACAGCTGAGTGTGGCTTTGACATTTATAAGAGTTGGAAATATCTCTATTTAGAAAACTTCTATAAAGATATCAAAAGCAGGGCGCCTGGGTGGCTCAGTCGGTTAAGCATCTGACTCTATTTTGGATCAGGTCATGATCTCACAGTCGTGAGATTCAGCCCCACGCAGGGCTCTGTGCCAACAGCTGGAGTCTGCTTGGGATTCTCTTTCTTTCTTTTTTCTTTCTTTCTTCCTTTCTTTCTTTCTTTCTTTTTTTCTTTCTTTATTTCTCTCTCTCTCTCTCTCTCTCTTTCAATAAACAAATAAACATTTTTTCTAAAAATAGATATCAAAAGTGACCTATAAAGATAGCTAAAATCCTAAATTCCCACAATGAAATGAGATTAATATTATATCCTCATAAGTTAAAGGATTCAGAGAGAGATAAAACTCTGCTTTTAAGTTTGGTTTATTATTAATTGAAAAGTACCAGATGTTTTGTTTTTCCTATAGAAAGCCAAACAATATGTTGTCTTGATTAGGTGACTTCTTTGAAGCCTTCCATTAGTCACATGAGTCAGTTGTTAGTCAGCTCTTTCTTCAGATCTCACATAGTTTTAAAAAAGATTATTTCTATCATTGCTGATTCATAGTTACCAAAATAACATGACTGCAGGTCATGTGTATTATATCCGTCTGGGCTGTTATGGTTTGGTGCCAACAGTTTAAGTGTGGTGGTCTCTGAGGTGTTAGAACTGAGGTTCAATTCCAAGCAACAAGGATGCTTCTCACACTGGACCAGGAGCTGCCTCTGCAAGGCAGACTCCATGCCTTTCTCTTATTTCCTTGAAACAGCCAGAGCCATAAGAACATATTCTACCCTCAAATTCAAACTCACTGGGTCAGAAGCCCTGAAAAAGAGCATTGATTTCAGAGAGGAGTCCCAAAAGCACAAGGCTTCTTGCCTTAAACCAATGATTTCTTTGAGAGATGAAGAGTTCGCTTATTGCCTGTATATTTCAATTTACTTTCCAAAGGTGGAATTTAAACATATAAATGATGTTTATCTGGTTCAAATTTAGAGCGAAGTTATAGTGTCAAGAGGGAGTCTTGATTTCTCAGAATATGTTTGGCCCTAGCGTGTGATTTATCAATCAGTATATCACATTTGATGAATGTGTTTGCTATTGGTAGGGAGCAGACCATTAGGCCTTACAAATCCTGAACCTTCAAGAGAGGAGGAAAGTAACTTTGATTACTCTGTCCTTTCATGATTAAGATGAACTGAGTTGATGAATACATTTTCTGGATTGCTTAATACCTCCCAGATATCAGTATCAAGAAGTTGGCAAGGCAGGTAAAAAGATTTCCATGAGCAAGAAGCAAATGAGAAAGACTTCCTCTCTTGAATAAATCCTTGTTAATTCCTGTGGGAAACTTTTTTTTTTTGTCCAAACATCCTTCCTCCTCCTTTGCCTTGCTCTATTCTCAGTGTTTTTAAATACACCAAATATGGGTTTCCGCTAATAGCTGGTAAATGGAGTTGGGGGAAAGCCACGATACAGCCCCTCTACTATAGCCATGGAAATAAAAAGCAAGATGTATTGTATAGCCACAGGGGGACATCACATCTTCCTTCCTCCTGGTACAACTTGTACAGTCATTAAATGTGATTAAAGTTTTGGGAACCTAGATACAGTCATAATCTGTTTGGGTACCGCTGTCTTGGTCCATCCCTGCAGCTAGAAGGGAATCACCCTCTTTGTGTAAATGTTTGCTTTGTTGGAGATTCTTAAGCAGAAATTAATAGTATACATGCTTTGGGAGTATTAAGTCAGCCATGATAAACAATTCCTAGGCAATGTTTAGACAGGCCAAAATTCTCCCTAAGAATTGTGCACATGGACAAAACAACCTATTTGGCATCTATATACTAGGACCATCTATAAAACAAAGAGCAAAGTAGAGATCTGTTCATTAACAAATTAATGTGTTCTATCAATATAGGTGGATAACAAATTAATGACTAGACAAGTACTAAATCTCTATTTTTTTAATATTTATTTATTTTTGAGAGAGACAGAGACAGAATGTGAGCAGGGGAGGGGCAGAGAGAAAGGGAGACAGAATCCAGAGCAGGCTCCAGGCTCTGAGCAAGTTGTCAGCACAGAGCCTGAGGCAGGGCGCAAACTCAGAAACCGCGAGATCATGACCAGAGCCAAAGTGGGACACTTAACCAACTGAGCCACCCAGGCACCCCTCTATTTTTTTTTTGTAAGGTAATAAATCATGAGTGTGTGATGCTCTTTGCCAGCAGTGACAGAACACACTTGGAACTTCTTTGGAAATTTGCTTTGATCTCTTGTTTGAAGTCATGTGCCAATATTCTGGCCCCTTGTGATGTTAACTATCACCACCTCCAGGCTATTAAAGACCTGAAACTAATCAGGTAGAAGGGATCCAAGAGAAGTTTCAATACAACACAGTCATGGGTTCAGGTTAGCTTGGTCTAGGTGTTCAGGAGCTCAATAAAGTTGCAAATATTTTAAAAGTATAAATACACAGAAATATACGTGCGCGGGCGCGCGCGCGCGCACACACACACACACACACACACACACACACATATTTTAGAGAGAGGAAAAAGAAAAGCAAAAAGGCTTTCAGTTTTCCTTAGTCCAAATCAGAATCAAAGCATTATTTAGGGCATTCTCAGTAAAAACTGGATGTTATATTTCTTTATA